>NC_140590.1:310132427-314932427 GCF_964204655.1 Triturus cristatus
CTTTGATGCTCTTCAACTGGGCCAGGAAAATGGAACAGTCAACAACGGCGGTAAGTGAGCACCTACAAAAAGAACAGTGAGATGGCAGGTAGAAATTCAGTCATGCAAAAACAAAATACATTGAGAAGGCGTCAGGATTGACACAGTCATTGAAAAACATCACAAATAAACACGTTAGTCCCAGATTATCATCATTCACACAATGCAACGATGTGTAGAAATCTGCAATGTTGCTTTGTGAAAATGCCACTACAGAGCAAAGGTGAGTGAGCAGAGTCATACATGAAACTTCTAAACCAGGAACACCCTCAAGTACAAATAATTATGCACAACAATTTCAAACTGTGTATAATGGCCCAGTTACTTATCGGTAATCTTCATTATTCCGAGCCAGGGTCTTCCTCGTCATAGTCCTTCCTGTTGGAGTTCTGCTCCTCCTGGGACGAACGCTGTCAAGCTACGACCTTGTTTTTTGTTTTTTTTTAACTACTCAAAACTGCTAAAATGTCCGCCTGCTGCTTTCTGACGACACCTGATAAAAGTGGGTTGTGGCAATACCTCTTCCTGTAATAACCAAGCCAAAGCCCTTTAAAAAAATATTCATTTGGGATGTAGGGCAATTAGGAGTGTGATGAGGAAGACCTGAGCTCAGAGTAATGAAGATAACTGGCAAGTGAGTGGGCCCTTGACTTCTCCCCCGCCTTCCTCATTCCAGTCCTTACAGCTTGAGTAAATACCCAGGCAGAATGCAAATAGCAAAATACAAGAAAACTCAATCAATACCCACATGAAATAAAATGTCTGTTACACACAGTGAATTTAAATTTCATATGTAGTAATATTTACAAAGATTCTACAGACTCCAATACTTTCATTCCAAAATCCGAGGAGGAATGTCCCCTACTTGCAGCCTATAAAGTACCATTATTGTGTGCGGGTTAGCCAGTGTGGCAGCTACACAGATGTTCTTCATTTAAGACCCTTTGAAAAGGGCCCAATATGTTGAATCTCCCCAGCTCCAGGAAGGACTGCTCCTTTTGACTTGTAGGCAATGACAATAGTAGATTTTAGCCATCTACTTAAAGTGGAGAAAGACGATTTCAGACCCTTCCCAGTCAGACTAAAGGTAACAAACAAAGGGTCTACCTTCGCTCAAGAAGCTGTTCTCCATGGATGATTAGAGCTCAATGCACTTTCAGAGTATGGAGCCTTATCTCTTTCTGAGAGGATGGATTTGGGTAATAACAAGGGAGCACCAGATCCTGAGATGTATGGAAAGAAGACTTGATTTTAAGTAGAAACTCTAGGTCAGGTTTTAAGGCCACTTTGTCTGTAAAGAAACTCCAAAAAGGATCAGTGCGTAGCAAGGCCCCTAATTCACCATTTCTATGCCCTGAACAGACTGCCACTAAATATAATGTTTTATAAAACAACATTTTAAGGTCCAGTGTCTAATGTCTCAAGTGGAGGTAATTGTAGGGCTTTTAGTACCGGGGTGAATCCCAAGAAGTAATGAAGTAATAGGGTAATGCAAGACTGGTCTTCTGTTAGAAAAACTCTTTAAATAATATTCCCACCAGATCATCTATAGAAGAAGACTCAACCCCTCTGAGTGAACGGATTGTTGCTCATTGGCTCCTAAGAGTAGAAAATGCTAGCTCAAGGAGGAAACCGTCCCTCAAAGATTCCAATATCTGTGTAGGATCACAGGACTGTGGCATAATACCCTGTCTTAAACACCCCTTTGCAAAAGACTACCAGTTTCTTCATAAACCCTCAAGATTGCTGATGAGGAATGAAGGTTGATTTTCCTGGGCTGACTCTGCAGAACAGCCCTGCCTTTCAAGATGTAAAATTTCTAGCTCCAGACTCCCAGGTGAAGCCTCTCCAATGTTGACTGATCCAAGAGAGGGATTCTCAATGGATATGGATGAGTTGGAAATATACACGAAGGGTATATTGAGAGTCTGTGAAGAATTCGGAACCAGTTTCTAGAAGACCAACAAGTGGATATTAGTAATACCCAGCCGTGATCTGCCTGAATGTTCTGTATGACCCTGAGGATTAGTGGAATCAGTGGAAATGCATATAGTAGACCTGGAGGATCATACTAGAGATAGTGCATCCACTGCCCATGCCTGACTGGATTGCTCTAGTGAACAAAATTGTTGAAGAAGAGAATTCTTCTGCTGAGCAAAAAGATCCAATCATGGTAACTCAAACCTCTGGGAAATCTTCTTGAATGCCCTCGGATGAAGGCACCAAGAGGTTGTGGCTGGGAACGAGTGTCTGAGATGATCTGCTTGACAATTCTGTTTGCCTGAAAGATAAGCAACAATGATATGAGTTAAATTGTTCTCCACCCACAGACCTATCTCCTGAGATAGCTGGAACAACACTTGTAACCCTGTTCCCCCTCAGTAGTTTATCAGGAATCTGCCTATAATATTGTCCGTCCTGATATGGATTGCCTGACCTGTCAACGTGTGAGAAAAATGCCTCAGAGCTAAGAGGATTGTCCTTAGTTTTTTCCATTTGGATGATCTGGAACTCTCCCGGGTACTCCATGATCCTTGGAATTCCAAAGAATCTAGAGTTATACCCCAGCCTATCCCACTTGCATCCATTGTCACTACTCTGGGCAGAAGAATTATGAAATGACAGACACCATTGAAGGGCCGCTGTAATCTGCGGGGTAATAGAGAAGAGGTGCTCGTGCTCCTGAGATACATAGAGCCAGTGATCCATCAGGTGCCTTACTAAAGAATACACAAAGCCCTCCACGACCAAGGCCCGATCTACCTCAACAACCGAATCAACTTCTACGCTCCCAAACGCCACCTCCGATCAGCCAGCCACGCCCTCGCCGCCGTCCCCCGCATCCGAAGAGCAACAACAGGAGGAAGGTCCTTCTCCTACCTGGCCGCCAAGACCTGGAACTCCCTCCCGACCGACCTACGCCTGACCCAGGACCACCTCTCCTTCAGGAAGAAGCTGAAGACCTGGCTGTTCGAGCAGTAACGGCACCCCCCCCAAGCGCCTTGAGACCCTACGGGTGAGTAGTGCGCTCTACAAATGCTTTGATTGATTGATTGATTGATTGATATGTAGATGAACCCACAGAGCCAGGGAAACTGTACATTCCATATTCCCTTGGGCAGTTAACCATTCCAGAGATCTAGCTCTTGTCTTGGATAGAAGGGCCTGTTTGATTAGATAGAACCTTCACTCGTCTGTATTCCAGCAAAACACCTTTCCCACCTCCGAGTCGAACAAGGCTCTGATAAACTGGATTGATTGTGTTGGAACAAGATGTGATTTGGAATGATTTCGCCTCCTCCTAAATCTTGTTCACCGATGCCACATTCTCTGACCACTTAGAGAAATAAGGAGATACAATCAACCAATCATTGATGTGTGGGAAAATATAACCCCAAAAGGCATGTAATTTATCTACCACTGAAGCAAAGTGCTTTGTGAAAACTCTTGGTGCAGTTGCCAGTCCAAAATGCAGGACCTGAAATTGATACTGATTGTCCTGAATGCAGAATCTGAGGAATGTCTTGGGTGACTTGTGCATTGAAGCATGCAAATAAGCATCCAAGATATCTATTGATACCATAAAGTCCCCTTGGTTCAGGAAGGGGATTATGCCAGCCAAAGTTGCCATTTTGAATATCTATTACTGGCCTGAAACCTCCTAATAATGTCTGCACCAGACAGTTTATCAAATTAACTCTGCTCTCTTTTTGACCCTTTGGAATTGGTGCAATTGTGGCCTTGGTTAGAAGTGTTTGAACTACCTTCAACAATGCCCTTTGACGCTCTGTATGGAGTCTTGATGAACATTTCTAAATTTAAATGTGGAAAGCTTATCTGATACACTGATGATATCATTTCCAAGTCCTCATGTCCGAAATGTGAGTCTTCCAGCTGTCTAGAAAAAGCATTGAAAATGCAATAGGTCTCGCCTTTGATTAAGTTAAAGCCATTTGCTTTGCTAATGGTATTGTATAGCAAAGCAAATGGCTTTAACTTAATGAAAGGTGAGACCTATTGCATTTTGAATGCTTGTTTCAAAGTGCACTGTCACTCATTTAAGGTCTACAGCGCTGTAGCAAAAACTTTACAATGAATAAATGGGATGTTATTTTTCATCTGCTTTAAGAAAATACCACAAGAGGCTGCACAAAAAAGCATTTTACTCTGTGGCTGTATATTGACAACAGAGATGGGGCCGTTGGCTTCTTGGTTATAAACTGCCAGGGTTATCTTGCCCCCGAGTTTATAGAAGCCATGTGGCCTTTAATTAAGAAGGACCGTTGCGCCTAAGAATCCTGAGTCCCTCCTGGAGGTGGTAATTGGCCCAGGAGAGCCCCGCAGAGTCTCTTGTGAAGCGGAGGGCTGAGGAATGTCTGTATTCCACAGCCCCTTTAACCTCTGGACAGGAGCGCGCATCTGACTACTGCCAGCGTAAAACTAGAACACATTTTTGGTGTTAATTCTGGTTTTTATTAGGATACTTCAGTTGTATATAATGTTTTCTAGGTAATATATAAAGTGACAAATGGTTATAACACTTTTTAAATTATTACTTATAGCTTTTACACATGCTGCGCAACATTCACAATGCTCTGCAACACATATTAAAAACGTTAACAAAGCCAATAGCTCTCTCTAAACACTTATAAAGCCCCAAAGGCGAGACCTATTGGCTATGCCAATTCTTGTTTTATTTTGAGAGGTGGAGTACCGGCACTTCTCAAGACAGACGTAATACTTTTAATTGGATATACCGGCACTTCACAGAAACAAGCAGGTACTCTGGTACAGGTAAGTACCTGCACTTCAATTTTCCCATTTCTAGCACTGCCCTTTACATCTTTTGAAGGCCGGATAAAAATTCTTCTGCTGCTAGTCCAGATATAAACAACCTAAATTTAAATCTGTTTTCCCCCAGATCTCTCTTTGCATGCAGGGCCCACACTGTAAAACTCATTGTATACATTTTATGGTAATTAATTCCCGCTTGTCAAACAACTGCAATGAATCTGTTTTAGACAACTCTTGTAACTTGTTTCTTGATGTAAATATACTTATCCTCTTTCCAGACATGTCATGTGCAAAGCACTTTAGGATCTCATCGGGTAATAGCGTTATGCAAAAAAAACTAGTAAACCAAAATAACAAAAATAAATACATATCAAAATCTACCTGAAATCTCTCCCTCCTGGCGCAATGCCTTCCTCTGCAATAAGCTGCCTCTTATTGTAATTGTATTTATATAGCCTAGGCTTCGTGCCCACCTCTTATAAAAGTTCTAGGAAAGTGCCCCTCTTTTGTGCTCTGGGTCGTACGTCCATCAACAACACCCACACACGCGCACGTTTTAAGGGCGTGCCCCTTATCACTGCAACTGATATCTTTTTCCCATTCTGCGTAGTCCTCCCGCCCCCTCCCAACCCCGGCCTCCCGGATCTCCTGCCCACACAGGCACCAGTTGCATACATGGCAACATTACCTCTACACGTTCTACCATGTTTCATCGCTGAGCACCTCCTATACCCCCTGATGCCCCCCCACACAAACACTCGCATTCATTCAGTCAGTTTGCCCCTCTTTAGTTTTCTGACATCTCCGCTCACTGCCCTCATTAACACATGCACACAAGTACAAGCAGTGTGCCCATCTCGTGATTTTTAGCAGTGTGGCCCTCTCGGATGTTCCTGGACTCATTGACATCAAGGCCCAAGGACCTCATAACTTAAGGCATTGGCACGGTGCCATCCTTTAAAAGGTATCTGACTCCCTTACACCTGGCCCAGAGTTCTCTTCTCACACATGAGTTCTGGAGGTGGTGGAGGGGGAAAAGTGCGGTGCCCCTTTTACTCATAATGCGCTCCTTATCTCATAGTTTGGGTGTTCTGGCAGTGCGCCCCTCTGTTATGCTAAACAGTTTCCGCCCCACCTCCATGCCCACACACGACTTGTGACAATGTATGTTCTCATTACTTTTAAAGTTCTCAGGCCCCTCCACACACACACGTTCTGCTTTTTGCAGTTTTATATAGCACAAACTCGACTCGAAGGCATTGGAGCACGTCACATGGGCACCAGCTACAGTACACAAGGACACATTCATGTTTTCCAGGCACAGGGAGATTAAGTGATTTGCCCAGAATCACAGGATGTTGAGTTTACGCCGAGACACGCATCTGGCTCTCCAGCTCCAAAGTCGGGAACCCTGGCAGTGACACCAGTTCTGGCAGTGTGCCCCTTACCACACACGAGTTATTAAAGTGTGCCACACAAACATACACATGCACAGTTCCTGGCGAAAAGTCCTTCTTTTGCACCGCTGCACTCCCTGCCCCCATACCTCAACACACACGCACACACTAGCCCTGTCAGCGTGTCCCTATTCTTTTCCCTCACTCCCTACCCACTTACACACACCTTGTGGCACTATACCCTGCACTCCATGTGCCTCTTCAACCCTCCAGACACCTGTCCTGGCAGCGTCCCTCTTCAGTTCCCTTTCTGCCTCATTTTGCACTCTACACACGAGTTTTGACACTCTTCTCCAGCACGCACGCCGCTCTGTACTGCACTTCAGCAATTCATGCCCTCACTTCATACACACACACACACAGTCCATCTTCAGCTCCACCGCTGCCTGCCCCACTACACACACACGCACACACCAGTTCTTCCACTGTACTCCAGCCCTCGCTGCCCCTTCCTTTATTCCCACACACACCAGTGGCGACAGAGCACCCCTCTCCCGCGCTCCTGGTGATGATCCCCCTCCCCCCCTTACGCACACACAGGCATCAGTCCTGGCAGCTCGCCCCTCACTCTTCACACACACACCCTGTCCCTCTTCTGCTCCACCGCTGTCTGCCCCACTCCACACACACGCACACACAGTTCTGCCACTGTACTCCAGCCTGACTGCCCCTTTCTTTATTCCCACACACACTGGTGGTGGCAGAGTGCCCCTCTCCAGAGCACCTGCCCTCCCCCCTGCCCCCCTCACACACACAGACATCAGTCTTGGCAGCTCGTCTCTCGCTCTCCTGCTCCCTGCGCCGGTGGGCCGCCGGGATGCGCAGGCTGGGAGCTGCAGTGTTTCACTGGCTGGGCTCGGCGGCTGCCGACTTCCTGCCTGGCTGACACAGCGCTTCACCGCGGCAATGCTTCCAGACAGGAGCTAGGGCTGCTCTGCCTGCTTTGCGGTCGCCGACGCGGGAGGGGGACACGTATTTTTTTTTTACTGAAAATTAGTGCACCCGCACATTTAGCCTCCATGCTTCCCGGGTCGGTAAATGGAGCATCGTTAGATTAGACAGTAGTAACTTGCAACACTTGTCAGGTTTGCGGAATTAAACACAATTGCAAAACAGGTTATAACGACCAGTCTGTATAAAGCCCAAGTTACCGCCACATGTGCATTAACAGTTGCATATAGTCTTTTGCCCTCACTTACCCATGCAAGACATTACTTTCACCTACCAGTGGTAACAAGGCAACCGCGAGCAGGCAAACAGCGTGCATGCAGCGTGCGCGCAGACAGGGAGGGAGAGAGGGAGCGAGCGGCCGAGCCATACGCGCGTGCACATCTCCTGTCCTCGCACGCCTGCTGTCTTTTATGGTAACGTCTTCAACCGTAGGCGTGCACATGTCCTGTCTTCTGGGCACGTGTACATGTCCTGTCCCCCTTTGCAAACTAAACCGCCAACAATAGGTCTCGCCGAGGCGAGCAACGCATGCGCTGCATCGCTGGGCGAGACCTAAAAACCTGTATATGACCTCCAACCAGTGCAGGAGCTTTCCCGGCATAGTTAGGATTGGGAGGGTCCTGGCATGTTAAATGTTTGGACTCTGACTGGGACTGAGATTTGTCTGAGAGAGGTGTCCCCTGGTTGCAACTTCTTCTTCAAATGGGATGAGAAGCTCCCTTGGTTGTTGGACCAAAAGCTCTCATGAACAGAGCTCCTCTCCCTCTAAACTCGGACTTCACTGGCCTTAATAACTTGCGAATCTCTGTAGATTTTGTTTTTTATCGAATTTCTCAAGCTGTGATCCAATTAACTTGGAACAAGGTAAAAGTGGGTGCACAAACAAAGATTTATGGGAAGCCATGGCCTTCCAAGACCGCATCCATAAGTGTCTTCTGGCAGTGATCGTTGCCCCACATGAAGATGCAACTGCACCTAACAGGTCAAAGAAAATATCCGGGAGAAAACACATCTACCGTTGCATGATGGACAAAGTGAAGGTTAGATCTGAACAACTCAGGACAAGCTCTGCCAAGGCATGAACGTCCTATAAGAAAGGCTGAACTATTTAGTTATCATACGCACTTGCTCTGACAGCAAAATTGGAGGCGGTGTAAGATTTTTTAATTGCTGCTTTCACTTTTTTATCAATTGTTTCTGGCAGGACAGTTTCCTCCGAAATTATTTCCCCTTTGGTGAAAAGACCAGCCAAAAGACAGAAGGATGAAACTTTTCCGAAAATGACTGCAAGTGGTACCTTTGCACAAAGAAACTTGGAAATTACTTGCGATTGACACCTTTCCACTCAGTCGTCAAAACATTTCTTATTGCAGTATGTAAGGGGGGAGATTGAGGCTCCTTGCAATGATAAAAGAGAAATAAATCTCCCTCTGCACTTTTGGGGCGTATGGTAAAGCTAGATAATTGAATGCACTAGCAAATCAAATAAGTCCTGCCCCTGCACAAAATGTCCTTTGATGTCCTCATCATCTGACCATCCTGAGAGTCGACCACAGGATCTGCGCCTTGGACACCTAAGGTGAAGGAGCTTTCTCTGCAGCCGATGACATGGCCTCTACAGCATGTTCAACCATCTTCTGAACTGCTGCCAATGAAAACACTCTTGCTGCTTAGGAGCAGGACCTGTCTCATCCTCTTCTTTGGAGGAATTCTCGGCATGCTTCTCTTAGCTACTGCTTTCCCCTCCATTGAAATGCAACAAGGAAGTGCAAATCTACTATCCTTAAAGAAAGATTGACCAACAACCTATTCTCGCTCCAAGCGAGATTTGGCCAGATAGAAATATGTATGTAAGAACGAAGTCAACATGTGTGCGCAAAAATATAGAGAGCCTGACTGCCGGATAGAGTTTGTCTGCAGGGGCGTAACAAAGGGCCCCGTAGCCCCCACAGTGCGGGTGGGCCCCCAAACTCCAAGGGGCCACCTCAGCATAGCACTTTGGCCGGAGAGCTCTTGATAGAGTCCAGAGGGGGCCCCTCCTGATAGCAAGGCCTCTTTAGCATGCCCCCCCGGCCTTACACTCGACATAAACAGGCAATGCTGGAGGTAGAATGAAGCTAATGGGAAACTAATGAAACAGCGCCTGCCGCAAGGATGCCCCCACAAAAAGCACACATTAAAAAATGTAATATGAGAACAAAAAAAGCATGCACTACAATACAATTTAGAGTAGCAGCCAAAACAGAAACCACATTCAGTTCCTTTAACATTTACATTCTATGTCTTAGAATAATGGCCTCACAGCAGTCATTGCAGAAATCTCAATCATGCAATCTTGTATTAAGCTACTAAGCCCCAAAGGGCAGGTTAGACAAAACATTTTCAGCCAACATATTTCGTGACAAACTTGTCATTTCAAAAGGGCTATATAAAAAACCCAACAATTTATAATGTTATACTACGTGCACCATAACAATAAATTCAATTTCTTATTACAAACTATAAACACCTCTCATTGCTTATACAGGCATTCTCTATTAAACAATAGATTTATCATATCTAGTGGTGAACCAAATAAATGCGGTAACCTTTATTTCTATAGGTCCGAATTAATTACACAGGATGTTGGTGTGCAATTTTGTGACCTATTTATATTGCGTACAAACCCTTACTGATGAAATCATGAATCCTTACTACGATGTCCTTATTGTAAGGATCTTTAAGGCTAGGCATGTTTCCTTTTGAGTTTTGTAATGTTGTCTCTGTGTTTCCTGTGTTTTTCTTCATCAGATCTGAACTGCACCAGCTATGACCCAGCACCCCGGGGCCTTGTGAGCTTCCACATCTATGTGATGGACCTTCTGACTGGAATGGTGAGGTTCTCCAAGAAAACCATTGCCACTTTCCTTACACCCTCTGTACCCCGTAATAAGCCTATGCCTGTAGAATAAAAACAAATCGCACTCTGGATTGGTCCTTCACACCAGAATGTAATACTCCCTAGTCTTGGAGTTACTACTTGTTCAGAGCCTAATGGGTCACTGGCACTATATGATCTCTTCTGGCCATTCAAAGGGGCCGGATTGTCAGGAAATTTCCCAAGATTTCTATCGGCTCAATTGTTTGATGTAAGTTCAGAGAACAAAACTCTGGTGCTCTACAATAACCCATGAACTATGATGTTTTGGGCCATTGGTGGAGGTTTGAATGCAGGCTGGGTTCACACTTTGTATGCTATATTTTTATCACCCTAAACTCGTACTTCTTGGCCTGTTGACTGACTTTAACTATGTCTAAAAGGGCTCGGTGTGGGTAGCGGGGGCAGACCCTCCCCTTCAGAATCAGCCCTTAGAAACTCACTGAGCAGGTTCTGCAATGAGTGACCTCCAAATTAGAGGCTGTGTCTCAGGGCCCAGCATACAGTGCTATGTAGCATGGAAATAGTATGTGGCTGAGGCATTTTGTTTGTTGTCTTCAAATATATTATTGAAAAATAGGGTAGTGCACTGGAGAGAATGGTAGAATGAGGTATGGGAAGAGTCAGAGCGTGAAGGTAGAGGATATAATGATAGAGGTATAGGGTGTGATATATAGAGTAGTGCATTGGAGATGCTGAATTACATGTAAAGAAATAAATATAAAATACATAAGTACATGGAAGGTATATATGCATAAGGAAGGTGATATATCTTCTCTGTGGTTTGTTCACTGGCGGGCACAGAGAGGCTGGGGCTGCAAGATTAATCATACTATCTATTTGAGAAATGAGTCTGTGTGCAGAACTGTTGGTGCAGAATATCAGCCAGTTACTGGGGTCAAAATATCTCACATGGTGAGCAGCAATGCCAACCCAGTACCAAGTATGAAGCAAAGACTCAGTAATGCTGCAGATGCTCCAGTGATTGACAGCTGGCATCTCCTAAACAGGAGTGTCCACCATCGGTTGAAAAGGCTCAAATTAGTCAGATCTTCAGGACATACACATAAAGTTACATAAGATAAATGAAACCTATTCACGTACTGAAAAGTAGTCCTGAAAATGTGCTATGAATCTGGTTGTTGGACACTCTCTGCTAAGAAATGTCCTACTAGTGATGCTCCATGGGAAGATAAGATTTGCTTTTGTTTTACATCAAGAAAGCATATAGGGACATTGTAGGAGGCATTAGATTTTGATTTGGAAATATAGGTGGCTAATCACTCCAAGGACCACTACATTGAGAAGTGAAAATTCGAGGGATCGAAGTTAAATAAACCTCCAGGTAACTACCTAAAAGTAATCACCCTCATTTTTTGGCAATATTTAAGAATGTGTGTTCGGCATAAAATCTGGATGACAGAAAAAATTGCAGGATACTAAAAGCAAAGGAAGAGCTGTCATATATGAATCCAATATACGCTTTGTGATTATCAGGCTAAACATCAAACTAAATCTGCCAAAAATTAAAAGAAACGCATGGGCTGTGGTAAACCTGGTACAAGAAAGCACCTCAAAAGAGAACACATTATCTGTTACAGTGGGGTTTAGCCCTGAAGGGGGGGGGGCGGTGGGGGGGCAGGATTTGAAAATCAGAAGAGGCACAACACAGTTTAAAGATGCACATTTTTATTCTGAACGAGGGCTGGTTCCAATGTACCATACAAAGCACAAAACTGGTTATGTTGGCATTAAGAATATGAACGAAAATGCACATGTGGCCAGCTACGGGGATAACAATTGGGGAGGAATGCTCTAAAAGAGGGTGGAGACCACTCCAGGCAAAGAGTCATACTCTTCTCCCCAGATACAAGAGGCCCCTTTAGAACTCAGCGTGCAAAAAGCTCACACAGCACAAACCTGTGCTCCTGCACACATAGAGGCTATGCGTGCACCCTAGCCCCGGCTGCACTGTTTATCGAGTAAAAGGGAAACAAATAATGCAAATCCCATAAAAAGAGCTAGTGCCAGGCAGCTGTGGAGATTCTGCTGCAAAACAGCGCGACATATCCCTTTGGGAGATTAAGGGGGGAGAGGGGGGCAAGCCGACACCAGACCACTTTATTGTGTGTGAAAAAGGCCGCTTTATTGAAACAGGTGCATATCACAATTTAAACTCCTTGGCCACTGCCTTACAAAACTAACGCCTCGCTATACAATAACCTCCTGACCCCTTGTGTTTTCCCCCCACCCCTACGATCCCTACATCATTTCCCCCATCCCCCAAAATACAACATAACATTCCATAACCAACATATAACCCAATCCTACACCATGTAGCCTTTCCCAACTCCCAAACTCCCCTGACCGTAACCCCTACCTGCCTTCAGTGCAACTGTAACTATCCAACCTCTAATCTAAACTTATCCAACCTGGATACCCTTTACCTGTCCCTGGACCCAAATTACCAAACCTCTAACAACAAACTCTAGCCAATCCCGGCCAACTGTCAACCACCCCGCCACCCAGGAAAAAGGGGGAAGTGTCGGCGGCTACGCCTCTTTCTCCCTTTTTTCTGCCCCCCCCCCCCAAGCGCCGCGACCCCGCACGACTTAACGCCTGTAAACTCCCAGCAATCGCGCCAACACCTCTCTCAACTCCAAAAGGTACAGGTCCATTCCCATCCGGGACAAGTGCACCCCATCGTCCCTGAACATTTCCCGCGCATCGTAGCGAATGTCCCCATGTGCCACGCGGCCAATCCCCAAATGCCGGCAAAACCTCACCATCTCCGTATTAAGCTTTCGCCGCGCCTTATCCACCGCACCTGGGTTAACAGCCCCCCTCCAACTCCTCCGGGGGACAAATTCCGTCCACACAATGGAACAACCCGCCCATCTCTCCTTAATCAAAACCAAGTCCTTCTTGATTGCACGCATCAGCGCCAAACCTGTCTCCCTCACCATGTTGTTCTCCCCCAAATGAAGAACCAACACATCTGGGCACCGACCTGCCCTTAAGATCCCGTTCAACACCGGCACCAATTCTTTCCATCGCATCCCCCCCCTACCCCTCCACCCCACAGAGAACAAATCTTTATTGAACCCCAAATGTTCCCCAAAATAGCTCTCCTGCGCCTGAATTTGCGCCCTCCTCACGAACGAGTGCCCCACCATCCAAATGGACATTTCTCTGGCCAGGGGTCCCATGACCGAACCTGAAAAGAAAAACAAGAATGAAAACCTAGCCAACACCCCCTTGAAAACTCTGCTGTTCTGATGTCCCCCCCTAATTTTTTATTTTTTAATTTTTTTAATTTTTTTTGTCACCCCGCCCCCTCGCTCGCTGCGCACCTAACACTGGTAGCAATTCGAAGACCACCTACCCAACTTCATGATGTCTTCCCTGTCCCAACCCCTCGCATGTGCCTCTGACGCTGCCCCAATACGAAAAGAATGCGTGCCAAAACCCTTTTCATCGACCCCCAAGTTCCTAAGTGCTTTCCGCAGCACTACCAGCAATTGCGAAGCTTTAACACCTCGCCCCTGCTGATGGGAAAAGACCAGTCCCCCCAGTCTCCCAGAGCACGAATTCCACCGCCGTCCCCAGCGGAACGGACAAACCGTAGGGGAGCGCCCTTTCCTCAGAGTAACCCACTTCCCCCGACTTTTCTGGTCTGTTTTCGCCTTCCGCAGCCAAATGCTCACTACCTGCTCCCCAAAGGATACCTCATCCCAGGTCAAACCCCGTTCCCCTTTCGACCCCAGCAATTCCGACACTCGAAACGCCCCGAAAAACATCCAAGACATGATCGTGGCGAACAGCAAGGCCTCCCCACCATCCCAACACACCTCGGGCAGAACCCCCAGCACCCTGCCTAACAGCTCCCAGGACAGTGGCTTCCACACCCGGGCCAATCTCCCACATTCCCGCGCCCAGCCCTCCAAGATCCGAGCCCCCAGCTCCCCCGCGGATGGCGCATAGCCCCACAACAATTTTCCGATGAACGCAACCCCTGCCAGCTTGCCCACTATCGTCACCCTCGTCAAACTTCTCTCCACCAGGTCCAATATAAATTGCACGACATCCTCCCGTCTCTCCGCCCCGGAAGCCCGCCATTTCGCCCCCGAACGGACAAACAACTCCCATGCCGCCCTGTATGCCAGTTTCGTCGCCCGCGCTAATGAACCTAGAACCAATTGTAGCATCCGGTATTGCCTACTTCCCAGAGTTGGTTCAGCATCCTGGTCGGGTTCACGTCCGCGTCCTTGGCGAGCCCACGGAATCTCTCCCACTGTGAACGAGACAAGGCATCCGCAATGTCATTGTCCACTCCTGGCACATGCACCGCACGAAACGCAATATCATGTCTCAAACACCCCAGCACAAAAACCCTCAACAGCTTGAGCACCTGCGCATCCCGTGCCGACTGCCTGTTCACCACCTGTACCACCGCCATGTTGTCGATCCGGAACGTGACCTTTTTGTGGGCCAACAAAACCCCCCACAGTGTGACTGCCACCACTAAGGGAAAGAATTCCAAGAACGCAATGCTCCTGCCTCCCTCCAACCATTCCTCGGGCCAGGGCTCCGCACACCACCTCCCCTGCCAATACAGTCCGAATCCCTTGCTCCCCGCTGCATCCGAGAAAATCTGCACATCCCATACCATGTCCACTTCCCTCATCAAAGGCACCCCGTTAAACTGGTGCAGGAAAAACTGCCACATCCTCAAGTCCTCTCTCACCCCGGCAGACAGCCGCACATGACTATACACTCTGCCCCGGCTGTGGCGTATTCGGCTGCCCAGCTCACAGCACTATCGTCCTCTCTTCCCCCGCCTCTACCTCTCCTGCAGCTCCTTGACTCACATGGTATCCTCTCCTCTCCCCCTTCCTATCCGGCACCTATCACTCCTCGTTCCACTCCCCGCCCGTTCACCCCTCACTTTGCTCCCACCACTGCCTCCGTCCATCTTCTCAATACCCGCTCTGCGGTCGGCATCAGACGGCCCTCTTTAACCTCTTGACCTCCGACTCCCTTGATATCCTTTGTCTGACCGAAACATGGTTTTCTTCCGACTCTTTCCCTGACCTCTTGGCCATCCTCCCCGACTCTCACTATGCCCTTCGAGCTGATCGCCCGGCAGGCAAAGCCGGTGGAGGAGTGGCGATGCTCATCCGTTCCTCTTTTAAATTCCAAATCCTCACTTATCCTCCAATACCTAACGTGGATTACTTGGTGGTCCGCTCACTCAATCTTTCGGTGCCTCTCACAGTTGTTCTCGTGTATCGCCCCCCTCAACCTATGCCTTCCTTTGTTTCTTCCCTCCAGGACCTCTTGGCCACTTTGGTGGTCAATAACTCCTCGGTCCTCTTGCTTGGCTACTTCAACTTTTGGCCAGGCGATATTAGGGAAGACTCTTCTTCTAAAGATTTTTCTGCTACCCTTCACTGTCTCAATTTCACTCCCTATGTCACAGCTCCCACTCATGTTCAGGGCCACACCTTAGACCAAATCTGGTCCACCTGTGCTAATATTTCCTCTCTCCTTATTTCCCCCTGTCTCTGGTCGGACCATTTTAATATCTTGTTTTCCATTTTTCTGGGCATGGCTGTTAAGCCCTCTTTTCCTAAAAACCTTTTAGCCCGTAACTGGAACTCGATTGATTTCGACGCTCTCACGCTCACTTTAGCTTCTTCTGCTCCGGCTCTTAACGACCTCTCTCTCGATTCTCAAGCTGAGACCGTCCGCACTTGGCTCGCTTCTTCTTGCGACCTAGTTGCTCCGCTCAGAAAGGTTAAAACGGTTCATCCCCACGACGCTCATAAATGGTTGTCTCCAGAGTTGAAAGTGCTCAAACTGGATCTTAGACGGTCGGAACGCCTCTGGAGATGTAACTACAGCCCTTCTCGGCGCGCCAAATACAAATTACTCCTCACGCAATACAAAAAAGCTATCACTGCAGCCTAAACCTCTTATTTCACTGGGAGAGTGGCTTTGGCTGTCAACAAGCCCCGGGAAATATTTTCCTTGGTTCACGCCCTAGCTACTTCCGACCGCTCCACCCCCGGCCCTGTTCCTTCACAAACCCTCTGCTCCTCACTCAATGATTTCTTCATTGACAAAATCTTGAAGATCAAAGCTAACATTCCCCCTGTGTCCCAACCCTGCCTGGTCTCTCCCCCCCCCCTCCTCCCTCTTCTTTTATTTCCTTTCCTCCCATTTCTCCTGATTTATTCTCTAAACTCCTGGCCAAAGTCAAGTCAGGCTCTCCCGCCGATTGTGCGCCAGCCCGTATTCTTAAAATTCTATTCACTAACTGCTCTGCCCCTCCTCTTGCTCTTCTCAATTCTTCTTTGGCTTCGGGTTCTGTCCCCTCCTCTTTCAAATCCACTATTGTCCTTCCCATCTTAAAAAAAACTGGCCTGGATCCCTCTCTTCTTTCCAACTTTCGTCCCATCTCCCTTCTCCCATATCTTGGCAAAATTCTTGAAGTACATGTCACCTCTTGTCTCTCTTCTTATGTCGAGCAGAATGGCTTGTTGGCATCTCACTAGGCAGGTTTCCGTCCGGGCCATTCCACGGAGGTGGTGGTCCTAGCGGTCCTGGATGAGCTCAAGGGGAAAGCCGATCTCAATCTTCCCCAAGCTCTGGTCCTCCTCGATTTGTCCGCTGCATTTGACACGGTCGACCACTCCATCCTTCTCGACCGTGTCAGATCAGCTGGTATTCGGGGTGTGGCCCTCTCCTGGATTGCGTCCTTTCTTCAGGATAGGTCCCAGGCGGTCCACCTCTCTGGTTTTTCGGCCCCTTCCCGTCCGGTTACCTGTGGCGCTCCTCAGGGTTCCTCTCTTTCCCCCCTTCTTTTTAATCTTTATATCCAACCCCTCATTACTTCCCTCCTCGAGCTGGGGGTCTCTGTATATAACTATGCCGACGACCTTCAGCTCATCTTTGACTTATCCTCTTCTCCCGAATCCCTTCCCAAATTCTGTTCCACCCTAGTTTTTATCTCTGAGTGGATGAGCGCCAACCATCTGAAACTCAATCCTGACCAGACGGAACTTGTCCTCACGGGTGGTCCCTCTAACTCTTGGTCCCCTGCACATTGGCCCCTTTCTTTTGCCCCCCCCCCCCTTCACCTGTTTCCTCTGTCCGCACCCTTGGCATTAAAGTCAGCCATGACCTTTCGATGCACAGCCAGATTAGCTCCGTTGTATCTTCCTGTTTTTTGTCCCTTCGTCTCATCCGGAAGATCTCTCGGTTCTTTTCCACCGATGCCCTCAAAACCATAGTCTTGGCTCTTGTCATCTCCCGCATCGATTACGGAAATGGCCTGTACGTCGGCATCCCTGCTTTTCAATCTCGCCGACTTCAGGCCATTCAAAATCAAGCTGCCCGCCTTATTCTCTCCCTCCCTAAATCTTCTCACATCAGTCCTGCACTCAAATCCCTTCACTGGCTTCCCGTCCACTCTCGATCAATTTTTAAGTTGGCCTGTTTAGCCTTTCTGGCTCATTCTCGGTCCGCTCCTCTCTTCATCACTTCCCTTATCTCTTCTTATGCCCCTTGTCGCACTCTTCGTTCTTCTTCCCTGTCTCTCCTGTACATCCCCCGTTTCCGCAAATCCAGAACCGGGGGCACTCGCTTCTCGGTTTTGGCCCCTCAGCTCTGGAACAGTCTTCCCCTATCCATCCGCTTTATCCCTATCTATTCCCATTTCCGGAAAGCTTTAAAAACCTTCCTTTTCTCTCAGGCTTTTTCTCCCTAAACTCTTTGGTTTGATTTATGTGAGTCTTGATCAGGTTTTAGCGCCAGGAAGCCGCTTGGTCGCAGTGCGCTTTATTAAATACCTTTTTTCATTTCATTTCATGATGGTGTGGAGGCCTCTGCCCCTCCAACGCTCGCCCCAGTCGCCTACAGAAAGTCCGCTCTACTCTGACCACCCTACACGCAAAATTGAGATGTCCCAGCAACACCTGGATGTCCCTGACCGTCACCTTCTGACGTGTCAACACACTGGTCAGCAAGCTCAACATGTTTCGCTTTTTATCCTCCGGGAGGCGCGCCTCCATCAGGACCGAATCCAATTCAATATCGAGGAAAGCCAGTGCCGTACTGGGACCCTGTGTTTTCTCCGGGGCCAGTGGCAAGCCCATGTCCCCCATGATCTCATGGAAGCTGTCCAGACCCTTCTGGCAGTCCGCGGAGTCTGAGGTGCCGACAAAAAAGAAGTCATCCAAGTAATGTGTCACGCCTTGGTGACCCGTCCGTTCCGTAAACAGCCATTGTAGGAACGTGCTGAAACATTCAAAAAGTGCGCAAGACATGGAGCAGCCCATCGGCAATGCCTTGTCCACATACCAGTGACCGCCGAATTGTATGCCCAACAGATCCCAGTCATCTGGATGAACTGGCAGCAACCGGAAAGCTGACTTGATGTCGCACTTTGCCATCTGCGCTGCTGCGCCCGCGGTCACCACCAGTGCCATAGCCACTCGCGAAAGGGTCCCGCCATGCGGCCCTCCTGTACCTCCTTGTCCAGTTTCGCCTGCACCACCTGTGGATGCTCCCGCGCCGATCGCAAATTGTCTGCCCATCTCCGGACCCTCGGCCCCTCGTACCCCAACCTGAACCCCTCTTGAAACCCCGATCGCAGCTGTTCCGCCGCCGCCCTGTCCGGATAACCCCCCAGCGCCCCTACTAACTGCTCTACCCTAACCGGAGTACGAGCCTTTTGGCCCAGGCCCCCCTCCCTCCTCCTCCCTGCTGAGACTGCTGCCGGGCTCCAGCCTTAGGGGCTCCAGACTGCCATTGCTGACTGATGTGCCCCGGACCTTGCGTCCCCCAACACTTGACCAGCGGATGTCGCTTGCCGCAGCCCGTGCATTCGTGCCGAAACTTACAACATTCTCTCGTGCATAGTCCTTTGTTAAAGTCCCAGCAAGCACCCTTGTCTCCTGCCGGCTCCACCCACCCCCCCGCGGGTGGGACCCCCTCGAAAGGGCTGATACACTAGCGGCAGCCTGCTGGCCATAAAGATAGTCTTCCCCGACCCGGCAAGGCCCATGGTATGCTGCCACAGATCCGTATCCAACTCTCCCCACTTTGCCTCCGTATCCCATGCCATGCGCGCCCGGAATTCCTCATCATACTGAGCCCAGGCATATCCACCCCCTGTAATCTGTGCCTTCCGAATGACGTCCATGTATTTAAACATGGCCACTGACCTCTCCGGAAACTTCTCACAGTACACACTGGCATATATCAGAAAAGCCGCTGTCCAGTTCTCTATTGTCAGCGGTACCTTAGGCCTCTTTGCCAGCTCAAATTCCTCCTCCTTAGAACCCTCTTTCGCCCTGACCTCTCTGTGCAGGAGTTTGAGCATCTCCACATACTCCCCTTTCCAGATCCTTTCTTTTGTTGCCAACATCAAGTGCGCCCCCAAGGGCTTGGTCACTCCCATATATGGTAACCGCTTTATCTTCAATTCCTTACTCTCCAGTTTTGTCTCCCCTGCCTTTGCGTCCCCTGTCCCTTTCTCGTCCGTCCCCTCCTTCTTGGTCTGACCGCTGTACCCCTTGTCCGTACCGTCCGTGCCCACAGCCACATCCACCACGTACGTACCTTTGCGCAATCTTTCCCCTACACCCCCTCCACCCCCGCCCCCCCACTCCTCTTGACACCATCCTTGGACGCCCGAGCAAATGTGTATTACCTGGCGCCAAAAGTCTCCGTCTGCCGCTCCTCCCGGCGTCCTGACTTGGGGGCCGAGCTGCTTTCCCACCTCGATGTCCGACCCGTGGGCTGCGCCTGGCGTCGTGACACCTGTAAGAAACTAGCCACAACATTACTCGGCCCCCCGTCCCTACCGTCCCCCACCTCACGCAACTCTCCTTCCTCCATACTCTCCTCCTCATAGTCCAATTCCTCCTGCCCTGCACCCCCAGCGCTGCCCGCTGGTGGTGCCACCTGCTTCCGCGGTAAAACCACAGTCTCCTCTCCGGTGCTCCTCTGGCGATGCCCCCCGGAACGCTGTGACCCCGTGGGTGTTGGGGCTGGCGAGCCCGTCACGGGCCTACTTGTGCCAGCCGCGCCGGGATCCCTCGCTGGTAACGGGCACGCCGCCTGAGGCTCCACCCTCCCTTCTCCTTGGCGTCGCCGGGCCGCTCCCAGCCCTGCCAAGTCCGGCACCCCGCGATGTGCCCGCTGTCGCTCCGCTACCTGCAAAGAAAAGGAATGGTCTGGTGTGCTGGGCCTACCTCCTTTCCTCCTGCCATCCCATCCCCGCTTACCGGCCCCCGACGTCTCCGCGACCCACGCCTGTCCCACCGTGCTCCAATCCCCCACGTCCTCATCCCCCCCATCTCCGTCGTCACCGTCACTCCACTCCCCCTCCCCGCCCCCCCACCCCTTGTCCGCTCGCCCCCACCCCTACCGCGCCCCCCTCCCATCCCCTCCTCCCCTACTCTCTGTCCACCCAACCCGACGCCCCCGTCTCCAGCCCCCGACGCACCCCCCAACCCCTCCGCCCAGGACTCAAATATGTCCAGGCCTTCCCAGTCCCTCTCACTACCCTCCGATTCAAACAGCACTGGGGATTCCCCCCCTGCTGCTCCCCCTCCAATATCCCCCTCCGCCTGGCCCCTCCCGCCGCCGCCAGGCACCGCCACGCTCCTGTCCCCTGCGTCCCGTTCTATACCGCCCGCGCTACGCCCCCCCCACCCCTCCCCCACTCTTCCCTGGACGCCTCTTGTCCCTGCGCGCTCGCCCCCCCGCTGGGACCCGCGCCCCCCCCCTCTCGCTGCCCCCAACTGTCTGCTGCCCCCTCCGGACGCCTCCCGTCGCTCCTTGCTCCCGCCCGCCCGCCCCCGCTTCCCGCAGTCTCTGTCCCCCTACCCCCTCTCCGCCGACCCCACACAGCGAGGCAGCGCGGCGCCGCTCTGCGCCGCCCCATGACACTTCCGCCGGCAATATCCCCCACTCGGGCACTTCCTTTAGCCCTTCTACCTCCTCCGGCTGATCCGCCCGCCCCAGCGCTCTCCTCGCGCCTCTACTCGCGACATCACGGCCCTCCCAGGAGCATCCCCGCGCCCTCACCGTTGCCTTGACTACGGCCACTCCCCTACCTGAGGAGCGGCCCGCGTAAGATTTAGGCCTCTCGCAGGAGGCACCCGGCGCCTTCCCCCGTCGCGTCGCGCGTCCCCGCACACTCGCCGCCTCCCTACCCACCGCGCGCTCCTCCGGCCCCACCTCCGACTCAGGGGCAGCGTTCCTGGTATACGCGCTGCCCCTTCCACTCACCGCTCTGCCCAATGGACTCCCGGGGGGCGAACACGCCGCGACGGTGGCCGCCACCTCCGCGGACGCGCGCCTCACCGGGCGCCTCGTCCAATTTGCATCCTGCACCAGAAGGTCCATCCTCCCCGCCTCACTCAGCAGTCGGATGGCCTCCAGAACCCGAAAATCGCCAGCCGCCATGACCACAGGTAATCTTTCCTACTCAAGGCCTACACCTACAGCAATGAAACTTTAAACTCGCGCACCCAGCCACCGGGTCACCAAGCCTAAAATGGTGGCTGGGCTGGCGCGCGATTTCCCTATATACCCCTTGGGCTCCTATCCCTGGGTTTGGGCTACATTTGGGCTATCCCCAAATGTAGCCCAATTATTACAAAATGGCCGTTCGGCCACTCCCCCCCCTCCCCCCTCCCAATCTGCCCGGGAGGCAGACCTCGCGGTGCTCGGCTGCCCCCCAGGCTCCCATTCGCAACTCATGAAATCAACTGAATGTGGGGGGCGCTTGCATAAGTCTCAATGCAATTCAAAGCTAAATCTGGTTACAATGAGATATGCGGTAGGACTGGCCCATCTGTGCAGTATGAGCCCCTTGTCTTCGGCAGAAATTCTGAAATCCTGAATGAAATGCATTTTCAATATTGGGTTCATAGATCACGCTATAAAACTACCCAAAATAAATGGCTAGATTCTGCAAAGACCTGGACGTGATAATTAAAGAGGACTCCTATAAACATCCATATTCTTTTTATTATTTTGCGTTACTGCCTTTGTCTTGTTAACTATCAGTTACGACTCATTCTGGCAGTTCCAACTCATTTTCATGCCAGCCAGAACATTAAAATGCCAGTCAATCTGGTAAAAAACAGGCGATCCATAAAGTGAAAATCTGGGAATGCAGGACACTTTTTCTGGAGTGCCCAAGCCTAATTGTAATCCCAATCCAACCCATCCCGTCATTCGCTGTTGCGGACAGCTAAGATGTTGCTGCCAGTTCCTTGCAGATTAATGTGCCTCTTTCCTCATGCAACTGCGGGAAGTGTTGCCGAAGGGCTATTGCACTAATTGCACATGGATCTCGAGATCCAGGTGAGCCTCCTTTACACATTGAAAAACAAAGAAAACTGCATGCACAAAAAGTACATAAATGCTCTACTACCTTTCAGATGCAAAAACAACAGTTGATGGACAGAATGCAGAACAATGTCATACATTCACCCCAGAATGTATGGCGTCACGCAAGTTTGCCCTTGCGCCACCGCAGATGCGCCGCATTTACAATGCGGTGCATCGTGGCGCAAGGACAAGCAGATGCGTGACGTATCTGCCGGCGTAAGGTTGGCGCAGTGCTGAAGTTGTGTCGCAAGCGCGACGCAACTCCAGCACTGTTCCAACCTACCCTATCCCTAACATGGTGCGTCAAGCCTTACGCCTACTTCAAGCAGGCGCAGGGTTTTGACGCATCAGCATTGGGAAAGTGACTCAGTGAAATCTTATAGATTTCACTGAGTCACTTTTCAGGGGCGTTCCTGCGACGGAACACCCCCCCCTGTGTCACGACGCCCACATGAAACCTGACGCAGGTTTCACGTAGCGCAGGGCTTTACACCGTGACGCATCTCCATAGATGCATCACGATGTAAATCGGGCGCAACGTGGCGCAGGGTTTACGCTGCCTCTGCGTCACAAAAGTGACGCAATGGCGGCGTAAAAGGGGCGCAAGTCCCACATAAATCTGCCCCATCGTTTTTTTGCTCACCATGCCATTCCAGTTTGAACCCAGCCATATGCAAATCAGTCTTGACCCTGTGCCTCATGGGAACAGTCCAGCCCGAACTGCCAAACCAGGTCCTCCCTGGACTGGAAACAAGCATCCTAGGACCGGTTTCGGGGTTTCACCCTTCTTCAGCCAGGGTGGCTTGATAGCTACTACCTTTCTGAGCATATGAGGGCAGATAATTCCCTCTCTATCTGGCAACCCGTGGGGCGCAGTGCAGATTTGTGGGTAGAGGGGAAGTGCAGAGTGAGGGTGGGAGTGAGTGTGGTGAAAAGTTTAGTATAAAGGGCTCTCTTTTAGGACTTGCCTCCTGAGTCTTGGAACTCTGGCGGCCGTCGTCTCGCTGTGGTGAGGTGTGTGGGGCCAGGCACAGTCTGGACAGCAATTTCAATAGGGCCTGACCCCACCCACCAACCTTGCCAGCCAATTTTTCTCCCCTAATTAAATGGGGGTAAATCACATTGTTCCCTGCTGCTTGATTCCAGATTGCAGTTCCCTGTACAGTTCTGTTATGTACTGCTTTGGCTCCCTCAAGTGGCCAAGCAGTGCAACAAATGTCAAAAATCAGTGACACTCGGTTTAAACCGGGTCAGCTTATTTTTGAGCCGGTAGAGTACTGTCCGGCACAATCGGGTTAAACTCATTTCCGTACAGCCTAATTATATTCAATGGCACTTGTAATACGGCACACAGGATATCTGCCACGTTTGTGACATAGTAACCTGTTTGCCAAACACTAAATCTGGCCCTAAATCTCTTTGAACTAATGCAGGATGTCCTTTGTACACAGTCTTTCAGCTAAAAACATTTTTTAAGCATAATTGAAGTAACCTAAGTTTAAGTTAAGATTTCGATTTTTTTTGCACTAAAAAAGTCATTCAATGCAATATCTGCCTCTTGCGTTGAGAAACAACCACAGCAATACGTTACATGAAATGTTATTGCATTTGACTACTCTACCTTTGAAAGGACTAACTGCTAGTTGGTCAAAGTCATTAAATAAGGATAATGAATGTAACCTTTGTAATCATTGTGTACAGGATTTTAATCATGTGTTATTAATCTGGCCAGCATTACTTCTTAAGCACCCCCAGTTTCTAAGGCCTTTGGTAATAAAATATAATGATTGTATGGTGGTTAAAGTCTGCAATATGTTGTTGCTTCCACCAAATAAATGTTTTGTCAAACATTTTTTTTCCAAATCTTTTTTAAATTTGTATTGAATTTGTACAATATTAATGAAATGCTGCTATTTTTCATGTGCACCTCTTTTGAGAACCCTTCCTGCAGAAAAACAATCCTCTTTCCACACGTGCTGCAGAATCCAGCAGGTAGGAGTAGGAAAAAACAAGGAGAAATAAAGATATTTCTCCTTGTCACGTCTCCCCTGGGAAGGCGTAGCATTTTGATGCATTCCCACGTTTACCAGTCTTGGTAAATCTGGCAATGTGCCAAAATCCATGGGTGGATGCATGGGAACACCAATGCTCCACCCATGGAACACCTCCCTGCGACTTACACTGCCATGCGTTACTCTAGATTTACTAAGCCATGCAGGTCCACGCATGGTGGCCTTGTGTGGCTTGGAAAGTATCATTCTAGGTTTTGCATCGCCCCTGCGCTACCTTGTGTGGCGCAAGGGCGACGTGAAACCGTGATAAATATGCCCCCAATTGTATTACCTGTAAGTATGTTCCCTAGTCCGCTTAACGAAACATGGGATAGCCTGCTGGAACACCTTGTACCATTAAGAAACACAGAATAAAAGAAAATGTACATGATGGACTCTTGATAATTTGTTATTCAAAGAGTGGTGTGCGAACATCAGTTTTCAAGCCTTATTGGAAATGTATTTCCTTACTTGGAGACAATGGGAGTAGCTGTTCTCCCTCTGTGCTAAGCACCTATGATCATCCTTATTATCAGTGGGCTCCTATATCTAATTGATCATTGTAAGCTTGATGTGGTGTACATTGACAATTATCTGGCAACTTCATGTGCAAATATGAACAGCACATGTTCTTCACCTTGGAATTCTGGGTAATATCATAGAGAACTCCAGCTTCGTCTTTGTTGTCTATTTGATGTCACTCTGAATCCCTTGCTGTAATAAGGGGTAAGGCAGCAATAGTAGCTCTGCAAAGTAGGGAATGCCTGTACAACATCTGTACCATGTGGCAACTTGGTCAATATTCACACATTTATGAAACAATTTTGCCTGGAAGTAGACACCAGTAAACAGGCAAACAAAATGTCAGGCAGTGCTGAATAACCTGTTTCAATAAGGTGAGCCACACCTTCAACCTATCTTTCTTTTGTCCCCTTCAAACAATGAATCTATGAGAGATCTAATGGCAGAAAAGGAAAAAGTTACTTTAATACCTGTAACCCAGATTCCTTCCTGGCGAGAAGGTTGTATGTCCACGACAGTATGTGCTACATAATTAGAAGATGGCCTCCTCAGGAGCAGCCTATTGTCTTTCCTGTCATTGTTTGGACCTGAAAAGGAAGGATTGAGGTTTATAACAGTGCCTAATTTGTGAACAAATAAGTGCCAGGGCCTTTGTCAGGAGGCGACAGCAGCTTACATCATCCATTGCCCCTGCCAGCGCTGCCAGTGACAGTACCACCACAACCACTAACCATCAAACTCCTACAAGTGTGACATTTTAGACTATTCCAGGCCCCCAAAGCTAAAAGAATTGTTTTGGACAGCAGGCAGTACTCATTTTCAAAGTATGGTGAATTAAGCTGATCTGTAAATTAGGCAAACAGTGCCACCATGTGGCAGACTGCCATAAATGAGGGTGTTGACAATTAAGTGCTGGTGCTGAGAACAGGAAACCACCGCTCAAATTAAGAACTGGCTTATAAACTACTGTGTTAAATTATGCTGAGAAGTCCCAGTATGGTGACAAGCAATTATTCAACGTATGTACGTCTATGACAGATACCAACTTTGTAGCTCTAATATCAAGGAAGTAAGATCTTTTTACATTTGACACTTTTGATGGTGTGGATACTAGTTGAGTGCGCAGTAAACCTAGTGTCAGCAAAAGCAAACTTAAGATCCAGTGTTGTAATTGAGTTCTGAGAATAATGCTTATGTACGTTTTGAAGACATTATCTCCGTCTCTCTCATACACACTTTCAGTTTCTTTCACCCTCTCGCTCTAAAACACAAACACAGTTTATATCACCCAGGCCCTCTTGATGTTCTCTTCGTTATCTCTTTTGCAGGGCTTCATGGAGCTCACATACATGTTTTACGGGTTCTATAAAAGCACAGCTGTGAAACTGATGGACTTTTCCTACAACATCCCTCTGGCATATCTCATTACCACGCTCTTCTATTTTCTCCTCAGCCTGGCATGGATTGTGGCCAGGTAAGAAGATCCCCAAACATCTAATGCTGAGTTGGGCCTTCATGGTGGGTGCTGAGCGGGGTAGGTGGTATTTTGAAGGTGTGTTTGGTCGAGGAGAGATTAACATGTATGATTGTCAATGGTGGAGCAATGATTTTGGCAATGTTTTTCTTATAAACTGGTCAGACTCTCACCACAGCAACTCAGATGCTCTTCTTCATCAAGATCATCAAGTTAAGCCTTCTATTTTACCCCAACAAGTTAATTCATGAATGCAAATAATCTTGTCATATCCATCACGATCTAGGTGAGGATGGGCTTCCTGAGAGAGTCTATAAAAAAATGTTTTTGGACATAAAACAATGGCCTCGGTAAGAATTGTTCATTACAGAAGCACGTTATAACAGCAGAGGAACTTCTTGAACTCTGCCAGCCACTGAAAAACAGTGTGAGGGTGTTTGCACACAGTACTTTTGCAGTCAAGCTTGAGAAAGCCATAATTTAACATGTGGTATGTGTAAAGCTTTCTTTGCAAAAACCATAACTAAGTTGCTCAGAATCTGGCGACCTGAGGCAGCCAACAACACTTTCGCAGCAAGGTCACACTTAACCTGCAAAAAAATAGCTTTAAGTTGTCCATAGCATTAAAACAGCCTTTTTGGGAAGTGTGACATTGATGTGTTCATCCATCCCACAATCCGTGAGGATCTCCCTCTTCACTAAAATCCATAAAAGGTATAGAAGGGCCTGATATTTGAAAGTTATTCTGACTCTGAAAGGCTTTGGGTTGATAAGGAAATGCACCAAACCCATCCTCCCCAAGGATCACCAATGCTTGTTCTTGTGTATGATAAAATTATAGTCTTTGCTTTAATTGGAAAACCGGAAGTAGGTTAAAATCGTCTATAGCACTGGAAAACGTGAAATATGAAAAATATTTCCTGGTTCCTAGAGCAATGTGTATTTAAACATCATAATTACAGCCCTAAAACGTTTCTGCAGAGCCTCAGCACTTGCTAAATAAACTACTAGGATAATATGCCGTGGAGAACCAAATTATGTGACAAGTTTATCTAAATTATGCTGCAAATATTGCAAATTATGCAGCACACTCTGGCAGTATCCCACACATACATTTGAGCTAGAAGCATTTGGTGACATCTGCAAATTATACAAATTATGCATCAAATTCAATGAAGCTCATAATTATGTGTTAAACACGCACCCACAGAATCACAACATATTAATTTATAAATGAAAGGTAAACAAACATTCTAATTCCAATCAGTGCACATTGTTAGCTGTTAAGAAAACAGCTTTCTAAAACAAATTGCTCCTAGATAAACATGTAATAAAAAACAATGCATGAAGGGTAACATAATATGGTCCAATAGTACCATTTACAGACCTATTAGCCTTCAGCCTCATGGTTTATGATGTCACCTGAACCCCTCAATAGAAATATTGTCCTATAAAACAGGGTCACCACAAATTCATTTAAAGGCATGTGCTAAATAGACAATTTACCAGGGCTCTTCTCTTCCAAGGGGACCACTGAGAATGTGACATTTCTATCTATTTGACCTCTGACTATCACGCCTATTTCTCTAGCTAAATATCTCTCCCTCTTTCTGCATACCTTTACCTCTGACTCTTTACCCAGAGTCATCATAAGGATTTATGGGGCCCCTGACGACAAATTTCAACTGTTTGTGTATGCCCCTATTTCTGAAAGTTTTGCAGTATCTTTTAGAATTACAAGGACTTGAATTTCTGGAAATGGTTAATAAAATCCAAAGTTCCCCTGAACATGGGCCCCCGAAGTATGTTTTGTTCGGACCACCAAAATCTGTCTTTCAGAGTTTTGCACCATAGTAACACTCAGCCATTATTTAGGTGCCAAAATTGTGTCCTAGTGGTTGCCATGAACAGCTTCACCCTTGTTGCTGTGCCGGGTGTGCATACCTACTAACCTCTTGATTAAAAAATGAGGGAAAAGTCAGGTGTTTAAATAGAGATGGACGAACCAGCAAATTAACAGGGAGAGTCGAGCCAAGGTGCTGCTGGTCTCTCCCAGCCTGTGTACGAGCTTAGCCCTGGAAGTATTTAGCATTTAATTCATACAACAAACATCTTGTATGTGATAACGTTTCCTTAAAATGTATAAAAGTCTTTGTGAAAGCATTTTACTTTAGTAAAGCTGATTATATCACTGCATCTAGATGCATTTATTAAAAGAGATCATTTTTAGGTCTTGGCTAGACAGCGCTTGAGCTGTCTCTTTAAGACATGTTGCATGTACTTTGTGGGCTTCAGCCCGCCCATAGACTTCCTGTTTTCTGGCTCCTTCCTCATTCTCCAATTCTTTCTCCCCATTTCTCCATGGCATGCATGTGCCATGCCTCTGCCTGTGTTTACTTGGCATGGATTGTGGCCAGGTAAGAAGATCCCCAAACATCTAATGCTGAGTTGGGCCTTCATGGTGGGTGCTGAGCGGGGTAGGTGGTATTTTGAAGGTGTGTTTGGTCGAGGAGAGATTAACATGTATGATTGTCAATGGTGGATCAATGATTTTGGCAATGTTTTTCTTATAAACTGGTCAGACTCTCACCACAGCAACTCAGATGCTCTTCTTCATCAAGATCATCAAGTTAAGCCTTCTATTTTACCCCAACAAGTTAATTCATGAATGCAAATAATCTTGTCATATCCATCACGATCTAGGTGAGGATGGGCTTCCTGAGAGAGTCTATAAAAAAATGTTTTTGGACATAAAACAATGGCCTCGGTAAGAATTGTTCATTACAGAAGCACGTTATAACAGCAGAGGAACTTCTTGAACTCTGCCAGCCACTGAAAAACAGTGTGAGGGTGTTTGCACACAGTACTTTTGCAGTCAAGCTTGAGAAAGCCATAATTTAACATGTGGTATGTGTAAAGCTTTCTTTGCAAAAACCATAACTAAGTTGCTCAGAATCTGGCGACCTGAGGCAGCCAACAACACTTTCGCAGCAAGGTCACACTTAACCTGCAAAAAAATAGCTTTAAGTTGTCCATAGCACTAAAACAGCCTTTTTGGGAAGTGTGACATTGATGTGTTCATCCATCCCACAATCCGTGAGGATCTCCCTCTTCACTAAAATCCATAAAAGGTATAGAAGGGCCTGATATTTGAAAGTTATTCTGACTCTGAAAGGCTTTGGGTTGATAAGGAAATGCACCAAACCCATCCTCCCCAAGGATCACCAATGCTTGTTCTTGTGTATGATAAAATTATAGTCTTTGCTTTAATTGGAAAACCGGAAGTAGGTTAAAATCGTCTATAGCACTGGAAAACGTGAAATATGAAAAATATTTCCTGGTTCCTAGAGCAATGTGTATTTAAACATCATAATTACAGCCCTAAAACGTTTCTGCAGAGCCTCAGCACTTGCTAAATAAACTACTAGGATAATATGCCGTGGAGAACCAAATTATGTGACAAGTTTATCTAAATTATGCTGCAAATATTGCAAATTATGCAGCACACTCTGGCAGTATCCCACACATACATTTTAGCTAGAAGCATTTGGTGACATCTGCAAATTATACAAATTATGCATCAAATTCAATGAAGCTCATAATTATGTGTTAAACACGCACCCACAGAATCACAACATATTAATTTATAAATGAAAGGTAAACAAACATTCTAATTCCAATCAGTGCACATTGTTAGCTGTTAAGAAAACAGCTTTCTAAAACAAATTGCTCCTAGATAAACATGTAATAAAAAACAATGCATGAAGGGTAACATAATATGGTCCAATAGTACCATTTACAGACCTATTAGCCTTCAGCCTCATGGTTTATGATGTCACCTGAACCCCTCAATAGAAATATTGTCCTATAAAACAGGGTCACCACAAATTCATTTAAAGGCATGTGCTAAATAGACAATTTACCAGGGCTCTTCTCTTCCAAGGGGACCACTGAGAATGTGACATTTCTATCTATTTGACCTCTGACTATCACGCCTATTTCTCTAGCTAAATATCTCTCCCTCTTTCTGCATACCTTTACCTCTGACTCTTTACCCAGAGTCATCATAAGGATTTATGGGGCCCCTGACGACAAATTTCAACTGTTTGTGTATGCCCCTATTTCTGAAAGTTTTGCAGTATCTTTTAGAATTACAAGGACTTGAATTTCTGGAAATGGTTAATAAAATCCAAAGTTCCCCTGAACATGGGCCCCCGAAGTATGTTTTGTTCGGACCACCAAAATCTGTCTTTCAGAGTTTTGCACCATAGTAACACTCAGCCATTATTTAGGTGCCAAAATTGTGTCCTAGTGGTTGCCATGAACAGCTTCACCCTTGTTGCTGTGCCGGGTGTGCATACCTACTAACCTCTTGATTAAAAAATGAGGGAAAAGTCAGGTGTTTAAATAGAGATGGACGAACCAGCAAATTAACAGGGAGAGTCGAGCCAAGGTGCTGCTGGTCTCTCCCAGCCTGTGTACGAGCTTAGGCCTGGAAGTATTTAGCATTTAATTCATACAACAAACATCTTGTATGTGATAACGTTTCCTTAAAATGTATAAAAGTCTTTGTGAAAGCATTTTACTTTAGTAAAGCTGATTATATCACTGCATCTAGATGCATTTATTAAAAGAGATCATTTTTAGGTCTTGGCTAGACAGCGCTTGAGCTGTCTCTTTAAGACATGTTGCATGTACTTTGTGGGCTTCAGCCCGCCCATAGACTTCCTGTTTTCTGGCTCCTTCCTCATTCTCCAATTCTTTCTCCCCATTTCTCCATGGCATGCATGTGCCATGCCTCTGCCTGTGTTTACTTTGTAAACAAATGATGGACAGAATGCTGAATAAATCAAACATTCACCCGAGTCACAGATCACTATTTTGCTCGCCATGCCATTCTAGCTTAGACACAGCGATATGCAAATCAGTCTTGGCCCTGCTCCCCAGGGGAACAGTCCAGCATGAACTGACTGGCAAGGTCCTCCCTGGTCCAGACACAGGCACCCTAGGACCGGTTTTGGTTTATAACCCCTCTTCAGCCTGGCTAGCTTGAAACTCGTGTCCTAAGGTAACTATAACTTGCACCCCGCCACGCACAGTTTTCTCATCAATAATTTCACTGCAAATGCTGTAGTGCTATTGTCAATGACAACATAGAAGATGTTATGAGTGATGTAATATGTGGGATAATTAGCAGTGCATGGTAAGGGTGTGGGTTATAGTTACCTTAGGGCATGAGTTATAGTTACTTGAGATAACGATAACTGCTGAATTTCTATGGTTTTGTGTGTGTAAAATCTGAACTTAACTATAACGTCTCTGTAAACGGTGATTTCTTCAGTGAATGTATATGGTCTTTTAATGCTATTGTCTAACTATAACGTCCCTGTAAACCTTTTTTTGTGGTGAATTTCACAGTTTAATTTTATTTTAAATTGTACTAGGATTTGACCCATGAGTTCAATTTACTAATATACATTTTCACAACTTTATAAACACATTTTATTCACACATTCGTTTTTATTATATATTTAAAAACATTAACTTAATGAATGTAAGCTAACTGATGTAGTCTTTCTGTAAATGCACTGCACCCAGTTTTTCTTTTTTTAAATTAATTTTATGGATCTGTGGATCTGTTGCAAGTCCTCGGACAAATAAAGGGTCTGTGGTGATACTGCACATATTCAATACTAAAACAAAACATTTAATGCAAACATATGCTATTGCAATTTCTATAAGTATATCACTGCCTGTGTGTGGGAGTGTGAGTGGCTGTGTGAGTGACTGTGTGGGTGTGTGAGTGGCTATATGGGTGTGGGAGTAGCTGTGGGAGTGGTTCTGTGGGTCTGTGAGTGGGTGTTTGAGTGGCTGTATGGGTCTGAGTGGGTGTGTGGGTATGTAAGTGAGTGTGTAAGTGGGTGTGTGAGTTGCTGTGTGGGTCTGTTACTGGGTGTGTGAGTGGTTTTGTGGGTCTGTGAGTGGGTGTGTGAGTTGCTGTGTGGGTCTGTTACTGGGTGTGTGAGTGGTTTTGTGGGTCTGTGAGTGGGTGTGTGAGTTGCTGTATGGGTGTGTAAGTGGGTGTGTGGGCGTGTACGTGGTTGTGTGAGTGGGTGTGTGTGAGCTGCTGTGTGGGTGTGTGAGTGGTTTTGTGGGTCTATGAGTGGGTGAGTGAATGGCTGTATGGTTGTGTGACTGGTTCATTGGGTTTGTAAGTGTGTGTGTGAGTGTCTGAGTGAGTGTGTGAGTGTGTGTGTGAGTCTGTGTTTTTTTTAATTGGGGTCTGGATCCATGGATTCACCCGAATCAGTAAGGATCTGGGCAGATCTGCGGATCCTCGCCTGCTCAAAAAACATTTTTGGACAATTTCATCCACATGAGGGGTCCCTCACCGACCCTTCCATCAGCCCCTTCTATCACTTTAATATTTTATTTTCCCCGCTGGGAACTGTGTCCCCATGCACAAAATGGAGCCAGCAACTTTCCTCTCAGGTTGCAGCCAGCCAATCTCGGCATTGCTGTTGGCATGTGGATTGGTGGATCGGCATCTCTAGATATACATACATCTTTTTACTTTCATAAATCCTAACACATTTATACCAAATTACAAAAAGCACTCCTTCTGGACCAATATATAGCTTTCTGCCAAAATTTGTGTAATGTCCGTTGTCTAAAATCCCTATTGGAAAATGCATGGGGAAATCACATTCTGGAACCCACGCTTTTCTCACCCCACGCTTGCGGATCACCCCAAAACTTTCCAGACAGCAGCTGGAGTGACTGGCAAACTAATTTTGAAAATGTTGTGAAAATTCTTCAAACAGTGCCTAAGTTATCAGCAAAACAAAAAATGCTTTTCCTATGGTAGCTAGGCCTTAACTAGAACTACCTATATATATATATATATATACATATATGTGTATATATATATATATATATATATATATATATATATATATATATATATATATATATATATATATATATATATATATATATATATATATATTAAACAGTGGCGTTTGCCACTGGGTAGTTGTAGTTAGGATTGTGTTTCCATAGGAAAGGCATTTATTGTGTTGCTAATAACTTTGGACCCGTTTGACGAATTTCCGCAAAACCTTCCAGAAAAGTGCTACTTTTTGACTAGTTAGCACATTTAAAGTTTTAGAGTGATCTGTCAAGTAGGGACCAAGTATAGGGGGTTCCCAAAACACCTTTTCCCCATTCATTTTTCCATTGAAATATTAGACACCACTACAGCCTAAACTGCTGAAAGGATTTCCACTAAAGTTGACAGAAAGCTAAATCTTGGTCCAGAAAGAGTGCTTTTGTGTTTTGGTAGAAATCAGTTCAGTACATTTTGGAGAAATGAAGGTTAAAAAATTGTATATTTCACGCCGCAGAGGATCTCAAAGTGTGATCTGATTGGCTGCCACCACCTCAACCAGGAAGTGGTGGCAGCTATCTTAGGACTCAGGACAGAGTCCCAGGTTCTAAAAAAACAAGTGCAAAAAAAAGACATAAAGGTTGCAAGGTACAGATACCCTGACCCCTAAGGAGTCATGGAGTGGGGGCCAAAAATGATCTTTGCAAAAAGAATTTGAGGCTCATTCATGGAGGGTCCGCTAATCTGCAGAATTTTGTTTTTAAAAAGAGAAGCACGGTCTCTTGTGCTTCTTATTTAAACCCTTGGGATGGGCCAGGGCACGTGGGGAACACCCCTATTTATTTTGTGAGGGAGGGGCAGGTGTGGCACCCCCTCACCAGGCCATTTTTGACGGCAGGGACCACATCACCTGGCACCTGAATTATGTTTTATGGTGAGAGGGACACAAGACCCCCCTCCTCAAACTGCTTTCAGCCCTGGTACCCTGTCCCCCGGGGCCCAAAGTGGTTTTTAGAGGAGGCAGGTGCGCACCCACCCTCCTCAGCCCATATTCGGCCCCAGGGACCCCATCCCCCGAGGCCCACTGTATTTTTTAAGGTGAAGGAGGCTGTGCTGCTCCCCTCCTCAAGCCTCTAAAGGCCCAAGGGACCCCATCACTGGGAGTTGCTAAACGTAGAAAAAGGGTAAGGCCCCCATTCTCCTGGGGCCCGCCCACTAGCTGTGTCCTGGGGAGCTCAACTCAGGGACACAGGTGTTTCCCTGCCCGGCGTGGAAATTTCCTCTATATGTTTGAGCTATCGTCCAAGAGGAGGGTGCACACATCTGATGTATCCCACATGACATCATGCCAATGGTGACCAGGACTGTAGTGAACATTATATTTCTGTTAAGAACTAGAAAAACCTCCCAAGTAAATATTAATGTATTCCTCTATGACTGATCATCCACCTCAGACCTATCTATGAACACACAAAAAATGGTGACGGGGTGTCCTCATACACCACCAGGTGTCATGCTTCATCATAGGACTCCCCTCGCTCTTCAAAAACCCCGTCTGGCAAATAGCAGGTCTACACTTTATAATAAAAGAGGCACTTCTGAAAACCGAACCTGTGATATGAATGTACAAAACCAATGTGATACATCAAAACAACCTTTTAATTTGAGAGAGATATCACTTGGTATTAAAAATCAGTGTGTCGAGGTGTGGCCAAGATGGCGGCACGATAAGACGCTGAATCGTGTCCCTCCGGCACCGCTCAATAAAGCTTTGTGATCGCACCCCTTGCTGGGAGCCCCGGTTAGCATTTCGGACCGGCAGGGCCCTTGGGAGATGGGCGGTGTGTGCAGTGAGAAAATTAGACCTCGGAAACGCCGCAAAATACATCTGCTGAAAACCGGGGCCTGGCCGGGCAGAGCGTGCTCAGAATGGCCGCACGTAAACGGGATGGAGGTGAGGAGTCCTGAAAGCGGTGCCCAGTGCGCTTCGAGCATCAGGAGCCCGCAGGGACCAGCAGCGCAGACCAGCTTGTGAGCAGCGGAGAGGGGCGGTCTGCCCATCAGGATATTGCAGTGGTGCTGAGCGGCGAAACGGACGCCATCTTGCACTCTCAAACACAGCGGGCCCCGGCGCGGCAACGAGCGCAGAGAGGAGGCACCAACTCAGCTACGGCAGAGATCTTAGGCAGCTGAGCAACACCGGAAAGAGAGTAGCCCCTCCCGGGGTGGCCAAGACAGAGCCAGACGGCAGTTCCCTGCAACAAACTGTAAGTGCCCAAATTGCAAGAGCAGTGCCCCGCAATGTTGGAGTCCTGAATGTGGTGCCCACCGCGCTTCAGGTAGCGAGATCACGCAAGTGCCAACAGCGTGGATCGGCCTGTGAGCAGTGGTGTGCGGCAGTCTGCCCTTCCAGATACCGCAGTGGTGCTGAGCGGCGGCACGGGTGCCATTTTGCGCTTTCTAACACAGCGGGTGCCGGCGCGAAGACGCGTGCAGAGAGAGACATCACCTCAGCCGAGGCAGAGACTCAAGGCAGCGGAGCAGCGCTGGAGAGAACGTAGGCCCTCCCGAGGCAGCCACGACAGAAACAGACAGCGGATCCCGCAATAAACAGTGAGTGCCCATCTCGCAAGAACAGCGACCCACCATTTTGGAGTGAGGCCACGGGAGAAGTTTGCCTTGTGCTGCTGTCCCCGGAAGCTGCAGTCTGTAGCATAGCGGGCAAGCCGGGCGTGAGACACCAGCAGTCCGCAGTTCGGCAGACGGTGTGCGCTTTGCTTTTGAGTTCCCCGGGCGCATCTGCAGACAAAGAGACAATGGCCCCACCTTGATTATCATTACCTGCTACCACGGGGAGACGTGAAGGGCAAAACCCCCGATGTCATAGAACTCCTCCACACGGCGCTGTTTACCTACCACCACTTCTTCGTTGGAGGTGGGAGTGGGCCACGACAGGTTAACTGTTGGCGGTGAGTACCATGGCGGCAGCGTGCGGTAGGAGGGAGAAGTCGCTGAAGGAACTGCTCCTAAAACAGCCAGGACAGTCCTCAACACCGGGAGAGAAAGCTCTCGGGACGATGGACGGTGACGACTCACCGGCCACCAAAGCGTTCAGGGTGGAACTTTTCACGGCCATAAAAGACGATATCCAGGATCTCAGGACCCAGCTAGCAGCAGACCTGAAAGAAGTGCGCCGAGAGGTGGATGAAATTGGGGCGAGAGTAGCAACCCTCGAGGAACACGATGTCAGTAGAGATGAAGAGCTCCACCACTTGCAACAAGATACGCTGCGCCTCCAGGAGCAGAACATCGATCTGCAGGCCTGCGCTGAAGATTTAGAAAACCGTTCCAGGTGGAATAATGTAAGGATTAGAGGCATACCATGGAAGGAAGAGGGGGATGACCTCCAGGCCTATGTCGGGGCTCTGTTCCAGCAAATCCTGGGAGAAGACGGAATGGAGACCATACAAATGGATAGAATCCACAAAGTGGGCCTCCCTCGAGGTAACAAAACACCACCACCAGACATACTCGTGTGTATACACGATTTTCAATTGAAGAAGCGCATCATACGGAAGGCGAGAGAAGCCCAACCCATACAGTTCCCCGGACACACTCCTGCAATCTTCCAAGATGGCCAAACACTTTAGGGGCTCGCTCTGTAATGGGGCCAATCTCAGAAATTAAGGTCTGCCTTTTAGCACTACGTCTCCACATAGGTTCCTCCTCCTGCACTGTTGCCTCCATTTATTCCTCTAATGACCATCCAGAGAAGTTCTTGTTGGAGGCTTGTGCGGAGGTGCTGCATTCCCCAGACCCTGCGGTGATAGTGGGGGGTGACCTTAATTTCGTGATGAATAGCGGACAAGATCTTTCTAGCTCTCGCACTGGAGGCGCCGGCGCTCTGTCAGCAAAAGGGGGGGAGTGATTGCGCTACGTTGGGATCAGGGATGCTTGGTGCTGTCTACACCCAGACGAGACAGATTTTTCATATTACTCGGCCGCACATAAAACATACGCTCGTCTAGACCACTTCTTCGTAACCCCGACTGCCTGGGCCTTGGTTGCGGAGTCTACCATTGAAGCACGTGCCCTCTCTGACCATGCACACATTACCCTAACTCTGCGCTTCCCTGCCGCGCGTTCTGCTTTCATACCGCGCTGGCTCATGCGTGATTCCCTGCTCCAGTCCCCGGATGTGGTTACTGACATCAGACAGTGCATTACTGACTACATAGCAAGTAATGACAGAGCTGACACACCACGCTCCTCGATATGGGAGGCGCTTAAGCTGGTAGCTCGAGGAGCCCTCATTGCTAAGGCCGCCTATGAGAATCAGACCAGACGGGCAAAGCGTGCGGAGCTTGAGGCCACCGTTAAGGAGTTAGAGACCATACACAAACGCTTGGGTGCCCCTCGCATATGGCGACAGCTGGAAAAGGAGCGCCTCCAGCTCCGCCGTTTGGATCTCGACCAGGCTGAGCATGCTGTGGTCCGCCTGAAACACAAATATTTTTTTGGCTCTAACAAAGGGGGGCGCATGTTAGTGCACTGCTTGGGCAGCCAGCAAGAGGCTCACTCTGTCAAATCAACGCGTGATGGGTCTGGTCGACTCCTAACTGGAGACACCCAAATCGTCTCGGCCTTTCGTTCCTTTTACCATTCCCTTTACAAGGCTGATCCCTCCTTGCTACCTGACCCTACTGACTATCTGAAGGACGCTGCAGTGACGCCTCTACCCGAGGGCGCGGCTGCTGCCCTGGACACACCTATTCACATTCAGGAAGTAATTTCTGTGATTTCTCTGCTGAAGTTGCAAAAGGCCCCTGTGCCGGATGGCTTCAGTGCCCTCTTTTACAAAACTTATTGCACTGACCTTGCCCCTTTACTCACTCGCTTGTTTAATTTGTTTGCGGACTTGGGATCCCTCACCCCATCCATGCTATAGGCCTCTTTCTCGGTCATCCTCAAGCCGGGTAAAGACCCTGAATCCTACCGCTCCTACTGGCCGATTTCCTTATTAAACATAGACGCAAAGCTGTTATCCAGTTTTTTAGCACATAGGTTGAATTCCAACATGCCGGGCCTTGTCGATCCGGATCAATCCGGTTTCATTCTGGGTCGACAGTGTGGAGACAACACCAAACGCATTTGTTATCTAATTGATAAGGTACAGCGGTCCAAAGAATCGACGCGGAAAAGGCTTTCGACCGTGTGCACTGTCCGTATCTATTTGCCACTTTAGAACGCTTCGGGCTAGGACCCCGGCTCCGGCGCTGGATTGCGAGTATCTACAGCACCCCCCAGGCAGCTGTTCGAGTCAATGACTTACTTTCTGACCACTTTGAGGTGGGCCGAGGAACACGGCAGGGATGCCCTCTTTCCCCTCTGCTTTTCGCTCTATATATGGAGCCCCTGGCTCAGCGGCTCCGCGACAACCCTCTAGCGCAGGGAATCCCCTTCAGTTTAGACCACCATCTCATCAGCTTATACGGGGACGACATTATCTTCTCTGTCGAGCATCCACTCTCCTCCCTGCCGGCCATCATGCAGGACCTCCAGACATTCAGTCAGTTTTCTGGCTTTAAAATTAAATATACAGAAATCCCAAGTACTCAATCTTACCACTAACCGACACACGGAAGAGGCTCTCAGGCTTTGCTTCCCCTTTGACTGGGTTTCAAAGGGAGTCACATACCTTGGCTTGACCCTCCACAAAAGCCTGGCTAAAACAGCAGAGGCGAACTACTCTGCTCTTTTGTCCCGAATTCGCGCGGACCTCCACCGCTGCCGCCGCCTTCCCCTGTCATGGTTTGGGAGAATATGCGCAGTTAAAATGAATGCCCTGCCGCGTGCCCTCTACCTGTTCCAAACACTACCACTGGAGCCCCCGCCCCACGCCCTACGACAAATACAGGTGGCACTTGAGGGCTTCGTCTGGGGCCCGGTCTCACTGCGTCTGCATAAGACTCAGCTCCAAGGGCCCAAGAAGGCTGGGGGTTTAGCCTTCCCTAACATCACTCGATACTTTCACGCTTCCCTTCTACTCTATTTGGTGGAATGGAAGCATCCCATGACAGAGAAATATTGGGTCTTCATGGATCAAACAGTCGCGGGCCATCACATCTGGCGTGACATCTGGTTGCCGAGGGCGGCTCGCGCTTGGGGTCTATACTCCTCACCAGTCACACGACCCACGATGCTAGCCTGGGACAGGGTCTCTCAAAGGGCCAACCTGACCTCCTTCCCATCTCCCCTTACCCCGCTTTTCTCGAATCCCGCCTTTCCACCAGGAGAAACCACCAAATCTGCAGCGCGATGGGTGGAGGAGGGTTGTAAACACTTGGGGCACTTATTTGACATTCAGGGCCTTATTCCCTTTAAAGAATTGCAATCGGACTACTACTTGCCTGCCACTGATATTTATTTGCACTCCCAGATGGTACACTGGATCTCGGGACTTGGGACGCGTCCATTGGCCCTCTGGCCAATGAAGCCATTCGAGAAATGGATACTTAACAAAAAAATGTATAAAAGCCTCATCTCCGAAATCTATTCCTTCCTTACCCCTGCCTTCCCTGGGACCCGCACTGCTGGTCAGAAACACTGGGAGGCGGAACTAGAGCGCACACTATCTGATAAAGAGTGGGAAGACGTTTTCTACCGGGCACACCACACTACGTACTCCTTGAGCCATACTGAAACAGCCTTTAAAATTGCTACCTATTGGTAATCCACCCCGATAGACTCGCCAAATGGCAATCCCAATGTGACGGCCTCTGCTGGAGGGGATGCGGTAACCCCGGGACACTTCTCCACTTGCTCTGGCATTGCCCAAAACTAACCCGCTACTGGGAACAGATCCTAGATGACACTGACCTGGCCGTCAACACTTCCATACCCCGGCTCCCCGCTTACACATTCCTAGGCCTCCCCAATGTGATAACTTATCCATTGTGCTCGACCAACGCTGCACATAGGGTAATATTAGCTCGGTGGAAATCGGACAAAGTCCCCGATCACACACACTGGTTACTCCAATTATGGAATCTATTTGCGATGGAGAGACTTTCTATGACGGCGGCAGGGAAGGGTAAAGATTATGCCAAAACTTGGGCCCCTTTTCTAACTATTCTTTCCACTGAATTCTGTGAACTGACTTGCCCACGCTACCTTCGTATCCTGACAACAGTGCCGGATGCCACTGCAGCCACACCATAAAAGTGTGCATTGTCGGCTCTTTATTCCCCTGTGATGCGCTGACCCCGACGCAGGGTCAAGGGCCTGAGGGATGACGCACGCGCCTAATTCCTTCTTCATTAAGCTCACTGAGGAGAGGGGGTGGGGGTGGGATGGGCTATGGGGTTTCTTCTGTTTCTATGTTATTTTTAAGTTGTGTTTATTGTCCAAAGTCGGAACACTTTCTAGAGCCTACGGATTTCAGAGTATCCCATTCTCATTGTCATGGACTCCGTGCTTTATCACAGGCCTATTTAATCGCACGTGGCACTACCTATTAGGTCCTATTCCCCTTTTGACGCGGCCGGCACGGGTGAGTTGTAGGCGGCTTGCTGTATTTAATATCAAGCAGTCTTTCTCTGAGCATTGCCTTGCCAGTATGACCAATTTGCAGCTAGCCGGCCCTCTGGGTTGTAGTCGTTCTGCTTCTGTTCTCCTGATTGTGTTCTGTTAATAAAAACAGATGTAATACTAAAAATCAGAGGGTAGACTAGGGGAACCAATACCCTATCCCTACTTAGACCGTCAACATGTTTCTGCCTCTTGGCTCACAAGAGTCTGTGGGGCATTTATCAGGACCGAACTCCGAGTCATATTGTGGCATATAATCCTGTTTGTGCCACTTTTAACTTGGGCTGACCTTTGTCGTCTCACACTTTCCTAGGTCCCTAGATACTGAGGGGGAGATTTACAAAAATGTTACGCAACACAGCGCAGCTCCCCCCGCGAGGCTGTGCTGCGTTGTGCGATGGGGAGGGAGCAGGAGAGCGCCATATCTTCAAAGATATGGCTATCTCCTCCCCTTTCCCTTGCGCCGGCGTGGATTACAGCTGCTGTGCGCCATGCACACACCTTAGCGCCACAGCGCTAGGGTGTGTACATGAGTCCAGCATAGGTTTTGAACAGGAAGGGGACACTTCCTGTACAAAATACTATGCTCAACACAAATGAAAGCTTTTCCCACTTTGTATGCGTGCTGCATAGTCAGCACGCATGCAAAGTCGGAAAAGGAAGGAGAAATTAAAGCATTTCTCCTTCCTTGCGCCTAGTTGAAAAGGGCGCAGTTTTCTCACGCTTAACCCAATCTACTGTTTTTAGTAAATTGGGTTTAGCATGAGAAACCTTGGGTGGCTGCATTGGGATCCTCATGCACCACCCTTGGTCCGGCCCCATGGCACAAAGTAACGCAAAGCAGCGCAATGCGCTGCTTCGCTTTACTTTTACGTTATTTCCAATGCTAAACAAGTTTAGCCCTAGAAAGTAAATTACAAAAAAAAGATTTTGCGTCACTTTTGTGATGCAAACACGGCGCAAAAGCTTAGTAAATCTCCCCCTTAGAATATAACCAGCTAACACAATGTTTACAATGATAGGCTGAAATCGACAGACAAACACATGGTATGCACATTTTCATGCACAAACTGTGCGTGTGACATTGCACTTGTGCATCACATGTTCCATACTACAATGTGAGGCCAGCTCACATCCCTCTTACCCTAAGTGTGGGTCATCTGTGCCTCATGGAGGAGGGGCTCAGGAACCCCTGTATCCACACACTGTGTAGGAGGGAAAAACAACAACCGTCTTTATTGTATTCCCTTTGTTATAAACAAAGTTGAGACGGTAGTGCCAGAGATCTATCTCCTCTACCCCCTTACTACTCCAAGGTTTGTCCCTCGTGGATCCCCTAATGCTGCTCACTCCTTCCTCCTGATGATTAGGGAGGTGGGTTGTGTTTTGGAATATGTATGTGCCAGTAAATGCCTCTCCGATTGGCGGAGCGCTTTCATTGTGATACATTATAGCCTCTGTTCCAGTTTTGGTCGCGTATGTGGCCGTGTACATGTCCCCCTTGTGACATGTAATCCTGCTGATGATTACAGCTCTGTGGCAGCTGTAAGTAATGACACAGTGGTCCGGCAGGCATTGTTCTACGTGACCGCCCTGCGTTAGCAGAGACGCGGTCAGCCTTTCACTCGATAGGACCTTGTGGGCGTGTCCCTCCACAAATGTCACATGAGACCAATAGGCCAATACTGGGAAGGCATTGTTCAGAGATCCGGTCCTCCCCTCAAATCCCTGTATCTATCTGAAGGCCCCAACTCGCAGCAATGAATGCTGGGAGTTGTAGTCTTATGAGATTTATTTCTTTATCAGCAAAAGAAATGTGATAGTTAAAATACTGAGTCCCAGTGGTTGGAGTGCTACACACACTGTGTTTTACAAACAAGGATATTAAGGGGGATCGAACAATGATTTCTTTTGTTGCCTCTAGGGCCAAAACTAATGCCCTTCTGTGTATGTCAATGACTAGTGTTTTATGGGGTGATGCCCAATAGTCATAATATCAAAGAGTCAATCGCTGTGCCAGGGGGGCTACCTTGCCGTAGGTCAATGTGCTTAGTAATAGCTCAGATATAGTATCTCTACTTGGTGTTTAACTGATAGGGCCAGCACTTTACAACTGTAACCATGGCATCTCGTAGTTCAGACCATTGTTCCAAGAATTCAGGCTGCACACCCACCTCTGCTCCCAGTTAACCAATTCTTTGGTTATTTCCTGGGCATTTGCTGCCACTTTTTCAGTGCCACTTAGGATAGGGCACCATCATTGTGGTTACCTTTCAAATAGTGCAGAGTCAATTTGGTGTTATTCTTTTTGCACCTTATTGTGGTACGATGTTCATCTATTGGTATCTTTATCTTCCGAGTAGTTATGGCAGCGTAGAGTAGGTCGCACGGACAGGTGATCAGGTTTACACATTTTCACTGTTACAGTTCGTTAGGCTGTGCAAGACCCATGGTCTCCCTGCCTTGATATCTACTTCCTTTGTTAGTGCAGTAAAGTGGCATGCAACACAGTGACCCCCCGGAGGTTTGTTGCCCCAGAGGGTTGTCTGTGCTAAACTGGTAGGTACTTGTGTCTTGGTGTGTACTAACATATCCCAGATGTTTGTGTCATGTCCGAACGCAAAAAGTGGGGGCTGGCCACTGTTTGGTTCCACTGTTTTTTGATGAGTCCCTGTACTCCGTAGAAATAGGGGCATATGTAGTCACACAGGCCATCCTACCCGTCTCTGGTCCCTGCTGTGTTTCTAGGAGTGCCTGTCTATTATCGTTTTTTCCCTTTTGCATGTTTTTGTTACTGTTCTGCTCCGATAGTGCCAGCAACTTTTTCTCCAGGGCACTTGCCTGAGTTTCGAAAGTTTCCAAAGAGGAGCAGATGCGCCTCACTCGCAGAAACCCACCTAGTAAATTCTGTAGCCCGTTGCTTATTCCCACGCCATAGTATCAGTATTCTCTGGATATATCGACGCCAAAGCTTTAAGTTATCTCTGTATGGTTCTCCTGGGTAAAAATGTGGTTCACTTTGAACTGATGCACATAGAGACAGAGTTTACTAGTTGGGTTTACTCTAAATATATGCATTTGAGGTTCCCACGCGAGATTTGCAGGAAAGAAGCAATATTCTTGGATTTAGTGATCACCATTGGTCCCAGTAATATAGAGACAAGAGTACACAACAGGATGACAGACAGAAACAGTCTTTTACTATATGATAGCTTCCACCGAGAGCCCTTCATGAGAACCTTCCAGTGGGACAATATCTGCTCCTCTTCTGGGGTCAAAGACTTGCATGTCCATTTGGATACATTTCTGTGCTACACCCTAGTCCATACTAGGGTTATTCTTTGTGAGTATTTGCCTAAAACGTACTGCGATCACAACTACATCTGGGTTATCCTATTCTGGGACAATCCTAAAACAGCCATCCCAACTTGGACACTTAAAGTGGGGTTATTGCAAGATACTTTATTTCATGACTCACTGGGCGATGCAATCCATAACTACGTTACTGAGAACACTGAGTAGGCTACCTCTGTACTTCTGGAATGGGAAGCCTTTAAGGCCCATTGGCATTGCATAGCTAGCCAGGTGGGGGTTTGTGCACAGTGTCACGCGGGTATACAAAGACAAGAAGAACACTTAAATAATGTGGAAGGGGAAGTCCTCATGGTACCCTAGGACAGGGAATGCCTGCGTGCAGAAAAAGATAAGCTCCAGGCACTACTAGAATGATTGGATTATGATTACACAGCCTATATAGCATTGGCACATGATGAGCAAGATAAAACATGTGGGCTACTTGCCTGATTTGGCTTCTATAGAAACAAGCATTTGCAATGCAATAGGTCTCGCATTTATGAGAGTTTGAGCTATTGGCATTGTAAATATCAAAGCCTTTTTTTTAGGTGTTGTTTTTAAAACAGATAAATTAAAGGCATTGTCATTTACAATGCCAATAGCTTAGACTCTTGCAAATGTGAGGCCTATTGCATTGCAAATGCGTGCAAAAGCGTTAGGAGGGATAGTGTGCCCTGCCTGCTGTTTGAGAAAATAGTGTTCTGAGGGTGTAATTAAATCCTACTCAGCAACAGCACACGTAACAGGGGTGCCGCCATTGGAGGTAACAAAATGAAACAAGGCAGTACAAAGGCGGGACAAATAAGCCTTTTGACAAAAGAGCAGCCACAGTTTACAGTGGACAAGGACACATGCCAATGAAAAATATGGACGGAGAGTGGGCGGAGCTTGAAGTCCCTACCTCAATACAGCATACCTCACAGAGCAACGCATGGACCCAGGCTCGGCCTAAAAACCATCTGAGTAAAGGGAGCGCAACTGTAGAACATTTCAATGACTCATTGTGGAGAAAACCAAAAAAGTAGCGAAGAAAATCTGACAAAATTCAACATGGAGCACAGAGATGCATGAAAATAGTATGCAAAAAAGTTGCAAGAATGATGGAGAGATGGAAGGGGCACTATTGACGGTAATTGAGCTACTGGGGTATAGATAGGGCCACTGGAATTATGAGATTATGCCCCCACAGAGATTTCCCCGTTAATTAGAGATTTGCCACATAATCCATCATCTGCCATATAATCTACATTTTTATCCTCCGTAAAACACAGACACACAGTAAAAGAGGTCCTCCGGCGGCGGTCAGAGCTTCATATGCAGTCAGAGGCTCCTCGTGGCACAGGGTGGGCACAACAGCATTGCGGGATGTGTGCGTTTTAAGTGCCGCAAGTGTAACAAAGTAACAAGTGATTTGAGGGTTTTAGAAGCGTTTGATGAAAGAAAAGCTGTACCCGTGGCACTGACAACCGGACACAAGAGCCCGTTGGCTGTGAGGTATCGGCGTGTGCAGAGACTCGAGAAGTCAGTTGGGATGCAGCAACCTGTGCAGTCACCACATGTGCAGCGGAATTGGCAACGCCGCAAGGGCTAGTGGGGTTGTGCACTCACAGGGATGGGGCTTTGAACCTGTGGATAAGAGACAGATTTAGAATGTGTGTGAGAGTGTATGCATGTGTGTGTGTGAGAGAGAGTGTGTGTGAGAGTGTGAGTGTGTGTGAGAGAGAGTGTGAATGAGAGAGAGAGTGTGTTTGAGAGAGAGTGTGAGAGAGAGAGGGTGTGAGTGCGTGTATGAGAGGAAGTGAGAGTGTGTGGGAGTGTGGGTGTGTGAGAGTGGGTATGTGAGAGTGGGTGTGTGCGTGTGTGTTTGTGAGAGAGATAGTGCGTGTGTGTGTGTGAGAGAGAGAGAGCTCGCGCCCGAGAGAAACCATGTGTGAGTGAATTAGTGTCAGAGTGTGTCACAGTTTGGGAAAAACTTTGTGACAGTGTGTAGTGATGAGGTCCATATCCAAGATGTATTTTCATGTCGATTTATTAACTTCAGTATCAAGTAGGTGAGTTGTAGAGATGCAGCCCCACCAGGAGCAGTCTGCCTGCTGCTCAGTCCATACTCCAACTGTCACCCTCAAGCATCTAGGCACCCCAACATCCCATTCAAGACCATCACCCCAACATTCCATGCATCACATTCACACTGGCTGAGAAGTTAGGGAGAAAGTAACCAGATAAATATAAAACAGGTTACAACACAGTGTTTGAGAAAAAGAATGTCTGTGTAACTATGTGCAAGAGTGGAAACAAATGCTCGCGTAAACTGCTTGTTTCCTTAAGGGGATTTCTAAAACTTACAGTTGGAAGGAAGCCTGGAAGCAAGAGCCAAGCTCGAGCTATTTAGGGAGGGGACGGAAGTCCTGCTATAAGGGGGGGGGGCAACCCATGTGTGCTGCTCCTGCCCTGTGTGTCGGTAGGAAGTTGAGCATTTCTGTGCACCCCAGGAGCAGGGTGTCGGGATACAGACATTCTGAAAATAAAAACGCAAATAGCTACCCGGACTGTGCCACGGGAGGAGGGCATGCATTAGCACTGATAGCACTTTGGATTATTTGCACACAAAAAAACAGCTCCAGGCATCTGACAGGAGTTGGTGAAACAGCATTTCAGGAAGAACATGCTTAATCTGCATAACCTATTCCTTCTCAGGATACATTCTCCATCGGAATATATTGACCCTGTGAAAAGTCCAGCATTGTCACGATTTTCTTGGAGATGCAAGTATCCTGGATTCTGGGACTATTTCAGATATTTGCTGAGCTGCTTTCCTTTTTAGGTCTGGTCTAAAACAGCTTTACCTGTCACGCCAGCCTTGTATAATATACGGATATATTCACTCATAGAGAGTTCATCCACTTGTTTAATCAACTGTCCTTCACATTTTGCTTCCGCACACCACAGTTTATAGGATGGGATAAGGCGTCAAGCCACTTCAGCAGGTGGCTCTCCTGCATGGTGAATAACAGCACTTTTAACGATCGCGCGTGGACTGGACATCACCCTAAAAAGGTGCACTTTACTAACAGGACTCGTAGGACGAAGATCACATTTTCAAATGCTTTTTAATTTCCATTCTGTAACTTTTTTTAAAATGTATTTTTTCATCCGCGAGTGTTTAAACTAGCTCTTTAAATTGCAGTAATCGAATGTCACTAGTACCTTATATTTTCGCCAATTTCTGCAAATGTGCCTTATAGCTGAAAGGGTTTCCCTACCTGTTCCAACTACACCTGCGTGATAGGGACCGCTCACATTATTTTAACCATTACAAATGTCAAACTGCAAGCACGACTGCCAAATTTAGTCAAAGTTTCATTTTCTCCTATATTTTTGTAAAGGTTGTGTGATAATTATAGGAGAAGATACATGCACCACGCATTACTCTGCACTCAACCCTCCTACAAATGTCTTCAGAAAGGTACTGAAGAATTATAAAAAAGCGTCCAAAAATAGCGCCGGCACAGACCTAGCGCCGTGATAAATTCCACATGTGAGCAGTAATGCATGAGGAGATGTTCTTTCTCTCTTTCGGGATCTATCTCTGCGCAGAGATGATGAGGAGTTCCCTCATAACTTTTTAAACCAACTCCATTTTATTGCATCTCCTTGGGAAAAAATTGAAAGTTCGCAGCCGGCAACGGAAGACCCGAGCACAACAAAGCCCAACGCAGCGTTCGATGAAAAGAGCCCACGAAACACGAAATATTAGCGTCTAACTGAATGCGGGTGCTGCTGTCCAGCAGAGAAAGAAGAGGGCAACGTTTTGTTGGCAGAGTGCAAAGAGCACACAGTGCACGGAAGGGATTAGGCGGCTGGGCATAATTTGCAGACTGCCGGGTTTATTGTTTTGCCCTCGGCGCTGGGGTCGTGGTCTAGGAGCTGTACAAAGGGTGGTGAGGAGGAGAAAGCAAAATTAGTTTTCATTAAACTCTGCAATGGATTGTTGCAGGTTGAGCACTTGTCCCTTAAGTTGCCACTCGCTCCTCCTCTGCCCCAATGCCACCCTAATGTGCCCACAATGAAGTAACACAGGAACTTTCAAGGGTTCCTCACTTACCAGAGGGCCCTATTTTTATTGTGCTTTATAGCGTTTTTCTGCTATCTGAATGGTCCTGTAGCACTTAAACACATGGCCCCCTATATGTGTGCTATGGGATTTCGAGTGCCCAAACTGAAGTCCTAGTTGTCCGGACATTGCTAGAGAGGTGCAGCTCTGGCTGTGCGGTGTATCGCATAGCTGCCAACATTTGAAAAACAACAAGATAAAGCCACAAACTATGTGCGCGTCGCTGCTTGGTGCAGTGTTAACAATCCATGGGGCGTGGGTCAGCTGTCCTCCCTCAGACCCTAGGCCAGGCTTTGCCGGAACGTTGGCAAATCTCATGCCCCGCCCACCGCTCACCTTTCCTGACACAATAGCCAGGAAACTTGTTGCTCTGCGGTAGGTTTTAGCAAAGGAAGAGGCCAGGCTATGGCAGGGGGCAGAGGAACACCACCAGCCGGGGTCGGACGGGCGCCAGGACAAAGACACAAGGCATTGACAAATGTGGGCGGGGCTTCTCCTCCAAATAGTACCTACCCCAGATCGCCAGAGCAGCACTTACGGGCTGGCTCAGACTTGACCTAGCAAGCATTGGCATAGCCAATAGGTCTCGCCTTTGGGACCTTAGAAGTGTTTAGTTATACAGCACAATATCCTTGGTGCAACAACATCAAGTGTTGCATGGCTTAACACTTATAAGGTCCCAAAGGCGAGACCTATTGGCTATGCCAGTGCTTGTTTTGAGTGAGTGGCTCGTGCAGATATGCCACTGTGAGGTAGAGATGCAGCGAGTGCTTTTACAGGAGCCCCTGTGACATTGCGACTCTTCAAAATGTATCTTGGGTCTGGTGTAATACTTCTAGCCCCTATTCCTGTCTTCTTGCACCCAATGCATCCTTAAATGTCCCATGTATAGCCGAAGTTGACACTCCTATTACCCCTGCCCTCAGTGACACTTTACCTGTCACAGGTGGTGGTGGTGGGGGTGGAGGGGGTGGACGTGGTGGATGTGGTGGTGGTGGTGGACATGGTGGTGGACGTGGTGGTGGACATGGTGGTGGCAGATGTGGTGGACGTGGTGGTGGTGGATGTGGTGGTGGATGTGGTGGTTGACGTGGTGGTGGTTGTGGACGTGGTGGTGGACGTGGTGGTGGTGGATGTGGTGGTGGTGGACGTGGTGGTGGACATGGTGGTGGAGGACATGGTGGTGGTGGATATGGTGGTGGTGGACGTGGTGGTGTTGGTGGAGGTGGTGGTGGTGGACGTAGTGGTGGTGGACATGGTGGTGGTGGACGTGATGGTGGTGGATGTGATGGTAGTGGTGGACATGGTGGTGATGGGCATGGTGGTGGTGGATGTGGTGGTGGTGGACGTGGTGGTGGTGGACGTGATGTTGGATGTGGTGGTGGTTGTGGATGTGGTAGTGGACGTGGTGGTGGTGGTGGACATGGTGGTGGTGGTGGACATGGTGGTAGACATGGACATGGTGGTGGTGGTGGATGTGGTGGTGGATGTGGTGGTGGTGAACATGGTGGTGGATGTGGTGGTGGTGGATGTGGTGGTGGTGGGCATGGTGGTGAGCATGGTGGTGGGCATGGTGGTGGATGTGGTGGTGGCCTTGTTGGTGGTGGTGGACAAGTTGGTGGATGTGGTAGTGGTGGTGGATGTGGTGGTGGTGGGCATGGTGGTGGGCATGGTGGTGGTGGACATGGTGGTGGTGGACGTGGTGGTGGATGTGGTGGTGGATGTGGTGGTGGTGGATGTGGTGGTGGAGGACGTGGTGGTGGTGGATGTGGTGGTGGCCATGGTGGTGGCCTTGGTGGTGGCCTTGTTGGTGGTGGACGTGGTGGTGGATGTGGTGGATGTGGTGGTGGTGGATATGGTGGTGGTGGCCGTGTTGGTGGTGGCCTTGTTGGTGGTGGACGTGGTGGTGGATGTGGCAGTGGACGTGGTGGTGGTGGACCTGGTGGTGGTGGACGTGGTGGTGGTGGACATGGTGATGGTGGATGTGGTGGTGGACAAGGTGTTGGTGGACATGGTGGCGGTGGACGTGGTGGTGGACGTGGTGGTAGACGTGGTGGTGGTGGACATGGTGGTGGACGTGGTGGTGGTGGACGTGGTGGTGGTGGATGTGGTGGATGTGGATGTGCTGGTGGTGGATATGGTGGAGGTGGACATGGTGGTGGTGGACGTGATGGTGGTGGATGTGATGGTAGTGGTGGACATGGTGGTGATGGGCATGGTGGTGGTGGATGTGGTGGTGGTGGACGTGGTGGTGGTGGACGTGATGTTGGATGTGGTGGTGGTTGTGGATGTGGTGGTGGACATGGTGGTGGTGGTGGACATGGTGGTGGTGGTGGACATGGTGGTAGACATGGACATGGTGGTGGTGGTGGATGTGGTGGTGGATGTGGTGGTGGTGAACATGGTGGTGGATGTGGTGGTGGTGGATGTGGGCATGGTGGTGAGCATGGTGGTGGGCATGGTGGTGGATGTGGTGGTGGTGGTGGCCTTGTTGGTGGTGGTGGACAAGTTGGTGGATGTGGTAGTGGTGGTGGATGTGGTGGTGGTGGGCATGGTGGTGGGCATGGTGGTGGGCATGGTGGTGATGGACATAGTGGTGGTGGACGTGGTGGTGGATGTGGTGGTGGATGTGGTGGTGGTGGATGTGGCATAATTTGCAGACTGCCGGGTATATTGTTTTGCCCTCGGCGCTGGGGTCGTGGTCTAGGAGCTGTAGAAAGGGTGGTGAGGAGGAGAAAGCAAAATTAGTTTTCATTAAACTCTGCAATGGATTGTTGCAGGTTGAGCACTTGTCCCTTAAGTTGCCACTCGCTCCTCCTCTGCCCCAATGCCACCCTAATGTGCCCACAATGAAGTAACACAGGAACTTTCCTCACTTACCAGAGGGCCCTATTTTTATTGTGCTTTATAGCGTTTTTCTGCTATCTGAATGGTCCTGTAGCACTTAAAAACATGGCCCCCTATATGTGTGCTATGGGATTTCGAGTGCCCAAACTGAAGTCCTAGTTGTCCGGACATTGCTAGAGAGGTGCAGCTCTGGCTGTGCGGTGTATCGCATAGCTGCCAACATTTGAAAAACAACAAGATAAAGCCACAAACTATGTGCGCGTCGCTGCTTGGTGCAGTGTTAACACTCCATGGGGCGTGGGTCAGCTGTCCTCCCTCAGACCCTAGGCCAGGCTTTGCCGGAGCGTTGGCAAATCTCATGCCCCGCCCACCGCTCACCTTTCCTGACACAATAGCCAGGAAACTTGTTGCTCTGCGGTAGGTTTTAGCAAAGGAAGAGGCCAGGCTATGGCAGGGGGCAGAGGAACACCACCAGCCGGGGTCGGACGGGCGCCAGGACAAAGACACAAGGCATTGACAAATGTGGGCGGGGCTTCTCCTCCAAATAGTACCTACCCCAGATCGCCAGAGCAGCACTTACGGGCTGGCTCAGACTCGACCTAGCAAGCATTGGCATAGCCAATAGGTCTCGCCTTTGGGACCTTAGAAGTGTTTAGTTATCCAGCACAATATCCTTGGTGCAACAACATCAAGTGTTGCATGGCTTAACACTTATAAGGTCCCAAAGGCGAGACCTATTGGCTATGCCAGTGCTTGTTTTGAGTGAGTGGCTCGTGCAGATATGCCACTGTGAGGTAGAGATGCAGCGAGTGCTTTTACAGGAGCCCCTGTGACATTGCGACTCTTCAAAATGTATCTTGGGTCTGGTGTAATACTTCTAGCCCCTATTCCTGTCTTCTTGCACCCAATGCATCCTTAAATGTCCCATGTATAGCCGAAGTTGACACTCCTATTACCCCTGCCCTCAGTGACACTTTACCTGTCACAGGTGGTGGTGGTGGGGGTGGAGGTGGTGGACGTGGTGGTGGTGGTGGACATGGTGGTGGACGTGGTGGTGGACATGGTGGTGGCAGATGTGGTGGACGTGGTGGTGGTGGATGTGGTGGTGGATGTGGTGGTTGACGTGGTGGTGGTTGTGGACGTGGTGGTGGACGTGGTGGTGGTGGATGTAGTGGTGGTGGACATGGTGGTGGAGGACATGGTGGTGGTGGATATGGTGGTGGTGGACGTGGTGGTGTTGGTGGAGGTGGTGGTGGTGGACGTAGTGGTGGTGGACATGGTGGTGGTGGACGTGGTGCTGGTGGATGTGATGGTAGTGGTGGACATGGTGGTGATGGGCATGGTGGTGGTGGATGTGGTGGTGGTGGACGTGGTGGTGGTGGACGTGATGTTGGATGTGGTGGTGGTTGTGGATGTGGTAGTGGACGTGGTGGTGGTGGTGGACATGGTGGTGGTGGTGGACATGGTGGTAGACATGGACATGGTGGTGGTGGTGGATGTGGTGGTGGATGTGGTGGTGGTGAACATGGTGGTGGATGTGGTGGTGGTGGATGTGGTGGTGGTGGGCATGGTGGTGAGCATGGTGGTGGGCATGGTGGTGGATGTGGTGGTGGTGGTTGCCTTGTTGGTGGTGGTGGACAAGTTGGTGGATGTGGTAGTGGTGGTGGATGTGGTGGTGGTGGGCATGGTGGTGGGCATGGTGGTGGTGGACATGGTGGTGGTGGACGTGGTGGTGGATGTGGTGGTGGATGTGGTGGTGGTGGATGTGGTGGTGGACGTGGTGGTGGTGGATGTGGTGGTGGCCATGGTGGTGGCCTTGGTGGTGGCCTTGGTGGTGGATGTGGTGGTGGATGTGGTGGATGTGGTGGTGGTGGATATAGTGGTGGTGGCTGTGTTGGTGGTGGCCTTGTTGGTGGTGGACGTGGTGGTGGATGTGGCAGTGGACGTGGTGGACCTGGTGGTGGTGGACGTGGTGGTGGTGGACGTGGTGATGGTGGATGTGGTGGTGGACAAGGTGGTGGTGGACATGGTGGCGGTGGACGTGGCGGTGGACGTGGTGGTGGACGTGGTGGTGGTGGACATGGTGGTGGACGTGGTGGTGGTGGACGTGGTGGTGGTGGATGTGGTGGATGTGGACGTGCTGGTGGTGGATATGGTGGAGGTGGACATGGTGGTGGTGGACGTGATGGTGGTGGATGTGATGGTAGTGGTGGACATGGTGGTGATGGGCATGGTGGTGGTGGATGTGGTGGTGGTGGACGTGGTGGTGGACGTGGTGGTGGTGGACGTGATGTTGGATGTGGTGGTGGTTGTGAATGTGGTGGTGGACGTGGTGGTGGTGGTGGATATGGTGGTGGTGGTGGACATGGTGGTAGACATGGACATGGTGGTGGTGGTGGATGTGGTGGTGGATGTGGTGGTGGTGAACATGGTGGTGGATGTGGTGGTGGTGGATGTGGTGGTGGTGGGCATGGTGGTGAGCATGGTGGTGGGCATGGTGGTGGATGTGGTGGTGGTGGTGGCCTTGTTGGTGGTGGTGGACAAGTTGGTGGATGTGGTAGTGGTGGTGGATGTGGTGGTGGTGGGCATGGTGGTGGGCATGGTGGTGGTGGGCATGGTGGTGGTGGACGTGGTGGTGGATGTGGTGGTGGATGTGGTGGTGGACGTGGTGGCGGTGGATGTGGTGGTGGCCATGGTGGTGGCCTTGGTGGTGGCCTTGTTGGTGGTGGACGTGGTGGTGGATGTGGTGGATGTGGTGGTGGTGGATATGGTGGTGGTGGCCGTGTTGGTGGTGGCCTTGGTGGTGGACGTGGTGGTGGATGTGGCAGTGGACGTGGTGGTGGTGGACCTGGTGGTGGTGGACGTGGTGGTGGTGGACATGGTGATGGTGGATGTGGTGGTGGACAAGGTGGTGGTGGACATGGTGGCGGTGGACGTGGTGGTGGACGTGGTGGTAGACGTGGTGGTGGTGGACATGGTGGTGGACGTGGTGGTGGTGGACGTGGTGGTGGTGGATGTGGTGGATGTGGACGTGCTGGTGGTGGATATGGTGGGGTGGACATGGTGGTGGTGGACGTGATGGTGGTGGACATGGTGGTGGTGAATGTGGTGGTGGTGGACTTGGTGGTGGACTTGGTGGTGTAGATGTGGTAGTGGTGGACATGGTGGTGGTGGTGGATGTGGTGGACATGGTGGTGGTGGACGTGGTAGTGGTGGACATGGTGGTGGTGGACGTGGTAGTGGTGGACCTGGTGGTGGACCTGGTGGTGGTGGACGTGGTGGTGGTGGACATGGTGGTGGATATGGTGGTGGACGTGGTGGACATGGTGGTGGTGAACGTGGTTGTGGTGGACGTGGTGGTGGTGGACATGGTGGTGGATGTGTTGGTGGTGGACGTGGTGGACATGGTGTTGGTGTACATGGTGGATGTGGTGATGATGGACATGGTGATGGACGTGGTGATGGTGGACATGGTGGATATGGTGTTGGTGGTGGATGTGGTGGTTGACATGGTGGTGGACGTGGTGGTGGTGGAAATGGTGGTGGTGGACGTGGTGGTGGTGGACGTGGTGGTGGTGGACGTGGTGGACATGGTGGATGTGGTGGACGTGGTGGTGGATGTGGTGGTTGGGGATGTTGTGGTGGTGGATGTGGTGGTGGTGGTGGACGTGGTGGTGGTGATGGACGTGGTGGTGGTGGGCATAGTGGTGGATGTGGTGGACGTGGTGGTGGACGTGGTGGTGGACGTGGTGGTGGTGGACGTGGTGTCAGTGGACGTGGTGGTGGTGGTGGACGTGATGGTGGTGGACATGGTGAAGGACATGGTGGTGGTGGATGTGGTGGTGGTTGTGGTGGACATGGTGGTGGACGTGGTGGTGGTGGACATGGTGGTGGACGTGGTGGTAGTGGTGGATGTAGTGGTGTTGGACATGGTCCTGGTGTTGGACATGGTGGTGGTGGACATGGTGGTGGACATGGTGGTAGTGGACCTGGTGGTGGACGTGGTGGTGGACGTGGTGGTGGTGGACGTGGTTGTGGTGGACGTGGTGGTGGTGGACATGGTGGATGAGGTGGTGGACGTGGTGGACATGGTGGTGCATGTGGTGGTGGTGTAGGGCGTGGTGGTGGTGGACGTGGTGGTGGTAGACATGGTGGTGGTGGACATGCTGGTGGTGGACGTGGTGATGGTGGACCTGGTGGTGGACATTGTGGTGGTGGTGGTGGAGGTGGTGGTGGTGGTTGACGTGGTGGTGGTGGTGGACATGGTGGTGGTGGTTGACGTGGTGGTGGATGTGGTGGTGGTGGACGTGGTTGTGGTGAACGTGGTGGTGGACGTGGTGGTGGACCTGATGGTGGTGGTGGATGTGGTGGCGGACGTCGTGGTGGTGGTGGATGTGGTGGTGGATGTGGTGGTGGTGTGGTGGACATGGCAGTGGTGGTGGTGGACGTGGTGTTCAAATAGCTGGCACATTTGCCGTTAGGATCCATACAGCATGGTGATACAGGACATTTGCTTCAACAAAACTTCCACCGTATGAGTGAAATATCCAATGCTATCTAAAAAGACGCATACAAATGAAACGCATTTCAAATATTTTGACTGTTTGAAAAATTAAGGGCATTCACTTTAATTTCCCCAAAGGGAATTGATTAAAAAGTGCTGTCAGTAATAAAGTTAAATCGGGAAATCGGGGAGATGAGTCATCCACAAGATGACAAAACAAGGAATGCGCATGAGAGAGAGGGGGAGCAGGAGGTGAGCCCGGAAGTGGTGCGTGCGTGCGCGTGCAGTCTGCTCATTTTCAAGCACTGCACTCGTGCTTGTGGCGCGCCCCTGCTCGCTCCCGCAAGGTGGATGCCGCCACAAGCACGAGTGTGTGCTTAAAAATGAGCAGAGCGATGGCTAAAGGCCCTCCTATGCAGCGCACGCGCCTTGCGTAAGAGAGACCTAAAAAAGGAACACCATGATGTGTAACATCCATATGGATGATTGCAGTTTGGTGTTCTCCCAGCTGGAGATTAATCTTGCCGTTAAGGTATACTATGAAAAGCTCTAATCAGCAAGGGCGGATATAGCATAAACTACTAGAATATGTCGCTGATGCCCTACCCCTGTGGCTCTTTCTAACAAGTAATCTCCCTGGGTTTGAAAATATCAATACAAGAGGTACATGCGTCCATATGGAGCCTGACCATGGGGAGAGTGCTGGGACCTAATGCCCTTCCTATTGATTTGGACGCATCCTTCTCGAATGTAATTGCAGCTAGGTACACTGCTGCATTTAATTAGTCCGGGAGTTTAGGATGCCTGCCCTCCACTATCAGTAAGGAGCTCATGAATTAATCAATGAATAGGTATTTATAAAGCGCAGTCACTCAACCGAATGAGCATCCTGGTGCTGATACTAAATACCCGTGAAGCCTTTACCCTAGTCTAAAAGGTTTGGTTTAAAATGGTTTAAAATGAGAGAGTGACAGAGCTCATCAGAGGCTTGAAACAGCCATGTCTTCAGGGTCTTTTTTAAAGCATCTTCTGTGTTTATAAATCTGAGATGCATTGCAAATTGAGTCCATGCCTATGTGCCTTTTACCATGAGGGATTTTCCACCTTGAGTTTTTAATCTAAAAGAGGGGGTCTTCAGCAAATTTACGTTTGAGGATCTCAGTGTTCTCACGGTCTTTTCATTGTCTGAATCTGGACGTTCGGTCCTGCGGCCTAAAAGGCCCTGAAGTCAACCAGCAGTGTCGTACACAAGGTTCTTTGCTGGATGGGGAACTAGTGAATCATTTTTAAAGCAGCTGATGCCGAGCTCAATTTAGGGAGCTGTAGCACCATTCCTGCTCTGCGCGTTGGACCATTTGAAGTTTATGTATTAGCAGTTTTGCACATTCAAGTGGTGGTGGACCTGATGGTGGTGGTGGATGTGGTGGCGGACGTCGTGGTGGTGGTGGATGTGGTGGTGGTGGTGTGGTGGACATGGCAGTGGTGGTGGTGGACGTGGTGTTCAAATAGCTGGCACATTTGCCGTTAGGATCCATACAGCATGGTGATACAGGACATTTGCTTCAACAAAACTTCCACCGTATGAGTGAAATATCCAATGCTATCTAAAAAGACGCATACAAATGAAACGCATTTCAAATATTTTGACTGTTTGAAAAATTAAGGGCATTCACTTTAATTTCCCCAAAGGGAATTGATTAAAAAGTGCTGTCAGTAATAAAGTTAAATCGGGAAATCGGGGAGATGAGTCATCCACAAGATGACAAAACAAGGAATGCGCATGAGAGAGAGGGGGAGCAGGAGGTGAGCCCGGAAGTGGTGCGTGCGTGCGTGTGCAGTCTGCTCATTTTCAAGCACTGCACTCGTGCTTGTGGCGCGCCCCTGCTCGCTCCCGCAAGGTGGATGCCGCCACAAGCATGAGTGTGTGCTTAAAAATGAGCAGAGCGATGGCTAAAGGCCCTCCTATGCAGCGCACGCGCCTTGCGTAACAGAGACCTAAAAAAGGAACACCATGATGTGTAACATCCATATGGATGATTGCAGTTTGGTGTTCTCCCAGCTGGAGATTAATCTTGCCGTTAAGGTATACTATGAAAAGCTCTAATCAGCAAGGGCGGATATAGCATAAACTAGTAGAATATGTCGCTGATGCCCTACCCCTGTGGCTCTTTCTAACAAGTAATCTCCCTGGGTTTGAAAATATCAATACAAGAGGTACATGCGTCCATATGGAGCCTGACCATGGGGAGAGTGCTGGGACCTAATGCCCTTCCTATTGATTTGGACGCATCCTTCTCGAATGTAATTGCAGCTAGATACACTGCTGCATTTAATTAGTCCGGGAGTTTAGGATGCCTGCTCTCCACTATCAGTAAGGAGCTCATGAATTAATCAATGAATAGGTATTTATAAAGCGCAGTCACTCAACCGAATGAGCATCCTGGTGCTGATACTAAATACCCGTGAAGCCTTTACCCTAGTCTAAAAGGTTTGGTTTAAAATGGTTTAAAATGAGAGAGTGACAGAGCTCATCAGAGGCTTGAAACAGCCATGTCTTCAGGGTCTTTTTTAAAGCATCTTCTGTGTTTATAAATCTGAGATGCATTGCAAATTGAGTCCATGCCTATGTGCCTTTTACCATGAGGGATTTTCCACCTTGAGTTTTTAATCTAAAAGAGGGGGTCTTCAGCAAATTTACGTTTGAGGATCTCAGTGTTCTCACGGTCTTTTCATTGTCTGAATCTGGACGTTCGGTCCTGCGGCCTAAAAGGCCCTGAAGTCAACCAGCAGTGTCGTACACAAGGTTCTTTGCTGGATGGGGAACTAGTGAATCATTTTTAAAGCAGCTGATGCCGAGCTCAATTTAGGGAGCTGTAGCACCATTCCTGCTCTGCGCGTTGGACCATTTGAAGTTTATGTATTAGCAGTTTTGCACATTCAACATACACAGTTACAATAATCCAATTTTGACATAATAAGTGCAAAAGCTTCAGTCTTCCTTGCATTCAGGGGAAGAAAATGAAGACATTTCTTAAGGGATTTGGTCAGGTTTTTAACCATCTCTGGTTGAGTGGGGACTGAGTTTGGCACCAGCAATTAGGAAAAAAGAGATACAATTTTCCAAATAGGCAAATTTCTGTTTTCTCAGAGTTGTATTTCAATTGATTGTTTTGCATCCATAAAATCAGATTTGAAAGACATTTTTGGAAGTTCAACTTGGACCAGTTGATCCCTTATCTAGAGAAAGGATGAACTGGGTGTCATCCGCATATAATGTAGTTACGATTCTGTAGGAGTCAATTAGTGAGATAAGATGGGCAGAAGTAGAGTTGCTTTCTAAAAAGAATAGGGACACAGATGAGGTGTCTTCTTGAAGGCCAATGTCCATGCTTAAATTGGATCAGAGTAGATTTATTCCAGACCTAGCACAATGCCAAATATTAGACAGCTCATACAGTTGCTTGAATTGCATCCGACAGGATTACCTGGAAGCCTCTGTCCTCTCTTTTGACATGAAAAAACTTTGATTGCTTTCACTGGGGACTTTTTATTATGGCTATGGGCTTGGGCCGTTGTGTCGTAGACTGGGTTTGATTGTTATATATGGATCCCACTGCTAGTATCTAGATGGGTACTATTATTTCAGAGCATTGTATTGTTGGTAGGGGCACTAGGCAGGGATGCCCTTTTTCCCTAGTGCTGCTTGCCCTAACGATCCACCAGATAGTCAGCTACCGAATCCTCCATGCTAACAGCAAACCATTGGGCATATCAGTGTACGCAGATGACATGCTGCTGTACCTCCAACGATCAGAAGAGGTCTATGAGGAGCCGTTTATGTTTGATTTTGGCAGATTATCAGGCTTGCATGCCATCTGGGAGTATCTTGTGGATATGTACTGCATGTCCCTGGGTGTGATGAGTACGATTTGGGATTAGGAATCACTCTCAGATGGGAACCGACCACCTTGTGATATCTGGGAGTTCATATTTATCACTCCGAAAGACACTTACTGGAGGGGAACTTTATCTTCGTTGAGACACCCGATTAGGTGCTGAAATATACTTCACATATCTGTCATGGGGAAAGTGGCACTGTCAAAAATGGTGATGCTCCATAGACTGTAATACTTTTTTGTGTCCTTCCAATTCAAGTTCCTAGGGAGGTCTTTCATGGCCCACATGTTAGTGAATTTGATTTGGGATAATCTGCAATGTAGACCGGTTCTGTGCAAACTGCGACTGCCAACTGAAGAGGGTTGCGTAACTGCGCCTGAATCAGTGGCATAACAAAATGTGAGGTGGCTCTTTTTAAAAGTACATGGAGGGGCCCACCCTCTGTAGTCAGTCAAGAGCTCTCAGGCCAAGGTACTGTGCTGAGGGGACCCCCTGGAGCTCGGGGGCTGTGGGTGTCTATGTTACGTCACTGTCCTGATTTTGAACTTTACTATGCATCTGCACAGCTACAATGTACAGCTATATGGAGAGCCATGTGCTAGGGTAGATGTGGGGAGTGAGTATAGATGTGCCTCAGAGCACACTATTGACTTAGCTAGCTACTGTTCAGTCCCTTCCAAGTTAACATATTTCATTGCAACACAGATATCACTGATTTGCACTGGCTGGTTGGGATGAAAGGGGGCTTTTAACATTGGGGAGTTAATATGGTAAGGGGAATCCCATGGCTTGTCAGGACTTGCAATTCACATATGGTATATCGCTGAGGCACTTTCTATGGCAATGGTGTATTGCGGGTGGCAGAGCTACTGGAGCATAAATGTCTTTGGTACGTATTATTGCTAGATTGCATGAATCATGCAATGATAATATTCGATTGCGCAACTTGTGGCAGCCCCAAAGTGTGAGCTCAGAGCGTTACCGGAAAAATGGCTGCGACTATAAGTGCCCTGATTGCTGATCACAAATAGAAAAAAGTACTGCAATCATGCCTAGAGTTTCTAGAAACTCTAGATTCAAAATAATATAATATTTGTACCTCCTCTGAGTCTCCATCACACCTAAAAGAATAAACCATATGCTTCCGGAGGTGGTGACAGGGTGCCCCAGATGTGGTGTAGTGGGGGACGATTTCTTTCACATGGTCTGGACTTGTACCTCAATTACTGGTTATTGGTCCATGGGCCTACAATACATCCTTATGCCATGGACCATGAGCTGTCCTCTACCCCACTCGTGTGTCTATTCGGTTTGTTCCCTACAGCAGTGGTCCTTAAACATTGGCCCAGGGACCCATTGGGGTCCGCGAACGCTACTTAGGGGGTCCACAACTGCTTCGAAAATGAAATAATACAGATTACTAAAGTGCATATAAATAAAGAAGCAAAATGTAAAAATTAAATTTTTTAAATGTTCCGTAAATGTAAAGGAATTTGACATTGGAGGTTAAAAATTAAGTTAATATCTTCAAATTGATTTGTGGGAGTAGTGCAAGTGCATCAAATAAAATATAGTATGGAAAATGTGTGGCCTCAAGTGAATTTAGAAAAGCTCCAGCCCTCGCATTAAAATACAATTTTCTATTCTTTTTATATTTATTTGCGAATATTTTCTCATTTCATATTTGTTTGGTGAATTCTTGTTTCTGTATTTTTAGTGTATTGTTTTGCAGTTAAAATCATCGCAAATGCTTAGGCCGGGGTCCCCGGCTTCCAGGAATGACTCACTAGGAGACCCATATTCCACTAATGATACAGCAGCCGCGGTGTGTCCATTAGGGTGTTGGGGCGTGGCCCGCGTAGCCCCTCCCTCGGCGTCTTTGAAGTTAAGTAAACTGAATCAGTTTACTTAACTTCAAAGACGCCGAGGGAGAACTGACAATCATGTCAGTCAGCATGACGTCGGACCGCACACCCCCTTCATAGTCTGAAGGGGGTGGGCGGTCGGGCGTCATGTTGACTGACATGATTGTCAGAGGGACCAGGGGCAACAGGCAGCAGCACAAGTGCGCATGAGTGGGGACGAAGGGCGAATTTTTGCACCGTGCCCAGTCATGCGCACCTGTGTCTGCTCTGGCTGGCGCATGCCCATTAGGAGAGCGAGGGTTGAGCAAAGGCTCAAACCTCGGTCTCCTAATGGGCAGGCGGGCGAGCAGCAACCGTGCTCTAAGCCAATCCTGGCGCTGCTGGCAGCACCAGGATTGGCTGAGACTGAGAGGGGCTGTAGGCGCCAACGGACCAGAGACGGCGCGGACCTGCTCAGGACCTCAAGTAGGATTTTTACATGTATCCCCCCTGCCCCCTGACCCCCGCACGACACCCCCCCACCCCCGTGCCACCTCCCCACCCCCGCGATACCCCCCCCCACCCCCGCGAGCCGCGACTGCCTTTCTCATGACACAGCAATTCTCTGGATACCATTTATTATTATACTGTTGCTTTTTAAGGCTTGATGACATTTATTTCCTGGGAAAATTTAGTTTAAATGGTCCCTGTAGGAATACTGATGTCTTTTGAACATAGCAAGATGACTGCCGGGTTAGAATCCCTGTATACGCTTGTTAACTCTTTTTACAGTCGAAGTTGCTATTACGTTTATTACTGCCATGTTGGTTAAATACCATCTATGTCTATACACATCGTTTTAAATCAGCATGCGATTTTCACACGGGTATACTTTGCTTTGTCACACAATATAACTCTTAGGATGTTATTTTTGCACTAACACATTGAGACATGTGTTTGTATTGTGAGTAAATAAGAAGAATACTTTATCGTGCAGATATGGAGTTCTGATGGCCCTTATTGGTTTTATTGAGGATATTGGGACAGAGTAAGATGGTATGACTTGGACTTAGCAAAACTATCTAATTTGATCACTTAGGATCATTTGGGAATTAACGAGCAAATACCGACATTAGTATTTAAGCCCGATATAGCATGGCACCGGGTTACAGCGTCTTCTAGTCTAAGGTAGGTCAGTATAAAATGTTGGCAATTGGTTTGTCTGCAGGGAGCGCCAATGACATTCGTGAGCTACTTATCTTTAACTTGCATTTTCAAGAGCAGCCTATGTGCTGTTAAATGAAGTGTAACATGTGCATCTGCCGATTATTTTCAACCCTATTGTTTTAAAATAATGCAGTCAGGCTAAATGGATGGCACGGGTGGAAGCAGGAATGAAGCACGATATGGGACAGTTTTAAATGTGTTTAATTATTTCAAGTCTGCATATCCTAATTACTTTTATAAATATTCTTGCTTCCTGAAATGTGGTTTAACTTGCACCATTTGGTCCTTTTTTTTGTTGTTCTTCAAAATTTCCTTGGCGTGAGGGTCCTGCAGTTCCCCTTTAGTCAATCAGGCTCGCTTACGACACAACACACATTTAGACCCTTTTTTTACGCCTCACCACTTTGAAATGTCACCAGCCACCACTGTGATACAGTGGGAGTCCCAGGGTTCCAGTGATGAGTAAGTGGGAGGTCCACAAGAGTCAAAAAGTCGAGAACCACTGCCCTCCAGCTAAAAACTACTAAAGTAACGGACAGATTCATAGATCTGGCACTGGCGTTGGCCAGACTCTAGATATCTATGACTTGGATTCACCCGGAGTGCTTCGAGGTATTGCGTTGAGCAAATGAACTTACTAAAAGGCCCAGCTATGAAACAATGGCCTTATTAAAAAAATAATTCAATCTCCCCTGAAATCCTACAGGCCTGTGAGACGAATAGGGTGTTTTGCCCCACCATGGATGCTTATGGTGAAATCCTTCTAGAGTGAAATACGACCTAGTGGCCGCCTCGGAGGCCCTAAAGCTGTGCCTGTTGTAGTGTTCTGTTTAGCCCTATAGTGATATCTCCGGCCCCCAAACGGCTGTCAATCGCACAAACAGGTGTGATGTGCACCCCGCTAGGCTCCGCCTCTCCCAGTCCCCTTCTCTTAATGGAACCATCCATTTATGTTCTGTGTAAGCTTGATCGCCTCTTCACTCCTGGCATTACCAGTATCTTTATTTTTTTCTTTTTTGCACTCTTTGTTTGTTATAATTATTTCTGATCACATTAATGGTGTTGTTGTATACTAAACCACAATCTGCACACTACCGCCTATTAGAGGTACTTACTATATGGGGTTAGCATGTGCTTGCATAATGTTGAGGGCTGCTGACTCTATATGTTGCCTGCTTTTCAGTTTGTTTCACCATAAAACAATAAAAGTTTAATAAAGAAGGGGGTAGGCATTTTCGAATGTCAAAGGCACAGTGCTAGTTACAGTGAACTTATAGTACTTGGGATCTGCATTCATACTTTTGAATGCCGTGGACATCTCATGACTTAGGGCCTGAATACGACTTTGGTGGTGCTGGGTCTGCCCCGCCACCACACCGCCAAAGCCGAGGTTAGGCCACCCGCCAGATTAGGAGTTTCCTCCTGTTTGACAGGATTTGTTTTTGATGTTCCCACGGTGGTGCCCTGCAAATAAGCACCACACTGGGACACCAAAAACAGTTCCTGCACGGCATAGAATGATAAGTCGATGCCGTGCAGGCACTGGGGTGCATGCATACAGGGAACACATGTTGTGCCCTAGTGCATGCACCCCAGATGCAGAGGCACCCTCTCCACCAGGGTTTTCATGGAGGAGGAACTGCAATGAAAACTATGACGGAGAGGAAACTTATAATATGCTGTCCAGCCAAGCAATTGATGCCTCCTGACCACTCCAACCCAGGCAGGGAACAGCAGTTTACTGGCGGCTGTGGCGTGGCAATGGCGGTCCGACCTCCCTAATCATAATAGGGCGGTAGAGAGACTGCTGCCGCTGTGCCCTCACAAGTCTGGTGGTCCATGGACCGTCAGACTCGTAATTAAGCCCTAAGACTGAAGAGGCTGAAGAACGATGTGGCTGATTCATAAGATTAAACTTACACTCGTGTGTAAGTTTATGATTGTTTGCTCTTCACAAATGTATTTTACTGGTAGTATCTTTACGACTGCGCAGTCTTCACACATAAAAAAGATAGAACAGTCCTACCTTTTTATGTGCGGAGACTCTGCTGTTGTAAAGATACTACTAGTAAACTGACTTTGTAAATAGCAAACAAGTGTAAACTTACACAAAATTATTAATTTACCTTTGTGAATCAGGCCCTAAGAGCACGGAAATGATCACTGTGGGAAACTTTCGCTTTCTCCGCGGGGTGTTCTGCTCTTGGCCAAGTATTAACTGTTGCTCTGAAGGAGAATCACTGATGACTGAAAGGAACACAGCTGAGGGTGGGAAAGGCGGTAGATCCACACACCCATCGACCCCATTACTGGAATGATCACCTAGGTCTGGTTGGATTTTAGAGATGATCTTGCTATATGTACTTTACACCTGTTATCCATTGGGGTCCCTTCTTGGTGAGACACCACATTTCCAGTGGCCATTCTGTTGAGTCAGCCTTCAGATAGGCAACGCAGGTCTGCCCAGAACCTGATTCCAAGGGAGTTTGTTATACATTTTAGCTGTTTCAAAGGTTCAATTCGTACCAAAGAAATTATCCTCATAAATAGTTGGTCATCATGCTGTTATTATTCTGTTCACAATCTGAATGAATATTCTACTCAATGCATGATTGAGCGTCGGTATAGTAAATGTTTGCAGAACAACAAAGTGTTGCAGCCATTGACATTTCTGTCCAGGATTCATATCCAACTGAGGTTGTGAGTCCACATATGAATTCAGACTAAAGACATTATGAGAGCCCAGGGAAAACCTCAGGGTTGCACTGATATCGAGGCGTGTCTGTGGTTTGAGGGTTCAGTGCCAAAATACAACAAAGTGGCAGACACAAATATGGTGTTCAGAGATAAGACTCAGCTGACACTATTGGCTCATTCAGACTTTTCAAGAGTGAAGCTATGTTTAAGGGTGTGTGAGACACACCCATGCATAGGACTGGATAAGTTGCCATCGTGTAACGAGGTCAATTACCTATGCATCTTGTTTTGTATATATGTAATTTAAAGATGTTCAATCAAATATCAAGGAATTGTCATACTTTGTTGAAGTTGGTGAGAGGTGTTGGCCTAACGGATATGGCGCTCGACCGGGGAACTGGGTTCGAATCTCGGTAATGACGCTGAACATCCTGTGATTCTGGGCAAATCCCTTAATCTCCCCGTGCCAAACAAAAATAAAATGAATGTGTGTCCACATGTAATGTAACTGGTGCCATGTAAAGTGCTCTGATACCTGATTGGATTCAGGTCATGTTCGCGCTATATAAAACTCTGCAAAAAATAAAGTATCTTTTCATTTGAGGAATTTCCTTTGCTGGCGTTGTTTTTATTATCTCTTTGTTTTTCACACTTTTCGAAATGTAATTTCTCATTTTGATCCCGGTCTATATGCAGGTCAGTGAGTGGCCTCAAGCACAGCCTGGTGAATGAAGATAGCTCCTTCAGCAGCTATAGCAACAAGGTCTTTGCTAGCTGGGACTTCTGCATGTTGAATGAAAGGATCATCTACCAAAAGCAGAGAAGCATTGTCTATGAACTGAGGGTGAGTAGCAAAGTAGCTTGGACACAGACTGGGTGCCCTTTGGGGAAATCTTTAGACTTCCTGATCTGCAGTGTCTATTAAAGTCTAGGAGGGCTCGCACAGAGCCCATCACAAGTCAGGCTGGAACCTGAAATATGATACACTCTCTCATAGGACTTCCAGCTTTCCAAAAGGAAGCGTGATGTGACACCATAAGACCAAACCCTACTATTCTTTCCAGCCTTACAGGAAGTCTCAATTGAGAGAGGTCCACCCAGTATTCACAGCCCTCTTCAGCTAACACACCTATGCTATATAAATGTAAAGTTGTGCTCAAGCTCACGTGGCACAGCTGACTTCTCAATGCTCTTCTGCAGATGGATCTTGAGGAGGAGGCACTGAGGCGGCAGCGGGCGGAACGGAGTACAGGCCAGCGGGTCTGCATCTATTCTCTGCGCATTTTCTTAAATGTAATAGTCATCGCTCTGCTTGTATCAGCCTTCTTCTGCATCTACCTGGCCACAGAATACTCTCAGTTGCTGATAAACAAGGTGAGAACAAATGGATGGGTGGTGGTGGCACTGCCAGAGTCCAGGGCATTGCATTTCCAATCATGATATGGCCAGCGGATAAAATGCATCAAAGCTAAAATTTAATGTTCAGGGATCCAAAATGTCTCTACTTTTAAAAGTTTATTTTTTAATTTCTTTAACGGTCACTATTAACAGTAGTGATAGAGGATAGAGGAAATTGATTCAAGTATTTCTTCCCACTACAGATATGATCGTCTTTATGGGCAAAGGACTAATAATCAGTGATTCATTTTCATTTTAATTTGAGTCTGAGTAAAAAGTGCCCAGAAGTCGTCTTGCGTGGGTGTAGATGTCTTCGGGCCCCTCTGCTTTCCTCCGTCTCTGTGAAGAGTAAGATCCATTTTAACACATGGTTATGGGTGGGTGGTAGGTCCCTCATCTAGCAGCAGGCAGTCCTTCTTTGGTCGAGAACAGCAGCAACATGTGTCACCAACCATGCCATCAACTATCCCTAGCTTTCACAAATTCACCATGCCTGGGTGTGCTCATCGATAGTTTTATTTATCATATATGTTAGGTCTTCTAAGGCATTGGGAATATTTGGGCAATTTTATTAAATATACATACAACCGACCTCTGTCTGATAACTCTTGTCAGACCTGCATAAATTTCGTGATTAGTCAATAAATTTATAATGGAGTCATTTGAGTTTATAATTTAGAGCTGTCTGCTGAGTCCCTCATTTTATGACCCACATTAATCCTGACTCGCCAATGGGACTTAGTGCTTGCATCGGGAGAACAACTAGTGCATAAGAACCCCAGAGATTCAGGGTTTTTTCCAAACTTCAAATTTCGCAATGTGAGCCAGGTGAAGTTTATGCAGGGAAAAATTGCGAACTTTCGAGTTTTGCATTTAGGAAGGGAAAATATATACATAGCTTTACCATGTAGTAAAAAAAGATCTGCTTCTAATCCCTCATTTCATTATTTCAAAAACTCAGCGTGAGGTTGTAATTTTACACCAGGGAGATACCAAACCCTGTGCTATTGGTAACCCCTTAGGGTGGATTTACCTGCTGCAGTATTTGCAATGACCTCCTTAGTGGGACAGCAGGCTTTGTGACATTTAGGCCCTAATTACGATGTCGGTCAGAGTTGCCTCTGACGACACCTGCGGATGGGAAACCGACTGACCTCAGGTCGGCGGTTCCAACAGAACAATTAGGATACGACGCACATGGTCAAACCGCCCGCAGCACAAGTTCCCATTGAAAAATTGAAGTTTTGAAACATCCCTGCACCATGTGGCAGGCACCATGGTGCAGGGATGTGAAGGCGCACCATTAGTGCCCCACGGGCCACATGCGGAGGACCGGGGAGAAGGGGGCCCTGATAGGGGCCCCCAAAGATTCTTTGCAGCAGCAGTTCCATGTTGGAAAGGCCAACAGGAAACTGCTGTCGGAATATGCTGAGTATTCATGGAGTAAATACTCTTATACAGAGATCCCTGACATCCAGTGAGTGGCCATGCTTGCATATGCTTATTGCAGTTTTATTGGTCTTTTAATGTTTGTATTCGTATGCATCACGAATATTGGGGCATTTCCATTGAACATTCGTAACTGGGAGATAATCCTAAATATCTATCAGAGCCTTGTAGATGTAGTAAGATGGTCAAGAATTTTTGTTTATAATCGGTGGTACCTCCTTAGTATGGCAGTAGGCTCCGGGCCATTAGCATTTTGAAAACCAATATCCAAATTTGTTCTTCCAGTTTCATTAGTTTTGCTCTTCCAGACATTGGCATACTTTACATCAAAAACCTATTTACTGAAACAATTTATGATAACGAGGCTATTCCGACAACATATCAGAATAAATTGGATAGCTATGGATATCGACTCCACCAAATCCAAATAGATGTTTTTCTCAGTTCTACTTTGCCATTTGTTTGTTATGATTCGGATTGTGTCAATAACCATAAGTGACTAGATGAGCTGTATTTGGTTTCTATTTCTCAGCCATCACATACCTTAATTCAAATGTTTATCAACATATTTTTCTTTGAAAACGCTCTTCTGGTTTCTTCAGAACTGTGGTGCTGTCTTACAAATGTGTACAAAGGTTTCCATTTAAATAGCAAAAGTGGCTAATGTTATGTATGGTAAGTTCCATTCTTATACATGGGAGGAGGGGTAGTTATATAAAGGCCTCAAATGAAATCATTTTATATTTTAACTCCCATAGGAAACTTTGTTGTCTGCTGGAAGGTTTGGCGGAGACTAACCCCTGCAGTTAAAGGACATGTTAAAGGCCCCTGCAGTTAAAGGCCAGGGTTAGTCACCCACAGGCTGTTGGTCATGCACTGCTGAAGTTGACTGGCCACAGAAAGGATTACTTCTACATACGTTGGGCGTAGTATGTCATCAGAAACCCCAGAAATTCATGAAAACATATTTAAAAGTGAAGCTATGTTATGCTTTCGACATAACACATTCGTATATGCATACAACAACATATGAAATTCAATTTAAAGTGCAGTTATGATTACGAAATAAATCCCCACTTGAAATTCCAGTTATTGTTTAACTCTACCAACAGCAGCTTTAAACACACACACCAAATGCAAAGCTCATGGACTTCACACCACATATTTAAATTATGTAATGTCTGTCATTGGTGAAGTCATCTGTTAAATCAGGGTCATGAGCATTGCATGTAGTGTCCAAGTTACAGTTATAGGGGATTTTAGTTTTATTTCATAACCTTTTTCTGTATGCACACACCCTCACAATCATACGCACACACACTCACACACACATGTATTTTCACTGAAAAGTCCTAAGGTTAAAGGGACATTATATTTTGGTGTTGAAATGAGATCAGAACCAACATTTAAAAAATGAAAAAAGCCTGAAATTGCCAGTTATAATTTAGTGAACTAAATTTAACTTCCGCCCCTGTCATGCACTACTTATGGCTTCACATATTACGTAACTCAGGACCTCTCAAGTGATATCATTTATGACTTCACTGAGGGAATCATCTAGTCATTTGTGACAGCCTTTTATAGAGTTTGTGAATTTGAAGTAATTCAACATGCTACACCTGTGCCCAATTTTTTTGGCCAGTAAAGTGATATTTGAGCACATGCTGGTTGCATAGAATACCTGCCAAGTCACCCACATTTGGTGAATATTGACTACTTTTTTACTGGTATTCACCCACTTAACAAACAAAATGCCTTTATAGACTTTAATGGGATCACCACTTTTTAAAGCTAGAGCACCCTCCTAAAGGAGTTTGTACACTATTCATCTTAATGGCATCACCCTCTTAAAGACACATGACCTGCAATTTTAAGTCAAGACTTGACAGGTATGCATGTGCCGCTGATAAGACTTCTTCTGCCTGGCACTTTGGATACAATTCTGAAGTTTGCTGAAATTCACTACACACATCCCTAAAATGAGCCCACTATTGTACAACATTATAGCCACGAATACAACCTGTGTGTTTTAAAACACCTCTTATTGCGTCACCCCTACATTCTGATTTATTCAACAATCTGCAATGCCTCAAAATCTTGAGCTAACTTTTAGAAATAAACATTTTCACTACATAAATGGCCTCATTTCATGGAATTTATACTTAGCACTATATTACAACTATTTAACTTGTATCGTTCCCCGATATCCACTGGTCAATAGTCTATTGTCAATGGAAGCTTCTGCCATTTCCGCAGATATTTTGCAACAGGCATTAACTTTAAGCCACAACCTACTTTAATCTTTAATTTTATTTTTTTAATGGTTTTTGGTACCATGGTACCACAGGGTGTACATCGGTACCACAGTACTGAAATAACCCAAAGCAGACAAAACTCCCTTGTCTAATGAAAATGGCCTAGTTTTTAAAAGAACTGATACTGCAGGATTCTGCTGGACTTTTACGCAACCAACTGTCAAAGATAACCTAACTTTTACTGAATGATAATCCTTTCATCCCCAACCCAAGTCACCCTTTAAACACTACTATCTCAAAATAGCTGAATAGAATTACACCAAATCATAAAAAACAAGCTTTCTGAGTAAAGTTCTAACTTTTTGCCAAACTTGGTGTAATTATGTTCAGCCATTTCTTTTCAGTGTTAGAGATAAACATTTCCTATCGGTATTAATATGGCAAATTGCTCCCCTTTTTCTTGGCCCCTGCCTGACAGATGAGTGCAAAACTTTCTATGAGGTAGCCAACCTGTATGAATTATTTAAAAAAAAATAAAAAATCATGGAGATTCATCAAATGGTGCCTAAGTTATTAAACAAACAATGCTCATTCTGTGCGAACTCTGACGGAATATGGAAAATATTGCACAGGATTCAAAAACATGTACTAGCTACCACATCCCGTAAGTTGTATTCATTGGCTTCCCTTTCAGCTCTGTCCTCTCCCAGGCATTAGGGCACTGAGCAGAGGAGCTATCCCTGCTCACGGACATCAATTCATTATTTTTCTGCACCCTTTGATACAGATCCAAAGCTTCGATTTTGCTCCTTAGTGATTTCTTAACGTGGAAAACAAAAACAATGGCAATCTAGCAGAAACGTTGTCCCTAAATACTATAGGTTTCACACCATGTTATGCTTGTAGAAGCCAGACGTAGGTCACATACCTACACAATGTCTGTCTTTGGTGTGGTGCCTGGGGGTGATTCAAATGCTCCCCGATGCGCCCGAGGGCCATCAGGGAGTCAGATGCCAAATTGTACCTGTCCGAGCACAACATTGAGGCTGGTCCCTTTCCAGATCACCCTTCTAAGTTAAGTCATGCTCGCCTTCAGGGAGTAGGCCCCATAATCAACATCTACTGGACTCAACCCTGGCCTCATCCTCTTCCTCAGCACTCATTCCAAATCTCAGACTGATGTGCCCCCATTCCCCGGGCTATCTTTGATTGCATTGCAGGCAGCGGTCTTCAAAGTTGGCATACTACAAATACTTGATTCGGCTCCAGCTCCCTCTTGCATACCTTCCAGCCTCACAGAGCCATTGGAACAATCAGTCGCACTTCTGGCAGCGGGTCCTTCCCTGGCTGGACCATGACTACACTCCTCTGCTGAAGGACTTGTCTATTTCTGCACTATTGGTGCCTTCATCGCTCAAACCACATCAATACTGAATTAATTGGTGCCTTTCATTGGCCTTTCAAGAGTCTACCTCATGTTCTGTTATGCCATTGCTAAAGCACAGCTCTTTATGTTAAAGATGGATTTCCAGCTGCTCCACTTCTTACCAATACCTTGTTACGATGGAATGAGTTTTCGCTTCTGATTCTATTCAAATGCTTAATATTGTTCCACATGCCTTATTATGATGTATTGTCACCTGAATCAAACGGTGTTATGCCTTGGCCAAAATATACTCTCCTGACAGCCTCAGGCTAAACAAAGTTTCTCTGGGGTGAAGCTGTGACTAACCGCCCGGCTCAGGGTGTTCATGTCTAGGATTTCTGACAAGCCTTACTGTTTCAATTTTGAGGTTTGCATTGATTGACATTTTGCCTATTCGGTCATGCAGAGCGTTCTAATATATCATATCTAATAAGGTTCTAAGTCCGCTTCTTGCGGAACTCAAAAACAGAAGAGGAGACTCTGATGTGCATTGCGAGGTCGTCCCACGCTTTAGGAGTGATGTATGAGAAAAGTACCTTTCCCCTGCCTGAAGCTCCTGGAGGCTACTTTGCATTAGCCTGCTAGCAGCTGCACCGTCAGTGACTGATCTTCATGAGGTGTGAATGCTGCCACCAGAGCAGAAACAATGGCCTGGGTGTGGGTGGGTATTTTTCTTCCCCTTGCAGTAACCCAGGAGTCACCCCCATGTGGTAACTAGTGCTAACAATACATCTGGTCCCCCCAAACCCCCATTCTTAGAACACTTTCTGAACCTATAGAAGACCAGAAGAAGAACTGCACCTGCTGTCTGACACCTGTGGAGAGACCTGAAGGGCTGGACCTGCTGTGGTGGTGGTGGGGGGCAAGCATATCCACTTCCATTATTGCTTCTTACAAAACTGGAGAGGAGTAATTGAACAGAAGAAGCACAGAGTGTAACTTAACAGCATCATCGTAGGATGAAGATATAATTGTGGTGCCTACAACATCTACGGCACCCCATACAACTAGGCCCGAGAAGGAATCTGTTGCATGGCAGTTTGTCATGCTTCCAAAATGTCACATGCACATTGTGCAAACAAGAACTTCATCATGCCCATCCTGGGTACTACTCCATGGGCACTTCCGGAAAGTGAAAGCACCTCAGATCTTTGCACCCGAATGAAGTTACCCAGGCCGAGTAGAAGAAAGAACATGCAGCAGGTGAAAAAGTACAAAGAGTACATGTTGATGTTCTAAAATGGCAAACAGAAGAACATGAGTGCAATATAGAGTATTTTGCGACATCTTGCAACAAAGGTCATCAGGTGGTCTCTTCAGGTAAGACTAACAGGAGAGTTTTGCTGACGCGATGGGCATACACTTAAAGAACAAAAGTAAATTGAAGCAAAAAGAAAAGCAAAGGTACAAACATTCATAAGTTAAAAAAAGTTTACAAAACATTGCAAAAAAAAAAAAACTTAAATAAAAATAGGCTTGTTGCCTTTGCTTCTACCTCTGTCTCCACTACCCTCAGTTTTGCTTCTGTGTTCACCTGCCCTCTCCTTGTGCCCTCTGTCATTGATTGTGCTGCCCCGCCCCCCTGGCTTCTGAGGTAAGCTTGCTGTTCCTGGCCCTCCCGCCTGTCCTACATGGTCGGTATGCTGCTCCTGCCCCTCACGTCTGCCCTTCATGGTCCATTGCAGGGCCCCAGCATCTCCTGCCTCCCATCCGAGGTCTGCGTGCTGCCTCTGCCCCTCCCCCTCCCTTCGTGGTCCCTTTTGCTGCCCCTGTTTCTTCCACTTGTCTTTAAAGGTCAGCTTGCTGAGCCTGCCCCCAGGGCTGGACTAAGAACCCAAATCAGCCCAGGCAAAAATATTCAATGCAATCCCACTTCCTTTGTCCCCTCGCAGGGCCGGACTGGCCGTGGCGGGCACCAGGCAATCCCCCGGTGCGCCGCATGGGTGGGGGCCGGTTTTGGTCCCCTGGGGGCCGTTTTTTTGTTACAGGGCCGTTTTTGCAGCATAGCTGCAAAATCGGTCCTGTAACAAAATCGTCCGAAAACCGGCCCTGGCAAAGAGCTCGGCGGCAACCGCCCCCCCCCCAACCCTCGGGTGTGTGGGGGGGGGAGGGGGCCGGCCGTGCACGTTGCCAGGGCCGGTTGTGGTTCCAAGTCCGGCCCTGTCCCCTCGTGCAATCTCGCCTTTTCCATTCATTCTGTCTCTACTATCTCTCTCTTCTCCCTCTCTGATCCCTTTCTCTCTACCTTCCCCCTCTCTCCCTCTCTTTCGCTTTTACTTGAAGCTTCCCTGTGCCTGCTGCAATTACCATTAAAGAACTAGGGAAAGCTACAGAGGCTGTGTTATGTAGATGCTAATGGGAGACATCAGTCCTCTTCCTGCATTATACAACCGCACAAAAATGGGAATTAGTGTAGTTATTGTATCACTATAAACTCAATGTGAGACTGTAGTACAAAAACATAAAGAGAATCATGTCTCACTTGGCTAGCAAACTCTTGTTTTGAGTGCGTTCACAAACAACGATTTTACCAATGCCACGTATCTCAAATTTTAATTTTAAGTGTGGTAACAAAACATTACTCAATTTTGGCTGAATAATAGGCAAGCAGAATTTCGGTACAGCTCTATAATACTCAGGATTGTGTAATCCCTGAATAAAGGCAGTCTCTAATTTCTTTATAATTGGATACTTGTGAGGCACAACAAGTCGCTGATTCTAAAGAAAAGACGTCAGAAGTCCATTATATATGGTAACTACAGACAAGTTATGATATCACAATCTCTGCTGCCAGAGCCTAAAGCCGAGGTGACAGGCAGATCAAATCACAGAGCATAATTAAAGCAGCTGTTCAAAGAACAAGGGGAAGGTGGTTTTCTTTCTTCTGCTCTATATAAATAGATTACAATGAAAAGCAGAGAGAATATGTTTCTTTTGATTCACTCCTTAGATAGAGAAAAGCTAGAATCTTTCTGCATGTTATTACACATTCAGAGCTACTGCGGCTTTTCTTTTTTTTAAACTGACTTATATTGAACTGTTTCTAATATCTGTGTGCTGCGTATATCTAATCGTTTTTAGATGTGTTTAATTTTACACCACAGTTTTTATTTGTATTCTTCATGTTTGCAAACCTGCTCTCTCTTTCATATGAAAGAGCTATGCACCAAGGTTTTAAGTGGATTGGGGGAAAGGTGATGGTGTGACCATGTATTATATGGGATAAAGTACCTCCTGGCGTACATGATAAGAATCTTGCAAGTCAGCTCAGAGTTCCATAACCTTACAAAGGAACTTGACCTTTTGCCTCATTCCTCTATATGGTTATGGAACTCCTTGGTAACTTGCATTATCCTTATAATATACCGCAGGGAGTACTTTATATCAAATATAAAATACCCTTTATCAACTAATCTATTGTGATAAACTAGGAATGAGGTGCTAGGAGTCATTGGAAGGGCTATCCAGGTGAATGGATATGTGAAGTTACAACGCATGCCATTACATCACATGCTGTTGCAACGCCGAACTTTACCTCGACTAGACTCATTGCTCACAAAGAACCGCCAGATCAATGCTGTCTCCTCGACCTGCTTCAACACCCTCTGCATGTTTGGAAAGACGTTCAGATGGATCTCAACCGAATCCTGAAAAACTGTCACGCATGCACTCATCAGGTTCAGAATGGACTTGGGCAACGCTCTCTATGCCGTAATCAACAAGAAACTCCTTTCAAAACTCCAGATTGTCCAGAACACCCCAGCCAGACAGATCCTGGACATCCCCCCTCACAGTCACATCACCCAACACCTCCACGATCACCACTGGCTATCAGTCGAAAGTGGAATAACCTTCAAACTCCTCACTCACGCATACAAGGCCCTTCACAACACCAGACCCGCATACCTAAACAGCTGCCTCTCCTTCCACGCACCCAAAACCACCTCCGATCAGCCCAGCTCTCACTAGCCACCATCTCACCTATTAGCTTGACTAGAATGGGAGGAACATTCTTCTCCTACCTCGCAGCCAAAGCCTGGAGCACCCTCCTACTCCACCTCCAGCAATCTCCCACATTGCCCCAGTTCAGGAAGGACCTCAAGACCTGGCTTTTCGGGTGATCCCAGCACTCAACTGAGCCACCCCCCTGCCACCCAGTGCCTTGAGAGCCTCACAGGTGAGTAGTTGCGCTTTACCAGTCCTGATTGATAGAGCTAGTGTCCCTCCACCCTGCTCTACGACTACCTACAGATGCTGCCCAGCCATCGAAGGACCCCTTTAAAAATTACCTAGAGAGTGCTGAATAAGATGCTACTTCCATGAATGTTCTACAAATCCATTTTTCTTAAGACTCTTTTCACAGGCACTCCAGCTATGCCCCTTCCTACACCAGCCCAAGCAGTCTAGAAGGCCACTAATTTAATAGAGGATGTTAACTTTTAAGTCACTCCGTTCTAGGTCTGCTGCATAGTGGAGCAACCTGGGGATGCAGACCGGCTGACTCCCAAACCTGCTAGGCATATATACCATAGTATCATTAGGAGACACACTGCAGGACCCCTTACTTAGATTCAACAAGGCACTTCTTGGGTCACATTTCGCTGCTTCAATCCAAAAGGATCACAGAGTGTGGCTCAGTGCTCATCTACTGGGCTGCTGGCTGCATGTCCGCTATAGAGAGGCACTGATCCACCTCATGACCGGTTACACCTTCCACTGCGCCTTAAGCATGTTATTCAGCCATTTAACTTAAATACTGGCAAAGCCATCTGGCACCTTCAAGATCCTAAATAGCATGCCCTCTAGTCAGTTAAAGTGGATAGGGACAGCTTTGAAAAATATCAGGCCATTTAGCTAACTTACCACGGAAATTTATAGGATCCAAGAACTCCATCCAAGGGCATCATTGATCTGGTGAGTTTCTTTTGCTCTGGTTTGTTTGGATAGGATGATTTAGAGGCATATTAGTTTGTGAAGGAAGAGATCAGTTGATACTTAGACTTATAGTAGTCTGGTGCACCTGCCATCTCTTCCAACAGCTATCTACAAATTTATTTCCTGAGGTCTGATGAGAGAGTGAAATGGTGTTTGTTAGCTTTGTATAACTGCAGGTCTGAAGACATTATGGGCAAGTGAGCTGCCCTGATGGGTTTTGAATTGTCTCTGTTGTGCTTGATGCAAATATACCGCAGAGATGTAAATAATTTAATCATTGTTCTGCTGCGAATCACTCTTTAAGGTAATCTGAATCTAACTATCCCTTTGTGTTTTACCCCATATAGGAGGATTCAATAGTGTCAGGGAATTTTTTCCTGGAGCTTCTGGTGGGTTACCTCCCATCTATTGCTATTACTGCTGCCAACTTCATCCTTCCAATGCTCTTTGGCATAATCATCCAGTTTGAGAAGTACCCTCTAACCACTGAGATCAAACTGACACTACTCAGGTATGGTATTAAGGAATAGCTCTTGGTCCAAGAGATAACACAGAAGAAATTAACAGACCCATCTGCAGAGAGTCCACTTAATGTGGCTGAATAACTTGTAGTTGTTGCTGAAAATAATTACAATGTAGCATAAGATTCTGTCATCCAATTATTTGACATAATACAAACGTGTCATCCATTATGATGTAAAGGCAAAAAAGATTTTCAAAGTTAGGAAATACATTATCAGTTCAATGTCAGTCACAAACCTGCCTTTAAATATCAGAAACTAAAAACATTGTAATCAAACATTACAAACCTCATCACGTCACAGCTATTGAAAACATGGAAAAAAGCATCATCGCAATTTCAAATTTCTAATCTCTATTGTGAAAATTTTACAAATTTCTTATGATCTAAGAAAGTCAGGCAGCAAGATAAGATGTGGGTTAGACTTTATGTGCATACCCACAGAGTGCAAAACCAACAATGCTCTTGTTGTGATTTCATTTTTGTAAGAATTCGCTAAAATTAAAATTCTGAGAACATAATCTTGCTAAATTCTTTTTAAACTCAAATGACTTTACTTCTAGTGAGTAAGGTTTATACAAACCTTGTTTGCACTGCTAAACTGGCATGTCTAAGTGTCTACTTCAAACGATTTTCATTGTAGCTTCTTTTTGAGTGCAAATTTGAAATTAGCTGTAGATATCTCCTTACCCCCAAACTTGCATATCTAATATGTCTAAGACGTTAAAAAACGGAGGTAGACAATGCACTATTTAAAATGGAGCTTACCGTTTTATCAGTAGCCATTTTGTTATCTTCTCAGGGTACGCCTCACAGGCAGAGGCATACATTTTGGTTTAATTACATTTAAAAAAGAGCTTGATCGATAGCCTAGACAGGTCCTGTGAAAGATGAAGCAGAACCTATATGAGGGAGTCATGTTTGAATTTAAAAGAGACCATGTAGATGCAGGGACTGCCTGTATTCTGAAACCTTAATACCAAATATTTGTTGGAGGTTACTTCATAAACCACCTCACTTTCTTTATTTGCATTCTACCAAAAACCAATAAAAGAAAATCAATATGTTGCACATCATAGCATTAACTCCCAAACAGTTCTTATTACAGTACATTGCCAGTGCCTTTATATAATGGTGTATGTCCATATAAGTCCTATATAACAGTAGCCTGTCCCCTGCATACTGTAACTTGGGGGTGACTCCCCCCATCCATATTGGTGGGCTTTCTCTATTGGAAAGCAGTGCACATCCAATATCAGAATCTATGGATTGACCAGGGTGCAAGAATGCACTCCAGTTTTGAACCTCTATTGGTGCATAAACGTAGAGGGACAAGTGTCATATACACGCCTCACTTGGGTCCAGGTGTTGCCATGTAAATTGTGAATCGCCTATAACAAGTGAGCCGGAATACTCCAGGGTTCTAATTTGGTCCAGATGCACATCTGTCAGATGCATAATATTACATTTTTAAGTCTATAAAACAGGGAAAAAAACTCAGTGCTGTCTGCTTAAACATATCAATCAACCAACATTGATAGGACAAGTATGTTGTTCACTATCCCACTATTTGTTCTAAATCTAGTTCCATATCAGGGTATGGTAGTATTTTCATCAACCCAAATAGGAATGTCATTCAACAAAAAGGAGGCATGATATTCTTCTCCACATTCAACTGGGCTATCATGCTCTTCTTATCTTCGTCTTTCAATGAGCTCTTTATGTAGAGAGTACAGGATATGGATTCCTTCTAAAAAAGGGAGAGCTGAAGAGAAATAACAAACATTGCACTGGGGCGTGAGACACTGTGCCTAATATGTTATGTCACTTTTAGATAAACTTTCCAGTTTGTTACCCTCTTCTCTTTTTTTCCAATAGGTGTGTCTTCCTGCGTCTTGCTAGTCTGGTCATCCTCCTCTTCTCGCTCTGGCAGCAGATCACCTGTGATGGGTCAAAAGATGATGTCCGTTGTATGCCTTGTGGATATAACCATGACCAGTTCCCAGTAAGTTGTAATAGTATGTTGAATTGTGCAATATGTTTCTGAAGCTTGTCTATCCTGGTGGCGGTGCTTAGTTTCTAACAAAATAAAAAAGTAAAGTGCTAGGACCAAAGATTTCTCTTACAGGATTGTCACTCACATCCATCACGGGTGCTGCCCACTGCCATCATCGGCACCACCCACAGTCTTCATTGTTAGTTCCAAGCTCCTCCCACCTCGTGTCTACATAATATCCAGGAGAAAATTTTGCCCCGCACCTCACTTCTCAAGCACCAAACCCCAATGGTGCAGTATGGATTTAATATTACTTCAAAAGGAGGATAATCATTAATTATTCAGTGGAATTGATGCTCCAAATAAACTAACTGAAAATCTTTTCCTAATCTTGCTTTCTTTATTCCATATTTGGAAACTTGTCTTCTATTAGTACACTGCCAGCATGTGTTTCGAGATAACACCTCTTTTTCAAGGCAGCAACAAACATCTACACACCATAACTTTCTGATCTCATTGGAATGAACAAAGTGCCTTATCACGAGTTTGGCGGTTCGATTGCCGGAGAACCGCATCCACCCTGCCAGTAGTCCACGGTGATGGCAACCCAAAGACCGGCAGCGTGGCTGCAGAGATCTTGCAGTGGTGGTCAGTAAGTTTTCCAAATATATCAATGCCTGTGTGTGCATTTCAACCTCATATATGTCGGATGCCGGTGTTCGGCCCGATGTGGGTAGTCCTCACAATGGCTATATGTTACGAAAAGTACTCACCTGTAGTTCGTCGCAAATGGGGTCGCATTCCTTGGAGTGCAGATCCTGCTGTGAAGGGCGACCTGAAGAAAAGGATCTATGTTGGAATCTGCAAGGAAGAACAAGGAAGGGGTGAGTATGCACTCCAAATCCTTTATCACCGACATCTTAAAGCAAGCAGTCAGACCGCAGCACTCAGCTCGTGGAAAAGGCAACTCATAATACGCATGGCAACTCGTAATATGGTGGTTGGACTGCCGTGCTCTCCACACTTGGACCGCCACCGCTGGTACGGCAGTCCACGGGACCGCCAACCTTGTTATAAGGGGCAGACTTAATTCTCATCGAATCAAACATGTTTTAGTTCTCATAGAGTCCACCACGTATTACTCTTGTTGATCTAACACAGAGGTCTTCAAACTGTGGGGCGCGCCAACCTTGTTATAAGGGGCAGACTTAATTCTCATCGAATCAAACATGTTTTAGTTCTCATAGAGTCCACCACGTATTACTCTTGTTGATCTAACACAGAGGTCTTGAAACTGTGGGGCGCGCCCCCCTGGGGGTACTTGGATGGTTTCCAAGGGGGGCGCAAATGCCTCTGTAATTACATGTGAATGAAGATGGCCTGGAACTGCTACCTTATTTATCTGCTGCATTTCCTGGCTGTCTTCATTTACACGCAGCAGCCCAGAGTGTTGTGAAGGGAGGTCACTAAGTGTCAAGAAGTTGGCTAAAAGAAAAGAGCTAACTAGTTTGAGTAGTTTGTTTTTTTACTGTCAGCTAACTGCATATAAAACAATGAGCAAACAGATTCAATGAAAATTAAAATCAAGTTGCATTACACATAGGCTGCTGCAGAATGATGCAGTGTTTGAAATTAAAACATGTTCCTCATAATATAGCCTTTAGTAATAAGTGATCAGACTGTACCTAATGTAAGTATTTTTATAAGTATAAGACAACACCCCTACATTACCTCTACAAAAAATCTTAGTCACTTTGACGCATTAAGCAGAGCCACTGGAATTATGTGGCGAGAGAGGACCAAATTATGCAACTGGGTTGATTAAATTATGCAAGAAGAAAAAGTACATTATGCAGCATAATCTGGCACATTTTGTGGTTAGCTTTATTGAATTTTGTTTCATTTTTAGTCATGGTAACACTGTTAGGTGAAATATTATACCTAATCAGTACCAATTTAACAGGCAAATACATCAATTAGCAACTGCAAGATGACCAATCAACCTTTATGAAGAGTCTTCAACTGCTCTGGAACACGTGACTAGCCATGTTTGAAGTAATTTTGGATCCGTTTGAAGTAGAATCACATTTTTTGGTTAAAATCTGCAGATTATGCAACAGATGATGGATTATGTAGCAAATGCGGTAAATCATAACGATGGAAAAAAACGCCTCTGCCGAAGAAACACATAATTCCAGTGGCCCTGGCTTTAAGTGACTAGGCTGGTATGAGGATGTAGTGTAACGGCCATAGTGGCCGACCTTGAAGCTGGAGAACAAGGTTCGAGTCTTGACGGGATGCTTAAGCATCCTGTGATTCTGGGCACATCACTTAATGTCCCTGCACCTGGCCGGAAAAAAACGTGTCTGTAATGCAACTGGTGCTCATGTAAAGTGCTCTGATACCTTCGGGCTGAGTCGCACTATAAAAAAATGCAAAAAAAAGAAAAACCTTGTTTCTTCTTTAACTGTTTGCACTACCACCCCATGCTTGCTTTCAAGCAGATGCACCTCAAAGTCAGCAATAACCATTCAGGGGCAGTTGCTTTTGTAAAAGGTGAGTCCAGGGTGTAACAGGGAGCAAGTCAGCAGGGTTCAATTCAGATGCAGAGCTGTGGTCCTCTTGACCCCTAGGACCTCAGAGTAATGGTCCAGGAAAAAGAGGGAAAGAGTGAGATTCATAAATATAGTCAACGAGATGGCCCAGAAGAGAAAGCACTGTGTGGGGGCTTCATTTTGATGGTTACAAATCGACAGAGACCGCTTCCTCAGAGAGATACCACAAGGAAGAGGACGATATAAGGGAGCCTTTTTTTATATAAAAAAAGGGCCATCCACTAGTGTAGCAGGTAACGCTGTCAGGTGTGTAAGTGGCCACTGCTATTCAGTTATGGCCATCTTACCATGAAGTGCAGTTGGTGCCCATTTTTCTTGCTAGTCTAGTTTCAGAGCCCAGGTTACACCTGCTGCTTTTTAACATAAAGGGGCAGAAAGAATCACTGGCACTGCAGGTACAGTGGCACCAGGAGCCAGAGGTATGAGGACCCAGCTAAACCTGAATTATGGCTGTTTACTATCCTTCCTTCTTAGCATTAGGGCCCACTGCTCACTTGTCAGTGTTGATTTGGGCCGCAGAGCAATTGCCCAATGGAGGGAAAAAATACTTAGTGTTTAGCCGCAGATAGATGGCAGAAAAGGGTGTGTGGCTAGATGGGAGTCCATGTTTTTAATAAAGGGCAGAGGAGACTGCCCTCTTTGCAAGGCAGTAGCTAACATTAGTAAAGCAGGTTCAGCAGCACTGGGGCCTTGGGGTCAGAGGGGCGCCCAGAATCACAATTTTCACTGTCTCACTTTACAAAAAGGTGCATGGGAGCTTATTTTTTAACATTAGGACCAAGGGCACCATTGCAGATAAAGGAAGAAAACATGTGGGAGCTCTTTGTTCTGAAAGGGCCTGTTTTAAGATTAGAGTGATGGTCCGGCATGGTGGCGAAGGGGTATAAGAGGCAGAGGTGATAGCCTGCTACTCAGGACTGAAGTTATCATTTGTGCAGCAAGTGTAGATGCATTGAGGACCAGTTGTGCAAGTGACTCACAACACCTCAATTATAGGGGGCATTAGTTTGGGGTCAGTAACTATTTTTGTTTGATTCATTTGCTGTTTTAGAAGTCTCATATTTAGTGTGGTTTATGAGCTATAGAAAAAAATACTCCTGAAATGATCTCATAATCCATACCCCCTACGCTCAGCCCTTTCACTCCCACTCACCCAATCCTTCCCGTAAAGTTTTTTTTGGGGGGGGGGTTGACATTAAAACATTTTTCTTAGGGGGGGCTCATAGCAAAAAAGTTTGAAGACACCTGATCTAACATCAAAAACACAAAGGACAAAACTCCACATAGTGAATTAATGAACATGAGCCCATCCCTCATCTGAAATCCCTTCAAATTCCTTAATTTCTGCTTAATTCTTATTTAAGGACAGAACACTTTGAAATGTTCTATTTAACCCATATATCAATTAGAACTACAATACTATTTCAATAATCACTATTATCACATTGTTGAATAAAGAACACTGGATCTGAAAAAAATATCAATTCTGTTGCCGTTTGTTCATCTTTACACAATAGAAAAACCTCAAAGAAAAGCCAAGGACTCGAATAAATCGAATTTTGTCTTGTGAATGAGACTCGATATATTATACTCATGGATGAATGGATATTATAAGACAATTTCACAATGATGGACCCAGGACTCAACCATATAACATTTCATTTTGAGTATTGAGATTCTGTTTGGTATTCTCATAAAAACAAGAAAGATTCCCAAATTCAATGGAGAGAATTCAATCCCCAAACATATAGCTTAATAACCTCAGTTTGTACCCATATGAAAATATTTGATGTAGCCATGGTTTCTAATATAAGCTCAATTCATAACATTTGTATCTAGTAATTAATATTGTTCATAATATGCTCATGAATATTTGGATATTCTCATGAAGAAATGGCGTAAACTCTCATTTCAAGATATTATGTATTTATAACTCTGTTTAAAACGCAAAAAAAAAGAAGAGACGGAAGAAGTTAGGGTATCACAAAAGTTGGTGTGTGTTCGGTAGCATTACAGTCACCCATTTATTACCAGCATTGCACACAGCCACCTGTCTGACATGACAGGTAAAGCAAAGCAACCATTCATAGTGTTGTTGCTCTTATGTGATGAATACCAATCACCTCTTTGACCCAAAAGGTAAAACTATCAATTTCTGTTATAAGACCCAAAGTGGTGTTAGCTACTTCTTTTTATTAGTGCAGTTCAGTTCAGAAAAACCTTATTTCGGTCGACAAGACCATAAAAGTATATGTACAATACAATACATTTCATTAAAAAAGATAAGATAATGAAAAGGAATCCATTCATCTTACACAGAGGGATGTGCATCAGTTGGCCTCATAAAGTGCATGTGCAGAATATGTGCAATTACAGACACGAGTTACCAAGACAGGCAAACATGAAGTACAACTTCTCATTTGTGGCTATAAAAATACAGTTGGTGTTAGACAACATTAAGATGCTTTGCTAAATTCATAAAATTTTGAATCCAGGGAAATCGTCGCTCAAGCCACCTTGAGATTTAGAGAATACACGTACAAAACATAGTAAGTACTTGGTAGAATTGGAGTGTAAAACATAACAATAAAAAGATAAAACCTTAATGTTGGAATTAAGCCATAAGCAGATTTAGACATTTTTGCATTTTAAAGGGCTTTAAGATTTAAATGAACCATTATCAGGTGAAACATTTATGTGCACTTACGGCTTTGGTAACAACTTTAAAAGGGTCCAACTTCTACGTCACACTGAATTTAAGAATCGGGATACAGCGAATACAATGGAAGTGCGGGTGTCAGTTTTCAGGACTCTAAATGCCTCACCACAATGCACAAACCCTAGATTCCTGCACTACTGGATGAGCCAACGCTGCCTAATCAACTTATAGCCAGGGCACCAACAAAAACATGGAGCTCCGACTTTTCCTCACAGTTCCTGGGAGGGCACCACGCTACTTCTTTTATCAATATGTTGCATAAACACTTATACTGTATACATATAGGTATTATGAAGAACGCATAATTTTAGAGCGTTACCACAGTTGTTAAGGTTTAGTAGCCATCCCCCATTTTTACCACCATGTTGCATAAACATCTATCTGGCATGACAATAATTCTCACAACTCTCAAAAGATAGTTCGATATATGATAAACCAACTTTGTCCACTCATATTGCTAAGAATGTTTTTAATTATTACAAAATATTTGTGAATCAAAAAGATATATAAAGCAGGACATGGTATATCTCTTTAAATATCAACATTATTGGTGTTACGGTCACTCAACAAGGATTCCGTTTTAAAATTGCATTCTGCAGTGAATTTTTGCGTCTCAAATTTATGACTCCCCTATTTCAATACTGCATCTGTAAGTTGCAATTTTTCTAAAAAATATTTTATTTTAGGTTGTTTCAAGAGAACAAAGTTCAAACAAGTGTTCACATGGAACTCACACACAACATACATTGAGACAGTAAAATAACTGTCAGGATTTAATCCTTGAAATGAAAACCAGTACGAAGTAGTTACTATCAATTCATCCGAACTGAATTTTTTTTTTAACAGGAAAATGCAATTTTAATGGGCAGATTTGCGAAAAATTATGCCAAGTGCGCAAAACCCCAAGTAAAAGAGTCATACCAAAATAAAAATTGTGAATATGGGTAATATAGGTTCATTGGTATCATTAGACAGACATATCCAATATGTATACTTCTAGGGAATACAGTGGAAAATTTCCATAGAGTTATTTCAAACAATGGTCTATCTTTGGAGATATCACCGCCGTTTCAACCCTGTGGGAGAATGGAAGGGATGGCCTGGGAAACTCATGGTAGAGGAGAAAAATGTGCACTAGGAAATTACATATGGTTCCAAAGGAATGTATGAAGTACTGGTTAGCTCTGAAAAGTAGTCAAGAAACAGTTCCTGGGTAAAACCAAGTTGATTCACAAGCGCAGGGATACATGTGCTGCGGTTTGAGATCAGTACTCCAAGCAGGGCAGTCCCTAAACAATGATAGGGGACATTAAGGATAAACTAAGCTGTTGGGCAAGGTGCAGCTGCCACCAGTCAAAGAATGAGTGCAGGAGCGCTTACCCAAGAGGGCACTAAGTACTGATGTGAAAGCGCAGGCTCTCAGGGAATAAGGACCGCAAGCAAATCAGGTAACACCAAGGTGCAAGAATAAATATAATTTAAAGTCACGGGGCTGTGCCTAAATGAATAAACAAATTGAGCAATTTAATATAGCGGCCAAACAGAGTATCCAAACATAATGTCTACAGTATGATCGGTGGAGCAAACTTACCCGAAAATCATTATAATGCCCAATACGGCAGGAGGCCCCAGAAGGACGCAGGTACCAGTGCTTGAGGATAAAGCCTGGGAGTTGCAATACCCAAAGCGAATTCCGCGAATGGAGAATCGCAGTGGGAGCGTGTAGTCATTTGTCAGTGTCTCCAAGCTGCGGGACACTGCACTCAAACTACAGATATGGTGCTCACCCCAGAACGAGGCTTGGGACACTTAATGTCCTCGTGGACTCGGCAAGTTGGGAGGAGGTGAGGTGTGTCAGGGGGAGACTCTGTAAGCACTGGAAAGGGTGTAAGGAACCAACTACTTTGTTGTCAACTCTTTATGTAGGTTTCTCATATCCTCCACCAATGTTTGTATTTTGTCAGAAAAAATTCAATATGCAGTACTTTTCTCCGACCACTTCTGCCATCTCCAGGAATACCCACTTTTGCAAATCCAGTTGTGTTTTACATCTGTGTGTGTGCGCATGCATAATGTACATATGATTTATGTACACAGCTCATATACGAAATATACTACACCTATAGATTGTATTGTTTATGAGTGACAACTGGTGTATGCACAAGTTTCATTAATACCCAAAAATAACCAACTCTTTCTTTTTATAGAATGTTCAAATCCCATTCATGTCTACAATAAATTCTTTATGAATCAGCTAATCACACCAGGGACAGAACACACTCTGCAATCAGCAAAATCAAACAATATGTCCCATTGCAAAAGAGTCTTATTGGTGCATGACTGAGGGATATTGATTCATTATTTATACTTTAACAGTGCCAGACATGTTTCACCTACAATTAGAAATAGATTGCAAATGATTCTAGGGCTCGTTTTAGTTAATGTTATTGTTAATGAAATTTGTACAGCGCACGAATACCCTCGGGTGTCTTGGCGCTTACGGAAAAAAACATACTGTACTGAGTAAGAGGCAGGTCTTCAACTGTTTCCAAAATTCCAGATGGGAGTGATTTTTCTGAGATGTAACGGAAGAGAGTTCCATTCCTTGATGGTGTTGAAGGTAAGACTCCTCCCCCCAATTCATCTTTTTGATCTGAGCTGGCTGCATCAAATAGCAATTAGCTGAACGCAGCACTCTGTTTGAAGAGTACCATCTAAACAGGTCTTCTAAAAATTTCAGCCCTTCTTTGTGTAATGCCTTGTGTGCCATGCAGAGAGTATTACATTTTATCCGCTGGCAGATTGGCAGCCAGTGGAGTTCTCGCAGTGCTGATCTAACCGACTGATACTTTGGAATGTCCAAAATCAGTCTTGCAGCCGCGTTTTGCACTACCTGTAACTTCCTAAGAAAGGTGGATTGCACCTTAATGTATAATCCATTACAATAGTCAAGTTTAGACAAGACTAAAGAGGTTACTAGTGACTTTCTACAAGACTTGGGAATGAAAGGCAGATTATTTCTAATAGTCTTGATCATAAAAAATGAAGACGACACAACCTAAGAAACATGAGCTTTAAAATTAAGCTTTTCATCTATATCCCCAAGATTTTTTGCTTTGTCTACCGGCGTAGGGGGAGGGCCAAGATTTTCCGGCCACTAAGCTGGGGACGAAGGAGGAGAAAGATTTCCGAACATAATCACCTCTGTTTTACTCAAGTTTAACTTTAAGCAATGAGTGCTCATCCAGTGGCTTAAGGACAGCATACAGTTGTAAAGTTTTAATGAGTGATTGATGTCCATATCCACTGTCAAGATCACAAGCTGGGTGTCGTCGGCATAAGATGTCGGAATCAGATTGAAGCTTCTTATCAGTGGTGCTAATTCCGGCACATAGACATTAAAGAGTGTAGGGCTCAATGAAGAGCTCTCCGAAACACCACATGGGAGAGAAAAAGGTGCAGACTTAAATTTGCCCAAGTGAACTGAGTGAGTCCACTCCGATAAAAACGATGTCAGCAGGGAAAGGGCTTTACCTCCTATCCCAATTTCTTTTAAACGATGAACCAGAAGAGAATGATCCACCGTATCAAATGTAGCGGATAGGTCCAGCAGCACCAAGGCGGCTGACCCACCGCTGTCCAACGAAGAGCGGATTTCTTCTGTAGTCTTAGTCAAAGCTGACTCAGTACTATGGTTTGATCTAAAGCCAAACTGGCTGTGGTCTAAAATTTGATTAGTTATGATAAAAGTAGCAAGTTCCGCATTCATGATCTTCTCAATTATCTCGGCCGGGAGTGGGATTCTCGAAATAGGTCGGTAGTTAGCTGTTTCCGATGCATCCAGATTACTTTTTTTTAGAAGAGGCAAAATACAAGCCTGCTTTCATTTAGCGGGAAAAGATCCTTGTTCTATCATCTGATTAAATATTTTGGAAAGATGGGGACCAATAAGATTGCTTATATTTTGTAAAATTTTAGGATGACAGGGATCTTCCTGAGAGCCTGACTTAATCATGGAGATTAATTTAGTGATTTGCTTCGAAGAGGTCAAGGGAAAGTTAAACAAAGAGGTATATTCACTAATATTTTGTACAGCTTTTTTACCATCTGAGGTCGAATGAGTGAATCGATCATAAATTTGGTCTACCTTAGATCTAAAGGAGAGAGCTGAAGTATCACAAACTTCTTGATTAAAATTGGTAGAATCATCTTTCTTTATTGTGGTTAAGTTTTCCACGGTACAGAATAATTCTTTACTTGACCCACTGGCCTTTTCTATCTTTGTTGTGTAGTAGAGAGTTTTCTCTCCAATCAACTTTTAAAAAAAATCTGAGATCATAGATTTGTATCTGTTTTGTTCTACAAGTTCATAATTTTTACGCCAGATCCTTTCTTGCCTCCTGCATGCCAGGAGCCCCAGAAGGACGCAGGTACCAGTGCTTGAGGATAAAGCCTGGGAGTTGCAATACCCAAAGCGAATTCCGCGAATGGAGAATCGCAGTGAGAGCGTGTAGTCATTTGTCAGTGTCTCCAAGCTGCGGGACACTGCACTCAAACTACAGATATGGTGCTCACCCCAGAACGAGGCTTGGGACACTTAATGTCCTCGTGGACTCGGCAAGTTGGGAGGAGGTGAGGTGTGTCAAGGGGAGACTCTGTAAGCACTGGAAAGGGTGTAAGGAACCAACTACTTTGTTGTCAACTCTTTATGTAGGTTTCTCATATCCTCCACCAATGTTTGTATTTTGTCAGAAAAAATTCAATATGCAGTACTTTTCTCCGACCACTTCTGCCATCTCCAGGAATACCCACTTTTGCAAATCCAGTTGTGTTTTACATCTGTGTGTGTGCGCATGCATAATGTACATATGATTTATGTACACAGCTCATATACGAAATATACTACACCTATAGATTGTATTGTTTATGAGTGACAACTGGTGTATGCACAAGTTTCATTAATACCCAAAAATAACCAACTCTTTCTTTTTATAGAATGTTCAAATCCCATTCATGTCTACAATAAATTCTTTATGAATCAGCTAATCACACCAGGGACAGAACACACTCTGCAATCAGCAAAATCAAACAATATGTCCCATTGCAAAAGAGTCTTATTGGTGCATGACTGAGGGATATTGATTCATTATTTATACTTTAACAGTGCCAGACATGTTTCACCTACAATTAGAAATAGATTGCAAATGATTCTAGGGCTCGTTTTAGTTAATGTTATTGTTAATGAAATTTGTACAGCGCACGAATACCCTCGGGTGTCGTGGCGCTTACGGAAAAAAACATACTGTACTGAGTAAGAGGCAGGTCTTCAACTGTTTCCAAAATTCCAGATGGGAGTGATTTTTCTGAGATGTAACGGAAGAGAGTTTCATTCCTTGATGGTGTTGAAGGTAAGACTCCTCCCCCCAATTCATCTTTTTGATCTGAGCTGGCTGCATCAAATAGCCATTAGCTGAACGCAGCACTCTGTTTGAAGAGTACCATCTAAACAGGTCTTCTAAAAATTTCAGCCCTTCTTTGTGTAATGCCTTGTGTGCCATGCAGAGAGTATTACATTTTATCCGCTGGCAGATTGGCAGCCAGTGGAGTTCTCGCAGTGCTGATCTAACCGACTGATACTTTGGAATGTCCAAAATCAGTCTTGCAGCCGCGTTTTGCACTACCTGTAACTTCCTAAGAAAGGTGGATTGCACCTTAATGTATAATCCATTACAATAGTCAAGTTTAGACAAGACTAAAGAGGTTACTAGTGACTTTCTACAAGACTTGGGAATGAAAGGCAGATTATTTCTAATAGTCTTGATCATAAAAAATGAAGATGACACAACCTAAGAAACATGAGCTTTAAAATTAAGCTTTTCATCTATATCCCCAAGATTTTTTGCTTTGTCTACCGGCGTAGGGGGAGGGCCAAGATTTTCCGGCCACTAAGCTGGGGACGAAGGAGGAGAAAGATTTCCGAACATAATCACCTCTGTTTTACTCAAGTTTAACTTTAAGCAATGAGTGCTCATCCAGTGGCTTAAGGACAGCATACAGTTGTAAAGTTTTAATGAGTGATTGATGTCCATATCCACTGTCAAGATCACAAGCTGGGTGTCGTCGGCATAAGATGTCGGAATCAGATTGAAGCTTCTTATCAGTGGTGCTAATTCCGGCACATAGACATTAAAGAGTGTAGGGCTCAATGAAGAGCCCTCCGAAACACCACATGGGAGAGAAAAAGGTGCAGACTTAAATTTGCCCAAGTGAACTGAGTGAGTCCACTCCGATAAAAACGATGTCAGCAGGGAAAGGGCTTTACCTCCTATCCCAATTTCTTTTAAACGATGAACCAGAAGAGAATGATCCACCGTATCAAATGCAGCGGATAGGTCCAGCAGCACCAAGGCGGCTGACCCACCGCTGTCCAGCGAAGAGCGGATTTCTTCTGTAGTCTTAGTCAAAGCTGACTCAGTACTATGGTTTTATCTAAAGCCAAACTGGCTGTGGTCTAAAATTTGATTAGTTATGATAAAAGTAGCAAGTTCCGCATTCATGATCTTCTCAATTATCTCGGACGGGAGTGGGATTCTCGAAATAGGTCGGTAGTTAGCTGTTTCCGATGCATCCAGATTACTTTTTTTTAGAAGAGGCAAAATACAAGCCTGCTTCCATTTAGCGGGAAAAGATCCTTGTTCTATCATCTGATTAAATATTTTGGAAAGATGGGGACCAATAAGATTGCTTATATTTTGTAAAATTTTAGGATGACAGGGATCTTCCTGAGAGCCTGACTTAATCATGGAGATTAATTTAGTGATTTGCTTCGAAGAGGTCAAGGGAAAGTTAAACAAAGAGGTATATTCACTAATATTTTGTACAGCTTTTTTACCATCTGAGGTCGAATGAGTGAATCGATCATAAATTTGGTCTACCTTAGATCTAAAGGAGAGAGCTGAAGTATCACAAACTTCTTGATTAAAATTGGTAGAATCATCTTTCTTTATTGTGGTTAAGTTTTCCACGGTACAAAATAATTCTTTACTTGACCCACTGGCCTTTTCTATCTTTGTTGTGTAGTAGAGAGTTTTCTCTCCAATCAACTTTGAAAAAAAATCTGAGATCATAGATTTGTATCTGTTTTGTTCTACAAGTTCATAATTTTTACGCCAGATCCTTTCTTGCCTCCTGCATGCCTGTTTGTCTATCCTTACGGCTTCTAAGAACCAAGGGGCAGAAGCTGATTTCCTATTTTCATTAATCCGCATACTAGGGGCTAGTTTCGCAAAATTCTCAAGCCAGAAGGTATATTTTTTGGCAGCGATTTCTACATCATTCTCTACCTCCTGTTAGCTTTTTACAAGCTCGTTGACCAGAGTAGTATGGTCGATTTTTTTGCCAGGCCCTGCCTAAAATCTTTGAGTTCTCAATATTTAGGTTATTGATGCGTGGAAGCTTGTACTTAAAAAGGATGGCTTGATGGTCCGACCAGATTAACGGGAGAGTAGTTACATTAGAGATGGCTGGGTTATTAGTGAACAGGCCATCAAGGGTATGACCTGCCATATGCGTAGCACCCTGGATCAACTGACTGAGGTCATATTCTGATGTTAAATCCAGTATTTAATCAGTGTCTTTGTCATCTGTTGTTTCTAGGTGGAAGTTCATATCCCCTAGAATTGTAAAAAATCAGGAGACCTTTAAAAAATCTTGACCAGAAAGAACTTAATTCAGCTTTATGTATCAGAGCCAGTCCGCCGCCTCTTTTTAACTGCCTGTCTAATCTAAAATTACTATAACCTTGTAGCATAGCTATATTAAAGTCAAAGTCTGAAGAATCATCGCTCCAGGTTTCTGTCACAAATAGTACATCAATTTTTTGATCTGTAATAAAATCTGCAATTTCATATTTATGTCTAATAATGATCTTGCATTAATAAGCGCTAGTTGTAGATCATTGTTCATTTGGTCTTGAGTTGATGGACTTTTCCGGGGGCTGAGCGGCAAGTACAGAAATTCTGGTAGTTTACTGTCACAGCCTAAGCATGAAGAGTGCGCAGGTTTTATTAAGTGTTTACAATCGAACTGATAGCATTTCTTATGCAGCGTTGGATGTAGAAACAAGAGGCTCTTACCTGAATATGTAATCAGAACTTTGTCTAATGCATGAGAATCAGGGTTTCTGGCCCTAGGCTCGGTCCAGGCGCGGACGGGCGCAGACGGGCTTGCCTTTGGCACGCCTTTGTCGTGCTGGCGGAGCGCCCGCTGCGCGCCTCTGCTTCGTGGCCGTTCCGGCGTGGCCTTAAGTAGGGAATTTGCAGAACTGGAACGCTAACCGCCTGAGGTAGGTACGCGAGATGGAAGCCTCGCAATGAATCTAAATGAGGTCCTTCCCTCCGCACAAATGGTACAGACCGTGACGGACCGGGGAAGCCTCCCAACTAATTTAAAGGTATTTGCCCCAGAACAGTTTTAAACATGATTACATTAAAAAGATTACAATTTATCAGGATAAAAAGGCTAAAATGCAGTAATAGAAATCTACATAATCCGTATGTGTGCAAAGCAAGCAGATAGCAGCATTCAGAACATTAATCAAATATTCCAAGAAGCCCTGTGCAAAGACAACAACATGTAGTTTAAGCAGCAGCAGTATGAGACCGCTATTAGTGAGAATATATTCAATAACTTACCAGTTTATCATTCATTGTCTACTGACTGAGCAGGACATTCACAGACTCCTGTACAAACCCCTGACGTATGACAGGGCTTCATTGCTCTTTGTTGCTTGTGAGAAAACCAGCCAGAACAAAGCAGGGATCTCAAACATTCCATTACTCTGATCTCCTTGCTGAAGTTCTCTTGAAGGAAGGTTCAGACCTCTAGCCCCTTCTCCCCCATTGCTTCCAGCAATGATGTCCATTTCACCATGACTTGTGCACCATCATCATGGAATATCAAGACGGCCCATCATGTACCTGCTGCTTTGCTGGGCCTCAGGCAGGAGCTCTGCCTTGCTTCAATCTATGCAGGAACTGTGCTGAATGTAGTCCTGTGAAGAAATGGTGAGTCAGCAATAGTCTCTCTTCTCTGGTATAATGCATCACTCCACAATTCAGTGTTTCCACGGCCCCTGTGATCAAGAGAGATGTGACTCAGGGCTTGGAGTGATGGGCGAAGCCTGCAGCCAGTGAATAAAGGTCTTGCAAGAAGAGGGATATGCAGCAGAAAAAAACCCAGCCTGACAATGAGGGACCAGCTCAAGCCTCACCGGAGATAAATCGCACTGGATGTTGTATGACAGGATGCCCAGAATGAGTAGTGTGCAAGGGAGTGCTGGTGCTGCTATCTCTGCACAGCCATCTTTGGGTTGGCAGGATACCAGAGTAGGCCCCACTTGTAATGTATTGGTCAGTGGTGTGCTTGATCACAGTTAGCAGAGGATGCACCACACACAGGGTGAGTCCAGACCACACGTCGGGTATTTGCAGGGCTGTGCTGCTGGTGCAGCCATGAGCTGCCATGCCAGCAAGGTGCACTGAAGAACAGAGCAGTAGTGCATACCGTATGGCACGAGCTCCCTGGTGGCCAGGCCCCTGCTGATTGCAGAATTGAGCACAACATTGGCATCTTGATGTGTGTGGCAGAAGTGAACTATGTACAAGGGCAACTTAATGTCGTCACTGAGAAAAATAAATGAAGTGAGCTCTGATATGTATGGCTATCCCTTGCTAAGCCCCCAGGCTGAATGTTTTAGCCAATGGGAATGGGAGACAGGGCTTAAAGCTGTGAACATGTGCTCTATTGAATTACATACCCGAAGCAAAAACAAACACCCTGACTGGGGTGTAAGCTGACTAACACAGACATAGCTTGTGGTAAATTCGGGGACACATCGCGGTGGAGGTACGTGCTCGGAGGTTCTTGGTTTCAATGATGGCTGATCCTACATTTGACATATGTTGAATTTTGTTTGCAGTGTGGACCTGCTCTGCATATATCTGTGTGGGCGCGGGAGACCCCTAAAATCTTACACCTCAAAAGACACCTCAACAACATGTCTACAGTTGAGTGGATCGGGGATGGTGTTAAACCATAAAGTTCATAAGGCAATATATCCCAAGATAAGGTGCAAAACAGCATATAAAAAATGCAGTCATTTAACTGAGAAAAGACTCAATAAGAGAGTTTTAGGACTGAATTAGAAATATAGAATGGTTTAGTACAAACATTCAAAGGGTACAGTACAGGAATTATGCAGTGCATATGCTTACAGTCATTACCATAAAGGTTCTCAGCAATAGAGCAATACAAAATAATAGTCAAAATGAAAAATATTCCAAGTCCCTAATGAGCAGTAAAATCAGATAGAAATCAGAAAGACATCTGGGTCACCTCCAGATTTGAGGGATTTTATAGGAATGCTTCTTATAGAATATAAAAAAAACTTCAGATTCATCATAATGTGGGCAAAAGAATACAATTTCATTAAATTTGAGCATAGAAGTAATAAGCGTCATATTGCCTTACCACCAAAGCACTATCCCACTACATGAATATTGATTCAGCCCCCTCTATCTGATTTCATTTGGGGATGGCAGAACAAACTAGCTGCAAACAACAGTGAACTATTGTTGTCTGACAACAGTTGTCTGACAAATACTTTATTGTATGATTACTTAAACTCCTTTACAAAACGCGGAACAAGTGGATACAAATTAGAAAAGGTAAAGATAAATAGATAACATCTAAAAGGGGGGTTAAAATGCAGAGATGCTATCATGTACCAGTACATAAGTAACTTTGTGCAAGAAAGGTACATTTAGAATTAACAATAACAACAAAGAGAGGGAGAGGGAAAGTATCACTCTTGAACCCCCTGGTAGACTATTCATAAACAACGGAAGAGTGAATATGAGTAAAAACAACAGCGTGGGAAAAAACCAGAAGGATGTGTTAGAAGAACCCTCACTCACCAACCTAGTTGGTGACCTGCTTCATCATCAGGTTCCCACCAAGGAGGTCGAGTGCCTCCTTGGTGTGCTGCGACGCCTGAGTTACAGCGGAGCTGGTTTTTGAGGGATAGGTGGATGTGAATTTAAAAGGTAAATGGTTTTAACCGATAACAATTTTAATCAAGGTGAACCATGGACCATTAAAAACAAATGTGACGGCCTAGAACTTGTAGGTTAGGATAACCAAAGAACGTCCGCTTTAAATTAGTGAAAAGGGAATGGTCGACATGTTTCTGCTTTTGGTGCCAATTAGGCTAAGCATTCTTCAGGACCAAATGAAATTCCACGGCGGTATGCGCACGCTAAGGCGCACCCTAACCTGTGGAATTTGAAGACGGTAAAACTTACGGTTCTACCGATAAGCCTTCTTGTTAATCTAGGGCTACTAACTCCTGTGAGGAGAAAAACGAAAAACACAAACAAAACACACATAAACATATACATGTGACCCATTGGTTACTTGCTGTATTTAGCGGAATCAAGTGAACACACAATTTGGTAATCCCGTGCTGTGGAGCGGCAGTGGGTGTATTAGCAATTTAGCCACTACTGCCCTTAGGGCGTCTATCTAACATCCTACAAAATTGTTCAAAACATGGTAAATAATGTAGTGAACTGGGCGTAGGTAAATAACCTTTGTAAAGATATTCTATAATCAAACACCACTGGGCAGAATTCGTGCCTGAGTAGTGGCTAGTAGCCGCTGTGTCTATCATAATAGCTGATTCGTGAGAGTGTTGTGCATGCTAACAAACGCCCTTGGTGGTTGCCAGGCGCCGTTGTTCTGGTACATGCATAACTAAGAAAGGTAAATTAAAAATATATATACAAAACAGTAGCATGAAAAAGGGGTCTGCTTACTCGTATGCAATGTACGACATACATCATGGGTCCGAGAGGGGGGTAGTGAGCTATAGTATCTGCAAATGGGTAACAAGCAAAAATAATTAATTTATCTTGCTTGGTAAAGCGATTCACTCCCTAAAGCGGGGCAACCTGTAGCCCAAAACAGCAATCCTTAACTTACTTCCATGCTCGCACACTCCCGCTGTCAGCCTGTCTCAGTCCTGCTCGGCCCGAATGTTAATGAGAGCTTCGTGAACCCAGAAGTAAGTAGTCAGTGAAACTGATCACGTGATACTTTCAGCGTGCGTATGACGTCTGAGGTCTAAGAAGAGGGGGTCGTGAACCGCTAGGATGCCGAGAAACCGGTGAACTTTATTATACCCCCTTGTGACCATCAGACAGAGCGCCGAGATGTTCCTATGGTTACTAGCGACTCGTGTAAACATTGATTTCAGTCATGTCTGCCCTATTGATTTGATAACCAAACGAAAGCAAGTGGGGATACGCTAACAGAGAGTAACCAAGGCGAAGGCATCAAAGGATTGTCAGGCGAAATGAGGCGACTGAGACAAACCCTAAGGAACTTTGAAAAAACCCCCATGATGTAGGACGAATTGCGAGGGTCTCGCAGAGATGCCGTGAGTATAACGGGACCAGGAAACATATGACATGACCAGTTAACATATGGTGCTAATAAAACCGAAGTATTCAGAGGCTAAAAGTGGCAGTGAACACAGAAACCCATTAGGTGAATAGATCAGCGTTTCAGTTACTCGATGTAACCAGAGGCTAAAAATGTCAATGAACACAGAAACTCATTAAGTAAATGGATCAACGTTTCAGTACCGTACTCCATGGGATGTTATCCTTTAGCCCCACTTGATGTGTAGACAAGCGATAAATCCACCGTTGCTCCTTCTCAAAGAGTGACTGTTGTGTGTTTGGACCTGGGTTGAGTTTTTCTATCACAGTCCATCTCAGGTCATTGGCGGTGTGATTTAAAAGTAGGAAATGTTCAGTGAGTTTGGTGCTTATCTTGCGACACCGGATGGTGCTGCGGTGTTCGCATATGCGTTGTTTAATTTTTCTCCCTGTCATGCCAACATATCTCAATCCACATGGGCAGGTTATTAAGTAAACCACATCAGTGGAGTTGCAGTTGGTGTGTATTTTTTGTGACCATAGTTTTCCTGATTCAAGAGATAGGTGTTTTGTGGCAGAGGTTAGGTGGCAAACGCTGCATGATCCACAGGGTTAATGGCCGACCACTGGGGGTAGACCCCATTTGCTGAGAACTGACTGGACCGGACTCTTGTCCTGTGTTCTTGGACGAGTGTGTACAAGTGTATCCTTGATGCTTCTCGCTCTTTTGTAAGAAAACAAGGGTTTTTCCCAATCATGGCTATTGCTTTTCAGGATGTTCCAATGCTTTTTGATGGATCTGCTCACTGCATTGGAAGCTGCATTGTAGGTCGTCACACAAGTGAGAGGAATAGTGTTCTTATCATCTCTCACATTATCTTCCAGGAGGGCATCCCTGTTTTGGTTACGGGCTCTTTTGCTACTCTTCTTGAGGATTCTCTCGGGATAACCCCGGTCTCTCAACTTAACAGTTAGATCCTGTGCTTGTTTCTTGAAGGTAGAGACTTCACTGCAATTGCGTCGGAGTCGTAGGTATTGACCAAAGGGAAGGTTTTCTCCCAATGGTCGTGGGTGGTAGCTTGAAAAGTGCAGCAAGTTGTTCTTTGCCGTGGGTTTGTAGTGAGTCCTGGTCTGTAAGTTGTTTCCTCTTTTGGTGATAACCACATCCAAAAAGATCATCTCATGTTCATCATGAGCATGTGTGAACTTCAGATGAGGGTTGCAGTTGTTTATCGGTAGAACCGTAAGTTTTACCGTCTTCAAATTCCACAGGTTAGGGTGCGCCTTAGCGTGCGCATACCGCCGTGGAATTTCATTTGGTCCTGAAGAATGCTTAGCCTAATTGGCACCAAAAGCAGAAACATGTCGACCATTCCCTTTTCACTAATTTAAAGCGGACGTTCTTTGGTTATCCTAACCTACCAGTTCTAGTCCGTCACATTTGTTTTTAATGGTCCATGGTTTACCTTGATTAAAATTGTTATCGGTTAAAACCATTTACCTTTTAAATTCACATCCACCTATTCCTCAAAAACCAGCTCCGCTGTAACTCAGGCGTCGCAGCACACCAAGGAGGCACTCGGCCTCCTTGGTGGGAACCCGATGATGAAGCAGGTCACCAACTAGGTTGGTGAGTGAGGGTTCTTCTAACACATCCTTTTGGTTTTTGCCCACGCTGTTATTTTTACTCATATTCACTCTTCCGCTGTTTATGAATAGTCTACCAGGGGGTTCAAGAGTGATACTTTCCCTCTCCCTCTCTTTGTTGTTATTGTGATATTTGCAGCGCACAGCTGCAAGGGCATTTCTTTTGCACCTTTTGATAGCGACTCTCCCTTTCAGTAGCATGGAAAATCTAGGTCTTTCTTACTCCAATGAGGAGGTGGATGCCCTTTTGGCAGACCCCTCACTCTTCTCTGACCCCTCGATTGCTCAGACAATCTCACAAACCACAGAGTGGGATAAACTCAGTGAGCAGAAAAGAGGGCGCATTCGGACCATCCTTCACGGCACCATCTTGACAGAGTATCTTAGGAATAATATAGCACCTAAAGGTCTTTTAGTCACGAATGCCCCTCGTATCTTTCTAGACGATGCCCAATTTAGAAAAGAATGGGCGCAGATCGCCTGGCATTGCACCCGCGATTGGTTGGTGCTTATTATCAAGACAGCGTTGAGACTTTCGGAGGCTATAATGGTAGAGATTCAACTCACAGAAACCCATTTTAGAACCACTCTAACTGGATATAAAAAAAGACTCGATGAACTAAATATAGAAATGAATGAGTACAAAGACTCCCTCACACAATCAAAAGCACAGAAATTCCAAAAGGACCTTGCAAAATGGTCTTACACGAAAACATATCCATATGCTCATCCGGAATATATTCCCCCAGTGAAGAATGACTACAGCACTGACAGCTCATTTGATGGTTCCACTACGAGTGATTCCAGTGGCGACAGCTGCAAATCACGCCAACGAGGATGAGGCAGAAATAGACCCAAACAACATAATCAAACCTGGCATCCATTTCAACAAGCCAACAAAGGTGGCTACCATACGTCGTTTCAACCACCGGCCTTCCACCCTTTGATGGGTTGGAACCCAAGCTTCTTACCTCATCCCCAGTTCCAACAGAACTTGTACCGCCCCCCTTTTTTAGAGAGGGGCAGGAGAAGTCGCGGCAGAAGAAGAGGGGTCAACCAAGTCCATTGGCAACAGGACGAAGTAGTGGGGGACAACACACGGAGCAAAGCCCGGGATCAACGAGCAGGCCCCAGCAACCAACGAGTCTGATCACCAACCTCTCCACAGTAACCCTGATGGAAGATGAAACCTCAGTCCTGGAGAAGGGGCTAGGTTTTATACCTACAGCTCGTTTAGATCGTTTCAAACTCCACTGCGAACTTTCAGAATTCTTCCGAAAGTTAAAGCTTAAGAGTTTTTTCGAAAAACAGCCATTAGACAACACCCCGTCCACTACGAGTGACACTGGACTCAGGATAAAATCTACCTTCACACCACCCCCCCACACGGTTCCACCAGAGATCTTAGCTTTTGAACAAGCGGTCTTCAACGACATGGAAGCTTTCGTTGAACCTCATCTCTATAAAAACATGAAGGCTAATGAGTTTCAAGCTTTACATTCACTACAATCCAACACCAGCATAGTGATTAAATCAGCTGACAAGGGGGGTGGAATCGTAATTCAAGACACGGACGCCTATGATATTGAATGTAGACACCTTCTTGGCAATCGTACCAGTTATACCCCTTTGACGCTGGACCCTACGCCAGAACTCCGCACCACCATTCACGACATTGTTAGTGATGCCGAACTTCAGGGTCTTATTACTAAACAGGAGGCGACTTTTCTGAGAACAAGCAAGGGTATCATCCCTTACTTCTATACGTTGCCTAAAACACACAAGAACAGGACATCAAACTTCCTTAGGGTTTGTCTCAGTCGCCTCATTTCGCCTGACAATCCTTTGATGCCTTCGCCTTGGTTACTCTCTGTTAGCGCACTCTGTTAGCGTATCCCCACTTGCTTTCGTTTGGTTATCAAATCAATAGGGCAGACATGACTGAAATCAATGTTTACACGAGTCGCTAGTAACCATAGGAACATCTCGGCGCTCTGTCTGATGGTCACAAGGGGGTATAGTAAAGTTCGCCTGTTTCTCGTCATCCTAGCGGTTCACGCCCCCCTCTTCTTAGACCTCAGACGTCATACGCATGCCTAGAGTATCACGTGATCAGTTTCACTGACTACTTACTTCCGGGTTCACGAAGCTCTCATTAACATTCGGGCCGAGCAGGACTGAGACAGGCTGACAGCGGGAGTGTGCGAGCATGGAAGTAAGTTAAGGATTGCTGTTTTGGGCTACAGGTTCCCCCGCTTTAGGGAGTGAATCGCTTTACCAAGCAAGATAAATTAATTCTTTTTGCTTGTTACCCATTTTCAGATACTATAGCTCACTACCCCCCTCTCGGACCCATGATGTATGTCGTACATTGCATACGAGTAAGCGGACCCCTTTTTCATGCTACTGTTTTGTATATATATTTTTAATTTACCTTTATTAGTTATGCATGTACCTGAACAACGGCGCATGGCAACCACCAAGGGCGTTTGTTAGCATGCACAACACTCTCACGAGTCAGCTATTATGATAGACACAGCGGCTACTAGCCACTACTCAGGCACGAATTCTGCCCAGTGATGTTTAATTATAGAATATCTTTACAAAGGTTATTTACCTACGCCCAGTTCACTACATTATTTACCATGTTTTGAACAATTTTGTAGGACGTTAGATAGACGCCCTAAGGGCAGTAGTGGCTAAATTGCTAATACACCCACTCCCGCTCCACAGCACGGGATTACCAAATTGTGTGTTCACTTGATTCCGCTAAATACAGCAAGTAACCAACGGGTCACATGTATATGTTTATGTGTGTTTTGTTTGTGTTTTTCGTTTTTCTCCTCACAGGAGTTAGTAGCCCTGGATTAACAAGGAGGCTTATCGGTAGAACCGTAAGGTTTACCGTCTTCAAATTCCACAGGTTAGGGTGCGCCTTAGCGTGCGCATACCGCCGTGGAATTTCATTTGGTCCTGAAGAATGCTTAGCCTAATTGGCACCAAAAGCAGAAACATGTCGACCATTCCCTTTTCACTAATTTAAAGCGGACGTTCTTTGGCTATCCTAACCTACCAGTTCTAGTCCGTCACATTTGTTTTTAATGGTCCATGGTTTACCTTGATTAAAATTGTTATCGGTTAAAACCATTTACCGTTTAAATTCACAATCACCTATCCCTCAAAAACCAGCTCCGCTGTAACTCAGGCGTCGCAGCACACCAAGGAGGCACTCGGCCTCCTTGGTGGGAACCCGATGATGAAGCAGGTCACCAACTAGGTTGGTGAGTGAGGGTTCTTCTAACACATCCTTTTGGTTTTTGCCCATGCTGTTGTTTTCACATTTAGAATTAAAACATATGGAGGATTTAACATGCAGAGGGTATACAAGGCTGCGTCGACACGAAGTGCTCAGTCAATTAAATATCCTGTTACTAGTAAACGTTAGTGTAGACAGTAATAGTATTAAAAGTGCGATGCTGAGCAAATGCGAGTGCTGGTGATCCGTGAATCACAATTTATTTAACTGTCAATTCTCGGGCTGATCGTAAGGTCATGACAGCAGCCGCATAAAACTTCCCAATTCGTGCGAGCTACATTGGGGCTATAGTGGTGTAAATGTGCCTTATGGCCACCTTGCATGTTCTTATGCCGTATTGAATGAACATGGTTCTTAAGTACAAACGCCTTGGGGACAGCAAAGCTAGGCAACAGCAAATGACATGTTCCGCGGATTCTGTGTGGTATCGGCACAAACAACATCCAGTCCCACTTAACGACCAATTTTTCCAGTGAGCTCTATAGTCTTGTATTGGCAATGTTAAGAGCCTCACCATCATGACATTTTGTAGAGCTTGCCTTCCCAGTCCTGCTTTTAGGTAGGGCTAGCATGCAGTAGTTTCATATGAGTTAATACGTCCTTCTGCTCCCTGAACAGGTCTGATCCGTTCAAGGTCTTGTTGCCTCGAGATGTTCTTGCCACACTTTTTTAGCAGGTGCTTTAGACTAAACTTTGTTAATGGTATGTCTATTAAAAGATCAACTGGTAGTCCCAATGTTTTTTTAGCCATCAAGAAATACCTCGCCCAGCGACTGTTATTGTTTGTAAAGATCACCTGTCTATTGTGAATTAATGCAAAATAGCAAGCAGGCGGAAGAACCCTTGAAGGTTGAAGCATTACTGAGCCCATGCCAGAAAGTCTTCTTTAAGAACAATGTAATTCCGAAACAAGCAAACATGACTTGCGCAAATACATGCAGCAGAAATAATATACAGTGACCGTGCAGGTTGAGATATTCATTTAAAAAAAGATGGTGCAGAGGCTCATTGTTAATCATTCACAAATATTATTAATGCACAAAACGTAAACATCTGATACTTTTATTTCCTTTTCTCCTTAGTGCTGGGAGACTCGTTTGGGTCAAGAGATGTATAAACTGCTGGTGTTCGACTTCCTTACAGTGATGGCTGTCATGATCATCGTAGAATTCCCTCGCAAGTGAGTGAAATGTTTGCCTCATTCTTGAACTTGTACCCCAGATACTCAGGGGCGGCTGGTGACATTTGAAATTGGTGAGGCGGAAAAGTTGAGGATAAGTGTTATGTCGATAACGAGTGAGCCGACTATCATAGGAGGGACTTGAGGGGAGAGGGACTTGCAAAGTTTACAGCAAATGTGAGACGGCAAGAATGTTTCTAAAGCAATTCTGAAGGTGTAGACTTGAAATATGCAAATACATTACAAAATACCCCATATCTTACAGCACTAAACATATCCCCCTGTGACTGTAGTGTACACATAGTAGTGCAACATGTAAGCTTTTAATTATCTTACCAGGTAAATACTACACCCTTACCACCACATTCCTGATGAACGAGTGTAGTGCATTTGTGACACTTGTCTTGTGCTACCTTTGGATTTTACACAATCCCTATGATTTCACAGCATTGATGGCAGCACCCCCACTCTGAAAATTGTTCCAGCACCCCTGCTGCCTTCAGTTATCGCAGACCAGATCAATAGACCTTAAGTCGGTGCACTTTCATTGTGGGCCTGTCTGCCACCAGCAACACGTGCGTTCTTTTAACCATAGATGGTTTTGTTTGATTCAGACAAAGCTGTAAAATGAGTTGCCAAAGAAAACCACATGATGTCAGTATTGCATGCTCTTCGTAATTTAAAAAATGTGATAAGGTGTTCAGCAGCATCACGAGCGGAGTGGCTATCAGAGGGTGGAAAGCAAAAGACCACGGAAAACGGCTCCAATGAGCTAGTTTAAACTGGAATGTAAAACAGAATGTGTCTCCCTCGAAAGCCTTTAAAATAGGACAGGAAAGAGATATCACACCTCAAACGAACCTACATTAGTTCACGTCCAGTAGCATTCTAAATGCATTTTCAACAAGGTTCTCCCTTTTCAAGTGGCAGTTTACAGTGAGCTGCCTGCACAGTATGAACACCACCTCTCAACAGAACAAGCTTAAGATGGAGCCCCGAGGTCAGCCCGGCGACGAGTGCGGCCCCTGGACACCGGGGAGGCCAAGCCGCTTCCACAGGCTTCCACTGTGCAACGACTTTACCAGCAGGTCTGCCCAGTCCGGGAGTTCAAAAAAAGGGAAAAAGCTTACCTGCACATGTGTCGTGTTGTTTGAAACCACGGCTGCAGGCGCCTTTTTCCAGCAACAAGCACACCCCTCCCGGAAATAGGAGCCGAGCTGCCTGCCAAACTGAAACTAAATGGATAGCCACTCCCGGTCGCCTCAGCCTTACCCAATGAGAAAGCCTCATTTACGGAGGCAAAAAGAGTGCTGTAATTGTTACCACCCCCTGCACTCACTGCACTGTGAGCCAGCCCTGCCCCTTCCCATTACTCTGAATGGCGCTCCACTGACCGCGCCCTGGGCCAATTCATTATCGCCCCATTTGAAACCTATTTACTGCTGCTTCTTTCAGCCACTCCCACAAGGCTGATGTCACCCGCCTCCTCGCTCCTCACTTGTGCCTCGAGGGCGAGGAATAGTTCTCGCCCAGCTTTTGCACATGCGCACATTGCGCAGGTAGACTCCGGGTCCGGGACAAAGTATAAGTAAGTAAAAATATATATATTTATTTTACATAGTTAAACTCTAACTTTCAAGTTTCACGGGGGAGCACCAAGCAGTGAGCACTTCTTTAAACTGCTCCACTGGTGTTCATTCCCTCCCATTAGTTTTCTACGATGCTGGTAGGTGGGCCAACGCCCCCTACGCCCCTTAACACCAGCCGCCACTGCAGATACTGTGGCATACATTTATGTGTACTAGGTTTTGCCAATTGGTCTCTACATGTAGAGCACTTGACAGTGGATGTACCTGTAATGCCCTCCTGGCAGTGGATCTAGGTATAGAGACCAATGATCTTTGGATCGCGTCCAGCCAATGAATGCTGATTTCATGGCCAGCAGTCTGTATAGTAAGCCACAGCTACACACAGACAGGTGGCAAACACTTTAAAAAATAAAATCAGGAACAAATCAGAGATTAAGTAGGACTGCTGTTGAGAGGGGCGGTGACTAGAATTTCGGTTTTAAGACGATTCACTGAAAGGTGATGGTGAGTCAGTCAGGCCTGGATGTGTTCAAAAGTTTCCGATAGGTGAGTGACATCCAAAGGAGTTAAGGTGCTGGACTAACGTTAGGGGCGGCGGATCTCAAAAGTGGGGAACCAGGTTCGAGTCTCGGCAGTGACACTCACCATCCTGTGATTCTGCGCAACTCACTTAATATATGTAAATGTAAATTGATACTTGTATAGCGCACTACTCACCCGCAAGGGTCTCAAGGTGCTTGTACGAATACCGCTGTGGAACCCATCCTGGCTTTCCCTGTGAGGTGTCCACTCCTGTGCACCCCCAAGGTGGAGGCCAGGCATCCTTAACGTTGTGGGGGCTGTTGTGGAGATTAAGCAAGCTATTGCCACGAGTTGCAGAGTGGGACTCCATGATTGGAATAGGCACCGAGGCGAGAATTGTAAGGTCCGTGGAATTTTCTGAGCCCAAGACCCGCCGAGGCGGGGAATTACCCTGGTCCCAGGCCAGACCTCTGCATCAGGCTCTGCCGCTCTAACCATTGAGCCACACTTCTCCACGTAATCTCCCCGTGATTTGCATAAAACATGAATGTGTCCTTGTGTGATGCAACTTGTGCACGTGTAAAGCGCTCCAATACCTTTGAGTCAAGCTTGCGCTTTATAAAACTCTGAAAAAAGCATAGTTTTACGTCATCAGCATATTGGGGATATGATAGGTCAGAGTGTCAGGGGAGGACCTTGCGAGTTTCAAGATACAAGATGAAGGGAGTGTGGCAGATAATGGAACACTGGAGTACCACCTGCAGTATGGGCACTGGGCTAGAGACGGGAACTTCCTTGTTATTAATTTTGAGTGACTGGTTAAATAGGAGATGGACAGTGCTATCGTTTGAAATATATTATCGTGGTTTATCACTTCAAGCACCACTGACAAGGTGCATATATGTGGAGTATATATACTTTGCTTGTCGATATTCTGATCATCAGCATGTTTGCTTTGAGATTATGGTAAAATAATATTAAGGACTCAATATTCATTGACCGCACTGTAAACCTCAACTCTGACCTGTACCATGTAATTGTCAGCCCAGGGGCGTGGTAATTAGAAGACATCATTTAATAGTACTTATGTTCAGATTGGAGGGGGTGGAATTTCAGGCCCTCTCTTCTTTAAGACTTTGCATTGCTTTTTAATAGCCAAGGTAGTTCTTCAAAAGCATACTTCATTTTTTGCCCAAAGCCCTTTACCATTTCCAGATTTTTATGTTACCCTGGAGATTTGCTTCCCTACTTTTTAGGTCTTGCCTGACCCAGCGCATGCGCTGGTCTGGCGAGACTTTTTGTGAAGGCTTAAAAAAGTGCTACCACTGTAGCCTAGAGCTATAGTGTATGTGCGCGGGCGCGCGCGCCTCACTTTCGCCGCTATTATGTTTGATCGCGTTTGCGATCACTTTCGCGGCCGCATGGCCACTTTGATGTTCTCCGTGCGGTTTGTAGTTCTCGCCTGACCCAGCGCATGTGCTGGTCTGGTGAGACTTATTGAGAGGGCTCCAAAAAGTGCCACCAGGCCAGCCTAGAGCTACAGTGCATGTGCGCAGGCGCGCGCGCCACGCTTTACCGCGATTACTTTCACTTTCACTTTCGCGGCCCCACGGCTGCTTTGCATAGCCAATAGGTCTCGCTTTTGGGACCTTATAAGTATTTAGTTATGCAACTGTTGCATAGCTAAACACTTATAAGGTCCCAAAGGCGAGACCTATTGGCTATGCCAATGCTTGTTTTTTCTCCTGTTTATTACTTCTATGTAGTAATGGTGGTACCCGTGCACCACCATTACTACAGAGCAGTAATAAACAGAAACAAGCATTGGCTTAGCCAATAGGTCTCGCTTTTGGAACCGTATAAGTATTTAGTATGCAACTGTTGCATGGCTAAACACTTATAAGGTCCCAAAAGCGAGACCTATTGGCTATGCCAATGCTTGTTTCAATATATTTTAACGTGATTCAGAGAGTGCAAGAAAACCATCACATTTTTTCTCTTAGATCACGCCGTATTCAAAAGCCTGGTTGGCTAAATTTCCTGCATGTATGCTGCCATCTCCCTATGTGATTAAAATTATTTTAAATTTTTCTGAATACTATGTAGAAAAGGGACTGAGCCAAGGGATAGAGATGTTCAAGTAATAGTGATGTAATCAGTTGCTGCAATTGTTATAGTAACTGTAGTAACTATTGTATTCCTGTTCCATAGTCCACTTCTTCTAATCTGTTTCTGTGTCTTTGACCTTTAGTAGGGTTAGAATTCTTGAAATTGGTGGGTATGGCCTAGGCATGGAAAGCTAATGCATTAGAACTCAGAAGATTCAATTGGGCAGATCTATACCTGTGACAGTGCCCCTCATCCAGGAAAACTAATCCTGGTGCGGAAGAACAGCTAAGGACTAGAAGTATACACATCACCAGAGTCAGTGACATTTAATAAAAGAACTGAGAGCTATAGATAAACATACCTGGATTGTTTTAAAATGGGCACAAGTTTATTTATTTAAATGGGTCTTATTACCTTCGACTGAAATTATTACCATACATTGAACAAATAGTCATTTAAATATAACAAGGTACAGAGTCTAAATCAAATATTTACTGTCTCTACTGCATATGTTGATCTTTAAGGTACATAGAAGTGGATGCATAAATGTGGAGTTAAGAATAAAAACCTTGCAGTTACGTATATAGACTTACCATCATTATATTGTGACATACAACCATAGTTGAGCCCTTTTATAATTTCATCATTGTAATGCACCTTTTCCAGAATGTATTTATTCGGTATTATCTCTGTTCAAAGAAGTGTGATAATATTGGCCCAGTCAACAGGACTTTGTTGTAATTCAGTTATTGATACCCCTTCAGAGCCCTGTGCTCTTGATTTAATCTCCATAATTATTGGGTATGTATGGACCTCCTTGGAGCAGGTTAATGTGCTTCGATCAACCCTTTTCCACCAAATTCCGCTCAGGCATTGCTCCTGTATCTCAGGATGTTTCTTCAGCACTATTCCTGTAACTCTGAGCAGTAGTGTCTACACACAATACTTGTCCTTGGCTGCTCCTGTAACTCGGACTTTTATTTTTCAAGGATGTTGGTGCAGCACTGCTCCTGTAAGCCTATCCAGTTTTGGGGCCAACAGGAGTTCCTGGTCCCTCAGAATGTACTAGACATCATCTACGGACAGACTGTTTGCTGGATTGGAACCTTCTTCTGCCCCATGCTTCCATTACTCAACACCGTTAAATACTTTATCATCTTCTACACAAAGAAGGTAAGGCTTCATAAAGCACATGTGGAAAGTTTATGAACATGAACTGTGCACAAGCAAATGGGCATAAGTACATAGGCATTTTGAGCAAGGACACCAGGAGGATCTTTGCACCCGAATTCAAATTCAAACATCATGATTACACTCAAGATCCTACAGATGGCACACAGGGATTGGCTTCCACAAAGGAGTCACCAACAATTCAGAAGCACTTGGGGAATATGTACCAGTATTGGGGAACTAAGCATAGATACAAAGGGTTGTGGCCTAGTTCTCGGGCCGAGGGCAGTTGATTAAGCCAATTTTATTTCAAAATATTAAAATCCCGATTGCAGTCCTTGTATAGCATGTTTTGTAGTACCTGTGATTCCTAAACAGAGTACAGTGAGCAAACAAGCATTGGAAGAGTGTTGCAGAGTATAGTGGCATTGAGTGCAGTGGCATTGAATTCAGCGGCGAACAATGCAGCGTCGTAGAATACAGTGGAGTAGATTAGAGTGGTGTGTAGTAGAAGTAGAGTGCAGTGTTCCAAAGTAGAGTAAAGTTACAGACAACGGCGGACACAATGACCGCACTCCCCTGCTGTGTTCCCTTTGTGTGAAGATCAATAGTCAATCAGGTTGGGTGTGCACTAACCACTCCAGCACCTGCCGTTGTTTGGTGCTAACTGCAAGGCAGAGAAATGCTGAACCCAATATATGGAGTGGTGCACCACCAGTTGTGTGAAATAAGTCTTAAAGTCTTTGTTAAGTTGTCTTAAACATTCCTTTATTGCAAAAAATCCAAATTCAGGAAATTGTCAGCCAACGCATTTCGTTCATAACAACGTGATATCACTTGACGGAGCTGACGGCTGCAGTCATTCTTTTTCAAGATTTTGTCGCTTGCTAGCCCTTATCAAGGAGGCCCACGCAGCTGCACTGTATACGCTTACTCTTACTATAGACGCCACACTACTTTATGCCCTGAAGAAGTTTGTTGTTATGAATGAAACGCATTGGCTGACAATTTCCTGAATTTTGATTTTTTGCAATAAAGGACTGTTTAAGACAACTTAACAAAGACTATAAGGCTTATTTCACACAACGGGTGGTGCACCACTCCATATTTTGGCTTCTGCAGTGTTACAAAGTGCAGTGGTGCAGAGTTATGTGGCACAGAGTACAGTAGGGTGCCATACAATGCAGGGGCGTAGAGTGCAGTGGCATAAAGTAGAGTGGCGTAGAGTGGTGCAGAGTGGAGTGACGTAGAGTTGAGTGATGCAGAGTTGAGTGATGCAGAGGGCAGTGGTGCAGAGTAGAATCCAGAGGCATAGAGTGCAGTTGCATAAAGCGTAGAGTAGAGTCAAGTGGCATAGAGTGCAGTGGCGTAGAGTAGTGTAGAGTAGAGTAGCATAGAGTGGTGCAGAGTAGAGTATATTTCTGTAGAGTGCAGTGGCATAGCGTGCAGTGGCGTAGAGTCGAGTAGTGTGGAGTACTAAGGAGTAGAGTGGCATAGAGTTTAGTGGTGGAGAATGCAGAGTTGCAGAGTAGAGCATTGGAGTGCGGTGGTGTAGAGTGGAGGGCAGTGGTGTAGCGTGCAGAGTGCAGTTGTGTAGAGTGTTTTGGTGTAGAGTGCAGTGGTTAAGAATAGAGTGGCGTAGAGTGCAGTGGCATAGAATGGAATGGCGGAGAGTGGAGTAGAGTGGCGTTGAGTGCAGTGGAGTAGATTAGATTGTTTCAGAGTAGAGTGAAGTGGTGTAGGGTGGAGTTGTATAGGGTAGAGGGCAGTTGCATAGAATGCAGTGGTGTAGAGTAGATTAGAGTGGCATGCAGTGGATTGGTGTAGAGTGCAGGGGTATAGAATTGATTGCTATAGCGTAAAGTGCATCAGCATAGAATGTATTGGCATAGAGTGCAGTGTTTCAGAGTGGCGTAGATTACAGTGGTGTAGAGTGGAGTTGTGCAGAGTAGATTGATGTGCCCTAGAGTGGAATGGTGTAGAGTGCAGTGATGAAGAGGGCAGTTGTGTAGAGTAGAGTGTTGAAGAGTGCTTTGACATACAGTTGAGAGGTATTGAGTGCAGTAGCGTATAGTGCAATGGCATTAGGTGGAGTGGTGCAGAGTGCAGTGTTGTGGAATGGTGCAGAGCAGAGTGCAATGGTGTGGAGTGGTGGAGAGTAGAGAGGAGTGGTGTAGAGTCGAGTATGCATGGTGTGGCAGCACACTGCCATTACAGACAACACATTTTCAATTGAAATGACCATTACATTTGCATAGACAAACTGTTTTGCTAGTAAAACTTTTCAGTGCACACATGAAAATGTGTAGAAATTGTATTACCTGGTGTAATAATTTGTTTTGGTCATATTAAAGTATTTGGGCCCTATTCACAGAACAAACTTAAGACAAAATCCTAAACTTAGTACCATTTTGGTATTCACAGAATGCACTTACTACTTCTGGTATTCACAGAATGAACTTACTACTTTTGCGATTCACAGAATAAACTTACTACTTTTGCTATTCACAGAATGGATTTACGACTCCTAACTTTACGTCCGCACTCGGGCCGGAAATTCCGGCCCGGAGGCGGAGCTTCCGGCCCGGAGGCGGAGCTTCCGGCCCAGAGGTGGGGATTCCGGCCAGTGGTGGAGATCCGCCACTGGCCGGAATCCCCACCTCCGGGCCGGAAACTCCGCCTCCGGCCCGGAAGCCCCGCCTCCGGGCCAGAAGCTCCGCCTCCGGGCCGGAATTTCCGGCCCGAGTGCGGACATGAAGTTAGGAGTCGTAAACCCATTCTATGAATAGCAAAAGTAGTAAGTTTATTCTGTGAATCGCAAAAATAGTAAGTTCATTCTGTGAATACCAGAAGTAGTAAGTGCATTCTGTGAATACCAAAATGGTACTAAGTTTAGGATTTTGTCTTAAGTTTGTTCTGTGAATCGGGCCCAAAGTTTCCAGCACATGTCAGAAATAACAAAAATTTGCTATATTTGAGTTCGTAGTTCATCTAAATGTTGTTGTATGCTACACAACAACTGTTTCCTATGCCCAATATGCAGCAAGATTGTCACATAAATCCTATCAGAGAAAGAAAAGTAAACAAGCGCCCTTGGAAGACAGTGCCTGACATTTGACCTCGGTCTTTGAATGCAAATGTGATGAGATAAGAATAAGATTTACAGGGCTGTTTACAGAACAGGAGCACTTGGAAGTATACTGTAAATAAGGTTTGAGCAATGGAGGTACAAACTCAAGCTGGACAGCCTACAACAAATAAAGCCAGCAAATTGAAAGCAAGAAAATATGAGTTACAAACCCCAAAGCCAATGGTAAGCAACAGACAGAATGCATTCCTAGGTCAACTTTCTGAATGTTCCCAAGATGTCTTTAGCATACCTGACAGCTGTGCTGTCTGGTAGGGTTTGACCTAAAAATGATAGAGGTCACTGCCGCTTAAAGTCCTTTAATTACCACTGTTCATGCTCAATGGAAACAGAAGAAGAACTGCCAATACATATTCATTCCCTATTCAGTGAACTAGCAGTAAGGGTTGTTATCCTCCTGCCACACCAGGAGTTAAAATGTCAGCAAAGGACAGCAGAAGTGGAGTCTGAAGAGCATGATTGCTAAACTCTTGCTTCATCTCACTTTAAGAAGTGCCTCTTGCCACTGCCAAGCCACTCTGACGGGGCAAAACAGAGTTCTTTTTCAGCATCCTTTTGGGTTGGAGTCCAAGGGAAGGTGACCTGGAATATGAGTGAATGGTGAGCGGAGAAAAAAACCCAGCAATTTTCACCTCATTAATTTGCAGCTTTTATTGTCTTTAGCTTATATTTGGTTTGAGGTTGTATCCAATTTATCCAGTATGAATGTTTTTAGATAGAGTTCGAAACTCACTGTTGGTTACCTTAAATGGTTACGTTAAGTATCGTATTTCTTCCATTTCTGAAATATAAAAACTTGCGCAGTAATCACTGAGATGAAGAAAGTTGAGCTAAAGCCCTAGCACTAGTGTGTTTTTACAAATTAAAACTTCCTAGTTTTTCTCTGTTATTATATTGCAACTGATACAAAATAAAGCTTTTGGTCGGAAGCATCACCAGTATTTATCCAATTCATGAAGTGACCTCATATGACCTACAAATTAGCATCAGGAAAGTTTGATGTATTCCTCTTGGTGAAAGACTAAAAGCCTGAATTCCGATTTGAGAGACAGACAATAAACTAGAGCAGGGAAGATCCAGGCTCGACGGTCAGTTGATTATTTTTTACATGCAATTTTACTGGATATTTACAGAACGCAGAGTGTGGCGGAGTTCTAGAAATACCAACATGATAAGTGCACACATACAGATTTTCAAAATGAAGAACCACCAAAATAAGACATAAGTTAAGGTCCTGATTTTGGGAAAGCATGGATATGGTATGCTGGTGCTACTTGCTTGAGTCTGATTAAAAGTTCTATTAGTGACATGTTTTTGTAACATATTTTTGTAACTTTGATGGTTAAAGGGGACAGTGTCCTGTTTCTTCCCAGGTTCATGTAGACTTTGAATGTCACATTCCACACATCTATGCATGTATGTGGAAACCTATTGATAGATGGTTGTGTATGTAGCATGAGCCTAATTTGGGAACAACAGACATAGTACAAGGGGATTCAGGAACTAATTCAGGTTCTAGTACATTTCGAAGGAAGGATGGACTGGAGAGTTCATGTTAAAGGTCCTAGTGCCTGCTCCCCCTGCGACAGTCTCCTGTCCAGCTTTCTCACAGTCCGCTACCCTCTGTTGCCTGTCTACCTGCTGCCCTCTGTTTGTGCCTCCTCTCCTCGTTTTTCTGCCCTCTGTTTTCTTTTTTTCTGCTCTTTCTTCTGCCATCTATGTTGCCTTTTCTGCTCTTCTTCTACCCTCTGTTTTGAGGTTTCTACTTATTTTTTGGCCTTCTGTTTTGCTTTTTCTGTTTGTTTGCTGTTCTCTATTCTGCTCTTTCTGCTAATTTCTGCGCTTTGCTTTTTCGCTTTTTTGTCTGCCCTTTACTGTGCCTTCTACTGCTCGTTTCTTTACTCTTCACGCCATTTCCCTCCTCCCGGCACCCAGTGCCTCGCTCTCCCCCAACACCAACTTGATGGAGGCAGTAAGGTGGCCACGCAGCGGATGCACCAAAGGCAAACCAGTCTGCACTCCGACGGTGCCCAGCACCAGGACCCCATGCCCTCTCGCCACTCTCCACTCAAAACTTCTGCCCAGAAAAGCACAACCAGCCCGAAACCGCCCCAAAGCATCCTGCTCAACACCCATACCCTCTGCAAACACGCCACAGGAGTCTGGAGCATCATCACCACCCTCTCCCTTGATGTTGTCTTCTACACCAAAACATGGATCAATCCCGCCTCAAACCCAGGCTTCACCACCGCAACACCCGATGGCCACATGATGATACACTAAGACGGCACCAACTAACACTGTGGGGACATCGCCATAATCTGCAATGAAACCATCTGATGCATCTCCACCAACGACGACCCAACCCCCCTCTTGGAACACCTCAACTTCCCACTACAGACCAAGGCCAAGACCACGATTAGAGGCTCCCTCTTACAGAGACCCCCAGGACCCTGACAATCTTTCTGAGACTCAATCTCCAACTTCATTGCTTCTCTAGCCATCGACTCCTAACACTATGTCCTACTCCACGACCCCAATTTCCATATTGACAACCCCAACAACACCAACTCCACTGTCCTCCTGGAGAACCTGAACAACATTGGCCTCACCTAACTGGTACTGAACCCACTCACAAAGCTGGACAAATGCTCAACTCCATTTTCACCTCCAGCGACAGAATCAAATTCAGTCACATCACAGAAATCACGTGGACCAATCACACCATTGTGCACTTCACCATCTCAAACGCTCAGCACACCATTCCCGAGTTTCACAGCTCCTCCCACCACAGCTGGGGCAACGTAATGGAGACACAGTGGACACAGGCCCTCAGTCCCACCCAACCCGAAGCTTCATTAGATCTTGACCAGGAAATCGAGAACTTCTCCTCATGGATCATCAAATGCACCCGACAGAGTCGCCCCAATGAAACCAGCAAAATCCATGAAAAGCTCAAAACAAGGCAGCTGGTACACCCCAGAGCTCAAAACCACCAAGCACAACTGTTACCGACTTGAGTTACCGACTCGAGAAACAGTGGTTTGCCACAAGGAACCCCTCTGACAGAGCCGCTCACAAAGCAGCCCTCAGCAACTACCACCAGCACATCAAGGTCCCCAAGAGAACAGTCATCATAACCCGCATTGATACCTCGTCCAACCACATGAAAGAATGCGTCAAAATAGTCAAGAAAGTCTCCAACCCAGCAGCCACAGAGAACACAATCCAACCCTCTCAAGAACTCTGTGTCACCCTCTTGGACTACTTCCACAACAAGATTGCCACCATCTACAACAACTTCGACCCCCAACCCACAGCTCTCAACCTCAACAGCCTTTTCCAACCTGCACACACCAGCCGAATGATCACCACTTGGTTTCCGCTCACCACTCAGACCACCTTGGCCATCATGACATCCATTTACTCAGGGACCCACCGACTCCTGCCCCTATTGTCTTTTCAACCTCAAAACCGGCCCTATCAGTACAGAACTCACCAGCATCATCAACACCTTAATCACTACAGCAGCCTTCGTGGACTAATGGAAACACGCAGAGGTCAGACCTCTCCTAAAGAAACCCTCCGCCGACCCCAGCGCCCTAAAAATGATTGACCAATCTCCCTTTCCCCCAAAGTATTTGAGAAGGCCATCAACAAACAGCTTACCGAATAGCTGGAACAAAGCCACCTACTTGATGCCTCCCAATCAGGATTCTGTGCCAACCACAGTACTGAGGCCACCCTGATTGCTGCCACAGACGACATCTGTACCCTCTTCGACCACGGAGAGACTGTGACCCTGATACTCTTTGATCTCTCTGCTGCTTTCAACACCGTTTCCCACCACACCCTCATCAACAGACTCTACACCATCGGCATTCAGCACAACGCCCTCTTTCCTCACAGGATGCTCACTGAGCATCCGGCTACCTCTCTTCACCTCTGAACCCAATGACATCTTATGTGGCATGCCACAAGGACAACCATCTGCCCTATCTTGTTCAACACCTCCATGACCCCCCTCATAGACATTGTCAGATTCTACAGCCTCAACACAATTTCCTACACATACAACAATCAACTGATCCTCTCGCTCTCCAAAGACCCCTCCACGACCAGAATCACTTTCTGTGATGTAATGCGCTGCATAGCCAACTAGATGAGAGACAACTACCTTAAACTCAACTCCAACAAGATAGAAGTACTGATTCTTTGAAAGAACACAACCATAGAAACCTCCACTCACTCCCCATCCAGAAGATATGCCAGTTCAAAATCCTCATGCCTACAAAGCCCTGCACGATCAAGGACAGGCCTACATCAACCAAAGAATGAACTTTCAACTACCTGCAAGACACTTGTGCTCCTCCTCACTAGCCCATGCACACTCCCTGCATCCGTTGCAGCCTCAACAGGGGCTGCTCCTTCTCCTACATTGCAGCCAAGACTTGGAACGACCTACCCCATCATCTTCGAAAAGCACCCACCCCGGGCCCCTTCAGGAAGAAACGCAAGACCTGGCTCTTCGACTGAAACATCACACCCACAGAATTCACATACCCCTAAGGGTGAAAGTGCTGCTCTACACTAATGCTGATTGATTTATTGATTGATTGATTGATAAATATGATTGGTGAGGTAGACCTTTTTAGGTCTTTGGTCCTTTCCAAATGTCAGGAGTGGTGTATTAACCCTGGCATACAGAGGAACTACTGATCTGGAGTAATTAGCTTATTTTTTGCTGAGTGGCTTGGAATTTTTTTTAAAGAATGTATTATTTACAAATTTCCGGCACCAGCTCATTTCCCCTGTTAGCAAAGCCTAAAACAGAACTAATTACTAACCATGAAAGTGGGGAGAGAATGGGGCGTAATGGCCAGAGCTACAGACTTCAGAGCTTGAGAATCAGGTTTGAGTAACCAGGTTTGAGTTTTGGGCGGCCCAACATATTGTGATTCTTGGCAACTCATTAATCTCCTCGTAAATGAATGTCTCCTTAACTGGCGCTCATGGAAAGTGCTGGTGTTTATGAATAAATGGTGGTGCTGAGCACTGGAAACCTCTGACTTGAATTAAGCACTGTGATTATACCTCTTTTGGAAAGACAGGTAATGTAGCGGAGTTTACCAGCTCTACACATTCATACACACCACACTCATTTGGGCCCATATACATTCATACACGCAATGAGCTGGCAAATATCCACTGGTCATCAATTTTAATTTACCCTAGGAAACCTGTACACCAGTATTCTTACCATTCCTGTCTCCTGAGTAAATGAACAATTCGATAGATCTAGTAGTACATCAGAATAAGGAGGACATTACCATAATGCATTTAACTTTATTTTAAAGAACCACAGACTCAAAATAAGTTTTAAAAGTTTATCTGAATTAATACTTTTGTGAGTCAAATCAAAATACATGGATATACCAGAAGTCTCCATCAGGAAAAATAGTACAGTTAGCTTATAATCAGTTTCGTCAATTAAATTCTTACAATGACAGTACCTGAGGAGAGAAAGAATAGAGAGCCAGTACGGAGCATTTACCCTACAGTTATATTTACATAGAATGGTGTTAGGATCCCGACATCAGAAAGACAAGGATTCAGTAGAGGTTCAGGACAGGGAAGGTGACCTCGTCTAGTGTAACGCCAGCTTTACACCCCTCACTGGTGCTACTCTCTCATGCTCGGGCTCGGCCGGACCCCTTCCTAGATGTGCCTCCTCGGTTGTTCCGCGAATTTCCCTAGTGTTGTATTCTTCAGTCAGATTGCAGCAAAATCGGGCAGCATCTCAGCGTAGCATCAGCATCTCAGCATCAATTGTGTTTAACTATCTAGAACTTACCTCTGTTATACCAATTCAAATGTATGATCCACCCCCAAATGTTTCAATTCCATGTTCACCCGCAATTTGATTGGGCCAAGCAGTTGGGTGAGGACATCACACCATACTAAATGCAATAATTTTCTTTAGTCTATTGTCTAGTTCTCCGCCCCTTAATTTTAATACCCACAAGCTTTATTCCCACAAGCATTTCATATGTGGATTAATAAGTCTATTTTACATTGTTGCATCCTCTTCCTCTCGTAGGGTCAAGAGTTGGGTTTCCCATGTCCTTGCTGGGCTTAGGGTTTGGCAGTCAGTCAATTTACTTCACTTGTTCAGAACAAGCAGACGTTTGCGCATGCGTAGAAGCCACAAGGAAACAGAGACGCGGTCACCCTCCAAGGTCCAAATATGAACAATTAGGAAAGTCAAAGAAAAACACGTTAGAATACAAACTTAAATGAATTCACTGTATACCACTTACTTCTACTCTAACCCAATTTACTTAATAAATCTGTTGTATGAATAGCTTAGTAGAACTTACATAGGTTAGTTTCAGCACAGCATGTGCGTTATTGTTTTAAAAGCTATTGTGCAGCTGCAAAGATTTCCCCCCAAGCGACAGAAAACGTCATACTACATAGATGTAGTAGACGCATGCGCAGAAGAGTTCCCGCGGTTTTGGCGGCCATTTTAGGACACTTGGGTTATTCATTGGTAAAGCACATAGTACACCGTCCCCTAGATAGAATATGTAAAATGTTATGCACTGTTAGTACTTACAGACAGGTTGATTATAATGTTACAGGTTATTCGAGAGGATTGCATACGAGCAAGTTTCTTTTTATGCAAAACCTTGCTCCATCACATGCTCTGACGCCCTGTCACATCACAGACTAGTGTCCAGTCCGGTGCCATTACACCAGAAAGAGAGAATTTTAGAGACCCAGATGGAATACTTTAGGATGTTGTTTGTTTCTCCAGATTGGTGTATGATGAATGAGTGTTTTGTAGTGTGAGTGGGATGTTAGTGGAGTGTGTGACATAGAAGGTGAAGTGGAAAAGTGTGGTTTTGTAGTCTGAGCATTTTAAATGTATAGATGTATTTGTAAAATGTTTGCATTTAAAAATGTGCCACTCAGTGTGTACAATGAAGAAATGAATTACATCTGTTTTGCTACAAATAATCAATAATATTTCTTGTGTGATGATTGAAAAAAATAAAAATTGAAAACAATAATACATACATAAATAATATATGGCAAAGTAACATGCCTTTATAAAAACGTAGTGTGGTCTGGTTCTGTTGGATTGATTTCCTGGAGAAAGCAACATAGGCTGGTAGTACCCCTTCTGTAAAAATATTGTTGTGCTTTCCCCCGGCCCTATGCCTTTTATACATAACTTTAAGGGGACCCTTAAGTATATTTTGTGGCGTTACAGACCAGTATCACACCTGCCACACCAAGCAAAGCTCCTAGAGCAAATAATGAGTTTAAATATCCTACTTTCTGAGACTAGATACGATTCTCGTTCTATCATTATATCTAATGATCTGTACCAAGATCAGGGGTGTCGGTGTTGCAGCGTAGAACATCAAATTCCCCCTTCATCACAGATCAAATACCTCAGCATCCAATTCTCTCATATACATTCATTGGTGGGGCTCATAACACCAATACTTACATTCCGTTGATCTGCTTTCCTAGGGAAATAAGCTTCCAAACGCTGACATGAAAGGAATACCTTTAACATACTCTAAACACCTAGACTTCAGACCTAAGATATCCCTCTCATAAGGAGATGGATCATTTAGTTGTTGTATATGATTTTAGTGAATAAACTCATCTATCTACACATTACTTCTTTACCGTTATTCTCTTATTCAAATAATCGACACAACACATTTATCAATTAATCAAGTATTCTTTATCTGAGAAATATTGCAAGAAACGTTAAAAATCATCATCAGCATTTCAGAGCATCATATTTACCTATTCTAGCTAAAGTTGTCCTCTAAGTCAGTCAGTCAAGAAGAATTTTATTCAGCAAAGTTAGGCCGCAATTCAGTCTCTCAAAAATTCAGGATAACAGCTGTCCAGCAGTGTCACCGTCCTCTTCGTCAGCATAACGTCAGGAAATCGAGTTCGTCAAAGAAGAGCAAGACCTCAGCGTTCAATTCCCTACCTACTTTTATAAAGAAAATAATGTCAAAAAGTATCAAGATCGGGGTTTAGAAAGTCCTGATTGGTCTACTTGGGGTTGCGAGGTACAGTTCTCAGGGTGTCAAACGATGAAGTCATCAAACTTGCTAGTTCCGGTTTTTAAATAGAGCATTTTCTTTGGTATTGGATAGGTTCCCGGAGCGTCCTTGAAGGGTACATCTTCTCCCGGGGTCAGGTCCAGGCCACTGCTGCTGGCGGTGACGCATGCGCACTTCACCCAGAACCTCGAGTTGTCGGGGCAGTCACATTTAACGTCTCATTCAGCGATCTTGTCTAGGCCGAAATGGTCAATTTAAGCAAAAGAAACACAAAAACATAATTAAAACATAGAAATGGCTAATAAAATGTTATCCCCTTGCTAATACCCATGTGTGTATTTATCTAGCAGAAGCAACACTCAGAGCGGTTTATACTCACTGAATAAAGCACAAACCACAAATACGTCACCAAAGCAACATATAACATGCAATATTCTAATTTTCTACTATTAATATGCGTACTCAAGTTAGTTTACAATTAATATAGCCATGCAAGGTGCAATTCCCATGTGTAATTCTTTTGTTAATATAATTGGTGAGTTATCACTTCAAACGGATTAATAATATTTCAATTAATTGATTATTCTGATTAATATAAACATGCAGAATGGGGGGGTATACAACATTTTGTTTTACCCGCTCCAGCAATCCCCCCTTTGGTGATTATATCACCACACTAATCAAAAAGTTTGTATCCCTTTTACGGAAATTTAAATTGATTTCTTGTTTCGTTCATATTTCAGTTTCCCCTGTTTCTTCTCTTTTTGCTCTTTTATACATGCTATCCTTTAACTCTTCTAGTTCTATTTCTTCAAATTCTCTTTCTTGTTTCTTATCCCTTCTCCTAAAGGTTTCTCTTTTTATTCTTTTCTGATTTTTATTCTTTCTACAACAAATACAACCTAATCTTATTATTAATACTAAGGTAATCACACATGTTAATGGAAATAATATCTTACCTATAAATGTACTACCTAATTTTACTACAAAATCTTTAATAGCTGATATTTTCTTACCAATCTTCTCCCAGACACCTTCAACCTCCAGTGGTACAATTTCGTCATGCAATTCTGTAATATTTTTAATATAAATTTTCAAATCTCTACTTTCATCAGGAATGTAAGTACAACAATGTTGAACTTTCAGCATTCCACAGACTCCACCCTCTTTTGCCATTAAAATATCAAGGGCAAGTCGATTTTGCATTACCACAGCACACATTGCAACCATTTCAGTATTCACCAATAAAAATCCTCCAGCGGTGCTTGTTGACAAGCGATCCACTACTGTTGAAAGTCTTCTAATTTTGTTCGCATTCAGAGATATTCCCACTGCGGGTATCAGTGCTCCAAAAATGTCACCCACAATTTCAGTCCAAGATTCTCTCTTACTACCTAAACTATGTACACCATCTTCTCCTCTATCCATGTGAAAAATCTTTGGAAAAACCAGGCCAACATAACATGTGCCATACCAATGGTCTGGCAAACGATAATATGTCCTGTTCCCACAAATAAAATACAGTCCTGGAAAGACTGGATCTCTTCCACCTTTAAATCCCCATCCTCCCATGATCCGGAATGTATCATGGCACTCACTATTCCCTAGAAAATAATTGTCATACGCCGTCTGATTCCTTCTTATACACAATTTCCCTTTCTGAGGCCAATCTAAAGCCATAGTTGGACTCGTTTCCCCTCTTAAGTGTTTCTCCGTTTCTACATCCCAAACCGTTTTCTCCACTTTCCCTTCTGAAGCCTTTCTTTGCATTTTCAATCTCCTTTCTTCAACCATATCCAAAAATGTCTTCTCTTCTTTCTTTAAACTGCAAGTCAAGTTATTTCTAAATATATATTCTAAGGTTAGTTCTTTAGTTTCTAAGAACAATTCACCTAATACTTTTGCAGGCTTTACCTTGTTTAGTTTGTTAATTGCTGGTACTTGTGAAAATATAGTATCTACATCTGAAAAATAATACTCTAATTTACCCGTTTGATAAAATAAACTAGCTATTACACTACATGTTATTCCATATGTTATTGGAAGGTGATGATAAGTCACTCCTTCAGATACAGATGCAGTTAATTGCATACAAACGTACATTGTTAGAAAAATCTGTTATTGACCTATCTTTATGTAAATAGTTTTTATCTATTCTAGTTGGAACTACCTTTTGAACTTTCCCTATATTAGTTATGTTATCGCTATGTCCTTCTAATATATCTACAGTAACTTTAAATGAAATTAGTAGAGCAAGAATACTCCAAAGAAGCATTAATAATCCTGTACAACAACAACACATTTTGCACCATCTTCTAAGGAAGGTACATCTACTTTTGCTACTTTCTATGTTTGCCATGTTTTCTAAAATGAGCCGTGCCTTTTGACTTAGCCTCTTCTACTTCACAACTAGTTTCTAACCCAAGGCTTCTAAGCACCTACGTGGTTCTACCAGTTTTTGTCTTTTTCAGTATTTTATTGTTTTTCCATCAGTAACTTCCTTGTCTCATTCAGTTTGGCATCTCATCGTCTTTCACTTTCCTCTCGTTTTCAGCATACAGGTTGTCCTGAACATCCGCTTCTTCTCCAATATCGGACAAGATAACTCTCAGGATTTCCGATTCTTCGTCTTCCTCAACCACTTCCGGTACAACCACCTCTGGATTTCCTTGGCTATCTGCCTCTTCCTTCACTTCAGGCAGGGCCACATATGTCCATTCCAGTGATTTATACTTCTGGTTAGGTTTTCTTGTTCGTTTGTTTTCTTTGACTACTGTCTGTTCTTCTTTTTTCGATTTTTCCTGACTCGTTACTTCATTCACCTGTTCAGCTCTTGGCGAATTTACACGTGTCAGTCGATATCTCAGTCTCTTTATCTTGTTTGGCCACACCTCGTCTTTTGCCGCTCTTTTCTATTTACTCCCTTTATCATTCTTTTCAGTTCTCCAAGCTCTCTTTCTCAGAACTCGGCCTTCTGGTATTTCATCTTCGCTTCCCTCAGACTCTGTTTCAACTTGCTTTTTACCTTCAATGAGTTATTTTTCCACCTCTTCTTTTGTTTTCCCTACTTCTGTCCCTCCTGGAATCTCCGTCACGCAATCTTCCTGCTGACTACTTGTCCATGCTTCTTACTGGATGTTGGAGTTCCCTACGCCTCCTCGGGGGTCTTCCGCAATAATCTTTCTCTCGCTCTCTGTATCTGGCACCTGTCCATCTAAAGGTGTTGTTTCAGGTGGAATTTCTCTCAGTCTTTCATCTGGCACTTCCTTCTCACGGATTTCTTTTATTGTCTCTCCACTTTCTTTTTCTTTGTTCCTCCTTTGTTCTTTCTTGGACGAATGTGCTCTTTGTTCTGTCTCTGAGTCTGAACTGGATTCAGAAATCTGTAACCTTTTCCTCAGGTAGTTACTTCTGGGGACCCAAGTTAACCTTGGCTGTGTCTCCCCCCTTTCAGAGTTTTCTCCTTCCTTATCTTTTGGCTCTCCGTCATCTGACTCAGTACTGGATTCTGATTCATCAAAATACTTCTTTTCTTTACAGTCAACTGGATTTGGAATTCTCAAAGTATGACTTGCATGGATCCAGTTCTTCAATCCAGCACACTTCACAGCTGTTGTTGTAGTCAAAATGACTTGCCTTGGTTTTCCCCACCTGGGAACCAAACAGTTTCTTCTTCTGTGTACTTTTATCCTAGTCCCGTGGGCTTAGATCATGAGCTGGCTTCTTTTCAAGAGTGGTGGCATCCGCTCCAACCTGATGAAACACAGAATGAACTGCGTCAGCCAGGCTTTTACAGTACTCCAATACCATGTCATCAGTTATTGTCATCAGCTTGTTGACTGGTATAAATACATGTCTCATTGCGCGTCCCATGAGGATCTCATGAAGACTCAAACCAGTAGTTTTGTCTGGTATTGATCTAATAGTCATGAGTACTAGAGGCAAGACATCAGGCCATTTCATACCTGTGGCTAAACACATTTTCCCTATTCTGTTTTTGATAGTACCATTCATTTGTTCTACTACACCAGAAGCCTCTGGTCGGTAGGGACAATGCAGTTGTTGTCGTACATTCAATGATTCACAAATCAGTTTTATAATCTCATTATGAAAATGTTCTCCTCTGTCTAATTCAATTGTTACTGGGAACCCAAACCTAGGTATAAATTCCCTTAACAATAATTTTGCCACTGTCATTCCATCATTTCTTCTTGTTGGGAACGCCTCTACCCACCTGGATAATAGGCACACCATCACCAAAACATACCTCAACCTGTTACAAGGAGGCATCTCAATGAAATCTACTTGCATTCTAGTAAAAGGTCCTCCCTCTCGACCTATTGTTCCTAGACTCACAACTGTCTTTCTTCCTGGATTGTATTGCTGACAAATTAGACATCTTTGACAAATACTTTCCGCCACAAGCCTGAACTTGACATTATACCAAGTTTGTTTAATCATGGCGTCTCTCCCTATATGTCCCTGTCCATGAGACATCCGTGCCATGGCAGACATCATGCTATCAGACATAACTGGTCTTCCATATCGATAGACCCACACATGATCTTTCTCTCTTGGTGCACATCCTGCTTTTACCCACTGTTTTACTTCTTCCTCTCCTGCTTCTTCCTGCAATTGTCTTACCTCATCCCATGTTCCCACAGTGTTAGTAAACATTGGGAAACACGAAATCAACTCTTTTTCCTTTGCCCGATTGATTGAATTCTGATTTCGTGCACAATATTGCGCCATGTCATTTGCAAACTTTTTTCCAGTGGCAATGTAATCACCACTGCGACTATGAGCAGCACATTTTACCACAACCAATTGCCTAGGCAACTGTATTGCCTCAAGCAACTTTCCAACCACTTCAGCATTCTTAATGGGAGTTCCACTTGAGGTTAGGAAACCTCTTTGCAGCCAAATTTGGCCAAAATCATGGACCACCCCGTAGCCATACTGGCTATCAGTTATCACAGTCACTCTCACACATTTCCCAATCTTGCATGCACTGGTCAGGGCAATAAGTTCAGCTACTTGGGCCGACCATAATCCTTTCAAATAGGATGCTTCCATCACTGCTGCAACTGTACATACTGCATATGCTGCACTCAGCACTCCATCATCTGTTCTCAAACAAGATCCATCAACAAACATGACATAATCACTTTCTGACAAAGGTTCATCTTTTATGTCAGGTCTTGGTTTTATACAGAAATCAAATACATCCAAGCAATCATGATCTGCTTCATCTCTTACTTCCACATGCTCTTGATCAGGCAATAATGTTGAAGGATTCACATTCACGCATCTCACAAGACTCACATTTGTTGCACCCAAAATGACCTTTTCATACTTAGTCAGTCGGCTGTGCGTCATATACTGAGTACGACTCCTTGTTAAAAGAATCGCCACATTATAAGGTACAAACACTTTCACAGGGTATCCCATCACAATGCCTTCACTCTGTTCCAAACTTCGACATGTAGCAGCTACTGCTTTCAGACACCTAGGAAGGGCTACAGCTACCGGGTCCAACATGGATGAAAAATATGCAATTGGTTTGCTCAGTTTTCCATGCTTCTGTACTAGAAAAGAGAGCGCACATCCATTTCTCTCACTGCAATACAACTCGAACTCCTAATCGTAGTCAGGCATACCTAATGCAGGCGCTTCACACAATCCTTCTATTAACTTCTTGAATGCTGCCAACTCCTCTTTGTTCAAATCAATTGAATCTTTTACATCACTTCTTGTCAATCGTACCAATGGTTTTGCAATCAATGAAAAATTTCCTATCCACTGACGACAATATCCAACCATTCCCAGAAACATTCTAACTTCTCTTTGGGTCATTGGTGGACTCATTCTTTTTATGATCCTGATTCTGTCTATGGTTATTTTCCTGTGTCCTTTCTCAATGCTGTGTCCCAAATATTGGACTTCTTTCTTACAAAACTGTAATTTCGATGGTGACACTTTTAATCCTCCATCTGCCAAATGATTCAGCAAGGCTACTGTGTCTACCTCACAAGCTTCACGAGTTTTCGATGCCACAAGCAGGTCATCGATATATTGCACTAGTACTGAATTTTCAGACATTTCCAAACTCTCCAAAGACTTTTTCAATAGCTGATTAAATATTGAGGGGCTTTCTGTATACCCCTGTGGAATTCGGCACCACGCCAAAATACGCTTGCCGAAACGAAATGCAAAAATTTGCTGACTGTCATGGTGCAATGGGATGGAAAAGAAAGCATGGCACAAATCAATCACTGTGTACCATTCTGCGTCATGAGGGTTCTGAAATAAAATCACAGATGGATGCGGTACAATGGGACAACATGGTACAACAATTTTGTTTATCTTTCTCAGATCTTGCACTATTCTGAACTTCCCACTAGGCTTTTTCAGTCCCATTATTGGTGAATTACATGGGCTACTCATTATTTCTCTCAAAATTCCTTGTTTTATCATTTTCTCAATCACAGGAGTAACTCCTTCGATTATTTCAGGTGTCAATTTATATTGTGGGACATTTGGGAAACATACTTCTTCTTTCACAGTTATTTTTACTGGATCTACATTTCTCATCAATCCTACGTCTTCTCCTGTAAAGTCCCAAACTTCTGCTTTTACAGATTGTTTTAATTCTTTTGGTAATTCATCAGGGTTGAATACAGCATAGGTTCCTGTAACCTCTTTCTCTCTGTTTGCCATTGTCATTTTATACAACACATCATCATCTGGTGTTTCAAAGGCTATTCCATCGGGAGTACAAAATATAGTGCAATTCATCTTGCACAATAAATCTCTACCTAACAAATTCACAGGACTGGTATCGCACACTACGAATCTGTGCATTTCAGGAAATTTCCCTATACTAACTTTCACTGGTTCTGTAAGGTAAGTTTTAATCTGTCTGTTGGACACACCAACTACTTGGATCGTTTCATCTGAGAGAGGAAGATTCTTGACATCAGCTGATCTAACTGTTGATCGAGTAGCACCAGTATCTACTAGGAAAGTAATATTTTCATTATTAACTTTTCCATCTACAAATGGGCCTGTCTGGTCTACTTCTAGAGTTGCGCCAAGTACGCACTCTTCTTCCTCCCTTCGGCACCGCCAATAACCCTCTTCTGAATCGCTTTCATCGCGTTGCAGCCAATACTGCGAAGCAGCGCTAACGCGTTGCGGCTTATTTACCTGTTCTTCGTTGTAGAATCCATTCTCCTTACTATACTTCTGGCAATTTTTGTTCTGTGGAAAAGGTGGTATTGGCACCTGATTCTGTTGTGTTACACCCTGCTGTTGGCGTTGCTGTTGACCACTCACCTCATTCTGCACCTGTGGATTCAAGGATGAATTTTCATCGTTAGTACTTGGTGGATTCTCACACTCGGATTTCCAATGCCCTATCCTACTGCAATTATGACACGGAAATTTCTTCTTAGCTTCCTCAATATTCCCTTTATTTTTCCCTGGATTAAATCTCTGTTTTGACCCAGCTTGTTCCACGAATTGTGTTTCCTGTCTCTCTGCTACTTTTACCTGTGCCCACATTGCTTTCTCTTTGAGTTTTCACTGTTTTGCTTCAATTTCATCACTGAAATATTTAGCATGTCTTAATACTTCGTCTATTTTCTTATTTTGCCAATCTACCGTATGCTGTTTTATCATTTCACTAATTTCTGGACGAAGACCATATACAAATCTGTATACGAAATGACTCAAATCCTTGTCACTCAAATTTTCATCTCCACTGAATTGTTTAAAGACTAAAATTAACCTCTCATAGTAGGCATGTACTGATTCTTGGGTTTCCTGATGTGTTCTGTCAATTTTCACCCAATCTGTCTCTTTAGGGGGTACTTTGTTCTTCAAAAATGCCATAACCTGTTCGTATTTCTTCATTACCTCAGGGTCTGGAGCTCCTGTCTTAGGCTCCGTTGGGTTTTCCTGTGTCGGCCAATCTATTACTATTTTACATTCTGTCCATAGATCTGCTGGTACGATTATGTCAAACAAGCTATTCAGATCGATCCACAATACTTTGGATAATTTCACAAATCTGTCCACCTGTCTATACCACTCAACGGGTTTTTCATGCAGTCGAGGGAAGTCATTCGTAAATGACAAAATATCCTGTCTAGTCTATGGGACATGCACATATCCTCCTCCCGGAATCTCTCTCATAGGGTATTCTGTCACAACCTTCTCTTTCTCTCTCACAGGATAAGCTGAAAATGTTTTGTCTGAAACTTCGTCTCGTTTGCGATACCATCTGCTCTTCCATTTGTCCACATCTCCCCATTTCCTCAACAAAATAATTATTTCCTTAATCTGACCTATTCGTCCTGTGGTATTCATGTTTTCAATGTCTTTTTTGGTGAAATCTACGCGATAGGGTTTCTGTAGGGCTTTTACCTTTTCAATATCAATACCCATCTCATTGGCCACTTCTTCTACTCTTTCATGAAGACTCTTTGCTCTCCACGTTACGCTTTTGCACAGAAATAACAACTCCTCATCTTGGTAAGTATTTAACTTCTCTGTCGGAATAGTTCCTATTATTAATTCTTCCAATACCATTCGTAATTGGCTACGTCTATTGACTGGGATTCCTTGTCTTTCTTTTGCAAGCTTCTCAACCATTCACTCAACTCCTCTGTAGATGGTTCTACTGGCTTCTCTACATTTCCTTGTCCAAAATCTTTTTGAGTTTCTGACATTGTCTCTATCATCGTCATACGTTTCTCTGCACAGTTTTGACCTATAAACGGGTTATTTGAAAAATTTGGTTCAATCATACTCATAGTCTGTCTCCATGGATTCTCACTCTGACTCATTCTTGGTTGTTCAACCGGTATATTACTTTTATAAGGGACTGTCAAACAATGTTCGCTGTCTGTCTGCTTGTCAAAAATAGGCATTACTGGACGTACCGTTACTGGTACAGTTACTGCTTCCAAATTCTTAGTCAATTCTCTTATTTTCTCGGTTAATTCTAGGGTTGTTTTTGCTAATTCTGCTGAATTTTCTCCATCCAATTTTCCTCCAGACTTCTTTTCTACCTCTCTAATGGAATTGTTTCTTCCTAAATCTTGGAATTCTGGTTCCGATTTTATGATTCGTACTGTTTCTTTCATTGGGGCACTTGGAGTTAATATTTCTGGTTCTGGTCGGTATGGTGGTGGATTCTTATAGAACATATCATCAAGTACATCATCCTCTGATTCATTCACTCCATACCCTCTTGATTCCACATTATGCCTCTTTTCTACACACTTTCGTCCTTCATTCTCTCCTGCAGTTCTTACGGGAAACAAACCCTCAGTCATACTCGCATTTTGCCACCTTCTCATTCGATCATCATGCGTCTCATGTCCGTATGATCTGCCAAACAGGTACCTATATCTTCTACCATGTCTCTGTCTTTCTCGGTCATGCATTTCGTCTTCCCACTCCGTCAAATCCTCAAATTGAGTCGGTCTAGGTCTCGGTTCTAAATTCATCATTTTCTCTCTCAAATTTCTCAAAACAGCCAAATTAAATGAACCATGCTCTGGAAAAGCCAACACTCCGTCCTTTTCAGTGTATTTGACCCAATTATCTAGCCAAATGCAGGTGTGATATCCATATTTCGCAACCATAAAGGATGAAGGGGTTTTCGGTGGAGGAAGTAACTGTCCTTCCCTAGTTATGATCGGTTTGTCCTTCTTAAACCACTTCTAAATTTTACCAAACCATGACTTTTTCTCCTTTTCTGGTGGATCGTAATACATTTTCCTTTCTTTCGTGTCTCCCTAGTTTCTTCTTACGACTGTACCGCTATTCTGTCCAATTGCAGCGCGTCTCACACTAGCGCACCGATCTGGAGCGTCTACGTCACTGTCACAATTCTCAAATCCCAGCGCGACTCACACTAACGCACCAATAGGGAGCGTTTACGTCACCCTGTATTTCTCCACTCCTAGCGCGGCGCACACTGCCGCACCAATCCGGAGCGGTTTACGGTTCCGACAGACTGTCCAATCCCAGCGCGGTCATTCTGACGTCAGCAGCCGCTGCGGCAGCTCCTGTTCCTGTCTACCCCTCCTTTACAAATATGCTCAGTAAGTTTTTGTTTCAAGTTCTACAATTCTGTTAGTAACAACATAAAAACGTCTCCATTGTCCACTTCGCTAACCAAGGAATAGCAATAGACCTTTCTCACGAGAATTCCGTCTTTCCCGAGAGCAGCGCTTACCTCTGCCCTACTACGGAATCGTTACTTCCGTTAATAAAGTAGCACCTCCCTCTACTTCACCCTTCCAACAAGCATTAGCTAACCGTTTCTCCAGAATTAAGACACATAGTTGGAGACCCAATGCTCCTGAGAAATAAAACTAGAGTTTCAAGATTAACCCGAATGCCTTCTCATTCACGCACTTTCACACAGGAAAAAGTAGTACATTCACACAGAATCCTGTCTTTCCCGAGAACAGCGAACAGTCTGTCCTACTACAGAATTATGACATACGTTAACAAAGCAGCGCTTACCTCTCCTTTGTCCTTCTATCAGGCTCAGAGAGTACCTATTACCTTTCCAGTGATAAGCGTTATCGGAATGCCAATTGGATCCCTGGTTCCTAAGACCAGAATTTCACAGGTAACCTTCGCTATCATACACACTTCTTCCACACAGAAAATGTCTCTAATGGCAACACACGGCGATGTCACCGATTCGAACCCAGACAATGCGTCGTGCAACTTCAATCGTCACACGTTTCTCCTGTGTACCTACAGGATAAAAACAATTCCGTCTTTCCCGAGAACAGCGCTTACCTCTGCTCTACTACGGAACCGTTGCAAACTTCCGACTTCCTACATCCCAGAAGCCGTGCAAACAACATAAAACTCAACACGACTCACCATAGAGTGTTAGTACATAAACCAATATCAATAACCAATAATCAATAAGCTATTGTCAAGCAATAATCACCAAACCAAAACAATAAAAACCATCGTCTTGCTACCAGAAAAACTGTTAGAGCGTACAACATCAAATTCCCCCTTCGTCACAGACCAAATACCTCAGCATCCAATTGTCTCATATACATTCATTGGTGGGGCCCATAACACCAATACTTACATTCTGTTGATCTGCTTTCCTAGGGAAATAAGCTTCCAAACGCTGACATGAAAGGAATACCTTTACCTTACTCTAAACACCTAGACTTCAGACCTAAGATATCCCTCTCATAAGGAGATGGATCATTTAGTTGTTGTATATGTTTTTAGTGAATAAACTCATCTATCTACACATTACTTCTTTACCATTATTCTCTTATTCAAATAATCAACACAACACATTTATCAATTAATCAAGTATTCTTTATCTAAGAAATATTGCAAGAAACGTTAAAAATCATCATCAGCATTTCAGAGCATCATATTTACCTATTCTGGCTAAAGTCGTCCTCTAAGTGAGTCAGTCAAGAAGAATTTTATTCAGCAAAGTTAGGCCGCAATTCAGTCTCTCAAAGATTCAGGATAACAGCTGTCCAGCAGTGTCACCGTCCTCTCCGTCAGCATAACGTCAGGAAATCGAGTTCATCAAAGAAGAGCAAGACCTCAGCGTTCAATTCCCTACCTACTTTTATAATGAAAATAATGTCAAAAAGTATCAAGATCGGGGTTTAGAAAGTCCTGATGGGTCTACTTGGGGTCGCGAGGTACAGTTCTCAGGGTGTCAAACGATGAAGTCATCAAACTTGCTAGTTCCGGTTTTTAAATCGAGCATTGTCTTTGGTATTGGATAGGTTCCCGGAGTGTCCTTGAAGGGTACATGTTCTCCCGGGGTCAGGTCCAGGCCACTGCTGCTGGCGGTGATGCCTGCGCACTTCACCCAGAACCTCGTGTTGTCGGGGCAGTCACATTTAACGTCTCGTCCAGCCATCTTGTCTAGTCCGAAATGGTCAATTTAAGCAAAAGAAACACAAAAACGTAATTAAAACATAGAAATGGCTAATAAAATGTTATCCCCTTGCTAATACCCATACGTGTGTGTATTTATCTAGCAGAAGCAACACTCAGAGCGGTTTATACTCACTGAATAAAGCACAAATCACAAATACGTCACCAAAGCAACATATAACATGCATTATTCTAATTTTCTACTATTACTATGCATACTCAAGTTAGTTTACAATTAATATAGCCATGCAATGTGCAATTCCCACGTGTAATTCTTTTGTTAATATAATTGGTGAGTTATCACTTCAAACGGATTAATAATATTACAATTAATTGATTATTCGGATTAATATAAACATGCAGAATGAGGGGCGTATACAAAATGTTGTACTACCCGCTCCAGCATTGGAAGCTACCAAGATGTTTCTTTGCACACACAGTACACATAGTGCTTAAGTGTAGGTTAAGGATTGAGGTGCAGCCGGGTAAAAATCCAGACTAGTACACGCATATGTTATCCAAGTCTTATTTATATTGAGTCACTCATGCCTTAAAGCTAAGCAAGGTAGGCCTCACAAACACACTGCTCACAAGTTACCCGAACAACCCACTTTTACATTAAATGCTTGTGAGTTACCTGCACAGCATGGTTTCAGAGTTCTTGCGAGAAAAAACACATAAAGCAAGGAATGCACCCGAATACAAGGTTCTCGCCAGTTACCGGTGCCAGCTAATCTGCACAAGAGAAAACGTTGCATGCTCTTAAGTGCAAGAAAACAAGGAATCTTTCCGAGCTCCAGATGACCAATAATTGGGAGTTCCAGGAGAACAGGCTGTAGAAATGTAAAAATGTACACAACCATAATTAACCGGTAGATACGGACGTTATTTGGAAATATCACTCTATGCATTGCTCTCTCTTTGATTTATATTTGTACATTCTTCTATCTGTGCCTTGTTCTCTGGGCACATTGCTTTCTCACTAAAGGCCCTGTTTTCCTCCTACCACAGATGACACTGTTCTCCAATTGCCGCCCCGCTCACCGCACCTTCAGAGCCTCAAGCTCTAACTTCTTCTTCCTCTTGGTGCTGCTCTTCGGCCTCGCCCTGTCCTGGGTACCTGTCCTTTACAGCATCTTTGTGTAAGTATCTTTGCTAGTACCACATCAGATTGGGCTAGGGGCTTGCACTAACCAGTAATTCTAAGGCCGTTTTAGTGAAGTAGCACTTAAACTAATATCGCCCGAAAGAGAGAGAGAGAGAGAGAGAGTGGTAGCCAAAGGTAAAGGCATAAAGAAATTGAGATAGAGATGGATGGACAATGGACAAGAGAAAGTTAGAAAGAAAGTGAGAGAGAAAACACAGGTGAGAAGAACAGACACTGAAACAAAATAGAAACATATGTGGCAAAATGGCAAATCCATAATTAGGCCAAGCAAATCACGGCCTCCGAATCGTATAATTCAAGTAGCCCTGTGTATAAGGTAATGAAATTTGAAATCCTAACACTAAGGGCCTAATTCACAAAGGTACCTTCCACTTTTGACTAAATTAACACTTTTGTGTAAGTTCATTACTTTTCAGTATTCACAAACTGCCCTGTTGTAGTACCCTATACTTATGTAATACGTCCAGCACTACACATGGCCAACCACTGGTACTATAACACCCTCTCATAGAAACTAATGGAGGTAAGAAATAACTACAAAAGTGTAAGTTACTACAACAGTGTAGTTTTGTGAACAACACTTTGTAGCACATTTTGTAGTACTGCTGTAGTTTTGCACAATATACTACAAAGTGCAGTTTGTGAGTCAGGCTCATAATACTTTAAAACAAATAAAGGCATCTGTGCTTTAAATTAAGAACAGAGTATAAAAATCAGTTATGAACCTAGTAAGGCATCCATGAAATTGTCTACCTCTCCAAGAACAAAAAAAATCCAATTAGCTTTCCAAGTGATACCCTCTAACCACCCCTCTCCACTCTTCCTACCTGGCACTGGGCCTGACCAAAGGGTGATGTGGTCTCTGGGTTCAGGTGTGTTAAGTGCCTTTAATGATGTCAGTGATGAAAACATCGGGGAAGTGACGTGATGTTTAAATGACTGATGCCGATTTTTATACCATTTGTGACATCATGTGTGAGGCCATCAGCAGTATATCGTTACTATTGCAGAGCCTGCCATGGTCAAACTGGGACAAAAAATATGTCCAGCACCAAAAGTAAAGTGTCCCGCATTAGTGAATCATATAGCTAGTAATTTTGAACTTGCTGTATAAGTGTTTTGCAAGATATGGAAGACTGCATGGATTTGGGCTTGCTGCAGGCAATTTTTGTTTTGATATCAGGGAAATCAGCATAAGAAATTGGCCCAGCAGACATAAGCAGGCCCACAAACAGTCAAAAAATACGTCTAACACACTGGCCTGTCAAACCAGCCCGTCGGACTCTGCCTGTTTGCCCAATAGGCCAAATCATTCCTGGAGCCCTCCAGAGTTTACTGTTTTTTAGATTTTGGATCATAGTAATGTATTTCCTTTTGAGGTTCTTAGGAGGAACATAAATATATAGAAATAGCAAGTTACAAGTTCCTTGTTATACCTTCCAAATTCAATGCAAAAGGGAGGACTTCAAACAGATGAGACACGTTGAATGACATCAACCTCACCAACAGGTGCCATGCAAGCTCAATGGGCTATTGAAATACTCACAGGTCTAGTGTCTTTTCCACATTAAACACATATATTTGGACTCAAAATGCATCAGATGGAACTTCCAGATTTCCGTTTCCAAATAGTTGCCTTTTCGACAGAATTTTCATCATGCTGCAAAACTTAGATTATTCCCAGAATTCTGGACATTTCACATGCAGAGTATTTTCTAAGATTTCAAAGATGCAATTGTCCAACCGGGTGCATAATGGAATTGATGGGAAATCATTCTATTTGGTTTGTGAGCAGAAAAGTGGGAATTTTAAATGTGATTATATCGAAAGCCGGAAGGGCAGATTTCACCATCTTTCTCTTTTAGGCATATGTTTTAACCAACTTAATTGCTGGTGTGAGTATGAACTTGTAGAATGAGAAAGAGAGCATGTTATTGATGGCGCGTTTGCGGTTACCATTTGCATCCACTAAATCTTTTTGGTTGACTGAGAGGCAAAATGGGTTTGCATTCAATGAAACAACTTAAAGTTCGTGTAACCACACAATAAGGACCAAGAATCGTAACTAAAGTTAAGTGTTTTTTTTCAAATTAACAATCAATTCGAATGAAGACAAATAAAGCATCATGAAGATGCAGAATTCAAAAAGGAGGCCTTAGTCGATTAAGTAAATTCAGTTCTGATATCATCAGATATGAAACAAGTGCAGTGACATGAATACAAATAGTGGAAAAACAGAAATTGATGTTCCTTAAAGAAACTCCAATTCTCCATTCCTATCATAAATAAATCCTCTAATAAATCATCTAAGCAGGGGGCTGAATCTAAAACGTGGATGGCTCAGAATAAAAAGGATCTCAAGGAAATTTAAAGCAGGAAGGTGTCAGCAAAGTGAATATTTCAGTAGAAATCTTCTGAAAGGAACAAATGTTTAGCATAAAGCCATACACTCTCGAGAATAAGTGAAATGTTGGATCTAGCATTTTTGCAGGGTTATCCCCAAATGTTTTGCTTCCTTCCTCCCATTTCTTCTGACCCGCTGTTGTTGGTTTTAGGACTCTGGGCAACTTACCACTGCTTTTCAGTGCCAAAGTGCAGATGCCCTCTGCGTAAATTGTATTGGTGATTGATTTTATCCATGATTGGCATATTTGATTTACTAATATGTCCCTAGTAAAGTGCACTGTGTATGCACAGGGCCTGCAAATCATATGCTACTAGTGAGCCTGCAGCACTGATTGTGCCACCCACACAAGTAGCCTTTCAAATTTGTCTCAGACCTGCCACTGCAGTGTTCAAGCGCTCAGTTTTAAACTGCCCTGTCGACCCCAAGGCAATCCCATCGACATAGGGCCGTGTACTTAAAAGGTAAGGCATGTAGTGGTGTGTTTTTACATGTCCTGATAGTGGACTACTGTGCATTTCATTTTTTTGCAAGGCTATCTCTTCCATAGGTTAACATGTGGGTCTGCCTGTATTAAAGCATGCAAATATGTATTTTGTTACACAGACTGTCACAGATTGCCATAGTAGGCAATGGTTTTGGTATTTGCCCTCAGTGTGGCAAACCATGGATATACTAGGTTCACCTGTCAGAATCCTTGTTAGGCCATCTTAGGAGAGCGAGTATTTTGCTTAGCCTACTGTAATTTTGTATACCTTTCACATTTTATCACTGTGTGTCTGATGGTTGCCTTGTGCAAAAGTTTATGTTCAAAACTGTAGGCCTACATTGGTTAGAGTAACCAGTTCTATATGACTATTTGGTGCACTGAATATGTTTTGTCCAATGCTGTAGATCTGGTCTTCTCATTTATGAAACATTTTGACGAAGACAGTTGGTCTAGCATATTAATTGTTAAAAGCAGTGCTTAAATTGAGCTCATGGTTGCAGGTGGGGATCACCATTACTCTTTTTTAGGGGCCAGCACTTATTTTTTCGTATGAAACATTTACTGAGGCAAGAAAATAAAAAACACACTGCAGTAAGATGGAGGAAGACAAAGAACCGAAAACAGCCAGAAAGAAACCAGCGAGTAAGAGAAGAGGAAGGAAGTGTCTAGTAGTGAATTAAAAGGCATGAAGTTGATTTAGGACTGCACATTCTTGGTATTTAGTGTGTCAACTTTTAATTGCACTGGCCACAGGTTTCAGAGCAAAGTTTTGGGCACCTGCACTTATCTGTTACAAATTAAGCACTCGTTAAAATAACATGTTAAAGCCAGTAAGACTTCAAAATTTGGTTGTTATTGCAGTGTGTTACAGGACATAGACAAGTATTGTGTTTTATGCAATCTAACACCCTCAAGATCATGAAGAGCATCTGCTCCGGAGCACCCTCGGACCCCTGCCCGCATCACATCTTCAACAGAGCAGGCACCACCATCGCTCCCGAACTCTGACGCACAATCAGCTGCTCCATCAACTCCACCACCTGCCCTGAAGACTGGAAACATGCAGAGATCAACCCCTTGCTGACAAAACCCTCTGCCACCCCGACGGATCACGAGAATTTCAGACCTATCTCTCGTCTCCCCTTCCCAGCCAAGTTCATCGAGAAGGCCATCAATGCCCAACTTTCCGACTTCATTGAAGAGAACCACATCCTGGACCTCTCCCAATCCGGCTTCCAAAGCAACCACAGCACCGAGGCGAAACTGCAGCACTCATCCTCTAGGACCTCTCGCAGTAGCGGTCTGTGGAGGGAGTTCAGAGGGGCAGTGAGGCGGGGCGGGGGAGGAGCAGGGTGGGGAAATGTAAACACCGGAATATGGATGAACGGAGGTAAGTACACATTTAAATAAATAAAAATGAATTACGTTGCGCGCGCTGCATCGCATTTTGTAATGGGACCAATCATGAAATGAACCTACCACCACGTGCTGAAATATTCAGCCACAACCAACGCACATTTGTATTTGCTTGGAAGTACATTGAAAGGACCCATGACTTCAACAGCTAACTTCATCCATGGACCATTTGGAAGCTTGACTTCTTGAATCGGTGGGTTTATGACTTTAATAACTGTATCGCTGGTACAACACGTCACACACACCTCAACAACATCATTTACCTGGCAAGCCATGGAAGGCCACCAATACACTCTCCGAAGCCTCCTTTTTGTATTAGTTTGTCCAAGATGACCTTTATGGCCATAATCAATGATGCAAGATCTTTCAGCGAGAGGGGGTGGTGCAGATCAGAGCTTCCGAATCCCCTCTACTTCCACGGATGGAATGATTCCACAGTCACGCACACATACACACATCACACGCTGGTGGGGCCCATTACACCAACATTCATACCTAAATCACTCTATCCGTGCCTTGTTAAAGGAGAAACACTTTCAGAATACACCTATCCGATCTGCCTGTACTTTGAGGTCAATGCGACCAGCTAGTTGTCTGTAGATCATAGCAAAATACCTTTCAAAGAATACACGATAAATTCAATAAACATGACAAGAAATAACCACCCGAGACAGGAATTCAAACAAATTGTTCATTTATCTGTCTTTATAATCCGCAGGGTGTTTCTCACTGGGGTAACTGCTGTTCCTACCTCTGGTTCTCTTCTATACGGGGGTGGTCTTTTGTAGAGCATGTCCTCTAAGACATCATCATCAGACTCATTTGCCCCATATCTTCTAGTTTCTACATTATGTTCTTTCTCTGTACACTTTCTCCCTTCCGATTCCTCTGCTGTTCTTACTGGATATAACCCCTCGGTCATACTGGCATCTCGCCACCTTCTCATTCGGTCATGATGGGTTTCGCGATCATACTTGCGCCCAAACATGTACCTGTAGTTATTCCCACTCCTCTGCTTTTCTCGCTCATGTACTTCATCTTCCCATTCCACTAATGCCTCGAATTGCGTCGGCCTAGGCCGAGGCTCTAGAACCATCATCTTCTCCCGTAAATTTCTTAACACGGCCAGATTAAATGAGCAATGTTCTGGGAAAGCCAAAACTCCATCCTCTCTAGTATACTTCACCCAGTTGTCTAACCAAATACAGGTATGATACCCATATTTTGCAACCATAAAGGATGCAGGGGTTCGGGTCGGAGGAAGTAACTCTCCTTCCCTAGTTATAATATCCTTATCCTTGTCAAACCAGGTCTTTACTTTACTGAATAAGGACTTCTTTTTCTTCTCTCCATTATGGTAATACATTTTCCTGTTTTCCGTAACTCTTAGTCTGTTCTACAACTGTACGATGTCTTATCCAATTGCAGCGCGGCTCACACCAACGCACTAATCCTGGAGCGTCTACGTCACTGACTCAGTCCGCGAATCCTAGCGCGACTGACACCAACGCACCAATCCTGGAGCGTCTATGTCACTGACTCAGTCCGCGAATCCTAGCGCGACTCACACCAACGCACCAATCCTGGAGCGTCTACGTCACCCTGTATGTCTTCCAATCCTAGCGCGGCGTACACTGACACACCAATCACTGCGTTTTCCTCCGTTCTAACCCACTGTCCAATCACAGCGCGGTCTCCCTGACGTCAGCAGTCGCTGCAGTCGCTTCTGCTCTTGTCTCCTGCTTCTCGTCTACCCCTCCTTTACAAAACTACTTAGTAGACTTTGTTCCAACTTCTACGAGTCCGTTAGTTACAACATACAAACATCTCCATTGTCTGCTTCGCTAACCACAGAACAGCAAAAGACCTTTCCCACGAGAATTCTGCCTTTCCCGAGAGCAGCGCTTACCTCTGCCCTACTACAGAATCGTTACTTCCGTTGATAAAGTAGCACATCCCTCTAATTTACCCTTCTAACAAGCATCAATTAACTGCTTCCCTCCGGAATGTTCCTAAGAGTCTCACAATTAACCAAAATGCCTTCTCATTCACGCACTTTTATACCAGAAAAATGTAGTACATTCACACAGAATTCTGTCTTTCCCGAGAACAGCGAACAGTCTGTCCTACTACAGAATTATATCACACGTTAACAAAGCAGCGCTTACCTCTGCCCTGTCCTTCTATCAAGCTCCGAGAATACCTATTACTTCTCTAGCGGTAAGCTTTAACGGAATCCTTTATGGACCCCTGGGACCTAAGACCAGAGTTTCACAGATAACCTTTTGCTATCATACACACTTCTTTTACACAGAAAATGTCTCTAATGGCAACACACGGCGATGCTACCTCATCGAACCCAGACAATGCGACGCGCAACTTCAATTGTCACACGTTTTCCCCTGTCTGCATACAGGGCCAACAATCCCGCCTTTTTCCGAGAGCAACACTCCCTCTGCTCTACTACGGAACTGTCACCGACTTCCTACGTCCCAGAAGCCGTCTCACAATACATAGAACCCAACACGACATATAGTGTTAGTACAAATATCAATCAATAATCAATAAGCCTATATACACGCAATTTCGCTAGACCAAGACAATAGCTAACCATCATTCTGCTACCAAGAAACTGGTGCAGATCAGAGCTTCCGAATCCCCTCTACTTCCACGGACGGAATGATTCCACAGTCACGCACACATACACACATCACACGCTGGTGGGGCCCATTACACCAACATTCATACCTAAATCACTCTATCCGTGCCTTGTTAAAGGAGAAACACTTTCAGAATACACCTATCCGATCTGCCTGTACTTTGAGGTCAATGCGACCAGCTAGTTGTCTGTAGATCATAGCAAAATACCTTTCAAAGAATACACGATAAATTCAATAAACATGACAAGAAATAACCACCCGAGACAGGAATTCAAACAAATTGTTCATTTATCTAATTTTGTTAAGAAAAGCCAATTAAATGCAAATTCATTTCTCTCATAATTACCTATTCTGTCTAAATGTCAGATCCAAAGTCAGAACCGGTCCTCAGTAGGAGAGACAGAGTTTCCGGCAGTCATGTAGAGTCTCCGTCCTCTCCGTCAGCATAGGGACCTCACATCATCAGCTCGGGAAGAAGTGGCTTTCGACCTCTCTAGTCTACTAATATTTATACTAAAATTACATTCCAAAAGTTACAAAAAATGTTATGAAAAATGTATGAACAGCAGAAATAATGTCGTCTCGATACACTAAGAAAAGTTCTCACGTATTGTCTTGTCTAATAATGAATAGAAAATGTAGTGTCCATAATTAACTCGATACTTTTTCGGATGTCTCCACAGATTAGAATGTATCTCAGTTGTGGGATTGACAGTTCGAAAGTTCAATATTTAATTTCTTTGAAACATTTTCTCAATCAGGGTCTTTTCTGGCAGTTCTCCCATATTTGTCGTCATGGTCATAGCTTTTCAGTTCATCGGAGGTGCAAGGTCACAGGCAGAGCGAAGCCTTTTTTTTGTAAATTTCCAGCAACTCCAATGCAGGCTGCGGGTGGTGGCCATTTTGCGACAGGCCACAATGGACAACTTAAGCAAAAGTAGACATAAAACAGAATTACTGCACGGAAATGATTATACAGTGTTATTCCCCTGCTAATACACTTATGTGTATGTATTCATCTAGCCATTTGCGACATCAAAAGCCATTAATGCATATTAATTTAAAGCGCAAACACAATAATCATTACATAAGCAACATCCATTTCTGTCAGTTTGCTCACCAACTTAGTTCACTTGTTATTTAGCTATGCAATAGCATTCCCACGTGTAATTCTCTTATTAATAAGGTTGATTAGTCAACATTCAACAAACTTTTTAATCATTAATATTTAATCAGTAGTACTTTTAATTATAACATGCGAAAATGAAACAGGTATTCCGTTTCGGAGTAAAAACCCTGCTCCATCAGGGGCACAAATTTATCTCCACGCATGATCATTTTACCTCCCTCCAAAGTGAGCTCATCAGCAATCTTAAAAAAGGTTGTAGTTCTCCATCCAAATGTTTTTCATTAGGCCACCCTGAAACAATGTTTCCTTTCACCTTCTTAAGAACAGTATCAGATTCCATTACACCAAACTACTCATGTTCAGTAAAGCAACCCACATTGCAAGCATCCACCATGGTAATCAAGCATTCAATCAATCAATCAATCAATCAATAAATCAATCAATTAGTTTGTAAAGTGCTGGCTACTCACCAGTAACAGGTCTCAAGGCGCTGAGGGGGATGGAGGCTGGTGGTGGTTCCACTGATCCGGTAGGTTTACTGCGTACCTTCGAAGAGCCAGGTCTTGATCGAAGGTGGAGAGGGATGGAGTTCCATGCCTTGGCCGTGAGGAGGTAGATGGAGTGTCCCCCTGTTCTGCTTTTCTTGATCCACGGTACAGTTTTGAGGGAGAGTTGGGCCAAGCGGAGGGAGCGATGGGGTGTGTGGAACATGAGGCGGTTGTTCAGGTTGGCATTCTTCATCCTCATCTTGATCAGTAAGTTCTTGTTTCCCCAGTGGCAAAGGAGTCCTAGAAAGAAAATCAGCTCTTGTGTTCCTTCCAGCAGGAATATGTGCCACCTCAAAATTGTACTGTAGCAATTTCGAGCTTAATCTAGCGATTCTTGGTGTGTGATCCTTAACAATATTCCCATTAGATGTGGGAATGACAGGCTTGTGGTAGTTAAGCAGTGTGAATGTTTGCCACACAAAAAACACTTAAACTTCTCCACAGCCCAACAACACACCAACAACTCCCTCTCAATAATAGAATAGTTCTTCTCACTCTGTCGTAAAGCACGGGAGGCAAAACCAACAGTATGTTCCTTGCCCTGCTTGAACTGAGTGATCATACCACCCAAACCATCCAAACTGGCATCAATTGATACAACACACTGATAAAGAGGGTCAAAAGGTGTAAGAATCTTACAAGACCCTAGTTCTTGTTTTATGCGAAGAAATTCATCTGGGCAAAATTGATCCCAGAAAAAAAGTGACTTCCCTCTTGAGATGTACAATTTTGACAGCAAAATTAGAAAGAAATTTAGTGTAAAACTCGCACACACCCAAAAATGAGCAAACTTGTTCCTTGGTCGTGGGCCCGGAGCATTCAAAATAGCCTCAATGAGTCCCTCTTTTGGCTCAATTCCTTCACCAGAAATATGATGACCCAAATACTCAATGGATTCAACTCCAAAAACACACTTAAGTTTGTTGGCGACAATCCCAACAGTCTGTTTAAAACCTCACTAAGATTTTTGTCATGCGACATTTTGCTTTTACCCGCAACTAAAATGTCACCTTGAAAAACGACTGTGTCCTTCACCCCTTCCGACACTGTTTTCATTACACGTTGAAAAACGGAGGCTGCCGAAGCCAACCCAAAAGGCATCCTTCTACATTGAAAGGTACCAACAAGAGAAACAAAAGCCGCTAGATGTTTACACATGGGATCCAACTCCACTTGGTGGTAGGCAGATGCAAGATCTATTTTTGAAAAAGATCTGGCACCAGAAAACTTTGAGAGAATGCCATCAATCCAGGGAAGGGGGTGAGAGTCAACCTAGATTTCTTTGTTCAGACTGTGCAAGTCAATGCACAATCTCAAACTCCCATTCTTCATGCGGGCAACCACCACTGGAGACCACCAAAGAGATGACTCAATAGGTTAGATGACACCTAATTCACACATCCGTCTCAGCTCTTCAGACAAATCCTCTCTGACACTAAACTGCACATTACGAAGCTTGTGTTTAACAGGAACAACGTGTTCCTTCACCTTGATTACATTTTTTGAACCCTTTGATGCATCCCAAATTATCAGCAAACACATTCTCGAATTTGTTGGACCAAGTGGAGAAACTTTCACCTTGAAGAGGGTCCCCCACCACCGACACCTGCTCAGTGGTGCCAGGCCTAAGAGTCATACCAAACAGACCCTGGTGGTACCATCCCAAAATACTGAGTCCTTTTCTTGCAATATAGACTGTTCCTTGAATGGATCTTTCCATGAATATAAGAGTAGTCTCAAAAACACTCTTAACTCAATCTTCCTGCCTTCATATAAAACGGGACTCCTATCTGGTGGTTGAAGAGGTTTGTTCACCCATTTACTTTCAAATAACTCTTCAGTGACCATCGTCATGCGTGCTCCAGAGTCCAACAATTGTATGAACTTACCTTCAACAATCAGATCCACCACGGGATCCACACAATTCTTAGAATCATCTTTACATACCATGATAACATCAGTTAATGAGCTTGCAACTTCACTCCCTGAATCACCCTTTTCTTACTCAGAATAAACAACATTAACATTCCCTCGGATACCACACATTTAGCGAAATGCCCTTGTTTACTGCACAGCCGTGAATTGGGAAAATGGGAGTGTTAGACCTGGCATCATTGGCATGGGTCTCCCTTCCCCTCTCCTCTTCCTATTTCTTATGTTGGCTGGATTTAGATGCTCTGGGTGCCGTGCCACTGCTAATCAGTGCCACAGTGCGAATGCTCCCTGTATATAAATGACTGTATGACTTAGGATAAACATAATGCCTAGATCTGTGTAGCATGTCCACTAGTGAGTTACCCTCCATTTCTCTGTCGCTACTGGGACACGATCCGTTCTCATAGGCCAGACTGGACCGGTTGAGGATTACTTTCTATCATCCTATCTGGCCCCAGGAACATGATAGGATCCTCGAGTTTGATATGTTTGTGCTCAGGACATTGAGAGACCCCTTTTAGTAAGGACCGTTTATAAATCCCATGTTTAGAAATGCCTCTTCTGAAAACACAGTAGTTTTTTGCCTAAGCTTTATTGTAGGCTGTGCGAGTATGTGTACTGGCCATCTGGTTTTGGAGCAGCTGGGCCAGCTGGGTCAGACCTGGCTGGGGAAAGAGATCGGTATTCTGAGCCTGGGGAGGGGGACTCTTTGATCCGAGCAGGGCCGTACCTGGCAAGGTGAATGATGGCTCCACCTCCCACTGGGCGTCTGATAGCAGACCCCCTCATTCTGAAAGGGCAGGATGTTACCTCATAAACCAAGTGCTCCCCAACCCCACCGAACTGGTTCTGACTGGAGTCGGTGATTTGCGACCTTAGAGAACAAAGACTTTTTAGGTATAAAATGCTGCCTGGGAACTTTGTACGGGTGTGTTCCTTCTGGATGTCAAGACGAAACTCTGTCCGAGTAAACAGAGGAAAGGACTTTGAAACTTTCACCAAGCTTGCCGAAGAAACTACCTGAGGGCCTGAATTGAGAGCGCCTCATGCAGAAGTCTCAGGGACATTAGACTTCACCCCGTTCGCGGTCGGAATTCCTGTGTGATGAATTCTGCTTGCTGGTGAGGCCTCCGTCGAGTAATCCGGAGCCTCTAGTTCTACTGTGAGGACCGCGGACTGGGCACCTTTGAATCTTTCGCTGGATCCGTGTGGGCTGCTGCAGCTAAGAGAGAGCTGCCCCCGCTGAGAGCCTGCCCGAATCTGAACCCTTAAACCTTTCTCTGGATCCGTGTGGGCCGCTGCATCTAAGAGAGAGCTGCCGCCACTGAGAGACGACCTGAATCTGAACCCTTGAACCTTTTGCTGGATCCGTGTGGGCCGCTGCAGCTAAGAGAGAGCTGCCGCTGCTGGGAGCCCACCTGAATCTGACCCCTTGAAACTTTTGCTGGATCCATGTGGGCCGCTGCAGCTAAGAGAGAGCTGTCGCTGAGGAAAGCCTACCTAAATATGAACCCTTGAACCTTTTTCTGGATCCGTGTGGGCTGCTGCAGCTAAGAGAGAGCTGCCACCGCTGAGAGCCAGCCCGAATCTGAATCCTTGAACCTTTTGCTGGATCCGTGTAGGCCGCTGCAGCTAAGAGAGAGAGCTGCTGCCACTGAGAGCCCTCACCCTTGGCCACTTTACATCATCGTGAATCATTCTGTGGGCCGCCGCAGCTAAGAGAGAGCTGCTGCTGCTGAGTGCCCGCACCCTTTGCCACTTTGCATCATCATGATTCATTCTGTGGGCCGCCACAGCTAGGAGGGATCTGCTGCCGCTGAGTGCCCACACCCTTTGCACTTTGCACCCTCGTGAGTTGTCTTGTAGGCCACCACAGCTAAGAGTGAGCTGCTGCCGCTGAGTGCCCGCACCCTTGTCACCTTTTGCATCATTGTGATTTGTCCTGTGGGCTGACGCAGCTAAGAGAGAGCTGTGGCCGCTGAGCGCCTGCACCTTTACCAACTTTGCATTATTGGGATTTGTCCTGTGGGCCGCGCAGCTAGGAGAGAGCTGCTGCCGCTGTGTGCCCGCACCTTGTTTACCCTTGTCGAGGATTGTTGCTATCGTCTCGTGGGCCACCCCAGCTAAGAGAGAGCTGCTGCCGCTGTGAGCCCACCACGGAACTGCACGACGAGAGTGATCGCCACCACCAGCCCACCTGTCCCCGAGTGCCCGAATCGTTGTGGGTGCACGCTACGGGCCTCTGCAGCCCGGACTTGTAGTCACTGGGAGTCCGCCTGTCATCGTCTCCGCTTCTTCGAGAAGCTGCGTGCTGTGTCCCCTTTCACCGACAGGTATCTGGTGTGCAGCGGGTTACATAGGTCCCGGCATTGAACTTAGTCAGTGTCACATTCCGGTGAATACGTAATTGCCTTTTGGAGTCCCTACGGGTTGACGTGAATTGTAGTTGTTGAAACGCTTTGAGAATTTCGAGTTCAACTGTTAGATAAAGATATTATTTTTCTGTACCTACCTGAGTTGTGTCCTTTTGTGGTGTTGTTGCTGCCTTATTGTTCATGGTCATAAATGCTTCACACACTGCCTCTGAGATAGGCCTAACTGCTCGTGCTACATTACCACAGGGTTGAGCAGGGGTTGTCAATGGGGGTAACCCGCTTGCCCTGACTTAGGAAGAAGGGTCCCTATTTGGACATTGGCGCCCGCCATCGCCCACTGGAGACCCCCATTTCTAACAGGGAGGGAAACCCACATTTAGCACACACATTCTTATTGAAAATAACTTTCTTGTTTAAGTTTAATCTTTAAGTCTAAAACTGGAATGAATTCTCAGTGTAATTCTTAAAGGTTGCAATAAAAAAAAAATAAGAAAATAACTTTCTTCTCATGTCTGACGGGGGTGACTGCTGACCTTTGGTTCAACATGTAGCTTGTCTTTTTCCCCTTGACGTTTAGCACCTTGATCTTTACGCTCATTAACAACACCCACAACATTTTTTTCAGGTTTGAGTTCTCATGAGGCCTTCTGCGAAAGCTGAATGCTTTTTACAATAGTAATAGGTTCTTGTAAAGGTGGGTATTTCAGAGTTAATAGTTTTTCTTGAACTTTTTTTATCTCTACAGTGAACCACAATTTGTTTTTCTGATTAACTGAGAATTAAAATGTTCAAATTCACATTCTGAGGCTAAAATACGCAATGCTGCAACATATGACACAATACTCTCATCTGTGTCTTAATCTCTTGTAAAAAAACTTATGTCTAACTACAACCAGGCTACCTTCAAAGTCAAACTGTTTCTCTAACGTTTTTACCGCTTGATCAAATTTGTTTAACTCCTCTGAGCCCTCACCCAGATCAAGAGGAGGCAAATGCTCAAGAACAGCTTGTCCCTCAAAACCTAGATTGTGCTCTAAGATAAATCTTTAACTTTCAGCACTGAACCTTGTGCCCCTCCATGGCACCTAAATATTTAACGAATGCCCTATACCACACCTTCCACCTGAATGGAAGCTGTAAGAAAGGGGGAGGAGGTTGTACATGTTGCATTTCACAAAGAAAATACCTTACAACGTGGAAAAGAAATGTGAGAACAGCCAGCTTCTACCTGTGAAGAAAAAGGGTGAAACTGCACAAATTAACAGAGGAAAACAACACAAGTGATGTAACTATCAAGAATAGAACATGAAAACACATTTTCCACAGCAACTTTGCTTAGAAGATCAAATCCTTCATTTGTTCTTCTTAATCTTGAGTATTCATAGTAATGGACAAAAACAATTATAATTTTGCAGCTAAAACACTTAAGGGTAAGAAACCGACAGAGCAAAAAGAAACGTTAGCATGAGAAAGGATCTCCTTCAAGTAGCATGTATGGATATACTAAAAACCATTAAAACTGCTACATATGGCTAAACAGAAACAGAACCTTGTGAAAAAGAAGTAGATGTAATGACCTCTTGCTGCTTAAATGTTGTTATGCTGAAGAAATTGGAAGACTGGAGCAAAAATGTCACTCATGCCTGTAAAAAAACACACTACAAAAATAAGCGCAAGTGCTTAACGTGCCGATCCAAACAAAACGATGCGTCCTGTGAACTCCAATGTATTACTAGGGAGATTTTCCTTATAAGACGTGATGACGACGCGTTGCTTCTGATGAACAAAACGTTGCCACAGAGATCTGGCTGATACCTATTGCGACCTCCAACACGTTGCCACAGAAATGTTCGCTTCAGGAGGTAACGATGATGCGTCACTTGTGACCTCCAAAGCGTTACAACAGAGATATGAACACGTCACTTGTGAACTCTAGAGCGTTGTGACTCAGCACGCAAGAATATGCTCTGTAGGACGCTTCTTTACTGCGTGTATCCTCACCCAATTACGCGCTCCATGCATCCTCCAACACGGCTGGAACATTCCATTGCGTTACCATTAGGGTTTGAACTCGGCGAGGAGAAGGACCTCTCAATGAGTGGCCACAGGTAAGAAAACAGCGCAGCACTTGAAGACGCACACAACCAAAGGGTGGTAAATAACTCGCTGTTCTGTGCCACAACGATTCCGAACAGCAGCTGCGAAGTAGAAATTCACTGGCAGAAATGGGTTAGTGTAGAGATCCACCATGGGTGATTCAGTTGGGAACCACCAAAATCGCAGACTTCCTTGCGTCTTCTCCCACGGGACAACAATGCTTAAAATGCAGGACACCATCCAAAAGACCAAAAGTGAGGAGCTAGGAGCCTTTCACAGTCCAAAGACATCGAGGGAGACACCAGAGACACCAACCAGGAAACCACAGGAACTGATGATGCAGAAACACAGCATACACAGATGCAGCACACCTGGGTGGAGAGAGGAACAGTCCAACTTATCGCCAATTTTGTAGTGATCACACTGAGGCAGGCAAGCGTGGAAACACTAAGTTTAATGACTGCTCATGTCCACAGCTTCCAGGGAACAACAATAACTGCTCCTGGTATTCAAACATGAACATTCTATCACCATGACAGTGACATCATAGAGAGTAATATCCAGAGCTATAGAGAAACTATTACACTAACCTATTCCACTTGTAGTGAAAAACTTCTACTAATATCATAATTTGTGGGCACCTTCAGCTTTTTCTCCAGGATGCATTGTGAGTGACCTTCTTTCTTTGCTGTGCTCAGAGCCAGTAGAGAGCTTTCATCGCTGGGTTGTTCCTGCTTTCGTTTATGTTTAGTCACATTCCCAACACTTTACTCTAGAGCTTCTGTAATTTGTTTAATCTAAGATTTAAGACGTCATCTGTAATCAGTTTTGCTGCATTGAAACCTTGTAGACATCAGTAATCCTGCTAGTGGTATGAGGTGGTCTAAGAGGCAAGTCCAGTTTTGAGTGTTCACTTAGTGAACTGCAGTTCCATGATAACCTTTGGGATGCAAAATACATTAGAGCCTGGTTTCGAGTTTGGAGGATGGGTACTTCATCCCAAACAAGATCAATATTATGTCTGCCTCATTATAAGTAAGTTAGGCTGTAGTTAGGCAGATGGGATAGCTGCCATGTTTGTGATGGAGTGTCCATCTGCTAAACTCTTAATCAAGCCCTTATTGTTGAATATGATGCTCATGTTTATCCTCTGTAATGGGAGTGTTACGCAGAGCCTGTAGTCAGTAGAAAAGGAGTGTCAGTAGCACAAATGTAGATCCACTGAGGCACAAGCTCTTATCCCCATCCAGGAGTGGATGTGCTCTATCAATTTGAGGTGACATTTTGATTCCAAGAGTCATCCCGCAAGCAGAGGTGGATAGTTAATATGTGATGGCTGTAACTATTGACTGGATGCATCTAGAACCCCAGGTGGTGTAGTGCAGTGAGCTTGGCTAGAATCGCAGGTGGTGTAGCGCAGTGAGCTTGACTAGAATCGCAGGTGGTGTAGCTCAATGAGCTTGGCTAGAATCGCAGGTGGAGTAGTGCCGTTAGCTTGGCTAGAATCCCATGTGGTGTAGCGCAGTGAGCTTGGCTAGAATCGCAGGTGGTGTAGTGCAGTGAGCTTGGCTAGAATTGCAGGTGGTGTAGATCGATGAGCTTGGCTAGAATCGGAGGTGGTGTAACTTAATGAGCTTGGCTAGAATTGCAGGTGGTGTAGCGCAGTGAGCTTGGCTAGAATCGCAGGTGGTATAGATCAATGAGCTTGGCTAGAATGGCAGGTGGTGTAGCTCAATGAGTTTGGCTAGAATGGCAGGTGGAGTAGCGCAGTGAGCTTAGCTAGAATCCCTGGTGGTGTAGCTCAATGAGCTTGGCTAGAATCGCAGGTGGTGTAGTGCAGTGAGCTTGGCTAGAATTGCATGTGGTGTAGCGCAGTGAGCTTGCCTAGAATCGCAGGTGGTGTAGTGCAGTGAGCTTGGCTAGAATTGCAGGTGGTGTAGATCAATGAGCTTGGCTAGAATCGCAGGTGGTGTAACTCAATGAGATTGGCTAGAATCGCAGGTGGTGTAGCTCAGTGAGCTTGGCTAGAATCGCAGGTGGTGTAGATCAATGAGCTTGGCTAGAATCGCAGGTGGTGTAGCTCAATGAGCTTGGCTAGAATCGCAGGTGGTGTAGCGCAGTGAGCTTGGCAAGAATCGCAAGTGGTGTAGCTCAATGAGCTTGGCTAGAATCACAAGTGGTGTTGCTCAATGAGCTTGACTATAATCGCAGGTGGGGTAATGCAGTGAGCTTGGCTAGAAACGCATGTATTGTAGCTCAGTGAGCTTGGCTGTGAGGCAAATTGTCACACCAAGCAGCAGCTCTCCTATAATGCATCCATACAGGAAACCACTCCTTACTCTTGTGCTTGAATGTGCTGAGCTGGGTCTGACATGTCAACTGTTTTTGGAGGATTCTTTAGGGTTGAGTGTTAGTCCACACGCACATGCCCATTCACACAGCTATTTCAGAAGTATCTGGTTGTCTATGTTGCTATACTCCGGGGGCATCCGGTGTATGGCCAGGTTAGGCGAATCCCTGACAAATTTGTAGGATATCGGAATACAGTTGTTTTTTAATGGTCTTGAAACAGAGGTGTTTCTCTGCTGGGGAGGGGGTAAATCAGGGAGAGGAGTAGAGGGGAGGGGGATCTCTGAGTCCAGCCATGGTGGGGGTGAGATCCACAGAACAATCGTTGAGAGGTGCACACTGCAAATGGCTCCTGATGCTGCATTACAGTCCTAGCTCTGACTGTAGAAGGGAGCACAGATCAAACAACAGAGATCACCAGATGTCCTGCAGGCATCACAAATGGCCACCAGTCTCAGCCAAATAGGTCAAGAGACGACATAGGTCTGAAATAATTCTGCATCTTGAAGGACCCTGAAAAAAGGATTTCCAAAAGAAAATTGAGAGACAATATTAGAGGGAGAGAGCAGATATAATGCATAATAGCAAAACAACAGAAGACAGGGTGCGAATAAGTATCATAGAAACAAAATTCAGATATTCATCATGGTTAATTATACTAATTATGACTATTTGTACTGATCACAATGGAAATGTATTGCCTGTTTGTATTTAATACTACAATCCAACTCGATTGTATTAAATACATCAATGTCCAAAGTAAGACTTAAAAGGATTCAAACTTATGCCAAACATATCACAAGCATATGTTTGGCACATGAGCATAATCCAATGTATGACTTCTTAGGTTCGGAACTTGTACCAGTTACACAAAGTTCTCTGTAACAACAGCATGAACCAACTGAACTATTTTGCTAAGAGTTGAACTTGTGACCTAGGTGGCCCACAGTGGATGCCTGTATCTCAAAAGAATGGCGGAGCGGGGGAGAAGGCAGGTGGGGAACGACACAAATAAGCATTTGCAATGCAACGGTCTCGCCTTTAGGATCTTAAAAGTATTTAGCCATGCAGCACAATATCCTGGGTGTTATATTAACTCTTTTCATTTAGCCTTACACAACTGCTATAACCGGATGAAAAGAGCATTTGTTCTCAGTGGGGTGCCATGGAAAGGGGTTAAGGTCTGTTAGTTCCAAACAATAAAGTTTTTCAAAAACCAATATGCATTGACAAAGTCAAAAGGCTGGCAACATAATTCGGACCAGCTAGCTTTGCAAATGCTTGTGTTGCTTTGTCAGGGATGTGGAGCAGCAGAGGAATGTGGAGGTAAAGAACAGTGTGGTATGAAATTGAAACTGATCATGAGCAATAGCTAGACTGAAACAGAAGTGTGTTCTGTGAGAAAGACACAAGCTGAACTTGAAATATGATCTGCTAAACAAATATGATCTGTGAAACATGTTATGGTTTGAGATCGGGCTAAACTTCGCTGGAATGTCAAAGTTGAATAAGCACTGGCAATGACATTAGGTCTGGCTTTAACACCTCCAGAGTTTTCTGTTTGAATAGATTTAAGTCATCTATATGCATGAGCGGCTTGAACTCCAAGCCATACGAGAAATTGTGCAGTTTAAATAATGTTCTAACCTGTAAGCTCTCTTACATTTTGCACAGTGTGGTCATGGAACCCATTCTACAAACTTCAGAATTAAAACTTGCACTGGTAGCTCTGTACAGAACAGCACCCCAAGCATTCTGAAATCTAATTAGCTTGTTATGAATGACGCGGTAATTGCGAGCTTATACCGCTAAATATCGCTCGTGGAGGTCTTTGCTGAGCTGAGACAGGGAAGAAAATAGTGTTAGGAGTAAAGGGGCCAGTAGCTGTGGAAGGATAAAAATGATGACTTAGGAGGGACTAACAAGCCTCATACCAATCGGAAGGCAGCATTTAAGACAAAAGACAATGGGCAGAGAGTGGGCGGACCTTCCATGAAGCTTCCACACTACAATGTATACTGCATGCCTCGCAAAGCGATTTCAGCGCATTCGTGCTGCATCGCTAGGCAAAACCTAAAAGAAAATAGTGTTAGGAGTAAAGGGGCCAGTAGCTGTGGAAGGATACAAATGATGACTGTGGAGGTACTAACAAGCGTCAAACCAATCGGAAAGCAGCATTTAAGACAAAAGCCTATGGGCAGAGAGTGGGCGGAGCTTCCACAAAGCTTCCACACTACAGTGTATACTGCATACCTCGCAAAGCGATGGGAGCACATTCGTGCTGCATTTATAGGCTAGACCTAAAAATGACAACTTATCTGCTGCATCACTGGATCTCCGTTTCATGGTTTTCCAGGCTCCTTTTCTACACAGGCACAGGCTCACCTGGCTAATCCTGACGCTGTTCTCATGCGAGAACAGTATCAGGATTGGCTTGAGCAGCGTGAGTTTGTGCTCTCAGTTAGACTGGGAGCCTGTGCCTGTTATCTCCAACCCGGCAAGACAGCACGGGTTGAAGACAGCTCCAGTGCGAATGAGGATCTGGCCTGCCTGAGACTGCCTGGCCAAACCACCAAGCGCACTGATACCAGTACTAAATACTTGCTCTCGTGCCTGCCCCCACTCGGCCCTCTCCTCAAATCTCAGCGGCTAGAAAAAAAAAGCAAAACAATTATAAACCTGGTTTATTATCGTTTTATTTTTTTGTATTTAAGAATGCTGCTGGGGGGGGGGGCGATTCTCCTACGCCATAGTAGTGGAGGAGCCGTTGCTGGTGGCCCATCTGTTATCCTGCGTTAACGAAGGCTATTTTTTACTAAATCAGGGCTAAATGACACAACCCTACTGCAGCTCAACTCCAATACTGTCAAGAAGTTCCTAGACATAGATAACTGTGTAGTATGCCCTCTATGTGCTATGCTGTAACCCTTAATGTTTTGAGGGCATGTTTGTGTTCTGCTATGGTTTAAATGTTGCCTCAAACAGATGCAAAACTTCTAATTTCTAATATGGTAAGCCTGCAGTATTCTTCATTCATAGTGACATATTTCAGCTTTTCGTCACTTGGGAGGGAGAGAGGTTGGGTCAGAAAGCCCAGAGTGATATTCTCTCTGTAGGTGTTTCCCTCACCACTCATGAGTTACTCTTTGTTCTTAGAATCCCCCCATCCGGGGCTTGCGGCCCCTTTCGTGGTGGAGACCTGATTTGGGAGGCAGTACCCTCTTCTGTTGAGAAACTCCCACAGACTGCCAGCGAGTTCTTCTTCTTCATCGGCTCACAATCCTTTGCTGTTCCCTTCTTCTTCCTCAGTTGGTAAGTTCCACATCCATGAAGGCCCATCCTTAACTCTTTGTTTTACCACTGTTCAGAGTTTATCTAGCTGGTTGAAATTCTAAAAGTAAATGTAAAGAAATGAGCTAGCTGCAGCGAATTGAGAAGCTGAGTTTAATGGTCTGTAGTGGACATTAATAGGAGAAATTACTTTTCTGTCTGGTTATAGTCAACAGCATCTTTTATGTTTGTTGACACACTGGCAGGTATTCTTGTGCCGAGTGGTTGTGCATCCCAGAATATCGAGGTAGGAATCTCGATGGCACAAAATATTGTGGACACAGTGGACCTGATTACGAGCTAAGGTGCTATTTATTGCTCCGATAAATAACTATGCCACGGGGCACGTTATGTATCAGGTGGGATAAATAACACCTGCTAGGAGTCCATGGAGAATAACGTGCAGATGTTAATGTTTAATGCAACAAAATCCGCATGATACAGTAAACACTGTACATTTTCCCCAATTAAATTTTGGCAGGTTTGACTAGGCAAAATTTAAAGAAGCTTCAGTTATTAAACAAATCTGATCATTATTTGAGGCGTTAAATGTCTTTAAACTCGTAATATCACTCCATGCATAAACAGGGGTCAGCGTATGGGTAGGAATATTATCAGGAATTCGTAATTAGCACCAGTTTCTAAAGATAAAATATCGAAATGTAAGAAGTATAGATCTTCTTTACATAACTGCACATATATGACTGTGACTATATATATATATATATATATATATATATATTATCTACTGGCGGTCGCCAGTAGATAGTTATAGTTAGGACCGAGTTTCCATAGGAAATCTCAAAATTCTATTTTGAATAACTTTGGCGCCGATTGACGAATCCTCGCGAAATTTTCAAAACTAATGGGGCGCTCCGCTCCTACCCTGAAAGTCTCGGGGTGATTCGTCAAGCGGGGCCCGAGAAAAAGGGGGGGTCCCAAAACGCGTTTTCCCCATGGATTTTTCCATAGGGACTTTAGTCGCAGCTACAGCCCGAACGGCTGAACAGAATTACGTGAAATTTGGCAGAGAGGTAGCCATAAGGTCCATGAAGTGCCTTTTGCAGATTTGGTGTAAATCTGTTCAGTATTTCCAGAGAAAATAGCATTTAAATCAATATATATATCTGTACGCGCGCAGCGTGCGCGCTGGGTGCGCGCACCTTGCCGTGCGCGAGCGCAATTCTGATTGGTTGTTAGATCTTAGTAAACATTCGAATCGGTCGAAACCAGGAAGTGTCGGTCGCCATTTTGTCTCTCGCACTCTGAGGGGGTGAAAAACAAATGTGGAGAACGTGAAAAGGGGGCAGGGTGGACAGTTCCTGACCCCCTAGCCGTGGTCAGGGGGTCCCAGAAGGACCCCCAAGGGCCCAACATTTTTTAATTTTTTTTCCGAAAAATCGCCGAGTGCGCGCACCTTGCGCGCACCACCCAAACGGAAAAAATTCTGCGAAGTTCGCGCAGCGTGCGCGCACTCCGCGATTTTTCGAAAAAAAAAATGTATTTGGCCCTTGGGGGCGAAGCGCTCCGTGCGCGCACGGCACGAACTGTGTAAAGTGGGCGCGCGGTGCGAAAAAGTTGTGTTTAAAAAAATATATTAATAAATACATAACTTAGCATTTAAAAAACCGTACAAATTCACTGAAAAAACCATAGGTTTCACACACGTTATAGTTAGGAATTAGCATTTAAAAAACCTTGCAAATTCACTGAAAAAACCATAGGTTTCACACATGTTATAGTTAGCGGAAATTTTACTGATAAAAAACCAGTGAAATTCCCCCGTTATAGTTAGCGCAGGCAACTATAACTCACGCGACTGCAATCCTCTGCTGATGCTAATACTGTATTTAGACACTTATTTGCCCATGTCTTCTTCCATACATTTTTAGCTATACATATATTACAAATATTTTTTTTTCATAAAGACACATATGTCATCAGCAGAAGATTGCAGTCGCGTGAGTTATAGTTGCCTGCGCTAACTATAACGGGGGAATTTCACTGGTTTTTTATCAGTAAAATTTCCGCTAACTATAACATGTGTGAAACCTATGGTTTTTTCAGTGAATTTGCAAGGTTTTTTAAATGCTAATTCCTAACTATAACGTGTGTGAAACCTATGGTTTTTTCAGTGAATTAGTACGGTTTTTTAAATGCTAAGTTTTTTTCCCTTATAATAAGCCCTGTACATTTGGTGGCCTTCGGCCACCAAAAGCACAGGGGGTGGGGTAAGTGTGGATAGTGTTTTTTGCCCTTAACATAAGCCCTGTACATTTGGTGGCCTTCGGCCACCAAAAGCACAGGGGGTGGGGTAAGTGTGGATAGTGTTTTTTTTATTTTTGTTCAGACCGAACGAGCTAAATAAACTACACTATCTGGCACTTAATTGTGGTCCGTCTCCGTCTTTGGCGCGAAGCAGCAGAGGGACGGAGTACTTTGATATTACAAGTCGAACAACCTCCGACGACTACTGACGGACCCCCTCTCTGGATTTGGTCAATGCTAGCAAGGAGGAGTCTGGCAACGAGGCAACCCGGAACCAGAATCAGCGGTACTTCCTGGGAAGGAATTGAGCATTCGACCCCCTGAAGCCTGAATATCGCCGGAATTCCTGGCTAATCTACGATTCACCGCGAGTCGGAGGACCCGAGGTGTGCAGCAGCTTACCAGGTAGGATTGATTACGGCAAATTTGGGGTAGAGAGGCGTGCCAATCGAGGGGTTACACCTAGCGCATAGTGTTTGGTGAAGACGTTAGTGAACAACGTTGCCTTCCCCCTCGTACCACGACGATTTCAATCTTTAGCCATGTCGGATGACACGGTACGGAGCTGAGAAGCGGCGGCAATAGATATTTTCAGTGATTCAACACCAGCCGCCGAATGTCAAGACACGACAGTCAGATCAAAGACCAACTTTTCAAATACTTTGAAAGACAAATTCAAGATTCTAGAGAAAAAGAGCAAGGCTGAACAAAGCAAATGGTGGGAATCCCGATCACTTCAACGCTACATCGATGTAGGGAGAGTCCCGCGCGGATTAAGGATTTTCTTGGCACCGAGTTATGAAAACCCCAATGTAGAAATGATGCGAGAATGGGCAGAATGCAACCTTGATTCCTCAAAACGTCTCATTTTGATACTTATCAAGTACGCAGATATTGACAGAGCTACTTTACTCGAAGAAATCAACAAACTGAATGAGGAAATAGAGGAAATGGGCACTATTGAAGAACGAAACAAATTACGTAAAGAAATGACAACCAGGCTCATCAAGGAGGAGGAGCTGATAAAGGAACGAAAAAAATATAAGTTCAATCGTGACAAAAATGACTATGAACGTGGACAAATCTTTACGTTTGCAAAAAGATATGAGGCACTGCGCACTTCAAAAGATAAAACTTCAATACTACCTAAAATAGGAATAACTGCAAGTGGCACCACAGGCTCTAACTCTACAATCTCAGACCTTAGTTCTCCTGCTGAAAGTGGCTCAGACAATGAAACTTCAGGCATCATGGGAAGCACTTCTACCAAACCCAATACCCTTGTACAAGAGCTGTCTTTTTTATATCAAGATCGGAGGCAAACCTTACGCCCCAGGATACAGCGGAACAACGAAGAAGAAACAAGAACTACAGGAGGAGGCAAAGAAGACAAGCGAGCAGGCAAAGGGCCAAGAACCAGGCAACAAAGAGGACGCCGCTGGTAAACAATGGCACCGACCTTACAGACAAAACCATCATCAATCTGTCTAGCATCAACCTCAGCGAGGAAGAAAAAAAGATCTTGGGTTTGGGCTTATCATACTGCCCCAATAACAACTTTAATTATGCAAGAACTCGCACAGATATCTACAAAACAGTGAGGAAGCTCAAATTGAGAAAATTTCACAAGACAGCCCCTAAAACCAAAATACCATCTCTGGCAGAAACACTGAAGGAAACAACACAGAGTGACGCTCCCTTAGAGGAGATTCTGGAAGAACTTTGGATTCAACCACAGCACATGTCTGAAACAACGGCAAAGCAAATAATCACTACAAGTCAAGAGACAACTACGCTTTCAAATAGACCATCTAAACACAAAACGAATTTCAAACCGAAATCGACTTTTAATCCTGTTATGCTTAGAGATTCCATCGATGTCTTTCATGAACTAGTAACTGAACAAATTAAAAAACTTAATTACAGAACTCAAGGTCAACTAAGGAAATATCGTTGGCAGGATCAAAAATACAATGAACTCATGATCAAACTAAAAGAAAATAAAACTATAATCATACGAAATTCTGACAAAGGAGGCAACATTGTGATTTGGAGCAAAACTGAATACAACAAAGAGGCATATTCCCAATTGAATGATAGGGAATGTTACACTAGAATCAGCAGCACTAATTTAAAAATGATTTACGAACAATACCATCAGATGTTACGTACATGGCACAAACAGGACCTTATAACGACTCAGGAATATAAATTCTTAAGGAATGAACACCCAGTGACACCAACGATCTACTTCATTCCCAAAACCCATAAGGATCCTTTGAAACCGCCTGGACGCCCCATCATCTCAGCACGTAACAGTTTGCTCGAACACTCATCACAATATGTTGACCATTTCCTCCAACCACATGTTAAATCACTTCCCTCCTACATACGAGATACCAGTGACTTCCTGAATAAATTACAAAATATCGTATGGGACCAAACATACATCATGATGGCGCTGGACGTGTCTTCCCTATACACCAGCATAAGACACGAAGATGGTATTACAGCAATTGAACATTATTTGAACAAGGAACAAGACCATTGTTTAAAACATCAAGCAATGTTAATTGATATGATACACTTTTGTCTTGAGAATAACATCTTTATGTTCAATAATGTACTGTATCGGCAGACAAGAGGTGTAGCTATGGGGGCCAGCTTTTCCCCAAGCTACGCCTGTCTCCATATGGGTAGATGGGAGGAGCTGGTCCTCAACAAGCTATTACAGAACAACTTGGGAGTGGTTACATGGCTCAGATACATTGACGATTTGTTCGTCATATGGAGGGGCACCAAAGAGTCAGCAACACAATTTGTATCAGATATTAACATCAATGATCTCAACCTTCATTTTACTGCCACCATTAGTGAGCATTCCGTGACTTTTTTAGACACTGAAATCTACATTGAGCATAACAGGATAGAAACTAAACTTTTCCGTAAGCCTACCTCTGGGAACTCTACTCTCCATGCAGGGAGCGCTCATCCACAACACCTCATCCACAGTATCCCATACGGTGAGATGTTGCGGATGAGGAGACTTCATAGCAATGATAAGGATCTTAAACAAGCCCAAGAAGACAGCAAATTGAGGTTTTTAGCGAGGGGTTACACATCTGACAACATTGATGCCGCTATTAAGAAATCGATGCTTCAAACACGAGCCGATTTACTCAAAAACAAAAAGAACCACACATGCAAGAATCTCATTACACTAGATCCAGAGGATAGCAATAGAGAACCAAATACATTGAGAGTAGTGCTACAATACAGTAGACAACACAAAGAAATCAAAACTATTCTACAGAAGAATTGGCCATTGGTGGTAAATGATCCAATTATTGGATCTGAACTACCGTCTAGAGTGTTGGTAACTTACAGCAGAGGGCCATCCATGAGGGACCGTTTGGTCTCAACAAATCCTGAAACTATTGAGAATTCTAGCTGGCTTTCTCAACATAAGGGTTTCTTTCGCTGTAAAACGTGTAAGGCCTGCCAACAAGGCATAAATATGACTGAATATAAAACTCCTTTCAGTGACAAAAAACGTGTTATACGTAAACTACTTACATGTAAAACTGACCACGTAGTTTATGTTCTTAGTTGCCCCTGCAATTTATTATATGTAGGCAGCACTAAGCTCCCGGCACATAAACGCATATTACAACATCTCAGGGCTATTAACAACCAAGATAACACGTATCCTGTCGCACGCCACTTTAAAGAACATCATTCATCAAATAACAAAGAACTCAAATACTTTCTGATCGATGCGATACCACCTAGCAGACGTGGCGGCAACAGAGAGAGTGCCCTTAGACGTTTGGAAACTCAGTATATCCTAGAACTCGATACCAAACAGCCCAATGGATTAAATATTACGGAGGACCTTTACACCTGTCTATGAAATACAAGTAATGCATTTGAAAGCTACATCAAAGCATAGACAAGTCAAGACACAAGTTACTAAGTCAGCCCAAACTAGTATTGTTAAAATACATGCTTCATCTCTTGACTTAAGTAGTGACATTACAGGCATTAGCCAGGACACACGACTGAATACTTAAACATGTGGAAGCACATTACAATGGAGGAATATGGAATTACATATAAAGCATACATTGATTAGTATTACTTATTTATTATCTTAATAATATATCATATTTATTGTTATTTATTGTCAATGTATATATATTTGCAATATATGTAGACCTACTTTCTGCTACACACAACGAACACCGTGCATTTCCATGTTAATGGGCTAACTGAGCATTTTAACCTCTTCCTTGTTCAGCACTTGCATACATCTTTTTATCTATGTATTTTACATACATCTCCATGACTTGACCTATCAAGCATTTACACATATACCTTCGGTTGGGGGATGTATCGTTGGCTTTATTATCTGACTTAGAACTATCACTTACACTTTTTTTAACACGTTTATTACTATCACTTATTCCCAATTGTTCCTGCACACTCCTTCACATTATTTATATCTTCACATTCAGCACCACAGTGAGGGCGCATACCACTACGGTCCAAATCTTGTCACAGAGTCGAACGATGGTGACTCAGGACACAAATTTATTGACAAATTGATTACTGACTTGATACGCTTATGTTTTGATATATTGTTGTAATTTTAAACTTTTAATATTATAATATATGTCTTTTATATCAACATATATCGTTTATTAGCCGCAAGGCTCTCACAAGTCTTTCTACCTTGTCTATGCATACCTCATTGCACTGTCACTTTAAATGCTGTAAGGTTGCGCTGTACCCCTGTCATGTGATCAAGGTTCATTTTTCGAACCGAAACGCGTCAGACCGAACGAGCTAAATAAACTACACTATCTGGCACTTAATTGTGGTCCGTCTCCGTCTTTGGCGCGAAGCAGCAGAGGGACGGAGTACTTTGATATATATATATATATATATATTACCTACTGGCGGTCGCCAGTAGGTAGTTATAGTTAGGACCCCTTTTCCATAGGAAATCCGCAACATTCTATTTTGAATAACTTTGGCGCCGGTCGACGAATCCTCGCGAATTTTTCAAAATAGGTGGGGCGCTATGCTCCGCTCCTACCCTGAAAGTCTCGGGGGGATTCGTCAAGCGGGGGCTGAGATAAAAGGGGGGTCCCAAAACACGTTTTTCCCATGCATTTTTCCATAGGACCTTTAGACAGGGCTACAGCCCGAACGGCTGAACAGATTTACTTGAAATTTGGCAGAGAGGTAGTCCTCAGGTCAAGGAAGTGCCTTTTGTAGGTTTGGTGTAAATCTGTTCGGTAGATTCTGAGAAAATAGCCTTTAAATCAATATATATATCTGAGCCAGCTTACGGTGCGCTTACGGTACGCGTCGCGTGAGTTATAGTTGCCAGCACTAACTATAACGGGGCAATTTCACTGGTTTTTTATCAGTAAAATTTCCGCTAACTATAACATGTGTGAAACCTATGGTTTTTTCAGTGAATTTGCAAGGTTTTTTAAATGCTAATTCCTAACTATAACGTGTGTGAAACCTATGGTTTTTTCAGTGAATATATATATATACTCAGAAAAAACCATAGGTTTCAGGGGTGTTATAGTTAGCTGGCCATTTCACTCGTACAAAACCATAGAAATTCCTCCGTTATAGTTAGTTCTGCTAACTATAACTCGCGCGCCCGCAATGCACTGCTGATGTTGTCACATATTGCATCATTCATGACATGGTCAGTGACATCACTGTTGACATCTCAAACAACATCACTGATGACATCATCCAGTGAATGTGGTTTAGTTTGAAATTTAAATATGTATTATATTTATACCAATCTGTATTGAAGATTGAGTGGATATATAACTGTCGTGATGGATGATTTAGTAGCTGTCTGACTGTTTAAGTGAGTAATTAAAAGTGTCTCACTTAATACATGGATTAGTAACTAAGCTATGTGAATATGTGCATCACTGTCTCTGTTGTTGTATAACATGCTGCATCAGTTGGTCACTAACTACATGAGTGTGTACATTAGTTATTGATTAGTTGGGTGAGTATTTGTATGGGACACTGAGTTTGTGTGTGTTTGGATGGGGTGTGTGTAACTCTATGCATAGATGTGTGAATGGTTGATTGACTAGGTTTATAGGTTTACGAGTGCATGTAGAAACAGTTGTTTGGGTGACTGGGTGTAATTATTTGTGTGTTGGTGAGCGAATATATGTTTTAGTTGTACATCTACAACAAAGTAAATAAATAAAAGGCATTGTATGTGAGAGTTGGTGTATATAAATAAGTATGTGTAAGAGTCGGTGATTGTGAGAGTAACTATATGAATGAGTCTATAATTGTAATGGTGATTATTTAACATATTAACTATGAGTTACTATGTGTTTGAATAAATGAGGTGTTGTTGTATAATTGTGTAAGTGAGTAAATGTAAGTGTGATTAATTTCATGAGTGAGTAGGATGTCTGCATAACCGACTAAGATGACTGCTGATGTGTCAATGTCTATATATGTGTATAAGTGCATTTGATAGTGTTCTATTAATTAGTGTCTGCATGTATAAATGATTCTGTTGTTGAATGGGGAGTTGTGTGTGTAGACTTAGGAATCAGTGAGTGGGTATGTAGTAACTGGTATTGGTGTGTCAATGGATTCAAATATGGTCCTCTGTATTTTACAGTGAGTGATGAAAGGTTATACTAGTGTATGATGAGGTGTATCAGATTTTCACGTGGATGATGTCATCAGTGATGTAATCAGTGATGTCACTGACCATGCCATGAATGATGCAATATGTGACATTATCAGCAGTGCATTGCGGGCGCGCGAGTTATAGTTAGCAGAACTAACTATAACGGAGGAATTTCTATGGTTTTGTACGAGTGAAATGGCCAGCTAACTATAACACCCCTGAAACCTATGGTTTTTTCTGTGAATTTCTAAGGTTCTTTAAATGCTAATTTCTAACTATAACGCCTCTGAAACCTATGGTTTTTTTCAGTGAATTTCAAAGCTTTTTAAAATGCTAATTTCTAACTATAACGTCTCTGAAACCTATGTTTTTTTTCAGTGAATTTCAAAGGTTTTTTTAAATGCTAATTTTTAAGTGTGATAGTAGTTATATCTATTGTTTTGTACTGATTTTCTACAGTTTAACAGTTTATTTATAAATATTTTATTCATTGAATAACTTTATATATTTTTCTGAAAATTGTACAATTTTAAAAAAAAATAATTCAAACTGATATATTGATGAATTTTTTTGTTTTTATTTTTTATTGTAATATATTTATATTATTTTCTTTCAAATAAAATGTTTCCAAAATGTTTTCAGAGTCGCACACTCAAAGCGTACACATTACGGTGGGTGCACGGATTCTAGCCACCATTTTAGAAAAGTCGTGAAGGATCCACGTAAGGTGTGCGACGGCTGCGTGTTTTTCAGTTACATCATATATATTTAATATTACGTGATGTGCGCGATTGGTATGCAACCAGTCCGCGACTCCTGCTCCCGCGCATTCACGACACATGTGCATTACGGTACGAGATGCTTTTGCGGTGGCGGGTCCCGCGTGATGTCATATATGTGCTGGGGCACGCTGGGTGCGCGACTCCAGCAAAAAAATTGTATGTTCCAAAATGATATGTATGTGTCTTTAATATACATATTAGGGCAAGAGATTATCTAACATATTCATAAAAATAATATATTTGTACCTGTAATAAACTTATAATATTTTTAAACATATTTTCGCGAAGTCGGGTACGTACATCGTGAGCGCAGAGAACCAGGTCAGCAGAGATGCTGTAGAGCCAGAGAAACCAGGTCAGCAGAGCCATTGTAGAGCCAGAGAACCAGGTCAGCAGAGCTGCTCTAGAGCCTAAGAAGCAGGTCAGGAGAGCTGCTCTAGAACCAGAGACCCAGGTCAGCTGAGCTGCTCTCTAGAGCCAGAGACCCAGGTCAGCAGAGCTGCTTTAGAGCCAGAGAACCAGGTCAGCAGAGCTGCTCTAGAGGCAGAGAACCAGGTCAGCAGAGCTGCTTTAGAGCCAGAGAACCAGGTCAGCATAGCTGCTTTAGAGGGAGAGAACCAGGTCAGCAGAGCAGCTTTAGAGCCAGAGAACCAGGTCAGCAGAGCTGCTCTAGAGCCAGAGAACCAGGTCAGCAGAGCAGCTTTAGAGCCATGGAACCAGGTCAGCAGAGCTGCTCTAGAGGCAGAGAACCAGGTCAGCAGAGCTGCTCTAGAGCCAGAGAACCAGGTCAGCAGAGCAGCTTTAGAGCCATAGAACCAGGTCAGCAGAGCTGCTCTAGAGGCAGAGAACCAGGTCAGCAGAGCTGATTTAGAGGGAGAGAACCAGGTCAGCAGAGCTGCTTTAGAGCCAGAGAACCAGGTCAGCAGAGCTGCTCTAGAGCCAGAGAACCAGGTCAGCAGAGCAGCTTTAGAGCCATAGAACCAGGTCAGCAGAGCTGTTCTAGAGGCAGAGAACCAGGTCAGCAGAGCTGATTTAGAGGGAGAGAACCAGGTCAGCAGAGTTGCTTTAGAGCCAGAGAACCAGGTCAACAGAACTGCTCTAGAGCCAGAGAACCAGGTCAGCAGAGCTGCTTTAGAGCCATAGAACCAGGTCAGCAGAGCTGCTTTAGAGCCAGAGAACCAGGTCAGCAGAGCTGATCTAGAGCCAGAGAACCAGGTCCGCAGAGCTGCTGTAGAGCCAGAGAAACCAGGTCAATAGAGCTGCTTTAGAGCGAGAGAACCAGGTCAGCAGAGCTGCTTTAGAGGGAGGGAACCAGGTCAGCAGAGCTGCTTTAGAGCCAAGGGACGAGGTCAGCAGAGCGGCTCTAGAGCCAGAGAATCAGGTCAGCAGAACTGCTTTAGAGCCATATAACCGGGTCAGCAGAGCAGCTTTAGAGCCAGAGAACCAGGTCAGCAGAGCTGTTGTAGAGCCAGAGAACCAGGTCAGCAGAGCTGTTGTAGAGCCAGAGAACCAGGTCAGCAGAGCTGCTCTAGAGCCTAAGAACTAGGTCAGCAGAGCTGCTCTAGAGCCAGAGAACCAGGTCAGCAGAACTTCTGTAGAGCCAGGGAAACAAGGTCATCAGAGCTGCTTTAGAGCCAGAGAACCAGGCCAGCAGAGCTGCTTAGAGCCAGAGAACCAGGTCAGCAGAGCCGCTTTAGAGCCTAAGAACCAGGTGAGCAGAGCTGCTCTAGAGCCAGAGAACCAGGTCAACCGAGCTGCTGTAGAGCCAAAGAAACCAGGTCAGTAGAGCTGCTTTAGAGGGAGAGAACCAGGTCAGCAGAGCTGCTCTAGAGCCAGAGAACCAGGTCAGCAGTGCTGTTTTAGAGCCATAGAACCAGGTCAGCAGAGCCGTTTTAGAGCCATAGAACCAGGTCAGCAGAGCTGCTTTAGAGCCAGAGAACCAGGTCAGCAGAGCTGCTCTAGAGGCAGAGAACCATGTCAGCAGAGCTGCTTTAGAGCCAGAGAACCAGGTCAGCAGAGCTGCTTTAGAGGGAGAGAACCAGGTCAGCAGAGCAGCTTTAGAGCCAGAGAACCAGGTCAGCAGAGCTGCTCTAGAGCCAGAGAACCAGGTCAGCAGAGCAGCTTTAGAGCCATAGAACCAGGTCAGCAGAGCTGCTCTAGAGGCAGAGAACCAGGTCAGCAGAGCTGATTTAGAGGGAGAGAACCAGGTCAGCAGAGCTGCTTTAGAGCCAGAGAACCAGGTCAGCAGAGCTGCTCTAGAGCCAGAGAACCAGGTCAGCAGAGCAGCTTTAGAGCCATAGAACCAGGTCAGCAGAGCTGCTCTAGAGGCAGAGAACCAGGTCAGCAGAGCTGATTTAGAGGGAGAGAACCAGGTCAGCAGAGTTGCTTTAGAGCCAGAGAACCAGGTCAACAGAGCTGCTCTAGAGCCAGAGAACCAGGTCAGCAGAGCTGCTTTAGAGCCATAGAACCAGGTCAGCAGAGCTGCTTTAGAGCCAGAGAACCAGGTCAGCAGAGCTGCTCTAGAGCCAGAGAACCAGGTCCGCAGAGCTGCTGTAGAGCCAGAGAAACCAGGTCAATAGAGCTGCTTTAGAGCGAGAGAACCAGGTCAGCAGAGCTGCTTTAGTGGGAGGGAACCAGGTCAGCAGAGCTGCTTTAGAGCCAAGGGACGAGGTCAGCAGAGCTGCTCTAGAGCCAGAGAATCAGGTCAGCAGAACTGCTTTAGAGCCATATAACCGGGTCAGCAGAGCTGCTTTAGAGCCAGAGAACCAGGTCAGCAGAGCTGTTGTAGAGCCAGAGAACCAGGTCAGCAGAGCTGCTCTAGAGCCTAAGAACTAGGTCAGCAGAGCTGCTCTAGAGCCAGAGAACCAGATCAGCCGAGCTGCTGTAGAGCCAAAGAAACCAGGTCAGTAGAGCTGCTTTAGAGCCAGAGAACCAGGCCAGCAGAGCTGCTTAGAGCCAGAGAACCAGGTCAGCAGAGCTGCTTTAGAGCCTAAGAACCAGGTGAGCAGAGCTGCTCTAGAGCCAGAGAACCAGGTCAGCCGAGCTGCTGTAGAGCCAAAGAAACCAGGTCAGTAGAGCTGCTTTAGAGGGAGAGAACCAGGTCAGCAGAGCTGCTTTAGAGCCAAAGAACCATGTCAGCAGAACTGCTTTATAGCCATAGAACCGGGTCAGCAGAGCTGCTTTAGAGCCAGAGAACCAGGGCAGCAGAGCTGTTGTAGAGCCAGAGAACCAGATCAGCAGAGGTGCTCTGTAGCCTAAGAACTAGGTCAGCAGAGCTGCTCTAGAGCCAGAGAACCAGGTCAGCAGACCTGCTTTAGAGCCAGAGAAACCAGGTCAGCAGAGCTGCTTTAGAGGGAGAGAACCAGGTCAGCAGAGCTGCTTTAGAGACAGAGAGACAGGTCAGCAGAGCTGTTCTAGCTGACACTGACTGACACTGACTGACTGACACTGACTGATTGACACTGACTGACACTGATTGACTGACACTGACCTTGACTGACACTGACTGACACTGATTGACTGACACTGACTGACTGACACTAATTGACTGACACTGACTGACCGACACTGACTGACTGACACTGTCTGACACTGACTGACTGACACTGACTGACTGACACTGATTGACTGACACTGACCTTGACTGACACTGACACTGACTGACACTGACTGACTGACACTGGCTGACTGACACTGACTGACACTAATTGACTGACACTGCCTGACTGACACTGACTGACTGACACTGACTGACTGAAACTGACTGACTGACACTGACTGACTGACTGACACTTACACTGACTGACTGACACTGACTGACTGACACTGACTGACACTGACTGACTACTCTCTACTACTCTACTACTCACTCTCTACTACTCTCTACTAGTCTCTCTCTACTACTCACTCTCTACTACTCACTCTCTACTACTCACTCTCTACTACTGTACTACTCTCTACTACCCACTCTCTACTACTCACTCTCCATTACTCACTCTCTGCTATTCACTCTCTACTACTCTCAACTTCTCTCTCTCTACTACTCACTCTCTACTACTCACTCTCTACTACTCACTCACTACTACTCTCTACTACTCACTCTCTACTACTCACTCTCTACTACTCTCTAGTACTACTCTCTACTACTCACTCTCTACTACTCACTCTCTACTACTCACTCTCTACTACTCTCTAGTACTACTCTCTACTACTCACTCTCTACTACTCTCTCTCTCCTACTCACTCTCTACTACTCACTCTACTACTCTCTACTACTCACTCTTTACTATTCTCTCTCTACTACTCACTCTCTCCTACTCGCTCTCTACTACTCACTCTCCACTACTCTCTCTCTACTACTCACTCTCTACTACTCGCTCTCTACTACTCACTCTCCACTACTCTCTCTCTACTACTCACTCTCTACTACTCACTCTCTACTACTCACTCTCTACTACTCGCTCTCTCCTACTCTCTACTATTCACTCTCCACTACTCACTCTCTACTACTCGCTCTCAACTACTCTCTACTACTCACTCTACTACTCACTCTCTACTACTCTACTACTCTCTCTACTTCTCACTCTCTAGTACTCACTCTCTACTTCTCTTTACTACTCACTCTCTACTACACACTCTCTACTACTTGCTCTCTACTACTCGCTCTCTACTACTCTCTACTACTCACTACTCACTCTCTACTACTCCACTACTCTCTACTACTCACTCTCTACTACTCACTCTCTACTACTCTACTACTAACTCTCTACTACTCACTCTCTACTACTCACTCTCTACTACTCATTCTCTACTACTCACTCTATACTACGACCTCTCTACTGCTCTCTACTACTCTCTACTACTCACTCTCTACTACTCACTCTACTACTCACTCTCTACTACTCTCTGCTACTCTCTCTCTGCTACTCACTCTCTACTACTCACTCTCTACTACTCTCTACTTCTCACTCTACTACTCACTCTACTACTCTCTACTACTCACTCTCTACTACTCACTCTCTACTACTCTCTACTACTCACTCTCTACTACTCTCTCTATTCTACTCTCTACTACTCACTCTCTGCTACTCTCTCTACTACTCTCTACTACTCACTCTCTACTCTCTATTACTCACTCTCTACTCTCTACCTCTCTCTACCTCTCTCTCTACTACTCTCTACCACTCTACCTGTAGCTCTCTACCTCTACATCTCTACACCTTTACCTCTCTACCTCTCTCTACACCCACACATATGCACATATATATGCATATGCATTTATATATATGTATGTGTATATATATATATATATACATATATAAACATATATATAATCTGATAATCTATATAAATACAAATATAAATGCATGCACACATATACATATACATATATGCATACATATGCATGTTATGTACATGAAAGTTTGAAAAACACTACTACAAGCAAAGCTAAAAAGCCACCTAATTACAAACAGAATTGCTTTAACTTAAACGAGGGCGAGACCTATTGCATTTTCAATGCTTGTTTACTTTGGTTCCATCAAGAAGGCATTCAGATGTGCCACATATTTGCCATAAATTCGGAATGTTAGCACTCTAGTTGCTCAATAGATCACTGTAGTAAAGCTACTGCTCAGCGGGGAAGTCTGCTGCTGGTATTCAAAGTGCATGTTTCAGTCTGCATGTCAGAATTTTTGTATGAAATAGAAGAGGATTTGAGAAGTCAAAATGTGCCCTAATTTTTCTTTCTGCAGCACTAATCATAATTTCTATGGCAAAATGAACCCCCTCATGTTGTTCCTTTGCAAATTAAATGTTTTAAGTGTTACCACTTTATTCCAATCAAGATGGCTTCAGGTGTGCCATACTTTTGTCATAGTAAGACTGTTAGCGCTCTAGTTGTTCTTTAGAACACTCTGGGACATTCTGTCATTGGGCTATACTTGGGCTACATCTACTACTCTACTACTCTCTACTACTCTACTACTCTCTACTACTCTCTCTACTACTCACTCTCTAGTACTCTCTACTACTCACTCTACTACTCTCTACTTCTCTCCATCACTCACTCTCTACTACTGTACTACTCACTCTCCACTACTCTCTCTCTACTACTCACTCTCTACTACTCACTTTACTACTCTCTACTACTCACTTACTACTACTCTCTCTCTACTACTCACTCTCTACTACTCACTCTCTACTACTCGCTCTTTCCTACTCTCTACTATTCACTCTCCACTACTCACTCTCTAGTACTCGCTCTCAACTACTCTCTACTACTCACTCTACTACTCACTCTCTACTACTCTACTACTCTCTCTACTTCTCACTCTCTAGTACTCACTCTCTACTTCTCTTTACTACTCACTCTCTACTACACACTCTCTACTACTTGCTCTCTACTACTCGCTCGCTACTACTCTCTACTACTCACTCTACTACTCACTACTCACTCTCTACTACTCCACCACTACTCTCTACTACTCACTCTCTACTACTCACTCTCTACTACTCACTCTCTACTACTCTCTCCACTACTCACTCTCTACTACTCACTCTCTACTACTCTCTACTACTCATTTTCTACTACTCACTCTATACTACGATCTCTACTGCTTTCTACTACTCTCTACTACTCACTCTCTACTACTCTCTCTCTACTACTCTCCACTACTCACTCTCTACTACTCACTCTACTACTCACTCTCTACTACACACTCTCTACTACTTGCTCTCTACTACTCGCTCTCTACTACTCTCTACTACTCACTCTCTACTACTCTCTCTCTACTACTCTCCACTACTCACTCTCTACTACTCACTCTACTACTCACTCTCTTCTACTCTCTGCTACTCTCTCTCTGCTACTCACTCTCTACTACTCACTCGCTACTACTCTCTACTTCTCACTCTACTACTCACTCTCTACTACTCTCTACTACTCACTCTCTATTACTCACTCTCTACTACTCTCTACTACTCACTCTCTGCTACTCTCTCTACTACTCTCTACTACTCACTCTCTACTCTCTATTACTCACTCTCTACTCTCTACCTCTCTCTTCCTATCTCTCTACTACTCTCTACCTCTCTACCTGTAGCTCTCTACCTCCACACCTCTACCTCTACACCTTTACCTCTCTACCTCTCTCTACTTCTCTCTACACCCACACATATGCACATATATATGCATATATATGCATTTATATATATGTATGTGTATATATATATATATACATACATATATAAACATATATAATCTGCATATCTATATAAATATAAATGCATGCATACATATACATATATGCATACATATGCATGTTATGTGCATGAAAGTTTGAAAAACACTACTACAAACAAAGCTAAAAAGCCACCTAATTACAAACAGAATTGCTTTAACTTAAACGAGGGCGAGACCTATTACATTTTCAATGCTTGTTTACTTTGGTTCCATCAAGAAGGCATTCAGATGTGTCACACATTTGCCATAAATTCTGAATGTTAGCACTCTAGTTGCTCATTAGATCACCATAGTAAAGCTACTGCTCATCAGGGAAGTCTGCTGCTGGTATTCAAAGTGCATGTTTCAGTCTGCATGTCAGAATATTTGAATGAAATAGAAGAGGATTTGGGAAGTCAAAATGTGCCCTAATTTTTCTTTCTGCAGCACTAATCATAATTTCTATGGCAAAATGAACCCCCTAATTGTATTCCTTTGCAAATTAAATGTTTTAAGTGTTACCACTTTATTCCAATCAAGATGGCTTCAGGTGTGCCATACTTTTGTCATAAGTTAGACTGTTAGCACTCTAGTTGTTCTTTAGAACACTCTGGGACATTCTGTCATTGGGCTATACTTGGGCTACATCTACTACTCTACTACTCTCTACTACTCTACTACTCTCTACTACTCTCTCTACTACTCACTCTCTACTACTCTCTACTACTCACTCTACTACTCTCTACTTCTCTCCATCACTCACTCTCTACTACTGTACTACTCACTCTCTACTACTCTCTCTCTACTACTCACTCTCTACTACTCACTTTACTACTCTCTACTACTCACTTACTACTACTCTCTCTCTACTACTCACTCTCTACTACTCACTCTCTACTACTCACTCTCTACTACTCGCTCTCTCCTACTCTCTACTATTCACTCTCCACTACTCACTCTCTACTACTCGCTCTCAACTACTCTCTACTACCCACTCTACTACGCACTCTCTACTACTCTACTACTCTCTCTACTTCTCACTCTCTAGTACTCACTCTCTACTTCTCTTTACTACTCACTCTCTACTACACACTCTCTACTACTTGCTCTCTACTACTCGCTCTCTACTACTCTCTACTACTCACTCTACTACTCACTACTCACTCTCTACTACTCCACTACTCTCTACTACTCACTCTCTACTACTCACTCTCTACTACTCTACTACTCACTCTCTACTACTCACTCTCTACTACTCACTCTCTACTACTCTCTCTACTACTCACTCTCTACTACTCTCTACTACTCATTCTCTACTACTCACTCTATACTACGATCTCTCTACTGCTCTCTACTACTCTCTACTACTCACTCTCTACTACTCACTCTCTACTACTCTCCACTACTCACTCTCTACTACTCACTCTACTACTCACTCTCTTCTACTCTCTGCTACTCTCTCTCTGCTACTCACTCTCTACTACTCACTCGCTACTACTCACTCGCTACTACTCTCTACTTCTCACTCTACTACTCACTCTCTACTACTCTCTACTACTCACTCTCTATTACTCACTCTCTACTACTCTCTACTACTCACTCTCTTCTACTCACTCTCTACTACTCACTCTCTACTACTCACTCTCTACTACTCGCTCTCTCCTACTCTCTACTATTCACTCTCCACTACTCACTCTCTACTACTCGCTCTCAACTACTCTCTACTACTCACTCTACTACTCACTCTACTACTCTACTACTCTCTCTACTTCTCACTCTCTAGTACTCACTCTCTACTTCTCTTTACTACTCACTCTCTACTACACACTCTCTACTACTTGCTCTCTACTACTCGCTCTCTACTACTCTCTACTACTCACTACTCACTCTCTACTACTCCACTACTCTCTACTACTCACTCTCTACTACTCACTCTCTACTACTCTACTACTAACTCTCTACTACTCACTCTCTACTACTCATTCTCTACTACTCACTCTATACTACGACCTCTCTACTGCTCTCTACTACTCTCTACTACTCACTCTCTACTACTCACTCTACTACTCACTCTCTACTACTCTCTGCTACTCTCTCTCTGCTACTCACTCTCTACTACTCACTCTCTACTACTCTCTACTTCTCACTCTACTACTCAATCTACTACTCTCTACTACTCACTCTCTACTACTCACTCTCTACTACTCTCTACTACTCACTCTCTACTACTCTCTCTATTCTACTCTCTACTACTCACTCTCTGCTACTCTCTCTACTACTCTCTACTACTCACTCTCTACTCTCTATTACTCACTCTCTACTCTCTACCTCTCTCTACCTCTCTCTCTACTACTCTCTACCACTCTACCTGTAGCTCTCTACCTCTACATCTCTACACCTTTACCTCTCTACCTCTCTCTACACCCACACATATGCACATATATATGCATATGCATTTATATATATGTATGTGTATATATATATATATACATATATAAACATATATATAATCTGATAATCTATATAAATACAAATATAAATGCATGCACACATATACATATACATATATGCATACATATGCATGTTATGTACATGAAAGTTTGAAAAACACTACTACAAGCAAAGCTAAAAAGCCACCTAATTACAAACAGAATTGCTTTAACTTAAACGAGGGCGAGACCTATTGCATTTTCAATGCTTGTTTACTTTGGTTCCATCAAGAAGGCATTCAGATGTGCCACACATTTGCCATAAATTCGGAATGTTAGCACTCTAGTTGCTCAATAGATCACTGTAGTAAAGCTACTGCTCAGCGGGGAAGTCTGCTGCTGGTATACAAAGTGCATGTTTCAGTCTGCATGTCAGAATTTTTGTATGAAATAGAAGAGGATTTGAGAAGTCAAAATGTGCCCTAATTTTTCTTTCTGCAGCACTAATCATAATTTCTATGGCAAAATGAACCCCCTCATGTTGTTCCTTTGCAAATTAAATGTTTTAAGTGTTACCACTTTATTCCAATCAAGATGGCTTCAGGTGTGCCATACTTTTGTCATAGTAAGACTGTTAGCGCTCTAGTTGTTCTTTAGAACACTCTGGGACATTCTGTCATTGGGCTATACTTGGGCTACATCTACTACTCTACTACTCTCTACTACTCTACTACTCTCTACTACTCTCTCTACTACTCACTCTCTAGTACTCTCTACTACTCACTCTACTACTCTCTACTTCTCTCCATCACTCACTCTCTACTACTGTACTACTCACTCTCCACTACTCTCTCTCTACTACTCACTATCTACTACTCACTTTACTACTCTCTACTACTCACTTACTACTACTCTCTCTCTACTACTCACTCTCTACTACTCACTCTCTACTACTCGCTCTTTCCTACTCTCTACTATTCACTCTCCACTACTCACTCTCTAGTACTCGCTCTCAACTACTCTCTACTACTCACTCTACTACTCACTCTCTACTACTCTACTACTCTCTCTACTTCTCACTCTCTAGTACTCACTCTCTACTTCTCTTTACTACTCACTCTCTACTACACACTCTCTACTACTTGCTCTCTACTACTCGCTCTCTACTACTCTCTACTACTCACTCTACTACTCACTACTCACTCTCTACTACTCCACCACTACTCTCTACTACTCACTCTCTACTACTCACTCTCTACTACTCACTCTCTACTACTCTCTCTACTACTCACTCTCTACTACTCACTCTCTACTACTCTCTACTACTCATTCTCTACTACTCACTCTATACTACGATCTCTACTGCTTTCTACTACTCTCTACTACTCACTCTCTACTACTCTCTCTCTACTACTCTTTACTACTCACTCTCTACTACTCACTCTACTACTCACTCTCTACTACACACTCTCTACTACTTGCTCTCTACTACTCGCTCTCTACTACTCTCTACTACTCACTCTACTACTCACTACTCACTCTCTACTACTCCACCACTACTCTCTACTACTCACTCTCTACTACTCACTCTCTACTACTCACTCTCTACTACTCTCTCTACTACTCACTCTCTACTACTCACTCTCTACTACTCTCTACTACTCATTCTCTACTACTCACTCTATACTACGATCTCTACTGCTTTCTACTACTCTCTACTACTCACTCTCTACTACTCTCTCTCTACTACTCTCCACTACTCACTCTCTACTACTCACTCTACTACTCACTCTCTTCTACTCTCTGCTACTCTCTCTCTGCTACTCACTCTCTACTACTCACTCGCTACTACTCTCTACTTCTCACTCTACTACTCACTCTCTACTACTCTCTACTACTCACTCTCTATTACTCACTCTCTACTACTCTCTACTACTCACTCTCTACTACTCACTCTACTACTCTCTACTACTCACTCTCTGCTACTCTCTCTACTACTCTCTACTACTCACTCTCTACTCTCTATTACTCACTCTCTACTCTCTACCTCTCTCTTCCTATCTCTCTACTACTCTCTACCTCTCTACCTTTAGCTCTCTACCTCCACACCTCTACCTCTACGCCTTTACCTCTCTACCTCTCTCTACTTCTCTCTACACCCACACATATGCACATATATATGCATATATATGCATTTATATATATGTATGTGTATATATATATATATACATACATATATAAACATATATAATCTGCATATCTATATAAATATAAATGCATGCATGCATATACATATATGCATACATATGCATGTTATGTGCATGAAAGTTTGAAAAGCACTACTACAAACAAAGCTAAAAAGCCACCTAATTACAAACAGAATTGCTTTAACTTAAACGAGGGCGAGACCTATTACATTTTCAATGCTTGTTTACTTTGGTTCCATCAAGAAGGCATTCAGATGTTGCACACATTTGCCATAAATTCTGAATGTTAGCACTCTAGTTGCTCATTAGATCACCATAGTAAAGCTACTGCTCATCAGGGAAGTCTGCTGCTGGTATTCAAAGTGCATGTTTCAGTCTGCATGTCAGAATATTTGAATGAAATAGAAGAGGATTTGGGAAGTGAAAATGTGCTCTAATTTTTCTTTCTGCAGCACTAATCATAATTTCTATGGCAAAATGAACCCCCTAATTTTATTCCTTTGCAAATTAAATGTTTTAAGTGTTACCACTTTATTCCAATCAAGATGGCTTCAGGTGTGCCATACTTTTGTCATAAGTTAGACTGTTAGCGCTCTAGTTGTTCTTTAGAACACTCTGGGACATTCTGTCATTGGGCTATACTTGGGCTACATCTACTACTCTACTACTCTCTACTACTCTACTACTCTCTACTACTCTCTCTACTACTCACTCTCTACTACTCTCTACAACTCACTCTACTACTCTCTACTTCTCTCCATCACTCACTCTCTACTACTGTACTACTCACTCTCTACTACTCTCTCTCTACTACTCACTCTCTACTACTCACTTTACTACTCTCTACTACTCACTTACTACTACTCTCTCTCTACTACTCACTCTCTACTACTCACTCTCTACTACTCACTCTCTACTACTCGCTCTCTCCTTCTCTCTACTATTCACTCTCCACTACTCACTCTCTACTACTCGCTCTCAACTACTCTCTACTACCCACTCTACTACGCACTCTCTACTACTCTACTACTCTCTCTACTTCTCACTCTCTAGTACTCACTCTCTACTTCTCTTTACTACTCACTCTCTACTACACACTCTCTACTACTTGCTCTCTACTACTCGCTCTCTACTACTCTCTACTACTCACTCTACTACTCACTACTCACTCTCTACTACTCCACTACTCTCTACTACTCACTCTCTACTACTCACTCTCTACTACTCTACTACTCACTCTCTACTACTCACTCTCTACTACTCTCTCTACTACTCACTCTCTACTACTCTCTACTACTCATTCTCTACTACTCACTCTATACTACGATCTCTCTACTGCTCTCTACTACTCTCTACTACTCACTCTCTACTACTCACTCTCTACTACTCTCCACTACTCACTCTCTACTACTCACTCTACTACTCACTCTCTTCTACTCTCTGCTACTCTCTCTCTGCTACTCACTCTCTACTACTCACTCGCTACTACTCACTCGCTACTACTCTCTACTTCTCACTCTACTACTCACTCTCTACTACTCTCTACTACTCACTCTCTATTACTCACTCTCTACTACTCTCTACTACTCACTCTCTACTACTCACTCTACTACTCTCTACTACTCACTCTCTGCTACTCTCTCTACTACTCTCTACTACTCACTCTCTACTCTCTATTACTCACTCTCTACTCTCTACCTCTCTCTACCTATCTCTCTACTACTCTCTACCTCTCTACCTGTAGCTCTCTACCTCCACACCTCTACCTCTACACCTTTACCTCTCTACCTCTCTCTACTTCTCTCTACACCCACACATATGCACATATATATGCATATATATGCATTTATTTATATGTATGTGTATATATATATATATATACATACATATATAAACATATATAATCTGCATATCTATATAAATATAAATGCATGCATACATATACATATATGCATACATATGCATGTTATGTGCATGAAAGTTTGAAAAACACTACTACAAGCAAAGCTAAAAAGCCACCTAATTACAAACAGAATTGCTTTAACTTAAACGAGGGCGAGACCTATTGCATTTTCAATGCTTGTTTACTGTGGTTCCATCAAGAAGGCATTCAGATGTGTCACACATTTGCCATAAATTCGGAATGTTAGCACTCTAGTTGCTCAATAGATCACTGTAGTAAAGCTACTGCTCAGCGGGGAAGTCTGCTGCTGGTATTCAAAGTGCATGTTTCAGTCTGCATGTCAGAATGTTTTAATGACATGGAAGAGGATTTGAGAAGTCACTCAAAATGTGCCCTAATTTTTCTTTCTGCAGCACTAATCATACTTTCTATGGCAAAATGAACCCCCTCATTTTGTTTCTTTTTAAATTAAATGTTTTAAGAGTTACCACTTTATTCCAATCAAGTTGGCTTCAGGTGTGCCATACGTTTGTCATAAGTAGAAATGTTAGCGCTCTAGTTGTTCGTTAGAACACTCTGGAAAGCTGCAGTAGAACACAAAGGAATCAACTGACAGTCTCTGCCCTTGTTGGATGTACATGTTTTACTGAGAATGTCAGACTTCATTCTCACATGACTGAGAAAGATAATGTGAAGTTACAGAAAATATACTCTCAGTTTAGCTTATAGATCACCTTCCAAACCTCTGTGGGAAAAGCATGAGAAAATAGTTTTCTCTCAAACATGATTCATGATATCCCAGCAGAAGGCTTTTTCACATGGTAAAATCACCTTAGAACACACCACAAATCCTAAAATGAGTATGGTACCATCAACAAATGATTTATAATGTAACTAAAGTCTTAAAACCTTCTATTAACTGCAATGCTTTTTAATGTGGTGCTATCATGTATATTGGTCCCAAGATGGCTGCCAACACTTCTTGGATGAAGTGCTGACAGCCAATCAGATCTCACGATGAGATGTGTGGTTTGGCTCCGCCCAGATATATCTATGATTTTACTTTTGATTTTCTCAGCAACTACTGAACGGATTTACACCATTTAACCAAAAGGCACGAGTGTGAACCAAGGGCTACCTCTTTGCTGCTGCTGCTCCTGAACAGAGGGTGCGTCGTCGTAAGCGGACCACCCAAGCAAGATCCGGTAACACGAAAGGATACCTCGGGAACCAAGGAATGATGACGCCGTGTTCTGGCCAAATTTCATTTATTTCAGTCAGCTGGTAGGACGCGTTTCGCCTGTCCAGCAGGTTTGATCACCAACAACTTTGTTATTCAAGATCAACCATTTTTAAATAAATAAACGTGCTCATGACATGTCACATGACATGACTACAAAAACAGTGCATTGAAATAAAGACTGGTAGTGCTTACAATCTGACATGCTAAAAAACGCACTCTTCCTTGCACCACAAAGATTTTTCTACTTCGCTTTGTGTCCTACCAGCTGACTGAAATAAATGAAATTTAGCCAGAACACGGCGTCGTCATTCCTTGGTTCCCGAGGTATCCTTTTATATATATATACATATATGCCACACTACAAGGACCACGATACTGTGGGAAAAGCTAGAAAAAGCTCATATGAGCAACAGCCTATCAGAAGGCAACTGAATGTACTTAAAGGTGTGGCTTACAATGTCGTGTTATGCAGACTAACAAGCCTTTGAAAAAGAGATTTTCACTCGAAACGCGTCAGGCTGCATCTCCTGAACTGGCAGCATCTACATATCATCAGCTGTTCCCCGAATGCGCTTCCGCCACGTGGGCAACTTTGGAGCTTTGATCTGTACGCGGCGGGCCCTACCGCGGGGGAGCGCACCACCACTAGATCAGAAGCGGGACGACTGCTGGGAATCTTCTCGGCTATTCGAGGAGACCAGCGCTGAAATTCAGATGCACCGGTTCACGAGGCCCATCCAGGGCGAGCATTAGTGACTTTGCATTTTCGACACCCATAAGGGTTAAAGCATGCCACACTACAAGGACCACAATACTGTGGGAAAAGCTAGAAAAAGCGCATATGAGCAACAGCCTATCAGAAGGCAGCTGAATGTACTTAAAGGTGTGGCTTACAATGTCGTGTTATGCAGACTAACAAGCCTTTGAAAAAGAGATTTTCACTCGAAACGCGTCAGGCTGCATCTCCTGAACTGGCAGCATCTACATAGCATCAGCTGTTCCCCGAGTGCGCTCCCGCCACGTGGGCAACTTTGGAGCTTTGATCTGTATGCGGCGGGCGCTGCCATGGGGGAGCGCACCACCGCTAGATCAGAAGCAGGACGACTGCTGGGAATCTTGTCAGCTATTCGAGGAGACCAGCGCTGAAATTCAGATGCACCGGTTCACGAGGCCCATCCAGGGCGAGCATTAGTGACTTTGCATTTTCGACACCCATAAGGATTAATGCATGCCACACTACAAGGACCACAATACTGTGGGAAAAGCTAGAAAAAGCTCATATGAGCAACTGCCTATCAGAAGGCAGCTGAATGTACTTGAGGGTGTGGCTTACAATGTCGTGTTATGCAGACTAACAAGCCTTTGAAAAAGAGATTTTCACTCGAAACGCGTCAGACTGCATCTCCTGAACTGGCAGCATCTACATAGCATCGGCTGTTCCCCGAGTGCGCTCCCGCCACGTGGGCAACTTTGGAGCTTTGATATATATATATATATTCACTGAAAAAACCATAGGTTTCACACATGTTATAGTTAGCGGAAATTTTACTGATAAAAAACCAGTGAAATTGCCCCGTTATAGTTAGTGCTGGCAACTATAACTCACGCGACCGCAATCCTCTGCTGATGCTAATACTGTATTTAGACACTTATTTGCCCATGTCTTCTTCCATACATTTTTAGCTATACATATATTACAAATATTTTTTTTTCATAAAGACACATATGTCATCAGCAGAAGATTGCGGTCGCGTGAGTTATAGTTGCCAGCACTAACTATAACGGGGCAATTTCACTGGTTTTTTATCAGTAAAATTTCCGCTAACTATAACATGTGTGAAACCTATGGTTTTTTTCAGTGAATTTGCAAGGTTTTTTAAATGCTAATTCCTAACTATAACGTGTGTGAAACCTATGGTTTTTTCAGTGAATTTGTACGGTTTTTTAAATGCTAAGTTACTTTACGCCATTCATGGCGTGCGCGCCCACTTAACGCAGTTCGTTCCGTGCACGGTAATATTTTAATTTTTCGTAAGTTTTATAAGCCAGGCACAAATGGTGCCCTTCGGGCACCATTTGCACACGGGGTGGAGAGAGTGTGGAAATTTTTTTCTTTTATTGTTTTTTTTTTTACAATATTTAGTTTTTGACACATCTAATAAGCACTGTACATTTGGTGGCCTCCGGCCACCAAAAGGACAGGGGGTGGGGTGAGTGTGGATAGTATTTTTTTTATTTCCATTTTTTTACCGTACGCGTACCGTAAGCGTAATCGGCGAAATTACCGAAAAAATAAAAATTCCGTTTTTGGCCTTGGGGGATCTTTGGGGACTCCCTCAACATGGCTATGTGTGTGGGAGTTGTCTACAAAGCCCCTTTACATGTTTTTTGGCTTTATATTTTAAAAATCACTCTCAGTGCGAGAGACAAAATGGCGGACGCCGCTTCCTGGTTTCGGCCGATTCGAATGTTTACTAAGATCTAAGAGCCAATCAGAATTGCGCTCGCGCACGCCACCGTACGCGTACGGTAAGCGTACCGTAAGCGCACCGTAAGCTGGCTCAGATATATATATTGATTTAAAGGCTATTTTCTCAGAATCTACCGAACAGATTTACACCAAACCTACAAAAGGCACTTCCTTGACCTGAGGACTACCTCTCTGCCAAATTTCAAGTAAATCTGTTCAGCCGTTCGGGCTGTAGCCCTGTCTAAAGGTCCTATGGAAAAATGCATGGGAAAAACGTGTTTTGGGACCCCCCTTTTATCTCAGCCCCCGCTTGACGAATCCCCCCGAGACTTTCAGGGTAGGAGCGGAGCATAGCGCCCCACCTATTTTGAAAAATTCGCGAGGATTCGTCGACCGGCGCCAAAGTTATTCAAAATAGAATGTTGCGGATTTCCTATGGAAAAGGGGTCCTAACTATAACTACCTACTGGCGACCGCCAGTAGGTAATATATATATATATATATATATATATATATATATATATATATATATATATATATTCACTGAAAAAACCATAGGTTTCACACATGTTATAGTTAGCGGAAATTTTACTGATAAAAAACCAGTGAAATTCCCCCGTTATAGTTAGCGCAGGCAACTATAACTCACGCGACTGCAATCCTCTGCTGATGCTAATACTGTATTTAGACACTTATTTGCCCATGTCTTCTTCCATACATTTTTAGCTATACATATATTACAAATATTTTTTTTTCATAAAGACACATATGTCATCAGCAGAAGATTGCAGTCGCATGAGTTATAGTTGCCTGCGCTAACTATAACGGGGGAATTTCACTGGTTTTTTATCAGTAAAATTTCCGCTAACTATAACATGTGTGAAACCTATGGTTTTTTCAGTGAATTTGCAAGGTTTTTTAAATGCTAATTCCTAACTATAACGTGTGTGAAACCTATGGTTTTTTCAGTGAATTAGTACGGTTTTTTAAATGCTAAGTTTTTTTCCCTTATAATAAGCCCTGTACATTTGGTGGCCTTCGGCCACCAAAAGCACAGGGGGTGGGGTAAGTGTGGATAGTGTTTTTTGCCCTTAACATAAGCCCTGTACATTTGGTGGCCTTCGGCCACCAAAAGCACAGGGGGTGGGGTAAGTGTGGATAGTGTTTTTTTTATTTTTATTTTTTTACCGTACGCTTACGGTAAGCGTACGGTAAGCGTACCCCGCGAAATTGCCGAAAAAAAAATAAAACCGTTTTTGCACTTGGGGGATGTTTGGGGACTCCCTCAACATGACTATGTGGGAGGGAGTTGTCAAAACAGCCCCTTTACATGTTTTTGGGCTTGATATTTTAAAAATCACTCTCAGTGCGAGAGACAAAATGGCGGCCGCCGCTTCCTGGTTTCGGCCGATTCGAATGTTTACTAAGATCTAAGAGCCAATCAGAATCGCGCTCGCGCACGCCACCGTACGCTTACCGTAAGCGTACCGTAAGCGCACCGTAAGCTGGCTCAGATATATATATTGATTTAAAGGCTATTTTCTCAGAATCTACCGAACAGATTTACACCAAACCTACAAAAGGCACTTCCTTGACCTGAGGACTACCTCTCTGCCAAATTTCAAGTAAATCTGTTCAGCCGTTCGGGCTGTAGCCCTGTCTAAAGGTCCTATGGAAAAATGCATGGGAAAAACGTGTTTTGGGACCCCCCTTTTATCTCAGCCCCCGCTTGACGAATCCCCCCGAGACTTTCAGGGTAGGAGCGGAGCATAGCGCCCCACCTATTTTGAAAAATTCGCGAGGATTCGTCGACCGGCGCCAAAGTTATTCAAAATAGAATGTTGCGGATTTCCTATGGAAAAGGGGTCCTAACTATAACTACCTACTGGCGACCGCCAGTAGGTAATATATATATATATATATATATATATATATATATATATATATATATATATATATATATATATATATATATATATATATATATTCACTGAAAAAACCATAGGTTTCACACATGTTATAGTTAGCGGAAATTTTACTGATAAAAAACCAGTGAAATTCCCCCGTTATAGTTAGCGCAGGCAACTATAACTCACGCGACTGCAATCCTCTGCTGATGCTAATACTGTATTTAGACACTTATTTGCCCATGTCTTCTTCCATACATTTTTAGCTATACATATATTACAAATATTTTTTTTTCATAAAGACACATATGTCATCAGCAGAAGATTGCAGTCGCATGAGTTATAGTTGCCTGCGCTAACTATAACGGGGGAATTTCACTGGTTTTTTATCAGTAAAATTTCCGCTAACTATAACATGTGTGAAACCTATGGTTTTTTCAGTGAATTTGCAAGGTTTTTTAAATGCTAATTCCTAACTATAACGTGTGTGAAACCTATGGTTTTTTCAGTGAATTAGTACGGTTTTTTAAATGCTAAGTTTTTTTCCCTTATAATAAGCCCTGTACATTTGGTGGCCTTCGGCCACCAAAAGCACAGGGGGTGGGGTAAGTGTGGATAGTGTTTTTTGCCCTTAACATAAGCCCTGTACATTTGGTGGCCTTCGGCCACCAAAAGCACAGGGGGTGGGGTAAGTGTGGATAGTGTTTTTTTTATTTTTATTTTTTTACCGTACGCTTACGGTAAGCGTACGGTAAGCGTACCCCGCGAAATTGCCGAAAAAAAAATAAAACCGTTTTTGCACTTGGGGGATGTTTGGGGACTCCCTCAACATGACTATGTGGGAGGGAGTTGTCAAAACAGCCCCTTTACATGTTTTTGGGCTTGATATTTTAAAAATCACTCTCAGTGCGAGAGACAAAATGGCGGCCGCCGCTTCCTGGTTTCGGCCGATTCGAATGTTTACTAAGATCTAAGAGCCAATCAGAATCGCGCTCGCGCACGCCACCGTACGCTTACCGTAAGCGTACGGTAAGCGTACCGTAAGCTGGCTCAGATATATATATTGATTTAAAGGCTATTTTCTCAGAATCTACTGAACAGATTTACACCAAACCTACAAAAGGCACTTCCTTGACCTAGGGACTACCTCTCTGCCAAATTTTGAGTAATTCTGTTCAGCCGTTCGGGCTGTAGCTCGTTCTAAAGGTCCTATGGAAAAATGCATGGGAAAAACGCGTTTTGGGACCCCCCTTTTATCTCAGCCCCCGCTTGACGGATCCCCCCGAGACTTTCAGGGTAGGAGCGGAGCGTAGCGCCCCACCTATTTTGAAAAATTTGCGAGGATTCGTCGACCGGCGCCAAAGTTATTCAAAATAGAATGTTGAGGTTTTCCTATGGAAACGTGGTCCTAACTATAACTACCTACTGGCTATCGCCAGTAGGTAATATATATATATATATATATATATATATATATATATATATATATATATATATATATATATATATATATATCACGCTACCAAATTCGTTCTCACAGGCGGGTGCTTTTACGTGGTGGTGTCCCACGTTTGTAATATTCACATTTCCCAACTTCGCCCTCGTCGTGTAACAAAGTGAAGCAATCCCAGGCGGGTCATATCAGCTCATCTTTTAATCAGTAAAAAAATCAAAACAGACTCATTTCGGAGATTCCTTTGTCAGTGTTTAGTTCCGAACGCCGCGCGGAAGCATTTAAATTCATTTTGCATCACTTATGCTACAACACAAATGATGGTATGTCAACCTCACTTTTGCATTTTACATAGCAGCCATCTTGAAACAGTAAACTTTTCATGGAACATTATTGGCCGTAATAACAAATCATTATGTTGCTAGGTATATTTACAAGAAAGTTTTAACAAATGGAGCAAATATATTACATATATTAAATGTGCTGTATAGCTTCATGCCCTCTCAACATTAAGCCATGTATCGATACATCTGTGATGTCGCTCAAGTGCGCACTACTCACATTGAAGTGCACACAATTCCCGAGTAGTCACTCTGGTATTAGGCCGTGTATCGGCATTACCTTTCTAAAATCTCGCCATATATTGGCCTCATTGTACGATACTGAAATGTTGCAATAATCATAATTGCTTGAGGACATAACGCCATCAATCGGCGAAACTAAAAGCTATCAGTTTAACTCCTAGCATTTAAGACCAGTAAAAGCAAATAAGTATTTCAAAAATATTTCAAAGATATAAGTGACAGAACTATATACAGTGAGCAGGATAGAATTCAGGAAAATCACCATAGGGATGCAGATTCAATATGCCAAGATTAACTGCCCAAATGGACAACCAATTCTTCTCCACTGTTAAGACCATGTGGCACCTTAGTATGTAAATCAATTATGTAGCAGGATTCTAACCTCCGCAACCTCTGTACTCTATCTCCACCCCTTGGACTCATGGGCACATGGTCCAATCCAAAATATTGCAGCAGCTCCCTGTTGCTATGATGTTTGAGGGCGAAATGCCTGGCCACTGGGTAATTGGCATCCTTATTAGCGATAGCGCGTTGATGTTCAAGGATGCGCATTTTGAAGTTGTGAATCGTGCTCCCTATATATCTAAGCCCGCAAGGGCATGTCAGACAGTAAACAACATGAGTGGTTGAACATGTAATACATTTCTCTATCACTCTAGGTTTCTGTAAGCCTTGGATGTTATAATTAAAAACTCTTTTGCTGTTCGTACAGGCCCTGCATTTTCCACATGGAAAGAAGCCTTTTATTTCTTTAAGGGTGGCTGTTTTCTGAGTAATAGGCGACAGATAACTCTGGACCAGTTTGTCTGTGAGTGACCAGGATTTGCGAAATGTAATCAGTGGCACTGTTGGAATATCCTTACCTATCACCCAATCAGTCTGAAGGATATGCCAGTTTCTTTTTAGCATCATCCTAAAGGTGTTGGCATCATCCGAATAAGTTGTTATCATACGTTATTTGCCAGCATCATTCTCTTCATCCCTTCCTGTTATATTTGCATCTTTCTTTTCCCGAAGTTCTTTTCTTGGGATTCTTTCAACCTTGTTAAATGTGGTTGTCAATAAATCTTGATCATAACCCCTGGCACGGAATCTCGCAATACAGTTATCAGCAGCTTTTCTAAAGTCAATCTCTCTGGAACAGTTGCGTTTAAGTCGGAGGAGCTCCCCATATGGTATACTATTGAAAAGTTTGGGAGGATGATTACTGCCGGCATGCAAGATGGAATTGCCGGTAGTAGGCTTTCTATACAGTTCTGTCTCGAGAACTCCATCCCTCACAAATACCTTGAGGTCTAAATAGTTCCCTGCCACTGAACTAGTTTCATATGTGAACTTAAGATTAAGATCATTATTGTTAAGCTCCTGTATGTACTCCTCAGCCTGTTCAGTCGACCTGCTCCACACTAGGAGGAGGTTGTCAATGTATCTGTGCCAGACAACCACATACTTAGCCCATTTCATCTTCTCTTGGGTGAGGGCCACCTGCACCTCCCACCAGCCAATGAATACATTTGCATAGCTGGGGGCGAAGCAGGTGCCCATAGCCGTCCCTGAGATCTGTCTGTACAACTCCCCCTGAAATAAAAAGATGTTATTCAACAGACAAAATTTGATAAATTCAATCAACATGATGTTATGTTCCATAAATCTCAGGGGTCTTATGTTGAGGAAATATTTCATTGCCTCTATACCTTGACCATGATTGATACATGTGTACAGACTGGTGATGTCTAGGGCAATTAATAAATATGTAGGTTCCCATTGGATAGCACTCATCTGCATAATGAAATCTTTGGTGTCTTTAACGTATGATGCCAGTTGGATAACCGATTGGAAAAGAAAAGAGTCTATATAGATGGACATGTTTTCAGTGAGACCTCCTTTTGAGGAGACTATAGGCCTCCCAGGCGGATCGACTTGATCCTTATGAATTTTTGGAAGTTGGTAAAAGGTAGGTGTAACTGGATCACTATTTCGCAAAAATAGAAATTCATTAGTGTCCAACGTGGCTGTGTTGCGCCATTTCTCAATGAGGTTATGGTACAAAGTGATACTTTCATGATATTGTTCCTTATTTGTCTTTTCATAGTATCTGTTGTCATTCAATTGACAAAGTGATTGACGGCAATACTGTTCTCTGGTTAGCAACACGATATTTTCTCCTTTATCTGAGGGTTCACAAATTATTCCGTCATCCTTGTTCAGGTATTTAAGGATCATTATTTGTTCTTTCGTCAAGTTCCTCTGTTTGAACTTACGTGACGTGTCCTTCGCTCTGAATTTCAGGAGGTCCTGTAGTACTGCATCAGAGAATGAATCAATCGCATCGTATGGCATTTGCGGGTTAAAAGTGATGGAGGTTTAAAGGTGGTCACTGGTGTGTCTTGTTCAATGCCCACCTGACGAGTTCTCATTGCCACATCTCCACTCAGGTTATCCTTACACTCTTGTTCAGCTCGTAATTCCTCAAGCATTTCAAGCATGCTTAGAACTTGTACCGCCAAGATATCAGTCTCCCTTACATGTGGTTTCAGCTTAAGCCGCCGTGCCTCAGTTATAGATGGTTTGAGTTTAAAAAATGTATGCAATTTGATTTTGCGTATAAATTTGAACAGGCCAATTCTGGTCAGCATGAACTCCAAGCGATCGTTGGGACAGAATGATAGTCCCAGTTTAAGGGCAGATTCTTCCGCTGCTGTCAAGACTTGGGGTGTCAGATTAATAATGTAAGGTCATCCATGACTCCTACCATTTCTTGCCCCTGTTGCTGCGTGTGACTCGTGATGTGATTCTGCCCCTTCCTCTTCCTCTTCCCCTTCCAACTGCCTCGCCTTGTCCGTTTTCTCTTTCGGGTGGCTTGCTCTTCCCGCCTCTGAGCCATGTTTGGCGGATAAGGTTGAACTCCAAATAAAAGGAGTTTTCCGTTTGTCATTGGAGAGGGCAGCCATCTCGTCTCCTGACTGCTCACTCTCCGTGATCTCTGATTCGGAGGATTCAATTCTTTCAGCGGGTGGGGGAGGTTTCTTTTTGTTAAGTTCTTTACGGGGTGCATCAAATTTCTTTGCGAAAGTTAAAATCCTGCCCTGAGCATAGTCACGCTAATCCCGCTCAAATTTATCTTGCTTTCTTTGCCGTATCTCAATTCGTATTTTTGTAACTGTTTCCTCATTTCCTCTCTTAATTCTTCGTGTTTGCTCCTGTCAGTATCTTTGGCTATTTCTTCTTCCAAATTCGCTATCTCTGCTAATGCTTTCTCTCTGTCACTCCATGCAATGGCCAACATCCCTTTACACGATGCTGCCATGTACTCTGCCCATTCTTCTAATAGATGTGGGTCCGGGTTTTCATAGACAGGTATGGTATAAATCCGCAAACCCCTTGGCACCGTATCCACATCAATATAGTTTTGGAGGGAGGTGGCCTCCCACCACTTTCTCATCTCCCTCTCATATAATCTCTCCAACCTTGTAAATTGTACGTGCAGAGTTTTGCGAGTATTGAACTCACTTGATTTATCCTCTGATCCCACTGCTGTCTTTGTTTTAGTCTTTTTGAATATATCAAGCGCTGCCTCGCGACGATCTGTTTCGTCAAAGATTTCTTCTGCTGATGTGGAAAGGCTGTGCGCTCTTGCCACGATACGCCCCCCCCACGCGCCTTACGCCAGGCTCGCAATGCAGCAAGTGTAGAAGTTTAGAAAGTCTTAATGGCACGGTTTACCCGTCTCAGTAATCTTCACTTGGAGCGCCAGTCCGTGCGTTGCTTTCGATCTTCTCTATTACACAGCTGCCGTGTCCTGGAGTGGTGCCCTGGATATAAATCACGCTACCAAATTTGCACCAAAGAACCAAGGCACTCACAGGCGGGTGCTTTTATGTGGTGGTGCCCCGCGTTTGTAATATTCACGCTTCCCAACTTCGTCCTCGTCTTGTAACAAAGTGAAGCACTCCCGGGGGAGGGTTGTATCAGCTCATCTTTTAATCAGCAAAAAAACAAAACAGACGCGTTTCGGAGATTCCTTCGTCAGTGTTTAGTTACGAACGCCGTGCGTAAGCATTTAAATTCACTTTGCGTCACTCATGCAACAACACAAATGATGGTATGTCAACCTCACTTTTGCATTTTACATAGCGGCCATCTTGAAACAGTAAACTTTTCATGGAACATTATTGGCCGTAATAACAACTCATTATGTTGCTAGGTATATTTACAAGAAAGTTTTAACAAATGGAGCAAATATATTACGTATTTTAAATGTGCTGTATAGCTTCATGCCCTCTCAACATTAAGCCATGTATCGATACATCTGTGATGTCGCTCAAGGGCGCACTACTCACATTAAAGTGCACACAATTCCCGAGTAGTCACTCTGGTATTAGGCCGTGTATCAGCATTACCTTTCTAAAATCTCGCCATATATTGGCCTCATTGTACGATACTGAAATGTTGCAATAATCATAATCACATTGTCCCTCTATAATCTGTCCACAAGATTAGTGTTGCCGATATTCCTAGCCTTGTTATTCTGCAGTACAATTTGACGTCTTGGCATAGTTAGCACTCAAGAAACCCTTAATACAATGATTTGATTGTGCTCTAACATCAGTTGGTGTTCACATATGTCACTACCAAACTGTGGAGTTAAATGTATTTTCCTCTATAGCAGAAATAAGAGTTTTGTTTGACTTTTTTGCATACTTTTTGTCCAGACGACTACAGCTCTTTCAACATCAACCCATATTGTTTGTTTTTCGTTCCTATAAAGCTTGAATTTTTTTTTTTTTTTACATATAATATATTTAACATAATGTGGAAAATGAATAGACTGTGATCTTTTAATGATTGTTGCTTTCATTATTTCAGTTTGAAATTTTGAATTTAAACCTACATGAAGTTTCGAGGTCTTCCTGAATGGGAGGTATAGCTTAACCTTTGCTGAGGAAATATGTGTGGTGTCACAAACGTTGACATTGTCTGCTGTGAACTTCTATGGGGATGAGTATCAAAGGAGAGTAAATTATGTAATAGACGCAATTGAAGGGGTCTGCGTTAAATAGGGTCAATGGGAAGACATGTATGCAGACAGAAGTGTATATAGGAGGAGTGGTAACTGCTGTCAGTGGGGGTCTAAACTAGAAATAGTATTTGCATTATCAACCTAAAACATTGTAGTTGTATCCTTGCATATGGTTGTCTGCCGGTTGGCTTATTGTTTCTTGCTTTTTTGCAATTGTTGGTGTGTTTATTTGGATAAACAGTTCCATTGTAGTCCTTCTAACACACACTAATCAGTGTAAAGGTGAAAACTTTGTTTATTTCATGTAGTAATATGTGACTTTCAAGTTTTTCCTTATTTTCTTTAGCATCCTCATGTTATACCTCATAACCCTGGGAAACTCGTATGGCACTTTAGTAGGGGAGCTGAAAGCACACCTCCAGCTGGTAAGTATGAGAATTAAGTTCACAGCTTCTGCCTACCTCTTCGATCTGTCTGTTCCTTAACAGAATAGTAAAGGATTGGAAGCTCAAATTAAACCGTGCATTGCTTATAAATGTGTATAAGTAAGTCATCATATATGCACTCTGTCAATTGTCCCCGCACTCATGTATCCATTTAACCACCCACTGACTTATTCTTGCATTCTTGCCCTCACACAACCCCAGTGAAATACCCACACAAACTCAAAAACATTGGCATGGCGGCCATATACTTGCAATATCAAAATGAACCCAGCAGCTGGGGGTTGTCTTGCAATAGTATTCTACATAGTGTATTATTGTCTTATCATTCTATCATGGCCTACAGTTTTAGAACCAACCAGTTATCCAATTTATAAGGCAAAACTTTAATAACACTATGGATAATATGAGTGCATGATGGCCGCCTCGTTTAGAGGCAGTGGCCATGCAGGATCCAGAGCACTACCGATTAAATGAGCAAGTGGCCCATTAGCACTGTCTGTGGAGATGTAGTTTGCTCTAAAAAATACATTTTAAAATTGAAAAGGAAAGAAAGGAAATTGTATATGTAAAAGAAGGGCATTTATAAAAAAAAACTGCCCAACTGGCCTTGGCACTGAAGCACGCTTATTCTTGAGTGAACGTGCACAACTGATCAGATAAATGCAGTCACTCACTGAGCAGAATAGCCACTGGCTTAATTCTTCTTCCATATTGAATCCTGTAATTGATGGAAACATAGTGTAAATGACACTCAAGCAAACAAATGGCAAAAAGAAAACTGGCCCAAAAACATGTTTGTATGTAAACAAAACACGTTATATTGCGTTGTATTCTTTGGATGATACCCTATGAGAAGAAATACGTGCAAAGTAATTTCTAAAGCTAAAAGATGACTGCTTGTGAAACAAAATTCAAGATAAGAATTGGACATTGTAAAGGATGACTCCTTCTGAAAAAGAAAGTGCAATATATGAGTTCACAATCCTTAATACATTCCCTTTTAATGTTTAAGAGCAGATGTCTGTATCCTTTAACACATGTGTTGTGCTAGAATATGTCTCTGACCCCAGTTCAGTCTTTTGTCAAATTTCCAAAAAGAACAGCAACAGTTTCGAAAAGTCCTGGTTGCAGGAACTATGAATTATGTATAGAAAAGGGTGCTGTAGACCACAAGGAACTTATACATAATGCATTGAAGATGACTGCCACCATTTGCAATTCTCATAGGAGTCCTCTATTTCCTGGGACATGTAATCCTCCTTGTCTTCGCTCAGGTGTGGCACATCCATCTAAGCTACAAGATCTTTGACCAGTCCATGCTGAAACTCTATGCATCCTGCTATTCTCTCCTGCTTCAGAAGGCATGCATGTTCAGGAGATGATGAATAGTGCATGTCCATATGTGATCAATACACAGAGGTAAGCAGTAAGCATGTCCCATACATACAGTTACCAGAATTCAAAGCAAAAAACAACATTGGATGGGCTAGTCAGGCATGGCACAGGCTGATGTAAGACTTCTGAAAGACTGGTGCATGAAGGGAAATAGAGAGCCATCAACCAAGGAGCTAGGAGGAGTTCAGAGGTTTCAGGGAGACCAAGAGCTGAAAGGAAGACCGCAACTTCAAGGAGAATATACATGAACAATGGACCCAGGAGATAATTGCAGCCAGGAGCTAAGGGTAACCTTCAGGACAAGAGCTGCGGAGGCCAAATGCTGCTGGGCATCCAGGATCCTCCGTGATAGCCACCAACCAGGGTAAATGTAATCCAAAAGCTTCAGGGAATTCAGGGGCCACAGTATAGATAGATAGTGCAATAACCCTAGTTTCTGAAGTGGCAGGAGACATATGAATGTGACCACCAGTGCATTGAAGTTCGCAGCTGCAGGGAAATCTGGGAGAATTAGCTGTAGTGATGTTTGGAATTGCAGAAAGGATAAGGTGCTACACTGAGAGCCAGCATCAGCAAGGTGACCTCAATTAACAGGGAGGCCAGAAACTAAAGGGACACCAAGGATAAGATTGAAGGGGCCCAAACGTGTGGGTAGAAAAAGAGCTGAAGGGAGGCTAGGAACAGGAGAGGCGGATCAGGTGTGCCGGGTTCCTGGAGCTTCAGGGACACAAGTTGCCACATAGCAGCCGCATAGGGCCATTAGTCACTAGAAGATTTAGTCACATCAAGAGTTCCAGTGAGTTCAACAGCTGCAAGAAATTCAGGACCTGTCGTGGTGGAACATGTGAGAATAGCATGTAGAAGCTGGATACAAGAGGTGCAGGGATAGGAAGGCAGTGGACCTAGGAGAGTAGGGCAACTGATGGATAGAGAAATTTGAGAGACACCACAAGTTAAATACAGTCTTCAGCCCAAGACCTGCAAGAAGGCTAGGATCCTCTGGACCGGCGCAGCAGAGGGTGCCAAGTCTGTAATCATAGGCCAAGAGCTGGGAGGAGGCCAGGAATTGAATGCTATTGTATACATGAGCACTGGATCCAATCACTGTAATGCATTCAGGAGCTGAAGATAACCTTTGTAGCCCTCTTAACAGGCTAGGAGATACTGAGCAGAGGGGATCTGCACTGGCAGTCATGTGGTAGTGGAAATGGTAGCCCATCTACAGAGACTTCAGGGGTCACCAGGGGCTAAATCCTGAAGTGGTAGAGGAAAGGGAATCCATGAGCTATTGGTGCTCTAATGTTGCAAAGGCATATACTACTGTAGAAGAACAATTGAGATGGAGACCAAGGAGGTACAGTGAAGTCAAGAGCTGCTGTGATCCCAAGTGCTGCAAGAAGTCCTCAGCACTTGAGCTGCCAGAAGATGCGGAGACTTAAGCCACTTCTTAATACAAGGAAAACAGACATTCTTTTGGCTTATCTCACCTTTCCAAATGTCTGACCCACTGCACCCCTGCTTCTACTCTCGCATAGTGCATCACTCATGACATGTTCAGTGACTAAATTGATAACATTCTTCATGGCATTTGCTATGACATAATTGATAACAACACTGTGCATAGAGAAGGTGCGAGTTATTGTTAATTTAGGGCACAAGTTATAGTTACTTGGGATAACTATAACTGGTAAATTTCAGTGGTTTTGTTAGTTTAAAATGTTATGTTTTCAATGAAATGTTTACCTAACTACAATGTTTCTTCAATGTTTGTTTTTTCAGTGATTTCTAAGTTTTCTTTTATGTAAAGTAAGCTATTAATACAATCCCTTTCTATAATGTCACTTTAACATTTTGCTTTTCAGTGATTATATGTTTTAGGGCTGCTAAGATTGACAAAAGACTGAATAATTAAATATGGCCACTGTGGTACCTGGCTAGACCTAGTAGAAGGCGCAATTACTTTTATTATATTTTGCCCCTATTTAAACTTGTGAACTAGCATTTCACGAAATAAAATTATGAAATTCACATACTGAATCCTGTCGGAGGTCTGGGAAGTTGACCAGGCATAAAAAAAATAATATATATATTTAGCCATTCACAGTTTTCTCATCAATAATTTCACTGCAAATGTTGCAGTGATATCAGTGATGTCATAGAAGAGGTCATGAGTAAGGTAATTTGTGGGGTTATTAGCAGTGCATAGTGAAGGCATGAGTTATAGTTACCATAGGGCATGAGTTATAGTCACTTGATATAACTATAACTATAAGTGCTGAATTTCTTTGGTGTATGTTTAGAATCTGAACCAAACTATAATGTTCCTGTAACCTTTATTTATTTAATTGAGTATCTGTGTTTTTCATGCTATTTCCTATCTATAATGTCTGTGTAAACTGGGTGTGTGAGTGGGTGTGTGCGTGCATGTGTGACTGGCCGTGTTGGTCTGAGTGTGGGTCTTTGAGTGGTTTTGTGGGTCTCTGAGTGGGTGTGTGAGTGGCTGTACAGGTGTGTGAGTGGTGCTTGGGTGTGTGAGTGCTTGATTGGGTCTCTGAATGGGTATGTGAGTGGTTCTCTGTGTCTCTGAGTGGGTGTATGAGTGGCTTTATGGGGATGTGAGTGAGTGTTTGACTGTGCCTGTGGGTCTGTAAGTAGATGTATTTTTTAATTGAGATCTGGATCCATAGATCTGTCACAGATTCACACAGGCAGCCCCCACTGAGCGCTGGGGTGTATCTGCAGATCCTCACATGTTAACGACTATGTGATTGACTCTGCATGTCTCAGTGTCTGCGTGAGTGGGTGCATGAGTGTCTGAGTGGGTCTGTGAATGGATGCGTGAGTGTCTGTGTGGATCTGTCGGTGGGCACATGAGTGTCTAAGTGGGTCCATGAGAGGGTACATGAGTGTCAGAGTAGGTCTGTGAGTGGGTGCATGAGTGTCTGAGTATGTAAGTATCTAATTATCTAAGTGGCTCTACGAGTGGGTGTGTGAGTTTTCGAGTGGGTCTGAGTGTGTGTGTGTGAGCATCTGAGTGAGTCTGTGAGTGGGTGAGTAGGTGTCTGGGTGGGTCTGTGAGTGGGTTGGTGAGGGTCTGAGTGGGTCTGTGAGTGGGTGTGTGAGCATCTGAGTGAGTCTGTGAGTGGGTGAGTAGGTGTCTGAGTGGGTCTGAGAGTGGGTTGGTGAGGATCTGAGTAGGTCTATGAGTGGGTACATGAGGGTCTGAGTGGGTCTGTGAGTAGGTGCATGTGTGTGTGAGTAAGCCTGTGAGTGGGTGTATTAGTGTCTGATTAGGACTGTGAGTGGGTGCATCAATGTGTGAGTGGGTCTGTAAGTGGGTGTGTAAGTCTCTGAGTAGGACTGTGAGTGGGTGTATGAGTGTTTGAGTGTATCTGTAGCTGGGTGCATGAGTGTCTCATTGGGTCTGTGACTGGGTGTATGAGTGTCTCAGTGGGTCTCTGAGTGGGATCGTAAGTGTCTGAGTAGGTCTCGTAGTGGGTGCATGAGTGCCTGAGTACATCTGTAACTGGGTGCATGAGTGTCTCAGTGGGTCTGTTGTTGGGTGCATGGGTGTCTCAGTGGGTCTTTGACTGGGCACAAAAGTCTCTTAGTGGGTCTGTAAGTGGGTGTATGAGTGTCTGAGTAGGTGCTAAGTATCTGACTGGGTCTGTGAGTGGGTGCGTGACTGTCCGACAGGGTCTATAACTGTATGTGTGTGTGTGTCTCAGTGAGTCTGTGAGTGGGTGTTTGAGTGTCTGAGTAAGTATCTACATGGGTCTGTGAGTGGGTGTGTGAGTGTTGAGTGGGTCTGAGTGTTGGAGTGGGTCTGTGCATGATGCATGAGCGTTTGATTGTATCTGTAGCTGGGTGCATGAGTGTCTATGGGTCTGTGACTGGGTGCATGAGTGTCTCAGTGGGTCTGTGAGTGGGAGCAGAAGTCTCTGGGTAGGTCTGGTAGTGGGTGCATGAGTGCCTGAGTACGTCTGTAACTGGGTGCATGAGTGTCTCAGTGGGTTTCTTAACCCCTTCGCTGCTAGGCCTTTTCCCCTCCTGTGCTAAGCCCTTTTTGGGCTATTTGAGGTAGTGCGCGCTTAGGCCCCTGTAACTTTTTGACCACATTAGGTATCCACGCCAAATTTGCGTCCTTTTCTTCCAACATCTTGGGGATTCTAAAGGTACCCAGGGTTTGTGGATTCTCCTAGAGGGGTCACAGAAATTAGTCAAAATACAGCAATTTTTTTTTTTTTTGTGAAAAATGTGAAAAACGGGCTGCAAATGAAAGCTTCTGGGTTTTTCTCTGCAAATGGTATCAAAAAAGGGTTTGTGGGGCTGAAATCACAATTTCTCCAGCTTTTAGGGAATGACAGACTTTTGTTAGAAAACCAACATTTTTTACACAGTTTTGGCATTTTTCTGGGACATACCCTATTTTTGCTATTTTTTGTGCTTTCAACCTCCTTCCAGTTAACGGTAGAAAAGGGTAACAAAACAATAATGGATCCTGGAAAGCTATACATTTTTGAAAAGTAGACAAAATTCTGAATTCAGCAAGGGGTCATTTGCGTAGATCCATCAAGGTTTCTTTATAGAAATTTACAGGCAAATATAGGAGAAATTAAAAATTTGTTGAAAAAAGCAGCCTCTTGAGTCAACGTTTTTACCTGTAACTTCTTCGAATTATGACATCTCTTTGAAAGCAATATACCGTTACATCCGGTAGACCTTCCTGGTTGTGTGGACATATAGGACTTGTAGGTTCATCAAGAGCCCAACGAACCCAGAGTAGAAAAATGAGCAGCATTTTGTAATGTTTTTTTTTTTTGGTCCGGGTATATAGCAATTATTGTGGGAAAATGTATACTTGGAAAAATCGGTATGAAAGTCACCTATGTATTTCTGAAATGGGAACAAATTACAGAGTTCAGAAACAGTGCATATTTGCACATTTTCGAAAGTGGGAATACTCATATTTGCATGACAATTATTGGTCATTTTTCAAAATGACTTTTTTTTTACACAATGTCTTTCATTTGGAAGGGAGAAATGCATCAAAAATCAACAGGTAATAACAGTAGCTTTACAAATTTGAACTACCCTAAGTCTCCCGAGAAAAATGGTACCTCACTTGTGTGGGTAGGCATAGTGCCCACGACAGGAAGTGGCTCAAAACCTAAGGTGAACACACCACATTTTCACACTGAAAATTTACACTTTTTTTGCAAAGAGTCTAGCTGTAGTTTTTGAACCCTAGCCCTGCCGGCACCTAGGGAAACCTAGCAAACCTATACATTTTTGAAAACTAGACACCCAGGGGAATCCAGGATGGGGTGACTTGACTGCCTCCCACCATGGTCTGTTACCCAGAATCCCTTGCAAACGTAAAAAATTGAAAAAAAAAACACATTTTCCCCACATTTCTGTGATGCAAAGTTCTGGAATCTGCGTGGATCCACAAATTTCCACCCACCCCGCGTTCCCCAAAGTCCTACGAGAAAAATGGTACCTCACTTGTGCGGGTCGGCCTAGTGCCCGCGACAGGAAACGGCGCAAAACGCAACGTGGTTTTGGAGTGAAAAATGACCCTTTTTTTGGCAAAGTGACTAGCTGTAGATTTTGTACCCTAGCCCTGCCGGCACCTAGGGAAACCTAGCAAACCTATACATTTCTGAAAACTAGACACCCAGGGGAATCCAGGATGGGGTGACTTGACTGCCTCCCACCATGGTCTGTTACCCAGAATCCCTTGCAAACGTAAAAAATTGAAAAAAAAACCACATTTTCCCCACATTTCTGTGATGCAAAGTTCTGGAATCTGCGTGGATCCACAAATTTCCACCCACCCCGCGTTCCCCAAAGTCCTACGAGAAAAATGGTACCTCACTTGTGCGGGTCGGCCTAGTGCCCGCGACAGGAAACGGCGCAAAACGCAACGTGGTTTTGGAGTGAAAAATGACCCTTTTTTTGGCAAAGTGACTAGCTGTAGATTTTGTACCCTAGCCCTGCCGGCACCTAGGGAAACCTAGCAAACCTATACATTTCTGAAAACTAGACACCCAGGGGAATCCAGGATGGGATGACTTGACTGCCTCCCACCATGGTCTGTTACCCAGAATCCCTTGCAAACGTAAAAAATTGACAAAAAAAACACATTTTCCCCACATTTCTGTGATGGAAAGTTCTGGAATCTGCGTGGATCCACAAATTTCCACCCACCCCGCGTTCCCCAAAGTCCTACGAGAAAAATGGTACCTCACTTGTGCGGGTCGGCCTAGTGCCCGCGACAGGAAAAGGCGCAAAACGCAACGTTGTTTTTGGAGTGAAAAATGACCCTTTTTTTGGCAAAGTGACTAGCTGTAGATTTTGTACCCTAGCCCTGCCGGCACCTAGGGAAACCTAGCAAACCTATACATTTCTGAAAACTAGACACCCAGGGAAATCCAGGATGGGGTGACTTGACTGCCTCCCACCATGGTCTGTTACCCAGAATCCCTTGCAAACGTAAAAAATTGACAAAAAAAACACATTTTCCCCACATTTCTGTGATGGAAAGTTCTGGAATCTGCGTGGATCCACAAATTTCCACCCACCCCGCGTTCCCCAAAGTCCTACGAGAAAAATGGTACCTCACTTGTGCGGGTCGGCCTAGTGCCCGCGACAGGAAACGGCGCAAAACGCAACATGGTTTTGGAGTGAAAAATGACCCTTTTTTTGGCAAAGTGACTAGCTGTAGATTTTGTACCCTAGCCCTGCCGGCACCTAGGGAAACCTAGCAAACCTATACATTTCTGAAAACTAGACACCCAGGGGAATCCAGGATGGGGTGACTTGACTGCCTCCCACCACGGTCTGTTACCCAGAATCCCTTGCAAACGTAAAAAATTGACAAAAAAAACACATTTTCCCCACATTTCTGTGATGGAAAGTTCTGGAATCTGCGTGGATCCACAAATTTCCACCCACCCCGCGTTCCCCAAAGTCCTACGAGAAAAATGGTACCTCACTTGTGCGGGTCGGCCTAGTGCCCGCGACAGGAAACGGCGCAAAACGCAACGTGGTTTTGGAGTGAAAAATGACCCTTTTTTTGGCAAAGTGACTAGCTGTAGATTTTGTACCCTAGCCCTGCCGGCACCTAGGGAAACCTAGCAAACCTATACATTTCTGAAAACTAGACACCCAGGGGAATCCAGGATGGGGTGACTTGACTGCCTCCCACCATGGTCTGTTACCCAGAATCCCTTGCAAACGTAAAAAATTGACAAAAAAAACACATTTTCCCCACATTTCTGTGATGGAAAGTTCTGGAATCTGCGTGGATCCACAAATTTCCACCCACCCCGCGTTCCCCAAAGTCCTACGAGAAAAATGGTACCTCACTTGTGCGGGTCGGCCTAGTGCCCGCGACAGGAAACGGCGCAAAACGCAACGTGGTTTTGGAGTGAAAAATGACCCTTTTTTTGGCAAAGTGACTAGCTGTAGATTTTGTACCCTAGCCCTGCCGGCACCTAGGGAAACCTAGCAAACCTATACATTTCTGAAAACTAGACACCCAGGGGAATCCAGGATGGGGTGACTTGACTGCCTCCCACCATGGTCTGTTACCCAGAATCCCTTGCAAATGTAAAAAATTGACAAAAAAAACACATTTTCCCCACATTTCTGTGATGGAAAGTTCTGGAATCTGCGTGGATCCACAAATTTCCACCCACCCCGCGTTCCCCAAAGTCCTACGAGAAAAATGGTACCTCACTTGTGCGGGTCGGCCTAGTGCCCGCGACAGGAAACGGCGCAAAACGCAACGTGGTTTTGGAGTGAAAAATGACCCTTTTTTTGGCAAAGTGACTAGCTGTAGATTTTGTACCCTAGCCCTGCCGGCACCTAGGGAAACCTAGCAAACCTATACATTTCTGAAAACTAGACACCCAGGGGAATCCAGGATGGGGTGACTTGACTGCCTCCCACCATGGTCTGTTACCCAGAATCCCTTGCAAACGTAAAAAATTGACAAAAAAAACACATTTTCCCCACATTTCTGTGATGGAAAGTTCTGGAATCTGCGTGGATCCACAAATTTCCACCCACCCCGCGGTCCCCAAAGTCCTACGAGAAAAATGGTACCTCACTTGTGCGGGTCGGCCTAGTGCCCGCGACAGGAAACGGCGCAAAACGCAACGTGGTTTTGGAGTGAAAAATGACCCTTTTTTTGGCAAAGTGACTAGCTGTAGATTTTGTACCCTAGCCCTGCCGGCACCTAGGGAAACCTAGCAAACCTATACATTTCTGAAAACTAGACACCCAGGGGAATCCAGGATGGGGTGACTTGACTGCCTCCCACCATGGTCTGTTACCCAGAATCCCTTGCAAACGTAAAAAATTGACAAAAAAAACACATTTTCCCCACATTTCTGTGATGGAAAGTTCTGGAATCTGCGTGGATCCACAAATTTCCACCCACCCCGCGTTCCCCAAAGTCCTACGAGAAAAATGGTACCTCACTTGTGCGGGTCGGCCTAGTGCCCGCGACAGGAAACGGCGCAAAACGCAACGTGGTTTTGGAGTGAAAAATGACCCTTTTTTTGGCAAAGTGACTAGCTGTAGATTTTGTACCCTAGCCCTGCCGGCACCTAGGGAAACCTAGCAAACCTATACATTTCTGAAAACTAGACACCCAGGGGAATCCAGGATGGGGTGACTTGACTGCCTCCCACCATGGTCTGTTACCCAGAATCCCTTGCAAACGTAAAAAATTGACAAAAAAAACACATTTTCCCCACATTTCTGTGATGGAAAGTTCTGGAATCTGCGTGGATCCACAAATTTCCACCCACCCCGCGTTCCCCAAAGTCCTACGAGAAAAATGGTACCTCACTTGTGCGGGTCGGCCTAGTGCCCGCGACAGGAAACGGCGCAAAACGCAACGTGGTTTTGGAGTGAAAAATGACCCTTTTTTTGGCAAAGTGACTAGCTGTAGATTTTGTACCCTAGCCCTGCCGGCACCTAGGGAAACCTAGCAAACCTATACATTTCTGAAAACTAGACACCCAGGGGAATCCAGGATGGGGTGACTTGACTGCCTCCCACCATGGTCTGTTACCCAGAATCCCTTGCAAACGTAAAAAATTAAAAAAAAAAACACATTTTCCCCACATTTCTGTGATGGAAAGTTCTGGAATCTGCGTGGATCCACAAATTTCCACCCACCCCGCGTTCCCCAAAGTCCTACGAGAAAAATGGTACCTCACTTGTGCGGGTCAGCCTAGTGCCCGCGACAGGAAACGGCGCAAAACGCAAAGTGGTTTTGGAGTGAAAAATGACCCTTTTTTTGGCAAAGTGACTAGCTGTAGATTTTGTACCCTAGCCCTGCCGGCACCTAGGGAAACCTACCAAACCTATACATTTCTGAAAACTAGACACCCGGCGGTTTCCAGGGAGGTATGGCTTGCGTGGATCCCCCAACGTTTCCTTACCCAGAATCCCCTGCAAACCTCAATTTTTGCTCAAAAAATCACTTTTTTCACACATTTTGGGGTGGGAAAGTAGTGGCATCACCGGGCTCACACAAATTTACCACCACCCAGCGTTCCCCCAGGTCTCCCGGTAAAAATGGTGCCTCACTTGTGTGGGAGGCCCAAGTACCCGCGGCAGGCAAGGGCCCCAAACGTAGTGAGGCGACCTCAAGATGGCCTATCGCCAAACCACCTGGTTTTGCAAGGGGGGTCACTTTGGTTTTTGGCCCGGTGCGCGGCGGCCATCTAGGGAAACCTACCAAACCCAGGCATTTTTGAAAACTAGACACCCGGCGGCTTCCAGGGAGGTATGGCTTGCGTGGATCCCCCAACGTTTCCTTACCCAGAATCCCCTGCAAACCTCAATTTTTGCTCAAAAAATCACTTTTTTCACACATTTTGGGGTGGGAAAGTAGTGGCATCACCGGGCTCACACAAATTTACCACCACCCAGCGTTCCCCCAGGTCTCCCGGTAAAAATGGTGCCTCACTTGTGTGGGAGGCCCAAGTACCCGCGGCAGGCAAGGGCCCCAAAGGTAGTGAGGCCACCTCAAGATGGCCTATCGCCAAACCACCTGGTTTTGCAAGGGGGGTCACTTTGGTTTTTGGCCCGGTGCGCGGCGGCCATCTAGGGAAACCTACCAAACCCAGGCATTTTTGAAAACTAGACACCCGGCGGCTTCCAGGGAGTTATGGCTTGCGTGGATCCCCCAACGTTTCCTTACCCAGAATCCCCTGCAAACCTCAATTTTTGCTCAAAAAATCACTTTTTTCACACATTTTGGGGTGGGAAAGTAGTGGCATCACCGGGCTCACACAAATTTACCACCACCCAGCGTTCCCCCAGGTCTCCCGGTAAAAATGGTGCCTCACTTGTGTGGGAGGCCCAAGTACCCGCGGCAGGCAAGGGCCCCAAACGTAGTGAGGCGACCTCAAGATGGCCTATCGCCAAACCACCTGGTTTTGCAAGGGGGGTCACTTTGGTTTTTGGCCCGGTGCGCGGCGGCCATCTAGGGAAACCTACCAAACCCAGGCATTTTTGAAAACTAGACACCCGGCGGCTTCCAGGGAGGTATGGCTTGCGTGGATCCCCCAACGTTTCCTTACCCAGAATCCCCTGCAAACCTCAATTTTTGCTCAAAAAATCACTTTTTTCACACATTTTGGGGTGGGAAAGTAGTGGCATCACCGGGCTCACACAAATTTACCACCACCCAGCGTTCCCCCAGGTCTCCCGGTAAAAATGGTGCCTCACTTGTGTGGGAGGCCCAAGTACCCGCGGCAGGCAAGGGCCCCAAAGGTAGTGAGGCCACCTCAAGATGGCCTATCGCCAAACCACCTGGTTTTGCAAGGGGGGTCACTTTGGTTTTTGGCCCGGTGCGCGGCGGCCATCTAGGGAAACCTACCAAACCCAGGCATTTTTGAAAACTAGACACCCGGCGGCTTCCAGGGAGGTATGGCTTGCGTGGATCCCCCAACGTTTCCTTACCCAGAATCCCCTGCAAACCTCAATTTTTGCTCAAAAAATCACTTTTTTCACACATTTTGGGGTGGGAAAGTAGTGGCATCACCGGGCTCACACAAATTTACCACCACCCAGCGTTCCCCCAGGTCTCCCGGTAAAAATGGTGCCTCACTTGTGTGGGAGGCCCAAGTACCCGCGGCAGGCAAGGGCCCCAAAGGTAGTGAGGCCACCTCAAGATGGCCTATCGCCAAACCACCTGGTTTTGCAAGGGGGGTCACTTTGGTTTTTGGCCCGGTGCGCGGCGGCCATCTAGGGAAACCTACCAAACCCAGGCATTTTTGAAAACTAGACACCCGGCGGCTTCCAGGGAGGTATGGCTTGCGTGGATCCCCCAACGTTTCCTTACCCAGAATCCCCTGCAAACCTCAATTTTTGCTCAAAAAATCACTTTTTTCACACATTTTGGGGTGGGAAAGTAGTGGCATCACCGGGCTCACACAAATTTACCACCACCCAGCGTTCCCCCAGGTCTCCCGGTAAAAATGGTGCCTCACTTGTGTGGGAGGCCCAAGTACCCGCGGCAGGCAAGGGCCCCAAACGTAGTGAGGCCACCTCAAGATGGCCTATCGCCAAACCACCTGGTTTTGCAAGGGGGGTCACTTTGGTTTTTGGCCCGGTGCGCGGCGGCCATCTAGGGAAACCTACCAAACCCAGGCATTTTTGAAAACTAGACACCCGGCGGCTTCCAGGGAGGTATGGCTTGCGTGGATCCCCCAACGTTTCCTTACCCAGAATCCCCTGCAAACCTCAATTTTTGCTCAAAAAATCACTTTTTTCACACATTTTGGGGTGGGAAAGTAGTGGCATCACCGGGCTCACACAAATTTACCACCACCCAGCGTTCCCCCAGGTCTCCCGGTAAAAATGGTGCCTCACTTGTGTGGGAGGCCCAAGTACCCGCGGCAGGCCAGGACAACAAACGTAGTGAGGCGACCTTTGGGATAGGCAATGTTGATGTTGCCTCACTACGTTTGGGGCCCTTGCCTGCCGCGGGTACTTGGGCCTCCCACACAAGTGAGGCACCATTTTTACCAAAGACCTGGGGGAACGCTGGGTGGTGGTAAATTTGTGTGAGCCCGGTGATGCCACTACTTTCCCACCCCAAAATGTGTGAAAAAAGTGATTTTTTGAGCAAAAATTGAGGTTTGCAGGGGATTCTGGGTAAGGAAACGTTGGGGGATCCACGCAAGCCATACCTCCCTGGAAGCCGCCGGGTGTCTAGTTTTCAAAAATGCCTGGGTTTGGTAGGTTTCCCTAGATGGCCGCCGCGCACCGGGCCAAAAACCAAAGTGACCCCCCATGCAAAACCAGGTGGTTTGGCGATAGGCCATCTTGAGGTGGCCTCACTACCTTTGGGGCCCTTGCCTGCCGCGGGTACTTGGGCCTCCCACACAAGTGAGGCACCATTTTTACCGGGAGACCTGGGGGAACGCTGGGTGGTGGTAAATTTGTGTGAGCCCGGTGATGCCACTACTTTCCCACCCCAAAATGTGTGAAAAAAGTGATTTTTTGGGCAAAAATTGAGGTTTGCAGGGGATTCTGGGTAAGGAAACGTTGGGGGATCCACGCAAGCCATACCTCCCTGGAAGCCGCCGGGTGTCTAGTTTTCAAAAATGCCTGGGTTTGGTAGGTTTCCCTAGATGGCCGCCGCGCACCGGGCCAAAAACCAAAGTGACCCCCCATGCAAAACCAGGTGGTTTGGCGATAGGCCATCTTGAGGTGGCCTCACTACCTTTGGGGCCCTTGCCTGCCGCGGGTACTTGGGCCTCCCACACAAGTGAGGCACCATTTTTACCGGGAGACCTGGGGGAACGCTGGGTGGTGGTAAATTTGTGTGAGCCCGGTGATGCCACTACTTTCCCACCCCAAAATGTGTGAAAAAAGTGATTTTTTGAGCAAAAATTGAGGTTTGCAGGGGATTCTGGGTAAGGAAACGTTGGGGGATCCACGCAAGCCATACCTCCCTGGAAGCCGCCGGGTGTCTAGTTTTCAAAAATGCCTGGGTTTGGTAGGTTTCCCTAGATGGCCACCGCGCACCGGGCCAAAAACCAAAGTGACCCCCCATGCAAAACCAGGTGGTTTGGCGATAGGCCATCTTGAGGTGGCCTCACTACCTTTGGGGCCCTTGCCTGCCGCGGGTACTTGGGCCTCCCACACAAGTGAGGCACCATTTTTACCGGGAGACCTGGGGGAACGCTGGGTGGTGGTAAATTTGTGTGAGCCCGGTGATGCCACTACTTTCCCACCCCAAAATGAGTGAAAAAAGTGATTTTTTGGGCAAAAATTGAGGTTTGCAGGGGATTCTGGGTAAGGAAACGTTGGGGGATCCACGCAAGCCATACCTCCCTGGAAGCCGCCGGGTGTCTAGTTTTCAAAAATGCCTGGGTTTGGTAGGTTTCCCTAGATGGCCGCCGCGCACCGGGCCAAAAACCAAAGTGACCCCCCTTGCAAAACCAGGTGGTTTGGCGATAGGCCATCTTGAGGTGGCCTCACTACCTTTGGGGCCCTTGCCTGCCGCGGGTACTTGGGCCTCCCACACAAGTGAGGCACCATTTTTACCGGGAGACCTGGGGGAACGCTGGGTGGTGGTAAATTTGTGTGAGCCCGGTGATGCCACTACTTTCCCACCCCAAAATGTGTGAAAAAAGTGATTTTTTGAGCAAAAATTGAGGTTTGCAGGGGATTCTGGGTAAGGAAACGTTGGGGGATCCATGCAAGCCATACCTCCCTGGAAGCCGCCGGGTGTCTAGTTTTCAAAAATGCCTGGGTTTGGTAGGTTTCCCTAGATGGCCGCCGCGCACCGGGCCAAAAACCAAAGTGACCCCCCTTGCAAAACCAGGTGGTTTGGCGATAGGCCATCTTGAGGTGGCCTCACTACGTTTGGGGCCCTTGCCTGCCGCGGGTACTTGGGCCTCCCACACAAGTGAGGCACCATTTTTACCGGGAGACCTGGGGGAACGCTGGGGGGTGGTAAATTTGTGTGAGCCCGGTGATGCCACTACTTTCCCACCCCAAAATGTGTGAAAAAAGTGATTTTTTGAGCAAAAATTGAGGTTTGCAGGGGATTCTGGGTAAGGAAACGTTGGGGGATCCACGCAAGCCATACCTCCCTGGAAGCCGCCGGGTGTCTAGTTTTCAAAAATGCCTGGGTTTGGTAGGTTTCCCTAGATGGCCGCCGCGCACCGGGCCAAAAACCAAAGTGACCCCCCTTGCAAAACCAGGTGGTTTGGCGATAGGCCATCTTGAGGTGGCCTCACTACGTTTGGGGCCCTTGCCTGCCGCGGGTACTTGGGCCTCCCACACAAGTGAGGCACCATTTTTACCGGGAGACCTGGGGGAACGCTGGGTGGTGGTAAATTTGTGTGAGCCCGGTGATGCCACTACTTTCCCACCCCAAAATGTGTGAAAAAAGTGATTTTTTGGGCAAAAATTGAGGTTTGCAGGGGATTCTGGGTAAGGAAACGTTGGGGGATCCACGCAAGCCATACCTCCCTGGAAGCCGCCGGGTGTCTAGTTTTCAAAAATGCCTGGGTTTGGTAGGTTTCCCTAGATGGCCGCCGAGCCCTGGGCAAAAAACAAAAGTAACCCCCCTTGCATAACCAGATTACCTATTGTTACTACAGCGTGAGAATTTAGGAATAATACTGCAAAGAAAATGTGGCAGACAATTTGAGGTTTACAGGACAATGGGGATAAAAAATATTTTTCAAATCACTAGAGAGACATCACCATGAACTCCCAAAGGTTTTCGACAATATCTACAGTTGGTGGGTTATTCTTACATGGAAAGTGTACCTTGGCAGAGAAACAAAAAAAAAAGATTCCTGCACAACCATCTATTCCTCAAACACACACACATACTGGTTGGATTTGGCACGAGGGCAAGTCATGGTTCAGTGTATTAAATTTTATTAACAAGAGATTTCACAAATATGAAATGCACTGTCAATAATTAAATTCACAAAAAACCAAACCAATGACTTGCAGCTCGTGAGCTGTAAAGCCACGTCAAGGCACCAACCGCTTTACAGGCCATTCACACACCTTTCATACGTGATACAAACAAGACCATTCGCACCACCAGGTACAAAAGCAACACAGTACAAAAATCACCAAAAAGGGACAAGGTACACCCTGCTTCAAAAAAACAAATATTACTGCACAGTCATCTAACCCGCAAGCACACGCACATACTGGTTGGATTTGGCACGAGGGTGAGTGATGGTTCAGTAGATAAAATTGTATTACCAAGTGATTTCACAAAAAATGAAATGCACTGGTAATAATTGAAAGGGCAAGAAACTGAACCATTGACTCACAGCTCGTGAGCTGTAAAGCCACGACAAGGCACCAACCTCTTTACAGGCCATTCATACACCTTTCATACGTGTGAGACATACAAAACCATTCACACCGCCAGCCGCGGGCCCATCACATAACAAAACTCACACCGGCACACAGCGCCATTCAAGGGCCCATCACTTTCACACGCCCACAATCCAGACACAGCAACTACACAGGCAGAAGGATTGCGTGGAGTGGCACTCAGCTAGCAGTGTGTGTAGTGACCAGCAGAAAGTCACTACTCACACACAGCCAGCCAAGCACCGGTCGACACACACCGCTAGCCAAACGCCAGTCCACGCACACCGCTAGCCAAGCGCCAGTCCAGGCACACCACCATCCAATCGCCAGTCCAGGCACACCGGCAGCCAATCGCCAATCCACCTACACCGCCAGCCAAGCTCCAGTCCACGGACACCACCAGACAAGCACCATTCCACACACACCGCCAGCCAAGCTCCAGTCCACACACACCACCAGACAAGCTCCAGTCCACGGACACCACCAGCCAAGCTCCAGTCCACGGACACCACCAGCCAAACACCAGTCCGCACACACCACCAGTCCACACACACTGCCAGCCAAGAACCAGTCCACGCACAGCGCCAGCCAAGCACCATTCCACGCACACCACCAGCCAAGCACCATTCCACGCACACCGCCAGCCAAGCACCATTCCACGCACACCACCAGCCACGCACACCACCAGCCACGCACCAGTCCACGCACACCGCCAGTCCATGCACACCGCCAGTCCACGCACACCGTCAGCCAAGCACCATTCCACGCACACCACCAACCAAGTGCCAGTCCACACACACCAACAGCCAAGCGCAAGCCTACACACACCGCCATCACATTTTGGATTTTTTTAGAAAAAAATAAAAACACAAACAAATTGCAAATAGATAAAAATCTTCTAACAGAAAATCAGCAACTAAATACATTGCACTAACACCAACATTGAAACAGAATCAAATTATCCAAAGAATACAGACCAGCCAGTTCACTTTACCACTCAAGAATCCTCCCAAAATTTTTTTCGCGTGTGGTACGCTCTAAAACAAGCAGAGAGACACAGTGCAGGATGAGAGGGACAATCGGGGCAGTACATACGACACTCCTTCCGCGTACCTCTTCGCCAACAGACTCTACATCTCCTACTGGGAAAATCTTTTGCGGGTGTGGGAGGAATGTGATCTGGAAAGTGGCGTTCTTTCAATCTAGCAACATCCTCCACCAGTCCAACTCTAGGAACACTTGCCTGTTCCACTACAACAAGGCTGCCTATTACAGACTCCTGAAACTTAACAAAAGTCATCGTTGACTCAGGGCAAGAATCCTGGAACACAACAAAAGCATTAAACATTGCCAAGTGGAAAAGATGGATAGCCAACTTCTTGTACCAAATGTAAGCCTTACGAAGAGCAGTGTAAGGTTCCAACCTCTGATCTACTCTGTCAACACCACCCATGTACCTATTATAGTCTAAAACACATACAGGTTTGCGCGCTTCAGCGACCTGACCCCAAACAGTCACAGGTGCAGTGCTTTCATCATGGATGGAAGTCAGCATGTAGACATCTCTCCTGTCTGTAAACTTCACAGCAAGAAGCTCCTGGCAACGCAACGCACTGCACTGTCCCCGCACAAGCTTTTGACAAACAAGTTCTTTCGGAAAACCTTTACGGTTACAGCGGACTGTGCCACAAGCAAAAGTGTCCACTTTGGCCAATTCCCTGAACAACCGTACACCAGTGTAGAAGTTATCTACATATAAATGGTGGCCTTTGTTAAAAAATCCTCTTCCAAGTTCCCAAACAATTTTCTCAGTCACTCCAAAAGTGGACGGACAACCAGGGAGGTTAAACCTAGATTCCTTACCGGTGTACACCCTGAAATTAGAGACATATCCAGTCCTACTGTCACACAGCATATACAGCTTTATTCCATAGCGCGCCCTCTTACTAGGAATGTATTGCCTAAAAACCAAGCGGCCCTTGAACAACACCAAAGACTCATCCACTGCAATTTCTCTACCAGGGGCATAAATCTCAGAAAATCGATCAACAAAGTGATCAAGGACAGGCCTAATCTTAAAAAGACGGTCACAATCAGGGTGATCTCGTGGCAACGCTAAACCATTATCTACAAAGTGCATCATCCGAAGCAGAAGCAAATACCTGTCACGACTCATGACTGCCGGAAAAATAGACGTTGCCATCAAGGGACTGCTAGACCAATATGAAGCCAATGATGGCTTCCTTAGCAAGCCCATCAAAAAAGTTAAACCCAAGAACTTCTTCATCTCTTCAACATTTGTGGGAGTCCACCGGGTAGCTCTAGAGTGTGGCTTAAGACTGGCACTGTTGTCCCTCAAAAACTGTTCGGCATACAAATTAGTCTGCTCAACAATCTCTGCCAAAAACACATCGTCCATAAACAACTGAAAAAAATTTACAGGCAAAAAGTTCTCGGTATTCACTCTAGACCCTGGAACACCAGTAAACTCAGGAAATTCCGGCTGCACCATGCCAGGGGCAACCCAGAGGTCATCACTTTCAACGGGAAGACTTGCAGCCCCAGCCTGCAGCCCAGATGTCTCTTGCCGCACTACACCAACGGAAAGGCTTGCAGCCCCAGCCTGCAGCCCAGATGCCTCTTGCCGCACTACACCAACGGGAAGCCTTGCAGTCCCAGCCTGCAGCCCAGATGTCTCTTGCCGCACTACACCAACGGGAAGCCTTGCAGTCCCAGCCTGCAGCCCAGATGTCTCTTGCCGCACTACACCAACGGGAAGCCTTGCAGGCGCAGGCTGCAGCCCAGATGCCTCTTGCCGCACTATCGGCACATCAGTCTCCTCCTCTAACACAGGCACTTCATCCGCGCTAAGAGTATCTTCATCATCCGATGACCCCATACGGAGAGAAAACTCACTGCCAGAATCGTCCCCTGCCCCCTCTCCCTCAGAAGCAGAGTCAGTCTCTGACCCAATATCAGAGGAAGACTCAAACAGCAAACCAACAACCTGCTGAGCAGTCATCCTGCGGCTAGCCATTATACCTACTAAGATGGAAGACTGCACAAACAAGTCAACAACAACCAACAATGTGCAAACCAAGTAAGTAAAGAAATGTGTACCTTATATCAATAAGATCAATGTACTCAAAAACTATACAATCCAAAATCAAAAGAGACAGCTACACTCACCAGAAACAAACTCTGCAGTGACACAGCAAAGACCAACGATATCAAACTAGAAAGAAGAAAAAAAAACAAATTACTCACAAGACAACAAAATACACATCATGCACCAATGCAAAAAGTTTTTGAAACTCAAAAACCAAACATACTGCTATTATTACACCATTTGCAAAAAAAAACAGGCAGAGAAATCAAACACATTTGCATTGTACAAAAAAACAGTCTCTTACCAAACTACACAAACAGCAAAACCACCAGAACCAAAATGTCACCGTGAACAGAAGAAAAGCCTTCACCTAGAACAAAAAAGTAAACAAAAAAAACATTACAATTGGAAATCACAAAACATATAACAATAAACATTATAACATGCCATGTCACTACCCAAATGGTCAATCGGTTTGTGTGCCAGGTCAGGCAGAAAACAGCAGGAAAAAAAAGGCTATTCAGTCCCGGGGCAGGTGACCCAAATACATATAACAAATTGCACCCTGGAAGCGAGGGGTCACTTCTATTTCTAATTGAACTAATTCCCTGGTGTCTAGTGGGCTTTTCTGCCTCCAATGGGAGCAGAAACGGCAAAAAAATAAAACCGATCTGCCCACAGAGGGGGCAGAAAAGTCTTCAAAACATTTAGGGGCCCAAGGAAGCGACCCTTGCCCAAGGGGTCGCTTCCTACAATAATATTTATATCCCTGGTGTCTAGTGGGCTTTTCTGCCCCCCCCCAAAGAGCAGAAACGGACAGAAAGACGACCAATCTGCCCCCAGGGGGGGGCAGAAAAGTATTCTAAAAAATTAGGCCGCAAAGGAAGCGACCCTTGCCCAAGGGGTCGCTTCCTACATAAAGAAAAAGACATCCCTGGTGTCTAGTGGGCTTTTCTGCCCCCCCTGGGGGCAGAAACGGGCAGAAAGACGACCGATCTGCCCCCAGGGGGGGCAGAAAAGTCTCCTAATCACTTTACCACCCTAGGAAGCGACCCTTGCCCAAGGGGTCGCTTCCTACATAACGAAATAGACATCCCTGGTGTCTAGTGGGCTTTTCTGCCCCCCCTAGGGGGAGAAACGGGCAGAAAGAAGACCGATCTGCCCCCAGGGGGGGCAGAAAAGTCTTCAAATTATTTGGCCCCCAAAGGAAGCGACCCTTGCCTAAGGGGTCGCTTCCTACATAGCATAACCAATATCCCTGGTGTCTAGTGGGCTTTTCTGCCCCCCCCGGGGGCAGAAACGCGCAGAAAGCGGACCGATCTGCCCCCAGGGGGGGCAGAAAAGACTTCAACAAAATTTGCCCCCAAGGAAGCGACCCTTGCCCAAGGGGTCGCTTCCTACATAGTAGGAACAGCATCCCTGGTGACTAGTGGGCTTTTCTGCCCCCCCCGGGGGCAGAAACGCGCAGAAAGCGGGCCGATCTGCCCCCAGGGGGGGCAGAAAAGACTTTGCAAAATTTTCGTCCCCAAGGAAGCGACCCTTGCCTAAGGGGTCGCTTCCCAAACTCCAAATACAAAATCCCTGGTGTCTAGTGGGGCATCCCTACTCCACGATCGCGACGCTGTGCGCGATCGTGGAGCAGGAATGCCCTGTATTGAGAGATCGGGGGAGAGGAAATACTCTTTCCTCTCCCCCGATGCCTCAATACTAGAGATTTCACCGCCGCGGCCCCCACCAGACGCCAAACACCTACCTCTGCTCCCCTCGGACGCGCTGGAAGAAATGGATTCCAGCGCGTCCAACGCTTCCTGATGACGCCGGCGCGCGCTGTGCGCGCTGACGTCATCAGAAAGCGTGGGGGGGCTCGGGGGGGGTCGGGGGTGGCAGCGGAAGCTCTTCCGCTGCCACCCCCGTAAAGGGGGCCAAGATCGAGGGACAAGGGGGGGAGCGCCAGCGCTTCCCCCGGGGGCTGTCCTCATGACGGAACGGTTCCGTCATGAGCACAGCCCAACCGATGCTCATGACGGAACCGTTCCGTCATGAGCATCGAAGGGGTTAATGGGTGCATGGGTGTCTCAGTGGGTCAATGAGTGGGTGCATACATGTCTGAGTGGGTCTCTGAGTGGGTGCATGAGTGTGTTAGTGGGTTAGTGTCTGATTGGGACTGTGAGTGGGTTCATCAATGTGTGAGTGGGTCTGTGAGTGGATGCATCAATGTGTCAGTGGGTGTGTAAGTCTCTGAGTAGATCTGTGAGTGTGTGCATGAGTGTTTCAGTGGGTTTGTGACTGGGTGCATGTCTGTGAGTAAAAGCGTAATTCTCTGAATAGGTCTGTGAGTGGGCTCATGAGTGTCTGAGTACATCTGTATCTGGGTGCATGACTGTCTGACTGGGTCTGTAATTGGGTGTGTGAATGTCTGAGTGGTTCTGTGAGTGGGTGCTTGAGTGTCTGAGTTGGTCTGTGAGTGGGTGCGTATGTCTCTGAGCGGGTCTGAAAGTGGGTGTCTCAGTGAGTGAGAGTATATATAATATATATATATATATATATATATATATATGTATGTATATATATATATATATATATATATATATATATTATCTACTGGCGGTCGCCAGTAGATAGTTATAGTTAGGATCGTGTTTCCATAGGAAATCTGAAAATTCTATTTTGAATAACTTTGGCGCCGGTTGAGGAATCCTCGCAAAATTTTCAAAACTAATGGGGCGCTCCGCTCAGCTCCTACCCTGAAAGTCTCGGGGTGATTCGTCAAGCGGGGGCCGAGAAAAAAGGGGTGTCCCAAAACACGTTTTCCCCATGCATTTTCCCATGGGACCTTTAGTCGAAGGTACAGTCCGAACGGCTGAACAGAATTACTTGAAATTTGGCAAAGAGGTAGTCCTCAGGTCAAGGAAGTGCCTTTCGCATATATGGAGTCAATCTGTTTAGTATTTCCTGAGAAAATAGCATTTAAAAGCATATAAATATCTATAGCCGCGCACCGTGCGCGCACCGTGTGCGTGCGTAATTCTGATTGGTTGTTACATGTCAGTCAACGTTCGAATCGGTCGAAATCAGGAAGTGTCGGCCGCCATTTTGTTTGTTTTGGGTGCGAGAGTGAAAAAGAGAGGTGGCGAACGTGAAAAGGGGGCAGGGTAGAGAGTTCCTGACCCCCTAGCCTTTGTCATGGGGTCCCTAAAGGACCCCGAAGGGTGAAAAAACATTTTAATTTTTTTTAAAAGATATCGCGAGGTGCGCGCAGCGTGCGCGCACGGTGAAAAAACTTTAAAATAATACATACATAACTTAGCATTTAAAAAACCGTACAAATTCACTTAAAAAACCATAGGTTTCACACACGTTATAGTTAGGAATTAGCATTTAAAAAACCTTGCAAATTCACTTAAAAAACCATAGGTTTCACACATGTTATAGTTAGGTGGACATTTCACTCGTAAAAAACCAATGAAATTCCACCGTTATAGTTAGTTCAGATACCTATAACTCGCGCGACCGCCACTCTATCACAAGGAAGATGTCATCAGTGATGTCATGAGTGATGGGGGTATGCACCGTACATACACGGGTGGGGGTACGACTCGAACGTACACGGGTGTACATACAGGGGGGGGTTCGACACGTACACGGGTGTACATACACGGGAGGGTTCGGCGCGTACTCACGGGGGCTGGGGGGGGTTCGGCGCGTACTCACAGGGGCTGGGGGGGGGGGTACGGCGCGTACCGGGCCCCCTATTCTGGTCGTTTCACGGCGTACTTCGCTTTTCCGGCACTTTTTGGGTGCCGTGAAAATATTGCCGTCCGGACTGCTGTCGGTTCGAATCGTACTTCCTGGGTCGTGAAACGCTGCCTGACAGCGTCCCGACGTGACTTTCGGAGCATTCCTGGATCACATTCGTATGTATATTTTCGTCGGACGGTGTTTTTTACGAATCGTACGGAAATGGTGTTTCCGTGCGAATCGTACTTCCATGTTTGTATAGTTTTACAACCGGGTACGAGTCGGACGGAGAAAACGCTCCGACCGACGGTTCGTACCCGGTTTTTCCAGGATCGTAATCGGCACCCAAATCTTTCTTGAGCACTTTTTACCTCTGCTTGTGAAACATCACCCTGTACCACAATTGTATCCTCTGCAAACAGCTTATTCTGAAAACGTTTCTGTGCAAACCTTCTCTGTACAATCATAGGTTTTTCTTCAAACTCTTTTGGCTTCATTTCCTGTCTAGCACAATATTGACCTCATCCTTCAGATGCCATTCTATCAGCTTTTGCTGTATGTGCACACTGATCTGATCAGAAAATATTAAACCAATAACCAACTGAGTCACAAAAAATTGTATGCTAGTGGCATCAGGACATTCTCTAACACTGTGTTGCTGAACCATTAAACACACACTTTCACAAAACTCATGAACCAAATTTTGTTCCTGTTTTGTTCTTTTAATCTGTACCCAATTAACATATTTTCCTGGCACTCTGCCCTTCAGAAAAGTAATCGCTGCTTCATTTTTCTCAACAACAAGAGAAACTGATGCTGCATTCATGCAAACATTTTTCACTGTCTCCTCACCTGGCCTTTGCACCGCAATTTTAGATTCAAACAATAATTCAGTTTGCATGGCAGTGTCAAAAATCATTTCCAAATTAATACACAACTCCTTTAAAATTTCGATAAATCCATCAACTTGTGGGTACCACAGCATAAGTGTATCTCTCAATTTCGGGGATGTGTTCAGAAATTCTGCAAGGTCACTTTTGTTCCGTGGCACATGAACATGCACTTCTCCCACCATTTCTCTCAATGAGCAAGCAAAAGCTTCTCCCTCATTTTGCTTATTATTTTCCTCAACTAAATCTGGTGGTTTCTTTTTCTTATCCAGTTTCCTTGCTAGGTCTGGTGGTTTCTTTTTCTTATCCAATTTCCTTGCTATGTCTGGTGGTTTCTTTTTCTTCTCATGTTTTCTTGTGCTCTTGTCTCCTAATTTCTCAAATCCATTGCATTTAAAAATATATTTCATTTCTGCAATGTGAAATTGCATTTCTGAAGAACACATTGTCTCATTTGTCTCTTCATTCATATGTACCTTGAAGCTTTTCTGAAATGGAAAACTTCCTGAAACATTCATTTCATATTTTTGAGCCAAATCGGTCAGTCTACCATGTGTAGTTACTGCACATGTATTTGTTTCTTTACTCAGGGAAATTAATTCTTTTTCCTGACACTGGTTCACATTTTTATGATTTAAAAAGCAAGGACTGTTAATTTGTTCATGCTCAAATATTGAATTTAAAACACTAATCTGTTTCTCTTTTTCGGGGTCTGGGTTAATTTGTTCCCCCATGCTTTCTATCTTTTTAATTACTGCTGCTTCCTCAAAGTAGGTTTGAAAAATCCCATCTTCAAATATATTCATTTTATCCTGGGCTGTGGGTGCTGTAAACACAATTTTGTCCCCATCTTTCAATGCTTGGACTGTCTGGGGTAATTTCTGTTCAATAATCTGTGCATTCTGAGTTTCTGAAATAAACCCTGACATATTTACTCCTTCTACAACTCTTTGAACCTTTTGAGTAGGGCCCATATTAATTTGGACAGTCACAATTTGTCTATGCACTGTCTGTGCATCTTCGGCTTGGAGTTTTTTCACTGAATCAGTCACATTTAAAGCAGTAACACCTGGAGGTATCACTGTCAGTGATGAATCAACAGGTAGTGGGTCAATCTGAAGTGTCTGCACATTTCTCTCATTCTGTATTTCTCTCTGTTCAACAGAAACAGTAGCCACTGTAGTACTTACTGTTACACTATTATCAGTATTTTCAATGGGAACCACATAAAGTGGAGGACACTCAGTTAACAATGCATCCATTATTTCATCCCCTGAATCATTATTTATTTGAAGCTTTTTATCATCATTAATTCCCTTCTCCTACATCTGGTGCTTTTCCTTTTTATCCTTACTTACTTTGTCTCTTGCTGCTTTTTCCCACATGCTTAAGGCCTCAAATTGTGCAGCTCTAGATGGTGTCTTTCTTTCACATAACACTTCCCTTAATTTGTCAATAACTTGCAATTCAAAGGTACCATCTTTTGGAAACCTCAAAGGACCCTCTTTTTCAGTAATCCTGCACCATTGGTGAACCCACATACATGAATTTTGCCCCAAATTGGTAGACATAAAATGCACAGGTGTTCCTTCAGGAGCATCACCAACAAAAAATCATTTTTTCACTTTACCTCCAAACAGCTTCTTTAAACCTTTCAACAATTTCATTTCTGCAATATTTTAATGCAATTTATTTTCTCCAATCCTGCCCAATTGACGGTTTCAGTCTGTTTAACTCCTGCTACTGACCCCTTCTTTTTAAACAGGGCTCACTACACACCCACTGTCTCGTCCAGTGCCAGCGTGACCCTTTGGGACGTCAGTTTTCCTCCTGCTACTAGCCCTCCCTTTACAAAATCGTACGGCAATCTTTTTCTTAAGTTCTCTTTTACTCAAAATCTGTTAGTAACGACATAAAAACACAACCATTATCTGTTTTGCTAACCAAAGTATAGTTAATAACCTTTCTTACAAGAATTCCGTCTTTCCTGAGAGCAGCGCTTACCCCTGCCCTACTACGGAATCGTTACTTCCGTTGATAAAGTAGCACATCCCTCTACCTTACCCTTCTAACAAGCATTAGCTAACCGTTTCTCCGGAATTATGACACCCAGTTGGAGACGCTCTGCTCCTGAGAAATAAAACCAGAGTTTCACAATTAACTTGAATGCTATTTCATTCACCCACTTTAATACGGAAAATGTAGTTCATTCACACAGAATTCTGTCTTTCCCAAGAACAGCGAACAGTCTGTCCTACTACAGAATTATTACACTTGTTAATAAAGTAGCACTTCCCTCTACTTTATCCTTCTAGCAAGCTTAGGGAACACCTATTACGTTTCCAGTGATAAGCGTAATCAGAGTGCCTTTTGGACTCCTGGTACCTAAGACCAAAATTTCACAGGTGACCTTCGCTTCCCATACACCTCTTTCATATAGAAAAGTCCCTAACAGTAACACACAACGATGTTACCAAATCGAACCCAGACAATGCGTCGTGCAACTTCAATCATTACACGTTTTCCCTGTGTACCTACAGGGCAACAATAATTCCGTCTTTCCCGAGAGCAGCGCTTACCTCTGCCCTACTGCGGAATCATTACAAACATCCGACTTCCTACATCCCAGAAGTCTTCAAAACAACATAAAATGCGATGCGACTCAGCATAGAATGTTAGTACATAAATCAATAATCAATAAATCTGTCCTATGAAATTACCAATTCAATCAATAAAAAAAATAAAAACATCAAGTCAAAATGAGCAAACTTTCATCCACAGTCAAAACCCTTACTATTTTTCAACACCTTAAAAACATACCTGCAAGCATATTAACAGTATTTCATAACCCTATTAATACTCACACCACTCCAGCAATCTCCTTCTTGTATCACCTTTCCAGTACTGCTTTGCCAGTCTTCAGGTTCTGAGCACAGGAATCAGGAATCAGGACTTTATCTAACTTAACAATTATTTTCTAACACTAGGCATTAAACTAACTATGCTCCTTTTGGTGATGGCACTAACCATAACTCTGCTACCAAAAACGGATCCAGCGGTAATTACCTGGTAATTTCCCTATTCAAAACCTCATTACCTATGGTTTACCGCTGTAAAGGGTGAAAATGATGGACCTTTTGATGACCTTGTTTCACCAAACAGGAGACTTTACATAAATATGAAAATTAAATGCAAACAATATTAGAGGCAACAATGAGAGTGGTGAGTTATTTTAAAGGGTTTTATTTTAAGTCAAAGTTAAGGTTCTATGACTCTTTATTCATTAGTCAAATATCAATCAGGTTACAGAATTGAAAAATAGGAAAAATAGCATTAATAAAGAACATATTACAGTCTGCATATAAGCATCACATATAGGAAGGGAAATGTGGCACAAATTGTCAGTCAAACTCTTAAAGAGTTTCTAAGAAAAAGAGTAAGTCTTACAAGGTTAATCAATAATTAATAATGGCAGAAATCCCATAAAGAGAAATAAATGCAGTTTAGCACCTAAAACCTAAATCTGTTCTGATCCTCTCAGCTCTTTCTCTCTGCCTCTGCTTCGCTCTACTAGTCTGTGTCTCTGTCTCAAGCTGCACAATAGCCCCCACAGAATGCAGCCCCTCCCCGTCTCTGTGTCCAGCACAGAAACTGGGCCTGGCCCTCAGAAAAAATGGAAAAAAAAGAAGAAGCAAAAGCACTCCTCCCACTTGTAAGCCATATTTCAAGTAAAAGTTCACGTGCTCAGTCCTCATAGCTGGTCCAATCAGAACTTCAAGACACATCATCTTCCCATGGGCTGACTGGATACGTCATTAATCAGGCTTGTTCCTGTTCAAATTTCAGTCTTGTGATTTATGAAAAAAAGTGTGTTTTTCTCTCCACGTTTAAACAGGCTACAAAAATATGCAACATAGTGAAGGTCGAAGGAAACTGGAGGCAGGATTTTTTAACAGAGCCCTTTCATTGAAAGTTGCTAGCAAAGAGGAGCACATTCCAATCTAATGTTTCAAGGCAAAACTGCAGTTAGCTGAGTCCACTAAAGCAAACTAAAATCACGTTTTTTTCTACACTCTGAAATACAATTCAGCACATTTCTATTCTTGCAAAAATACATTGATGCCATTTTAAAAGTACAAATGCATTTTCTAAATTAATGTGCATTCTATAGTGAGATTACATATGGATAAATCACATATAAACATGGCTGTTCAACTAATTGAGCATGTTTTCACATGAAAGCACCTCCAAACTGAAGCATTCTGATCAGGCCTATGTTTTCATCTTGCTTGTGCCACAATCTGTGTGCCATTTTTGAACTCATGCCTGCAACCTTTTGTCATATAATAATGCATACATTTTATAGGTGAAATCTAAGCTCCATCATTAGTTTTAAGGGAGTAGGTTTTCGTATTAGTTCTTTGGGACTGGGGCATTTGTGATCGTTTTTAAGGGGTGGGAGGGGTTTGTGTTAGTTTTTAGGGGGTGGGAGGGGTTTGTTTTAGTTTTAAGGGGGTGGGAGGGGTTAGTGTTAGTTTTTAGGAGGTTGGGGTGTTCATGTAAGTTTTTAGGGGATGTGGGTGGTACGGGGTCGTTTTTAGGCAGTGGGAGGGGATCGTTTTAGATTTTAGGGGGTGGGTTTTCCACACATTCCTTTACCACGAAGATTTGTGGTAAAAGAATGTGTGGTAAAAACATTTGTGGTTGAGATGCGGTAGTACTACAGACCACGTGGTTTAGGGATTTGTTGTTGAGGAACTCGTTGTTCCAACATACAACCCAACTACACACGTGTTCATTCTCATTGTTACTAGTAGCCTCTTTGCAATAGCTGTATCACTTTAATACACATGTTCATTCGCATTGTTACTGATAGCCTCTTTGCAATAGCTGTAGAACATTACTACACGCGTGCTGCAGAGAGAATTTCAGTAGCATATTGACTCCTAAATTGGTGTTCAGCTAAAATTGCTGCTTGTGGTCTCATACGCATCTGTTGAGTGAACCAGAATTGTTTCACACTGACTGCCCTTTGCATTGTGCAGGTGGGAACATCTGTTCTACTTCACAGCACTTCAAATGCTCAAAAAATGTTTATTTCAGCCCTGATGGGGGTCATTGATTTATTCAGCATGGGATACATATTTTGACTCCTCATGAGTGGAGCAGCACGTGCTTTGGTTAAAAAACTGGCCCATGTTTGTCACAAAAATATTTGGACTGGCTTTTGTAAATGCCTCTCTTTTCGCTGAGAAAGACCTACAAAACTGGTATTACATTTTACACTCAGTACGAAATGTGCACTGTGATTTGAGCTACGTTGTGGCTTTGCACCAGATGTTATTGATTGTTATTCAGATTAATATGTTTCATTACTATCTGGGCTGTATAAAATAACTGCAATTGGTAGCAATTGTGCCCATTAAGAAACAGATCTTGCACTTTTATGTTTCCCCATTTAATCCTCAATAATTTGTGTATATCAACATGTAGAGGGACTGTTGTTTCATTATTGCTATAATTACCGGCTTTCCATCAGTATATAGAGTCGATCTGTTTATACTGATAATGTTCTGGAAAATTGACATGCATATTCGGTTGGCACACATACCCAACAGGAAAACCACACCACATGCTTGCTGTATTACCATGCTGCAGCAGAGAATGAGCTGCTCTGTGCTGTAAGACACTCTGGGGCATATGTACAAGCCCCTATCACCATGGGAATGTCACTTTTTCGATGTTCCAGTGGCATTAGGGGGCTTCGCCTAATTTACAAGGCACCATTAAGCCACTTAACTATGCTTAGAAAGGGGTGAGCATTGGGTGTTGTGGTGGGCATTCCACCGCAACACCCATTGATTTTGACGCTGCCCCCTATTTACAAGGGTGGCGTAAATAGGAGGCAGCGCCAACATTGAAGACCAGGGAACGCCTGGTCTTAACTTGGCAAAACGGGGAGAAATGCTTTATTTCTTCTTGTTTTTGCTTTTCCATGTGTGCTGCCTTGTGCAGCACACATGGAAAAAGCAAAACACCTTGGATTGTTTATGTGTAGGAAGGTGTCCCTTCCTGCACATAAACAATCTTTACAAATATGATGTTTTGCAACTTCCATGTGCTTTAAGCAGCATACATAGAAGTGACAAAACGGCATTTAAAGATTGTTTATGTGCAGGAAGGGACACCTTCCTACACATAAACAATCTTCCCCCGCACAAAGCTCCTTGTGTTTGCTTTATTCGCGTAAGTTGGCAGTGTATGCCCAGACCTGGGTCCCTTGCTCACTTTGCCTCTGGATTCAAGGTAGCCTTGCTGATGAGGGGTGTTACCCCGAAACTGCTCCCTGGGTGTTTCTTTTCGGTTCAGGGAAGACCTGGCTTGGCAGTTAGGGCAGGACTGTTCCCATGAAGAACAGGGGCAAGACTGATTTGCATATGGCTGGGTCTTAACTGGGGTGGTGAAGTGAGGTAAAGAATGATGATGGATTCAACCCAGATTTGTGGATGTGGGTGAGTGTCTGAAAAGTTTCAGCTCTGTTGTTTTTTTGAAGTAGGTCGAAGGACACCACTGCATGGGTAATGCTATTTGTACCAAACACTGTATAAAAGGTTGATATGTGAATGTGGGCACTAAAGAGACATTATTCTCTTTTCTTTACTAATATGGATTGTTGTCTCCTTTTTCCAGGAGGAGAAGGGAAAACACCTTCTAGCTAAGAGAATTAGGGAACTCAGAAGTGCCAATGAAGGAAGTGCGGCAGGGGGAGGAGCTGACAAGCAGTGATGCAGGGGACACTGTGGACCTCAGGGCGGACACCAGACCTCATCATTTACTTCCGGTCTGTGGTGTAAGATGTTTGAGGAGACCTGTATTCACAACATGCTGCAGGGCTGCATGTGGTTTGCATTTATTTTTGAGTTAGGTTTATAGTTGATTTTGAAATGAAGAGCAAGATACACATCAAATGCCAGGTTGCTGGCTCAATGGACTAATGCATCCACTCCAGGGACCTGTGCTTGACCTCATGGTCAAAGGGTTAAAACCTGGGAGGCCCACTTAGGCTTTCACCCTTTTGAGGTCTCTAAAATGAGTACCATTAAGTTGAGTAACAATGATGAATTTGTTATTTCGGCGCCAAGAGAACCAACACGTGGGTGAACATGCACTTTAGAAGTTCAGGTTATGTTATTCGTTAATTACTCCAGTGACATATTAATAACATTAGTTACAATTACAATTCTTGGAAGCAATTATTAACGTCAAACCGTTGTGCCCTTTGGTTCATCAGCAATCCATTTTTAAATTAATTGTTCATCTTATGTTTACTGTTTGGTCACTAAAATGTTATGTGTGTTGACAAATCAGTGACTGTCTGAACATTCAGTCTTTGTTAAATAGTATTGAAGGCAAAATAAAATTAAAATAAATATATATTTGTATAAGAAATCACAAAAGGTTGAATGTGTTTCCTGCTTTGTGTTAATGCTACTACATGAAGATGTTCTGAAGGCAAGCACTAGAGTTCGAAGCAGGGTAGTACTGACTTATAGGGCAAACTGGCAGTGTCAGATGGACAAGTCATACACATCAGTGTGCGGGCACGTTTTGTTGTTATGTGTGGGCCAGTGGTGTGGTAGGTTGCTTTTTTGGCAGGGTATGGGCTGGTGATGTGGCAGAGGTAGTAGTCACTGGATGTCAGAATATCAGATGCAGAAATATCATCTGACAAATGATGTGTACTAAATATAGGGGCTTATGTACAAGAGGATTGCGCCTCCGGAACGTCACCTTTTTGGCTTCTAAGTGTGCTGTAGAATGCAGCACACTTAGAAGTAGCAAATTGCCATTATTGATTGTTTATGTGCAGGAAGGAGTATCTTCATGCACATAAACAATCATCTCTGCAAGGCAGGTACTCTTGCACTATGGCACAAGTGTGTCTGTGTTGCGCTAGGCAGCTATTTTTAGCACAAGGACAAGGGAAAACACATTGGTGTTCTTGTAAATTTGGCGCATCCCTGCATTTTTTAAATGGCACAGCGCAGCGCTGCAAAATTTGCTGCAGAGCCGCGCCATTTCATTTTACATATGCCATAGAGTTTAGAAAAATATTGTCTCATTGGGTGTGAAGCTTCTAGTATTTTTTCAAATGTAGCAAATTTTTCGCAGACCACATTTTGGACATTTATCTACGTCAGATGATAGTCTAACAACCATATTCTGCTACCAAACCCTAGCAAGCAGAACTGCGCAGGTGATGATAGGTTGCACTAGACAAATAAACTGTGGTGAATGGGTGTTTTAAATGGTATAGACGGAACTGCATCATGCCACAACGGTTGTGCTGGGGACACAACTTGAAGATCAGTAACTAAAAAAAGACATTTCCTGCCCAAAAGTGCAATGAAACAAACAACAAGCAATGATAAATGCATTAGGTTTTGCCTATGTGATTAACGATAAGCTAATTTTTGTTCTAAGCTGTAGCTTGGTGAATGGTTGTGCAATATTAGTTATTGAAAGTCTGTTCAAGTGTTTTGACTTGCTGCAGGCACGCACAAGGCTCCCTCGAGTCCCTGGGAGAGGTTGGCTCCACACATCCATTACACGCTGTGCATCATCACCCCCTTCTGATTGACACACGCCACCTGGTCCGCACAGACAAAAGAATCGAGGAGTGTGCATACCTTTTGTTCTTGCAGTGTCAGCTGGCAGTAGGACTAGCTGACACAGTGTCCCATCAGTAATCCGTTTGAGGGGAGCTCTCTCTGCAGGTGTTTCCGTAAGCACTTTCCTCTCTTCAATCCTTTGTCATCACTCCTCATGTGCTTTGTGTTATCAGTGTTGCGGGCACCGGCCAGGCCATGTAAAGTGGGGGCTGCAGCCGATCTGAAGGCGCTTTCTGCAGCGCTCACAGGGAAGTGGGGAAGTGCTTCTTTGCAAAAGATGAAATAAGCACAGAACTAAAGCAGCCGTGTCCTCCACAGAAGCTGCCCGCAGCAGCTGTGTGGTCCATGAATCAAAAAGTGCAGCAGAAGTATGATTGTCTGGTGATGACATGTAGAATGTGTTATCGCAAGCCACCAGTCATTGCTTGGAAGCTTCTGTAGTGCTGTATGTGAACCCGGTGGAAGAGATGTGCGCTGGCTTAATGCCTCAGGTCTGTGATATAATGTATGTGTCTGCCTCTTCTGAAAGCAGTACCCACAGAATTATGTCTAATACTAAGGAGAAATTTCTTAACACCAATAAAAATGCATTTTTATTGGTATGAATCTTGTCGTGCACAGAGTAAAACGTAGCTCAGTTGCACATTCTCTTTTTCCAAACACACCATCAAGATGTGTTTCCCCAGCTTGCTATTGCGACATAGGTGTTTACCCAACATATTACAGTATGACAAGGTAACTGGTTCTGTCCAAATATTTTGTATTGAGTTTATGATAAGCATAGACCAAACTAAAAAGAGCACTGATAAAATAACATTCAGCTTATAATATTACGTTTGATGAACAATACATCTGTACGTTAAGAATTGCAGTGTGATAGAAAATAAAAATTTAAAAACACAAGGGAAGGGGAGCAATATGTATTGGTAATAAGTATTACGTAACAGAGCCATATAATAAAGTCTAACAAACTGAACTTGATACATAATATAAAGCAATTCAAAGTATAATTCTATATAGTTATCAATTGGATTCCAAAACGAATGCTCAGTGGATGAATTATGAACAACACCCAACATATTGAAATCAGCTCCCTTTCTGGTTAAAATTATCCATGACCACCATGCATGTATTAATAATAATGAGACGTATTTCTAATTAGTAGTGATGGATTTTGACAGGTTTATCAAGGGGGGAACATGGCGGCCAGCTAGGTAGCCGGTCGCGAGTAATGCTCCACTAACCTCATCGATATGGACTCCTGTTGAAGCTGACGCTGAGGGGTTGTTGCTGCCGTTTCTCTTTCAGCCCGTTTCTGCCTTTTCGTGCTGGTTATGGTCTGGGTCTCCCCGGCTCGTTTCACGCCCTCCGTGTCCTCTGTGTGTGGGACTTTAATGGAGCTGGTTGAGGCATTTGGATCGCAACCACTGACTTCTCCCCTGCTCCGGGTGCAGCCATTGTGCAGCGGGGCGGAGAGGAGAGGAGCGCATTGTGTACACTTCCCGCTCAGTCGAGCCCAGGCTTTGCACACTGGGTGTACTCTCGGTGTGGTGAAGTGAGCTGCTAGCTGACGGGGAGGCTACAAGGCACGAAGTGAAGCCGTTATTATGGTAAAGGGGAGAGCCGGTTCAATCTCGGGAGGCATTCAGGTATTCAGGCCGCTAAGTAGCCTGAACTTTTCTGGCGGCTTCCGTCTCTGTGCATCTGGTTGTGCAGTGGTCCCATTTGCACGCTCCTTAGGCTGCTGGAGCACTATGTGAGTCCCGCCAAGCCATGACTCGTTCTTTGGAGCTGACCCCTTGTCTTTGGGTCGGTTCAGGCAGAGCCAGTTCACGCTGCCGGGCCCCGGGGGAAGCAGAGTCGCAGACTAGTCTTCCCCCGGGGTCATTCGCGCAGGGGAGGACCAGGTAGGGTCAAGGGGTGGAGTTAGGGGGTGGGTATAAGAGCGCAGGGGAGGAAGGCGACTTCCTCTTCCTGCGCTCGGCACCATCGGGAGGGTTTAGCAAAGGAGGGGTAGAGTGCTGGGACGTAGGGTAGGGTTAGGGCCTGGTCCGGTGCTCGTCGTGTCCGGCGTTTGGGAGTGGAGTTGGGTCGGTGCGGACGGGAATTGCGGAGCGGGCGGCACACGGAGGAAGCGGCGAGATGGAGATCGCGGAGGAGGTGAGGCGGGCTTTGCTGGTCTTGGGGCGGGCCGGGCGGGAGGATCTCCTACGGCCCGGTGTGCTAGGGGAGGCGTGGGTGGGCTTTGAGCGGGCCCCGCAGGCGGCGTCGGCAGGGGTGGCGGCGGCAGTAATGGCATGTCAGGAGGAGCCGCTGCCGCCGCCACCACCGGCTCAACAAACAAATGATGGACGGAATGCTGACAATGCAGACATTCTCCCCCAGTCAAGAGATCTGGGTTAAATCCATCGTTCTTTTGCCCACTACGCCACCCCAGTTTAGACATGGCCATATGCAAATCAGTCTTGACCCTGTGCCTCATGGGAACAGTCCAGCCCGAACTGCCAAGCCATGTCTTCCCTGGACCGGAATCAAGCATCCTAGGACCGGTTTCTGGCTATCAGCCGTCATCAGCCAGGATAGCTTAACTCCAGTGGCGTAGTGAGCACGGGTCCCACGTCTGGGAATACCCATCCCACTTAGGGCGAAAAGCGTTACAACAAACAAATGATGGACGGAATGCTGACAATGCAGACATTCTCCCCCAGTCAAGAGATCTGGGTTAAATCCATCGTTCTTTTGCCACCACCGGCTCAGTCAGGTCTGCGCGGGAGGGGGCGGGGCACTCAGCGCTCGTGGCAGGCGCGCGGAGGCCGGCGTAGGAGCCTGCCTCCGCGTTTGAATTTCCTCCCGCTGGAGTTTCATGCCCTCGGGGCTGAAGGGGGCGTGTCTGCTGCTCCGGCCGCGGTGGAGCTGCTATCGGGGGCGTTTTTGGCAGGCGGTCAGGCTGGTGTGGTGGAAGGGGCGGCGGCCATGGGGGCTATGGGCCCGGGGATGCTCTGCTGGTTGCTGGGGAGGGCGGGGAGGCGGAGGCGGTGGCGGTTTTGGGAGGGGGAGGTGTGGTGGCTCCCGGGGGCATAGAGTGCGCGGTGGTTGGCGCGGGGGGGTCAGGGGGTGTTGCGGGGGCGGCGGATGATGGGCCTCTTGATCTGTCACGGGGGTCTCGGGCATCTACCCCCTGTTTGGCAGGGTCTGGTGCGGTGGGCCGGGGAGGGGGGGCTGTCTTGGGACCGTCCGGAGGTGTTTTGGCGCAGGTTGTGCCCACACAGTCTGGTTTTGGGCCGCCTGGAGGGGGGTTTCTGGGTTTCCGCCCCCCCTCCTCTCCCGGGTTGGGGCGCTGGGACGTGGGAGGACAGGCTCCGGGAGCAGCGTATTTTGGCGCAAATGGCCACAGCGCGGCGGGTGGACCAGAGCGTGGGGAGGGTGGGGGCGGTGTGGGAAAGGGACGTCGAGGGGCCCCCGTCGCCCACGTCCGAAGAAGAGAGGTGGGCGGAGCAAGAGGAGTTGCTGAGAGCGGAGAGGGTTAGGTCGCGGGTGGGGGGGGAGTGTCAGGGGGTCTCAGGCGCAGACAGGGATGGCCGGGACGGCTTTGAGGCCCGATGGTGCCGGGGCCCACTCAGGTTCGAGCGGCCTGCGGGGTAGGGGGGGATCCAAGCCGGCGGCTTTCGGCAGAGTCCGGGGGAGTACGGTGGGGCGCAAGACGGCCCCATGTCGCCGTCACGAAGCAGTAGGGCGGTCTGCGGCGGCCATCCCTCCGGCGCGGGAGCGGGCTACGGAGGTGTCTGGCACTGTGAGTGGCAAGGGTGTGAAGAGAGCTTTGAGAGAGGTGTTGTGGATGCCGGAAGGTGTGGAGGCAGAGGTGGAGTTGGATTATGGTGAGGAGAGTGAGAAGCTTGAGGACGGGGAGGTGAGGGATGACTGTGACTTGACGGGCGCGGGCAAGGACAACAGAGAGGTTGGTGTGTTACAGGTGCCCCAGAGACCGGCGGACAAAGAGACGGCAGTGACACGACGGGCGGCCCCTTCCGGAGGACAGCCCAGCGAGCGACATACGACATTGACAGGTGAGCAGGCTTGGTGGTCTGTGTGGGATGGTGGCCCAAAGGGTGGGAGGAAGAAGGCTTGTAGGTCGATTGGGGTGGGAGAGGGTTCAGTGAGGGAAGTTGGGGAGGCTCCGAAGGGCGGGCTCGCGAAAAGGGACACACCGGTCGAGACCAAGGCGGTGACTTCGGCGGGGGTGCAGACGGAGAAGGATGACGGGCCTGGGGACAAGGGGGACAAGTCAGGGGTTAAGCTCCCCAAAAAGCTGCCCTACATGGGTTTGGCTATGCCCTTGGGGTCGCATCTGTCCGAGAAGATTAGGGGTAAGATCTGGAAACACGAATACGTGGACGTGTTTAAATTGTTGCATAGGGAGGTGCAGGTCAAGGAGGGCTCAAAGGAGGAGGAGTGGGAGCTGACTAGGCAGCCGAGGATACCCGTGACAATGGAGAATTGGACCTCGGCATTTCTTATTTATGCAAGCATATATTGTGAGAAACATCCCGACAGGGCGATCGCATTATTGAAGTATATGGACATAATTAGGAAGGCTCAAATGCAGTTTGGGGGTTTCACCTGGCTGAGTTATGATGAGGAGTTCAGGGCGCGGGTTAGCGCGAACCCCGAGAAGCATTGGGGTGAGGTGGACCAGGAATTATGGATGCAATGGATGGCGTCAACATCGACGCACACAGCTAGTGGTTTGCCAGTAACGTACCGGTCTTTTCAGTCGCGTCCCGCTCACAGTGGGGCGGGAGGGAACGCAACAAGTACAGGGGGCGCAGGACAGGCCAGCAAGCCCGGCACTTACAATACTGGGGCCTGTTGGAGCTACAATCGGGGATATTGTTCCAGGTATCCGTGCAAGTCCAAGCACGGGTGTTCTAAGTGCGGGGGGAAGCACCCCCTTACGCAATGTCTTACGCTCACCACTCCTTCCGAACAATGGAGGAATTCCAAGGGTAGGGGACAAGCTGGACAGAAGGGCTCCTACACTGGTTAAGGTGGAGGCGATGGCCCCGTGGCTCTCCCTTTACCCGGACAGGGAGGCCGCCTTGAAGATTCAGTGGGGCTTTACGGAAGGTTTTCGGGTCGGTTATCAAGGTCCCAGATCACGGAGATGGGCCGACAATCTCAGATCAGCGAAGGAATTGCCGGGGGTGGTGGCGGCCAAACTCTTGAAGGAAGTGGAAGAAGGGAGGATTGCGGGCCCCTTTTATGCCTGGCCGATGGAGGATTTGATTATTTCTCCGTTGGGGGTGGTGCCGAAAAAGGAGGAGGGTGAGTTTCATATGATTCATCACCTTTCATGGCCAGAGGGACAGTCTGTGAATGAGTTCATCGCGGAGGAGGATTCACGGGTGCTTTATGCGTCAGTGGATGATGCGATCCGCCTCGTGCGGGTGTGTGGGCCGGGGGCGGAATTGGCGAAATGTGATGTGAAGTCGGCTTTCCGCCTGCTGCCTATACACCCTGCGGATTTTGCGCTCCTCGGAATGCAGTTTGGGGGAGCCATCTTCATGGACAAAGTCCTGCCCATGGGGTGTGCGATTTCATGCACACTGTTCGAAATGTTTAGCACTTTCCTGCAGTGGGCGTTCACGCAGCTGAGTGGGCATCGGGATGTCACGCACTATCTGGACGATTTCCTGTTCCTCGGGAGGGCGCGTTCGGGGGACTGTGGCAGGGCTCTGACGGGTTTCCAGGAGTTGGCGAGGCAATTTGGGGTCCCTTTAGCACCTGAAAAGACGAGTGGGCCGTGTTGCGTGTTGACATTCTTGGGCATTGAGCTGGATTCCATTCAGTGGACAGCGAGGCTCCCGGCCGCAAAGGTGGCGGAAATTCAGGAGTGTCTCCAATGGGCGATTGGTGAGAGGAGGATCGCGTTGAGGGCTGTGCAGCAGCTGTTGGGGTTCCAGAACTTCGCGTGCAGGGTGGTCAGGGCGGGACGGACGTTCTGCAGGCGGCTCGGCATGGCCATGTCGGGGGCAGTGCTTCCACACCACAGGGTCAGGATCTCCATGGGAGTGAGGGCGGATCTGCGGACATGGCTGTTGTTCTTGATGGATTTCAATGGGGTGTCCTTGGACTTTGCAGAGGACAGAACGGTTTGGCAAATCCAAATTTACTCTGATGCGGCTGGGGCGGCTGGTTTTGGCATTTTCTGGGATGGGAGGTGGTGCGCAGAGACCTGGCCTGATCACTGGATGAAGCCGGGGAGGAGCATTGCGTTTTTGGAATTCTTTCCTTTGTTGGTGGCTCTTGAAGTGTGGGGTCCCGAGTTTCAGAACAGGGCGGTGTTGTTCCATGTGGACAACATGACGGTGGTCGAGTTGGTCAACCGACAGAGGGCAAGGGACCTGAGGGTGTTGCGTTTGTTGAGAAGTTTCATGCCGAAGTGTTTGCGTCTGAATGTGATTTTTTGAGCCAAGCATGTTCCGGGGGCGAATAATGACATTGCGGATGCTTTGTCTCGTTCGCAGTGGCAGCGATTCTGGCGATTGGCACCTGGAGCGGATCAGTGCAAGACGGGGCTGCCGGATGGCATTTGGGCCCTGGGGGAGTGAGGGTGGTAGGCCTAGTGGAGAATTCTGTTGCTGCTACCACCAGGCGGACCTACAGACTGGCGTGGGCGGAGTTTGGAGCTTTTATGGGCTGGAGCAGGGATGCTGCCTCTGGGGAACAGGCGACAGTGGAGCGAGGAGTGTTACAGTTTGTATTGCACTGCATGGACAAGGGGTTGTCGGCTGCAACCATTTCAGGGAAGTTGGCAGGAGTGTCATTATATTGTTGTTTGTTTTTTGGTTTTGACCCTACAAAGAGTGGAATTGTGAGATGGGTGCTACGGGGTTGGAGCAGGGAGAGAGCGGGGGGGACTGTCCCAAGGGAGGCCATAACGTTTGAGGTGTTGGTCCGGTTGGTTGCGGCGTTACCGCTATGTTGTTATGAGGAGTTTGAGGTTCGTATCTTTTGCTTGTGTATGATTTGGATGTTTTTTGGGGCGTTTCGGGTGTCGGAATTGTTGGGCACGCGTGCGGGGGAGGGGCGGAGGTATGAGGAGATCAGATTGGATGCGGAGCGACTGGGCATTTGGCTGGGGCGGTCCAAGACAGATCAGTTGGGTCGGGGCAAGTGGGTGTGGTTGAATGAGAATGGTGATGGAAGTGTATGCCCGTTGGCGGAATGGAGGTCATTTGTACTGGCTACACAGGTAGGGCAGGGGGAGATTTTCTGTCACAGGTCAGGGGCACGGGTGATGGCAGGGCAATTGTTGGCAGTGCTGCGCATGGCGTTGGTGCGTTTGGGTTTGGAGCCGGCGGGGTTTGTAACTCACTCGTTTCGGATTGGGGCAGCAACGGCGGCGGCCCGGTTGGGGTGGTCCTGGGATAGGATTCGGCAGATCAGGAGATGGAGGTCGCGGTGCTGTGAGCGGTATGTGAGGAAGTGATAGGGCTGGTTGCGGAGAGATGGAGACTGGGGGGATGGGGGTGGCTTCTTTTCTGTGTGTATCTAACATCTGTTTCTCCCTTAGGTTGCGTGGGAGGACCTGGGGCCAAGACGGTCACATGGATTGTGCGGCATTCCTTTGTGCACTGGGCGTCGAAATATGCGGAGCAACAGGTGTACGGCCGTAACCTGGGACTCAAAGGACAACATCACGAGGTGCACTGGTGGGGAAAAGGGGGAATGCAATGGGGGGCACTACTGCCCTGGCTCGCGAAGATGGTCCCACAGAAGGGTTGCCCGGATCTGTTGATCGTCCATTTGGGGGAGAAGGATTTGGTTCGGCTGTCGGGTTTGGCGCTCTTACAGCTGATGCAAAGAGACTTGGAGGTACTGAAGCACAGGCTGGCAGGGACTTGCATTGCCTGGACTGAATTTGTTCCGAGGAGAATCTGGAGAGGCGCTGTTAAGCATGGGGCAATTGAAAAGGCGAGACGGAAACTTAACAGAGCAATGCGCGTTTTTTGTGGGGAACAGGACATTAAGGTGATCAGTCACCCGGGACTGCGACTGGAGGGACCTCTACTTTTTAGGGATGACGGGGTGCATCTTTCCAGAATGGGGAATGCATACTACATGATGGAAATGAGGGATGTGGTCAGAAAGCTCTGGAATGAGGCAATCTGGTGTCGCAGGGATGTGTCTGCGTGGTCCCGGCCTAGGGGGTGGGGCAGGTATCCGCCCTAAAGAGGGCTACCTGGTTGGCGGTACTTTGGAGGGGTGGGGGGAGTCATTAGCGGGCACACCCATCCCTCGGGGGGGAAGAGTGAACGGGGTGGGGGTAATGGAGGCATGAGTGAAATGGCCGATGAGAGCGGGGAGGATGCAAGGAGGTTTGTGGAATGGTGAGGAACGGAAGGGGCATGGAGTGGTGTAAAAGGGGAGTGTGGAGTGGGTGAAAGGAGTGAAGGAGTATAGAGTGTTGTGGGGAAGTTGTTATTCAGGGAATGTTTGGTTATTGTTTATTGTTGTGCAGCCTGGTCCTAATAAATGGCCTTTTACGCTTAAGACACGGTGTGGTCTGTTTATTGCGCGATGCCGGGCCCCAGGGGAAGCAGAGTCGCAGACTAGTCTTCCCCCGGGGTCATTCGCGCAGGGAAGGACCAGGTAGGGTCAAGGGGTGGAGTTAGGGGGTGGGTATAAGAGCGCAGGGGAGGAAGGCGACTTCCTCTTCCTGTGCTCGGCACCATCGGGAGGGTTTAGCGAAGGCGACCCACCCACCGTGCAGTTTGGTTGGGGATTAGGGTTGGCTAAAGCGTGCCAGTTTAGGACAGGCTGCGAGGGCTGGCGGTACTTTGGAGGGGTGGGGGGAGTCATTAGCGGGCACACCCATCCCTCGGGGGGGAAGAGTGAACGAGGTGGGGGTAATGGAGGCATAAGTGAAATGGCCGATGAGAGCGGGGAGGATGCAAGGAGGTTTGTGGAATGGTGAGGAACGGAAGGGGCATGGAGTGGTGTAAAAGGGGAGTGTGGAGTGGGTGAAAGGAGTGAAGGAGTATAGAGTGTTGTGGGGAAGTTGTTATTCAGGGAATGTTTGGTTATTGTTTATTGTTGTGCAGCCTGGTCCTAATAAATGGCCTTTTACGCTTAAGACATGGTGTGGTCTGTTTATTGCGCGATGCGTACGCTGCTCCCCGGTGAGAGTCCAGGGTGCTGGCAGCTCTTTAGCAGAACTGTCTATTTCGCCTTTGGGAGTTCTAGAGGGTTGTTCATTAAAAATCTGCCCTGCTAAGATTTTAAATCAGGTTAAGGGAGATAATATAAGGCATGAGACGGTCTCCAGGTCTATGAAGGTAGAATTGCAGCATTTTCGGGATAAAAAGCAGATTGCTAAGAGTGATCGCCTAACTCAATATAAAACGCCATCTTTTCTTCGTTCCAGTATCATCCCTGACAGTGAATTAATACCAGGAAAAAGATATAAATAAAGATCTAGTACCTCCCCCTCCTCGGGATAGTAAGCCCACTCAACTCTCGGGGCTCTCATAGGTAAAGAACAAACATAGAAAGCTGCCAGCTAAGTCAGGGAAAGCCACCCCTCTAAAGGTGAGAAAGAAAAGAACTCCCCCAGTACCAGCAAGGGTAACCCTCTCACTTAGATCTTTTTCAAACTTATTTCGCAGGGTGCCATGGAAACAACGCAAGGAGTTCCTGTGTCAGGGGATCCTTTGACATTAAATCCTGCCACCCCTACATTAAATAGATTTTCAGCCTTAAGCGATCTAGATTCGGGGCCAGAGGGAGGACGACAGAAGGAAGGGGACCTGACAGGAAATGTATCTCTAGAGGCGGCCCCCATCGTTGCTCTAGGCTCGGACCCAATACAAGGGATGTTGACCCAGTTGAGCCAGTTGTCTTTGGAGATTAAGGAACGCTTTTCAACCTCAGAAATAAATCAAAAGAAGATTCAAGACACATGCACTAGTCTTGAGGAACATTTGTCAGTGCTAGCACATCGTATGGAGGGATTGGAGAATAAAGTGGGGGAGCTGAGGCTAGACGTGAAGGACAACATGTAGCAAGTGGCCAGGTTAAAGGAAAGGGAAAGGGATCTGCCGGACAGACTAGAGAGACTTGAAAACAACTCTAGAAGAAACAATATCAGGATCCTGACCTGAAAGAAGGATTTGAAGGACAAAATATTAAAACCTTTGTTATAGAGATTCTGACAAAAGCTTTCCCACATGTTGCTTCTGCGTCTGTGTGGGAAACGAAGATTCAACTGGTACTTCGATACCCATTTAAACTGAACCCCGGGCAGAAAAAGCCAAGGAAAATACTGGTATACATTCAATCATTTCTTCTTAAGGGACAATTACTTGGGGCAGCTCTTAAGCATAAGGGCATTCAGGTACAAGACTCAACTCTTAGAATAAGGTCAGACATCTCTCGTGTAATGGAGGACAGACGGTGGGAGCTGGCAAAGCGGATGGATAGTCTGAAGGAACTAGGCGCTCAGGTTCAGTTAAGATGCCCTGCCTTTTTGAAAGTGATGTGGCCAACAAGATGTACAATTTTCGATCCCCCGAGGAAGTGGACAGTTTTTTGGTACGTAATAATGACGGGGGGTAGAACTGATCCTGGGGGAGGTGCTAGTCTTGAAATCTTATGTTGGAATGTGAATGTCTTGAGAGTTGAAAGAAGACAGCGCCTGGTCTTCCAATATCTGAAAGATAGTTCGGCCAGGATTCTTATGCTTCAAGAGACCCACCTGTTGAGTTCAGAATGCAAGGCACTGTTTGACAGACAAAGATGGGTCGATAAGATTGTAGCCTAAGATCAACAATGCTGTTCGAAGGGGGTGGTCATAATCTTTAAAATAAATTCAGGGGTAGAGCTAATCAAGACGAAGGTGGACGAGAGAGGACGTTGGGTAATAGCAGAGGTGAGGAGCCAGGGTGCTACCTACATGCTGGCTAATTACTATGGCCCTGATGAAGATGATATCACCCCTCTAAATAATCCTTGTCTTTCCTTGGCAGATTTTGAAGCCCCTTTGATACTTGGTGGAGACTTCAATGTCCTTCTAAAAATAAACTAGATAGATCCTCCCATAGAACTCAGATTGTGATACCACGGGTTGAAGCCCATCCTTCTACCATATTACAAAATCTTAACCCTTGTGATGTCTGGTGGGAGAAAAAGGGAGATGCCAGGGAATATTCCTTTTACAGTAAGAAAAACGGTCACTACTCGAGGATTTACTACTTTTAATAGAACTTCTGGAACTAGGAAAAGTAAGGGGAATAAAATATCTACCTATCCATCTCTCTGATCATGGGGCAATAGCCCTGAACATAGAATTTCCCTCAGAGCTTACCGGGAGGAGATGAACTCTGAATAGGAGACTTCTTCTACAACCATCTATCCCAGATATGATAAGGAGGGAAATAGCTATCGTTTTCCAGCAAAATCTCTGTATACAGTATGGGATGCCTTTAAGGCTTGGCTGAGAGGGATCTTAAAGGGTGCCACTGTGGGTTGGGCTAGATCTGAAAAAAGGGAGTTGGTGGACTTGGAGGAGCAGATAGTAGCAGCTGAGGCGGCCTTAAAGGCTGGGAGGGCTTCTGGCGCTGAGAAAGATAGCTTACTAGGAAAGGTTGAAGATCTCCAGCTGAAGTTTAGACTTAAAACGGAAGAGATCTTGCTTCAGAAGTGGGAAGTAAGCAAAATGAGGGACTTCGACCAGGGAGAGAATTGTGGCAAACTCCTTGCCATGAAGAGTAGAGTAGATAGATTGTGTAATTATATCAGCAAGATCAAAAAAGGTAGCCAAGTTGTGGAAGACAAAGGGGATATCGAGCAGGCTTTCATCAAATTCTTTCAAGATTTGTATCGGGAGGATTTATTGGTTGAGGAAGACGTCATATACCACTGGCTTGCTGGGAAACAGCTTCCAAAGTTGAATTTGGATAGCCAAAGAATTCCTACCCAAGATATAACAGGGAATAAAATACTTGCTGTCATCAGTAAAGCTAAGAAAGGGAATGCTGCAGGACCGGGCGTAATTCCAATTGAGATTTAAACTCTACTAACCGATGAAATTATTCCGATCTGGGTGAAACTATTTCACGAAATTCTAAGGGGTGTCTCTCCTTTACCCGACACGTGGAGTGAGGCTGTCATCTCGCTGATTTTGAAGCCCGGGAAGGATCCGACCCAGTACCATTCTTACCGGCCAATATCATTATTGAATTGTTATTATAAGACCTTTGCAGGGATACTGAATGCCTGGCTTTGTAAGATCGTGGGGCCGATAATTTATGAAGATCACAAGGGCTTCCTCCCGGGTAGGCAGATGTTGCATTTTGTCTATACCTTAATTGGCTCGATCGATCTCGCAACAGCACAGAGTGTCCCTCTCTCAATTATTACCATTGACGCAGCAAAAGCCTTTGACCGAGTCAACTGGCACTACCTGAATAGGGCTTTGAAGGCATTGGAGATATTTTTAGGGAGGCCCTTAAGAAAATATATAAAGCCCCCTCGGGCCCAGATTCTGGTCAATGGTAGCCTCTCCGCGGTGGTCACAATAGAGCATGGTACAAGGCAAGGGTGCACGTTGTCCCCTGTCCTGTTTGATGTGTATATTGAGCCTTTGGCCCAGAGTTCAAGGCAGAATGAAAAGGTCACCCCTTTTGTTGCAAATGCATTCACGAGAAAGTCAACACTGTATGCAGACAACCCGATTTTGTTGTCATTCAACTTTAACACCACTTTATCTGAACTGCTTATTGAAGTTCAGGCTTTTGGTTATCTGTCTGGCTACGAGGTGAACACCGTACTCACGTGCCTTCTATCTGTGTGCCCTGTGTTTGTATGGATGTAGGGCTGTGTTTTATGTATAACTGTGTGTGTACACAAAGAATGCAGGGGAGGGGCGCCATGTCTCCTGCTTAAGGTTGCACAAAGGCGGCGGTGGCGAGGTGTGTGCGCACGCGTTAGGCAGCCGGGGATGCGGGGAGGGGGGTCGGCAGCGGCGGAGTGTGTGCGCGCGCGTGTGTCTGTGCGTGTGCTTCTGCGCAAGCGCGTCTCAGAAGTGCGTCCACAGACCCCGATGGCTGCGCGTGCCCTGGTCTGTCTCCCTTGGGAGCAAACACGGCGACAATAAGTCTCGTTGGCGGCAGCGCTTCATGCTGCAACGCCAGCGAGACCTAAAAAAGAAGGTCTATTTCTCAACTATAGCCAGGGCCACAGGAATTATGCGGCAGGGGAGGGTCAAATTATGTGGTAGGGTTGCACAAATTATGCTGCAAGAAAAGGCAAATTATGCAGCACATTGTCATAGTATTACCTAATTTTTTTCATTTTTAAGATTAACACGCCTTAGTTGTATCTCATTATTACGAGTTTAACACCAAGTATAGCAATAAGCTACAGAAAGGTGGCAGTCAACCTTTGCAAAGGGCCTTCCACTGCACAGCAACACATGTCTGCATTTTTCCAACTTTTGAACCGTTGGAACTAGAAACAAAATTGTATTTGCTAAAAATATACAAATTATGTGGCAAATGAATGATGTGCAAAATGCGTCCATTATGCAAAAATTGCTGCAGCTGCATAATTCTAGTGGCCCGACTATAGGTGAGCCAAAGCAAGAAGGGGAATGGACTTGTAGTGCTTTCAGTATCAATCTGAACTAGGTTCCTAATTCTTGTCACAAAACGTGACCAGTGTTGGTGATGCCTCTATGATGGTGCGACCGTTCATGTCTTCAGAATCACATAGATGTAAAGGTTACCACGACAAGCGTCAGCAGATTAAAAAAATTATTTAAAAAGAAAAAAAAAGTCTGCCGCTGTTGTAATCGTCATCCCATTTTCCATGCGTCTGCGAGTTTTTACAAAAAGCCTATCATGTACACAGATGGGTAAGCCGATCATATAGTCACTGCAATCAGGGCTGCTCCTATTCTATTGCTTGTGAAATGGGGTTACAACCGAGTTACATATGCATTACTTGGGGGGGGGGGACTACGTTGGTGTAACGGAATATGCAACAAACCCGACAATTAACCACGTATACCAAACAAACAGGAATACAAAAATAAAAATAAAAGAAGAAGAAACAAAAGGAATTGTTTTATGGGAACACTGAATATTATGTTCGTTTTCTGCTCCTAACCTTCACGAATACACTTGGTACTGCAGACCACTCGCACAGGAGATAAGAAATGCAGTCAGGTTGAGTCTAGTAAAAATCCTTAAAAGGAAACATCACACGAGCATCGTGCATCAGATTATCAGAATATATTAGCATCTGGAAACTGGTAGCTTTATTTCGCAATAACTGCGTGCTGTTACTTGTTCTGCATATAAATACTATTCATCTCCATCAAGGTCACCATCTCTCAACTGGTCCAGAGAACTGGTGCTCATTCTTTCCGCATGGTTTTCATGGAGTCCGCAACGCCAGATACAGAGAGCAATAAAGATTATGATGTGAAATGGTAACCCATAACCACTAGTGTATCATCTGTTCACTTCAAAATGACTCCGTGATTAATGACTGGTGGAGGGAGCAGGGCTATGAAGGATGGCTAAGTTGGGTTAATGTTAAGACGGAATTCCGGTCTAAAGTTTCTTCTTTTCAGTACTTAAATTCAACAAAGACAATAACAAGGATTAAAAACTAAAGATGACTATGGGTAACTTAGTGTATTGCAGTACCTTGACCCGAAACTGAGAAAACAGCAGAGCACCCACAGAATCTTTTTCATTGCGGACCGACTGTGTCCCGATTAAAGTCGACAAGGATGTATCCGGTAGTATTTTCAACACCAACCACACGACAAACACGCTGTCATTTTAGAGGGCTTTTTCCTTAAATTTTCTGACCTTTAGGATCTCGCGAGTCATGGAGTCACTGCGGAGGGAGATGGTCCTCCCGTCCTCGAGTGCGGGTACAATGCCTTGCAAGAAGAGGGTTTTCTCCAGGGTGATCTTTCCTAAGATGATAGACTTTTAATGAGAGCATCTAACTCAACAGTTAAATTACATCATGGGTTGGCCTATTAATGTACTCCCGTGGGGGGTGGGGGGTGAAGATTCAGCCTTCCGCCTGCTTCACTATTTGAGATGAACGCCACTCAGTATCTGAACCCTGTTCCCCGATTTCGCGTCTACCACTCGGTGACATACTCTCTTTGTCCTCTCCATCCCTGGGTTAAGGCCCCTCTAAGGCGTAGCGCGTGCGTAAACAAATGGTTTACCTTGGCCCATACCTATTCATAAGGCTCTCTGTCCCGAGTGGCCGCCACTTGATACCATCGCCGGCAGTTTACAGGCCTGATCTTTCACAACAATCTTATTTTTTTGTTTAGGAAGCATCGCTACTCTTCCCTGCGGCACTGTATTTAACAAGTTGGTGTGCAGCTTTGCTAATAAGCAATTAAACTGCACTTTAAAATGCACAACATTATCGACAACATGACTTAATCCATTCTCCGGCGAGTCCTCAACACACATCAGCTGCCGGGCTGGTCGACACCCCTCTGCAGTGCAGTAGTGACCCTGGCATCCTTTACTGCAGAACCGACGCGCCGTTCACTACTCGAATCAAGGCCCCGCAGCCCTTCGAGAATAAACCCGGTAGACCTAACAATATGACCAATTTATCTACAGAGGTTACGAACGCAGCAGGTGAACGAGTGCAAGTAAACGACATTATTTAAGTCAAAACGTCTCTTGTGACGAAAATATAGACTGATAAAAGGGTGCACGGCATTCAAAACACCCCTTTCAGGACTTAAGGTGGTGGCTCAGTCCCACACAATGCCTGTGACGCCGGACGCGCGCGCGTACTGCGATCTGTATTCCCTCCGTAGCCATCGTTGACGAACTCGGTCATTGACTGGGTGTGGCTGCGCCTTTGGGAATGTTGCACTCGCAACACTATTGCTAGAATGTCTAATACTTAAGCAGAGAATTCAAAAAAGAAACAAGCGCCCCACAATGCTAAATAATAGCACATCTCCGGAAAGGACCTATAATTAACTCAGCAGGTCTTCCGGAGAGGAGCACTCCAATAGAATGAACGCGCAAAAGCTAGTCACGTGAAGCACGTTCACAGACCACAATCTGCTCGTGGGAAGCGCGTTCACAGACCCCGATGGTTGACCGTGCCCTGGTCTGTCTCCCTTGGGAGCAAACACGGCAACAATAAGTCTCGTTGGCGGCAGCGCTTCGCGCTGCAATGCCAGCGAGACCTAAAAAAGGGGGTTTGGGGTGTCTCCCCCCAAAAATTAAAAATAAAGAGTGGGAAAAAAAGGGGGCTTGTGGGGTCTCCCCCCCAAAAAAGAGAAACTCACCTGACGTGGCAATCGGCATCGTTTGAGAGGAAACGGAAAGAAACTTCCGCTTTCTCTTTACGACGTACAACGTCATCATGGAAGATGGAGAGGGGACGAGGTGAAGAGGTAAGGGGAATTTTAGTTAACAAAAAAAATAAAAGGATTGAGGGTTAAGGGCAGGGGTAAATATAAGAAGGATTGGGGGCTGGGGGTCACGTAAGGGTACAGGGGAGGGGTATAACCTTTACCAAGAGAATGCTATTACCATGCATAAATTTACAACGAAAATCGTTGTAAAGGAATATTCGTGGTAAAGGTTATGGTTTGAAAAAGCATTCCGAGGTAACGCATGCGTGGAAAAGGCATGCGTTGCAAAGAATGCGTTGTAACGACATACAACCCTGGCAGAGACACAAACACTGGTTCAGAGTTGCAGACAATTAACACTTCTTTCAACTTTATTCTCAACGTAAATAATACAGCCACTCCCGACCCCATAAATGTTGTCACTTTGACTTCAGTGCCAGCCACGTCAGAAATAACACCTTTGCTCCAAGTCACAATCCGTTAAAGAACGTGAACGCTGGCCACTGTGCATAGACAACCCACCCAACAGATCCATCGGTGCTGAAACAAGCAGTTTCCAAAACACAAAATATGACCCTATATTTGATTACTTTTCGTAATGCGATTACAATTCCAGCAGTGGAGAAAGCAACAATTTACAAAAGGAACTACAGAGAGAGAAACATATTGATTTGTATCAGTGTGGAGACATCAAGGCTAAATTCAGAATAAAACACATAAGCAAATGTGTTGGGTGACATCACCGAAACAAATTGCGGACTAATTGTTTTAATTTGCTTCCTCACAGTAAGGAGGTGGCTGGTGTTTTGGACGCTGCTGAGTGTGCTCATCAGATATTGGTTGGATTGAGTAAACACAGCAATCAATTAGTGGAGGCACATAGAGAAATCAGTGATTGGTGACTAGTCATAGTATTTTTCAACAGGGCACACTGTGCAGCTATGACTAATCATTGTTCTTTATTTCTCTGTTGTAAGGAAACGGTGGTTAAAGTGGACAACGTGGTTGGTGTGGGGGAGGAGTTAGGGAGTAGAACTGGGCAATGAAGCAGATGAGAGAGGATGTGGCATAACGACTACAACAGTTGACTTTGAAGCTGGGGAACTGGGTTCGAGTCTCAGCGTCGGCTCAACATCCTGTGATTCTGGGCAAGTCACTGAAGCAGTAGCAGGCAAAATCTAAAAAGCTAAGTATCTGATGCTCCCTGGGCCAATCAAACGGGAACAGCTAAAATGGAAACACTCTGAGCACTGTATGCTGAAATCTTGTGGGAGTTTTGTGAAACAATAGGGACTTCCTCTGATGGTGCGCAGATCACTGGGTTGAAGAAAACCTGCTTTGTCACTGTGTTAGGCAGTATCGGGCAATTACACCACCAGAGAGCTGGTTCCAAGGGAATACTAAATATTGCACAATGCCAGGGCCACTCAACATTCACCCTGCGACAATCCACGACACTCACAAGCTCCTGGGGAATAGTCTAAATAGTGGGGGCATGGGGTGTGTGCATGAATAAAGTAGAGAATGTCCATTCGTAGTACACAGTTCCAGCCCCTGTCCATGTGAAATACAACTGGTAAAGTTAAGCGCTCTGTTATCTTTGGTTGAGTTTGTTTACCTTTGATCGAGTTCCTGCTAAACAAACGTGCACTCTGTGAAGTGGGGAACAAACTTAAATAAAGCCTTAAGGTAATTAATGAAGTTCCACCCATAAAAGCAGCGGATGAGAATGAGTACTTGGGCCACTGGAGATTGATGAGAGAAACACACAAGGAACAATAGGAAATAAAATGCCTAAAACCAATAGAAACAAGAAATAGTAAAGTGACAAGCACACGGACCAATAAGAAGAGAAGACAGATGTAAGCCCATTGTAAGATAAATTAAATAAATAGATTTCACAAGCACAGTGCAAGCGCCGCAGGAGAAAAGGGGTTAATAGAGACATTATTAGTGGGATTGGGTGAAGGCGAGCAGGGAAAAAGCATTGCACTATGGAGAGAGATAAATGAGGAAGTGGCAGGGGAAGAAGCACACTTAGGGGCATATTCTCAAGGATCTATCGCCGAGTTATCGGCACTTTATCGCAGCCAAATTGGCGATACATTTATCGCCCCATTCACAAACTGGTGCAAACAGCCGATATCACCAGTTTACCTGCGCTAGCATCATCAAAAAACATTGCCACAGATGACCCCCGCAACTATCGCTAATGAGATGCAGAGTAGGCGTTCCTGAGCAAAAACCTCAACATTCTCAACAACCAGCCAGATTGGCGATAAGATCCAAAACATGCGATATGGCGAGTTAGCAGCAGGAAATTAACACCTGCTCTGACCTGGTGCAATGTCGGATGACAACCGGCACCAGAAAAGGGAGCCCAGACCACAGCCACACCTGAAGACCAACAGATGCCATGGAGCCACTGATCATGCAGCTCGGAGCCCCAACAGGGCCATAATGCCCACCGCCACCACACCCAGGACCGCCACCCCCGTTCCCATCACTGCAAACAGAGTTAGTGGCACTTGGAATGCCGAGCAGGGTATCAGTCCAATGATGGCATCCACAACAGGTTAAAATCAACGCAACGCCACAAAAACGTGAAACACAAAAAAAGATACGATGAGGCCAATCGCGATACAAAATTCAGCGACAGGCCTGCAATTCCCACGCGTCATGTGGGAAAATGCACTATAAATGCAACAAAAAAAAGGGAGAAAAAAAGAAACTGTGTAGCACCATGGATGCACCCGGACCGAGTGCAGAGGCCAACGCGAACCCCACAAGCCTCACAGACCACCAGCAAGGAACCTTGTGGTCGGGGAAGACCAAGGAGAAGAGGAAAAGGCAGAATGGATGCAGTCCGCAGGAAAACCAGATCAGCGTCACAGAGGTGACAGAACACTACCATCCACTGAACGTCAATATGACAAACATGAATGCAGTCGGAGTGTCGAGGAGGTCTATGGAGGAGGACAAGAGGCGCTGGCATGATGTGAAAAGTTAAACCAAGCACAAACCCGATACCAACAGGAAGGCAGCAACGGTGACAGAAGGTGGGAGTCCTGCGCCACAGGAGGAGCTGGAGGAAACGAAGGCCACAGTCATCAGGGTGGAGACGGCGCAAAGAGTTGGGAGTCCGGACACAGCTCGATAGGACCTGACACAACATCAACAGGGTGAGTAACGACCAGGGCCTGGGGGTACAGAGGGAGATGGGCACAATGGCACACATGCACAACGATGTATAGCACACTGCACACCCACAATGACCCTGGATCATGTCCCTGATCCCCGTGGCACACTGCAGCACACGCACATAACAATAACAGCACATTTGACGACAATGTGGCACAAAGTGCAACACCGACACTGCAGAACAGAGGACACAGCTGGGTCCGCTCATGCGCAGAAACAGGCCAATCACATCTAACATAGCAGGAAACTGTGAGATGGAAATGCACGTGTACAACCACACATCTGTCAAGTAGTCCAAATGTCTACTGTCCCGCATCAAATATACAGCACCTCCCAAACAGTCACAATGTACATTGTCATAAGTCTGCCTTTAAACAAGAACAATGCGCCAACATACATGTCAACACAATGTCAACATGCATCTCCCCTTCACATTGCAGAGGGACAAACAACACCTCCAGCAGAGCAGAGCAGACTACTCATCAGTGATGCTGGAGAGGACCACCACACCTTCGACACCGACGCCCTACAACAGCGCATGGACATCTTAGGCAACCCACCCACAGGAGCAGAGTAGCCAAGATACATAGAGGAGACCCCAGCCCCTGCACAGACCACACAGCACGAAGCACCCGTCACCAAGGCTGGCTCTCAACACTTCACCTAGGCACACATCGCATTCCATTGTCAGGTGTCAGAATGCCAAAAGGTGGTGGCCGAACAGGTGTGGATGGGGTCAGAGCCCATGCAAGCCGAAGTAGATCACATACTTGGGTGTTCAAGTCCCATCAGGGACCACCTACACCCCACAAAGGAGACCCATCGCGCAACAGAGACACATGTTTTTGCACATTTCCTGCAATTACCACACCCAGAGCCCCGGAATCATCATTCACACCCCCATGCTGGACCTCCGTATGACTGCCCAGTCCACTCCTCTTACGTATTGAGTGGGTGATGACAAAGCTACATGTCCAAGGTCTTACCCGCTGCCAGCGGTAACATGGTTGCGTCTGCTGTACACAGCACAATGTAATGTTGTAGGCCCCGGGGCCCTCATGCATACATCATGACCACATGGACACACGCAGATAGTTTGTGGAACTGGTTACGAGCACATGCGCCCCGTCCCTTTATTGGCAGGGTCACATGTACAGTGACGCCTGTGCTGGATTGGTGTGGGGTGAGTGTAAGCCAGCCCGCACGGAGTGGTTGGTGCTGGCAACAACTTGAACAGTGGATACCATTCAAACGGAAACAGAAAACACCAGCATTACGGAGACAACTGCGGAGCATCATGGTGGTAGCCGGAGCAAGTACAGAGGTCACCCAATCTGCAAACAGAAGTGTCCGTGAGTTGCAGGGCACTGAGGTTGGGGCATTAAACCTGAGCCTGCTCATGTGAAGAAAATGTCTTGGATTGTGTCCCTTAAGGTTATTCCTGATGCAGCTGCAGTGGGGTGTGTTACACATGCATCATTTTCCTCATCATCGTCCCAGGTCTCCCACACTGCCTGAGGTGACAGTGCTGCGTGAGCTCACCACAGCACACAGCTCATTCAGAAAAGGTCCATGAGTCGTAGTGCACTGAGTTAGCGGCACCTGGAGTGCTGAGCAGGCTATCAGGCAGATGATGGCATCCACCACAGGTGTGAGCAACTCCGTTAGTCTGCCAGTACGGCTGTTTCGACTCTGGCTGTTGGCGTTTGGAGGTGGTTCTGGCAGTGGTGGCGTGTACCTCCTGCGGTGATGCAACGTCCGGGCTGGTCAGAACTCGATTTGATGTGTGAGACCTGGTGGACCGCAGTTGAGGCTGGAGGCAGCAGACAGCGCAGGGCCACAGACACATGGCGTTGATGACCCCAAAGCCATCGTCTCAGAGGCCATCCAATATCTCACTGGACAGGGTCCCTGACTTGAGCTGCACACAGTTAGTGGCCATGGATGCACTGTGACCGGCACAGGCACCCCGCCACGGGACGGTGACTTGCGGTGCAGTGAGATAGGGCCAAGTGAGCTGAGCGGGTCTTCATCGATGTCCAAGGTGAATGTGGCGGAGGGTTGCGGGGGACAGTTGAAGGTGTCCTCCAGGGCATGATGTAGAGAGTAGAAGCCATGTAGAAGCGGCAAATTGAGGAGTGGAATGCTACAACCTCGTTGTCGCAAAAAAATCAGTATCACCGACATGATGATAAAGACAACCCCCAGTCCATTGACTCAGTCGCCACCAAAGTTCAACCAGAAAGTGTCCATGGCTGTCGGGGAACAGACTTAGTGGCATCGGAGCTGAAGGGTTATGCAGTCTGCGATGAGGCCAGTTCAATGATATAAAAGCTGCCATCAATAAATCAAGACTGAGTTCCCAATGTGTGACCTACTCGACTGCAGTGTAGGCCCGAGGCAGCGGTCAGCAGGGGCCCACAGACATGTGTCGTTGGCTCGCGATGCACAGTTAGTAACACCAGAGCAGTTGTTGGCAGTGTTCGATCACCTCCGTAACGAGGATCCTTTTTTCCTCCGGACTGCACCTCGTCTTCCTCTTACTTCTCTCCATGCGTTCAATGATATGAACTCTGCCATACACAAATCAAGACTCAGTTCCAACTGTGTGACCTACTCGACCGCAGGGTAGGTCGAAGCAGTAGACAGCAAGGGACCACAGACAGGTGTCGTGCAGATGTTATGCACAGAGTTGGTGGCACCACATGGATGGGAGTACAGTGTTATAAACTCTGTCATAAAGTGTGTACTCTGCCATTGCATAATCAAGACTCATTTCCAAATGTGTGACTGGCTTGGCAGCTGTGTAGGCCGGTGGAGTATGTCAACGAGAAAAGAGTACTGCGGGCCTGTGTTGCGGAGGCCGTGATGGTCTGAGGAGGATGCTAAGCTCACGGGCCTCGGGCTTGGGGCTTGCGCTGGCCCATGGTGGGCCCTCCTTGGCACACGCCGGTGTCGGCAGGTGAGCAGTGAGGCCTGGGTGTGCAAGTGCGGGCAAGACGGGTTCAGGGACAAGCAGACCGGGGTGCAGCAGGCGCACAGGATCGCAGGCAACACCACTCACGGCGACGGCCTTGTGGCGGGCTGGGAGGCACCGCCCTGGCAGAGACGTTGGGCATTCCGCAAGAGAACCATGCCCAGAGCGACATGCTTTTTATTCACACCTCTACGCTGGCCTGGCGTATGCCGGGCCGGCCCACTCCGCTCACGCTTACGGGGGGACGTCACAAGCTACATTTCCGGGATCTTCCCCACTGGCTGGGGTGACATGGTTGCGTCCACTGTCCACTACACTCCATACACCAGCAGTGCATGTGGACATGGATATGTCTGTGGTCTGCATACTGCAGTCTGTCCAGCACATCTCCGCCATACTTGGCATTGTGGACCTTCTCATTCTATGGGTCACTTGCCTCCGTCGCACATGCATGGTTCCCACCTCACCCCACATTCCACTATTGTGTGGCTGAGGTGCCATGCCGTTGATGGCTCATGTACATGGCCAGCCCAGGTTGCCACAGTTAGTTATGCTGTCGTGTCTGGTGGGTGGGCATGTTGTTTGGCATGTTGAATGTGAGTCTGTGATGTATGCATTCCCAGAGTTGTGAGTTGCATGATTGTGGAGAGTTGAGGGGTGTGGTGTGTTCATTTGGTACTTGTCAACGAGCAGTGCATTTCCATGGGTGCCATCCTGTTAGAGCTGGTTGATGATGGACTGTTGGTAGAAGTACGATTCATGCACACTGCCTGGGTAGTTGGCGACGGTGTTGGTGGCGAAATTCCCAGGTGGTCCACTGTTGCCTGCACATTGATGGAATGCATGTTCTTTCTGTTAAGGTAATTGTGTGCAGTGTCAACAGGGGTCACAAGTAGGACATGTGTGCAGTCAATTGCCCCCTGCCACATGCGGGAAGCCAGCTATGGCATAGACCCCTTGCTTGGTCTCCAGCTGTTCCTGCGCAGTGTGGGGGGAGTATAGATACTGGGGTACCAAGCTGATGATGGCATCCAAGACAGTTGTGATTAACTTTGATAGGGCTGGCTGTGAGACTCCTCTGACTCGGTTGGAAGGTCCCAGAGGCCAATATGTGCAGCACAGCCAGCAGCTTTGTCTGCGGAGGGATGTCGGTTGTCCGCTGTGTTGGTACCGTCAGCCTGTGGGCAATGGTGGTCAGGATGCGTAGGATGGTTGTCCTTTTGAGCCTGTAGTGGGCAATGACATTCTCTGGTGTTGGGTCTTTGAGGTTGGTGCATTTTCTGAAGGTCCGTTGTCTTGGTCTGTGCTGCCTCTGTGGTGGTCCGGCAGGGGTGGGGGGGGGTCGAGGGGAGGTCCTGAGGGTGGTGGTGGTGGGTGTTGTTGCCCTAATGGGGCTCCGGGCTGCATGTTCAGTTGCCCGGGTGCATCTGTTGTTCTTCATGTTTGGCTGTGGTCTGGGCTCCCTTGTCTGTTGCCGGTTGTTGGCCCACTTTGCACCAGGTCAGAGCAGGTGTTAATTTCCTGCTGCTAACGCGCCATATCGCATGTTTTGTGATCTATCGCCGATGTGGCTGGTCGTTGAGAATGTTGTGGAGTGGTGTTGTGCGGCTTTTTGCTCGGGAACGCCACCTCTGCATCTCATTAGTGATAGTTGCCAGGGTCATTGGTGGCGATGTTTTTTGCGGATGCTATTGCCGGAAAACTGGTGATATGGGCTGTTAGCACGAGCAGTGTGTGAAAAGCAGAGTGCACCGCCAATTGGTGCATTAAGAACAGGGCGGAAGGAAAGATGAGATCAAGCCGGTTCAGACTAGCACACCCCCTCAAAAACTCCGCCAACACTAAAAGCCCCACAAGAACCTGAACACAACAGGAATGACAGCAGCTAACAGATTGCATGGGGCAGCATGCTAGGCTAGCCCACAAATATCACTGATTCAAGCATACTTTGGCAAAACAGCCAAATCAGAAAATAAAGAAATATTATTTTTTAAAGGATCCAACGGTAGCTATTTTTTCACAAACTGAAAATATAAAGGTTCTCCCCACCCCCCAAGTGCCACAAAAATCAGACTTCTCATTATAACATGGGGATCAGCAACCAAGAGCATGTACACAAGAGCCTCCAATCAATGAAAACAACTCACCAGCTAGGAAATAATAAAGTCAACGTCCAGGTGGAGATGCACACACAAAACAACTGCAAGAAGGAATTAGAATTAGGTAAGCAAACAGAAGCTGTTGAAATGTCACACCACCAGGAAATCAACCACAGTCAAGGTCTAAAATACTGGATCATCAACACTCTACCCCAAATAAGGATCAGAAAGTTGATCGGAACCAACTGCCAGAATATGGTACATCGCCTTATAATAATGCAGGATTGAAACAGGATGACTTGGAATGACTTGGGAGCCTCGTGGCTTCTCTCTACATTAATAACGGATAATGCAGATCTTGTTAAATCCTTGGAGATCAAAACAATCAATCAGAAAAACTATGAAACCACCCATGTTATACCGCAAGCAGAAACCTTAAGCCAACTATATAAACCAAACCAAGCCCACGCAATAATCTTGATGGACACAACAAAAAACCCAGTAACATCTTCAATCAGAGAAATTCCTACTCGTTATTCAATACAAGCTCATATTGAATCAAAAGTCTGTTAAAAAATTGAAACCGCGGGGCGTGGCTTGCCGAAACCCAAGATGGCCGCAATGGAGTGAAGCTCCGAGCTTCAGTTAACTAATTTCCCCCGGTCGAGCAACGAAGAAGTTCCGCCAGCTCTGCCCTGAGAAACCTGGCTGTGACTCCGGACAGGGACCGGGAGGAAGCTTTGGCTGCGATGACATCCGGACCCGCCCTTTGTGAGACCCGCTGCTGCTGCGGGGCCTGCAAGCCCGGGGCAGTCGGTTTTCATCTGCACCCCTGTCCTGGAGAGCCCCCAGTTGTTCACCGCCTGCGGTGGCAGTGACAGACATTGCGCTGTGCCGGGCGAGTTCCAGCAAGCGTGAAGACTGCAATAAAGTGTATCGCGGCGGTTGTGAGGACCTGTGAGTGCAGAGTGGTGTTCCTCTCCCGGCTCCGTGACATGTGAGTTCACCGGGCCATGCTTTGTTTCCCTGGGGTCCCTAACCGAATACAGCCTGCAGTGAGCAGCCACGGGTATTGCGCTGCAATGGGTGGGCTCTGGTGCACGCGAAGATCTTTTGAAGTCTCTGGCGCCGTCAGCCTGCTTCAGCTGCGGCGGGTGGTGATCGGGAGTGGTGGTACTGAATTCCCTCCTCCCGCGGACAATCCTGCAGACAATTTTACCCGATTGGGGCAATTGGCATTTCGTGTGGCCGGGGCCCGCCATTGTGCTTCCATGCGACGTCCCTCCCCCATTCTGCTGGAGAAACTCTAATGCAATTCCTGGGTATTGCGCACAGAGAGGGATTGTAGAGGTGGAGATTGCTAGCTCCGTGTTGTTGGTGAATGTGCGCCACTGAACAGCTGGACTTGATATTTTGATTGCTCAAGCACACAACGGGACTGTGCCAGAGGGGTGGGGCTGTTCATCTGATTTCTTCTGGCCCTGGGCAAGCCATAGCCCAATCGAGAGAATAGTAGAAAACGCAGTTTAGCGGTGCCCTCTACATTCATTGTTTATATTTGACCTCTAGTGCAATTACCACATTACCCCTTATATTGGTGGACTGCTTTGGTATCCAACCCGACGCAATGACTACCAATAAAGGCGCAAGGCAATCCAGCTTGTTGAAGCTATCCAAGTTCGCCCACTCTAAGCCCGAAGAATCAGATGAGAAGAACGCCGATGCTTAAGCGAAGCGACAAACTGCCGCAGAGGGTCCCTCACTGGTCTCTCGCTGATGTTATGGAGGCCATTCAAGGGGTTCGCTCGGTACTGGAGCAAAAGATGGATATCGTGACGTCTGAAGTCACCCTCATTCACACGACCTTCGCAATATGGGCGACAGAATCAGGGAGACCGAAGACCTAGTGAAAACTCTGCAGACTACAACAAAGTCCCTTGAACAGTCGGTTAAGCGGTTACAAGCCCAAGCCTCGGACTTTGAGACAACACTGGAGGATTATGAAGAGCGTGCACGTAGAAACAACGTACACATTTTGGGGGTTCCCGAAAGGTCAGAGGGGAAAGTCGCCGATCTGTTAGTTGAAGAATTAATACAGAAGCACCTACGGTCCCGGTAACTCTCAAAATATTTCTCTGTGGAACGAGTGCACTGCGTGCCGGCAGGCCCCCCAAAACCCAGCGCTCCTTCGCGACCCATGCTGGCGTGGATATTTCATTTTCGCAACAGAGATATCATCCTTCAGATGGCCCCACCACTCAAATTTGAGAACTCTACCATTACATTTTTCCTGGATTTTACTTACAAAGTACAACAGAAACGGAGATCCTTTCATGAAGTTAAACGGGCACTTCGAGATCACGACCTGAAATATGCTATGCTCTTTCCGGCCAAGTTGAGGGTGCTTGCTGAAGGGAAATCGTGTTTCTTCCAGACTCCGGACGAGACATGGGATTGGCTTGAAGGTTGGCGCTTCTCCAGTAACCGTAGGAGATCCTCTCCGAGCCAAACGCAGAGACTAGACAGTCAGCTAGAAAGAAACCGACTGGAACAGCAGTGAATGATAGCTGGTTCTTTTCTTCTGCAGTGAAGACCTGCCTTGTCCTTCAGACACGGGGTGATTCCCGGCCATTCAGTCGAAATGATGAGTATTGACTAGTCATATGGGGGCACGGATATTTATTTCTTGACTCATACTGTTTGGGATTTTAACTTTCCGCCAGGGAGGGCGCAAATGATTCACAGACTGGCTGGTCAAGGTAACGGTACAACTGAACTCTGGTTTGGGGGCAGAGCTGCGGATGGCAGGTACTTTGTGGCATTATATGGATTAGCTCCCACCTCTTTGAAATGCTATATTTTCAGGCTCTTATATTAGTTAATCTGGGGGACTGGCAATGTAACCTTTTGGATAGCTTGGCTGAGTAACGTTTCCCTCCATAGATTAGATATGAATGCGGTTACAGGCGCTCTGCAAAATTGGTGGGTGGGCAGTTTTAAGTCCACATTTCAGGGAGGCAGGGTGTGGGTGTTAATGGGTTTTGTTGCAGTCTTTGTATGTATGCTCAGTACGACCTAATAGATGTAGTCTCCTTTAAGGCGTTTTGGGCCTTTACCAATGTCGATTTCTGTATTGCACGATTTAGGTATTTGTTATCTCAAGTACTGCCGCGGGAGGGAGGGCAGGGCAATTCCGTCAGTATCACTTCTCCATCATCCATTATCTACAGGGGCCTTTTCCTAGCAGTGTAAATGACTACTGATCAAGGATCGACCCTGCTTGTGGGACGCCTTAAATTACTTTCTTGAATGTGAACGAGCTTGGGGATCGCATTAAGCTGGGAATCGTGCTGCAATATTTAAAACTACAGGCCCCCGATCTGGTTTTGCTCCAGGAAACACATATCTAAGGTGCCTCCTACTGCGCGCTTAACAGATGGGGATATAGGTTAGAGGCTCACGCGGGTTACGCAAGAGGGTCCAGAGGGGTGGGTATTTTGGTACGCAGCTCCTTCCCCTTTCAAATATAAAACGTAATTCGGGACCCGCTGGGCAGGTTTGTTAAGGTCTCTGGGTGGTGGGAGGGAAGGCCCCTTAATGTAACCTCCCTTTACGTTCCCCCAGACTTCATTCCACCACACTTGCTGATCTAGGGCCACATATGATGAACTTGCCCAATGGTGACGTACTGGTGGGGGGTGACTGCAATGCCGCTCTCAATGGTGAACTGGACCGTTTGCCTCCCAGGGGAGGAGAACCGTCTGGGAAGTTATTGGCGGAATTTCTTGAGGCACTGTGTTTGATAGATGTATGGAGGACCTGTAATCCTACCTCCTCACACTACACCTTTCACTCTAGGGTGCATGGGAGCCTGTCATGTATAGACTATCTCTTCTGTAAAGCCTCTCAGCTTCCCATGTTCAATGGAATTTCCTTCCTCCCTAGGGGTATCTCGGATCACTCCCCGATTATGACATACTATGGGGGTGTTCCTCCCCCTGCTCGTCACAAAATAGTTCTAAATCCCTGGTATCTTAAAATCCAGATGGTAAAGGACAAATTTGCGGAGTCTACCCAAAATTACTTTGCTGAGAATGACGGTTCAGGTTCCTTCAAACGTCACATTATGGGAGGCTTACAAGGTGGTGATTCGAGGCTGTGGGGTGCCAGCGGTTGTGGGACATAGACAATGAAGTGACCACGCTTGAAGGCGAGTTAGTGACCTCACACACGCCTGCTACCGCACATAAATTATCTATAAAACAAAAGTAATATAGGGACATAGCTGAAGAGGCAGCTAAAATCTAGTACCAAGCTACTCAACATCATATTTACGATATTGGAGATAAAGCCAGCAAGTTATTAGCGTGGCTGAATAAAAGGGAGTTAGCTAACAGGTGGCTGGCTCAGATCATTGATCAAGGGGGAGATAAAATACAGGATAGAGCTGGGATAGCGGGGGCATTTGCCCATCACTTTGAACAGGTATATAAGTCCACACAATTGTCTACCCAGGAGGAGGTGGCGCAGCTGCTTTCTACTCTCCCGCTTCCTGTTTTAGACTCCCAAGATGCTAAGGACCTTGATGCCACCCTGATGGCTGAGGAGGTATCTAAAGCGATTCTCGCTCTGCAGTCCGGTAAAGCCATGGGCCCAAGTGGCCTCCTGAAGAACCAGAACCTTATGGGTCTGGCGGTGCAGGGTACGCCTTAATCTCCTAGGTTCACCTGCTCAGCTACACAGAGACACGGTGTTGGACCTGTCAGCCCTAGGGTGGTCTCCCCTTCTATTTTTGTATCGTGCCTCATTTTTTCCACCCTCATTTTTATGTTGGACTAGGTCTCCGGGCGCCTTTTCATTGCCAGGCAGTGTTAAGGTGCAGGTGCTCCCTTCTCCCAAGATGGCTGCCACAGACCCCTGCTACTGCAGGGTGGTCGTTTTTCATAGTAGCACCCTAGCTGCCAGGAGCTGGCTGGGACCCACAACAATGTTGCGATACCAGCCCGCCTTTTTGTCCCATAGTTAGAGTGGGGAAGCTCCTGGAAGAAGCTGGAACCTTCTAGAAGGGAGGTGGGGTTTTACTTTTGCCGCCTTGGCTAGAGGTCACCTGACCTAGGGCTACTTAAGAGTGGAAGGGAAACTTTTGTGGTGAGTTGGCCATTGGCCTGAAGCAGAGCTGGAAGAATCCACCAGGAGTGTAGGCGGTAGGGCCTAGCCAGGGACTTATGCCTCTGAGAGTGACAGGATTTAGATACTGCCTCTTAAGTGAGTGAGGTGCCCTGTGAATCCCACTGATCTTGCCCAGTAGTAGGAGGACCCAGAGACTCTCTGCCAGCCTGACTAGGAAGGACCTAGTCGCCCTCTCCATCCCTACCCCTGTAACAGAACCCCTTAAGGGCGCCAGATACATCTGCGCCAAAAGACTTCATCTGTCAACTGAGAACTGAAACCTAACTTTAAGAACTGAGACTGCATGACAAGAGCGAGCTGTAAGCCTTGAATGCCAGAGCTGAGACTGCGTGTCCAAGCTAACCTATTGAACTAATTACTAAACCGATTGCCAAGCCCCCGGGGATCGACCAGGTACTAGCGCTGTGACCCCCGCGCTCCCTGCTCTGGTCTGGGACCCCCGGCAGCGTGCTCCGCTGAGCACTTTACCCCCATCCTTAATTTGAGCCCCCCCCCTGCGACGACGAAGCCAGCGCGCTCACCGCCGCGGCCTGGAGGCCTGGAGGAGTGCCCTGCTGTGTCGCGAGGCCCAGGCGAAGCCCGGGGCCCCGTCGCTGCCGTCGCAGCCATGTGAGGAGGTGCGCAAGGTCGGGGCTGAGTTCCCCCAACGTCGTGAGGACGGACGCCTGCTGATGCCGAGGCGGAGGTAAGCCCGGAGGCCGAGATCCCCCCTGGTGCGCCCCCTGCTGGTCTGGAAACCACACCGCACTTGGCCCAGGTTGTCCCCTCCGTGGGAGTCCCCTCCCCTGCCTGCGCGACGGAGAGACCCCGCCGAGGGATCCTGTCCGTGTCCCCCCTTTGGTAATACTGAGCGCGGTGCTCTGTGAACTGCACCGGAGCATAGGGACTCGCTCCTCAAGTCCGGTCACCCTCCCCGCTGGAAGCCGCCCAAAGAACTGACTGACATTACCCTCGTGTGGCGCTTCACGCCACCGACCCTGCTTCCCCAGCCGGAGAGACCGGGACTGCGAGTAACCCACTGTGTTATATGCTCTGCTCGAAAGTAGATTACATGCCAAGGAATGCGAGTAGCGCACTGTGTTATATGCTCTGCTCGAAAGTAGATTACATGCCAAGGAATGCGAGTAGCGCACTGTGTTATATGCTCTGCTCGAAAGTAAATTACATGCCAAGGAATGCGAGTAGCGCACTGTGTTATATGCTCTGCTCGAAAGTAAATTACATGCCAAGGAATGCGAGTAGCGCACTGTGTTATATGCTCTGCTCGAAATTAATTTCCTGCCCAGGAACGCGAGTAGCGCACTGTGTTATATGCTCTGCTCGAAGGTAATGATATGCAACTGATTACGAGTAACGCGTTGTGATAACTGTTCTACGCAAACGTTTCCATATGCAACTGATTGCGCGTAGCGCTGTGTTTTGTATGCCTTGCTTCACAGTACTAGGGGCCAGTGGTCACGAGGAGCGCTCAGTTCGACGGGCGCCATGTTGATGAACCCAATGTTCCCCCTTACAAGTAGTGCGCTGTGTTAGACGGCCTGTTCAGGGAAAGACTTTACATAAGCGCGCACAGCGCTAGAATCTCCCGCATTTAACCCGCGGGCGTGGGTACATGAACGAGGTTAGGCACTGCATAGATATCACCAAGAGTGTCGCATGTACTGAACGATGGTATTATGATTCATGTATTACCTTGTTATTTCCTGAACTGCAACTGACCAGCTATACTTGGATAAACTTGAAGTATTTGCATAATTTAAACGGTGTGGCGTCCCTTATTGTGTGTGACTCTAGTCCATGAGAAGCGTGTGGTGTATGGTTGCTTAACACATAACCCTCTGATTGCCTGACCGGCTCGCGCCACGTTACCGCCCTTAGGGCCTGGTGAACCCAGGTTCCTACATTGTTGGCGAGCGGTGGGATCCTTGGGACTTGTGACCATACAGCACCCTTCCGTGAGGCGAAGGGCGCCACAATTAAACGCCTGTTGTGTTCCAAAGCTCTAAAAACATTGATTGCTGCATTGTTAGTTCCACTGTCCAGGTTGAGAGTGCAAGAAGCCTGGTGAGCCGGTAACTGTTGCCTATACCCTAGGAATTTTCTCCTTAGTGTCTAGGTCCCCACCTGCCAGAATGGAATCCCGGTTAGCTGACCTCGAGGGGTACACAGTGAAGCAACTAAGGGAGTTCGCGCAGGAGTTGGGGGTGCCCGGGATGCGGAAGGCCAAAGCGCCAGAACTCCGTACCGCCATTAGGGCATGGGTAGAAGCCCACCCAGAAGGGAGAGGGGAAGGGAGAGGGGATGAGGGACAGATGCACCTCAGGAGGAGAGCGCCCAAGAAGTCCTAGACATTGTAAACATAGAGGAGTCTGAAAATGTGCCCCCAGGGAGACGTTCTGGGGCCAGTAGTAGGACAGGGTCTAGTAGGAGCGCGTCTCCAAAGGAGTATGAGGACAGAAGGGAAGAGAGGCAGTTAAAATGGGAGCTAGCCAAACTGGAACAGGAAAGAGAAAGGGAAAGGGAGAATAAGAAATGGGCAATGGAGGAGAAGAAGCTGGCGCACGAGCTTCAGTTAAAAGAGCTGGAGCTACGCGCCCTCCAATTGAACGCGTCTAACAAAGACAATGGTGGCAGCATACCCAGGGAACCTCAAGAACCAAAATTCTACCTACCCAAAGAAGTCATAGCCAATTATACACTAGGGGATGACATCATGAAGTGGTTGGAGGCATACGAGGTAGCCTTAACGGCCCATGGGGTATCCAAGAGTAACTGGGGAGGTGGTCTCTACCGGTATATACCTCCCACTGTTAGGGACACCCTGTTATATTTGGCCAAGGCGGATCAGGTTAAGTACGCCCCCATGAAAGAGGCCTTGTTAAAGAAGTTTGGCCTGAACCCCGAGAAGTATAGGCAGAAGTTTCGTGGCAGCCATAAGCTGTCCACCCAGACATGGGTAGATTTTTTTGATTATGCGAGGAAGGCACTAGATGGTTGGGTGCGTGGCAGCGAGGTACAGGACTACCAAGGGTTGTACGATCTTTTTTTAAGGGAGCACCTCTTGGATAAGAGCTTTCCGGAGCTGCGCCAACATCTGGTGGACCGCCAGCTGAAGGATCCTCGAGAGCTTGCGGAGGAGGCAGATATTTGGGTGAGCACCCGGGTGTCTCACAAGGGCCCCGGGGGAGATGGCTCGAAAGGCGGACAGGGTTTCCCCCAGAAGAAAGAGGGGGGAGATAAAAAGGTGGAGTTCTCGAAAGGTCCCCAAAATAAGTTTGGGAAGGGAGTAGGAACCCCACCCCCGTCCAATTCCACAAGACCCACTTACCCTGACAGGAGTCAGCAGCCAAGGATTGTGCGGTGCTACGAGTGTGGGGAGATTGGACACTATAGAGGAGATCCCAAGTGTCGCAAGCGACCACCAGCCCCATTTGGCGGGAAAAGTCCCGGGGTGAGTAGTATAGCGCTTGGGGTGGAGCTGCCCTTAGATAGGGAAGGGGAGTGGACAGGCCTGACGCTGGTTTCACTCGGGGATAGAGAAGTGGTCCCCGTAGTGCCCCTTCCCCCGAACACTGCTAAGTATCAGCAGAGGGTGAGAATTAATGGGGAGGAGGTGGAAGCTCTGAGGGACACAGGGGCCAGCATGACCACTGTCGTGCGGCGGCTGGTGTCCCCAGACCAAGAAGTCCCGAGGAGTTCCATCCAGCCGTATTGGCTGACGGCAGTTTGAGTCACTATCCAGTGGCTCGTGTTCCATTCGAGTGGGGAGGAGTCAAAGGCCTACTGTGAGTTGCTGTGAGCCCTGCCTTGCCTGTGGGGTGTTTGCTAGGGAACGACCTGGAGCACACCAAATGGAAGGACGTCGAGTTTCACGCTCACACTGAGATGCTGGGATTACCAGGGTGGACTTGCGTGAGCACGCGGTCCATGACTGCCCGGCATGGAACTCACCCGGAGTTGGAGCCTGGAATCATGGCCCAACCCAAACCCAAACGTGGGAAGAAGAAGGTGGTAGAGGACATGCCCCGTGAGTCGGATGGGGAGGCCGCAGAGGTGCCCCCGGAGTCTGCGGAGGTAGATGTCGTTCCTGTGGAGGACTTGCCGGCCCTTGCTGACTGGCAAGTGGAAGGAGGGCCTACCCGGGAGGAGTTTTGTCGAGCACAAAGGACGTGCCCCACTCTTGAGGGTATGCGGCGGCAGGCCGAAGCTCAAGTGGCTAGTCAGGAACTGGGAGGTTATCATGTGTATTGGGAGGATGGTCTCCTATACAGTGAGCCCAGGGTGCCGGTACATGGATCTTCGAGGGCCATAGTGGTCCCCCAGTGTTACCGGGCCTTCCTGCTTGAGTTAGCGCACGAGATCCCCTTAGCTGGACACCTGGGCCAGGACAAAACCTTTGCACGGTTAGTCCCCCATTTTTATTGGCCCAGGATGAGGATTGCCTCAGACGCCTTTTGCAAGACCTGCAAGTCTTGTCAGGCTAGTGGCAAGACCGGGACAAAGTTGAAAGTCCCGTTGGAACCGCTCCCCGTGGTCGGGACCCCTTTTGAGAGGGTCGGTATCGATATTGTTGGGCCATTGGACCCTCCGACCGCAGCGGGACACCGGTTCATCTTGGTTTTGGTGGACCACGCCACAAGGTACCCAGAGGCTATTCCTCTGAGGACCATCACTGCACCGGTGGTGGCGCGGGCACTGTTGGGAATTTTTACCCGAGTGGGATTCCCGAAGGTCGTGGTGTCGGACAGGGGCACCAATTTCATGTCGGCCTACATGCAGGCCATGTGGAAGGAGTGTGGAGTGACCTACCGGTTCTCCACCCCTTACCACCCCCAGACTAACGGACTTGTAGAGCGCTTCAATAAGACATTGAAGGGGATGATCCGAAGCCTTCCCGAAGGCTTGAGGCGTAAGTGGGACGTCCTCCTCCCCTGCTTGTTATTCTCCTATCGGGAGGTACCGCAGAAGGGAGTCGGGTTCAGCCCGTTTGAATTGCTCTATGGCCATCCCGTTAGGGGTCCCCTCAGCTTAGTGAAAGAGGGGTGGGAGAAGACTTCGCAGAAGCTTCCCCGTGACATTGTCAGCTACATGCTGGCGTTCCGCAGCCAGATGGCCAAGCTGTGGAAGGCAGCCACAGAGAACCTGGAGGCTAGCCAGACCGTGATGAAGGAGTGGTATGACCGCAACGCTCGTACGGTCGAGTTGGACGTTGGACAGAAGGTGTGGGTTATGGAACCTGGGGAGCTTTGTGCCCTCCAGGACCGGTGGACTGGCCCGTTCTACATTGTGGAGCGGCGAGGCCAGACCACATACGTTGTGGATGTAAAAACCCCCCGTCAGCCCCTCAGGGTGCTCCACGTCAACCGCCTGAAGCCGCACCATGAGCGATCGGAGCTTGCTCTCCTTATGGTGACGGATGGGAGCGAAGAGGAAGAGAGTGAAGCTCTTCCTGACCTTCTTGCGGTACAAGAGAAGGATGGTTCGGTGGAAGGCGTAGTCCTCTCCCCATCCTTGACCCCAGAGCAACAGAGGGACTGTCGCCATGTCCTGGGACAGTTCGCCTCGTTGTTCTCCCTCACGCCTGGAATCACTCATTGGTGTACCCATGATGTGGACACAGGGGATAGCCCCCCGGTAAAGAACAAGTCTTACTGGCTTTCTGACCGAGTGAAGGATAGCATCCAGCGTGAGGTGGCAAAGATGCTGGAGCTGGGGGTGATAGAACCTTCCAGCAGCCCGTGGGCTAGTCCAGTGGTGTTGGTGCCGAAAGCGGCCCCACCGGGTACGATGCCAGAACTCCGGTTCTGTGTGGACTACCGGGGTTTGAACTCTGTCATGAAGACAGATGCTCACCCCATCCCACGTGCAGATGAGCTGGTGGACCGGCTGGGAGCAGCCCGGTACCTCAGCACCATTGACCTGATGTCCGGATATTGGCAGATTGCCATGGCCGACGGAGCACGGGAGAAGACAGCGTTCTCCACCCCAGAGGGCCACTACCAATTTCGAGTGATGCCCTTTGGGCTCAAAAATGCTCGGGCCACATTCCAGCGGTTAGTGAATCAGGTACTATCTGGCCTGGAGTCCTTCTCAGCAGCCTACTTGGATGACATAGCTGTCTTCAGTAGCAGCTGGGAGGACCATCTGCGACACCTCCAGGAGGTATTGCAGGCGCTGCAACGCGCTGGTTTAACCATTAAAGCCAGCAAGTGCCAGATTGGACAGGGATCTGTCGTGTACCTGGGACACCTGGTGGGCGGAGGTAAGGTGCAACCCCTCCAGGCCAAAATTGAAACCATCTTGGCTTGGGAGCCCCCCAAGACCCAAACCGAGGTCCGAGCTTTCCTCGGCCTCACTGGGTATTACCGCCGGTTCGTCAAGGGATATGGTACCATCGTGACCCCCTTGACGGAGTTGACCTCAAAGAAACAACCTCGCAAGGTCATATGGACAGCTGCATGCCAAGAAGCCTTTGATACGCTGAGAAATGCGATGTGTACAGCTCCAGTACTAGCAACACCCGATTTCAGCAAGGAATTTATTGTACAGACCGACGCCTCAGAACACGGCATAGGTGCGGTGCTCTCGCAACTCAACACCGAGGACCAGGACCAACCTGTGGCCTTCATATCTTGAAGACTCCTCCCTCGGGAACGGCGATGGAGCACCATTGAGAGAGAAGCCTTCGCGGTGGTATGGGCTCTGAAGAAGTTGAGGCCATACCTCTTTGGCACTCACTTCCTTATCCAGACCGACCACCGCCCCCTTCGCTGGCTCATGCAGATGAGAGGCGAAAACCCCAAGTTGTTGAGGTGGTCCATTTCCCTACAGGGGATGGACTTTCAGGTGGAACATCGGCCCGGAGTTGACCACGCCAATGCTGACGGTCTCTCCAGGTTTTTCTGCCTTAGTGAAGAGAACTCCCTAGAGGTTGGGTAGCTCTCCCCTCTTTCGGCTGGGGGGGACGCATGTTGGACCTGTCAGCCCTAGGGTGGTCTCCCCTTCTATTTTTGTATCGTGCCTCATTTTTTCCACCCTCATTTTTATGTTGGACTAGGTCTCCGGGCGCCTTTTCTTTGCCAGGCAGTGTTAAGGTGCAAGTGCTCCCTTCTCCCAAGATGGCTGCCACAGACCCCTGCTACTGCAGGGTGGTCGTTTTTCATAGTAGCACCCTAGCTGCCAGGAGCTGGCTGGGACCCACAACAATGTTGCGATACCAGCCCGCCTTTTTGTCCCATAGTTAGAGTAGGGAAGCTCCTGGAAGAAGCTGGAACCTTCTAGAAGGGAGGTGGGGTTTTACTTTTGCCGCCTTGGCTAGAGGTCACCTGACCTAGGGCTACTTAAGTGTGGGAGGGAAACTTTTGTGGTGAGTTGGCCATTGGGGTGAAGCAGAGCTGGAAGAATCCACCAGGAGTGTAGGCGGTAGGGCCTAGCCAGGGACTTATGCCTCTGAGAGTGACAGGATTTAGATACTGCCTCTTAAGTGAGTGAGGTGCCCTGTGAATCCCACTGATCTTGCCCAGTAGTAGGAGGACCCAGAGACTCTCTGCCAGCCTGACTAGGAAGGACCTAGTCGCCCTCTCCATCCCTACCCCTGTAACAGACCCCTTAAGGGCGCCAGATACATCTGCGCCAAAAGACTTCATCTGTCAACTGAGAACTGAAACCTAACTTTAAGAACTGAGACTGCATGACAAGAGCGAGCTGTAAGCCTTGAATGCCAGAGCTGAGACTGCGTGTCCAAGCTAACCTATTGAACTAATTACTAAACCGATTGCCAAGCCCCCGGGGATTGACCAGGTACTAGCGCTGTGACCCCCGCGCTCCCTGCTCTGGTCTGGGACCCCCGGCAGCGTGCTCCGCTGAGCACTTTACCCCCATCCTTAATTTGAGCCCCCCCCCCCTGCGACGACGAAGCCAGCGCGCTCACCGCCGCGGCCTGGAGGCCTGGAGGAGTGCCCTGCTGTGTCGCGAGGCCCAGGCGAAGCCCGGGGCCCGGTCGCTGCCGTCGCAGCCGTGTGAGGAGGTGCGCAAGGTCGGGGCCGAGTTCCCGCAACGTCGTGAGGACGGACGCCTGCTGACGCCGAGACGGAGGTAAGCCCGGAGGCCGAGATCCCCCCTGGTGCGCCCCCTGCTGGTCTGGAAACCACACCGCACTTGGCCCAGGTTGTCCCCTCCGTGGGAGTCCCCTCCCCTGCCTGCGTGACGGAGAGACCCCGCCGAGGGATCCTGTCCGTGTCCCCCCTTTGGTAATACTGAGCGCGGTGCTCTGTGAACTGCACCGGAGCATAGGGACCCGCTCCTCAAGCCCGGTCACCCTCCCCGCTGGAAGCCACCCAAAGAACTGACTGACATTACCCTCGTGTGGCGCTTCACGCCACCGACCCTGCTTCCCCAGCCGGAGAGACCGGGACTGCAAGTAACCCACTGTGTTATATGCTCTGCTCGAAAGTAGATTACATGCCAAGGAATGCGAGTAGCGCACTGTGTTATATGCTCTGCTCGAAAGTAGATTACATGCCAAGGAATGCGAGTAGCGCACTGTGTTATATGCTCTGCTCGAAAGTAAATTACATGCCAAGGAATGCGAGTAGCGCACTGTGTTATATGCTCTGCTCGAAAGTAAATTACATGCCAAGGAATGCGAGTAGCGCACTGTGTTATATGCTCTGCTCGAAATTAATTACCTGCCCAGGAACGCGAGTAGCGCACTGTGTTATATGCTCTGCTCGAAGGTAATGATATGCAACTGATTACGAGTAACGCGTTGTGATAACTGTTCTACGCAAACGTTTCCATATGCAACTGATTGCGCGTAGCGCTGGGTTTTGTATGCCTTGCTTCACAGTACTAGGGGCCAGTGGTCACGAGGAGCGCTCAGTTCGACGGGCGCCATGTTGATGAACCCAATGTTCCCCCTTACAAGTAGTGCGCTGTGTTAGACGGCCTGTTCAGGGAAAGACTTTACATAAGCGCGCACAGCGCTAGAATCTCCCGCATTTAACCCACGGGCGTGGGTACATGAACGAGGTTAGGCACTGCATAGATATCACCAAGAGTGTCGCATGTACTGAACGATGGTATTATGATTCATGTATTACCTTGTTATTTCCTGAACTGCAACTGACCAGCTATACTTGGATAAACTTGAAGTATTTGCATAATTTAAACGGTGTGGCGTCCCTTATTGTGTGTGACTCTAGTCCATGAGAAGCGTGTGGTGTATGGTTGCTTAACACATAGCCCTCTGATTGCCTGACCGGCTCGCGCCACGTTACCGCCCTTAGGGCCTGGTGAACCCAGGTTCCTACACACGGGAACACTCTGTCGGCGTAAAAGATCAGATTTTATTAGCTGCAGCTAGTACAGTTGTCCTAGAAGTACACACGGTATGTTCTCAGGAGACTGTCACTTCACTCCGTGGCGCACAATCTTATATAGTATATAGGCAACATATACAATAACCAAGAACACACCTAAAACATATAAAAAGAGCCAATAAGAAAGGTTGAAAAACAGAACAGAACCAATAGAGAAAGTTTGAAAACAAAGTATCAGGTAACTCGAAGAGACCTCTCCTCCAACTGTGTTTGTCACCCCTCCCAAAGAACTAATTCATTAACAGGTTTGTGACCGACTCGCAGGTGATGAGATACGTGTGTGTATTTTGGAGGACAGTTGGGAAACAAGAGAATACGAGCAGAGGACAGTGAAGGCCAGACGATAAGATAAAGTCAGACGAGAATAGTGTGAACCAACAGATAGTTGAGACAGGGATTAGAAAAACCAGACAGGGATTAGTGTACTCGGCCAGTCCTAACACCAGCTTTGTAAATAGAGGCAGAAGGCTTATTTTTAACACGAAGCTGCAGGAAAAGCAGAAAAGACTTCGCTCACCGTGCTGCCTGAGTGAGGGCAACACAAAATGGCGGCGGAGCACAAAATGGCAGGTCGATTCGATCGTGATCGCAAATCGAAGGTTCTCAGACCCTCCTTTTGCCAGAACTCAGGCAAGATACATAGACTCACGTTAATCTGAGTCAATGTCGATAGCCATGAAGTCATCAAGCTGTTGCTGTACCATCATTCTAATATTCTCTGTTACTTGTGATTTAGGTTTAGGGATGCACATAGTAGCACATAGGTCGCAGACGACGGGACCACAGTGCATACAAAGGCAACAAGAGAAAATGATGGCCAAAACTACTCCAAGGAATGTTAATACCTTCCAACCCCATTTGGACAGTAGTCCCCAAAACCACTCCAATAATGACCAATCTCCTTTGTCCTGATGAATCGACTCGGAGAATATGTGTAACTTAGAGATAGCTTGGTATACTGTCGGAGCGTCATCAGGTATGAAAATACAGCAACTTGACCCGATCAATTTGCACACTCCACCACGATCTGCAAGAACAAAGTCTAAGGCAATTCGGTTTTGTAAAGTCTTAAGACGATCCGCCTGTAGTTCTGCCGTGATATTACTTAAGGCTCCTACAGTGATGTCTATAGTGGTTTCTACGACGCAAACCAATTGCCTTATATTTCTGCTGTTGGCCTTTGGACCCCAAAAAGGAAGAAATCCTTTGAGGAAATCTCCTCCCTCTTGTCCTGCTGTGTCTTTGGAATCAATAATTCCTCTGCTATATCTGTTTCGATGATGGTTTGCAGAAGCGGTGTATGTAGGGGGAAGAAGGAAAGCAATGTAACAGATACCAGAGAAATCAGTTGGTAACCACGTGTAAACCCTATCGTGGCAGATAAAATACGTGCCTTGAGATGGTACTAGAGGCGGCGAGTTTTGAGAGGAGTAGACGTATGTGTGGGAACAGTTGTTTCTTTGTACAGTGTCAGTAGACTGACTATTTATTTGCAGACAGAAATTTCCCTGATGGGGAATAGTCCAAATCGGTGGAGATTTTCCTCGTTTAACCTTATCACTAAGGCTAGTGACATAATGAGTGACGTTCCATTTATTGTACGCTTTTCTTTCGTCAATGGAAATCTTACTATTTTCCATGATTTTAGCCATAGCTACCATTCCCTGTATCAATGAACTATGACTGAAATCTGGACCACCAATATATGAACTAACGGATCGTCTGAATTTGCTTTGATAGGCATTGGAGAAGATAACAAAATAAGCCCAAGCAGAACCCTCATAAGAGAACAGGAGAACTAAATATGGCATTCCTTTCTCTGTGGTGTGTGGCATAAGTCCACACACCCAACAGTCAGTTGTATTGATCACTAATTGGTGTTGATGTAGTAACTGGACAAATGAATTGTTGTAATATTCGGTTCTTCTAATGAGTTCATGTTGAGGAAGAGTATGAAATAGATGTGGAGAGACAGTAGAAGAAGAAGAGATAGAAGTAGGGACAACCTTTTGCTGCATAGCATAAACAATCCAACTTATACATGCCAATAAAATACATAATAATATAATAATATACAAAGTTATATTAAAATGACTACACATTGATTTACAGGATTCTTTCTTCATTATATCCTTTCTCTCTCTTTTGCCTAATGTAGTTTCCATCCTTCTAAATGGATGCTCACGGCAATCTTCCTCAATCACTTAGTTACGATTGTCTGCTGTCCTATGACACTGCAAGTCCTGCAGGCCTATGGCCACTACTCAGGTCGCAACGAAGACTCCTACCGTGACCCTGCAACCGGGATAGAACACTACATAAGAGAGAAAAGTCTAAGTGTCTCTTACTCTAGGTCTCAAATTATAATGTTCTTTGTCAGATGCAGTATGGTCTTGGAACAATGTTCGTGGGTTTGTTGTATCCAAGCGATGATGTGGTGTTATTGCTTCTTGAAGAATGTCGTCGTCCTCTTTCTCAGACAATGTTCCATTCAGGCGTGCATCGCTAAAAGGTACAAATCGTGGAACTTTTTCACTTTCAGAGTCACCAATACCCCTACGAACCCACTGATCGAAGGGCAAAGGCAAAGGCACTTTCTTGCAATGTACGCCGTGAATCCAATTTTTCTTTCCTTCAACTTTTACTGATGTTCTCGTGGTGAGCAAAACCTGCCGAGGTTCCTTCCAACGAGGCTCCAAATTTTTCGTCCTCTGGAAATTCTTCACGCATACCCAGTCACCTGGTTGGATTGAATGACCTGGGTCTGTGGAAACCTCTGGAAAAGCACTTTGAACCTGTTGATGGAGAACACGTAATTTAGTCGTAAGGTCATGCAAGTAATCAATCAACATTGGATATGGCAAGTCTGAGTATTTCTTAGGGCGAGGGACTCCCCATATGTTAGCTGGGCGTCCAAAAACCACTTAATAAGGGCTAAGTCCCAAACGAGAGTGTACTGCAGTTCTGGTGGATAGAAGAGCAAATGGAAAAGCATCGGGCCAATTAAGTCCTGTACTAGCCTGTACTTTTGCTAGTTTAAGTTTCAACGTTCCGTTGTAGCATTCCACTAAACCTGCTGACTGTGGATGATTTGCCGCATGGAACTTTTGCTTGATACCAAGACCTGCACAAACCATTTGCATGACTTGGCCAACAAATTCACTCCCATTGTCACTCCAGACAATGCGCGGCAAACCAAACCTGGGGAAAAATGCTTTTAGTAGAACTTTGGCTGTGGATAAGGCTGTACTGTCTTTTAGAGGGTATGCTTCTATCCACCTAGAAAAGGCACATGCTACCACCAGAACGTATTTGAGGTTGTTGCATCGCTCCATGTGAATGTAATCGCTCTGCAACACCTCAAATGGATATGTCGGAGGAGCAAAGTGACCCGCTGGAGTTGGGGTTCCCTTCCCTGGGTTGTACATCAAACATACAATACAATGTTTCACTACATTGTCTGCACACTTTGGTATTCCTTCATTTTGCCACACTGGAGCCAAAAGCTTTCATATTCCCTTCGCACTTAAATGGGCTGGACCATGTGCCATAGTAACTACTGGTAGTACATAGGCATCTGGTAACAGCCAACGTTGATGTTCAGATAATTCCACCCAACAACCCATCTCGTCTAACATTCCTGTACTTTCTTTCCACCTATTCAATTCCTTCTCTGTAACCTCTTCCTGAATTGCCCTTACACTTTCCACTGTATCCTCATACATTCCTCTCTCTCTGACCCAATTCGCAGGACCTGCAACATACATTCGACTTGTAGCATCTCTTGCTGTCTTTTTGGCTACTTCATCTGCGAATGCATTCCCTCGACCAACATCATCCGTAATCTTTTTGTGTGCACTACACTTCACAATTGCTATCTGAGCAGGTAAAGAAAGTGACTCAAGAAGATCAGTCACCAACTGACCATGTTGTATTTTAGTGCCATGTGAAGTAAAGAATCCCCTTTCTTTCCAGAGACGCCCAAAATTGAACGCTACACCAAACGCGTATTGGCTATCGGTGTACACGTTCACTCTTTTTCCTTCTGACAATACACATGCTCTAGTCAGAGCTATCAGTTCAGCTGCCTAGGCTGAATTGTGTCTAATACGAGCTGTTTCCACAACTGTATGTAAAGTAGTAACAGCATAGGCTGAAACTGTATCTCCATTAGGAAGTTTGAAACAAGAACCATCTACCCATAGAATTCCATCCGGATTCTCTAGCGGAGTATCTTTCAAATCTATTCTTCCCTTTGTCTCTTCCTCAGTACGGAGGAAACAATCATGTTGGTTTTGAATGTCTTTATCTACGAGAAGAGGCAACAAAGTAGCTGGATTTAAAGTGTTACATCGTTTGATATGCACGTGGCTAGCTAAAAGTGTCAGCTCATATCCAGACAGACGAGCACTCGTAAGATGTTGTGTTTTCGTTCGGTTTAGTAAGGTATCCACTGCATGCGGCACCATAACAATAAGTGTGTTATCTAACACCACTCCAGCAGACTGTCTAATAGAAATTGCTGCGGCTGCTGTCGCTTTAAGCAACTAGGCAATGCTTTAGCTACTGGGTATAACGTAGCTGAAAAATATGCACATGGTCGCTGTTTGTCTCCAAAACGCTGCGTTAAAACCGACAATGCACAACCTTCTCTCTCATGGACATACAGCGTGAAAGGCTTGCTGTAATCGGGAGTACCCAATACAGGAGCAGAACATAACGCAGTACGTAAGTCAGTGAAACTCTTCTGACATTCGTCAGTCCATGGAAGGGGCTGAGGCGTATCTTTCAGAGTAAGTGCCAACAAAGGTTTAGCCAACAAGGAAAAGTTCGGGATCCATTGCCTACAATAAGAAGTAATACCTAGGAAGGCACGTACCTCTCTTTGTGTGGATGGCACAGACATTCGAGCAATCACTTGAATTCGTTCTGGGGTTAATCGCCGTCCCTCCTTTGATAGGAGATGACCCAAATAGGTAACCTCTCGACAAACATATTGTAGTTTGTAAGGTGAAACCTTGTGATTCAGATCAAACAAGTGACGTAACAATGCAACAGTCACATTTTTGCAAATATCTTTTGAATCAGCAGCGATCAACAAGTCGTCCATGTATTGAATGAGAGCAGCACCAGATGGTAAAGGAAAAGCATCAAGATGACATTTCAGAGCTTGACTGTAAATAGAGGGACTTTCACAATAGCCTTGAGGTGCGCGCTTAAACCGGAAGCTTCTGCCTCCAAGAGAGAAACCAAAAATATCTCTACTCTCTTCGGCAATAGGAATACTAAAGAAGGCATTCTTTAGATCGATAACTGAAAACCAAGTCGCTGTGGAAGGTATCATTGTCAACAGAGCAGTGATATCTGGGACCACCGGAAATTGTGGTACAACAATTTTGTTTACCTCCCGAAGATCAATTACGACATGATATGCAGGAGGCTAAGAAGGATCAGTGCGTTTAAGAACAGGAAGAATAGGACTATTGCATATGTTTCCTCTCGTTTCCTCAACCACACCCTCGTGAATCAAATCATGAATGATTTCCAAAAGCGCTTTTTCACCTTCAGTAGAAATCCTATACTGTGGAATACGTGGCAATTCAACATTAGGCTTAAGAGTGACAACATAAGGTGGGATCTCAAGACAACCCACATCATTCGGACCTGTAGCCCAAAGTGTTGCAGGAAGAGAAAGCAATTCAGGTGGAAATTGGTCTTTTGACAAATACATTGGCGTAATCAGTTTCTGTCCTAAAGTAAGATACACACCAGAAGGAGAACAAGATATCATTGCATGCATTCTCTTCAATAAATCCAAGCCCAACAGATTCTCACCACAACCATTCGTCAAGAGAAGTGGAGCTTCCAGATCATAAGGGCCAACTGAAATAGGCAAAGGGCAAGAAACTGGATTACGAACAGGGGCGCCAGAAAATCCTACAGATACATTCGTTAAGCCAGACAAAGGTGCCCCAGGGAGTCTAGAATGAATGATAGAACTTCTCATCGCACCAGTATCTAAAAGAAATGGCTCTGAAACACCCATTGTAGTAACATTGACATAAGGTCCATTCTGGTCTACTGGAATCAACACAACTCCCTTACTTTGTTCATGGCTGTCCTAGTTAGCATGAAGACTTTCATTCCCGTCTTCAACATAACAATCCTCATTGTAGTAGTGTGTAGACCTAACATTCTGCTGATCAAAATAATTAACGGAATTAGTAGGAGGAGGAGAACGCTGTTCTTGAATCAACACACCTCGACCTCTACCTCTGTTTGCTGACTGGAGGCCAGCACGACCTCGTGGAGCAGATAGTGCCCCATTTCACTGCAATAAAACCGGACAACTATTCTTGAAATTACCTTTTTGTCTACAATAGGCACATTGATTAGGACCTAACAAAGGTCGCGGAATATATGGCTCAGGCTTTTGATGCAACCTCTGAAACTGCGGAGGCTGTTGAAACTGAGGCTGAGCATAACGAGGAGGATAAGCCTGTTGCAAGAGAACCTTCGTTTTTAATTCTTTAGTCTTTTTCTCTTGCTTTTCATTTTCTTCTTTATCTCTGTTTTCATAATATTGAGCAGTAGCCAATATCTGGGCTGAAGAAGAAACGGCCCATGAACTTTCGGAGCCTTTCAACTTATGTGACAGCTCGGGAAGCAAATTAAATACGAACTTATCTACAAATAAATGCTGTCCACCCTCCGTAGTCATATCTTGACCACTGTGATCAACGAATGTCTCCTCGAAACGAGTAAAGAAATCAGAGACACTTTCATCTTTCTTTTGTTTGCATGCCGCTAGTTTATCCCAGTTAACTCTCAAGGCAGGCATCATCGTTTTCATTAATGTAATAATCCTACCAGGGAGTTCTGAAATCAAAGCATCAGGCTTCGCACCACCCACTTGGTTTCTATCTGCGGCAATTATAGCATTCCAGTCTCCACCTAATTCTTGGGCATGATTCTCTTTACGAATCCTAGCCCATAACGCTTGTGGAACGACATTCCCCATCAACATATCAATATCTGCTAAATTCATAATGCAAGCTTCAACAGTTTGTGACAACTCTTTATAATAACCTGCAGGGTTCTTACGAGGCTCCGGTAGAGACTGTTTAAGGGCTAAAACTTCAGATCTTTTCCAGGGAACATGTACCCATATACGCTGGAAGTGAGCAGGAATAGCTTGATTAGCACCTGCTGCTGGAACCTCTTCTCTCCATACCGGAGGAACCTCTCTCATTAGATAATTCTTCAGTGTTAACCTAACTGAAGGATCGGAATCTAGAAAAGTCTGTGAGGTAAATAAGGTTCTAAAGGAAACAAGTGTCTTTACAGCGTCCTCAACCTTAGAACCCACAATGAGACCTTTATCAAAATCAGCCTGAATGTCTAACAGACCCTGAGAAACCGAACCCAAATCCATATCCTCCCATCCTTTAATAAGAGTATCACACATAGAATTAAAAACATATTTCTGTGTAGGCGCATTCCACTGTGAGAAGGTAGGCATAATATCGAGCACACCATACCTAGGACCCTTTTCAATCCATTTACGAGCAAGAGAGTCCAACCTTTCTCGTTCTTCAGAATCTGGGAACTGACTACGAGACTGTCTTCGAGCAAAAGCCGGAGATACATTAAAAGCTTCAAAGAAAGGAGATAGAATACCAGTGACAGTGTCCGTGAGTCGCTTACGCACAGACGGAGAATTGGACATAAGGATAGGGGACAAGGTATTAGGCGAACTAACAGAAGGAGAACCAGTGATTGCAGGAGAAGCAGAAGGCAAAGGAGATCGATCTTCAGGAGATGAGGGTAGAGTAACAGAAGTTGAAGGCAAAACTGGTAAAGGAAATACTGGAAGGGGCAAATTTGGAAGAGCCGGAACAGGCGGAGGTACTACCGGCGGCTGAACAGGCTGTAACAACTGGGGTGCATTAGCACCTTGTACATAGGGCGGAGGCAATCTCAATCAGTGAGACATCAGGGGATCTTCTTCTAAGTCTTTCTTGTTATCGGGAAGAGAAACAGGCAACACCGGATAGCATTTATCTATCGCCATACGATGCTGTCTCTCTGAAATTTCCATTGCATTACTAATTTCGTCATCTTTGAATTGTTGGGCAGCCTGTATAATCGTCATGCCTTGTGCTTTCTTGTCTCGTTTTGCTTGCTTAATTTCTCTCTGTTTGGCTTCCTTACGCCAAAGGCGGAAAGAGTCAAACATTGCCGGCCGGGCTTTTCTTTTAAATAAAACTGCTTCCAGATTATCTAGCACATCAGGCTCAAAACTACCATTTTCTGGCCATTTTAAAACACCATCTTTCTTCGTGTATCGGGTCCATGTCTCGTTAAAGGCAATGGGGCCAACACCATGTTTAGAATAGACCTCATATGTGGGAGTTCCAACCGAAGGAATCGGACAAGAATCCTCAAGCCGGGAATCCCTATTACAACCAAAGCAACAAATTTTACCAAACTTAGTCAGACCAGGCATCTCGTGATGTCTCCGGACTGTTCACAAACTTCAAGGGTGTAAACTCGTTACTCAGCACAAATGCACTTACCCCTCTGCTTTGGCTATTGCAATAGTCAAATCTAAGGACCAGAGGAACAAAACAAAGTACCAAAATTGTGGGAGCGACCCACCCAAAATACTTAACTAAGGACGTCTTCTTACGCCAACAGAGACCCGTCTATCGTCTCGCTTTACCATACATCATCAAAGGAAGGGCCAAGACAGGGCGGCAGTCAGGGCAGCAGTCATCAGCAGCCGTCAGGAAGGAGTAACCACGCTGCAAAAGACCTTCGGACCACTTTGACATACAGGGGTCGCTTGACGTGGCTCGCGATTCCTCCAGAATTTTCTTGTGGGGTTCCTCACGACCTTCAGGCAGAACCACTACCTCTGAAGCCGCCCCACGTGGGCGCCAGTTGAAGAACCAGAACCTTATGGGTCTGGCGGCGCAGGGTACGCCTTAATCTCCTAGGTTCACCTGCTCAGCTACACAGAGACACGGGAACACTCTGTCGGCGTAAAAGATCAGATTTTATTAGCTGCAGCTAGTACAGTTGTCCTAGAAGTACACACGGTATGTTCTCAGGAGACTGCCACTTCACTCCGTGGTGCACAATCTTATATAGTATATAGGCGACATATACATTAACCAAGAACACACCTAAAACATATAAAAAGAGCCAATAAGAAAGGTTGAAAAACAGAAGAGAACTAATAGAAAAAGTTTGAAAACAAAGTATCAGGTAACTCGAAGAGACCTCTCCTCCAACTGTGTTTGTCACCCCTCCCCAAGAACTAATTCATTAACAGGTTTGTGACCGACTCGCAGGTGATGAGATACGTGTGTGTATTTTGGAGGACAGTTGTGAAACAAGAGAATATGAGCAGAGGACAGTGAAGGCCAGACGATAAGATAAAGTCAGAAGAGAATAGTGTGAACCAACAGATAGTTGAGACAGGGATTAGAAAAACCAGACAGGGATTAGTGTACTCGGCCAGTCCTAACACCAGCTTTGTAAATAGAGGTAGAAGGCTTATTTGTAACACGAAGCTGCAGGAAAAGCAGAAAAGCCTTCGCTCGCCGTGCTGCCTGAGTGAGGGCAACACAAAATGGCGGCGGAGCACAAAATGGTGGGTCGATTTGATCGTGATCGCAAATCGAAGTTCCTCACTCCCAATAGAACTGTACAAATCCAATGCCACGACTATTGCCCCATTTCTAGTGTGGATGTATGAGGAGAGCACGAATCGGAGTATCTTGCCTGAGACGCAAAGGCTTGGTAAAATTGTAGTCATTCATAAAAAGGTTAACCCCCTGAACAATGTAGTTCTTATCGACCTTTTTCCCTATTGGACCCTGAGGTCAAAATCTTAGCCAAGATTCTACCACAACGTCTTTCCCCGTACCTCCTCAAATAAGTGCATCCTGACCAATCCGGTTTCATGCCTACTAGGAATACAGCGCTGAACCTCCACCATCTGTACGGGGTCCTTGGTAGAGCCTCCACTATACAGGAGGACTCCATGTCCCTTGACGCCAAAATGGCATTTGACATGATTGAATGGCCCTTTTTGTTTGCGGCACTGGAAAGATATGGATTTGGTGGTCGGTTTCTGTCCTGGGTGCGGCTTGTCTACTCTCGGCCCCTGGCACGGGTTTCGGTGAATGGTGCTCGCTCAGCAACCTTTGCATTGGGGAAGGGTAAGAGACAAGGTTGCCCGCTCTCACCCCTACTCTTTGTCTTGGCCCTGGAGCCCCTGGCTAAATGGATAAGGGGAGACCCCCTTGTTAGGGGCCTCAATTGGTTGCTGGATTGGACATTATTGTATCTGACGCGACCCCCCTTTTCTATTTGTAGGGTGCCACACATCTTTACTCTTTTCCAGAAATACTCCGGCTACGCCATTAACTGGGATAAATCCCTGATTTATGTATTGAGTGGGGACTCGCCGAGTTTACCAACGGATTGCGATGCTTAAATTGTTATGGACGGCTTCCAATACTTAAGAATTTATATCACGCCTGATTTCTCCGTTTTCCACGACCGTAACTTGGTGCCCCCTTGCGCTGCCTACGGGGGTATATACTCCATTGGAAAATGTTACCCCTTACACTTTTAGGCAGAGTGCCCCTATACAAGATGATGGCACTCCCTCGCTTTTTGTATGCCCTACAAAATACACCATACTTAGTCCCACCTCACTATTTTCAGTTAATCGATCGCGAAGTACGTGCCCTGCTCTGGAATCAAGGTTCTCCCCGTATTGCCCTCACTAAACTTACAAAGAGCTGGTATGACGGATGCATCTCCCTACCCGCCATCATATCTTACTACTGGGCTTCACAATTAATTGTTTTGAATCACTTGGCCATCCCATATCTGACCCCGCTTACAGAATTGGCAGGCATAACATGCGTCCTGGTACTTACTTGAGGTCACTTTATGGGGGGGCAAAGTATACACCTAGATTTACTCCTACGTCTTCCACAGTAGTTTTATGGCACTGGGTTTGAACGATAAAATACTGCAAGCTACTCCATTGTTGGAGACCGCCCGTTTAGGGATGTTATCGAAACAACCAGGGTTTGACATATGGGATTTGATTGGTCTCCCGAAAGTTGGAGACTTGCGGGTGATGGTTGGAGTGATTCCATTCAGCGACCTGCAAAGGGATTACCAACTACATGAAAGGGAAGCCTTGAGCTACCTTCAGGCAAGAAATGCATTAAACAAAGCTATTCCGAAAGGCTCAGACTCTTCACCTCTGGAAGATAGATTATTAGATGAGTATCTCCCGGAGAAAGCAATCTCACTGACCTATCATAAGATTCTCAATCATACTCCAGACGCCCAGAAGAAAATATGTACAAAGTGGATTGACGATTTAGGTGACTTGGACAATGACGACTGGAGGGAAGCCTTGGCCTCCCCCCGAGAAGTTGCGATTCGCTCCTGATTCAAACTTATCCAACTTAAATTGTTACATCGGGTCTACCATACTAGCTTGCTGCTGGTCAAGATGGGGGTATTGAATTCTCCTGACTGCCCCCGTGGGTGTGGCCAAGAAGGTACCTACATACAACAATGGTGGCATTGCCCGATCCTTCAGAAGTATTGAGAAAAAGGTTTAACCGGTATGTTTCGCATATGTAAGTCACCTATAGATGTACGCCCCGACGGTGTCTGCTGAATATCTGGGAGCCACTGATTTGTCATGCACAGAGAGGATGTGGGTTACGTTGGGCTGCATGGTGGCAAAGCGTAACATAGGTAGAACATGGAGGAGAGGAGTCCAGTTCAGATACATTGACTGGGAGCGGGATATGGATTGCTGCGTGCAGGCGGAAAGAGTTATCTATGAGAGCAGGGGTTGCCCGCATAAATGGACAAAAATGTGGGGCCCTTAGAATGAAAGTAGAAGTTTCTTATTCACGCCTGTCACTCCTCCCTCCCTAGTGGTAGACGATGAAGACATTCAATCATCAACAATATGGAAAATTGATATGTATTTTCTGATTTGTAGACCCAGTGCCTGGACATATTTTTGTACTGTAACTTGCGATTACTTGAGGTTTTGATCAATGCACTGTACTGCACTTGTTTTGGTTGATTTATGTATTGCATGTTTATTTATTTGAAAAGTTTTATATAGCGCTAGGAAGACCCGGAGGTATCAGAGCGCTTTACATGAAGATCAAGGAGTTACAAGTTACATCTGTTTCAAGAGCATAATCAAACATAGGATAAAAAAGCAATGTTACAGTAATTTGTCGGAGGGAGGAGACATAACAGGGAGACGGGGAGAAACTGTGCCCAATGTCCGGCTGGGTAGGTGACAGCCAAGGGGGTGAACCCGGGCCGATCTTCTCTATTGCTGTCTAGGCAGCTCCACCGGGCATCGGCTATAATGTTCGGACTCCACTGTCAGGATAATGATCAGGTTTAATCTGAGAATGTCGAAATCAAAGGACGGAGTTAGAGAGATGAGGAACCGCAGTCCGATCAAAAACCCAGGTGTGGGTGGGGTTATTGTTTTGGTGATTATCAAGGCGCAATCAGCAGGAAGCTCGATGTCCGGGAGAGGCAGCCGCCAGAGAACCTAAGAAAACTGCGGGCAGAACAAAGTCAAGGGGCGGGCACCATCTTAAATTCAGGTGTTGTCCTGGCCTGATCTTACAGTGGGCACCACAGCCTCGAAATGTCAACAGAATAGAGCACCTTCGTAAGGAGGGATCAGAAGGAATGCCCCAATAATTCAGTTTGGGAGTGCCCCGGAGCCTCAGGAGTACCCCGCAGCGGTAATCAAGACTGGCCCCAGCTGCCATCTTGAGGTCAGGCACTGCCCTGAGGAGGCTCCGCAATGAATATTTCGGCCTCATATTGGCCTATTGCCTCCTCTTTCCTACCAGCTCCTGATCAGACTTCCTCTAAAATCTTTAGAGGTGTACTGTATCCGGTGTGCATGGTGCTTTAGAGTGTTAAGGCTCAGCGGGAGCCATGTTGGGGTCAGGCAGTATCCCGAGCAGGCAATTTGGGGATCCCTGGCATATTGGTGCGGCGTGGATGTTTTATTAAGGTGCCCCTGGAAGCCCCCCACTCTCCGCCATGCCAGTAACGCGTCTCACCCCACACCTCTTGGCAGCTGTTTCATGTGGTTGAGTGGGGGAGAGCGGTAGCGCCATGAAGTAGCCACTGTGTCGCCTCTTTGCACCGAGTTGTACAGGGGTTTTTGCTGACCCCACTCCCCTCCAGGTGCACTGTGCGCTCACTCCTAAGTCTTTTTGTTATGGGCCTCTCAGGCGCCCGGGGTGTGTGGGTCATGTCATTGTTCTCTGCGCTGGTTTCTCTGCTGCCCTTAGTCCTAGCTATTGGGCGCCATGTTAGGGTCAGGCATAGGCCCAGGCAACCCTCCCTGAGCTCCTCATCCCTCTCAGCGCACAAAACTGCTCGGTGGGACCGAGTTATGTTATTCTCTACTAAAAAATATTTATTAAACAAAATTGAAACCGCATTCAGTCCAACACAGGATCACTCTGGTATTCAAAGAGGGAAAACCCAAGCAGATTGTTTGTACAGCAGAGCAATAATAATGTAGGAATGCAAGAAACTTACAAATCGAAGGAGCCCAACAAGCAAATCAACACAGAAAATATTTAATCTTTATATTCCTCACTACTAAGTACCTTACAATCGTCTATCACTGTCTTGAATATGCAATCACATAAACTCGACCTCCAGAATGATATCATGAATATTATGGCAACTCATATTGCCAGTATAGACACCAAATAGAAATAGTTACTCAACAGCTCGCAATAGTACAATTAATCAAAGGTTTAGATCTGCAAGGAAACTGTAAATGTGACGATAATGTGATAATTGGCAAACTACGCACTCTTCTGGTCATATTATCTGATATTTTAAACGTGATGAGACACCAGGAGGACCCACAACACTCAAAATCAAGCTCCCTAGACGGTCAAATACAACAGCAAGTACAACAAATAGCAAATTTAACGGCGATGGAAAAACATTCACAAATTGCAGAGCAACAAAGCGTGACAAAAGGAATAAACCAACGAGACAGCCCTAGCAGTAACCCGACTGTGGCATTTGTGATGGAACCTATACTACCGGGTCGACAAACATCATTTCCAGACACAGATAGCTTCGATATTCACCCATTAACAAAATGACAGAAAAAATGTGCTTGGAAGGCAAGTAGAAACATCAATTGTCCAGTGCAAAAGGACGTACAGAGGAAAAAACTTTGGCCACTGTTTAACACAACACAAAAATGTCAACTTCTTCCAGTAACAAGATCAGCAGGTGCAAAACACAAAGACTCTGCACTAAGGGACATGGTTAGTGCAGGTACCACCGGACACAACCTTAAGTATAGCATGGACGAGGTGAAGGCAAGCCAGAGAGAAAAAAGTAAGCAAGAGACATGCAGACAAACTTTTCACTCAAAGAAATCAGAGCCAAAAGCAACAATCACAAGGGATCTGTTGGAGAAACTGCAACAAGTGACGTCAACCTCTGACGACCAAGACTCAACAAAAGAAATGCCATTAATGAACACACAAAACCTAGAAAAACCCAACAACTTGATAAATTAAATATACCCACTAGAAACTGTTCAGAGTGGAACAACTTTGAAAGGGCCATACCCTCCGGTAGCAATTCAATCGCCATTCCAACAACATCAACGATTTCCATAAACAATGTCAACACAAAAAAACACGATCAAACAATAACATCTGGGGTAGACAGGGCCATTGTGATCACATGCCCCTCATTTGGAAACTACTAAATGGCCAGGCATTATCATGAGCATGACATTTTCCGAGCTCCTGCTGACGGCAACTAACCAAGAAGAGCCATCACAAACAATGTAGGTAAAATGAAAAATAGAAGGGAAATGCATGACTACACAAGGGAAACGTTGCATGAACCTATAGAACTCTCTACACTCCTGCCTGCCAAATGTAGGGACTTGTGGCAAATCTCTTTGATTCCTCAATACAAGTCAAGAGGCCAACAGCACATATTAAATAGTGGAAAGTTCATGAGACTGCTAGCCGAAATACCAACATTATGCCACATTAAAACCACAGACCCACTATCAGTTTGGTTTCTGCCCAACGAACACGACAGACACTCTGGGATAATTTTAACTTCATGGAAGTCGGAGGACATAATCAACAAAATCAATGATGCAGAAGATCAATTTGGATAATGGGATTTATCACTCATGAAACTCATATTACAGCCTTACCCACTTCCTCTGACAAACCTGGAACAAAGACAGAGCACTTTCACACCTGTGTACCCTATTTTGCAGAGAGCCCGAGGACCAACGGGTACAGATACCAAACTTTCACATCCAACAATGGAAGGAAGTCAATGGCACTGGTTAGCCTCAGCATTAAAAAGTCCAAAAACATAATGACCAACCAACCAAATAAAGGGGTTCTGTGAAAGACACTTTGCTAAGCATCCTTTCCTAGAATATTGCGGGTGCAAGATCTAAATTCATAGATAATGCATTGTTTGACACCTGGGTTAAATATGACATCATAGCTCTGCAAGAGACCTGGCTGTCTGGTCCACTCTAATTGCCTGGTTAAATGGTTCATCAGGTGGCTGCCCAAAAAAAGTACTTATTTGGAAGGCCTAAGGGGGACTATCGGGTTATATATCAAATGCCCTGAAGGCAGAATCAGAGCAACTATCAATAACAACCTCAAACATACAGACAATTAAACTCGATTTTGTCCGAGAGCATTGGACAAGGTCGATAATCCTGTTTAATATGTATGCCTATCCAAACGCCCAAGAAAAATCTGCTACATTAAAAAAATGTATGTCTGAAATAGCTGAAGTAAGATGTAACACGCCAACTTGGGAAATAACGATATCAGGCGATTATAACACACATCTAATATACACCCCAGACTACAATGACCAGCTAGTAGCTGTAAAAAAAAAGACTGGTCAGTAAATCCACAAGCAAATCATCATCAAAAGGAAACCAATAAAGTTGGCAAGGAACTGGTCACCACCCTTGAACATTTTGGCTTGAGAGTAGTCAACGGTAGAACATGACACCATAATACTCCAAACTACACATATTATGGACCAGCATCAGGATCAATAATTGACTATACCATTCTCTCTCTCCGCTTCTACAACAACTAAGAAGGTTTACAATCATATGTTCCATGGATAGTGACCACTCAATATAGCAAATAGCTATCAACGTAAACCCAGACAGACATCAATTAGCACCTGCAGTTAGTGGGGGAAGCGAAAAAACAAACCTACAATGACTGAACTGTCACTTTGCTTATTTCAAAAATTAGCAGAAAAGGCTAAATTGATTATGGAGGCCAGCACAACATTATCCCCTGTAGCAATAAAAGCCTGTACTGAGTTTACGACACAGTTGACAAATTCAACATCCAGTACAAAAGCAAAAGGTCCAAAGCTTCTGTGCGTTCACTAACACCGGAAACCAGAGAACTAAAGAAGGAATTGAGAAGGGAGATGAGAAAATCAGGAACACTAATGGACCCACGGGACAAATTAAAACAATTAAGGAGGGAATACAAGAAACATCGCTGTCAGGAAAGGAGAAGAACGACAGAAGAATTCTGGACCAAATTTCTGTACAACTGCAAACAATCATGGCATTGGCAGGAAAGTGAGAGAAACGAACGCATCATATGTCACCGAAAAAGACTGGACAGCCTACCTGATAAAGATCTTTGCAAATGAAGAGCAGCTTCCACTACACAAAACCAATAAAGTTATCAAATGAACCGTACAAACAACTCTGAAATATTGCTCCGGTGTGACAACTCAATTCTCTTATAACACGCGCACTTTACACCACCAACACGCGCTTGAAAAAAACAGGAAGGACCCTCTTTTCAACCATTGCTCGCAATTTTCAATGCAAAATTGCTTGCATCACTAACTTACGCGAGCACAGTGTTGCACGGTAAAGATGCCAAAATGTTAGATAAATTGGAAATACACACATTCAAATGTCTCTTTGGTCTTCCTTGTAAAGCTTCACCCGTGCAAATCCGCTTGGAATTCGAATTGGCACAACAAGACATACTGACGAATGATGCAACTTCGAGGTATAATAAGTATTTTTTTTCATCATTGGAAAAAACAATACCGCACTTATGGGACCTATATTTGTCACATTCCACTCTTTGCCGAGTGATCAACAAAGCAGCAAAATGTTGTTTACTAGTGGAAGACAAAATACATTTTCACGGCGATCACATGCCTGCATGGTAATTCTAACATATGCCACCTTGCAACCAGCAACATACCTTCTTTTAACTTATCCTGTGCACTTAAAGAAAAGGCTACTGGGTATTCGCCTAGATGTATTGCAATCTTTAGCGGACAAACCCTCCTGGGGATATAAAGACTATGTGGCACCTTTAAAAAGGATTTTACACACCATGGGCCATATGTATCAAAAAAGAGTTTTGCGATTCTCAAATTGCGATTTTTAGCGAATTGCAATTAGAGAATTGCAAAATGCAATGTATGTAAGATTTGCTAAACATTTTGCGAATTCAACATATTCCTTATTTGCGAATCGCAAATTGAGATTCGCAAATAAGGAATATCTTCCCATTCATTCCTATGGGCTAGGAGGCCCATATGAATGAATTGGAAGACATTCTCAATTTGCAATTACCAATTAGAGAATGGCAAATTGAGAATGCAATTTCAAGTTTGCAAGGGTGCCAAAAGGACACCATGATGCACCCCTGAAATATGCATGTGTGCACATTTTGCGCACATACATGCCCTAAGGGCATGTATGTGTGACATATGGCACTTTTTAAAAATCAAAAAAGTGTTTTTTTAAAGAAAATCGCAAATTGCCACCAACTTGAAGTTGGTTATAATTTGTAATTCCTTAAGGCCAAATAGCAAATTTTTCGTACTTCCAGAAATGCATTTAAGGAATCGTAATTTGCAATTCCTTAATTGCATTCGCAAAATAGAGAATCGCAAACTTTGCAATTCTCTATTTTGCGATGGCCTTTTGGGATGATACATCCCAAAAGGTTTTTTCCCATTCACAAACGGGAAAAAGGCTTGATACATATAGCCCCTGGTTTGCCCATGCCCCACATTAAAGCAAGCATGCCTCTCATTGTTAAGACAAATATTCAATGAGAGGGGGATTGGTACCTGCCGAACAGCAATAATGAGGAGCCTTGATCAGCTAAATAGCAAACTACTGACATTTTTGCAACTCCATGACAAAGCACTCAAACAGGGCTCCGAGAGCACAGCTCCAGTAGGTGAATGTGAGTCCACGTAATGTCAAGCAATCAGATGACAGTGAGTAGAAGACAGTTAAATTACTATTTTATGGGACTCTGATATTTTTTACAGATTGAAACACAACTTAACCTGTCATCTTCACACACAACGGCACCTAATAATAAGTCAATTTAAAGTTATTGGCAACCTATTTTAAGGAACCAAAATAATAACACCCGAGTTGCCAAATGATTTTATTATTTCGTATTGTTGAAATAACAATGTGAACGTATAAGAAATTGACAAACCAGGGAAGTTGTTATGAATTATTTTATGCAAAACAGTTTTATTATCTTTAAAATATTGTGATAGTTTTTATTAACTTATAACAATAAATTAAATTAATGAAGGAATGAAGTAGGGTTAACACTGTTATATGACCACAAGGCCAACTGTAAACAAATCCTAAAGGCCACATATGGCGAGCAAGATAAATATTTAGTTAATTAGTCACCTAACTCCTTCAGTCACTGACTTCTAAAGGGGTTGTAGCAAGAGGTGATAACACTGGGTGTTTATGGTCATTAAGATACCTGGACCCTTGTGCTTCACCTTAGTCCCCTGGTGGAACGAGTGCTGCACTATGCACCACTGGATGGAAATATGAACCAATTGACCAAGAGTAGTGACAATTATAATAAAGGTATGTCTATCGCACCATGTATAGAGGCCATTGGGAGTAAGATGTTTGGTTTTTGAAAATGTGACATTTGGAAATGGGAGAAAATTTAAATGATGAGTTTTATGGAATCCATATAAACAAAGTTAACTCTTCAGTTTAATTTTCTTGATACAGTGCTATATTTATAAGTACAGCTATTATTTTAAGCCGGAGGAATTCAAAGTGCAGAAAAATGTTCCATACTCTGAACATTTTTGCTGAACATTTTTCTGCACTTTAGCTTTCTCCCATATGTGTTACACATGTAATGGTGCCACATATGTAGAAAGGTATGTCCTGTCCCACAAGTACATATAACCAATATTCCCTCTAATTGTTTTCCTCTGTGCGCAGCAGTGTAAGGTCTCTGTTGGCTGCAGCCAAGGCAATGAGCGCCAAGAACCTGACCGTGCGTGTGGGTGCAGCAACAGGGCTTCTTAGACGGGGGTTTCTGCTTGATTGTGCAGATAACTGGGACACAGGAGGCCTGCTTGATGGGGCAGGCAGGGCCAGATTGGGAACTCAAAGCAGCGCTGGCAATTTTGTCGGGCCGGCCGCCACCCCCTGGGGGGCAGGGGGTGGGCAGGTGTCAAGCACTCCTGCTGAACAAAAACCGGTCCCCAACCCTGCAACTTTTGTTACTGGGGGCTGATATTGCAGCATCGCTGCAAAACCGGCCCCTAGCAACAAAACCGGCCCCACCTGCTGTACAACCAGTCCCCACCCTTCCAGCCCCCTGGGCAAACGCACGTTGCCCGCTATGGCCATCCCCGGCCTGGGAGCAGGCCTTCTTGTTTGTGACTGGCGTACACTGGTTGTGTAATGTAGGCAATTACACGTCAAAGCAATTCTGTACCAGTATCAAGCAACATTTGTCTTGTTTGAATTGGAAATCTAATTTGGCTCATTACTTAAAAATAGAGTGAGAAAAAAAGACATTCTGCCTGTCCCTAGATACATTCTAAAGGAAAGCTGAAAACAAACTATAAATCTGAGAGATGCAGAAAAAAAGAAAGACATCTGAATACCCTTTTTTAAATTTTATATAAAATAGCTATTTACACAGATCTGTCAAGAAGTAAAATGATAATGTAAACAGGGATTAAAGTAGAAAATGCAGCTTTGCTCACAAAGCTTTAAAGGAAGTGTGTGATCCAGCATTTGCTTTAACTGCAGGCCTTGCTTGAAATCAACCCTGTTGTAGTGTTTGATTCACCGGGTCTCTGCAGCACAACTTGAAGAACAACCTTCTGTGGCAATATATTCAAGTTACCTGATCCTGCAGGGGATGGGACTCGACCCAGAAAGAGCAGGTCACACAACACAACACCCCATCCTGCAAGCCATAATAAAAGTGGCATCAAATTTGGCTTGTGCGCTTGACAACATGTTTGTTTTTCGGGGGATTTGATTTCAAGGGCTATTTAGTTCAAAGCTAACAAGAATAGTCAGGAAGCGGTAATCCATTAACGGAACCAAATCCACCCCTTCTGCCCTTGTAACCACTATGCCCAATATACAGTACCACAGTGCTTAATTTGTGCCGGTGCTTTCCGGTGCTTAGCACCGGCACTTATTCATCAGGGCCGGGTCTACACAATGCACCTGCCCGTCATATGGCATTGTGGTGAAGTAAATATAATTACGTCACTGACTCACAGCAGTCACTGTTGTTCCTCCCCGAGTCTCCGGTGAAGAGTTTTGAGGCTGTGAGAGCTAATATTAGAAATATTCCAGCTATATCCATGATGCGAATATTAGGCCCTTAGTTCAGTGTTGCCGGTGGGCGGGGCTGCATGAAACTGAGATTGGGCTGGATTTGGTTCGGCGGGGTAAGGGCTGTGCGGCAGCGTGCGTAGATTATTTTCAAATTGCCATGCTCTGTCACACAATCACCCGACAGTCACCATAAGTTCAGCTCGATGGCGATGGCTGGAAGCAGCAGTAGGCCCACCAGTAACCATAAGTAGCCAAACCAATGCTGCTTGCTAATAAACACACTTACACACACAGCTGACAGGCAGCCGACGCTATATTTTCACACGCAGCGCCGTGCCACCACCGCACACGTTCGCAATAACTGCCATTTCAAACTTGGTACTGGTAACTAACTGAATGGCTCTGCTTTGTTCTTTGAAGCACATACAGCGAAAAAACGTTAACCAATTAAGAGTTAAGGGGTGCTGCTGAAAGTGCCCATAACTGACAAAAGGTACATACTCTAATGTAAACACCAGCGGAGTAAGGTTTTCACGGCCAAACCCCCCCTCCTCGTATTGGCAACGCAGAAGTTGTTAGGAAACAACTGGTGTATGGCCTGAAAACATGTGCGCCACATCCTCACCTCCTTGTCCCAGACAAGCCTGCAATGCTCAGTGCACCAAACATTGCTAAACCAAACCCCACAGTGCAGAGGCGGTGCCCCGGCTCTCCTTCGCCCTCTCCTCACCCTCCCCTCATAGCGCGAACTGTGCTCAAATATCGGACTCGGACGCAGAAATTAGTCACCCACTTGATCCACTTGCAACCTAGCAGGCAGGAAATCACTGAAGGTAGGAAATGATTGAGGGTTACCCTGGGCCTGCTTCTTTGTGACTGCCCCTGTGCTTGCTTCTAAGGGTCGGTGTAAAGTATGGTAAACCTGTCAACACTTCAACACTGGCGATTCGGGCACCTGGTTTCTGGCCAATGCTGACTTGTCAGACTAACCTACATTGATCTTTTTGTTCAGGTGCTCTTATATCGCAGCTGTAAAACTAACACATATCTATAGAGTGGGCTTCAACCACTGGCTCAACCACTGGCTTTCTTTGACTAGCCTCTTTGAGCAATGGGCTCGAGACTTTGTAAACCACATCTTGCCTCAATCCTGCTGAGTAAACATTTCTCACCTAATGTTATTTGCTACCTATCCTCACCCCCCGCTCCAGTTCTTGCATTGAGTTGCATTAAAGGACTACATTACAACTGTTACCCTCTTCGCCTGCTCCCACTGGAATCTGCCCAAGTATCTCTCCTTAATGTGGTGATGCCCCTTGTGTAAGCAAATTAAACCCAGATCTACTGCCTTTGCTAATGTTTGAGCTACTTACCCCTTACTGCTCACCTTCCCATCATTGCATTACCTTTGGATATGTAAATAATTTTAACTTTTGAATACCAAGGACAAGGAAGAGTAGATGTAACTTAATCTAGAGGAAAGTGAGCGTAGACTGACAGGGGAGAAAGTCGCAAGGACAGAGTGTGACCCCTGATCTTAGGAAGAGTTCCAGCACATCAGTCAAAGTGCTAGCCATAGGGCATCGAAACCCTCAGGAACTTCCATAGAGTGCACCTGGAGTGGGGTGTATCATAGGTGTTGCCTGCGTTGCTTTGACATGACCTCTGATGCCCATCACAATAGCCTCCCAGGGCACCACTGTGTCCTTCTTAGCAAACAGCAAAGCTACCATCTTACCATACATGGAAAGGAGCATATCTCTCTAGCAAGACAGTGATGGGAACAGGTGTCGCCACATGCAGGATGATCTTACCACCATGATATTCTCAAAGTGATGTGGGGTAGGTAGGCATGGATTATCAGATCAGATCAGATCAGTTGTGGAGGGAGAACAGAACACTCTTACTTCCTGGTGGTGCCATTACTTGGCGGCCATCTTAGTGGGTTGACGCTCCAGTCTTACTCGAGCCCTGACTATTTAGGCTCCCAGCGCCGACGCGCACGAGTAAAAATCTTGAAACTGATCACTCCTGCGCTAGCGCTCTAGGTGACAGCACCGTTTTGTGTATTGCTGTCTGTGTTTTTTAAAAAAAGGAAAATCGTTTTTATGCTTGCAAATACTGCTGTTGCTAATGATAATTGTGCACTGACTCCCCGGTCCACCGCAGCGATTTAGGCTAGTTGTTGTGGAGGGAGAACAGAACGCTCTTACTTCCTGGTGGTGCCATTACTTGGCGGCCATCTTAGTGGGTTGACGCTCCAGTCTTACTCGAGCCCTGACTATTTAGGCTCCCAGCGCCGACGCGCACGAGTAAAAATCTTGAAACTGATCACTCCTGCGCTAGCGCTCTAGGTGACAGCACCGTTTTGTGTATTGCTGTATGTGTTTTTAAAAAAAAGGAAAATCGTTTTTATGCTTGCAAATACTGCTGTTGCTAATGATAATTGTGCACTGACTCCCCGGTCCACCGCAGCGATTTAGGCTGATTGTTGTGGAGGGAGAACAGAACGCTCTTACTTCCTGGTGGTGCCATTACTTGGCGGCCATCTTAGTGGGTTGACGCTCCAGTCTTACTCGAGCCCAATCTATATAAACACTAATTGTACCGCGCAGCGGCACGCGCAGCGGTAGCGCCGTAGACGTGCCGAAGAGGCGCCAAAGAGAAGCCAGTCTGCGCCAGTCCGCGTCCAGACGCTTCCAGCTCCTAGCCTCAGACGTCATCATGGTAGGAAACCGCCTTTCATACAGTGCCTCCTCCCTGCACGCATTACGACCTACCTCCAAACCACTATGCCTACATTCGGTTCTCCCTATAAATTCGAAGGCACGCTGTAAAATCTGTGATTGGTGCATATCCACCCCAAACACAGGGAAACATCCCCCCATGCATAAATGGAGGATGTTCCTCCTCAATTGCCGATCCCTGCCGAAACACTATACCGAACTGGCCATGGTGATAGAGGAGCTCAATCCTGAAGCCCTCTTTCTAACAGAGACATGGCTTCAGCTAGAAACCGATCCTGCAACAGCATGGGCAACCCCCCAAGGCTATACTTTCAAACGACTGGACCGTAAGACAGGCAGAGGCAGAGGGTTGGCCATTATCTATAGAGACAACTTTAGATGCTGCGTCACTCCCTCTACTACGCCAGCCTGTGAGAACTTACATTTCACTCTCCAATTCTCCCCCTCCACCACCTTTTCCGGTATGTTAGTCTATCGACCACCTGGCACCCTTAGCAACTTCGTCACTAATATGACGGATACAGTTGCTAACCTAGTGCTTACTTCGGCAAACTTCACCTTGCTGGGTGACCTGAATTTGCATCTAGATGATCCGCTTGACTCAACAGCCAACAGTCTTCGATCAAACCTTCAGGCCATCGACCTGCTCCAGAAAGGTTTTCAATCGACGCACATCAAGGGGCATCTCCTACATCACATCTATAGTAATTTAGAAAGCCTAACCGTCGAAGCCCCTGTACCACTACCCTGGACCGATCACTTCTTAGTACCCTTCACATGGTCCACATGCAGCCTTCCCACTTTACAAAATCACAATAAGCACTGGGGAAGAAAATGGGCCTCGCTCCAACTCTCTAAGTGGAATTTGGCTCTCACCGAACATCCACCTCCGAAGGTGACTAACCCCAACACAGCCACTGTCAATTTTGACAACTGGATTTCCAGTACCCTTGATTTAGTCCTCCCGAAGGAATCCTTGCACTCAATAAACAGATCCAAAGTCGCTCCCTGGTACTCCCCTGCCCTCAGAATTATGAAACAATCCTGTCACAAACTAGAGAGAGCCTGGAGACAAGAATACTCACAACCGAAGAAAGCTGAGTATAGAGCCGCAATAAAGCTCTACAAAAATGAAATAAAATCTGTACAAGCCCAATTTTATGAATCCAAAATTAACCTAGCTGTAAATTCTCCCCAAAAAATCTTTAAAATAGCCAAATCTCTAATTTTCCCCCCTCCCCCTGAGCGTCTGTCACCTGACGGCGCGCAAACCCGTTGTAACAACTTAGCCACCTTCTTCTCCCAGAAGATCCAGGCCATTTATTCCTCTTTCTCCACTGGTAGTGGTGACACGGAGTGCACCACCACAACAGATTCTGACCTCTCGGTGCCCAGCTTGCTGGACAAATTCCCCCTCCTAGACTCCATCACATTAGATAGAATGATCCCTAAAGTCACCTCGGGATCTCCCAACGATCCAGCACCTCCGCAGACCCTCATCAAGGTCATTGATGTCATCCGCCCAGTCATCCTGAATGTCCTTAATGCTTCCATCATCTCCAACTCCGTCCCAGTTCCTTGGAAGTGTGCGAGAGTTAGGGCCCTTCTGAAAAAGCCCACCTTAGATCAGAACAACTTTGCCAACTTTCGCCCTATTTCCCTACTTCCCTGGATGAGCAAACTGCTTGAGAGGCACATCAATAACATCCTAGTAGATTATTTAGAATCGAATAACCTGCTATGTGCCTCTCAGACGGGTTTCTGCCCTCAGCACGGAACTGAAACTGCTCTCCTAGCAGTGACAGAAGAAACTAGAGCTGTGCTGGACCAGGGAGGAAAAGCAGCCATCATACTACTCGACCTCAGTGCCGCGTTCGACACTGTTAACCATGCCACACTAATACATCGTCTGAAAGGCATGGGCGTGTCGGGCGCGGCCCTGGAATGTCTGACCTCCTTCCTGGATGAGCGTTTTTTCCAGGTGTTTGAGGGCGAGGTAGTCTCCCCTAAGCAACCACTTAGCTGTGGGGTTCCTCAGGGCTCGTCCCTGAGCCCCACACTTTTTAACGTTTATATGCGACCTCTAGCAGAGATAGTCCAGCCCTTCGGTGTGCGTATTGTCACCTACGCGGACGACACCCAACTGGTGGTCTCTTTGGACTACAGGGAGGGGTCGTCCAACACCTTGGGCCCGTGTCTAGAGGCCATCGCTAAGTGGATGCAATTCTCCTGTCTTAAACTAAACGGGGAGAAGACGGAGATTATGTTATTGGGCAACTCTCCTCCGACTACTCGGGCCTCCATTTGGCCCACATGTCTCGGCGCTCCCCCCCCCTAAACCTCAGATAAAGAGCCTTGGAATTTGGCTCGATAAAACGCTGGACTTCTCGGTCCAGGCTACCAAAACTGCCTCCACGTGTGTTGGGCTAATGAAAATGCTCCGTAAAGTCCTCCCTCTGCTTCCGTTCCAGGCGAGGAGAATCATGGTTCAGGCCCTGATACTCTCCCGCCTGGACTATGGAAATGCTTTATACCTAGGTGCCCCGGCAGCAGTGACCAACAAGCTCCAAGTCACGCAAAACTGTGCCGCCCGACTATTGTTTAACATTCCCCGTTGGCAGTAAGCCAAGAAAGCTCTAAAGGAACTGCATTGGCTTCCAGTCGCTGCTAGAGCACAGTTCAAAGCTATGTGCATTGTGCACAAATCTTTCCATCGAAAAGGGCCCTGCCATTCTGTTCCCCTTAGTCGTGCCCTACGTTCCGTCTAGAGCCCTCTGCTCCGGTTCACTGCATCTAGCAACCACAACAAAAATCAACAAAGCCCGATGGGGCGGCCGTTCCTTTTCCCACACCGCCGTTAGACTTTGGAATTCTCTTCCCTTAGTCCTTAGAGAGAATAATAATCGGTTGGCATTTAGGAAAGCTTTGAAAACCCATCTGTTCGCAAAAACGTGTTAACTCACCCTGCAGCTCGCCACGGTAATCAGTTGAAGCGCTGCGAGGCCCCCGGGTAGTTACGCGCTATATAAATATAATTTTTCATTTCATTTCATCAAGGAGGAGACAAGTGTCTTTAGTAATAGGAAACTATAGGGCAGGGGAAAGGCATCATTGTAATGTGGAGAGGAGTCAGTAAGTGATGGAGTGTAGTCACTTACTTGGTATGAAGTGTGAAGTAAACCGAGTCGGAGGCCTGGCCTCTCAGTGGAGAGTTTTATTTGTCAAGTAGTGAAGACCTTCTGCTCTCGTCGCAGTGCACCATTCGCCCAGCGACAATCACACCTGCCGCATAGCTGCCAAGGTTTCAGATTCCTATGAGTGATATTTTCATAATTTCAGTCATTTCAGTGTAATTATGAGTGACATTTCAATGTCTATGAATGACACTTTCTGGAGAGAAAAATCAAGCAATAAAGATGAGAGAAACATGTAAATATCAGACATTGTACCCATTTGTGCATTTAGATTGTCTGACTCTTACGTTTTGAGCTGAATCATCACCCTTTATTAAAGCATAATCTACATTATGCTCCCATGCACGTCCACAATTGTTCAACACCATTGAGTGATGTTTAATATTTTTAGGACACGGTTATGCTGAAATCGTACTCTATTTTGCTCCGGAGCTAAAATATTTCTCTAGTGAGTCCAAAATATCTATATTACTTTAGGCCTCCTATTCTTAATCTCTAAATTCATTATATTGAAGTTTCTTTTTCAAATGTGAACGTTTGGCATCGCCTATCAAAACCTTACTATGAGGAAGGCTGCCTTGCTGAAATTCAGATCTGCTATTACATCTGACTTTTAGCAGTTCCAGTTGAGAATGTGGGTGGAGTCAATAGAGTAAGTGGGTGGAGCCAGTGGAGGAAGTGGGTAGAGCCGGGAAAAGTAGGTGTGGCTTCCGACAAACATTTGAGCACCTGCACTTCAAATTAAGCACTGGTTCAGGGGGCAACTCTAAGTTGCCCTCTGTCATGCATTTTACAGTTAATCCCACACTGGCATCAGTGTGGGTTTACTGTGCTGAGAAGTTTGATACCAAACTTCTCAGTCTTCAGTGTAGCCATCATGGTGCTGTGGAGATTGTGTTGACGACCTTTCAGCACCATATACTCTTAATGGCAACACTGCACTTACAGTGCCCGGGAATGGACCTGGGTACTGTAGGGGCACAGGGCTCATGCACCTGTGCCCACACCACTGGCATAGGGCACCCAGCTAGAGGGGTGACTGAGGTATGCCAGGGCAGTGTGTGTTATGGGCATGGCACACAGGGATGTGTGCCATGTCGACTCTTTGTTTTGTTCTGCCCCAAGACACTCAGCCTGCAAAGGCAGTGTGTGTGTGTTAGATCTGGGGGTCTCTAGTTGGCAGGGTAGGTACCACTGTCCAAGTAGGGACCCTTGCTTCTAGTCAGGGAAAGGGGGATACACTGTTAAGATAACCCCTGCTCACCCTCTAGGTAGCTTGGCCTGAGCAGTCTAGGCTATCAAAGGCAATGTGTAAAGTATTTGTACCAACACTCACAGTAACACAGTGAAAACACCACAGATTTACTCCACACCAGTTTTAGAAAAATAATGTATCTTTACTAAAAACTTCACAAGACCAAATACTACAGACAAACCAACATATACTTCAAAAGGTTACTTTAAAGATAGTTCAAGAGTTTGCAGAAAGTACTCCAGGATGTCAAAATCAGTGTCCTGCACAGTGCGACTCTCAATGCACAAAATGCGACACTCTCGTGCCCAACAGTACCTGTAGTTGCGATAAGGTTCCCAAAAGCTATAACAAGGAAGATGGCAAAGGCGATGCGATGCTCCTGAGATCCTGGGGAGGCTTTGCAGCAGCCCTGCTTCACGCAGCAGAGGTGGATGCGCCAGCTCCGATCTGTAGGGGGAGGATGCGATACCTTTGGCTTTCGTTGCGTAGGTTTCTTAGGGGGAAGCTTCACGCACAGGTTCGATGCGACACTCTTCGATGTGGTGCGATGCGTGGCGCAGCGTTGCCTTCCGGCGCCGCAACTCTCGATGCGCCACGGAACGGGACTCTGCGTCGACGCACGCAGCGATTGGAGACTTTTCACGCACCGGCAGTGGTGCGGCCCGCAAACTGGTTCTGCAACAAGCAAGCCACGCCCACCTCCGACCAAAAACAGTTAAAAAGCGCGCTCTGATCGCGAGAGCTGCACTTGAACCTAAATTCTCCTGAGGCGGAAGCCGGGAGCGACGCTTAATGCAACCTGATTGACATTTTTAAAATTTATTGTATCCGTGTACTTTTTAAAAATCACTTTGCACCCCTCCCCCTGCACTCACCCGTGGCACTGGCAAGCAGCTGATCTGATCGCTGTGTACACCCAGGACCCACGCGCAAGCCGCCATTACCGGCAGCGAGGAGACCAGGACACGCCCCCCCCGGGTGGCCACGCCCACCTCCGACCAAAAACAGTTAAAAAGCGCGCTCTGATCGCGAGAGCTGCACTTGAACCTAAATTCTCCTGAGGCGGAAGCCGGGAGCGACGCTTAATGCAACCTGATTGACATTTTTAAAATTTATTGTGTCTGTGTACTTTTTAAAAATCACTTTGCACCCCTCCCCCTGCACTCACCCGTGGCACTGGCAAGCAGCTGATCTGATCGCTGTGTACACCCAGGACCCACGCGCAAGCCGCCATTACCGGCAGCGAGGAGACCAGGACACGCCTCCTCCGGGTGGCCACGCCCACCTCCGACCAAAAACAGTTAAAAAGCGCGCTCTGATCGCGAGAGCTGCACTTGAACCTAAATTCTCCTGAGGCGGAAGCCGGGAGCGACGCTTAATGCAACCTGATTGACATTTTTAAAATTTATTGTATCTGTGTACTTTTTAAAAATCACTTTGCACCCCTCCCCCTGCACTCACCCGTGGCACTGGCAAGCAGCTGATCTGATCGCTGTGTACACCCAGGACCCACGCGCAAGCCGCCATTACCGGCAGCGAGGAGACCAGGACACGCCCCCTCCGGGTGGCCACGCCCACCTCCGACCAAAAACAGTTAAAAAGCGCGCTCTGATCGCGAGAGCTGCACTTGAACCTAAATTCTCCTGAGGCGGAAGCCGGGAGCGACGCTTAATGCAACCTGATTGACATTTTTAAAATTTATTGTATCTGTGTACTTTTTAAAAATCACTTTGCACCCCTCCCCCTGCACTCACCCGTGGCACTGGCAAGCAGCTGATCTGATCGCTGTGTACACCCAGGACCCACGCGCAAGCCGCCATTACCGGCAGCGAGGAGACCAGGACACGCCCCCTCCGGGTGGCCACGCCCACCTCCGACCAACTCGCCTTCCGTCCATAAATTATGTGTCAGTTCAGGGAGCGCAGCGGACGGGCGCAGCGGGCGCGCCGTCAGCGCGCCGAAGGCGCGCCAAAGGCAAGCCCGTCTGGGCCCGTCCGGGCCCAGACGGTCCCAGGCCCAGTGACTCTGCCTGGTGGCCCTCAGGATCGTGTGATGTATACGGGAGATGCACTACGCGCCCTACAACCTAAAGAAAACCTTGCCTGCTACCACACGCATATTGAAGGTAATACATTCACGAATTGTTCGCGCTGTAATTCGACCCCCCTGAACTCGACAAAATCCGCATTGAAGATGGGACTTCTTAACTGCCGCTCCCTCCCTAAACATGCAATCGAATTAAATTTATTAATTCAAGATCAGGATCTCGACATACTGTTTTTAACGGAAACATGGCTATAAGATAGCACCGACCCGGACATCGTTACGGCCCTTCCCACAGGCTATCTCTCCCAAGCTTTACACAGACCCAAAGGGAGAGGAGGGGGGGTAGCCATAATTCTCAGGGAACAATTTACCTGCAGAATCTCCAACGCCTACATTGAGGATTGTGAGAGCTGTGAATTCTCCATCCAAACCTCCCCAGCTCATTCCTTGGCAGGGTTGTTGATCTACCGCCCCCCAGGTGCTCCTGGGAATTTTATTAATGCCGTCATCGAATCGGTATCACAACTAGCTTCGTCCACCTCCAATTTCCTGATGCTAGGCGATATAAACTTCCACTTCATGGATCCTTCGGATCGGTTAGCCTCTGACCTCCGGCAAGACCTAACATCACTAAATATCCGGCTGGTGAACAACGAGCCCACCCATGAGAAGGGACACCTACTGGACCCCATCCTCACTAATATAGCAACCATCACCACCAAATCACCCGTGACCCTCCCATGGACGGACCATTTTTTGGTCCCTTTCGCCTGGGAAACTCCCACTTCGTACCCCCGAACCTCTAAAATTCAGGTAACTGACCGTCGATGGCGCAAACTGTCACCTGAAGAATGGGCCGCCACCCTTACAGACTCCATCCCCGAGTTCTCCTCCGACCCTACCATTGTGGACAAGCAGTTTAATGAGTGGATCACCTCATCCCTAGATACTCTGCTCCCAAAAACTGCGACCCTCAAACATCCTAAAAGACTATCTTCTGCTCTATGGTACACCCCAGAGCTTAAAGCTCTGCGCCAGGAGTGCAAGAGAACAGAACGCTCCTGGAGAAGAGACAAATCGGTAATTAATAAAAACATCTACTCTTCTTCTCTTCTATCCTATAAAATCGCTATCCGGAAAACTAAAAGCACGTTCTTCCAGGAGAGAATAGAGAAAGCGGGATGCTCTAGCAAGGAATCATATGTCATCCTTAGAGAGCTTATAAAAACCCCAGAACAGAGACCAGGATACCCGTCCGATCCTAAAGCCGATCAGGAGAAATGCCAACTGCTGGCTTATTTCTTTCACGAGAAAATCCAAACAATTCTGGATTCAATTCCCCCTGCGAGTCCGTGTGAAGATAACGTTCTCCCCTGCCCTACACTACCTACCTGTCTCACCTCGTGGGGCCAAGTTACAACAGAAGAAGTAAGAAACACGCTTAAATCTATGAAGAGCGGATCCCCTAGGGACCCTGCTCCACTCCGAATCCTCAAGGAGGTAGCCCCCACAATCATCCCCCCTCTTACTCATCTGATCAACACCTCACTCCAACAAGGAGTTGTACCCCCGAGTTGGAAGATGGCCGTCGTAAAAGCCCTATTGAAGAAACCATCCCTCGACCCTGAAAATCTGGCTAATTAAAGGCCCATTTCCTTACTCCCAGGAGTCAGCAAAATCGCTGAAAAACTGATCAATAGGAAACTCTCGCAGTTTCTGGAGGCCAACAACAAGCTAAAAAGTTCCCAGACGGGCTTCCGACCAGGTCAGGGCACGGACATCGCCCTCCTGGCAGCGGTGGAGGAGGCCAGAGCGCTATTGGATGGAGGAGGATCAGTGGCAGTGATCCTCCTCGACCTAAGTGCGGCGTTCGACACCGTGAACCACCTACTCCTCATCAATAGACTCAAAAGAGTTGGTGTGGAAGGCACAGCCCTGTCCTGGCTTTCATCCTTCTTGGCCCTACGGACCTACCAGATCTGGGAGAAGAACGCCCGCTCCTCCGAAATGCCCCTCCAATGTGGTGTGCCTCAGGGCTCCTCTCTGAGTCCTACATTATTTAATATCTATATGTCCACATTGGAGGAGGTTATCACCCCATTCGGAGTGCGCGTTATCAGCTATGCTGACGACACGCAACTAGTGGTGTCTCTGTCCCACCCCAGACAACACTCAGCTGACCTATACAACTGCCTCACGCAGGTCCACCACTGGATGAATAGGTCAGCCCTAAAGCTAAATGGGACGAAAACTGAGGTTCTTCTTCTTGGCCCAAAAGGAATCTCACTCTCCCCGAACATCTGGCCAGCTTGTCTGGGTCCCCCCCCTGACCCAAAAACAGAGGTAAAAAGTTTGGGCGTGTGGATTGATACTGACCTCTCATTTACTATACAGGCAAAGAAGGTTGCCGGGACCTGCTTTGGTCTCCTGAAATCTCTGAGGAAAGTCCTGCCCCTCCTACCCTTCAACTCCCAAAAACTGTTAATCCAAGGCCTAATAGTATCGAGGCTTGATTACAGCAACGTGATCTATCTGGGCGCTCCGGAAGCGACCCTCAACAAGCTTCAGAGAATCCAGAACACCGCTGCCCGGATTATCACAAATACCCCTGCCAGAACCTCTGCTAAACCTGCTCTCAAACTTCTTCATTGGCTCCCCATAAGGGAGCGAGTCAAATTCAAGGCCCTATGCCTAGTCCATAAATCACTACAAAATCAAGGCCCCCCGATTCTTAGCAAATTCATCACCCGCTATAAAACTACAAGACCCCTCCTTTCAGACTCAGAAAACCTCATCAACACTCCCAGATTCAAGAAAGCCCGATCAGGAGGAAGACGTTTCTCGGTCCAAGCTGCACGCCTCTGGAATTCGCTCCCCCGCTACCTGAGACTCGAATCACAATACCTGCTCTTCAGGAAGCAGCTAAAGACCCATCTCTTTCCCTAAGGTCTTAAGTCCTCCCTTTATTCGGAGCCTTTGCTTCCCTACCCCCCCCCTCCCCCCCCACCCCTCCTTTGCTCTGCCCCGGGTCCGCCGAACTGTTGAATTGGGGTTCCTAGCGCTGGGATACTGCTTGGTGACTATGCGCTCTACAAAAATAAATAATAATAATAATAATAACAACCCTCGCAATGGCAGGAAGCTTCACGCTTCGGGACGATGCTCGACGCACTCGGCGATGCGGAGACCCTGCGTGTTGCGATGGTGCCGCGATGAAATTTTCCACGCACTCTCGTCTTGCGACACGCAATCGGATGATGCGTTGGGTACCAGTCACTCTTGTTCACGCTTCTGCTTCCCAGCTCCCAAACACAGCAAAACGACCTCCTGAGGCCCCAAGACTGGGCAAGCACTCCAAGGCAGGTCAGAACTCTCTCAGCAGAGTTCCAGGGGAGCTGGTGGTGAAGTCCTTTTGTTCCTGGGACTTCTTAACAGGGAGCCAGCTCTTCTCAGGCCCTTGGAGATCAGAATCAAAAGAAGGGGACACAGCAAAGTCTTTCCCCTCTCCTTGGCAGCAAAGCAAAACAGCAAGCAGGCAGTCTTCTCCTCTTCAGTTTCTTCCAGCTTTCTCCTTGGCAGAGGTTTCTTCTTAGTTCCAAAGTGATCTAAAGTTTTAGGTGTCTGGGGTCCTCTTCTTATACCCCTCCAAGTCTTTGTCTCTTGTGTTTCAGTGGGGGGATTCCCCTGCTCAAACCGTTCCTGGGTGTGCTCTGCTCTGGAGCACCTGGTTCCTTTCAGAGTGAGGGGCAGGGTCGTTAGACGCTCAGCAGGAGGTGGAGCCTTCTTTGTGCCAGCAGAGGCAGAGTCCTCAGCCTGGCCAGCAGGGGGTGGAGCCAGCTTTGTGTTTGTCAGGGGCAGCCCTATTCAGACCCAGGGACTACTCCTCCCACCCATATAAAGCAGATCTCCCTATTCACCCTGCTGCTGACTCATCCAGGCTCCTGGAGCCACCTAGCACATCACCTGACACCAGTCAGCCAACCAGCACACAGGCACACAGGAAGGTTAAACAGGAGAATAGCTACTTTCTAAAAAGTGCTATTCTCACACAGTGAATTTAAAAACCATCTTGCTAAAAAGATGTATAATTAAATTCTGAACACAGAGATACCAAACTTGGATTTTCTATCTTGCCCTTATGGGAAGATAGGCATGTAAACAGCCTTCCCCATTCTATCCTATGGGCAAGATAGCCTCTCAGCAGTGAAAAACGAAAATGGCTGTAATTCACTACCAGGGCATGTTACACACCTCGGTACATGCCCTACCTTTCAGATACACTGCACGCAGCCCAGGGGGGTACCTAGGGCCACCATAGGGATGCCTGACATGTACAGAAAGGGAAGGATGAGGCCTGGTCAGTGGGTGCACTGGCCAGGTCGACATGGCAGTCCTGGACTGCACATAGGCACTGCAAGCAGGCCTAAGACATCATTTTAGCGCTACTCCTGTGGGTGGCACAATCAGTGCTGCAGCCCACTAGTAGCATTTGAATCACCAGCCCTGGCACCCGCAGTGCACTTTACTAGGGGCTAACAGGTGAAACAAATATACCAATCATGGATAACCAATCAATATAACAATTTATACAGAGAGCATATGCACTTTAGCACTGATCAGCAGTGGTAAAGTGCCCAGAGTCTTATTGCCAACAACCACGGGTCAGAAAAAATAAAGGAGGAAGAAGCAAAAAGTTTGGGGATAACCCTGCAAAAAGGGCCGTTTCCAACACAACCCCCTTCCAGCCTAAAGCCAGGGTAGACCAAACGATACCTCGATGGGATTCCCTGCTTAGGGCGATAGAACACGGAAACTGGCCCAAACAGCAGGGCACTATTCCTGTTCTATGCCTTCCTGAACCCGGTTGGATCTCTCCATCCATACTCTCAGGGTCCACTACGCCAACCCATGTGGAACCCTTCTCTTCACCTGTGGACACCACCTGTGCAGCACCTAGCCTTAACTTGCTCACAGATGTGTCCCAACAGACAGAAAGCAAGCCGCAGTGACCAGTGACAGTGGTCAGGGATGAGACCCAGGCCTTATGCCTCTCAGGGCCCTCAAACCCCTGTGGCATCAGAAGGTGGGGGGCAGTAGCCCCAGGTGCTGGGCACCCTTTGTCCACTTCCTTTCCTGTCAGGTCCGGTCTGACAACCTTGCACTGACCCACCAGCCCTGGGCCTGTATCCGGTGGCTGGACAGGAGGCTGGGGTGGACTGTTCCACACCCGGTCCTCCTCTTCCTTGGGGCTCTGTACCCTCCCACCTGGAGCAGTACCCCCTTCTAGAATAGTCAGGGCACCTGTGGCAGGTGTCCTGCACCATTCACCCACCAGTTCAGGGGTTCTATCCTGCAACTGGGACTCCAGGTCAGGGGGGACACCCCGGACCTGGCCCTCCAACCTAGGGTCTAAACCCTCCAGGTGAACCGGGGTCAGAGGCGAGGACTCCCTCCCTCTGCACCCTCTTCCAGAATTCTGCACCCTCCTACTCGGAGCGGTACACCTCAAAGACAAACTGGTAGAGACACTGCTTACAGATGTCCCTCCCTCCAGTTCAGGACCTCTCTCCAGCAACTGGTCTCCCAACCTAGGGTCTAAACCCTCAGGTTGCACACCGGCCTGGCATGCCAGGACTTCCGGGGACTCACACAGTATCTCCCCGAGGGTGACACATGACTCATGTGTCTCGTGACAGTCTGCCTGGCGCAGATCTCCCGGCCCCTGTCCACCTGACAGTGCGCGAGGATCCCCCAGGACAGAAGTGGTGTCACCATGGTCACTCCTAGAGGACTCAGCCCTTCTGGCCGGTCCCTGACCCACTGGTTCTCCCACTGGGGAACACATCCCCCTCTCACCCCTCAGTCTGGACTTCTGCACCCTCCCAACTGGAGCGGTACCTCCAGACACCAGAACCACTGGAGCTCTGTTTACAGAGGCTCCAGGTTCTCCTGACACTAGGAGATCCTCCTCAAATGGCCTACTAGCACGGTCTAGGCCCCCAACCTGGTGTTCCCTTAAGGAATCCTCCAGGCCCTGAGACTGGGTTTCGGGCACCTTGGGACCCACAGTCCCACACTCACCCCTTCTCCACTGAGACAGGACGTGAGCCCCTACACCACTCCCACTACACTGGGACCTAACTGGGCTACACTGAACCTCTTCCACCTCACAGGTCTGGAAGATATCCGGGCCACTCCTTTTGGGATCACTCCCCAATGCCTCTCCAGACCTTTTGACATCCAACCAAAGGTCTGCCTCCAACGCAAGCTCTCTGGAACCAGAGAACTCACACTCCACCGGGTGTTGGCATAGCTCTGGAAAACAGGGACTTAAAATATGCTCTCCAACAAATGAATCACACAGCCCCCCACAGTTGTTAACCAAGCTACCGTTTGCCTCACCCTCCAGTGCCTCACACAAGTACCTCACACCACTCTCCTGAGATTGGCAAGACAGTACCTGACTGTCTCTGTCACACAACTCACACTCTTCTGGGCGGTCTCCACACTCACACACCAAGGTTTCTACCATGGGGGAACCCCTCTCCCTGTACCTCTCATCTAGGGTCAGTAGAGTGTCCCTCCCACCACTAGGAATATGGCCCCCTGTGCCAGTTCCCCAATCCACTTCAGGGATACTGCACTCCACTGGAACTACATCATAAACCTGAACTCCCTGGTGTATGTCAACCCCCTCCCTCAAGTTAGGCGCCACATCTCTGGGTGTTTGTACCTTTCTCTCAGCACTAGAAACTACAATCTTGCTGCCACCATCTGAGCTGGACTCCACCTCCAACTCAGCAAAGCTCACTTCCTGAGCTAACCTTTCTTCTTCAGCTGAGACACTCATGGCTTCAAGCCTCTCGAGCTCCATATCAAGCTCCCTCATCCTCAGCTCATGAGCCAGAAGCAATTTCTTCTCTTCCAAGGCACGGGCATTCTTGCTCTCCTCCGCCGCCTTTTCTACTTCCAATTGCTTCATTTTCATTTTCATTATTTCCAATTCATGGTTTCTCACCCTTTGATTCTCCTCCAACTCCTCTGGAGTGAGACTCCTACTGGAATGGGAGCTGCCAGCCCTTGATACTGGTCCGACCACGGGCAGATCTTGGGGAAGAAAACAATTCTCTTCATCTGCATCATCTTCCTCTTGGGCCTCCCAACAGGCCTTCAAGAATCTTTGTAGCACATCCTTTCTAGATCCGCTTTTCACCGGGCAACCAAGGTCTTTGCAGAATTGCCTGAGCTCCTCAACCCTGTACGAATACAGATCCTCAATGGAGAACTCCAATTCTGCCCTCTCACTTGTTGCCACCTGAGACATGATGCTCTTGAAGAGTTACTCGAAAATAGAAAAATACAGTATGTGGTTGTCTATTGGTCTGCACTCCTAGTGATGTACACCAATTACTGTGGGTCAAGTACAAATACAAGTTCAATCGCTGACCACCAATGTTAGATCTGGGGGTCTCTAGTTGGCAGGGTAGGTACCACTGTCCAAGTAGGGACCCTTGCTTCTAGTCAGGGAAAGGGGGATACACTGTTAAGATAACCCCTGCTCACCCTCTAGGTAGCTTAGCCTGAGCAGTCTAGGCTATCAAAGGCAATGTGTAAAGTATTTGTACCAACACTCACAGTAACACAGTGAAAACACCACAGATTTACTCCACACCAGTTTTAGAAAAATAATGTATCTTTACTAAAAACTTCACAAGACCAAATACTACAGACAAACCAACATATACTTCAAAAGGTTACTTTAAAGATAGTTCAAGAGTTTGCAGAAAGTACTCCAGGATGTCAAAATCAGTGTCCTGCACAGTGCGACTCTCAATGCACAAAATGCGACACTCTCGTGCCCAACAGTACCTGTAGTTGCGATAAGGTTCCCAAAAGCTATAACAAGGAAGATGGCAAAGGCGATGCGATGCTCCTGAGATCCTGGGGAGGCTTTGCAGCAGCCCTGCTTCACGCAGCAGAGGTGGATGCGCCAGCTCCGATCTGTAGGGGGAGGATGCGATACCTTTGGCTTTCGTTGCGTAGGTTTCTTAGGGGGAAGCTTCACGCACAGGTTCGATGCGACACTCTTCGATGTGGTGCGATGCGTGGCGCAGCGTTGCCTTCTGGCGCCGCAACTCTCGATGCGCCACGGAACGGGACTCTGCGTCGACGCACGCAGCGATTGGAGACTTTTCACGCACCGGCAGTGGTGCGGCCCGCAAACTGGTTCTGCAACAACCCTCGCAATGGCAGGAAGCTTCACGCTTCGGGACGATGCTCGACGCACTCGGCGATGCGGAGACCCTGCGTGTTGCGATGGTGCCGCGATGAAATTTTCCACGCACTCTCGTCTTGCGACACGCAATCGGATGATGCGTTGGGTACCAGTCACTCTTGTTCACGCTTCTGCTTCCCAGCTCCCAAACACAGCAAAACGACCTCCTGAGGCCCCAAGACTGGGCAAGCACTCCAAGGCAGGTCAGAACTCTCTCAGCAGAGTTCCAGGGGAGCTGGTGGTGAAGTCCTTTTGTTCCTGGGACTTCTTAACAGGGAGCCAGCTCTTCTCAGGCCCTTGGAGATCAGAATCAAAAGAAGGGGACACAGCAAAGTCCTTCCCCTCTCCTTGGCAGCAAAGCAAAACAGCAAGCAGGCAGTCTTCTCCTCTTCAGTTTCTTCCAGCTTTCTCCTTGGCAGAGGTTTCTTCTTAGTTCCAAAGTGATCTAAAGTTTTAGGTGTCTGGGGTCCTCTTCTTATACCCCTCCAAGTCTTTGTCTCTTGTGTTTCAGTGGGGGGATTCCCCTGCTCAAACCGGTTCCTGGGTGTGCTCTGCTCTGGAGCACCTGGTTCCTTTCAGAGTGAGGGGCAGGGTCGTTAGACGCTCAGCAGGAGGTGGAGCCTTCTTTGTGCCAGCAGAGGCAGAGTCCTCAGCCTGGCCAGCAGGGGGTGGAGCCAGCTTTGTGTTTGTCAGGGGCAGCCCTATTCAGACCCAGGGACTACTCCTCCCACCCATCTAAAGCAGATCTCCCTATTCACCCTGCTGCTGACTCATCCAGGCTCCTGGAGCCACCTAGCACATCACCTGACACCAGTCAGCCAACCAGCACACAGGCACACAGGAAGGTTAAACAGGAGAATAGCTACTTTCTAAAAAGTGCTATTCTCACACAGTGAATTTAAAAACCATCTTGCTAAAAAGGATGTATAATTAAATTCTGAACACAGAGATACCAAACTTGGATTTTCTATCTTGCCCTTATGGGAAGATAGGCATGTAAACAGCCTTCCCCATTCTATCCTATGGGCAAGATAGCCTCTCAGCAGTGAAAAACGAAAATGGCTGTAATTCACTACCAGGGCATGTTACACACCTCGGTACATGCCCTACCTTTCAGATACACTGCACCCAGCCCAGGGGGGTACCTAGGGCCACCATAGGGATGCCTGACATGTACAGAAAGGGAAGGATGAGGCCTGGTCAGTGGGTGCACTGGCCAGGTCGACATGGCAGTCCTGGACTGCACATAGGCACTGCAAGCAGGCCTAAGACATCATTTTAGCGCTACTCCTGTGGGTGGCACAATCAGTGCTGCAGCCCACTAGTAGCATTTGAATCACCAGCCCTGGCACCCGCAGTGCACTTTACTAGGGGCTAACAGGTGAAACAAATATACCAATCATGGATAACCAATCAATATAACAATTTATACAGAGAGCATATGCACTTTAGCACTGATCAGCAGTGGTAAAGTGCCCAGAGTCTTATTGCCAACAACCACGGGTCAGAAAAAATAAAGGAGGAAGAAGCAAAAAGTTTGGGGATAACCCTGCAAAAAGGGCCGTTTCCAACAGTGTGTGTCAGGGTACAGGGCCTCTAAGGGTGGCACAATAAGTGCTGTTGCCTTTAGGGGCCTTTTCTGGTCACAAGGCCCTGGGTACCTAGGGTACCATTTACCAGGGGCTGACATGTGACCAGAGATGCCAATTGGGTTTTGGCTGTTAGGCAGTTTTTAGGGAAGGAACACAGGCTCTGGGCACCTGATTGGCAGGAGCCCAGGGCACACCAAGTCAAAAGAGCATCAGTAGTCTGGCAACAAAAAAATTAAAAAGGGGGGGTGGTTTACTGCAACAAAAACCGACTTTCTCACAGGTATCATCAGCGTAAGTGATGATCTGAATACCAAAAGGTGTGACTATGTCTGCTAATGAACTCATGTAGATATTAAATAGAGTGGGGCTCAGGGAAGAACCCTGAGGAACCTCACATCTAAGGTGCATTCGCTTGGAGGTAATTCCTTCTTCAAAGACAACAAAAGATATATCCTCTAGGAAGGATTGCTGGCATTTTAATGCTGTTCCTGCCACTCCTATCCTCCTCAGTCTTTGAACCAACAATTGGTGGTTTACCGTGTTGAAGGCTGCGCTGAGATCTAATAGAATGAGTGCAGCGCAGCCCCCTCCGTCTAAGATTTTCCTTAATTCATCTACCGCTATCAGGACTGCAGTTTCTGTGCCATGTTGTGGTCTAAATCCATTCTGTGAAGGATGTAGATGAAAGTTGTTTTCAAGAAAGGAGAAGAGGGTCAAATTTACATGCTTCTCAGCTAGTTTATCGAATCCTGGTAATAAAGAGATAGGGCGATAGCTGGCCAGTACGTCAGCGTCAAGGTTAATTTTTTTTAAGAGTGCCCTAACCGTGGCCTGTTTCCATTGAAAAGGCCCTATTCCCGTTGCTAAAGCAGCATTTATCACATTTAGAACAACCGGGGATACCGTTTCGGTAATTAGGTTTAAGATATTAGGGGGAGCAGCGTCTCACGGTGCTCCAGACTTGAGCTGGCTAAGAAGTCCTTGGAGGGAGAACAAATTTAAGGGAGGGATAACCTCCAGCAATTGCTCTCCATCTTGGGCTATCTCATCAGGTAGCAATAGGGTATGTGGAGCCGTTGCATGAGGGAAGGAATTATAAATGGCTTGTATTTTATTGGAAAATAATTCTGCCATTTCATTGCACCAGTTGGGAATGTCTGCAAAGGTAATGGGAGGCACTGGGAGGGGGTAAGGAGAGACTTTACAATCCAGAAAATTTCACGTGGGCAGTTTGTCGACAAAGTGATTTTTCCCTCATAGTAGAGAGCTTTGGCTGCCTTTATTTATATTTTATAGATCTTTATAGCCTCTCGATACTTGCTTTTATTAATTGCAGAGGGATGTTTCCTCCACATTCTTTCCAGCTTTTTGCTGGATTGTCTAAGCTCCCCAAGTTTGGATGTATACCAAGTATTTTGGTTAGATCCTGGTTTGTTATAAATCAATTTGTTTGGTAAAATCTTGTCAAGTGATGACTTTAGCCAATTAACTAAGTTTTCATTCGCGGTGACTGTATTAGTTTCAAAATTGGGAACAGAGTCTTCTAAGATAGTCACCCAGGATTTTGTGGACAATTTCGACCAGACCCGCACAAATTTGCTGGTTTTATCAGCCTGAGCGATTACCTCCTGTGCTAGTCCACCTCCTCTACCTGTGTCACGATCCAGCCTCAGTATTACATAGCCTGGAGGGAGTGCTTGGACAATCATAGGATCAGCCTCATTATTCAACCAAGTCTCTGTTAGAAAGAGAACATCCGGGCTTTCCTCTTCAAGTAAGAGGTAAATTTCCAACGAATGTTTAGATAATGAGCGGCAGTTCAATAAAAACATTTTAATAGCCTCTGTAGTAGGGTGAACTGAGGGTGTTTTGAGGCAAAATTTAAAACCACAGGTGTGACTGTGCCTAATGAGACTGTTTGGGGACATTGTTTGTAGGCACTTACTTCTTGGCGCTCCTCTGAAGGAGTTTAGTTGATCCTTGGTATAAACAATATTATCCCTGGTAAAACCAGCAGGGGTTCTGGCCCCTGGGCCCAGTCGGGCACGGACGGGCGCAGACGGGCTTGCGTTCGGCGTGCCATCAGCACGCCCGCTGTGCACGTCCGCTGCGTGGCCGCGTCATAGCTCTTTTTGAAGGCCAGGGGAGCGTCTCAGCGTTAGGAGTCTAGAGCGCTGACCTCAGGCTCTCTTGTATGCTAAGCCCAGGCCCACCGGAGCATTGAACACAGCTCCTTCAGTGCAAGGGTAAAAATTAACACAGTCAAAATTATGCTTTAAAATAGTACCAAGTCACACTTAAAAATCCAATTAAAATGACCAGCCCCTCGGAGCATTGAACACAGCTCCTGAAGTGCAAAACACGCAATAGCAGCAGGAATGTCTAAAAGTGTAACTGATTGTAGTTAGAGGTGCCGCTATGCGATCGCGTCATCCGCTCTTTTTAAAGGCCAGGGGAGCGTGTCGGCGTTAGGAGTCTAGAGAGCTGACCTCAGGCTGTCCCGTTCGCTAAGCCTAGGCCCACCGGAGCATTGAACACAGCTCCTTTCAGTGCGAGGGTAAAACTTAACACAGTCAAAATTATGCTTTAAAATAGTACCAAGTCACACTTAAAAATCCAATTAAAATTACCACCCCCCTCGGAGCATTGAACATAGCTCCTGAAGTGTAAAACACTCAATAGCAGCAGGAATGTCTAAAGGTGTAACTGATTTTAGTTAGAGGTGCCGCTGCGTGGTCGCGTCATCGGCTCTTTTTGAAGGCCAGATGAGCATGTCAGCGTTAGGAGTCTAGAGCGCTGACCACAGGCTCTCCCGTTCGCTAAGCCCAGGCACACCAGAGCATTGAATACAGCTCCTTTCAGTGCGAGGGTCAAAATTAACACAGTCAAAATTATGCTTTTAAATAGTACGAAGTCACGCTTAAAAAAACAATTAAAATTACCACCCCCTCGGAGCATTGAACACAGCTTCTGAAGTGCAAAACACGCAATAGGAGCAGGAATGTCTAAAAGTGTAACTGATTGTAGTTAGAGGCGCCACAGTCTCAACAGTATTTTCCTATGCCAGGTCCAGGCACACACTCTTAGAACCCTCATGTCTAGGGCATATACTTGACCCTATCTTCTCAGCCAGCAGCAGAGCTCAATGCACCCACACCAAGGAGATCACCTGGACCAACCACCACTGTGTCCACTACGTCATCTCGAAACCACTCAATAACACCGCCTCCAACGCCACAGAGACAAGGCACAATTGGGCAACAATGGACCAATGCCCTTAACTTCCGTCCACCCACCACCACAGGAGATACAGAACAAGCAGCGGAAAACTTTGTGAAGTGGCTAACGGCAAGCGCTGACGAAGTTGCACTGCAGAAACCCACCAATCCCAAGAAATGAACACAACACCAACACTGGTTCACAGAAGAACTGATAACCCAGAAACGTGACTGCAGACAGAAGGAAAGAAGACTGCACCAGTAAGACATTTGAGGACAGAAAACGCTACAAAGATGCCCTCAACTAAAACCAACATCTCCTGAAGAACACCAAGAAAATCGCCCTACCCACCTGAATCAGGGACAGCTCCAACAACAGTAAGGAATGCTTCAACATAGTCAAGGAATTCACCAACCTCTCGGCAACTGAAAACAACATCACACCCTCGCAAGCTCTCTGAGACACCCTTGGAGATGTTTTTTACAGCAAAATCAACACCATCTACCAAGACTTTGCACCCCAACCCCCTACTTAGGACAGCATCACCCGCATCATGCTGACCGACGTACACCCACACCAGCTCACCTCATGGAACATCCTCTCTGTGAAGGAAACAGCATACATAATGAGATCCATCCACTCCAGATCCCCAGCAGACTCCTGCCCACACCACTCATTCAACCTCTGTAATCAACCCATCAGCAAAGAACTCACCAAGGTCCTCAACTCCTCTATCACTACATCCCACTTCCCCCAGAAATAAGACATGATGACATAAAGTCGCTGCTGAAGAAGTCATCCATGGACCCTGGGGATCCTAGGAACTACCAACCCATTTCCCTGCTCCTTTTCCCAGTCAAGGTCATTGAGAAAGCCATCAACCTCCAGCTCTCTAGTCATCTGGAGTACCACAACCATCTGGACCCCCCAATCAGGCTTGAGAGCAAACCACAGCACAGCGACAGCCCTAGTTGCAGCCATGGACGACATCAGAATGCTGTTAGACCACAGAGGAACAGCAGCCCTCATCCTCCTTGACCTCTCAGTAGCCTTCAACACCGTATTCCACAACACAGTGTTAAACAGATTCCAGCAGATCAGAATCCAAGGACCAGCCCTCAAGTATTTTGCATCCTAGCTCACAGGAAGAATGCAGAAGAATCCCACCCTACTCCTCACTCCCAAAGAACATCACCTGCGGGGTACCTCATGGCTCATCACTTAGCCCAACCCTCATCAACGTATACATGATACCCCTGGCAAACATTGTCAAGAGCCACCGACTCAACATCATCTACTATGCCGATGACATCCAAATCATCCTGTCCCTGACCAATGACCCAGAGACCATCAGGACAAGTTCCAAAAATGCATAAAAGATATGGCTGCCTGGATGAACAACAACCTGGATGAAGGTTCCACATTGAATGCCTCTAGGTTCAGAGGCGGCGTGGCTGCCATTGCAGAATGGATGTTCACTAACTGCTTACAGTTGAACGCTAGCAAAACTGAGGTTTTGTTAGCAGGGAAGAGCTCGAGCTTGTGGAGTGAGCGATGGTGGCCGAGTGTCCTGGGTAGTACTCCTATTCCCAAGGCAGTGGTTAAGAACCTAGGGGTATGGATGGATTCCTCCCTCAGTTTTCAAGACCATACAAAAAAAGTTGCCGGCACATGCTTTGGACTTCTACGGGGTCTTAAGCCCATTCTGAAGTTTTTCAATCCACCAACACGCCAGCTGATTGTCCAGTCAGCTATTCTTTCTCGATTGGACTATGCCAGTTCTCCCTTATTAGGGGCCAACCAAGCTGAAATTACACAGATACAGCGTGTTCATTACGCCGCAGCCAGAGCCTTGTTGGGGCTCCCGTGGTCTTGCCCCTCTGCTGGCGCCATTCGGAGACTTCATTGGCTTCACATGGCGGAGCGCATTCAATTTAAGACGTTGTGTCCTTCTTTTAAGATTCTGAAGCTGGCGTCGCCTAGCCTGCTTGGTAACTTGCTTACTCCATATGTTCTCTCGCGTCAGCTGCGCTCCTTAGGGCAGCACCTGGTTACTGTTCCCCGTGTGAAATGTCTTCACGCAGGGGGCCGAGCCTTTCGCTGCCTGGCAGCCAAGTTATGGAACTCCTTGCCTGTTCAGATCGGTAGGATGGAATGTTTGCTGGACTTCAGGAAAGCGATTAAAACTTTCCTTTTTCCGTCAACTTAGTCTTCTTGGTCACTCTTTCTATTCTTAACATTCTATGTCTTAGTGTTTAGGTCCGCTCTCTGATGCTGGCAGCGCTGGGACGCCCCTTTGCTGGGGCAGCTGTGCGCTATAAAAATCAGAATAACATAACATAACATGTAAATTTTGATGTAAAATGACACAACAATTTCTACACAGCTGTAAATCTTTCCCCAATTTTGCTGTATGTGAAACTGATCTTCCATCTGTTGTAATTTGGCAGCTAATGTTTTACTTATAGGTATGTTCAGTCCACCCGTCTCTACTTTATCTTTACAAGGAAGATGTACAATTTCTTGTTTTTCCAAGTGTTGCATTTGATCATTTAACTGAGAACATTATTCAACAGTTAGCATTAAACAAACCGTGGGATGTGATTGTGAAAGAAGATAATGCATAACTTCAGCAGGTGATGAAGGTTAGGAAACAATTTAGTTGCATTTCGTTACCTCAGCATAATCTTTCCTTCTTCTGCCACAATGCCAAGGTGAATGTCTTTCAATTTATGTTAGCGTATTCTTCATTGTTAATTTCCCTTATATTCTGTGTTAGTTCTGTATATGTGAAATGTAACCAAATGTTGGCATTGCCTATACTACCCAAACAATTTGGACTTTGTTCCTGCAAATGTTTTTGGAAAATGGGTTCACCTTTTACAGTTGTTAGTTGTAGTTGGAAACCCATATTTCTACGGGGCTCATTCTGTCATGGTGCCTTTTTCCTCTACTGCCAGATTGGGATTTCCCCGTCCCTCACTAGGTTCCCGGCTGGGCCCTACAGTATTAAACTCCTTTCCCCTTAATTTTTTGGGGTGTGCACATTATCAATCTGGCACACATTAATCCATGATCCATGAGACATCACTTATTTCAAGGTCCTGTTGAGACCCCCTTCTCTTTATGGGGTTGAAACGTCATAGACTATCATCATAACAAACCATTTCCGGCTTCTTAAAGTTTAAAGGAGGCTATTGTAGGACATTGCTCGTTCATAAATAATCAATTTTGTACATTAAGAAACCCCTATTGTATGGTGTATTGTGTCACTAATTTTCCTTGGTTCTTCTCAGATGGGATGGCAAGCACAATCGGTTTTTCAATACAGACATTATTACATTTTTCTGCGCAAAACAGTATTTGCGCTCTTTATTGTGGTGTGTATATGTTTCTCTTTCGATATCCTATTTTTCAGTTGAATTTGTCATTGTACATATACATAATTTATTTTTATGCACATAAGCAGTAATTATTTTAAGAAGAAAGCATTCTCCAGATCCTGCTTCGCTGCCAAAATATTGTAATAGAGGTTCATAACAAATGCTACATTTATATAATCCATTTTCATGTTGAAGTCCATGATCTACTGATTGTTCAATATCTTTATATATTTGTAGTTGTTCAGTATTTAATTGAAAGATAAAGTAATTCAAATAATCTATGTCCTTTTTTACTTTGCTCATTGCCTTTTGAACCTTGTCCAAGAAAACCACAGCATCAGTATCAAGAATTGGTTATCCAAGTGGGTCACCAGTTCTGGAAGTGAAAGTATTATCACTTGATGCAGTATTACGTTTAATTTCTGCCTTAATATTATTCTCTTTCTCTATTTTCTTTCCAACATTTGTAACTGTGTCTGAAATTGAGGCAGTTCAATGCCATTTTATAAATAATAAATGCATCCTCATAAGTTTCAAAGGGACCTATAATTCCTTTTTAGGTCGATCATTCGAGATCTCTTGTATATACTTTTTAGGTCGAGCATTTAAGACCTCTTGTATATACTTTAGTATATACTTATATACTGCGGGCTTACAGCTATTCATTGGCTTGTTTCAGTGTCCTTTAAAAAGCCTTGCTTGCCAGTGGTCAATCCGTCCTATTTGTACCTCCTTTTCGTGGGTTGTTCACTCCTATGGAGCAGTGCCTCGTTACGTGTAGCCTTCCACTTGGCCCAGTATAGCAGCTGTAAAAGGGACTATTTTTTTCTTTGTCTAGGAACATTCACATGAGCACTGGATGTTTTCAGTCACTCCAGCTTGGACTTCTGTTTGTGTAAACAGGGCTGTAATTCTTTATCTTCACACATTTGCTATGCATTCAAAGCTGTCCCCCACCCACCCCAGATCGCCTGTTTACTTTTCTTTCTGTAACTTCAAAGGGAGAACCGTAATTACCAGGTCAATTATGACTGCTGCTCTCTCTTCTGGCTAATAGCATTGCCCCATGCAGGCTGTCCCCAACCCTTTACCTCCCACTTCCAGGGCTGCAATTCATGCTCCCGCTTCCATCTGCCCCTTCTACCTCAGCACTTCCCTCGCTGTCGCAGGTAATGCCGCCCACCCCTGCCACAGCCTTGATTTAACGTGTTGTGGTGTTAAGGAAACCTTTCTCTTATGCCTGGGTCCGGTCCCGCCGGCCAGTCTGGACTCTGCTGCGCTTGATGTTTGGCTGGCGCACGCAGCGGCAGTCACGTGACTGCAATGCTGTCCGTTTGTTTGTGGAGACTAGAGTTGAGTCACTGATGGGCAGCAGGCGGCAGTTATGTTTCAAGGTCCAGTTTTCAGCCTCAGCTCATGCTGCCGCCTGCGCCTCTCTCATGGGGACCTGCGACCGGACAAAGCTGCTGGAGATTTGTTGTCGTGCACGACAGGTGACAGTCATTCTCCGGTCTTTAATGGGACCGGATTCTTCAAAATATAAGTCAGCCTAAGCCTGTAGCTCACGGCCCTCCTCGGGCTGTGCTGGAGTGGTGCTGTGGCAAGATAGGCACTCATACACCCTTTCCTGCCCCCAACCCTTCTTCCTTTGTAAGCCCACTCAGTGTTTAGGGAACTGGAAGTCAGTTCAGCACTTTTATGTGCTTTGTCACCGGTCAGCTCATAAAGTCAGTCACCCAACAAAATGTTATCAATGACAGTTTATTAAATTCTGTCATTGCTTCTAGCACAATCTAACTGTGCAGTTGGTATGAGACCCCAGGATGCAGCCGAACAGCCCTGCAGAAAGCAGCCACTGACTGTTTCTGCCTCTCAGCCGGGAGCCACGTCAGTAGTTTAAACAGATACCATTCATCACCATGCGTGTCCTTAAAAGAGAGAGGTACCCCGCAGGTCCCCCCGCCCTGTCACTGTGTCCTTAAAAGTGACAGGTGTGGCTGCAAAAGTGACATGTCTGTGTGTCCTTAAAAGTGCCAGCTGCATGTCCTTAAAAGTGACAGGCATCAAGCCCCTGGAAATACAAGGGTGTGGCACAGGGTTTGTGTCAGAGTGTGAGCGCCGAGCACATGTTGAAACCCATGCTAGGTTAGCAGGTCATTTAGGGGTGTGAGTAAAAAAGTGTGTTCCTGTAAGAGAGAAATGTCTGGGTCTGTTTAAAAAACAAGGGCTGCAGCGCTGTGGCAGTTGGTATCTGAGCAGGCATTCCCAACTCCCCCAACCCCAGGGCAGCATGGCTGCCTAACACAGTGGTTTACGGTGCAGAGGTTTTTTAAAAGGATGTTTCTTTAGAATCAGATGTTGCAATTTGAAATGCGTCCCAGCCACAGCTAGAGGCAGAAAACTAACCATTAGGCTCACAAGTCACAAAGTAAAAACACAAGAACAAAAGTCACAAGTCACAAGTCACAGCGTGAAAACACAGGAACAAAAGGCCAGTTACCCTGACAGAGTGCCGTTGAGAACAGATAAAAAGTAATCAGACAGTCCCAAACTTCCCACGAGCCTTAAATTGTATAGTACAAGGGTTGTTTATAAAACATCAGTCCATCCTTCCCAGGAGCTGGAGTCCCAAACATAGGTGATTAGGCGAACAGGCCTGTTGGTTTAATTAACAGAAGTCAAATGTTGAAGTGCGTATCTAACAAAAACAATGCAGTGGTCAGAAACGTACTCGATAATGACCCTCACATGGTCATACAGCATGTCTCTAAAACGTCCGCCGGAGTTCTTCCCAAAACAGGCCGCAGGTTTAATTAACAGATACACAGGTTTAATTAACATCTGTTAAGGGGGCAAATGGCACTTAACAAAACAAGGCAGTGGCCGGAAAACATTCTAAACAATCTCCGCCATGAAGGATGGACCCTTCCAATTAGCATGCCAGGATCCTAAAACTTCAGTCGGAGCTCATCCCACAACAGGCCCTAGGTTTAATTAACAGATGTCAAAGGATAAAGAGGCCTCTAACAAAACAAGCCAATGGTCAGAAAACGTTCCTATAATGACCCTCAATACATGGTTCTAAACCATCCCCTCCATAAAGGGGGTGTCCTTCCAATTAGCATGCCCGGACAGGTATAAAAAGCATGCATTAGCGCGCTGCCACAATCAGCCATTCAAAAACCCATTTGGAATGACGTGTGTGGATTGTTTTTACTGCACACCCCCACAACCCCGAAGCTTAAAGGCCACAATGGATCAGAGCAACTTATCACACATTGACGCTGCATGCGACAGCTTAATGGAGGTAAATAAATAAGGGGGATTGCTCAGTGATGCATGCTTATGGGTTATTTAATGTATTGGGGAATGCATTTAAGTGAACAAAGTTGCATTTTAAAAGGGGTTTTAGAGCTATATAGGACGGTGCTCACAGTGTTACAAATAATGTTTAAGGCTTTGTGATATAGTGTTTAATGTGAATAATGCTGGTGGTGAAAAGTTTTTAAAAGGCGCAAAGCCCAATGGGGAATGCAATTAATGCGACCACTGTTGTACTTTTTAAAGGGTGCTTAACGCAATGTATGAGGGTGTTTACGGGGTTTTAATTATTGTTTAATGAGGGTGTGGATAGTGTGTTTAATGTGAATAATGAGGGATGTAAAATGTGGTTGTAATTTTAGTTTTAACAATGTCTAGAAGCATTTTTACATAGTTACCCACTGCTTTAGAGTCCCCAGAGACTGTAAAATTAACCCCCAAACAATTTATCATTAAATAAAAACAAGTACTCACCCACGGGGCGGGTCCTGTGGTGCTGATGGTGAACTGCCTGTTGATAGGTGTCCAGGCAGTTATGCGCGAGGTAAAAAATGTAGCAAGTCCGAGCTGGAGTCCAGGTCCCTCATAGTTGGAGTCCTGGTGAGGGCTGGGGCGTGGATGTCGACCGTAGGATTAAAAAAAAAAAAAAGCATCCCGAGCCCGCTTACCAAGGGTGCTGCTAGGGGTTGTGAGGCCGGTGTGCGTGGGCTCGAGGCCCCACAAGTTTAAAATAAATGCCCCTGAGCCCGCTTGCGGCAGGCGCTGCTCGGGGTGTGAGGCCAGTGTGCATGGGCTCGAGGCCCCGTAATATTTTAATAATCCCCCGGGCCCGCTTGCAGAAGGCGCTGCTCGGGGTCGTGAGGCCATTGTGTGGGGTTCCAGGTCCGCATGTTTCAAATAAAGGCCCCCCCGAACCCACTTGTGTAAGGCGCTGCTCGGGGGTGTGAGGCTAGTGTGCAAGGGCTCGAGGCCGCGTTTTTCAAAATTGAAGCCCCCCCGGAGACCTCTGTGCTCCATGTGGAGCTCCGGGGAGCTTGTATGGCATGGGTGGGCGCGACTGTGGCGCCTGTGTGTGTGCTGCCCCGTTTTTTGTTTTTTAACAATTAACGGCCCCCGGAGCCCGCTGAGCTCCATGCGGTGCTTCGGGTGGCTTATGCGGCAGGGGTGGGGGCTCCTGTAGCCTTGGAGCCGTGTGGGGCATGAGGCCCTGTTTTTTAAATTAAAGGCCCCTGGAGCCCGCTGAGCTCCATGCGATGCTCCGGGTGGCTGATGCGGCAGGGGTGGGGGCTCCTGTGGCCTTGGAGCCGTGTGGGGTGCGAGGCCCCGTTTTTTAAAATTAAAGGCCCCCGGAGCTCGCTGAGCTCCATGCAGTGCTCCGGGTGGCTTGTGCTGCAGTGCTGGGTGATCCTTCGGCACTGTTATTGGGCTCGAGGCCCCGTTATTTATTAAAAAAACGAATGGCCCCAGAGACCGCTTCCCATGCCTGGGCCTCTGGGGTTCGTGAGGCCTGTCATTTAAGTAGTTTTGAAAAGTTCAGCCCCCAGAGCCAGCGGGGTCCGAGCGCTGCTCTGGGGGGCATGTGTAGGGTCCGTGGTGCAGGGATCGATGTGTGACCCCAGAGCCCGCTTACCTAAGGCGCTGCTCTGGGGCGGATAGCGGCAGTTCCAGGGCTCCCTCGTGGATCCCGATGGCGACGGGGGCAATGGAGTAGAGAGCTTCCCCTCCGTGGCTGTGATGGTAGGACCCGCCTCTTCAGTGATGTCAGGGGAGTCCCCGGTGACATCACTGAAGGGGCGGGTCCTTCTACCTTTGCCACGGAGGTGAAGCTCCCGGCTGGGGATTCCTCCACCGTGACTGTGCCCTGGGGGAATGGCCTCATATTTATTTAGCGTGACATCGCCCCTGAGTGTGGGGAATAAATAAGAAAATAATATTTAAAAAAAATAAAGATGTATTTATAGCCGCAGGGAACGTATAGCAGCATTCCTGTGGCTTTTATTTATTCTTATTCTTTTTTTCAAATGGTGCAATTTTATATAGTGCAAACACGTCCTGAAGGTTTTGGAGCGCTTTGTACGGGCACAATGATTATGTTACACAAGGGCCCATTTATTTCAGGTCGGTGTGTGCTGGTACATTAAGTGCTTTACCCAGAATCCCAGGATATGTAGCAGGGTTTTTCTCAGACTTTTGCTCCCCACCAGTCACCCTTTTAAAATGCCTGCTTTTGCTCCCCAGCAGTACTTTTTAAAATTAATGCTTCTGCTCTCACCAGGCCGTCCATTTAAACGGCGCCCAGAGTGTATATAACGTAAGTGCGGCGCAAAGCATTGTGTATTACCACTATAGCCGTTTGTTATGTGCCGTTTATAAGTTAAAAGCCAAATATAAAGCCCTGATTATTAAAGGGTTCCCATGAGCAGCTTGCACAATCCCTTATATAGATATGTGTATAGGTTGTGTTTGTACATGCGATGGGGCTTATGGGTAGGAATCAGGGCTGGGTTCTTATTAAAAAGTAGATGTAAATGCACATGTGTTTTTTTAAAATTTTCAATGTATGATTTGTGTTTTCTAAGGTGTATGTAACTGTAATATCATGTTTATGAGGTGTAGTTTTAAAAACAGCCATTTTTTATTTAACCCAGATGCAGGACATGCCAGAATTAATCCTCACAGACGATGAAATGCGAGCCTTACACACAGGTATATGTATTAAGAGGTGTATAGCTCTGAGTAGTTTTGTACACCTGCATCTTAGAAGCTCTGCTTTTCTAATGGGGTTCTCATGTATGTGGTATTTTATAGATATGGATCCCGAACTACAAAGGTTTCTTGATGATCTACAATGCCACAAGGGGGCTCAAGATGCGCCGATGAGTGTACAGGATAATACCATTCTTACAGGTAAATCAAAAAGGCCCTGGTTCTTTAAACTGTCTAAGACTTGGGAGTGTCTAGGCCCAAAAACCAACGTTGTGAGCTATAGGAACACTCCTCAGAGGGGTCTGCTAAGGCCTGGTTTATACTACAAATGTGATTATTTTTTTCTTTACAGGGCCCTCGGAGTCACGTCCGGAAGCCGTGATTGTGCAAGAGCCGGCGCAGCGACCAAAAGAAAGGCCTGTGAAAAGGAAATCTTCAGCATCTAAAGACGGCCCTGTGACAAAGAAAGGATCTGGGAAAAGACATCTAAATGGTGTGTTTTTACAAAAGGGTGTGAAAAAACGAACTCGCTGGGTTTTATTCTCTCAAACAAAGGGTCCATAGCCATGTAGTGCCCCATGTACTGCTGCGGGTAGTGTAAGCAACTTATACATGTTCCTTATTGTTTCTAATATCTATTTTTATGTTACATTCTAGGCGAAGATACACATAAGGCTAAGGGAGCTACGCAACCGCTAAGGGACATCACAAAGACCGTTCTGAACACCGGGCCTGCGGCAAAAGGAGTGAGTAGTCGTGTACGCCAGAATAAGATCTACACATACTACACCAACATACAACAGAGAACCGATGCAGTCGAGGCATATCTGAACCTCTAAAGGGAATCTCATATCAAAAAACCATCCCTTAAAAAGAAGCAGTGGAACTCAGAACCCCAAACAGGTCCTTTAAACCTCAAGAAGAAGTCATTCGCCACGGAGTCCCAATCAGCCCCTTTAGACCTCAGCAAGAAACCGGTGGTCCCTGATCCCCTAACTACGCCTTTAGATCTCTCCATAATAAATGTTGCTAAGCAGGGGAATGAACCCTTTCCCCCGCACTCTCTAAGGGCCCACCGAATGTGACACCGGTTGCGGAAGCTCTGTTACAAACCCAAACCCCTAAAGTCAACCGTCTTTCAAGAAAATATCTTAAGAATAAGCAGGGTGTACAGGCATTACAAGTAGAAACATTTGCGTCACCGGTAGAGGAATGCCCCATAGACCAACCCTCAAATCCTTCTATATTCGTTCCTGATGGGTTTAGGGGCAACGTGTCTGAAAAAGGGCAACCCTTAGGAGCCCCGTATACCAACTGCAAAGGCTGTCTCAATACGCTGGCAAGTATGGTAGACACACTTGATAGACCCTCAGAAGCAGCGCCCGAAGGGCCTTCTAGCACATACAATAGCGTTTTGCAGACGGCTGTTACACATTCACCCACCCACTGCCCTGACATGACCTTAGCCGCTAGGACCCACGATTATTTCGACAGGCATTTACACTCACCGTGCCTTATGTCCCCTATCACCCCTTCGGGAGCATACGACCCAACCAGCCCCTCGTTCTGTGTAAACCACGTATCACCCCTGGCAATATACACCAATAACAGTACGGCCTGGGACGACTGATCAATTCACAGTGCGGATGTGGCATTTAGTGAGGCCCCTTCCCCAACTACCCCGGGGTGTTCGCACTGGGATCCTGTTTCTATTATCCCCCGAGGCCCTAAGATACAGATTGGTGTTGGGGATGAAGGCCCGCGAGAGGACCTTGGGTTGTTAAAGGTTGTTATACAACCAAACACGGTATTCATCCCTACCCCTCCACAATATGACTCTGTAAACCCAAAACTGGTACTAGATGCTCATGTAAAGGATATACAAATGGCGGTCAGGAAGCTAAAACGCCAAGCGAACACCGCAACCTTAAAATTGGGGTTGGGGGTAGCGGTGACAGGGCCATGGTGGATGCACAGCAGAAGATACTGCAAAGGGTTGACCTGTGTGAAAGGGTGATCCTCCAAACATGTCAGGAAGCGGGATCGGACATATGGCGTATACAGGCGTGACTAGGGCAGCACCATACCCTAAAGAAACCCTATGCCCCTGGTGTTAATAAAAGAACACACACATCAAAATACAGCAGTAAGGTCCAAACAGTACTGACAAAGTCCCTACGCTTCTTACGCTTACTCAGGCGTAAACAGTACATAGAGCACAGCAAACAGCGTCATACCGTTTCACAAGCTACGTCTGAACCACATACAACAGTACCAGCCACCCACCAATACACAAGTTCAGGAGAGAACAGCCCCAGGGGCAGTCAATTGAAGGGCGTTGGTGGTAGAGCGCCAACACTACAACAACCGGAACACATAGAGGGGTCGCGGGGTGGGTCTGCAGCAGAGGCCGCCATGAGTTCAGCGCATATAGGTACAGCTCATACTGTTCAGATAGGCTGGGGCCAGTTACCTAGAAAAGCCTGGTCCCATAAAAAACAAAAGTGGGCTAATAGCGCTAAGCAGCGCCGGATTTTAATAAGTAAACTAAAGAAAGCCAGAATATGCACTACAAGGATGCTTAAAAGACACCCAGAGCCCTTACTAAACCAGAATCCCCAAAATGATACAGCAGCAAGCTCCCCATCAAGTCAAATTCCTCAAGATGAGGATTCAGAGGTCGTATATTTAGAGAGCATTAGAAGCTACAGGTGTGATGTAGAGAGATTTAATGCCACCGAGCACTACAAGGAGTTTAGGTTTGCTAACCTTCACCAGATAAGGTCCTCCGATTATGGTGTTTTAGCTATACATCAGGCAGTGCAAACGCTCATAGAAAGGTTGTTACGCGATGTGGGTCCTAATGATTTTTTCCAACTACATTTCCAGGGGCAGGGTTTTGACAGTCCTTTGTTCACCAAAAGGAGGTCCCGAGATGTGTTTGACGCTGTGGAATTTTTAGCAAACCTTTCAAGGCTTTTACAGAGCAAGGCTGAACTAGTCGCATATGGCACTTTCCGAGTCATAGCCCTCATTGTACGGGGCCGTGAGGGGGGTCTTTCCAGACCTTTAAAGAGCCTGCTATACAGCAAGATAATTGGTAAGAAACAACGTTGGCTGCTCGACTTTAACAAAGACACAACCAACACCTGTCTGGCGGCCAGCATCGTAGGGTTGCTGATGGGGCGCAACACCACCGACGCGGCCATCATGTCTAGAGCAGCTGAAGCCCATGAGGTTCTTAAAATACCTCCAGACCGCATGGTCGGCTTTAGCAACATAGGTCTTTTTGAGAACTATTTCTCTGTGACGGTGAAAGTTCCTTATCACAACGGCTCTTGGAAGTACTTTACAACAGGGGACCGTGTCAGAAACAAGACCGTATATGTCCTTCACCACGAAAATCACTTTTACGGTATCTTGAACCTTAAAGGTTTTCTGGGAGTCAAGTACGTGTGCACACATTGCGACCACATATACAGCAGTAGGGAACGTCATCAGTGTGAAATGCATTGTAAGATGTGCCAGAGGGATGGTTGTGTCGTAGACACCGCCCTGAAGGTGTGGTGTCACACCTGTAAGATGTTTTGTCGCTCTCAAGACTGTTTGTGCATCCATAAGAAAGCTGTTAAATGCAGCCCTAAACTGGATTGCTTTGAGTGTGGTTAGTATGTGGCAGATGATCACAAATGCAAAGGCATGAAATGCCCACGATGCCAGACGTCTTTTGAGGCGGGTACCAACCACCGGTGCTACATGGTTAAAGGCAGACCCCAGACCAAAACCGAAGCCTACATACTGTTTGATAAAGAGTGCACACAAGAGACGGGAGTACACTAGCCTAACTATATTTACGCACACCATCTAACTTCCGACGACAGCTGGGAGTTTGAAGGCAGAACGTGCGTTGGTGATTTCCTTAACACTTTCATTCAAACCAAATTCAAAGGGTATACCATGTTGGCCCACAACTCAAAAGCCTACGACTCATTCTTTATTTTACAAAATATGATTCGTGAAAAGGTACAAGTACAACTTATCACTCAGGGTTCCAAGCTGATGTTGTTAACAGGCGACCAGTTTCAAATAAGGTTTATAGACACCCTGAATTTCCTACCCATGAAATTGAGAAAGTTGCCAAAAGACTTTGGATTCCCCTGGTGTAAAGGTTATTTTCCACACTTTTTTAACACCTGAGCGAACCAGAATTATGTGGGCCCCATGCCACCTCTTGACAGTTATGAGGTTGAATATATGATGCCAGCCGAGAAAGAGAGCAACTCTGGTACTCTGAAAACCATGAAAAGGAGTATCATTTTCAAACAGAATTGAAAGCTTATTGTCAGGCTGATGTAATGATCCTGCGACAAGCGTGCAACCTCTTCAGAGATGTTGTGGTGGAGATTACTAAGGAAGTCAGGATCTTGAAACCCAAGAAGCCTCAAATGACAAAGAAAGTCAGGGCCTTGAAACCCAAGACGGCTCGATTGACAAAGACGGTTGAATACATAGACCCTTTTCAAAACATCACATTGGCCTCCATGTGTATGTCCATCTACAAGCACATGTTTTTAAGACCAAAAAGAATAGCTCTAGTGCGGCCAGACCTCTATAACGGCAAGCAGAAATGATATTCAACCCCCTCGATCTGGTGGCTCATGTACTTCTCTGAGAAGGAGGGCATACATATTCAACACGCCTTACAGGGTGGCGAATACCCCACGAGTTTAACAGACTGCTGGGTGCCAAGTTTGAACACTTACACAGACGTACTATGTTAAAGGCCCAGCATGTTGAAAAATGTGGCTTTGCTATGAGGGTTCTTTGGGAGCACGAGTGGTTAGAGATCTTAACAACCGACACCGAGCTCTGCTCTTTCCTTCAGAGTTGTGATTTACCAGAACCTCTGGAAACCTGCGATGACTTATTCGGAGGTCGTACAAATGCCATACAATTGTACAGGGCCGCTGGTGAGGGTGAGAAAATACACTACTATGATTTCAGCAGTCTGTACCCATTTGTGAACCAAATGAAGGTATACCCCTTGGGGCACCCCACCATCATATATAGAGATTTTAAGCCCATATTCGAATTCTTTGGGCTAGTCAAATGTGAAATCTATCCTCCAAGGCAGCTTTACTTTCCTGTGTTACCATACAGAGTCAATGGTAAACTGATGTTCCCCCTCTGTCGAACATGTGCTGTGTTCAAAGAGGTTGGCGGTTGTAGACACACCGAAGAACAAAGGATGCTCACAGGGTCCTGGTGCAGCATCGAGGTAGAAGCTGCCTTAGAGAAAGGTTACAGGCTCGGGAGGATACACGAGGTATGGCATTTTAAGAGGACCATGACACGGCTCTTTGCCCCATACATTAATCTGTTTCCCAGAGACAAGCAGGAGGCCTCAGGGTATCCCGAATGGTGTACTAGTCAGGATGCATAGCAGAAATACATCGAAATACATCGATGACTACTACGCTCACGAGGGTATCCATTTACGCCCCCATTTGATAGAGGTCAACCCAGCCCGTCGTCAGTTAGCCAAACTCTGCCTCAACTCCTTATGGGGCAAATTCGCACAGCGTACAAACCTGTTAAATACAACCTTAATAACAGATCTTGATGAGCTGTTTAAGTACCTATTTGCCCCTTGTTACGAGGTGTCCAGCTGCGAGTTTATCGATGACGAGACTGCGGCTTTTTGTTGGAAATACACAAAAGCATAGCCCACAACGTGTAACAACATAATTATTTTCATAGCGTGCTTCACGACCGCCCACGCTTGCCTAGAGCTTCACAGGGTTATGGATAAACTCCAGGACCGCTGCTTGTATCATGATACCGACTCTGTGATTTTTTTGAGTAAACCAGGGGATGAGGACCCTCCTCTTGGGGATTATCTGGGTAATTTGGTCAGCGAGCTCGATAAGGATGAACATATAATAGAATATGCCTCATCCGGACCTAAGACAAACTCCTACTGCACAAACAAGAACAAAGTGTGTATGAAGGTCAAAGGCATAACCTTAAATGTCAGCAAAACCCTAAAAATCAATTTTGACAGTCTAAAGAATCTGGTGCACGAATACGCTGCATCAGCCGATTGTGCAAATGCTAAAACCATAGTTGTGAACCAACCATGCATAGTCAGATCCAAAAAGAAGTGGGAAATTACAACCCAACCCTTACATAAAACCTTACGCGTTGTTTTTGATAATAGGGTCCTGACTGATGACTATAAAACACTGCCGTATGGTTATTAGCCCCATTAGAGAGACAACCCCCACACCATGGACACCAGATTACAGCATCCATTCTCCTGTGTGTGAGCAGGGCCCTCAAACTGCGGTAAGAGCTACTTTATAAAAAAAAGCTCTTAGAAAATGCTGCTATTGTTTTATCCCAAACCCCTAATAACATAGTGTGGCTTTATTCATGCTGGCAACCTCTTTATACAGCCCTGGCCCGTAGTTTCCCCCATTTCAGATTTATAGAAGGTATACCAGATAATCTCAACGATGATGAGTTACTACCACCGTCCATTGTAAACCTGATAATTGACGCAGACCTTATGCGTGAAGAGGGGATCATCCGGAGTTAGAGAGAGCTTTTACTCAATATTCACATCATCGCAATCTAAGCACATACTACATTGTGCAGAACTTGTTTTACAAGGGTAAGAACAGCAGATCTATAGCTCTCAACGCTTCATATCTTGTTTTATTTAAGCCCCCCCCGTGACAAACAACAAATATCCGTCATAGCTAAACAGATGTACCCCGGAAACACACACTTCTTCATGGAGGCCTTTAACGACGCTACAGCAAAACCCCAGGGCTACCAGCTGGTCGACTTAAAAAATGAAACTCTAGAAGACTATAGACTGAGGGACGATATTTTTCCCCCCGAGCTACCAATCGTTTACACCCCAAAGACCAAGTCCCGGCCCTATAAAAAGTAGCTTTGATGACTTTTAGACACATTTACAGCCAGAACCTTATAATACAAGGTGTTGACCATGTCTGCCCGCCTTCCCCGCAATTTAGCTCTCCTGAAAATGCTTGTTACAACCAGTCCCCAACACAGAAAGGCCATCCTGTGCGCTGCTTCTGACGATCTAGTGGCTGCCCAAACACCCTAAAAGGCAAAGTTCCTATATCAAGGAGTCAGTTACAGGTGCTGAAGAAGAAGAGGGGTCTTATCAAGAAGCTCAGTAATAAAAGCGCCTCACTCATTACCAAGAAGAAACTGGTGAAAATGTCTGGGGGGTTTATGGGATCTTTGCTGGGCATAGCTATACCAATAATTACAAGCCTCCTCTCGGGACAGTGATGGAGCATACCACAAAGATGTATTTTGTTCCTAGACAGCAAATGGAACAGCTGGGGTCTTCCGCGGACATTGCCTGGGATATACGCCGAAATGAGACTCTACGAATGGATGCTGAAATTAACGACATTTTGAACCGTACCAATCTAAACCCCTACGACAAGGCTAACCTTTACACCAACACTCTTAAAAACTTTTTAAGTTACTACAACCAGTGGAATACCGAGAAAAATAAGCTGACTCTATATACCCCGGACTCTGAACAACCAGCTGCCACTACGAATGCCCCTCAACCCCTGCAACCACCGCCGGACCTTGCGCCACCCTCAAATACCTTTGTTGACGACCTCTTAAAAAATATAAGTCAAAGACACCGGGGGCCGCGCAAATGCTTATGAGTAAACTAGCAGCTTCTGAAGACCTAACATCTTGGAATGAGCGAGGCAAATTTCTCTACAAGGGGCAGTCGGTTGCAGGGTCGCACATGTACGATCTAGTCAAAGGTCTCACTCACCCCAAGACCCTAACACATCAAAATGCTCCTAGAGGTTGAGAACAGTTTCTACACCCTAATGTTTCTACAGACTTTTTTTTATTTTCATAACTGTGCCTATTGTGTGTATTAACGTGTCTGGTTTTTCTTCATATGTTTCTTCAGCAAAGTTTGTCAATGTAATGACCACCCTACATAACAGTTTGTAATAAACCCTTTTATAACTGCTCAACACGTCTCTGGCGTCTTTTAAAACATTTTTAATTATGCTGTATGTATAAGCAATGAAATACAGAGTCTGAATGCATGTTTTTTTAAAACAGTGTCTTTATTTTAGACGTTCATCATTAAACACACACACAAATTATAAGCCCTTACAATTTTGACAAGCTACATATTCTGTTTTCACAGGTCTGACTGATGCCCTTGTGTTTTCTTTTACATATTTCACAACTAGACTGTCGTTGTTAACAAGGTCCCTCGAAATTTCTAAACGAAGCACCCTCTGACATTTTACTGATAAAATAAATACAGTGTTCCCCGCATGTCAGGCTACCGAATCCTGTATCCTCACCTTATTATACACCACTCGCTCTGCAATTCTTTTCACAAACTTGAATGTGGGCTGTGTGTATATATACTGTGTTCAGGGAACTCTGCTGTACTGTCGAACACTGTAACCTTGTCACTATCTATAAACACGGCCGCCCAGTGTGTTCCACCCTTGTAATGCGGATCGGTGTTAAAGACTAGGGTGCGTGGTCTTTCTGCCCCTATTTCAGCCGGTAGCACATCGCTAGGGAAAACACCTAAAAAGTATTTCCTAGCGTATTTATGCCTGCTTAAGAAGTCACGTATCTGCACAGTGTCCATTTCACAAATGTTTTAAAGATAGTCAAACAAAATCTGTCCGGCGTGGTTGATCTGAATGATGCTGTCGAAAACCGAGAATACGGCCGTCCGCGCATGCGCGTTTGTTGCGACAAATGCGTGGGCGCCCGTGCATGTGCATTTGTGAGGAAGAAGTTGGCTATAGAGAAGGAAGAGGGAGCCCTGGGACGCCGCAGCTCAGGTAAGTTCTTTTAATTACTTTGCGCTTGCTTTTAAAAGTTTTGAACATTATCACTGCATTTAAAAGAGGGCGGGAGGGAGGCGGGAGGCGCGTAGTGGGGCTACGCAGAGTGTGCGGGGTGTGTGTAGATTTGCCCCCACTCCGTGATTCTCCGCGTATCCCCACTACGCCCACTACGCCCAGGGTTATACTGAATACCTTCAGAGCTACTCTTTCCACAGCGTACTTGGCATTTGATATTTGTAAAGCGTCAGCGTGAGCTAACCTGACGCTCGGGGACACTTTCACTCTCTTTACAAACAGGCTCGCGGACAGTATGTCTAGTTTGTACTGTTCCGCATCAACGCTGATGAGGCAGAATGAGTCCTTGTTGCGAGTGAGTTTGATCTTAAGATCAATTTTGTTGATGAGCAGTTTATCTTGGAAGAAGAAGTCTGAATGTATGCGTCCCAGGAGGTCAAAGTTGCGACTGCCTGCTGCAAGCCCTGCTCTTTTTACAAAACCCCTATTGGCACCATCCAGAGCCGTGACTTCAAACTGGGCGTATGTATCCCTGTAGAAGAGACTCGCTGAAAGCTGTGTGTCAAGGGCGTCACTACTGTAATTTAGAATACTCTCGATGTAGGCTCTGTAGGCGTACATGTTATCGTTCTGTGTGATGAGCCGATCGCCCAGGGTGATGTCCACCTGATTAAACATGGTAGCTAGGGGATAAGCGATTGTCGCCACTTCAGCATCTGCTGCTATGGCGGACCCATCCGCTTTTATGATTTTACACACAAGATGCAGCAACATGTTGTTGAGATCCAAATACACATCCGTGGACCTTGACACAAAAAACTATATAGGGGCCGGAGGTGTCAATGTGGCTAAAGGCGATACCTCCATGAAGAAGCTGTTTTCAATGCTTGTCTGCGTGGGTTTTAGAGTGAACAAGTCTAACTCGGATTTGCCGCACTCTCCAGATGCGCAATGTACGAAGGCCATGGTTTAGTTTACTATGCTTTAAAAAATATTTACTTTAGAGCCGTTCCTCTTCTTCGCAGCTCTCTTCCATCTTGGAGTTCTTCTTTTCTGAGTGCGTTTTGAAGAGCTCTTCCTTTTTTTATAGGGGGCCGGTGGGCCCCTGTGTCTCGAAGAACAGCGCTTCCTTTTAACACTCGCGCGCGGTGTGTACACCAACCCCGATCCTTCTTGCGGCTGCTTGTTCATGCGCTCTGCAACAGCCGAAGTAATAGACCCAACCACATCATGGGCAATGTTCGTAGCAGCCGCCTTAACATGCGGTTTTGCAATTTCATAGCCTCTTCTCAAGAACGGCATAGCTCTTCTAAACAGACTCCTGAAGAAACCCCCGAAACCCGCCCCGTACATAACCGCCGACCCTTGAAAGTACAAAGGACCTCCATATCCAGCTTGGTTTGTGTAATAGTCCCTGTACATAGCATGGTCCCCGTATGTTTTCACGACCACCATGATGCCTGCTTAATAACCGCTGTCGCGTCGCCGTCTTGAATGAAGCTTAACAATAACTTTCCCGTATTCAAAGGCCATTGGCTTAGACTGATCATCGTAGATCATAATTGAAATAGTGTCAAAAAGGTTTTTAGAAACTGCGACGTAGTCGGGTTTATTAAATTGAATATTGACCATCGTATTATTTTCACCCTGTACATGAACCCATGTGAACAGCGGCGAGTAACTATCGCCGATCCTCTGGGCCTCTACAATATCGCTATACACATAGAGCATATAGAACCCCCCGTTAATATCGGGACACGTGTGATCCTGTTCCACCAGGCTTTTCGCATGCAACACGGTGCCTAAAACCCTTCTTAATTTACCGGAGCTGTTAAATGTCACGACTCGGGGCTTTAAGAAACACCTTCCTTCTGACGTTATCTAGCAACAGATGAATATTCATATATGTTTCGATGCTGGCTATGGATTTGTTGCTGGCGTCGACAACACTTGAAACAGTTGGGTAGTAACCGTACGGGATGCCCGCGTGCATGTTCACATTGTCCTGATCACGCTTTATGTAAAACTTAGCTTTGCTCGGTGTAAATGTATTCCAAGTGCTAGGGTATTGGATTTCTGTTAGGGCCACCTCCCAATCCCCTTTCAGGTCAACCGGCTTAGCCAATTTCACGGTGTAATTAGAAATCTGATTGTCGGGGAACATGTCCTTAGAAGCGTTGGATGGTAAGGTAATATAAAAGGGCATTGTCTCCATCTTATCAGCAGTTTTTAGACGGTCCTTAGCTCACACACCCTTCAGGGAGCTGGCCAACACCCAACTGTTAAATGTCTCCAGCCAGCCCCTCCATTTGACATATTCCTGGCTGGTAACCCCTCTACCTTTCCTTTTCAGAACTTTTTTAACCCTATACACACGGTTCGGATCATCAGGTACCCTTTGTAACTCTTCCTTGTAAAGGATCCCCGACACCGCTTACCCAGTATAGTCCTTTAACCTGTAAATATACAGCCCTTCTTTAAGGTCCACACTTTCTACTATAAATATTTAGTCGCTAAAAGTCTGTTGGTAGCCCTTCGTAAAGATACCTTTCAATTTTGAAATCCTCACGTGTTCTCCTTTTTTAAAAATAGGCTTCTTTACCTTTGTAGCACAATTACGCCCGTACAACGTTCTCCAAATAGCTAAAGAATTACTCGGAGTAACCTCTACGGAGGATGTTTTGATGGTCCGGTGATAACTGGCATTATATACATCTAAAAAAGCCTGTAGAACATCCACGTATCTGTAGGTGTTGTTGGTCGTAAAATACCGCCACATCTTAGACTTTAAAGTTCTGTTAAACTGTTCTAAAACCGCTGCTTCTACCTCCGTGTGTGTTACAAAATGTTGAACACCGTGTTGGTTTAATAATTTCTGAAATGCCTTGTTTAAGAATTCTTCACCGGCGTCTGTTTGTAGTTTTTGCAGAATTCGGCCCTTCTCTAAGATGTCTTTAAAAGCGGCTGTGACGCTAGTCCCACTTTATCGCGTAGCGCTTCTGCGTAGGCGTACTTGGACAACACGTCTGTGACGGTTAATATATAACAAGCGCCATTGTTATGTTTTGCTATATCTTGAAGGCTAATTCTGTCCGCTTGCCACTGATAATCTATTTGCGCATTAACGATTGTAGGACGTCTCTTAAATCCTTCGCTGCCAGGCCTTTTCCCCCTCCGGTGCCACGCCCTTTTTTGGCTATTTGGGGTAGTGCGCGCTGAGGCCCCTGTAACTTTTTGACCACATAAGTTATCCACGCCAAATTTGCGTCCTTTTCTTCCAACATCATGGGGATTCTGAAGGTACTCAGGGTTTGTGGATTCCCCTGGAGGGGTCACAGAAATGAGCCAAAATACAGCAAAATTTAGTTTTTAGGGGGGGAAATGGGAAAAACGGGCTGCACATGAAAGCATCTGGGTTTTTCCCTGCAAATGTTATCAAAAAAGGGTTTGTGGGGCTGAAATCACCGTGTTTTCCCAGCTTTTAGGGGATACCAGACTTTTGTCAGAAACCCAAAATTTTTTACACAGTTTTGGCATTTTTCTGGGACATAGCCTATTTTTCAATTTTTTGTGCTTTCAACCTCCTTCTAGTTAATGGTAGAAATGGGTACAAAAGCAATAATGGATCCAGGAAAGCTATACATTTTAGAGAAGTAGACAAAATTCTGAATTCAGCAAGGGGTAATTTGTGTAGATCCATCAAGGTTTCTTTATAGAAACTATCAGTTAAATATAGGATAAATTGAAAATTTGTTGAAAAAAAGCGCCTTTTGTGTCAACGTTTTCACCTATAACTTCTTCTAATTTTGACAGCTCTTTGAAAGCAATATACTGTTACATCCGCTGGACATTACTGGTTGTGGGGATATATAGGACTTGTAGGTTCACCAAGAACCCGACAAACCCAGAGCCAAAAACTGAGCAGCAACTTGCAATGGTTTTGTATTATGTACCGGGTATATAGTAATTATTCTGTAAAAATATGTACATGGAAAAATCGGTATGAAAGACACCTATGTATTTCTGAAATGGGAACAAAATATAGAGTTTAGAAACAGTAGATATTTGCACATTTCCGAAATTGGGATACTCATACTAGCATGAGAATTATCAGTCATTTTTTAGAATGACTTCTTTTTTACACAATGTCTTTCATTTGGAAGGCAGAAATGCATCGAAAGTCAATAGGTAATAACAGTTCCTTTACAAATCTGAATTTGGTAGGTTCCCCTAGGTGGCCACCGAGCACCGGGTCAAAAACCCAGGTGACCCCCCTTGCAAAACCAGGTCGTTTTGAGGTAGGCAATTTTCATGTCGCCTCAATACGTTTTGGGCCCTTGCCTGTCGCGGGTACTTGGGCCTCCCACACGAGTGAGGCACCGTTTTTATCGGGAGACCCGGGGGAACACTGGGTGGTAGGAAATTTGTATCAGCCCGGTGATGCCACAACTTTCACACACAAAAATGTGTGAAAAATGTGATTTTTTTCAGCTAAATTTGAGGTTTGCAGGGCATTCTGGGTAAGGAAACGTTGGGGGATCCATGCAAACCCTACCTCCCTGGAATCCCCCGGGTGTCTAGTTTTCAGAAACGTGTGGGTTTGGTAGGTTCCCCTAGGTGGCCGCCGAGCCCCGGGCCAAAAACCCAGGTGATTCCCCTTGCAAAACTAGGTCGTTTTGAGGTAGGCAATTTTCATGTCGCCTCACTACGTTGTGGGTCCTTGCCTGTCGCGGGTACTTGGGCCTCACACACGAGTGAGGCACCGTTTTTATCGGGAGACCCGGGGGAACGCTGGGTGGTAGGAAATTTGTGTCAGCCCGGTGATGTCACAACTTTCCCACACAAAAATGTGTGAAAAATGTGTTTTTTTCAGCTAAATTTGAGGTTTGCAGGGCATTCTGGGTAAGGAAACGCTGGGGGATCCACGCAAGCCATACCTCCCTGGAATCCCCCGGGTGTCTAGTTTACAGAAATGTGTGGGTTTGGTAGGTTGACCTAGGTGCCGGCAGAGCTAGGGTTAAAAAACTACAGCTAGGCACATTGCCAAAAAAGGTTCATTTTTCACTGCGAAATTGAGGTGTGTCCACGATGCGTTTTGCTCCGTTTCCTGTCGCGGGCACTAGGCCTACTTACACAAGTGAGGTACCATTTTTATTGGAAGACTTTGGGGAACACGGGGTGTGTAGAAATTTGTGGATCCACGCAGATTCCAGAACTTTCCACCACAGAAATGTGGGGAAAATGTGTTTTTTTGGGCAATTTTTTAGGTTTGCAAGGGATTCTGGGTAGCAGAACCTGGTGGGAGGCAGTCAAGTCACCCCATCCTGGATTCCCCTGGGTGTCTAGTTTTCAAAAATGCATAGAACTGCTAGGCTTCCCTAGGTGCCGGCAGAGCTATGGTTCAAAAACTACAGCTAGGCACTTTGCCAAAAAAGGTTCATTTTTCACTGCGAAATTGAGGTGTGTCCACGATGCGTTTTGCGCCGTTTCCTGCCGCGGGCACTAGGCCTACTTACACAAGTGAGGTACCATTTTTATCGGAAGACTTTGGGGAACACGGGGTGTGTGGAAATTTGTGGATCCACGCAGATTCCAGAACTTTCCACCACAGAAATGTGGGGAAAATGTGTTTTTTTTGGCAATTTTTTAGGTTTACAAGGGATTCTGGGTAACAGAACCTGGTGGGAGGCAGTCAAGTCATCCCATCCTGGATTCCCCTGGGTGTCTAGTTTTCAAACATGTATAGGTTTGCTAGGTTTCCCTAGGTGCTGGCAGAGCTATGGTTCAAAAACTACAGCTAGGCACTTTACCAAAAAAGGGTTATTTTTCACAGCGAAATTGAGGTGTGTTCACGTTGTGTTTTGCGCCGTTTCCTGTCGCGGGCACTAGGCTGACCCACACAAGTGATATACCATTTTTCTCGGAAGACTTTGGGGAACGCGGGGTGGGTGGAAATTTGTGGATCCACGCAGATTCCAGAACTTTCCACCAGAGAAATGTGGGGAAAATGTGTTTTTTTTGGCAATTGTTTAGGTTTAGAAGGGATTCTGGGTAACAGAACCTGGTGGGAGGCAGTCAAGTCACCCCATCCTGGATTCCCCTGGGTGTCTAGTTTTCAAAAATGTATAGGTTTGCTAGGTTTCCCTAGGTGACGGCAGAGCTAGGGTTCAAAAACTACAGTTAGGCACTTTGCCAAAAAAGGGTCATTTTTCGCTGTGAAATTGAGGTGTGTCCACGTTACGTTTTGCGCCGTTTTCTGTCGCGGGCACTAGGCAGACCCACACAAGTGAGGTACCATTTTTCCCGAAAGACTTTGGGGAACGCGAGTGGGTGGAAACTTGTGGATCCACGCAGATTTCAGAACTTTCCACCAGAGAAATGTGGGGAAAATGTGTTTTTTTTGGCGATTTTTTAGGTTTGCAAGGGATTCTGGGTAACAGAACCTGGTGGGAGGCAGTCAAGTCACACCATCCTGGATTCCCCTGGTTGTCTAGTTTTCAAAAATGTATAGGTTTGCAAGGTTTCCCTAGGTGCCAGCAGAGGTATGGTTCAAAAACTACAGCTAGTCACTTTGCCTAAAAAGGGTCATTTTTCGCAACAAAATTGAGGTGTGTTCACGTTACGTTTTGCGCCGTTTCCTGTCGCGGGCACTAGGCTGACCCACACAAGTGAGGTACCATTTTTCTCGGAAAACTTTGGGGAACGCGGGGTGGGTGGAAATTTATGGATCCACGCAGATTCCAGAACTTTCCACCAGAGAAATGTGGGGAAAATGCATTTTTTTGGCAATTTTTTAGGTTTGCAAGGGATTCTGGGTAACAGAACCTGGTGGGAGGCAGTCAAGTCACCCCATCCTGGATTCCCCTGGGTGTCTAGTTTTTCAAAAATGAATAGGTTTGCTAGGTTTCCCAAAGTGCCGGCAGAGCTATGGTTCAAAAACTACAGCTAGGCACTTTGCCAAAAAAGGGTAATTTTTCACAGCGAAATTGAGGTGTGTCCACATTGCGTTTTGCTCCGTTTCCTGTCGCGGGCACTAGGCCGACCCACACAAGTGAGGTACCATTTTTCTCGGAAGACTTTGGGGAACACTGGGTGGGTGGAAATCTGTGGATCCAAGTAGATTCCAGAGCTTTCCACCACAGAAATATTGGGAAAATGTGTTTTTTTTGGCAATTTGTTAGGTTTGCAAGGGATTCTGGGTAACAGACCCTGGTGGGAGGCAGTCAAGTCACCCCATCCTGGATTCCCCTGGGTGTCTAGTTTTCAAAAATGTATAGGTTTGCTAGGTTTCCCTAGGTGCCGGCGGAGCTATGGTTCAAACACTACAGCTAGGCACTTTGCCAAAAAAGGGTCATTTTTCGCTACGAAATTGAGGTGTGTCCACCTTACGTTTTGCGCCGTTTCCTGTCGCGGGCACTAGTTTAACCCACACAAGTGAGGTACCATTTTTCTCGGAAGACTTTGGGGAACGCGGGGTGGGTGGAAATTTGCGGATCCACGCAGATTCCAGAACTTTCCACCAGAGAAATGTGGGGAAAAGGTGTTGTTTTTGGCAATTTTTTAGGTTTACAAGGGATTCTGGGTAACAGAGCCTGGTGGGAGGCAGTCAAGTCACCCCATCCTGGATTCCCCTGGGTGTCTAGTTTTCAAAAATGTATAGGTTTGCTAGGTTTCCCTAGGTGCCGGCAGAGCTAGGGTTAAAAAACTACAGCTAGGCACTTTGCTAAAAAAGGGTAATTTTGCATTGTGAAAATGTGGTGTGTTTACGTTGGGTTTTGAGCCATTTCCTGTCGTGGGCACTATGCCTACCTCTACAAGTGAGGTACCATTTTTATCGGGAGACCCGGGGGAATGCTGGGTGGTAGGAAATGTGTGTCAGCCCGGTGATGCCACAACTTTCCCACACCAAAATGTGTGAAAAAGGTGATTTTTTTCAGCTAAATTTGAGGTTTGCAGGGCATTCTGGGTAAGGAAACGTTGGGGGATCCACGCAAGCCATACCTCCCTGGAATCCCCTGGGTGTCTAGTTTTCAGAAATGTATGGGTTTGGTAGGTTCCCCTAGGTGGCCGCCGAGCACCGGGCCAAAAACCCAGGTGACCCCCCTTGCAAAACCAGGTCGTTTTGAGGTAGGCAATTTTCATGTCGCCTCAATACGTTTTGTGCCCTTGCCTGTCGCGGGTACTTGGGCCTCCCACACGAGTGAGGCACCGTTTTTATCGGGAGACCCGGGGGAACACTGGGTGGTAGGAAATTTGTATCAGCCCGGTGATGCCACAACTTTCACATACAAAAATGTGTGAAAAATGTGATTTTTTTCAGTGAAATTTGAGGTTTGCAGGGCATTCTGGGATCCACGCAAGCCATACCTCCCTGGAATCCCCTGGGTGTCTAGGTTTCCCTAGATGTCCGCCAAGCCCGGGGCCAAAAACTCATGGGACCCCCTTTGCAAAACCAGGTTGTTTTGTGATAAGTAATTTTGATGTCTCCTCAATAGGTTTTGGGCCCTTGCCTGACGTGGGCACTAGGCCTACCCACGCAAGTGAGGTACCATTTTTCTCTGAAGACTTTGGGGAACGCAGGGTGGGTGGACCCACGCAGATTCCAGAACTTTCCACCACAGAAATGTGAGGAAAATTTGTTATTTTGGACACATTTTTAGGTTTGCAATGGATTCTGGGTAACAGAACCTGGTGAGAGCCAGTGAAGTCACCCCATCCAGGATTCCCCTCGGTGTCTAGTTTTAAAAAATGTACAGGTTTGCTAGGTTTGCCTACGTGCCAACTGCGCTAGGGCCCAAAATCCACAGGTATGCACATTGCTAAAAATAATTCGGAGACCAGTGGGCTTTCTGCCGCCCTGGGGGGGAATCGGGGAAGTAGGTTTCATCCTGATATGGCCCTAAAGGGGCAGAAAGACTGTGGCTATTTTTTGAGGGGGTGGGGGCATTGGTATGACCATTTTGGGCAGCCCCCACCCCCACGCATAAAAAAAGCCTGCGTACTCGCTCGCCTAGTGGCCTTTCTGCCCCCCCAGGGGGCAGATCAGGGGCCACTGCCACCATCTGCCCTCCCGGGGGGGCAGAAAGACTGGAATTTCTCTGGGGGTGGGATATTGTCATGCCCATTTTGGGGAGCCCCTACCTCTACACTAATAAAACAAAAAAATCCATGGTTTCTAGTGGGCATTCTGCGCCCCCGGGGGGGGCCAGTTTGGGGGCTACAGCTCCCATCTGCCTTCTGGGGAGCAGAAAGACTGTCATTTTTGTGGGGGTGAGGGTGGGGGCATTGGCATGCCCGTTTCGGGCAGCCCACACCCTAAAAACAATTGCTCAAAAAAAATCCCTGGTGTTTAGTGGGCTTTCTGCCACCCCCCCTGAAGGGGCAGATTAGGGGCCTATGCCCCATCTGCCCCCCGGGGGGGGCAGAAAGACTGTGATAATTGAAGGGTGGGGTGGGGGCATGGGCCTGCCCATTTTGGGCAGCCCCCACCCCTATTTTTATTTTTTTTACAATTCCCTGGTGTCTAGTGGTCTTTTTGCCCCCCCCCGGGAGGGCAGATTGGGGGCCAATACCCCATCTGTCCCCCAGGGGGGGCAGAAAGGCTATAATGTGGTGGGTGGGTGGGGGCATGGGCCTGCCCGTTTTGGGCCGCCCCCACCCCAATTTTTTTTTTTTTAATTCCCTGGTGTCTAGTGAGCTTTTTGCCCTTGCCCAAGGGGCCGCTCCCCCCTCCCTGGTGTCTAGTGGGTGGATCCCTGCTTGGGGATCGCCCTCCTGTGGCGATCCCCAAGCAGGGATCCACTGGGGAGGGGTACCATTGGAAAGGGGAGATTCTCCCCTTTCCAGCGATACTTCTCCCATCTTTCTACGTGCTCAGGGGTCTGAGATAGCCCCCTGAGCATGTACAAAGTGAAACTGAAATGAGCCTCTTGGCTCATTTCAGTTTCACTTTCAGTGTAATGACGTCGGCGCGACGTGCGCGCCGATCGTCATTACACTGAAAGCAGGGGGGTGGCCTTGGGAGCTGGGGAAGCTCTTCCCCAGCTCCCGAGGCTATTTTCAGTAAAAGGGAATCCCTCTGGTGCCCGCACCAGAGGGATTCCCCAGGGAATGCCTCATGATGAGCTGGACTCGTCATGGGCACAGCGCGACTGTGCTCCATGACGAGTCCAGCTCGTCATGGGCACAGAAGGGGTTAAAACGTCTTTCTAGCCGGTTTATGGAGTGAATGCGACTCCTCTCCTGATAACCATGTCTTGACCAGGTCTCTGCTTACCGGCTCATTTTCATCTGCAGCCCTTCTGTATAGAGCTTCAACGCTTTCAAAGCTGCCAACCCCATTTGTATCATACTAAAGTTCTCTTAACCTGGCCCTCAATATGATATCATCCGTTACAGCAAATGAAATGAAAGACGCTTGTTTTGTGTAAGGTCATTTTATTAAAAAAAATAAACAATACTAGCAAGACCTAAGCAAAAGATACTTTACATTTTCACAGTAAGTGTCATAGGTATGGATTAACACATAGCCACCCGGCGGTGTAACACTCCACTAGTTTTGTTCTCAATACACGCTATACTGTACCGCTACATAAGACCTTTGTTAAATAGTCTTCGGGGTGCCAAAGCCCCTATTTTTCTATTTTTTTCATACATATTACACATATGTCTTTCTACGAGTCTTTCTATCAGCTTTCTATCAAAAGTCGGGCACATCTCCTGCATAACAGGTAGTTTTACGCTCGAGGCATAGGCGTGTTGGATATCATTGAGTGTTACAACAAACAAATGATGGACGGAATGCTGACAATGCATACATTCTTCCCCAGTCAAGAGATCTGGGTTAAATCCATCGTTCTTTTGCCCACTACACCACCCCAGTTTAGACATGGCCATATGCAAATCAGTCTTGACCCTGTGCCTCATGGGAACAGTCCAGCCCGAACTGCCAAGCCATGTCTTCCCTGGACCGGAATCAAGCATCCTAGGACCGGTTTCTGGCTATCAGCCGTCATCAGCCAGGATAGCTTGACTCCAGTGGCGTAGTGAGCACGGGCCATGTCTAAACTGGGGTGGCGTAGTGGGCAAAAGAACGATGGATTTAACCCAGATCTCTTGACTGGGGGAGAATGTATGCATTGTCAGCATTCCGTCCATCATTTGTTTGTTGTAACGCTTTTTGCCCTAAGTGGGATGGGTATTCCCAGACGTGGGACCTGTGCTCACTACGCCACTGGAGTCAAGCTATCCTGGCTGATGACGGCTGATAGCCAGAAACCGGTCCTAGGATGCTTGATTCCGGTCCAGGGAAGATATGGCTTGGCAGTTCGGGCTGGACTGTTCCCATGAGGCACAGGGTCAAGACTGATTTGCATATGGCCATGTCTAAACTGGGGTGGCGTAGTGGGCAAAAGAACGATGGATTTAACCCAGATCTCTTGACTGGGGGAGAATGTATGCATTGTCAGCATTCCGTCCATCATTTGTTTGTTGTAACGCTTTTTGCCCTAAGTGGGATGGGTATTCCCAGACGTGGGACCCGTGCTCACTACGCCACTGGAGTCAAGCTATCCTGGCTGATGACGGCTGATAGCCAGAAACCGGTCCTAGGATGCTTGATTCCGGTCCAGGGAATATATGGCTTGGCAGTTCGGGCTGGACTGTTCCCATGAGGCACAGGGTCAAGACTGATTTGCATATGGCCATGTCTAAACTGGGGTGGCGTAGTGGGCAAAAGAACGATGGATTTAACCCAGATCTCTTGACTGGGGGAGAATGTATGCATTGTCAGCATTCCGTCCATCATTTGTTTGTTGTAACGCTTTTTGCCCTAAGTGGGATGGGTATTCCCAGACGTGGGACCCGTGCTCACTACGCCACTGGAGTCAAGCTATCCTGGCTGATGACGGCTGATAGCCAGAAACCGGTCCTAGGATGCTTGATTCCGGTCCAGGGAAGATATGGCTTGGCAGTTCGGGCTGGACTGTTCCCATGAGGCACAGGGTCAAGACTGATTTGCATATGGCCATGTCTAAACTGGGGTGGCGTAGTGGGCAAAAGAACGATGGATTTAACCCAGATCTCTTGACTGGGGGAGAATGTATGCATTGTCAGCATTCCGTCCATCATTTGTTTGTTGTAACGCTTTTTGCCCTAAGTGGGATGGGTATTCCCAGACGTGGGACCCGTGCTCACTACGCCACTGGAGTCAAGCTATCCTGGCTGATGACGGCTGATAGCCAGAAACCGGTCCTAGGATGCTTGATTCCGGTCCAGGGAAGATATGGCTTGGCAGTTCGGGCTGGACTGTTCCCATGAGGCACAGGGTCAAGACTGATTTGCATATGGCCATGTCTAAACTGGGGTGGCGTAGTGGGCAAAAGAACGATGGATTTAACCCAGATCTCTTGACTGGGGGAGAATGTATGCATTGTCAGCATTCCGTCCATCATTTGTTTGTTGTAACGGATATCATTGAGTGCCGCTGTCAAGATCCTCAACATATCGGGGTGTACATATTTCTTTTCAGGGTGCAGCCCGTACACCACCCTTAGCAGTTTATACATCTTGTACGGATCTAACAAACCACAAATATAGCGTATTGTTCTTGTTCTGTATGATACGCACAAACATTTGTGAGCCGCCTGCTGTGGATCGTTCATCTGGTGTCCGTGACAAAGGCTGTAATAGTCACGCTTGACACAGTTTAGTATCACCATCGTGGCGAAACACTTAACTTCTTGCCTCTCATAGTAGGACACTCCTTCATCGTCCTTTTCACATGAGTCGCTCTTAGAGCCGCATACACACTTGTCGCACTCGCAACCCTCACGGTTTTGGCATGTGGAGCTTTCAGCCTGTTTTGAACACCACAGACAATTGAAGATTACATTGCTCGCTTTTGCAGGCTGACACTCTGCCGTAGGTCCTTTTGGGGCTTCTCTCTAGGGTTCAAAAGAAGAAAGATTGACAGGCCATTAGTTGAAGAAATAAAATACATCAATTATGTAGCTGACTGCTCATAACATTTTCCTACTAACCTCTGCGTTTTCATCGCCCTCTGCGAAGACTCTGAAATCTTGAGAGTCGCTAATGTCCTGCGATGCCCCATCATCTTCGACGCTTGTACCCAGCTGTTGCAGAACAACCTCCTCAGCAGCCGTATCCTCCTGAAGGCCCATGTCTTCATAGACGGGTGTGTTAGGAGGTGCTGCAGCCTCCTTACTATAGCGCATTATGAAGTGGGTGCATCCAGCTATGGCTGCACTCTAGTGGGGAGGGGCAAAAAGAAGAAAGATTGACATGCCATTAGTTGAAGAAATAAAATACATCATTTTTGTAACTGACTGTGCATAACATTTTTACTAACCTCCACATTTTCACCGCCCTCTGCGGCGGCTCTGAAATCTTGAGAGTCGCTAATGTCCTGTGATGCCCCATCATCTTCGACGCTTGTACCCGGCTGTTGCACAGTGACCTTCTCAGGCGCCGTATCCGCCTGCAGATCCATGTCTTCATATTCGGGTGTGTTAGGAGGTTCTACAGCTTCTTCATCTTCCTCCATGTCCACGAAACTGAGGCCAGCAAACACACTGCCACTACACGAGCCCTCACTTTCGCTGCTGTCGCCCTTAATCGGGGACATTGGGCATACGCAATCCTTGAAACTGAGTTCTTCCACCCTCCGACAAGTACTAGGCCTGGGCGTAGTGCGAAGCTACGCAAAGTGAAGTTCGCACTACGCGAGCTACGCGTAGCACTTCGCGACCTGTGCCAGATGTCGTTTTCAATGATTGCACAGTGCGGACAAGCAATCGGCACTGTGCAATCATTCATAATGGCATCTTGCACAGTGCGAGCTGTAGTTTTCTGCTGCTCGAGTAGATTTTTACTCGAGCTTCAGCTTTCTCAACGCGAACTGGTAGTTTCTCATCGCGAGCGGTCGCGAGCATACGCGACCACTCGCAATGAGAAACCTGACCTCCTCGCGTTGGGAATCTCGCCGGGAGGTTTATTTTCCATGCTCGTGATCGCCAACTTGAAGTTGCTGATCGCGAACAAGGAAAAAGTCTCGCCGGGATGTCATTTTGCTTGCTCGCGGTCGCCAACTTGACGTTGAGGACCGCGAGCAAGCAAAAAATGACCGCAGCACTACGCAACACTACGCTACGCGTGTTCACACTGTGCTACGTGCAGTTCGCGTAGTGCGAAGTAGCGCGAACTTCGCAAACTACGCGAGCGTAGCGTAGTGCTTCGCCCAGGCTTAGCCATTACCAAAACCAGTAACGTCGCAGCCCATATCCTTAGATGTTTCTTGTTTAGCATTCTCGTCCATTACCAGAGGTGTTAAGCGGCGGTAATATCTATTGATAGTGGGCTGGGAGCCACCCAACATGGTTCTTTTCACAAGCGGGCTGTATCTCTTCAGTCTGCTTTGGGAACCTTTTCGTATTCAGATGGCTGCTTGCTGTACAAGACTCTTAAGGAGGCCTTATATGTATCCTAAACAGATCCTAAAAGGGGCGTGCCCCTCTACACAACAACAAGGACATAAAGGCGTCATAGGGCTCTGGTTTGCTGATGTCTCCAAAAGCAGCCCCACCCTATGGCCGCCCCTTGGGACAGATGGGCGCCTACATCCACCCTGAGGGTTTGGGACCTGCCACTTTTAAGGACACACAGACATGTCACTTTTGCAGCCACACCTGTCACTTTTAAGGACACAGCGACGGGGCGGGGGGACCTGCGGGGGACCTGTCACTTTTAAGGACACACATGGTGATGAATGGTATCTGCTTATACTACTCACGTCCTCCTCTCCTTACATAGTTGATTTCTCTCACCCCGCGCCCTGGACCCGTTGTCACTCCACACAGGGCCGACTGTGGGCTTCAGACATCAGGCTCCGGCACTAAACATCCCACATACAGAGTGTATTAGAGGGAAGCCTAAAAGGAGTTTGCCTCCTGCCTGGCATTTCCCACACATACCAGTTGGCATTTCCTGTTCGGGGTCTAGGGCTCATTAGTAAATCCATCTCTGCCTGTCCTTTCTCTCCTGTGCGCGGTGCTGTCAAGTGCACAACGCTAATAGAAATGTTGTATTACCTAAATAAAAACAAAGCTCCAGAGATGTTATACGTTCGAGTCTGCTCTTCATCATCGAAATCGTCTGCCAACACTGCTCGGTTTGCACCTTGTTGCAAGCCTCATTTGCCTCCCCAAACATGCATCCTCAGAAGGCCGCCCCTAAGGTACAACCCACTGCTTTTCCAGCCCTTCTCTTCATCAATGCTAACTAGACCCTTATGAAAACAGAAGTACCCTGGCTGAGGCCACATTTGATACCCCCCGTCACCCTCCTCCCAAAAGATACCAGCCAGAATGACAAACAACCGAACTTTTCCCACGAGGCCTCTTCTAAGGTATTGTCACCACCCTCCTAGGTATTGCTGTGAATTTTCCAATGTCAACAGTAGTGGTGATAGAGACGCTAAAGGCAGGAGCCAAGCTCAACTGTACCGGCCTGGCTCTGGCTCAGCTTGACGTCTTCTTGCACCCTCGATCTAAAACGAGGCAAGCTTTAATGTGGTTTATGTCTGCCACTCCCTCTCTACACGCCAAGGTGTAAAAACAAAGCACAAACCTTTTTTGTTGCAAAGGAGAGAAAGAGGTAGCCATCTAGTGTGTGAATTGTATAATGTGAAGCCAGAAATCCTTTTGTCTTGAACAAAGGTGTGATCCTTGGCAAATGTTTTATAGAGGCTCCTGATATATAATTCCAGGATGTGCACTGTACAAAAATAATCTGTTGTATTAGGGTGAAACACTTCCGCCAGTTAAAGAAATGCATTTTTAGTTTTAAAAAGACTTTCATGGTTTCAAATGATGATTGTTGCATTATTTAAATGCCAACTATTTTTACGGTTCGCCTCCTGTTTGGCATCTTAAAGGCAAGCTAGACCCTAGGCTCGGTTCTCTCTGTTGATTTCCTGGCTCTACCACCTATAGTCATCTGATCTGTGTGACTTTGAGCTATTGGGGGTTTGCACTGTCAGTAGTAAGCATCTACTAGAACCCACTCTGGTCGGATGGAACTTTTTACTTGCCCAATAGCGTGGAGGGACTAAACGCAATTATCAAAAATGCTGTCCGCAATTTATCATAATCAAGGACTCGAGACTTAATCTCTTGGCTCTCTGGCTTTTATTATCAGCATAACGATTTGAAGATACAAAGTCCTCAATACGAGGCACAACAAGTACATAGGCACTAACACAAATGCTACTCTACGAAGAATCCGCATACGACTAAAAATAACTAAAAGCACAATCTCTAAAAGCATGAGGTAGAAAACTACCAAGCCAATGTCGATATTAGGGACACTGGACCATACCATCTCTGTCCCTACTCTGTACTAGATGACATCCCTACTTAGCAATCCCTTGAGACCCTCAATCCAAAGGTGTCAGAGTGAAACTTCCTAAGAAGTCTTCACTTAGAGAGCTTAGTCTAAGTTGCCCCCTCTAGCTCTTCGCCTAGCCTTTCTCTGCTCTGGGCTGCTCTGATCTGCTGTCCACTCTCGGGGCGCTTTCCCTAATACAGAACCCCAAGTCTCAGAACACGCCCTTTGCTCCTCCTCTTATGCGGGGTCGTCTTTCAGTAATTTTCCACGGAGCGCTGTCCAGTTCCATCGTCCATCGCTTGGCCTTGAGTCCCAGACGCCATCCGCACTAGGAGTTACGATTGGCACATTCCAATGCACTCCCATGTCTGGCTTTTACTACATAAGTCAATTCATGAACAAAGAGCTTCTCTACTAACGAGCAACTGTCCTTGCACCTGGGGTGAGATCATGCAAGGCAGACATACTTCACATCTTTTAACTTGCAATTTACTACAGCCTAAAACCTCTACTGGAATAAATCCTTTTTGGCCTATTGCCCTTGGCTAACATAGGAAAATACCAGGCCTTTCGCCTCAACGATATATGCGAATTCTGGCCACTACTACGGTTACACAAGCAGGCCTAAATCACAGTATTGACATTTACGTCTTTCTTTCATGTGTGGTCAAACTAAACAGTCTACAGACACGAATTCTAAACTACACGTTTAACATCTCATTGTTCTAATAACTAACTCTATACATTTCTCTAATACATTCACAATATGCTTGTACATAGCTAACACTTCTATTGAAATCGATATAGGTTATACAATTCTTAATGCATTGCACACAAAATACCTGAGTACACATTTGATTATATGCGGGTGCCGACTAACAGTGAATATAACGCAACCCTACGATTTTCAACCTTTTAAGCGCTACATCAGTTCCCCCCTTTGATGACATCTGTCATCACACCATTACAATCTTCTTCTTTAGAACTGATTTAAACCGTACTGGTCTGGTCATGACTCTGCCATGTCGAACTCCCTCCATTCTCTTAAGACTCTCATATTGCTGCTCCTGAAACTTCGCCATCCTTTTCTCGTTTGCTCTAAGAGCTCTTTCAACCTTGCCTCCTTGATACCACTTCCACGCTTTCACGCATCCCCACAAACAAATCACACAAACTGCAGCAATGATAATTGGCTTCAACACTGATCCAAGAAATCCTCTTCCCAAATTCGCAAACCACGTTCCCACTCTTCCAAATCCTTGTCCAATCTTTTCCCACACATTCTCCTCCGTCAAATCCATAATCTCCTTGTGAATAGTTGTGATGTTGTCTATGTACTTCCCTAACTCCTTTGTGTTGTCTGGAATATATGTGCAGCATTCTTGAACCTTCAATAGTTTGCAGACTCCGCCTTCCTTGGCTAATAACACGTCTAACGCAAGGCGATTCTGCATAACCATATTTCGTATCGACAACATCTCTCCAGCCACCAACAACAAAGACCTCGCCGTATTCATAGACACTCATCAACTACAGTCGCCAACCTCCTGATCTTCACGTCATTCAACACCACACCCATACTAGGTATCATTGCTCCATATATATCACCAATCACTGCACCTGTATTTACAGCCCTACGTCTTCTAGAATGTTGTTTCGTCTCTAACAACTCCAAGTCCTCTGTGTGATAAATCTTCGGGAATATGATAGCCAAATAGCATATGCCATACCAATTTGCAGGTAGCCTGACATAAGCATTCTTCCCACATACATAATACACCGTCGGAATTACTTGTACCGGACCTTGCATAAAGTCCTTAACAGAAGCTTCCAGGGTGAAGGTCTGAGAACAGGTGCTATGTCCTACTGCAACCTTCTCCGTGGCCGATTGAGGCCGCCCAATACACAAATTCCCTTTCTGCACTTCATCTAACGCTATTGGTCCATAGCTTCCCTTGGACTTGTGAGCCTTCTCCTCCTCTGTCCAATCTACTGGGCTATCTCCGGTGTCTCGTGTCTGGGTCAACTTTCTATATCTGTCCTCTACTTGATCAATGAATTTCTTCTCCGTCCCAGATAACGCACATGTCAGGTTATGCCTGTGAGCATGCGCAGTATCCAACTTCACAGTCGGTCTAAAATACTTCAGGAGTCTGTCCTCTTTCTTATAATAATCGTATTTATTCAAATGCTTGATTGCTGGAACTTCAGGAAGTACCGTATCAAAATTTGAAAAGAAATACTCGAACTGTCTCCTGTCGTAAAATAAACTGAGCAATAAACTACAAGAAATCCCATATGTCAATGGGAGATGATGATACTTGATACCTTCATCCACTGAAGCAGGCAACTGCATACACACATAACAATCTTTCACATCCATCGCATCAACATATTCGTACAACAACTTCGCATAAGCATTAAGCTTAAAATCACCCTTCGACAAATCCATATGGAGTCTGCGATCCTCACTTAACTTTGATGTTCCCGGTTCTCTGATACTAACACCTCTCTGCCCTGGGGTAATAGGTGTGGGTGCTCCCTGAACCTTCCCCTCCTGCCTGTGAGCCACCATGTACGAACTTATCACCACTGCAAATATAGTGGCTATCACAACCCCTATCAATGTGCCTATTATCAATTTAGCCCTACGATGTGTGTTTGCAGGATCTGCCATCTTCGGAATATACTCAATGTCCAGTACAGTCTCTGAAATGGTAAGTCTCTTTCTCATTAATGTCTCTTTCGTGAACTTAGGCAAACCCTCCCTAACTTTTCTTCGTTCTATAACGGAAAAATCCCTAATTTTGTTCTTCTTCCGCTCGGATCTAGGTTATCTTCTTCCCTGCTTGCAACCCTCTCAAATCAGTCCAACATAACTGCTGGTCCCAACAGTTCCAGGACTCCCTGCAATATTTCGAGCTTAAGGATGATCAGTTCTTGTGGATCTGGCACAGTAGTGAACGTCGGGAACTCTAAATTGTCCAAGATCATACCTCGAATGACACTCAGGAAAGGTGGACTTGGAATGTGGATCGTTAGAATTCCTTCGATCTCCAGTCCCGGAACTTTCAGCAACACTTCCACTCTCTGGAGCGGGACACTGTTGACCAATGTCATCGACCTCAATCTTCCCGTGCTCGGTAACCCTGGCATCAGTCACTGGATATGCCCACTCTGGTGAAGCGTACTTCCGACTTGGCACTCTAGTTCTCTTTGACCTTCTCACACTACCTTGAGGATACTCCTCGTCGCCTGATTCTTCTTCTGGCTCCTCCGAAACTGGTGCAAGATCTGTGTCCGGTACCAACCTCAGGTTTACCCGTTTCTGTCTTGCGGGCCAAACCCTTTCTGCTTCTGTGGCACCTCCGGTCTTCCCTTCGATACCCTGTGCACTGGCCTCCTCCTCTTCGGCAGAACTCGATTCCGTACTACCCACTGCACCTCTTGCTCCTTCGCCTGTTTCTGGGTCGGTACTTCTTTCACGTCCTTCCTCAGCTCGATTCAGTGCACCATCAGCCGCTTCAGCAACCCTTACAGCTTGACTGGCCCTCTCAGGTGGTTCTGTCGGCTCAGCTGGATTTTCGTTCTCGAGAGGGGCTGTATCTTCTAAGGGTGCTGGAACTCTACGGGTATGGGAAGCATGCACCCAGTTCGGTAAACCTCCACACTTGACTGCTGTGTTCGTGATAAGAATCACTTGGAACGGCCCTCGCCACCTAGCATCCAGGCAACTCTTCCTCACGTGCTTTCGGACTAGGACCCAATCTCCTGGGCATAAGTCGTGGCACAGGTCGCTCGCAGCTGGAACCGTTGCTGTCTGCACCTGCTGAGACACAGAACGGACCACGTCAGCAAGGCCTTTACAATAGTCCAGGATCATATCATCAGTGATATTTATCAGAGCTGTAGCAGGTATTGCAGGCAAACGCATCGCTCTTCCCATGAGGATTTCATGGGGTGACAACCCAGTCCTCCTATCAGGCACACTTCGGAGGCTCATAAGGACCAAAGGTAATGCATCAGGCCATTTCAGAGACGTAGACGAACATACTTTTGCCATCCGAGCCTTCAGAGTTCCATTCACCTGCTCCACTATCCCTGAAGCTTCTGGTCTATAGCTACAATGTAACCTCTGATCTATATTCAAGGCAGCACAAAGCAACTTCATAACTTCGCTATGGAAATGAGTTCCTCTGTCCGATTCAAAGGACGTCGGGAACCCGTACCTTGGAATGAGTTCTCTCAATAGTAGTTTTGCTACCGTGAGTGTGTCACATCTGCGTGTAGGGTACGCCTCCACCTACCTGGAAAAGACACATACTATCACTAATATGTACCTCGACCCATTACACTTTGGCATTTCAACAAAATCCAGCTGCATCCTATTGAAAGGTCCCCCTGACCTCCCTATGTGACTCAACGTCACAGCTGTCCTCTTTCCTACATTCATCTGTTGACAAGTGACACACCTCTGGCACACGGTTTCAGCCACTGCCCGAAACTTCGGGTTGTACCAAGTCTGACGAAACACTCTCATCATTGCGTCTCTACCAAGATGTACAGCACCATGTATCAACCTCGCCATGGGATTCAACAAACTTTCCGGCAACACTGCTCGTCCATCATTCGAAACCCATATATCCACATCTCCCTTCTCACATCCAGCTCGTATCCAACTGTCTCGCTCCTGATCCGAGACTCCTTCCTGAAGCTGCTTCAGTTCCTCCCATGAGTCTGCCATTGCTAACATCTGATCATACACCAACTCCTCCTCAGTTTCTTCAATGTGAGTCTCCGTAAAATTGCATCCCTGCTCTGCACAAAACCGGGCTACTTTATCAGCATAATTGTTACCCAATGAAACAAAATCATTTCCCTTCGTGTGTGCAGCACATTTAACAACGGCAACTTCATCAGGGCCTTGTAATGCTTCAAGCAATTTTCGTACATGATCACCATTTCTTATAGGAGAACCTGAAGACGTCATAAACCCTCTCTGGGACCATAGCTGTCCGAAGTCATGAACCACACCAAACCCATACTGGCTGTCCGTGTAAATCGTTACACGGATCTTCTCGGCTGCCAAACAGGCACGAGTCAAGGCAATGAGCTCAGCCACCTGCGCGAAGTGTACTCCTTCTAAACAAGCAGCTTCAACCACACCCGTGATGGTGCATACAGCAAAAGCTGCTCTCAATCGACCGACACTGTCTCTTAAACATGAACCGTCCACAAAGAAAATCTCATCTGACACTGGGAGCGGTTCATCGGCAATGTCAGGTCTCGGTTTGGTGCATAGTTCCGTAACGTCGAGACAATCATGGTCTTCACAATCTTCATTATCATCTATATTTGGAACAGGTAACAATGTAGCAGGATTTAAAACAGCACACCTCTTCAATACCACGTTATCGGCTGCAAGAATGACTTGCTCATAACGAGTCAGCCTATTATTCGTGAGGTGCTGTGTTTTAGTCCTAGTCATCAACAATTCAACAGAATGTGGCACATGTACAGTAAGAGGATGACCCATCACAATGCTCTCACATCTCTCGATGCTAACACCTGTTGCCGCAACGGATCTGAGACATCCGGGCAACGCAGAAGCTACTGGATCTAAAGTAGCTGAGAAATAGGCAATTGGTCTACGGACACCTCCATGATTCTGAGTTAACACTGCTAATGCGCAACCTTCTCTTTCGCAGCAGAACAATGCAAATGCCTTGTTGTAATCCGGCATTCCCAATGCAGGAGCGCTACATAAGGCTTCTCTCAGCCTCAGAAATGATTTCAAACAGTCGTCGTCCCATGGTACCGGATCACTTACATCCTTTCGCGTCAGCCGCTGTAAAGGCTTCGCTTCAAAGGAAAAGTTTGGGATCCACTGGCGGCAATAGCCCACCATTCCCAAAAACATTCTAACTTCCCTCTGCGTCGAGGGAACTGGCATTCTCAGAATCGCATCAATGCGATCTGGAGACACCTTCCTTTTACCCTTCTCGATTCTGTGCCCCAAATACTGTACCTCAGGTAGACAGTATTGCAGCTTGTTTGGGGACACCTTGTGACCATTCTCTCCCAGGAAATTCAACAGCGCAATAGTATCGGTTCTGCAAGCGTCTTCTGTTTCTGACGCAACAAGCAGGTCGTCAATGTATTGCACCAAAACAGAGTTTCGCGGCAACACAAGACTTTCAAGATTCTTCTTTAGAAGCTGATTAAAAATCGATGGACTCTCCGTATACCCCTGTGGGATACGACACCACGTTAATACACGGTTTTCTAGTCTAAATGCAAAAAGAAATCTGCTCTCTTCATGTAAGGGAATCGAAAAAAATGCTTGACACAAGTCAATCACTGTGAACCATTCAGCTTCACATGGGATCTGAAACAGTATCACAGACGGATTCGGTACCACTGGACAACATGGAACAACTATGTTGTTTATTTTCCGCAGGTCTTGCACTATCCTGAACTTCCCACTTGGTTTCTGCAGTCCCATAATGGGCGAATTACATGGACTACCCATGATCTCCACCAGTATTCCCTGCCTAATCATAGACTCGATCACAGGTTTAATCCCTGCAATCGTTTCAGGGGATAATTTATACTGAGGTGTTCTCGGGAATTCCGCGTTTGGCTTAACCTGTATCTTCACTGGTTCCACTCCCCTGACTAAGCCAATCTCCTCTCCACTTAGGTCCCACACGTCAGCCGATACTGACTCCCTCAAATCCTGTGGAAGCTCCTCCACCGTCAAAGCTGGGTACATTTCCACACACACCCGCTGATTTGCAACCTTAAAGGTCGCATCATCATCCCTTGTCTGCACCTCTACTCCTTTCGGGGTACAGTAGATTGTGCAATTGAGCTTGCACAATAAGTCTCTTCCCAACAAACAAACAGGACTAGAATCGCACACCACGAACTGATGTCGATCCCTAAAGTTTCCTATCCTGACTGGAATCGGTTCTGTCAAGGGGCTAACTAGCCTCTTGTTCGCCACTCCAACCACTTGTATGCTTTCTCCAGAAAGGGCTACCCCCGGAACTACCGCTGATCTTATAGTTGACCTGGTAGCCCCCGTATCAACCAAAAAGGTAGTAGGGTGTCCATCGAGTTCTGCTTCCACAACGGGTCCTCTCTGATCTACTTCTAAAATGGCCCTAAGTAGGCAGTCATCATCTTGGCCTAAACTCAACCGAGCCAGTAAGTCCATCCCCTTCTCTTCGCTTACTTCAAACATGGGCATCTGCAAATAAGTTTGAGCTCCCTGCTGTATGTTCTGTATCCTGGGTGGCTGGGGAATCTGCACTTGCGGGATGCCGGTCCCCCCTTGCATCATTCTCGGTACAGTCACCGTCTGTACCTGTTCCGCCCCAGGGACCTGGCCCATTCCTCCCTCCATCTGTGGCTGATTATAGGGGTTCAAGGGACACTCGCGCCTCCAGTGTCCCACCTGATGACACTGGTGACAAGCTGTCGTCTTTTTCAGTATTGCTACGTCTATACCTGTCCTAGGGTCTACGGGCCTCGGCCTTCCTTGACCCTGCACGTTCTGGTTCCCTGTCTGATAGTTTCCCTGTCTCCTCACCACTGGACCCCCATTCGGCGGTCCCTGAGCAGCTTGCATCTGAATGAGCAATAGGTTATCTTTCATCTTCTTGTGCTTTGACTCAATCTCATCCGTGCAGTACCTGGCGTACCGCAAGATTTCATCTACGGGCTTATTCTGCCAACAGATCAAATGCTGCTGTATCATGAGGCTAACCTCGGGCTTCAAACCCAGCACGAACTTAGACACAAACTGTCCCATATCCTTCATTTCCAGCTCATCTAGGCAACTGTACTGCTTGAAAGCCTTCAAAAGTCTCTCATAAAATTCATGTACTGTCTCCTTTGGCTCCTGCACCGTCCTGTCTATTTTCACCCAATCAATGTCTTGGGGTGAAACCTTCGATTTCAACCAGGTAATCACTTTCTCATACAGCCTCATCACCGCTGGCGACGGACCATTTGTAATCATATTCCTCTCAGGCTCATAGTCCGGCTAATCAACGGCAACCTTACATGCGTTCCACAGATCTCCCGGAACCACAATATCGAATAAGGTATTTAGGTCTATCCACAATACCTTCGAAATCTTAACAAAGCGCTCAACTTGCTTGTACAACTCTGCAGGCTTCTCCCTGAGCCTGGGAAAATCATTTGTAAATGATGCCAAATCCCCCCTGCTCCATGGTACATGCACATATCCTCCATTCGCCACTTCCCTCAAAGGGAAAGTCTTTGCCAGTAACAACCCTTCACCCGGAGTTCCTCCTTCCGCTCCCTTAGAGGTCTTTTTCTTAGACCATTTCTCTTCCCATTTATCAAGCATCAGCCTTGGCCGCATGGCTAGAATCAGTTCTCTAGTATGTGACCTTAATCCAACAACCCTTTTCTCCTCCAGCTCTCGCTCGGTATAATGCATCCTATGACTACCCTGCAACGTCCTAGTCTTGGATAAGTCCACATCATACTCTTTCGCCAATCCCCTCAATTTCTCATGTGCGATTCGTGCTTTACGAGTCACATCTTTCGCTATAAAGAACAGCTCATCCGGATTGTATGTTACTATCCTCTCAAGCGGTAAGCTTCCATAGACTATTTCATCTACCTCAGCCTTGAGCCTGACTATGTCCAACATCCCCGCTCTCAAAGCTCCTTTCAACACCTGACAACTTGCTCCACGCCCCTCATCATATTCACATTCTGACTCCTTCTCTCTTCTTTCTTCTGGTGCTTCTATGGGAGCAGAATAACTCCTAAAGTTATCCCGAGCTCCCTCCGATTGGACCACCTTAGGGTTCAGATGCCTTTCTGACGGTACCCATGACCTTAAAGCTGATCTCGACTCCATCAAATTTTTCGGCCTCACCGATCTCTGATCCTCTTCGCCCCTAGATGTGTCTGACACCGCTACCAATGGCGTACTCCATTGTACAGGGCTTGGAGGTCGGGCCATTGCCCCTTCCAACCCACTTTCCTCGCTTTCCCTCCTCGTTCTTTCTGCCACTTGTTCAGACCTCTCCCTTTCCTCCAATTCCGGACTATAAATTGACACAATCGGCCCAATGGTGACCGGTACCCTCAATGCATCCGGTAACCTCATCTCTCTTTCAATCCTCCCACTAGCCTCAGACTGACTCTGTGAACTCTCTGTTTCAAACGAAATCAACCCTTCCACTCGAGTCTCTGGTTGAACGGTTACTCTTCTAGTTTCCCCTCTCTCTGCCCACCTATCGTCTGCTTCATCTGGATTATAAGGAGGTGGTCTCTCGTCTAACAATCTTTGCAATACTCCATCATCGGAGTCACTCTCTTCATCCTGTGCCTTCACATGCCTTATCCCCGTCGAGTCTATCAATAAGGGATACAGTTTCTCTTCCTCAATTGTCTGCACTCTCTATCTTTTCTCCGCTGCGTCCCACTTGGCATCCTGAAATGCCCTGATCGACTTTGTAGTAATCACCTCAGGAGTCAGGTCCTTTAAGTAGGTTTATTACTGGTCATCACAGCAGAGGCAACAAAAGACATCCACCTTCAACAATAAACGTCTCTGCATACATTTGAAAAGCCTGGAATCCTCTGACTCCATCACCCAGCAACCCCCATGAACATTCCTAAAGAAACCCTGCCACGCAGGCTAACACTCTAAACCTAACCACAAGGCATAACATACTTCCTCATCCTTTCCTGACTTCTTCCCTTTTCCTTATCATGCGCTGCTCTAATCCACGCATGTAATGCTTCGAACTGTGCCGGTCTTGGCAAGGGTCTTAAGGACCCCATCACCGACTTCAGCTGGTACAGCACCGCTAGTCTAAATGAGCCATACCTCGGGAAAGCTAGTTCCCCTTCACCTTGTGTAATCTTGTGCCAATTCTCGATCCAAACTATAGTATGTAACCCCACGTTCTTTGCCATGTAATGTGCTGGGGTATCCTCGGGAGGGGCTTCTTCTCCCTCTCGAACAACTACATGCTTATCGCCTCTACACAATTCTCGCAAAACCCTAAGACACTTCATGATGAGCGAATTCGATCTCGCGCTCTATTTACTTCTTGTTCTTAAATCCTCCAATAACAGCGCGACTCACACTAACCGGCCTATCACAGCGCGACACTCTCTGACGTCACCTTCCTCCGTTCGCAGCAGTTCCCTTCTCCAACACGTTCACGCCCTTTCATACACTGAAATAACCGATTAAGTTACTTCTCTGGCTGTCCGTCCACAGCCTCTGACTGTTCGTCCACAGTCTCTTGACCTTGTTGACCTCGATTGGCGCCTGTCTGCCCCCGTCCGGCCAGACAGATCGCCACTGATAGGTTACTAACACTCCGATCCGCACACAACAACCCACGACCAGCGTTAAGTTGCCATACACACACGCGTTCGCTCCCCCTATCTCGGTCCAGGTGATCGATGGTACCTCACGATCTCCTTTGAGTGGTCAACAAAATCTATCTCAGGTGTCTTCTACACCACAATTCCCGGGCTGCGCGCGCTCACTGCCTGATCTCACAACCACACGACATACACATCAACTCCGCAAGACATCACACAACAAATCAACACCGCAATCTACAACATCTCATTTTGTTCATACTCACTCCCGGAACTGCTGCTTCCTGCCGCACTGCTACTCGCCGTCGATGCTCATCTGCTGCCGTCTGCTACTCGCCATCTGATGATTCACCATCACTTATCGTCTTTTGGGCCTCAAGGATCACTTATCCTTATCTAATCTAATCGTCCCTCGCTATCGGAAGTAACCATCCGTCTCTGCTACCAACTGCTCCGGCCCATTTTAGTATCTCACAATTATCTACTAGAACCCACACTGGTCGGATGGAACTTTTTACTTGCCCAATAGCGTGGAGGGAATAAACGCAATTATCAAAAATACTGTCCGCAATTTATCATAATCAAGGACTCGAGACTTAATCTCTTGGCTCTCTGGCTTTTATTATCAGCATAAAGATTTGAAGATACAAAGTCCTCACTACGAGGCACAACAAGTACATAGGCACTAACACAAATGCTACTCTACGAAGAATCCGCATACGACTAAAAATAACTAAAAGCACAATCTCTAAAAGCATGAGGTAGAAAACTACCAAGCCAATGTCGATATTAGGGACACTGGACCATACCATCTCTGTCCCTACTCTGTACTAGATGACATCCCTACTTAGCAATCCCTTGAGACCCTCAATCCAAAGGTGTCAGAGTGAAACTTCCTAAGAAGTCTTCACTTAGAGAGCTTAGTCTAAGTTGCCCCCTCTAGCTCTTCGCCTAGCCTTTCTCTGCTCTGGGCTGCTCTGATCTGCTGTCCACCCTCGGGGCGCTTTCCCTAATACAGAACCCCAAGTCTCAGAACACGCCCTTTGCACCTCCTCTTCTGCGGGGTCGTCTTTCAGTAATTTTCCACGGAGCGCTGTCCAGTTCCATCGTCCATCGCTTGGCCTTGAGTCCCAGACGCCATCCGCACTAGGAGTTACGATTGGCACATTCCAATGCACTCCCATGTCTGGCTTTTACTACATAAGTCAATTCATGAACAAAGAGCTTCTCTACTAACGAGCAACTGTCCTTGCACCTGGGGTGAGATCATGCAAGGCAGACATACTTCACATCTTTTAACTTGCAATTTACTACAGCCTAAAACCTCTACTGGAATAAATCCTTTTTGGCCTATTGCCCTTGGCTAACATAGGAAAATACCAGGCCTTTCGCCTCAACGATATATGCGAATTCTGGCCACTACTACGGTTACACAAGCAGGCCTAAATCACAGTATTGACATTTACGTCTTTCTTTCATGTGTGGTCAAACTAAACAGTCTACAGACACGAATTCTAAACTACACGTTTAACATCTCATTGTTCTAATAACTAACTCTATACATTTCTCTAATACATTCACAATATGCTTGTACATAGCTAACACTTCTATTGAAATCGATATAGGTTATACAATTCTAAATGCATTGCACACAAAATACCTGAGTACACATTTGATTATATGCGGGTGCCGACTAACAGTGAATATAACGCACCCCTACGATTTTCAACCTTTTAAGCGCTACATCACATGCCCGGACGTTTAGTGCTGTTTCATGTAAGTGTGAGCCTTCCATTTACTGTGTAGTCATTGCTGCCTGCCGAAAAACGGCAGAACCATCTACAACCTGTGACTTGAGGTTGGTTTATAGCTTGAGTACAATTGCCGTAGTCGCATGTGAAAAGACTGCGTTGCTTTGAAAGTTCTTATGTGTGTATATTTCCTACTCCGGATTAACCTAGCACACATTCACATTTACCCGCGCGCAAGCGGTCGTGGCAGCAAAATCTTTTAATACGAGGAAACAATTTAACTCCACCTTAACTGCTATATTGCCGGGGTATTTGTCTTTTAAGTCACATGATCACGAGATGCACTTATTCTGGGTATGGTTGCCAGAATGTAAATGTTTTCTTCGCGTTTATTTATGGAGCTATATACACATGTACCTTGCAAGCAGTGATGGGACTGCTTGACAGTCTGGTCACTTACGCCAGACACATGGTAAGCTTTCTTCTACGTCTACGTTCTAATGCTAAACTTACCAGCTCGATCAACCCCTGTTGACCCTTCAGCCTTTAGAATCACAATATCTGCATGTCAAATTCTAGTAGTGTATTGTAAAGTGTAGGTTCTGGACTCTGATAACAAAGAGGCAGGGTGAGGGGAATTGGGTAAGAGGAAACTAAATGCAAATGTTTCAGCAAAAATAAGGACTGGGGCTCGAAAGTGCTCTTACTCTGCTACAAGCTATAAAACCAACAATGATGATGGGAATGTAGCAGTTACCGTTGCAATACCCTGCCTTAAAGGGAAACCCTTTCATATCAATACTCGTTGGATCTTGGCCTTCAACTTCACTCTGTCAATAAACAAGCTGTGTTGGGGGCGTGGTCTCGCTGCTGATGGAGTGAGACGCGCGCCGTTTGTGCTCCGGGCCGCCGCCGCAATCCTTAGCCTCAAAAGCGGTGTAGCGGCTCCAGAAGAGACTGGGCTGGACGTGTATGGAGGGCGGGCGGCCCGGAGCCGTTGAATGAGGGCTCGGTGATCGCCCGGAGTGGCCAGAGGCGGAATCCTGCACCGCGGGGCTCGGAGGGCCTGGAGTCCGCTGCGTTGCCCGCCATTTTGATTGCTCCGTTCCCGCACTCCCGGTGACTGGAGGCGTCCGAGACGGGGAGAGCCCGCGCTGCCTGCAGAAGGTGGGACTTCGCTTTGGAGGGCCCCTGCCGTCGCTAACTGTGTGCTGCCCGAGCTGAGGGACCTCAGAGCACTAGCGGAGGAGAGACGGCCGCCATTTCCTTCGTCCAGGCTGGGTAAGCCGGAGCCCCTGGGGGCGCTGGGACGTCATCGCGGGCCGAAGGGACGGCGCTGGGTGGAGGCTGTGAAGCGGAGAGGGACCTGGGCTGTGGCCCTCTAGCAACGTCGCCTGGCTGGTGTGAACGAGTGCGGAAGGAAGGGCGCCCGCGGCCATCTTGTGAACTTGGTGAGCTTGTCTTGGCCCGGACGAGTGGGACCCTGCGGCAGGGACCGACCCTGTGGCGGCTTTGTGGGAGAGGCGACCGGCGGAGAGCGCTCTTCAAAGAGTGGCTGCATGCTTGCCCGGGTCCCAGTGAACTGTCACCTGCTCGCCGCCCTGGAAGGCCGAGAGGACTAGCCTGTGCCTTCCTGTCACGGGGACACGCACAGACTCTGGGCCTGGCACCGATGCTCTGGACTGGCTGGGGGCCCCTGCGTGCCTGAATATATCTGGGGGTGCCGACTGGGGAGAGCAGGTGCTGGAGAGTTAAGGGGGTCCTGGAGGCATGGGCCACAGCCGGCCGCCATTGCTCCTTGCTATCCTCGACACCGGCATTATTAGTGAAGAATCCCCGCACCCCCGCTGCGTGCTGACACAGTGGCTTACCTGCGAAGCTGCCGGGGCCATGCACTCGCCCGTGGACGACCTGGAACCGAGGCTGAGGAGCGAGCTGCCGGCGTGAGGTGGAGCGGGCCCTGGGGGCCTACGCTGCTGCTTGCAGGTGGAGGCCCATCTTGCGAGCGGTGGCTGCCATCTTAAGTACAGTGGAGCACCCCAGGGGTTTGCATTGGAGGCCCCTTGGTCAGCTGCTGTGGGGACTGGTTCGTTGCCTGCTTTGTGGCTGAGTGGGAGAAAGCAGGAGGGAGCCTGGACCTGCGGAGCTGCTGGCACATTCTGTTGGTGATACGAGGGGACAGCGCTGGCATTGGGGAACTGGACGGTGGCCGGCAGTACGCCGCGTGAGCGTCCAGCCAGGTGGATAGCGTCGATCAGCTGCTGGCAGTGTGCCCCCCCGGGGGAGTGGTCTTGGAGGGACTGTGCCTGTCGACCATCTCTTGGGTCTTGCGCGATTTATGCTGGTCACGAGGTGGCGGGGTTGCCCCGAAAAATAGCCAGGCTGGCGGGTCGGGAGAGGCATTGAGAACACTATCTTACGCCGCCTGAGCTGTCAGCTGCCTCCGGCCCCCCCAGGGCGTGGGGCTCCCCCTGGTGGTGACGTCCTTCTGCCCTACTATCCTGTCCTGCTGGGGAGGCGGCGCGACCCGGATTCTTGGGCTGCTGGGCATCCCGGCGCCGCTCTCCTGGTAGACTGTGAACGAAGTAGCGACTCAACGTGCACTGCTGCGCCTTCTCTGTACCCTCCCCGAAAGACAAAGCTGGAATTACCGGAGGTGTGGGTCTAACTGCGTTGGAGGCACTCCTGGAGGACATGTTGAGTGCCTGGAGGCTCTGAGCGGCGCAGTGGGCTGGAGGCTTGCCACACTTTCTCTGGCTGTGGGGAGCCTGAATATCTTAGCTTTGTCTCTGTGGGGCTGCCCTCCGAGGACCCCCTGGAGCACGGCGCCCTGGTCTACTGGTTGGTCTGCTGGGGCTTTACTGCCGTTTTTGGGGCTTGTGGCTGGGGAGTCCAGGTGCTGCTCTAGGCGAGTGATAGGAGGGGGACTGGCCATCTCTTCAACACACTGCGGGATTAACTGACGGCCCTTTTGAATATGACTCGCACGAAGTCAGGGAGGGAGCCTCCGGCGGCCCCCAAAGACGCCACAGTAATAGATCTATGGAGCAAGCGGGCGCAAAAGCAACGGGTGCTACGTCGTCGGGAGCTGGAAATTCTGCCGAGCTGGTCACGCAATCCTTCATGGCGCTGTTCATGCAAGAGCTCAAAACAGAAATCGGATCACTTCGCAGGAAGTCCAAGCATGTGTTAAAGAGCTCCGGAGAGATGTGGGGGAACTGGGGGGCCGAGTGGATGACATGGAAAAGACCCTGGATGCTCGCACGGAGGACCAGGAACACTCATGGCAGCGGCTTGCAACTTTGGAAGAACAGCATGTTGAACTTCAGATTAAACAGGAAGATTTAGAAAATAGGGGGCGCCGGAACAACATACGCATAAGGGGTGTTCCAATTGGAGCAGAAGGGGCGGATATAATGACGTTTGTGGCAGACCTGCTCCAGGACATCCGAGGGGATGACGACGCTTCACCGCCAACCCTGGACCGTGCACATAGGGTCTCGGGACCGACTGGAAGACCTGGGCTCATCCCTGATATTCTGACACGGGTTCATTTTTTCGTTGAAAAGGAAGCCATCCTCAAAGCGGCTAGAGATAAACCCGAAATTCTGTGCAGAGGCAAGCCTGGTCAGCTGTTTCAGGACCTAGCTCCCACGACTCTCCAGCGCCGGAGGGATTTCCGACCCATCACTGATAAACTGCGGGAACTCAACATCTGTTACCAATGGGGCCATCCCTTTGCTCTCATGTTCCAATGGGAATCCAAGCCCGCGTGCTGAGATCCTACAGAGAGGCGGCTCAGTTGCTGCAAATCCCAGACACCCCGCCGGCCAGCCCCTCGCGCTGCCCTGCCAACCTCCGAGTCCCGCTGAAACCTCAGTGGTCCACGGTGCGCCGCTCTAGACACCCTTCCTCCCCCGACGGAAGCAGATCATCGCGGGACAAGCAAGACATCATACAGCATATAAAATCCCTGGCGGGTGGTCCGTCGCCGTCTGGATCACAGGCGTCTGCTCCCAAATGAATCCTTCTGTCGCGGAATGACTTGCCTGTCGTCGGCATCATGGATAAGGTGACTGCTAGCCTGGTTAGCCTGCAGTTGTCTTGGCCCCCTCTCCAACGCCCTGGACACCTCACTTGGGGGCGTACTTTCTATCCATCCTCAGGCGCGACACCTGCACTTCTGGGGTGGGTGCCCGGAGCTGACTCTCGGTGAACTGGTTTCAGGGATAGCGCGATGACCCTCCCCCAATCCTATTTCTGGGAGAGTGACATCTCCGGGACAGCTTGTGCTGTTGCGCCTGGCTACTCCCTAGACTTGAATAGGTTCTGTTGGCCATGTTGGCTGTTCCAGTGTTTCAGCTGTTTTCCTTGTTCCTACCCTCTCCCTCCTCTTCCCCCTTCCTCTACACCCTCTTGGCGGGGGGACATGCTGGCGCGTGGAGGTGCCGCAAAGTGGCAGCTCTGCTAGATGATTCGTGACAATGACTACTGCACCTTATTGGAAGATTGTTTCCCTTAATGTGAAAGGGCTCAACTCGCCTCATAAACGGCGCCAAATATGGCGGTATTTGCTGCTACAGAGCCCCGATATAATCTTCCTACAGGAGACCCACCTCCTTAAGTCTGATGTGGCTCGAATGGCTCACCCACGTTTCCCCCATCAGTTCTGGTCCTCGGCAGCCACTAAGACAGCGGGGGTAGCTATTTTTTGCAGGGCGGGCTTCCCCCAGGGTGATACTAAAGTACTTAGGGACACTGAGGGTCGGCTTTTGAGGGTGGAGGTCAGGAGGGGGCACCGCACACTCACTCTCTGTAATATATACGCCCCCAATCAGGGTCAGGATGCCTTCCTGCGCAGGATAATTAGGGAACATCTTGAGCCGGTGAACTCAGACCTCATAGTCGGAGGAGACTTCAACTTGGTGTGGGATGCGGAGCTGGATCGCTGTGGGGGCGCCTTTCATGGGGTAGGGGCCATGTACGCAGTAGTGAAGAAATCCCTGGCTGCTCTAAGCCTGGTAGATGTTTGGCGCTACCACTCTCCTGAGCAGCGAGATTACACCTACTACTCCCATGCACACCGCTCCTACTCTCGCATCGACCTACTTTTTGTGACCCACTCTTTGCTTAAGGATACCCTATCGGCGTCCCACTCTAGCATTTCAATCTCCGACCACGCTCATGTGGAGTTGCTCCTACACGAGCGTCTCACCCGCTCGACACGGCCGTGCCGATGGCGATTTCCGGACCACGTTCTCCGCGATCCGGTAGATAGGGAGGAACTTCAAGCGGCTATATTGGCATATTTCGAAACTAATGATTTACCAGGGACTCCCCTCCCTCTCCTGTGGGACGCCTTCAAAGCGACGATACGAGGTACCCTCACAGCTATAGCTGTCGCTAGGGTGCGGGAGGCCCAGCTATATGAAAATAAGCTTATGTGCGAAATTAAGACGCTCGAGAAGATGGATCAGGAATGCCCTTTGGCGGCACACAAACGACGCCTAGCTGTCCTTAGAGGCCAGCTCCGTATGCACAGAATAAACAAGGCCGAACATGCTCTGCTTGCGCTCCGGCAGCGCTTTTACGAAGGTGGAGACAGGGTAGGCACTGTCCTAGCGCGGCGCTTGCGAACGCGGGCGGCCAAGGCCCATATTGCAAAGCTGCAGATGGCAGATGGGTCATGGGCTATCACGGAATCGGCGAAGCTTCAAACATTTCGTGACTATTAAGCGTCTCTTTACGCTGGTGATCCGCCCGCACCTGATCTGATCTCAGCTGCCATGGATGCATGCGACTGGGAGCCACTGAGCGAGCATCACTCTGTGCTCCTGGAAGAGTCTATTACTCAGGAAGAAATAGCTGGCGCTCTGAAAGACCTCCCACTGGGTAAAACGCCTGGCCCTGACGGGCTCCCAGTATCGTTTTATCGCGCCTTTCTGCCGCAATTGCAGCCATATCTCCTGCGTCTCTTCAATTCGTTTGCGGTGTCAGTTGGGCCTTCCTCGGACATGGCGATGGCTGAAATAGCTCTCATTCCGAAGCCTGGGAAGGATCTTGCCCTCTGCTCCTCTTATCGGCCCATTGCCCTGTTAAATACAGATCTTAAGCTGTACACCAAAATTCTTGCTAAACGGCTCAGCGTTCACTTGCCTAACCTCATCGATCCGGACCAGGTGAGGTTTATCCATCAACGCCAGGGCGCGGATAATGTGCGCCGCATAGCCCATATCGTTGGGAAGGCTAAGCATTGGGGAATACCAGCCTGCCTGCTATCGCTCGATGCTGAAAAAGCGTTCGATCGGGTGGACTGGGCATTCCTCCGTGCAGATTTACAGAAAGTGGGCCTGGGCCCTAAGATGGTGGTGCGTATTATGGCTCCCTATATCTCACCAGTGGCCAGGGTGCGAGTAAATGGCCAGCTCACGCCGCCTTTCTCCATCTGCAGGGGCACTCGGCAGGGTTGCCCCCTGTCGCCCTTGCTGTTCGCCCTTGTGGTGGAACCTCTCGCCATCATGATACGTCGGTCCCCCGATATTTGTGGTATCTCTCTTAGGGGGGTGGAAAATAAGATTGCCCTCTTCGCGGACAACCTCCTTCTCACTCTATCCGACCCCTTGCGCTCGCTGCCTGCGGTGCACTCGTTGCTCCAAACCTATAAACGCGCCTCAGGGCTTAAAATTAACCACACAAAGTCCTGGGCTCCTAATATTACGATCCCAGACGAGGAAATTACGGCACTGCAGGCATGCGTACCTTACCAGTGGGCGAGCAGGTCGGTGAGATATCTTGGCCTCAACTTGTCCCCGGACCTAGCTACCTGGGCGCAGGCCAATTGGCAGGAATATAAACTTTCAATTCTTGCCGATCTACGCGCGTGAAAAGCCCTGCCACTTTCTTGGCTCGGCCGTCTCAACACAGTGAAAATGTCTATATTGCCGAAGATCCTGTACCTCTTTCAAACCCTGCCGACGCCTATTCCGGAGCACCAAATCCAGGGGCTGCAACGCGAACTGGTCGCATTCATATGGGGTGGAAAGAAACCACGCTTCTCTAGTAAAATCTTGAAGCTCCCCTGGGATAGGGGCGGACTCGCCTGCCCCAACCTACTTGACTACTATTGGGCGTCACATCTCCGCTTTATTCTGGAATAGGGAGCATGGGAGAGTGAAAAAGTGTGGTTCCACATGGATAGGGCAGTTACTTGTTGCCCGCTTTGGGACCATGCCTGGTTGCCTCGGGAGGTACGCCATCGTAGCGCCTACATGGCTGTCCCTACTAAAACGGTCCTCGAGATTTGGGACAAGGTGGCAGTCCGCAAGGGCCTTACCACCTTCCCATCCCCCCACACTCCAATTGCTCGCAACCCACAGTTCCCCCCGGCGTGTCGCCCACCTTACTTTGCGAACTGGACGGAAACCGGTTGTAGGACGATACGGGACCTATTTCTAGGAGGGGATCTTAAAACCTTTGCTCAATGCAAACAAGAATTTGGTTTAACAGAGAAGGACAAATTCCAGTATATACAGCTTCGACACTGGATACAGGGCTTCTCCCTGACGCAGGTAGCCACGCGGCCCTTCACTCCGTTCGAGCGGTTGGCACGTACTTTCGGTACTTATAGGGGGCTTATCTCTCGCATATATAAAGTGCTCCAGCACGCACAGCGTCTAGATCCTCACCCATACCAACTGCGGTGGCAAACCCTCTCCGGCTCAGGTGTTACCCCTTCTCAGTGGGCGCGACTCTGGGGAGACATCCCCAAAACCTTTCGTAGCATCCCCCAACAGGAGTCTGCCTACAAAGTAATGACCCAATGGTACTATACTCCCGCCCGACTTCAAAAATGTTTCCTAAGGCGTCCCCCCTATGTTGGCGCTGTACTCAAGCGCTGGGAGATTTCATACACATTTGGTGGACGTGCCCTCTCCTGACTACCTATTGGAAAGAGGTCCTCAGCCATATTAAAAGGGTGCTAGGATATCTCCTGCCCGAGGACCCACTCATAGTTATTTTGGGCCTTAGACCAGCGACTATGAGAGCCATGACGGGCCGCGATCGACACCTTAGCCTCCACATGCTGGGTGCTGCCAAACAAACTGTTGCCCTTTATTGGAAGAAAGCAGAGACTCCTTCCATAAATGTGTGGTTCACCCGCTTGTGGCATGTTGTGGCGCTGGAGTTGCTCACGGCACGTCTTCAATTCCGAGATACTAAGTTCCGGAAGCTCTGGAAGCCTTTGGTGGACCATCTGGGGCGATTGGAACATGTTAGATTACAACCACCATGACTCCGGGCCTTGAAGTTGTTCGATGATGTAGTATACCCTACTGATCCAGGGGGCTTTTGGAGGCCTACAGACTGTTTGCAGTGCACGTCACTCGCAGCCGCCCTCCCTGACGTGGGAACTCTGACCCCGGAAGATTGAACCATAGCCATCCTTTCCCCCCGCCAGGTCTGTTTACCTTATCCCAGTACCCCCCCTCCTTATTGGTTGGTTTCCTTGTTGTCAACCCTAGACTCAGGATATGAAGTGGATGGATACAGCAACGTTGCAGCGACACAGAGCGGAAGTGTCCATCTGCCCGCCTCAATATTAATATGAATTGCCTACTGGTTGTTGTGCCATACAACGCACTGTGCGTCCCTTATAAATGCTAATGTGCCTACATGGAGCAAAACCCTCGGTAATATAAAGCCTTAAAAGATGTAGGGGCCGATTCACAGAACTAACTTAAGACAAAATCCTAAACGTACTACTTTTGGTATTCACAGAAGTTAGGATTTTGTCTTAAGTTTGTCTTAAGACAAACTTAAGACAGACTTAAGACAGACTTAAGTCAGACTTAAGACAAACTTAAGACAAACTTAAGACAAACTTAAGACAGACTTAAGACAGACTTAAGACAGTCTTAAGACAAACTTAAGACACAATCCTAACTTAAGTCTGCCTTAAGTTTGTCTTAAGACAAACTTAAGACAAAATCCTAACTTCTGTGAATACCAAAAGTAGTACGTTTAGGATTTTGTCTTAAGTTAGTTCTGTGAATCGGCCCAGTACTCTCTGAAGAGCATGACAGAGAAACAGTAGGTGGGCCATTTAAACACCGTCTTCTTGGGCAGACGCCGATAGCTGGGATGCAAGGCCTGATATGACTTTACTATATTTTGCTTAGTTCTGTATGAACTCAGGTACAGCTAAGCCACAGTGAGAAATGCATAGAAATAAGGAGATCGTTCTGGAGTCATCTAAGGATAAACAGGCTTTTGTTCCCTGAGGGTGCGACTGGTGATTTTAAATATGCTATAGTTAACTTGGCAATGTTACAACTGTTTTTTTTTAAATTGTCTGCAAGGCATATGGATTATACAGGGCATATTGTCTACAGGGCGGGAAAATCTGTCAATCGGCAATTATATCTGGGCCTGTTATGTGGGTTATAGAAGGTCTTCATTGTTTTACAGTATTTGCCTCTGGAAGTCTGAGATTTTCGCTGCCGCCCTCTATGGTTGTAGGCAAACAGCTGTGTAGTGCCATTGGTTTGTCCTTTAAAATCAATAAAAGGTTCGTTATAAAAAAAAAACAAAAAAAACAAGCTGTGTTTTTGCAGACATCTAGATGACATATATGGCATCGCTGTAACTTAACAAATAATGGCGTGTGAAGGCTACTCACTGCTCAGTGCATCTTGTGAAGGCAACCCGTTTCACATTGTGCAGTAGAAAGTGGTTTCATCAAGGTGTTTGGGATCGACTGATGCTCCCTTGCTCTGAAACCCACCTAGTACTTAATCAATCAACCTAGCTATGGCCGCTGAACAATTACACTGCTTACAATGATGGTCTATACTTATGCACAACCCTTTGACCTACTGACAGTGCTAGACAAACCCAACTCTGCTTTCTTCAGCACTGCACAGAGTAACAAATGTCTAGTACACTGGTTTTTATAGGCTGTTGAAATGAACACTGCAGATACCGCATCTTTTGTACAGCCCCATCAGCAACAGCACTAAGAACCAAGAGCACACAGTGTTGCGTCAAAGGTGCAACACTTGCCCTCTGGTCCAGTGACAGCCAGGAAACAGCGTTTACAACGCTGTCGACACAGCGCGCTTCCATTACAACGCGGTTTTTACAACAACCGCGTTGTCTCTACGCGATCCATCACATCGCACGTAATATCAACGACTTGCTGTAGGGGGCTGCAGCACCAGGGAATGTGTTGGATTTTAAATCCAACACCTTCCCCGCTGTCGCGCAAACTTGAGTAGGAATAGTAATTAATACTATTCCTAAGTCCAGCGCACCCCCTACAGCAAGTCGTTGAAACGACTTGTGATATAATGGATCGTGTAGAAAAAAAGCGTTGTAAAGGAATGCGTAGTGAAAGCATTCGTTGTAAAGGGCCATATTCGTGACAGCCATGGATGGTGATATAACAAGGACTTCTCAAGCGAAACTCAATGGTTGTTCATTAATTAATTAGCAATTGCCAACAAATGGGCGAAAAAGTCATTTTGGATTCAAAAGATTTTTGGATCAGAAAGAAACTTTGTCAGAACGTGTTAAGAAATGGGCCAACTATGCCAGCTCTGCAAGAGTTTGCATCTACTCTTCAGAAGTCAGACTGTATACTGCTACATTTGATGCCAGCTCTGTAGCTAACTACATGTTATGCAAGCTTCTTTACCACTGTATAGAATGGTAGACAAATGAATCCATCCCTTTCATATACATCTGTAAAACAAGGCAGCAATGAGAAGAATTTCAAAATCTGCAACAAGATGCAAAAAAGAACTGGACGCTCTTTGCCCTGAAGGTTTCTAACTCAGCAAACTTCTGAAATCAACATAATGTAACTGTTGCTCTGTCACAAAATCAATGAGTGCATCCGCGGGCAGGAAAGTGAATAGCACTCAAACTACATTCCAAAGAACAAAGTTCCCCAGCCAAGGCTAGAAGGGAATCCATTTAAAAAATAGAAGGAACAAATATCTTTAAAAAAAAAATTCTATTCTAAAGGTGCTGTTCTGGGTCCAAAAGACCCCCTAAACTGTTCTAATAATGATTTTCCAGAAACTCTCTTAGTATAAATTTACACTTAAGCATCCATATGTTGAATAACTATTACTGCGAGGTGTGAAAGGAGTCAACCCTCTGCAACAGATATGAGGAGGTTCTGAAGTAGGATAAGAGGGTAGTTTCCTTTCTTAAAGAAATGTTTTGCCCATTTGTACGTGTTCTGAGATTTAGAAGGGCTATGAGTTGGTATTTGAATGTTTTCATCTTGTATTTCTCGCTTTGTGTGTGTGTATGTGGTATCTCTTCAGTGCAAACCTAGCCAAAGAGTAGCGGAGTGGTGCAAACGGTCAAAGCCAATGAATGATAGGAAAGGTATCTGTTTTGTGGGCTGTTCATTTGGTAGCAGAGTAGTACATAGTGGGCCTTTTTGTCTCACTGCAACCACTGTGTTGCTCTCACGTTGTATGAGCATACCTTTCAACACATACTTTGGATTGTTTTCGAGTGTGCCACAAGCTCAGTATGTGCACAAGGCTTTCGCCGTAAGGTAGCTGATGATTATGAGAGCATTTTCATTTAATTATTTTAGGTTTTGTGATGCATTGGGTTATCTGATAATGTGCTGCATGGCTAAACACTTATAATACCCAAAGGCGAGACCTATTGGCTATGCCAATGCTTGTTCTGTGCGCCATAGTTTAAATAATTGAAGAAGTGCTAAATAGTAGAATGTATTGTTTTCTCCTGTCTCTAAACACAGCTTCTAATGATTAATAAGAGTAGGTTTGGAATAATGTATTAAACATCTATTGGTACCTCCAACTCAAAAATAACGACTGTGGCTCTCACCAGGATCTGTTGGCCAGAATACCTTGCAAACCTCAAACTTTGTAAAAAAAACTAATTTCCCTCACTTTTCTGTGATGGAAAGTTAGGTAATCTGTGTGAAGCCACAAACTTCCATGCACTCCCCGGGGGTCTAGATGTCAGAAATGTTTGGGCTTGGCAGGTTTCCCTAGATGACCGCCGAGCCTGGGACCAAAAACAATGGTGACCTGCTTGAAAAAAACAGGTTGTTTTGTGACAGATTGAGGGGGCACCGGTGTTTTTGGTCCCAGGCTTGCAGACATCTTGGGGAACCTAATAAATCCAGACATTTATGAAAACTAGACACCCTGTGGGTGTCCAGGGAGGAGTGGCTTACGTTGATCCCCAAGAATCTGCTGCAAACATCAAATTTAGCTAAAACGCCACATTTTCCTCCAATATCTATGTGTAGAAGTTGTGGGATAACCGCACGGCACAAATTTCCTACCACACAGCGTTCCTCTCAGTCTCCCGATAAAAATGATACCCTACTTGTGTGGATGTGCCAAGTGCCTGTGATATGGAAGGGCCAAAAATGTGTAGAGCTTGAGGGGGGCCCAAAGCCGGTCCAAAATGGCAATTTGTTTATACGTTTTTAGGCTGATGCTATTGTGGGAATGCACACAAGTGAGGTATCATTCCTCTTGGAAGACCAAAGGGAACGCTGGGTGGTAGGAAATTTGTGCCAGCGCTGTGATCCTACAACTTTCTCATTTAGAAATATGAGGAAAATATGACTTCTTGAGTATATTTGAGGTTCGCAGGGTTTTCTAGGTAAGAAAACACTGGGTAGTCCATGCAAGCCACACCGCCAGCCAAGAGTCAGTCCACTCACACCCCCAGCCAAGCACCATCCACATACACCACCTTACAAGCGGCATCCACGCACACTGCCAGCCAAGCACCATCCATGCACACCACCAGCCAAGTGCCATCCATGCACACAGTCAGCCAAGCACTATCCATGTACACCGCCAGTCAAGCCCGACTCACACACTCTGCCAGCCAAACAACATCCCTGCACACCGCCAGCCAAACATAATCCATGCACAGTTTGTACACCACCAGGCAAGTGCCAATCTACACACAAGTTTATCAAGCATGAGTCCACACACACCATTAGCCAAGTGCAAGTCCACACACACCGCCAGCAAAATGCCAGCCAAAGGTCAGTACACTCAGACCATCAGCCAAACTCCAGTTCGCACACACACAAACTTTCCCTGTTTTTTAGTGATTTTCTGCCCCTTCTTGGGGGCAGATGAGACTAAAAATATCACTGAAACTGCCAAAATGTGTGCCTAAACAAAAGGGGAGCGGCCCTTGCCTATGGGGCTTCTCCCTAACATCCCCATAAACATATCCCTGGTGCCTCATGGGCATTCTGCCCATCTGCTAAGGGGGCATATAAGGGGCTATTGCCCCAATCTGCCTCCCAGGAGGGGAAAAAATACTTTTCTGATGGTAGGGGCATTAGTATGCCCATTTTAGGCAGCTCCACCTCTACATATAAAAAAAAATAACATAATCCCTGGTACCTAGAGGGCTTTCTGCACCGGGGGGTGGGGGGGGGGATAAGAGACTATTGCCCCCATCAGCCTCCCAGGGGGTAGAAAGACTGTGCCTATTTTGTTGGGGTGTGGGGACATTGGCATGCCCATTCTGGGCAACCCCCATCCCTACATATGAAAAACCAACATAATCCCTGGTGACTAGTGGGCTGTCTTCCCCCCAGGGGGTTGATCAGGGGTTATTGCCCCCATTAGCCTCCCAGGAGAGGCAGAAAGACTGTGGCAATGTTTAGGTCTTGCCTACGCAGCGTGCATGTGCTGCATAGGCAAAAAGACCTTTAGCCGTCGCTTTGGCTTTTCAGCCAAAAACGTGCACGCGCTCCATTGCCTTCAATGGCAACGCATGCACGTATGGCGATTCACTTGCAGGAGCGCGCGGCGCCATATGGTAGCAATTATCGCTCCTGGTGCTGCTCGCTCTCGCAAGTGAAACACTTTCACTTTTGCCGACACTTTTTTATCCAGCACTCGCCCCCTCCTCTTGCCCTTTCCAATGCTGCCTCCTTTTAGCGCGAGGAACGCGCTTGTTATACCTGTACTTGTGAGAGATCTACTGGGCGTATTGAATCAAAAATTGTTAGCGTTGCCATCACACACACTCACTTGTGCGTTCGCCCTTCTTGTTGTTCTTTGGTGCTCTTTTTCTTCTTTCTTTTCTCGAACTTTTATATCATTCTTTACTGTTTTGCTTAAATCCGTTGCATATTTTCTTTATGATAACATGCTCTATTTGAGCTAACGTGATAGTTATTCAATGTTTTTGTTCTTTTGAGAACAGCATTTTTAATAAAGACACGTGAACTTTAATATGATCCCAGCTGGCCCGGTCATGTCAGTGCTTCTGGGGACAAGATGCCCGCTGCCAGACAGCCATCACTAATTGGCAACCGGGCCTTTCCTTACCTCAGCACCTTCTTTTACAAAGTGTCGAATGCGCAGAGGCTTCACTTAGCCGCTAAGTGCTGGGCCTGAGGAGGGGTTTAATAGGGCTATTTTAGCAGCGCCTGCATATCATAAACCTCACATACTTGGCAATGCTTTCTTTTTTCTTCTCAAATGTGTTTCACTTCTCCAAAAAACTACCCCGGAAGTCTGTAGATGTTGGACACGCCCTCTTTGTTGCGATGTCATCTGTCGCCAGCCAATGCCTCTAGTCTACACCATCCAGTTTCTGACAACAGCGTGCATAATCAGGACACTGCTGGAAAAGGGTTGTTCTCGAGGGACTTATCTGTTTTTGTAAGACAACTTTTTAAATGTTTTTATTAAAGAGATAACGAATACTATTACCAATCTCGAGCAATGTTTCTTGCTTTTACGTCAGAATGGTGCCACCTTCTCATTAAACCCTTGGCAACAGCCTGTTCTTGTCTTACAGCGCCATGAATCATCACGTTACGTAGGCACGTTATAAAAAGATTGAAGTTAAAAAACAAAAAGGGGCCTTGTTGATGAGCTTACTATAGGTAGTCATATGAAAGGCTTTAACAGAAGTTGCGCACTCCAAATTTCTCCGGGTCAATATTTTAAACAATAGTTAGTTGGTGCAAACGAATTAATCCCCCTGAGTAGGGAATTCAAATTGTAGATAAAGTTAGCACGTTCCTAAATAGGAAAATGTCTTTCGTTTTGCACTCAATCTCAGAGATATGGTCTCTTTTGTGAAATTAAACTCAGGTAAATCGAAGTTTATTCAAGCATAACTTGGGTTTATTAATCGTTGTTCGAAATTAATGAAGTCAAAGAATTGTATTCATTCTTTATCAATGCATCATTTATCCAACTGCCCAATGCATTTCGGGCTTTTTAAGCCCTTCTTCAGGGGCGGTACTCTGAAAGGATAAGGTATAGGGTTCAGTATATACATACATTTTGTAAACACTCAATAGAAAAGAAAAATCTTTGCCTAAACAATTATGTTTATACAGTAGATGTTGGTTGTAACAAACACAATCATGTTGAAACAGTATTAAAAATAATGCGTTCGTGATTGGTAGAAAAGCACAATACCAGTGTTGGTAATTACCGAAGTAGAGGCGCGCTACACATCATGGTAATTAGAAAATATCCACTTGCTTAACATGTCAAAACAACATAATGTGGTGTGCATTTATCAAAATCGTAAGAAAAAGTAAAGCCAAAATGGACCAGGAAAGTTTGGATGGTAGTATAGGTGAAAAGAGTGAATGAAATGAATGAATGAAAATGCCATGTAGGACAAAATAATGTGGTGTGCTTTTGCCAAAATTGTGAGAAGAAGTAAAGACGAAATAAAAAAGAAAGAAAAATCTAGATGGTGGTATAAGTAGCGAAAATACATACAGCGTGGGACCTTTAAAAAAGCTCAATCAATTTTTGACAAGTAACGGTAGATCAAACTTACAGTTGGTAATGGTGGTGTATAGGTTCTCCTGAAACCGGGAGAATCAAGTCGGAAACGCTGCGGTAAGTGTAATGAATCGTAATCATGTGATATATAGACACGTGATGGGGAAAAATGCGGGAAAAGGAGAACTACAAAGAAAACAGACTTGTAGTTCCAAGAGGTCAATAAAGTTTGATCAAACTACATGTACAAACAATATCGTGGTCAACAAAATGAGTACGGTTAATTCTGTAAAGGAATTAGGCCAAAAGTAAAATGGAAAGGACAGCGTGTGAAACTGAAGAAACACATATAATTTGAATAATTCAAAGGAGAAGCGAGAGTTCAAAAAGTTGTAAAATAGTGCCAAATCATGGTGCTTGTTAGGGGGCATCAATGTGGTTGTACAAGGGTACACGTGTATATGAAAAAATTCGTAAATAAGATAAAATAACTGTAAGGTTCAACATGAACTGTAAAGTTACACAAGGTAATAGGGTATCAACATAAACTGTAAAGTTACACAAGGTAATAGGGTATCACAAGCCGGGTGAAAGTTCAAATCTCCATTTTAAGGTGAATAAAGAAGACCTTAGTTACAGAAAACAGCCCAGATCATAACGTTCGTTGAGACCTTTCGGATGTATGGAATTCAGCTTATGGATCCAAAATGTTTCTCTTTGTAATAGATATTTACTATTATCTCGTCCCCTCAGATGGGGAATCTGTTCAAGAACTAGAAATCGCAATTGGCAGATGTTATGCTGATGCTGGTGAAAATGAGTTGCAATTGGTGATTTCGCCTGTTTGGTACGTATATTGCTTTTGTGTTCATTAATCCGTATGCAGATTTTTCTCTCAGTTTGCCCACATAAACCAAACCACATGGACATTTCAACATGTAGATGAGATGTTTCTTCAGTTTCACACGCTGTCCTTTCCATTTGACTTTTGGCCTAATTCCTTTACAGAATTAACCGTACTCATTTTGTTGACCACGATATTGTTTGTACATGTAGTTTGATCAAACTTTATTGACCTCTTGGAACTACAAGTCTGTTTTCTTTGTAGTTCTCCTTTTCCCGCATTTTTCCCCATCACGTGTCTATATATCACATGATTACGATTCATTACACTTACCGCAGCGTTTCCGACTTGATTCTCCCGGTTTCAGGAGAACCTATACACCACCATTACCAACTGTAAGTTTGATCTACCGTTACTTGTCAAAAATTGATTGAGCTTTTTTAAAGGTCCCACGCTGTATGTATTTTCGCTACTTATACCACCATCTAGATTTTTCTTTCTTTTTTATTTCGTCTTTACTTCTTCTCACAATTTTGGCAAAAGCACACCACATTATTTTGTCCTACATGGCATTTTCCTTCATTCATTTCATTCACTCTTTTCACCTATACTACCATCCAAACTTTCCTGGTCCATTTTGGCTTTACTTTTTCTTACGATTTTGGTAAATGCACACCACATTATGTTGTTTTGACATGTTAAGCAAGTGGATATTTTCTAATTACCATGATGTGTAGCGCGCCTCTACTTCGGTAATTACCAACACTGGTATTGTGTTTTTCTACCAATCACGAACGCATTATTTTTAATACTGTTTCAACATGATTGTGTTTGTTACAACCAACATCTACTGTATAAACATAATTGTTTAGGCAAAGATTTTTCTTTTCTATTGAGTGTTTACAAAATGTATGTATATACTGAACCCTATACCTTATCCTTTCAGAGTACTGCCCCTGAAGAAGGGCTTAAAAAGCCCGAAATGCATTGGGCAGTTGGATAAATGATGCATTGATAAAGAATGAATACAATTCTTTGACTTCATTAATTTCGAACAACGATTAATAAACCCAAGTTATGCTTGAATAAACTTCGATTTACCTGAGTTTAATTTCACAAAAGAGACCATATCTCTGAGATTGAGTGCAAAACGAAAGACATTTTCCTATTTAGGAACGTGCTAACTTTATCTACAATTTGAATTCCCTACTCAGGGGGATTAATTCGTTTGCACCAACTAACTATTGTTTAAAATATTGACCCGGAGAAATTTGGAGTGCGCAACTTCTGTTAAAGCCTTTCATATGAGTCCCCTTTCCTGAGTGACACAGAAAGTGCACCAACACACAAATGGATGAAGAAGAGAACACCTCTGAAGGAAGAACACAAACGTTCACGTATACCAATGAAGAAACTCAACGCATTTATGCACTCTTTGAGGATACCACAGGGTCCAGTCACAGTACTACAACTGTTCAATCTAACATCAGACAGTTACTATATACCTCCAAACGAGCCATCAACCAAAAGCTTCATGCAAGCACATTAATACATTACCACAAGGTACAAAGGATCCCAAGAGGGTTAAGAATAGCCCTCAAATCGACTCTATGCAAAAACAATCCACGGTTCACAGAAAAATGGGAAGCAATACTCAATAAGTGTTCACTGGATCTAATACTATTAATAGTAGAAGAGTTATCTAAACTTCTTGTAGACCTTCAGAAAGAAATTGATGAACTCCGTGAAGAAATTTCCAGTAAAATCTCTGACATTGATTGGAATGCAACACTCGCAGATCTTAACAAACAACTTGACGAATATACTAAAGAGATTAACGAAAGGAAAACACGAAAATTTAAGCGTGACAGTACGGATTATAAATTAGGAGAGGTCTACACATGGGCAGAAGCCTATGCTTACAAAAGACAACAACGTCAACACACAGGACAAAGATCGGACATAGATAATACATCTTCCGATGACTCATCCAGTAGAGATAAGACAACCAGAACACCTCAAACTTCACAGCCAAATCTTAGATCAACAGAGACAGGAGACCCACAGCATACAGCCAGTGAGGGCCCAACAACCAGCAGTTCGGGACAATCTCATTTTTTAGAGGCAGGCACAAGGCCACCCGGAGATCCAGGAGGAAAAACATCAACAAAATCAGTGGCCAAAAGCACGCGCAGTCAGAAAACCTTGTGATAAACATCTCCTCTTACAATCTCACACGACTCCAGACTGCTACACTTCAAAAAGGAACCTCCTTTGTTCCCACTTACCATTCTAATCAATTAGAAACTGACATAAGTTTCTTTAAATTCATGCGTCTACTGAGACTTAAACACTATTTTCGAAACATCCTTAACATTCCAGATGTACCACGGAAGAATGCCCTAATGGGACTTCGCAACAGAAGCACCTTTACAGCACCCATGAGTCACAAAGTATTGGATGCCTACGAAACAATCGTTAATAAAGAACTCAAGAAAATTGGCCACCACAACAAAAAGGCATATTCTAACACAACCAAAAAAGAACAACACGCCTTAAAAGAATTAGCAAAAAAAACAGAGATTACCATACGTCAAGCCGACAAAGGTGGAGCACTGGTCATTATGGATACCATCTTTTACACTAAAAACATTAATGACCACGTCAACAATTCAGAAACATACATGCCTACCCCAACGGATCCAACCAATGATTTTATGATTGTGCTAAAAGCCATTGTTAACACGGCTTTAGAACAGGGAGTTATCAACGATGAAGACAAACGTATCTGATCAAAAGCAACCCATCTACACCCTACTATGCACAAAAACGCCACAAGACCGCCATTCAGACCCATTGTGTCTACAGTTAACTCGCTACATGAACCTGTAGGGAAATATTTGGATAAACATCTACAAGCTTCTGTTCAGTCAATGACGACCTACATCAAGGACACCACTGATTTTCTCAACATCCTGGAGTCTATTCGAGATATGATAACTATGGAAACCGTCCTATGTACCATTGACGTAAACTCACTTTACACCTCTATACCCCATTATAAAGGCATTGAGGCAATCGAGTCATTTCTAATGACCACAGACAAACCAGAGAATCTCAAAGTATTTCTGATGGAACTTATGCATTTCACCCTTTACCACAGTTACTTTGAATGGGCAGGAACATTTTACATTCAATGCTCCGGAACTTCCATGGGCAATTGTGCCGCCCCAACATACGCGAACCTTTTCATGCACCGTTTTGAAATGGACAACATACTTTCCAAACACGAGTGGACCCAACATCTTACCCTTTATAAAAGATACATTGATGACATTTTTATCTTATGGAATGGCCCAATTAATCATCTGGAATCATTAATTGAATCACTCAATACAGTTGACCAACGAATTCAATTCACTCACTGTATAAACAAAGAATCGATAACATTCCTGGATACTAAGGTCACATTACATCAAGGACACCTCACCACTGAAGTTTACACTAAACCTACTGACCGCAATAACCTTCTGCACTTTCATAGTTTCCACCAACCATCTCTCAAGAATCACTTGCCCTACTCACAACTACTACGATTGAAAAGAATCTCAAGCACCAATGAATTGTTTGAATCAAGCAAATCAGCTTGCATTTTCAAATTTGAACAGCGAAAATATCCTACCAAAGTTCTTGACAACGCCATTTTGAAGTCTAACAAGTCTACCCGACAAATGCTTCTTTCACCCAAACCACCAAAAACTTCAGATCAACGAATGACATTTGTGTCAAAATTTTCTACACAAAGTTTCAACATAAAAAAAACCATCCTCAGTTATTGGCCTATGTTAAGCATGGAAATGGATTTCAATAACATTTTTGAAATATCAACTAGATTTGCATACCAAAGATCACGCAATTTCAAACAAATATTGTCCAAAGCTGATGAACCTACTACCAGCACCTTTAAAGGTACTTTACCATGTCTTAACTGTGGCAATTGCAACTCTATCATTAAAGGTACCAACATCCAACACCCTTCACAAGGCAACACGATTAAACTCAAGGTTACAGCCACATGTAACAGTCAGAATCTCATCTACATGTTGAAATGTCCATGTGGTTTGGTTTATGTGGGCAAAACTGAGAGAAAAATCCGCATACGGATTAATGAACACAAAAGCAATATACGTACCAAACAGGCGAAATCACCAATTGCAACTCATTTTCACCAGCATCAGCATAACATCTGCCAATTGCGATTTCTAGTTCTTGAACAGATTCCCCATCTGAGGGGACGAGATAATAGTAAATATCTATTACAAAGAGAAACATTTTGGATCCATAAGCTGAATTCCATACATCCGAAAGGTCTCAACGAACGTTATGATCTGGGCTGTTTTCTGTAACTAAGGTCTTCTTTATTCACCTTAAAATGGAGATTTGAACTTTCACCCGGCTTGTGATACCCTATTACCTTGTGTAACTTTACAGTTTATGTTGATACCCTATTACCTTGTGTAACTTTACAGTTCATGTTGAACCTTACAGTTATTTTATCTTATTTACGAATTTTTTCATATACACGTGTACCCTTGTACAACCACATTGATGCCCCCTAACAAGCACCATGATTTGGCACTATTTTACAACTTTTTGAACTCTCGCTTCTCCTTTGAATTATTCAAATTATATGTGTTTCTTCAGTTTCACACGCTGTCCTTTCCATTTTACTTTTGGCCTAATTCCTTTACAGAATTAACCGTACTCATTTTGTTGACCACGATATTGTTTGTACATGTAGTTTGATCAAACTTTATTGACCTCTTGGAACTACAAGTCTGTTTTCTTTGTAGTTCTCCTTTTCCCGCATTTTTCCCCATCACGTGTCTATATATCACATGATTACGATTCATTACACTTACCGCAGCGTTTCCGACTTGATTCTCCCGGTTTCAGGAGAACCTATACACCACCATTACCAACTGTAAGTTTGATCTACCGTTACTTGTCAAAAATTGATTGAGCTTTTTTAAAGGTCCCACGCTGTATGTATTTTCGCTACTTATACCACCATCTAGATTTTTCTTTCTTTTTTATTTCGTCTTTACTTCTTCTCACAATTTTGGCAAAAGCACACCACATTATTTTGTCCTACATGGCATTTTCATTCATTCATTTCATTCACTCTTTTCACCTATACTACCATCCAAACTTTCCTGGTCCATTTTGGCTTTACTTTTTCTTACGATTTTGGTAAATGCACACCACATTATGTTGTTTTGACATGTTAAGCAAGTGGATATTTTCTAATTACCATGATGTGTAGCGCGCCTCTACTTCGGTAATTACCAACACTGGTATTGTGCTTTTCTACCAATCACGAACGCATTATTTTTAATACTGTTTCAACATGATTGTGTTTGTTACAACCAACATCTACTGTATAAACATAATTGTTTAGGCAAAGATTTTTCTTTTCTATTGAGTGTTTACAAAATGTATGTATATACTGAACCCTATACCTTATCCTTTCAGAGTACCGCCCCTGAAGAAGGGCTTAAAAAGCCCGAAATGCATTGGGCAGTTGGATAAATGATGCATTGATAAAGAATGAATACAATTCTTTGACTTCATTAATTTCGAACAACGATTAATAAACCCAAGTTATGCTTGAATAAACTTCGATTTACCTGAGCTTAATTTCACAAAAGAGACCATATCTCTGAGGTTGAGTGCAAAACGAAAGACATTTTCCTATTTAGGAACGTGCTAACTTTATCTACAATTTGAATTCCCTACTCAGGGGGATTAATTCGTTTGCACCAACTAACTATTGTTTAAAATATTGACCCGGAGAAATTTGGAGTGCGCAACTTCTGTTAAAGCCTTTCATATGAGTCCCCTTTCCTGAGTGACACAGAAAGTGCACCAACACACAAATGGATGAAGAAGAGAACACCTCTGAAGGAAGAACACAAACGTTCACGTATACCAATGAAGAAACTCAACGCATTTATGCACTCTTTGAGGATACCACAGGGTCCAGTCACAGTACTACAACTGTTCAATCTAACATCAGACAGTTACTATATACCTCCAAACGAGCCATCAACCAAAAGCTTCATGCAAGCACATTAATACATTACCACAAGGTACAAAGGATCCCAAGAGGGTTAAGAATAGCCCTCAAATCGACTCTATGCAAAAACAATCCACGGTTCACAGAAAAATGGGAAGCAATACTCAATAAGTGTTCACTGGATCTAATACTATTAATAGTAGAAGAGTTATCTAAACTTCTTGTAGACCTTCAGAAAGAAATTGATGAACTCCGTGAAGAAATTTCCAGTAAAATCTCTGACATTGATTGGAATGCAACACTCGCAGATCTTAACAAACAACTTGACGAATATACTAAAGAGATTAACGAAAGGAAAACACGAAAATTTAAGCGTGACAGTACGGATTATAAATTAGGAGAGGTCTACACATGGGCAGAAGCCTATGCTTACAAAAGACAACAACGTCAACACACAGGACAAAGATCGGACATAGATAATACATCTTCCGATGACTCATCCAGTAGAGATAAGACAACCAGAACACCTCAAACTTCACAGCCAAATCTTAGATCAACAGAGACAGGAGACCCACAGCATACAGCCAGTGAGGGCCCAACAACCAGCAGTTCGGGACAATCTCATTTTTTAGAGGCAGGCACAAGGCCACCCGGAGATCCAGGAGGAAAAACATCAACAAAATCAGTGGCCAAAAGCACGCGCAGTCAGAAAACCTTGTGATAAACATCTCCTCTTACAATCTCACACGACTCCAGACTGCTACACTTCAAAAAGGAACCTCCTTTGTTCCCACTTACCATTCTAATCAATTAGAAACTGACATAAGTTTCTTTAAATTCATGCGTCTACTGAGACTTAAACACTATTTTCGAAACATCCTTAACATTCCAGATGTACCACGGAAGAATGCCCTAATGGGACTTCGCAACAGAAGCACCTTTACAGCACCCATGAGTCACAAAGTATTGGATGCCTACGAAACAATCGTTAATAAAGAACTCAAGAAAATTGGCCACCACAACAAAAAGGCATATTCTAACACAACCAAAAAAGAACAACACGCCTTAAAAGAATTAGCAAACAAACCAGAGATTACCATACGTCAAGCAGACAAAGGTGGAGCACTGGTCATTATGGATACCATCTTTTACATTAAAAACATTAATGACCACGTCAACAATTCAGAAACATACATGCCTACCCCAACGGATCCAACCAATGATTTTATGATTGTGCTAAAAGCCATTGTTAACACGGCTTTAGAACAGGGAGTTATCAACGATGAAGACAAACGTATCTGATCAAAAGCAACCCATCTACACCCTACTATGCACAAAAACGCCACAAGACCGCCATTCAGACCCATTGTGTCTACAGTTAACTCGCTACATGAACCTGTAGGGAAATATTTGGATAAACATCTACAAGCTTCTGTTCAGTCAATGACGACCTACATCAAGGACACCACTGATTTTCTCAACATCCTGGAGTCTATTCGAGATATGATAACTATGGAAACCGTCCTATGTACCATTGACGTAAACTCACTTTACACCTCTATACCCCATGATAAAGGCATTGAGGCAATCGAGTCATTTCTAATGACCACAGACAAACCAGAGAATCTCAAAGTATTTCTGATGGAACTTATGCATTTCACCCTTTACCACAGTTACTTTGAATGGGCAGGAACATTTTACATTCAATGCTCCGGAACTTCCATGGGCAATTGTGCCGCCCCAACATACGCGAACCTTTTCATGCACCGTTTTGAAATGGACAACATACTTTCCAAACACGAGTGGACCCAACATCTTACCCTTTATAAAAGATACATTGATGACATTTTTATCTTATGGAATGGCCCAATTAATCATCTGGAATCATTAATTGAATCACTCAATACAGTTGACCAACGAATTCAATTCACTCACTGTATAAACAAAGAATCGATAACATTCCTGGATACTAAGGTCACATTACATCAAGGACACCTCACCACTGAAGTTTACACTAAACCTACTGACCGCAATAACCTTCTGCACTTTCACAGTTTCCACCAACCATCTCTCAAGAATCACTTGCCCTACTCACAACTACTACGATTGAAAAGAATCTCAAGCACCAATGAATTGTTTGAATCAAGCAAATCAGCTTGCATTTTCAAATTTGAACAGCGAAAATATCCTACCAAAGTTCTTGACAACGCCATTTTGAAGTCTAACAAGTCTACCCGACAAATGCTTCTTTCACCCAAACCACCAAAAACTTCAGATCAACGAATGACATTTGTGTCAAAATTTTCTACACAAAGTTTCAACATAAAAAAAACCATCCTCAGGTATTGGCCTATGTTAAGCATGGAAATGGATTTCAATAACATTTTTGAAATATCAACTAGATTTGCATACCAAAGATCACGCAATTTCAAACAAATATTGTCCAAAGCTGATGAACCTACTACCAGCACCTTTAAAGGTACTTTACCATGTCTTAACTGTGGCAATTGCAACTCTATCATTAAAGGTACCAACATCCAACACCCTTCACAAGGCAACACGATTAAACTCAAGGTTACAGCCACATGTAACAGTCAGAATCTCATCTACATGTTGAAATGTCCATGTGGTTTGGTTTATGTGGGCAAAACTGAGAGAAAAATCCGCATACGGATTAATGAACACAAAAGCAATATACGTACCAAACAGGCGAAATCACCAATTGCAACTCATTTTCACCAGCATCAGCATAACATCTGCCAATTGCGATTTCTAGTTCTTGAACAGATTCCCCATCTGAGGGGACGAGATAATAGTAAATATCTATTACAAAGAGAAACATTTTGGATCCATAAGCTGAATTCCATACATCCGAAAGGTCTCAACGAACGTTATGATCTGGGCTGTTTTCTGTAACTAAGGTCTTCTTTATTCACCTTAAAATGGAGATTTGAACTTTCACCCGGCTTGTGATACCCTATTACCTTGTGTAACTTTACAGTTTATGTTGATACCCTATTACCTTGTGTAACTTTACAGTTCATGTTGAACCTTACAGTTATTTTATCTTATTTACGAATTTTTTCATATACACGTGTACCCTTGTACAACCACATTGATGCCCCCTAACAAGCACCATGATTTGGCACTATTTTACAACTTTTTGAACTCTCGCTTCTCCTTTGAATTATTCAAATTATATGTGTTTCTTCAGTTTCACACGCTGTCCTTTCCATTTTACTTTTGGCCTAATTCCTTTACAGAATTAACCGTACTCATTTTGTTGACCACGATATTGTTTGTACATGTAGTTTGATCAAACTTTATTGACCTCTTGGAACTACAAGTCTGTTTTCTTTGTAGTTCTCCTTTTCCCGCATTTTTCCCCATCACGTGTCTATATATCACATGATTACGATTCATTACACTTACCGCAGCGTTTCCGACTTGATTCTCCCGGTTTCAGGAGAACCTATACACCACCATTACCAACTGTAAGTTTGATCTACCGTTACTTGTCAAAAATTGATTGAGCTTTTTTAAAGGTCCCACGCTGTATGTATTTTCGCTACTTATACCACCATCTAGATTTTTCTTTCTTTTTTATTTCGTCTTTACTTCTTCTCACAATTTTGGCAAAAGCACACCACATTATTTTGTCCTACATGGCATTTTCATTCATTCATTTCATTCACTCTTTTCACCTATACTACCATCCAAACTTTCCTGGTCCATTTTGGCTTTACTTTTTCTTACGATTTTGGTAAATGCACACCACATTATGTTGTTTTGACATGTTAAGCAAGTGGATATTTTCTAATTACCATGATGTGTAGCGCGCCTCTACTTCGGTAATTACCAACACTGGTATTGTGCTTTTCTACCAATCACGAACGCATTATTTTTAATACTGTTTCAACATGATTGTGTTTGTTACAACCAACATCTACTGTATAAACATAATTGTTTAGGCAAAGATTTTTCTTTTCTATTGAGTGTTTACAAAATGTATGTATATACTGAACCCTATACCTTATCCTTTCAGAGTACCGCCCCTGAAGAAGGGCTTAAAAAGCCCGAAATGCATTGGGCAGTTGGATAAATGATGCATTGATAAAGAATGAATACAATTCTTTGACTTCATTAATTTCGAACAACGATTAATAAACCCAAGTTATGCTTGAATAAACTTCGATTTACCTGAGTTTAATTTCACAAAAGAGACCATATCTCTGAGATTGAGTGCAAAACGAAAGACATTTTCCTATTTAGGAACGTGCTAACTTTATTTACTTACTATAGGTAGGTTACTTCGCCGCCTCCTTACCAGTCCTGAGTGGTTTGTATGAGGGAATACTATTAGGATAAGGCAGTAGGTTTCCCAAGTACAATAATGTGTTACCATTTTAACAGGTCATTCTAGATCCGGGGGCTCCTGTAGCTGGGTTTGTGAACCCCAAAACAACCAAAGTTCAAATCCTGGCTTTTCCACATCACCAAATGGCGTGATCCTGTGCAGATCATTTTATCTCTCTAAAACTGGTAATACCGCTTAGGGAATTTACAAAAGCAAGTAGTAGTAGAAACTGAAGTAAGGTTTACACTTTCTAAACGGTATGTGAGCCCATGTCAAGTCCAGTGTGACCCCACCCACCCCCATCAAGACCCTGAGCAGCTTTGAGTGGCGTTCATGATGAAGGTCACTTCAGAGCTCTGACGGCACTTCCTTGATCAGGCGTTGGGTCCGTGCTGGCCACAGAACGTGCAATTGGTTGCCCAGAAGCTTGTTTGAGCTTGGCATTACTGCTGCGTTACCGCATCCTCCAAATCCCGTAGTTCTGTTCCCCTCAGGTGTTACTGAGGCACGTCTGTCATGAACATCCCTACTACTCGTCATCTTAGTTTGCCGCATTCAGTATTACTAACTGCTGTGTCTCCATCATTACTACTGCTGTCTCCATTGTTACTACTGATGTCTCTCCTTTGTTACCACTGCTGTACCTCCATTGCTACCAGTGCGGTCTCCATTGTTACTACAGCTGTCTCCATCGTTACCACAGCTTTCTCCATTGTTACTACAGCTGTCTCCATTGTTACTACTGCTGCCTCCATTGTTACTACTGCTGTCTCTCCATTGCTACCAGTGCGGTCTCCATTGTTACTACAGCTGTCTCCATTGTTACCACAGCTGTCTCCATTGTTACTACAACTGTCTCCATTGTTACTACTGCTGTCTCCATTATTGCTACTGCTGTCTCTCCATTGTTGCTACTGCTATCCCTCCAACGTTACTACTGCGGTCTCTCCATCCTTACTACTGCTGTCTCTCCATCGTTTCGACTGCTGTCTCTCCATCGTTCCTACTGCTGTCTCTCCATCGTTCCTACTGCAGTCTCTCCATTGTTACTACTGATGTCTCTCCTTTGTTACCACTGCTGTACCTCCATAATTACTGCTGTGGTGTCTCCATTGTCACTTCTGATGTCCCTGCATTGTTACTACCACTGTGTATCCATTGTTACTACTGCTTTGTCTCCATTGTTACTACTGCTGTGTTTCCACTGTTGTTACTCCTGTCTCTATTGATATTACTCTTGTGTCTCTATTAATATTACTCCTGCCTCCATTGTTACTACTGCTGTCTCCATTGTTGTTACTCCCATCTCCACTGTTATTCCTGTGCCTCCAAGGATACTACTGTTGAGTCTCCATGGTTGCAGACTGTTGTCATTCATAGGTGTCACCCTGCATCAGATATTTATGCCAACTGCAGGCCTTTGCGGACATTCAAAGGCCCTGTGCCCCTGGCCTCGTATTCCAGCTCTGTACTATGTACACATTCACCCTTATATTCCTGTCCACATTAGTAAAGGTGAACAAAGGTTTCCGGTGAGGTGTTAACGCTTCCGGGACCGTGCATTGTATCTCCGATCTTTCCACTGTACTCTCTTAGGAGGGGAGGGGCCTTTGCCTCATCGGAGGGATGGAAGAAGATGCAAGGTGCAAGAGGTAGGCGCTAGCCAGCGGTCTCGTGTGCAGCCATGCTTTATCTAATGTGCTTACACACGGTCTATTTATAGGCACGAGACCTTGGAAACACAAAATAGTGCCAACTATGCCCCATTGCATTATTGGAACTGCAGTGACATTGATCAACCATAAGGGCTTGATTCACAAAGGTATCACACACAATGATGCATAGTTGTGCATCAACGGGCCCACTGACTGCACGAGACCAGGGCCGGACTGGGTACCAAAAGCAGCTCTGGGAATTTTGTCAGACCACCCCTCGGGTTTGCAAGTGTGAAGCGCTGCTGCTTTTGTTACCTGGGGCCGATATTGCAGCACTGCTGCAAAACCGCCCCCCACCTTTCCAGCTTCCCGGGGAAACGTCTGATGCCCGCTATGGCCAGTCCGGCCCTGCATGAGACACAGGACTCCTACTTAACAAAGGAGACCAGTTGTGGTTGGGAGGCTGGGTGGTAAACTTAGGGCATGCTTTCGGTGCTTAGGCATGGGTGGGGAGTGATAGGGACCAGCAGGGGCGTAACACAGGCCCCCACAGCCCCTGCGGTGCAGGGGCCCCAAGCTCCAGACTGCACTCTGGCCAGAGAGCTCCTGATTGAGCCCGGAAGGGGTCCCACTACATACCGTGCAGGGAGTCCCCCTCACTTTTCGTTACGCCAGTGGGGACCAGGTATTGTGTATGGACGTGTGTGACGTCAGTGAGTGTAAAACCACATCCCTAAAGGGATCATCCTCGGAAATATACTGTCCTTTTCCACATGTGGGTCCTCCAAGAAGGTAAGTTGTCACACTCCCCTTCCCAAACCCCCCACACTGCCCCATCTGTTTTTGCTTTGCCCTGCTGCTGCCAGACCAGGTATAACTGATGGAAGGACCTTGTGCAACTGGTACAAATCCCTTCATGAATAAGAGATGTGCGCACAGATACCGTAGGGTAGACACCCACTTACCTGCACCTCAGTCTGCAGCTGTCCAATCGCTGCACTCCTTGCACATGTACAGATCAGTCTACTCACAAGCGTGTGCTCGTCAAGAGTGGGGCTTGCATGCATATTTTATTTATTCCCCTATGTGTGAGTGTGCAACTTACACACAAGAAATAAAAGAGGGTTTTGACTCTGCCCTTTGCCTCTGGTGCATGTGCCAAGGCTGCCCGGGGGGCCACGTAGGGGACCCTCAACAGGGCGGCCGCCATAGTGTCACAGGAAGGCACTGGAGTCTGCCGACGAGGCTCCCTGGGCGTGGGACCAGGGGGACTTCCGGCCGGCCACTTCCGGTAGTGGGAGGGGGACAGGGGTACATATACTTTCCCCCGCCCACTGTGCAGTCTCTTGACCGCTGCCCGCCTCGCCTCGCACGTCGCATCCCTCCTCGCACGCCGGAGGGTCACGCGTCGTCGTTTCGTTATTGCCCCCAGAAAACGGTGAGTCCTGCTTGCTCCCTTCCCCCGCCCCGGCCCTGTCCCTGGGCAGCACCAGGTACGGGGCACTGTGGTATGGACTGCCACGGGCGGGGGAGGCGTGACCCCAGGTGGGCTTTTGGCCTGGCGGACTGATTAGGGTGGCACGGGCTTGGGGCGCGGTCGGCCGGATATGTGCGCGGCGTGCGACGCGCATTTCGCAGGGTCGCGGGCTGGTTTGTTGCCGCGGTGGGGGCCTTAGTATATCTGTAGGGCGGCGGGTGAGGGGAGGATCCCTGCCGGACGCTGTAGCTCGGAGGCAGCGTCGAGTGTCCTTGGTGCGACAGTCCCCTGCAATGCAAGGTTTCGAGTCCCACCACCAGCTCCGAAATGTCTGTTGTCCGTGAGATTCATAATCTCGGGAAATTTCTCCTTTAAGGGGCATTGGTGCTCACGCTGGTGCTCCAGGGCCTCTGGGTAGAGTCTGCCTGTTTTTTATTGACGGGGCTCGGGCGGCAGCGGGTGCCGGACAGCTGAGCAGGCAGCGCGGCTAAATATTAACTTACGGCGAGCACCTGGCTCACGGCCCCCGGCGCTACGGAGATGGGCCAGGCTGCACGTCTTGGATGTGGTCCGTCGGCTTAATCTGTCTGCTTCGGTGCGGGAAACTAGGGTTCAAGCCTCGAGGTCGCGTCCACATCCTGTGACTCTGGGCAAATCACTTAATCCCCCCGTGCCAGATTGTGTAATGTAAACATGGTGCTCAGGTATAGCGCTCCAATTCTGTGTAATGTAAATACGGTGCTCATGTATAGCGCTCCAATCCTTCGGGTCAATTTCGCGTTATGTAAATATGCAAAAAAGCCAGTGCACGAGTCGAGGCTAGCATCAGAAGAGGCAAGTGGGACAAAAACATGTGAGGAAGTTAAAGATGTGTTTGTTTTGCGCCCGATCTCGCCGACCTTGGTAGCTAAGCAGGGTCGGGCCGCGTCCCGTCCGCGGTCAGGGTGATTGTGTTAGACACACGGGGCTCACAGTTCGAGTCCCGGTGTCGGCCAGCCCACGGAGTGCGGGGTGGCGCCCGCGGGGGCTCCTGAGTACTGTTTCTGGCGGGCTTCTGACATTGAGGCGAGCCTTGGGCCTGGGCTGGTGGCGAGCCCGCCCGTCGCCCTCCCCCTCTGGCCGGGCCAAGGAATATTAGCAGGGCCACGAGTTTCAGGCGGACCGACGTACCTATTGGACACTCGGAATGGGCATGTAAATACGGGGCTATGTCAAGCGCTCCAATACCGCCGGGTCCAGTTCGCGCTATATATTTATGCATTTACTCCAGGCATGGCTCGGTCCGGGTCTAGGGGGGGGGGGAGGGGTACCGGCGACGTCACCGCACGTTCGCTCCCCCCCACCCCCCGTGAACAGGTATGACGGAGATGCCACCCGGGATCTATGCCGCATCCTATGCGTTTCTGATTCTCATCGGAATGGGCAGGGCAGCTCCTCCCCCTCTATGGCCTTCAATAAACCTGCAGCAATTTTCACGCGGCCAGGGTCATTGTTTTAGACACACGGGGCTCACGGTTCGAGTCCCGGTGTCGGCCTGGCCTCGGAGTGTGGGGTGGCGCCCGCGGGGGCTCCCGAGTACTTTTTCGGGCGGCGTTAGCACAAGAGGCCTGAACAGGCACGCTCTGATGCCTACGCATATCACCCTGAATGCACCCGATCTTGTCTGACCTCGAAAGCTAAGCAGGGTCGGGCCTGTTAGTTCTTGGATGGGAGACCGCCTGGGAATACCAGGTGCTGTAGGCATTTTCGATCAGAGCATCCCGCAGGCTTAGACCTGATTGCGCCCCTACTAAGACTGCGCGTCTACATACCACAGGATATTCCTGAATCCACGTGTTTGGGGTATGGTCGCTCGAGGGGGGGCCTGAGTTAGGTGCGCCGGCTGTCTGGGGGCACGAGGGGACTGCTGCGTGGCTGGTACAGCGACAGGGCTTGGGCCCCCCCCACACTTGCCGTGATGTTAGGCCTTCACTGCGCTGTTGACCCCAGCCATGGGACTTGTCGCAGCTATACGCTGTACTGGGATAGGGTGCAGTCGGGATAAGCTTGGTGTGTTTTGCGCGTTTATGCTGTTGTACCAGGGGCAGATACTTTACACCGGGCCTAGCGGGTTTTATGTCCAGCGACCTTGCGTTGGTGGGTTCTGGGCAGTACTTATCTCTTGTGTCAGGTACAAGGGAGGCAGGGCACAGTTGCCAGTGCTAAGGACCTTGGGGGAAGGAGGAAAGGAAAAACAAAATCGTTACTCAGCTGCCGCATGCTGGGGCTAGTAGCAAGGAGGCTACGGGATCTGCGGTTGCTTAACCTATGATTTGTTTTACAGGATCGTGAGGAATTATCACACGACAACCGGTCTACAGGGCCCGCTTTCTCAGGTGGGGGTTGCGTGGTAAGCCTGATGGGGCATTCAAGGGAGTGTGACACGCTGGGCATTCCAGTTGATAATAACACATTCATATGTAGCCAGTAGTTTCTTTACATCAACCTACCTGGTTCTCTGCATCTTCACATCCAGAGCCAGAATACTCCCTGCGTCCCAAACACTTAATGACCCATAGGCCATGTCCCCCAATTTTACAAGCTATTTTCCGGGCGGCCATGGGGTTTCTAATTTGGACAGCATTGCCAGTTCTTGAGGGTGGGTTGCATCCGGGTCGGTATTCACCCCACTTTCTTACTTTTCACGTTACGTGTCATCCTCGCGACTACCAGGACTATCGTTTCTGGGCTACCAAAAGGGAAGACATTTACCCAACCTCCCCCAATGTCCCATTGCTCTGCCTACCATTGTTATATACTGCAGCAAGTTTACCTGGTTAAAACTTGACGGGGGTCCAGGTGCGCAGCACTGGCACGGATTTTTCAACATCGGCGCCCTGACAGCCTGCCACAAGGGCGCTGTCTATTTTAGAGATGAGCACACCAACAGGCATCCATCAACTTATTATGCATTGAATTTCTATTCCTGTTGCCCGAGCCATGGTTAGGGGCCTGGTATAGTCTGATGTCCACTTGTACTTGCTCAGGGTATAGCAAGGATGCTACTTTGCTTGGCAGCACGGCTGGAGCAAGGTGTGGGGCAAACGGAGGTGGGCGCCTGAGGTGAGTGCAGGCATATAGTTGCACATCTGACTGCAGCTGGCCTACAAGGGCCTTGGGAAGTTCCCGGGAGGGTCTGTGTCATCGAAGGTCAAGGTGATGCTCCAAGGATGACAGGATAGAATACTTACATTGTTTGGGGCTAAAATCTAGAACACAATTTGTAGTCTCGGCAACAATGCTCAACGTCCTGGAATTCTGGACAAATCACTTAATCTCCCTGTGCCTTACAAAATGTATGGGTCCTCAGGTAACGGAACTGGTGCTCATGTAAAGCGCTATGTTACCCGACATCTCGGGTCGTATTTCTTGCTATATATAACTCTATACATATTTGAAATAAATAAATATTCTTATCTAGCCCTGTAGGCATGCATAGATCCAGTGACCCAGCCGCCCAAATGAAAGGCAGAGCTAGCACACAGTGGATACATGCTACCGATAAAAATGCAGCGGTTTTTATTCCAGTCAGGGACCTAAATGTATGCTGCAGCTTTGCACTGGCTATTACGCCAATGTGCAAAGTAAGACTAAAGGCAGTTACTTGGGCAATTTAAAAAAAAAAAAAGCTTAAGTTACTTGATTGGGATGACATCAAGAAAGGTTAGGGAAGGGAAGCTTGGCAAATATATAATTATAAGAAGTATGTGGTATTCACAAACAGTACTATGCCTCTCACGTGACAGATATTTCAGTGTCAAGTTCTTTACCCGGCCTTTTGGTTCTTTAAGTCATTTTATCCGCCACCCGGATCTACATGCCTTTCTGGTGGTCATGCGTTGCGGATGTCTTACCATGCGATGAACCACAGCAAATGTAAATATACTTGGGGAAGCAAAGGACTGCCAGAGTTTGCCCAGGCTTACCAGTGTTGACTAAGGCAGCCCGCTCTGGATAATGCAGTGGTGTAAGGGAGGTCTAGGTTTCAGGGGCTCCAAGCCAACTCGGGGGGGCTCCTAGCGGGAGCGGGCTAGTGTGGCGGCCAGCTCGGCCTTAATTTGGGGCTGTAGCAGGTATTTGCATGCAGTAAGTACTTAGATTCTAGTGGTCTGCCCTCAGGGGAGGGTTCCCACAATCCACCCGTGCCTAAGCACCTGAATGGGTCAACCTGCGACACACCTGGCGATCATGTGCAACGCTCTATACCTAGGCAGAATGTGCGCATGAGAGTAACTCCGCATAAGGGTAGTTTCAGGTATTTACAAGACAGTGATGGAACAACAGAGACTTATATTATATTAGATTCACTATTGGGTATTCCATACTCCAGGGGGAGGGACCCATACATATTTCTCCCGGGCCACATAAAGCCACAGTGATACACTCTTTACATACTTGAACCGTGCAGCATGTTTATCTGATTGAAACACAGCGTGCAACCCCAGGAGCACCGGGTTCTAGGTCTGCTCCAAGACTCCATTAGTAACGGCAGGACAGTCATTTGTTCGGCCCAAAATGACATTAACTGATTGTGGGCATGTTGCCCAGTGCCAACCTAAAAGCTTTGCATGAGTACACAGGAGGGGGCTTTACTTTGAGTGTCCGGTAATTTTATGAGTGAGGCAGTTGAACCGATACCAGTAGGGCTATCATGACGGTCTTTTGTTGGCTCCTGTTGAATGTAAGGGTACCCATTTTCACAGTAACTGTGTGCTTACCTGTGGTAGGATTTGGTTTGTCGGTTACAGTCAGCTTTCCTCCTGCCCAAGCCATCCTTTTAGCCTTGGGGGGGGGGGGCTGGATTGCCTCATTTGTCATACTTGGAGTCAAGGTAAATAGATGCTTGTCAGCTCTGTAATTTCGATTGCCACGTTTGCTGCGCTTCAAGGACAGATGTTGAATGTCTCCTGACAAGTGCCGCTTGCAATTGTAGTTTACATTGGTGAATACATTATCCTTTCACTTGCGGTCAGAGAAAGTAGATAATCTGGTTGGATATAGCATTGCATGACCTGGGACACTTAGCAGCAAAGCCGGCTAGCATTAAGCACATATATCGTCATCCGGAAGGGGGATGCAGATGTCAGTTCTGTGTGGACAAATGCTCCGTTAGTAAGGGAGCTCCCTGGGTTAAGGCGTGCACGGCAAGGAACTGAGGGTAACCAGCAAAGGCTTCCAGGGTTTGTAAAGTTGATCAGATGGGCCAAGCTGTGCTGCAAAGCGCTGTGCATAATCTATAGGTCACAGTTTTGAATACTAAGGTCCTATGCACAGTTACTATTAGGTTCTGATTCCTATACGCCTGCACACCATCACATATATTGTACATTCGGGACACATGTTATACCTTCCACCGACCCCCGATGAGAGGTAACCACACATTTTCAGCAATGTAATTTCCTACGGGTTAAGAGGGGCGAGTTGTGGTGGCAACAAGACACCTGCAGCAGGGAGTGCCGCCAGGCGGCAAGGAGTTGGAGAGTGAATGGGATTTGAAGGTCCCACTGGGCGCCTGCCACCTGGCCACTGCAGGTTGTTGATGGTGATCTCTAAGGGCTTAGTAGGGGTCATGACAAAATACACCTGGGCTGATTCACTGGCGGGGTGTGGTGGTCCCTACCTCATTTCACATGATTCTCCCTGTCGGGTCTGTCTAACGATCATCGCAAAGGGCTTTAAATTAACAGCCTCTCTTGTCTCTGCCATACTGTGAGCATTAAGCAAGCGGTCTGAGCATCAGTAGGTTGGGGTGAGCACGTCCGTTCCCGGCGTTGTGGCTGTGATTCCTGATGTGACTCTTGGAGTCCTAGTCCTGCTTGCTGTAGGTGGAATGATGAGTGTTGATTACATAACTGGATGCGATGGCTGAGGAGGCAGAACCTTGCAGCACACTCTGCTAAGCAATGTTCCTGGTGAATTGTTTTGACCCAAGGCCGAAGTGAGAGCCTCTAGTGCAGGGCCAGAATCATTAGGTGACGGCAGCATGACAAAGGTCTTTTAGGCACTGGTAGAATGGTGCATGCTAAGTAGTCCTGAAGGCCCACCCCCCCTTGCAAGGATGGCAAGCAGGGGTCACAAGGGGGATGGAGCTATCAGCTGCCAATCTTTTGAGCATATAACCAGCATGAAAGTCGGAGGGAGGCTGCTGAGTTGCCCTAGCATTGTTTGTCTCGCTTCAGGGCCAGCTATGGTACTGTTCAGGGTAAGGTTAGAATTCTTGGTTGCGTTTGGATACTTTGACAGGTTGCCCTTGCTCATGCAACACGGCGATAAAGTGGTAATTTTGTGGATGTGAACTAGGTGTACCTTTAAGAAACTCATTAGATCTTGCAGTCCCGCCATTGCAGAACATAAGATTTGTCAACATTCTTCAAGGAAACCATTATTAGCAGGAAGGTATTGAACCATGGAGAGCCAATGGTTGTGGGTTCGTGCACAACAGTAGTAAGGGACTTACATTCAGTTTCAACAGGCTATGTGTACCATCAATAGCACCAGCAGCTGTGAAGCTTCTATTTCGTCCAGGATTGGGGCTGGCAATGTCATCAAACTTTGCAGCCAGACACGGACTAGGCAAAGACATACCTGTGATGGTGCAACGTGCACTCAGCAGTAGAGTTAGCTGAGTTTCAACATACCCTGGTATACCGTCAGTGATAAATGTAAGGTTAGGGGCTACACATGAATACGCACTTTCTGTCAGCTGGGGCGGGAGTGTGCCAGTGCCAAGAGGGTGCGGGTTGCCTGGTTAGGGCTGATATGGACGGGAGGGAGCACTAATACGGACAACCACAAGAGCACATTTTGCAGTCATAGAAGGTTAAATTGATAAATTGATGGCATGGTACCAGTTTCTTCAGTTATGCAAATTTTCCTTGGCAGTTGTCAGCGAACATTCAGACTGCAATGTTGGTGGTTAGCCTGTTGTCAGGCCTTTTAGATGTGTTTTTAGCTCAGGCATGGCCGAGTATGGGTTAGATGCCTGAAATCTGCCCTGGGATACATGTTCTCAGGCATGAGGAGCAGCAGAACTTAAAGGGGCTTGGGTCCGACCTCTGGTTACAGGTTCAGATCCTGGTAGGTCCACTTAGTATCCCGTCCTTCTGAGTTCGATGAAACAAGTACCATTGATTTGAGTAACGATAACGTGTAATTTCTCCCGCCCTTTAGCCTTGGCTGGCAGCAATGCAGGTTGTGGAAGATGTCATCCAACGAGTATGCTATGGGCCAATTTTTGGGTTAAGCACAAATAGGCTACAAAGTATTGGAGGACACTTGGCATTCCCAGTACTCGAGAAAGAGCAGGTATCTATACATTTGGTTCCCCTTCAGTCCACACTGTCCTGTCTGCTCCCTGGTGTCTAACAGAAGTTTTGGAGGGCAAGGCGTCACCTGGGGTGGTGACTGGCGTAATGTTATGGACATACTCCGACAAGTGCTATACACAAATAGCTGGGTGAGAGGAATGAAGGCGGGCTTGATTACTCTTACTTCCACCGCATTGGCACTTCTTGTCAGAGGTATTGCTCTTCATCCAGGCAATGTTAACATTGAACCAACACCAAGCTAATTGTTTTAGGTCATCCTGGGCGCATATACATGAAGCACTGGGCGAGGTGGGTACCACGGATACTGGGTCCCCCTCAGAGTTGCAGGCTCAGCAGGACATACTAACAGGAGGGGCGATGGGAATCCTAAGGCATTTTAAGGGATAGCCGGCCGTAAGCCACCCTGGCGAGGGGTGGTGTAATTGTGCAGGCACTGAAACAGCTTCTGTATAACTAGCGGCCCTGGCAGGGGTGGGTGTGTGTCCCCTCTCATCACTGGGGTCGAAGGTTGGGAGGCAGGGATTTGTCTTTCCAGGGTAGGAGGGGCCTGCTGCCAGAATTAAATTCCACTGGTGTAAGTTATGCATCCAGCCCTGAAGAGAGGGGTTGTGGTTTTATCAGTCTGAAACCCACAGGGAGTTGAGAAAGGATGGAGGCACCAGCTGTCCTCCCGTCCAGTATGGGCTTGGACTTGTTTTGACTGGCCCTGGGAGAGTCGAAGGAATCAGCAGGATATAGGTAAGATGCCTACCTTGGTGGGGGGGCCCTGGTTGTGACGGTGGCCACCCCCAGAGCTGTGGAGGAGTTGCAGGGCGATCCAGAGTCTGCAAGGTACAGAAGGGTACTATATGCAGCAGCACAACAAGGGTGCTAAGCCAAGGATACCCAGGGATGTCTTAGCGTTGTCCCCTGGAAGAACTACGGTGCCCCGTTAGTCCAACGGGCGGTTGTGGGTCTGAGCAACCGGGGGCTTGCTGGAACGCTCCGCCCACCTTTTGGGGGGCGTGAGTAAGGGAGTGGACTGGTGGTCCACTGATGGGAGGGGTGGCCCCTCCCAATAAGTGGTAAGCACCGATTGGCGACGGCCACGGTGCAATTTGGCTCATCAGGGGGGTAGGCGGCATAAGGGTTGGCCTGCCCTGGGATCGCCCGTAAGATAACCCACCATGTTGGCATATTTGTTATGCAAATAAACCTGCAGCACTTTTCTCCACTAACAAGGTGTCGTGTGGTTTATTGATGTATTTTGCTGCATGATAACTGAGTACTGTTGCTGATATTGGCACTATGCCAAGGCTGCCCGGGGGGCCACGTAGGCGACCCTCAACAGGGCGGCCGCCATAATGCCACAGGAAGGCACTGGAGTCTGCCGACGAGGCTCCCTGGGCGTGGGACCAGGGGGACTTCCGGCCGGCCACTTTCGGTAGTGGGAGGGGGACAGGGGTACATATACTTTCCCCCGCCCACTGGACAGTCTCTTGACCGCTGCCCGTCTCGCCTTTCCAGCCCCACCGCGTACTCTGCGGACGGACAATATGAGGATGGGGGGGGAATATCTAACCTATTGTTTTGTGTTGCAGGAGGAGTTACAGGGCGATCCAGAGTCTGCAAGGTACAGAAGGGTACTATATGCAGCAGCACAACAAGGGTGCTAAGCCAAGGATACCCAGGGATGTCTTAGCGTTGTCCCCTGGAAGAACTACGGCGCCCCGTTAGTCCTACGGGCGGTTGTGGGTCTGAGCAACCGGGGGCTGCTTGGAACGCTCCGCCCACCTTTTGGGGGGCGTGAGTAAGCGAGTGGACTGATGGTCCACTGATGGGAGGGGTGGCCCCTCCCAATAAGTGGTAAGCACCGATTGGCGACGGCCACGGTGTAATTTGGCTCATCAGGCGGGCAGGCGGCATAAGGGTTGGCCTGCCCTGGGATAACCCACCATGTTGGCATATTTGTTATGTTATGTTATGTTATGTTAAAATATTCTTGTATAGCGCCTATCACCACTGGTGCAAATAAACCTGCAGCAATTTTCTCCACTAACAAGGTATCGTGTGGTTTATTGATGTATTTTGCTGCATGATAACTGAGTACTGTTGCTGATATTGGCACTATGCTGTATGGTGCATCCTCTGTGGCGAAGAGATGCCAGTGGAAGGCGGTTCAGCAGAAGAAAGAGGGGACAGACCCCCTCAGGGGGGCATCAAGGCTCACAGTGTTTTACCCCTACTTATGGTGTCTATGATTCTGGTGTGGCAAGAGGTGTTACCGGTCGATGGAATGATTGGTCGGGGTGGGCACGCTCCGCAGGTGCCCCAAGACGGCCTTCATGGCTTTACCCGAACAATATCCAGTACAACCCGGTGATGGAGGGAGCGCGGCATAGTAAGTTCTGCTGCCTTCAACATCACCCAGTGGCTGCCCTTGACTGCCCATGCCAAGCACCTGGTTATCTAGATAACTCACAACTCAATGACACAATGCCAGGGTGCATTGGCTGGCATCTCTTAAAACGGGGCAGGAGCCGTTGTGGGCAAAACGTCCCAGTTCCTTGCTCAAAACCACCAACTGGCCCCAGAAGTGTATTTCAGCTCGTCTGACTCGCATGCAGGTTTATAGAAAAGCACCGGGTCATACCTGTAATGACGTATGACAAAGAAAGACACATGTCTTCTCAATCTTCACTTGTGCACCTTGTCCAAATGCCTGGGTTTTGATACTAGTCTTCAGTAAGTAGGACACATATGTGCAGTGCTGGCCCAGCCACTTCCAAGCACTCTTCTGACCCCTGGTGGAGGAGAGCGGTAGAGTTGTCACATTGTTACTGTATACAAATCCACTCCGAGCATTACCTTGCTTTCAGTCCAAGACTAGACCTCAGTAGTTAACAGTACATTGTCAAGTATAACGTAAACTGCTGATCCAGCAATAGCTAGACCTTTCATAAATTCGCTTTACGCCTTTTACATAAATTCAGGTATAGATTTTCCCAGCTGTTTTTAAGACTAAATTCACTGCACACTTGGTATTTCTCCCACACCATGTCCACTTTTGCTTAAGGTTGAAAATGTTAAACAAAATAAGGCCAATGAACCCTTTGTAATACATAACATTGAAGGAATTTACAAGCTGGATAAATATACAGTTATTATTTATGCCTTGCAGCTGTTCAGCATTAATGTGACTTAAAGGTTGGTATCAGTTGTCCGTTTATTTTTATTTTTGTTATTTCTATTCCACTTAGAATGGAATGCCTTTCATCAGGCACAACCTGTACCCTGCCTGCCCCTTAATGTTCCAATTAAGGCGAGCGCGGTTTATTTTGATTGCCCGTGCACTAAAACACCACTAAAAGGCTCACCTCGGTTCTGTTTCTCCAAGCGGGTAGAGACATCTTCGAGGCGCATGAAGAAAGCCTGCTGTTTCTTCACTTTCTCAGAAGGAGTCGGTTCCCAGCAGATACTTTTTTCTGGTCAAGGTGGGTTCAGTAGCTGCTTGATGCCACCACAGAGCTGTCCTTTCACAAAGAAAGAAGTAACTGAGCACTGGGCTTGCGCCTGCAAATTCCATCTAGTTTCATATTTTTTTAAGTTCACAAAAAAACGAGGTGCATAGATCTTACCCTGTAAGAATCTCAGCTTTCTTTGCAACTGATTACTCCTTAACCAAATTTGAAAAGTCACTACAGGGTCTACCTAGCCGTCCGACTTATTGCCAGAGCCACTGGAATTAGGCGATTGTGCGGCAGCTGCGATTTTCACATTATTATAGATTTGTCGCTTTTGCCACATAATCCATCATCTGCCGAATAATCTGCAGATTTGTACAATGGTTTCTAGCTTAAACAGTTCAAAAGTTACTAAAAATGCAGCAAAAGCTGTTGCTGCTCAGTGGAAGGCCCTTTGCAAAGCAGGACTTGTCACCTTTTTGTTGCTTATTCCTATATTTGGTTTTTAAACTGGTACTAATGAGGTACAACCAATTCCCAGACAGTGTTACCAAATTTAACAAGCATTTGCAATGCAATAGGTCTTGCATTTGCAAGAGTTTGAGCTATTGGCATTGTAAATGACAATGCCTTTTATTTATGTGTTTTGAAAACCCACAAGCGGTGCGTAAACACGCACTTTGGGCCCGATTCACAGAACTAACTTAAGACAAAATCCTAAACTTACTACCATTTTCGTATTCACAGAATGCACTTACTCATTTTGGTATTCACAGAAGACACTTACTCACTTCGGTATTCACAGAAGTTTAGTAGTAGTACAGTTAGGACTCCTAACTTTAGGACTCCTAAATGCCTTATGTGAATACCGAAAGTCTTAAAATAAGGATTTTTCTCAATTTAGTAGTACTAAAGTTAGGACTACTAACTTTAGGACTCCTAAATGCCTTCTGTGAATACCGAAAGTCTTAAAATTAGGATTTTTCTCAGTTTAGGAGTCCTAAAGTTAGGACTCCTAACTTTACTACTACTAAACTGAGAAAAATCCTAATTATAAGGCTTTCGGTATTCACAGAAGGCATTTAGGAGTCCTAAAGTTAGTAGTCCTAACTTTAGTACTACTAAATTGAGAAAAATCCTTATTTTAAGACTTTCGGTATTCACATAAGGCATTTAGGAGTCCTAAAGTTAGGAGTCCTAACTGTACTACTACTAAACTGAGAAAAATCCTAATTTTAAGGCTTTCGGTATTCACAGAATGCATTTAGGAGTCCTAAAGTTAGGACTCCTAACTTCTGTGAATACCGAAATGAGTAAGTGCCTTCTGTGAATACCAAAATGAGTAAGTGCCTTCTGTGAATACCAAAATGGTAGTACGTTTAGGATTTTGTCTTAAGTTAGTTCTGTGAATCGGGCCCTTTGTACTTATACTCCTTGCTTATGAGAAGCAAGGCTGGCAGTAAAAGAGGCGCAGTTACTGCCAGTCTTGCTTCTCGTAAGCAATGACTACAAGCACGAAGTGTGTGTTTGCGCACCTCTTGCAGGTTTTCAAAACTTAGCTCAAACGCTCGCAAATGCAAGACCTATTGCATTGCAAATGCTTGTTTTTAGGGGTGGGGGCATTGGCGTGCCCATTTTGGGCAGCCCCCACCCCTACATTTAAAACAAAAACATAATCCCTGGAGCATAGTGGGCTTTCAGCCCCCCCCCCCCCCGAGGCAGATCAGGAGCTATTGCCCCCATGTGCCTCCTGTGGGGGAGAAAGACTGTGGATTTTTTGGGGGGTCAGAGGCATTTGCATGCATACCAATTTTGGGCAGCCCCCACCTCTAGTTACATAACATAAATAAATAAATCCCTGGTGCCTAGTGTGCTTTCTGCCCCTCGGGGAGAGCTGATCGGGGGCTATTGCCCCCATCTGCCTCCCAGAGGGGCAGAAAGACTGTTTGCAATTAGATTTGTCATGCTCTCCTGCCCAAAATATGAAACTGTTCCCAATAAAAAACACCTGAACCATCTTGCACATGCACTGTTATACAGCAATGAAGAACACACAGCCAGACAAAGAAATATAGACAGAGTTTAATGAATGACCACTAGGAAAGTACAGTACATGATCAACTGCATTGTGAAAGGACACCAATGATTAGCTCAAATACAATTTGGGCTAGTAATGTGTCTACCAAATACAAAACTAGTCTGCAGCAATGCAGTTTCACAACTCATAAAAAGGCATTTTAAACACACACTTCTGGTCACATGACAATGAAAACCAATAGAAAGGTATCTAAGAAATAAAAATTAGAAGTAAACATTATTTTATGGGTTATTGACAGAAATTAGGTTATAAACACAGCATATTACTGCTAAACAGACATTTATTGTCATCTGACTATGAAACCAAATAGAAAACTAGATAACAAATACAATTAACTTTTATCATAAAGAAATGTTGGCCAACTCATCGGACGCAGAAGACCGTAAACTTTTACCAATTCAACTATATTCTATTCTATTTTTGTTGGGATGTTAATTTTTACTATATTTACAGTTTACTCGTTAGTATCAATTAATTTCTTTTCTTTTGTAGGCATGTGTTGGGAATGAGTAGTTGTTGTATGTGTATACGTTTTATGTATTTTCTCTATATTTACTTCCTTGGCCCGTTATTGAGGGAGGCTTTTAACTTGATTGATTGCACCTGGGGTGTTCAAGATGGGTTTAAAACGAGCATTTTTTCTAACTCACATCCTTGTTGGTCTTACGAACTACAATACAGCTGATTACAGCATTGAAATACCATGATTAGAGCTCTCCTATCGGTGACCATGTGAGTTGATTATTAAGTTTGTGCACAAAGTTCAGTTTGGCATGGGTTTTTAAGATGCCTGATGTTTGTTTCTTTTTGTTCTCACATGTTAGATATTTATTTTCTAAGCATGGATTCTCTCATACTAAGCATGTAGCATGTTGGTGGATTCAGGCTCAGTGTACGAGGGTTGTTGAGAGTTTAAGTTGTAGCACACGTTTTAGTCTAATATGCAACAGATGTCTGTTAATTCTAGTTCGTTTTTCACATGTAGCGCACAATTGTTTTGTAAGCATGCATTTTTACACATTGAGCACCTAACACGTTTGATTAATGGGGTATAGTGCATGATGGTTGTTGTAGGCATTTATGAAGCACAGGATTTTCCACGATTTTGATGGGCTTTCTTTCACGTTATAGCTACCCCTGATGCAGGGCTTCCGGCCCGAAATGCATTGGGTTTTATAACAGCATGGTCCCAGGATGTCTAGCAAATTCTGTAGTGCTTTGGGATAAAGGCCTGGATTGTCATTTCTCAGGCATTTGATGATCAGAATTACGTCGCCTCTGTTTTGAAATTGAATGAAAAAGACTGAATAAATGTGGATTACTTGGACAAATATTGGTTTCTTGTTTTTCGACTTTTATAATGGAAGTCAAATAGAAGTGCAGCTTGAAGTGGTGTGTGACGATGCACCAGATAATTCTAACTTTCTAAAAGTGGCATTTTCAAAATTGTAACTTACAATTTGACTTTCCCATTAAAGATGGTTTTAAGGTACAATTTGTCTCAGATACCAATCATGAAATGTGTACCTGTTCTCAATCAAAGGTTAGTACTTATTAAATGTAAAATGGCAACCCACTGTTATCATATGGCAGGAGTAGGCCTCACAGTAGAAAAAAATCAATATATGGGATATTTTTGCTACTAGAAAATGTAAAACTTAAAAGTGCATGTTCAAACTTTTAATTACAATGCCCCCTGACCTGTCTTAGGGGTAACTTATTTGTAACAAAAGGGTATTTAAGGCTTGGCAAGGCGTTTATTTTGCCAAGGTTGTTAAAAACTGCATCCAGGTTGACATGGCAGACTTGGGGCACGTTTTAAGGGGCTAAATAAGTGTATGGCACACTAAGTGCTGCTGGAGCACCAGAAGTATTTAATTTATAGATTCCGGGTATAGGGTACACCAATTTACTAGGGACTTATAAGTAAATTAAATATGCCAACCCAGCGTAAGCCAATTTTACCATGTTTTATGGAGGGAGCACAAACACTTCAGATCTGGTTAACAGTGGTAAAGTGCAGACAGTCCTAAGGCCAACAAAAATAACTTCAGCAAAAATAAGAGAGGTGAAAGCAAAAAGTCTAGGGCTGGCACCACAGAGAGGTTTGTGACATTCACACATCTACACCTAAATTGTAGGTTTATGTGTGCAGAGATCTCCTGTAGTTTAGCAGAGATCTCCTCATAGAAAAGATAGCAGAGGTCAAAGTCTCTGCTTGTAAGTTGGAAAATGTAATTTTGTAGTACCGTATACTACTGGGGGACTACTTTACACGCTACAAAATGCAGTTTCTAAATAGGCCCCTTAATTTGTCTGTAGAGGGAAGAGTTTTCTACTTATCTAGACGGAGAATCCAAAGAGATGCAGGCAAATAGCCCTTTATCCAAATAAAAGTCCCAGAGAAACTGAGGTATGATGGCATGGACATTGCTGAAAATTATATTATTATCAAAGAAACCAAGGTAGCACTTCTCACAGGCTTCAAAATGTGAGCTTAGGGCATTACTACAATAAACCAGAATTAGCAGGCACAATATCTGATGGAGGTGCACAGAAATAATGTTGAAAGGCTGTATGACAAATATAAGCCTCTTAAAAAAAAGAGTTTAGCAAGGGCATCAGGATACAAGACAAAATCTACTATGATAGCATTAAATCGTGGTTATCCCTCCGATTGCTTTAAATAACATTACATGCCAAGTGCTGAACTAGTGCTGACCCACTTTATGTCTGCTGCCCAAAAGCTCTAGCATTTTCCCTGCCTCACATTCTAAGGCCCAGAAAGCCCTTTTGACATGCCAGGGCTGGAAATAGGCTTAATGTTAAAGCACTGTTGCATATTGGAACTTCATGAAAAAGTGCAGTTTCAGAGGGCAAAAAGGTATCTGCAGAATTCAAGCTAGATGCATCCCAGCTGATGTAGTAGTCACCTAGGCATTGAAGACATAATTGAACTACCACGAAACATGTACCACTATTCTTTTGTTCAATCTGTACCAACTCCCTTGGAATTTTGGAATAACGTATAAAGACATGAACCCCATTGGAATGAAAAAAACGTCAACTGTCTGTGCATCTGGATTCAAGATACTGGAGCAAATTATTAAATGCCCCATGCTGCATGAAAGCAATAGGCCCAGGCATGGAAGGCTGTGTTTTTAGAAGATATTGAAAGAAGTCTACTGCCACACATATTTTTGCTCATGCTTGGGACTTTGCACTCATTAGAGCATTTGAGGTAAAGAAAGAGGAGTAAAGTGACCGTTGGCCTCTGATGCTAAAGATTGTAGGAGGTAATAATAATTCAAGCGACACAATCATCCCTCTGGAAGTGGAGTACTGCAGACAACTTACTACTCGTTTATCAGAGGATTGTTTGGGAAAGCTTGCGGCATTCCAGCAGGCCCAGACACTAGAGATAATCCATTCCACGGAAAATACAGGATGGTTCGAAAAGGCTATTTCTGATGTAGTGCAATGTTTAAGGGTGGATCTAAAAAGAAATAGTCGCAGGGACCATAGAAAGGGGGGATCTCAGGGTTAAAATGAGAACTGGTTTAATTAGGAATGTAAAAAATTTAAATTGAATATAAGGAAAAAGGAAAGACAGTTGAGACTAAAGTATGATATATATGTATATGTTCAACAGCCTACAGAAAGTTAGGAAACAATATAAAAATTATCTTAGAAAGTACAAAAGAACCTATAAAGAGAAGTGTTGGGGAAGGTTATTGGAAGCTATTGAAACAAGAAATGTAAAAATGTTCTGGAAATTAGACCAAGATGGCTCGGGTAGGAAACTGGTGGCTATGAACTGTGTGGTGACCGAAGGGGCATGGGAGAGTTATCTGGGAGAATTATATGGAAAAGGAGTTGGTTAAGATAAACAAAAAGATACATTATGGTTAGAAGTGGAACAAGATATTAGGCCTCTTTTTACGTTATCCAATGTAAGACGAATTATATCTAGGTTAACACTTACCCGTGCAGCAGACCCATATAATCTTCCGGCAGTAATTATTCGAACTAGACCGGATTGGTGGGCAGATTATTTCACCAAAATGTTCAATAGCATCCTCGACTCTGGAAAAATTCCAGTAAATTGGAGAGGGGCAATTATTAGACCCATCCATAAATGAGGAGATATTCTGTTACCTAAAAATTACAGTCTAATTAATCTCTTGGATATCAGTGAAAAGGTGTTCTCTAAAATTATTTTGGAAAAACTCAAGGAGTGGGCTGTTAACAATGAAGTGGTGCCTCCAGAACAGGGTGGCTTCCGGGAGGGCCACTCTACAATTGATCCCTGCTTTGCCTTATGGGCATTGGCTTTGAAGTCGATGGAACGGGGGGGTAGTTTGTTCTGCTGTTTCGTAGACTTTCGGGCCGCATTCGACCTGGTAGATCTAAAACGGGTATAAGAAATGCTGGGGGACTTAGATATCCCCAAGGGCTCCTGTCTATAATACAAGGGCTACTTCAGAATTGGGCCCAGACAAAATGAGCTAAGACATGGGTGTGTTTTGGCCCCGTTGCTTTGTTTTTTATTTATAGCAGATTTGCCCGCCACCCTGAGATCGGTGCGGGGGGCCAGCCCAAAAATAGATGGAAACATATTGCATGCTTACTTTTTGCAGATGACTTGGTGATTATGGACCAAATAGAGATAGGTCTGCAAAGAAAGCTCAAAGTGTTTGTTGAGTTCTGCAGTCGTAAGAAACTAATAGTAAACTTGGAAAAAAAACAAAAATTCTTCTCTTCGGCAAAAAGAGGAAGATTTTCAACTGGGTCCTAGACTCCATAAAATTGGAGAAAGTTAATGAGTATAAATATCTAGGAATATGGTTTGAGATATCTATGATGTGGAAAGTTCACAAGGATGCACTAAGAATTCGGGCCCTATCCGCGGTACGTGGCCTGAGATAATTTAATGCCATCTATGGAGAAATGACGGATAGACCAGTCCTAAATGCTTACAGGGTTATGGTACCTCCCCAGTTCTTATATGGCACTGAACTGCTATACTTAAGTGGTAAGAGGAAGTGGGATGTTGAAGGGAAATGTGTAAAAAAATTACTGCCGCTACCTAGATCCTCCATGATACAGGCTAGAAGACTAAAAACTGGAATGGTCGCATGGGAGAAAATGGCAATCATGGCACTAATAAGATTCTGGCAACGCTTGGGTTGTGAAGAGGGGCAAAAAGTATCATTTTGGTGTAAATGTGAGATCCTACAGAGTGAAATTAAGTGGGCAAAGCGGGTCAGAGAAACAGTGACTATGGTGTGTAGGGTACTGAGGGCTGATGTAAGCCAACAGAACTTTCATCCAACTATAAGTAAGATGGAACTTAGGGCAGCAGGGAAAGAGATACCATGGGACATGGCTAGGCAATACTTGGAAGAGAAAAGATCTGTATGCTTTATGATGAAACCTTGGCAAAAAGGCCAACAATTCCCCTACATGGATATTCTTTACAATTGCTGGTTAAGGAGAGAATTATTAAAAATAAAGAATGATAGGATTAAGATGGCTATGATTGACCCAGAAGGGAATTGCACCTGTAATATAGGGACAAAATGCAATAATTTGCACATCTTATTGGACTGTCTAAATGTTCTTGATGCACAAAAATTGTAGCTACCTCCAATTTTCCTAAAATACGAGGTTAGGAATCGTGAACAGGCAGTAGATCTGTTACTAGATATCCACGCATTAGATGTAGCATGTAGCATGTGCAATAGGGGCGTTTATGCTTGCAGTAAAAAAAAATTCAAAAAATGTGTAGAGTGGATGTTTTAGAACCAGTATGGATTTGATGAAAAACACACCAGTTTGTATTAATGATATTGGGAATCTAAACAATTGTTAGATAGATTGTATTTCTTTTAGAAGACATTTTAGTATATTTGAAGTATTTTACAGGTTTGATAACGTTTTTAACTTGAGCTGCTTTTAAACCGAAGACAGTTATGTTTGTATGTTTGTTCTTGTTTAAAGACCAACGTTCTAAATAAACAATCTTTTTGAATTGAATTGATACTCCCACACGGAGGTCCAAAAAAGAGTGTTAAATCCAGTAGATTCAATCTTTCAAAACATTGTTTACCACCGGATTAGGGGACAACACATAGGCTTCTGCCAATAACAACCTGAAAAGCTGAGTATGCTAGAGATGTTGAACAGCAATTTCCTGGTCTGATTTAGGCCTTTGGAACCATAAAAATAGAAGAGGAGAAAAGCAATAGAGAATGCAAATACTGTACTGAACTGATTCTATTTGAAGAACTGGTCCTGACTGAACTACCTCGTGTGCATTACATGATAAACTACAACCGTAATACAATACAATTTACTTGCATCTATGGTCAAAATTAAGTTGGCACAAGGGTAAAAATGTAACTTTGTCAATAAACTGGAACTCCAACAAACACCAGAGGCAGTTTTAATATTTTGATTTTTCCGAATGGAGGAATGAGATCTTGTCAGTTCAAGGGACAAATACATTCTGTCTCAGCAAATAACACATGCAGGATTTAGAACACTCAAAAAACTGCATCCATTGCTGAGCTGACTTCTACTGAGAAAACTGACCAAGAAAGCCTGCAGTATAATTATTTGAGATACAGAGAGCAGCTGATCCCAGATCTATCCATACATGAAGAATTCAGCTCAATATAATGGGATAGTGTCTTTGCAATACAGTGCAGTGGATTAATGCCTATAGGACATAGTGGAGATTGGTCCACTCAAATGTAACAAGGCAGGTTCCCTAGATTGCAGTGTATTTGCTTAGTTAACATCTCTACAGTGAAGAGGGGTGGTTTAATGTCTCTATGATGCAATGAAATGGGATGGATTGGTTCCTATTGAATGCAGTGGAATCTGTTGATTGCGGCTTCCTAGACTACAGTGAACTATGGTGAGCTTATATCCTTACTATTTACTGCAGTGTGTTATGACAGTGCTCTTAGGCCATAGCGAAGAGAAGTATGTTTGGCTCCTGCAGAGCGAGCACAGCATGGTGTGTTAGTGTATTCAGAATGCAGTTTAGCTTGGTAATTGTTTGCCTGTGGGTTGCAATGTTGCATGGCGGGTTAGTGTCTATTGGATGCATGTATTGAATTAGTGTTCCTAGGATGCAGTGCCATCTAATGGTTATTATCTATCTGATGCAATGTAGTGTACAGCATAGTGCTCATTAAATGTGTTCTAGGCAAATTGAGTATTGTGGCTAAGAATTATCATTGGTCTCTGAAGGAGTTAGATTTGCTATTACCACTTCAACCCGAACAACAGGGAAAGTACACATAAAAAACATATACAAAACACTATAATATAACACCCAGTTTTCAAATAGACTGAACATACTTGTTACTGCACGGCGGGAAGGGAGTGTGCTGACAGGACTTTGACACATCATTCAACATCTGAATGTTATAGTAGAATATGCATTCCACTGAAGGTGTATGGGGGCCAAAAATGTAGTTATTATCTGTGTAGCTTTTTATTATTTATGTTTGAATGATGCATTTAATTTCGAAAAATATTGTTTAGTACTTTTTAAAGTATTTTAAAGAATATATTTTATGTGCTTAAGTTTACATGTTTTATATTTTTTATATTACAAACATATTTTTCTAAAATGTAATATTGTTTTTCAAGTTAATACATATTTTAAAGTTAATAAAGTGCATAGTTTAAATTCACAACACTTACCTATATTTTAGCAATATCTGGGGTCTTCTATATTTTCCTTGTCAATATTTTTGCCTTTACAGTCAAAGTATATTTATTGGGCATAAACTGTGGACTGCACTTTTTCCTGTGAGAAAGTTACTGCTCAATTTAACAGAGCTTGAGTTGGCTATGGGGACAAGCCATTGATTGAGAATGTAGGACAGATTTGTTTATTGTCACAATTTATGACAAGGCTGCAGGTCTGCCTTATTTATTGTGAACAGCATATGTTAGGGTCAATAACCTTCAAGTGTGGATTATCATTTCACTGTGTTGAAGCTTATAAACATGTATTACAGGGAATCTCACAGATTACTAAAGTAGGACAGGATTGGCTGTTGATTGTCCCCTGTGACTATTCCTATGGACACCTTTGCACATTGAGAATCATTGTTATGCTGTTTTAGGAAGGGTTGTATATTGTTTTGCCAACTGTAATTTTGTACATATTTTTATTTTATAATTCTGTACCGATAGCAGCCTTGACAAAAAGCTCAAGTAGTTGACAGTAGGCCTTAGTTGGTTATGGGGACAAGCCAGGGATAAAGCCATATTGTTACATGGAATCTCATGGATACTGTAGTAATAAATAATTTTGGTGTTGTTTACTTTATTTGACATACGCTGGCGGAACAAGAATTCCACTGTGATAGTCCTTATTAAATCTCCTTCAGAGAGCCTCACCAGACTTGTTTACAGCCAGGCCCTATAATTAAAAAATACAGCAAAAAACTCTATTTCATCTACATACATAGATGGTATAGGGTCAACCCTCTTCTGTCTTTTAGAGTGTCATTCACATTCTGCTTCTCCAAATGGCAACATTCTCGATGGGGCAATAGGCTAGTCCATTTCTGTAACTTACGCTGTTGAGTAATGGCAGTGTGCATGATCTCATTTGCAGATCTGCCTGAAAAATGAACTTACTTCAGGGCCTGGTCTGTTAGCCAGTCCTTTCGTGTTTTATTCTTCCTTCTTTAGGTTCACTTTAATTTCTTACCTCCATTTATTTAGAGGCTCCTGCAGTTCCCTGGACATTCCTACTAGGACGCTTATTTTATCCGCATAGTGGCAGACAGAGCATATTATGTTATAGAGCCAGACACTGACTGTAGGAAAAGCTTTCAATGACAGCTTTCAACACAGTCACAGTCTGCAGAGGGGGCGTCTATGTTTGAGGGTCCTCACACTGATTTATCGATGGTGCTGGATTTCAACCTTTGGCAGTATCCCTATTTTTCTTTCAGTTGACTCCTCATAATAGTGTCTTGAGCAAGAGGAATATATAATTCATACATCTCTAACAGTGATTTACCACTCAATACTGGTTGCTCCCATGTTTCTGTCCTGATGATCACTTTGGTTAAAAGTAATTTCTGTAGGGTCAAAACATTGAAAAATAGACTAGTGGACTTATATGAACTGTTATGTAGCAAGGGACCCACGTCTGGGCATACCCAGCCAACTTAGGGCAAAAAAAGCGATACCAAAGGGGATGATGGACGGAGCGCTTGAGCAAATCAACCCCCAGTCAACTGATCTGGGTTTAATCCATCATCTTTCTTTAGCTCACTCCACCACCCCAGGTCAGACATGGCCATATGCAAATCAGTCTGACCCTGTGCCTCATGGGAACAGTCCAGCCCGAACTACCAAGCCATGTCTTTCCTGGATTGGAAACAAGCATCCTGGGACCGGTTTCGGGTTCATAACCCTCATCAGCCAGGCTATCTTGAATAACCCTGGGCGTAGTTCGCGTAGTCGCGCTATGCGGAGCTACGCGAAGCTACGCAAAGATGTTCTTGCACTACGCGAGCTATGCGTAGCTTCACGGGTGTGCGTAGTTGCTTGGGCCACCCGTTCGCGATGTGTTTTTCCTGTTTGGGAGCGCGTTGTGCGTGTTCGGGGCGCTGTTTGCATGCTCGGGGGATAATATCTCATGAACCTACCCATGTGGTCGCCAATGGGCGCGGCCATCTTGTTTTTCAATTGTCCCGCCCCCTCGCGATGCCTTATTTCCTGTTCCAGGTCGCGTATAGCGTGTTGGCGATGCACAGTTCATGTTCGGGAGCGCATTTTACTTGTTCGTGGCGATTATTGCGTGTTCGCGAGAAATATCGCGCAAACTTACCCACGCGGTCGTGAATGGGCGTGGCCATCTTGTTTTTCACTCTATGCTATGGTTCTGGGCCTATTTTTCTATCCTCCCTTAATCTTTGGAATCCTTAGTTTTGTACACAGTTTTTCTGACTTTTTTTATTTATCATCTATCTCTCTCTGTCCCTAAGTTTATATTTTGCATTTTATTTCTACTTTTACTGTGTTTTTTTAACTTTTATTACTTCTTTCTTTAAGCTACTACTTCTTCCCCCTAACTTTCTTTTTTCCCTTCTAACTTTTCTTTTCTGCCTCCCACCCACCCCAGAACCATGGCCAATGGCACTGCCACTAACAGCTCAAAGGGCAAGGCGCCTGTGGCCAAGATCCGCCTGCCTTGCGGCAGAATGCGTCCTGCAGGGGTGCAGGCCCGGCAGCTTTTTGGTGAGGCGGAGGTGGCCGTCCTTGTTTATTTTATCCAGCGCCACCTCCCCTTGACCTTGGCAGCAGGCGGCAGGCCCGGCTCCGGGTACGCTACCCAGGAGCGTCACCGTCGATGGGCGAAGGTGCGCCGGGCAGTGTTTCGGTGCTCAGGGGTCCGGCGCACCCATAACCAGCTGGCCCACCGGTGGTCTGTCATCCTGGACCGGGAGCAGGACCTGTTGGACCTGCTAGGTGTCGAGGTCGTTGGGCTTGGTGAGTAACTTAGTATAAGTATTGTGTATACATTTTTGGCGAATAACAAGATTACTGCTGCTAGCGTTGCTGGTAAATTACGTTTCAAAATCTTCTGTGATTGTAGGACACAGGTGCTCGGCACTACTCTTACTTGTTTGCAACTTTGCACTAGCTTGGGCTGATTAATGTAAGAGTTTATTTTAGAGAACTGAAGTTAGGTAATGCTATTGCTAGAGAGACTCTAGTCCTTCCATTGTCCTCCTGTGAAATAGTGGTGGATGGATACTAGGTTTAGTTAGTATTAGTTAATAATTGTTTTACGGTATGCATGACGCCTCCTCTGTCACTGAGTGCTGCTTACCCCAGTCCTCCGTAGAACCTTTTGTAGTTTGTTTAGTGAGTGGTAGGCTTAGCAGGGTCAGTCAGTAGCAGAACAAGATCAGATGCAACCAACCCACAATTTGGTGTATGCACCAATTTATGCATGTGTCTCAGCGCTCAGGTGCTGGCAGCTCATTATAGTTTACTGCGCTGCGCGGTGAGGCTGTTTGCTTTTAAAATTCCCGTTTTTCATTTCTGTTCGCTTTTGTTTGCTTGACCCTGCTTTTAAAATAGAGGTATTTACTGGGCTCTCCCTTTACCTGCACACTAAATTGTGAAGCACCGCTGCTCGAGCGGACCCGGTTCTGAGGTGGTCGGGGGTCCCCCGAGTTGGTTGAACGGCCGCCATTTTGGGAAGGGCATTGACGCTCTTTGAGCGCCATCTTGTGTGTCCTGGTGGTGCGCTTTGACCCTCACCTGGAGGCACTATTTAAGGCGGTCCTCTAGTGTCAGACCTTGATAGGTCTCAGCGCTCAGGTGCTGGCAGCTCATTATAGTTTACTGCGCTGCGCGGTGAGGCTGTTTGCTTTTAAAATTCCCGTTTTTCATTTCTGTTCGCTTTTGTTTGCTTGACCCTGCTTTTAAAATAGAGGTATTTACTGGGCTCTCCCTTTACCTGCACACTAAATTGTGAAGCACCGCTGCTCGAGCGGACCCGGTTCTGGGGTGGTCGGGGGTCCCCCGAGTTGGTTGAACAGCCGCCATTTTGGGAAGGGCATTGACGCTCTTTGAGCGCCATCTTGTGTGTCCCGGTGGTGCGCTTTGACCCTCACCTGGAGGCACTATTTAAACCAGTCCCCAGAGCGTAGCGGGATCACGTTGCGGGTCGGCCTTCGCTTTGCCGGAGTCTTGCCAGAGTCCTGCCCGTCTGCGTCCGTCAGCGTCTCGGAGGCGGCGGAGCGGCGGTAGGCTCTGGTGGTATTTTGTTCTTAGGCAAGATGATTTGTTATTCTGCCAGGGAACTTTTCACATTGCGGAAATGTTCCTGTACATGCCGATCCGTGTTCCCGGGACATTATAGGGGTAAGCGGCTTTGCCCGGGGTGTGGTTGGGTGCCTAATTATGCCCCCGTTTCCTCACAAGGGAGAGATGAGGATCGAGTGAGACATCTTTTCCTATTGCTCAATACTAGATCGGTAGGCAAGCATGCTCTGGAGATCTTTGATCTCCTTGTGAAAGAAAAGCCACTCTGCCTGCTGCTGACCGAAACCTGGTTGGGGAAGCTGTCTAATCCGGACATCATGGCAGCGATTCCCCCGGATTATAACATCTTCCGGCAAGATAGAGCCAAAGGCAGGGGTGGGGGGGTAGCGGTGGTCGTGAACAAAGCAGTTTCCTGCTCTATTCTTCCTCTTAACGCCATCGCAGGATCTGAATCCCTTGCTTTTACCATCAGACTGTCCCCGCAGCAAGCCCTGAAAGGGCTGTTGGTGTATAGATCCCCTGGCCCAGTTGGATCCTTTTTCGACGATCTCCAGGCCGCCACTGCTGAGCTGGTCTGGAGTGCGCAGCACTCTCTTCTGGCAGGAGACTTTAACGTCCATATGGACGTTGCCGGTGATTCGGATGCCAATAAACTGCAGGATATCACGGCTTCTCTGGGCCTTGCCCCTTTTCTCACAGGTCCTACTCATGATAAAGGACACACCTTGGACCAGGTCTTCTCTTCAATCCCTCTCTTTGATATCGAGCTCCTTCCGGTGCTTTGGACTGACCATAGGCTGGCCAGATTCTCGATATTAGCCAGCAAGAAACCCCCTTGTAGTGGGCCGAGACAGCATGGCATGGCGCGGAGGGCTCTGCATAGAGTTACACCTGAGATGTTAAGTCAGGCGGCCGAGGACCATCCGTGCCCTATATCAGGCAACTTGGAGCAGGACGTTGAGTCCCTACAGGGGTGGTTGACGGAGAGGTTGGATGATCTTGCCCCAGTTATGGCCCCGAGAAATATGATCAAGAGGGTCTCGGCCCCCTGGTTCACTGAGGCACTGCTGGCCACTCGTCGCCAATGCAAGGTGGCAGAAAGGGCGTGGCGCCTCCATTATGATCTGGAGGCCAGTGCGGCCTATAGGTCAAGGGCTAAAGCCTACCACTGTGATATTCTCCGTGAAAAAAAGGTTTTCTTGGCCAGGAGGATTGAGTCCGCCTCAAACTCATGCAAGGAGATCTTTGCGGTAGTTAGGGAGTTTATGGCCCCCAGATCCAACCTGCCCCAAGGGGTTCCATCTGAGTTGTGGGTCTGTAACCTGGCCAGATTTTTCACGGATAAGATTAAGTCCATTCAGGACTCTTTCGCAGTGGGCTCAGCCGTGGTGCATGCGAGCGTGGTGGTGGGACCGGTGTGGCGGCCTTCACAGGCTGCGGTCCTCGCAGAGTTTCCACCTATTTCCACCGATGCTTCCTTGGCGCTTCTGGCCAATCTTAAGTCGGGTTCGCCATTAGATCCTTGCCCGGCCAAATTTTTGGCTAAAATGGCGACTGTGGTCAACCCTGTGGTCAACCCACTTGTGAATTTGTCTCTGAGGGAGGGGCAGGTTCCATCGCCCTGGAATAGGGCGATGGTGATCCCCCTCCTCAAGAAGCCTGGGCTGGACTCGGAGGTATTGGCCAATTACAGGCCGATTTCCCTCCTTCCGGCGCTGGCCAAGATCACAGAGAAGCATGTGCACGGCGTTCTTTCCAGCTTTCTTGAGTCCAGTGATCTGCTACACCCTTCACAGTCCGGTTTCCGTCCTAATTTAAGTACGGAGACGGCACTGTTGGAGGTGTCTGAGATCATTAGGGAGACGCTGGACTCTGGAGGTCGCGCTATGCTTGTCATGCTCGATCTCTCGGCGGCCTTTGACACCGTCCCCCACGAGATGCTTCTCGCCAGACTTTATGACATCGGTCTGAGGGGGACGGTGTTGGATTGGTTTTCATCTTTCCTGGAGGGCCGCCGACAAACGGTCTGGGCCTCTCCGAGCTCCGCCGAGATGCCGCCATTGGGAGTCGGTGTTCCGCAGGGATCTGTGTTGAGCCCGACTCTCTTTAACATCTTTATGACACCTCTGGCGGCACTGGTGGAGTCTTCTGGGGCCCAGATCGTTTCCTACGCCGATGACACGCAGCTGCTTTTCGCGTGTGGGAAGGATCAGGCTTTTGATGGGGAGAACATCCGGGGCTGCTTGGAGTCGGTCTTTAGCTGGTTCCAGTCGAATGGCCTTAAGGCCAATTCAGATAAATCGGAGGTGTTGTTTTTTGGCTGCTCCCTCGACCCTGATTGGCGGGCCTGGTGGCCGTCGGATATGTGTCCCCCTGCCCTGGCTTCGCTGGTGGCAAAGAATTTGGGTGTAAAGATGGATAATAGCCTGACACTGGTGCCACATGTTCGTGGTCTAACGGGCACTTGCTTCGGGCTACTCAAGATGCTCCGGAGGTTTTTGCCTCTGCTCTCGGAAGAGCACAGAAAGATCACTGTACAGGCCTTGGTTGGTTCCAGATTGGACTATGCTAATGTCCTGTACAGTGGTCTCCCGGACTATCTTGTTCAGCGGCTGCAGGCTGTGCAGAACGCTGCAGCTCGCGCTATTTTTGGCCTCCATAGGCGAGTTGGAGCCTCCGGTTTGTTGCAGTCGCTTCATTGGCTGCCCATCCGGAAGCGGATTATGTTTAAAGTTCTGACGCTGGCGCATAAAGCGCTTTTTGGCGTGGGCGTGAAATACCTCCAACGCAGGCTCGCCTTCTACCGCCCTGCCAGATCCTTGCGATCCGAATCTCTGTTCTTGGCTGTGGTTCCTCGAATTAGGAAGGCACGCTCTGGAGGGCGCTCCTTTAGTCTGAGGGCCCCTCAGTTGTGGAACACCCTCCCTTTGGCCCTACGGTCCTCTATTAATCTGCTTCACTTTAGGAAAAGCCTGAAGACCTGGCTTTTTAACCTTTAGTATTTCTGCTGTTCTTTTTTTTCAGTTGTTCGCTGTATGGTGTTATGTTTTTTATTTTGAGCTGCCTCGATAAAGCGCCGGGACACTCCTTTGGAGTAGCCATGCGCTATAAAAATAAATGTATAACATAACATAACATAACATGTGTCCTCCATCTCATCTATGCAGTTTTGATAGCTAAAAAAAACGGAAATGCAGACTTAGTGAACAATTGGCCCGTCTGGAATAGGTGGTCTAGGTCAGGTGGTACTTAGGCTTCGTTAGTATTTGGAATCAGAATGATTATGGAACACTGGAGTGTTCATAAATAAGTAGACGATCCGTGAATCCAGCAAGCAGCCCAGTAGTCGATCCATCTGATTAGAGATTAGTAAATTTTATTGCAATTGTTGTTTCCTAAAATGTTTTTTGACTTGTTTTCAAATGATTTATTTGTTTCACAGCACACCTTAATGTTTGTCTCTTTCTTAATTATATCTTACATGAACATCAGCACCACCCAGGGGCAAGAAGACAGGGTCCGAGTCAGCGGGACAACAACCAGGAGAGGACCGCTCCTCTACCGAGGCTCCTGCTGCTGGCCCCAGTAAGTCCTCCAGTGGTTAATATTAACAATTATATTATATAGCTGACAGTGCTGATAGAGTGTTGGTTGTGGGGGTGTGAAAAATTTGAACTGGGAACTGCGTTTTTTACTTTGCTTTTCTTAAAATACTTTTACTCTGTTTTAAAAATACAAAACCGCTTTTAAAAAACTAAACTTACTCTGCTGCTGCTTTGCTCCTTTGCACAAAGTTTGTTCTTTTTAAGCCTGCACTCGCGCTCGACCGGAACTAGCGCTTTGCGCTAGGAGGTCAGCACTCTAGTCTTCTGGCCGGCGCCTCCATAAACGTCACCCTGGAGCGACCGCGCACAAGCTGACAGTGCTGATAGAGTGTTGGTTGTGGGGGTGTGGAAAATTTGAACTGGGAACTGCGTTTTTTACTTTGCTTTTCTTAAAATACTTTTACTCTGTTTTAAAAATCCAAAACCGCTTTTAAAAAACTAAACTTACTCTGCTGCTGCTTTGCTCCTTTGCACAAAGTTTGTTCTTTTTAAGCCTGCACTCGCGCTCGACCGGAACTAGCGCTTTGCGCTAGGAGGTCAGCACTCTAGTCTTCTGGCCGGCGCCTCCATAAACGTCACCCTGGAGCGACCGCGCACAAGCTGACAGTGCTGATAGAGTGTTGGTTGTGGGGGTGTGGAAAATTTGAACTGGGAACTGCGTTTTTTACTTTGCTTTTCTTAAAATACTTTTACTCTGTTTTAAAAATACAAAACCGCTTTTAAAAAACTAAACTTACTCTGCTGCTGCTTTGCTCCTTTGCACAAAGTTTGTTCTTTTTAAGCCTGCACTCACGCTCGACCGGGACTAGCGCTTGCGCTAGGAGGTCAGCACTCTAGTCTTCTGGCCGGCGCCTCCATAAACGTCACCCTGGAGCGACCGCGCAGCGGGCGCGCGCAGCGGGCGCGCCGGCGGCACGCCGAAGGCGCACCAAAGGCAAGCCCGTCTGCGCCCGTCGGCGCCTCGGACGTGCCTTTTGTGCCTATTACTGCTAGTAATGCCGCCGACGAGCCCTTATATCGCACGAAGTCTTCCACTGTACGGCATTGCTACTCCCGGTCACAACTGCTCCAGTTCCGCACCGATGTCCGGACTCCGGAAGTACCGGCGCTGGCGCATGTTTCAATGACTACTGGCAGCTCTCCTCAGGTGGGATTGAAGTGTGGACTCCTAAATGTGAGGTCTCTTCCTAAACACTCTACAGAAATTCAGCTGCTGATTGAAGAACATGACTGCGATATTCTGTTCATGACGGAAACCTGGCTTGCACCCGGTCTTGACTTGGAACTTGGCGCTATCTGCCCCCCTGGGTTCAAAGCCTTTCACAAGCCCAGACCTAGTGGCAGGGGTGGCGGAACTGGGATGGTTTTCAAAGAAAGTTGGGATTTCTCGCCATTAGACATTGATGAGATTTTGCAGTTTGAATCCCTGGGCTTCTCACTGAAAGACAGATCAGGCCATGTCCTGACTGGAGTTTTATGCTATAGACCTCCGGGGACTATGAGCGAACAGTCACAACAGCAGTTTCTGGATGTGATCAGTAACTTGGCACTCACTCATCGCAGGCTACTGATTCTAGGAGACTTTAATCTCTGGCCCAATGCTATGATGAAAACTGCGTATAATAACATCGTTCAATCATGCGCCAATCTTAATCTGTCACAACATGTGTTGGAACCCACACACTCGGCAGGACATGCACTAGATCTAATTTTTGCGGCAGAGAATGTAGTGACCTTGGACAACATCCTCCCAGTGGATTGGTCTGATCACCATTCAATTAGATTTAGAGTCCTGTCGATCCTTAGGGGTTGTCCCCCCCCCGCCTAAAGATAGCAATAGTGTCTTGGGCAGGGATTGGAAATCCCTGAGAAGGAAAGCTCAGTGTGCCTCTTTATTTAAGGAGGCTCCTCCCCCTGTGCCAGGGCGCTCAGTCAACTGCAACTTTAAGGAGCTCTGTAGTTACATCACAACTACCATTAATAAGATTGCTCCACTGAAACGGGTTAGTAAAAGAGGTTTCCCGTCGGCCCCCTGGTTCTCTGAGGAACTAAGAGTTTTTAAAATTCAATGCAAACACGCAGAGAGGCAGTGGCGTAGGCAGTACCTGACCAGCGATAAGATTATTTGGCGTGAACTGCTGGTCCGGTACAAGCAAGCCATTGCCTCCACTAAAGCGTTGTATCTTATTTCAAACTCCCCGAACAGTGCTAAATGTGTCTTTAACATTTTGAGAGGTGTTGCTAACCCTGAGTGTTTGGCGAATAAGATCATCCCCTCGCAGGATTTGTGTGATGGGCTGGCTGCCTTCTTTTACAACAAAATAAAGGGAATCCTTGAGGGCATGCAGCCTAATTCTGCAACTAGTTGCAAGGCTGGAACATGTACTTCCACAGTGGATCCGCCTGACTGTACTGTGCTCAGGCCATGCGAAGAGGTACCAGTGGGACTCTGCCTAGATCACTGGACCTGTCCTTCTCTGGAGGACTTTTCCAGTGTGGCTATGAAAGTCTGCTCTGGTTCTCCCTTAGACCCTATTCCGCAGAAATTCTGGAAGGAATTAGGGTCAGATACCTTTCCGCACCTCCATATGATTATCAATCAGTCATTAATCAGTGGTGTAGTCCCAGCCTGTTGGAAGGATGCGCTGGTATCCCCCCTTCTAAAAAAACCCTCGCTGGATCCCGCTTGCTACGGGAGCTATCGTCCTATCTCTTTACTGCCCTATCCAGCCAAGATAGCTGAACGACTTGTCAGCCAGGAGCTTTCAGGGTTTCTTGAGAGCAACGGGAATTTGGAGAAGAATCAGTTTGGCTTTCGTCCGGGGCATGGTACCGAGTCTGCCCTGATCACTGCTGTGGACGATTTGCGAATGCGGGCGGACAAGGGGCACTCCGCAACTTTGATACTGCTTGACTTGTCCGCCGCTTTCGTTACGGTCAGCCACAGCATCCTCCTACATCGGCTCAAGGAGTTAGGGGTCACAGGCATGGCCCTTAAATGGCTTTGCTCTTACCTATCGGACAGACGGCAGGCGGTCTTTCTGCCTCCATTCCAGTCAGATTTTTTGCCGAACAAACAGGGGGTTCCACAGGGCTCTTCTATTAGCCCTATTTTGTTCAATGTTTACATGCGCCCTTTGGTGCAGATCATCAAATCCTGTAACATCTCTGCAGTTAACTATGCCGATGATACGCAATTGATCATCTCCTTGGATGGTGATGATCAGGTGGACTCCTTATCCACCTTCCACAATTGCATGATGGAAATGACGACTTGGCTGAGGAATAATGATCTGCAGTTTAACAGTGCCAAAACTGAGATTCTACATTGCTCAGTAGGAAGGGTGCCTTTTACCCTGCCTTCCAACTTTTGGCCTCTCCCTCTGGATACCCCTCTGGTTCCAGTAAAGACTGTTCGTAATTTGGGGGTCTGCCTTAATGAGAAGCTAAGTCTGGAGTCGCATGTCAACAAGGTAGTTTCAAACTGCTATCTGATCATGAGAGGCTTACGTAGGATTTTGCCCCTTCTTCCTTCTCATGTACGAGGTACAGTAGTCCAATGCACAATTCTCAGCCGCCTGGACTACTGTAATGCCTTGTTGCTTGCCTCTCCTGCATATTTGATTCAGAGACTTCAACGGATCCAGGCAGCTGCCGCAAAACTTGCTCTTCTGAGACCGCGTTCTTCCTCCAGCACTAGGGCCTTGTCTGAATTACATTGGCTGCCCGTGCATCAGAGAATTTTGTTTAAATCTCTGTGTGTAGCTTTTAAGGCTCTTCATGGCTTTGGCCCTATACCACTGCAAAATCTTTTCAGATGGTATACTCCCACGCGCATGCTGCGCTCCTCTTCAGCTAGGTTGGCCCTGACTCCCAAAACAACGAGAGCCACCCTGGGAGGCCGTGCCTTCAGCTCTGCGGCTGCACGCTTATGGAATAGCCTCCCTGTGGAGTTACGACTGGTCCAGGATCTAACCCTCTTCTGCAGACAGCTGAAAACCTGGCTGTTCCCCAGAGCCTAATTCTCAGCCCTCCCTCCGTTTCCTCCTTCACTCTGTCTTTAGCGCCAGGATGCCCGTAGGGTTGCAGTGCGCTCTACAAATATAAATACATACATACATACATATATTTCCCTAACTTTTACTGCATCTTTTTTTTCCGAACTATTGATTATGGTTCCACTTTCTAATTCTATTTTTTACAAAAGCTTCTTTGACCTTGACTATCTGTTTCCAAATTCTGGTTATCCCTGCCTCTAAATTCCTTCTAACTGCCTCTGCTATGACTCTCTGTACTACTACTACTATTAGTCTGTCTGTAGCTAAGATTGCCCAGTTGGCCACTCTTTATTGAAGGTTTTCTTTGGAATAAAACTCAGATTGACCAATAGCTCTACCCACTGTGTCCTGTCCTTTGGGTTGTCCTCTTCTAGTCTTCTTAATCTTGGGGCTTTGACAATTCCCACCAACAAAATGCCCAACCAGATATTTGACTAGCATTTTGGATTGGATAGTACATACTACTACTGTTGTAGGGATTCTGCAGAGCCACATACAGAACTATGCACAAGAAAATAGGATGTTGGTGATGGGAGGTTGGACCTTACTCACACCTCAATCAGAAGAACCCACAATCCCCTGACCGACTAGCTATAGTGTCTTATTAGGTCCCACTCCCGACCCCCCACACGAAGATACACAATGATGATGAGACAGACAACCCAGAACATAATAACACTCTTTTGCTCACTCACTTGTGTAAGTCCACCCCACCACACCAAATACCACAGAGTCTATGTGTAAGTTCAAAATGTTTATTTTCAAATAAGTAACAAGCTCTGTACGTCGTTCTATGAAATTATTACTACAGCCAGCTTCAACAGCAAAAAGCATAAGATTAAAACAGTAAACATTTACAAGTGCATGGCAAGACAAAAGATCTGTGTGAATTCTGGAAGATCCCTCACCGTAGAACGTAGAAATACTGGTTACATCATGCATCATAAGCTCTGCAAATCTCTGGTTTGTAGAAGGGAATCTTCTGCCTATTATGAGAAAAATGCTGCGCGCTAGATAGTATACTGCAATAATGCAAGCATTTCACAGTCATGGCAAAAAGTGTAACATGTACATGTGATGGCTAAGCAATACGGAATAACTGAACTCCATAACAAAGTGGCTTGTTTTTCGACCTCTTCACTTGTACGCAACCGTCATGTGGCCTCAAAAGCGTCTACTGCACAACAAGCTGCGAGGTATAATATGCGCAAAAAGAGTAGTAGACATGATGAATCTAAAAGGGTTACATGGCTCAGGCTAACTTTCCAAAGAGTAGAGTAGGACTAGATGACCCTAGGGACCATATAACACTACTAGTGTCTGTCTACTGACTCTACTGCTCTAGTACCCGATTTGGACTAGTGATGATGTATGTTGTATTAACTTTTTTTCAATCTTCCTAGTGAAAACAAATAAAATAGGGGGAGGTGTACAGGCATCTAAAAATGTGTCATGTTTTTTCTAGGCATACTACCAACCACCAGTGCCAGCGGGGCCAGCGGCGATGGCGATGCGGCCATTCCGGAGGGGGCGGGAGCCCAGGCGGCACCTGCAGGAGCTACAGTGGGGGAGCCAGCAGCAGTGGCGGGCGGTGGTAAGTTATATTTATTCCTTCTTGACATTACTACTAGATGGAAGTGTGTTCACTTCACTCACTGTACTGTGAGACTTATTAAGTTGTAGTGAACATTATCCAACGGTTGAAGAAGACACCCTTTACTTAGCATTAGCAGCGTGAGTTGAGTAACCAATGGCCTCTTCTATCTGACTCCAACTCAGCTGTGAAGGTTTTATGGAGAAGACTAAAACTCAGATCAGATGACCTTGATAGATGTGTTGAACAAAGAGGGAAAGAAGGGTGGAAGGAGGAAGGACAGGCGAGATGTAATATGACAGGCAGAGAAGGATATGTTGGAAGCATGCATAGGTGGCTGATAGGAATCAGATCAGATGCATGGGTTGTTGAAGGATGGGTGGAAGGTGAAAGAGGATGCCTGCCTGGGTGGGCGACACAGTATGAGTGGATACTAGATAGCAAGAATCATCAGCGGTGTTGGGTTCAAACTCAAAGCCAAGGCAAGCAAGGAAGGAGCGGACGCAAGGGTGGTTGTTGGTGAAACCAACTAAGGTTTGTTAAGAGATATATAAAAAAGAATGATAGACATTTACTTTAATGCATTTATGCCTGGATGTACTATCATCAATAGACAGCATAGGTGGAGACTGTCACTGGAGAGTTTTAATTTGAAGAGAATGTAAAAGAAACTGCGCCAGAGTAGCAAAGCGGAGGGGAATATAAGTAGTATTTTCAGAATACAGTTGACTCACAGTAGTTTGCAAGCACATCTTATATATATATATTATCAAGCGCCTTCCTCCAACTCCGAGGACCACTCCCCACCTATGTTAATGTATTTTCGATTGTGTCAGCCAGCCTGCAAAGGGTGGCCTATCTGTCGGTTACACAATCAATGAAAACAAAGTGCCCTATGCAGTAGCGGTCGATGGTGGGAGTGCTGGCGGGCGGTGACGTGGGGAGGGGCAGGGTGGGGGGAAAGTAAACTATGTATTACGGCCAAATACAGGTAAGTAAACATAAAAATAAATAAAACGATTTTCATTGTGCGCACTGCACCGCCAAATGCGATGCAGTGCGTGCAACGAAATCTGTTTTATTTATTTATATGTATTGTTTACTTACCTGTGATCGTCCGTAATCCATAGTTTACCACCCCCAACCTGTCCCTCCCCACGTCACCGCCCGGCAGCACTCCCACCACCGACTGCTACTGACCTGATGTCGTGTTACCATCTATAATATAAGCAATGATCATTGGATCCGATAAATAATCTGCCTTTTTGTAGTACCCAGGGCAGGGTGAAAGTGAAATTGAGCAATTGCCCTCATGTAACAGAGAGAGTATGGTGAGTGCCACCCGTAATACAAAAATATGAGCTTCCCCACCTGCAGACAGTAGTAGTAAATAAAACTAACGTGAGTCTGCATCATGTGACTCGTATCTGTTTTTCTTGGGTGCAAGCTTAGCTGACTGAGCTGGCATGCCGGCCACAACAAGGTTATGTAATTTCGCTAAACTAGAGATAAGAACAAGACGATTGCTGTGTATTGGAGTACATAGTGCTAGTATAATGCCTGAAACTCCCACAAATGTTAGAGTCCGAGGAAGTAGGAGGATAGATACTTACCACAAATGTTATGTACTGTGCTTGCTAGTGATACTGTGCCACTATGTGTTGAATTAATTTTGTGTTACTGTTTTGCTAAGAGTATTGGTTACAACAATGTTCTTATTCTTTCTTGATATAGATCCTCCTTCCCAACCAAAACCTACGCGGAAGGATTTGGCAGCCAGGGCCCGGCGCAGTAAACTGGAGGCCATTTGTGAGGAATACCGGGGGCTGGTGGCTCAGGCGGAGGAGGAGGAGGAGGCGGCTGCAGCTGCAGCTGCAGCCTCCTCCAATGCCCCGGGCCCTAGTCAGGCCCCGCCTCTAGTTTTATGGTGCCGTGGTCAGGCAGCCGCCCGCCGCCGTGCCTCAATATCAAGCACTGCTGCCCCCCACCCTGGATGTAACTGCAGGGCATTTCGCCACCAGATGCTCCTCCGGATGGCACGCTTGGAGGAGTAACTAGAGGAGCGGGTGAAGATCCTAGTTGACAAACACCTGAAAGCCTGCCAAATTTAGGACCTTGTTGATTTGCCCCTATTTTAATTTCTTTTGTTGGTCGGTGGGTTTTGGGCGTTGGGGTTTTTTCTGGATATTTGGGACTTTTGGACATTGGTTGGGGTTAGGGAGGGGGTGGGTCAGGTCAGAGTGGGATAGTTTATTTTTGTTAGGGTATTAAATTATATATTATCTACTTAAACATACGATGTTAATGTTTTGTGGGTGGGTTACTGTTTTACGAATTTACGTCACATGGTTGGTTTCCTTGCTGCTGCAGACCCGCAGCCTTGCCTGTCTGCCCTCAGAGCGAACCAAATTACATGCTGTACCGGGCTTACTTTTATTTTTAAAGCTAGCAAAGAAAATGAAAAAATAGTTGCAGGGATCAATTACCAAACAAACCACAACACACAGTTGTAATGATTGAGGAGAAAAATGGAATCAAATAAATTAAAAGACGAATGATGAATGATACTAAAGTTACTGTATTATCCTGGTCCAATTGTGGAGTTGCATCATTCACGTCATTCATCTTGGTCCTCCCTTCCATGGACACTCCGCACATCAATCTTGGGTACCACTGCCTGCCTGATGCGGATTGGTAAGGTAAGTGTGAGTTGTTTCTCCCACTATAGCACAGGGTAAAGGCTGGCCTGTAAGTGTAGATGGAAAAACAAAAGGGGTATTGAAAAATAACTGAATTAAAAAAAAATAAACTCAAGTACAGTGAAGTGCAAGAATAGAAGACAAGACTCTTGAGAGGACACTTTCAGACTGAGGCGGCTTGGATACATTGTGTCTACTCTACAGCATTAAGCTACAACAACAACAGGACAGGAGCCAGCACAGAACAGGCCCACCACGGCACAGGCCCGGCCCGGCACCCAAGCCCCATTTACCTTAAATTTTGACTGAGCCAGACAAAAGGCATATGCAGCAACCTAGCATTTTCCAAATCAAGTGACTGAATCAATGCGCCACTGTCACTCATACCACTACACTCTACTCCAGTCCACAACACTACACGGACATGTAGCCTAGGTCTGCTGTGGTACTTGTTGAATTGTTGTGTTTACCTTTTATGCCAGTCCATGAAACGCAGTTATTCCATCAATTATCTCCGATCCAACTGTGTGCAAAGATAGTATGGTCAGCATCATGACCGTGTGGTACATGTTCTCCAACACCAACTCAGTCTGTATTGACTCTGATTAAGTTTATAATATATTCCATATTACAAAATTCCAATGGATATTGGCCTTCACCTGCAGTAGTAGGAGTACAATGTGGTTATTAAACAACAAGGAAACATTGACTGTCACTTGAGTCACTTTTACTTTGTAGATAAACTAGTATAGTTCGACTTCATGCACATTCACTCGTAGTCAGCAAGCATCCAATGCAATGCATGCCATCATTCATAATAATCATTACCTGTCTTGCTCTTCTCTTTAGCTGTCAGATCAGATGCCTAGCCTTCTGACAGTGATGAGTTTCGGCTCGGAAACAAAACGGAATATAGCTGTAGTCACGTTTCACTTCTTATGGAGGGACTGTTAGAGGCAACATGTATTGTACTATTCTCCTTCTCCATCCAATGTCTGGCTTGCTTGAAATGTATTTATGGAGAGTAAGGAAGATGGAGCTGGACTCTGCGGAGTGGAGTGGACAGTTATGCACAGACGTGCAACTCCAATAGGGAAATAAAAAGTGGAGATGGTGTTGATGGATTTGTTGTGATTAGATTTGAACCAGAAAAACAGATACACACACACAAATAAAGGAAGGAAGAACAATTTGAAAGCCTAGTTGTCAGGGAAGAGGAGCTCGTCCTCAAACTCTGGTGGTTCAGACAGAAGTACGTCATGTAACCCACTACTTATGTCATCGAAGTCGCTCTCTTCTTCCTGCTGTGATTCACATATTTTGTACTCCGGTGGAATAAAGTGCTGATTCATTTTGATCATGGTCAACCTCTCCACGCTTTTGGGCGAGAGACTGGTCCTTTTCACAGTAACAATGGCACCAGCAACACTGAAAACACGCTCAGAAGAGACACTTGCAACAGGGCAAGCCACATACTTTATCGCCAGCCTGCTGAGCACTGGCCATTGGCTTCTTTTCCCATACCAATACACCAATGGGCTTTGCTCCATGAAGACCTCTGTTGTGTCATCCAGATAGGCCTGGACCATCCGCTCAATGTTCAGGGGTGCTCCGATTTGCTTGGTCACTTTTGCCTTTGCATCAGCAATGGACTTACAAAACCCTTTCCGTAGAAACCAATCACCTGCCATTTTTTTCATTGTGGCTGCTGATTCTGTTGGTGCTGTTGTTGGTGTTATTACTGGTAGTGTTGGTGACTGCTGGGAGGCAAACGCACTGCTCTCAGGCTCTGAAGTAGAACTTGACTCTGGGTGCCCTGTAGTACTTTTTCTGGCCTGGAGTGGCGGGCCTCTAATTAAGAGCCGTTCGTTTTCAAAGTCAGTGGCTTCCTCAGCTATCAAAGTTTTGTACTTGGCAACATCCACTTCTGAAAAAGGAATTACTTCATTACTGCTCAGCAATAATTTGTAACGTGGATCCAAAATTGAGGCAGTAATGTAATGTCGATGTGACACAATGTTATTTTGAATCCTTGTATTTTCAGATAAGCGAACGGCTAAGGTGTCCGCCAAATAATATGCGTCTACTTTGTCATCCACACCTGCGTACATTTCAGACACCTCCTTCAGCTCTTGCTCTAGCATGTACAACAATGGGATAGCTTGGCCTATAGTACAGTCCTCCCTGCTGACTTCACGTGTGAAGACCTCAAAAGGAAGTAGCATCTCTGTCAGGCATTTAACGAGGTCCCATTGGGCCATCTCAACGGTCATGCCTTACACAGTAGGATCTCCTGACCTTTTCATGACATAAGCATTGAGTGGTATGTACTGCTCAAACAGACGCTCAAGCATGTAATAAGTTGAGTTCCAACGTGTTGGCACCTCCTGGATGAGTGCTTTGACTGGCATTTTATGCTCACGTTGAATGACCCTCAGCTGCTTCCGAGCTTTAAAAGAATGGTTGAAATGTGTGCATATTCTTATGCAGGTGGTCAGTAAGTTGCTGACTTTGCTTTAATTTTTCAGAAAGTCTTGCACAACAATGTTAATGCAGTGTGCCAAACACGGGACCCTGAAATAGCCAACATCTTTCATGGCCCTAACTACATTACTGCCATTGTCCGTGGCAACAAAACCAATGTTAAGCCCTCTTGGTCACAGCCACTCAAAATACCTTGCTGTTAAACTCATCCAAAATGTTTGCAGCAGTATGAGATTTCTCCATAGCAAACATGGCTACAGTTGCATGTTTGCGAGTGTCATTAAAAATCTCAGTAGTGTCAACAAGAACTGCAGCTATCTTATCTTTAACACCCGAAAAAGAGACCCAGTGTGCAGTGATGCACATGTAATTAGTGGCTTGGCAACTGGTCCACATGTCTATTGTCAGGTGGATACTCTGAACAGCACTCTGTTTTAAAGCTTTTCCAAGCAATTCCAGCACGTCGTGATGTAGTGCTGGAACAGCAACTCTGGCGAAATAGTAGCGGCTGGGAACCTTCCATTTTGGGCAGATGGTTGTCACAAATTCCAGAAAACCCACCCCTTCAACAAAAGAAAAAGGGAGAAGGTCCAGTGCTAACATTTTAGCCAGCTTCGCATTTTACAAACGTGCTATTGGGTGGTTGCTTTTGTACTGCCCCTCCGGCCTAGTAAACATGCTAAGAATGGTAGGCTGCGTGGTATTCCTTCCTGTTATGCTCAATGTCGCACTTTTTTTAAAAGCAGTACTCCTTGGTGTCTCAGGCTGACTCTTACTCTTGTGCTACTGAGATGTTGCTGAGGATGTGGGCGTTACCACTGCAGTGCTGGGGACAGGGCTACTTTGTGTACCCCTACCACAGAGAATGTCTCCCTCTTCTTCTTTTTCCTATTCCACCGTGAGTGGACCTTCTACTCGTTTATCCCACCAACAGCAATGGTTCCAGTTTTTATGTGACGAAGTTGCTCCTCCTACTGGATTGCGTGGTGTTTTTTCAGATGGGTCATTTGGCCTCCGGTACCATAGTTTGCACCAAGCTTACCACGACTAACAGAGGTATGACAAATGGAGCATATAGCAATGTTCTCCTCCTTTTCGCTAACCGTAAAGAAGTCCCACACTGGGGAGCTTAACTTTTGTCTCCTGCTGGAGGTGCCACTTCCAATGCCGGATGAACTGGAGGGTGTGCGTTGAATTTGACTCTGTGCAGTAACACTACTTACTTCTGCTGAGGTGGTGCTTGTGCTGGGTGTAGGACGCTGCCGGCCCTTTGCTAATGTAAATATGGAAGCTGGAGGTCGTGTTGGTGTTACCTGTGTTGGAGGTATGCATGCTACATCCCTCGCAGCCATTTTGGATAGGGTAAAAATGTTGGTCTCCATCTCCTCTGGGCCGGGAGTGATGTTTGTGATGACTGGCTTATCATCATCCTCATCATCAGCATCCTGCTCTTCTACATCAATCTCCATAAGTGTAAGGCTTTCTGGAACCTTCCTTTTCCCATGCCTGATCTTGGGACGTGTCTCCCTCTCAGACTCAGTTTGTGGCCTCCAAGTGGCATCTAGATCATCAGAAGTGGGGCTTGGCGAAGAACTTGATGGACTAACCCTCCTTTTCCTTGCTGGGGATTTGGAAGACAATGGAACTTCTGAAGGAATGGCTTCCTCTTCTTCCTGTGCATGAGGCTCAATTTCCTGAACTGCCCCTACTTCGGGAGTAACAACAACTACTATTGCGGGCGGTGGTTGCGGCTGTTGTTGTTGACCACTTATCTGCTGTGTTCCCACCTGCGTTGATTGTGTACTACTTTGAGATAGCAATAAGTTTAGTTCAGGCTCAGCATCACTGCTTTCCACCATTAGGCTGGCTACCTCTTCCACACTCATCTGCTTCAAAGGATCAAATCAAAGGATATTTATTAAGCGCACATATCACTAAAAAAGTCTCATGGCGCTGGTGGACAACTCAAAGATTAGATGGAACTTGTGCAATTAGATGTCAAACAGGAATGTCTTCAGCTTCATACGAAAGCAATTATGATCCATTGTAGTGCGTAACTGAAGAGGCAATTTATTCCAAAACAAAGGGGCCAAAAAAGAGAAAGATCTACCTCTGTTAGTGGCGGTGCGAATTCTAGGAGATACAAGAAGGGCTGTGTTACTGGATCTCAGAGTTCTACCAGGGAGATACCAGCCAAGCTTTTTAGTCCAGAAACCAGGACCTTTTACGTACATGTTCTTATGTGTCAGGCAAAGAATCTTAAATTGGATACGCTTCCTGACAGGCAACCAATGCAAGAGTTTCAGAGTGGAAGCCGATGAGGATCTGGGTGGAAGATTAAGTACCAGCCTGGCCGCAGTATTCTGCACAACCTGGAGGCTTGACAGTAGATTATCATTTATGGCTGCAAGTAACCATAATCCATTCTACTAACAATTAGTCCCTGAACTAAGGGCCTTCTTGCCTCAATCGGAATCCATTTAAAAACTTTGCGCAAGAGGCGCATAACACCAAGACAGGTGCTAACTGTCTTGTTTACATGGTCTTTCATGGACAATTTATTGTCCATTTGAAAACCAAGATTGCGCACTGTTGTCATTGAAGTGGGACAAGGGCCAAGGTTAGAAGGCCACCAATCAAGGAACCAAGACTCTTGAGCCCTACCATAGAGCACTATCTCTGTCTTTCCTCCATTTAGCTGCAGGTGATTAGCACACATCCAATTCTCAATGTGAGACATACAGTTTTTAAAACGGAGCCTAGTTTCTGTTGGGTCAGGACCAATGGTGATCAGAATCTGAGTGTCGTCTGCATATGAGACGACATCAAAACCAAAGGATCTAATCACCTCGGCCAGAGAGGTCACATAAAGATTAAAAAGAGTAGGGCCCAGAATAGAACCCTGGGGCACTCCCATCTTCACTGATCTGCTAGAAGAGATGGTATCATCGACCTGGCTAATTGTAGTACGATCGGAAAGATAATTTTTTAGCCACAGCAGGGCTTTCCCTCTGACACCAATCTCCCACAGTCGACGTTCGAGAATACTGTGGGAGATGGTGTCAAATGCTGCAGACAGATCCAACAGAACGAGAATAGAAGACTGCCCTCTATCCAGAGCGCGTCTGATGTTATCTGTCACTTCCAGCAGGGCTATTTCCGTACTATGGGCTGCTCTGAAGCCCGTCTGTGAAGGGTCAAGCAGCCCATAGCAATCCAAATGGTCGACAAGCTGCTTATTAACCAGAAACTCCAGCATCTTACCAAAGTGGGGGAGCAGCGATATAGGGCGGTAGTTGGAGAGAAGATTAGGATCCACAGTAGGCTTTTTTAATATAGGCCTAATTCTAGCAGCTTTCCATATTCTAGGAACTTCAGACCTAGACAGTGACTCATTAAATAAGTCAGTAAGACAAACCAATAGAGCAGGAGCCAGGATAGGAAGAATTCTAGCCGGAAGAGGATCAGTGAGAGAACCAGATTTAATTTTCATGATAACCTTCATTACTTCATCAGAACTACAAGGAGTAAATTCTTCCATAATGTGAGGAGGATCAAAGGTAACCAGGGAAATAGACCCCAGAACAACACCCACAGTCTGTTGAGAAGAAAAGGAGTTGTGAATATCCGTAATCTTATCCTCGAAATATTTAGACAAAGAATCAATCCGCTCCTGGGAGATAGAAGAATTCAACTGAACAGCTGGAGCAGAAAATTCCTTTAAGATTTGGTGAAGCTCCCTGTTGGAATTTGCTGCCTTCTCAATACGATTTAAAAGAATTTTTTTTTGCCTGTCTAATATTTTCCATATATTCATGGTGAGAATCTTTATATATTTTACGGTCAATGGGGTCTTTGGTTTTCCTCCATTTCCGCTCTGCCGCCCTGCAAGAGAGCTTTATTGTCCTTAACTGAGCGGTAAACCATGGAGCTACACGAGTTTCCACTCTAACTCTAGAAAAAGGAGCAATAGTATCCAACACCTTGGTTATAGTCTTTTCAAAAAGAACTGCTCTTTGATCGATAGTTTCCCTAGGGCTGGATTGAGGCACACGAAAATGGGAAGTAAAAATAGGCAAAGTAACTTTGCTCCAGGATCTTCGCCATAAGGTTTTCTGCATAGCCACAGGATTAGCAGTGTGGTCAAGAATAACAAATCTTAATAGGCTATGATCCGACCAAAGTAATGGCTGTGGGAGCTCAACCTTAATTTTATCGGAATTGGTAAACAACAAATCCAGCGTATGTCCGGCCGTATGGGTTGGCCCCGACACCAATTGCACCAATTCCAAGGTACTAGTACTAGAGATTAAGTGCTCCGTATCGGAGTCAAGCTCTAGTTCAGCATGATAATTAAAATCCCCCAACAGGAGAAAGCGATCTGAGGCAAGTACATGTGGAGCAATTGTCTCCAACAAATTGTGAGTAAAGTCGTATTTAGGGCCAGGGGGCCTATATACCAAAGCACCACGCCAAGTACCACCTAACAGACCCACAATTTTAAAAACACATATTTCCATTAGATTTGTGCGGATAATTTCTAAAGAAATTACACTTCTATTAGAGGTGTCAGCTATAAGTAGGCCACCACCCCTGTTTAGTTCCCTATCAACTCTAGTTATAGTATACTGTGGGGGAAAGGCAGTGACAACGTCAGGGGAAGCATACTTATGCAGCCATGTTTCTGTAATAAAACAGATGTCAGGATGTTCCGAGTCAATCAGACTCCAAATTTCCACAGCATGTTTGGGAATAGAACGAACATTAAAATAGAGCTTTTAATGATTTGGGGATTTTAGGAAAATTGGTAACACGCAATTCACAGGAGGGCACAGATATTTCAGGGCCAGAACTCTTGCGAACATCATTTGAAATGATAGCTGCCGGTATATCAGGATATTTACATAGTTGAAAATTGAGATCCCTCAACTCCTGGCTTGAGTATTTAATCATAGTCGATTATGAGAACTAACAGGTACCCCAGATCTCACAAGGATTAAAAATTTGACAAGATAAACCCCCCCCCCCCAAAAAAAGAGAACTAACCAGAAAAACGTGGCAGCAGGCAGCAGACAGGCACGGACGGGCGCAGACGGGGGCGCGCCGCTGCGCGCGTCCTTTGCCAGCCCCGCCTTATATGGAGAGCAAAAGGAAGATCAACTAGAACGCAACCGGCAGTTCCGTTTTACAAGCCGGTGACAGGAAATGGATATAGACGCCTTAACGTCCCTCCGCACAATCGGCACTTGCCGTGGCGGACCGGGAACACAGGCGACAACAGTAAGGTAAGTATAAACACTGTATAATGCAGCAATTGGAAAGTATTTAAAAAGTAAAACACGGCGCGATTAAAAATAGGTGAAAAAAAACGGGGTAACAAACACAGTTTACAGACAAATAGTAAGTCCCAAATGATTTAAATGCCCAAGTGATTTACATGCCCCTCAAACGTCAGCACTGCTCACATTACTTTTAGTAGTATAATTGAAGGCTAAAGCGGTCTGCACTGAAGAGTGTCCACCCTGGGGCCTGGGTTGGTGGGTTGGGCCCACTGATGCAGAGGTGCTGCCCCCAGCTTGGCCCCCGGACACCGCTGCTGCAGGCGTCATTTTTGGTGTCCCAAAAAAGGTTTTGGGCAGCACACCAGACTTAAGTGACACTTCCTTCTTCTTCTGTTCCTTCTTCTCAATGGCAACTTTCTTGGTACCGGAGGACCTGCTACCTGTTTTCTTTGGGGGCATCTTCTTCAGATGTCAACAGCACTCAGTTGCACAAGTTGCAGAGATGGCTGATCAGGTCACTCACACGTCGTGTACTGCAGCAGGACGTCGGTCTGGCACCACAATGGGCGATGATGACACACCTCCTCCTCAGTCATTTGTGCACCTAAAAGTAAAGAAGCCAGAAGAACATCAGTCAAAAGATAGTACAATCAAACTAATATAATATATAACTTCTTAGTGTGTGGTGGGTGGTCACAATTATTAAATTTAATTAAGTCAGTGAACAACAACAGTGTAGCCATTTATGAGACTTTGATAACAAGGCCAGGGCTTCTGGTGTACTACTGTACTGTGTACACTCAGGAAGAATAAGAATAGCAAAGAACAAAAACATAAATGTAGTGTAGCCTGTTTGCCCTAAATAAAAATGTGTGCATCACATGGGATGGATGCAGCATCAGGGAGCAACAACAATGAACACATACACATAAGAAAGGAATTTATTTACAACACCCAAATAGTGAAACATTAATTTACCCCAGAAAAAAAGTAAAACCCACATTTTGCAATTCAATCCAAAGCCATACATGATGTTGAAATTTCACACACAACACAAAAACAGTTGTTTAACTTCCATGCACCCATGATGATTGATGAGTAGTACCCCTGGGCCTACTGGCAGACTAGGCCACAAGCTTGGAGGCCTATGGAAAAAGCACAGTGGCTGGTCCCACAAAATGTCTGCCACCACATGGCCAGGCTACTCACAAAAACAAGAAAAGGTCAGGAATACAAGACAGACAATGCAAGCCTATGGCAAAACCACAATGCCTGGCTTCACAAAATGGCCGCCACCCACATGGTCAGGCCACCCACCACAATAATAACAAAAAAGTGAATGCGAAAGACAGGAACAGGAAGTTGGAGGCTCTGTGGAACTTACTTCCTCTTTTAAATTTAAAAAAAAAAAGAAAAGTGACTCCGTGCTCCAAACTACAGCAAAATTTCGAGAAGGTTTTATGTTGCTCGCGAGATATTGTTTGCCAGATTGCAAATTCTGCGTGTTCGGCCTCGCGAACTGTACAAAAAGTCGTTATCGCGTGCGCGAACACGCATATTGAGAGAGCGAAAATGACAAAAACTGTAAGTCTGCGTTGTTGCGCTGTACAGAGTTGCCAAATGTACGCAAGCTGAATTCCTAGGATTACCTACTGGCTGAAAAGCCCTATTTCATTAACACACACACAAAAACTGAAATTACACTTCAAAAACACATTTTGCAATTCAATCCAATGCCATCCATGGTGTTAAAATTCAACAGACAACACAAACAGTTTTTATGCACCCATGATTTGATGATAACTACCTCTGGGCCTACTGGCAGACTAGGCCACAAGCTTGGAACAGAATGGCAAAAGCAAGCACACTGCCTGGATGGCTCCACAAAATGGCCGCTAGCCCCCCACAACAACAAGAAATGGAAGACAGACAATGTAAGACTATGCCAAAAGCACACTGCCTGTCTTCACAAAATGGCCACCACACACATGGCCAGGACACAACAACAACAAGCATAAGCCAAGGGGAACAAAGAAAAGACATGCAGGCCTATAAGGAAAAAGAAGCACACTACTAAACTACCACCACAAAATTGCCACAAGCCACATGGTCACTCACAGTCACAACAGGCCATGGAAAACAATGAACTGAAGCAGGCCTATATATGACCGGACAAAGGAGGCCTGCTAAACAACACAGCTTTAATACAAAAATGAAAATCAAGAGGGCTAAGAAAGGATTGGAAAGAAGTTACACAAGCACACACACACATCTAACAAAGGTATTTAACACACTCACCCAAACAGTGAAATACACCACAACCACATTTAGCAATTCAATCCTATGCCATCCATGCCCTACATGATGTTTAAATTCAACAGACACCACAGAAACATGGACACATGCGTACCCTACTGGCTGAAATTGCAAAGAAAAACAACTACGCCCCTTTTGAAAGTACAGGCCACCCACAACAATAATTTTTTAAAACAATGAAAATCCCTGAAAAATGTAGGTACAAACAAGCCCCAATGAAACAAACATGTACACCAATTCTCCAACTTACTTGTAAAATTAAATCTCAAATCAAAATGTCCTCAAATAAATCCAATCCAATGATATGATGCAGCAGACAGACACAAAAAGTGATCCTTCCAGCTCCAAATCCAAATGAAAGTGAACAGCACATGGACAAAGCACTGGGAGGAGCCTGCTGGAAAGGAACAGGAAGTTGGAGACTCAGGAACACTTCCTTCCTCTTGAAAAAAAGAGTAAAAAAAACAACAGGACACCTTGCACAGAAGACTACAGCCAAATCACAATCTGAGGAGTTTTTCTGAGCAAAATGATCATTTTCGAGAAGGTTTTATGATGCTCGAGATATATTCTTCGCCAGATTGTAGTTTTTGCATGTTCGGGATCGCGATCTTACCAAGAGAGCCGCCGGAAGTCAGCTCGCGCGTCCAAAGGACATGTTCGCGTTCGCGCACTCTCGCAGGATCGGGTGGCCATTTTACAAATCTCGTGGCGCACGCGAACGGAAAGAAAATAGAGTTGGCGAATGCAGAATCACGGTAAGACGTTACCATGCGCGCGAGAATTAATATTGAGCGCGCGAGGAAGCAAAACAACTACGCTACGCTGTAGATTGTGTAGCGATCTGCAACTTCACGCTCTACGCGAATCACGAAGTTACCTAAACTTTGCAAACTATGCGAGCAGAGCGTAGTTCACCGCCCGGGCTTAATCTTGAATCCAGTTGCAAAGTGAGCAAGGGACCCACGTCTGGGCATACCCAGCCAACTTAGGGCGCACAAAGCGATACCAGAGGGGATGATGGATGGAGCGCTTGAGCAAATCAAACACTCACCCCCAGTCAACTGATCTGGGTTTAATCCATCATCATTCTTTAGCTCACTCCACCACCCCAGGTCAGACATGGCCATATGCAAATCAGTCTGACCCTGTGCCTCATGGGAACAGTCCAGCCCGAACTGCCAAGCCATGTCTTCTCTGGACCGGAAACAAGCATCCTGGGACCGGTTTCGGGTTCATAACCCACACCAGCCAGGCAATCTTGAATCCAGTGGCAAAGTGAGCAAGGGACCCACGTCTGGGCGTACCCAGCCAACATAGGGCGAACAAAGCGATACCAAAGCGGATGATGGACGAAGCGCTTGAGCAAATCAAACACTCACCCCCAGTCAACTGATCTGGGTTTAATCCATCATCATTCTTTAGCTCACTCCACCACCCCAGGTCAGACATGGCCATATGCAAATCAGTCTGACCTTGTGCCTCATGGGAACAGTCCAGCCCGAACTGCCAAGCCATGTCTTCCCTGGACCGGAAACAAGCATCCTGGGACCGGTTTCGGGTTCATAACCCTCATCAGCCAGGCTATCTTGAATTCAGTGGCAAAGTGAGCAAGGGACCCACGTCTGGGCATAACCAGCCAACTTTTGTTTTTGCATTTATCACCCCGAATGGAACGGGTATGCTTAGAAGTGAGTCCCGTGCTCTCCATGCCACTGGAATTAAGCTATCCTGGCTGAAGAGCGGTGAAACCCCGAAACCGGTCCTAGGATGCTTGGTTCCAGTCCAGGGAGGACCTGGCTTGGCAGTTCGGGCTGGACTGTTCCCATGAGGCACAGGGTCAAGACTGATTTGCATATGGCTGGGTTCAAACTGGAATGGCATGGTGAGCAAAAAAACGATGGATTTAGGCCCAGATCTCTGTACTGGGGTGAATGTATGACATTGTTCTGCATTCTGTCCATCAACTGTTGTTTTTGCATTTGTCACCCCGAGTGGGACGGGTGTGCCCAGACTTGGGTCCCGCGCTCTCCATGCCACTGGAACAAAGCTATCCTGGCTGAGGAAGGATGAAGCCCCAAAACCGGTCCTAGGATGCTTTTTTCTAGTCCAGGGAGGACCTGGCTTGGCAGTTCGGGCTGGACTGTTCCCATGAGGCACAGGCTCAAGAATGATTTGCATATTGCTGGGTTCAAACTGGAATGGCATGGTGAGCAAAAAAGCAATGGATTTAGGCCCAGGTCTCTGTACTGGGGTGAATGTATGACATTGTTCTGCATTCTGTCCATCAACTGTTGTTTTTACATTTGTCACCCCGAGTGGGACGGGTATGCCCAGACGTGGGACCCATGCTCTCCATGCCACTGGAATCAAGCTATCCTGGCTGAAGAGGGGTGAAACCCCGAAACCGGTCCTAGGATGCTTGTTTACAGTCCAGGGAGGAACTGGCTTGGCAGTTACGGCTCGACTGTTCCCAAGAGGCACAGGTTCAAGACTGATTTGCATATGGCTGGGTTCAAACTGGAATGGCATGGTGAGCAAAAAAACAATGGATTTAGCACCAAATCTCAGTACTGGGGTGAATGTATGACATTGTTCTGCATTCTGTCCATCAACTGTTGTTTTTGCATTTGTCACCCCGAGTGGGACGGGTGTGCCCAGACTTGGGTCCCGTGCTCTCCATGCCACTGGAATCAAGCTATCCTGGCTGAGGAGGGATGAAGCCCCAAAACCGGTCCTAGGATGCTTGTTTACAGTCCAGGGAGGACCTGGCTCGGCAGTTCAAGCTGGACTGTTCCCATGAGGCATAGGGTCAAGACTGATATGCATATAGCTGGGCTCATACTGGAATGGCATGGTGAGCAAAAAAACAATGGACTTAGGACCAGATCTCTGTACTGGGGTGAATGTATGACATTGTTCTGAATTCTGTCCATCAACTGTTGTTTTTGCATTTGTCACCCCGAGTGGGACAGCTAGGCCCAGACGTGGGTCGCGTGCTCTCCATGCCACTGGAATCAAGCTATCCTGGCTGAAGAGGGGTGAAACCCCGAAGCCGGTCCTAGGATGCTTGTTTTCAGTGCAGGGAGGACCTGGCTTGGCAGTTCGGGCTGCACTGTTCCCATGAGGCACAGGGTCAAGACTGATTTGCATATGGCTGGGTTCAAACTGGAGTGGCATGGTGTGCAAAAAAACAATGGATTTAGGCCCAGATCTCTGTACTGGGGTGAATGTATGACATTGCTCTGCATTCTGTCCACCAACTGTTTTTGCACACATTCATGTGTGCCATGCCCACAGACACTGCATGAGATGTAGGTAAGTCACCACTACTGCAGGCCTTAGAGCCCTAATGCAGGGTGCAGTATATTCCATGTGTAATCCTATCTGCCTTAGCAGACCTGACCCTACAATATCTGAATCCATTCTTGGATATTGTAAGTGCACTGGGAAGCCATAGAGAGTCCATGGTCTTGGCACCCGTCATTATAAGTTCCCTGGCACCATGATGGCTTCCCTGTGCCCAAGGATGTTTGGTACCTAACATCTCATCTTAATAAATCCGCACAGAGGGCACCTTAGAGGGGCCCTTTGAAAACCTACCAAACACTAGTGTGGTCTCTGACTAGTCTTAATCAGCCGGCCACCATCAGACATGTTTCTGACCTCATGGGGTGAAAGCCTGTGCTGTAAGAGGCCTGAAACAATGCCTGCTCTGGGCAGAGGTGTTTCACAACTCCTCCAGGATGGAATTGGATTCCAATGCGGGAACCTTTAAAGGCGATGATGCCTTTGAAATGCAACCCTAGCACCTCCAGTTAGTGGAGGATGTCAACCTCCCTGTTCTGCTCCACTTTTGGCTTAAGGACAGGTGGGAACATGAGTTAGATTGGAGGCATGCCAACATTCAGCCAGCACCACTCTTAAGGTTGGGATGAAGGGAATTAGCCTTTCAGGTTCAGGGTTGTGTCCCTTCCCAAAAGAAGTGGTCACATAGAGGGTGTAGACACCCTAAAAGTAGGTAGCCCATTTGCTACTACCTGTCATCCCAATTAATGCCCCTAAATTGAGTATTTAGAAGGCACCCCTGGACCCTGAACTTCAGATTTGACGGACCTAAGAACAAACCAGATAAAGAAGAGCTGCTGAACCAGAGAACCGAGCGCCTGCAGTGGATTTTTGGCGCAAAACCTCCCCTGCCAGTGTGAAGACTCAATCATTGTGGTGTGCTGTCTTGCCCTGCCACTTTGAGAACTCTAAAAACCCCAGAAGACTGCCAGCCCTTCGAAAATCACCCAAGAACTCCCAGGGAGTAGAGGAGCTAGTCCCATGCAGACCCTAGACATCGAAGGACATATCAGAGCCATGCTGTAGCAATCCTTGGAATACCAGACCACCTGCGACCAACACCGAGACGAAGAGTCCAATCTGGACTCAAAGTTCCCAGGAAGCAGGCACCTGTCAAAGGAGATCAAAACCCCTGAGACCCACTCTGTGAGTGGCCCAGTGATCTGGAAATTGTCCTGCAAACAGCTTGCCCCTGACCGCGAAGACCATCTTGACACACTGAGCCCAGTTGACCTGCCTGCTCTGCACTCATCTCTCCCGGTCTGGCTACCAATGAACCAGCTGTGCTCCGATGGTCCTGAGGTCCTTGTGACCTGATCCCTCATTTGGGGTCCCCCTGACTTACCTCTATGTCTTCCTGTGCAGCCTATTTTTAGGTGGTACCCACTTCTCTGTAGTGCACAAGCTACCAACGACCTCAGCATCCTGGTCCCAGCCGAATCTGGGATGCTTCTGATGATCCGCTGCTGGAACATTGGATCTTTGCCTGCTGCTACTGTAAACCTATAAGGTAAACCCCAAGAACTGACTGTATGATTTATTAAATACATTGTTTAACTTTATCCCATGGGAACTTTGATGATTCATAAGCAAATAAGTAATTACCTGTGAACAAAGTTCTTGGTCTTAGACCTACCCTCTGATAAGCCTAACTGTTTGCCCACACTACCACAAATAGAGTGTTAATATTATCTACTTTTGCCTCTGCATACCAATCTGGGTCTCACTAGACTCTCTGCACAGTGTACTTCATTATTTTGTGCACTATAAAGAGAGCCAGCTTCCTACACTCAGACAGACAGGGCAGCAGGCAGGTCAGCACAGCAGAAAAGCAGTTCTTCCAGAGCAGCTGACCCACAGAGTAGCAGTCCTTCAGCAACATAACAGTCCTTCTTCCTGGCAGAGCATCCACACTTTAAACTTTGGCATAGGCGTACTCGCCGACGCTACTTCATGGACCACAATGCTTTGGGGTAACACGCTGGTAGAACGAGCAGAGTGCGGCCAATCGGACTTTTGTTTATATTCAGGCTCCCTTGAGCCGGTGGGGCTGACGAGCCCATGGCTACGCACCTGCGCGCCTTGAGTGGTACTTTACCTGAGAATACTTTTTATGGCAGCCTACGCAGCAACCCCACACACATACCTACTCCCTGCTGATGAGAGGCAACTACCTCGAAACACGTGTCCAGGGATGGCTAACGCGACACTCATTTTCACTTTAAACTTTGGCATAGGCGTACTCGCCGACGCTACTTCATGGACCACAATGCTTTGGGGTAACACGCTGGTAGGACGAGCAGAGTGTGGCCAATCGGACTTTTGTTTATATTCAGGCTCCCTTGAGCCGGTGGGGCTGACGAGCACATGGCTACGCACCTGCGCGCCTTGAGTGGTACTTTACCTGAGAATACTTTTTATGGCAACCTACGCAGCAACCCCACACACATACCTACTCCCTGCTGACGAGAGGCAACTACCTCGAAACACGTGTCCAGGGATGGCTAACGCGACACTCATTTTCACTTTAAACTTTGGCATAGGCGTACTCGCCGACGCTACTTCATGGACCACAATGCTTTGGGGTAACACGCTGGTAGGACGAGCAGAGTGCGGCCAATCGGACTTTTGTTTATATTCAGGCTCCCTTGAGCTGGTGGGGCTGACGAGCCCATGGCTACGCACCTGCGCGCCTTGAGTGGTACTTTACCTGAGAATACTTTTTATGGCAGCCTACGCAGCAACCCCACACACATACCTAGTCCCTGCTGACGAGAGGCAACTACCTCGAAACACGTGTCCAGGGATGGCCAACGCGACACTCATTTTCACTTTAAACTTTGGCATAGGCGTACTCGCCGACGCTACTTCATGGACCACAATGCTTTGGGGTAACACGCTGGTAGGACGAGCAGAGTGCGGCCAATCGGACTTTTGTTTATATTCAAGATCCTTTGAGCCGGTGGGGCTGACGAGCCCATGGCTACGCACCTGCGCGCCTTGAGTGGTACTTTACCTGAGAATACTTTTTATGGCAGCCTACGCAGCAACCCCACACACATACCTACTCCCTGCTGACGAGAGGCAACTACCTCGAAACACGTGTCCAGGTATGGCTAACGCGACACTCATTTTCACTTTAAACTTTGGCATAGGCGTACTCGCCGACGCTACTTCATGGACCACAATGCTTTGGGGTAACACGCTGGTAGGACGAGCAGAGTGCGGCCAATCGGACTTTTGTTTATATTCAGGCTCCCTTGAGCTGGTGGGGCTGACGAGCCCATGGCTACGCACCTGCGTGCCTTGAGTGGTACTTTACCTGAGAATACTTTTTATGGCAGCCTACGCAGCAACCCCACACACATACCTACTCCCTGCTGACGAGAGGCAACTACCTCGAAACACGTGTCCAGGGATGGCCAACGCGACACTCATTTTCACTTTAAACTTTGGCATAGGCGTACTCGCCGACGCTACTTCATGGACCACAATGCTTTGGGGTAACACGCTGGTAGGACGAGCAGAGTGCGGCCAATCGGACTTTTGTTTATATTCAGGATCCCTTGAGCCGGTGGGGCTGACGAGCCCATGGCTACGCACCTGCGCGCCTTGAGTGGTACTTTACCTGAGAATACTTTTTATGGCAGCCTACGCAGCAACCCCACACACATACCTTCTCCCTGCTGACGAGAGGCAACTACCTCGAAACACGTGTCCAGGTATGGCTAACGCGACACTCATTTTCACTTTAAACTTTGGCATAGGCGTACTCGCCGACGCTACTTCATGGACCACAATGCTTTGGGGTAACACGCTGGTAGGACGAGCAGAGTGCGGCCAATCGGACTTTTGAGCATCCACAGGTCCAAATGTGTACTGATTTGGTGGGATCAAAAGTCCACTTTTTTATACCCAGTGGTGCCTTTGAGATAGGAGAGACTTCAAAGAAGGATTTTGAAGTGTCCAGACTCACCAGGGCCAGCTTAGCTCTGCTGGCACCCAGTGCAACATTTCTTTTTTATCGCCCCTCCCATGACATCCTCCTCAGATTCCCTCACTACCATCCAGCAAAAGGGCTCCTCATCTATCTATGGCCCCTCTCTTGCATTCATTTCATTTGCTTTAAATCACTGGTAAGTGCTGGCTTTACTAATCCACACAGCTATCCTCTTTAAATACGGATCTGTTCTTTGCATCAAGCATGTTAACCCTCTGTGCTACTTTATAGCGAATCAAAACTGTCACTAGACGAAACACCGATCTCTCTCTCTAACAGGAACATTAATCACAAGACTTATCTTGACATTTTTATTGGTGCCTCAAATCTGAATGCTCAAGGAACTCTGCATCAGCTGCTTTTAAATTGTAAGTTATTGCTAAACACATCGCCACCACCTGAGGTCAGCGCCACACCCCCTCCCTTCAGGTCAGCACCCAGTGTGGCCACACTGATTGCACTGCCCCAAAGTCAGCTCTGGGACTCACTACAGGGGAATATGTAGCTCTTTGTGTGAGGAGAGGGACAGGTCTTCTCAGGCACAAGTGTCAGCTTCTCCCTCCCATCTCGCTCACCAAGACATATCAGCCTGGTGATGGGCCATCAGGATGTGAATGACACACCTCAGCTCCCTTTGTATGTGACTGTCTAGAGAAAATGCAAAAAAGCTCAGCCGTTACCCACCGCTGACATGTATTGAAGACAGGCAGAGGCACACAGGGCTTAAGTGCAAACAAATAACAACTTTCTAAAATTGACATTTTTAAAGTTGTAATCATAAATGCTACTTTACCATCGAAGAGGATTTATTACCACAGGTCCATAGGTACCAGGTGTGACTATTATACTCCTTCTCAATCTGTAATTCTACTTAATAAATGTATAAGGGGATCCCCCATATTAACCTATGAGAGGGGTAGGCCTCACAGTAGTGAAACATACATTTGGGAGTTTTTTTACTACCAGGACATGTAAAACGAAAAAGTGTATGTCCAGCCTTTTACTTACACAGCACCCTGTTTTATGGGTCACCTAGGGTCTACCTCACTGGTGAATTATATGTACTATAAGGGGGTGTTTAAGGCTTGGCAAGGGGTTTTAGTTACCACGTCGACATGGCAGTCAAACTGCACATACAGGCTCTGCAGTGACAGGTCTGAGACATGTTTGAAAGACTACTTAAGTGGGTGGCACAATCAGTGCTGCAGGCCCACTAGTAGCATTTAATTTACAGGCCCTGGGACATATGGTGCAGTTTACTAGGAACTGCTAAGTAAATTAAATATGTCAATTGGTGAGGTGATACACCAATTTTAGCATGTTTTAGGGGAATGATCACATGCAGTTTAGCACTTGTTAGCAGAAGAGAAGAGTCCCCGAGTATTAAGGCCAACAAAAACAGATTAGCAAAAAGTGAGGGAAAGCACGCAAAATGGTTGTCGGAAGACCACCCCAAGGCTGGCAGGTCCAACACGTGTTCCCCACAGCTGAAAGTTAGGAGCTACCCAACCTCTTGGTCTCAGCACTAAGGCAGAAGAACCTAGAGCAACCATCAGTATTGGAGTGGTATGACCCAGGTCTGTGTTCCACCGTTAAGTCTATTCCTTGCAGGGAGGTGGACCATCTCCACAATTTTGGATTCTCACCCCTCATTTGCATTAACACCTGAGTGGCCTGTGGTCAGTCTGAATCCGGAAGTGAGTCTCAATCAGGTATGGTCTCAACTTCTTTAGTGCCCAGAGAACAACAAAGGCTTCCCGCTTATTAGCAATCCACTTCTGTTACCAGGGTAGCAACCTCCTGGATATGAAGGCTAGAGGTTGGTCCAGGCCCTCCTCATGATGCTGTGACAGTACTGCCTGTACGTCATGCTCTGAAGCATCAGTTTGAACTATGAACTCCTTAGAAAAGTCAGGGGCCCTGAGCACAGGAGCTGTGCAGATGGTTTGTTTCAGGGAATCAAATGCTTTATGACATGCCTCTGTTCAGATCACATTTCTGTTCTGTTTCTTTGGTGTCATTTCAGTGGGGCCACAGTGGTGCCATGCCCATTGACAAACCTCCTGTAGTAACCAGTGAGGCCTACCAATGCTCTCACCTCTTTCTGAGTTTTGTGGGGATACCAGGCATGGTTTCTATCTTGGCCTAGAGGGTTTGCACCTTACCCTCGCCCACCAGGTGTTCCAAGTACATCACAGTCCCCTGCCCTATCTGGCACTTGCTTGCCTTGATAGTCAGGCCTGCATCTCACAAGGCCTGATCAAGGCCTGAAGCACTTGCTAGAGGTGGAAAAGGTGGTCCTTTCAGCAACTGCTGAAGACAGCTATTTCATCCAAATATGCAGTGTTCTTCAGTCCAAACGGAATTACCCTAAACTGGTAGTGGCCCTCTGGGATGGAGAAGGCTGATCTCTCCTTCAGTTGGGGCCATCTGCCAATATCCTGACATGATGTCAAAAGTACTCGCAAATTGGGCAGCCCCTAATCTGTCAATCAGCTCATCCGCCAGTGGGATTGGATGAGCATCAGTTTTGGTAACTGAAATGAGCCCCTTTTAGCCTACCTAGTACCTGAATTCTAGTGAAGTGCCCGGTGGGGCAGCTTTTGGTACCAGCACTACAGGGCTTGACCAGGGCTACTGGAAGGTTCAATCATCCCAACTCCAGAGTTTTGGAAACTTCTTCCTTAACCCCTTCCCTGCTCATGACGGAACCGTTCTGTCATGAGCCACGGTTGCCGTGTGCTCATGACGGAACGGTTCCGTCATGACACGCCCGTTGGCGGCCGCTCCGCCTGCGCGGCACTGTTTCCCCGCCTGTGCGGGGGGACAACGCAAATGGGCGGAGTCATGACGGAACCGTTCCGTCATGAGCACAGCCCAACCGTGGCTCATGACGGAGCGGCTCCGTCATGAGCACAGCGCCACCGCGCTGCCCCCCGCACCCCCCAGCACCGCGGCGGAATTCCCGCCGCGGTGAAAGGGTTAATGCTGGCCTTCACTTTGTCTGACAGCCAGTAGATTTTGTTCTTGACAGGGGGCTGTCTCCTGTGACTATGGCATTGCTACACAAGTGTGTAACCCCAGAAGTGAGGGAAAACAGAGAGGCAAACTGTCCCCGCAACTAGTGACTGTCCCTCTGCTGTTCAAAAGTCAGTGTAGGGGAAATGTTTACATACTCCACTGACCCATCCTACTTTTGGGAGGCTAAGAGGATGGGAAAAGGTTCACTTTCCTCTTCCTACCCTCCATCTGTCACCGACAACATGGTGACCTCAGATCTCTCATAATGGGGCTTGAGATGGTTGAGGCGGATAACCCTCAGGTGGTGTCTGGGGATCTTGAGGTTCACCAAGTAGGTGTCCTCCCCTTCCGCTAAACAATCTTGTGAGGCCCTGTCCAACAGTCTTGGAGGGCCCTGGGCCACACAGGTTCCATGACCCACATTTTCTGCCCAAGTTGCAAGTGTACAAGGGCCGCCATCTGGTTGTATCACTGCTTCATCACTTCCTGGCTGTCTCTTAATTTGTCTGAAGCTAGCTTTCAACAACTTGGCCATCTGGCTTCGGAAGGGCAGCATGCAGTTCACTACATCCGTGGGAGTTTTCCTGGGATATTGTATAGGAGTTCAAAGGGGCTGAACCCAACCTCCTTCTACAGAACCTCCGTGTAAGTGAAGAGTATGCATGGCAAAAGTATGTCTCACTTCCACCTCAGAGCCTCAGGAAGGCTCCTAATTAACCCCAGGCGTAGTGTGTGTAGCGGGGCTACGCAGAGGTCAACAGAGTTGAAAACAAACTCCGTGGCGCTTTGCTCCACTACTCCGCCCACCTCCCCCTCCTATTAAGAAATAAGTTAACCTTAATTTAAAAGAAAGTTAACACCACTTACCTGTGTACCACGGCGTCCCCGGGCTGCCCTCCTCCTCTTCCTTGCCTGTACCAATAATACTTGAAAATGCGCGCACACCTGCGCATGCGCATTTCTTGCCCGAAATGCGCGGGTGAACACGCATGCGCATGCGCAGTTTTCTCAAGCATTACTGGTACAGGCTAGGAAGAGGAGGAGGGCAGCCCCGGAACGCCGCGGTACACAGGTGAGTGGTTTTAACTTTCTTTTTAATTAAGGTTAACTTATTTATTTATAGGGGGATGGATGCAGGGGCTGGCAAACTCCGCTCGGTTGCAGAGTGTATGGAGATTTGCCTTCTCCGCGGAATGCGGAGAAGGCAAACTTCCGCACACTTCGCAGGCAGAGCGGAGGTCTCTGCTCAGGGTTACTCCTATTCATTAAACCCGGGTGTATTGTGCGTAGCGGGGCTACACGGAGGTCCACAGAGTTGAAAACAAACTCTGTGGAGCTCCGCTATGCTATGAACATATGAACTTTGACGCTATGCCTTGATGCTAGCGGAAGAAACTGTTAGAAATCTACACATTGGGTGACATTGATGACAGCGCTACTACTAGACCTGAGGTTCTAATAAAAGACGGATTGCGATATTACTTAAACTGACAGACAAAATCTCTCCCGAAACCGCTTTTAACTACAGTTGTATAAAAACAGATAAAATTGTGAATACATTCACAATAAGAAAACTGGACAGCGCAAATAGAACCAGGATAGGTGGCCATGCACATTGTTTTGCCCTGAAGAAGTCTGCGAGGACGAAACTCGTTGGCTACGGTTTTAACTTACGTGAAGAAAGAAGTCACGAATAAAAAGAAACAAAAATAATCCTGCTGAATTGTATTTATGCCTGATCTTGTGTACATAGTGCACTTAATGAATGTTAAAGTTCTGATAATATTTCTTTTGGAAATTATTGTACATCAGAAGCATAGATAAAATTAAGTGTGCAGGACCATTGTGCTTCTTGTGTTATTAAGGGATTTTCAATCCCAGGAGACTTAGAGGTGTTGAGTCTCAGGTTCCAGGCACCTAAAGAACTTTTAGAAACATTACCCTACTAATTGATAAGTGCAATCTATTTTGCCTCAATCCCCTGAAGAATTCCTGTTGTAGCCATTAGCAGTTACCCCAATTAAAAGTTGAGAAATTAAGGGAACATACCCTGGCACGTTTTCCTCCCTAACTTTGGGTCTGATTACGATGGCCCTCCACCGACAGCCTGTCGGGCCCTCCGCCATAAGGCAGCAATTTTCCCCCTGCCAAATAAGTATGGTGGGGAATTTGGACAGTGACTGTGGTGGTCGTAAAGACCGCCCGCCAATGTTCCGCCAATGTTCCGCCACAGGCAATCGTTCCGATTGCCTGGCGCAGCAGTCAGCATCTGTAAAATGGTGGTGGTGCCTAGAAGGCATCGTCCGCAATATTACAATACTGGCCGCAGCCAACCTTTCCGTGGCGGGTAAACCCGTCTTTCCCGTAAACCCGTCTTTGCAGTCTTTCCCTCGAGCTGGAAGGTTGCCCGTGTGAAACCAATCTTGAAGAAACCTACGGCCGACCCTAAACTCCTCTCAAATTACCGTCCAATTTCTCTACTTCCCTATTTAGGGAAAATACTGGAATCCCTTATCAATCAACAGCTCGTTGCCCATCTTGAGAGCCACAATCTTCTGGACCCTTCACAGCCTGGTTTCAGGGCAGCGCACAGTACCGAGACAGCCCTGGTCGAGGTCACTGATAACATCAGACAGGCTCTGGATAAACATCAGTCAGTCATTCTCGTCCTCCTCGACCTGTCGGCTGCATTCAACACCATCTCCCACAGTATTTTAGAACAACGGCTCTGGAAGATTGGTGTCAGAGCCAACGCCCTGAAATGGTTCAAAAGCTATCTATCGGACCGAAAAACTATTGTTCAGATGGGAGACAGCATTTCCTGCGCAAGATCTGTTATGATGGGAGTGCCACAAGGTTCCAATTTGAGTCCTACACTCTTTAATCTGTACATGACTCCACTGGCCCCGGTGATCAGAAATTACGGATTTGATTTCATATCATATGCTGACGACACTCAAATCCTGATTACACTGGGTCCTGATCCTATTGAAACTAAGGCACGCTTTAAAAACTGCATGTCCCACATTGATAGGTGGATGAAAAGTAACCATCTCCAATTGAATGGTACTAAATCAGAAATTATGCTCTTTGGAAAAGCACCTGAACATTAGTCAACCGATTGGTGGCCATCTGATCTAGGTACCTGTCCTACTCCCAAAGAGGTGGTCCGCAATCTTGGTTGCTACATGGACAATCAACTGTCCATGAAAACCCAAATAAATCATATTATCAGCACATGCTTTGGAATAAGGCGTACCATGCGGAAAGTTTTCAAATTGATTCCCATAGATGCAAGAAAACCATTGATTCAGGGACAAATTATAAATCGAATGGACTATGGTAATGCTCTCTTGTTTTCCATAAATGAAAACTTACTGAATAAGCTTCAGATTTTACAGAATACTGCGGCCAGAATGGTCCTGAATCTTCCGTATAGAACATCTTCTGCTCCATGTTTAAAAGCCCTACACTGGTTGCCGGTGAGAAAGCGAATTCTCTTCATAGTCCTCTGCCTTATGCATAAGTATCTGTATGGGAAAGGCCCACAATACTGGTCTAAAAAGCTTCATTGGTATAAGCCTCAGAGGACAATTAGGTCCAGCACTGTGTCACTGCTCACTCCTTTCAGAATATATACAGCGAGACAAGGGGGCAGATCTTTCTCGTATCTTGCGCCGTCTTCCTGGAACAAAATGCCCATACACCTACGCTCCATCCCTGTCCACAGCTGTTTCCGGAAGAATTTGAAGTCATGGCTGTTTGACCAGTAATGTAGGATGGTTTAGCCACTCCCTATTTACAACACTAAGTTAGCATAACCAAGCCAACTGTTAGAAAGCCAGCTTGCCGTTTCTGCTGCTTTGCACGCGACACTGTTGTTATATGTTATTCATTTAAGAAATGCTTACTCGACTTTGCCTTACAGGATAACAGTTTGTTGTTTAACATTCTTAACAGTGTGCTGCAACCTTGGTCTATACATCATGTAAAGAACAAGTCTAGGACACTAGACGGTGCAGGGTGTTGTTCAGATTGATCGTACCACTTTTTAGACATATCATACATGCAGCTGCCAATATCTGAAGGACAAGTGCTTTTAATATTGCAGGACAGAATGTTTTAGATTCATTCGAACAGAAGAGCTGATGCATGAGAGAGCCTAGCTGATCCTGTGATGTGATTCCACTAAGCTGATCTATACGGTATGGGGTCCCCCATATTAGCCTAAGAGACCTTCTATTAGTCTAATAATAACCTATTAGTTGCTAGAGAAAGGAGTGCGGCTGTTTACCACTGTCATTATTATTATGATGGCTCCTTTCATTCTGTATGGTATTGTAACAATGCTGATGGTTCTGATCTTAACCATTTGTCTGCTAGTGTTAGCCAAAGTACTGCATCTTAGGACGCGAGGTTTATAAAATAAACTCTTTAAACTTTACCGTGTCTGTATTATTCTGTTGTGGACTGCTAAATAAGTACAAACAGGTATTTTGGATTCCCACCACTCCTGAGAAATATCTAAGTCGCATGTTCTGGGTTGTCTATACATTGGGACCGCCTAGCTAGATCTAGGCTAACGAATGGGACACTAAGCTAGTCGGATATGGGGTTCTTGGTTCTGAGGGGAGTTTCTGGTACACCACAATTCTTTGAGGTCCTGGTTTCCTGCGCATAGTTCTGTGCATAAGCAGAATCCCTGCAACAGTAATATCTCTTCCTCTTGTTCAGAGCCGTCTGCAAGCGCCATGAGACTCTTCTGAGTGATATGTTTGCGCTATACAAATGCCCCTGACTTGTCTTGCCCTGTGTTTTTGCCCTATTGAACAAGAACCCTGATTGATCCCCAAATTCTTCTGCTATTATTTCCACAGATCACAGGGCCCTGTCATGGTCACGGTCAGCTGTTCTTATAGCCACGTCGTCAGCATAGGCCAATATCTTAGTGTCCCAGCCCTGGGGGTTGACACAGGGGGAATGTCCGGGAAGGCTTCCACCCGCCTAAGAAAGGGATCTATGTACAGTGCAAATAATAAGGGGGAAGAAGGACAACCCTGTTTCATCCGCCTTCCAATAGAGAAGTGCTCCAACTCCCCACCCATGATTTGCAGGAGAGGTGTTAAGATACATTACCTGCATTGCCTTAATAAAGGATGTCCCCAAACCATTAACCTCCATGATGGTCCAGAGATAGTCTTGCTCACACACTGAATATCAGGAAATTGCTGCATACATAGGGATACATGGAAAGGAAAAGGGGACTGGCGAAAGATTTTGCCAGAATGGCATCCATATTGGAAGAGCTTAAACATAATGCTAAACATATGTATTGTGCTAAATACCGTATATTGCAAGTGCTGACATATAGCTGCAGTTGCTAAATCTATTGTTAGAGGTCCCCCTTATACGACTAATCCCAACTATTCCAATTAGGGTGAAGTTCTGAAACATATGTGTGCATTGGTAAAAATGTAACTACACCCGGTTTGTTAATAAAGTTTTGTATGGAAAAACATACATGCTGAAATTGCAGCAGCATGTAACATGCTTGCGCGTCAGCGTTGAACGTCAGTATCCATTTTGGACAATCATAGAAAATTATTTCAGATGTCCTTTGTATGACAAAGTGTCGGGAGATGCATGGTATGGACATTTGGGGTGTACACCTGTAGAGGCGGTTTTGCCGTAAATGAAGAGATCTCACTCAGTGGCAGTATTCAACATTGTAGTTTAATCAAAGGGGAAAGCGCCGGGGCACTCCGCACGAAGAGACTGCTGTGCCGGAGATGGCCGCCGCCGCTCCCAGCATGCATTGCCACGTCACGTGGTGCTAGCCACTAGAGCACTACACCACATATCTCCCTCCTTTAATAACCCATAACAAGAACTGTAACAACCAGAGGTGCCGAGGGAGGAGTTCCTGACGCCGGTGCTATAACAGGTTTACATGAGTGCAGAAGGGAAGGAGGGGGGGAAAGGGACGGGAAAGGCAAGGTGAGGAGGCACACACAACCTACTACAAGCTTACATATCGTATTCTCTGTATCTTTTTGATAACACTACTGCCCTGCCTGTGCGGGTACGTGTAGTGGGTGCTTGTGCCTTATGGGTCCCCCTCGTGAGTGTGTTGGTTTCCCTTGGACTCCCTTGCTGGTTACTGTTGGGAGCTGTGGAGGCTTGTCGCACGATTTCTGATTCGCTGATACTTTGGTCTTTTTGTTGCCTAAGTTGTCGTGTGGTTCCTAGGCTCCTCTGTCCTTGTGTGTTGCTGCATCTGTCTTCAATGTCCCTTGTTGTGTCATTTTTCTGTGTGTCTGTCTCTGGGCTGTACTCTTCATCATCCAATTCCCAACAGGTGTTACTGGTGCTCGCCGAGGCATCTCCTTTGTCCCATCCAATAACTCTATTGCACTTGGCCATTCTGCTGTGGGACCATACTTTTCCATCATTCAATAAGGCCGATCGTGTGTAGGCTTCTTTGACTTGCAGAGGTTTGCTGAACTTGCTGTCGCCTTTCCTTCGTAGTTGTGTCAGCTTTACTGGGACCCACTCCCCCTTTTCTAGCAAGACGTCTTTCACCCTATGCTTCGTGTTGTAGTGGTCCGTGTACATTTTCTGGGCCTTCTCCAAATTGCTCCGAACTACCGCTGGGGACCACTTACTCTGGAGCGTCAGGTTCATCCAAACTGTGTTGTCCCGGGTAAACGGGTCCCGGCCCCATAGGATCTTAAACGGGCTATATCCCATAGCTGTAGGAGTTATCCGATAAGCTCATACAGTGTGTCTAATTTCCATCTCCCAATCCTTTCCCGCGCTGATGGCTGCTTGCACCGACCCCATGATCACGCGGTTAAACCTCTCTGCAAGGCCGTTTTCTGCCGAATGGTACACTGGGGTGTGTCTGGTCACAATGCCATTCCTCTTCATGAACGCAGTCCATTTGTCGGAGGTGAACTGGGGGCCATTGTCACATGTGATGACTTTCGGAATTCCCTGTCTCAGGAATGTGGCTGTGAGGAAGGCTAGGATTCTGTCCGCTTTTTCGCACAGTTCTACTTCCGGCCACTTGGAGTATCGGTCCATTAACACGATGGCGTACTTGGAGACACCCTATTTGTCGAGAATGGGTCCCAGTATGTCGACCGACAATTCTTCCCATGGGTTGGTGGGAGTGGTGAACTTCCCCAGAGGTGGTCAGAGCATGGTTTGTGCCTTGTCTGCGTTGCTGCACTGCTCGCAGGCCCTTACATGCTGCTCCACTTGGCTGTCGACAGCCGGCCACCAATGCGATAGTTTGACTCGATGCTTCGTCTTCACGATTCCTAAGTGGCCTTCGTGCAAGATTGTGAGCAAGCGTTGCACTAATTGTTGTGGTGGTATCACTTTGTCCCCTCGTAAGAGAAATATAGCATTCTCACTGATGGACAGCTCCTCCCGCACTTCCCAGAATTTCCTGAGGTCGGAGTCCAAGTGCTTCTTCTCTGGCCACCCTTGCATGACAAATCTTTTCACCCTCTGGAGATGGGGGTCTTCCTCATACGCTGCCTTACATTCCTGCGCACTTATGACTTCTTTCTGATCACTGGTGAAGGCGATCATGTATTCGTCCCATTCTGAATGTGCGGGTGCACCTTCCATCGCCGCCGATAAGCTGCGGTAGTCCGCTACTTTAATCTTATTGCCAGGTATGTTCTGTACGTCATACACAAAGTCCAACAACCTGAGAGTCATTTTTGCTATGCGTGGAGTGGCACTGGCATGTCCGCTGGATGTAAGAACTTTAACAAGCGGCTTGTGGTCCGTCCGGAGGAGGAACCTGGAGCCCCAGAGAAACTGTCGGAATTTTTCAATCGCCCAGATGGCTGCCAGCATCTCCTTCTCAACTACACTGAACTTTTTCTCGTTGGGGGCCAGAGAGCGAGACGCGAAGCTGATGGTGGTCACGGCGCCATCTTTGGACATTTGTGATATGACAGCTCCCAGGCCTTTGTCACTGGCGTCCGTGGTGAGGATGGAGAGTGCAGATTGATCAAAACCATGTAGAGGCACGGCATCGCAAATGTCGTTCTTGATTTGAAGAAATTCTTCATTGGCGTCGGTTGACCAGTCGAAGGCATTCTTTTCTTTGAGAATCTAACGTAGATGGTGCGTCTTGGTGGTGAAGTTTTGTACGAATTTACTATAGAATTCGGCCTACCCGAGGAAAGAACGTACTTCTTCCTTGTTTTGAGGTATAGGTGCTGACCTGATTGCTTCCATGTTGGCACTCTTGGGAGAAATGCCTTTGTCGCTTATTTCGTCTCCCAAGTAGGTGACGGTGTGGATGCCAAATCTGCACTTTTCTCACTCTGCTGTGAGACCGTTTTGTGATAAGATTCGTAGAGAGCTTCGCATCATGATCTTGTTTGGTCTTTCCCATGATCAAGATGTCATCCTGGAAGTATTGCACTCCACTGATGTCTTTAAACAGCTTGTGCATCAGCTTCTGGAACACCGCTGCGGCGGATGCCAGGCCAAAGGGCAGCCACTGAACCTGTAGCAGCCAAATGGTGTAATGAACGATGTTAGTTTTCTACAGGAGGGGTGCAACGAGATTTGATGGTATGCCGCTGTGAGGTCAATGGTCGAAAACCATTTGATTCCCTTTGTCTGGGCCAACATTTCATTTATTTTGGGTAACAGAAATTTGTCCACTATGATGTTCTTTTTGAGTTCCCTCCGGTCTATGCAGAGGCGCACCTTCCCATTTGGCTTGCGTGCGACTACCAACGGCGCCAACCATTCCGTGCTCTTGATTGGCTCAATCACCCCGTTGTCTTCCAGGCGCTGTAGTTCCATCTGCACCGCCTCCCTGCAGTGAAATGGGATGTTCCGTACTTTATGGCATACTAGTGTGGCTCCTTCTTTGAGGCGAATTCTGTGTGTGAATTTGGTGAGTCTGCCTATTGTGCCAACAAAGACTGCTGGAAAGTCATCCTTCCATGTTCCACCTTCGCATGTCTGTGGGTCATCTGTCATGAGCACTTGTGTAGCCTCACCTGGATTTAGTTGAATCCCTAATGCCCCTTGGTCTGCCCACCCCTATACAGAGGGACCTTTTTCCGCTACGTACAGTTTGCCTTCTGAGGTCCTGCCCTTGAATTCAAAACGGAGTGACGGAAACCTACCATGGGGATCGTCTCCCCCGTGAAGGTGATGGGGTGAACATCTGTGGGGTGTACGTGAGTGCCTAAGGTGCATATGAAGTCCCTCTCCCAGATGTTGCGTTGAATGATGGTGTAGGGTGACCCTGAGTCTGCCACCATGGAAACATGTACACCCCCTATGGTTAATAAGCACGAGGGTTTCTTGGTGCTGTTGCAATCAATACCCAGAACTTGGTCATCAATGCAAAGAACACTATCCTCGTCAACTTCTCCCTCCGCCCCATCCGTGTCGGAATCCTGTAGGACGCATTTAACAGAGGAGTTGCTGGGTTTGCGCCTACACACCTTCCCAAAATGACCCATCACCCCGCAATAAGAGCATTTAACGAGAAATGCTGGACACCATCTGTCATTGGCTGTGTGCGTATGACCGCCGCACCTATAGCAGCTACTCTTGTGGTCACTGGGTCTCTTGTGGGGTCCGGCCGCTTTGGATAGTGGCTTCCTGTTGTACCTGGCTCCGACTGTGGGTGGAGGTTTGCTATCGTGGGATTTGGTGTCAGTCACTTTGCACACTGTAGCCTTGTTGGCACAGTCCTCTTTGGCAGCTACGGCGCACCGTTTAGAGAGTTCCGCTTTCTTGACCATGGCTATGATCTCATTGAGGGGTGCATCTCCACTTACCCACAGCTTCTCATGTATATTTGTATTGACAGTGTGCATTATTATCTGGTCACGTACCAGATCATGGTGGAGGTGTCCAAATTTGCAAGTGCCCGCTAACCGTTTAAGCGCAGCCATGTAATCTTCCACAGACTCCGTGTCTGTTTGTTTCTGCTGGAAGAAATTATAGCGGTCTAAGGCCGTACAGACCACTGGTTGATAATTACTGTCTAAATCCTCCAACGCATGGAAAATGCCTTATCCCCTTCGTCCTCCAGAGCTGACAAATAATTCAGAAAATACCCCTTCCAGTCCTCCCACTTCATGGCAGGTTCTCCCGGTTTCGCCAGGAGGGGACTGGATTTGTGAGGGAAAATGTCTGTGCACACATCCTGACCGGGTGATGGGACCGTGACCTCCCAGGCGTAGGCTAGTGACTGCTGGACGGTGGCAGTCTGGGGGGATTTGCAGAGACAACTTGGTGTAATTGGTCTTTGGCTGTGTGGTCATGACCCTTGTCCGCACTGGTTGGGTATGTATTGAGAACACACCTCACTTCTACTTCCTCGCCTCCGCTTCCACTGTGCTAGTGGAGACCTCTTGGGGTTGTGTCTGGTTGGATAGCAGGCTGGGATGAACTCTGTGAGCAGTCACTACTAGTCCTGCAATAAGGAATGTCAGCAGGGACTGCAGGAGGCGGCTGGGTGGGACAGCACAAGGGTAACTTCCCTGTGGGAGGGCTCCTCTAGGTACAGGCTAGCAGGCACCACAGGCACTTACTTGGGACGTGCCTACTGCTAGGAGCATGTTGTGCAGCACTGCAGGGCTCTGGACTGCTGGGCTCAGCTCCGTGGGTGAATGCTGTGTCCTTGTGGTCTTGGGCTGCTGATTGCTGTTCCAAGCTTGAGGGCTGGGTACCCCTCGCGGCCGCACTGGATTCCTGGAGGGGGCGCTGCACCTGCCCCACGACCTGCTGCCACGCTCTCCCCAGATCAGTATTTCACTGCGCCGAGCGCGGCGGGCCATTCCTCAGTGTGCGTGGGTATCACGCGGTGATGGCACGATGCGCAAGCCAGCCTCGTCGCCAATTTGTAGAGGCGGTTTTGCTGTAAATGAAGAGACCGCACTCAGTAGGAGTATTCAACTTTGTAGTTTAATCACTGGGAAGAGCGCCGGGGTTACTCTGCACGAAGAGACTGCTGTGCCGGAAATGGCCGCTCCCAGTAGGCATTGCCACGTCACGTGGTGCTAGCCACTAGAGCGCTACACCACAATACCTACAGAATCTTTGTTTTGTGTGCGCATTTATGCTGCCTGTGCTATATAAAATACCCAATATGCGGACATGTACAGGGCCCAGAAATCAGCATGAGAGATATTCCGTGTTCACAATGTACGTATACACTGACAAAAGATAGTATGGATTTCTACTCTGCAAGTGCTCAAGTTTGTCATAATGGTATGATGACTGGCCTAGGGCGCATGGAAAAAGATTTATTTGTTTACGGCAAGTACTATATTACTTACAAACACACATAGCGTCTGATGTAGGATCATCATTCCTTCTACAAATCTCCCCCAGATGCAAGCAATACCTTGGACTATCAGACATGGATTTCACAAATAAGTGGAATACACAAATTGACAAAGAAACAATTAAGGCAATGTAGCCTTACCACTTGACTCTCAGAATAACAAAATATTGTGAAGAACAAAAGTACAATAGAATGGGGCTACCCAAGTCTCATATCTGTTAAGTGCTCCCCTTCCCCCAAATGCAGATGTGACAGAAATAACAGAAGAAAAGGGTAGGGGGGTGAGTCAACATGTCCAATCCTGGAGTCGGCCCCTTCCTTTTCTCCCGTGGTTACAAGAGAGAGAAAAAAAGAACCATAAATGTTACGGTAAGATTAAAACATGAAATGAAGATTTTGTTGCAATACATACATGTAGAACAAATTACTGTTTCAAAGCAGCTAGAACAGACAAAGTAAGATCATAAATGTAACCAAATCTTTCTTTAAAAAATAAATTGTGTCAAGGTTTTGTTAAAAGTTGTAAGTACCAAAAGGTCCAACAAAGAAAAGACTAGCTTTAAGGTCTGCCTCTGTGTATTAAGTCTAGCTTTCATGGAGGTGGGTACCCAGTTCCTCATCTTGGTTGTGTCCCCCAGGGGTCTTTGTTTGGAGGTTTAGGATATGCCAGGATTCTCTTTTGCGTAGGTGAAGTACCCTATTGCCTCTCCTGTTGTTGGGTTGTATTTGTTCAATAGGAAAGTATGTGAGAAGTGAATTGTTTGTCAGATGCTAATCTGCAAAATGCCTTGCAATCGTATAATGTGGGTCTTTATTGCCAATGGCTCTCATGTGTTCAAGAACTCGTTTTTTAGCTGCTAGGGTTGTGCTTCCTACATAGCGTAGTTTGCACAGACATTCTAGTATGTAAATTACAAAGTTCGAACCACATGTGAGAAATTGAGTAATGTTTTTTTCTCCTGTGTGTGTCTGGGAGGCCTTCCTCATGGTGCTATTAAGACTAAGCCTGGGCGAAGCACTACGCTACGCTCGCGTAGTTTGCGAAGTTCGCGCTACTTCGCACTACGCGAACTACACGTAGCACAGTGCGAACACGTGTAGCGTAGTGCTGCGGTCATTTTTTGCTTGCTCGCGGTCCTCAACGTCAAGTTGGCGACCGCGAGCAGGCAAAATGACATCCCGGCGAGACTTTTTCCTTGTTCGTGATCAGCAACTTCAAGTTGGCGATCGCGAGCATGGAAAATAAACCTCCCGGCGAGATTCCCAACGCGAGGAGGTCAGGTTTCTCATTGCGAGTGGTCGCGTATGCTCGCGACCGCTCGCGATGAGAAACTACCAGTTCGTGTTGAGAAAGCTGAAGCTCGAGTAAAAATCTACTCGAGCAGCAGAAAACTACAGCTCGCACTGTGCAAGATGCCATTTTCAATGATTGCACAGTGCCGGTTGCTTGTCCGCACTGTGCAGTCATTGAAAACGACATCTGGCACAGTGCGAACAAGGTACTACGCAGCTCGCGAAGTGCTACGCGTAGCTCGCGTAGTGCGAACTTCACTTTGCGTAGCTTCGCGAAGTGCTACTTCGCGAACTACGCCCAGGCCTACAGTGCCCACATGGGAAAAATCCCTGTAAGCCGATGTGGGTATTGAGGCGTGTGTTGGTAATGTCTCCTCTTACTAACATATCCCTCAGGTTTCTGACCTTTCTGTATGTAATGGGTGGTCAATTAGGCAGTTTGTCCCCAATGGCTGGATCTGTCGCTAAGATGTTCCAATTCTGGTTAAGTATTTTGGAAATATCTTTCGATTCGTTACAGTATGTAAGAATAACTCTTGTGATGTCATCTTTAGATGGTGTAGGTTTATCTCGTAAGGTGTCTTCTCTGTCAATTAAACTGACTCTCTCCTTTGCTCTTTCTAGTACCCAAGCTTGGTACCCCCTTTCCCTAAACCTACAGATCATAATGTGTCCTGTTCAGTATGAAAATCTTCCTGAGGGCTGCAGTTCCTTCTCGCTCTCAGCAGTTCCCCATAGGGGATGCTCCATTTGAGGGCCTCTGGGTGGCTGCTGAGAGTGTGGAGGAGACTGTTGCCTGCTGTCAGTTTTCGATGTAGTTTAGTGCAAAGTTGGTTATTTCTGACTTCGACCACTACATCAAGAAATTCAATGGATTCTCTACTCACGGTATATGTCAGTGTAAGGTTAAATTAATTGTTGTTATTCTGTTAATGGTTTGTCTAACACTCTCTTCACTGCCTTTCCATACCACAAACAGATCGTCTATGTAGCTTAGCCATGTGACTAACTTGGCCTCTCTGTGTTCTGCTTTTAAACTTTGTAGGACCTCCTCCTCCCAGTCCCATACTCCTAGGAAAAGATTTGCACAACTGGGGGAATATATATAAACAAAAGGGTGCTGAGGCCAATTCATGGTGGATGTTTGATGAGAGGGGCATGACTCGTTTGCCTTAACACCGAGAAAAAGGAGTCAGCCTGTTACTACAGGATTTAACCTGGCATGTTTGAGGGCGAGAAAGGGAGAGGGGAGAGGCATTCACCCCTCCCTGGCAATTCCGGGACACTGCACATTTTTGAGAGAATACTCACAACTATGCAGCAAGTCCAAAAAGGAGGTTTGTGTAAAATACATTTTAAGACATATAGTTGCACGTGGCACTTTATTAATAATTCACTGAAGCAAAAACAAACTGACTTTGGACTGTGGTGAAAGTAAGTTATTAAGCAACATTTTTTATCAGCACAACGGTTCAGAGGAGAATTCTATTGCATCATGGGAAATATAGGAATGTGTCTCATGGCCAAGTGGGAGCATGATTGAAAAACAGCTGCCCCTGGTTACCTCTGCACCTATGATTAAGGCATTTCACGAAATGCGTCAGGAAGCAAGAACTATGGACATGCAGCCAGGCAATTTTTTTAATAAACTACATGATGTCACCATGAATTGGCCTCAGCCCCCTTTTGTTTGTCCTAATTACCAGGATGCTCTGTTCCCGCAGTTGAGGCCGCCCTGCAGGGTTGGAGGCCCCCGTCGACAGAAGTTTGGTTCTGCATGTTTGATGAGGGGGCCATGACCCGCTTGCCTTCACACCGAGAAAAAGAATTCAGCCTGTTACTAACAGATTTAACCTGGCATGTTTGAGGGCGAGAAAGGGAGAGGGGAGAAGCATTCACCTCTGGCCATCCTGGGACACTGCACGTTTTTGGAGAATACTTACAACTATGCAGCAAGTCCAAAAAGGAGGTTTGTGTAAAATAAGTTTTAAGACTTGTAGTTTCACATTGCACTTTATTAATAATGCACTGAAGCAAAAACAAACTGATTTTGGACTGTGGTGAAAGTAAGCCATTAAGCAACATTTTTAATCAGCACCAAGGTCCAGAGGAGAATACTATTGCATCATGGGACTTGTTGGAATGTGTCTCATGGGCACGTGGGAGGATGATTGAAAAGCACCTGCACCTGGTTACCTCTGCACCTATGATTTAGGCTTTTCACCGAAACGCATCAGGAAGCAGGGGAACTACGGACATGCGGTCAACGCCAAGATGTCATCGTGATTTGGCCTCAGCACCCTTTTGTTTGTGTTAATTACCGGGATGCTCTCTCCCCGCAGTTGAGGCCGCCCTGCAGGTTTGGAGGCCCCCGTTGACAGATGTTTGGTTTTGGATATATATATATATATTCCCTGAAAAAAACATAGGTTTCAGGCACGTTATAGTTAGAAATTAGCATTTAAAAAACCTTAGAAATTCACTGAAAAAAACATAGGTTTTAGGGAAAGTTATAGTTAGTTGGACATTTCACTCGTAGAAAACCAGAGAAATTCCCCTGTTATAGTTAGTTCAGCTAAATATAACTTGCGTCCCCGCAATTCACTGCTGATGACATCACATATTACATCACTCATGACATGGTCAGTGACATCACTGATGACATCACTGATGACATCTCAAATGACAGCGGAGGGCTCCCGCGCTTCGTTTTTTAAAATTTTCTCGGCTGGATTCGCGCACCCAGCGCAAATTCGTCCGATTGTTTTTAAAAAAAAACATGGAAAAAACACATTTTGGGTCCCCCCTTTTTTCTCGGCCCCCACTTGCTGAATCATCCCGAAACTTTCACGACAGGAGCTGACCGGAGCGGGCCACAAGTTTTGAAAATTTCGCAAATATTCGTCAACCGGCGCTAAAGATATTGAGAAAACAAAAAACGAGTTTCCTATGGAAACTAGGTCCTAACTATAACTACCTTCTGGCGACCGCCAGTAAGTAATATATATATATATATATTATATGTATATATATGTTATTACGTATAGATGTATGTATATATATTGTTACGTTTTACTCAACTATTTAAATATGTATGAATATTTAATGACAATTATTTATTCTTGTTGCTTTTAAAATGTACAATATACGACAATTTTAAAAGGTTGGTGCAGCTTTATGATTTCAGCATTTGCGCTATGATTTTCATGATAACAGAGGATATGTTTTATCCAGCCTATCCACACAAATAATGTAAACGTTTTGTAAATAGAGGTTTTTACACATGATTGCAATGTATCAATTACCTAAAAGTGTTTAACTAGTCTATATTTGTACCATTGAGCAGCAAGATCGAGCATTTTCTCTAGCTCCATTATTGCCATCACATTTGACGTCGGGTGAGGTTTGCACTGCCAATAAAAACTCAGCAATGCCATCATGTGACCAAGGGACAGGAGCACCGAAACATGTCATGAAGGAGCACTGCACTTTAACTCAAATAAAATAAAGTAATATCTGGCACCAGCTAAAGAAGTTGTCCGTACCTGTTTGTTTGTGTGCTAAGTGCACAAGGGAGCGTAATTGGGTATATATATATATATATATAGTATATATGCAGTTCAGAAATTTCAACAAAACAAATAACCACAACAAGGTAATAGAGTTGCAAAATGTAATGTGACATCTTCCTCAAAATAACAAATGTTCAATTCAGCAGATTAAAAATAATGGCGGGCGTGACGTTCTTTGTGTGATCAAGGGCACTCAGTGCTCGAAACGCGTCGCAGAGGGGAGTTTACTGAATAAATATCTTCCTGCCAGAGCCGTGGGGGTCCGTCTCTCTTTTTTCCGCTTGGAGTAAAAGCGAAGTGGTACTTTGGAGAGTATACTTGGTTGATAGTTACGACGGAAGCGGATTGTCTCCGACAACCGTACCCCCTCCCCACAAGCTGGCCGCCGCCTACAATCACACAACAAAGAAAATTTGTCACAATTAAGTGACACAGATGCAATTAGTACTCAGAATCGACTGCAGTGCAGAGAATTAATATATCCCAAAAAGGAGCAGGTGAGAGTCCGTTTAAATCGAAAAGTACTTTTATTCCTATCATGCCAAAAGATGCAATAGACATTTTTCATGAATGCGTAATTAAAGATTTGAAAAAAATTAAATCGAACAGTTAATAAACAATGTCATCACAAGAAAAATTACAATCTAACACAATATGTGAATTTGATGAAGAAATTGGGCAATAACCAATAGGTGATAATCAATAAATCTGACAAGGGAGGTAATATTGTCCTATGGCCCAAAAAAGATTACATCAAGGAGGCAATGAGGCAATTAAATGATGAACAATGTTATCATAGATCAAATGGAACTGAGTACAAGAGGGCCAAAGAAATTTAAAAAAAATTACTGTGCCAGTACAAGAGACAAGGTTTGATTTCATCAACTGAATTTGACTATCTCCATATTGAGCATCCAGTGATACCTATCTTGTACTTAATCCCTAAGGTCCATAAAATGGTCTCCCCAACACCTGGTAGACCAATAATATCTGCGATTAACAGCGTCAGTGAACATATCTCCCAGTATATTGATTTTTATTTACAGGACTTTGTCAAGAGTCTACCCAGCTATGTGAGAGATACTGGGGACTTTCTGAACAAGATAAATACCATTCAGTGGGAAGAGGGCTGGTGTCTATTAACATTAGACATTGAATCGCTGTACACCAGCATTAAGCATGAAGCATGATTAAAAGCTGTTAGTCACTTTTTGGACAAAAGACCATGTGAATATTATAGTCTTAACAAAATGCTCGGTTAACTGACTGCTTGGTGCCTCAATAATAATTTCTTCATGTTTGACAAAGTTACCTGGAAACAAGAAAGGGGCGTAGCTATGGGATCTTGCTTCTCCCCCAGCTACGCATGCTTGCATGTTGGCAGGTGGGAGGAACAGGTCCTGAGGAAAACACCCAATATACATCATGTTCATCATTGGTTAAGATTTATAGATGATGTTTTCTGTGTATGGGACGGTGATGAGGCGAGTGCACAAGAGTTTGTTAATACATTAAACAACAATTCTAGCAACCTCAATTTTACATCTAATATCAGTAAAGAAAGAGTAGACTTTTTGGATGTACAAGTGTCAATCAATAACCATACACTAGAAACTACACTGTTCAGAAAAGCGACAGCGGGAAATAGTATACTTCACGCTAGCAGTAGACATCCTAGACATCTCATCGAGAGCATTCCGTTTGGTGAACTACTAAGACTTAAACGTATCTGTAGCTCACAACAAGAATATGAGAAGTACTCTAAAAACATGATAGGGAGACTTAAAGAGAGAGGGTATAGTGATTCTATCCTCTCAATGGCTCTGAGGAAGACAGATGACAGACCCAGGGAGTCACTCCTGGCTCCAAAAGAAAGAACTGATAACAATGAAGAAGAGAGTCCGGGCTTTATTACTACATTTAGTAAACAAGAGAGGAGAATAAAGTCAATCATTAAGAAGAATTGGCCCATCATACTCACAGATGGGGTTCTGGGTAGCAGATTACCAGAGTTACCTACCATTACGTACAGAAAATCTAGATCTATGAGAAGCCAGCTTGTAAAAACAAGTCCTGGACTCAATATGGCTCAAACCCAAAGCAGGTTTCCATAAATGTTCATGTCGAGCCTGCAAATTTGGCATTAACACAACTCATTGTAAAACTCCTTTTTCTGATACCCACGTCGCGATCAAAGGTAATTATGGATGTAGGACTGAGTATGCTGTATATGTTCTGACGTGCACTTGTGGCTTGCGCTATGTGGGTAGCACTAAGTTGCAGGTGCACGTCAGAATCTTGCAGCATCTCAGGGCAATCGTGAACAATGACAATACGTATCCAGTCGCTAGACATTTTAGATCTGTTCATGATAATGAGTTGAGTTGTATTTCATACTATGTCATCAGTGCAGTAAGCCCCCTGATAAGGGGAGGCAATAGAGAAAAGCTTTTGAGAAAATTAGAAACGCGCATGATTTTGGAACTGGATAGTAAAAGTCCCAATGGGTTGAACACTACTGAAGACATGTATAACTATTTATAAGTATTACATAAGAAAGTTATCAACGACATAACAAATGAATAGTATTATTGCTGTATTGAATGTGTATCACTATACATCTATTCAGGATCACTAGACAAGTATTGAGTACATTAATGAGTCAAAACCAAGATAACTATCTTTTATTTATTTTTAGTCAGCATCAAAGAAGTTGAGCACTATAACATTCCTTCCCGTAATTTTTTCAATTTATTCTAATTTTAAATTTTGTATATGACTACTTTGCACATTAGGGTATTTTTTATAGTAACAGTAGTGAGGGTTGTGTATATAAATTCTTTTAATTGAGTACACTTATAGAAAACATACAAAAAAGATTTTTTATTTTCATTTTATGGAAGGGAACTTTTAGCACTTTGTTTATAAACTCACTGTTTAGATAGCACCTAGAAAAATCAATACAGACATTTTTTTAGAAACTTGAGCCCGCCAAAATAAGTTGGATAATGAGGTCTATGTGGTCATATTTGTTAAGCATTTATGCAGAAATAAATTGTTGGGTTGTGTAAAGAAGGAAGCTTATTGCTATACAACAGTAGAGATAGTTGTGATTCAACTTTGCAGAATTTGCACATATTGCTATACTTTGCACTATAATTTGTTTACATATTTATTGATATTGTAATTATGTTTACATTAGCAAAGCCCCATGATGCACTTAAAAGTGGTTTCAGAAATATTTATATAATTATATATATCTTTTAATGTATTTATATATTTATTTAACCTGCTATGATATACTTCAACGCATTTATGCAGTTTAGAAATTCCAACAAAACAACCACAACAAGGTAATGGATTTGCAAAATGTAATGTGACATCTTCCTCAAAATAACGAATGTTCCATTCAGCGGAGTATTTCTTCTATGTCTGTTGGTGAAGGTCATGTGATTCACGATGTTAAAAATAATGGCGGGCGTGACGTTCTTTGTGTGATCAAGGGCACTCAGTGCTTGAAACGCGTAGCAGAGGGGAGTTTACTGAATAAATATCTTCCTGCCAGAGCCGTGGGGGTCAGTCTCTCTTTTTTCCGCTTGGAGTAAAAGCGAAGTGGAACTTTGGAGAGTATACTTGGTTGATATATGTTACTCCTCAGGGACCACTCGTTTTAGACAGTCCAGCTGCACCAACTCCGACACACAGCAAAGACACGCCGGTGTGTCCATTCTCTTCAATCATGAATAATTTATTTCAATATTAATCTTATGTGCCGCAACACCTGACACAGGATGCCTACGCGTTTCGGCTTCCGCCTTCAACTGGGAAATCCCATTCCCACAACCACCGTGATTTAAAAACAGTGAATGGACATCATATGAACCTCTGCCACTTCCTGTTAACATCATCTAGACCGCATTTTGCAGTCTCACTTAATCAATATCTACGGCCATGTTGAATTACACAATGATAGTAATAATGGAGCTCCCATTGTTTCTAAAACAAAATAGAATTGTTTCATAGATCTAACAATTTATATATGACTGACTTGATTCATAAACTTATTCAGGTTTTATTGCTACTTATTTTTTAAAATTTTACACATATCATAAAGAAGGAGAAATCCCCTTCTCCTTGATCTTGTGTATTACAAACTGATCTTTGTTCTATTGTTAGTGGTAACAAAAATACTCACATGTCTCACAAAGTGCAAATGCTCATATACATACATAAAGTGCACATGCTCATATAAAAACTAAATGCCTGCTCAACATAGCGCTGAGCCACAATGATAGCAATTTGGTATCCTCATTTTTTTTCTCTTTGATATCAGCACAGTGCAATAACAGTCTGTTCTCTGTGACATCAATACAGTTCAATGACTTTTTATTGTGCTCAGCACAATCTTTGTGTGCAAATCAATGTTTATGCTGTCACAGCTGTGATTTACACAATTGCTATTTATCCAATTAACATTTCACTGTATTTTTAAAGTGTAACTGCTCAATCAACATTATCATATACTGATTTTATATATATTTATCTATATATAATGTTTTGACTTATACTGGGTGCGCCCTTGTGTCTGGACAAAACTATACCTCTCTGAGGAGCTCAATGAGAGCGGAACATGTGCCAGGGGTTGCTTTTATTAATTTCAGGTTGGCTTGATTGGTATTTTACCAATTCAAAGCTGTAATACTGTGCCTGGAGTGGTAAAAGGCTTTTGTCATTTTACAGCTCAGCATGGATGGCACTGTGCTAGTCCTATGCTTAAAAACTTTGGTGTAGAAATGGCAAAAGACTTTGTCCCTTTCTATTTCAGCGTGGGTGGCACTGTGCAACGATCTGTATATGTAGGTAGTTATAGTTAGGACCTACTTTCAACGGGAAAAGTGTTTTGACTTGCGTAGAGGCAGAAGCTGGCCTGGTATAGGATGTCCACTAATGTAAGTGGGCACCTTGCACCAGTCCAGACAACCTTTATGGTGATTTAAGAGGTCTTAGACAATCTTAGAAAGCTATCCAAGTGGTCGCTATGGAGAGCAGCCTTCAGGCTTAGTCTTGAAGGAGTGTAAAGCAGCTTGTTTTACCAGAATTCAATATTATAGTATAGATTAAATGAAAAAGAACCACACAAAGTATTTATAAAAATATGTATTTATTATATAATACTATCTAGTGTGTTACAGTATCTCCTACACGGAGATAGACACAAAGCACACAATACTATGGTAAAGAAATCACGGTAATTAGCACTAATACATATTAGGCCTCAGGGGGACAAAACCATATACTAAAAAAGTGGTATAAGAACCACACCTCTAGTCAGGACAATGTCAATAGGACGTAGAATTGCTGGGGACCCACAGAACCACCCAAGGTAAGTAGATAGGGACCCCACGGAGAGCATGTGCAGTGTGTGAACACGACCGCGTGCTCCGTATAAGTGTATGTGCAAGTCGCGGTTAGAATTTTAAAGATTAGGGACCCTTCTCAGTGGACCCTAAAGCAACCCCATGGAAGACAGAGGTTGGAAAGACACCCCACCCGCGAATACCGTGGTACCCAAGTTACCTATCCCAGGGAAGCCGGGTGCATAGGTGTGCAGTGGCGTCGGAAACCGCTGTCGAACCCAATGGAGGACTTCAGGAAAGTGCTGCTGCTGGAAGAGGAGGATGTGTCTGGAGGAATCCAAACATGGATTCTTGTAGAGGTGTACCTGAAAGGAGAAAGGGACAGAGTCCATGTCACTCAGGAGTGACCAGGAGACTTGGAAGACGGATGCCCTCAGATGTCCGGTGCTTCAGGGAAGATGACGGTGACCTTGACTCTGCAGCTGCGAGGACCAGGTGATGCTAAGGATGACCAGGACCAGAATACGAGCTGTCCCTAGAAGGATGTCGAGTGCTGAGTGGTCAGTGTCCGGCGGGAGCACCAACAAGCCTTTGCAAATTCAACCCATGCAGGAAGTCAAGAAGGTGCACTGTTGGGACCAGCAAGGTCCAGGAGATTCACCACAAGCAGGGGAGTCAGGGCTGGCCACTAGCGATCAGGGGAGCCCCATGGAAACAAAGGTGACCCTCAAATGGACCCACATGACGAAGGCACAGGAGTCGCAAGAGGACCTCTAGCAGCTCACCAAAAGATGCAGTCCACAATGCACACTAGGCAGTGTGGCTGAAGATTCTGGTCACTGGCAATGCTCAAGGTTGGGCTACATGGAGCCTGAAGATCTTCTTGCAAAGATGTCAACAAGCCTTTGCAACTGCAAAGGGACGCAGTACCCAGGGGTTCGGTTATTGCAACCCCCACAAGTACTACTGGCCTCAAACTTGGTAAGAGGGTAGAGGAGGCATCGGGAGCGGTAGAAAATCACCACCTGTGTTGTAGAGCCCATGGAGTCTGGAGGAAGTCAGGATCTGCAGACCAGTCGTCTTCGTTGCGGTGCCTGTGAATGCAGGGAAGTAATCCTTTCACTCCAAGGGAGATTACTTTGGTTGTCCTTGATGCTTTACAGGCCTTGGAAGGTTCCTGTATGATGCACAGGCACAGATGATGCAGCAGACTGGAAGGGAGATGAAGTCCGGCCCAAATGAAACCCAGCGAATCCAGAATGTCCAGACGGTAGAAGTGCAGTGTTTTCAACTCTGAATCTTATCCCACAATGAATCTAGGGACCTACACCCAGGTAAGCCCTTAAGTACCCTAAGGAAAGGGTTGGGAAGATTCAAGGGACCCTCCCGGGGGAGGGTCTGGACAGGGGGGAGGTTACGGCCATTCCTTTGTCCAGTTTGATGCCAGAGTGGGAGCCAACGGCTCCCAGGACTGGTTTGTACAGGACTATGCACAGGGACACCAAATGTGCCCCTCAAGCATACTTTCGGGCACTGGCAAGCACACCCACCCATCCCTAATACACTAAATCCTTTCTGGGAGGTGGTCACACCTCCCTGTGACAGGATGCCTATTGTTCTGCCTTCCCCTGCTCAAGCTTGGCTCAGCAGCAGGAGGGCAAAAATGTGTCTCTGGTCGGCAACAACCATTTTGTGCTGTCCAGGACTGAAAGGCTGGCACCGGGAACACTGAGAGCCTAACGGAGGGCTCTTCCAGTGCTTGGAATCATACCTCCCATGCCGTTAATTGAGTGGGGGTAGGATTCCAACATGTTTGATACCAAACATGATAGGATTCTCAGCAGCCATTTTCGAGATGGCCAGCGTGCGATTACGAGGTGCCATCTATATTGAATATGGATGTGTCACTGACAACCCGGGAGAATGGACTCCATAGGCTGTAGTGGTGTCCTGCAGGGGCACCCTCTCACTTAGACGGCGCAGCTGTTTCTTAAAATCGACGGAACAGGTTTTCCTTCCTGTAGCCCACTGGAGGGCTGACACTGGTTCTTTTAGTGTTTGAATTGGACACACACCACTGGAGGTCAAACATTTGGATGGAAAAAAGACCACAGGGCCCATCATGCACTTCATTAGAAGATATGCAAATTAGGTACACCGGAGACCTTTTAAACTGTGAAATGTCACAGAGCCTTGTGGGATGTCCTAAACTGTGTGCAATCAAACTGCCTCTGAAGAGGAGCGCAAAGGCTCCGAAATGCGTCAGGCGGAACAGAAATAATCAGGAAAGCAACCCTGCACCCTCTTGAATAAAGGATTGGTAATTCAATAGCTGGAGGAGTGCGTCTCCATATGCAGGGGCATTTTTGGGAACATATATATATATATATATATATCGTTTTTTTACAGGAGGAACGGCGTTCAACTTTACGCCCGAGGACTACAAACACCAGAGGAGGCAAAGGAGGAATGCCAAATGCCGCGAGAGACGGCAAGCAAGGCACGAACGAAACAACGCGGCTCCAGTCAAACAAAAAACCAGCAAGAAGGAACTGGAGGCAGAAGTAAATTTAAGAGCACAAAATGTAAATACCATAATCAACCTCTCGGAAGTCATATTAAGTGAGGCAGAACAATAGCTCCTCTCGTTGGGATTATCATACTGTCCTGAATCAAATTTTGAATATACACAGACTAGGGTGGATGTTTATAAATACATACGGAAGCTTAAACGGAAGAAATTTTACAGTTTAAGACATACTAAATCAGCCCCGCTCAATTTGAATCCTACAGTTAAAGACACACCTCATCCACTGATATTGTCTGATGTAGACTTTTTATGTGATATGCAAGCCCTCGAAAGCGATGATTCTCTAACGATGGATTCACAATCACAAACCATAAATCAAGTTCTTGTGAACCAATCATTACAAGCCAATGCCACTGTCAACACAGGTTTTAAACCCAAGTCAACATTAGTCCCAATCTTATTAAGGGATTCTATTGATGCATTCAATGAGGCAATTTTGACAGAGATAAAAAGAATAAATCATAAAACACAGGCCATAAATAAACACCAGAAAGCGAGCCAATACCAATATCATCAACTAACAAAAAAAATTACAAGCGAACGGCTCCCTGGTCATAAGGAACTCTGACAAAGGGGGGAATGTGGTGCTCTGGCCCAAGAACCTCTATTTAGAAGAAGCACTCTTGCAATTAAATGATCGGACGTGCTATAAACTTAGCAACAAATTAACAATCATGACAGCACAAAACAAACTTTTTGAAAGACTTTTGGCATGGAAAAGTGCTGGGCTTCTAAACAAAGATGAGTATTAGTCTCTTAAAAAAGGAATATCCTGTTACGCCTGTAATTTATTTCATCCCGAAGATTCACAAGGACATCAAAAAACCTCTGGGAAGACCAAATATCTCTGCCAAACAAAGTCTGTTAGAAAATGTATCCATTTATATTGACTTATTTTTACAGGAATATGTGAGAGCCTTACCCTTGTTCATTAAGGACACTATAGATTTAAAAAAATATATATATGAGTGTGAATGGTGTAACGATTATCTATTAATTACTATAGATGTTTCCAATTTATACACAAGTATACACCATAAGGACGGTATGAGGGCTCAGAAACATTTTCTTGATAGGCGACCCATACAGTATTACAACCATAACAAAATGATAATCAGTTTAACTGACTTTTGCCTAAATAACAAGTACTTCCTCTTCCAGACCCAAATTTACCAACAAGTATGGGGGCAAGCTTTTCTCCAAGTTATGCTTGCCTCCATATGGTGTGGTGGGAGGAAATGATTGTAAATGCACTATACAGCAATATACTCACCAATCATTTGATTCAATGGGTCGGATACATTGATGACTTGTTCCTGATATGGCATGGCAATAGAGAAAGTGCGATAGCTTTTATCACTAGTCTAAACAACAATGACATTAATTTACATCTCACATATAACATCAGTGAACATTCTGTTTGCTTTCTAGACGTGGAAGTATTTGTGGTTAACAACAGTCTGGAAACAAGGCTTTACTGCAAGCCCACGGCAGGCAATACCCTGCTACACGCATCCAGTTTCCATTATACAGCATCCCCTATGGGGAAATGCTTCGGGTGCGTAGAATTTGTAGCAGGGAAGAGGACCTTGTTTTTGCACAGGAGCAATGTAAAGAATGCTTCTTAGCCAGGGGCTACTCCATTCAGACGATAGATGCAGCCATAAGAAAAACAAAACAAAAGTGTAGAGATGATTTGCTACTTAAATCTAATAGCAAACTTGAGGGAAATTCCAAGAATCCTACTTCTGAATCATCCAACCCAAGACTTATTTTAACATACAACAGGCAGAGAGATGACATATCGAGCTGTAAGGAAGAACTGCCACATTGTACGTAATGATCCTACAATTGGGGAATTACTTCCCAAGAATCCAACTATCACGTACAGAAGGGCCCCACTACCAGTGATTACTTAGTAAAAAGCAGCCCGGAAATCTCCTCCAACAAAAATTGGTTATCAGGACAAAAAGGGTTTAAGAAATGCTCTACAAGCAAGGCGTGTAAGCTGGGTATCAACAAAAGCTCTTATGTCACTCCCTTCAAATCAGCTCCCACACTGATATCCTGCAAAACGGAATATGCCATTTACGCGTTGGAGTGCTCTTGTGGACTGCGGTACATGGGCAGCACCAAGCTGCAAGTCCACAAGAGAATTCTCCAACATGTAAGAGCCATTTCTAATTCGGATCCGAGCTATCCAGTTGCGCGCCACATTAAGGAGGTCCACAACAACCAAATACGAGATCTTAAGTACTTTGTTGTGGATTTCATACCTCCTCCAAGGCGAGGTGGCAACAGATAGGCCAATCTTAGAAAACTCGAAACTCAATACATTTGAGAGTTCGATAGTAAAAGTCTGAATGGTCTTAATACAATAGAAGACTTATATACTTGGCTATAAAACTCTGAGAATCAATAACTTATAGCCATAATCTGCACTCATAAAAACTTCAACTTGTATATGATGTAGCCAACTACGGTAAGGAAAGTTGCCCAAGGAACAAAAATAGTATAAGTATTAGTTGGCTATCTGAATCCTAATCCGTCAAGATTCCCTGTATTCATTTTTCTCAACTTTTTAAATTACATTTTACATAATTGTTCTGTTTCATTTTAAACAGTCTCTGCACGTATGCACTTTATAAGCACTTGTTAGCACTTTTTATATGTAGTAAACCAAACGACCTAGTTTATATGCCAACCGGTGCAGCTTCATGTGCATCCCATTTGGGCTATATGTATTTTGTGATACTTGTAATGAATTCAATCAGATATTTTATAAATTGGGGACAGGAGTGGAACAAACACGGTGAAGTGCTCAACTGCACAAGGTTAGTCTGTCCCCAATTTTATTATTTATTATTCATTATTTATCATTCATTAATTATCATATATATATAATGCGCCCGAATTTTATAAATTGATCAATAATTAGGTTTTAAACTTGTGACATGTTTAATTCCTTATGGTCTTTTTTTAATTCGACAACAACAGACAATGCATTTTTTTCAAAACAAAAATTGTGACTAATATGTATTCATACAGCTATTAACAATGTTTATAAATGTATATAGGCGCAATATGATATATTTGGATATATGACTAGTATCCAGCATTATGCTGCCAGGTGGTGAATTGAAAGACAATACGATAGTCTGTCTTCATGGTCGTTTTATTGCACTGTCACTTTAAAAGGGAGAAAAAGTTTGAGTCATGTCATGTGATCAAGGGCTGTAGAGCCCGAAATGCGTCACGGTGACATTTTGCACAGAATAAACAGCAGAAGCACAAGGAACTGGAGTACGTTTCCTTCTTATTAGTTCCAAACCAAGAATCTTTTGAAGTTGGGTATATATATATATATATGTATATATATATATATATATATATAAATATATATATATTTATATAGCTACTAAGCCACCTGGGAGACCAATAATTTCCGCGTGGAAAGGTCTCTTAGAGAAAACATTGCGCTATATTGATTTCTTCTTACAGGAACATGTGCGATCCTTGCCATCCTATATACAAGATACTTGTGATTTCCTCAGACATATTCCCAACTGTACATGGGAAGAGGTCTATCTATTAATGACTTTAGGTGTCACCACACTATATACAAGTATCCACCATGAGGATGGTATAAGAGCCCTGGAACATTTCTCAGGAACCAGATTAATTTGTATATAACAACATAATAAGATGTTGGTGAATTTGACTACATTTTGTCTAGAGAACAACTTCTTTTTGTTCCAAAACCAAATTTCCCAACAGATCAAGGGTGTTGCAATGGGTGTCAGCTTCTCCCAGCGCTATGCCTTATTACACATGGGATGGTGGGAGGAGCTGGTCCTCGGAGCAAACTATAAGGAGCTATTAGTTTTTGTATGGTTAAAGTACATTGATTACCTTTTTGTGATTTGGCGGGGTACTAAAGAAAGCGCATTGAACTTCATCTCACAGATTAATGTAAATAATATCAATCTGCACTTCACAACATCTCTCAGTCGAGAATCAGCTTGTTTTCTGGATGTAGCATTCTATATTGTAGACAGAAAAATTGAAACAAAACTACACCGCGAGCAAACAGCTGGCAACACCATTTTACACGCTACAAGCTTCCATTCTAAGCATTTAATACATAGCATCCCATATGAAGAAATGTTTAGAATCAGAAGAATATGCAGTAACGATAACGATTTGAGAGTAGCCCAAAGAGACAGCAAAATCAGGTTCTTGGCAGGAGGATAATCAGAGAGCACTATTGACACAGCAATTTGAAAAACTCAAGCTGCGAGCAGATCAGGGCTTTTGTTTAGAACACCAGATAGTGAAACAGGTTCTACAGCAATAAGTCAGAAGTCACAGAAAAACAGACTATAAGGCTAATTCTCACATATAACAAACATAAACATAGTCTATGTTATATAGTCAAGAAGAATTGGCCAATTGTACTAAGTGATCCTGTCCTAGGAGGTATATTACCGAAAAGACCAGCCATCACCTTTAGAAAAGCCACCTCAATAAGTGTTGTGATGGTCAGCAGCATCCCGGAGATCAAACAAAAACGAATTGGCTAACAAAAAGGAAAGGATTTGTTAAATGCACCACATGCCGGGAATGTAGATTTGGAGTTAACAAAACATCTTACTCAGAACCCTTTAAAGATGAACCAATTAATATCAAGACATTTTTAACATGCAAAACAGACCATGCAGTATATGTGTTGGAGTGCTCCGGTGGACTGCGATATGTTGGCAGCACAAAGCTGCAAGTACACAAGAGAATACTCCAATATGTCAGGGCAATCACTAATTCTGACCCAACGTACCCAGTGGCACGTCATTTTAGAAAAGTGCATGAAAATAAGTTGGAACATCTAAGGTACTTTGTATTAGATTCAGTGGTTTGTCCAAGCCGTGGTGGAAACCGGGAGGCAAAAAAGAAAACTAAACACACGGTACACTTTAGAGCTCGACACCAAAAGCCCAAAGGGACTCAATTCCAGTGAGGACTTCTACACTTGTCCATAAAACCAATATGAGATCAATATTAGACTAAGTGTTAAACCAAAAAAACTGCTATGAGGAATTATTAATTTCTGTATGTACCTGGTTGCAATTTGCTGAACACTGTTTTTTAACCAACTCATTTTTATTTGTATTACTAATGTATGATATATAATTGCAGGAGGCACTAAAGGTTGTTTTGCACTAGAGCACTTTATTAGCATTATATGATGGGAACAACAATGATGTAGGCCCACTTGGGCTACAAAACATAGCCAACGTTGTTAAAAAAAAATAATAATAACTGAGCTGAGGACTGTAGTAGACATGGAGAAAAATGGTAAAACTGGGATTTAATCAGATACTTCCATAACACTCAAAGAGGTTCTAATAAAAATGTCTAGGTACAGGATGCAGTCATTGACCAGGTCTATTGCAATTAGAGTACCAAATACATTATTTACTTAGATCATAGACATTTTAATATATGGGGTACACATTTTAGAAAATGTAAAATGGACTCATTACAATTGTGGGGCATATTATCAAGAAACTGCGTTAAAATTATCGCCGCTTTAGCGGCAGAAAACTGACGCTAAAGCGGCTATAATGGGCTTGATAATATGTCCTTGAGAATTCCAATAGAAGCCCATGTTCTGGTGTCAACATGGGCTTCTATTGGAATTCTCACAAGCATATTATCAAGCCCATTATCGCCGCTTTAGCGGCAGTTTTCTGCCGCTAAAGCGGTGATAATTTTAACGCCGTGCTTGATAATATGCCCCTATATTATTTATATGTTCCCTATTGGACTGCATACAATTGTATATGAGTCTTTTTTCTATATTTATCCTTATCACTTATTCTATGCAATTGTCACTTTAAAAATTAGCATCTTGTCCGCAGCTGCGCCATGTGATCAAGGCCAGAAAAATGAGTAAATAAACTTATTGGCACCAGCAAAATTGGAGTCCGTTCCTGATTCTTCCATATACCAAGGGAATATTAAGAATAAAGGATAAAACAATATATATATATATATATATATATATTGAAAAAAACGAAAATTTCGAAGTGGTGGGAAGCCATTTCTTTACAAAATTACATCGATCCAGAAATGGTGCCCAGGGGCCCGATGATTTTCACCACACCCACATATGAGACACCCAATCCAGCTATGTTAATGGAATGTCCAGAAAATTCAGCATTGAGTTCCAGAAGAATGCTGGAGATCTTAGTGAAATATGCTTGGATTGATAGAGATGTCATCTTAAAACAAATACAAGAAACAACGGAGGAAGTGAAAAAGTTGACAGAAAGCTAGATGGTGGAAAATGTATTACATGCCATGAAGGAGCGCCTCAAGAAATATGAAGAGGACATCAAAGCCCGGAAAGAAAGAAAAATCAATAGAGATTAGAACGACTATGAGAGTGGGAGAATTCTCACCTTTAGTCGCAAATATGATCATCTCTACGAGAAGAAGGCAACGCCAACCACAACGTGTGACGAGATAGAAGTTGATCAGACAGCTTCAATCTCCACGGCAAGTGAGACTGAGTCAGATATCTCAGTTGAAGGGGCAACCAGTCTCGATCCCACGACCCGCCAAGTGAATTTTTTAGAGGAATATCGCCATCTGCGCCGGAGCAGGCGGACAACGAAGAAGGCTCCGGCAATGAACACACAAGGACGGAGGGGACGGGGAAGAGGCAGCGGACGGGGAAACGCAGAAACAGAAGGAAAAGACTCCAACAACGATGGGAGAAGAGGCAGAGCAAGGGGCGGCATGGGAAATTACAGAACCCGCTCCAGAAGAATGCGCTGATGGATTCTGAAATGGTAAATAGAACTATTATCAATTTGTCCAATAGAACAATGACTAATATGGAAAAAAGGACTTTATGTTTGGGTCTCTCTTTTTGTCCATCAAAATCTTTTAACTACATGGATGCCAGAATAGATCTTTTTAAATTTATTAGGAAGTTGAAATAAAAAAAATGGCATACAGTGAAAAGACTAGGAGACAGTAACAGAACTAGATTCCCTATTTCCAGACAACAGGATGCTGTCACCATTGGTGACATGGACACTCTTATTAGTTTGGTAGAATTGGAACAAGAGGGTCTTGGGGAGGCGAGGGGGGTTTAAAACAATCCCTCTGACCTTTATGTGGATGATAATGGGCAGAGCAGTAATACCCAAATATTGGATAGCTTTGGAGTGACAACTGATGATAGTGCCCTTTCAGGTTTTAAACCTAAATCCACATTCCTGCCCTTACTGCCACATGACAGTATTGACACTTTTCATGAATGTGTTACAAAAGCTCTATGTAATTTTAGACATAAAAAGAAGAATTTTAATCACAACTACAACAATCTCTCTTATGATCAGAGACAGGCTCTCCAGTTTCTCTCTGATGACATGAGTGTGGTGATACGCCCCGCTGACAAAGGTGGCAACGTGGTTATTCTAAATAGAGGCAAATATATAGCCGAGGCTCTGAAACAACTGGAAGATCCAAAAAGCTATATTCCCGTCACCACAGAAGTGTATAACAACAGTGTCATTGACCTTTGGGACAAGCTCATCTTGTGGAAAGACAAAGGCATTTTATAATGGGAGGAGTATAGATATCTCAAAAATGACAATCCGGTACTTCCGGTACTCTATCTTTTGCCTAAATTAAATAAAAATCCTATTGATCCATAGTGTCATCTAGAGGGAGCGTGTCAGAGCATGTGTCAAAATATGTGGACCACTTTCTCAGGGATAATGTCATGACCCTACCGAGTTATGTCAAGGACACAAAAGATTTTCTTAAGAAGATTCAGGACATCCAGTGGAGTGAGGATTCTTTCCTCATTACACTCGATGTACAATCATTGTATACAATCATTGATCATAAACAAGGGTTAGACGCATGTGGCCATTTTCTAAGCAACAGACCCCTCAGACTTAGGGAGCACAGCAAGATGTTATTGGAGATGATTGATTTCTGTCTTTCCAACAACATCTTTCTGTTCAATGGTGTTCTCTATAGACAAACAACCGGCACTGTGATGGGTTCTTGCTTCGCCCCTAGTTTTGCCAATCTCTTCATAGGGCGTTGGGAAGAGGAGGTATTTGCTAACCCTGAGTATATGCACTATCTAGAACATGTAACCACGTATCCACGTTACATCCATGACCTGTTCATCATTTCGAAAGGCAGTGAGCGTGAAGCACACAAATTCATCAAAGATTTCAATACCAACAACAGCAACATTGTCCTTACAGGCCATGTCAGCAGAGAACAAGCAGAATATTTGGATGTCAGGATTGACATCACAAATAACCAAATATGGACCACTCTTTTTAGAAAGGCTACGGCAGGCAACAGTATCCTCCACGCTCTCAGCAGCCATCCGGAGACTCTGAAGTGGAGTATTCCGTTTGGGGAGCTGCTAAGGGCCAAGAGGAACTGTAACACTGACGAAGCCTATCAGCAAGTCAATAAGGAGATGTCGGAACGTTTCAGGATCAGAGGATACCCCAATTGGGTATTACTCAGAGCCAGAGAGAGAGCCAATGGGATATCTAGATCACTCACCTTGTTGAACAAGCCTATACAGTCTATGACTGAGGATGAGGATAACACACGTATCATCATGACTTACAACACTGATTCAGACAGTATCAATAAAATCCTGGCTAAGAACTGGGAAATTCTCAAGAGTGACAACACAATTGGCACCAGCATTCCCAATCGGCCGAGCATCACGTACAGGAAAGGGAAAAACATCAGAGACATGGTGGTACGGAATGATGTGACCACATATCCCTAGAGACATGAACATGGTCTTAAGGGATTTTTTCCCTGCGGCCATTGCAAGGCGTGCAGGAACAGTACTTTTCTCAAAACGACCCCCTATAACGGGGTGGACAAGAAAATTAACCAATTTCTTACATGCAGCACCACGTTTGTAATCTATGTAATCGAATGACCATGCAAACTCTGGTACATAGGTAGTACCACTCTTCAGGCAAAAAAACGGGTACTAGAACACAGCAGGGCCATCACGCATGAAGATGAGAAGTACCCAGTTGCACGCCACTTTAGAAACTACCACTTTTCGGACCCCACTTTGCTCAGATTTTTCATTCTGGAAAAAATTATGAACAATCCTAGCGGAGGCAATAGGGTGTTGAGATTGAGGCAAAGGGAATCCAAATATATTGTGGATTTCCAGACCAAGGCTCCTGGGGTCCTCAATCAATATGAAGAGTTGGCCATACATCTGAGGGAATGAAACATCCATACTCAGACATTCTGTACAATTTTGAGTTGTTTTATGCTATGTGCTTCTGTTTTTCTCTTTCTTCTTCTTTTTCTTCTCGTTTTCTCTTCCCCTTTGTTCTCTTTTTCTCCTTTTCTTCCATTTTCTTGCATACACGGCGCTGCTCCACCCACACCTTTGACTGTCCTGCCATGCTCACCAGAGCTGAGCCCCATGTTCACGTCCTCTGTAGTTTGCGATCTTGACCACAGGTCCCAGAGTTCACTTTTTCGGGATGGGCTGTGTGTGGGGAAGACCAAATCCATGTCCATATTACCAGGGCAAAGGTGAGAATAGTGAAAGTGGATGGGCTTGAGTTTGGAATAATGTCCTCCGGCTTCCTGAGTCCCCTTGACATCCACGCCCCTCATGCAGATTCCCAGCGGGCCGCGAGTCGGGATGCAATGATTCCCGGCTCCTCGTGGAGTCACGAGCATCTTCTGGCTATATATCCCAAAGAAAGAACATGCACCACTTCAGTGCTGCAACATCAGGCCCACCAGACGTGCTTCGGTAAAAAGAAGCTTTTATTACAGGCACGGTAAAAAATTCACAACATGATGCGTTTCGGTTCCATTGATCCTTAATCATATGTACCTCAATGGCAGTTAGATTCAACCCTTTTTACATCAAAGTCAAACAGCGTCATGGCGGAACAATGAGTAAATAAATGTATTGGTATTTTTTTTTTTTTTGTGAGGAAAGACCTTATAACTGACACCATTGAAAAGGAAATTGGAATGCCTGACTCTGCAGGACCAGTGAGGATGATAACTGAATATTTCACAGGGTCCACTGAACTTTTTCAAATCTTCTGAAGAATTTGGAAGATTTTAAAATCAGACCTTGTAACAGGATCCCTCATCTCACACTCTCCATTAATTACTTACAGGAGAGGTCCAGCACTTAAAGATCAGCTAGTAAGGAGTCATTTTTCTAAAACAGCCAGAAAAAAGGATATGGTAACAGGCTTCTATCCCTGCATGGCCTGCAAGGCGTGCAGGAATAGCAGCAAAGTGAAGGAATATACAGTACCAGGAAGGAAGAAAATTCAGAAGATAAATAAACTGATGAATTGTAACTCGGATCATACAGTTTATTGTCTAATGCGCCCCTGCAAAAGAAGATACGTGGGAAGTACTATCCATCCCACGAAAAAAAGAATACTTGAGCACATGCGTGCAATTAAAAATCATGATGCAACATATTCTGTTGCACGGCATTTTGAAGAACAACACAACTCTAATGCCAATTACACCTGTGGAAGTAGTGTCTGCATGTGTTTATACCTACTAGGACGAACTACTGACTCCTACTGGTTTGAAAGTCCTGGGGTACGGAAAATATGTGAGGTATTGTCTAGAGTCTCATGGTGCTAAGCTGAGGTGCTGCCGGAGTCGGGGATGAAAGCGTGAGTCCAAACTGTGTGTCATATGCTGTGAAGTCATGTGCTCTGGCCGCTGTGCCACATCTGTCAAGTAGTGTCAGCATGTAGTTATACCTACTCAGAGGAACTTTTGTTTTGAACATTGTAACTTGTGTATGGTACTTAGGGGGTGTTATACAGGGAGTGTGAAGGTAAATTTGCACGTATCAAATCAATACGGTATTTGTAAAGCGCAAACTACTCACCCCTATGGGTCTGAAGGCCCTCGAGGCCGGCATGGAAATTATGTGAGCTATTAAGTGAGCTATTGCCCAGAGTCACATGGTGCTGAGCTGAGGTGTCCAAAGCTGTCCTTCATAAGCATTTCCAAACCTACCCCAGTCAATGTGCCTAGGTCATTTCCACCACAATGCACAATCATGAGGTCTTTATCCAAAGGTAGCAATTGGTGCAACTTCAATCTTCTCTGTGTAAACCATTTAATGTCCACATTTTGTAAACCTAGGTCTAAGTCAATACGTCTGTGTTCTGCATACCTCTTGCACCTGAAAATATAGCTATGTCCTACGATCCACACTAGCATTTTGAAGGTATGGTTGGAAGGTATGGAAAGATGTCTGTAGCTCATGCAGTTTCTTGGTAGAATAAGAGATATGTTTAAAGATGGGGAAGTACTTTTTTTTGCCATACAAAACGATATGTGATTGGGAGTTGAAAAGTATTCTTTTTTAAAAGTAGAGTGCACATTCGTTTTGTGGAAAAGCATCTTTGTTATTGCCGGAATTTGTTTCGCATTGCAGTTGGTGTGAAAGTTGTGATGTGATTTCTTTCGTGTGCAGAACAATATACGAACCTAGCAGTGTATCTCGTCAAGATCCAGCACTTGACGCACTATTCCCAATCAATATAAATACAATGAGAGTTCTTAATTGATTTTGTGTGTACACTGTAAGTGCAGCCACTACCTCAGTGCAATTCAATACATGATTTTAGTATTTAGAATAAATCGCAAAGGTGCACCTCGTGTCTTTTTGTACAGGAACGGCTAGTCTGCATTTCGTTATCAGCACTTTAATGGAAGTAAAGTTGAAATAAATCTAACACACTATTCAGAAGTTGGTGTAAACTGCAGACATCACCAGTATTCCCTTGATAAGTGCCTCAAAATATAATACCATGTTGGACTCCATCAAATAACAGTAATAAGAACAAGAAAGAGTCACACAGCAGTGAAGAGAACAACCAAAAACGTTATTATTTTTTTTTTTTTTAACTTTATTTTTTATAAATATATATGTAAACGATAAACGAAAAACTATTTGCATAATTTAGTTTTTTTATTAACATATATATAAATGATAAACTAATAAACAAAATGTAACAAAAATATTAGAAAACAAGAAGGCGGAACACTCCTGTGGGGACCATGGATGTCGACGACAGAGCCTGGAAAATGAAGCACAATATAAGGACGTGTGTAATGGGCATATCAAAGGAGCGAGGCACAGAGAAACAGAGAAGGAAAAAAAAGCCAGAGAGAAAAAGAGAGGGAAAGAAAGAAAGAAAGGAAGTGAGAAAGGGAGAAGGAAGAGAGAGAGTTTGAGAGATAGAAGGAAAAGAAGGAAGAGAGAGAGAGCGAGAGAGAGAGAGAGAGTGTGAGAGAGAGACACTGCCGCCTCTGCACATCCATGAGCAAATAATTACCTGGTGCCATCGGAGTGTGCAGCAGTGGGCACTCCACGTGCCCGTCAAAACTCCACGCATCCCAGATATGTCACTGAGTCCTGAGTCATGAATGGCAGAGACAGCATCAGCTTCTTCGCGGATTTCATAGATGTCGCTGAGTCCTGAGTCATGAATGGCGGAGACCACATCAACTTCTCCACGTCCCGGCAGATCTCACACATATCGCTGAGTCCTGAGTCATCAATGGCAGAGACCACATCAGCTTTTGGTGCCGCTAAGGCTGAGGAACTCAAGTGTGTGCACGTGGTGGTAGGCCCCTGATGGCCATATGAGGTTTGGGTGGTACTAACCCTGTGCATCTGAAGTCCGCGCCAAGAGGCCCCTGATGGCTATACAGATCAGGGTGCGACTAACCTTCTGCGCAACTTTTCAAAGACTCTTTATGGTTGAGACATGTGGAGCGTCCGCCATCTAGTCAGCACCGGCAATAAAGGATGTGAACTTGCCGATCTATTATATTTGCGTGGTCACATGGCCTGTGATGCATGTGCCGGACGGGTGTGGTGTGTGTGCAAACCTGCCCAGAGGGAGTGGCCGTGAGATGTTGAGAACTAGATCACTGACCTGAACACCAACAGCGAGTACGCCTGCGACAGGTAGCTATGTGGGGCCAACATCGGAACGTAATCGCAGTGGCGTGGCGTGGCGTGGCATGGCGAGGCATACAACGGAACAGGGCAGGGATAGCTACAATAACGTGGACCGCTCATAGTACTGCGTCTGTGAGTCGAGCGGACGGGCTGCAGCTGGCCCTCTGCGAGCCTGGGTGCGAACTGTTTATAACTCACACAATATAAGCATTGAAAAACCATTTTGTGATTCAGTCCGTCAGCTGGCATTTGTCCGAGGCATTTGTGAAAACATATCGGAGTTCTTTCTATGATAGATACCCCTTTGACGCTGCCTCTCCCCACATCAGCAGGTAACGCACCCTCATTACCATTATACCCCCAACAACCTTCTTAGGCCTGGAAGTGTATCTGTGCGGTTGGACAAAGAAGAATCTTAGTCATGTATAGATTTACATATAAAAAAAATTATTTAAAGAAAAGAACAACAAATAAGACTGAAGGGAGTCTGGTGCTGTGGTCGCTGCCACGAAGTTGGGGTCACTGCCATTCAGGACTCAGGACACAGTTACACATGTGGGATCGGCTTGTGTTAAAGAGGGTTAGTGGGACTACGTGTCGTCGGCCTTGCATATCGAAATATGCGTCACTGATCGAAGGGAGTGTGGTGCTGTGGTCGGTGGCACAGGCTTGGGGTCACTGTCATTCAGGACTCAGGACACAGTTACACATGTGGGATCGGCTTGTGTTAAAGAGGGTTAGTGGCACCAGAAGTATTGAGACTGTGTGAGCCTGTGATGATGCTTGGTGTGGACAGGCCACACTGGGAGCAATGTGTCTTGGCTACTGGACCGTGTCATGTGGAATCAGGATTCTATCTGAATTGTTAGGCATGCTGACGTAGTGTAGGCCAGAGGTAGTGGTGAGCAAGGGCCCACAGCCACATGCATACATTGGTGGTTCCACCGGCCTGCGTAGTGGAGGTTCAGTGGCACCACGTGTTACCAGCCTTCCATATGCAAATACCCCTCACTAATCGAAGGGAGTGTGGTGCTGTGGTCGCTGTTATGAAATTCGGGTCACTGACGTGCAGGACTCGGGACTCAGTTACACATGTGGGATCGGTTTGTGTTGAACAGGGTTAGTGGCACCATGTGCTGTTGTCGTTGCATATGGAAGTATGCCTCACTGATGAGAGGGAGTCTGGTGCTGTGGTCGCTGCCACAGACTTGGGGTGACTGCCATTCAGGACTCAGGACACAGTTACACATGGGGGATCAGCTTGTGTTAAAGAGGGTTAGTGGAACTACGTGTCGCCGGCCTTGCATATGGAAATATGCCTCACTGATCAGAGTGAGTCTGGTGCTGTGGTCGCTGCCACGGACTTGGGGTGACTGCTATTCAGGACTCAGGACACAGTTACACATGTGGGATCAGCTTGTGTTAAAGAGGGTTAGTGGGACTACATGTCGCCGGCCTTGCATATGGAAATATGTCTAACTGATCAAAGAGCATGCTGCTGTGGTCGCTGCCACGGACTTGGGGTCACTGCCATTCAGGACTCAGGACACAGTTACACATGTGGGATCGGTTTGTGCTAAAGAGGGTTAGTGGGACTGCGTGTCACCGAACTTGCATATCGAAATATGTCTCACTGATCGAAGGGAGTCTGGTGCTGTGGTCGCTGCCATGGACTTGGGGTCACTGCCATTCAGGACTCAGGACACAGTTACACATGTGGGATCGGCTTGTGTTGGCCAGTGTTAGTTGGCACCACATGTCCAAAATTCAAATTGTGAGGTCTGCTGCCCGCAGTGTAGACTGCTGAGTGTTCATTTGTACTTGAAAATAAATTTGGTGATTGTACTAAAGCTATAACTGATATAAAAAAATGATCAAGAAGAAAGGATACTAAAAGGATATTATGTAGATTTGAGGCCTGTAATAGTTACTTGCCTAGTGGACTCTGTAGTTAATGAATGAAGAAATAATTTTCATTGTGAGCCCTACTGAGTGCAGTGTAGGCGTATGATGAAAAGAGGAAATAATTATAGAATACATTGACGAAGTGTTGTATTTTCTGAGTACAATCTTGAGTACAATCTTGTTAGAAATTAGCATTTAAATTGGAATTGTGAGCTGTACTGCCTGTAGTGCTATTCCATGCTAGTTTGCATTTGAAGATTATTTTAGTCATTGTAGTAAAGCTATAACTGATATAAAAAAAAAATTCTTGAAGCGAGGATACTGAAAGGATAATATGTAGGGTGTAGGACTGTGATAGTAAGTTGCCTACTGGAGTCTGTAGTTGCATATGGAAATACCCCTCACTGATCAAAGGGAGTGTGGTGCTGTGGTCGCTGCCACAGACTTGGGGTGACTGCTATTCAGGACTCAGGACACAGTTCCACATGTGGGATTGTTCGGCTTGTGTTGAACAGAGTTATTGGCACCACGTGTCACCGCCGTTGCATATGAAAATATGCCTAACTAATCAGAGGGAGTATGCTGCTGTGGTCGCTGCCATGGACTTGGGGTTACTGCCATTCAGGACTCAGGACACAGTTCCACATGTGGGATTATTCGGCTTGTGTTGAACAGAGTTATTGGCACGACGTGTCGCCGTCGATGCATATGAAAATATGCCTCACTGATCAAAGGGAGTCTGGTGCTGTGGTTGTCTCACGGCGTTAGGGTCACTACCATTCAGGACTTAGGACACTTTTCCACATGTGGGATCGGCTTGTGTTGAAGACGGTTAGTGGCACCATTTGTCCCCGGTCTTCCACAGTGTAGGCCAGAGGTAGCAGTGAGCAAGGGCACACAGCCACGTGCATACGTTGGTGGCCCCACCGGCCTGCGTAGTGCAGGTTCAGTGGCACCACGTGTCACCGGCCTTCCATATGGAAATACCCCTCACTGATCGAAGGGAGTCTGGTGCTGTGGTCACTGCAGTTCAGGACTCAGGACACACTTACACATGTGGGATCGGCTTGTGTTGAACAGGGTTATTTGGCACCATGTGTCATCGGTCATCCACAGTGTGGGCTGGAGGCAGCGGTCAGCAAAGGCCCACAGGCAGGTGACGTTGACTTGAGCTGCACAGTTTGAGAGCATGTGGTCTTCTTAACCCATTATAGTTTCTTACACAATTTGCGTCGCTACTAATCTTGAATTGTGAAACGTGTAACCCCAGTGTAGGGCGGAGGCAGCCGTCAGGATGGGCGCACAGGTACGTGGTGATGATTTATGGTGCAGTGAGTTAGTAGCACCTGAAGCACACAGAGTGTGCGCACCGTGCGATGATGCGTGGTCTGGGCGGGCCGCACTGGAAGCAAAGTGTCTTGCGAACTGGACTGCGCCATTTGCAATCGCCACTGCATCTGAATTGTGAGCGCTGCTGTTCCAGTGTAGATCGAAGGCAGTAGTCGGTACAGACATAAGTCTGCGGTGCTGTGCTGCTGGGTTCACAGGGGGCCTGTGTCGAGGAGGCCCACAGCCACGGGCCAGGGTGAGGGCTGCCGCTGTGACAGACTCATTGGTCTTCCCTCAAGTGAACCACGCCTAGGGCCTGGCCTATTTATTCATACTGCTACGCTGGAGTGGCGTACGTTGGAGCAGCCCACTCCGCTTCCACTTCCAGGGGGGACAACACAGCTACATGACCGAGATCGTCCCCACTGCCTGAGGTAACATGGTTGCGTCCACCGTGCACTACACTACAAGTATCAACAGTGTATCTCCACATGGAGAGGTTTGTGCTTTGCATAGTGAGGTCTGTGCAGCACATCAGCGCTACACTTGTTGCTTAAGCACATACACCAAAATAATATCTGCCAAAGAAGTCCACAATAGAAACATTTACCTTGAAATGAGGCCAAATGGTAATTTTTAAATCCTTTTTAGGTGAAATATCCAATGGTAATCCTATAAAATCAAAATAATGGTTTCTTCAAATGCTGCAATTTGTATCTAAAATTTTGGTTTTAGAAAAATTAAGTAGCAATTTGGTAATTCTGCAGGCAAACGTTGCTTGAAAATCAATTGAGAATCATTACACAGTGTCCAGCCTTTTTCACATTTTAGATAAACTGTATAATGACCAGAAGTTATAGAAGGTCCATCATGGAAAATTATTGCAACTGCAACAAAAGTCTTTCCTGATATTGATAATTGATTTCCTACAAACGTATTTATTAAAGTGTCCAATTTTGTTCCATCAGCTCTACAACGTTGTATCATTAAAATTATATACTGTCCATATTTCTTTAAAAATAACGTTGATAACATTTCTGATTTACATTGAGAACATTCCATGTTGTGATTTGCATCTTTAACTAATTTACTAAAAGTCACTGATTTACACTCTGGTAATGGTAAATGTAGGAACCTTTCAGAATCAACATTAGTGCTGCATGTGTTCATACAGTTTTCACAACAATGTTCCCATTTATAAGAGAGACCAAACATATTTTCTATTTCTACCCCTTCTTCTTCCAGTACCATAAGCATGTACATTAAGAATTCCTGTGCATCTTGCTGGACATTTTGTGTAAACTGTGTACATCCAGAACATACATCTAAAAGATTTCTAACATCAGAAGCACTTTCTATTTTAGTTTTATCATTACTCAACTTCTCATAAAGGAAACTCAGCAGAGAACAAAATCTTTTTTTATGATTTGGTATTATCTGCTCTTGCACACTTTCAAGATAAAATACAACATTCAGCACTACATTAGCGTAGCAGTTGACACCAGAGCTATTTTCAAAATGACAACCAACAACCTCTTCAACATTGACCTTTTTCTTTTTGCTTGCAATCACATCACTCTCTTTTTGTTTTCTCTTTGGACATCCTCATTACAGATATTCTCAATTCTCCTTTTCCGACAAACAACACGTTTTTCAAACACAGGATTCTGACCTAAATGAGGAGCATAGCTTCTTCTTAATCTATTATACTCCTTTACACAATTTGCATCAGCACTAACTTTTGAGTCATCAAAGTCTATCATGAATAAACCAGATCATTTTTTCACTCGTGACAAAGCAACATATGCCATACCTTCTTTAAACACACTAGATCCAATGTTTACAAAGGCACTATCTACAGTTAATCCTTGAGATTTGTGAATAGTTACAGCATATGCTAGAGAAAACGGAAACTGCTTCCTACGTACATATAAGTCTTTCACAAGCAAAAAACAAACTGAACAACGACTAATGTCTTTAACCTCTTCAATCTGATCAAATTTTATTTTTAAAAATTCAATTCCATCTTTTTTCTGGTAATTAACAAAACCCACAACTTTACCCATAGCTCCATTCACTAAACCTTTTTCTACATTCAAATTACGTCTTAAAATTACTCGACAGTTCATACATACATAAAGATTCTTTTCTAAACCAGCTGTTTTCGATATGTTTTTCTCTAGAGAATCCAATTTAGTTTTCAATTTGCCTGTCAATATAATAGTTATTCCTTCATGCTGTATTTTATCCACGGCTTCCATTTTCATAATCTCTTAATTTTCCAATTTCAAAAGCTCTTCATTGAATATAGAGCATTCATGTAGTGTTGGCATTAAGCAGATTACAGTATTTTTTCTGCAATTTTCTTTTATATTTTCTCTGGAACTATTTGTTCTGTTGGAAACAAATTACATAGCAATCGACTCTGTAAAGCTTTTCTGCCATGTTCTGTGAGTAGTCCAATTCTGATATCTTTGAGAATACTTGCATAATCATCATCATTTTCTTGCCGCATATTGGTAATGAGTTCTTTGTACTCAAAGTATGACCAAATATTCACATTACCTATACTTCCTAATGACTTTTTCGTGTCTTCATGTGCAAGAGTATTAAATACTGGTTGTCCTTTAACTGGAGTGAGCTGCAGTAGATCCCCAAAAACTATAACATGTTTTCCTCCAAATGACACGTCATAGTCTGTCTTTAGAATTTGCTGCATTCTTAAATGCACAAAGGCAAGCATTAAGTTTGATACCATGCTTACCTCATCAATAATGAGAACTTTTATTTTCTTCAACACTCTTGAAACTTCAAAACATGCTTCTCCTGTTAGCTTGTGGTATTCTATTTTGTTCTCATGCTCTACTGGTAACATTAGCAAACGATGTAAGGTAATTCCTTTTATGTTATATGCTGCTAACCCAGTTGGAGCAGTAACAACACAAGACAAAGTTGAATCAGTTTTTTTCTGTAGGTAGCTTCTAATTACTTTAATTAAGAAACTTTTTCCAGTTCCAACTTGTCTACTCACATACATTCTGATTGGTTCAAATGATGTGCATGAGCACTCTTTATTTTCATGTAGTAATCCATGATCAATTTGTTTTGTGACTTCTTCATAAATTTGTTGTTGTTCATCATTCAGTTGTTGTTCCAAATTTGGTAAGTCTATTAAATCTTCCTGAGCTTGATTCATAGCTGTTTCCGCTTCAGTCATGGCTATTGCAGCTTCATTTTCTACGATTGGTTGTCCTAGGGGATCTTGACTGAGCGTACCAGAACTTTGACTGTCTTGAGAACTGTCTCTAGCTACTTCAGCTGCAATTGTAGCTTCTTGTTCAATTTCTTCATTTAACATTTGTACATAATTTGTGAAAGTACTGCATTCTATGTTATCTTTACATGCATAAAAGGAATCTTCATAGCTCTGAAAATCTCCAAGTAATTCATTCTCTGAACGCCATGGTTTAAACAGCTGTAAAAGTGCTAAGTAGTAAAATTCCTTTTTGTCAGTAGTGTCGCAACTCAGCTTCCGGTGATTAATCAAACTTCCTTTTGTTTGTTTCACCAAACATCCTTCCTCACCAATGACTTTATATTTTCCATTGTTGATGTCTTCTGTGGCATTCCGTGTAAAAATGTAGTTCTGCAGCACTTCATAGAGACACATGTTCTCAAGATGATGACTTCTGTTTGGGTAATATGTGTCCAACATATTTGTTTTCAAAATGTCTGTACTTTCTGGTTTGTTCTCTGCTAAATATTCAATTTCTCGAATAGATTTCAGTACCCGATTTCGCATTCCTGCAAGGCCTAAACTTACCCAAATTATACTTCTGGATTTGGAGTACAGACTTGCAGATGATAACCTATCTGAGCATTCGTATGACCCAATTTCTCGATGCGATAACATCTTTGAACTGAAACTGTATAGCTTTTTACTGACAATCTTCTTGTGAGAAATCTCTTCCCACATTTCCTTCAATTACGTTTTCTCAGAATTAGTGATGTAAGATGTGACATACCGAGCAACAGCAATAGAATTGTCAGCTACATACTGAATATCCATGTTAGCATTCCACATGGATAAAATGACTGGGTTGTAGTCATTTATATATTTTGACTCTTCTTTTCTTCTTAGGTTGTAGGTATTTTTCGGAGATTTTCTTGTAATGGTATGTCGCACAGCTGACATAAAACTGTTTACTCTTCCTTTTGAAAGAACAGGTCGTGGAAATCCAAATCGACATTTTGTGTAGAATTTATCTTTACTCTTGTACTTTCGTCGACAGTATTTTCCACACCGATGACTTTGGAAACGTAAAACTTGCTCTTTTAAGTTTTTTTCTTCTGTGCTTTTAGGTATAGCACATGTTGCATATTCTTCAATGAAAGATAAAACTGCATCATCAGAATCTGTTCCAAATTTTGGGGCATCCTTGATCCACAACAGCATATGAATATGAGGAGCACCTCTTGCTTGGTACACTTTTCTCCAAAAGAAATCCACAACTTTTCCAAGAGGTGGATTTTTTTTTTTTCAGATGAAGGACATCATAGCCTCAAATTTATGATTGAAATATCTGCAAACATTAACCGGATCCAATGAGCACAATTCTCCTGCTGTCTTGTATTGGATGTTTTCAATATTTGAATTTGCCTCTCGAAGAAAATCCAGTAAATCATCCCAAGCGTACTCAGCACAGCTTAGGGTAAGGAACCATGTAGGAGTTCCTAAATTCCGTAACATACATTTCAATTCTCCATGGCGTTGGTACCAATATTCATTAGTTCCACGCTGACAAGCCATCAGATTAATCAATTGAGATTCCAAATGATCATCTCGCTGTTGCACTTTGTTCATAAAATCCTTTGCAGACACATTATGTAGATGTACTCCAGTTTTTAAAATGTGATTTACTGCATAAGATAGTGCAGACAAGTCACTTTCAAATAAAAGATGGAACAAATAAGGAATACTTTGACGAAATCTTGGATCTTCTGCATATAATCTTGTAGTCCGATACTCAGAAGCAGGAATCTGTACTGGACATTCATCATATCGTCCACCTTATCCTGTAGGTAACAGCTGGGGAAAACAACGAGCTTCCAAGCTCTCCTCCCATACACTCACGGGAGTTCCTTTTGCTTTTTTCATCTGAAACAGATCAATAGTGTTTCCCATAACTTCTTTAGAATGAATAGGATGTATGCTGAAATGTTCATAAATTTCTTCTTCTTTTGACTTATCCACTCCTGTGTCTGCTAGTAAAACTTCTTCATCTTCATCCATATAAATTGATTAATAGTACTTATTATTTCTTTTCAATTATAAATTTGATCTTTGTACTTTTCGTACATCTACTAGCTCCTGCCACATTTTCTTATTCTTTGTAGGTACACCATTAACCAGAATAACTAATGGTTCAGTTTCCAAACTATCTGCATCAATTGTTTCAATATTTTTTTTCAAATCTAATGGCAAATAGACAACTCTTCCTTTTAAACCTCTTTGTAAATCTGAAGGAGGTAATTTACCTGTTTTGGGCTCCATACGAACTATAGTCTGAAACGGATGGACACATTGAATGAGTATAGACTCATACGTATTTAAATCACAAAGTTCTGCAGGAATATCAACCAATTCTAAATTATTATGTACAGCTCTAGCTGGCATTTTATTTTCTCCTAACTTGTTATAACAGTATTTGCAAATACGCTGATCATCACCCAAATCAAAACAATTTTCCAGAAATAAATATGTAGCAAAAACCTACCACTCATAATTATTTTCTTTTTCACTTTTCAACATTCCTTGTTTGAGTTTTATAATGGCTTCTCCGGCAACAAATACAAGTAATATTTGGTCTTTCATTAGAGATGACAGCAAATGTTGTCATTTGATCTTCAAAATTTTTACTAACAGTGGGTTCTACATTCTCTTCCACATTTTCTTCAATAACTGTGTCATTTACTGCACTTTCTTGTTCTGGACCAAAGTAACAAAACTGAATATCATCAGTAACCTTCTCTACATCTAATACAGATCCACGCAACAGAGCACAATTCAACTCATTTAACTTTAGTGCTGGACTTTTAGCAAAATACAATCTTCTCACAAATTTTCTCATTTCAGTATGATGTACTGCCAGCATCCTAAAATGGTGAAAAACACTTTGACAAACTTTCCTAGAAAGACAAGCCAGAGAATGTCCTTGCAAACCAGTATTCTTTCTCACTCTGCATGGATCTAGTCTTTGAAGCACCTTGATCTTCTGTTTAATACGTTTTTTACTATATTCTCTTAGAAAGTTACGTAATTTATCAATAGATTCTTGTCGTACAGTACAAATACTACTACAATTCCAAGTGTACACTGGGGCTTTAGGACGCTTCCACATAACCTCATCAGCTAACACTTCTTCCTCATTTCTTGGAACCATTTTCTCCTTTTCCATTACACAACCATCTTTAACTTCATAAGCACGACCACTGGTGTCAACTGCATGCAGCAAACTATTACTTTGAAGATAACTCTGTTCATTAAAAAATTGTTCAGTACTTGAACTATGCTTCCATTCTCCTAAGAACACATTACAAAAGTTTTTTTTTTTTCACTACTCTTTTCCTTTTGCTTTTTGACTTCATTACATTGACTATTTTATCTAATATACGGATCATGTTCAACATTAAAATGAATAGTTTTCTTTTTAATTCCAAAGCCTTTGCAACAGTTGATTCAATATGTTTCTTTTTCTTATAAAATATTGCTTTCTTCCTATATTTTTTCACATCCTTTAGCAAATTGAACACCACTCTTCTCTGTAACATTTTTTTACGAATGTTTTGAAATTCTGTTTTTCTTTTTAAGTCATTCTTTCTTGCTTCTGATTGTACATTAGCATTTAGTATTTTCTTTCTATTGTCTTGTTGTTTTCTTCTTGAAACACTATTTGCAGTCGATATATTCTTTACATTTGTTCTATGCTTGAGGATATTTTAAAAAAAATCCTGTCTGCTTACCAGAAGACTTTTTCTTTTTTCCAACATGAGGTTCTTCAACTAACTTTTGTTGTCCAGTTGTCTTCAAATATAGATGTTTCTGCTGTTCTTTTCTCTTTCTTGATTTTATAGGCATATTTAATTTATTTTAGTGTTGTTCAGCAATACCTAAAGGAAACTAAAAAAAAATAACTTTATGTAATTTAAATATATTACTATATTTTTTTGAGCTTTTCAAATCCTATCATATGAGCTGCCCCTTTCCTACGAGTGCAAGTCTTACAGAACAAGAGCAACACAAATTAAATCTCTGACAACAATTCCTGTGTGCACACAGACTCATGGTGTGATTCTAGGCAGAAAACGATATTTGATTGGCAATTTCAAAGCACATTTACTACTGTGGTAGAGCAAGTGATAATTACTGTAACAGCCTGACACATTTTCCTTATAGTTTAGAGAGACAGAAAAGAGCACATGTCCTAACAGCTACTTGAGACCTTGAGCATGTGGAACCTGGGTGAGTGATTAGACTAGAGCAAAGGAAATGAGCCTTGGTGATGTTGAATGTGTTAGCGTTACACACTGCTATCTTAAATACCATACAGTGCTGAATAGTAAGCATGGGAGTGTAGGAGAAGCAGCTGCCTGTGTGCTAAGAGTGTGTTTCTGGACACTGTGTATTGTCAGGTGCAAGAGAGATCTGCATGGACGCTTGCAAAACTGCATGAAGACTGCAGAGATGTATGTAAGAGCACATGTGGTGGGTTAATTGGGCTTATGAACATGTAGGAACTACCTCACTCATTGCAGTACTGCAAAGAAAATCTACCCTGTTGTTTTCAAATGTGTTAGCATTTGCCTCCCATCCATGAGATGGTGATGTGTGCTGTATGCTAACCATCACAGTTCAAGAAAACAAGCTGCCCCTTTCCTACGAGTGCAAGTCTTACAGAACAAGAGCAACACAAATTAAATCTCTGACAACAATTCCTGTGTGCACACAGACTCATGGTGTGATTCTAGGCAGAAAACAATATTTGATTGGCAATTTCAAAGCACATTTACTACTGTGGTAGAGAAAGTGATAATTACTGTAACAGCTTACACATTTTCCTTATAGTTTAGAGAGGCAGAAAAGAGCACATGTCCTAACAGCTACTTGAGACCATGAGTATGTGAAACCTGGGTGAGTAATTAGACTAGAGCAAAGGAAATGAGCCTTGGTGATGTTGAATGTGTTAGCGTTACACACTGCTATCTGAAATACCACACAGTGCTGAATACTATGCATGGGAGTGCAGGAGAAGCAGCTGCCTGTGTGCTAAGAGTGTGTTTCTGGAGACTGTGTATTGTCAGGTGCAAGAGAGATCTGCATGGACGCTTGCACAACTGCATGAAGACTGCAGAGATGTATGTAAGAGCACATGTGGTAAGGGTTAATTGGGCTTATGAACATGTAGGAACTACCCCACTCATTACAGTACTGCAAGGAAAATCTACCCTGTTTTTTTCAAATGTGTTAGCATTTGCCTCCCATCTGTGAGATGGTGATGTGTGCTATATGCTAACCATCACAGTTCAAGAAAACAAGCTGCCCCTTTTCTACGAGTGCAAGTCTTACAGAACAAGAGCAACACAAATTCAATCTCTGACAACAATTCCTGTCTGCACACAGACTCATGGTGTGATTCTAGGCACAAAACAGTATTCCTGGATGATACCAGTACACCTTAACTTAGGGTGAAGACATACTCCATAATATCTTACAATTTCAAGGCAGTTAAATATCTTCCAAAACATAAAATGTAAAACACAACTTTAAAAGAAGAAACAAATTTCTATTATTTATATCAAAATACACCACATACATCCCCTCTCAAATGCATAACTCACCTTTAAAAGTAGTTAATTGAGAAAGAAATGTGCCACTCACACAGCAGATTATCAGAGCCAGAATCTCTGAGCTGTACTCCTCTCACCAGAACCACTAAATGGCAAACTTTCCCTCTCTTTTTTCACACATATACATGTTAACTTCAAATCACATTGCTTCCCACATTTTTTTAATGGAAACACACATATCTATTGGTTGCAAATTTCAACCCTTTCCAAATGATTCCTACCCCCAACATGACTTCTGCCTGCTAGCATAGCAACAGATCATGGAACACTGGTATGAGCAGAGAGGTCAGAAGTTCAGCACACAATGTTTCTAATCCAAAGAGCAAGAGTGGTTGACTTTTCAAACCTAACAGCATATCCAAAGTAATGTTCTGTGGGAACACATTTTTCTGAACCAATACTAAACATGCTTTTAAAAATGTAAACATACAGCCTAGTTTTTTGTGTTGAATGGTCTGAAACAGCCAATGAATTCTTTTTATTAAAAAAAAAGTATGTAAGCCTCCATTTTACAACTATCTTTCTTTTCATATTGCCATTCTACTGAAAGACACCTTGTGAGTGCATCCAGATCTCCTTGAAAGATGTTCACAGTGTGGATTGTAGGTCATAGCTATGTCTACTGGAGTGAAAAGTATGCAGAAAAAAGAGGTATTGTGAAAGACCTTGCTTTGCAAAATGTAGACATCAAATGGATTGGTCAGAGAGGGTTAAAGTGACACCAATTAATGCCTTTGGTGAAATCCTTTCTACATCTCCCACAGCCTAACCTTATAATTGTGCACTGTGGTGGAAATGACCTAGGCACTTTAACTGGGGTAGGTCTGGAAATGCTTGTTAAGGGCACCTTTGTGCAATTGATGTCACTTTTTCCACAAACTACCTTTGTATATTCTAATATATGCCAAAGGCAAAAGTTGAACTGGTCCAACCAATATTGTCTGCAGAGTGAGAAAGCAAGAAAGCACGTCAATAGGGCTGTTTCTGCTTTCCTCAGAGACTATGGTATGGGTTCTATATACCACAACAACTTGCGTTACAACTTGCAAGGCATTTATAGAGGAGACGGTGTACATTTCACAGATGAAGGGAACAGAGTCTTCCTCTTGAACTTTAGACTCTGCATCGGTACTTACTTGTAGGTACAAAAAAACACTCAATGAACACAACGGCTCTTTTTAGAGCCAACCAATATCTAAACACTTAAACTTGATTTTTAATTCTATTTTTTTTATGAATTTTTTGCCGCCGTGTGCGCACCGTGCGCGCACCGTGCGCGCACCCCGTGATTTTTTGAAAAAAAATGTAAATGTTTTTTTCACCCTTCGGGTTCCTTCAGGGACCCCCTGACAAAGGCAAGGGGGTCAGGAACTCTCTACCCTGCCCCCTTTTCACGTTCTCCACCTTTCTTTTAAATGGAAACACACATTCCTATTGGTTGCAAATTCCAAATGATTCCTACCCCCAACATGACTTCTGCCTGCTACCATAGCAACAGACCATGGAACACTAGTGTGAGCAGAGAGGTCAGAAGTTCAGCACACAATGTTTCTAATCCAAAGAGCAAGAGTGCTTGACTTTTCAAACCTAACAGCAAATCCAAAGTAATGTTCTGTGGGAAAACCTTTTTCTGAACCAATACAAAACATGCTTTTAGAAATGTAAACATACAGCCTAGTTTTTAGTGTTGAATGGTCTGAAACAGCCAATGAGTTCTTTTTATTAAAAATAAAAGTATGTAAGCCTCCATTTTACAACTATCTTTCTTTTCATATTGCCATTCTACTGAAAGACACCTTCTGAGTGCATCCAGGTCTCCTCCTCACTTCCTGAAGTAGACTGTTGTTCTGCCATTTTCAAGTAAAATTGATAGCTGTTCAGCTCCTTGTCCCAGGAAATAAGAAGAAATAGTGAGGGGAGTGGGTGTGGTGTTTGAAGATTCTGGAACAGAAACTACTATGAACCAATGCTTCTGAGTGCATCCAGGTCTCCTCCTCACTCCCTGAAGTAGACTGCTATTCTGCCATTTTCAAGTAAAATTGATACCTGTTCAGCTCCTTGTCCCAGAAAATAAGAAGAAATAGTGAGGGGAGTGGGTGTGGTGTTTGAAGATTCTGGAACAGAAACTACTATGAACCAATGCTTCTGAGTGGCATTTATAGAGGAGATGGTGTACATTTCACAGATGAAGGGAACAGAGTCTTCCTCTTGAACTTTAGACTCTGCATCGGTACTTACTTGTAGGTACAAAAAAACACTCAATGAACACAACGGCTCTTTTTAGAGCCAACCAACATCCAAATACTTCAACTTGATTTTTAATTCTATTTTTTTATGAATTTTTTGCCGCCATGCGCGCACCGTTCGCGCACCCCGCGATTTTTTGAAAAAAAAATAAATGTTTTATTTCACCCTTCGGGGTCCTTCAGGGACCCCCTGACAAAGGCTAGGGGGTCAGAAACTCTCTACCCTGCCCCTTTTCACGTTCTCCACCTTTCTTTTTCACTGTCACACACAAAATGGCGTCCGACACTTCCTGATTTCGACCGATTCAAATGTTGACCACCAATCAGAATTACGCTCGCGCTCGGCACGGTGCGCGCACAGTGCGCGCATATAGATATTTATGTACTTTTAACTGCAATTTTCTCAGGAACTACTGAACAGATTGACACCATATATGCAAAAGACACATGCCTGACCTGAGGACTACCTCTTTGCCAAATTTCAAGTAATTCTGTTCAGCCGTTCGGGCTGTAACTTCGACTAAAGGTCCTATGGGAAAATGCATGGGGAAAATGCGTTTTGGGACCCCCCTTTTTTCTCAGCCACCGCTTGACGAATCACCCCGAGACTTTCAGGGTAGGAGCTGAGCTGAGCGCCCCATTAGTTTTGAAAATTTCACGAAGATAAGTCAACCGGCGCCAAAGTTATTCAAAATAGAATTTTCAGATTTCCTATGGGAACTCGGTCCTAACTATAACTATCTACTGGCGACCGCCAGTAGATAATATATATTATTATAATATTTTTTTTACACCAAATGCCATTGTATACTGCCGAAATCTTTTCAGACCGGGTGCCTCCGTACACTGTGCCACTGGCTGCACAGATTAACATCACAACCAAAGACGCTCAAACGAACGTCAGAAGCACACAGCAGGTACAAGCAGAATCCATTTATTCTGTTGGGGGCAGACTTGTGTGTGCATATGTATGTGCATATGTATGGATATAAATATATATTTATATATATATATGCATGGATATATATATTTATATACACACCTGCACACATACATATACATATATATATATATATATATATAGATATATATATATATATATTACCTACTGGCGGTCGCCAGTAGGTAGTTATAGTTAGGACCCCTTTTCCATAGGAAATCCGCAACATTCTATTTTGAATAACTTTGGCGCCGGTCGACGAATCCTCGCGAATTTCTCAAAATAGGTGGGGCGCTACGCTCCGCTCCTACCGTGAATGTCTCGGGGGGGATTCATCAAGCGGGGGCTGAGATAAAAGGGGGGTCCCAAAACGCGTTTTTCCCATGCATTTTTCCATAGGACCTTTAGACAGGGCTACAGCCCGAACGGCTGAACAGAATTACTAGAAATTTGGCAGAGAGGTAGTCCTCAGGTCAAGGAAGTGCCTTTTGTAGGTTTGGTGTAAATCTGTTCAGTAGATTCTGAGAAAATAGCCTTTAAATCAATATATATATCTGAGCCAGCTTACGGTACGCTTACCGTAAGCTTACCGTACGCGTACGGTGGCGTGCGCGAGCGCGATTCTGATTGGCTGTTACATCTAAGTAAACATTCGAATCGGTCGAAACCAGGAAGCGGCGGCCGCCATTTTCTCTCTCGCACTCTGAGGGGGGGGCTGTAAATAAAGGCAAAAAACATATAAAGGGGCTGTTTAGACAGCGCCCATGCACATAGCCATGTTAGTTGAGTCCTCAAAGGCCAAAAACGGTAAATTTTTATTTTTTGAAAATTTCGCCGATTACGCTTACCGTACGCGTACGGTGCGCTTACGCTAAAAATTTTAATAAAAAAAAAAAACACTCTCTGTGCATGGCATATTATTGTCATCACTTACAAATTAAATTTAACAGATTACCTATCACAAGGAAGCGCATAATATGTCCTCCATGTGCGCACGGTGCGTAACGTGGGCACGCGGTGCGTGTAGCGCACTGCGTGCCCACCTTGCGTGTATGGCACTAACTGCGTAAAGTGGGCACGTGGTGCGCGAAGCGCACCGCGTGCTCACCGTGCGCACGGTGCGCGAAGCGCACCGTGCGCGCACGGAACGACCTGCGTTAAGTGGGCATGCACGCCACGAATGGCGTAAAGTAACTTAGCATTTAAAAAACCGTACAAATTCACTGAAAAAACCATAGGTTTCACACACGTTATAGTTAGGAATTAGCATTTAAAAAACCTTGCAAATTCACTGAAAAAACCATAGGTTTCAGACATGTTATAGTTAGCGGAAATTTTACTGATAAAAAACCAATGAAATTCCCCCGTTATAGTTAGTACAGGCAACTATAACTCACGCGACCGCAATCTTCTGCTGATGACATATGCGTCTTTATGAAAAAAAAATATTTCTAATATATGTATAGCTAAAAATTTATGGAAGACATCATGGGCAAATAAGTGTCTAAATACAGTATTAGCATCAGCAGAAGATTGCGGTCGCGTGAGTTATAGTTGCCTGCATTAACTATAACGGGGGAATTTCATTGGTTTTTTATCAGTAAAATTTCCGCTAACTATAACATGTCTGAAACCTATGTTTTTTTCAGTGAATATATATATATATATATATATATATATATATATATATATATTCACTGAAAAAACCATGGGTTTCACACACGTTATAGTTAGGAATTAGCATTTAAAAAACCTTAGAAATTCAGTGAAAAAACCATAGGTTTCACACACGTTATAGTTAGGAATTAGCATTTAAAAAACCTTAGAAATTCAGTGAAAAAACCATAGGTTTCACACATGTTATAGTTAGCTGGACATTTTACTCGTAAAAAACCAATGAAATTCCCCCGTTATAGTTAGTTCAGCTAACTATAACTCGCGCGCCCGCAATGAACTGCTGATGACGTCACATATTACATCACTCATGGCATGGTCAGTGACATCACTCATGACATCACTGATGACATCTCAAATGACATCACTGATGACCTCACTGATGACATCATCCAGTGAATGTGTGTTTTTCTGAAAATTAAATATGTTTTATATATGTATATCTCAAGGTTGATGGAAGAATAAATGGGTATATTACTGTCTAAATGGATGATTTCTTTTTGAAAAATTGATTATGTAACTGACTGATTAAGTGTATCATAGTGAATACATGGCTTAGTGAGTAATGTTTAAATATATAAATATCTGTATCATTTTTTCACTTTGTGTATAAGTGGCTGCATGGGTTGGTGAGTAGCTACATGGGTGTCTATATAGGTTATTAGTTGGTTTTTTGAGTATCAGTCTGAGTGTCTGCATGGTTCGGTGGGGGGTATGACGTAGTGCATAGGTGCATGAATGAGTGACTCACTGTTTGTATGTGTTGAACAGAGCATGTGTGCAGGACTGCATGGGCGGATGAGTGTGTGTATGGGTGTGTTAGTGAGTGAATGACTGTCTCAATAGTGTCTTTATGAGTAACTACATATGTTTAAAACTAGTATATGTGACTATTGGTTTATATATGTGAGTATATGTGAGAGTGAGAGATTGAAAGAGTTCCTGTATGAATAAGTATGTATTTCCATAAGTGATTGTTTAAAAGACTAAGTATGTGTAAGTTTCCGTAGAAGTAAGTGTGGTGGTGTGTGTATAACTGTATATGCAAGTAAATGTATGTTTGATTCTTTATTAGCATGAGTGACTATGTGTGTGAGTAGCTCTATGGATGAGTGGCATTGTGTAACAGGATGTATAGGTGTATGAGTACATATGATAAGTGAGTACATGTATGAGTGACTGTATTGGACTGTTGGTGAATGAGTGGATGTGTATGTGGATCTTAGAATTACTGAAGAGGTTGTTGTAACTGTTATTGGTATGTCCATTGTTTTGTAAATTTTAGTCTCTATTTTTGAATGTGTGTATCAAAGGTTTTATTAGGGGAAGAGGAGGTCTGCCACTCTATCACAAGGATGATGTCATCAGTGAGGTCATCAGTGATGTCATTTGAGATGTCATCAGTGATGTCATGAGTGATGTCACTGACCATGTCATGAGTGATGTAATATGTGACGTCATCAGCAGTTCATTGCGGGCGCGCGAGTTATAGTTAGCTGAACTAACTATAACGGGGGAATTTCATTGGTTTTTTACGAGTAAAATGTCCAGCTAACTATAACATGTGTGAAACCTATGGTTTTTTCACTGAATTTCTAAGGTTTTTTAAATGCTAATTCCTAACTATAATGTGTGTGAAACCTATGGTTTTTTCACTGAATGTCTAAGGTTTTTTAAATGCTAATTCCTAACTATAACGTGTGTGAAACCCATGGTTTTTTCAGTGAATTTGCAAGGTTTTTTAAATGCTAATTCCTAACTATAACGTGTGTGAAACCCATGGTTTTTTCAGTGAATTTGCAAGGTTTTTTAAATGCTAATTTTTTTTTTTCTTCTATTTTTTCTAACATATTTTTATTTTAATTTTCTTACCTTTTATAAAGACTATGATTAAATTTTTAAAATTCTTTAATATGTTTTTTTTTATATATTTTTTAAAATAAACATGTAAAATTTATTTGCAGTACTTTTTTTCTATTTTTTTTTTTATTTTTTTAGTACGCGTACCGTAAGCTCACGGTAAGCGTACGGTTTACGCAACGTCCGTAATTTTCCTACGCTGCTTGCGTATAGTTACGCAATTTGCGTAGCCGCGCGTACTCCGCGTGGGACGCGTACGCGTGTACGCTACACGCGCACGTTACGCGGAAGTGCCGGGAGTGACTGTTATGCGCATGCGCGCAAGCGCGTGTCTTTTTTACGCGCATGCGTACTTTTGCCGTAAGCGTACCGTAAGCGTACCGTAAGCGTACGGTAGGTCATGTGATCATGAAACACAACTTTTGATTGGTTGAAACTACTTTCAGTTCTAGAACTCTCCTACGCCACACCCATTCCCCTCATTTCTGCTTGTGATCCCTTGGGAGAAGGAGCTGGTTTGTCTTTGGGATACGATGGCAGAACAGCAGAGCTCTTCTGAGAGTGAGGCTAGCACTAGCAGCACTGTCTTGAGGCAGAGATCGAGGAAACAAAAGCCCTCTTATGTATGGGATTATTTTACTTTTCCTGAAGGCCAGCAAAAGGTAAATGCACCCTTAGTGACTTGTAAGCTGTGTAAGCGTGTACTTTCTAGAGGTAATCCTAACAGGAAGTATTCCTTTGGGAATCACACCATGAAGAGACACCTCCAGGATGTACACAGAAGGACACATGGTCATCTTTTTGGAGGTAACTCTTCAGAAAGACAAGCCAGTACATCCACAGCAGCTCAGTCTGAACCATCATCTGCAGGGCTGACTCCTTCTTCTGCAGGTCAGGTGAGCCCTTCATCTGTGGGGGGAGAATCTCCTTTTGCTGGCCCTCTGGAAATCAACCCTCGATTTCGGAAGGTTGATATTCGATGCACATTTTGTCAAGATCTAATTTGCTATAGGGAGACCAGTGTTTCCCTAGTGAACAACAAAATAGATCAACACATTTGTCGCTTTGAATAATTTTCCCATGCTTCCTTTCCTCTGTCCCTGCATGAACACAACGGTTCTTTTAAGAGCCAACCTTATCTTTCATCTTTTTTTTACATATGTTTTTAAAAACTTTTTTTTATTTCTTTTTACCGTACGCGTACGGTGCGCGTACTTTTTTTTTTTTTTTTTTTAAAACACTAAAAATCAATAAACACATTACAAGGTCCTTGAGAGACTACAATTATTATTATTGACTTACCATACTCACTGAAAAAATATTTATTCATTTGTTTTTTTTAAAAATAGTTTTAAAAATGTTTGTAGTTTTCGAAAATTTTCTATATCTATCTGAAAAAAAAGAAAAAAGTATTAATATTTTTAAAACATTTTATAATACAGTACACATATTTACATTTTTTTCCATAAAATATTTTTGCCTTATTTTTGCTGTTTTCAGAATATATTGCATTTCACTATAAATTGTGAAAGCAATTGCATTCATCATTTTACAGCGGGCAAAAAAAAATAACAATCACAAAGATTGTATTAAAAAAGCCCTGATTCTTTTTTTACTTAAACTTAACATTATAGAAATGCATAATATTCTAAAAAAATATCATCTAATACCAATACTTATTTCTTTAAAATACCGTCTGATATGTTTGTTTCAGAAGTATAATCACAATATTATATCTCAAATAACTCCAAAATACATCTGATTTCATTTCCTTTAGACCAAATAGTAATTTTAAAATTCTTTTTTGATTAAATTTCCAATGGTAATCCAATAAAATTCTAAAGTTTTATTTGTACAGATCTCACCGATTCTCTGTAACAATTCCTTTATTGTATTTAAATATATTACTACATTTCTTTTCACAATAGTCACAAAACGAAATTTCTATGCCAATTTGAATGCACACTAACTGCTCTTTTTTTTGGGCAAGTGAAAATCACTTTTACAAACTGTCACATTATGAAACCACTTTTCAGATTTTTTAAAAAGCCCATGTCCAGACTGCTACACTACAGCAAGGGCAACCAGCCTTAGTGATGCTGAATGTATTTGCATTACAGACTGAAACCTGAAAACCCCACTCGCTTGTAAATACTGTGCATGACTATACATGGCAAGCACATGGGTGTGTGCTAAGACTCTGCTTCTTCCCCCAAAAATTCGCTCCCCCTTTCCATCTAATGCAACTGTGAAATCACCAGAGCAAGACGCAATAAATCTCTGCCTATAATTCCTCTCTGCACACAGAGTCATGTTTTCACATTAGTCCCAAAACGAAATTTCTTTGCCAATTTGAAAGCACACTTACTGCTCTTTTTTTTTTCGGCGCAAGTGAAAATCACTTTTACAGACTGACACATTATGAAACCACTTTTTTTGATTTATTTAAATGCACATGTCCAAACTGTTTTTTCAGACCACCACCATGTGTATTCTCGGTGACTGCCTACACTCCAGCAAGGGCAACCAGCCTTAGTGATGCTGAATGTATTTGCATTACAGACTGAAACCTGAAAACCCCACTCGCTTGTAAATACTGTGCATGACTATACATGGCAAGCACATGGGTGTGTGCTAAGACTCTGCTTCTTCCCCCAAAAATTCGCTCCCCCTTTCCATCTAATGCAACTGTGAAATCACCAGAGCAAGACGCAATAAATCTCTGCCTATAATTCCTCTCTGCACACAGAGTCATGTTTTCACATTAGTCCCAAAACGAAATTTCTTTGCCAATTTGAAAGCACACTTACTGCTCTTTTTTTTTTCGGGGCAAGTGAAAATCACTTTTACAGACTGACACATTATGAAACCACCATGTGTAACTACAACAAAAACAATTTCCATTTCTATTATTCATTTCTTAAGTTACCACATACATCCCCTCTCAAACTGTAAACTCACCTTTAAAATTAGTTAGTTGTGAAAGAAATGTGACACTCAAACAGCAGATTATCAGAGCCAGGATCTCTGTTGTGTTCACCTCTCTCCTCTCAGCAGAACCAGATAATGGCAAACTTTCCCTCTATTTTTCCACACATATACTTGTAAGTTTCAAATCTCAGTGCTTCCCCCTTTTTTTCAAATGTAATCACACATTTCTATTGGTTGAAAACCAACCCTTTTCCAAAAGTACCCTTCCCCCAACTTGACTTCTGCCTAGTACCCTTTCCCCAACTTGACTTCTGCCTGCTACCATAGCAACAGCTCATGGAACACTGCTGTGTTGAGTTAGGTCAGAAGTTCGCCAAACAATGTTTCAATTCCACAGAGCAAGAGTGCTTGACTTTTCAAACCTAACAGCAAATCCATAGTACTGTTCTTTGGTTACACATTTTTTTTTACCAATACAAAACATGCTTCTATTAATTTACACATACAGCCTAGTTTTTATTCTAGAATGGTATGAAACAGCCAATCAGTTCTTTTTGTTTTGAAAAAAATATGTATGCCTCCATTTCCAAACTGTCTTTCTTTTCATATTGCCATTCTACTGAAAGACACCTCCTGAGTGCATCCAGTTCTCCTTTGAAGATATTCACAGTGTGGATTGTAGGGCACAGCTATGTCTTCTGGAGTGAAAAGTTTGCAGAGAAAACAGGTATGGTGAGAGACCTTGCTTTGCCAAATGTAGACATTAAATGGATTGGTCAGAGAGGGTTAAAGTGGCACCAATTGATGCCATTGGTGAAATCCTTCATTCAAATCCAACACCCTGACCTCATAATAGTGCACTGTGGTGGCAATGACCTAGGCACTTTGACTGGGGTAGGTCTGGAAATGCTTATGAAGGACACCTTTGCACAACTGTTTACACTTTTCCCTAAAACTGCCTTTGTGTTTTCCAACATATGCCAAAGGCAAAAATGGAACTGGTCCAATCATTTCTGTCCACAGATTGACAAAGCAAGAAAGCACGTCAACAAATCTGTTTCTGCTTTCCTCCGTGACTATGGTATGGGTGCCATTTACCACAACAACTTGCGTTATGACATGCAAGACATTTATAGAGGAGATGGTGTGCACTTCAATGATGAAGGGAACAGAGTCTTCCTCTTGAACCTTAGACTCTGCATCGGTACTTACTTGTAGGTACCACTAAAAAAATGACTTCATAAACACAACAGCTCTTTTTAGAGCTCCCTAATATCTAAACTCTTAAATCTGCTTTTCATTTATTTATTTTTATCTTTTTTACCGTACGCTTACCGTAAGCTTACCGTACGCGTACCCCGTGATTTTTTTTAAAATCAATAAATGGTTTTTTTGTACTTTTCTGTCCTTCTTTGACCCCCTTACAAATGTTAGGGGGTCTGTAACTCTCCTCATTGCCCCCTTTCCTTGTTTTCACTCTTTTTTTTCAGAGTGAAATACACAAAATGGCGGCCGCCGCTTCCTGGTTTCGACCGATTCGAATGTTTACTAAGATCTAAGAGCCAATCAGAATCGCGCTCGCGCACGCCACCGTACGCTTACCGTAAGCGTACGGTAAGCGTACCGTAAGCGGGCTCAGATATATATATTGATTTAAAGGCTATTTTCTCAGAATCTACTGAACAGATTTACACCAAACCTACAAAAGGCACTTCCTTGACCTGAGGACTACCTCTCTGCCAAATTTTGAGTAATTCTGTTCAGCCGTTCGGGCTGTAGCTCGTTCTAAAGGTCCTATGGAAAAATGCATGGGAAAAACGCGTTTTGGGACCCCCCTTTTATCTCAGCCCCCGCTTGACGAATCCCCCCGAGACTTTCAGGGTAGGAGCGGAGCGTAGCGCCCCACCTATTTTGAGAAATAGAGGATTCGTCGACCGGCGCAAAAGTTATTCAAAATAGAATGTTGCGGATTTCCTATGGAAACGTGGTCCTAACTATAACTACCTACTGGCGACCGCCAGTAGGTAATATATGTATATCTATATATAATGGGTGATTTCATACTGGGAAAGTGCGTGCTGGGAAACTGAGTTGACAACCACTATATCAAACAAACACTGGGCGCAATGTCTTGGTCACCCAAAAACGGTATCAACCAACGCTAGGTGGAAATACACCCAATTTAACTACCTACACCATACGTATCTCATGCCCTACAGGCTAGCGCACATGTACCCAACATCTACTGATAGATGCCCCAGATGCCAAGACCCAGGGGCCACATTCATACACATGGTATGGACATGCAGAAGCATACAAAAGTACTGGAGCGCAATAGCCGCTGTACTCACAGAAGCAGCTTAAACCCAGGTGTCAGTACAACCCACTTATTTCCTACTGGGTGCTACAAAGCACGTAAAGCTCGCGTAAAGCTCTGAATAAGTTTCTAGACCTAGCTCTAGGCCTGGCCAAACGCAAAATAGATATGACATGGAAATCCCAGATGGACCCCAGCGTGTATTTGTGGCTGCTAGATCTCCAGAGGGCACTGGTATCAGAACACACGAACCAGCTGGCACAGATTGTAAGGGCGCTGGCGCCCCCACGACAGCCTACTATCCGGTGGGGGGAATACCTGTCAATGATTGAGATCAAGCTGGCTGAGACGGGGCCCCCTCCGTAGGCGGCGTCCCTTCCCCCCCTCTCTTCCTTTTCTCTTTTCATTTTCCCTCTTCCTCCCTCTCCTCTTTGTCCTCCTGCTGCGTTCCCCCCCCTTTCGCTTCACTCTTTGCTCCCCTCCATTGGCACACCCATGCTGGGTGGTAAACTGCGTGCGACTATTCCCATATTCACATATGCAATATCCACTGAAACGTTATACTGACAGGTACACTCTGTTCTGATCGACTTATAGTTTTGTTCCTTTATATATTATTTTACATTGATGCCCGCATGCGAATTTGTGATGAAATTGCTTTGTGTTATGAAGAAGGACCTTTCTATGTACTGGCAAATTGTATATATGTTGTATGTAGAGGCACTCTAATAAGAACATGTGTGGTGTCACAGAGTACGTGGTGGACCTTCCTTATCGGTGGCTGGAATTTTCCGGGCATCCCGCCCAAACCATTCACACTACTGCTATTGTATTATCAATATTGAAATATGTTGTAATGCAGAAGCTAACAATGTTATGTTTCAGAAAATCAATAAAAATTATTTTCAATAAAAATAAAGGGTGATTTAAATTTTAAAGTACTGTTCAAAAAATAATTATTGGAAACTTAATTTATATACTTAAATTAATTTACAATCTATCACAAATTTCATTTCAGGAGGTGTATTGTGTTAATTTCCCTACAGTTTTTTATTGTGTGATCTTCGCCCTGGTGATGGAGATCTCCGAATACATGTGGAAAGTTACCAATAGCAACTTCACACTTGTAAATTCAGTCATAGGAGTCTCCACCTTCTCCTTTGAGGGGTTGAAGACCAGTGGCAGCGCCTCCTCTAAACTGGATAAGCGTCAGCCCACTGCCTTGAAGCAGCTAAAGAAAGGAAAAATAAAATGATAATAATCATGCGGCAGCTTGTGTGAGTGCACGGGGTGGGGCTGGATAGCAGGGGAGGAGTGGTAGAACACTCCTAAGTGCGCAATGACTGTTTGGCCGGCCTTCTCGGGCATCCCAAAATAGTCATGCACACTTTTCCTGTTCTCCATGCAGGCTGCATTACAGCCTGTGTGGAGAACATGCCCACCCCTGCAGCCCCTGGCTGAGCGCTGTGTCACGGCAGTCAGACCAAGCACAACACTGCATTGTAGCGTTGTGATTAGCTGCGGGGAGCCCTGGTGCTTCCTGCTTCCTGTTTCTCCCAAGAAGTTAGGAAGAGGACGCATGAGAGGTGATGGCGGCCAGACAGCCAGCCGGCTGGGCGGTAAGTGTTTTTTTTTTTTAATCCAATCCCCATTCCCCCCTGCCCCTGCCCCTTTAATCACCACCCGCCCCACTGCTACTTCCAGGTAGCAGCAGCGACTTGTGAAGACTCTTAAGTTTACACCTAGATGTAAATCTCCATTCAGAAATGGTAAGTGAACAAAACTGAAGATTTACACCTGAACTATCATTGATTCACTTATTGAAAGACTTTTACCTCTGCTCAATCGGCACAGTCCCACTCTTTGCCCTCAAAGCACAATTCTACCCTTTCTCTCTTCAGCAAAATACCATCCCCTGCTTTCACAGCACAATTCTACTCAATGATGGCTTAAGGGTGTTGCGACCGATGCTGGCGCCAAGCTCCTAGGGCCACCATTTGGATGAGCGGAGGAGAGGTAAGAGCAGCCAGCAGAGATCTTTGTGTGTCAGGAATTTTTCAGGGGATAATAATAAGGGCATGATATCTCCGATGGTTTTGACAGGAGAAATCTGTGATTTGTCTAGTCTCAGTTTTGACTCATGAAATCAAGAACTGCACACATTACCCCGGACTTAAAATCCATGAACTGGCTTCCTTTTGAAGCTAGAATCCACCTAAAAGTGGCGTGCATGACTCATAAAGCCTTACACCACAGCTCTCCCAGCTACCTCGCGCAGAAACTGACAATCTCTGGGGGTCTAAGATCTTCCAGGAGTGCTGAAAACCTTCTACTGAAACCCCAAAGGTTCAACAAAAGGAAAACCTATAATCGATCCTTCTCAGGGATGGTGCCCAAAATTTGGAACTCTCTGCCCCCCGAAACCAGACGGAACGCCTCCTCCGCCTCTTTCAAAAAAGAAGTCAAAGCGTTTCTCATGGCAACATTTACATGAGGTCTTTCTCCTCAGACCTGAGTTCTCTTGTTTCCTGTTATAATAGACAGCACCATGCTTTAATCCTACTATATTTGTACTAATTATGCTTCTATATGATTGTTTACCTGCATATTTTGTTTTGTTCTACTTACATCCAGGTGTTATGTAAAGTGCTCTGATATCCGCAAGGATCTTGTTCGCGCTCTATAAACTTTCTAAATAAAATAAATAAAAATAAATAAATAAAGCAGCGTAGAGGGTTAATGTTCCTGCTAGATAACACAACGTGTAACATGCCAATCACTAATGTGTATTTCATGCAAATAGCTCAGTGGGTTAATGCTTTTATTACAGGGATCAATTTGTTATTGGGAGTTCATAAGTTACAATGCTTTAAGTATAGCTCATTGAGCTATAAACTGACATTAAAGCGCTGCATGCAAAATGCAAGCACAGTTTTAGAACCTTACTAACTTCTCTTCATTCTTTCGTTATTCCATGCTTGCCAAAAAGGTTTGAGTTGTGTAGTTTACCATTTTATTATTATGACATCCCAGTCATTGTGTTATGTTTTAAATCTTGAGTTTATTGGGCAGAGTTCCTTAAACTGTGCACCTGGTTTTCATCATAAAAGTGAAGTAAACCTTTTGCAAAGTGTTTGTGTGAGGTTGACTTTCCAGCTCAAATCAATCCTGAATTGCATTAGAAAGTAGCCCTCAGTAGCAGCACAAAGCAACACTATGAATTTACTTTGCATCAAAGAGACGTACCGCGGGTAGAACAGGTACGTTTGTATGCACCCACCCTTGGATTTTGATGCGAATCCCTACCTACTAACTTTAGTAGAAGGGATTTACATACAAAATTATGCCTCCTCCAGGTAGGCAAAATGTTGGAGAAAAGACATATTTTCTCCAAACCTTTTCAACTGTGCGTATGCGCTGCACCGTACAGCACACATGCAAAGTGGTAAAGTGTTAAACTTTGTGAAAGCATAAAATATTGTGCTGGAAGGGTGCACTTTTAATATACCACCTATGCTTGACATCACACGCACACCCTTCACAGGCACAAGGCATCCTAAGGTACGGCAGTATTAGAGGAGGGAGCAACAGCATTATATCTAAGTAGATATAGTACTGTTGCGCTCTTTACTTTTCACACAACACAATGCAGCGCTGTGCTGCAAATTTTGTCACTACACTGCACAAAAACATAGCAAATCTACTCTTTCATTTCACCACACCAAGCACTCTTCATATATAATGCCTTCTAGGATGGATAGCATGTGACTCCTACACCTTGTAGTCCTCGCTGTCTTAAGTAACATTTCCTAAACATTGTTTTTGGATTTGTATGACTCCTTGTCTCCGAATAATGTGTGCCTTGTAAAGTGATCAGACACTCTACAGTGGGATGAGTAGCACTACAAAATAAATAAATGTGTGAGAGGGGCTAAGGAGAAATGAGGGGTCCCTTCGGGGGGTGGTAGTGAGGAAATCAGTGAAGAAGAAGGTCATGGGTGGGGGGAAGGCAACAACGATTGTTACACCAGGTGGCAATTACATTAAAGCCAGGACTGATTCTTCATAGGGGTGGGCGGTAATCTCCACTTCACCGGCGGAGATAGCAGAGTTTTGCCACTCCACACTCCACTTGAAGCACAGAGTTCAGCAAGAACTCTGCCCCCATCGCATGGTGGAGTTTACCGGCGTACGCCGTCCACTCCAACAAGAAACAAAGCCGCAGAAAAAGAAAGTACAGTGGCTGGGTGGCCCATGACTTGAAGGGAAGTGGTCTAGCTGCATAGTGGCCACAGTCGCTGCTACTGCGCAGGAGGACGTTACGGTAGATGGGGCCTGCAGCACGCAACACAGGCTCCCCTGCTGAAGCTGCCAGTGGGTCGCTTGTAACCAGTGCTTTCAATTGGGCGGTACTGTCTGGTGGGGAGTACCAGCACTTTTTTATTTTGAGAGGGAGAGTACCAGCACTTCTCATGAGAAATGTAATACTTTTAATTAGAGAGTACCAGCACTTTTTAGAAAGTAGGAGGTACTCTGGTACAGAGTACCTCCACTTCTATTTTTCCATTTCAAACACTACTAGTAACCTGTGGGTGCAGCATGGCCCCTCTGTAACAGCACCATAGCTGCCATCGTAGGTACCTGGGGCCAAGGGAGGGCACCTGGATAGGCAGATAGAGTGGGAGTACCAGCATGGGTCCAGCTCCTGTGCTTAGGCCACAGAAACAATATAGGGTGATCTGTGGTTGCTCCTATTTGAAAGCAAAATGGGGTAAAAGTGGGGTACTCACCGCTAAGGGCCTTTTTACCCTTCAAAAGTAGAGTCGGCGCTTGAGATATCTTTATATGTGAGAATGCTGGTGGTCTTCAATATGGCTCCGCCTCTGCACTGACTCACTCATTTATTTTTCATCAATGATACCAGTTTGACAATTGCTTGTGTGTTTATATATTTCTGTTTCCAAAATCTGTGTTTCTAAGTATTTATACACCTCCCCACCCCCCACCCCCCCCGGCAAAAGTCCTAAAAGAAGAAGTGGAAGTGGGGGGAACTGACCACGTTAGTCGGTATGCAAGTGAAATCATGACGTGTGGCATCACAGCGCATGATGTCACAAAGCGTGACGTTACAGGAAGGGACCTCCCTGAAAGTGACATCACTTGAAGTGACATCAGATATTAAGCCCTCATACATGTTTATCGGGTATAACATTAGTACATTTAAGCACATTATGAGATTCCAGAAATTATATTTGGTGTAAGAGTTGTGCCAAAAAAGTAGCGCAATCCCGACGCTAATATATTTATTTTTTTAAACCCTGTCGCAAAGAAATTGACAACAAGGAGAAGCAAGGAAGTAGATCTGTTCTGTTTAATTGGTTGCAAAGTCTGCATTTTAAAATATTTTATGGGTTAATGCATCTGCTGTAAAGGTGCCCAGTATATCTCCGGGAATAATAATAATGGTGAGATAACTCTGGAGGTTAATGCACTTGCTCGAGAGATCTGTGTTTTGTGAAGTCCCAGGTTTGAATCACAGTAGTATAGAAAGTTAATGTATTTCCTGCAAAGCACAATCTGCAGCACGCAGATGACAGATTTTTATTTTATGTAGATAGTGAAGCGGGTTACTGCTTTGAACACAGATCATTTTGGGGCCGATCACAGAACTAATCAGAGATAAAATCCCAAACTTACTACTTTTGGAATTCACAGAAGGCATTTAGTAGTAGTAAAGTTAGGACTCCTAACTTTACTACTAATAAACTGGGATAACATCCTAAACTTACTACTTTTGGTATTCACAGAACGCATTTAGTACTAGTAAAATTAGGACTCCTACATTTACTACTACTAAACTGGGATAAAATCCTAAACTTACTACTTTTGGTATTCACAGAAGGCATTTAGTAGTAGTAAAGTAGTAAAGTTAGGACTCCTACATTTACTACTAGTAAAAAGTGAAAAAAACTCCCTCCCTGCTTGCACGTTGCTGCTGGGAATGGAAACCTGCAGGCTCAGCTGAACATATCCCAGTGCCAGAAAATTAATCCGGTACAAGTTCAACATATTTCTGTGGGGCCAAAGTTCTTGGCAGGGGGAACAGCGTCCACGCTGTAAAAATAGTGAGTGGACACCATGTACCTAACTTGTGCCCTGCCTATTGAAGAGAATGAGGAGGTAATAGCGCATTAATCACTTTTTGTGAGCACGCCCAGGGTTCCACTGACCTTAGGTTCATTTTAAAAACAAATACCGAGCAGCAGGCACCCACATAGAACTCCAACACCACCTCCGCCCCTACGGATGAAATACCCGACCTGACTTCTGTATTAAATAAGGAGACCAGTGGATTACTAAGACTCGCAGTTTGATGTTTCCTTGTAAATCTGGTGGGGACAGTTGCTCTGCACCCAAAGTCCGCCCTGCCGTCTGGTAAACATATTTGGCAGGAAGCTAAAATCCCACAACCGATGTCAGCTGGCCCTCACAGGGTGCTCTAAGTACATCTCGGACCCTGTGTGACAACAAGCCCTGGTTTGGCTGCACACCAAAGACACTTGCTCTGTTTGTGTTACTTGTGCAATGTTATGAACAATAAACCAGCCTGGTGGCACTGTGTCCGTTCTGTACCAAGGCTGCGCAAAGAAGAATGCGTGCAAAGCGGCATTCCGAAGAGCGGCCCGGGGCTCACTCACCAGCCACCCATGCACGCCTAGACAGACCAGGCTGTGTCCCAGGCCGGCCACGGTCTGCTGTGTCCAGCCCCCATCTGCGCCACAAGGCCTCTCTGTCTGTGACAGATAGACCACTGAACACAGGGAGCCGGGCTAGTGAGAAACCAGAATCACATACTAATCAGAGGGTCTGATGTCAGGTCAACATAGTGCAACAACTCCAAATATCTGTTTCCAAGTTGTGTACGAATCAAATTATTATTATACTTATTTTAATTACCCCCTCCCTCCCCCACCTGCAAACTTAGGGGGATATTCACAAGGAAGTGGCGGAGAGAGGCGTTAGCCATCTTGGCTTAACGCCTCTCTCTGCCACTTCGGAAAAGCAAGGCTGCACCGTATTCACAAGGACAAGTGCAAGGGTGTCTGCAAGCAGGGAGGTTTGTTTATGTACAGGAAGGTGTCCCTTCCTGCACATAAACAAACCTAAAATGCCAGTTTGTAACTTACATGTGTGCTGCTACATGCATTTAAAAAAAAAAGGTTTGTTTATGTACAGGAAGGGACACCTTCCTGTGCATAAACAAACCATGGCATTTTGCATTTTCCATGAGTGCTGCACAAGGTAGCACACATGGAAAATGCAAAAACGAGGGGAAAGAAAGCATTTCTCCTCGTATTGCCAACTTAAGACCAGAGTTTTCATGGTCTTAAGTTTGGCGTTAGCTCCTATTTACGCTGCCCTTGTGAATAGGGGACTGCGTAAATATCAATGGGTGTTGTGGTGGAACACCCACCACAACACCCACTGCACACCCCTTTCACGCTAAACACAGCGTGAAAGGGTGTGGTGTGGTGGCGATAGGGGCTTGTGAATATGCCCCCTTAGTTTCTGGTGGCCCCTTTCTTAGCAATGGCGCAAAAATGTGTTCCTCTCTTTTTTTGGGGGGTTAGGGGTACTACCTCCCAAACACTATCCAATTTTTCTCTCCTTTGTTCCCTAATGACTATTTGTATTTATTTCCTGATTTGTGCTGACATTTTCTTTATGCTCCTGACCAGTGTCCTATTTTTCATGTAACCTTATCCCACAGTTGCCCGTGGCATTACCAAGGCTATTTCTATGTCATCCTTGAGTCTGCACAATTGTTCTTTCTAAAGCTTTCTGAAGCTCCACCCCTCAGAACTTTCAAGGTAATATACTTGACTTTGTCTCTATATTTAGTATAGTTATGGATATGTTCTGCTATACTCTCGAGCACAGTGATGGGAATATTTGCTGGCACATAATATGGATCCATAGCTATATAACGTGGGTTTTTCTATACCACAGAAAGAGATACATTATGAAAAACAATATCGGTCATATTATTTGGCACAAAATTTACATATGCTGTAGGTACTATGCCACTGTGCAATGATGCCTATATTCCATAGTATTATTGATATTATCCTTAGTATTATCGTTGCCATGTCCTGCTGGCCAATAGTCAAGTTCTATAGTGTAATGATTACATTGTTCTGTCTCAAAAAGTTGCTCATATACAGGGCCATGTGAATTACGTAGAAATGGAAGGCCAAATTATATGGTCGGGTTGATAAAATTATGTGGCAAAAAGGCAAATTATGCTGCATAATGTGGAACAATCTGTGACTTTATGATTTGTTTAGTTTATCATTTCAACACGTCAGGTCTTTGCGGGGAAATCCACATCTAGATCTTTATCTCCAAGCTATGGAGTTCCTCATGGATCTTCCCTGAGTCCTACGCTGTTCAATGTGTACATGAGGCCACTGGTTGATGTCATCCAGCTGAATGGGATTAAAATTGCCACATATGTGGAAGACACCCGGCTGGTGGTCTCTCTAAATCACCTGCATAATGTTGCTTCTGCCTGGAATTCTGCCTCGAGAAGGTAGCCTCCTGGATGCAACATTCATGCCTCAGACTTAAGGGAGACAAAACTGAAATTATGTATCTAGGTAACAAGGTTCTCATGGCCAACCTGTCTGGGACCTCCCCTGGTCCCTAAGTCCAAAATAAAAAGTTTGGGCATGTGGCTTTATAAGTCACTTAAATTTGACCAGCAAGCAGTGGAAGTGGCAGGGGTCTGTCAAAGCATCCTTAGAATGCAGCAGAAAATCCTCCCCCTACTTCCCATGGGGGCAAGGAGAATCATGGTCCAGGCCTTAGATCTCTCGCGCCTAGACTACTGCAACTCACTGTACCTAGGAGCCCCTAATTCCACCTTAAGGAAGCTTCAGGTGGCACAGAACTGCGCCGCCCGACTATTGGCGGGCTCATCCAGAACGCAGTCAGTCATGTCCTGTCTAAAGACCCTATACTGGCTTCCCATACAGGAGAGGATAAAATTTAAAGCCCAATGTACTGCCCACAAGACCCTCATGGGTAAAGGCCCTCTCATCAACCAGTCTCTCAGCAATGCATACCGTCCGAGGAAATCCCTCCGCTCTACCAATCTAATGGTAACCACCATCCCGAAAATCCAAAGGATGCGAAGTGGGGGATGTTCCTTTTCATACAATACAACTAGGCTGTGGAACACCCTCCCCCTGCATTTGCGCTCAGAGACATCCCACCTCACCTTTCGGAAATGTCTCAAAACCTGGCTATTCCAGAACATCAACTGGTAGCTATTTTCTGTGCCTGCTCTTCCTGCCGCTAGCGCTGGGATGCCTTAGGGTAGCTATGCACTTAAGAAGTGTTAATTAATAATAACAATAATATTAATAATAATTAGAGCCGTTTTAACCGCAGGAATACAGCATTCTGCAATACAAATGTCTATGCTTTAACTTTACAAAGCATCTGCCATTGAGCAGAACCTCATTGTTAGAACCGGCGGTCTCTAGTTGGCAGAGGTATACACTTCTGACAAATAGGGACCAACCAACTCTAGTCAGGGAAAGGGGATTACACAATCAGATAACCCCTGCTACCCCCTTGGTAGCTTGGCAGAGCAGACAGGCTTATCTCAGAGGCAGTGTGTTAAGCATTTATGACCACATACAGTAATACAGTGAATACACTACAGATGGACACGACACAGAAGTTATTATTAAAATAGTATTTTTATATAAGGCTTAGCAAAAGACCAAATAACGACAAAAATATACCACAGTCTTAATAAATACTCTTTGGAAGGAAAAAAAACAATAGTTCAGGTAAGGTTTCTTCTTGGCAAATAGTTCTTTAGCAACAAAATTAAGTATTCTTCTGAAACACAGTTCTTTGGCAACAATGTGACCCCCACAGGAGTCACACGACGTCGAGTCTACGATATTCCCAAGGTTCGGCGTCGACCGCGAGGAGCGCTACGTCGAGCCTGGAGTTGCAACAGACCCCACAAGTACAGTACCTTGAGAAATGAAGAAAACGATGATCCACGGCGTCGAGATGTCGGCGTCGAGGTCGGCGTCGATCGTGCCTCGGAGTCGGGTCGATCCGCAGCGGCGTCGAGGGCCGAAGCAGCGCTCACGGTGTCGAGATCGGCGTTGATCGTACCTCGGAGTCGGGTCAATCCGCAGCGGCGTCGAGCCGGAGCAGCGCTCACGGTGTCGAGAAGGGCGTTGAGTCGATGCGATCAGCAGCGGCGTCGGGATGGGGTCGCTTGGAGGTGGAGCCGATACTCACTCCTCACTGGCGTCGATACCGGCGCCGAGACGGGGTCACTTGGAACAGGGGCCGATACCCACTGCTTACTGGCGTTGCTGCTGGCGTCGATCGGGCCCGGCGGCCGGCGGCAAAGGTTTGGGACACTGGAGCCGTTACTCACGATGTCGAGCTGGATTCGGCGGCGTCGGCGGCGTCGGCGGCGTCGAGACTGCAGATTTTCCCTTGTGTACTGGAAACAACACTTTCCAGCAATTCAGCAATTCAGTAGATGGTGAAGTCCTTTGGCCCTGTGACTTCAACAGGAGACTGGCACTCTTCCAGCCCTTGGAGATTTTCTAGCAAGCTTTTAGAGAGTACACACCAAGTTCCTCTCTCCTTGTTCCTTGGCAAAAATAAAGAAGCAGCTTTCAGGTCCCTCCACAGCAAAACAGCACTCTGGCAGAAAGGGGAGGCAAGTCCTTAGATCAGCAGGCTTCTTGTCCTTGGTACAGGTTTCCTTGTCAGAAGTGATCTGAGTTCTTGGTTCAGGGGTCCTTCTCTTATACCCCATTTCTCCTTTGTTCCCTTTGTCCAAGCAGGGAAATTCCCCCATCTCAGGTTTGTTGTGGGTGTTGCCAGGCAGAGGCACCTGGCCTATTCACTGAGCAAGGCAGGGTCCTCAGCCGCCCAGCAGGAGGCGGAGCCAGTATTGTCACTGGCAGGAGCAGGGCTATCAGTCGCCCAGCAGGAGGTGGAGCCAGCATTGTGTCAGGCAGGGCAGGCTACTCTTCCCTCACTCTATGTGTAAATGCCTCATTCACCCCACACTGACTCATTCAGACCTCTGGAGCCACCCAGCCCCTGACACACACACCAAACCAGCGGAGACCGGTGGATAGTTGGACAAGAAAATAGCCACTTTCTAAAAGGGCTATTTTCAAACACAGAATTTAAAAACCATCCATCCTAAAGGGTGTGTTATTAAATTCAGGGTTGAGTTCAGGGATACTAAACTCGACCTGCTACCATGCTCCCTGAGTCAGTTAGATTATAATGGAGTTAATAATCAGTCTGCCCAGTCTGGCCTATTGGAGGCAGGTAGCCCTTCAATAGTGAAAAACGAAAATGGCTGTAATTCACTATTAGGTCATGCCACACACATCAGGGCATGACCTACCTTTTACCAACAATGCACCCTGCCCTAGGGCCTACCATAGAGGTGTCTGAAATGTGGCAAAGTGAAGGTTTAGAGACTGGCAAGTAGGTTTCCTTGCCAAGTCGACATGGCAGTCAGGGACTGCACGCAGGCGGTGCGGTGGCAGACCTGAGACACATTTTACTAGCTGCTTCTGTGGGTGGCACAACCAGTGCTGCAAGCCCACCAGCAGCAGTCAACTTACATGCCCTTGGCACACGCAGTGCACTAGACTAGGGTCTGAACAGTAAGTCAACCAAGCCAATCATGGTAACACCAATCAATGTAACAATTTAAGATAGGGAGCACTTGCACTGTGGCACTGATCAGCAGTGGCACAGTGCCCAAAGCAATAATCCAGCAAAAACATCGTAAACAGAGGAGGCAAACGGAAAAAAATGGAGGAGAGACTCATGCCAATGATGCCAGGTCTAACACGTGTCCCCTCCAGCTGAAATGTGGGGAGAACTACCCTTCACCCAGGGAGTCCTCATCACTAAGGCGGAAAAATCTGGACAGACCATCAGCATTGGCGTGATCTGTACCAGGGCGGTGTTCCACCGTAAAGTCCATCCCCTATAGCTTTGGGTTCTCACCCCTCATCTGCATTAACCATCTGAGGGGCCTGTGGTCTGTCTGAACCCGGAAGTGAGTCCCAAACAGGTAGGGTCTTAGCTTCTTCAGCGCCCAGACCACAGCAAATGCCTCACGCTCTATCGCACTCCACCTTTGCTCCCTGGGAAGTAACCTCCGGCTGATGAAGGCTACAGGTAAGTCTCAGCCCTCCTCATTCATCTGTGCTAGAACAGCCCCCACACCATGCTCTGAAGCGTCTGTCTGGACAATGAATTCTTTTGAAAAGTCGGGTGCCTGGAGGACCGGTGCTGTACACATTGCAGTTTTCAGGGTGTCAAAGGCTTTCTGACAGGCATCAGTCCAGATCACAAGTCTCGGCTGCTTCCGGGAAGTCAGCGAGGTCAAGGGGTGCACGATGTTGCCATACCCCTTGACAAACCTCCTGTAGTAACCCGTGAGACCCAAGAAGGCTCTCACCTGACTCTGGGTTTTGGGCGGTTCCCAAGCCAGGATGGTATCTATCTTGGGTTGCAGGGGGGCCACCTTGCCACTCCCTACTTGGTGCCCCAAGTACACCACTGAACCCGGCCCAATCTGGCACTTACTGGCCTTGATTGTGAGGCCTGCTCTGCGCAGGGCCAACAACACTTCCTGGAGGTGGCGCAAGTGTTCCTCCCAGCTGGCGCTGAACACTGCTATATCGTCCAGGTAGCCGGCGCTGAAATCTTCCAGCCCGGCCAATACCTGGTTAACCAACCTCTGGAATGTGGCAGGGGCATTCTTCATCCCAAAGGGCATCACCCGGAACTGGTAGTGCCCATCTGGTGTGGAGAATGCAGACCTCTCTTTTGCCCCATCAGTCAAGGCGATCTGCCAGTACCCAGACGTTAGATCAAACGTACTAAGGTACCGGGCAGCCCCCAACCGATCGATGAGCTCATCAGCTCTGGGGATGGGGTGCGCGTCAGTCTTGGTGACTGAATTGAGTCCTCGGTAATCCACACAGAACCGAAGTTCTGGTGAAGCACCAGGCGCTGCAGCCTTTGGGACCAAGACCACTGGGCTGGCCCAAGGACTGCTAGAGGACTCAACCACCCCTAAGGCAAACATCTTTGAGACCTCCTCCTTGATGTATGCTCTGACCTTGTCAGTCACCCTGTAGGCCTTGTGCCTCACAGGAGTGCTGTCCCCGGTGTCCACATCGTGGACACACCACTGAGTGACACCAGGGATTAAGGAGAACAGATCAGGGAATTGTCCCAGCAGATGGCGACAATCTTGCTGCTGTTCAAGGGTCAGTGTGTCAGAGAGGACAACACCATCCACTGACCCATCTTGCTCTTTTGCACACAGGAGGTCAGGAAGAGGCTCACTCTCCTCCTCCATTCCAGCATCTGTGGCTAGGAACATGCCCACTTCGGACCTTTCTAAGTGGGGCTTTAACCGGTTGACATGCAGGACCCTCAAGGGGTTCCTGGGAGACTTCAAGTCCACCAAGTAGGTGACATCGCTCTTTTTCTCCACAACCTCAAATGGTCCAGTCCACCTGTCCTTGAGCGCACAAGGTTCCACAGGGGCCATGACCCACACTTTCTGACCAGGTTGAAGCTCAACCAGAGTGGCATTCTGATCGTACCACCGCTTCATCTCTTCCTGGCTGGCCTCCAGATTTGCCTGAGCAAGATCTCTGAAGCGCCGAGTCTGGTTCCTAAAGGCCAGCATATAACTATATACATCATGGGGAGGTTTCCTGGGAGATTGCTCCCAGCCTTCTTTAACCAGACTCAAAGGTCCTTTTACCGGGTGACCATACAAAAGCTCAAATGGGCTGAACCCTAGAGACTTCTGTGGTACCTCACGGTAAGCAAACAGTAGGCATGGCAAGAGGACGTCCCATTTACGCCTCATTGGTTCTTCAAGACCCATGATCATGCCTTTGAGGGTCCGGTTGAATCTCTCAACCAGCCCATTACCTTGAGGGTGGTAAGGAGTGGTAAACTTGTAGGTTACCCCACACTCCTTCCACAGAGACTTCATATAATTCGAAATGAAGTTGGTGCCCCGGTCTGACACCACCTCTCTGGGGAACCCCATGCGGGAGAAAACACCCATCAGTGCCTGTCCCACCATGGGGGCCGTCACTGTTCGGAGAGGGATGGCTTCCGGGTACCGGTTGGCATGGTCCACCAAGACCAGGATAAACCTGTTGCCCATGGCTGTCTTGGGGTCCAGTGGCCCCACAATGTCAATCCCCACTCGCTCAAAGGGGGTACTGACGACGGGAAAAGGTTGGAGGGGAGCCTTCTGCTTCCGCCCGCTTTTCCCACTTGCCTGGCAAGTTTGACAGGTCCTACAATGGATATCTGAATCCCTTCTCATCTGGGGCCAATAAAAATGGGTGACAAGCCTGTCATAGGTCTTGTCCTGCCCCAGATGTCCAGCTAACGGAACGTCATGAGCCAACCCCAGTAGGAAGGCTCTGAAGCGCTGGGGTACCACCAGCACACGGGCTGACCCGGGCTCAGCAGCCTTAGGCTCGCTATACAGGAGGTCGTTCTCCCAGTAAATCCAATGTGATCCTGACTGATCACCTGTCGTTTGGGCTGAGGCCTGCTGCCTCATACCCACAAGAGAAGGGCACACTTTCTGTTCAGCACAAAATTCCTCCCTGGAGGGACCACCATCCTGCTGCCAATGGGTCAGCTCGGGCAGGTCTCCCAGTTCGGCCACTTGTTCTCCTGTCGGTTCCAGGGCATCCCCCTCAGGGTCTGCTCCCTCCTGGACCGCGGGAATGATGGGGGACGGTTTCCCGCGCCCCCTGCCTCTTCTCTTCACGGTTGGGACCTGGGCCATACTTTCAGGCTCCAGGGCCCCATCAACACCCTTACTAACTGAAATGGACCGGGTGGTCGCACACACCCACTCAGGCAGACCCAACATTTCCAGATGCGCTTTTCTCTCCACCTTAGCCCAAGGGGAGTCCTCCAAATCATTGCACAGGCATGGCGGGCCTCACAGCAACCTGAAGAGTACCTGAGACCCCCCCCCACTCAAAAGGAACTTGAGCTACCTCACACTGACTCTGTGAGTTGTCAGCAGCTACAACGGGGTAGAATGCATGAGGGACCACCTGCTCTCTGGACACCAAGTGACACTTGACAGATGTCACACTTGCTCCGGTGTCTCTGAGAGCTTCCACCCTATGGCCATTAATGGTCACCCACTGCCTATATTTCTTAGTGTTACTAGGCAGAGGGGTTGGAGGGACCATTTCCACGTCTCCTAAAGAGACCAGGGACATTTCTGCGGGACCCCACCCACCGGGGGCACCTATCTCATTCCCTCCCAGGGCTACACTCGCTACCTGACGAGGGGGTGCACGCGGCAGTGCATTCGAATCCTTCATGGGACACTGGGGATCATAATAACGGTGTCCCACCTGCTTACTGGCATAGCAGGTCATGGGGCCCCTGTGAACAGGTTTACCTGTCGGGGCCTCTGGCTTCTTTACAGGGGGAGGCTGGGAACCCTTCTCTTGGTTCCCTTGAGGATTACTTTGGGGCCCTTTCTGGAACTCCCTCTGTTTACCCCTGTCCCCCCCACTCTTCTGCTGGGGACCCTGCCCACCTTTGGCTGAGTCTCCCACTGGACCCTTGTGGACCCTGGTACTGACCCAGCGGTCCGCCTCCTCAGCAAGTTTTCTAGGGTTAGATATCTTGCTATCAACAAGGTGCTGGCGTAGCTCTGGAAAACAGTTATTAGACAAGTGCTCCCAAGCAAACAAATCATAAAGAGCATCATAACTATCAACCTTGCTACCCTTTATCCAACCATCCATGGCTCTGCAAAAAAAAGACACCTATTCAACCCACGTAGTACCAGGCAACTTCTTACATTCTCTAAAGGTTTGTCGGTACTTTTCTGGAGTTAAGCCATATCTCAGCATTAAAGCATCTTTCATATGAGTATAAGACGCCCTTTCCTCTTCAGGCATGCTCAACAAGGTATCTCTCCCTTCATTTGTAAAGCGGCTCCACAACCCCGTTCCCCAATCTTTCTCAGGGACCCAGTGGGCCAACAATGCTAACTCATACGCTTTAAACCATTGGCTAATATCTTCATTCTTACTGTAATCTTTGATCACATCTTTAGGAAAATAAAACCTACTTTCTGCAGGCACAGATGGAGTGCTGCCACCAGAGGGATTCAACTCTAAACTCTTAGTTTTAAGCTCCATCTCCCTCATCATTTTCTCACGTTCAAACGCTAACTTCTCTCTCTCAAAATCTAACCTTTTGCTCTCCATTTCAGCTTCTCTCAGGCTTTTTGCTTTTTCTAATTCCAACTGCCCTCCTAATTTAAGTTTTGCCATTTCTAACTGGTGTCCCCTCTCCCTTTCCCTATCTTCCAACTCTTCAGGAGAAAGGCCCCTAGAGGAAACACTACTGCCGGGGGATGACACTGACCCATCTGTGGGTTCTTCCACTTCCTCTTCCTCCTCCTCTTCCTCTTCCGGTACCACCACCGGATCAGAGGGGTTTCTGGCCTCTAACCAGGCCTTCAGCGCTTTAAGGAAGTCGTCTCTCAATCTGAGACCTGTGGTAGGAATTTTAAACTGCTTGCAAAATCGTTGTAGATCCTTTTTCTGGTACTTATTGATCAATTTCTTATCAAATTCCCCCACAACAATCTCAGTAGGTGTAGCAGCTCTGGCATTCTCCATGGTCAAAACTGTCAGTGTTTAAAAAAATGAGCTCCAGGAAAGCAAAGAACAAAAATAGGCAATCCTACCAAAACAGAATGTGGCTGCGTTATGGTCTGCTTTCACTATGTAGCGTACACTAATCACTGCACATGAGTCATAAATGCAAAGTTCAAATCCTCACCGCTGACCACCAATGTTAGAACTGGCGGTCTCTAGTTGGCAGAGGTATACACTTCTGACAAATAGGGACCAACCAACTCTAGTCAGGGAAAGGGGATTACACACTCAGATAACCCCTGCTACCCCCTTGGTAGCTTGGCAGAGCAGACAGGCTTATCTTAGAGGCAGTGTGTTAAGCATTTATGACCACATTCAGTAATACAGTGAATACACTACAGATGGACACGACACAGAAGTTATTATAAAAATAGTATTTTTATATAAGGATTAGCACAAGACCAAATAACGACAAAAATATACCACAGTCTTAATAAATACTCTTTGGAAGGAAAAAAAACAATAGTTCAGGTAAGGTTTCTTCTTGGCAAATAGTTCTTTAGCAACAAAATTAAGTATTCTTCTGAAACACAGTTCTTTGGCAACAATGTGACCCCCACAGGAGTCACACGACGTCGAGTCTACGATATTCCCAAGGTTCGGCGTCGACCGCGAGGAGCGCTACGTCGAGCCTGGAGTTGCAACAGACCCCCACAAGTACAGTACCTTGAGAAATGAAGAAAACGATGATCCACGGCGTCGAGATGTCGGCGTCGATCGTGCCTCGGAGTCGGGTCGATCCGCAGCGGCGTCGAGGGCCGGAGCAGTGCTCACGGCGTCGAGATCGGCGTTGATCGTACCTTGGAGTCGGGTCAATCCGCAGCGGCGTCGAGGGATGTCGGGCCGGAGCAGCGCTCACGGCATCGAGAAGGGCGTCGGGTCGATGCGATCAGCAGCGGCGTCGGGACGGGGTCGCTTGGAGGTGGAGGCGATACTCACTCCTCACTGGCGTCGATACCGGCGTCGAGACGGGGTCACTTGGAACTGGGGCCGATACCCACTGCTCACTGGCGTTGCTGCTGGCGTCGATCGGGCCCGGCGGCCGGCGTCGAAGGCTCGGGACACTGGAGCCGTTACTCACGATGTCGAGCTGGATTCGGCGGCGTCGGCGGCGTCGAGACTGCAGATTTTCCCTTGTGTACTGAAAACAACACTTTCCAGCAATTCAGCAATTCAGTAGATGGTGAAGTCCTTTGGCTCTGTGACTTCAACAGGAGACTGGCACTCTTCCAGCCCTTGGAGATTTTCTAGCAAGCTTTTAGAGAGTACACACCAAGTTCCTCTCTCCTTGTTCCTTGGCAAAAATAAAGAAGCAGCTTTCAGGTCCCTCCACAGCAAAACAGCACTCTGGCAGAAAGGGGAGGCAAGTCCTTAGATCAGCAGGCTTCTTGTCCTTGGTACAGGTTTCCTTGTCAGAAGTGATCTGAGTTCTTGGTTCAGGGGTCCTTCTCTTATACCCCATTTCTCCTTTGTTCCCTTTGTCCAAGCAGGGAAATTCCCCCATCTCAGGTTTGTTGTGGGTGTTGCCAGGCAGAGGCACCTGGCCTATTCACTGAGCAGGGCAGGGTCCTCAGCCGCCCAGCAGGAGGCGGAGCCAGTATTGTCACTGGCAGGAGCAGGGCTATCAGTCGCCCAGCAGGAGGTGGAGCCAGCATTGTGTCAGGCAGGGCAGGCTACTCTTCCCTCACTCTATGTGTAAATGCCTCATTCACCCCACACTGACTCATTCAGACCTCTGGAGCCACCCAGCCCCTGACACACACACCAAACCAGCAGAGACCGGTGGATAGTTGGACAAGAAAATAGCCACTTTCTAAAAGGGCTATTTTCAAACACAGAATTTAAAAACCATCCATCCTAAAGGGTGTGTTATTAAATTCTGAGTTCAGGGATACTAAACTCGACCTGCTACCATGCTCCCTGAGTCAGTTAGATTATAATGGAGTTAATAATCAGTCTGCCCAGTCTGGCCTATTGGAGGCAGGTAGCCCTTCAATAGTGAAAAACGAAAATGGCTGTAATTCACTATTAGGTCATGCCACACACATCAGGGCATGACCTACCTTTTACCAACAATGCACCCTGCCCTAGGGCCTACCATAGAGGTGTCTGAAATGTGGCAAAGTGAAGGTTTAGAGACTGGCAAGTAGGTTTCCTTGCCAAGTCGACATGGCAGTCAGGGACTGCACGCAGGCGCTGCGGTGGCAGGCCTGAGACACATTTTACAAGCTGCTTCTGTGGGTGGCACAACCAGTGCTGCAAGCCCACCAGCAGCAGTCAACTTACATGCCCTTGGCACACGCAGTGCACTAGACTAGGATCTGAACAGTAAGTCAACCAAGCCAATCATGGTAACACCAATCAATGTAACAATTTAAGATAGGGAGCACTTGCACTGTGGCACTGATCAGCAGTGGCACAGTGCCCAAAGCAATAATCCAGCAAAAACATCGCAAACAGAGGAGGCAAACGGAAAAAAATGGAGGAGAGACTCATGCCAATGATGCCAGGTCTAACACTCATTTCGCCACTTTTGTTTAAAGAAATGTTGGTCTGTGTGAGGTGTAATTTTGGGGAAATCTGCATTTCGCAGATGGTGAAAATTGTGGCAAAAGTGGTAAATCCAATAATCATGGGTATAATACAACAGCTGCAATATTACAGAATTACAGTGGCCCTGCCCAAAAGTTACAGCACTTCTCTATCATATATGAAATAAAAAGTTCAGTGAAAATAGCACCCTGCACATAATCTCAGAAGGCACCTTTGGTAAGGGTGGTCGGAATTTCCGAAATTGCCTTTCGCAAAATTTCGCGAAATGGCAAAAAATCTCTGCGAACACGCAAAATTTTGCGTGCTCGCGGAGATTTTGGGCTGATTAATGAGTTACTGAATTTGACCTACAACTCATGCTTAATTTATATCTGTAAGTGCTTCCTGTTGAAGTTTAATTTTTGTGACAGGAGCATCGTGCTAGAAGGAATCCTGCCCTGCATATTTATCCAAGAAGATGCCACCGTTTTGTGCAATACCTCTACTCAACTGGAGTATTTTCTACTGGCTAATCAGTAAGTGCTACCTCGGTGGGTAAATGTATAGTGCTTTTCCTACACTACAGCTGCGTAAAGAGCCAGAAGAGTTGTCTCCAGCGACCATGTGTGTCTGTAACTTTTGCCACCGCACCGATGGGCGCCGGGGTCCCTCGAGTGAGCTGTCCATCATAGTGGGGAAAGGGCGGGAAGACGTTGCACACCGCTGGTGTGTGGGCTGGGGCCAAACGGCGGGCTTCTATGCAGTTCACATGCCTCTTGTTCATTAAGGGTCAGATACCGACCAGAGCAGCAGATGAGGAGACAGAACCTCCTGGTGTCAGGAACTACACGGGGATTGCACAGACCTCCATCAAGGTTTACAGCAAATTGTTGACGGTAGATATGGGGAGAAAGCACACCTGCCTAGCCTCCACCGTGAAACAAAATCAGGGTGGGGGGGAATGGACCACTTGTCCTGTGCACCACGGTCTTTTGGTTTGCGTGGTTGGACGTCCTTAAAAAACCCTCATATAGGTACACTGGCATAAGGCGGTATATCTTGATTCTCCGCCGTAGTGTATCGTGATAGCATGATCATTGGGCTTTTTGTTGTCCAAATGCTAACCTCCCCATGGAGGAAGACCAACTGGTTGTGCAGTAGTGGTCAGAAATAGTAGTACGAGGGTGTGCTCGTGCTCTGTGAACTGTGGTGTTTAAAATTCCTAATGTCAATTCCCGTGTCCTTTATTCTTGGGATACATGACAGAGGGAAATTAAAAAGTGGTGGTCGTGCAAGTGAATAAACTTGATTATTAGTTTACTGCACTGGTATGAGTCTAATATTATCTGGTCAACATGTTTCAGCCCCATGCAGGGTCTAGAGGCTTTCGTCAGGACCAATAAAGGAAATGGAGAGCAATAATTGGCTCTCCACAGGTGTTCTGGAGGTGGATATTCGTACTCACCACCTTCGTTATAGGGGAGTCAGACCGATTGTATCTGTTCCTGTAAAGACAATCATGAATTATTTGACAGCCTAACATAATACTGGTATTAAGTACTGTGCTAAAACGATATTAAAGTGCTATTGACCCCATTTACACCAAATTATTAATCGAGTGTAGTGCGCTGTACAGGGTGCACGCTGAAGTTAAAAGGAGCTAAGTGCAGAAGGGTTTGGTAAACGCTATCTATGTTCTCTTAATGGCATGATTCTTTTTGGGGAATGTTAAAAAAGGGCGCTGTGGTATTGCGGTTAGTCTCTCATTCTTTTTCTCATGAGTGCTCGTTATCTGATGATGAAGTGAGCTGTTATCGTTAGATGGCTAATCTAGCGTAATCTCTATCACGAATGGTTCGTGGGGTGATACTCAAAGACTTGAATTTCAGTGAATGCGATGGTTATCAAGTAAACCCGTGTGGACTTTCAGCGTCGCCGTTTGTTAAGGCAGCGTTAAAAATCGAAACTTAAAAAACAAAGTGGAGTTGTCAGTTACCTTGTTTTACAAGTTGGACATCTTCCTTCAGGGTATCTGTCAGTTAGATGAGAGCCACTTGCTGTAGGAAAGGGGAAAAAAGTTAGGTTTCTTTACTCATGGGTTACCGCGACGTGGAGACTTGCCTCGGCGTCGCTTACCGGCTGCTCAGGCAGAATCGCTTGTTCTGACTCTGACGTTTTCCCTGGGTTAACGTGCTCCCGGTTGGGCTCACGTTTCATAGACCGGCTCAATTGAGATCAAAGTAGGACTAATCAGTCTTGGTTGGCCTTCATGATTGCATTCATGGTTGGCATGGTTGCTTGTTTGAGAGATGTACGTGTGTGAGAATTGGAAACAATGAATATGCTTTTTCTTCATGTCATTTTTACTGGCGCCAACTGAAGTTGATTTTTCTCGATCTTGGTTCGTGTGGGCAGTGGCACTGATGGTAGGCATAGTAGTGTATTTGTAATTATGTATATTAGTAATCAGTCTTAGCGTCAATAGTGTACAACGAAAGTTTGTGCAGTGGATGACACTGAAATTCTTTACATCTTGATTACTATATTCATGGTTCTACAAAAAAGTCCTTATTGGTACTGAGTCACAGTCAAACAGCTCTTAACAACTTCCTTACATGGATAAACACCAGAGACGAATGTCTCAAATTCACACACACAGCAAATAATAAACAACTGGATTTTCTGGACGTAACCATCTTTTCAAAGAATGGAACACTGCACACCAAAACTTACTATAAACCGACAGCAAGGAACAGCCTGCTCTCCTACAATAGTTTCCACCCTCGACCTCTGAGAGACAATCTTCCTTACAGTCAATTTTTACGTCTAAAACGTAACTGTAGTAACCTCGATGACTATAAACGACAAGCAAGAGGTCTAGAGGATCAACTCAAGAAGAGGGACTATCCTATCAAGACTATAAAGAGATGTCAGAAAAGAGCCCGTAATCAGCCCAGAGAGAACCTACTAACGACTGTACAGAGAGAGGAACCTAAAGATCGCCCTCAATAAGTGACCTTCCCTTCAAGAATACTCCCATGTGATGAGAATCATCAAATATAGAAGACCCTAAGAAAAGGTCTTTGACTACCTCGAGACTCTTACGCAATAAAACAGATGATGCCATCATCACACTCAGTACCAATAAGGACTTTTTTGTAGAACCATGAATATAGTAATCAAGATGTAAAGAATTTCAGTGTCATCCACTGCACAAACTTTCATTGTACACTATTGACGCTAAGACTGATTACTAATATACATAATTACAAATACACTACTATGCCTACCATCAGTGCCACTGCCCACACGAACCAAGATCGAGAAAAATCAACTTCAGTTGGCGCCAGTAAAAATGACATGAAGAAAAAGCATATTCATTGTTTCCAATTCTCACACACGTACATCTCTCAAACAAGCAACCATGCCAACCATGAATGCAATCATGAAGGCCAACCAAGACCGATTAGTCCTACTTTGATCTCAATTGAGCCGGTCTATGAAACGTGAGCCCAACCGGGAGCACGTTAACCCAGGGAAAACGTCAGAGTCAGAACAAGCGATTCTGCCTGAGCAGCCGGTAAGCGACGCCGAGGCAAGTCTCCACGTCGCGGTAACCCGTGAGTAAAGAAACCTAACTTTTTTCCCCTTTCCTACAGCAAGTGGCTCTCATCTAACTGACAGATACCCTGAAGGAAGATGTCCAACTTGTAAAACAAGGTAACTGACAACTCCACTTTGTTTTTTAAGTTTCGATTTTTAACGCTGCCTTAACAAACGGCGACGCTGAAAGTCCACACGGGTTTACTTGATAACCATCGCATTCACTGAAATTCAAGTCTTTGAGTATCACCCCACGAACCATTCGTGATAGAGATTACGCTAGATTAGCCATCTAACGATAACAGCTCACTTCATCATCAGATAACGAGCACTCATGAGAAAAAGAATGAGAGACTAACCGCAATACCACAGCGCCCTTTTTTAACATTCCCCAAAAAGAATCATGCCATTAAGAGAACATAGATAGCGTTTACCAAACCCTTCTGCACTTAGCTCCTTTTAACTTCAGCGTGCACCCTGTACTGAATATAAAAGGCGCGACTGCAGCGCACTACACTCGATTAATAATTTGGTGTAAATGGGGTCAATAGCACTTTAATATCGTTTTAGCACAGTACTTAATACCAGTATTATGTTAGGCTGTCATATAATTCATGATTGTCTTTACAGGAACAGATACAATCGGTCTGACTCCCCTATAACGAAGGTGGTGAGTACGAATATCCACCTCCAGAACACCTGTGGAGAGCCAATTATTGCTCTCCATTTCCTTTATTGGTCCTGACGAAAGCCTCTAGACCCTGCATGGGGCTGAAACATGTTGACCAGATAATATTAGACTCATACCAGTGCAGTAAACTAATAATCAAGTTTATTCACTTGCACGACCACCACTTTTTAATTTCCCTCTGTCATGTATCCCAAGAATAAAGGACACGGGAATTGACATTAGGAATTTTAAACACCACAGTTCACAGAGCACGAGCACACCCTCGTACTACTATTTCTGACCACTACTGCACAACCAGTTGGTCTTCCTCCATGGGGAGGTTAGCATTTGGACAACAAAAAGCCCAATGATCATGCTATCACGATACACTACGGCGGAGAATCAAGATATACCGCCTTACGCCAGTGTACCTATATGAGGGTTTTTTAAGGACGTCCAACCACGCAAACCAAAAGACCGTGGTGCACAGGACAAGTGGTCCATTCCCCCCCACCCTGATTTTGTTGTACTAACCTTTGGAAGCTGAGTGGACCACTGCTTCTTTTTCCCTCCCCCCTTTTTGATATATTGTAGCCTCCACCGTGCTCACGAATCTTTTGTGCTGATTAATGCGTTACTGAATTTGACCTTCAACTCAGGCACCTGCTTTATTTAACTCTGTTAGTGCTTCCTGTTCAGGTTTAAAATAACAGGAGCATCATGCCAGAATGAATCCTGATTCCTGCCCTGCATATTTCCATTCTGCTGTGGATCGCGGAAGTTTCAACATTTTTGCGTTCCGCGCGGAACGCGAAAATGTCGAAATTTCGCAATTGCCGCGAGCGGAACGGAAATTGTCGCCCACTCTTAACCTTTGGCTCATGGTAAAGTGTCACACAAATGAAAACAAAATGCATTTGACATTAATAACGTGAAAAAGCCAGAGTTGGACTGGGACAAAAATTAGGCCCGGGCACCAAAATAAAAGTGTACCCCATTAGTGAAGAAGATAGTTAAGTAAGTAGTAACATCAGGGAAATCAATAGTAACAAGTATTTGCAATGCAATAGGTCTCGCATTTGCAAGAGTTTAAGCTTTTCGCATTGTAAACGACAATGCCTTTCATTTATCCGTTTTGATAATTAACACATAAATAAAAAGCATTGCCATTTACAATGCCAATAGCTGAAACTCTTGTAAGTGCGAGACCTATTCCATTCCAAAGAAGCGGCCGCCATTGTCCCGGGCTGCTTAGAAAATGTGAAAGCGCGATTGGCACGCTGAATGTTACAGTAAAGCATGTCATGCCTGCAGTAGGAGAAACTCATTAAAGAAAATAGTGCTTACAGACTAAATAAGACATACAGTGTAACAGCAGAAGTAAAAGGGCCAGGCCTCATGGAAGGTTACAAATGAAGACAAATGCAGCGTTGCTAAGGTCCAGGGGTCCCAGTCCCAGAGAAAATTGCCCAATATCCAGAGCTTATTAGTTTGAGGAGATTGACTCGAGACACTGGACCTCTATGGTCTCAGGGAAAGTACATGCGTAAGGTTATGAGTCAAAGAGCTCCTCCTCAGATAGTTAAAAGTAAAAATGGTCAGAGTACTTGATTGAGTACAAATTCCGTTTAATTTGTTTAAACATAGAGGTTCTTATTCAAAGATTCCAACACTCATATTGTATTTTTTCTTGTTGTTATTTTGTTTTTTTCTTCACATTAAAGCAAAAACAGCCGACACGTGTTTCACCCAGTGGCCAAATTTGGCCAGGGCTTTTTCAAGGCTGGAAAGAATATTAATAAGGTAATGTTAGACAGATTTATCTCAAGATCTTGGTGTGTACCCAAATACACCCAGTGGTATGTGAGCCAAAATAGACGTAATATTCAAAGGGCAGTGACACTATATAAGTGCTCAAAAAAGGATGTGAAGAAGAGGAAATTATTCACAGTGATGGATAGAAAGGAATAGAGAAGGAATTGATTTTCTCAAATAAAAAACAGTAAGGGTGCCAAAAAATGATTTATGTTTTTTGTTTGTGCTGTAGTCTGCATGTGAAGCCAAGTGCGGGTTTCAGAAGGAAGGCAACCTTCGTGACAGCTTGATGTTTGTTAGTATGGTTTTAGAATCAAGTTGTATTAGTACATGTTTTGTCTACGACAGGGTTGCTAAATTCTACCCATAAACATGCTATTTCCTCGATATTCTTCATGCTTGAAAAAGGGGTCATGCAGGAATATATAGCACATTTTACATGTCAGAGATATACCTTAAGATTCAGGGTAGAAGCGTGTCTTATTGACATTGACATTTTGTTTTTCAAAAATTACTTCATGTTAGAACAGAACAGATATCTAGACAAGAAAACAGAGGATAAAGAACAAATGTGGATACCTGCATATTTAACAAGATCATATACGCTTAATTAGTTGTGCAAAAGACATCTTGCATGGAATAGCACAAGGGTCAAAAATGATATTATATTAACGATACAGACTGGCCGAAGGAGGAAAAGAAATATCATTTTAGCAGAATAATTTTTACCCGTTTTAGTGCAAAAATTATGAGGTCCCAGGAGATTGGTATTTAGCTGGGTATCTCATACTCAAAAATAAAGAGAAGATGTATATTATTTCACTCCCTGGTCTCGTTACATAATGCCTATTAATCTTGGGCAAGTGAACACATTAATTCGAATAAGTAAAAATTCTTTCAACGTGAGCATCAGGTGCTATATTTTTTCTTATATTTTTTCTCTTGCCTGACCAGTTTAAATAAAGACAACACGAGAGAGTGCGATTTCGTGTTTCTCAGAGACGCTATTAGGTACAGGTAGCAGCATGTTCAAAGCGAACTCTAGTGTCACTTACTTTAATCAATATGAGGGAAGTCGTGGTCCCAAGGTAATCTTCCCACTAGAGTGTTGGACTACCAAATCTAATCACATTTTTGGTGCCTACAGGATAGTATGCGTTGTCAAGAAGAAAACGCCATCTTTGAGGGTATGACTACAATATATATTGTACAAGAAGTTAAAAGCCCAAGAAAGTGATATATTAGTCTCATAGGGCCATACAATAATAAGCCCAGTTATGCTCGTTATGCTTTTTTGTTATAAATTCCAAGCCCATTACTCGAAAACAAGCTAGTACATTTTTACGGAACGTTTAAAAGTTTCAAATAGAGCGTCATACGCTATATTCCTCCTTCCCTAGCCCGTTTTAGCTGGAAACTCAATGGAGGTAGTTACGAGTTTCTCTGGGCCGCTGTTAGATATAATTTAGGGCAGATTCGAGAGTCACTTACTTAAAATTGTTCGAAAGGAATCGTAGTCCCGGGATAATTCCAACACAGTTCTTTCCACTGGAGTGATAGTGTTGTGGACCGCATCCATCTTTAAAGGAGCTACAGCGTCCGATCACGTGTTGAGGGCGTTCAAGTAAGAATAGCGCTCGCAATAAGGAGCGCCATCTTTGAATATGTTGCTACAATTCAATGTGCGCTCGTCATTCATATTACCGAGGAGATAAATAGCTGGAAAGATTTTCTGCTATAATTATTGGTAGAGTCTTATTTTGTCTTTTTATATTCTTTTTGTTTCAAAGAGGACCGGAAAACGGGGAGTTTAGTCGTGTCTAAAAAATGGTCCATGAGCCAGCATTATTTATGGTATATGTTAGTGAGAAGGAGACCAGGTTTTTTGATTCGACAACCAGATGGTTTTTGAATTTAAGTCTACAACTATTTCAATTGAGACTGGCATTGCTTTTAAATATCGTTCGAGAGCCCATATTAGTAAAATTGAGAGTTGTCATCCTCATTTGGGGAAGGGGAGGATCTACTCAAACTTAACTATAATAAGTATTTTCCATATTCTCAAACAGTATGGGCATCATGGTAAGAAAAAAGAAAGAAAAAGAACGTAAAAAGAAAAAAGAAAGAAAAAAAGAAGGAATTTATATGATAATAAGCAAACAGCAACAGGAAAGCTCAAATGGAGGAGCTTGTAAAAAATAGATGGTTCAGGTTGGTAGAAAGCAAAGGGTCACATCACAACACTACATTTCTTTGATTGTTTTGAAAAGACAGTAGATGTAACACTACTAAGAGTAAGTTGTCCGCTTAATGTTACTCTCATTTCGGTGAGATGTCATCTGTGTCAAAATTATTATAGTTCGTAAAACAGGACATCTTATAGCCAATGGTGCCATTCATGGTCTTTGTTTAGGCCTGTTTCCACGGTCCCATATCGGATAATAAAGGCACTTTCTTTCTGTCGTAGTCGCCGTTCCAAATTGCCTCCTCATGCATGTTGTTTTATTTTTTCTAGGCCGCAAAAAGAGAAGTTTCGATTGTGTTGATGGTTTGTTACAAAATGTCCTACCAATGGTTGTCTTTCATCAGATTTATGAATATTCCGGCAGTGTTCCTGTATCCGCATTTTGAGTGGTCGGATCGTGCTCCCTATGTAGGGTTGCCCACATGGGCAGATGATTAGATAAATCACGTTCTTACTCTCACAGTTGATGAAGTCTTTGATCTGGAAGTGCTGTCCATTTATCAAAATGTTCTTAGTTTTAGATTTTCCCAATTTACATACGGAACAGTTCACACAGGTATAGAATCCATTGGGTTTTTGTAAAAATAGTCATAGTCTTCTGTTGTGTTTGAAAAAATGAGGGGCACAAGGAGTCATGGAGATTTTTACTTTTCAGGAAACTAAGTTGGGGTTGATCCTTGATTGCATCTTTTACTGTTGTATTAAGTGTCAAAAGATTCCAGTGTTTCTTCAGAGTCTTGCGTATGTACTGATGACCATTACTGTAATGAGTTAGAAATCTTATAGTTGATTGGTTCCTTTTTATCTGTATTGCTTGACAAGAGGTTAGTTTGTTCCAATTGGGAGACCTGTTGTTGTGTGTTTTTGAGGTGACGATCATTATATCCTCTCTGTATAAGTCTTGTTGTAATCTCTTGGGATTTTGTGTCAAAGTCTTTGACTGAGCTGCAATTAATTCGAGCCCTGCGGTATTCTCCTGATGGAATGTTTCTGATGGTATGCTGGGGATGACTACTTGACGCATGCAGAATGGAATTGGCAGCCATGCTTTTTCTGTGAATCTTGGTGTGTAGATTGTTTTCTTCAACGTAGATGCTTAGATCTAGGAATTCGATTTCTTTTTTAGATATGGTATATGTTATGTTGATGCCCCATTGATTAGGGGTAAGGGTCTGAATAAAGTCTCGTAAGCGGGTCTCAGATCCTTGCCATATTAGAAGCATATCGTCAATATATCTGCCCCACATAACTATATTGTTGGAGAAATCTTGTTTGTTGTCATTCCAAATCCAATGGCGTTCTACTTCTCCCATGAGTATACAGGCATATGGGGGAGCAAATTTGGCCCCCATCGCTGTGCCTTTAGTTGTAAGTAGTAATCTTCATTAAAGAGGAAGTAGTTATTGTATAGACAAAACTCTAAAAATTCCAATATCATGTTGTTTCTAGCCGTAAAGTGGACAGCTCTTCCTTGGAGACACTTTCTAACTGCTGTTATACCATCCGGATGTCTAATAGATGTATACAGACTAACAACATCTATAGAGGAAAGTAGGTAGTCTGATTGCCATGTGATATTGTTTAATTTCTGGAGAACATCTTTAGTATCTCTTATGAACGAGGGAAGGTCTTTCCTGAAGGGCTGTAATTCCTCATCAATATATGCTCCTACCTGGGAGCATATGGAATCAATTCCCGCAATAATTGGTCTTCCTTTTGGGGGTATGCCCGGTTTATGAACTTTTGGTAAGAGATACAAGGTCGGAGTGACTGGATTCTCTATTTATGGGAGTTGTTTTTCTTCTGGCATCAGTAGGCCTTTTTCATACCATTTACTCAGAAGTTTATCCAACTTTTCTTGTATTTCCTTAGTTGGATCAAGACTCAATTTAGTAACACATGCCTGGTCCCTTAGTTGACGGTCCGCTTCTTGAAGATAATCCACTGTGTCTAGAAGAACAACATTTCCACCTTTATCTGCCTCTTTTATAATTAAAGATGGGTCATTTTTGAGCTCAAGCAGTACTTGCTTTTCTTGCTGAGTGATGTTTTTTGGAAGGTATTTTAGTTTGGACAGATATTTTTGATGTTCAAGTTTTAAATCTTTATTTATGGCAGAAAATAAGGTATCAATTGTGTTTCCTGCAGGTAGCATTGGTGTGAACTTTGATTTTCTCTTAAGTGATGTAGTTTTGGAATGAAAAATGTCTATGTTCAGTTCTTCTGCTGTTGTTGTCAAAGATTCTAGATCATCAGCGGCTTCACATGCAGACTACAGCACAAACAAAAAACATAAATCATTTTTTGGCACCCATACTGTTTTTTATTTGAGAAAATCAATTCCTTCTCTATTCCTTTCTATCCATCACTGTGAATAATTTCCTCTTCTTCACATCCTTTTTTGAGCACTTATATAGTGTCACTGCCCTTTGAATATTATGTCTATTTTGGCTCATATACCACTGGGTGTATTTGGGTACACACCGAGATCTTGAGATAAATCTGTCTAACATTACCTTATTAATATTCTTTCCAGCCTTGAAAAAGCCCTGGCCAAATTTGGCCCCTGGGTGAAACACGTGTCGGCTGTTTTTGCTTTAATGTGAAGAAAAAAACAAAATAACAACAAGAAAAAATACAATTTGAGTGTTGGAATCTTTGAATAAGAACCTCTATGTTTAAACAAATTAAACGGAAATTTGTACTCAATCAAGTAATCTGACCATTTTTACTTTTAACTATCTGAGGAGGAGCTCTTTGACTCATAACCTTACGCATACAAATGAAGACAAGGCGGTACCAAGGAGGGACTAACAAGCCTATTAGCAAATCAAACGCCAGCATTTACAAAGAACAATGACACAATGAAAAATATGGGCAAAGAATGGGTGGAGCTTCAAGTCCATACTCGAATAAAGCCTGCTTCGCAGAGAGGCGCATGCGCTGCCCAGGCTCCACCTAAAAATGAAACACGCCTCCCCCATGAAGATCTGCATGCAGGAAACAGGCTAGTAGACTGGGGTTCAGCATGGGAGTATAGGAAAAGGGCGTCAATGAGGGGGGTACCATTATAGGGTAGAGGAGAGGGGCATCAGCATGAGGATGATGCTATGGGATGGGTGGGTTTGTACCAGCATGAGGGCAGAGGCTGGGCACAATGGGCACATCAACAAACCTTCCGTTGTTCCCTGTTCTTTCTTCACTTTGAATGACCCTCTCCCTACCTTCATTTTTCTCCAGGCTTCCTCTGTCCGACTATAACCTACTGTAAGTACCATTCCTGTCTACCCTAACCACTGTTATTGTATTTCTTCAACTTGCTCACATCTCCTTTCTTAAATCATCTCTGATTCTCTGAAACCATGTCCAAAAACTATTTTTCTAAGCCAGTGTCACTAGTTAGGGCCCACTGTTCTTAGGGGGCGATCGCTGAATCAGGAAACCCAGCTATTAGTATAGCGATAAAGCTATTTGGTAGGTTGAAAGCAGGGTCAAACAAATCTCCACCATTGTATACTGTTTATTAAACTCACATAGCTATAAGTAAATAAGTACAGTATATGATAGGTCCATTCATGTACGAACTGGAAAAATTGATTTGCAGCATGCAGGTCACAGCAGTAGCGGCTCCTCCGCTCTGGCGGAGGAGCGTCGCCCACTGCTACGCAGCAGGAAACATAAAATGATACTAACTTGTGTTTATCATTATATGTTTCCTTCTGCTGCGGCATCTTTCTGGGTGGGGCTGCTCCAAGGACAGAGGAGAAAGGAGGACTGGTTTGCCCACTCTTAAGTGCACATGACTGTTTGGTCAGCCCTCTCGGGCGGCCCAAAACAGTCAAGCGCACTTCCCATATTCTCCATGCCGGCTGCATTACAGCCTGCATGGGGAACATGCCCAGGCCCCCATTACCTGGCTAAACTCTGATCGACGGCACTCAGACTAATCACAATGCTGCATTGCAGTGTTGTGATTGGCTATCGTTATGTTATGTTATGTTAAATAGTTTGTAGAGCGCGTGAATCACCCCCGTAGGGGTCTCTCAGCGCAGGCAGAACTGTGCGAGAATATAAAAGAGATGTCACTCCGTAAACATGGTGGTTTTCAGAATCTTCCTAAACCTGAGGTAGTTAGAGCATTGTCTGAGCACGAGGGGGAGCTGATTCCAAACCAGCGGGGCTTGATAGGAAAAAGATCTACCTCCCATCCGTGCTTTCTTTATCCTGGGAATAAGTAGCAGAGATTTGGAGCATGATCTCAGTTCACGGTTAGGGGTATATCGGTGGAGCCTTTCAGCAAGATATATCGGTCCGGGGCCCCACAAAGCTTTATGTGTCAAGCAACAGAGCTTAAACAAGACACGTTTCCTCACCGGCAACCAATGCAAGCGAAGGAGCAGCGGAAGAGAGGCTGATCTGAACGGAGCGTTGGTAACCAGTCGTGCAGCGGTGTTTTGCACCACCTGCAAGCGACTGAGGGCAGATTCATTAGTTGCGACCAAAAGAGCATTGCAGTAGTCCATTTTATTCAACACAAGAGCTTGGACAAGCGTCTTGCGAAAAGAATCCGGGAGGAAAGGAAGGGCTTTCCTCAAGAGGCTCAGAGTGTAAAAGCAAGCACTGACTGTATGAGATACATGATCAGTCATAGTCATGGCCTGATCAAAACAAACACCGAGGTTCTTTACTGTTAATTTGGGTTGGGGAGCTGGGCCCAAATCAGTTGGCCACCAGGAGGGAGACCACATAGTGATGGCTTCTCCATAGAGAATAATCTCTGTTTTGGTGGCATTCAGCTGAAGATAGTTACCGCTCATCCACTTCGAAATAGCTAGCATACCCAGAGAGAAGGTGGATTGAGCTGTCGGAGAGGATTTGTCAAAAGGGAAGATCAATTGGGTATCATCTGCATAGGACACGGGGATGAACCCAAGAGATCTTAGAAGAGAGGCGAGGGGGGCCACGTAGATATTAAATAACGTTGGGCTCAAACAGGAGCCCTGTGGCACACCCTTGTTCAAGCTTTCGGTGGTGGAGCGGAAAGGACCTAGGTTGAGAGTTTGTGTGCGTTCAGAGAGGAAGCTAGTTACCCAGCTCATCGCCATTCCCCCTAGTCCAGTTGCTTTTAATCTTCCGAGCAAGGTCAGATGGTCCACCGTATCGAAAGCGGCGGAGAGATCTAACAAGACTAAGATGGCAGATTGTCCCTGATCAAGAGTCCGTCTGATGCAATCGGAAACTGCTACCAGAGCGGTCTCGGTACTATAGTTAGCACGGAACCCTGATTGAGACGGGTCCAAGTAACCAGTTGTCTCGATATGGTTAGAGAGATGTTTATTCACGTGTTTCTCTAAGACCTTGCTCAGATAAGGGAGGAGGGAGATAGGGCGCAGATTGGAGAGGTCGTCCATAGGGAGTTTATTATTTTTTCGCAAAGGGATGACCTGTGCTGCTTTCCAAGCAAGGGGAACCTGCCCCTTACTTAAGGAGGCATTAAGAAGTGAGCTGACGGAGTCTGCAAGTACGAGTGCGACAGATGCCGAGATTTTTGCGGGCATAGCATCAAGAGGGGAGCCGGATTTAACATTGCACAGTAGTGCGATGATCTCGTCCCGTGAGAGGGGTGGAAAGGCCAACAGAGTTGTATATTTGGCAGCGGGGGAATCGCCAGTGTCATCAGGCCGTATAGTGAGGGGGGTTTTAGAAAATTTATCATAGATATTGTTGATTTTTTGAATAAAAAAGGAACTGATTTTATTGCAAAGAGGCTGGGAGTAGTTATTATCCAAATCACAAGCTTTGGGGCAAATAAAATCTTGCAGAATTTGGTGAAGAATTTTTGGGGCATTGCCTGCCTGACTTAACTGAGAGGCTATATATGATTTGCGGGCTTGTTTTATTTCATTATGGTAGCGGGTGCGGGCAGCTCTATAGTTCAGTTTATCGGTGTCAAGATGCGTGCGACGCCACCTTCTTTCCAAGTTCTTGCAGCGGCTTTTGGTTGTACGTAATTCGGGAGTAAACCAGGCAGCCAAATAGCTCCTAGGAGCTTTAGTACAAATCTTAACTGGGGCAATAGAATTAATGGTCGCTAAAACAGAAGTGTTAAAAAGGGTAAGGTTGTCTTCCATATTATTTGCCTGGGGGTACCTCGGGGGCATGAAAGCAGTTGAGAAGGATTCAGGATGTATTTTGTACCATTGTCTATAGGAGAGTTGGGTGTGTGCTACCGATAAGGTGGACTTGGGCGGGCATTGCACATAAAAGTCAATAAATGCATGATCTGTCCAACACATAGGGCGGGGAGCCTTGCAGATAAGCCGATCAGTGTTGGAAAAAATTATGTCAATGGTATGTCCTGCCGAGTGTGTAGGGCCATCATTCTTTTTAGTAAGGTGCAATGTAGATAGATCAGAGATAAAGGCTGATATTTCTGGGAGTGAAGGGTTTTCGCTATGTATGTTAAAATCTCCCAGTAAAAGGAAATTCTTGGAGGCAATCGCGTGAGGGGCTATTATTTCCATTAGTTGTAAGGAAAAGTCCTTTACAGGGCCAGGGGGACGATAGACCAATGCCCCTTTCCATGAATCAAGAGTGGCCATTTCCATTTTAAAAATCAAAATTTCAATTTGGGCGTTAGCCCGTTGGTCTAAGATGGTAATTTTGGCGCGCTCATTATGGATTATGGCAACTCCCCCACCTGTTTTCAACTGTCTATCAAGTCGCAGGATCTTATAACCATTAGGAATAGCGATCTTGATATCAGGGCCGCTAGAGGGCTTCAACCAGGTCTCAGTTAAAAAACCCACATCAGGTAAGTCAGTATTTAGTAGGTCCCAAATCTCCAAGGCATGTTTAGGGAGAGATCTCACGTTACCTAAAAAACCCTTCCAGGAATTACACTGGGTAGTCTTCGTTTTAGAAGTTGGGCTATGACTGATGGTTTTAGTATCTGAAGAGATGGAGTGCACAGTATCAGGATTTTGTGAGTTTTCAGCTTCCAAGAGACTATGAAATCTACATCGTATACAGGATATAGGCCCTTCCAAGGAGTGTAGACCCACAATGGGGCATGACAGGCTAGCCAAGGGGCTTTTAGTTCGTATAAGCCTGAGAGCAGCCTCACTCTAAGAGATTTTAGACTTACAGGAAGAGGGAGTGAAGCCTGCATAGTCCCTGGCGCCTGGCGGTGTCCTGGCGCGGACGGGCGCAGACGGGCTTGCCTTTGGCGCGCCTTCGGCGCGCCGCCGGCGCGCCCGCTGCGCGCGCCCGCTGCGCGCTTGCGCCATGGCCCTCTAAGTAGTGTGTGGGAAGCAGACGCTAGACTGCTCCCCACGTTACCTCCAAGATGGCGGGCGGGCGTGCAAAAGATCGTAAAACACAGTGCAGGAAGCGCAAGCAGCAAAGTCAGCCTTCGTAAGTCAAAAGATGTATTTTAAAAAGATATCAGAGTGTCGGGATTGTTATAACCAATCAGGGGGAAAACACTTTTAAAAATACACAGTAAAAACGAAGGTAAAAGCCACAGATACAAGTGACAGCACTCAGCAACCTCGCACAGCGCCGCAGCCTCGATCTCCCGGCTCAAGCCTCAGGAGATATCGGCGCTGCGCGCTTGCGCCATGGCCCTCTAAGTAGCGTGTGGGAAGCAGACGCTAGACTGCTCCCCACGTTACCTCCAAGATGGCGGGCGGGCGTGCAAAAGATCGTAAAACACAGTGCAGGAAGCGCAAGCAGCAAAGTCAGCCTTCGTAAGTCAAAAGATTTATTTTAAAAAGATATCAGAGTGTCGGGATTGTTATAACCAATCAGGGGGAAAACACTTTTAAAAATACACAGTAAAAACGAAGGTAAAAGCCACAGATACAAGTGACAGCACTCAGCAACCTCGCACAGCGCCGCAGCCTCGATCTCCCGGCTCAAGCCTCAGGAGATATCGTGAGCCTGGGAGCTGGGTGCTTACTGCTGCAGGACCGGAGCAGGAAGAAGAGGACAGAGGAGAGGCGGCGGCTGGCTGGCAGTCACAGGTAAGTGGTCTTTAAGACTTTTTTTTACCCCCTAGCCTCTCCTGCCCCTGCCCGATCATGTGAGTCCGGTTGCAGACTCTGCTGGGTTACAGGTTGAATCCTGACTGACAGGGCTGGCTGTCTTTCATCCTTCAGAGTCAACATGTGTGCAATCTTACTATATAAAATAATCAAGTTAACATTTTGTGTAATGGATTGCATGGTATTTTGATGTGGCCACATTTCTCACGCAATGCTCTTCTGGAAAGGTCGCAAGACGTGTAACGAACGCCTATGTAGGAATTTTAATGTGTTCAGGCATAGGCTGGAGAAGTACGTAGTAGAGAGAATTCCTGGGATAGTCTTTGGTAACATAATTCCATATCTGATTGTCATTGAGAGATGTCAAGAAGTGCTCATAGGATTTAGCTTGTTTGGACCTGCAGTGCTGGACTAAATTAAAGTCCTCAGTTGGCCAACAGCATTTGGCAGATCTTTTCAGTCATTCTGAGCCTGTTTGTTAGTGAAGTTTCTTTTATTGCTACGGAAAGGTAATTTACTGCTGTGTACTGGCACTATACTGGACAAAACCCCTAACAATTTTGTCTGATGTGAGTGTGTCAAGCAGAACAAGGAAATCATTATGCAGTCTGTATCAACTGACTCACAGCTGAGTGTTATTCTATTAGTGTGGGCCAGAACACTATATATTGTATTTGAATGGCATTTATATAGCGCTTGCTGCGTCTGGTGGGAAGTCAAGCACTCTATGCCAGGCAGCATGCTGCTCTATAACATATGGTTAATGGGTTTATTCAGTAATTATCTTTGGTTTTTGAGTTTGCCCCTCTGTGCTTAAGAAAGCCATTCCATGCATTTACTCAAGTTTCTGTGTTGTAGATTAAACTAATAGGAGATAGGTGTGATCTTCACTAAGAAGAGGAATGTAATTTCATGTAAATGATTGGCGCCATGTGATATATGCAAATGGTTGTCGGCATTAATATATGAGCTGCAGAAGATTAGGTAATGGAAGGTTGCAGCGGTTGTGCTCTATGAGATAAGATGTGGGCAATTGACAGAAATACAATTGGAACTGAGGAGAACATGCATGTGAGTTTGAATAGGCTGTTTTCAGAGAGGACAGTCAGGCAGAGGACGGAAAGCAACAGGAGATTCATGCACAATAGTGTTAATGTGATTGCTTTTGAAAAAGTCCTAAATTCTCACCAATGCTGCTGCATTCCACAACTGATCATATAAGTAATTTACATAAGAGTGCCTTTTCAAATGATTAGTTTAAATAGCATTCATTTTTCATTTAACGTGTCTTTTTTCTATTTTATAATCAGTTCCCTGAAAGGGAAAATACAACAAAATAGTTACTGAACAGTTTGTTATTTTTAGGTATGCCTCTGACCCTCCCTGCAGATTGCCATCCACGCCGAGATAGAAAGGGACAGTCTTTTGCCATTTCTACAGCAAAGTCTTTAAGCATAGGGTTAGCACAGTGCCAAAACACTGTAATACTGTGCCTGGAGTGGCAAAAGGCTTTTGTTATTTTACTGCTTGGCTCAGCTGTCATGAGTGATGTAATATGTGAGGTCATAGGCACTGCATTGCGGGGCGCAAGTTATAGTTAGCTCGGGTAACTATAACGGCTGAATTTCTATGGTTTTGTGCTTGTGAAATCCGAGCCAAGCTATAACGTTCCCGTAACATATGGCTTTTTAAGTGAATTTTTAAGGTTTTTTTAAAACTCCATTTCCTAACTATAACATCTTTGTAATCTTTGTTTTTTTTTTGTGTGTCTGTGTACGAAACCGCCTCTTTTGACATGATGTGATTTCGAACTGTAAGTGCATTGGGTCCCTGCTAACCAGGCTCCCAGTGCCAGATCTCTTTTCCAAAAGCTGTACCGCGATTGGCACAACTTCAGTTACCCCTGTAAGACTCTAGTCAGTGCTACCTCTAGTACTTAGAGCATGGGTACTGAAGAAGGTCCTCTTGGGCTGCCGCACTGATTGTGCCACCTCAGAGACCCCTCAATTATGTGCTCTGCCACTGCAGGCTGCATGTCTTGATGCAGAGAAATCCAAAGATTTGACATGGCACACAGCCCTGCATGCCATGCCCCCTACACTGTATAATGGCATAGGTAAGTCACTCCTACTGCAGGCCTTTAGCCCTAGGCAGGGCACTCTATACCATTTGTGTGGGCATGTCAGCATGAGCAGATATGCCCCTACTATGTCCAGTCTATCCTGAGATATTGTAAGTGCACAGGGAAGCCATAAAGATTGTATGGAGTAGATGCTTATCAACACAAATTTCCTAGCTCAATGAGAGCTTCACTAATTTCTAAGATGTGTCTTACCAATAATCTTGTCTTAATAAATCCTCACTGATGGCAGTGTTGGATTCATTAATAAATTCACACAGGAGACCCTTTTAGAGGGTCCCCTGAAAACCTACCAAGCACTGGTGTGGTCTTTGACTTGTTTTCACCAGTCTGTCACCTCCTGACATGTTTCTGACCTCATGGGTTGAGAGTCAATGCTTGCAGAGGACGGGACAAAGCCTGCTCCAGGCAGAGGTGCTTCACACCTCTTTCAGGACAGGGTGGCCTTCCTGAGCGGGAAGCTTTAAAGGCAGTGTTGCCTTTAAATTCCATTCCAGGAACCTTCAGATAGTGGGGAGGCCAAGCCCCCTTCCCTGCTCCACTTTTGTGCAAGCGGTGCTTAAACACAAACTTTGGGGCATATCAACAAGTCCAGGCGTTAAAATTATCGCCGCTTTAGAATCCGTTTTCGGGCGAAAAGCGGCGATAATTTTAACGCCCTATCAGCATGGACACGCTGACGCGTGAATCCATGTCTTAACGCCCATATCCTTTGCGCCTTGGCTCGCATCGCTAATGAGATGCGAGGTAGGCGTTCCCGTCTGGAATCCTGCAAAAATAATCGCTAACACGGCTTCCCCCTATTAACAATGAAATCGCTAAGCCGTCTAACGACATAAAAAGTAGCGCTAACCGGGTATATTGCCGGTTTCTTACGCCTGCTATTTTTCCTACTTAGGCATATATATCATGGGAGGTGGATTGTTAAACTAAGTCCTCATCTCCCTATCTACAATGTTTCCCCTAAGGTGGTTTTTTATCGCTGGAATTCCTGCGATATTGCCGCTTTCCGCCACTATTGCCGGATTTCTATCGCCTCGGCGATGCACGTTGGTAATAGTGCGCTAACCGGGCGATAGAATCCGGCGATAGACGGCGATAGGAATGTTCACGTTAAAGGTGGCCAGCGATAATTATCGCTGCTGCTTGATGATATGCCCCCACGTACTTATAGTCCTTGTTTATGAGAAGCAAGGCTGGCAGTAAAAGAGGTGCAGTTACTGCCAGCTTTGATTTCGTAAGCAATGACTATAAGTGCATAGTGCATGTTTACGCACTACTTGCAGGTTTTCAAAACACATAAATAAAAGGCATTGTCATTTACAATGCCAATAGTTCAAAGTCTCACAAATGCCAGACCTATTGCGTTGCAAATGCTTGTTGAGCTCTGACACAAAGGCAGCAGCAGCCATAGGAAGGCAGGGATCGTGACGCCAGAACCTGTATTTCCAAAAGCAGGAGGGAGGACGCGGCAGGTGCTGCCAAAGCCGACCTTGGTCTCTAAATGCACAGTAAACGTGGTAAGATAAGAGAAAGATTTACATCACTGTTTACAACAGAGCTCTGTAAACCACGAGTACTGGTCTCGAGTGCTCTAGCTTAAAGAAAGAAATGGTGCTCACAAGCTCTGAGTAGCAACACATGTAGCGGGCAGTCCTTGAAAATAGGCGGAGCTTTTAAAGCCCATATCCTGAATACAGCATGTCTCGCAGCACAACCTCAAAATAGAGACTCATAGTGCATTGAACAGAACAATGTTAACGTTAATCTCCTAACAAGGCATAGGTTCAGATGGGACACTCATTTAATGTTCCAATACTGGAACGGTGTGTCTAGAAAGTCTGTCTTTCCTAGGGGCTTAGGGGGTTCGCCCTCTCCGCGAAAAGTTTAAAAACCTTGTGTAAAGGCACAATGTTTGTTAATAACATTTTACTGAAAATTGCTAAAATGCCAAAGGTATTAAATTCCGTTGGACGTATTTGGGTATGCACTTTTATATGACACGTCATTTTCCCAGTGTTAGCAGCATCTTTCTTTATTTGTGCATTTTAAATTAAGCAGATTTCTTAATCCTAGACTATAGACGGCAAACCTACACAGTTCGTACTAGCTCATACAGAAGGGCTAGCATTCAGATGTCAGAGTCTTTACAGGCTCTGATAGCAGACAGGTTATCGACGTGGGCTGTAGACAGCAGTAGTTATGTCATTAAAAACATTATACAGATGATGAGATACCTCTTCTAATTACTCTGGGGCGCATTCTAACCCATCCCTTCTTTGCCCACAATTCTACCTTAGTTGAGAACCATCCACATGCAAATCAGTCTTGGTCCTGCTCCAATGGGAGTAGTCCAGACCAAACTGCCAGGCCCGAGGAATTACCACTGGCAGAGATTAATTAACGCAATCCACTGATCACTTTATTGTTTTCCTCTTTCAAGTAACAGTGACACAGCAAAGAGTGGCCCTGCTTCCCAGGCAGGCTGCAGACTTATAACATTGAATAATGAGAAGGTAAGTACTTGATAATGTAGACACTCACTATGGGACAGGGAGAAAGGTATTCCATCACAGATTGATGTCATCTAGATACTGCCATCCACTATGTTTTGAATGTTTGTTTCTTCTTGTATTCCATTGATTCTGTTCACCATAACATTCACATCTGCAACTACATTTATTCATTTACTTTGCTCTAGAATAGGGCCTTACACAATCAAGAAAGGGTTGTGATCACACTTCTCCTGTTATCCTCCTCATGCGTGGAGTGTGGAGCACTGTGCCTAGTGGGTTCCACATTCCACCTATGGGTCAGAGGTTCAGCAGTTGGTGACTGGCTGACCAAAGATGAGCCATGTTATCCCCTCAGGCTTCATCTTATCAAATAAAGTCTTGCTACTTACCAGCTTCGTCTTGTGAGTGATGTTTGCAGAATCCTTCTAAGATAAAGCCTATCAAATTATAGTGTGGATTTCTTGTATGTGTTCTTCTTTTGGAGAAAAATGTCCCAGTAACCCACTTCTAATAAATGTATCCCTGCAGTCTCTGGCAGAGCTGATCTTTCATATGCATTGTGGGAGATGCATGTGTCAGAGCTGTCAGTCTTTCCCTCTCAAGCAGGTGAGTTGGTGGCTAAAAGATATAGGCGAATGGGCAGCGGCAGAAGCAATAATCATGAAAAGGGTCAGTGACAGGTGGGATGATACATTAGAGAACGATCTGCGGGCATGGGCGACTGTTATTTGACATAAAGGACTTGCAAACACCGACCACGGATGCTCGCCATTAGCACGGATATGCACACAATTAAATAAAACTAGACAGCAGATGGGCACAAGAGATATTGTTAGGGAATAGACAGCTGGAGATACCAGAAAGAAGGTGACGCTGGAAATGTGACACAGTGCTGGGAGGGTGTGGGAGGGGGGTGTGTTCGAAAGGTTAAGGGGTTTTGATGGTATCTTTACTTATACACCACGGTTTGGCATATGAGATATTAAATTACACTGGTTTAATGTATCAAAATGTGAAATGGAGAAAGATAAGGATACGATGTAATATGTCCTACTATATGAGTCCAACTGCAAATGGTGGTTATATTATTTAAAATGCAAATAAAGAAAAAAAAAGCTGCTGAGTCGGTTCACACCTGACTTGCTGGAGGGGCACATAATATCTAATAAGGTAGTGTTTTCACGCAGACCTATAAAAGGTATCAGAAGGGCAGGATTCAACCACTTTCTTCTTCAGGGTAGCACCTAGGTAGTTCCTGCTTCCCTCCTTCAAACCACAGGGAGAATCCAACGCGTCTCTTTCCCAGGGTCATATGGGCAGAACACAGATGAAAGGGGCTGGGGCCACGTTGCAAATGGGCCCACTCACAGGTGAGGGAGACACAATTATCACCCTATCAGAATAACCATCTCCTCTGGCACACAGACCAACCAGTGTAGTCTGGAGCCATAGTAGGTCGTCAGACTTTACACGTAGTGCCACCTTCTCTCCCTACCAGGAACGTTTTCTTTTCTTAGGACATATTTGACCCCAGGGGAGTAGAGGGATATGGGGTGGCGGGTGAGGAGGCTGGACTTACATTGACCTACCATGTGACGCCTTCCCTCGCTAACAGTACACGAACCACAGAAGTATAAAAGACTTCTGAGCAGCTAAGGCAGGAAATATTAAGAAAGGGATAGAGAAGGGTTCAAGAAACTATGGGCCATATTATCAAGGAATGGCGATAACATTATCGCCGCTTTAGCGGCAGGAAACTGCCGCTAAAGCGGCGATAATGGGCTTGATAATATGCCCTTGTGAATTCCCATAGAAGCCCAGGTTCTGGTGTGAACCTGGGCTTCTATGGGAATTCACAAGGGCTTATTATCAAGCCCATTATCGTCGCTTTAGTGGCAGTTTCCTGCCGCTAAAGCGGCGATAATGTTATTGCCGTTCCTTGATAATATGGCCCTAAGAAAGAAACACCTTATGTATATCACTGTATAATTCGACCCTGGAGTGTAAAGCAATGCTCTTAAGAACATTCAACATCTGTATGCTATTTGAATGCATCTTGCGATACCTCATTCTGTCCAGTATACTGTGGTTGTTCATCACATTGGCGTCAACAGTGGGATTTAAACAAAATAACCAGTCTATTGAGCCGGAAGCCAGGCCCTGCCTCAGCCCACCTACGACTGACCAACACCCTGCTGTGCACTTCCACCCTGTGCCCACTTATCGCATAGCCGTGCAAACCTCTCCCTTGGGAGGCCAACACCAGACTGCTCATGAGTTTGAACCATGCGCAACAGGGCGTTGGTTGTTGGCTTCTGGCCAGTCCCTGGACCCAGCCTCCCCATGGTCTGCTAAAACACTTCGGGCGCCAGAAATGCCGCTGTACACAGCCTTCTGGAGTGTGCGCCAGAAATGCCGCTGTACACAGCCTTCTGGAGTGTGCGCCAGAAATGCCGCTGTACACAGCCTTCTGGAGTGTGCAGCTGTCGGTTAGCCCTGTGCCCAATGCTGATGGCGCACAGCATGCACGATGATGGTTGGCTGCAGGGTTTGGTCTATGTTCAGACCCTTTTAATTGTTCCACACAGTTTTTTGGTACTGCTGTGCCTCGGTACCACAGGGGTTGTTGCACTGGGTACCGCAGTATCAGGTACTGGTACCTCGGTAACGGTGACCCAAAATAGTTTTTTTTGTTTGACTTATGGGAGGGTCCAATTTGTACCCCTCCCTCCCACGTGGCTCTTAGGGGTCACCATGCCCCCTCATTTGGCCTTTCCACCATTTCTCCAGGACTTGGGAAACAATTCCCTAAGTCTTGTAAGGTGGACGCAACATTTTCTTCATTGCTGCAGTCAACCAATCAGATAAATTGGCACCACGCTATCAGCACCAGTAATGCAGTATCAACTCCCTCTGCAGATCGGTGGGACCTATTTTTTATTTTTTTGTGGTACTGTGGGACTCAGCTGGCCCTTATCTTCACACTCAACCCGAGCCTCTCTTTAATGCTAATTTCTCAGAGACTGAACGGACTATCAATCAATCAATCAAAGACATTTATAGAGCGCACTACCTACCCGTAGGGTCCCGAGGCGCTTGGGGGGGGGGGGGGGGTGCCGCTACTGCTCGAACAGCCAGGTCTTGAGCTTCTTCCTGAAGGAGAGGTGGTCTTGGGTCAGGCGCAGGTCGGCCGGGAGGGAGTTCCAGGTCTTGGCGGCCAGGTAGGAGAAGGACCTTCCTCCTGTAGTGGCTCTGCGGATGCGTGGGATGGCGGCGAGGGCGTGGCTGGCGGATCGGAGGTGGCGTTTGGGGGCGTAGAAGTTGATTCGGTTGTTGAGGTAGCTCGGGCCTTGGTCGTGGAGAGCTTTGTGTGCGTGGGTAAGGAGGCGGAAGGTGATTCTCTTGTTGACCGGGAGCCAGTGCAGGTCTCTTAGGTGTCCGGAGATGTGGCTGTGTCGTGGGATGTCGAGGATGAGTCTGGCTGAGGCGTTCTGGATGCGCTGGAGTCTCTTCTGGATCTTGGCGGTGGTTCCGGCATAGAGTGCGTTGCCGTAGTCCATTCGGCTGGTGACGAGGGCCTGGGTGACGGTCTTCCTGGTCTCTGTGGGGATCCACCAGAAGATCTTCCGAAGCATGCACAGGATGTTGAAGCACGACGAGGAGACGGCGTTGACTTGCCTGGTCATGGAGAGGGAGGAGTCCAAGATGAAACCCAGGTTGCGTGCGTGGTCCGTCGGTTTGGGTGCGGTGCCCAGGGCGGGGGGCCACCAGGAGTCGTCCCAGGCGGAGGGCGAGGAGCCCAGGATGAGGACCTCCGTCTTATCTGTGTTCAGCTTCAGGCGGCTCGTCGTCATCCACTCGGCTACCTCTCTCATCCCTTCGTGCAGGTTGGCTCTGGCGGCGGCGGGGTCGTTGGTCAGGGAGAGGATCAGCTGGGTGTCGTCGGCGTAGGAGATTATGTTGAGGTTGTGTTGGCGTGCGATGGCCGCGAGGGGGCTCATGTAGACGTTGAAGAGAGTCGGGCTCAGTGAGGATCCTTGAGGGACGCCGCAGATGACTTTGGTGGCCTCTGACTTGTACGGTGGTAGGCGGACTCTTTGTGTTCTTCCGTCGAGAAAGGAAACGATCCATTCCAGCGCCTTCTCCTGGATTCCGACGTTGCTGAGGCGCTGCACTAGGGTACGGTGGCAGACTGTGTCGAAAGCCGCGGAGAGGTCTAGGAGGATGAGGGCCGCTGTTTCCCCGTTGTCCATCAGGGTTCGGATGTCGTCAGTGGCGGCGATGAGGGCGGTCTCGGTGCTGTGGTTGGCCCGGAATCCGGACTGCGATGGGTCGAGGGATCCATTCGTCTCGAGGAGGGTGGCCAGCTGTTTGTTGACGGTCTTCTCGATGACTTTGGCTGGAAACGGGAGTACAGAGATGGGGCGGTAATTCTTGAGTTCGGTGGGGTCTGCTGTAGGTTTCTTCAGTAGAGCGCTGAGTTCGGCGTGCTTCCAGCTCTCGGGGAAGGTGGCGGTGTCGAATGAGGTGTTGATGATGTCCCGCAGGTGGGGTGCGATGACCGCGTCGGCTTTGTTGAAGACGTGGTGAGGGCAGGGGTCGGTCGGAGATCCGGAGTGGATGGAGTTCATCGTGTGGACGGTTTCTTCGGTGTTGACCGGGGTCCAGGCGCGGAGGGTGGTGGTGGGTGGCGATGCTGCGGTCGTGGCGTGCGTCGGTTGAGTGCTGAAGCTGTAGTGTATGTCCGCGATCTTGTTGTGGAAGTAGGAGGCGAGGGAGTTGCAGAGGTCTTGCGAAGGGGTGATGTCGTTGTTTCCGGCGTTGGGGTTGGAGAGCTCTTTCACGATGTTGAAGACTACACCAAAAGCAAACTTTCTCAGTATCTAACTTTCTGCCAAATTTGATGTAAATCCGTTGATCTTTTTTTTCTGTATTGGAAGCACATTTTCCTAAGGGATTGAACATGGGAAGTCAAACTTTTGGAAACCTTCGCCTTTTATGGCACTCCCACATGACGGATGGGCAGTAAACCTTCCAAGAACAAGACAGTTTGGATGATTTTTTTTTTTGTTGGGGGGTGGGTGAGTTTTTGTGTAGAATCATCAAACAGCACCAGAAAATGCCACCTTTCCTATAGAAACTCTCACCTAACTACATAGTGGTGACTGCCACTGTGTAATTATATATGTATATAAGAGCTAGCACTCAAAAGTCGTGTATGGTGCTCATGTATTTATTTAAACAGCAGGTGTGGACCCATCAACGTGTTTCAGCTTCTGCCGAATTAGTTATTTGTAAAAGTCTTCTACAGATTGGAATCACGTGGAGAGGTGATAGTATTTTGCCTATGTTTATGTTGAACCTCCCTCTTGTGTTCACATATTGGATATATTTTAATAGGTATTGAAATGACGTCACTTATCGTGATCAAGACTTTGGCAAAAGCTGAAATGCATTAATGGATCCACATTTGCTGTCTAAATATGGATACGCATTTGCACACCGTACACCCCCTTTGAGTGCTGGCTCTTTCCTGGAGAGGTGAAGCATTATCAGGCATGTGCATCCATACATGTGTGTGTAAAAATATGAGTGTGTGGATGTTTATGAACGATAAGCTTTGTTCTGCTTCAAATCAACCTTTTATCACCCTAAAGAGTTGTGTATGTGGGTGTCTCACAATGATTCCCAAACATAAACTTATTTCGTAAGCTGTATTGTGCATGCACCTGTCCTGCAGATCATTTCCCCAGTCCCCCTTGTAAATAAATTATGCTGTGTGCCAGGGATGCAAGAGAAGCAAAAGAAACAAATGATCGGCGGAATGCTGAACAATACAAACATTCACCCCCAGTCACAAAGATCTGGGTTTAATCCATCATTCTTTTGCTCACCATGCCACCGGTGTTTGGGCCCAGCCATATGCAAATCAGTCTTGACCCTGTTCCTCATGGGAACAGTCCAGTCCAAACTGCCAAACCAGGTCCTACCTGGAATGGAAACAAGCATCCTGGGACCTGTTTCATGGCATCGCCCCTAATCAGCCAGGATAGCTTGAATCCAGTGGCCGGGTCCAAACTGGCCCCGGGTGGTGAGCAAACGAACAATGGATTAAACCCAGATCCTTCTGATTGGGGTGAATGTTTGCATTGTTCAGCATTCCGTCCATCATTGTTCCTTTTGCTTTAGGGATGCAAGAGAGGCAACGTAGACAGCCCCCTGCCACATCCCATCCGTTCCAATAGAGTTCTCTGCTCTACATTAATTAGCGCATCAGCTTGGCAATAATTAATGACTGTCCTTAGTACAGATATAAATCCTCATCATTTGTCCTACTGTAATTCCGATGGGGCCAGTAATGAAATTTAACCCCCCCCCCTCCAATTTGGAATTTTGTGATACAAATAACGAGGCGGATCCTGTGCACTTAGGACAGATGAAATCTCCGGGGCAGAAATGAGGAATTACCAGGGAACTGGACCCAGGGTTACAAATTTACCATATAATTTCTTATTTCAAATGTGGACAGTGGGGTCCCACTTGTAATCACTGGTAGTTCAGGCCCGCTGCTACATGTATTTATATTATCGGTTACTCCATGTGGTGTATGTCCCGGGACTCACAATAAAAACTTAGTAATGACCCCATGAAGCTCGTATGGGGCAATGGGGGGCCACTGGTCTAGTCCATGTTAGCCTGTATCCACAGTCCTTTGTTTCCGACCCCCCTTGCACATCGACAATAGTGTAGCCAGTGTGTCATGGGCCAAAGTGCAAGGACCAAAATGCCCCCTGGCTTCTGTCTGAATGATAAATACAGCAATAATCAGGGTTCAGTGGGCCCCTCAGGGCTCTGGCCCCGGTGCCACTGCATATGTCAGCTACGAGCCTACACCCAGTGTGGGGCAGACTGGCAAATGGAGATAGAATCGCGCACACAGCTGCACCTAAGTCTGTCTTTCATTTACTGGGATGTGATCTAAAATCTGCCCAGTCTGTAAGTCTGTCCGCACAGGTGATGTCACACACCTGCATGCTTTAGGTCGCAGGGTCTTCGGATATCTCACTGTGTCTAAGAGACTTCACATCTCTCTTTCGTAGACGATATAATTGCCACTGGGATAAACAGGTCTCTTCTGTTCTGTCGACCGTGACGGGCCTGGGACCTCTCAGGGCAGAATCAGAGGCTGGGAATTTTAACAGGATTGATACGCGATGGGATATCTCCCTTAGACGCTGGGAGGGACCTGCCCGCCACACAAGTCATCTTCCCAAAAATGGTATGGGAAAGGAAAAGCGACCGTCTATCAGTCGCCAGAGAGGAACCGCGACCCCTTCCCAGTTAGTCACCGGCTGCGCACTCTCATGTGTAGATGCATTGATAACCGCTTGCGCCCGAGGCGCATGCCCTCTGATGAACATGAAAGCAAAGTCTTTGATGACATCTGCCTGCAAAGTAAAACAAGCATTTGCAATGCAATAGGACTCACATTTACGTAAGACCTATTGCATTGGTAATCGGAGTGCAGGCGGGCAAAAAGGCATGAACGGGAGAGGGGGAGCCGGGGTGGCAAGATGTCATGGACTGTGGGAGGGGGTGGGGGGAGAAAGGGAAGAAAATAGTGTTTTGAGAAAAGGGGCCAGTAGCCATGGAAGGATACAAATGAGCAAATGAGGACATGACTGTCCTGAGGAGGGACTAACAAGCCTAAAACCAATCAGAAGGCAGCATTTAGGACCTAAGCCAATGCAAAAGATGGGTGGAGAGTGGGCGGAGCTTCCACAAAGCTTCCACACTTTACTGAATTCTGAAAGCCTTGCAAAGTGAGCAACTCAAGCGCTGCAACGCTAGGTTCGACCTAAAAACGGACCTACCTGGCCATAAAACTGTCCCACAACATATAGAAAAATGGCCCACACACTGATTTGTAGTCCCAGCTCATCGGGCACTGCTTGATTGCCCTATGGGCCAGTCCGACTCTGGATAAGAACATGGATTTGTCAGTGCATGATGTTTGCTTTTTTACACATCAGGAAAATCCTTTAGATAATGGATCAATGATCCTTTGGTCTTTTAAAAATATAAATCTTCAACTTTTTATAACTTTTTAGAGTCCAAGTTCATTTCAGTTCTTCCAGTAATGATTTAATTTTAGATTTCTCTGCTTTAATTGAATATGTTTTGTCGATTTCGTCTCTTAGGACCCTACAGTGTTCACTTTGATTACAATGTGTTCTTATTATAATTGGATAGTGTACCTTGGCATACATGATTATCAGGCCACCAATTAAATTATTTGTTCAATGAAAGAAGAGGTGAAAGGTCAGCAGGAATTCCAATCCATTCAGGAAGGAAAGAAGCCTCGTACCTGAATAGTTTGAGGTAAGGTGAATCATGCAAGGTGAAATTAGTGAGGTAAATAGTCTCCCCGCCAGCGAGGTAAGCTGTCCAGTAACCAAAGGTGCCGATAGTCATGATGGTGTGATTACAGTGGGCGAGGATAGCAAAGTCCCTTTTGGGTGACGACTCAATGCCATCACCAGCGAAGTAGACATCTCCTTTGGAGGCATCAATGTTCTCCTTGCACCACTTCATATCATTACTGGCCACCACAAAGGCTGTTTTTTGGTATTTACTCCTGAAATAAGCCATGGCCTTGTCCATGTAACCTTTATCCGCTACCACACCTTTTCTGTCCCTAGACATTACCACAACATAATCTCCTCTACGAACGTGCACTCCGACATAGGTCACATTGTTCTGTGAACCCCGTAGTTTCGCCAAGTACTCATTAACTTCCTTCTTGATAGAATCATGGAAGGTGAATTCTCTGCGGATCTCATCTCGGATGTGGTGATAGAAGGTCCATGAATTTGGGCAGCCGGTGAACCTCACATACTGCCGCCCTTCAATGTGCTCGTATCTCTCCGACATCCAGTCTTGAACCCAAATATCCTGCCAAGGAATCTGCTTTTCTTGAACATCACTCAAGTGTGGCAGAGTAATCCTAAAAATTGGGCCTAGCATGTGAACCATATCCTGCACTACCCATGCCCTCTTGCCGTGCAGTTTGGCTAAAGAATACAAGGTTGCATACTCGCCCATCTGGTTCCCCAATCGGTTATTAGCATTTACAGTCCATACCCCATCAGGAAAGTCTTTAGTCAGATTTAGGACAACTTCAAGCCCTAGAATGCTGGAATATATGTTTCCTGACCAATGTTGGAGCTGCAAGAAGTAACGGGATATGATGCAGAGTACAAGCAGAAATCCAACCACCAAAAATCTCCTTTGGGGGCAGTATGGTCTTTTCCATTTCATGTTTATTTCACCTCTGGATCCTCAGGTGCTGCCTTACAAGAACAGAAAAAAAGAACTTTAATGTCAGAGTTATATTTTCACAAATGGCAAACACAAATTCATTTTATCCAGTCATATGAGCAGAGGAATCATTTGATGATTTATTCAACCAAATAGCACAGTGGCATGCTGCAGCAAACAAGTACTCAGAGAACACACACAGATTTGCTATTGAATAGGAAGAGAGGAATTTATTAGGATATAATATGAATGCTACCAAAAACGAAATAGGGCACCACAATTGTATGCTCAGGAATAACTGTGAGAAACACAGACGCATGAGAGACCTAAGGGAAAACTCATAGATATGCAAAATGTCAGAAATATGCACAAAGCCAATATCATCCCTTCCTCAAAAGTAATAAGGATGCTCACCAGAAACATTATTGATTGTTTACAACCCTCCAACGGGCATTGTTCATTACTCAAAAATGATTAACTCAATTTAATAACTTCTAAGTGCGATTGGTTTTCAGTGGTTGTAGATTTGAACATTTAAACTTCAATAACTTCTTTTACCCAGGTTTTATTGTCTGCTTTACGTCATTTATTATTTGTAAATGGCATGTTAACCCAATGTTTAAGAACTACAGACATAAAAAGTGATGACTGTCCCTGTGGATTGACCAACCAGGATTTTTAGATTTACAGCCTAGTTTATGAAAATGGAGCGAACAAACTAAAATTCACACAACCAGGCTTTAAGAAAGTTGCGACTCGACCAAAAATAATGATTCATAAAATAAGCAATGCACCTGAACTATGAATAACTGTCATCATCAAATAGCAAGATAGTCTAAAAAGAGGTAATTGTTCAGTCTTAAAAAACGTATTATGTGGGGGCGTGGCTTGATGCCTAAGTGGGAAGGACACCTCTTTCTGAGGCTCCAGAGTGGTCACGGGGAGAAGACTCTACTGCACATACAAGGATGCCTTTTCCATGAAAATGGACTGTTATCGATGGGGGAACTTCTGTAGACTAAGAAGGTGTGTCACAAGGTCAAAACTCTGCTTAGTTAAGGAATATCTGCTCTAAAATCCGCGAGTGAACTGAGGCGAAGATCGTGCCCACAATCTTGTTTTCCAATTTATTCATGTGAACGGTGCTATTGTTTCTCATAGCCTCCCCTGCTAAAAGTTTTATTTTTCCTCAGTAACTTTAAATTACATGGAGAAGTATTACACCTTGAACCAATATTTCTTTTCTTGGTTTTTATAAAAGTATTGGTAAAATTTGGTGGGCATACTGAGAAGAACTCCATACCGTCTTTTTTTTACCTATCACCGTCAGTGATGAGTTCTCTACTTCTTTCTCCTCATAACATTATCACTCCTGCTTAATTATTGGAAAGATGATGATAGCATCTGCAATATCTCCTTCAACAACACTTTTCATGTATTTTCACTAAAAGCTTTAGTAGTCTACCAGAAGGACTTTATAATAATTCTGTCAGAACTTAAAACTGCTGGTGCTTTAATGTTAGGCCTTTTTTTACTAGTGTATGCTGATAACTCCACATATGGGAAAGACCAGGAACCTCAAACTACATGCTCTTAACCCACCAGTTGGCAAGTTCTCCGCTGAAGCTGAAATTATGAATTCTTTTTCTGTGCTAGAGAATATGGAACAGGCTGTTGGTAACATCCAGGAGTTTTCAGCATGTTCCTCTAGCGTGTCTTGAGTTACAGCTTCATCTACTACCAAAATGGTATTTCAACTTCCTTCACCTTCTACTGCCTCTGTAACGAAAATGGTCAAAAAAGATCCTCCCTACCCTATAAAATCTTCCACAGAAATGTCAATAGAGCTTCGTCCTGAAGAATTTAGAGCACTTAAGCCTTACATGGAAGACACCAACAAACAGCTTCAACTTATAGATGATAAATGGTCTCATGTAGAAAACAGAGTTAGTCAGATGGAATGGAGGGTTGAGAGTCTAGAAGTTTCAATGCAGACTGACACAGTATTGCAGACTGAAGTGATGTCTTTAGTAGATAGATGGCGCCTTCAAAATCCGGGAAAGTGCGACTATTCTTGCTTTTCGGCAAAGTATGATTCGGCATCCAGAATAGATTACTTTCTGATCTCACATGACCTTTCTGTTAATAAGTAGGATCATATTTCGAATGCCTTTTCTGACCATGCCTTAATTAAAATAGAATTTGCTTTTGGAGGACTAGAGGGAAAAGTGCCTAGAAGGTGGTATTTTAATAAACTTAATCTGGAAAACGAGGCTTGGTGTACAGAAATGGCCAATGAGATTAGTGTCTTTTTTCCATCAATAAAGACTCTGCTCCAACTAATATAGTTTGGGACGCATTTAAGGCTACACAAAGAGGCATAATTACATCAAAAGAAATCCTGCAACAAAGGGCAAAAAAAGAGGAAAGATTAAAGATTGAGCTAAGACTTGCGCAGGCGAACCTGGAGCATATCAAGGACAGAAATTTAAATACAAAACAAGAGTTACTCCAGGCAAAAATACAAATGCAGGAGTATTATCGATTAGGAGATGCAGCAAGTATGACTTTATCTTCAGACAGTGTACGAAGAGAGTGAATATACACAGAAACTTTTAGCATGGCAGGCAAAAGAGAAACAGGTTCAAAATAGAATTGAAAGTATCTGGGACGAGGTAGCTAAAATACGACTAGCCAGAACCGATGATATCGGGGACTCCTTTTTTAAGCATTACAAGGGACTTTATCAATTAGACCAGCAACCGTCTTTTGACCATTCCGTCATGAGCACACTTGCAAAAAAAGGCAGAGGGATTTCCCTTTTTTTTGCCTTGGGACATTGGGAAAAGCTTCCTCAACCTCCCAAAGCATAGTTCTTTGCAATGACAATTGCGCGCATGGCGCACTGTCATCATTACAAAGAAAACGAAACTGAAAACTGGTTTCAATTTCACAGTTTTGGTGCTTGTGGGGCTATCTTAGCCCCTGAGCACTGAAACACATGGGAGAGATATCATTGGAAAGGAGAGAATCTCCAAGGGCCCAAAACGTATTGTGGAGACATCAAAATGACAAACAACCTGGTTTTGAAAGGGGAGGCACCTGGGTTTTTGGCCCCGGGCTCAGCGGCCAGCTAAGGAAACCTACCAAACCCACACACTTCGGAAAACTAGACACCCTGGGGAGTCCAGTGAAGTATGTCTTGCGTGGATCCCCAAACATTTCCCTACCCAGAGTCCCCTGCAAACCTTAAATTGAGCTGAAAAGAATCACATTTTCCTCAATTTTCTGTGTGGGAAAGATGTGGTATAACCGGGCTGACACAAATTTCCTACCACCAAGCGTTCCGCCCGGTCTCCCAATAAAAATGGTACCTCACTTGTGTGGGTAGGCATAGTGGCTGCAGCAGGAAATGACTGAATCGTACTGTGGAGACTTCAAAATTACCTATCATAACACTACCTAGTTTTGCTGGGTCACCTGTTTTTTTGGCCCCTGGCTCACGGCCATCTAGGAAAACCTACCAAACCCACACATTTCTGAAAACTAGACACCCTAGGGAGGCCAGTGAGGTATGGCTTGCCTGGATCGCATAACGGTTTCCTACCTAGAATCCCCTGCAAACCTACAATTTAGCACACAAACATCACTTTTTCCACATATTTTTGTGTGAGATCACTGTGCCGGCACAAATGTCCTACCGCCTAGTGTTCCCCTTGGTCTCCTGAGTAAAAATATACCTCACACGTGTGGCTGTCCAATGCAGAATCAGCTAAAAGCATATTTTAAAAAAAATAAGAATTCACGGAGCTATACCCTTAATCCGTATGGTTTTGGCCCTTCCCGGTCACAGACCTTTGGCCCTCCCACACAAGTGAGGCATAATTTTACTCGGGAGAACAAGGTAAATGCTGGGTGGTAGGACATTTGTGCCGGCACGGTGATCCCACACAAAATAGTGTGGACAAAGTGATTTTTCAGCTAGATTGGAGGTTTGCAGGGGAATCTGGGTAGGGAAACATTGGGGGATCCACACAAGCCATACCTCTTGACTCACTAGTGTGTCTAGTTTTCAGAAATGTGTGGGTTTGGTAGGTTTCCCTAGATGGCTGCCTACACCGGGACCCCAGGTTGAAAGCACAAAAACTAGCAAAAATAAGCGATGACCCCGTAAAATGCCAAAACTGTGTAGAAAACGTTGGGTTTCTGACAAAGATCTGTCAGTCCCTGAAAGCTGGGCAGATTGTGATTTCAGCACCACAAACCCTTTGTTGATACCATTTGCAGGGAAAAAAAACAGATGCTTTATTCTGAAGCACTTTTTTCCCATTTTTCCCAACAAGAAAAAAACATAGCTGTATTTTAGCTAATTTCTGGGTCTCCTCCAGGGGAATCAACAAACCCTGGGTACCTTTAAAATCCCCATGATGTTGGAAGAAAAGGACGCAAATTTGGCATGGATTCCTTATGTGGTCAAAAAGTTACAGTGGCCTAAGTGCTAACTACCCCAAATAATCAAGAAAAGGCTTAGCACAGGGGGAAAAGGCCTAGCAGCGAAGGGGTAAATGGCCTTATGAGTTATTTCATGGAATATGAAAGGTTACAGCTGTCCTATAAAATGTCAAAGGGTTTTAACCCATCTCTCAAAATTAAAAGGTGATATTGTCTTATTGCAAGAAACCCATGTGGTAGAAACAGAAGTTGTAAAAAAGTAGTGGGTTGGTCATATTTGTTTCTTCTCCGGGTATAGGTAAACGTTATGGAGTGGCTATACTTCATAATTAATCCTTAGATATTCATGTTATATCCCAAGATTCGGGTTCCATGGCCAAATGGATTGTTGCTTCTATCACTATCAGTGAAATTCCTGTTACAATTTTTAACGTGGATGCTCCCACACAATTAGATAAATCTTTTTAGACTGAAATCTTATCTAAGTTAATGAATCTCACTGATTATTGCTTGATTTCTAAAGGTGACTGCAACCTGGTTTTAGAACCCTTTATTGATCCCCATACCAATTACTAGTTTATTCCATTAGGCATGATTTCCCAATTTATTCTGCTATAAAACAAAGATCGCTAATTGATGCTTAAAGAATCTGTAAGCCTCCCCTGAAAGCATATACTTTTTTCTCTCCTGCTCATTTTTTCAGACCAGAATTGGGTATTTGTTTGTCCCACAACCCCTCATAAAATACATTTTACAATCTGAAATTGACTATATTAATTTCTGATCACACCCCAGTTATATTGGATTTAGATACACATACCCCTGGAAGTAGGACATGGAGATTTAATAAATCTCTTCTCTAGATACCAATTTCACTCAACTTTTCTAAGAGTTTGCATCAAATGTTTCCATTGATAATGAAACACCAGATATTTCTCCGCAGACCATTTGGGATACTTTTAAAGATGCCTCTAGAGACTTTATCATTTCCTTTACTGCCTGCAAGAATTAGTCAACCTTTCAAAATCCTAATTTTGTCCTCCATAATAGCACCAAAGACCAATTTCTTCATTCTTCAATTTGCCATTATAAATATGTTAAGATTAATCACAAAACGACTTTTTGGAAAACCTGGCCTATGAAAGATTTAAAATGGATTTTCCAACTTTTTGAAAAAGGTTCTCGCCTTTCTTTGACACAAGCTCAACAATGCTTCTTCTTACCCTATTTGTTTTCATATAAATACATTTCGTTAACATCTATCGTTCCTTCAACCTACAGAAAGTTACCAGATGATACTATTTCTATTGTGCCTATCCCTTAACTGGAAACTTCTGTGCTATCCTTTCCCTCAGTATCACAAATTTACAATAAACTCACTGCTTATCCAGAGAGTAGAGACAAAACAAAGGTGGAATTACAACGGGAGCTTGACTTGGGCTCATCTTTCTCAATCCCCTTATGGAACAGGATTTGGCCCAAATTACACAAATCCTCAGGAGCAGCAACTTCTATTCAAATGTATTTTTTGGTCATAACAGACTATTGATTATTCCTGATACTTTACATATAATGAATCACACACTCACCTCTTCCTGTTTGTCTTTCAATGTCTCTATTTCTGACCTCAAACATACACTCTTTGAATGTGCCCCTACACATCAATTATGTTTGCGCGTTTGGAAGCAAGTAAATATTATTTTTAATACACAAATCCCTTTTACTATCAAGAATATATTTTTAGGTTCACTCTCAGAAGACTGGTCTTCTCAACATGATTAAATTGACATAGTGTGTTGCAGTTCAACAAATCACCAAAACATGGAAGGATTCTTCTTGTTTATCCTTTCGAGCATGGTGGTATAGTGTTTGCTATTATCACACATTGGATGGAGCACATGTTACCCAAATATCTCTTGCTATTAGAAGAAATATGCTTTGGTTACCTGTGACAACCTCATAAAGAGGTGCCCAACCTCCATGATTTCTATTTACTACTATTTTCAATGATTCTAAATGTTGATAATAATGTACTTTTAACTTTTATGTATTAGCAATTATATTGTATGCAGATAATTATTCACAGGATATTTATTTGATTATCTTATTTTCTTTTTCTACTTTTATTATTATTTAATCACAGTGTTTTACTTAATTGTATGTTCATTGATTAATTGAGCTAATAAACTTTATCTTTCAAACTTAAAAATAACGTTATTACATGGAAGAAAAATGCTTGCATGAAGAAATTAATAGATTGGCCTTTTGAATGTAAAGGACGATTAAATATATTAACATTGTGGAAAAAATAATACATGTCCCTTTGATTATATTGGATTTCTGAAACAGTTCACAAAATCAAGAGCTAACGGCTTTCATCAATGCGATACAGCACATTTAAGGTAAGAAAGATTGTAATGAGAGATCATAGGGCCAGATTACAAGTCTGGCAGTCCATAGACTACCTGACTCGTGGTGGTCCGTCTGCTGGATTACGACTCTCTGAGTCGGTCCAGCAGTGGAATGCCAGCTGAGCCTGGCAGTGGAGCGGCAGAGGGGCAATGCAATGTGCTAAGCGGGACTAGCGGAGTCCCGCTGAGCATATCACAAGATTACCCCACCACCAGTCTTCTCATGGTGGTGAGCACGCCACAAAAGACCGGTGGTGGGGAACAAAGGAGTTCCTACAGGGACCCCATGTCCCTCGCCATGGGGATGCATTCAGTGGGGAACATCTTGTGCCCCTCTGTTTGCATGCACCCCCAGTTCCAGCATGGCATGGACTTTATAGTCCATGCCTTACTGGAACATTTTTGTCATTCCCATTGCGGTGCCCTTTGTCCGGGCTCCGCCGTAGTAAAGGCAAAAGGACCATCTGCCTGCATGAATTTCAACTTGTAATCGGTGGCAGTTCTTGCACAGCTTTGGCAGTGCTGTGCTGGTGGAAAGCCAGCGCAGCAGCGCCAAAGTCGTAATCGGGCCCTAAGACATTTGTACAAATTTGGTATTTAATTTGTTTTTTATCTTATATATGAATTGCAAGGAAAGCTTAAAGTTGGCTATTTAAATTTTTGGAATAATTAGACAGACTGACTATGTGGTATAGTATTAGAGATTTGTTGATGAGAGAACAAAAAGTTTTGAACTTTGTTGACATGTTATATGCAAATGCAATTAATAACCATAGCAGTAATGTGCTGTCTCAAATTTTGGGTGCTTATATTAAATATCCCTACTACAATTAAAATCCAAATTCTATACAGTTAAACAGGATGCTAACAGTTAGGGGCCCATTATGATATCGGGTGGATCACCACCGCTGGACCGGCAGTGGCCACCACTGGCCTGGTGGTGGCGATCAGCCCGCCAGATGCTCCCGTTTCACGCCCCGCCATATTAGTATGGCGAGGGGCACCACGGTGGATGGAAAGACCGTCCGCCACTTTTCCGCCGGTCGGATTCCCGGCCGGGCAGAAAAGGGACACAATAGGGTGGCGGTGCCTATGATGCCTGCCTTTCCATGGCGGAGACTCCGCCATGGAAAGGCATGCAGGAATTCAATGTAGGGAACCATTGCAGGCCCGTGGCGGGGGTGGGATGTGGGTGGCTGCACTGGGGGTACCAATGGTACCCCCCCATCATTGCCATGCACAAGGTGGCAGGCACCATGCGGTGCCTGTCACGTTGTGCATGGTAATGAACAACATGGGCTTTGACATTGCGGCGGGTCACGCTAACAGCACCACGCGCCGCAATGTTAAAGTGGAGGATGCGCTCGCCAATGTGGCAGGCGCATCCTAATTGCCCTGACGGGACCGCCGCACCTCTGGCAGGACCGCTGCACCGCTGGCGTTCGGTCCCGTGTTCCGTTACGGTCCCGCCATCGTAATAGGCCCCTTAATGTTCAGGACATTATGACTTCAGGTAAGGCATTGGGCATTATTAGGAAATTTTAGACCCTTGTGCACCACTTGTAATCCGAATCCCAATGGCATATCTAAATGGGATGCTATCAATTGTGCTGAACTACTCTGTCTATTATTACATTAGTCCATCACTGATTACATACTACCACTTTACCGGAAATATGGAAGGGTTCTATTTTAGATCCACACAAAATATAGGGCGTTATAGCATCACTTAATTGAACTAATTGGTGCTTGCACCACGTTTTATTCACAGATGCTTTTTGATGGAATGCTAAGATTGCGCTCAGAGAATGAATTTGCTCGACCAGGCTATGGAATAACTCATAGCATTCTAGCTGTATGAACAATAATTCACAAACCGATCCCCATTCACTAAGCAGTATGTGACTGTTTTAACAATTTTAAAACAGCATTTGATAGGGTGGGTGGTTCTCCTTTGTGATGCAAACTAACAAAATGGGGCATTCCTCCCCTGTGGAACAGAGCAAATGAAGGTTGGTATACTATTCCATAAGGTCAAGCTTTTTTTAGAACCTACTAGTCCATGATCTTAAGCTGGAAAATAGCAGGTGTTTTGTTCATTCAGAAAGTGAATGAGCAATAATGATGCCATTAAATCCTGTTTTTATCCTGTCACATGTTCTTGCTTTTCAAGGGCAGAGGACAAATGTCAGTTTGTCTTTTTACTAATTGCTGCTCGGAAAATGGATTTTATTTTTCTTTCCCTTACAACAGTTAGAAGTTTTTGTGAGGTGAGCAGTCTGAATATGCCAGTTTTTATCCCAAAACATTTAAATAGCCTGTAAGTGAATAGTACAAATATTTCAATATACATCCGGATTTACCAAAGCACATTTTTTTGTAATGAAGAAGTGTGTTGCAAAGAAAGATTCATTGTTTATACACTTGATTATTTTTGTTTGTACACAATAGAATGTTATCAGTGAAACTGCATGTCAGTGGGAAATATTGTGGCCATTTCAAAGTAAAATCTGATGATTGCAAATTACAGTGTGCTACCACTTCATGTTTTAGTTATATATTCATTAAAAGTGATCGTTTTTAAACATGTTTTGAGAATCATTCCTGCCCCCGCCATAATGACAATGCTTTTAAATGAACTAAGAAGCTAGTCAAGGGTCATGTGTATCCTATATGTGGCTAAATTTGTATTTTATATGGAGCAAAGGTTTAGTCTATTCAATCAAACATCATAGTGTTTTTGTGCAGCAGACATGCTGAACTCGCATATTTGGAGGCGCTCTTATATGTGATAATGTAGGAAATGGCATCTCAGTGAATTTAAATATTTGCCCACAATCACATCTGAAAACAATGTATGGGTCAAAAGCATTACAATTGGGGCGAGAAGATTATTTAAGTTACTAGACCGGCAGGTCTAGTAAACGTTTTGGGATTTCTGAAGGTCCTGCAGATGTACAAACATTAGGAATATTGATTTCCTAATTGCGATTAGCTGCGAATCACAATTAGGAAATCACTATTCCTAATGCATGAAGTCTTTTATATTAAAATAGTGAATATTATTGGGTTTGCAAATTGACATACCTCGTGAATATTAATGAGGTAGGCCGCAATTTCCAACCCACTGCGAATCGCCACCATCACAAGGATGGTGGCCTGCTTGGGTCAACAGATCATCATGTCTGTGATTGCTTTTTAATTAAGTAATCGTTTTTTTTAATGCAGCCCATTTCCCTTAAAGAACAAAAAATTATTTATTTTCTTTGTTTTGTTTGTTTGTTAAGAAGATGCAGTAGTCCCATGGGCCACTGCCTCTTCTTAACCCCTTCGCTGCGGCACGAATTTTGCCGCGGCGCTGGGGGGCTTTGGGGGCTGCGCGGCGCCGCCATGCTCGTGACGGAAGCACTCCGTCATGAGCCACGGGCGCGCTGTGCTCATGACGGAGTGGTTTCGTCACGACTCCGCCCACTCGCGCTATTCGCCCGCACAGGCGGGGAGTCAGCGCCGCGTGGGCGGAGCGGCCGCCAACGGCCGCAGCATGACGGAACCACTCCGTCATGAGCACACGGCGCCCGTGGCTCATGACGGAGTGGTTCCGTCATGAGCAGCGATGCGGTTAAGCAAACTTCTTTTTACAATTTCAAAGGGGAAGTGGTCCCAAAGGGACTCCTTCTCATTTGTGAATGGGCTACTACTACGAAGTTGTAGCTGGTAAAAAATGAATATTTTGCAACCGCAATTTGGTAGCACAACAATAATACATACCATTCCAATTCAGTATTTGAAAGGTATACCTCTTCTAAATAACAAATAGCCATTTGGTCGCAAAAACAAATATCGATTTGGTAACATGTTGCTGAATTGCAATTTGATGTTTGTATATACAGAAAAGCTGTTTTGTGGTCGCCAACGGCCTGATTCTGTGACCTCAAGAAAGTTTGCACATCTGGCCCTTGGATATTTGTACTACTTTCCATTTATGCCCCCCAGCCCTACATGTCATCTCTGCTTTTGCCTCAAATGTCACGTGCTGAACAAAAATACTCTCTTTCTTCTTGTGTTTAGGTTGCTGAAGGAAGTGGGACTTCTATGCTTCATATTTATACATGTATGTTTGTCACCAGGCATCTTCACTAAAAAGCCACAATGGACGAAAAGGCAGGGACACTTATCTACTCTGAGTCAGAGTAGAAAATGATCCAGAACTGCAGGGCCCCTAAATTTCCAAAGACGTCTATCAATCAATCAGTATTTGTAGAGCACAGCACTATCACCCCTGGGGATAAATGGGCATGGTGTTCAAGGTGTCAGGTCTTGAGTTTCTTTCTGAAGTATGCAAGGGAGTGTGCTGTTTGAAGGTGGAGTGGAGGACGTTCCAGGTCTTGGTGGTAATGTAGGAGAAAGAACAGCCTCCACTGTGGCTGCGACTGATGTGGAGTGTGTATGCGACCTTATATATGTAGCAAAAACAGGAAGTGAACTCAGAGGAAAAAAGTAGAAGCCATCTTAGATTGGTATGGAAGGTATACAGTTTCAGTAATCTTCCACTTTAGATTAGGAAATTTAAGTATTAGCTACCCCATCAATGGAATGGGTTTTGTTTTTACTTGGAGAAGTCATTATGGTGTTAAAACAAAATACTGCAGCATCTGGATTTGGGAAATATCCCAAACAGAAAGTCTGCAAGAAGCCCTATGCAATCTGCATGTGTTGGTGCTGTCAACAGGCAGAGAAAATATGAGAGGACAGCATAGGCAAGCTAAGAACAATTACTATGAAATTATTAGATTATGGTCTCCCAGCAATGGGTGGAAATGTTACCTTTGTGATTGAGGCACATGAGGCAATCAGGACAGAGGTATTCTATTCTTGGATCAAATTTCCACCTGCAGATGCATGCACAAAGGTGTTTCATACTTATATTGAAGATGAGACTTCTGAAGAATACTCTCCAAATGAGGACATCGAAGGCTTGTTAACTTACCAAGGACATATGAATTGGTTTATAGGCGCCCTCCCCCACACCACAGGAAATGTGAGACTTAGCAAAGAAGGAGCAACCTGACCAGTCCTAGCTACGTACACACCGCTTCAAGAGATTGATACATTGTCAACAGCAGACTTACATACACTTTACAAAGAGATAGTAAAACTATACAGAAACCTGTCACAGTTCGTAATGCGAACACTTACAATTCAGTCTACAGAGATCATTCAAGCTAGACAACCACAGGGGACTTCAACACAAATTAGTTAACAAATGATAAAAGGGATGATGGGAAGAATGCCTACTAAACATGAGCAAATGCTGTTCTGAATAGCACATAAAATAGCACAGTTTGAGGCAGCATTTCCCCACACAGACCCACAGGAAAAACATATAATTTTAACCATCTGCTGGCCAATGGGAATAGAGGATTGTAACACTTGGGGTACAGTTTTTGCTGCCGTTATACCAGAACTCATGGTATCCCCTCAATAGCAATCATACCAGAAGTATTGAAACAAATACTGGATGAGTACGGGGCAGAACCTGCCCTGGACTTAGGGATGAAATTGATAGGCAACTTTGCCCAGATATCAACAATTATGTTAGGTAACATAAAAGGGGAGGCAGCAGTGGTAAATATATGCCAATGCCTAAGGGAAGTCACTCCTGCACAACAGGAGCGAGACCTACCTAAGACTACCGAATAAACCTATGCTTCACTGGGTAGAGATAAGTTAGGAGCTCAACCCGTAAAACCACAAATAACAAGCAGACCTGAAAAGGATAACTAAAAGCAAGCACCGATTCTTCTCAAAAGAAATGGGACAATAAGCAATCAAAAAATAATAAACAGAATGCAATACAGTTACGGGGTGGGTCTCCTCAACAGGAGCCCTCTGACAGAAAATACAACCTTAGAAAACCGTGATGATATTAAAAAAGATGACAGGTATAAGGATACTGATACACGTTCGCCTTGTTCCTTTTAGGGTTCATCAAAAAACTCAGAGAGGGAAGGACCTCAGAACACAGATCAGAAGAGCGAGCCAGGCAAAGAGACACATATCGCACTTCAGACTACATTATCAAACAAGAAGATAAACCTAAAACAAAACCTCAATTTAAAAAGAAGAAGGTAGCTGGCCTTAAAGTAAGAAATTCCCAGGCTACTGTGAACGGGGGAATAGGCTCTGATGATGCTAGACAGCGCAGGAGAAGTATCAATAGCTCGCCAGAACCTGATGAAATTACTGGTGGCAGAAGCATTGAATTAACATATCACAGTGGAGACACCAGATACAAGTGTAAGTGTCCCACATGGTTTACACGAACTTACACTCTAAATGGAGGGGGACATACCCAGGAAAGTGAAAGGTCTCTTTTGGGAAATCCTGACATATGTATACGATATCCTTTTGGCTGAAAGAGATTGGCCGCCTGAGTTCGTTATAGAGTTCCAAAAGGGGAAATATGTAATTTAGCCAGCTTTCTTCTACCTCTTTCAAGAGGCATTAAAACATTCATACTCGCAGAAGTGGGCGTTAGCGCTAGCTCCCGCAGTATACCACAATCATGTAGGGTTGAATGCTGAGTCAACTCACCATGAAACCCCATTCAAAACTACTCCTACACCACAGAGGCAGTACCCAATAAAACATGATGCAAAGAAACATCTCAGGAAGATCTGAGTATCAAAGTGTGATTGAGATTTGCACCTCCTCCATGAATAATCCTGTTTCCCGCAATGACACCTGACAATTCATACCATCTGGTTTTAGACTACAGGAATTTGAACACATGCACATAAACATTTGCAGTACAAAATGCACACAGTGCTGCATTAATGAATAACATTGTGCAGAAGAAATCCAGAACTACGCTAGATATCTCAAATGAATTATTCTGCCAAAATATAGCACCTGGAAGCAGATATTTGGCAGCATTCCTGTCCTAGGCTCTCAACACCAATTCTGTAGACTGCCCCAAGTGTATAAAAATAGCCCTCAGTAAGAATAACAGAGTTATTTCAAAATTGTGATGAGGAGGCATTGTCCTACGTAGATTACATTTAGCTGACAGATGATCAGTTATTGAATCACAAGGTGAACAACATAATCTTGGGGTTCAGCATGGTGGGCTACAAATTTAAATTTAAAAAATCTAAAATCGCCAACCTCAATGTCCTGTTTTTGAGATATGAGTTATCAAGTAAAAGTTAAAGTCTGACAGGTAATGTTTTAGAAAAATGTGTGCTGCTCCAACCTCCAAAGACTCTGGAAAGTTTACAATCCATTTTAGGATTCCTAAATTTGGCAGAACATACATTTTGGATTACGCAGAAAGGGTTGAACCTTTCTCCGACCTAATCAGACCTGAATTTTCGTTCAAACATTGGACACAGGAGCACACAGAAATTCTCCGTTCTGTAGAAGCTGACATGATAGCTTCCAAACATTTACAAACACGTGTAAATACCACTAATTTTGTGATCTGTGTAGTCGCAGGTCAAGCAGGGTACACCTACCACACCTTCAATGAAGGCGAAAGCTTCCCATTGCATACACATTTGGACAGAAACACTGTAATGAGTTTTGCATCCACAGAAAAAATACTGACAGCAGTACAAACTGCTGTATTGAGAGAGAGAGCACTAGTTCAGGAGAAACGCATAATTGTCGTGACTCCGGTACCAACCTTAGAGGCTGTTACCGATGGATACAATGGGCTAATTCTCTCACTGCAACAGATGTAGACTACACATTTGATTCTACATTAAAAACACAAGGATTTCTGCAGTGCGGACAAGAATATCCTCTCCCGAATGAAATAATGCCTCTTGATCAGTAAGAATACATCATTTACACTGACGGATGTGCCAAGCCTGCCATAGGAAGTAAACAGAAGTAAAGCGCAGCATGTGCGATTGTGAACGGATGTATGTGGGACTACAAGTTCCGTCCTAGCAATACACAGATGCAGCCTCTAGGAGATTGCACCGCACAGCTGGCAGAATGACATGCCCTGATACCGGCACTAAAAAATGCGAATCCAGAATTCCCAACACTCATTGTGTGTGATTCATGTTATTGTGTCCAGTCATACAATGAATATCTTGACTATTGGGACCAGAATGGGTTTCGAGGTTCCAAAGGTTGTAAAATAAAGCCTTATCTGCTTTGGGAACAGGTGGCAGAGCTAGAAAAATGTTTGCCAGGGACTCATGTAATTCACACTTTGAGTCATCAGCGTGTAGGCATGCACGTTGAAGGGAATTCACTGGCTGATGAAGCTGCCAAGGGGACAGTGAGAATTGCTGCTGTTGCTGCAATCCCTCGTTCTGACACAAGGATAGACAGACAGATAATGATAGCTGTGAACGTTACGCGCAATAAAAGCTCAGCCTTGACAAAAGGTTTTCCACTCAAGCACTCCTACAAGGTAGATACTAAAAATATTCTGTATGCTCAAATTCTAGGAGTGGGAGATAGAGTAATACCAAAGATTGATCGCAGATTAGGATTAATTCTAGCTACAGACGAGGGTGAGGGTTCAGCACACGCAGATATCGCCGCAACTATTTCACTACTAAAGCAGTGTTATTGGAGGCCGGTCTCGCTAAACAGACCAAAGGTTATGTCCTAAAGTGTGATATCTCTCAACAGATGAAAGGTTCCACCATAGCACAAACACCACTTCTGATATCAGACTGACCTCTTACTTGTGTCTATTTGGACTACTGCGGCCCATTACCATCTGATGGGGCTAACAGGTACATCCTGGTGGCAATGGATTCATGCTCTAGATTCCTGTGGGTTTGGCTCAAGCGCTCTGCTGACACCCAAACTGTTTTATAGGATTTGCGAGCCTTCATAGGGACATACACAATTACCACATTATATTCTGACTGTGGCCCTGCGTTTAGCTCATGTATTTGCAAAAAAGCCATGGGAAGTTTGGGTGTAGCATTGCGGTACTACTCTCCATATCATCCAGAGGGAAATTTGATTGTGGATAGGAAGAACTGAGACTTAAATCAATCCTTAACAGCTAGGTTATTAGGCTTTGCAATTGGGTTTATCACCTATATGTTGTCCAGAGGGCACTAAACAACATGCCAAGAAGTTCCCTGGGGGGGCTGTACTCCATACAAAGTCCTGTTCGGGCTCAGAATGCGGGTACCTGACCTCGACTGTGGCAGCACAGTGGCGGATGAAAAACCATTTGACATCAATTATCGTTTGGCTGTTTTACAGGAGCAACGTCCATGTAAAAAACGCTGCCACTGGAGAAGTGTAAGCTGTTCCGGCAAGACCTGCCTGGGTCCTGAAGATTGGGGACCTGGTCAGAGAAAGGATAGTGGACCAAATAGAATTTGGGCCGTCTTATAGAGCGCCTGTACATGTCCTGGGTGTTGAAGGAACAAGAACAGTACTTCTTCCGACCCTTGCCAGCAAGAAAGAAAAGAGATTTGTCTCAATTGATCTAATCAAATCACACTATGAGGCCGATACTCAACAGTAGGCTCCATGGGCTCCTGGGTAGCAACGGCTCTCCTCTTGCTACCATACTGGTAACCCTGGGCAATGAACTCAGCTCCGCTCTCGGAGTTGGCAGAGATTCCATGAAAAATGATTCTCCACGTATCAGAGTCAGCTTCTAAACTGCACACACAAATGCTTTGACAAAGCAACTTTACAGGTTAAAAAGCATATAACCAATTCACAAAAGTGAACTTTGAAATTGAAATGTTAGGCAATGAGAGAGGTGATGATTTTGGGGTCCCTCCTAACCTAGGGGGAGGACCAAGCAGATGCCTTGAACACAAAGAGCATATCATGCTGAACGATTTAGTGGTGGTCCCATCCTCTTAGGACCACCCCAAGCACAGTTATTATGGGCAAAAATACAATCCCAACCAAAGGCCTTGCAAAGCATTATGGGACGAGATTAGCAGTGGGCAGTGAATATTATAGTATCCAATATCAAAATAATTCTACAAAGAGATGCAGTTCAACTCGTCGTTACTAGGTGCCCTCATGATTCAAATGCAAAAGCATTGAATCAAGCTGCAGTTCCACTAGTCGTTACTAGATGTCCATCACGAGTCAAATGCAAAAGCATTGAAACCCTTTCATGAAGCTGCAGTTCAGCTCTTTGTAGAATTTATAGTATTAGCTCCCAGCTCAGGGTTTCAATGCTTTTGCATTTGACTCGTGAGGGACATCTAGTAACGACTAGTGGAACTGCAGCTAGATGTAATAATTTCAATGCTTTTGCATTTGACTCGTGAGGGACATCTAGTAATGACTAGTGGAACTGCAGCTTGATTCCATGCTTTTGCATTTGACTCGTGAGGGACACCTAGTAACCACGAGTTGAACTGCAGCTCTTTGTAGAATTATTTTGATATTGGATACTATAATATTCACTGCCCACTGCTAATCTTGTCCCATAATGCTTTGCAGGGCCTTTGGTTGGGATTGTATTTTTGCCCATAATAACTGTGCTTGGGGTGGTCCTAAAAGGATGGGACCACCACTGAATTGTTCAGCATGATATGCTCTTTGTGTTCAAGGCATCTGCTTGGTCCTCCCCCTAGGTTAGGGAGGATCCCGCAATCATCACCTCTCCACTGCTTGCTAAATTATCACTTTCACTTTCGTTAAAAGATTATATGCATTTTAGCATGTAAAGATAGAGATACTTGTTATTTTACCAAAAATATATGAGGTCTCTGTTGGGGGAGCAGAAGTTGTGTTTTGTTCAACTTCGTGTAGTAGTGCTCTGTCAACTATGCCCACCATTACATACAGGAAGTTCAGATGGAAAGATTAATTACGTTTGAAGATCCTACTCCACGAAGTGAAGGAATAACCAACAAGGGAATGCAAATTGTGTCTGTTGAAATTGAGCAACTTCAATCTACAAATAAAACACAGATCTCAACTCTTGTGAATATGTCAAACGGAGACATCTGCCAGTTCCACAAAACCTGCTGAGTTACCAAAGATAGATTGGACTGCATCTGGCTACTTCATTAATTTTGATACTTTCTCCTTGGATCCAAGTGAACCCGAGCGACCCCCACCGCCAGTTCCCCACAAGAAAAGAATTTGTGATTTCTACCTTTTGCTGAAAAAGACTTACTTTGTTTCTCCATGGATATACGATTGGATTGCAATTGCTCTACTACTCCTAGTCCTTTGGATTGTTATAGTGACTGTCTTTTTCTTGCTCCTGAATGGATACTACATCCCAGAATGCTCCGCAGTTCAACATGGGGACTTGGTCCTCAAACCACATGCATCATCACACCGTGAACAGACCTTTCCTTAGTGAACATTATAGCAGTTCCAGTTCCAGAAGGAATAGTACGGGACAGAGTTTTTATGATGTATATTGCCCCAGTGAACTTTGAAAAATACCACACTTGTTTAAAATTTCTGTTAGTCATATCATTACCTCTAGTACTTTCTCTTATGATTGGGACTTTTAAACTGTAAATACTATGCTGTCTTATTTAGAACAATCAACTGCGTTTTCAAATGAATTGTATGATTGTACATATGATTTTGACACCATGTTTTGTTACCAACACTATGGCCACCATTTTTTGCACAAAGCAAGTATCCCACGTAATGTTTTCACTTACCATCAATGGGAACATTGCCCAACACTGCCAAAAGGTAGTTCAACTACATATGCACAGAAGTTTGCATATTTTTCTGGGTTTAAAACATCAGATCCGACCTCTTATTATTGCAAGCTTGCACCTACATCTGCAAAGGAAAATATGCTCACGAACACTTAGCAGATATACTCTGGTTCCTTCATTGCCCAGCTGTCTGTGCATGGTTTTGACTTTTGGAAAGATGCTATAGACACAAAATCTGTCTGGGGTACTAAAGATTAGCAAGTCCACATCAAATGATTTTCCTGAACAAGACAGTTCAACTTCATGTCTTGGGCTAGCCAAGATTAAGGACTTGAACACACCTCGGATTCCCTTGCTTACACACTTTGAGGGATGGCAGAATTACACAGAACACAGTGAGGATACATTAGATGCCATACTGCACAATGGTTCTTGCAATTCATAAGACCCCAAATGGAAGGGATGGCTGGTTTGGCATATCAACACAAATAGGTGTCAGTCAAGATTTAGGGGTACCACCAAAGGGTTTAGTACCCATAGGCCTGACCAGCTATATGTACACACAGAACACTCGGGTCGTGACACCTTACAGTGTCAGGAAGCTATGCCTAGTGTGGCTAAAGAACTCGACACTGTCCCAGGTGAAACAACACTTATTTCTTCTCTCAGGAGAAATTAGCTTTACGTATTTTTTGTTAGGTCCCCAGAAGCCATGTCACAAGCGCTTTGTGTATGCTATTTACATCGAGCTATGGAAGATCTCTTAACAGGCTGCTGAGAGACTCTGTGAAATTGATAGGGTTAACCTAGTGGTCGAGAATGATATGACCACAGTGTCATCCAGAATTTACTCACTGGGCAACATTGTGTCTTCTGCTATAGATATAATGGAACAGGATTTGTCTATTCTCCAACATGGACAATCGCAATAGCGATCTATTCTGTTATTAAACTGGACGCAACCATCATTGCGTTCTGGCAACCTGCCTTGGTGATACATCAACTGTACAACTCTGTTTGTCGCGCATATAATCTAATGGAGAGACATATGGTAATGGCACAAAGAGATTCAAAATATACAATGCTGCACATTGAAAAATTGGAGCAATTACCTTTCACTGTGGCTGAGTCACCTTCAACAGAATGGTTTAAATTCAATTCAATTCAATCAGCTTTATTCGATTAAAATACAACCATTACAGCATTCTAAAATATTCCAACAGAATACATCAATTAATCTGTACCATAAACATATAAAACAAGGTAAAAAATTACACGGAAATCTCATATTGTAATTTTATAAAAAGGTGATTAAAAGTTAATATTTAGGTATACAGATAATAGTATAGAATAGGCTTAATCATGTCCAGAAATTGAGGAGGGGATAGCAGGCCTGGGAATCCACCAATGGATATATATCCTATATTGTTTCATAAAATAAGGCTTCAAGGTGTGAATTAATCTTTTTTCTTTTAAAAGAGACAAGCTAAACCTCACTAGGTGGTTCGGACAACACGCAGTAAATTTCTGTTTTTAGCTATTTTAGACTATTTTAAAAATTAAATTTGTGTGTTACCTTGTACGCACATAGGGCTCACATTGCCTTTATCACGCCCATCCTACCTCAGCATTTTTTGCACCCATAACCGTCCTGCTCACTCGAGTCTTACTCCAGGACGCCAGCACTCACTCTTCCATTACAGCGATGCGGTCTAGTGCTCACAGGGAGATCAGCTGCTGCACAGCAGGGCTGATTGGTGGGGTGGGTGGAGGGAACTGGTTAATTTCTGCACTGTAGCGGACGCGCAGGCAAAGAGAGACGAGCTAAACCTCACTAGGTGGTTTGGACAACACCAGGTAAAGTTCTACGTTTTTAGCTGTTTTAGACTATTTTAAAAATTGAATATGTGTGTTACCTTGTCTACGCATAGTGCTCATATTGCCCATATCGCACACATCCTACCTCAGCATTTTTTACACCCATAACCGTCCTGCTCACTCGAGTCTCACTCCAGGACACCAGCACTCGCACTTCCTCTACAGCGACGCAGTCTAGTGCTCTCAGGGAGATCAGCTGCTGCACAGCAGGGCTGATTGGTGGGGTGGGCGGAGGGAACTGGTTAATTGCCGCGCTGGAGTGGACGCGCAGTGGACGCATGCAGCGGGCACGCCAAAAACAAACCCGTCTGCACCCGTGCATGCTCAACCGGGGCCAGGGGCATGGACATACTCAGCAGAGGAACTGCGAGCTCTAGCGCATTCGAATAATCCACTGGACAAACTGGTGGAAGACACATTGAGATCTGAGACATACTGGGGAAACAAGGGGGAAGATGGAGCTCAGCCACACTGCCACCTCCCCCTAAAGACGTATGTCCAGGCAACCCCAAGGGACTCAGGGTAGTGGTTTTAAATACCCGCTACCTGCAGAAACACAGCCTAGAGATCTTCTCCCTCCTCCAGAATGGTACCACGGACATCCTGGCGGTAACAGAAACGTGGCTAGAGGATACCTCAGCCCCTGACATTGTAGCTGCCCTTCCCTTGGAATATGATTTCCTATGGCATAACAGGCAGAAAAAGACAAGAGGAGGGGGCGTAGCTTTATTCCACAACAAACGTTTAGCAGAGGATAAGATAGTTGTAGAGAGCCTCGAAGGTGTGCAAATCTTAGGGGTGAAGCTCTGCTCCAAATCCTCATGCCTAGCAGTATTGGTGGTGTACCGCTCCCCTCGATCGACTCCCTGGTTCAATGAGCTATTCACTGAACTAGTCCGTGATCTATGCTCATGATACCAACAACTCCAGGTGGTGGGGGATTATAACTACCACTGGGACCAGGCGCCCAGAAGATTACATGCCAGTCAGCAGGAGGAGGCCATGACCGCAATTGGGCTTCAACAGCGTGTTAATTCCCCTACCCATGACAAGGGACATACCCTCGAACTCATTTGGACCACCCAGCCACTGGCTAGCCTGACGGACATCAGTCCCTGTGCTTGGTCACACCACTGTCTGATCAGGTGCTGGGTCCCGCTGGCCAGTCGACTGGCGCATTCACCCCCGGAATGGAAAATGTTGTGAGGGTGGAATAAAATCGAGGCAGGTCACTTAGTGGGTACTCTGCACAGAATCTCCCCTGAAAGGCACCTGATGGAGAACCTTGATCAGGAAAGTGAGTCCCTCACCTCCAGGCTGAGAGAGGACATAGACAAGTGGCACCTGCTCGGAGGGAAAGAGATAGGAACAAGGGCAAAGGGGCCCCCTGGTTCAACGAGGGGAAGGAAACAAATTTTGCGCCAACATGAGACGTTTTGGGGCAAATCATATGACCCAGCGGCACTTGCAGAATACAACGCTGTGTTAGCTACATACAAAAAAGCAATTATGACCAGGAAGGCTGAATACTATGAGGCCAGGATTATGGTCGCTGACAACAAGCAGAAAGAAAGCTTCATAATCCTAAAAGAACTTAGAAACAAGAGCAGAACTCCACTGCTAGACTGCAATAAGTTCCAGTCCTTCATCCTCCATTAAGTCAGGGACATCTTAACTGATGTACACAACACACCCGCTAACCAGTGCCCCCTGGTGGCGGATCCAGTGCCTTGCGCCCACGGTAAGCCTCTCACCACCCTTCCAAGGCTGGACCGAGACTCTTTGTCCCATTTGATGGACTGTGTCAAGTCAGGCTTGCCAGCGGACCCCTGCCCCCCAATGGTGTTCCGAATGGCCCTACCTAGGGTAGAGAGGGAAGTCATTGACCTGCTCAATCTATCACTGGAGACGGGCTGTGTCACTGCTAATGTCAAGGAAGCCAGGGTCACCCCACTACTGAAAAAACCAGGGGCAGATGCAGGCAATCTTAAGAACTATAGGCCCATCTCCCAGCTTCCCTTCTGGGTGAGAGTAGTGGAACAGCATGTCCTCAAAACTCAATTCACTCTTCATTGAGGAACAACAGCTACTCCATCCGGACAGTGAGATTTAATCAATAAATACGTTCAGAAATTCTCAGCGACATATGAATAAAGTGGGACACAGTCCTGTATCCTACATGGAACATTAGACATAAAAGAACAGACAATCAGGCAAAACAACAAGACTTGTTGGTAACTATTTGTGGTTAAACAAGCGTAATGAACTCCCAAAAAACCTTTACAAATTAGATATGAATACGTTTGTATACACAGTTTAAAAATTCGACGACGTTTCGATCCCTTCTAGACACATAATGGGATCATCATCAGGACAAACTGAAATAATTGCCTGAACGACATACAACTCGGTGAGGTAATGGTCGTAGTCAGTTAGACCGCAGGAAGATGGGAGAAAATCGCGGGGGTGGGTTGTGCGGCTTGAAGAAATGAGTGATTTGGCGTTGCTAGTGAATACTTAGCAAGGAGTCTGATCCAGCATTTTGCTGGAGGCAGACTTGAGGGAAATGACAGGCTAATCCGGCTACAAGCGGTAAATACCGCGTGGTGCTATGAGCTTGGGGGTCCGGGGCGGAACAATGTCCATTTGTGCGTTCGGCGTGCAGTGGCTGAAATGAATGCCTAACATCGGTGCACTAACATGCGGAGTCCCCCAGGGTTCAGTGCTATCCCCTCTTCTCTTCAACATCTATCTCCAGCCGCTTGTGGCCGCTCTGGCCCGCATGGATTGCCAAGTGTTTAATTACGCTGACGATACACAAATAATCCTCCAGATTGACAACTCCTCCCTTGCCCCCGCGCGCATGCAAAACATACTTAGGTATACGGTTAAATGGATGACAACAAATTCACTTAAAATCAACCTCAACAAGACCGAGGTTCTTGCCATCACCACCGGAAACAAACCCTGAAATGACCTCTTTTTGCCTCGAGAGCTGGGTCCCACCCCTACTCCAGTCCCGGTTGTAAAAAGCCTTGGCATCAAAATAGATGCCAAGCTCACCATGTTTAACCAACTGTCCACCGTGGTCGGGACCTACATGGGCTTACTGAGACAACTGCGGAAACTGGCTCCCCTCCTCTCATTTGTCACACCACAGATGGTTGTGTCAGCAATGATTGTGTTGTGGTTGAACTATTGCAACTCCCTGTACATTGGCCCCCGAGAAACTGCTAACTAAACTACAAGTAGCCATGAATGACGCAGCTAGGCTCATCTTCAGGCTCCCAAGACGGGCACATGCTACTTCTCTACTGCAGCAGCTGCACTGGCTCCCCATTAAACAGAGAGCCAGGTTCAAAGGTCTCTACATTGCCCTCAAAGCCATCCATGGCCAGGCCTCAGCCTACATCAAGGAGCGCCTAGAGAACTATGTGCCAAGACGCATCCTCCGGTCGTCCGAGGCAGGCCTACTGGCCTGCCCGCAATTCAAAACAACCTCCAAAGGTGGCAGAGCCTTTTCTGTTTTGATCCCTCAACTGTGGAATAGGCTACCAGAGAGCCTACGCAAGGAATCCGCCCTTCTCCCTTTCAGGAAAAAACTCAAGACTCTTCTTTTTATAGAGGTTCTGAGCACAGCATAGGCCTTGACCGGGAGCTTGTAGCTTTGACCTTTGGTGGGGTTTAGTCACTCTCTCGCAGCCCTAAGAGACCTACCGGTGAACATGCGCTTTATAAATACCAGTTAGCAATAAAAATAACAATAATTGCCAATTGAATATAGGCAACCACTGCGTAGCATACTCTTGCATTTTCTAGGCTACAAATAACATTTTATAAGAATATCATTTTCCACTAAGAAAAAGAGGACCGAAAATACTCTTCCTAATGTCTTTTTAAAAATTACAAAAATAAATAAAATATAGGGTTGACTGGTGCAACTTTTCAATACAAGGACAACTTGGAAGATTTAGATTCCATTTGCCCATGGCAGGGAAAGCTGTTAGAAAATGGAGAGTGCCCAGTCTTAATCTAGTAAGATAAAATCTTTGTTGTAAGTTCGGGATTTGCAGTAGATATTGTTGTGTGCCTAAATCAATTGGCCCTTCGCTATGTGCCTTATTTGTCTGTTTTGAGGTTTCGTGGATTTCCCTTAACAGTTCTCTGATTCGTACAAATCCTATTTTCAAATCCTTCTTACTATGGCATAAGACTTTCATAGGGACATTAATATCAATATTCTCATCAAACTCATTTAGGAGTTTTTCATATATGCCAACCATGGAATTCTTTTACTATATTCAAGGGAAGGGCAATCCATGATGATGTCTGGGTAAATTTAGTTCACATTTGCTCCAGATCTGTGCTAAACAGTGTGTGCTGCTACACTGATATAATCATCAATGTATTTACAATGTATGAGGGTGTTGAGTTAGGGACTGCTTGTAATCTCCTTAAGAAGATGTTTTCTTGAGTCTGAAGTGAACCACGATTAGCCATTCCCCATAGTGTGGCATCATAGCAGCTGCCAGGTATACATTTACTCTTATAGAAAGTCAATTTTTTTCTTATTGGCTTATTCCCTATTTTGTTGAAAATCTAAAAATGGCCTAAGTTGATGTAAATGTTTTGCTTTACATATTTCAATCTGTGGTCCCCATTGCCCATCAGATGTAAAGAGTAAGCCCAGGTACGTAAAGGTGTTTGTTTCTGCTATCGGCGTCTCCCTAACATGATGTATCCTAGTTTTCAGTTTCCCTTTTCCGCAGATCATTGTGAATGTTTTTTTAAGGTTAAGCTTTAGGTCCTTTTCTTCCATATATTTAACAAAATTCTCAATTGAACACTGGAGTCCATTTGCAGTTCTGGATAGCAAGACTGTGTTGTCTGCATACAACACGACAGGGGTTATGCGTTTGCCAACTTTGGGGGCATCAGCATTCAGCTTTTGCAAGGATTTGTCAACACCGTTGTCATATAGGGAAAACAATAGTGGAGCAAGGACGCGGCCTTGTCTGATCCGCGTGCTACCCTAAAACATGGAGTGCACTCACCTTTGGGCCTGTATCGAAGTCTAGCGGATAATAATTTATATGTTTGAGATAGGTAAATGATAATCTCAGTAGGAGCACCCATCCTATCCAAGGTCTGCGAATAATTTTATGTGGTTGACCATATCGAAGGCACTTGTTAAATCTACAAAGCATAATTGTAGAAGGCACTTCCTAGAGAGAGTATATTTCCTAATTATTAGGTGAAGTTTGACACACTGTTCTGTGGCCCCTATATCTCTTCTGAATCCATACTGGGATTCTGTAAGGACTGAGTTGTCATCTGCCCAGCTTTCTAACCTTTCCAGAAGGACTCTGCCCATCAATTTTGAGGCTGTTACAAGAAGGGATATGGGCCGATAGCATTTTGCATCTCCCCTTTCTCCCTTCTTGAAGATCGGGACAATGACACCTTCCACCCAGGTTATAGGCAGAACACCACCTGCTGATGCGTTGCAGACTCTTAGTAAGATTGGAGCCCAAAAGTCAGTTTCAATTCAATCAGCTTTATTCGATTAAAATACAACCATTACAGCATTCTAAAATATTCCAACAGAATACATCAATTAATCTGTACCATAAACATATAAAACAAGGTAAAAAATTACACGGAAATCTCATATTGTAATTTTATAAAAAGGTGATTAAAAGTTAATATTTAGGTATACAGATAATAGTATAGAATAGGCTTAATCATGTCCAGAAATTGAGGAGGGGATAGCAGGCCTGGGAATCAACCAATGGATATATATCCTATATTGTTTCATAAAATAAGGCTTCAAGGTGTGAATTAATCTTTTTTCTTTTAAAAGAGACAAGCTAAACCTCACTAGGTGGTTCGGACAACACGCAGTAAATTTCTGTTTTTAGCTATTTTAGACTATTTTAAAAATTAAATTTGTGTGTTACCTTGTACGCACATAGGGCTCACATTGCCTTAATCACGCCCATCCTACCTCAGCATTTTTTGCACCCATAACCGTCCTGCTCACTCGAGTCTTACTCCAGGACGCCAGCACTCACTCTTCCATTACAGCGATGCGGTCTAGTGCTCACAGGGAGATCAGCTGCTGCACAGCAGGGCTGATTGGTGGGGTGGGTGGAGGGAACTGGTTAATTTCTGCACTGTAGCGGACGCGCAGGCAAAGAGAGACGAGCTAAACCTCACTAGGTGGTTTGGACAACGCCAGGTAAAGTTCTACGTTTTTAGCTGTTTTAGACTATTTTAAAAATTGAATATGTGTGTTACCTTGTCTACGCATAGTGCTCATATTGCCCATATCGCACACATCCTACCTCAGCATTTTTTACACCCATAACCGTCCTGCTCACTCGAGTCTCACTCCAGGACACCAGCACTCGCACTTCCTCTACAGCGACGCAGTCTAGTGCTCTCAGGGAGATCAGCTGCTGCACAGCAGGGCTGATTGGTGGGGTGGGCGGAGGGAACTGGTTAATTGCCGCGCTGGAGTGGACGCGCAGTGGACGCATGCAGCGGGCACGCCAAAAACAAACCCGTCTGCACCCGTGCATGCTCAACCGGGGCCAGGGGCATGGACATACTCAGCAGAGGAACTGCGAGCTCTAGCGCATTCGAATAATCCACTGGACAAACTGGTGGAAGACACATTGAGATCTGAGACATACTGGGGAAACAAGGGGGAAGATGGAGCTCAGCCACACTGCCACCTCCCCCTAAAGACGTATGTCCAGGCAACCCCAAGGGACTCAGGGTAGTGGTTTTAAATACCCGCTACCTGCAGAAACACAGCCTAGAGATCTTCTCCCTCCTCCAGAATGGTACCACGGACATCCTGGCGGTAACAGAAACGTGGCTAGAGGATACCTCAGCCCCTGACATTGTAGCTGCCCTTCCCTTGGAATATGATTTCCTATGGCATAACAGGCAGAAAAAGACAAGAGGAGGGGGCGTAGCTTTATTCCACAACAAACGTTTAGCAGAGGATAAGATAGTTGTAGAGAGCCTCGAAGGTGTGCAAATCTTAGGGGTGAAGCTCTGCTCCAAATCCTCATGCCTAGCAGTATTGGTGGTGTACCGCTCCCCTCGATCGACTCCCTGGTTCAATGAGCTATTCACTGAACTAGTCCGTGATCTATGCTCATGATACCAACAACTCCAGGTGGTGGGGGATTATAACTACCACTGGGACCAGGCGCCCAGAAGATTACATGCCAGTCAGCAGGAGGAGGCCATGACCGCAATTGGGCTTCAACAGCGTGTTAATTCCCCTACCCATGACAAGGGACATACCCTCGAACTCATTTGGACCACCCAGCCACTGGCTAGCCTGACGGACATCAGTCCCTGTGCTTGGTCACACCACTGTCTGATCAGGTGCTGGGTCCCGCTGGCCAGTCGACTGGCGCATTCACCCCCGGAATGGAAAATGTTGTGAGGGTGGAATAAAATCGAGGCAGGTGAATTAGTGGGTACTCTGCACAGAATCTCCCCTGAAAGGCACCTGACGGAGAACCTTGATCAGGAAAGTGAGTCCCTCACCTCCAGGCTGAGAGAGGACATAGACAAGTGGCACCTGCTCGGAGGGAAAGAGATAGGAACAAGAGCAAAGGGGCCCCCTGGTTCAACGAGGGGAAGGAAACAAATTTTGCGCCAACATGAGACGTTTTGGGGCAAATCATATGACCCAGCGGCACTTGAAGAATACAACGCTGTGTTAGCTACATACAAAAAAGCAATTATGACCAGGAAGGCTGAATACTATGAGGCCAGGATTATGGTCGCTGACAACAAGCAGAAAGAAAGCTTCATAATCCTAAAAGAACTTAGAAACAAGAGCAGAACTCCACTGCTAGACTGCAATAAGTTCCAGTCCTTCATCCTCCATTAAGTCAGGGACATCTTAACTGATGTACACAACACACCCGCTAACCAGTGCCCCCTGGTGGCGGATCCAGTGCCTTGCGCCCACGGTAAGCCTCTCACCACCCTTCCAAGGCTGGACCGAGACTCTTTGTCCCATTTGATGGACTGTGTCAAGTCAGGCTTGCCAGCGGACCCCTGCCCCCCAATGGTGTTCCGAATGGCCCTACCTAGGGTAGAGAGGGAAGTCATTGACCTGCTCAATCTATCACTGGAGACGGGCTGTGTCACTGCTAATGTCAAGGAAGCCAGGGTCACCCCACTACTGAAAAAACCAGGGGCAGATGCAGGCAATCTTAAGAACTATAGGCCCATCTCCCAGCTTCCCTTCTGGGTGAGAGTAGTGGAACAGCATGTCCTCAAAACTCAATTCACTCTTCATTGAGGAACAACAGCTACTCCATCCGGACAGTGAGATTTAATCAATAAATACGTTCAGAAATTCTCAGCGACACATGAATAAAGTGGGACACAGTCCTGTATCCTACATGGAACATTAGACATAAAAGAACAGACAATCAGGCAAAACAACAAGACTTGTTGGTAACTATTTGTGGTTAAACAAGCGTAATGAACTCCCAAAAAACCTTTACAAATTAGATATGAATACGTTTGTATACACAGTTTAAAAATTCGACGACGTTTCGATCCCTTCTAGACACATAATGGGATCATCATCAGGACAAACTGAAATAATTGCCTGAACGACATACAACTCGGTGAGGTAATGGTCGTAGTCAGTTAGACCGCAGGAAGATGGGAGAAAATCGCGGGGATGGGTTGTGCGGCTTGAAGAAATGAGTGATTTGGCGTTGCTAGTGAATACTTAGCAAGGAGTCTGATCCAGCATTTTGCTGGAGGCAGACTTGAGGGAAATGACAGGCTAATCCGGCTACAAGCGGTAAATACCGCGTGGTGCTATGAGCTTGGGGGTCCGGGGCGGAACAATGTCCATTTGTGCGTTCGGCGTGCAGTGGCTGAAATGAATGCCTAACATCGGTGCACTAACATGCGGAGTCCCCCAGGGTTCAGTGCTATCCCCTCTTCTCTTCAACATCTATCTCCAGCCGCTTGTGGCCGCTCTGGCCCGCATGGATTGCCAAGTGTTTAATTACGCTGACGATACACAAATAATCCTCCAGATTGACAACTCCTCCCTTGCCCCCGCGCGCATGCAAAACATACTTAGGTATACGGTTAAATGGATGACAACAAATTCACTTAAAATCAACCTCAACAAGACCGAGGTTCTTGCCATCACCACCGGAAACAAACCCTGAAATGACCTCTTTTTGCCTCGAGAGCTGGGTCCCACCCCTACTCCAGTCCCGGTTGTAAAAAGCCTTGGCATCAAAATAGATGCCAAGCTCACCATGTTTAACCAACTGTCCACCGTGGTCGGGACCTACATGGGCTTACTGAGACAACTGCGGAAACTGGCTCCCCTCCTCTCATTTGTCACACCACAGATGGTTGTGTCGGCAATGATTGTGTTGTGGTTGAACTATTGCAACTCCCTGTACATTGGCCCCCGAGAAACTGCTAACTAAACTACAAGTAGCCATGAATGACGCAGCTAGGCTCATCTTCAGGCTCCCAAGACGGGCACATGCTACTTCTCTACTGCAGCAGCTGCACTGGCTCCCCATTAAACAGAGAGCCAGGTTCAAAGGTCTCTACATTGCCCTCAAAGCCATCCATGGCCAGGCCTCAGCCTACATCAAGGAGCGCCTAGAGAACTATGTGCCAAGACGCATCCTCCGGTCGTCCGAGGCAGGCCTACTGGCCTGCCCGCAATTCAAAACAACCTCCAAAGGTGGCAGAGCCTTTTCTGTTTTGATCCCTCAACTGTGGAATAGGCTACCAGAGAGCCTACGCAAGGAATCCGCCCTTCTCCCTTTCAGGAAAAAACTCAAGACTCTTCTTTTTATAGAGGTTCTGAGCACAGCATAGGCCTTGACCGGGAGCTTGTAGCTTTGACCTTTGGTGGGGTTTAGTCACTCTCTCGCAGCCCTAAGAGACCTACCGGTGAACATGCGCTTTATAAATACCAGTTAGCAATAAAAATAACAATAATTGCCAATTGAATATAGGCAACCACTGCGTAGCATACTCTTGCATTTTCTAGGCTACAAATAACATTTTATAAGAATATCATTTTCCACTAAGAAAAAGAGGACCGAAAATACTCTTCCTAATGTCTTTTTAAAAATTACAAAAATAAATAAAATATAGGGTTGACTGGTGCAACTTTTCAATACAAGGACAACTTGGAAGATTTAGATTCCATTTGCCCATGGCAGGGAAAGCTGTTAGAAAATGGAGAGTGCCCAGTCTTAATCTAGTAAGATAAAATCTTTGTTGTAAGTTCGGGATTTGCAGTAGATATTGTTGTGTGCCTAAATCAATTGGCCCTTCGCTATGTGCCTTATTTGTCTGTTTTGAGGTTTCGTGGATTTCCCTTAACAGTTCTCTGATTCGTACAAATCCTATTTTCAAATCCTTCTTACTATGGCATAAGACTTTCATAGGGACATTAATATCAATATTCTCATCAAACTCATTTAGGAGTTTTTCATATATGCCAACCATGGAATTCTTTTACTATATTCAAGGGAAGGGCAATCCATGATGATGTCTGGGTAAATTTAGTTCACATTTGCTCCAGATCTGTGCTAAACAGTGTGTGCTGCTACACTGATATAATCATCAATGTATTTACAATGTATGAGGGTGTTGAGTTAGGGACTGCTTGTAATCTCCTTAAGAAGATGTTTTCTTGAGTCTGAAGTGAACCACGATTAGCCATTCCCCATAGTGTGGCATCATAGCAGCTGCCAGGTATACATTTACTCTTATAGAAAGTCAATTTTTTTCTTATTGGCTTATTCCCTATTTTGTTGAAAATCTAAAAATGGCCTAAGTTGATGTAAATGTTTTGCTTTACATATTTCAATCTGTGGTCCCCATTGCCCATCAGATGTAAAGAGTAAGCCCAGGTACGTAAAGGTGTTTGTTTCTGCTATCGGCGTCTCCCTAACATGATGTATCCTAGTTTTCAGTTTCCCTTTTCCGCAGATCATTGTGAATGTTTTTTTAAGGTTAAGCTTTAGGTCCTTTTCTTCCATATATTTAACAAAATTCTCAATTGAACACTGGAGTCCATTTGCAGTTCTGGATAGCAAGACTGTGTTGTCTGCATACAACACGACAGGGGTTATGCGTTTGCCAACTTTGGGGGCATCAGCATTCAGCTTTTGCAAGGATTTGTCAACACCGTTGTCATATAGGGAAAACAATAGTGGAGCAAGGACGCGGCCTTGTCTGATCCGCGTGCTACCCTAAAACATGGAGTGCACTCACCTTTGGGCCTGTATCGAAGTCTAGCGGATAATAATTTATATGTTTGAGATAGGTAAATGATAATCTCAGTAGGAGCACCCATCCTATCCAAGGTCTGCGAATAATTTTATGTGGTTGACCATATCGAAGGCACTTGTTAAATCTACAAAGCATAATTGTAGAAGGCACTTCCTAGAGAGAGTATATTTCCTAATTATTAGGTGAAGTTTGACACACTGTTCTGTGGCCCCTATATCTCTTCTGAATCCATACTGGGATTCTGTAAGGACTGAGTTGTCATCTGCCCAGCTTTCTAACCTTTCCAGAAGGACTCTGCCCATCAATTTTGAGGCTGTTACAAGAAGGGATATGGGCCGATAGCATTTTGCATCTCCCCTTTCTCCCTTCTTGAAGATCGGGACAATGACACCTTCCACCCAGGTTATAGGCAGAACACCACCTGCTGATGCGTTGCAGACTCTTAGTAAGATTGGAGCCCAAAAGTCAGTTTCATATCTATGGGTACCCCATTAGGGCCAGGTGCCTTCTCATTGGCCTATCTATCTAAAGCAGTTTTTATCTCATCTAAAGTAATGGGGGTCAAATTTGGGAAGCCCATTGTTACAAATGTTCTATTTTCAAGGATTATTAGATTGTCATTTGTTAGACTGAAGATCTATTCAAAATGACTTATCCAATCTGAAGATTGTACTACGGTCCCAATCGTGACTATGGCCTAGTCTTTAAAAAAGGGATGATTAAATGTTTTCCAAAATAGTATTGCATCCTGTGTATCTGCTGCCTGTACGAATTTTCCCCAGGCTTGTTCCTGTATCGCTGCTCTCCTTTTATTTAGGGTCTGCTTATAAAACTTTCTCAACATTTGTAGGTCCTTGTTTGCTTTTGTACACTGTCGGTCAAACCAGCTGGCACTTTGCTTTACGGTCTTTTTATTCTTAATTTTCAAATCTCCTGCAATTGCAGAGGTAATATTACAAAAGGCTGTGATAATGTGTATGTGGGTGGAGTCTCTCTCCATGAAGATATCGAAATCTTGTTGCCTATCATGCAATATTTTTGTTGAGGAAGGAGGATGGATTAACACCCGACCGTTTGATACTGATGCCATTCTCTCCTTGCGTTTCAATATCGGTAACTCAACAAACCCTCTCCTGGTATACAGTGCTAAGTCTAAAAGTCATAAATAGCAGATGGTGATCACTAAATGAACTTTCTACAAATTCAAATTTTTTGATTTGTCCTCGGCCATTTTCTGAAATCAAAATATGGTCAATAGTTGTCTATGGCCTCCGTATGTTGGTACCATGTTTTGTCCTTTTACACTTTAACTGCTCCAAAAGTTCCATATTATACTTATACATTGCATTTACATTGCACTATTAATTATTTCTCTGTTTGAATTATGAGAGAAATGAGGATAAACTTCACCATGTTCATCCACATGTCCACAGTTTTCCCTTCTACATCATTGCGTTTTCTGCAATTAAAATTGCCGACCTAAATATAAAAACAATCACCCTTAATGCATTTTGTAATTGTATCTAGCTCCTTCTCTAGGGCCATAACAACCTGGTTTCTAGTATTATCAAATACATTTTTTTAAAAATTGTTATAAAAATTAATTAATAATTAACACAGATTTTTGGTAGTCTGAAACCAAAAGAATTGAAAAAACTTCTAGTTGGTATAGGTTTTTTTAGAGTCAACGGGGATGTAACTGAAACCAAGGGAGCTAGTCCTCCTTTTTCCCTTCCATTCCGGGAAGGGGTTGCTGGTGTAACAACCGAGGAATATCCCTCAATATAACAAGCATTTGCAATGCAATAGGTCTCGCGTTTATAAGAGTTTGAGCTATTGGCATTGTAAAATTACAATGCCTTTTATTTATGTTTTTGTTTTAAAACAAATAAAAGGCATTGTCATTTACAATGTCAGTAGCATAAACTCGCATAAAAGCAGTGTGTGGAGTGCAGCAGTGAGCGGCGTGCAGCAGTGTGTGGCGTGCAGCAGTGTGAGGCGTGCAGCAGTGTGAGGCGTGCAGCAGTGTGCGGCTTGCAGCAGTGTGTGGCGTGCAGCAGTGTGTGGCGTGCAGCAGTGTGTGGCGTGTAGCAGTGTGCAGCGTGCAGCAGTGTGCGGCGTGCAGCAGTGTGAGGCATGCAGCAGTGTGAGGCGTGCAGCAGTGTGTGGTGTACAGCAGTGTGAGGCGTGCAGCAGTGTGAGGCGTGCAGCAGTGTTTCGTGCAGCAGTGTGCGGCGTGCAGCAGTGTGCGGCATGCAGCAGTGTGCGGCATGCAGCAGTGTGTAATGCAGCAGTGTGCGGCATGCAGCAGTGTGTAATGCAGCAGTGTGCGCAGCAGTGTGTGGCATGCGGTAGTGTGCGGCGTGCAGCAGTGTGCGGCGTGCAGCAGTGTGTGGCATGCAGTAGTGTGGGGCGTGCAGCAGTGTGTGGCGTGGTTTGTAAACAACAAGAAAAGCCGACATCGACATCAAAGAAAGGGTGGGAGGGAACGAGCATATGGGGTGTGAGTTATAACGAAAGTTAATTGTTGTAAGAGGGGATGCAGGAAGTGAGGCTGAGCGCGTGCTGGCGAAAGCAGTCTGCTGCTTTCAAGTCCGATGCCAGATGCCAGCTTGGCGCTTGAATCCCTCACATGCACTGGCCATAAACCGCATTCCTAAGGTCTTGTGCCCCTTACTAAATCTCTCTGAATGCGTGGCAAATGGAATGCGCGTGGTTGTGCGCGTAACCGCCACCCGATCCGCCTGGGAACCCTTTGGGAGCATTTTCTGAAGCCCCTACATAAGTCTTGCTGAGCCATCGCTTACGCGATAGCCAGGCGAGACCTCAAAAGCATTGCTGTGCCAAGTTTCTTGTAAGAAAATGCTATGACAGTTTTTAATAAACCCAAGCCACGCTTCGTCCTTCATCTTAGTTCTTATCCCAGCTATGCTCCATGTTGTAACAATCAGATTTTTGTGTAGTTGGGTCTTATTTGGGGAGATCTCATGGCTGGTTTGAATTTCTGAGGGCTTACTATTGCTTATCCCTCCGTGTTTGGCCTTATCTTCCAGCTTTGAAACTATTTTCAAGGACAATTGTATATGGTGTTGCCTAGAGTAGTAAGTGCAGGGAGTCCTGGTGATTTCTCATTGATCTATAAATTGTATTGCCTTTATCCCTATTGGTATTATTGATTGTCTTTTTAATCACATCTATGTGGTCTTATATGTGTAGTTCTATTCTCTTTTACTTGGCGAGGGGCAGCTGGATCCGATGAAATGTAATTGGTTACTACTCGTAGGAAGTGTCCCGTGGGCTCCCTACTAACCAAATCCATAGAGTGAATTACACTAGAAGTCTAATTTAAAGGTGATAGGTCTTTGTTCATTTTCACAATCTGGTCAACGTTGTCTTTAACCGTTTTTATCACGGCCAATAATCTCCTTTCAATAGTGTAAATTTTGCCATGCAGTTTTTAAAAAAGACTCTCCAGATTTTGTAAGTTATTTGATATCGGGACTTCGTCAAACCCTTGTAATGTCTTTTTTTTGCCTTGATCATTTTAGTCTGCGCATTGGGTCCAGTTGTGATTGTTTTAATTAGTTGTTTGCTCTTTTTGGCTGGAGGGATATCAATTCTGTACTATTTGATAAAACGGATATCCCTAGTGGCGACTTCAATATACAGGGTGCCTTTTTTGTATTTTGTTGGATCGGCTTGTTATCCCCTGAACAGTTGAAAATGTTTATTCCAGACTCTAGAGTCGCTATATCAATCCTATTTTCTTTTATGGCTGCATTCAGTGCTGTTTTGGTAGCAGCTAAGCGTTACTCGGCATTCATAATTTCATTATTGATTAATCTCATTGCGTTAGTTAGGTAAGTTGTCATTGGTATACTAATTCCTGTAGATATTTCCCCCTTTCCAGCAGAATGTTGTGCTAATTTCCTTTTCCACATATTTTATATTTAATGTTTCATGGAGAAAGCACTACTAGAGAATATGATCAAATAGTTCCTCTTACTGTAACTTCAATTCTGGTGGCAGGAAAAAGAAAGAAACCAAGGAGGGCGGCCCAGCCCAGCCTCATCTGCCCACGGACGAGCGTAGATGGGCCTGCTCTGGACCCGGCCTTCACCTGGGCACAATCCCGGGCGTGACCGATGTGCATCCCTGGCTGCGGGATATGAGGCGGTGCTTTGTAGTGCGTTGTCGGAAGCCTACCACAATGGCCAGCAGCTGTGTAGTGGTCAGGTGAGCCATGGGACAGGCAGTCCCACCAAGGCAAAAACAATGGGCAAGAGAGCAGGCAAGGTGTTCCGCGTCAACGCATTGTACTCCATCTATGCACACCTTAGCTTCGGGAGCGTAGCGAGCATTCGTTCCTATCATTCAGAACAGTCTGCCTGTGCTCCGCTGCCTATTCTGCAGATACGAATGTGTGTTAGACATATGTCTGACTCTTCCATCAGTTGCGCCACCAGAAATAGACATACTATTGGACCCCTTAAAGGCCAGCGTCTTACAGTGTCCTCAGCGTATTCCCATGTTGATGACAGCATTCTTAGTGCCCCCATGAGATGCTTCAGCTCCTGTCAGATCAGACAACAGCTCTACAACAGGTTCACAGATATCGAGTGTTCCCTCGGCGGCTGCTGTGGGAACTTAGGATAATCCCTTTGCTCCATTGACCTGATACAAGAGGTGTTACAGGGGCCATGGTTTGCGGATGCGAGCAACAGTGATGTTGCGTCGCCCACACAGAATACATAAACATATGGCAGTCCGCGTGATGGGAACGATTCAGCGCTTTTTACCAAAAAAGCCGAATTAGAATGTGAAATATTGCTTTGTTTTATTTTTTCTGCTCTCACTGAGCACTATGGCTTTCTACGTGCTCAGTCAGTCTGATCATATATTGGCTCTTTTTAGTGGACTTATAGAGCTTTTTTAATTTTAATAGCATCACTTTTACATATACCATGTTTTTAAATGTTTTTAGACACTGGTTTTACAATGTTTTTATGCTTTATTTAGCAGGCAGATTTTAGCATTAGCATCAGTTGACCTTATCGACCTTCGGATGAGGAGTGGGTGTTATGTACCCCAAACTATGCCTAAGTACCAAACGACCTTTCACCTAGATTAGTCCTACCTTGCTCTGCTTAACATCTCCAGCACTGACCTTTTACCAAGTTATGTGCTGAATAAATGTTGTTCGATTTCCTTGAAACTAGCCGAATTTATTATGCATGAGAATTCTTAGAAAAGTCCCTGCACATGACATACATAACAGGATTAACATACTCTGTATAAATGTCATGGTCATCTTCATTCTAAGGTGAAATAACTACTTTGCTTAATTGCAGGTATTGATTTAGGCTCATTTCCATAATCGATCTCAAAACATCTTGTGTAAGGAAACCCAGAGGCTATCTTTATGGTATAAGTAGAGGAGAAGCTTCCACTCTGACACAAGACACTGGGGTCCCAGCCTGCAGAAGCTATAACACGCAGTGGTATGACATCCCTTGCTGGGTGTCCTACTCGAGACCAAGAAGGGGTCCTTCATTCTCTTACATCAGGTATTGGGGTTAGCTCTTTCCTGGGGGATTCTTGGCTTTATGCCACATACATGCTAGGTATACTTTGGTACATTTAGGTATGGTTGCATCATAGGAGAATGCTTGATTACCATCATGTATCTATATGCCTGCATATAGTCACTGTTTTAGCACCAAGTTAGAATTATACCTTTTATTTGCTCTGTTGGTGCTTGCAATCTTATACATCTGTTTCTGTCTAATGATTGTCACATCCCAATTGTTTATTCTGTGTATCTCTCTGAGACTAAGTAAGTATGATTGAAAAGCACTGCACTGTTTTCACGATCCCTGAAGGATCAAGGGTTGTGGTGTTCGATAGTTGTCAGAAACTATTCACTCCTTGGTAAGGTTAGGGGACTTATGGTGGCACTGTGAGCTAGCTGGTCTAAAGGCTAACATATCCTTTAGGGGTGTCTGGAATCAGTCTGGACAACAATCCCTTAGTTTATGTTGTCAGAAATGTACAGATCCTATGTATTTTTAGGATCTACACAACACTAAGAGTAGTACTGTATTGTTTACTGAGGTAGAGATGCACCAGTCTTGAATTATTTTAGTAGGGAAGCGTAAAAACTAGTTTTATTTTCTATGTGAAAGGTAGAAGTAAATGAAAGACAGCTGGTTTGATGCATGAAATTATACAACAATGGCCATAGAATCATGGTCCACACTTAGTGGGTGAGGTATGAGGTGGCAAATAGTGAGAAGACAGCCATACATTGTCACCTAGTGTACATGAAGGAGTTACTGGGCATCTGCAAATTGCTTTTTTTTTTTGTTGAATTGTTGTAGATTTGTAAAAATATTTAGTAGTTTTTTTAAGGCGCAGCACAAGTTTAGAAGCAGCTGATGCCACAGGAGAAATATGTGGAGGAACTGTAAAGGATTTGGGATGACAGACTTTTGTACTGTCATTAATAGTGTTATGAAAGGAAAATTAAGCTACTGCTAGAAAATAAATCCAATCAGTCTGAAAGGCATTGTAAAAAACAACTTATTTAGGTCTAAAAACACTGATTCACGTGCTCTGTTTGCCTGTTAATTTCGGGATGAAAACCAGAATGAGATGTCAAGTCAATGAAGAGTATCTTACATAGTTCTATAAAAAACCTTGAGATATAGTGAGAACCTTGATCAGAGATTATGGTGTGGGGAGGTCTATGTGCTCAAGATATATCCATCATAAATAAGCAGCCATAGTATTAGCAGAATGTAGTGCCTTGAAATGGGAAAGTGTGTAATCTTTGAAATGGTATCCGTGATTAACAAAGCATTCTGTACCATTCAGATGATATATCTACAATAACATTTTTTGATATTGTGTGAAATGTTCAGAAGGCACAGGAAGAAGCTGTAATCAACTGCAGGAACTGACCATATTTTGAGCTATGCACCCTATATGTTTACCCCATTCGGTTTTGATGGCTTTAAAAATATGTGCACTGTAACCCTGCAAATGAGTACTAAAGTACCTGTTCACCCCCTTTTGCTTGGTTCAATTTGCATAATCCTAATTGTCATATTTACGTGCCTCTCAGTCCCTAGTATACAGTACAAGGTGTACCTAGGGCCTGTAAGTTGAGAGCCAGAAAATTGCTGCGACTGAGTGCAGGGAGGAAGGAAGTAAATGGGGCAGAGGGACCAATACCCCCCACCCTCGAGCGCTCTCTTGATCCCTGCTCCTACTGGCCCAACCACTGCTTCCATCACCTTCAGTGACACCGCCGTCCATCTACACCTGTCCTAGCACTGAAGGGGGGGGGGTTGCTGGCAGCAGGCTAGGCTAGGCCCCAGACCATGTCCTACTACGGACAGAGGCGGCTGGCCCCCAGTCAATAGCGGTTACTCCCCCCACGCAGACCTCCGGAAATAGTATCAGATCACTGCCCTACAGCTGGCCTCCCATACAGCTCTAGCAAGTTCCTGGATCTTGCGCAGTAGCACACTGTAGCACATAGCAGCATACACACTGTTGTATGCTGCTATGTGCTACAGTGTGCTACTGGGCAAGATCCAGGAGCTTGCTGGAGCTGTATGGGGGGCCAGCTGTAGGAGGGGCTGGAGGGTGAAGAAAGAACGTAAAAGGCTCAGGACGATTTGGGGGGCCGATTAGGTCATGTAGGAGGATAACAAGAAGGTATTGCATCCTTCCTCCGCAGCCCATCATAACCATAGCCTCCCACCTAAAAAGGCCAGCCGGCTGCATGGAAGGCCAAGCGGTCATGCCAGCAAGGAAACTACTACCCTGCAGAAAGGGTACTACGCTTCAAGCCGATACTTAATCGGTTCCTCCCGCAGAACCCCCGCAGAACCCCCACAGTATCCCCTTGCATTACCTGGCAATCAATCAGCTCAAACATCAAAAGTGCTGATCAGCGAATACTTCAGCAAGGCAATGATCCAGACTCGGCCAAGTTCACCTTTACCCGTTATCCCACAACCAGAACCAGGTGTACTGGACAAGGCATTGACCTCCATATCTAGACACAGTGCAGCGCCGTCATTCAAAACACCTTGACCCTGTTCACTTGAGCCACAAACAGACCTGGAGATTCTTCATCAGCCTCATTCCACTCCAGGGAGCTCAAGAACAAAACCCTCAACAACGCACTAGCAGTCCTAGACACAAAGAGGGCCCAATCCCCTAGCTCAGGAGATCCCTGGGTCACAGAGGCTATGCCCAGAACTTTAAAGCAAGCCCCTCAACTCCAGTCCATTTCCTAACTCAAGCAACCAGCCCGCTCACCTTGTCGAACTTTACTAAAAGCTATACTGGCCCTGAAATAGCCTATACCTCTCCTGTGCCCACCTCAACCCTGTTGATCCGCCAACTGGGCTTACTGATTCTCTGATGCCAACAAGGACAACAAGGAGGGAAAGCTCTCTTGAAACAAGGAATCTATCAGACTGGTTCCTAGCCTCCCTGGAAGCCCGATTGAAGCTTCCCTGCATCAAACACAGGGACTTAACATGGGGAATCACTATAATCCCTACAGTACAACACGATCAGACAAGGAACAAATTGCGCTGCACTTGGCCCCCGAGCTCTAATTTGGTCTATTGACCTCTTTACACATAAAACAAGATTCCATCGCTACAGTACTATTATGGCAATCATTGAAGACGGATCTCCATATTGACCTAGTTCAAACAATTGCTTCAACCCCAAGTAGCTCCAGGCTACGTATTATGGAAAAGACCATCAGGCTACTAGAAGTCATCAACCCATGTCCCTGTTCTGAATTATTCAATAAACCTTCGTCCCTTCCAGAAATACAACGCTTGATCATTGCCAGTATTAAGAATAACATCCATGGTGGTGGAAACCCCACTCAAAACCTACAAAACAGGAATTCTCCAACTCAGACATTGTGTATAATAAACAGTGATCTATCGACTTTTCCCAGCGATGTCACCCCTCCTCCCTGAGAATCAGAACTGTTAGACCTGGCATCATTGGCGTGAGTCTCCCTTCCATTTTGTTGGATTGACTCCTCTGTTTTTGAAATGTTTTTGCTGGTTATATGCTTTGGGTACCGTGCCACTGCTATTCAGTGCCAAAGTGCAAGTGCTCCCTATGTTAAATTGATGTACTGATTAGTGACTCCATGATTGGGCTATTTGATTTTCTTGTCAGACCCTAGTACAGTGCACCATGTGTGCCCAGGGCTTGTAAATCAAATGCTGCTGGTGGGCTGCAGCACTGGTTGTGCCACCCACAGAAGCAGCTTGTAAAGTGTGTCTCAGTTCTGCCATTGCAGAACCTATGTGCAATCTGGTACTGCCATGCTGACTGACCAAATGCACCCACTTGATAGTCCCTAAACCTTCCCGTTTCTTCATATCAGACACCCATATGGTAGGCCCAAGGGCAGGGTGCATTGTAAGTATAAGGTAGGACATACCCTGGTGTGTGTAGCATGTCCTAATAGTGAATCACAGCCATTTTCATTTTTTCACTATTGCAAGGCTACCTGTTCTCCATAGGCCAGAATGGGCAGTTAGATTATTACATTTTATAATCCTAACTGACTCAGGTAACATGGTAGAAATTCGAATTTAGTATGCCTGAACTCAGAATGATAAAATACATCTGTTAGTAAAGTTGGTTTTAACATTCTGTGTTTGAATATACCACTTTTAGAAAATAGGTATTTTCTTGTCTAACTATCCAAAGCCTGCCTCTGCTAGGTTGTGTATTCCTTGTCTGGGGTTTGAGTGACAGGGCTGGGGAATTCCAGGAGACAGAATGAGTCAGCCCAGTGGTGAATAGGGAGATCTGCATCTAGATGGGAGGGAGGAGTTGCACCTGGGATCTGAATAGGGCTGGGCCTTCTCTCCACAATGCTGGCTCCACCTCCTGTGGGGCGTCTGATGTTTCTGCCCTGCACTGTGAAAGGAAAGAAGGAGTCCTGTAAACAAAGTGCTCAAGAACTGGTTTGGACTAGGAAGAGGCCTCTCTGCCTTCAGAGAACAAAGGATTTTGGGGTATAAATATTGGGACCCAGACCCAAGAACTTTAGATCACTTCTGGGAACAAGACGAACCTTTTGCCAAGGAGAAGAACCAAGGAAGCTGCAGGAGTTTGGACTTCCCCTCTGCCAGTGTGCTGTTTGCTGGGTTGGCCTGCAGTGGTGTCTTCATTGCCAAGGAAAGGAGAAGGAACTTTTCAAAGGACTTTCATCATCTTACAGAATATTTCTCCAAGGGCTTGAACTTGTGCTTGCCTCCTGCTGAAGTCTCAGGGACAAAAGACTTGACCACCAGCTCCCCTCTGAATTTCCTTGCTGGGAAATCTATCTACAGAAGCCTGCGTGTCGCTCGGAACTGGAAGCGCGACGAAACGAGAAGAAGCATGTCGCTGCCGCAGCTGTAGTCGTCGCATCGCCGGAGAAGCGTGCCGCCGCCGCATCTCCCAGGAAGCGTGTCTTTGTCGAAGTTGTCTGCTGTCACATCACCGGAGAAGCGTGGCGCCATCGAGAGGGTCGCCATCGCATCGCTGGAGAAGCGTGTCGCAGGGCCTGTCGCGGCTCCAAAGTACAGAGTCGTCGCAAGGCTGCCAGGGCGTGAACGCATCGTCGTCGCATCAAGGGCGCCATCTTCTTGCATCGCACCAGGATTGTTGCATCGCATCAAGGCGCCATCCTACGCATCGCAACCGGGCCGCTGGCCAAGAACCTACGCATCACCCCCGCACCGGTAAGGATCACAATGCATCCCCTACTCTGCGCAAGCATTGAGGCGCGACGCTTCATCTCCCCCGGAGCACGGAACCGACGCATCTCCCTCTGCGAGCCTTTTGTTTATTTTGCGTTACGCATCCAGGTACTTTTGTGAGAACTGTGTCGCATTTATCATCAACTTGAACTAAGTAACTTTTACCATCTTTAAGTCAATCTTAAGTACAGTATTGTGGATTTTTGTTGCTTGTGGTCTTGTGTTAAGTCTATATAAAGAATACTTATTTTTATAAAACCTATGTGGTGTCCATCTATAGTGTTTTCACTGTATTACTGTATGTGTTCACAAATGCTTAACACACTGCCTCTGAGATAAGCCTGTCTGCTCATGCCAAGCTACCAAGGGCATGAGCAGGGGTTATCTAGGAGTGTAATCCCCTTATCCTGACTTAGAAGCAAGGGCCCCTATTTGGACAAAGGTGTATACCATTGCCAACTAGAGACCCCCAGTTCTAACATTGGTGGTCAGCAGTGAGGATTTGGACCTGCATTTGTGACTCATATACAGTGATTGGTGTACACTACTAGTGAGTGCAGACCAATCGCGACCACATACTTTTTTTTAAGTAGAATTTTTTCCTTGGACTGTAAGTTTTTTCCTGAGAACTAGCAATTCTTACTACCATGAGTAGACCAGCATCTGTTGCATCTATGGATCTTGATTTTGAGGAAGAGAGGTTGGAAACCTATGTCTATGTCTATGTCTATGTATTGGTATTTGTAAGGCGCATATATCACCCGAAGGTCTCATAGCGCCAGCAGACACTCAAAGGTAAGGTGTAAGACATGCAGAATTTAGAAAAGCCATGTTTTCAAGAGTTTGCGGAATTTCTGATGGCTGGGTTCCAGTCTTAAATGTAGGGGGAGAGCATTCCAGCTTTCAGGGGCAATTTTAGAGAAGGACCTGTCTCCATTTTTGACGGTTCGTACATTGGGCACCCTTAAGAGGTGCGAGCTGGAGGATCTGAGAGTTCTCGTTGGGCGATAGTCTATTAGTTTATTTGCTAGATAGACTGGGCCGTTGCCGTTCAGAGATTTATGAACCAGACAGCACATTTTAAACTTAATGCGTTTTTTTATGGGAAGCCAGTGAAGCGCCTTCAGACAAGGGGCGGAAGAAGTGCGGGCCGGTAGATCAAGGGCCAATCTGGCTACAGTATTTTGAAGGACCTGGAGCTTGCTCAGGAGAGTCTCGCTAATAGAGGCGAAAAGAGCATTGCCGTAGTCTAGGCGACTAATAATTAGCCCCTGGATTAAAGGTAGACGAGAGGAGAGAGGGAGCCACTTAAAGATCTTCTTTAGGCTGCGTAGGAGTCCGAAGCTGGTGTGAGAGATATTTTTGATGTGATCAGCCAAGGTTAGTTTATTATCGAGCATTATCCCTAAGTTGCGGGCAGCTGTCTTGGGGAAGGACAGGCACCCAACTGTGCTGGCCACCATTCTTCTGACCAGTGCTTATGAGCATTTCCGAATAGCACAATCTCCGTCTTAGCCGCATTGAGTAGGAGGTAGTTGTCTGACATCCAGTCTTTTACTGCTAGCATACATTTTTGGAACCTTAATTTGATGTGAGTGGAGTTGGGACCCAAGGTAATGAGGATTTGAGTGTCGTCGGCATATGACACTGTCTCGAATCCATGAGCTTTAATTAGTCTTGCAAGAGGGGAGACGTAAAGATTGAAAAGTGTAGGGCTCAGGATAGAACCCTGAGGTACACCTTTGTCAACTGGCTGATTAGCTGATGAAAATTTGCCAATCTGGACCTTGGAACTCCGACCAGTCAGGTAGCTTTTGATCCAAGCCAAAGCAGGACCTTCGACACCAGCCTCTGCCAGCCATTCTATCAAGATGCTGTGTGAGATGGTGTCGAAGGCTGCGGATAGGTCGAGTAATATTAAGATGGCCGATTGTTTGGCATCCAAGGCAAGCCTGATGTTGTCGACCATTTCGAGTAGGGCTGTTTCGGTGCTATGGAACGCCCTAAAACCTGACTGGGAAGGGTCTAGCAGTTTGTTCGACTCAAGGTGATTAATGAGTTGAGTGTTGACAAGGGATTCAATAATCTTGCCGAACATCGGAAGAAGGGAGATGGGCCTGTAGTTCAGGGGTAGGGCTGGGTCAGCAGAAGGTTTCTTCAGAATCGGTCTAACGATGGCTTCTTTCCAATGTGAGGGAACCGTTGAGTGGGAGAGTGAGAGATTGAAAATTTTTGTTAAGTGAGGGATCAGAACTGGCGCAATTTTAGATAGAATTGGAGAGGAAGCTGGGTCAATAGGAGAGCCAGACTTGATTCTATTCATAGTCAAGGTGAGTTCGTCGTTCGAAAATGGGTGAAATTGATTTAGGATAGTGATGGGGATAGGCGGGGCTATATTGGTGGAAAGATCAGGAGAAAGAGACGAAGTGGTGGACTCGGTGAATGATTTATAGATATCATTTATTTTGTTGTAGAAAAAAGATGAGAGTATCGACCCAATTCCGAGACGCGTTAGCGACAGGTTGGCAGGATAGGGGGTTGGAGAACTCTTTTACTATTCTGTAGAGTTCTTTATGTGAATTTGCGGCCTGGTCTATCCTATTTCCCAAGTAGACTTTTTTGGCTAGTGCTATATCGCTCATGTATTGGTGGTGGAGCTTTTTGTAGAGAGATCTATCACTAGGGTCTTTGGTGCGACGCCATTTGCGTTCATGAGTTCTTACAGCCAGTTTTGTGGCCTTAAGTTCCACAGTAAACCATGGGGACAGTTTGTTGGGGCATCTCTTTAGTTTATTAGGAGCGATTATGTCGAGGGTAGTGGTGATAGCTTGGTCTAAATTGATGGCTGCCAGGTTAGGATCATTAAGCAATTCAGTGTGAGGGGGGGAAAAATGGGAGAAAAATGCTTCAGGGCTAATCATATTCCAAGGTCGACTCATGGTGGAGTCTCTGCTGGGTTGAGGAGTGGGTAAGGTAAGCTGAATATGGAAATATATCTTGAAGTGATCCGACCAGAGAACGGGTAAGGAGCAATCAATCGTTATCTTATCTGAATTAGTGAAAAGGAGATCCAGAGTATGGCCGGCAGAATGGGTGGGGCCGGTTACCAACTGGTCCAGGCCTAATGCATTCATACTGGTGATGAGTTCAACAGCGTGAGGGTCATGTGTGAGTTCAATGTGATGGTTAAAATCGCCTAACAGGAGGAAATTTGTCGAGGATAGTACATGTGGAGCGATAATTTCGGTTAGTTTGTTTGCAAAGTTGTGGACTCAAGCATCTCTGCAAGAAATTGAAAGTTGCTACACCAGGCATTTCTAAAAAGGATGACTACCAAAAGGAGCTGAGGGCCTGGCTAGAAGCAAGAAATGCCCCTGATCCAGTGGTGGAGCCAGCTGGGGATGCAGATGGGCAACTGGATAGGCCAGTATTTCCAGTCAGGGGAGGGGTACCGTCCCCACCTGGCAGTAGTATCTCTTCCAAAGATCTGTCCCCCAGAGAGTTGGAAGACAGGGAGAGAAATAGGGCACACAAGCTGGAGATGGCTAAGTTTAAGATGGAGGGTCAGAGGGAAGCAGTGAATAGCAGATTGTCCTTGGAGAGAGAGAGAACAAGAATGGAACATGAGAGGATGTTGAGGGAGATAGAGATCAAGGCAAAGGGCCTAGAGATCAATCCCTCTGGTGGCAGCGCACCATCTCTGCCTTCAGAAGGCAGGGTATATATTCCCAAGGATGTCATCAAAGATTTCCATAAGCATGAAGATACTGGGCAGTGGTTTGCAGCCTATGAAATAGCAATGTTGGCCCACCGGGTCCCTGAGAAAGATTGGGGAGCGGGATTGTGGGGCCGCTTTGTGAGTGAGGGGAGGGATACTTTGTTAGACCTAACCAGTGAGAATAGGATGTCTTATGCCCACATGAAGGAAGCACTGATGACAAGATATGGTTTGACCCTAGAACTCTATAGACAGAGGTTCAGGAATTGTAAGAAGCTGGAGGGAACCACTTGGGTAGAATATGTATCTTTCTTTTGCAGAGCTATGGATGGTTGGGTGAAGGGTAGCAAAGTGGATACTTTTGAAGCTCTCTATGATTTGATTGCACTTGTCTGCTGATTGTTTTCCAGAGCTACGCCAGCACCTTATTGATAGCAAGTTGACTAACCCTAGGAAGCTTGCTGAGGAGGCGGACCACTGGGTCAGTACCAGGGTCCACAAGGGTCATGTGGGAGACTCCGCCAAAGGTGGGCAGGGTCCCCAGCAGAAGAGTGGGGGGGGAGGACAAGGGTAAACAGAGGGAGTTCCAGAAAGGGCCCCAAAGTAATTCCCAAGGGAACCAAGGTAAGGGTTCCCAGCCTCCCCCTGAGAAGAAGTCAGAACCCCCGACAGGTAAACCTGTTCATAGGGAGCCTGCTACCTGCTTTCAGTGTAAGCAGGTGGGACACTGTTAGTATGATCCCCAGTGTCCTCAAAAGGGTTAGTATGTGCCACCCCGTGCACCCCCCTCAGATGGCCAGTGCAGCCCTGGGAGTGGAGGAGAAGTGTGACCAAGGTGGGTGGGGTCCCGCAGAAATGTCCCTTGTCTCATTAGGAGACTTTGAGATGGTCCCTCAAGCTCAGCTGCCTGATAACACTAAAAGGTACAGGCAGTAGGTGACCATCAATGGCCATAGAGTGGAGGCTCTTAGAGACACAGGAGCCAGTGTGACAGCTGTCAAGTGTCACCTGGTGTCTCAAGAGCAGGTTGTCCCCAATGCCTTTTACCCAGTTGTTGCTGCTGACAACACAGAGAGCCACTGCAAGGTGGCTCAGGTTCCCTTTGAGTGGGGTGGGGTCTCTGGTACTCTTCAGGTAGCTGTGAGGCCAGCCATGCCTGTGGATTGTCTGTTGGGCAATGATTTGGAGAGCTCCCCTTGGGCTAAGGTGGAGAAGAGGGCTCATTTGGAGATGTTGGGTCTGCCTGAGTGGGCGTGTGTGACCACTCGGTCTATGGCAGCCAAGGGTGTTCAAGAGATCCTGGAGCCAGTATGGCCCAGGAACCTGCCTTAAAGAGAAGAGGCAGGGGGGTGGGAAACCAGCCCCCATTGTTCCCACGGTCCAGGAGGAGGCAGACCTTGAGGGGGATGCCCTGGAACCTACAGGGGAGCAAGTTGCTGAACTGGGGGGCCTGCCTGAGCTGACCCATTGGCAGCAAGAAGGAGGACCCTCCAGGGAGGAATTTTGTACAGAACAAAACAAATGCCCTTCTCTTGTGGGTTTGCGGCAACAGGCCACAGACCAGGCAGCAGGTGGTCAGTCTGGATCAGATTGGATCTACTGGGAGAACGACCTCCTGTATAGCGAGCCTAAGGTTGCTGGGCCTGGGTCAGCCCATGTGCTGACGGTACCCCAGCGCTTCAGAGCCTTCCTACTGGGGTTGGCTCATGATGTACCTTTAGCTGGACAGCTGGGGCAGGGCAAGACCTTTGAAAGGCTTGTCACCCACTTTTATTGGCCCCAGATGCGGAAGAGTTCAGATACTCATGGTAGGACTTGTCAAACTTGCCAGGCAAGTGGGAAAAGTGGAAGGAGGCACAAGGCCCCTCTCCAACCTTTCCCTGTAGTCAGTACCCCCTTTGAATGGGAGGGCATTGACATTGTGGGGCCACTGGACCCCAAGACAGTCATGGGCCCATGGGCAACAGGTTTATCCTGGTCTTGGTGGACCATGCTACCCGGTACCCGGAAGCCATGCCGCTCAGGACAGTGACGGCCCCTGTGGTGGGACGTGCGCTGATGGGGATTTTCTCCTGTGTGGGGTTCCCCAGAGAGGTGGTGTCAGACCGTGATACCAATTTCATATCTAGTTATATGAAGTCCCTGTGGAAGGAGTGTGGTGTTACCTACAAGTTCACCACTCCTTACCACCCCCAAGGCAAAGGGATGGTTGAAAGATTCAACCGGACCCTTAAAGGCATGATCATGGGTCTTGAGGAACCAATGAGGAATAAGAGGGACGTCCTCTTGCCATGCCTTCTGTTTGCTTACCGTGAGGTGCCACAGAAGTCCCTAGGGTTCAGTCCCTTTGAACTTTTGTCTGGATACCCGGTAAGAGAACCTTTGAGTCTGGTCAAGGAAGGCTGGGAGCAATCTCCTAGGAAACCTCCCCAGGATGTATATAGTTACATGCTGGCCTTCAGGAACCAGACTCGGCGATTCAGAGAGCTCGCTCAGGCGAATCTGGAAGCCAGCCAGGAAGAAATGAAGCGGTGGTAAGATCAGAATGCCACTCTGATTGAGCTTCAGCCTGGACAGAAAGTTTGGGTCATGGCCCCTGTAGAGCCTTGCACGCTCCAGGACAAGTGGACCGGTCCATTTTAGGTGGTGGAGCGCAAGAGTGATGTCACCTATCTGGTGAACTTGCGGTCTCCCCGGAACCCTTTGCGGGTCCTACATGTTAACCGCCTGAAGCCCCACTTAGAAAGGTCCGAAGTGAGCATGCTCCTAGCGACGGATGATGGAATGGAGGAGGAGACCGAGCCTCTTCCTGACCTCCTGTCTGTGACAGAGCAAGATGGGTAGGTGGATGGAGTCAGCCTCTCTGCCACCCTGACCCCTGATCAGCAGCAAGATTGTCGCCAACTGTTGGGGCAATTCTCTGATCTATTTTCCTTGATTCCTGGTATCACTGAGTGGTGCGTCCATGATGTGGACACCGGGGACAGTCCTCCTGTGAAGTACAAGGCTTACAGAGTGACTGACAAGGTCAGAGCTTACATCAAGGAGGAAGTCTCCAAGATGTTTGCTTTAGGGGTGATTGGGTCCTCAAACAGTCCTTGGGCCAGCCCAATGGTTTTGGTCCCAAAGGCTGGTGTGCCTGGTGCCACACCTGGTCTCCGGTTCTGTGCGGACTATCGAGGACTCAATTCAGTCACCAGGACTGAAGCGCACCCCATCCCCAGAGCTGATGAGCTCATTGATTGGTTAGGGGCTGCACGGTACCTCAGCACGTTTGATTTGACGTCTGGGTACTGGCAGATCGCCTTAACTGATGGGGCCAAGGAGAAGTCAGCATTCTCCACACCAGATGGGCACTACCAATTCCGGGTAATACCTTTTGGGATGAAGAATGCCCCTGCCACCTTTCAGAGATTGGTCAACCAGGTGTTGGCTGGACTGGAGGATTTCAGTGCCGCCTACCTGGATGACATTGCAGTGTTCAGCGCCAGTTGGGAAGAACATCTGCGCCACCTCTGGGAAGTGCTGATGGCACTGCGAAAGGCAAGCCTCATGATCAAGGCGAGTAAGTGCCAAATCGGGCAGGGTTCTGTGGTGTACTTGGGGCACCAGGTAGGGAGCGGCCAGGTGGCCCCCTCCAACCCAAGATTGATACCATCCTGGCATGGGAACCCCCAAAGACTCAGACACAGGTGAGAGCCTTTTTAGGACTCACGGGGTACTACAGGAGGTTTGTCAAGGGGTATGGCAACATTATTGCACCCTTGACTGAGCTGACTTCCAGGAAGCAGCCCATGAAAGTGAACTGGACTGACACCTGTCAGAAGGCTTTTGACGCCCTGAAGACTGCCATGTGCACAGCACCCGTGCTTCAGGCGCCCAGCTTCTCAAAGGAATTCATTGTTCAAACAGACGCTTCAGAGCATGGTGTGGGGGCTGTTCTAGCACAGATTAATGAGGAGGGCCTAGACCAACCTGTAGCCTTCATCAGTAGGAGGTTACTTCCACGGGAACAGCGGTGGAGTGCAATTGAGCGTGAGGCATTTGCTGTGGTCTGGAGAAGAAGCTGAGACCATACTTGTTTGGGACTCACTTCCTGGTTCAGACCGACCACAGGCCCCTCAGATGGCTAATGCAGATGAGGGGTGAGAACCCAAAGTTGTTGAGGTGGTCCATTTCCCTACAGCGTATGGACTTTACGGTGGAACACCGCCCTGGTACAGAACACGCCAACGCTGATGGTCTTTCCAGATTTTTCCGCCTTAGTGATGAGAACTCCCAAGGGGAAGGGTAGTTCTCTCCACATTTCAGCTGGAGGGGACACGTGTTAGACCTGGCATCATTGGCGTGAGTCTCCCTTCCATTTTGTTGGATTGCCTCCTCTGTTTTCGATATGTTTTTGCTGGTTATATGCTTTGGGCACTGTGCCACTGCTATTCAGTGCCACAGTGCAAGTGCTCCCTATGTTAAATTGATGTATTGATTAGTGACTCCATGATTGGGTTATTTGATTTACTTGTCAGACCCTAGTACAGTGCACCATGTGTGCCCAGGGCTTGTAAATCAAATGCTGCTGTTGGGCTTGCAGCACTGGTTGTGCCACCCACAGAAGCAGCTTGTAAAGTGTGTCTCAGGTCTGCCATTGCAGAACCTATGTGCAGTCTGGTACTGCCATACTGACTGACCAAATGCACCCACTTGCCAGTCCCTAAACCTTCCCTTTTCTTCATATCAGACACCCCTATGGCAGGCCCAAGGGCAGTGTGCATTGTAAGTATAAGGTAGGACATGCCCTGGTGTGTGTAGCATGTCCTAATAGTGAATCACAGCCATTTTCGTTTTTCACTATTGCAAGGCTACCTGTTCTCCATAGGCCACAATGGGCAGTTAAATTATTACGGGACAGATGTAGGTGGCTAAATACCGGTCGGTAACGCCGAAATTCGTTAAATTTCTGCGTTACCGACCGGTATTTACCCATGTGCGATGTAGGTATTACCGAACGCCATCACTAATAAGGAATCGGTAAAAATAAGGGAAACCAGTTACCGATTCCTTATTTAGCGATTGGCAGACACCGAAACACTAAAACACCGAATCGGTAAATAAGAAATCGGTAAATAATTGCAAATGCGATGTACCAAAACTCGGTAATACCAAATTTGCCAAAAATCGGTATTTAAGAATCGGTAATTACCACTGACTCCAAGCAGGTGGTAATCAGTTGCACTGCATAAAAACAGCCCCAAAATGCAACAGTTTGAACACAATGGCGGCCCTTTACATTATAGCAAGGCGCCTATGTTTGCGAGCAGCAGAACTGAGGGTCTGGAGACGGGAGGAGCGTGTGTACAGACTGCGAGTCACACTGTTCCAAATGACTGAGGCAGAAATACATGAGAGGTACAGGCTACACCCACAGACCATCCTAGACCTGATACGGGACCTGCACCCATTCCTGGAGCATCAGACACCAAGGGCACACGCCATACCAACACATGTGCAGGTGCTCTGTAGCCTGCACCTATTTGCATCAGGAAGTTACCAGGGTGTGATAGCTGTGGCAGGTGGTGTGTCATAGAGTTGCCTTTCCCGTTTCTTCAACTCTTTCTTGGATGCCACATACGTTTCCCCAGCACACAGGCGGAACTGCAGAAGACAAAGCTGGGTTTCTACCAAAAGGCACAGTTCCTGCATGTAATAGGGTGCATTGATGGGACACACATACCAATCTGCCCACCTGCTGCTACAGAATACATATACCGCAACCGCAAATCCACGCATTCCATCAACGTGCAGGTGATATGTGATGCAGACAACATCATCACTGACATCGAGGCCAAATTTCCAGGGAGTACCCATAACTCCTACATATTCAGAAACAGTGGGATCGACAAACGTCTGGCTGGTGGTCAATTTGGAGAAGGATACCTGCTAGGTAAATCAATGTGACACACCCTGATGTATACCTTGGATGAATGTATTGGTGACTCCAATTAATGGGACTTCCTTTCCCATTTAGTTGACAGCGCATATGACGTGCAGTCATTTATCCTAACTCCATACCTCAACCCTTTCACCCCAAGTGAGAGGAGATACAATGTGGCACATAAAAGCACGCGCAACGTTGTGGAGCGTACCTTTGGACTACTAAAAATCAGGTTCCGTTGCCGCCACAAAAGTGGAGGTCCACGTCAGTACCGCCCCATTATCTGCTGCAAAATAATAGCAACATGTGCAATGCTGCATAACCTTGCCACAAAGAAAGGAACAGCAGTGGAACTAACTGACTCTGAGGACGAGGGTGAGGACTGTCCACAACCAGAGCACAGTGCAGCAGGTGTGGCAGCAGCACCGGATGGGAGACACAGACGGGCTGAGAAAACACACAACTATTTCTGAGTAAGTAAGGAGACATAGCTAGTTACTGTATGTGAGTGATGGTGTTTAATGATCATAGCACACCACCACAACTTGAAGTGCATCACACATTAGGCATAAATCAAATGCAGTGTCCATACAAAAAATGGGTTACATCACCCATTTGAGGAAAACCATGTTAAGGCTGGCTCTACTTCCTGCGGCCATGCGCTGCACTGCTGCGTTCCTTGGCCACACTGTCCTCACTGCCAGTCTGTCCTGTGGCAGCGCTGTGGCGTTCGCTGCGCCTCCTGGACTCTGTGGGAGGGGGCGTGATGCTACTGTGGCTAGTAGCCTCTTCACTTTCACCCCATCACCTGTAGTGGCTACCTTGTCTGTTTGTAGCACTTCTAGTGCACTGGTCACTGTGACCAGCCCCCTTGCCACATCACGGCTGCAGTGGGCCATCTCCTCCTGCATGGCCAGCGAGCGCCTGCACAGCAGAGAGGTGGCAGTGGAGAGGCGGTTCACCGCCTTGGTGTAATTGTCAAGTTTCTGCCTCTCCCTGCGCCTTGACAAATGGTCCTCATCTAATTTGCTGCACAGCAGCCTCACAGCCTCGGACACGTCCCTCATGCTCTCAGCCACAGTAGTGTTCATGGAACAGATGCCCTTCTCAATACACTGCATGTGGCCATTCATCTGTGCCATCTGCCGCTGCACTGACCTAATTGCTTTTCCTTGCAGGCGCTGGACCTTCAACATGTTCCCTTTTTCGAACAGGCAAGAATGAAATGGCGTTAGTGTTTTCAACATCGTGAGAACGAAGTTTTATATATTGGAAGCCTCTCAAATAGGATCTCCTATAGGAGAAAATAAGAAGTCTTCATTCATCTTCCTTGTGGAAATATGTCCACATACCATATGGAACTATGAAAGCCCCTTAGAAAGTGTGGCCATTTTCTCCCAAAGAAGAAAAAAAGAAAATAAGAACAACCAGATGTTTATTTGGCCAATATATATTGTTCCCTCTATAGCCTCATAAATTTAGAGGATTTTTAGTGGAAAAGTATCTGCCTACTCGATGCGAGTCGTAATACGGACCAGCCCTTCCTGAACTGGATAGTATTCCACGTTACATCACGCATAGAACCCCTGTTTATTGCCGCACAGACGATAAAGAAATTTCTAAAAACTTTTTGGTCCTGAGGAAGGAGACACGAAAATTGTATTAAGTCTCCGAAACGTGCGTAGACCAGTGACTACACATCTGATAGATCCACAGAAGAACTACATGTCAATGTGTTGACTAAGACGTTTTATGACCTCCTAAGGCTTTCAAAAATTTATGAACTAGAATTTATGCAGGATCTTACATCAGATGTGGTGTTTAGCAGAAACACTTCTTTGTGGTATGTCTGATTGTATGTGAGAGTAAGAGTGATAGGTGAGAATGATAGTGTGATGGTTGTTTCTATGGGGGTTTCTCCAATGTTTCTTTAAATTGTGCTTTTTTTCAAAAATTTAGAAGTTGAGTATATAACCTTTTTTCAGTGTCTTAATTGTACAGATTGTTATAATCCAATGTAATGTGGAAACATATTTATGGAAATATTGAAAAGATATACAAATCATATATAAAAAAAGACTAAATGAATGTTTTGTGATATTAAAAAAAATTAAAAAATAAAAAGATGAAAGAGTAAGTTGCTGTGTCATGCAATTTTGCTCTGGGGAATGTCTACATACAAGTAACTACTACTGAAAAATTAGATAGGTCAGATAAGAGGCTCTTTTTCTTTGTTTGCACCCTCTCCCCTCCTCTTGGGCCTAAAAGTAATTAGGGGAACCCTTTTGTACTTACACAGGACCTTCAACATGTTCCCTTCAAGGCCAGTGAACACACTCTCATCTTAGCCCTGAGAAGGAGGACTGGCTGCCCTTGCCCTGCGGCGTCTGGAACGTGTGTGGGCACGCTCTGTGGGGGACTGTGAGCCTGACCCGTTGTCCTCCTCAGCCACCGTGGACTGTTGTCCTTCTGTGCTGTCCTCCTCGGACACCTCCATCTGCTGGAGGGTGGACACTGAATGCCTCCTGCCTCTCGGTGCTGGTGGTGTTGATGTTGGCGGTGGTGATGGTGATGGTGATGGTGGTGGTGGTGGTGATGGTGGTGGTGGTGGTGGTGATGGTAGCGGTGGTGGTGGTGAGGTGGTGTGTCCTGCAGGCGACTGGACCTCCTCCTCTTGTCTTGTCTCTATCCTGGGTGCCTTTCCTTTGCTCCCCTCTGCTATCCTGCGAGATGGCTCGCCTGTGAAGACAGAACGTACATTTGCTCACTTCTCTGGCAGCATTTGCATTGTAATATATTTCATGCCTGCCAATCACACTGACTGTCCTCTGCTTGCTAATTGCTAATTGGTGTCACATGCCTTTGGGTTCAGTGTACTGATTGTTCTGACATGTGTTACTTCTGACTACATCTCCCATAATGCATTGCAGGTTTTAAGTAAAACATGTACTGGAGTGAGAGTCCCTATGCCTCTTTGGGGATTGGGGGTAGGGAGTGGGGGGCACAGCATGCTGTGAATGCATCTTACATTGTTTGTTGGCAGCTCTGGCTGAGCTGTCTGCATCCCCAATCCCACTCACACTCTCTGTCTAGAGGGTGGACTCTACCAGGAGATCCAGGGCAGTTGGTGCAGGTGCTGTGTACCTCCCTCCACCTGTACGGTTGGCCTGCTTCTGCCTCTCTGCCAGCCTCGCCTTAGCAGACTTCCTTGGATCATACCATCTTTTTTTTAGGTCCTCAATGGAGCGCTGGGTGACTCCGATGGCATTTATTTTTTCTTGAATTGCAAGCCAAATCTGCCTTTTCTGTGGCTCAGGCACGTGCAGGGACTGTTTGCCAAATAATTTCTCGTGGTCCTTGGTCACATCCTCAATAAGGACCTCCAGCTCCCTCTCACTGAATTTGTGCTTCCTTTTTCTTTCACCTGCCTCCTTCTCCCTCTCCTGCTTGTCCATTTTGCTCAGTTTTGTTAGCAGAATTCAGTTGAGTTGCTCCTGGCTTCTCTGCTCTGATCCCTGCCTCACAATCAGCTCCAGGTTCAGTGCAGATGCATGGGTGTGGCCACTTCCTGTTTGGGAGGTAATGAGGATGCACAGGATTGGCTGATTTGACAATTACCGACTTTTAAATTACCGAATCGCTAATTAACGAATCAGTATTAAGGATTCGGTGATAACGTGTCGGTAATGGGGAATCGGTATTAATTTTTTACCGATTCATTCCGAATCGCTATTTATTTACGATTTTTACTGAATCGGTAATTTTTACCGATTCATTACGTACATCTGGAATACCGAGTTCTTAATAACAAATATGTAAAATTCGCTATTAAGGACTCGGTATTTCAGGATTACCTACATCTGGCCCTACATTTTATAATCCTAACTGACTCAGGGAACATGGTAGAAATTCGAATTTAGTATGCCTGAACTCAGAATGATAAAATACATCTTTTAGTAAAGTTGGTTTTAACATTCTGTGCTTGAAAATACCACTTTTAGAAAATAGGTATTTTCTTGTCTAACTATCCAAAGCCTGCCTCTGCTAGGTTGTGTATTCCTTGTCTGGAGCTTGAGTGACAGGGCTGGGGAATTCCAGGAGTCAGCCCAGTGGTGAATTGGGAGATCTGCATCTAGATGGGAGGGAGGAGTTGCACCTGGGACCTGAATAGGGCTGGGCCTTCCCTCCACAATGCTGGCTCCACCTCCTGGGGTGCTGCTGATGTCTCTGCCCTGCACTGTGAAAGAAGAGAAGGAATCATGTCAACGAAGTGCTCCAGGGCTGTGCTTTCCCTCCACAATGCTGGCTCCACCTCCTGTGGGGCGTCTGATGTTTCTGCACTGCACTGTGAAAGGAAAGAAGGAGTCCTGTAAACAAAGTGCTCAAGAACTGGTTTGGACTAGGAAGAGGCCTCTCTGCCTTCAGAGAACAAAGGATTTTGGGGTATAAATATTGGGACCCAGACCCAAGAACTTTAGATCACTTCTGGGAACAAGACGAACCTTTTGCCAAGGAGAAGAACCAAGGAAGCTGCAGGAGTTTGGCCTGCCCCTCTGCCAGTGTGCTGTTTGCTGGGTTGGCCTGCAGTGGTGTCTTCATTGCAAAGGAAAGGAGAAGGAACTTTTCAAAGGACTTTTATCATCTTACAGAATATTTCTCCAACGGCTTGAACTTGTGCTTGCCTCATGCTGAAGTCTCAGGGACAAAAGACTTCACCACCAGCTCCCCTCTGAATTTCCTTGCTGGGAATTCTATCTGCAGAAGCCTGCGTGTCACTGGGAACTGCAAGCGTGACGCAACGAGAAGATGCGTGTTGCCGCCGCAGCTGTAGTCGTCGCATCGCTGGCTAAGCGCGCCGCCACCGCCTCTCCCAGGAAGCGTGTCTTCGTCGAAGCTGTCTGCTGTCGCATCACTGGAGAAGCGTGACGCCATCGAGAGGGTCGCCATCGCATCGCCGGAGAAGCGTGTCGCAGGGCCTGTCGCGGCTCCAAAGTACAGAGTCGTCGCAAGGCTGCCAGGGCGTGAACGCATCGACGTCGCATCAAGGGCGCCGTATTGCGCATCGCAACCGGGCCGCAGGCCGAGAACCTACGCATCACCCCAGCACCGGTAAGGATCACGACGCATCCCCTACTCTGCGCAAGCATTGAGGCTCGACGCATCATCTCCCCCGGAGCACGGAACCGACGCATCTCCCTCTGCGAGCCTTTTGTTTATTTTGCGTTACGCATCCAGGTACTTTTGTGAGAACTGTGTCGCATTTATCATCAACTTGAACTAAGTAACTTTTACCATCTTTAAGTCAATCTTAAATACAGTATTGTGGGTGTTTGTCGTTTGTGGTCTTGTGTTAAGTCTATATAAAGAATACTTATTTTTATAAAACCTGTGTGGTGTCCATCTGTAGTGTTTTCACTGTACTACTGTATATGTTCACAAATGCTTAACACACTGCCTCTGAGATAAGCCTGTTTGCTCGTGCCAAGCTACCAAGGGGGTGAGCAGTGGTTACCTAGCAATGTAATCCCCTTATCCTGACTTAAAAGCAAGGGCCCCTATTTGGACAAAGGTGTATACCATTGCCAACTAGAGACCCCCAGTTCTAACAGAACTCAACAAGCTAACCTCCCCCGCAGGTAAGACATTAGGTATCCCCTCTCGGGAATCAACGGCTGTGTTATCTTCCAGATAGGTACCCTATGTAGGCGCAGGTAACATTGCAACCTTTCACCTATATTCTTCCCTATATTACATACATAACGGTTCTTAGGGACTGACCTTTTACCTAGATATGACACTGCATTGAGAACGCAGGTTTTTCCCTAGTTCGAATCTCATACATTATGCATGAGGCTTCTTGGAAGCACAGCAGGACTAACAGCAGGATGAATATCTCCTGTATAATATCTCTGTATAAAGTTCAGGCCCGACGTCATCCTTAAGGCCTACACAGTAACACAGCAAGGACCCCTGGGATGACCTATGGGTATACACACATCATGTCTTAATTAGAAAGATAGAGGAGACCGAGACCTCCCGGCTGACACAATGACCAGAGATGCTGAGGTTCCTTCATGCAGACGCTCCAGCTCGCAGTGGTCTAACATCCCTCGTGGGGTGTCCAACCTGAGAGCAGGATGGGGTCCCATATTCTCTCATTCTAAGGTATTGGGGTTGACCTAGAGGTATTCTTGGCATAACACCTACATAGATTCTAGGTACATTTAGGTACATCTAGTTAGGGAGACATCGTAGGAGTACGCAATTTTTATGATGTATTTTATATACTTGTATGTATTCATGATTATTGCAAAATAGTAAATCTATACCATCCATTTACTTTCTTAGTGCTTCTAATCATATATCTCTGCTACTGTCTAATGGTTGTTGCAGCTTATCTATTCTACACTAGAATAACAACTCTTCAATAAATTCTTATTGAAAAAGCCCAACCTCTTTATTCCGTGTATCTCTCTGAGCACGAGTGACTGAGCGAAAGGTAGTATATTGTTTCCACGATTTTGAGGGATCGGGGTTATCATGTTCTGAGGTCGTCAAGAACTATTCTTTCCCCGATAAGAGGAGATTCTAGTGGCACTGTGAGCTATCTGATACAAAACAGGCTAACATATCCGGTGGGGGTGCACAGAAACAGTCTGCCACCAAACTCACAGTTTATGTTATCCAAACGAGCAGATCCTGTATAGTTCATATAGGAACTATACGACATGACGTCCCCAATGTTGGTTGGGTACTTATTTAACAGTAGAATCTGAGTAGTTCAGTCATGCTATTCTCAGAGACCCTTACTCACAAAACACCAGAGATGTCTGGAGTGGGTGGGCACAAACTCCACCACAGCTGAGTAGACTAAAAAATCCTATTCATTGGCTGTTGGGTAATCAAGCTTGAAGGACACAGTGTTCCAAACATTTTGCAAATACACCGTATCTTGATTCCTGTGAGAAAGTGCCCTCTTTCTGCAAGGTTGCCCCCACATTTTTGCTGAATTGCTGATGACTGAGTGTGCCCTGGGCTCCTGCTAATCAATCAGGTACCCAGGGCCTATGTTCTTTCCCTAAAACTGCATTGAAGCCTAAACCCAATTGGCATCTCTGGCAACAGGTCAGTCCCTGGTAAATGGTACCACAGGTACCCAGGGCACTGTGACCAGAGAAGGCCTTTTAGAGGTCCTGTACCACTACACTCACACACTGCCTTTGCATGCTGCGTGTTTTGGTGCAGAACAAAGTGAAGAGTCGACACGGCACACATCTCTGTGTGCCATGCCTACCACCCACTGCCAGCCGCTGTTGGTAGTGGGAGTAGCTAACGGGCGGTGACGTGGGGAGGGGGAGGGGCAGGTAGGGGGGGTAGTAAACTATGGATTACGGACGTTTTCAGGTAAGTACACATATAAATAAATAAAACCAATTTTGTTGCGCGCACTGCATCCCCAAATGCGATGCAGTGCGTGCAACGAAATTCGTTTTATTTATTTATATGTGTACTTAACTGAAAACCTCCGTAATCCATAGTTTACTACTTCCCACCCTGCCCCTCCCCCTCCCCACGTCACCGCCCGGCAGCTACTCCCACTACCAACCGTGGCTGCCCAGTGCCCTGGCATAGGTCAGGCAACCCTTTAGCTGGGTGCACTACACCAGTGGTGAGGGTACAGGTGCATAAGCCCAGTACCCCTACAGTGTCTAAATCCATTCTTAGACATTGTAAGTGCAGTGCTGCCATTAAGAGTATATGGTGCTGGGAGTTTGTCATTACGAACTCCTCAACACCATAATGGCTACAATGAAAACTGAGAAGTTTGGTATCAAACTTCTCAGCACAATAAACCCACACTGATGCCAGTGTGGGATTTAATGAAAAATGCACACAGAGGGCAACTTAGAGCTGCCCCCTGAAAACTAACCCACCTCTAGTGTCCAGGTTGAGTGGCTGCTTTCAGCTCCCTCCACCAGACATTTCTGGACCCATGGGTCGAGAGCCTGCTGCTCTCAGGGGCCTGAAACAATGCACATCCTGGGACGAGGTGCCAAGCCTCCTCCCCCAGGATGGGCAGGGTTCACGAAGGGGAAGCTTCAAAGGCTTGCCGCCTTTGTGAATTTCTCCAGGCCACTTGCTGCTTTCAGCAACTGGTACCCACTGGTTCTGACCCCCGCTTTGGGCGGGAGAACCGGCGGGAAAAATAAGTGAGTAAGAGAGGTGTACCCACCTCTGCCAACTTTACCCCTCAGGTCGGGGAGGCGAGGTGAAGCACAACTCTCGATCCACACCATCTTGAAAATGGGGGTACTCAGCCAACCAGGGACATGCTCATGCCCCCCTCCCACTGGAGGGTGGCATAATAGGGGGTGTACTTACCCCAGGAAAGGGACCCATTGGTCCCTGCCTTTTACCTACCTGTAATGCCCCATAATCTAGTATTTAGGGGCACCCCTGAACCTTGCTTCCTCAGACAAGTACCTGCAACAAGAAAAGAATAAGGAGTACCGAACCGCCTTGCCTAAGCTAACAAGAGGAAGATGCCCACTGACTTGACCCCAGCCCTACCAGCCTGCGAAATTCCGGTGTGTCCTGAAGCCAGCAACCTCAAAAACCCCGGAGGACCTGCCTGCTTTCAAGCACAAAGACGTTGTCTCCTGTGAACACCGGATTTGTTCACCTGCAACCTGTGGCTCCAGCCGTACACCGCAAATCTGCACCACTCTGCACCCGCCTTCCACAGCCTGAGCTCGATCGGGCAAACACCACGAGGAGGTCACCCCGGCGATCTTGACCCAAGAACCAGCGACCCTTGACTTGTCAGGCCGCATTAAACAATGATCACTGGAATGCCAAGATCATTATGCATATCAGCAGTGAAACATTGTACCTTTGCGAAGAAAAGGGAGATCGAATTGAAAAGGGAGGTCGAATATCTAGTAAGACGTCGTACTTCCTGGGAAGCACTCTCCACGTGGACTGTCATTTCTCTTAGGAGACTCGTGGATATCGCCCATTGACTTATGATTGAAACCTGAGAACTTAGTGCCTTGCTAGTGGAGCGTTTTCACTTTCTTGATATATAGATCTCTGAATTATTATGTTTTCCAATGTTAATGGAGATACTGCACCTTTGTGTTTTTTATACTACTACTCTCTGACCAAGCTTGATTGCAGTTTGCCCTGAAGAAGTCTATGATTTACACCATATAGACGAAACCCTTATTGGCTAGAATCTACATCTATGTTGGACTGTGTCAAATGAAAATAAAAAGCAGAAGAAGAAATCTGTGGCAACTACCATTGTGGACTGTTCTAATTATTTTGGACACATTGCTCAAGATATTAACTCTTTTTTGTGGCTATACGTGTGGGCTTTTGTCTACACAACTGGTGAAGGTGGGTGGCCGTTACATATATCCTTTGAGCATTCAGATTTGTTTGCTGTGACTTCACACAACTCAGGGCATCATATACCCTGCCACGCTTTTTTCCTCTATCATATGCACTTTAGCACTATTTAGCAGTGGTAAAATGGCCAGACTCCTAAAGATAGCAAACATAAAGTTACAAACAGGAGGTCAGAAGGCAAAAGGTCAGAGGAAACCACGCCAAGGATGCCAGGTCTAAAACCTATCTTCTGTGTATTATCCATAATTGTTTTGCTTCAGCAGAAATTCAAAAGGATTGAACAGAAGCTTGATACACAGCAGCCTGATACATCTGACTGGAACACAGCTGTCGTGCACTGCAGTCTGGTGCACATACATCTGACAAACACTAGCATGATGGCGGGACTGACAGATAGCAACTAGACTGTAACTTTTTGGTACTAAGCAACCTGACAAGCAAATACTACAGAGATACTTTTAGAGCCCGCCCTCATCTGAGAAAGCAAAGCCCTCACAGTAGCCAAATCCACATCAGACACACATATAGTCTGTGTTGTAGATAGTCATATTCTAAAATGGCTGACATACGCACATTCCGACACACATGTACGGCTTCAGCACCACAGTCTAATACACATACTGCGGTGACATGTACACAGATGGCATGGTGCCTAATCTTGGAGCCTGAATGGACAGTTTTTTATAATTTTCTTGCCCACGGGTGACAGATGCTTGAGTTTTGGGTTAGGGGTATGGCTTTTTTCAGTCTGCAGAAATTATGTAGATTATTTGACTAAGCCAAAAGAGAAATGTCATGATCAAGAGAACAGCCCTTATATTACTGGGACATTAATGCATAGATGAAGTGACCGTCCTCAGGAAAGAGTGGATAACACTGATGGCGATTGCAAGTCAGATCGAAGGAGACAGGTTCATTCACATCTCAAGTAAATCTACCTATGTAAGGCTAGTGGGGTGGCAAAGGAAATGAGTCATGTCAGGCTGCTGCTGCTCCTGAAAAAATCATTACAGCTGGGGCAAAAGTGTCACATGCCAGGCTTGCGACTGGAAACATGGTGAAGGTGCACAATGCTGTTTATCTTCGATGCACAACGTGATCAGCCAGCATTGATAAAGTCAATAGGGCTTATAGCTGAAAGCTGTTACTTTCAATCATGCAGTCACTCCTGCTTCATTCATGTACTCAGTCATCTCTTCATCTGCCTATTCACTCATTTCTGCATTCATCCAATGCATAGTCACAATTCCACATACACAAACTTGCCCACCACTGAAGAGGCCCCTACAGTTTTCAGTGAGAACTTTCTGGTGACGTGTGAAAGAGCATTTGCTAGTCTTTGAAGGGTGTGAGAGTGCTGTTGTAGTGTGTGACTGCCAGTCACTGTGGGGTTTCAGAATGAATCGAGTAGTGAGTGGCTCCTAACTTATAGGAGGGGGATGCTTCCAGTAGTGTGTGACTGACACACTGATGAGAATATTGTATGTAATGCAAGTCTTCTTGTGCGTGAGGGATGTGGGAGTGCTTCCCACATCCCTCACGTATGTGCCTCGTTCTATGTGAGTGATGTGGATTGCTGTTGGTAGGATGACTGATAGTATGTGGGGAGTATGAGAATTTGTTGGTATTTAGGGCGTCTTCCTTTTCTATGTTGAAGGCTTTAACCGGCCTCTTCGTGTTTTCATTGAATCCACAGCTGAAAACACGCTGCGGATGTGTTTAATTCTTAAAACAACCTGGCCTGCACCAGTCATGCATAAGCGCAGTCCTCTTCCTCTGCTTATGAACTAGGATGGTAAATTTTCCGCAGTGAGTTTGACAAAGATATGGAGGGGGCACTTATGACCCAGGCTGCCCATGTATTTACTTCCTAAAACCCTTGCACATGCCTGCTGGTACAGCATTCCCCGGCCCCTCTGTTCCTATCACATTGTGCATCGAAGATAAACAACATCATGCACCTTCATCATGTTTCCAGTTGCAAGCCTGGCATGTGGCACTTCGGCCCCAGCTGTAATGATTTTTAGGTCTCGCCTAGCGTTACAGTACATGCGCTGCTCGCTTTGCGAGGCATGTAGTATATACTATAGCGGGGAAGCTTTGTGTAAGCTCCGCCCACTCTCCGCCCACCGTTTTGTTTGGCTTACATCTAAATGCTGCCTTCTGATTGGTTTTCGGCTTGTTAGTCCCTCCTCCTAACGTCCATGTCGTCATTTGTACACTTCTGAGGCTATTGGCCCCTTTACTCAAACACTATTGTTTTCCCTGTGTCCCCCCGCCCCCTTACGCAGTCCGTGATTTTTCGCCAACCCCTCACCCCCCCACTCCCGTTCGTTCCTTCTTTGACACCCGTACTCCCATTTCCAATGTAATACCTCTTGTGTAAATGCGAGTCGTATTGCATTGCAAATGCTTGTTTTAAAGTAGTGTTCAGTCATTTAGAGACAGGCCTGACGAAGACGTAGCAAGGACGTGGTGCTGGAGCTGCCTCCCCCTTCCTGCTGGGGCTGAAGCTGGCCCACCCTGGACCCGATCTGCGTGCCTGAATGAATAGTTGCCCTGGGCTCGGGAGCTGCATCTTCTATCTCCCATCCCGACAACGATTGGAGGGCTTATCAGGGCCTTCCCGGGGCAGGCCTCCTGTGGAGACTGGTGCAGCCTGCCCCTGTACTTTGACGCTTCTGAGACCTGGTTGGGGCTGTCGCGGCCGCTTGCCCTGGCGGGGGCCCGTGACTAAGGTCTTCCTAACTGTCCACAGCGAGGACCGCAGGCTGATGGGCGTGGCTTCTGTGGCGGCCTGGAGGGGGGATACCAAGCCTGCCTGCATTGCTCCTGGTGCCAGCGTCTGCCCTGGGCGCTAACCGGGTCCACATCATCAAGTGACCAGTGGTGACTCTCCCCTGAGTGGGAAACTGACACTTTGCAGCAACGTAAGAGGTAAGGGGGATCCACTGCGCAAACCAAGCAGCGGAGCCTTCCTACCCCCGCCCTCTATTACAGTTTATCGGCCTGGAACCTCATCCTGATTATTGGGGCCCAGAGTGTTGATTTGAGCGCGTGGTACCCTGGTGCTCCGGGATTTCACTCCTGCACCATTCCTTTCCACCGGGAGTATGTGGCATTCTATAGGGAGACCTCTACCTAGCCCAGGCTGTAAGCCCCTAACACTGGCTTAGGCTGCTGGACATTTGCTTGCATTTGCTTGCTTTATATAGACGCAGTGATTTCATCAGTGATGTCATTGCTAAAGTCACAAGTGATGTAATTAGTCCTGTCACGTATGTTATTAGTGATGTCTTGTGTGATATCATATGCTTCGGAAGAAGGTGCCGCAAGAATTGTTCAAGCAGTGATGTTAACGATGACGTCATAAATCATGTAATGAATGTTATCACTCGCGGTGTGTGGACACTTGTGCCTGTGTTGGATGCTAGCTCCATTAATGTACCCTTGCCTCCATTGGAGTGTTAGGAACACCTGAATATAGCCTGAGTCGCTAAGTGAGTGCCAGTGTGCACTTAAACTCTGCCGGAGTGTCACTAAGTCAATGATGGTGAGCATGTTTAGCTCTCTCTGTGTTGCCCTGAGAGTGTGTTTGGGTGAGTAGCAGTGTGTGATCAGATGCATGTTTTTTTGTATCCAACCATATGAGACTCGAGAGTCAAAAACAAAATAGTGGACAAATCTGGCGCATCACCCTTTCCTCGGTTCGGCTGGATGATGCCAGTTTGCACAGAGCGCCTAGAATCGAGCGAGCGCCTGTCGAAGTTTATGTATTAGTGTCCCTGAGCGGCAGATGCTTGTAAAGTTACCTTCAGTATTGGTAATCTGAGCCCCTCCTGTGAGAGGTCCCGTCTCTGGGAGCAGGAGGGGTGGCCTGATTTGGTTTCTCTCTTCCGGTCCCTGACAGGTGGTATTAAAGGTGTGTTTGATGTAGAGCCATGTCACTCCATGTGACCAGGACACTTCCTTTCTACACCTGGTGGGGTCAATGGGAGCACGGGTGACTACAACTCCCAGAATACACTGTGCCATCAAATAAAAGCTTAGGACTGGGACCTACAGTGAGATGGCCTCTCTAGTGGCCTAGTCCCAGGCACTGGCCTTCCAGGCTCTATGTATGTATTGTGTGAGCTGCAGTTGTCGGCCCTGTGATGCGCATTAAATGTCTGTGAGAATTTTTATGGCGTGTCTTGAGCTCAGGTGGTCAGTTTTACATATGTTCCCGTTCTGCAGTTTCTAAATACTGTAAATGAGAACTGCAAGCAACCGTATTTGCATCTGAAATATGCAAATCAATCGAAGTGAAAAAAATCGAGCACTTCTGGCAGTCACAAGCCACCAGCATGCCACAACTCTGCAATGTCATTTACTAACTAACGTGCATGGAAGAGCTGTTTTACCAGCTTAACTGCAGAACATTAGCTGCACAGCTCCTGGGCTGTGCCTGTGCAGCCCTCTGCATTACCAGCACAACTGCAGAACATCACCTGCACAGCTCTTGAGCTGTGTCTGTGCAGCCCTCTGCATTACCAGCACAACTGGAGAACATCACCTGCACAGCTCCTGAGCTGTGTCTGTGCAGCCCTCTGCATTACCAGCACAACTGGAGAACATCACCTGCACAGCTCCTGAGCTGTGTCTGTGCAGCCCTCTGCATTACCAGCACATCCATATTATATCACTTGTACAGCTCCTGAGCTGTGTCTATGCCGCCTCTCTGCATATTATCAGCACAGCCACGGTACATTACCTGTACAACTCCTGAGCTGTGCCTGTGCAGCCCCTCTCCATTACCAGCACAACCAGGGCCGGCTTTAGCACTGGTGGCGCCCTGTGCGACAATGTTTGTTGACGCCCCCCAATGACCACCTTTACCACAGATTCCCTCACTACCACCATTTGACTGTGTCCCTCAAGTCTCCATAGCCACTGTCTCTAAGATTCATTTGGTTTTATAGCGCCACTCATGCCAGTTTAAGAAGTCAAAAAACTTTACATCACACATGCATTGCACAGAGACAATCAATCATCGCTGTGAAAATCAGTATATAGTAAATGTTACATAAGACAGAGGCCTACAAGGGGTACGATGCACATGCCATCCATACTGGTTGGCAGTATAGTTTGAGTCCTTGGACTGGAAAAGCACAAATTCAGAATTTAAAATTTAACACCATTGTTAGGGGTTTTCGTTAATAAAAATAATTGATTTCTACCCAAATGAACCCCTTTTGCAATATTAGGACAACGAAAGTCGGGGCTAAAAATATATTGCTTTAATATTTTCCTTGTAGTTTGCATGCAGTTGTGATGGCTGTTAATAGCTCACTGCTCTATATTAAGATTTTAACTTATAAACTGCAAGTAAGAAAAGGATCACAGACAAAACCGATAACTCATTGACCTGTTTATATTATATGCACTTTGTGATGTTAATGGGATACACTCTTTGTTAACCCTCTGCCCTACGATCAGTCAAAACTTTCAGTAGACAAAGCTCCGGACTCTCCCCAGGAAGAGCAGTAATCACTGGAGTTGTCATTTTTATTGCGGGGACAAAGTACGCGGCATCTGGTGCTTTTAAAGTGATGAACACGGTGCCCCCACCCCAAGCCAGCGCCCGGTACGGTGGCACCGATCGCACCGCCCTAGAGCCGGCCCTGAGCACAACTGCAAAACCTCACCTGTACATCTCATGAGCCATGTCTGTACAGCTCCCCGCATTACCAGTACATTCGTATTATAACACCTGGACAGCTCCTGAGCTGTGTCTGTGCCGCCCCTCTGCATAAGCAGCACAGCCATAATAGATCACCATGCAGGGTGAGAATATATTTATGTCTGTCAGTAGAAGCCGCATATCACGTTGCATAAAAAATGTCAGCTTTGTCAATACTTATAAGGTCCCAAAGGCGAGACCGATTGCATTGCACACGCTTGTTTCAGGAGCAGCAGCAGCCTGACGTCACTCCTTTCCTTCCCAGCCCACCAGCCTTACATAGGCAGACATACTTGAGATGGGAATGAACCCGTCTCCTTCGGTCTGACTTGCGCGCGCCATCAGTGTCATCCGCTCTTCCCCGAGGACGGTCACTTCATTGATGCATTAATGTCCCTGTAATATGAGGGCTCTTCTCTTGGTCATGACATTTCTCATCGGGCTCAGTCAAATAATCTACATCATTTCTGCGCAACGGGGAGTGTTCACCGGTGTCTCCAAGCACCAGTTCAACCACTCGCCTCCACCAGACCTCCTTGTGCTTGCAGATGTTCGCCCTCTCAGGCAGTGTTTAATTTGAGCTGAAGGTTGAAGGCGGCTGCCACTGACCAGGACCAAGACCTATATTTAACCAACAGCCTTCGACCCAGAACAAGAGGAAGAACGGGAGAATAAGGGGGAATGAAAGAGGAAGAGAAAGGCAGAAAAACAGGGACAAAGCAATAAAGTGTGGATGGAAAAGAGCCTACAATATTGGGATAAAGGGGCAGGGAGAGTATGTTTGTGGAAGAAAGAGGCATAAGGTGAAATGCAGTCTAGGTATTTGGCATCCCTGACAGTCATCAGCCGCATCAGCAGCCGCTCAAGGAAGAATTGGTACAAAAGGGGTTGGCGATGGACGGAGCATCAGAACCAATCAAACACTCACACCCAGTCAACAGATCTGGGTTTGATCCATCACCGTTCTTTAGCCCACTCTGCCACCCCAGTTCAGACATGGCCATATGCAAATCAGTCTGACCCTGTGCCTCATGGGAACAGTCCAGAAACCGGTCCTAGGATGCTTGATTCCGGTCCAGGGAAGACATGGCTTGACAGTTCGGGCTGGACTGTTCCCATGAGGCACAGGGTCAAGACTGATTTGCATATGGCCATGTCTAAACTGGGGTGGCGTAGTGGGCAAAAGAACGATGGATTTAACCCAGATCTCTTGACTGGGGGAGAATGTCTGCATTGTCAGCATTCCGTCCATCATTTGTTTGTTGTAACGCTTTTCGCCCTAAGTGGGATGGGTATTCCCAGACGTGGGACCCGTGCTCACTACGCCACTGGTGTCAAGCTATCCTGGCTGATGACGGCTGATAGCCAGAAACCGGTCCTAGGATGCTTGATTCCGGTCCAGGGAAGACATGGCTTGGCAGTTCGGGCTGGACTGTTCCCATGAGGCACAGGGTCAAGACTGATTTGCATATGGCCATGTCTAAACTGGGGTGGCGTAGTGGGCAAAAGAACGATGGATTTAACCCAGATCTCTTGACTGGGGGAGAATGTCTGCATTGTCAGCATTCCGTCCATCATTTGTTTGTTGTAACGCTTTTCGCCCTAAGTGGGATGGGTATTCCCAGACGTGGGACCCGTGCTCACTACGCCACTGGAGTCAAGCTATCCTGGCTGATGACGGCTGATAGCCAGAAACCGGTCCTAGGATGCTTGATTCCGGTCCAGGGAAGACATGGCTTGGCAGTTCGGGCTGGACTGTTCCCATGAGGTACAGGGTCAAGACTGATTTGCATATGGCCATGTCTAAACTGGGGTGGCGTAGTGGGCAAAAGAACGATGGATTTAACCCAGATCTCTTGACTGGGGGAGAATGTCTGCATTGTCAGCATTCCGTCCATCATTTGTTTGTTGTAACGCTTTTCGCACTAAGTGGGATGGGTATTCCCAGACGTGGGACCCGTGCTCACTACGCCACTGGAGTCAAGCTATCCTGGCTGATGACGGCTGATAGCCAGAAACCGGTCCTAGGATGCTTGATTCCGGTCCAGGGAAGACATGGCTTGGCAGTTCGGGCTGGACTGTTCCCATGAGGCACAGGGTCAAGACTGATTTGCATATGGCCATGTCTAAACTGGGGTGGCGTAGTGGGCAAAAGAACAATGGATTTAACCCAGATCTCTTGACTGGGGGAGAATGTCTGCATTGTCAGCATTCCGTCCATCATTTGTTTGTTGTAATGCTTTTCGCCCTAAGTGGGATGGGTATTCCCAGACGTGGGACCCGTGCTCACTACGCCACTGGAGTCAAGCTATCCTGGCTGATGACGGCTGATAGCCAGAAACCGGTCCTAGGATGCTTGATTCCGGTCCAGGGAAGACATGGCTTGGCAGTTCGGGCTGGACTGTTCCCATGAGGCACAGGGTCAAGACTGATTTGCATATGGCCATGTCTAAACTGGGGTGGCGTAGTGGGCAAAAGAACGATGGATTTAACCCAGATCTCTTGACTGGGGGAGAATGTCTGCATTGTCAGCATTCCGTTCATCATTTGTTTGTTGTAACGCTTTTTGCCCTAAGTGGGATGGGTATTCCCAGACGTGGGACCCGTGCTCACTACGCCACTGGAGTCAAGCTATCCTGGCTGATGACGGCTGATAGCCAGAAACCGGTCCTAGGATGCTTGATTCCGGTCCAGGGAAGACATGGCTTGGCAGTTCGGGCTGGACTGTTCCCATGAGGCACAGGGTCAAGACTGATTTGCATATGGCCATGTCTAAACTGGGGTGGCGTAGTGGGCAAAAGAACGATGGATTTAACCCAGATCTCTTGACTGGGGGAGAATGTCTGCATTGTCAGCATTCCGTTCATCATTTGTTTGTTGTAACGCTTTTTGCCCTAAGTGGGATGGGTATTCCCAGACGTGGGACCCGTGCTCACTACGCCACTGGAGTCAAGCTATCCTGGCTGATGACGGCTGATAGCCAGAAACCGGTCCTAGGATGCTTGATTCCGGTCCAGGGAAGACATGGCTTGGCAGTTCGGGCTGGACTGTTCCCATGAGGCACAGGGTCAAGACTGATTTGCATATGGCCATGTCTAAACTGGGGTGGCGTAGTGGGCAAAAGAACGATGGATTTAACCCAGATCTCTTAACTGGGGGAGAATGTCTGCATTGTCAGCATTCCGTCCATCATTTGTTTGTTGTAACGCTTTTCGCCCTAAGTGGGATGGGTATTCCCAGACGTGGGACCCGTGCTCACTACGCCACTGGAGTCAAGCTATCCTGGCTGATGACGGCTGATAGCCAGAAACCGGTCCTAGGATGCTTGATTCCGGTCCAGGGAAGACATGGCTTTGGCAGTTCGGGCTGGACTGTTCCCATGAGGCACAGGGTCAAGACTGATTTGCATATGGCCATGTCTAAACTGGGGTGGCGTAGTGGGCAAAAGAACGATGGATTTAACCCAGATCTCTTAACTGGGGGAGAATGTCTGCATTGTCAGCATTCCGTCCATCATTTGTTTGTTGTAACGCAAGGAAGAATTGGGGCCAGCAGGTATTCTTTTACAAATGATGCCCTGCTGCCAGGGGCTGCGATGCCAACTCATATCAAGAGCCCCGCAGCAGTGTGTTTCAAGGAGCTTCTCTGTCTGACCAACACTAGTTACTGAGTACAACACCCAAGGCACAGTGGTTTTCCTCCGTGCATCTTGTCTTCAAAGCTGCATCACTTCACTGTGATAGGGAAGACGAGCACACACTTGTGCATGCGCTACAATGGAGCATCCCTGCACAGCAGAGAACAAAGAATCGACCTCCTCCTTCACCGCCCACTGGAACGAAGCAGCAGCGGCTCTGGCAGAGGCCACCGTGCATCACACAATCATCTCTAAGGGAGGAAGAGGAAGCAAGCTACACTAGCTCCGCCAGACCCTTTACTCTAATACTTATTGTCCACCTGTCCACTTCATGTCCTGTCACATAATGTAATGTTGGACACAACAACCATCTTCAGAGTTGGGAATCAGCGGCACGTCGCGCGGCGTTGCTGTGAACCCGCTGCTGCAGGCGCAGGGCTCACGATGGGTTACTGCTGGTCTCTCAGCAGTGACACCCGCTGCTGAGAGCAGGGGGCGCCACAGTACCGGACACTGGGGCAAATGAACAGTAAGTAGCAGGGCTGTTTTTTCTGTGATTGGGGTAAATACAATTCTTATGCAGTGTGTTGACAGGTTCAGAGTTAGTGTCCCAGACAATCAGGCTGGCAGGCTCAAACTGAGACAATCGGAATTGTTAACTTTGGTTGTCCGGTGCCCACCCTACTATTCAACCACCAACGTGAACCAAGGGCCCCCCTCTGGCATTTCAGCCATGTCTTCTACATGTCCAATGGTCATGGACCCGTGAGAGAGGCGGTGTGGGTTAGAAAGCTGGAACTCAGCAGAGCACACACAGTAACAATTGATAAATGAGTGCCCGGTCAGGGCTGATACTTCAAAAATACCTTTTATCACAATTCACAATGTAAAAGCCCTCCCTATTGCACTTGTCAGGGAGTCTGAGTTATCAGTATCTCTATCAGTCATGAGCAATGGAAATACTCGGTAAGCATGCTAACACTATAATTGCCCATAATGACTGTCAGCAAAGGGACAAAGACAATGCCCTGAGGCTACTTTAGTAGTAAACTGAGTGTCAAGTGCATTAGTTAAGCACTTTACACTCAGGATAATGTGGCAGAGCAGTGCAAGGAGTACTCATAAGAGTATTTTCCAGTGTAAAACCCCTTTTCACTATATTTGCACAAAAACCCTTCCTACTGTACTGGTGAAAAAAAGAGTGTGAGTAAACAATGACACTAAAAGCAATGACACTACTTAACAGACATACTTACACAACTGCTGGTGAATTAAACGTGCAACACAGGAGTGGAGCCAAACTGTTACTCTAAACTACATTTTAATTCTGATTTTGATTAAATGACCATTCGAATAGCCAAACCAGTTTCTAGCCAACCCTAAACCCTATGTTAGCTGGAAATGCTTAAACTTAACTTTCATGAGAGCTGTTTTGAAACATATACACAAATACTTTTGTTTTGACTTATTTGAAAGAGTGTTTTTTTAATTGATTTCTGTTTTAATATTGCAACAGGAAATTATTCATTTGCAGGTTGATTTTTTTATGCGTGCAGCCATTGCTGTGTATTAGGCAGTTTAATCCCCTTAATGTAACAGTCGCCTTAGCTTTTATGTAATCCCACCGAATAGCCCTAGTTAAGGAATTGGACCCTCTTCCGTTTATACAGAACGTTTAACTTATCTTAGTGGCCTATGACCCGTTAACGTTTTTTTAAAAAAAAATTTAAATAAAAAGATTATGTTTCACCCCAAAACACACACTAATCCTAAATAATCACCTCTAAACGTGCACTCATCCTCCCCAAACATGGCTAAACGTTTCCACGATGAAGCAATAGACAAATAGGTCATCTGCCAATAAACCTCCTCTTGGCGGCTGCGCGAGACCCAACATCTTGTGCCATTGTCCTGCCTCTGCAGGTGCCTAACGTTTTCTTTCATAACAACCGCAGCACTAATGGAATGAAAAACTGTGCAGAGCTGTTTCCCCTCCCAGATCTGGGTGTGCCTGCTTTATAAACACGTTATGGTTTTGAAATATCAAAGCTCTTCCATCTGCTGCGTTGAATTTGCTTGACCTTGATTTTGGTGTATGAATTCCTTTTGAAAGCCAGTTTGCTTTTGGAAGGATTACCCTTTTTGTATTGGTTTTGCTTCAAGAACTCGGCCTACTGTAAATAAAGAAACATGCTGTTGCTTTACACTTTGCAGTGCATTAGTAGAACATGCATCTGCATTTGGGTGCAGTTTATATGCGCAAATGTGTTTTGAGACGACAAATAGAAAATAATGGATTCTCTGAAGGTGGTTTCCATGCTTGTTCATTGAATTCTTCGTTAAATTATTTTATAATGTTGACGTGTCTGCTTATTTTTCAACAATACGTTTGTTAACATGCGTATTTCCCTGTGCACTAATGAGATTATATTTCTTTTGAACCTTTGTGCCAGGAAGTTTTCACAATACATGCCTTTTTGAAAGCTTTAGAGTTATCAAATGTACCTTCCAAAACCGGTTCCTTGCATTATGCTAGTCTTCAGATCGGGTGCCATAAGACCATTGTGCAACAGTGTCACTAGGTGTTCAATGCTTACATTAATTTTGAGGGAAATTAAACTTTTTATATCACTGTATATCACTTTGAAGTATTTACGCTAGAAGCTGCCTCAAAACAGCAGTGCCTTGAACTGGATGTGTAGTGCTGCCTCACATTGGCGTGGCTTCTGGGCGCTACAGCGGAGGACGTGCCAGGACCAGCTCTGACATCAAGGAAGTGTGGCGGCAGGGTTAGCCTACGCACAGGATAGCGATTCACTGGTTACTCCTTCCTCTTCCTAACGCTGCCATCTCATTTGCTGAACATGAGTTTAAGCGCAAACTGTTAAACTGTTTTCTCCTTTGTATAATACTCCACATTTCAGAACAACTCAAAGGGACAATATATGCGTTTTCTGCAGAACGCCTCTTTGGGGTAGTAAGTAAGCGCTATACAAATCAATTTTTTTTTACGAATACACCTATCGTCGTGTGTGTCAGTGGACAGTTGGACACCAGCCTTCTGTGCATATTTTGTAGTACAAGTATTTGTGACACTGTACTTCTCTGCAAGCCTCTTACCTTCAGTGCAATTACTTTTAAGCCAAGGGCCAGATAATTCCTTACCGCATCTTCAGACTTGACCATCAAAAGCATTCTGTGGCAAATGTTGTCATTTTACATTTGTTAGGGGTGGGCGGAACTCCATGGAATCTCACTGAATTTATTATGTTACCAAGCAGAATTCCGCGGAGTAAAACTCTGCGAGTTCGACCCACCCCAAATTTAGAACACAATATTTCTATCAGATAATATTTTATTTACAATCTTCTGGTACCATACCGTCTGCCACTGGTAACTCTACCGAAGAGTTGCTTCACTTGAAAATGATCTTCTGGACACCACCTCCAGTGGGCACTGTTACTGCTGCAGTATCTTGTGTTTGTCTAGGTCCAGTCAGAACTGTGGGTAATGTGAAAGAAAACCACATTATAATGTAGGAGTGAGAGGGAGGTTGCACACTGAGGCCTCTTTTTGCATGGTGTTGACTCTTACCTAAGGGGCAGTAAAAGTGATGCTCGTTCATCTATTGTCCACCACCCAGCAAATAGCAACAGCTAGTTGGTCAGAAGCACAGTTGGCACCAACCACATGTGGAGTGAGGGTGGCCATATTCCACGGACATCCACACACATATTCAGGTAAGAGAGAGGACAGGAGAGGGTTTTACAACTCTTACCAGCAGCTACTATCTCCCTTATCTGATACCCCTTTCAGAACACACCTCTACCAGCCACTTCATCCTTCTACAGTATAGTTCACTGACACAGGCATTCAGGGATGAATGGTGGTAACATTGGAGCCAGTGAGAGCAGTGCAGTGGCAGCCCATGATATGCAACTAGGGTGGAGCGGCCAAAAACACACACACACACACACATATACACACTCACATTCACAGCATGCATGCATTGCCAAATACACAAACATTCATACATACACAAATGCTCGTACCCAACATTACAAAATGTTAACTCACCGGCCAAAGGAGTGATCTTGGGAGGGAAGCCTTGGTTTACTGGAGGAAGCGGTGGAGGTAAGATCCAGCTGCCGCTTCTCATTGGCTGACCTCACATCACTCTATGATGAGCATCACTGATGGACGCTCAGCACTGGGCACGTCAGGGCTTAAAACCGAAGCTCCCAGGTCTGAGTCTATCAATGACGCTCCCCTTCATCATGGGGGTAGGCTCAGAGTAGACAATGCAAGCCTGAGGCTAAGCCCACCAGGCTGTGTAATCTTCAGCCCAGCAAGTTTTGCTCAGGCAGGTAGGTGCTTGCACATTTAGGGCCTCATTTGCACTGTTTGGGAGCTGGGCAGTGCAGGCTACCTTGCACCATGGAACAAGGGTGCCTCTTTTGTCAGCAGAATTGATTTTGTGCAGGAAGGGGCAGCACAATAACAATCATGGAAGTCTTTTTCGTCTTCCTATGTGTGTTGCTGACCGCTGCCAGGTATGTAGGGGTAGAGTGCAACACAGATGGAAAGAGGAAATGACACGGAGAAATAAAGTTATATCTCCTTGTTGCACCTCCCTTGGGGAGCTTTGCATGGCCTCGTAAATATGGTTTTGTCGTTTGCACCGCCAGAGCACCACAAAAAGTGACGCTCTGGCTGCACAAGGGACTATTAAATATGACCTTTAGTGCTTGTACAGCACCTAGCTGTCTGACCCACACACTAAGCGTGCCTTTCAGGCTTATCTTTGCTCAGCCTGACAGACACTCTTTGTTCTTTGGCAAAAGGAGAAAGGGTGGGACCCCCTCCCAGCCGTAGCCCATGCAGGTAAGAGTGGTGGGGTTGGGTGAGGGATTTTGAAGGACGATGACGAGGGAAAATTAAACAAATAATTTTCCCTCGTCATCGTCCATCGAAACCCCGCACCCACCCGACCCCACCACTCCTAATGATGGGCCACTGCTGATGATATCACTAGGCGGACCCTCCATACTGTGTCTCTGCTATGAAATGTGCTTAACTGTGGAGAGCAGCTTAGCTGGAGCAAAGGTTGTAAAATATCTCGGTGTTCTTGCTAGGATAACCTCAGCACTGTAGTTGATTAGTTGGTGCTACAGTTTGTACAAATGCTTTACCTTAATTATACATTTTCATTTGGTAAGGCGTGTATGTAAACTTTGCTATATTTTAAATCCCTCTAACTGCTGTCTGTTATGACTCAAGCAGCTTGTATTATGACCCATGTGCCCCATTATTTGAAAGGGCCAGGGAAGAATCGATTGTTTTGTTGGACTATTGATTTATCTTAGATATTTCTGTGATTGGCAATGCAAGGCTAGTCTTCTTTGTGTTTGTTTTTATTGTAATAGTTACAAACTGAAAAATAATAATGTTTTTGCAATTACTATGTAGTCCCTCGGTGTAAAAGAGGGCTCCATGTTGTTCTCAACAAAGCTTTTCATTTCAAGTTAATAAACATGCTTTAACAAAGTTTTGTTTCCGATTGCTTAATTCCTAGCCCCACATGCGCCACCTTCACATTGTCCTAAAAAGTGCCCATATATCTTCTCTCTCAGTGTTGCCTTTTGGTCCCTTGTACCACAACATATCATTTCACTAACCATACCCTAAATATATTGATAGCCTGGTGTGTAAAGAATTCCAGCCTAAGATGAGCCATCTGCCAAAGCTGGCCAGAGTCACCCACCAAAAGCTGCTTACAGCACCTCTGCATCGGCCAAAATCCAGTACTCAGAGCCCCGAGACCAAAGCTTAGCCTCATCAGAATGTATAACAATCAGTATTATTTAGGGTTTTTAATAAACACTACAAACCACAACAAGCATTTGCAATGCAATAGGTCTCGCATTTGCAAAAGTTTAAGCTATTGGCATTGTTCATGACAATGCCTTTTTCTAAATCTATTTTATAAAACAAACACATAAATAAATGCAATTATCATTTACAATGCCAATAGCTAGTGTTGCATTATTATAAGCAATGCCAACTGCTCACACTTTTATATTGCGAGACCTATTGCATTGGGGGCCGGGGGAGAATCACAAACAAAGAGTAAATACACTTGGTGCATAAAACTATTTGCATATTGAATTGTTCACCTCACACCTGCATTACATACCGAAGTCAGGATGTGTTGCCTCTTTTAACAGTACATGCTTTTTTGTATCCCTTGACAGCGCTCGACAGCATGAGACAGTCCTTACCATCCCATTAGGTTTTTTTTTGATAATTTGAGACGTCTTACACCAAGAATGCAGTCGTGATCTTACAAAGACTTTGGAGACAATGTTTGTTTCGTAGAGTGTCTATCTCTAATGTGCTAACACTCTTTCACCTTGTGTCAGCACTTTCAACCCAGACCTACTGGCATTCTAAAGGCATATTCTCATTTTTGATTGGGTACTTGCTGTAGGTGGCAACTATAAAGACAATTTATTGGAGACAAAATGGTATATCTGCTCATTGCTTATAGGATATCACAGCCAGAGCCTGCCCAGTACCTTTGTTGCATTAAAACTCTCTTTCCTCTGATAAGTGTTGATGTTTACAAGATTTCTCCTTCTATTTAAAGGGGTTTTCAGTGTGCCAATGGAGTTATTTTTTAAATCTACTTTTATGTTTCTCTCCTACCTTTTGGTGTGCGGTTATAGTTTGTCACATTTTTTTATTTTCCTTTTGTGTGAACCTAAGATTTGCCTGTTTTACATTTCTTTTCAGGTTTGTACATCTTTAGTTGAGAATCATTTTATATGTGGAATGCTCCACTGGGAATAGTTGTGAACATCCACAACATTTCGACCTGTTATTCACACTTCAAGGTCCACTTATCTGCACTTAGCCTGGAAACACCAGTTTCACCATCCTTAATCCTCAATTCACAGTGCTGTATAAATCTAGTGCTTAATTTGTGCTGGGTTTTCTAGCGAGTGTGTGTTCTTTCATCAATGCACTCTGACCAAAAGCAAGAAAGAAAGGGACAATCAAGAGGAAACCAAAGCATAGGAAGCATTGAAAGATATAAAGAATGGATAAAAACCTGCAAGTGACATTAGGAGCCAGGAGGCGTAGGGTCAAACAAAGAGTCATTGAAACCATGAAGTGCAATCTGGACTAGGCAGGCTTGGTGTACTGCAACCGCAGCCTTCAGCAGCATCAGCAGCGTGCTCTGAAGGAAAACTTTGCGCCTCTGGACTTGCGCGTTTTTGGTTAAGTAAACACTGCGTAAAATCGAGCATACTCTCGGTTTTCCTCCACTGGAAGAGCACTTTACCATCTTAAACTTCATTTTAGATCACAAATTACTACTAGCCCCAAGTTATGCTTCGGTGCACTGAACCCTCACAAGAAGGCAGCTTTTCCTAGCACTATTATTAATTACACTGTATATATTGCTCCGTAATGTAGTGAAGAATTCAATGACGTTCCATACGAGTCACAGAGAGGTTTCGCGACACAGGAGTCCAACGGGACAATTGCTGCATTCTAGCAGTCAATGGAACAGGCATCAATTTTGCTTTAAAATGAACTGTATAAAAATGTACTTTTTTTTTTTAAAGAGGGGCAATGCACAAAAATAGAACATTTCAAGCTTGGACATCCACAAGCGATGATCTAACTCCCACCACAGACAATACCAAGACAGCAGCGACATATGCCTTACGACTCATCGACGTAAAGCCCGGACTTCTGTCCCAAGACAAAATTAAGTAACAGAGGTCTCCTCCTTAGAGACTTTCAAAGAAGATGCACTAGCCAGTGGGACGTTTTAGAATATCACCCCCACCTATTGGCTAAAGTAACTTTCAACCAATCCTCTTCATTCAATAAATAGAAACTAAGCATGCTGGGACCTATACGTCCTAGCATGCTTAGTGATGTCAGATGAACACCACGGCTACATAAAACTCGCACAGGTGACATTTGGCCACTCTCTGCGGTAATCTGTGTATGATTCCAGGGTAGAATCACTCAATTGGTTAATGCACTGGTGATATAAATGGAAGAGGTAATACTACAAGTCCCAGCATTCTTAGTACAGCGGTCTGAGAACTAAAACCCGCTGAAAGTCATCGGTGTCACATGAAGCTAGCTGACAGCTAGGAGCTCACAGTTTTACTCAAGAAAATGTTGCCAAGTAAGATGTGCCAATGTGGACCTGCCGAAGGGTGCAGTTCAAAATAAACTTTGCAAAAAGGCCCGGGTACTGATGGACTGTGCCAGAGAGACTGAGAAGCGGCCTCTGAAAGGCCTGTCGGGCTGGGGCAGGGAGCCTCCGCCAGATGTCTTTCTCCACCCTCGTCCCTAAAGCCCTCGTGTAACAGGCACACAGCTGGTGACAACTGTCCCAGAACGACCTCGCCCGTGCTAGGCCTGGGCGATATTCTATTTGCGCTAGCGAAATTCTCAAATTTCAACTTACGCGAAATTTGCTGGTTTTCGTGATTGGCAATTTCATGTCATTGTTGTCCATTAGATATTGCTCTGACCAGAAAGTGTCTCTGACCAGAAAGTGTCTCAGCAGAGTCATTTTTTGTTGCAAATTAGATTTTTTCATGTGAGCTGCACACTCACGTAAAACCAGCCACACGAGATTTGGGCAAGCCACATGGCATATGTAGGGCACCAGGGCACTTCGGAGCCTGCCAGGCCCGAAGCCAACTCTCGGCCGTCCTCTGACGCCAGGCTGCCCAGAGCAAGTGAAAGTAAGGGGCAGGACAATAGAAAGAGACACGTGGTTGTAGAGCCAAGGATGGGCCCTATCCACATAAGATATGATGCGGGCGGGAGGGCCAATGCAATGAACGATGTAAATTAAGAGATATAGGTAAGGGGGCGAAGGAGAGGGGGTGGGGGGCTAGATAGAGACAGAGTAGTTCAAATGTCAAAAAAGAAACCCCCTAAACATTTTTCTCCGTCACTCTGTGACCTGTTTATTTGATGCCTCTTTCCTGCAGACCCCCTTTCATTTACGTTCAGAGGGTGTGAGAGTGTCAGCACCGGAGAGAGACAGCTGCAGGACAAGGAAGAGTGAGCAGGGAGTGTGGCATAGGCAGAGACACGAGACTGCTTTCAGTAGAGTCAGATAAAGAAACATTATTGAGTCGAGACATATTCAAAGAGATGATTGACAGAGGGGGTAGAAGGAGAGAGAGAGAGTATCTTAAAAGAAAACCGCCAAAGAGACAGACTAGTCAAGGGGGAGAGTGGATAAAGAGCGATGGAAATAACGGCAGGTGCTGATGAAAAAGACGGCAGGCCAGATCAGTACAAATAGATAGCGAAAGAAGAATGGAAAGAGCTGGATAGATACAAAGCGTAAGAGACAGAGTGGTGAGCAAAGTGAGTGACAGAATAAGCAACAGAGGGAGACGGAAAGAGCCGAAAACACATAATTGTATGCGAGAAAAGGGGGGTGGGGGGAATAAAAAGACGGGAGAGAACATATAGTGCCCACTACAATTGAGAGATGCCTTTCTCATTTGCATAATATAGTCTGCGTGCTCGCGTAGGTTTTTAGTCCGAGGTCATTTACCATATTAAACTCTCATTGCATTTAGATACTCTTGACAGTTATACCGAGGACGAAAGTAATGACTGTATGCAAAACTAAAGTAATAGCGATCGCGATCAAAGCGAAAGTGATCGCGATCGCTTGGACGGGAGCGCTGTGTGGCAAGCACGTGAGTGGTGCGCGCGCAGCAGTGATTGGCGGCTGCGCGCGTGCACGCTCACGTGCACTGAAGCTTTAGGCCACAGGCAGCACTTGAAAATTCCTGACTACAAAATGTCTCTCCGAGCCAGCGCATGCGCTGGGCTCAGCGAGACCTAAAAAGGTGGCCTAAGATCGTTCTGGCAGTGGTAGCCAATGGGAGGGCTGGAGAAAGACCAAATTAGCCAAGCTTCCAATAGGCCTTCTTCATAGTAATGTTGCCTCAAATAATTTAGACTGTGATGTCAATGCCTTTTTTTGCATATGTCCACAGTGTTAGGGGCATTCACAAGCAGATGGCTTACATACATGACCTCGCCATTCATGGCGGTTTAGGCCATTCAAGGTCACCTAGAGCGATCAAGGGCGACCAGCAGAGAGCTTCACCTTCCAGTTCAAATTCTTCATGTATAGTGCTCATTTCTAATTTCGGATAGCCGCTTTTATCGTCAGTTGTTTATGCTTAAAGTATCTCAGAGTGCGCTAAAGGGGTCATAATGAGGTCGCACATGAAAGCGCACCCACAGATACCAGGGCACATGTCCTAAAAACAAGCATTTGCAATGCAATAGGTCTCGCATTTATAAGAGTTTGAGCTATTGGCATTGTAAAATTACAATGCGTTTTATTTATGTTTTGGTTTTAAAACAAATAAAAGGCATTGTCATTTACAATGTCAGTAGCATAAACTCGCATAAAAGCAGTGTGTGGAGTGCAGCAGTGTGCGGCGTGCAGCAGTGTGAGGCGTGCAGCAGTGTGAGGCATGCAGCAGTGTGCGGCGTGCAGCAGTGTGCGGCGTGCAGCAGTGTTTTGTGTAGCAGTGTGAGGCATGCAGCACTGTGACGTGCGGCGTGCAGCAGTGTGCTGCGTGCAGCAGTGTGCGGCGTGCAGCAGTGTGCGGCGTGCAGCAGTGTGAGGCATGCAGCACTGTGGCGTGCAGCGGCATGCAGCAGTGTGCTGCGTGCAGCAGTGTGCTGCATGCAGCAGTGTCGTGCAGCATGCAGCAGTGAGTAATGCAGCAGTGTGCAACAGTGTGCCGGTTGCATCAGTGTGTGCCGTGCAGCAGTGTGTGGCGTGCAGCAGTGTGTGGCGTGCAGCAGTGTGCGGCGTGCAGCAGTGTGCGGCGTGCAGCAGTGTGCGGCAGTGTGTGGCGTGCAGCAGTGTGTGGCGTGCAGCAGTGTGTGGCGTGCAGCGGCATGCAGCAGTGTGTGGCGTGCAGCAGTGTGAGGCGTGCAGCAGTGTGAGGCGTGCAGCAGTGTGTGGCGTGCAGCAGTGTGTGGCGTGCAGCAGAGACACGTGGAGGGTGAGGAGAGACACGTGGAGGGTGAGGAGAGACACGTGGAGGGTGAGGAGAGACACATGTGGAGGGTGAGGAGAGACACGTGTGGAGGGTGAGGAGAGACACGTGTGGAGGGTGAGGAGAGACACCTGTGGAGCGTGAGGAGGAGACACATGTGGAGGGTGATGAGGAGACACATGTGGAGGGTGAGGAGGAGACACATGTGGAGGGTGAGGAGGAGGGTGAGGAGACACGTGTGGAGGGTGAGGAGAGACACGTGTGGAGGGTGAGGAGAGACACGTGTGAAGGGTGAGGAGAGACACGTGTGGAGGGTGAGGAGAGACACGTGTGGAGGGTGAGGAGAGACACGTGTGAAGGGTGAGGAGAGACACGTGTGAAGGGTGAGGAGAGACGTGTGGAGGGTGAGGAGAGACACGTGTGGAGGGTGAGGAGAGACACGTGTGGAGGGTGAGGAGAGACACCTGTGGAGCGTGAGGAGGAGACACATGTGGAGGGTGAGGCGGAGGGTGAGGAGACACATGTGGAGGGTGAGGAGAGACACATGTGGAGGGTGAGGAGAGACACGTGTGGAGGGTGAGGAGAGACACGTGTGGAGGGTGAGGAGAGACGTGTGGAGGGTGAGGAGAGACACGTGGAGGGTGAGGAGAGACGTGGAGGGTGAGGAGAGACACGTGGAGGGTGAGGAGAGACACGTGGAGGGTGAGGAGAGACACGGAGGGTGAGGAGAGACACGGAGGGTGAGGAGACACGTGTGGAGGGTGAGGTGGAGGGTGAGGAGAGAGACGTGTGGAGGGTGAGGAGAGACGTGTGGAGGGTGAGGAGAGACGTGTGGAGGGTGAGCAGAGACACCTGTGGAGGGTGAGCAGAGACACGTGTGGAGGGTGAGCAGAGACACGTGTGGAGGATGAGGAGAGAGACGTGTGGAGGGTGAGGAGAGACACGTGTGGAGGGTGAGGAGAGACGTGTGGAGGGTGAGGAAAGACGTGTGGAGGGTGAGGAAAGACGTGTGGAGGGTGAGGAAAGACGTGTGGAGGGTGAGGAGAGACACGTGGAGGGTGAGGAGAGACACGTGGAGGGTGAAGAGAGACACGTGTGGAGGGTGAGGAGAGACACGTGTGGAGGGTGAGGAGAGACACGTGTGGAGGGTGAGGAGGGTGAGGAGAGACACGTGTGGAGGGTGAGGAGAGACACGTGTGGAGGGTGAGGAGAGACGCGTGGAGGGTGAGGAAAGACGCGTGGAGGGTGAGGAGAGACGTGGAGGGTGAGGAGGTGGAGGGTGAGGAGAGACAGGTGGAGGGTGAGGAGAGACGGAGGTGGAGGGTGAGGAGAGACCGAGGTGGAACATGTTGTGACCTTTTAAGTAACTTTTTATAGGTTTGTGTTAGGAACAATATTTGGGGGTTAAAATATGAAGTTCACGCAGCAGATGGATTATGTGGCAAGAGCGGAAAATCCATAATTCCTCGAAAAAAAGCCATGGCCGCAGAATTGCATAATGCCAGTGGCCCTGCCTTGGGGTAAAATTGCAGCACCATATTTACCGAGAGTTGCTCGCTAATGATGACATCATTCATGTTCACCCAGACAAAACGCTATTTCTGCAGCGTGGTGCCAAGGCAATCTAAACATGAGGGGCACCCTCCCGTGCATATTTATATGCGCAGGCAAGGGCCTATGGTTATATCCAATGGTATGTTATTTTTTCACAGGCATTAGTTGTAATAACTCGTGCAGATTTCTTTTTGCCTATTGTTTGACTCTGCTTTCAACTAGTGCAGGCATTCCATACAAAGCTAGGTCATTCCACTTAAGTCGATCTAGCCTCGTGTGGAATCTTAGGGCGTTTGCAGAGTTTACGCAACTTTACATCCACTTTGCATTTATTAACAGGTGCTTGGTTCCAGGTGAGCTGAAGCAGTTTTGTGGAGTGTTTGTGTCGACTTTTCAACACCACACAAAACTTTTTTTCTGCAAAAGTTGATTGACACTGCCATTTGCACCACTTTGCGCCCGTGCAAAGGGACCGAGCCTGGAGTAACGCAGAACTACTCACAGAGTAAGATGTGGGACTCACACTACAGGAAGGCAAACAGCGGAAGGTGACCTCTTTTACTAATATGCAGTGTGATTTCAGAGCCCCTCCCCGCCCCCTTCCAAAAATGTTTCCTCCATGAAAGTGTGTTGGGGCTGGAGACAGGGAACTGGGGCGACATTTAGGGGGAGCTGCGATCTGCGTCTGTCCCAGGTAAAGAATGCAGGCCCTGGTTTCTAATTATAAAATGTGTCATTCCTGTGAATAAAAAAATGCTCGTTTATTAGGCAGGGCCAGGTGTTCACTTGCTTGTCTTATCAAGACCGCATTTGCATTTTATTACCTGCTCTTTTCTCACATGAAGTCACAACCCAGCGACATTCCCGGCATAGCTCTCGTGGCGACACCACCCTCAGGGCATGAGCCATTCCCCAAGACCCCGTAATTTCCCTTTTAAATGGCTCCTCGAAATCGGCGCATTTTTCCAACCCGGCCCTTGTTTCGTTAAACTTGGTAAGAAAACATTAATGGTGAGGAAAGCTCTGTGGGTTGGTGCGTCTGCTGCTGAAATTGGAACCGGATTTTCGCTCATTTGACGGACAGGAGCATTAGAACGATCCGGTTGAGTAAATACAGCATATGTTGCTTATAGTGCTACGAAGCAACAACACTGCGCCGACAAGTGCAACTGAACAGTGGATATTTTCATAAACTCCTGGATTAGGAGGAAATAATGACCAGACCCAATAGTGCAAGATGCACCATGGGAATTTCATTTCCACAAGATGAAACGAAGCCAAAGTGATAAGTACCCGCCGAAATAAATGACGTTTACAGGACTTATACGCACTTTAAAGATGCTGCTTTGTTTTGTCTACATTATGGTACATGTTGCAGCTAAACACTGCAATACTATAAAATATATTTTAAAATTATATATCGAATCACCGCGTTTAATTGTCTTCCGGAAATAAACATTCTGCTTTTAGAACCTCTCTGAGCTCCGTTGCAGGGCCCGCTCAATGCAGCAGGCGCTATGCAAAAAAGGCATCGTTATTCTTGAACAAAAGAAGCTATCCGCAGTCATAGGAGCAAAAAATGATGTATGCTATTTTGATTTTTTTAGGAATGGGTGGGTCAAAAACTAGAGGACAAAGAGAGATGGGAGGAGACAGGATATAAGAGGCGGGAAGAGGGAGGTGAAATCGAGGGAAGTGGTCAGTGAAGGGAAAAATGGATTTAGAATGAGAAAAAAAAGGAAGGAGCACGGAGTCAGCAGGAAGTGGGAAAGGGGTGGAAAGCCTTGCAGAAAATAAACAAGATGTTACAGCTAATCCAGGTGCACATTTAAATACTTATAAGGTCCCAAAAGCGAGACCTATTGGCTATGCCAATGCTTGTTATTACTAAAGGGGCAAAAATAAATGCAAAAGAGCTGGACTAACAAACACCCTGCCACTGTTGACACTCTAGTGGATGCACACTGCACTTACACCAACCAGTGTGGGAGGAGTTCGACATGTTAGTATCCTTAAGTGAAAAAATCGACCACAGTGTGTTTCTTTGGGCGAACCGGATGCTTCCGTGGTAAGACTTGACTTGTGTTGGTCAGCACAAATAAGAGTAAATCAGACCCCAGCCATACCTAAAAACACACACTCTCAATTTTAATTCCACAAACATCTACTACCCGACCCTGGTAAGGAAGTTCAAAACAAAAAATCTAATTTGGTAACAGAACACCATAAAGCCCAGGGAAGAAAACATCCCAGAGGCCTGCAACCTTCAGGCGACACCACACGCAAGCCCTCTCGTAAATGAATGTGGGCGTGCCCTTCAGTTTTGGGAAGTTGTAAAGGTCAGACCCCGCAAAGCTACTTTGAAAACAGCCAGAAATACAGGCATAAGTGTAAGCAGAATGACAAAATAAGTGAGTTTGAGGCAAACAAGCGCCATTTCCCGGTAGTTGACTGCACTGGCAACAAAAGTCTGTGCTCCATGAGAATTTACAGGAATACAGCTCATATGTTGTCTATTAAACTTTGTAAAAAGCTAACTAACTCTGGCTGTCCCATTTTGTTTGAATTCTGGGCCCTCCGACTATTTATTATTTTTTTATATTAAAATGAGGCCAGCTCATCCCGTCTCTCGTGACAGGGTGTTTTGGCTTGGGAGGCAACATGATTCTGTGGTTGTAATATCCACGCCATATAAAATTAGACGGAAATATTTCCATGGCTGCTAGTGAGGATTAAAGGCAAATGCAAACCGTATGTTTCGCTGTTTGGCACTGGTTTCTACTGCTTCCCAAGTTGTGTAAGGAATAGTTTCACTGCTTCTTACACGCAGAGCGGGAAGCTGCAACGGTCATTCCTCCAGAAAGTGCTTTTTACTTTACAGAAAATACAAATAGTGGGTAAGAAACTTTGCAAACACACTTTTAGAAGAATACTACTACTCACAGAACAAGCAGGAAGGGGGTGGCAAATGGTGTTCACGGGCGCTTTGATGTCCTCAGTGGCCGCGTGGCTCACTGAAAACATCAAAGCGCCCGCGAAATGTAAGTGATCGCAATCGCGATCACACTTCAAAGCGCGGCCGTGTGGCAGGCGAAAGTGAAAGTAGTTTTGGAAGTGCAAACAGTGGCTTTTCAGGCCGCCAAATGGTGCGCGTGCCCGGGGCACATGCACTGTACTTGGAGGCCTGAAAAGCCACTGTTTGCACTTCCAAAACTCGCTTACTATAAGTCTCGCCAGAGTGGCGCTAAAGCGCTGTCTCAGGCGAGACCTATCAAGAAGTGGGGGGGAGCGCTGACGTCACAACAGGAAGTGACGTCACGAAAGGTGGCTAGCACCATCAGACTCATTGCCTCCCCTCGCACACTCCTTAGATGCGTTCTGCATGAGCTCCGATCTCGCCCCAGAGAGGCCAAAGAGTGAATGTGTGGCTCCATTTGCTCCAGTTATCGAGCACCCGGTAAAATAAGTGGGGGGACGCCGTCCACCCGCGTGATACCCCGACTCGAGCTCTGGCTTATTACCGAGTGCAATTCCACACTAGTGACATTTGCAATAAAGCAGGGTTGTAATTCCACTGAAAACCTGCAGAATTACTCTTCATAACTCCTAATTGCACCCCTGGATCGGTCGGGTCGGTTCAATTTCTTCCCCAAGCGCAGCTTTGTGGATTGTTCTTCTGTAAATTACCAAGTTTTGAAGAGCTGCAAACCGCACAACTCTTGAGCGTCATTCTTGTGCACAAGTTTGAGTGACGCGTTGGAGCTTGTTCCAGGTTCACACAAAAGCTTCAGACTCCCCGAGCTGCTCAAAGTGTAATCCCACCATGTCTACCGCCAGGTGGCAGCACCCCACTTCGCAGTCCCATTAAAACATTCTGTCCAAGACTAAACCTTGCCTCCCTAAAATAGGTTTGAACCTCTAGAACAAGGAAAGCGTTCAAACAAATGACACACCTACACATTCAAATGGCCACCACCAACCCACACAAAACAAGCCACCCAATACAAAAGAGGGTTGCACCTCCTGCATGAACAGTTCTAATAAATAACACCTTGCACCTCGAATGCTGTTAATATAGTAACCTTGCAAGTCCTGCTGCCGTCCCTCAGTAGTTTCAAGATTTCATGATTTATAGAGTAGGTGTGTTAATACCAACACATGTGGATAGAAGGGTCGATAGTCACCAAAACACACCTTATGGCACCTACACTGTACCTTACAGCAGCATTACAATGCAAACTGCAATCGAAGACAGGATTCGAGCAGGGCTGGACAGGTCTAGTATTCCACCGGGCACTATCACGGTGGGCTGGAGACCTGTCAGGGCTGCTCATGGTGCCTCTGTCACATTTCCCAGCTCTGGAGGTTATATGCAGCGGAGGATTCAAAAGAGAGAAAGAAAGGGAGCGAGGTGGAAGAATGGAGGAAATGATCAGAGAGGGAGAAGAGAGTGAGGAGAGAAAGAGAGAGAGAATTGATGGATGGAAAGAGGAAGACTGAGTGAGGAAATGCAGGGAGCAAATTGATCATTTTTACAAGGGCTGCTTTGGGTTCCTCGGCCTGGCGCTGGATCAAAGCACCACTGAAGTGACTCACACACGACACCAAAGAGCTTCCCACATAGGTCCACAGCAACCAAGCACTTCCAGTGGGTGTAGCATGCTGTCTGATCATGTACTTCTGATCCTTTCATGGGTTTGAAGAGCTAAACCCACACACCTAGAAAACAGAACAATACCAGAGGGGACAGAATGCTATGATTACTTACCGGTAATCCCCATTACTCTTAGTCCTACTCGTCCTCGACCCAGTCATTATTAATGAGGTATTCCACCTGACCAGTGGTCGACGTGGGGAATAAAAAGTAGGGGAACTGTGGGTGGAGGATCAGAGGGCGGGAATAACCAGAGGATTCGGTCAGTGGGCGGAGTCTGAGGTGTGGCCTTAAAGAGCAAAACATCCCAATTTTTAGTATTTGTTTGTTATTTCAGTGACCATTTACAGCGTATTACATTATTTAATTCAACCAATGGATACACATGTTTATTTAAGGTTTAATATGAGTTATTGACTTTAAAATACATTCACAAAGTGGGGTACGTTTCCAATCACACAATGTACCAAATACTGGAATCGCAAACCATTTGTCTCCGAGCCATGGAGTTTCTGTCATTAGCACTTCTCCCTTTTTCTACAAGAGCAGTTCAAACATGAATGGCAACATATCCTAGTTTGCAATTGTTTTCAACATAATTATGGCTATGTCATATTTGCCACAAATACATCATCAGCTGCATAATCTGACGATTGTAACTAAGAATTTTGTTTGCAGCTCAAACGGATCTAAAAAATGCGACTAGTATTGCTGAGAAGTGGACAGCCCAATGCAAAGGTTGACTGGACACCTTTCTCACTGTTGCATTTGTATGTTGAACTAGTACTAATAATGCAAATTCTTTGCAGAGACTGTTAGTATGTGTAAAAATGTCAAAATAATAAAGTATTAGAAAATATACAGCATTATGCTGCAGCCTCTTTTTTGTTGCATAATTTAGTCAACACTGCGGCATAATTTTTTCCTCCACTGCTGCATAATTCCAGTGACCCAAAGCAGGTAGCACATGTAAAAGTACTTGTGCATGAAGCAGAGAGACCGTAAAGTTTGCAAACTTAGTGGCATGCAAATCCTGCATTGCCGATCCCTGGTGAGTTACACTACTACTGCTGAAACAAGGCCAGTGGAGGTACCAAAGGGTGAGGCGGACTAGCCTCAATGGTCCTGGGACCTCAGTGAGAGAGTCACTGCTGCTCAAGAGTGCTTCTTTATAGGCCTGCCCGCAAGACTGGAGGCGAACTTCAGAATTGATTGTGGTGGACAGGCCTTCAAGGTTAACCCACACTTGCCACCGCTAGGGGCTAGGATCCACCTGCTGGTGCTAAGACACCAGGCCATCTAAGGTCTAGCACAGGAATCTGTTCTCTCAGGAGAGTGGTCTGGGGGACTGGTCATAAAGGCTGAACCTGGTTCCCAGTTACAAATTCAGAAGCTCTGGCCATAGTGTCACATCCTCTCCCACACTGAACACTTTACTGCCCCACTGAGAGAAACTTGCACTGCCTTCAGCACATCCACAACCCAATTGCCCCCCGCTATAAACACCTGCATGGGACGTAATTCAAATTATGCACTAAACAAGAGTAATATGCTGCCTAAAAACAAAAAGTAACAACATCCTGGAAAGAGCAAACACTCAAAGGGAATGCAAAATTAGGTAAAGTATGTGAAATGTAAGCAGGTACAACAAACAACATGGTTACCTTAAAGCTTTTATACTCATTCGGAAATCAGTGAGTGTTTTTTACCTGAAAAGTTAAGGACATGGCTTCAGTGCCCAGAAGGGATTCGTTTGTATGTGCATTGCGTATATCCTTACAAAAAATGAGTATGGTTTAAAAAGACCACTTCCGTGAGCACATAGGTGTGGTACACATTTTGTTTTGCAATCCACCCATCAACCAGGTATTGCCGTACCTCAGGAATGGTGCACGTCCCCACCTGGGGAAAACAAGGCTGTTCAATGAAAGGCGAGAAAACAAAAGTAGCGTTTCACTGACAAACTCTGTAAAGTGGCACTAATGTGTTTGGGTGATAATAAAACCAATCTGGCCTATTTGCAACTACTCTGTATTGCTTTATTTAGAGTTTGTGCATGCATTGAACCTTTTATTTCTCTCTGTCCCGAGGCTGCACTTTGGAATAGAACAATATTTCAAGCAAATGTGTTTTTCTATTTTTAGATCCATTTCGCAGGGGAACAGATAAACAAAAGGAGAGGAAAAAGAGGGCAAATAGAGGGTAAAAAGAGTTTCTTGAAGTCACGTTTATCAGCAAGACAGAAAAAGAGGGAATAAGAGGAATAAAGAGAGGTGGCAGCTGCCAGCAGCAGAGCAGGAGAAGTGGACACTGTCCTCATCTTCTCTGGGCAAGAAGGAAAAGACAGAGTCCTTTTCCTTCTCTGCAAAACCGCCGGTCCTCGAACGGCCACAAACCCAAGCCTCATCTATAAGTCGTGGCTATTTTTGCCGTCCTGGGACGCATTCTTAAAAATAAAAAGTAGGGGAACGGATTTCACTAATCTAAAGAAGTAGGGGCACGCCGTGCCCTGCCGATCCCGCCCACTTCGACCACTGCACCTGACAGGAAACAAAACAGGAATCGCTTTGACTCCACCCACCCTCCTGCCAGGGGCTATAAGTACATAGCCAATAGAAAGCACTTCCTGACATACCCAGCAACAAAGGCCTGAACAGGGAGGGTGGTTGGGAAGCATGACTGGGTCGAGGACGAGTGAGACTAAGAGTAATGTGGATTACCGGTAAGTAATCATAGCATTACCTCTACGTCCCTCGTCCTCGACCCAGTCATTATTAATGAGGCATACCAAAGCACCAAACAAGAAGGCCTTTGGAACACCATACACAGAACAAAAACCGAACAGAAAAGTGGAGTGCAGGAAGTGAAAAAGCTTTAATAAACACACAGGTCAGGTGGGGGGAACACACCCCACAGCACGCACCACATCACAACCAAAATTGGTCCGGTCAGACAGAGCACAATTCAAACGGTAATGCTTCACAAAAGTTGAATCAGAAGCCCAAGTCCCAGCCCGACAGATCTCATTGAGGGAAATACCATGAAAAGCAGCCCAGGAGGCAGAGACACCCCTCGTGGAACGGGCCTGAATCCCAGAAGGGCAAGGTAAACCAGATCCCTGATAAGCCAGAGAAATAACAGCCTTAATCCAGTGACCCAGAGTAAGACGAGAAGCAGCCTTACCACGACCAGCCAGACCAAAGGTCACAAAGAGAGAGTCGGAAGAACAAAATAACGCAGAGCGGTCAACATAAATAGACAAAGTGCGCTTCACATCGAGAGAGTGAAGCAACAGCTCAGCAGGCGAGGAAGGAGAAGGAAAGAAAGAAGGAAGAATTAACTCCTGAGAAGAATGAAAACGATAACGAATCTTGGGAACACACCCAGGATCCAAGGAAAGGACCACAGCGTCATCCAAGAAACGCAAAAAGGGAGGAGAGCAACACAAGGCAGTCAGCTCACCCAGCCTCCGAGCAGAAGTAACAGCAACCAGAAAAGCCACCTTAAAGGAAGTGCTTTCTATTGGCTATGTACTTATAGCCCCTGGCAGGAGGGTGGGTGGAGTCTAAAAGCATTTCCTGTCAGGTGGAATACCTCATTAGTAATGACTGGGTCGAGGACGAGGGACGTAGAGGCAATGCCCCTACATTTCCTGCTGCCCACAAACTGATGGCAGTGTCGTGCTATTCTGTGTGCCACATCCCCATGTTGGCAGCTTGACTAGTTTGCAAATTCAGACATTAACTTTCTCATTGACTCATCTCAGGTACTAGCCAGGCTTCTTACCAAATAAGCAACAAGTGCAAATGTTACTAACATCAAACACAAAGGGGCAAACCTACTATTATTGTACTCAACGCAGCGCAGCAAACAAAGTTGCTGCATTGCGCTGTGTGAAAAAGAGAAAACAGAACAGCGCCATATCTACTACACAATGTAATGCAAAGCAGGGCAAGGTATTGTTGTGCCTTACTTTTTAGGCCACATTTGCCCTGGAAAATATAGTTTGCGTCCCTTGTGTTGCCAATGCACCACAGTAAAGTGTTGATTCATCCTGCCCATTATTTGTACATTAACTTTAACCTGGCATCTGGCATAGCACACAATGTTAAGTGGTTTTCAAACAGAAAGCAGCTCAGAATCTGAAGCTAGGGGGCATTGTTCATCTAGTGACTGCCACTGGCCACAAACCATGGCTCTGTAAAGATGAAGGTGTTAAAGTACATCAAAGACAGTAAAAATACATCACACTCAGTGGCAGAGTTTCAATCACAGAGCAAACGAGGGATAGAAGGAAACACAGTCGCGGTTTACAGGCTACACATATGCCTTGGTTTACAGACTATACATTTGTATCTCAAATAGTGATTAGAGAAAACTATAATGCAGTTCACAAACCTACATTGGGACACTTCGAAACATGGAGATATTAATGCAGACAAGCAGCAAAGTCAAGGTCCAGAAATGCGGTAAAAAAGGTGCGTTTTGCCAGCACCGCTCAAACGGTCTGACGAGGCGCGAGTTCCGTTTCGACTCACCGCGCTTCATCCGGTGAGGTCGGTAGTGGTGGAGTTTTGTTTCCGTGGCTGGTGCTCAGCCTGTAGTTCTCTGCCGTTGGTTTCTGCCTCCAACCTAAAAAACGCCCACCACCCCGAGGAGGCTCGCGCCGCTGGTGCGCCGACGACCGAAGGCTGTGTGGCGCTGAGACTGTGCCAATGCAGCAGCGCCGTATTAACAGGTTTGTCAAGTGCTAAGTAACGGAAGCTACGCCCACAGACCACAGCCCGTGCTGTTCAAGAGTTAAACACATTATGGGACATTATGGGACGTGCAGTACAAAATAACCAGTAGAAGAGTACTGTGAAATAGGCAGAGAAAATGTATAACCCACGTTGTAATCCCAAAATACACTTCTTCAGAAACGCTGCTATCGGTACTGCGGCTTCTACAGCGACACCAGACCCAGAGATGTGAGGGGCCCATTTCACCCCAAATGCGGCCCCCTAAAAATAGCAAGGGGTGAGGAAGTCAATTTTCCTTCATTACACTATAGCCAATGACACTTGTTGTTTATTTGAATGTCTAGTCTTTTGGAAGAGCTGTGCAACATTAAAATACGACCTGCAAAGTTTTAAGTTTGCGAATGTTACACACCATCAAATGTGGCCAGCTTCCTGCAAACCAATGTGGCCAGCTTACTGCCAAGAAAAAAAAAAGTTTTGTGCGAGATTTTCAAACGAAACTTTTATCTTACTGTTCAGGAAGACGTCATACAAAAAGAAAAAAATGAGATTTTTTTTATTGGCTATTTTCTAAAATTTGCTAACCTCTTGTAATCAGCGATGCTGGAGGCTTAAACGGCTTCACGAAGGTGTCAATTGCAGTGTCTTGTCGGACACATCACTGTATCCAGCCATTCCCTGAGGGCTGGTCTCCCACTCCCATCGAACACAGGCGTAAGGAGTGACTTGGCGTCTGCCTAAAAAAGGGGCAGGTGGCACTTGCCTTGGGGGTAATGAGACAGAATATGGAGGTCACAAAATTCGAACTACTTGAATATCGAGTTGAAAATATCGTGGAGTGGAAATATCGACTGCAAGAATATCGCTGTCAAGAATATTAATTTCTTGGTAAGTAATATCGAATTAAAAATATATAGAAGTCATTAATATCGTTTGCAAAAATGTAGTTGTTTAAAATATCGATTTTTTTAATTTGTGTTATGTATTTTACTATATATTTTAAATGTATGTAATTTTTTATGTATAAGAATTGTTTGTTATTTAATATATATGTTTAATTTTTAGTAGTTATCAATTTTATTTTTAATTTTTTTATTACATTTTTTAGTTCCATAGCGGGTTGTGGGTTTATAGGGAAATAGGGTGGGAAGTAATTTATTTGTAATAAATTAACGATTACCTTTTATTTATTAACATTTATTTAATTGAGATTTTATAGTGTTAATGGTGAGTAACTTATTATTAATTCATTATTAATTGGTTGTTAAATATTAATTAATTAATTGGTAGTTCATTATGGTAGTTGTGTAATTTGTTTAGGTGTGGGTTATGGGGTGTATAGGGGTAAAGGGTGGGAAGTAATTTATTTTTAATTAATGAATAATAAGTTGTTAATTAATATTAACTAATTAATTGAAAATTGAATATGGAAATTGTGTGATTAAATTTAGGTGCCCTGCAGTGGGGTTTATAGGGGTAAAGGGTTGGAAGTAATGTCTTTTTTATTAACTAATAATTATTTGTTAATAGATATTATTTAATTTATTGAAAATTAATTATGGGAATTGTGAAATTAATTTTAGATGCGGGTTGTGGAGTTCACAGGGGTGAAGGGTAAAAAGTAATTCATGTTTAATTATTGATAATTAAATGTTAATTATGATTAATTAATTAATTAAAAATTAAATATGGAAATTGTGCAATTAGGTGCCGATTCGGATCCTGGAGAAACCGGGTACGAACCGTCGGACGGAGCATTTTCTCCGTCCGACTCGTACCCGGTTAAAAAACATTACAAACATGCAAGTACGATTCGCACGGAAACTGCATTTCCGTGCGATCCATACAAAACACCGACCGACGAAAATATACATACAAACGTGATCCGGGAAAGCGCCGACGTGACGTCGGGACGCATGCAGGCTGCGGTTCACGGACCAGGAAGTACGATCCGCACCGACGTCACCCCACACGGATACAATTCTCCGCCTGCCAAAAACTGCCGGGAAACAGGACGACGCGCACAAGGAGCACCTGTACGCGACGGACAGCCATGGACCCGAACCTACGTGTCATCCCAGCCCTCATAGCAGTCCACCTGCTCTACAGGAACCGACGCAGACGCCGCAGAAGGTCAGAACAACACCCAGGGGCAAAGGGGGGGGCAGGGGCAGGAGACACGACCCCCACCCAAGTCACAAATCATACATGCCCTGGACATACCTGACCTTCAGGGCCTGGTCACTTCGAGGGGGTGGGGGCGTGTCCAGCAACGGAAGTGGATGTAGACGCGAACCGGCAACACAACAAGTCCGGTACGTACCGTACCCACGCCTTAAGAGCGTGGGTACGAGTCGTACCACGCCCACCCCTACGTCACCCCAATAATGGCGGCACGGCCCGTACCCACGTTCTAAAGGCCTGGGTACGGGCCGTACCCCCACCCGTGTATGTACAGCGCGTACCCACACCCGCGTACGTATGGAGCGTACCCCCACCCCAACAGTGTATGTATGGAGCATACCCCCACCCCACCCGTGGATGTACGGACCGTACCCACACCCGCATACGAATGGAGCGTATCCCCACCCCAACAGTGTATGTATGGAGCGTACCCCCACCCCAACAGTGTATGTACGGACCGTACCCTCACCCCACCAGTGTATGTACGGACCGTACCCCCACCCCACCAGTGAATGTACGGGCCTTACTCCCACCCGTGTATGAATGGAGCATACCCCCACCCCACCAGTGTATGTACGGACCGTACCCCCACCCCACCAGTGTATGTACGGACCGTACCCCCACCCCACCAGTGTATGTACGGACCGTACCCTCACCCCACCAGTGTATGTATGGAGCGTACCCCCACCCCAACAGTGTATGTATGGACTGTACCCACACCCGCGTATTTATGGAGTGTACCCCCACCCCAACAGTGTATGTATGGAGCATACCCCCACCCCAACAGTGTGTGTGTACGGACCGTACCCACACCCGTGTATGTATGGAGCGTACATGGCCAGACACAGGAGGGGTGGGTGCCTATCACTCCCAGCAGTGTCCAGACACAGGAGGGGTGGGTGCCTATCACTCCCAGCAGTGCCCAGACACAGGAGGGGTGTGTGCAGAATCCTCCCAGCAGTGCCCAGACACAGGAGGGGTGGGTGCGTATCACTCCCAGCAGTGCCCAGACACAGGAGGGGTGGGTGCCTATCACTCCCAGCAGTGCCCAGACACAGGAGGGGTGTGTGCAGAGTCCTCCCAGCAGTGCCCAGACACAGGAGGGGTGGGTGCCTATCACTCCCAGCAGTGCCCAGACACAGGAGGGGTGTGTGCAGAGTCCTCCCAGCAGTGCCCAGATGCAGGAGGGATGTGTGCAGAGTCCTCCCAGCAGTGCCCAGACACAGGAGGGGTGGGTGCCTATCACTCCCAGCAGTGCCCAGACACAGGAGGGGTGTGTGCAGAGTCTTCCCAGCAGTGCCCAGACACAGGAGGGGTGGGTGCCTAACACTCCCAGCAGTGCCCAGACACAGGAGGGGTGGGTGCAGAGTCCTCCCAGCAGTGCCCAGACACAGGAGGGGTGGGTGCCTATCACTCCCAGCAGTGCCCAGACACAGGAGGGGTGTGTGCAGAGTCCTCCCAGCAGTGCCCAGACACAGGAGGGGTGGGTGCCTATCACTCCCAGCAGTGCCCAGACACAGGAGGGGTGTGTGCAGAGTCCTCCCAGCAGTGCCCAGACACAGGAGGGGTGGGTACCTATCACTCCCAGCAGTGCCCAGACACAGGAGGGGTGTGTGCAGAGTCCTCCCAGCAGTGCCCAGATGCAGGAGGGGTGTGTGCAGAGTCCTCCCAGCAGTGCCCAGACACAGGAGGGGTGGGTGCCTATCACTCCCAGCAGTGCCCAGACACAGGAGGGGTGTGTGCAGAGTCCTCCCAGCAGTGCCCAGATGCAGGAGGGGTGTGTGCAGAGTCCTCCCAGCAGTGCCCAGACACAGGAGGGGTGTGTGCAGAGTCCTCCCAGCAGTGCCCAGACACAGGAGGGGTGGGTGCCTATCACTCCCAGCAGTGCCCAGACACAGGAGGGGTGTGTGCAGAGTCCTCCCAGCAGTGCCCAGATGCAGGAGGGGTGTGTGCAGAGTCCTCCCAGCAGTGCCCAGACACAGGAGGGGTGTGTGCAGAGTCCTGCCAGCAGTGCCCAGACACAGGAGGGGTGGGTGCCTATCACTCCCAGCAGTGCCCAGACACAGGAGGGGTGTGTGCAGAGTCCTCCCAGCAGTGCCCAGACACAGGAGGGGTGGGTGCCTATCACTCCCAGCAGTGCCCAGACACAGGAGGGGTGTGTGCAGAGTCCTCCCAGCGGTGCCCAGATGCAGGAGGGGTGTGTGCAGGGTCCTCCCAGCAGTGCCCAGATGCAGGCGGGGTATGTGCAGAGTCCTCCCAGCAGTGCCCAGACACAGGAGGGGTGGGTGCCTATCACTCCCAGCAGTGCCCAGACACAGGAGGGGTGTGTGTAGAGTCCTCCCAGCAGTGTCCAGATGCAGGAGGGGTGTGTGCAGAGTCCTCCCAGCAGTGCCCAGACACAGGAAGGGTGGGTGCAGAGGCCCCCAGCAGTGCCCAGACACAGGAGGGGTGGGTGCCTATCACTCCCAGCAGTGCCCAGACACAGGAGGGGCGGGTGCAGAGTCCTCCCAACAGTGCCCAGATGCAGGAGGGGTGTGTACAGAGTCCTCCCAGCAGTGCCCAGACACAGGAGGGGTGGGTGCCTATCACTCCCAGCAGTGCCCAGACACAGGAGGGGTGGGTTCCTATCACTCCCAGCAGTGCCCAGACATAGGAGGGGTGGGTGCCTATCACTCCCAGCAGTGCCCAGACATAGGAGGGGTGGGTGCAGAGTCCTCCCAGCAGTGCCCAGACACAGGAGGGGTGTGTGCCTATCACTCCCAGCAGTGCCCAGACACAGGAGGGGTGTGTGCAGAGTCCTCCCAGCAGTGCCCAGACACAGGAGGGGTGTGTGCAGAGTCCTCCCAGCAGTGCCCAGACACAGGAGGGGTGGGTGCAGAGGCCCCCAGCAGTGCCCATGGAAAGAAAAAGGGTGGAGAACCCACAGATCCAATAGCCACAATTGTCAGTCAGGTGCACAAAGACCCTGCAGTACATGTAACACATGTGTGCGAGGCTGGGAGTACACACATGCATACTGCCTAAAAGGGAACATGTCCACATGAAGTCATGTCAACAGACTACATACACAAGTACAGTGATCACCAAGGATGCCACGAATGATGCAGGTGGAGACATCGCTCTGCATGCATGGCCAAAGTTGAAGGGGTCCGTCACACACCCAGCTAATGTAGACACAGCTCAGCACAACATATTGGAAACACCCTGCAGGGAAGATGTCAGGGTACACAGAGGAAGGAACACACCTTGGGACAATTTCACCATGCAGTAACTGCTTACATGAACAAAGAAACTTAGCTAACACCTTGTGATGGCACACAGATACCAGGGTCCCCCTATGACTAGCACACTACTACATTTCCCACACACCCAACACATGATCACCACCCAAAATCATGTAGCAGCCCCACCAACAGCAATATCAGAAAAGCAGTACTGTTCTAAGGAAACAAAAAATGGCTTTAATCAGCATGATCAAAAAATGTCCGTTTGGAGAAAGTTCAATATTTACAAAGCCCATAGGGCAGTCCATGAGTCACAGCTGGATGGGGGACACAGTGGGACGCGTGTCCCCTAGCTTGCCTGCACAGTTCAGACCACCCTGTCTTCCACAGGGGGGGGGGGCATCATGTGGGGGGGAAGGACCAGGCACCGCAGGGACAGGAGGGGCAAGGGCAGGCGTTGTGGGTGCAGGGACGGAGGACTCCACCACAGGGGGTGGGGCAGCTCCAAAGGAGGTGGTCAGGATGGCGCTGCACACGTCAGCAAGGTCCCCCAGCGTCTCCCCTGCACCCGAAGGAACCACAGGCCCCAAGGAGGGGGGGGCGGAGGAATGGGTCGCAGCGCCACTGCGGGAGGGTGTGGACAGGGGGGGGCACTCAACTACCCTGACCGGGGACTCCTTTGCCCGCTTGCGGGGTGGTGACACTGTTGGGCTCAGGGACAGAGCGGCCATGAAGGAATCATTGCTGGATTCATGGCCAGGAGAGCTGAGGGGAGTGGATTTGGAGGGAGTGGATTTTGCGGAATGCGGACTCCCACTCTGGCTGCGTGACTTACGTTTGCCCCCCGACCCAGTGGGTGTGCCTACCTCACCCTGTGTGTGCGTGCCAGGAGGTGTGCGCTTGCCCTGCCCTGCTGGTGTGGTGCCTGTGTCTGGTGGGGTGCGTGCATGCTGACGTCTGGGTGTACGTGGGACAGGCATGGGAGTGGGAAGTGTGGATGGGGCAGGGGTAGGGGGTGGGACGTAGCACTGCAGGAGACCCACTGCTGCAGTCAGTGTCGAGTCTATGGACCTCAGCAAGTTGCGTTGGTCAGACAGCGCGGCTGAAATGCCCTCCAAGTATGCCTCCATCTGGTTCAGCACTCGGCTGTGGCCATGGAGGACATTAAGCGTCGCAGTCTGACCAACCCGCAACTGCCGCAGGATGTCCACAGACTCGGCATTGGTGGCAGCAGTGGAGACAGGGGCAGGGGGTGCGGTGCCTGGCAAGAAGGAGACACGTGGTGACCGAGCACGGCGGGAAGGGACACGAGCAAGTGGGAGGCCGGTGATCGGAATGGAGGGGGCGGGTAGTGATGGAGTGCTGGTGTCAGCTGTGGGACCAGCCTCCGCCCCCTCGGAGTGCTCAGCCTCGGACCCGTCTGCGTCATAGTCGGTGGTGGTGTGACTGTACAGGTCCTCCGCTGCACTCCCATCGGCCTCCGTGCCACTCGATGTGCCAGACAACTCTGCACTGCTGGCACTGGTGCTCGCTCCCTCCACACGGTCCGTGCCAGTGTCTCCCTCGGTGTCCCCCGACGATGCTGTGGGCAAGGTGAAGAGACAGGAAATAATCAGACACCTGTATACATATGTCACATGAGTCAAATCCACATAGGTCACAGTGCATAGCCTGAAAAGCAACATGAGTAACATCTACAATACAAGGTACATATGTAGGCCCTGCAACACACAGTTGGTTGACCCACCATGCCACTGACCAACTATGGAGAGCATGACACAAAAGCAAATAACATGATATGGATTAGGACAGAGGAGCCAGGCACTGGGGACAATCCAGCACAGCATCTGCAGCACACAGCGTTGGCGTAAAAAGGGATGAGCAGGAACCATGTCTATTAACTGTAGGCACATGCTGCAAAGGTAATACTTAAAAACATGCCCAACATTAATGGGTCACTGCACCTTGAGTGTATGTCCAGACAAACATCACACACTGCCCAGACCTAGCAAGGAGACTCCAGGTTTAGACATGTAGGCCTTGCCCGCACCAACAACCCCCTACATGAGACAATTTTCTGAGACACAGGTAGCACTTACATCTCTTAGTCTGGAATAAAAACACATGGCCTGCAAGAAATCCTGATTGGACACAAAAAAAACCTGGTGCGCCGGTACAAATACATCATCTACAAATGGCCATCATCAGATCATTTTACCAAGACACACAGGCACTGGCCCCCGTGAGTATGAACAAGGGACATTTGGTCAGCCTGTACAGTGGACACATGTAGCAGAGTTTACATAAATACAAATGGTGCCAGGGTACAATGGCACAGAGCACAACCTATGCTGTAGACACGGAGATTGTCAACATTTTTGGATTACACACATGATACCTAGGAAAAGATGCCCCAGGGGACAGTAGTGGCCACACTACTCCATGGTCCTGAATGGTAATGACTGCAACACAAGCCACCATCCCTGCACTCTGCATATCTCACACTCATGCACATCATGTCACAGGCCACAAAATAGGACATGCATGCTGTAAAGCAATACACTTTTGAGACACACTCCTATGTCTGGACTCAGCATCAGTGACAACTGACATGGACCCCACAAGTACTGAACTGGACAGGGCACAGGCAAGGTCCCAAAACCTGTTACACACCACCCCCACACATGAAGCTGCAAGCATTGGGCACATCGATAAACTGGCAGCCTAGATAACCTTGTGCAAGTGTGACTACACACAGACCAGGGTACACATGGCAAGGAGGGGAAGGGAGGAAGGACAGCACCGCTACACTTTGGGGACCAGGAACTGCACTGCACATGTAAACCCTGGCAGTGTATCCATGCAACTGTGCACTTACAAATGCTGATGACACACAACAAACACACATGTACCTACCCCCTTCCTGCTGCTGCTTTTCCCGTAAGCGCCTGTCCATGTCAGGGAAGACGACCGCCAGCACACGCTTGTGGATGTGGGTCAGACGGCGGCGCCCATGGTTCTTTTGGCTCACAGGTGAGTCCCCCAGCAGGACCCGTGCTATCCTCCGCGTCCAGCACCGGATATCCTGCCAGCGTTTCCTCACCTGGGCTAGGCGCCGCTTCCGTCCATCCATCTGCCTCACGGCACTGACGGCGTCCTTCCAGATCTGCTCCTTGGCACAGGCGCTTACCTGTGAGGATGAAAAAGTGAGACAACATCAATACACCTGCGACATGTCACAGAGACACACATTAGGACAATTTGGCTGGTTTTAACAGGGCATAGAATGCATCAAACTCATTACACCTGTGTCATAGGGACATTTTCCTCTGTGGAAGGCAAAATGCACTAGGTGGCATTGTAGAGTACACAGGTGGCATGAGGGGTCTGACACAATCAATCATCCAGGCTCACACTGTGCATCACAAGCAACACCGGGATTATGTGCAGCACCTCAAAGCAGTCACATGCCACAGGCCACTGAGGCGCCCTCAGCAGAGTACACAGACACACACAGCCACAGGACAATCACCTGCTATTGCCGACTGCAGCTACACACCTCACTCTGCACATGTGCCACTAGACTGGGGGGTGTCACAGGTGTGGGGCTGGCCCATCACCGCAGACACACAGCACTGCTCCCTGCTCACATCAGATGGGCAGGGTATATCCATCCCTCATGCAGCTGGGGTGCTACACTCCACATATGCACTCACCCACATGACAGGGGACTTACACACACCCACCAATGTCCAGGGGACATACACATCATTTGTACACTCTCAGCACAGGTACACTAAACCAACACACATCTGTGGGTACTGCCACCTGTCACACTGGGGGGACCACAGATTCACATTAGGACTGTAGTAACAACATTCCCAGGAGGATTAGACAGGCAGAATGTGTAATGCCACATGCAGTGATTGTCACAGTACACACAATGCAAGTGAGGAGAGCAGACATGCACCACAGCATGCTCTGGCTGGGAGACATTAGGCATTCCCCCACCTGGGACCCACCCTACAGTACATTGCATGTGTGTTACACCTGGACACAATGGCAGAAGTCACAGTCACAAAAAAGGGGCACAGTCTTTGCTAGTGGACTCAGCACTCACCTGAACCCCTGGTCGACCATACAGCATGGGGTACTGTGGGAGGATCACATCCAGCAGGGCTTGGTTCTCCTCGTGGGTGAAAGGCTGGGCCCTCTCCACAGACCTGGACATGGTGCCAGAGGAATCACTAGCAGCAGCAGTGGTGTGGAATCAAAGGTTGTGCAGGCAAGTGCTCTCTCATGGGACCTGGCTGCCTTATATCTGCCTTGCTGCCCTGTTTCATTCACAGGAGTACAGAGTGATTGGTCACTCACATTTGCATCCTATGTTTCCTCCAATCCCTTTAAACCTACCACAGTCAGTGCCTTTGCATTTTTTTTTATTGAGCATGATGTCAACTCAACAACCACTTTGCAACAAAGTAGATTCTTTCAAACCGACTTTAGCTGGGCAACTGATGAAAAAAATTCAAACTTTAAACTTGGTCTCCATGACAACCAGCATGCATGTAGGGCTTTATACTTGTCCCTCATGTGTCCCCTATGTAATTTGGACATTCACACACAGGTACGGTGAGTTCCAGGGCCCTAGGACACCCCAAATGTATAGAAACGGCCCGTACACACGCGTGTACGGGCCGTACCACTATGGGTACGCATACGCGAGCACACCCATAGTGAAACGGCCCGTACACGCATGTGTACGGGGCGTATCACTACGGGTACGCATACGCGAGCACACCCATAGTGAAACGGCCCGTACACGCGTGTGTACGGGGCGTATCACTACGGGTACGCATACGCGAGCACACCCATAGTGAAACGGCCCGTACACACGCGTGTACGGGGCATATCACTATGGGTACGCATACGCGAGCACACCCATAGTGAAACGGCCCGTACACGCGCGTGTACGGGCCGTTTCACTATGGGTGTGCTCGCGTATGCGTACCCGTAGTGATACGCCCCGTACACATGCGTGTACGGGCCGTTTCACTATGGGTGTGCTCGCGTATGCGTACCCATAGTGGTACGGCCCGTACACGCGTGTGTATGCTCCGTATCACTATGGGTAGGCCTACGGCAGCACTCCCATATTGATGGGGCACGTACACACGCCCTCAGAGCGCATGTACGGTGCATTTCACACCTGACAGTGGTGACAGGCAGCACACAGAAAGGAATAGAGCTGACATACTTGTCCAAGGCTGGACATCAAGGCATTGTCTGTGCAGTACTACATGTGTGGGGCCCAGGTGTGTCAGGCTGTAATGTGGCACATTACTCCTGAGTTGTGAAGGCAATAGATGTATGATGAGATGTGTACAGATGTCATGTGTGATGGTGGACTATGTGCCAGACATCCCCTTCACGCCTTTGACATGTGTGCATGTAGTACAGAACACTTGTGAAAAGCGTCACTGCCATGGCACAGTCAACAACACACGCAACTGTCCCCTGATGCCAGCTACAGGGGTTTTCACACCTGACATGTGACTACCCGCGTTGCACGATGTGACTATGTCATGTATGTGTCGTGTGTTCCCATTAGCTTGCTGTGGGTGTTTGGTCAAATGCATCTGCAGTTGCTGCAACCAACATGTGTCTGTGTGTAGATGGCCATGGCACAGTGTTACGCATACCAAGCCACATGTGGAATCCAACGTAAGGTGTGTATGTATGCATCGACACAGAGTTTCAAAACAAGGACATATCTGCATGCTCTCAATGTATGTGTGATCATTCTTGAAATGTAATCCTTTATGGCAAGGTGTGTGGTCTGTCCTTTTTCTATTACATGTGACCTGTGCCTCTAGTGTTCCGCAACCTGTCTGTACAATAAACATCCTTCCTCTGCACATATTTGGTTGTCTGTAACTCCTGTAATGCATCTGCCTGCTCACTTACACTGGCCCACAGCTAGTTTCATGGCATGGCATAATGAGGTTGAGAATCAACGTTTGGAGCTGTCTCTTGGTAGGGGTGTCACATGGCTGGCATACGTGTCCAGGGCATATTGCACAGACCTGACTCTGTATGTAGCATATGTGTATTGCCTGTTGACCATGTGCTCAGTACATTGACATTGGTGGTGTACTGTACTCACTCTTCGTTGTCCCTTCTAATTCACTGCAGGGCTCCGCCTCTCCCTCGAGCAATTCCGGACTTGGCTGATCTGCGGGAAAATGACTGTATACGCCGCTACCGCTTCCCCCAACGTTTGATTGTGGACTTGACGACACGGCTGGCAGCACACCTCCAACCGCTACACAGGTATCCTGGTGCACTGACACCCAAGATGAAGGTGATGGCAGCCCTACATTTCTTGGCCATGGGTACCTTTCAACATACCATTGCCCATGTGGGTGGGATGTCCCAAACCATGTTAAGCCGTGTTCTGCATGATTTTTTAGAGGCCATGTTGGAGCACCTTGATGACTTCATTAAATTCCCAACTCCTGAGCAGTTGACAGCTGTCAAGCGTGAGTTCTGTGCCCTGGGAGGGATGCCCCATGTCATTGGGTCCATAGATGGAACACATGTGGCTTTGGTACCACCACAGGCACAGGAGGTAGCCTTCCGTAACCGCAAGCATTACCACTCCATTAATGCCCTTGCGGTGTGTCTTGCCAACATGGTGATTTCACATGTTTGTGCTCGTTTCCCAGGATCAGCACACGATGCGTACATCATGAGGCGTAGCAGGGTGCCTGAAATGATGCTGCAGCTGCGCAACGAACGGGCATGTATTGTTGGTGGGTATACTCTGGCAGTCCTGTATTTAACGTCATCTTCCTGTCTTACTGCTTCTCCTGACCCACTCTTGTCCATGATGTTTCCATGTAGGGGACGCTGTCTATCCCAACATGCCATGGCTGATCACGCCTCTCCGCAACCCCCGCATGGCTGCCGATCACCACTACAACAACGCCCATGGGCGGACCAAGCGAGTGATAGAGAGGACGTTTGGCCTCCTGAAGAGCCGATTCCGTTGCCTCCACAAGACCGGTGGCGCAGTCCCATATGCACCGGTGAAGGTCTGCAAGATATTCCTTGTGTGCTGCATGCTACACAACATGGCAGTGGAGAAAGCTGTGCCACTCATCCTGGATCCAGATGAGCAGGACCATCCACCCGTGGAGGATGAAGGGCTTGGGCACGAGACAAGTGATGTGGAGGAGGAGGAGGCGGTAGAGGACATGCGGAGTCGGCTCATATGCGACTTCTTTGCTTAGTGGTGAGATCCAGTGTCTGAGTGTGCACGCATTTGGCTGTGTGTGGCATGTGTTGAAATGTGTGTGTCCATCTGCATGTCTTCCAAGTGAGTCTGAGGTGTGTTTGGATGTGTCACTCGAGTGATGGTGCAATAGAAGAATGTTTTTCCAGAGTCATCATAGTCACCTCGCATGTTGACAACCTAATACGTGTCGAGTACATGCACATGCATGCGGATGTGCTTCTTTTGTCTGACTTCTTGTGTGTCTCCCATCCACAGGTACTTGCGCATGCTGTCTGCTGGTGGCATTGTTGTGCTCCTGCTATTCCTCATGAACACAGCAACATGTGCTGAATCAGCATGACATGCACGGACAAGTTCGAAGATCTCCTTCGGGTAAGGGATGCAGCACGGCTTTTTGGGAGTGGTATTTGTTTTGAATGTGTGTGCACTGCTCCTGTTCATGTTTGGATACTTCACATACATGTAGATTCACCATGGGGCACATGACCTGGAGCAGAATTCACCTGAATTGATGGTCAGACTTGGTGACAGTCATCTGTAATGGGATTGTGATGGAGCCATCAATGTGTGTAACACTGGCCTCGGAAACATACGGGTTGCACCGGGTTGACATGGTGTGTGAATTCCCCATTAGGGGCTCAATGGTGTATAGCTGGCTCTCCGTGAGCAGCAGGGGGTGTTTAGCTGTAATCCGTCACTTGTGTGCCAGTGCCATGGATTTCCAGCATCTGTGGTGGTAAGGGGGGTGCCAGTGTTGGTCCCACGTGTTCATCCACTTGACCTGTGTATGTGTTGACAGAGTTGCATTAGCATTCCGACACACATGAGTAATAAAGGTGTCCCTCTGCCTCCAAGGTGCCTCATCTCTGTCAATGGTGGTCTGTTGCCACTGTGCATGCGGCATGTCTGGCATTGTTCTCAGAGATGGTGCATATGAGCCTATGTGTAGAGTAGCAAGATGCAAGCTAGTTGTCAGGGATTAGATTCTGTATTGTGCATGATGTCCATGGCTGTGTAGGTTTTGTGGCATGTCAGTCTCCACGACGGCCACTGTGCCGCATGTGAATCCATTGTGTGTGTGTGTGTGCCATGTTGAACCAGACATTCCTTCCTTGTCATACACCTTTTGCATGGTTCCTTCCTGAGATCCTTGTCTTTGTGTGCTACTTGTGGCATTGTTTCCTTGACATGGCACATGCTGCTGCAGGCCCTGCTGCAAGGGCACCCAGTGTCCACGCAAACGAGCTGGTGTTCATCATGGATTGCTTGCTGACATGTGCTATGCTGATCAGCAGCATCTGTGCCTCATGCGGCAGCACACTCTGCATTATGCACATGATCCCCAGTTCCATCCACCTCAAGGCAAGAGGGAGACCATCCCCCAGGTCAACTATGACATCCGTGTCTACTCCTACACTGCACTCTACGGACATGTGCGTTAGAAATCCCATGATACTTGTCCACATCCAGGGTGCATCTGCACAGCTCTGCTTCTACATCCGGCGACCAGGCCACTTCAACGTCCAACAGAGATGGGGGAATGGATCACTGGCAGCTGCAGGATGACATTCTCAATCCACGCACACACTCAGGATGCAGCCAAAAACCACAACACAACCTTGTGGCACTGTGACCCAACACCCAATTGTGCCATCTCCATGCATCCAACCTTGGCTGGCCCACCATTCTCCACATCCACCTGACTCAAGCATGCAGGACATGGTCCTGCCACGTGTCTACACATACCTGGGACTCCCACCCCAGGACACTCCACATGATCCCTGACCTCTGCGCATGACTGTTGCTCTTCTAAATAGGTCTGTGGGCACAGTTGTGCGGGCACCCCCTCAGCTGGTTGGGCCCATCACGGGTGAGTATGGTGCTCCATGTCTGTCTTGGATGGTATGTTGTGACCAATGTGTGTCCTGTGCCAGACTCAGACCCCAGGGTATGGATGTTTGGAGTTAATTCAGTAATCAGGCATGGTTTGACTTTACAACACAGACATGTAGTGGAATAATGCAAAATGACGGCATCATCTTGTGATTGTGATGAATTTTATTAGTGCTGGGGTACGTGTTTGGGGGGGGTGACAAGAGGTGCTTGGCGGGAGTGTAGAATCCAAAGTTCACAGGGGGAGATGGTGTCCTTGCCATTGACAGTCATCAGAGTCTGTGCCACAGTCTTTGTCAACATTGGTCAGACAGTGACCAGCAAGGCCATGTGGCAGAGAATGTCCATTGCTGCTGTGCTGCTGTTGGGCCAGAGGGTCAGGTGCCAGGCCAGGTGACCTGGGAGATGGTGATGTTCCGCTGACTCTCACGGTCTTTTACGTGGACGACCCACCTTCCTGCGGGGACCCTCAGACGCCTGCCTTGACGATGCAAGGGACGCTCCATCAGATGTATCCTCCTCCTCCTCCCTCCCTGGGTCTGGTGCTGCTCTATGCCTGGTGGCGCACGGAGGGTTTGCCAGGCTTTGGGCGATCTGATGGAGGGATTGGCTCACGTCCCTGTGCACCGCCAAGAGCTCTGCAAGTCTTGCCTCCATCCTGGCATGATGCTCAACCTGCAGGGCCTTCATCTCATTGAGGGTCTCCACTACCTGGGCGATGCCTCTGGAGTCACGCCGGTATGCGTCCAGGATGGTTCTGACGTGTGCCATAGCCGGGTCCTGAGCCAACTGTTCAGGTTCGCGCCTCCGCCGTCCTCCACTCCCACCACCCCTGCCCACTTGTGCCTGGCCTGCCGTTGTGGGCACATCGGGTCTCCGGGACCCCTGAGGGATGGCATTTGCGGTGTCGCCTGCCTCCTCCTGGGTGCCCGGAGCACCGTGTCCCTCCTGGACAGACTGGCTGCATTTTTGTGTGCGGGCAGGGCTCCTGGGTGTCTCCTGGGATGTGGCAGGAATGGGGGTGGTGGTTGGCACAGTTGTACCTGACGCAGGTGCTGCAGTTGGTTAGACACCAGAGGGGCCAGGTTGGTATGGGTCATCCACGGAGTGGTGAGAGTCGTCGCTGCTGGTGGGGTCCTCTTCAAGCAGAGCCTGGTCCTGTGAGTCTTCCCCCCCAGTGTTGGGGGGAGATCGATGACGTTGACCTGTGTGTGAGAGAGACAGTGTTAATTGTGTTACATGCGACATCCATGTTTCATTCTTTTTTGATTTGACACAGTTCCTCTGGGTGGTTGGATTTGGCTAGCATTCCTCACACAGTGCACTTGTGCATGGGTATGTCCCTTGGCCACAGCTTTCGACACTTTACCTATGTGTGACACAGTCTTAGTTGATGCATCTTTTGTGAACGCAGTCAGCAGTGTAGTGAGCGGGCGTAGCAAGCCATGCAGAGCCGCCTTACGTGTTGCACTGTACGTGGCCAAATGGTGTTTATTCCATGCTATATGAGAATGCAGGTAGGTAACTTTACAATTTGTGACAGGGTTCTGACGAACACAGTGGGTAGGTATACTGGGTGTAAGGTTCTGTTTGGGCCTGCAGCACGGAGGTACTCGTGCACAGATTGACACATGGCCTAGTGTTTATCAAAGGTTGAAGGGGGGGTTAAGGCACTGCCAAACCTTGTCTACATGCACACAGTCCACCTGCTGACGAGTGGACATGGCCACACCACCCAAGGGTGATTTGGTCTCCCTCTATCTCCCTTTCTCCCTCCCTCTATCAGCTTCCTCCCACTGTCCGTCTCCCTCTATCTCCCTTTCTCCCTCCCTCTATCAGCCTCCTCCCTCTGTCCATCTCCCTCTATCTCCCTTTCTCCCTCCCTCTATCAGCCTCCTCCCTCTGTCCGTCTCCCTTTCTCCATCCCTCTATCAGCCTCCCCCTCTGTCCGTCTCCCTCTATCTCCCTTTCTCCCTCCCTCTATCAGCCTCCTCCCTCTGTCCGTCTCCCTTTCTCCCTCCCTCTATCAGCCTCCTCCCTCTGTCCGTCTCCCTCTATCTCCCTTTCTCCCTCCCTCTATCAGCCTCCTCCCACTGTCCATCTCCCTCTATCTCCCTTTCTCCCTCCCTCTATCAGCCTCCTCCCTCTGTCCGTCTCCCTGTGTCCACCTCTGTCTCTGTCCCTCTCTCTGCCCCTCTCCCTCCCTCTGTGTGTCACCCTCTGTCACCTCAGCCCAGCTTCCTGGGCACACACAGTTGGCAGGTCTTTCAAAGGGCATTGGCTTGTTCATGTGGGTTTGTTTCTTCTCTGCGGGCACCCATTGGGCGGAGTGTCTGAGTGTGCGCTGCTGCTGTGGCGGTGTGTGCTGACACTCTTTCAGTGTGCTGCGTCTTCATTGGCTGCTGTTATGTGCAAATTGTGCCTTCATGCCCATGTCGTCCTGCTGTGGAAAATAGGCCTCAGCTAGGCCTACCAGTGCAAGGGGTTCGCCCTTCTCTGCACAGATTCCTCAGACTATTAGAAAGAAGTTGGCACAGAAACTGGAATAGAAAATACAGAGTTTAATAAACCTCATGAGGTGGAATCACATTCACCCAGCACCCTGTGGTGCTGAATGAAGGTAGCACACATAGTAGAAGAACCATGGGTCTTTTATACCCACACAGGGGCTCAGAAAAAGGGCGGTACAAGCATACATGAGAAGAGTTACATACATAGATGGTCATACAGAAATGCACAGTCGACAGTAAAGGAGGAGCTAGCAGTTGCTGACTTTGGTAGAAACAACCTGATAGTTACAGACTAAAAACAGATGCATGGACAGTTAGATATTCCTGCGCATGTGCAGGGTAGCAGAGTCTAAGTATAACCAGTCCTTTAAACAGAGCACAAGGGTAAACAAAATGGCTGCCAGAAATACAAAATGGATTCCACAAAATGTACAAGATAGCCTCTAAATACCAGATGGATTCTGCTAACGCTAATTTAGTCGCAGCCAATTTACGACACTGCAACGCGGCCACCATTAGTAGGCAAAACAGTACTGTGTGGGGACACACTGTTTGTATGGCTGTGCCCTTAGCCATATGGGCTGAGGGCATTGTTGTGTGCTTCAGAGTTGCTCTATGTTGGTTTTGAGGCCCACCCTCCCGTATCAGGGCCATCCTGTCTTGTGTTGGTGTTTTGTGTGGCCTGTGACTTGGCATGGCCTTGCTTGGGGCATGGGGCATGGAGGCGCTAGTGGCATGTATGTGTTTTTGGAGTGTGGTTGTGTCCGGTGCTGGCTTTGGGGGGGTTGCGTGCATGATTGGTCTTTGGGTTGTATATGGCGCTCCCCCCATGTGAGGTGAGTTGTTTGTGTACTCACCAGGCTCTCGGACTCCCCCTAGTCTGTCTACTATCAACGGCGGCAGCGTGGCCATCACCTTCTCCTCCCAGGGATGGTAGTGTACCGGTCTGCGGGGATGCCCTCCTCCAGTGATGTTGGCCTGGTTGTGCTCGTCCGTCATTTTGCGGCGGACCGTCCTCCGCAGATCGTACCACTTGGCTTGGCACTCATGCCTGGTCCTTCTGGTGGACCCAACAGCATTCACAGAATTGACTATCCTCTCCCACATGGCAGTTTTTTCTGATATGCTGGTCCGTCTGACCAATGTTCCAAAGAGCTGTGGCTCGACTCTGATGATTTCGTTGACAAGGGACTCCAGCTCGTCCTTTGTGAACTTTGGATTCTTGTTGGTGGGCATGGTGTGGGGTGTGGGTGTGGATGGTTGTGGGGGTGGTGGTGTGGATGGGTGTGGGTGTGGATGGTTGTAGGTGTGCAGGTGTGTGTGTGAATGTGATGAGGGTGTGTTTGTGATGGTGGTTGTGTGAAGGAGTGCTAGTGTAAGGTGTATTGATGGTTGAAGTATGGTGCAGTGCGTTGTCTCTGGGGTCTGGCAGCAGTGGATCTGTTGCAAAGAATCATGGTTTGTGTGTGTTGGGCCTTTTTATTGGTCCATTTGTGGGTGTGGCTGTGTTTGAACTTTGGGTGGGTGTGTTATAAGGAGTGGTAGTGGTTTGGGCCTCTGTTTCTCTGTTTGTCAGTTGCAGGTCAGTGTATAGGATGTATTTGGGCTTGTTGGATATGTTTAGTGGTGTTGTGTGCCTCGGATTGACTCTCCTTGTGTTTTTTTGGTTTGTCCTGGTTCAGTAGGAGTGTTTTTAGCGTCTGTATGGTGCGTACATGGGCCATGTTGTTGTACAGTGCTGTCTTTTGCTATGGCTTAGTACGACTCGTACATGCCCGATGTTGGGTGAGGGTGCTGGTGTGTGGGCCTGGGGTAGGGTGCGTACGAACACGGGCAGGGTGTTGGTCCGCACCGTCCATCGGTGGTGGTGTTTCGCACGGTACATACAAGGGGTGCTGGGTGTAGGGTCCGTACATACACTGGTGAGGTGGGGGTATGGTCCGTACATACACGGGTGGGGTGGGGGTACGGTCCGAACATGCACTGGTGGATGGGGGTACGGTCCGTACATACACGGGTGGGGTGGGGGTACGCTCCATTCATACACGGGTGGGGGTACGTTCCGTACATTCACTGGTGGGGTGGGGGTACGGTCCGTACATTCACTGGTGGGGTGGGGGTACGGTCCGTACATACACGGGTGGGGGTACGGTCCGTACATTCACTGGTGGGGTGGGGGTACGGTCCGTACATGCACTGGTGGGGTGGGGGTACACTCCATTCATACACGGGTGGGGGTATGGTCCGTACATTCACTGGTGGGGTGGGGGTACGGTCCGTACATACACAGGTGGGGGTACGGTCTGTACATACACGGGTGGGGCGGTGGTACGGTCCGTACATTCACTGGTGGGGTGGGGGTACGGTCCGTACATACACGGGTGGGGGTACGGTCCGTACATACACGGGTGGGGGTACGGTCTGTACATGCACTGGTGGGGTGGGGGTACGGTCCGTACATACACGGGTGGGGTGGGGGTACGCTCCATTCATACATGGGTGGGGGTACGGTCCGTACATTCACTGGTGGGGTGGGGATACGGTCCGTACATTCACTGGTGGGGTGTGGGTACGGTCTGTACATACACGGGTGGGGGTACGGTCCGTACATTCACTGGTGGGGTGGGGGTACGGTCCGTACATGCACTGGTGGGGTGGGGGTACGCTCCATTCATACACGGGTGGGGGTACGGTCCGTACATTCACTGGTGGGGTGGGGGTATGGTCCATACATACACGGGTGGGGGTACGGTCCGTACATACACGGGTGGGGGTACGGTCCGTACATACACGGGTGGGCTGGGGGAATGGTCCGTACATGCACTGGTGGGGTGGGGGTACGCTCCATTCATACACGGGTGGGGGTACGGTCCGTACATTCACGGGTGGGGTGGAGGTATGGTCCGTACATACACGGGTGGGGGTACGGTCCGTACATACACTGGTGGGGTGGGGGTACGGTCCGTACATACACGGGTGGGGGTACAGTCCATACATACACTGGTGGGGTGGGGGTACGGTCCGTACATGCACTGGTGGGGTGGGTGTAGGGTCCGTACATATACTGGTGGGGTGGGGGTACACTCCGAACATACGCGGGTCTGGGTACGCTCCATGCATACACGGGTGTGGGTACGGTCCGTACATACACTGTTGGGGTGGGGGTACGCTCCATACGTACGCGGGTGTGGGTACGGTCTGTACATACACTGGTGGGGTGAGGGTACGGTCCGTACATACACTGGTGGGGTGGGGGTACGGTCCGTACATACACTGGTGGGGTGGGGGTACGGTCCGTACATACACTGGTGGGGGATCGGCACGTACATCCGCGGCCGGGGGGCATTTGGCGCGTACATGCGGGGTCTGTGGTGGGGTGTTCGGCGCATATGCGGGCACGTGTCTCCATGCTTGCTATGGGAGTTCGGTCCGTACGGTGTTTTTTCCATACAGTTGTGAAATCGAAAGGACGGGAGTGATCGTACTTGCGCGGTCGGACTTCATTTTTCCGATTCGTACGGTAAATCGTCCGGGGATGTGTCGGACACAATTTCCGACCCGAGGACGTGTGGGGAAATTTTCCCGATGTGATTCGTATGGAGTTTTTCCCATGCGAATCGTACTTGGCAGTTTGAACGCTACTTGTACGATTCGTACGGAAAAAAATCCGGATTCAATTCGGGCGGGGGACATTTTTCCAGGATCCGAATCGGCACCTTAATTTTAGGTGTGGGTTGTTGGGTTTATAGGGATTGAGGTAATATACTGAGCATCTAAAACCATAGAAATCACACTGCTGTGAAGTTTAAGAATACATGAAGAAATACTGAATGCACGAGGCTCCAAGCACTGCATCTACGGAGACTCGAGGTACAAGATATGCAGTTGAACATCAAGGTGCATCAGCGCAGATTTCATGAGGTAGCCTGATTTCCACCTGATGATGTCGAGCCAGATTATCAAAGAATTTTCCAGGCACAAGTTACACCTTAAATCTTATAGTTATGCATGGAAAAAAACACAATGTACACATGAGAAACAAAAGGAAAAAGTTGCTGCATTTACATGTTTCACTCGTGTATGTTATGATGTTTCATAAAGATCAATGTGCACTCTTGAGGCTAAGGGAGCAAACCAGACAGTGAAACCTGTACCTTACCAACTGGGATGGTTAAAGATGGATGCTTCTGTTGAACCTAAAAGTCTAATTTGGTGCTAACAATTAAGGGTGGGTGAGCGTGCCGGTGAATCCACTCTGCAGGCAGAGGTTTTTTTTACATCTGCATGGAGCGCAGAGTGCCAAATCTCGGCAAACTCCACCAGCGGGGCAGAGTTCACCGCCAACCCCTACTTCCTACATTTTCTCTTGGAGGATAGGACCATTATTTCAGGCTCTAACTCCTCTTTTTTACCCTGAACTTTGCTCTGTGCTTTTGTTTTTACACACACAGATTCAGGTATTTCCAGCATGGCTGCATGGGATCTTATCTCTACCTCAGCCCATGCAGAGGTCTCCAAATCCTTCCTTAGCAGATATTCAACAGGACATGACCACCTTCTTTTGGCCAGTAACCCCTCCCTGCTCTAAGGACGCCACAGCCATGGGATTAACCTTAGTATGTTTATCAGCATAGGTGACTGGATAAGTGTGTCCAGCCAAATGATGCTCTGGGGATACCAGTTTTTCAGTCACCATGGTGACACTTGCACCTGTATCTTTCAGTGCTTCTACTCTAACCCCATTGACATGTGGCTGTTGTCTGTATTTCTCCAAGTTACTGTGCCAGACAGCCTGGCCAGCTACATCCACCCCACCCTCTGAGATTAACGTAGCTTCAGTGTGCTCTCTGACCTAACCAGGGCACACCAAGAATACAATCTGGAGGCTCACCACACCAGTAACTGAGGGTGCACTAGTGGGAGCCTTTTTAGGACACAAAGAGCACCCAGTGTGGGGTCCAATGGCCTTATAATTGAAACACTAAATCTTTTTGGAATCCCAGTTCTTACCCTGGTACCCACCCTTGGAATGTGAAGTGCCTTGGAGACCACCCTCTTGTACAGGTTCTTGGGAGCCTTTAGAAGAGTCTTCACTTTTTTCTTTAGACTATCCCACATCTTTCCCTTGAGGGGGATTAGCAACCTCTTTATTTTGGTCACCCCCACCATGACACTTTGTGGACACCCTTGTCTTGACCCAGTGGTCAGCCTTCTTCCACAAGTCCTGGGGAGAAACAAAACCTAGGTCCACCAAGTATTGATGACATTTTTCAGAAGTACAGTTACTGAATAGATGATTTTTCATACATAAATTATAAAGCCCATCATAGTCTTGCAACTAACTTTTAACCAAACACCTAATTTTTTGACTGAAAAGTCCACAAAATCAAACTGGGACTGACCCAAGGTTTTGTGAGTCTCCCTGAACTTAATCGTGTACTCTTCAGTGGTCAGTCCAAGGCCCTCAATCAGGGTATCCTTCATGACATCATAGGACTTCCTCATTAGGAGTCTATCCCTGCACTTGCCTGAGAAAAGCTCTAAGAGCAGAGATCCCCAATACTTTTGGTTCAGCCTCCTCATTTTACAATCCCTCTCAAAGGCTCTAAACCATTTTGTGATATCATCACCCTCAACATATTTGGGGACAATCCCTTTAGGGATTTTGAGATCAAAGGTTTCCTCCCTATCTCTATTTACCTTGTTGCTGCCCACCATTCATGGGTGCCGGACACATCTCAGCCCTTTCTTTCTCTATGGCTAGGATTTTGGTCTCCAGGTCTACTCTTCTGGCTAGTCTCTCCAGCTCCTGGTCTGGATGCTCTAGTTTTTCTTGGGGCCTAAATTGGCCTGACCTACCTCCAGGTACAGTTTTAGGTAGGAGCATTCTACTGATATCCTCTTCCTCTAAAGTATTGGAAGAGGAGTCATCCGCATGAGTACTGTTAGTAGACTCATTTTCACTGACATGGTCATCATTAATGATGTCAGTGTTGTCTTCTTTTGCCTAGGCTCCACCAAACTCAGCAAGCAACACCTGGAGTTGTGCTTTGGTTGGTCTAGTCCCAGTTGTAATTTTTCAAGCCTTGCAGAGGTCCTGTAGCTGCCTCAAACTAAGATGCAGGTAAGTGGTCAGGTTGAGTTCCTCGACTCTCTCCTCTGAGGTTGACATGTTTGACAGAAGTTGGGAACTTTTTAGAAAATCTAAACAAAATTCTCAAACAGATTTGTAAGACCTAACTGCAAGTATTCTTTATAAAAAATTCCGATACAAAAGGACTGGGGGACTTGACACAAGGCTCTAAAAGTTCAGATTGGAAACATTTGGAAAAATCTAAAAAATTAAAACCTTTTAAAAATAATTTTGGACTAAAGTCAATTGTGGGTTCCTTCGTTTAATCACCTATTGACCAAGTGGTATTAGCAAATGCAAAGTCTTGTACCCTATCGCTGAAACACCAATGTAGGAATCTGTTTTTTTATTTACGGTACCAAAAACACTATGTAGAAAGTCCAAACATCCCTTATTGGCTTATAGGGCTTAAATAAATAATAACAAATGCTCTCTTTTGTGGTAGTGTGGGAGAGCAGTTCTGGCTTATCGAAGGGTAGTGTTAAGCATTTATTGAACACACAGAGCCAATAACTGAGACGCACACTTAAGATGAAACTCGAGACCAATTTAGAAAAATAACAGGTACTTTTAAATATATTTTAACACCAAGAACTTCGTAATTGGGCAAGTACTTTTTGAGATATCAATTTTTACATGTAAGTAAAATAAGCCAGGTTTTTAGAGCCTTTCTGAATTGCTGTTCAGTATCCAACCAGCACAAGTGGCTGGGAAAGATATTCCACAGCTTGGAAGTCCTAACTGTGAAGGATCTGCCACTTTGTCGCATTTTTGTGAAACAGGGACATTGAGGAGGCTCTGCTGGTTGGATCTCAGTGTCTGCTCCTGATGATATGAAATAAGCCTTGACCTAATATATCCTGGGCCTTTGCTGTGGTAGGCTCGAAAAGCCTGGGTGAGTGCTTAAATTTAATGGTCACAGGGAGCCAGTGGAGTTGTTTCAGATGCGGAGTAATGTGCTGGAGAAAAGGGACCCTACAGATTAGCCTTGCAGTATCATTCTGCACCTTCTGTAACCTGTGGGTCAAATATCATGGCAACCCCAGGTAGAGACAGTTAGCATAGTCTAGTTGGGAGGTAACCAAAGCATGTACCGTGATCCTGAGGCTATCTTCAGGCAGGAAACAAAGGAACTTCCTGATAGTTCTAAATTTCCAAAGCAGGCCACGGAAATATGCCTGACTTGTGCCGCCAGGGTGAGATCCTTCTCCCACCTTACCTCAGGGTTTTTAACCAAATACTTGGCCACAAGAGGCACGACGGAGGAGGATGTACACGGTTAAAGAACAAGACCTCGCTTTTGTCTGTATTTACCTTCAAAACTTTTTTTTCATCCAACCAGCAATTTCCTTCAGGTAGTCATTAAATGTATCAAAAGCTGCTGCGGTATGTTCCTTAAAAGAGAACACCAGCTGAGTGTCGTGTGCGTAAGAGACAACTTACACCCCTCTTGAAGTGATGAGAGCTGCCAGCGGAGCAAGGTGGATATTAAAAAGCAGTGGGCTTTAAGTTGAGCCTGGGGCACTCCGCAGGTAAGTTGTTTGAATGGAGAAGAGAAAGGGTGCAGAAAAACCAGTTGACGCAGTCTTCAAGATAAGGCCGGATCCAGTCATGTGCCACTCCCTAGATGCCTTAATGTTTCAATATTTCAAACAGGATTGAGTGGGACACCATATCGAAAGCCTCTGAGAGATCTAGCAGCACAAGCATGGCAGCCGAGCCACGGTCCACAGACATTCTCACCGAATCGGCTACTTCTACCAGCACTGTCTCTGTACTATAGTTGGATCGGAAGCCGTACTGGGAATCGTGTAGAAGTCCATTGGCTTCTACAAAGTTGGATAGTCGTTGCTGTGCCAATTTCTCAAGACTTCTGGCCAGAGCTGCTAAGAGAGAGATTAGTCTGAAGTTCCTAAGAACTTCAGGATCAGCATTATTTTTTTAACAATGATAGCAAATAGGCTTGCTACCATGTGGCTGGAAAAATTCCTGTCTTAAAAGACACATTCCAAATTTGGTTAAGTACAGGATTAAGCTGTAGGGCCAGAGACCTGAACAATCTCGCTGGGCAGGGCTCTCCTGGAGAACCTGATTTTCATTTTATGAGTTCAGTCAGTGTCTTCTCTGCTGGGACAGGGAGAAATTCCCCAAAAACTTGAGGTATATTGTAAGAGATTAAATAGTCCTTGCATCCTCCACTTCAATGGGGATGCTGACTGCTTGGCAAAGTGCTGGAGGCCCACTGAGGCTTTACGAGGATGCACAGCGGCAGGACGATTCAGGTTGTTTCAATTGTCAGGACAAGAGCAGGCAGGCAGAGTTTAGTGCCAAGGTCCACTGTTAGTCCACAGTTCTCGCTTCTTCGCCTCTTCTTGGTCCTTCTTCTTCTTTTGACAGCGGAATCTGAGTGCCTGATGTCAGGGGGACACCTAAATACTGAATTGAGGTTTGTTAAGGGGAGTGAAGGGTAGTAGCAAATGTGGTCACTAAGCCCCTTTAATGACCATTTCCTGTCGGGAGTGGGCATAACACTGTCCCAGAGTTCCTAAATCCACCAAAATCAAGATGGTGGATCCCTTCTTTTTTGGAGTACATCAGGTGACTGGCCTGGTAGTGCACCACGCCTCCTTGCATAGCTGATTACTTACCTGTCTTGGTGTCAAATTGATCTCAAGGCAGATCAGGGAAGACCGGGTCACATATCAAAGATGGCAGAGGCTTTGAAGTCCCTGGCCTTGGTATGCGGATTCACTAGCCAACCTGCTAGAGGAGGTGTGAACACCTCTGGAGCAGGCATTGTTTCTGGTCTCAGAAAGCAAGTGCTCTCATCTGCAGGGGCTCAGAAACATGTCCGTGGTGGCAGGCTGGACGATACTAGTTAGTCAGTACACTACGAGACTGTTAGGATTTAGGGAGCACCTCTAAGTTGCCCTCTGTGTGCAAGATTCTATAAATTTACTGCTGGCATCAAAGTGGATTTATTAAGACAAGTTGTTTGATACCATAGGTTTCAGTAAAGCCATGATGTAGCTGTGGGAGTCGTAATGACCAGTGCCCTGTACATATACTTAAGATGGCTTCCTTGTTCACTTGTGTTATCTAGTAGTTGAATTAGACAGTACTAGGGCACATCTGCCGATGCAGATATGTCCTCACATGTGATATAATGCAAATCTAGGGCCTGCTGTAGCGGTGACTTAGATATATTGCGTGGAGTATCTGGAGGCATGGCACATAGGGTGTGTGCCGTGTCGTGATTTCACACTTGCTTGCACCATTTTATGCAATACCAGTCTGCATGCATTTGCTAGTGGGTCCGTTAGGGTTGCACAATACATAGTGCATTTACCATTTACCATTTACTAAGGAATTACAGGGGTGCTAAAGGGCTTGCCAACTGGGGTACAATTGAACGTTATCTTGTTTTTAGGGAAAGAGCACAGGCACTGGGGACTTGATTTGCAGGAACTCAGTGTACTTTAGTCAAAACGGCATCACATACCAGACAAAAGGGGGGTGTGACCATGTCCAGAGGGACACTTTCATACGCCTGCCCGCCAAACGAAAACGAATGAGCCCAACCTTTCCCAAGAGAGTCTTCATCTTGTAAGTGGAATAACCTGGAAAGGCCATTTGCATTGGTATGGTCAATCTCAGGTCTGTGCTCCACAGAAACATCCATTCCCTGTAGGGAGATGGACCACATTAACAGTTTCACCTTTCATTTTCATAAGTCACATGAAAAGGAATATAAAGTAGGGTTGCCTAAAGAAAAATGGCAGCCATGTGTTTAAAGAGCCTGCAAAGACCTCCTCTTGGCACAAAATAGGGTTATAAATAAAAAAGTATGTATTCATTTGTGATGTGACTTTTCTGTCTTTGTTCCCTTTAATTATCAGTCATGGATCATTCAAGCAGGCCTAGAACACAATTTAAAGTGCTTTCTATTTATATTTCCTGTTCGAAGTATGCACAGATAAGTGCTGAATATAGGGCTTTAGGTGACTGCTTATTTTTGTACCGTCTGGTACTTCAAAATAATGACCTGGCAACCCTAATCATAAGACTGGAAGTTTGTTGCAGGATCAGTACATTACATATTTTCTCCACCCTAGATCATTGATTAATGCCCTAATAGCAATAGTTTATATCTGAAATCCTACGTCACCATCAATAACATGCTCAGTTACTTCAAGTGTCTGGGAATGCACCCTGTATTCAGACAACTCACTCCTCATTTTCACCCTTCACCTTCATGCTCACCCTGCACTCACAGTGATCACAATGCACTCACACTGATCACCATGCACTCCCACCAATCAACCGCTCAGCCTGCACTCACAGTGATCACTCTGCACTCACAATGCACTTGCACTGTTCGCCCTGTACCTCACCCTGCAGTCACTCAAGCACACTACTCACACTGCACTCATGTGACACTTCACTTACCTGTCCCCCTCACTGCTCACGCTGAAATCTCACTCAAACAAGTCCATCATTAACCATGCATTCATTCGTCCCACTCTGAAATTACATCCGCACCCAAATTCATATGGTCACCTCACTCACCCTGCAGTCACTACTCTTGCCCTACTCTCACACTGTCACATCGCTCACCGTGCACTCACATGGGCACTCCCGCCACCCACACAGCACAGAGGGTTCATTTGCCTGTTGCAAAGAACGTGTACCATGCAGATCACAGATCTCCCTTTAAGATGCGTCCTTCCACTCTTTCCGCTCTGCTTAATCATTTCCACTTTAAAGAGGATAAGAAGTAGGGACGCTTAATGTTATCACAACCTTCAATGCGCCCATGGAAGAGGTGTGAGACCAGCAGCAGCGGTGAAAGCTGCTGTAAACAGATATCGCCCCATCTCCAAATACGAAGCAGGGGTCACTTATCATTAAAAGCGCCCATCACAGGCCCTTTAGACAGACAGTGATATGTCGGAAGGGTTTTGCCTTGGAAAGAAAACATATAGAAAATGAGGATTCTGCATGACATGTATAATTTCAGTAGTTTGTTTTATTTTCTTGTTGGCGGTATAAACTGTCAAGAACAATATAGCATCCTGATATGAGAGGCCAGAAGTCCTATAGAAATGCAATTGACAAAACATGTTCAACATATGCTTCCTACTATAGTTGCCTTTACACAGAGGTGGGCGTGAAGGAAGTGGCCCTTAGGGGCCACTCGGGTTACTTACAACCACCTGCTGTGCCTTCCCAGGAATGAAGAGTCGGTCAGACAGTAGAGAATACAAGCAAGCTTTTATTAGCAATACTCTACAGAGGAGTCTAATCTGACCTGCACCCTAAGATGTCTGCCGAGGGACTGACCCCCCAACAGTCTGCAATGAGTAATCATTCCTCCCGAGAAGCCTCCAACCACGCCCACAGTGGAAAGTTACCAGCCTGAGCTGAACATGAACAAAGAAGGCACGGAAGGATGGGCTACCACCTGCCGGATGGGTACATGCTATCTGCAACTCAAGGTCGGGCTGTGTCTCAGCGTCTCCTTACGTGAGAGCAGAACTACACCCTTGGATAGGTATGTGAGGGCAGAATGGCCTATTCATTAGTAATTAGGAAAACAGCGTTGAACATAAGAAAAAATAATAACAAAATACAGTGTTCTGCTGAGGCAAGCAATGCGAATAATGAGGCCTAGTTCAGACACGGCCTAAGCAGCCTAATAGAGATTACGAAATACAAAATGGAGTCACACTGGCTAACTAAAGCTTGCACGTTGCAGGGATAACTCAGTGGGTTGCATAACGTAAATACAAATGACGTATATTTAACCACACACTGCTAACCTAATATAGCATGAAACAAGTGCATAGCAGGAATGGAATTTTCAAACCTAACAGGCGAGCCAGTAAATTAACAAGAGGCGCCGAGGCAAGGGTTTCTCTCTCTTGGGTCTAAGGCTAAGCGCTTTAAAAATGTCAAAGTGTTTCCGGTTAGCGCATCCGATTATATCACTGCATTGAGAGGTATTTACAAAAAGTAAATTTAAGAAAACGTTCATACCTCCTCCATCCTAGCAAATGAAACAAATGATGAACGGAATGCTGAACAATGCAAACATTCACCCCAGGCACAAAGATCTGGGTTTAATCTATTGTTCTTTTGCTCACCACGTCCCCCCATTTTGGACGCAGCCATATGCAAATCAGCCTTGACCCTGCTCCTCTTGGGAACTGACCAGCCCAAACTGCCAATCCAGGTCTTCCCTGGAACAGAAACAAGCATCCGGGAACCGGTTTTAAGGCATCACCCCGCATCAGCCAGGCTAGCTTGAATCCAGTGGAGAAGTGAGCATGGGACCCATGTCTGGGCACTGAGGGCGACAAAAGCAAGAGGAACACATGATGGGTGGAATGCTGAACAATCCTGGCAGGGGATCCGCTTTTAACTCTGTACAATAGTCATGGAAAGCAGTGTTTGTCCCTCACACCCTCCACCCCTAGCCCAACACTCAGACTTCGCTGCGCGCCTTGATGATATATCTCCACAGTTGCACCTTCTCACTTCTGAGCTACATGACTTGAAAGCCCTCTCAAATGACCTGTTCCCCGTGATCAGTTCTCTCCTCACCTCTGCGAATTAGCCCAGGGCGCCCACCAGGGATAGTGATCACATGGATCAGCCTTTAGCCCCCTCCATCTTGAAATCCATTCCCCTACCTAATGCCCCTGCCAGCCTCAGAGGATGTGAGACCCACCCGGCATCCATTGATCTCCTAGACAGTCACAACTCTTGCTCTTCTTGGTCCAAATCTAACATGTTCAGCCGAGAAAAAATACATTCCATCCTTTCTAACCCGAACAGAGAACCTCCTCGCAATCCTAGATGCAGCAATACCGACAGCCTCACCCGTGTGAACTTCACCCAGACTCCTTCCCCCCTAATCCACTACGACTTAAATGCATACTACTTAATTGCAGATCTGCCAGTAAACACGCCTCCGATATCTTCGACCTCATCCAACACAATGATTTAGACATTATCATCCTCACTGAAATCTGGCTAAATCCCACTTCCACTCCTATCTTCGACCTCCTAGTACCTCCCACTCATGACATAATTAGGCGAGACAGAGCTCTGAAGTTGGGTGGTGGCCTAGCCTGTATTCACAGGAACACACTCTCGATTTCTCACATGGAGTCCTCTGCGTCTGCCTCCAGTGAATACCTTTGTCTCAGCATCTCAAGTGAGAACCTACAGGTTTTCAAGCTTCACACCTTTTACCATCCCCCGGATGTCAATCTCCCCTCCTTTAAGCAACTAATGGAAATTATCACTAGCAATGTCAACTCAGTGGTGGCCCAAATCTTCCTTGGTGATTTCAACCTGCACTGGTCTAACCCAAATGACCCTGCTGTATCTTGCCTTAAATCATTCTTAAATGATCAAGAACTGACTCAGCACTGCGACCATCCAACTCATATTAAAGGAAAAACTCTAGACCTCATCATCTCTAAAGGCAGACCATCACCCTAGAGTCCATTACCCCTTGTGACTGGTCCGACCACCACAGCATCCTCTTTTATATTAACAGGGAGGTGTTGACAAGGAAGGCTCAACCATTGAAATCAAAGATATGGAAAAGAGACCTCAGAACAATAAACTCTGACGAACTAGCTGCCCAATGTAAATCTGCCCTCTCCTCCCAAGCTGACTTGGGCGAGGTGCATTCACTCACTGATGCCTACAATTCGACAATCACTAAGATCATGGATTACATTGCTCCACTCCAACAAAAAAATGCCTCAACAAAAATATCCAAACCATGGTATAATGACAACTTAAACACAGAACGCCGCAACTTTAGGGCAGTTGAACGTTCCTAGCGATCCAATCCCTCCTCGGTCCAACTAAAACACCTTAGAGATGTCAGGAGCATCTACAAAAATCAAATCAAGAGTGCTAAGGCTGACTACTTCAGACACCAACTGGATCAAGCGGCAAACCACTCCAAGAAACTGTTCAAATTGGTCAAACAGCAATCAGTCGTTGGTCCAAACCACTCTGAACCTGGTGGTAGCCCACCCTCATGCGACAAACTTGCCGCTTTCTTCTCGAAGAAATCAAGTCTCATCTCCACTGACCTCCCTCCAAGATGGCCCTATTGCCTTCTTCTAGTGTCGCCTCCCCCCTAGACTCCTCTGAAAAGCGCAAATCGACCACCAAGAACACCAAGAACAATGTGTCATGGGGCACTTTTACCCCATTTAGTGAAAATTACATCCACAAGATTCTTCAGAATACCAATCCTTCCAACCCCTTTAGTGACCCGTTGCCCCCGACCATCTTCAAAGAAATCAAGAATGCACTCATCCCCACCTAGACAAGGATTGTAAACGCTTCTCTATCACAAGGCACGATCCCCAATTTCCTAAAAGCAGCCCAGGTATCACCTAGTCTAAAGAAACCTAAGGCTGATAAATCTGATCTCAATAACTTCCGCCCCATTTCCAACATCCCCACCCTAGAGAAACGTCTAGAAAAATGTGTTCAATCCCAACTTTGTGCTCACATAGAGAATTACCAATTCCTAGACCAGTATCAATCCGGCTTTAGGAAGGGGCACAGCACCGAATCTGCTCTCACTTATGTTATCGATAACATTTTTAAAATGCTTGACCAAAACGAATCCTGCCTCCTGATCCTCCTTGACCTTTCCTCCACATTCGACACAGTTAATCATGACAACCTCCTGTCCATCCTGCAAAACAGAATGGGTTTCCCTGATCAAGTGCTACAATGGTTCTCGTCTTTCCTACAGCACAGATCACAAAGAGTCAAGGCTAACCACTCTCTCTCCCAGCCCTCTCCTGTACTCATGGGGGTCCCCCAAGGGTCCGCTCTATCTCCTATCCTCTTCAACCTTTTTCTGGAACCTCTTGCTAACTCATTAAACTCCATGAACATTCTCTTCCACATGTATTTGGATGACACGCAACTCTATTTGAAAATCTCATCCCCAGAAAACATCATCTCTCTAAACACTACCCTAACGTCTACTCAAAACTGGTTAACGGAGAACCATCTCCTGCTTAACACTTTCAAAACAGAATTCCTGCTCATCTCCCCCCGAACCACATCCCCAAACTAGACCTATGGCTGAGTCACCTCACTGCTCTCCTCTCATCATAGACTCAGCCAAATCTCTCGCACCATGAGCAAACACTTGAATATGACAAATCATATCAGCAATGTATGTAAGGGAGCAAACCACTTGTTGAGGTCACTCAGAAATATCAAACCTTTTCTTAAACTAAAAGATTTCAAGCAGGTGGTCCAAGCGCTTGTCTTGCCGAGGCTAGACTACGGCAGTGCTACCCTCTGTGGCCTTCCTAAATATGCCCTGGCTCCACTAAGATCATCACGGAACACGGCGGCTAGACTGGTCACAGGCACCAAACGATACGAACATATATCCCCAGTTCTAAAATCTCTCAAATGGGCTCCCTTACAAAGCACAAATTCAGTTCAAATCAAATCAAATCAAAACAGGCTTTATTCGATTTAAAATTCAAAATCATAAAAGCAGTCATATATTAAAAACAATAGAAGTTCCAGCACAGATAGCAAATGTACTACACCAATGGAGTAAAAAATGTGTTTTAAATAACAAAGGACGATTCATGACATACATATCGACCATCTGAAACGTCTTTGACAAGCCATAAGACTCGAGAAAATTTCAACCAATTACTTGTTTTGTGGATTAAATGATTAAGCGTTTCCTAACCCACAACACGCTCTTTAAAAAGCCCGCCACTGAACCAGTGCAATAACATTTTTCCAACATCTGGAGGTAAACCAGGGCCGGGCGGCACTGCCTCCATCTACCTTTTTTTAGTAAAGGGATTATCCATCTACGCCTTTCATTAATGTAAAATTTACAAAATAAAATAGCATGTAATGTAGTTTGTGGTGAGATGTTATCGCAAGGGCAGCAGCAGAGTTCCCTTGACCAGTCATTAATATCAGGGTGAGTAATAAGGCGATGAAAGGTCCCGAATCTGAATCTTGTAAGCAAATATCTGTCAAATCCTCCTGCGACACATACTAGGTATGGTTGAATTTTGCTATAAACAGAAATTATTTGGTGATTCACCACCATGGTTTTATGCAATTCCAGGCTTAGTCTGATTTCTTCTAGATGTGACATACAGATCTTTTTAAAGTCCTTTCGGTTGATGGAGGTCATATTTTCAGGTAGAGTGAAAAACTCCGGATGTCCAATATCGTGTAAAAATGTTTTTACATATCTGAGCCAAGATATTTTGCCCGCATTATCCAATCTCATGGCATCCATTATTATTTCTCTGTTGAGGCCAGTGCTATCCGAAGTCCAGATTCTATGCCACAGCAAAATCGGTTGGGTCTTTATTAAATCAGAAATGTAGCCTAAACCTAAAAACTGGGGTACTGGCTGGGACACCCAGGATAAACCTTAAAAAGCCATTTTCAATACATTGACTGGACATACACTCCTGAAATCCCCAGATGGCTGCCCCGTAAGTAGCTATACTTACTCACTTTACTTGATAGATTTTTAATAGCTTTTCGGGCGGCCTTTTCCCCAGTTTTTTTGAAAAATTTATAAGAGCCGCAATAGACTTCATAAAGAGTAAGCTCCTAGCCTTGACTGCTGCAGTCCATGAACCCGTTCTATTAAAAAGAACACCCAGATAGCTAAACAGATTGTTGGTTTCCACCCGGCTTCCACCCGCCTGGTAGCTTCTATGGTTATTTATCTTCCCACCACAAGCCATAACAAAGCTTTTCTCTGCGTTCAATTTTAGGCCAAGTCTATCCATAAAACAAGTATAAAAAGAAAGCGCCCTTTGTAAACCAACCTGTGTACGGGCCATGAGCACTGCATCGTCAGCATAGAGGAGAGAGGCAATCGTGCGTGTGTTAACTATTGGAGGATCCCTAATATGTGTCACCAACTCCTGTTCCAAAGCATTGGTATGTAGTGAGAACAGGAGTGGTGCCAACACACAGCCTTGCCTTACGCCCCTCTCGACCCTGAATGATGCAGTGCACTCGCCATTTATACCATAACGGACTTTAGCTCTAGCACCAGAATACAACTGCCTTAAAAACAGTATTAAAACGGGGTCGACTTTTAATCCATCTAAAACTTCCCACAGCTTATCATGTCTCCCACAATCAAAAGCAGCTGTGAGATCAACAAAAGCCAGGTAAAGTTTCCCTGGCTTAGCCTGTGTATATTTACTAATTAAAATGCTAAGATTCAAAATCCGCTCATTTGTTCCTAGACCGGCTCTAAAACCATACTGAACGTCGCTTAAAATGCCATTTTCTTCCGTCCATGCTTGTAAATGGTTTAAAACGAGCCTGCCGGCTATGTTCATTAGGGAATCCAACAGGGATATTGGGCGATAACAAGCGGGATTCTCCCGTTCTCCCTTTTTGAAGATGGGAACTATAATTGACTCGTACCAAGTATCTATAAAACCATTTTCACAGCAAGCTTGCAACACCCTGGTTAAAATTGGGCCGCATACCTCCATATTTGACTTGTAAAGGTCTATTGGTATCCCATCTGGGCCCACAGCCTTACCACCCTTGCTAGCCTTAACTGCTGCATTAACATCTTTAAGTGAGATATGAAATTGGATAGGCATAAATTTCTGTTTTGCCCTTTCTATGGTATGGTTCTGTACTGTCAGCTCCGTGACTCCCTGGTTTGAATATACGTTTGTGAAAAAGTCTATCCAAGTACTTTCCTCAATGGTCACCTCAATTGATGGAACGTCCAAGTTGTTATTTAGAAATGGAACATTCACAGCAGACCAAAATTTCGAGCTGTCCTTACTCTCGGCAGCCTCACAAAGATTCTTCCATACATTTTCTTTCAACTCATTCTCCCTAGTTTTTCTGGCTGCATTATATAGCTTTCTGCAAGCCCTAATCTCACAACTATCTCTTTCGGCGCTATGCAATGCTCTCTTCAGATTAGTGTAGCATCTAGTGCAGTTTTGGTCAAACCATCCTTTATTACGGTTACTTGTCCCTATTACGGTTACTTGTCCCTATTACGGTTACTTGTCCCTAATTCAGTTAAAGATTGCCGTTCTGGCACACAAAGCCCTTCACTTCAATACTCCCAGGTACCTTGCGCAAAAACTTGAACTATACTGTGGTGTAAGAGCCTCAAGAAGCGCCACTAACTTCCTCTTGAAACCACTCATCCTTAACAAAAAAAGAACTTGTCACCGAGCCTTCTCCGGCGCTGCGCCAAAGATATGGAACTCTCTTCCACAGGAAGTACGCAGAATCTCTTCAACGACGGCTTTCAAATTGGAAGCCAAACTATTCCTAATGAATAAATTCTTACACTAAGAAGGATAGGCTCACTTGCTCGTTGACAATGTTCCTACTATCATTGTGCCTCCATTTGTTACGGATCCTCTTTACTGCACACTGTGACCCCCCCTCGTTGCCTGCTTACACCTGTTTATTGTTTTACCCTCCTGGGCGTAATTGTCCTGCATTCTGCGACCATTCATGGTTTTTTTTCTCCTTTCTACCTGATGTTGATATTGCATTTATGTTCTTCCTTCCAACATATTGTAAAGCCCTCTGATATCTTTCGGGATCTTGTTTGCACTATATCAAAATTCATAAATAAATAAATAATTAATAAATAAATAGTCATGGAAAGCAGTGTTGAAAGACAGCTAAATGGGCTTCCCCCCCTTCGGGCAGCGAGATGAGGAGTGGGGCAGAGTCTCGCCAGTAGATGGATAGATGTGTCTCCTTTATTATAGGCGCTAGCTAAGTAGGCAGCACGATCATGGCAGCTGTGGAGTTCCACCGTCTCGTAATAGGCGATTAGCGCCGCTCTTAAATTCTTTAGATTACCAGGGAAAGAAACAACACTGTGCTCCAGCTTCGAAAGAGTGGCTTCAGCTGTCACTAAGTCCCTTGAGAGGACCCGCTGGACTCCAACTGTCAAAATCCTCCCATTCTATCGATGGAGAGGAGGACGTTCTAGCATAGGGCCATATGTATCAAGCCTTTTTCCTGTTTGAAAACGGGCAGTTTCTCAGAATCGGCCCGTTTGCGAATTGGAAAAAGCCTTTTGGGATGTATCATCTCAAAAGGCCATCGCAAAATAGAGAATTGCAAAATTTGCGATTCTCTATTTTGCGAATGCAATTAAGGAATTGCAAATTGCGATTCCCTAAATGCAATTCTGGAAGCACCAGAAATTTGCTATTTGGCCTTAAGGAATTGCAAATTATCACCAACTTCAAGTTGGTGGTAATTTGCGATTTTCTTTAAAAAAAGCACTTTTTTGATTATTTAAAAGTGCCATATGTCACACATACATGCCCTTATGACATATATGTGCGCAAAATGTCCACACATTTATTTTTCAGGGGTGCAACAGGGTGTCCTTTTGGCACCCTTGCAACCCTGAAATTGCATTCTCAATTTGCTATTCTCTAATTGATAATCGCAAATTTAGAATGCCTTCCCATTCATTCGTATGGGCCTCCTAGCCCATAGGAATGAATGGGAAGGTATTCCTTATTTGCGAATCTCAATTTGCAATTCGCAAATAAGGAATATGTAGGATTCGCAAACTTTTTAGCAAATCCTACATACATTGCATTTTGCGATTCTCTAATTGCGATTCGCTAAAAATCGCAATTAGAGAATCGCAAAACTCTTTTTTGATACATATGGCCCATAGTCTTGAAAGAGTAAAGAAATGAGTTCAAGTAGAGAATGGCGAAAGACTATGTCGTACAGCATGGAAACTGTAAATCTCTATGTGGGGATTGGAGCAGGAGGAGCACCCCGCGTGAATGTCATTACCAAAGGGTTGTGATCAGATATAACTTTAGGGTGATATCGAATAGAGGACACTGAAGTATGAAGAGGTGCAAAGACAAAAACTGTCCAAGTGAGAAAGGAACTTGTGGACTTGTTAATAAAACAAGTATTTTCGCTGCCTATGGTGTTTGATACGCCAAGTGTCTTCCAAGCCACAGTGATTTAATCACTGTTGAAGCATGCTTGCATTAAGCAAGACAATGGGTTGTGGGAGGGTGGGGGTGTCAAGTGGTCCAAATATACATCAAGGACTACATTGAAGTCAGCCTCCTATGACCCAAGGGCCCTTAGGTCAGTCTGAGAGAATGTTTGTCGATTGGGACTAGTATGTCGGTTGGTCAGTATGGAGAGCATAAATTACCCCTAAATTGCAGAGGTGGCCATTAAGGGAACCATGTACTAACACATAGCATCTCTCAGAGGCCATACAAACCTTCTCAGTCCTGAAGGAGACTCTGGGCCTGATCCACACTGCCACCCCTCTGGCCTATGATGAGAAACTTGTACCTCTGACCAGACCCCTTCATTTGGTCTGCAGCCTGGATACCTCCCCAGAGGTGAGATTCTTGCAAGAAGGCAATGTTTGTCTGCCAACGAGAAAGGGCTGTATGCATCTTATACCTTTTTTGCAAAGAGTGCAAAACCCTGACATTCCAAGTTGTGGTCATTGAATAATTCAGATTGTCTAGTCATGGGAGGGACAGGAGTAATGATAAAGCAGTCTGCTTGTGGCCTGTGTGTGCCAGTGTCAATCTAAGCACTCGCTTGTAGCTAACTGCAAGACATACATGGGAACAATGATTAAATTCTGCATGGATGCACCTGGCATCCATCGGACAGTAAAATACCCACCAAACCAACAAGGGAAGGAGGTAGGGAAGGCAACATAATACCAATGCAGTCGCCCAGGCATAAAGCCAGGGGACAAGAGGGCTCTTGTCGAGTGGGGGCACCCCACCCCGCAGATCACATTGAATACTGTGCAAGGGAGGGGACAGGCTCCCAGTGTCGAAGCATACTTTGGGCCAATACCCACCGGCCCACATCCTTCAGCTCAGAGAAGCTGTCCATACCATTCAACGGTGGAGACGAGTAACTGACACATGGCAGGAATTCTATAGTTCAGCTGGTACACTGGGGCCAGCTGGTGGCAATCTGTCCCATATCACTTATAGATTGTGCTGTAAACTCTGGCCGCATAGGGATGATCATGCCATGGTCCTCCGATGTCTGATTATCTCCTAACACAGATAGTAATTGTGGGGATACTAAAAGGTCCCTTGTGGTTGTTGCCTTCACTACCAAGATTGTTTGTTATTTCTGGGTCTGCGACAAAGAATGAGTTCCAGATCCTACTGTTCGGCATTGCAATTTTTGGACTGTGCTTGATTAGCGCTCTAGTTGCGGGGCAGACGGTGAAGGAGACAGTGACCCCGGTGGTCCCCGCTTGTTGAAGGCCTCTACTCAGCCCCACCCCACCTCCAGTTGTGTAAAAAAATGAGTTGTTTGGCCATCGGCGATACTTAATTTGGCAAGGAAGATCCATGCGGATTTAAACCCAAAGTTCCGGAGTTTCTTCTTGAGCTGCAAAAAGGATGCCCTCTGATGTTGGACAGCCATCGTATAGTCTGGAAAAAACACCACCTTTGCATTGTCTACGCAAACTGTTTTCACCTCACACACCACTGTCAGGATAGCACCTGATCCCGGTAATTGAAGCGTCTCACCACTAAAAGTCTTGGTGGTACCCCAGGAGGAGGGCACCGAGCAGGTACTCTATGTGCCCTTTGGATAACAAAATGTAGAGAGAATATGGAAGGAGCGATGTCTTGCGATAGCCATTCCTCTAAGTAGGCCATCAGATTCAATCCCCACTGCACCCTCCGGGAGGCCTGCGATCAGAGCATTATTATGGCAAGATCACCCCTCTGCATCGTCCAGCCTGCTCTCCACAACTCATAGGCGCTCAAGAATCGACTGCACTGTTTGTGGAATGCTTGAGTGGTGGGCCAAAGCTCCTCGATAGCCTAAGCATTGGTGATGACCTTTTCTGAGAGTTTTTGTTGGTTATTCTGGAGGATCACAATGTCATTAGTAAATGAGTCAAATTTGGCCTCAAAAGCTTCTCCGGACTGTGCTATTGCCGCCAGTATCTTGCTCAACTTATCAGAAGGGACGAAGTCTGGCTTAAAAGCAGTGCCCTCACTAGGGAAAACCTGGACAGATTCCATCTTGGTGCACTTTTTTTTATGGTGGGGTGCATGTTGCCAGCAGCGTTGGGATGGACGGGGAGTTTTATGTGCAGCGTGTGTCCCTCTCCATCTACCCATACGGCTATCTCAGGCAGGGTCATGAATGAGCAATGTGCTATGGCTAATCACTTCAGGTATCCTGCAGGAAGGGGCAGTTCGAGCATGAGATCAGAAGGCCAGTTTTACCCATGGTCAGCACAGTTAGACAATCATTACATAAGCAGGCTTCTCTGAGGTCATTTACCTCCCAGGCCTGTAGAGGGCTCCCAATGTCCAAGCACTTGTGGAAGTCCCTGCAGTCAACCTGACTATCCCTGACAGGAGTGAATTAGATCTTCCAGGCTCACCAGTCCTGGGAGACCACTACCAGTTCCAGTACCAGTTCCAGTGTACTGCAGACAGGGTGAGAGGTTTCCAAAGCCAGTAATGGTATAGAAGGGAGGAAGAGGGCAGCCTGTCTCCTCAGGCCAGGCAGCAACCCCTTTTAATGCCGGGGGTGCCCAGCAATCTCACACCAATGTCTTCTATCAGGGCAGCACACACGCCCCTGCACGTCTCCCTCATGCTCAGCTGCTGCATCGGGCACCAGTGATTCAATCAGCCGGAGCCTGTGTCCCAGTCCATTCAGAAAAGCAGCTGGAAAGAAGGGAGGCATCCTCCAAATCCCCTGGCACAGCACCGCCACATTCAGGTCCGCCACAGATGTTCCTCAGCCCCTGGGAGCGTCCAGCCCTGGGGCAGGTTCAGCATCGCAGGATCCTGGAGCCTATATGCGGACGAGGCCTCAAGCGGCCTTCAATCGAAGGGCCTCTGGCAGCACCACTGTCGCCACCCGAGCTGAGAGACAGAGGCTGGGGAGACAGCTAGCTCCAGTGAGACACAACGAGTGTTGTGGGGGCCTTTAGTCCCCCACGATTTTGGTAGATTACTACAGGGCTCAGGAGCTCTCTCAGGACACGTTTGCCATGTTCAGCCAGCCAAGTCACGCCTTCAATTTTAAACAACTGATAATATTACTATTGGTAGTACTGCTGTGACATACTAACTATAATACACCATTAGCACATTTACAGCGGACACATACCTTTCTACTAACTACTAAGTAATATGGGTACTACTTTCCCAACTAATAGCAGTATCTATTAATACTGGTGTGTAGTCAGAAGAACTTGCAGTTCTATTTTCCCTACATTCTCCAAGAAAAGACAGGAATTCAATACTAGAAGAGTAATGATTAATAATGATAAGGTAAGAGGGTTGAAGTACCTATCATCCAGTCCGATATGAACCTAGTTATGTGAAAGCCATTTGAAATCAACTGTTGTTAGTTGTCAATAGCATTGAGCAAGTGTTGTATATATGTAGCACTATTGCTATTATTGTAACCACAGAGAAGTAAGAACTATCCCTCATAATTTGAAGAAGTGAAAATGGAAAACATACTTGTCAGAGAAATTTCTCTACATGCAACTTGGCATCCTTAAGGATTTATTAGAAATAAGTAAAATTAGGCTTTGCGTCACAGTCAACTGACCAGGGTCTCCCTGAAATCATTAGGGGGACAAGCTTTACAGTTACAGGCAAAGCTCAAATGTATAACCTACCATACATAAATTTCCAGTAGCAGTCACATAGTGCAGTTCTCACAAAGAATTCAAGCAGGTGCCTCATTGAGATCATGAGAACAGAAAGACCTTCTCCAGTAACAGCAATGGAAACAGAATTTAGCCGAACAATCTATTAATTTATTTCATGTCTGGAGAGACAAAATACAAGATGTTTCAATATCAGAGGTAAGCACTTCTGTGGTGACGCGCTCTAGTTGTTTAAGCGTGCGCATAGGAATGCCGGGAACGTAGGCTGCCATTTTACATGCCGCGGGTAAATGGTAGCGAGCGGACGCATTCCCGGCGCTCGGAAAGAAATAAACACGTTAATATATTAAACTGTGTCGGAGGTGTACTTAACCACAGCAACATCACTATATAAAGTGGCGACGAGGCGGGGAGGGCGCCGAGACTGCCTACAGATCAGCACACGCCCGGAACACCCGAGCCCCGATCACAACCCCGAGCGTGGCAGCGAAGTGCACCACACCACGGGCTAGGAAGCAGCCGACGGAGCCACACGCGCGCCGTCTTTCCCCAGAGGGCAACGTTACCATTCCTGCATGGGCTTGCGGGAGCCACTGCAGCCCAGAAGGCACAGAGACCATCCAGAGGTAGCCGACAGCCAGTGCCAGAGAGAGTGAGGTCCTGGGGCAACACCAAGGGTCGAGTTGGCATTCATAGGGTGAAGACACGCCGCAGTCGAACCAATCTACGGAATACAAGGCCTGGATCAGAAGGACCTCCTCACTGTGAGTAACCTGTGGCACGGCAGCACACGGCGGATCATAGAAGCATGCCTCTACACGGGCCGGGGAGTCCCACATAGTCAGGCAACACGCAAGTGGGGAGCAGAGCACTGGAGGCCCCAGGTTCATCCCGAGTAGGTAGAGGAGACCCTTCACCTACGCAACCCGGTGGGTCAGGAGCGAGGCAAGCCCCAGGGAGCCCTCCAGGTGTAGACGCACATCAAGTCCCCGCCCAACGCGACAGGGGCAAAATGTGCACGCAGTCGTCTTTGCTCACCAACCTAGTTCCCTTCTTACCCAAGAGAGGCGAACCAGCCATGCCATGGGAAGACTGGAAGCGGTATTTCCTAAACTACTTAGCAGCCTTAGAGGAAGAAGGGGAAGGGGCGTTCTCCAGTTCAAGGAGGAAGAAAATACTTCTGCACAACCTGGGCCCAGAAGGTATCAGAGTGTATGACAATTTGGTGAAGAAGACCAGAGCCGCAGACGAGACCGACGAGTTCCAACATGCATTGGAAGACGTAGACTCCCATTATCGCCCAGTAGTGTGCATAGCCATAGATAGATGCAACTTCTTCCAAAGGAAGCAAAGCTGCAGAGAATCGATAGACGAGTACGTGGCAGCACTACAGAAGTTGGCAGTGACGTGCAAATTCGGTACCCTGCACGACTAAATCATCAGGGATCAGATCATAATGCACACCGCCAATACAGCGATCCAAGTGAAGTTGTGGGTCAATGGAGATGCACCCCTGAAAGAAGTAGTGGCTCTAGTGAAGAAAGCAGAACTGTCGAAGAGGTGCGCAGAAGCGGCAAAAAGGGAGAGCACCAGCAGAACTCCTGTATGCAAGGTATCAGACAAAACAGGCCTGAAACAACACAGCAACACACACCGCCAAATCCAAGGTTCCAGAAGAAATACCCTCAGAAGTCCACGAGAACCCAGAGACCACAAGGAGAAGGCAGACACGCATGCTACAGGTGTGGCAGCCAAATACACATGAGCAACGACAAAGCATGCCCGGCGTTCAGGGCCAAGTGCTCTTTCTGCGGAATAATGGGACACTATGAAAAGGTGTGCCGACGTAAGCTCAGTAGGATGGAAGTGAAGTACGTCACCCAGGAAGTGGACGGAGACGAGGAAGCCCAGGAAGGAGGTACCGAAGAGGACGAAGTCTTGTGTATAGACGACCAAGTTCTTGGAGTAAACTGCACCAGGTCCAAGAAACCAGCGCTACAGATGTCGATCGGAGGGGTACAAGTGGACATGGTGGCAGATTCCGGCTCCCCGTACACCATTATTCAATGAACCATATGGGAAAGAGAATTTGAACCGAGAGTGGGAGCAGATCTGCACCCCACAGACATGCACCCGGTCATGTTCACGGGGGAACCCATACCAATGGTGGGGTATCGATCGTTGACGTTCGAGTTCAAAGGAAGAGCTGCAGAGGGAAAGCTGTACGTAGCAGAGAAAGGTCCCTCTGTTCTAGGGTGGATGGACCAAGGAGCTCTAGGAATTCAACTCAATCACGGCAGGATCACCCAGGTGTTGATGATGTACGCAGCCCAAGTGTACAAAGAAAACGTGTGGAAGAAGGAATACCCAGAAGTCTTCAAGGGGACGATAGGGCGGTTGACAAAATTCACGCACAAGATATGCCTTAAGGACGGGGCGAAACAGGTAAGCCACAAGGTTCGCAACATTCCCTTCAGGAGCAGGGAGGCGGTCCAGGAAGAACTACAATGGCTCGAGAGAAACGGAGTCATAGAAGTCATCGAGAGTGCAGAGTGGATCGCACCGTTATTGGTCGCACAGAAACTCAATGGGAAGGTGCGTCTATGTGTGGACTTGAGGGAGCTCAACAAGAACATCGTGGTGGACAAGTTCCCACTACCCAGGATAAACGAGATGCTGGCGAAAACAAAGGGAGTCAAGTGGTTCTCGACGGTGGATCTCACATCCGCATACCATCAAATCGCCTTGCACCCATCATGCAATCACCTGGCATCGTTCATCACGCCTTTCGGATGCTATAAGTTCCTTAGGATGCCGTTCAGACTAGCACCGGCTGCAGCGTTATTCCAAAAGCTCATGCACCGGCTGTTCCAGAAAGTGGAAGGTGTGCAGTACTTTCAGGACGACATCCTTGTCATGGGGAAATCAAAGAAGACCATGATGCAAAGCTGCACACTGTTCTGACCATACTGGCCAATATGGTTTCACCGCAGAATGGGAAAAATGCAGGTTCGGCCACGAAATCAGCGGAAGGGGAATAGAACCAAAACGAGCCAATGTAGCAGTCATCAGAGAAGCGCCTACGCCCAAAAAGAAGTTCCTTCTTAGGTATGGCAGAGTTTTACAGCAAATTTGTCCCGCACTTTGCGTCCAAAACACACCACTTGAGACAACTCCTGAAAGAGAAGAACACCTTCAAATGGACACACGAAGAACAAATGGAATTTGATCTGCTAAAGCAAGACATCTGTGCCGCCATCCCTCTCAAGGGATTTGACCAAGAAGCCCTGTCCATACTAACCACCGACACCAGCGACAAGGGACTTGGCGCAGTGCTAATGCAGAGATCCCAGGAAGGAGAGGTCACCAGGATCAGCTTTGCCTTGCACCCCACGAAGAGAAATTCAGTGTGATAGAAAAGGAGATGATGGCATCCGTCTGGGCCATGGAACGTTTCAGACAGTTTTTGTGGGGTTCGAAATTCCTACTCCGCACGGACCACAAACCACTGGTGAGAGTCCTGACATCTTGTGAACACGCACACGCGACCCCCCGTATAGCGAAGATGACCCTTAGACTGCTTGATTATGTGTACGAGGTAGAGTACATTCCCGGCACCAAAAACCAAGTTGCTGATTTTTTTAGCAGAGCAGCCGCGATGGAGCCGGCAACAAGTCAGGAGCCCTCAGAACGAGAAGGCTACGTGGTAGCACTCACACAAGACCACAAAGGAGTAATCAGTGCACAAGAGTGGGAGGAAGCGTACACTAATGACGATACCTTGGAGACTGTGAAGAGTTACGTAACGCAAGGGTGGCCTGACAAGAAGCATCTAAATAGCCATCTGAGGAAATTCTGGGAAGTCCGGGAGGAATTATCTATCGGGGACAATCCCACGTTCCTACTAAGAGGAGACAAGGTGGTCCCTCCACTTCCCTTGGTGAATCATCTTCTAACCATCCTACATGAAGGGCACCTTGGGATCATGAAGGCCAAGGCAAGAGCAAAGCAGGCGTACTGGTGGCCAGCCATGGACAGTCAACTAGAGAAACACGTCAGAACGTGCGAACAATGCAACCGGGCAGGCAAAACCCAAGTACTACTACGCCCGCCACTAGGGAAATTCTCTTGCCCTTCCAGTCCGTGGAAAATACTTTCAGTGGACATACTGGGTCCCATTCTGGACATAGAGGGCGTGCCCAAATATGCCATAGTACTGGTGGATAGGTACTCTAAGTGGCCTGAAGTGGCTGTGTGTGAAGTGGCTGATACTGAGGCGGTGCTGTCTTTTCTCACCTCCACATTCTTGAGGGAAGGAATCCCAAGGGTGATTACATGTGACAATGGCACACAATTCATTTCATTGAAATGGAACGTGTTCATGGACCGCAACGGAATAGAAGTCAAACATACTCCAGTGTACCACCCGCCGGGAAATGGACTAGCAGAGAGATTGAATCGAGTAATTATTAGGCCTGGGCCAAAATTCTGTTCCGTTCGCGGAAATTGCGATATTTTGGCATTTTCGCGTTCCGCGGAAAGCACGAAAATGTCAAAATTTCCGCATTCCGCAGCTTAGCGATAATTTGTTTCTTGCTCGCGCTGTAAAAAAAATACATTCTCGCGTGCGATCGCCTTACCTGAATCCCCACGTTTGCCGACAAGATTTCCCGACCCGGTCGCGTTCTCCACGAGATGTTGGATTGTTGGTAGCCATTTTGCGCTGTCTCGCGACAGTTCGCGGTTGCATTAACGTCATTTGTCGCACGATCACGTCATTTGTCGCGCGATCACGTCTTTCTTCTCGCGATCATGCACCGCGCGAGTATTAGAAGAATGACAATTCGAACACGTCATTCTACATCGCGAGCGCGAGGGTGAGGACGCGGGCACGTCTAATCGAACATGAACAGGAGAAAGAGACCCCGAACACGTCATATCCAACGCGACAGGGACGAAGAGAATGCGATCATGTCATTTTCGACACGCCGGCGGAAGTAATGTGAAGCTCGAAAACTCGAACATGTAAAATTTTCAATTTGGAGAGGAATATCAGCTCTAGCAGCATGAAACCTTCTGCAAATGCTGATTTTGGATGAAAACAACTCCTTACATTGACATTTGGCTGTCCTTTTTTGTGCAAGGAGTCCTTTTTTAAAAATGTGGAGAGAGGGAGGAAGTGACACAGAATCTCCAACTTCCTGTTCCTGTCCAGCAGGCTCCTCCCAGTGCTTTGTCCATCTCCTGCTCATTCTGCCTTTGGATTTGGAGCTGGAAAGATCACTCTTTTTGTCTGCTGCATCATTGCAATTGGATTTGAGGATTTTTGGAATAGGATATTTTACAAGTAAGTGGTTGTTGTGTCTGTTTGATTGTGGGCATTGCAGTTGTTGTACTTGTAACAACAATTTATTTTTGATAATTATCATCATTCCTTTTTTAAAAAAATGTTGTGGGTAGTAGTAGGCCCGAGCTAGCCATGGGCATGGCCTCATGGGTGTGTGCATGATGAAGCAACTGTTCCTTTTGGTGTTTTTTGAATGTATTTCATTTTCAAGCACATTTAGGGCATGGATGGCATTGGATTGAGTTGGGGAAGTGTGCTTTTTGGGGGTGGCCTTTCTGATGTTGTTGTGCCTGGCCATGTGGCTGGTGGCCATTTTGAAGCCTAGGCCTGCAAGCTTGCCTGGCCTTGTCTGCCAACAGGCCTGCTTTCATCCACTAGGATCAGAGCAGGTAGCCACAGCTTTATTAATCTAGTGTTTTCTGTGTGGTCTGTTGAATTTAGACTTTCATTTAGGGCATGGATGGCATTGGATTGAGTTGGGGAAGTGTGCTTTTTGGAGGTGGCCTTTCTGATGTTGTTGGGCCTGGCCATGTGGCTGGTGGCCATTTTGAAGCCTAGGCCTGCAAGCTTGCCCGGCCTTGTCTGCCAACAGGCCTGCTTTTTCATCCACTAGGATCAGAGCAGGTAGCCACAGCTTTACTAATCAAGTGTTTTCTGTGTGGTCTGTTGAATTTAGACATCATTTAGGGCATGGATGGCATTGGATTGAGTTGGGGAAGTGTGTTTTTGGGGTGGCCTTTCTGATGTTGTTGGGCCTGGCCATGTGGCTGGTGGCCATTTTGAAGCCTAGGCCTGCAAGCTTGCCTGGCCTTGTCTGCCAACAAGCCTGCTTTTTCATCCACTAGGATCAGAGCAGGTAGCCACAGCTTTATTAATCAAGTGTTTTCTGTGTGATCTGTTGAATTTAGACATCATTTAGGGCATGGATGGCATTGGATTGAGTTGGGGAAGTGTGTTTTTTGGGGGTGGCCTTTGTGATGTTGTTGGGCCTGGCCATGTGGCTGGTGGCCATTTTGAAGCCTAGGCCTGCAAGCTTGCCTGGCCTTGTCTGCCAACAGGCCTGCTTTTTCATCCACTAGGATCAGAGCAGGTAGCCACAGCTTTATTGATCAAGTGTTTTCTGTGTGATCTGTTGAATTTAGACATCATTTAGGGCATGGATAGCATTGGATTGAGTTGGGGAAGTGTGTTTTTTGGGGGTGGCCTTTGTGATGTTGTTGGGTCTGGCCATGTGGCTGGTGGCCATTTTGAAGCCTAGGCCTGCAAGCTTTCCTGGCCTTGTCTGCCAACAGGCCTACTTTTTCATCCACTAGGATCAGAGCAGGTAGCCACAGCTTTATTGATCAAGTGTTTTCTGTGTGATCTGTTGAATTTAGACATCATTTAGGGCATGGATGGCATTGGATTGAGTTGGGGAAGTGTGTTTTTTGGGGGTGGCCTTTGTGATGTTGGGCCTGGCCATTTGGATGGTGGCCATTTTGAAGCCTAGGCCTGCAAGCTTGCCTGGCCTTGTCTGCCAACAGGCCTGCTTTTTCATCCACTAGGATCAGAGCAGGTAGCCACAGCTTTATTGATCAAGGGTTTTCTGTGTGATCTGTTGAATTTAGACATCCTTTAGGGCATGGATGGCATTGGATTGAGTTGGGGAAGTGTGTTTTTTGGGGGTGGCCTTTGTGATGCTGTTGGGCCTGGCCATGTGGCTGGTGGCCATTTTGAAGCCTAGGCCTGCAAGCTTGCCTGGCCTTGTCTGCCAACAGGCCTGCTTTTTCATCCACTAGGATCAGAGCAGGTAGCCACAGCTTTATTGATCAAGGGTTTTCTGTGTGATCTGTTGAATTTAGACATCCTTTAGGGCATGGATGGCATTGGATTGAGTTGGGGAAGTGTGTTTTTTGGGGGTGGCCTTTGTGATGCTGTTGGGCCTGGCCATGTGGCTGGTGGCCATTTTGAAGCCTAGGCCTGCAAGCTTGTCTGGCCTTGTCTGCCAACAGGCCTGCTTTTTCATCCACTAGGATCAGAGCAGGTAGCCACAGCTTTATTAATCAAGTGTTTTCTGTGTGATCTGTTGAATTTAGACATCATTAAGGGCATGGATGGCATTGGATTGAGTTGGGGAAGTGGGTTTTTTGGGGGTGGCCTTTGTGATGTTGTTGGACCTGGCCATGTGGCTGGTGGCCATTTTGAAGCCTAGGCCTGCAAGCTTGCCTGGCCTTGTCTGCCAACAGGCCTGCTTTTTCATCCACTAGGATCAGAGCAGGTAGCCACAGCTTTATTGATCAAGTGTTTTCTGTGTGATCTGTTGAATTTAGACATCATTTAGGGCATGGATGGCATTGGATTGAGTTGGGGAAGTGTGTTTTTTGGGGGTGGCCTTTGTGATGTTGTTGGGCCTGGCCATGTGACTGGTGGCCATTTTGAAGCCTAGGCCTGCAAGCTTGCCTGACCTTGTCTGCCAACAGGCCTGCTTTTTCATCCACTAGGATCAGAGCAGGTAGCCACAGCTTTATTAATCAAGTGTTTTCTATGTGGTCTGTTGAATTTTTAGACATCATTTAGGGCATGGATGGCATTGGATTGAGTTGGGGAAGTGTGTTTTTTGGGGTGGCCTTTCTGATGTTGGTTGTCTTAAAGACATGCTTTTGTTGTATGTGTCTGGTGTGTTGGTGTGCAATGCATGCACCCTGCAGACCTTTTTGGGGCCTGTGAATGTTCGTATTTCCATGTTGTTGCATTAAAAAGGCAGAGCAGTGTGCTTTAGCATGCATCCTTTACCTGGCTTTTATAGGCCTTTTGTCAGCTCCTTGTGTTTTCCAGGCCCCCGGCTTGTTTGTGATTTGTGAGTGTCCATGTGGGTGGTGGCCTTTTTCGGTGTTTGGACTGTGAGTTATTAGTGTCCTGCTTTTGCCATAGGCCTGCATGGTTTTCCTATTGGCTATTTGGCTTACTGCTTCCATCCATCCACCCCCTTTGCCAGCAACAGCTCCATGGATGCTGAGATGCTCAAATAATTTAATGGTCCACCCCACTTTCATTACATTTTTATTTTGGTGGTTATTATTAGCTTTCCTATCCTTCCTGAGAGTGTAGTGTGTGGCTGTACACAGTAGTATAACATAGCTCTAGTTAAAAAAAAAAGTCATAAATGGCTAGACTGTCTTTTGTTTGCACTACTACAGTACTAATTAACTGAACCACAACAACAAATGCAACATTTCACTGATGTTCTTCTCCTGTCTTATTTGCTTTTAGGTGCATAAAAGACAGAGTAGGAGGTGTCATCAGCATCACCCGGCTACCCGTTGTACTGCCAGCCAGACAGAAGTCCTGCTGCGCATCACGTCCACGTGTGACCAGAACTTGTTGTGCATCTGCATCCTGCCTGACATCTGAAGAAGATGGCCCCAAAGAAAGGTACCAGGTCCAGTACCAAGAAAGTTGCCCGTGAGAAGAAGGAACAGAAAAAGGAAGTGCCATTAACCACGACTGGTGGTGTGCCGGCCAATGTTTTTTTTGGCACCAAAGCGTTGTCCGGGAACCAAGCTGGGAGCAGCACAGCGGTCCAACCCCACCAACCTAGGCCCAAGGGCTTTAGTGTCGCAGAGGTAGCCAGTCTACTAATGAGCAGCGATGTTGAAGAAATGTCATTACCGCAAAGTAGTACACAATCAAGTTCAACGCAGGCGCAAACTCAGCAGATCAGTGTGTAGCCGCCGCAACAAGAACAGCAGCAGCCGCCGCAACAAGAACAGCAGCCGCCGCAACAAGAACAGCAGCAGCCGCCGCAACAAGAACAGCAGCAGCTGCCGCAACAAGAACAGCAGCAGCCGCCGCAACAACAACAGCAGCAGCCGCCGCAACAAGAACAGCACCAGCCCCCGCAACAAGAACAGCAGCAGCCGCCGCAACAGCCCACCATAGTAGTTGTTGCTCCTGACGTAGGGGCATTTCAGGAAATAGAGCTTCCTGCAGACAAAGTGGAGCAAAGTCAAACCACTCTTTCAGAAGATCTATTGTCTTCCAGACCACCAGCAAGGAAAAGGAGGCTTAGTCCATCATCTTCTTCTTCAAGCCCCGCTTCTGATGATCGTGATGACACTTGGGTCCCACCAGCTCGGTCTGAGAGAGATATACGCCACAAGACAATGCTTCTGAAAAGGAAGGTCCCAGAAAAACTTAGAGTTATGGAGGTAGATGTAGAAGAGGGGGGTGATGATGTTGATGAAGACGAGCCAGTCATCACGCACATTACTCTCGCCCCAAAGGGATTGGAGACCAACATTCTCACCCTATCCAGAAAGGCTGCTACTGAGCGGGATGTAGCACGGATCTCACCAACACAGGTTACACCACCACTACCTCCAGCTGCCATATTTTCCAAGGTCCGGCAGGGACCTACATCCAGCTCAACCATCTCAGTAGGTAGTGGTAGTAAAAGTCACAGTGTAGGTGCACAGGGTCACACATTTTCAAACACCCCCTCAAGTTCATCTGGTGTTGAAAGTGGCACATCCAGCAGTGCCAGAAAGTTCTCCTCCCCAGTTTGGGACTTCTTTTCTGTTAGCGCCAAGGAGGAGAACGTTGCTATATGCTCAATTTGTCGGCAAGGTGTTCGGCGTGGTAAGCTTGGTACAAATTATGGTACCGGAGGACAAGCAAGTCATCTCAGAATACACCACACTATCGTTTGGGAGGATCACCTACTTAAGTTAAAAGAAGTAGAAAAAGTCAACCCATTGAAGTTGGTCAGGATGAATCAGAGAGCGATATTATTGCGGTGGCAGGTGAAGAAGAGGGAGGCATTTCTAGCCCTGTCCCCAGTAGTGCAGTGGTGGTAACGCCCACATCCTCCTCAACTACATCAGAGTGGCACCGCAGTAAGAGCCATACTCAGAGTCTGGGTGAGACACCAAGGCGACCGGCGAGTACCTCAATGAGACAATCTGTGTCGTTGAGCCGTAGTGGGTTAATGAAAACAGCACCAGTAAGGAAAGTAAGCCAGCCTACCATTGAGAGCATGTTTAGGTTGGAGGGGCAGTTCCAACGCAACCAACCAACGGCACGATTGTACAATGCGAAGCTGGCTAAAATGTTAGCGCTGGACCTTCTTCCTTTTTCATTTGTGGAAGCGGTGGGTTTCCTTGAATTTGTGTCTGCCATCTGCCCGAAATGGAAAGTTCCCAGCCGATCCTATTTCGCAAGAATTGCTGTTCCGGCACTACATCATTATGTGCTGGAACTGGTTGGACAAGCTTTGCAGGAGAGTGCTGTGCACAATATCCACCTGACAACAGACATGTGGAGCAGTTGCCAAGCCACAGATTACATGTGCATCACTGCACACTGGATCTCTTTTGTGGGGGTTAAAGATAAACTATCTGCACGAGGTGTTGTTGACACAGCTGCGATTTTTGAAGGTACTCGGAAACATGCAACTGTAGCCATGTTCGCCATGGAGAAATCTCATACGGCTGCAAACATTTTACACGAATTTCGCACTAGGTTTTGGAATGGCTGCGGCTCAGAGGGCTTCGTATTGGTTTTGTTGCCACAGACAATGGCAGTAATGTACTTAAGGCCATGGAACTTGGTTCCTATTTCAGGGTTCCGTGTTTGGCGCACTGCATAAACATTATAGTTCAAGACCTTCTGAAAAAAGAACCCATAGTCTGCTATTTACTGGCCATCTGCCGAAGAATATGCACTCATTACAGTCATTCTTTTAAAGCTCGGAAGCAGCTGAGGATCATCCAACGTGAATTTAGGATGCCAGTCAAGGCACTCATCCAGGAGGTGGCAACACGTTGGAACTCAACGTATTACATGCTTGATCGTCTGTACGAACAGCACATGTCACTCCATGAATATGTCTGGAAAAGAAGAGGGGCTGCTAGTGCTACTGTTAAACGTTACAACAAACAAATGATGGACGGAATGCTGACAATGCAGACATTCTCCCCCAGTCAAGAGATCTGGGTTAAATCCATCATTCTTTTGCCCACTACACCACCCCAGTTTAGACATGGCCATATGCAAATCAGTCTTGACCCTGTGCCTCATGGGAACAGTCCAGCCCGAACTGCCAAGCCATGTCTTCCCTGGACCGGAATCAAGCATCCTAGGACCGGTTGCTGGCTATCAGCCGTCATCAGCCAGGATAGCTTGACTCCAGTGGTGTAGTGAGCACGGGTCCCACGTCTGGGAATACCCATCCCACTTAGGGCGAAAAGCGTTACAACAAACAAATGATGGACGGAATGCTGACAATGCAGACATTCTCCCCCAGTCAAGAGATCTGGGTTAAATCAATCGTTCTTTTGCCCACTACACCACCCCAGTTTAGACATGGCCATATGCAAATCAGTCTTGACCCTGTGCCTCTTGGCAACAGTCCAGCCCGAACTGCCAAGCCATGTCTTCCCTGGACCAGAATCAAGCATCCGAGGACCGGTTTCTGGCTATCAAGCCGTCATCAGCCAGGATAGCTTGACTCCAGTGGCGTAGTGAGCACGGGTCCCACGTCTGGGAATACCCATCCCACTTAGGGCGAAAAGCGTTACAACAAACAAATGATGGACGGAATGCTGACAATGCAGACATTCTCCCCCAGTCAAGAGATCTGGGTTAAATCCATCGTTCTTTTGCCCACTACACCACCCCAGTTTAGACATGGCCATATGCAAATCAGTCTTGACCCTGTGCCTCATGGGAACAGTCCAGCCCGAACTGCCAAGCCATGTCTTCCCTGGACCAGAATCAAGCATCCGAGGACCGGTTTCTGGATATCAGCCGTCATCAGCCAGGATAGGTTGACTCCAGTGGCGTAGTGAGCACGGGTCCCACGTCTGGGAATACCCATCCCACTTAGGGCGAAAAACGTTACAACAAACAAATGATGGACGGAATGCTGACAATGCAGACATTCTCCCCCAGTCAAGAGATCTGGGTTAAATCCATCGTTCTTTTGCCCACTACACCACCCCAGTTTAGACATGGCCATATGCAAATCAGTCTTGACCCTGTGCCTCATGGGAAGAGTCCAGCCCGAACTGCCAAGCCATATCTTCCCTGGACCGGAATCAAGCATCCTAGGACCGGTTTCTGGCTATCAGCCGTCATCAGCCAGGATAGCTTGACTCCAGTGGCGTAGTGAGCACGGGTCCCACGTCTGGGAATACCCATCCCACTTAGGGCGAAAAGCGTTACAACAAATAAATGATGGACGGAATGCTGACAATGCAGACATTCTCCCCCAGTCAAGAGATCTGGGTTAAATCCATCGTTCTTTTGCCCACTACACCACCCCAGTTTAGACATGGCCATATGCAAATCAGTCTTGACCCTGTGCCTCATGGGAAGAGTCCAGCCCGAACTGCCAAGCCATGTCTTCCCTGGACCGGAATCAAGCATCCTAGGACCGGTTTCTGGCTATCAGCCGTCATCAGCCAGGATAGCTTGACTCCAGTGGCGTAGTGAGCACGGGTCCCACGTCTGGGAATACCCATCCCACTTAGGGCGAAAAGCGTTACAACAAATAAATGATGGACGGAATGCTGACAATGCAGACATTCTCCCCCAGTCAAGAGATCTGGGTTAAATCCATCGTTCTTTTGCCCACTACACCACCCCAGTTTAGACATGGCCATATGCAAATCAGTCTTGACCCTGTGCCTCATGGGAACAGTCCAGCCCGAACTGCCAAGCCATGTCTTCCCTGGACCGGAATCAAGCATCCTAGGACCGGTTTCTGGCTATCAGCCGTCATCAGCCAGGATAGCTTGACTCCAGTGGCGTAGTGAGCACGGGTCCCACGTCTGGGAATACCCATCCCACTTAGGGCAAAAAGCGTTACAACAAACAAATGATGGACGGAATGCTGACAATGCAGACATTCTCCCCTAGTCAAGAGATCTGGGTTAAATCCATCGTTCTTTTGCCCACTACACCACCCCAGTTTAGACATGGCCATATGCAAATCAGTCTTGACCCTGTGCCTCATGGGAACAGTCCAGCCCGAACTGCCAAGCCATGTCTTCCCTGGACCGGAATCAAGCATCCGAGGACCGGTTTCTGGCTATCAGCCGTCATCAGCCAGGATAGCTTGACACCAGTGGCATAGTGAGCACGGGTCCCACGTCTGAGAATACCCATCCCACTTAGGGCGAAAAGCGTTACAACAAACAAATGATGGACGGAATGCTGACAATGCAGACATTCTCCCCCAGTCAAGAGATCTGGGTTAAATCCATCGTTCTTTTGCCCACTACACCACCCCAGTTTAGACATGGCCATATGCAAATCAGTCTTGACCCTGTGCCTCATGGGAACAGTCCAGCCCGAACTGCCAAGCCATGTCTTCCCTGGACCGGAATCAAGCATCCTAGGACCGGTTTCTGGCTATCAGCCGTCATCAGCCAGGATAGCTTGACTCCAGTGGCGTATTGAGCACGGGTCCCACGTCTGGGAATACCCATCCCACTTAGAGCGAAAAGCGTTACAACAAACAAATGATGGACAGAATGCTGACAATGCAGACATTCTCCCCCAGTCAAGAGATCTGGGTTAAATCCATCGTTCTTTTGCCCACTACACCACCCCAGTTTAGACATGGCCATATGCAAATCAGTCTTGACCCTGTGCCTCATGGGAACAGTCCAGCCCGAACTGCCAAGCCATGTCTTCCCTGGACCGGAATCAAGCATCCTAGGACCGGTTTCTGGCTATCAGCCGTCATCAGCCAGGATAGCTTGACTCCAGTGGCGTAGTGAGCACGGGTCCCACGTCTGGGAATACCCATCCCACTTAGGGCGAAAAACGTTACAACAAACAAATGATGGACGGAATGCTGACAATGCAGACATTCTCCCCCAGTCAAGAGATCTGGGTTAAATCCATCGTTCTTTTGCCCACTACACCACCCCAGTTTAGACATGGCCATATGCAAATCAGTCTTGACCCTGTGCCTCATGGGAACAGTCCAGCCCGAACATGCCAAGCCATGTCTTCCCTGGACCGGAATCAAGCATCCTAGGACCGGTTTCTGGCTATCAGCCGTCATCAGCCAGGATAGCTTCACTCCAGTGGCGTAGTGAGCACGGGTCCCACGTCTGGGAATACCCATCCCACTTAGGGCGAAAAGCGTTACAACAAACAAATGATGGGCGGAATGCTGACAATGCAGACATACTCCCCCAGTCAAGAGATCTGGGTTAAATCCATCGTTCTTTTGCCCACTACACCACCCCAGTTTAGACATGGCCATATGCAAATCAGTCTTGACCCTGTGCCTCATGGGAACAGTCCAGCCCGAACTGCCAAGCCATGTTGGGCAAAAGAACGATGGATTTAACCCAGATCTCTTGACTGGGGGAGAATGTCTGCATTGTCAGCATTCCATCCATCATTTGTTTGTTGTAACGCTTTTCGCCCTAAGTGGGATGGGTATTCCCAGACGTGGGACCCGTGCTCACTACGCCACTGGAGACAAGCTATCCTGGCTGATGACGGCTGATAGCCAGAAACCGGTCCTAGGATGCTTGATTCCGGTCCAGGGAAGACATGGCTTGGCAGTTCGGGCTGGACTGTTCCCATGAGGCACAGGGTCAAGACTGATTTGCATATGGCCATGTCTAAACTGGGGTGGTGTAGTGGGCAAAAGAACGATGGATTCAACCCAGATCTCTTGACTGGGGGAGAATGTCTGCATTGTCAGCATTCCGTCCATCATTTGTTTGTTGTAACGCTTTTCGCCCTAAGTGGGATGGGTATTCCCAGACATGGGACCCGTGCTCACTACGCCACTGGAGTCAAGCTATCCTGGCTGATGACGGCTGATAGCCAGAAACCGGTCCTAGGATGCTTGATTCTGGTCCAGGGAAGACATGGCTTGGCAGTTCGGGCTGGACTGTTCCCATGAGGCACAGGGTCAAGACTGAATTGCATATGGCCATGTCTAAACTGGGGTGGTGTAGTGGGCAAAAGAACGATGGATTCAACCCAGATCTCTTGACTGGGGGAGAATGTCTGCATTGTCAGCATTCCGTCCATCATTTGTTTGTTGTAACGCTTTTCGCCCTAAGTGGGATGGGTATTCCCAGACGTGGGACCCGTGCTCACTACGCCACTGGAGTCAAGCTATCCTGGCTGATGACGGCTGATAGCCAGAAACCGATCCTAGGATGCTTGATTCCGGTCCAGGGAAGACATGGCTTGGCAGTAAGGGCTGGACTGTTCCCAGGAGGCACAGGGTCAAGACTGATTTGCATATGGCCATGTCTAAACTGGGGTGGTGTAGTGGGCAAAAGAATGATGGATTCAACCCAGATCTCTTGACTGGGGGAGAATGTCTGCATTGTCAGCATTCCGTCCATCATTTGTTTGTTGTAACGCTTTTCGCCCTAAGTGGGATGGGTATTCCCAGACGTGGGACCTCTGCTCACTACGCCACTGGAGTCAAGCTATCCTGGCTGATGATGGCTGATAGCCAGAAACCGGTCCTAGGATGCTTGATTCCGGTCCAGGGAAGACATGGCTTGGCAGTTCGGGCTGGACTGTTCCCATGAGGCACATGGTCAAGACTGACTTGCATATGGCCATGTCTAAACTGGGATGGTGTAGTGGGCAAAAGAACGATGGATTCAACCCAGATCTCTTGACTGGGGGAGAATGTCTGCATTGTCAGCATTCCATCCATCATTTGTTTGTTGTAACGCTTTTCCCCCTACGTGGGATGGGTATTCCCAGACGTGGGACCCGTGCTCACTACGCCACTGGAGTCAAGCTATCCTGGCTGATGACGGCTGATAGCCAGAAACCGGTCCTAGGATGCTTGATTCCGGTCCAGGGAAGACATGGCTTGGCAGTTCGGGCTGGACTGTTCCCATGAGGCACAGGGTCAAGACTGATTTGCATATGGCCATGTCTAAACTGGGGTGATGTAGTGGGCAAAAGAACGATGGATTCAACCCAGATCTCTTGACTGGGGGAGAATGTCTGCATTGTCAGCATTCCGTCCATCATTTGTTGTAACGCTTTTCGCCCTAAGTGGGATGGGTATTCCCAGACGTGGGACCCGTGCTCACTACGCCACTGGAGTCAAGCTATCCTGGCTGATGACGGCTGATAGCCAGAAACCGGTCCTAGGATGCTTGATTCCGGTCCAGGGAAGACATGGCTTGGCAGTTCGGGCTGGACTCTTCCCATGAGGCACAGGGTCAAGACTGATTTGCATATGGCCATGTCTAAACTGGGGTGGTGTAGTGGGCAAAAGAACGATGGATTCAACCCAGATCTCTTGACTGGGGGAGAATGTCTGCATTGTCAGCATTCCGTCCATCATTTGTTTGTTGTAACGCTTTTCGCCCTAAGTGGGATGGGTATTCCCAGACGTGGGACCCGTGCTCACTACGCCACTGGAGTCAAGCTATCCTGGCTGATGACGGCTGATAGCCAGAAACCGGTCCTAGGATGCTTGATTCCGGTCCAGGGAAGACATGGCTTGGCAGTTCGGCCTGGACTGTTCCCATGAGGCACAGGGTCAAGACTGATTTGCATATGGCCATGTCTAAACTGGGGTGGTGTAGTGGGCAAAAGATCGATGGATTCAACCCAGATCTCTTGACTGGGGGAGAATGTCTGCATTGTCAGCATTCCGTCCATCATTTGTTTGTTGTAACGCTTTTTGCCCTAAGTGGGATGGGTATTCCCAGACGTGGGACCCGTGCTCACTATGCCACTGGAGTCAAGCTATCCTGGCTGATGACGGCTGATAGCCAGAAACCGGTCCTAGGATGCTTGATTCCGGTCCAGGGAAGACATGGCTTGGCAGTTCGGGCTGGACTCTTCCCATGAGGCACAGGGTCAAGACTGATTTGCATATGGCCATGTCTAAACTGGGGTGGTGTAGTGGGCAAAAGAACGATGGATTCAACCCAGATCTCTTGACTGGGGGAGAAAGTCTGCATTGTCAGCATTCCGTCCATCATTTGTTTGTTGTAGTGCTACTGTTAAAGGTATGTATAAATCAAAGGAGGGAGAAAGAAGGGGTATGACCCACTCAGCTTCTTTGTCTTCAACGTTTAAATATCAATGGAGAGTGGATCACAGGTCCTGAAAGAACCAGGGTTAATAGCTACAGTACAAAGTACTGTTAAGAAACCCTCAATCACGTGTTGATTCACAGGTGGAATTCTAGCGGTATGTTCGATTATCCGCTACTTGACAACGTGACAGCATCATCATCGGGTTAATGAATGCTTCCTCCACCCGGAGGTAATTCCTCTGGTTTTTTCAGTTGTGATCAGAGAACCGTGTTAGGTGTCTGGTGAAGTGCTATACAGTGAGTGAAACATAGGGAAATTAAAAGTTTCGAAAGAGCCAGTTTATAATTTTAATAAGACTGGATTCGAGTACGTTTAAAAATTACTGATCGTGCACAGAGAAGACTATTTAGGGTCTAGTTCACTAACAATATGTGTCCAGAAAATAGGTCGACATGTTTCAGCCTTTTGTCATGCCCCGAGGGGTCATATAGGCTTTCATCAGGACTACTGTTAAAGGCATGAACCTTGACATGGAGCAATGGAGCCTAATTAAATGCCTGACTGAGATGCTTTCTCCTTTTGAGGTCTTCACACGTGAAGTCAGCAAGGAGGACTGTACAATGGGCCAAGCTATCCCATTATTGCAAATGCTAGAGTATGAGCTGAATAATGTGTCTGAATCATACAAAGGTGTAGAGGACAGAAGGCAAGCCCATGACTTGATGGAGAGCTTATTCCGGCGCTTAACTGAAAATGTAAGGTTACAAAATAAAATTTTGTCACAAGAATATTACATTTGTGCCACAATTCTGGATCCACGTGCAAAATTGGGACTACTGAAGACATTCCTTGCTTTTTCCGACAATGATGTTGCCCGCTACAAAAGTTGTATAGCTGAAGCAGCCAGTAAGTTAGAAAACGAATGGCTGCTAATTAAAAGCCCGCAAGATCAACCCACAACAAGTACTGATACTGAAGCAGGCCATGCAGAATCAAGTGCAACTTCGTCGGCTGAGGGCAGTGCGGTTGGCTCACAATCACAACACTCACCATCACTATCGACTACAGAAACAATAACTGGATCATTAGGCCGAGTACAATCATTATCATTACAGGGTTGGTATGTAAAGATGGGCTATTGTAAGCACAGTGCTGATGCACAGAAAAAACAGCACAAAAGCTTACCAGCAGCAACCCTGAACATTGAGCGGATGGTCCAGGCCTATCTGGACGACCCAACAGAGGTGTACGTTGACCATTGCAGTGTTGGTATAGGAAAAGGTCTGAATGGCCACAGCTCAGCAGGCTGGCGATAAGCTATCTGGCTTGCCCTGTCGCAAGCGTCTCTTCCGAACGTGTTTTCAGTGCTGCTGGTTCCATTGTAACATTGAGAAGGACCAGTCTATCTCCAAAAAACGTGGAGAGGTTAACAATGATCAAAATGAATCAGCACTTCATACCACCGAATTACACAATACATGAATCAACGGAGGAAGATGAGGACAGCGGCTCAGGTGACGGAAGTATTGTGTCAGATGATTACCTACTACTGGCTGAACCCCCAGAGTTTGAGGACGAGCTATACTTCCCTGACAATTGGGCTCGCACTTACTGTCTTCCTCCCTTTTTTCCCCCTTTGTTTATGTGTCTGTCGTTCCGGTTATAAACTTGTGAATCACAACAAATCCATTACCACCGTCTTCTACTCTTCTAATTTAATATACAAGTTTCAGGTGTCTGCTATTTGACAGTACAGTCCTCCGAATCCAGCTCCTCCACTCCATCATACTAAATCCCCTGCTCAATTCCATTTCCCTCATGAATGATGATTGGATGATGGTAACAACAAATTCAAACTTTCCTAGTCCTTCCAAAAGAAGTGGACCATGAATCAGATGACTACTATAGCTATCCTCCTTTCAGAGCCGAGAGAGACTGGCCATTAACTGAAAATAAGATGGAACAGGTAATGATTGATGCCATGCATTGGACGCAGAGTCGCAGACTGAATGATTTAGATTTTGTTGTGTTTGTTGTGCATGAATTTATGTAATTGTGCACTGCCACTAATCAACTTTCTACAGAACACACTAATTTCCCCCTTCTTGCAAATAAGAAATTGGTACTTCTCCTGCAGCTTGGTGACCCATTGCTTTTAATTCAATACAGGAAGGGGACTCACTCAATCTGCGCAATGAGTATGATTGACACAACAGCACCGTCCATCATGATGATGGCGAAATAGACGGCCCGTTAACTTAAGATGAGAAGGAACAGGTAATGATTGATGCCATGCATTGGACGCAGAGTCGCAGACTGAATGATTTAGATTTTGTTGTGTTTGTTGTGCATGAATTTATGTAATTGTACACTGCCACTAATCAACTTTCTACAGAACACACTAATTTCCCCCTTCTTGCAAATAAGAAATTGGTACTTCTCCTGCAGCTTGGTGACCCATTGCTTTTAATTCAATACAGGAAGGGGACTCACTCAATCTGCGAAATGAGTATGATTGACACAACAGCACCGTCCATCATGATGATGGCGAAATACACGGCCCGTTAACTTAAGATGAGAGGGAACAGGTAATGATGACAATTAATGGCATGCATTGGACACCTGACTCTAAGCTATTGGTCTTTGTGTTTGCGTTGTTTGTTTGTTGTGCACAAAGTGATGTCAAAGTGTACTAGTAATCTATCTTTCTGTACACAATAAAGAATTACTCAAGTCAGTAATATTTATATTTCTACTCTTGTTGTGTCATAAAAATTTTACTTATACTGCAGGCCGATCTTCACAGTCAGTCAGTAAAAGTATCAGAGATGATGATGATTAAGTCAAGACTCAGGAGGACGTTTCATGAGTGGCATAAAATGGAAAAGCCAAAAGGTAAACACGTCAACAACAACAACCACAGCAGACCCAAATGTCTGTGTAGAAGTTGAATAGAGTCTAGCGGTGGGATGACTGCAGTGCATTGATTTTACTAACTTAAACTGTAAAATGCTATGTTTGGAATGGATAATGTGTAGCCAACTCTTTGAGAGAAAAAAAAAGAATTTTAAGTGTTAACGTAGGATGTGCTAATGCTAAGCACTGTGGGCCTGCTCTCTCCTGTTACTGTTGAAGGTCAATGCTGGAAACAGACTAGAGTAGAGATGATGCATAGATGCCACCTCGGAAAGTGTTCTTGTTGCACTACACCATCACTTGTGCATTTGTTTTAACTTTCTTTCTCAATATCCCCTTTGGTTTTCAATCTACAATTACAGGCCGGGCCTTGCCCGAAACTTTGTAAAACATTACAATGCATATTAATTACCTTACCAATCATTCACCTTCTTTTTTCCAGACGGGCAGTGGCGAGTGGCGAGGCGACACACCCAAGATTGATGGACGAGAGGAGCAAGAGGAATGCCGAGATGCAAAAATCCAGTCCACATTTTTGACCAGGATAAGACAGTAACAGTATCCACTTTTATCTTCTTTTAAATAATTTGATTAATATCTTGTATACAATCTTTACAACAGTGTGTTCTTGGAGTTGTTATTATCAATCATCATTAGGTTTGCTCTGTGTTTACGATTCTTCCCTACCAATATTTAAAATTTCTATTTGCTATCTGTTAAAGTATTAAGGCCGGAACAACAGAACAAGAACTAGAAGTGTATGTAATACGGGTCTCTCATCATCATGCATGCATTGCCTTTTTCTCCCTTAACATATGGATATGGTAGTCTTCAATGATTGTCGTTTGTTTGTCTATGTATGCATACTGTTTTTCTATGTCAAACCTTTCCCAAAAACCCCCTTCCCATCCATTCAACAAACCCTAACCCTCTTCCTCCGGGCTGTGTGACTTATTGTCGAGGTGTAACTAAATTAAATGTACACCAATACTTAATCACACACTTGCTGGGGCGGATGTGGTGAAAGCAACACTACTTCAATTTCAAGGCAGAGCGATGATCGTCTTCTGCTTGGCCACCCATGAGTAGTATATTTCAGAGGTTATTTTTTTTAACAAAGGAACATATACCTCAGCATGAATTGCCGGCATTGATTGGATTTGTTTCTTGTCATTCCTCATATACAGCACTCACTGTTAGGCTGTAGGCCTAGTCAAGTGACTCGACACAACTATAGTTTGTAACTCTGTCTAGTAGGCTATCCACCTAACCACCATTCTGTTTTTTTGTCAAATATTTGAGCATATTATTGTTGCTTGGTAAGTTCTGTGCTGTACTTCATTCAACTACTCCTAACAGTCTCTCAAAGGCGATTGACTGTCTCCTTCTCTTTTTTTGCAAATGCTGCCGCCCTGCCAGTGTCTACTACTACTACTATGCTGCTACCACCACCACCACCCCAATCATGGCATGTATGAAAAAGGAAACCATCTTCACCATGCAGCCAGTGCTGTGCCACAGTTGGACATAAACATCAAGCACCGGTAAGAGACAAGTTTGGGGGAGGCAGAATTAATAATGGACATGTTGTCAATGATTTCATTTTCACACACCAGTACAAAGAATGCATAGACTAGAGGACAGACTGAAAGTACTAGAAGGACCAGTCAATGAGTGAGGTGTGTCGCATCTATCTGTGTCTTATACAGTCAGCCAATTATTGAAATCAAACACAGGCTATGGGCGGCCATGCACCAGCAAGGAAACAGTGTGATGTAAAACAGTTACCCCACCTACAAAACATTAACAACATTGCATGTAACATAGAAAAATATATTTAATTTACCCTAACAAATAAACTAAACCCACAAAAGCTGACCCACCCCCTCCCTAACCCCAACCAATGTCCATAGAAGTCCGTAACGCCCAAACAAGTTCCCACCTACCCAAACAAGAATTAAAAAAGGGGCAGAACAGGATGACAGGGACTAAGTGGTGGGGCGGGACTCCAGGAGGACACGCATCTGGCGCATCTCGCCCTCTAAACGGGCGACGCGGCGTCTAAGGGTGCGGCAGTTGCAGCCACAGTGGGGGGGGACACCGGAGATGGAACGGTGGCGGCGGGCAGCCGCCAGACGGTGGCACCGTACCGCTGGAGGGCGGTAGCTGGGGCCCGGGCCACGGGAGGAGGCTTCAACAATTGCAGCCGCAGTCTCCTCCTCCTCCTCGGCTAAGACCACCAGCCGCCGGTATTCTCGCTGGATTGCCTCCAGCTTCCGGCGCCGTGCCTTGGCGGCCAACTCCTTCCGATTTTGTGTCGGAGTAGCTGTGTATCAAAAAGAAAAAAACAAGAAAATTGTAAAATATACTCTTAGAAAAACAGTAGGACAAGGTAATTATTTATAGACATAGTGGCATGATAGAGTAGCACAATAAAGCACAGTAGTACATAACATTTTAAATATCGCCCGTCCTTCTTCCTTCCACCCGTCTTTCACTTTTTAGTTGAACAGTGCACCAGGTGCTCTTCTCCATAAAACTTTCAAAGCTGAGTTGAAATCAGATGGATGAGGCCATTGGTTACTCAATACTCCGGCTCATATGCCAATTAAAGGGAATTCTAGTCTTCTAGTTCACTCTTCAAAGGTCCCCAACAACTCATACTTACTTACGACATCGGATAGTGGGCGGACTTTGTCCGCCCGCCATCCTCATGCTAAAAAGGGTGGGGGTCCCATGGGGACAATTAATTAGGATGATGCGCCCGGCAGAGTGGCTGAAAGCAATGCTAAAATGTTGTGCTGCTTTTCCAAGCACAACATGACGGGCCCCGCACGGAGCCTGTCACGTTTTGCTTTGAAAGGCGGGGGGGTACCATAGCATAGGTAGGTACCCTCCATGGGGGCCCCCAAGCATACTCTGCAATGTCTGCATGCTTTCCGTGGCGGACGGCAATGCCGCCACGCAAAGGCATTCCAAAATGCAGATTATATGGCTGGCGGTGTGTTCAGAGACACACCACCGCCATATTGAACCCTTTTCCGCCTGGTCGACATGTGGGGGGTCTGAATATTTTCTACAGGGATGGTGGGAGGTTTGCCCCTGCGGTGTCGACAGTGAATTACAGCCGGCCCGGCGGAGGCAATACGCCTACCATCCTAATGGGGCCCTAAGTCACAACTGTACAGTATACATATACATACAGTACACCCTTGCAGTGAGTGTACTGTCAAGTTCAACAATAGTTAAGGATTATGAATCTAACTTACCACCGCCTGCCACTGGTGCTGCCACTCCCCCTACCGCTCCATTGCCGGTATCGGCAGCAACTGCCGCATCTTCGTCCTCCGCGGCGCCTTGTTCGCTGGCCCCGGCAATGGTGGTCGGTAGTGCGCCTAGAAAACATTACACATTTATTAGGCGTCATATACACCTCCCCCCTATTGATCAGTAGCAAGGTTGAAAAATGAGTTAATACTAACATACATCACTGGTACAAATCAGGTAGTAGTAGAGTAGACACTAATAGTTATATATGATCATTGTAGCCTTTGCTTAATTAGCCCTAGCCATGATACCATTTTACCTTTGTGTCTTTTATTTTTGCACATGTGACGTTACCTTTACCTTGCAGCTTAAGACACCTTTGAGCCCACATGACCTGCCTCACACTGCTACTGTCTAGTCTACGCTCTGCGTACAAGCGGTCAACAAACATTAACAAGCCACTTTTTTAGGAAGTACTGGTGTACTACTGTTACTGTTAGTCCATATTGCTTATCCATAAATGCTACACTTTTTGGCACGGCTGAGAAATGCTTGCAAGTTGCAATATACTAATGCACACCATTTCATTTTTCGCATTACAGACGCGAGATTCCCTTCTACAAACCAGAGCTTCTGAATGATGCAACAACTACCAGTACTAGGTTCTTCTAAGGTGAGGGGTCCCTTCACTCATATCTTCATTTATGAATTTATATAAACTAAATTGCTATGGGATGGTGGTGCTGCCTTCCACCACTGTTCAGTTATCATGATTTAATTCCCAACTGTATAAGTGTAACACTGTATATTGTTTTAATGTTATTGATTTTCCGGTTGGTGCTGCATTTATAAGAAAACAATGTACAGACCTTCTCAAATTGAAATAAACATTTTGAACTTACATAGACTTGGTGGTATTTGGTGTGGACTAACTTACACGAGTGAGCAAATTAAAGTAAGGGTGTGCATGTGAATTGCTTTCACGACTGAGAGGTTGGGTGTGTTATGTTCTGGGTTGTCTACTTGTTGGGTATCTTAGGGGGAGGGTTCCGAGACCTAATAGTTATGACATGACAGTACTATAATCAAGCAGTGGAATTGTGGTGGGTGCGGAATTTCTGATTGAGGTGTGCAAGGAAGGTCCAACCTACCATCACAAACATCCTATTTTCTGGTGCAAATATCTGTGTATGTGCAAGATCCCTACAACAGGAGTATGTCCTATAGGGTATCATATCAAAATAGTAATAAATATGGTAGGGCTGTTGCTGTGAATTTTCAAAGCCACAAGATCTATAAGAGTAAAAGTAGTACAAGACAACGACCCAACGGATTGGACTCAATGGCTCGAGCTACTGGTGAATATGAGTTTTGTATTACAACCTTTCACAAAGAGTGGCACTGGCCAACTGGGCAAGACTAGCTACTACAGTACAGACAGACTGATAGTATGTAGTAGTAGTAGTACTCAGAGTCATCATAGCGGAGGCAGGGATAAGATTTTTGAAACCGTACAGATCGAAGGATAATTGGTGGTAAAAAAATAGCATTTGGAAACAAACAATAGTTCGGGAAAAATATGGGGCAGTACAAGTTATGGAATAAGAAATATTATTAAAAACAAGAAGACTTACTGGGGCCAGCAGAGGAGCCCTCAGCGGTGTCCTCCTGGTGGTGTTCTGTGTGTCCCGCCGACTGCCCAGTCCCTGTCGGTCTGCCCCTGGGTGCTGATGAACAGGAAAGATATAAGAAAGAGACAAACATTGATGGATGGTGTCAAACAAATACAATATTTTTCAACAACGGTCAAAAAACCCTTATGTAAACAACAATTGCAATAACTAAATTGAAAGATCTCATCTGGTCAACAAGTAATATCGGGGGATTCGCAGTTCGACTACTTAAGTTACTATTTATCAACAGTAATCCAGTCTTCCATTCTGATTCCAGAATACCAAGTTACAACTAAGCCTAAGTACAGCGTACCACCCAACCTAGCCCACCTATTCCAGGCATGCCAAATTGTACATTAAGTATGCATTTCCACTGTATTCCTCAACAATGCATATGGTCAAATCATGGAGGACACATGAACATGACTACATGTTTTGTATACACCAAATTTGAGTTTGATTGATTGATGCTGATCTGCTAGTGCTAAGTAACTGCTAAGCCTACCACCACTCATTGAACAAACTAGAAAAGGTTCTAATAAAGACAGCCGTACTACCAGCACGTCACGTAACTGAGTGAGGGGGCATCACGCATACCACTAACAAATTAGAAGCTCATACAGAGTACCTAAACCGAAGTATCAATCCGCCCCTATCTATTAGTGACAGGACAAAGTAAGGAGTGGACTAGAGTCACTGTAGCATTACGTAACTTAATTTCTCTAAAATAAACTCGCAAAGAATCACGCTAAGCAAGCGCAAACGCAAAGCTGCAAACAAGTAAGATTAGTAGTAGCGCAGAAGAGCACCTGTGTCAAAAAAATCACAGACTTTTAAACGTAATTAACCTGGAATGTAAGCAGCAACATTCTAGCTGGTTGGAAGAAAAAAAAGATATTCGCAATATATAACACAGAGCAGAAGAACAGACACAAAGTAGTAATAATTAAATAGGTACTCACCAAGCCCCGGGACCTCCACTCCCAGCAGGTCCAGCAGGTCCTGCTCACGGTCCAAGATGTCGGACCACCGGTGCGTCAGCTGCGCCTGGGTGCGCCGAACACCAGAGAAGCGTGACACTGCCCGGCGCTCCTTCCCCCACCGCTGCCGACGCTCCCGGAGGCCGTACCCGGACCCAGGCCTGCCACCTGCTGCCAGGGTTGAGGGGAGGTGGCACTGCACAAAGAAAATTAGTGCAGCCAACTCCACCTCCCCAAATAAGGCCCGTGCCTGCACCCCTTGTGGGCGCTGCCTTCCGCAAGGAAGGCGGTCGCGGCTCTGGCTGCGCCTGCGAACAACCCTACCCTTGGACATGGTTCTGGGGACGGGGCGGGAAAGAAAAGGTAAAATAAATAAAGGAGTAAAGGAAATAAATAGCAGGCAATAGAAAGAGAAAAAGTAGCTAAAAAACATTAAAAAAAGTAGACAAAAACCAAAAATATAGAGGCAGGAAAATAGTTAGAGAAATAATAAGTAATAAAGATCCAAAAAAAGTGGCTATAAACAAAGGATTGAAAAGATTTTGGGAGGATTCAAAATCAGGCCCCAGAACCATGCAATAGAGTGAAAAACAAGATGGCCGCGCCCATTGCGACCACGTGCGCAAGTGCGCGCGATATTTTCTCCCGAGCAAGCAAAAAGCAACGCGATCAAGTAAAAGCGGTCGCGAACAGGAAATATCGACCGCGAACGGGCGCGAACATGCATTGCGTGACCCGGAACAGGAAGTAAGCATCGCGAGAGGGCGGGACAAGTGAAACCAAGATGGCCGCGCCCGTGAGCAATCGCATGGGTAAGTTGGCGACCCGCGATCACGCAAAAAATACCGCGAATAAGCGGGAAAAAAACTTCTGCGTCTTCGCGATATTTCCGGTGTGTTTGCGGAGATTTTCAGCATTTTCGCGATAGTTTGCGAAAGTTAATTTTGCAAATTCCGCCCACCCCTAGTAATTATGGGGTCGGTGCAAGTAGCGATAAGTGCAGGACAAAACTGGGAAAAGGAGCTCCAACGGATGCTATGAGCTTACCGCATCACCCCGACAAACACCGGGTACAGCCCATTCAAAATACTCTGAGGACGTGACCCCTTCACGAGGGACAATCTGGCCTGGAAACAACTAGTCGTCCAAAGCAGGTGGTCACCAGCGGTGGTGCATCGCAACATTGACAAGGCGCAAGCTTTGTACACCGAGTACTACAATAAACGTCGGAATGTCAAGGAGGTAACCCTAGAAAGGGGTGAGTGGGTGAGAGTGAAACAAGCCGTTCTCAAAAAGAAAGGAGACAGTAAATTCAGTCCACCTTTACAAGTGGTAGAGCCTCATGCCAGGTCAGCCCTGTTGAGTGATGGGACAGTATGGTCGCAGGACAGAATGGCGAGATGTAACAGACTCATGAAGTGGGAAGATCCGGAGAGTAGAAGTTCGCCTACCCCAGAGGAAGGAAATGAGCCCGGGGCGGTACCGGAGCTGGAGTATACAGTGCAAGGACCCACCACTCCCGAGCGAGGTAGTGAAGACCAATACACCTCAGGGGAGAGTGGAGGCGTAGAATCAACCAGTCAACTCACACCAAGGAACCCAGGCATCAGGGTGAGTGAGAGAGAGCTGCAAAGGGAAGCGAAGGTAGGAGGAGGACTTCCAATAAGTGACCAGAGTGCGGCCATTCTCCCTACACACTACCGAACAAGGCAGGGCAGACTGATCAAAGTGCCCAAGGGGTTAGAAGACTTTGACATGAGAATCAAGTAAGACTGTAATGTAAATAAGTTCTTTGTCCCCTACTTGTGATATTGGTGGGTGTCCAAGGGGGGGAGATATGTGGTGACGCGCTCTAGTTGTTTAAGCGTGCGCATAGGCATGCCGGGAACGTAGGCGGCCATTTTACATGCCGCGGGTAAATGGTAGCGAGCGGACGCATTCCTGGCAGTCGGAAATAAATAAACACGTTAATATATTAAACTGTGTTGGAGGTGTACTTAACCACAGCAACATCACTATAACTTCCTTCGACAATTCAGAGCAAGGAAACATAGCGGAAGCAGGAGTGGAACTCCGGGCAAGATTGGCACATTTGTTTATCTTTTCAATGTCACAAGCAAATATATTCTTTACTAAGGAATCAAGAGGCGGATCATTTTGTGGGTATAATGTATAAATATGAATGCAATAATCATAAATGGATTATCATAGAGTGAAACTGTGGAGTGTAACTGTCTGATCTGTCAGTCTTTGGGTGGTCTTCCCCCAAACATTTTGAATCACCCCTCATTTACCTGAATTCATCTTTTTTCACTGATTGTCCTGCAGAGCACCTTCAGGCACGCTTGCAAGGTTCCAGGACAGGAGTGGCACAACTTGGCAGAATGAGACTCACAGATGGACTCACAGATGGAAGAGACTAGGTGCTTGGTTCAAGGTCATTGGAGCTCTCTGTCTCTCTGGAGGCCAGCCAACTAGCCCTTGGAGTCATTTCGGGGTCTTGGGTTGAATAGATGCAGTTCCAATCCTTCTCACCCAGTCAAGACGGCAGCAGGCAACAGGTCAGCACAGCAGGGCAGCAGTTTTTCAGAGCAGCAGTCCAGCAGAGTGGCACTGCTGCTAAAGTCTTTCTTCCAGGCAGAGTATGCACAGGTCCACAGGGGGACTGAAGAGTTGGTGTCTAAGGTTAAATATTTATTCCCAGTTCTACCTTTGAAGTGGGAGAAACTTCTTGAGGTTTCCCTTTGAACCGCACAGGTGCCTTGCCTTGCTGGCCCTGGTTCCAGACTAACTACAGATGGTATGCAGCCCTTTGTGTGGAGGCAGGACAAAGCCTATTCAAGTGAAAATAGAGCTGTCCTCCTATCCTGCCAGGCATATTTCAGCGTTCTTGTATGTGGCTGTCTAGGAGGAATACACAAAGCAAACCTGAAAGCTATACTTAGTCATGTGACTCAGAGGCAGGCAACAGGCATTAAATGGAAAAGGCAGGAAAATGTAATCTTTCTAAAAGTGAAGTTTTTAAAATGTGTAATTAAATTTTAACTTTACGATAAGAGAGGATTTTTCATTACAATTCCAAAGACACCAAACATGAACTGCTTACCTACTCCCATTCGGAAGTTACAGCTTTTTAAATCAAATACAGTAAGTCCAATGTTGTCCTACGGGATGGGACAGGTAGGTTTTCCAGTAGTGAAAAATGAATGTAAGAGTTTTTCACACCAGGACATGTAAAAAGTTAAAAGTACATGTCCAACTTTTTAAATGCACTACACCCTGCCATCCGAGCTGTCCAGGGTCTACCCTAGGGGTGACTCATATGTATTAAAAAAGAAGGTTTGGGCCTGGCAAAAGATTCAGACTGGTGATCCCACAACTTTCCCACAGAGAAATGTGAGGAAATTTTTATTTTTTCAGCTAAATTTGAGGTTTGATATCTATTGCGGATAACACGGACGACCATTACTGCCTGGGATCAAACCAGTATTAAATACGGACTGACCACTCATCCATCACCACTGACCCCTCTCTTTGACAATCCAGACTTCAATCCAGGGGCCACAGCCGGGGGATTTGTGACTTGGAGACAGTTGGCCTGCCGTTCTATGGGCCATTTTTTTAACCCTAACGGCTTACTCTCCTTTCCTCAGATGCGCACAGAATTTGGACTTCCAGAGTCCGACAGGCTTCACTACCTACAACTTGGACACTGGATCATGCACCCACTAAATTGGCCCAACGCGCAGCGATATTTAACCCAATATGAGAGATGGCTTCTGGACAAATCGTCGGATAAAAGTCTTATATCAGAAATATACTCCATCTTACCTCAAAGACACAATCACACTTTCAAGGCAGGGCAGGCTAGATGGGAGGTGGCTATAGGACAGACTCTAAGCACCAAAGAATGGGAGGACATATTGTTACAGGCCCTGTCACACAGCCCACAGCACGACCCTCACTGAGACGCCGACCAAAATCACAACACATTGGTATTATACGCTGGTCACGTTAAAAAGAATAAGACCCACGCAAAATGCCAAATGCTGGCGGGGGTTGGGAACCTTAACACATATATTGTGGGACTGACCCAAGATTCAACAATACTGGGTACAGGTTATAGATGACATAGATCACCACTTGGACATGCAGCTGCCACAATTTCCGGTATACACACTCCTTGGGCTTCTGAAACCTCTCACATTCCCTCTAAAATCCAAGCACAGCAGGCAGATAGGCATTGCACTGGGAGCAGCTACTCAAACTATCCTGGGCCACCCGCGCACGGCTCTCGTTCCTACCCATACCAACTGGTTACACAAGATTTGACACATTCTAGGAATAGAGAAGATCACCATGTCTTTAGCTGGGAAGGGTTTTGAGTTTTCGGATACGTGGGGCCTATTTGTGTCATTATTATCATAGGAGTTCTATGAGCTGACTTGCCCCAGATATCTTTGGCTGCTGCGTCTGACAGAGGAGCCCATTCCTGCAGCAACTGCAGACAAGTGAAAGATTCCCCAGTCACACAAAGGGTATCGGCCTGAGCGTGGTGAGTGGGGCGTTTAGGGGTGACGGGGGGGGTTTGGGATTCGTTTTTTTCTTATCAGCACGAGATAATGCTTTGTACAGCCACCCTGAGGGTGTCCACCCATGGTGTTAGTGAATCTGCGGTGAGAGCCACACGTCACCCCATACTGTATTCCCCAGGTAATCAAGTTTTCAAAAATGTACAGTTTTGCTAGGTTTACCTCAGTGGCGGCTGAGCTAGAGCCCAAAATCCACATCTAGGCACATTGCAAAAAAAGGGTCAGTTTTCTGTGGAAAAATGTGATCTGTTCACGTTGTGTTTTGGAGGTTTCCTGTAAAGGGCACTAAGCCTACCCACACAAGTGAGGTACCATTTTTATTGGGAGACTTGGGGGAATTTTGGGCGGGTGAATGTTTGTGGATCTGCGCAGATTCCAGAGCTTTCCATCACAGAAATATGAGGATCTTTTTTTTTTCTTCTTAGTTTGAGGTTTGCAAGGGATTCTGGGTAATGAAGCCTGGTGAGAGCGACACAAGTGACCCCATCCTGGATTTCCCTGGCTGTCTAATTTACAAAAATATATAGGCTTGCTAGGTTTCCTAAGATGCCGGCAGAGCTAGGGTCCAAAATCAACAGCTAGGTACATTAGAAAAAAAAGGGTCAGTTTTCCCTGAAAAAATGTGATGTGCCCACGTTGCACTTTGGGCCGTTTCCTGTCGTGGGTTCTAGGCCTACCCACACAAGTGAGGTACCATTTTTATCAGGAGACTTTGGGAAGCTCCCACCCCTGGACTCTGAAAAAAAAGAATCCCTGGTGCTTAGTGAGTTTTCTGCCCCCGAGGGGGGCAGATGAGTGGCCATTGCTCCCATCTGCCTCCCGGGGGGGAGAAAGACTGTAGCAATTTCTTTTTGGTTGGCGGGCATTGGCATGCCTATTCTGGACAGCCCCCACCCCTATGTTCCAAAAAAGTAAAAAATCCCTGGTGCCTAGTGGGCTTTCTGCCGTCCTAAAAGGTAGATCAGGGGCTATTGGCCCCATCTGCCTCCTGGGGGTCAGAAAGACTTTTGCATTTTTGGGGGGGAAGGGTGGGGGCATTGGCATGCCCATTCTGGGCCGCCCACACTCTTGGCCTATAAAAAATAATATCTGGTGTCTAGGGTGCTTTCTACCCCCCCCAGGGGGCAGATTGGAGGCTACTGATCATACCATAATTTAATGGGGGTAGCAGAGGCCTTTGCCCAAGGGGCTGCTTCCCCCTCACTGGTGCCTAGTGGGTGGATCCCTGCTTGGGGATCACGCTCCCGTATGCCACGGGGCCCTAATTTGGATCAGAGCGGGGGTTCCCTTTCAGCTTGTGGAGCAGATAGTTGACCCAGAGGGAAGGTTTGTAATATTACGAAGCCTGCTGGAGGAAAGAGATATTTCCATAGTTAATGTGTATGCACCAAATGTGGGCCAGGGAGCCTTCCTGGAGATCTCAACTAGACAACTGGCACCCTGTATGACCTCCCTGACGATAGTGGGTGGGGATTTTAATTGTGTTGCAGATGTTGGTGTGGACTGCTCACAACCCCCTTGCGTGACTCACAAACTGTCCGTGCTTTTTATGAATGGCAGCAACACAGGGGACTCATAGATTTGTGGGGGCAGTTGTACCTGGCTGGGAGGAATTACTCCTTCTTCTCAGGCCTACATGACGCGCATGTTCGATTAGACAGTTTCCTATGCACTCCGAATGCGCATAGCCTGGTACATGCGGTCGAATACTTAGCCCATACTATATGAGATCATAACCCGGTCCTCTTGCAGCTGCGCTGGACTCAGTCTCACCCAGCCATTCCTGCGTGGAGACTCAAGCCTAAATAGCTGGAGGACCAAGTCTTCCGGGAAACGATACGGGAGAAAAAAGTTCAATACTTTGCCACCAACGTTGGACATTGCCCAAGTTAGTCGCCTTTAAAGCGGTACTGCGGGGTCGCGGAGGTGAAGGACATACAAAACATCTTGTTGGGGGGATTTCGACAGCTGAGAGAGTGCTCAAGGACTTGGAAATTCAGCGTCTAGAGCGACCGGACGTACAGGCGGCACTTGTAGAGGCGCGGGAGGAGGTGGCGATCTAGGTGGAACATCTTTGGTGCTTTGATTATAAGGGGTACATAGATATGACGCACACTGGAGGGATAGTTCTGGGTCCCTGATGGCTTGGCTGGAAAGCCTGACGAGACAGGGGGTGATCATAGTAAAATTGGAAGATGAGAGAGGGAACAAGGTGTATTCCCAGGAAGGCATTAATAGTGTATTCATCGGATATTATGCAACACTTCACACTAGCGTCGTACCACTAGACACAACGGCGACATAAGCATATTTTGGAGTGCTGCCGCATCTGGAGGAGGATGAGGCGAGAGGCCTGGGAGATAACATATCCTCGCAAGAAATATTATATGCTATTATGGCACAAAATAAGACCCCAGGGACAGACAGCTTACTGAATTTTATGCCACCTATTCCGTGTAACTGGCCCCCAGACGGACTGAGCTCTATAGCGTGGCAAGAACCATTGACATCCAGCCAGCAACCACTAGAGAGGCGGTGATAATATCTATTTTAATACCGGGCAAACAGGCACATGACAGCTAAGCATATAGGCCCCGGTTGATGCTAAACATTGACTACAAAATCTTCAGCAAAATCCTGGCAACCCGCCTGTTAGCCCATATGCCATGTCTGATACACCCAGACTAGACGGGATTTATCCTGTTATCCTAGCTATCCTGGACGCTAGCTCTTACACCCTGACTGATGCAACGGTGTTCTCTGTTGATATTGAAAAACCTTTTGACAGCCTTGAATGGCACTACCTCTACGAGGTGATGCTGCGCATTGGATTGGGGGAGAGCTTTGTGGCCTGGACATGACTGTTGTATATCAGACTGACGGCCAGGGTATGTACAAGCCGAACTATATGGACAGGTTGCCCGGTGGAGCGGGGAACACAACAGGGGGGCTTCCTGTCCCCATTGTTGTTTGCTATTGCCATGGAGCCACTGGCGCATATGCGAGGACTGGTAGGGCGTTTAAGGGCCTGACAATCAGAAATCACTTCAACAGGATAGCAGATATGCTGATGACCTATTACTCTTCCTACATGATATGGAGATGGACCTGAGGGGAACTAAAGACATGCTGTAGGAGTTTGGTTGGCTCTCTAGGCTGTGGGTCCACTGGCTGAAATCCAAGCTTTTATCCATGGCACGGAGGGAGGACCCATCGGTGCATCTGGCGACCGAGCAATGGGAACCCCAGTGCTTGCCGTACCTGGGAGTCAAGATCTATCATAACAGAGTAGACTTGCTACAGGGCAACGTGGGGTGAGCAATTAACTCCTTGAGATCCTCCATGACCATTGGGGGGACTTTGCCACAACCAGTGATAGGAAGAATAACCCTCCTGAAAATGGTGGCTTTCCCCCGGCTCTTTTATTTTTTTACCACACTTCCCCTGTGGATACCAGGAGTGCAGTTCTGAGACCTGAAAACCCTGAGTACAGAGTTCATTTGAGGGACGGGACGTCGTAGAGTGGTGCTGAACACATTATAAAGCTGAAGGTGGCCTCGGAGCCCCCAATTTTGAGCAATATTACATAGCAGCTCAGCTGCAGTGGCTGATCCAGGGGCTTGCTCAAAGACGCATTCTGGACTGAAACCCTGGCCATTAGGAAGCTCCTCTGAGTCCTTCTTCGAGTAAAGCGACCCACCGAAGTGACTCGGTGGAGTTCCGCACCATGGCAAGGTGTTTGGTTAGAGGCCTACAGAGAATACGCACAAAGGTCCCAGAGGCAGGGGTGACGAAAGTGGGGGATAGTTATAGGGACTCTGAGCTGCTCCCTTTTGAGGACCTTAGAGAGGTGTTCAACCTAGCCCAAGGACATTTTCTCCTACATGGGGCACTCACATCACTGATGAGGAAATATTGGAGAGGGGGGACCACTGAACCTTCTTCCTCCCAGAGCTGCAAATATATGGCACTCTTGGTGGGCGTCATTAAAACAGTATTGTGTCTATATAGAGCGCTGCGAGCAGATCAACAGCTGACCCTGCATCCACTGAGAACTAGATGGGAGGGGTACCAGGATTCCCCGATATGGAATACAGAATGGGATAGGCTTATGGAACGAACACTGAAGGTCACTAGAAACACACTTTTCAAATTCTTAAATTATTACGTACTACACCGGGCGTACCTTACACCTGAACCCAAAGGCCGATACTTTCAGGTACCTAACACAGCTTAGCCCTGTTGCGGCCAAAATATGCATATGTTCTGGGCATGCCCCGCACTGCACAATTTCTGGGAAGTCATATAGGCAACTAAAGACTGCATTGCCATGCACCCCGAGACACTGCCTCCTGAGCTCGTTCCCCCACCCCTCCAAGATCAAAATAATGGGAAGATATAGGACTTGGCATATATTCTGGTCAAACGCAAGATAGCTTGGAACTAGGAGGTGACTAGACGCCCCCGACTAGCAGTTTGGAGAAGGGAGCTGATAAAATGGGCAGGCAGCTAGGGAAGAGTCCTCCGATGACAGGCATAGGCAAAATGAGGGTGCCCGGTTGTGGAACGCACTGGTGGATAACCCAGAGTCGGATGCACTGATCCCAGTGGGATCCCCGTGATGGCTTTATGACTGGTAGTAGGGAATCTATCTGGTATCAGAAACTGCAGGATATTTAATCAGAGCCGACTACCGATGCGGGACAGTGCGTCCCCCGGGCCCCATGCCTAAAGGCATAGCTCATTTATCACTGGTATAACTGAATGATATGGAGGGAGTGGTGCTCAGAATTACAAGGGGATGGGGGAAGTTATGTTATTGTGTTTCTATAATGATGATGGGTACTGCCTACTATGCTCCTACATACTGAATCCTTCTGATGTACAGGAATTGAAATGTGTACCTTGTTTATTTTTGGAAAACTCATTAAAATCCATTTTTTGTAAAATGGTGAGCACAGGATCCACGTCTGTGCATACCTGTTGCACTCAGGGTGACAAATGAAAATAGAACTAGGTAGCTAAAATCATGTGGCAGGGTGAGGCCGGGACACACAACTTGGCAAACCTGCCACACTCGAGGTGGCAAATGCAAAAAGAAAAATTGATGGACGGAATGCTGACCAATGTCAAACGTTCACCCCAGTACAGAAATCTGGGCCTAAATCCATCGTTTTTGTGCCCACAATGCCATTCCAGTTTAAACCCAGACATATGCAAATCAGTCTTGACCCTGCTCCTCATATGAACAGTCCAGCTCGAACTGCCAGGCCAGGTCCTCCCTGGACTGGACACAATTATCCTGGGACTGGTTTCGGGGGATCACCCCCCATCCGACAGGCTAGCTTGAATCCACTGGCATGGTGAGCACAGGACCCACGCCTGTGTATACCCATCACATTCAGGGTGACGAATGCAAAAAGAACAATTGATGGACGGAATGGTGAACAATGTCAAACATTCTCACACAGTACATAGATCTGGACTAAATCCATAATTTTTGTGCTCACCGTGTCATACTAGTCTAAACCCAGCCATATGGAAAACAGTCTTGACCCTGCTCCCCCTGTGACCAGTCCAGCCTGAACTGTCAGTCCAGGTCTTCCCTGGACCGGAAATAAGAATCCTGGGACAGGTTAAGGGGTATCACTTCTTATCAGCCAGGCTAGCTTGAATCCAGTGATATGGTGAGCACAGGTCCCACTCGCAGGTGACAAATTCCAAAAGAGCAATTGATCGTTGAACAATGACAAACATTCACCCCAGTACAGAGCTCTGGATGGACTGTTCCCATGAGGCACAGGGTCAAGACTGACTTGCATATGGCCATGTCTAAACTGGGATGGTGTAGTGGGCAAAAGAACGATGGATTCAACCCAGATCTCTTGACTGGGGGAGAATGTCTCCATTGTCAGCATTCCGTCCATCATTTGTTTGTTGTAACGCTTTTCCCCCTAAGTGGGATGGGTATTCCCAGACGTGGGACCCGTGCTCACTACGCCACTGGAGTCAAGCTATCCTGGCTGATGACGGCTGATAGCCAGAAACCGGTCCTAGGATGCTTGATTCCGGTCCAGGGAAGACATGGCTTGGCAGTTCGGGCTGGACTGTTCCCATGAGGCACAGGGTCAAGACTGATTTGCATATGGCCATGTCTAAACTGGGGTGATGTAGTGGGCAAAAGAACGATGGATTCAACCCAGATCTCTTGACTGGGGGAGAATGTCTGCATTGTCGGCATTCCGTCCATCATTTGTTTGTTGTAACGCTTTTCGCCCTAAGTGGGATGGGTATTCCCAGACGTGGGACCCGTGCTCACTACGCCACTGGAGTCAAGCTATCCTGGCTGATGACGGCTGATAGCCAGAAACCGGTCCTAGGATGCTTGATTCCGGTCCAGGGAAGACATGGCTTGGCAGTTCGGGCTGGACTCTTCCCATGAGGCACAGGGTCAAGACTGATGTGCATATGGCCATGTCTAAACTGGAGTGGTGTAGTGGGCAAAAGAACGATGGATTCAACCCAGATCTCTTGACTGGGGGAGAATGTCTGCATTGTCAGCATTCCGTCCATCATTTGTTTGTTGTAACGCTTTTCGCCCTAAGTGGGATGGGTATTCCCAGACATGGGACCCGTGCTCACTACGCCACTGGAGTCAAGCTATCCTGGCTGATGACGGCTGATAGCCAGAAACCGGTCCTAGGATGCTTGATTCCGGTCCAGGGAAGACATGGCTTGGCAGTTCGGCCTGGACTGTTCCCATGAGGCACAGGGTCAAGACTGATTTGCATATGGCCATGTCTAAACTGGGGTGGTGTAGTGGGCAAAAGATCGATGGATTCAACCCAGATCTCTTGACTGGGGGAGAATGTCTGCATTGTCAGCATTCCGTCCATCATTTGTTTGTTGTAACGCTTTTTGCCCTAAGTGGGATGGGTATTCCCAGACGTGGGACCCGTGCTCACTACGCCACTGGAGTCAAGCTATCCTGGCTGATGACGGCTGATAGCCAGAAACCGGTCCTAGGATGCTTGATTCCGGTCCAGGGAAGACATGGCTTGGCAGTTCGGGCTGGACTGTTCCCATGAGGCACAGGGTCAAGACTGATTTGCATATGGCCATGTCTAAACTGGGGTGGTGTAGTGGGCAAAAGAACGATGGATTCAACCCAGATCTCTTGACTGGGGGAGAATGTCTGCATTGTCAGCATTCTGTCCATCATTTGTTTGTTGTAGTGCTACTGTTAAAGGTATGTATAAATCAAAGGAGGGAGAAAGAAGCGGTATGACCCACTCAGCTTCTTTGTCTTCAACGTTTAAATATCAATGGAGAGTGGATCACAGGTCCTGAAAGAACCAGGGTTAATAGCTACAGTACAAAGTACTGTTAAGAAACCCTCAATCACGTGTTGATTCACAGGTGGAATTCTAGCGGTATGTTCGATTATCCGCTACTTGACAACGTGACAGCATCATCATCGGGTTAATGAATGCTTCCTCCACCCGGAGGTAATTCCTCTGGTTTTTTCAGTTGTGATCAGAGAACCGTGTTAGGTGTTTGGTGAAGTGCTATACAGTGAGTGAAACATAGGGAAATTAAAAGACTCGAAAGAGCCAGTTTATAATTTTAATAAGACTGGATTCGAGTACGTTTAAAAATTACTTATCGTGCACAGAGCAGACTATTTAGGGTCTAGTGCACTAACAATATGTGTCCAGAAAATAGGTCGACATGTTTCAGCCTTTTGTCATGCCCCGAGGGGTCATATAGGCTTTCATCAGGACTACTGTTAAAGGCATGAACCTTGACATGGAGCAATGGAGCCTAATTAAATGCCTGACTGAGATGCTTTCTCCTTTTGAGGTCTTCACACGTGAAGTCAGCAAGGAGGACTGTACAATGGGCCAAGCTATCCCATTATTGCAAATGCTAGAGTATGAGCTGAATAATGTGTCTGAATCATACAAAGGTGTAGAGGACAGAAGGCAAGCCCATGACTTGATGGAGAGCTTATTCCGGCGCTTAACTGAAAATGTAAGGTTACAAAATAAAATTTTGTCACAAGAACATTACATTTGTGCCACAATTCTGGATCCACGTGCAAAATTGGGACTACTGAAGACATTCCTTGCTTTTTCCGACAATGATGTTGCCCGCTACAAAAGTTGTATAGCTGAAGCAGCCAGTAAGTTAGAAAACGAATGGCTGCTAATTAAAAGCCCGCAAGATCAACCCACAACAAGTACTGATACTGAAGCAGGCCATGCAGAATCAAGTGCAACTTCGTCGGCTGAGGGCAGTGCGGTTGGCTCACAATCACAACACTCACCATCACTATCGACTACAGAAACAATAACTGGATCATTAGGCCGAGTACAATCATTATCATTACAGGATTGGTATGTAAAGATGGGCTATTGTAAGCACAGTGCTGATGCACAGAAAAAACAGCACAAAAGCTTACCAGCAGCAACCCTGAACATTGAGAGGATGGTCCAGGCCTATCTGGACGACCCAACAGAGGTGTACGTTGACCATTGCAGTGTTGGTATAGGAAAAGGTCTGAATGGCCACAGCTCAGCAGGCTGGCGATAAGCTATCTGGCTTGCCCTGTCGCAAGCGTCTCTTCCGAACGTGTTTTCAGTGCTGCTGGTTCCATAGTAACATTGAGAAGGACCAGTCTATCTCCAAAAAACGTGGAGAGGTTAACAATGATCAAAATGAATCAGCACTTCATACCACCGAATTACACAATACATGAATCAACGGAGGAAGATGAGGACAGCGGCTCAGGTAACGGAAGTATTGTGTCAGATGATTACCTACTACTGGCTGAACCCCCAGAGTTTGAGGACGAGCTATACTTCCCTGACAATTGGGCTCGCACTTACTGTCTTGCTCCCTTTTTTCCCCCTTTGTTTATGTGTCTGTCGTTCCGGTTATAAACTTGTGAATCACAACAAATCCATTACCACCGTCTTCTACTCTTCTAATTTAATATACAAGTTTCAGGTGTCTGCTATTTGACAGTACAGTCCTCCGAATCCAGCTCCTCCACTCCATCATACTGAATCCCCTGCTCAATTCCATTTCCCTCATGAATGATGATTGGATGATGGTAACAACAAATTCAAACTTTCCTAGTCCTTCCAAAAGAAGTGGACCATGAATCAGATGACTACTATAGCTATCCTCCTTTCAGAGCCGAGAGAGACTGGCCATTAACTGAAAATAAGATGGAACAGGTAATGATTGATGCCATGCATTGGACGCAGAGTCGCAGACTGAATGATTTAGATTTTGTTGTGTTTGTTGTGCATGAATTTATGTAATTGTGCACTGCCACTAATCAACTTTCTACAGAACACACTAATTTCCCCCTTCTTGCAAATAAGAAATTGGTACTTCTCCTGCAGCTTGGTGACCCATTGCTTTTAATTCAATACAGGAAGGGGACTCACTCAATCTGCGCAATGAGTATGATTGACACAACAGCACCGTCCATCATGATGATGGCAAAATAGACGGCCCGTTAACTTAAGATGAGAAGGAACAGGCAATGATTGATGCCATGCATTGGACGCAGAGTCACAGACTGAATGATTTAGATTTTGTTGTGTTTGTTGTGCATGAATTTATGTAATTGTGCACTGCCACTAATCAACTTTCTACAGAACACACTAATTTCCCCCTTCTTGCAAATAAGAAATTGGTACTTCTCCTGCAGCTTGGTGACCCATTGCTTTTAATTCAATACAGGAAGGGGACTCACTCAATCTGCGAAATGAGTATGATTGACACAACAGCACCGTCCATCATGATGATGGCGAAATACACGGCCCGTTAACTTAAGATGAGAGGGAACAGGTAATGATGACAATTAATGGCATGCATTGGACACCTGACTCTAAGCTATTGGTCTTTGTGTTTGCGTTGTTTGTTTGTTGTGCACAAAGTGATGTCAAAGTGTACAAGTAATCTATCTTTCTGTACACAATAAAGAATTACTCAAGTCAGTAATATTTATATTTCTACTCTTGTTGTGTCATAAAAATTTTACTTATACTGCAGGCCGATCTTCACAGTCAGTCAGTAAAAGTATCAGAGATGATGATGATTAAGTCAAGACTCAGGAGGACGTTTCATGAGTGGCATAAAATGGAAAAGCCAAAAGGTAAACACGTCAACAACAACAACCACAGCAGACCCAAATGTCTGTGTAGAAGTTGAATAGAGTCTAGCGGTGGGATGACTGCAGTGCATTGATTTTACTAACTTAAACTGTAAAATGCTATGTTTGGAATGGATAATGTGTAGCCAACTCTTTGAGAGAAAAAAAAAGAATTTTAAGTGTTAACGTAGGATGTGCTAATGCTAAGCACTGTGGGCCTGCTCTCTCCTGTTACTGTTGAAGGTCAATGCTGGAAACAGACTAGAGTAGAGATGATGCATAGATGCCACCTCGGAAAGTGTTCTTGTTGCACTACACCATCACTTGTGCATTTGTTTTAACTTTCTTTCTCAATATCCCCTTTGGTTTTCAATCTACAATTACAGGCCGGGCCTTGCCCGAAACTTTGTAAAACATTACAATGCATATTAATTACCTTACCAATCATTCACCTTCTTTTTTCCAGCCGGGCAGTGGCGAGTGGCGAGGCGACACACCCAAGATTGATGGACGAGAGGAGCAAGAGGAATGCCGAGATGCAAAAATCCAGTCCACATTTTTGACCAGGATAAGACAGTAACAGTATCCACTTTTATCTTCTTTTAAATAATTTGATTAATATCTTGTATACAATCTTTACAACAGTGTGTTCTTGGAGTTGTTATTATCAATCATCATTAGGTTTGCTCTGTGTTTACGATTCTTCCCTACCAATATTTAAAATTTCTATTTGCTATCTGTTAAAGTATTAAGGCCGGAACAACAGAACAAGAACTAGAAGTGTATGTAATACGGGTCTCTCATCATCATGCATGCATTGCCTTTTTCTCCCTTAACATATGGATATGGTAGTCTTCAATGATTGTCGTTTGTTTGTCTATGTATGCATACTGTTTTTCTATGTCAAACCTTTCCCAAAAACCCCCTTCCCATCCATTCAACAAACCCTAACCCTCTTCCTCCGGGCTGTGTGACTTATTGTCGAGGTGTAACTAAATTAAATGTACACCAATACTTAATCACACACTTGCTGGGGCGGATGTGGTGAAAGCAACACTACTTCAATTTCAAGGCAGAGCGATGATCGTCTTCTGCTTGGCCACCCATGAGTAGTATATTTCAGAGGTTATTTTTTTTAACAAAGGAACATATACCTCAGCATGAATTGCCGGCATTGATTGGATTTGTTTCTTGTCATTCCTCATATACAGCACTCACTGTTAGGCTGTAGGCCTAGTCAAGTGACTCGACACAACTATAGTTTGTAACTCTGTCTAGTAGGCTATCCTCCTAACCACCATTCTGTTTTTTTGTCAAATATTTGAGCATATTATTGTTGCTCGGTAAGTTCTGTGCTGTACTTCATTCAACTACTCCTAACAGTCTCTCAAAGGCGATTGACTGTCTCCTTCTCTTTTTTTGCAAATGCTGCCGCCCTGCCAGTGTCTACTACTACTACTATGCTGCTACCACCACCACCACCCCAATCATGGCATGTATGAAAAAGGAAACCATCTTCACCATGCAGCCAGTGCTGTGCCACAGTTGGACATAAACATCAAGCACCGGTAAGAGACAAGTTTGGGGGAGGCAGAATTAATAATGGACATGTTGTCAATGATTTCATTTTCACACACCAGTACAAAGAATGCATAGACTAGAGGACAGACTGAAATTACTAGAAGGACCAGTCAATGAGTGAGGTGTGTCGCATCTATCTGTGTCTTATACAGTCAGCCAATTATTGAAATCAAACACAGGCTATGGGCGGCCATGCACCAGCAAGGAAACAGTGTGATGTAAAACAGTTACCCCACCTACAAAACATTAACAACATTGCCTGTAACATAGAAAAATATATTTAATTTACCCTAACAAATAAACTAAACCCACAAAAGCTGACCCACCCCCTCCCTAACCCCAACCAATGTCCATAGAAGTCCGTAACGCCCAAACAAGTTCCCACCCACCCAAACAAGAATTAAAAAAGGGGCAGAACAGGATGACAGGGACTAAGTGGTGGGGCGGGACTCCAGGAGGACACGCATCTGGCGCATCTCGCCCTCTAAACGGGCGACGCGGCGTCTAAGGGTGCGGCAGTTGCAGCCACAGTGGGGGGGGACACCGGAGATGGAACGGTGGCGGCGGGCAGCCGCCAGACGGTGGCACCGTACCGCTGGAGGGCGGTGGCTGGGGCCCGGGCCACGGGAGGAGGCTTCAACAATTGCAGCCGCAGTCTCCTCCTCCTCCTCGGCTAAGACCACCAGCCGCCGGTATTCTCGCTGGATTGCCTCCAGCTTCCGGCGCCGTGCCTTGGCGGCCAACTCCTTCCGATTTTGTGTCGGAGTAGCTGTGTATCAAAAAGAAAAAAACAAGAAAATTGTAAAATATACTCTTAGAAAAACAGTAGGACAAGGTAATTATTTATAGACATAGTGGCATGATAGAGTAGCACAATAAAGCACAGTAGTACATAACATTTTAAATATCGCCCGTCCTTCTTCCTTCCACCCGTCTTTCACTTTTTAGTTGAACAGTGCACCAGGTGCTCTTCTCCATAAAACTTTCAAAGCTGAGTTGAAATCAGATAGATGAGGCCATTGGTTACTCAATACTCCGGCTCATATGCCAATTAAAGGGAATTCTAGTCTTCTAGTTCACTCTTCAAATGTCCCCAACAACTCATACTTACTTACGACATCGGATAGCGGGCGGACTTTGTCCGCCCGCCATCCTCATGCTAAAAAGGGTGGGGGTCCCATGGGGACAATTAATTAGGATGATGCGCCCGGCAGAGTGGCTGAAAGCAATGCTAAAATGTTGTGCTGCTTTTCCAAGCACAACATGACGGGCCCCGCACGGAGCCTGTCACGTTTTGCTTTGAAAGGCGGGGGGGTACCATAGCATAGGTAGGTACCCTCCATGGGGGCCCCCAAGCATACTCTGCAATGTCTGCATGCTTTCCGTGGCAGACGGCAATGCCGCCACGCAAAGGCATTCCAAAATGCAGATTATATGGCTGGCGGTGTGTTCAGAGACACACCACCGCCATATTGAACCCTTTTCCGCCTGGTCGACATGTGGGGGGTCTGAATATTTTCTACAGGGATGGCGGGAGGTTTGCCCCTGCGGTGTCGACAGTGAATTACAGCCGGCCCGGCGGAGGCAATACGCCTACCATCCTAATGGGGCCCTAAGTCACAACTGTACAGTATACATATACATACAGTACACCCTTGCAGTGAGTGTACTGTCAAGTTCAACAATAGTTAAGGATTATGAATCTAACTTACCACCGCCTGCCACTGGTGCTGCCACTCCCCCTACCGCTCCATTGTCGGCATCGGCAGCAACTGCCGCATCCTCGTCCTCCGCGGCGCCTTGTTCGCTGGCCCCGGCAATGGTGGTCGGTAGTGCGCCTAGAAAACATTACACATTTATTAGGCGTCATATACACCTCCCCCCTATTGATCAGTAGCAAGGTTGAAAAATGAGTTAATACTAACATACATCACTAGTACAAATCAGGTAGTAGTAGAGTAGACACTAATAGTTATATATGATCATTGTAGCCTTTGCTTAATTAGCCCTAGCCATGATACCATTTTACCTTTGTGTCTTTTATTTTTGCACATGTGACGTTACCTTTACCTTGCAGCTTAAGACACCTTTGAGCCCACATGACCTGCCTCACACTGCTACTGTCTAGTCTACGCTCTGCGTACAAGCGGTCAACAAACATTAACAAGCCACTTTTTTAGGAAGAACTGGTGTACTACTGTTACTGTTAGTCCATATTGCTTATCCATAAATGCTACACTTTTTGGCACGGCTGAGAAATGCTTGCAAGTTGCAATATACTAATGCACACCATTTCATTTTTCGCATTACAGACGCGAGATTCCCTTCTACAAACCAGAGCTTCTGAATGATGCAACAACTACCAGTACTAGGTTCTTCTAAGGTGAGGGGTCCCTTCACTCACATCTTCATTTATGAATTTATATAAACTAAATTGCTATGGGATGGTGGTGCTGCCTTCCACCACTGTTCAGTTATCATGATTTAATTCCCAACTGTATAAGTGTAACACTGTATATTGTTTTAATGTTATTGATTTTCCGGTTGGTGCTGCATTTATAAGAAAACAATGTACAGACCTTCTCAAATTGAAATAAACATTTTGAACTTACATAGACTTGGTGGTATTTGGTGTGGACTAACTTACACGAGTGAGCAAATTAAAGTAAGGGCGTGCATGTGAATTGCTTCCACGACTGAGAGGTTGAGTGTGTTATGTTCTGGGTTGTCTACTTGTTGGGTATCTTAGGGGGAGGGTTCCGAGACCTAATAGTTATGACATGACAGTACTATAATCAAGCAGTGGAATTGTGGTGGGTGCGGAATTTCTGATTGAGGTGTGCAAGGAAGGTCCAACCTACCATCACAAACATCCTATTTTCTGGTGCAAATGTCTGTGTATGTGCAAGATCCCTACAACAGGAGTATGTCCTATAGGGTATCATATCAAAATAGTAATAAATATGGTAGGGCTGTTGCTGTGAATTTTCAAAGCCACAAGATCTATAAGAGTAAAAGTAGTACAAGACAACGACCCAACGGATTGGACTCAATGGCTCGAGCTACTGGTGAATATGAGTTTTGTATTACAACCTTTCACAAAGAGTGGCACTGGCCAACTGGGCAAGACTAGCTACTACAGTACAGACAGACTGATAGTATGTAGTAGTAGTAGTACTCAGAGTCATCATAGCGGAGGCAGGGATAAGATTTTTGAAACCGTACAGATCGAAGGATAATTGGTGGTAAAAAAATAGCATTTGGAAACAAACAATAGTTCGGGAAAAATATGGGGCAGTACAAGTTATGGAATAAGAAATATTATTAAAAACAAGAAGACTTACTGGGGCCAGCAGAGGAGCCCTCAGCGGTGTCCTCCTGGTGGTGTTCTGTGTGTCCCGCCGACTGCCCAGTCCCTGTCGGTCTGCCCCTGGGTGCTGATGAACAGGAAAGATATAAGAAAGAGACAAACATTGATGGATGGTGTCAAACAAATACAATATTTTTCAACAACGGTCAAAAAACCCTTATGTAAACAACAATTGCAATAACTAAATTGAAAGATCTCATCTGGTCAACAAGTAATATCGGGGGATTCGCAGTTCGACTACTTAAGTTACTATTTATCAACAGTAATCCAGTCTTCCATTCTGATTCCAGAATACCAAGTTACAACTAAGCCTAAGTACAGCGTACCACCCAACCTAGCCCACCTATTCCAGGCATGCCAATTGTACATTAAGTATGCATTTCCACTGTATTCCTCAACAATGCATATGGTCAAATCATGAAGGACACATGAACATGACTACATGTTTTGTATACACCAAATTTGAGTTTGATTGATTGATGCTGATCTGCTAGTGCTAAGTAACTGCTAAGCCTACCACCACTCATTGAACAAACTAGAAAAGGTTCTAATAAAGACAGCCGTACTACCAGCACGTCACGTAACTGAGTGAGGGGGCATCACGCATACCACTAACAAATTAGAAGCTCATACAGAGTACCTAAACCGAAGTATCAATCCGCCCCTATCTATTAGTGACAGGACAAAGTAAGGAGTGGACTAGAGTCACTGTAGCATTACGTAACTTAATTTCTCTAAAATAAACTCGCAAAGAATCACGCTAAGCAAGCGCAAACGCAAAGCTGCAAACAAGTAAGATTAGTAGTAGCGCAGAAGAGCACCTGTGTCAAAAAAATCACAGACTTTTAAACGTAATTAACCTGGAATGTAAGCAGCAACATTCTAGCTGGTTGGAAGAAAAAAAAGATATTCGCAATATATAACACAGAGCAGAAGAACAGACACAAAGTAGTAATAATTAAATAGGTACTCACCAAGCCCCGGGACCTCCACTCCCAGCAGGTCCAGCAGGTCCTGCTCACGGTCCAAGATGTGGGACCACCGGTGCGTCAGCTGCGCCTGGGTGCGCCGAACACCAGAGAAGCGTGACACTGCCCGGCGCTCCTTCCCCCACCGCTGCCGACGCTCCCGGAGGCCGTACCTGGACCCAGGCCTGCCACCTGCTGCCAGGGTTGAGGGGAGGTGGCACTGCACAAAGAAAATTAGTGCAGCCAACTCCACCTCCCCAAATAAGGCCCGTGCCTGCACCCCTTGTGGGCGCCGCCTTCCGCAAGGAAGGCGGTCGCGGCTCTGGCTGCGCCTGCGAACAACCCTACCCTTGGACATGGTTCTGGGGACGGGGCGGGAAAGAAAAGGTAAAATAAATAAAGGAGTAAAGGAAATAAATAGCAGGCAATAGAAAGAGAAAAAGTAGCTAAAAAACATTTAAAAAAGTAGACAAAAACCAAAAATATAGAGGCAGGAAAATAGTTAGAGAAATAATAAGTAATAAAGATCCAAAAAAAGTGGCTATAAACAAAGGATTGAAAAGATTTTGGGAGGATTCAAAATCAGGCCCCAGAACCATGCAATAGATAGAAAAACAAGATGGCCGCGCCCATTGCGACCACGTGCGCAAGTGCGCGCGATATTTTCTCCCGAGCAAGCAAAAAGCAACGCGATCAAGTAAAAGCGGTCGCGAACAGGAAATATCGACCGCGAACGGGCGCGAACATGCATTGCGTGACCCGGAACAGGAAGTAAGCATCGTGAGAGGGCGGGACAAGTGAAACCAAGATGGCCGCGCCCGTGACCAATCGCATGGGTAAGTTGGCGACCCGCGATCACGCAAAAAATACCGCGAATAAGCGGGAAAAAAACTTCTGCGTCTTCGCGATATTTCCGGTGTGTTTGCGGAGATTTTCAGCATTTTCGCGATAGTTTGCGAAAGTTAATTTTGCAAATTCCGCCCACCCCTAGTAATTATGGGGTCGGTGCAAGTAGCGATAAGTGCAGGACAAAACTGGGAAAAGGAGCTCCAACGGATGCTATGAGCTCACCGCATCACCCCGACAAACACCGGGTACAGCCCATTCAAAATACTCTGAGGACGTGACCCCTTCACGAGGGACAATCTGGCCTGGAAACAACTAGTCGTCCAAAGCAGGTGGTCACCAGCGGTGGTGCATCGCAACATTGACAAGGCGCAAGCTTTGTACACCGAGTACTACAATAAACGTCGGAATGTCAAGGAGGTAACCCTAGAAAGGGGTGAGTGGGTGAGAGTGAAACAAGCCGTTCTCAAAAAGAAAGGAGACAGTAAATTCAGTCCACCTTTACAAGTGGTAGAGCCTCATGCCAGGTCAGCCCTGTTGAGTGATGGGACAGTATGGTCGCAGGACAGAATGGCGAGATGTAACAGACTCATGAAGTGGGAAGATCCGGAGAGTAGAAGTTCGCCTACCCCAGAGGAAGGAAATGAGCCCGGGGCGGTACCGGAGCTGGAGTATACAGTGCAAGGACCCACCACTCCCGAGCGAGGTAGTGAAGACCAATACACCTCAGGGGAGAGTGGAGGCGTAGAATCAACCAGTCAGCTCACACCAAGGAACCCAGGCGTCAGGGTGAGTGAGAGAGAGCTGCAAAGGGAAGCGAAGGTAGGAGGAGGACTTCCAATAAGTGACCAGAGTGCGGCCATTCTCCCTACACACTCCCGAACAAGGCAGGGCAGACTGATCAAAGTGCCCAAGGGGTTAGAAGACTTTGACATGAGAATCAAGTAAGACTGTAATGTAAATAAGTTCTTTGTCCCCTACTTGTGATATTGGTGGGTGTCCAAGGGGGGGAGATATGTGGTGACGCGCTCTAGTTGTTTAAGCGTGCGCATAGGCATGCCGGGAACGTAGGCGGCCATTTTACATGCCGCGGGTAAATGGTAGCGAGCGGACGCATTCCTGGCAGTCGGAAAGAAATAAACACGTTAATATATTAAACTGTGTTGGAGGTGTACTTAACCACAGCAACATCACTATAACTTCCTTCGACAATTCAGAGCAAGGAAACATAGCGGAAGCAGGAGTGGAACTCCGGGCAAGATTGGCACATTTGTTTATCTTTTCAATGTCACAAGCAAATATATTCTTTACTAAGGAATCAAGAGGCGGATCATTTTGTGGGTATAATGTATAAATATGAATGCAATAATCATAAATGGATTATCATAGAGTGAAACTGTGGAGTGTAACTGTCTGATCTGTCAGTCTTTGGGTGGTCTTCCCCCAAACATTTTGAATCACCCCTCATTTACCTGAATTCATCTTTTTTCACTGATTGTCCTGCAGAGCACCTTCAGGCACGCTTGCAAGGTTCCAGGACAGGAGTGGCACAACTTGGCAGAATGAGACTCACAGATGGACTCACAGATGGAAGAGACTAGGTGCTTGGTTCAAGGTCATTGGAGCTCTCTGTCTCTCTGGAGGCCAGCCAACTAGCCCTTGGAGTCATTTCGGGGTCTTGGGTTGAATAGATGCAGTTCCAATCCTTCTCACCCAGTCAAGACGGCAGCAGGCAACAGGTCAGCACAGCAGGGCAGCAGTTTTTCAGAGCAGCAGTCCAGCAGAGTGGCACTGCTGCTAAAGTCTTTCTTCCAGGCAGAGTATGCACAGGTCCACAGGGGGACTGAAGAGTTGGTGTCTAAGGTCAAATATTTATTCCCAGTTCTACCTTTGAAGTGGGAGAAACTTCTTGAGGTTTCCCTTTGAACCGCACAGGTGCCTTGCCTTGCTGGCCCTGGTTTCAGACTAACTACAGATGGTATGCAGCCCTTTGTGTGGAGGCAGGACAAAGCCTATTCAAGTGAAAATAGAGCTGTCCTCCTATCCTGCCAGGCATATTTCAGCGTTCTTGTGTGTGGCTGTCTAGGAGGAATACACAAAGCAAACCTGAAAGCTATACTTAGTCATGTGACTCAGAGGCAGGCAACAGGCATTAAATGGAAAAGGCAGGAAAATGTAATCTTTCTAAAAGTGAAGTTTTTAAAATGTGTAATTAAATTTTAACTTTACGATAAGAGAGGATTTTTCATTACAATTCCAAAGACACCAAACATGAACTGCTTACCTACTCCCTTTCGGAAGTTACAGCTTTTTAAATCAAATACAGTAAGTCCAATGTTGTCCTACGGGATGGGACAGGTAGGTTTTCCAGTAGTGAAAAATGAATGTAAGAGTTTTTCACACCAGGACATGTAAAAAGTTAAAAGTACATGTCCAACTTTTTAAATGCACTACACCCTGCCATCCGAGCTGTCCAGGGCCTACCCTAGGGGTGACTCATATGTATTAAAAAAGAAGGTTTGGGCCTGGCAAAAGATTCAGACTGGTGATCCCACAACTTTCCCACAGAGAAATGTGAGGAAATTTTTATTTTTTCAGCTAAATTTGAGGTTTGATATCTATTGCGGATAACACGGACGACCATTACTGCCTGGGATCAAACCAGTATTAAATACGGACTGACCACTCATCCATCACCACTGACCCCTCTCTTTGACAATCCAGACTTCAATCCAGGGGCCACAGCCGGGGGATTTGTGACTTGGAGACAGTTGGCCTGCCGTTCTATGGGCCATTTTTTTAACCCTAACGGCTTACTCTCCTTTCCTCAGCGATATTTAACCCAATATGAGAGATGGCTTCTGGACAAATCGTCGGATAAAAGTCTTATATCAGAAATATACTCCATCTTACCTCAAAGACACAATCACACTTTCAAGGCAGGGCAGGCTAGATGGGAGGTGGCTATAGGACAGACTCTAAGCACCAAAGAATGGGAGGACATATTGTTACAGGCCCTGTCACACAGCCCACAGCACGACCCTCACTGAGACGCCGACCAAAATCACAACACATTGGTATTATACGCTGGTCACGTTAAATAGAATAAGACCCACGCAAAATGCCAAATGCTGGCGGGGGTTGGGAACCTTAACACATATATTGTGGGACTGACCCAAGATTCAACAATACTGGGCACAGGTTATAGATGACATAGATCACCACTTGGACATGCAGCTGCCACAATTTCCGGTATACACACTCCTTGGGCTTCTGAAACCTCTCACATTCCCTCTAAAATCCAAGCACAGCAGGCAGATAGGCATTGCACTGGGAGCAGCTACTCAAACTATCCTGGGCCACCCGCGCACGGCTCTCGTTCCTACCCATACCAACTGGTTACACAAGATTTGACACATTCTAGGAATAGAGAAGATCACCATGTCTTTAGCTGGGAAGGGTTTTGAGTTTTCGGATACGTGGGGCCTATTTGTGTCATTATTATCATAGGAGTTCTATGAGCTGACTTGCCCCAGATATCTTTGGCTGCTGCGTCTGACAGAGGAGCCCATTCCTGCAGCAACTGCAGACAAGTGAAAGATTCCCCAGTCACACAAAGGGTATCGGCCTGAGCGTGGTGAGTGGGGCGTTTAGGGGTGACGGGGGGAGTTTGGGATTCGTTTTTTTCTTATCAGCACGAGATAATGCTTTGTACAGCCACCCTGAGGGTGTCCACCCATGGTGTTAGTGAATCTGCGGTGAGAGCCACACGTCACCCCATACTGTATTCCCCAGGTAATCAAGTTTTCAAAAATGTACAGTTTTGCTAGGTTTACCTCAGTGGCGGCTGAGCTAGAGCCCAAAATCCACATCTAGGCACATTGCAAAAAAAGGGTCAGTTTTCTGTGGAAAAATGTGATCTGTTCACTTTGTGTTTTGGAGGTTTCCTGTAAAGGGCACTAAGCCTACCCACACAAGTGAGGTACCATTTTTATTGGGAGACTTGGGGGAATTTTGGGCGGGTGAAGGTTTGTGGATCTGCGCAGATTCCAGAGCTTTCCATCACAGAAATATGAGGATCTTTTTTTTTTCTTCTTAGTTTGAGGTTTGCAAGGGATTCTGGGTAATGAAACCTGGTGAAAGCCACACAAGTGACCCCATCCTGGATTTCCCTGGCTGTCTAATTTACAAAAATATATAGGCTTGCTAGGTTTCCTAAGATGCCGGCAGAGCTAGGGTCCAAAATCAACAGCTAGGTACATTAGAAAAAAAAGGGTCAGTTTTCCCTGAAACAATGTGATGTGCCCACGTTGCACTTTGGGCCGTTTCCTGTCGTGGGTTCTAGGCCTACCCACACAAGTGAGGTACCATTTTTATCAGGCGACTTTGGGAAGCTCCCACCCCTGGACTCTGAAAAAAAAGAATCCCTGGTGCTTAGTGAGTTTTCTGCCCCCGAGGGGGGCAGATGAGTGGCCATTGCTCCCATCTGCCTCCCGGGGGGGAGAAAGACTGTAGCAATTTCTTTTTGGTTGGCGGGCATTGGCATGCCTATTCTGGACAGCCCCCACCCCTATGTTCCAAAAAAGTAAAAAATCCCTGGTGCCTAGTGGGCTTTCTGCCGTCCTAAAAGGTAGATCAGGGGCTATTGGCCCCATCTGCCTCCTGGGGGTCAGAAAGACTTTTGCATTTTTGGGGGGGAAGGGTGGGGGCATTGGCATGCCCATTCTGGGCCGCCCACACTCTTGGCCTATAAAAAATAATATCTGGTGTCTAGGGTGCTTTCTACCCCCCCCAGGGGGCAGATTGGAGGCTACTGATCATACCATAATTTAATGGGGGTAGCAGAGGCCTTTGCCCAAGGGGCTGCTTCCCCCTCACTGGTGCCTAGTGGGTGGATCCCTGCTTGGGGATCACGCTCCCGTATGCCACGGGGCCCTAATTTGGATCAGAGCGGGGGTTCCCTTTCAGCTTGTGGAGCAGATAGTTGACCCAGAGGGAAGGTTTGTAATATTACGAAGCCTGCTGGAGGAAAGAGATATTTCCATAGTTAATGTGTATGCACCAAATGTGGGCCAGGGAGCCTTCCTGGAGATCTCAACTAGACAACTGGCACCCTGTATGACCTCCCTGACGATAGTGGGTGGGGATTTTAATTGTGTTGCAGATGTTGGTGTGGACTGCTCACAACCCCCTTGCGTGACTCACAAACTGTCCGTGCTTTTTATGAATGGCAGCAACACAGGGGACTCATAGATTTGTGGGGGCAGTTGTACCTGGCTGGGAGGAATTACTCCTTCTTCTCAGGCCTACATGACGCGCATGTTCGATTAGACAGTTTCCTATGCACTCCGAATGCGCATAGCCTGGTACATGCGGTCGAATACTTAGCCCATACTATATGAGATCATAACCCGGTCCTCTTGCAGCTGCGCTGGACTCAGTCTCACCCAGCCATTCCTGCGTGGAGACTCAAGCCTAAATAGCTGGAGGACCAAGTCTTCCGGGAAACGATACGGGAGAAAAAAGTTCAATACTTTGCCACCAACGCTGGACATTGCCCAAGTTAGTCGCCTTTAAAGCGGTACTGCGGGGTCGCGGAGGTGAAGGACATACAAAACATCTTGTTGGGGGGATTTCGACAGCTGAGAGAGTGCTCAAGGACTTGGAAATTCAGCGTCTAGAGCGACCGGACGTACAGGCGGCACTTGTAGAGGCGCGGGAGGAGGTGGCGATCTAGGTGGAACACCTTTGGTGCTTTGATTATAAGGGGTACATAGATATGACGCACACTGGAGGGATAGTTCTGGGTCCCTGATGGCTTGGCTGGAAAGCCTGACGAGACAGGGGGTGATCATAGTAAAATTGGAAGATGAGAGAGGGAACAAGGTGTATTCCCAGGAAGGCATTAATAGTGTATTCATCGGATATTATGCAACACTTCACACTAGCGTCGTACCACTAGACACAACGGCGACATAAGCATATTTTGGAGTGCTGCCGCATCTGGAGGAGGATGAGGCGAGAGGCCTGGGAGATAACATATCCTCGCAAGAAATATTATATGCTATTATGGCACAAAATAAGACCCCAGGGACAGACAGCTTACTGAATTTTATGCCACCTATTCCGTGTAACTGGCCCCCAGACGGACTGAGCTCTATAGCGTGGCAAGAACCATTGACATCCAGCCAGCAACCACTAGAGAGGCGGTGATAATACCTATTTTAATACCGGGCAAACAGGCACATGACAGCTAAGCATATAGGCCCCGGTTGATGCTAAACATTGACTACAAAATCTTCAGCAAAATCCTGGCAACCCGCCTGTTAGCCCATATGCCATGTCTGATACACCCAGACTAGACGGGATTTATCCTGTTATCCTAGCTATCCTGGACGCTAGCTCTTACACCCTGACTGATGCAACGGTGTTCGCTGTTGATATTGAAAAACCTTTTGACAGCCTTGAATGGCACTACCTCTACGAGGTGATGCTGCGCATTGGATTGGGGGAGAGCTTTGTGGCCTGGACATGACTGTTGTATATCAGACTGACGGCCAGGGTATGTACAAGCCGAACTATATGGACAGGTTGCCCGGTGGAGCGGGGAACACAACAGGGGGGCTTCCTGTCCCCATTGTTGTTTGCTATTGCCATGGAGCCACTGGCGCATATGCGAGGACTGGTAGGGCGTTTAAGGGCCTGACAATCAGAAATCACTTCAACAGGATAGCAGATATGCTGATGACCTATTACTCTTCCTACATGATATGGAGATGGACCTGAGGGGAACTAAAGACATGCTGTAGGAGTTTGGTTGGCTCTCTAGGCTGTGGGTCCACTGGCTGAAATCCAAGCTTTTATCCATGGCACGGAGGGAGGACCCATCGGTGCATCTGGCGACCGAGCAATGGGAACCCCAGTGCTTGCCGTACCTGGGAGTCAAGATCTATCATAACAGAGTAGACTTGCTAGAGGGCAACGTGGGGTGAGCAATTAACTCCTTGAGATCCTCCATGACCATTGGGGGGACTTTGCCACAACCAGTGATAGGAAGAATAACCCTCCTGAAAATGGTGGCTTTCCCCCGGCTCTTTTATTTTTTTACCACACTTCCCCTGTGGATACCAGGAGTGCAGTTCTGAGACCTGAAAACCCTGAGTACAGAGTTCATTTGAGGGACGGGACGTCGTAGAGTGGTGCTGAACACATTATAAAGCTGAAGGTGGCCTCGGAGCCCCCAATTTTGAGCAATATTACATAGCAGCTCAGCTGCAGTGGCTGATCCAGGGGCTTGCTCAAAGACGCATTCTGGACTGAAACCCTGGCCATTAGGAAGCTCCTCTGAGTCCTTCTTCGAGTAAAGCGACCCACCGAAGTGACTCGGTGGAGTTCCGCACCATGGCAAGGTGTTTGGTTAGAGGCCTACAGAGAATACGCACAAAGGTCCCAGAGGCAGGGGTGACGAAAGTGGGGGATAGTTATAGGGACTCTGAGCTGCTCCCTTTTGAGGACCTTAGAGAGGTGTTCAACCTAGCCCAAGGACATTTTCTCCTACATGGGGCACTCACATCACTGATGAGGAAATATTGGAGAGGGGGGACCACTGAACCTTCTTCCTCCCAGAGCTGCAAATATATGGCACTCTTGGTGGGCGTCATTAAAACAGTATTGTGTCTATATAGAGCGCTGCGAGCAGATCAACAGCTGACCCTGCATCCACTGAGAACTAGATGGGAGGGGTACCAGGATTCCCCGATATGGAATACAGAATGGGATAGGCTTATGGAACGAACACTGAAGGTCACTAGAAACACACTTTTCAAATTCTTAAATTATTACGTACTACACCGGGCGTACCTTACACCTGAACCCAAAGGCCGATACTTTCAGGTACCTAACACAGCTTAGCCCTGTTGCGGCCAAAATATGCATATGTTCTGGGCATGCCCCGCACTGCACAATTTCTGGGAAGTCATATAGGCAACTAAAGACTGCATTGCCATGCACCCCGAGACACTGCCTCCTGAGCTCGTTCCCCCACCCCTCCAAGATCAAAATAATGGGAAGATATAGGACTTGGCATATATTCTGGTCAAACGCAAGATAGCTTGGAACTAGGAGGTGACTAGACGCCCCCGACTAGCAGTTTGGAGAAGGGAGCTGATAAAATGGGCAGGCAGCTAGGGAAGAGTCCTCCGATGACAGGCATAGGCAAAATGAGGGTGCCCGGTTGTGGAACGCACTGGTGGATAACCCAGAGTCGGATGCACTGATCCCAGTGGGATCCCCGTGATGGCTTTATGACTGGTAGTAGGGAATCTATCTGGTATCAGAAACTGCAGGATATTTAATCAGAGCCGACTACCGATGCGGGACAGTGCGTCCCCCGGGCCCCATGCCTAAAGGCATAGCTCATTTATCACTGGTATAACTGAATGATATGGAGGGAGTGGTGCTCAGAATTACAAGGGGATGGGGGAAGTTATGTTATTGTGTTTCTATAATGATGATGGGTACTGCCTACTATGCTCCTACATACTGAATCCTTCTGATGTACAGGAATTGAAATGTGTACCTTGTTTATTTTTGGAAAACTCATTAAAATCCATTTTTTGTAAAATGGTGAGCACAGGATCCACGTCTGTGCATACCTGTTGCACTCAGGGTGACAAATGAAAATAGAACTAGGTAGCTAAAATCATGTGGCAGGGTGAGGCCGGGACACACAACTTGGCAAACCTGCCACACTCGAGGTGGCAAATGCAAAAAGAAAAATTGATGGACGGAATGCTGACCAATGTCAAACGTTCACCCCAGTACAGAAATCTGGGCCTAAATCCATCGTTTTTGTGCCCACAATGCCATTCCAGTTTAAACCCAGACATATGCAAATCAGTCTTGACCCTGCTCCTCATATGAACAGTCCAGCTCGAACTGCCAGGCCAGGTCCTCCCTGGACTGGACACAATTATCCTGGGACTGGTTTCGGGGGATCACCCCCCATCCGACAGGCTAGCTTGAATCCACTGGCATGGTGAGCACAGGACCCACGCCTGTGTATACCCATCACATTCAGGGTGACGAATGCAAAAAGAACAATTGATGGACGGAATGGTGAACAATGTCAAACATTCTCACACAGTACATAGATCTGGACTAAATCCATAATTTTTGTGCTCACCATGTCATACTAGTCTAAACCCAGCCATATGGAAAACAGTCTTGACCCTGCTCCCCCTGTGACCAGTCCAGCCTGAACTGTCAGTCCAGGTCTTCCCTGGACCGGAAATAAGAATCCTGGGACAGGTTAAGGGGTATCACTTCTTATCAGCCAGGCTAGCTTGAATCCAGTGATATGGTGAGCACAGGTCCCACTCGCAGGTGACAAATTCCAAAAGAGCAATTGATCGTTGAACAATGACAAACATTCACCCCAGTACAGAGCTCTGGCTGGACTGTTCCCATGAGGCACAGGGTCAAGACTGACTTGCATATGGCCATGTCTAAACTGGGATGGTGTAGTGGGCAAAAGAACGATGGATTCAACCCAGATCTCTTGACTGGGGGAGAATGTCTCCATTGTCAGCATTCCGTCCATCATTTGTTTGTTGTAACGCTTTTCCCCCTAAGTGGGATGGGTATTCCCAGACGTGGGACCCGTGCTCACTACGCCACTGGAGTCAAGCTATCCTGGCTGATGACGGCTGATAGCCAGAAACCGGTCCTAGGATGCTTGATTCCGGTCCAGGGAAGACATGGCTTGGCAGTTCGGGCTGGACTGTTCCCATGAGGCACAGGGTCAAGACTGATTTGCATATGGCCATGTCTAAACTGGGGTGATGTAGTGGGCAAAAGAACGATGGATTCAACCCAGATCTCTTGACTGGGGGAGAATGTCTGCATTGTCGGCATTCCGTCCATCATTTGTTTGTTGTAACGCTTTTCGCCCTAAGTGGGATGGGTATTCCCAGACGTGGGACCCGTGCTCACTACGCCACTGGAGTCAAGCTATCCTGGCTGATGACGGCTGATAGCCAGAAACCGGTCCTAGGATGCTTGATTCCGGTCCAGGGAAGACATGGCTTGGCAGTTCGGGCTGGACTCTTACCATGAGGCACAGGGTCAAGACTGATTTGCATATGGCCATGTCTAAACTGGGGTGGTGTAGTGGGCAAAAGAACGATGGATTCAACCCAGATCTCTTGACTGGGGGAGAATGTCTGCATTGTCAGCATTCCGTCCATCATTTGTTTGTTGTAACGCTTTTCCCCCTAAGTGGGATGGGTATTCCCAGACGTGGGACCCGTGCTCACTACGCCACTGGAGTCAAGCTATCCTGGCTGATGACGGCTGATAGCCAGAAACCGGTCCTAGGATGCTTGATTCCGGTCCAGGGAAGACATGGCTTGGCAGTTCGGGCTGGACTGTTCCCATGAGGCACAGGGTCAAGACTGATTTGCATATGGCCATGTCTAAACTGGGGTGATGTAGTGGGCAAAAGAACGATGGATTCAACCCAGATCTCTTGACTGGGGGAGAATGTCTGCATTGTCGGCATTCCGTCCATCATTTGTTTGTTGTAACGCTTTTCGCCCTAAGTGGGATGGGTATTCCCAGACGTGGGACCCGTGCTCACTACGCCACTGGAGTCAAGCTATCCTGGCTGATGACGGCTGATAGCCAGAAACCGGTCCTAGGATGCTTGATTCCGGTCCAGGGAAGACATGGCTTGGCAGTTCGGGCTGGACTCTTCCCATGAGGCACAGGGTCAAGACTGATTTGCATATGGCCATGTCTAAACTGGGGTGGTGTAGTGGGCAAAAGAACGATGGATTCAACCCAGATCTCTTGACTGGGGGAGAATGTCTGCATTGTCAGCATTCCGTCCATCATTTGTTTGTTGTAACGCTTTTCGCCCTAAGTGGGATGGGTATTCCCAGACATGGGACCCGTGCTCACTACGCCACTGGAGTCAAGCTATCCTGGCTGATGACGGCTGATAGCCAGAAACCGGTCCTAGGATGCTTGATTCCGGTCCAGGGAAGACATGGCTTGGCAGTTCGGCCTGGACTGTTCCCATGAGGCACAGGGTCAAGACTGATTTGCATATGGCCATGTCTAAACTGGGGTGGTGTAGTGGGCAAAAGATCGATGGATTCAACCCAGATCTCTTGACTGGGGGAGAATGTCTGCATTGTCAGCATTCCGTCCATCATTTGTTTGTTGTAACGCTTTTTGCCCTAAGTGGGATGGGTATTCCCAGACGTGGGACCCGTGCTCACTACGCCACTGGAGTCAAGCTATCCTGGCTGATGACGGCTGATAGCCAGAAACCGGTCCTAGGATGCTTGATTCCGGTCCAGGGAAGACATGGCTTGGCAGTTCGGGCTGGACTGTTCCCATGAGGCACAGGGTCAAGACTGATTTGCATATGGCCATGTCTAAACTGGGGTGGTGTAGTGGGCAAAAGAACGATGGATTCAACCCAGATCTCTTGACTGGGGGAGAATGTCTGCATTGTCAGCATTCTGTCCATCATTTGTTTGTTGTAGTGCTACTGTTAAAGGTATGTATAAATCAAAGGAGGGAGAAAGAAGCGGTATGACCCACTCAGCTTCTTTGTCTTCAACGTTTAAATATCAATGGAGAGTGGATCACAGGTCCTGAAAGAACCAGGGTTAATAGCTACAGTACAAAGTACTGTTAAGAAACCCTCAATCACGTGTTGATTCACAGGTGGAATTCTAGCGGTATGTTCGATTATCCGCTACTTGACAACGTGACAGCATCATCATCGGGTTAATGAATGCTTCCTCCACCCGGAGGTAATTCCTCTGGTTTTTTCAGTTGTGATCAGAGAACCGTGTTAGGTGTTTGGTGAAGTGCTATACAGTGAGTGAAACATAGGGAAATTAAAAGACTCGAAAGAGCCAGTTTATAATTTTAATAAGACTGGATTCGAGTACGTTTAAAAATTACTTATCGTGCACAGAGCAGACTATTTAGGGTCTAGTGCACTAACAATATGTGTCCAGAAAATAGGTCGACATGTTTCAGCCTTTTGTCATGCCCCGAGGGGTCATATAGGCTTTCATCAGGACTACTGTTAAAGGCATGAACCTTGACATGGAGCAATGGAGCCTAATTAAATGCCTGACTGAGATGCTTTCTCCTTTTGAGGTCTTCACACGTGAAGTCAGCAAGGAGGACTGTACAATGGGCCAAGCTATCCCATTATTGCAAATGCTAGAGTATGAGCTGAATAATGTGTCTGAATCATACAAAGGTGTAGAGGACAGAAGGCAAGCCCATGACTTGATGGAGAGCTTATTCCGGCGCTTAACTGAAAATGTAAGGTTACAAAATAAAATTTTGTCACAAGAACATTACATTTGTGCCACAATTCTGGATCCACGTGCAAAATTGGGACTACTGAAGACATTCCTTGCTTTTTCCGACAATGATGTTGCCCGCTACAAAAGTTGTATAGCTGAAGCAGCCAGTAAGTTAGAAAACGAATGGCTGCTAATTAAAAGCCCGCAAGATCAACCCACAACAAGTACTGATACTGAAGCAGGCCATGCAGAATCAAGTGCAACTTCGTCGGCTGAGGGCAGTGCGGTTGGCTCACAATCACAACACTCACCATCACTATCGACTACAGAAACAATAACTGGATCATTAGGCCGAGTACAATCATTATCATTACAGGATTGGTATGTAAAGATGGGCTATTGTAAGCACAGTGCTGATGCACAGAAAAAACAGCACAAAAGCTTACCAGCAGCAACCCTGAACATTGAGCGGATGGTCCAGGCCTATCTGGACGACCCAACAGAGGTGTACGTTGACCATTGCAGTGTTGGTATAGGAAAAGGTCTGAATGGCCACAGCTCAGCAGGCTGGCGATAAGCTATCTGGCTTGCCCTGTCGCAAGTGTCTCTTCCGAACGTGTTTTCAGTGCTGCTGGTTCCATTGTAACATTGAGAAGGACCAGTCTATCTCCAAAAAACGTGGAGAGGTTAACAATGATCAAAATGAATCAGCACTTCATACCACCGAATTACACAATACATGAATCAACGGAGGAAGATGAGGACAGCGGCTCAGGTGACGGAAGTATTGTGTCAGATGATTACCTACTACTGGCTGAACCCCCAGAGTTTGAGGACGAGCTATACTTCCCTGACAATTGGGCTCGCACTTACTGTCTTCCTCCCTTTTTTCCCCCTTTGTTTATGTGTCTGTCGTTCCGGTTATAAACTTGTGAATCACAACAAATCCATTACCACCGTCTTCTACTCTTCTAATTTAATATACAAGTTTCAGGTGTCTGCTATTTGACAGTACAGTCCTCCGAATCCAGCTCCTCCACTCCATCATACTGAATCCCCTGCTCAATTCCATTTCCCTCATGAATGATGATTGGATGATGGTAACAACAAATTCAAACTTACATGGCCTTCCAAAAGAAGTGGACCATGAATCAGATGACTACTATAGCTATCCTCCTTTCAGAGCCGAGAGAGACTGGCCATTAACTGAAAATAAGATGGAACAGGTAATGATTGATGCCATGCATTGGACGCAGAGTCGCAGACTGAATGATTTAGATTTTGTTGTGTTTGTTGTGCATGAATTTATGTAATTGTGCACTGCCACTAATCAACTTTCTACAGAACACACTAATTTCCCCCTTCTTGCAAATAAGAAATTGGTACTTCTCCTGCAGCTTGGTGACCCATTGCTTTTAATTCAATACAGGAAGGGGACTCACTCAATCTGCGCAATGAGTATGATTGACACAACAGCACCGTCCATCATGATGATGGCGAAATAGACGGCCCGTTAACTTAAGATGAGAAGGAACAGGTAATGATTGATGCCATGCATTGGACGCAGAGTCGCAGACTGAATGATTTAGATTTTGTTGTGTTTGTTGTGCATGAATTTATGTAATTGTGCACTGCCACTAATCAACTTTCTACAGAACACACTAATTTCCCCCTTCTTGCAAATAAGAAATTGGTACTTCTCCTGCAGCTTGGTGACCAATTGCTTTTAATTCAATACAGGAAGGGGACTCACTCAATCTGCGAAATGAGTATGATTGACACAACAGCACCGTCCATCATGATGATGGCGAAATACACGGCCCGTTAACTTAAGATGAGAGGGAACAGGTAATGATGACAATTAATGGCATGCATTGGACACCTGACTCTAAGCTATTGGTCTTTGTGTTTGCGTTGTTTGTTTGTTGTGCACAAAGTGATGTCAAAGTGTACTAGTAATCTATCTTTCTGTACACAATAAAGAATTACTCAAGTCAGTAATATTTATATTTCTACTCTTGTTGTGTCATAAAAATTTTACTTATACTGCAGGCCGATCTTCACAGTCAGTCAGTAAAAGTATCAGAGATGATGATGATTAAGTCAAGACTCAGGAGGACGTTTCATGAGTGGCATAAAATGGAAAAGCCAAAAGGTAAACACGTCAACAACAACAACCACAGCAGACCCAAATGTCTGTGTAGAAGTTGAATAGAGTCTAGCGGTGGGATGACTGCAGTGCATTGATTTTACTAACTTAAACTGTAAAATGCTATGTTTGGAATGGATAATGTGTAGCCAACTCTTTGAGAGAAAAAAAAAGAATTTTAAGTGTTAACGTAGGATGTGCTAATGCTAAGCACTGTGGGCCTGCTCTCTCCTGTTACTGTTGAAGGTCAATGCTGGAAACAGACTAGAGTAGAGATGATGCATAGATGCCACCTCGGAAAGTGTTCTTGTTGCACTACACCATCACTTGTGCATTTGTTTTAACTTTCTTTCTCAATATCCCCTTTGGTTTTCAATCTACAATTACAGGCCGGGCCTTGCCCGAAACTTTGTAAAACATTACAATGTATATTAATTACCTTACCAATCATTCACCTTCTTTTTTCCAGCCGGGCAGTGGCGAGTGGCGAGGCGACACACCCAAGATTGATGGACGAGAGGAGCAAGAGGAATGCCGAGATGCAAAAATCCAGTCCACATTTTTGACCAGGATAAGACAGTAACAGTATCCACTTTTATCTTCTTTTAAATAATTTGATTAATATCTTGTATACAATCTTTACAACAGTGTGTTATTGGAGTTGTTATTATCAATCATCATTAGGTTTGCTCTGTGTTTACGATTCTTCCCTACCAATATTTAAAATTTCTATTTGCTATCTGTTAAAGTATGAAGGCCGGAACAACAGAACAAGAACTAGAAGTGTATGTAATACGGGTCTCTCATCATCATGCATGCATTGCCTTTTTCTCCCTTAACATATGGATATGGTAGTCTTCAATGATTGTCGTTTGTTTGTCTATGTATGCATACTGTTTTTCTATGTCAAACCTTTCCCAAAAACCCCCTTCCCATCCATTCAACAAACCCTAACCCTCTTCCTCCGGGCTGTGTGACTTATTGTCGAGGTGTAACTAAATTAAATGTACACCAATACTTAATCACACACTTGCTGGGGCGGATGTGGTGAAAGCAACACTACTTCAATTTCAAGGCAGAGCGATGATCGTCTTCTGCTTGGCCACCCATGAGTAGTATATTTCAGAGGTTATTTTTTTTAACAAAGGAACATATACCTCAGCATGAATTGCCGGCATTGATTGGATTTGTTTCTTGTCATTCCTCATATACAGCACTCACTGTTAGGCTGTAGGCCTAGTCAAGTGACTCGACACAACTATAGTTTGTAACTCTGTCTAGTAGGCTATCCTCCTAACCACCATTCTGTTTTTTTGTCAAATATTTGAGCATATTATTGTTGCTCGGTAAGTTCTGTGCTGTACTTCATTCAACTACTCCTAACAGTCTCTCAAAGGCGATTGACTGTCTCCTTCTCTTTTTTTGCAAATGCTGCCGCCCTGCCAGTGTCTACTACTACTACTATGCTGCTACCACCACCACCACCCCAATCATGGCATGTATGAAAAAGGAAACCATCTTCACCATGCAGCCAGTGCTGTGCCACAGTTGGACATAAACATCAAGCACCGGTAAGAGACAAGTTTGGGGGAGGCAGAATTAATAATGGACATGTTGTCAATGATTTCATTTTCACACACCAGTACAAAGAATGCATAGACTAGAGGACAGACTGAAAGTACTAGAAGGACCAGTCAATGAGTGAGGTGTGTCGCATCTATCTGTGTCTTATACAGTCAGCCAATTATTGAAATCAAACACAGGCTATGGGCGGCCATGCACCAGCAAGGAAACAGTGTGATGTAAAACAGTTACCCCACCTACAAAACATTAACAACATTGCATGTAACATAGAAAAATATATTTAATTTACCCTAACAAATAAACTAAACCCACAAAAGCTGACCCACCCCCTCCCTAACCCCAACCAATGTCCATAGAAGTCCGTAACGCCCAAACAAGTTCCCACCCACCCAAACAAGAATTAAAAAAGGGGCAGAACAGGATGACAGGGACTAAGTGGGGGGGCGGGACTCCAGGAGGACACGCATCTGGCGCATCTCGCCCTCTAAACGGGCGACGCGGCGTCTAAGGGTGCGGCAGTTGCAGCCACAGTGGGGGGGGACACCGGAGATGGAACGGTGGCGGCGGGCAGCCGCCAGACGGTGGCACCGTACCGCTGGAGGGCGGTGGCTGGGGCCCGGGCCACGGGAGGAGGCTTCAACAATTGCAGCCGCAGTCTCCTCCTCCTCCTCGGCTAAGACCACCAGCCGCCGGTATTCTCGCTGGATTGCCTCCAGCTTCCGGCGCCGTGCCTTGGCGGCCAACTCCTTCCGATTTTGTGTCGGAGTAGCTGTGTATCAAAAAGAAAAAAACAAGAAAATTGTAAAATATACTCTTAGAAAAACAGTAGGACAAGGTAATTATTTATAGACATAGTGGCATGATAGAGTAGCACAATAAAGCACAGTAGTACATAACATTTTAAATATCGCCCGTCCTTCTTCCTTCCACCCGTCTTTCACTTTTTAGTTGAACAGTGCACCAGGTGCTCTTCTCCATAAAACTTTCAAAGCTGAGTTGAAATCAGATAGATGAGGCCATTGGTTACTCAATACTCCGGCTCATATGCCAATTAAAGGGAATTCTAGTCTTCTAGTTCACTCTTCAAATGTCCCCAACAACTCATACTTACTTACGACATCGGATAGCGGGCGGACTTTGTCCGCCCGCCATCCTCATGCTAAAAAGGGTGGGGGTCCCATGGGGACAATTAATTAGGATGATGCGCCCGGCAGAGTGGCTGAAAGCAATGCTAAAATGTTGTGCTGCTTTTCCAAGCACAACATGACGGGCCCCGCACGGAGCCTGTCACGTTTTGCTTTGAAAGGCGGGGGGGTACCATAGCATAGGTAGGTACCCTCCATGGGGGCCCCCAAGCATACTCTGCAATGTCTGCATGCTTTCCATGGCGGACGGCAATGCCGCCACGCAAAGGCATTCCAAAATGCAGATTATATGGCTGGCGGTGTGTTCAGAGACACACCACCGCCATATTGAACCCTTTTCCGCCTGGTCGACATGTGGGGGGTCTGAATATTTTCTACAGGGATGGTGGGAGGTTTGCCCCTGCGGTGTCGACAGTGAATTACAGCCGGCCCGGCGGAGGCAATACGCCTACCATCCTAATGGGGCCCTAAGTCACAACTGTACAGTATACATATACATACAGTACACCCTTGCAGTGAGTGTACTGTCAAGTTCAACAATAGTTAAGGATTATGAATCTAACTTACCACCGCCTGCCACTGGTGCTGCCACTCCCCCTACCGCTCCATTGTCGGTATCGGCAGCAACTGCCGCATCCTCGTCCTCCGCGGCGCCTTGTTCGCTGGCCCCGGCAATGGTGGTCGGTAGTGCGCCTAGAAAACATTACACATTTATTAGGCGTCATATACACCTCCCCCCTATTGATCAGTAGCAAGGTTGAAAAATGAGTTAATACTAACATACATCACTAGTACAAATCAGGTAGTAGTAGAGTAGACACTAATAGTTATATATGATCATTGTAGCCTTTGCTTAATTAGCCCTAGCCATGATACCATTTTACCTTTGTGTCTTTTATTTTTGCACATGTGACGTTACCTTTACCTTGCAGCTTAAGACACCTTTGAGCCCACATGACCTGCCTCACACTGCTACTGTCTAGTCTACGCTCTGCGTACAAGCGGTCAACAAACATTAACAAGCCACTTTTTTAGGAAGTACTGGTGTACTACTGTTACTGTTAGTCCATATTGCTTATCCATAAATGCTACACTTTTTGGCACGGCTGAGAAATGCTTGCAAGTTGCAATATACTAATGCACACCATTTCATTTTTCGCATTACAGACGCGAGATTCCCTTCTACAAACCAGAGCTTCTGAATGATGCAACAACTACCAGTACTAGGTTCTTCTAAGGTGAGGGGTCCCTTCACTCACATCTTCATTTATGAATTTATATAAACTAAATTGCTATGGGATGGTGGTGCTGCCTTCCACCACTGTTCAGTTATCATGATTTAATTCCCAACTGTATAAGTGTAACACTGTATATTGTTTTAATGTTATTGATTTTCCGGTTGGTGCTGCATTTATAAGAAAACAATGTACAGACCTTCTCAAATTGAAATAAACATTTTGAACTTACATAGACTTGGTGGTATTTGGTGTGGACTAACTTACACGAGTGAGCAAATTAAAGTAAGGGCGTGCATGTGAATTGCTTCCACGACTGAGAGGTTGAGTGTGTTATGTTCTGGGTTGTCTACTTGTTGGGTATCTTAGGGGGAGGGTTCCGAGACCTAATAGTTATGACATGACAGTACTATAATCAAGCAGTGGAATTGTGGTGGGTGCGGAATTTCTGATTGAGGTGTGCAAGGAAGGTCCAACCTACCATCACAAACATCCTATTTTCTGGTGCAAATGTCTGTGTATGTGCAAGATCCCTACAACAGGAGTATGTCCTATAGGGTATCATATCAAAATAGTAATAAATATGGTAGGGCTGTTGCTGTGAATTTTCAAAGCCACAAGATCTATAAGAGTAAAAGTAGTACAAGACAACGACCCAACGGATTGGACTCAATGGCTCGAGCTACTGGTGAATATGAGTTTTGTATTACAACCTTTCACAAAGAGTGGCACTGGCCAACTGGGCAAGACTAGCTACTACAGTACAGACAGACTGATAGTATGTAGTAGTAGTAGTACTCAGAGTCATCATAGCGGAGGCAGGGATAAGATTTTTGAAACCGTACAGATCGAAGGATAATTGGTGGTAAAAAAATAGCATTTGGAAACAAACAATAGTTCGGGAAAAATATGGGGCAGTACAAGTTATGGAATAAGAAATATTATTAAAAACAAGAAGACTTACTGGGGCCAGCAGAGGAGCCCTCAGCGGTGTCCTCCTGGTGGTGTTCTGTGTGTCCCGCCGACTGCCCAGTCCCTGTCGGTCTGCCCCTGGGTGCTGATGAACAGGAAAGATATAAGAAAGAGACAAACATTGATGGATGGTGTCAAACAAATACAATATTTTTCAACAACGGTCAAAAAACCCTTATGTAAACAACAATTGCAATAACTAAATTGAAAGATCTCATCTGGTCAACAAGTAATATCGGGGGATTCGCAGTTCGACTACTTAAGTTACTATTTATCAACAGTAATCCAGTCTTCCATTCTGATTCCAGAATACCAAGTTACAACTAAGCCTAAGTACAGCGTACCACCCAACCTAGCCCACCTATTCCAGGCATGCCAATTGTACATTAAGTATGCATTTCCACTGTATTCCTCAACAATGCATATGGTCAAATCATGAAGGACACATGAACATGACTACATGTTTTGTATACACCAAATTTGAGTTTGATTGATTGATGCTGATCTGCTAGTGCTAAGTAACTGCTAAGCCTACCACCACTCATTGAACAAACTAGAAAAGGTTCTAATAAAGACAGCCGTACTACCAGCACGTCACGTAACTGAGTGAGGGGGCATCACGCATACCACTAACAAATTAGAAGCTCATACAGAGTACCTAAACCGAAGTATCAATCCGCCCCTATCTATTAGTGACAGGACAAAGTAAGGAGTGGACTAGAGTCACTGTAGCATTACGTAACTTAATTTCTCTAAAATAAACTCGCAAAGAATCACGCTAAGCAAGCGCAAACGCAAAGCTGCAAACAAGTAAGATTAGTAGTAGCGCAGAAGAGCACCTGTGTCAAAAAAATCACAGACTTTTAAACGTAATTAACCTGGAATGTAAGCAGCAACATTCTAGCTGGTTGGAAGAAAAAAAAGATATTCGCAATATATAACACAGAGCAGAAGAACAGACACAAAGTAGTAATAATTAAATAGGTACTCACCAAGCCCCGGGACCTCCACTCCCAGCAGGTCCAGCAGGTCCTGCTCACGGTCCAAGATGTCGGACCACCGGTGCGTCAGCTGCGCCTGGGTGCGCCGAACACCAGAGAAGCGTGACACTGCCCGGCGCTCCTTCCCCCACCGCTGCCGACGCTCCCGGAGGCCGTACCCGGACCCAGGCCTGCCACCTGCTGCCAGGGTTGAGGGGAGGTGGCACTGCACAAAGAAAATTAGTGCAGCCAACTCCACCTCCCCAAATAAGGCCCGTGCCTGCACCCCTTGTGGGCGCCACCTTCCGCAAGGAAGGCGGTCGCGGCTCTGGCTGCGCCTGCGAACAGCCCTACCCTTGGACATGGTTCTGGGGACGGGGCGGGAAAGAAAAGGTAAAATAAATAAAGGAGTAAAGGAAATAAATAGCAGGCAATAGAAAGAGAAAAAGTAGCTAAAAAACATTTAAAAAAGTAGACAAAAACCAAAAATATAGAGGCAGGAAAATAGTTAGAGAAATAATAAGTAATAAAGATCCAAAAAAAGTGGCTATAAACAAAGGATTGAAAAGATTTTGGGAGGATTCAAAATCAGGCCCCAGAACCATGCAATAGAGTGAAAAACAAGATGGCCGCGCCCATTGCGACCACGTGCGCAAGTGCGCGCGATATTTTCTCCCGAGCAAGCAAAAAGCAACGCGATCAAGTAAAAGCGGTCGCGAACAGGAAATATCGACCGCGAACGGGCGCGAACATGCATTGCGTAACCCGGAACAGGAAGTAAGCATCGCGAGAGGGCGGGACAAGTGAAACCAAGATGGCCGCGCCCGTGAGCAATCGCATGGGTAAGTTGGCGACCTGTGATCACGCAAAAAATACCGCGAATAAGCGGGAAAAAAACTTCCGCGTCTTCGCGATATTTCCGGTGTGTTTGCGGAGATTTTCAGCATTTTCGCGATAGTTTGCGAAAGTTAATTTTGCAAATTCCGCCCACCCCTAGTAATTATGGGGTCGGTGCAAGTAGCGATAAGTGCAGGACAAAACTGGGAAAAGGAGCTCCAACGGATGCTATGAGCTTACCGCATCACCCCGACAAACACCGGGTACAGCCCATTCAAAATACTCTGAGGACGTGACCCCTTCACGAGGGACAATCTGGCCTGGAAACAACTAGTCGTCCAAAGCAGGTGGTCACCAGCGGTGGTGCATCGCAACATTGACAAGGCGCAAGCTTTGTACATCGAGTACTACAATAAACGTCGGAATGTCAAGGAGGTAATCCTAGAAAGGGGTGAGTGGGTGAGAGTGAAACAAGCCGTTCTCAAAAAGAAAGGAGACAGTAAATTCAGTCCACCTTTACAAGTGGTAGAGCCTCATGCCAGGTCAGCCCTGTTGAGTGATGGGACAGTATGGTCGCAGGACAGAATGGCGAGATGTAACAGACTCATGAAGTGGGAAGATCCGGAGAGTAGAAGTTCGCCTACCCCAGAGGAAGGAAATGAGCCCGGGGCGGTACCGGAGCTGGAGTATACAGTGCAAGGACCCACCACTCCCGAGCGAGGTAGTGAAGACCAATACACCTCAGGGGAGAGTGGAGGCGTAGAATCAACCAGTCAGCTCACACCAAGGAACCCAGGCGTCAGGGTGAGTGAGAGAGAGCTGCAAAGGGAAGCGAAGGTAGGAGGAGGACTTCCAATAAGTGACCAGAGTGCGGCCATTCTCCCTACACACTCCCGAACAAGGCAGGGCAGACTGATCAAAGTGCCCAAGGGGTTAGAAGACTTTGACATGAGAATCAAGTAAGACTGTAATGTAAATAAGTTCTTTGTCCCCTACTTGTGATATTGGTGGGTGTCCAAGGGGGGGAGATATGTGGTGACGCGCTCTAGTTGTTTAAGCGTGCGCATAGGCATGCCGGGAACGTAGGCGGCCATTTTACATGCCGCGGGTAAATGGTAGCGAGCGGACGCATTCCTGGCAGTCGGAAAGAAATAAACACGTTAATATATTAAACTGTGTTGGAGGTGTACTTAACCACAGCAACATCACTATAACTTCCTTCGACAATTCAGAGCAAGGAAACATAGCGGAAGCAGGAGTGGAACTCCGGGCAAGATTGGCACATTTGTTTATCTTTTCAATGTCACAAGCAAATATATTCTTTACTAAGGAATCAAGAGGCGGATCATTTTGTGGGTATAATGTATAAATATGAATGCAATAATCATAAATGGATTATCATAGAGTGAAACTGTAGAGTGTAACTGTCTGATCTGTCAGTCTTTGGGTGGTCTTCCCCCAAACATTTTGAATCACCCCTCATTTACCTGAATTCATCTTTTTTCACTGATTGTCCTGCAGAGCACCTTCAGGCACGCTTGCAAGGTTCCAGGACAGGAGTGGCACAACTTGGCAGAATGAGACTCACAGATGGACTCACAGATGGAAGAGACTAGGTGCTTGGTTCAAGGTCATTGGAGCTCTCTGTCTCTCTGGAGGCCAGCCAACTAGCCCTTGGAGTCATTTCGGGGTCTTGGGTTGAATAGATGCAGTTCCAATCCTTCTCACCCAGTCAAGACGGCAGCAGGCAACAGGTCAGCACAGCAGGGCAGCAGTTTTTCAGAGCAGCAGTCCAGCAGAGTGGCACTGCTGCTAAAGTCTTTCTTCCAGGCAGAGTATGCACAGGTCCACAGGGGGACTGAAGCGTTGGTGTCTAAGGTCAAATATTTATTCCCAGTTCTACCTTTGAAGTGGGAGAAACTGCTTGAGGTTTCCCTTTGAACCGCACAGGTGCCTTGCCTTGCTGGCCCTGGTTCCAGACTAACTACAGATGGTATGCAGCCCTTTGTGTGGAGGCAGGACAAAGCCTATTCAAGTGAAAATAGAGCTGTCCTCCTATCCTGCCAGGCATATTTCAGCGTTCTTGTGTGTGGCTGTCTAGGAGGAATACACAAAGCAAACCTGAAAGCTATACTTAGTCATGTGACTCAGAGGCAGGCAACAGGCATTAAATGGAAAAGGCAGGAAAATGTAATCTTTCTAAAAGTGAAGTTTTTAAAATGTGTAATTAAATTTTAACTTTACGATAAGAGAGGATTTTTCATTACAATTCCAAAGACACCAAACATGAACTGCTTACCTACTCCCATTCGGAAGTTACAGCTTTTTAAATCAAATACAGTAAGTCCAATGTTGTCCTACGGGATGGGACAGGTAGGTTTTCCAGTAGTGAAAAATGAATGTAAGAGTTTTTCACACCAGGACATGTAAAACGTTAAAAGTACATGTCCAACTTTTTAAATGCACTACACCCTGCCATCCGAGCTGTCCAGGGCCTACCCTAGGGGTGACTCATATGTATTAAAAAAGAAGGTTTGGGCCTGGCAAAAGATTCAGACTGGTGATCCCACAACTTTCCCACAGAGAAATGTGAGGAAATTTTTTTTTTTTCAGCTAAATTTGAGGTTTGATATCTATTGCGGATAACACGGACAACCATTACTGCCTGGGATCAAACCAGTATTAAATACGGACTGACCACTCATCCATCACCACTGACCCCTCTCTTTGACAATCCAGACTTCAATCCAGGGGCCACAGCCGGGGGATTTGTGACTTGGAGACAGTTGGCCTGCCGTTCTATGGGCCATTTTTTTAACCCTAACGGCTTACTCTCCTTTCCTCAGATGCGCACAGAATTTGGACTTCCAGAGTCCGACAGGCTTCACTACCTACAACTTGGACACTGGATCATGCACTCACTAAATTGGCCCAACGCGCAGCGATATTTAACCCAATATGAGAGATGGCTTCTGGACAAATCGTCGGATAAAAGTCTTATATCAGAAATATACTCCATCTTGGGGGAGGAGCCTAGCCTGCAGCCGAGATGGCCGCCTAGCTCCTCGGCTCCGCCGACCCTTGCGCCCTTCGTCGATATCCTGGCAAGAATCCTGCGCCTCCGAGCCCTACGCTTACCTGCGCCACGTTCCTGACCACGTTACTGTGACTCCGGTCGAGAACGGAGCTGCCCCGGCGGAGTTGAGCCCCGGTTTCCATTCCGGCCTTCCAAGCGGTCGCAGCCGGGCCATTGTTTAGTGGGGACGGCCGGCGGCGACAACGATAGCAGCGGCCGCTGTAGAGAGGGAGGAGCCGGTGCACCGGACCTGGAGCGCGGCGCTGGGATTCTCACAGCAGCTTTTTCCATGCTCGGCTGCCCAGCGCGCCCCGCTCGCAACATTGTATCCGGCTCCCGTATACTGTATCCCGGCCCAGCTGGGAGAGGGCCGGGATCGCTTCTTTGTTGCAGCCTACAGCAGCGGACGCCATCTTCCGCATCGGAAACCCTGGTCTTGCCGGTGGGTTTCCCTGCACCACAGATTCCCTTGTCCTTGAAGCCTCTCCACGACCGGCTGCCTCCACGTTTTCTGCACCACCAGGGCCCCGCTGAGAGCTCATCACTTTCCAGATACCGATGGCTGGTGAAGGGGGCTTGCTTCCCGGGGCGCTCGATGGTTGCTTGCCTAAGATGGCGGACGCAACAGTACCCTCCATCCTTGATCCACCGCTGGGGCTTCACGACATCCTGGCAGCACTGGAGGACCTGCGGTTGGCCTTCCACGACTCTGCCACTCGTTTGGGGGACCGGTTTGATTCGACTTTTTCAGCTGGCCACGATGACCCTCCAGTGCGGCATGATAAGCCACATCTTCAGTCGACTGTCGGTGGATCACCCGAGTTGAGGTATGTGGCAGTGACGGGGGGACGTGTCCCAGTGCCCGCTGCGGTACTCTTCGGCTCTGCCCTGGAGGAGTCTGACAATACTGCTCCCTTGGTATGGCCGGAGCTTGTGTCTCAGACGCCGTTTTGCCCATCTCTTTTGTCCTTTGGTGCCACGTTTCTGAGCGTCCTCCTGGACTTGCTTCCTGTACATCGGCCGGCCGCTACTCTGGAACTTATGCATCGTCCTGCTCCCTGTTGTACTAGCCACGGCATAGCAGTGGCGCATTCTGTGGTCCTTTACTATCGAGCTTCACTCCAGTTTGACTTGTCTCTTACACCTCGACTTCTGCAACGGACTCCATGGTGGCCCATCCCGTCCAGGTTGGCTGTACTGCAATTGGATTCTGTTGGACTGCAGATTCGAAGGGGCCAAGGCTGAGGAAGGGGGTTTTTCTTGTTGCACATTGATACGTATATGGCTGGGACTGGGACTTGTGACTGTTGGAGGTACTTGTAGCATGGGTGTTAGGTCGGGGCCTGGGGTTGGGTGACCGCGGGTAACGATTTTGCTTGCATTGAATAGATCCTTGGCCCTCCTCCGATCAACCGTGACATTCTTTTTCTTTTTCTTCTCTTTCTCTTCTCCTACATTTCGGGTACTCTTTTGGGGCGACAGACACACTGCTAGGGGGGGTAGGCCGTAGCCTCTGCATGCGTGTAGGGTGGGGGGTATATTTCCTTATTGGTTTTTTTCTATGGGCCTCCTTTTTCTTTCTTTCTTTTCTCTTTTTTCTTCTCCCTTTCTACTCTTTACCTTTCTCGCTTGCTCTTTCCTTTCTTATTTCTTGGGTCGATGGGAGGATTGGGAACTTGTGGGTAGTGCTTGGGGATCGTCATGTGATATGCTTCTTTCCTATCCTGATTTCATTGAGTGCGATTGATTACCTTACGGATAATGCTTGCTGACTCTTCTGATGATCGTTGCCCACTATAGTCCTAACTGCATTGCTCTGATTCGGATCCTTCCAGACCTGTTGCTATGGACTTATTTCAAGACTTTGTAAAAATTAAACCTCATCATCCTGGCGCTCGGCGGCACAATTGTGTATAACGTAACTTGGTCTATTCGTGTTTGTACTGATATGCTGCTGAGTTGTATCATTGCTTGCTGATGTGCCTTTTATTGTCGAGGCCGGCCTGCGGGTTGTAGGCCCGTATTTGTCTGCACATACTGTTAAATAAAGGTTTTCCAAAAAAAAAAAAAAAAAAAAAAAAAAGAAATATACTCCATCTTACCTCAAAGACACAATCACACTTTCAAGGCAGGGCAGGCTAGATGGGAGGTGGCTATAGGACAGACTCTAAGCACCAAAGAATGGGAGGACATATTGTTACAGGCCCTGTCACACAGCCCACAGCACGACCCTCACTGAGACGCCGACCAAAATCACAACACATTGGTATTATACGCTGGTCACGTTAAATAGAATAAGACCCACGCAAAATGCCAAATGCTGGCGGGGGTTGGGAACCTTAACACATATATTGTGGGACTGACCCAAGATTCAACAATACTGGGCACAGGTTATAGATGACATAGATCACCACTTGGACATGCAGCTGCCACAATTTCCGGTATACACACTCCTTGGGCTTCTGAAACCTCTCACATTCCCTCTAAAATCCAAGCACAGCAGGCAGATAGGCATTGCACTGGGAGCAGCTACTCAAACTATCCTGGGCCACCCGCGCACGGCTCTCGTTCCTACCCATACCAACTGGTTACACAAGATTTGACACATTCTAGGAATAGAGAAGATCACCATGTCTTTAGCTGGGAAGGGTTTTGAGTTTTCGGATACGTGGGGCCTATTTGTGTCATTATTATCATAGGAGTTCTATGAGCTGACTTGCCCCAGATATCTTTGGCTGCTGCGTCTGACAGAGGAGCCCATTCCTGCAGCAACTGCAGACAAGTGAAAGATTCCCCAGTCACACAAAGGGTATCGGCCTGAGCGTGGTGAGTGGGGCGTTTAGGGGTGACGCGGGGGGTTTGGGATTCGTTTTTTTCTTATCAGCACGAGATAATGCTTTGTACAGCCACCCTGAGGGTGTCCACCCATGGTGTTAGTGAATCTGCGGTGAGAGCCACACGTCACCCCATACTGTATTCCCCAGGTAATCAAGTTTTCAAAAATGTACAGTTTTGCTAGGTTTCTCTCAGTGGCGGCTGAGCTAGAGCCCAAAATCCACATCTAGGCACATTGCAAAAAAAGGGTCAGTTTTCTGTGGAAAAATGTGATCTGTTCACGTTGTGTTTTGGAGGTTTCCTGTAAAGGGCACTAAGCCTACCCACACAAGTGAGGTACCATTTTTATTGGGAGACTTGGGGGAATTTTGGGCGGGTGAAGGTTTGTGGATCTGCGCAGATTCCAGAGCTTTCCATCACAGAAATATGAGGATCTTTTTTTTTTCTTCTTAGTTTGAGGTTTGCAAGGGATTCTGGGTAATGAAACCTGGTGAGAACCACACAAGTCACCCCATCCTGGATTTCCCTGGCTGTCTAATTTACAAAAATATATAGGCTTGCTAGGTTTCCTAAGATGCCGGCAGAGCTAGGGTCCAAAATCAACAGCTAGGTACATTAGAAAAAAAAGGGTCAGTTTGCCCTGAAAAAATGTGATGTGTCCACGTTGCACTTTGGGCCGTTTCCTGTCGTGGGTTCTAGGCCTACCCACACAAGTGAGGTACCATTTTTATCAGGAGACTTTGGGAAGCTCCCACCCCTGGACTCTGAAAAAAAAGAATCCCTGGTGCTTAGTGAGTTTTCTGCCCCCGAGGGGGGCAGATGAGTGGCCATTGCTCCCATCTGCCTCCCGGGGGGGAGAAAGACTGTAGCAATTTCTTTTTGGTTGGCGGGCATTGGCATGCCTATTCTGGACAGCCCCCACCCCTATGTTCCAAAAAAGTAAAAAATCCCTGGTGCCTAGTGGGCTTTCTGCCGTCCTAAAAGGTAGATCAGGGGCTATTGGCCCCATCTGCCTCCTGGGGGTCAGAAAGACTTTTGCATTTTTGGGGGGAAAGGGTGGGGGCATTGGCATGCCCATTCTGGGCCGCCCACACTCTTGGCCTATAAAAAATAATATCTGGTGTCTAGGGTGCTTTCTACCCCCCCCAGGGGGCAGATTGGAGGCTACTGATCATACCATAATTTAATGGGGGTAGCAGAGGCCTTTGCCCAAGGGGCTGCTTCCCCCTCACTGGTGCCTAGTGGGTGGATCCCTGCTTGGGGATCACGCTCCCGTATGCCACGGGGGCCCTAATTTGGATCAGAGCGGGGGTTCCCTTTCAGCTTGTGGAGCAGATAGTTGACCCAGAGGGAAGGTTTGTAATATTACGAAGCCTGCTGGAGGAAAGAGATATTTCCATAGTTAATGTGTATGCACCAAATGTGGGCCAGGGAGCCTTCCTGGAGATTTCAACTAGACAACTGGCACCCTGTATGACCTCCCTGACGATAGTGGGTGGGGATTTTAATTGTGTTGCAGATGTTGGTGTGGACTGCTCACAACCCCCTTGCGTGACTCACAAACTGTCCGTGCTTTTTATGAATGGCAGCAACACAGGGGACTCATAGATTTGTGGGGGCAGTTGTACCTGGCTGGGAGGAATTACTCCTTCTTCTCAGGCCTACATGACGCGCATGTTCGATTAGACAGTTTCCTATGCACTCCGAATGCGCATAGCCTGGTACATGCGGTCGAATACTTAGCCCATACTATATGAGATCATAACCCGGTCCTCTTGCAGCTGCGCTGGACTCAGTCTCACCCAGCCATTCCTGCGTGGAGACTCAAGCCTAAATAGCTGGAGGACCAAGTCTTCCGGGAAACGATACGGGAGAAAAAAGTTCAATACTTTGCCACCAACGCTGGACATTGCCCAAGTTAGTCGCCTTTAAAGCGGTACTGCGGGGTCGCGGAGGTGAAGGACATACAAAACATCTTGTTGGGGGGATTTCGACAGCTGAGAGAGTGCTCAAGGACTTGGAAATTCAGCGTCTAGAGCGACCGGACGTACAGGCGGCACTTGTAGAGGCGCGGGAGGAGGTGGCGATCTAGGTGGAACACCTTTGGTGCTTTGATTATAAGGGGTACATAGATATGACGCACACTGGAGGGATAGTTCTGGGTCCCTGATGGCTTGGCTGGAAAGCCTGACGAGACAGGGGGTGATCATAGTAAAATTGGAAGATGAGAGAGGGAACAAGGTGTATTCCCAGGAAGGCATTAATAGTGTATTCATCGGATATTATGCAACACTTCACACTAGCGTCGTACCACTAGACACAACGGCGACATAAGCATATTTTGGAGTGCTGCCGCATCTGGAGGAGGATGAGGCGAGAGGCCTGGGAGATAACATATCCTCGCAAGAAATATTATATGCTATTATGGCACAAAATAAGACCCCAGGGACAGACAGCTTACTGAATTTTATGCCACCTATTCCGTGTAACTGGCCCCCAGACGGACTGAGCTCTATAGCGTGGCAAGAACCATTGACATCCAGCCAGCAACCACTAGAGAGGCGGTGATAATACCTATTTTAATACCGGGCAAACAGGCACATGACAGCTAAGCATATAGGCCCCGGTTGATGCTAAACATTGACTACAAAATCTTCAGCAAAATCCTGGCAACCCGCCTGTTAGCCCATATGCCATGTCTGATACACCCAGACTAGACGGGATTTATCCTGTTATCCTAGCTATCCTGGACGCTAGCTCTTACACCCTGACTGATGCAACGGTGTTCGCTGTTGATATTGAAAAACCTTTTGACAGCCTTGAATGGCACTACCTCTACGAGGTGATGCTGCGCATTGGATTGGGGGAGAGCTTTGTGGCCTGGACATGACTGTTGTATATCAGACTGACGGCCAGGGTATGTACAAGCCGAACTATATGGACAGGTTGCCCGGTGGAGCGGGGAACACAACAGGGGGGCTTCCTGTCCCCATTGTTGTTTGCTATTGCCATGGAGCCACTGGCGCATATGCGAGGACTTGTAGGGCGTTTAAGGGCCTGACAATCAGAAATCACTTCAACAGGATAGCAGATATGCTGATGACCTATTACTCTTCCTACATGATATGGAGATGGACCTGAGGGGAACTAAAGACATGCTGTAGGAGTTTGGTTGGCTCTCTAGGCTGTGGGTCCACTGGCTGAAATCCAAGCTTTTATCCATGGCACGGAGGGAGGACCCATCGGTGCATCTGACGACCGAGCAATGGGAACCCCAGTGCTTGCCGTACCTGGGAGTCAAGATCTATCATAACAGAGTAGACTTGCTAGAGGGCAACGTGGGGTGAGCAATTAACTCCTTGAGATCCTCCATGACCATTGGGGGGACTTTGCCACAACCGGTGATAGGAAGAATAACCCTCCTGAAAATGGTGGCTTTCCCCCGGCTCTTTTATTTTTTTACCACACTTCCCCTGTGGATACCAGGAGTGCAGTTCTGAGACCTGAAAACCCTGAGTACAGAGTTCATTTGAGGGACGGGACGTCGTAGAGTGGTGCTGAACACATTATAAAGCTGAAGGTGGCCTCGGAGCCCCCAATTTTGAGCTATATTACATAGCAGCTCAGCTGCAGTGGCTGATCCAGGGGCTTGCTCAAAGACGCATTCTGGACTGAAACCCTGGCCATTAGGAAGCTCCTCTGAGTCCTTCTTCGAGTAAAGCGACCCACCGAAGTGACTCGGTGGAGTTCCGCACCATGGCAAGGTGTTTGGTTAGAGGCCTACAGAGAATACGCACAAAGGTCCCAGAGGCAGGGGTGACGAAAGTGGGGGATAGTTATAGGGACTCTGAGCTGCTCTCTTTTGAGGACCTTAGAGAGGTGTTCAACCTAGCCCAAGGACATTTTCTCCTACATGGGGCACTCACATCACTGATGAGGAAATATTGGAGAGGGGGGACCACTGAACCTTCTTCCTCCCAGAGCTGCAAATATATGGCACTCTTGGTGGGCGTCATTAAAACAGTATTGTGTCTATATAGAGCGCTGCGAGCAGATCAACAGCTGACCCTGCATCCACTGAGAACTAGATGGGAGGGGTACCAGGATTCAGGGTGACAAATGAAAATAGAACTAGGTAGCTAAAATCATGTGGCAGGGTGAGGCCGGGACACACAACTTGGCAAACCTGCCACACTCGAGGTGGCAAATGCAAAAAGAAAAATTGATGGACGGAATGCTGACCAATGTCAAACGTTCACCCCAGTACAGAAATCTGGGCCTAAATCCATCGTTTTTGTGCCCACAATGCCATTCCAGTTTAAACCCAGACATATGCAAATCAGTCTTGACCCTGCTCCTCATATGAACAGTCCAGCTCGAACTGCCAGGCCAGGTCCTCCCTGGACTGGACACAATTATCCTGGGACCAGTTTCGGGGGATCACCCCCCATCCGACAGGCTAGCTTGAATCCACTGGCATGGTGGCATGGTGAGCACAGGACCCACGCCTGTGTATACCCATCACATTCAGGGTGACGAATGCAAAAAGAACAATTGATGGACGGAATGGTGAACAATGTCAAACATTCTCACACAGTACATAGATCTGGACTAAATCCATAATTTTTGTGCTCACCATGTCATACTAGTCTAAACCCAGCCATATGGAAAACAGTCTTGACCCTGCTCCCCCTGTGACCAGTCCAGCCTGAACTGTCAGTCCAGGTCTTCCCTGGACCGGAAATAAGAATCCTGGGACAGGTTAAGGGGTATCACTTCTTATCAGCCAGGCTAGCTTGAATCCAGTGATATGGTGAGCACAGGTCCCACTCGCAGGTGACAAATTCCAAAAGAGCAATTGATCGTTGAACAATGACAAACATTCACCCCAGTACAGAGCTCTGGGGCTAAATGCAGAGTTTTTTTGCCTACCATGCCATTTGAGTTTAAACCCAGCCATATGCAAATCAGTCTTGACCCTGCTGCCCACTGGAGCAGTCCAGCCTGAACTGCGTGGCCAGGTCCCCCCTGGGTCCGAAAACATGAATCAAGGGACCTGTTTCGGGGCATCACCCCTTATCAGTTAGGCTAGCTTGAATCCAATGGCATGGTGAGCATGGGACCCATGTCTGGCCATACACATCCCACTCTGGTTGCCATATGCGAAAAGAACAATTGATTGACAGAATGCTGAACAATGTCAAACATTCACCCCTAGTAGGGAGATCTGGGCCTACATCCATCGGTTTTGTTGTCCACAATGTCATTCCAGTTTAAGCCCAGCCATATGCAAATCAGACTTGACCCTGATCCCCATGGGAACAGTTCAGCCTGAACGAGTAAGATGGCATTTTCTTGTCTTAGCCATTTGGTGCCTGCCGCCTGTTTCCTGGGCAGCAGGTCCAGATATAGTTGGCAGTTGTCCTTTGGATATTCCTCCCAGACAGCCACACAATAGAGTGCTTGCGTATTGGCAGGATGGGCCAAGGCAGAATGGGGGACAGAGCTGTATCTAGCCCCACTTGCACTTGCACAGACACTGCTTCAGCTCACACACCAAGAACTTTACACTAGCCTATTTTAAAAGCAGGCAGACTGGGACCAGAGCATGAAGGCAGGAAATTATAGGTGGAAAATTCCAGCTGTTACTTATATGTTGAAGGGGGCACTAGGAATAAAAATTGGGCCCTCAGGCCTATTCTTCAGTTCACTTCCGAACCTGCGGAAAGACTCTCAGAATACTGCCCTGCTGCTATGGCCTGCTGTGTTCTTCAGAGGACTTCCCTGCTACACCAAGAGGACTGCCTTGCGACCCGAAGCTTGCCCTGGGCCCTCAGAGGACTGTCCTGTTTTTGGAGTCCTGCTTTCCTGCTTGAACCCAAGACTTCCACATTGACTCCAAGTGCTAGTTGACTGGCCTCCTGATCAGAACCTCAGGGACAGGAAGGGCTCCAACCATCTTGAACCCAGCCCTATACCCAGCCTGAGTAAGTCCTGACCGTGCAAGTGGTGTCCCTCCAGTCCTGGACACTTGGATGTGGTTCTAGAGGTGCCCAGATAGCCCTATTCTAAAACTTTGGACTTACTTAAATTTCTGCCCAAAAGTGGTCTGAGAACTGATAGGAGTCTGGGACCTACTTGCTCACCGATCCGTCCAAGGTGCATCACTGGTCAGCCTGACTTCCGGGCAGCTCCAGCTTCATTGTTCTAAGCAGCAGCAAATCATGTTCTGCGGCTCCTTGTTGAAGGGGCATCTGGCCTCATGGAGCCCTGCTGGAAATGATTGGCTTCCACAAAAAGAGTCTAAAACTGAAAATATAAATCTTCACTGCAACTGTGTCCAGTGGCTCTCCACCGAAGAGACCTGCTCTTCAGACACCGATGGCTGCCTTGCCCTGCTAAACTTTACATTTTCAGGCATTTTCTTGAAAAATTCTCTAATACCAAAGATAAGCGGAGATCAGATTCAAAGCACATTTGACCTGCACTTCATTGTGGTCAGCCATAACTTTTGACTTTGCCCAAATCTTGAGTGGTTAGATGTCTGAGGTTGGTGCTTTGATCCTTTAGGCACTATTTTTTACCTTGAACTTTAAAAAGTTATAACTCCAGTTCTACAGATTGGAGTTTTGTCTTTTTGGTGTAAAATAATTTATCCCAATTGATTCTGTTTTTCTAAATTGGTGTGGTATTATTCTTCTGTTGTACTTTCTCTTTATTACTGTTTCAGTGCTGCAGAAATACTTTACACATTGCCTCTAAGTGAAGCTGACTGCATTTGTTCAAAACCTCCAGAGGGTTAAGCACAGGTTAGTTTAGTGAGTTTTGTGATTCAGCCTGACAAGAATTGTGGCTGTATTGCTTGAGAAGGGCTAACAGCCCACCTTAACCAATAACCCAACATCCCACAGTGAGCAACAGGCCCAACAGAAGTAGAGTTTTAACTCTGAAGCACCCAGGTACATGCTTGCTGTTTTCTGGGGCAGGCGAGAAATCCTGGTTCCAACACCAGTTGAATCATAATTGAGGTATCCTGCTCCCAACTATGTCATGGCTGGTGACAGACTATAGTTTTTGTAGTGCAGCACTGTCACCAAGAATAGATGCCTACTTCCCTTCATGCCTGTTACGTCCAGTGACATTCACTAACAGGGATCTGACAGAGGATTTTTGCTTGATGAATGGACATTTTTGCCATCTTTACTATGATTGTAATAGAGATTGCAAACATTAGAACAAGTGCAGATGGAAGGGTGATTATGATTACTCACTGTTTGCCCGCTGTTAGAATTACCATTGATGGCCACAAACAGCTTAGTATGCACCTGCTGAATTTAAGGTGGAGGACTGAGGCTGGCAAAAGAAAATAACAGGTTTTTCCCATCTGTTTGTGTCATTCTCCTTTTTCTCTTAGGGTTTTTGTGTGAGATACACATACATGTTTATCAGTGCAGCACTTCTGGGGTATTGACTTTCTGTAGTAGTTTAAAGCCTCTCGATCCAGCCAAGCATGCTGGTAGCAGGACCTTTTCCCTGCTCAGTAACATCTGCACTTTGTCAGAAGCAGGAAAACATTCATGAACTTGTCTCATTGGACAATACTTTCACAGACCGTGCTTCAGTAGTCCTGGAGGGTTGTGGGTCAGAATATTGTATATAGAAATATCATCTGACATAAATATCATGTCCTCTATATTCTTTAAATATAGCATGCCATTGGGTGCAGATTTTCTATAGCTAATTCCAATAGGGCAATATTTCTCTAGCTCAGGCTTCTGCAACGAGTAGCTCATCGTGAGCTACTGGTAGCTCTCCAGGTACCTGTAAGTAGCTTTCTAGTGTGCAGCCCAGGCTACTAAATTATAAGCTTTTACTTGGATGACTTAATATACATATCCCAAAATTTAGAATGTATAGTTGAGAAAATTTACTTTTTGTTTTCAAAACTTTATATACTTAAAGCTTATATTCGAAATAAAACAAAATCAAGCTTTGAACATAATTAAAAATAGAGGATGGACAAAAGGACAAAGTAATTCCATGTCATGTTCCTTCAAAATATGATCTGAAAGATTTAACTCATTCCTATGCTGGTAATTCATTGCGCCTGTTTTCTTCCAATTGTCATCATTCCCAAGGGAATTTGTTGTCTTTTCGTTGCTCTTTTATTGATTTGCTTGTTCCTCTTTTAACTCTGCCCTTTTCTCTTTGATAATTTTGTTCCAATCTTGACTCTGTCCTTCCTCTGCTCAGGAATTGAAATTTATTCAAAAAAATATTTCTTTTCACCGTCAAGTCAGCACTCTACCAGATTGATAATGTTTAAAGTCTCTAAGGAATTTCTTGTTTTTTTGGAATTGATTTCTTCCTGCGTTTTGTCCAAACTCGCTTACTTGTTAGCCATAAAATTCTCAAATGATTCCTTTGAGTCACTAGATCTTAATTCCACACTTAATTTCTCTATCTCTTCTAATAACTTCAGTCTGTCCTTCAGAGCTTACTTAACCAAGATTTTCGTCATGGTGATAGAGAAATTCCTACAAATATAGGCCAATTCATTTAACATTTCAGGGTGTGCATATGCAGGGGTCGCAAATGTTCTTAGACCCCTAGGAACCCAACCCACAATTATGTGTTTTTGCGAAGATTCTGCCTCCCACCAGTTGGCCAGCTCCTTTTTATAACATTTTTCCAGTTGTTCATATTACAATTGTTTGCTCATCGATTCCTGGTTCTAATTACTAGTGTATTCTATACCTAAAGTTTGGAAGTAAAACAGTTTATTTGCTGCCTCCGTCCTCTTGGTCTCTATAATGCAGGCCATTTTCTTCCAATCTGATTACTGTTAATCATCTAATCTTGCAACTCTATGCATAAAATGCCATTATCAAATCAATTCTCAGTAATTTTCGTTTGTTTCTCAATAGCTTTGTCTGCCAGAAAAATGCATTAATCAAAACAGTACTTCACAAACTGACACAGGCGTTCACTGACCGCTGCGTATAGGTCGCTGCCTGCATCCTCCGACCCAGACGAGATCCCCGTCCCAGTGGGTTAACGCCAATCAGACAGCATCTCACATGTCACATCACACGTTGGTGAACGCTGCGTGTGTGCTGGACATTTCAATCCAACTGCATACAGAATCAACTGCTCAGTGCTCGAAATAGAAACATTCCTTCTTGTTCCCCAGAATTTCAAAGTTGCAGCAGAGCACTTCACTTCCGGTGGGTGATTACCGCCAGGTGCTTGTAATGGGAACACTACTTCTCGTTCCCAAAATGGCAAACTTCGGGCATGCCCTCTGATGTTACAAACAAATGTTCTCACCACCGCCATTATTACCGTGAATATAGTGCCATTATCTGCAAATTACCCACACCCACAGTCTGAGCATGCATGAATAAATAAATACACAATACCACTATTGTTATGGGAAATATTGCTGCGGGTTTATTCCGTACAAAAGTATGCAATATGGTGGGTTATCTTACGGGCGATCCAAGGGCAGGCAGCTGTACCAACCTATACTGCCCCGCCCGCCTGATGAGCCAGCACTGTGGGACACCCAATCAGTGCTACACCTTTTTGTGATCCTCCTCCTCCGGATCACGTGAGGCGTTGGTCTCTGATCACTCATGCCCTTTTCAGGGCGGAGCGTAGCAGGGCAAACCCCCAGTTGGTCAGGCCCCCAACCGCCCGAAGGACTAACGGAGCGCCGTCGCGGTTTTCCAGGAACCTGCCCTGAGGCTCCTGGTCTTTGGCTCTGGCAGCCCTACTGTGCCGCGCAGAGGTACCCTTACTGTACCCGTCTGCTTCCAGATCGCCCTGTAACTCTGCCAAAGCTCTGGAGGCGGACCCCCTCGCCGCCAGAGCCCCCCACCAAAACAGCTCATTTCTGACCTGCAACCTGCTTTCTAGGGCCTCGTGCATGTCCAGTGGAAAGTGTCCATGCCCACCTCTGGCAAATGCACCCCATGTTTGTCAACCTAACCTAGTCGTACGCCTGGATGGCAATGGTGACAATGGACCCCATCTTTAGCAAAGTAGCCTTTAACATTAGCCTGAATCAGCTCGTGTCTGATGAAACCCAGACCCCTCTGGTCTGCGAACCTATGCTATGAACAGTTCCCTCTACAGGGATGTTCAACGGCCTCCTCTGACTTAGCTCTGTGCCACCTCTGCGGGGGATCATCTCAGACCACCAGAGCTCACATTGACACATGTAGTTGCTGATCTCACCAAAACAGCACATTTCACACATGCGACTGCTCATTTCCAGGCCTCCTGCAAATCTAAGGGAAGGGATCCCTCCCTACTGGTGATAGATAACCCCATCTATATCACAATAGCTGTTGACGTTAGCCTGGATCAGCTGGTGTCTGATGAAACCAAAGAACCTTCTGGCCTGTGACCCTGTGCCAAGAACTATTCACCCTCCTGTGGAAAAGTTCCACTGCCTCACATGACCTAGCCCCGTGCCAACTCTGGGCGGGACGATTTCAGACACCAAGGCTCACATTGCCCCATCTATTTGCTGATCCCACCTAGCTGACCTTCTAGCACTGTGTGTGCCTGAACCCCTGTGTCCCCCATCTATGGGACAGCAGCCCACTTGGTAGGTAACTTCTTCCATCCCCGCCTGCCTACTTTGGCTATTCATGCGAGGAGGATTATGCTTAACCTTTGCAGTCCCTTTGCTTTCTAAATCATGACGCACAGGAATGTTCATAACTAGAAGTTTGTGACAATGAGGAAGGGTGCCCTTGCCATGCATCCTTTATTCCTTATGGGAATTCTGCCAGATCAGCTCCCTCTGTGGTGAAACCCCCATGGCATATCAGCTAAGAGAATCCATCTGATTTAATACAGTACACACTGGGGGATGTGGTGCCTAACATTAAGGATTGACTAAGTCCTACCTAACCCCCATCCTAGAATATTCCCGAAAAGAAGGGCAGGGGCGTTCACACTGCCCACCCTTGGGCATCCCCATAGGTGGAAAATTACCTGCTCCATTAAATTGTAATCATTGTTGATCACTGGACGTGCCAAATGTTCTTTTACATAGTAGCCTTTTGTGCTTGGCACCCTGTTTCCCCATTTCGTGGGACGGCAGCACACTATGTTGGCTGACCGCGTCCCCACCCAGCATGGCTAATATAGCTAACCAGGAGGGGCATTTGAGCTTAACTGTAGGAACATGTCACCTACCCTTGGTCCTGTGGTGCCCTTACTTTGCCCCATTGCCCAGACAATAGCACAGACCCCTTTGATTGCTACACCTTGGTGAACACCTTATTGATGTCAAATCTGGTTTGAAACAATATATGTATTGTGCCCACTATTCGCGACACCTCACCCTTTCGTGTAGTGACAACTTACGCAGTGCACCCCGCTTGCTTAACTGCCATCGGATCACAGATGCCAGTACCTGCTAACCATCTCTGCCCATTATGCTTAAACCCGCAAAAGTGTCGGAATCCCAGATTCCCAGTTTCATGTTAGCTGCAGTACACCTTCAGTGGATCCGCTGGGAGATACCACAAACCGCATTGGTCCTGAGAACCTTAAGAAGCACCCAATTTTCACCTGGACATACCTCTAAATGAGACTGGCTCCACACAGCTGTAAGGCCAGAAACACACATATTAAACCTATTTACTGGTTTTTGCCACTTGGCACCCTTCTGGTTGAAACTCAGTTTCTGTGAAGCGTGCGTGCCCCTGCTAATAACCAGTGCATGTTACCCACTTGCTGATACTATGTAACGCTAACTGCCCTACTTGGATTGACGGAATGCTGAATGCTTCCTTAGGACTGTAGACTTGCTGCTCCAACCCAGTTTGACCCCAAAACTTTGAGAAAACCTTAGTAACCATGCCCTTCATTGTACATCTACCCCAGCGTTGACTATCGCCGTATTTGGGACACAGGTCGCACAAGCTGCCCCTTCCAGATCTAGCCCATGGAAGGATAACCCGGGGGTCAGACAAGTCTGTAGGAACCGGAGGGGAACCATATGTGCAAGTAACTGCCCTTGTCTGAATATTGGGAATGCCAATGCTCTATAATACCTTGTCGTCATTTGTGCTCTAACGCCGTGTTTACCGAACTTTTTTGCACCGCAGTCCACTCTGTTAGATGACAACTACCACAACCCGCCTGCTGCCCTGGCTAAAGCGCGGGTGAATGTGTCTTAAATGAGGCGACCTGTAACCTGCCCTTGTTTGCAGAGGGCACATTTTAGCTGCATAGACCAGACAAAGCAAGACGCAACGAGATTTCGAGCCCCACTTCCACACAACTAAAATTAAACATAGTCCATCAGGGGCCAAGTCCTTGCCTTTGCCCTCTGTGGTGTGACCTGGACTGCTAAGACAGGGCGTCAATACACCGAGAGGCCCCCGACGCCAAAGCTGAAGCCCGGCCGTTGGGCTTTAGCTCCCTCCCTAGCCAGAACTGCCCCTACTTGCAGGGCTCAACCCCACCCGGATCATACTCATTTGCCCGGTCCAGGTTAGCCTAGGTGAATGTTCCCTCTCCGCCCTGTATGGGGCCTACTTCACCCTCAAGGAAATGCCTCTACTCATGAATTTGAATAATGCAAGATTGAACTGGCGGTTACTATTACTACTCACGCCTGCATATACTAGGCCCCGAACAGGCAACACTTGCTCTATAATCCCCTGGATTCTTGTCTGGCATTCCTTATGTCCAGCTATACCAATGGATAATGGCTCTTACCTGGTCAGGATGACCCGCAAGAAGGAAGAAAGGTTGATTGAACACCACGGGGTTAGCTCCTAAGACGAAGAAGTCAAACCACCACTAGACCCAAAGACTGAATTGGTCCAGGTTTTTCTTTGCCATGCCCCCTCCTGGCCCCTTCGCACTCACCTATAAACCCGTAAGTGTCCCCTTAGCTGACACCCCAGTGGGGACCATTCCTGACAAAATTTGGACTTGACCCACAAACTTAAACTAGTAACCCTTAGGTGAGGTCTGGCTCTCCCAAACTTCTGCGAATGTGTACCAAGGAGCAGGCAAGTCGGTGGGAACAGGAGGGGAACAGTATGTACAGATACCTACCTTTTCTTGAATACTGGGAATGCCTAGCGTTCTTTCATAAATTGTTGCCCCTTGTGCTCCAATCCAGTGTTTCCCCAACTTTTTAAACCACAGCGCACTTGTAAGGTGACAGCTTCCTCAGAGATAACAAGCAATGTTGACGCCGTGAGTCGATCCTGGTTACCCGGTCTCGGAGCCTGCTATTGCACCTCCACTGCATGGCAGGAGGAGCTCCATGCCGCGGCAGACATGGGCAACTATATAACCCACCCCCTGGCCGCTCCTTGCAATGTGCTGCTGGCTCACCAAGGACGTGAAGGCAGAGGCGCAACTAGAGCCAAATTTCGGGGGGGGCTGAGCAAAAATTTCGGGGGGGGGCTGAACTTTAAGCAATAGGCAGAGTGGAGCTGCAGGGGCTCTTAGAAGGGGTGAAACAACAGCAAGGCCTCGTTAACATGCAAATGGTCTTTTAAAGACCTGTGAAGTGCTCGGGTGCGGCTGCATTTTTGCCCGGGAAGGAGTCTCATCCCGGGCTGCCACACACGACGGGGGGGGCTGAAGCCCTTTGAGTCCAATGGGTGTTGCGCGCCTGCGTGAAGGGCCTGTACAAAACAACCCTCTGAGTACGATTGCAAAACGGTAGGAAAACCGGGACTCCATCCCTACCCCAGCCACATTCACCACACAGAAATCAGCCCAACCACAATCTTTTCTGAATCAAAGCCGTAACCTTGTGGCTGGCACTCCCCGCCTTCCATGGTGAAGCCGACAATCTGCTGCGTCCCAATGCCCTAACACAAAAACTGTGCTGCACAAACCGACGCATGCATCACCGGGCCCAAGGCCCAGAATGATTTTGGCACAAATTGAGCCCGCACACCCCTGACAAAGACAAGGAGGCAGAGCCCATGCAACGTGGTTGCACCCTGCCAGACGCAGTGCTGTGCCCACAGTGTTCCAATTCCCAACCCTGGTATGCCTGCATAGCATCGCCATGCGCCGCTTGGGCCATGTGCAGCCCAGCCCCTGTCCTGTGGCACTGCAGGAGGCCTATGGGGTTCGTACCGTTCTCCTGCAAGTCACAGTCCAAACCGCAACTACCATCACGCAGGCCATGGCACAATCGCCCCTAGGCACTGCGCTTTGCTTGTTTGAAATTAGTGATAAAAAGGTTCCCCCTATCTACATGAAACCCATCTCTGAAAATGAAAGACGAACAAAATTGTCGAGTTCAGGGAGGGGGTGAGGGGAGTGTCTTAAAGACACTCCTATCTCCCTTCGACTCAGCTATGATACCTACGAATACCAATAGCTTGAATTTACCACATGAAGCACCATCCAGGGTAAAGTGTCGAAAGGAACGCAGTGTCGTTTGTCATTGTATGCACTTGAAACCGTAATATAATCAACAATTGACAAACTTCAGACCGAGATTGCGGCAGTCAGCTCATGCCAGAAAGGGTAGATAGAATGCCGCTGCCCGCGTCCCACGCAGGGGGACATCAGCAGGGCAGCCCTCTAGTGGCCACCCGTCGGAGCCTCCCCCCCCCCTGCTCCGCCTCTCTCGCGAGGCCGCGCCTCGGGGAGGGGAGGCCCCCAATGGGTTTGGTTTGGGGAGGCGTGCCACGGGGCTGGGCGAGGCTAGTCCCCCCTCTTTTTAAGCATCGCACCCCCGCAGATCTCCCTCTGCTTCCTGCGCTCCTCCTGGCCACGCGAATTTGCGCCGGACACGGCGTCGGTCGAGTCGTGGTCTCTCCTTGCTGCATTCCCGCCGTTCGCCGCGTCACCCCAGCGCTGGGTCCTCCTCGCTGCCCTGCACACCGGTTCGGTGACCAGTTCGGTGAGTGTGGTTGCTTTGGGCAGCAGAGTTTGTTGAGGTGGTGCATTTTGTGGATGGCGGCGAGAGCCGTTTTCGCGGGCTGTGCAGGGCGGAGGGCGAGGAGGGCGGACCATGTGGCGGGAGAGCCTGGTTCGAGTCCGGTCGCTAGGAGTGGGCTCGGTGTCCGAACTTGGCTAATTGTGGGGACGCGTTGGATCGGAGGCACTGTGGCATTGTTGTTAAGGTCTGATCACTGTGAGTACCTGTTTAGTGGCGGAGCGCGTTGGCGTGTTATGCCATAGCCACTGCAAGTGCGGAGCGAGGTGAGGCGCCCCATTGTCGTCGGGTCGAGTTCGCGCTGTATGGGTGTGCAGGGGTTGACTACTGTGACTGTTGAGCATGTGTCTTCGGTTTCATATGCGTGGCCCTCCGATTTCTTTGACGATGCCCACGCAGCGATGGGTTGCTGTGGGGAGGTTGAAGAGGGCCACGTTTGTTGCCTGGCTGCCCACGTGGGGATTCTTGTGGTGGGTCGCCGCGTCCTCTCGGGGGGCTCCACATGCTGCCTGGTGGCTGGCGCACATGCAGACAAGGGATGTGGGTGCGCTCGGCGGGAGCGCCGTATTTGGGACCCCACCTCGCGGAGCGCTTTGTGTGGGCACCACATTCAGGGCGGACATGGCGGCGGTGGGGGCTTGGTCCCACATCCCCCTTAGTCCAATTTGTGGAGCGGTGTCGTGGTTTATGGATTGCGATTTTGGGGCTACGGAGATTTGTTCTGTGATTTGGCTTATGGGGGCACGCGGCCTGGTCGTCCATGGCCCCGACTCACTTTGGGCCCAGGGCCGATGGCGTGGGCGTGGGGGGGGGGTGCAGTGCACACTCGGTCGCTCCGTTCTTCTGTCCTGGATGGCGGTGTTGGATGGGGCACCCACTTGGGGTCGACGGCTCGTGGTGGCCGGCCAGGGAGCAGCGTTTGCCATTGTTGGCCGTGGGTTGTCCCGGCCCCCATAACAGGTCCATTCCCCTGTTTGAAATCGGATCGTGAGAGCCCCAGTCGGGTCTGCCAGTGTCTTGTTGGTTTTGCATGGGATGGGCAGCAGGCCGTGGCTTCCCCATCGGTGGCCAGTGCTCGGGGGTCAATGAGGGCTCCATGGGGGTTGGCTACTGTTGAGCCGATGTCTCCGGTGTCATGCGGCGCGGCACTGATGGTTGCAGGAAGGGTATTTTGCAGTGGCTCGTTGTTACAGGAATGAGCCTTCAGCTGCATCTGTGTTTGCTTCTGCCGTGCTTGGCGGGGTCGGGGGGGCTGCTGGCCGCGAGTCGGGCCTCGGCGGCGCTCCTGCCGCCTCTCTGGGGGAGTGGGCGCGGGGCTCAGCGTTTGCCCCCATCGACGGCGCAGCCGCCTTTGGGGCAGCGGATCAGGGTTGCTAACGTTTGGGTTTTTGATTCGCGCCGGGGCGGTTTTGCAGAGTCGCGCGTTGTGTGTGGCGGTCTGACCCGTGGATGAATCGGGGGGGGGGGATGTGGCGCCTCGGCCAGCCTGCCGACTTTGGGGCTGAGTGCCAGGGTTTGAGCCTCGGGGTCGCTTCCGCTTCCTGTGATTCTGGGGCGGGTCGCTTGGTCTCTCCGTGCCTGATGTTGTGGAAAATACGGTGCTCGTGTGAAGCGCTCCGCTGACTTCGGGTCGAGTTTGCGCTATATAAATATGCAACAATTCTCAGCCGTTAAGCGCCTATAATACCTGCTTTCGCCACGTGTCGCTGTTGGAGTTTTTGACTTCGTTGAAGTTCGTGCAGAGGGTTAATGTGCCTGCTGCAAGGAGCGTGTGCCAAGTAGATTGCAGAGTGCGTGTAGTGTAGATAGGTCGGCTGGTGCTGTTTTAGGGGGAGGCATCCTTTGTTGCTTGAATCTGTATCTTGGGGTCCTAGTGTTCAACGGCGAGCTACAAGCGTTCATCTGGAGCTGCTTACACACTGCAAGGCATACATTGGTGAGCATAGATTAATGTTGCAAATGGGTGCGCTCATGTTAACAAGGTGACCCTACCCCCCAAGCCAAGAGGCGGCGCTGCCGCAAGATTGTCAAGGGCTCAGAGCGCTGGGGGGGGGTGTGAGTGCAGGCGCATTGAGCGCGGGTGCTGCATCGGTGCAGTGTTCGAGTGGGTTTGTTGTAGGCCCCTTGCGCAGGTAGCAGTGGCACCATTGGGAATGGGGGAGAATGCATACCTCTGTCAGCGTCGCGCTCGGAGGCTGTGTGGCTAGCAATGAGCTCTCCGGATGTGGCATTGTTGAAAACCGGGGCGAGTGCGCGTGAGCGATGGTATGTTTTCGTGCATCTGCCGGGTCCTCGGTCAGCACCACAAGGCCCCACCGTGCGGACACGAGGGGGGCAGAGAGTGCCTGGGCTGGTGTCCGGTGCGCAGTGCTCCGCCCGCATTCTTGTTTATCCTACATGCCTAGCTATGGATTGGCAAGGAGTTTAGTTGCCCGTGCTTCACCGGGCTGCATGTTGCCATGAGGCCTTCTTAGTTGGGTTGATTGCAGGGAGTGAGCTGCCGCCTTAGATCGGAGAGTCCAGGTTCGAGCTCAGAGCCGTTTGACATCCGGGAGCTTGGACCATTGATCATCCCCCCCGCGCTTAACTAAGGGTTTTGAGTTGGTTGCTGGCCCCTTGTAGAGCCAAGTTTTAACTGTCCGAGTCTCGCTCGCGACAGGCCTGGAGAGAGATCAGGAATTTGTATAGTGGAGGTTTTGACTTCGGTGTAGTTAGTGCAGAGGGTTAATATGCCCGCTGCAAAGAACGTGCGCCAAGTAGATTTCAGAGTGCGTATGATGTAAATAGTTCAGCAGGTTACTGCGTTCAAAAGAGGCATTGATTGTTATTTGCAATGTATATCTTATGCCCTAATAGTGGACAGTGAGCTACGAACCCTCATCCTAGAGCTGCATACACACCGCCATGCATACATTATTAGAACATTGATTAATGTTGCAAAGAGGGTTAATTGGGCTAGAAATCGACTGAGCTTGTGCTTCTCCACACCAAGCAGCCTTAAACTATACTGCCTGCCAGTAGGGAAGACACAAGTCTCCTATACTTTGAGTCCTTTGGCTCAGGTAACATTTCCTATACACTGATTCACATGCATATGATCTATTGGCTCTGCTGTTTTTGTGTGAGATGCAAAGTTCTCGGACACCCTACACTGGTAGGAGTGGCGCTATATAACTAACTCAATGCATCTGAGAGTGTGGTTATGGAAACTTGGTCAACTGTTAAAGGGGGCTAGTGAGAGAATCTGTAGGGGAGGCGGCATTGGGGGGGCGCCAACCACATTCTGGCACAGGGCGCCGGCATCGCCAAGGCCGGCATCGCCGTTTACCGCGAGAGGGCGTGAGTTCTACAACGCTTTTAGGGGCGTGCTGAATTACATTAATTACAACCAGCATGGCGCAGGATACAAACCAAATTATTTCCGGCAACTAAGTATAATTTTCTAGGGATACCCAATGAGACTTGTTTGTTGGGCAGAAAATAACAGATTTTGAACTTTAGCTACTGAGACTTATGCAGTCCATGCACAACTAGCTAGTGCATGGCCCATTACGATATGCTGGAGAGAACCAGGCCCAAAGTCTCAGCGCCTTATCAATATGCAGTGATTCTGGGAAGATCACTTACTCTCCCCGTGCCTAATAAGAAAGGAGTGTGTCCTTGGTGTGGCGTAATTTGGTGCCCAGGTAAAGCGCGCAAACACTCGATACCTTTCTGGTCGTGCAGCACTACCATAAACTGAAAAATATATATGGTACCAAATAGTCTAGCATGAGGGTGTGTTGCAGACATATTAGGGTAATCTGCAGCTCACTAGTCACTTTATTTTAACAAGATAAGCTGTTTTGCATAGTGTGGACGTCAGTGATCTGGCTTTGTCATTCGAGATCTGCAGCATGCGCTTTACCTATTTCTGATAGTTGGGCTCCGTAACAAGATATTACTCACACATAGTTTCAGTATGAGCACCCCCCCCCTGTGCCAGCCGGTTAGTGGATAGCCCTAGCCTGGACTAACACAGCCAGATCTCTACAGCAGCCACCTGTGTCTCCAAAATACCGTAAAATAAGTTCTGTTTGACACCATAGGTGTTTGGCGGTAGTACTGTAATTTAGGTGACTTTCTGTGCTGGCCGAAATGTGCGGGGGTAGCAAGCTTGGTTCTTACTAGATCAAGGTTGGAGACGGGTGTGTCAGGGAGGGCCGTGACAAACTAAGCTAGTGTGAGTGGGTGGTTCTTGGTGCTGGGCACCACCTCTTATTGTTCAGCTCCGGCGCTGGTGACAGGCTCCCAGTTAGCACTGTCGGTCTACTTTTAGAGCGTACCGCCACAGCTCGCAGTGAGGAATTCAATCTCATTAAGATTGCTATTGCCTGCTGCACAGGCCGTTCTATTAGCGGTGGGAGTATGGAATAGTCTTTACTGTTGGGCCTTTAACGCTGCAGCGGGCCTACTAACAGCTGGTATAGCCCGCTACGGCGGGCTATAAGGCTGTACTCTGTTTTCCTTTGTGGAAGGGTTTTATTGGAAACATTCTGATTGAGACAAGTATTGGTATAGATACATGTTGTTATTTGCCGGTACAGTAAACTGGCTACTTTTACTTCCACTTTCGTCGAACAATACGGCGTTCCAACACAGCATGGTTTTCAGAGTCTGATGTAAGATATATAGGCATTGTTGTCCAAACATCATGCTCAGATTGGTCCCGGTAATGTAATTCTTATTGCAGCCCACACGCTGGTGGATCTACAATCCATGCAAGCAACCTATGGGGCAGTTTCCCAAGCTCGAGTTGAGTTAGTGGTCTCTCTTAACTTGAAGGATGTTTCATTCCTGGAAGCCCTGAACCAGAGGCCACCATCACTGTTCACACTATTGGCCACAAGCTTTCCTTCGATTCCTGGCTTCAGGTTGAAAACGCATGGCCTTATATTTCAAATGTACTCTTTTGCAGGCCACTCGCCATTTTAATAAGGAAGTAGGCTTAGGCTGATGGTGATTAAGATAGTCACATGTGATCAAATATTGGTTAAATGTTTGGATTTGGAATATCGATGTTATTATTGTGCGTTCCGCGCTTGAGTATATACAGAGTATTCAGCGGCCTGAGCTGTTTTGAGACAAGCTGAAGGCCTGGGTTTGTGGGTCATACATAACAGCTTGAAGGTTATACTCCCTGTTCCACAGGGAGGCAAGGTAAAGCCCAGAGGGACCTGGTCTACCGAGACTTAGCCTGGCGCCTCTTCTGCGACCTTTTGAAGTTCGTTTATTTAATTTATGACGGTGACAGATGCTATCACAGTTGTTGATAGGCACCAGGGCTAATATTTGGTGTCGCCCATAGATGCCCTGTGTTGGGTGAATGATATCTGAGAGCTGTACTCCTTAGAAAAGGACATTGCCAAATAGGCAAGCCAATGGCACATCAAGTGGTTATGAATAAAAAATAAAAAAAAAACAATACTGCTCTCTTTTATCCATTCTACGTTATTAATGTGTTGGCGTGAAATGTTCACCTTCACCACGTCATGACCCCAAGATTAAAAACTACTTGTGGTGTTCACCAGGGACCCCCTTTAAATGGAAACACTTTGGGGGAACAAGGTTTATTACACTAGGTCCCAGATATTGGAACTCCCCACCTCTAGAGACGAGGTGCTGCACTGACCTCATGACTTCCCGCAAACTCCTAAAACATGGCCAGTTAGACAGGTATATGAGTAACATACCACTCTAACAGGTTCCAGAGTAGCACCAGGGAACCAATCTGGTACGGGTGCCCTACAAATTTAGTATAACATAACATAACAAATGTTGGATGGATTTCATAATCTTTTAGGAGCAGAACATAATGTGTATTGCACAAACTGAGAGATTCGAAAACAGAGCTTGTGGAACCACACAGGATGTTTCACAAGGTGACAGCAAGCCATACTGTTGGAATAAACAATTAATGAAAAGGAAATTACACTATTTTGAAATTAATTACATAGACGTCAACAAGTTTAACGATATTTTGGGCTAAATAGTTATGGTTAAAGGTGAGATAAGGTTACATCGTTTTACAAAATCAATTCTAAGCAATTGCAGTTCAAGTTGTATCAGTCAATAACAATTGTTGTGGTTCGCATTAGGTTTTGAATTAGGGAAGGAGGGGCTGAGCCAATTTAATTATTATAACCGATTTGACTTCTACATAAAAATTAGTGCAAATTACATGTCGTCTTCAGGAAATATGCTTTAATTTTAAGTGAATTAAAAGTAGGAATGTACCGAAATATTTCAATAATATTTATCTTAGTTTGATTTTATATGAACTATTGAAGAACAAGGCTAGAATAAGACTCCATCATCTACGTTAATGTAACTTAACTTGCAAGAATATTTAATAAAACCTGTATTATTTGGTAGTTATGATGATTCCCAGAATGCTGGGTCATTATTGGCAGTAGGGAGGCCAATCCAAGGAGATGTTGCTGAGATTGATCATTGGAAGTAAACAATAGGATAATAATACAACGTGAAAGGAAGAAAAAGTAGGGGTTAATGGCCGAAAAGGTAAATACGGCAGAGTTAGCAGTTTTATCCGTATAATTGATGTGTTTTAGCATGCTGTAGGAAGGTGAGATTGTCTCAACGAGTGTGGCATTAACCATTCAGAGACAGTGACTTGAAGCAGCCAGGGACAGTGAGCGTATGTTTCCCGTGTGCTGGGTGAGAGTACAAAGACAGAGGCTGTTGCCCCCATACCGTCTGATGTTCACAGCTTTTAAGAGCCCATCCCATCATTAGATACCCGTGATGTCAGCTTGTGTGGATAAACGTAGGGAAGGCAGTTAACTCACACGTTACCTCCATCTTGCTTTACTGTGCTTAGCTATTGGAAACACGCTTCTAAGCCAGAATGACCCTAGTTTGGCCCAATTGAAAATCACAATGGGATTTCATGTCCATATACGCCAAAGCCAGCTTGTAGGGGCAGGGCACCTATTACAGCGAAGGGAGGAAGGGGGGGCTCTGGCAGCGACGGGAGCCTCCCCAGAGCTGTGGCGGAGTTACAGGGCGATCTGGAGGCAGAAGGGTACAGTAAGGGTACCTCTGCGACAGGCGGTACAGTAAGGGTACCCCTGTCAGGCACAGTAAGGGTGCCCGAGCCAAGGTCCGGGAGCCGAAGGAGGTTCTGGGAAGACCGCGACGGCGCCCCGTTAGTCCTTCGGGCGGTTGGGGGGCCTGACCAACCGGGGGTGTGCCATAACACGCTCCGCCCCCGTTAAAAGAGGCGGGAGTATTAGACAGATCACGTGATCCAAAGGAGGATCTGAAAAAAAATGTGCCGCACTGTCGGGCATCGACCCACCGTGCGTGCTGGCTCGCAAGGCGGGCGGAGCAGCGAGGGGCTGCTTGCCCTGGATCGCCCGTAAGATAACCCACTTATCGTCATACTTATGTTGTATGAAATAAACCTGCAGCAGTTCTTCACCCATAACGAATGTGTCAGTGTAATCTTTGGGTGACGTCTGTGCATGCGTGTTGAGTGGAGCGGATGACGGTGTGGTCACTATGCCGCTGCCCGCGTCCCACGCAGGGGGACATCAGCAGGGCTGCCCTCTAGTGGCCACCCGTCGGAGCCTCCCCCCCCCCCTGCTCCGCCTCTCTCGTGAGGCCGCGCCTCGGGGAGGGTAGGCCCCCAATGGGTTTGGTTTGGGGAGGCGTGCCGCGGGGCTGGGCGAGGCTAGTCGCCCCCCTTTTTAAGCATCACACCCCCGCAGATCTCCCTCTGCTTCCTGCGCTCCTCCTGGCCACGCGAATTCCCACCCTTTCCGCTTACCCTGCGCAGCGGAGGCAGTGCGCTATTGGAATGTAGTAATGTTTTTTCTTGCGTTGCAGGCGGAGTTACAGGGCGATCTGGAGGCAGAAGGGTACAGTAAGGGTACCTCTGCGACAGGCTGTACAGTAAGGGTACCCCTGTCAGGCACAGTAAGGTTGCCCGAGCCAAGGTCCGGGAGCCGAAGGAGGTTCTGGGAAGACCGCGACAGCGCCCCGTTAGTCCTTCGGGCGGTTGGGGGGCCTGACCAACCGGGGGTGTGCCATAACACGCTCCGCCCCCGTTAAAAGGGGCGGGAGTATTAGACAGATCACGTGATCCAAAGGAGGTTCTGAAAAAAAAATGTGCCGCACTGTCGGGCATCGACCCACCGTGTGTGCTGGCTCGCAAGGCGGGCGGAGCTGCGAGGGGCTGCTTGCCCTGGATCGCCCGTAAGATAACCCACTTATCGTCATACTTATGTTGTATGAAATAAACCTGCAGCAGTTCTTCACCCATAACGAATGTGTCAGTGTAATCTTTGGGTGACGTCTGTGCATGCGTGTTGAGTGGAGCGGATGACGGTGTGGTCACTATGGACACAAAATATTGTCCAGGCACCACACCGCTCTGCGAGAGTGACTTCATTCGCTTAATGAACCAAACTCTTCCCCGGAGCTACAGCACCTAGCAGACAACGTGCTGCACTCAGGGGTCCAAAATATTAAATGCTGCAATGACCAACCTGCTTGGACCGCCCTCCCCACTGACATTATTTTAGAACGAGGGGAGGGGGCAGCGGAGAGCGCTGAATTTAATAGAACTCATCTGCCTCGCATCAGCCAAGCTACTCACACAATGTTGGAGCGCCTGGACCGACGCGCGCAGTCCGGCCGAGTCACGGTGCACAATGCCCCATTCAATGAAAACAATTGCTTCCTCAATGAGTCAAATCGCGCAAGACCCTCTAATAAAGCTGCCCGTACTGGTGGAACCCACGCAACGGCAGTATGCAAACTTAGATGTAACTGGCCAATGGGACTAGACAGGCTTACCTGCCATATCCCAAATACATTCATAGACATTACTCAATGCGGGCGGACGCTGGAGCCTCATCCGGGCTGGGAGGTAGCGACTGGATGACATTTGCCTAGTTGCCGGGGTCCGCGCCAAACGCTGGCTTGGGGCGTGCGCCTGTTGTACGGTTAGTGCAGACATTGCCTGGTCACGAAACCGACTCTGACATCCTCACAACAGGCACTGGCGGCTCCTCCATAGGGGCGTTTGGACGTCGCCCCACTTCTTTCTCGCAGTGCGAGAAGCAGAAATATAAAATGGGTATAATTTTATATGTTTCTGCTTCTCGCACTGCGAGAAAGCAGAAGTGCCTGGTTGGGGGCGGGAGGGGGGGCGGTCGTGCTTGAGGGCAGGGGGGAGTGGCTTACCCACTGTTGTGGGTACTGACTGTTTGGTCGGCCCCTGGAGCTGACCAAACAGACAGTACCCACAACAGCGGGAAAGCCACTCCCCCCTGCCCTTGAGCACGTCCCACTCTCCCTTTTGCTCCATGTAGGAGAAAATTGCGCTGCTGGGGCGCTCTCCCCTGTGCCTCACCAATCACAACGCTGTCATTGCAGCATTGTGATTGGTTAAGGGTAGGAGAGGGAGGCTGCCTGCTGGCTGCTTCGGTGCTGCTTCCTGTTCCTGGACTTCCAGTTCCAGCAGGAACACGCGGGACTCGGCTGCAGCATTACACCATCTAGCCATTGTAGCATTGTGATTGGTTAAGGGTAGGGGAGGGAGGCTGCCTGCTGGCTGCTTCGGTGCTGCTTCCTGTTCCTGGACTTCCAGTTCCAGCAGGAACACGCGGGACTCGGCTGCAGCATTACACCGTCTAGGAGCATTGGCCAGGCAACGCGCAGGGTACCTGGTGGTAAGGTAGGTAACGTTTTTTTATTTGTATTCCCCACCCAGCAACCTCGAACACTCCCCCCCTCCCCTCCCGCGAGCCAGGCAGCCGCGGCTGTTTCTGTAGCCTCAATGCTGGAGCCATGCATAGCCGTGTCTGTGTATATACCACCTGGATATTAGAGATTCTCTGAGAAGTTTGTGATACAAGTTCAATTTGAGCAAGAAATGGTACACTGTGTCTAGGCATGCAAATTAAAAGTGTGACCGTGTGTGTACGGAAAGCGTCCTTCAGTCGCATCTGACAGAGAATGTATGATCATTCAAGGATGGGCGGCTTCACTAATCTGATCTGTGAGTGAGTTCAAAGTCACACTTAGGAGTCATGACAGTGCTGAATCACGCTTTTATTTTATTGAGGTTGACATAACCAGTTCTACTGAGTTCGGCAATAAAAATGGATAACTTTATTTGTTTAATGAGTTTTTATGGCGCTGCCAGTCCTTTGCTTTATGACTGCCTCGCAGCACTAGCACACAACAAGCGAAATGTTAGAAAAGTTAGAGCGTATTTACATTACAGTTACGCATTGATTGTGTGGGTGCCGGGGAGCTTGCAGTACCACAGGGGCCATGTTTTCACTAGGCCTCACGATTCGTGCACTTGTGCGCCCAGCATGCACTGGGACTGGGTTTGTGCACACAATTGCCAGGGCGGTGGTAGCCCTGCTTCAGCCGGCCTGAGCTCAGATGTAATAGAAGATGCGGGCTTGGCGTACTATACAGTGTGGTGTGCCAGCTGTAATGCCCAGCTTAAAGTGCTCCAGTGTAATGATTAGCCGGGAATTTGGAACACAAAGGTATTTTGTTCATGTGCAAATTGGCTCATTGTACATACTGTATGATACCACAAGTGTACTAGTATGCAGCAGTGTTTTGTTCCACTGATTCTTATTCTCTGGTCTATGCGTGCTGTGTTCACCTAGCTCTCTTGGACTGTGTTTATTTCCTGGGTTTCCAAATTGAATGCAGTTTTCCTGTGCTTGCCAAACGTTGCTTTGTACGTGTTATCCATACTGTCCTCAGGCTCTTATTCTCAGGATTGCACACATTATGATGTTGTGTCACATATTATGGCAGTGTTAATTCTGTGTTGTGGTCCTCTGCTTAATCATTGGAGTCTGTCAGCACCCTTCAATGAGTGATAACATGAAGAGGTTAGATCTTGCACACTTGTTATAGTTTGGTGTGGCAGTTTACGCCTCACTACTTTACAAGTCCACCAACCGCCACTGGGTCCCAGCATGACCCGGCTGCGTGCTCACAGAACACGACCTAGCCCAGCCGGGACACCTCTACGGATTCAATGGCGATGCAAGTTGCGCGTCCTAGTAATCTGGTGAAGGCGTCCTACAAAGCATTCAAGACGTTGGGGATGGGTGCCACTTTGCGTTCCTGGCCACATGGTACCATCCATTGCTCCCCATTGATGCATGGCTGCTTAACTGCTACAGAGGGGTGCCACAGGGACAAGCAATGCAGGCACTTGCAATACAATTGTTTACCCTTATATAGGCAAAACTAGAGGACAGCAGAATACTACCATCGCAGCGCCACAACCAAGAGCCATGTTATGTTTAGAGCCCACTGACGGGTGTGGTACAGCTCCCACATGCCTAGAAACCAACACCTTAATAGGGGGAAAAGGAGAAGGTAGACTTCTCTGTTGTGTCCCACCTTTGTCTCCAGACCTGACCAGCCTGGAACCACATGGAGCACCACTGGTGCTCGCGTGGGCCCCTGCCCCATGCCGTCACGACTGCCGTTCGCTGACGGGGCCTGCAGTGTCGCGGTACCCCCGCACCTCATGTCGCTGCCCCAGCGTGCTGAGGCGGAGGCTGCCTGGCTCCGTCGCGCCGGGTGGGCCCGAGTGCACTTATGGCACCCTCCCCGCACCTGAGGGCTCACTGACCAGGGGCTGCGGCTTCGCGCACACCCGCACATAACAATGCTGCCCCAGCGTGCCACAGCTGGGGTGGAGGCTGCCTGTCCTTGTCGTGCCAGGGAGGTTCCTGGTACTCTGGTGGCACTCTCCCCACACCTGGTGGCTCGCCTCCCGGGAGCTGCGACATCGTGCACCCCTGCAGTTTCCGATGCCGCACCAGTGTGCAAGGATGAAAGTCCGCACACACTTGCCTACATTGGTCCAACAACTTTCAGAATGCACCTCTGCGTGGTGCATTAGCCCACTGATCCACCTTGGCCTTAACCTGGGGCGGTGGCTGCCTGGCTCCCTTCACACGGGGGGAGGGCCCGGGTACCAGCGTAGGTCCCTCCCCGCGCCCCCGCGGTCACTGTTCACACAGTCGCACCCCCCTGCCCTCACAGGCAACGTGAAAGCATAGGAGGGGGAGGGGGGTTAGGATGCCGTGCAGAAAGGCTGTTGACCCCCAGGGCACCCCGCTCCGCCTGAAGGCCCCGGCCGCATCTTGGCACAAAGAGCCAGCCTCAGAATCATTGACAGCATTGGGATTGAACCTCACGCTTCCAGGGAGACTGGAGCCTTAACGCCACGGCTTGGACCGCCTGGCCACTCTCCTCTCAATATGCCCAACACCAGACTGGGGGAGCTGCGCCACCAACCAGCGACACTTCTGACGGTGTGTCTGGCACCAAAAGGCATACTGGCCTCTCCCCGTATCCAACAAGGGAGGGAGCCTCTATGGTGCCACCGCCAGAGCTCACTGAGAGTTGTCCCCAACACCCTCCAAGGCGGACCACAGCGTGGCCAGGCCGCCCTGCCTCGATCCAGCCCCCGATGAGGAGACCGGGCGAGGAGGGGGCGGGTATGCACTCACCGCAACTTTAGCAGCTCGGGGACACGTCTGCTCAGCATCAAGGGCAGCCACACAGATGGCGTGTCTGGCGCAAAGAGGACGCCAGAGAGGTGGGAGGGAGGTATAAGTACCCACCCCTGACCTCTGTCTGCTGGAAGTGACGCGCCTAGCGCGCCAAGGTGAAGGAATCCTTCCTGAGTCCAACCCTTGGCCAGTAGGGTGGCATTTGTGCCCAAATGGCACTAAAGGACCGCCCGTTGGAATGGCCCCCTGCGGTGGGTGTGGACAGCCGCAGTTCCTCACGTTCCTTCAATATGACCTGCTGGCGTGGACCGGAGCAAAATAAAAATCACAAACACGCAACAGTATCCCTGTAACCTCCAGTCCCAAGTGACGGAGGTCTGTGATGTGCTTTTTATAGTAGTAAATGTTAAGAATTAAATATATAGATATATATGTGTGTGTGTGTTTATATAAGTATATACTTATATATAGTATTCACTGAAAAAACCATGGGTTTCACACACGTTATAGTTAGGAATTAGCATTTAAAAAACCTTAGAAATTCAATGAAAAAACCAAAGGTTTCACACATGTTATAGTTAGCTGGACATTTCACTCGTAAAAAACCAATGAAATTCCCCCGTTATAGTTAGTTCAGCTAACTATAACTCGCGCGCCCGCAATGCACTGCTGATGACGTCACATATTACATCACTCATGACATGGTCAGTGACATCACTCATGACATCACTGATGACATCTCAAATGACATTACTGATGACATCACTGATGACATCATCCAGTGAATGTGTGTGTTTCTGAAAATTAAATATGTTTTATATATGTATATCTCAAGGTCGATGGAAGAATAAATGGGTATATAAGTGTCTAAATGGATGATTTGTTTTTGAAAAATTGATTGTGTAACTGACTGATTAAGTGTATCATAGTGAATACATGGCTTAGTGAGTAATGTTTAAATATGTAAATATCTGTATCAGTCTCTCACTTTGTGTATAAGTGGCTGCATGGGTTGGTGAGTAGCTACATGGGTGTCTATATAGGTTATTAGTTGGTTTTATGAGTATCAGTCTGAGTGTCTGCATGGTTCGGTGGGGGTATTACGTAGTGCATAGGTGCATGAATGATTGACTCACTCTTTGTATGTGTTGAAGACAGCATGTGTGCAAGACACTATGGGTGGATGAGTGAGTGTATGGGTGTGTTAGTGAGTGAATGACTGTCTTAATAGTGTCTTTATGAGTAACTACATATGTTTTAAACTAGTATATGTGACTATTGGTGTATATAAGCGAGTATATGTGAGAGTGAGAGATTGAAAGAGTTCCTGTATGAATAAGTATGTGTTTCTATAAGTGATTGTTTAAAAGACTAAGTATGTGTAAGTTTCCGTAGAAGCAAGTGTGGTGGTGTGTGTATAACTGTATATGCAAGTAAATGTATGTTTGATTCTTTTTTAGCATGAGTGACTATGTGTGTGAGTACCTCTATGGATGAGTGCATTGTGTAACAGGATGTATAGGTGTATGAGTACATATGATGAGTGAGTACATGTATGAGTGACTGTATAGGACTGTTGGTGAATGAGTGGATGTGTATGTGGATCTTAGAATTACTGTATTGGTTGTTGTAACTGGTATTGGTATGTCCATTGTTTTTAAAATTTTAATTTCTATTTTTGAATGTGTGTATCAAAGGTTATATTAGAGGAAGAGGAGGTCTGCCACTCTATCACAAGGATGATGTCATCAGTGATGTCATCAGTGATGTCATTTGAGATGTCATCAGTGATGTCATGAGTGATGTCACTGACCATGTCATGAGTGATGTAATATGTGACGTCATCAGCAGTGCATTGCGGGCGCGCGAGTTATAGTTAGCTGAACTAACTATAACGGGGGAATTTCATTGGTTTTTTACGAGTGAAATGTCCAGCTAACTATAACATGTGTGAAACCTTTGGTTTTTTCATTGAATTTCTAAGGTTTTTTAAATGCTAATTCCTTACTATAACGTGTGTGAAACCCATGGTTTTTTCAGTGAATTAGCAAGGTTTTTTAAATGCTAATTCCGAACTATAACGTGTGTGAAACCCATGGTTTTTTCAGTGAATTTGCAAGGTTTTTTAAATGCTAATTATTTTTTTTTTCTTCTATTTTTTTAAACATATTTTTATTTTAATTTTCTATCCTTTTTTAAAGACTATGGTTAAATTTTTAAAATTCTATAATATGTTTTTTTTAATATATTTTATAAAATAAACAGGTAAAATTTATTAGCAATACATTTTTTCCTTTTTTTTTTTTTTTTTTAGTACGCGTACCGTAAGCTTACGGTAAGCGTACGGTTTACGCAATGTCCGTAATTTATCTACGCTGTTTGCGTATAGTTACGCAATTTGCGTAGCCGCGCGTACTCCGCGTGGGACGCGTACGCGTGTACGCTACACGCGCACGTTACGCGGAAGTGTCGGGGGGTGACTGTTATGCGCATGCGCGCAAGCGCGTGTCTTTTTTACGCGCATGCGTACTTTTGCCGTAAGCGTACCGTAAGCGTACGGTAGGTCATGTGATCATGAAACACAACTTTTGATTGGTTGAAACTACTTTCAGTTCTAGAACTCTCCTACACCACACCCATTCCCCTCATTTCTGCTTGTGATCCCTTAGGAGAAGGAGCTGGGTTGTCTTTGTGATACGATGGCAGAACAGCAGAGCCCTTCTGAGAGTGAGGCTAGCACTAGCAGCACTACCTTGAGGCAGAGAGCGAGGAAACAAAAGACCTCTTATGTATGGGATTATTTTACTTTTCCTGAAGGCCAGCAAAAGGTAAATGCACCCTTAGTAACTTGTAAGCTGTGTAAGCGTGTACTTTCAAGAGGTAATCCTGACAGGAAGTATTCCTTTGGGGATCACACCATGATGAGACACCTCAAGGATGTACACAGAAGGACACATGCTCGACTTACTGAAGGTAACCCTTCAGTAAATCAACCAAGCACATCCACAGCAGCTCAGCCTGGACCAGCATCTGCAGAGCCGAGTCCTTCTTCTGCAGGTCAGGTGAGCCCTTCATCTGTGGGGGGAGCATCTCCTTTTGCTGGCCCTCTGGAAATTAACCCTCGATTTCTGAGGGTTGATATTCGATGCGCCTCTTGTCATGATCTAATTTGTCATAGGGAGACCAGTGTTTCCCTAGTGAACAACAAAATAGATCAGCACACTTGTCGCAGAGACTAATTTTCCCAATCTTTCTTTCCTCTGTCCCTGCATGAACACAACGGCTCTTTTAAGAGCCAACCTTATCTTTCATCTTTTTTTTATATATGTTTTTAAAAACTTTTTTTATTTTTTTTTTACCGTACGGTGCGCGTAATTTTTTTTTTTTTTTTTAAAAACACTAAAAATCAATTATCACATTACAAGGTCCTTGAGAGACTACAATTAAAAACTGAAAATGTGATTGTAGAGAAGTAGAAAAAAAGGAACCATGATACTATTGACTTACCATACCCGCTCCAAAAAATATTTATTCATTTGTTTTTTTTAAAAATTGCTTTAAAAATGGTTCTAGGTTTTGAAAATTTTCTATATCAATCTGAAAAAAAAGAAAAAAGTATTAATATTTTTTAAAACATTTTATAATACAGTACACATATTTACATATTTATCAAAAAATAATTTTTGCCTTATTTTTGCTGTTTTCAGAATATATTGCATTTCACTATAAATTGTGAAAGCAATTGCATTCATCATTTAACAGCGGGCAAAGAAAAAATAACAATCTCAAAGATTGTATTAAAAAAGCCCAGAATCTCTTTTTACTTAAACTTAACAATATAGAAATGCATAATATTCTAAAAAATATCATCTAATATCAATACTTATTTCTTTAAAATACCGTCTGATATTTTTGTTTCAGAAGTATAATCACAATATTATATCTCAAATAACTCCACAATACATCTGGTTCCATTTCCTTTAGGCCAAATAGTAATTTTAAAATTCTTTTTTGATTAAATTTCCAATGGTAATCCAATAAAATTCTAAAGTTTAATTTGTACAGATCTCACCGATTCTCTGTAACATATTGGTTCCCGAAAGATTTATTAATAATTTATTAAGTCCACAATAGAATTGGTTACCTTTCCGCATGGCCAAATAGTAATTTAAAAAATCTTTTTTGAAAAAATTTCCAATGGCACTCCAATAACATTCCAAAATTTAAATTGTGCAGATGTTACCGATTTTCTCTAAATTTTTGGTTTTCAAAAGTTTCATTAAAAATTAAAAAAGTCCACATTACAATTGGTTATCTTTCCATTAGGCCAAATGATAATTTAAAAAATCTTTATTTTTGAAAATTCCAATGGTAATCCAATAAAATGGTAAAATTGTTTTGTCCAGATCTTGCCAAGTCTCTCTAAAATTTAGGTTTCAGGAAGATTAGATAGGAATTTGCTAAATCAAAAGGCAAACGTTGCTTAAAAACCAATTGGGAATCATTACACAGTGTCCAGCCTTTTTCACATTTAAGATAAACTGTGTAATGTCCAGAAGTTACAGTAGGTCCTTCATGGAAAATTATTGCAACAGTTACAAAAGTTTTTCCTGAAATTGATAATTGCTGTCCTGTAAACTTCTTTATTAAAGTATCCAATTTTGAACCATCAGCTCTACATCGTTGCATCATTAAAATTACATACTGTCCGTATTCCTTTAAAATTAACGTTGAAAACATGTCAGATTGACACTCACCGCATTGCATGCTATGATTAGCATCTTTAACTAATTTAGCAAAAGTGACTGTTTTACTCTCTGGCAATGTCAAATAAATAAACCTTTCATTATCAACATTAGAGCCACATATATTATAACAGTTTTCACAACTATGTTCCCATTTATAAGAGAGACCAAATAAATTATCAATTGCAACTTCTTCTTCTTCCAGTACCTGAAGAAAAAACATCAAAAATTCGTGTGCGTCTTGCTGTTCATTTTGAGAAAACTGTGTTCGTCCTGAACATACATCTAAAAGTTTTCTAATTTCAGTAGCACTTTCTATTTGAGTTTTATCATTACTCAGCTTTTGAAAAAGGAGACTCAACTCAGAACAGAATCTTTTTCCCTGATTTACTATTATCTGCTCTTGCACACTTTCCAGATAAAATGTAACATTCAGCTTCTCCACCAAAAAATGGCTCCCCCTTTCCATCTAATGCAACTGTGAAATCACCAGAGCAATACGCAATAAATCTCTGCCTGTAATTCCTATTTGGACACAGAGTCATGTTTTCATATTAGTCACAAAACGAAATTTCTTTGCCAATTTGAAAGCACACTTACTGCTCTTTTTTTTTGGCAAGTGATAATCACTTTTACAGACTGACACATTATGAATCCACTTTTCAGATTTTTTAAAAAGCCCATGTCCAGACTGCTTTTTCAGACCACCACCATGTGTATCCTGGGTGACTGCCTACACTCCAGCAAGGGCAACCAGCCTTAGTGATGCTGAATGTATTTGCATTACAGACTGAAACCTCAAACCCCGCTCGCTTGTAAATACTGTGCATGATTCTACATGGAAAGCAGCTGGGTGTGTGCTAAGAGTCTGCTTCTGCACCAAAAAATCGCTCCCCCTTTTTCCTACTAATGCAACTGTGAAATCACCAGAGCAAAACGCAATAAATCTCTGCCTGTAATTCCTATTTGCACACAGAGTCATGTTTTCACATTAGTCACAAAACGAAATTTCTTTGCCAATTTGAAAGCACACTTACTGCTCTTTTTTTTTGGCAAGTGATAATCACTTTTACAGACTGACACATTATGAATCCACTTTTCAGATTTTTTAAAAAGCCCATGTCCAGACTGCTTTTTCAGACCACCACCATGTGTATCCTGGGTGACTGCCTACACTCCAGCAAGGGCAACCAGCCTTAGTGATGCTGAATGTATTTGCATTACAGACTGAAACCTCAAACCCCACTCGCTTGTAAATACTGTGCATGATTCTACATGGAAAGCAGCTGGGTGTGTGCTAAGAGTCAGCTTCTGCACCAAAAAATCGCTCCCCCTTTTTCCTACTAATGCAACTGTGAAATCACCAGAGCAAAACGCAATAAATCTCTGCCTGTAATTCCTATTTGCACACAGAGTCATGTTTTCACATTAGTCACAAAACGAAATTTCTTTGCCAATTTGAAAGCACACTTACTGCTCTTTTTTTTGGCAAGTGTTAATCACTTTTACAGACTGACACATTATGAATCCACTTTTCAGATTTTTTAAAAAGCCCATGTCCAGACTGCTTTTTCAGACCACCACCATGTGTAACCTGGGTGACTGCCTACACTCCAGCAAGGGGCAACCAGCCTTAGTGATGCTGAATGTATTTGCATTACTGAGTCCAACCTCAAACCCTTAAACTATTCTTTTTTTATACCAGTACACCTTAATTTATTGTGAAAACATAGTCCATATTATTTTACATGTTCCTCACATTTAAATTTCTCCCAAAACAGAAAATAATAAACACAACTTCAACAAAAAGAATTACATTTCTATTATTCATTTCTTAATTTACCATATACATCTCCTATCAAACTCTAAACTCACCTTTAAAATTAGTTAGTTGTGAAAGAAATGTGGCACTCAAACAGCAGATTATCAGAGCCAGGATCTCTGTTCTCTACACCTCTCTCCTCTCAGCAGAACCAGATAATGGCAAAGTTTCCCTCTATTTTTCCACACATATACATGTAAGTTTCAAATCTCAGTGCTTCCCCCTTTTTTTCAAATGTAATCACACATTTCTATTGGTTGAAAACCAACCCTTTTCCAAAAGTACCCTTCCCCCAACTTGACTTCTGCCTAGTACCCTTCCCCCAACTTGACTTCTGCCTGCTACCATAGCAACAGCTCATGGAACTCTGCTGTGTGGAGTTAGGTCAGAAGTTCACCACACAATGTTTCAATTCCACAGAGCAAGAGTGCTTGACTTTTCAAACCTTACAGCAAATCCATTGTACTGTTCTTTGGTAACACATTTTTCTGTACCAATACAAAACATGCTTCTATAAATTTACACATACAGCCTAGTTTTTAGTGTAGAATGGTATGAAACAGCCAATCAGTTCTTTTTTTTATGAAAAAAATATGTATGCCTCCATTTCCAAACTGTCTTTCATTTCTTTTTACCATTCTACTGAATTACACCTCCTGAGTGCATCCAGATCTCCTTTGAAGATGTTCACAGTGTAGATTGTAGGACACAGCTATGTCTTCTGGAGTGAAAAGTTTGCAGAGAAAACAGGTATTGTGAGAGACCTTGCTTTGCCAAATGTAGACATTAAATGGATTGGTCAGAGAGGGTTAAAGTGGCACCAATTGATGCCATTGGTGAAATCCTTCATGCAAATCCAACACCCTGACCTCATAATAGTGCACTGTGGTGGCAATGACCTAGGCACTTTGACTGGGGTCGGTCTGGAAATGCTTATGAAGGACACCTTTGCACAACTGTTTTCACTTTTCCCTAAAACTGCCTTTGTGTTTTCCAACATATGCCAAAGGCAAAAATGGAACTGGTCCAATCAATTCTGTCCGCAGATTGACAAAGCAAGAAAGCACGTCAACAAATCTGTTTCTGCTTTCCTCCGTGACTATAGTATGGGTTCCATTTACCACAACAACTTGCGTTACGACATGCAAGACATTTATAGAGGAGATGGTGTGCACTTCAATGATGAAGGGAACAGAGTCTTCCTCTTGAACCTTAGACTCTGCATCGGTACTTACTTGTAGGTACCACTAAAAAATAACTTCATAAACACAACGGCTCTTTTTAGAGCCCCCTAATATCTAAACTCTTAAATCTGCATTTCATTTCTTTTATTTTTTTTTTTGTTACCGTACGCTTACCGTACGCGTACCCCGTGATTTTTTTTAAAATCAATAAATGTTTTCTTTGTACTTTTCTGTCCTTCTTTGACCCCCTCACAAATGTAAGGGGGTCTGTAACTCTCCTCCTTGCCCCCTTTTCTTGTTATCACTCTTTTTTTTCTGAGTGAAACACACGAAATGGCGGCCGCCGCTTCCTGGTTTCGGCCGATTCGAATGTTTACTAAGATCTAAGAGCCAATCAGAATCGCGCTCGCGCACGCCACCGTACGCGTACGGTAAGCGCACCGTAAGCGTACCGTAAGCTGGCTCAGATATATATATTGATTTAAAGGCTATTTTCTCAGAATCTACTGAACAGATTTACACCAAACCTACAAAAGGCACTTCCTTGACCTGAGGACTACCTCTCTGCCAAATTTCTAGTAATTCTGTTCAGCCGTTCGGGCTGTAGCCCTGTCTAAAGGTCCTATGGAAAAATGCATGGGAAAAACGCGTTTTGGGACCCCCCTTTTTATCTCAGCCCCCGCTTGACGAATCCCCCCAAGACTTTCAGGGTAGGAGCGGAGCGTAGCGCCCCACCTATTTTGAGAAATTCGCGAGGATTCGTCGACCGGCGCCAAAGTTATTCAAAATAGAATGTTGCGGATTTCCTATGGAAACGTGGTCCTAACTATAACTACCTACTGGCGACCGCCAGTAGGTAATTAAATATTAGTGAGATTTGTTTAATTAAAATTAGATTAATGTTTTATACATATATGTATATATATATGTTCCCTTGGGTGTTCTGCTCACCAGCAACACATGCAGTGGCATGCAGCCAATTGACAACAACACTTGTCCAGGTAAGATCTTTATTTCTTTATTCTCGTTTTCATTATCCTCATGTTCTCCATATGTAAGGCATTACACAATTTCAAGCTCCATACCAGAACGGACCGACCCGTTACGGCAGATTGCCTTCTACTGGGTCTATATATGAAAATATTTCCGATTTACTACTTCAATCTATATATATGTTAAGTAACAATATTTTGTATGTTTTTTGATAGTATTAGTGCGAAGCAATATTTTGTTAAAATATTTTTGTACTTACCATTACAAGGATAGGGACACAATTAGTAAATTATATTTTTGCCACAAAATTTGTGTTACTCAATAGTGCTAACACTATAATTACAATTTTAAACTATTGATTTTAAAAAAAATAATGTTTTTATTGAAGTACATGCATATTTAAAAGTTGCGCAGAGTTATGCTGAGGAAGATACAGTGCCATCATAGCAACTTTACATCTGTCAAACAACGTAAAAGATAGTACATATTCAAGCATTATTCTTACTGTACTGTTTTTTTCAGTTATTTCAACAGAAACAATGAAACCAATAACAACCATAAAACATCCCCCTCTTCCTTCCCCCCCCCCCTCCCCCCTCCCCGTTCTATCAATATTGTTCAGGACAGGGAGCAGTCATCTTATTAATCTGGCAGTGGTTCACACGAGTCACAATGGAAGACAGGGTTCTAACAATGATCCTCCGCCCAGCGCGTCACCTCTCAATCAGCCTATAGGCAGAGCACTGTATCCCATACATCTATAGGTCAATGTATGCACCTCAGGAGTGTTGCATGGTGGGTGCATATCATCTTTAGTCTGCTCCTTGAACTTCCGCAGTAACATACCCCAGGCCAGCGCTATGAAATATTTCCATAGAGTTACCCACTATATAAAAGCATGCTTTTCGCCCCACCCCCCTCCACAAGACGACTGCTTGTGCCAAAGCTGCCTAAGTGGGGGCCATTGGCTGTTTCCAATGCTAAGTAAGTGCTTGTTTGGCTAAAAGCAAAGCAGGGTCTACGAATTGAAGTGCAGGGTGCACCAGCTTAGGATGAGGAAACAAAACCACGAGCACAGCGTCAGGGGTCTCCTGGACTGACCGACCAGTCGTAATCGACAATACCTGGATCACCTGGGACCGATAAGTATGCAACGAGGAGCATGCCCACAGCATATGAGAGAGGCTTGCATCGAGAACAAGCACTGGGGGCAAGTTGAACCAGGAAATATCCTATAAATGCAAGCCAGTATAAGGTAGGAACTTTTGAGAATATTAAATTGGATATATTTAAAATGTGCCCCCTTAGCAGCCTTTTGTAGATTTTCCACGGCTGTTAATAATTCCCTATCATGGAGTGGTCTGACCAATTCAGCTTCCCAGGCAGTACAGAGAGGTAGGTGGGAGCTGTCGAGCAGGTGTAGAAAAGATCCATAGATCCATCCCACTAGTTTCCCCCAGGTACCCGCTGTGGGTAGTGTTTGATACACCTCATGTGTCCTGGGCATCCGATGGCGGATGTGAAAGGACATGGAGAAGGAGCATAATAATCGCTGATAAATCAGAAATTGTCAGAGCGGGAGATCACTGTCTGTCAAAGTGTCTAAAAGTCCATTATGTCCCCATTAAGAAACGTGTCTCCAACAGTAAAAAGACCTGCCTTATGCCGCAGACGAAGATATCCCACACGCAGTCACCCAGGCACTGCCGGTAGGTCCAGCAAAGGAAAAGCTGCTGCAAATGGTGTCACCGGGCCAGTAACATAATTTGTCCTGGCTAAGCAGGCTCTTGCCATCCAAAGGTGCCCCCTGGACCGAGCACCCAGTCGGGTATGGGAGGACCAGAAAATTGTTCACTAGGCCGTTCTGGAAGTCTACCATTTATGAGGCCCGCCTAGTAAAGAGAGGGCGCAGGCAGCCCCCTGCCACCCACTGGAATTGCGCAGCTAAGTAGTATCGTTTGGAGTCCGAGAGGGCCAATCCTCCCTCCGATACCGGGAGTTTCATTGTGGCGAGTGAGAGTCGGCATTGTCCAGCTCTGGATAGCAATGTCACTAAGGAGGATTCAAGTTGTTTAAAGAGATAACTTGGAAATAAGAGCGTGAGGTTAGTGACGTTGTAAAGGAGCCTGAGTAATGCCACCGTGTTCACCAAAGCCGCACCGTGATCTGTGTTCAGAGCCCATGTATCACCCTGCCCAGGTTCCCGCCTTGTAGGTCAGTGGGGGTATGGTATACTTAGATCCCTAGGTACCTGAAAAAAGCCACTTCAAACCGAATCCTATGTTCTAGCAGTGGGCAAAGAGGGAAGACGCAGGACTTGACCCAATACACCTTGAGACCGGATAGGGTTGAAAACCCAGATAGGACCTGTGCCACTGCGGCTGGGTCGATAGTCAATGAAACAGGAAGAGGTAATTCGTATACAGTGATGCAGCATGTGGGTAGCCCTGTACAGATATGCCCCAAGTAGTTCCTCGTACGTGTAGATGTGCAGCCTAGGGGTCCATGGCCAGAGCAAAAGGTAAGGGAGGCGGGAGACAACACTGGCGTGCACCTCTTCACACTGGCCACAGATCCGATTCCGAAATGCATTTCTCAGTTCTCAACCGAGCCATAGGGGGGTGTAAAGGATATGAATCCATCTACTCCAGTAGGGCCCTATCCCAAATAGCTGCGGCAGTCTGCATATAATCCCATGAAAGAGAGCCCAGGGCTCTATACACGCAGCATTGGTAAAGTGGTCTGCTGATTTGTTATTGATGTGCCACAATCGGCAAAAAGTCATGGGGGTATTACAGCCCAATACAAAGCCAGCTTTGTCTTTATGTATTATAGCAGGAAGCAAGAGACCTGCTAGTAGCTTAGTCAAGATCACATATTCTGTATTTAATTTAGATCGGACAATAAGATGCCAACTCTGCTGGCTCTTTATGTGGCTTAAGGATAGTGGAGGTGAGTGCAGTGTTAAATGTAGGAGGGAGCTCCCCAACAGAGTAGATGGCATCATATAGTTCCACCAGTTTAGGCGTCAGGGCTAGAGCAAATTGTCCATAGAATTCTGCTGTAAGGCCGACTATGCCTGGAACCTTACCTCGGGTAAACCCCACAGCACTGAAAGTATCTCCTGAGGAGTTATGGAGGCATCTCGGTTTACATGGGGCTCTGGGGATAAACAGGGAAGAAGGATGGAGGTGACAAACAGGTCAAATAAGCAGGAGATCCGCTTATAACTCTTCATAACGGTCATGGAAGCAGTGTTGGTAGCCAGCTAAGTATGGACTTCCCCCGTTCAGTAAGCGAGATGAGAAGTGGGACAGAGTCTCGGCAGTAGACGGATAGATGTATCTCCCTTATTATAGGTGCCAGCTCAGTAGGCAGCACAGTCATGGCAGCGGAGGAGTTCCACCAGCTTGAAAAAAGCAGCTTTAGCTATCACTAATTCCCTTGAGAGGGCGCGACGGCCTCCAACGGTCACTTTAATGAAAAAGTCCCCTCGTAACATCCTTAAAAGACTCCCCTTCCATCAGTGGTGAGGAGCAGTCACCGGCGTTGTCTTGAAAGAGTAAAGAAATGTGATCAAGTAGAGTCTGACGAAATACTATGTCATCCAGCATGGAAACTGTAAATCTTCATGCGACGATGGGGGCAGGCGGAGCGCCCAGCGTGATCGCCATTACCAAAGGCTTGTGATCTGATATTTCTCTACAGTGATATCGACTAGAGGACACTGAAGAATGGAGCGGCGCAGAGGACACAAATCTGTCCAAGTGAGAATGGAACGTGGGACCAGTAAATAAAACAAGTATTGACACGCCAAGTGTCTTCCAAGCCCTAGTGATTTAATCACTGTTGGAGCATGCCAGCATTAGGCAGGACAGGGGACTGAGGGAGGGAGGCTGTTGAGCAGGCCAGATACACATCAAGGACTGCCTTGATGCCCCCCCCCCCCATGACCTAAGGGAGCCTCAGGGCAAACTGAGGAAATGTTTGTCAATTGGGAGCAGTATGTCAGTTGGTTGGTATGGGGGGCATAAATCACCCCTAAATTGCAGAGGTGCCAATTAAGGGGACCATGTACTAACACATAGCATCTCTCAGGGGCCAAACAAACCTTCTCGGTTCTGAAGGAGCCTCTGACCCTGATCCACACTGCCACCCCTCTGGCCTATGCTGATAAACTCGTACCTGTGACCTGACCCTTCTATTTGGCCTGCAGCCTGGACACCACCCCCAAGGCCAGGTGTGTTTCTTGCAGTAAGGCAATATGTGTCTGCCAACGGGGTGAAGCTGCGTGCAGCTCATACTTTTTTGCAACGAGTGCAACACCCTGACATTGCAAGGGGTCAAGCGATAGAGGTCAGCGAATAATACGGATTGTTTAGTCGTGTGAGGGACAGTCAACTAAAACCACAGAAACAAAAAATACCCACCAAACCAACAACGGAAGGGGGTGGGGAAGGCAACACAATACCAATGCAGTTCTTCAGGCATAGAAAGCTAGGGGACAAGAGGTCTCTTGTCGAGTGGAGGCCTCCCGCCCCACAGGTCACACAGAATACTGTGCAAGGGAGGGGACAGACCCCCAGTGTCGAAGCATACTTTGGGCCAATCCACGCCGGTCCACATCCCCCAGCACAGAGAAGCGGTCCTCATCGTTCAACAGCCGAGACGGGAACGGACACATGGCAGGAATTACATAGTTCTGCCACTCCACTGGGCCCAGCCAGAGGCAATCTAATCTATCCCATATCAGCTATAGTTTGTGCTGAAAACACAGTCTCTCCGAAGGCATTGGTTCGAGTCCCACTGCTGCCAGGTATTTTTTCTAACTGCAATGACCTACCGTTTTTGAATGGTGTTTTTATGACATTATCTTATCTGGTCTCTTCATCAGGAAACTACATTACAAAAACAGTGATACTATTGTTAACAGTTGCAAATGCTTGTTTCAGGACTCGCTGCTTTCCCTTTGCCCTCGCATAAAAAGGAGGCAGCCCTGTAAGGATAAGGAGTCTCTGTTTGTAGATCTGCTTAGCCGTATGTTTTTTCTTGCAGTTTTATATAGCGCAAACTCGACCCGAAAGTGTCAGAGCGCTTTACCAGAGCACCAGTTGCATGGTTGAAAAAAGCACACCAGGTACACTTTGTGTGTACACCTAAAATATAAATGCATATAGCAACCTGCAGGTATATACGCTAGTGTTCTAACGTCAGTAAATGTTAAACCTCTGAATCTTTGAAGCTATCCAAATGGTTGGTGAAGTATGTGGCTGTACACACACTGTTTTACTTAACGCTCGGCTTCATATTTTTTTTTGTTTATATACAACACCACTACAGTTGCGCAGAGGCCTTTATATGCACTTAGCACACAAACATACACTTGTTCACGGTAGAACTTCCCCTCATAAAACTGCACTGTAGCTCTAAAGTATGTCTCTCAGTGACTCTTTTTGGTTTATGCACGCGCACACACACACACACACACACTTATCTCACAAACACAGTCCATTAGTTCTCTTCATTCTATCGCTCACACACACTTACCTCTATGGTTTTAAATCTCTCTCTCATACACACACATAACCCTCTCGCAAATCTTCATACCGCACAAACCACATTCCCAGTTTCTTTCTCTCTTCCTCTCACATACACACACATTTCTTTCTATCACCCTCTCTCTCTCTCTCTCGCTCTAAAGCACAAAGTATCTCTCTCAAACACCTATTCTTTCTCTTCAATGCCCAGAACCCCTCTTTCAGCCACATTATATTCTCTTACAATAAGAAAATGTTCTCTTACTCTCCAAATTACAAACAACAAACACCTTCTTTTACCTCTCTCAAATACAGCAGCTAAAAACGTGCTCCCTAGTCCAGCGACTTTTTTATTGCAAATTCTACCTGAATCCAGTGTAAAAGGTGCAATACACAGACCTATTTGGTGTGGGCATGGTGCAACAGATTGTGCCTTATTGATGGAATGTGCAGGAGTAAACGAAAGTTTTTTTAAATTTTGGGACCTTTTAAACGCAGATGCCTAGCTCTGGTTAATGACAATTAATGCGGGCATTAAATGCCCACATATATACACTTACATATATAACATCACTCCCTCTATTTCTCTCTTAACTTTACTCTCTATATATATTTATAACCTGCTTATCTCTCTCCAAAAATCTATCTCACATTTATAAATCCTTCATTATTAATCTATCTATACAGCATCAATCTCTCTCTCTGTTTCTCTCCACCTTTCTCTAACACTTTGTTCTCTCACTTTATCTGTCTTATTCTCTCTCTCATTTTACCATTTCTCTTCACACTACCTCTCACTTAGGGCCATAATATCAAGGAACGGCGATAACATTATCGCCGCTTTGGAGGCAGGAAACTGCCGCTAAAGCGGCGATAATGGGCTTGATAATATGCCCTTGTGAATTCCCATAGAAGCCCAAGTTCTGGTGTGAACCTGGGATTCTATGGGAATTCACAAGGGCATATTATCAAGCCCATTATTGCTGCTTTAGCGGCAGTTTCCTGCAGCTAAAGCGGCGATAATGCTATCGCCGTTCCTTGATAATATGGCCCTTAGTTCTTAAAATAGCTCTACCTATTTCTGTGTTCCACATTTTATCACTGTTTCTCTCTCTTTTTGACTCTCACTCACTGACACAAACGCTCTTGCTGCTGGGATTAGTTGACCAGCAGACATGTGACCTCTTTCCCTCTTCCCTCTTCCCGTAGGAGCTTCAACTAGCCCACATCTCTTATACACACGGCAGAGGCTTTCCGTCGTTCCAAACATAGTAGGTAGTTTCCAACCTATTTATCTAGTAGCAAACACAATTACAGACCGAATGTACTCACACCCACATTCTCCAATTATTTCACAGGTGCTCTTCCCAGTCCTGAAGAAGACCCCACTGCAAGGACAACAAAAAGTTCTGCCAATAGGGGTCGAAACGTCGACAACACATACCACACAAACTCCAGCAACATTATTTATGAATAATTAATTGTCCAATTGAGTTATGTGTATTATCTGGAACATTTGACCTCACTGAAGCTGGAAAAGAATCACACCATGAAATGTTGATGCACTTATGTCACAATTACCTTTTCCCTGTCCCTTACCTTCACGTTACCACTCAACCCCTACCTCTCTCGTTTTTCCTCTTCCACACTAAGAGCACTGTAGTATACTGTATTAAAATTATATTGAGCAACAGCGTTGCCTATAAATGTTAATGCTTTGAATACAATCGCATTTGGGATTCCATCCCTCTTTTCTAAATTAAATATTTGGATTTATACCAGAACAAATTAAGTTTTGTGATTTGCTACTATTAACTCTCTTTGCTCTAAATAAGTACGCTACCACAACCTTATGTTATATACTGCACTCGCGCTCTAGGCAGCAGAGCTATTGCCATTGCAAATAATGTTTGTTAGATGTTTTTGTTCAAAAGTATCCCAGCAGTAACATAAGTAATAAAAGAATATACACAAAGCAAGGAAAGGGTGCAATACCACAGACTGTTACTAGGTGTCCCTGTGGACTTGTAAAGGGACCTCTCTATTAGCCACATAAGGTACTTAATGCAGTTTTTAAAAATAAATTGCAGCTCAGCATACATTTCCATTTGTTTTTCTATTATTACTTATGCTACTGCTGGGATATTATCTGAAAAAAAGAATCTAACATACATTAACAGATGCAACGACAATAGCTCAAACTTTCATAAATGCGAAACCTATTGCATTGCAAATGCTTGTTTATATCTGGGTCTGCGACAAAGAGGGAGTTCCACATTGTGCTGTTTGACAGTGCAATCTTTGGATTGTGTTTGTTAAGCGATCCAGTTGCGAGGTGGCTGGTGAAGGTGGTACCTGCTTCTTGAAAGCCTCCACCCAATCCCACGCCACCTACAGTTGTGCAAAAAAATGAGTTGTTTGCTCATCTTTTGGCCATCAGAGATACTTAACTTGGCACATCAATGCGTACTTGAACCCAAGATCCCACGTTTCCTTCTTGAACTGCAAAAAGCATGCCCTCTGACATTGGACCATCATTGTATAGTCTGGAATAAATATCACCTTTGCATTGTCTACGTAAAGGGTTTTCACCTCACACGCCACTCTTAGGATGACACCTGACCTATGTAATTCAAGAGTCTAACCACCAAAGGTCTAGGTGGTTCCACAGGAGGAGGGCACCGAGCAGGTACTCTATGTGCCCTTTCATTAACAAATTGAGGAGAGAGCATGGAGGGAGCAATTTCTCGCGATAGCCATCTCTCCATAAAGGCCACCAGATCCGTCCCCACTGCACCCTCCTGGAGGCCAACGATCTGAGCATTATTATGGCGCGATCGCCCCCTCGGCATCCCCTAGCCTGCTCTCCACAGCTTATAGGCGCTCAAGAATCAATTTAGCTTTTATAGTAATACTTTGAGAGGTGGGCCAAAGCTCCTTGATAGTCTGAGTATTGGTGATAACCTTTTCTTCTGCTGGTTATTCCACAGGATCACAATGTCATTAGTAAAAGAGTCAAATTTGGCATCAGAGGCCTCTCTTGACTCTGCTCTTGCTGCCAGTATCTTGCCCAACTTATCAGCAGGGTTAAGGTCTGGCTTACATGCAGCACCCTCACCAGGGCAAGACTGGGCAGATTCAATTGTGGTGTACTGTGTTCCTTTTGTTGATGGTGGGGAGCATGTCGCCAACAGTGTTTGGATGGGAGCGGAGTTTTGTGTGCAGTGTGCATCACCCTCCATCTGACCATGCGGCTATCTCAGGCAGGGTCACAGCCGAGAGATGCGCCATGGCTAGCCGCTTCAGCGATCCAGCAGCAAGGGGCCATTCGACCATGAGATCAGAAGGCCTGCCTCACCCATGGTCAGCGCGGTTAGTCAATAATGGTACAAGCTGCCTTCTCTGAAGTCGTCTACCTTCAAGGCCTGTAGAGGTCTCCCAGTGTCCAAGCACTTGTGGAAGTCCCTGGAGTCAGTCCCACTACCCTTGACAGGAGTGAATTAGATCTTCCAGGCTCACCAGTACAACGTCTGTCCTGGGAGGTCACTACCAGTCCCAGTGCCAGTTCCAGTACCAGTACCTTTTCCAGTGCCAGTTCCAGTACCAGTTCCAGTGCGCTGCAGACAGGGCGTCAAGTTTCCACTGCGGTACAGAAGGAGGGTGGCTCTCTCACCCTACGCCAGGCAGTAACCCACTTTAATGCTGGGGGTGTGCAGCATTTTCCCACCACTGCGGTGCGTCAGAACAGCACACATGCCCCCGCAGTTCTCCCCCATGCTCAGCTGCTGCTTCGGTCACCAGTGATTCAATCCAGCCGGAGCTTGTGTCCCAGTCCGGTCAGGAAAGCTGAGTGAAAAATAGGAGAGCATCCCCACCGCCATAGTCTAATCTGCCACACATGTTCCTTGGCCCCTTGTGCGTCCAGCCCTGGGGCAGGCCCACCATCTCAGGATCCAGGAACCTATATACGGACTAGGCCCCAAGCGGCCTTCAATCGAAGGGCCTCTGGCAGCGCCTCTGTTGCCACCTGAGCTGGGGGACAGAGCCAGCAGGGACAGCTAGCTCCAGTGAGCCACAAAGATTGTTGTGGGGTCCTTTGGCCCCCCACGAATCTGGCAGATTACTGCAGGGCTCAGGAGCTCTCTCAGCGCACGTCTCCCATGTTTCTTTCAGCAGCCAAGTCACGCCCTCAATTTTAAACAAGTGATAATGCTACTATTGGTAGTGTTGTGACTATAACATAGCATTCGTACATTTACAGCGGACACATACCTTTCTTCTATTTACTACTAAGTAATATGGGTACTACTTTCCCAACTAATAGCAGAATCTATTAATACTGGTGTGTAGTCAGAATGACTTGTAGTCCTATTTTCCCTACATTTTCCAAGAGAAAAAAAGGAATTCAATACTGGAAGAGTAATGATTAATAATGATAAGATAAGAGGGTTGAACTGCCTATCAGCGAAGTCTGATATGAGCTCAGTTATGTGAAGGTCAATTGTCTCAACTCTTGAGCAAGTGTTGTATATATGTAGCACTATTGCTATTATTGTAACCGCAGAGAAGTAAGAACTGTGCCTCATAATTTGAGGAAGTGAAGATGGCAAACATTCTTGTGAAGTTAAGAGCTGTCAGAGAAATTTCCCTACATGCAACTTGGACTCTCTAAGTGTTTAATGGTAAAAAGTGATATTAGGCTGAGAATCACACTCAGCTGACCAGGGTCTCCCTGAAATCCTCAGTGCAGACGAGCTTGACAGTTACAGGCAAGGCTCAAATGTACAACTTAACATACATACATACATTCCCATTAGTAGTCACATGGAGAAGTTGTCACAAAGAATCCCAGCAGGTGCCAAACTGAGATCATGAGAACAGAATGACCTTCACCAGTAACAACAATGTAAACCGTATTTAGCCGAACAATTTATTCGTTAATTTCATGATTAGAGAGTCATCATGCAAGATGTTTGAGTATCAGAGACAAACCCTTCCTCCAGCAAGTCGGAGCAAGAAAACATAGCTGAAGCAGGTGTGGAACATATAAATCGCATGTTTGAAGACTCTTGGCGAGATTGACACACTCTTTAACCATTTCAAGGTCACAAGTGAATATATTCTTCACTAAGTAATCAAGAGACTGATCAGTGTGAGGGTATAATGTGTCAATATGAATGCAATAATCATAAATGCTTTATCATAGAGTGAAACTGTGGAGTGTAACTGTCTGATCTGTCAGTCTTTGGGCGGTCGTCCCCCAAACATTCTGCATCTCCCCTCCTATTTTGCTGAATTTGTTTTTGTTGGCCTTAGGAATCTTAGGTTCACTTTACCACTGCCAACCAGTGCCAAAGTGCTTTAGCTTACTCCCTAAAACATATAAAATTGGCTTACACCTGACTAGCATAATTCATTTAATTCAAAGTTCCTAGTAAAGTAGTATACCCATTGTTAGTTGACACCCACTTATGTAGCTCCTTAAAACATGTCCCAGGCCTGACATTGCAGCCTCTGAGCAGTTTTAAACTGTCACTACAACTTGGATAAATAAAGCTTTTGCAAAGCTTTTAACTTCCTTTATAATACATATAACCATATAAGGTAGACCCAAACAGCCCATTTGGCAGGGTGAATTGTACTTTCAAATTCGGATATGACTTTTAAGTTTTACATGCCCCGCTAGTGAAAAACTCACGATTTCCTTTTCCACTACTGTGATGCAGAGAAAATGTGTAAAATATTTGTGCAACATTGCAAACATTAACACAGTGAAGACACACCACAAAAAGAACCCCACACCAGATTGGAAAAATAGAGTATTTTTTATAAAGAAAAGAAGACCAAAATGACAAAAATCCAATTTGTGTTACAGGAGATATACAGGTTTAAAGATTTCAGTGAAAATAGTGGCAAAAAACACGAAGCACCCCATGTGGATATCTGGTTTCGCCAGACCGGGACCAAGTCACAAGTTCAGGCCAACTGCGATGGAGTGTGGGACAGCTACAGGGACCCAATTAGGCCCCCTGACCAAGAGTATCTTAAATCCTTGTTGTGGAGCATTAAGAGGTCCTGCATCAAAGATGTATTGCATAACCGAGGCAAAGCTTCGGTTCCGATGGGCTGGGAAGCTGCGATGCGAGGTCCTGCATCGTCATCTCGGGACCTGTTAACGAGGGCTTGTGGCAGAAAGTCAGGCGTCAAGGATGCACAGGGCAGTTGAGGCAATACGCCATTTCTGAAGAGCTGTGATGCAAAAATCTGTGTTGTGTCGAGGCGCCATTGAAAAGAAATGTGCGATGCCAAACATACAACTTACTTTACAATACATATAATCATATAGGGTAGGCCCCAAACAGCCAATAGGGCCGGGTGAATTGTATTTTCAAAGTTGGATATGTACTTTTAAGATTTACATGCCCCGGTACTGGTTGAGGGGGGTGAAACCCTGTTCAAGCAGGAAACACAATTCTTGTCAGGGTGGGTAAAGTCACTATCAAACCCTAAATTAATCTGTGCTCAACCCTCGGGTAGCTTGGCACAGACCACTCAGACTTAACTCAGAGACAATGTGTAATATATTTATGTAACATTAAACAGTAACCCAGTGAAGACACAGCTCAAAAAGGATCCCACACCAGAGTGGAAAAACAGAGTATTTTTTTAAAATAAAAGAAGACCAAAATGACAAAATCCAATTCATAGTACCATAGATATACAGGTTTAGAGATTTCTGTGAAAATAGTGCCAAAAAGCACAAAGCACCCCTTTTGGCGTCCGGCGTTGAGGATGCGTTGAGCAGTTGAGGCGATACACCAGTTCCGAAGAGCTGCAATGCAAGAATCTGCGTTGTTGTTGAGACACCATCAACAAGAGATTTGCGATGCGAGGGACTGCATTGGGAAAGCTTTACACGGTTCTGATGTGGGCTGCGAAGTTGATGCAGATCTCTTGCATTGGGAGAACCCTTGCAGCAGAGGCGATGCTTGGGTTGTGCTGGTGAAGGCACCACACAGCAGAGGAGATACATTAGTTCTCCTAGGCCACAAATTGACTGGCAGGGCACATTCAGGTCCGCTTCCAAGGGTCCAAGACTGGGGTGGCACCACTTGGCAGGTTAAGCCTCATAGAGGGAAGAGTCCAGATGCGGGTTTCAAGGTTTTTGTAGCTTTCTTCCCTTGAGGCTTTAGTCAGGAGGCCAGCCAACCAGCCCTTAGAGTCACTTTGAGGTCCTGGGTAAAACAGATGCAGGCCCAATCTTTCTCACCCAGGCAAGACGGTAGCTGGCAACAGATCAGCACAGCAGAGCAGCAGTTCTTGAAAGCAGCAGTCCAGCAGAGTGACAGTCCTTTCAGCAGCACAGCAGCCCTTCTTCCTGGCTAACAGAGTATACACAGGTCCACAAGTGTACTTAGGAGTTGATGTCTGAGGTGAAATATTTAAACCCAGTTGAGGTTTTGAAGTGGGAGAAACTTCTAGAGGATTCATTTTGAACTGCACAGGTGTCCTGCCTCTTTGCCCTGGTTCCAGACTAACTACTGGCTTTGTGTTGAGGCAGGGTACAGCCTATTTAAGTGAAAGTAGGGCTGCCCCAGCTCCGTCCTCCTATCCTGTCAGTGATGGTCCATCCAGGCACACTTAATTTTGCTTGTGTGTGGCTGTCTAGGAGGAATACACAAAGCAAACGTGTAAGCTTTACTCAGTCATGTGACCCAGTGGCAGGTTACAGGCAATAAATGGCTAGGGCAGGAAAATGCCAACTTTCTAAAAGGAAAAGAAAAAGATTAAAGAATGCACTCCTTCCCTTTTTAATTTATCATTGTCGTCCTGAATTGAGAAGTTCTAGTGAATTAATGCGTGCGAGCAGTCAGTGATCTGTCCCAGTGATCACTAGTCTGAAAGAGAGTTTCCAAAAGGACGCGCGCTTGCGCTCCAAACTGTCGCACTGCGGGGACAGGAATATTTCCATATTTTACACAACTATATTTCTTCTTTTTGCTGTTTACCAAAATCTTCATATTTTAAAAAAAGTAAACCAAGCTGTAATCACGAAACCTTCATCCACAGTTCATCCATACTTGCACCATCACGGTGGGAACAGCGCAATTCCAACATGATCCATTGTATTTACATATTCAAATGTCTCCTGCATGCCCTCCGGGCCTTCGACAGCGACACGTTGAAATGAATCATGCACAACAAGTTGGCTCATCAGAGATATTTATTTCTTATCACCCAATGCATTTCGGGCCACAGGGGCCCTTCGTCAGGGGTCACTGAAAAGAATGATAATGCAAACGTCTCAACCATCAAGATGAAAATAAAATAATACAAATAATACAAATACTACATGATGTAACAATAAAGTGATTTAAACTGCACACCCCAATCGTTTTACCCTCTATTAACCCTTGTTTACGATCGAAACCAGAAATTAAACGTGCTCAATGTGTCCCACCACCCCATAACCCCATTTCTAAAAGGGGCATTTTCAAAATTGTAATTTAAAATCCGACTTTACCATTAGAGAGGATTTTTCATAACAATCCCAAAGACACCAAACATGAAATGCCACCTGCTCCCATTTCAAAATTATAGCTTATTAAATGTAATACAGTTAGGTCCAATGTTATCCTACGGGAGAGGTAGGCCTTGCAGTAGTGAAAAACAAATGTCAGAGTTTTTCTCTACCAGGACATGTAAAACTTGAAAATGCATGTCCAACTTTGCCACTGGATTCAAGCAAGCCTGGCTGAAGACGGCTGAAATGCCAGAAACCGGTCCTAGGAAGCTTGTTTCCGGTCCAGGGAAGGCATGGCTTGGCAGTTCGGGCTGGACTGTTCCCATGAGGCACAGGGTCAGACTGATTTGCATATGGCCATGTCTGAACTGGGGTGGCAGAGTGGGCTAAAGAACGGTGATGGATCAAACCCAGATCTGTTGACTGGGTGTGAGTGTTTGATTGGTTCTGATGCTCCGTCCATCACCACCCCCTTTTGTACCACAACTTTCTAAAAGGGGCATTTTCAAAATTGTAATTTAAAATCCGACTTTACCATTAGAGAGGATTTTTCATAACAATCCCAAAGACACCAAACATGAAATGCCTACCTGCTCCCATTTCAAAATTATAGCTTATTAAATGTAATACAGTTAGGTCCAATGTTATCCTACGGGAGATGTAGGCCTTGCAGTAGTGAAAAACAAATGTCAGAGTTTTTCACTACCAGGACATGTAAAACTTGAAAATGCATGTCCAACTTTTTAAATACACTGCACCCTGCCCTCTGTGCTGTCCAGGACCTACCTTCGGGTGACTCATATGTATTAAAAGAGAAGGTTTGGGCCTCGCAAAAGGTTGATTTTGGCAGGTCGAAATGGCAGTTTAAAACCCACACACCCAGGCTGCAATGGCAGACCTGAGACATGCTCAAACCGCTACTTAAGTGGGTGGCACAATAACTGCTGCAGACCCACTAATAGCATTTAACGTACAGGCCCTGAGTACATGCAGTACCACTTTATTAGGGACAGATAAGTAAATTAAATATGCCAGTTGAGGATAAACCAATCCCACCATGTTTTAAGGAGTGAGCAAATGCACTTTGTCCATGGTTAGAAGTGGTAAAGTGAGCAGAATCCTAAGTACAGCGAAAATGAGGAAAGCAAAAACCTTGGAGGGAAGACAACCCTATGGCTGATGGGTCTAACAATTAGGTTACCTCATTACATTTGATAAGTGATATGTTTTGCTTGGGGACAGGTAAACATGTCATATATGGTGTCTTGAGAATTGTAATTTTAAAATCCTATTCAATGGTAAAGTTGGATTTTAAGTCACACTTCTGAAAATGTCACTTTTAATAAGGTGGCATTTTCTTGTACTCACCATTTAGTGCTGCAACTTGTTTCCTGGGTCGCATGGCTAGGTGTAGTTGGCAGGTGGTCTTTGAGTATTCCTCCCAGACACACACACAATAGAGAACTTGCGTGTTGGCAGGATGGGGGACAGAGCTGTACACAGCCCCACTTCCACTTCAAAGACACTGCTTGAGCTCACACACAAAGACCTTGACACTAGCCTATTGTGTATGCAGACAGACTGGGATCCGAGCACGGAGGCAGACATTTCCAGACACTATTATGGGGGAAAATTCCAGATATTTTTTTCCACTTCAAATGGGGCTCTAGGTATAAACATTGGACCCTCAGACCAACTCTTCAGTTCACTTCTGAACCTGCGGAAATACTCTTAAAGGACTGCCCTAATGCAATGGCCTGCTGTTTTCTTCTGTCCGTCCAGATGACTTCCCTGTTGTTTGAGTCCTGCTTTGCTGCTTGAACCCAAGACTTCCATATTGACTCCAAGTGCTAGCTGGCTTGCCTGTGGACCAGAGCCTCGGGCCAGAAAAGGCTCCAACCATCTTGAACCCACCCCTGGACTCAGCCTGACTGAGACCTGACCATGCAAGTGGTGCCATTCCAGTCATGGACCCTTGGAAGTGGGTCTAAAGGTGCCCAGATAGCCCAAATCCCAAACTTTAGACTTACTACATTTCTTGCCATAAAGTGGTCTGAGTACAGAGAGGAGACTGCGACCTACCTGCTCACCGATCCGTCCAAAGTGCATCGCTGGTGAGCCTGACTTCCTGGCAGCTCCAGCTTTATTGTTCTAAGCAGTAGCCAATCCTGTTCAGCTGTGTCTGGTTGAAGGGGCAAGCAGGCTCGTGGATCCCTGCAGGAGATTTTTTAAGCTTCCAAAAAAGAGACTAAAACTGAACATAAATATCTTCACTGCACAGAGGCTCCCCACTGACGACACCTCCTTTTTGGACACTAACTGCTGCCTTGCCCTGCTGAACTTTCCAAAGGTAAACAGAGACCAGGTCCAATCCACTTTTTGGATCCAACCAGCCATAACTTTTGACTTTGCGCAAGTATTGTGCAGCTATATGTCCGCAGTTGGCACTTTGATCTTTTTGGTGCTATTTTTTACCCTAAACTTAAAAAAAGTCTGAACTCCAGTTCTAAGAATTGGAGTTTTGTCTTTTTGGTGTGAAATAACGTATTCAAATGTATTCTATTTTTCCAAATTGGTATGGCATTATTCTTGTGCTGTGTTTATCACAGTTTAAGTGCTGCATAAATACTTTACACATTGCCTGTAAGTTAAGCCTGGCTGCACGTGTGCTAAACTTCCAGAGGGTTAAGCACAGGTTAATTTAGTGACTTTTTTTGTTCACCCTGATAAGGATTGTTTTTTCTTATTTTTTTTTTTATTGTCCTTATACACCATGAAGGGCATTCTTGATGGGAGACAAAACGTCCCCCCTCTCAAACGGCCGACCTGTTCCAGTCCCTGACTCCATGGTCCGTAGAGAGTGGGAGAGATGGGAATCCCACAAGTTGATACTGTTTTCCCAATCCTCTCCGGTTCACACTGCCAATGGAACCCAATGTTACTATGGAGACTTAGGACCAACAGTGCCCAGGTAAAATCATAGGTCCACCATTACCTATTTCGCCATGCTACTAGGGCCGCCCAGATCTTATTATAACTTGAGCTATCACAGGCCATATCTGATTCACTCGTAAAGATTATATGTTTCAGGCATTCCGTAAAGGTTGGAGCATTTTTGTCTTTCCAGGCCCTGCATATCTCGCGCCTTGCCAGGATAACAACATAGAAAATAAATTTAAAGGCTGAGTCTTTAAGGTTGTAATTCGTCGCAAGGCCAAGAAAGATAATCCCTGGAGTAATCTCCACTTGTTGATGTAACACGTCCTCCAAAAATTCCTGTATCTTGATCCAATAATTAAGAATCTTCGGGCAACCCACGAACATATGAAGGTCGTCAGCCGGCTGGGTGCATACACCTAGGGCAATGATATTCTAAGCCTGTCATTTTAGCTAATTTTCCAGGTGTTAAGTATACCCTATGTGTAGTATATAGATGATTTCTCTTAAGTGATGCAGGTTTAACGACTGCCTGCAGCATAATGAAAGAGTCGCCCAGATGCCCTTAAATTCATTAGAGTTACAACTAATGACATTACCCCAGAGTTTATGAAGTTCGGATTCAGTCACTCCTCCAGTTTCTAAAAGGGCCCAATACCAAAAAGAAACCTCCCGTTTCCACTCACCCCTCCTTGAGACTGAATCAAATTTGGAGCTTAATGCTTGAAGGTCCCAGGATTTCGTTGCCCACCATCCTGATAACTGGTAATACTTAAATCTGGTGAGTGTCCCTCCTGTCAAGCCCGAGAGGGACTCCCAACTCAGAAGCTGCGAATCCTTCTGCAGATCACCACAACATGTTATGCCGGCCATTTTTAAAGGCCGAGTGAGTTGATATTTGAGGCAATCAGGGGTACCAGGGGAGTCCCAAATCGGGGCCTGAGATGTATAATAAGGGATTTTAAGACTTTTCCTAATGTATTCTAGTTCTTCAAGGCAGCACCCAGAATCTTGAGCCTGACTTTTTTATAAAACTTCGGATCTCCAAATTTGAAAAGAAAAAACTCTTGCCCCTGAGGGATGTCATACAACAAAGCCTGAAACAATAACCCCAGTGAAGATGCATCTGTCTTGTTGGCCAATATTCTAAAGTTTTTAAAATGAAATGAGTGACAGTACGTGTGTAGGTCTGGTAGGGCTAGCCCCCCCCATATTTAAACTTCTCCTAAGCTTTTTCCAGGAGATTCTAGAGGACTTGGTGTTCCAGATAAAGGAGCCAATTTTTCCCTGCAATTTCGCAATATCTGATGTCACAAATGATAACGGAATTGAACTAAATAAAAAAGTTATTTTTGGCAGAATAATCTTTTTTATCAGGTTAACCCTTCCGAAGATATTTAAAGGGAGGCTTGACCATCGCTGAAGTAGACCACAAACAACCTTGGAGACTCTGGTCAAGTTAACTTTAGGTATATCTCCAACTTTCTGGACCAGATGGATCCCCAGATACCTCATACGAGGCTTGGCCCCTTGTTTCCCGATGTCTTGGTTCCATTCCATAATCTCGGTCTTATCTTTGTTTATTTTATACCCAGAGATTTCCCTTATAAGGATTGTGGCCGTTGCTTGAGAAGGGCTAACTCTCCCCCTTGACCAACAAACCAACTTCTTACAGTAACCAACAGGCTCAACAGAAGTTGAGATTTATCTCCGAAGCACCAGTTACATCTTTGCTGTTTTCTGGGGCAGGTGAGAAATCCTGGTTCCTGATCCCCACGATGTCATGGCTGGTGACAGACTATGGATTTGTGGCACAGTACTTTCACCAAGGATAGATGCCTACTTCTCTCCATGTCAGTTAAGTCCAGTGACCTTCAGTAAGACAAGAATCTGACTGAGAATGTATGTTTGATGAATGGACATTTTTGCCATCTTTAGTGTGATTGTAATAGAGATTGCAAACATTAGAACAAGTGCAGATGGAAGGATGATTATGATTACCCTTTATATGGCCATTGTTACAATTATCATTGATGGGAGCTTTCTTTGGACCTACTGAATTTAAGGTGGAGGACAGAGGCTGCCCAAAGAAAATATCAGTTTGTGTCATCGTACGTATTCTTTAAGGGTTTTTGGGTGAGATACACATGAATTTATATCAGTGCAGCCCTTCTGGGATATTGACTTTCTGTTGTTGTGCAAAGCCTCTCGATCCAGCAAAGCATGCTGGTAGCAGGACGTTTCCCTGCCCAGTAACATCTGCACTTTGCTAGAAGCAGGAAAACATTCTTGAACTTGTCTCATTGGACAATACTTCCACAGACCGTGCTTCACAAGTCCCAGAGGGTTGTGGGTCAGAATATTGTATATAGAAATATCATCTGACATAAATATCATGTCCTATATATTTTTTTAAATATAGCATGCCATTGGTTTCAGATTTTCCATAGCTAACTCCAATAGGGCAATATTTCTCTAGAACAGGCTTCTCCAATGATTAGCTCATGAGCTACTACTAGCTCTCCAGGTATTAGTAAGTAGCTTTCCAGTGTGCAGCCCAGGCTACTAAATTATAAGCTTTTACTTGGTTGAGTTAATATACATATCCCAAAATTTGGAATGTATAGTTGAGTAAGTACTTTTTATTTTCATAACTTTATATATTTAAAGCTGATGTTTGAAATTAAAAAAAATCAATTATGCTTTGAACATAATTAAAAATAGAAGATGGACAAAAGGACAAACCCATTGTGAGTAATTCCATTTAATGTTCGTTTAAAATATGATCTGAAAGATTTACCACATTACTTTTCTGGCCTTTCATGGTGCCTGTTTTCTTCCAATTGTCACCATTCCCATGGGGGTTTTGTTGTCTTTTCTCTGCTCTTTTTTTGATTTGTTGGTGCCTTTTTTTCCTCTGTCTTTTTCTCTTTGATAATGTTGTTCCACTCTGAACTCTGTCCTTCCTCTGCTCGGGAGTTGGAATTTCTTCAAAAAATTATTTCTTTTACCTGTCATTTCTTCTCTTGTTAACGCTGAATCAGAAACATCTGAGACATTACTGTCTGATACATCACTCTCCTCCACTTCTTCTGAGTTTGAGATCCTATTTTCATTCTGTACTACCACTGTTGCTGTTCTTTTTTTTTATTTCCTTGCACATGTTGTCATATTTTTTATTAAAAGTCAGCACTCTACCAGATTGATAATGTTTAAAATATCTAAGGAATGTCCTTGTTTTTTTAAAATTGATTTCTTCCTTCGTTTTGTCCAATCTTGTTTGCATATTAGCCATACAGTTCTCAACTGATTCCTTTGAGTCACTAGATCTTAATTCCATACTTAACTTCTCTATCCTTTCTAATAACTTCATTCTGTCCTGCAGAGCATACTACACCAAGAATGTAAACGTGGTGATAAGCAATTCCTGATAATATAGGCCCATTCATTTAACATTTCAGGGTCAGGGTGTTCATATGTAGGGGTCGCAAATGTTCTTAGACCCCTAGGAACCCAACCCACCCCACATCAATGTATTTTTGCGAAGATTATGCCTCCCATCATTTGGTCAGCTCCTTTTTATATAGTTGGTTTCAGTTTTTCATATTTCAATTGTTTGCTCATCGATTCCTGGTTCTAATTACTAGTGTATTCTAAACCTAAAGGAAGGAAAACAGTTTATTTGCTTTGCCCGTCCTCTTGTCCTCTATAATGGAGGCCATTTCTTCCTATCTGATTACTGTTAATCATCTTATCTTGCAACTCTATACATGAAATGCCATTAGCAAATCAATTATCAGTAATGTCTGTTTGTTTCTCAACGGCTTTATCTGCCAGAAAAATGCAAAGTCAAACCCTTCCTCAAGAAGCCCTCCGCAGAGCCGACTGACCTCAAGAACTACAGGCCCATCTCTCTTCTCCCCTTTGCCTCCAAAGTCATCGAGAAAGTCGTCAACACCCAGCTAACGCACTTCATAGACACCAACAACATCCTCGACTCATCTCAATCCGGATTCCACAGCAACCACAGCACCAAGATGGCCCTCGTAGCCGCCACTGATGACATCGCACCCTCCTCGATCAAGGCCACACTGCAGCTCTCATAATACTAGACCTCTCAGCAGCCTTCGACACCGTCTCCGACCACAAACTAGCTACCAGACAGCATGACGCCGGTATCCAGGGAACTGCCTTAGACTGGATATGCTATTTTTTCTCGGGTAGAACACAAAGGACATGACTCTCCCAGTCCCTCTCCAAACCCACAGAGATCAGATGCGGAGTGCCCCAAAGATCCTCTCTCAGCCCCATGCTCTTCAACATCTACATGACCTCCCTCGTAACCATCCTCAGAAAACATGGACTCAGCATAATATCTTACACCGACGACACCCAGCTCATCCTCTCCTTCACCAAGGAATCCAACATCACCAGGCACAGTTTCGAGGAAGAAATGAAGGACGTTACTCCTAGATGAGCAGCAGCTGCCTGAAGCTCAACTCTGAGAAAACGGAAGTCCTCAGCCTCAGATTCACCCCTTCCACATGGGACAACACCTTGTGGTCCCCCGCCCTCGGGAACCCACCGCCACGGATCATACCTGCAACCTCGGCAACATACGCGACTCCTCACTCACCATAACCTGCCAGATCAACGTCGTGTCCTCCACTTGCTTTAACACCCTTCGCAAGATCTTCAAATGGATCCTCTCTGACTTCAGGAAGACCGTCACCCACGCACTCATCACCAGCAGGCTGGACTATGGAAACGCACTCTATGCCAGAAAAGTACATCAAGACCTGGCTCTTCGGATGAACCTCGGAGCTGCCCAACCTCCCCCTCCCCGGCGCCTTGAGAACTTCATGAGTGAGTAGTGAGCTCTAAAAATCCCTGATTGATTGAAAACAGTACTTCACAAACTGACACAGGCGTTCACTTCCCGCTGCGTATAGGTCGCTGCCTGCATCTTCCCACCCAGACGAGATCCCTGTCACAGTGGGTTAACGCCTATCAGACAGCATCTCACATCTGATGTTGGTGAAGGCTGCATGTATGCTGGACATGTCAATCCATCGGGATACAGAGTCAGCTGCTCAGTGCTCGAAATTGCAACATTACTTCTGGTTCCCCAGAATTTCAAAGTTGCAGCAGAGCAGTTCACTCCCAGTGGTTGATCATAGCCAGGTGCTCGTAATGGGAACACTAGTTCTCGTCCCCAAAATGGCAAACTTCGGGCAGGCTCTCTAATGTTACAAACAAATGTTCTCACCACGGTCATTAATATTGGAAATAGGTCCTCACTTTATAACGATATGACGTGCTGGTGGGGAACGGGGGAAAATACAGATCATAAACACATAACAGGTTGCGCAGACATATGCTGAGGAAGATACAGTGCCATCAAAGAAACTTAACATCTGTCAAACAGCGTAAAAGATAGTACATATTCAAGCATTATTCTTCCTGTACCATTTTTATCAGTTTTTTTACTAAACCAATCAAACCAACAATACTCATAAAACATCACCCCTCTTCCTCCTCCCCTTCCCGTTCTATCAATATTGTTCAGGACAAGGAGCAGTCAATTTATTAATCTGAATGTGGTCCACATGAGTCACACTGGAAGACAGGGTTCTAACAAAGATCCTCTGCATAGCGCGTCAGCACTCAATCAGCCTATGGGCAGAGCATTGTATCTCATACATCTATAGGTTAATGTATGCACCTCAGGAGTGCTTCATGGTGGGTGCATATCATCTTTAGTCTGCTCCTTGAACTTCCGCAGTAACATACCCCAGGGTCCTAACATTACATAAGTATTTGTAAAGCACACGTTCACCCATAGGTATCTTGGCGCTGAATAACAGATGTTTCTTGTTACCCAACGGTACTCATTTTGTCACCCTCAAATGGATAAACGGCTGAGTGGACCCACTGGGATTTGAACCTGTGACCATGAGGTCGGACACAGGACCCTCCAGTAGAGGGATTAGTCCACTGAGCCACCAGGCCCTCCGCACAGTGAGTCACCGCTCAATCAGCCTATGGGTAGAGCATTGTATCTCATACATCTGTAGGTCAATGTATGCACCTTAGGAGTGTTTCATGGTGAATGCTTATTATCTTTAGTCTGCTCCTTGAACTTCCGCAGTAACATATCCCAGGCCAGCGCTATGAAATATTTCCGCTGACCCGTCCGCTCTTCCATGTCTAAATGCATGCTTTTCGCCCCCCTCCACAATATGACAGCTTGTGCCAAAGATGCCTATGTGGGGGCAATTGGCTCTTTCCAATGCTTAGAACATGCTTGTTTGGCTAATAGCAGAGCAGGTTCTACGAATTGAAGTGCAGGGTGCTCCAGTTTAGGATAAGGAAACAAAACCATGAGCACAGCGTCAGGGGTCTCCTGGGTTGACTTACCAGTCGTAATCGTCAACACCTGGATCATCTGAGACCGATAAGTATGCAATGAAGGGCAAACCCACAGAATATGAAAGAGGTTTGCATCTAGAACCAGGCACTGGGGGCAAGTTGAACCAGGAAATATCCTAATAATACAAGGCAGTATAAGATAGGGCCTTTTAAGAATATTACATTTGATAGATTTAAAACGTGCCCCCTTAGTCGCCTTTTGTGGATGTTCCAAGGCTGTTACCAATTCCATATCATGGAGTGGTCTGACCAGGTCAGCTTCCCAGGCAGTACAGAGAGGTAGGTGGGAGCTCTCGAGCAGGTGTAGAAAAGCTCTATAGATCCATCCCACTAGTTTCCCCAGGTACCTGATGTGTGTAGTGTCTGATATACCTCGTGTGTCCTGGGCATCTCAGAAGGAGCATAATAATTGCTGATATGTCAGAAATTGTCTGGGCAGGAGATCACAGTCTGCCACAAGTGACTAAAAGTCCATTACCTCTCCATTAAGAAACATGGCTCAGTAAAAAGACCTGCATGAGATCAGAGGCGAAGATATCCTACAAGCAGTCGCCCAGTTGTTGCCGGTAGACCCAGCAAGTGTGTCCTGGCTAAGCAGGCCCTTGCCACCCAAAGCAGTCCGGTGGATGGAGCACCCAGTCAGGTAAGGGGGGGGGGCCGAAAATAGTTCATTAGACCATTCAGGAAGTCTACCATGATGATGCCTGCCTCGTAACGAGAGAGCCCAGACAGTCACCGAGCCACCCACTGGCATTGCGCAGCTAAGTAGTAATGTTTGAAGTCCAAGAGGGTTAATCTTCCCACCGATACAGGAGTTTCAGTGTGGCAAGTAAGACCCGGCACCGTCCAGCTTCCCATAGCAACGTCGCTAAGGAGGTGTCAAGTTGTTGAAAGAGGGAGCTTTGAAATAAGTGCGGGAGGTTACTGAAGTAGTAAAGGAGTCTGGGTAATGCCACCATTTTCACCAAAGCCATTCAGCCCATTACTGACAGGAGCAAAGAAGGACAGAATGTGATCTGTGCTCAGAGCCCACATATCGCCCTGTCCAGGTTCCCGTCTCGTAGGTCAGTGGAGGTATGGTATACTTGGATCCCTAGGTACTTGAACAAAGTCACTTAAAACCGGTATGCTTAGATCCCTAGGTACTTGAACAAAGTCACTTCAAACCAAATCCTGTGATCTAGCAGTAGGAAAAGATGGGGATCAACCCATTTGCTGCTGTGGGGACGCAGGACTTGACCCAATACACCTTGGGACCAGATAGGGTTGCAAACTCAGATAGGACCTGCGTCACTGCTGTTATGTCAAATTCATATCACAAACTTACGGAAGGAGGTCATCCATATACAGTGATACAGCCTGCCTGTTGCCCTGTACAGACATGACCCAAGTAGTTCCTAAGAGTGTAGATGGGCAGCCAAGGGTTTCATGGCCATTGGTGAAAAGTAAGGGACACAGGGGGACAACATTAGCGTGTAACTCTTCGTTCGGGCCACAAGTCCGAAAAGCATTTCCCATAGGGGAGGTGTTAAGGATATGAATCCATCTCCTCCAGTAGGGCCCAATCCCAAACAGCTGCAGCACTTTGAATGTAATCCCATCAAAGAGAATCAAAGGTTTTCCCAAGATCCAAAGCTATACAGGCAGCATTGGGAAAGTAGACTGCTGATTCAATATTGATGTGCAACAACAAGCATACATTCATGAATGTATTGCAGCCAAATACCAAGCTTGTTTTGTCTTCGTGTATTATAGCAGGTAATTCTGGAAGCAAGCTACCTGCTAGTAGCTTAGTCAAGATCTTATATTCCGGATTTAATTTAGATTGGACAATACGATGCCAACTAGTCTTGCTGTTTATGTGGCTTAAGAATAGTGAAGATGAGTGCAGTGTAAAATGTAGGTGGGAGCTCCCAAAAAGAGTAGATGACAAAATCTAGTTCCGCCAACTTAGGCACCAGTTCTGGAGCAAATTGAGCATTGAATTCAGCGGTCAGCCCATCTCACCCAGGAACCTTCCTCCCTTTGCAAAATCCGCAGCACTGAAAGTATCTCATGAGGAGTTATGGAGGCATCTAGGTTTATACGGGCCTCTGGAGATAAACAGGGAAGAAGGATGGAGTTGATAAACCGGTCAAATATGCCCTCAGATTCTGGCTGGGGATCCGCAATTAGCTCTTTATAATAGTCATGGAAAGCAATGTTGATAGCCAGTTAAGTATGGGCTTTCCCCCCTTCGGGCAGCGAGATGAGAAGTGGGACAGAGTCTCGCCAAGAGACAGATAGATTTATCTCCCTTATTATAGGTGCCAGCTAAGTAGGCAGCACAGTTATGGCAGCGGAGGAGTTCCACCGTCTCGTAGTAGGAGACGTGCGCCTCTCTTAAGATCTGCAGATTACCAGGGGAAGAAACAATGGTGTGCTCCAGTTTCGGAAGTGCAGCTTCATCTGTCACTAAGTTCCTTGAGAGAACCAGACAGAGTCTAACTGTTGTTTTAATACAAAGTCTTCGTATAGTCTGGAATAAACATCACCTTGTCTACTTGAACTGTTTTCACCTCACACGCAACTGTCATGATAGCACCTAATCCAATGTAACTCCAGAGTCTCAACACCAAAGGTCTAGGTGGTGCCCCAGAAGGAGGGCACCGAACAGGTACTCTATGTGACCTTTAATAAACAAATTGTGGAGCGAGCATGGAAGGAACAATGTCTCGCGATAGCCATCTCTCCATGAAGGACAGCAGATCCGTCCCCACTGCACCCTCCAGGAGGCCAACGATCTGAGGATTATTATGGCGAGATCGCCTGCGGCATCGCCTAGCCTGCTCTCCACAACTTATAGGCGCTCAAGAAGTAATTGAGCTTGTTTAGCAATACTTAGAGAGGTGGGCCAAAGTTCCTTGATAATCTGAGCATTAGTGATGACCTTTTCTTTTGCTGGTTATTCCACAGGATCACAATGTCATTAGTAAACAAGTCCAATTTGGCCACAAAAGCCTCTCTTGACTCTGCTATTTCTGCCAGTATCTTGCCGAACTTATCAGCAGGGGTAAGGTCTGGCTTACAAGCAGCACCCTCACCGGGGGAGGCGTGGGCAGATTCCATCGTAGTGTACTGTGTTCTTTTTGTTGATGGTGGGGAGCATATTGCCAACAGTGTCGAGATGGGCGTGGAGTTTTGTGTGCAGTGCGCGTCACCCTCCATATGCCCATGCAGCTATCTCGGCAGGGTCACAGCCGAGCGATGCGCCATGGCTGGCCGCTTCAGTGATTCAGCAGCAAGGGGCAGTTCGACCATGAGATCCATAGGCCCGCCGCACCCATGGCCAGCGCAGTTAGTCAATCATGGCACAAGCAGCCTTCTCTGAGGTTGTCTACCTCCAATGTCTGGAGAGTGCTCCCGGTGTCTAAGCACTTATGGGAGTCCCCAGAGTCAGCCCCACTACCCCTGACAGGAGCCAATTAACTCATCCAGGCTCATTAGTACAGTGTCCGCCCTGGGAGGCACTACCTGTTGCAGTGCCTGTTACAGTACTAGTTCCAGTGTGCTTCAGATAAGGCAAGAGGTTTCCAATGCGGTATAGAAGGGGGGCTGCTGTCTCACCCTACATCAGGCAGTAACGCATTTTAATGCCGGGGGTTCACAGCAATCTCCCAACCACTGCGTTGCGTCAGAGAAGCACACAAGCCCCCGCAGTTCTCCCCCCATGCTCAGCTGCTGCATCGGGCACCAGTGATTCAATCAGACGGAGCCTGTGTCCCAGTCCATTCTGAAAAGCAGCGGGAAAGAAGTGAGGCGTCCCCCAGGTCCCCTGGCACAGGACCGCCACAGCTTGGTCTGCCACACTTGTTCCTCTGCCCCTGGAAGCAGCGTCCAGCCCTGGGGCGGGCCCAGCATCGCAGGATCCAGGAGCCTATATGTGGACTAGACCCCAAGCAGCCTTCAATCGAAGGGCCTCTGGCAGCGCCCCTGTCGCCACCCGAGCTGAGGGACAGAGCCAACAGGGACAGCTAGCTCCAGTAAATCACAAAGAGTGTTGTGGGGGCCTTTGATCCCCCACGATTTTGACAGATTACTGCAGGGCTCGGGAGTTCTCTCAGCTCGCGTCCGCCATGTTTGAGCAGCCAAGTCACGCCCTCAATTTTAAACAACTGATAAACATCCTATTGGTAGTACTGTTGTGACGTAGTAAATATAATATACCATTAGTACATGTACCATGGACACCTACCTTTCTTCTATATACTACTAAGTAATATGGGTACTACTTTCCCAACTAATAGCAGTATCTATTAATACTGGTGTGTAGTCAGAATGACTTGTAGTCCTATTTTCCTTATATTCTCCAAAATAAGACAGGAATTCAATACTAGAAGAGTAATGATTAATAATGATAAGATAAGAGGGCTGAACTGCCTATCAGCCCAGTCCGATATGAGCCTAGTTAGGTGAAGGCCATTTGAAATCAACTCTGTCAGCTGTTAGTAGCATTGAGCAAGTGTTGTCAAATATGTAGCACTATTGCTACTATTGTACCCGCAGAGAACTAAGGGGCATATTATCAAGCCAGGCGATAAAATGATCGCCGCTTTAGCGGCAGAAAACTGCCGCTAAAACGGCGATAATGGACTTGATAATATGCTCTATGGAATTCCAATTGAAGCCCATGTTAGATGTCCTTCACAGCTGTCAGAGAAATTGCCCTACATGCAACTTGGAATCCGTAAGGGTGTATCGGCAAAAAGTAATATTAGGCTGTGAATCAGAGTTAACTGACCGGGGTCTCCCTGAAATCATCAGTGCAAACGAGCTTGACAGTTACAGGCAAGGTTCAAATGTATAACTTAACATACATACATACATACATTCCCATTAGTAGTGACATGACTAGGTACCAAACTGAGATCATGAGAACAGAATGACCTTCATCAGTAACAACAATGTAAACAGTATTTAGCCGAACAATGTAATCGTTAATTTCATGATTAGAGAGTCATCATGCAAGATGTTTGAGTATCAGAGACAAACACTTCCTCCAGCAAGTCGGAGCAAGAACACATCGCTGAAGCAGGTATGGAACATATAAATCGCATGTTTGAAGACAGTTTGTGGGTATAATGTGTCTTTATGAATGCAATAATCATAAATGCTTTATCATAGAGTGAAACTGTGGAGTGTACCTGTCTGATCTGTCAGTCTTTGGGCGGTCGTCCCCAAAACATTTTGCATCTCCCCTCCTATTTTACTAAATTAGTTTTTGTTGGCCTTAGGACTCTTAGGTTTACTTTACCAATGCCAACCAGTGCCAAAGTGCTTTAGCTTACTCCCTAAAACATGTATAATTGGCTTACACCTGATTGGCATAATTCATTTAATTTAAATTCCCTATTAAAGTAGCATACACATTGCAGATAAATTAAATGCCATTAGTGGGCCTACAACACTGATTGTGCCACCCCCTTAAGTAGCTCCTTAAAACATGTCTCAGGCCTCAAATCTCCCTTAATGGCAGACACCGGTTGGTACACTTTAAATACTTAAACAGGGTATACTATACCCCTAAGAGGCTGCACAGATATGGCCTAAGGGATAATGGGGCATGCGACCGCTGTAGAGCACAGGTTGCTGACTTCCTTCACCTGGCCTGGGGTTGTCCGGGCATTTCATCGTTCTGGGTGGCGGTATTTAAGGAACTCAGCCACATTATGAAATTAGTCCTGTAGCCCGACGCAGCATTGGCACTATTGGGATATTCCAAACCTCTTCCCAAAGGGGTGCGACGTTTGATAGATATGGGACTACTGATGGCAAGAAGAAGGGTGGCGATCAATTGGTCTCGGGGGCCCTTACCGATGCTCTTGCCGTGGAAAGGGGACATGACGTATTGTAGCACACAGACGGAACTTTATAGTGAATTACTCCCTCTCCGAAATAGGCCAAAGAATTTTTGGGAGTTGTACACTACCCACCTGTTAACTGCTACCATTGCACACGATGAACCTCCTAACTCGTGCGGCATTGTGCCCAACGACGATTTTGTTCATAACATTGCTAATATTTAAAATGTGATCATCATGCATACCAGAATGTTCCCTCAGTGTTTTTGCACACTCTTTGTCACCATCAACGCTCAAGTCATTCTGGGTTCCCTGGGTCCGCTTGTGATGTTCAGAACTGTCTACATTGCTGAGAACTGATATTAAGCATCATTTGTCTATAATGTGAACTGAACGCAAAGTCATGCCGCATTGCTGTGTCTTGTTGTTGTACGTTCTAAGAAAAGCAATAAAAAAAATTGAAAAAAAACGTGTCTCAGGCCTGCCGTTGCAGCTTGTGAGCAGTTGAAACTGTCAATTCAACTTGGCAAAAGTAAAGTTTTGGCCAGCTTACAGCTCCCTTTATAATACATATAATCAAATCAATCTTTATTTGTTTAGTTAATAAAAACTCATACAAATATTTTTAAAACAAGAGGTACAATACATGTTGTTCTTGTTGAACAGAAATATATGAATCCTACTCTAAAGCCTGCTGTGGATTTGTCCAATTATAGGTAGTGCCTAGGTCCCTTGATTATATAACGAAATAAAGTGCAAGAGCTGTGATTCTAAAACCCTTTTAAAGTATTGTCCACATTATCTGTTTCCTTGTAGCGGCTATGCTATGTGCTGTACATACAATCAATTAGGATGCAATACATACAATTAAAAACGTTTTCCAATGTTTCTGCGTTTTTTTAATGTTTTTTTTTTTGTTGATAAAACTGTTCTTTCGGCTAACATTCTGTTTTTTCTAAGTCGGCTTGCCGGAGGAGTTTCCTTATTTGTGTAAAATATTTTACCCCTCGGCAAGACAAAATATTCGAGGAGCCCTCCAACCAGCTGGTCACGGCTTGTCTACATGTGCGAATGTTTATCTCATTAAAAATAGATTTTAAAAGAGATTTTGCACACAACAAATGAGTTATTGTTGTTTCATTAAAATAATGGCATAATCGACAGTTCGCTGCTTGTTGTTTACTTTTCCATGATGGCAGTAGATCCTTCGAATTATGCATTTCTACACGGTAATGAATGAAGCTCTTTTTTATCTCAATGCGAAAGTGGGCTGCTAGATAAGCTTGGGGCTTTACGTGTGTGTAGGAGTTTATCACAGTCTATGAATGTCGTCGTTTGGTCAAAGTGTTTTTTTGTCTTCTAAGAGGGATTTCTTCTTTGCAGAGTTGGTTGCTAACCTTGTTAAATTTCGCCTTTTCTTCCATGCTGTCCCATGCTGCTTAAATGTCTAGTTCCTCTAAAGATTTTCTCAAGTAAGCACCACATGTGTTGGATATTTCTTGGTCCATTTGGGCTTTGATCTCTACCCAGCATAAGCTGTTCAATGAGCCGGGTTCTGATGATCGGAATGTATGGCATAGCTTCACAAAGGAATTCATACTTCGGAATTTCTGGTTCTGGAGACCAAATTCTAGCCGAACCTGGGCGGGGGATGCAGACTTGGGGAGACTAAAGACGGCCTTATATACCTTGGTCTGGAGCTCATTCAATAACTCTGACTCCTTACCGTGCCATGTTTCTAGGCCGTATGACAGAGTAGGTAATGTTTGTGCTGCCATTACTTTTAAGAGGTGGGTGTAAGCCGGGCAGCTCAATTTGCTGTTCATCAATCTGAAGGCGAAGATTAAGTATTGGGCTTTAGCTCTTAAAATCATTTTTTGGTCCTTATATGTCATGCCCTGCCCCAGTTTTATGTCCAGGTATTTGTGCGAAGCTTGCTCTTCGACTTGGACACCATTGATGTACCATTTGGACTTGTTTTTCTTGGGCTGCACCAGGCGTGCGACCTTCGGTTTCTTTTTGTTCAACTCCAAACTTTCCTGGTCAAGGTAGATTACCAGGCTGTTTATTGCTCTTTGCAGGCCTATCGGACTTTGACTCAACACCAGGATGTCATCTGTGTATTGTAAATAAGGGATTGGCTCATTGGCCTAGGTTGACGGATGACTCTCAGCTTATAGCATGTGCTTGGTTATGTCTGATAGAAACAAATTGAATAAGCTTGGTGCCAGAACAAAGCCTTGTTTTAGGCCGTGCTGTGTATTTATTCTGGCTGATACTCTGCTCCCGTCGCCTATGTTTGATTCTCGCCCAGGTTTCACTGTGGAGGGCGATCATTGCATCTAGTAGTTCAGTTGGTAACCCCCAGGTTTTAAGTTTTTCCACAAAGTCAATTTCTGGTCACTCCATCCAACGCTGATATCAGGTCGATGAAGCAGGCAAGTAATCGTGTTTTTCTTTTTACTGCCTTATCTGTTAAAAGTGCCAGAGTTGCCAGCAGCGACGGCCCGTATAGGGCGTGTTTCCGGGGCGGTGACATGGGGCAGAGGAGGGGCAGGGTGGGGGGTTGCAAAATGCGGCATACGGCCGATTGCAGGTAAGTTCCGAAAAAGAAAAAAAAAACGAATTTCGTTGTGCGCGCAGCATGGCCAATTGCGATGCAGTGCGCGCAACAAAATTCGTTTTTTTTCTTTTTCGTAAATTACCTGCAATCAGCCGTATGCCGCATTTTGCAACCCCCCACCCTGCCCCTCCTCTGCCCCACGTCACCGCCCCGGTAACACGCCCTATACGGGCCGTCGCTGGTTGCCAGGTTTGTAGTTGTTCCCATCCCTGACCTAAAACCTGTTTGGAACATTGGAATTACTCTCTTCTCCTCTATCCAATCTTGAAGGTGGAGTAGAAAACATGATGCATATAGTTTGGCCTCTACATCGATCAATGATATCAGTATGTAGTTTTCTGGCTTGCTTCAATTTCCATGTTAAAAATTTGGGTGAATCATGTTCCCTTTCCAGGAGTTATTAACTTGTTCTGTCTATAAATGTAGTTGAAGAGGGGCATTAGGTAGTCTGGCCAAAAGTCGGGTGCTTGCTTGAATAGAGCATTTGGGAGCCCATTTGGCCCTGATGCCCCCTCCGTTATGAGTTTTTCTATTATTCCTCAGTTGTTTAGCATCGGTTAGAATGTTTTGTTTGTTGCTGCTTGTCTCTGGTACTGTCTGATTACGATCTTCCTGGGGGTGAGGACTGATTTTTACTTCTCCGTGCCTTTGCTCTAGAGATGCTTCAAGTGCCATGATCTCTTTAGCGTGCTTATTGTGATCCATGTTATTGTACATTTTTTGTACATGTTGTATCCATGTTTCTTTGCTTATTCCTGCTTCTTGTTGGAATCTAGGTCCCTTGGTCAAATCATTTATTATTCCCCAGAATTCCCTACTTATTGGCAATTTACTTGCACAAAGTAATTTATACCAGATGGTTTCTTTGTACTCTGTTTTTGCTTCCCCACATTTTTTCTTGTATTTTTTCCGCATTTCCATTAGCTAGCTTTTGTTTGTTTTTTCCCCCTTTCTTGCGGCCACTGCGTGAAGTCTCACCTCTCTTGCGATCCTTCTTTTTTGGGCTTGCAGCTGAGTACTAAACCATGGTTCCTTCCTGTTTTCTATTTTCTCTTGGCGTCTGGGAATGACTGGGAATTTTTTACTATTTCTTGTTCTTTCAATGTCCCTATTTAGTTCACGTGATCTTGGATTGTATTCATAATTGAATCATGTCTAATCCTCGCCACTTTCATTTCCTCAAATTATACTTTTCTAGATATTGAACTAAGGGCTTTATTTCTCGTAATTGAATCAGTTTAATGTTGATCTTCACAATTTGGGGGAAATTATCACTTTCGGGGCGTGGGCAGACATGAAAGGAATCAATTATGTGGATGAGGTTATTGCTGGCAAAGGTGAAATCTATTATTGATTGACTTTTTCTGCTCAGGTGCTTGATGGCAGCTGGTCTATCTCCTATTACGTTACCGTTCAGGATTGTTAAGCCTAGTGCTTCCAACTCCCGATTTATTATTTGGTTTCCCGGGTCATATTTCCTCTTTCTTCTGTTCTGTTTGCTCATAATGAGAATACTATTGAAATCTCCAAAGTAATCAGGTTACTAAGTTTGTGGGTCCTTTGCAGCACCCTAATCGGGTTCACCAAAGTAAGACATTTTTCCTTCTGCGTCTTTTTCTCAGGATGGATATATACGTTGATTAGTATTAATTGCCAACTTGTATTATTAGTGGGAAGTTTACCAGTGAGATTTAGTACTTGCAACCGTTTTTCTCCGGGGGTCTAATTCTTCTGTTAACCAGCCATATTTTGCCATAGCATCAATTGATAATCCCCCTGTAGGATGCCCGAAGTTTGAAAATGTTTCTGCCAAAATATGTTGTTCTATATAACCCGGGATTGAGGTTGGTTTCATATTCCATGTTTCTTGGAGCAATATTAGATCTTGGTTTTGCAGGAAGGACAAAGTTTCATGGTCTTGGCCCATTTCTCTGAAGCCATGGACGTTCCATGAACAGATCTTGATTGTGTGCTGGCCTGTTCCTCCAAGACCATGATTGTTTCATGAACTGGTCTTAATTTCATCCCCTTTGTTTCTGCATTAGTGCGCCGCCCCATGGTGTCGTCAGGATCTGTCCATGGATTTTTATCAGGTGCATTTTTTGCTCAGGGCCATTGGCACCCATGACCAGTCCTGATTGTTACCTGGCTGACATTCAAAGTTTGATGGACTTGCTGTTACGTCTTTCTGGGTTGAATTATTTTTTGCGGGTGGCAAGGTATTTCTAGCACCACGTAGGCGGGTTTTTTGGCCTTTCCCTGTGATTTGTCCCGTTTTTGGTATCGCTGTGCTTTGTAAAAGAGGATATGGATATTTTGGACGTTTGTGGAGCCTTAAAGTGATTCCCCAGGCTTAAAATATTGTTCTAGTCGCATTAATCCGGTCCACTAGTTCCTTGGAGATCGAAGTGGTCAAAGACTCTTCTGTGTCTGGGGAAGATGCTGTTTGCTGGAATTCTACAGCTAGAAGATCTCGTGATGTTATAGGGTAGGCCCCAAACAGCCCATAGGGCAGAGTGAATTGTATTTTCAAAGTTGGATGTGTACTTTTAAGTTTTACATGCACCAGTAGTGAATAACTCTCAATTTCGTTTTTCACTACTGTGATGCAGAGACAAAGTGTAAAATATTTGTGCAACATTGCAAACAGTAACACAGTGAAGACACACCACAAAAATGATAGCACACAAAATTGGAAAAATAGAGTATGTTTTACAAATAAAAAAAGACCAAAATGACAACACTCCTATTTGTAGTAGTGGAGATTTGCAGGTTTAAAGATTTCAGTGAAAATTGTGCCAAAAAGCACAAAACACCCCATGTGGATATCTGGTTGCGCCGGACCGGGACCAAGTCAAAAGTTCAGGCCAACTTCAATGGAGTGTGGAACAGTTCCAGGAACCCAATTAGGCCCCCTGAATAAGAGTATCTTAAAACCTAGTTGTGGAGCATTAAGAGGTCCTGCATCAAAGATGTATTGCATAGTCGAGGCAATGCGTCGGTTCCGATGAGCTGGGGAGCTGCGATGCGAGGTCCTGCGTCATCGTCGAGTGTCCTGTTGTCGAGGGCTTGTGATGGCAAGTCGGGGGTCGAGGATGCATTGAGCAGTTGAGGCAATATGCTAGTTCCGCGGTTCGGCGATGCAAGAATCTGTGTTGTTGTCAAAGCACCATCGACAAGAGATTTGCGATGCACGGAAAAGCTTTGCACAGTTGTGATGTGGGCTCAGTGCTTAATTTGAGCCAGGACTTTCCATTCCTAAACCCTGGTACTTAATTGGTTTCCAGTGCTCGGGACCAGCACATAGTAACACCATACATAGAACAGTCTACAACATGGTGGTGCTGCTCATCTCATTTAGAGATGAGAAGAACAGCGGTTGTTTAGGAATACAATATACATTAAAATTGCTAATACCTGCCTCCCCAGCCATTCCTTTGTCTTTAGGAACCTGGAATAATCTTAACTGTCGCATTTACATGTGAGAGAGATGGTTATCAGTTGTTTTGGCAGCAATGACAAGAGCGATGGGTGGTTCAAGCTCTTGTGGCCTCCTGGTAAGAACCCCGGCACTTAATATTTTACAAATTAACCACTGTGCGGACTGCTAGTTCGATGCAGAGTCCGTGCATTAGGAGAACCCTTGCAGCAGAGGCGATGCTTGAGTTCTCCTTGTGATGGCACCACGAAGCAGAGGACATACATTACTTCTACTGGACCACAAATTGGCTGGCAGAGCACCTGCAGGTCTGCTTCCAAGGGTCCAGGACTAGGGTGGCACCAATTGGTAAGACTCAGAGATGGACGAGCTCAGATGCTGGGTTCAAGGCTGTTAGAGCTTTGTGTCCTTGAGGCTTTAGTCAGGAAGCCAGCCACTAGCCATTGAAGTCACTTTGAGGTTCTGGGTTAAACAGATGCAGGTCTAATCATTCTCACCCAGGCAAGACGGCAGCAGGCAACAGGTCAGCACAGCACGGCAGAGGTTCTTCAGAGCAGCAGTCCAGCAGAGTGACAGTAGATACATAACCAAACAAATACGCAAGTAATACTGTAACAACATATGTGTGACATTTAAAACATACAGTAATGCACCATACTCTTTACACACCAGTTTTTACTATAGGCCCTTTAGGTTTGACATTTATACAAAAAAAGGGGGGGCAATATCTTCTTTCAGAAAATGCCTTTTCTGAAAGAAGATAGTCACATCTTTGCCCCCCTTTTTTGTATAAATGTCAATTCTGAAAGAAGATATTGACATCTTTGCCCCTCCCCCTTTTTTTGTATAAATGTCAAACCTAAAGGTCCTATTGTAAAAACTAGTGTGTAAAGAGAATGGTGCATTACTGTATGTTTTAAATGCACCTAGGGAGGAGTCATTGGCGACAAGAGAGGTACACCGTGCATTGAACACCTGGTATTTTTTTGCAAGACAGTGAAAGTCTATTTTCACCCACATGCCTTTAGCTGGTTCACTCGCAGAACGTCTACAGTCCTGAAGAGGAACTTAACCAGTTATTGCAAATGAATGCGTATAGAAAGAGAATGTATTTAAAAACTGTCAGAATGGATTGATTCAGCAGTCTGAATAAACTAGACTAGGAACTATATCTGTGCAAAATGATGTCAGAAATCTCAAAATGTACCATCCGTGAGTTTGTTTTCAGATTAACTATGTGCATGACTCTCCAACATGTTAATCCATCTATTTGCACTTTATGCAGTTCACACTGAATCACACAAAAGGGTCAACAGGCACAATGGCGCCAAATATACCCTAGTGATGCGCAGTGGTGTAACATAGGCCCTGCACTGCGGAGGAGCCCCCGAGCTCCAGGACAGTCCTGTCATAATGCATGGGCACACTGGGCCCATGCATACATGAGGCCCCATGCAGACCGGAATTTAGCACTAATTTCCCATTAAACATTTTTATTCCTGTGAGTAGTTCTGTGGACCGAGTGCACTGCTTTGCCTGGGGGCCTATGATGCTGTTAAGATGGCCCTGCTCCAGGTGGCTGCCTCAGCACAGTAACCTGGCCTTAGATCTCCTGAGTGAGTCCAGAGGAGGACCCCTCCATATACTTTACAGAGGGCCCTCTCAAGTTTTGTTATGCCTCTGGTGATGTGCCCTGTTCTCCATGTCGATAGGAGCTAACTACAGGAGCTGTGCGGGGCACCGAGCATTTGAAGTGGCAAAATCACCCCTTAACAAGGTCTACCCATATTCGTAGTCCGGTTCCATTGTTCGACTCCATTGGTGTATCCGTTACCAGCATGTCGCCCTATCCACATCACAAAAGTAGGCTGAGGCTACAGTGGCAGGCTACATGCAAGACCTTGAAGCACTTCTGGAACTGCACTGGTGACTTGGAATATTTCCTCCTTTATTCTCTGGCACCAGAGTATCTAGAAGATTTGACCAGTGGTGGCTCCTCCCCTAAGGCGGAGATGTGTCGCCCCACTGCTTTTCAGCAGTGTAAAAAAGGAAAAATAAATTGATAATAACATGATGTTATTATCATATTATTTTCCCTTGCTGAAGCAGTTTTGCAGGGTAGGGCAGGCTGGGCTGCTCTGCTCACATAGCAGGGGGAGGAGTGGTAAGTGCACTCTGTCAGGGCACATAAAGATTTGTCCAGCTGTCTTGCACCGGCCAAACAGTCATGCGCACTTTACATGTTCTCCACTGCATGTTCTCCACCAGCTGTAATACACATCCTTGGTGGAGAACATGTACAGGCTCCCACTGCCTGTATGAGTGCTGTACCACGATGCCTGAGTCTGTGCCTGAGCCCTTGTACTTCCTGCTTCCATTTTGGCCAGGAGAGACAACAGAGAGATGCACTTGCCACCCCCGATCCATGTCAGCTGCCACTTTTTTAGAAGAACTGGACCTGCCTCTTCTGAACCCAGAACCCAGAGTTACTCTAAGGACTAGTTGGCTGGCCTCCTGATTTGTGTCCTCATGGACATTACAGGCTTCCAACAACCTTGCACTTGTACCTGGACTCTGCCATCTGTGAGTCTACCCTACCAGGTGGTGGCACTCTAATCATGGACCCTTCGAAGGGAGCCTAAGGTGCTTGCCAACGGAACTGATGCATCTTCTCTGCTGAGCGACCCATCACCGATGCATGTCTGCTGCAGGGTGAATTGGATCTGTGGATTACTGCAGGGCTCAGGAGTTCTCTCAGCTCGCGTTTGCCATGTTTGAGCAGCCAAGTCACGCCCTTAGTTTTACACAACTGATAATACTACTATTGGTAGTACTGTTGTGACGTAGTAAATATAATATACCATTAGAACATGCACCACAGACACCTACCTTTCTTCAGTTTACTACTAAGTAATATGGGTACTACTATCCCAACTAATAGCAGCATCTATTAATACTGGTGTGTAGTCAGAATGACTTGTAGTCCTATTTTCCTTACATTCTCCAAAAAAAGACAGGAATTCAATACTAGAAAAGTAATGATTAATAATGATAAGATAAGAGGGCTGAACTGCCTATCAGCCCAGTCCGATATGAGCCTAGCTATGTGAAGGCCTTTTGAAATCAACTCTGTCAGCTGTTAGTAGCATTGAGCAAGTGCTGTCAAATATGTAGCACTTTTGCTACTATTGTACCCGCAGAGAACTAAGACCTAACCTTCGCAGTATGACGAAAGGAAAATGGACAACATGCTTGTGAAGTTAAGAGCTGTCAGAGAAATTTCCCTACATGCAACTTGGAATCTCTAAGGGTTTAATGGTAAAAAGTGATATTAGGCTGAGAATCACACTCAGCTGACCAGGGTCTCCCTAAAATCATCAGTGCAGACGAGCATGACAGTTACAGGCAAGGCTCAAATGTACAACTTAACATACATACATACATTCCCATTAGTAGTCACATGGAGAAGTTGTCACAAAGAATCCCAGCAGGTGCCAAACTGTGATCATGAGAACAGAACGACCTTCAGCAGTAACAACAATGTAAACAGTATTTAGCAGAAGAATTTATTCGTTAATTTCATGATTAGAGAGTCAAAAGACACACAATTGATGGACGAAATGCAGAACAAATTAAAACATTCACCCCCAGATGCTTGATTCCGGTCCAGGGAAGACATGGCTTGGCAGTTCGGGCTGGACTGTTCCCATGAGGCACAGGGTCAAGACTGATTTGCATATTGCCATGTCTGAACTGGGGTGGCGTGGTGAGCAAAATAACGATGGATTAAACATCGATCTGTGACTGGTGGTGAATGTTTTGCCAATGTGCAACATTCCGTCCATCATCTTGTGTGTTTTGCTGCTCGCCCTATGTGGGAAGGGTATGCCCAGACGTGGGTCCCGTGCTCACTACGCCACTGGAGTCAAGCTATCCTGGCTAAAGAGGGGTGAGACCCCGAAACCGGTCCTAGGATGCTTGATTCCGGTCCAGGGAAGACATGGCTTGGCAGTTCGGGCTGGACTGTTCCCATGAGGCACAGGGTCAAGACTGATTTTCATATTGCCATGTCTGAACTGGGGTGGCGTGGTGAGCAAAATAACGATGGATTAAACCCAGATCTGTGACTGGGGGTGAATGTTTTGCCAATGTGCAACATTCTGTCCATCATCTTGTGTGTTTTGCTGCTCGCCCTATGTGGGAAGGGTATGCCCAGACGTGGGTCCCGTGCTCACTACGCCACTGGAGTCAAGCTATCCTGGCTGAAGAGGGGTGAAACCCCGAAACCGGTCCTAGGATGCTTGATTCCGGTCCAGGGAAGACATTGCTTGGCAGTTTGGGCTGGACTGTTCCCATGAGGCACAGGGTCAAGACTGATTTGCATAATGCCATGTCTGAACTGGGGTGGCGTGGTGAGCAAAATAACAATGGATTAAACCCAGATCTGTGACTGGGGGTGAATGTTTTGCCAATGTGCAACATTCCGTCCATCATCTTGTGTGTTTGCTGCTCGCCCTATGTGGGAAGGGTATGCCCAGACGTGGGTCCCGTGCTCACTACGCCACTGGAGTCAATCTATCCTGGCTGAAGAGGGGTGAAACCCCGAAACCGGTCCTAGGATGCTTGATTCCAGTCCAGGGAAGACATGGCTTGGCAGTTCGGGCTGGACTGTTCCCATGAGGCACAGGGTCAAGACTGATTTGCATATTGCCATGTCTGAACTGGGGTGGCGTGGTGAGCAAAATAACGATGGATTAAACCCAGATCTGTGACTGGGGGTGAATGTTTTACCAATGTGCAACATTTCGTCCATCATCTTGTGTGTTTTGCTGCTCGCCCTATGTGGGAAGGGTATGCCCAGACGAGGGTCCTGTGCTCACTACGCCACTGGAGTCAAGCTATCCTGGCTGAAGAGGGGTGAAACCCCGAAACCGGTCCTAGGATGCTTGATTCCGGTTCAGGGAAGACATGGCTTGGCAGTTTGAGCTGGACTTTTCCCATGAGGCACAGGGTCAAGACTGATTTGCATATTGCCATGTCTGAACTGGGGTGGCGTGGTGAGCAAAATAACGATGGATTAAACCCAGATCTGTGACTGGGGGTGAATGTTTTGCCAATGTGCAACATTCCGTCCATCATCTTGTGTGTTTTGCTGCTCGCCCTATGTGGGAAGGGTATGCCCAGACGTGGGTCCCGTGCTCACTACGCCACTGGAGTCAAGCTATCCTGGCTGAAGAGGGGTGAAACCCCGAAACCGGTCCTAGGATGCTTGATTCCGGTCCAGGGAAGACATGGCTTGGCAGTTCGGGCTGGACTGTTCCCATGAGGCACAGGGTCAAGACTGATTTGCATATTGCCATGTCTGAACTGGGGTGGCGTGGTGAGCAAAATAACGATGGATTAAACCCAGATCTGTGACTGGGGGTGAATGTTTTGCCAATATGCAACATTCCGTCCATCATCTTGTGCGTTTTGCTGCTCTCCCTAGGTGGGATGGGTATGCCCAGACGTGGGTCCCGTGCTCACTACGCCACTGGAGTCAAGCTATCCTGGCTGAAGAGGGGTGAAACCCCGAAACCGGTCCTAGGATGCTTGATTCCGGTCCAGGGAAGACATGGCTTGGCAATTCGGGCTGGACTGTTCCCATGAGGCACAGGGTCAAGACTGATTTGCATATTGCCATGTCTGAACTGGGGTGGCGTGGTGAGCAAAATAACGATGTAATAAACCCAGATCTGTGACTAGGGGTGAATGTTTTGCCAATGTGCAACATTCTGTCCATCATCTTGTGTGTTTTACTGCTCGCCCTATGTGGGAAGGGTATGCCCAGACGTGGGTCCCGTGCTCACTACGCCACTGGAGTCAAGCTATCCTGGCTGAAGAGGGGTGAAACCCCGAAACCGGTCCAAGGATACTTGATTCCGGTCCAGGGAAGACATGGCTTGGCAGTTCGGCCTGGACTATTCCCATGAGGCACAGGGTCAAGACTGATTTGCATATTGCCATGTCTGAACTGGGGTGGCGTGGTGAGCAAAATAACGATGGATTAAACCCAGATCTGTGACTGGGGGTGAATGTTTTGCCAATGTGCAACATTCCGTACATCATTTTGTGTGTTTTGCATGATTAGAGAGTCATCATGCAAGATGTTTGAGTATCAAAGACAAACCCTTCCTCCAGCAAGTCGGAGCAGGAACACAGAGCTGAAGCAGGTGTGGAACATATAAATCGCATGTTTGAAGACACTTGGCGAGATTGACACACTTTTACCCTTTCAAGATCACAAATGAATATATTATTTACTAAGCAATCAAGAGTCTGATCAGTTTGTGGGTATAATGTGTCAATATGAATGCAAAAATCATAAATGCTTTATCATAGAGTGAAACTGTGGAGTGTACCTGTCTGATCTGTCGGTCTTTGGAAAGTAGTCCCCCAAATATTTTGCATCTCCCCTCCTATTTTGCTAAATTAGTTTTTGTTGGCCATAGGACTTTTAGGTTTACTTTACCACTGCCAACCAGTGGCAAAGTGCTATAGCTTACTCCCTAAAACACTTAAAATTGGCTTACACCTGATTAGCATAATTATTTAATTCAAAGTCCTTAATAAAGTAGTATACCCATTGCATGTAAATTAAATGCCACTAGTGGTCCTACAACGCTTATTGTGCCACCCCCTTAAGTAGCTCCTTAAAACATGTTTCAGGCCTGCGATTGCAGCTTGTGAGAATTTGAAACTGTCAATTCAACTTGGCAAAATAAATCTTTCGCCAAACCTACAACTCCCTTTATAATACATATAATCATAAGCATATTGGTTCGGCCCCAAACAGCCCACAGGGCAGAATGAATTATACTTTCAAATTTGGATGTGTACTTTTAAGTTTTACATGCACCAGTAGTGAAAAGCTCACAATTTCGTTTTTCACTACTGTGATTCAGAGACAAAGTGTAAAATATTTGACCAACATTGCAAACAGTAACACAGTGAAGACACACCACAAAAAGGATACCACACAAGATTGGGAAAATAGAGTATTTTTTATAAATAAAAGAAGACCAAAATGACAAAAATCCAATGTGTAGTACTGGAGATTTGCAGGTTTAAAGATTTCAGTGAAAATAGTGCCAAAAAGCACAAAGCACCCCATGTGGATATCTGGTTGCATCAGACCGGGACCAAGTCACAAGTTCAGGCCAACTGCGATGGAGCACGGGACAACTACGGGACCCAATTAGGCCCCCTGATCAAGAGTATCTTAAATGCTAGTTGTGGAGCATTAAGAGGTCCTGCATCAAAGATGTATTGCATAGCCAAGGCAAAGAGTCAGTTCCGATGGGCTAGGAAGCTGCGATGCGAGGTCCTGCATCATCATACAGTGTCCTGTTGACAAGGGCTTGCGATGGAAAGTCGGGGGTCGAGAATGCGTTGGGGAGTTGAGGCGATACACTAGTCCGGAAGAGCTGCGATGCAAGAATCTGTGTTGTTGTCAAAGCGCCATCGACAAGAGATTTGCGATGCAAGGGCCTGCGTTAGGAAAGATTTGCACGGTTCTGATGTGGGCTGCTAGATCGATGTGGAGTCTGTGCAATGGGAGAACCCTTACAGCAGAGGCGATGCTTGAGTTCTGCTTGTGATGGAACCACGCAGCATTAGTTCTGCTGGACCACAAATTGGCTGGCAGAGCACCTTCAGGTCCACTTCCAAGGGTCCAGGACTGGGGTGGCACCACTTGGCAGAGTAAGACTCAGAGATGGACGAGCTCAGATGCTGGGTTCAAGGTTGTTAGAGCTTTGTGTCACTGAGGCTTTAGTCAGGAGGCCAGCCAACTAACCCTTGGAGTCCCTTTGAGGTTCTAGGTTAAACAAATGCAGGTTTAATCCTTCTCACCCAGGCAAGACGGCAGCAGGCAACAGGTCAGCACAGCAGGGTCACCAGTTCTTCAGAGCAGCAGTCCAGCAGAGTGACAGTCCTTTCAGCAGCACAGCAGCCCTTTTTCCTAGGTGGCAGAGTATACACAGGTCCACAACTGTACTGAAGAGTTGATGTGTGAGGTTAAATATTTACACCCAGTTGAGGCTTTGAAGTGGGAGAAACTTCTAGAGGATTCCCTTTAAACTGCACAGGTGTCCTGCCTTCCTGGCCCTGGTTCCAGACTAACTACAGGGGGTATGCAGCCCTTTCAGTTGAGGCAGGATACAGCCTTTTCAAGTGAAAGTAGGGCTGCCCACAGCTCTGTCCTCCCATCCTGCCAGTGATGGCCCATACAGACACACTTAAGCTCTCTTGTGTTTGGCTGTTTAGGAGAAATACACAAAGCAAACCTGTAAGCTATACTCAGTCATGTGAGCCAGCCGCAGGCTACAGGCAATAACTGGCTAATGCAGGAAAATGCCTACTTTCTAAAAGTAAACATTCTGTCCATCAACTGTTGTTTTTACTTTCTAAAAGTGTCATTTCAAAATTGTCATTTTAAATCTGATATTTCCATAAGAGAGGATTTTTCATTAGAATTCCAAAAACACAAAACATGAACTGCCTACCTGCTCCCATTTCAAAATTACAGCTTATTAAATGTAATACAGTAAGTCCAGTGTTATTCTACGGGAGAGGTAGGCCGTGCAGTAGTGAAAAATGAATGTCAGAGTTATTCACTTGTAAAACTTGAAAGTACATATCCAACTTTTTGAATGCAGTGCACCCTGCTCTCTGTGCTGTCTAGGGGCTACCCTAGGGGTGACTCATTTTTATTAAAAAAGAAGGTATGGGCCTGGCAAAATATTTATTTTGCCGGGTAAAATATTTATTTTGCCAGGTCGAAATGGCAGTTTATAACTGCACACCCAGGCTGCAATGGCAGGCCTTAGACATGTTTAAAGCACTACTTAACTGGGTGGCACAATAACTGCTGCAGACCCACTAGTAGCATTTAATTTACAGGCCCTGAGTACATGTAGTACCACTTTACTAGGGACATATAAGTAAATTAAAAATGCAAATTGAGGATAAACCAGTCTTACCATGTTTTAAGGGGTGAGCACATGCACTTTAACACTAGTTAGTAGTAGTAAAGTGCGCAGAGACCTAAGGACAGCAAAAATGAAGTTAGCAAAAATGGAGAAGGAAGGAAAACCCTTTTGGGGGAAGACAACCATAAGGCTGTCAGGTCAAACAATTAGGTTATCTTATTGAATTTAATAAGTAAAAAGTTTTGTTTTGGCGAAGGCTGACATGTCGTAAAGGGTGTCTTGGGAATTGTAATTTTAAAATCCTCTTTAATGGTAAATTTGGAATTTAAGTCACACTTCTAAAAATGCCACTTTTAATAAGGTGGCATTTGCTTGTCCTTACCATTTGCTGCTGCAACTTGTTTCCTGGGTCTCATGACTAGGTGTATTTGGCAGCTGGTCTTTGGGTATTCCTCCCAGACAGCCACACAATAGAGAGCTTGGGTGTTGGCAGGATGGGGGACAGAGCTGTACACAGCCCCACTTGCACTTCAAAGACACTGCTTCAGCTCACACACAAAGAATTTGACACTAGCCTATTGTGCATGCAGACAGACTGGGACCAGAGCAGGGAGCCAGGAAATTCCAGACACTTTTATATGGGGAGAATTCCAGATGTTTCTTCCACTTTAAAGAGGGCACTAGGTGTACAAAATTTGACCCTCAGAACTACTCTTCAGTTCACTTCTGAACCTGCGGAAAGACTCTCAGAGGACGGCTCTTATGCTATTGCCTGCTGTGTACTTCAGAGGATTTCCTTGCTGCACCAGGAGGACTGCCCCACTGCCTGAAGCCTGCCTTGTGCCCTCAGAGGACTTACCTGCTGTTTGAGTCCTACTTTCCTGCTTGAAACCAAGACGTCCACATTGACTCCAAGTGCTAGCTGGCTTGCCTCATGATCAGGGCCTCAGGGACAGAAAAGGATCCATCCATCTTGAACCCACACCTGGACCCAGTCTGAATGAGTCCTGACAATGCAAGTGATGCCCTTCCAGTCATGCACTCTTGGAAGTAGTTTTAAAGGTGCCCAGGTAGCTGAAATCCAAAACTTTGGTCTGAAAATAGAGAGGCGACTGGGACCTACTAGCTCACCGATCCGCCCAAGGTCCATCGCTGGTCAGCCTGACTTCCTGGCAGCTCCAGCTTCATTGTTCTACGCAGTAGCAAATCCTGATTAGCAGCTCCTGATTGAAGGGGCATCCGGCTTCGTGGAATCCAGCTGGAGAGTTTTAGCTTCCGAAAACTAGACTAAAAATGAACATAGAAATCTTCACTGCATCTTTTTCCAGTGGCTCACCACTGACTACACCTCCTCTTCGGACACCGACTGCTGCCTTGTCCTGCTGAACTTTACATTCTCAGAAATTTTCTTGAAAAAGTCTGTAATACCAAAGGTAGGCAGAGACCAGGTCCAATCCACTTTTTGGATCCGACCTGTGCTCCATCTTGGTCAGCCACAATGTTTGACTTTGCTCAGGTCTTGTGCGGCTAGATGTTCGCGGTTGGTGCTTTGATCTTTTAGGCGCTAATTTTTTACCTTAAACTTTAAAAAAGTCATAACTCAGGTTCTACAGGTAGGAGCTTTTTCATGTTGATGTAAAATAATGTATTCAAATGTTTTCTGTTTTTCTACATTGGTGTGGCATTATTCCTGTGTTGTGTTTTCACTTTTTTACTGTTTAAGTGTTGCATACATACTTTACACATTGCCTTTAAGTTAAGCCTGACTGCATTTGTGCTAAACTTCCAGAGGGTTAAGCACCAGTTAATTTAGCGACTTTTGTTGTTCACCCTGACAAGGATTGTGGCTGTTGTTTGAAAAGGGCTAAAACCACCCCCTAAACCAACTTCTCACAGTAAACAACAGGCTCAACAGAAGTTGAGTATTATCTCTGACGCACCCAGGTACATTGTTGCTGATTTCTGGAGCAGGTGAGAAATACTGTTTCCTTCACCAGTTGTATCACAATGGGGGGCATTCTCTTCCAACCATGTTATTATTGGTGACAGATTATAGTTTTGTGGCACAGTACTGTCACCAAGGATAGATGTCTACTGCCCTCCATGTTAGTTAAGTCCAGTGACCTTCACTAACAGGGGTCTGACTGAGGATTAAAGTTTGATGAATGTACATGTTTGCCATCTTAAGTATGATTGTAATAGAGATTGCAAACATTAGAATGGGTGCAGATGGAAGGAGGAATATGATTACCCACTGTTTGCCCTTTGTTACAATTTCCATTGATGACCACAAACCGCTTTGTATGGATGTGCTGAATTTAAGGTGGAGGAGTGAGACTGCCAAAAGAAAATAACAGGTTCTTCCTATCCGCTGTGTCATCCTGCTTATTCTCTAAGGGTTTTTCTGTGAGATACACCTACATTTTTATCAGTGCAGCCCTTCTGGGGTATTGACTTTCTGTAGTGGTGTAAAGCCTCTCGATCCAGCCAAGCAGGACCTTTTCCCTACCCAGTAACATCTGCACTTTGCTAGAAGCAGGAAAACATTCCTGAACTTGTCTCGTTGGACAAGACTTCCACAGACCGTGCTTTTGTAGTCCCCGGAGGGTTGTGGGTCAGAATATTGTATACAAAAATATCATATGACATAAATATCTGGTCCTATATATGTTTTAAATATAGCATGCCATTGTGTGTGAATTTTCTATGACTATCTCCAATAGGGCACTATTTCTCCTTGGAGCATATTTAGGAATCTAGACCTTAAGCTTTATATTGTATGGTTAGGGCATAGAGAAGTCTATTTCAACCCACATGCTTTTAGCTGATCCATTCGCCAAATGTCTACAGTGGAGGGCCCCTGCCCTGACATTCTCTATGGATCAAATAATTAGAGTCATGCATGACATGGTGCAATCACCCTGCAGAGGATCTTAACCAGTAATTACAAATGAAGGAGTGCATATAGAAAGAGAATGTATTGAAAAACTGTCAGAATGGATTAATCCAGCAGCCTGAAGAAATTAGACTGGGAGCTAAGTTTGTGCAAAATGATATCTGAAATTGCAAAATGTACCATCCCTGGGTTAGCTTTCGGATTATCTATGTGCATGACTCTCCAACACGTTAATCCATCTATATGCACTCTATGCTGTTCACACCGGTTCACACAAAAAGGGTCAACAGGCACAATGGCGCCAAATATGCCATAGTGATGCGCAGGGGTGTAACATAGGCCCTGCAGTGCAGGGGAGCCCCCGACCTCCAGGCCAGTGCTGTCGTAATGCATGGGCATGCTGGACAGTTGCTCGGGTGCCCCACGAGCAAAGGGGACCCATGCAGACCAGAATTTAGCACTCATTTTCCACTAACATTTTTATTCCTGGGAGTGGTTGCGTGGGCAGAGTGCATTGCTTTGCCTGGGGCCTGCTCTAGGGTGCCCCCTCAGCACAGTCACCTGGCCTTAGAACTCCTGAGTGAGTCCAGAGGAGGGCACCTCCATGTACTTTACAAAGGACCCTCTCAAATTTTTTTATGCCACTAGTGCTGTGCTCAGTTCTCCATTGCAAACTGCAGGAGCTGTGCGGGGCTCCTAGCATTTTAAGTGGTAAAATCATCCCTTAACAAGGTCTACCCATATTCATAGTCCGGTTCCATTGATTCACTCCATTGGTGTATCAGTTACCAGCATGTCGCCCCATCCATATCACAAAGTTAGGCTGATGTTGGGGGGGGGGGGGGAAGATGCTACAGTGGCAGGCTACATGCAAGACCTTGTAACACTTCTGTTACTGCACTGGTGACATGGAACTAATTCCTCCTTTATCCTCTGGCACCAGAGTACCTAGAAGATTTCACGAGTGGTGGCTCGTCCGCTAAGGCGGAGGAGCGTCGCCCCACTGCTTTTCAGCATTATATTATATTTTTGCCTGTTGAAGCAGTTTTGCGGGGTGCGGCGGGGCTGGGCTGCTCTGCTCATAGAGCAAGTGGAGGAGTGGTGAATGCATGCTGTCAGTGCACATGATGGTTTGGCCGGCTGTCTTGGCCGACCAAACAGTCATGCGCACTTTGCATGTTCTCCACCAGCTGTAATACACACCCCGGTGGAGAACATGCACAGGCTCCCACTGCCTGCCTGCGCGCTGAACCAGGATGCCTGAGCCTGTGCCTGAGTCTTTGTACTTCCTGCTTCCGTTTTGACCGGGATAGACAACGGAGAGATGCGTCCGCCAACCCCAATCTGTGTTTGCCGCTACTTTTTAGAAGGACCGGCCTCTTCTGAACCCAGAGTTACTCCATGGGCTAATTGACTGGCCTACTGATCTGAAGCCCCAGGGACGTAACTGGTTTCCAACAACCTTGCACGTGTACCTGGACTCTGCCATCTGTGAGTCTACCATTCCAAGTGGTGCCACTCCAATCATGGACCCTTCGAAGGGAGACTAAGGTGCTTGCCAATGGAACTGACGCATCTTCCATGCTGAGAGACCAATCACCGATCCGTGGCAAAGATCCGCATCACCTCCGCAGTCCTCAGAACTGAAATGTACATACTTTTCATCCGAAAACGCTCCTGTGTTTCCTGGTTATGTTAGTCAGGACTCACTATCGTTTTGTGATGGTGTGTATCCCGTAAAATAGAATGTAAGGCATAGCATGACATGCATTAATGTTGGAGAGCTCTTACAGCAAAACAGCACCTTACAACACAATTTCACAGAAAAGAAGTGCTGCAAAATGCTCGAATATGAAACACCACTCAATAAACGAAAATGTTCTGTTCTTGGTAACATATGCCAGGAGCTCAATGCTATGGGTGGGTGGAGAACACCACTCCGCCATGGAGTGTGCGGAGATTTCCCTACTCTGTGCTCTGCTGAGAACGTGGAATAAAGGGCAAAACTCCCCCTGCTAAATTGGCTCAATGCCTCCACCCCACCCTAATAGAATAAGGCTTACAAAGTAATTTATGTTTAAAACGTTTTTATTGAGACAAAACAAACCATGGGGGAGGGGGATAGGAGGGCAGGATACATGAATACAGTCAAAGAAAAAGGGTGCAACTCCAGAGGGTTGGCAATAGGTAGCGCGGTAGGTCAGGGGGAAAAACACAGTAAATGAAAGCTGGAAATACAAGCTGTGAAATCCCCGCACGCGTATCCGACACCCCAAATCTAAGCAATAAAACCCCCCCCCATCAACACCCCAATAGAACACAATCCCCCCTCTCCCATCCCCCATCCCCCATCCTCCCAGTAACGAAACAACAACACTCCCCCCCCCCCCCGTCCTATGGTCCCGCATCAGAGTAATCCTAACCAGGAAGCCCCGCACCCCCCCCCCCACCCCGGGGGGTCCCCGTCTCACATATAAGCTAGTCCGCCGGGGTCACCGGCGGCGTCAGCCTGAGAAGTCTAAGATACCTCGGGCAGGTGAGCTCCCGGAATTCAGTGGACAGCAGCGCTAGAAAGGGTTGCCATAGCTCTTCAAATTGGTCTATCTCCCCCGCAACCGTAAGCGACAGCTTCTCCATCCCCAGCACATGCCAGAGCCTATGCAACCAACCGGTGATGGAGGGGACGGTGGCTGTGCGCCAGTGGATTAGAATGTTCTGAACCGCAGACCCCAGCGCGATTGCGATCTGCCTACCCCTACGGGACTTCAGTGGGTACATTAGGTCATTGGGGAGGCCCAACAGGACATACGCCGGGAATCGCGGCAGCTCTATCCCAAAGTGCTTATCCACCTCGTCCAAGACTTCCTTCCAGTAGGCGGTCAGCACTGGGCAATCCCAAAGAATGTGTGTAAGGGTACCTTCCTGCCCACAGCTCCGCCAGCACCCCCTGTCAGTGTGTTTATGCATTTCATACAGTCTCTCCGGGGTGTAGTACCAGTATGTGGACACCTTAGTAAAGGTCTCCGTAAGGCCCGTGTGATATGCAGAGTGCCGCGCCCGATACGCAATTTTGTCCCATTCCTTGTGGCTGAGTGTCCTACCCAATTCCCTGTGCCAACGCTCCCTCCCCGGGTTGTAATAGTGAAACGGCGGGGGTTGTAGGTATTTGTACAGATCGGTGATCAGTTTAGCGTCGGAGGTCCGAGTAGCCAACCACCTCTCATACGGTGTAATTGGACGGGCGGCGGTGGCACGCACCTGGGGCTGGAGGGCCCAATGCCGAACTTGCATGTAGCGCAATCTGTCCAGCTCCGTTAGGCCGAACTCCTGGCGGAGTTGCTGAAAAGGAACCACTCCTTCCGGGCCATAGATCTGGAAGAGTGCCCTGCAGCCCGCCTGCACCCAGTGGGAGAAAACCCCCGGCTCCATCCCTGGGGAGAAGTCCGGGTTGCCCGCAATGGGCGTGAGCGGCGAAGGGAAGGTGGTAAGGCCCCGGGCCTCACAGACCGCGTCCCACACACGCAGGGGGACCCGCGTAACAAAGGAAGCGTAAAGATTAGGGGGGCGATGCGCACGGCGCAGGAATGGAACCTCTTGTAAGGTGCGGCCCGCCACTGCCTGGTCTTGGAAGAGCCAATGTTTGTCGGACTCCCACCTGCTCCACTCCACCAGATAGCGGAGCTGTGCCGCCTGAAAGTACTTACGGAGGTCCGGAATGCCGAGACCCCCCGCTTCCGGAGCAAGCGTGGAGAGGACCCTCTTCATGCGTGGCCTGCGGCCCTGCCAGACAAAGCGGGAGATGTCAGCCTGCATTTGTCGTATCCAGCCCACCGGGGGTTGGAGCGGAAGGGCCCGGAAAAGATATAGTATCTGGGGCAACACCGTCATCTTGACCGCCGCGATTCGCCCCAGCCAGGACAGCAGGCCTTTGTTCCAGCGGCCAAGCTCGTCCTTGATCTTCCTGCTGAGGGAGGCATAATTGGCCGTAACCATCTCCGGTAATGTAGGCGCCAGCAGAATCCCCAGGTACAGCACCGTGGACGAGGACCACTGCATGGGGAAGAGCCGCTGAAGATCCCTCCTGGTTTCCGCAGCCAGGGACACGTCTAATGCCATCGACTTGCTCATATTCATTTTGAAGCCGGCCACCCCCGCAAAGGCGTCCAGCTCCCGGAGGCAAGCAGGCAGCGACCTCCTAGGGTTGTCCAAAGTCAGCAGGACATCGTCCGCGTAGAGACTGACGGTGTGGACGTACTGGCCCATCCGGACCCCGACAGCATCCGGATTATTACGAATCCTCTGAGCAAACGGCTCCATGTAGAGGGCAAACAAGAGCGGCGAAAGAGGGCAGCCCTGCCGCGTGCCGCGCTCGATGGCAAAGCCACCGGAGCTACACCCGTTGACCCGCACCGACGCTGAAGGATGCTTATAGCAGTTAAAGACCATGGTGCGGAACTTATCGCCGATTCCCAGTTTCTTGAGGACCAGCTCAAGATACGGCCAGTGAACTCTGTCGAAGGCCTTCTCCGCATCAACGGACAGCAACATCCGCTCCCCCGAGATCCTTGAGGCCTTCTCCAGAACATGCGTCACCCTCTTGGTGTTGTCAACCGTCTGTCTGCCGGGCACAAAACCAGCCTGGTCCGCCTCCACCAGGTCGGGGAGGTGTGGACTCAGCCTGGACGCGAGAATCCCCGTGTACAACTTGAGGTCGACGTTTAAAAGCGAGATGGGTCGGTACGAGCCGCAGAGGGTCCGGTCCTTCCCAGGTTTCGGGATTACCGCGACCGTCGCCTTCAGGAGATCCGGAGGGATGGCTCCCGGTTCGGAGAAAGAGTTAAATAGCCGAGTAAGGACAGGGGCCACGGCCGTGCAAAAAGTCTTGTAAAATAGTGACGTGTACCCGTCCGGGCCCGGGGCCTTGCCATGTTTCAGCCGCGCGATAGCTGAAATCACTTCCTCAACATGGATGTCCCGCTCCAGGTGGTCAGCCTGAGCCGGATCCAGTACCGGGAGGGTCACCGACTCCAAATAGCCGTCGGCATCCCGTGGCGAGGAGGGCTCCTCAGCATACAGCGCCTCGTAGAAGCCGCGGAAAGACTCCGCTACCTCCGCGTCCCCGGAGACAACCCCCCCGTCCGCGCCCACCAATTCTTTCACAACGCTGCGCTGTTGCGCAACCCGGAGCCGGTGTGCTAGGAGCTTGCCGCATCTGTCCCCCCCAGTGTAGTAGGCATGTTTCAAGCGTAGGGCGGCGTACTCCGCCCTATCAAGATCCAGAGCCGACAGGAGCTTCCTCGCTGCCTTCAACTGCCTCCACACCCTCGGCACCCCCGTACGGCGGTGGACCTGCTCAAACTCCCGGACTTGAGCTGTCAGCTCATCCCTCTTCAGTTGCCGCTCCTTATTCTCAGCTGCAGAGATAGAGATGAATTCCCCCCGGAGGACGGCCTTCAATGCCGCCCACTGTGTCGCCTGCGAGGTGTCAGTGTTGCTATTGTGGGTGAGATAGTCCTGTATGACCTCCCCAATGCGTTGCACCACCGACTTTTTGTGTAGAAGTGTATCCCGGAGGCGCCACACCCCCCGAGAGGGGGAGGCCGCCGGCCACTGGAAAACGCCGGTGACTGGGGAGTGGTCAGACAGGGTCAGGACCCCGATGTCCGCCGCCGTGGCAGCGGCACGCATCGGTCCACTCACCAGGAGGTAGTCCAGCCGTGAGTAGGTTCGGTGTGCGTGCGAGAAGTAAGAGTAGTCCCTATCCGTGGGGTGCATGGAGCGCCAGAGGTCGTGCAGATCCATTTCCGCAATCCGGGCCCTCCCAGCCCGGGACAGTTCCCCCGTCTGCGGGAAGCGCTGCGCCGATCTGTCCATCACAGAGTCAAAGACAATGTTGAGATCTCCCCCCAAGATAATGTGGCGGTCGGGGGAAGCAGTGACATCCACCAGCGCGGAATCTAGGAAGCGCTCTTGGTGATCGTTTGGGCTATAAACGGAGCCGACCGTAAATGCTATGCCTCCCAGGCGCATGCGATACGCAAGGAGCCTCCCCTTCTGTTCAGCACACTTATGCAACACCTCCCCCCGAAAGGAGCTCGCTAGGAGAATGGCTACCCCCGCCGTCTTGTTCGCTGCCGAGGAAAAGAACTGGGTAGGGAACTTAGCAGAGCGCATCCTATGGCAATCTCGGGGCAATAAGTGTGTCTCCTGCAAAAGGCAAATGTCCGCCTGCGTCCCCTCCAGCAACGACAGGATCGCTCTGCGCTTCACCGGGTTGTTCAGACCCTGAACATTAAGGGTCACTACCTTTAGGCCCGGCATTCCTCGCGGGGGTCGGGAGCGCCATGCAATGGGCAGGGAATCAGCGGGTGGGGCGCGCGGGGCCGCAGCGCAGGACAAGCCAAAACAAAGCGGGCATAGACAACATCGGACGGGACCTTCCCAACCCCAAAACAACCCCCTCCCCCACCCAAAACACAACCCTGGCAACTAGCCACCCACAAACTCAAACACCCCATAGTCTCAGTCAAGCCCCAAAACGGGCAAGTCCGTAGAAAAGAGCAAAGTGGACGTCCAGCCACTCACCTCCAACCGCTCCCCCCCAACCCCCCCGCCCCGTACCAAGCATGTAAAGAAGCTAAAGACATCTCCCCCCGGAGTGTGTGTTAGGCCGTCAAGGCCACGCTAGAGGAGCCGGTCGAGTCCCCGGCCGCCGCCCTCAGGGCGTCGGCCATGTCCGCTCTGATGGTAGGGGAGTCCGGGCGCCCCACACTGGTCACTGAGCGCCGCCTCGTTGACCTCCGCCGGTTCCGTCTCTCCGAGGACCTCCACGACGGCGTAGCTGCCTCCTCCTCCGCCGCCGTGAGCCCCAGGACACCACAAATGTCTTGCAAGGAGCGTAGCTGGTGTAACACTCCGTTCCACCGAAAAATCAGGCGGAAGGGGTGACCCCAAGAGTACGGCGTCTCATGCTCGCGCAAAAAGTCAGTGGCAATCCTAAAGGACCTGCGTTTCTGCAGAGTGATGGCGGAGAGGTCCTGGTAAAGCGCCACCGGCCGATCCCGGAAAGTCAGGGGCTGTTTCCTGCGGGCTTCAGCCATGATGCGTTCCTTTAGTGGAAAGTCGGGCAGGAAGGCCAGAATGTCCGGTGGAGGTGCCGATGACTGGCGCTGCCGGCCAACCCTGTGCGCCCTGTCAATGCTGATGGGAAAGTCCGCAGCTTCCCCCAGGATCTCTCGGAACAGGGCCCGCAGGTAGCTCCCCAGATCGGACCCCTCGTCCGCAGTCGGCACGCCACGCACTCGGATGTTGTTCCTCCGAGATCTGTTCTCAAGGTCCTCGGAGTGGGCCTGGAGCTCCACACACTGTTCCCGGAGGCGAAGAACGTCCTGCTGGAGGTGGACTATCTCCTCCGCTCGCTGTTGGCCCTCCGTCTCCACCGCTTCCACACGCTCGCCAAGGCCCTCCACCTCCCTGCGCACTTCTCGGACCTCGCTGGCCACCTCCCGCTTCAGTGTCTGGAAGTCCTCCCTGAGGGAGCTGAACAGTTCCTCCATAAAGGCCCTCGTGACGGGTGGCTCCCCTCCAGTCACATCCGCCGGAGCCCGGGAGGGCCCCGGTGAGGGCTGCGTCCTGTCCCGCAAGTGCTGGGCCCTGCCAAGCATGTCCGGCAGGGTACGGTCCCCTTTCTTCGGGCCTCCTCTTCCAGACATCGCTAGCTCCGCAGTCGGGCACCGATCCAGGCGCTCCAGGGATGCTCAGCCGCCGGCTAGCACTCGACCTGGGTATCCCCCACGAGTGAAGTCGCTGCGTCACAGGTGACAAAATGGCGGCCCAGTCCGGTCACCGTCAGCCGCAAGAGCTTGTGTGAGACAACCAAGGGGGCCGCAGCAGAGGGGTCTCATCAGCACATCCCTCCGGTAATCAGCCCAGCAGCAGCGGGGGTCACTTGCATCCAGCAGCTAGGACTCCGGCGAAGGCTGCCACCACTGCTCCTTCGGGGACAAAATGGCGGCCGGGCGGAGCAGGCCAAAACGACCAGGCCCAACGACACCACCGGGGCCCCCGAGGTACCCCACAGTAAAATAAGTTCCACCATCGGCCCCCGTCTGTCACGCACAGGGGCCCAGATGGTCCAACCCCATCAGGGAGTCCGCTGTATCTCGGCTAGGGGTTAGGGCCTCCGCAGTGCGAGGTGTCGCCGTCACCAGTCTGAGTGCCGGGGCACCCGTCCCAAGCCTTCCACACCGTCGGGTCCCCTCCCGCAAGGCTCCTTCAGTCACCGTCGAACGGCGGGCCAGATCCCCTCCAGATCGCAACTTTCAGCACCAGGCCCAGCCGAGGCGCCCGGACAGCTCTCCAATGCGCTCCGCCCCTCGGGCTCTCCGTCGTCGTGCCTTGGTCTCGATCGAACTTTTTTTTGGGGGGGGTTCCCCCGAGGCGATCCGAACCAAAACAGCACCAATGTGCACCCCTGATGCTCCGCCACGCTCCTCTCCCGCGCTGAGCCTCAGCGGGGGGAGAAAAGCATAAGAAAAGGGCTCTAGCTTGGCCGGGCCGGAGGAGCTACGGGAGGAAGCGTCCGCTCACCCCGCCATCTTGGCCACGCCCCCTTACAAAGTAATTTAAAAGAAATAAATTCACTTACCTGTTTTGCGGCGCCCCGGGGCTGCCCTCCTTCTCCTCACTGTACATTCTGCGGGAACTGCACATGTGCGCACACACGCGCATGCTCATTTCCACGAGAACTGCACGCACTGGCTAACTGTACGGCGAGGAGGAGAAGGGCAGCCCGGGGACGTCGCAATACAGGTAAGTGAATTTATTTCTCTTAAATTACTTTGTAAGTATCATATTGTTAGGGGCATTGGAGGCGGGTGGCGGAGCGGGGCAGAGAGGAGTTCCACTGAGTTTTTCACCAACTCTGTGGACCTCCGCGTCGTTGCACTCCACCAGCTCCGCCCGGGGTTACTCAAAGCACAATATTTAGAAAATTGTAAAAGAACTAAATTCACCACTAACACATCTCAGCATTAGGATACTTAGCAAAGGTCTGCCAAGTTGTGAATGAATCAGGAGCGGGCAGCAACGATCGGGGTGGTGGGGTGGGTGGCAGGGGTTGGGGTAATGGGAAAAGAGGGTGTAAAAAATGAAAAAATACGTACCCCCTACACCGCGCCTCTCCTCTGTCTCACCATCGTCTCTCCTGGCCGGTGTTCCAAACAGGTAGCACCCAAGCTGAGGCTCCCCTAAGCCAATCACAAGGCTCAGACAAGTGCTGGGGACCTGGGCATGTTCTCCACCTATGCTGTAAGGCAGTCTGGGTGGAGAACATGCAAAGTGCGAATATCGGTTTGGCTGGCCTGAGAGGGCCGGCCAAGCAGTCATGCACACTTGTAGTGGGCAAACCACACCCTCCCTGCTCCTCTGTCATTGGAGAAGCCCTGCCCGCAAAGCTGCTGGAAGCAGGAAAAAAATTTAATGATATGTATTCTCATTTTATTTTTCCGTTCTTTCAATGCTCCAAAGCAGTGGGGTGACACTCCTCCGCCTTATCGGAGGAGCTGCCACTGGATTGAATTGTATACACTTTTAGGAAGTTTTGCCAACAAATGGTCCGCAAGTACTGTGAATAAAGTATAGAGAGTGGCATTTCAGCTATTGCCACAGGAATGTTGTTAAAAAGCACTGTAAGTAGCAGGCAGCATTGCCTCCACTCAAAAGTACTTTTTATATCGCTCTCAGAACAATGATAGACTGCCCTAATTAAACTGGAATGTGAACTTGTATTGTGCAAGATGTACAGTAAATTCTGCAGCAAGAGATTAACCCACTGAGCAATCCCAAGAATGCACATTCAAAGCACTAAGTAGCAGGAGATATTAGCACAATTCATTGTTGGTGCTCTCTCAACTTTAGAATAATCATAGGCTTACCCAGCTCGGATTCAACTTTGTAATGTGCAGGTTGTTTAATAATCTCCACAACCATTCATGTCTATTACACAATGGTATAAGCTTAGATGGAATAATAAAAGAAATGTAAAGGATTTGTTTTAAGAAGCTCAAACCTGTACCATGTAATTTTAAACCAGCTAAAACAAATCAAGACCAAAGTACTTCAAATCATATGAATTCCAAAAGTGCTTAGCCCTTAACCAGTCACTTGAAAAATCAGCTGCTTCCCATATCAATCCAACCCTCCCCCAAACCAAAATTTAGACTGAATAGCACTGCTTCATGAAATCTCAGATCACAATGGATAAACATTCTCATGTTGGTGAGGTGTGTAGCCTTGCCAGAAAATATAATTATTTGGCCCATGTTCCTCGAAGCGTGTCCTCCACAAAGCAATCTTAAATTGGGTACATAACTATTGTGGGCCCATTTTGCAGTGCCTCTACTTTGCCCATTCCCAAAGGGTCTACCAAACATTTCAGTAATGCCAAGTGTACCTAAGTGATGTGCGCATTGGGAAACTGTGCCCCCTGGAAAATATAATTTGCACAGAACTAAGCCTGCCCAAAAAGAGTTTCACCCTTCCCTCTTACACAAAATCACCAATGCGTATATTACTAGAGGGGTCGTGCTAGCTTCCGCACAATAGGAAGGAGAGCACAGATGTTAGACCGTGAAAGAAATGGAGTGTTGCTTCATCTCCCCGAGAGGGCTTTTCATCAGGGGATAGAGAACCTCTTGTTCAAAAAAGTGTGGGCTCGATTATACCAATGCATATTATCACTTTATTTAGGCCACAAGACAATGCACAAAAGGCAGTGCATGTGAAGAAGCATTTGCATGCATGGTTTGAACCACATGCAGCTCCACTTGTAATATACCCTGCATTTTTTATGGAAGTATTACCATTTTCCCATATCACCACATTGAGAGCACCTTGAAAGAGAAAGATTCAACGTGCACTCTACCACAACCTTTCTTGTAGTAGACTTTAGTACTGCTTCATCTATAGCAACCTAGGCTGCATATCTGGCCACATATTTGGGAGCGCAGGTTAGCCGGCTCTCGGTTCACTAGTGACATCCTCGTCATGGCAGTGGTGAACAGGACATTACATTTTCTAATTTCAAATAGCAAAGTGCAGTTGTGCTGACTTTTCTGTGCCCCTTTACCTTCCCATTCCAGAGCACATCATTTCAAGGTTCACTTTTGCTGAGCATTCTTTGCCCATTGACCTTCCCATTATGCAACACATTTATTTAACATTGGGTGATTTGGTGTATTTTCCATTGTTGTACACTATTTAAGGGGTTCTTACCTGAAACTGTTATTTCAGCCCTTTAGCTGGAGATATTGTTTAGTACTGACCCTGTATGTGTGGGAGCATTTCAATAGGAATTGAAAAAAGTATGTTTGTGAAGAATATTCCATTTGTATCTGCTACAGATTTTCCAATTGCTTTGTGTGACTCAACTAACCAGAGGTCAGTGATGGCACCAGGGTAAAAGTATGGAAGTGAAATAATGAGAGGGAGGGGCACAGAGTTGCTAGACCGTTTATTAGCCAAAATCAATCAATCAACCTTCTTTTTACCTAAATTCTCCTCCACAAATCAAGTGCGCCTAGAGTTTGGTCTTCAAAAGCAGAGTCTGGTTAAACAAGCAGCATTTCTCAAAGCATGCTATCGGTGTAAGTGCGCACCCCCGGGCACTTTGGACAACTTAATATGCAAGAACTAAGCACCCTCCTGAGCGGTTCACCATACAGGGGTGTTGGACTTGGCCCTTCTGGCAGGTTCACCCCTGAACTTTTTTGATTTTTACTGGTGACTTGGTGTGGTGATTGTTTGGTTTCTGCGCACTTTCCCTGTGTCCCAGGGTAAAGTGCGTGCCTGCTCTGAGTGCATGTGGTGAGATAGGCCTGCCCTCCCATAGGAATGCATGGGGAATGTATGTGTCCCTAGTAGTTCCTGATGCGTGGGGTGTGCAGGCCCGAGTTTGGTATGTGCGGACTCGTGGGAGTGAATGCTGCGCGATGATGTGTGCGGCGTGCATGTACCTAGTGTGGAAGTGCCACTTCTAGAAGTGGGCACTTCTGTGTGCAGTGTGTCTGTCGCGTGATTGGCTGGTCATGTCATGTGACGGGCTAGGGATTCCCCAGTGTCAGGATGAGTCACCCAGTGGTGAATGGGGAGATCAGCAGCTAGATGGGTGGGAGGAGTCCACCTGGGTCCTGAATAGGACAGGGTTTTCCAAACACAATGCTGGCCCCGCCCCCTGTGGTGCGACTGACGACCCTAGCCCTTCCAGTGAATAGAGTGAGGGGCTGAGCACATCAAGGGTGCTCCCCAACCAGCTGCGACTGGTTTTCCCCCTCACCCTGACCCCAGAACAAAGGGTTTGCATGTATAAAAATGGGGCTGTGTCCCCACAGAAACTGTTCTCTGCCAGGATCCTACCTGAGGGGGGCTGCTGCTGCTGCTGGACCGGAGGACCGCCACTTGGACTACCTCCCTGCCTGGAGGCCCAGTGAGCTGGCTCTGGGTCCAGCCTTGCCCCCACCCCTGCCTTGCTGTGTGCAGGGGAGACTTTTTTTTTGCTGGACTTTATTACCCTTCTTAAAGCGCTGGGAGCGCTTTATTTGCAGCCCTAAGCGCCTGGGAGCGCTTTTATTTGACTGGGAGCGCTTTGTTTAGGACACCAGCATAGGGGAGCGCCTTCCGGTGTGCCTCGCTGAAGCCTCCAGTGCCTGAAAGTGCTGGAATTGCCTTCGGCGCAGAGAGCGCCTATTTCTGTGCTCTTGGCGCCAGGAGCGCTTTGTTTCTGATGGCGGGTGCCCACCCCGCTTAGTTGATTATTCCTGTGCCCTAGCGGGTGCCCACCCCGCCAGGAACTTGCCGCTTGTTTCTGCCCTTGGATACTTGAAATCCGAAGACGGGAGCCCACCCCGTGCTTCGGAGAGAGCCGTGTTGAATTCACCGCCGGCAGCCCGAGGGTTCGCTGACGTCACCTCCCTGCCGCGCTGGGATTGGTCCAGCGGCAGGGAGCATCACCCATGTGACCGGGGCCGTAGCGAGGAAGGAAGCGACGCTCTGGTTCACGGACCCAGGCGGGAGCCTACCCCGCGCTGGGACGAGCGGTGGAACAAGTCCCTCGGTGCCTAGGAGAGTGGTGCCGGCGTCCGGAGGCTTCCTGAGTGGGACTCCACCCCCAGCACTGCCGGTGACCGAGACCAGCGCCTCCAGCCGGGTGAGTGGGGCTCTGGCCGGGAGGGTGCACAAGGCAGCCGAGGGGGTTGCTGAGCGCTGGTGCGCTCCAACTAGGTTCCCCCGAGTAAGGCTCCAACGAGGCGCCTGGTATTCCTTCAGAGTCCGGTGTGACTCCAACGTCGGGGGCATTTCTGTCGCACCCAGAGCGGCCCCGGAAGGCAGCGGGTCGCTCCCACGAACAGGGGCAATTTGTTCAGAGCCGTGAAGGCTCCAACGAGCGGCAGATATTGTTCAGAGCCTAGAGGGCTCCAACGTTACCGGGGCATTGCTTACGTGCCCGAGTGGCCCCAGATGGCAGCGGGCCACTCCCACCTTGCCCCACAGAGTTGTTTGGAGCCTGCGAGGCTCTAGGGGGCATTTTGCGTGGTTAGAGCCCAGGCGAGGCTCCAACCCCCCCGCCAGATTTGTTTAACAAGGCACAGTGGTGCCACAGCATTTCCCCAGTTGCCCAGCACTTAGTGGGCAACTGCAACGTTTAGGTTGTGGCCTCGGTGTTCTGGCTTGCGCAGCCTGCGCCGGCGCGCCCTGACTTTTCTGGACGCAGGGCGTCCTTGCCCCTACAAGGCCAGTTGGCCCAGGGACTGCCACAGTAGTGGCTAATGTGAGTTTTGGCGCCATTGTACCTTTTCTGCACCTCTGAATGTGTTTATGCGTCATGTGCTTTGCTTTACACCTCTGAATGTTATGCATCATGTGTTTATGTGCTTAGACCCCTACAGGTAGAGTGATACTTAGGTGGTTGTTTTCTCCTTAGTACAGGTGGCACTAGTAAGGTCCTAGTTCCCTGCGTGATATTCCTAAAGGTGGTTAGGGTTGCGTAGGTGGTACGTTCTGATACCAGTAGTTACTGGTTGTGTGCTACATGTTCTATTTTTAGTGCTACAGTGATTGTATGTGCTATGTTCTAAAATATTATTCCTACGTTCTAAGTGCTATTCCTACAAAGTGCTAATTCCTGACAGTGGTCCATGTGGCCCTGTCCCATGTATATATAATCCCTTGTAAATTCTGCCCGTGCCTGTTGGCACATTGTAAAGTGTGTGTTTTTATCTAATGTGTTGTGTATAATACAAAGGTTATTTTTATATAATACCTTGTGTGGAGTTCCCTTTGTGGTGGGCCTTGGGTGTTGTTGCTGGGTGCGCGCGCAAACGCTTTACACATCGCCTCAGGGATAAGCCTGTCTGCTCGTGCCAAGCTACCAAGGGGGTGAGCAGGGGTTATCTTTGGCGTGTAACTCCCCAGCCCTGACTAGAGTGGTGGTTTCTGTCTGGCTTTGGCGCAAGCCCTAGCCAACCAGAAATCCCATTTCTAACATTGGTGATCAGCGGTGGGATTTGGACTTGCGTTTGCGCTGTACCGCAGCGGCAACTGGCCACACTACAAAACTCTGCATTTAGATAAATCACATGGTATAGGGATTATTGTTTTAAAATTGTTTTTAATTGTCATTTCTTTGGAAATGTGTTTTTGTGCACTGTGAGTTAGGTGTCCCTAGCTCGGGAGGGTAGATCATCCCCCTTAGTGCATTGTGTTTTCTGGATTCACCAGAGGGTGGGATCCAGTGGTGGCAGCGTAATAGTGTCCTGTACATTTGTCCCCCGCCCTGCGCCCAGAGTTGGTACCTGTGTCACGTGGTGGTCAGGTTGAGGAATCAGGGGTGGTAGAAACTGCCTTACCAGTCCGAGGGGAGGGTTGTGTGTGGATGAGTGGTGAGTGGCACTAGGCAAGTGAGTGTGAGTTCTCTGGGTTAGAGAGCTTGCTGAATCTTTTTGTGAAGTGTGTACTCCTGTTAAGCTCAGACCCCTAGGTTCCCTGTGTGATCTTTTCTCTAGAACGTCTGCCAGAATGGAGCCTGCTTTTGATCTCAGTGATCTAGTTTATTACAGTATGCAGGAGTTGGAAAGGTTCTGTAGAGAGAGAAACATAGGGGTGAGCGAGTCAGACACGGTGTACGAATTGAGGAACTACATGATTGGATGGCAAGCAGATGAATGGGAACGTGAGCGCAGTGAGGAAGAAAGGGCCCGGGCCTCACACCTGGAGGGTGGTGGGTCCGTGGGGAGCCCTGAAGATTTAGAAGAAGATGACAGTACCTGGACTCCAGTAGAGAGTGAGGACCCCGTAGGTAGGGAGTCCCTTGCTGGGTCCAGCGTAGGAGATAGCGCCTCATCCCTTTCCTTGTCCCCTGAGTATAGTGGTAGTTTTCTGGATTCCCCAGTGAGGGTGGAGTCCAGGGGGGGCAGCGATATAAAGTGCAGTACAGAGAGTCCCAGTCCCCCGAGTGTGGTACCTTGTTCCCGAGAGGAGGAATGTAGGTTGAAGTTCAGGGGCAGTAAGAAGCTGTCTCACCAGTCTTGGGAGGAGGCTGTGGAGGAATGTCATGATGCACTGGTGGACTGGTTGGTGTTTAACCCGGAGCAGGATTTGGATGGAGTACTAAATATGATTATCAAGGAGCAGATGCTCAGTAGTTGTTCTCCAGGGTTGCGCCAACACCTGTTGAGGTATAACTCTTTTTGTCCATTTGAACTTGCAGAGGAAGCAGAGCGCTGGGAAAGGGCCAGAGGTTCTCTAGTGTCATTAGTGAGTGATTCCAACAATAGTGGGTCAGAGATCCTCCAGCCCAGCGTGGTGGAGGAGGCTCAGTGTAGCCCAGCTAGGTCCCAGGATAGCGAGGAGGGTGTAGGGGCTCGCTGCCTGGCTCAGTGGAACAGGAGTGAGGGGGTGACCGAGGGTCCCCAGACGCCCGAAACCCTGCCTCAGGACTTGGATGGTTTCATGAGGGAACACCAAGTTGGGGACCTAGGCTGTCCTGTTAGTCCACTTGAGGAAGATCTCTTAGTGAGTGGAGGACCTGGGGCACCTGTAACCAGGGCTCCTGTGGTTCTGGAGTCTGGCGGTACCGCTCCGGTAGGGAGGGTACAGGAGTCCAGCGTGAGTGATTGGGGGATGAGTTCCCCAGTGGAAGAGCCGGTGGGTCAGGGACTTCCCAGTTGGGCTAGGTTCCCGTGTAGTGACCAGGGTGACACCACTTCTGTTCTGGGGGATCTCCGCGCACTGTCAGGTGGACAGGGGACGGGAGATCAGCGCCAGACAGACAGTCGCTCGACATATGTGTCATTTGATAGCCTCAGGGGGATGGAGTGGAGATCCCCAGAAGTCCTGGAGTGCCAGGCAATTATTCCACCAAAGGTTCTAGGCCGGAGGTTGGAAGGCCAGGTTCGGGATCAGCCTGACCTGAAGGGTGGGACGTCTGTAATCAGCGTCCCGACCAGTTCTTCTTCCAGAGGTACCGCCCCAGTTGGTAGGGAGCAGGGTTCTGGAAGGGGGTGCAGAGGGTGGGAGAGCCCACCTCTGCCCCCGGTACAACCTGAGGGGTTAAACCCTGGGTTGGAATGGCGTTCTAGGTGTACCCCTCGCCAGAGGAGGAGGAACCCTAGGAGAAGAGGTAGGGGGAGGAGAGCCTTCCCTGAGACTCCTGGTCCGCCTGAGGGTGTAGACCCTAGGCTGGAGAACCAGTGGCAGTCTAGTCCTGTCTTTCAGAGAGGAAGAGTGGAGAATGGCCGCTATGTGCCAGGGGTTACTACCCCCCACTCTGTGGTTAGGCAAAGACCAGTGGCACCTGGGTGGCCTAGGGCCTGGTCTTGGCCGCGGACAACTTGGGAGTACCAGTGGGGTAGCCCAGTTGGTCCAGACAGTGGTGTTAGAAAGAATTCCATGGGTTCACCGTGGCGTAGAACCGGAGGGTGTCCCTGCAGTTGCGGGCCCGCGTCCGTGTTCTATCGCCCCAAGCAGGGAAGTCCATCACGGTGGTGATTGGGCTGCCCTGCGTTTTGGCTGGAAGGGGGTTGTGTTGGACTTGGCCCTTCTGGCAGGTTCACCCCTGAACTTTTTTGATTTTTACTGGTGACTTGGTGTGGTGATTGTTTGGTTTCTGCGCACTTTCCCTGTGTCCCAGGGTAAAGTGCGTGCCTGCTCTGAGTGCATGTGGTGAGATAGGCCTGCCCTCCCATAGGAATGCATGGGGAATGTATGTGTCCCTAGTAGTTCCTGATGCGTGGGGTGTGCAGGCCCGAGTTTGGTATGTGCGGACTCGTGGGAGTGAATGCTGCGCGATGATGTGTGCGGCGTGCATGTACCTAGTGTGGAAGTGCCACTTCTAGAAGTGGGCACTTCTGTGTGCAGTGTGTCTGTCGCGTGATTGGCTGGTCATGTCATGTGACGGGCTAGGGATTCCCCAGTGTCAGGATGAGTCACCCAGTGGTGAATGGGGAGATCAGCAGCTAGATGGGTGGGAGGAGTCCACCTGGGTCCTGAATAGGACAGGGTTTTCCAAACACAATGCTGGCCCCGCCCCCTGTGGTGCGACTGACGACCCTAGCCCTTCCAGTGAATAGAGTGAGGGGCTGAGCACATCAAGGGTGCTCCCCAACCAGCTGCGACTGGTTTTCCCCCTCACCCTGACCCCAGAACAAAGGGTTTGCATGTATAAAAATGGGGCTGTGTCCCCACAGAAACTGTTCTCTGCCAGGATCCTACCTGAGGGGGGCTGCTGCTGCTGCTGGACCGGAGGACCGCCACTTGGACTACCTCCCTGCCTGGAGGCCCAGTGAGCTGGCTCTGGGTCCAGCCTTGCCCCCACCCCTGCCTTGCTGTGTGCAGGGGAGACTTTTTTTTTGCTGGACTTTATTACCCTTCTTAAAGCGCTGGGAGCGCTTTATTTGCAGCCCTAAGCGCCTGGGAGCGCTTTTATTTGACTGGGAGCGCTTTGTTTAGGACACCAGCATAGGGGAGCGCCTTCCGGTGTGCCTCGCTGAAGCCTCCAGTGCCTGAAAGTGCTGGAATTGCCTTCGGCGCAGAGAGCGCCTATTTCTGTGCTCTTGGCGCCAGGAGCGCTTTGTTTCTGATGGCGGGTGCCCACCCCGCTTAGTTGATTATTCCTGTGCCCTAGCGGGTGCCCACCCCGCCAGGAACTTGCCGCTTGTTTCTGCCCTTGGATACTTGAAATCCGAAGACGGGAGCCCACCCCGTGCTTCGGAGAGAGCCGTGTTGAATTCACCGCCGGCAGCCCGAGGGTTCGCTGACGTCACCTCCCTGCCGCGCTGGGATTGGTCCAGCGGCAGGGAGCATCACCCATGTGACCGGGGCCGTAGCGAGGAAGGAAGCGACGCTCTGGTTCACGGACCCAGGCGGGAGCCTACCCCGCGCTGGGACGAGCGGTGGAACAAGTCCCTCGGTGCCTAGGAGAGTGGTGCCGGCGTCCGGAGGCTTCCTGAGTGGGACTCCACCCCCAGCACTGCCGGTGACCGAGACCAGCGCCTCCAGCCGGGTGAGTGGGGCTCTGGCCGGGAGGGTGCACAAGGCAGCCGAGGGGGTTGCTGAGCGCTGGTGCGCTCCAACTAGGTTCCCCCGAGTAAGGCTCCAACGAGGCGCCTGGTATTCCTTCAGAGTCCGGTGTGACTCCAACGTCGGGGGCATTTCTGTCGCACCCAGAGCGGCCCCGGAAGGCAGCGGGTCGCTCCCACGAACAGGGGCAATTTGTTCAGAGCCGTGAAGGCTCCAACGAGCGGCAGATATTGTTCAGAGCCTAGAGGGCTCCAACGTTACCGGGGCATTGCTTACGTGCCCGAGTGGCCCCAGATGGCAGCGGGCCACTCCCACCTTGCCCCACAGAGTTGTTTGGAGCCTGCGAGGCTCTAGGGGGCATTTTGCGTGGTTAGAGCCCAGGCGAGGCTCCAACCCCCCCGCCAGATTTGTTTAACAAGGCACAGTGGTGCCACAGCATTTCCCCAGTTGCCCAGCACTTAGTGGGCAACTGCAACGTTTAGGTTGTGGCCTCGGTGTTCTGGCTTGCGCAGCCTGCGCCGGCGCGCCCTGACTTTTCTGGACGCAGGGCGTCCTTGCCCCTACAAGGCCAGTTGGCCCAGGGACTGCCACAGTAGTGGCTAATGTGAGTTTTGGCGCCATTGTACCTTTTCTGCACCTCTGAATGTGTTTATGCGTCATGTGCTTTGCTTTACACCTCTGAATGTTATGCATCATGTGTTTATGTGCTTAGACCCCTACAGGTAGAGTGATACTTAGGTGGTTGTTTTCTCCTTAGTACAGGTGGCACTAGTAAGGTCCTAGTTCCCTGCGTGATATTCCTAAAGGTGGTTAGGGTTGCGTAGGTGGTACGTTCTGATACCAGTAGTTACTGGTTGTGTGCTACATGTTCTATTTTTAGTGCTACAGTGATTGTATGTGCTATGTTCTAAAATATTATTCCTACGTTCTAAGTGCTATTCCTACAAAGTGCTAATTCCTGACAGTGGTCCATGTGGCCCTGTCCCATGTATATATAATCCCTTGTAAATTCTGCCCGTGCCTGTTGGCACATTGTAAAGTGTGTGTTTTTATCTAATGTGTTGTGTATAATACAAAGGTTATTTTTATATAATACCTTGTGTGGAGTTCCCTTTGTGGTGGGCCTTGGGTGTTGTTGCTGGGTGCGCGCGCAAACGCTTTACACATCGCCTCAGGGATAAGCCTGTCTGCTCGTGCCAAGCTACCAAGGGGGTGAGCAGGGGTTATCTTTGGCGTGTAACTCCCCAGCCCTGACTAGAGTGGTGGTTTCTGTCTGGCTTTGGCGCAAGCCCTAGCCAACCAGAAATCCCATTTCTAACAAGGGGTTATTATATGGACTCCTATTTATTGCTGCTACAGGCAACAGCCCTACTGGCTGCTCAATGTTCGGAGAAGGAATCCAAAAGGCTTTGAAACAAGCAGATCCACTGTAAATCTAACTTTGAGAAAACAAATGAAATGGCTAAGCGAGAGAACTCTTGGCAAACAAAAAACTGCTATTCCTCATTTGGCCCAAAACCTTACTTGTTTGCTTACTTTTCACATTTCTTGATAACCAGGTTTATGTGGCATTGTTTCGGTGCCCTGCCAACATGAACAGTTTACCTCCATGGTCCAAAAAGCCAGATTTCAAGGTTTGCAGGTTGTGTGGCAAGACAGAAGAAACACTTATGAACATAATATGTACATGCCCGATTCTTCTGGCCGAAGTAGTCCCCTCTTAGGAAATCCCTATTTCAGCCTGAGGGTTCGGATCTGTAGCCAGGTGGACTTTGTTAAATTTTTGATGCCGTTTGTAAAACAGATTGAGGTTACACGTTGCTCACAGCCCATTGAATAACACCCAGAAAAGAGACTGGGTCATATCAATAAGGAAATGGCACAGCACTGCACTGCGGCAAATTTTGCTACATCACACCATTTCCAAAATGCACAGATGCGCCGTATTTACAACTATATGGCGCACCCCTGTGTTTTCCCTAGCGCTGGCGCTAAAAACAGCTGCCTAGTGCCAACAGAGACACCCTTGTGCCATAGTGCAAGGGTGCATGCATTGCAGGGAATGATTGTTTATGTGCAGGAAGGTGTCCCTTCCTGCACAAACAATAAACAATAAATAATCGCAATTTACTAGTTCTATGTGTACTGCTGCAGCACACATAGAAGTAGGAAATCACCATTATTTAACGATTGTTTTTGTGCATAAAGGGATACCTTCATGCACAAAAACCATCATTAATGGCATTGTGTTCTTTCTATGTGTGCAGCACAAATAAAGAAAGCAAAAACGAGGAGAAATAAAAGTATTTCTCCCCGTTGTGCCAATCTAACACCAGCTTTTGCATGACATTCGTTTTTGGCGCTGCCTCAGACTTACAGCTCCTTGTCAATCTGGGGCAGTTTCAAAAAGCACTGGGTGTTGCGGCGGAACTCCACAGGAACACCCATTGCACCCCCCCTTTAAAGCAGATACCTTTGTGAAAGGGTACCATAGATGCAAAGCGGCTTTAAGCCACAAAAAGTGGCTTCATGCCTCTTTGTAATTATGGAGCAGGGCATTGCAGCACAGGGACGTCGTTAAAAGTAACCTTCCGGTGGCCCAAACCCCTTGTACATATGCCCCACTGTTTGGAAAGCGGAATCGCTGTAACATCTCATCTTTTTGTACTGTCATTCTATAATTGAATGGTTTTATGTCATAACTAATGGATAGTTCTAGTTTGAGTAAGGATTTTGAATTTGTGTTCGACTACTTATAGTAGCATTTTCTGTGTTTTGCTACATGTACTAGATGTGCTGATCCTTGTGACTTTAAGCCCCAAAAAGATCCTGTGAACGCGTGTACCATGCTGCAAGTTTGCATAGTATTTAATGCCCTTTATTTTTCTTAAGTACTTGGAGCATTGGCTGTAGAAGCATTCGTATGTCCAAAACCCCCCGACCCTATGTAATACTCCATCATGTTTTAAGTTTCCACAGCACAATATGCGCTTTTACATTTACACAAGCATTGGAAGTACTGACTCTAGTGACACTGTAACATCCCCGAAAGAATTATCCAGGGTTACTGTCCAATACGCTACAAGTTTGCACAGAACTTCATGCCCCTCCTTGGTGAAGATAGGACTCAACCCCAATTAAGATGGATTGTGAAGTGACATATACAACAAATGAATTGTATTGTCTGTTTGAAAATGAGTAATGTGATTGATATTTTTTAAGCGAATATTGTATGTCGCACTTATTAGTAACAGATTATTTTTATATAGAATGTCGTATTCGTCATGCGACGGTTTTACTTAACTAATGTATGGTAATAAATTAATTGACAAATACCCCTCTAACTCCGCCTCTTTGATGCGGCATGTGCTGACGCCAAGCCATCTCTTTGCTGAATTTATTTAACATATATATTTACTCTCATATACATCGTGGCAGGCGTTTTGAGGAATAGAAAAAATAGTTTCAACATTTGTAAATAATGTTTTGCATTTTTTTTTTAAATGACGTATTAGTTTCATGTATTTTATTTGTGGACAGTAACTAACTTGCGACCGAGCTGAGGGGCCCACAGGTAAAGCCGGCACAACTCCAACGAGTCGTCTTTGTTTGGTTAAAACATATCATAATGCAGGGGTGGGTCAGAGCTCGTCCAGGAAAGCCCAGCTTTATTGTGAGGCCCTTCAGGACTCTGCCCTTTCCGCAACGCTATTGACTCAGTTGTGTCACACATGAGAACACATCTAACAAAAGTTTCATTGTTTCAAATTTGAAAGAGGCTCTCAAGCACAAGTTAGGTCTTTAAAGTAACCTTTTACAAACACACAAGGCACAGGCGAGGCCTGTGGCTCAGAGGGGCAGGCAACACTTTAGTGACTCCACCCCCCCCCCCCCCCCCAGCCTTTCACAGGCCCACATTGAGCCCAATATCAATGAATATCTGTGTAATATGGGAGACTCCGGCCAAGTGCTTAATTTGAGCCAGTGGTTTCCGGTGCTCAGCACTTAATCATCAACATTGGCACTTTTCACGAGCACCAGTTAAAGACACATTCATTTATTTATGGTACGCATGGGGAGATTAAGTTGTTTGCCCAGAATCACAGGATGTTAACCTGACGCCGAGAATCGAACCTGGTTACCCAGCTTCGAAATCGGCAGCTCTGGCCATTACACAACATCCTCTCCCCACTTTCATGGTTAGTAGTTGGTTCTGTTTTAGGCGGCTCTAACAGGAGAAATGGTGCAAGCTGCCTTCTGACGAGAGCACCAGCTTCTTTTTACAAATTAACCACTGCTCCAGTCCCCACATCACATTCTGCAAGGAGGCCCCATCGTTTTGCTTAAAGCCCCTAGGAACAGAGTTGCAACATCAGGCACTTACCTGGACTTCAACATTCAAATGTCGCTGTCCTCGTTTTTCATGACTTGAAAATGCAATTTTGCTGCTTGCATTCGTCATTACCTCTCAGTTTGAAACACCTGAGGCACAGATCTGTGCCAGCCCCGTGAGAGGAACACCAAAGGCCACACCGGGGCATGAGTGTGGGCTACCTGATGCATCCTTCTGGTACTTATGCAAAAGTGCAGGTGCACATGCTAACATCAGTTTAACAAGATTCTGTCCTATATTATCCACGTATCTAAATTCATCAAGGTCCCTCTCTTTGCAGATGAAACCAGGGTCTCATGAATACATATAGCTAATGCCCTTCCTTCTAATCCAACATGCTATATTGAAGGATAAACAGTCAGGGCCCGATTCACAAACGGAGTTTTGTATCATGTAACGTAGCGCTAGTCATAGTTCTAGTTAGTTTCTACAAATACGAGTCACAAATCTATGACTATAAAACTCTACCTCCACCTCTCTCATCTTTACTATAGGGAGATCCTCACACGTGAGTTTACTACTTAGTAATAAATGTGAGAGGGATCAGGGGAAGAGGCACAGTTACTACTAAATGGGAGGGGTTTAGAAAGAAGTAAGAGGGGGTTTGGGGAGTGTTAGAGAGGGGTTTAATGAGGGACTTGCACCCACCCACAAAATAGAAAGCCCATTGCTGTTCACAAACTGCACTTTTAAAGTTACTGCAGACAAAAAGACCCAAATTGGTCGCAAATGTACGCCAGCTCAGAGTACGTCCAGTGCTACCCATGCCCAACCACTGTTAATGCAACACACTTCCATAGAAAAGAAACATTTGTATGGTGTACAGGGACCTTCCCCTTTGCTTTTGCTACTGTATATCGTTCCAAATTATGATCCTGAATTGAAAACCTGGGTACTGTAGAGAAGGCACTTGTGGAAATGTTGAGACTATTACATTGGGGAAAGTCAGCAAAAGTGCCCTATGGGCCAAATGAACAGTGCACCTCGTTAATAAATTCCAATCGAGGAGTATGGCATAGTTGTATAGTAGCCCCATTCTTGTTTCTTATTTATATCAATGGGTTAGACAATCATCTTTCGATTAAAGGGAAATCCATGCCGCAAATTGAGAAATGTCCTATCCTGATTCTTTTATATGCTGCTGATACAGTCCTTAGTGCAAGAACTGCCAATGACCTCCAATTGTTGCTTTACTCATATACTTCTTATATGAATGACTTAGATTTGAAAGTACATTGTTTAAAGTAATTCATTGTTACCAGAGGTTCAAAGTTCACTAAATCTAAGTCTTTTCTGATTGAGGCAGTCACTATTGTTCAGTTAAAAAATGTGTAACTACCTAGGGATACCTTTCAATTCCACCTTAAATTGGTGCCACCTCCTTAATTTAAGATCTTTACTGCTCCATGGAGGAATTGAAGCAGCCTTCAGATTTGCCTCCAAAGTAGGCAATCAGCAAGCCAATAAACCATTGAAAGAACTAACACGGATAGACAAGATTAGGGGACACATGCATCAAAGTAGGCTTTTGCGAGTCCTTATTGCGATTATTAAGGAATCGCAATTAGGGACTCAAAAGCGAATCCGCTATTTCTTACTTGCATTGTATTTAAGGAATCGCAAATTGCGATTTCTTAAATTGCGAGTGCCTGACACTTTAATGCTTCGCATTAGGCCTTTTTGGCAGACGCAAACGGCCGATTTTTGCGAATCGCACCGTTTGTGCTCGCAAAAACCGTTGATGCATGATGCTTTCCAGTGAGGCTTTATGTTACCGGAGTTTGGGTACATACCAATGTTGGAACCCTTCAAAGTATAGAAAACGTTTTTGCTTGTAGGTTACATCTGTTCCTTGGGGTACAGCTTCCTTTATTTGCCAGGATGAGGTGGGAATTAGTTATTTGAAAAGTATGCTTAGGCTTTCCTGTTTTCAGTTTCTATTTTTGGTCAATTCTGGTGGGGTTTTTTCCAATGTTGTCCAGTGATTTCAATACCTTAAAAACAGTGGTTATCAGTGGTTACACATTTTGTGCCATTAAAAACAACAGAAACAGTGTTTTTCCGGTGTTTATGGAACTTTTTGCTTTTAGTATTGCTTGCTTTCTGCACTGATAGTGCATGGTATATAGACAGTGTACGTACAGTGTATATGAGGTCCAAATGCATTTTTACAAATCAAACTTATCGTAGTACACCATACAATACTTCTTCAGTGAGTCTTTGGTCATGCACACTCACTCTTTCCTTCTCATGTAAATCACTGTCTGTGAAAAGGGCCTCTCAACAGTGGCACTTGAGACAGGCAACGCCAAAATAGCCAGTACACAATTTGTGAACTCTGGCCACTGGCATAGCTTTCCATGCCAATGCTGGTGCACCTGAAGATTGTGATTCTCAGTAACAGGTTCTGCAACATATGCATTGAACTGGGTGCATATGCCCTTAGAGTTATTGAAGCGGTCAAAAATGAGGCAGCACTTTTGAAACTCTGGAGAAATTGTCCCTTTACGGAAGGGATCTGTAACTTGTGCAGAGTACCACAGTGCAGCTTCATTGACTTCAAATGCCATGGTTGGTGAAGGGCTATTTCTCATACATTGTAAAATAAAAGTTCCTAAATTGCTCCTCAACATTTCTTTGCTTACCAAGTGGCAAGCACTTTAACATGGAACATGTTGCAGTGCCAAAGTCACTAAAAGTGTCACCCAGCTTACTCTCAAGGAGATGTTTCACATCTACACAAATTATCCTGAACACTTGGCAGACAAGGGTGTTTTCAGACTCTATTTTTTTTATTATGTCCACTACAGAAGTCATGCTTTCCTGTAGAAATCTAAGAATGCAGTAGAGTGTACTTTTTTTTCTAATCACCGTCAATATGTGACCAAAGATCCTCACATTTCTTGCCATTTGCATCATCACTCAGCAAAAATTCTGTAAACAGTTGGATAATATAGCATTCATGGCCTCTAGGACTGAGAACCACCAGCTAAGTGACACAGTTGGGATGACTTTCTTTGATGCCACACAAAGCACAAAATGAGAAATATTTGTGTTTTAGTTCCCACGCATAACAAAACAGTGCACCAGAATGGACTAAAAAGTCAATAGCATTCTTCATTAACTCTGAAGATTGTAGAGATGCTTTCAGATTGCCATCTAACAAGCGGCAAGGATCTCTTACAGAGAATCACTTTGGCTCAGGTATTGATTTTGACAGGTCATCACACAACTTTTTCATATACGTAGCCGAATCACTGCAAATACAAACAATATCAATCCAATCTTTGTTGAACTTGGTAAGAACGTTTTGCAGCAGCATTCCAAGTGACACTGCATTCCATGTTTTTCAAAAGTCTGGTGTCATGTTTTCACCAGTATCCCAGATGCTTTGTGACTGCACTCTTTTCACATATACCTGTCACTATACCTTGCATTGAATGTTTAAAGCCTGGAATGTTTGGCAATTCACCTACTATCAATACTGACTCACTAGAAAAGGGGGCTGATATATCAAGAGCTTTTACCCATTCTCTGTGAGTAAATGTGATGGTACATATTGATAAAGATTCTTATGAAGCCTACATTTTTACTATCAGTGAAAGACCCAGACATAGCCAAAAAATCAAATATGATTTAGATATTTCCTGATTCTCTACAGTTTATAAAATAAATAAACAACACCTAAACATGCTTCTAACACCTGTATCTTTACACAAAGACCACAAAACTGAAAAAAGGATGAAGAAACAATATTTTAGTGACATCCCTAAACAACAAAACTCAAGCAGAATAATGTTAGCCAAGTCTTTCTTACTGCTACCTTACATAACAAAGTTGCATTGTATTAGCCCATTCAGTAAGAAATAAAAATGACTCACTCTCCTTTTCCTTTCTTTGAATGGCATTTAGTTTGTGGTTGTGCTGGGGTTTTTTCAGTGTTTATATGTTTACACTGGTGAGGGCTATTTCCCTTCCGGTAGTGTTTTATCAATTATTATAGGTTTAAACCTAAAGCTGTATGCTTAAGGTGGCATTTCTGATAACATGGCTTAAGATTTAGCTAAAGACTGAGACTGCTTTCTCATGGTTAACTCTTATGGACTGCCTCTTACTAGATAATATAGCCAAAATTCCATAGCTCACTTATCTGACAGACATTCGCAAGGTTAGAGCTTTTTTCTAACCTACACCTCCTTGCAGTTGTCACTTCCAAATAGCATGTAAAAATACTGTTCTTTAGTTATTTCACTATTGTCCATAATAAGAAGGCCCAAACCATGCAACCGGTTGCTCAGCTGTCCGAATTGTCCCCTTCTCTGCCATTAGAAACTTATCTTGTTTTAGTAAGTAACCTGCTATATAGGTTTTTCCTCATTCGATTAGGTTTTAGTACATTGCATTTTTTGGTATTGCGTTTCTCCTGCAGGGCACATGGTTTGTGAACCTTCTGAACTGTCCTTGAGATAATTTGCTACACCAAAGCTCCATGAATGTTATGCTGTTTAATACTTTGTCATCTGCAAATATACTTTTTGACACCGATCTTGCGGGTGGCAACATTAGACTGCATAAGTTTTGTATGATATGTCTACAGTAATTAGGATCTCCTCAAATTTGCCATGCAGGTATTAATTATATTAGAAGTTCTCTATTAGTCAGGAAAGCATATGGCATATCTACTTTTTTAGTAATTAATTGTATCTTAACACTAATTAGATATTTTACTTAGATTTAAGGTTGATTTTATTTTGTTTTAGGGTTAATAATTGCTTAATACATTTTAAAGTGATATTTTATAATGATTTCCAATTACTTTGCATCCAAATGCACTGGTCACTTAAAGCTGCACTGGATACTTTTCTGGGCCGGTACTCTAGGGTATTCATATGGTGGGATGACAGTTTAAATTACTGTATATCTATAAATATATATATATATATATATATATATTATCTACTGGCGACTATAGTTAGGATCTTGTTTTCATAGAAAATCTCAAAATTCTATTTTGAATAACTTTGGCGCCGGTTGACGAATCCTCGCGAAATTTTCAAAACAAATGGGGCGCTCCGCTCAGCTCCTACCCTGAAAGTCTCGGGGTGATTCGTCAAGCGGGGGCCGAGAAAAAAGGGGGGTTCAAAAACACGTTTTTCCCATGCATTTTTCCATAGGACCTTTAGTCGAAGGTACAGCCCGAACGGCTGAACAGAATTACTTGAAATTTGGCAGAGAGGTAGTCCTCAGGTCAGGGAAGTGCCTTTTGCAGGTCTGGTGTCAATATGTTCAGTATTTACTGAGAAAATAGTATTTAAAAACATATAAATATCTATACACGCGCACCGTGCACGCACGGTGCGCGCACGTGCGCGCACGGTGCCGTGCGCGAGCGAAATTCTGATTGGTTGTTAGAAGTCGGTAAACATTTGAATCGGTCGAAATCAGGAAGTGTCGGCCGCCATTTTGTCTCTCGCACTGAAAAGGAAAGGGGGAAAAAAGGTGGAAAACGTGAAAAGGGGGCAGGGAAGAGAGTTCCTGACCCCCTAGCCTTTGCGCGTGCGAGTTATAGTTATCTGAACTAACTATAACGGGGGAATTTCATTGTTTTTTTACGAGTGAAATATCCACCCAACTATAACCTGTGTGAAACCTATGGTTTTTTAAGTGAATATATATATATATATATATATATATATATATATATATTCACTGAAAAAACCATAGGTTTCACACATGTTATAGTTAGCGGAAATTTTACTGATAAAAAACCAATGAAATTCCCCCGTTATAGTTAGTGCAGGAAACTATAACTCACGCGACCGCAATCCTCTGCTGATGCTAATACTGTATTTAGACACTTATTTGCCCATGTCTTCCATAAATTTTTAGCTATACATATATTACAAATATTTTTTTTTCATAAAGACACATGTCATCAGCAGAAGATTGCGGTCGCGTGAGTTATAGTTTCCTGCACTAACTATAACGGGGGAATTTCATTGGTTTTTTATCAGTAAAATTTCCGCTAACTATAACATGTGTGAAACCTATGGTTTTTTCAGTGAATTTGCAAGGTTTTTTAAATGCTAATTCCTAACTATAACGTGTGTGAAACCTATGGTTTTTTCAGTGAATTTGTACGTTTTTTTAAATGCTAAGTTACTTTACGCCATTCGTGGCGTGCGCGCCCACTTAACGCAGTTCGTTCCGTGCGCGCGCGGTGCGCTTCGCGCACCGCGCGCCCACTTTACGCAGTTAGTGCCGTGCACGCACGGTGGGCACGCGGTGCGCTACGCGCACCGCGTGCCCACGTTACGCTAGATGGGCCATGTACGCACGATGCGCTTCGCGCACCGTGCGCACATGGAGGACATATTATGCGCTTCCTTGTGATAGGTAATCTGTTGAAATTTTTTGGGGAAATGCTGTGCTCTTATAGGCCATGCACAAATGGTGGACTTCGGCCACCATTTGCACACGGGGTGGAGAGAGTGGGTGTTTTTTTTTTTTAAATAATTTTTTACCGTACGCGTACGGTAAGCGTACGGTAAGCGTAATCGGCGAAATATTCGAAAAATAAAAAATTACCGTTTTTTGCCTTGGGGGATCTTTGAAGACTCAACTAACATGGTTATGTGCATGGGCGCTGTCTAAACAGCCCCTTTATATGTTTTTGGCATTTGTTTATCAGCTCCCCCCTCAGAGTGCGAGAGAGAAAATGGCGGCCGCCGCTTCCTGGTTTCGACCGATTCGAATGTTTACTAAGATCTAAGGGCCAATCAGAATCGCGCTCGCGCACGCCACCGTACGCGTACGGTAAGCGCACCATAAGCGCACCGTAAGCGCACCATAAGCTGGCTCAGATATATATATTGATTTAAAGGCTATTTTCTCAGAATCTACTGAACAGATTTACACCAAACCTACAAAAGGCACTTCCTTGACCTGAGGACTACCTCTCTGCCAAATTTCAAGTAATTCTGTTCAGCCGTTCGGGCTGTAGCTGTGTCTAAAGGTCCTATGGAAAAATGCATGGGAAAAACGCGTTTTGGGACCCCCCTTTTATCTCAGCCCCCGCTTGACGAATCCCCCCGAGACTTTCAGGGTAGGAGCGGAGCGGAGCGCCCCACCTATTTTGAAAAATTCGCAAGGATTCGTCGACCGGCGCAAAAGTTATTCAAAATAGAATGTTGCGTATTTCCTATGGAAACGTAGTCCTAACTATAACTACCTACTGGCGACCGCCAGTAGGTAATATATATATGTATATATAGTTCAATAACTTTGTTCGCGAGTCTCTCTGCCACTCGCGGCAGTGGGCTATAGCGAGGGCGCGAATCCTCGTAAATAACATCAAGTTTCTCGTCGTTTATGACAAATGGTGGTCCAGCTCAAATCCATACACGCAAAGAGATGTATTTCAAAGTAGCATGTAGCAGGTCAAACGCCCGACGCGTTTCGGTGCAGCCGCACCTTGATCACGGGTCAAAGGTCTGTTTGTGACGATCACATACATATAGTGCACTTTCAAACGACATCAAAGATAGAAGTAAGACTACATATCCCATATGCCTCTATACAGGGAGAAAACTGTCATCCATTATGAAATGGTAACAATCGAATTTGTTGTTAACAAAGGATAACATAGACACTGTATTAACAAATGCAATTTCTGTGATGTTAAAAATACATGAAATTATACCTTCATTTATTCATTAGAGCTGAAAAATACCTCAGCAAAAACATATATAGTTGATGATACCGTCCAAGTGGGAAACCATACCTACAGCGCTCATATTGTAAAATTGTTCATCGATACGTCCACAATCCTCATTAAGCTTTTGAAACTATTCACTAGCAGGGTTACCGGCAGTTTACAATTTGTCCTATTCGCCTTGGTTGGCAATGATTACTTAGCCATAGCGCTGATGTTGCAAAATGGTCCGTCCACCACAATTTCACCCCAGTGGGCCAAAAGTTGAACATCAATTTTAAGTCATAATTTAAAGCATACAATCAACGGCAAACCTGGTTTCCCAATGAATTTCCTTTCATCACCAGCAATACATTCTTCCAGGTCAGTAATCCCCAATTAGATATTTGTAACTCTTTTGTTTTTCTCCACAAGGCAAGCTGATATCTTCGTCTCCTACAACAAAATAAAATACAAATAGTGCTATTAATACATTTTTTAGTGATAATTAAAACCAAACATGGCTTGTAATGATAAAGTTATTTCTGGAAGTGGACAAGAACTCAAGAAAAAATCCTATCCTAAATTAACTGATAACTCTTCATCTTTATTCAGTCCCATAGGAAAGACTGTTCCAAATGTTATAATCATTTTAGACTCTAACTGTCTAAGTTCCCTTACTCTGTTTCCTCCTCTTTCAGTAACTGGAACTCTATCTAATGCACAAAACTGCAAGAGACCACTGTCTTTGTTATGGAATTCCTTAAAATGCCTTACGACAGGATAATTTTTGTCCTCATTCATGACAGCTCGCATGTGTTCTAAAATGGGTTTTTTGACTTGATGTACCGTGCTACCTATGTAAACCAAGGAACAGGGACAACAAAGGGCATAAACACAATAATCAGATTTGCATGTTAGATGTTTTGAAATATGAAAAGGTTTTTGTATTTGAGATAGTTTCATATCTTTGCGATTGGTGCTACCTCTGCAGGCCTTGCATGAACCACAAACATAAAATCCTTGCATAGGATTTGGGGCCTTATCAGTGGGTAGAATGCTACTGCATAATAAGTCATTGAACGCCCTACATTTTCTGAAGGTGATTTGAAGATTACCTCCTACAAATTTCTTCAACGTTTCATCAGTATTAAGCACATGCCAATATTTTTTCAAACATTTCCTCACTTCCCACGATTGATTGCTGCAGGCTGTTATGAACCTAATAGGTTCATCTCCAGCCACATTCTTAGAGGGTATTTTCAATGTATCAACTCTCTCAACTGTCATAACTCTCTCACAAGCTTGCTTAATGATCTTGTCTGAATAACCTCTCTGTCCAAATCTTGTCACCATGATTGACATTTCTTCTTTAAATGCGATTTCCTAGCTGCAATTTCTTTTGACTCTAAGAAGCTCACCATACAGTATGCTCTGTATTACATTTTGGGGGTGACAGCTTCTTGCATGCAGCAAACTGTTTCCCGCAGTAGTTTTCCAAAACAGTCTGTTCTCTATTTTGGCTCTAAGAAGCTCACCATACGGTATGCTCTGTATTACATTTTTGGGGTGACAGCTTCTTGCATGCAGCAAACTGTTTCCCGCAGTAGTTTTCCAAAACAGTCTGTTCTCTATTTTGGCTCTAAGAAGCTCACCATACGGTATGCTCTGTATTACATTTTTGGGGTGACAGCTTCTTGCATGCAGCAAACTGTTTCCCGCAGTAGTTTTACGAAACAGTCTACTCTCTAGTTTGCTATTGTTGACTTTAACTTCAGCATCAAGAAATTCTATTGTTTCTTCCTGTATTGTGCTGGTAAATTTTAAATTACACTGGTTTTCATTCAGTGTGCCAACAAACATGATTGCTTCTTGTTTACTCCCCCTCCAAATACAAAACACATCATCTATGTATCTGGCCCAGAGAACGACTTGTTGGCTAAAGGCTATGATGTTAGAATAGGTGGCTAGTAACATCATAGCTTTAGCCAACACGTCAACAATAACAAACTAGAGAGTAGACTGTTTCGGAAAACTAAATGTAATGCTAGGATAATAATGCGAAAACTTGAATTTGTATATATGTGTGTATATATATATAAATTCACTGAAAAAACCATAGGTTTCACACATGTTATAGTTAGCGGAAATTTTACTGATAAAAAACCAATGAAATTCCCCCGTTATAGTTAGTGCAGGCAACTATAACTCACGCGACCGCAATCTTCTGCTGATGCTAATACTGTATTTAGACACTTATTTGCCCATGTCTTCTTCCATACATTTTTAGCTATACATATATTACAAATATTTTTTTTTCATAAAGACACATATGTCATCAGCAGAAGATTGCGGTCGCGTGAGTTATAGTTGCCTGCACTAACTATAACGGGGGAATTTCATTGGTTTTTTATCAGTAAAATTTCCGCTAACTATAACATGTGTGAAACCTATGGTTTTTTCAGTGAATTTGCAAGGTTTTTTAAATGCTAATTCCTAACTATAACGTGTGTGAAACCTATGGTTTTTTCAGTGAATTTGTACGGTTTTTTAAATGCTAAGTTACTTTACGCCATTCGTGGCGTGCGCGCCCACTTAACGCAATTCGTTCCGTGCGCGCACGGTGCGCTTTGCGCACCGTGAGCACGCGGTGCGCGAAGCGCACCGCGCGCCCACTTTACGCAGTTAGTGCCGTGCACGCACGGTGGGCACGCGGTGCGCTACGCGCACCGCGTGCCCACGTTACGCTAGATGGGCCATGTACGCACGATGCGCTTTGCGCACCGTGCGCACATGGAGGACATATGATGCACTTCGTTTTGAAAGGTAATATTTTAATTTTTCGTATATGTTATAAGCCATGCACAAATTGTGGCCTTCGGGCACCATTTGCACACGGGGTGGAGAGAGTGTGGATAATTTTTTTTTTTATTATTTTTTTTTTAAATATTTTAGTTTAACTCATCTTTAATAAGCCAAGCACAATTGGTGCCCTTCGGGCACCAATTGCACACGGGGTGGGGAGAGTGTGGATAATTTTTTTTTTTTTATAATTTTTTACCGTACGCGTACGGTAAGCGTAATTGGCGAAATTAGCGAAAAAATAAAAATTCCGTTTTTGGCCTTGGGGGATCTTTGGGGACTCCCTCAACATTGCTATGTGTGTGGGAGCTGTCTAAACAGCCCCTTTACATGTTTTTGTGCTTTATATTTTAAACATCACTCTCAGTGCGAGAGAGAAAATGGCGGCCGCCGCTTCCTGGTTTCGGCTGATTCGAATGTTTACTAAGATCTAAGAGCCAATCAGAATCGCGCTCGCGCACGCCACCGTACGCGTACGGTAAGCGTACCGTAAGCGCACCGTAAGCTGGCTCAGATATATATATTGATTTAAAGGCTATTTTCTCAGAATCTACTGAACAGATTTACACCAAACCTACAAAAGGCACTTCCTTGACCTGCGGACTACCTCTCTGCCAAATTTCTAGTAATTCTGTTCAGCCGTTCGGGCTGTAGCCCTGTCTAAAGGTCCTATGGAAAAATGCATGGGAAAAACGCGTTTTGGGACCCCCCTTTTATCTCAGCCCCCGCTTGACGAATCCCCCCGAGACTTTCAGGGTAGGAGCGGAGCGTAGCGCCCCACCTATTTTGAAAAATTCACGAGGATTCGTCGACCGGCGCCAAAGTTATTCAAAATAGAATGTTGCGGATTTCCTATGGAAACGTGGTCCTAACTATAACTACCTACTGGCGACCGCCAGTAGGTAATATATATATATATATATATATATATATATATATATATATATATATATATATATATATATATATATATATATATATATATATATTTATTTAACACACGTTGCTCCTTCTGGAACCATAGGTCCCCTAGGGAGTGGCACACATGCCGGCAGAGCATACTGGCTATCATAAAATATCCACAGTTCAGTAAGCGCGCTCTTAGGATATAGAATACCCAGCACCAAATGTTTGCAGGAAACTGTTTATTCACATAACGCGTTTCGGCTGCCCAGCAGCCTTGGTCATATGTGTTTTAATCACCATTATGGTGTCTTTAGAAATGCATGATAAACATAAACAAAGGACAAGAGAGGATCTAAATATGTTGGCCATATTGGAATGGTGTAAAACCTGGTCATGAAACACAATAACACACAATAGGTAATGCAATAGAGTACACTCCACTCGACCCTGCATTGATGATCTAACACTCCATTGTCAAAAATTGTATGAGTATAACCCCGCAGTTAGTAATACCTGTGGCAATGGGCCCGATTCACAGAAGTAATCTGAGACAAAATCCTAAACTTACTACTTTTGGTATTCACAGAAGGCATTTAGTAGTAGTAAAGTTAGGATTTTGTCTTAAATCTGTCTTAAGTTTGTCTTAAGTCTGTCCTAAGTCTGTCCTAAGTCTGTCCTAATTCTTTCCTAAGTCTGTCCTAAGTCTTTCCTAAGTTTGTCTGAAGTTTGTCTTAAAATTGTCTTAAGTCAGTCTTAAGTCTGTCTTAAGTCAAACTTAAGTCAAACTTAAGACAAAATCCTAACTTTACTACTACTAAATGACTTCTATGAATACCAAAAGTAGTAACTTTAGGATTTTGTCTCAGATTACTTCTGTGAATCGGCCCCCATGTGTGAGGGTTAATAGGGAACACCGGGCAGTGAAGACATAGTGTCAGTGTCCGGACATCATTTTAGCATTACTGCGGCAAACAATTGTAGGTGAAGGCATAGTGGCTGTACATAGCCATGTAACTTGGTCATGGACCATTCAGGGCCTCAGTCCCTGATGGTCAAAATGCACAGTGTAGTAAAACTGTACGTTTTGGGCGAATGCCCTTGCGTGGTCTGACTAGGTTGTTTCAAAGTGCTCAGATATCCTCAAATATTCATTCCATCATGCATGGTACAACGTATCTGTGATGACATCCCAAAGTGACGGCAAAGAAAAGGGTAGGGAAGCCATGCTGGTGAGTGTCGTGGTGATGGGTCCCTTCCTTTCCTCCTGTAAACAAGAAACACAAAACAAAACAATGTCAGTGTCTAAAAAATGAGAATGAAACAAATAGTACAGGTAATAACATTCAACATGAAATTTGGTTTCTACTACATATGAAGGAAGAGTAGAGAAAGTGGCGAAAGATCGTTTCATCTTTGATGTGAATGACTAATTCCTCATCCTGATTCAAACCCCCTGGGATCTTGGTTTGGAAGTCAATTATGTATTTAGACTCCCTCTTCCTGAGCTTAAGAACTCTATCTCCCCCTCTGTGATTGTGCGTAATCTGTTCAATCACACAGTAAGAAAGTGCTGATGAGTTAGAAAAGTGCCTGTCCTGAAAATGGCGAGCTGCCAGGTACCGAGGGTCCCAGTTGGTAATAGCCCTCATGTGCTCCAATATCCTCTTTTTGGCCATCAAGGTAGTGCTCCCATTGTACCACAGTCTACACGGGCATTCAATTATGTAAATGACAAAGGTGGTACTGCAAATGAAGAATTGAAAAATAACCCTGTTGGTTGTCCCCCGTGTTACCTCATTGCGCATCACGCTGTTCCGGCATGCCTTACAGTGGCCACAAGGAAAAAAGCCTTGGAGATTGTGTGTGTTACTCCCTGGTACTTCAGTAATGTTGCTGTGGACAAGCATGTCCCTCAGACTACGTCCTCTTCTGTAAGTGATGCGTGGTCTGTCATCAATATGGTTGCCAATGACACTGCTACTCTTAAGTATATTCTAGTTCTTTACCAGGATCTTCTTGACATCACTGGCATCTCCATTGTATGTCAGAATGATCCAAGTACCGTCCTCTGCTTGCTCTGTCCCTGTGTTGACTTTGTCATATGGAGTCTCCTGTCTGCTAATGTCACTGGCCTTGTTTAGAACCCAGATCGGGTAACCTTTCCCCTTAATCTGTCTAACAAGATCTTGCGTCATGTTGATAAGCATCCTCCGTGTTGCAATTATGTTTGGCCCTCAGTAGCTCCCCATTCGAAATGCTCCATTTGAGGGTCTCTGTGTGGCAACTGAGGGCATGAAGTAGGCTGTTGCCAGCCGTGCTCTTGCGGAAAAGTTCAGTGTGTATTCTGTTATATCTGATCTCTGTCCTGATGTCCAGATACTCCACTGTGGTGCTACTGATCTTATTGGTTAGAAGTATATTATGGATTTTGGCATTTAGTTTCCTGATGAAATCTGTGGCCAACGTTTCTGAGCCCCTCCAGATGATAAACAGGTCGTCAGTGTACCTCAGCCACACCGTGACCCGCTCCACGTCCTGAGCAAACTTGGAACTACCTCCTCCCACCTACCCATGAAGACATTTGCAAAGTTGGGAGCAAAGCACGAACCCATAGCAGTACCAGTGGTTTGTCTGTAGATGGCACTGTTGAAAAGAAAGATGTTATTACTGAGACAGAATTCTATCATGTCCAGAATCATCATGGTATGGTCTCTGAATCTGACCTGTCTTTTGCGTAAAAAATGTCGGCATGCATCTAGTCCTTGTTTATGGTCTATAATTGTGTAAAGGGAGTTGACATCAAGAGTGATAAGGAGGAACTCATCCTCCTATCCGATGTCCTGTAGTTTAAACAAAAAATCCTTGGTGTCCCTAATGTACGAGGTGAGATTGGCCACGTTGTCCCTCAGGAAATGGTTAACGAATTGAATTGAATTGAATTGGTTAACGTATTTGGACACATGCTCCAACACACTACCTCTTGATGACACTATAGGGTGCCCCGGAGGGACAAGTGGATCTTTATGTATCTTGGGCAGTAGATATAAGACCAGTAGTTTTAGATGGCCCTTTTTGAGAAAACAAAATTCCTCCCACTCCAAAATTCCCTTGTCCCTCCATTCTACCAATTTGTCCCAAATCCTCCCTTGAGACTGGAGTACAGAACCTGGTATCATTGAGTTGCCTCATCTCCTCAGAGATGTACATCTCTCTGTCTAACATAACCACATTGGCACCTTTGTCTGCTGGATGTATCACAACTTCCTTGTCCTCAGCTAGGGAAATAAGTGCCTGTCTCTGTGCAAAGGCAAGATTGTCAGGTGCTCTGTTCCTGTGGTGTGGCTTGCGGCAATACTCAAAAAGAGATTTCATGACAATATCATGAAAAGTGTTGTTACTGTCATGTAGAAGAGTGGGAAAGAAAGTGGATCGTGGTTTGAAACTAGTACTTGCTGCCCCATCATGGGTGATGCCTAACTCATCTAATACCAATGTCTCAGTCATGTTAGTGACCATATGGTTGGACTTTTGTTCTAATTTCAAAGTGTAGCTAGAGTATCCATGTCTCCAAGATCAAGATCTATCTCATTGCCCTGGGCCCAAGATGTCGTAGATCTGTCCTGGCCCACTGACCTTAATCTGTGCCACTTTTTTAGTTTAAGTTTATGAATATATTTGTAAAGATCTATTCTAGTGTCAGTGTAGTGAAAGGAAGAGGAAGGACAGAAAGACAGGCCAAAACAGAGAGTTTATTTCTCAATATCACTCAAAGGTCTTTTGGATAGATTGATAATAGTCTTGTTAACTGTCTCAAGATCCATTAGTGTGCCTTTCTGGAGCCTGTAGTGCTGGTTCCCATGCGCCCCGATCTCTGCCTCTTCCGCCATCTTTGTTGGATTTCCACTCCTCCTCGACCTTTTCCTCTGCCCTGTCCTCTCGTTCCTCTGGGATTTGGGGCTGGAGTTTCCCTCGTTGTTTGCCTTCCATGGTGTAGTAGACGGTACTCATCCAAAAAAGTCACTGTTCTTGTTCCCCTCTCACTCCCCGAGGTCCTGCCTCCCGACGTTTCAGAGTCAATATCACTGGTTGTTGATTGTTCTGGCAGGGAGCTTTCCGCTGCTATTTCCGGTGGGCTGCTGGTCACTGGTTTGTTTTTGTACAAATGGTCGTACTTCTTGCTGAAGGTGAGAATCTTCCCACTCTCATAATCGCCATAGTCTTTGTGCAGCTTAAGCTGTTTACAGGTTTTAATTTCATCCTCATGATTTTTAAGGCGGTCCTTCATTGCCTCCATTTATCTCTTCAGGGTTTCTTGTTCTATGTTGGCTTCGAGATCCTCCTGGAGCACCTTTATTTCAGCCAATAGACCATCACGGTCTATCCAAGCATACTGCACCAGGATCTCAAGCATTCATTTAGAACTCATGGAGGAATTTTCAGACCATTCCTCCAGCATTTTAGGATTGGGTGAATTATAGGATGGAGTAGTAAAATTCCTCAATCCTCGAGGAATCATTTTGTTGTCAATATAATTTTGCAAGGAAATAGATTCCCACCACTTGCAAATTTCTCTCTTCTTGAGCTTTTCAAGTTTTGTCAATTTGCCCTCTAAAGGTTGGCTCTGATTAGTTTGGTCATTTCTTATCACCCCTAATCCTGCTCTTTGTGCAAACAGAGTGAGAGCAGCCACTCTTCTCTCTGCCTCTTCCTCCATGATGTCGATACAGTGTCTGCTGTCCCTCTGTATCCAATTTCAGGTTCTCCCCGCCATATGCGATAGTGAACAATGATTGCCAAGGCCAATGTGTGTGACACACTCCGAACAAAGTTACTCAAAGGAACTGTAAAGAAATGTAAGGAAATGAAAGTCACATAACCTGCGTACAGCAATGCCGATGTATGGTTTCACATCAAAGCAAAAACACAGAAGTACCCAGATGTACGCGGTCACAGATAGTAGATACCCCAGTCGGGCGGAATCGAAGGCATGTCTGAGAGTTACTGGAGAAAGGATACTCCGGTGAGAGGTAGAAAGCCAATGGGGTTACCAAATAGCATATATCATATGCCAGCAATTGCCGTAAATCCTGCTGCAATCACAGTTCAGGGCAGGGCAGTTGCTTAGCGCAACTGATGGTGACTGCAAACAAACCCCCAGGTATGGTGTAGGAAGACTTCGCAGGCTTACCTCTGCGATGACTTGTGGCAGCGAGATACCTCTTCACCGCTTGTCCTGCTGCGATCAGGGCAATCACTAAGCGCGTTCCAGCACGACTCGGGGCAGAACCTCTGTTGAGGTCGGGTGAGACGGTGAACCAGTGCAGGCTCGACATCTCGAATATTCACCGGTAGTGGGATTCCTCTTCCCTGCTAATCCTGCCAAAACCAGGGCAATCAATCAGCACCTTCTCAGCGCTGACACGAGTCAGACCCCCCCCCGGTATGATTAAGTGAGCCGGTATGGATTAACGTTCACAGTAGCCCTCGGCAGCGGGATTCCCTGCTGAATGGTCCATGACCAAGTTACATGGCTATGTACAGGCACTATGCCTTCACCTACAATGGTTTGCCGCAGTAACGCTAAAATGATGTCCTGACACTGTCTTCACTGCCCTGTGTTCCCTACCAACTCTGCCACATTGCCACATGTATTACTGAATGTGGTGTTATATATAATTTGTGACAATGGAGAGTTAGATCATCAGTGCAGAGTCGAGTGGAGTGTACTCTATTGCATTACCTGTTGTGTGTTATTGTGTTTCATGACCAGGTTTTACACCATTCCAATATGGCCGATATATTTTGATCCTCTTTTGTCCTTTGTTTATGTTTATCATGCATTTTTGGGCAGCCGAAACATGTTATGTGATTAAACACTTTCCTGCAAACATTTGGTGCCTTGTATGCTGTATCCTGAGAGCGCGCTTACTGAACTGTGGATATGAGATATATATATATATATATGTATGTGCATCTATATTTATATATATGTTATCTACTGGCGGTCGCCAGTAGATAGTTATAGTTAGGACCGTGTTTCCATAGGAAATCCGCAACATTCTATTTGGAATAACTTTGGCGCCGATTGACGAATCCTCGCAAAATTCTCAAAATAGGTGGGGCGCTCCGCTCCGCTCCGCTCCGCTCCTTCCCTGAAAGTCTCGGGGGGATTCATCAAGCGGGGGCTGAGAAAAAGGGGGGGTCCCAAAACGCGTTTTCCCCCTGCATTTTTCCATAGGACCTTTAGTCCGAGCTACAGCCCGAACGGCTGAACAGAATTACTTGAAATTTGGCAGAGAGGTAGCCCTCAGGTCAGGGATGTGCCTTTTGAAGGTCTCGTGTAAATCTGTTCAGTATTTCCTGAGAAAATAGCATTTAAATCAATATATATATCTATAGGCGCGCTCAGAGCGTGTACCGTAAGCATACCGTACGCGCACGCTGCCGTGCACAAGCGCGATTCTGATTGGTTGTTAGATCTTAGTAAACATTCGAATCGGTCGAAACCAGGAAGTGTCGGCCGCCATTTTGTCTCTCGCAGTCTGAGGGGGTGAAAAACAAAGGTGGAGAACGTGAAAAGGGGGCAGGGTGGACAGTTCCTGACCCCCTAGCCTTTGTCAGGGGGTCCCAGAAGGACCCCCAAGGGCAAAAATTAATTTTTATTTTTTTTCGAAAAATCGCGGAATGCGCGTAGCGTACGCGCACGGCGTAAACGGTTAAATTCCGCGAGAAAAATTCTGCGAACTTCGCGTAACTATTCCGCGATTACGCGTACCGTACGCGCACGGCAAAACATTTTTTTCAAAAAGGAAAGCTTAAAAAAAAATAAAAAAAATTGTGAGGTAAGGTTGGCTCTTAAAAGAGCCGTTGTGTTAATACAGGGATAGAGGAAAGAACGAATGGGAATATTATGAACGTCTACAAACGTGCTGGTCTATCTTATTGTTAATAAGGGAAACACTGGTCTCCCCAAAAACAATAAGACCACAACACGTTGTACACCTCATTGAAACCCTCCGAAATCGAGGGTTAATGTCCAGAGGAGCTGAAGAAGGTGATGCTCCCACCTCAGAGGAAGGGCTCAGCTGAGCTGCTGATGATGTACTCGGCTGAGCTTCTGAGGTTGGGCTCCGGTGACTTACTGAAGAGTTTTCTTCAGTATGTCGAGCAAAGGTCCTGGTGTGGAAAATTAGCTTGTAACTGAACATTATCTGCGCCATCTTGCCTCTCCCCAGCGCCACGCACAGCGAACGCACGGCCGCCATTTTAGGCACCCCACTCTCTCCCCCGCTCATTGTCGATCGCCAACGCGTTCCCCTGGCGCTGCAAGCATCCCCCGTGCGCTGACCACCCCCGCTCTCTCATACACGGGCCATAAACCCTCTCCTTCTGCGCGACCCTGCCATGGAATCACACCCCGCGCCTGACCGACATCCCATACATGGTCATGCATCTCTTTGATAACCCCCTTCCTCTGCGCCCCATTGTCCGAACCGATCCCAGGCCATCACCTAGCCCTGCGGATGCAGTTTTATTGCCCCTACTGTAAGGGAAACACCCCACATCAAAGGGATTACAGTAGATCAAAGCCCCTACCCCCTGAGACTCGGCCGGTCGCACACACCCCCCGGGAATTGGCGGAATGTCCAGCTGCGTGATAGCCATCTCCTACTGTGGATGGGGTGGGGACTTCCACTGTAGATATGTGTGGGAACGAGCTCGAAGTGGGGATTCCGAGGATGTTCTTTCATGTTCCAAGACAATCTCAAGAATGTGCCATGTATGATAACTCTGCAATAAAGTCATAAACCTGTGTATAAGAGGCCAGGCCTCAGAGATGCAGTTAGAGCACCTCGGGACGATACCTTGTTGTCTGATCTGATGTGTTCTGCTCCGACGGAATAAAAACTTTGTTTCCTGCCTTCCAGTCTCCGGCGCCTGCCTCTTTCATTGGTAAATTATCGAATGGTATGAGAGGCGATTACCGCCGGGCAATACTTGAAGGGTTATCGACTGAAACTGCCGCTACCATTTAACAATTGGCGTCCCAAACGTGGGGCCCATCAGCGACACGTGGATCCAGTGGGAGAGGTCCTGACGACAGAGTGAACGACTGCAACGATCGGGAGAGCTCCTGCCCGCTAGACCCTCGTCTGGCAGCCGATCATTCGAACTTCACTGGTTCCGAGCAGACCTCTCTCGAGTGATCTACGGTCCTGACTGGGAACCATCAGGAGTGCCGCGGCAAATACGGAGAGTAGAGGACGATCGGGCGCTGGAGGCGGAAGACGAGAAACTGTCCACGCGGTCCGGGTAAGGTCGTGAAACACGACAAATTGCGAAATAATTGATTGATTATTTGAAATACTAGTATACTCATTGATTGTTCTCTTTGAGATATTCGCTGTCTACAAACGGGGAGGAGTAGAAATACTCTCTCTCTCTCTCTCCCTTTGCAGATAGTGAAGGGTAGGTAACGCAGACTTTTGTCCCCGTTGTAACCCGTCGTGCCTATCTTTATCTCCCCACTGATTGATTGTCCGAACATTGATTGTTTTGAAGAATAGTGCTCTTTGAGATATTCTCTGTTTGCAAATAACGTAGAATAGAAATATTCTGTCTAGTCTTTGCAAATAGTGAAGGGTAGGTAACGCAGACTTTTGTCCCCGTTGTAACCCGTCGTGCCTATCTTTATCTCCCCATTGAATGATTGATTGATTGATTGTCCGAACACTAGTTGTTCGATATTGGTTCTTTGGAGGTATTCTCTGCCTACAAATAACGAGGAATAGAGATATTCTGTCTAGTCTTTGCAAGCAGTGAAAAGATAGATAGTGCTGACTTTTGTCCCCGTTGAAACCCGTCATGCCTATCTTCTCCCCACTGATTGGTAGTTGGTTCTGCCCGGACCGCTTATTAGAGGTGAACCATCCGGCTCCTCTGGAAGGCACCCCTAATAAGGACATGTTCACTAAAATACGAACTAAACGCCGTAGTTTATAGCAAGCTATGGCATAAAATATACAAAGGGGGACCCCGAGAGTCAGTGGCCACTGGTAGGATCCTTTTTGACCCTACAAAACTAAAGAAACGCTAGGAAATAGCCCTTTGTAGGATATATGGAACTAGGGGAAGGAACCAAGCTCACGGTCAAGACGGCCACGAGGTAGCCCGGCCCATCGCTCTCGCTGCCTAAACATGTCTGCCCTACCACCCACCCCGCCCAATAGACACAACCGGAAGTCTGTTGATACCCACCATCAACGTCACCGAACTTGACTAGGATCACGATGCCGTTTTCCGATTACACTAACTAGATTGCAGATATGTACAACACTCCAACAAAGTAGTATGGTTAAACATTTTAATAACTTATAGGTATAACAACATTCCGACAAGATGAACAGGTTAAAACACATTTTAAACAACTATTTACATGACAGTCTGCTGCGACCTGCATCCCAAAGCATTTACGTCCACGTGACACCGTCCTCGCCTCTCCTTCCTCGAAGTTGCAACATTGGCCTGTTTTGGGCGGTCCTTTTAGTCGGTTTTGGGCTATAAAAGCCATGCAAAAATCCATTGCCATCAGTGGCGGACGACTGTGCGAATAGGCCGGAGGCTGCACGAAGCGCCGAAGCTCTGGCAGCGCCAAGGCGGAGTCTGCCACGCCGTGCGGAGCTTCCCATTTTCTTCTTCTTCCTTCAATAACGAAGGGTGCCCTGGCGGGGGGAAGCGACGCGGACGGGCTTCCCCCGCCTCCCCAGGTGGAGGCTCACCAGCAGATGAGGGCACCCCAACCATTTTTCTCGCCGGCCAGCTGAGTTGCACCCTGCCATTTTACTCGCCGGCCGGCTGAGTTGCACCCTGCCACTTCATTCGCCGTTCGGCTGAGTTGGCGCCCCTGCACTCGACCGCCGGACAACCACCCAAGCACGGGTTCACCAGGATTGCCACTAGCGCCCGACGCGAGGAGTGGGCCCCCGCAGCCGAGTAATCAGGGACCCACCCCGGTGGCGATACCATCCAAACTGCTGCTGTCGCTGCTACTGGACCCACCCCGGTGGCGATACCATCCGAACTGCTGCTGTCGCTGCTACTGGACCCACCCCGGTGGCTGTACCGAAGAGCTGCTGCTGCTGCTGCCTTTGGACTCCGGCGGTCGGTTCTTCGGGTCCAGGCCTAGCCCACCGTGAGACGATTCTGGACTCGAAAGCTTGTCTGCTTGGGCGTGGGCCCCACCCTTGGAAAAACGCCACCACAGCTTTGCAGATTCTGCGGGGGTCATTGGCCCTCGACTCCCGCGGACTTCCGGTAAGGACAAACCGCCGCCATTGTTCTTTGCCCCGGGCGGCAGCCACCTTGCCTCCGCTTGGTGCAGTGAGAAAGACTGATTCAAGGCGTCGGCGGAAGAACCCGCCTGCTGCCCCGCCCCAAGAACGGACCACGGCATTGCTACAAGATCGCGGTGACGCCATGCTGACGCAAGCTGACGCTAACGAAAGTTCTCGAACTACCGAAAGGAATTCTGGTCCAACAGCTAATTCATGGAAAGACTTAGACTGTACACTGGCCCGACCTCGCCCCAAAATGGCGCCGATGTAGGAGAAGCCTACAACTCCTTGTGGCATTCCAGTCACGTGGCATTTGTGTTAAAAGGATATGTATGTGATATCTCCACACATGATGAGCAGATGGACGGGAAGGGTACTGACCGAACATACGTACAACCTTACTGATTGCTGACCTACCCATTTTTATTTAGCGTTTTTATTCTTTTATGCTAAGATAGTGCTGCTCATGATACTCGACGCCTCTCACGACGTGGCCGGCCTGAACGGTTGTAGGCCCGTATTTGTATACTGACATTGTTTTAAATAAAGGGCTTCTTGAAAGGATTACGGAATCAGTGTCATGACAAATCATATAGGTTGATAAAGATTTTTCTTTTGAATAAATGATTGTTACTCCCAATCAATAGAAAACCGATAATGCAGACCCCATTTACATGAATCTTTTTGATTAACGGAATTTGTGCCCGTCCCACCTGTCTTTTCCAAGAGTTGTCAGAAAATGGTCAACCATAGCTTAAGGTATATGCCGAATGCAAGGTATGGTATCTTGCACCATAATACACGACCGATTGAGAAATGCATGTACGACCAGGGAACCCGAATTTAGGAGATGAATGAAATAGAGCATCTTTGTCTCGGAAGAAAAGAATAATAGGTCTGTGGTATTACCTACTCCTGCGGCTAGCCTGGTACGTGGTAAGTAGAACTTTTTCGTGTCTACGTGCGCTAAGGTACTTTGAATACTGCACATCCCCTCCCCTCTTTTTCCCCTCTATAGGTCACGACGAAGTTCCGACCGAAGAATGGAGTGGACATGGACCGCACCGTGTTCAATATCGGGAAAAACATAGACAAACGTTGTGGGATAGTGCGTAAAGTGCAGACCACCATTGGGAACATGAGAAACTGTATGGTATGATTGTGCGTGTGTGCTACGATTATACGGTATGAATGTGTATGCATTTCATGCTTGGGTCACTTGAAGAGAGCGTCACCATATGATTGAAGTGCTCGTCCATCGATCAAAGGGAGGAGAGTAAAAGGTCCGACACCCCCCCCAAGATAAACTACAAAATACTGAAAATACGCAGCATGCATAGGAAAGAGGACAGGAAAGGAGAGGTCCCCATACTCAACGTAGCCCTGAGTCTCCGTCTTAAGTTTCTGCGCTTCATGCATGTACCGTCACACCCTATCCGGTATTTGTGTGTACGTGATCACCGAATTTATGTCTTTTTCCCGCTTGTGTTTTCTTACATAGAACAGACCCATGCTACTCCATGTTGTGTGTGCACCAATTGGCCTATTATCGTACCCATGTCTCTCTCTCTCTCTCTCTCTCTCTCTCTCTCGTTTTGTGTCGTACATATGCCAAATAGCCTACTTGATGCACACGTCTCACTCTCACTCTCTCTCTCTCTCTCTCTCTCTCTCTCTCTCTCTCTCTCTCTCTCTCTCTCTCTCACTCACTCACTCACTCACTCACTCACTCACTCACTCACTCACTCTCTCTCTCTCCCTCCCTCTCTAAAGGCTTTCATACCCTCTTTTCTTTTTTAAATAAATTAACGACACATACCTCTTTGGTAAGTGTATAATTGGCCTGAAACACAGTGGTGTTCGAACAAATTGACAGAAACAAAACGACCATACTTTACCACGTTACTACCTCTCCTTTCTGCAAATGTTGAGCTTAAATTGGCTGAGAAAGAAAGGACAGGTAAGACGACTGATGTCTCCCAATCTGGCCCTCATCACGGGGACTATATGTCAGTGGTTTTCGTTTTTAGAGCTTTAACAACACCATCTCCACTGCCCAGAATTGCCCCCGCCCAATTACCCCGAAATAGAATGTCTAAAGCACCCCGTTCTCCCAAAATAACCCCAGCCCTATACTAGCCGTCTCAGAGTATTTCGAATGAAACAGCTGATGACCTTATTCTCTAAAAAATACATCGCCTACACTGATAAGGGTTACCTATTGTCTCCAGCAAGAAAAATGTTTAGCTTATGTCCCTCCGCGAAATAGATACCTATGAACCCATGACAGTAGCACCTCGCACCTTTTTCATAAACTTAGCAGTCCTCGGAGGAAAAATGTGTATTAACAGAACTTGTGTTGAGATGCACGAGTCTCTACCGGAGAAGCCGGTTCGAATTTTTTAATAGACCAGAAGGTTGACAGATGTCAGGCTTCCTGCAACGATTATAGGGCGCAGAAATTGACATCTAGCAGGCCAGACGATGGACAGGGACACCCACAGAAACCTGCACCACAGCAGTGATTAATAGATTAGTAACACGCACACTAACATCAGAGTTAATAGACATCAATCATACAGCAACCGATAAAAGCATTTCCGCAACTACTCGGTGGTTGGGAGAGAGGATGAAGTGTGTAAATGTCTTCCCTGCCAACTCTCTAAGATTTTGTTTCTTGTACTCATTTAAAGATAACGTGCTGCCATCGGAAGAGAGGGGTCGGACGTGACGCACAGCCTGGCTGCAGACCATGGAACATCTATGGCATCGACCAAGGGGGAAGCAACGAAGCAAAAAGGGCGTGAGACGAGGCACCATTATCAGGATGATAAGCGATAGAACGAAGGGCTACATCGAGGCCCCCTGCTCACTGACCAGCGTGCCTGAAGTCCCAACCCGTCGGGCCCGATTGATGGGCCCAGTGCTGGAAGATTCTGCTCTCCTTGGTCCGCATTTTTGATCCGATCCCACTCCACCCCCTCTTCCCTCGGCATCCCGAAGCACGTCGCACCCTTCTCTCTCTCTCCCTCTTTTATATGGATTATGAATTTGACCTAACTACAGAAGAACAAAAAGCGGGTACCCTGTCTCAAAGTACCTATGATGAACTGTGTTAGGGAACAGGACTGTGATCGGAGAACAGCGAATGGTCACACCCTGCCACGTGAGAAATTGGATTTGAGCTGGACCTTAGCTCCACCGCCGGTGCTCAACAGTGCCAACGAAAGAAGAACAACAATAAGAGCTTACCAGTGATGGCTCTTTATAATAGGACACTGGAAAGAAGAACCCATGTTAAGTTGAAAATCCTCTACCAACCACCTTTCTATATTAACTATCTTCCTATCGAGTTTTCATGATGTTGCGTCAGTCACTTCCGACTGTACACTGAGAAGTTAAGAAAATCCAACTTTGTATAATGACATTTGTACAACACCAGCCATGCACACGACTGTACTGACTATTTTTGATCCACACGAAGTCTGGGCCTTAAGTAATGTACGAAATATCCCTTGTTTTGCCAGAAACATTTCTTTTGCTTTACAGTATCCTGTTTGTGCTCAAACAAGCTCCCCTCCTCCTATCCCTGGGCCTGACATGCGGCGCAGCTGATGTAATTTTGTATGTACTACCTCCTCGCCTACTTTATCAACTGTATGTATCTATGTACAAATGTGTCAGATTACTCCTGCCTGCCCTAAAAACTCTGTATCTTTAAGAAATGTATGAAAAACATTAACGGTATTATAGCTGAAGGGTTAACGAAGGTGAATGTCGGCCAGGCAAGCTGGCGAGATATGTTAAAAGGGAGGACTGTGGAAATTTAGCTTGTAACTGAACATTATCTGCGCCATCTTGCCTCTCCCCAGCGCCACGCACAGCGAACGCACGGCCGCCATTTTAGGCACCCCACTCTCTCCCCCGCTCATTGTCGATCGCCAACGCGTTCCCCTGGCGCTGCAAGCATCCCCCGCGCGCCGACCACCCCCGCTCTCTCATACACGGGCCATAAACCCTCTCCTTCTGCGTGACCCTGCCATGGAATCACACCCCGCGCCCGACCGACATCCCATACATGGTCATGCATCTCTTTGATAACCCCCTTCCTCTGCGCCCCATTGTCCGAACCGATCCCAGGCCATCACCTAGCCCTGCGGATGCAGTTTTATTGCCCCTACTGTAAGGGAAACACCCCACATCAAAGGGATTACAGTAGATCAAAGCCCCTACCCCCTGAGACTCGGCCGGTCGCACACACCCCCCGGGAATTGGCGGAATGTCCAGCTGCGTGATAGCCATCTCCTACTGTGGATGGGGTGGGGACTTCCACTGTAGATATGTGTGGGAACGAGCTCGAAGTGGGGATTCCGAGGATGTTCTTTCATGTTCCAAGACAATCTCAAGAATGTGCCATGTATGATAACTCTGCAATAAAGTCATAAACCTGTGTATAAGAGGCCAGGCCTCAGAGATGCAGTTAGAGCACCTCGTGACGATACCTTGCTGTCTGATCTGATGTGTTCTGCTCCGACGGAATAAAAACTTTGTTTCCTGCCTTCCAGTCTCCGGCGCCTGCCTCTTTCATTGGTAAATTATCGAATGGTATGAGAGGCGATTACCGCCGGGCAATACTTGAAGGGTTATCGACTGAAACTGCCGCTACCATTTAACACTGGGATGTTTATCCCTAAGGTGTCTCATCATAGAGTGATTTCCAAAGGAATACTTCTTCCTTGGATCTCCTCTAGATAAAACACGGTCACAAAGTCTGCAAGTGACCAATGGAGCATTGACCTTTTTCTGCCCCTATGGAAAAGTAAAATACTCCCACACAAAAGAATCCTTTTGTTTCCTCCTTCTCTGTCTGATGATGGTGCTGCTAGGCTCACTCTCAGAAGAGGACTGCTGCTCTGCCATTGTATCTCAATGTCAATTCAGCTCCTTCTCCTAGGGGATCTCAAGCAGTAATGAGGGGAATGGGTGTGGTGTGGGAAGTTTCTGGAACTGAAAGTAGTTTCAACCAATGAAAAGTGTTCTTTGTGGATCACATGACCTACCGTGCGCGCTCCGTAAGCTTACGGTACGCGCTCGTAAACAAGTACGCATGCGCAAACGTGACGTAAATATGCGCTTACGGAGCGCTTACAGAGCGCGTACGTAGGACGCACTCGCGCATGCGCATTACACGCACCCGTGTAACCGCGACGTTGGTTCCGCGCAACGCACATGCATGTACGCGTACGTCACGTACGTATTACGTAAGCGCACCGTACTTATGACGTACGGAGCGCGTAGCGTCAGCTTACCGTCAGTGGCGGTGCGTCCATTGGGGGCGTTGGGGCGTAGCCCCCCGCCCGTAGCTCCCGCCCGTAGCTCTCTCGGCATTTCTAAACTTGTCTTAAGTAAACACTTAAGTTCAAAGACGCCGAGGGAGAACCAACTGACAATCATGTCAGTCAGCATGACGTCGGACCGCCCACCCCCTTCAGAGTCTGAAGGGGGTGGGCGGTCCGGCGTCATGTTGACTGACATGATTGTCAGGCCAGGGACAACAGGCAGCAGCACAAGTGCGCATGAGTGGGGAAGGTGAGTGAATTTTCACCCATGCCCAGTCATGCGCACTTGTATTTGCACTGGCTTGCGCATGCCCATTAGGAGCCCCTCGATCTCCTAATGGGCAGGCGGCGGGCGTAGCGTAAGCTGTGCCGTCAGCCAATCCTGGCGCTGCTGGCAGCACCAGGATTGGCTGAGAGGGGTTGGCAGGCCCCTCCAGTGCCGTTTGTGAAGGCGCCAAGGGGAGCAGAGGTCTGAGAGGTGGCGTGGACCGGCTGTAAGGTAAGTTTAGTTTTTTGTTTAATACTTCATTTCCCCCGTGCGCGACCCCCCCCCCCCCCCCCCGCGCGAGCCGCGACTGTAAATAAGACCTACTCAGACTCGAGGGCGCAAATCAAGGGGAATACCTGAATATCTCGAGTCTTCCATGACCATGTGACGTACGGGATTAACATGCGAAGAGAGGTTAGGAGCACTCTCTTGAAGTTGCCCTTCTACTTGGGATCAAAGTCTGCCACATCATGCATACGTAGTGTGTTTCTTCAGAGTTTGTACAGCATGGCAGCGAAGCAGCTACTCCCCTTGTACTGGAGGGCAGCACTCACGCCCTTAATACCAACAGCCTCCAGGGTTCCTTTGTGTGGAGCCCCCACCCGCTCCGTGTGTACAAAACCTAGTGCCCCGCACCGTGTGTGACTGTGTGTGTATGTCAGAATCCCATGGTAACTTTACAGGACCATGCATTAAAGCGCACTGACCAACAACAAGTCATATTTTATGTACAAGAGCCTTCACTCCTGTTATTCGAATCATTCATCTGTCCAAGCTCGGGAGTCAGGACTACCGCATTCATCACTATCATTCCGCAAAGACGTGCACTGTGCTCCCTGCTCCCTGCAGGACACCAGAACAGTTTTCAATTGGTAACAATTAGACCGACAGAAAACACATCTACAGACGCACTAAGGACGATTGGACTGAGCGGCCAGCACTGTACAGTGTTCGAACTACAGGTCTCCTGAGTCGAGACTCAAAGACTGGCCCCTTCTGTTCACTATAATATTCACCGTTTGATCACAATTACGTTTGTATTGATGTTTGCATTTCTTAAAAGGGGTGACGCGGTTTACCTGATAATATTAGAGGGGAGAAACTGGACAGACAGAGATGCGGATGTGTCCCAGTAAAAATCATTTCACTTGTACAGTGTAGGGGCAGTGTGCAAGCAAGTTGTTTTGTAATATTTTGTAAACCCCTCCCCCCCGTGCACCACCCCGCGATCCCCCACCAGCTACCTGTCATGCCGCCCGCGGGCCGCGACTGTCTGCTATATATAGCTCAGAGCCGTCCGTGTGCGCATTTTCATAAAGTTACACTTTGTCAGACACAACACAGCAACACAGATGTCTGGAAGCAGGCTTTTATTTGCGTTTACAAGTGTTCTTTTTCTCATTAAACTCCCACACCACGACGACCTTACTGCCCCGGCCCCTCGCTTTATCTTTTAACTGAAGTTTTTCAAATGAAGTTTCAAGTCCCTTACCTGCTGGCCTGGACTTCCTCATGCAAAAGCCCTCACAACGGCAGGAAATGCTACTTTTGATTCCGTTTTAAACTGTGTGAAAGGAAGGACACGCACAGCAACGAAACAAGGGCAGACACATAAAACAGAAGTCAGAAACGTACATCACAGACTTCTGGCCGGAGCCTCTGCCATGAAGCGGCCTTGAGTCTTATCAGAGCTGGCAGAGACTCCGCTCTCTGAAATCCAGAAGCAGGAACTCTGTGCCATGTTTTAGAACTGTCACTGGGGCATGGTTTTGAAATCTGAACACAGGGCATCTTCTGTACATTCCTGGAGGGTTCGGGAGATATTCTCACCAAGTGTATTCTGCCCAAACGTGAATATATGCGTGGTAATAGATATGCGTCACATCTTGCTCCCTTTCTGGTTTATATACCACCTTTTCAGTTCAGAGGCCTTTGTCATCAGTCTGGGTTTACATGCTGCAGATCGCTTCTCGGAACACGAGCGCGCAGACATGGTATTGCTGAGTCATGCCAAGCCTCCAGCATTTGTGGTCAGAGTCATAGTGGAGCAGAAGTATTGAGGGCTGGCTTCAAACAGGATCCTTTTCTGGGCGAAAGTTAATGTGATGTGTGTCATTGTGAGTGATTTTTGTGCTAAAGTGTGTTTTTTTCTCAACAGAAGAATATTGACTTTCCCCGGCCTTAATTCTTCATTAAATGTCAGAGGCCGGTTCACTTGATTGCTTCAAAAATTCCCTCTGTTTAGTGATCTAGCGGCGCCTTCGGGAGAGCCTTGAAGTGAACAGTTGTAACGTTACGTGCTTTATTATCTTAAGCAGAACTACATTGTTATTCACTTGTGAAAAGAGGTTCGTCCGATTGCGCACTTTGTATTAGGATATGATGTGGCATTATGCGCATATTGTTCAAAGAATTTGATATTTTAATCTGCATAGTCTGAGGTAATTTTCGAAAAAAATGCTTGTCTTTTTCTTCTGCAGGACATGATGGTAAATTACAACGTATGCGTTACTTCCCCATATCGGAATGTGTGCATGTGGAAGGTAGTAATCAGCAATGTTGTCACTCTGTAAAGAGCCCATGCTATAGTTATTGTAGTTTACACTTTGAGACAATACCAGCTTTCTATTTTCAATAATTTAAGTAGATTGTCCACCGTGGTGGCAATTTCCATGATCAGTCCACGATGTTGCATCTACTTGTTTTGGTCTCCTTGTCTATGGTGACACTCACAGCCCTACAGTGGATAACACAACACAGCATTGTTGTTAACTACCTATGTGCACTTCTATATGTGTAGATTTCTGTGTTTATCACTATATATTTCTTCCCATTCTAGGTACCCTAGATTCAGTAGATTGTATATAGACCCTTCACTAATGTATATCATTTTAGTTGATAAAGGATTTCTTGATTGTGCACAACACACAGGCAGGACACACTTTGGACCTAATATTAGCCAATCATCCTATCGTCTCATGTCTACCCCCTATTCAAATTGGTTGGACTGATCATTTTATTATTGAATTCCATACTTTTCAGCATAAAAATAATGGTCATAGACCAGTTTCTCTTTCCTGTAAACAACGTCCTTGGCATAAAGTCAATGAAGTGACTTTTAAAGATAACTTTATTGAACCCTCCTACATTGCCTCAGAGGAAATTGATTGTGCCTTAAGGAAATTTGATCTAGCTACTAGGCGGACGATAGACACTATTGCTCCATTGAAACACTTTAAACCACGGCCTGCCAACAAACAAGAGATCTGGTTTTCTGATGATCTTAGAACTTTAAAACAGGCCTCCAGGAAGCTGGAGAAAAAATGGAGAACCTCCCATCAGGAGAACGATAGGAAGCAATATTGGGCTTCTCTGTCCACTTATCATAAAGCCATTCGTGGGGCACGAAAAACCCATATAGCATCGCAAATTGCTGCGGCAGAGAATTCCTCGAGGGTTCTCTATCAGGTTTTACAGTCTTTCGTTAAGCCAGCTGCTTGTGAAAGCTCTGAATTAGTATCTCAACAGCTTTGTGATCAAATATCGTCTTTTTTTTCTAATAAGATAGACAGGATCTATGAGAAAATAGTCACCTCAAATAATGCCATTACTACTACTGACTCTTGCCATGTTTTGAGTGATACTGAACATATGCTTAATGTACATTTTTTAGACACTTTTCCCTCAATCTCCTCTTCGGATCTATTAGCTCTGATGACTCAGATAAAAAGCGGTAGTCCGGACGATATCATACCCGCCAGACTTATGCCTATTCTTTCTGGACAACTAGGTCCCATAATTCAAAAGCTTGTTAATTTATCTCTTGACTCGGGTTCTGTCCCCAAGGAATGGAAGCGTGCGTTGGTAAGGCCAATCAGGAAAAATACCACCATCCCTTGGACTGAACTTGCCAATTTAAGACCTATCTCTCTGCTCCCTTTTCTGGGGAAATTGACAGAAAAATATGTCAACAGACTTTTGTCCGGCTTCGTTGAAGATGTGGGTGGCCTTGACTATTCACAATCTGGGTTTAGGCCAAAACACAGCACGGAGTCTACTCTTTTGTCTGTGGTAGACGATCTACACATGCTTCAAGATAAAGGTTACTCGGTAATCCTAATTTTGCTTGACTTGTCAGCAGCGTTCGACACCGTGTCACATAACATTCTTGTTGACCGGTTGTCGAACATAGGAGTTAGGAACAAAGCCCTTGCCTGGCTGAGGAGTTTACTTACTGGCCGTACCCAGACTGTCACCATGGGTACTTACCGCTCCAGGGAAGTAGAAATTACGAAAGGGGTGCCACAGGGCTCTTGTCTGAGCCCTACACTTTTTAACATCTATGTGGCACCCCTGGCAAGAGTGATGCGCAAATTTGGTTTTATTCCCGTGTCCTATGCTGATGACACGCAGCTCCTCTTCCTCTTCAAAACCCTCACGACGGAAACTAAGAACTCTTTTTCGGCAGGCATGAAGGCTGTTGGACAATGGATGTCCTCCAACTACCTACAATGCAATGTCAACAAAACAGAGATTATGTTGTTTGGAGAAGCCAAGGTACTGTGGTCCCCCGATTGGTGGCCCCCCGATCTGGGTATGGTTCCCGAGCCTAAGCAGGTCGTTAAAAATCTGGGGATACGTCTTTATCAGGATTTAGTGTTAAAGCAGCATACACACTACATCACAGGTGTTTGCTTCTACACTATTGGCCTGCTGCGTAAGGTTTTCCCTTTGTTGCCGGATTCCTCCAGAAGGACCTTGGTGCAGGCTCTTGTCTTAAGTCGGCTGGATTATTGTAATGGCCTGCTCCTCTCAGCAAATGAGGGAGTGTTGGCCAAACTACAGGTTATCCAAAACACTGCAGCCCGACTGGTCCTCAATGCCCCTCCAAGAACAGCTTCAAAACCTCTTTTAGAAAAGTTACATTGGCTGTCAATCCGTCAACGGACTAAGTTTAAAATATGCTGCCTGATTCACAAGAGCTTAAATGGGCAAGGTCCCCTTTACTTGGAAAATACATTCATTCCTTATACTCCTACCAGGACCCTCAGATCCAGCAATAGACACTTGTTGGTAGTGCCTCGTGCCAAGAAGGCTAGACATGGTGGCAAAGCATTATCAGTGATGGGACCTACTTTGTGGAACAGTCTTCCGCTAACTTTAAGACTATGTCCCGAACATTTGAAATTCAGGAAACAACTTAAAACTTTGCTGTTTAAAAATGACATTTAGGCCAGTCCTCCTTGTTTGCTACTGATCAGCTGAAAACCTGACCCAAAGCGCAGAGATACTCCATTGGAGTCGATTCAAGCGCTATATAAACCCGCAAATAAATACATAAATAAATAAATAAACTTCAGCATAAATACTCTTTTTGGTCTGTAAGCAAGAGTACCGGCCTTACCTCATTTCATGGGAACTTAAGCAGCACACATTGCTGACCAGGAAGGCCAGGGCACAGACTATTTTTATGGCGAGAGTGCTGAACATGTAAGCAGATGTTAGAAAAATGTAAACAGAACCACGGCAAGCAAAGATAGACGGTTTCATTTTTATTTTTACATATTTCCCATTCGAGTTAATCATTAGTTTACGCAGAAAAGGCTTCTGTAACAGGTTTTGGGTTAACGTACTATCTGTTTTAATGTTTGGTGCTTTTCACCTATTCGATGATGCTTACAGATAAAATGAGCACCACCAAGTGGGGTGATAGCAAAATGTGTGAGCCTGAGGCAAATGTGTGCTTTATTAAAACATCTGGTGTCATTAGTCAAACACTTCGTTTTATGGATAAAGCACTAAGTGAAGTGGCCAGTAGAAGCATCATGTTTCACTTGCTGATATTTTGTTCCTACTGCTATGGTCTTAGCACTAGAAGTCGAGGGTAAAAAATATTTTAATATTTTATGAGCTTCTGGTATACTGACTATGACTTGGACAATGCTTCTTTCGCTTGGATACTAGTATATGCCAGGTTCCTTTGTTGTCACTTACTATCTTTAGAACTGAAGCAGAATTTAAATAGATGCTGAACAACTGGAGACAGGACTGCACAGTCATGGAGTTTCCTTCCTAAGAGCTGTCATATCACCGGTGTCTGGTGGTTCTGCTGTTGTTTGCAGTTGTCTTTTAATCATTGATAGGTCGATTAGTGTTATTGCTGTGGCCAACGTTCTTGTCGAAGCATTTGGCTGGTGTTCTGGTTTCTTGCCTTCCCATTTCCTGGCATGATGTGAGTACATTAACTCTCCATCAGCACAAAACATTTTTGCTCCCTCTGTCTCTTTGTCATGTTCTTCATTATGTTGAGTCTCAAGATGTGCCTGTGTATGTCTGTATGTGTGTGTTATGGTATGTATGTCTGTATGTGCGACCGTGTGTGTGTATTTGTGCTTTATTGTACGTGATTCTTTTTTTTGTTTTTACAATGTGCTTAATGCATGTGTGGATGGTCTATGAATGTTCCTAATTTTGTCTGAAAATGTAATGAAGAAACAGGATGGGGAACTCATTTTCTGGGGATGACTCTCTTTGTTAAGTGGGGAAACTGAGATTATAATGTTAATGCATTTTAGTTTCAGCAGGACTTCACCTAAGAACATGCCCTCTGCAGTGGGCTCTATGTGTGTTTGCAGCTCTAGTCTCTGTGCTTCTCAAATTTGCTTGAAAATGCACCCTTTAGCCACTTTTGTTTCAAAATTTACTCGGGGGGGGGAAAAGCCCCCCGAACCCCCTCTAAGGTGGTCGAGCTCGCTCGCTGCGCTGGCTCGCCACAGTGCACTCCGCACTCCGACAGAAAGTTTACGCTCCACCACTTTCAAATGTCACCATCCGCCACTGCTTACCGTACGCGCATCGTATCACGTAAGCGCACCGTACTCATGACGTACGGAGCGCGTAGCGTCAGTTTACCGTACGCGCACGGCAAAAAATGCATAAAAAAAAAAAAATACAAGTTTCAAGAGTTGTAGAAGATAATAACTGTGATGTACAACTGTATGTAAACATTAATTTTAAAAAAATTAACCATTCCATAATGCAGGATATAGTACATATATTATTTTATACATAGGTTGGATATTATTTTTTACCAAAAATCTCCCAAAAAAATTTGCATTTAAAAAACCGTACAAATTCACTGAAAAAACCATAGGTTTCACACATGTTATAGTTAGGAATTAGCATTTAAAAAACCTTGCAAATTCACTGAAAAAACCATAGGTTTCACACATGTTATAGTTAGCAGGACATTTCACTCGTGAAAAACCAATGAAATTCCCCCGTTATAGTTAGTGCAGGCAACTATAACTCACGCGCCCGCAATCCTCTGCTGATGACGTCAAATATTCCATCACTGATGACATATGTGTCTTTCTGAAAAAAAAATATTTGTAATATATGTATAGCTAAAAATTAATGGAAGAAGACATGGGTAAATAAGTGTCTAAATACAGTGATGTAATATTTGACGTCATCAGCAGAGGATTGCGGTCGCGTGAGTTATAGTTGCCTGCACTAACTATAACGGGGGAATTTCATTGGTTTTTCACGAGTGAAATGTCCTGCTAACTATAACATGTGTGAAACCTATGGTTTTTTCAGTGAATATATATATATATAGATATATATAGATATATATACACACATACATACATATATGATTTCACTGGGGAAAAAACATTACAGGGATGGTATAGTTAGGCTCACATTTCACTTGTGCAAAACTAGAGAAATTCAGCAGTTATAGTTCGCTGCGCTAACTATAACTCGTGCCCCCCGCAATGCACTTCTTAAGACCTCACATATTATATTATTCATGACATGGTCAGTAACATCGATCATGACATCACTGATTACATCTGAAATGATATCTATACATCTATACACATGTATAGATGTATTACTTACTGGCGATAGCCGGTAGGTAGTTAAGGTTAGCATCAAAGTTTCCATAGGAAGAGCATTTTTTGTTTTGCCAATAATTTTGGTGCTGATTGATTAATCTTTACAAAATTTTCAAAACGTATACTTTAGCCAGTTCAGCTGCTGTGCTAAAAAGGTCTGAGCGATCCATTGAGTGGGGGGCAAGCAAAAGGGGAAGGTCCCAAAACACTTTTTCCTCATGTTATGTCTATGGGGATTTTTCATTTTTTTCATGACTACAACCCTAACTGCTGGATGGAATTACACCAAATTTGGCAGAAAGCTAGCTGTTGGTCCAGAAATAAGGCTTTTTGTGCTTTGGGGTAAATCCATAGTTTCAGAGATATTAGAGGTTTAAAAATATAGATATTTAGGGATGCCTATCCCACCGGTAACTCCTCAGATCTTTGAAATCACAGGATGGATCCCTGAAATCTGGAGGATGGATCCTCAGATCCAAAACCCAAGGGGAAAAAAATACCCACTCACACACCAAACCCCGCTGCACATGTTCTTTGGCTGTGCGAGGTGTGGGGTTAAGTGGATACAGGGGCTTTGGCTACAGGGCTTGGCAGTGCGCAGCGGTGGTTGTATTAACTTACAGTAAATGTATATTATTTTACAGTTAAAAAAAAATAGAAATTCACTGAAAAAACAAAAGGTCACAGGGACGTTATAGTTAGGTTGATGTTTTGCCTGCACAAAACCACAGACATTGAGCAGTTATAGTTATACTTATCTAAAAAAACTACAACTCATGCCATTAAGTAAACACTGTTTCTTCCCCAATAACTTTTGCCTTCTCCCCTCGTAACCGCTGTTCTTTTTCCTCCATTTAACTCCACTTTCTCACCTCTGTAAACACTGCTTAATTGAGAAAAGAGAGGAGGGCAGGGAGCTAAATTTAGATCCAGTGGCTCGTGCTCCCGAATAGTAGAAAAATCACTAAGGAGAGTCACTGTTCCTGAGCAGAGAGTTTGAGAGGAGTCGTTTTAGAGAAAAATAGGAGAAAGTTGGAGAAACTTTTGCTTGATGCCCTCACATACCCCAAAGGATGTCATACTTCATCATGGGGCTCTACATCGGGCTGGCGCTGCAATGCCCTACGGGTCCCCCGAAGGGTCACTTTATTGGATAGCTTTTGGAGATCAAGCTGTCTGGTGTGTGGGGGTCAGTGCTCAGTGAATAGTGGAATTTAAAAATGACTAGAGGGTGTCTAGGGTAAATTCATTTAATAAGAGAGATCCCTCTGTCATGAGCTAAAAAAAACAATAGGTTGGCTGCTGCTCAAGGGTAGTCGCAGCCCTCAGTAGCTAAAGAGATACGGTGTTTGTTTATGAAAGCACACTTTGTTCTCTAAAACGACTCCTCCCAAACTCTCTTCTCAGAAAAAGTGATTCTCCTTCATAAATTTTTAGTTTACATGCCGGTCCCTACTAAATTGGTACTACGTGTCCCCACAGCCTGTAAGTTAAATGCTACTTGCGGGCCTCCAGCACTGTTTGTGCCACCCGCCTAAGTAGCCCTTTAAGGGCAGTGTGCAGTGTTTTTAAACGTTGGACTTTCCCTTTTAAGTTTGAATGTCATTGGAGTGAAAAACTCTTTTTTTTACTACTGAAAGTCCTATCTCTCCCATAGGATAACATTGAAGTGGCCTTATTACATTTTATAAGTGTAATTTCCAAATGGGAAGCAATAACTGGTTCATGTTTGGTATCTCTGGACTCCTAATTTAAAATCCCAACTTATGGTAAAGTTGGATTTTTAATTGACATTCTAAAAATGCCACCTTTAGAAGGTTGCCATTTCCTTGTTTTGGCCAGTTGGTGCCTCCAGCCTGTCTCTGGGCACATGACTGGGTGAGGTCGGCAGTTGGGCTTTGAGTATTCCTCCTAGACAGCCACACACAATGGGAGCTTAGGTGTCACTAGATGGGCCATCACTGACAGGATGGGAGAGAGGAGCTAGGCCCAGCCTCACTTACATCTGAAAAGGCTGTACACTGTCTCCGCACAAAGGGCTGCAGAGCCCCTGTAGTTAGCCTGGAGCCAGGGCAGGGACGGCAGGGCATCTGTGCACTTCTACCCACTTCAAAGGCCCAACTGTGTATAAAACATGGACCTCAGACACCAAAACTTTAGTTCACTTCTGCACCTGTGGATACTGTGCCAGGAACAAGGAATAGTGTGCTGCTACAAAGACTGCAGCTCTGCTGGACTGCTACTTTGAAGAAGCCCCTGCCCTTCTGTGCTGACCTGCTGCCTACTGCCCTTTTGCCTGGGGATGAAGAGGTGGACCTGCAACTCCATCTTGAACCCAGGACCTCAGAGTAACTCAAAGGGCAAGTCTGCTGGCCTCCTGTTCTGAGCATCAGGGGCATGAAATGCTCCTGAAAAGCTCTTGTACCCATCTTCAGAAAGTTCTTGAACCCCAAGAGGTGCCTTTCAGATCCTTGACCCCTGGTGTGTCTCTCAAGCTCTTGAATTCAAGCTTTTGGGCCCTTCATCGAAGCAACCAGCCCGTTCACATTGGAACTGCGCAGCTTGCACTGAAAATCAGTGTAAGTGGCCCCCAGGCCTTTTCTTCCCACAACAGCGTTGGCAGCATACAGAATACCACCAACGTGAAGCTACAGCTCGCCCGGCTGTGATGCCCAGCTTGGTCTTCGCGTCACGCCAACCACCACCCCACAACACTCTCCTTGCTGCTTGAGACCCTATCAATGTGAATGTGATTCTTTTTTTTTTAATTTTTTTTTATTAGAAACCGTAGGTACACGATAAAATACAGACAAGTGCCTACAACCACCAGGGCCGGCCGCTATAGAGCCCGAGGGCCCGCAGTGCAACGCCACACATTCAAATGAACCAGAGGCAAAGCTCCCGGCAGTTCGTGAGCACATGTAACAGGCTGTGGCCATAGGCCAGGAGCAATCGGAAAAAACAGTTTCATTTTCTATTAAATATAAAACACACTCAAGGCAATGAGAGTCCGAAATAGCAGCGTGCCCTTCCCAGGACGGGGAGCAACATACAGTGTCCAAAGCAGTTCTTGTCTGGAAGCGGCAATGGGGGGCAACGGGAAGACAAAGCATGGAACACACCTCACACCATCCCGCAGAATGCGTGGCTAGGGGGACAAAGCAATATCGACCTCTAATGGCAGAGGCGGGGTGCAGATACGTCCACGATATAAATTCCATGGACCCCATACCTTAGTCCATTTCCCTGGCTTGCCTCTCGCCACATACACCGTCTTTTCCCTAAACATACACCAGTCCATATTCTCCTTCCATACCTCGATCGTGGGCGGCCTCGGGGAGCCCCATAGCTGTGCAATGTTGCGCTTAGCCACCATGTACCCCAGAGTCACCCACTGCGTCTGTGCCGCATTATAATCATTCGGTTCCCAGACATTCAACAAACACCTCCTAGCCTCTGGCAACAGAGCGACGTGCGTGACCTCCTCCATTACGGTGTGGATACCATTCCAGAATCGCACAACCTCCGAACACTCCCATAAGATATGAAGAAAGGTACCTGGCAGGCCACATCCACGCTTACACAGTCCATCCATCGAGTAACCCATACGCAGCAGACCGGGCCCCGTGACATACACTCTATGAAGGATCTTCAGCTGTACGAATCGTAAGCGGGCCGGGATCGCCACCTCTTTCGGGGAGGCCACCGCCGAAACCCAGTCCTCATCGTCCAGTTCCAAGCCATCGCCCGTCCATGCCTCCCACAGACGGAGCAGCAAGCCCGCGCGATCATTAATGAGTTTCTTATAAATCAGAGAAATAGTGCTGTCGGGCACATAGCCATCCAACACTCTATCCTCCAGTGGGGAATACTCGGGGATAGCAGCAACGTCCGGAAAAACCGAACACAGCGCATGGTAAACTTGCGCATACCGGAAGTACTCTCTATCGTTTAATTTATATTCAGTTTTAAGCATTTCAAACGTTTTGAAAGACCCCTTCGCCCAAAGATCACCCACCTTACATATACCAATCATATCCCATTTCTCAAAGCCTTTCGATCTCCACAAACAGCCCAGCCGCCCGGAGGCATACAACGGCGTCGCCCGAGTCAAGCGATCCCTCCACCCCATAGCAGCATTCGCCGCGTGCCACACACGTACCGCAACCTGCGTGGGTCCTGTCAACCGCGTGTCCGGGGTCACCGAGTACAGCGCCCTATTATAATCCCCACCCGGGAGCAGAAATGTATCCATCTCGAAGGCCGGATTCAAGGCAGGACCGTATATCCCGTGGTTCACCGCCGCCAACTGAGACGCCCAATAGTATCGTTTAATATCGGGGAGGGCGACCCCCCATCGTACCAAGGGAGCGTCAACTTGGCAAGAGCAATCCGCGGCCGCCCGTCCCAAAACAGTTGGCGCTGAAGACCCTCCACCTCCCGGAAATAACGGGCCGGCACGACATCTAGAGTATTTTGCAAAGCATGCAAGAAGCGAGGTAGCGACATCATTTTAAACAATGCCGCCCGTCGGAGCGGCGAGAGCGGAAGTCGTCGCCACCTCGCGACGTCGGCCTTTAATCGCTGGAGGGGAGGGAGAAGGTTTCGCTCATAGCGGACCGCGGGATCCAGAGAGATAAAGATTCCCAAATATTTGAACCCCAGTGTAGCAATCTGGATGGGGCAATCCCGTGGTAGGAGGGGGGCCTCGCTCGAGAGGACGTAAACACATGACTTGGCCCAGTTAATGACCAGGCCAGAGTTGCGACCAAAGGAATTCAGTACGTCCACCAAAACAATTAGCGACTGTCGGGGAGAGGTGAGATACAGAAGGATGTCATCCGCGTAAAGGGAGACACGGTCTTCAAACTCCGGCGTCCATCTAATGCCTCGCAGCGACGGCTCCCAACGCAACCAGGCGGCGAGAGGCTCCAAAGAAAGTGCAAAGAGAAGGGGTGACAACCGACATCCCTGCCGCGTACCTCTCCCCAGTGCAAAGGGAGCCGACATCCTACCATTCACCACCACCTGAGCCAGTGGGTCAGCATATAATAATTTTACCCAACCAATAAACTCAGGGCCGAACCCAAATTTCGCCAACACGGCCCAAATATACGGCCACTCCAAAGTGTCAAACGCCATAGTGGCATCTAAAGATGCCAAGCAAGCACGCCGTGCAACCGCCTCAAATTCAGAGCAGTATTCCGATGGGGTATGAAACCGGACTGATCCTGATGAATCAAGTCGCCCACGACCCGAACCAGTTGATTAGCCAATACCTTAGCCAGAATTTTGGGTTCTGCGTTCAACAGCGAAATGGGCCGATAGGAGGCGCAGCGATCTCGCGGCTTCCCCTCTTTGTGTATCACAACTATGTTGGCGAGGCGTTGGTCAGGGGGGAGGAAGCCCGCCGCACGTGCCGCGAAAAACATGTCCCGAAGATACGGCGCTATCTTATCGGGACGCAACTTATATAGTTCGATGGGAAGACCATTAGGACCCACAGCCTTACCCGATGCGATCGAGCGAGTGGCCAGAGCGATCTCATCTGACGACAACTTCGCCTCCATCAATACTGCATCAGCCTCCGATAGGGTTGGCAATGCAATATCTCTAAGCAACAGATGAGAATCCTCCTCCGAACGCACAGAAACCGGAGAGTATACCCCTTGGAAATAATCCGCGAAGCAGTCAACGATCTCCACCGGGTCAGTCACACGCACTCCATCCATTCTCTCCACAACGGGCACCACCCTGCTCACTCTCTCCTTCTTATCCAACCAAGCAATCAACTTTCCGGCCTTATCCCCCACATCATACAGTCGTCCTTGCTGCTCTCTACTCATCCCTTTAGCGGCTTCCGTGACTAGCGCTCTATAATCTGATTGTTTGAGGCTGTAAACGTGCAATTTCTCATCAGTAACTCCCCGTTCCAAGTCCTCCTCCATTTCAGCTATTTCAGTTTCCAGGCGAACCACCTCTGCTCTCTCGCACCTCTTAGCATGGGAGATAAGGGACAAGGCCTGCCCCCTGATCACCACTTTATAAGCCTCCCATAGGGAGACGGCCGACGACACAGACCCCACATTATCATTGAAGTAGTGATCAGTGGACTTGACCAGTTCCACGCGGATCTTAGGGTTACGTATATACCAAGGGCTAACGGGTGCTACTCTCCCCTCTGCCCCAGGGACAACCTTCAGTTGCAACCATATAGGGGAATGGTCAGAAATACCACCGGCTAAATGACGCACCTCCCCAATCATACCAGCTTGGATCGCCGGCATAAGCATATAATCAAGTCTCGAGAGACTCCCATGGGCCCCCGAGTGAAAGGTATATTGCGCCTGTCCCGGGTGCATCAATCTCCAGCAATCTACAAGTCCCAAGGTGTCCAAAAAGCCACCCAACCAGGCCTGAGCCCTAGGGAGATCCCTGGGGGGGTGACGGTCCTCCAACCCGGAGACAACAGCATTAAAGTCACCCCCCAACACCAGAACCCCCCCAGGGAGTCCCAGGACCAAACGCCCCAGATCAGCAAATGTAGCCGTCTGTAACCCCGGAATCACATACACAGCAACGAGCGAAACAGTCCTACCCTCCCATCTCCCCACCAGTGCCACATAGCGCCCCCTATCATCGTGAAGCACCTCGTCCACCTCCAATGGGAGAGAGGCCCTAACCAAAATGCCCACTCCCCTAGAGCCAGAAGTGAAACCAGAGTGAGCGGCAAGGCGATAGCCCCTCCTATTTAGGGCATGGAAGGAATTCCCAATCAAATGTGTCTCCTGCAGGAAAACAATGTCGGGCGAAGTCCGTTTCAAAAACTGCAACACCACTCCACGCTTGATCCTGTCCCCCAGTCCATTTACATTCCACGAAAGGATTCTCAATCCCCTACCCCCCATCCCACTCCCGTGCATGATACCCACATACCGGAAAGCACAAAACGGATAAGTCAGCAGAGAACTTCACATTTCCTTGCGAAACAAACAAACAATCCCCAACAACCCCCCTCCCCCACAATTCCCAAACCACAACTCCCCCCTCCCTGCACCCCTGCTTGAGCCCAAACAGCCCCCCCCAACTTGCAGTGTGCCTGTCGCCCTAACATATACCACAAAAAGAACCCCAGAAGGAGGAAAGGACCCCAATAAGCTCCCCACAACCCCCAGGCATTTGGAGGGCATATTGTGCCAAACTAGGGTCCAGTTGAGCCAAGGTACAAAACGTCACCAGTCCAGTCCATCACCAGGAACCAAGTTCTAGGCCTGCTCCACCAAATCCTGTCCGCGCTCCGCCGTCCGACTGTCTCGATCCTGTCCCCGAGGCAGGGCATCCACCCAGTCTCCAACCGCCTCTGGACGGTCGAAAAAGTGTGAGCGACCCCGGAACTCAACCCGCAGCCTAGCCGGGAATAACATCGCATACTTCAGCTCCATGTCCCTCAGGCGCCGTTTGACGCCCAAAAATCCCAGCCGTTGTTTTTGGACCGCTTGCGTGAAGTCCGGGTAAAGTGAATGTGATTCTTGGCACAAAACTTGAGAAGATAGGACTTCAATGGGACTGTATCGAACCCACGCTCCATTGCGGTCAGCTTAAACTTTTGACTTTGACCCGGTCCAGTGCAGTCAGATAACCGCAGTTGGCGCTTTATGACTTTATGTGCTATTTTACCGTTTATTCTTTTAAAATTCATAACTTGATTTACTGATTGGATGTTTGTCTTTTTGGTCTTCTTTTATTTATTAAATTAAGCTCTATTTTTCTAACCTGGTGTTGGATATGCTTGTGTGGTGTATTCTCTGTTTTACTGTTTGTAGTGTTGCGCAAATACTTTACACATTGCCTCTAAGTGAAGCCTGGTTGCTCTGTGCAAAGCTACTAGGACATTGAGTACAGGTTAATTTAGGGTTTGCTGGTGCCTTACACTGACTAGGATTGTGGCTGCTATTGGACCAGAGCTCATACCCCAGCCAACCAGTAACGACATTTCTAACAGTAACAAATCTTGTGATGGAAACATGCTTGAGACAGCAGACCTATATCTTACAGTTTACATTTGTAATGTGCCACCACAGTGCCCCTTCTTCTTTAAAGGGACAGGTGTCAAATGCCACTCTCTTATCTTCCTGATGCCCACCGACTGCACATGTAAATATAAGATTTCAGAAATAGATACCTCATACTTTGCGTGTGGTTATCACTTGTTCTCAGCATTCTAGAACAGGTCTATGCTTTGCAACAGCGGAATCTTTTATGAATTATTCTTGCAAATTTACAACTTGCAATGGATCAAAATGTGTGTATTGCACTTCATAAAAGGCTACTGTGATTACAATACATCTTTGTGCTCTGCAAATTGATAATCAGCAATCAGAGAGGCAACTGCACTAGATGTGGCAAATACTAAATACCTTTGTGCATCAGATACAAACTTTCCATTTACTTTGTTGAGAGTTCTAGGCTCCAGTCCCTTGTGACACAGTATATTTTTCTCGTGGTTGGAAATATCACCACCAGTCATCATCGATTGAGAGTACACCATGTACTCTCCCCGTGTTATATTGTAAAATATTTCCTGTAACATCAGTAATCGTGTAATGTCTCATTCTGTTTTCATCCAGGTTGTATGTGCCAAATGGTGGTCACCGGAGTAAAACAATAGTTAATCTTTCCTAAAGATGGAGTGCCCCCATATAAAAGCCTAAAAGACAGGCATGGAGGGGTCAGGGCCTGTCATGCTAGCCTATCATGAGTGAGTTTGACTCACTTCTCCCCAGTCCCACAGGCCTTCCAGACACACCAGAATGCCATTGACATTGGTAAATTGTGTAGCATAGTCCATGTTGTCCAATCCTGTATCATGCATCCCTCTTCTCGCCACCTACCTGTTTCATTCATTTCCATCAATATGTTCCAAAGGAAATGTGGTTGCTTTTGCTGGAGCAACAAGCCTTGTCTTCTGTATGTAAATATCTTTGTTATCCAACCCAACCATCATTGTCACCAGTGCATCCAGCCTCTTATCAAATCGACAAAGTAAAAACAATTGTTAATGAGGCAAGGTTGCTACAATTTGCAAGGGAGACCAAATGCTGGTCCTGGTGCTGGCTGGAAGACCTCTGATAGAAAGGGCCTCTGTCTACGGTGACACAGCGGGTGAGAAACAACATGTTGGAATGCTACACTGAGCGACTGCAAGTGGTTAGACTATTTGAAAGCATTTTCCATCACCTTTTGTATTTGATGTTACGTCCTAAGGGGCTCTTGTTTGCTGTGCCATAGGATCCAAACTGTACCTAACTGATGAGGCATAATAATGTCTGGCATCAGTCTGTGGTTCCCTTCTGAGGGGGGCTCATCGGGCAGATTGGGGAGGGCTATTCCCATGATGAGCCAAGTCAATAAAGTTTGCATAAGATGGACCTCTGTAGCACACTGGGTGAAAAATGAGGGTTGGAATGCTACCCCAAGAATCTTACAGTAGTCAGTCCATTTGCAAGTATTTCCCCCCTCAGGTTTTGTGGTTGGAAAACTTCTAATGCCCTTTTAAACTTGTCTGATGACCATCACCGAGGTGCGGGCCACATGGAGTAATGTCAATACTACCTGCAATCTATTGTTCCTCAAAAAATTCCTAGGAAAAGCCTTCTTGACACAGAGCCAGTGTGAACCCTCATTTGTGTTATGCTTTGTCATTAGTTTATGAAGCATGGCAAAGAGACGGAATATACCTGATTGTTTGGGGAATGAAAGGTTATGATCAACCATGAAATCAAGAATTCTTATGGAATATGGAGAAGCGGGAAGTCCAGAATTGGGGATGATGGCAACTGTGCCAGGAACCGGGTGTCCAGTGACAACTGTTGAATGTGTGGTAAGCCGGGAAAATGGCAGGACAGAGGTCTGCCAAGGTCGGCCAGGTCCTCCGTATGTCTAAAGAAGCAGTGTAGACATTTATGAGTGTAGGGCAGAGTAATGATGCGTAGGGGAAGCCGTGTATATAACAAACAACATCTCAAAAACTGTTGCACACGTGGTCTGCGGGGAACATAACAGGAAAGAGGTCTTCCAAGTCAGATCAGCCAGGTCCTCTGTATGTCTCGGCTGCTATGAGGACTGCCAGGACCTGGCTGACCACGGCAGACCTCTTTCCTGCTATTTTCCCCGCTGCCTGTGCGTACAACAGTTGTCACCGCCACCGGACGTCCTGTTCTTGATGCCTGTGCCATCCATCCCCAATTTTGGACTTCCCTTCGAGGACCCCGGCACCGCACCTAATCAGACTTTGGCTGATCATTTCACTCGATGGCCATTCTTTTTTCCCCCTGCCCCATCGGATTCTATCCTCTACCTCAGCACATCGAGACTTTTGGCCCTTCAATTCCCCTACTGGAATTGGCTTCCAGTATTCATGCAGCACTCATGAATTTGTAACCTGGTCCTGAAGATGACCTGAATGAACACAAGGTCGAAATACCATCGACCTCTCTGCGCAATTTTTCGTGCAACTTTTGTCGTTCATCCAAATTACCTACTTTCGCTAACTCTTTACTAAAGAATTAGAATCACCATAAAGTCCTCTGACATTTTTTGTTCTCTTTGCACTTTTTTGTTGTTGATTTCACTTGTCAGTTGCGCCGTTCACCTTGTTTCTCAAGAGAACAAATGTGCACAAGTTTGTACAGGTTGCATGTGCATTCAATGTAATAGAGCGCTGTCATTGTTTTCTCTCTACTTTGTTTGTTTAAATACAGACCACTCGTTGCATTTATTGGTACAACCATTAATGTCTCCCTGTCTCCTCCTTTTGCACTTGATGTGCATGTTTTCTAAAACTGTCTGTTAGGGGGCATGGACAACCATCATGGCCGCTCGGACGTTTATTCCGAAGGCTCCGTCAAAGGCCCCATGAATGTAGCGGTTAGAAGGGTACAGACTCCTCCGCCGAACCCAACCCTGGCAGCGTGGGACTGGCGGGAGTGTGGACATGCTAAAGAGGGCCCCAGGAGCTGCGGAGTTTTCGGCTACAGCGGAGAGAAGTGAGATCTCCGGAGTGCCGCAGTGCCTCTTAAAATGGCAGCAGAGAGCAAACAGATCTCTCAGTAAACGAGAGGCCAAGGAGGAACCGGTCGGCAGCCAAGTGACGATAGGCGTGCCCCTCCCCCCCCCCCCCTAGGGGAGGACGAGACACCACCATCCCGACATTTGCGGATGCCCACAGAAGAGAAATTCAACAGGGGCAGTGGCGCCTATCAGCCGTCTCAAAACAAGGTTGGTGCTGGGGGGCGAGAAGTGGAGCGGCGGGGGGTGAGGGATGCCAGGCCCCCCCTGTTATGAGGAGTGCCCCCCACCTGTAATCAGTAGCAAATAGAGATCAGAGGTGTTGCCTGACCTTCCCCACCGGATGCCTGATTCCAAGATGGCGCCGTCCAGCGACGGAACGTATCCATCTAGATGCGGGAGGGTGTGCTGAGAGGAGAGATCATCCCCATTCACAGCAAGCAGGGGAGACACAGTGCATGGTTCCCCCCCACGGTTCCCCCCTCAACGGAAGAGCTCCAGGGGAGCGGCAGGGGTGCGTGGGGGTCCCGAGTCCCCGGAGCCTCCTAGTGCAGCGTGGTGACACAAGCCCTTGCAGATACGGGGCCTTGATCTGGACGTTTTGCAGGTGGCCTTCTCTGTCATAGCTCCCAGGTCCAATGAGGAGTGGCCAAGCATTGGCCGGTCTCCCTGCCCCAATATGCCACCCAAAAAGGCTTGCGCCAACAATGTCTCCCATTCATGCTCCGGTTCACCTAAGGAGGCAGAGACGCAAGCGGGGGGCATCCTGGCACTCACCCGGGAGGACCTGCTTACGTCCCTCAGAGAGTTCAGGAAGGAACTAAGAGAAGATATCAATGCGGACATGGACGCCTCCTTCGACGGCCCTACAGGCTGATGTGGATTCGGTAGGAACGCACACTCTTGACCTACAGGTGAATTGCCAGGATTTGAACGATCGCATGAGGCCAGTGGAGGAGGGCTCTGCGGAGCTCCGTGGTCAACTACGCGCGATTGTGCTCAAGTGCGAGGACTTGGCAAATCGCTCTTGGCAAGACAACATACAGGTTAGGGGCCTGGAGGAGGGCTGCAGGGGCCCAGACCTTGAGGCATTCATGGTGTGCCTCTTCTCAATGGTCCTCGGAGAGAGTGGCCCAGAGGTACAGCTAGAGCGGGTGCACAGAGTAGGTCCGAAGCTGTCTGGAAGCAACAGGCGGCCAAGAGATGTCCTGGCGAACTTCACTTCCTTCAAACTCAAGGAATTGGTTCTTCAAAAGGCAAGAGGAATGGACAAAAGAACATTTCAAAGTGCCTCATGCTCTCTATTCCAAGATGTGGTGCAGGCCACACTGGCACGACAACAGCGGTTCCATCCAATCACAGAAGCTCTGCGTGATAAGTGAATTAAATACCGTTGGACCTACCCTTTTGGTATCGCCTTTCAATTAGACAATAAGCAGCTCCACTTACTGGGAATCAGCCACCCCCTCTCGAGGCGCGTGTCCACCTCGAAGCACAGCGACAGGGGACTACCGAAAGATCGATGAGGCGGAGACCCATGGTGGACGGCAAGACAGGGGGGAAGAACAGCACCGGAATGGGTCGAGGTGAAACCAGATTCCTTGGTGTGGCTTCGCGCAAACAGATAGCTAACAGCTAGACTTCTTTCGAGTTAGGGTAAGAGGGGCTATTGTGGGGGAATTGAAGAGACGAGCGCTCTGATGGACACAACAAGAGTTAAGACTGACAACAGGAAAGACACTTTGCATCTATTGATCCTGGTAAATTGCGGGTTTGAGGGTTACTGTTATGGATACTACAGCAAGAATGTTAGTAACCTTATGGGTTTGCAAAGGGGTTCCTGGATGCAAAAATGGACTCACTCCTAGAGATGGACAAGGTGAGGCCCTCCTCTGGGATGGAGGACCCCACAACTCTCAGTTCTAGCTTTTTGTTGTTTTTTTAAATTGTGTATCATGGTTTATTTGCAAAGTTTTATATTGCGCTGGCTAGAACCGTAGGTATCTACATGAGGATAAGCAAGTTAAAGATCACATAATTACTTCAGTTTTAGATTCCAAGTATAGACATAAGAGAAAGATAGAGGGAGGGAAACATAACGGGGAGGCAAGGAAAACAATGTCAGATGTCCGGTTGGGTAGGTGACGGCCGAGGGGGTGAACCAGGGCCAAACTCCTCTATAGCATAGGACAGCTCCACCGGGTATCGGCCAAGGTTGTTCGGACTCCGCGGTGAGTACAGACAGTCGAAAAACATGCTATTACATGATAACATAAGTTATTTTCACGTTACGTAGCAAAGACAAAATGTCTTATGTGAAATGGAAGGTAGATGGGGATATGTAGACAAGGGAAAAAGGAATGCAGATAGCGTCAGGCAGACCAGAGGGGGGAAGGGACTTCAGGGGAAACAAGCAGTCAAAGTGGAAGATAGACGAGACCGTGAAGCACCATTAAAAACAATGTCCGATGTCCGGCTGGGTAGGTGACGGCCGAGGGGGTGAACCATGGCCAGACTCCTCTATAGCTGCACAGGAGAGCTCCACCGGGTAACGGCCAATGGTACTCGTGTTCAGTGGTAATTACAAACAGATTTGGTTTTTCGCCCATGGGGCATCATCATAGTTCAATCGAAGGCATCGGTACCGGTGTAATTGGGAAACACCCTCCGCTTTGTCCTCCCGCTGGCCTAAGTCTGTAGATTGTGGGACAACCCATCGTTCTTGCCTTCAGGCCTCTAGTCTCTAGATCTAGGATCAAGGTCAGTACGTGGGGGAGCCCCACCGCGTCTCCAGGCTGGAAGCGCCCGAGCCAGAAGTAGTCCATGTGTCCAGGTCATGCCACCGAGTTATTGCACCCTCAGGAGTTCCACACTTGGGCACCACACCATTTATGCCGCTTTTTTCGTTGGCATAAGGGCTGTGTTGTAGGCCTCTCTTGGGCGGGTAGCACCCCCTCCGCTTTGCGGCCCCTTTGTGTAGGCTGATGCTGAATAGTGGCTGTCAGGCGTGAGCCCAGTCAATGGTGGTCTTGCCAAGTTCAGCCCGAGGTGGCCATCTTAGGGTCAGGTGTGTGGTATAGCTTTGTTTGTGGCAGCGCGATGTGCATCAGCCTTTTCACCTTACACTTATGAATGAGATGCTTCAGATGCTTCAGATCTATGGCTTTCTAGGTCTGTCCTCCAGACTAGTAGAGAGTGGATATTAATTGTTCCCCTATCGTGCGCGAGACCTCCGCCTTCTTGAGGTCAGGTGCCACTTCCAGCCTTCCACCCAGCTTAGGACTCATATGAGTCAGCTCTGCCTCATTTACTTGGTCCCGCTCACCTCCTTAGTGCATTGAGTCAGGCGAGATACCACAACGTCGTGAAGCGCTGCTCTGGGTCCGTGCACCCCCTCAGCCGCGTGTGCACTGCATCGCAGGGGGGAGCCTCTCCGCAGAGTTACCACTATCCCGATTTCTTCCCCTCCGCCTTGTCTCTGGTCTCGCAGTGGCGGCTGAGACTTAGATGCACTCCGGGTGCATCGCAGGAAGGATCAGCGGTGCCATCTTGGGCTTGCGCTCCGTTCCGCATCCTGTCATGGATCAGCTCTGCTTCCTCTCTGTCCAGCACTGCTTTCAGCATAATGCTGTACAAGTAGGCTGTACAGGTAGGCAGCCAAAAAACTAACTGGTCTCCACAATGTTGATGCTTGGGGCTGGGCCTGGGCTTAGAGGATTTGGGCCACACACAGGAGAGTCGGGGGAGAGCTACGAATAAGAATAGGGGCTTACATACGACGTTATGGCAGTTGATTGCCTTTCTTGGAATGTAAGGGGCCTTAACTCCCCCAACAAAAGGCAGAGTATCTGGAAGTACCTAACAGATCACCAGATTTGGATAGCCGCCTTACAGGAAACCACTTAAAGAGGAGTGAGAAAGTTAGACTGAAACATAAAAGATATCCCCTAATCTTTCACTCTTCCACCCCCACCAATAACAATGGAGTGGCTCTCCTTTTCCACTCCTCGGTCCCCTTTCACCTACAAGCAGCAAAATCAGATGCAGCAGGGTGGTTCCTGATGGTGCGTGGGGAGATTAGGGGGCAAGCATGTACCTTTGCCACGATTTACGCACCTAACACTGGGCAATTGGATTTCCTGGAGACTTTTCTAACATCATCGGAAGGGTTTGCGTGGGAGACATCTTATTGTTAGGAGACTTTAACCTTATATGGGATCCAATGCTTGACAGAACACAACCTCACAGGGCAGCGGGAGGGACTTTTAGCAAAACCCTCAAATCCTCCCTTCAGCGTTTGGGTCTACTGGACGCATGGAGGGAATCTTACCCTGCGTCAAGGGACTACTTCTTTTTCTCTAATTCACACAGAAACTACTCCAGAATAGACTATATCTTTATCAGTCAATCCCTTCTCTCCTCAGTGGCGGATGCAAGATTTTACTCAATTTGCCTTTCTGATCACACCCCCGGGGGGCTAATACTTAATCGGCCTAATCCACGTGCAAAACACAGGAGATGGTACTTACGCAACTTTCTCTGCAGGGATAGACTCATTAGAGATGAATTAAGGAAGGCTATCACGGAGTACTTTACTAATAATGACCCCGCCATCACATCCTTTGCCACCAATTGGGATGCCTTTAAGGCTGTAATTAGGGGCAAATGTATAGAATTAGCCACCATGCTTAGAAACCAGCAGAAGGGAGAGAGACTCCTCTTAGAAGAGGCACTACAGACTGATGAAAAATCCCACCCAGAGTCGCCCTCGACCCAAACCCTCCGCAAGGTCAGCTCCCTAAAGGGTAAACTTAAGGCCATATACACCAGTAGGGCAAATAAATCTATACTGAGGCTTCAAGCACAAGGATATGAAAGTAGCAACAAGATAGGCATCCTATTAGTGTGGCAACTTCAGGCAAAACAAGAAAAAGAATATATTTAGCAGATAGTCTATGGCGCGGGCGTTTTCCATACAGACTAAGAGGGTAAAGCAAACGCTTTTGGGAAGTCTTACCGCAATCTTTACAACGCTGAACCAGTGGCGACCTCAGCTCAAGAAAGCTAACTAGCGTCTCTTAACCTCCCTCAGATCCCTGCTCACACCAATGAGAAACTTAGTAGGCCCTTTACGGGGTAAGAAGTTCAGAAACCGATAGATGCTCTGAAGTTGCAGAAGGACAATGCCCAGATGGGCTGAATGCCCAATTCTATCGTACGTTCGCTACTGAACAGACGCCCCAGTTGGTGGCCCTTTTTAACAGCATAGCACAATGCCAACAGGTGACAGATGCCATGGGGGAAGCTTTAGTCACTATACTCCCAAATCCAGGGAAGGACCTTGGGGAGTGCATCTCATACAGGCCCATTGCACTTTTGCATCTGGACGCTAAATTGGACTCTAAGATATTGGCCACCCGCCTAGAAAACCTTCCTGCCTTGATTGACCCGGATCAGTCAGGGTTCATAAAGGGTAGGCAAACCCATGACAATCTGAGGAGAATAATTCACATAATTGAGAAGGTGTAGAAGAAGAACATTCCCACGGCCCTCCTCTCGTTGGACGAAGAGAAGGCCGACTGGGCCTTCCTCCTGCAATCCTTGAGACGGTTCGGCTTCAGCTAAACATTTATTGGCATGATACAGGCTAATTACCACCTTTCCAGATCGCGAGTCCTAGTCAACGGGGTGGCATCAGATGCTTTTACACTTTCGGGTTGGACCAGGCAGGGATGCAACCTGTCCCCCATGCTATTTGCTCTTAGATTTGAACCCCTGGCTGCAAGGATTAGAGTGAACCCAAACATAAAAGGAGTCACCTTTGGCTCGGACGACCACCAAATCTCTCTCTTTGCAGATGACGTCCTACTCCCCATCACTTATCCCTTGAACTCGCTCCTGATGATCCAAGAAGAGCTTGATAGCTTCGAACTATTATCGGGTTTCAAGGTGAACCGGTCATAGTCTTTCCCGCTCAACCTAAACCTACCGGGTGTAGTATTGGACCAAATAAAGGAGACTTCTCCGTTCTGTAGCTCGGCCAAGGACATCATCTATCTAGGGGTCAAACTCACTTAAAAAATCGCCAATCTCTATAGGGCCAATTACCCGCTAGTGCCCCGCCAGATCAAAGCAGATTTGACATGCTGTAAAGCTGCCTATACCTCCTGGATTGGGAGAATAAATGCAGTTAAGATGAACATCCTACCGCTCCTTCTTTACCTCTTCCAGCGCCTCTTGATTCCTGTGGACTTTTTTATAGAATTAAAATAGATGATCACGTAATTCATATGGCAGGGTCAAAGAGCCCGACTCTCCAATTGGGTCCTTACCAGACCACGAACAGAGGGTGACTTAGCCCTCCAAGATTTCTGGGGCTACTATCAGGCGGCCCAGCTCCGGCTAATGATGGAGTGGTCCCTTAGAGAGTACGAAAAACACTGGCTCCACATGGATTGACAAATTACGGGTAGGACCATATGGAATGTCTTGTGGTTAAAGAAGCAAAACAGGCCCCCACACTCTTAGGGTTTGAGACCTACTTACAAAAACACTATACTTTACTACTTTCCCCTCACCTTGCACCCTCATATGTTTTAATCCAGATTTCCCTCCAGCAAGCACGAGGGACCTTTCTTGCAATGGAGATTGGGGGGGCTTCCTCAAGACTACAATTATATGACAAAGGGGAACTCCTAATGTTTGAGGAGTGCACCAAAGCTTTCAGCCTGCAGCCTGCAGAGAGCTTCCACTACACTCAGCTGAAACATTGGGTGCAGCAAACTCTGGTGCGGCTCCCGCTACCAGGGACCTGCTCCCAATCGAGAAATTTGCGGAATCGGGGGCAGCCTCCAGGGGGACCATCTTCTTTTTATACTCCCTTAATATAGCAATGAGTCCTCAGTCGACTCAAAGGCACAGGGTGTTCTGGAAGGCTACTCTTGTTAGACAAGTGGAGGAGAGACACAGGGTTTGCTTGTACAAGGATTAGGCCTGTGCGGTGAACTTTGCTCCATTCACGGAGTTTGCGGAGTTTTCTGCACTCCGAACTCCGTGGAGCTCGCGGAGTGCAGAAAACTCCGTGTGGTGGAGTTTTTTCCCCGCTCACGATCGCAAACGGTAAGTTCGCGATCGCGAACGGTAAGTTTGCGAGAGCGAGCTGCCGCTCGGGTTGATTTTCTACCCGAGCGGCAGAAATACCATCCCAAACTGCAGTTTGCACTTCACTCCGCCACTTGCGGAACTTTGCAGAGTTTTTTGTAACTTCGCTGAGTTCTGCGTAGCAAAATTCCGCAAACTACGCCCAGGCCCGACAAGGATGTCTCAAAACATAACCGTTCCATGCACCTATGAGAAGCACATTATAAAATATTGTACGACTGGTACCTACACCCCCTGAAACTACATAAGCTATTACCCACCACGACAGATAGGTGTTGGAGGGGTTGTGGTTTGTTAGGAGATTTCCGACACATCTGGTGGGACTGCCCCTCCATCTAGCCCTTCTGGGAAAAAAATAATCTCACAGATAAAACTGATATTAGGATACCCGATCCCAGACACCATTGAACGTATCCTCCTGGCGTTTCAGGACCCAATGCTGAAGAGACAAACATATGGTGACCGCTCCATCATGTGGCTATGCCTAGGAGCCGTTAAGATGGCTATCGCAGCGGCCTGGAAAAAGTCAGAGGCCCCGTCCATTATGCAGTGGCATGCCAGGCTGTGGAGCGCATTAGCGCTTGAGTGCCTGACAGACATCACAGAGGACACTAGAAAGGGGTTTGACTACATCTGGTTTACACTAGTGGCATATTTGTCAGAGGGTGTGCCCTTATTTGCTTGTATCCCCAGACTGCGGGCACTCCACCTGTTCCATATTTAACTGAGGAGGGAGCGCCTTGGGAATATATATAACTAGAAAGTCTGAGCGCTGGCTCCCGTCCGTCGACCCCCCCACCTTGGAGCCCGAATTGGAGTTTATTCACCATGATACACCTTTTTGGTTTACACAGTTTTCCTCTTTCTTTCCGTCTTCTTATTTCTTTTTCTTTTCTTCTGTGTCACATGTTAGTTCCTAAGTCTTCTCTTCCTGGCACACCTAGCTTAGGATTAACAATCTGGGTGGGACACACTAGTAACCCGAGAACGGGTTCCATACCATGGCAGTTTGTTAAAGGCAGTGTTATTTGACACTAACGGTGGGTGATGGGACGTAGAAGCATAGATAACTATGGGGCTGAGTACTTGTTATCGAGCTGTGTGTACCTGGCAGACAACTGTAACACTTCATCTGAAAGATGTACTTGCTGTGATTGCCATGTTCTTTTTCTGAATTGATATAAACTGAATAAAAAGATTTTGAAATAAAACTGTCTGTTATTATTACCTGTTGAGACATTGTTGTTTGTTATAAATACTAATCACCTAGGTCTTAACTAGGTTTAAGGTTATCCTCCTGTCGTTCGATTTCTCTGCCTAGGTTAAGCCAGCACTCACGGGAGTGGCTGCTGATTAGTAGTGGGAGGAAAATAGTTAGGAATCTAGAGGGGAGAAATAATCTGATCCATTTGAAGGCATGTTTGCAAATACCAACTTGGAACAAGCTTTAAATGAGAATATAATGGCATATAGTGGCAAAAGCTGCTGATGGGTCTAATAATATGAGGGCAGTTGAACATCCCTGATTAAGAAGTATCCTGAAGTTGTCAAGTTCTCACTGTCAGGGTCCTAGTAAACAAGGGTTTACAAGATAATTGCCAGTTGTTTCTTGATTGTTTCTTGATTGCTTTCTCAAGAATCTTAGAAGGTAAAGTGAGAAGAGAGATTGTACGTAGTTACTGAGGGTGTCAGTTTGAGTTCTAGTCATTTTAGGAAAAGGGATGATGAAAGCATGGCTCTGTGGTGTACATTAGATGCCATTGGTGCTCCAAGCGAAGTTAATAAGTATATGAAGGGTTGGTGGGCGGATCGATGGAACAGGATGAACTTTTAGAAAGAGGGATCAAATCAAAGTACCTGAAAGTCAGTCACTAAACGCTTCCAATTACTCTGTAATATTGGCAGTGACGGAGAAACTAGAGATGTGAGCCCCCCCCAAACATATTATTACTAATAGGAGGGGGTGGTCCCCGGGGCTTGGGGGGGCCCGCGAGGACCCCGCCTCATAATAAGGAATGCTTCAGGGAGGTGACGGTCTCCGGGGCTGCGGGGGCACTACATAAATTTGGATTGACCCAGTACCTAGCCCACCCGGGGGCTTGAGGAAAACGAAGCGCGTGAGCCCATGCTTTGTTTTAAAAAAAAATGTCTACCGGATTTGTGCACCCAGTGCGACTCCAGCCTAAATGTTTTTAAAAAAATGCTTTTTTGGTGCCTAGGGGTGCCCTGTGGGACCCCCTGGCCAGGCCTAGGGGGTCAGGGTGTTTCTACCCAGCCCTCATTTCTTGTTTTTTATCTTTTTCTCACTGTTTTCTTGTGAGTCGGTTTTACTGAGTCACATGATGGCTGCCAACACTTCTTGGTTTGAAGTGTTGGCAGCCAATCAGAATGAAGCTCGTGATCGAGAGGGTTCGTGAATCCACCGCGGTCACCAGATATCAATATTTTTTACTTTTAAATTTTTCAGGAACTACTGAATGGATTTACACCATTTAAAGCAAAGACTGCACTCTGGACCATGAGCTACCTCTCTAATTCTGTTCAGCAGTTCAGGTTGTAGCTAAGACAAAAGTTGCAATGGAAATTAACATGGAGAAAATGTTTTTTTTTTCGGCCCCAGCTTGATGAATCACCCAGAAACCTTTAAAACAGAAGCTGACCGGAGTGGGCCATTAGCTTTGAAAATTTTGCAAAGATTCGTCAAACGGCGCCAACGATATTGGCAAATCAAAAAACGCTTTTCCTATGGAAACTAGGTCCTAACTATAACTACCTACTGGCGACCGCCAGTGGGTAATATATATATATAACCGCCAACAGTTTTCCGTGACCGCCGAAAACTGTTGATGGTCATTGATAGAAGGTGCCTGACCTGTCTGCGTCTTCTGAGAAAAAGGACAGGACTGAAATTATAAGAGATGTGGGTAAGGGAGCGAAATGGAACATTGTTTTTCTTTCTTGTGGATTTAAAATAGAGTTAAAGTGCACCAGTGAGATGTAAAGCAGATGGCAGAGTCACAATTTAATGAGCCATAAATCATCGTGCGCATCTGATCTGTATGAAAAATAAACTAAGACAGCCGCATTTGAATGATGGATTGAGACTGGTACAAGTACACTGCGGAGGAAAGTTAATTGCTTCTAAGGCACATTCCGAAAATAACACGACCTGTAAACTACTGAATTAAAAGGTGGTTTGGCCTTTGTCTGTGAAAGACGTGGTCAGTTTGAATGGAGAATGCTCACCTGTGATCAAGGCACACAAAAGGGCCGAAATGCGTGGGGAGAAAAATTGAACTGCCGCATATCTTCATGGTGAATTAATTAAAGGGCCTGAAACCATTTGAAATTGGGGTCGAAGTACTTCTCTTGAGAAGTGTGGCTCGTAAAATAAAAAAGATCTATATGTATGTATGTATGAAACAAATATTCCTTATGTAATAGGGAATGACAACGCCGTGTGTGGTGTGCTCAAATAACTTTATTTGGCCTCAGTCGTAAGTGTTTCGGAGCTCCTTGCTCCTTGCTCACCGACAACAAGATGTTGGAGAGCGGCCATTTTAACTATGTGCATTTCCGTGTCACGTGTAAACTACACCTCCATTGAAATAGAGAACAGACCTGTAGTTTTTTACAATTTAGCCAATTCATACAATAGCTATCATGGAAAATTCAACATTACATGGCAGGAAAACATATATACATATAAACATAATAACTTGCTGTGTCAACATGTAAAATTAGTTAAATAAAAAACCTTACATGAATTGCACACTATATACAATGCTGATCAAAATATCTGTTAGAACATCGCTAGTGGGAACTGAACATTTTAGCAATTCCATATATCGTTCAGCCCAAGTGGGCATATTTTTCATACCTCTTAAAAAAACCATGATTTTATTGACATTCCCAAATGGCTAATTGTAAATCCCTCATTATGCCCCAGTGGGCTGAATAGATCTTAGGTTCTGCCCCTGGTCCGTTCATTAATCAATTAATATTAATATTACACCCTACGTGACTTTATTTTTGTTTTTTTCTTTTGGTAATATTTACAGTTCACAGCTTATATCTAACTTAGAAATAATGAATAACTACTATTTACAAATGAGTGTACAAATCTTCTGCATTCAAACCTGCTGGGTATCTGGAGTTTAATTCAATGATAAACCGGGACTCTAATTTCCTTAATTTCTTTACTCTATTGCGCCCCGTTTATCAAGTAACACCGCATCGATCACGAAATAAGTAAGGCCTTTGCTGTCCTTATTGTGACAACTCTCAAAATGACGCGCAACTGGATACGTGTGATCCCCACTTTTTCATTGCACGTAAATGTTGCAAGATTCTTTTATGAGCTTCTAAAATGGTACTGCCCACGTACCTCAGGCCACAAGGGCACTGAAGTACATTAACAGCAAAGTCTGTCTTACATGAGAATTTACCCTTGATATTTTTCTTTTCGTTTGATAGCCCAGGTTTATATTGGGAGGTATTCACACCAAAAAGACATGCCTTGCATTTGGAACATTTCAGGAACCCATTTTTTTCGTTTTATCCAGGTTCCTTTGGGTTGATGTTTTTTTAAGGTGTTTTTACTAACAATTGTTTTAATGATTTTATACGTCTAAAAGTCAATTGCGACCTTCGCGGCACAACTTTACCCAGAATAGGATCATTTTTGATAATTTGCCAGTGCTTGTTCAAGATATTCCTCAATTTTTTTTTGTTTTACACTGAATTTAGTAATTAGGCAACATTGATTTCCTAACTCTTCTTCTTGTGCTCTTTGGTCCTTAGTACTTTGACCAAAAAGAATTTAATCTCTTTTCTTTTTTTGCCACTTTACTCATAGCTTCAGTTATCCACTTAGTTGGGTACCCCCTGTCCTGGAATCTAATCTTAAGGCGGGTGAATTCCCTCACTACAAATCCGCTGTGCTCTTATACATTCGCCAAACGGTATGCTTCTTTTCAGATTAGTGGGGTGAAAACTGGTTGCATGTAGCAACGTGTTGCCGCAGTTGGCTTCCTGTATAATTTAGTTCCTATCTTGCCCTCATGGATGAGACTGTGAGCTCTAAGAAATTGACATTGGTCTTACTTATATCACTTGTGAAGCTCAAGTTGAGATTGTTATGCTGGATCCTACTGATGCAAGATTTTGCTTGCTCCTCTGAGCCTCTCCATACCAAAAATAGGTCATCTATGTACCGACTCCAATGGAGGATGTTTTGCTCCCATTCTACTTGGTACTGCGTCTGGATCACCTGCTCCTCCCACCAGCCCATATGCAAATTCGCATAGCTGGGGGCGAAGCAGGTGCCCATTGCAGTGCCAGATACCTGATGGTATAGGGTGTCATCAAATAGGAAAAAATTACTAGTTAGACACACGTCTACCATCCTCAAAATCATTTTGGTATGGGCCCAAAGTCTGATTGGTCTGACTCCTAAAAAATGTTTAATAGCTTGGAGCCCATCTGTGTGTCTAATACTAGTGTAAAGTGTGGACACATCAATTGTAATCAAAAGGTAGTCATCTTCCCATGGGAGAGCATAAATTATCCACAAGAAGTCTCCAGAATCTTGAATAAAAGAAGGCAGAGACTGTACCAGCTTGCATAAAAATTCATCTATATATTTGGAAGTATTTTCATATGCACTTCCAATCGCCGATATTATCGGGCGACCAGGGGGATTCTCTGTGTCTTTGTGTACCTTTGGGATTAGATAAAAAACAGGGATCACTGGTTGATCAATTTTTAGAAAGATGAATTCATCATGGTTCAGGAGACCCTGCTCATACCAACTTTGTAGCTCTATATTATAACTTTGATGACAATTGGTCATTGCTGTTTCATTGACCTTTACATAACATGATTTGTTATTTAGTTGTTTATACGCTTCAACTAGGTATTTTCGTTTATCCCATAGGACAACATTGCCCCCTTTATCAGCATTTTTCACTATGCAATTATCGTTGTCATTTAACTTTTTTATTAATGCATAGTAAGCTTTATGTTGCTGTGTCAATGCCAAATGTTTATTTTTAGTTTTGATCATGTGAGTATACAAATCCTTCAGATCGTTTATCACTAGTTCACTGTAGACATCTGTTACATCTCTTGATGTCATGGGAATAAACCTTGACTTAGGTTTAAAAGTGGTTGATGCTTCTCCTTCAATGTCAATGCCCTGTTCCTGCGCTACTGATATGGCATCATCAGTGGATCCATCTGTAGGAGTATCTCCTCCCAATTCTCTTAATTCCAGTATCAAATTCATGTCATCCACAGTCAGTTGTCCTTGTCGAACAGTAGCATTCTGGACTCTCTGTGGCTGTCTCATCGATGGATTGATGAGGAAGCGCTTTTTCAATTTCAGTGTCCGTATAAATTTGAATAGATCGATCCTCGTCTGGACATAATCTAGATCTGTTACAGGGCAAAATGATAATCCTAATTTAAGGATTTGTTGTTCTTGTGGTGTAAGAGTTATATCTGTGAGGTTAACAATAGATACTTCCTTGTTGTTCTCTACTTCCTGTTCCCTCTCGGTTTCGATTTCTCCTGCCCTTCTTCTCCTAGCTGCCCCTTTCCACCTCTTGTTCCTTTGCCTCTTCCTCTTCCTCTTAGAGGCTTTGTTGTTTGTGTTGGTTGCCTTGGTCTTAAATTGAACAGTCTCTCTTCCCTTAAAAAACAGAACTCATCTACGACTGTGGGCACCATTGTGTTTCTTCTAGTGGCAGAGTCGTTCTTCCAAATCCGTGTCAACTTCCGAACTCTGCAGACTGCTCTGTCCTGACTGTACTTCCTGCAATGGTTGGGTGGCAGTTGATAATTTCTGTATTCTTATTATATCAAACCTTTTTTCAAAAGTATAGATTTGGCCTCTGTCATAGTCTAACTTGTCCCGCAACAATTTCTGCGCTTTTCTTTCTCTCATAGCTGTTTCCAACTTGCGCAGTCTCTCCTTCATTTCTGCCTTGAAGTTCATTATTTTATCTTGGTCTGAGTCTGCATCCTAGATTATCAGCAGAGCATCTATTTCTTCCAAAGTTTTTTGCCTGTCCAAATCAGCATATTTGATCAGAATTGCAAGCATCCTGCGTGAGGCGTCATTATTATTTGCCCCATTCTCGCAACATTTCCAGATTTGGTTCTTCATAGCTAGGAGCTACCAATATACATAGTTCCCTCAGAATTTGTTGCACTTCCAGGTATCGTTGCAAAGATTTCGATTCCCACCATTTTGAAAGTTCAAGCTGTTGCAACTTTTCAAGGCGTTTCAGGCGTGTCCCCAAATCAGTTACTGTGTTGTTTAGATTGTCATGCCTTGATATATTCGCAGTATTGGTACACTCATTGTCAAAAATCAGGAGCGCTGCTTCTTCCCGCTTTCTCACTTCTGAGGCCGCCATATTACTTCAAGGGTAATACCCTTCTACACCACAACTGCTACTTTGCTATGATCTTTGTGCTTTAATGCGCCAAACAAAGCTGCTTTACTCGCCCCCGCTGGTGTTTAGAGCGCAGCCTTACCCGAGTGCCAAAACGCCACCCGTGTGTCCTCCGACTCTCCGGACGGTGTCCAACAAAACAGTGCTGCTGCTACTTAAACTTCCACGTCCTTATTGTGCTCGGGGGAAGGCTGGTGAAACAAAAGATTACTTTCAAAAATCTCCCTTGCAAAATCACCGCCTTCTTAAGTCGAGTCGGGTCGCCTCATCGGACGCCAGGGAGTACGATATATGTAATTGCTCAAATGTTCAGTTACCACTAGCGATGTTCTGACAGATATTTTGGTCAGCATTGTATATAGTGTGCAATTCATTTAAGGTTTTTTATTTAACTAATTTTACATGTTGACACAACAAGGAATTATGTATATATGTATATATGTTTTCCTGCAATGTAATGTCGAATCTTCCATGATAGCTATTGAATGAATTGGCTAAATTGTAAAAAACTACAGGTCTGTTCTCTATTTCAATGGAGGTGTAGTTTACACGTGACACGGAAATGCACATAGTTAAAATGGCCGCTCTCCAACATCTTGTTGTCGGTGAACAAGGAGCAAGGACCTCCGAAACGCTTACGACTGAGGCCAAATAAAGTTATTTGAGCACACCACACATGGCGTCGTCATTCCCTATGGCATAAGGAATATTTGTTTCATAATACGGACCGACTCCCTGGGGTCCGATGAGGCGACGCGACTCGACTTAAGAAGGCGGTGATTTTGCAAGGGAGATTTTGGAAAGTAATCTGTATATATATATATATATATATATATATATATATATATACATATATATATATATATATATATATATATATATATATATATATATATATATATATATATATATATATATATATATATATATATATATATATATATATATATATATATATATATATATCCCAATTGTGTTGCCACTTGCTTGGAGTTGCACTCAAAGAACAAAGCAGGACCCCTTGCCATTTCAGAAAAGGTCCTTTATTTAGTTGCAAAAACCGGCATTCTTTTCAGAGCGTTTAACAAGGTCCTACGCGTTTCAAGGCTCCTGCCTCTTGATCACGGACCGGCTGGTTTCTGGCAGAGATTACGTCTTCATGACAAGCCCCATTTTTAAATAATTACCTGCCCCCAGGTGGGCTGGCTCTGGTGCTAAGTTCAAGGGTATCATGGAAGTTGTATTTTATCGAAAGTTACCGCCATGTAAGCTTGCTTGTAATTTGCCCTCCAGTGGATGTTACTGAAAGGAATCCGGTTTGAATTTAAAGCAGAACTTTGTCTTTCTGCGTTTAGCGTGATTCCAGTATCACGCTGCAGTCCATTAATTTCCATGGCGGTGCAGCTCCACGACCGAGGCTGGCCGTATTAAATGTCCCAATTGTGTTGCCACTTGCTTGGAGTTGCACTCAAAGAACAAAGCAGGACCCCTTGCCATTTCAGAAAAGGTCCTTTATTTAGTTGCAAAAACCGGCATTCTTTTCAGAGCGTTTAACAAGGTCCTACGCGTTTCAAGGCTCCTGCCTCTTGATCACGGACCGGCTGGTTTCTGGCAGAGATTACGTCTTCATGACAAGCCCCATTTTTAAATAATTACCTGCCCCAATTGGGACATTTAATACGGCCAGCCTCGGTCGTGGAGCTGCACCGCCATGGAAATTAATGGACTGCAGCGTGATACTGGAATCACGCTAAACGCAGAAAGACAAAGTTCTGCTTTAAATTCAAACCGGATTCCTTTCAGTAACATCCACTGGAGGGCAAATTACAAGCAAGCTTACATGGCGGTAACTTTCGATAAAATACAACTCCCATGATACCCTTGAACTTAGCACCAGAGCCAGCCCACCTGGGGGCAGGTAATTATTTAAAAATTGGGCTTGTCATGAAGACGTAATCTCTGCCAGAAACCAGCCGGTCCGTGATCAAGAGGCAGGAGCCTTGAAACGCGTAGGACCTTGTTAAACGCTCTGAAAAGAATGCCGGTTTTTGCAACTAAATAAAGGACCTTTTCTGAAATGGCAAGGGGTCCTGCTTTGTTCTTTGAGTGCAACTCCAAGCAAGTGGCAACACAATTGGGACATTTAATACGGCCAGCCTCGGTCGTGGAGCTGCACCGCCATGGAAATTAATGGACTGCAGCGTGATACTGGAATCACGCTAAACGCAGAAAGACAAAGTTCTGCTTTAAATTCAAACCGGATTCCTTTCAGTAACATCCACTGGAGGGCAAATTACAAGCAAGCTTACATGGCGGTAACTTTTGATAAAATACAACTCCCATGATACCCTTGAACTTAGCACCAGAGCCAGCCCACCTGGGGGCAGGTAATTATTTAAAAATGGGGCTTGTCATGAAGACGTAATCTCTGCCAGAAACCAGCCGGTCCGTGATCAAGAGGCAGGAGCCTTGAAACGCGTAGGACCTTGTTAAACGCTCTGAAAAGAATGCCGGTTTTTGCAACTAAATAAAGGACCTTTTCTGAAATGGCAAGGGGTCCTGCTTTGTTCTTTGAGTGCAACTCCAAGCAAGTGGCAACACAATTGGGACATTTAATACGGCCAGCCTCGGTCGTGGAGCTGCACCGCCATGGAAATTAATGGACTGCAGCGTGATACTGGAATCACGCTAAACGCAGAAAGACAAAGTTCTGCTTTAAATTCAAACCGGATTCCTTTCAGTAACATCCACTGGAGGGCAAATTACAAGCAAGCTTACATGGCGGTAACTTTCGATAAAATACAACTCCCATGATACCCTTGAACTTAGCACCAGAGCCAGCCCACCTGGGGGCAGGTAATTATTTAAAAATGGGGCTTGTCATGAAGACGTAATATCTGCCAGAAACCAGCCGGTCCGTGATCAAGAGGCAGGAGCCTTGAAACGCGTAGGACCTTGTTAAACGCTCTGAAAAGAATACCGGTTTTTGCAACTAAATAAAGGACCTTTTCTGAAATGGCAAGGGGTCCTGCTTTGTTCTTTGAGTGCAACTCCAAGCAAGTGGCAACACAATTGGGACATATATATATATATATATATATATATATATATATATATATATATATATATATATATACGCTCTTTCACTCACTCCCTTACCACTTCTCTATCCTGTCGCCCTCTTTCCCTCTCGCTCTGCTTGGTATCACGTTCACTCTCTGCTCTCATCTGCCTCTCTGTCAATCTTCCCTCCTTTCTCTTACTCCTTCATTCTTCTCCCAATGTCCCTAAGCTTTGTTCTGGCCGATGCTACTGACTTTGCCAATGCCAGATGTTTTCAAAGTGTGCCAGCATTCCAAAAGCAATAGCGATGACGGACCAACGTGAAGGTCTATTTTGTATTCCTTCAAGATGGCTACCACACTCCCGCATTCTGTGATGTAATGTGACATGAAACAATGCGGCTGGCATTCTCAAAATTAGAAAATATAATGCGTTTATACTTTAAAGATGACCTTCACGTTGCATGATGCAATGTGATGTGATACAATGCTGCAGTCATCTGTAAAGTATTTGCTTGGGATTCATTTTCTGTGAAGCGCTTCACTTAAGATGTTCTACATTACCAGGTTATAAATCTGTTTTGGAGATGATCACTTGTTATTGTTAACATTGTTGTTATATTTATTATTATCACTATTTGGGTTTTTGTTGTTGGTATTATTATCAAAGCTTTATAAGCAACATTAATAATATTAATATTATTGCTCTTATTAACTAGTAATCATCAATATTATTAGTAGTCGTACCTGCCGAATAGGGACAGGTCAAAGGTGTAAATCGCAAATGATGTTGTGTTTTTAGGGCCCAAAAGTGTACCTTCAGACTTTCTTAAATACGAGTAGGGAGCGGTCATTTAACCATAGTGGGTGGTTGAGTGGTCGGCCAGGTAGGCAGAGCCCATCTTTAGTCTGGCAGAGGATGGTCTGCCCTGTTTAGATATCCCCACCTGCCTGGTACAGCTCTCCTACGAAGGAAACAACTGCAGCAGCAGTGCTTAATTTGTAAAACAATAGGTGCCAGGGCTCTCGTCGGGAGGCCACAGCAAGTTGCACCACACATTGCCCCAGCCATGCTACCATTGATAGTAAAAACACAACTACTAACCATCATACCCAAGAGAAACTATCCAGACAACTCCATTCCCCCAAAGAATGGATTGGGCGGCAGGTAATAGTCATTTTTAATGTATGTTGATTTAATAATAAACTGTTGATGTGGTCATCTCTAAAGCGCCACCTTGTGGCAGACTGACACAAGCCCCAGTGTTGACAATTAAGTGCTGGTGCTGAGCACCGGAAACTACAGGCTCAAATGAAGTGCTGCAGCAGTTCTTTCCACAGTACTGCAGCATTACAGTGTGGGTGCCATGTTTAAATCGCCTGCTCAGCAAGCTTTTTTGATTAGAGACAACAAACTTCCAAAGTTGTTAGTTTTATCTAAACTGCATGCAGCCTACATGGAGAACAAGCATTGGAAATGCAATAGGTCTCACATTTGTTTGAATTAGAGCTATTTGCACTGTAAATGGCAGTGCCTTTTCCCTATGTGTTATGGAGTGTATGTATATGGTGTGCAGTGGAATTTTGTGGGTTGTATTGTTTTAGTTTTGGTATTGTGGGTTGTGGAGTGGATTTGTGTAGTGTAATTATGTGGCATGGTGTGCTGAAGAAATTATGTGGATAGATAGTAATTATTGGGCTTGTTGGTTTTGGAGTGCAATAATGTGGAATGATATTTTGTTTTGTTGAATGGCATGCAGTGTAGGTTAATTATGTGGTGTGCTGTTGTATTTTTTGTGGCATGATGTGGAATTTTGTGGTGTGGATTGGATGTGTGTAGTGAAATTGTTTTGTTGAGTTTATGTATGTGGTTTAGTGTTTTATTATGTTGCGTGGATTGGAAATGCGTGCATTTGAATTGTGTGGTATGGAAAGCTTTGCATTTTGTGGTGAAGGAAATAAACCTAATAGGTAGGAGCTTTGCTTTAGATCTGTTTCTTTTGTTGTTATAAAAAAATGAAAAACTGATGTCTGGACTCATAAGTGGAGCCCTTTTGTGGCTTGCTGTTATGATGTTCATGGGCATGATGGAGAAGCGACAGAGGCAATTGTGGCACCTACCAGAAGATAGAAGGTATTGCAAGAGTTGCCACAGAAAGAAAGAGGCAGATGGTCCCACCTACCAGAGGAGAGAAGCTATTGCAAGAAGGCTGCCACAGAAAGGCTAGACTGAGTGAAGCCCTGATCAGGAACAAGCATTGACAAAGTCAATCAGTCTGGCATGGCTTGCAGCCTTTTGGCTTTGGCAATGCCTACCTTGTTTTATTATGATGACAGCTGATTGGCTTGCTTAACTAAGCAAGTATGGATGGCCCCCTTCCGTCTGAGCAATCCTTAGACCCGCAAATGTAATACGCGGCCATATTTTCACCTGATGTTTGCTTTAAAAACAAAGTCTAGTTCATTATATCCGGTGAAAAACAGTTGCTTGATTCATATCTGGTGAAGATCAAATGTTTATGAAGTAAGGTCTAGTTCATTATATCCGATAGAGTCAGATGAATGAGTGTCATATCGCCGTGTGCCCTTTAAATGTACCTTGGGGGCATGCCCCATTTTCAAACGACCCCTATGTCACGAGCAGTGCTTCACAAAACTATAGGCCCAGTTAGCACTCTTCTCGTAATACATTGTACAAGTCATGCATATCGCAGGTCTGTACTCCAGAAGAATATTCCCGCCGTACAGATAATACCTCAATCAACAGACCCTCAATGGAACACACCATGTTCTGCTAAATTTACATCCATCCCAAAAGAAAACGACGAAAAATAGTATGACCAACAGAAAGAAAACAAGCCCCAAGACTTACTTGTAACTGCCAATATCCTCACAACAAGATGCCGAGAGACGCCAACAGCGGTGTGGGATGTTCGTCTCCCAATTTGCGTACTACGTCCATTCAAATTTGAAAGTATTTAAGCCAATCTCCTAAACACAGTCACACACTGACATACGTAGGGGTGTCTCCCAAAGTGAGATAAAGACCTATCCCACTATGCCACGTCAGAGATTTACACACGGAGGGGGCGTATTGTGACTCCTTCAGAAGTCAAACCTTCCCGCGAAGGAAAACTTTATTGTAATGCCCTTATATGACGACAAGAGGCCGTGTCAAAAGTTTTTGAAGAAAGCTTTATTGGCTCCAAACACGCTGTCCAAGCAAATTATTCTACCCAACACTGCCGCAGAGGCCATGGTTAGCAAATCACCATATTTAAGTAAAACACGAACTCTATTCTTGCGCTGCCGGACCCTCAATAATGCAATCTGTCTTGCCTGTGCACTGCGTCCCAAACACACCACAAACAACAAAACACTGCAATAGAACAGGACACGGATTGCTACAGTTCATTGTACCAATGCACTCCGCCTTCAACATACAGACGTAGATGCTCTTTCAACACATGCCCATGCTCCTAACGTGATCGAACTCTTACGGCCATGGTGAGCATGGGCAGTGGGTTACACGCTAAAGGCAAGGGCAGTGGCATCTGCTCCAAGCACGCAGGACTCCCACGTGGCCAGTCAAAGCCATGGTGAGTACAAGCAGCAAGTAACGGGCGTGGACTAGCGCAGCTGGGTAAACGTTCAGGAAATGAACCAACAAGAGTTCAGAGCCGAGAAGAGTCCAGCGCGTCAGGCAACTAACTGTTTCAGGTAATATTGTTCCCCCAAATGCAGCGAGCCATTCGAAGAGCATACTTCCATTGACACTCTTCAGTATGGTTTGCCGATACTCACTTATAGCCGTCGATCGAGCTGCCCCTCGCGCACACCGGCTCCTGCCGCAGCCTTGCGCAGGCGCCTTGAAGTGATGCCATGTTTACGTCAGGCACACATGCTCGAGACAAAGAAAGAGTGCGAACACCCAGCCAAAAGCAGACGAAAACTGTAGTTAGTGACCGCTGCTTCCGGACTACACAGTAGCCAGTTTGACATTAAAAGCCACTGAAAAGCCAGCTAACAGGAGCTGTGGCAACATTCAGCAAATGGCAAGCGGCAGGAGAAACTACCGGCTGCTTGCCACCACAAAGAGATTACTTGATGCCTCGTAGAGGCAGCGCATGGGCTGCATATGCGAGACCTACAAAGGAGGGTGCGCATGACTGGTTTGGTCGGCCCCAGAGGGCCAACCTAAAACTCATGGCCCGCAGCATTGGGCAAGCCAGTCCTCCCTTGCTCTCAAACAGACCCGTTCACCCGCTTGCCCCCGACCAAACCCTTCTGCTTTCTCGCAGTGCGAGAAGCAGAAACATAAAATGGTAGTTTTACCTTTTTATGTTTCTTCTTCTCGCACTGCGAGAAAGCAATAGGGCGACGCTCCTCTGCCCTAATGAAGGAGCCGCCCCTGTGTAGGATGCAGAAGCAGAAGCGCTGCAGTGGTTTAGGGCGATCCTCCAACTAAATCACCAATGACACAATGATGGACAAACGTAAGAAAAGGGATGGCTTATGCTATAAGGTTCACATATCCAATGGGTGGTCACAGTAAGGGGTTATAATTTTCTATAATAGCAAGGACAAACTTTGTGGTGGCGCTCTCTTGGGACCGTCACCCTGCCACCACGGGTAAAATGTCTGTACTAGAGCAGAACCCCAGCACGGTAAGCTTAACTGACAAGATGGTACCGAAGCAGACAATTATGTCCTGACAATTTTGATAAAGCACATAGAGGGAGGCAACAAGTCTGGACCAATCCAATTACACTTCTAGATATGAATCCGCTTAACATAATCCTGTGATCTGTGCTCGCTGCCACTCCAATATCTGGTGGACAGGCGAAAATGCAAATATCTGTCTCTGGGAGCACCCAGAAATGCGTTACTCCTGGAATGAAAAAGTCCCCAAACTGCAATGAATTCCGGGGTGCACCTCCCACAAATGGTTCCTCTCACAGCACCATAATGACTGCCAAGTCCGTCAAGATAGCACCTTATCTACGTAGGTAGTGATAAGCCTCGAGGATGAAGTTCATGCCCATAAATAGTGCACTATCTACTGACAGCCATTGGTATTTTCGCATGTTCACTGGATATTGCCTCTCATTTTGAACTGAGCACCACATGGATCTTGGACTTCAGATTGATTGACTGTCTTAAAAATTATCTTTCAGACAAAACACGTGTCGGCTACCGCTTCTTAGAGGAGATGTGCAGAATACTGTGGGCCCGATTCACAGAACTAACTTAAGACAAACTTACTACCATTTTCGTATTCACAGAAGGCACTTACTCAGTTTGGTATTCACAGAAGACACTTACTCACTTCGGTATTCACAGAAGTTAGGAGTCCTAACTTTAGGACTCCTAAATGACTTCTGTGAATAACGAAAGTCTTAAAATTAGGATTTTTCTCAGTTTAGGACTCCTAAAGTTAGGACTCCTAACTTTACTACTACCAAACTCTGGAACGCTCTCCCTTTGAAACTCCGGACCTTTGGTGACCTGCTCTCCTTCCGCAAGGCCGCTAAAACTCATTTATTTTCTGAGCTTTGTTAAATCCTTCACTCCCCAATTTCTTAATAATTATTTCTGTTCCCCAGTTGTGTTGTGTTCGCCACCTTGTCGGTGCGCCGGGACGCTCCTTCGCTGGAGCAGCCGTGCGCAATACAAATAGCACTAACATAACATAACATAACATAACATAACAAACTGAGAAAAATCCTAATTTTAAGGCTTTCGGTATTCACAGAAGGCATTTAGGAGTCCTAAAGTTAGGAGTCCTGACTTTACTACTACTAAATAGACAAAAATCCTAATTTTAAGACTTTCGGTATTCACAGAAGGCATTTAGGAGTCCTAAAGTTAGGAGTCCTAACTATACTACTACTAAACTGAGAAAAATCCTAATTTTAAGGCTTTCGGTATTCACAGAAGGCATTTAGGAGTCCTAAAGTTAGGAGTCCTAACTTTACTACTACTAAATTGAGAAAAAGCCTAATTTTAAGACTTTCGGTATTCACAGAAGGCATTTAGGAGTCCTAAAGTTAGGACTCCTAACTTCTGTGAATACCGAAATGAGTAAGTGCCTTCTGTGAATACCAAAATGGTAGTAAGTTTAGGATTTTGTCCTAAGTTAGTTCTGTGAATCGGGCCCAAAGACTCTGGATGGAAAAAACCTAACATGAAGAATTGAAATAATCTGTTTCACCATTACTGCGGATACATCATTGGATTCCCCCCCAGAGGGATATCTCGGTGCAGGACCAGGGCAGTACGGACAGGCTGAAAGCCATCCTAAAATAGGTGGCTCTTAAGTTCATAATAGAGGAATGATTTTCACAGAGACGTAATTGCATAGGCAGCCTATTCCAGAGATAAGAGGCAAGGAAAGAGAAGGATCTTCCGCCTGCACTGGCCTTCCTAAACCTAGGGACGTTGAGGAAGGCTTTATCACATGATCTAAGAAGTCTCAAAGGAATGTACGACAGAAGCTTGGATGCTAGGTAGGAGGGCCCTTGACCATGGAGTGCACGGTGGGTTAGACAGCATAGTTTAAAAATGATTCTCTTTCTCACCGGTAACCAGTGTAGAGACTGCAGAAGTGGGGCTGTGGCCAAGGCCTGGGGCAGGTTACATACAAGACAAGTGGCTGTGTTTCGGACAACCTGAAGTTAAGTGAATTCTCATTCATGGAGGCCAAGAGTGAGTTGCCGTAATCAAGAGACTGATTACCAAGGCTTGAACGAAGGTGGTGAGATAGGAAAACTCTTCTCAACAGACATAACATATGGAAACAAAAACCAGTGGTGGCCGATGAGTGTTCTTTCATAGAGAGGGATTGGTCCAGGCGGACTCCAAGGTTTTTTACAACCGATTTGGGTACAGGGCCAGGGCACAACTCAGCTGCCACCAGTCAGGAGCCCAAAGAAGTTGGGCTTGTCCAAATAGCATGATTTCTGTTTTGTAGGGTTGAGCTGCAGTCGGTTTTCTAACAACCATGTAGCTATGGCTTTCATCTCGTAGGAGAATAAAGCTTTGGATTTGGAAAGATTAGTTCCATAGGAGAAAAGCAGCTGCGTGTCATGAAATAATCTCAAACCCTAAGTATTCTGACTAGCTTAGCAAGAGGGGCCATATAAATATTAAAAAGCGTGGGGCCTAGGGTACTCCATAGTCAAGCAACATAGTTCTAGACATGTAGGGGCCAAGAATGACCTTTTGGGATCTCAGGGTCAGGAAATCCACTAACTATTTGAGGGCCATTCCCTGGATCCCTATCTCCCGGAGTCTGTCAAGAAGTCGAGGATGAAACACTGTATCAAATGCTGCTGACAAATATAACAAAACCAGCATAGTATGGACATTGGCATCAAGAAAGCATTTGATATGGTCAGTGACCGCAAGCAAGGCAGCCTTGGTACTGTGAAGAGGACTAAAGCCAGACTGAGAGCTGTCTAATAGCCTGTTAGCCTCAAGGTAGGTTGTCAGTTGATGATTAATTTGTTCTTCTAGGAACTTAGCTAAGAGAGGGAGGACTGAAATAGGACAGTAGTTAGCAAGATCAGTGGGGTCTAAATAGGATTTTTTTTAATGGGCCTGATCAAAGCCGCCTTCTAATCTAACTGAACTTTCCCAGAAGTTATTGATAAATTGATTAAGGACCAAATTTGCAGAGACAATTCAAAGGCAAGATTCGACAGAGCTGTGGGAGGGCAGACATCCGAAGGAGAGTCAAATTTCGCAGAGCTTAGAAGATTGAAAGTGATTTCTGGGGAGATTTCTTTGAAATTGCCTAAGCTGCTGTTAGAGTCAGTATGAAGAGTAGGGACTGCAAGCCTCTCATGGGGCTTGGGAGTTATAAGAGGGACGTTTAGGTAGATCTCCTTAATTTTCCCATCAAAATGATCAGCTAGGGGGTCTCAAAGAGATTGAGAGGGAATTTGTTCTGAGGACCAGGCCGCTGGATTTATGAAGGAGTTGAAGGTCCATGATTGTCAGTTCTTAATCTGAGCCAGTGGTTGCAAGTGAGACTCACCAGTAGTCTTCTTTTGGGACCTGAACTTATTTTGGCTCACAACAATAAAAAGAAACGCAGAAAAGGGAGAAAGAAGTGGGAAAAGAAAGAGGGACAAATAATGACAAACGGAGAAAGTAGGGAAGAAAAACAACCTGCAAGAGTGAGATAAAAGGGCAGGGAGTGTATGGTAGAGGATGAATGAGACATGAGGTGGAATAAAACGACACTGCCATGGTTTTCGTCATTGCCGGCATAAAGCAGTACTGACAGTATGCTGGTGGGATTCTAAGAAAATCCTTGAGCACCGGCACTTATTCATTTACAAATGAAGCAATGGTGGCTTGCAAGGTGTCACACCAGCCGTATGTTAATAGAGACTGCAGTAAAGAAAGGACTGCCGTTTTGAATGAGCATATAGCATTTGCGGACTGTTCAACAGAAAATAAGGCTCTACCATAGGTTACAAATGCAAAACAATCTACACCACGGGCAGGAGTTATTAATAAAGTCTGTCAAGAATTCCCATTCCAGGGACTCATTGTGTGTAGGAGGAGAAGAAAGGTACAATATGTTTTTGCATCATATTCCTCCTCCTCAGCTGGTTCCTAAATATCATATATGGGCCTGGTAGATAAGAAGCCACTGCTGAATTATCAATTGGCTATCTTGCTCTTTAAAAAAAAATCCTTTTTTTTTTTTTTTTTGCATATCATACATAGAGTACAAACAGCGTCCCGATCTCTGGGAGAGATAAATGAGCAAATAGGAAACTAACATTGCAGCATCATCAATAAATACAAGCAATGCAACAGTGTAGGAAAGTGCCTCTTTTTGCATGGTTACCCCCTACTTTTTGCCTGAAATTTGATGCAACCTGACTTGATGTTTGCTGGGTTCCTACCAATCAGGTTTCCAAGGCTTATCTCTGACCACAGGTAAGCCCCTTATAAAAAATACCATGGGTACCAAGGGCACTGTGACCAGGGAAGGCCTCTAAGGGCTGTGGCACCTATTGTGCCACCCTTAGAGGCCCTGTACCTTAACACACATTAACTGCCATTGCAGGCTGAGTGTTTTGGTGCAGAAAAAAAGTGAAGAGTCATCATGGCACACTTCCCTGTGTGCCAAGCCTGCAACCCACTGCCTGAGGCCTGAGGCCTAGGTAAGTCTCTCCTTTAGCAGGGTGCACTAGCCCTCAGGTGAGGGTACAGTGGCATGAGCCCTATACCCCTCCATTCTTAGACATTGTATGTGTAGTAAAGCCATTAAGAGTATATGGTCTAAGAGTTGATAATTATGATCTCCACAGCTTCATAATGGCTTTACTAAAAACTGGGAAGTTTGGTAGCAAACCTCTCACCACATTAAACCCACACTGATGCCAGTGTGGTATTTAATGTAAAATGCACTCAGAGGGTATCTTAGAGATGCCCCCTGAAATCCAACCAGCCCTGGTGTGATTCCTGAATGACTGCTCGCCATTTGCCACCACCAGACAGGTTTCTGGACCTCTAGGTAGACAGCCTCTGCTCTCTGGATCTGAAACAAAGACATTCCTGGGCAGAGCTATCATGCCTCCTACCTCAGAATGGGCTGGGTCCATGAAGGGGAAGCTTCAAAGGCCTGCCACCTTTGGAAGTGTCTTTGCCTTTTGCTGCCCCTAGCAAATGACTCCCACTGGTTCTGGTCCCCACTTTGGGTGGGAGAATCGGCAGGAAAACCATGCTAGGAAGAGAGGTGTGCCAACCTTTTCCAACCCCACCCCTCAGGTGGGGAAGGCGAGGTGAAGCCCACATCTCAGCCCCCTCCATCTTCAAGATGAAGGGACTCAGCCATTTAGGGAGAGGCTCGTGCCCCCTTCCACTGGAGGGTGGCATAATAGAGGGTGTACCCATCCCAAGGAAGGGAACCATTGGTCCCTACCTGTACACCCTTTGTCACCTTCAAATTTCGTACTTGCCCCCTCTGTTTCAAGGAAGAAAGAAGAAGGACCGAAGAGCCATGCTGACTCAGGAAGAAGTGGACACCTACTGCTTTGGTCCCAGCCCTACTGGCCTGTCCTGACTTCGAACTGGCTACAGCGAAGAAAACCTTGCTCACTTTGCCACTGGATTCCAGCTAGCCTGGCTGATGATTGGTGTTACCCAGAAACCGGTCCCAGGATGCTTGTTTCCGGTTCAGGGAAACCTGGCTTGGCAGTTAGGGCTGGACTGTTTCATTGAGGCACAGGGTCAAGACTGATTTGCATATAGCTGGGTCTGAACTGAGGTGGCGAAGTGAGCTAAAGAATGATGATGGATTCACCCAGATGGGGGTGAGTGTCTGAAATGTTTCAGCGCTCCGTCCATCATCTCCTTGTGTTTACAGCGAAGAAACTAGCATGTCCAGCAGCCCTCCAGAGTCCTGAAGACCTGCCCTGCAAACACCTTACTGACTTTGTCTCCCGTGAGTACATCATTTGCTCAAATAAAGGCTCTAAGACCAGAATCCGGATTCCAGCAACTCAGCGATTCTGCACCACTCTGCACCCGACACCCAAGACCCAAGTTTGAGTGGCCCAACACCACGAGGAGGTCTATCCAGTGATCCAGACTGTGATCTGGTGATCCTCGACCTCCCTCAATTTCCAAGATGACTCCTGCAGCCTCAGTCTGAAGGGTCCCCCAGACCGCGATGGGAGATGGCAAGAAAACCTGATGCAAGACACACCCTTGCACCTGACGCCCCATGGCCTTGGGTGGCCCATCGAAGGTGCCCAGGCATCCCACAAGAACCCAATTTACCTCTCCAGCAGGTGGTCGCCTTCAGGAAGTCTCTCTGCATGAGCCTGGAGTAACTTTGCTAGACCGAAGGTCCCCATTGGAATCCACAGGGCCCCCGACCTCGCCTTGAAACCCTGGACCCTGCCGCCTCAGTGCTGCTGGTGGTGTAGCTCCTGGGCTAATTGTTGGCCCCTGCAGTGCTGACCTTAGCCCCAGGAGCTGTGCTCCCACACCTAGTGGCCTGCTCACAAGCAGTCTCTAGCCGAAAGTCCCCTTAGTCCCATTGGGTAACATTGGGCCTCTGCACTTTGCACCCGGCTGCCCCAGTGCCGCTGATGGTACAACTCGAGTGCTAACGTAAACCTTGGGGAACCTTGGTCCTAATGCCCAAAACTCCCGCCTGTAAGACGTTTACTTACCTGTGAAGTTGATAACCATTTTTCTCTGATAGGAACCCATGTTATAAGATTTTGGGCCAAAAATGTTTTAAGTTTTGAACTGTTGCTTCGAGTCAGGAAAACAGTAACTTTAACTCATGCCAAGAAAAGTCTTACTTACCTGGTATTGTGAGATCCTCAGGTAGGGTTTCTAGGCAGTTCACCTCTGTACTCTAATATATCATGGTACTTAAGTCCAGCCACAATATGGTGGATACCTCTGAGTAGTGATGGGAGGAGAGATGGTGAAGGGATAAACAGAGGAGTATGTAGAAGGGAAATGGCGTAGAATGAGGAGACTTATACAGATAGGAAAATCTTCAAGATCTATAGTGGGGTACTGATGGGTGGTGAGCATGTTTTATGGGTGTTGTCTAGCAGGTGTAATCTATTGGGATCTGTACAGTGATCCTAGCAGTGTATGCTCAAAACGGGAGAGTAGAAACAACTCGTGGTGGGTAAGGTCGACAGACGGGATGGTACAGGGTGTTGGAGGGAAGGGAGAGGACAGGGAGTATGAAGAGGCCGCCTCTGTTCCACTGTGGGTTTAGGGTATGTGGTAGGTAACTGGGGGTGTTGACAGTCGGTAAAGTGAGGGAGCGGGTGTACTATGTAGCAGGATGAGGGATAGTACAATCATATGTTGAAGTGAGTATGGCGGTAGTGTCCTGCTAGGGAGGGCAGAATAAGTTATATCACATTACGTTTTTTTTTTTTTGGTTTTAAAGCTTTATTCGACATTTGTCATAAAAGCATTCCCCTATCCCTAATACAATAAATACTACATATAAAAAATACTTCTAAAAATACATATTAAACATGAAATGTCGAATAAATACATAATAAGAATACAAGTACTTCAATTTATCAGATTTCTTAAAATATAGATTTTTCTATAAATAAAATACAATAATCCATATGGCAAAGTGCAAGATTAGGAATATACATAATTTCATTACGATGCGATTACCATAAGTGAACGAGTACGAATTAACCATGACCAAGCCAGAAATTTTGCTACCCCAACCACAAGCAATATGGAACAATCTGTTTCAAGTATCCTTAGGGCTACGGATTGGCTGCGGGTTCCCAAACTAGAGCACACAGGTTTTAACCATTTACGTCTTGGGGACGAGTACAATGGGCAACAGAACAAAAGATGGGAAATGTGCTCAATTTGTTCATTACAGTGGTGGCAATGTTCATCCCATGCTGGGGACCAGTGCTTCTTAAACGCATTCACCGGGAGTGTACCTATGCGAAATTGAAAATAAAGTTTTCTATCATAGGGTTTTTCAATAATATCCCAAAAAATTTCGCAAGAAGGGTACATTTTTATGTCTAAGAAGCGAGATGTTAGGCTTGTGCTTGTGCCGTCACTAAACATTGTAAGATATACCATTTCCCAATATAGATCTTTCAGCTTTGCCTTCGTAGGAAAGCAGGTTACGTCTTTGGTGTCCCATAGATGATTCAAGTTCAATTTTAAAAGGAGTCCCCGGTTCTCCCTTAGCCATGGGATAGTATGGAAACGGTCGAATTTAATAACGTCCGTCAGTGCCGCCGCATAATGGCTTAATTCTGGGGTCACCATAATCCGTCTCCAATATAGAAGAGGGCGTAGCCTCGCTATGTCCTCTATTCCTTTTCTTCCCATATCCAATTTTAGTGGGATTGTGGGTGTGCTTTGGGGGACCATCACAATCCCTCGTAAAAACCTGTTTTCTGCTCGGCCCAGTTCTCTCAAATTAGAAAACCCCCATAATTCAGAGCCATATAAGCAAGCCCCCAGTACTTTCATAGAATATATTTCCAACACACAATTTACTGGCTTTGTCAGCGAGGAGCGGTGTTTTAGGGTAATTGCGCCTGCTAGCTGCCTAAACTTTAGTAAAGTTGTGGTTATGTGTGGTTTCCAACTCATTTTTCCTTGTAGAGTGATACCTAGGTAAGAGAAAGAGTCCACCCTTTCTAAGGGTGTACCTTTATATTTTATTACACCTTTGAAGGTGGACTGCTGGTTGAGGCACATGAATTTTGTTTTGGAGGTGTTCAGTTCAAGGCCCCTCTCGTCACAAAATATACCAAAGGCATCAACCACTTTTTGAAGCCCACTGGGGGTGCGGGAAAGTAAGAGCGTGTCATCCGCGAACATGAGGACAGGTACACGAGAGCCTGCGATTACTGGGGCGTCACTAGCAATCTTCTCTAGATGCTCAACGATACCATTTATATAAATTGAGAAGAGAGTCGGTGCTAGGACACACCCTTGCCTCACCCCACGTTCTACCGGAAAGGGATCAGTTACTTCTCCTTGCTTGCCCCACCTTATTCTTGCAAAATTATTTTCGTGGAGACGAACAAGGAGCGTAAGCAATTCCTGGCTTAAGCCCACGTCCGCCAAGGTCTGCCAGAGTTTTTCTCTGGGGACCAAGTCGAAAGCGGCTTTTAGGTCCACAAAAACTGCATACAATGTCCCCTTCTTTAGAGTTAACATTTCTCCAGTAGATGGTTAAAAAGTGGAGGACTTGATCAACGCTGCTAGTTAGAGGGCGAAATCCAGCTTGATAAGATGACAAGATATTATTTTCGTTGATCCATTGCTGCAGTTTATTTTGGACTAATCGGCCCATTAGTTTTTGTGCTGTATCAATCAGACTAATGGGTCTATAATTTTTGGCCAGGGTTCTATCACCTTTCTTGAATATGGGAATAATTTCGGCTCCCTTCCATGAGGCAGGCACTTTCCCTCCCATTGCCACCGCATTAGCCAGCATTGCAAAATAGGTACACCAGGAATTACGATCCGATAAAAATATATCAGCCGGAATTCCATCCATGCCTGGAGCTTTGCCCCCAGCCACACAATCCAGTACAATGCTCACATCCTTTTCAACAAATATTGGAGATTTGTAGAAGACTTGTGGAGGCGGAAAACCAATGATAAATATGGGATTACAAGCATACTGTGGTTGGAAATATTCCACCCAATTGCTTTTCGAAACATGGTTCGTAGGATGGAGTGCTGTGCCACCCTTTTCCCATTTTACTGTGGTCCAGAAGCGCTTAGAATCCTTGGAGGCACACGCCTCCTTGAGTTCGCGCCAACATTCCTCATCCCAACGCTTCTTTGCCAGTTTTTGGACCTGTCTATACTGGTTTCTCGCCAACCTTACTGCTGTTGCATTTCCTGTTCTCAGTTCCACGCTAAGGTTATCTCGTGCTATCCTGCAACTCCTGTCATACCACCCTTTACTCTCTTGGACTTTTTTCTTTTTATTTGAGGCTACTGTTTTGACAAAGAAACTTTGAATTTTCGAAAATAGTTTCTCGTGGGCAGCCATCATGTAGTCTGTAAAATCAGTCCTCCCATAATGGCACTTAATCTTGAATACCTCGGTCACCACTAATTCCTTTAGAGTCTCTAGATTGACAACATCTTCTAAGAGCATACTCCACTTCAAGTGGCGAAGATTGTTTGAGCTTACAAGATCTTGCGTCACCATTTGGTTCCCTCTTGGAAGATCGGACATTTCATGGTAGGGATGGAGTGTCAGGCACAGTGGATTATGATCACTTTCTATTTTGTCTTTCACTTCCATATCCACCAATTTATCCCAAGCCCTTACGTCCAGTAGTATATAATCTATTCTGCTGGCTGCTCGACCGTTATCGAATGTATTTTTCCCCATTAAATCAGAGGATGCCCGTCCATTTACTGCTCTGAGCCCTCTTGATAGACAAAGACTCTTCAGTTGGATTGCTACTGTGCTCCATTTTCTAATTGCTGGGATATCCAGTTGGGGAATTCTCCACTTGGTATCCTCATCTTCGGCCAGGGTCCTATCCTCTTCGCCCAAAGGTTCGAAGGTGGTGTTAAAATCCCCGCCTATTATTACATGGGGTAGCACTGGTAGCATTTCAATATAGTGCTCGAGGGTCGTTAGGGTCTCTGATGGTTTACCCCTACCAACTCCCCTGGAATAGAGATTGAACAGGGCTAGTTGTTGACCATTTTGCCAACTAATGTCAAGAGCTATAATATCATTAGAGGGTATAGACCTTTGTTTAACTGAGCAATTCAATGTTTGACGTACCCAAATTAACAGGCCCCCAGAGTGTCGACCCACTCGGTTTCTTATGGCTGGGACATGAAAGTTCAAATACCCTTGCCGGAAAATTGGGGAGAGCGCCCAAGTTTCTTGCAACATTATTATATCGTAAAGGTCGATAAAATCGACCCAATCTGGGATGTTTAGCTTGTTTGTAATGCCAGCTATATTCCAAGAAATAATAGATAATGGCAATATGTCCAGTTGGTGCTGAATCTGATCAATATCAGAAGTGTATATTCGATCTTCGAGTTCTATACCTGGCGCTAAGTCACCATTAAATATTGGTGGATTCTCAATTACCTCTAGTGTTCTTTTTTGCCCCATCCAAACTCTACTTAGATCCTCTGGGGAGGGAGTGGGGGATGCCTTAGAGACCGGGGTCAATTTATCTAATACAGGCTCATTAGAAATAAAAGTCCTATCATGTCCCTGGTGCAGCTGGATTTCAGGAGCGACAGGAAAAGCACATGCGAGTCAATCACACTCGTTTAGGTCAGATAGCGCGGAGTAGTGGTTATCCAACCTTAACCCCCACTCGTATAATGGGTCAGTCCTGGCCCTTCTATTTCCCACAACTGTCCACTTTGTTCTCAATATGCTAGGTTTAGCTACTAGTCCTCTTCTACTATAGAAGAAATCCAGTGTCAGTGGTATTATTTCTGCTGTTCTAAGTTGTGGAGGGAAGATGTTCCGTAGGACATCAGATAAAACTTCAGGGCCCTTAAAATTCAAAACCACACAATCCCCTTGAAATTTCTTTGCCTTAGTGCCTATCCACTTAACCCTTCTTGCTATGAGCAGATCATCAGATAATTTTTCCTTACCCCAGGGGGATATGTGCATGTTATTGCTAAGCCACTGCAAAGCCTTATTTCGTAAGGAGTCCGAGGACTCGATCTGCCCTATTTTCAGCGTTGGTGTGTTTGCAAGTACTAGAATCAAGGGGGAAGCTTCAACGATTAATTCAACTGGGCCGGTTTCTGGATTAAGAGTCTCAGAGGCAGTATTGCCTACTGGTTGTACTGTTTCTAATGTTGAGGCGGTATTAGGAGTCTCACCATGTCCAGAGCAAGTTCCCCCAAGTGTTTTCCCTGCAGCCTCTATATGTTCAAATTTGGTTATTATTAGGTTTGATATTTCCCCCACCCCCTCATTGGTTTTTCTTAGGAGGGTCTCTAATTTATTAACTTTATTAGCTAATTGGTCTACTTTTGATATAAGAGGTTTCATTAACCCTGATAATTTGGACTCCAGTGTTCCCATGAGCTTATTTAAAAAGGTATCCTCCCAATCTACACTTTCGTTCTCTTCTTTCCTTATCCCTTCTTCCACCCTTTTCTTTGCTCTTCTTGGTGGGGTTACAGATTTAGTTTTACAGGAACGTAGGCCACCTCTTCTAGGAGGTACCTTAGTAATCCCTTTTTTAGCTCTTGGTGCAGGGACAGGAGTGGGAGGAGTATTGCTCTCTGGATCTAGCTCCACAATTGTGTCAGATTTATTTGGCTCTTCTAGGATGAGTAGATCAACAAAGGGATCAAGTTGTTGGACAATAGAAGCCGTGGATACATTTATTGTGGAAGAATCATAGGGGTCCTCAATCGGGTCGATGGTGGTGATTTCATCTCTAGCGGACTGGAATATTCCTGATTGGTTAATTTGGGCACAAGGTGGGGAATCCATAAGTCCCAGGGAAGACCTCCGATCATTATTAATCTTTGCCACTACCTGGACCAAATAATTGTCCATTGTGTTTGCCAGGGTGACAGGTGTTTTTTGTCTCGACATTATGATCAGTCAAACCTGAGCAGAAATGCCCTGATGGTAAATATAATAAGTCAATTACACTTTGAATATGAATATATATCGTCTTACCACAGGTGGATTTGAGGTTAGGGGAAAGAGGGCTGGCCCAGTCCAGTCTCTCACAGTCTAGAACGGGCTAAAACGGGCCCGCCCTTGGCCCGGGCTTCGCCCGGCGTCCCGCGAGACGGGGGTGACAACAATTTTATGCGCCTCCTGGCGCTCGATTGACGCGGTCAGCGTCGCCGGGAATGCTGGGAAATGTAGTTTTGGCAAGCCGCAGCACCGCGCTCCGCTCAGCGGTCCGACCCACAGATGGAACAAGGGTCAGGCGGCGGGAGACGGGTGGGCGAAGACTCGGCTTCCTCAGATGCTTGTTCTAGGCAGCAGGAGTACTTTAGCAGCAGATAGGTTTCTGAAAGGTTCCCCACTCGACCGGGGTGACAACAATTTTATGCGCCTCCTGGCGCTCGATTGACGCGGTCAGCGTCGCCGGGAATGCTGGGAAATGTAGTTTTGGCAAGCCGCAGCACCGCGCTCCGCTCAGCGGTCCGACCCACAGATGGAACAAGGGTCAGGCGGCGGGAGACGGGTGGGCGAAGACTCGGCTTCCTCAGATGCTTGTTCTAGGCAGCAGGAGTACTTTAGCAGCAGATAGGTTTCTGAAAGGTTCCCCACTCGACCGGGGTGACAACAATTTTATGCGCCTCCTGGCGCTCGATTGACGCGGTCAGCGTCGCCGGGAATGCTGGGAAATGTAGTTTTGGCAAGCCGCAGCACCGCGCTCCGCTCAGCGGTCCGACCCACAGATGGAACAAGGGTCAGGCGGCGGGAGACGGGTGGGCGAAGACTCGGCTTCCTCAGATGCTTGTTCTAGGCAGCAGGAGTACTTTAGCAGCAAATAGGTTTCTGAAAGGTTCCCCACTCGACCGGGGTGACAACAATTTTATGCGCCTCCTGGCGCTCGATTGACGCGGTCAGCGTCGCCGGGAATGCTGGGAAATGTAGTTTTGGCAAGCCGCAGCACCGCGCTCCGCTCAGCGGTCCGACCCACAGATGGAACAAGGGTCAGGCGGCGGGAGACGGGTGGGCGAAGACTCGGCTTCCTCAGATGCTTGTTCTAGGCAGCAGGAGTACTTTAGCAGCAGATAGGTTTCTGAAAGGTTCCCCACTCGACCGGGGTGACAACAATTTTATGCGCCTCCTGGCGCTCGATTGACGCGGTCAGCGTCGCCGGGAATGCTGGGAAATGTAGTTTTGGCAAGCCGCAGCACCGCGCTCCGCTCAGCGGTCCGACCCACAGATGGAACAAGGGTCAGGCGGCGGGAGACGGGTGGGCGAAGACTCGGCTTCCTCAGATGCTTGTTCTAGGCAGCAGGAGTACTTTAGCAGCAGATAGGTTTCTGAAAGGTTCCCCACTCGACCGGGGTGACAACAATTTTATGCGCCTCCTGGCGCTCGATTGACGCGGTCAGCGTCGCCGGGAATGCTGGGAAATGTAGTTTTGGCAAGCCGCAGCACCGCGCTCCGCTCAGCGGTCCGACCCACAGATGGAACAAGGGTCAGGCGGCGGGAGACGGGTGGGCGAAGACTCGGCTTCCTCAGATGCTTGTTCTAGGCAGCAGGAGTACTTTAGCAGCAGATAGGTTTCTGAAAGGTTCCCCACTCGACCGGGGTGACAACAATTTTATGCGCCTCCTGGCGCTCGATTGACGCGGTCAGCGTCGCCGGGAATGCTGGGAAATGTAGTTTTGGCAAGCCGCAGCACCGCGCTCCGCTCAGCGGTCCGACCCACAGATGGAACAAGGGTCAGGCGGCGGGAGACGGGTGGGCGAAGACTCGGCTTCCTCAGATGCTTGTTCTAGGCAGCAGGAGTACTTTAGCAGCAGATAGGTTTCTGAAAGGTTCCCCACTCGACCGGGGTGACAACAATTTTATGCGCCTCCTGGCGCTCGATTGACGCGGTCAGCGTCGCCGGGAATGCTGGGAAATGTAGTTTTGGCAAGCCGCAGCACCGCGCTCCGCTCAGCGGTCCGACCCACAGATGGAACAAGGGTCAGGCGGCGGGAGACGGGTGGGCGAAGACTCGGCTTCCTCAGATGCTTGTTCTAGGCAGCAGGAGTACTTTAGCAGCAGATAGGTTTCTGAAAGGTTCCCACATTACAGGAAGAATTAGGATATCAGCTTTCGAAAGAGTGTGATAGCTAACCTCGTGTGTAGGGGGTAGGAGACAATGAATGTCTACCTACGCGACCAAGTGTTGGTTGGGGGTGGGTAATCACCTATGAGGAGAGGGCGAAGGGGGTGGGCAGTGCTAAGAGGGGGAGGAAGAGGCAAAAGAGAAGAAGAAAAAAGTGAGGGTAACGGAAGTGGGGGAATTAAAAAAAGGGGGGTGGTGAGGAAGAAGGCAAGAGGAGGGGACACTGCGGGGCAGATAAGCAATAAGAAGTGGTGGAGGAGAAGGGCCGGGGAGCTGGACAACCCTCATGTCTTTGAATGGCTAACTGACGATTTAAGGTGGGCTGATTAGAACCGTAGGGTGCTTGTTTGCAGTCTCCCTGAGGAATGAATCCCACGTCTGCGTGAATACCTCAATCTGATCTTGTAATCCGTAAATAACACGTTCATGAGATGCCATTTGGATCATTGCTGCCATCCAGTCCTCTTGTGAGGGGAGTATGGCTGACCTCTATTTTCTAAGGATACAGGGCTTGGCTGTGTCTAGTGCCGTGTGAAGGAGGGGGCGCTGTGATCGTGTCATGTCCAGAAAGTATCCGATGTCATGTAGAAGGATAACTTGAGGCTGGAGGGGCAGGCAAAGGAAATTGACTCTCCCATGGTGTTCCCGATGTAAGACCAGAAAGGCTGGATAGAAGGGCATTTGCAAAGTATATGGGAAAGGTCGTAGTGCATATCCAGGCATCTCCATCACCTGGAGTGATGCAGTAGGCTGGACTTGTGCAGTTTCATTGGGGTCCAATACCAATCATGGAGGGTTTTGAAGAGGCAGAATTTTAGTCAAGCCTCTCGGGTTCCCCTATGCAGGCCTTCCACTATTCCTCCTCAGCTGTGAATTTTAGCCTTATTTGCCACTTGGCTTGGAGGCTATGTAGAAGGGGTTGCGAGAACAAGTGATTCCTCAGGGTGCTATAGAGGCCAGACCTCACTCCTTTGTGCCTGCCTCATAGCGATAAATACTCCACAATCGGAGAGGCCGGTTGAGACCAGGGCTGGGGGCCGAGGCAATGCCACAGGCAGTGTTGCAGCTGCAGGTATTGCCATACCTGCTGTGAGGGTAGCCCAAAATCCTCCTGCAGCCGGGTGGAAAGTTTAAGGTCACCATCCAGTATCACCTGGCTCAGTGATTGTTTGTTCAAGGCTTTCTATACGGGCCAATGAAGCATTCGTTTGTCTATTCTGATGCAGCTATTGCCCCATATCGGCGCCTTGGTGTGTAGGCGAAGGTTGACACCCATAAGACGATGGGGGGTGGTGAGGAAGAAGGCAAGAGAAGGGGACACTGCGGGGCAGGTAAGCAATAAGAAGTGGTGGAGGAGAAGGGCCGGTGACACCGTGCAGCAAATAATTCTGATGAAATTAGGGAACTCGAAACCCAACTCATTCATAAGGGAGTACCAGAATGTCCCAGCGGATCTGGGGTCTTTCTTCCATCCAGACAAGTCATGGTAATAGACTCCTGAGGGATGTGAAGAAGGAGTTGGTGAACGGGATGGGGATCTTTATTAATAAATAAAAAAATGGGGAATGACCACCATTTTCATAATGGCGATGCGGCCCATCATTGACAGTGAGAGGCAGTTCCACCATTCAACTTGTGCAGCTAGTTTGTCGATGACGGGGCCATAGTTTAAACATATGACCTGTTCCTTTTTCCGGTGAAGAAACACACCTAAATATTTAACACAGTTGGTACACCATTTTAATGGGACCTCAGATTGGAAATGGTCCGTGGAGTCTGTAGGGGTAACAGTTTGGATTATGCCCAATTAATATGTAGCCCTGAAAAATGTCAGGATCAGACAATTTCACATAGGATAGAGTCCAGGTTGCAATGGGATGGTGTATAAATAACAAGATATTGTCCATGTATAGTGAGATGAGCAGCGGGCCTGGTTTAAACTACAATCTCCTATGTATGTGTTTTCCTTTTAGGTGGCACACTAGTGGGTCAATGATATGATAAAACATAGGGGGACAGGAGGCATTCCTGCTGTGTACCTCTAACGACTGGGAAGGGTGGAGGATATAATGCGATTAATCCTATTCTGGGCAGTTGGATGCAAGTACAGTAACATGATCAAAGAAGTGAAGACCCGGGACAATCCCAGTTTGTGGCGGGTAGCCAGAAGGAAGGGTCATTCCAGTAAATCGAACGCCTTTTCAGCATCGAGTAGGGTCACAGTGGCAGGGCGGTAGGGAAGATCCTATTGAGGTCTGTAAAAACTGTGTGGAGACTGATAGTCGTAGATCAATGTGGAACAAAAACTGATTGAGTCGGAGATATAATCTGGCCCATAAATAGGAAGAGGCGAGAGGCCAGCAGTTTAGACAGAATCTTGTTGTCATAAGTTTATCTGTGACAGGGAGCAGTGAGAGATGCACAATCAATGGCCTTTGTGAGGTTTGGTAGCAATGTGATCACAGCCTCACATAGTGTAGGTGGCAAGACTCCAGATTCAAGTGCCTCAGTATACACCGCCAAAAGGGGCAGTGTCAGAATGTGTTTGTACGTTTTATAAAATGCTCCAGTAAATCCGTCCAGTCCAAGGGCCTTGGACCATCCATAGCATCTATGGCTAGAACAATCTCCTGACAATTAGACAGCTTGCTAAGGAATTGTTTTTGAGCAGTAGTAAGCCAAACCATGGCCACCTCATTTGGATAGTGTGTTAACACCAAGGTATCAATGCCTTGCCGGGTGATGTACAATTGTGTGTAGTGAGAACGAAATTTAGCAAGAATGTTTCTGTGATGTGTGTGCCATCTGCTGCATGTAGCTCCGTTATATATGAGGTGGGTCTGTATGGGTGGTAAGCGTGTCAGAGTGCATCCTGGACTGTTGCCCTCTCCATAACGGTGGGCTTCAGCATATTTCACTAGGTAGTCTGTTTTGCGCTCAGCCAGTTCCCAGAACTCTTCCACCAGGAAGGCTCTTTTTTGTAGGCCAGGGCTTGTGTATTGATGGGCATTGGTCCAGTCTAGTCCTGTTCAAGTCTTTTCCACTCGTGCAAGACTGTTACGTATAACCCTCAGGACCACTGTGTGTTTCGCAATGCGGATATTCCTGGCAAGTGCCTTGAAGACCTCCCACGGGGTGGCCTGTGATGTTACTGAGCTCTCATTAAGTTTGAAAAACTCTGTGATTCTGGTTATGAGTTCTGTGTGAAAACGCGTATTGTGCAGTGCCATCGTAGTGAAGTTTCAAAGGCGCTCATGCTCACTTGAGTGAGGGATTCTACAGGACATTTTGACCGGGGAGTGATATGAGAGGGTACGCAGCAGGTGTGTAATAGTGCTTAGTCATGAGGCAATTGTGACAGACACCAACAAATAATTTATGTGTGTCTACGTGTTGTATGAGGCTGAGTTGAAGGTGCATGCTGAGGTAAGAGCAGAGCGCAGGTGCCAGATATCACGCAATGTGTAAGTATCACATATATTGTGCAAGACATACAGGGAACAAGGTTTCCCGGCAAGATTCATGGTTGTGGTGCAAATGAGGGATCAAAAAGAGTATTAAAGTCGCCACCAAGGACAATATGGTCAGCGTCCAAATGATCAAGTTAGGTCATTAGTGCCTGGAAGAAATCGGGGTCATCTGTGTTTGGTGCATTTACATTGGCCAGGAGGATATTCTGGCCAGCCTTGATCACTGCTACCAGCTCATATCTACCCTGCTCATCAGTGAAGGTGGAGTATGGGTGGAAAGTAAGGCTTTTATGAATAAGAGTGCATACCCCACGAAAGTAAGAGCTATATCTTGAGAAATAACAATGGGAGCCTCAGGGAGTTGCGAATGTATACTTGGGTCTTGGTGGAAGATGGGTCTCCTGCAGGAAGGTGATCTAAGCCCCATTGAAGAAATCAAAACCTTCTCAGGGGTTTCACTGATACACCTGGTCCTTTTAAACCAACAAAGAAGAGATTGGCACAGAAGCTGTAATATAAGAGACATCTTCTTTATTAACATCAGATGAGGGAGATTGCGTCACACAGTAATCTCAAGTCAATGTAGAAGGCATTCTAAGGAGTAGAGAGAACAGGGGCCTTATATACCCACACAGGGGCTCAAAAGAAGGCGGTACAAGTACGCATGAGAAGTGTTACACACATAGATGGTCATACAGAAAATGCACAGTCAACAAGTAGGAGGAGTAATAAGTTGCTGACATCAGTTAGAATAGCCTGACAGTTCTATACTAGGAGCAGGTGCATTCTACTAGCTAGGCCCTTCTGAGCATGTGCAAGGCTCTGGAAGAGGGGAAAGCAAATGGCTAGCACATAGCTAACTAAAATGGCTGCCAAGTACAAAATGGCTTTCAGCTCATGCTAACAGAGCCCTGTAATCTTTAACAGATGGTCCTTTTAGCATGAGCTAAAGACATTCCCATGATCCAGTAGGAACACAGAAAATATGTGCACATTAATTTTCATACATTTATCAATATCCTAATTCATTGCTAGGTGGGCATTTCTCATTCTAAATATTGTTAAGCTTGCATATAGAAGGTATAAGCAGGAGTACAAAGGGAACAGAACATTGGGTCATACAGATAGCAGGAGAGAGTAATAACTATTATCACAAACAGAATTATTAACTTTCTAGTCCCAAGCAAATCCTAGAACCATCCAGTGAAAACATTTTCAAGGCTCCTATGCATTTCAGTGGCCATCCATTTTAACTTCAGAATAGCCAACAGCACATATCTAATAAAAACATTTTCACTAGACTTTTCTAGTGTTTCCTTTATGAGGGCTAGAACATCAATAATTATTCAAGGAAAGGGTAAAGTAACATTTGTCAACTGCTCAGATGAACTTTTCTCTCACAGAATAAACATTATTCCTAATGCAAATATTAAAGCAGTCAGACATATTATTACAAAAACAATCCTGAATTCAGGGGACCAGGAGGATCACACAGGGCCGTAGGAATTAGGACGAAGAGCTGCAAAGGGCTGCTCCTCCTCAAAAATGGGACGACTAAAGGGGTACATTTTTAACAAAAAAGAAGTTGTCGTCCTTGGGAGATTGAAGCCGCTGTACAACCAGCCAGATGGGAGTCTTCTCCCTGTGTCTGTTTGAGCCTCACAGGTAGGCTCTTGTTGTTCCCACGGTGGAGCTGCACAACTCGCAACTCAGGAATCACGGCCCAGTTTCAAGGGAAAAGTTTCTCCTTTCAGGATAGGGTGATCACCCACCAGGGCAAACGCCTTCAGTGATCCTGTCCAGTGTCACAGGCAGTGCACCAGTTTTTTTCACTTCAATCTAACAGGCACCAGAGACACAGCACCTGTACCCTAAACTCAAGTCCTTCCCTAACTCCTGTATTGCTCTGCTGGCACACTGCTCTTTGTTGGGGCCACACATTGCATCCAGTGTGCCCAGGTATCTCTTGACCAACAAACAAAGGGTGCATACTTGCAGCCACTTGGGGACCAGGATTCAGAGGCCTGATGCTAGGATCTCTGAAGCAACCCTTGTTTGAAAGGGGGTTACCTCAACCAAAAACAACCTTGCCGTTCTGGTCAGTCTGTGACACTCAGCTGGGCATCAAAAACTTGATCCACGATTTCTCCTTTCTGATTTGTGACCCTGTCTTTTTCCCAAGGCAGTGGCAGGGGTACACAATTCACATCCCAGTGTTTCTGGCCTTCTACCTTCACTGAGGTCCTAGTTGCGAGCAATGCCTGTGCTGGTTACCTTCACCTTGACTTCAAGCTGGACTGGTGCTGACTCCCCAAGCTAGATCTGATGTCCATTCCCTCTGGCAATGGTTGTAAGGCAGCAAATAACTATTGGTGGACAGAACAAAAGGTCTTAAGACAAGGCACAGAAATAATCCATCAACAGAGAGGATAGTCTCAGAATACTTCCTAGTCTTGGGACGCCCCAAATATTAGCAAGGTACCCAAGAACCACTTTCATATATGTGAGAGTAAAAAAAAACAACAGCCTGGACCTATTGGCAAGTATAAAAGGAACTCTTTTGTGAACTGACAAGAGTAATACGTCACCCAATCCCAAGCAGCCAAGGAAGTCTGTGTTCATTTACTAAATTCTGAGGAAAAGAGAAGAACAATACTGACATACTCCAAATCCTTACATCTGTGTATTCCTATATTATTCATCTGAAGACCCTCAAGAAAAAAGGAAATGTTCGACACTTTTACTCATAGACTTTGCATTACTTGTACAGGACTGCAGACACTTCTAAAATGATTTCTCTTAATAAAAGCACCTACATAGTACGCTTAGGACCACGCTCTCATGTTATAGGAGCAGCAGGAATATCTAAAACTGCTAATTCAACAGAGATTCCTATTACATAAAGAACTAAAAACGTCAACATAATGGGTATATAAATTTCTCCAGCAGAACATATTGTGACAAACAAACTCCTATAAAACAATAATTTCTCAAAAATGATCACATGGGCATCTTTCCTGCATTCTACTTTTCACAATCTAAACTATGCAACATTAGCTCTAATAAGGACTGTCAGTTTATTTACACAGACTAGCTAATAAAAACTAGCAATGCCCTTGCAAAACTGCATGTAGCATGAGAATAACATAAACAATAACGGTGTTTTCACCTGAGAATTTTAGAACAAAAATTACCCACATCTAGTTCCCCTTAAAGATCAAATAAGGGAACAGCAATCTAGACTACTCATCCTTTCATAATTTCATCAGGCAGGATGGGCAGTAACATAGCATATTTATTTATTCATTCTATTAATGCTATCAATTTGTAAAACAGTATTACTGAATAGCCAATTAAATGGCTCATGGCTATTTCACAGACAACTTAGACAGGCTAAAAAAAAGGGAGAAAAAGAGAGAGAAAACATAAATTTGCCTACCCTTAATTTGTAGAGGAGCTAGCCTCCTTCCCCCATTTTGACAGTAGGAAACCTGAAACAGGTTTCACTTCTATCAACACTATCAACCCCTATTTGTAGCAACTGGGCATAAACAAAGTTATAGGAGGTAAATAGCACATTGAGCTAGCTAAAGAACATGAATAACCAACCACCAATTCTTTTAGCAAATGTACAAGTGTAACATGAGGGCGCATGAATTCAAACTAAATCCCATTGCATCCTTAACTCAGCCCTAAAAGCATTAGTGCTATATAAATGGCAGAGCCATTCTCTTAATCAGACCTCACATATACCATTATATTGCCTTTTAAATAATATCAGTGCACAAAAACTTGCTTTTGCCAAAAAGAAAAAGTAAGCAAAACCTCTCTTTCTCTCCCTGCCCTGCAATTTCGTCGTTCAAAAAGTTTCAAATGTCGAAATGTCAAAGCAAACCTTGCTCTGAGCCCTGCTAGGCTTCTAAATGTAGAACTTCGACCTTTAACCCATTATCAGCTGTCACATTTTGTGTGCAAGGGTTTCCATCTGGTTCTCCCAATTCAAAGTGGCCCTTGAGACTGAGAGCTGAACAGCAAACCCACTCCAATCCTGTCTACCAGCAATTCAGAGGTAAGCTTAATAACTTTTGCCGGCTTTTTATGCATATTTATATTTGAAAGCAGTGTGCTGAGTGCTTGTCTAGCAGTATAGATGTCAGCTATTCATTCTATACCTACATATGTGCATTTACTGGAGCCTAAGGCAGTTTAAAAGCTGCTCTGATTGGCAGAACCTCATTTAAATAGTGAATGTTGCCCAATTTCGACTTTGGTGTTTGGGGCACTTAAGAATGAATATCCTACAATTATTTGGCATATTAGTCATCCCCAGAATGTTTCCTACACATTCCAGAGATGTGGCATCAGAAATATATAATGTATACCCTTATAAAAATGAGTTTTGTACGCCTGGGTAAAGTGACATTTCACATGTAAGTTACTCCCTACTGCGGTACAGCACTGCTTAGATTAAATTTTGATGCTAGGAGGTCACAGTATCATTAGTAGGCATTATAAATATTGATAGGTATTTGTTACCAGGCCATGCTGACAAAAAATGTAAAACCTTATTAACATCCCAGAGAACTGAATACCGTGGCTCTGGTGGAAGAGAAAGGCGAATTCCCCTGAGGAGCTTCCGCACCAGGGGATGGTCACCCACTGGATGATCCGCTACCACCGCGTGTCCCGCAGAAATCGCAGAGCGGAACGTATTAATCGTTCTATAAGCTAACCCTTTTGAAGCTAGGGAAGCCAGAAAATTCAGGATGTGAACAACATCTGCCCCCATGGGATCCAAACTCCGTTGCAAACACCAACCCATCCATCGGGACCAAGCCGATCGGTATCGCTTAACGGTACCATCGGCCCATGCTCTGGAGAGGAGCTCTGCAGCGTGGCGCAAAAGTCCAGGGACTTGCCATCGAGACCTGTAATCCGCCACGCCATCAACGAGCCGCTCACTATCAGGGGATGAGGGTTGCCCGAGGGATTGAGCAGGAGATGAGGGAGCCGGGGCAGACGGATTGGAGAAGCCCAGGAAAGTTCCATCAGAACTGGAAACCAGGCTTGCGCTCTCCAAATCGGGGTGATCAGTACCAGATCTGCCCCCTGCCGACGGACCTGAGTCGTCAACCGCAGGATCATAGTGAAGGGAGGGAACGCGTAACCCTGCTCCCGTGACCAGTCCTGGAGAAAGGCATCGGTGGCCGTCGCCCCCGGATCCGGCCGCCAACTGAAATACCTGGGGATCTGAAAATCCAGACGAGAAGCAAAGAGGTCGACGGAAAAGGGACCCCAATGGTTCTGCAAAGTGAGGAACACTGACCGGGAGAGTTTCCACAAGCTGGAGTCCCGAAGATGATGAGACTGCCAATCGGCTACCTGATTGTCCGACCCCGGTAAGTGTTCCGCAATTACCGACACATGATTGGGCAGGCAGTATTCCCAAAAATCTATGGCCAAGTCAGCCAGGGCTTTGGACCGCGTCCCCCCCAAGCGATTGATGTAGTGAACCGCCGCCACATTGTCCATTTTGAGGAGGACGCACGAGTGAACCTTGTTCCTCGTCCAACAACGCACTGCGAAAGAGCCGGCCATGCGCCCCAAACAGTTGATGTGGAGAGAACCTTCCTCGGCGGACCAACCTCCTCCTGTAGTGAGATCGCCACAACGTGCTCCCCAACCGGAGCCGCTGGCCTCGGACTCGATCACCAGGTCGGGACGGGAACCGAAAATGGCATGCCCGTTCCATGCGTCCATGTGGGCGAGCCACCAATGAAGCTCGGCCCTGACCTCCTCGGAGAGCGGGACTTCCTGAGCATATGTCAAACCCCTGCGGAGGTGAAATGCTTTGAGACGGTGAAAGGCCCGAAAATGCAGGGGGCCCGGAAAGATGGCCTGAATCGCGGCTGACAGGAGTCCAACCACCCTGGCAATACTGCAGAGGGAAGTCAGCTGTTTCCGAAGCAGCTGTCAGATCTTGTGGCGAATCGTCGACATCTTCCTGGAAGGCAGACTTAAGGTCGCAGCCACAGAATCGATCAAAAACCCGAGAAAGGTGATGGAATGAGTGGGGTGGAGACAAGATTTGGCTTGGTTTATGACAAACCCTAAAGACTGCAACAGGAGCACTGCCGACCGGAGCTGGCGCAAGAGGGTCTTGTTGCAGGGATTCTGCTTATACACAGAACTATGCGTAGAACCCCAGGACCTCAGTGAGTTGTGGTGTACCAGAAACTCACCTCAGAACCCAGAACCCTGTATCCGGCTAGCATAAGTGTCCCATTCGTTATCCGAGATTTAGCTCGGCGGTCCCAATGAAAAGACAACCCAGAACACGCGACTCAGTACATACTCAGGAATGGTGGGAATCGGAAATACCTGTTCGTATATTATTCTCACATCAGTCCACAACAAGAATCAACAGAGACACGGTGAAAATAAAAAGAGTTTATTTTTATAGACCACGTGTCCTAATATGCAGTACTTTGGCTAATACAAGCAGACAAATGATTAAAATCAAAACCATCAACATAGTTACAATTCCATAGAATATAAAAGGGGTGATCATGTTATAATGACAGTGGATACTACCACTTTCCCTTTACTAAGAAGCCAATATTATTATTAGTCTAACAGAAGGTCTCTTAGGCTTGAATAGGGGACCCCATACCTCAAAGATCAGCTTAGTGAAATCACATCACAGAAGCATCAGGAGTCTTCTCGCAGGAAGGCTCGTCTTCGGTCTGAATAATAAACATGATGTCTGTGATATTAAAAGCACCAACTTTCAGGTATGTGCAGCTGCTCGTGTGTTATGACTAAATAGTGGGTCGATCAACCTAGAGTGGAAAACATGCATTGTCTAACAACTCAGACTGTTTGTCACATCGTGTGCAGACCAAGGTCGCTTCGCAGAGCTCGGGATGGTAACAACAGATTGCTCTCGTGTGAGGCAAAACTCGAGTCAGCAGTTCGTTTAAGCAATGACATGTGAACACAGTGTCGTGTGCAAAAGCAGCAAGATGGCTTTCTAACTTCTGACGTGGTTATGCTAACTTAACAATGTATGTACGTATTAAGGGAGTCCTTACGACATGCCCCCTTGATCGAAGCACTACTTAGTATGCAAGAAAAGAGAGAACGCAGAGTTCAAGCACGACAGAGCAGAACAAGGCGTATCCAATTTAAAAAGGAACTGGTCAGTTCAGGCAAAGTTCGAACAGGAAAAAAAAAACCAAAAAGCGATAGAAAAAACAAAAAACCTCAAACGTACCGTGGGAGGTGAAAAATGAACACACGCCTCACCGGGCAGAAGTGCAGACGCACAGGGACAGTTCAAGACACGTGAGGAAAACACAGTGGACTAAAGTTCACTCAATCCATGAAAGTATATGCAGCATATGTGGCCACAGCTTCCAGCAGAAAATCATTGGCACGGCCACTGAAGGTTTCAGCCATCCAGTTAAGTAAAGAAAAGGAACATACGTGTTCTTCTATCAGCGGAGCCTCTAGCACCATCGGAGGGCAACCAGCGTGTACTTCCAAGTAACTCATATTCAAGAAGTCATATGCCGCTCTCACGATGTCCCAATTACCCAGGATACTATGCGCCGCACCGCAGGCCATAATCCGAACACCAGAACAGGCAGACTCGTGAGACACTAAGGGCCTCATCAGTCGATCAAAATCCGGGTCCGGAGACACCATGTTGGTTAAGCACAAATCCATAGGCCATTCAAAGGGACAATCTAGGCAGTGGAAGACAGGTTGCACGCAGGTGAAGTAGGAATACCGGAAGGATAATCCATATGCCAGGCTCAAAGTCGCCAACGGCAGGACACCATAGTAATCAAGCATCCTGTCACGAAGAAGCTGCAGACGGGACAGGCTGTCGTGTGGCACAGAAAGAGCAGCCATTCCGCAAGATGAAAAGTAAAAGTAGCACACCTGCCACTAGAGCCAGAATTAACGGGACACCTCCAAAGACGCTGGAGAAAATAGAATGAAAAAATGCCGGAATCACACCAAAAATAGTTTGGAAAGAGGTCACGAGGCCCGAGCCCACAAGTTTAAAAAAATGAGCCAGGCCAGTCGTGGACGAGGCATTGAAAATTGTTTGGATCAAAGCACCAAAATGCAGGGGGAGGTCAGTATTCAACAGCGCCTGTACCTCGGTGCGCGTATTTGCTACGTGAAGGACAAATGTTTCCCGGGAGGAAGTCAATGGCACCTCCTTTTGGGACAATAGCGCTCTTATTCTGCTCATTTTGTCGAACTCTGCTTTCAAGGTTGGAATTGAAGGCCAGATAGAAGCATCCAGCCTCCCATGCGGGGGTGGAAACAGGACGTTATTGCAGCAGACAACCCTCTGTGTTACAGTTACTATATACGGGATCCCTACTAACATCCCGCAGCAAGCTTCATTATTCAAAATTAAATAACTACCGTTTGCAAGCAGCGTGAAAGATGGCGTAATCACTGGTACCGGGATACCTTTGAGGACGCAGGCCAAGTTCGGAGCGTGTACATTACAAGCACCGTGTAATTGAATGTGCCTACACACAACAGAATGATCAGGTGACGTTGTACATTCTTCACCGTTCAGATAAACCTCAGTACCGTCCCTTGTACACCTATACGTAAAGGGGAGGGACCAGACTTCATGTATGAAAGCGGTACCCAGCTGTTCATATCTACCCAGAGCATAGTGTTTCATACAAGAGGTAAACTTAAAAAGCGCAAACGGTAGACTTATCAATCCGTGTAAGAGCCACACAGCGGAATCGACTTCCGCAACAGAAAAAGGTAACGGCTCCAATTTCTCAATATGGAGCAGGGAATATGTAGCATCCTTCATGGACATGAACTGCTGTTTGTCAGTAAGGTTAAAGGGAAGAAATAACGATGTTGTATTCAGATAGTCCCAAGGGACCTTCCCTGCCTTCAATGTTTGTAATGTCCATGCAAACTGCATAACAGAACGCAACTGGTTTTGACCATGATACAACACAGACATGTCATCCTGCACAATATCAACAATTGAAGAAACAATATTATCTAATGTATAAATGCGAGAAGAAAGAGTGTTAATGCTGTTATCAATTACTGCTAATACTTTTTCCATATTAGCCTGATCAATAGCTCTCAATCTTGAAGCTGCCTCAATTTGCGACAGTTTCCATACTTCGTTGTAAATAGCATACGCCCATCTCTTGGATCTGCCACCCACAGGACCTTTAACAAAATCATTCAAATCTATTTTGTCATGTAACTTTGATAAATGAACTTTGACAGATGCCAAGGTGGAATGTCGCAGCCAGGACTGACATAATTTCCCCACAGAGTATGTAGTTACTGTATGTGACGACTCAAACCGGGGGTCCACTCGATCTTGAGTATACCCCGGTTTCAGTCCTAGAAAACGACGTTGACAGGCATCAGAACTGCTTTGCCAAATTAACCAACCCTCACTATTAAATTTCGAAATATTGAAAGACGAATTGGAAACCAATAACTGCAAAGCAGGAAGGGACAGATCTGTGTGATTATTCCAATTTGGGTAAGCACCCAGATCCGGCACAGAAGGCGAATTTAGTATTTTAGAAGTGGCCAATCCGAAACAGGTGGTTTGGAAGATGGTTGCATTTAAAAACAACATATGATTTGGTACTAGACAGGCACGGTGTAAAGCTTCAGTTCCCTGAACCTGCCACGGTTTGGAACCCCAAACCGACTTAAGATCAATAGTAGCCTTCCATAGATCATAACCTTTGATTGACAACTCATCCATAAAGGACTTAGAATATAGCAATTTGGTGTGTGTCAGTCTAACCTTGGAGGCAGACTCAGGCTTAACTTTAAAATAAAAGGATGCCGGGGCTGAAACACTGAAATCAGTAAAATAAGTAAACTTATCAACTAATGTGTGTGAACTGCCAAACGAGGGGGTGGGACAATGTTCCCACTGGATAAAATTTACAAAATTTCTAAACGAATTTGATTTATGCAAGAAGTGATTGCCATAATGTTGAAAACAATACTGTTCCGCATAATTAGCCGCATTTTCATACAAATCCTCTGCATCAAAGGCGGCATAATATTTCAAATCTGAAAACAGTGCTTCAATGGCGTGTACATCCCAATCATCAGAACGTATGTTCTGTTTAACTACATCACCCATAGAAACACGAAATACATTAGGCACATTAATGACCTCTGTAGGCCCATGAATTTGAAATTTAACTGCATCCCATGCGATTCCATCCATGACGGGCCAGGCAGTAATATTCACAAAAGTCTGGTCCCTTTTCATGATGTGGGATGAGGAGTGGGGAGCCAAAGTTCCATTGATAAGTCTAATTGTCGATCTCTCTTGGAGATAATGGCCATCCACCAAACGGAAGAAAACTACAACAAATCCAATGGACATAAACAAAAAAATACCAAAAAGCATCAACCAGATGTATGTCCAAGGAGCTATCAAAAAATGTTTCTTAAACCAGCTCACAAAAACAGCAATGTTTGATGGGGGAGTTGAGGGCAAAGAGTTAGTGTCAAAGGAAAAACGGGACTGGCCAAGTGCTGTAGATTGTAAAACAGGCGAAGGTCCACGTGTAGGATAAGCATACTCAGTCTCATCGGACAAACCACCAGCCGGTGGTATCAGCAAGGGATCAGTAACTGAATGCATCTCGATTGCAACATCAGACAAGAAGCAGGAACCATCATTGAATTTCTTTGCATTGTCTGGCATGAAACTGCCGGAGTCATACTAAGAAGTATCGGCCACTCGCTGAAGTTTGACATTGTCAATAGAGATGTACCTGTTTTCTTTGCGACCAGGAAGTGGAGGTAAAATGACTGTTCTTGTACCCTGCACTCCAAGCACTGGAACTGGAGCACGATAAGAGGGGCCGAACTCCTTCTTGTTCTCCACCTTCTCACGGACCAGATCACCAACTCGGGGTAGCCAGCCGACTACCGGAATCTGAACCTCAGCTTCAGACGTGGAGGGCAAATGTTCTTTCGAAAGAGAGTCTCTGGCTTCTTGTAGAGTCTGCAAAACAGCACAGTGATCATCTACGTCAAAGGGTGCGGTCGCCGCCGCAATGTCTAGACCATCAAGGTCTGGAACAAACATTCTGATTCCGAAGAGCATCATGTACGGGGTCCGCCCACCCAGAGACCTTCTAGGGAGATTATTTAGTGCACGTTGGACGTTATACAAATGGGCTTGCCAGTTCCGGCCTGTGCCTAAAACACGAGCTGTCAATGATTGCTTTAAGTCACGGTTCATTCGCTCCACCACACTATTACCCTCAGGTCGGTAGGGAGACGAAAATTTGACAAGGACCCCCAAATTTTTCATAGCCTCCTTGTAAGCCTTAGAGGCGAACGCAGGGCCCTGATCAGAATGGAAGGTACCACACGCAAAAGTTCCCACAAAGACACGCAAATCCCTGATGACAGTCCGCGAGTCAGCACTCCTTTGTGGCCACACCCATAGAAAACGTGTGCACGAATCCACTGCAACCAAGATGTACTTGTACGCAGTATCAGAAGAAAAAGGACCGCAGTGATCTAAATAAACACAACCAAATGGCTTATTAGAGATGTACAGCTGTGTCTGTGGTGGGCGCGCAACAGTAGAAGGTTTAATCTGTTGGCAAATGTCACAATCAAGAACATAAGCGCGCGCTTGTTTATATAAACCAAACCACCAGTAACGTTGTTGTAGCAGAGATATTGTAGCAGACACACCGGCGTGGGCTGACGCCAACCCCTCGTGCGCAGCCAAGATCAGTGCTGGTCTGCAGTCCGCGTTGGGAATTATTCTATCACCAACGTCGTTAATCCTCACTAATGGGACGTTATCAGGACTTAAATGATAAATATACCGAGAGGGAAAACCCTTCGGGTAATCTCCTCCCTTCTCCGTAGCAGCAATAGCTGCCAAGATGTCATCATCAATCTTACTTTTGGATCTTGTAACTACTGCCACTAAGTATGTAGCCACTGCTGTTTTCGCTGCCTCATCAGCTAAGCTGTTGCCGACAGCATGGACACCAAGCCGCTGGTGACCAAGAGTGTGAATAACACTTACGAGAGGGAGACGTTCTTTAAAGTCCGCCACTCGAACCCAAAGCGTTTTATGCTTAATTGTGCTACCTTTAGTGTCGCGGTTATCATTCTGAGACCAGAAGTGTAAATTGTCATTGTAGGACTGGACACAGTAGAAGGAGTCACTCACTACAAGAGTAGTGACTCGGGGATCAGCAAACTCCAGTGCAAGCACCAGAGCCCGGAGCTCCGCCAATTGCGCGGTACAATCACCCAATGACTGCGTATGCACTGCATCAGATTGGAATTCACCATTTACGAATGTACCTACGACAATTGCGCAAGCCGCAGAATAAGCGTGCTTCGATCCAATTGCGGGTTGCGCAGACCCGTCAGTGTATATGACACAATGGTATTCTTCGAGCGGGCGCAAAGACAGAGGTGCCGGATGAACGAATTCATACTGCAAGTACTCTTGAGTCTGTAATGAGGCATCAAAGATGTAAGTGACGTCTGGCGACGTCAATGTTGTAGCCCATTGTATCCACCGTGGATGCAAAGCTTTAGAATTGGGTACACTTGCTTTAGTCACTGCCTCTAAAGCAGGATATGGAGTTACAACCAGAATCTGTTTCCCATACGACAGTGCGCATTCCTTGAGGATCGCCATCTGCACAGCAGTCAGAACTTTTTCGACCGTGGAAAAACGTAATTCAGCAGAGGTGTACAAGTGGGATTTGTACGCAATGGGGACTGTGTCGCCCTCATTAAACGTCAAATACGTGAACCCCACCGCGCCTGGTACTATTCTTATTACCAGGTTAGTGCGGTTATCACGTGTCAGCAAGTATTGTGAAGCAAGAAGGTCAGCCTGTAAAGACTGTAAAATAGCAGAGTGTTCTAGCTGCCAGCTAGATTTCGAAAACGAAGGCTGTACCAAGGCGTAAAGCGGCTTGATACGCTGGGCATAATCAGGAATGTACGTACAGCCGAAATTCAGAAAACCCAGCAGAGATTGTAATTTCTTCAGTGTCGTAGGAGCACTTAAGCGTGCACACTTTTCCAGAAAGTGGGGGGCTAACCCCTTACCTTCATTGTTGAGCTCGTAGCCCAAAAACAACACCGTATATTCTGCGATGTGTGACTTCGCAAAATTGAATTTGTAGCCATAGTCTGCAAAACTCACGATAATATTGTCAACGCGAGACAGATGCGGCATCAGCTCATCATCCGTAAGATAGATATCGTCAACATATGAGTATGCTTCGGGGTCTATTCTTTCTAAAAGAGAAACCACGCGAGCAGAAAAGACGCCAGGGCTATTTTTGTAACCCATGGCTAATCTTGTAAACTGTTTTTGTTTTCCGCCCGAAGTAAACGCTGTCCACTGGCTACTCAGTGTGGACAGGTTGTGGCTAAAAAAGCCATTGGAAATGTCAAGTGTCGTTTTAAATCTTTTACGCACGAGACTGTCGACCAAAGCCGAGCTATGTGTATTTTGTACCGCGCAGGTCCGGCAGTGGGAGTTTAGGTGCCGGTAATCCAAAACTAAACGGTACGAGCCGTCAGGCTTCGTTACAGTGAATAAAGGGTTATTCATAGGGGACACACAAGTTTCAATAACACCCTGATATTCCAATTGTTAAAGGATTGCCGCGACGTGGGGTCTCGCTTCACGACGCATAGGATATTGAGGTTGAGGCTGGGGCATAGACCGCAATGGAATCTCATGGCAGGGGGACAATCTGTCCCATCCCACCTGAGTACGATACACCGCCGGCGCAAGCGCAAGCGCCCACTCCTCAGCATACACTTCAGCTTGGTCCTTAGGCACCGTGTGCGCAAAGGACGGGAGGATTACTTCCTCCCCTCTAGGAGCCTCTAAAATGAAAGCTGGGGGCCAATCTGCCTCCGCTAGGAGGATATCATAGGTGGTGGTCAGATTAACCCAAAAAATCCCTTTTATTGTACGTTGTATGTCACCCTCAATTAATAAGACTATTTCATAAAGTCTATCAGGGGGAGCCACTCTGGTGTCAGCTGTTTCCACAGTAACCGATATATCAGTTGCTGTCACCGCCAGAAATGGACGCAGAGCTTGACGGACTATGGTAATTTCCGCTGCGCTGTCCAGGAGCGTCAGCGCCCATGTCCGGTTCCGAAGCTGTGTCCGCACTATCTGAGGCATACCTTGCCGTCAGAGCCGCCACTTTCTTCTTCTGAAACGGGGGTCTTTGTCGTGCAAATTCGTCCTGCTTGCCTTTACCCTCAGTCTGTCGGGGCTGGTCACGCTGTTGTGGAGCACCCCGACCTTTGCCACCGCCTCCGCCACCGGACTGTGTAGCCGATGTTTCCTGTGAAGAACGAGGAGAGCGCTGTTCAGAAACCTGAAATCTATCAGGAGACTTTATAGCAGCACGATCGCGCAGATCATAAGTGCGTTCACTACTTGACTGTACGGGAGAGGCAGGCCGAGAGCCCTGTTTCTGCTGCTGCTGCTTCCCCTGTTGTTTAACCTGCCATTTTTGTTTAGGAATAAAGGGCCGGTCGTCCTTACCAGACGTTTCTGCCTTACCCTGCTGTTTTAGATCGGGATTCTTTATTACAGGCTTAACTCCTAAAGAGCTACGACCCAAATCCCGATATGCCTCTGCGATTATTTTCGCAAATTCCTGCGGTTTGTCCTCCTCAGGAATTCGTTTCAGTTCATTACGAACCTGGAAATGCAAAGCATCACCCTTCAGGTTACCAATTATCATGGTAGCCACCAGGTCAAATTGCCCGAGGAGCCGCATCCCTAACTCTATCGCAGACTCCGCACCATGGTTCTCTTGAACTCTTTTGATTACGGAGGGCAGCTGCAACATAGACGGAGTGCCATAGCACTGCGCGTACGTCGCCGCAAAGACCTTGCCCCAATTTGCACAATCATCAATGTGGGGGACCAAGTCCTTAGGCAAACTAATGGTGAGGATCCTGTGTTTCTCCACAGGAGTAGTATTCGGGTAAACCGCTTCTATTTGGTCAAATTTTTCAGCAAGCCAAAAGGGGAAATCATCCCTAGTTTGGGGGCGCTTGCCCATAACAGAATTGACCATAACAGGACTAATGACCACCGCGTGATGATCAGTAGGCTGTCCCGCAACAGCAGGTGCCCCCGCCTGCATATTGCGCGACACATACTGCACTAACGCCCTATATACCGTAATGAGGGCAGTGTGTAGTACACGCAGCTCAGCCACCGTCACCGTGAGGTAACGGGGATGAGGCGTAAATCCGGCTAGTACCGGCCAAGTGGCCCCTGCAATTGATAAAGGGCCCATTCTCGGCGGTATAACCACATGGGGAAGGGCGCCATTAAACCAAATAAGATGCTGCCAAGCAGATATTGGTATTTCCTGTGTCCTATACGGCGTATAGTTCGCCGGCACTGCAGCGGCAGTGTAAGAATGAAAGGTGTCATCATCCCCCACCGCTGGAATCGTCACCCAAGAGTAGAACAACTCATAGGGATGAGCCGCATCGGCTCCCACCACAAAGATGACGTTCATACCAGTGTCCGGTACCCCATACTGCGTCAAATGACGTTTTAGAGCCGCACGGCTATGCGCCGCAATATCCACCGACATTAGGACAACACACGTGAAACTATCAGTAGCACAAGGGTTCACTAACCTTTTTAATTATCAAGCTTGAAAGAACCTATATCAATAGACCTAGGTAGGTTTAAATCCGTCAGACTTGTTATCCGGAAACAAGAATGAGGGTGTTGTGGACAAACGCGAGCACTACTAAGGCGTTTCAACTCATAGACCAAACGTTAGGTGCGCCATGTTGCAGGGATTCTGCTTATACACAGAACTATGCGTAGAACCCCAGGACCTCAGTGAGTTGTGGTGTACCAGAAACTCACCTCAGAACCCAGAACCCTGTATCCGGCTAGCATAAGTGTCCCATTCGTTATCCGAGATTTAGCTCGGCGGTCCCAATGAAAAGACAACCCAGAACACGCGACTCAGTACATACTCAGGAATGGTGGGAATCGGAAATACCTGTTCGTATATTATTCTCACATCAGTCCACAACAAGAATCAACAGAGACACGGTGAAAATAAAAAGAGTTTATTTTTATAGACCACGTGTCCTAATATGCAGTACTTTGGCTAATACAAGCAGACAAATGATTAAAATCAAAACCATCAACATAGTTACAATTCCATAGAATATAAAAGGGGTGATCATGTTATAATGACAGTGGATACTACCACTTTCCCTTTACTAAGAAGCCAATATTATTATTAGTCTAACAGAAGGTCTCTTAGGCTTGAATAGGGGACCCCATACCTCAAAGATCAGCTTAGTGAAATCACATCACAGAAGCATCAGGAGTCTTCTCGCAGGAAGGCTCGTCTTCGGTCTGAATAATAAACATGATGTCTGTGATATTAAAAGCACCAACTTTCAGGTATGTGCAGCTGCTCGTGTGTTATGACTAAATAGTGGGTCGATCAACCTAGAGTGGAAAACATGCATTGTCTAACAACTCAGACTGTTTGTCACATCGTGTGCAGACCAAGGTCGCTTCGCAGAGCTCGGGATGGTAACAACAGATTGCTCTCGTGTGAGGCAAAACTCGAGTCAGCAGTTCGTTTAAGCAATAACATGTGAACGCAGTGTCGTGTGCAAAAGCAGCAAGATGGCTTTCTAACTTCTGACGTGGTTATGCTAACTTAACAATGTATGTACGTATTAAGGGAGTCCTTACGACAGTCTGAGGGCACTGATGAAGGAAGAGCATGTCGTTGAGGTAGACAATCATCCTGGTGCCCTGCACCCTCAACGCTTCCACCACCGAATGCAACACCTTGGTAAAACACCAAGGGGCGGACGACAGACCAAAGGGAAGCGAAGTGAATTCGAAAATCTGGCCATCCCACCTGAACTGTAGAAAACAACGGTGAGGAGGGAAGATGGGAACTGTCAGGTACGCGTCCTTGAGGTCCAAACGGACCATCCAGTCGCCGGGACGTAACAGGTCGCAAAGGAGGTGAATCCCCTCCATTTTGAAATGCCGGTAAACAAGCCATTCGTTGAACTCCCAAAGGTTTATCACCGGACGCTGACCACCATCCTGCTTTTGCACCAGAAAAACGTTGCTTATGAAGGCCCTGGGCTGGGGATGGGAACGACAAATCGCTCCCTTGTGCAAAAGTTCCTGGAGCTCGAGGCGGATCAAGTTTGCTTCGGTCCACGAGAACCTTATTGGGGCGGGGGGAGGGAGCTGGAGAGGGGACCCGAAAAACTCTATGTGAAATCCCTGAACTGTTTGCAGGACCCAAGCATCTGACATCAAAGCTCGCCAATTGTCCAGAAACTGGGCTAACCTGCCTCCCAAGCAATGGCATGAGACAATTATAGAACTCACCGTGATTGGCGGTGCCGCCGGAACCTCTCCCGCCGCTACGCTGACCTCGCCGCCGGGAACGGACCCTGGTGGGGTAGAAACCCCCAAAGCAGGAGAAGTCCTGGTACTGCCCCCTCTGGGATGGTTGACCTCTGTCGGAGGCTGCTTGCGAGAACTGGCCAGCCGAGCACCCACTGCCACGACCGGCCCCTCCGAAAACCCGTGCATTGAAAATGCGCTTCACCGTGGACTGTGCCTTGCCTAGAGAATTAAAGGTGGACACAAACTTGCCAAGCTCTTTCACAAATGGGTCTCCGAAAAGACCGCCGTGTGCCACCGGGCCCGCTTCAGAAGTCACCAATTCCCCGAACTTGGGATCTAATTTAATAAGGAGTGACCGGCGCCGTTCAGTAGAAATGGTGCAGTTCACATTTACGAAGAAAATTATGGCCTTTTGAGCTCAACTGGATAAGGTGTCAGGAGAGATCAGGGCGCCTGACACCTTGGCGTCCTCGGCCATATCAAATATTTTTACCAGGGTACCCGTGATGTCCAACAACTTATCCTGGCAGGCGCGCCAGGATCTATCGATGCCTTTCTTTGGGTCCTTAATAAACTTTGTCAGATAAGTGGTCATTTTTGCATCAATCTCTGGGGTTACCACGACCTTTCCCTCCAGGGAGGGGCGGGGGTATTCCGATCTCAGACGTGCACAGACGTCCTGATCAAGCGGTTTCCGAAGGCGCGCCGCCACATATTTGGCCACCTTATCGCATGGAACCCACTGTGACAAACGAGGATGCATAAGTTCCTCAGGGTAAGCAGATCTGAGGGAATCCCACCCTGGGTAGCTGAGGACTGGGTATGTTCCCCCGAACCAGAAGGGGAGGGATGCCATGACCTACCCTGGTCCGATTCTCCATCCAACGCACCCTGGGAGTCCTCCGAAGGGGGGGAGGAAGGCATGGGATCAGCGACCCACACAGGCGGGGGATCAGCCAGAGCAGGATCCGCCTGCAAGGACGGGGTCTGGGCGTCCAAAAAAGCTTGTCTAAGCTGCTCAAAGGCGCCAGAATCAACTCAGTTGGAAAGGGAGCGCTTACGCGGATTCTCCGGAAGAGAAGCAGGGCTCAACTTCGAAGGTAAGTAACCAGAAGGTCCCGGAGCATCTTCCCTCGCAAGGAGGGGTTCAAGGAACTTCACTAGGTCATCCAACCGCTTCTCCAATCTCTTCTCCAAAGGAGCCACCTCCTGGGAGACCGCCTTCACAATGGAGGAATCCACCGCGTCGCAGAACTCATCGGACAGTGGAAAAAACTGGGATTCCTCCTCCTCGTAATAATCATCAAACTCCTCCATGGCACCCCAGAGAGAAGTTGAGGACACGAGGTAAGTAAAAAACAGGGGTGGCCACCCACCAGGTAAGAGGGAGTTACAATGCGGGGTTTCACCCAGTTCACTGAATGGAGGCAAGAACCAGGGTCCCCCTCCCATTCAAACAGAGAGCCAACAGCACCCCCACAGTAACAGGGCCTAAATCAGCACACCCAGCACCCTAAAAGCATAATGAGGGCTTGAAACCGTATGCCTGGGCACCTTCAAGGTGTGCGGTGACAATGCTCAGATCTTACCCCCTCGGGGGTTTTCAACCTCAGGCACAGAAAACCGATAAGGCGCGAGTGAAGTCGGGACGTGTGCGGAGGCACTCGGCAACGGCCGTTAGATGTCTGCGCAAGCTTCGCTCGCGTCCCGTCAAACTCCGCGCCGGAAAAGCCTACAGGGATGCACGCCCTCTCACGGTCGGCGGACCGCCGCACTCCCCACCGGTACCACAAACTTGTTGTGTGGCTGCGTAGAAGCAGGCAGAATGCTCCCGCGGCCGCGATCACGGAGCGAAGGCTCTGAGCCCCGAGAAAAAAATCAGTGTTGACAGAACAAAACGCGCATTAAGCTAAACGGAGCAGATGCTCCTCACACACAGCGCGAGCAAACAGCAAATATATATCAATAAAGCCAGAACAATAATAGATCAAGCAGGGCAAACAGCAATCATACGGAGCAAAGCTCTTTCAAAATGAAGCATCAACAGGGCCCCCTCAACCACCAGCAAAGCGACAGAAGGGAAGGACACTTAACTGAGGGATGCTGCTAGCAGCGAAGAAAGAGGATGTCCAGCATAGAGCAGGGGTTGTTATGATACCAGGAGGCGCCTGATTGGACAATGGACTACTGCATTGCATTGTTGTTTTCTCTGTAGGCTTCATGGAAATGAAGTTCTACTGTTGTTTACTGTTGTTTTTCTAAGGCTGCTATGTGGAATAAATAGAAGAAAGAAAAGCCTAATCCTCGCCTCCGGGTCCTGACATAGAATCCCTACTGTAAATCTGTTCTCTGTTATCCAAAATAATGAAACTATATTTCTAACTTTTAAAACAGCAGTCTGACATGCAGGGTTTTACCGAGGTTGCACTGACTTAAAATCTAGATGACTCAGCATTTTCCCCTCTGTAGCCTGCAGTCAGAAATAGCCATGTTCTGACACAGCTGCTTGTGATCGGCAGGCATCGAATTCACATGCCTTTCAAGCCAGCCTTTAAAGCCAGCACAAATCTATCGTCCTGTAATGTGTGTTTAGTTCAACAACAACCAACTCACTCAAATAATGTGAATGCCTTTTAATACCTAATACATAAGGATAAATGCTGTGACATTTTGTATTTTAGTTTATTTATTGCAAAACACACAATTTCCTTTTTGAGGCCTTTTTTATTCCTATTCAATGTGAATTCTAATTTTATCTTTAGCATTGTGGCAATTTGCACACATGTATAGTGTCTTACTCTATCAATGTAATGATAGCGTGCAGCTATTTAGCATATATTATATAATTCATTGCTGGATTATTTTAAAATATATTTTATTTTAATGATATTTTACATAACAGAATGATGACAAGAAAAAACACATTGAGCTCATTCCAGACATTTTCAGAAGAGGGTCATACACTCAGAACACACAATACAGCGCGCTTAAGGCTAGCCATTCTTGCACCAAGAGCACAATCGCTACTTACTCACACAAGCACCACTAATGACAAACCACATAGACATTTAAACACACATTTAACCCACAGATCAACACTTAGGACAGAAACAAAAGACAGCCCACAGACTGTACTTAAACCAAACAATTTGTAAATACTAGTTGTAAGTCATATTTACAAGAAAAGCTCTCAAAAGTAGTTCAACAGCAGCCCAAAAAAAGACTTTTCCATTTTCAAGAAGCCAAAAAACACCAAATTCACCAATTTGGCTGACAGAACCCCAAAAATCGCTCTGCATATCACCACTAATGAATGTTACTAAGTGCATAGACCAGGATCCTTTTTATTTACATATTTAGTTCCTCGGGGTACTAGTCACCGAGGAAGAAATACGTTTTTATACCTAAACCTAGTTAGTTATCCCCTCTAGGGGAGTCGGCTAATTCTATACAAGTTCCAAATGGTACCTCCAAGAAAGCAACACATTCTACAAGGTGTGCTAAGAACAGGCATGCCAAGAATATTGCAGCATATACAATATTATACACAAAGTAGCACTTAACTCAAAGTGTGCCAAGTTTACAAAAGTTTCTCATTACCTGCCTACATAAATTGCAATTCATATATTTCCAAATTCCAAATATTGGCCAATTTCCATACAATTCCAAAAAGCGTCGCAACTAACGACCTTACCAAGCACAAAAATCTCCAACCTCAGTGCCAAGTTCTGAGTGACCAAACGGTAGTTTTTAGAATACTCATGCCAAAAATGTTCTCAGTCAGGAGTGGTAAGCAGTCGGAGGAGTCAAGTCAGAAATATACTGGGCTGCAGAGAGAGAGAATCTCAGTTTAGGGTACCTTCTTACTAGAGTCCTGTTCTGTCCTCCTCAGTAAATTCCTGTCTCCCATCAAGACCACTCCCTTGGATAGCCACTTCTCTGATGAGCCTCACAGAGGGCACCAATTGAAGAAATCAAAACCTTCTCTGGGGTTTCACTGATACACCTGGTCCTTTTAAACCAACAAAGAAGAGATTGGCACAGAAGCTGTAATATAAAAGACATCTTTTTTATTAACCTCAGATGAGGGAGATTGCGTCACACATTAATCTCAAGTCACTGTAGGAGGCATTCTAAGAAGTACAGAGAACAGGGGCCTTATATACCCACACCGGGGTTCAAAAGAAGGCGGTACAAGAACACATGAGAAGAGTTACACACATAGATGGTCATACAGAAAATGCACAGTCAACAAGTAGGAGGAATAATAAGTTGCTGACATCAGTTAGAACAGCCTGACAGTTCTATACTAGGAGCAGGTGCATTCTACTAGCTAGGCCCTTCTGAGCATGTGCAAGGCTCTGGAAGAGGGAGAAAGCAAATGGCTAGCACATAGCTAACTAAAATGGCTGCCAAGTATAAAATGGCTTTCAGCTCAGACTAACAGATCCCTGTAATCTTTAACACCATGTCTATTTAAATACTACAACACTTGCTTACCTTCAGGAGGATCGTTAAGCTCCCTAATATTCCAAGAGATGAAGGTGATATCAAGGATGGAACTCCCATTGTGACCAGCGCTTGTCTTTTATGACGGATAAGAAAAACAGTATGCATGGAAAATTTGTGTGTTAATGAGGCAATAAACAAAAGTAAAACTAGAACAAGGAATAGTGATTGACCACCGATCCATCACCCACACCTGTTGAGAACATGCCCAGTGAATCCCCATGTTTCTAACATAAAATACATAATTTCCAATGCATCTGTGTGGTATAAACCAAAGGGAGAAGCCAAATCACAGGGGGGCTCCTCATAAACATATAGGAGTCAGCTGATGAGATGTGGATGAGCAACAAAATGTAAGGGCACGTGGTTGCCATGGTAGCAGCTGTCAATGCACAGGTAATATTGTGAAGTGAGAAGCCTAAGCATGGAATATCAAAAGACCGCAGTCAGTAGCCAGATCAAGCAGCATGCACTCAGTCGGGGAGAACAGATTCATGCTGGAGGCAGCCTGTGTAGCTGGGGAGGAACGAGCAGATGAGCTATGCCCAGAGGGAGTCAGGACTTTGGCATGTTTTTTACAAAACTCCAGGCTATCTGAAGGGTTGTCAAAGATGCGTGTCCATCCTGAGTCATGCTGGATAGAGCATGCTGTGTCGCAGCCCCAGTTGGCGCAGGGCTACTTTGGCATCGACAAATTTGCGTCAAGCAATTTTGGGCGGCCATGGTAAGGTCTGGGATAATGAAATCGTCATACCCTGCTCCCTCGCCAGCCGTAATGCAGTATAACGATCCCTGAAATTGAGTAGTTTAGTGATGAACGGTCGGGCGATGCTCCTGCTCCTGGAGTGGATGTGGGCCCAGAGACTTATGAGCACACTCCACTACAAATGTAGCTATGAATTTCTGGTGCCTGAGTAGATCAGTGAGCAGCTTTTCCAAGAAGAGATCCAGGTGCTCTGTGTTGTGGATTGCGCAAGTCCTATTATGAAAGGTTGTTGAGCTGTCCCCCTGCTTCTAGGTCTTCATTCTTGATGAGATGACTAGAGTGAGTAATCTGGATTCTAGTTTCTCTAGCCTCTTCTCAGTCTTGGTGGCCCCATCCTCAAGTGTGGATATACACTCTTTAGCCCCCTCCTGCCTCAGTCAAGGAGCTCCCCCATTCAGTCCAGGTGGCTGACAATCATGTCAAAGCTGGCATCAATCACCCTAAACCTGAGTTCAGACATGATAGCACTCATGCTTACCTGTTGTTTCAGCTTTTGACTGCCTGATACATCATCCACCATAGCCATAGTTGTGTCTTTCAAGGTGAGTGCTCTGGTTTTCTCAAAGGGGAGCTCTGCCCCCTACTATGTCCAGATGGGCGTTCTGCCCAGCGGGACACAGTAGTCCACCGGGCACGTTACAGGTAGCGTGGGCGGCTTCAGCCACAAATGCTCCTGGGGCCTGTGGCCCTCTGCCCCCTCCTGTGTCCAGACAAGCATCTCATGCAGCGGGAGCCCCAGCAAAGTAAGTATGGGCGCGTTATAGGTGGCATGAGCAGAGTCAGCCGCAAATGCTCCTGGGGCTTCTGCCCCCTCCTGTGTCCAAACTGGCATCCCGCGCTGGGGCAGCCCCAGCAAATTAAGTAGGTGCCTTCGGGCACATTACAGGGGGTGTGGGCTGTGTCAGCCATGAATGCATCTCAGGCCTGTGGTCCTCTGCCCCCTCCCGTGTTAAGACAGGTGTCCCACAAAGCGGGAGCCCCAGTTAAGTAAGTAGGTGCCTCTGGACACGTTACAGGTGGCGTGGGCGGTGTAAGTCACAAATACTCTTGGGGCCTGTGGTCCTCTGCCCCCTCCTGTGTCAGATGTAAGTATGAGCTCTCTCTCTCCCTTCCTGCCCAGGAAGGCTATCAGAATGCAGACTCAACTGAGAGGCACCTTACAGCCTGATTGATTTCTTTAGAGAAGGCCCCCACAGCTTTAGCCAAGAACAAGACAATAGTTGAACGGGATGGACCCGAGGATGTCATGATGGGTGGCACCTTCCTCTTTCCCTTGGTGGCAAAAATGGCAGAGTAGCAGATTTTTCATAGCCCCCTGAAAACCATAGGGGCAGGGCGCACAATTCACAAACTCACAGCAGCAAAATAAATGCAGCAGGGTTGTTACTTACTACGCTTATGTCCTGGGCCCCCCTAGATGCAAGCTAGGGCTGGAAAAGGTGACCTGAGGGTTGAAATGTTGAACAGCACAGGAGATCAGCCGACCACAAGGGTGGACTTTGCCTAGCCTCCTTCAGCCACGGACGGGCGCAGACGGACCCGCTCTAGGCCTTGTCTTGGCCTGGGCACGCACCCGGGCATGTCCTGTGCGCATCCTGTGCAGCTGGAGCCCCAGCGAAGCAAGTAGGCACCTTCGGGCGTATTACAGGTGGCATAGGTGGCATCAACTGCAAATGCTCCTGGGGCATGTGATCCTCTGCCCTCCCCTGTGTCCAGACAGGTGTCCTGTAGAGCGGAAGCCCGAGTGAAGTAAGTAGGCGCCTCAGGGTGCATTACAGGTGGAGGGGGTGGCATCAGCCATGAATGCTCCAAGGGCCTGTGGTCCTCTGCCCCTCTTGTGTCCAGATGGGCATCCCCTCCAGAGAAGCAGTTACTCAGAATAGTCAGTTAAGGCAAAGTGTCAATCCTTACAGCACAACAGTCTTAACTCCAGCAGAGGTCTTCCCAGATCCCGTAGTGCATTGATTTGGTAGGGTCAGAGTCCCAGTACTTATACCCAAATGTGCTTTTGAAGTTGGGGAAGACTTCAAACCAGTTCCTTAAAGTGCACAAGTCACTTTTCATCCCAGCCTTGTCTGCCAAGCTATCTATGTGGGGTTATCAGTCCTTTCTGTGGGGACAGGACATAGACTATTCAGATGTAAGTGTAAGCTCTCTCTCCCTTCCTGTTCCTAGGCGCTATCAGAATGCAGATGAATGCAGAAGAGTCCTCTGTCACACCCACCCTTCCTGCCTTTGATTCGCTGGTGTGGCTCTAGCTTTTCCAGGTCTTGTCCCAGCACAGAGTAGGCCCACAACCCCTCGCATACACTTGGCTTCTCTACACTAACCCAACCACCCGAGTCCGCCTATGGTGCCTCATCTCTGCCCTGTTTCAAGTGAGCAGAGGCACTAGACACGGGTGTCTCTTTTTGGCAGTGCTTCGCCAATGGATCCTCTTGCTGTACACTTACTGTAGGTGTACGAGAGTTGGGTAATACCCCTTATGGACAGGAAACACACTGTGTCTCTGTACTCCAACAACCTCATTTACTTGAAGGACAACACCTCAGATCTTTTCCCGCTTCAACCTACAGTACACAAGTTCACTACAGCTGCCAGTATGTGGGATAACTAGAATAAGTTGGCCATACATCCGCTGCACCCTATCAAAACACTGCAATCCATATGTTTAGGTACTAACCCTCTTCACTGGCAAGCAACAGCTACTCACTACCTAGGTATCTGCCTCTACCACACCCCAAGAAATATATTTGTGGGGGAGATTTTCAGGAGCCCCTTTAGGCATTAAGGCAAAAAATGTATTTCTGCCGATCTTTGCCTCTGGCCCCAATAGGTAAAATAGCACTAGCCAAAATGATTATTCTGCCCCGCCTGCTCTACCACTTCACGATTCTTCCCGCAATTCCACCTCTCTCATTCTTTAGAAAGCTTAATTCATTGTAGGAAGATCTCATCCAGGGCAATGGTCAACGGCAAGTAGCACTTAGCAAACTGCTGCTCCCAATGGACTAGGGAGGTTTGGGCACCCCATCATTTGAAGCACATTTTCTGGTGGCACAGCTACAATGGCTATCACCCTGGATGGCCAGGAGGTACATTGCAGAGACCTGTGGTGAGGTCGGTGTCCTACACTTACACTCTCTGGTGATCCACCACCTCCTTCTTCCAAAAACAGTGCCCACCATTACTGCCCTCACAGGTGGTAGTGGCTCAGGCTTGTATGACCAGAATACATTGCATGTCCCTGACAACCCCAGTATATGCTCCTGTATTGCCCCTTGTCGGACTCCCTAAATTTTCTGGGACCTTCACCCGACACAACTTAGCCCCCTGGATGGAACACTCAGCCCTCACAACAAGCGACCTTTTTCTCAACGGTCAGCTCTTTACATTTGACCAGTGAGTTGCAGACTATGATCTACCTCCAGGGTAATTACTTCTCCATTGGCAACTCACTCCCGCATGCCGAACCCTATGGAATGCTACAGAATCAGAATCAACAACAAATCGTGTGCTGCAAGCGTTCCCCATGATGGGCCTTGACCATCACCTTATCACGTGGCTGTATAAAGCCATTCACAAGCTGAAGGTGCTTCCCTCAGACACGCTACACCACAAATGAGAGGAGGAGTTTGGGCGAGCACTACATGATATGGAGTGGAAGACTGCCTTAGCATTTCTGCAAAATGTATCCCGTAACTTATGATTCCAAAACCTACATTTCTGAGAAAGAGTACATGACACACTATACCAGGTCACGGAACTCACTGACATCTAAGCGTGTTCGCTTGGCATCTTCCGGCGGCACGAATCTCACAAGGTGTAACTGTATGTCCCCTCCCTGGTGGCTCTCCTTGCCAAAGTACTCTCCCCCTGCACTGACGCTCCTCAGTGAACCTTTCTCTGGCCGCCTGGTATAGCGCGGTCCATAATTGGGGAGCGGTGGAGGAGGACGTCATACGCTATGAGGAGGTGCAGGGTCTCTGCAAGCAACCCCTCTCACTGAGCCACCCTACTTTTAGAGTTTTTGCTAGACACTAGAAACGATGATCTCTCTCCGTAGTAGCTACTGTGCTTCAACTACACCAGACACTGCCTGGTGTGCCCCCCCCCTCATCTTCGCTTATTCTTAACGTGTCACACTACTCCAACTACACTGTCTGCCCCAGCCCACATGGTGATTGTATCTATGTCTCAGATTGCTCTGCTGATAGATTCTGCCGCACCCCTATTCCCCCTCGCTTACCTCTTCTGTCCGAGGATATGTGATCTACCTTCTGTTGTGTATATTTGACATCTCTCCTGCCTATAACAATGACTCTTGCTTCACTTACCTGCTGGACCTGCATGCTCTGCTCCTATGTGCATGTGTGCCAAGCTCCCATTGTACTATGTTGATGACTGCACCTTTTCTTTATGTTTTTTTAAAAACCTACTAAAGATTGCAGTGATGAGAGCACACAAATGCTTCATCAATCTAGATAACAACTTACCTCTAAATGAGTCGTGAGAGAACAGCCCAATGCATCAAGAGGCCATTGAATCCAAGTGAGCAGTGCCAGCGATAAGTTCAGAAAACTGAACATGACCTATCACGCTACATTTAGATATAAATTGAAATGCAAGGATTTTGACCCCAGATTTCAGCATGTCTATTTTGGACGTACCAACATTTTGATATCAAATGGAAGGTTTTAGTATTGGATATATGAACTCAATCACCCCAAACAAAAGCTTGTCATTTTCGAGAAATATTATTTTGTCCTAAATACCGTTTTTTAATTTTTCGAAAATGTACATATGGTTCACTAACACTAGCATGTAATTTTCAATAAGTGTTCACATATACTACTACAGATGATATGATGGATTATTAAATGCCGAGAAGGAACATAACACTACCCAGAATACCCCAAATAAACTATGATGATCTCCATAATGTCAGATTATGTCAGGCCTACCTCAAAACAGGGGAAAGTGTCCATAAGATCGCTGATGATCACAATATGCCAAAAATTGTCAGCCTGCATTATCTGAGGAGCATACATTCCAACATTTTAGAAGAGAAAAGTGGGATTTGAAAAAAAAAAATCGGGAGAATATATTTCTCCAATTGACTTCTATTGAGGCTTGATTCTGGTTATTGTCATGCATGGGACTTGCAAGTGGGCTACTGCAGGATCACATATTAGAAATGCAAAAATATTTTTTTTTCTTGTTAGGAGTACGGAGAAAACGCTACCCGCAGGCAGAGAAAACGTGATGAAAATGTTGTGCTCTGGCCTGCTGGGGCAGCTTACTGGCAGTGCATGCTGTGAGTCACAAAAGACCAATCCCTGTCTGCAGAAGCCCGTAGATCAGTGATACTCAAAGTACGGACAGGGGGCCGCTTGCGGCCCTCTTGACCTTTACATGTGGCCCCCTGGTAAACAGAAGCACACGCTTCTGTTTAGTGGCTGAGCAATAATTTTCAGAAAACAAGCATTTACAATGCAATAGGTCTCACATTTATAAGAGTTTGAGCTATTGGCATTGTAAAATTACAATGCCTTTTATTTATGTTTTGGGTTTAAAACAAATAAAAGGCATTGTCATTTACAATGTCAGTAGCATAAACTCGCATAAAAGCAGTGTGCGGCGTGCAGCAGTGTGCGGCGTGCAGCAGTGTGAGGTGTGCAGCAGTGTAAGGCATGCAGCAGTGTGAGGCGTGCAGCAGTGTGCGGCGTGCAGCAGCGTGCGGCGTGCAGCAGTGTGTGGCGTGCAGCAGTGTGCGGCATGCAGCAGTGTGTGGCGTGCAGCAGTGTTTCGTGTAGCAGTGTGAGGCATGCAGCACTGTGTAGCGTGCAGCGGCGTGCAGCAGTGTGCGGCGTGCAGCAGTGAGCGGCGTGCAGCAGTGTGCTTCGTAGAGCAGTGTCATGCAGCATGCAGCAGTGAGTAATGCAGCAGTGTGCAGCAGTGTGTGGCGTGCAGCAGTGTGCGGTGTGCAGCAGTGTGTGGCGTGCAGCAGTGTGTGGCGTGCAGCAGTTTTTCATGTAGCATTGTGCAGCATGCAGCAGTGTGTGGCGTGCAGCAGTGTGTGGCGTGCAGCAGTGTGTGGCGTGTAGCAGTGTTTCGTGTAGCAGTGTGCGGCGTGCAGCAGTGTGCTGCGTGCAGCAGTGTGTGGCATGCAGCAGTGTATGGCGTGCAGCAGTGTGTGGCGTGCAGCGGCATGCAGCAGTGTGTGGTGTGCAGCAGTGTGTGGCGTGCAGCAGTGTGTGGCGTGTAGCCATGTGCGGCGTGCAGCAGTGTGCGGCATGCAGCAGTGTGCGGCCTGCAGCAGTGTGTGGCGTGCAGCAGTTTGAGGCGTGCAGAAGTGTGAGGCGTGCAGCAGTGTGAGGCGTGCAGCAGTTTGAGGCGTGCAGCAGTGTGAGGTGTGCAGCAGTGTTTCGTGTAGCAGTGTGAGGCGTGCAGCAGTGTGCGGCGTGCAGCAGTGTGTAATGCAGCAGTGTGTAATGCAGCAGTGTGCGCAGCAGTGTGTGGCGTGCGGTAGTGTGCGGCGTGCAGCAGTGTGCGGCGTGCAGCAGTGTGTGGTGTGCAGCAGTGTGTGGCGTGCAGCAGTGTGTGGTGTGGTTTGTAAACAACAAGAAAAGCAGACATCAAAGGAAGGGTGGGAGGGAACGAGCATATGGGGTTTGAGTTATAACGAAAGTTAATTGTTGTAAGAGGGGATGCAGGAAGTGAGGCCGAGCGCGCGCTGGCGAAAGCAGTCAGCTGCTTTCAAGTCCGGTGCCAGATGCCAGCTTCACGCTTGAATGCCTCACATGCACTGGCCATAATCCGCATTCCTAAGGTCTTGTGCCCCTTACTAAATCTCTCTGAATGCATGAGGCGGCGCACACGCAGGAAGTAGCTGGTGGCAAATGGAATGCGCGTGGTTGTGCACGTAACCGCCACCCGATCTGCCTGGGAAGCCTTTGGGAGCATTTTCTGAAGCCCCTACATAAGTCTCGCTGTGCGATCGCTTACGCGATAGCCAGGCGAGACCTAAAAAGTTAAATAAAGGGGCAAGCTTTCACATGTATTTACACATCCTTTACCCAATCCCTGACCCACCCTGACCCCCTACCGCCACCCTGCTGGCATCAGTGCGTCCCTCAGTCACACTACAGACTGTACTTTGCGGCCTCTGGGCAAATGTTTGTGAGTACCAATGCCTCAGTTTTTGTTTGCAGGAGCCGGGAGACTAGCCTTGAAATCACTAGTCCCCACCTGAATCGTGAGAGTCAGCATGCACCCAACCGTTGAGTGGACGCTTAAAGCAACACTTAAGGGGACAAGAAAGGAACGAGGAAGGGTCTGGGAGGGAAGCAAAATAAACAGAGGAGGGTGGGCGAGAACCCAACTAGTCCCCGTTCCAGTCCTATCCCTCTCTTCTCTCACAGATCGTCAAAAGCGTGCCACCAATACAAATGTAGCTTTCTACAGGCTGGACCCTCTAAAGGGCAGGGATTTATGCTTAAAGGTTAGGCATAGAGTAAGGACTTGTAAAATGCCTTTCTTTCAATTCAAAATGCTTATGGGAAGAGTCTGGTGGGGGCGTGCTGCAGTGCGAAGTAAGGGTAACAGTTTTTATTTGCATAATCATATACATAACTCTTATAAACCTGATACATCAAAAACACAGCAGAAATTTTGTAAATCAGGCCCTGCTCAGAGTGGTAAAATAAGGCAAACGCGTAGTAGATAATCATATGCAGGGGAAGCCAGGATGGCTCACAGGTGGGGGTACGGTACGGGGTGGGAGAAGGAGAGGGCGCAGGCTTCTTTTTTTAAAAGAATATAAAAAATTAAACAAAATGTACCTTGCCATTGCAGGGTCCCACATCTACTCTTCTGCATGCCTGTGTCCGACTCCAGGTGGGACCAGGAAGCAGGCAGCCAGCCTCCCACCCATAAGCCAATCACAATGCTGCAGTGCAGCATAGTAATTGGTCTGAGCGCCGTGACACAGTGCTCAGCCATGGGCAGGGGTGGTGGGAATGTTCTCCATGCAGGCTGTTGTGCATGGAGAACAGGGGAGTGAGCATCAGGGCCGGCTTTAGCACTGGTGGCGCCCAGTGCGGCAGTGTTTTTTGGCACCCCCCCACCCAGTGACCATCTGCGCAACGAATTACTGCACTACCATCACCCCTTAACAGTCTCCATAACCACTCTCACTCAGATGCATTTAATCCATTTTATAGTGTAACTTATAAAAGTAACGGGTGGCAGAGCACTTTACATTGCACACACATTACTCAATCATATGTGTGTAAATCAATGTATAGGAAACGTTTCATAAGACAGAGTGGTAGGATTTCTATGTCATACATTCTGATAGGCAGTATAGTTTAGGGGGTCTTGGTCTGGAAAAGAACAAACGCAGAATTTAAAACGTAAGACCATGGTTGGGGATTATCTTTAATAATTGGAATTGATTTCTACCCAAATCAACACGTTGTACAACATAAGGAGGATATTGAAAGTCTAGGGGAAAAATCAATACCACTAATCTATACTTGAAGTCTGCATTTCAGTTCTTTGATGACAGTTAACAGCTCACTGTTTTTTATTAGTATTTTAACTTATAAACTACAAGTAACAAAACGAAGTCTCTGAAATCAGTAACCCCCTGACCTATTTACGTTATGTTCACTTCCTCATTTGCATGGTACACATTATTTGCAGCAGGCACATTAACCCTCTAAACTACCTTATGATGAATCGAAACTTCCACTAGACAAACCGTCATTCTCTCTCCAGGAAGTGCATCAATCACCGGAGTAGGCTTGACATTTTAATTGTTGGCTGAATCTTGCTGGAGGTTAGGAACGCTGCTGCGGGTGCTTTTAGAAGCAATGTAAACTAGCAAACAGGCCCCCCCATGCAATCAGCACCCGGTGCGGTGGCACCGGTCGCACCGCCCTAGAGCCGGCCCTGGTGAGAATGACTGTTTTAGGCGGCCAAAGAGAGCCAACCAAACAGTCATTGCGCACAGGAGTGTTCTACCACTCCTTCCCTGCAGCTCTGCCCCACCCCATTACGCACTGCTGCAGCAGGAGGGGAAAAAAACATAATAACATTCCGTTATTATCATTGTATTTTTTTCCATTCTTTGCTGCTCCTTGCAGTGAGGTGACGCTCCTCCACCTTAGCAGAGGAGCTGCCACTAATCAACTGGGAGGAGATTTGCTCTCTTGGCAAAATTGCTGGCTGAGCAATCTGGAGAGCCAAGTTCATAAATCAGGATTCCCCGTCAACTCATCCACTGCTCAACGACAGACTTGGACATGACATCAGAACAATCAGTCAGAAAGATGGAAGACTTGTATGCTGTTTCTCTCCTAGTGCCAGAAACGCTTTCTTAGATGCTGGTGAGCCACTGAGCCAGCACATGAACAATAGATCTCCGTCTTTACTTTTCCACTACACTTCTTATGCTCGCCAAAAGTGAAGTTAATAATTGAATAATTTATGAAAGCACATAACACAAGCACATTTGTTTTAACAAATCAAACCATGACTGATCAGCAGGCATTGAGGTTAAAAAAAGGCTTGAAACATAGCTGCCAAGGTTTCAGATTGCTAAGAGTAACATTTTCATCATTTAAGTGTAAATATTAGTGACATTTCAACGATTATGGATGACAGCTGTCAAGTTTAATTTTCCTCATGTGTGACATTTTCATATTTTCCTTGTGTTTGTGTGTCATTTCGATTCTTAAGTCTGATACGTATCAATACATTGCTTTCCAACGACATAATGGCCCATAACCAATACAACGCTGAACTAATTGACATCTTCTTTCATCCATTTTAGCATTGCACCTTACACTGTAGAACTTGCGCTTTCACATCTGATTTTAGTGTGTGTTGCCTTTGTATACTCTATTTTACAAAGCTTGTATTGCAATTCATGATATTTGCTTTTTGCAAATAAAATGGCTCTGAAATAAAAACAAATGCACCAAGATAACACTTCAAGCATACAGACTAGTGACCAATTCCTTTGCAAAGCAAGGTGTTGCAGGATTTTCTTTGAAAAAGATGCCATCATATCCACCTTCAATAACCTCCATCCAACTACTAACACTGAAGATGACTGATCACTGGTGCTAGGCAGCAATTAAAAAGTGTGAATCTCTTTATCATTCACAGATGTATAGATTCACGAAGAATACAAATTAAGTAAAACAAACTAATATAAACAGTGAACTACAGTAAATCACAATCGACTCTTTCCTTTCTGAAACCCACCGCTATTTCAACCTTTTCCATTTTAATGGGAACAATTATGACAAATACACTTTCCTGATGATTAGAAGAAAGAATTGTGTCAAAGGTAATTTACTGTTTTATTGCTTGAAGTGGTGTTCTAACTTTAACCAAATACCGTGTAAGGCACCTCGTTGACAAACTGGAGGGTGCTGGGTCAGTCTCCTTGTAATTACTACACACTCCTTTGGCATTGCAAGCCAATGCTCAGGGCAGTATTGGAACACGATTTCAGAGTCCGTGTGCAGTCAGAAAATGATGCCCTTTGTCACCAATGACCTCCTGATGCCTCACTCTCGCATGGGGCCTCCAACACCCCGAATGGACTGAGTGCACAATGGGGATCGAAATGTCTGTGAACTATAAAAGGGGCGGGGTGAGGAGGGGGAGAGTGAGAAATGACAATATAGCTGTATAAGTAAGCAGTGCATTGCATATATAGAAGTGCACAGTACGACGACAGCATGTTTTTTAGGTCTCGACTACGCAGCGTGCATGCGCTGCTTAGGAAAAGACCTTTAGCAACCGCTTCAGCTTTGCTGCCAAAAACGTGCACGCATTGCATTGCTTTGAATGCAACGCGTGCAGGTTTGGCGATTCCCTTGCGGGAGCAAGCTTTCAAACCATGTGTTAATTACAAACATATGGTTCATACTCACTCCGGCAAGGGAAACAGGCACAGGCACCCTCCTCTCTCCCCTTCCCCTGCTGCCTCCTCCTCTCCTCATCTGTTTTTTCCTCTTCAGCGCGAAGCGTGCGCTTGTTTTATTTACCCAATTGTCGTCGTTTTGCTGGGCAAGGCATGTTTTGGTTTTGTTTTCACATCGGGTAGTGCTTGGCGGCTGATCAGTATCTGGCGGCAGTAGTGGGATTTTACCCCTCCTCCTTCGGCCGCCGGTACCAGCTCACAGCACCCGCACCAGCAGCACGGGGCTTCATGGCATACAGTCGAGAGGGTACCAAGAAGAAGGTCTGCTACTACTATGATGGTGAGTTGTAACGGTGGATGGCACGGCTCAGGGGTGTGGATCTGGTGTTGGTTGATTGTTGAGGCTTTGGGGGCAGATTTCCCCCTTGTTTGCCGCTGCTTCTGTGTAATGTTTACAGTGTACAAAATATTTGCTCACCGTAGGATCCGGTAGCAGCAGTCTAACACCTGCTGGCCCCCGGTGTGAGGCAGCGGCCTGCAGCCCTCTGCGTGGCGTGTCATCATCACTGCCCACACACCGTGCACCCCTGTCTGCCCGGAGGCCGCGACCCTATCTCTGCCAAGGCTTTGTTAGAAACCTTGTTGATTTCCTATATACTTTGGGGAACTAAACTGTGGAAACCTGGGGACCTGCTCTTCGTGCATGGAAGACCGTATGGCACGTCCAGGATGCAGGACATGGTACACGGCACGATGTGTCACAATGCTGGGCACAACTTGGTGTGCAGGGCATGCTGTAGTTTAATGTAGGCTTTGTTGCACCCTTTTTACTGGCCATGGTAAGTTATGCATGATGTGCTACATATTTCAGGGTGCTCGACATGTGGCACAGCCTAGATCATGGCACGGAGCCAAATTTATTCTCTCTGGTACGACGTGTAGTGCATATGGGGCAGCGCAGATTTTCTTATTTTTATTACTCTGTGTGGTGTTTTATGGTGATTTGTAAAGCACGGGTAGCAATGCATGGTACCCATGCAGACTTACACCAAGCACAGATTGATAACTAACATACTCCGCTATTGTACCACCATGCCTCACACTGACACGGGCTTAGCAGAAGTAGTTGGGGTGGAATGGAATAGGCCCTGATGTTCCCACAATTATTTGATTCCTAAAATATCCGCATGTAGAGAAAAGGCATTCAAAGCCGCTTTCTCGCTGTCTGGGTCTGTTGGTATGGAACTGGACTGACAAAGAATGTGAAATAAAAGATTTAACCGCTGCCACCCCGTTGATTGCAATGAGTGCTGGTCACCCTCTTAGTCCCAACGCCCCTTGGTGCAGTGGAAAACTAAATTAAAGTGGGCGTATTTGCTTGTTGGCCATTGGAGCCAACAAGCTGAAACTTTCAGGAGATGGGAAGCATGTTGTGTTTGTTGGTTTTGCTAAAATACTTTAGACCAGATGTAGTTTTAAATATATTGAATGGCTGCAGTTAGATATGAATTGAAATTTAACGTGCACTGTGAACTCCCTAATCCACTCTATAAACCAGTTTGTTTCTAAGCACTTAAATATTTTTTTAAATAATTGTTGAAGCCATTTTACAGTATTTCTGAGACTTTCCTGAGCCGTATAAATATACAACATGCTAAGTGTCACATTTCAGACCTATTATGATTTCACCTAGGTGGTGACGGAACTAGATCAAAGCCAAATTCTTTTTATGCATCGCAATATGGCTGTGAGCTCATGGAATCCCAATAAATAGGAGACATGTCTTCATGTGTCCATTTTGTCTGTGGGCTCCTTTAGATAGCTTGAGACCTTGAGGTACAAACTTAGTTTGCTTGAGTTTCCAAGTGACGAGATAAGGTCATACATGCATGTGTTGAAGCTTAGCTAAGGAGCAACATACACTCTATATAATAAAGACTGAGGGGGATGTTTTAGAATCCTATACAAAAGTGGGATTGGGGAGTTATGCTGTGTTGTGGTCGTGTATGCTGTCTTGGCTTGAGACAGTGAGGTTATGCTAGGCAGGCTAGTGTATGTTTCTATCATTTAGGTTAGGGGTCTCCAACCTTTTTTGTTGTGAGCGCTGCTTCTGATCTGTGAAAATCACTGTGAGCTACTGAAGGCACAACAACTCACAAATTGTTACCAGACACCCCCAAGCCGAGCTTCATTGACTTTAAGGCTAATATCTATAGAGCCAGATACTATGGTTTGAAAAAAATTCTTTGAATAGGGGCACTATGACAGAGCTGCCATGTGCGCTATTGAGAGTGTAGTCTATAGGGGACGTACGGACGTGTGTGTATGAATGAGATGTATGTGCATGAGAGACTGAGAGCCTGTGTTGTATGTACTTGTGGGACAGGACATACCTTTGGCCGTATGAAGCACAGTTACATATACAACATAAACATATAACCATTTTACTAAATGGGGGAAATTTAAAGTGCACTTTAAATTTCTCCCGTTTAAAAAAAATGTACTTTTCAAGTCTACATATGGCTCAGTGTCTACTGGCCATTAGAAGGAAGAGGCCTGCTGATTTTCAATGCAACACTTTGACATGGCAGAAAATTAAAATGAAGAGTTAACTTAATCATTAATGTAACTTTTCATTTTAGTTTTCTCCTATTTAAAAGCATTTAGAAACATTATTATGTTCTCGGGCTCCAATATTGATTTGTCAAGCACTTTTATTTAAGAGTTAAATACCTCAGTGCTTCAGTTCTTCCCCTATGTGGCCTGGCCCCTGCCCCAGCCAGGGGCGTATATCTAACTGAGCAGTGCTCAGTATCAGACCCTGCTAGCTGCAGCCCGGTGATAAAAAGTTAAAATAAACCCAGCCTTCCCTTAACTTTAAATGGAAAATGTTATACTGTGCTTATTTAAAAATGAACTAAAGGCTCCGAGCTACTCTGAAGCTGTCTGCGTGCAACTGGTTGCTCATGATTGACTTGTTGGAGACATCTGATTTAGGTAGATCACCAGTTCTTCAAGATAAGTTGTGCATCATTGGGCATCCAGTTGAGGCTCCTAATGGTGTGAGTGATTTGGTTGTACTCCTGTGGCCGTTTCAGTAAAGGGCCAATAAATAATTATGGTTGCTGGTGAGAAGGGTGTGACACCATCCATCTGGGAAAGGACCAAGTCACAGGCATTGTTTCTCAAGTCTGATGTGCAAAAGTAGTTTTATCATGCACTGAAGGGATAATTAGTACCGTTGTGTAGCTACTTAGGCCTAGATTGGGGTACATTTGTGTACATAACACCCACTCCTCATCCGAAGGTCAACTAATGCTAAAACATGCCTGTTTAAAAATCATAAAAATATTGTCATAAAACCAGGGTCTCAAAACATCTAAAACAAGTATTGGCATAGCCAATAGGTCTCGCCTTTGGGACCTTATAAGAATTCAGTTATGCATCACAATATCCTTGGTGCAACAACATCAACTGTTGCATGGCTAAACACTTAGAAGATCCCAAAGGCAAGACCTATTGGCTATGCCAATGCTAGATTTACCAGTCATTCTTTCCTGCGTGATGGCTGCTTGCAGACAGTCGTTCTTCACAGGTGGACTGTGCCAGATTTACAAACATCTGTTCTAGGCAGGGCGCACAGAGGCAAAGAAGAAGGGAATGACTTGTACTGACACTGCGGCCCTGAGGGCATGTAATGACGTAACAAACAATATGGTGCCTGGCAGAAAGACTTTTACAAAAAAAAGAGAGACAGAGGGGGAGGCCTCTGTGGTTTGAGGCTGTGAGGGTGGAATCACAGCTAGCTAGGCGACCCTCGAGGCCAGGTATTAGCAAACTTCAAGTGTGGTGAGGGTGGAGCAGCCTTCCCTAGCCTGTGCAGAGAGAAGCACTCCACGGGAGTGAAAGGAGAGACCCCCTGTGCCTGGAAGAAGAGACTCCCTTGCAGTGAAGTAAGAGCAGACACGTCTGCAAGCCTGGAAGGCGAGACTGCAGGACTTGCGGAGAGGGGCGCAGCTCCCTGTTACAGGGGTGTTGAGAGTTTGCACTTACTGCAGCCGGCTGAGGGGAGCTCCTCTTCCCACGCAGCCTGGGAGGGTGACTGCGCCGTCTGGGCAGACCTCGAGAGGGGAGACGTACCTAACATTCCTAAAGCGGACGGACCAGTGCCCGGGATGCGCCTGTGCTGCTGATCATAACTGAAACTGAGACCCCCGGAGCCTGCGTGGAGGGAGCCCCCCAGCAGACCGCTGTGCCAGACCCTCTTCCCAATGTTGTTGTTTGGGTTAAGCTAGTTTTGGCCTTATTCTTGTAGCCTGTTTGCTTGCTCACATTTTACTCACAAAAGCTTATTTGTTGTGTGAGTCACGTCCCGATTGGACTTGCCTTTACACACTCCCTGGGCAGGGAATGTGCATTATTTTTAGACCGTGTGTGTGCTGTGTACATGATGGAGGCCAAGCTGCTGATATCCATTTTACACTTCCCAGTCTCCATCTAGATCGACCCTTCCTGTCTCCCTCTGTGAACCCTGTCTTCTTGCCCATTCCTTTTGTCCAGTGCATGTTTCTTCTGTCCTGGCTGGATTGAACTCATACTTCCTTCATGTTACATATGGAAGGAGTTTTGTCTGGTGGAACTTTTGACTCATGGAAAGGTAGCTCAGAACGTTAATGTGCCTGCTGCAAAGAACAAAAGGATCTCTCTGACAAAAGCAGTGACTCACTGACCTATTTAGATCATGTGCATTTTATGTTCATCATCAGGTACATGTTCTTTGCAGCAGGCACATTAACCTGTTTTGTTACTTGCAATTTGTAAGTTAAAATCCTAACATACAACAGTGAGCTATTAACTATCATCTAAGAGCTGCATGCAAACTGCATTAATGTAATAACTGCACTTTCACAATTGCTTTATTAACCTTCCTGCTTTCTCAAATTTGCTTGAAAATGCACCATTTTTCAACTCTTTTAAAAAAAAAAAACCTCGGGGGAAGAACCCCCCCAGAGCCCCCATAAGTTGTTCGGGCACACTCGCTACGCTCGCTCGCTACGGTGCAGAATGACCAGCATTTTACGCCCACCACTTTCAAATGTCACTATCCACCACTGGTTCCGGCCCCCAAGAATATGTGCTGGTAATGCCCACTGGCAAGCACTGGCACAAATTCCAGCATTGTGGTTGGTCTTAACTGTGCTGCAGAAGTGTATTGCATACCCTAGATCCTGGTTTGATGGCCACAGGTGTCCATGGAGGGTCCGTCTGGAAAAATGGCATCTCCGTGTTTAAGCTCAGTACTTTCAGGAGCCGGAAGACAAGAAAAGGCGCCGGGGTCATTGTGAGGCTAGACCCGGCATTTGCACTTGGTGTATTTGAAGGCACCTCCAAGTCACCCGCAGCCAGATTCACCTAGCGTCATCTGCCATGTCTGTTTCCGAGGCACTCCAGGCCTGCCCCTGACAACTTGTTTTTACCGAGTGGTACAGAGGTAGAAATAATATACCAAAGAAGTGAGTCTGAGATTCCCTGGGTCCCTGGTCATCATAGCAACAAATGAGTGAGCTTCCCCAGCCCAACCCATAGGTTATTACAATGTGAACTGCCTGGAAGGCAGCCTGATGCAGAGAGTGGTGGCAGCACACAGTAAACCAGTGACCAGCACAGCCGCCTATTTTACTATGACAGCAGGACTGAACGTGACATCCCCCCGCGCAACCAGGGCCAGACTTTGTACGACAACCTGACTCTGAGTCAGGTGCGTCGCAGGGATCACAAGATAGCATTGCATAGATTGTAGTAATGCACACAGTGAGCCTGCCAGCATCCCATAACTCAGCTAAGAGCTCCCCACCCTACAGGAGCAGTGAGTGCAGGCCACGGGCAGTGCGCTCCCAGCTGCCACTCACTCTATAACTGTTTTAGCAGCTTCAGCTGAGACACTATGCTGAATGCATCCTACCTATTATGAATACTATGTGCATAGTTGTGACTGGGGGCCTGTGTGCCTGCATGTGAGAGGGGGCTAGGTGCACCTAGTTGGGTGCCTTAAATGCAAAGGAATGCGGGGGTATATTCTGCAGTGGTAGGTGCAAATTGGTTAGTCAAGATTGGTCCAAACAAGTTATAAGGCTGCATTCACATGGGTAAGATTGGTTAAAACCCTACATATGAGAGGGGGTTATGTGAACAGAGGAACGAGAACTACAGGCATACAGGATTATCCGGGAAATCTCAAGCTGTCCAGTTTAATTGTTAGTAGCTGGGGTGGTTGTTGAAAGGCATGTTGCACAGAGCTGAAAGCGATATCAGTGCACACACATGAGAGGCTCCTGACTGCACACAGATGATGGATACTATATGGATGCAGGTCATATGATTATTTGTATAGAAGTTAAAGGGGCAAGGTGTACAAAGGGGAGATGTGTCTAGGTGCACAAAGGTGAATGGGTTATATGGCCACACACAAAAGAGATGTAGGTAGAACATGCACACAGGTAGGATGTAGCTTAATGATGAAAGGTGCTAAAGCATTAGCTGTCCTCCAGCGAGTCATGTCTACATGCACACATTGTGGTGTCACAGGTTTAAGCATTTTTAAATGGGCTTTGTCGGATGCCATCTATTAAAAAAATTCCAAGAGACAATTCAGTTTGAGGCATCAACTGTATATAAGGCTAACACGATTCTGTATGTAAATGGTGTCCAAAGCAGGTCCAGGAAGGCCCACTCTCTGACGGTCATTTAATATGCACATATAATAAGGCGATTATCCCGAAAATCTCAACTTATTTTTTTTAAAAAAACAATTATTGGAACTTAAAGGTATGTATTTTCTACACAAATGCATGATTAAGCTAAAAGGCTTACCCCTGATAAAGCACACAGATTTCCTGTACACACAGTCAGATTCGCTGGAGAAAAAAACAAAGGATTGGAATCTGTGTGTGAACAGACTGTTTTTTTTTTTGTTGGGTATATTTGCTCTTTGTGCATGTTAGATCCTATAAGGGGTGCTTACACATACTTACCAACCGGGGTCAGTCTTTGATCAATGTTTATGCTATTATGAGTCAGCACAGAAATATTGGGTTTTGTCTTACATCATCAAAGGATATAGTGGGCACCCTCAACTTGCTTGTAGGGTGCACGTCTCCTCAAAGATACACACAACACCCGTACAAACTGGGTGGAAAATGGACCTCCACCTGGCAACCGCTCAGGAAGGAACACCGCTCTGTCCGTCGGGGAACCAGGCTGGAATGAGCCTGCAGCCCAGTTTGTACGGGTGTTGTGTGTATCTTTGAGGAGACGTGCACCCTACAAGCAAGTTGAGGGTGCCCACTATATCCTTTGTCACGTTGTTTCTTTCTTGCAGTAGTTTCTAGGTCCTGATGAAAGCCGAGCCTAGTTAGGCGCCACGGCTGAAACATGTCGACCACGATCTCATATGTTGCTTCACTGATCAAACCGGATTAGTGTTGCCTCCACTCCTTTTAATCTAGCATCGGTACGGCATTGTTCAACAGAAGTCTCCTGGCCGTCCCGTCACTAGTTTTAATATACTCTTTTTTCACTACTATTACACCAGCACTGCAACCCCCACTCACTTCATGTTCATTTGTGGATTCATTCCCTTTCTTGGTGCATAATACCTACAGCACAAAGCTCTCACTTCTCGCTAAAGGGCCCTGCTGCCCCTTGAGATTTTGAGTTTTTCTTTGGGATGAAAATCCCATGTGATGGGGTTAGTTACCCACGGTGATTGTATGACCATGGTTTCGGAGTTTTTCCCTTCCACTACGTACATTAGGCCTCTCTTCCTCACCCTACACACCACCTTTTCTCTTTACCATTAGACCTCAGGATTTCTCTGTGTTATAAGTACTTCGGTGGGGGAATCAATCCTGCGCGGTCTCTAAACTTGCTCCCTCTGACCCTCCGGTGTCCAACCGTCTTGTATTAGATTTGTCTTACATCCACTGATTTTGCCATGACATATGAAGATTCTGCCTGGGCTCTTGACATATGAAGGCGGAGCCCAGGGTATGAGCCTGTGCCTGAGTACTTGAAGCTATTGTTAAGAGAACAATGGTTGTACCTGATCTATGATGGCTGTTCTCTTGGTCTATGATGGTTGTTCTACTGCTGGCTTTTTGTGGGACAGCCTCCGCAACATCATCACAATAGCCTAGCAAATTGTGCTGCCAACTAAAGCACAATTGTATCTACTTTGATATACTCTATTGTTTTTCAATATCACATATTTTAGGTTTTTTTGTATATGGGCCCGAGTCACAGAACTAACTTAAGACAAAATCCTAAACTTACTACGATTTTGGTATTCACAGAAGGCACTTACTTATTTTGGTATTCACAGAAGGCACTCACTCATTTTGGTATTCACAGAAGGCATTTACTCATTGATGAGTAAGTGCCTTCTGTGACTACCAAAATAAGTAACTTACTCATTTGGAGAAACTTACTCATTTTGAGTAACTTACTCATTTTGGTATTCACAGAAGGTACTTACTCATTGATAAGTAAGTGCCTTCTGTGAATACCAAAATGAGTAAGTGCCTTCTGTGAATACCAAAATTAGTAAGTGCCTTCTGTGAATACCAAAATGGTAGTAAGTTTAGGATTTTGTCTTAAGTTACTTTTGTGAATCGAGCCCTTAGTGTCTGTGATGTCACTTTTATTACTGACACCAGAGTCAACTATTGAGTATCGTCACTTTCTGGGAAATCACCAAGGTCAAAGGTCAAGTGATGTCACTTTCTGCAAGGTCACTATGGTTTAAGGACATTTGTGAAGTGACTTACTCTACCCCTGGCATTTTGGTGAATCGAGGTCTGTGTGTAACAACCAGTTTCACATACCATACTCTGTAAACATTTGCAGTGAGCAGCCAAAATATCGAAACTAAAATATCTACCTACACAAATATCGAGTTTTAAATATCGAAGGGACAGAATATCGATGTCAATAATATCTATGGACAGAATATCGATCCTAAGGTAAGTATTTTAATATCGATGTTAGTAATATCGAAGTTAGTAATATCGACATCAAATATATCGATTTTACTAATATTGATGTTACTAATATCGATATTTATATTATTGTTATGTATTTTATTATGTATTTAATATGTATGTGTTATATGTTTTTAGTTAAGTGTTCTACTGGTTTTAACATATATGTATACAATTTTTATATGTTAACAATGGTTTTTTAAGTCAATTTTGTGTTTTAGTACCGTAGCGGGTTGTGGGTTTATAGGGGAATAGGGTGGGAAGTAATTTAATTATATGGAATTAATTATACATTTTTAGGAATTATAAATTAATTTTAATTAATTTTTGCGTTTAAGTTCTGTAGCGGGTTGTGGGTTTATAGGGGAATAGGGTGGGAAGTAATTTAATTATATGGAATTAATTATACATTTTTAGGAATTATAAATTGATTTTAATACATTTTTGCATTTAAGTTCTGTAGCGGGTTGTGGGTTTATAGGGCAATAGGGTGGGAAGTAATTTAATTGTAATTAATTAATAATTTATTTTCATTTATTGGTATTGATAATTATATTATTGTCAATTAAGTATTAATTGGTAATTAATTTGTATTAATTGGCAATGAGTTTTAATTAGTTGATTAATTGATAATTATGTTAAGTGTATTATTTTATTAGTGGAGTGTGTCGTGCGTTTATAGGGGAATAGTGTTGGAAGTAATTGAAATCTAATTAAGTAATTATTAAATTAGTTGTTGGGTATTGATAATTAATTAATTGGACAATAATGATTAATTGGTAAATATTTTAAATTATAATATTTTGGTAATGAAAAATAATTAATTGTTGATTAATCATTAATTGTGAAATAAATATAATTAAATATTATGCATTGATATTTCTAATTAATATATTAATAAGTAATTATTAATTGGTAATTAATGTGTAATATTTATTATTTTGGCGTATGAAAAATATTTAATAGTTCAATATTTTTTAATTGGTAATTAATGTTTCATAATTATTATTTTGCGGTATATATTTTTTTAAATGGTTAAATATATTTTAATTGGTATTTACTTTTTAATGATTCATCTGTTTTTGGTTATGAAAAATATTGTATCCTTTAATATTTATTATTTGGTAATTAATATTTATTAATTATTATTTATTGGTATTTATTATTAATGTATTGTTAATTAATTATTCTTTGGTAGTTATGTTTGTAATAATTATTTATTGGTATTTGTAAATAATTTTGAGGTATTTAATAATTATATCACTAATTATTTTAAATAATTATTTTATTTATAACTATGTTATTTTTAACTTCTACGCTATCCAACACTTTCCCTACTGTTGCACCCTCTGGAGTTGGAATAGTAAATTTTATCCCTACGCTATCCAACACTTTCCGTACTGTTGCATTCTCTGGAGTTGGAATAGTAATTTTTACCCCTACGCTATCCAACACTTTCCCTACTGTTGCACTCTCTGGAGTGGGAATAGTAATTTTTACCCCTACGCTATCCAACACTTTCCCTTCTGTTGCACTCTTTGGAGTTGGAATAGTAATTTTTACCCCTTCGCTATCCAACACTTTCCCTACAGTTGCACTCTGTGGAGTTGGAATAGTAATTTTTACCCCTACACTATCCAACACTTTCCCTACTGTTGCACTCTCTGGAGTGGGAATAGTAATTTGTACCCCTACGCTATCCAACACTTTCCCTACTGTTGCACTCTCTGGAGCTAGAATAGTAATTTTTACCCCTACGCTATCCAACACTTTCCCTACTGTTGCACTCTCTGGAGTGGGAATAGTAATTTTTACCCCTACGCTATCCAACACTTTCCCTTCTGTTGCACTCTTTGGAGTGGGAATAGTAATTTTTTCCCCTTCGCTATCCAACATTTTCCCTACTGTTGCACTCTCTGGAGTTGGAATAGTAATTTTTACCCCTACACTATCCAACACTTTCCCTACTGTTGCACTCTCTGGAGTGGGAATAGTAATTTTTACCCCTACGCTATCCAACACTTTCCCTAGTGTTGCACTCTGTGGAGTTGGAATAATAATTTTTACCCCTACGCTATCCAACACTTTCCCTACTGTTGCACTCTCTGGAGTGGGAATAGTAATTTTTACCCCTACGCTATCCAACACTTTCCCTACTGTTGCACTCTCTGGAGTGGGAATAGTAATTTTTACCCCTACGCTATCCAACACTTTCCCTACTGTTGCACTCTGTGGAGTTGGAATAGTAATTTTTACCCCTACGCTATCCAACACTTTCCCTACTGTTGCACTCTCTGGAGTTGGAATAGTAATTTTTAACCCTCCGCTATCCAACACTTTCCCTACTGTTGCACTCTCTGGAGTGGGAATAGTAATTTTTACCCCTACGCTATCCAACACTTTCCCTATTGTTACACTCCCTGGAGTGGAAATAGTAATTTTTAGCTCTACGCTATCCAACATTTTCTTTACTGTTTTTTTTTGGAGCTGGAGTAGTAGTTTTATTGACGGTGCTATTTAATATTTTTTGTATTATTTTAGCTAATGTAATATATAATTAATTTTAACAATATTCAAATTAAATGTAATTTTTTAAATGTGTTATATATAATTATTTTATTTTTATTCATGTTATTGTTTTATGTGTATGATGTATTTGTAATTTATAATAATTTTTAACAAGTTATAAGTTATTAAAATAATTATTCAAATTTATTATTAAGTAAGTATATATATTATATATTATATGTATATGTTTAATTAATGTTTTATTACATCATATCTATTAATTATTAATTTTAAACATTATAACATATATTTAATTATGTTTATTTTATTTATAAGTATTATTTGGTTTATTTTACATTTTTTTTTTTAACTAAAAAATACTTTATATTTTTAATAACGATATTTTTGACATTCTATATTTTATTTTCGATATTTTTGTACTTACCATGTTGTAGATAGGATCTCGATATTCTTGTCATCGATATTTTTGTGTCAATATTTTTGTAGGTCGATTTTCTGTCCGTCGATATTCTGTCAGACATTCAACATTTGCCACTTTCGTTGTGCCTACTGTTCAGTGCTGATGCCAGAAATAATTTTTTCCTTAACTTGAAAGAAACCATTTCTGCTGCATACTAAAACCGGCATACCCAAAAATGCCATTTTATGCTAGAGAAATAGAGAACCATTTCCCAAAGACAGATCATATTTTGTTATAAGCCTATACCTACTCGACAATAGAAAAACATATCTAAGGACATTTTGAATGAAGGTGGCCTGCTATTCGAAATTTTCATAAAACTGTGCTTAACACTATGGCTGAGCCAGGGCGCAGAGATTCTACTAATTATAAAGGTGCCGATCACGATCCGGCAAAAAATTCCCCCGTGCGACTCGTATCGGGTCTTTTTACCGTACGAATCGTACAAGTGCCGTACGAACTGGCAATCACGATTCGCATGGTAAAAAGTCCATACGAACCGCACTGGGAATCATTCCCCACACGTCCTCGGGTCGGAAAATGTGTCCGACACGTCCTCGGACGATTTACCTTACAAACGTGAAAATCCAAGTCCGACCGAGGAATCACGATCCATCCCGTGCGTCCGAGCGTACAACCGTATGGAAAAAACACCGTTGCACCGAACACCTATAGCAACCATGGAGACATGTGCCCGCATACGCGCCCAACACTCCCCCCAGCCCCCGTACGTCCGACACGTACCCCCCGTATATGTATACCCCCACCCGTCTAGGTACACCCCAGTACGTTCCAGTCGTACCCCCACCCCAGTACGTGTCGTACCACCGTCAATGTACACCCCCCCACCCCTGTACGTGTCGTACCACCGTCTATGTACACCCCAGTACGTTCCAGTCGCACCCCCACCCCAGTACATGTCGTACCCCCCGTGTACCTACACCCCAGTACGTTCGAGCCACACCCCCACCCCAGTACGTGTCATAGCCCCGTCTACCCACACCCCAGTACGTTCCAGTCGTACCCCCACCCCAGTACGTGTCGTACCCCCCGTGTACCTACACCCCAGTACGTTCGAGCCACACCCCCACCCCAGTACGTGTCATAGCCCCGTCTACCCACACCCCAGTACGTTCCAGTCGTACCCCCACCACAGTACGTGTCGTACCACCGTGTACCTACACCCCAGTACGTTCCAGTCGTACCCCCACCCCTGTACGTGTCATACCACCGTCAATGTACACCCCCCCACCCCTGTACGTGTCGTACCACCGTCAATGTACACCCCCCCACCCCTGTACGTGTCGTACCACCGTCTATGTACACCCCAGTACGTTCCAGTCGTACCCCCACCCCTGTACGTGTCGTACCACCGTCAATGTACACCCCCCCACCCCTGTACGTGTCGTACCACCGTCAATGTACACCCCCCCACCCCTGTACGTGTCGTACCACGTCAATGTACACCCCCCCACCCCTGTACGTGTCGTACCACCGTCAATGTACACCCCCCCACCCCTGTACGTGTCGTACCACCGTCTATGTACACCCCAGTACGTTCCAGTCGTACCCCCACCCCTGTACGTGTCGTACCACCGTCAATGTACACCCCCCCACCCCTGTACGTGTCGTACCACCGTCAATGTACACCCCCCCCACCCCTGTACGTGTCGTACCACCGTCAATGTACACCCCCCACCCCTGTACGTGTCGTACCACCGTCAATGTACACCCCCCACCCCTGTACGTGTCGTACCACCGTCAATGTACACCCCCCCACCCCTGTACGTGTCATACCACCGTCAATGTACACACCCCCACCCCTGTACGTGTCGTACCACCGTCAATGTACACCCCCCCACCCCTGTACGTGTAGTACCACCGTCTATGTACACCCCAGTACGTTCCAGTCGTACCCCCACCACTGTACGTGTCGTACCACCGTCAATGTACACCCCCCCACCCCTGTACGTGTCGTACCACCGTCAATGTACACCCCCCCACCCCTGTACGTGTCGTACCACCGTCAATGTACACCCCCCCACCCCTGTACGTGTCGTACCACCGTCAATGTACACCCCCCCACCCCTGTACGTGTCGTACCACCGTCTATGTACACCCCAGTACGTTCCAGTCGTACCCCCACCCCTGTACGTGTCGCACCACCGTCAATGTACACCCCCCCACCCCTGTACGTGTCGTACCACCGTCAATGTACACCCCCCCACCCCTGTACGTGTCGTACCACCGTCTATGTACACCCCAGTACGTTCCAGTCGCACCCCCACCCCTGTACGTGTCGTACCACCGTCCATGTACACCCCAGTAGTTCCTGGCGCACCCCCAACACAACCTCCTAAGTACGGAGCGCACCCCATGCCCCAACATCACAACCGCATGTACGAGTCGTACAAAGCCACACACAAGGACATAATCGTACAACCAAATGGCCCATGTACACACCGTACACACGCTCAAAACGCACGTACACAACAAGGACAAAACAAAACAACACAAGAATACACCATTCGAAAGGCACACAGCCACTAAACATGGCCAACAACCACTAAAATAACACAATCACTGACCTGCAACTGTCAAAAACAAACAGAGGCCCAATACACCACCACTCCTTATAACACACCCACCCAAAATTCAAACACTGCCACACCCACCCATGGACCAATAAAAAGGGCCCACACACACAAACTATGAGCCTTTGCAACAGACTCACTGCTGCCAGACACCACAGAACCAGACTACAAGCTACACCACACCTTACACTTGCACACCTTCACACGACCACCCTCACAAACACCCTCTCATCACATTCACACAAACACACAACCATCCACACCCCCCCCCCAACATCCACACACCCCCCACACCCACACCATCCCCACCCACACCCCTCACCATGCCCACTACCAAGAATCCAAAGTTCAGTCACCGAGAGTTGGAGGTCCTTGTTGATCAAATCCTCAGAGTTGAGCCACAGATCTTTGGAACATTGGTCAGAAGCACCAGCCAGGCAGCCAAAACAGCCATGTGGCAGACCATCGTCGATGCTGTGAATGCCGTTGCGGACACCAGGAGGACCAAGCAGGATTGCCAGAACAGGTGGTACGATCTGCGGAGGAGGGTCAGAGCCAAGAGGCAGGAGGAACACGACCAGGCCAACGCCACCGGAGGAGGGCCCTCCCGCAGACCCGTACAGTACCATCCCTGGGAGGAGAGGGTGATGGCCATACTGCCGGTGGAGGCAGTTGAAGGAGTAGAAGGACTCGGGTGAGTACACAAACAACGCACCTCACATGGGGGAAACTGCAACCACAACCAAAATTACTAACAGGCACGCAACCACCACAAGCCATCGCATGACTCAACCACACTCCATGAGCAGGCACATGCCACTGCTGCCACCATGCCCCATGCACCCAGCTGGACAATGTCAAGTCACAGGCCACAGAAGACAACAACACATGACACGGTAACCCGGATGGCGGGAGGCTGGGCACAAAAAATCACATAGTGCGACTCCAAAGCAGACAACAATGCCCTCTGCCCATATGGCCTAGGTCACAGCCAGACAAACACTGTGTCCCAACACAGGAATGACTTGCCAGCAAATGGCGGACACCTTGCATCAACACATGGGGGTGAAGGCACTGTTTTGCACATGACAGCAGCTAATGAACAGCCAACATTGTGAAAGAGTGGCAGCACACACCACCACAGCAGCAGCGCACAGACACACAGCAGACAAAATGGGTGCCTGGAGATCAGAAACAAACTCACATCAACAGGCCAAGGGCCACTCAAAGATCTGCCAACAGTGTGTGCCCAGGAAGCTGGGCCAAGGTGACAGAGGGTGACACACGGAGGGAGGGAGAGGGGGACAGAGAGGGAGGGAGAGGGGGACAGAGGGAGGGAGAGGGGGACAGAGATGGAGGGAGAGGGGGACAGAGAGGGAGGGAGAGGGGGACAGAGAGGGAGGGAGAGGGGGACAGAGAGGGAGGGAGACGGACAGAGGGAGGAGGCTGACACACGGAGGGAGGGAGAGGGGGACAGAGAGGGAGGGAGAGGGGGACAGAGAGGGAGGGAGAGGGGGACAGAGAGGGAGGGAGAGGGGGACAGAGAGGGAGGGAGAGGGGGACAGAGAAGGAGGGAGACACAGGGAGAGCAAATCAGTCCTTTGGTGTGTGGGAATGTCTGCTCGTCAGCAGGTGGACTGCGTGCATGTAGACAAGGGTGGCCAGTGCCAGAACCCCCCCTCTTCATCATGGCAAAACGCAGGGCCATGTCCCAACCTGTACACGAGCACAAGGACAGCCACCTGCATCATATAAGTGTGTGGATCCACTCCATGTGCACATGTACAGTGCTACAAGGAAGGCGCAAATGCATGGCTCGCCACACCTGCACACTCCACTGCTGACTGCAGTCACACTTGACGCAGCAAGTAAGACTGTGCCACACATAGTTAAAGGGGCCAAATTGGTGCCCAAGGGACACACCCATGCACAAGTGCACTGTGAGTGGAATGCAAGACAGATCCTAATTCCAAGAGGAAATGTGCCAACTTTGAAACGGATGAAACATGGATGTTGCATGGACCAAAATTAACATTTTCTCTCTCACACACAGGTCAACGTCGTGCTGCACCCCCCAACACTGGGGGGGAACACTCACAGGACCCGGATCTGCAGGAGACCGATCCCACCGGCAGCGACCACTCTCACCACTCTGCGGACGACCCCGACCGACCTGGCCCCTCTGGTGTCCAACCACCTGCAGCACCTGCGTCAGGTACAACCGTGCCAACCACCACCCCCACTCCTGCCACATCCCAGGAGACACCCAGGATCCCTGCCCCAACACCACAATGCAGCCAGGCTCGCCAGGAGGGACACGGTGTCCCGGGCACCCAGGAGGAGGCAGGCGACAACGCCAATGCCACCCCTCAGGGGTCCCGGAGACCCGATGTGCCCACAAGTGCAGGCCAGACGCAAGTGGGCAGGGGTGGTGGGAGTGGAGGACGGCGGAGGCGCGAGCCTGACCAGTTGGCTGGGGATCCGGTATTTTCCCATGTCCGTAACATCCTGGACTCATACCGGCAGGACACCACGGGCATGGCCCAGGTTGTGTCCGTCCTCGAGGGGATCAAGGTCCAGCAGGCCCAGCAACATGCGGAGCTAATAGCCTGTCTACAGGTACACCAACGGAGGATGGAGGACAGACAGGCTGAGCAAGTGACGGCGTCCCAGGGGATTCACGCTACACTCCGTCGGATGGCCGACACCATGGCCGACCCTCCCTGTGCCAGAAGGCGGAGAACATCACCACCCACAGGGAGGGATCAGGAGGAGGAGGAGGAAACATCCGACGGAGCATCCCAGACGTCGTCACGGCCTGCTGCTGAGGTTCCCCGCAGGAAGCCGGGTCGTCCACGGAAAGGACCGTGAGGGTGGCTGCTACATCACCATCTCCCAGGACACCTGGCCTGGCACCTGGCCCACTGGAGCAACAGCATCACAGCATCAAGAGACATTCTCTGCCACATGGCCCTGCTGGTCACTGGCTGACCAATGTTGACAAAGACTGTGGCATGGACTCTGAGGATTTCCAATGGCAAGGACACCAACTCCCCTACTGAACTTTGGATTCCCTAATCCCGGAAAGCCCCTCACTTTGTCCCCCCCCCCCCCAATAATAAATCACACTATTAAGAGTAGATGCCTGCTGGTAGCATTATTACCTAACATGTGTCTTGTACAGTCTAAACATGCCTGAGTCATCTGTTCACTTCAACCATCCACACCCTGGGGCCTGAGTCTGGCACAGGACACATGGGTCACAGTTCATTAGGCAAGACAGACATGGAGCACCATACACACCCGTGATGGTCAGAACCAGCTGAGGGGGTGGCCGAACAACCGTGCTGACAGACACATTGAGTACAGCAACAGTCATGCGCAGAGGTCAGGGATCCTGGCCAGTGTCCTGGGGGGCACCCAGGTATGTGTAGACAGGTGGCAGAACCATGTCCTGCAAGCTTGAGTCCGGTGGATGCAGAGAATGGGGTCATGGACAACGTTGGATGCATGGGGATGGCACATGTCACAATACCCACACAGTCATGGACATCATGCCCAATACACAGTCTCAGCACACACACACAGCTTGCATCTTGCCACGCGACACATTGACACATAGCCACAATCAGGGAATACCATGCCAGACATGCAGGATGCACCGTGCCAACACACCAGCATTGACTGAGAAGAGGCACCTTGGAGGCATAGGGACACCTTTATTAGTCATGTTTTTGGGATTGCAGAGGCAACTTGAAGTACACATGAACACATCATGTGGAGTAACATGTGGGTCCAACACTGGCACCCCCCTTCTGCAGCACAAATGCGTGATAGCCATGGAACTGGCACACAAGCGTCGGCTAACAGCTAAACACCCACAGCTGCTCACGGAGAGCCTGCCATACACCATAGATCCGCAGATGTGGAAGTCCCACGCCATGTAAAGACAATGTTAACCGTATGTGTCCGAGGGCAGTGTCACACACATTGATGCCATCATCACAATCCACTATCCCATCACTGATGACTGACAAACAGGCAGCCCATCTATTCAGGTGTACCCAGCTGCATGTCGTGTCCCATGGGGATGCCACATGTCTGCAGAGGAACCAAACCCCGACCGGGGCAGTGTGCACACATCGTGAACAACTGCCACACCCAATACACCCCAGATGCATCCCTTACCCCATGGAGACTTCCAAACGTGTCCGTGCCTGTAACGCTGAGTCAGCCCACGATGTCATGTCCATGAGGAATAGCAGTGCCACAACAATGCAACCAGCAAACGGCATGCGCAGGTACCTGGGGAAGAGAGACACACAAGAAGTCAGCCACAAAAAGCACAGCCACTTGCATGTGCATTTACTCGACACATGTATGTATGACAACATGCTAGGTCACAATTATGACTGGGGAAATACTACCATCACTGCCACCATCACTCCAGTGACACACCCACACACACCTCTGACCCACGTGCCATACATGCAGGTGGAGACACACATCACAACGCATGCCACACGGGGACCAATGCGTGCACACTCAGACCCTGGTACTCACCACTAAGCAAAGAAGTCGCGTATGAGCCGAGTCCGGATGTCCTCTTGCGGCTCCACATCCTCCACATCACTAGCCCCATTGCCAAGCCCTTCGTCCTCCACGGGTGGATGGTCCTCGTCATGTTGATTCAGGATGAGTGGCACAGCTCTTTCAACTGCCATGTTGTGCAGCATGCAGCAGACCATGAAGATCTTGCAGACCTTCACCGGGGCATAAGGGAGTGCACCGCCGGTCTTGTGGAGGCACCGGAATCGGCTCTTCAGCATGCCAAACGTCCTCTCTATCACTCGCCTTGTCCGGCCATGGGCGGTGTTATAGCGGAGCTGGGCCGGCGTGATGGGGTTGCGGAGAGGTGTCAGCAGCCAAGGCATGTTGGGATAGCCAGCGTCCCCTACATGGGAAGCACATGGACATCGTTAGAACTGGTGAAGCGGTCGTGCTGGTCGGCTATACAGAATACAGGACAGACAGACTGTACCCACCAACAACACATGCCCGTTCGTTGTGCAGCTGCATCATCATATCAGGCATCCCGCTACGCCTCATGATGTAGGCATCGTGTGCTGATCCTGGGAAACGAGCACAGACATGTGAAATCACCATATTGGACAGACACACCACAAGGGCATTGATGGAGTGGTAGTGCTTCCGATTGCGGTACGCCACCTCCCGTGCGTGTGGTGGTACCAAACCTACATGTGTCCCATCTATGGACCCAATGACATGGGGCATCCCTCCCAGGGCATAGAATCCACGCTTGACCTCAGTCATCTGTTCAGGGGTTGGGAACTTGATGAAGTCATCCAGGTGAATCAACATGGCCTCCAAGAAATCATGCAGCACACCGCTGAACATGCTCTGGGACATGCCACCAACATGAGCTATGGTATTTTGGAAGGTACCCGTGGCAAGAAAATGTAGGGCAGCCATTACCTTCAGCTGGGGTGTCAGTGCCGTAGGATACCTGTGCTGCGGTTGCAGGTGTGGTGCCAGTCTCGCCGTCAGCTCCAGAATCAACGGTTGGGTGAAGCGGTAGAGCCGGATCCTGTCATTCTCCTGCATGGTAGCCAAGTCTGGAATTCTTCGGGCAAGAGGAGGCGCTCTGCAGTAATTTGGAAGTGACAAGGAAGAGTGAGTGCACTACGAGAACAACTCATGTCTACTGAGCACATGTAAATCTGGCAATACACACATGCTACATAGGGAGTCAGGCATGTGCTACATGCCCAGGACACGTATGGATGCAAGGTGACACTCCTTCCAAGACCCAGCTACACACGGTGATTGAGAACCTCCCCATGCCACGCCATGTTAATAGCTGTGTCCCAGTGCAAGTGCACAGCCCGACGCAAGACAGGAGTGACATACGCCCACACATCAGCAGAAGTAGGATGCCGATTGCAGAGACTGGTAGCGGAACACTGGAGCCACAGGTCACATGACATTACACTAGTCCAGCCCACACACCTTGCCATGAAGGTGCACATGTCATGACTCACCACACATTCCTTGTGAGGATGCTGACATGGCCTTGTCACGCTACTCCTTGTCCCATGCATACATGTGCACCTCACATCCGATAACACATGTGGCATGGTGTGCGGAACAGTGTGCAATGACAATCTACACACAGCCACATGTTGGTTGCTGCAACGGCTGCAGCTTTTGAGGGTGCTACAACATCAACCTGATGTAAATCCCGGACACATATATGACATAGTCACATTGTGCACTGTGGGTAGTGACAAGTCATGTGTCATGACCCCTGTACCGGGCATCATGGGACACTTCCGTGTGTTGGTGTCCGTGCCATGCCAGTGACGCTAACCCCAAATGCGCAGTCCCACATGCACACATGTCAAAGGAGTCAAGGGCATGCCTGGCACACATTGCACCCTCACACAGTACACATGTACACATCTCATCATACATCTGGTGCCTTCTCCACTCAGGAGGCATGTTCCACATCACAGCCTGTGACACCTGTGCCCCACACATGTAGTAATGCACAGACGATGCCTTGATGTCCATTCCTGGACAAGTATGTCCATCCATGGACAAGTATGTCCGCCCTATTCCTACCTGTGTGTCGCCTATCACCACAGTGATGTGTAAAAACCGCCGTACTGCTGCTGAGAGGGCCTGTGCATGTTCCCAAATCACTGTGGGAGTGCTGCCGTATGTGTACCCATCGTGATGGCGAGCGTACAGGCATTTGTACGGTCCGTACCACTACGGGTACGCATACGCGTGCATACCCATAGTGATAGGGCCGTACACACGCATGTACGCTCACTATCACTATGGGTCTGCACGCGTATGCGTACTCGTAGTGGTACGGACCGTACACTCGCATGTACGCTCACTATCACTATGGGTCTGCACGCGTATGCGTACTCGTAGTGGTACGGACCGTACACTCGCATGTACGCTCACTATCACTATGGGTCTGCACGCGTATGCGTACTCGTAGTGGTACGGACCGTACACTCGCATGTACGCTCACTATCACTATGGGTCTGCACGCGTATGCGTACTCGTAGTGCTACGGACCGTACACTCGCATGTACGCTCACTATCACTATGGGTCTGCACGCGTATGCGTACTCGTAGTGGTACGGACCGTACACTCGCATGTACGCTCACTATCACTACGAGTACGCATACGCGTGCAGACCCATAGTGATAGAGAGCGTACATGCGTGTGTACGGTCCGTAACACTACGGGTACGCATACGCGTGCAGACCCATAGTGATAGTGAACGTAGGCATGCATGTACGGGCCGTTGCCATGCATTTGGGGTGCCCTAGGGCCCCGAAACGCACCGTACCTGTGTGTGATGCTCAAAATTACATAGGGGACAAGTATTAAGGCCTACATGCATGCTGGTTGTCATGGAGACCAAGTTCAAATTTCGAAATTGTTCTGGAAGGTGCACAGCAGAAGTCAGTTGGAATTATTCTACTTTGTTGCAATGTGTTTGTGGGGCTGACATCATGCAGGAGAATGAAACCGATAGAGAACCCACAGACTGCTAGGTTTGAAGGGATTGGTGGAAACATAGGATGCAAATGTGAGTGACCAATCACTCTGTACTCCTGTGCATGAGACTGGGCAGAAGGGCACATATAAGGCAGCCAGGTCCCATGAGGGAGCACTTGCCTGCACATCTTTGCATTCGTCGACCCAGCTGCTGCTACTGATTCCCTGGAACCATGTCAAGGGCTGTGGAGAGGACACAGCCATTCACCCTAGAGGAGAACATGGCTCTGCTGGATGTGATCCTCCCACAGTACTCCATGCTGTATGGGCGACCAGGGTATCAGGTGAGTGCATAGGCCACTGCCACAGACTGTCCCTATGTTGTGACTGTGACTTCTGCCATTGCGTCCAGGTGTAACACACATGCCATGTACTGTCGGGGGGTCCCAGGGGGGGGGTGCCAGATGTCTCCCAGCAGTGCCCTGAGACAGGAGGGGTGGGGGCCTATCACTCACAGCAGTGCCCTGAGACAGGAGGGGTGGGGACCTATCACTCACAGCAGTGCCCTGAGACAGGAGGGGTGGGGGCCTATCACTCACCGCAGTGCCCTGAGACAGGAGGGGTGGGTGTGATGCACAGTGTGAGCCTTGATCATTGATTGTGACATTGCCATCATTCCACCTGTGTACCCACTGTGGCACGTAATGCTTTTTCCCTCACCAGGGGATGATGTCCCTATGACAAAGATGCAATGCGTTGGCTGCATGACATGCCTTGTTGTAACCAGCTAATTTGTACCCATATGTCTCTCTGTGACATGTGGCTGGTGTATTGATGTGGTGTCACTTGTTCCTCCTCACAGGTAGGCGCCACTGCCAAGGAGCAGATCTGGCTGACCGCCGTCAGTGCCGTGAGGGGTGTGGATGGTCGGAGGCGGAGCCTGCCCCAGGTGAGGAAACGCTGGCAGGATATCCGGTGCTGGACGCGGAGGATTGCACGGCTCCTGCTGGGGGACTCACCTGAGAGCCACAAGAACCGCGGCCGCCGCCGTCTGAGCCCCCTCCACAGGCGTGTGCTGCCGGTGGTCTTTCCAGACCTGGAGAGGCGCTTACAGGCGATGCAGCAGCCGGAAGGGGGTAGGTACATGTGTGTTTGTTGTGTGTCACCGGCATTTGTAAGGGCACAGTAGCATGAATTCACTGGCAGGGTTTAAAGGTGCTGTGCAGATCCTGTTTGCCCCAGTATAGCGCTGTGCCCCTGCCACCCTTCCCCTCCTTGCAATGTGTTCCCTGGTCTGTGTGTAGTCACTCCTTCACAAGGTAATGTAGGCTGGCGCTTTGTCCACGAGAGCAATGACTGTAGCATCATGTGTGGGGGTGGTGTGTAACAGGTTGTGGGACCTTGCCTGTGCACTGTCAAGTTCACTGCATGTGGGTTCCATGTCAGTTGGCACTGATGCTGACTCCAGACATGGGAGTTGGTCTCTCATGTGTCATGCCTTACAGCGCACATGTCCTATGTAGTGGCCTGTGACATGATGTGCATGAGTGTGTGATACACATAGTGCAGGGATGGTGACGTGTGTTGCAGTCATTGCCATTCAGTAGCATGTAGTTGCGTGCCCACTACTGTCCCCTGGGGCACCTTTTCCTCAGTGGTGTATGTGTCATCAGTAACGTGGCCAATCTCAGTGTCTACCACGTAGGTTGTGCTCTGTGCCATTGTCCCCTGTCACCATGTATATAGACATGCTATTTTGTACAGGTGTCCACTGTGCAGCCTGACCTGATTGTCCTTCTTCATACTCACAGTTGCCAGTGCCTGTGTGTCTTGTTATACTCATCTGAGGATGGGCACTGGTACCTCATTATTTGTACAGGCGCACCTTGGCTGTTTGGCGTACACTCTTGCTTTTTGCCTGCCCCTGTGTGTATCACCCAGACTATGAGATGTTGGTGCCACCTGTGTCTCAACAATTTGCCTCGTGTAGGGTCTTGTTGGGGCGGGCAATGCCTATGTGTCAAATCCTGATTTCTACTTGCTGGGTCTGGGCAGTGTGTGATGTGTCTGGACACACACGCAATGTGCAGTGACCGAGTCATGTTGGGCATGTTTTCAGCATTACCTATGCAGCATGTGTCTCAAGTTCATGGATATGGTCCCTGGTCATCGGTATTTTCGCCAACGCTGTGTGGTGCAGATGCAGTGCTGGATTGTCCCCAGGGCCTGGGTGCTATGTCAGACTCCGTTTCCTGTGTTTAGCTATTGTCTCATGCTCTCCATGGTATTTCAGTGGCATGGTGGCTCAACCAACTGTGTGTTTCATGCCCTACATCGGTACCTTGTTCAGTAGATGTTAGGGATCTTCCTTTTCAGGCTATGCAATGTTACCTATGTAGATTGGACTCATGTGACAGATGTGTACAGGTGTCTGATTAATTTCTGTCTCTCCACCCTGCCCACAGCATCGTCGGGGGACACAGAGGGAGACATGGACACAGACCAGGCGGAGGGACCGAGCACCAGTGCCAGCCGTGACATCGGGGCTGGCACATCGAGTGGGACAGAGGCGGAGGAGAGTGTGGCCGAGGACCTGTCGACTGGCACATCAGACTACGAAGCTGACAGGTCCGAGGAGGATGTCTCCGAGTGGGCGGAGGCTGCACCAGCAGCTGACAGCGGAACAACACCTCGCCCCGCCCCCTCAGTTTCCATCAGCCGCCTCCCACTTGCTCGTGTCCCTTCCCAGCATGCCCGGTCACAGCATGTCTCCTTCCTGCCAGGCACCGCACCCCCTGCCCCTGTCTCCACTGCTGCCGCCAATGCAGAGTCTGTGGACATCCAGCGGCAACTGCAGGTTGGTCAGGCTGCGATCCTTAATGTCCTCCATGCCCACGGCAAAACCCTCACCAACATCGAGGCTTTCTTGGAGGGCATTCATTCATCGCAGGCTGACCAACGCAACTTGCTGAGGTCCATCGACTCCACACTGACTGCAGCAGTGGGTCTCCTGCAGCGCGACCTCCCCCCACCTACCCCTGCCCCATCCACACTTCCCACTCCCATGCCTGTCCCACGTACACCCAGACGTCGGCATGCACCCACATACACGGACACGGGCACCACACCAGCAGGGAAGGTCCACCGCACTCCTCCTGACACGCACACACAGGGTGAGGTAGGCACACCCACTGGGTCGGGGGGCAAACGTGTGACACGCAGCCATAGTGGGAGTCCACATTCCACCCAGTCCACTCCCTCCAAATCCCCTCCCCTCAGCTCTCCTGGCCACATCTCCCCCAAGGACTCCTTCATGGCCGCTCTGTCCCTGAGCCCCACAGTTACACCACCACGCAAGCGGTCAAGGAGGTCCACGGTCAGGGTGGTTGAGTCTCCCCCCCTGTCTCCACCCTCCCCCGGTGGCGCTGCGACCCATCCCTCTGACCCCCCCCCTCCTTGGGGTCTGAGGTCCCTTCGGGTGCAGGGGACTCCCTGGAGGACCTTGCAAAGGTGTGTAGTGCCATCCTGGCCTCCGCCTTTGGCACTGACCCACCCCCTGTGGTGGAGTCCTCCATCCCTGCACCCACGACACCGCCCCTTTGCCCTGATGTCCCTGCGGTGCCTGTTGCTTCCCCCCCCCCGATGCCCTCACCAGTGTGGAAGACGATGCCATTTGACTGTGCAGGCAAGGTAGGGGACACGCATCCCACTGTGTCCCCCATCCAGCAGAGAATCATTGACTGCCCTATGGGCTTTGGGAAGATTGAACTGCCTGCGATCCACGGACATTGTGCTCATGCTGATTAAAGCTTAATTTTGTTTTCATTATCACACTACTGCTATGCTGGTATTGGTGTTGGTGGGGCTGCTACATGGTTTTTGGTGGTGTGTAAGGGTTTGGATGTGTGGGATATGTAGTAGTGTACTGCTCATTGGTGGGACCCTGTGATCTGTGTGCCATCACAAGGTGTTGGCTAACTTTCTTTGTTCATGTAAGCAGTTACTGCATGGTGCACTTGTCCCAGGGTGTATTCCTTCCTCTGTGTACCCAGCTTTCTTCCCTGCAGGGTGTTCCCAATGTTTAGCGCAGAGCTGTGTCTACATGAGCTGTGTGTGTGACGGAGCCCTTCTACTTTGGCCATGCATGCAGGGCCATGTCTCCACCTGCAACAATCGTGGCATCCTTGGTGATCACTGTACTTGTGTGTGGAGTCTGTTGACATGAGTTCATGGGGACATGTTCCCTTGTAGCCAGTATGCATGTGGATAATTCTGGCCTCACACACATGTGTTACACCCCTCCTGTCTCAGGGCACTGGTGGGAGGACTCCACACCCACCCCTCCTGTCTCAGGGCACTGCTGGGAGTGATAGGCACCCACCCCTCCTGTCTCAGGGCACTGCTGGGAGGACTCTGCACACACCCCTCCTGTCTCAGGGCACTGCTGGGAGGACTCTGCACACACCCCTCCTGTCTCAGGGCACTGCTGGGAGGACTCTGCACACACCCCTCCTGTCTCAGGGCACTGCTGGGAGTGATAGGCACCCACCCCTCCTGTCTCAGGGCACTGCTGGGAGGACTCTGCACACACCCCTCCTGTCTCAGGGCACTGCTGGGAGTGATAGGCACCCACCCCTCCTGTCTCAGGGCACTGCTGGGAGGACTCTGCACATACCCCTCCTGTCTCAGGGCACAGCTGGGAGGACTCCACACCCACCCCTCCTGTCTCAGGGCACTGCTGGGTGGACTCTGCACACACACCTCCGATTTCAGGATATGTACGCTTGGCACATACACGGTGGGGGTACGCTCAATGCATTCGAGGTGAGGGTATGAGTCTACTTGCACTGGTGTGGTGGGGGTATGCTCCTTGCATACGCGGGTGAGGGTTCGAGTCGTACTTGCACTGTTGGCATGGGGGGTACGCTCCATGCATACGCGGGTGGGGGTACGGGTCGTACTTACACTGTTGGGCTGGGGGGTACGCTCCTTGCATACGCGGGTGGGGGTACGGGTCGTACTTACACTGTTGGGCTGGGGGGTACGCTCCTTGCATACGCGGGTGAGGGTACGGGTCGTACTTACACTGTTGGGCTGGGGGGTACGCTCCATGCATACGCGGGTGAGGGTTCGAGTCGTACTTACACTGTTGGGCTGGGGGGTACGCTCCATGCATACGCGGGTGGGGGTAGGGTCCGTACATATCCGTCCCCACGCTATGTGATGTTTGTGCGGCCCGTACCCAGGCCTTTGCCACGTGGGTGCGATCCGTCCCGCCATTGTTGGGGTGACGTGTGTGGGCGTGGTCCGACTCGTACCCACGCTCTTCAGGCGTGGGTACGGGACGTACCTGTCTGGTTGTGTTGCCGGTTCGCGTGGTGACGGACTTCCGTTGTGGCGGTCGCTGGCTTATCAGGACACGCCCCCACCCCCTCGTGGTGACCAGAGCATGGGAGTCAGGTATGTCCAGGCCATGTGTGGTGTGTGACTTATGTGGTTGTTTTGTGGCCTGCCCTGGTCCTGCCACCCCCACCCCACCCCACTTCCCCCCTCCCTTAGTTATTCTGACCTTCTGCGGCGTCTGCGTCGTAACCTGTAGAGGAGGTGGACTGCTATGAGGGCAGGGATGACTCGTAGGTTCGGGTCCATGTCTGTCCGTCGCGTACTGGTACTCCTTGCTCGCGTCGTCCTGTCGCGTACGGGTCCTCCTTGATCGCGTCGTCCTGTCGCGTACGGGTCCTCCTTGGTGGCGTCGTCCTGTGTGTCCGTCACGTACTGGTCCTCCTTGTTCGCGTCGTCGTCTGTCCGTCGCGTACTGGTGGTCCTTGTTCGCGTCGTCCTGATTTCCCGGCAGTTTTTGGCTGCCGCAAAATATTCACCGTGCGGGGTGACGTCGGTGCGAATCGTGATTCCTGGGTCGTGAATGGCTGGCTGCGAGCGTCCCGACGTCAGGTCGGCGCTTTCCCGGATCGCATTGGTAGGTGTTTTTTTGTTCGGTCGGGCTTTTTTACGATTCGTACGGTAATGGTGTACCCGTGCGAATCGTAATTCCTTGTTTGTGAAAATTGACGACCGGGTACGCGTCGGGCGGAGATTGTGCTCCGTCCGACGGTTCGTACCCGGTTTTTGCAGGATCGTGATCGGCACCAAAGTGTTTATGGACTTGGGAAGAGGATTGGCTTTTTAAAGCCTACAAGACTTACATAAAATGTACACATTAAAAATAGATGGTGGTTTGAATAGCAAGAAGGAACACTGTAAGGCAGTGGCCTTTTGCGTGGACAAACAGGTCATAGCATGCAGAACACATCAGAAGAGATTGGAATTCAAACAGAAGCTATCATGAAGACACCGATGACCTTGCTCTTGAAAACCAAGCATTGTCGAAGCCAATACAGCCTTATCAATTTTTTGGGCTACCTTGTACATCAGCGTGGCTCACAATGCACAGCTAATTTTCACCTAACTTGAACCTGTAGTTTTGGCTTTTTCAGTGAGGATAATATATATATACAGCCAGAACTTACAAAGTTCAAAGAGGAACTGGAACATCACATAGAAAAACATGAGGAAACTGTACAAATGAGGAAGCAGTCCAAGTTCCAGCGGGACAAAGAAGATTACCAAGAAGGTCTTATCTTTACATACGCAAGGAAATATGATCGCCTCAAAAAGCAAGAAAAATTGGGTTTGGCAACCAACACTGGCAGTCTCTCATCTCTGACATCCACTGATGCAATTGAAGGAGAAGTTGAGCAAAACGAAGGACGACTACGCTGTTCTTTTTTAGGCGAAATGAGACTGGCGCTCCAACAGAAAAACTGAGAAAAGACCATGGGGTCGCCAGCGGGAACCAGTCGAGGCAGAGGCAGAGGACGAGGAAATGCCCTCACAAAACAACAAGACGAGGCAAGCGGAACACCAAATCCAAATTCAAACTCAAAACGAGTGGGAACAACCACGAGAAGCATGAGGCAGAAATGGAGTTAGATGCGTCTCCAACAAACCTGACACAGGAACTTGAAGTTATCAATCTTTCAAAAAAAAACATTGACTGGAATGGAATTGAGACTGTTAAAACGAGGTTTACATTTTTGCCCAACTAATAACATCGACCTAGCGGAAATAAGGATTGATCTGTACAAATATGTTCGAAAAGTCAAATTGGCCAAACTTTTCTCGGAGAACCCTAAGATGGCACTGTACAGCAAAAAGGTCATAGTACCAAACATGAAGCTCATGGCAAAGGATGCAGAGAGCTTTGTAACTCTCATGGAATTGGATCAAAACCCTAAATGTGAAATGGGAGAACTACGTGTACACTGCATACAATTAGGAGCAGGATGTAGCCGAAAAAAAGCTCAATCAAAATTTTATCCACAGCTTGCGCAGGCCAACTAAAAATGAAATAAAAATGGCAGATAAGGGAGGAAATGTCATCATCCTGGAGAAAGAAGCCTATATGAGGGAAGCATACTCACAGCTGAGAAACAGAGAGTACTATGAAAAACTCAAAGAAAATACGACAATGAAGTGGAAACAGGAGTTGGATGTTAAATTAAGTACTTGGATGTACAAAAACGTATTGGATGAGGATGAAGTAAAATATCTGAGTGTGGAGTATCCGAAAATGGCAACAATATACTTCCTCCCAAAAATTCATAAACATCCCAGTAGACCACCAGGGAGGCCAATATTATCGGCAAAAGGAGCATTATTGGAGCCAATGGCCAACTTTCTGGATGTGTTTGTTACCATACGTCACAGGCCTGACATCATACTTGCAAGACACAGGAGACTTGCTGAGACACCTACAAGAAACTCCTTGGCTAACAACATATAAATTGATAACGATGGATGTGATATCACTATATTCCAATATAAAAAATGACATTGGTTTAAGAGCATGTGAATATTTTTTACAAGATAGAAATATCCAATACGCAGATCACAACAAAATGTTGTTAGAGATGATTAAGATGTGCCTAGAACAGAACACATTTATGTTCGGAGAAGAGATCTACCGTCAAAGGAAAAGTACGGCGATGGGCATTTCCTTTAGCCCCAGTTATGCCTGCTTCACCATGGGATGGTGGGAGAAGATCTGGGCTTAGAAAAATAAAAATGACCATTATGTAAGCAAAACCATAGCCTGTTTAAGGTACATCGACGACCTGCTGATAATTTGGGAGGGAACTAATGAAGAATTCACCGAATACTTTGAAATATTGAACAACTCAGAATTCAATTTGAAATTCACAAACGACATCAGTGATGAACGGGTTGTATCCTTGCATACTGAAATTTACATCTTCAACAATGAAGTACATACCACCTTGCATCGCAAAACTACAGCAACGAATGCAGTTCTGCATGTGGAAAGTTTCCACCAAAGTAGCTTGATCAAAAACATCCCCTATGGGGAATTTCTCAGAATTAAAAGAATAAGCTCCCAGGAGGAAGAGTGGCAAAGACATCACTGACTGGAAACAGAAAGATTTTAAAAACGAAAATACAATTCAAAAGCCATCAATACCTCGTTGCAACAAACAATGACAGTATCTAGAACTGATCTGCTTAAAGAGAGACAAGCCCAGGACAATGAAGATGATCAAAAAATACGTCTAATAACATATTCCAAACTAATGAGAATTATGCGAAAGAACTGTCATATACTGCATATGGACCCAACGGTTTCCAAAATAGGGGGAGACCATCCAAACATTACGTTCAGACTGGCAAAAAACCTTAGGGATCAACTGGTCCACAGCCATTTTCAGAACAAAAGGAAACAAGACACATGGCTGAAACCCAAGGTCTTCTTTAAGTGCACCAATTGCAAAGTCTGTGCAATTGCTAAAAACACCAAAGAAGTAATGATGGCCAACAAACGTGTTTGGAAAATACAACAACTGATCAACTGCAAAAGTCAATTTGTAATATACATAATTGAGTGCCCATGCTCCTTAAAATACATGGGCAGCACGATATGTAAATTAAAAAAACGTATTTTGAAACACGTACGTGCCACAATTAATACTGACAGGAGCAATGCAGTTGCCAAACACATGGAAAAAGAACATGGGGGCAAATGGAAAGACTTGAAATTCTATGCCGTTTAATCAGTAGGAATACATCCAAGAGGAGGAGATAGAGAAAAAATCCTAAGGCAGAAAGAATCGCAACATATTTTGAACTTTCGGAACCTCACTCCTAATGGATTGAATCAAGACGAAGAGCTTCATTATCATTTGTAAACTGAACTTGACAATCTTCTATGGCACATATAAGTCCATAGTATTACTTTAATAGTGGCCTCCTCCAATTTTTAAAACACAATTTATGTACATAGATTTTTGTTTATAAGGGGTCATCACACATAGGATTATATTGTTTATTTTTTCACTCTATTTTAGTCACTCACTATTTCACATGTAAATTAGATTTTAGGTTATGGAATTAATTCAAGTAATGTACAGCTGAAATTTTGTGGAGAAATGCTATTAGGTGAATTATTATAATGAGAAAACAAATTGGGCACTGTAAAGTAGGGGGCAAGTGGTTTTGAACAAGTCATCTATATCTTGAATTGAAATGAGGAGTTGCCTTATAGTATATAAACCAAGTGCCCACTAGGAGTAGGAAGGAGAATATTGGCCCACTGGAGGGCGAGATTTGATATACATACAGGGCGGAACTAGATGGAGGCCAGCAGTGACATAAGTAATTACAACTCAATCCATCATGATTTTACACTGTCATTGGAGATGCATTTGCAAGCCCGGAATTTAAGAAAAATTTCAACAATTGAACCTTTTTGAAAAGATCATTGAAGACAACCAACTACTTAAATATTTTTATCCGCTACATGTACAGACTGTTTCCATAGTCAGTAACTTAAAATATAATACATACATAGGTGCCGATTACGATCCGGTAAAAACCGGGTACGAACCGTCGGTCGGAGCGTATTCTCCGTCCGACTCGTACCCGGTTGTAAAACATTACAAACATGGGATTACGATTCGCACGGAAACACCATTTCCGTACGAATCGTAAAAAACACCGACCGACGAAAATATGCATACGAATGTGATCCGGGAATGCTGCGACGTGACGTCGGGACGCTTCTAGGCAGCGTTTCACGACCCAGGAATTACGATTCGAACCGACAGCAGTCCGGACGGCAATATTTTCACGGCACCCAAAAAGTGCTGCAAATGCGAAGTATGGCGCGAAACGACCAGAGTAGGTGGCCCGGTAAGCGCCGTACCCCCCCCAGCCCCCGCATGTACGTGCCGTACCCCCCCCTGCCCCCGCATGTACGTGTCGAACCCCCCGTGTATGTACACCCGAGTACGTGTCGAACCCCCGTGTATGTTCACCCGAGTACGTTCGAGTTGTACCCCCACCCGTGTATGTACACCCGAGTACGTGTCGAACCCCCCCGTGTATGTACACCCGAGTACGTGTCGAACCCCCCCGTGTATGTACACCCGAGTACGTTCGAGTCATACCCCCACCCGTGTATGTACACCCGAGTACGTGTCGAACCCCCCCGTGTATGTACACCCGAGTACGTTCGAGTCGTACCCCCACCCGTGTATGTACACCCGAGTACGTGTCGAACCCCCCCGTGTATGTACACCCGAGTACGTGTCGAACCCCCCCGTGTATGTACACCCGAGTACGTTCGAGTCATACCCCCACCCGTGTATGTACACCCGAGTACGTGTCGAACCCCCCGTGTATGTACACCCGAGTACGTGTCGAACCCCCCGTGTATGTACACCCGAGTACGTTCGAGTCGTACCCCCACCCGTGTATGTACGGTGCGTACCCCCAGCGCTACGCGCTGGGGGTACGCACATACATAGGTGGGGGTACGACTCGAACGTACTCGGGTGTACATACACGGGGGGTTCAACACGTACATGCGGGGGCTGGGGGGGTACGGCGCGTACATGCGGGGGCTGGGGGGGAGGTACGGCGCGTACATGCGGGGGCTGGGGGGTACGGTGCGTACATGCGGGGACTGGCGGGGGTACGGCGCGTACATGCGGGGGCTGGGGGGGGGTACGGCGCGTACATGCGGGGGCTGGGGGGGGTACGGCACGTACCGGGCACCTGTTTGGACGTCTCCATGGTTGTTATAGGAGTTCGGTGCGGACGGTCTTTTAACCATACGGTTGTACATTCGGACGCCCGGGACGGAGCGTGATTCCCCGGTCGGACTTCGCTTTTCGCGTTTGTATGGTAAATCGTACGAGGACGTGTCGGACACTTTTTCCGACCCGAGGACGTGTGGGGAATTATTCCCAATGCGATTCGTATGGTCTTTTTCCCATGCGAATCGTGATTGCCAGTTCGTACGGCACTTGTACGATTCGTACGGTACAAAGACCGGATACGAGTCGCACGGGGAATTTTTTTACCGGATCGCGATCGGCACCATATTGTTTTTTCACTAAATAATGGTTATGCACTGGGGTATAGGGTTGAACTAAATGATCCAGAATGCTCAGCCGCTGGCTGCAGGAAGTGATGAAATCACTGGTTTTGTACGTTTAAAGAGAGAAAAAAATGCAGTACCTGTTGGTTTGTTATTCTCGTGAGCAAGGTCTCTGAAGAGACCGAAACGCGTAGAGATGTTTCTGGTATGCTGAAATAAATTGGAATCGTGACAACTGTATATTGAAGTATATTGAAGTTTCTTTAATTGTGAGTGCGAGCGGAACTCCCATTCGGGGAAAAGTGGTGTGATATATATATATATATATATGTATTACCTACTGGCAGTCGCCAGTAGGTAGTTATAGTTAGGACCTAGATACAATACAGGAAAATTGTAACATTCTTTTCCAAATAACTTTGGTGCCGGATGACGAATCTTTGCAAAATTTTGAAAACTGGTGGGGCGCTCCGGTCAGCTCCTATCCTGAAAAATTCGGGGTGATTCATCAAGCGGGGGGCGAGAAAAAAGGGGGTCCCAAAACGCGTTTTCTCCAATGTATTTCCCATAGGAAATTTTGGAACAGGCTACAGCCCGAACTGCTGAACGCGATTACACCAAATTTTGCAAAAAGGTAGCCCTTGGCTCAGACAGAGACCTTTTATTTAAATGGTGTAAATCCATTAGTAGTTCCTGAGAAAATCAAGAAATAGAGTTCAAAAAATCGATTTCCCATAGGAAACTTTAGACACGGTTATAGCAAAAACTGCTGAACGGAATCACACCAAATTTGGCAAAAAGGTACTGCTTGGCTCAGAAAGCGACCTTTTAAAAAATGGTGTAATCCTTTCAGTAGTTTTTGAGAAATTAAGAAATAAAGATAGTGATATCTATGGCTGCGGTGGATCCGTGCACCCTACTGATCATGAGCTTCATGCTAATTGGCTGTCAACACTCCAAACCAGGAAGTGATGGCAGCCATCTTGTGCCTCGGTAAAACCGAGGCACAAGAAAACAGAAAAACAAATGCGCAAAACAGGAAATGGGGGCAGAGTAGAAACACCTTGGCCTGCTCAGGGGGTCCTAGAAGGACCCCCAGGCCAAAAAAAGCATTTGTTTTGTTTAAAAATCACCGGAAAAAAACAAAAAACAAAGCGCGGGCTCCTGTGCTTCGTGTTAATAAAGCCCCCGGGTGGGCCAGGTTCTGGGGGCAGTTGAAAAAAAAGTGTGGGGGGGGCCTTAATCCCCCCACACTTGCCCCGGGGACTGCCACCTCCCCGGGGCTTGAGGAAATAGGTGCGGGGGGCACACAGCCCCCCTGCAGCCCTGGGGACCGCCACCCCCGGGGCAAATTTTTAAATGTGGCCTCTAAGGCCCCCACAAGCCCCGAGGACCACCACCCCCCCAGGGCTTTCATTAATTGTGCTTGAGCCCCCCCACACGCCACGGGGACCGCCACCTCCCCGGAGCACTAATTATTCAAAATAGGGGGTCCGTTATGGACCCAGAGCCCCGGGGAACCCCACCCCCTGGAGTTTTGCATTAAGTGGGAGGGGGGCTGCGCGGCCCCTCTCCTGGAGCCAATGATGGCCTGGGGACCACCACCCCCCAGGGCCGGCTCCTGCAATGTCCTCGGGTGCCCACCCCTGGGAAACTGCTGTTTGCAATGACAGGGCGGGAGCCTCGCGGCTCCGACCCTGTCATTGCAAACTCTGCTTTGCTCCATTGAAGCGAGAGGAGGGAAACCTGTTCTCGCTTCAATAAAGCAAAGCAGAATTGCTTTTCCATAAGGGGAGCTGCATGTCAGCAGCTCCCCTTGTGGAAAGGCAATGCCGGCTCCCGCAGGATGCGGGGAGCCGGTGGGACCGAGGGGGGATTGGTGACCCCCCCACGGTCCCCAACGGATAGGGCCGGTCCTGGGGGATGGGGTTCCCGGGGCCAGAAGAGGCCTGGGAGGGGGGCCACGCAGCCCCCCTCCCCTAAAAACTTTTTTTTTTAAATGCAGGCCAGCCCTGCAACAAACAAAAAAAAACAGTGGCCAGGCCCCGGGGGATGGGGTCCCTGGGGCCAGAAGTGGCCCGGGAGGGGGGCCACGCGATCCCCCTCCCAAAGAAAAAAAAGAAATAATAAATAAATAAAGTTCGGCCCCGGGGGATGGGGTCCCCAGGGCCCATAAAATAGAAAAGGAAGGGGTGCCAGACAACCCCCCTTCTTTAAAAAAAAAAAGACCGGCATAGTGCCCGAGGCCCCGCCCCCTCCCTGCAGCACTCTGCAAACACGCCCCCTGGCACCTTGTAAGATGGGGAAGTAATTCCCCTTGAATACTGGGGGTCCCTGGGGGCCAACTAGCCCACCAGGAACCTCCAGTAAGCGCCACAGAGCTGCGTTGCAGAGAGGTATAAAAAGGGAAGTGGACTCTGAACACCTCTCTGCATACAGGAACCTCAAGTATGCGCCAGGGAGCTGCGTTGCAGAGAGGTGTTCAGAGGCCATGCCCATTTTTACACTTCTCTGCAACGCAGCTCTGTGGTGCTTACTGGAGGTACCTGGTGGGCTAGTTGGAACCCAGGGACCCTCAGGATTCAAGGGGACTTAATCCCCCAAATTAAAACGTGCCACGGGGGCGTTTGCACAGTGGTGAAGGTAGGGGGCGGGGTCTGAGGTGATATGTGTGCAAACGCCCTGTGGCGCGTTTGAAGTTGGGGATTGTTATCTCGAAGTCTGTTATGCAGTTCTGTGATTACACTGAATAAGCAACTACCTATGTTATTATATGACATTGACTTCTCTTTATTAATGTAATAACTGTACTTTCACAACTGCTTTTTTAACCTTCTTGCTTTCTCAAATTTGCTTGAAAATGCACCTTTTGCCCACTCATTTTCAAACTTTTATCGGGGAAACCCCCCCCTAACCCTCCTTATGCCGATTGGGCTTGGCTCGCCGCGGTGCGCTCCACCACACATTTTACGACTCACCACTTTCAAATGTCACCAGCCACCCCTGGGGTGTGGCCTGATGTCATAAGTGCGCAAACACGCCCTCTGCCGTGTTTTAAGTTGGAGAATTAAGTCCCCTTGAATCCTGAAGGTTCCTGGGGGCCAACTAACCCTCCAGGTACGTCCAATAAGTGCCACAGAGTTGCATTGCAGAGAGGTGTAAAATGGGGCATGGCCTCGGACCACCTCTCTGCAACTCAGCTCTGTGGTGCTTACTGGAGGTACGTGGTGCGCTAGTTGGACCCAGGGACTCTCAGGATTCAAGGGGACTTAATCCCCCAACTTAAAACGTGCCACAGAGCGCCTTTGCACAGTGGTAAAGGGAGGGGGCCGGGCCAGAGGTGACGTGTGCAAACACGCCCTGTGGTGCGTTTTATTGGGGAATTAAGTCTCCTTCAATCCTAAGGGCACCTTGTGGCCAACTAGGCCACCAGGTGCCTCCAGTAAGCGCCACAGGGCTTTGTTGCAGAGAGGTGGTCCAGGCCATGCCCCTGTTTACACCTTTATGCAACGCAGCTCTGTGGCGCTTACTGGAGGGACCTGGTGGGCTAGTTGGACCCCATGGACCCTCAGGATTCAAGGGGACTTAATCTCCCAACTTAAAACCGCAACAGGGCGTGTTTGCACACATGTCACCTCAGGCCCCCCTCCCTTCACCACTGTGCAAACACGCCCGTTGTGCGTTTTAAGAGGTAGTTTTAATCCCCCTGCCTTATTATGTACTAGGGACTTACAGAGGAGGTCATGCTAATCACAGGGGTACCCCAACGCATAGTGTTCCCTAGTGTATGTAGGTATTTTCACTGTATTCTAAGTGTCTTTTAGCATAGCACTGGCTCTAGGCTTGGTTAGTCAGAGTCCGTTACCACCAGTACCCGTCTGAAAAAGTTGTGGGCACAAGATGATTTTGCAACAAGGCCTCTTTCTGTTCCTCTGTTGGTTGTTTCTGGGCGTCTTCCTTCTTCCTGCACTTTTCTTCGTCTTTGTGGACTTCTGTTGCTTCTTTCGGCATTTCTTTTGCTTCTTTCTGTGCTTTTTTTCTTCTTTCTTCGCCTACTTGCCCCACAATATGTCCCAGGTGTAAAGTCATGCTTCCAGAATTTTTATACCAGCCAATTCAGCCGCAGGATCAATTAAGTCAGAAGTGTGCAGACATGCTACAATCACAGGGACTGAAGTGCATTTTGCTGAATGCCAGATCCCTTGTAAAGCATAGTATAGAATGCGCCAGATTAATTGAGGAAAAGGGCATAATGGTTGCCTTTATTACAGAATCATGGACAAATGAGGCATTCGGTCCAGACTTAGTTAAGGCTACGCCCCCTGGCTACGCCTGTCACACCTTAAATAGGCCTTCCAGGAGAGGTGGGGGGCTCGCTGTTATTCACCATTCTACCATTAATACGACCTTTGAAAATGTATCCATCTCAGATTGTGAGGCACTAGAATTCTGTGTATATTACTCCCACCAGGCTACTTTTAAAGGGATTCTCTTTTATAGACCACCTGGCCTTAGGACGCCTTTTCTAACTTCAATGGGAAATTTGCAAGAAAGAGGTATCTGTGCCAGTTGCTTTACCCTGTTGGGAGATTTTAATTTTTATTTAGAGGCTCCGGCTGACCCTGATACAGCGACTCTTTTGAAATTTATGGAAAGTGTTGATCTTGATCAACGGGTTGTTGGCCCCACCCACATTGCAGGGCATAACCTAGATGGGATTTTTTCTAATAACCCGCAAAGCTTGTTTACTGGCCTGCTTCCCCTGGTCTGGTCTGACCATGTGGCAGTATGCTTTGAGATGGCATTTCCTAGTCAACAACATGAGATGAGGAAATTAGCAAAGAAGCAAGTGAAATTTAGAGCATGGAATAAAATTGAGGCTAAAGAGCTAGAAAATCTATTGAACGCTACCTCCACTCACTTATCATTAGATATAGAAGAGGCGAACACCCAATACTCTAACTGGCTTGAGGCAGCCGGTAACAAGTTAGCGCCTGAAAAGGTTCTATACTCTAATAGAGTACGGCCCTCTGCTCCTTGGTATGGACAGGAATTAAAAGATTTTAAACTGAAGTGTAAGCTATTAGAGAGGAAGTGAAGAAAGGGATATAAAGCCTTAGAGAAAGAGGCATTTAGACTAAACCTGGTAGCCTATAAACACCTTCTCCGAGCAGCTAAGAAAACTTTTTCTTGCCAATCGAATAAACTCCGCTATAAATTCAGCTAAAGAACTTTTTAAAATAGTAATCAGCCTGGCATACCCGGGCACTCCCAGTATCCCCTCGAGCCAGGAGCTCTGCGACAAAATAGCTAGATTCTTCTATAGTAAGGTGGAGGCTATTTTCGCCACATTTAATGGCTCTACAACAGATGGGAAATTAGATGGCGGAGAGAGATACAAATTACGATCAGGCTCACATTTTAGTTTTGATGAGTTTGCACCTTTACTTATCAGTGAGACTTATAAGCTATTGATGTCTACTAAATCATGCTCTCCTTACGATCAATGTCCAGTGATAGCTTTAGAGCTAGCCCCAGAACCGATTACGATATCGCTGACCACGATCATAAATGCCATGTTTAAGGAAGGACATTTCCCCATAGCCTGGAAATCCGCATCAATTCTGCCTCTACTTAAGAAACCCAACCTGGACCCGAAGGATCCTAATAACTTTTGACCTATCTCGCGAATCCCTCTGCCAGCTAAACTGGCCAAGAAGAGTATGAACGCACAACTTACTACATACTTACGGGAAGCTCAAGTATTAGATCCAACTCAATACGGGTTCAGAGCAGGTCATAGCACGGAGTCTGCGCTGTTAAAATCTACAGAGGAAATTAGGGCCGCACTAGATCAGGGAGGCAAGGCCGCATTGATCATGCTGGACTTGTCCGCGGCCTTCGACACGGTCCATCATGATTTGTTGATGGACCGGTTGTGGGAATGTGGAGTACAAGGCAAAGCATGAGGACTCCTGAAGTCTTTCCTTTCGGACAGAAAGCAGACAGTGTCTCTTGGCACATTTTGTTCCAAACCGTTTTCTCTGCCCTGCGGGGTGCCGCAGGGCTCCTCTCTTAGTCCAACACTATTTAATGTATATGTTTCCTCACTTGCACCCCTGATCAGGTCATTTGGATTTGATCTGACATCCTACGCAGATGACACTCAGATTGTGGTGTCTCTGCTACCAGGGCAAGAGAGGGGGACAGAACTACGATTTCATGATTGTATGGATGCAGTGGGTATATGGATGTCCCAGAACTGCTTAAAACTCAACTCAAGCAAGACGGAGGTCATTTTGTTTGGCAATGCTCCCAAGTTCTGGACCCCAAGTTGGTGGCCAGCTTCGCTGGGCTAACTTCCAATCCCCTCCAGGAAAGTAAAGAACCTGGGAATTTTGATTGACGATAGGCTTCAGTTTGAAGACCAAGTCAACTCAGTTGTCTCAGCTACCACATTTGCCCTGAGAACCTGTAAGAAAATTCTACAGTATCTTCCAAAGGAAAATCAACGCATAGTAGTGACCGCATTGATTATGACAAGGCTGGACTATTGTAACAGCCTCTACCTTAATATCCAGGAGCGTCTGCTGCATAGACTACAACTTCTACAGAACTCGGCCGCCAGACTGCTCACAGGGACACCTAAGTTCGCCTCGGTTTCTGGCGACATCAGAAGACTCCACTGGCTGCCTATTAAGAAACGGGTGCAGTTTAAGTCACTTTGCACCGTTTTTAAAGCTCTTCATGAGACTGGCCCAGAACATCTGAAGCAGCAGTTTCAGTGGTATGTTCCAAATAGACCATTGCGATCCCTAGGAGCTAAATTGGTAGCAGTCCCAACCTTCAGAAAAACCGGCTGGGGAGGCAGGAGTTTCCGGGTGGGGGAAGCCAAAGCTTGGAATGCCCTCCCATTTCAGCATCGAAATAGTATGGATCTCATGGCTTTTAGGAAAGCCTTAAAAACCTGGATGTTTAATGTCTAATATGCGGCCTTTTGGTGAGCTCTTTGGGAGGTTCTTTGTAGACAGTGCCAGGACACCTTCGGGTAACAGTTTGCGCTTTAGAAATATTATAACATAATATAACATAACATGTCCTACCTCTGTAGGCATAGTTAGAAATTAGCATGTACAAAACCTTTGAAATTCACTGAAAAAAACCATAGGTTTCCGACACGTTATAGTTCTCAATTAGCATTTAAAAAACCTTAGAAATTCACTGAAAAAAACATAGGTTTTAGGGTAAGTTATAGTTAGTTGGAGATTTCACTCATACAAAACCATAGAAATTCCCCCGTTATAGTTAGTTCGGCTAACTATAACTCATATTACATCACTCATGACCAGTGACGGCCCGTGTAGGGCGTTGTACCGGGGCGGTGACGTGGCGCAGAGGAGGGTCAGGGTGGGGGGTTGCAAAATGCGGCAAACGGCCGATTTCAGGTAAGTTCCGAAAAAAATTAAGAAAACGAATTTCGTTGCGCGCGCTGCATCGCATTTGGCGATGCAGCGCACGCAACGAAATTCGTTTTATTAATTTTTTTCGTAACTTACCTGTACTCGCCCGTATGCCGCATTTTGCAACCCCCCACTCTGCCCCTCCTCTGCGCCACGTCACCGCCCCGGTAAAACGCCCTACACGGGCCGTCACTGCTCATGACATGGTCAGTGACATCACTGATGACATCACTAATGATATCTCAAATGACAGTGCACTCCACATCTTGCTTATTGAATGCAGTGATAACAGGCTCTGATTGACACCACTGAGTCCAGCAATCCTTTACCGCGGAACCCTGAAAAGTTCCAAAGAAAGCAGAGGCAGTGCCAGCACCAGCCAAGGGCACTGAAGTAGAGTGATGGTGCTTACAGATCATTGGATCTTGCAACCTCGGGTCTTCCTTGGGCCCAAACCCAAAACCCATCTCCTAATCCTTGGGCCAAAAATACAAAATCAGTCTCCTAAAACAAGGTAGGTGCAACTGCTCGTGGACTTGGTCAGTTCTGGATGCGAGCCTTTCAGTTGATAGGGTTCTCCTCCTTTACTCCTGGCTCTTCTTCACAGGGATGCTGTGTTGGTTGATGTGCCGAAGGTGAGGTGGAAGAGATGGGGAGGCACTTCCTTCTTTCCACGCGTTAGCTGCTCCTAGTTGGAATGCCCTTCCCCTTCATCTTCGTGCGACCAGGGATGTAAACTCTTTTAAACGCAGTTTGAAAACTTGGCTTTTTAATGATGCTTTTTAGATTGTGTTTCTCTTGTGGCAAGAACTGCTTTGCTGGACTTTTAGAACCGGGACACTCTTTTTATGTAGCTGTGCGCTTCAGAAGCACCATTTGATTTGAAGGCCTGTGGACTGTGAAGAGGCCAATGATTCTATCTGTCTAATGACATTTACCACATTAGACAAATTGATGTATGTACTAAAATGATTCATGTTGGGTCTCACATGATAGTGCAAAGAGAGATGCACATTTAAGATTCACTTTATAGCCCAATTTGGAAGAAAACGTTGCAAGCTGATATTTTTGAAATAAAACTGAACCCTACATGTTATGTAAGAGGAAGAAATACAACATCGCATCGTAATGACGTACTACAGTTTTTACAGATTAGCTGGGAGATGTAAGTCATTTACGAAAAACACGCACTATGGGGCATATTATCAAGAAACAGCGTTAAAATTATCGCCGCTTTAATGGCAGAAAACTGCAGCTAAGGCGGCGATAATGGGCTTGATAATATGCCCTTGAGAATTCCCATAGAAGGCCATGCTCTGGTGTCAACATGGGCTTCTATTGGAATTCTCTGCGGCATATTATCAAGCCCATTATCGCCATTTAGCAGCAGTTTTCTGCCGCTAAAGCAGCGATAATTTTAACGCTGCGCTTGATAATATGCCTCTTTGTTTTAAATATATCAGAAAACACTTTGGCAAAGGGCTTGAATGTGAAAGGCTGCTCCGCTTTACAGAGGCTGCCCATGCTGGTCTTTTAATTTGATTTCTTCATTTTCCTAGGAAAAACATTCTGTTCGAGGGTTTTCAATTATGCTTTAAATTGTTTTCTGTGATAGGTGAAGGAAGTCTTGAGGCAAATTTGATTATGCCACATCGTCGTTTTAGCCGAATTAAAGCAAAATGCTGAAATGTCCAACTACGAAATGCACCCGAGAGTGAAAAACACATTGCAGATGCTAAAAACATTGGGGCATATTATCAAGAACGACGGCGTAAAAGTTATCCCCGCTTTGGCGGCAGGAAACTGCAGCTCAAGCGGCGATAATGGGATTGATAATATGCCCTTGAGAATTCCAATAGAAACCCATTTTCCGGTGTGAACATGGGCTTCTATAGGAATTCTCAAGGACATATTATCAAGCCCATTATCGCCGCTTTAGAAGCAGCGCTAATTTTTACGCCGTTCTTGATAATATGCCCTATTGTGCGATATAAATACAGTCCCCTCCATGCCAGAGTGCCCACATGGGATACTATGCTGTTTAATTTCTAAAGTGCTGTTAAGATTGGCTTCCGTGCCTCAAGGCTTTTCATGGGCCAGAGTTTTTAGAGCTGAAAGACAGACTGACCACCTCATATGCCCAGGACTGCAGTCTTTTGACAGTGGGAGTGGGGTTTGTGTTGCCAGGATATCTATGGGCAGGGCACCATATACAAACTTAAATGATTACATAAACAACTGTACAGCCATTTCTCTCTAAGCGCTCTTCGCTCATTGTAAAGTGGCAGCTTGTTCTTTTGTGCAGGTAAATGTATGCCCATTTTGTGCAAGGGGGCACGCTTGTACTTTGTGGGCATTGGGCTGACCTAGCAACGCCTTCTTTCTGAAGGCCAGCATGGTAGTCACCTGTCAAAAATCATTCAAAAATATCCTTGAAATTGCACAGAGATCTTAGCCTTCTATTATAGCAGAGCTCTTACCATATAAGTGGTATAATAAATATCTCAGCTTGTCGAAATCGGTGCCTTAATTAGCACTTCATTGGGAGTATGAGTGATTGTATTCTTACCAATCTAATTGGTATTCTAAGCCTGTCTAGTCTGGTCCCACAGGGTATGATGTTTGGTAAATGTGCATCCTGTTTCTGGAAATCGCTGTGTAATCTTTCCTGCAGAAAGTCACGAAATACATGCTTTTTCTGATGGGTAGGTGGTCATGCTCCGCCCACGACACGTTGCTGCTGTGCATAGGAACAGGTGACGCCCCCAACTGGTGGTGTGTGTACTATGAACCGGAGGCAGACATGGCATGAAGATGGTCAGCAAAGGGTGCAAGGCTTCCCAGCTCCAGAGAGCAGCAACCACACATGCACAATTTGTACTTGGCACTGAAGCATCTGTCAGCATGAACAAACGCAGTTGGCATGCAAGAAACACTGAACTATATTCCAAAATACTCAATAATAACATGCCTGCAGCACAGTGCATTTCCCGGTGTAAAAACATGCATAGCTTTTTCGAATTTTGCAGAATTACCTGCTCATTAGCCCATGTCATTAGGGCTCCATTGTAAATCAGATGCAGGAGAGAGGCCCTGAGATTACAGCTCTTGTCCTGGAATGACTCTATGCAGGAATTAGTCAAGCAAAATGGTTCTACTAAGGGCGCGAGTGCCTGAGACAAGCCTGCAGGAAAAACCACTGTTTGCTGCAGGGAAGGGGGAGCTAAAGATAGAGAGAGTGTGTTCCCTTCCATATTTTAAAAAAGCAATCTGCCCCCGGGACCTGGCCCGCCAGGGGGCTAAACTGAAAACCAAGCGTGGGATACCACACATTTTCTTTTTATATGTTTGCTGCGGCTTCACAACTTCTTTTTTAAAAAGTGCCTTCTTCTCTGCAAGGGTCCTTCTGGGATCCCAGGGCTAGTGTTCAGGGTATTTCTATCAGCACCCTTTTTTCTATGGATGGGTGGAGTTAGCGGAGTCCCACTATGCAGAAATCCACGGAGCAGCAAAAAAACTTTGCGACGCTACACGGAGTTCCGCATTCAGGTGGAGTTTGCCGGCACGCTCATTCGCGTTGCATTGGGAATCCGGAGTGCGTGCACACGCTCCAAAAACACGCTGGAACAGCACTTCGTGGTCCTTAAGTGTGCTTGCTTTCAAAATCACGCGTGAACAGCACACGGTCCGCACGGGCACGGCCATCTTGTTTTTCTGCTCTCTGTTACGGTGCTGGGCCTACTTTTTAATCTCTTAATTTTAGTCATGCTCCTCCTTTATTTCTTTTATACCCCTAATTTTCACTTTTTACAATATTGTGCGTCTTTGTGAATTTTACAGTTTTGTTTCCATTTTTTTACTTCATTTATTTCCCCTTCTTTCCTCATTTCTTTCTTCTTTACTTTCCCTTCCTTTTCCATCTTAGTTTATTTCTCCACCCAGCGCCGAGGCAGAAGGACGTCTTCCATGTGGGTGGCACCGCCTGTTAGGTGTGCAGCCCCGGGTGATCTTTGGAGAGGAGGTGGCAGCACAAATTTTTTTGGTGCGGTGCCACCTCCCCTCTATGCTGGCAGCAGGCAGCAGGCCCGGTAGCGGCTACCTCCTGAAGGAGCATCAACGGCACTGAGGGACGGTGCGCTGGTACATGCAGTGCACCAGCCAGGTTCGGTGCACCACCCAGCAGCTGACGCACTGCTGGGCAGATATTCTTGACTGGCGATAGGACCTGCTCAACCTGCTAGGTATTGAGATTCCAGGGCTCGGTGAGTATTAATTATTTGTTGGGTTCTAGAGTACTAAAAAAGATTCCAAATTACATGCTTCTTACACTCACAGGTAAGTTATGTTTAGTAAGGTTGACTCTGGTATAGTATTGTGTGACCCAGGTTCTAGTTTCTGCTAGGCAGGTGCTTCTACCTAAATGCATTCATCAGGTTCTCGCTTTGGCTGAGTCATTAAGAAGCCATTGCAGACTGTTCCTTCTGGTAATAGACTAAAATCAAAGATCATTAACTTCAATACATTAGTTTCAAATGTAGTTTTTATTAAGGAGTTCAGAATATGGATTTAATGTCAGTCGATAGACTCAAGTAGAAAGAAACTATTAGTACTATAGGTGATCTGTTTAAGCAACTGCGTTTGCTTTTCACAAAACATTTTGTGGAGATTAATGACAGAATCATTAATCTATTTTTATTTATCTTCTTAATTTCTTTCATCAGCACTCAAGGGGAAGAAGAGGGACGATTCAGAGGATCAAGGCAAGCTTGTCAGCCAGCGCTGGCCACCAGCACCACTGCCTAGGGCTCTGCAGACCATAGTAAGTCCTTTTATGATTGCTGTGGACTTCTTAGGGTAGAACCGTAGAATATTGTTTTTATTTTTGTCTTTTGGAATGTTGGGTCTATCTATTGTGATTCCTAAAGATTCAGATAGCAGGCCCAAGTAAGCTAGTTTAAAAAAAAAAAAAATCACCATGTATGTTTGTTCAGAAGGCTTTCCATTTCCTGCTTATGCCTTGCTCTAACACAGTTCAGTTCACGAGACAGTGGCCATGGTCATCATGGACCACCCCACCACCCCACCACCCCAGTGTAATGTGCTGCAGACCCGTTCATTTATAGTTACAGTACGCCATCATTTTCCAATGACTGTGCAGCAAGGCTTTCAAAAATGTTGAAGTTCCCACTCTCATTGCATTCGCCACCCAACACCATAGGTTTTTCATTGAGCGCGATTCGATGCCTGGCTTGTCTAACTTTGTGAACCAACCAATCAAATGCCCAGAGTGATTTTGGAAGATACATGCTAACTGAGCTGTAGTCCTGCATTGCTGTTGTATTTGGGGTAACGTATCTGGGATCTAAATTATGTGTAATGTTTTATGTTCTAGCCACATAGAACATTGGTGATTCTGGCTCCAGTGCCACTGCAGGAGGAGACGGCAATGGCTCAGTTGCAGGGCGATAAGTGGCAGCAGGGGCGGGAACTGGTAAGTCACATATTTCTTGCAACTACTATGATCACTAGCTATTGCCATGGCATCGCTCGCAGTCTTCATAAAAAATGTCTGTGAGGTGAACCCCCCAGCTTTACCAGCCACAGCAGTGGTTGAGGTATTATGGACTCTTCTATCTGCACGGCAGCAGAATCTCACATAATGAGCTTTGATGTCTTGTGGGACACATGAAAGAATGGAAAGTAAATTAAAATAAAGGAAATGGTATATGAGTGAAAGGGTGGGTGTGCCATTCTTGGCATTTGCCACATTTAATCATGCGATACCCATGTGAAGTGATTCCAGAACATACATCATGGTTTCCCATTACAGATTAATTTACACTTGTTCAGTTTTTTCTCTTGTGAATTGAACCGTAACTGAATAAGCCAAAGATGATGAATTGATGATCAGTGTAGTGGCCCCTCTATTAAATATAAAAAAAAGCTCTAGCCTACCTGTCTAATCCCTCTACCCTACCCCCTGCAGTAGATCAAATCAAGTTTCCTTTCATTAGTTCTTGCCCAGCAAATGAATTTGTTGGAAAACGTGGTGGCGAGCGAGGCCACAGCTTAAAGTGGGAGTATGTGCATTATTTGATATCAAGGTTGGCATAAGGGACACACAGTGACAAATGTCCATATAAAATCTATATCCTTTCCTTTACCTGTAGTGTAGTCCATTAGATTCATTTCCCTCAACGTCTACTTTACGGCAGGCAGGATAATATATTAATATCTGCATTTCATACATGAGGTGTGTGACTGACGTAGTATCTTATTTATTATTCATCAGCCTCTTTGGAGACAGGGTAGAAAGAGAAATGCATTTGTCGAAGAGCAGGGCCATTGGAATTAGATAATGGTCAACTACAGCTGCAGCAAGTAGCAAACTAGCAGAGGGCTGGCTAGCAATTAGAATGGCTTCATTATTTTAGCACCACACACAACTTGTACTCCATTATAATATATAAAGCCATACTCATCAATGAGAAGCCTGAATCTGTTTATAGTTACATGAAAAGCCTTTAGAAGAAAGAAATAATCCAATCACTGTTTTTTTTTTTTTAATCCTGTGATGTTATTCTCTGCCAGTCTAGTCTGCCTGTTACTTTTCTGCCATGCAGTTACTGCTTTTTTATCTTTGGTAGTGTGTGGGTAAAAGAAAACATAAAATTGGCCTTGTGATTCTCCTAATCATATTCATCACATCAAATAAATTCCAATGGCTCTAGGGGACCGGCAATGTACAGCTACTGTGTCACACTACTAGTTAAAACAATTTGCACAGAGCATTATTTACAATTTGTCTTTTTTATTTTTCTCACTATAGCTGCTCCTGCTGGTCCAGCCGTACCACCCAACACGCAGGAGAGAGAGGCCTGTTTGCTGCAGTAGAGGGTGAAGCATATCCAGCTGGAATACCAGCAGCTGGTGGTTTTGGAAGAGGAGGAGGAAGAAATAAACGCACAGCTGCCATGCCCCAGTGCAGCTGTTCCCCCTCAGCCTCCTGGGCATCCCATTGCCTGTCCCGCTGCCAGCCAACTGCTGCCACCAAAATGGCAAGAAGCCATTGCTGCGCCACATTCTGCAGAAGCTGGACACTATCGAGGGCTGGCTCACCTTGATGGAGCAGAGCAAAGACCAGCTCTGGACCAACATCCATAATGCCCTCTTCTAACTTTTTTATAAATAGTTAATTTTGGTGTGAGTGATTTGTTCTTTGTTGGGGCTGAGTGGAAAGGGAGTTGGGAATGGGTCTCAAGAGACTTTCTTGAACATTTTGGGGCAGATTTACAAGCCCCTTGCACCACTTTTACGTCACTTTTAACATGGGAAAAGTGACGCAAAAGTGGCGCAAGGGGCTTGTAAATAAGCCCCTTTGTGTTTTGGGGCTTGGGTCAGTTTTGTTTGGGAGAGGGGTGGGCATGTTGTTTGGGTAGAGAGGGTGAGGTGCTTTGTAAATAAATAAAGTAGGAAACTATTTTTTATAATTTAAATTTATGCCTGCAGTAGTTCATTTTACTTTAACTTTGCACTGCTTCCTTCAAGTAGTTTGATGCAGCCTGTTTATGTGCTTGTAACTCAAAACAAGTGATAGCGTAGTACTTAGTTATAGAGTCTAGGCGTATACTTCTTTAACTATCTTAACCATTGGGGGAATGCAGCCATGATGAGATTACATAGGTTATATCGTGTGGAGGGTCTGAACTATCTAGATAGCAAACAGTAGCAGTTAATGTATGTCTTACTAATTTAAATTACATCCATACTAGTTGTCTTACCTGAGTATACGTGCAGCAATACCAGGAGAGCCATCACAACTTCACAAGTGAGGTCCCACTTCCAGTTCAACCTAGGTGAGCTCTAACTGTAGGATTGTTCTGAATGATTGATTGATGATTATCCATCATAGGCAACTAAATGGAAATAGAAAGACTTAGTAAGTGGGTTATATAATTATCAAAGATTTACAAACATTTGATACCACCTCAGTACTATGTGCTGATGATGGCACAATGAGAATGCCTGATTGTACTAAAATAGAAACATTAGCTATACTAGTAAGTTTTGGCTAATCTGGAGCTAGGAGAATTATTTGTGAAATCCACAAGTTATGAAAAATGGACTCAATGTCTGGAGTCAACAAGCTTCGGTTAGACGTTTACAATTAGGCAACACAAGGCCTTAATGATGATGATGCTGACGACTGATGTTCTTCATTCTATAGCTAAAACCCGATGGATCATTTTTAATGCGCGGGTTTGTAATTGTCTGGTGTGGGCTACTGCTTTGAGAATTCAAAGGCACCATGTGTGATTCATTGAAGGTGTAATTTAAGCCACACCTCCATAAATCACACAGCTCAGGGAAAGAAGGTTAGGGGTTTGGTGAATGGATGGGTAAAGGGATTTAGGGAAAGGTTTGACAAAGACAAACACTAAAAACAAGGCCAACATTCATCTGGGCAATAAGCATCAGCACATATTTCACCATCAATCTGTTGTTATATGACATAAAGGAATGAGTATGACAGAGTACAGATACATGCATTGCAAACAGTCCTTCTGATCTAGAGACTCAATTTACCATATATCTAAATGTTCTGTCTTCTAGGTTCTCTTCTCTTAGTGAATATGACTGTTAAAAGAAAAATGATACTGTATTGCAAAATTAGGTGGTGCATCTGCATTCTCCTCAGGAATGTCCACTCTTTGTGGTCTCTCTGCACTGGTGTGGTAGGTAAGCAGCAAGAGTGTTTTTTAGCTCAGCTAGATTTCGCCTTTCGTTCGTTAAGGAGACTAGAAGAAGGTCTGTGGATTGTAAAAGAGAAACTGTATTTTAGAGTCAGAAGGAAGGTAAGCTTCATGAGGAGTATATCAAGATAAGTAGACTCAGAGGCAGAGCAAAAAAAAAGAGGGAGGGCTCAGAGTTTCACTTTTGCCACAAGTCCAACACACACACACAGAGCAGCATTTCCCTTATGCACTTCTCTCTATTTTAAATAGTCTAGTAGTACTAGGCCTCTGACTCATGATTTACCTTTGAACTAAAGTCGATACTCGATAACTTCTTGCTTTTGATGAGGTAATCGTGCTGTTCCTAGCCCCGCCCTTCGTTCTTCCATGATGCTACTCCACTCCTGAGTGACTCTGAATAACCCTGTACTACTACCAGACCAGTCATCATCATTATGATGGATCACGAGGACCCGAGCAAGATAGACGTGGAGTGCAGTGCACTGCTGTTGAAGAACAAGTAGAGAATGAAAGAGAACTGCAGTATTTTCCATAGGTTTTTATTTGATAACTAAAGTGACTGTTCTGGTGTCTGAAGAACTAGAAAAAACAGGAGAACACCCCTGCAATTAATTAAATCTGTCGAAGTGTGAAAGGGCTGATCATCACCTACAGGGAAAAAAGAGCACCCATCACTCAAGCCCCAAACAATGAAATCAATAATCATCTTAAGAAATTTCCCATATCGCATGAATCATGAAGCAACTTAAAGCATCTCTCAACCAATCGGCCACTCACCATTGCAATACTTGAAGTTACCTCATCCAATCCTAGGAAAGCATGGGTAGTTCAGGTATTTGGTATTTAATCATCTTTGATGAACGCAACACAATGGCATTTGGTATTGGCAGGCAGTCCTGTAAAAAATAAATTATTTTATGGGGCAGCCATTCTAGTACTAAGTGATGAAAAGAGGGATAGGAATAAGGCAATAGGCATTTGAGGGGGGCAGGCATTGCCTCCAATGTCTTGAAGGAATTATGGAGGCTACTTAAATGCACACTGGTCTAAAGGCAATCCAGCAATATATATGAGACTAATAAAAAGTGAGAGGCAGTATGAATCTGACACAAAAATAATAATGCTCCTCTAGCTAATTTCTTTCTTTTTTCATTTGCTAAGAAAGGACTAGGTTCAATGAAAACGTGTTTAAAGTTCTATTGGGGCACTGTACACTTAGTCTGGGAAGTAGAGTTCATCCTCAGACTCACCTAGATGTTGGTCAGCTAACACATTTGATTCAATTTCGGACCCTCTTCCTCCTCCTCCTCCTGTGCTGTTGTTTCAGGAATGGTGTCATTGTGTGGTACAACATGTTGGTTCATTTTGATCATAGTCAATCTCTCCACATTTTGAGGCAAGAGACTGGTCCTTTACACTGGGATGACTGCACCAGCTGCACTGAACACACGTTCAGCAGACACTCTTGTGACAGGACAAGCCTGATACTTTGTTGCCAGCCTGGTGAGCTCTGGCTATTGGTGCATCTTCCCATACCAATATATCAATGGACTTTGATCCACATAGACCTCTTTTGGATCATTCAGATACTCCTGGGACATCCTGTGGATGGTCATTGGTACTGCCACTTGCTCTATCTGTTTTGCCATTGCCTCTGCACTGGACGTGAGCCCTGGCAATTGAAGGCAATACAATGCTGAGGTTGGGTCAGGTCCTTTTTTTGCTGTTGTTGCCGGATAATGGTGTCATTGGCTGCTGTGAGACAAGACTGTCCTCTCTAGAAGTTGAAGGCGACACTCCAGAACTGTGGGGTGGGACTCGAAGTTCCAGCCGTTCTTCTTTCCAAGTCTCTGGCCTGCTCTACAAACCACCCCTTCAGAAAAAGGGATGTAAGTGGGCAGAATCTTTTTGTACCATGGATCAAGTAGTTTGGCACATATGTACTCTTTGGACTCGATGATGCCATGCTGCAGCCTTATATTAGAAGCCAAAGACACACAGCTGATGGACGGAACAAATCAAAGCATTTACCCCCAGTCAAGAGATCTGGGTTAAATCCATCATTCCTTTGCTCGCCATGCCACCCCAGTTTAGACCTGGCCTTATGCAAAGACTGATTTTCATATAGCTGGGTTCAAACTGGAATGGCATGGTGAGCAAAAAAAGATGGATTTAGGCCCAGATCTCTATACCCGGGTGAATGTATGACATTGTTCTGCATTTTGTCCATCAATTGTTCTTTTTGCATTATATTTGAAGCCAATCGCAGGGCTAAGCTCTAAACCAAAGCATGTGCTTCTGTGTTTTCATTCACACCTGCAGGGGTGAACCTTTCAGATGCCTTCTTTACCTGGTCTTGTAGGAGATGCAGCAACGGGATAGCTTGGCCCATCATGCTGTCCTCCTTGTTAACTTCCCTTGTGGAATCCTCAAAAGGGAGTAGTATCTGTTTCAGGCATTTGACTAGGTCCCATTTATTCGCATCCATGGTCAGAGCTACCCCAACTGCATCCCCTCCTCTTTGAATGACATAGTCATTGATCTGTTTGTACTGCTCAAAAGTACATTGCAGCATGTAAACGATGGAGTTCCAACGTGTTGGCACATCCTGTATCAGGGCTTTAACTAGAGCTCTACTGTTGCGCTGAATAATCCACAGCTGCTTAAAGGCTTTAAAGGAATTGCTGAAATTGGTGCACATTCTTTTGCAGGTGGTCAGAATGTTGCTGACTAAATCTTCCTTTTTGAGAAAGTCTTGCACCACCAGGTTGATGCAATGGGCCAAACACAGGACCCTAAAATAGCCTCCATCAGACATGGCCTTAAATATGTTACTGCCATTGTCTGTGGCAACAAATACAATTCTAAGAACTCTGGGTTGCAGCCATTCATACACCTTCCTGTTAAATTAATCCAAGATGTTTACAGCTGTATGTGATTTCTCCATGGCAAACATTGCCACTGTTGCATGCCACCAAATGGTCTTAAAACTTTCTTCTGGGCCAAGACCTGAAGATATCTTTTGCTTTACGACTGCAAAAGAGATCCAGTGTGCAGTCATGCACATGTAATCAGTTGCGTGGCAACTGGTCTACATGTCTTTTGTCAGGTTTATGGTGTGAACAATGACTTTGCTGCAAAGTTTGTCTCACCAACTGCAGCACATCATGATGCAGCGCTGGAACAGCCACTCTGGAAAATAGGCCGTACTTGGTACCTTCCATTTTGAGTAGATGGCTGCCACAAATTCTAAAACTCCCACTTCTTCCACAAATGAATAAGGGAGGAGATCCAGCTTCCAATTGAATAAACGTGCAGTTGTGTGGTTTCGCTCGTAGGGCCCCTCCTGCCATAACATGCCCGTAATAGTAGCCTGGATTTTCTTTTTTTCTTGGGGCACTGACACAGGCATCTTTTGAGAAGTAGATGCTAGTGGTATACTCAATGTGCGTCATGGTGGTGGGGCAGTCACTGTATGCCACTGTACCATCATCATCTCACTCTGAGCGTTCTTGTCACGATAAGTCACTGAGGTGGGTGTTTCTGCTGATGCACTGCTGTGGACAGGGCTGCTTTGCGTGAAGATGTCACCCTTTACTTCCTCATTATCACCTTCCACCGTGATTGGACTTGTAGCTGACGTTCCCCGGCTCTTCCCACCGCCATGACCACGTTTAGCAATTTTTTTAAGGTGCTACTCCCACTTGATTGTGTGATGTTTTTTCATATGGGTCGTTTGGTCTCCAGTACTATAATGTGTACCAGACTTACCTTTACGAACATTTGTGTGGCAAATGGTGCATACTGCAATGTGCTCCTGTTAAAATGAAGATTGTCTCGTAGACAGGTCACATAGAACAAGTCAAGTTGTAGGTTTATTTGTTAAGTTACAAAGTCCATGTAATGCCCCACCAGGAGCAGCCTCCTTGCTGCTCAGCCCATCTCTTCCAACTGACATCTCCTCAAGTCCCACACACTCAACATTCCAAATGACATCATTAATGGCTGAGCAGCAAGGGACAGAACAGGAATAAGGAAGATGCACCAACTAACAACAAATAGGTTATAGCACATCTCCCTTCCTTAGGAGAACTAAGCAAAAAGATATAAATGCATTAAGGCAGGATAGCACCAAATTACTTTGCATACATAAACAAGAATAAACATCTTGAAAGAATTAATAAGAAAATACATTAAGCAATTGAATATACATGAGGCAATCGAATCAGAAAATACTCGAATACAGAAAATACATTAAATAAATGAATGCATGAAAATACCATAAGCAATTACATAAAATTAAAGTAAGCAAATTAATGCAAGGAAAATATCTTAAGCATAAGAATGAATGAGCCCCAACCCCCTTCCTTAGGTAAACCCATTAGTTGTGTACTGACCAACAACGAACGAACAGTAATAGGGGAAACACACCTCCCTATAGGGGAAAACACCTCCCAATGACACACCGAACATTGTAATAGGGGAAATACACCTCCCTATGATACTCCAAAACTCAAAACATTATAATAGGAAAGAACACCTCCCTATAGAGGAAAACACCTCCCAATGACACACCGAACATTGTAATAGGGGAAATACCTCCCAATGAAACTCTGAACACTGTAATAGGGGAAACACACCTCCCTATAGGGGAAAACACTTCCCAATGACACACCGAACATTGTAATAGGGGAAATACACCACCCTATGATACTCCAAAACTCAAAACATTGTAATAGGGAAGAACACCTCCCTATAGGGGAAAACACCTCCCAATGACACACCGAACATTGTAATAGGGGAAATACACCTCCCTATGATACTCCAAAACTCAAAACATTGTAATAGGGAAGAACACCTCCCTATAGGGGAAAACACCTCCCAATGACACACCCGACATTGTAATAGGGAAAATACCTCCCAATGAAACTCTGAACACTGTAATAGGGGAAACACACCTCCCTATAGGGGAAAACACCTGCCAATGACACACCATAATAGGCTTGAAGATTGCACGTTAAACATTTTAAGCATAAAATAAAGCATACATTATGCAAGAAAGGAACATGTTACTTCGAAGACAACATCTAGTAAAGAATGAACTACTAGAGCATAAATAAGTATTAACACAGCCATAACAGAGAGAAGGTCTATAAGGTTCTCCCAACCTAACGATTTTTACAGAAGACCTCCACATACTGCAACCCACACTTCTCAGGGTGACTCAGTGCTGCTGGTGTTGCAGACTCAAGCATAGTGCTGACTATGTCTGCTTCCAGCGGTGTCTAAATTGCCAACTGCAGCCTACATCTTCATCTGCCAACTGCTGTCCACCTCTCTGTCCACTAAATAACAAAAGAGTACCTGTATTTGCCGTTTCCACACGACAAAATGTCCACAACTTTATCGGCACTGGAAAACGATGTGTGGTTGGCGAAACAGGAAACGCCAATTTCAAAATGGCGGCACGCACCGGTGACGCCGCGCCGGATGTCTCCCGGCATCACCGTGCTCAAGAACGTCCATAAGAGCCATGAGCCACACGTCACTGAGGATCCCATGGAGTAATGACTGAACAGCAGGACGTAAGTAAGACGGCGCGCGCTGCGTGAATGCGTGCTGTGGACGACTCGTGGCATGTTTGAATGGGTATCAGCGGTTGAACTGTCAAAGTGCAGCCATATCCAGATTAAGCGTCGAAAATGACTAAATTAAACAATACTAAGTCACTAAATAAGATACAACCAGGAGACACTGCATCAATAGTCAAGTGTATGGGCTCACAAGTGGCGTCAATATTCCCACAACAAGTCACCAGTGCCACTTCTCTTGGGGTGCCACTCGACAGAGTTTTCTCACTGCCACCTTATATCAACACAGGCTCCTCCAAAATGACTCCTGAAACGCGGATCCTGTCACTGGCTCCGCCCAAAGATCCAGACTTGCTTGCTCCTCTGTTGTGCCTGTCAGAAAACACAACCACCCTCTATTGATGGAGCGCAGTAATAGTCACTTCTGGTTCCTCAAAGGTGAGCGCTACTTTTAACATCCAATGCAGCGCTAGTCTTAATGGGTGTCAACTTCACGTTGCTGAGTAGACAGCCCGGCACAGGCTTTGCAGATGGGTTGTTTGATGTGTTGGCAAACTATGCAAATGAAAGATTCAAGCCATGAAAGTCACAGTTGCCAATTTTCCCTGCATCCATCACAGAACTCAAGAACCAATTTTCACTGCCACACCAAATTAGAAGCTTGTCCCACGACGGTAGAAAAAAAACAGCTGGACAAGAGTAACACCTCCAAGGCAGTAGAACGTGAAAAGAGTATTCACAGCCATCCTCCCTCAACATGTAGGTTCTCTTTCACTTGAAGAGAACAAGAGATTCATGTACAGAGAAGGAAAATTCAAAAGGAACTTGCACTTACATATTAGGGCGACCAATGGTGTGGTCACTGGTGGGGCTCTTAAGTGTCAGCTTCCTCAAATTACGCAGCTGGTAAGTTCTCTTGATGTTCCTTTTACTTGAAAATCCTTTAAGTTTCATAATCCATAATCCATTGAAATAGCAGTAGGTTCGTCCCATCCTCGTCGCCAGTGTTAAAATGAAGATTGTCTCGTAGACAGGTCACATAGAACAAGTTGTAGGTTTATTTGTTAAGTTACAAAGTCCATGTAATGCCCCACCAGGAGCAGCCTCCTTGCTGCTCAGCCCATCTCTTCCAACTGACATCTCCTCAAGTCCCACACACTCAACATTCCAAATGACATCATTAATGGCTCAGCAGCAAGGGACAGAACAGGAATAAGGAAGATGAACCAACTAACAACAAATAGGTTATAGCAGCTCCCCCTCTTTGCTAACTGTAAAAAAGTCCCAAACTGGGGAGAAGTACTTTTTCACTGGACAACTACCAATGCCTGAAGACAAACTGGAGGTAGGTGGGGATGCCTTTGATTGCCTCTCTGCTTATCCTGAGGCAGGGGTTGGTGAAGGTCTCAGCTGGGGCTTTTCAAATATGGGAGCTATCTATGCCACATCCCTCGGAGCTGGTTGAATAGCAATGTCAGTTTCCTCTGTGTTACCTTCCACCATGACTACCTCGTCTTCGTCATCCTCCTCTTCATCCCCTTATTTGATATATTTCATATTTATGAGTCTATATAGCGCCCAAATCACCCCAACAGGGGTATCTCTGTTCTGGGGCAGCATGCTTCAGCCAGACAAACACACCTCAAAAGAGATAGGTTTTTAACAGCTTCCTGAAATGTAGGAGGTTCTGGCATTCGCGTAGTTGGCAAGGAAGTTCGTTCCAGAGCGTAGGGCACGGTGCGTAAAGGCCCTATCACAAATGCAAGCTTTTTTAATTCTCGGGGTGCAGGGAAGTGACTTGGATCCTGACCGAAGAGACCTAGAGGGTGTGTACCTTGATAGTTTGTTGGACAGGTAAGGGGGTCCCAGCCCATTAAGAGCTTTGAAAACGGCGCAACAGACCCTGAATTTCACTCATTTTCTCACTGGGAGCCAGTGGAGTTTGTTTAGAAGCGGTATTGATGCTGTTCTGGGAGGGGCATTTGCTACTAATCAGGCCGCAGTGTTCCGGACTACTTGCAATTTGTCCAGGGAGGCCTCGTTGGCAGAAGCCAACAATGCATTGCAGTAGTCCAGTCGGCTTAACTCTAGAGGTTGAATCAGTGTTTTTCGTTTGGAAGGTGGAAGTAGGGGGAACACTCTTCTAAGGAGACTGAGTATGTGGGAGCGTGTTCCTGCAGTAGTGGTGGCATGTGCTTCTAGCGTACGTTTCTGGTCAATGGGGATTCCCAGATTCTTGACCACTGTTTTTGGGGAGGGTGCCGGGCCCAGTTCCTCCGGCCACCAACTAGGTGACCCCTTATTGCCGTGCCTCCAAACAACATAATTTCCGATTTCTCGGCATGCAGTTGGAGGAGGTTGGCCCTTATCCATGCGGCAATAGTCTTCAAGCCTTCTGAAAAGATGAGTTGGGTGTTATGGCTGGATTTATCAATGGAGAGTAGGAGCTGGGTGTTGTCCGCATAGGAAATGGGACTATACCCTAGAGTCTTCATTAGTTTGGCCAAGGGAGTGAAATATATGTCAAACATGAGCCCTACGGTTCTCCATTGGTTACTTTGGTGGTCTTGGATCTGAAAGTGCTCATAGTGACTGTCTGAGTTCTATCCGTTCAATGCAACACCTTGAACCCCGATGTCCTGAAGTCTCTCCAGTATGATTTGGTGCGAGATGGTGTCAAATGCCGCCAATAGGTCAAGCAGCCATAAGTCTAAGTCTTTCTGGAACTTTTCTTTTCCTTTGACTCTCCTGTTGTCTCCTAGTCTCTGTCAGGATCTACTCCATGTCCCTATCATCAACATCAGAAGTGTTGCTTGGAGAAGATAATGCTGTAGTACCCTTCCTTTTCTCTGCTGGAGTTGTGGAATCAAATATATGTAGGCCTATGGAAAAAGCACACTGGCTGGCTACACAAAATGGCCACCAACCACATGGTCACAACAACAGCCAGCAATGGGGCATGGCCACAAACAAAGAAGAATTGTAGACCTATGTGGAATGCACACTGGCTGGCTACACAAAATGGCCGCAGGCCACATGGTCACAACAACAAGCAAGGGTCATGGCCACAAACAAGGAAGAAATGCAATACTATGGGGAAAAAACTGACTGGCCACACAAAATGGCCACCAGCCACATTGGTCACAACAACAACAAGCAGGAGGCCAGGAAAACAAAGAACACATGCAGGCCTAGTGTGGACACCGACTATGCAAAATGGCCTCTGGCCACATGTTATAATTATTCTTGAACAACAAAGACAAATGGTGGTCTAAGTGAAACACACATACACACACACAGTGGCCAGACAAAAGAGGCATGGTAACACAAGGAACACAGCATTAATTCCGAAATGCCAAAAACGAAAATTAACAGGGCTCAAATACTTCACAACACACATCCTTTGTAGAGCAAAAAACATGAAAAACCACAAAAAAAGTCCATGGCCTAAATGATGATTCAATTCTATAGACACCACAGAAATAGTTTTTCATGCACCCATGAATAGTACAGGGCCTACTAGCTGAAAGGCCCATTGTCAAACTAGGCCAGATAACTAATTAAATCAAACAATATTACAAAAAAACATGGAGAAGAAAATGTACTGAACTATACAATATTTTTCCTTTACAAAAGATGATTTATTTCATGCACAAAAAAAATTAGACCATCACTAAAACTGCAGGCCACCCACCACAATAAATTTTAAAAATTGAATAAAAGTACAAATAAATCCAGGTGCATGCCACCAGTCAAACAAATAACACCCTTGTACACTAGTGTTTCCACTTACTTGTGATATCTCAAAAACAAAGTCCTGAAATCCGATGGTATATATGCAGCAGACAAGGAAAGTGATCCTTTCTGCTCCAAATCCCAATGGAAAGTGACCAGGAGAGGGACAAATCACAGGGAGGAGCATGCTAGATAGGAACAGGAAGTTTAGGTCTCTGGGACACTTCCTTCTGGTTTGAAAAAAAAAGTTTAAAAATGGCTTCTCGCACAAAAAAACAACTCCAACGGCCAGGTTAAGAAGAAAATCCACTCCAAATGCATCTCAGCTGCATTCTCAAGCAGACAAGCTGCTTGACCGCTGTTTGCAATCGCAATCGGCTCTAAGGATGCTAGATTGGTGCAGTCATGGCTGGAAGCCATGCAAGTGAGCGTAAAGTCTCGCGGGAACTCTTTAGCAGTGTGCAAAGTCTGGAGCACGATACAAGTGCCTTGAGAGTCTTGGCGCTCGCTGTTGAGCACCAAAAGAAAACTCGAGTGCGTGAACAGAAAAATATCCGTTTTGCCCTAGAATTCAGGAATTCTGTGTTCCTCTGGGGGTACGGAGTGCCCTAATTCTTCAAACTCCGCAAGCAGAGCGGAGTTTACCACCCGGGGTTACTATTTTTCCTACATGGCTTCCAACACTTCCTGGTTGAAATACCAGCATTGGCAGACAATCAGATATCAGCCTGAGATCGGGAGGGTTCGCAGAGCCTTCGTGTCCCTATATATACAAATTTGGCTTTCTTTTAATATCTCAGAAACTACTTAATGGATGTGCACCCAAAAAAACAAAAAGGGTGCTTTCTGGACCAAGAGCTACCTTTCTGCTAAATTTGGTGCAATTCTGTCTAGTGGTTCGGGCTGTAGTCGTGTCTAAAATTCCTATGGGTATTAACATGGGAAACACACCTTTCTTGACCCCCCCCGTTGTCTTGTCATCCGCTTGACAGATCGCCCGAAACTTTCCATTCACAATTAGAATCTCCAGGTCACTTATAAAAAACATATAGATTTGTCAAACGGTGCCAAAGTTATAGGCAAGTAAAAAAATATTTTTTCCTATGCACACATGGTCCTACCTATAACTACCTACTGGCAACCGCCAGTAGGTAATATATATGTATAGATAGATAGATAGATAGATAGATAGATAGATAGATAGATAGATAGATAGATAGATAGATAGATAGATAGATAGATAGATAGATAAAAGAAGCAGAGAACTGTGAGTAGTTCCCAAGTTAAGGTGGAGAGCAGCTCCTGTATAGAGCACATTACAACACCAGCGACACTGAATCTGCTTACCTCAAATGTCTGTTTTTAAACATAGGCTTAGCGCAGTGCCATCCACTCCAAGGTAGAAAGGGACAAAGTCTCTTGACATTTCTACAGCAAAGTACAGGAATAGCACAGTGCCATCCAAGCTGAGCTGTAAAATGACGAAAGCCTTTTACCACTACAGGCACAGTATTACAGATATAGATTGGTAAAATACTATTCAGGCCAACCTGGAATGAATAAAAGCAACCCCTACATGTTCCACTATCATTATAGCTCTTCAGAGGGGTAACGTCTATTACAGCGCAGGCATTACATCGTAGTTCCTTTACAACGAGGTCAGTAGAACAACTGCGATGTTACTACGAGTTCCATTACAAAGAAAGTAATTACAACAAGTTACTTTAGGTAATACGATGTTAGAATGATGTTGGATTTTAAGTCCAACACCTTCCCTACTGATAAACCGACTAACTTTGGAATGGTAATTTAAACTATGCCAAAGTCCAGCACTTTCCTAAAACAAGTTGCATTGTAATGAAACTTGTGGTAACGGCGCAGTCGTGGTATTGACTGCGTTGCTAAGCTGTGCATAGTTTTGGCATGCATGGTAACAGATGTTATTTTTTCACAGAAGTTTAGAGCACACAGTATACGTCAAAACATTACCCCTTCAGGCTTTGAGTGGTGCATAACTTATGCAAAAAAGTAGAAGTCTCTGGTTACTTCCCAAGTTTAGGTGGAAAGCAGCTCCTGTATAGAGCACCCTACAACACCAGCGACACTCCAAATGTCAGTTTTTCAAACAAAATTCTAAAGCATTGGATTAGTGCCATCCACGTTGAGCTAGAAAGGGACAAAGGAATAGATATACTAACATGGAATCTCAATTAGGAAATTGGTATTCATAATGTATGAAACTCCTCCGTTTTATTAGCAATTTCAAGTGGGTCGCAGATAAACCCACCTCATGCATATTAATGAGGTAGGTTGCAATTTACGATCCATTAGGAGCTGCTACAATCCCAGGGATGGAGACCTGCTGAGGTCAGCAGACCACCATACCTGTAATAGCTTTTCAAAAAAGCAAGCTTTTATTTTAAATGCAGCCCGTTTAACTTAAAGAAAGATGGAATGCATTTAAAAAATAAAATAAAACATTGCAGTTTAATTTTTGAAGAATAGACAGTGGTCTGTGGGACCATTGCCTGTTCTTAAAACATATTTTTATTCACATTCTCGAAGGGGAAGTGGTCCTTTGGGACTCCTTCCCCATTGCAAAGGTGTTACTACCAGTTTCGTAAAGTATTACTGTTTTGCAACCATAATACCGTTTTATCTTATAGTGCCACATAAATTATGCAGAAAAGAAGCAGAGATTCTCTGAGTAGTTCCCAGGTTTGGATGGAGAGCAGCTCTTGTGTAGAGCCCACTACAACATCAGTGTTAGAAATGGGATCACTGGTTGGCTAAGGCTTGCACCAAAGCCAGCAGAGACCACCACTCTAACAAGGGCAAGGGAGTTACACCCCAAAGATAACCCCTGCTCACCCCCTTGGTAGTTTGGCACGAGCAGTCAGGCTTATCCCGGAGGCCATGTGTATAGCATTTGCGCACGCACACAGCAACAACATCCCAGGCACACTACAAAAGGAACTCCACACAAGGTTCTATCAAAAATTGCCTTTGTATTCTCTTAACACATTAGAATAGTAAACACATAATATACATGGTGCCACCTGGCACTAGGTCATATTTACAAGGGATTATATACACCTGACAGGGCCCACTGGACCACTGTCAGAACCATCACAAAGCGAACTTAGTAAAAGTAAAACATATCATAAAACGTACAACCAGTAACCACTGGTAATCACTGTACTTAGCATCAGCCTGTAACATAAACCACATTATGCACAGTATCACATTTAGGCGTGAAATACATTCTGCGCTAAACTCACCAGCATAATCACATTATGCAATCCTCTCATAAGTCTAAACACATTAGACCCTAACCTCCTAAGTATAAATCACATTAGGAAATAATCTCACTGGCATAAACACATTATGCAATTCTCTCAGATGTCTAAACGCATTAGACAATAACCTCACACATAAACACATTAGGCATAAAACAGGGTGCGTAAATCATAGTACATGAATCACATTTCCTAGCACTACATAAATCACATTTAGCACATAATCTCCTAAGAAAGACCATAGTAGAGGCATAAATTACATTAGGGCCTGGCGCCCTACAAACCTTCCCGTCCCCCTGGCCAACTGGCCATCTCCAAAGGGGCTCAAACGCCCTGTGTCCAGAATGTCAGGGCTGCTGCCTAGCAGCTGAATCAAAAGTGCGCCACTGCGCAAACCTAAACGTAGCAGCTGCCCACTAATTGCTGGGCAGCTGAGAAACTCACTGGCATTCACTGTGCCTCTGGTCCCTCTCAGGGACGATAGATTTACTTTGCGCAAAGCGTTGCAGCTGCCTGCGCTCTTGCAGGGCAGCTGGTGAAGAAGCAAGCACCAACAAGGTGCACGTTGGAGTAACGGGGCCCAGGCACATCTGTGCCTTCGGGGCCTCACAGGGGCTCTCTTCAACAATGCCCCTCTCGTTGCAGCTGCCCTCTCGCAAGCGGGGCAGCTGAAAATATGGGCAAAACTGGTAGGGGCACGGGGAACATCACGGGCCCCTCTGGGCCCTTTTAAGACAAATATGCCCCTTTTGGAGCGCACTGGCGCTTAAAGCAAAATGGGCCCACTCGTTGGAGTGGTAGTGAAATGCGGGCATGTCCCCTGCCCAGCCCTCACTCACCGGCTGGGGCGAAGGCAGGACTCTCCTCTTCACTCTCCTTCTCCCATGCAGCAGGCGGGGCTCTCTCACTCATGAGAGCCTCCCTGGGAGAACCGGCTGCACTTCTCTCACGGCGCGGGGCTTCCCTTCACTCCTGGGAGCCCAGCGCTGCCGTTGACGCCCATGGCCGCCTTTACTCTTCACCCGGGCCCCCTCCTGGGACCCAGGACTTCTCTATGGTGCTCCAGGAGGCGGGGTGGGCTCCCGTTCTCCATCGCTCTGCACACCGGGGCTCCCATCGGCTCACGGGAGCCCCGCACCGACACAAGCACAACTTCCGGTCCTGCCGCCGGCCCTGCCCACGTCGCAACAAGAGTTGCCTGACTTCCGGGTCACATTTGGCAGTGGCCCAGCGGTTTTATCTCTGTGACTTCTCCACAATACGGGGTAGGATCCAGTTTTTGCACAAAGATACCGGCGGGGTGGGCACCTGCTGTGACGGCAGATAAGTGGGGTGGGCACCTGCAAAGCTCCATAAGAATGCGGGGTGGGCACCCGCCATTCTCCATGCATATAAAGCGGGGTGGAAACCTGCTCAATCCCGGCAATTTTGGGGGAATGGCTACGCTGGGGATTCCCTCAGGGCAAGGTGCAGATCGACGATGTGAAGCTCCAGGGCTCCTCTAGGAGCCAAATCTAAGCGCTCCCAGGGCGCAAAAAGCAAGAGTCCTGTTGTAAGAAAGAATCAGGCTCTAGATGAAGGGGCAGTGCAGGGCCCAGGGAGGCAAACCCTCCTGGCAGCACAGGACTTGGGGATACCAGTCAGAACTGGTTTAGGGTTTTTTTGAAGCACTTCTTTTTGCCCAGCTCCGCTCCCCTTTGTCAGGTGGGGGCTCAGTGATCAGACACACCACAGGGGGTGGAGACAGCATTGTGGAGGGAAAGCACAGCCCTATTCAGGTCCCAGGTGCAACTCCTCCCTCCCATCTAGATGCAGATCTCTCTATTCATCCCTGGGCTGACTCCCCCTGTCTCCTGGAGCCACCCACACCTCTCAGCTCCTGTCAATCACAAGCCAGACATGCAATTCACATCAGGCAGGCAGACACACAGTACACAGAAATGCCAACTTCTAAAAGTGGCATTTCTCCACCAGTCATCATAAATCTGCGCACACCATTGCACAGCATTTATTCTCACGAGTTCATACATACTAAACTCGCCCCTGCACTCCTCTCATACCAGGAATTACCATGGACACACATTTCCCCCATGCATTCCTATGGGAGGGCAGGCCAATCTCACCACACGCACTTAGAGCGCGCACGCACTTTACACTGGGCCACAGTGCTAAAGTGCCCAGAGACCTAAAATCACTACCACCATGTCAGAGCATAAGGCAAATAGTTCAGGGGTGATCCTGCCAAAAAGGGCCAAGTCCAACACAACCCCCTTCCAGCCAAAATGCAGGGCAGACCAATCACCACTCTGATGGGCTTCCCTGCTTCGGGCGATAGAACACGGACGCGGGCCCGCACTGCAGGAACACCCTCCTGTTTTACGCCACTCTGAACCCATGTGGTTCTCTCTGAAAAAGAACTCTCAGGCCCAACTAGGCTACCCCACTGTTACTCCCTAGTTGTCCACGGCCAGGACCAGGCCCTAGGCCATCCAGGGACCTCCGGTCCTTGCCAATCCACAGAGTGGGGGCCAGTAACCCCTGGCGTATAATAGCCATTCTCCACTCTACCTCTCAGTGTAGTTCCAACTTCCACTGGTCATCCAACCTGAGGTTCCGCACTCTCCTCCTGTGAGAGGCAACCTCAGAACACCATTCACTCACCAGGACCTCTCTCCAGCAATTGGTCTACCAACCTATGATATAAACCCTCAGGCTGCAACGGGGTCAGGGGCAAGGACTCCCTCACTCTGCACCCCCTTCCAGAATACTGCACCCTCCCATCAGGAGTGGTACCCCTAGAAGACAACCCGGTCAGGACACTGATTACAGTTGCCCTTCCCTCCAGGTCAGGAAACACCTGAACCTGGCCTCCCAACCCAGGGACGGAACCCTGTGGCTGAGCACCCGCCTGGCACACCAGGACTTTCTGGGGAGCACGCATGCCCCCCCACCAGAGGGTAACACATCTCTCATGTGTTGTGTGACAGTCTGCCTGGCGCAGATCTCACGACCTCCTGTCCATCTGACAGTACGTGAACATCCCCCAGGACAGAAGTGGCATCACCATGGTCACTACTAGGAGACTTAGCCCTTCTGGCTGGCCCCTGACCCACTGGTTCTTCCACACTGGGCCACAGTGCTAAAGTTCCCAGAGGCCTAAAATCACTACCACCATGTCAGAGCTTAAGGCAAAAAGTTCAGGGGTGAACCTGCCAAAAAGGGCCAAGTCCAATGATCAGCAAAACTCTTAATCTGCTCACCTCAATTGTCTGTTTTACTAGCAACGTTTTTAAGCATAGGATTAGCAAAATGCCATCCAAGCCTGAATGGGTATTGTTTTGACTTACACTGGGTGCTGTCTTGCGAATGGATGAAGTTACACTTCTCTGTAAGGTTTTTGTTTTTACCTATACTGGTTGTTCCCTTGTGTCTGGACAAATCTAAACCTCTCTGAGGAACATTCATTTGAATACTGCCGGAATGCCGAACTTAGACGGTGACATGATCATCTGACAATTTGAACGTCATTATTGGCTTGTTGAGACGACGAAACTCAGACAGCGTATTTTTCATGAATAATTCAAGTGGAATCCTTAAACCGTAAAAATGTGTCCATGGAATTTAGTTGTTCCTGAAAATGTTGATATCTTAAATTTTTTACATAAATTCATAATACACTTGGACAAAAGAATTTTACCTCCTATATCGATTAAAGTTTGAAAGGGTCTTCAGTCCACATACAAATTGTTTTGTCCTGAAGATGGTCTACTTGATGTAATACATAACAAGACTGAAACGTCGACAAGCTCACCCTATTTCCTATTAAAGGAATGGTTAAATAGAAATATGTATGAATATAAAATTTCTATTTGAAATAAGTCGTTGAAATTGTTGATTTATCTGAGTGACCTAGTAGATGATTCTAAATCTTTTTGTTACTTTTTTTGCTAATCTCTGTCACTTATGTATATGTGAATCTTGCTAGTCTGTACCCTTTAAATTAATCTATTGAAGTAGAAATTTCTACAAAAAAATGATACACCCGCAATTTCTTGAATAATTTTTTTAACCTATAATTGATTTACAAAATTTACATGTTGGAGGTCATTAGTTCTGATACTCACAAAGGATATCAATGAAGTTGATTTAAATATTTGGAAATAAAATCTCTTGTAGGCATTTTTACCTGACAATATTTAGTTACTCAAGCCCTGAAGGGTTTATTGGGTTACCCAACTAATATAACAATAGAGTAGAATGAAACAACGTAAAGTGGATTGGCATGTAGTACAGTAGAGTGAAGTGGTGTGTCATGGAGTGGCGTGTCATGGAGTGTCTGAGAGAGGAGGGGCGTGGAGTGGTGTAGAGTGTAGAAGCATGTTGTACAGTAGAGTGGGATGCTGTAAAGTTGAATGAAACATCGTAGAGTGGAGTGGCATATCATAGAGGGGAATAGCGTGGAGCGTTGTACATTAGTGTGAAGTATCATAGAGAGGAGTTGGTGTCGTAGATTGGACTGTTGTGGCATAGAGTGTCGTAGGACGATAGGCATAGATTAGGATGGCGTTGTAGAGTTGAGCAGTATGTATTACAGTGGAGCAGTGTGTCATAGAGTGGAGTTGCGTATCGCAGACTGGAGTGGTGTGAAGTGTCGTAGAGGAAATTTGAGTGGCGTAAAGTGGAGGGGGGTGTCGTAGAGTGGAGTGGGGTGTCGTAGAGTGGAGTGGCATGTCATAGACTGTTGCATATTGGAGTAGTGTGGCGTAGAGTTGAGGTGCATAGAGAGGAGTCGATTTGTGTAGAGTGAAGTGGTGTAGAGTCGAGTGGCATGTTGTAGACTAGCGTGGAGTGGTGTGTCATAGTGTGGTGTATTGCAGACTGTCTTACAGACGAGGGGCATATAGTGGAATGATGTTTAATGTAGTAACATGTAGTAGAGTGCAGACAGAGGTCAAGCTTTAGTTTTAATCCTGCTTGACCTGTCTGCTGCACTCGACACGGTCAATCATGCCACTCTTTTGGAGAGACTTAAAGAGGTGGGAATAGAAGGCATGGCCTTGAGCTAGTTTCAATCCATTCTCTTTAATAGGAAAAAGGCAGTGGCGCTTCCCCCTATCAGTCGGATTTTATTGACATCCTGTATGGCGTTCCGCAGAGCTCTGCGCTCAGACCTATCCTTTTTAATATTTATATGAAACCTTTAATTACTATTATCAGGTCACACAATATTAACATGGTAAATTATGTGGATGATACTCAACTGATTCTCTCCTTAGAGGGAGAACAGTTTACACCGCTGGAAGTGTTTCATGAGTGTCTTCGAGATACTGCTCAATGGCTAAAGGAGAATTTTCTTCAGTTTAATTCGGAGAAAACCGAGATTCTCTACTGTCCAGTGGGGAAGAACCCCATGGGGCTTTCCCTGAATTTTTGTCCATTAACATCAGCCAGTCCAGTTTTGCCTGTCGAGAAGGTCCGTAACCTGGGTGTTATGTTCAACAGTAAGTTGACTCTCGAATCACAGGTTAATAAAACCGTGGGGAGATTTTTTGTCATTATTAGAGTCCTGCGCAAAATTCTTCCTCTTTTGCCAAAGCATGCACGAGCATTGATAGTGCAATGCACCATTGTAAGTAGATTAGACTACTGCAATGTCTTATTGCTTGAATCCCCAAGATATTTACTGGATAGGCTCCAGAGGATTCAAGCAATAGCAGCTAAACTTGCCCTGGGGAAACTAATACATTGTTCTACCTCCTTGGCTTTGGCTGAGCTGCATTGGCTCCCGATATTTCAGAGAATCCACTTTAAATCTCTTTGTATAGTTTTTAAAGCCCTGCATGGACTCCGGCCGACACTGCTGAGGAGGAAATTTGCTTGGTATGTTCCGGAGAGAAGCCTTCGCTCTGCTGCAGCGAGATTGGTAAAGGTGCCTAGGTTTTAAAAAAATAAAATTAGGAGGTAGGGCATTTGGCACCTCAGCTGCACGACTATGGAACAGGCTCCCTCTGAAGCTGAGACAAATGGAGGATCTCCTCCTTTTCAGAAAGAGATCTAATACTTGGCTCTATCCTAGTTCGTAATTGGTCACTCTTGCGTCTCCCGGTACACTAGTCTGATTGTACTCTGTTGGTTCAGCGCCAGGATGCCTGTTAGGTGATATAGCGCTATATAAGTGTTATAAATAAATAAATAAAATAAATAGAGTGGAGTGGCAAGCCATACAATGGAATGGCCTGTTGTAGAGTGGAGTGTCTTTGAGTGGAGGGCCATGAAACGGAGTACAATGGAGTGGAGTAGCAAGGAGTGGCATCTGGTAGAGTCAAGTGGAATGCCTAGAGTGGAGTGGCATGTCATAGAGTAGAGTGGCATAGAGTGGCATAGAGTGTTGTAGAGTGGCATGGCATAGAGTAGAATGCAGTGGTACGTCATAGATTGGCATGTCGTAGAGACTATCTGATTGGAGGGAGGTAGAGTGGAGTGGAGTGGAGTAGAGTGGAGCAGCATGTCATTGACTTGAGTGGTGTGAAGTAGAGTGGTGTAGAAGTGCAGTGGCATAGAGTGCAGTGGCATAGGGTAGAGTGATGTAGTGTGTTTAAATTCTTTTTTTACATTTCAGCAGTACTGCAGTACTTTCTAAATGCTTTCAAGATACTACAGCTGTACTTTGTTAACTTAAAAAAAAAATGTAAATCAATAAAAATATTTTTTCCCAAAAGAGTTTATTAAACTGCTTTATGTCTTCTTGTAAATTTCAAAAACACTAATAACATAGATTTTACATTATAACCCGAAAAAAAGACAAAGAGTGGTCTAAACAATATGACTGCCTTTTTATTTTGTAAGGGCTTTCATTAACCAATCGTATTGTGCTTCGACATTGCCATATACTGCAGTATCCCGTGAAGGTACAGCGCTATGCTGCAGCCTAGTATATCACTAAGATTTTCTCTCTTCGAACTTAAAATAATGCTGAACCTATTGAGATCAAATAGCAAAAAAAGGACCCTTTGCACACCATAATCTATATTCCTGACAAATTTTGTGGAAATCAGTTCAGCCATTTTGTTGCTACGTCTGTCTGAAATATCTAGGAAGGAGACGGGCACAGCATAACCAAAAAATTCCAAACTCTTAATGGGTTCAAACAAGGGTGTGTGCTGGCACCCTGCCTCTTTAACATCTACACTGCAGACCTTGATAAACAACTAAGGTCAATTCAATCGGACCCCCCAAAATTGGGCAATGTCCCCACACCCAGTTTACAATACGCGGATAACATAGTGCTCCTTGCATAAACATCTGTAGCTACTCATCACCAAACTAGGAGCTTATACCATCACGGCTCAACTAACCATCAACAACCAAAAAACAAAAGTGATGTGTTTCGCCAGACGAGTCAAAACAAAGGCACACCATAAATTAATCTGGCACTTGGACGAGCAACCTCTGTCCCGGGTAGACTCATACAAATATCTAGGTTTCCAAATAGACCGCAACCTTAATTTTAAACCACAATTGGGACAAGGCCGTACCAGAGCTAAACAACTGCAGTTTGCCTTCAGGGTCCTAAAGAAAAAACTTACAGATTGTTCTATAGGTCACTTGCTTGAAGCTATTTCAGCAAAATTCTTACCCTCGATTTCATACGGCTCAGAAATTTTAAACCTTAAAGACGCCACCTCCCTAAACTCAGCACAATCAACTTTTGTTAAGGACCTGTTCTCGATCCCCCGACACATTTCACAATCCCAAATCTGACTAGAGTATGGACTAAGAAATCAGATTCCTGACAGACAAGGGGCATTAGCCAAATATTACTGGAGAATGAGGGATGCAGAGAACAATACCCTCGCACATCACTGCTGGGAGGAAATTGAAACCCAAGGCAAGCTAAATAACTCGACGTTCAGAGTTCTGAAGGATTCCCTCGTGGCATTGCAGCTAGAGGAGGCCTGGCTCACTCTCCCCACCTATTCCAGTTTCAAAACTGTAGTTAACAAGGCAATCAAACGGACCTCCTTACTAACAGACAAAACAGCCCTTTAAAAAAAAAACATGCCTCGGCCGTGAGGGTCCCTGGGGGCCAACTAGCCCACCAGGTACCTCCAGTAAGCGCCACAGACCTGCGTTGCAGAGAGGTGTAAAAAGGGGCGTGGCTTCCCAACACCTCTCTGCAACGCAGCTCCCTGGCGCATACTGGAGGTACCTGGTGGGCTAGTCGGCCCCCAGGGACTCTCACTCACTGAAGGGAGGGGGAGGGGCCTGAGGTGACATGTGTGCAAATACGCCCTGTGGCGCGTTTTAAGTTGGGGACTTAATGCCTCTTCAATCCTGAGGGTCCCTGGTGGCCAACTAGCCCACCACTTACCTCCAGGAAGCACCACTGCGCTGCGTTGCAGAGAGGTGGCCCAGGCTATGCCCCTTTTTACACCACTCTGCAACACAGCTCTGTGGCACTTACTGGAGGTAAGTGGTGGGCTAGTTGGCCCCCAGGGACCCTCAGGACTCAAGGGGACTTAATCCCCCAATTTACAACGCACCAGGGGGTGCATTTGCACAGTGGTGCAGAGAGGGAGCGTGGCCTGATATCAAAGTGTGCGCGATTTAAGTTGGGGCCGGTTTGCTTCCTTCAACTGCTGTGCCTCTGAGGAAGTGGAAAAAGAGTGTTGTGTTCGAGTGCTGCTTGCCTTTTGGTCACCCCACTAAGCCTTGATGTAACAAGCGGCAGACAAGCCGTTGAGCAAGCACCACCCCATGTGAAGGGAGCCACAAGCTCCGAATATGCGGGGACCGATGTGGCCTGGTTTGCTTCCTTCGACTGCTGTGCCTCTGAGGAAGTGGAATATGAAACGCGTCAGGTGGCAGTCGCACGCTAGCAGTAACTGAGAAGTGAAGCTGTGCATACCAATTAAATTGCTTTTACTGGGGAAAAAGAGTGTCTTGTTTGAGTGCTGCTTCCCTTTTGGTCACCCCACTATAGTTACCTGATCTAACTATAACGTGGAATTTCATTGGTTTTTTACGAGTGAAATGTACAGCTAACTATAACATGTGTGAAACCTATGGTTTTTTCAGTGAATTTGCAAGGTTTTTTAAATGCTAATTCCTAACTATAACGTGTGTGAAACCTATGGTTTTTTCAGTGAATTTGTACGGTTTTTTAAATGCTAAGTTATGTATTTATTTTTAATTTTTGCGCGCACGGTGCGCTTCGCGCACCGTGCGCGCGCTGTGGGCACTCGGTGCACTTCGCGCACCGAGCACCCACGTGGCGCATTTCGTACCGTGCACGTCTCGCCATTTTTTACAAAATATCAATTGTTTTTTTCTCTCTTGTGGGTCCTTAGATTTATATATTAAATGTGATTGTTAATTCTTTTTTTTTTATTATTTTTTTTTACCGTACGCGTACGGTAAGCTTACCGTACGCGCACCCCGCGATTTTTTAAAAAAATTATTAAATTCATTTTTCATACTTTTTGGTCCTTCGTGAACCCCCTGACGAACGCTAGGGGGTCTGCAACTCTCTTCATTGCCCCCTTTTCATGTTATCAACCTTTTTTTTTCAGTGCGAGAGACAGAAAATGGCGGCCGATACTTCCTGGTTTCGACCGATTCGAATGTTTACTTTGATCTAACAACCAATCAGAAACGCGCTCGCGCACGGCACCGTACGCGTACGGTAAGCTTACCGTAAGCGCAAGGTAAGCGCACTGAGCGCTGCCACAGATATATATATTGATTTAAATGCTATTTTCTCAGGAACTACTGAACAGATTTACACCGGGCCTACAAAAGGCACTTCCTTGACCTTATGGCTACCTCTCTGCCAAATTACAAGTAATTCTGTTCAGCCGTTCGGGCTGTAGCTGTGTCTAAAGGTCCTATGGAAAAATGCATGGGGAAAACGCGTTTTGGGACCCCCTTTTTTCTCTGCCCCCGCTTGACGAATCACCCCGAGACTTTCAGGGTAGGAGCGGAGCGTAGCGCCCCATTAGTTTTGAAAATTTCGCGAGGATTCGTCAACCGGCGCCAAAGTTATTCAAAATAGAATGTTGCGGATTTCCTATGGAAACAGGGTCCTAACTATAACTACCTACTGGCGACCGCCAGTAGGTAATATATATAAATATATATATATATATATATATATATTCACTGAAAAAACCATAGGTTTCACACATGTTATAGTTAGCGGAAATTTTACTGATAAAAAACCAATGAAATTGCCCCGTTATAGTTAGTGCTGGCAACTATAACTCACGCGACCGCAATCCTCTGCTGATGCTAATACTGTATTTATACACTTATTTGCCCATGTCTTCTTCCATACATTTTTAGCTATACATATATTACAAATATTTTTTTTTATAAAGACACATATGTCATCAGCAGAAGATTGCGGTCGCGTGAGTTATAGTTGCCAGCACTAACTATAACGGGGCAATTTCATTGGTTTTTTATCAGTAAAATTTCCGCTAACTATAACATGTGTGAAACCTATGGTTTTTTCAGTGAATTTGCAAGGTTTTTTAAATGCTAATTCCTAACTATAACGTGTGTGAAACCTATGGTTTTTTCAGTGAATTTGTACGGTTTTTTAAATGCTAAGTTACTTTACGCCATTCGAGGCGTGCGCGCCCACTTAACGCAGTGCGTTCCGTGCACGGTTTTTATCAACTTTAATAAGCCCTGTACATTTGGTGGCCTTCGGCCACCAAAAGCACAGGGGGTGGGGTCAATGTGGATAGTGTTTTTTTTATTTCGATTTTATAATTTCATGTTGCCAAAATATAGTTTTTTTACTGATGTAATAAGCCCTGTACATTTGGTGGCCTACGGCCACCAAAAACACAGGGGGTGGGGTAAGTGTGGATAGTGGTTTTTTTATTTCTATTTTTTACCGTACGCTTACGGTAAGCGTACGGTAAGCGTACTCGGCGAAATTGCTGAAAAAAAAATAAAACCGTTTTTGCTCTTGGGGGATGTTTGGGGACTCCCTCAACATGACTATGTGGGAGGGAGTTGTCAAAACAGCCCCGTAACATGTTTTTGGGCATCATGTTTGATAAATAACACTCAGTGCGAGAGACAAAATGGCGGACGCCGCTTCCTGGTTTCGGCCGATTCGAATGTTTACTAAGATCTAAGAGCCAATCAGAATCGCGCTCGCGCACGCCACCGTACGCTTACCGTACGCGTACCGTAAGCGTACCGTAAGCGGGCTCAGATATATATATTGATTTAAAGGCTATTTTCTCAGAATCTACTGAACAGATTTACACCAAACCTACAAAAGGCACTTCCTTGACCTACGGACTACCTCTCTGCCAAATTTCTAGTAATTCTGTTCAGCCGTTCGGGCTGTAGCTCGTTCTAAAGGTCCTATGGAAAAATGCATGGGAAAAACGCGTTTTGGGACCCCCCTTTTATCTCAGCCCCCGCTTGACGAATCCCCCCGAGACTTTCAGGGTAGGAGCGGAGCGTAGCGCCCCACCTATTTTGAGAAATTCGCGAGGATTCATCGACCGGCGCCAAAGTTATTCAAAATAGAATGTTGCGGATTTCCTATGGAAAAGGGGTCCTAACTATAACTACCTACTGGCGACCGCCAGTAGGTAATATATATATATATATATATATATATATATATATATATATTCACTGAAAAAAACATAGGTTTTACAGATGGTATAGTTAGGAATTAGCATTTAAAAAACCTTAGAAATTCACTGAAAAAACCATAGGTTTCAGGGACGTTATAGTTAGTTGGACATTTGACTCATATAAAACCAGAAAAATTCGCCTGTTCTAGTTAGTTGAGCTTGCTATAACTCGTGCACCCGCAATGCACTGGTGATGACGTCACATATTACATCACTCATGACATGGTCAGTGACATCACTGATGACATCTCAAATGACATCACTGATGACATCACTGATGACTTCATCCAGTGAATGTGTGTTTCTGTAAAGTTTAAATATTTTTCATATATATCTATGCCAAGGTGTATTGAAGAAAGAGTGAATTTACAAGTCCCTGAATGGATTATTTAGTAGGTGCGTGACTGACTGTATAAGTGAGTGATTGAACGTGTGTTACTGAATGTATGGGTTAGTGACTAAACTGTGTGAAAGTCTGTATTAGTGTCTCAGTTGGTGTATAAGCGGCTCCATTGGTTGGTGAGTAGCTACATGAGTGTCTATATGGGTTATTGATTTGTTGCCTGAGTATCTGTATGGGTGCCTGAGTGTCTGTATGGGTGGGTGCAGGGGATGTGTTACTCTGTGCATACATGTCTGAGTGGGTGATTCACTGGTTGTATGGATTAAAAAGTGCATCTAGGAAGGCCTGTATGGGTGAGTTAGTGTGTGTATGGGTGTGTTGGTGAATGAATGAATGTCTCACTGGTATATGTGTGAGTAACTACATATGTTTTAAGGCAGTATATGTGAGTGTTGGAGTATATAATTGACTATACGTGAGAGTAAGTTATTTGAAGAGTGGGTGTATAAAAGAGTGTCTGCTTGTATCAGTGATTGTATAAGACAGTAAGTATGTGTTAGTATCTGCATAAATAAGTGATGTGGTGAGTGTATAAATAACACAGTTGGTGTGTATAACTGTATACATGAGTAAATGACTATGTGATTGATTCTTTGCATGACTGACTAGGTGTTTGAGTAACTCTATGGCTGACTGGCGGACTGTGACTGTATGTATAAGTGTATGAGTAGATATTATAGTACTGTATTGATGAGTAACTGCATGTATAAGTGAGTGGATGTGAGTGTAGACCTAGGAAATAGTGGGTGGTATGTAGTATCTGGCATTGTTGTGTGTATGGTTTCAAAAATAGTAGTCTGTATTTTAGAGTGTGTGCATCAAAGTTTATATTAGGCCATCAGTATGTGCATCAGATTATCACGTGGATGATGTCATCAGTGATGTTATTTGAGATGTCATCAGTGATGTCATGAGTGATGTCACTGACCATGTCATGAGTGATGTAATATGTGACATCATCACCAGTGCATTGCGGGCGCGCGAGTTATAGTTAGGTCAACTAACTATAACACGCGAATTTCTCTGGTTTTATATGAGTTAAATGTCAAACTAACTATAACGTCCCTGAAACCTATGGTATTTTCAGTGAATTTCTAAGGTTTTTTAAATGCTAATTCCTAACTATAACGTCTGTAATACCTATGGGTTTTTCTGTAAATTTCAAAGGTTTTTTGAATGTTAATTTCATATTTTATTATTTATAAAACCTATATGTTTTCTATTTTTTGTGTAATATTTTGCTACTCTATTATTATTATTTTTTTTAATTTGAAAAATTATGTAATTTTTTATATCTTCCCAAAAACCATCACCACGCGAATCCTATCCGCGATATTGCAAAGCTCGTTAAGGATGCACATTTCGTATGCGACGGCTTCGTAGCACCGTGTCCCGCCTAACATCATATACGTATAAGGTCGTGCCAGTTCCTAGTTTGGTATGCGACGGCTGCGCGGTACAAATACGCACGTTACGTCATCTACGTATAGGGTCGCGCCAGCTGCGCGTTGCGTATGCGACGAGTGCATGCTGCCAGGCCATGTGTTACATCATAGATGTATGGTATCGCGCCGGGTACGCCATTCCCTCATTTATTTTTTATTTCTCAAAACTATATCTAAATAAGTTTAAAGTATATATGAGAGCAAGCGATAATCTAAAATATTTTCCACATTTACATGTTTCTAACTGTAATAAACTTATATTATGGTAAATATAGTTTCTCAAAATCGCGTCGGGTGCGGCCTCCTTGCGCGCTCGGTGTGCTATGTGACCTTAAAAAAAACTTTTGATTGGTTCATAACAATTCCCATTGAAACAGTTGGAGGACCCCACTCATTTTGGCCATTCTCTCTACACCGTTTGATGAGAGACACCTCTTCTGCTTACAGAACTTTTTTGAAAACTTTTTTGCTGTGTACACATACCTTATAGTACACACAACATGCAACGATCATCTTGATCAATAATCATGCTCTGTACAGTAGCCTTCAATGTGTGATAGCCATGCATCTGAAATGTTACATCAAAAAACATATGTGTGTTACACGATGCCCCTGTGGTGTGTGTGAGCACATTATTGTGCTGTCTTTCGGCCTGGGTATTGGGGGCTTGAAGGGGTATCATCAGCCATGGGCAGAGTGCACATCCTAGATCACATGTGACAAACAGTAAAGAGTAATGATTAGATTTGTGTTGCAGTATTCTCTGTTGTCAGGCTTTACCAGTATAGTAGTGTGTCATATGTGAGACTTTCAAATTCACGTTTGACATGCATTGCTTGACTGTAATGAGCGTTCTCACTGTATATGACGTAGCCTCACTGCTGATCCTCCCACCATCCGAGCACATTCACATGTGTGCGCTTCGCGGTAGCAACACTTTCAATCATACCGCACACCATTGACATGCGTGTCTGCGCATATCCACAAGCTTGACAACGACATGTGATGTTGTCCATTTAATGTTTTTGGACAGCATCTCATTATCCATAGTTGCCGCCCTCCCGGTACATGCTACATTAATTTAAATTGCAGATTGTGCGACGTCAAAACTGCAACAGGGACACACACATAAGTGCACTTCCTGCCCTGGCAGGAACTGAACAATGCCCAGGTCCCCGGAATAATTATTCACATCAATATGCAGGCCTGGCGTAGGCAAGCCCAGCCCACTTTGTGTACGTATAAATAGGATAACGACGACGCCACATGTCCCAGTTCTTCCACACTGCTTCAGGTAATATGGATGCATCCACATCGCATATCACAATGCTCAATAAAAAAAAGGGATCCATGAGGTGTACATCATCCTGGCAATCAAAACTACATCTGAATTGTGAACCCTACTGGCCGTCGTGTTTGGACACAAACCAATGACAGCAGGTGAGCAGTGGGGCCTGGGTGCACAGGGGCTGCAATTGAGCACGGTGCGGCGGAAGGGATGGGGTGCACCAGCCTGGGTGCACAGGTACAAACAAGCGATGTTGTTGTGCGTAATGATGTGATCTCTGACCTCATTCAGTCACATCTCTGTCTCATTTTAAGGACCTGCTGGACCGTACTGTAGGCTTAAGCCAGCGGGTAGCGCTGCCCTACAGACACGTGGCATTGGCTTTTGGGGCACTGTAGTGAGCTGATTACTAAGTGTACATGCACACAGGCTTGCCCAACTGCATTGCACGCGCACATTATCCTTCTAGCATGTGCTCTGTTCCTTTGTATGTGAACGTTGGCATAATATATTATTATTTACCCTTGTGTATTCTCGTGCACTCCAACTCCTCTTTGAACCACGATTACTACTAACAGTTGGTAGATCGTACTTCAAGAAGGAAGGATGCACTCAACTGGTGTTCTCTCTTAAGCATGAAATAAACCTTCATTTACCTTAAGACGTTTCCACCATTATATTATTTCTCCCTTTTCAGACACTGAGTTAGTTGCACGAAAAAGCACGCAGCAGGTGATCAACTGGTGATGATGCTCTGCCCTTTCTGACGCCTTCCATCGTGGTATCAAGACACGTCCCCGACTGGAGACCTGCTGTGCCACCCTGAGAGCAGCACCCCGGAGTTGGAGCTCGCACCGGCACATTGTTGGACACACCGGTTGTGGCAGGTGAGCAGTGAAGCCTCGGTGCGCAGGAGCTGCAATTGAGCACAGTGCGGAGGAAGGGGCTGGGATGCAGCAGCCTGGGTGCACAGGTGCAGACAAGCGATGTTGCCGTAGATAATAATATAATCTCTGGCCTCATTCATATCTCTGTTTCATTTGAAAGACTTGCTTGACCGCACTGTTTCTCGCGGACCCCACCATCCCAGACACACGGGTGACAGGAGGTGAACAGTGAGGGCTGGGTGCAGTAGGCCGACGCTCTGTCTCCTCCTCCCTCTGTTCTTTTGACTCTCCCTCCCCTTCTCCCTTCCACCCACTCGCTCTCTGTCCCATTCTCACTTTCTTCCTTTCATTCTGACTACCTTTCTTTTTAGGTCTCGCCTTCGCAGTGTGCCTTCACTGCATAGAAGACCTTTAGTCATTGTGCATCTTTTTTTACAAAGCACATACTCGTGCTTGTGGTGGCATGCGGCTTGCGGGAGTGCGCAGCCACACGCCACAAGCATGAGTATGTGTTTTGAAAAAGAGCAGGATGCGCGATCACGCACCCTCTCATCGCCAGCGCACTCACTCAAGCGCCTCTGAGCACCACTCGCGTGCTTTTTTAATTTTATTTTAGCGCATGCGCACGTGCACACACAACTCCTGGGCCTGTTATTTCATTGTATTTATTTTGATGTTTTTAGAGCGCCTAAGTGGCGCCTTACGAGAACTTCAGGGGGCGTGCTGGTATTGCCTCTTTTCTGATGCCAGCTCATGAGCGCAGCTTAAGGCTGCCTCTGGTCTCATGCGGTGAGCCAATGGTTGTGAGTTTTAGGGATAGGAACCTCATACTGTGAGCAGGAGCCAGTGTCACTGGGCAGGGTGCCTTGGGTCTAAGGGCAAGGAGCCTTTAGTCTCGTGCAGAGGGCGCTTGCTTGAAACGTACAGTGCGCAGGGTGTTAAGTGGGCTGGGTCCCTCCTGGTGGTAGACCTGCCAGCAATTAACAAGCATTTGCAATGCAATAGGTCTTGCATTTACGCGAGTTTGAGCTATTGACAATGCAAATAACAATGTCTTTTATTTTTGTTTTCGTTTTTAAAAGATCAATAAAAGGCATTGGCATTTACAATGCCAAAAGCTTAAACTTGTGTTAATGCGAGACCTATTGCGAGACCTATGTTTCTTTTTTCTCTTGCAGGTTTTGTACGCTGCTTCCAGAGGAGTCCCACCAACTTCTTTCATGTTTTACTGTTGTTCGAATAAAGTTACGTTTCCATTTATTTGTATTGTTTTAATAAAAGTTATTTTTTTTACCAATAAATAAGTGAGTGTATGGGTCTTCTTTTTCTGACAACACTTCATTCTGTAGTTTATTGTGAAAATCGGTGGTTGATTTTAGATTATGAGGGAAAACATTTTTAATTTTGCGGTGCACCTACCAAATATAAACCAACAGACTATTACATAAATGAAGCCTAGGTAATTTTACAATGGCAAGGGTTCTATGAGTGTATCACTTTATAACACCATGAGTACTGCCCGTGCGATTTCAGAACCAATGAGACACTGCCTAGGGCCACCGAGGCTTCAAGGACTGGCGAGGCCCACCTGCATATTTAAGTAAATCCCCGGAGGTTGCCGATCCCCGGTCTTGAGTTGGCCTCGAAGCCCCCCCGAACAATTCGTAAACAATACCCGGGGAGGTGTCGATCCCCTAGTCTGCGAAACGTCTCTGTGCCCTCCCGCACCTAATTTACATGTGAGATTGAGGTCCCCAGTGCTGCAGAGACCCCGCAATATAATAATAGGATAGGCCCCGGAACATTACCCACCAGTGGGCTCTTTTAAATGAACGGATGAGACCCCGCTTAATTTTTTTTTCTCTCCATTTTTACCATCCGGATCCGCTTTATTGAAGCGATACAAGGTTTTCCTCCTCTCGCTTCCATGAGGCAAACAAGTATTTACTATCACAGGGTGGAAGCAATGTTCCCGCCCTGTAATAGAAAACATAAATGTCCCGCGGATGCACACCCAGGGACATTGTATGAACTGCGCCTGGGATGTGGCTCTTGTAGGAAGGTGGAATCTGACTATATGGTTGCCCCCACTTTTTTCCTGGTGTTTGAATGGTTTTTGACTAGTCTGGCTGGGATCCTGCTATCCAGGACCCCAGCCTATCTGCTTACTCCCTTAAATGATTGGTGTGCATATTAGATGCACTAGTGATTGGATACTGTGGTACCTTATGAGCCCCAAGTATATGGTACCTTAGGTACCTAGGGCATTGGTACTTCACAGGCCTACCAGGGGCTGCAGCATGTATTATGCCACCCCTGGGAAGCATTCACAATCTGACACCACAGGCCTGCTACTGCAGCCTGTGTGAGGTAGTGTTAGCACTCCTCACTGAGGTATAGGTTCCTATATCTCACCATACACACACATATAAACCTATCAGTCACCCCTATGGTAGGCCCTATCAATCCCAAGGGCAGGGTGCTTGGTTTACTATGTGAGGGGGTGCTCTGCCTGAGCAGGACCCCTCTGCAGCTGGCAGAGTCTATTCTCTGCTGCTGTTTGTGGATGCGGTTAAACCATATACTCTTAAGTGCATTATAACATCGCTGTAAATGCTAACTTTGGAATGACTGCATCAAAACATGTTGTGTTTGGTGTCAAACAACTTGGAATCCTACCCCCACACCAGTAACTGGTGTGGGAGTAGGATCCGACCCTTCTAGAGGGGACGACATGTACCCACTGTACTACACTGTAGAAATCATCTAGAGCCATGGCATCACAAAATGGATGCCACCAGCACAGACACCGGGCTGCCCTCCTGCTGCTGACCGAAACTCGCAGTGGAGGGAGCCCAACAAAGGGTTTCCTGTCACAGGGAGGTGTCACCACCTCCCAGACAGGATTTAGTGTATTGGAGCTGGGTGGGTGCACTCTTAGAGTGCTTTGAAGTCCTGTACTGGGGGAGCAGTAGGCTCCTCTGTGCATATGCCAGCTCAAACCGGTTCTGGGGCTACCTGCCCCTGCTCTGGTGCGAAACTGGACAAAGGGAAGTGGGTGTAACCACCCACTACCCTGACCCTCCTAGAGGAGTGGTCATAGAGCTAGTCCCTCCCATCTTTTCACTATAAGATACCACACATTGCCAATGCAACTTAGATTACACCTGGACGACGCTCTACGAAGAAGAATCCTGGCCCTTCAACTTTCTACTATCTCTAGAAGACCGAAGGATCTCCCTTGGAGTCAAGGAGGGACTCCCCTGCTTGGCAGGCACCAAAACTATTGAACTAAGGTTGCAAACTTTACCTCTCCGGCCGGAGCCCGAAGTCCCTGCATCCCCTGAAGCAGAGTTCCTGACCTCTCGATGGCCATTTTGAGTCCCCAGCGAAGCTGTGGCATCTGGACCCCACGAGTGACGAGGAACAGCAATACCAGGGAACCGTGCACTGATTTAGAGTGCAAGCCCTAAACTACGTCCAACAAAGTTGTGCTTTGGACCACTTGTTGTCCAGGTCCCGAGCAGGTGTAGTACCGAAGATCAGCAGCCTACCTCGTCCCGAGTGACCGTGGGCTGTTGGTGAACTTTTGGCGTCTTTGCGGTTACTTGCCCGTTGGCTAGTGACTCTCCAGAAGACTTCCACATCACCTTCAAGGGCTCGCCTGGTTGCTCTGGGCCTGCCCTCACTTACCCTTGCTGGGTAAGTCCATCAGACCTTGCTGGTCTGCTCCATCGACAATCTTCTATCCACACAAGACTTGCAGTTGCCAAGGCTTGTTGGCTCCAAACCGAGTGCCGACACTGTCAACAGCTGCAGACGTCGTGGGACCCTCCGAATCCAGCTGCTGGTCTTCATCGATCCCTCCTGGTCCTCCTGAGCGAAGAGACAAAACGACATCAGCGACCTGAAGAGACGCGACAGCTGTGGTCATCCATCTTGCTGGCCACCGGTCACTGGCAAGGGACTTTGAACTCTGTCCCCTCAATTTCTAGGTCTTCTGCAACTCCAATCCATCTTCGGATTCCAGCGGACACTTCTCTCGACGACACAAGCAGCAAGTCTTCAGCGATCTCCATTGAAAACAGCATCGCGACCCGACACCAAAGGACACGTATGCACCCGGCTTCCCTGGGTGAGGTAACTCTTGCATTACGGTGCCCAAGTGTGCATTGGCTCTCGAAGTACTTACCCTGTAAGTTGTTTGCTTGTTGTCCACTCCGAAGTGCCCTAGAACTGTAAAATACAAACCGCGACATTTGCCATTGAAACGCATTAAAAACCTGCGTGTGTGTTTAGACACTGCACGCTTCTCCTGTGGGCTGATTACTTACCTGCTAACACTGCAGAAGTGAAGCCCCAGTGATTCCCAAGGCCCTAGGCCTCTTCATATTGCAAGTCGAGTTTGTTAAACCACTATTTTAGTATATGGTCTGGTACGCCCCTAGGGCTACAGCCATATTTGTGCTTAATTTATTGAGAACTGTTGATCTTTTGAATGCTTACCTGGCTCTAATCTCATAAAGAGAATAGTAGAGTATGTTTAGAAATAAATACATATATATTTGATATATATACCTGTGTGGTATCTTTTCATTTGGTAATTCAAGAGATTATAAGGTAAAACAAGCTGCTTTACATTCCTCAGAGACTTAGCCTGAAGGCTGCTCTCCACAGCTACCACTAGGATAGCTTTCTTTAAAAGGTTGTCTTTAAACCTATCTACGAAGAGTCGAATTGGACTGGTGCAAGGTGGCCACTATAACTAGTGACCAGCATATGCCAGGCCAACTTCTCACAGCGCTCCATAAGGCCATGATGCATTGGTTAATGCATAACTACAGAATTAGTATAAACGAATACTACCACTACTTGCACACGTGTAGTACAGCAACCAGAGTGTAGTGAAGAGGCAGAGGAAGCCCAAAATCAAACAATATAAATCCTACCAGAGGTAGGATCACAAAGTTTGATCAGCTGACGGCCCTGGGATGAGTAGAAACAGCTTCACCAAGAAAACGGGTCTTCAGCAGAACACAAGCAAGCTCAAAATCTTGGTGAGTGCTGCCTTCTTTTTACCTTCTCCCGCTCGTCGCCAAATTTATGTAGTGAAGAGGAAGACAGCAGTGGATCCGATAAGTAGATTTATTGCAGGAAAAGACGACAGCTTAAACAGCCACCAACAGGACCAGACAGCAAGGCAACCGTCTTCTCCAGCACCATGTACAAACTCCCCAAGATTCCCCTCATGACAGCCCTACATTCACACATTACATACTTACATTATAGTGGCATTACATACTAACATTCTACTATGACTTACATTGGAATACTACACAGAGCACATGACTTTACAGCAATGAGCTTATGGTTTCATTCACGAGGCTTGAGACCGGTAGGGGTGAGTAGTTCGCTTCCCACTCCCTGTATAGTATAAACGCATACTAACACTACTTACACAGTTATACTACAGCGGCCAGTATGCTACAGCACCCACAGCCCATCACTTTACAACAATCAGCTCGGTTTGATCCCCGAGTCTTCACACCGGAGGTGTGAGTACTTCGCTTCCCACTTCCGGTATAGTACAAATGCGCAGTAGAGGTCAGTAGTTCACTTCCCACTCCCTGTATGGTATAAACGCCTACTAACACTACTTCCACAGGGATGCTACAAACACCAGAGCACATTACTTTACAGCAATGATCTCACGGTTTAGGCTCTCGGTTTCATACCCGAGTGTAGCAGCATCTCATCTCAGCACCATGTCACTCTGAGCAACATCACACTTTCAGTCCGGTAGGAGTGACTACTTCACTTCGCACTCCCCCACAGAGGTTACAGTGCTCCTATCCCCCTGTTTCCTACTCTTTTTGCCCTTTTTCCCCCTTACTCGTTTCAATGGAATTACAAAATGGCTGCCAACACTTCCTAGTTGCAACCGCTCGCAGCCAATAAGCAGCAAGCTCGTGCTCGTAACGCCTCAGCCAATCAGATGGCAGAATTCCCAAATATCTGTAAATTTTGATATTTCTCCAAAACTACTGAACGGATTTACACCAAATAAACAAAAGCATGCTTTCTAGACCAAGACCCTTCTCCCTGCCAAATGTGGGTAATTCCGTTCACCCGTTTGACCTGTAGCCTTGTCTAAAGTTTCCTATGGAAATTAACATGGAGAAAACACGTTTTGGGGCCCCCCTTTTTTCTTGGCCCTTCCTTGACAAATCACCCCCAAACTTTCCACATAGGACCTGATATGAACAAAGAAGTAGTTTGGAAAATGACATGAAGATTCATCAAACATTCATCAAATGACGCCAAAGTCATAAGCAAAACAAAAAATGCTCTTCCTATTGAAACTTGGTCCTAACTATAACTACCTACTGGCAACCGCCAGTAGGTAATAATATATATATATAAATTCACTGAAAAAACCATAGGTTTCACACATGTTATAGTTAGCTGGACATTTCACTCGTAAAAAACCATTGAAATTCCCCCGTTATAGTTAGTGCAGGCAACTATAACTCACGCGACCGCAATCCTCTGCTGATGCTAATACTGTATTTAGACACTTATTTGCCCATGTCTTCTTCCATTAAATTTTAGCTATACATATATTACAAATATTTTCATTTCATAAAGACACATATGTCATCAGCAGAGGATTGCGGTCGCGTGAGTTATAGTTGCCTGCACTAACTATAACGGGGGAATTTCAATGGTTTTTTACGAGTGAAATGTCCAGCTAACTATAACATGTGTGAAACCTATGGTTTTTTCAGTGAATTTGCAAGGTTTTTTAAATGCTAATTCCTAACTATAACGTGTGTGAAACCTATGTTTTTTTCAGTGAATTTGCACGGTTTTTTAAATGCTAAGTTACTTTACGCCGTTCGTGGCGTGCGCGCCCACTTCACGCAGTTCGTTCCGTGCGCGCACGGTGCGCTTCGCGCACGGTGCGCACACAGTGAGCACGCGGTGCGCTTCGCGCACCGCGCGCCCACTTTACGCAGTTAGTGCCGTGCACGCACGGTGGGCACGCGGTGCGCTACGCGCACCGCGTGCCCACGTTACGCTGGATGTGCCAAGTACGCACGATGCGCTTCGCGCACCGTCCGCACATGGATGACATATTATGCGCTTCGTTGTGAAAGGTTATCTATTAATTGTCCTTTGCGAATATATGCCATGCACAAAAGGTGCATGTCGGGCACATTTTGCACACGGGGTGGGGAAAATGTGGATATTGTTTTTTTTTTTATTATTTTTTTTTAAAATGTATTTATTTATTTATTTATTTATTTATTTATTTAAGCGCAATCGGCGGTTTTTCAAAAAAAAAACATTTGAATTTTTGGCCTTGGGGGTTCTTTTGGGACACCCTAACCATGGCTATGTGGTTAGGAGCTGTCTAGCCTGCCCCTTTTCATGTTATCCAACTTTGTTTTTCCTCCCCCCGTCAGAGTGCGAGAGAGAAAATGGCGGCCGACACTTCCTGGTTTCGACCGATTAGAATGTTTACTAAGATCTAACAGCCAATCAGAATCGCGCTCGCGCACGGCACCGTATGCGTACGGTAAGCTTACCGTAAGCGCACGGTAAGCGCACGGTAAGCTGCCACAGATATATATATTGATTTAAATGCTATTTTCTCAGGAACTACTGAACAGATTTACACCAGACCTACAAAAGGCACATCCTTGACCTGTAGACTATCTCTCTGCCAAATTTCAAGTAACTCTGTTCAGCCGTTCGGGCTGTAGCTGTGTGTAAAGGTCCTATGGAAAAATGCATGGGGAAAACGCGTTTTGGGACCCCCCTTTTTTCTCAGCCCCCGCTTGATGAATCCCCCCGAGACTTTCAGGGTAGGAGCGGAGCGTAGCGCCCCATTAGTTTTGAAAATTTCGCGAGGATTCGTCGACCGGCGCCAAAGTTATTCAAAATAGAATGTTGCGGTTTTCCTATGGAAACAGGGTCCTAACTATAACTACCTACTGGCGACCGCCAGTAGGTAATATATATATATATATATATATATATATATATATATATATATATATATATATATATATATATATATATATATATATATATATATATATATATATATATATATAATCTACTGGCGGTCGCCAGTAGATAGATATAGTTAGGACCTATTGTCCATAGGAAATACGCAACATTCTATTTGGAATAACTTTGGCGCCGATTGACGAATCTTCGTGAAATTTTCAAAACATTTGTCTAGCTGCGGTCTGCTCCTATCCCGAAAGTTTCATGGTGATTCGTCAAGCGGGGCCGAGAAAAAAATGGGGTTCCAAAACACATTTTCCCCATGCAATTTCCCATAGGACATTTAGCCGCAGCTACAGCCCGAACTGCTGAACGGAATTACACCAAATTTGGCAAAGAGGTAGTCCTTAGTTCAGACTCGTGCCTTTTGCTTAAATGGTGTAAATCCGTTCAGTAGTTCCTGAGAAAATGACATTTGAAAGTACATATATATCTATGGCCTCGGAGGGTCCTCATACCCTAAGCGCAGCCTAAGCGCACCCTGCAGTGCACGAGCTGTATTCTAATTGTCTGTCAACACTCCAAATCAGGAAGTGTTGGCAGCCATCTTGTGCCTCGGTAGAACCGAGGCACAAGAAACCTAAGAAACAAACGCGCAAAACGCGAAAAGGGGGCAGGGTAGAAACACCCTGACCCCCTAGGCTTGCTCAGGGGTTCCCACAAGGATCCCCAGGGACAAAAAAAGCATTTTTTTAAAATAAAAAATCTGCAAAAGTTGCGCACACAGCATGAATTTAGGCCGAAATAAAAAAAAACGAAGCGCGGTCTTCCTCGCTTCATTGCTATTTAGCCCCCGGGTGGGCCAAATCCTGGGGGCACTGTTTTAATTGTTATGGGCGGCCCAAAGAGGCCCTCCAGCCCTGGGGACCACCACCCCCGGGGCTTTTTGCTAATGTATGCGGGGGGCTCATGGCCCCCCGCAGTCCCGGGAACCGCCACCCCCAGGGACTTAATATGACAATTTTTTGGGGGCCTCTAAGGCCCCCTGAGCTCCAGGGACCGCCACCCCCGGGGCTTATTTTATTGTAAATACAAAAAAAACCTGTGTGGGGGGGCTTGAACCCACCCATACGCCCCGGGGACCGCCACCTCCCTGGGGCGCTATATATGTAAATTGGGGTGGTCTGTGATGGACCCCCCAGCCCTGGGGACCATCACCCCCGGGGCTTTGAAGAAGGTGGGAGGGGGGCCCCCTCCTGGAGCCCTCAGGGGCCCTGAGGACCGCCACCCCCCAGGGCCGGCTCCTGCAGTGTCCCAGGGTGCCCACCCCCGGGACACGGTAGTTTGCTATTTGGAAGAGAGAGCAGGGAAACCTGCTCTCTCTTCCAAATAGTAAAGCAGATTGCTTTTCCACAGGGGGAGCAGAATGTTAGCTGCTCCCCGTGTGGAAAAGCAATGCTAGCTCCCGCAGGATGCGGGGAGCCGGCTGGGACCGTGGGGGGATTGGGGACCCCCCCACGGTCCCCAACGAAAAGGGTCATCCCCGGGGGATGTGGTCCCCGGGGCTAGTAATGGCCCAGGAGGGGGGCCATTCGCCCCCTACCTAAAATGGGATTTTTAAAAAAAAATAAAAAAAATTAAAAAGGCCGGCCCGGTGGGATAGGGTCCCTGGGGCCATAAATGGCCTGTGGAGGGGGGCCACGCAGCCCCCTTCCAGAATAAAAAAAAAAGATATATATATAGAGGCCAGGCCCTGGGGTATGGGGTCCCCAGGGCCAAAATGTTAGGAAAAGAAGGAGGGCCACACAGCCCCCCTTCTTAAACCAAAAAAAAAAGAAAAAGACCGGCATCGCGCCGGAGGCCACGCCCCCTACCAGCATCACTCTGCAAACGCGCCCCCTGGCACGTTTGCAGAGGGGGAAATAATTCACCTTTAATACTGGGGTCCCTGGGGACCAACTAGCCCACCAGGTACCTCCAGTATGCGCCAGGGAACTGCATTGCAGAGAGGTGTTCTGAGGCCATGCCCCTTTTTACACCTCTGCAATGCAGCTCTGTGGCGCTTACTGGAGGTAGCTGGTAGGCTACTTGCACCCCAGGGACCCTCAATATTCAAGAGGAGTTAATCCCCCAACTTAAAACGCGCCACGGGGCGTGTTTGCACAGTGGTGAAGGGAGGGGGCGGGCCTGAGTTCACATGTGTGCAAACACGCCCTGTGGCGCGGTTTAAGTTGGGGAATTAATTCCTTGTCAATACTGAGGGTCCCTGGGGGCCAACTAGCCCACCAGGTACCTCCAGTAAGCTCCACGGAGCTGCGTTGCAGAGTGTTGTAAAAAGGGGCGTGGCCTCTGAACACCTCTCTGCAATGCAGCCTCCTGGCGCATACTGGAGGTACCTGGTGGGCTACTTGGCCCCCAGGGACCCACAGGATTGAGGAGGAATTAATTATCTAACTTAAAACGCGCCACAGGGTGTGTTTGCAGACATATCACCTCAGGCCACGCCCCCTTCCTTCACCACTGTGCAAACGCGCATTTTAAGTTGGTGAATTAATTCTTTTTCAATACTGAGTGTCCCTGAGGGCCAAATAGCCCAACAGGTATCTCCAGTATGCAGACAGGTGTTCAGAGGCCACGCCCCTTTTTACACCTCTCTGCAACGCAGCTCTGTGGTGCTTACTGGAGGTACCTAGTGGGCTAGTTTGACCCTAGAGACCCTTAGGATTGAAGGGCACTTAATCTCTCAACTTAGAACGGTGACAGGGCGTGTTTACACAGTGGTGAAGGGAGGGGACGGGGCCTGACGTGATGTGTGCAAACCCGCCCTGTGGAGCGTTTTAAGATGGGGAAAAAATTCCACTTCAAACCTGAGGGGCCATGGGGGCCAAGTAGCCAAGTAGCCCACCAGGTGCTTCCAGAAAGCGCCACTGCGCTGCGTTGCAGAGAGGTGGTGCAGACCGTGCCCCTTTTTACATCTCTCTGCTGCGCAGCTTTGGGGCGCTTACTGGATGTACTAAGAATTCTGATTTACTCACATGTTATCAGGAGAGAACCCAGTGCTGCATCTTTTAGCCCAGCACTGACCCTGAAAACTAATTCTAACCATACTTACCAGTAACTTGTATTTCCTTCCATAGGAATCCATTGTCTGGTTTTCACCAGAAAAGTTTCAAAGTGTCTATTTTCGCAAACTAAAAATATTCCTAAAAAATCGTCTGTATGACTTTTACGCATTCTTTCAACTGTTTACAGGAGATGCACCAGTGCTGGATCCAGGATCCACCACTGAGTAGGAAAAAGTAACGATAACACTACTTACCTGCTAAGTGAATTTCCTTCCATAGGGTAACATTGACTGGTTTCACTTGGAAATTATTCTGTGTGTGGAGTTTTCGAACTTTAAAATATTCCTATAAAATCTGCAGAACTACGAATTCCGATTTACTCACCTGTTATCAGGAGAGATGTCAGTGCTGCAGCTTTGAGCCCAGTACTGATCCTGAAAAGTAATTCTAACCGTACTTACCAGTAACTTGAATTTCCTTCCATAGGCTAACATTGACCATGTCATGAATGATGTAATATGTGACATCAGAAGCGGATTGCGGGCGCGCGAGATGTAGTTAGTACAACTAACTATATCGGAGGAATTTCAATGGTTTTGTACGAGTGAAATGTCCAGCTAACTATAACACCCCTAAAACCTATGTTTTTTTCAGTGAATTTCTATGGTTTTTTAAATGCTAATTCCTAACTATAGCAGGCCTGAAACCTATGGTTTTTTTCTGTGAATATATATATATATATATATAAATTTGCCCGTGAGTGAAACATGAAATATCAATATTTAAAGATTTTCAAATATACTAGTCGCTTAAAGAAACAGCTGAAAAGTAACCTGTTTGATGCAGCGTGAGAGCTGAATTATAATTATTATTTCTGGCACTGGGAAAAACCTTTTGATTTCACTAAAATGAGATGCATAATATACTTATATAGCCATCCCTCTTCATTCATTAGTCTGTTCTCGTATCATTCACATTTATCTTCCACCCCCTCTAGCTTACAGTATTGGGCAGTTGGTCAGCCTGCTTCAGCCACTGGATAACTTCACTTTGAGTGAATGCATTTACCCCTTTCACAAGGGGGACATTCACACACCTGGTAGTTCCCTTCAGTAACAGGGCTTTTTATTTGTACTTTATTGTAACTTTAGTATTAACTTTGATTGTAGAGCCTGATGTGATAGCAGGACACATTCTATCAGAGACCACAAGTCATACTCCACCTTTATCAGTTCCTGTCTCCTGCCAATGCAGTTGTAAATTTCTTTTGAAGTTACCTTTGCTTTTTCACACCATGCCAGCAGCTCACTTGAACCCTGAATATAAGCTCATTAAGGTGTTCTGTCTTAGCTACTCTTTATTTCTTCCTTTGTTTGTTTTTCTTTCTTTCTTTTTTCTTCCTTCCTTCCGTTCTTTCTTTCTTTCTTTCTTTCTTCCATTAATATGTGGTTCTGTCATTCTCATTTTCCTTTCACCCACTGAAGGATACATCAAGGTGGAATGCATCAGCCTACTTCAGCCATTGGCTGAGCTCATTAAGTACTTCCGTTCAGTGCCAGTGACTACTTTATGCAATGTGTGCTTTGTTGAGAACAAAAGATGTTAGCTTTTAGCCAATGTTTATGTTTAGATATGTGTGTTCCTGGCAGCTTCCCAACCATTAAGTGTAGCAAAAAACTATGACAAATAACACTTGCCAAAATGCTGGTGGACAATTTTGGCTTTTCACATGCCTATTTATTATTCTGCTTATTTCACATGCTGTGTTCAGTAAGCTAGAACACTTTGCTGTGCTCAATTTACTCTTGCTTCCATTGGAATAAGTGCGCTGGCAGTGTGTGAGAATGCACAGTTTCACCAAAAAGATTTTGTGGAGCAGGTACACTTAGCAATTTTACAACATTTTTGCATTATTTCTTGTTTTGAAAAAAAAATAAAAAAATTAAAACATATGAGAAACTCACTATTATTGGGCCTTAGTGATATCTAGGAGCAAGGGGTGACAGCTAAATGTTACAGAGGTAGTGCCACCCCAAAGTTGGATTCTCCCGAAATGCCAATACTTTATAAATGTGGCTACTACAGCTACATTGATACTCTCCTACTCAGAAGGAAATTGAGTATTTACAATGCTCAGGCAGGTCTTGTCACACCTCGGCTCTCGGAATCTGATGATGAGCAAGATAACGATAAAGTATTTGTAAAGTGCAAATGCTACCCCTATTAGTAGCCAAGTATTAACGAGAAAAGTTATATGAAAACAACTTCGGTTCCAACTTGTTTTTTTAGATCTGTAAGGAAATCCAAAGTGTCTTAAGTGGCTATGTGATTGATTGAATGAGGATCCTACATTTGGTGATTACCATGATCCTCAACTTAGGTCTAGTTCCTAAGAAATGGAAGCTGGCTATGGTGCTCGCAATACGCAAAAAACTCTCAATAGATCGTTCGGTTCTGAAAAATCTCAGCCCCATCTCTTTTCTGCCTTTCTTTACAAAAATCCTCAAAAAACATGTGAATAATCTGCTAACTCGCTTTATCGAATCCAATGACCTCTTCCATTCCTCCAAATGGAGGTTCAGGGCTATCCACTCTACAGAGTCCGCACTACTTCTTGCAGGGGAAACTCTGAGACAGAGCGCTGACAAAGGTCAGACTTCTGCCCTGATATTGCTCAATCTGAGCATGGCATTTGACACTGTCCCCCATAGCCTCTTGGTACAGAGGCTAGGGGGGTGCGATGTTGATGGCATGGTGCTTCCTTTCTACAGGGTCAAACCTTCCAGGTCACCCAGAAGCTTTGTGTATCTGAGATTCTTACTCTACCTCAGGGAGTCCTGCAAGGCTCTATTCTCAGCCCCACACTGTTTAATATCTACTGCTGCCCCTTAGCAGAGTAAATTGACAGACACAAGGGGCAATAAGTGTTCTACGTTGGTGACACTAAACTAATTGTCACTCTCTTGCAGTCTGAAGGTGAATCAGCTAAACAATTTAAATTCTGCCTGTCAGAGGTCACCATCCGGATGGCCCACAGCTGTCTGAAATTGAATGCCAACAAAACGGAAATTTTGATATTGAGCAAAGCCCCCTCGATCCGGACTTTGGCCTGGTGGCCGGACACCCTTGGACAGCTCCCGGAACCCAAACCAAAAGTCAAACACCTAGGGGTGTGGTTTGATTCCAAACTTACCTTTGAAAACTAGATCAGCATTGTCGCTGGGAAATGCTTTGGTACTATTAAGACCCTTAGGAAAATCCTCGATCTACTCCTGCTGGATTCACAGAAAAGGATTGTTCATGCGTTAGTAACATTGCACCTTGATTACTGCAACGTTTTATATTTGGGAGCCTCCAAGGGCAACCTGAATAAGCTTTAAAGAGTACAAAATGCAGCAACCTGCCTTTTACTCAATCTTCCTAAAAGATCATCTGCAGCTCTGGCCAAACTTCATTGGCTTCGAATGGTAAAAAGAATCAGTTTCAAAGCCATGGGTTTCTGTCACAGAATTCTTTTCCAGCAAGGTCCCAAACATCTCCACTCCTTGATACACCGTATGCTCCTTCTTGGGATCTTACAGGCACATGCATCAACCATTTTTGCAAGCACAAACTGTGCGATGCACAAAAATTGGCCGTTTGCGCCCGCAAAAAGGGCATTTGCGATGCATCAAGGTTCAAGGCACTCGCAATTTCTCAAATTGCGATCGCATTTAAGGAATCGCATTTTGCGATTCCTTACATACAATGCAAGAACCACTTTAAAATAGCGATTTCGCTACTAGGGGGCGCAAAGTACCATGAAGTTGAACTTGATGGTAATTTTCAAAAAACTTTGAAAAATGCACTAAAGTGCATTTTTCAAAGTTGTAGGTTACACACACACATGCCCTTGGGGCATGTGTGTGCGCAACATAAGTGCACAGATCAATTTCAGGGGTGCAACAGGGTGTCCTTTTGACACCCTTGCACCCTTGAAATTGCATGCGCAATTTGCGAGTACCTATTGGTACTTGCAAATTGCACATGCAATCCCCCATTCATTCCTATGGGCCTGTAGGCCCATATGAATGAATGGGAAGGCATTCCTTAATTAGGACTCGCAATTTGTGAATCGCAATTAAGGAATGTTTGCTCATTTTATAGCAATTCCTACATGCATAGGCTTTTGCAATTCCTTAATTGCGATTCCTTAATAATCGCAATTAAGGAATCGCAAAAACCTACATTGATGCATGTGCCTGTTAAATCCTGCACATTAAATCCTCCACAGCCAAGCAAGCCCGGGTGCCCCAAGCAAACAGAGCTAGACTTGGGGCACCCTCTGGCCTTTCTGGCCTTGAAAGCCTGGATTTCTCTACCATCATATTTAAGAGCAGAACCCTCTGGGAAACTCTTCAGGAGCAAACTGAAAACTTGGCGGTTCTGCTCTCTCTAACTCCATCCTTCCTCCATCCCTCCCACTTCGTTCTGCTTACTTGATATCTTTCTCAGCCTCTCGCAATTTCGTGGTCTAGTTCCGGTGTAACCAGGTGCTTTATCAATCACTTTTTATTATTATTATTATTATTATTATTATTAATAATAACATGCAACACCTGTAATATGCACACCTCATCTCTAGGATATTTAGCAACTCAGTGTTGCTGGAAAAAAAGTTTTCAGGAAAGAATATATTGCTAAAAGCTGCAGAAAGAAAAAAAGTTTTTTATGTTTCAGGGGCATTTACAGGAGACTGGAGCGCTTTTCTCCACGTCTTCCTCGCGAACCTCCACTCGTGTGTCTCCCATCTGCGTCTCTCGCTCATCATTTCTCTTCTTGGCTCCGCCAGTCTCCTCCTGTTTGTAGTAGTCTGTTTTTAGGGTCTGCAGTTTGTATTGTTGATGTCCTTTCCCCTCCCCTCTTTTTAACTTCAGTCTTTTCTTTATTTCTAGGTCTTGCTGCTCGCCAGTAGCTCTCTCCACAAACTCTGCGTTCAGGCAACCAGGTAAGTGTTGAATCCAGCCCTCGGCGTCTACATATCTCTCCTCCCTTACTTTCTTCCCTGAAAGAAATCTGTTTGCTGGATATCTTGAAAAGAGATCAACCTTTGTTTTATCCTTTCCTCTTCTATGGTTGGTGCGTAAGTGGAAGGGTCGTAGAGCCAAAAACCAACTCAGTACTTTTGCAATATTGCCCTTTGCCTGGGACATCTACTGAAGAGTGGCATGATCTATATATAAGGCAAAGTCTCTCCCTTCTAGGTAATGATGAAGGGGTTTGATAGCCCATTTGAATGCTAACTCTTCTTTCTCGACTATCCTCAAATTACGTTCCCTGGGAAAGAGTTTTTGACTTACATACAGAAAAGGTTTTTCTACCCCGTTTGCATCCTTTTGGGACAGTACAAGTCCTGGTGCCACCCAAGAGTTAACTGTTGTAAGACGAACTTCTTGGTAAACTCTGGAGTTTGCAATACTGGTTCAGAGGTTAGAGTGGTTTTCAATGCCTTAAACAAATTCAAAATATTTGACGAGGGAGTTTTCAATTCTTTTTCTGATTCTTGTGTTTGTTTTACTAAATCAGTAAAGTGGGTAGCCCAATGGCAGAATCTGGGGATGAATCTATGGTAATATCCTACTTGCCCAAGGAATGCTTGTAATCTCTCTTGGTTTTGGGGAAGGGCACCTGCAGGATGGCCACTACTTTCTCGACTTGGGGTTGGATAAGTCCTTTTTCCAACACATATGCCAAATATTTTACGTGTTTAGCTGCTAAATGTTTTTTTTCAAATTAACTTTAAGTCCCACTTTTGGTGAAGCTTGGAGGATGGCTGTAAGATGGCCTAAATCTTCTTCCCTGGAATCACTGTGAACGATTATGTCATCTTTATATACTGCAACATATTGGGCATGAGGTCTGAGAAAGGTATCCATCATCCTTTGGAAAGTTGCAGGAGCTCCATGAAGTCCCAGGGGTAGAAAATACTGTTTTATCTTTATCGCTCAAGTCAGGAGTATTTGCCAATACCCTTTACATGGATCTAGAGTACGGATGTACTGGACTTTTTTCTAGTCTTTCTATCATCTCATTGATACGGTGTAGGAGGCATGTATCAAACTTTTACGTTTTATTCACCTCTCCAAAATCTCTGCAGAAATGGATGATGCCATCTGGTTTTGGGACTAAAATGACTGGCAAATTTGATTTGCTCATAGGTTCAATCATCCCCATTTGTAACATCTTGTGCACTTCTTGTATACAATAGGGTTTTAGCCTATCTTGCTTTCCTGGTTCCGTAACTATGGAATGGTGAATTATGTATGTGCAACCAGGAGTTGTGGAAAAGACCCCATGTCATGACTTAAAACCGCCCAACAACTCTTGTTGTTCTACTCGGCTCAACTTTTGATCTGAACATTGGGGGTCCTCTGTTGCTAGATCTCCTTTCTCCTCAAATTCCTCTAGGTCCGGGCCTTCCCATTTTTTTAGCATGTAGATTTAGGATTCTCATTTTGCTGTGTAAACCTTAAGCCTATAGGTTACGGCTGTTACATTTTTTCTGGACTTTTTATGGCCCCTGCCACTGGCTTAACATCATATTTTGCTTTGTGGGTAATAGGAAGAGGACATGCTAACCAGGGTTAAAGGTTCTGGGCCCAATTCACAAAGGTAAACTGAGACAAAAGTCTAACTTTACGACTTTCAGTATTCACAAAGGACATTTACAAGTGGTAAAGTTAGACTTGTGTCTCAGTTTAACTTTAAGTTTAAGACTTAATCTCGTGATCTGTTGCATTTGATTTGTCACATTTCTCATAAACGGGTCCAAAGGTGACTTACATACGCGACAATAATATTGGAATATTTTTGCACTATTTTCTATTTTTCCCGGGTTGTATCTAATAAAACCTGGGCTTCTGGCTAAACAGCAATTCAAAAGGGGAATATCAAGTATTACTCCACCATATGGCAAACAATGCTAAGGGGAACATTTGATACAATTTCTGGGTTTCCATCTCTATTAGTTTCTTCAGGGTAGCATTTCACCATCCCGTCCATATGGGGGTAATACACTGCAGTTTTTATTTGTTGTGTCTCTAGTTGTTCACACGCCTTATTCGTGAGTTTAGAAGTAAAATGACTCCCCTGGTTAGTGAGTATTTCACTCTGAAATTCTACACTGCAAAAGATTTCCAGTATGGCATTGGCTATTTGAGGGATGTTGGGTTGGAGTAATAGAACTGCCTCAGCAAATCAAGTTGCATAGTCTACCATGACTAGGACAACACGGCATCTGCTTTTGGAAGGTATTAAGGGATCTAAAATGTCCATGCCTACTGTAAAATGGGTTCTCCTTAACAGGTAATGGGCATAAAGAGGCTCTGGGTGATCGATACTAGGCCTGGGCAGTGAACACCACTCCGTTCGCAGAGTTTGCTGAGTTTTCTGCACTCTGCGCTCCGCAGAGCATGCAGAGTTCCGAAAAACTCACAGAACTGAGTTTTTTCCTCCCTTGCACTAGCCAATGTAAAATTGGTGAGCGCAAGCGATGAAAATCCAATGCTAGACCACCTCCCAGCGAGATTGTTCAACGCGCGCAGTCATGGATGGTCGCATTGAGAAACTCTCTGTTCAGATGAGGAAGCTGCCTAAAATCTACTTGAGTGTCAGAAAGAAACAGCACCCTCTTGCGCTGCACATGGTGCCATTCGCGCTAATTCCCCAGCGTGGGACAAACACCTGGTGCTAAAAATCAATACAAACTGAGCAACCTAACGCAATCTGCCACTTGCGGAACTCTGCATATCTCTGCAGAGTTTTTTGGTCACTTCGCAGAGTTCCGCATAGCGGATCTTCGCAAACTCCGCCCAGACATATTTGGTACCTGCTATTTTTATCAGGCACGTGATACACTCTCTACAGTATTTCTTCACTTGGTGATTTATACTAGCCATTCGAACTGATCGACTGTCACCTTCCTTTTTCCTATCTAAAGTGCCCCCTAACAAATGGCAATGGGCTAGAAAAAGGACTTTATCTGTATGGCTTGAGACCTTCCTTCAGTATAACAGTCCGTTCTTTTTAAAGAATTAGGGACCTACCTTCTGGATATTTTCTTCTTTCAGCCCTCTCCCAAGCTTCTCGCGGGAGTGGATCTTCGTGTTGGGCCACTTTAAAATTTACATCAGATTCTCATATCCCTTACTCTTCACAGGCAGGAAGACTAACCAGGGTTCCATATTTCTCTGCCTTTTTAGGTCTCGGCTGCGAAGGCTGCGCTTGCGCAGTCTCGCTCCGAGATTTAAAGTTTTGGAGAAGAGGGGCTTGAACCCGCCCCTCTTCTCCCCTGTTCTCCATTGGCTGGCGTCTTGAATGCTGGCCAGCCAATGGAGAAGAGGTCAGTCATTCAGATTAGGCCCCGTCCTTTTCGGATCGGGGGGCGTGTTTTTTGCAAGAAGTCTCAAGGAGGAGACAACAGAAAAACACGCCCCCGAATCCGAAAACGACGCTGCCTTTCTCCGAGGCATTTCTGCTCTGCCTCGGAGAAAGGCGGTGGTGTCTTCCGGTGCCCTCTTTACTTGTTTTTCAGTCTACGAGTGCTGCCTTGTTTATACAGATTTGAATAGAACGGAGAACTGTAACAGTTAAATGTACCGGACTTTCTACATTACTGCCTTAATTAAACTGTTTATTGTTCTGGTGTTAATTCAATTTCTAATGAGCATCCAGTGCATAATGCACACGACATTGGGTGGCGATACGGAATTATTGACATTTACGAAAATATTGCCGACTTGATTAGAAGTTTGTGCTTTCCTAATCAAAAGATCGAAGTTTCAAAAAGCCACAGGAATGACGCGAAGGCAAACAATACTGGCAGCAACGGTGACACCTAGTGGCCTTATTGCATGTTACACTGTAATAAAGACGCAGTAGCAGTGTGCCTATAGAGACGGCTGCTAGTACCGTACGAATCCGCATGAATATTCATGAAGCGGAGGAGGCCGCGTGTGCGTGTCTCTGCGCGCGAGGACTGGTGGTGTTGGCACACAGGAGAGACAGCTGCACCAGCCTCTAGAACACACACGCGGAGCGCGGGGGCCGCAGCTGTCGCTGCACGGACGCGAGCTCTCAAGCCGGGGTAGGCAAACAGGCGGAGCGACAGACGGCCGCCATACCGGCCAGCCGGTTACTTGAACACGCGCCCCCGGCGCCCCCGGAACTACTCTACGTTTTTATTAAAAAAAAGAAATACAGTTTACTCTTTTAGAAGAACTACGCTGACTCAGCCATTTTTTTTGCGTTTGAGGTGTCTAAAGGTAATATACACATACAACTTTAAATGTAACCTAATGACTGCAGACAGGACAAGTCGTAAACAGCAATTACCTCTGTTTTCCGACTTGTGCCGTAAAAAGTTCTTTCATGAGCCTGCTGGACTACTCTGTGTAACCCTGTATTATCCAGTGTTGAAATTTAAGGGTTACAGGCAGGGCTTTAAGTGGGATGAAAGATTGGGCGTGGGGGGGTGGGTCTCAAAGGGGCGTCGTCAATGTAATTAAGGGTGTGGCTTAAAACGCGTAAACTAAACAGCTGTGCTTAGAGTAGTGTGCCGCCCAACTTGCATTTTGATGATTTATTGCTAATCTCGTCACAGGTGCTGGAAGGTTTGTGGAAGCCACTGTGTTTGTGGCTCTGTGTATGTGGCTCTGTCTGTGTGGCTCTGTGTGTGTGGCTCTGTGTGTGTGGCTCTATGCGTGGTGGCTCTGTCTGTGTGTGGGTAACTGTGTGTGTAGGTGGCTCTGTGGGTGGCTCTATTTGTGTGTGGGTTGCTTTATGTGAGTGGCTCTGTGTGTGTGGGTGGCACTGTGTGTGGGTGGCTGTGTGTGTGTGGCTCTGTGTGTGAGTGCAAATGCAAAAGGTCTCGCATTTGAGAGTGATTAAGCTATTGACATTGTAAATAACAATGCCGTTCCTTTAAATGTTTTAAAAACAAAAACATAAACAAAAATAATGTCATGAGCAATGCCAATAGCTCTAACTTTACCAATGCCGAGACCATTGCATTGTAAATGCTTGTTCTGTTCTGTGTTTGTGAAACCTTATCTGTCTCATCCTCCCGAGTTTGAATGGCTTCTTCTCTTCTTTTGTTTAGGTAGAGGCCACTCTGCATCTTCCATTCCCAAAAAAGGGGGTCTCCTCCCACCAACAGTCCCTCTCCCTCTAAGAGTCCTGTACTAATGACTCAAGTCTCGAATAATCAGTACTCACAATGAGAGGTTCCAGTGATTTCGGAATTTGCCTACTTAGAGGGGAAACTGACCTCTCTCCGAATATCCGTCTGAACCACCGGGTAGTCTTTCTTGTCTCCATGGATGTGCTGGATAGTCAATGGGCCCTTTTGGAGGGTTTGTTCTCTCTGAAGGAGCTCTGGGTCTCATTATGTTTTGTCAACATCCTGTGTCAAGAAGGGAATATAGGGGTTTCCACTCACTTTCAAGTAACAATGAAAAGGTGTATGAGGACTGGGATTAGCATACAATATGGATCTGGACATCCCAATCTCCATCAGTTCTTTTTCCTGAGGACACTAGCAGCTATATGGCCCAAGCCTCCACAGATGAAACATTGAGGTCCTGCAGGAATATGCATCTGACCTCCGCCCGGATTTATGTTATGTTATGTTATTTCCACTTGACATAGCACACGAATCATACCCGAAGGTATGTCAGCGCAGAAACACTGCAATAGCCTAAAACAGCCAAGTCTTCAAGAGTTTTCCAAATTGGACAAAGTTGGAGCAGCAGTGTATGAGATACGGAAAGTAGCAGGTTCCAAGTAGCAGGGGTGGTAAAAGAAAAAGCTTTATTTTTGGTTACTCCTTCTGATTTTCGGGGTCCCACCTATTTTAGTACCTATTCCTGGGTAAACCCTCTTCCTTTTTCTGCCCCTTAATCTTGTTCTGCCCTACTTGCTGGCGCCCTATTAAGCGCCTACTACCTCTACTGCAGTTTCTAGTGTCAACTCTGGAATGCTGTTCTTAATATCTGTATAAGGGATATTCTCTCTGAGATTAGTGACCTGGTAGGCAGTTTGGAAGTCTTTTGTGATCTGGGGACCCAAAAGTTGTCCCTATTGATCCCTCACTCAGGCAGTTGCGTGAGCTCCCCACTCAAAAATATGAAAGAAAAAATCTGTATCCTCTCGTCCTGCATATTTCTGCAGGACAGGGCTGTGTGGCCTCTTTGCTGTCCAAGCACCTCTGCTAATTTCCCAATTGTAGTGCCCTGTCTTTGGGACACCTTATCTGTCTGGTCCTCCAGAGTTTGGATAGCTTTTTCAAAGGATTCCTGATCTTTTGTGGCCACTACCATGATTTTCTCTAAAGCTTTATCCAATCGTTGTTGGCCCTGAGCTATTTCAGCCACAACTGTCTCCATTTCCTCAGATTCCACTTCTGACAGCACTTTGTGGAGCGACGGTCAGAAATAAGACCTAGGAGTCTTGTATGGTTTCCTTATGGTGGCTTTTAATGCTAGAGTTATGGATAAGTATCTCATCCCCTTAAGTGCCAGGTAAACTAAGTGCTCGAACAAAACACTCCTTTCATCAGGTTGTCATCCTCTTCTTACTGGGGAGGTTAAACAGGGTAGTAATGCCTTTGTTAACCCCCTACCTTTTGTCTTTCTTCTTTAGGTCCGGGAAGGTGGTGCCACTGATGAGCTTTGGAATAACAGGAGAACATCCAGGTACATGTAAGAGAAAAACCCCAACTCCTAAGGTTAAAAGTTTATCAAGGAGAGTGAGTAGAGTGTTGTAGAGTGGAGTGGCATAGAGTGGAATAGAGTAGAGTACAGTGTCGGAGATTGTGGTACAATGGAGTGGCATAGAGTGGAGTAGAGTGGAGTGGCATAAAGTGGCGTAGAGTGGAGCAGTGTATTAGAGTATAATAGTGTGTCATACAGTAAAATGGAGTAAAAAGGTATGGAGTGGCATAGAGGGAGTTGCATAGAGTGTCGTACTATGGCATAGAGTAAAGTAAAGTGTCATACAGTGGCATAGAGTGGAGTGTTATTGAGTGGAGTCATACATTAGGGTTGAGGAGACTGAGTGGAGTGTAGTATAGTGAAGTGGAGTAAAGTGGAGTAGCATAGAGTGGAGTAGAGTGCTGTAGAGTGTAGTGGTGTGTGGAATGGAGTGGCATGTCATAGAGTGGTGTGGCATGTGGCATGTTGTAAAGTAGAGTAGAATGTTTTAGAGTGGAGTGGAGTGTCATGGAGTGGCCCGTTGTTGAGTGCCTCAGAGTTGATTGGTTGTTTAGATTTGTGTGTTCCTGGCAGCTACCCAAACAATGAAGTGTAGCAAAAGCCATGACAAAATAAGACTTCCCAAAAGGCTGGCGGACAATGCTAAACCTTTTGGCTTTGCAAATGCCTGTTTATTTTTCCGATTATTTAGCATGCTGTGTGCAGTAAACTAGTCTACTTTGCAGCGCTTGTTAATCTTAAATACTTAGGGCCTGATTCACAGAACTAACTTAAGACAAAATCCTAAACTTACTACTTTTGGTATTCACAGAAGTTAGGATTTTGTCTTAAGTTTGTCTTAAGTCTGTCTTAAGTTTGTCTTAAGTTTGTCTTAAGTCTATCTTAAGTCTGTCTTAAGTCTGTCATAAGTTTTTCTTAAGACAAACTTAAGACAAAATCCTAACTTCTGTGAATACCAAAAGTAGTAAGTTTAGGATTTTGTCTTAAGTTAGTTCTGTGAATCGGCCCCTTACTCTTGCTTCCACTTGAATGTATGCGCTGTCAGTGCGTGAAAATGTACAATTTCAAGAAAAAGATTTTGCGGAGGAGACACCCTTCGCAATTTTACAATGTTTTTGCAAAATCAAATCCCCAAAAGAAAAACTTAGAAGAAACTCGCTCTTCATGGGCCTCAGCAAAATCTGAGAGCAAGGGGTGACACCCAAATGTTGCAGAGGTAGTGACGCCCCAATGTTGGATTCTCCTGATTCTTATGCCAACGCATAGAACATGTGGCTACCACAGCTAAATTGATACCCTGCCTACTCAGAAGGAAATGGAGTACTTACAGTGCTCAGGCAGGTCCTGTTAATTACCTTGGCTCTGCGAATCTGATGGAACATAAGATGATGATAGAGTATTTGTAAAGTGCAAATGCTACCCCTATTAGTATCCAACTTCTCAAATACACAGTAATGAGAAAAGTTATACGGAAACACCTTAGTTTACAAATTGTTTTTTTAGATCTTTATGGAAATCCAAAGTGACTTAGGTGTATGTGTGATTGATGGGATGAGAAAGGCGTATATGTTATTGATAAGATGAGAATCCTACATTTAGCGGAAACAAGCAACAAGGATCTTCTCCTGTAATGTGCACACCTGGTCTCTAGGATATTTAGCAAATGAGTGTTGCTAGAAAAATGTTTTTTCGGGAAAGAAGTTGTTGCTGAAAGCTGCTCAAAGAAAAAGAGGTTGTTTTTCAAATGTCTCAGAGGCAAATACAGGTGACCAAAGCACTTTTAGCAAAACTAACGTACAGTCCCTCCTCCTTATCATGACAGCTGTTCAGCAGTATATACTTTTTGCAGACTCAAACTCCCAAAGCCTGGAATTGTTCTGAAAAATAAACAAGCACTGACATAGCCAATAGATTTTGGCTTTCTCTTAGTGCAGTGCCTCAAGATGCCTCTCTTGAGTCAGAAGTAACAGCTTGAATTATTGAACAAGGCTGCAGTCCTCCAAGACTTGACTAGATGTCCCTCCCAAGTCAGCAGCTACTACTTAACAAGTCTATCACAAAACTGCAGTCCCTCAGATGTTTACTAGTTATCCCTCCAGAGTCAGATCCGACTACTTCACCAAGCTGCACTACCTCGAGTCGTTACTAGATGTCCCTCTTGCATCAGAGGTAAGTGCTTCAAAGTATCTTCACAAAGCTAAGAGGGTGAGTCTTCAATGTATAAATTGTATTTACACTTTTGATATTGTAGTGATTTGTGCATTGCCATATGATAAATAAATATGCTAAAGCTGCTTATGATAATGAATCAGTTTTGGAGATTTCAATAAATTTCGTGATTTTTATCGAAGTGTCACTCTACTATAACTAGCTGCTAGTAGTCACTGGGAATAGAGATACCTTCAAATGACTAACAACAAGGGAATATTTTTTACGTAGATATGCGCACTAGCAGAAGGCAGCCACTCAAAGTGAAGTGAGTCTGTAAAGTGTCCTGGCTGGGAGAATCATTTCAGTGACACTTACAAAGCCAAATTGATAAAGTGAGTTGACTAAAAATTAACCCTGGGCGTACTTTGCGAAGTAGCTCTACGTGTAGCTACGCGAAGTGCACTTCGCACTACGCGAGCTATGCGTAGCTTCGCAAACTGCATAGTGCACTGTGCAAGATGCTGTTCGCACTGATTGCACAGTGCTGGATGCTTGTCCGCACTGTGCAATCACTGCAAACTGCATCTTGCACAGTGCAAGCTGTCGTTTTCTGCCGCTCGAGTAGATTTCTACTCGAGCGGCAGCTTTCTCAACGCGAACTGGTAGTTTCTCATCTCGAGCGGTCGCAAGAATACGCGACCACTCACAATGAGAAACCTGACCTCCCCGCATTGAGAAGCTCGCCGGGAGGTTTATTTTCCACGCTCGCGATTGGCAACTTGATGTTGCTGATCGCGAAAGAGGAAAAAGTCTCGCCGGGATATCATTTTGCTTGCTCACGGTCGCCAACTTGACGTTGAGGACTGCGAGCAAGTAAAAAATGACCGCTGCACAATGCGACGCGTGTTTGCACTGTGCTACGCGCAATTCGCGTAGTGCGAAGTAGCGCAAACTTTGCAAACTACGCAAGCGTAGCGTAGTGCTTTGCCCAGGCTTACTAAAAATCCTCTAAATGCACGCCGCTAATAATTGTTTGGGGCAACATGAGGCTGGCAAGACTGGCCCTGGCACACAGGGTGTTTTCTCCCTACGCGTGTGGCCATTATTTTATTTCACTTCGCGCCTTGTCACCGCTCTTTTGTCAGTGTCAGAAGGCATGTGTCATAAATCATGCCTTAAACAGGGTAAGCATATGAATGGCATGAAGGATTCCAGCAAAGGTTCTCCCAGGAGACACAGCTAAGGTTTCACATGAAAACCACAACAGAGTTCCCCATGTTTAAATGAGGCGGGCAAATCCCACAATCCCTCCCAGTGTGTTATTTTAATCCAGATTTATATAGCGCAAACTCGACCCGAAGGTATTGGAGCGCTTTACATGAGCACTGGTTTCGTTACACAAGGACACAGGGGGCATATCAGCAACAACCGGCGATAATTATCGCTAAGCGCACTTAGCGCTAGGATAATTATTGCCGGCTGTCGTGGAATTTTATCGCTGAGATAGCGTGCTATCAGCAACGCTTATCTCAAAAGCGATAAAATTCCTGGTGCAAGCTGCCAAATGTGCGATTATTGCTGGAAATCCAGCGATAATCGCACAAGGTTTGGCGATAGCTTGTTGATAGGGCAGAGCATACTTAACCATGATATTCACCTTCCATTGGATATCATGGCTAAGTCAAACTAAAAGCAGGCGTAAGGAAAGTAGCGATAACCGTGGTTAGCGCTACTTTAATCGCTATGCTTGTTAGTGTGCCCATTGATAATTGGAGAAATGTCGGTTAGCGACATTTCTCCAGTTATTTTGGGAAGGAACGCCCACTTTGCATCTCATTAGAGATGCAAAGGTGGGCGTTACGGAAAAGGGCACTAAGGCAAGGATTCACGCGATAGCTTGACCTTGCTGATAAAGCGATAAAATTATCGCCGCTTTTCGGCCGAAAACGCAGTGATCATTTTATAGCGCCGCCTTGTTAATATGCCCTGGGGAGATTAAGAGATTTGCACAGAATCACAGGATGTGGATGCGACCTCGAGGCTCGAACCCTAGTTTCCAGCACCAAAGTCGGCGATCTAGTAGTCAGACCACATCCTCTCCCCTCTCACATTCACTGTTAAGAAATATGTTCTTGACCTTCAAGCTCAAGAATGAACTGAGGTGCAGTGCTCAGGAGAGCTTACAGAGGAAGGATCAAATATTTTGAAAGCTCTACATGAACTGAGCTTCGGTAATTGACATGGGATATGATTGCAGCAATTTAGCAATTGTGAACCGACAATCATGAAAGGAGGCTTCAGTGGTGGAAGAGTCTTTCAGACATTCTGGTCACAAGTTGCATGTCATCTGTTGAACAACACAATAACATTCAGAAGGAGCTCATAATTTGGATGGAGTGTGACTGTTTACATTAAATAACATTGGCCTTGAAGAACACCACAGAGTAATGGCTGATAATTAGACTAAATGGTAAATAGATGTTTAGAGGACTTTATTGTTTTATTATTGAAGATCATTACACTTAAAGAAACACTTTATTGTAGATATATATAAAGAGAGATAAAAGAGTGAACCATAGATGCAAACGTTAAAATACTGTGATATTTAAAAATTTCGTTGGAACGTGAAATCGTAGGTTGAGTGTACATGATTTTCCAACAACTTGCTTTATCTAACAAGCATTTGCAATGCAAATTGGTCTCGCAATTCCAAGAGTTAGAGGTATTGGTGTTGTAACTGACAATGTATTTTACCCTTGTGTTTTGGATTGGAGTGGAGTAGGTGTATGTGGTGTTGAGTGGAATTATGTGGGTTGGATTGGAATGATTAGTTGTGGAATTGTGTGTGATGGAATTGTGTGGTGTGGAGTGGATTTGTGTAGTGGAATTATGTGGCATGGTGTGCATTATGTGGAGTAGGATTGTGTGTAATTATGAGGAATGGCATTTTGTTTTGTGGAGTGGTATGTTGTGGAGTTTAATTATGTGGTGTGCTTTTGAATTTTGTGGCATGATATGGAATTCAGTGGTATAGTTCGGATGTATGTGGTGTATTGTGTAATTGTGTTCTTAAGTTGAAATATGAGGTTTGTTGTCGAATTATGTGGTGTGGAATGGAAATGTAGTGAATTGAATTAATGCCCATTGCATTCACTTCCAGCAGCGACAAGGGAATTGGTGACGTCACCCAGTAGCTTGCCTGTTATCTGTGCCACTGCCTGATTGCCCCAGAGCCCAGCCAGACTCTGCTGTCGGGGGAGGGGGGGCATTTTTCTTGCTTACATTAGGGCTGAAATGCTGAGAATAATGTTCTTGGAATGCCCCCACAGTGAATACCAAGGAAAAGCCATGTGGCACAGCAGCAATAGCAAGAACTTGCAAGCTAAACATAACCAATCACCCATGAAAAATAGACTCCCAGAGTTGCCAACTGTCCCATTTTTGCAGGGACAGTCCCGGTGAGTTAGAGGCTGTCCCGGGTAATATTGTTGCAGAAATTGTTCCTCTTTATTACATAAAGGTATGCAAACAAGAACTTTCTATCTGCAGCAGCGCAGTGCTGCAAAGTGTTCTGGGATTTTTTGTTCAAATGTTGGCAACTATGAACGCCTTAAACGCAGGTTGGTTTTCAAACAGTTACGTACTAAAACAAAATTGCGACAGTGTCTATATGGGCCGGAATGCACCTTGAAGCTTCAACAAGGAGTAGTAAAGTGTTATTGAAATACTGCACTATATCAACTCTGCCCCTCAGTCAACCATATAAACACACCTGGAAACCTAATTAAATGCAGTCTGCGATGGATACCCCAGAATAGTGCCCTGAATCTCACACAACCAACAGCGCTGGAAGCCCATACTACTGACATATAGTGCAGAACACCAATGCCAATTATACATCTTTATATAATAAAAGAGGGCTACGGATGTTAAAGAGGTTTCAGAAAGGTTAATTCCCCAGGATAATACACTTCAGGGCACGTTGGGTGAGCCTGTATGCACCATAGGTAGTGAGAAGGGTTAGCGTCTGGAGTAGAGGGCTCAGACAGGAGGAGCAGCAGACAAGCATGTAGGAAGAGGCAAATATGGAGCTGAAGAGAAGTAGATATCAGTGCACCAAAGGGACACAAATGAGAGAGCGTAGAGACAGATATGACAGCAACAGCAGGGGCATATATGGGGCCACAGAGGGAAAGCAGCTAAGGGGTCAGTACAGAAGATAGACATCTGAGGGAAACAAAAGTGAGGTATGGGGGCACATCAAAAAAGAAGCAGATGTGGGAGCACAACAGACGGGAGACATTGGGAGGCTGGTATAAGGACAATAGAGGAAAGGCTGATACAGGGGCAACAGAGGAAAGGCTGATAAGGGGGTAAGAGCGGGGAGGCACAAGAGCAGTAGAGGAAAAGCAGCCATGGGGGTAAAGGGACCGCTTGAGGTAGCCACAGTAAAGGTGGTATTTTGTGCATGTGAAACTAGAAGCTGGAATATTTGCCAGTGTACACCACAGCCAACAAGAAACGGATAGGTAAGGTATGCAAGCCTAGGGTAAGGGTAGTGGGCTTGGAGGATAAGTATAACAGGTAATGGGCAGGAGGATTAAACAGCTTCTTGTTGCGGGTAGGGAGTTTTCGTGGTAAGGAGGGCTATAACAGCTATGGGCTGTCAGACACTGTTTGGTATGTGGAGATTGTTCAACCGAAGGAGGCAGGTGGACGGGAGGGAGGATTCATGCAGAAAGAATAGCAAGACCTGCTGCCTAAACACAATGAATGCTCCCGCAGCGTGGGACGCATGCGGGCCGCGCTTCGGGCAAAGGGCGGGTCTGTCTGCGCCTGTCCGAGCCCAAATGTGGCTGGGCTGGGCCCGCTCTCTTGGACGGTCACTTTGCACTCAAGGCCATTATCTGGAAAAGCATCAGAACAGTCTCCAATTCAAGTGAACCGGGCCCATTGAGTAAGAGGAAGTCCTGGACTGTGGTAAGCAGCTCAGAGTGCATTTGCTGATTGTATAACTTTTTCATTTGAGGACTCTAGACGAAATAGAGTCTTGGGGGACCCATTTAGTTCAACCATTGTCGACTATGGGCAAGAGAAAAGCAACTACCTCGGACCAATTGTTCAAGAGCAAAAGGGCCACTATTGACTCTTACCTAACTAAAGCGTAGGGGGCTATTACACAGGAGATCGGCAAAGTGGAGAGGAGACTGTCGATGGGTCTCACAGGCCCTGCTGTGCCAGTATTAGCCCTGCTAGACTCAGTAAAAGTAATTAACACTAGCCTTCAGGTCACCGGGACTCATAGCACACTGGCTACAGAGGCAGTGGCGCAAAAGAGAGGTGAATCCGGTACAAGTGTCATATCTCTAACCGCTATGGGTGAGGGTCAAGTGACCCCCAAACTAGGGATAATAAGGGGTCAGAGGAAGAGGTGTCACCAGCTCCCAAGAGATCATGCAAAGCAAAAAAGAAAAGTGAGCCTACAAGGAGAATGGAGGCCCCCTAAACCACTATTTGGCCGAGCTGATATGGAGGACTTTTGGAACATGGTGTGGGGTACAATCACGAACCTGCTGACTGAACTATTATCGAAGCTCAAGGACAAGTTGGAAAAAAAACTATCTGACACCAGAGAGACACTGGGGAATGTGGAGAATATGCTGAAAATGATCTCTAATGCCCGCCCCAGAGCAAAGCCCAGTCACAGTCAGTGTACCCTAGTTTGCAAGGCAAAAAGAAAACTATCCACCAAATATGAATAGGCCCCAGGGGCCCAAAGTGCACTGAGGACTAATAGGCTTTACCCCCACATACACGGTGGGGGGGGAGTGGTAGGGGTCTGAGAGATGGACATTCCCCTTCACTGGTGCAAGTACAAGAGGGGGCAAGTTTGAAGAACATTTATAGGACAGGGTTGCCAGTGATTGATCTTCCCCCGGCCTGTTGCCCCTTTACTATAGTTTTTGGGGGGGTGCACAGTTTGGGAGTGGGAACGGAAGAATCCACAGATAATCTTACCAACAAAGTATCTCACTGGCTAGGGAAATATAGTAGATTCAACATAAGGGACCATCCTCATATCCTGATGGCAAGAAGGGTCTCCTGAATTAGGAAATCAAGAAAGTCCTTTGAGGGCGATGTTGTGATCGTTACTTTCAGATTCCCAGAATTAGCCCGCAACATACTGAGACACTCGGCGGATTTCTCTTTTTATGACTAAGAAATTAAACCTCTCCCCCTAGGCTGCTTTTATAGGCCAGGTTCTTTTGCCAGTGGAACCAGTAATGGCAGACAGACAGAGGGAGGCGTTCTCCTTGAGGAGGGAAGGGTTAGGTGCTTAAACACTTATGCCCATTTGTCGGATCTCAATTACCTGGACTGACAGGGGGCGGGCATTGAATACAGCCTATAACAGCCAATAGTGACAGACCTTCAAATCCAGACAGCCATGCACTGGAGGAGGGGGGGGGGCAGAGAGAGCGTGTAGATCTTTTCACAAGTTATCCTAACCAGAACCATCAAACAGGAACTCAAGGTGACAAGATAATATCGACCATGTCACCCAGCCCCCAGGGCGGGAGCGAGATTAATCTGACCTCCTGGAATGTGGCGGGGCTAGGCGCAAAATTTGAGGATGAAAGCTGGATTCGAACAATATCCGAGTATAAGATCATTTGCCTACAAAAGACATGGGAGGTGGAAAACACTTTTTTTTTGGAAGATTGCAAGTTATTCTTCCTCCCAGCGGAAGGATTGAGACACGGGCGAGCTAAGGGAGGTCTAATAATCTTTATTGCCCTCAACCTGTGCGGGGTAGTGAAACAACTGAAGTGGAACTCAACAGTGGCGGTAGGTTTAAAATTGGTGGTAGGCAGAACGAAAAGACTTACACTAATCAATTTCAATAATGCCAAAATTGGAATTTGAGTTTGTCAAGTGTGAAGGGGTTAGCTGGGCTCTTAGATCAGCTGCAGGGGGATGATTTCTCACTGGGCAATCTGATTGTGCTAGGGGATTTTAATGTCATTTATGTTTGAATATTGGGTAAAACACTGTGGTTACCTCTGCATGTATGAAAACAGAAGAATGGCACATGGAGCATTCAGTGGAGGGTCAGGAATTAAATGCTCTTATAAACACATATGACCTAACGTTTATGCTCCAAAAGGCAGTTGTACCACCCAAAAGCCTCTATCTGCCCACCTATAAAGGCAGGCATTGTGCATCCACTATTGATTTTATTTTTGTGTCTTTAGCGCTGAACTATAATAAAATATCCTTTAGGACTATAGGAAGTCCTTTCAGCGATCATGACCCTTTGGCTCTGGGGATGCGAACACAGTGGCCAAAAATAGCCAAATGTAGTGGGGTGGGAGGGACATTAAAGCCAACGGACCAGAGGAGGCGCCTGCGATGGTCACAGGTGGATAGTAATGCTTTTTATTCATCCCTTTTTAAAGAGAGGCAACAGGAGATTTTGAAGTGCCTAGATATTTCACCCTCAGAGGATGATGTACTCAGTTCTTTTGACACGATAACAAAAACAGTGAGAATACTCCTATCCGCCCAAGCAGTCACTCCCCACTCAGATAGTCCAAGGTGGTTTGATAGGGAATGCTCCCAAGCATTGAGGTCCCTTAAAGTGGCTCTGAAAGAGACCCCTCGAAGAAGATCCAAGGTTGCTAACTGTTGTATCATTTATAAAAAAAGCTCTAAAGGAACGGAGGGCTGCCCTACAAAAACAGGCTTGGGACAAACTGGTCGAGACAAGCAACTTGAAAGATAGGTCCTTATTTTGGAGTGTTAATAATAGATCCAGTTTTTCCGAACCTGATAAACCATCTTATATGTCATCACATCACACAAGATCAATGGAAGAGTTACGTCCTGTCAGTTTATAATTATGGGGAGGAAGCTGTCTGCAATAACTCCTGGGAACCTCTCCCTTGTTTTCTCATATTGAATTCCAGTTACATGAGGTAATAATAGGTATTGAGGGATTGACCAATAACAAGGTGTGGGTCCCAGATGGGATTCTTCCAGACTTCTTTAGAAGTAACATTCAGGTGTGGGCCCCTATTTTAACTGGGGTTCTGAATGCGGCGGTGTTGACCGTTATACCCCAGTCGAGGACAACAACCACTATAGTCCCTATCTATAAGAAGGGGGATAGTGATAATCCTAACTGCTATAGACCTATCTTGTTGATAGACTCGTCCGTTAATGTCATGGGGCGGGTCATACTCAATAAGCTAGTGGAATGGGCAGAAAAAAATCAAGTAATCTCGGAGGTCCAATATGGCTTTCAGGCAGGCAAATTCACAGTGGATCAATGCCTGAACATCTACCTTGTGATAGCTAAATACCAGTGACGGCCCGTGTAGGGCGTTTTACCGGGGCGGTGACGTGGCGCAGAGGAGGGGCAGGGTGGGGGGTTGCAAAATGCGGCAAACGGCCAATTTCAGGTAAGTTACGAAAAAAATTAATAAAACAAATTTCGTTGCGTGCGCTGCATCGCATTTGGCGATGCAGCGCGCGCAACGAAATTAATTTTATTAATTTTTTTCGTAACTTACCTGAACTCGGCTGTATGCCGCATTTTGCAACCCCCCACCCTGCCCCTCCTCTGCGCCACATCACCGCCCCGGTAAAACGCCCTACACGGGCCGTCACTGCTAAATACACAATCGCCAAAGAGGGATCCATTTACTTAGGTTTTATCGATCTCACTGTGGCGTTTGACAAGGTGAACGGTAGTAAACTATGAGCCCTGCTAGACGATCTGGGAGTAGAGCGATCAATAATAAATGCCTTGATGTCTTTACATGCCCATACCTCAGCTGCAGTACGTTACACCCAAGAGGGAGATTTGACTGATAGTTTTAAATGCTCAAGAGGGGTGCGGCGAGGTTTTATTCTCGCCCCTTTTTTATTCACGTTGTACATCAATGGGCTGGAATCTGCGATGACATCTTTTAATGCCAATACCCCGAGAATAGATACTAGACCCGTACCAGTTCTGCTTTATGCAGATGATGCTGTGTTCATTGCACGTACCCCAAGAGCATTGCAAATTTCAATTGATGGATTTGTCTCCTTTATGAAGGGACTGGTCTTATCTCCCAATTATGCTAAGTCGTTTGTGATGGGAGTGGGCTGTCAAGGGAAGAGCAAAACATTTAACAAGGCAAGCTCGCACAGTATAGCCAACGTCCAAGGTTTTAAATATCTCGGGGTTTCATTCGATTCTAAACTAAACTAGAATACCCTAAAAGAAGAGAAGGTGATGGACTCGAAGAAAGCAATGGGTGCTATAGCGAATTTTGCAAATAGATTAGGCGCATGGTCTCCTAGGTTAATTTTAAAACTATACCAATCAATTTGCATTTCTATAGCCGTGTACAGGAGTGAAATCTGGGGCTATAAGGGTGTGCGGGAGCTACAGACAATGCATAACAAATACCTTCAACTGCTATTAAAGGTCCCTCAAGGTACCCCTGCCTACTCAGTCCATGAAGAACTTGGGGTGAGGCATGTGTCGGATTTAGTTGCAGTTAAGCCTCTGCACTGTTGGGGGAACATTTGGTCAAAGGAGGAGGTAATTATGGACTGCCTCTCATTGGAGCATGCCTTAAAAATACCATGGCTGAGATATATCGAAGAAACATTATGTTTCCAAGGAAGGTCAGATATGTTTACAAATTACAGATCAGTGAGGAAAGGCGATAAAAAACTCATTAATGATATTTTCTTTAATAAGGTTTAAGCGGAACGAGAAAATAAATTGTTAAAATCAGCAGTTAGAGCACACGCCCTAGTGAAATCTGTGCAAGGAATAGAACACTATTTTACCATTCTAACTAGTCCTTACGACCGTTTATTAATTAAGCGTGATAGATTTAATATGTTCCATCATTTAGTGGCTTCCCCCAGCGGATTTTTAACTCGAACTGAAGATAGAGGACCCTGTGGCTGCGACAATAGGTCTCCACAGGATGTTTTACATTTTGTCTTTTTATGTAAATATTTTACATATTCCCAGCGACTGTTTCTTAAACCATATTTAAAAGAAATTGGTTTTAGACAGGCTCGAATTGCGCTTTTGCACTTGCAACTTTTGCAAAGTGAACGCACTTTATTCGTGGTTATACACTTTTTAAGAGCTATGGTGAGATCCAGGAAATCTAGGAAGGATTAAGACAGAGGGGGTTCTACGCAAAGTGCGATTTGTTTAAATAGGCTGTCAGCAAAACCAGTTAGCTTTGCGATCTAATTTAACAGCCCTGTAAGAGGAGTGTCTATTGGGCTGTTATTTGTAGTGATGGGAAAAAAAATGATTAATTAGCCCTTTTACAACCTTCCTATTTTAATATATTGTATCTTTTATGGCTGCATGTTTTGCCGAATATAGATTGCATTTATTTATTTAAGTAAAAGATTACCAGTCAACGTTTGCATACAGCTTTACACTATACTGCGTGGCAACACAGGTTGCTTTGATTTTGGTAACTTTAGATCCGTTTGAACTACAAACATTTTTTGTTAAAATCCGCAGTTTATACAACAGATGACAGTTTATGTGGCAAATGCGGCATGTCCATAATTATGCAGAAAGGGCTGCGACCGCAGAATCACAACTGCAGTGGCCCTGACTATATAACACTAATAGATGTTCCCTTAAAATTAAGATGAAGCTAGGATTACGAAATAAAGCCAAACCCTGCCGAAACTAACCAGTTAAGTTAGGCCACATCGCACGTCACGAGAACCAAAACTCCCCACCCCTCGCCCCTAAAAATGGACTGTTCATGGTTATGCCAAGAAAAAAATAGGACTTAACACATCGTTAAGGTAACTTAAAAAAACAAACAAACTGTATCCATTGTGATACCATTCATGAGGAGATATTTAATATAATCGTTGATGTGCGACTCGCGATGGTATGTATCACAGCATGTGCCTTCAGGGCTGTTTAGTGGAAGTGCCACATAATTACCCTTGGCCCTAAAGCATGATTTAGTCAAACCTCCTGCGGAGCACGGTAAGACCCTAAAACATGCCCCAAAACACAGGGTGCGAATCACCCAACTATGAGGGCGGCGCCAGAACACCTTGATGTGGCTCTTCAAGCACTCCCTAAAAAGCTACATTGAACTTTGTAAACTGTACAGAGTACGATGCCCAGAACTTTAGCAAATGTACTGAACTCTCCCAGCAGTGCACAGGGCTGCAGGAGCTCCGCCGTACCAGTGATTTAAGTTATTTGTTCTTACAGGAGGCGTCTATGGGGAGGCCCTTTTCTTCATACATGCTGTGCAGCATGAGTGCTATGACTGGTTTGGTCGGCCCTGGGGCCGGCCAAACACTCTGCACCCATAACATTGGGCTAGCCACCTACCCCCCAACCCGCCTCCAACCAGGCATACCCTTCTTCTGCTTTCTTGCAGTGTGAGAAGCAGAAACGTAAAATGGTATTTATTCCATTTTACGTTTCTGCTTCTCTCACTGCGAGAAAGCAGTTGGGCGACGCTCCGACGCCCACCCACGTGGCGGAGCCGCGCCTGCAAAACTACAATAAAAACACTAGAAAGTACCGCGATGCACTGGAGTGCGCCTGTGGATCCAAGTTTGAACATGGGGCGCTGCACCTGTTAAGAGCTGAACGGGTGGGGCGCACGCCATAGTGACCACACCGTCATCCGCTTCAATCAACACACATGCACAGACGTCACCCAAGGATTACACTGACACTTTCTTTGTGGGTGAAGAACTGCTGCAGGTTTATTTCATACAACATAAGTATGACGATAAATGGGTTATCTTACGGGCGATCCAGGGCAAGCAGCCCCTAGCTGCTCCGCCCGCCTGGTGAGCCAGCACACACGGTGGGTCGATGCCCGGCAGTGTGGCACATATTTCTTTGCAGATCATCCACTGGGTCACGTGATCTGTCTCCTACTCCTGCCCCTTCTGACAGGGGCGGAGCGTGTTGTGGCACACCCCCGCTTGGTCAGGCCCCCCAACCGCCCGAAGGACTAACGGGGCGCCGTCGCGGTCTTCCCAGAACCCCTCCTGGACCTTGGCTCGGGCACCCTTACTGTGCCGGACAGGGGTACCCTTACTGTACCGCCTGTCGCAGAGGTACCCTTACTGTACCCGTCTGCATCCAGATCGCCCTGTAACTCCGCCACAGCTCTGGGGAGGCAACCGTCGCTGCCAGAGCCCCCCCTTCCTCCCTTTGCTGTTATATGTGCCCTGCCCCTGCGAGCCAGCTTAATGGGCTAAATTAGGGTCCTGTTCTGTAACCCGTAAAAGACGGCATTAATTTGCAACATTACTCAAAAGTCCAGGGCAGACGAACAAAGGATGTCTTTTGGCCCCACTGCCGTAAGCTTAGACGTGACTGGTGTTCCTAACCTTCTAAGCGAAGCCACAGCAGATTATCCTAACGTAATTATGGGAGGATCTAGCACCTGCACATGGAGCCAGAACTGAACCATAGCTGAATTCCTCAATCCATCGATTCCCTTCATATCCTAGCACGAAGGTTTTGATTTCCATTCTATCTACAAAGGTGATGTATTGATAGCGTCATGGTTCCTGAGTTGCTGCTGCTACTGCGAGGATTGCATGATTTCTCGGCTGGGCAAAACATTTTTAGCTCAACTGCTAATCGGACGCCGTTTATCATGACTCCGGATAAAGCCAATTTGACTGACTGAGCTGCCGGAGAATACATCTCTCAGCTCGGGGACCCAAATATGTGAATGTTTCCCAACTCCCTGGCTCCAAGAAAGGCTGAGCGGGAAGTGCAACACCTAAATCTGTTTCTCAGGCTGGGAAATATGGCATAGGTAACAAGGCATAGGTGAATTAGGCACTAACCTGCAATCCTGTTAAGATTTTCCAATTGGCCAAAATAAGTGCCTTCCTGGCTTGTAATTGTGTTCCCAACAGCACAACCAGCAGGGTGAGGTAGCGTGTGGTTCAGCCGCTTTACCTATGTATATAAACACAAGCTGACATCACGGGTATATAAATTTGCTTGCTTTCACAAGGTATTATCCTATTGTTTACTGCAAACTGACCCATATCTTAGCAACATCTCCTCGTTTTAGCCTTTCTACTTGCAAATTAAGTTACATTAAATTGGACGATAGAGTCTTATACTAGTCCCGCTGTCCATCCCAATCTTTTCTTGCTCTCCACTGGGACAGCGTATCCGATGAATAGAAGCTGGCTTTCGGACTTTATTGCTGCTGGAAAGGGTCAAAAGGTGTGCCTACAGTCCTTGTTATACCGGTGTTGCTGTGCTATAGGTAATTCGTGGTGCCACCATAGTGGCTTGAAAATGAAACGTCTTATTTTATCAAATGATTTGTTGTGAGCCCCAGTTATGATTTCGTTCATATCTTCATAGTTGACAGTGTCTCTATCTTGCCACTACCTGGGGCACGTCCGCCTTAAATGACGACATTACATCTGGCTTTTCCGCTAGCCTTGCCCATTAACCTGTCAAATGTCTGTGGAGAGCTGCACGTCTCTGGTCATGCTCATGGTCGCTCTATGCTCTCTCAATTATTACTATGTAGCTGAGGGCATGCCATACCGGGTGTCTGGTTGAAGTATGCACAGGTCATTGACACTCTCCCATGTGCAGTGCTGTGACCGTTTGAAGTAGTTCATCAGATTCAGCCAGCCACCCCCTAGGTGGAGGCTTGCACTCCCAAACTTCCGCTCGTGTAAACCCGGCCCACCTCCAGGTCAGTGAAATTTAGTAATTCGCGAAACTGACAACCCCAGGGGCCAAATACTGGGCTGTGTAAATGCGGCCCAAAACCACCATGAACAATTGGCTTGGAGTGGATGGGCGTTGCCTAGGCTGGCTGGAGGCAAAACCTTTGACCATCACTCCTGGCAAGATGTGCCATGCAGGTAGAATAAAGAGTTATCCTGCCCTCCTTACTTCCTTTCCCAGTTCGACACAGGTCGAAGAGGAATGCCCCTTCCAGAAAGGTCACGGCCTTATCCTTGACGCCTATCCATACAGCATTCTACCGGAAATCTACAGCATTGCTTTGTAAAGCGTTTTCTGGTTCCCCAATTATCTGTGGTCGATATGCATTCCCTCAGTTTGACCAAAATCTTAGCTAATCGTACGCCTGCCTAATTCCCAGGGCTGTCTGGTTTAATGCTTTCGCCTGGAATTGCCCCCCCAAATGTGGCCTTGCACTGAACCTTCCTCTGGCCCTGGCGCCTATCAAACCACAGTGACAGCCTCTGCCACCTTCATACAATACATAAACCAACCTCACAAGGTCGCAGAAGCGGCAAGCCAGGCTAAGTCTCGGTCAACCATATCACTCCGTGCTTTCCCTGGCCTCCCTGTGGAACAGGGAGGATAACCTCAAAAAAATGTTAAGTATGATAGACAAACCCAGGCCTTCCGCCTGTCTCAAAACAGCTCATGTTGCTGCCTTCCTGTATAGACTAAGCTGCCACTATGACTGAGTTGCAGGAAATATCACACCAGCCGTCTCCTAAAGCAAGGCTAAGGATGAAAGGCCGCCGCATCTCTTGACTTAAGCGTGGAACTACACAATACCTTCAAGATGTTATGTATGATACACGAACCCAAGCCCACAACTTGCCTCAACACAGCACAGGCTGCTGACTTTTCTATACACGCTAAGCCGTCACTATGACTAATTTGAGAAACCTTACCCCAGCTGTTTTTTAAATAGCAAGGCGAAGATGAGACAGCAGCATCTCCTGACTCAAGCGTTGAACTTACATTAATAACATTGGTCGCTCCATATCTACCTATAGACCTGCCCTTATCCTGTTGCACCACTTGGGACACAACTTTGTCCACTCGTACCCACCGGCATGGAACTAATGCCAGCGAGATTCCCCACTAGTACCGGATAATCCTAATAAATGCTGCATTTTGGGACAAAGATACCAGGGAATAAATGCAAAAGGGGGGCTCTTGAGTGCGTGTGAACCCATGTCACTGCGATTAGTGACAGTTGCACTGTTCGAGCTAGAACCTGCGACTTTATTCATTTAATCAATTAATCTGCAAAGCCTGCCATTCCCCAACTTGGGCATACAACCGCCTCTAGTGTCTTGCAATACCAGCTATTCCGAATCTGGCTGACGAAAACTACCATTAGCCAAGAGCTAAACTAGTAAAAAACTATACCATATGTTTCTCAAAACGCTTACCATAAACCGTAATGAGTACAGACTCGTCATAGATCACCCTGGCCCCCCCAAACCTTTCCCAGGGAACTGGCGAGAAATGGACTCAATTGCGCAGGGCATGAAATACCAGAAGTTACTGATGACGACGTTTCCATGACCACTCTCAGATGCATTTAATTAGTTATATAGCGCCACTCCTACCAGTGTAGGGTGTCCGCGACTTTGCATCTCACACAAAAATTCTGCCGAGCCAATCAATCATATGCATATGGGTCAGTGCATAGGAAAGGTGACCTAAGCCAAGGACTCAAAGTGTAGGCGATTCATGGCCTTCCCCACTGGCAGGCAGTATAGTTTAAGGCTGCTTGGCGTGGAGAAGCACAAGCTCAGTCGAGTCAGCCAAATTAACCCTCTTTGCAACACTAATCAATGTTCTAATGATGTCTGCTTAGTGGTGTGAATGCAGCTCTAGGATGAGCGTTCGTAGCTCACGGTTGACTATTAGGGCTGTAAGATCTACATTGCAAGTGACAAAAGGGGCCTCCTTTGAACACAGTAACCTGCTGACCTTTATACATCATACACACTCTGAAAATCTACTTGGCACACGTTCTTTGCAGCGGGCCTATTTAACCGTCTGCACTACTACACTGAAGTCAAAACCTCCACTATACAAATTCTTGATCTATCAGTTTATGGTAGTGCTGCACGACCCGTAAGGTATCGATTGGTTGCGCGCTTCACCTGCGCACCAAATAACGCTACACCAGGGACACACTCATTTCTTATTAGGCATGGGGAGATTAAGTGATTTTCCCAGAATCAATGCATATTGATAAGGCGCTGAGACTTCGGGCCTGGTTCTCTCCCGCATATAGTAATGGGCCATGCACTAGCTAGTTGTGCAAGGAAAGCATAAGTTTCAGTACGTAAAGTTTGAAGTCTGTTATTTTCTGCCCGATAAGCAAGTTTCATTGGGTATCCCTAGAAAATTATGCTTGGTTGCCGGAAATAATTAGGTTTGTATCCTGCGCTATGCTGGTTATGATTAATGTAATTCAGCACGCCCCTAAAAGCGTTGTAGAGCTCTCGCGGAACGGCGATGCCGGCCTTGGCGATGGTGGTGCCCTGTGCAAGAATGTTGTTGGCGCCCCCCCAATGCCGCCTCCACCACCGAATCACTCACTAGCCCCCTTTAACCAAATGATGCCTCCTTTGACACAGTAACCTGCTGAACTATTTTCATCATACGCACTCTGATATCTGCTTGGCACACGTTCTTTGCAGCGTGGAATATTTAGCCCATGCACTAACTACACCGAAGTCAAAACCTCCACTATATAAACTCTGGATCTTTCTCCAGGAAGGATAAACAATGCGAGTAAATACACCAGCATCCACATAATTGGTAACCCAAAGACGCATTTGCGCCCCATGGCCTGTGCCCCACCCATGAGGCTGCGTCGCGATCGCTCGCGTTTACAGACCACCAATCGTACTTGCACGTATCCCATGGCACCGTATCTAAATAATGTAGTACCACTGAACCGCGTGCACTTAGACCCTGTGCCCCGCGAGAGGTGTGCATACACCCGGGCACAACAAACCGAGACAAACTGCCCTCGTGCAGCGGCGCCACGCACAAAAGTAGAAACCATACCTGAAAAAACGCGAACAATCACGCGTCTGGGAAAGGGGAGAGCGATTGCCTTGCACTGCCCGCCCTTGTTAGGCAGAGGTAGGTAGGGTGCTTTGCAGAACCACAGGATGCTCAGCGTCATTCCTGAGGCACGAACCCATATGGTGCGACTCGACCCGCAGGCAGCGGAGTGCTTTACACGTGCGCCATATTTGAATTACACCAGTAGATAACGCGGAGCCGCGCGGCCTGGGCACAACGAACTGAGCAAAGCTGCCCTCGTGTGGCGGCGCCACGCCCATAACTAGCAAAAATGTACCTGTAAAGCGCGAACCATCACGCGTCGAGGCAAAGCGAGACCGGTTGCCTTGCACATGCCAGCCCTTGTTAGGCAGGGGTAGATAGGGCGCTTTGCTCGCAATCACCTGATGCTCAGCGTCAAACCCGAGACACGACCCATATTGCGCGAAATCGACCCGCAGGCAGCAGCGTGCTTTACACGCGTGCCATATTTAGATCACACCAGTAGGCAACGGAGAGCCAAGCGACCTGGGCACAACCAACCGAAACAAACTGCCCTCGTGCAGCGGCGCCACCCACAAACTGGAAACCACACCTGTAAAGCACCCATATAGCGCAAACTCGACCCGCAGGCGGCGGAGTGCTTCGCAACGGACATATTTAAATTAACATTACATCCATAATTAGGCACGTGATTTGACCCGAATCACAGAATGCGGAGGCGGGCCCAAGGCCACGAACACACCAAGTAGATTGGGAACCATAGCCTCGGTCCTTGTATCCGTTTTGCTCCTTATGCCTCTATTCTTCATTTGCGGGAACTCGGGCCGAAGTTATTGGAGCGCGTAGCAACGTATTTCACATACATCTTTAGGCACGGGGGTTAAGTGATTTGCCCCGAAACCCAGAATGCGGGCGCGGCCCCGATACTCTAACACCGACCAGATTGCGATTGAGGACCTGCGCGCACCTCGGCAACAGGGAGCCACGTTCTTGCCTTACTTCCGAAGAGCAGCTAGTACAATTAACAGGGCTCCATGCATGCTGCAGCCTGGGGTGTATGTCATATGCACCTGGGCCCCCTTTGTTACCTGGCACCTGACCCAGTTGTAGGGCGAGCAGACGCAGATCGGCTCGCTGCAGTGTAATGGCCCTGTAGTAGCGACGACCAGTGCAAGAGTGAGTCTACCGCCGGTGGGTGCACCACGCAAAAAGTGCTTTGAAGGGGCCGGGATAATTCACACCAGGGGGGGGGGGCAGTGCTACCTGCGGAACCACGCACGGTCCTAGCTAGCTGCGGTGAAGGAGCCGGAGCGCCCGCTGTCGTCCGCACTCCTGGACCACCCACAACAGGCCCACGCGGGCCGTAACACCATCCTACGGGCGGAGGCCTTGCATCCGGCCCCCCTACAGGAGGAAACATTGTGGGGGGAGCCTGCATACAGACCACACCACCCAACAGACCAAGGTCTGGCTACGGGCACCATCGGAGGTGAACCCCGTGTGACGGAGCACTAGTGCGCCGCTGTCCCCACATCCCTCCAGTATAATTATTTAATGTGTCCCGCACAGCGGCTCCGACGGGCAGGGGCCCTGCACCCGGCCCCACGCTGGCGGGAGCAATTACAGACCCCAGCAAGCAGTGGTAGGAGCCTATACCCGCACAGAGGCGCCAGACCCCCCTTGCCCTGCAGGTGGAGGCGTGTGCCATTCCGTGGGGAGGGTGCCCGCGCAGGCAAAGCCGCCGAGACTGCTCCGGCAAGAAGCCATCAACAGGGAGGAGAGGCGCTGTAGTAAACACTCATATTACAGGCGCCCACGCCACACAGGCGGGCCACCCTTAAGACCAGTCATCCCGGCATCCCGGGGGAGGCATGCGCAGCGTGCTTGCTGTCCCCCCCCCCCATCCCGAGGCATCGGGCTCGCTACGCATCTGCCCACCCGTGGGCCCTAGTCGGGCCGAGTTCTGGGACGCCCCAGCCAAGGGGGAATACTGGTACCGTCGTCCTGCCTCAACCTCTAGGCCCTCTCCCCGGTCAGCACCGTGCTGGCTTCCGCCATAACTACACTGATGTAATCCGCTCTTAGCCGGCGCCACCGACGTACCGCTTTGGAAGGACAAGCACTCAGCTTCACCCGGTTCGAGGATGGCCAGAAACGCACATGGCTGCCACGACAGGCCGCCTGCTAGGCAGGGGGCGATGGCGACGTGCCCGGATTCACCAAATGCCCAGCTGCCCCCCCCGCGCGAGGACGGCCGGCCAACTCCCTTATTCGCCACCCAGAGCACCCGGACAAACGATACGGAAACCACGACCTGCCGCCCGGTCTCTTCTGAAACGCCCGAAGATGCCCCTAACCCCGCCGCATCGCCCCCCAGGCACAGAGCACCGCTTGCGCCCCCCACACCCATGGCCATTCGAGCCACAGGGCCCTGTTCACCTGGTCATGCCCAGGGACAGGGCCGGGGTGGGAAGGGTTAGCAAGACTCACCGCAATATGCTGGTAAACCGAAGAGCACGCCGACGCTGGAGGGGCCCGGCAGTAATCACGTGGTACGGACGGCAGGAAAGGAAATACGCGTGTCCGAGCAGGAGCGGCACGCAGGAAGCAGAGGAGGAACTGGGCGAGAGGGACGCCTAAGTAGGGGGGCTAGCCTCGCCCCCCCCCCCCAACGGCCCGCCTCCACCTGTACACTTACTGGGAGATCACCTCCCTAGGCGTGGCCTCGCGCGCGAGGCAGAAGAGAGGGGAAGGCTGCGACGGGCGGCCACTAGAGAGCTGCCCTGCTGATGTCCCACTGCGTGGGACGCGGGCAGCGGCATTCTCAGGGCTAGGGCAAAGTGTACTCATTGGGAGCAGGGGGAGGGGTTTAAAACCAGTTCATCGGGATTTGGGTGTAAAGGTCAGGTTTATAATGCGACAGAGCACTAGTAGGGTGCTGCAGGTTAGCAGACCAGGAGAGGCGCAGAGCTGCGACACCCAGTACTGATTAGCAGGTTTTGGCGGTGGGGAGAATCGCGGGGATGGGGGGCCCTATAGGCCTGGAACTGCACCTCAAGGAATGAGCGCATATCTGCATTGCAGGCCAAAACGGAGAAGCTGAGTTACCATCAGGGTAACGTAAAATGATCCGGGGTTCCTGCAGAATGAGTCTCCTATGTCGCACAGACATGTATTGACCTTGAAGGTGAATGGGGTCCATCTGAATGACTGGGGGTCCCTAAATGAGTGCTTGTGATGTTCCCTGCCAATGGGGGCGGGGGATGGTTGCATCTATGATTGCCTCAGTAGGGGTACTTACTACTTACACGTCCGCATTGAGCTGCACGTAGACACGTATTGACAAGGGTGGAGCGCTCTGAACCACATCACTGGAACAGTGAAGGCATCTCCGGCCACAGATAACGCGCACCAGCTGCCTCCATCTCTGCAGTGAAACATTTTGGGGTGCTGCTAACGCCGGCAAGCCCATGAAGGCTCCAGCCAGATACCTGGGCTCTGGTTCCACGTCTACTTGGAAACTCGAGCCAAAAACAAGACGAACCTTGAGGTGTCTTTGGCCCACCCCTCCATTTCATGTGCCTGAAAACTACACGCAGTGCCACACTGGAAATCAAAAATCCTAAAATTGAGGCAGTCAACTGGCATTCTATCCACTACCAAAAGCCTCAGCAGACCGAACAGTTTACAACAACAGTTGTAAAATAATCCATGAGCAAATAGTAAGCAAAAACATGTAATAAAACAGTAAACAAACAGCATGGGGTCAATGTAAAACTTTCTTTATGGAGTCTCTGCCAGCCATGCAACTCGTTCCGGTGTGAGCTGCTGCAGGGAAGGCGGGGAGGCGGACAGGTCGGCGCCTGGCTCAGCAGCTGTTCACTATGGCCGATGCGGCTGTAAGGGTGATCCGGAAGAGGCTTTTGCCAGGCCACTGATGAAGGGGTGGGAGGCGCGCCAACTAGGCAGCCTGTTTTTGGTGGCTGGAGGGGGAGCAAATGCAGCTTTGGTGCTGCAAATAAAATTAAAGTGCGGCGCTTGTAAATGCGTGTTAACCTGAGGTAAAGTTAAGCATTATGAAAAAATGGAGGTGGGTGAGCATTGCGATGCTGAAAAAAAAACAGCGCCCGGTATGTGCGTGACTGCGTGAGAAGCAGGCATGCTGAACCAAAGAACGGCACCGGTATGTGCGTGACTGCAAAGCACGGTGCCCGTCATGTGCTTGGCTGCGAATGAAGCAGGTGCCATTCTAAACAGTCATGAACAACGGGAGGGGGGGCTGGAAGGTATGCGAAGAAAATAGGGCAGACAATGAGAATAAGACATACCATGCAACACTCGAAGTAAAGGGACCAGTAGCCATGGAAGGATACAAATGACGACATGGCCGTCATAAGGAGGGACTAGCAAGCCTAAAATCAATCGGAAGGCAGCATTTAGGAATGACAAAGACACAAGCTAATGAAAAAGATGGGCAGAGATTGGGCGGAGCTTCCACTCCATACTGAATACTGCATGCCTCGCAAAGCGAGCAGCGTATGCTCGCTTCCGCTATAGGCTCGGCATAAAAAGGGGTGCAATCCCATTATAAACACTTAAAAAGAAACAGAGGAAATGAAGGCAGACTTAGCACTTGTTCCTTAGAATCCGGCAGTCCTGCATAGTCTTGAGTGTCCCCAGAGGTGAGAGACAAGTAGTAGGGTTACTAGCACTCCTGCTGCTTAAAATTTTGCCAGCTCTTGAAACAAACTTGGTGAATCCGATGTTCAGCACCGTATTTTCTGGGTTCATGGCTGCTATGATGGCCTGACAGCAGGATTGGACACCAAGTTTATTCCATTCACCATGCAACAGTATCCTTCTATTGTTGAGTAAGGCGCGGCAGACACATACCATGTGCTCAATCATCTCAGGGATGCACCCACACCCCCTGCACACAGTATTGTCACTTGAACGGTGCCAATTTGGTAGATGCTGCAAGAAGGGCCATATTCCCAGCCTCAGTGCCAAGAATCTTTTTTTTCTTAGTGATGCATAGGTGCTTGAGAAATATGATGCCTCTACTCCAGGCTTAAACCCCGACAGGACCGTCCATGCAAATAGTGACCGTCAAGCTAATTGGCCTGACTTTCATCCTCACCTCCTCTAGCTAGGTTGAACAATACAAAGTTTGCTGTGCCATCACAGTCAAGGCTCATGATCTGATCATCCAGAGCTGCAATGAAGAGAGATTCCATGCTATTAAGCAGACTGAAGCCTGCTTCCAACAAAGCCAATAATTAATTTTGCTCAATAAAGAGGGATAGATATTGATTAACAGGGTACTCAATATTTTTAGCTTTAAAATTTAAAGTGATATCAGATAGTAGCTGGAAAGTAGTAACCCACATCAGGTTTAGTAAGAGGAGTTTCGCTATAGTCTCCTTCCAAGAGATTGGATGTTCATCAGCAATATGAGACCCACTCAGTCAATGACAACAGTCTTCGTTAGGGTGAACCATAAAAGTCACTTATTTAACCTGTGCTTAACTCTCTGATAGCTGGGCACAAAAGCAGTCAGGTTTAACTTAGAGGCAATGTGTAAAGTATTTATGTAGCACACAAACAGAAGAATCCTAAACCAGAAGAATCCAAAACCAATAAAAAAAAAATAGAATGCATTTTAATAAATAAAATGAAAACAGAGCAACAAAAATCCAATCGATATACATTTTCAAATCGCCACTCGCGGTCATCTGGTCCCGTTAGACTGGTGGAAAGTCATAAGTTCAGGCTGACCATGATGGAGCACGGGCCGTATATATGGACCAGGTTAGTCCTTCGGAAAAAGTTACTTTCTGAAAGTCTGGCACAAAGAGTTCTGTTCATGATGGCGGAAGCTGCGAGGTTCAGGAAGCATTGCGTATGGTCATTGCTGTAGCGGGAAGAGGAGGCCGATCAGCAATGGATGTTGTCGCTGTATCACGAGGAGCCTGTTGGAAATTGTGGACAGTCAGTGCTGGTCAGTGGGGACTTTCATTGCTGTATTATGTAGTATAGATCTCATGTTGTAATTGTTGCTGGTGGTCAAAGTATTGTAAAGATTCGGGTTCATCGGAAACTTCGAGTTGGGTGGATGTTGTGGGCAGCAGAGTCATGGTACGAACGGGCCTGTTTGTGGTCGCGAAGAACCCAACACTTCATGATTTCACCTTCTATCACTGAAGGAGGTCAACTGGTACCACCAAGGACCCAGGACTTGGGGATGCACCTTTGGGGATCAGGAACTCACTCCAGCAGAGGCCAGCAGGCTTCAGGTAGTTCAGGTTGCAAGTCCAGGCAGGTCAAGTCCAGCAGGTCAGCTGGGCAGTCGCAGGAAGGCCTCTTAGTCTTGATATGTCCCTGTAGCTCAGACAAGAGGTAGCCAACTGACCCTTGGAGTCACTCATGTAGCCTGGGATGAGGGAAGCAGGTCCAGTCTCCCATCTCAGAGAGCAGGGCAATCCTCAAGCTGCAGGGAAGCTCTCTGGAGCACAAGGCAGTCCTCAGGCAGCAGGGTAGTCGTTTGGGTGGTGCAGGCCAATCCTCTAGGCAGCAAGGTAGGTCTCAAGCAGCAGGCCAGTTCGGTGGGGAACAAGACAGTCCATCTTCTGTAATGCCCACAGGTTCAGGAGTTTACTAAGGAGTAGTTCTGAGAGTCCAATATTTGTACCTGGTGCCAGCCTTTGAAGTGGGGAGATTCCCTATACTACCCACATATCTGGTTCTGGAAAGTTCTTCCCTTCCACTGACAAGGCTACAAGAAGTCTGGGGTGACAAGAGACTAGTGTCAGGTTCCATTGTGTGTGCTGGAGGCAAGGCCTTTGGAATAGAGTGGGACTGTGTACAGCTACGCCCCCAATCATTCTGGCAGGATGAACAATACTGATCACATCTAGTCCCTTTTATCTCACTGTCTGGGAGGAATACACAAACCCCAACAGCAGAGTCATTCACAGACAAGTGACCCAGGATGCTACCACAAGGAACACATGGTTAGGAAAAGAAAATGGCAACTTTCTAAATATGGCATTTTCAGGGGAGTGGTCCATTGTGAGAGGCTGCGATTGCTGCCAGGGACCCCTCGATTCCAGACATTACCCCCCTAGCCAATAATGGAGCTGAGGACCGGGCGACCACCACCAGACCTGATGAGGCACCAGATGTATGGATGGGCGGGTGCTAGATCCTGGAGAGGGTGGAGCAGTGAGGGATAATATCTGTAAGAGGGTGTCATTTTGGGGGCACCCTCTGCAGGCCACCCACTTGGTGATTTCTATGCTCTGAGGATGCGTTTGGCTCGGCTTGGGCGGTGGGGCCTTTGACCATCCTCGAGTCTGCTGTGCGCTACCACCCCTGCAGGGGCCATTTTTATAGGCTGAGGTGAGCCTGCTAGAGGAGAGGTGAGATACGGAGAAACTGGAGGTTAGGTCGCTACCGACCGGCGAGTGAAACAGGCCACAGTACATACTGGAGATGATTTAGGGGACTCATCCTGGAGGCCTGAGTCACAGAAAAGGAAGCTGACATTGGGCTCTCTTGCCCCCCCCAAAGATGGCATTATTGTGGCCTAAGTTGAGCCAGTAAGCAAAGGGAAGCAACCTGGAGAAACCAGGGGCATGGCAACCAGAGGCCTTTGGGGTGGACGGACTCCCCACATCATGGAGAAGCTTCAGGGAAATAACCCTTGAAACCTTAGGAATGGAGAAGGTAACTGGCCTGAGTCCCCTAAAAAGGGGAGCCAACAGTGGGCAGGAGTAGAAATGCGAAAGATGCCCCAGAGATCACAGGCCCAAAACGGGTGATACGCCTCCTCATGGAGAGGACTGGCAAGCACTGAGGAACAAGCTGGATCAGATCCTTGAAGTAGTTATTGCCTCCAGGGAGGTCCCACAGGGCATAAGTGAGACAGTCTCTTTGGACCTAGGCAGCCTATGAGAAGACCATACACCTGCATGACAAGGTCAAGCGCTATGGTGAATAACTGAGGGAAATAGTCCCGTCTGTAGATTTCCTCCAGACTCAAATGACAGCCCTCATGGAAAGTGTGGACTTTTGTACAGCAGGGCTGTGGAGGAAGAAGCATGAAATAGGGGGTATAATGACTGAGTTGTGGGTATATCAGAGGGCAGGGAGGAAACCGACATGGTGGCATACTTGGACACCTGGCTTTCTACAGAAGTGTCTCCACAGGGCTTGTCTCCCTTCTTTGAGCTGGAACAGGCACACTGGGTACAAGCCTGGTGATTACATTCCTCATTCCTGGCAGTTAAAAAGTTGGTGCTGATACTGGCCTCAAATATATGCTAATATTATCCACTAAACTCAAAGTGCTAGTTGATGGCCGCTCTTTGTTTTTTGAGGCCCTGTCTGAGGCCATGGACTCGCTGAAGCAATACAGGATGGGCACGGACAGTATGCCAATGAGTCTCCCATCACTTCTTCAATATAGGAGGTGCAGGAAACCCAACAAATCTGGGATCACTGACACAATATTAACAACAATAATATCTTGTGACAAAAATATTGTGTCAAAAATATAGGGCCCGATTCACAGAACTAACTTAAGACAAAATCCTAAACTTACTACCATTTTCGTATTCACAAAATGCACTTACTCATTTTGGTATTCACAGAAGACACTTACTCACTTCGGTATTCACAGAAGTTAGGAGTCCTAACTTTAGGACTCCTAAATGCCTTCTGTGAATACCGAAAGTCTTAAAATTAGGATTTTTCTCAGTTTAGGAGTCCTAAAGTTAGGACTCCTAACTTTACTACTACTAAACTGAGAAAAATCCTAATTTTAAGGCTTTCGGTATTCACAGAAGGCATTTAGGAGTCCTAAAGTTAGGAGTCCTAACTTTACTACTACTAAATTGAGAAAAATCCTTATTTTAAGACTTTCGGTATTCACAGAAGGCATTTAGGAGTCCTAAAGTTAGGAGTCCTAACTGTACCACTACTAAACTGAGAAAAATCAAAATTTTAAGGCTTTCGGTATTCACAGAAGGCATTTAGGAGTCCTAAAGTTAGGACTCCTAACTTCTGTGAATACCGAAATGAGTAAGTGCCTTCTGTGAATACCAAAATGAGTAAGTGCCTTCTGTGAATACCAAAATGGTAGTAAGTTTAGGATTTTGTCTTAAGTTAGTTCTGTGAATCGGGCCCTTAGTTTACAAAAATATCGTTGCCATACATTTATAATCGTAAGTACACACATATTGGAAAAAAATACAGTTTCACACTAATATCATTAGAAAACATAAAAAAAATAATTATATTATATATAACAACAAAAATGGTGTTCCTTCTGGAATCCTTGGCCCATTGGCAGGTGGTGCACAATGTCAGCGGAGCCAGCCGGCTGAAATATTACTACAGAGAGTCCCAATGATGTGCTCACTCAGGAGCTTGCCAGTAGCAGATTTAACGGTCACAGGTAATGCATTTCGACATCAACGCTGTCTTGATCACACAGTGAGTAAGAAAATGACGGTGCATTACATAGACACTCGTAAACATGAAAAAAGGCTTCCACATTCACATTAGTTGAGTCTATGGCAATAATGGGGGACATTTTGAAATGGTTACCATAAGGAAGCAATACATGATACCTATTGTAAATCAAAGGTGAAAGTTCTAATATTGGCATATTTTATGTCTGCTTAATATCAGCAAATGATGTACAGAAGATTAAAAAATCATCCAGTCCCAAATGGTTTGAACAATAGATCATCAAATGGCTAATAGAGCAGTAATAAGCTCTTGCAGACAGTCTGGAAGACACATCTAAGATGCAATGTTCGAGTATACGCTGCATGTCAATATTACCAACAGTATATACAGATTGCAAATGCATAACATAAACACTGTTGAAATGTGACAGTTTGGCTGGTTTGCCAAATTGGTAGACTAGTGTAATACAGCTTCTAAACATTATTAAAAACCCTGTATCTGTTTATATTTTGTCCCCGAGTGGCTTAAAGTAGTACTAGATAGGAATAGTAAAATACATACTGTTGTGTTAACTAGAGGGTTCACTCGCAGTTTGCAATTCTATACAATAACCCTAGTGGTAATCGGCATCAATGATGGCTAAAATATGTTATGTAATGTACATGTTGGATTAAATACTGATAGAAAACTGAGTTGGTACTAATGTGGTAAGTCATCCATTACTGAAAGAGGAAATACACAGAGATATAAATACAGAAACAGTATGAACTAAGGTATCGCCAAGGCACGTGTTACGAGAGTGCACCCTCAGGGAACAAAGTGCAGAAAATAAATAGACTAATACTGTTCGAGAGGCAACAATAAAAAGGACCAAAAGAGAATAGTTTCTTATCTTAATCTTATCTTAATGGTGTGTATGCCCGGAACCGGGGAAGAAAAGGGTAGGGAGCCCGTGCATGAAGTGTCCGTCCTGAGGCAGTGGGTTCCTTCCTTTCCTCCTGTGAAAAAAATCAAAAGAAATCATACAGGTTGAAATAGAAAAAAGGTTCCAAGTTACTGTCAAAGAGTAGCATATGTAATACCAAATTCATTAAAAGGCTACATCACATCATGGAGTGAAACAGCAAAGAGTCAGTTGTCGTGTAGATGTGTATTCATTTCTTTGTCAAGATTGTGTCCCCCTGGGGACTTGGTCCCAAGCTCTAATATCCATTTGGATTTGCGTTTGTGGAGCTTGAGAAACCAATTGCCACCCCTAGGACATGTGTGCACTTGTTCAATGGCAAAGAAACTTAAGAGAGAGCTATTGGAGAGATAGCGTTCTTGGAAGTGCCTGGCCACAGGATAGTGGATATCCCTATTGTTGATGGCCCACATATGTTCCAACATCATCTGTTTGGCCATTCATTTAGTGCTTCCTACGTATCTTAATTTGCAAGGGCATTCCAGAATATATATGATGAAAGTCGTGCTGCATGTTAGGAACTGTGTTATAGGTTACAGGTATGGAGAATTCCTTGGTCATATGGCTAATGCAGCAAGCTTTGCAGTGCCTGCATGGAAAAAAGACCTTCAAGTTATGATCCCCTTGGAGGTGTATTTGGGTTATGTCACTGTGTACCATGATGTCTCTTAGACTGCAGCCTTTCTTGTATGTGATCTTAGGTTTGTTCTGAAATATATGGCCTATGACAGGGTCACGGGTAAGGATGTCCCAATTGCATGGTAGAAGCTTCTGTATCTGCTGTGAGTTGCTGTTATATGTCATAATCACTCCAGTGTCCTGTGTATCAGTGGTGTCAGCACCGGTCGTTTTCGTGTTGGAGACCTCGAGGGTTTGGGATCTACTGACCTTATTGACTTTTTCAAGGGCACATTCTAAAACCCACTTCGGGTAACTTCTAGTCTGGAATCTATCGATCATGTTGTCACGTTCAGCAATAAATGCTGGCTCAGTACTGCAATTCCTTCTTGCTCTCAGCAGTTCCCTATACGGGATATTTCACCTAAGATTGTCCGGGTAGCTGCTGAGAGCATGAAGGAGGCTATTGCCTGGAGTGGTTTTGAAAAAAAGGCTAGTTTGTAAGTGTTAGAAAGTGGGTTATTGGTAGGGGCAAATGTAGGTCTGCCACTGGCAATAAGGCCACTAACACATGGTAGGACTCAGCATAGGTCTTAGAAAAGTATTCCTATGCTCAAGCCTTGGTAGCTTGGCTGTGAGCAGGCACGCTTAACTTCAAACACAGGTATGTAAAGCATGTAAAAACACCAATTCAGTAAATAATTAAGACACACCGCATAATAAAAATCCAATACCACTTTATAAACATAGGAAATATTGTTATCTTTAAAATGACACCAAAACGAGAAAAATCCAATGGAGGGAACCGGAGATATGAATTTTCAAAGATTTAGCAAAATATAGCACTTAGAAGATTATAGCACAATATTGTGATACCTGCTCGAGATAGACAGGGTGAAAGTCAAAGTTTCAGGCCGACCGCGATGGAGCCCTGGGCAGCTACAGCTCGCGGCAGGTCCTGGTCTCAGTTTCTAACTTCACACTTAGAAACTTTTCTGGAGCTTTTCTTCCCGAGGTCCCTCGAAGCTCCAAGCCCGTCCGGATTCGGTGAGAGTTCGCTGGATTGCCTTTCGCCGATCTCCCGGTCAACTTTTCTGGAGCGGACTTACAAACTTCTCCTTTAACGATTCAGTGGGGCAACCCAGGAATCCAGGCCAACACGCGATGGAAGGCAGGAGGCTTGATGTACGCGGTTGTTCCCGTTCACCTTTTCTACGAGCGGACTTAGAAACTTTTCTGGAGCTTTTTCTATCGGGGTCTCTCGATGCTCCTCATGTAGCCGGATCTGGTGAGGGTTCACCAGCTTCAGATTTCTTCTAGTCCCGGTCAAACTCTGGAAGTTGGACCGATGGAGCTTTTAGCAGGATGAACTTGGATGGCTTGGCCGGCCCGCAGTTGAAGGCAGGCTGGCCGGGCTGGCCAGGTTGAGTTGGCCCCTCTATGGAGCTTTTTTTCAAAGTTGCTCCAAAGTTCTCCACACTTCTTGAACGTCTTCCTGAAGTTCCTCAGGGGAGCCCAAAGTGTCTCAAACTCACTCCAAGGGTCTGGAAGCTCCAAGATGGTACTTGAAAGTTGAGGACTTCAGTTCCCACATTCCACTGGTACAAAACCCTTGCAAATCCACTGGTAGTTCTCCAAGGTGTAGATTTAGTTGGTGATGTTATAGATAAGCTCTTTTAACCTGTGGCTTTCGGGGAGTCCACTCTTTAGTTCTTTTTCAGCAAGAAAGTCCACAGGGCTGTAGTTTCAGATGGTGCAGTCTTCAGAGGTCAGGCCTTAGAAATCTTTGCACAGCAAAACTTCTCAACAGGGCACTTCTTGCTTCAGTAAGTTTCAAGCAGCAGATCTAGAGGTCTCTGCCCCTCTCAGATACTTATTCCAAGTTCTCTGGGTCAAGTAGGAGGTCACTTCTGACCAATGGGAGCAGGGTAACTCCTCCAAGATATGATCACTTCCTGAAGTGTGTGGCATTGCTTTGTCCCAGAGTGCATCAAATCTTCCAAATCCATTATGGCTGATTTTCCAGCAAGGAGGTAAGAGCTGGCTAAATACATCCCTAGGATGGCAAATTTACTTAGACTCTCCCCCCTGCATCTGCTCATACCTTCCCTAATCCTACCATCTTCCTAAGGTGGGAAGTTCAGAGTTGTAAATGACACTGTTCACTGCTCTCCTCTTTGAAGAACATAGTTTACGACTCCTCCCCCTAGACCTGGCATTCCTCTGCAACAGCATACTACCCAGCCAACAGAGCTGGTTAACCCCAGGGGCTCTTTATCACCTCTACAAGGCAGCCTGGCTAATCCACTTAACTCTGACCAATCAGGGCAGACCACTGGAAGGCTTAATCTGGACTTACACACAAGAAAGTCTATTAACTTCTTGTATGTACACTTTAGGAGAAATTCAACAATATGATATTGTTGGATTTATTAATACAATTCCGGGAAGTCTTTGAATGGCATTTATAGCCCTCTCCTATCAAGAGTTATTAACCACGTTAACCTATGTAACGGGGATTTGCAATGGGAAAATGACTGAGGCAATTTTTCCAGCACCAGGACTTACACGAACATATTCTATAAGTACTTGTCTTATATCTACAGGAACCCCACCCCATGTGCAACTAGGGGAGACTTTAGGGGTTCTAAATCTGTAGAAATATATTAGATCCTCCCTCCACAGTACTCCTAGCACCAAAGTCGAATTTGAGCAGCACTTTACCACAATGTTATAAGTGAAAAGTGAAATTTCACTTAACCCAGGGCATATAAAACTCATTTTATAAGGGTGTACCTTATACATGGATCACTGACATAATATCGATTACCAAAATATCGACTACTTAAAATATCGTTGCTAAATTATCGACTACAATATTATCGACTCACCATACTTATTAAACAAAATACAAAAATATCGAGTACACAATATCGTCTTAACAAAATATCGTATATCATTATATCGAAGTGAAAAATATCGTTAACAAAATTATCGTCTACTCTTAAATGACAATGTAAATGACAAAATTATCGAAACCAGAAATATAGACAACCAAAATATAGAATATTTCACAATATCGACTATCTAAAAAACTATGAAGAAAATATACTTTAAGCACAACACATACATTAACATTGCAATACATAATAAAACACGTAAATAACATTAAAATTTTCGTTCAAACACATACATTTAAAAATAAACATTCCATAAACAATATGAATACATTTCACTACATAAATAATTTTATAATTATTATACATGCATTAAACCACATTTAAAAATCTCTGTAAAGCATTTAATACTACAAATAAACAATGACTTACTACTAATAAGTTGCTAATTAGTGTTTCCCTTACAAGGAAACAAACAGCCAGAAACTAAAAAAAAAATTAAGGTGGACCAATGACATGCTCACATTTCAAATTAAACCAATGAAATGAAGCAACTAATTAATTGCACACTATAAAAACACTACATTTCAACATCTCTTTCACACTACAAACTGAAAAGAAGAAATAAGACGAAACTCTACTCAACTGTTTCCTGAAAGAAGAATTACAGTCCAAAAGAAAATTTAACAACTACAGAAAGTAAGTTAAACTCTGTTTATAAAGCAACTAATCTAGAATGCTACAGCTGAAACTATTTCTATAAATGAATGTACTACACTTCATTTAATTACATTCATTTCGCCTCTATAGATACCTTCTAAAAAGACAGAAATATTTTGGACATCCCCACAACTCTAATATTAATCAATGTAAGTATTGTTTTACTTTTTCCTACCCACCTACAACTATTAAATAAAAAAATAATTCTAAAAAATATTTATTCCTTATTTGTCTCCTCTACAGAAAACCACTGAACCATCCAAAACTACCTTCTACGCAATCACCTACTGGACCAAAGAAATAAGTAAGTATATAAACCTCAATCATTAAACAGCCTAAAATACGCAGCCAGAATGTTACTTTCCCCTTAAAACAGTAGCACATTCAAAAAAATGTATCCAACTATTAACAAATTTTTTTCTCTTATCAACAGAAAATCTATCTCCAAGATTAAACTGAAAGCTTGAAGTCAGCTAATTAACATCTTTCAACACATCAAATTATACATTGTAAGTATATTCACTAAAATGTAAATATATCTTTAAAATATGGATAACATTGTTTATATTTACAAAATATTTTTTCATCTCCCCTAGCATAATACAGAACAACATGACTGAAGGTGCTGAATTTATAACGTCTCAAAAAAATAAAATGTTGTTATGTTATATGGGTTATGTATATACACAAGAAAAGCAAAGTGGTCTGAAAATGTTTTGGAAATGTAGCAAATACTACTCAAACAAATGCTATGGTAGAGCTATTACAAAAGAAACCACTGTTCTTTCTGTAAAAGAACATAATCACCCCCCCAATATTACAGAGATAGAAGTTAGAAATGCTCTTGAAAACATTAAAGAAGCGAGTACTAGCACTGATAAACCCACCACCCAAATACTCAAAGAACAATTAATAAAAATACCACACCATGCATCAGCACAATTACCCCCAATTGATTGTTTAAAAAGAACTATAGCTAGACAAAAAAAACTAACTACCAAAACTTTACCTACCCCTAAAACATTTGATACAGTAATCATTCCCCCAGAATTAAGCATAACTCACACTAATGAACCATTTATTTTTTTTGACAACAAATCTCCTGAGAAAAGAATAATTATGTTTGCTACTGCAAACAATTTAGTGAAATTACAACAATGTGACACTTGGATGATGGATGGAACTTTTAAAGTTTGTCCAAAACCATTTTACCAGCTGTACACAGTGCATGGATTGTACCAACATTCTAACATTCCATTCATCTATGCCCTCTTACCAAATAAACAGCAAACAACATACATAGAAATATTAACCAAAATTAAAGAAGAAACCAATAATTATTTCCCACAAAAAATAATTATTGATTTCGAATTAGCCATGATCAATTCAATACTAAAAAATTATCCACACACAGCAATCCAAGGTTGCTATTATCATTTTAACCAGAGTCTATGGAGACATCTGCAAAAGTCCACCCTATGGTGCCGATCACGATCCGGCAAAAAATATCCCCGTGCGACTCGTATCGGGTCTTTTTACCGTACGAATCGTACAAGTGCCGTACGAACTGGCAATCACGATTCGCATGGTAAAAAGTCCATACGAACCGCACTGGGAATATTTCCCCACACGTCCTCGGGTCGGAAAATGTGCCCGACACGTCCTCGGACGATTTACCTTACAAACGTGAAAAGCCAAGTCCGACCGAGGAATCACGATCCATCCCGTGCGTCCGAGCGTACAACCGTATGGAAAAAACACCGTCCGCACCGAACACCTATAGCAACCATGGAGACATGTGCCCGCATACGCGCCCAACACTCCCCCCAGCCCCGTACGTCCGACACGTACCCCCCGTGTATGTACACCCCCACCCGTCTAGGTACACCCCAGTACGTTCCAGTCGTACCCCCACCCCAGTACGTGTCGTACCACCGTCAATGTACACCCCCCACCCCTGTACGTGTCGTACCACCGTCAATGTACACCCCCCCACCCCAGTACGTGTCGTACCCCCGTGTACCTACACCCAAGTACGTTCCAGTCGTACCCCCACCCCTGGACGTGTCGTACCACCGTGAACCTACACCCCAGTACGTTCGAGTCGTACCCCCACCCCAGTACGTGTCGTACCACCGTCAATGTACACCCCCCCACCCCTGTACGTGTCGTACCCCCCGTGTACCCACACCCCAGTACGTTCCAGTCGTACCCCCACCCCTGGACGTGTCGTACCACCGTGAACCTACACCCCAGTACGTTCCAGTCGTACCCCCACCCCAGTACGTGTCGCACCACCGTCAATGTACACCCCCCCACCCCAGTACGTGTCGTACCCCCCGTGTGCCCACACCCCAGTACGTTCCAGTCGTACCCCCACCCCTGGACGTGTCGTACCACCGTGAACCTACACCCCAGTACGTTCCAGTCGTACCCCCACCCCTGGACGTGTCGTACCACCGTGAACCTACACCCCAGTACGTTCGAGTCGTACCCCCACCCCAGTACGTGTCGTACCACCGTCAATGTACACCCCCCCACCCCTGTACGTGTCGTACCACCGTGAACCTACACCCCAGTACGTTCGAGTCGTACCCCCACCCCAGTACGTGTCGTACCACCGTCAATGTACACCCCCCCACCCCAGTACGTGTCGTACCCCCGTGTACCTACACCCAAGTACGTTCCAGTCGTACCCCCACCCCTGGACGTGTCGTACCACCGTCAATGTACACCCCCCCACCCCTGTACGTGTCGTACCACCGTGAACCTACACCCCAGTACGTTCGAGTCGTACCCCCACCCCAGTACGTGTCGTACCACCGTCAATGTACACCCCCCCACCCCAGTACGTGTCGTACCCCCGTGTACCTACACCCAAGTACGTTCCAGTCGTACCCCCACCCCTGTACGTGTCGTACCACCGTGAACCTACACCCCAGTACGTTCGAGTCGTACCCCCACCCCAGTACGTGTCGTACCACCGTCAATGTACACCCCCCCACCCCAGTACGTGTCGTACCCCCGTGTACCTACACCCAAGTACGTTCCAGTCGTACCCCCACCCCTGGACGTGTCGTACCACCGTGAACCTACACCCCAGTACGTTCCAGTCGTACCCCCACCCCAGTACGTGTCGCACCACCGTCAATGTACACCCCCCCACCCCTGGACGTGTCGTACCACCGTGAACCTACACCCCAGTACGTTCCAGTCGTACCCCCACCCAGTACGTGTCGTACCACCGTCAATGTACACCCCCCCACCCCTGTACGTGTCGTACCACCGTCAATGTACACCCCCCCACCCCAGTACGTGTCGTACCCCCCGTGTACCTACACCCAAGTAAGTTCCAGTCGTACCCCCACCCCAGTACGTGTCGTACCACCGTCAATGTACACCCCCCCACCCCTGTACGTGTCGTACCACCGTCAATGTACACCCCCCCACCCCAGTACGTGTCGTACCCCCCGTGTGCCCACACCCCAGTACGTTCCAGTCGTACCCCCACCCCTGGACGTGTCGTACCACCGTGAACCTACACCCCAGTACGTTCCAGTCGTACCCCCACCCCTGGACGTGTCGTACCACCGTGAACCTACACCCCAGTACGTTCCAGTCATACCCCCACCCCAGTACGTGTCGTACCACCGTCAATGTACACCCCCCCACCCCAGTACGTGTCGTACCACCGTCAATGTACACCCCCCCACCCCTGGACGTGTCGTACCACCGTGAACCTACACCCCAGTACGTTCCAGTCGTACCCCCACCCCAGTACGTGTCGTACCACCGTCAATGTACACCCCCCCACCCCTGTACGTGTCGTACCACCGTCAATGTACACCCCCCCACCCCTGTACGTGTCGTACCACCGTCAATGTACACCCCCCCACCCCAGTACGTGTCGTACCACCGTCAATGTACACCCCCCACCCCTGGACGTGTCGTACCCCCCGTGTACCCACACCCCAGTACGTTCCAGTCGTACCCCCACCCCTGGACGTTCCTGGCGCACCCCCAACACAACCTCCTAAGTACGGAGCGCACCCCATGCCCCAACATCACAACCGCATGTACGAGTCTTACAAAGCCACACACAAGGACAAAATCGTACAACCAAATGGCCCATGTACACACCGTACACACGCTCAAAACGCACGTACACAACCAGGACACAATAAAACAACACAAGAATACACCAGTCGAAAGGCACACAGCCACTAAACATGGCCAACAACCACTTAAATAACACAATCACTGACCTGCAACTGCCAAAAACAAACAGAGGCCCAATACACCACCACTCCTTATAACACACCCACCCAAAATTCAAAAACTGCCACACCCACCCATGGACCAATAAAAAGGGCCCACACACACAAACCATGAGCCTTTCCAACAGACTCACTGCTGCCAGACACCACAGAACCAGACTACAAGCTACACCACACCTTACACTTGCACACCTTCAAACGACCACCCTCACAAACACCCTCTCATCACATTCACACACACACACAACCATCCACACCCCCCCCCAACATCCACACCCCCCCCCACACCCACACCATCCCCACCCACACCCCTCACCATGCCCACTACCAAGAATCCAAAGTTCAGTCACCGAGAGTTGGAGGTCCTTGTTGATCAAATCCTCAGAGTCGAGCCACAGATCTTTGGAACATTGGTCAGAAGCACCAGCCAGGCAGCCAAAACAGCCATGTGGCAGACCATCGTCGATGCTGTGAATGCTGTTGCGGACACCAGGAGGACCAAGCAGGATTGCCAGAACAGGTGGTACGATCTGCGGAGGAGGGTCAGAGCCAAGAGGCAGGAGGAACACGACCAGGCCAACGCCACCGGAGGAGGGCCCTCCCGCAGAGCCGTACAGTACCATCCCTGGGAGGAGAGGGTGATGGCCATACTGCCGGTGGAGGCAGTTGAAGGAGTAGAAGGACTCCGAGACCCGGGTGAGTACACAAACAACGCACCTCACATGGGGGGAACTGCAACCACAACCAAAATTAATAACAGGCACGCAACCACCACAAGCCATCGCATTACTCAACCACACTCCATGAGCAGGCACATGCCACTGCTGCCACCATGCCCCATGCACCCAGTTGGACAATGTCAAGTCACAGGCCACAGAAGACAACAACACATGACACGGTAACCCGGATGGCGGGAGGCTGGGCACCAAGAATCACATAGTGCGACTCCAAAGTAGACAACAATGCCCTCTGCCCATATGGCCTAGGTCACAGCCAGACAAACACTGTGTCCCAACACAGGAATGACTTGCCAGCAAATGGCGGACGCCTTGCATCAACACATGGGGGTGAAGGCACTGTTTTGCACATGCCAGCAGCTAATGAACAGCCAACAGTGTGAAAGAGTGGCAGCACACACCACCACAGCAGCAGCGCACAGACACACAGCAGACAAAATGGGTGCCTGGAGATCAGAAACAAACTCACATCAACAGGCCAAGGGCCACTCAAAGATCTGCTAACAGTGTGTGCCCAGGAAGCTGGGCCAAGGTGACAGAGGGTGACACACGGAGGGAGGGAGAGGGGGACACAGAGGGAGGGAGAGGGGGACTGAGAGGGAGGGAGAGGGGGACAGAGAAGGAGGGAGACACAGGGAGAGCAAATCAGTCCTTTGGTGTGTGGGAATGTCTGCCCGTCAGCAGGTGGACTGCGTGCATGTAGACAAGGGTGGCCAGTGCCAGAACCCCCCCTCTTCATCATGGCAAAACGCAGGGCCATGTTACAACCTGTACACGAGCACAAGGACAGCCACCTGCATCATATGAGTGTGTGGATCCACTCCATGTGCACATGTACAGTGCTACAAGGAAGGCGCAAATGCATAGCTCGGCACACATGCACACTCCACTGCTGACTGCAGTCACACTTGACGCAGCAAGTAAGACTGTGCCACACATAGTTAAAGGGGCCAAATTGGTGCCCAAGGGACACACACATGCACAAGTGCACTGTGAGTGGAATGCAAGACAGATCCAAATTCCAAGAGGAAATGTGCCAACTTTGTAACGGATGAAACATGGATGTTGCATGGATCAAACTTAACATTGTCTCTCTCACACACAGGTCAACGTCGTGCTGCACCCCCCAACACTGGGGGGGAACACTCACAGGACCCGGATCTGCAGGAGACCGATCCCACCGGCAGCGACCACTCTCACCACTCTGCGGACGACCCCGACCGACCTGGCCCCTCTGGTGTCCAACCACCTGCAGCACCTGCGTCAGGTACAACCGTGCCAACCACCACCCCCACTCCTGCCACATCCCAGGAGACACCCAGGATCCCTGCCCCAACACCACAATGCAGCCAGGCTCGCCAGGAGGGACACGGTGTCCCGGGCACCCAGGAGGAGGCAGGCGACAACGCCAATGCCACCCCTCAGGGGTCCCGGAGACCCCATGTGCCCACAAGTGCAGGCCAGACGCAAGTGGGCAGGGGTGGTGGGAGTGGAGGACGGCGGAGGCGCGAGCCTGACCAGTTGGCTGGGGATCCGGTATTTTCCCATGTCCGTAACATCCTGGACTCATACCGGCAGGACACCACGGGCATGGCCCAGGTTGTGTCCGTCCTCGAGGGGATCAAGGTCCAGCAGGCCCAGCAACATGCGGAGCTAATAGCCTGTCTACAGCTACACCAACGGAGGATGGAGGACAGACAGGCTCAGCAAGTGACGGCGTCCCAGGGGATTCACGCTGAACTCCGTCGGATGGCCAACACCATGGCCGACCCTCCCTGTGCCAGAAGGCGGAGAACATCACCACCCACAGGGAGGGATCATGAGGAGGAGGAGGAATCATCCGACGGAGCATCCCAGACGTCGTCACGGCCTGCTGCTGAGGTTCCCCGCAGGAAGCCGGGTCGTCCACGGAAAGGACCGTGAGGGTGGCTGCTACATCACCATCTCCCAGGACACCTGGCCTGGCACCTGGCCCACTGGAGCAACAGCATCACAGCATCAAGAGACATTCTCTGCCACATGGCCCTGCTGGTCACTGGCTGACCAATGTTGACAAAGACTGTGGCATGGACTCTGAGGATTTCCAATGGCAAGGACACCAACTCCCCTACTGAACTTTGGATTCCCTAATCCCGGAAAGCCCCTCACTTGGCCCCCCCCCCCCAATAATAAATCACACTATTAAGAGTAGATGCCTGCTGGTAGCATTATTACCTAACATGTGACTTGTACAGTCTAAACATGCCTGAGTCATCTGTTCACTTCAACCATCCACACCCTGGGGCCTGAGTCTGGCACAGGACACATGGGTCACAGTTTTCTAGGCAAGACAGACATGGAGCACCATACACACCCGTGATGGTCAGAACCAGCTGAGGGGGTGGCCGAACAACCGTGCTGACAGACACATTGAGTACAGCAACAGTCATGCGCAGAGGTCAGGGATCCTGGCCCGTGTCCTGGGGGGCACCCAGGTACGTGTAGACAGGTGGCAGAACCATGTCCTGCAAGCTTGAGTCCGGTGGATGCAGAGAATGGGGTCATGGACAACGTTGGATGCATGGGGATGGCACATGTCACAATACCCACACAGTCATGGACATCATGCCCATTACACAGTCTCAGCACACACACACAGCTTGCATCTTGCCACTCGACACATTGACACATAGCCACAATCAGGGAATACCATGCCAGACATGCAGGATGCACCGTGCCAACACACCAGCATTGACTGAGAAGAGGCACCTTGGAGGCATAGGGACACCTTTAATAGTCATGTGTTTGGGATTGCAGAGGCAACTTGAAGTACACATGAACACACCATGTGGAGTAACATGTGGCTCCAACACTGGCACCCCCCTTCTGCAGCACAAATGCGTGATAGGCATGGAACTGGCACACAAGTGTCGGATAACAGCTAAATACCCACAGCTGCTCACGGAGAGACCGCCATACACCATACATCCCTTGATGTGGAAGTCCCACGCCATGTCAAGACAATGTTAACCGTATGTGTCCGAGGGCAGTGTCACACACATTGATGCCTTCATCACAATCCACTATCCCATCACTGATGACTGACAACCAGGCAGCCCATCTATTCAGGTGTACCCAGCTGCATGTCGTGTCCCATGGGGATGCCACATGTCTGCAGAGGACCCAAACCCCGACCGGGGCAGTGTGCACACATCGTGAACAACTGCCACACCCAATACACCCCAGATGCATCCCTTACCCCATGGAGACTTCCAAACGTGTCCGTGCCTGTAACGCTGAGTCAGCCCACGATGCCATGTCCATGAGGAATATCAGTGCCACAACAATGCAACCAGCAAACGGCATGCGCAGGTACCTGGGGAAGAGAGACACACAAGAAGTCAGCCACAAGAAGCTCAGCCACTTGCATGTGCATTCACTCGACACATGTATGTATGACAACATGCTAGGTCACAATTATGCCTGGGGAAATACTACCATCACTGCCACCATCACTCCAGTGACACACCCACACACACCTCTGACCAACGTGCCATACATGCAGGTGGAGACACACATCACAACGCATGCCACACGGGGACCAATGCGTGCACACTCAGACCCTGGTACTCACCACTAAGCAAAGAAGTCGCGTATGAGCCGAGTCCGGATGTCCTCTTGCGGCTCCACATCCTCCACATCACTAGCCCCATTGCCAAGCCCTTCGTCCTCCACGGGTGGATGGTCCTCGTCATCTTGATCCAGGATGAGTGGCACAGCTCTCTCAACTGCCATGTTGTGCAGCATGCAGCAGACCATGAAGATTTTGCAGACCTTCGCCGGGGCATAAGGGAGTGCACCGCCGGTCTTGTGGAGGCCCCGAAATCGGCTCTTCAGCATGCCAAACGTCCTCTCTATCACTCGCCTTGTCCGGCCATGGGCGGTGTTGTAGCGGAGCTGGGCCGGCGTGATGGGGTTGCGGAGAGGTGTCAGCAGCCAAGGCATGTTGGGATAGCCAGCGTCCCCTAAATGGAAAGCACATGGATATCGTTAGAACTGGCGAAGCGGTAGTGCTGCTCGGCCAAACAGAATACAGATCAGACAGACTGTACCCACCAACAACACATGCCCGTTCGTTGCGCAGCTGCATCATCATATCAGGCATCCCGCTACGCCTCATGATGTAGGCATCGTGTGCTGATCCTGGAAAACGAGCACAGACATGCGAAATCACCATGTTGGACAGACACACCACAAGGGCATTGATGGAGTGGTAGTGCTTCCGATTGCGGTACGCCACCTCCCGTGCGTGTGGTGGTACCAAACCTACATGTGTCCCATCTATGGACCCAATGACATGGGGCATCCCTCCCAGGGCATAGAAACCACGCTTGACCTCAGTCATCTGTTCAGGGGTTGGGAACTTGATGAAGTCATCCAGGTGAATCAACATGGCCTCCAAGAAATCATGCAGCACACCGCTGAACATGCTCTGGGACATGCCACCAACATGAGCTATGGTATATTGGAAGGTACCCGCGGCAAGGAAATGTAGGGCAGCCATTACCTTCAGCTGGGGTGTCAGTGCCGTAGGATACCTGTGCTGCGGTTGCAGGTGTGGTGCCAGTCTCGCCGTCAGCTCCAGAATCAACGGTTGGGTGAACCGGTAGAGCCGGATCGTGTCATTCTCCTGCATGGTGGCCAAGTCTGGAATTCTTCGGGCAACAGGAGGCGCTCTGCAGTAATTTGGAAGTGACAAGGAAGAGTGAGTGCACTACGAGAACAACTCATGTCTACTGAGCACATGTAAATCTGGCAATACACACATGCCTCATAGGGAGTCAGGCATGTGCTACATGCCCAGGACACGTATGGATGCAAGGTGACGCTCCTTCCAAGACCCAGCTACACACGGTGATTGAGAACCTCCCCATGCCACGCCATGAAAATAGCTGTGTCCCAGTGCAAGTGCACTGCCCGACGCAAGACAGGAGTGACATACACCCACACATCAGCAGAAGTGTGATGCTGATTGCAGATACTGGCAGCGGAACACTTGAGCCACAGGTCACATGACATTACACTAGTCCAGCCCACACACCTTGCCATGAAGGTGCACATGTCATGACTCCCCACACATTCCTTGTGAGTTTGCTGACATGGCCTTGTCACGCTACTCCGTGTCCCTTGCATACATGTGCACCTCACATCCGGTAACACATGTGGCATGGTGTTGGGAACAGTGTGCAATGACAATCTACACACAGCCACATGTTGGTTGCTGCAACGGCTGCAGCTTTTGAGGGTGCTACAACATCAACCCGATGTAACTCCCGGACACATATATGGCATAGTCACATTGTGCACTGTGGGTGGTGATGAGTCATCTGTCATGACCCCTGTACCGGGCATCATGGGACACTTCCGTGTGTTGGTGTCCGTGCCATGCCAGTGACGCTCATCCCAAGTGCGCAGTCCCACATGCACACATGTCAAAGGAGTCAAGGGCATGCCTGGCACACATTGCACCCTCACACAGTACACATGTACACATCTCATCATACATCTGGTGCCTTCTCCACTCAGGAGGCATGTTCCACATCACAGCCTGTGACACCTGTGCCCCACACATGTGGTAATGCACAGACGATGCCTTGGTGTCCATTCCTGGACAAGTATGTCCATCCATGGACAAGTATGTCCGCCCTATTCCGACATGTGTGTCGCCTATCACCACAGTGATGTGTAAAATCCGCCGTACTGCTGCTGAGAGGGCCTGTGCATGTTCCCAAATCACTGTGGGAGTGCTGCCGTATGTGTACCCATCGTGATGGCGAGCGTAGATGCGAGTGTACGGTCCGTACCACTACGGGTACGCATACGCGTGCAGACCCATAGTGATAGAGAGCGTAGATGCGAGTGTACGGCCCTATCACTATGGGTCTGCACGCGTATGCGTACCCGTAGTGGTACAGACCGTACACTCGCATCTACGCTCACTATCACTATGGGTCTGCACGCGTATGCGTACACGTAGTGGTACGGACCGTACACTCGCATCTACGCTCACTATCACTATGGGTCTGCACGCGTATGCGTACACGTAGTGGTACGGACCGTACCACAACGAGTACGCATACGCGTGCAGAACCATAGTGATAGTGAGCGTACAGGCATTTGTACGGTCCGTACCACAACGAGTACGCATACGCGTGCAGAACCATAGTGATAGTGAGCGTACAGGCATTTGTACGGTCCGTACCACAACGAGTACGCATACGCGTGCAGAACCATAGTGATAGTGAGCGTACAGGCATTTGTACGGTCCGTACCACTACGTGTACGCATACGCGTGCAGACCCATAGTGATAGTGAGCGTACATGCGTGTGTACGGTCCGTACCACTACGTGTACGCATACGCGTGCAGACCCATAGTGATTTTGAACGTAGGCATGCATGTACGGGCCGTTGCCATGCATTTGGGGTGCCCTAGGGCCCGGAAACGCACCGTACCTGTGTGTGATTCTCCTAATTACATAGGGGACATGTATTAAGGCCTACATGCATGCTGGTTGTCATGGCGACCAGGTTCAAATTTCGATTTTGTTCTGGAAGGTGCACAGCAGAAGTCAGTTGGAATTCTTCTACTTTGTTGCAATGTGTTTGTGGGGCTGACATCATGCAGGAGAATGAAACCGATAGAGAACCCACAGACTGCTAGGTTTGAAGGGATTGGTGGAAACATAGGATGCAAATGTGAGTGACCAATCACTCTGTACTCCTGTGCATGAGACTGGGCAGAAGGCCACATATAAGGCAGCCAGGTCCCATGAGGGATTACTTGCCTGCACATCTTTGCATTTGTCGACCAAGCTGCTGCTACTGATTCCCTGGAACCATGTCAAGGGCTGTGGAGAGGACACAGCCATTCACCCTGGAGGAGAACATGGCTCTGCTGGATGTGATCCTCCCACAGTACCCCATGCTGTATGGGCGACCAGGGTATCAGGTGAGTGCATAGGCCACTGCCACAGACTGTCCCTATGTTGTGACTGTGTCTTCAGGCATTGTGACCCGGTGTGACACACATGCCATGTACTGTCGGGGGGGTACCAGGGGGGGGGTGCCTGATGTCTCCCAGCAGTGCCCTGAGACAGGAGGGGTGGGTGTGGAGTCCTTCCAGCAGTGCCCTGAGACAGGAGGGGTGGGTGTGGAGTCCTTCCAGCAGTGCCCTGAGACAGGAGGGGTGGGTGTGGAGTCCTCCCAGCAGTGCCCTGAGACAGGAGGGGTGGGTGTGGAGTCCTCCCAGCAGTGCCCTGAGACAGGAGGGGTGGGTGTGGAGTCCTCCCAGCAGTGCCCTGAGACAGGAGGGGTGGGGACCTATCACTAACAGCAGTGCCCTGAGACAGGAGGGGTGGGTGTGGAGTCCTCCCAGCAGTGCCCTGAGACAGGAGGGGTGGGTGTGGAGTCCTCCCAGCAGTGCCCTGAGACAGGAGGGGTGGGGACCTATCACTAACAGCAGTGCCCTGAGACAGGAGGGGTGGGTGTGGAGTCCTCCCAGCAGTGCCCTGAGACAGGAGGGGTGGGTGTGGAGTCCTCCCAGCAGTGCCCTGAGACAGGAGGGGTGGGTGTGATGCACAGTGTGAGCCTTGATCATTGATTGTGACATTGCCATCATTCCACCTGAGTACCCACTATGGCACGTACTGCCTTTTCCCTCACCAGAGGATGATGTCCCTATGACAGAGGTGCAATGCGTTGGCTGCATTACATGCCATGTAGTGACCAGCTATTATGTTCACATATGTCTCTCTGTGACATGTGGCTGGTGTATTGATGTGGTGTCACTTGTACTTCCTCACAGGTAGGCGCCTCTGCCAAGGAGCAGATCTGGCTGACCGCCGTCAGTGCCGTGAGGCGTGTGGATGGTCGGAGGCGGAGCCTGTCCCAGGTGAGGAAACGCTGGCAGGATATCCGGTGCTGGACGCGGAGGATTGCACGGCTCCTGCTGGGGGACTCACCTGAGAGCCACAAGAACCGCGGCCGCCGCCGTCTGACCCACCTCCACAGGCGTGTGCTGCCGGTGGTCTTTCCAGACCTGGAGAGGCGCTTACAGGCGATGCAGCAGGCGGAAGGGGGTAGGTACATGTGCGTTTGTTGTGTGTCACCGGCATTTGTAAGGGCACAGTGGCATTAATTCACTGGCAGGGTTTAAAGGTGCTGTGCCCATCCAGTTTGCCCAAGTGTAGCGCTGCGCCCCTGCCACCCTTCCCCTCCTTGCAATGTGTTCCCTGGTCTGTGTGTAGTCACTCCTTCACAAGGTAATGTAGGCTGGCGCTTTGTCCACGAGAACAATGACTGTAGCATCATGGGTGGTGGTGGTGGGTAACAGGTTGTGGGACCTTGCCTGTGAACTGTCAAGTTCACTGCATGTGGGTTCCATGTCAGTTGGCACTGATGCTGGCTCCAGACATGGGAGTTGGTCTCTCATGTGTCATGCCTTACAGCGCGCATGTCCTATGTAGTGGCCTGTGACATGATGTGCATGAGTGTGCGCTACGCATAGTGCAGGGATGGTGACGTGTGTAGCAGTCATTCCCATTCAGCCATTCAGTAGCATGTAGTTGCGTGCCCAATACTGTCCCCTGGGGCACCTTATCCTCAGTGTTGTTTGTGTCATCATCAACGTGGACACTCTCACTGTCTACAGCGTAGGTTGTGCTCTGTGCCATTGTCCCCTGTCACCATGTATATAGACGTGCTATTATGTACAGGTGTCCACTGTGCAGCCTGACCTGATTGTCCCTCTTCATACTCACAGTTGCCAGTGCCTGTGTGTCTTGTTATACTCATCTGAGGATGGGCACTGGTACCTCATTATTTGTACAGGCGCACCTTTGCTGTTTTGCGTCCAATCTTGCCTTTTGCCTGCCACTGTGTTTATCACCCAGACTATGAGATGTTGGTGCCACCTGTGTCTCAGCAATTAGCATCGTGTGGGGGTTGCTTGGGGCGGGCAATGCCTATGTGTCAAATCCTGATTCCTAATTGCTGGGTCTGGACAGTGTGTGATGTTACTGGACACACACGCAAGGTGCAGTGACCGAGTTATGTTGGGCATGTTTGCAGCATTACCTATGCAGCATGTGTCTCAAGTTCATGGATATTGTCCCTGGTCATAGGTATTTTCACAAACGCTGTGTGGTGCAGAGGCAGTGCAGGATTGTCCCCAGGGCCTGGGTGCTATGTCAGACTCCGTTTCCTGTCATCAGCTATTGTCTCATGCTCTCCATGGTATTTCAGTGGCATGGTGGCTCAACCAACTGTGTTTCATGCCCTACATCGGTACCTTGTTTTGCAGATGTTAGGGATCTGCCTCTTCAGGCTATGCAATGTTGACTATGTAGATTGGACTCATGTGACAGATGTGTACAGGTGTCTGATTAATTTCTGTCTCTCCACCCTGCCCACAGCATCGTCGGGGGACACAGAGGGAGACATGGACACGGACCAGGCGGAGGGACCGAGCACCAGTGGCAGCCGTGACATCGGGGCTGGCACATCGAGTGGGACAGAGGCGGAGGATAGTGTGGCCGAGGACCTGTCGACTGGCACATCAGACTACGAAGCTGACAGGTCCGAGGAGGATGTCTCAGGGTTGGCGGAGGCTGCACCAGCAGCTGACAGTGGAACAACACCTGCCACCGCCCCCTCAGTTCCCACCAACCGCCTCCCACTTGCTCGTGTCCCTTCCCAGCGTGCCCGGTCACCGCATGTCTCCTTCCTGCCAGGCACCGCACCCCCTGCCCCTGTCTCCACTGCTGCCGCCAATGCTGAGTCCATGGACATCCAGCGGCAAATGCAGGTTGGTCAGGCTGCGATCCTGAATGTCCTCCATTCCCACGGGAAAACCCTCACCAACATCGAGGCATTCTTGGAGGGCATTCATTCTTTGCAGGCTGAGCAACGCAACTTGCTGAGGTCCCTAGACTCCACACTGACTGCAGCAGTGGGTCTCCTGCAGCGCGACCTCCCCCCACCTACCCCTGCCCCATCCACACTTCCCACTTCCATGCCTGTCCCACGTACACCCAGACGTCGGCATGCACCCACCACAACAGACACAGGCACCACACCAGCAGGGAAGGTCCACCGCACTCCTCCTGACACGCACACACAGGGTGAGATAGGCACACCCACTGGGTCGGGGGGCAAACGTGTGACACGCAGCCAGAGTGGGAGTCCGCATTCCACACAATCCACTCCCTCCAAATCCCCTCCCCTCAGCTCTCCTGGCCACATCTCCCCCAAGGACTCCTTCATGGCCGCTCTGTCCCTGAGCCCCACAGTTACGCCACCACGCAAGCGGTCAAGGAAGTCCTCGGTCAGGGTGGTTGAGTCTCCCCCCCTGTCTCCACCCTCCCCCGGTGGCGCTGCAACCCATCCCTCTGAACCCCCCCCCTCCTTGGGGCCTGAGGTCACTTCGGGTGCAGGGGACTCCCTGGAGGACCTTGCTAAGGTGTGTAGTGCCATCCTGGCCTCCGCCTTTGGCCATGACACACCCCCTGTGGTTGAGTCCTCCATCCCTGCACCCACAACGCCGCCCCTTTGCCCTGATGTCCCTGCGGTGCCTGTTGCTTCCCCCCCCCCTGATGCCCTCACCAGTATGGAAGACGATGGCATTTGACTGTGCAGGCAAGGTAGGGGACACACATCCCACTGTGTCCCCCATGCAGCTGGGAATAATTGACTGCCCTATGGCCTTTGTTGACTTTGAACTGCCGTTGATCCACGGACATTGTGCTCATGCTGATTAAAGCTTTATTTTCTTTTTTCATTATCACACTCCTGCTATGGTGGTATTGGTGTTGGTGGGGCTGCTACATTGTTTTGGGTGGTGTTTAAGGCTTTGGGTGTGTGGGATTTGTAGTAGTGTTCTGCTCTTTGGGGCCACCCTAGGATCTGTGTGCCATCACAAGGTGTTGGCTAACTTCCTTAGGTCATGTCAGCAGTTACTGCATGGTTCAATTGTCCCAGGGTGTATTCCTTCCTCTGTGTACCCAGTTTCTTCCCTGCAGGGTGTTCCCAATGTTTAGCGCAGAGCTGTGTCTACATGAGCTGTGTGTGTGATGGAGCCCTTCTACTTTGGCCATGCATGCATGGCCATGTCTCCACCTGCAACAATCGTGGCATCCTTGGTGATCACTGTACTTGTGTGTGGAGTCAGTTGACATGAGTTCATGGGGACATGTTCCCTTGTAGGCAGTATGGATGTGGGTAATTGTGGCATCACACACATGTGTTACACCCCTCCTGGGTGTGGACACTGCTGGGAGGACTCTGCACCCACCCCTCCTGGGTCTGGACACTGCTGGGAGGACTCTGCACACACCCCTCCTGTCTCTGGGCACTGCTGGGAGGACTCTGCACCCACCCCTCCTGTCTCTGGGCACTGCTGGGAGGACTCTGCACCCACCCCTCCTGGGTCTGGACACTGCTGGGAGGACTCTGCACACACCCCTCCTGGGTCTGGACACTGCTGGGAGGACTCTGCACACACCCCTCCTGTCTCTGGGCACTGCTGGGAGGACTCTGCACCCACCCCTCCTGGGTCTGGACACTGCTGGGAGGACTCTGCACACACCCCTCCTGTCTCTGGGCACTGCTGGGAGGACTCTGCACCCACCCCTCCTGGGTCTGGACACTGCTGGGAGGACTCTGCACACACCCCTCCTGGGTCTGGACACTGCTGGGAGGACTCTGCACACACCCCTCCTGTCTCTGGGCACTGCTGGGAGGACTCTGCACCCACCCCTCCTGGGTCTGGACACTGCTGGGAGGACTCTGCACACACCCCTCCTGTCTCTGGGCACTGCTGGGAGGACTCACCACCCACCCCTCCTGGGTCTGGACACTGCTGGGAGGACTCTGCACACACCCCTCCTGTCTCTGGGCACTGCTGGGAGGACTCTGCACCCACCCCTCCTGGGTCTGGACACTGCTGGGAGGACTCTGCACACACCCCTCCTGTCTCTGGGCACTGCTGGGAGGACTCACCACCCACCCCTCCTGGGTCTGGACACTGCTGGGAGGACTCTGCACACACCCCTCCTGTCTCTGGGCACTGCTGGGAGGACTCTGCACCCACCCCTCCTGGGTCTGGACACTGCTGGGTGGACTCTGCACACACACCTCCGATTTCTGGATATGTGCGCTTGGCACATACACGGTGGGGTTACGCACACTGCATTAGAGGTGAGGGTACGAGTCTACTGACACTGGTGTGGTGGGGGTACGCTCCGTACGTCCGCGGGTGGGGGTACAAGTCGTACTTGCACTGTTGGGCTGGGGGTACGCTCCGTGCGTCCGCGGGTGGGGGTACGGGTCGTACTTGCACTGTTGGGCTGGGGGTACGCTCCGTGCGTCCGCGGGTGGGGGTACGGGTCGTACTTACACTGTTGGGCTGGGGGTACGCTCCGTGCGTCCGCGGGTGGGGGTACGGGTCGTACTTACACTGTTGGGCTGGGGGTACGCTCCGTACGTCCGCGGGTGGGGGTACGGGTCGTACTTACACTGTTGGGCTGGGGGTACGCTCCGTGCGTCCGCGGGTGGGGGTACGGGTCGTACTTACACTGTTGGGCTGGGGGTACGCTCCGTACGTCCGCGGGTGGGGGTACGGGTCGTACTTACACTGTTGGGCTGGGGGTACGCTCCGTGCGTCCGCGGGTGGGGGTACGGGTCGTACTTACACTGTTGGGCTGGGGGTACGCTCCGTACGTCCGCGGGTGGGGGTACGGGTCGTACTTACACTGTTGGGCTGGGGGTACGCTCCGTGCGTCTGCGGGTGGGGGTACGGGTCGTACTTACACTGTTGGGCTGGGGGTACGCTCCGTACGTCCGCGGGTGGGGGTACGGGTCGTACTTACACTGTTGGGCTGGGGGGTACGCTCCTTGCATTCGTGGGTGGGGGTTCGAGTCGTACTTACACTGTTGGCATGGGGGGTACGCTCCATGCATACGCGGGTGGGGGTACGGGTCGTACTTACACTGTTGGGCTGGGGGTACGCTCCGTACGTCCGCGGGTGGGGGTACGGGTCGTACTTACACTGTTGGGCTGGGGGGTACGCTCCTTGCATTCGTGGGTGGGGGTTCGAGTCGTACTTACACTGTTGGCATGGGGGGTACGCTCCATGCATGCGCGGGTGGGGGTACGGGTCGTACTTACACTGTTGGGCTGGGGGTACGCTCCGTACGTCCGCGGGTGGGGGTACGGGTCGTACTTACACTGTTGGGCTGGGGGGTACGCTCCTTGCATTCGTGGGTGGGGGTTCGAGTCGTACTTACACTGTTGGCATGGGGGGTACGCTCCATGCATACGCGGGTGGGGGTACGGGTCGTACTTACACTGTTGGGCTGGGGGTACGCTCCGTACGTCCGCGGGTGGGGGTACGGGTCGTACTTGCACTGTTGGGCTGGGGGGTACGCTCCTTGCATACGGGGTGGGGGTAGGGTCCGTACATATCCGTCCCCACGCTATGTGATGTTTGTGCGGCCCGTACCCAGGCCTTTGCCACGTGGGTGCGATCCGTCCCGCCATTGTTGGGGTGACGTGTGTGGGCGTGGTCCGACTCGTACCCACGCTCTTCAGGCGTGGGTACGGGACGTACCTGTCTGGTTGTGTTGCCGGTTCGCGTGGTGACGGACTTCCGTTGTGGCGGTCGCTGGATTATCAGGACACGCCCCCACCCCCTCGTGGTGACCAGGGCATGGGAGTCAGGTATGTCCAGGCCATGTGTAGTGTGTCACTCATGTGGTTGTTTTGTGGCCTGCCCTGGTCGTGCCACCCCCACCCCACCCCACTTTCCCCCCTCCCTTAGTTATTCTGACCTTCTGCGGCGTCTGCGTCGTAACCTGTAGAGGAGGTGTACTGCTATGAGGGCAGGGATGACTCGTAGGTTCGGGTCCATGTCTGTCCGTCGCGTACTGGTCCTCCTTGCTCGCGTCGTCCTGTCGCGTACGGGTCCTCCTTGATCGCGTCGTCCTGTCGCGTACGGGTCCTCCTTGGTGGCGTCGTCCTGTGTGTCCGTCACGTACTGGTCCTCCTTGTTCGCGTCGCCGTCTGTCCGTCGCGTACTGGTGGTCCTTGTTCGCGTCGTCCTGATTTCCCGGCAGTTTTTGGCTGCCGCAAAATATTCACCGTGCGGGGTGACGTCGGTGCGAATCGTGATTCCTGGGTCGTGAATGGCTGGCTGCGTGCGTCCCGACGTCAGGTCGGCGCTATCCCGGATCGCATTGGTAGGTGTTTTTTGTTCGGTCGGTCTTTTTTACGATTCGTACGGTAATGGTGTACCCGTGCGAATCGTAATTCCATGTTTGTATATTTTGACGACCGGGTACGCGTCGGACGGAGAATATGCTCCGTCCGACGGTTCGTACCCGGTTTTTGCCGGATCGTGATCGGCACCTATGTGTACAATATGCTACAGATAGTACTTTTGCCTACCAGGTTAAAAAACTAATAGCACTAGCATACGTACCTGTAACAGATGTAGCAGAACACTATAATATTCTAATAGAAAGTCCCTATTACAAAAAGAACGAAGACAAATTAAGCCAACTCCTAGACTACTTTGAGGACACCTGGGTGGGAAGATTACATCGATCAGGACATAGAAGACAACCAAAGTTCCACATTCCTTGGTGGAATGTATACCTGAGTACCTTAAATAAACAATCCAAAACAAACAATAGTGTTGAAGGATGGCATAATGCCTTCCAAGCAACTACAAGCAGAGGGAAACCTACCCTACAAAAACTCCTGGAATCTCTACAAAAAGAACAAAGCTACCAAGAATTACGGATGCAACAATCTGTTACTCAAATAGGTCCTAAATTAACTAAACAAACCAAACAAATGTTTGATCTACTACAAAGTCAAGTAAACCTATACCCATCAACAAGTGGCCTAGACTACCTATCACTAATAGCCAAAAGCATTTTATAATTAACATACACACAGCTAATAAATGAAATAGGTCAATACAATAAACAATTGCAATCATATATTAATACTATATTTTCCTAAATAATATATAATTGTCAGATACATTTCATTTTCATATAGGAAATATATCTGTACAATTAAATATTATTTCTGTAAATATAATATATATAACAATAAACTATAATAACATTTCCCACCCAAATTATAACAAAATATAACTTACCATTGATGTAGCCATACAAGATGAATTCCACCAAGTAATACTCCTTCCATTTCTATGTCAATCCATAGTAATAATAAAACATTTGCCGCACCAAAAATGAAAATATCAACACATCCAATGTAAATCCATCCTCGACAAATCCAAAAACGTGAAACCCTCAAAAACCCGAAAAATAGGTCAAAATAGTAACAAACGCTCCTGGAAATCCCGGTGAAAAAAACAGTGTGATAACTTTATTAGTTTCATTAACTAAAACACACTGTAAAAAAAAAAAAAAAAATAACGTCTCTCTTTCCATCATAATATCCAAACCCTCAAAAACCCGAAAAGAAGTGAAAAATCAAAATAAATGCTCCATGAAATCCCGTAAAAAGTTAAAAAGTGTGTTAACATTATTACTTAAATCAAGTAACACACACTTTAAAAAAAACGCGTCTTGGTCTTCGAAAAAACATCGATCAACATTTACCTGAAAAACAGAACAAAACATACCCACCCACACAATCACACCCAAATACATTTAATAAATACAATTACATCATTTCAAAACAACACATATTTAATCACAATATTTACTTCGAAAACTACGTCACAACCAGTAAACAACCAGACGTAACTAAATCATTACTAACACGTCAAAAACACCCAAAACATTTTAAATTATCTATCAATACACTATAAACATCCTAACTACCCTAAACATAAGTATTTAATAACACTTAATACTTAAAACACCCCTTACCTTGCTCAACGCGACGCAGCTTCCAACCGCGAGCTTCCTCAGTCCAAAATGACCCAAAATAACATGAAGCGGTTACAAAATAATCCCATTCAAATGAAAGTCCCTACTTAAATCAGTGTAAATACATTAAAACATTATAATCATATATAAATATAACATAAATGTATCTAAATTTTTTGAAAATTATTTTGTAATAAACAATACCTTAAAAAATTATATTCATAATAATTATAAATACATTATTATTATGATTATAATACAGTAATTTTTTTTCACAACTGTACAAACTATAATAAAATGTTTTTATTATTTAAAAATTATTTACAAAATGTACATGTTGCAAAACAATTTTTTTCATATAATTATAAAATATAAAAATTAATAATATTAACATTTCCTACAATATTATTATTAATCATCATTAAAAATACATAGCATAAAAATATACTTTTTGTCATGTACTAATTATGTACAACAACAAAATAAAAATGAAACAATATTCTTCAGAAATTAAATATGCAATGATTTTTTTATGCATATAGCCAACAAAAACATTATGATATGAATACTGTAAGAATATGTTTATTTGCAAACAATGTTAAAAAGTAATAAATGTTATGTATGTTTTTTTGTAATTATCAATACTTCTGTTATAAAATGTGATAATATCAATACATTTTATTTTCCTTAAAACATTGCAAAAAGACACAAATGAATGCATATTTGCTGTATGTCTACTAATGTATACTCCATTCTGTAAATAAAAAAAAAATAATCTGTCTACTTTCTTCAACAAAAATAAAGCTTATCTAAAAATATAAAATGTGTCATTGGATTTCATAATTTATAACTCTCACATATATAATGTAGCTAATTTAATTGTATAAAAATGTAAATAATCACATTTTTTTCCCACATTTAATCCAAAAACATACTTCATTAACACAATACATATACATTCAGCACACTAACCCTATACAAATTACTATTCCCATTTCACCTACATTAAAGTTAGGAAAACTGCTGGACACTAACCCTATATAATTTACTATTCCCACTCCAGTTAACATAAAGTCAGGAAAGGTGCTGGACAGTAACCCTATATCATTTACTATTCCAACTCCAGTTAACATAAAGTCAAGGAAGGTGCTGGACAGTAACCCTATATAATTTACTATTCCCACTCCAGTTAACATAAAGTCAAGGAAGGTGCTGGACAGTAACCCTATATAATTTACTATTCCCACTCCAGTTAACATAAATTCAGGGAAAATGCTTGACAGTAACCCTATATAATTTACTATTCCCACTCCAGTTAACATAAATTCTGAGAAGGTGGTGGACAGTAACCCTATATAATTTACTATTCCCACTCCAGTTAACATAAAGTCAGAGAAGATGCTGGACACTAACCCTATATAATTTACTATTCCCACTCCAGTTAACATAAACTCAGGAAAGGTGCTGGCCAGTAACCCTATATAATTTACTATTCCCACTCCAATTAACATAAAGTCAAGGAAGGTGCTGGACAGTAAACCTATATAATTTACTATTCCCACTCCAGTTAACATAAAGTCAAGGAAGGTGCTGGACAGTAACCCTATATAATTTAATATTCCCACTCCAGTTAACATAAAGTCAAGGAAGGTGCTGGACAGTAACCCTATATAATTTACTATTCCCACTCCAGTTAACATAAAGTCAGGAAAGGTGCTGGACACTAACTGTATATAATTTACTATTCCCACTCCAGTTAAGATAAAGTCATGGAAGGTGGTGGACATTAACCCTATATAATTTAATATTCCCACTCCAGCTAACATAAATTCAGAGAAGGTGCTGGACAGTAACCCTATATAATTTACTATTCCCACTCCAGTTAACATAAACTCAAGAAAGGTGCTGGACAGTAACCCTATATAATTTACTATTCCCACTCCAGTTAACATAAAGTCAAGAAAGGTGCTGGACACTAACCCTAAATAATTTACTATTCCCACTCCAGTTATCATAAACTCAGGGAAGATGCTGGACACTAACTGTATATAATTTACTATTCCCACTCCAGTTAAAATAAAGTCATGGAAGGTGGTGGACAGTAACCCTATATAATTTACTATTCCCACTCCAGTTAACATAAATTCAGAGAAGGTGCTGGACAGTAACCCTATATAATTTACTATTCCCACTCCAGTTAACATAAACTCAGGGAAGGTGCTGGACACTAACCCAATTAAATTTAATATTCCTGCTCCAGAAAGATCAAACTGAGACAAGGTGCTGGTTATAACATCACTTAAAATATTAATAATCTACATTTATTAACTATGAGATATCATTTAAAAACTATTAAATTTAACAATACTATAGTTACAATACCCACCCCTATCCCATATTAACCCTAATTCCAAAATAAATATGTACAATATGTTTTCCATATAAATTGCAAATATACAATTATTTAATTATAATTTTTATTTAAAATTTTAGATTTCACAATATTTACTAATAAATTGAATTTTTTTATGATCTATGTTTACAATATTATTTTAAAAAATTACTCCCCACCCTTCTCCCCTAATATACCCACATCCCACCCATAAATACAACATAAATATTGAAATTATAATTTCCAATGTAAATTATATAATTAGATTTTGACATAAAATGTTCACAAATTTGACTTATTCCAAATTAAATATTTATTTATTAATCTATAATTTTGTAATAATTATTAAAATACAATCCACACCCTTACACCCTAATAACCCAAATTCCCAACCATGAAACAAAAAAATAATTTCGAAATTATTTTGAAATTTTTTTTAAAACATTGTCAAAATTACATTTAAATTTTAACATTTCTAATTCTTTAGTATTAATATTTATAACTTATTATCCAATTTTACAGTAATCTTTTTAATACACTCCCCACCCTTATACACTAATAACCCTACATCCCACTCATAAAACAAAATTTAAATTTCATTATAATTTCAAATTATATAATTTCGAATTTTTATTGAAATTTTGAAATTTCGAAATCTTGAATATTAAATATTTTTACATTATTATCTGATTTTACAATAACATTTTTAAAACACTCCCCACCCTTCTCCCCTAATAACCCAACATCCCGCTCCTAAAAAATATATATAATTTCTTTTTTATTTTCTAAATTATAAATATTTAATTTAGAAATTTCATTACAATTTACTAATCATAATTATTTATTATTTAATATTTTTAAATTATTATCTGATTTTACACTAACAATTTTAAAACACTCCCCACCCTTATCCCCTAATAACCCAACATCCCGCTCCTAAAAAATATATATAATTTCTTTATTATTTTCTAAATTATAAATATTTAATTTAGAAATGTCATTACAATTTACTATTCATAATTATTTATTATTTAATATTTTTAAATTATTATCTGATTTTACACTAATATTTTTAAAACACTCCCCACCCTTATCCCCTAATAACCCAACATCCCGCTCCTAAAACATATCATACTATAAATTACTTAACACTATTAATTATATTTTATACTTTAATAAAGTATTTATACATATAATTAAACAATTTACTTATTCAATATACACTAAATACACATTTTAAACAATATATATATTATATTTCGATATTTCTAACAAAACTATTCAATCGATATTATCTTCAAACGATATTACTACATCGATATTTCATACTTCGATATTTTACTAAACACTAAAAAAACGATATTACTTACCTCGATATTCTACACTTCGATATTAATGTTATCTCGATATTTTAACTTCGATATTCTTGTTGTTCGATATTATTTTTTCGATATTATGTCTATTTACCCTTATACATATCTGACCCCCAACCCTGGGACACCCAGGGGAGACCCTGGGGGTTCCTAATATGCCAAAACATTGTAGGTCATCCATTTGTAAGTGCCCCAAACCCCAAAATCGAGTTTGGGCACAATTTACTTTTTAAAAGCAGTTCTGGCACCCAGTGCTGCTTTTAAACTGACCTCAGGCTTCAGCAGCTAGCCTCTAAACAGCCATGCCCTAGGGTACTATGGACTTCTAGGTAGTTTCAATCCCCCTGCCCTATTACATACTAGGGGCCTATAGGGAAGGTCATGTCAATCACAGGGGTACCCCACCATACCAATGTGTACCTAGTGTATGTAGGTGTCTTAACTGTATTCTAATGTGTCTTTTTCAGCATAGCACTGGCCCTGGGCCTGGTTAGGCAGAGCCTAGGGTCAGTCAGAGTCAGTTACCACCAGTATCAGTCAGCAAAAAGGTGGGGTGTGCCCAGGGCACAGGATGACTTTGCAACAGTAAGGTTCCCTGATGTGCTGTTATCTTAACATCTAGGAATTCAATACACTCTCTACTTATATTATGAATGAGTCTGATATTGTAGTTATTGCCATTGAGTTTATTAATGAATTCTGTAGCCTCATCCTCAGTACCGTTCCAAATTACGAATAGCTCGTCGATGTAACATAGCCACAATATCACCTTAGAGAAGTCTGTGCTCATGGTGGTTCTTCCAAGAGACCTAGGAACAGATTGGCAAAGCTCAGGGCAAAGTATGTACCCATCGCAGTGCCGAGTACCTCTTTGTATAGGGTGCCATTGAACATAAAGATGTTATTGTGAAGGCACCGGCCCATCATGTCTAACAACATATTGGTATGGTCTACGTATCCTATGGGTTTGTTTTTTGGAAGTGAAAACATGCTTTAATGCCTTGTGTATGGTCAATTATAGTGTACAGGGAATTGACCTCAAGGGTAACCAGCAGGAAACTATCTTCCCAGAGTGTGCCTTTGAGTTTGGAGAGAAAATCTTTAGTGTCCCTGATGTGTGAGGGAAGAGAGGTAACATGTTCTCATAGGAAATGATCAACATATTTTGACACATTTTCAAGTACACTGCCTATAGAAAATACAATTGATCTGCCAGGGAGAAATGCAGGATCTTTATGAATTTTGGGCAGAAGATACATAATAGGTAGCTTGGGGTAGTCTCTTTTTAGGAAGCAATGTTCTTCCCATGTAATGATACCATTACGTTCCCATTCATTAAGTTTATTCCATCTTTCTAGGATGCTTTGATTGTATATTTTAGCATTGAGTTTAAGGTAAAATCTGGGATAATTCAACTGTCTGAGAGCTTCAGTAATGTACATCTATGTGCTCATAAGCACAATGTTACCACCCTTGTCTGCTGGTCTGATGAAAATGTTAGTGTCTTCAGCTAGGGACTTAATGATGTCTCTCTGTTTGATGGACAAATTGTGACTGCGTGGTGCATTGGTCCAATCACAATGTTTCAGTTTCAAGAGAGCTTTGGTATCTACTTCATGAAAAGTGTGAATATTATCATGGGGAAGATTGGGGTAGAAGATAGAACGAGGTTTAAATTTAGTGGATGCTGCCAAATCAGTAGTAATGTCAGGTCATTGGAATTCATGAGGGACTCTAGGGTGGGATCCTTAGTCATTTGCAATTTGTGCATAAGAAGTGTGTCCGCATCTCCAACTGTAAATTATTAATGTTCTGGAGCGAGGTGTTATCAGGCAAATTTTTGGGAATTTTAATGTCATGCCATTTCTTAAGTTTCACTTTTCGAATGAACTTATAGATATCGATGCAGGTTTCAGAGTAGCTAAATAACTCAGTTGGACAGAAGGTCAGTCCTAAGCACAGTGTTTTCTTTTAAAAAAAGGATAGCGGGCGGTCAGTGAGGTTGACAATGGTTCTGTTTACCATGTTGTTATCCATTATTGCTTCCCCTTGGAGCTTCCAGCTTTGTTTCGTACGAGCTCCTTTGTTCTGTCGTTTTTGTTCTTATTGTTTTCGTCAATTTCTCCTTTGTTTGCTACTCCCCTGACTCTTCTTCTTCCTCTGCCCCTGCCTCGTTGTCCTCTTCCCCTTCCTTGGGTTGCTAGTGCAGGTGTTGTTCTTGCTGTTTGCCGGCCCCTCCTCAGGAGCCGGTATTGGTCTAAAAAAGTTGCTGGTTTCAATAAGACTTCTTTTTCAGAAACCGAACTGGCAGTGGTGGCTGAGGTATCTTGTCTGAATCACTAATCTCTATGGATGATGGTTCTGTCCTTTCTTGTATTGTTGTTCTAGCTTCAGACGCACATGGTTGGTCCTCATAGAGATGATCATATTTGTGGCTGTATGTAAGTATACAGCCACTCTCGTAATCCGCACAGTCCCTGTGGAGCTTTCTCTGTTTTCTTACATTTATATCTTCTTCATTTTGTTTTAACCTGTTGTCAGTTCTTCCTTAAATTTTTTGATAATTTCATGATGACTGTTGTTCTTGAATTCTTCCTCCAGATATAGGAGTTCAAGGAGGATTGCCTCTCTATCTTCCCACGCATATTTGACAAGAATACTCACTATATTTCTCAAACTTTTTGCAGACTTTTCTGTCCAGTCCTCCAGCATGCGTCGGTTAGGTGACTCATAAGATGGGGTAATGTATATAGGAAGCTCCCGTGGCACCATGTTTTTATCTACATAATCCTGCAGGGAAATCAATTTAGAGTTTAAAGATGTGTCCTGATTTTGTTTCTTTGAAGAGCTAGATCCTTTGCCAGGTGCCCACGCCAGCAGCATTTGAGCTGCCACATGTCTCTCTGTTTCTTCTTCCATGTTGTGTTGATGTCAATAAGGTTGTCAATTAAGACCGCCTTTATACAGTTGTTGCCACTTGTAACCTGACTTGGTACAGTGAACTGCAAGAAGGAATTGCAGTACTGAGGCAGCATTTATTGCTGAACGTGACAACATGATCGATAGATTCCAGACTAGAAGTTACCCGAAGTGGGTATTAGAACGTGCCCTTGAAAAAGCCAATAAGGTCAGTAGATCCCAAACCCTCAGGGTCTCCAACACAGAAACGACCAATGTTGACACCACTGATACACAGGACACTGGAATGATTATGACATATATCAGCAACTCACAGCAGATACAGAAGATTCTATCATGCAATTGGGACATCCTTACCAGAGGCCCTGTCATAGGCCATACATTCCAGAACAGACCTAAGATCACATACAAGAAAGGCCGCAGTCTAAGAGACATCATGGTACAAAGTGATATAACTCAAATACACTACCAAGGGGATCATAACTTGAAGGGCTTTTTTCCATGCGGGCACTGCAAAGCATGCCGCAATAGCCATATGACCAAGGAATTCTCCAAACCTAGGAGAAATAAAAGTAAAGCCTTTAACACAGTTCCTAACATGCAGCACAACTTTCCTCATATAAGTTCTAAAATGCCCTTGCAAACTGAGATACGCAGGCAGCACTACATTAATGGCCGAAAAGAGGGTGTTGGAACATATGCGGTCCATTAACAATAGGGATATCTACTATCCAGTGGCCAGGCACTTCCAAGAACACCATCTCTCCAGTAGTTCTCTCTTGAGTTTCTTTGCTATCGAACAAGTGCACATGGGTCCAAGGAGTGGCAATCGGGTTCTCAAGCTCCGCAAATGCGAATCCAAATGGATATTAGAGCTTGAAACAAACTACACTGAGGGACACAATCTTGACGAAGAACTGGACACACATCTACACGACAACTGACTCTTTGCTCTGTTTCACTCCATGATGTGATGTAGCCTTTTAATGAATTTGGTATTATGTGTGCTACTTTTTGACCTTAACTTGGAACCTTTTTTTAGAAATTTTACCCTGCATGATTTCTTTTGATTTTTTTCACAGGAGGAAAGGAAGGGACCCACCGCCTCAGGACAGACACTTCATGCAGGGCTCCCTAACCTTTTCTTCCCTGGTTCCGGGCATATGCACCATTAAGATAAGAAACTATTCTCTTTTGGTCTATTTTTTATTGTTGCCTCTCGAACAGTATTAGTCTATTTCTTTTTTGCACTTTCTTCCCTGAGGGTGCACTCTTGTAACATGTGTCTAGGCGATACCTTAGGTCAGACTTAATCTATGTTTACATCTCTGTGTATTTCTCCTTTCAGTACTGGATGACTTCCCATATTAGTACCAACTCGGTTTTCTAGCAGTATTTAATCCAACATGTACATTACACAACATATTCTAACCATCATTGGTGCGGATTACCACAAGGGTAATTATATAGAATTGCAAACTGTGAGTGAACTCTTTAGTTAACACAACAGTATGTGTTTTACTACTCCTATCTAGTACTACATTAAGCAACTCGGCAAAAAAATATAATAGATAAAGTGTCTTTTGTAATGTTTAGAAGCTGTATCACACTAGTCTACAAATAGATCTGCACATCCACTCACTCACCCATACTGCCACTCAAACACCAACTCACTCACTAATACAGCCACTGACATATCTACTCATACACTCATGCAGCCACTCACTTACTGAGTCAGGGAGCCATAGAGCTACTCACACACCACATCACTCATCCATACATTGAATTACACAGCCACTTACTCACCAAACTCACTTACACCCACTCACTTACTCATACAGATACTAACACGTACTCACTCACCTATACAGTTGCTGACACAAACACACACTCACCCTTACAGCCACTCTCAGTCACTCCCCTACAGTCACTCATATACCCCATCACTTACCTATACTACCTTTCACATACCCAGTTACTCACCCATATACCAGTGACACATCCACTAATTCAACCACACAGCCATACACACACTCATTCATCCCCGCAGCCCCTTACACATGCACTCACTAACCCATACAGCCACTGGATCACCCACTCTCTTATCCAGAAGGCAGTTACACACCCTCTCACCTACCCACACAGACACTCAGACAACCATACAGGTACTCAGACAACCAGTCACTCACCCATACAGCCAGTCACGTAACAACTCACACACCCATACAGCCACTTAGATACCAACTGACAGACTAATACAGACATTCACACAACCAGTCACTCACCCATACATTCACTGAGACACCATATCCCTCACCTATACAGTCAGTCAGGCACCCACTGAATCATCCATACAGGCACTAATACATCCACTGATTCACCAAAACGCCTTGGTATCTATAATTTTCACTCATAAACATTTTAAAAACACTCTGTCACTGGATGATGTCATCAGTGATGTCATTTAAGATGTCATCAGTGATGTCATCAGTGATGTCATCAATGATGTCGCTGACCACGTCATGAGTTATGTAATACATGAGGTCATAAGCAGTGCATGGAGCTCTGTAGCAGGGTGTTCGAGGCCCTCCTCCACCTTCGGGCTCCTGCCTACACTTCATCCCTGGTGGTCGCATGGAAGAGCACTCTGCTCTTCTGCTGCTCTGCCTCTGGCTTTCTTACCTCTTCTTTGTGCCCTTTCGCTTTCTCTTTCATTTCCCACTCTTTCCCTCTGCTCTCCCCTTTGTTTCTTTACTCTTTCCCTCTGCTCTCTCCTTCATTTTTCACCCTTTCCCTCTTCTTGCTCATTCCTTTATTTTCCTGCACCGCTGCCTCCCCTGCGGCCCGTTCCCCCTCCAGTGTGTCCTTCCTGCGCCCTGCTCACTTCTGACCTGCCCTCTCCCGATCTCCACTTAATGGTGGTCACTGTGCGGCCACACCACTGGCGCGCCAAAGGCAAGCCTGTCTGCACCCGTCTGCAACCCGACCGTGACCAGCACCAGGGACCTAGGTCCTCTGACCTACCTCCATTACAACTCCAGCACCCTCTACGATCTCAACCCCAGACACAACAGCTGACAGCTCTCGACGCCTACCAACACCCACAGCCCTTTTCTCCTGTCTACACTGCCACCGCACCTTCACCCAAGTCAATAACCCAGCACATCACCGCATACAAACCACTCAATTCGCATCCTCCTCAGTCTACACTCCCTACACAAGCACACAATAGAAATCTAGTACCTCCAAAACACCTAACCACCCAACATCACCTTCCTCAAAGAAACGTGGACCAATGCCAACTCTGCTCCCGACATCGCTACTGCCATTCCTGACAGATACAAGATCCTGCATAAGGACCGCCCCATCCGCCCAGGAGGAGGCCTTGCCATCATTCACAAAAGTACACTCCACATGACCATCCTCCTGGACACCACAACAAACATCATTGAGCTCCTTCACTTTCACATCCAGAACAACCTCAAAATCTCTCTCTGCGAGACCCTCATCTACAGGCTGTGGCCCCCCTGCACCCTTTACCGACACCATCACTGACTTAATCGCACCCCACGCCCTCGCATCCATAGACTACATCCTACTCAGAGACCTAAACTTCCACCTTGATAACCATGATGACTCAAACACCACCTCCCTCCTAGAGAACCTCACCAATTTAGGACTTAATCCACTAGTCACTGCCCCCTTGCACACAGTGGGACACACACTTGATCCCATGTTCATAGGAGGAAACAACATCTCCTACAGCCACACCACGGAACTCCTCTGGACAGATCACCACTGCATCCACTTCTCCTTCAGAAAACCCGCCATGCACAAGCACACCTGCCACATCCCCTGCAGAAGCTGGAACAAAATCACCAAACACCAGCTTACCTCCACCCTCGTCAGCACCCTACCACCGACCACGTCAGATGCAAACACCGCAACACGGAACCTCCACCACTGGATCACGGACTGCTCCGACACACTCCTCCCTCAAGATTGCCACTGGAAAACACATCAAGAAAACAAGCTGGTACACCCCTGCACTCCCAAGAATCCAGATACTCATGCAGATGACTCGAATAGACATGGAGGAACAACAAAACACCAGAAACCTGCGCCGCCTTCAAATCAGCCACCACTGTCCACCACCAAATCCGCAAGGAAGAAATCCCTCCAAGAAAGACCAGCGCACACAACACCAAAGAGCTCTTCTCCATGATCAGAGAATTCTCCAAACCTTGCAGAGAAGCAACAGACATCCCATCCTCCCAAGACATCTGCAACAGACTCAGCACGTCTTCCACCACAAGATTAAGATGGTCTATGACAACTTTGATAACCAAGACCACCTCACCGCTCCAGATCCCCACTCATGCACCGTCACCCAATAGACCTGGCTCAAATAGATCCTGCTCACGAAAGAAGACACCTTTAAGACCATGAAAAACATCCACTTCGGAGTACCATCAGATCCCTGCCCATACACATCTTCTACAGAGATGCACCTCTGCCATCGCACCCGAACTACGTCGAATGATCAAGTGCTCCTTCGAGAATGCCACCTTCCCCGACGACTGGAAACATGCCAGAGTCAAACCCTCTGCTGATAAGACCCTCCATTGACCCGACAGACCTCAAGAACTTCAGGCCCATCTCCGTGCTTTCCTTGTCAGCCAAGGTCATCGAAAAGGCCTTTAAAACCCAGCTAGCAAACTTCATCAAATCTAACAACATCCTGGAAATCTCCCAATCTGGATTTCAAAGCAACTATACCACTGAAACCGCCCTACTTGCCAGCACTGACAACATCCACTCCCTCCTGGACCATGGAGAAATGGCAGCCGTCTTCCTCCTGGACCTCTTGGCAGCATTAAACACCATCTCCCACTGCACCCTAGCCACCAGACTCCATGACGCCATCATCCGCGGAAAGGCCCTTGACTAGATACGTTCCTTCCTCACCAGCAGAACTCAGTGGGTTAGACTCTCTCCCAACCTCTTGGAACCCACAGAGACCAACTGCGGATTGCCCCAGGGCTCCTCACTCAACCCCACCCTCTTCAACATCTACATGTCCCCCCTCGCAACTATCCTCAGGAACCATGTGCTCAACATCGTCTCTTACACCGACTACACATAGATGATCGTGCTGGGACACTCTTCGGAGTAACTATTGCGCGTTATAAAAATATTTAACATAACATAACATAACATGATCGTCTCCCTCACCAATGAACCCCAAATCACCAAACACAACTTCAAAGAAGGGATCAAAACCATCGCCACCTGGATGAAGAACAGCTGCTTGAAACTGAACTCAGAAAAGACAGATGTCCTCATCCTTGGCTCACCCCCTCCACATGGAACGATTCCTGGTGGCCTTTGGAAATCCCCCACCCTGACGGACCACGCTTGAAACCTCAGCATCGTACTAGACTCATCGCTTACAATGAACCCCCAGAACAATTCCCTATCCTCGACCTGCTTCAACACCCTCCACATGCTCTGAAAGACTTTTAGATGGATCCCAACCAAATCCAGAAAAACCATCATGCACGCACTCATCAGCAGCAAAATGGTCTACAGCAACGCTCTCTATGCTGGAATCAATAAGAAACTCCTTTGCATACTCCAGACTGTCCAGAACACCACAGCCAGACTAATGCTCAACATCCCTTGTCGCAGTCATATCACCCAACACCTGCGCAATCTTCACTGGCTTCCAGTCTAAAGAAGAATAACCTTCAAACTCCTTACCCACGCATACCAGGCCCTTCACAACACCAGACTGGCATACCTGAACACTCAACTCTCCTTCCACGTACCCACAAGACTCCTGTGATCAGCCCAGCTCTCTCGGGCCACTGTCCCTCGTATCAACAAGACTAGGATGGGAGGAAAGTCCTTTGCCTACCTTGCAGCCAAAGAATGGAACACCCTAACCATCCACCTCCAGCAATCTCCCTTTTGTCCCAGTTCAGGAAGACCTCAAAACCTAGCTGTTCCGAAGACCTCAGCACACTACGGAACCACCCCCCTTCTCCCCAGTGCCATGAGACTCTCACAAGTGAGTAGTTGCACTTTACCAACCCCTGATTGGTTGATTGATATACATATTACCTAGTGACGACCGCCACTAGGTATTTATAGTTGGGTCTACCTTTCCATAGATGGAGCATATGTTGGTGTGCTAATAACTTTAGACCTGTTTGACATACCTTCACAAAACTTTTTTAAAAAGAGGTTCCTCTGTTGGAATGGGTAAATACGATGTTGATGAGTACCATGATGTGTGCAGTCCCGACAACGACAATAGGGATAAATGCAATGCCAAAGTATGCTATGACCTGTGTCATAATCTATGCAGCGTTCATAAATGCAAAGTCAATGTCTGTAATAATATTTGCCTGCACAACAGAGATGCTTCTGACAGTAGCAATGTCAAGGTATGCCATAATCCATGAACAAATGACAATGTTGTAAGCGGTAAAAGCAATGTCAATGTATGTTACGATCTAGGAATGCATAACCATGTCAATATTGGTAAAAGCAATACCAATGTATGCTATGACAACTTCACACAAGTTATTGAGAATGTCGATAAAAATGACACCAGTGACTGCCATAATATTTTTAGGAGTTCCAGGGAACTTGTACCATGGTTGTTGGATTTATCCAAGGTGACCTCTCCTTCAACCCTGAGTCAGAGATATATAGTCAGAGAGGCCCTGCGACCCACATCTATCGAATAACAGGTCACAAGTAGGGTACTCTTAACACAAAGATAAACTCACGTTCAGGGAATGCCTTGGTTGATCCCACAGATAGATAGTTGCACCACAAACAGGTCCACAGCATTGGCCTCAATAAAACACATTTGGTCAAAGGTTTGCATTCCCCAAAAATACCACAAAGGTAGATGCCACTTGTAGACAGAAACACTCAACCAATGAGGATACGACATGCACACCACAGGTAGTGATCACAGGTTCCTCATGCTGGACATCTGGGCACATATACACTGTCCCACACTAGCTCTCCCCGAGGTTGAGGGTCATCTGTGTCCTTATCAAGATGACTAACCTTGTTAATGTATGACTGTAATGTCTTTTAAGAATGCAGAATTTGTTTTATTGTACTTCAAAATGCATATAACACCAGCCAAAACGTTGTACACCGAGAGAGTTTCCTCAGACGCATTCTATCAAGACTCTCAAGGCCGTAGTGTTTAATTAAACTAACTCGTTCCTGTGTTGTAAAACGCCTCTTGTATTTCATTTAGATATGGTAAATTCATATCCGAGTAACACATCCACACACCCTACTACACACACCCGCCACCTGAGAGAGAGGTCCAAAAGGAGAGGCCAGTCCATGCACAAACCCTACTTTGCAAACCCTTCTTCTGAGAGAGAAGTCTGACAGAAAAGGTATGTTGCTAACCGTACACCCTACTATGCACACCCATCATGTGAGAGAGAGGTCTGAAAGGAGGGGCAAGTCCATCCACACACCCTACTATGCACATCCATCATCTGGGAGAGAGGTCTGAAAGAAAAGGCCAGTCCATCCACCCTCTATAATACGCACACCCGTCATCTGAGAGAGAGGTCTGAAAGGAGAGGCCAGTCCATACCCACACCCTACTTAGCACACCCATCATTACAGAGAGAGGTCTCAGCTGAGAGGCCAGTCCCTCCACACACCCTATTATGCACACCCATCATGTGAGATAGAGGTCTCAAAGGAGAAGGCAGTACTTCCCCACATTGGGCACACCTGTTATCTGAGGGAGAGGTCTCGAAAGGACAGGACAGTCCATCCACACACCCTAGCATGCACACACATTATACAAGAGGGGGTTATCATTTAGGAGGCTGATCTTTTCCATATACTGCTATTTTCCTACAATACTGTTGCGGTCTCTCAAGAGTATAGCAAGAGTAGAAAGCAAGATTCAGGGAGTGAAGCTTGCTGCATGAGGCTTGTTCGGTCCCTCAAACTTCTTGCAAGATCATAAAAATAGTATTGCTTTATATATTTAATGGAACATTTGCTTTATATATTTAATGGAACAATTCATAATCAATTTTTCCCAGTGAATCAACATCTCTAATGTCTTAATGTGTTCAGAATTACAGGAAAACACTGTTATTAACCTAATTTCAAATGCACTTTCTACCGGGCAGACCACGAGAGTTGAATATAAAGTACAGCCCACTCGGAGTCCACAAAGGGGATTGTTTGTTTGACTCTCGTGAGCTTCTTGCAAGATCGTAAAATTATTATTGCTTTATATTTTCAATGAACAAATCATATTCCATTCTACTTATATATTCACTGTTACTTCAGAATTGGAGAAAAACACTGTTCTTAACTTAATCCCAAATGTACAATCTTGTGAGAGGGTCGCGAGAGCCGATGAGAAGAACATCCCCCTCGGAGTTCACAGAGGTGATTGTGTGTTCAACTCCCGCGAGTGTCTCACGAGAGTTACCACCTTTTTAAAAAACAACAAAAATGTATATTAAAGAACCATATTTTAATGACTCTCTTATTACAGATAACATTAAATAATAATGGAACACAGGAAAAAGAACTCTAAACTAACCCTGGGCGTAGTACTACGCTACGCTCGCGGAGTGTGCGTTGTTTGCGCTACTACGCACTACGCTAATTGCACGTAGCACAGTGCAAAAACACGTAGCGTAGCGGGTATTTTTTGCTTGCTCGCAGTCCTCAACGTCAAGATGGCGACCGCGAATGAGCAAAATCAACATCTCAGCGAGACTTTTTCCTCGTTCGCGATCAGCAACATCAAGTTGCCGATCGCGAGCATGGAAAATAAACCTCCCGGCGAGATTCTCAACGCGGGGAGGTCAGGTTTCTCATTGCGAGTGGTCGTGTATGCTCGCAACCGCTCGCAATGAGAAACTACCAGTCCGCATTGAGAAAGCTGCCGCTCGAGTACAAATCTACTCGAGTGGCAGAAAACGACCGCTTGCACTGTGCAAAATGCCGTTTGCAATTATTGCACAGTGCGGACAAGCATCCGGCACTGTGCAATCAGTGCGAACAGCATTTCCCTACCGCACTACGCAGTTCGCGTAACTACGCGTAGCATGCGTAGTGCGAAGAGCACTTCATGTAGCTATGCGTAGCGCTACTACGCAAACTACGTCCAGGGTCTAAACAGTAGATTAAAACAAAATATGGAGCTCTACAATCATGCAAGCTTCTTGTGAGAATAATCAAACACTTTCAAATAGATTTATATAATGAAACCTAATAGTATATAATATACAAATTATAATTATGATTTTAATGTCAAAAGCCCAACAAAGGCTATGAAAAGTATGCTATTACAATTCTTATAAACTTGCTTGGAAATGAACTGAGGAGATAGACAATCTCAACACAGATATCGTTGTATTACTCTGTTTTATACTCAAACATCATAGTTTTTTTTAACATTTTGAAAAGTGTGCTCCCTTTCCTGTTAAGTTACAATACGAAAGCAACTCCATTTCAGAATAATGTCCACACACAGGATATATTATTTAGTTATTCTACCATACATTCACTTAAAGAAAAATAAATTCACTGGATAAAACAAAGGTTAAAATTACATCATAGTTAAGTGTAATAAAAAGATCTGTTTTTGTTTAAAAAACTACAACTTAAAACTTCACTGAAAAAAACAAAGGTTAAAGTAACCTTATAGTTAGGTTAATTCCTCTGTGACAACATTAATGTTTTGAACTGAAAAAAAAACAGAAATTCAGCAGTTTTTAGAAGCGCTAACTGTAACTTGAGCCCCCACCATGCATTGCTCATGGCCTCTAATATGGCATCACTCATGACATGTTCTATGACATCATTTATGACATCGCTTTGCCCTTCAGATTGCTACAGTCTCTTCTTCTAGCTTGTATCACTTAATACACCTTTTCTTCCCCTATCAGCTCGCCAAAGCATATTTCCAACAGTTATTCCTTAGTACAATGCCCTCCATCTATGTCTTACATTCTCCTTTTTTCTGAGTTTCCTAAAGTCAGATTTCTGCTGTTTGAGTTATCTGTCACTTATCCTGTTGTTCCCATACCTTCAACTACTATGCCCCTGCACTGGCTCCCTCTTCCCAGCAAAATCGAGTTTAAAGCTCTCAGCTTGGTTCATCTGGCTTTTCATCACACTCTCATAACATGAACTTCCATCCACCAAAATCACCTCCCAAGGACTGCTCAAAATTTGCCATAGCCGTGCACGTGTTTTTTTCTTTCTCCTATCTGGCTACCAAGGCATAAACTGTTCTTATGTTATGCCTTGGTAGTGCCTGGATACCCTTGCATAGCATAACGTGCATTTGTAAAGCACATGTTCACCCATGGGAATCGTGACGCTTAATAATAGATTTTTATTGTTACCCAACTCAATGGTACTTATTTTATCGACCTTAGAAGGATGAAAGGCTGAGTGGACCCGCTGGAATTTGAACCTGTGACCATGAGATCAAACACAGGCCACTACAGTGGAGGCATTAGTCCATTAAGTCACCAGACCCTTAATGGAGAATCACACTTTTTATATGTTTGCTACATTACATTACATATAGAGAGATCACCAAGGCAGTGGCAGCAACAGAAGGAAACTTGGCTCGCAGGAGCCCTGTTTATCTTTGTAGTGCACAGGAGCGGTTACAAGACCCGAAAGTATCTGAGCACTTTACATGAGAACCAGTTACGCCACGGAAGAACAGGGATACCATTTAAGTGAGTTGAAGAGTTTTGGGACAGAACAGGAGCAGCTGTGAGTTCCTTTGAGATGCACTCGCAGGGAGACACATCCATACCTTAAGTCTCTTGTGGAAAAGGATTAGCAAATCTGGAAGGCATTAAGATTTATTTTACATGCTTCCACAGCTGAGCGTTTGTGTCGCACTGCAAGTGTTCCTTTCTGCCTGGAGTTCTTGAGGGGCTGCTAGAGAACTGCTATAAAAAAGAAATATGTTGAACTTTTCATCTTGTGAAATGTTCTTTTTAGGTCTCTCCTAGCGTTGCAGTGCGAATGCACTGCCATCGCTTTGCGAGGCATGCAGTATACACTATAGTGTGGAAGCTTTGTGGAAGTTCCGCTCACTCTCCAGCCCATCTTCTTCATTGGCTTAGGTTATAAACGCTGCCTTCCGATTGATTTTAAGCTTGTTAGTCCCTCCCCATGACAGCCATATCAGTCATTTGTATCCTTCCATGGCTACTGGCCCCTTTCGTCCAAGCACTATTTCCATCCTGTGACTCCCCCCCCCTCCCGCAGTCCGTGCCTTCTCGCCCCCCCACCCCTACATCACGTCTCGACTCTTTTCTATGTCTTGACTCGCTGTGAGTTTGACCACTCTATTGCCCTTGACTCCACCCCTTTCCTCACTCCTGTTTCCCGTCTGAGATGTCATTCCACCAGATACAACTTCCATTATGATGGGAAAGCATTATCTGAGGGGAGACATGCCACCCATATGAAAAGAAACTTGTGAACAGCTCTATAGCACCAAATGATGGGGTCCTTCCGAAAGCGCCCAGGGCAGGATGTGCTGCAGCTGATGGACGAAGTAGCAGTCCTGCCCAGGCCGCTCCTTGCAATGCAGTTGATCAACAGAACAGTGGCACCCATGGTGGGCACACTGCCTGCCCGCATTGCAGCAAATGAACAGGGCTACAGCACTCGACATTCCGCAAACTGCTAAAACGGTCCTGGGAACGGACTGTGAAATCTGATTTGCGCGACAACAGCTTCGGCACAGAGGCCAGAACTGCTGAGGGCTCGTCATGCATGTCAGATTGTGAACACACGTCAGCTTGTGAACACAGCGGTAGCACCCCACCTAAACACCGGCTCTCTGCTTTCTGCGACAACTGTCCCTGGCCTGGGATTTCCCGACAGCTCAGGTTTTCTCATGTCCTATACTAGATTTATGTTCTTTCGATAGGTGTCCTGTAGGTGGCCATAAGGCGGGGGAATATCACAGGATCCCCCTTCACCCCTAGAAGAGACCAGCCATGGAAAGGTGCATCTCGGCCCAGACTGGACACGTGACCAAGGAAGCAAGCAGAAGCGGGCATCTCTGAGGCAGAGGCAAAAAGGCGATGTCAGGATCCCAAGTTGAGAGAGAGGCAGTGGTGGATGAGCCAGGAGTCCACAACACAGAGCAGATTGCCGTGACCCTTTACCCCAAGAACTGACCTGCGGGAAACATCCCTCTTCTCACTTGTTAATAACCGTTTTGTTTTCATTTCCCTCTATGTGGATGCCTGCTTTGCACCCCCATTCATCTCCCTATCCCTTTCCATTAATCATAGTATTTTTGTCTGCTTTCTTTCACTACCCTGTTTTCTTCTCCTACTATATTAGGACTGTTTCTCTTTGCTCTAATGTTTCTCTTGTGCTCCCAACTTACCTTTCTCGCTCTTACTCTCTTTTTTGCTGATTCTCGGGCACTCATTTAGCTGTTTCTCTTACTCAATCTCATGTTAGTCTTCTTGTAACCCTGCTGTTTCTCTTACTCTGTCACTGCTGTTTCTGTTCCTCTCCTCAATGCTTTGCTTATTCTCTCATATGCCTTACTCATTGAACTGGTGCCTGCTCCCTGCTGTTTCTCACACATTCTCTCCTCCCTGTGTTTCTCTCAACTCCCCTGTTTTTGGTATTCTCCCACTGCTGTTTCTCTTCTTCATTCAGATATTTCCTTATTCTCTCATTTGAAATACTTCTAGAAGAGATTCTTACCCCTAACTATTTTTGTACCGTCACTCTCCCAGGGGTTCTCTTACTCACATTACAGTTTCTCCTCCCTACCCAGATGTTTTCCTTAGTCTTTCATTTGCCTTACTCGAAGGTGATCTTACTTACTACTGTTTCTCGTACTCTATCACTTTCCCAGTGTTTCTCTTACTCACAATGCTGTTTATCCTCCCAACACAGATGTTTGGCTTATTCTTACTCGAAGATGATCTTACCCCTGCTGTTTCTCTTACTCGTCCCGATGTGTCATTTACTCTTTCATTTGCCTTACTCTTTAAAGGGGATCTTCTACCCCATGTTTCTCTAAGACCTTCTGTTTCTCTTCCTCAGCCACATGGTTTGCTTCTTCTCTCATTTGCTTTACTCGAAGGTGATCGTGCACCCTACCCCCTGCTGTTCTCTTTATTCTCCTACTGTTGTTTCTCTTCCTCATCCATAAGTTTTGCTTATTCTCTCATTTGCCTTACTCTTTGAAGGTGATCTTACCGCCTGTGGTTTCTTGTATTCTTTTCCTCTCCCAATGTTTCTCTTACACATGCTGTTTCTCTTCTTCCCTGTTGTCTTACTTACTTTCTCATATGTATTACTCCTAGAAGATGATATTTCCCCTGCTATTTATTTTACTTTCTCCTTGTGCGTGTTATTGGTTCTCCTCTTGCGGTTTTGCTTCTCTCCGCCTACCGTTTCTCATATTGTTGTTGTTTTTTCACTTACACCCATATTTGGTTCGCTCTCCGTGCTTCCTCTCTCTATCTCTCTGGTGCTCACCGACTTGTGTTGTTACTATGTCCTCTTGTTTCTCTCTCCTTTCCGTAGCATTTACCCATCCCTCCTTTCATTCTCCGATGTTCTCATTATGCCTTTGTCACCCCTTTCACCCTATCCTTGCCTTTTTTTAAACTCTTCTCTTGCGTTTCTTCCCCCACTGTTCTTCCTTTAGCTCCGGCTTCTGCGACAGCTCTTGCTTTCTCTTTCCTACCACTCCCCGTGTTTCTCTTCACCTGCAGCTTCTCCCTCTCATAATGCGTCTCTTTCACTGCTGGTTTATCTCGTCCTATACTGTTGCTATCCTCCGCTATTACCTCACTGCATCAGCCACTCTCTTGTTTTTCTCTCTGTCCTTTCAATTGCTCTCCCCCCAGCTGTTTCTGCCCCTCCCCATTTGCCTCTCCTTTTGCTCCCCCCGCTGCTGTTTCTCTGTCTTTCCCTCTAGTCCGCCCCCGTTTTTAGGTCTCGCTGAGACAGCGAAAGATGTCTCTTTGAGACATTTTGTAAGTGGGTTTTTGAAAGTGCTTCCCCTGGCATAGAGGTACAGTGCACGAGGCGTGCATGCGCACAAAGCAGCCATATGGCTTTACGTCGCTCTCCCTCGTAGCCCCTCTCCGCCCCCTTCCCTGCTGCTATTTCACACCAGTTTCTCAGAACTCGCGCTTTTCTCCCCCACCCCTCCACCATCGCGTCTCGCGCGTCCAATGCTTGTTAGTTCATGGGAGCATATTTTCCCGGCATTGATTTTAGCAGTTGTTTTAAACGCGCAGTGTTGTCGTTTGAGAAGTTTGTGTTTCATGATTCTGTGCCCTTACTAGTACCTTTCTGTCTGTTTCAGTGTGGTGGGAAGCACCTTTTTTGGTACTACTTGGTACTACGGGGACACACTACACGAAATAGTAAAAAACTGCCGTTGAGTTTCTTTAGCTCGGAAGCAAACATGATTAAGCATTTCGCATGCTGGCAGATAAGGGAATTTAGATGCAGACAAGCACAAGACGCGTTTTAATATATACCCTCAAGAAACGTAATCTTTTTGTTTTGCTTCTTAGTACTTTATTCGCCCTCCCTACCCCTCCCTCATGACCCAACTGCGTCAGCAGACAGAGGCTCAGAAATGCGGTTTACTGGGTCACTTGAGGTGAGCGGAGCTCGCTCCCACTCCTTGCTTTGAAGTTTTTTTCCTGTTCGTGAAAACAATCATTACCAGCACCAGAGATGCCAGGGACCGCCCTCTGCAGATAAGCAGGAGCCAAGCGAACTGCTACATGCGCCGCAGCAGGGCAGGGCGTTTTTATATGGGGAAAATGTAACCTGATGGTGCTCATAGCCAGGTTTTAACCTGCGATGGATTTCTTATTTACATTTTTTCAACCTAAGCAAGGACATATTCACTATTAAATCGTTTTATTGAAAATCATCAGCAGAGAGAGGAGAAAGCCTCACAAATATCCAGTCAGGAGGAGTATTTACAACATTTCTCAGTTTGGTCTCAGTAGTGTCAGTTTGTAACCTTAACAGCCGGGAGAGTGCTCTTTGCCCGGTTCATAACGGTGGCATTCCACACAGTAAAAGGGTAGGTGGTTAAATTTACCTTGTTTGCACTGGTGCCCGTGCACACATGCTATGTCACAGCCAGGACACTCAATCCAGGCTGCCTCCTCCAAAGAGAATAACTGGTGTCGACAATAGGTTCTGAGACCCGTGAGAGGACAGTGGCCTCAGTAGGCAGATCCGTTCTTTTGACAGACAGTCCCCCGGCAAAAATAGATTTACGCCATGATCCGTTTCCTTCCCTCACTGTTTTTCCATCTGTCCCTCCCATTCTTTTTGTTGTTGTCTCAGTTTTATATAGCGCAAACTCGAACCCAAGCTATCAGAGTGCTTTACATGAGCGCCAGTTGCAATACAGACGACAAAGGGGCACATTTTTTTTTTCGGCACGGTGAGATTAAGTGACTTGCACTGCATTACAAATTAAACTGTCTGCGGTAATCTGATTTAGATGCTACGTCACATCAGATGTTTTGTATTATGGTGTTACTTTTTGTTAGAAATGGGGGTCTCTAGTTGGCACAGGTATGCACTTGTGACAAGCAGGGACTCTCAATTCCAAGTCAGGATAAGGGGATCACCCTTTCAAATAACCCCTGCTCACCCTTTAGGTAGTGTGGCGCAAGCAGTCAAGACTATTCTCAGGGCGCTATAGGTTAAGCATTTGTGACCACAAACAGTAATGCAATGACACACCACAAATGGACACCAGTCAAGGTTGTATCAAAAATTGGTTTCTTTATATAAGGCTTAGCACAAGACCAGAATAACGTTTAGAAATGACCACAATATTATTTCAAAGTTCAATGTTCTTGCAAAAAGGCTTCAAATGCAAAAATAGGCTTCTTTTACTCAATTCTGCTTCTTTTCAAGCTTTGTACGGTTCGTACCTGGGTGTACGACTCGTCCGCATTAAAAACAAAGAAAGTACGAGTCAAACAATCGGTGCAGACTCCGGGGTCCGGGACGTGCACACGGCGGTGCGAACTGAACAAAGTACCTTTAGTTTGTGGGGTCCGCGACGGACAGTGCGGGACAAGTTGATGGGTCCGGGTCGTAGTTCGGCAGCGTACTCGGTCTGGTCCAGCCGCGGCGTCAGGACGCAGCGTTGGTACGGGACCTTCAGGGGTACGGGCAGATGATCCGGATCAGCTTGCAGAGTCCGTGGCGTCGGCGTTCGGGCCGTACCTTCGGTGCGGATCAGCGGCGACACTTCTCGGCGCCGTACAGTGTATGGGGATGATCAGCGTACTGCGGCTTCTCGGCTCTGAGTACGGCACGGGCAGTACGTTAGCAGCGTACGGACCGTACCTGCGGGACAGCGAAGCTTGAGTCCGGCGTACAGGGTTCGGCAGCCAGGGATGTACGTCTCGAATCGGCGGGGAAGGTTAGGTGCAATGCAGCCGGGAGGGATACGGTGCGTACTAACGATTTTGGTTCAGCGTAGACACACGGTGCCGGGCGGTAAAGACACGGCTTCGCAGCGGATGTAGTACGAGGTGTACTGGGGCCAAATCCAGCGGGAAACAAGCAAGAATTGTCCAGGCAACTCAGTTTTTGAAGGCAGATGAGTCCAATGGTCCTGGGACTAAGTTCAGGGGGAAAGCTCTTCTTCCAAGCCCTTGGAGATAGTTGAAAAACAAAGTGCAAAGTCTCTTTCAGTCTTTTCCTCTCCTTTCTCAGCAAGGCACCAACTGCAGGCCAATCCCCCAGGTCAGGGAAAGTTACTCCTCCTTCAGCTTCTTCCAGGTCCTTCTAGTCAGGCAGAGTTCCTTCGTGGTTCAATCAGGATCTGATTTCTTAGGAGCAGGGCTCCTACATTTATACTCAGTTTCTTTTGTCTTTACAGGCCAGGGGGGCCTTTGCATAATCCCAGTCCAGTTCTTTTCAGTGAGGAGCACTTTGTTGTGGAGACTCTGGCTTCTTCTTTCAGCAGGCAGGGCAGAGACATCAGACGCTCCCCAGGGGGTGGAGCCAGCATTGTGGAGGCAGAGCACTGTCCTATTCAGAGTCAAGGTGCACTCCTCCCACCCATCCTGGTGTAATCTTTCTATTCACCACCTGGCAGCCCCAGCCTGTCTCCTGGAACTTCCCAGCCCTGTCACTCAAGCTACACACAAAGAAGATAGCCGTACCCTCCAGAGGCGGACTGAAATGGTTAAGCAAGCAAATGCTAACTTTCTAAAAGTAGCCTTTGCAAACACAGGATATTAAAATAACCTTTGCTAAAAGATGTATTTTATTATTCTGAGTTCAGGCATACTAAACATGAATTTCTACCATGCTTCCTGAGCCTGCTAGGATTATAGAGTGTTATAATCTAGCAGCCCATTCTGGCCTATGGAGAGCAGGTAGCCTTACAATAGTGACAAACGAAAATGGCTGTAATTCACTATTAGGACATGCCACACCCTTCAGGGCATGTCCTACCTTATCCTTACAATGCACCCTGCCCTAGGGCCTACAATAGACGTGACCTACATGAAGGTAAGGGAAGGTTTAGGGACTGGCAAGTGGGGACACTTGCCCAGTCAGCATGACAGTACCAGACTGCATGCAGGTTCTGCAATGGCAGCCCTTAGACACATTTTACCAGGCTGCTTCTGTGGGTGGCACAACCAGTGCTGCAAGCCCACTAGCAGCATTTGGATATACAAGCCCTTGGCACCCCTGGTGCACTCTACTAGGGACTGATAGTAAACCAAATAAGCCAAACATGGAAGTCAATTCACATAATACATTTTACCATAGGGAGAGCATATGCACCTTAGCACTGGTCAGCAGTGGTAAGGTGCCCAGAGTCATAAAACAGCCAACACCAGGTCAGAAAAAATGCAGGAGGAAGGCAAAAAGTTTAGGGATGACCCTGCAAAAAGGGCCAAGTCCAACACAACCCCCTTCCAGCCAAAATGCAGGGTAGACCAATCACCACCGTGATGGTCTTCCCTGCTTGGGGCGATAGAACAAGGACCTGGCCCGTAACTGCAGGGGCAGACTCCAGTTCTATGCCTATCTGAGCCTATTGGACTCCCTCTGTCCATACTCTCAGGGCCCACCAAGCCAATCCATGGGGAACCCTTCTCCTCACCTGTGGACACCACCTGTGCAACACCTAACCTTAACCGGCCCACAGGTGTGTCCCAACAGACAGACAGCAAAATGCTACAGTGGCCACTGACAGTAGTCAGGGATGAAACCCAGGCCGTATGCCTCTCAGGGCTCTCAAACCTCTGTGGTGCCAGGGAGCGGGGGGCAGTAGCCCCTGGTGCTTGGCACCCCTTGTCCATTCTCCTCCTGGTAAGGTCAGGTATGACATCCTGGCACTGACCCACCAGCACCAGGCCTGTTCCCGGCGGCTGGACTAAAGACTGGGGTGGCCTCTCCCACACCCGGTCCTCCTCCTTGGGGCTCTGTACCCTCCCACCTGGAGTGATACCCCCTTCCAGAATTGCCAGGGCACCTGGGGCAGGTGTCCTGCGCAATTCGCCCACCAGTTCAGGGGTTTAATCCTGCAACTGGGCGTCCAGGTCAGGGGGGACACCCTGCACCTGGCCCTCCAACCTAGGGTCTAAACCCTTCAGTTGAGCCGGGGTCAGAGGAGAGGACTCCCTCCCTCTGCACCCCCTTCCAGAGTACTGCCCACTCCCAACGGGCGTGGTACCCTTAGAAGCAACATGGGTCAGGACACTGATTACAGTGGTCCCACCCTCCAGGTCAGACAACACCTGAACCTGGCTTCCCAACCCTGGGACCAACCCATGCGGTTGAACGCTTGCCTGGCACACCAGGACTTCCCGGGGAGCACGCATGCCCCCCCTGAGGGTGACACATAACTCATGTGTCGTGTGACAGTCTGCCTGGCGCTGATCTCCCGACCCCTGTCCATCGGACAGTGCCTGAAGATCCCCCAGGACAGAAGTGGTGTCACCATGGTCATTCACTGGTGACGCAGCCCTTCTGGCTGGCCCCTGACCCACTGGTTCTTCCACTGGGGACTCTTTCCCCCTCTCACCCCTCACTCTGGACTTCTGCACCCTCCCAAATGGAGCGGTACTGCCAGACACTATAACTGAGGGAGGCCTGTTTACAGACACTCCCTGTTCACCAGACACTAGGGGATCCCCCTCAACGGGCGGCCCATCAGGACACCCTAGGCTCCCCGCCTGGTGTTCCCTTAAAGAACCATCCAGGCTCTGAGACTGGGTTTCGGGCACCTGGGGGCACGCAGCCCCACACTCACTCCTTCTCCACTGAGACAGGACGTGAGCCCCTACACCCCTCCCACTACCATGGGACCTAGCTGGGCTACTCTGCACCACTTCCACCACTCTGGGTTGGAAGATACCTGAGCCACTCCCCACAGGGTCACTCCCCAATGCCTCTCCAGACCCTCTGGAATCCACCAAAAGGTCTGCCTCCAATGTGAGCTCCCTGCGGTCAGAGAACTCACTTTCCCACAGGTGTTGTCATAGCTCTGGAAAACAGGGACTTACAATATGCTCTCCCACAATTGGATCACACAGCCCCCTAGCAGGGTTAACCAAACTATCCTTCACCTTACCATCCAGTGCCTCACACACGTACTCCACACCACTCTCCTGAGACTGGCAAGACAGTATCTGACTCTCTGTCACACAACCCACACTCTTCTGGGCGGTCTTCACACTCACCCACCAGGACTTCAATTTTGGGGGAACCCCTCTCCCTGCACCTCTCAGCTAGAGTCATTAGAGTGTCCCTCCCTCCACTAGGACTATGAACCCCTGCGCCAGTTACCCTATTCCCTTCAGGGATACTGCGCACTACTGGAGCTACCTCATGCCCTTGAACCTCCTGGTATATGTTAACCCCCTCCTTCACGTCAGGCGCCACATCTCTGGGTGTGCGTACTACTCTCTCAGCACTATAAATTTCAATATTGCTGCCACCAGAGGGAGAGTTGTCTGAACTCTTGGCCTCGAGATCCAACTCCCTCATTCTTACTTCATGCTCCATGGCCAGCCTTTGTCTTTCAATTTCAATTCTCAGTTTTGCCATCTCCACTTCATGTGCTCTTGCAGCAATCCTGTCGGCCATCTCCTCTGGCGACAGGCCTCTGCCAGGCTAAGAAGCACCTTCTGGGGGTATCACCTCCGGCACATTCTCTGGGAACTTGGATTCGTACCAGGCCCTCAGCGTCTTTGTATACTGCTCCTTGTTTCTCAATCCAGTTTGGTTGATTCTGTACTTGGAGAGGTATCCTTTCAAGACTTTATTTGTGCACTTCAGCAGTGCCCTCACCTCCCAATCTGTGTCATCAACCCCAGATAATATAGAGGCCGTCCTGCCTCCATTGACTGAGCTAGGCATGGTTTCTTAAAGTGGAGATTCTTCAGCAAAACAAAAATCAATACTGTGTGGCTGTGTTATTGGTCTGAACTCACTACGTGGCGTTCACTCAATCACTGTACATGAATCACAAATGCAAATTCAAATCCTCACCGCTGACCACCAATGTTAGAAATGGGGGTCTCTAGTTGGCACAGGTATGCACTTGTGACAAGCAGGGCCTCTCAATTCCAAGTCAGGATAAGGGGATCACCCTTTTAAATAACCCCTGCTCACCCTTTAGGTAGTGTGGCGCAAGCAGTCAAGACTATTCTCAGGGCGCTATAGGTTAAGCATTTGTGACCACATACAGTAATGCAATGACACACCACAAATGGACACCAGTCAAGGTTGTATCAAAAATAGGTTTCTTTATATAAGGCTTAGCACAAGACCAGAATAACGTTTAGAAATGACCACAGTATTATTTCAAAGTTCAATGTTCTTGCAAAAAGGCTTCAAATGCAAAAATAGGCTTCTTTTACTCAATTCTGCTTCTTTTCAGGCTTTGTACGGTTCGTACCTGGGTGTACGACTCGTCTGCATTAAAAACAAAGAAAGTACGAGTCAAACAATCGGTGCGGACTCCGGGGTCCGGGACGTGCACACGGTGGTGCGAACTGAACAAAGTACCTTTAGTTCGTGGGGTCCGCGACGGACAGTGCGGGACAAGTTGATGGGTCCGGGTTGTAGTTCGGCAGCGTACTCGGTCTGGTCCGGTCGCGGCGTCGGGACGCGGCGTTGGTACGGGACCTTCAGGGGTACGGGCAGATGATCCGGATCAGCTTGCAGAGTCCGTGGCGTTGGCGTTCGGGCCGTACCTTCGGTGCGGATCAGCGGTGACACTTCTCGGCACCGTACAGCGTACGGGGATGATCAGCGTACTGCGGCTTCTCGGCTCTGAGTACGGCACGGACAGTACGTTAGCAGCGTACGGACCGTACCTGCGGGACAGCGAAGCTTGAGTCCGGCGTACAGGGTTCGGCAGCCAGGGATGTACGTCTCGAATCGGCGGGGAAGGTTAGGTGCAATGCAGCCGGGAGAGATACGGTGCGTACTAACGCTTTTGGTTCAGCGTAGACACACGGTGCCGGGCGGCAAAGACACGGCTTCGCGGCGGATGTAGTACGAGGTGTACTGGGGCCAAATCCAGCAGGAAACAAGCAAGAATTGTCCAGGCAACTCAGTTTTTGAAGGCAGATGAGTCCAATGGTCCTGGGACTCAGTTCAGGGGGCAAGCTCTTCTTCTAAGCCCTTGGAGATAGTTGAAAAACAAAGTGCAAAGTCTCTTTCAGTCTTTTCCTCTCCTTTCTCAGCAAGGCACCAACTGCAGGCCAATCCCCCAGGTCAGGGAAAGCTACTCCTCCTTCAGCTTCTTCCAGGTCCTTCTAGTCAGGCAGAGTTCCTTCGTGGTTCAATCAGGATCTGATTTCTTAGGAGCAGGGCTCCTACATTTATACTCAGTTTCTTTTGTCTTTACAGGCCTTTGCATAATCCCAGTCCAGTTCTTTTCAGGGAGGAGCACTTTGTTGTGGAGACTCTGGCCTCTTCTTTCAGCAGGCAGGGCAGAGACATCAGACGCTCCCCAGGGGGTGGAGCCAGCATTGTGGAGGCAGAGCACTGTCCTATTCAGAGTCAAGGTGCACTCCTCCCACCCATCCTGGTGTAATCTTTCTATTCACCACCCGGCAGCCCCAGCCTGTCTCCTGGAACTTCCCAGCCCTGTCACTCAAGCTACACACAAAGAAGATAGCCCTCCCCTCCAGAGGCGGACTGAAATGGTTAAGCAAGCAAATGCTAACTTTGTAAAAGTAGCATTTGCAAACACAGGATATTAAAATAACCTTTGCTAAAAGATGTATTTTATTATTCTGAGTTCAGGCATACTAAACATGAATTTCTACCATGCTTCCTGAGCCTGCTAGGATTATAGAGTGTTATAATCTAGCAGCCCATTCTGGCCTATGGAGAGCAGGTAGCCTTACAATAGTGAAAAACGAAAATGGCTGTAATTCACTATTAGGACATGCCACACCCTTCAGGGCATGTCCTACCTTATCCTTACAATGCACCCTGCCCTAGGGCCTACCATAGGAGTGACTAACATGAAGGTAAGGGAAGGTTTAGGGACTGGCAAGTGGGGACACTTGCCCAGTCAGCATGACAGTACCAGACTGCATGCAGGTTCTGCAATGGCAGACCGTAGACACATTTTACCAGGCTGCTTCTGTGGGTGGCACAACCAGTGCTGCAAGCCCACTAGCAGCATTTGGATATACAAGCCCTTGGCACCCCTGGTGCACTCTACTTGGGACTGATAGTAAACCAAATAAGCCAAACATGGAAGTCAATTCACATAATACATTTTACCATAGGGAGAGCATATGCACCTTAGCACTGGTCAGCAGTGGTAGGGTGCCCAGAGTCATAAAACAGCCAACACCAGGTCAGAAAAAATGCAGGAGGAAGGCAAAAAGTTTAGGGATGACCCTGCAAAAAGGGCCAAGTCCAACACTTTTATAAAGCGCGTTTTACCTCATTGCATTATCGGATGAATTTAGATGAACCCAGGCGTGTGTACATCAGTGACTGTGTGCTAGCAAATAACATCATCATGGAAGACAAGCAAAACCTGTCCGTCTTACCTCCGTTTGTGAGATTAACCTTGAGGTTGTGTCTCGAAGGATGTATTTTATTTTTCAGTGAAGAATGCTTTGATAGTTTGATTCCTCACCGGCCAATGTGGTAAAAACAAGTATTGGCAAAACCAGTAGGTCTGGTATTGTATACCAGCCTTTTGGGTTTGTCATGAACCTTTTGGTCTGCGAGAACACACTGCCCTTATAGTATGGCAGTGCAGGCTGATCAATGAAAAAAATAGGCTTTGATTATTACTTTTCTGCTTGCCCAAATTTCTTGATATTTTAAAACGACTTCAACTCATTTTGCTTGATGTGCTCAATTTACCCATCTCGTGAAATTGTAAAGGTTTCAAAACTGCCTTGACACACAGAAGAACAGACAGCAGAAACCATTATCTGAGTTTATTATCCAGCAAGGGCCTCCTAACACCCTGCTTGCCTATCCAGCTGTTGTACATAGATTCTACAAGACATCCTTAAAACATTCCAAACACTGTTCTAGATGTGCAGGGTCATAGGCTAACGGGGGTGAGAAAGATACCACATGGCTGTGTGCTGAAGCTCTTCATAACTGGACTGAACATGCTTTGTTTTAGTGAGTGTGTGTTTTATGTATGTACTTTTTCCCTCATTATGGGCCATATGTAGGTGGCATACACTTTACCGATTCTTAAATACCGAATCTTACCGATTCGGTATTTAAGAATCGGTAAAGTGTATGTAGGTAAAAATTTGGTAAATGTTACCGAATCGTAGTAAGTCGGTAATTACCGAATCGGTATTTACCGATTCGGTAATGAGGCATACCTTCCCATTGATTGAATCAATGGGAAGGTATGCCTCATTACCGAATCGGTAAATACCGATTCGGTAATGGGGGGAGCACATTCAAGGGTGGCAGGGTGTCACATTGACATCCTGTTGCACCCCTGATTCTTCCATGTGTGCACATGTGGCGCACATACATGCCCTAGGGGCATGTATGTCTGCCACATTGCACACTTCACAGTGCACAAAAATGCATTATCACACCTATTCGTCATTTACCACCAACTATTAGTTGGTGGTAAATAACGAATCCCCACACCCACCACACAGTCCCCCTACATCTCATTACTGTATTCGGTATTTACCGAATCGGTAAAATTACCGATTCGGTAATTTTACCGATTCGGTAAATTACCGAATACAGAAATGAGCCCCCTACATGTCAACAGCCTAAATACCGGTCGGTAACTGTATAATTACCGAAAATCGTCCGTTACCGACCGGTATTGGGCTACGTACATGAGGCCCTATGTTTCATAGAGGTAATCATGTAAGTGCCTTCAGTACACTGATGTATTAGGTCTAGGTTTTTTAAACAAAATCCCAAACTCGTAAACCCTACTTCCATGTTTGAACACGTTGTTATACAGGGCAATAACTTCATCTCTCAAATCTTCAGTTCCCGTATATGTCAAGTTGGGGTGATGCTTCTTCAGTCACCCAGACCAGACCTTTCAATATCCTAATAGATCAAGGAGTGACCATGATGCCATCATTTCAGCTGTGTTGGAAGTCCGATAATACGATTTATGGTCCCTCTGGAAACTGTTCCCATGTTTGGCCTATTCTCATTCCTTACAATGGTAGCACAGGTATTCACACATGTAAACAAGGCCCATGAAGTCTATTTTAACTGTTTACCTGTTGATGCAATGTCAAAAATGATGGAATGATGCTGAGCTTTGATGCCCTTGTTTTAGGTTCATTGCATTGTGTCCCTGTGGCTCCTTGAGTAGAGGGTATGTTGTATCCTCAATAGGAATGAATTCTTCAATGCATAGCCCCTCCAGAGATTCTCTGACTCTTGTACTACAAGATGAACAGAGATGAACTGAGAACAAGCATTGGCATAGCCAATAGGTCTCGCTTTTGGGACCTTATAAGTGTTTAGCCATGCAACAGTTGATGTTGTTGCACCAAGGATATTGCGCTGCATAACTAAATACTTATAAGGTCCCAAAAGCGAGACGTATTGGCCATGCCAATGCTTGTTGTTGTTGTTGCTGTTTTTATATAGCGCAAAGTCAACCCGAAGTTATTGGAGCGCTGTACCTGAGCACCAGTTACATTACAAAAGGACACATTCATTTTTTGTTAGGCACGGGGAGATTAAGTGATTTGCCCAGAATCACAGGATGTTGAGCCAACGCCAAGACTCGAATCTGGTGATTCCCCAGTTCCAACAGCAGCCGCTCTGCCATTACGCCACATCTTCGCTCACCTTCTCTTTCTTTTTCCTCCGTACTCTCTGTCTGCTGTTTCCCTATCCTTTGAAAATTTCGTGACCTCGTCTTCCCTGTTGTTCCTATATCTTTCCTGTTACTGTAGTTTCCCTCCCATCCCTCCGCGCCGTCTAGCTCTGCTGTTTCTTGCACCCTCCCTTTGCTGCTTCTTGACCCATCCTCTCTGTTAATTCGCCCCCTGTCCTGCTGTTGCTCTTCCTTTGGCGCCTGTCGTCTGCTCTCTGTCTCCTCTGCTGGTACCCTTTATCGTTCAACATATCTGTCACTCTTCCTCCATCTGCTTCCCCCTCACACTTTTCTCTTTCCCTTCTGTTTATATCTCTCTGCCCTAATGACTCTCCCTATTATTTATCGCTCCTATTATTGTTTCCGTCTCTCTCCTCACCCAGGAGTTCTCTGAGTGTTTTTGTCTTCAATTTCCTGTTGTTGTTTCTCATCCCTCCTCCTTGGTTTCTCTTTTCCATGCTGCTGTTATATTCGCCGTGATGCCCTTTATCTTTTTTTTTCGTCATATCTCCTTATACCCTGCAGTTATCTCACCCTCTGCCGCTTATTTGTCTCTTCAACAGTATTTTCTGTTCTTGCGTGCTGCTCACCTTTTTACCCGAGCTACAGTTCTCTGCCTTTCTTCTAGGGTTATTGGGGACCGGGTGTGGGGGAGGGTGGAAGGTTTGTTCTCAACCCCTCCTCTCAGTGGCCTTCCTCACTCCTCTTTACATACTTGTATTGTTGCTGACTCTTGCCCCTAGCCTGCCTCTGGCCCACTCTCTTTGCTTATCTCCCCATGGTACCGGATGTCATTCCCTCGATCCATGACTAGCGGTTTATCTCACCTTTAATCTCGAAGGCCACATCAACTCTACTCCCCCCACAAACCCCTCAACTGTTCACCTACCTGCACTGTCAACCCATCACACTCTATGTTTCCCCAACCTCTGCTCGGTATACCCACCTCTCTATTCCTATTTTCCACCCGTCCCTCTGTCAGCTGGCCCACCCATTACTAAAGTCCATCTACCGCTCCCTACTGTCCACGCATCCCTGTTTGCTTTCCCCAGATTTCACTTCTATCTCCCCATCTCTCTATGCTGTCCATCTATTCTTCTCTGTTGTCCACCTGCTCCCTGTACATAGCTCATCCATTCATACTGTCCTCCTTTCCTACCCTATCGTCCATTCACCTCTCTCTAATTTCCATCCTTTCCTCTCTGCTGTCTTCAAACCTCTCTACTTTCCACTCATATCTTTAAAACATCCACCAGTTCCTCTCTGGCATCCACTCATTCCACTCTACTGCCCAAAACCTCTCTTCAAGTCTACCCATCTTTCTATGCTGTCCACCTATTCCTCTCTGGCGGCCTCCAGACCATTTTGCTGACCCAAACCTCTCCTGTTTGGAGGATGAACTAGGACACAGAGTGACAGACTCCAAATAATGGTTTAAGGAGAGATACATGCATACGAAAACGTCGAATGCAAATAACGATAACTTGAAAACGCACCGTGCTGACCGTTAGGTCAGCTTTTGGGTACTTCATTTATTTTCTTTTATTGCTGGTGGAAATAGACCTTCTCAGCACCATAATGTAGTTGATCATCGTGATTCTAAAAAACATAAAAAGTGCCATATTTTGCCTTGGAAAATAGTTCAGTTTCCCAGTACTTGCAGTGTAGCAAACTTCAGGGAATGAGGAGTGGTCAGCCGGCAATACAGTAATGGGTGATTTAGCAGATGGGTTTAGTATGTAGTGGAAAAAACAGATGTCTTTATGGCAAAGTAGAGCAATATACTAGAATGCATCTCGAACTCACTTTAATGGGAGGATGAATAGGGGAGCTGTGTGGTGGTAGGCTATTGCAGAGTTTGAACACACACCATAGACTTTTTTGTGAATGTTTATCGTGCATAACTTCTATTAATGTCTATTAATAGTGTCCACTGCCCAGTACTGAAAGAGGCTAGAAATACATATTTGCTTCCTTTAATATAAATATTTATGTTGGACTCTCCTCAGGATTTGATGGACTTGCTGCAAAACCCACCAAATAATTTTGTGTGTTTTGTAGTGTGCACATTTAAAAAATATTTTTCACCTGATTATTGAATGGATGTAATATTATTTGGACTTATGAATGATAAGGAACATTTTATGTGTTTTGTTTACCAATCTTTTTGATAAGCTGATTGTAGACCTCGGGGTATGTCAAAATCAATTAAAAAATAAACTCGAGACTTCATTGTGACAAGCAGAGGAAACCTGAGATGGATTTCGAAACTTCATTGTGACAAGCAGAGGATATCTGAGGTGGATTAGTGCGAGTGGAGGACCTCTGCTAGCTGAAAGTTTCCTTATGTGAAAAAAAGGGCACTACAGGGACTGGGATGATGGTCTTGGGTGAGCTGGAGGAACAAGAAGAGAGCAGCAAGTGGGAGCTCTGTGGGTCCTCCTAAGTGTGCCATTTGATTGGTAGGAAATGGCTTGAGGGACGTATCAGGTGGCGTATGGTGTTTTCTTTACGTTGGTGTACGTGTTTAGTTGAGGAGGAGTGGCAAGGGAAGTCCTACTGGCTGTGTGTGTACTCGGGCTAGGAGTTGGACTACTGTGATGCTTGTTTGTGTGATGCTCTGTGTAAGGCTCAACCAAGTCCGTGCACGAGCAGGGGGTGGAGAAAGTTTTGGAACTCTATGCAAATGACGCAGTTTGGTGCTTATTTTCCCCCCATGTTAAACAACAGTCGAAGTTTAAGCAACCAGGCTAATGTGCTGCATAGCTAAATACATATAAGGCCAAAGGCGAGACCGATTGCATTGCAAATGCTTGTTGTTTATATTTGTTACTCCCATGACAAAGTTAATAAGTATGACTTTTTAATATTGGCACTGGTTTGAAATGTGATAAAGACATTTTGTTTAGCATGTTATATGGATGGATGAAGACTATACGCCTGGCTTTAATATCGTGAGCATCACTGGCAAAAGCAGGTGACCCGATGTTTTATTAGTAGTATGCTGCAGCTATACCTGCATTTGGTTTGTTTTAGGCATCTCAGGGGGTACTGTGCCTTTAGAGGTTACGGTCTGCTGGCACACAAATGGTCAAAGGGGCACAGGGTCTAGCCCGGCGTTGTGCTCCCCAAACTATCAGGCTCAGACCCAGTAGCGGCTCCTGGTGGGAGTGCTGCGGGGCGGGGCTGGGGAGGTGTAAGGTGTAGGGGGGTAATAAACTCCGGGATACGGCCGATCGGAGTTAGGTAAATAAATAAATAAATAAAACAAATTGAATTGCACGCGCTGCAACGCATTTGGCGTTGCAGTGCGCGCAATTTAATTCGTTTTATTTATTTCTTTCCGATCGGCCGTATCCCGGAGTTTACTACCCCCCCCCCCCCCACCACCACCCCCGCAGCTCTCCCACCAGGAGCCGCTACTGCTCACACCTGGTAAATTTCCTAGCTTCCCCAAAAGGAAACTGTGACCTTTCCATAAACCTCCCAAATAGTTATGGTCCTTTAGATGGGAATGTTAGGAGTGAGACAGAACTGTGAGAGATCCCCCATTTGCAGGTGATTTTGGAGAGCTTTACTATGTGATGAAGACTAGTTTGTCTGGCTCTCCCAGGCCGCCCCTGCATAGAGCCGAGACTGGGAACAAGAGTATAGTCAGCTCTTCTGGCACCTGGGTGGCCTCCCTCTCGACAAAGCCTCTCAACATGAGTTGGGGCTCCCCAGGGAAGACTGAGATACTGCTCTCACTACCCTTCATTTATTGGGCAAGTTTTGGAAAATGCGCTCTTCCCTTCCATATCCACTGAGGCACCCAATGATGCAGGCTCACCCGGTGGCAGTCACAGATTCTATTTGGCAAGCATTGTTGGGGCTTACCCGAAGTGCCCTGTACCATGATGCAGTTATATATTTTTACAGCAGGACTGAAGAGGTTTAATTCATTAGAGTGTACTTCCCATTCCAGAATGTATTTTTGCAGCTAGACAGCATTTTGAAGTGCGTGCAATGCACACTCAAATGAATTCAAATGTTAAATTCTTGCAGGCTTATTACAAAAGTCCCGTTCATTTCAGGGGTGCGACCAAAAGTTGCTGAGATTTACATGTGGCTTTTTAGGACTTCTCCCTTCGGCAGCGGAAAAAAGAACACCAAAACCTAGGGGTAACCTCGCAGGTTCTACTTTCATCTGCTTATGTTCAGTCATTTAGGTGACTGTCTCTGTTCTGCTGCTGCCATGAGATACATATTTGGGGCCATATTTACTTATGCTTTGTTCCAATTTGGTGTTATTCTCTATTGCAAACCTGACGCGAAGTGTTATGTTGGATTTACTATCCAACACAAATCTAGATTTGTCTTGGATAGTTTTCCAAATTAATGCAAAGTTGCACTATGCTTTGTTTTGTGTTACTTTGTGTCAAGGGGGCATTCCATGGGTGGTACAATGACATTCCTATTCCCACTGTGTACATGGTTCCGAAGACTTCGGAACCACGTACACAGTCAGAGGTTTGATTCCTTGGCGCCGGATTGATTCACTCTCCTGTCCTCACGCCCTGATTCATTTTGACTTCGTACTTTCTAACAATCTCGTCTTGCCCCTGACGTCTCCTTGCCCCCCCCTCACCGGATCAAGACCATCCCATGGTCCCGCGCAACCGGCAATTTGCCCCCAACGCGCTTGTGGTTCCCGGTCATGAAAATTCTCTCTGCTTCTTCTGCGAAAACCCAGGATTTCACCCTTATTAGACGCTCCACTTACTGCCTTTTTAGAAGCACTACCACCTAAATTAATGACCTCTTGTCCTGATGATGACCTGAAAACATACAGGTTGAAACGCCGTCGACTACACAGTCAAGAACTTAGGCGCTCTTGTGGTCAATTCAATTACCTAAATATTATTGTACAAATAACCTGTATAAAGTTTTACAGTCTTTTTTGACCACTTTTAATACTTTTTCCAATTCGCCGTTCACGCTGTTCTATTGCACTCTTGTGTCACTGCGCCGTTCACTTTTCACTAGCACGTCCAGTGCCCACTTTGTGTGTATTATGGTCATTTTCTAAAAAGTATGTATTGTAGTGCTTCTTAACTACTTACAAGAATACATAAAATAATTTTTGATTTCCATTACCTTTCCAGGCTCTGTGGTCTCCCTTCTCTTTTTTCTCCCGCCCTATATGTGATTGAATTCACTATTTATAAATTGTCTTTTCCAATTCACTTTTGGTAAATTGTCTTTTTCTAATCAACCTTCCAGTTGAGACATTGTTTTTTTGTTACATATCCTGCCCGGTCTCACCTGGGTTAACGGGCATTACTCCTGTTAAGCGTTATCTCGGCATATAATGGAAGCACTCATAGCATATCATGGCACTGTGTGAATTAACATAGATGTGTGATACAAATAGATTTGTAACTGCTTGAGAAATCTTTTGCATTATTTTATGAATTGTTCATTTAATGTTTACTCCTTCGCTTATTGCTGGTAGTTTGAGCTTGTATGTTACTACCTAATTGCCTTTAAGTAAAAGGTCGTGTGATAAAACTATCTCTAACATTATCAATCAATTGATCAATCAATCAACCAATCAGTAGATTTATAGTGCACTTCTTGTCACCCCTGAGGATATCCAGGCACTGGCAGGATCCAGTTGATTAGCCAAATAGCCAGGTCTTCAGGGACTTAGAACTTTAAAAGAAATGTGGAGGTTTGTAGATGAAAGGGTAGTTCGTTTCATGTCTTAGCTGCTAGGTAGGATAAGGAGCGACCTTCGCATTTGCAACGCTGAATGCAGGGGGTGAGGGTTAGAGAAAAGGATGAGAATCGGAGGTGTCTGATGGGCTGATAGAACTTCAGGCATAGGTTCAAGTAGGCAGGTTTGCAGTTGTATTGGGCCTTGTATGCATTAGTGAATTCTTTTTTATACAGGGAGACAGTGGAGTTCTCTGAGGTAGCTGGGATGTGGGTTCATCTAGGGGGATCCTGGAAAAGTCTGGCTGCGGCGTTCGGTATGGTCTGTAGTTGTTGGAGGATTAGAGCTGTTATCTCTGTGCAGAGAATTTTGCCTTAGTCCAGTTGGCTGGAGATGAGGGCCTGGGTGATGGTGTGTCTTGAGCTTGGGGTAGCCATTTGAATACCTTACGAAGCATGCAGAGGATGAAGAAGCAGGAGGAGGAATCAGAGTTGACTTGAGTCACCATGGTTAGCTTTTTGTCCAGAATGATGTCTAGGTTCCTAGCTTGGTCAGTGGGGGTAGGAGTAGGTCCGAGTAATGATGACCATCAAGATGCGGGACTGACCATCAAGATGGGGAGTTTTTGTTTCTGAAAATCAGTCTCTCCATGTTGAGCCTTCACCCAGTTGGTGACATCTGTCATTCAGTTGTGGAAGTTGGGATTGGTGGTGTGTTCAGACAGGGAGAGGATGAGTTGTGGGTCGTCAGCGTAGGATATGATGTTGAGTCCGTGGGTTTTGGCAATGCTAGACAGAGATGTCATATAAGGGTTGAAGAGGGTGGGGCTGAACAAGTATCTTTGGGGTACCCCATGGATGATTTCCTTGGGTTCAGAGGTGAAAGGAGAAGGTTGACTTTTTGTGCTCTTCTGGTGAGATAAGAGGCGATTCCTCTTAGAGTGGCTCCTTGGATGCCTATATTGTGATAAGTGTGTAGTGGGAGACTGTAGCAAAAGCTGCTAGGAGGTCCAGAAGGGTCAGAGCCGCTGTCTCTCTTTGGTTGAGTAGAGCTTGGATGTCATCAGTAGGTGCAATGTGGGATTTCTTGGGGCTGTGGTTGCTATGGGATCCTGATTGGTAGGAGTGGGATAGGAGGTTTTGTTCCTGATGTGAGGAGAGCTGTTGGTTGATTACTTTTTCTAGTACTTTGTCCAGTAATGAAAGCAGGGATATTGGTCAGCAGTTGTTGAGTTTGCTGGGGTCTTCCAGTAGTTTCTTTAGTAGTCCAATGACTTCTGAGTATTTCCAGTCCTCGGGGAAGGTGGCCTTGGCAATTGAGGTGTTGAACAAGGTGGTGAGCATGTGGCTGATTCTGGCTGCACCTAGGTTGAAGATGTGGCGAGGGCATGGTCAGTTGGGACCCCTGAGTGGACTGAGTTCATGATGGAGGTGGTGTCCTTTATTTGTAATGCTTTTTACATATCCAAAAATAAAGGCCACCTAATTCTGAGATTCCCAAATAGCAGAACAGGTACCAAGTGAGAATTTACCCATTCCATTCTTGTATGTACTTGGAACAGACAGGGTGGTAAGCCTTGGTCTTTGCCAGGTGCCCAAGGCTTGCAAAACATGTTGAACAGTAGCATAATGCATGGCACTTGTGTTTAGAGTCTGAACTTTTTGATGCACTTTTTCTAGTTTGCCACTGCCATGGAGGTTGCAATGAAAATGAAAAAAGGTTCCCACATGCAGGAAAAAACTTCCTAAGGCATCGGGGACTCCTCATTTTTTTGTTTTGCATATATTAACTCTGTATTGGGGATTTATTTCTTTAAAATGAAAACAATGCAAAGTGGACCACTAAGACAAGGTGGCTCGCCCAACTTTACTTTAAAACCAGAAGTGCACTTGCCATATCAGCATATCTATACAAGAATTTATATGACGTTAGTACACATCCTGCACGCAGAGTTCCTGGTTTATGGCAGGGCCTCTTCCATTTAGCATCTGTAAGAATAAACATCATGTGGGTGGCTTATGTTTTATGAATTTGAATTGCTACATGTTATCTCAGTATTAATCTGCTCTATAAAGTTCTGCAGTCAACCTTTCGACATCTTTCAGCCCTGTAGCCATTTTAATTATAGAATTCTTTTCTGGCTGTACAGGAAATGTTGACCCATTTCTCTTACCACAAAAGATGCTTTGTATCTTCCAAGATCCTGTTTACCGTGTGTTTTTTTTTAAAGTAGTAACTCTTTTACAACCAAGACTGCAAAGGTATGTGCTTCCTGAGGTTGTCTCTGTTCTGTGTATGCCGTACAATTATCCCGCATTTAGTGGTGCCAGCATATATACTCGGAATATTGTTTATAATACACTATGGGACCTTCGGCCTCCAACCGGAGGCCGCAAGGTAAAGGGGGCCCTGCAAGGGCCCCCCAAACACACTGTCTGACAGGGTTTCCATGTCAGAAAGGCCGATATGGAAACCCTGCTGGAAACCATGCATCGTAATCCGGATGGCGTAAACCGCCATCCATTTGAATTTCATGCCGGTCCCGACAGGCTTCTTGAGCCCGTCAGAAGCCACCCGGAATGACGGGTCAGTTTCAATTCTGACCGGCTTTAACAGCCGGTTGGAATTGAAACCGATGATGATGAGTGTCGGAGGCTTTCTGACACTCATCGTAATAGGCCCCAATATATTTTTCACAGTGTTAATTTACATTAAAGGCAATGACATTTAGCTCCTATTTATTACCCCAGAAACAAAACAGCAGTAGAAAAAAGAAGGTCGTTTAGCTGTTGTTGGGTAGATTGTTACCACACCATGTTGGCCTCTGCTATACTGCACAGGACTGCCCACCCTCTGATGACATTCTCACATACCTGTTAGACATCTTACTACCTTGTGTGCATAGACCACTTTGGCGGTTGTAGATAAGGGTGGGCACTTTGCATAGCAGGTGCCATGTAGTTTTGGCCCCGCTCAGCAATCTATTCTATTTTTTAAAAGCAAACCTTCAAAATGGGCGTTTATACAAAAAGAGCAAGAACAAACGCTCCTGATGTGCTGGTAATGCCCAGTCCATGCTTTGGGTTAATTTGTACTGTTTACTGTTTTAGACTGCCAGACTTTTCCTAGTGGTCTTGAAATGAAAAATTTACATTAAAAAGCAAATACTGACTGGCTGTCTGTAGTAGGCTGGCCACTGGCAGAAGATTTGTGTCAAAAGAAATTGCTTTTTCTGTCTTCCCAGAAGCCTATAGTTTCTTCTATATCTAAATCGAAGTGGTGGGCTGGGTAACAGACAAGTTGGATGGGACAGTAGCCCTGCCAATTTCATGAAAGGCTCCCACTTCACAAAACTTTAAATTAGCTTATTAGTTCTAATTGAGTTATTATACAGATCATATGGTTAACAGAGCTATTCCTCTTAATAACCATGGTACCGTGTCGCATAGCCCAAAACAGACGCTTGAGCAAAATGTTGTGTTCAGTATTAGGGTTATGTATGTCTATTGTCCTCTCAAGTGTACTCATCCTATTCATGTTTCAAAGCCCAACTCCTGGTGTGAAACACAGAATGCTGACCCGTTATCTGCTGTTAAGTTATTATGTTGGGGATTATTAAATGGATTACTACCAACTGTGACTCCCATCTTCCCTATATTTCGGTGACGATTCTGTCCCCCAGCACCTACTGCCTTCCTTGGTGCTCCAATGGTGTCCCTGCTTGCCGGCCTTTGAGATTGCCTCAAGCCTCCCCTTAGCAGTTTGTCACCTTGCCTCTCAACGTCTGCCAGTGGATCCAGAGAACCAGGATCAAAGCTCTCATGACTGTCGCCACCACTCGAGCTCACCCTGGGTGCTCCTCATACATTAGCACTTCACTCAGTGGCAGTGGTGGCCAAGGCCGAACTGACTGTCGCGGGCACCCACTTTCTCCTATGGGCCACTAGGGTAGGGGCTGGTTTTAGACCCCTGGGGGGGGGGGTGTTTTTGTTACCAGGGGGAGCGGTTTTGCAGCATTGCACGTTGGCGTTGCGGCGAGTGCTAGGTAAGTGGTTTTATTTATTTATTAATTTACTTTCACCTATCCCAATGTATGTCGAACTTCACTACCCCCAACCCACACAACCACACACCTCCCCGCCTCACCGCCCCACAGGACTACCTGTGCGAGCCGCCACTGCTCAGTGGTGTTCCCATAATTCCTCTTCCAGGGTTATTTTGGTATGTGAATTTCCATCAGCCCTTCCACTCATGGTGTTACATTTGCACCCTCCCTGGCCCCATATGGTCACCTGACAGCATAGTTTCCTTCCTGATTACCTCCCTGTTCCTCACCTGCAGCAGCTTCCCAACATTGCTCACAAGGATCCTTTCTTGTTATTCAATTTTTCCCCATTCTATTCCAAGACTCTGTTGCATTCTAAATCACACAACATTTCAGCGAAACCACACGGCTTGGTGGCCATTTTTGGAGCGCCGTTATACAAACTACACCTCAACTACAAGACAGTGCTTAGCATTGGCTGCTCTTAAACCAGCAAGATCCTGAGCCACTCTCCTGGAGCACCAGATCCTCACAAGAAGAACTTACCTGCTTATTCTCTACCAGCTGCAAATCTGGTTTGGCAGTGGCTGATTTTTCTTCTCAAGAGAAATGGTGGAAACAGCATCACTGAAACAGAATCGCATGGATTTCCGGTGGGTGGCTATTCTGAGAAAATCTCTCTCCAGCACCGTGCCTCTGCGTATGCCTGTATTAGACACTTCTCATTGGTGCTCTTCAAAGCAGTCACTCCTACTTTCTTCAGGAAATGTAAGGAACCACAATTCCGCTTCTTCCATTCGCTACTGAGAAGGGCCTGTATGTCTGCACTATTGACAGTAAATTGTGGCTAGGCCAGGAAAGGCTTTCTGTTCAAGCTGTTCTTATTGGCTGTATTATTCATTCTAAGCATTTTTAAAATACTTTTCTTAATCTCTACACAGGATTATGACTGTTCTTACTAGTGCCACTATAGCTGTTTGAGCCGGAAGTAGGACCCGTTTTTGCACGCGCAAGCAGGTTTGCAAACCCGTTTGAGCATGCAAAAACATCATGGGCCATGTACAAAGCCTATTTAGCGAGTCGCAATTTATTTGAGACTCGCTAAATAGGTTTTGCGACTCGCTATTTAAAAGGGATGTTCCCTTTCAAATAGCAAGTCTCAAAACCATGTACTAATGTTTTGCAACCGCAATTGTGGTCGCAATACACTCGCACCTTCTTCAAGTAGGGGGTAGTGCGATCCCAAATGGGAAGGGGTCCCCAGGGGACCCTTTCCCCTTTGCAAATGCAAACAAAAATATTTTTTAAGGGCAAGCAGTGGTCTTAGGACCACTGCCTGCCCTTAAAAAATGAAACAAAGACGTTTCTTTATGTTATTTTTTAAATGCATCCTGTTTTCCCTTAAGGAAAGCAGCCGCATTTTTAAAAAAAAAACTGCTTTATTTCAAAGCAGACTCAGACGTGGTCTGCTGAGCCCAGCAGGCCACCATCCCTGGGAGGGCCTGTCATTCCCAATCGGCTCGCAAATTGCGTGAAGCTCATTAACATAAATGAGCCTTGCAATTTGCGACCCCATTGGGAATTGCAAACCGTGTTAAACACACTGTTGTACATTTTATTTTGCACCTCGCAATTTGCGACTCGCAATTAGTAGCGAAATGCAAGGCGCAAAATAAAATGGTCATACATCTGGCCCTTAGTCAATTCAATTCAATTCAATTCAATAAAGCCTTATTTGATTCTTAATTAAGAGAATCATAAAAGCACATAAAAAATTACAACATGATTATCAAGTCATAAAATAATTTTTTTAAATATGAGGTATATAGTCTCCAAAATTGATTTTACAGAAAGACAGTAGTCCATTCGCTTAATCAAACTCAAAATGGTCTCACATCATAATGGTTTTCCTACATTTAAAAACATTTTTTAAAACACAATAATGGAAGTAATAACAAATTTGTTCTCTAGCCCCTTGCGTGCGCATGACGGAACCACGCCGTCATGAGTCACGGGCGAGCTGTGCTCATGACGGCGTGGTTCCGTCATGCTGCGGCCGCTCCGCCTACGCGGCACTAATACCCCGCCTGTGCGGGCGAAATGAAGAGTGGGCGGAGTCGTGACGGAACCACGCCGTCATGAGCACAGCTCGCCCGTGACTCATGACGGCGTGGTTCCTTCACGAGCATGGTGGCGCCGCGCTCACCCCACACACCCCCAGCGCCGCGGCGGAATTTGCACCGCGGCGAAGGGGCTAGAGATTGTAAGACCAGGAGTGCAGGAAGACATTGTCTAAGACTGGGTGATCTTAAGATCAGAAGCATCCACCTCCTTCTCTGGACGAAATATAATTTACAAAAGAAGAATACATGCAATGACGACTGTGGAGATAAGTCATCGCACGGGCATTTACACATCAGTCTGGACTAGTCATTCAATTCAGGAAAACTAATTGTTCTGTGTATGATGCCTAATCTTAAGCGCGTTAAGAGGAACCTGTCGTAGTCGCCTACGGTGATCCTTATCTACGGCTGTATATTGAATGTGGTTAAAGTAAGATGGTGCGCCTGAACAGTTGATTTTGCCAATTCAGTAATATTTCTATTTGCTTCCAATAAGCGCAGGCAAATACTTTTAAGATCTTTCCTGGCAACTGTACTCATGGTGTTGGGGTCATTATTAATATTCTGGTTGGCCAAGGTTACATGTGAATTTATTTATATAGGTTGGCCACCTAATTTGCATGGCCCCATCTATCCCACTGCTGTCATTCAAGATTTGGCGCTTAAGTTGCGTTTTCTCAGTGCTCCAGATCCTGTGCCACAATAGGACTGGCTGGATTTTTATAATGTCCATTAAATATGGCATGCCCAATTCTGTATGGCAAATGTGGGTGGAAGTACTGTCTGGGACGGCCAGCAAAAACCTAAAAAAGGTGTTCTCGGCAATCTGTAAAGAATTGACGTCAACATGACCACAGATGCCAGCACCATAAGTGGCAATTGACACACACTTTGCCTTGTATATTTGCAGCAGTTCTACCGGAGGGCGTCTGCCCAATTTTCTGCTAAAATTTGATAGTGCTGCCAATGCCTTTATAAATAATATTCTGCCGGCTTTAACTGCCTCAGTCCAGGTCCCCATTCCGTCAAACAAGATCCCTAAGTAAGAGAAAGTTTTTGAGCATTCAATCCTTTAAGCGTCTATATAGAAGTCTCTGCTCTTATTACTACCGACCCCACACTTCATTATGAATGTTTTTGAGCTATTAACGGTGAGACTCAAGTCAGACATGAGCATAGAAAAGCTGGAAACTACTCGTTGGAGGCCCAGCGGAGTGCATGCCATAAGGACTGCGTCGTCCGCGTACAAAAGTGCAGGTATGGGGCGTGTATCAACTAACGGTAGGTCCTGGCACTCTTTCACCAATACGCGTCCTAGGTCGTTTATATAGAGTGTGAAGAGGAAGGGTGCCAGGACGCAGCCTTGTCTGACTCCTCTCATTATACTAAATAATTTTGTACACTCCCCCTAACCCATAATGGACTCTTGCCTTCACCTCTGAATAGAGTTGCCTCAAGAATAATATAAGTGACTTTTCCACCCCCATTCCCTCTAAAATCCTCCATAGCTTATCGTGGATAATGCAGTCAAAGGCCGCGGTTAAATCAACGAATGCCAGGTATAACCTGCCCCTTTTTGCCTTAGTGTACTTGCTTAGAAGAATGGTTAATTAATACCCTGTTCCATGGTGCCCAAACCCTTCCGAAAGCTATATTGAACATCACTAACAATCGAATGGTCCTCGGCCTAGTCCTGTAATCTAGTTAAAATAACTCGCCCACAACTTTGACTGTGGAATCCAGCAGTGAAATTGGTCTAGAGCACGCTTGATTCTCCCTGTCACCTTTTTTAAAAATCGGAACTGGTATCGATTCAGACCAAGTTGATGAAAAACAGGTCCAACAACTTGCATTGATTACGTGCATTAAAAGCGGTCCCCATAACAAGATGTTAGATTTAAAAAGATCTATGGGGATACCGTCGGGTCCAGGGGCCTTCCCTCCCATACTTGACATGATAGCCTGATTAACCTCAGCAAGGTTGAAATATATGTCAATTTGGTGGCTACTTGGCATTAGTTCTAACTCATCAACTATGCCAACTTCTCCAGATACATCACAAAATGGTTTATTGTACAGTTCGGAGTAATGTAGTAATGTTCCACCCATTCAGCCTCGCTAATAGCTATCTCTATCGACGCTGTACCTCTGTCAACCAGAAAGGGAGCATTAACTGCCTTCCAAAAGGAAGAAGTATCTCTGGTTTCAGAGGCTGTATGTAGGGCACGCCAAGCTTTTTCTTTTAGTGCATGTTTCTGTTCTTTTAATGCACACCTATATTCCCTTCTGGCCTCTTTAATATTGTCTCGATTTTTAACTGATTTGTGTTGGGTATGTTTAAGTTTTGAGTAGGCATTGGTACATTTAGAATCAAACCACCCTTTTGCTTTAGTAACTTTTTTTATTAGTCTTCACAAAAAGGGCTTTTTTAATATGATCTGATTTTGAAAAAGCCTTTTATGATGTCTTTGTGAGGAGTTGTCTCGTCAAGGCAAGCAAGAAAGGCATCTTTGCAGTTTACCACAGCCTTTCTTGTAAACTCATCAAGGTCCACATTTGCCCAACGGAGCGAGTACCCGTTTAACCTACTCAAAGTTATATTCCCAACAATGTGAGTTGGACTATCACTTGTGTTTATCACGTTTCTATGTACTGATAAACCTAAGCTCAATGGAAAATGATCTCGCAGGGGGATCGCGTGAGGACAAAAATCCTGGACACTAGGGGAATGTCTGCTTGACAGTAAAATGAAATCTATAATTGAAAACGTACCGCAGCCGTTAAAAGTGGGGCTGAAAGAAATAGGCGGAGAACATAGATTATTGGCAAATCCTAGATCAACGGTGAAAATAATTTCATTTAAAAGATCCCCATAGATTGTGTATAAAAGACTAATATCTTCATCAATCGAGATACCACAGACACCTCTTTCAGCATGTTGACACAAAGCAGAGTTAAAGTCCCCTCCCCAGATAATAAGTAAATCCTTTGTTTTGGAGGCATGTAAGCTGATAACTTATTTTTCTCAGTACCCCCTCAATCAATTCATTGGGAACGTTGTTATAAAAGTTCAATAAGGCAATAAGGAGTGATTTGTCAACATCAATGGTAATAAGTTGGAAATACCTATCTGCGACATTCAATACAATTTTACTTATATTCCTACAGTTTGAAACATAGGTGAATAGACCCACCCTTTGATCTTCCGTGGGACGATGTAACTGCCGTCGTATGATTGTTTTTGCAACAATTCATGTAAATAGGCTCTTCTACCCAAGTTTCCTGGAGGCTAACTATATCAAATTTCCCAACAAAGTCAGACCATACCTGGTTATTCACCTTAGTTTTTAAACCTGCAACATTCCAAAATATTACATGGCAATGATCTTTCCTCTTATGTCCCTTATTCATCTCTGTCTTGGACCATCGGAAGGTAATGTGGGAACATCAGATGGGGCTGAAGGTGGAAGATTATCGATATCTGTCTCAGTGCCATCAGGCATAATTAGGAACCCTACAGATTGGTGATGACAGTTTTAGATAAGATATGTTGGTTGTTGATTGAGGCAATTCATGTTTCTAGGGACTAAACACCTAAGTGTGTTGCTTGTGTGGAGATCTGTGTTTTTTCCCTTATCTCGGCAGACCTAGTGCCTACTGATGGTAGTCAATCAACCTCCTCTAAGTTTGGGAGCATGTCAAATCGATTGTGAACTGGAACGTTATATAAGGGACCATGAGTAGCTTTTTGGGGTCCGCTAGGTTCTTTGATGTAGTTGTTATTAGCAGGCTGGTAAAAATATCCCAAGGGGACTAGATTGATACCTTGCACTGAGATAGAATAATTGCCTGCTCTGCTCAATATCGTTTGTGCAAGCTGCGGGGTTTTAGGTCAGTACCACACAATCCCCATAAAGGTTCTTACATCCTATACCTCTCAAACTCACTCTTCTGGCCATTTTGAATTCAGCGAAAAGCTTCTCAGTTAGACCTGTTTTTGATCCTAGCCAGGGATTTATTCCTCAAAGTGTCCCATGACTCCATCACCCCAGACGTTAGCTAGCACTACAGTATACGGGGTTACAGCTGGAGGTAGATCCAAGTAGGTCATTTCAGTCTCATGGCTACTCGGAGGTATGGATAAATTCGTGCTCTTAGCACCAGAGTTTGCCAGAGAGTACGCTCCCGTACTTTTACTCTCAACCGCTGACGAGGTGATGTTATCAGAAGATGTATAGGTATATAAAGGCCTAGCGGGTGCTAAGGTTATTGAGGGATAAAGAGTAGGAGGTTTAGCAGTCCATATATTTTGGTCCTTGTTACAAAAAGCCTCCCAAGAATGTATTTGATTAGTGGGTGCTGTACGTACGTATCGAGTATGTGCCTTCTGGATGATCCGGGCCGATGTTACCAATAGTGCCCGGTTTTGTGGTGTTTAACTTGCAATTATTCAGGCATCTCTTTACTGAATCTTCCAACACTCTGACTCTACTAGTTAGGTTGGTTAAAGTATCTCTAAGATAAATATCTAGTGCGTCCATTTAGCTTACAGAAATCGCTCTGAGTACACGAGTAAACACTAGCTAGAGGTTTTTCCTTGTTGCCTAGTTTATGTGGAGGGTGAATTTTATCCTTTTTGAGTGCCTTTTTACAAAGTTTAGGGGGTATCGCCCTTGGTTCTAGTAATAGTTCCTCTATTATATTGGGGAGGGTTTCTGGGTTTCTTGAGTGCTTTGTAGGCAGTTGGTAATCGCTCTCCTGGTAGCTTACTGAAATGTGCTCAGACACATTCAGTATGCAACCATTTGCAATTGACTTACTACTGAGTGCTTCTACTGGAGGGGCACATGAACCCTCTGCAGCCTCATCAGTGTTTAGACCTAATACAGGGACCTCTTCAACAGAGATAATCTGCTGTTCGATGGTCCCCATTGTCCCCGTTATGCAATTCAACAAAGTCAAACGAGGCCCACCCCCCCCCCCCCCCCCCCCCCGGTTTGGGCTATGTTTTGGCCTGAGAGTTTGTAGCTGTCTTCTTGCCAATTTTACCGAACTAACAGTATATAAACAAAATAGGAGTTCTACTTGAGTTCCTTTATCAGTCTTAGACTTTTAACAATAAGTATAATATACCCTCGAGCTTGTGACGTTTGTAACACGTAGTCAACCAGTGGGTTGTATAGCACGTCCAGTCAAGTTGTAAGTTACAGACCCACCACAATAGTGTATGCAAAAAATGTCTGAATCAAAGAAGAGAATGTCCCAGACTCAAAGAAAGCATGTATGGAGATGAGCAAAAAAACAAGCTGATGAAAATAACTCACCCACGCTGATGTAGTAAATCTATTAGTGAGTCACAACACCCTGCAGAACAAAACCAAGAGCGTGGGCCCAGCCCAGCCTCTTCCTGCCTATAAAACGCTAAGACAGGCCCGTCTTAGCCCGATCTTCGCCCAGTCCAAGCCGGGGCATGCCCGGCGCGCGTCCCTCGCTGCGGGACCAGCTCTAGGTTTTTAAAGCATCCGCCCAAATCCAGGGGCCGAGAAGAAAGTGCACAGTGCTGGTCTGATGAGGGTCCGGCAAGAGTCCGTTTCTGAAGTGCTGCTGTGCGGTGCGGTGCAGAGCGGTCTCCCGTGCTGCGGGACCGGCTCTGGGTTTTTAAAGCATCCGCCCACCTCCAGGGGCCAAGAAGAAAGTGCACAGTGCAGGTGTGGCGAGGGTCCAGCAATGAATATTCAGAAAGTATAGAGTGTCTTAATGTACATTTTACTGATTAACCCCTTATTGTGGTAGAGAGAGATACATTTTATATCCAAGTTCAGCTTCCTAATGAACCCAAAGATTCATATTTAGCAACTTTATGCATATTGGCATCACCATGTGAAATCAATGTGATGTTGGATGTGTATACAAGAGACCAAACTCTAATACGCTGTGTCAGTAAAATAATTGATGAACAGCTTCTGACGCACAGAAATCCGGCACTCAAAGACACTGTTGATATAGTTAACAATATAGATGTCTCTCTATGTTCTCTCACAGTATTAGCAGATATACATTCCCCATCGGTGAGGTTTGTACAATCATATGCCAAGTTTCAACACAATTCTGACACCAAGAACAAGTATAAATCTAGTTCCAATTCCAATTCATATCATAGATGTTTATGGTGTGGATCACACTCTCATGCAGCCTGCATAAAAGCTGTCAAACCATTGGGAAAGAATGTTTCAAGTGTCAAAAATGTTGGCCATGTTTCTAATGTGTTCCAAAATACAGCAAAGGGGATCAACTCCATACAGGATCATGGGAACAATTGATTGAACTCAAAAATGAATGTAATTCTTGTTATTTATGATTCTCCTCAGTCATTTGACTTTAATGGGGGAAGGATTTCCACAGTTCAAGAGAACACCCTAGAAGTTCATGAGGAGCCTTTTGTTCCTGGGAGAAATGCTTGCAATTTAATTTGAATAACCGCTGGCATTCACTCAGGGTAGCATGCCAACCCATTGTCCTTTTGCCAGCCAGGTGCAATTCAGTCTTGACCCTGCTCAAATAGGATCTTTTAGAAATTGGGTGACTGGTGTGTGAGCCCTGGTCATGCAGCAACTACAGTCCTAGTCAGGGGTAAGGCAGAAGCCAACCCTAAACTAACCTTTGCTCAACCCTCTGGTAGCTTGGCACAGAGAAGTCAAGCTTAAAATAGGGTCAATGTGTAAAGTATTTGTGCAACACTTCAAACAGTAAAACTGTAAAAACACCAGGCAAAAATATCATGCACCAGGCTAGATAAATAGAGCTAAATTTAATAAATGAAACATGACCAAAAACACGAACTCCAATCAGTAGAACCAAAGGTATGAATTTTGAAAGAATAAAGAACAAAATAGCTTCTAAAAGCATAAAGTGCCAACTGGGGATATCTGGTTGCACTGGACCAGGTCAAAGTTAAAAGTTCAGGCAGACGGCAATGGAGTGCAGGTCGGATACAGTCCCAGATTAGACCTGCTGAAGTTTTACCTTCTAAAGTTTTGTGCCAGAAGTCCTATTCGCATAAGAGAGGGTCGCAGGAAGGAAGGAGAGCATCACTGGCAGTGGTAAGGGTGGTGCAAAAAACAGGCCAGTGTAGTTAACTGGTAGGCTTGAGCTTTGCGTTGGCAGTTTGTAGTGTTCATTACATACTGGGAATTGTGGTTATATGATATCATGTAATAGAATCTGTGTATGTAAGAATGCTTTGTTCTTTCATCAATTCATTTGGCCCTTGTTCTGGCTAAACCACAGATAGTACATTCTAGATCCTCTGCTTTCTGATCACTTGCTGGAGATGGACAAGGGTTAGCCATCAGTTTTCTAAGTAGATCGACAATAGGTTTCGTTGTCATCGCTTTCTCAGAAGATTTGGATTCTTGTTGTGGATCACTGGTTCCTACTATTTTTAAATACATTTTTCCCAGGCTTTATTTCATTGTATACAACTTGTAGCACTTGTTACAATGATAAAATATTTGATCCTCTTCACCAATCACTTTCAATCTTTTGTGAACCTCGTCTTGCCGTATTTCTGTGGCATCTCAAACTCTCTTCTGTCCAGCCGGAGTTGATGTTAGCTTTTCTTTCAGATTAGTTTGGCATATCACACATTTTTCTTTGTTGAAGGAGTCCTTAAATTTTGTAGTTAGCAGCACTTTGTCAGGAAGTAAAGATCCTCTGCTACATGTGTGCCGAAATGTGGTTAGAGTCAATGGAACAAATTGTTGGAATGTGGCAAGAGTGGTTAAATCCATACGAGGAACCACCTGGGACAGTCTGGATATATCTGGTGAGAATGATGCTGCTTCTGGTTTTGAGTCAGGTATTGGAAGAAAGGGTGATATGAGCATGTCAAACTGGCCGGAAAATTGTTTGCCTGAGATTCGCTGAAGTTGATATTAGGCAGGTTCCTCTCAGGTTCATGAAGTGGCCTGAAATTCATGATGAGTTTTTTTAGTTCGAGCTTGGTGCAATGTACCATTATTGGTTCGAGGTTTTGCTTTCATGTTTTTGTACAGGGCACAGGGTCAGACTGATTTGCATATGGCCATGTCTGAACTGGGGTGGCGGAGTGAGCTAAAGAATGATGATGGATTAAACCCAGATCATTTGACTGGGGGTGAGTGCTTGCAATGTTCAACACTCCGTCCATCATCCCCTTTGGTTTTGCTTTGTTCGCCCTAAGTTGGCAGGGTATGTCCAGACGTGGGTCCCTTGCTCACTTTGCCACTGGATTCAAGCTAGCCTGGCTGATGACGGCTGATTAGCCAGAAACCGGTTCCAGGATGCTTGTTTCCAGTCCAGGGAAGACATGGCTTGGCAGTTCGGGCTGGACTGTTCCCATAAGGCACAGGGTGAGTCTGATTTGCATATGGCCATGTCTGAACTGGGATGGCGGAGTGAGCTAAAGAATGATGATGGATTAAACCCAGATCAGTTGACTGGGGGTGAGTGCTTGCAATGTTCAACACTCCGTCCATCATCCCCTTTGGTTTTGCTTTGTTCGCCCTAAGTTGGCAGGGTATGCCCAGACGTGGGTCCCTTGCTCACTTTGCCACTGGATTCAAGCTAGCCTGGCTGATGACGGCTGATTAGCCAGAAACCGGTCCCAGGATGCTTGTTTCCGGTCCAGGGAAGACATGGCTTGGCAGTTCGGGCTGGACTGTTCCCATAAGGCACAGGGTCAGATTGATTTGCATATGGCCATGTCTGAACTGGGGTGACGGAGTGAGCTAAAGAATGATGATGGATTAAACCCAGATCAATTGACTGGGGGTGAGTGCTTGCAATGTTCAACAGTCCGTCCATGATCCCCTTTGGTTTTGCTTTGTTCGCCCTAAGTTGGCAGGGTATGCCCAGACGTGGGTCCCTTGCTCACTTTGCCACTGGATTCAAGCTAGCCTGGCTGATGACGGCTGATTAGCCAGAAACTGGTCCCAGGATGCTTGTTTCCGGTACAGGGAAGATCAGTTGACTGGGGGTGAGTGTGTGCAATGTTCAACACTCCGTCCATCATCCCCTTTGGTTTTGGTTTGTAGTGTTCATTCATACTGGTTATATGATATCATGTAATAGAATTTGTGTATGTAAGAATGCTTTGTTCTTTCATCAATTCATTTGGCCCTTGTTCTGGCTAAACCACAGATAGCACATTCTAGATCCTCTGCTTTCTGATCACTTGTTGGAGATGGACAAGGGTTAGCCATCAGTCTTCTAAGTGGATGGGCAATAGGTTTGGTTGTCATCGCTTTCTCAGAAGATTTGGATTCTTGTTGTTGATCACTGGTTTCTGCTAATTGTTTAATTAATTTTCCCAGGCTTTACTTCATTGTATACAACTTGTAGCACTTGTTACAATGATAAAATATTTGATCCTCTTCACCAATCAGTTTCAATCTTTTGTGAACTTCGTCTTGCCGTATTTCTGTGGCAATTTAAACTCTCTTCTGTCCAGCCAGAGTTGATGTTAGCTTTTCTTTCGGATTAGTTTGGCATATCACACATTTTTCTTTGTTGAAGGAGTCCTTAAATTTTGTAGTTAGCAGCACTTTGTCAGGAAGTAAAGATCCTCTGCTACATGTGTGCCGAAATGTGGTTAGATTCAATGGAAAAAAATGTTGGAATGTCGCAAGAGTGGTTAAATCCATACGAGGAACCACCTGGGACAGTTTGGAGATATCTGGTGAGAATGATGCTGCTTCTTGTTTTGAGTCAGGTTTTGGAAGAAAGGGTGGTATGAGCATGTCAAACAGGCCAGAAAAGTGTTTGCCTGCGATTTGCTGAAGCTGATATTAGGCAGGTTCCTTTCAGGTTCATGAAGTGGCCTGAAATTCATGATGAGTTTATTTAGTTCGAGCTTGGTGCAATGTACCATTATTGCTTCGAGGTTTTGCTTTCAAGTTTTTGTTTTTATTGGTTTCTGCTCTTTATTTAATAAAACAGCTCTTCACAGTTTGATCTTATACTTTTTGGGTTTGATTTATTTTAAAATGTTTTGCAAGATTTATCCTAAGGGGAAAAGTAAATGCAAGTGTTCATTAGAAACTGAGAATTTGTGTTATATGATGTCAGGTTATAGAAGCCTTGTATGTAAGGCTTAGAATGCTGTGTTAGCATTGTAAGCGCCTTGTTATGAGTTTGGCATTGCGGGAGTGGGACCAACCCGCTCCCGCCCTGCCAAACTCATGTATAAACCGCCTCCCAGATCAGGAGTTTTCTTCTGTTTGGCGGGCTGTTCTTTGGCGTTCCCAGGGCGGTGCCTATGAACTAAGCACCACAATGGGAATGTCAAAAGTAGTACCTGCTTGGCATGGACTCCTGCAGTCCATGCCATCCAGGTACTGGTGCACATGCACACAGGGGGGCACATGCTGCGCCCCCCTCTGTTCATCACATGTCATGTTGCACATTGTTTCCTCACTTCCACACTTTACATGTCGGTCGCACCACCATGAAAAGTGTAGCAGTGAGGAAACTTGTAATATGCTTGGCGGGGCTGCAGCGGCCCCGCCAAGCATATTGCGGCCCGATACTGCTGCACCACCACCAGGCATCTCTGATCCCTGGGGGCTGTGGTGGTCCCACGGTGGCCAAACCGACCTGGTCATAATGGGACAGTCAGAAGACATCCACTCTTGTGCCCCCATGAGTCTGGTGGTCCGTGGACCACCAGACTCGTAATAAAGCACTAAATCAGTTGGAGGAATAGCTGTTGGTGTGTCTGCATGATGTTTCTATGGTGGCAGCTCTTTACCAAATAAACAAGCGTGATTTCTGAACCACTGACGTTGCTGTTTCTTCTTTGTCAAGGGAGCACCACACAGTTATGAACGGATAATTGATGCTTGCTGTACAAAGAGACATACTGATTCTTGGTGGGAGCGGCATAATACTGGTGCTAGCAGGCCAGTTCATGGTCACAAAGAGCCCAAAACCTTGATCTTAAAAGTTTGAAAGCCAACACCAATGGTCCAGGACCTGAGAGGCACCATTTGAGGGTCAGGATCTTGCTGAAGATGAGTCCAGGATCTGTTGGGGAGCCTTTTATCTCCTTGAAGCTCAGATCAAGAGGCCAGCAAACTAGACATTTTAGTCACTCTGGGGTCCTGGTTTCAAGATGAAGTTGTAGTCCAGTTCTTTTTCCTCAGGCAAGAGGGTAGCAGGCAGCTGGTCAGTACAGCAGGGCAGCAGTCCCTTTAGAGCAGCAGTCCATCAAAATGGCAGTCCTTGTAGCAGCATAGCAGTCCTTCTTCCTGGCAGAGTATCCACAGGTCCAGAAGTATATTGAAGTGTTGTGCCTGAGGTTTTTCTCTTATACCCTGATGCACTGGTTCTGAAAGGTGGGAGAAGCTTATAACTCCTAGCCTGGCTCTGAGCTGGTTGAAGTAACAATGCATGATTGTTAGGCCCTTTGTGTGAAGGCAGAGCACATGCTATTCAGTTGTAAGTAGGCCTCTGGGCCTTCCTCTCATCCTGTAAGTAGATGGCCAATCCAGCCACACCTAATCCCTCTATTGTGTCACTGTCTGGGAGAAATTCACAAAATCTAACTTTCAGTTACACCTAGTGGTGTGACCCAAGACAGGGTACAGGCACAAAAGGGATAGGGCAGGACCATTCAATCTTTCTAAAAGTAGCATTTTCAAAATTGTAATTTAAAATCCAACTACACCATAAATTAGGATTTTAAATTAAATTCCAGAGACACCAAACATTAACCGGTAATCTCTTCCAATTTGGAAATTACACTTATAAAGGGCAATAAGGCAACTACAATGCTATACTATGGTAGAGATAGGCCTCACAGTAGTGAAAAGCTAATTTGTGAATTTTTCACTACCAGGACATATAAAATTTCAAAGTACATGTCCAAACTTTTGATCTCAAAGTACCTTATGGGCCACCCTGGGCCTATGTAAAGGGTGAACTATATGTTATAAAAAAGGGTGTTTAAGGCTTGGCAAGGGGGTTTGAAGGCCAAGCCGACATGGCAGTTTGAAACTGCATTCAAGCTGCAATGGCAGGCCTGGGACATGTCGGAGGCCTGCCTGTAATCCCAAAGGGCAGCCTTTCCACCCTTGGGATTACGATACTCGGTCTCAGGCAGGCTTTCCCTTTCGGGCTTTATGACACGGAAAGCCTGTCAGAGAGCGAGTATGGGGGCCCCTAGCAGGACCCCTTGCCTCTGCGGCCTCCAGTTGGGGGCAGTTAATCCCTGCACCCTGTGGCAGGCAACTTTATGTGCCTGCCACAGGATGCAGGGATTAACACTCCCTCCCATTTCCCTATGGGAGCATGTACTACGGATGGTTTATGGTTGTAACACATGCTCCCATAGAGAAATATCAAAATGCGACCGAACAGTGTTTGGTCGCATTCTAATCAGGAGGTCGGGACCGCCGACCGGAGGTCAGTTGGTCCCATTTCCGAGACGGTGTTGGGCAGACGCAAGTCCACCCAACATTTTAATAGGCTCCTTAGTGTGAAAGGGGCGGGCAATGGGTGTTGCGGAGGGCGTTCCACCGTAACACCCATTGATTTTGATGCTGCCCCATATTAAGGGAAAACCTAGTCTTACACTGGCACAACAAGGAGAAATGTTTAATTTCTCTTCGTTTTTGCTGTTTCCATGTGTGCTGCATTGTGCAGCACACATAGAACAAGCAAAAGGTCACTGATTGTTTATGTGCAGGAAGGTGTCCCTTCTTGCACATAAACAATCATTAAAAAATTATGTTTTGCAACTTCTATGTATTAAGCAGCACACATAGACATTTCAAAACACCATTTCAGATTGTTTATGTGCAGGAAGGGACACCTTCCTGCACATAAGCAATCATTCCCCTCAACTCAGGCACTTAGGTGTAAGGGTACCCGCGTTGGCACTAGGCAGTCAAATTAGCGCTAGCACAAGGGGAAACGCAAGGCTGCACCTTATTGTTGTAAATACAGCGTAGCCCTGCATTTCAGAAGTGGTGGAGCGTGCCATTAAGCCAAGGAGGCAAACGCTGCACTCTGCAACTTCCTTGTAAATATGCCCGTAAATTTTCTTAATTAACTATTCACACTCCAATATAAACAAACGCAGGGCAGACAGTGAACATTAAGGGGCCAATTTTGATATCGACTGGAATTGCTTCTACCTGACACGTCTCGTAAACAGGTCCGACCGACCCCCGGTCGGTCGTCCCGATGGCCTGATTTGGATGTGACCGAACACTGTTCGGTCGCATTCCAACATTTCCCTATGTGAACATGTGGCCGTAAACTGCCTGTAGTACATGCTCCCATAGGGAAATGGGAGGGGATGTGGTGCCTGAAGGTGCCTGCCACGGGGTGCAGGGATAAACAGGGGGGCACCATAGGTGCTCTCTTGGCCCCCAACCCGAGCACACAAGGGGTCCTACTAGGGGCCCCAGAACACACTTTCCGACAGGGTTTCTATTCCAGAAAGGCCGCCATGGCAAGCCTACTGGAAACAGTGCATCGTAATCCAAAGGGTGGAAAGAACGCCCTTTGGGATTATGGGCCGGCCTCCGACTGGCAGGTGGGCTCCTTGAGCCCGTCGGAAGCCAGCCAGAATGACCGGCCGGTTTCAATTTGGACTGGCTGATTCATAGTCAGCCAGTCAGAATTGAAATCGACGATGGCAGTATATATGCTTAAAACTATTAAACAATGGGCCTGATTATGATGTCAGTCGGAAAATAAACCTCCAGACTCCTTATTGGATTCGGTTCTGACTGACTAGCGCTCTGCGGTTCTGACCAACCGATTATGATGCTTCCGAACACCGTTCGGAAAGTCTCCTATTGACGTCAATGGGAGCCTGTGTTCCGACAGACAGCACAGGCTTCCATTGAAAAAAGGTGTGGTTTAGGAAAACCTTGCTACCTGTGGTGGGTACCCCATGGTGCCTGTCACACTGTGCATGGTTCTACAAGGGGATCCGTTGGGTACCCCCACAGCCCCAAACTGGAGGTTCAGGGCCTGCTAGTGACCCCCAAAGTCATTTTCCGACAGCCTTTTCATGTTGGACGATCCAAGTTGGAAAGGCTGTCTGAGTCCGACAGCATAATATATTGGTCGGAAACGCCTCCGTAGAGCTGTATGATCCAGGTTCGGCCTACTCAGTTTCCGAATGCCGGTCGGAATCGATTCGGAATGACCCAACGGTTACCTTTCCATCGTATTCGGTCAGTTGGAAATGTTTCCGACTCTGGGTGTTATTATGATGTTGGTCGGAAAGCATTCGGATTGACTCCTTGTTGGAATTGGTTCCGACTGACTCGGGTTCAAAGAGTCTGATCGACCAAATACAATGTTTCCAAACACCGCTCGATCAGACTCCCATTGACTACAATAGGAGCCTGTGATCCGACCAACAATACCGGTTCACATTGAAAAATGGGGTGGTTGTGGAAAACCTTGCACCCTGTCGCAGGCACCCCATGGTGCCCGCCACACTGTGAATGGTTGTAAAGGGGGGTCCCTTGGGTACCCCCACTGGCCCCAATCTGAGGCCTCTGTGTGAAGGGAGGCCTGCTACAGGTCCCCAAAGTCAGTTACGGACAGCAGTTTTGTGTCGGACAGACTGATTCGGAAAGGCTGTCCAAATCCGACATCGTAATACGTCGGTCGGAAACGCAGTCCACAGACCTGTACGATTCTGCTCCAACCGACTCAGAGTCTCCTAATGCCAGTCTGAACTGAGTCCGAAAGACCAAATGTTTAGTTCTATCGTAATCGGTCAGGCGGAAATGTTTCCTAGTCGGTTGGAAAAGATGGGTTCCGACCCGGGTTAGGAAAATCCAAATGCTGTTCGGAGCCTTTCTGACAGACATCGTAATGAGGCCCTCAGTCGGAAACATAGGTTTCGACACAGTTTAGGAAAATCCAAATGCTGTTCGGAGCCTTTCCGACCGACATCATAATCAGGCCCAAAATGTTTTTTTTTAAAAACTACATTATAATTAATTCATACACATAAAACACCAACTCCCCAAAAATAATCTTTTATTTGGAGAACCTATATATAATTTTTTTTTTAAAACGTAGGGTCAGATTAAGGTATTGGGCTGACCGCAACTGACTGGCTGCTGGGTGCGGTCCGCCCAACATCTGCCATTTAGGTCCGTCTGCCACATTACAATTCAGCGGGTTCAGGCATCAGGCGGAGGGACTATCTGCTGCACTTCTAGCATCAGAAACACTCATAATCCCATAATGACGTTGGAGCCAGCCTTGGTTCCACTGTCAGAATTATGATTAAGACATGTTTGTCTTTACATGTCAGTCCCTCATCAGCCTCCACTATGAGGCCTGGGGGGCACCTATGGTGCCTGCCACATGGTGCAGGGATGTTTAAAAACATCAATTTCCCAATGGCAGGTTGTGCTGCGGGCCTTTCCCACCCGCTACACAAGCTGCCATTGTAAAATGGTCGTGTCTGATTGCACATAGGGCTGTCGCATCTAAATTGTGCGGTTGAAACCGTTGACCTATGGTCGGGTGTTTACGCGTCCGCCCGGCATCGTAATGATGCCCACAATAATTAACTTCATAATCACCAAAGCACAAAAAAATGTAGTTAGTTTATCTTTCAAATTCCTATTTACACATATTTTCAAAATTTAAATTCAATTTATTAAAAATCCCAACTTCCTTATAAACATAGCATCCACACACAAAAACTACTTAAACTTTTTTACATACATTTTCAAACATGTTAAGAAAAAGATTTCTAATTTAATCAAAAATGTGCACATTTTAATTGTATTTACCAACATTTTACAACATAACCCGCCGTAAAAGAATTGATAAAAATATTATAATAAAATTAATTTTTTTAAAACAGCATATTCCATTATAACAATACATACCACTAATTAATTAATTTAAATGCATTTAAAAAAAAAATCCAAAAAATAGCATAATTTCAAAAAATAATTAGCACTATACCTCACCCCTTTCCCCTATAAATATACATCCCACAACTATTTCTTTTTTCTCTTTCGAAAAATTTCTTCTTTTAAAATAAATTATAGTATTTAAAAAATGTCCCACAATATACCCTATCAATCTACATCCCACTACTACATTTTAAAACTTTTTGTATTTAATGTTTTATTTGAAAGTACTCCCCAACACTTTGCCCTACCTTCCATCATCCTACTACTAAAAATTGTTATTTTATTTAAAAATTAAAATCAAACAAAGTAACTTTAAATACTCTCCAAACTCTTCTTCAATACCCCAACATCCCACTACTAAATTTCAAAACTTCTATCTAAAATATTTATATTTTTAATATTTCTTTTAATATTCCATGCATTTTTAAAAAATTGTTATTCTGCTCCCCATCCTTATCACCTATAAACCCAACATCCCACTCCTAAATGTCTTTAAATTGTAAATGTACTTAATTAAAAAAGAAATGTAATAATATTAAACAAATGTTATCATTGTTTAAGTTACTCCCCACCCTTATCCCCTATAACCCAACATCCCACTCCTAAAAAATCTTAATTAACACAACAGAAATTCAACAATTTCATTTCTTTTACAACATACATTTACACAAACAAATTATGAAATGTGTATTATTTTACAATACATAACAACACATAAAAACAAACATATTTTATTACAAATAATATTTCGAATCGATATATTTGACAACGATATTTACTACAACACCTAATTTCGATATTTTTGGCTTTGAGATTACATACCACAATATTTTAAAATCCCAATATTTTAGACATGATATTTCTGTCACATAATATTTTTTTAATGCATTTTGTGTGAATACCCTGGGCATGAACTGCCTTCAAACACATCAATAGTTGGGTAGTGAAATGTGGTGCATTATCACCCTGTGGAGATTTAGTTAGTGTTTTAGGTGGAAATTTTACAGTACTGAAAGGATATTGGATTTCATAAATGAATACTCTTTTACAGAGGGCTTTCCGTCTTCTACAATCACAGACAATGGGGTACAATGTGTTTCCAATAACATGAAGGAGTTTTAAGTGAAAACTTATAATGCACACAAATGCACTCCCTTATAATTCTTCGCAGTGTTATGGGCTGCTGGAAAGAGTTAACAGAATGATAACTGAGAGTAAACAAGCTGCCAGTGCTAATAGAAGGAATTCTAAGGATCTTGTTGAAGATAAGTAATCGTCCGGCCATCATAAAACTCATTCCATACATTTTGCAAGGACATATAATTGTATAGATTACTTGCTGTGAATTATAATTGAATACGCTCACAACATTCATATGTGGTGTATCACCGTCCTGCTAACGCACTGCCAAACCCGTGTGAGGACCGCCCGCCCTATAATGACTTTTTTTGTCTCTGGCAGACATTTCCTTTGCTGTTCCCACAGCTGTGCCTATAAAATAGGCCCCGGCAAGGGAGCATCAAAGGAAGTTCCAGCATGGCATGCACTGAAAAGTCCTTACTGTGTGGGAACTTCTGTACATGAACACAGGGTGGCACTTGTCCACAAGGTGTGAGGCACAACAGGGCCCTGCAGGGCCCCCTTTTTTCCTCAACACTACTGTTTTCATGGAGGAAAGACCTCCTTGAAATCAGTGGCAGTGATGAAAGTTGTAATATTCCTGGTGGGACCGTACCAGTCCTACCTAGCATATAGATGCCTCTGGACAGCTGCGCCACCGGCAGAGAACAGTCCCAATGCGGCACGACCACCAGAGTTTTAATGTGGGGGTCGCAAGACTGCCACCACCGTGCCACCACAAGTCTGGTCCACGAGGAGTCTAGTGGTACTTATAATCTGGCCCAAAGTGTCCTTTGAGTGGCCTAAGGGCCATTTGTAATGTCCCATTCACAAATCAGAGATGTGCCATTTTCACACCGATTAATTTATCAATGAGTATGCAATTTGTGATGCATATTATGTACTAATAGGTCACATTCCAAACTGTTCACTAAAAGAAGGTTGCACGATGGCCTGTCCCATGAATATTAATTAGGCTATTCACAATGTGTGATCCCTGTAATCCTGAAAATACAAAGATGGAGTCTTGCAAGGTACAGCAGACTTTCATCCATACATGTGTTTCGCCAAGCAAGAAATTCTTCACCACTCAGTCCCCAACCGCCCTCTCGCCCCAAGGCCACAGACACAATTTCCAAAGGGGCAGCTTATGTTTTGCTAATCAGTTTCCATCGACCTCCCAAAATGAGGGATTAGTAACTGATCAATGATTTGCCATTGCATTTTTAGTCACAAAACATTGACATTGCCCCTTCCAAAGTGTAAATAGCAGAGAGTGCTCTTTTCATGGACTATCCAATTTGATAATCAGAAAGCAAATACCATTTTACAAGTCAGTATGTCTTTTCCAACTTGTAAAATGGTGTTTGTACATTATGAAATGCATTTTGTGGTTGCAAAACTTGCAATATTTCAAATCACAGGGTTTGATATAGTAAAAGTTTTTTTTTGTAAATCAGGCCCTAACTTCAGAAAGCATGTCCTTGACTGTTCTGAAGTCTTACAATTCTTTTTGGAAGGGATATTGAACTATTAACCTGGTCTTAACGTGCCTGTTCAGTCTGATAATGATCTGACATTCCAACTCCAATTCATTGACCCTTATGATCTCACACAGCTTTTACCACAAGGGTCAATAGGCATTCCTCAAGCTCTCAAACATATATACACAGATTATGTGCTCACAACAGGTGGACACATCTCCATCTTTTTATTGAGCAATGCACAAGAGACAAAGTACAGGGTAAGCAAGAACAAGAAGACCTCTACAATTGAGACATTGAAATTTCATCACTTGAATGCAGACAACTCATTGTTGTTCATTTCTTTTTGTCTAGGTCAAACAGGAAAAAGCAAATATGAATCAGCAACTGACTGGGAACATCAGCAGAAAGATTTTCTTTCTCATCAATGCTTTTGTTGCTCTTCTTGTGCTTTGCTTTGTGTCTTTTTACTACCATAATACAAGTCAATGTACAACTGCCTACTCAGTCCCCCACATTATCAGCTTCCATAAGGAACCTAGGATTTTACTGAATGAATCGCATCTCCTCGCTGATGGGGCATGGACTGTGAATTCCATTGGTCGTCTAGGAAATCAAATGGGTGAGTATGCAGTGCTATATGCTTTGGCCAAACTAAACGGGCAGCCAGCTTATATATTACCAAGCATGTTCGATTGGCTAGCTCCAATTTTCAAGATACGTCTGCCACAACTGCACCAAAGTGTGGCCAACAAAATAAAATGGACAAAGTATTGGCTACATAACTGGATGTCTGAGGAGTACAAGAACATCAGTGGGAAGTATCTGCAGTTGGCTGGCTATTCTTGGTCTTGGACCTTCTACCATCACATTCGAGATGAGATCCTCAAAGAGTTCACATTCCATGACTTTATCAAGGAGGAGGCCAATCTGTACTTGGAGTCATTAAAGGGCTCTCGGAAGAATGTAACTTACATTGGGGTTCATGTTCGAAGAGGGGACTATCTTAAAACAATGCCCAACATCTGGAAAGGGGTAGTAGCTGATAAAGGCTATTTAGAAAAAGCTATGAAATATTTTCGTGACAAATACGAGGAGCCTGTGTTTGTGGTGACAAGCAATGGGATACAGTGGTGCAAGGAAAATATTAACAACGCTGGAGGCGATGTCTACTTCTCTGGTGACAGCAATGAGGCATCACCGGGGAAGGATTTTGCCCTCCTTGCTCACTGCAACCACACCATCATGACCATCGGTACCTTTGGAATTTGGGCAGGTTACCTTGCGGGCGGGGAGGTTATTTACCTTGACAACTATACTTTACCTGATTCGCCTGTCCTCAAACGTTTCCACTATGATGCAGCATACCTTCCTAAATGGATTGGGATCCCAGCTGACCTTTCACCTCTTATAGCAAAAAAACTTTAACCAGAGAGTGATTGTGCGCAGCTACTGATTGAAGATTGTCGTTACATATTCAGTTTTCATATCATGCCCCCTGAATATTTAACCTAGAATATCGAGGTATACATACATCGAGTAATAGTTTGCAGGCATGCTACAGACCCTTACCTGGCAAATTCTCTGGAAACTGTAATATGTAGTTTAAAATCAAATTTCCTTAGCATTCTCTAATTGTATTTTGAAAACAACATGTAGGCCCCTATTACAAGTCCTTGGATCGCCGAACCTGTGGTGGCAGTCCGCGGACCCGCCATAATGGTAATCCACCCGCTGCATTAGGACTGTGGTGTTTGGACCGCCAAGGATCCGCGATCCCTGGCAGTGGTGCAGAGGTCTGAGGCCCTTAACATTCTGGCGGTGCTGCTGTGGCACCACCAAGCATGTTACGGGTTTCCTCGCGCCCACACTTTTCATGGCGCTGCAACCGCCATGGAAAGTGTGGCAGTGAGGAAAGAAAGGTGTTGCCTCAATGCCATAGGGTGCATGCAAGAGGGCACATGTTGTGCCCCCCTGTGTGCATGCACCCCCAGTTTCTGTAGGGCATGGACTTGATAGTCCATGCCCTGCAGGAACTGCCTTTGACGCTCCCATTGCGTTGCCTTTTTCAAAGGCACTGCAGTGGGACTGCTAAAGAACTGCCTGCCAGAGTAAAAATAAGTCATACTCTGGCAGGCAGCCATCAATAGCTTTGGCGGTCTCAAAGCAGGGCGGCAGCAATGCGGTCCTACTACAAGACCGCCAAAGTCATAATAAGGCCTGTAGAATATTTAAATGAAGTAGGATGATTTTTGGAAGCTACTCCATTGCAGTAGCGCCATATATTTGTTATTGCGATTTAATATTGATGTGCTATTTCAAACTAGTAACAAGGTACTCTGACTATTTAACAATATTACGTTAACAATGCAGCACATATGAACAGCATAGCAAGTTCTTAACGACAATGGACAAAATGTGGTTGATAATGTTTGTAGCGTGGGCAGAATGGTATGTGGCTTTTAAGCTCGATGAAAGACGTGTTACATTGGAAAATAATCAGAAGATTAGGCCTGTATCAAAATAGTTTGCATAATACATCAATGTGTCAAACTACTAATGCTGTAAATTTGAAGAATGTTTTTATAGTTATTAAGAAGGTCTTTAACGCATCACTGTCAGAATATTGAGGTAACCAATATTCGTTGACACAAATATCATGTAAAAAAATATAATTTACCGAATTATCCTGTCTCTATACTTATAATGGTAGGTACAAAAATATCAGAAATAAAACATCAATTAACATTAATATCATCCAAAAACATACAAAAATATGTTTTTGTTAAATATGTATGTATATATATATATATATATATATATATATATATATATATATATATATACACATATATATATATATACACAGTTTACAAGTAGTATATATACACATTTATATATATATAGTGTAACACAATTATCAAATATACATATTTTACATTATATTAAATATACATTTTTACATTAATGCAATAAAAAGCATATATATATATATTTTTAAATAAAGTATACAATATATACAATTTTAAAAAAAGTATTACATTTATTATTTGCTCTCCAGTTTATTCACCAATAGGGAATGTATACGACTTCAAGGGTGGCCTCAATTTACTATTCTCACTCCAAAGAACGCAACAGTGGGGAAAGTGTTAGACTTCAAAAGGGTTAAATAGACTATTCCTATTCCAAACAATGCAATGCAAGTGTTAGACTTCGGAGAGGTTAAATATTCTGTTTCTGTCCCAGTCAACCCAGTAGGGAGAGAAAAGGACTTTGGAGGAGCTAGATGTACTTTTCTTAATCCAGACTGCGCAAAGGGAAAGTGTTGGACTTCAGAGGAGTTACATTTTTTATTTCCACTCCAGTCTAAGGACTGATGGACCTCCAAACCCGCGGTTGTGGTGAGGTGCAGTCCCGCCGCACTGCCCTACTATAAGTTGTGCAGTCGGACCCCATGGTGCTGCTGCTGGCTCCATGGATCTGCGATCTATAGCGGTCTTTCAGTGGTCTTAGGCCCCAAATATGCTTGCGGTGCCACTGTGGTACCACCAAGCATATTAGAAGTTTCCTCACCACCACAGTTTTCATGGCAGTGAGGCCACCATGAAAAGTGTGGCTGTGAGGAAACAAAGTGGGCCCTCCAGGTCCCACTGTTCCCTCTGCACCAGGGGATGCATGCAGAGGAGTATATAGTGTGACCCCCTGTATACATGCACCCCCAGGTCCTGCAGGGCATGAATGTAACAGTCCATGCCCTGCAGGAACATGCAATTGCATTCCTATTGCAGTGCCTTGCTAAGGCTCACTATTGAGCGTTAGGACTGCACCACCGTTGTCCAGCTGCCGCAGAACTGCCTTGCCTGGATTACAGTCAGAATCAGGTAGGCGGTCTCATTATGGCTTTGGCGGTGTGGCAGCCCTCTGACACACTGCCAAAGTAATAAGAAGTCTCTTAGCAACAGTGGGGAAAATAATTAGACTTTGAGGGGTTACATTTATCATTCCTACTCCAGTCAGCGCAAAGGTAGGAAAAGGATTGGATTTTTCAGAGGTTGAATTTACTATTCCCACTCCAAACAGTGCAACAGTAGGGAAAGTGTTGGACTTCAGAGGGGTTGAATTGACTATTTCCACACCAAATAGATCAACAGCAGGGAAGTTTTGGACTTCAAAGAGTTTACATTTACTATTACCACATTAGTCTAAGCAAAAGAAGGGAAAGCGTTAGACTTTGAAGGATTACACTTACTATTTTAACTCCAGTCAGCACAACAGTAGGAAAACTCTTGGACTTCTGAGTGTTTATGTTTATTACTGCTACTTCAAACAGTGCAACAGTAGGGAAAGTGTTGACTTTGAAGGGGTTAGATTTACTATTCCCACCCCAAACAGCGCAATAATAGGGAAAGTGTTGGATTTTAGAGGGGTTAGATTTGCTATTCCCACTCCAGTCGATGCAACAGCAGGGAAAGCGTTGTACTTCGGAGGGATTAAATTTACTGTTCCCACTCCAGTCTCAGCAACAGTAGGGAGCGCATTAGATTTTGGAAGATTTCCATTTATTATCCCCACTTCAGTAAGCGCAACAGTAGGGAAAGTGTTGGACTTTGGATTGGTTACATTGACTATTCGGACACCAAACAGCATAACAGTAGGGAAAGTGATGGACTTCAGAAGGGTTAGATTTACTATTCCCACTCCTAACAGCAATGCAGCACACATAGAAAGGGGAAATAATAAGAAATAAAGATATTTCTCCTTGTTGCAAATACCCTGGAAAGATGTAGCAGTTTGATGCCAGTCTTGGTATTGGAATGTGCCAAAATCCAAAGGTGGATGCATGTGAACACTCATTCTCCACCCATGGATCGCCTTCCCAGGGTACAGTAGCACAAGGCAGCAACATGAGCTGCCGTGCGTTGCTTCAGATTTACCAAACAATGCAGGGCCATGCAAGATGGACTTGAGTTGCTTAGTAAATCTGATTTTAGTATTGCATTGCTCTTACGACACCATGCATGACGCAAGGGCAATACATACTATGATGCAACTGGCCCTTGATATTATGGATCCATCAATAAGAATCATTATGTCCGAACAGCCTAAGCTGCTGACTTTGGCGCTCAGGGAATTAGGTTTGAGACGTGGCATTGGCTCAACATCCTATGATTCAGGTCAAATCCCTTAATCCTCCCATGCCTTAAAAAGTCTGATCTCTGGTAGTGTAATCTGGTGCTCATGTAAAGTTCTCTTTTGCTCTTTGGCCATATTTGTGCTATATAAAATTGCAAACATTCTACCGGAACGTAATACCTTTAGATATCAAATGAAGTAAGTTTAAGACACACATATTTTCATATGCGGATATGCATTGCTTGCTGTTGAATTCAGAAAATTCTACCTGATTTTCGCCATGAGTACAAAAGGAGGATTGCAGATCTTTCTCCTTTATTATGGAATTTGGAGGGCAATCATATCCTTTATATAAGACAGGATGCACGGAACCCCGCATGCATTTGCCCCACATGACTTGCAATGCAGTCACTACCCTGACTGCACCGTTACCACGTACCACATGACTTACAATGCAGTCACTACCCTGACTGCAACGTTACCACGTACCACATGACTTACAATGCAGTCACTACCCTGACTGCAACGTTACCACGTATTATTTTACTATGTAAGTCGTTACAATGACTTCCTTAAAGGGGCGCTAGACTTTGGAATAGTATAAATTACTATTCCAACTATAGTCTAAGCAACAGTAGGAATGGTGTTGGACTTAAAATTCGACACCAGTCCAACAACATGCCTCCTAAAGCAAGTCGTTGTAAAGTCTTGAGGGTTAAAGTTACGTGTGGTAACATTGCAGTTGGGGAACTGATTTCATTGTAAAGGCAGGTCATTGTTGTGACTACTGGCTAAAGGAGGTTTCCCTCAGTGAGGAGATTATTGGGAGAGCCACAACACTACATCTTCACAGAGTGGCATTTGTCCCAGCCCCCGCAATGCTGCACAGGGCAGGCCTATAAGGAGGACAGGGAATAATGTTGATCTCTTACAGCACAGCTTTCCAAACTTTTCATGTTGGTGACACACCTTACAGTCTCAATAGGATCTCTCCAGCACAAAGAGGAGAAGCCGATTTGGGGGGAAAGTGACGCTTTACTGCATTGTCTGATGATTAAATGTCTCTTTCTTGATTAATGGGCACAAGTTGTGTCTATTTGGCCGCAATTGAATAAAAGCAATTTCATTACATTTTGCAGTGCCGGAATGCAACTGCAGATGCTCAAAGTATAAGTAAAGGTCCAATAAAGGTCCTATACCTATATGTGAGACTGACGTTGATTTTTGCATTGCAGGTCTGCTCTAAAATAACACAAAGTATTGTATTTAGTGCCAAACTGTGGTGCCAGTTGCCACATCACGTTTCTAATGCAGGTGATGGAGCAGTGCTACATGGGAACATTTGGCCTAGGGTTTCTTCTGTGTGCATGTATAGCCCGACAATAATACCGCTGTGCTGTTTAACACACTATGGGAAATGTTCCACTGCTTTTCCAAGGTAGTGCATCACCTGGAATCAGGGCCTAAAATTGTTGCTCTAAAACACGCATCTAATCTATTTATTAGGATAATTTAAACTCTTCTTCAAAAACCAGCCAATCTAAATAGGCAATTTACTGACACGTCACAACTGACATTACAAAAGTACTTACGGCTCAATTCAAGTATAATGGCAAATGATATTTGATGTCAAAGAGCCACAGGCCTAATTAGTAGTTTTGATGTATGTGAATTAATCGAAAAATGAAAACTTAGAAAATACATTGGAGGAAATAAAGTCATGAAAAAACAATTTTAAGGTATGACAATTAAAGGAATCGTTTTAAAGAAAGGATACATTTAAGAAATCCAAAATCACATTAATTAAACCTTTGTGGAATGTAGGACTACTGAGCAGCTTTTAGATTCAAGGACTGGTAATGGTCAGGGTCATTGGGTGGAGTTCAGGTATGGAAATGGGTTCATAGGGTTGTGGGATGGGAGGAGTTTAATGATGGTGAGGGTTTTTTAGGGAATTTAGGGGCATATTATCAAGGACGGCGTTAAAATGATCGCCGGTTTAGTAGCAGAAAACTGCCGCTAAAGCGGCGATAATGGGCTTGATAACATGCCCTGGGGAATTCCAATAGAAGCCAATGTTCACACCAGAACATGGACTTCTATTGGAATTCTCAAGGGCATAATATCAAGCCCATTATCGCCGCTTTAGCGGCAGTTTTCTGCCGCTAAACCGGCGATAATTTTTGACACCGTCATTGATAATATGCCCCCTAGTAGTTCATAAATTTAAAGTAAGGTAAAGGTCATATGCTGTGATTAAAAAAAATGTGTTGCTTCATCCTCATTAGCTCTATTTAAATTGTGTATATACTGAGTACTGTATGTGACAGTGCAAAATATAATGTTAAAATAATAAATGTTCAATAAATTACAATCTATCTGACAGCAACTAATTGAATGTGTATTTTATTTTTATGTTATACGGGTAGATGTATTGTTGATTGCTGTTTAACATTGCCAAAAAACTTTGCTTTTCAAAATAATGCTCCCCTCCTCTATTTATTTAATATCTGGCTCTCCCCAGTACCCACTTGTCCCTCATACACTGCTCTTTTCTCTTCTTCTCTCTCTCTTTGTTCTGCCTGGTGTCCCTCTCTTCTCTGGCCCGCACTCACTTTACTTAAATAGTACACCACCAGCACCCATGTGCCCCCCCATGTACCATTCACTCCAACCTCTGCTGTATCGGTAGTGGACATCTGTAAATGGTTTTAAAATTATTCCAAGATGGCACACATGTCGATCAGCTATGTTTTTTTTCAAGTAAATGAAATACAATTTCAACAAGACAGCTATACTTGAGCATGGATGGGCATGCGTCATCAGCCTTGGTAGCTGTCTTGGAATTCTCTATCTTTCCTGTTGAAAAAGAACATTCTTAGATGGCTGCCTTCTTTCAATGGTTTTGTCATAAGTGAAGTCAAAGCCAAAAGTAAATCAGTAAAGCCATCTGTCTGCGCACCGGTGTTCTGATATCTTGTGTGTGACACAAGCTAGAATAAGCATTGGCATAGCCAATAGGTCTCGCCTTTGGGACCTTATAAGGTGCCGATCACGATCCGGTAAAAAATTCCCCCGTGCGACTCGTATCGGGTCTTTTTACCGTACGAATCGTACAAGTGCCGTACGAACTGGCAATCACGATTCGCATGGTAAAAAGTCCATACGACCCGCACCGGGAATCATTCCCCACACGTCCTCGGGTCGGAAAATGTGTCCGACACGTCCTCGGACGATTTACCTTAAAAACGTAAAAATCCAAGTCCGACCGAGGAATCACGATCCATCCCGTGCGTCCGAGCCTACAACCGTATGGAAAAAACACCGTCTGCACCGAACACCAATAGCAACCATGGAGACATGTGCCCGCATACGCGCCCAACACTCCCCCCAGCCCCCGTACGTCCGACACGTACCCCCCGTATATGTATACCCCCACCCGTCTATGTACACCCCAGTACGTTCCAGTCGTACCCCCACCCCAGTACGTGTCGTACCACCGTCAATGTAAACCCCCCCACCCCTGTACGTGTCGTACCACCGTCCATGTACACCCCAGTACGTTCCAGTCGTACCCCCACCCCAGTACGTGTCGTACCACCGTCAATGTACACCCCCCCACCCCTGTACGTGTCGTACCACCGTCAATGTACACCCCCCCACCCCTGTACGTGTCGTACCACCGTCAATGTACACCCCCCACCCCTGTACGTGTCGTACCACCGTCTATGTACACCCCCCCACCCCTGTACGTGTCGTACCACCGTCCATGTACACCCCAGTACGTGCCAGTCGTACCCCCACCCCAGTACGTGTCGTACCACCGTCAATGTACACCCCCCCACCCCTGTACGTGTCGTACCACCGTCCATGTACACCCCAGTACGTTCCAGTCGTACCCCCACCCCAGTACGTGTCGTACCACCGTCAATGTACACCCCCCCACCCCTGTACGTGTCGTACCACCGTCAATGTACACCCCCCCACCCCTGTACGTGTCGTACCACCGTCTATGTACACCCCAGTACGTTCCAGTCGTACCCCCACCCCAGTACGTGTCGTACCACCGTCAATGTAAACCCCCCCACCCCTGTACGTGTCGTACCACCGTCAATGTACACCCCCCACCCCTGTACGTGTCGTACCACCGTCTATGTACACCCCCCCACCCCTGTACGTGTCGTACCACCGTCTATGTACACCCCCCCACCCCTGTACGTGTCGTACCACCGTCTATGTACACCCCCCCACCCCTGTACGTGTCGTACCACCGTCTATGTACACCCCCCCACCCCTGTACGTGTCGTACCACCGTCTATGTACACCCCAGTACGTTCCAGTCGTACCCCCACCCCAGTACGTGTCGTACCACCGTCAATGTACACCCCCCCACCCCTGTACGTGTCGTACCACCGTCAATGTACACCCCCCACCCCTGTACGTGTCGTACCACCGTCTATGTACACCCCCCCACCCCTGTACGTGTCGTACCACCGTCTATGTACACCCCAGTACGTTCCAGTCGTACCCCCACCCCAGTACGTTCCTGGCGCACCCCCAACACAACCTCCTAAGTACGGAGCGCACCCCATGCCCCAACATCACAACCGCATGTACGAGTCGTACAAAGCCACACACAAGGACCAAATCGTACAACCAAATGGCCCATGTACACACCGTACACACGCTCAAAACGCACGTACACAACAAGGACAAAACAAAACAACTCAACAATACACCATTCGAAAGGCACACAGCCACTAAACATGGCCAACAACCACTAAAATAACACAATCACTGACCTGCAACTGTCAAAAACAAACAGAGGCCCAATACACCACCACTCCTTATAACACACCCACCCAAAATTCAAACACTGCCACACCCACCCATGGACCAATAAAAAGGGCCCACACACACAAACCATGAGCCTTTGCAACAGACCCACTGCTGCCAGACACCACAGAACCAGACTACAAGCGACACCACATCTTACACTTGCACACCTTCACACGACCACCCTCACAAACACCCTCTCATCACATTCACACACACACACAACCATCCACACCCCCCCCCAACATCCACACACCCCCCACACCCACACCATCCCCACCCACACCCCTCACCATGCCCACTACCAAGAATCCAAAGTTCAGTCACCGAGAGTTGGAGGTCCTTGTTGATCAAATCCTCAGAGTCGAGCCACAGATCTTTGGAACATTGGTCAGAAGCACCAGCCAGGCAGCCAAAACAGCCATGTGGCAGACCATCGTCGATGCTGTGAATGCTGTTGCGGACACCAGGAGGACCAAGCAGGATTGCCAGAACAGGTGGTACGATCTGCGGAGGAGGGTCAGAGCCAAGAGACAGGAGGAACACGACCAGGCCAACGCCACCGGAGGAGGGCCCTCCCGCAGACCCGTACAGTACCATCCCTGGGAGGAGAGGGTGATGGCCATACTGCCGGTGGAGGCAGTTGAAGGAGTAGAAGGACTCCGAGACCCGGGTGAGTACACAAACAACGCACCTCACATGGGGGGAACTGCAACCACAACCAAAATTAATAACAGGCACGCAAACACCACAAGCCATCGCATTACTCAACCACACTCCATGAGCAGGCACATGCCACTGCTGCCACCATGCCCCATGCACCCAGCTGGACAATGGCAAGTCACAGGCCACAGAAGACAACAACACATGACACGGTAACCCGGATGGCGGGAGTGTGGGCACCAAGAATCACATAGTGCGACTCCAAAGCAGACAACAATGCCCTCTGCCCATATGGCCTAGGTCACAGCCAGACAAACACTGTGTCCCAACACAGGAATGACTTGCCAGCAAATGGCGGATGCCTTGCATCAACACATGGGGGTGAAGGCACTGTTTTGCACATGCCAGCAGCTAATGAACAGCCAACAGTGTGAAAGAGTGGCAGCACACACCACCACAGCAGCAGCGCACAGACACACAGCAGACAAAATGGGTGCCTGGAGATCAGAAACAAACTCACATCAACAGGCCAAGGGCCACTCAAAGATCTGCTAACAGTGTGTGCCCAGGAAGCTGGGCCAAGGTGACAGAGGGTGACACACGGAGGGAGGGAGAGGGGGACACAGAGGGAGGGAGAGGGGGACTGAGAGGGAGGGAGACACAGGAAGATGGACAGAGGGAGGAGGCTGACACACAGAGGGAGGGAGAGGGGGACACAGAGGGAGGGAGACACAGGAAGATGGACAGAGGGAGGAGGCTGACACACAGAGGGAGGGAGAGGGGGACACAGAGGGAGGGAGACACAGGAAGATGGACAGAGGGAGGAGGCTGACACACAGAGGGAGGGAGAGGGGGACACAGAGGGAGGGAGAGGGGGACACAGAGGGAGGGAGAGGGGGACACAGAGGGAGGGAGAGGGGGACAGAGAGGGAGGGAGAGGGGGACAGAGAAGGAGGGAGACACAGGGAGAGCAAATCAGTCCTTTGGTGTGTGGGAATGTCTGCTCGTCAGCAGGTGGACTGCGTGCATGTAGACAAGGGTGCCCAGTGCCAGAACCCCCCCTCTTCATCATGGCAAAACGCAGGGCCATGTTACAACCTGTACACGAGCACAAGGACAGCCACCTGCATCATATGAGTGTGTGGATCCACTCCATGTGCACATGTACAGTGCTACAAGGAAGGCGCAAACGCATAGCTCGGCACACATGCACACTCCACTGCTGACTGCAGTCACACTTGACGCAGCAAGTAAGACTGTGCCACACATAGTTAAAGGGGCCAAATTGGTGCCCAAGGGACACACACATGCACAAGTGCACTGTGAGTGGAATGCAAGACAGATCCTAATTCCAAGAGGAAATGTGCCAACTTTGTAACGGATGCAACATGGATGTTGCATGGATCAAAAGTAACATTGTCTCTCTCACACACAGGTCAACGTCGTGCTGCACCCCCCAACACTGGGGGGGAACACTCACAGGACCCGGATCTGCAGGAGACCGATCCCACCGGCAGCGACCACTCTCACCACTCTGCGGACGACCCCGACCGACCTGGCCCCTCTGGTGTCCAACCACCTGCAGCACCTGCGTCAGGTACAACCGTGCCAACCACCACCCCCACTCCTGCCACATCCCAGGAGACACCCAGGATCCCTGCCCCAACACCACAATGCAGCCAGGCTCGCCAGGAGGGACACGGTGTCCCGGGCACCCAGGAGGAGGCAGGCGACAACGCCAATGCCACCCCTCAGGGGTCCCGGAGACCCCATGTGCCCACAAGTGCAGGCCAGGCGCAAGTGGGCAGGGGTGGTGGGAGTGGAGAGCGGCGGAGGCGCGAGCCTGACCAGTTGGCTGGGGATCCGGTATTTTCCCATGTCCGTAACATCCTGGACTCATACCGGCAGGACACCACGGGCATGGCCCAGGTTGTGTCCGTCCTCGAGGGGATCAAGGTCCAGCAGGCCCAGCAACATGCGGAGCTAATAGCCTGTCTACAGCTACACCAACGGAGGATGGAGGACAGACAGGCTGAGCAAGTGACGGCGTCCCAGGGGATTCACGCTGAACTCCGTCGGATGGCCGACACCATGGCCGACCCTCCCTGTGCCAGAAGGCGGAGAACATCACCACCCACAGGGAGGGATCATGAGGAGGAGGAGGAAACATCCGACGGAGCATCCCAGACGTCGTCACGGCCTGCTGCTGAGGTTCCCCGCAGGAAGCCGGGTCGTCCACGGAAAGGACCGTGAGGGTGGCTGCTACATCACCATCTCCCAGGACACCTGGCCTGGCACCTGGCCCACTGGAGCAACAGCATCACAGCATCAAGAGACATTCTCTGCCACATGGCCCTGCTGGTCACTGGCTGACCAATGTTGACAAAGACTGTGGCATGGACTCTGAGGATTTCCAATGGCAAGGACACCAACTCCCCTACTGAACTTTGGATTCCCTAATCCCGGAAAGGCCCTCACTTGGCCCCCCCCCCCCAATAATAAATCACACTATTAAGAGTAGATGCCTGCTGGTAGCATTATTACCTAACATGTGTCTTGTACAGTCTAAACATGCCTGAGTCATCTGTTCACTTCAACCATCCACACCCTGGGGCCTGAGTCTGGCACAGGACACATGGGTCACAGTTTTCTAGGCAAGACAGACATGGAGCACCATACACACCCGTGATGGTCAGAACCAGCTGAGGGGGTGGCCGAACAACCGTGCTGACAGACACATTGAGTACAGCAACAGTCATGCGCAGAGGTCAGGGATCCTGGCCCGTGTCCTGGGGGGCACCCAGGTACGTGTAGACAGGTGGCAGAACCATGTCCTGCAAGCTTGAGTCCGGTGGATGCAGAGAATGGGGTCATGGACAACGTTGGATGCATGGGGATGGCACATGTCACAATACCCACACAGTCATGGACATCATGCCCATTACACAGTCTCAGCACACACACACAGCTTGCATCTTGCCACTCAACACATTGACACATAGCCACAATCAGGGAATACCATGCCAGACATGCAGGATGCACCGTGCCAACACACCAGCATTGACTGAGAAGAGGCACCTTGGAGGCATAGGGACACCTTTAATAGTCATGTGTTTGGGATTGCAGAGGCAACTTGAAGTACACATGAACACATCATGTGGAGTAACATGTGGCTCCAACACTGGCACCCCCCTTCTGCAGCACAAATGCGTGATAGCCATGGAACTGGCACACAAGTGTCGGATAATAGCTAAATACCCACAGCTGCTCACGGAGAGCCTGCCATACACCATACATCCGCTGATGTGGAAGTCCCACGCCATGTCAAGACAATGTTAACCGTATGTGTCCGAGGGCAGTGTCACACACATTGATGCCTTCATCACAATCCACCATCCCATCACTGATGACTGACAACCAGGCAGCCCATCTATTCAGGTGTACCCAGCTGCATGTCGTGTCCCATGGGGATGCCACATGTCTGCAGAGGACCCAAACCCCGACCGGGGCAGTGTGCACACATCGTGAACAACTGCCACACCCAATACACCCCAGATGCATCCCTTACCCCATGGAGACTTCCAAACGTGTCCGTGCCTGTAACGCTGAGTCAGCCCACGATGCCATGTCCATGAGGAATAGCAGTGCCACAACAATGCAACCAGCAAACGGCATGCGCAGGTACCTGGGGAAGAGAGACACACAAGAAGTCAGCCACAAGAAGCACAGCCACTTGCATGTGCATGTACTCGACACATGTATGTATGACAACATGCTAGGTCACAATTATGTCTGGGGAAATACTACCATCACTGCCACCATGACTCCAGTGACACACCCACACACACCTCTGACCCACGTGCCATACATGCAGGTGGAGACACACATCACAACGCATGCCACACGGGGACCAATGCGTGCACACTCAGACCCTGGTACTCACCACTAAGCAAAGAAGTCGCGTATGAGCCGAGTCCGGATGTCCTCTTGCGGCTCCACATCCTCCACATCACTAGCCCCATTGCCAAGCCCTTCGTCCTCCACGGGTGGATGGTCCTCGTCATCTTGATCCAGGATGAGGGGCACAGCTCTTTCAACTGCCATGTTGTGCAGCATGCAGCAGACCATGAAGATCTTGCAGACCTTCGCCGGGGCATATGGGAGTGCGCCGCCGGTCTTGTGGAGGCACCGGAATCGGCTCTTCAGCATGCCAAACGTCCTCTCTATCACTCGCCTTGTCCGGCCATGGGCGGTGTTGTAGCGGAGCTGGGCCGGCGTGATGGGGTTGCGGAGAGGTGTCAGCAGCCAAGGCATGTTGGGATAGCCAGCGTCCCCTAAATGGAAAGCACATGGATATCGTTAGAACAGGCGAAGCGGTAGTGCTGCTCGGCCAAACAGAATACAGGACAGACAGACTGTACCCACCAACAACACATGCACGTTCGTTGCGCAGCTGCATCATCATATCAGGCATCCCGCTACGCCTCATGATGTAGGCATCGTGTGCTGATCCTGGAAAACGAGCACAGACATGTGAAATCACCATGTTGGACAGACACACCACAAGGGCATTGATGGAGTGGTAGTGCTTCCGATTGCGGTACGCCACCTCCCGTGCGTGTGGTGGTACCAAACCTACATGTGTCCCATCTATGGACCCAATGACATGGGGCATCCCTCCCAGGGCATAGAAACCACGTTTGACCTCAGTCATCTGTTCAGGTGTTGGGAACTTGATGAAGTCATCCAGGTGAATCAACATGGCCTCCAAGAAATCATGCAGCACACCGCTGAACATGCTCTGGGACATGCCACCAACATGAGCTATGGTATATTGGAAGGTACCCGTGGCAAGGAAATGTAGGGCAGCCATTACCTTCAGCTGGGGTGTCAGTGCCGTAGGATACCTGTGCTGCGGTTGCAGGTGTGGTGCCAGTCTCGCCGTCAGCTCCAGAATCAACGGTTGGGTGAAGCGGTAGAGCCGGATGCTGTCATTCTCCTGCATGGTGGCCAAGTCTGGAATTCTTCGGGCAACAGGAGGCGCTCTGCAGTAATTTGGAAGTGACAAGGAAGAGTGAGTGCACTACGAGAACAACTCATGTCTACTGAGCACATGTAAATCTGCCAATACACACATGCCACATAGGGAGTCAGGCATGTGCTACATGCCCAGGACACGTATGGATGCAAGGTGACACTCCTTCCAAGACCCAGCTACACACGGTGATTGAGAACCTCCCCATGCCACGCCATGGGAATAGCTGTGTCCCAGTGCAAGTGAACAGCCCGACGCAAGACAGAAGTGACATACACCCACACATCAGCAGAAGTAGGATGCCGATTGTAGAGACTGGTAGCGGAACACCGGAGCCACAGGTCACATGACATTACACTAGGCCTGCCCACACACCTTGCCATGAAGGTGCACATGTCATGACTCACCACACATTCCTTGTGAGGATGCTGACATGGCCTTGTCACGCTACTCCGTGTCCCATGCATACATGTGCACCTCACATCAGATACCACATGTGGCATGGTGTGCGGAACAGTGTGCAATGACAATCTACACACAGACACATGTTGGTTGCTGCAACGGCTGCAGCTTTTGAGGGTGCTACAACATCAACCTGATGTAAATCCCGGACACATAAATGACATAGTCACATTGTGCACTGTGGGTAGTGACAAGTCAGGTGTCATGACCCCTGTACCGGGCATCATGGGACACTTCCGTGTGTTGGTGTCCGTGCCATGCCAGTGACGCTCACCCCAAGTGCGCAGTACGACATGCACACATGTCAAAGGAGTCAAGGGCATGCCTGGCACACATTGCACCCTCACACAGTACACCTGTACACATCTCATCATACATCTGGTGCCTCCTCCACTCAGGAGGCATGTTCCACATCACAGCCTGTCACACCTGTGCCCCACACATGTAGTAATGCACAGACGATGCCTTGATGTCCATTCCTGGACAAGTATGTCCATCCATGGACAAGTATGTCCGCCCTATTCCTACCTGTGTGTCGACTATCACCACAGTGATGTGTACAAACCGGCGTACTGCTGCTAAGAGGGCCTGTGTATGTTCCCCAATCACTGTGGGAGTGCTGCCGTATGTGTACCCATCGTGATGGCGAGCGTACAGGCATGTGTACGGTCCGTACCACAACGAGTACGCATACGCGTGCAGACCCATAGTGATAGTGAGCGTACATGCGAGTGTACGGCCCTCTCACTATGGGTCTGCACGCGTATGCGTACTCGTTGTGGTACGGACCGTACAAATGCCTGTACGCTCACTATCACTATGGTTCTGCACGCGTATGCGTACACGTAGTGGTACGGACCGTACACTCGCATCTACGCTCACTATCACTATGGTTCTGCACGCGTATGCGTACACGTAGTGGTGCGGACCGTACACTCGCATGTACGCTCACTATCACTACGGGTACACAGACCCATAGTGATAGTGAGCGTACAGGCATTTGTACGGTCCGTACCACAACGAGTACGCATACGCGTGCAGAACCATAGTGATAGTGAGCGTACAGGCATTTGTACGGTCCGTACCACTACGTGTACGCATACGCGTGCAGACCCATAGTGATAGTGAGCGTACATGCGTGTGTACGGTCCGTACCACTACGTGTACGCATACGCGTGCAGACCCATAGTGATTTTGAACGTAGGCATGCATGTACGGGCCGTTGCCATGCATTTGGGGTGCCCTAGGGCCCGGAAACGCACCGTACCTGTGTGTGATTCTCCTAATTACATAGGGGACAAGTATTAAGGCCTACATGCATGCTGGTTGTCATGGCGACCAGGTTCAAATTTCGATTTTGTTCTGGAAGGTGCACAGCAGAAGTCAGTTGGAATTCTTCTACTTTGTTGCAATGTGTTTGTGGGGCTGACATCATGCAGGAGAATGAAACCGATAGAGAACCCACAGACTGCTAGGTTTGAAGGGATTGGTGGAAACATAGGATGCAAATGTGAGTGACCAATCACTCTGTACTCCTGTGCATGAGACTGGGCAGAAGGCCACATATAAGGCAGCCAGGTCCCATGAGGGATTACTTGCCTGCACATCTTTGCATTTGTCGACCAAGCTGCTGCTACTGATTCCCTGGAACCATGTCAAGGGCTGTGGAGAGGACACAGCCATTCACCCTGGAGGAGAACATGGCTCTGCTGGATGTGATCCTCCCACAGTACCCCATGCTGTATGGGCGACCAGGGTATCAGGTGAGTGCATAGGCCACTGCCACAGACTGTCCCTATGTTGTGACTGTGTCTTCAGGCATTGTGACCCGGTGTGACACACATGCCATGTACTGTCGGGGGGGTACAAGGGGGGGGGTGCCTGATGTCTCCCAGCAGTGCCCTGAGACAGGAGGGGTGTGTGCAGAGTCCTCCCAGCAGTGCCCTGAGACAGGAGGTGTGTGTGCAGAGTCCTCCCAGCAGTGCCCTGAGACAGGAGGTGTGGGTGTGATGCACAGTGTGAGCCTTGATCATTGATTGTGACATTGCCATCATTCCACCTGAGTACCCACTATGGCACGTACTGCCTTTTCCCTCACCAGAGGATGATGTCCCTATGACAGAGGTGCAATGCGTTGGCTGCATTACATGCCATGTAGTAACCAGCTATTATGTTCACATATGTCTCTCTGTGACATGTGGCTGGTGTATTGATGTGGTGTCACTTGTACTTCCTCACAGGTAGGCGCCACTGCCAAGGAGCAGATCTGGCTGACCGCCGTCAGTGCCGTGAGGCGTGTGGATGGTCGGAGGCGGAGCCTGTCCCAGGTGAGGAAACGCTGGCAGGATATCCGGTGCTGGACGCGGAGGATTGCACGGCTCCTGCTGGGGGACTCACCTGAGAGCCACAAGAACCGCGGCCGCCGCCGTCTGACCCACCTCCACAGGCGTGTGCTGCCGGTGGTCTTTCCAGACCTGGAGAGGCGCTTACAGGCGATGCAGCAGGCGGAAGGGGGTAGGTACATGTGCGTTTGTTGTGTGTCACCGGCATTTGTAAGGGCACAGTGGCATTAATTCACTGGCAGGGTTTAAAGGTGCTGTGCCCATCCAGTTTGCCCAAGTGTAGCGCTGCGCCCCTGCCACCCTTCCCCTCCTTGCAATGTGTTCCCTGGTCTGTGTGTAGTCACTCCTTCACAAGGTAATGTAGGCTGGCGCTTTGTCCACGAGAACAATGACTGTAGCATCATGGGTGGTGGTGGTGGGTAACAGGTTGTGGGACCTTGCCTGTGAACTGTCAAGTTCACTGCATGTGGGTTCCATGTCAGTTGGCACTGATGCTGGCTCCAGACATGGGAGTTGGTCTCTCATGTGTCATGCCTTACAGCGCGCATGTCCTATGTAGTGGCCTGTGACATGATGTGCATGAGTGTGCGCTACGCATAGTGCAGGGATGGTGACGTGTGTAGCAGTCATTCCCATTCAGTAGCATGTAGTTGCGTGCCCAATACTGTCCCCTGGGGCACCTTATCCTCAGTGTTGTTTGTGTCATCATCAACGTGGACACTCTCACTGTCTACAGCGTAGGTTGTGCTCTGTGCCATTGTCCCCTGTCACCATGTATATAGACGTGCTATTATGTACAGGTGTCCACTGTGCAGCCTAACCTGATTGTCCCTCTTCATACTCACAGTTGCCAGTGCCTGTGTGTCTTGTTATACTCATCTGAGGATGGGCACTGGTACCTCATTATTTGTACAGGCGCACCTTTGCTGTTTTGCGTCCAATCTTGCCTTTTGCCTGCCACTGTGTTTATCACCCAGACTATGAGATGTTGGTGCCACCTGTGTCTCAGCAATTAGCATCGTGTGGGGGTTGCTTGGGGCGGGCAATGCCTATGTGTCAAATCCTGATTCCTAATTGCTGGGTCTGGACAGTGTGTGATGTTACTGGACACACACGCAAGGTGCAGTGACCGAGTTATGTTGGGCATGTTTGCAGCATTACCTATGCAGCATGTGTCTCAAGTTCATGGATATTGTCCCTGGTCATAGGTATTTTCACAAACGCTGTGTGGTGCAGAGGCAGTGCAGGATTGTCCCCAGGGCCTGGGTGCTATGTCAGACTCCGTTTCCTGTCATCAGCTATTGTCTCATGCTCTCCATGGTATTTCAGTGGCATGGTGGCTCAACCAACTGTGTTTCATGCCCTACATCGGTACCTTGTTTTGCAGATGTTAGGGATCTGCCTCTTCAGGCTATGCAATGTTGACTATGTAGATTGGACTCATGTGACAGATGTGTACAGGTGTCTGATTAATTTCTGTCTCTCCACCCTGCCCACAGCATCGTCGGGGGACACAGAGGGAGACATGGACACGGACCAGGCGGAGGGACCGAGCACCAGTGGCAGCCGTGACATCGGGGCTGGCACATTGAGTGGGACAGAGGCGGAGGATAGTGTGGCCGAGGACCTGTCGACTGGCACATCAGACTACGAAGCTGACAGGTCCGAGGAGGATGTCTCAGAGTTGGCGGAGGCTGCACCAGCAGCTGACAGTGGAACAACACCTGCCACCGCCCCCTCAGTTCCCACCAACCGCCTCCCACTTGCTCGTGTCCCTTCCCAGCGTGCCCGGTCACCGCATGTCTCCTTCCTGCCAGGCACCGCACCCCCTGCCCCTGTCTCCACTGCTGCCGCCAATGCTGAGTCTATGGACATCCAGCGGCAAATGCAGGTTGGTCAGGCTGCGATCCTGAATGTCCTCCATTCCCACGGGAAAACCCTCACCAACATCGAGGCATTCTTGGAGGGCATTCATTCTTTGCAGGCTGACCAACGCAACTTGCTGAGGTCCCTAGACTCCACACTGACTGCAGCAGTGGGTCTCCTGCAGCGCGACCTCCCCCCACCTACCCCTGCCCCATCCACACTTCCCACTTCCATGCCTGTCCCACGTACACCCAGACGTCGGCATGCACCCACCACAACAGACACAGGCACCACACCAGCAGGGAAGGTCCACCGCACTCCTCCTGACACGCACACACAGGGTGAGATAGGCACACCCACTGGGTCGGGGGGCAAACGTGTGACACGCAGCCAGAGTGGGAGTCCGCATTCCACACAATCCACTCCCTCCAAATCCCCTCCCCTCAGCTCTCCTGGCCACATCTCCCCCAAGGACTCCTTCATGGCCGCTCTGTCCCTGAGCCCCACAGTTACGCCACCACGCAAGCGGTCAAGGAAGTCCTCGGTCAGGGTGGTTGAGTCTCCCCCCCTGTCTCCACCCTCCCCCGGTGGCGCTGCAACCCATCCCTCTGAACCCCCCCCCTCCTTGGGGCCTGAGGTCACTTCGGGTGCAGGGGACTCCCTGGAGGACCTTGCTAAGGTGTGTAGTGCCATCCTGGCCTCCGCCTTTGGCCATGACACACCCCCTGTGGTTGAGTCCTCCATCCCTGCACCCACAACGCCGCCCCTTTGCCCTGATGTCCCTGCGGTGCCTGTTGCTTCCCCCCCCCCTGATGCCCTCACCAGTATGGAAGACGATGGCATTTGACTGTGCAGGCAAGGTAGGGGACACACATCCCACTGTGTCCCCCATGCAGCTGGGAATAATTGACTGCCCTATGGCCTTTGTTGACTTTGAACTGCCTTTGATCCACGGACATTGTGCTCATGCTGAATAAAGCTTATTTTTTTTTTCATTATCACACTCCTGCTATGGTGGTATTGGTGTTGGTGGGGCTGCTACATTGTTTTGGGTGGTGTTTAAGGCTTTGGGTGTGTGGGATTTGTAGTAGTGTTCTGCTCTTTGGGGCCACCCTAGGATCTGTGTGCCATCACAAGGTGTTGGCTAACTTCCTTAGGTCATGTCAGCAGTTACTGCATGGTTCAATTGTCCCAGGGTGTATTCCTTCCTCTGTGTACCCAGTTTCTTGCCTGCAGGGTGTTCCCAATGTTTAGCGCAGAGCTGTGTGTACATGAGCTGTGTGTGTGACGGAGCCCTTCTACTTTGGCCATGCATGCATGGCCATGTCTCCACCTGCAACAATCGTGGCATCCTTGGTGATCACTGTACTTGTGTGTGGAGTCAGTTGACATGAGTTCATGGGGACATGTTCCCTTGTAGGCAGTATGGATGTGGGTAATTGTGGCATCACACACATGTGTTACACCCCTCCTGGGTGTGGACACTGCTGGGAGGACTCTGCACCCACCCCTCCTGGGTCTGGACACTGCTGGGAGGACTCTGCACACACCCCTCCTGGGTCTGGACACTGCTGGGAGGACTCTGCACACACCCCTCCTGTCTCTGGGCACTGCTGGGAGGACTCTGCACCCACCCCTCCTGGGTCTGGACACTGCTGGGTGGACTCTGCACACACCCCTCCTGGGTCTGGACACTGCTGGGAGGACTCTGCACACACCCCTCCTGTCTCTGGGCACTGCTGGGAGGACTCTGCACCCACCCCTCCTGGGTCTGGACACTGCTGGGAGGACTCTGCACACACCCCTCCTGGGTCTGGACACTGCTGGGAGGACTCTGCACACACCCCTCCTGTCTCAGGGCACTGCTGGGAGGTCTCTGCACCCACCCCTCCTGTCTCTGGGCACTGCTGGGAGGACTCACCACCCACCCCTCCTGTCTCAGGGCACTGCTGGGAGGTCTCTGCACCCACCCCTCCTGGGTCTGGACACTGCTGGGAGGACTCTGCACACACCCCTCCTGTCTCAGGGCACTGCTGGGAGGTCTCTGCACCCACCCCTCCTGGGTCTGGACACTGCTGGGAGGACTCTGCACACACCCCTCCTGTCTCAGGGCACTGCTGGGAGGTCTCTGCACCCACCCCTCCTGTCTCTGGGCACTGCTGGGAGGACTCACCACCCACCCCTCCTGTCTCAGGGCACTGCTGGGAGGTCTCTGCACCCACCCCTCCTGGGTCTGGACACTGCTGGGAGGACTCTGCACACACCCCTCCTGTCTCTGGGCACTGCTGGGAGGACTCTGCACCCACCCCTCCTGGGTCTGGACACTGCTGGGAGGACTCTGCACCCACCCCTCCTGTCTCTGGGCACTGCTGGGAGGACTCACCACCCACCCCTCCTGTCTCAGGGCACTGCTGGGAGGTCTCTGCACCCACCCCTCCTGTCTCAGGGCACTGCTGGGAGGACTCTGCACCCACCCCTCCTGTGTCAGGGCACTGCTGGGAGGACTCTGCACCCACCCCTCCTGTGTCAGGGCACTGCTGGGAGGACTCCACACCCACCCCTCCTGTCTCAGGGCACTGCTGGGAGGTCTCTGCACCCACCCCTCCTGTCTCAGGGCACTGCTGGGAGGACTCCACACCCACCCCTCCTGTGTCTGGGCACTGCTGGGAGGACTCTGCACCCACCCCTCCTGTGTCAGGGCACTGCTGGGAGTGATGGGCACCCACCCCTCCTGTCTCAGGGCACTGCTGGGAGGACTCCACACCCACCACTCCTGTCTCAGGGCACTGCTGGGTGGACTCTGCACACACACCTCCGATTTCTGGATATGTGCGCTTGGCACATACACGGTGGGGTTACGCACACTGCATTAGAGGTGAGGGTACGAGTCTACTGACACTGGTGTGGTGGGGGTACGCTCCGTACGTCCGCGGGTGTGGGTACGGGTCGTACTTACACTGTTGGGCAGGGGGGTACGCTCCTTGCATTCGTGGGTGGGGGTTCGAGTCGTACTTACACTGTTGGCATGGGGGGTACGCTCCTTGCATTCGTGGGTGGGGGTTCGAGTCGTACTTACACTGTTGGCATGGGGGGTACGCTCCATGCATACGCGGGTGGGGGTACGGGTCGTACTTACACTGTTGGGCAGGGGGGTACGCTCCTTGCATTCGCGGGTGGGGGTACGGGTCGTACTTACACTGTTGGGCTGGGGGTACGCTCCGTACGTCCGCGGGTGGGGGTACGGGTCGTACTTACACTGTTGGGCTGGGGGTACGCTCCGTGCGTCCGCGGGTGGGGGTACGGGTCGTACTTACACTGTTGGGCTGGGGGTACGCTCCGTACGTCCGCGTGTGGGTGTACGGGTCGTACTTACACTGTTGGGCTGGGGGTACGCTCCGTGCGTCCGCGGGTGGGGGTACGGGTCGTACTTACACTGTTGGGCTGGGGGTACGCTCCGTACGTCCGCGGGTGGGGGTACGGGTCGTACTTACACTGTTGGGCTGGGGGTACGCTCCGTACGTCCGCGGGTGGGGGTACGGGTCGTACTTACACTGTTGGGCTGGGGGTACGCTCCGTACGTCCGCGGGTGGGGGTACGGGTCGTACTTGCACTGTTGGGCTGGGGGGTACGCTCCTTGCATACGGGGTGGGGGTAGGGTCCGTACATATCCGTCCCCACGCTATGTGATGTTTGTGCGGCCCGTACCCAGGCCTTTGCCACGTGGGTGCGATCCGTCCCGCCATTGTTGGGGTGACGTGTGTGGGCGTGGTCCGACTCGTACCCACGCTCTTCAGGCGTGGGTACGGGACGTACCTGTCTGGTTGTGTTGCCGGTTCGCGTGGTGACGGACTTCCGTTGTGGCGGTCGCTGGATTATCAGGACACGCCCCCACCCCCTCGTGGTGACCAGGGCATGGGAGTCAGGTATGTCCAGGCCATGTGTAGTGTGTCACTCATGTGGTTGTTTTGTGGCCTGCCCTGGTCGTGCCACCCCCACCCCACCCCACTTTCCCCCCTCCCTTAGTTATTCTGACCTTCTGCGGCGTCTGCGTCGTAACCTGTAGAGGAGGTGTACTGCTATGAGGGCAGGGATGACTCGTAGGTTCGGGTCCATGTCTGTCCGTCGCGTACTGGTACTCCTTGCTCGCGTCGTCCTGTCGCGTACGGGTCCTCCTTGATCGCGTCGTCCTGTCGCGTACGGGTCCTCCTTGGTGGCGTCGTCCTGTGTGTCCGTCACGTACTGGTCCTCCTTGTTCGCGTCGCCGTCTGTCCGTCGCGTACTGGTGGTCCTTGTTCGCGTCGTCCTGATTTCCCGGCAGTTTTTGGCTGCCGCAAAATATTCACCGTGCGGGGTGACGTCGGTGCGAATCGTGATTCCTGGGTCGTGAATGGCTGGCTGCGTGCGTCCCGACGTCAGGTCGGCGCTTTCCCGGATCGCATTGGTAGGTGTTTTTTGTTCGGTCGGTCTTTTTTACGATTCGTACGGTAATGGTGTACCCGTGCGAATCGTAATTCCATGTTTGTATATTTTGACGACCGGGTACGCGTCGGACGGAGAATATGCTCCGTCCGACGGTTCGTACCCGGTTTTTACCGGATTGTGATCGGCACCCAAGTGTTTAGCCATGCAACAGTTGCATAAGTAAATACTTATAAGGTCCCAAAAGTGAGACCTATTGGCTATGCCAAGCAGCCGTGCGGCCGCGAAAGTGAAAGTAATAGCGGTCAAGAGCGGCACTGTAGCTCTAGACTGGCATGGTAGGACTTTTTGGAGCCCTCTCCAAATGTCTCGCCAGACCAGCGCATGCGCTGGGTCAGGCGAGACCTAAAAATGACTCAACTACTATTTTTAAATGGTGAAGTAACATTTTTAATACATATTTACAAAAAATAGCTTTTAGAAAGTTACCCTTCCATGCCTGAAGCTTTTGGAGGCTAATTTGTATTAGCCCGACAGCTGCTGCTTTGTCAGTGCTTGACCTGAATGAGGTGTGAAAACTGTTGCTGAGCAGAGATAATGGCTTCAGCCTGGTGGTAGTATGGGCTGGGTGTGGAGTGTGTGATACCCACTTTTCACTGTCATATCTTAACCCACAATTTATGGGTTCGCGGAGTAAAGTTTTTCCAATTCTAGTACTGCTGTAAGGATCACACACAGGTCAGTAGCAAGGCTGGAAAACAGTTTCAAGCCTGCCTTGCGACCAACCTGCAATTTTTCCCAGCATTTCCAGAGCCAGAAGTCCAGAAGAAAGCAGCAGGAAGAATGTAGATACATGTCCACCCACAATACTCCCAGAATGAAGTGCAACAGAAGTCTTGAAGATCAGCAATTGTTGCACACCATTTAAAAAGGTGAGCAGCCAGAATGTTGATCTTTTTGTTACTGGACCCCTACAACTTTCTTAGCCCCCATCGCCTTCCCTTCCTTGGAGCTGGAGCACATGCTGCACATAGACAAAAAGATGAAGAAGAAGCCAAATGGAGATTGCCGGTGGAGAAGAATAGGCTGTATTCAGGACTTATTTCCAGCTCTAGTAAAGTACTAGTGCCCCAGCTCAACTTCAAAAAATCCAACTACTAAAGAAATTCTGTGTCCTATCTTTGGACAAAATTCTGCCCCTGTGATGTGGAATCTGCTTGACAATGCGTTACAATCCCAAGAAAACATTTACAACTCCAAAAGCTAGGCCCAAGGGCACCACTGCAATCAACCATGCCCCAGCCTTGCTTTCAAATGCTAGCTTCTGTAGAAATGGGTGAGCGAAAAAACTAACAAGGGGAGCCAGTGCATAAGGTGAGCCATGAAACTGGCAAATAATTAATGCAACAAAATTCAAAGTCGCTTCACAGTTCCAAAAAGTTTATCTCATAAAAATGCAGAAACGTTTCACCATAGTATTTTCGGATTACATCATTGCATTGACAGGCATTTACAAAACGCTAAAGATTGAATTTAGTGTGAATTTAGAAACATTCATGTCCACCTCTGGTTTGACAACAATGCTATTAATGAACTAAGAGGTAAGTCAATTGTCATGAGTACTCTATATGTGGCCTAGATTCTTATTGAACTTGGAACAACATTATAAGCTATTAAATCAATCACAAAAAAAGCATTGCCTAGGATCAAACAATTTGTTTAAGTGTAGAAACCAGGGTTGATGCCAGGTGTTCTTCTTCCATATTGTTAGGCCAGCCACTTGAAGCATAACTCTTTATTTCTCCTGCTTTATATCAAAGTTAATGCTTGGAAATGTATTCTGGGAGCATTTGGTTAGAGCGTGGGTGGAAGGTAGAAGCCAGATGCAAGTCAATTGTCATGTACACCCTGTATATGGTCTAGATTCTCATCATACATGGAACAACATATTAGGCCATTAAAGCACTCACAAAAGTTATCTGCCTACCACTCATAGGTAAATCCCAGTTCAGCTTCCACTTATTGCTGCATGTTTGTGAAAGTGCATAGATCGATGTATGTATGTAACACTTGCCAACTTGAACTAATCGTTTCACGTTTGGTCAAAACCACAGACTGGGTGCAAATTTGTAGAAACGTGGGCTTGTTTCTTCTCTCATCCATGCTGCAACTGTGCATGTTTCCCTTGAAGTAAGGGCTGTCTCAGTTATTCCTGCTTGCACCTTCATTACCCAGATATATCAGTTTTGTGCAAAAGTATCTAAATCTGTCACATCAAAACAAAAAATAATTTCCAAACATTTGAAATCATGTTCTTTATTTACCAGTTCCAATCAATAAATGCTGGAGTGCTGTTTTCCTTGAAAGCAAGATAAGTTGTTTTTGAGAGCGTCGGATATGGTCATGTTAACGTTTGCCAAGTTGAAGGGGGATGGGAGCACGCTGCCTCACATCACTGCAGAGTTTGCACCTTAGCATTATGGTAAATGCAGTACAATGTTTGTACTTACTTGAATGTTAGCTGTAGTTTTCTACCTGAGTTGGTGCAGATAGTGCTGTTCATCTCCATGCACATGTGTTTCTGGATTTCATCCATAGAGATCAGAAAAACTAATTACATCAGGGGTTGCTGAGAAGGCTGCAGCAGTCCTCTTAGGTCTCAGTACCTCTCACTGGCGCACAGGGCCCCTCCAGAAGCTCGTCAGCTCGCTGGCTCAAGGAAGCCCTTTTAAACAGAAGGGGGTTTGGCGCACACTGCCTCACATCACAGTACTGTTCACCCTTTACCATTATGGTAAATGCAATATGTTTGTCCTTACTTGAATGTTAGCTGTACCTTTTCATCAGAGTTGGTGCAGATAGTGCTGTTCATCTCTAGAAATGTGTTTCTGGATTTTACCCTTCATCAGTAGAGATTAGAAAAGCAAATTACATCATGGGTTGCTGAGAATGCTGCCACAGTCCTCTGAGGTCTCAGTACTTCTTACTGGTGCAACTCCAAAGGCTCGTCAACTTGCTGGCTCAGTAGAGATTAGAAAAGCAAATTACATCATGGGTTGCTGAGAATGTTGCCACAGTCCTCTGAGGTCTCAGTACTTCTTACTGGCGCACAGGTGCAACTCCAAAAGCTCGTCAACTTGCTGGCTCAAGGGATCCTTTATAAACAGAATGGAGAGGAGAGCACACTGCCTCACATTACAGCATAGTTCTCCACTTAGCACTATGGTAATTGTAGTGCAATGCTTGTGCTTACTTGAATGTTAGCTGTAGTTTTTCACCAGAGTTGGTGCAGACAGTGCTGTTCATCTCTAGCGAACTGTGGTCTGATGTGAGGCAATGTGCCCACAACCCTCCTTCTGTTGAAAAGGCTTCCTTGAGCAAGCAAGCTGACAAGCTTTGGAAACGCACCTGTGTACCTGTGAGTGGTACTGTGATCTAAGAGGAAATTGGCAGCATTTCCAGCAACCCCAGATGACTTTTCATTGCTCTCTTCTACTTCTGCTTTCTACTGATGATGGGTTAAACCCATAAACAAGTGTCTAGAGATATACAGCAATGTCCGCACTAACTTTGGTGAAAATCTATTGCTAATTTTGAAGTAAGCACTAATTGTGTACTGCATTTACAAGGATGCGAAGGGGTGAACTGTGCTGGGATGTGAGGCAGTGTGCTCTCCACCCCCTCATGTTTGCCAAGTTGTTACCTTTCCTGGGTATGGCTGGTCTTGTTCTTTCCTTCCTCATCTCTACCTAATGCAGGGATGCAGCAGATTTTGCAATGCACTGTATCATAACACAATAACACAGGGTAGCATTGCTGTTACAATGCTGTTAGGCCTGACAGTCTGATGTCATTTAGACTTATGCTGTGATTGAGATGAATGATAATGTGTGTTTGCACAGGGCTTGGCACTTCAGGATGGGGTGACAGGGAATAGGCGACCCACAGGTCAGTTTTGCTGTAAACAAGTAGGCCTTCTCCAGTAAACTATGTTGGCAGTGTAACATGTCTGGGATGTGCAAAGTTCTTATTTAACAAGTGTGGTTTAATGCAGATTCTATTACTAGACTTAGTTTGCTGTATCTCTCACTGGTCCCACATTCCCAGGTTTGTTTTAGTTCTCTATGCAAACTAGCAATATTTCCTTGTGAAGGCCAATATGTTCTTGAATGTGCTAGTTGGGACTAGAATGACATGTGTCCTTTCCTTGTGAGTTAACTTTATCCTTAACTTCTAATTGTTGGGCAACTTACACTTATTTTGATATGGGGATTATACCTATTACCATGAAATGTATGGTCTGTTCTTTGTGTGGTTATTCTGGGGTATTGATTCCAGGGTCAGCTATCCCTCTGTTGCACTGGTGGATGTGAGGGTGGTTTAGACATAGTTATGCCAACATTACAAACATGGATGATGCCTGATGCTAAATGTGGAGGTGACAACCATTTGGGAGAGCAGTGTGTAATTTGTAAAAACATAAATACAGAGCTCCAAATGTTCTCTTAGGGACCCATTGTTGAACAAAAGGGTTTCCATGATCTTTTATTTCCACTATCCTACACTAGCTTTGTACTTTGAGCATTTTATTCTTGCAAGCCCACTTTTCTGCCTTCATTATTGTGTCTTCTTCCCTTGCTCTGGGTCATGACCTGTTGGTACAAAATGAGCTTCAATATCCTAAAATGAGTGCAGGCATTCATCACAAGCAAATTAAGTGATGGGTAGGGATGTGTAAGCATACTTCACATAAGAGGATGGGCTTATCTCTGGAGAGCGCAGGCAGCTAAAGCAATGACATGTACATGGAGATGTGCCACACATGGAATGGGACTCCAAGTAGAGTGGCCTCGTGGATGAGTTAATTTGCTCAATCCTTGAGCAAAGAAGTTTTACACTAACAAAGGCATAATTGTTTTAAGCATTGCTTACAAAAGCTCAAGTCGTCTTCTGCCTAAACCAGGAGTGTTGTTGTATAGAATTCTTGTCCCTTGGCTTCATAATCCACTTCGCACTCTCTGCAAGCATGAATGACGGTTTCCAACCATGGCAAAGATGGCACTCACTTTGTATCCATGCCTTGGCCACTATCTGACTGACAAGTATCAACAATGTTTTCTGAGGTTACTAGGGTCTCACACCAGTCACCGTACTTACCTCATAACTTTAGATGTTCCTAATTCAACTCTGCAGTTCTAATTACATCAGTTTTTCAGAATTGTGAAAACTTCAGGTGGCGTTGCTATGATTCAACTGTATTTGCATGCTACATATAGGTTTCTGTAGAAGTAGACTTGTAACAGATACAGCTAAATTATCAGTTCACCACTTTTAAAATGTTTTACTAAGTATATATAAGCTTTTTAGGGATGTAAAAATACCTCCAATGTTTTATAATATTTCTTTACTAATGTTGATCACTTAATTCTTGTATGAAGAAACGTTCTGCCTGTATTGTTTTAGTACTTTTTATTTAGATAGTTAGGTGTGGGGTTAAAGCTGAAGGAGTTGCACTCACAAAACATGCATGGCAGGTGCTGACTGTCCATGTACTTACACTAGTGGCTGTAGAAACACCCTCCTGGCACACCCCTAAAACAAATGCACAAGGGAGTAATTATGTGTTGTATCAGTGTATTGACCTGTGCATAAGACTCTTGATTAAAATTTGCATCAGAAGGTTTCAGAAACTATACTGACATTGATAGAAATGGAATTACAGAACAACTGCAACCTGTTTGGACTGCAATAAACGCAGCATACCACTGACTTCAAGAGACCACAAAAGGGGTTTCACCACCCTGAACTTGATAATGTCATCCATACTCAACTGTCTTGGTAAAGTGTATCTCTCTTTACTATTGTTCATAGATCTCACCAGCCCTTCTATGCCTCTTTGGAATCTATTACCATATGTTAACAGATGATTAACTGCTCATTGGCATGTGGATGATACTAGGTCATGGAAGGTGAATCCTAATGCCATCACAACAAAAGATTCCAGGAGCATTTTTTAAAGTGATTTTGTTACCCACATCTTAGGTATTCAATTATGTAAACAGTCTCACTAATTACTCATTTCTTATGGTTAAACACCCTGTGTCAACATAGTATGGTCCATAATGTCTGAATTAAATGTGCAGAATATCCCTATCAAACTGTATCTTTCATAAGGAATATAGGGCCATATGTAGGTAAAACGTGTTTTGCGATTCTCTAATTGCAATTTTTAGGGAATCGCAATTAGAGAATATTTAGCGATTCCCACCTATTCCTTATTTGCGAATCCCAAATTGAGATTCGCAAATAAGGAATACCTTGCCATTCATTCTTATGGGCTAGAAGGCCCATAGGAATGAATAGGAAGACATTCTCAATTTGCGATTTGCAATTTCAAGGTTGCAAGGGTGTCGAAAGGACACCCTTTTGCACCCCTGAAATAAACATGTGTGCACATGTGGCACACATACATGCGCTAAGGGCATGTATGTGCGCCACAATGCAAAAGAGAGCATTTTTCAAAGAAATCGCAAATTACCACCAACCTGAAGTTGGTGGTAATTTGCGATTCCTTAAGCCAAAATTGCACAACTTGGGTGCTTCCTACATTGCATTTAAGGAATCGCAATTTGGGATTCCTTAAATGCATTAGCAAAATAAGGAATCGCAAATTTAGCGATTCCTTATTTTGCATGTGGGTTTCTGTGTGCTACATAGCAAACTGCCCAAATTGCGATCGCAAACGCTGAAATTTGGCGAATTTCAGCATTTGCGATCGCAATTTGGCTTCCTACATATGGCCCATAGTGTGCTATGCTCAGAATGAGAAATGCAGTGTTCAACTTGCATTTTATTTTGTCCCCACAATTATTTTATTAGGACCTGTGCCCTGAGTGACCTATGTCATGCACAGTAATACGCTCTGCCCCTCCCTACTTCCTTTTTTTCTGTCTACGAAACAGCAATGGTAGTGTCATGTAAGGAACTTACTATATGGGCCTTTTGCTCATGCAAGTCCTTTATGGTACAGAGTTTGATGTGTTGGTTTCCCGTTCATGTGCCATGCTGCGCCATGGAGCAATGGAGCTATGCAATTGCGCCGCAGATCTGCCTCTCAAACCAGGGCATACCTATGCCTATCATGTGGTGCATGTGGAGTAAAGGATTGATGGAAACACCTTTTCAATGTTTCTTCATGGTGAGGTCTCGCATTATGAGATCTTGTAGCTATAGAAACACCCATTAACAGGAACCGAAGCCATAGCTTCTCCTTGCCAGCATGTACCATAATGGGGAAAGCAATACAAAAGTGTTGTTATACTGAGCAGGAGCCAGATGAGAAATTGGGTTGTTGGTTAACTGGGGCATGAGCCGTAGTCAAGCAGCAAAAATAGTCCTAGTCAAAGTAACCTATATTCACCTGAGCTTACCTACTGGTAACGTGACACAGAGTAGTCAAGCTTAACTTAGAGGCAATGTGTAAAGTATTTGTGCAACACTTCAAACAGAAAAACAGTGAAAATACCACAAAAAAAGATTCCACACCAGGTTACAAAAATAGAGCTTAATTTAATAAATAAAACAAGACCAAGACAACAAAAATCCAATAAGTAGAACTTGAGATATGAATTTAAAACAAATAAATTGTGAAAGAGCGCTTAGAAGTAATAAGCACTTATTTTGGATACATTGTCACCCTAGATCAAGGCAAAGTCAAAAGTTCCGGCCGACTGCGATGTGTTTTGGGCCGGCTACAGGGACCCAGTTAAGTCCGCTGAACCAAAAAACCTTAATCTGAGTTTGCAGAGTGTTTCATCAGTTTGGGTCAGACATGCGACGCGTAGAAGAGGCGATGCACCAGTTTCGAGATGTGGCAAGGCTGCGGAGCGAGATCCAGAGGCATTAACGTCAAGGATTCATGAAGACCGGGCTTGCGGATGTGAAGATCATTGACGAAGATGTGTTGGGAAGTCGAGATGATGCATCGGCTCCTATGAGGGTGGAAGATGTGATGCAGAGTTTCATCGTCGAGGCTGCCACTGATGGGAAAGAGTATCACGCAGTGGCATTTCCGAAGGCGATGCATCGAGTCCAATCCATGCAGCAGCGGTGAGACATCATTCTCAATCCATGCAGCAGTGGCAATCTGACAGTTCCAACCAACGTAGCAGCAGCAGCGATGCGTCGGTTCAGCAGAGGATGCATCAGTTTCACTGGAGGAAGCACCTTAGAGCAACTTCCAAGGATGCAGGACTGGGGTGTCACCACTTGGCAGGGTAGACTTACAGATGGCGGAGTTCAGGTGCAGACGTTGGCTGGTTGGAAGCATTATATGTCCCTAAGACTTCAGATCAGGAGGCCAGCCAGTTAGTCCTTAGAATCACTCTGGATTCAAGTGATGTAGGTCCAGTCGTACTCACCCAGGCAGTCGGGCAGCAGCTCGTACAGCAAAGCAGGAGTCCAACAGAGCAGCACTCCAGCAGTGTGGCAGTCCTTCAGCAGAAGAGCAGTCCGACTTCCTGGCAGAATTGTCACAGGTCCAGAAGTGTACCCAACTTGTTGTGTCTGATGTCTTGTACTTATACCCAGTTGTACCTTTGAAGTGGGGGAGACTTCAAAGACAGGTCTTTAAAGTGCAAAGAGGTTCTCCCTTCCTGCCATGGCTCCAGACTCACTATAGAGCAGGGGTCTTCAATCTGTGTGGCACGACCCCCAGGGGGGGGGTGGAGTTGAGGAAAGGGGGTCGTGCCTTCCCGTCGCACTTCTGCCTTGAACTGCTTCAATCTGGAATCCAAAACGTTTATTCTTTGTTTTGGATTCCGAACAGTGCAAATCAAGGAGCTCTCTGATTGGAGGACATTGTCAAAGAATACAACGTCATTGACGACTGTCCTCCAATCAGAGAAACTGCAGGATGCAAACCAGGAAATGCGTCCGTGAACTGGGGCCATAAATATGCTCCTCTGGAGTGCTTCAATAATTGCTTGCTCCTGCTCCCTTTCCTGGACGTTGCTGCTGCTGCTGCTGTGGTGTTTCAGCTGGTGTCCTCTTCGTGCTTCTTCCTCGTGGCTGCCTTTGCATTCCGATCTCCCAGCTGTTCCCTGGTTTCCAAGGCGACCAAAACTTCTTCCTCGTGGCTGCCTTCTGCATTCCGATCTCCCGGCTGTTCCCTGGTTTCCAAGGCGACGGAAGCTTCCAAAACTGTTGAGTAAGTTGCCTCTTCCCCCACCTTCCTCTGCATCCTCCCCACCTTTAGGAGCCCTCTACTATCTATATAGCTATCACATTCTCATTACCTTTGTATAGCATTTCTGAAGAAATGGAGCTTCTCGGGATTAAATTGGGGACTTGCTTTGGTGTTTTATGTCAAGTACTGATTATGTCTCGCTTTTATGTATTGGTTATTTTCAGATTCTTTTCATCTGTGCAGGCTGGTACAATATGGTGGACAGGGCGAACTGCTGGGTTCCCCTCTATTGTGCGCTTAGAATTGTCGACCCAAAATGCCCTCTAGTCTGGTTGTAAAATGAGGTGGGAATAAGCGTGTGGCACATTTAATTATTCAAAAAAAAAAGAATTACGATTTTTTTCCAGCTTTAAAGTCAGGTCCAAACGTCATAAGTGAACTCAGCAAAGTCCATAAAACCTAGCAAAAGGGAATTTAATTTAATTGTAGAGGATTATGACCTATAAGGGATCCCCAACCTTTTCAGTAGTGAGAATAACTTCTGATCATTTAAAATACCCCGAGCTACTCGCTGACATATGGTCTAAATAAGGATACATAAAGTCCAAGCAACTTAAACACTGGTCCTGCAACTCCCATAGTCTCACCGCAGTATTTTTTTTGGGGGGGGGGTGGTGTTTTATGAAGCACAAACTCGACCCGAAAGTATCAGAACGCTTTAGATGAGCACCAGTTGCGAACCAGTATGGAAGAGAGGCAGGGGCAGGGCCAAGAAGCAGGTCCACTTCCCACCAGAGACACACGGCGACATTCAGACACGCCGCCAACATTACCGTTGGTAAACACCTTCCAAATTAACAAAGGGAACTCGATAGTTAATCTATCTGGTTATGTCCTTAACAAGGATGAAGAGAATATACTCCAGAAAGGCCTATCCTTTGTCCCCACGAATTCACCCGACAGTTTCAATCTTAAGTTGGAACTACACCAGTTTTTCAGAAAAGTCAGGTTGAAATACTACTTTACTAAAATTCCTTTCAATCCATCTTTTACTAGTACAGGCTTACGACCTCCCTCCACGTTCAATCCCCCATCACAGATAATGTCCCATAAAATCCTGGCGTTTGAGCAGGTAGTTTTGAGGGACGTGATACGCTCTCTCATTCAAAAGGAATATGTAAAATTCAATATTTCCAAAAATGAACGAACAGCCCTGAATTCACTGAAAAATAACTATGACATCACCATCAAACCAGCAAACAAGGGGGGAGCTATAGTGGTCCAGAACACCACGGACTACAAACATGAGATCCTAAACCAACTTGGGGTTAGTGACAATTACACCAAACTTTCATCGGACCCCAGTAACGAAATTGCCACTCTCATAAAGAATTTCACTGGTAAAGGTTTAGATGAGGGATACCTTAGCAAACACGAATATGATTATTTGAATAACAACCAACCACGCATGCCCACCATATACACATTACCCAAAATTCACAAACACATGCAAAACCTGCCTGGAAGACCTATCATTTCAGTGTGTGGTTCGTTACTAGAACCACTTTGCAAATACATCGACTATTTTTTGAAACCGATTGCCATCAACACCATACCTTATCTTAGGGACATCATGGAAACTATCAATTTGGTGGATGAGTCTCCATTCAATTCCAATGAAGAAATACTTGTCACCATGGACATAGCCTTGTTATATACGAGTATACCCCAAATGGCAGCCCTTGATGTAATCAGAACTTCCTTAGACAAAAGACCTAGACCCACTCGAGTCCCTACTGAATTCATCCTCACACTTTTAGAAATAGCCATGACCAAAAACTTTTTTGAGTTCCAGGGCGAGCATTATTTCCAGGCGAAAGGTGTAGCCATGGGGGTAAGCTTTGCTCCAAATTTTTGCGATCATCTATATGGATATATATGAACAGACCTTTGTACTTAGCCCCACAAATCCGTATAGGGCCAATATAAAATTGTGGCGCAGATATATAGATAGATGTGCTTATGATCTGGAGAAGGACAGAGATGCAACTGAAAACCTTTCATTCTTGGCTTAACGCCAGATCTGTGGACATACAATTCTCCCTAGAACACAACACAAAAGAAATACATTTCCTGGACATCACCATTAGAACAGAGGATGCTAAACTTCACACCACACTGTATAGGAAATCTAGTGAACGCAATACTCTGTTAAGATATTCAAGCCACCACCCTTGCAGTCTCAGGCACAATCTGCCCTATGGGCAGTTCCTTAGGATCAGACGCAACTGCTCTAAGAGAGAGGATTACTTCTTCGAATCTGCAGACCTTCTTAACGGCCTCAGAGATCGAGGCTACCCCATTAGGCTACTCAAAAAGGCTCATAAAAGAGCGTGGTATAACCATAGGGAGTACCTTCTTGAACCTAAGAACAGAACATCCTCAACACCAGAGAGATTAACTTGTGTCACAACGTTTTGCACAAAAAGTAACGAAATCTGCAAAACCGTCAATAAACATTGGCACTTGGTTGCTGACGATTTAGACATACACGAGCCTCCCATGCATGCATTCTGCAAAGGTAAAAGCCTTAGAAATGCTCTAGTTAAATCTTTACTTCCATCAAAAACGCCCAATGTACAACAACCATTATGGAACACCTCCCCTGTTAAGGGTCACTTTAAATGTGGCAACTGCAAAGCTTGCCCTTTGACCAAGGAAATTAAGGATTTCCAATACAACGATTACACCTACACCATGAGAGAACACACTAACTGTAACTCATCGGGTGTGATATACGCTATTCAGTGCCCCGGTGAATTTCTATACATTGGCCAGACCACACAAAAAATAAAATGTCGCATCTTGCAACACTGCAGCAGAATTCGCTGTGGCGTGCAAGGGGCCCCACTAGTAGAACATTTCATTACATTTGGAAATGCAGCAGAGAGCTTAAAATGGTGGATAATAGAAAGAGTTCACCACAATCCCAGAGGTGGCAGTTTCTCACACATCCTCAACTATCGCGAATGTAAATGGATTCACATATTTGACACCATCCAGAGGGGGTTGAACGAATATGAAGAGATTGGACGACAGGCAGCCACATCAGCTGAATGCCAGTAGATCCGCTGATACCTTGATATGTAGTTTGTATATAGACAGCTCTACTCACTTGAATTAGAATGTAAATAGGTAGGTTTTTTAATACTGCACTGTATATAATTGGCACTGTTCATGTGAATTTTTATGTTGGGATGTATGTATCCTCCATTGCCTTTGGTAGGCCTCTCCTATTTATTTGAGGTTATTGCCTTCATTGAATTATCGTCGTCACACATTAGTAAGTACAATATGCTGGCGGTATGCTGGTTGTTGTTCTTTACATGTCTGTGGTTTCGGGCTCACTCTTTAGGTACCGCAATTGGAAAGTTTTGGCAATTCAAAGTCCCCCTCTGAGTAAATTATTCTCACACACGACAGTAGGGCCTTTTTTCCTAGCTGCCCGCCGATCAAAACACCGGATGAGCGTTCCGTTCACTGCTCTCGGTGTTCAACCGGCTCGCGGCAGGCTCAGACGTCAGCCGGGTTACGCGAGCGTGACGTGCTCGGAAGCGTTTTAACCGGCTGTCAATTGCCGGCTCAGTCTCTGTCCGGCGATTGACTGTAACACCACTGTGAGGTGCATGGCAATTCCTTGACCTAAGGTAAAATTCTCTTGCTCCTTGCAGGACATGTAATCAATGGCCACTTTTACTAGGTCCTTTCACTGGGTCTATGTGTAACCGTTAATTAGTCGTGGTGCATGCTTTGATCTCTTGGTAGAGACCAGGTCACACTCAATTAGGTACGCACCCATCAAGGGGAGGGGACTTTACCTTTCTCAGAATTCTGCACTTACCAGACATTGACTCATAGACTCGAACATGGTTAATTGTGGGTTCACGGACATTGTGGATAATTGTATCACTGCTTCCTAATTAGGGATGCACTGCCCAGGGGAAGGTATAACATTTACTATTCTTGGAATACATGTTCACTATTGGCCATAGATGGGGATTTTAATACTTGCCCATATGTTTACCCCTCAGTAATCCTGAAATCACTAGATATTTTACCAGGAATGCCCGACTTTGGGGACCAACACTATTGAATAACTTGGATGGTCACACTTCTTGTGATTAGGAAGCCGCGTTTGGGCTCCGGACAATCCCATTATTTCTACCATTCGTCGGTCTTTTGACAGTTGTTACCAGCCTTCTGGTTTCTTCTCATGCCTGTGTTGCTACTCTGGCACCAGGAATAGGTTAGTGTCTCCACTCATGTCATCCGATTGTTCACCACGAGTACCTCAGCGCCCTAGTAATTCACCTTCTCCCCCCCCAGGTTGCTTTTCCTAGTCCTGAAGAAGACTCGCAGCTGAGGCTTTAAATTTCCCTCCGTGCGTTAGCCGAGTCGAAACGTCGACGCCCTCCACCCCATGAGGCCTGTACCTGTCGCCCTGTTCTATACTCCGAAAATGCATTTGGTGCATGTTTGATGTGTATACATGACTGTAAATATTTTCTAATTGGGACCGGCCTCGTTACACTGGTCTCTTTACCAGTCTGTTTGTAAATTATTTGAATCATTTATCCTTTCATCTATGTTCTTCATTTTCTCTTGCCCTACACAAGCACGTCCAAATTCCCCCTTCTGTTCTCCTTTTGCAACCTATCACTAAATGTATTGAATTAAATACAATATGTAGAATAAATGCATTACAGATATATCTGTTTTTTCGGCGCTTTGTTGTTTTTGTTTCCCTAGCATTTATTGTATGCATTTATAATATAATTGTTGATTGTAAATATACGTGTCTGAGGATTAGATGCCAGTGTTGATATATATATATATACAACACAGACTATTCAGCTTAGAATAAATTTCTCTACGAATGAGTCACGGACCATTCTCTTGTATTTCCGCGTTACAGACGGGCACATTCATTTTTGTTAGGCACAGGGAGATTAAGTGATTTGCACAGAATTACAGGATATTGAGCGCCCCTGGCCAGACTCGAACCCGGTTTCCCAGCTTGAGGCCAACCACTCTAGCCATTAGGCCACATCCTCTCAGTGGTAACACAGCAGTGAAGGCACAAAAGCTGTATCTGGAAAGGTTTACTTAAAGGGGCCCTAAGGACCAGTTTGCCCCTTTTGTGAATGGCTTTTGTAAATTACCCCTTTACTCTTGTTGAAGAATCACCCCAGAGATGAGAGTGTCTCACTGGGGTTTGTGGTCTCTTTGTTGTGCAAAACATAGGAATAATACTGCTCTCATTATAAGAGCGAAGACCCAACACATTTCTGTTATCTGTTTAATTACCCTAAAGTCCATTGCTTGATTCCAGAAACAGAACCTCCTATAAATATTATTTTGTGACATTTGTTCAGTGTGTCGAAATGTGGATCCGTCATCCCCTACACTGCAAATACTAGTGCTGGATATAACCTATTGATATTTACAACAGTAGGGAAAAGGATCAGGTAAACAGAAAAATAAACCCTGTTGATCTGGACAGGGGCTGTTTCTCTCTGTGGGCAGAAGAGCGTCGCCCCACTTGCTGCGAGCGCAGTTGCATTGGAGTGGATAGCGGAGGCGGGACAGATTCCTGCAGATTGCAGGATGACCTTTAAGGTGTTCAAGTATGCATATCAGATTGGCCGGCTGCCTACAGTCAGCCAATCTATCATGCGCACTTCAAAGCCACCAATCCCAGCACTGTGAAACAGCCAGGGTATTGCAGGCACATGCCCCCCACCTTAAAATGAGCGCTGGGTTAGCCTTCTCCAACTGACTGGTAGGATTCCCATGACACAAGGAGGGAAGTCCCTCCCTTTCCTTCCTGCTCCTTGTCATCCCCAAGATTGGCACGGGGAGAGGGGCATTTGTTTGGAGTGCCTGGCAGCCCGAAGCATTTATGCTCACCATTAATTAATGTTGCCAGCCGCCTCTGGTTTCTATGATAGGGAGAGTTAAACAAATGTAATTAAAAATGTGATATAAAGTTAGAAAAACATAAGGAATGTTCTGTTCCAGCTTTGTTAAATTGTTGAAAAAGAAAAGGTTCAAGAAAAGCGGTTTTGTGTTATTTTAAAAAGGAAATCTTTACCGATGCACACAGTTGAAATGATCCGATTTCGGATGCATTGTAATCCGTGTCTGTGGCAGCTAGGGCAGGAAGCGGGATCCCTATGTAGTTCTTGAGGCTTTGAAATGCGAAGTGGGTTGCACACCGCTCGTCATACTAGCAAATAGCCCCATAGGATTCTGGAGAATGTAGTGACAGCGGCGGGTACATCTATGCCACGAGTAAAAAGTTTAAAATGCCATCCCTGGACACGTGTTTCGAGGTAATTGCCTCTCGTCAGCAGGGAGCAGGTACGTATGCGGGGTGCTGTAGACTGCCAAAAATTATCAGGTATAGTACCTCTCACGGCGCGCGGGTGCGGGATCCGGGCTCGTCAACCCATAGCTCAGGGAGCTTTAAATACAAAATGCAAAGTGGGTCGCACACCGCTCGTCATACTAGCAAATAGCCCCATAGGATTCTGGAGAATGTAGTGACAGCGGCGGGTACACCTATGCCACGAGTAAAAAGTTTAAAATGCCATCCCTGGACACGTGTTTCGAGGTAATTGCCTCTCGTCAGCAGGGAGCAGGTACGTATGCGGGGTGCTGTAGACTGCCAAAAATTATCAGGTATAGTACCTCTCACGGCGCGCGGGTGCGGGATCCGGGCTCGTCAACCCATAGCTCAGGGAGCTTTAAATACAAAATGCGAAGTGGGTCGCACACCGCTCGTCATACTAGCAAATAGCCCCATAGGATTCTGGAGAATGTAGTGACAGCGGCGGGTACACCTATGCCACGAGTAAAAAGTTTAAAATGCCATCCCTGGACACGTGTTTCGAGGTAATTGCCTCTCGTCAGCAGGGAGCTTTGAGTTTGAAATTTAAAAGACCCCAAGTCCTAGGGATAGAATCTGCGCACTGTACAGAGGAAGGTTACAAGGATATTGTATTGTCATATGCAGAGGAGAAGGACATGTTATCAGCATGTCTTGACTTAAGAATTGTCGAGTCTCATCATTGTCAGTGCATGTGTACACATGCCTAAAGTGGAGATACTGACCATGTAGGAAGAATATTAATTTTATTTGAAGTCTAATGTGTAAATGGTGGGGTTTTTTTCAACATAAGATTTTGCAAAATGCACAACTGCTGTATCAAGCTACACCTAAAAAGGGGACAACAAATGATGGATGGCAGATAAGAGTGTGTATAACTCGAGTTGCAAACTGAAACCATGTCAACCCAAAATTACTTTTACATAGGTGCTGCTAACCACAGCCCCACATGAATAACATAGTCAATTTGAATATAATACCACTGTATTTTTTAATTGCCCTTGCTTTATCACTTGATGCTGTGTGGACTTTCTTGAATGCTTTGTCTAGGGATGGTATTTCGGGCCCCTGTGACTGAGCCTCTAACAGTTTGGTTAACTGTACGAGACGTCTGTTTCCTATTGGCCTTTCCCTAATGCTTCTTTTTATTGCATAATGGATAGTTCCTTTTTTAACTGTTTTATGTGTTTATTAAAATGCGTTTATGATATATTTTTGTCATGGCGATGATACTGTATTTCTAGCAGTGAAATGTGTAAAACAACATTAAAAGGGTATTGGCTCCAAACAATATTTTTTATTAAACCCATTTGTTTATCACTAACGTAACCACATGTGCATTTGAGTGCTTCCAAGGAACAAAAAATGCATTGGAATATATGTGCAAGACAAAGTAACAATATTGATACTTAAAACAAAGACTGTATACATGTGGTCTTTAGGGCCCCATAGTTAAATGTAGTCTTTGAAATAGAATCTGAAATAGAATCTGAATAGTTGGGGTTTCTAGTTTCTCCTGAACCATAGCAGATTGTTCAAAAGTATAGAAAAAAGACATGAGAAGATTTAGTTCAGTGTTTTTTAAATATTTATTTATTCAACAGCCTGCACTTGTCTGGCAGGGTTTCCAAGCAAGCACCGCAAGGCTGGCTTTTACTGGATAGCAGTGGTCTTCCTTCTGAGATCAATTATGACACAGACAACAACCTTGGAGTCCTTCTACTTTTCTTGAAAAAGGTGTCAGGAGATCATGAGTTGGACTAGCCTACACAGAGAGCACTACAATAATCAATTTGGGCAAAAATAGCAGATTTGTAATCTCATTAACAAGTAGGCGGTAGATTTTACACATTTTGACCACCCATGTTACCTATTGCTATCAATATGTGCGCACTCAAGGGAAGGAGAACCTTGGTAACGGCCCACAATGCCAGCTCACATAATGGAAGCCAGGACCAGCTGCAATTTCTGTTTTAAGCACGTGGAAGAAACCTGATTTGTTATTTGCATTTTAGATAAAATAAGAAGATTTGTTACACTTCTTGTGAAAATGCAAAGAGTTTTTTTTTTTTAAATGACAACCATACAGCATACAGCAGCAAGTCTGTGGTAATCATTAATGTTGGACTTTGAAATGTTGTATCATAGGTCAACACACATTTGACATGGATCGTTTTCTGCTGCCAAAAGATGGTAGATCACTCAAACGAAAGGCCGAAACAGACGTCGAGAAAAGAGCTGCAAAAAGTAGGAAGTATGATGCCTCCTACCTGGACCTTGAATGCACCTGCGTCACCACAAATGGTGAAATTAAGCGACAGTGTGTGGTTTGTGGCATGACCTTGGCTAATGAAAGTCTGAAACCAAACAAATTAAAGCGCCACTTGGAAACCAAACACGGGTCACTGGTAGGAAAGATTACACATTTTTTTGCCAGAAAGCTGGAAGACATCATCCACCAAAAAGACACTGTGAAAAATGTGGTCTCCACGCCAACAAATGCCTTTAAAGCATCTTACCAAGTGGCGTACCACATTGCCAAAAACAAAAAGCCCTTTACGGTTGGGGAAAAAGTGATTCTTCCAGCAATGCTTGATGTGGCCAGAACAATGCTTGGTGAAAAAGCGGCAGAGAAGTTGAAAATGGTACCACTCTCAGACACAACAATTTGCCGCAGAATCTCTGACATGTCTGAGGATATCCACAGACAACTCCTTGCACCCTTGAAATCGAGTTTGTTTGCTTTGCAATTGGATGAAGCGACTGACTTATCTAAGGACGCTAATTTAATTGCTTATGTCAGATACTGCCACAAAACTGTAATATTGGAAGATTTTTTATTCTGTAAACCAATCAGGGGACAGGCAACAGCATCAACCCTGTTTGACATTCTCAATGACTTCCTGTGCTCCAACGGCTTAAAATGGGACAGCTGTGTTGGGATCTGTACGGATGGTGCTTCTTCCATGTGTGGGGCTAGGGCAGGCCTAAAAGCCAAAGTGTTAAAAGTGGCTCCTCATATTCTATGGACCCACTGTATGATACACCGGGAAGCCCTTGCAGTCCGAAACATGGATAGAGAACTTGGGGATGTGTTGGATTGTGCTGTGAAAATTGTTAATTTCATAAAGGCTCACCCCACTAGAGCACGTCTGTTTGCAATTTTGTGTGCAGAAATGGGAGCTGATCATAATGGTTTGCTTTTCCATACTGAAGTCCGATGGTTATCCAGAGGGAAGGTTCTGAATCGTATTTTTGAATTAAGAAATGAAGTACGGCAATTCCTTCTAGATTTGGATCCATACAAAGCAGAACAGTTGTGTAATCCTTGTTGGCTTGTGCTTTTAGCATACCTTGCAGACATCTTTAATAAATTAAATTCCTTAAATTTGTCTTTGCAAGGAGCTAAAAGTACATATTTCCCAATGTGCAAAAAAAATCTGCTTTCAAGAAGAAGCTAGAGTTGTGGAAAAGACTAATCAAAGATGGCCTTCTGAAGGCATTCCCGTGTTTATCAGAAGCTGTTGAGGACACAGGTTATGAACTTGAAAGTGCTGCTGAGGAAGAAATCACTTGACTTCTCTCAGGGGTGGTTTAGAAAAGTACTTTCCTGAGGACATTGATCATGACAATGATTGGGTCTTCCAACCGTTTCTAGTGGATGCAGGTACTCATCTCCCAGTGCACCTTCAGGAAGACCTAATTGAGGTCCAGAGTGATCGCGTTCTCCAAATCCAATTCAGCAAAATCCCATTGGCGGAATTTTGGCTGAAAATGTCTGAAGAACATTCATGTTTGTCACAAATTGCAGTCAAGACTATTCTGCCTTTTAGTTTGTCATATTTATGTGAGATTGGTTTCTCAGCATTGGCAGTATTAAAGACTAACCCTGTTCTAGTAGGAGCGCTGCCCTACCTGTTTCTTCACAGCACCGCGCGGAGATACACCTTCGGGTGTGATGCCGGCGCGTTACAAGCCCATAAATAAATAAGTACCGTTCAAGGCTTGAGGTGGCGCACAACCTGAGGATGGCTTTAGCAAAGATACATCCACAAATTGACAATCTCTGCGGAGAAAAACAGGCCCACCCATCCCATTAGTTCAGAAATGTGTTATCAAGTTTGTCAAACTATGTTTTGTTTTGGAAAAATAAAGCACTGTTTTGCATTTTTGGGCAATTCTTTTTGGAGACTGTTTGTTTGAACTGTGTAGTATGCCTGTGAATCTGAACTACAATCACCCACAAACCTTTAGGTTTCTAAACACTGTTTAATAATATTTCCCCACCGTGAAAATGATTTGCCATGGGAACGGGGTGCGTTTGTGGTTGTCTGTGATGAGGAGTACCAAGTTCTAGAAATTTTTGTCAGGAGGGGGTCCTTAAGCCTGAAAATTTTGACAGGGGGGTCTCGGCATCCAAAAGTTTGAAGACCTCTGCTATAGAGGGATATGCAGCCCTATAGGACATAGCCTATTCAGGTGTAATTGAGGCTGAGTCCAGGTCCTCCCTCCCATTCTGCCAGCATGGCCTATCTAGTCACACCTAAACTCATGTTGTGTGTGGCTGTCTAGGGGGAATACACAAAGCCCAACTGTAATCCACCCCAGACATGTGATCAGAGACAGGCACCATGCACCATGCACCATGCTAAAGCAAGAAAAAAGTAAGGAAATATCACAAAATAAAATGATGGCCGAGTGTTGAAACTTTTCAAACACTCCCCGCCAGACAGAGATTTGGCTTTAATACATTGCTATTTTGCTTGCCACGTCACCCCAGTTTGGGCCAAGACATATACAAAAAAAAATATTTTGTATGTTGCTATGTGCTCCCTATGTGACTAAGGGTATGCCCAGAGATTGGTACCTTGCTCGCTGCACTACTGGATTCAAGCTAGCCTGGCTGATGTGGGGTGATACCCCGAAACCGGTCCCTGGATGCTAGTTTCTGGTCCAGGGAGGACCTGGCTTGGCAATTTGTGTTCGACTGTTTCTATGAGGAGCAGGGTCAAGACTGATTTGGATATGGCTGGGTCCAAACTGGGGTGACATGGCAGGCAAAATACCAATGTATTAAATCCAGATATGTGACTGAGTGTGATAGTGTTAGAAAAGTTTCAACAATCCATCCATCATTTTATGTTGTGATGTTGCTATATGTAGCTAAGGGTATGCGGAGACATGTGTCCCTTGCTCGCTATGCCGCTGGAATCAAGCTAGCCTGGACGAAGATTGGTGATACCCTGAAACCAGTCCCAGGATGCTTGTTTCCTGGAGTCCAATACTATCTTTGACTCAATGTGGTCATCAGTAACCTCAGCATGAACAGCCATAGCATGCAGACTTCATAAATGGCATAAGCCTGGAAAGTTGATAAAGGACAAAAGACAATAATCAAATGGTTTCCTTTTTCCAGTTGATAATTATCTGGTCCTGAGCTAAAGGATTTAGTGCAAAAGGCAGGAGAAAAAAGATCTGTGAAGTCTCAAATTTTTCCCTTTGGTACCACCGTTCAACACACATCCCTACCTGTTAGTGTACAATCACAAATACATTTTCAAAATCCCATTCATCTACCATTCATACCCCCCATCCTGAGTAAGTCGAGTGCCACAATGGTTTATATATAGTTTCCAATTTTAAATATTAAATCTCCATTACACATTGCATATCGCATTCAATGGATTAATAAATGTTATATACCTTCCTTGACTTAACTGTGGTTTTGAATATTTATGGCCGGTCCGGCCGGGAGGCGCACCGCCGCTTATGATGCGGTCCCGCTGCTGTTTCCGTGATAGCGCTGCAGGCTGAACAGGCGAGAGGCAGTATGGAGGAAGGAAATGTGGGCATACCGAGGAATTTTGGACATTTGCCTCAAAGTTGCCAGCAGCCCACTAGGGTGTTATTGTAAATAGAACTTCCAGTCCCAGAATTCATTGTGACATGTACTCACCTGAGTCTTATCTCGGATTTAAATAAAGGGCGTTCACTGGATGTTCTGATTGTTGGTATTCTGTGGGGAGCAGCATAACCTTTGAAGAAGGGCGTCAGCCTGAAAAGCGTCGGGTTGCTGCAGACGCCCGTGCTGTCTGCAACCTTCCTTGACCTGACAACGCCGATGGGGAGTGTGACTCGCTCTTGGGCTAACTGTGGTTTTGAATATATATATATATATTCACTGAAAAAACCCAAAGGTTTCAGGGGTGTTATAGTTAGGAATTGGCATTTAACCCCTTCGATGCTCATGACGGAACGGTTCCGTCATGAGCATCGGTTGGGCTGTGCTCATGACGGAACCGTTCCGTCATGAGGACAGCCCCTGTGCATCGATCGTGCCCCCACTTACGGGGGTGGCAGCGGAAGAGCTTCCGCTGCCACCCCCGAGCCCCCCCACGCTTTCTGATGACGTCAGCGCGCACAGCGCGCGCCGGCGTCATCAGGAAGCGTTGGACGCGCTGGAATCCATTTCTTCCAGCGCGTCCAAGGCAGCAGCAGGTAGGTTCCCTTGTCCGGTGGGGGCCGTGGGGGTGATTTCTTTTGTATTGAGGCATCGGGGGAGAGGAAAGAGTATTTCCTCTCCCCCGATGTCTCAATACAGGGCATTCCTGCTCCACAATCGCGCACAGCGTCGCGATCGTGGAGTAGGGATGCCCCACTAGACACCAGGGATTTGTTTCTTTGAATTTGGGAAGCGACCCCTTAGGCAAGGGTTGCTTCCTTGGGGTGCAAAATTTTTCGAAGTCTTTTCTGCCCCCCCTGGGGGCAGATCGGTCCGCTTTCTGCCCGTTTCTGCCCCCAGGGGGGGCAGAAAAGCCCACTAGACACCAGGGATGTCGTTTATGTTATTTAGGAAGCGACCCCTTAGGCAAGGGTCGCTTCCTTGGGGGGCCAAATAATTCGAAGACTTGTCTGCCCCCCCTGGGGGCAGATCGGTCTTCTTTCTGCCTGTTTCTGCCCCCAGGGGGGGCAGAAAAGCCCACTAGACACCAGGGATGTCTATGTCGTTATGTAGGAAGCGACCCCTTGGGCAAGGGTCGCTTCCTTGGGGGGCAAAATAATTCGAAGACTTTTCTGCCCCCCTGGGGGCATATCGGTCTTCTTTCTGCCCGTTTATGCCCCCAGGGGGGGCAGAAAGCCCACTAGACACCAGGGATGTATTTTATGTTATGTAGGAAGTGACCCCTTGGGCAAGGGTCGCTTCCTAGGGTGGCAAAATAATTAGAAGACTTTTCTGCCCCCCCTGGGGGCAGATTGGTCTTCTTTCTGTCCGTTTCTGCTCCCAGGGGGGGGGCAGAAAAGCCCACTAGACACCAGGGATATAAATATTATTGTAGGAAGCGACCCCTTGGGCAAGGGTCGCTTCCTTGGGCCCCTACATTTTTTGAAGACTTTTCTGCCCCCTCTGGGGGCAGATCGGTTTTATTTTTTTGCCGTTTCTGCTCCCATTGGGGGCAGAAAAGCCCACTAGACACCAGGGAATTAGTTCAATTAGAAATAGAAGTGACCCCTCGCTTCCAGGGTGCAATTTGTTATATGTATTTGGCTCACCCGCCCCGGGACTGAGTAGCCTTTTTTTTCCTGCTGTTTTCTGCCCCACCTGGCACACAACCCGATTGACCATTTGGGTAGTGACATGGCATGTTATAATGTTTATTGTTATATTTTTTGTGATTTCCAATTGTAATGTTTTTTTTTTGTTTACTTTTTTGTTCTAGGTGAAGGCTTTTCTTCTTTTCACGTTGACGTTTTTGTTACTGGTGGTTCTGCTGTTTGTGTAGTTTGGTAAGAGACTGTTTTTTTGTACAATGTAAATGTGTTTGATTTCTCTGCCTGTTTTTTTTTTGCAAATGGTGTAATAATAGCAGTATGTTTGGTTTTTGAGTGTCAAAAACTTTTTGCATTGGTGCTCGATGTGTATTTTGTTGTCTTGTGAGTAATTTTTTTTTTTTCTTCTTTCTAGTTTGATATCGTTGGTCTTTGCTGTGTCACTGCAGAGTTTGTTTCTGGTGAGTGCAGCTGTCTCTTGTAATTGGATTGTATAGTTTTTGAGTACATTGATCTTTGTGATAAAAGGTACACATTTCTTTACTTACTTGGTTTGCACATTGTTGGTTGTTGTTGACTTGTTTGTGCAGTCTTCTATCTTAGTAAGTATAATGGCTAGCCGCAGGATGACTGCTCAGCAGGTTGTTGGTTTGCTGTTTGAGTCTTCCTCTGATATTGGTTCAGAGACTGACTCTGCTTCTGAGGGAGAGGAGGCAGGGGACGATTCTGGCAGTGAGTTTTCTCTCCGTATGGGGTCATCGGATGATGAAGATACTCTTAGTGCGGATGAAGTGCCTGTGTTAGAGGAGGAGACTGATGTGCCGATAGTGCGGCAAGAGGCATCTGGGCTGCAGCCTGCGGCTGCAAGGCTTCCCGTTGGTGTAGTGCGGCAAGAGACATCTGGGCTGCAGGCTGGGGCTGCAAGGCTTCCCGTTGGTGTAGTGCGGCAAGAGGCATCTGGGCTGCAGGCTGGGGCTGCAAGGCTTCCCGTTGGTGTAGTGCGGCAAGAGGCATCTGGGCTGCAGGCTGGGGCTGCAAGTCTTCCCGTTGAAAGTGATGACCTCTCGGTTGCCCCTGGCATGGTGCAGCCGGAATTTCCAGAGTTTACTGGTGTTCCAGGGTCTAGAGTGAATACTGAGAACTTTTTGCCTGTAAATTTTTTTCAGTTGTTTATGGACGATGTGTTTTTGGCAGAGATTGTTGAGCAGACTAATTTGTATGCCGAACAGTTTTTGAGGGACAACAGTGCCAGTCTTAAGCCACACTCTAGAGCTACCCGGTGGACTCCCACAAATGTTGAAGAGATGAAGAAGTTCTTGGGTTTAACTTTTTTGATGGGCTTGCTAAGGAAGCCATCATTGGCTTCATATTGGTCTAGCAGTCCCTTGATGGCAACGTCTATTTTTCCGGCAGTCATGGGTCGTGACAGGTATTTGCTTCTGCTTCGGATGATGCACTTTGTTGATAATGGTTTAGCGTTGCCACGAGATCACCCTGATTGTGACCGTCTTTTTAAGATTAGGCCTGTCCTTGATCACTTTGTTGATCAATTTTCTGAGATTTATGCCCCTGGTAGAGAAATTGCAGTGGATGAGTCTTTGGTGTTGTTCAAGGGCCGCTTGGTTTTTAGGCAATACATTCCTAGTAAGAGGGCACGCTATGGAATAAAGCTGTATATGCTGTGTGACAGTAGGACTGGATATGTCTCTAATTTCAGGGTGTACACCGGTAAGGAATCTAGGTTTAACCTCCCTGGTTGGCCGTCCACTTTTGGAGTGACTGAGAAAATTGTTTGGGAACTTGGTAGAGGATTTTTTAACAAAGGCCACCATTTATATGTAGATAACTTCTACACTGGTGTGCGGTTGTTCAGGGAATTGGCCAAAGTGGACACTTTTGCTTGTGGCACAATCCGCTGTAACCGTAAAGGTTTTCCGAAAGAACTTGTTTGTCAAAAGCTTGTGCGGGGACAGTGCAGTGCGTTGCGTTGCCAGGAGCTTCTTGCTGTGAAGTTTACAGACAGGAGAGATGTCTACATGCTGACTTCCATCCATGATGAAAGCACTGCACCTGTGACTGTTTGCGGTCAGGTCGCTGAAGTGCGCAAACCTGTGTGCATTTTAGACTATAATAGGCACATGGGTGGTGTTGACAGAGTAGATCAGAGGTTGGAACCTTACGCTGCTCTTCGTAAGGCTTACATTTGGTACAAGAAGTTGGCTATCCATCTTTTCCACTTGGCAATGTTTAATGCTTTTGTTGTGTTCCAGGATTCTTGCCCTGAGTCAAAGATGACTTTTGCTAAGTTTCAGGAGTCTGTAATAGGCAGCCTTGTTGTAGTGGAACAGGCAAGTGTTCCTAGAGTTGGACTGGTGGAGGATGTTGCTAGATTGAAAGAACGCCACTTTCCAGATCACATTCCTCCCACACCCGCAAAAGATTTTCCCAGTAGGAGATGTAGAGTCTGTTGGCGAAGAGGTTTGCGGAAGGAGAGTCGTATGTACTGCCCCGATTGTCCTTCTCATCCTGCACTGTGTCTCCCTGCTTGTTTCAGAGCGTACCACACGCGTAAAAATTTCTGGGAACATTCATGAGTGGTAAAGTGAACTGCCTGGTCTGTATTCTTTGGAAAATATGATTCTGTTTCAAGGTTGGTGTTAGTGCAATGTATTTAGTTGCTGATTTTCTGTTAGAAGATTTGTATCTATTTGCAATTTGTTTGTGTTTTTTTTTTTTTCTAAAAAAATCCAAAATGTGATGGCGGTGTGTGTAGGCTTGCGCTTGGCTGTTGGTGTGTGTGGACTGGCACTTGGTTGGTGGTGTGCGTGGAATGGTGCTTGGCTGATGGTGTGCGTGGACTGGCGGTGTGCATGGACTGGCGGTGTGCGTGGACTGGTGCGTGGCTGGTGGTGTGCGTGGAATGGTGCTTGGCTGGCGGTGTGCGTGGAATGGTGCTTGGCTGGCGGTGTGCGTGGAATGGTGCTTGGCTGGCGGTGTGCGTGGACTGGTACTTGGCTGGCGGTGTGTGTGGACTGGTGGTGTGTGCGGACTGGTGTTTGGCTGGTGGTGTCCGTGGACTGGAGCTTGGCTGGTGGTGTCCGTGGACTGGAGCTTATCTGGTGGTGTGCGTGGACTGGAGCTTGGCTGGCGGTGTGCGTGGAATGGTGCTTGGCTGGTGGTGTGCGTGGACTGGTACTTGGCTGGCGGTGTGCGTGGACTGGTGGTGTGTGCGGACTGGTGCTTGGCTGGTGGTGTCCGTGGACTGGAGCTTGGCTGGCGGTGTAGGTGGATTGGCGATTGGCTGCCGGTGTGCCTGGACTGGCGATTGGATGGCGGTGTGCCTGGACTGGCGCTTGGCTAGCGGTGTGCGTGGACTGGCGTTTGGCTAGCGGTGTGTGTCGACTGGTGCTTGGCTGGCTGTGTGTGAGTAGTGACTTTCTGCTGGTCACTACACACAATGCTAGCTGAGTGCCACTCCACGCAATCATTCAGCCTGTGTAGTTGCTGTGTCTGGATTGTGGGCGTGTGAAAGTGATGGGCCCTTGAATGGCGCTGTGTGCTGGTGTGAGTTTTGTTATGTGATGGGCCCGCGGCTGGCGGTGTGAATGGTTTTGTATGTCTCACACGTATGAAAGGTGTATGAATGGCCTGTAAAGAGGTTGGTGCCTTGTCGTGGCTTTACAGCTCACGAGCTGTGAGTCAATGGTTCAGTTTCTCGCCCTTTCAATTATTACCAGTGCATTTCATGTTTTGTGAAATCACTTGCTAATACAATTTTATCTACTGAACCATCACTCACCCTCGTGCCAAATCCAACCAGTATGTGTGTGTGCTTGCGGGTTAGATGGCTGTGCAGTAATATTTGTCTTTCTGAAGCAGGGTGTACCTTGTCCCTTTTTGGTGATTTTTGTACTGTGTTGCTTTTGTACCTGGTGGTGCGAATGGTCTTGTTTGTATCATGTATGAAAGGTGTGTGAATGGCCTGTAAAGTGGTTGGTGCCTTGACGTGGCTTTACAGCTCACGAGCTGCGAGTCATTGGTTTGGTTTTTTGTGAATTTAATTATTGACAGTGCATTTCATTTTTGTGAAATCTCTTGTTAATAAAATTTAATATACTGAACCATGACTCGCCCTCGTGCCAAATCCAACCAGTATGTGTGTGTGTTTGAGGAATAGATGGTTGTGGAGGAATCTTTGTCTTTAGTTTCTCTGCCAAGGTACACTTTCCATGTAAGAATAACCCACCAACTGTAGATATTGTCGAAAACCTTTGGGAGTTCATGGTGATGTCTCTCTAGTGAATTGAAAAATATTTTTTATCCCCATTGTCCTGTAAACCTCAAACTGTCTGCCACATTTTCTTTGCAGTATTATTCCTAAATTCTCACGCTGTAGTAACAATAGTTAATCTGGTTTTGCAAGGGGGGTTACTTTGGTTTTTTGCCCAGGGCTCGGTGGCCATCTAGGGAAACCTTCCAAACACACGCATTTCTGAAAACTAGACACCCGGCGGCTTCCAGGGAGGTATGGCTTGCGTGGATCCCCCAACGTTTCCTTACCCAGAATTCCCTGCAAACCTCAATTTTTGCTCAAAAAATCACTTTTTTCACACATTTTGGGGTGGGAAAGTAGTGGCATCACCGGGCTCACAAAAATTTACCACCACCCAGCGTTCCCCGAGGTCTCCCGGTAAAAATGGTGCCTCACTTGTGTGGGAGGCCCAAGTACCCGTGGCAAGCAAGGGCCCAAAACGTAGTGAGGCGACATCAAAATGGCCTATCGCCAAACCACCTGGTTTTGCAAGGGGGGTCACTTTGGTTTTTGGCCCGGTGTGCGGCGGCCATCTAGGGAAACCTACCAAACCCATGCATTTCTGAAAACTAGACACCCGGCGGCTTCCAGGGAGGTATGGCTTGCGTGGATCCCCCAACGTTTCCTTACCCAGAATCCCCTGCAAACCTCAATGTTTGCTCAAAAAATCACTTTTTTCACACATTTTGGGGTGGGAAAGTAGTGGCATCACCGGGCTCACACAAATTTACCACCACCCAGCGTTCCCCCAGGTCTCCTGGTAAAAATGGTGCCTCACTTGTGTGGGAGGCCCAAGTACCCGCGGCAGGCAAGGGCCCAAAACGTAGTGAGGCGACATCAAAATGGCCTATCGCCAAACCACCTGGTTTTGCAAGGGGGGTCACTTTGGTTTTTGGCCCGGTGAGCGGCGGCCATCTAGGGAAACCTACCAAACCCACGCATTTCTGAAAACTAGACACCCGGCGGCTTCCAGGGAGGTATGGCTTGCGTGGATCCCCCAACGTTTCCTTACCCAGAATCCCCTGCAAACCTCAATTTTTGCTCAAAAAATCACTTTTTTCACACATTTTGGGGTGGGAAAGTAGTGGCATCACCGGGCTCACACAAATTTACCACCACCCAGCGTTCCCCCAGGTCTCCTGGTAAAAATGGTGCCTCACTTGTGTGGGAGGCCCAAGTACCCGCGGCAGGCAAGGGCCCAAAACGTAGTGAGGCGACATCAAAATGGCCTATCGCCAAACCACCTGGTTTTGCAAGGGGGGTCACTTTGGTTTTTGGCCCAGTGCGCGGCGGCCATCTAGGGAAACCTACCAAACCCACGCATTTCTGAAAACTAGACACCCGGCGGCTTCCAGGGAGGTATGGCTTGCGTGGATCCCCCAACGTTTCCTTACCCAGAATCCCCTGCAAACCTCAATTTTTGCTCAAAAAATCACTTTTTTCATACATTTTGGGGTGGGAAAGTAGTGGCATCACCGGGCTCACACAAATTTACCACCACCCAGCGTTCCCCCAGGTCTCCCGGTAAAAATGGTGCCTCACTTGTGTGGGAGGCCCAAGTACCCGCGGCAGGCAAGGACAACAAACGTAGTGAGGCGACATCAAAATGGCCTATCGCCAAACCACCTGGTTTTGCAAGGGGGGTCACTTTGGTTTTTGGCCCGGTGCACGGCGGCCATCTAGGGAAAACTAGCAAACCCACACATTTCTGAAAACTAGACACCCCGCGGCTTCCAGGGAGGTATGGCTTGCGTGGATCCCCCAACGTTTCCTTACCCAGAATCCCCTGCAAACCTCAATTTTTGCCCAAAAAATCACTTTTTTCACACATTTTGGGGTGGAAAAGTAGTGGCATCACCGGGCTCACACAAATTTACCACCACCCAGCGTTCCCCCAGGTCTCCCGGTAAAAATGGTGCCTCACTTGTGTGGGAGGCCCAAGTACCCGCGGCAGGCAAGGACAACAAACGTAGTGAGGCGACATCAAAATGGCCTATCGCCAAACCACCTGGTTTTGCAAGGGGGGTCACTTTGGTTTTTGGCCCGGTGCGCGGCGGCCATCTAGGGAAACCTAGCAAACCCACGCATTTCTGAAAACTAGACACCCGGCGGCTTCCAGGGAGGTATGGCTTGCGTGGATCCCCCAACGTTTCCTTACCCAGAATCCCCTGCAAACCTCAATTTTTGCTCAAAAAATCACTTTTTTCACACATTTTGGGGTGGGAAAGTAGTGGCATCACCGGGCTCACACAAATTTACCACCACCCAGTGTTCCCCCAGGTCTCCCGGTAAAAATGGTGCCTCACTTGTGTGAGAGGCCCAAGTACCCGCGGCAGGCAAGGACAACAAACGTAGTGAGGCGACATCAAAATGGCCTATCGCCAAACCACCTGGTTTTGCAAGGGGGGTCACTGTGGTTTTTGGCCCGGTGCGCGGCGGCCATCTAGGGAAACCTAGCAAACCCACGCATTTCTGAAAACTAGACACCCGGCGGCTTCCAGGGAGGTATGGCTTGCGTGGATCCCCCAACGTTTCCTTACCCAGAATCCCCTGCAAACCTCAATTTTTGCTAAAGAAATCACTTTTTTCACACATTTTGGGGTGGGAAAGTAGTGGCATCACCGGGCTCACACAAATTTACCACCACCCAGCTTTCCCCCAGGTCTCCCGGTAAAAATGGTGCCTCACTTGTGTGGGAGGCCCAAGTACCCGCGGCAGGCAAGGGCCCAAAACGTAGTGAGGCGACATCAAAATGGCCTATCGCCAAACCACCTGGTTTTGCAAGGGGGGTCACTTTGGTTTTTGGCCCGGTGCGCGGCGGCCATCTAGGGAAACCTACCAAACCCACGCATTTCTGAAAACTAGACACCCGGCGGCTTCCAGGGAGGTATGGCTTGCGTGGATTCCCCCAACGTTTCCTTACCCAGAATCCCCTGCAAACCTCAATTTTTGCTAAAAAAATCACTTTTTTCACACATTTTGGGGTGGGAAAGTAGTGGCATCACCGGGCTCACACAAATTTACCACCACCCAGCGTTTCCCCAGGTCTCCCGGTAAAAATGGTGCCTCACTTGTGTGGGAGGCCCAAGTACCCGCGGCAGGCAAGGACAACAAACGTAGTGAGGCGACATCAAAATGGCCTATCGCCAAACCACCTGGTTTTGCAAGGGGGGTCACTTTGGTTTTTGGCCCGGTGCGCGGCGGCCATCTAGGGAAACCTAGCAAACCCACGCATTTCTGAAAACTAGACACCCGGCGGCTTCCAGGGAGGTATGGCTTGCGTGGATCCCCCAACGTTTCCTTACCCAGAATCCCCTGCAAACCTCAATTTTTGCTCAAAAAATCACTTTTTTCACACATTTTGGGGTGGGAAAGTAGTGGCATCACCGGGCTCACACAAATTTACCACCACCCAGCGTTCCCCCAGGTCTCCCGGTAAAAATGGTGCCTCACTTGTGTGGGAGGCCCAAGTACCCGCGGCAGGCAAGGACAACAAACGTAGTGAGGCGACATCAACATTGCCTATCCCAAATGTCGCCTCACTACGTTTGTTGTCCTTGCCTGCCGCGGGTACTTGGGCCTCCCACACAAGTGAGGCACCATTTTTACCGGGAGACCTGGGGGAACGCTGGGTGGTGGTAAATTTGTGTGAGCCCGGTGATGCCACTACTTTCCCACCCCAAAATGTGTGAAAAAAGTGATTTTTTGAACAAAAATTGAGGTTTGCAGGGGATTCTGGGTAAGGAAACGTTGGGGGATCCATGCAAGCCATACCTCCCTGGAAGCCGCCGGGTGTCTAGTTTTCAGAAATGCATGGGTTTGCTAGGTTTCCCTAGATGGCCGCCGCGCACCGGGCCAAAAACCAAAGTGACCCCCCTTGCAAAACCAGGTGGTTTGGCGATAGGCCATTTTGATGTCGCCTCACTACGTTTGTTGTCCTTGCCTGCCGCGGGTACTTGGGCCTCCCACACAAGTGAGGCACCATTTTTACCGGGAGACCTGGGGGAACGCTGGGTGGTGGTAAATTTGTGTGAGCCCGGTGATCTCACTACTTTCCCACCCCAAAATGTGTGAAAAAAGTGATTTTTTGAGCAAAAATTGAGGTTTGCAGGGGATTCTGGGTAAGGAAACGTTGGGGGATCCACGCAAGCCATACCTCCCTGGAAGCCGCCGGGTGTCTAGTTTTCAGAAATGCGTGGGTTTGCTAGGTTTCCCTAGATGGCCGCCGCGCACCGGGCCAAAAACCAAAGTGACCCCCCTTGCAAAACCAGGTGGTTTGGCGATAGGCCATTTTGATGTCGCCTCACTACGTTTTGGGCCCTTGCCTGCCGCGGGTACTTGGGCCTCCCACACAAGTGAGGCACCATTTTTACCGGGAGACCTGGGGGAACGCTGGGTGGTGGTAAATTTGTGTGAGCCCGGTGATGCCACTACTTTCCCACCCCAAAATGTGTGAAAAAAGTGATTTTTTGAGCAAAAACTGAGGTTTGCAGGGGATTCTGGGTAAGGAAACGTTGGGGGATCCACGCAAGCCATACCTCCCTGGAAGCCTCCGGGTGTCTAGTTTTCAGAAATGCGTGGGTTTGGTAGGTTTCCCTAGGTGCCGGCAGGGCTAGGGTTCAAAATCTACAGCTAGTCACTTTGCCAAAAAAAGGGTCATTTTTCACTGCAAAACCACGTTGCGTTTTGCGCCGTTTCCTGTCGCGGGCACTAGGCCGACCCGCACAAGTGAGGTATCATTTTTCTCGTAGGACTTTGGGGAACGCGGGGTGGGTGGAAATTTGTGGATCCACGCAGATTCCAGAACTTTCCATCACAGAAATGTGGGGAAAATGTGTTTTTTTTGTCAATTTTTTACGTTTGCAAGGGATTCTGGGTAACAGACCATGGTGGGAGGCAGTCAAGTCACCCCATCCTGGATTCCCCTGGGTGTCTAGTTTTCGAAAATGTATAGGTTTGCTAGGTTTCCCTAGGTGCCGGCAGGGCTAGGGTTCAAAATCTACAGCTAGTCACTTTGCCAAAAAAAGGGTCATTTTTCACTGCAAAACCACGTTGCGTTTTGTGCCGTTTCCTGTCGCGGGCACTATGCCGACCCGCACAAGTGAGGTACCATTTTTCTCGTAGGACTTTGGGGAACGCGGGGTGGGTGGAAATTTGTGGATCCACGCAGATTCCAGAACTTTCCATCACAGAAATGTGGGGAAAATGTGTTTTTTTTGTCAATTTTTTACGTTTGCAAGGGATTCTGGGTAACAGACCATGGCGGGAGGCAGTCAAGTCACCCCATCCTGGATTCCCCTGGGTGTCTAGTTTTCAAAAATGTATAGGTTTGCTAGGTTTCCCTAGGTGCCGGCAGGGCTAGGGTTCAAAATCTACAGCTAGTCACTTTGCCAAAAAAAGGGTCATTTTTCACTGCAAAACCACGTTGCGTTTTGCGCCGTTTCCTGTCGCGGGCACTAGGCCGACCCGCACAAGTGAGGTACCATTTTTCTCATAGGACTTTGGGGAACGCGCGGTGGGTGGAAATTTGTGGATCCACGCAGATTCCAGAACTTTCCATCACAGAAATGTGGGGAAAATGTGTTTTTTTTGTCAATTTTTTACGTTTGCAAGGGATTCTGGGTAACAGACCATGGTGGGAGGCAGTCAAGTCACCCCATGCTGGATTCCCCTGGGTGTCTAGTTTTCAAAAATGTATAGGTTTGCTAGGTTTCCCTATGTGCCGGCAGGGCTAGGGTTCAAAATCTACAGCTAGTCACTTTGCCAAAAAAAGGGTCATTTTTCACTGCAAAACCACGTTGCGTTTTGCGCCGTTTCCTGTCGCGGGCACTATGCCGACCCGCACAAGTGAGGTACCATTTTTCTTATAGGACTTTGGGGAACACGGGGTGGGTGGAAATTTGTGGATCCACGCAGATTCCAGAACTTTCCATCACAGAAATGTGGGGAAAATGTGTTTTTTTTGTCAATTTTTTACGTTTGCAAGGGATTCTGGGTAACAGACCATGGTGGGAGGCAGTCAAGTCACCCCATCCTGGATTCCCCTGGGTGTCTAGTTTTCAAAAATGTATAGGTTTGCTAGGTTTCCCTAGGTGCCGGCAGGGCTAGGGTTCAAAATCTACAGCTAGTCACTTTGCCAAAAAAAGGGTCATTTTTCACTGCAAAACCACGTTGCGTTTTGCGCCGTTTCCTGTCGCGGGCACTAGGCCGACCCGCACAAGTGAGGTACCATTTTTATCGGGAGACTTAGGGTAGTTCAGGTTTGTAAAGCAACTGTTATTACCTATTGATTTTTGATGCATTTCTCCCTTCCAAATGAAAGACATTGTGTAAAAAAAAAATCATTTTGAAAAATGACCAATAATTGTCATGCAAATATGAGTATTCCCAATTTCGAAAATGTACAAATATGCACTGTTTCTAAACTCTGTAATTTGTTCCCATTTCAGAAATACATAGGTGTCTTTCATACCGATTTTTCCATGTATACATTTTCCCACAATAATTGCTATATACCCGGAACAAAAAAAAAAACATTACAAAATGCTGCGCAGTTTTCTACTCTGGGTTCGTTGGGCTCTTGGTGAACCTACAAGTCCTATATGTCCCCACAACCAGGAAGGTCCACCGGATGTAACGGTACATTGCTTTCAAAGAGATGTCATAATTCGAAGAAGTTACAGGTGAAAACGTTGACTCAAAATGCTGCTTTTTTCAACAAATTTTTAATTTTTCCTATATTTACCTGTACGTTTCTATAAAGAAACCTTGATGGATCTACACAAATGACCCCTTGCTGAATTCAGAATGTTGTCTACTTCTTAAAAATGTATAGCTTTCCAGGATCCATTATTGTTTTTGTACCCATTTCTACCGTTAACTGGAAGGAGGTTGAAAGCACAAAAAATAGCAAAAATAGGGTATGTCCCAGAAAAATGCCAAAACTGTGTACAAAATGTTGGTTTTCTAACAAAATTCTGTCATTCCCTAAAAGCTGGAGAAATGGTGATTTCAGCCCCACAAACCCTTTTTTGATACCATTTGCAGAGAAAAACCCAGAAGCTTTCATTTGCAGTCCGTTTTTCCAATTTTTCACAAAAAAAAACAAATTTTGCTGTATTTTGACTAATTTCTGGGAACCCTGTAGGAGAATCCACAAACCCTGGGTACCTTTAGAATCCCCAAGATGTTGGAAGAAAAGGACGCAAATTTGGCATGGATACCTAATGTGGTCAAAAAGTTACAGGGACCTAAGCGCGCACTACCCCAAATAGCCCAAAAAAGGCTTAGCACAGGAGGGGAAAAGGCCTAGCAGCGAAGGGGTTAAAAAACCTTAGAAATTCACTAAAAAAACATAGGTTTCAGGGGCGTTATAGTTAGCTGGACATTTCCCCCATACAAAACCCTAGAAATTCCCCTGTTATAGTTAGTTCAGCTAACTATAACTCGCGCCCCCGCAATGCACTGCTGATGGCGTCACATATTACATCACTCATGACATGGTCAGTGACATCACTGATGACATCTGAAATGACATCACTGATGACATCACAGTGAATGTGTGTTTTTCTGAAAAGTTTAAATATGTTTGATATATTTATAGGGAAAGACCTATGGAAGAATGAGTGGGTGTATAAGTGTGTGAATGGGTGATTTTCTAGGTGCGTAACTGACTCTATGAGTAAGTCATTAAATGTATCTTACTGCAGACTAGTGACTAAACTGTGTGAATGTATGTGTCTGTGTGTTGGTGTATAAGTGGCTGCATCGTTTTGTGAATAGCTATATGAGTGTCTATATGGGTTATTGATTGGTTGTCTGAGTATCTGTATGGGTGCCTGAGTGTTTGTGTGGGTAAGGTGTGTGTGACTCTGTGCATAGATGTGTGAGAGGGTGATTCAGTGGGTGCATGGTTTTAAGAGTGCAATTGTGATGGACTGTATAGTTGGGTGAGTGTATGTATGGGTGTGATAGTGATTGAATGTATATCTCAGTTGTACATGTGTCAGTAACTACATATGTGAAACGCAGTGTATATGTGTGTAAGAGTATATAACTATCTATATGTGAGAGTGTGTGATTGCGAGAGTGGCTATATGGATCAGTGTGTGCTTGTATTAGTAATTGTATAAGAGCGTCAGAATTTGTTAGTATTTTTATGAGTAAGTGAGCTTGAGTGTGTTTAACTGTATAGGTGAGTAAATTGGACTGTGTCTAATTATTTGCATGACTGACTAGGTGTGTCAGTACCTCAATGGATGATTGGCGGTGTGTGAGTGTCTATATAGGTGTATAAATGCATATGATAGTCTTGTACGGAGTGACTGTTAGTATGAGTGACTGTACAGGTGAGTGAGTGGAGATGTATGTAGACCTAAGAGTCAATGAGTGGGTATGTAGTTATTGGTATTGGAGTATCTATGGTTTTGAGAATGACCGTCTGAAATTTTGAGTCGGTGTATCAAAGGTTATATTATGGTGTGAGAAGATGCACTAATTTATCACGTGGATGATGTCATCAGTGATGCCATCAGTGATGTCATTTGAGATGTCATCAGTGATGTCACTGACCATGTCATGAGTGATGTAATATGTGACGTCATCAGCAGTGCATTGTGGGGGCGCAAGTTATGGTTAGCTGAACTAACTATAACAGGGGAATTTCTAGGGTTGTGTACGAGGGAAATGTCCAGCTAACTATAACGCCCCTGAAACCTATGTTTTTTTTAGTGAATTTCTAAGGTGTTTTAAATGCCAATTCCTAACTATAACGCCCCTGAAACCTTTGGTTTTTTCAGTGAATTTCAAAGGTTTTTTAAATGCCAATTTCTAACTATAACGTGCATGAAACCTGTTTTTTTCAGTGAATTTCAAAGGTTTTTTAAATTCCTATCTATAACTTATCTCTAAAGATATCATGTTTAATGATTTTCATTGGATTTCTATATTTTTCAAATTCAGTGTGTCAATTTCATTAATTATGTTTTTTTGAAATTCTTTTTTATCACCATTTTTTAAATTAATTTTTTTAATTAATTCTTTTAAAAATTAAAAAATATTATTTGTTTTTATTGGGTTTTTCAAACATATTTTTTAGATTTGTAAAAATATTTCTTTAACTATATGTTCAAAACTTTATTTTATATATATTTTTTTCATGTTTTTGGATCCGCACACCCTGTGCTCACCGTTCTCGATCCCTACGCGTTAGCATCCGCGCATGGTATGCGTTGAGTACGTGTTTAGTGCGCGATCGCAATGCGACAGGTACGCGACTCCCAGCCTATACGCAACACGTTCGATGTACGTAACGCGACGTTTACGCGCTTCCGCGATACGTCATCTGCGTCTATGACGAGGTAGGTGCGCGAATCCTGCGAAATATTTAACATTTAAAAAAACATATATATGTATTTCATGTGAATATTAATTGAAGACAAATTCTAAACTAGTCTTAAAACTAATATATTTTTATATCTAATCCCATATTTTTTTTAATTCAATTTTGCGGATGCGTGCTGGGTGCGTGATGCGTAAGCGCAAGGTGCGCAGATCCCATGTGACCTGCAAAAAAAGAGATTTGATTGGTTCATTACACTTCCTCTTCTAACTATTGAAAGACCCCACCCAATTCAATCATTTTTCATTGACCTTCTTTGGAGGAGCATCTCTTTGCAGAGAAGAAGATTTTCTTAGACTAAGTTTACACTTAGCTCTAACTTTTTTCAACTAAAAATGACTTCAGGGCAGCAGGCATCACCTGCATCTCCTCATACTTCTGAGGATGAATTTTTGGAGGAGGCACCACGCAAAGATTGTTTTTCTAAAGTGGTGTCGACATTTTTTACTTTTCCCGAGGGGCAGAATAAGACCAATGCCACCTTGGTCGCATGCAAGATTTGCAAAAGAGTGCTGTCGCGAGGGGATCCTAACAAGAAATACACGGGCGGCACGGCTAGTATGATGAAGCACCTAAGGACCATTCATCCAAACAATCTTGCATGAGAAGAATACAAACGGATGAGAAACACTCCTGCTCCTACGCCTTCCACCTCATCGCAGCCGAGCACTTCAAGAGTGCATCCATCAGCCCAAAATGTGGACATCCGTCCTCAATTTAAATTCTTAAAAGTGCTCTGCACTAAGTGCAATGCGACTTTGTGCTACGGTGAGCAGTCGATCAATATGATCTGCCGCCGGCAAGAAAGTCACATTTGCTAGTCTCTTTTTTGTTTTTTTTATTGTTCCCTGAAGTTCATTGTTTGGTTGCTCCTGTTTTTTTTTGGTTTTGTTCTTTGCAGAAAAACCAAATTTTTTTAAACATTGTTCAGAAACCCCACCCCCAAAAAATAAAAAACAAAAAAGAAGAAAACAAAAAGTTCTTGTAAGAACTAACTTTCCTGGTTTAAAAAAAGAGCTACATTTCTTTGTTAGTGTGTGAAAGTTTAGATGAATGTATGTGTAGTATGTAATTGGCTGAATGAATGCATTAGTAGCGTATGGTGAATGTATAAGTGCAGAACTATGACCAAGTACTGCAGCATCACACAGTAACCTCTTTAACTGCAGTGTGCTGTAGTACTTCCGAAGCACAGGGATGCAACATATGTACATAAATATGTTGCAAATCTATGCTTCTCTCTGCACGGCTGCTTAAACTGCAGCCATGTGGTGACACAGGCACCCTTGCACCATAGTGCAAGGATATCTGTGTCATGTCATGTGCTGTTTGTTTTTGTGCAGGAAGACACACCTTCCTTCACAAAAACAATCAGTAAAGGCATTTTTCTCTTTCAATGTATGCTGAACATTGTAGAATGCATTGAAGATATAAAAATGTGGAGAAATGAAAACAATTCTCCTTGTTGTGCTTTCCTACACCAATTTTAGAATGGTGCAGCATTCACACACATATCGAGATTAATGATTTCTGATAAATCTAGACATGTGTCTTTTTCTATGAGTATTCAGTGCAATCATGCACAACAACACTTACAGAACACCCTTTCAACGCAAACTGGTGTGCATAATGAGGTTGTATTTACATGGAGTATAAAAAGTGCACAGAGTGCCTTTTCCTCTCTTTGTAAATATGAAAGAGTGTCTTGCGCAATAACTATGTTACAAAAAGTGACATATTTCCGATTTTAAAATTCCGTGCGAATGATAGAAGGTAAACACAGAGTTCTGTCTGCAAAGATGTTCAAAGAAGAATGATTGAAATGATTGTGGTCCTTCAATAGGTACAATGGGAAATATTATGAACCCCTCAAATCTCTTTTTGTGCAGGTCACATGATATCTGATTATGGTCAGATTTAAAAACGACATAGGTATAAACAGAGAGTTTTTAGAAACATGTTTCAACTTTGTAGCTTCTTGCAGACCTCCTCATTCTGCATATTGAGACTTAGTTAAACTTACCTTCACAGTAATAGGAATAAAAAATGGTATACATTTTTTCAGATTTTCATTGCAATCTAAATTCATATAAATTGCTTATTTTAAAATTTGGTTCTGGGAAAGAAAAGGAAAAAAAAATTATAACATGTAATAATACATTTTTTACAACACAGCATAATTTCCACAAAGTAATTTGTTTGCCTTTTTTGCTGTTCTCAGAATATATTGAATTTCACTAAAAATAGTGATTTCAATCGTACTCATCACTTAACAGCGGGCAAAAAAAAAAACAATCAGAAAGATTGTTAAAAAAAACCAAAATGCTATTCTCAGCAAAATACCACAAGATACAAATCACAGATATATAAAATGCTTACGGCTAACAAAATTTTATAAGTTTAACGTACAAAAACTGTAAATGAGGTCGCTTTAAAATATTCACCGAATCTAAGGATGAATTTTTGGAGGAGGCACCACGCCCACAACGTTTTTCTTCAGTGGTGTGGAAATTTTGTACTTTTCCCGAGGGGCAAACAAAGACCAATGCCACCTTGGTCACGTGCAAGATTTGCAAAAGAGTTCTGTCGCGAGGGGATCCTAACAAGAAATACACGTACGGCACGGCAAGTATGATGAAACACCTAAGGACCCTTCATCCAAACAATCTTGCACAAGAAGAGTGCAAACGGATGAGAAACACTCCTGCTCCTGCGCCTTTCTGAGTTTCTTTTCTTTTTCTGGCATGATTTCTCTATTTTTACGTTGAAAAACAGTATCTGTAAAAAAGAATCACAAATAAATGTATGTTAATAACTTTCAAATTTATACTATTCCATTACTGTACAAACACATTTTATATAAAAACTGACTAAGAAACTATAGCCCTGAACCACAAGTGTGACGATGGTTAAAACACTACATGCATAGTGCATACTACTTTGAAGCAGTTCATGCCCTAAAGCCTACCTCACTAAAAGACTACATGCTAACTGACTGAATGATTACAGTACTATAAGAAGACACACTGGGTGAGTAACAGGGGGTTTGCTAGAAGTGTATGAATACTGACTGGGGAATTGAAGGTGTGAAAGACAAGTGTATAATATGTTAGAAGACTGCATGCATACTGCATAGACATTTGAAGCAGTCTATGTGGTAATGTATGGTTCACAACATGAGTACTTGGAAACTCATCAGACTACTGCTAGGACAGTGCCTGGGTAAACCCTTTAAATTTTCAGTTCTGGCACAGTGAAGAGAATAGTACATGGTACTGCACTTTAGTGTCAAACCCTGACTCATTTTATCAATGCATAAGCAAAGAATAGCTTCTAAAGCTACTAAAACTTGACAACATGACTGGTTTTAAAACAGTTATCTGTCAGCAAATACACAATGTTACCAAATGCTTCTATCACAATCCTTACCCAAATGCACACAGACTCACAGTGTGATTTTAGACAAGCAACACTATCCTAGGAGTTTACCAAAACTCATTCACTAGTCTAGAAGAGGTAAGGGTACTGCACACAATCTACATATTTAAGTACAGCACATTAGTGTCAAAGCATGACTCATTTAATCAACGCATAAGCAAAGACTGGCTTCTAATGCTACTAAAACTTGACAACATGACAGGTTTTAAAAGAGTTATCTGCCAGAAAATACACAATGTTACCAAATGCTTCTCTCACAGTGGTTCCCAAATGCACACAGACTCACAGTGTGATTCTAGACAAGCACCACTATCCCTAGGAGTTTACCAAAACTCATTCACTACAGTGGAAGTGATAAGGGAACTGCACACAATCTACATATTTCAGGACTGCACTTTTGTGTCAAAGCCTGACTCATTTAATCAAAGCATAAGCAAAAACTGCCTTCCAATGCTACTAAAACTTGACAACAAGACAGATTTTAAAACAGTTATCTGTCAGCAAATACACAATGTTACCAAATACTTCTCTCACAGTGGTTCCCAAATGCACACAGACTCACAGTGTGATTCTAGACAAGCAACACTATCCCTAGCAGCTTACAAAAACTCATTCACTACTGTGCAAGGGGTAAGGAGAGTACACACAATCTACATATTAAAGTACAGCACATTAGTGTCAAAGCATGACTTATTTCATCAATGCATAAGCAAAGACTGGCTTCTAATGCTACTAAAACTTGACAACATGACAGGTTTTAAAACAGTTATCTGACAGCAAATACACGATGTTACCAAATGCTTCTCTCACAGTGGTTCCCAAATGCACACATACTCACTGTGTGATTCTAGACAAACAACACTATCCCTTGCACTATACCAAAACACATTTCTTCATCTAGAAGGAGTACTAAATTTTAGTATAGAAACATAACTCATTTCACAAATTCATAAACAATGACTGGTTTCTAATTCTACCAAAATATAAAAACAGCACAGTTATCTGTCTGCAAACACATGAAAAACACAAATGCTTATCACAGAATGGTTTCTACATGCACACACACTGTCAATAAGATTGTAGAGAAAAAAAGAACTCCCTACACTTTAGCAGGAAAAATACATTAGCCTGATTAAATACAAAATAGTCTACATACATCCCCTCACAATTAAATAACTCACCTTTCAAGTTGTTTTGTAGATTAAGAAGTATATCAGTCACACACCAGATATCAGTCACACACCAGATTTTCTTATACAGAATCTCTGCACTGTACACCTCTCAGCAAAAACAAAGAATGACAAAGATTCCCTTTCATTTTCCACCCATATACACGTAAACATCAAATCAAAATCCTTCACACATAAATTCAAAAGCAAACACACATTTCTATTGGTTAAACATTTCAACCCTTTCCAAATGAAATACATTTTAACCCTTCCCCCCTATCTGCCTTCTGCCTGTTACCATAGAAACAGGTCATGGAACACTGCACTGAGCACACAGGTCACAAGTTCAGCACACAATGTTGCTAAACAAGACAGCAAGTGTGCTTGACTTTTCAACATATCAGCTTATCATATATAATGTTCCTTACAATCAGTTTTTGTTAACCAATAAGAATCATGCATTTAAAAAACAGAAATATACACCCTACCTTTCAGTGTAGAAAGTTGTCATACAAGCAATGATTTCTTGTCTTTTTTCAATTTTTTTCTTCCTTGGATCCGCGCACCCATCGCGAAAGGATCCGTGCACCAAACGCGATAGGATGCGCCATAGATATCACTAACTTTTTTACCCTAATTTTCTCAGGAACTAATGAACAGATTCACACCATTTATGCAAAAGGCACAAGTCTGAACTGAGGACTACCTCTTTGCAAAATTTGGTGTCCTTCCGTTCAGCGGTTCGGGCTATATATATATATAAATATTTTTTTATATATATATATATATATATATATATATATATATATAGATATAGATATAGTCCAACAAAGTGCCCTGAAGCAGCATTTGAGAGGCACACGACAGTCCTCCGCCCTCCGGGCTTCCAGTAAAACATTCCTTTCCGCCTCACAAAATTCACTCGCCCGGCGCGGTTCAGGGAACCACCCCCTTCCTCATGGGTTGCTGTAGGAACCACTCGATATGCATCATTAGCATTAAATGACCTTTTATTGAAACAAGCCTCAGAGTGGGTGTGTTCTGAGTGCACCGTCTCACAGTGATTGCTGGGACTTGTGTCCAACACGATGCAAATTATTTATTTCCTTTTAGTAAGGTCGAGTGTTCAAACAAAATTAATGCATATATTTACCTTAAGTAGGCTGAGTTGTGGTCCGGATTGTTAGTTTTCAAGTATGGAGTCCTGTGCTCCAAGAGTCCCAAACAGTTTGGAGCTCAGAACCTCGTTGTGCTGACAATACCATCTTTGTGTCAGCCAGCGATGGTGCACTCTCCACGGCCGGGCCGCCGTGTAGCAAAATAGTCCAACAAAGTGCACTGAAGCATTTGAGAGGCACACGACAGTCCTCCGCCCTCCGGGCTTCCAGTAAAACATTCCTTTCCGCTCCACCAAATTCACTCGCCCGACGCGTTTCAGGGAACCACCCCCTTCCTCATGGGTTGCTGTAGGAACCACTCAATATGCATCATTAGCATTAAATGACCTTTTATTGAAACAAGCCTCCGAGTGGGCGTGTGCTGAGTGCACCGTCTCACAGCGATTGCTGGGACTTGTGGTCCAACACGATGCAAATTATTTATTTCCTTTTAGTAAGGTCGAGTGTTCAAACAAAATGAATGCATATATTTGCCTTAAATAGCCTGAGTTGCGGTCCGGATTGTTAGTTTTCAAGTATGGAGTCCTGTGCTCCAAGAGTCCCAAACAGTTTGGAGCTCAGAGCCTCGTTGTGCTGACAATACCATCTTTGTGCCAGCCCGCGATGGTGCACTCTCATATGATCCACACTAGCATTTTGAAGGTATAGCTGGAAGATATGGATAGATGTCTGTAGCTCATGCAGTCTGTGCGTAGAATAAGAGATATGTTTAAAGACGTGGAACTAGTTTTTAGTCTCATGCCAAAGGATAACTGATTGGGTGATGAAAAGCATTGTTTACAAAAAAGTAGGGTGCATATTAGTTTGTCGAAAAGCATCTTTTAAATTGGTTAATAAAAAGCAGTCCCAACGTGGAGTACATATGATAGGATAAAATTTGCTCAGTTCAACCACACCTGCTACTTGCATTTGGAAGGCACTGTTGGAACTTAAAACAATGGTGAACTTTTAACCTGCAGGTGCGTTAAATGTTAGAGAAAATGTTGCAAAAAAATATCGGTAGCTTTGAAAAAATGATGAACTTTAACCTGCAGATGTCGTAGAATGTTGTAGAAAGTGTGTTGATAGAATATGTTCAACGTCTCATCTGTATGTGTTCTTAAATTTTTTAAGAAACTGTTTATATGGAAAGTTGAAAAATAACCAACAGAGAGAAGTTTTGCAAATTGAAAAAATCAAGGAACTATTTTGATTTTTTCTTTATATGAGTGAAATGTCCAACTAACTATAACGTCCCTGAAACCTATGGTTTTTTTCAGTGAATATATATATATAGATATCTATATACATCTATCTATCTATCTATCTATCTATCTATCTATCTATCTATCTATCTATCTATCTATCTATCTATCTATCTATCTATCTATCTATCTATCTATCTATCTATCTATCTATCTATCTATCTATCTATCTATCTATCTATCTATCTATCTATCTATCTATCTATCTATCTATCTATCTATACATAGATATATATATATATCTATATAGATAGATAGATATACATATATCTATCTATCTATATAGATATATATATATATGCCAAGGTGTATTGAAGAAGGAGTGGGTGTAGAACTGTCGGAATGGATGATTTAGTAGGTGCATGACTGACTGTATAAGTGAGTGATTAATCGTGTCTTACTGAATGCATGGGTTACTGATTAAACTGTGAATGTCTATATTAGTCTGTAAGTTGGTGTGTAAGCAGCTGCATGGGTTGGTGCATAGCTACATGAGTGTCTGTATGGGTTATTGATTGGTTGTCTGCGTATCTGTATGGGTGCCTGAGTGTCTCTGTGGTTGGGGGGTGTGAATCTGTGCATAGATATGTGAGTAGGTGATTCACTGAGGGTATGGGTTCAAGAGTGTATCTGTGAATAGCTGTATGGGTGGGCGAGTGTGTTACTGGGTGTGTTGGTGAGTAAATGGTTGTCTCAGTGGTACATGTGTGAGTAACTACATATGTGAATGGCAGTATATGTGAGTGTTGGAGTATATATATGACTATATGTGAGAGTGGCTGTATGGATGAGTGTGTGCTTGTATCAGTGATTGTATAAGAGAATAAGTATGTGTATGAATAAGTGAGGTGGTGTGTGTATAACGGTATAGGTAAGTAAATGGGAGTGTGAATGATTATTTGCATGATTGACTAGGTGTGTGAGTAACTCTATGGATGAGTGGTGATGTGTGAGTTTCTGTATAGGTGTATGAGTGCAAAAAATAGTGCTGTATTGATAAGTGACTGCATGTATGAGTGACTGTATGGGTGAATGAGTGGACGTGTGTGTAGACCTAGGAATCAGTGAGTGGGTATGTAGTAACTGGTATTGGTGTGTCTATGGTTTTGAAAATGGTAGTCTATAATTTAGAGTGTCTGTATCAAAGGTGATATTAGGGTGTGAGGAGGTGCGTCAGATTATCACATGCATGATGTCATCAGTGATGTCATCAGTGATATCATTTGATATGTCATCAGTGATGTCACTGACCATGTCATGAATGATGTAATATGTGACGTCATCAGCAGTGCATTGCGGGGGCACGAGTTATAGTTAGCTCAACTAACTATAACGGCCGAATTTCTCTGGTTTTGTACAAGTGAAATTACCAACTAACTATAACGTCCCTGAAACCTATGGTTTCTTCAGTGAATTTCTAAGGTTTTTGAAATGCTCATTTCTAACTATAACGTCCCTGAAACCTATGATTTTTTCAGTGAATTTCTGAGGTTTTTCAAATGCTAATTTCTAACTATAACGTCCCTGAAACCTACGGTTTTTCAGTAAATACCAAAGTACTATTGTGCTATTTATCATTAAAAATCTTTTCAAAGTTTACCACTACGTACAATAAAATAAACCGAAAAACTATTATGTAATGTAATCTATTTCACAAATTACACTGTTACTTTTTAAAGACTACAACATAATATCACATTTAAATAACATTTTATTTTGCCTTTTTTTGCTGTTCTCAGATTCCACTTAACTTCACCATACACAGTGATGTCAATGTAGTATCATCATGAAGCAGCTGGGGGAAAAAACAATCAACTAGATTGTTACAAAAAAAACAAATGAGTGTATAACATTATTTTCAATATCTGTACCTGTATGGTTCCTCCTTACAATATTTTCATTACATCCTTCTTTTACAGGTTGTCTTTTATTTAACTCAACAACATTTACCAAATGTAGACAAATTTACATTGCCTACAATATACAGAACAAATATGTAAACTATTTTCATTTCAACGCAATATTTCCAAATACAATACCAATCAGCACAAATAATAGTTTCAACACTAGTTATAATTAGCAATTGTCCAGATGTCTTAGTAGGTCCAGCATGGAAAATAATAGCCACTGTTATAAAATTTCTTCCAGAAATAGGCATTTGACTAGCAACAAAATTTGTAATTCTGGTTTCCAGTTTTCTTCCATTTGCTCTACAACATTGAAGCATTAAAATCAGATATTTTCCATATCTTTCCATGCGTAATGTAGATAACATCTCTGATTTACAATGAGAACACTTCATATCATGGTTTACTGCTTTTACTAGTTTGTTAAAAGCTACAGATTTGCAGTCAGGTATTGTTAAGTATATGAATCATTCAGTGTCAACTACAGTGCTTGAAGTTAATGAACACTGTTCACATTTAAAATCCGATTTGTAACTTAGTCCAAATAAGTTTTCAATCTGTATTTCTTCATCTTTTAATACTCCAAGCATAACCATCAGAAACTCTTGTGCATCTTGTTGTATATTAAGACTGAAGGTCAAAGAAACAGTACATATATCCAAGAGTTGTCGAATACCACAAGCAGTATGGATTTGACGTCTGTCAGTTGTCAATTGTTGAAATACATTATAGAGTACAGAACATAATCTTTTTTCATGATTTCCCATAATTTTATGATGAAGATCTTGAAGGTAAAATACAACATTCAGAATAACATTACCATAGCAGTTGATACCTGAACTATTTTCCAATTGGTATCCCACAACGTCATCAACACTTTCATTTTCTGTTTCTGTACACCTTTTCCTTTCTCTTTGATTTTTTTATGCTTTTCAACTGCACTTGATTCTATAACATATTTACATTTTGTACACACAACACGTTTTTCATAAATGGGATATTCACCTAAATTTGGTGCATAAAGACTTCTTAAATGATTATATTCTCTTACACAATTTACATTAGCACTAATCTTGTCATCGAAATCAATCAAATACAAACCAGACAATGTTCTAACTCGAGATAATGCAACATATGCCATTCCCTCTCTGAACACAGTACTTCCAATATTTACCAAAGCACTGTCTACACTTACACCTTGAGATTTTTGAATAGTTACTGCATATGCTAAAGACAAAGGAAACTGTTTTCTGCGAACATACAAGTCTTTTACGAGCAAAAACGTACAGCACAACTCCCAATCTGTCTTACCTCTGTAAGCAAATCAAATTTTATTTTCAAGAATTCTATTCCATCTCTGCTCTGATATTTTACAAAATCAACAACTTTCCCCATTGCTCCACTTACTAAACCTTCTACATTCAAATTACGCAACAAAATTACCCGAAAGTTTATACATACATCTAAAGTTTTTTCTAAGCCAGTAGTTTTAGAAACAGACTTTTCCAAAGAGTCCAATTAAGTCTGTAGTTTCTCTGGAAGAAGAATGGTCACTCGCTAGTGCTCTATTTTATCAATAGCTTCAATGTGAACTATTTCTTGTTTTTCCAATTTCAGAAGCTCTTGATTAAATGTGCAACACTCTTGCAGTGTAGGCATTAGGCAACTATGAGACTTCCTTTCTCCAATCTTCTTATACATTTCTTCAGCTGCTGTGTTTTCCGTTGTAAACAAGTTCCTTAGTAGCCGACTTTCTAAAGCTTGTTTAGAATGTTTCGTTAGGACACCATTTCTTATATCTTTGAGAATTTTTCCATAATCTTCATCAGTTGCTTGTCGCATATTCTTTATAAGTTCTTTATATTCAAAAAGTAACCATATATTCACATTTCTAATACTTCCCAAACATTTCCTAGTGTCTTCATCCATTAGTGTTTTAAAAACTGGTTGTCTTTTTACAGGAGTTAGTTGTAGTAGATCTCCTAATATAATTACATGTTTTCCTCCAAACAGAACATTGTAATCTGTTTTTAAAACCTGTTGTCAACTCAAGTGTACAAAGGCAAGCATTAAGTTTAAGACCATGCTCACCTCATCAATGATTAGCAGTTTCATTTTCTTCAGCACTCTTGACACTTCATAAGACGCATCTCCAGACAACTTCTGATATTCTAATTTATTATCATGTTCAACTGGTAACATAAATAATCTATGTAAAGTAATTCCTTTAATTTTGTGCGTTGCTAATCCAGTCGGAGCTGTTACAACACAAGTTAAATGTGAATCTGTAGTTTTTTGTAGATAACAGGTCAAAACTTTAATTAAAAACCTTTTACCTGTTCCAACTTGACCACTGATGTACATAAGAATTAGTTTAAATGCTGAACATATATATTCCGGTTTTTCATGCAACAAACCATTTTGTATTTGTTCTGTCACTTGTACATATATTTCTTTCTGTTCAATATTTAGTTGTTCTTCTAAGTTTTCCAATGTAGTATTCTCCTGTTGTGCTTGTTGCATTGCAATTTCTACTTCATACATGGTTATTGCTGCCTCATTTTCAAATATTGGTTGTCCCAGTGGATCTTGTCTAGCTGGACCAGAACTTTGACTAGATTGAGAACTGTAGTTAGCTATTTCATCTGTAATAGTCTTTTCTTGTTCAATTTTAACATTTGTAGATATGTATGGAAAATTGTACACGCAATGCTATCTTTACATGCATTAAAAGAATCTTCATAGCAGTCAAAATATCCAAGTAATTCAGTTTCACTACGCCATGGCTTGAACAGTTGCAAAAGTGCTAAATAAATAAATTCTCTCTTATCTGGAGTTTCCCAGCTGAGTTTTCTGTGGTTAATAAGATTTCCTTTGGCATGTTTTACTAAATAACCATCACATCCAATTACTGCATATTTTCCTTGTTTTAAATTCTGTGTAACATTTCTTTTAAAGCTGTAATGTTGAAGTATTTCATACAGACATATCTCTTCCAGAGAGGACTCCTTTTGGGATAGTATGTATCCAACATATTAGTTTTAAGAATTTATGTACTTTCCCGTTCATTCACTGCTAAGGGGCCGATTCCGGCCGCAAAACAAACCGACCGACACGGACCTGGACCGAATACTGACCGACGCGGACCAGTGTCGTACGACCCATGCAGTACGATGCAACGCGTGTGAATTACAACCGACACGTACGGAATACAAGCCGTACGACCGAGCCGTAAGGAAAATAGTGATCCGGCCGGAAAACCGATGTGATTTTCACTGACCGGCACAAAACCCGGAATGAACCTGACCGACCCGTACCCGCGATGTACGATTAGCGCAGTACGATGCAATGCGTGTAAAACCAGACCGACTCGCACGGAGACCAAGCCGCATGACCGACACGCACAGACAACCGGGCACACAAGCAATAGAGCCCGCCGCGAACGACGCGTACCAAACACAGAAGACAGGCAGCGTGAACGAGTGGAGAAGCCCGCACGAGACAACAGCAGCGTCCGTTTCTGTCATATGAACGTCTCCTTCATGCCTACAAAACACAAAGGAAAAAAGACAAAAAAAGGACCAAACAAGCAATGACAAAGCCAATAAATACCAAAAAATAAAACATGGGACAAAGACACACCCACAACTCCATCTATATAAAAGACTACAATCACTACCATCATCCCTTGCAAACAGGAGACACAGCCAGCAGCAAACACCAGTACACAGCAACCACAGACACACTCACAACTCACCCATCACACAACTCACACACCATCAGCACCTCATACAAAAGCACACACACATACACACAGCAAAACCAACACCAACCCAACATCACTTGCACCCTCACACACACATCCCCCACCACCACCACCCATCATCATGCCTCCAAAGAAGAATCCAAAGTTCACAGATAGTGAGTTAGAAGTGCTGGTAGACGAGATCATCAGAGTAGAGCCACATTTGTTTGGTACATTGGTTCAAAGGACCCACATCTCACAGAAAACCAAGATGTGGGTGAGGATCGTGGACAAGGTGAACGCACAAGCACCAACGTTGCGCACAAAGGACGATATCCAGAACAGGTGGTATGACGTGCGCAGGAGGGTCAAGAAACTCATCGAGTAAGACCACACCTTGAGTCAGCGCACCGGCGGTGGCCCTCCTGCCAAACTAGTCTACTTCAGGACCTCCTACCACCAGAGAGTGTCCATGGCCTAACAGACATCCCAGAGCCTGGTGAGTACACAACAACATACCCAAGATTGTGTGGCAAGGGGACAGTGAAACCATGCACCACAAGCAAAGCCACACTAACCAATAGATAAACATACCACGATGTGTATGCCAGTCAGACACACACAATACCTGCCATCTCATAGTGACTGGGGACTGTGTCATGACATGCACCAACCTACAAACAAATAGAGCAAGTCAGTAGCACTAAGCCAAATAGACACTGCCAGACAGTTTGCAACCACAAACACACCACCTCACAGTGCAGCTGACTGTCAGGAAGGAATAGTGGGGATGCAGGTGAAGTGAGTGTAGCCAAAAGCATGATGGGGCCTGTAGTCACAGATAATGCCCCCCCTCCTGATTGGCCCATCAAGACCTCTCAGAAACATGCCCACATCACAGGGAGTGGAAAATGACTGACAAGATGGCTGACACTGGCTCCTGCTGTGGGGAGCACAAGGCCCTGCTAGGGCTTGTGTGCAATCACAAGCAGGACACCACTGACTGACATCCTGAAAGACAGCTTGCACGCCCTACAATGGAAACACGTTTCATGATGGGAAGGAGAACTGACAGACCTGACCAGACTACTCAGCATGGGGAGACACCCCCCCTCAACACAAACTCCACACAACTCACCGGGTACAATGCATTGACACACACCTCATTGAAATATCAGCAAAAGATACCCCGTACTGGGTGCTGTTGTGTGAAGCACAGGGGCTCACTTGGGACCTGTAACCAAACAAACACCAGGAGTTCACAGTCAGCCATCTTGCCATTGCTCTCACACCCCCTCACAGGGAAGCAGAGTCAAGAGGGAGGAAGTATGGGCATGCTGGGAAGGGGGGTGTAGCCAAAAGTATGATGGGAGTCTCAGTCACAGACAACCTACACCCACCCACATGGCCCAGCAAGATCAAACTGAAACCTACTCGCCTCACGGGGAGTGGGAAGGGACTGACAAGATGTCTGACACTGGGCTCTGTCGTGGGGAGCACAAGGCCATGCTGGGAAATGGCCAACATCATACATCAGGACTACACAGTCAGCCATCTTGCCATTGCTGTCACACCCCCTCACAGTGAAGCAGAGTCAAGAGGGAGGAAGTATAGGCATGCTGAGAAGGGGGGTGTAGCCAAGAGTATGATGGGAGTCGCAGTCACAGACAACCTACACCCACCCCCATGGCCCAGCAAGATCAAACTGAAACATACTCACCTCACAGGGAGTGGGAAGGGACTGACAAGATGTCTGACACTGGGCTCTGTCGTGGGGAGCACAAGGCCATGCTGGGAAATGGCCAACATCATACATCAGCACTACACAGTCAGCCATCTTGCCATTGCTGTCACACCCCCTCACAGTGAAGCAGAGTCAAAAGGGAGGAAGTTTAGGCATGCTGAGAAGGGGGGTGTAGCCAAGAGTATGATGGGAGTCGCAGTCACAGACAACCTACACCCACCCCCATGGCCCAGCAAGATCAAACTGAAACATACTCGCCTCACAGGGAGTGGGAAGGGACTGACAAGATGTCTGACACTGGGCTCTGTCGTGGGGAGCACAAGGCCATGCTGGGAAATGGCCTATATCATACATCAGGGCTACACAGTCAGCCATCTTGCCATTGCTGTCACACCCCCTCACAGGGAAGCAGAGTCAAGAGGAAGGAAGCATGGGCATGCTGGGAAGGGGGCTGTAGCCAAGAGTATGATGGGATTCACAGTCACAGACAACCTACACCCACCCACATGGCCCAGCAAGATCAAACTGAAACATACTTGCCTCACAGGAAGTGGGAAGAGATTGACAAGATGTCTGACACTGGGCTCTGTGGGGAGCACAAGGCCATCCTGGGAAATGGCCAACAACAATATCAAACTCTGTCCATGACAAGCTGGGAAAAAGCAGTGTACAGGCAGGCATCTGTTTGAAAAGTAGAAAATGTCATGTTTGTGAACCAACGATGCATGTAGAAACATAAATCACATTGTGTGTCTCTTCCAAACACAGGTGGTGCTGGGCACCCAGCACCAAATGACGAGGATACCCAGGCCCAGACTCTGGTGGACACTGAGCTCTCTGGACTGACTCTCTCACTGTCCTCTTCGGATGACGACGACCAACCTGGCCCCTCCGGTGTGAGCCATCATGCAGCACCAGCAGCAGCAACATCTGCCCCCCCTGTACCCACGCCTCCAGCATCTGGACACCGACAGGGCACCCCCTCCAACACGGACAGACCAAGGACAATCAACACCCACAGCACAGGGACACAGGACCCCCCGGAAGCTACAGCCAACACCACCCAAGGGGTCCCAGTGTCACCTGTGCATACCGCCGCTGATCCTGCCCATGTGGAGAGGGGTGCTGGGAGGGGTGGGAGGCACAGGGCACGCCTTGCTGAGGGGTCTGGACTGCATGATGACCCCCAACTGGCACGCACCTTAGATGCGTACCAGGATAGCACCGGAGGATTTGGCCAGGTAGTGGGGATCCTCAAGGACATGCAACACGAGCATGTCGCCCACCATGCCCGCATAGAGGCCAAGTGGGATGACATCACTACGGTGCATCGGGACATACTACAATGCCTCCACCAGATCAACACCAACCTGTCCACACCCCCGTATGTGCCCACAACATCTGTCGCAACACCATCTGCCAGCACCACAGGGAGGGAGGAGGACTCTGGCGGAGAGTCCCCTGCACCGCAGAGGCCTGCACATGAGGATCCCCCCCCCTGGAAGAAGAGGGGTCGTCCGAAGAAGGACATGTGAGAGGCAGATGTCCCAGCACATCCCCCAGGGCCTCCAAACCTGTTCTGGACAATGTTCTTTGTGCGCAACCCATACACCTTGTCCAATCGCACACAACTCGCCCACATGACATGGAGGGTTCATGTTGGGCCAATGTATCAGATGACTGTGGACTTTACTCTGGACATTTCATCTACCAGCACTTCCAACTCCAATGTGAACTTTGGATTCCCAAACCACTGTACAGCACCCACCATCCTGTGCACTTCCCTCACACATGTTTGTAAATAAACTCACCAGTACACCATACTTGCCACTGTTGTGATTCCAACTTGTCATGTTCAGGGAGATGTCGATCTGCTACACAACACAGTGCATGACAAATACTGCAACAATGTGACCAACGTAAGGTGAGTCATGGGGATGTTACACATTTGAGGGAGACACACCACTATGGCAACACAAAACATACTCACCATGGCCATGTTACTCATTACACACAATGATTTTGACCTGAAACACAATGGCATGCACAGACACAACACCAAGCCCAGTCAGTGGTAACAAGTCCACAGGTGAGGTAAGCAGATGTCACTCAGATGTGGGAAGACAGACAACGCACATAACAAAGCGTGGCACAGGTTCATTACACATCAGCAACACGTTTATTCCACACTAGTTGCACAGTAATTCTACATAACAGTGGACACACGCTCACAATGTGTTGGAGAATGGAAGTCCAGGGATGTGGGGTACATCAGTTGATGGGAATTGTCAACTTCCACACTTGTGTTGGCTTCTGGGTGTTGGGGGTCAGTGTTGACCACACAATAGGCAAAGTACCCTGGGAAGGACAGACAAGATACAGTCAAAAGCACAGAAGAACAGGAGAGAAATGCAATACACATGCACAAAACATGTTGCAAACACCTACACAAACACTAGTTAGCAGTACTACCCTATTGTGGAGTACACACCAGCTGAATGGACACATCACAGCACGCATCCAGTCAAGTGGCACACAGATACACTCAGACAGCAACAGAGCTGGCTCAACACATTCCAGGCTACCTCCATACATTCACATAACAACCCTGGAAACTCACATTCAGGTGAAGAAGTTGTTGATGAGCTGGGAGCGGACATCACCATCATCTTCATCATCACTGGCATCTTGGCCCAGGCTGGGATCCTCCACAGGTGCCGAAGGTTGGTCGTCGTCATCGTCATCCTGGATGAGAGGCACCTCCCTCTGCACCGCCATGTTGTGTAGCATGCAGCAGACCAGTATTATTTTGCACACCTTTGCTGGCTCATATGGGAGGGCCCCTCCGGTCTTGTCCAGGCAGCGAAAGTGGCTTTTCAGGAGGCCGAATGTATGCTCAATCACCCTCCTGCTCCGACCATGTGCCTCATTGTAGCGCAGCTCGGCTGGTGTTACAGGGTTCCTGAGGGGTGTCAGCAACCACGGCATGTTGGGGTATCCGGAGTCACCTACACACACAAAAATGAACAAGTAGCTGAGTTTTGTAGGAGTGCGGAATACAACAGTGACAAACACACACAATGAGAAACAGTCAGTACACACAGACAAGCCAGGCACGCTGAGCTGGCATCGGTGATATCAGCGTTGCAATGCGACTACTCCTCATAATGTAGGCATCGTGCGCCAAACCAGGAAACCGTGCACACACATGTGTGATCGACATGTCAGCAAGACAGACCACCAGAGCATTGATCGTATGGTAGTGCTTCCTGTTCCGGTATGCCTGCTCATGTGCCGGTGGTGGTATCAGGGCAACATGTGTCCCATCAATGGATCCAATGACGTTCGGCATCCTCCCCAGTGTATAAAAGGCATCCTTAATTTCAGGGAGTTCATCTGGGCTCAGGAACTTGATATACAGGTCGAGGAAGTGCAACATCCCCTCCAAGACATCGCGTAGCACCCGACTAAACATCGTTTGCGACATACCAGCAGTAGCCACAGTGTACTCGAAGGTACCGGTAGCAAAGAAGTACAGGGCTGCCATCAACTTCACCTCTGGGGTCAGTGCTGTAGGGTATGTCCGGCGAGGTAGCAGATGTGGTGCCAACTGCTCCGCCAACTCCGCAATCAGTGGCCTGGTGAAGCGGTACCGTCTGATGCAGTCGCGTTCCTGCATGGTTGCAAGGTCTGGGAACGGACGATGGACAGCTGGTGCCCTGCAGTACAGAGATGCACAAAGGAAGATTGTCAGTACATCCACCCATGTGGCCATGACCACCATCACTATCACATGCTAGTTCATGACATTACACAATGTACTGAGGTGTGTGCTTTTGGGCATGGACACATATGCTACCTACATGGCCACCACCTCACATCTCAATTCCACATGTCCTAATGAGTGCCATGTAGGACACCCAGAAACCCAGGCTCCCTGTATTGCCACATCAACACAGCAATGGACATGGCGTAGCACGTACACACCACAAGGCAAGCGCAAGTCCCACAGGTAGTGGCCACTGTTGTTCCTGCCGGCCCTACATGTATGTCTCTTAGACACACACTGTATCAACAAGAGATGTGTAGTTCCTACAGGAAGGGAAGTCAAAGGGGAATAAAGTATTCCATGCCCAGACTTTAACCTAGTGAATGTAGGTGCACAAGGGAAGGGAATCCCTTAAGGGTGGAACTAAAACCCTCACACACCCAGCAAGCTAGGTGTCATGCTTCATCATCTGGGTTCTGCTCCTCGTCGGGTCGGCGGTGCAATACCCGACGGGCACCCATACAGGGGCTCTTTGTCGGAGATCTTTTGTTCCCTGCCGTATGGTGCATGCGTGTGAGGGCCCGGGAGTGTAGATGTAAGTGACTTAAAAAAGGTTGGTTAATCTGAAATAAAAGTTTATTGGCTCAGTCAACCACCTAATTAAAAGGGGGTGAGTGGCGTAAAAGCTATATATGCTCACAAAGGAGGAGTGGCTAGCTACGCTCAACTTTTCTGGTCAACATGTTTCGCGCCCAGTTAGTCAGAAGGATCTCGTGGCGCTTCGTCAGGACCTATAATACTAAAGTGAAATGTGCTCAAAAAAACTATCTACAGTGTGGTGAGAAAAACAAGGGTGAAAACTAATATGTTGGTCAACCCTTAATAGGCGCCCCTACCTTATGTATTGATTTAAAAGGGGGTCACCTAAGGAAAGAAAAAAATTGGAAGAAATATGAACCAAAAAGCCACCCTTGGCAACTGTAAGGCATTATAACACAAAGGTTAGTCAATCACCACTAGTCTAGTAAAGTAGTGATCCATTTAATATACTCCAGATTGTAAATTGTACTGGATTCCTACCTGTTTCCTAATCAATGAATAAATACATGACGTAAGACAAGGTAGGACAAGGTAAAAAACGGTTAAAACAAGCAGTATAGCAAGGTTCTGGTTGGAAGCACAACCATTGTTTCAATTATAGACAATAAGTCATGGTTACGCATGGACTCACCATTTCATATTATAAAAAGCTCATCATCAGGTGCATGGCGCGTCAACAGGGGGAGAAACACATTCGTTCCCTATGGTATAATGGTGTTATGGAGAAAGGTAGAGGCATAGAAAGATATCACATCCACAAAGTCACAAGAGAGAGATCTCCATCTTAAGTATCTCAAAAACATATTATTTGAGCGTGTGACACCTCTCGTGTGCAATGGTACTCTGATCTGTAACGTGGTTGACCAGGTGCAATGAACCGGGGGTGGGGCAGAGATGTGCAAGTCCCGATTGGTTCATAAAAAAGGCTATGATCAATAGTAGTGAGTCCAAGTGGACGATTCTGACTCAGTGTGTGCCTGAATTAGACTTAGCACTTCTTAGCAAAATAACCCTGTGTAATTGTGCGTGTCGAAGTGGTCACATGCGAGCAATCCAAACGTGTCCCGATGGTGGACAGTGATCCGAAAATAGGTTCGAATATACTACATGTGTCTAGAGTGCCCCAACTAGACTCTGGTATTGGAAACCCACCCTCCAAACTGAGCATCGAGACACCCATGGTGTACTTACTTAGTAAACATCCCCTGGAGGTGAGTAAACCTGCCCGCGTCGCCGAACCCGGAAGCTGGACAGTGGGTCGGTGACGCTATTATTTATTCAGGCCAGGATAGGTTGTGAGCCTAACACGTGATTGGTAGCGGACCAATCACTGACTTGATAAAAATTCTGATCGGCCAATGGTTGGAGCTGTGTGACGTAGATGCGTCTGTAGCAATGAGAAGTAAATAAATGTATATCATGCCGGGATTAAGATCATTTATCATGGGCGCCATGTTGTAATGGGCAGAATGTGGTGCATACCACGTAGTGGGACTGATATAATTGCCCGTGACGTAGATGCGTCTGTAGCAATGAGAAGTAAATGAATGTATATCATGCCGGGATTAAGAAGGTCATTTATCATGGGCGCCATGTTGTAATGGGCAAAATGTGGTGCAAACCACGTAGTGGGACTGATATAATTGCCCCTTTAGCGAAAGAGGCTAGTCATGTGTGTATGCTGTTAGTGACGAATGTCTCTCAAATAAGAACCCCAGAGATAATGTTTTTTGTAGGTGGTTCATACCCGACCTAGTGAGTAAGGAGACCAAAATCGGTGGCCATGATGTAATGGTGTTGGTCTGTAATACCAAGAAGGTTGATAAACGGGTTTATGGCTCTATTACTGTCATGAGTAAAGTACAAAATATATATATTGAATATATATAGTGATGCCCGCATCAATCTGTACTATGGTCGCTGAATCTCAGACTCACGGTTTGTCGTACAGAGGTAGGTCAATGTTAAAGACCAAGTATCAGTAGGAACATAAGGTGGTACATGTGCTATCCTGCCCTCTCAACATTATCGGCAGGAAAGACTCCTATCGATTAGATATCGTTGACCAAGGTATATCATCGTTGAGGCCAAGTCTATCCAACGAGAGGCGATGTACCCAGCGTTGTTCTAGCCTAAACAGGGAATGTTGAGACATGCCAGGCTGGCTTTCAAGGACAATCCAACGTAGATCAGTCGGGCTGTGTTTGCATGCAAGGTAATGACTGTAAAGTTTCGTGTTGGTTTTACCACATCTAATGTTGCTTTTATGTTCGGTGATGCGTGTTTTCACAACTCGTGTCGTCATCCCTATATAGTGGAGACCGCATGCGCAAATTAGTAAATAGATACAGTTAGTGGAATTACAATTTGTATGTCTTTTGAGGGCCCATTCGAAAGTGTCAGTGAGGCGAATAGATTTTGCCACAATGGTTTGTCCGCAGCAGGAGCACCCTCCGCAAGTGTAATGCCCCTGTACAGGGGGAAGATTCCAGAGGGTGTTATGTGCTGAACTTATTTGTTTCTTTGGTCTCGTGTGTATCAGGGTGTCCTTCAAATTGTTGGTCCTTTTAAAAGCGAACCGTGGTGGGGGAATCATAAGTGTACCTGCGGATAGTATTCCCCAATGTTTCTTTATCACTTTTTTGAGGTTGTTGGACTCTGGTGTGAAGGATGTTACACATGTGATGATCTCTCTGGTGTCTTTTGTTCTTACTTCCAAAAGTGCCTCACGGTTGTTATTTCTGGCCCTCTTCATTGAGTTGTAAATCACTCGGGGAGGGTAGCCTCTTTGAGTCAAGTTCCCTGAGAGAATGTTGGCCTCAATTTTGTAGTCTGTGACAGAACTACAATTTCTCCTGAGTCGAAGGAATTGGCCAAAAGGCAAGTTATCGCGCAGGGCTTTAGGGTGATGACTGTTGTAGAGGAGTAAACTGTTCTTATCAGTGGGTTTTCTGTAGAGAATGGTACTTAACCCTGTGGGTGTCAATCTGATGTTTAAATCCAGGAAAGGGATATCTGAGTCAGAGATATGACTTGTGAATTTCAAAAACTGATTTTTGGTGTTGATCCATTCACAGAATTCGTGAGAGGTTGTTAAATCCCCTTTCCATAGAATCATGACATCATCGATGTATCTTTTCCACAGGGTTAGGTTCGGCCCAAAGGGGTTGTCCACGTTCATTATCACTGTCTCTTCAAACGCTGCCATATACAGGCAGGCCACACTGGGGGCAAAGGTACTCCCCATCGAAGTACCTTGGGACTGATGGTAAAGGTTGTCTTTAAATGCAAAATAGTTCTCAGTTAGAGCTAATGTTGCCAGATCCATGATAAATGTTATGGGAGTAGGAGATATCCATTCCCTTTTCTGTAGGGCCGCCTCTATCACCGTCAGAGTAGCTTGTTGCGGGATGTTGGTGTAGAGAGCCTCTACATCAAGGGTCACTAGGAAGTCAACATTTTCGGTGTTCTGTATTCCCTCAATCATATTCAAAATGTCAGTAGTGTCCCTGACGTAAGAAGGTGTCTCTTTAACCAAGGGTTGTAGGAAGTAATCACAGAATTTAGATAAAGGTTCCAAGAGGGAACCAATACCAGAGACAATCGGTCTGCCAGGGACTGGGGTGATGCCTTTATGTACCTTAGGTAATGTATAGAAATAAGGTACGACAGGTTTGGTAGTGATAAGAAAGTCTGCTTCTTTTTTCGTGATCCAGCCATTGGCTTCGGCCTCCAAGATCTTACTAGCTATCGTTAAACTTAATCTCGGCGTGGGATCGGTGTCAATAGGTGTGTAATATTTCCTATCCCCAAGTTGTCTTAGACATTCTGTTTCATAATCACTAGTAGACTGGATAACTGTCGCCCCTCCCTTATCCGCCTGTTTGATGGTGATAGTCGTATCAGCTGCTAGTGTTCTGGCCGCTTCCCTTTCTTTGCAAGTAAAGTTGTTGTATACAGTAGTTCTGCTCTGTATTTTGTCCAGGTCTTTTAGTACAGCCTTCTCGAAGGTAAGGACCTCCGAGGGAATCATGCTGTTTGTCGGGGTAAAGGTGGAAGCCTTATGTAGGCCAGTGTCACTGGGTTCAGTAGCCGGTTCGTCCTGAAAAAATGCTTTGAGGCGTATTTTTCGAAAGAAATTCTGGACCTCGCAGATCAATTCGAATTTATCTACTCTAGGAGTAGGTACGAAGCCCAGACCTTTCTTTATTACATCCTCCTCTGTGTTACTGAGGGGTCTATGGGAGAGGTTGATAACTAATCCCTCTGACCCCTCCTTCTGCTCCGAGTTTCCATTTGTGGCTGGGGTTGGGGTTGATCTTGCCACTGGACATGGGGGGTAGTTTGCTGTTGTCCTCGCCTTCGCCCTCTTCCTCTGCCCCAGCCTCTGCCTAAAAAAGGTTTCGGGTTGTTACCAGGATAGAATTGTGGCGGGTACTGAGGAAACATGGGATATTGCCAAAACGGAGGTTGAGGGGGGACAGGAAACATAGGACCACCTTGGTTTTGATATGACCGTGGGTTGGTCTTTCTCTGATTTTTGTTGTTCCAACTCCCTGTACTAGATCCACTAGATGAACCTCTTCTGCTGTGATTAGAGTCCTCATCACTTGAATAGTCTGTCTTGTTGGAAGTATAATCTGCTTTCAGGTAAGGAAATACTTTCTCTTTGTCAAATCTGGTGATATCTTTCTGTAGTTTCGTTATTTTTTGTTTTAACAAAAACTCCCTACTTTCAGCAATCTCCTGATTAATCTCTGCTAATTTGGTTTTAAAAATAGCAGATTGAGTGACAGGTTTCATCGTGCTTTCAAGATCTTGAATGCGTGTAAGGATGCAGTCAGCCAACCTCTTGGCTGTCCCTATGATAAGTACCAATAAGTCCCTGGTGCATTTCCACGACACCAGGGACCATTCTTTCTTGAACAATGGATCATCCAGGAATAAACGGGGTACTAAATTGACGATGAGACCATTAGGGGCGATGTTGGCCCTAAGGTACTCAGTCATCATGGCCCCATGTATGGTTATTTTTAACCATTCTTTCTTCAAAGTTGTTAAATTCGTCCAGTCGTCCGACTGGGAACCTGAAGCTATGCTGCTGTCGGTAACCAAAAGTGATGGTGTTCTTAAAATATCAGACACGGCGTCTTCACCATAGCTGATGCCTAGTTCCCCTTCCATAGTTATTGGAGGGACAAATGGTCCTCTTAGAGCCAGATGGCACTATAGGTAACCTTGAAAATAAACTCCTGCGGGGGACTCCCGCGCTAGATATGTACGACAAAGGGAAGGAGAGTGAAAGGTGGGCTATTTTTATAGAGGTCCTACACATAGGCCCTAAGTAACTGTATCAACAAGAGATGTGTAGTTCCTACAGGAAGGGAAGTCAAAGGGGAATAAAGTATTCCATGCCCAGACTTTAACCTAGTGAATGTAGGTGCACAAGGGAAGGGAATCCCTTAAGGGTGGAACTAAAACCCTCACACACCCAGCAAGCTAGGTGTCATGCTTCATCATCTGGGTTCTGCTCCTCGTCGGGTCGGCGGTGCAATACCCGACGGGCACCCATACAGGGGCTCTTTGTCGGAGATCTTTTGTTCCCTGCCGTATGGTGCATGCGTGTGAGGGCCCGGGAGTGTAGATGTAAGTGACTTAAAAAAGGTTGGTTAATCTGAAATAAAAGTTTATTGGCTCAGTCAACCACCTAATTAAAAGGGGGTGAGTGGCGTAAAAGCTATATATGCTCACAAAGGAGGAGTGGCTAGCTACGCTCAACTTTTCTGGTCAACATGTTTCGCGCCCAGTTAGTCAGAAGGATCTCGTGGCGCTTCGTCAGGACCTATAATACTAAAGTGAAATGTGCTCAAAAAAACTATCTACAGTGTGGTGAGAAAAACAAGGGTGAAAACTAATATGTTGGTCAACCCTTAATAGGCGCCCCTACCTTATGTATTGATTTAAAAGGGGGTCACCTAAGGAAAGAAAAAAATTGGAAGAAATATGAACCAAGACACACACCCCATCAAGGTTGATGCATATACCACATGGATGTGGAGACTGTCACCCATTGGTAACATGTGATCAGACACATCTGAGACACAACATGCACACAGACTGTGGGGGCACATCAGTATTGGGGCTACAGGTCTCACTGTGACGTACATGCCATCACCCCCAGGACTCAGGGTGTATGTGACATGTCTTAAACATATCCAACCTGACACTGTGACCTTGACTCATGCCCATTACTGTCCAATTGCACATCACAGTGATAATGTGCACAACACACAAAGGATTCTGCCCCCATGTACACGTGCACAGCCTGGGAGTGGCTGCACAAAGTGCTAGCCGAAAAAACAGACATGGCCCCCCCAAACACCCAGGGAATGCAGCCTTACATGCCATGAGACACTGTGTGGCCAATGCTATAGTGTGGCAGGTGTGCGCAGGTGTCCATGGCCAGTATATGTGTGCTGCATCCGTATAATAGTCACACTAATGAGGTCCGATGCGGGTGACAATGCGTATGCATTGCACGGTTCATTACCAAGCCGTGCGTACGCTTTGTCATTGAATGCAATGAGGTCCGACGTGGGTGACAATGCGTATGCATTGCACGGTTCATAATCGAGCTGTGCGTACGCTTTGTCATTGAATGCAATGAGGTCCGACGCGGACGACAATGTGTACGCATTGCATGGTTCATGACCGAGCCGTACGTACGCTTTGTCATTGAATGCAATGAGGTCCGACGCGGGTGACAATGCGTACGCATTGCACAGTTCATGACCGAGCTGTGCGTACACTTTGTCATTGAATGCAATTTGGTCCGACGCGGGTGACTATCATGCATACGTGTCGGACAGGCATGGTCCGAGACAGGCGTACGCCTTGGCCATTGAATCGTATGGAGACGGGTGCATGTGTATATTCAAAATACGCGTTGTACAGTCAGTTGAACGAGCCGGGCGCACCCATTGGCTCAGGACTGTCATGGAGATGGATGCGGATTCAAAACTTGTACGAGCACTGGAAATTCATTTGGATGCCTACAACATTGTTTCAATTTTTAAGATTTGAGCGATGCGGAAGGCGTGTACGAGTCGTACGTTTGAATGGATTGGCCAGATTCATAGAATGCAACCGTGTTGAACCTATCACTTGGGACACAGGGTACAGAGTCTGCCTCTGCAGCACAGATATAAGGCTGGCTGGCCCCCAGGGAGCTCACTTGCCTGCACTACATGCTACTGGACCACATCCCTGCTACCACTGCTGCTGTCTCTGCATCCTCTGGCTCCTGCTATGGCACGTACTCTGGAGAGGGCCCCAGCCTTCACTGAGGAGGAGAACCAGGCCCTCCTTCCAAAGTACAGAAAGCTCTATGGGATACCAGGGGAGCAGGTGAGTGTGCTGTCCACTGCCTTCCTAATTATGCATGTTGTCTGACTAGCAGTACTAGCAGTGTGTACAGCAGTGGCAAGCATTCTCACTGACTACTTTCATCCCCCAAAGTGTGTAGGTACATGTAATGAATAGTTTTCCTGATGCTAAAGTGCATTATTGCAAGCTTAAACTATCCAGGCATTGTTAACATGTCAGACATGCATGTGAGTTTTCATTCCCCATGGTTGCACTACCTGTGTAATTTATTTCCCTTTGTGATGATGACTTGTATATCCAAATGTGTGCTGAACAAATCTGAGGCATGTGTGTTAATGTACTTTTCACTTTGTCATCCTCACAGGTTGATGCCCACCAGAAGCAGGAGATCTGGCTGACCATCACCTGGGCTGTTCATTCTGTGGTGGTCTACAAGCGCCGCATCCGCAACTGCCAGAAGAGGTGGCAGGACCTTCATGGCTGGACCCGGAGGATAGCTAGAGTCCAGCTGAAGCTGTCACCTCCATGCAGGAGGGGCGGACACCGGACCCCGACTCCCCACATGCTCCGTATCCTGGCGGTGGTCTTCCCGGACCTGGATAGGCAGCTGAAGGCCAGACAGCAGCAGGAAGGGGGTAAGTCCATGCCTGATTTGTGTACTATGTCTGACATGCAAATAACAGTCTTTTGTCCTGGTCACACTTCCACATTACGTAGGTCTTGTAGTCCCAAACTCAGGTCCCTCATTTGTGTGATGCACCCTCCTCATCTGTTCCACAGGTGTGGCCCCTCCAGTCTGTTGCTTGTGTCACTAGGGCACTGTGTCCCTGCAGTCAGCTATGCTTCAGGTACCGGTCAGCATCAGTTCCCGTGAATCTGTTGTGTGTTTCATGGGTGGGTCAATTGTTTACACAATGCCTGAGATATGAAATGTGATCTGTGTGTGCCCTTGAGATGTGTACCAATTGCTGGTCTGACTCGCAACATGTGGCTGGGGTATTCAAAACAAACCCATGCAGCAGGGGACTCCAAATTTTTGGGCATCAGGAGTATGTATATCAAGTATGTCACACTTGCTTAGCCACCTGACTACTGTCCAGGGCAAAACACTGTTTCCCTTAGTCCTGGCAAGTCATGCCCCCTCAAGGGCATTCAGAAACACTCTGTAATCCTACTCCTGTGTATGAAATTGCAGGTTTTGTTTAGTGGCATGTGCCCTCAGGTGTCTGCCTCTGTGTCATTAGGGTGTGGCTTGTTGCTACGTACAACTGGGGTGTCCATGATTCAGAGGGTCAGCATGACATCTGGGATGTGACTGTGAGAGACAAGACCTATGTGACATATAGGTGTGTGATCATCTGACAGCGCACAATGGTGTATGCAACTGTGTCCTTCATGCATCTGGGTTACATGCATGGCAGACTGTAATGTGTTAATGTACAGGGATTTGTGTTTGCTGAGACTCATATGAATGATTTGCATGATGTGGGGTCTTCTGGGTCCTGAGTATGTTGTTTGTATGGGGTGGACACGTGCGCCGGTCATCTGCAGAGTCAGCTTTACCCCTGAGCTAGGATTGTGAGTCAGTGCATATTGTTGTTGTCTGGATGCCCTGCCCCTGTGACAGGAGACAGTGTTGACTGACTTTCAGGGCATCCCAGTGCCATGGCATTTAACTTGCTATGAGTGAGCCTGCGTTGTGTTCAAGTGTGCACCATGCACCCCATTGTGGCCTTGCCCATCAGGACATGAGTACATCATAGTGTGTGTTGCTGGCATGCATCCCAAGCATGTGAAATGAGTCTCTGCCCATCCCTTCATTCGGACACCTGTACTGAGTCAGTCGCAAGAGATGTGCTGTGTGAATAGTGACATACTCCTACATGTTCACTTGCATGTACAACTAATATGTGGGTGGTGCATGTTGACACATTGGTGTGTTAGCATCCAACATGCAACGGACATATGTGTGAAAGTCAAGGAGGGATATGTGTGTCATGGTTGATGTTGAGAATGACAATTGTCTTATCCTAAACAGTGTTGTCACTTTGAGCTGTGTTCAACTGATGATGCCAGGGCTTGCCCTGTGATGTGATGTACTCACTGTGGTGTGTGCAGTCGGTGCAGGTGACTGATGTAGTTCTGTTATTTCCTATTCCTATCCAGATACACCCACGGCCACAGGAGGGGACAGCTCCACGGACCAGGAGGAGCCACAGAGCCTTACAGGGACAGAAGGAGAGGAGTCGGGTGCACCCAGTGGCACGGAGGGTGATTTGAGCCACACAGAAGAGTCGTCAGCACCATCCCCCCCAGCTGAAGGCCACAGTAGCTCTGAGGATGACTCCCTTGTGGAGGCGGGTGTCAGCAGCCATGAAACGCCAGCTAGTGAGGCTGTCTCTGCCCCTGCCACCGCCACCACCACCCCCTCCCATCGGCTCCCATCCCAGAGGTCCCTGTGGGCTCCCTTGTTCGTGAGCATGTCTCCTTTGTGCCAGGCACTGCACCTCCTGCCCCTGTGTCCCCTGCTGCCCTGAGTGAGGAGTCTGTGGACTTACTTAGACAGATCCATGTAGGGCAGACGTCGATGCTGAAGGTCCTCCATGCACTCACAGGTCTGTTGACACAACTGGTGTCATTCATGGAGGGCATTTCCTCGGGCATGTCTGCTCTACAGAGGACCAATCAGTCTGTGGCCTCCTCCCTGATGGCAGCAGTGTCCCTCCTCCAACAGTCCCGCACCCCTCCTACCCCTGCACCACCCACGATTCCTAGCACCCTACCTGTCCCAAGCACAGAAAACCCCAAACCAAGGGCTAGATGTGGACACAAGAAAGCGCAGAGGACTGATTCCACACTCACAGGGGCTGGTTTTCTGACACACACACAGTCATCCACAACCACTCGACAGTCCTCCAAGACCTCTCCCTCCAAGCCCCCTTCCCTTGCCTCACCTGCAACCCCATCCCCCAGAAGCTCTTCCTCTGTGACCATGGCCTCTTTCCCACCGACCCTGCAAATCCTGATTACAAGGGGAAGAAGAAGTCCCCACACACAGAAGGGAGTGCCCCTCACACCCAGACACCCTCCCCCAGGTGCAGTCAGACCGAGATGCCCACCCACAAGTCCCCCGGGTGCAAGAAGAGCAAGACCCCCTGTCACCACGCAGCTCCAAGGCAAAGTCTCTGTCTTCCATTTCCCAGGCCACCACTCTAGAGGTTCCCCCGCCACTCCCTGCCCTGGGTTCCCCCACACACAGATACACCATCCCCAAAATTCTAAGGCCATCCCCCCTAGCACTTGCTCCTCCACACCTGGTCAGACAGTTGGTGCCACTGATGTGGGGTCCGTTCCCCCCCTGCCCTGCCGACCTCACCTGTCTCCCATTTCGCTCCCATGGATGTAGGCACTGCTTTGGAGTCCACGACCACCCCGTCTGACTTGGGCACTGCAGTGGTGAGCCAATCCACTCCATCTGACCTGCCCACTGGAGTTATGCCGGCACCCACCCCATCTGACTTGTGCCCCACAGTTGTGACAGCACCCACCACTTCAGTCAGCTCCACTGCAGTTGCAAGTGTCTTGCCTGCATCCCCCACCTCTTCACTGCCTCCTTCTGCTGCGCCCTGATCCTGTCCCTGCGGTGCCTGGCCTGCCCCCATGTATGCCCCTCCGAGGGGATGACCCCGGTCCTTAGCAGTGAGGGCAAGCAAGGTGTGACAGTTGTCACTCTAGTTCACTCCTTGGCAATTAGACATGGACTGGCCATTGGCCTTTTGTTAGAACAGACGTTTCACTTTTAATAAAGCTTTTTTCTTTGTCCCTGTGAACTTGATTTAGCTGTACATCATGTTGATGTTGTTTTACATGCCCTTGCACCTGTAATGCTTGGTTTACAATGTTTCATACTGATGTGTTGATGTGAGGTGCTCCCTGTGGTCCATGAGATATGTATCCTATTCTGGTGGGTATCCATGTCATCCTTTGCAGCTACCTGGGTGTGTCAGGATCAACTATTTGTGTACATCTCTCTGTGAGCATTTCATTGGCATGGTCACATCTGTGGCTTGCACCCCTGCACATATGATGTGCTTCCCATTGTCCAAATTGTCACTTCCACATACTTTGTGCTCATCAAGACTGGACCTACAGGTGTGGGCATCATTGTAATAATAGGAGCAACTGGGGCCTCTGTGCAACTTGCTAGACATATGTTTTGGATATGTGCAGATGACTTAGGGGAGACTCATGTACCCAGGCTGTTGTGACCAGAGCCTTCATTGTGTGGTAACTGATGGCTGACTGACCAAGTGTTCTGCAGACATGAGTGGGACTTGCGGTGAATATGTTTGGCACAGCTGGGCTCCCACAGGAGTTGTGTCCCCTCAAGTTAGTGTGTTGTCCAGTGACATGGCCTGGACCCATGGTGTGTGTTGTATGTGCATGTGTATGTGTCCACATCCCTGTTCATACACAGACAGTGTTCCCTTGATATGTTCCTGTTGTTGATGCTTGCTGAGTGGTACTGGGTTCATCCCACTACTTTTCCAATGGGCTACCAGATGTGTGGGTGCATGACACACTACTGTTAATTGGTGTATCATCATTGTGATTTGTCAGTTCTGAGTGGTGATGATGTTGTCAGACACATATGGGACACAGTCAGGTTTCCTCAAGGCACTTGTTTGTTCGCAATATCATGTAGTTGTCCCTAGGTGGTAGTTTTCAGTGATTGAGACATTTGTATGTGTGTGTGACTGCTCCCACTTGTCGAGTTCACGGCTGCGATGCTGGCAGGTGTCAGCATGGGTGCCTTGTGTTTCTCCTTGGCATCTGCATTGTCCTGGGACTGTGGCAGGGATTCTGAAGGTTACATGAGCTTTGAGGTCATGGCCATGTACTGCATACTGTGCAGTATGTCTGTCATTCCCCAGGGTTGTAAACAGTCCTTGTCAATGTGGACTTCACAGATACACATTGTTGCATTTCAGGTGTGTGGTGTTGAGGGAGGACTGATGTGAATGTTTGCATGGATGGTCCCCTAGCTCCCGATTGTCCATGGATGAGGGGCCATGCTGAGTGATTTGTGTTTGTGTATGTGTGATGTACGTTTGTGGCACAGGACACATGTCTGAGTTTCCCAGTTTGTACGACATCTGCCTTTGTCATCACAGTGGAGGTGTCATGTATGCTTGTGTCACTCCACTGTCTGGTCCCTGGGTACCGGAATCACCCGACAGGAGGGGGTTTGGAACCGGCGCTGCTCCCGACGGAGTGTGAAGGTCTTTGCTGTTTGGGACTCACCGTACTGGTGTATTGTGGTTTTTCCCGGGCTCACGACGCTGAATGTTTTCCCTGGCACGTTGGGGTGCTCTTGCTCTCCCCCCGCTGCTGCACATTTCGATTATAGCGCGGCCGCCGAGTGGGGGTGTGCTCTGGGGGCTCACAAGAACTATAAGAACTACAGGCTCCAGCAGGCGTAGCGGGCGGAGGGCACATACCGGAGTTATCCGATAGGAGGGGACTCAAAACCGGCGTTACTCCCTGTGTTGCGGGAGCGCGCGGTGACAGGCCCCGGGCAAAGTGTGGGCTCTCCTAGGCCCTCAAAGGCCCTCAAAGGCCAGAGGAGGCCAGAGGAGGCTGGACTGGGCCGGGTTACCCCTTGATATGTTGAATTTCGGAGAGGACTCTCGGCCAACACCCCAGTAAGCAGACACTGTATTAACATTGTATATGACTTTATCGACAACTATGTCTGATTAACGTATGTCTGCTAAACCTATTGGTGTTATTCCTAGAGGCCAGAGTGGTTGATTTCGTCCCTTACTGTGTATGTACGCATTATGACTCCCCCTAAAGAAAAATCTTCATTGCCAGGGGGGGAAATAGAGGAACGCTAGACAATTATGTCATTAGGACTACCACAGGTATTGATAGGGACATTGTCCTTGCAGAGCGACGGGCCGAGAGACGCCGTTCAGTTGAACTTATAAAGAACCGGCGTTCTCCTCTGGGCCCATTAGACTTAGCTATTTCACCGCTTGTCAGTACGTACACAAGTATACCACCCAACGCTGAGGGATTTGAGGTATCTCTTAACGACAGCATCCCATTGCTCTTGCAGGATGGATCATTTCTACCAGATGGAAGCAATGTTTTGAATATAATTGATTCTGCATCTTTTTGTAATTCAATACCAGAGGTAGAAGTCCTGGTAGATACCCCATTACGAACTGTAGAGACTGCCCAAAAATCTAATAAATCTCTAAAAATTTCCAGACCCCAAGGTCCACCACCAAAAAAAAAGGAGACGTCAAGGATCCCCCCCAAAAAAAAGGGAGAAAGAGGGGGAGTGGACTACAGAAAAATAAGATCATTCAAATTGACTGTGGTAACTCTAAGAGCCCTCCACCCAATGCACCTTTAATATCTGCCACAGCTATCCCACCACACCTCCCATTAAAAGAAACATCTTGTTCTGATTTAATGGGAGGCATTGAACAATTAATCCGATCACTCATATTGCCATTAATAGAGAGATTAATAAGATTAGCTTAACAGCTAGGGAACGTAGAGCAGACAATCGGGGAAATTAAAGGGGTAATTAAGGATGTGCTAAAGCTTCCTATAGTGCCTACAACTATAGAACAATCCTTAAACAATACTCCTCAAAAGGGAGTAAAAACCACTAATCAGGATAAACCGAAACCCTTGAAATCAATGTCCTCTAAAACAACACAGCAAAATGCTGGAATTAGTGATAATGTCCCTGTGGTAGGCGTAATACCTAATAACCCAGAAAATACGCAAAAACTAAGTGGCCATGATCACCCCGACAGGGTTATTGTCCCCAAAGGAAACAATGTAGAACTGCCTCCGGAAGCAGTTCCGTTTGTGGTAGTTCTCACTGGAGTGCCCGCTTTAGAGGATAATAAGAGTGAAGATCAATACCAGCTTAAAAATAAAGTTATATTTTGGCTTAGGCAAAATAGACCACTTCCTCCAAATATTAATGGTGAGATATTACACGTTAGGCGTCTTCCTTGGTTGGGACATAGAATAAAGGACACATCAGGGGATATCATCATTATTAGTTTTAGAGATGTTAGAGCAGTTAGATACATCTTAAACTGGTTTCCCCAAAATGGTGGTAATGTAATCACTCCACGTGAATTGCCCTATTTTTATCCTAGAGCCCCTTCGGCTCCTGTAACTAATTTCAGGCCCTCATTTCAACGCCCGGATGATTGCTTTAGGCCCCCCTTTCAACATCAGGACGATGTCATCAGGCCTTTATTTCAACAACAGAATGATTGTTTTAGACCCCCCTCTCATTATCAGGATGATTGCTTTAGGCCCCCTTCCCAACATCATGATGTTGGCATTTGGCCCTTATTCCAATAACAGAACGATCATTTTAGACCCCCATTTAAATATCAGGATGATCGTTCTAGGCACTTGTTCCAACGCCAGGATGATTGCATCAGGCCCCAATTTCAACAACAAAATGACCGTTTTAGGTCCCCATTTCTAAATCAGGATGATAGGTTACCACACCCACAATTAAGTCAGCCCTGGGTATATCCTAGGAAAAGACATTTATGTCACCCACTCCGAACACAAAGAGGAAATCTGGGATACACACCTTCTTTGGTAGGACCAAATCGGTTTATAGCCCTTTCCGGTTTAAATGAGTGTGACTGACTGGGCGGTGGAAAAGATAAAGTCACATTGATACTCATGGATACTTCTCAAGGGTGGAAGTCTCCTGTACTACATATCCCTCATGATCATATAACCCACGGGGAAAGTGTAACAGGGAACAGGCATAAGAAAATAAATCCCAACGTACAGGAACTTGAACTCATTAAAAAATCTCTCTACGAGAATCCTTCTGGGTTGTTAGTCAATATTGGGGGTTGGAGGGAAACTGACCTAATGTTGACTGGTAACAGAGAATCAAAGCATGAGCAAGAAGATGTCGGCCTGGTCCTCATGCCGGATTTGCTTGGGGTGAACACCGACAAGGAGAAATTGTTGCCAAAACAGAATAAACTCAGGGAGCAGGATGGTCTAGTGAGGATTGTCTCCTGGAATGTATGTGGGTTAGAGAGTAAAGTGCTCGATACTATCTGGGGAGATTTTGTCCAAAACATTGACATCCTATGTGTACAAGAAACCTGGCTTATTAAAGAGATACATCTTCCTGGTTTTAAAACTTTTCATACCCCAGCAGTTCGTTCCCTGTCTGGAAGACATAAAGGAGGGATTTGTATTTATGTCTCTAATCTGCTAAAAGTTGTTAAAATCGTAAGAAGAAGTAATACACATTACTATCTGATGGTCTCAGTTATCTTAAACCAGCGGGTCGCGCTATTAATAGTTAACTTCTATAACAACATAAAAAATGGGGTTTTTGCAGAGGTTCTAGGTAGCCTGCAAGGGGAATTAAATGCTCAGAATTTGTTGAGGGGGGAAAACAAAATGTTGGTATGGGTAAGGGATTTTAACTTGAATATTTGTGACCAAGAAAGCTGTGGATTTCAGGAATATGGCAGGGGGGAAAATGTGAGCAGGTGTCACTTTACGCATTCAGTAAAAGGAGAGGTACTAAATAATATTATGGCCAATTTGGACCTTGGCTTTGCAAACCTAATGTGTACACCTAAGGTGGAATTTAGTGCCACATTTCTAGCTAGAGGGTGTCACTCCGTTATTGATTTTGTGATTGTGTCAAATAGTTTCTCACATTGCGTAGAAAACTTCGTGATTCCAGCAATTGGCCTAAGTGACCACCTCCCTCTTAGCATGACCATAACCACAGGAGAGCTAAGTAGTATTACTACTATCGAGTCACTTACTTGGACACAAAATATCGCCATAGCTCGCTATAATGGGATGACACTTAAGTGGAGCGCTGTAGACTCGGTCAATAAATTTAAAGAAATAATAACTCTGGCTCTAACAGATATATTGTCATGTTTGGATGAGAATACCTCAGAAGAACAAACCTTGGAGGCCTTTGGTAGAATTACTAGGGTGATCCAGGATAATCTAACCAGGGTACAGAGGAACAAACTCAATAAAGGGGTGGGCTGGTTTGACTTCAGGTGTACCAAGGCGTATACTGCCCTTAAGGCTGCCTTGAGCTTTAAACCAAGGGACCTCAAGGTAATTAGATACTGTAGGAAGGCGTATACCCAGGCAAGGTGCCTGCGGAAAAAGGAAATTAAAGATGTAGCATGGCAGAACTTGCTGACTGCCTCACAGAGCAGAGACGCCAGGGCCTTCTGGGAGGCAGTCAACGCACCCTTTTTTACCAAGAAGGAGGCAGAAAGGTTGGACATCGCTATTGATGAAAAAACTTGGATTGATTTCTTGTCAAAGGTATATAAAAATGTCGAGGGGTCTCCCATGAAAGAGGACAAATTGATAGGGTGTTCATTGAGAGAGAGTGATTTTCACCCCATTACCATGGGGATTACCCTACAGGAAGTAGAGCTGGCACTACAAGCTAGTAAAGGTAATAAAGCCCCGGTACCGGATGGGATCCCTAATGATATCTATAAATTAAATATAGATTTGTGGGCCCCACTTTGTACCCGGGTCCTACAGGCCTGTTGTGCCATAGGTTTTATTGGTACCTGGTCGGAATCGGTTATAATACCGATATACAAAAAGGGGGACAGGGACTGCCCATCTAATTATAGACCTATTTCTTTATTAGACTCCCTCATGAAAATGGCGGGGAGGGTGGTCTTAAATAAATTGCAACTGTGGGCCGAGGAACATGATATTTTGAGCCCTGTACAGTATGGCTTTCGTGAAGGGATGGGCACGGTAGAGCAGGTCTTAAATTTTGTTTTGTTACAAGCCAAATACACTCGGGCTAAGGAAGGACAATTATACGCTTTTTTTGTTGACCTCTCTGCCACCTTTGATTGCGTGATACATGTCAAGATGTGGCAAATTCTTGAGGAAATGGAAGTCGATCCTGCCATTGTACTCTTTCTAAGGCAACTTTATTCAGGGGCAACGGCCAAAGTTAGATTTGGGTTGAGAAGGGAGTGCACTGGGCCCTTCAGGATAGAAAAAGGGGTAAGACAAGGGTGTGTATTGGCCCCCTTTCTTTTTACCCTTTATACGAATAAACTTGAGGAGGAACTGCGCGCTTGTAAAATTGAATCCCCAAAGTACGGCAACAAGTCAATTGTATCGCTTCTGTACGCGGACGACGCGGTACTAATGACGAGAATGAAGGTCGGGGCAAAGAAAGCCCTTTCAAAATATCTTGAATTTATGGAAGAAAGGGGCCTTATAATAAATGCTAAAAAATCATATGTGATGCAATGTGGTAAGGCTCGTTCAAGCTGCAAAAATTTTAGAGCGTCGGGGCTTGTAATTGAGCATACTAAAACTTTTCCATACCTCGGGGTTATAATTGAGGGTTCCGGCTCCTGGGGGCCTGAGGTCGAGAATAGGACCCTATCTTTTAAACGCACCATAGGAGCATTAAAGAACTTCGCTGCTAAGCTTGGCAAAAGACCCCCTGAGGTCATGCTAAAGATTTGTAAATCTAAATGCAGAAGTGTAGCGTTATATGGGGCAGGGATCTGGGGGTACCAGGATACATCGGCGATACAAGTTGAAGAAAATAACTTTTTCAGATACTTATTAGCTCTACCGAAAGGTACCTCAGTCTTTAATTGCCATCAGGAACTGGGGATGAATTATTTATCCGACCTGATTAAACTGCAACCTGTCCTACTCTGGCGCAGAGTATGGGTCTCAGTGGCCCTTGGCTTAAATCAGGAAATAATAAAAGATGTCATGGGCCTAGATAACGCCAAGAGTATACCCTGGCTTGAGTATATCAGGAAAATATTTACTGATATCCAAAGGCCGGAGTTTTTCAGCATTCCAGCTTCAATTTTGAATATCTCAAAACCAGAATTAAAGAGGCTATGTATGGCCCATTTTGAACTTCTCAGGTGTGTAGGAGAAATAACAAAGAAAACAGTGAGTGAACATCAATTGTCACTGACCACCTACACAATCCAGCCATATCAAACCATGTGCAATCTGGGCTTCGACCGATTCATTTTGACAAGATTTAGGTTTAACCTATTTCATCGGTTAGTTACATATCCAACCAAAAATGACTGGTCTAGAGCCCTGGCTCCTTGTCCTTGTGATAGTATCTCTGCACAATCCACCTTCCATGTAGTACTGTTCTGTAAATTATATGGGAGTGAGCGTAATAGGTGGATCAAACAGTACTTGAAGCAAGGTGCTTGTCGTCAATGCCATCCTGCGTTCCTTAGTCTGCAGCAATTGGGAAATGCTACCTGTACTATGGTTATGTCTGGTTTTTTTAAAAGTGTTCTTAGAAAACGGAACTTGGAGATTAGCGAACTCGTCTGAATTGATTTAATATTGTCTTAATTAAATGTTATTTATTGTAATGATTTGTATTGATATGTATATATATGAATTGTCGCTTTTATGATTTTATGTAGCAAAAATCGAATAAAGCTAATCTACTACTACTACTGTGCAGTATGTCTGTCATTCCCCAGGGTTGTAAACAGTCCTTGTGTGATGTGTCTGTGCACCTTAGTTCCTCCCAACATGCCTGTGTTTGTCATGGATGCATGTGCAATGTCACCTGTCCATGTGGACTTCACAGATACACATTGTTGCATTTCAGGTGTGTGGTGTTGAGGGTGGACTGATGTGAATGTTTGCATGGATGGTCCCCTAGCTCCCGATTGTCCATGGATGAGGGCCATGCTGAGTGATTTGTGTTTGTGTATGTGTGATGTACGTTTGTGGCACAGGACACATGTCTGGGTTTCCCAGTTTGTACGACATCTGCCTTTGTCATCACAGTGGAGGTGTCATGCATGCTTGTGTCACCCCACTGTCTGGTCCCTGGTGGTAGTGGTGTTGTGTGTCAGTCTCTTGCTGTGTTAGTTGGTGTTCATTACAGCTTGTGTCACATGTGTCTGTTGTGCTTCCTCTCATCTCCCAATGCCTGATTGCCCACTGAGGGTGTCCCAATGATGGTTTACTTTTGTATGGCACTGTGTCCACATCTGTGTCACTGTGGTTCAGCCCCCCTCATGTGTTGTGTAGTTGCCTGGGGATACTGTGACACACACATGTTGTGTCCGATGTGCAGTGTGAGTTTGCCTGTTTGTGCATCTGCACCAGTGCATTGGTATTGCTGTTATGGGCCTTTGTCTGGATGCTGTTTCTGTGATTTTGCATGCTGTCCCTGTGAGTCATTTCACATCATTGTGCACATTCATCCTGGTTGTTGGGTGCCATTGCTGGCATGGAATGTGAGTTTGTGAGCTGACACCTACAGTCTACACATGTTGTTTTGATTGGTGTGTCTATTTTCGAGATGTGTGCATGCTTGGTGATGGTCACTTCTGCTGTTGTGTCATTGTACGTTGTATGCATTGTCAGCCCCCAAGTGTGGTGCTTGTCTGCACATGGCCGAGAGTGTTATGTTTTCACAGCACTGTTAGCCTCACCACATCTCTCTGTGTATGGGACACAACCACTAGTTTGCCCCAGAAGTGTTTGATGTGTTCGGAGCATGGATGATACATGCTGTTTGATATTTGCATCTTTGGCCATGATGACACTTAGCTTTTGGTCACTGTGATGAGGGGGGTTTGGTCCCCATCACCACAATGCTCCACATCTGCTGCATTTTGTGAGCCCCCACTTAACTTCTGTTCTACACAGTGAGGGGGTGTTCTTTTTACATTGCCACAGTGCTATGGTGATGCTTTCCTTGTGTATGTCACACTCATGTGTTGGTCACACATGTGCTGTTACTTACATTGTATGCTCGTAGCCATAATCACTGTTGTGGGCATTTGTCACAGACTACACACTGTTGTCATGCTGTTATGGGGGATGTATTTTGTGGACATACCTGATATTTGCGTATGCTGGATGTGTTGCACATCACCCATCCTATGGCTGGGGGTGGCAGAGGTGATGGGCAACATAAGCACTATGGCTGGGGGTGGCAGGGGTGATGGGCAACAGGTCCCCTATGGCTGGGGGTGGCTGGGCTGATGGGCAACAGGTCACCTATGAGTGGGGGTGGCAGGGGTGATGGGCAACAGGTCCCCTATGGGTGTGGGTGGCAGGGGTGATGGGCAACAGGTCCCCTATGAGTGGGGGTGGCAGTAGTGATGGGCAACATAAGCCCTATGGCTGGGGGTGGCAGTAGTGATGGGCAACATAAGCCCTATGGGTGGGGGTGGCAGGGGTGATGGCCAACAGGTCCCCTATGGGTGGGGGTGGCAGTAGTGATGGGCAACAGGTCCCCTATGGGTGTGGGTGGCAGGGGTGATGGGCAACAGTTCCCCGATGGGTGGGGGTGGCAGTAGTGATGGGCAACATAAGCCCTATGGCTGGAGGTGGCAGGGGTGATGGGCAACAGGTGCCCTGTGAGTGGGGGTGGCAGGGGTGATGGGCAACATAGGCCCTATGGCTGGGGTGGCAGGGGTGATGGGCAACAGGTCCCCTGTGAGTGGGGGTGGCAGGGGTGATGGACAGCATAAGCCCTATGGCTGGGGGGTGGCAGGGGTGATGGGCAACGGGTCCCCTGTGAGTGGGGGTGGCAGGGGTGATGGGCAACATAGGCCCTATGGCTGGGGTGGCAGGGGTGATGGGCAACAGGTCCCCTGTGAGTGGGGGTGGCAGGGGTGATGGACAGCATAAGCCCTATGGCTGGGGGGTGGCAGGGGTGATGGGCAACGGGTCCCCTGTGAGTGGGGGTGGCAGGGGTGATGGGCAACAGGTCCCCTGTGAGTGGGGGTGACAGGGGTGCTGGGCAACAGGTCCCCTGTGAGTGGGGGTGGCAGGGGTGATGGACAGCATAAGCCCTATGGCTGGGGGGTGGCAGGGGTGATGGGCAACGGGTCCCCTGTGAGTGGGGGTGGCAGGGGTGATGGGCAACAGGTCCCCTGTGAGTGGGGGTGACAGGGGTGCTGGGCAACAGGTCCCCTGTGAGTGGGGGTGGCAGGGGTGATGGGCAACATAAGCCCTATGGGTGGGGGTGGCAGTGGGTGATGGGCAACAGGTCCCCTGTGAGTGGGGGTGGCAGGGGTGCTGGGCAACAGGTCCCCTGTGAGTGGGGGTGGCAGGGGTGATGGGCAACATAAGCCCTATGGCTGGGGGTGATGGGCAACATAAGCCCTGTGAGTGGCGGTGGCAGGGGTGATGGGCAACATGTCCCCTATGGATGAGGGTGGCAGCAGTGATGGGCAACAGGTCCCCTATGGGTGGGGGTGTTAGTGGTGCTGGCCATGCAACCCCTATGGTGGGCTGTTGTTAGTGGCCAGGATGTGGATCCCCTGTGCATGTGCCATTTTGCGGGTACGTGTCGTTAGTGTTGTAGGTGTCTGACTTACTGTCTGCGCCATCGGCGTCGGTCCCTGATCCGGTCATAGATGTAGAGTACTGGTATGACCTGCGCGATGGGATTCATGATGTGTTTGTGTCGTACACGCTGCTTGTTGCTCCGTCTCGTACCCGCAGCAAGCTGTTCCGTCTCGTAGCCATGTATTGATTTGTGGCCCGAATCGTAGCTGATATGCTTGTTTTCCGGATGCTGTGACGTCCCGTACGTGACGACCCGTCTGGCGCGTAGGAAGTACGCATCGTACTTGTCATGCCGGAAACTGCTATGGATACTGCTTCTGGGCGACTCGGTTCCTCTTTAGGAGTTACGGCTCGGACGGAGAATGGGGCTTGATTCACAGCCTACGTATCGGTTGTGTTTTTGTCAGGTATGCGCATCGTACTTACTCTACAGGACGGACCGGCTCCGGGTAAGTGTCGGTCGCACGGTAAGGCTGCGGACAGCTGTCCAACCAGCTATCGGAATCAGCCCCTCTGTATTCAATTTCTTCTAATATTTTCAACACTTTATTTTGTGTGCAGGCAAGACCTAAACTTACCCAAATGATTCCCCGTGACTTTGAATATAAACTGGATGAGCACAAGCGTTCCAAACATTCATAGGATCCAATTTCTCTGTGGGAAAGCATTTTCAAGGTAAAGCAGTACAATTTTTTGCTAAGGCTCTTCTCTTGTGAAATTTCTTCCTACATTTCTTTCATCTCTGTCTTTTCTGATTTTGTTATATATGGTGTAACATACTGTGCATCAGCAATTGAGTCATCTGCAACATACTAAATGTCCATGTTTGCATTCCACATTTTCAAAATAACTGGATTGTAGTCATTAATATACATTGACTGTTCTGTTCTTTTTTGTCAAAGTTGTATTTATTAGCAACCGAAAAGAAAGTACAGGTCATGACACTGGTAATACCACAGAATGGACCGGCAAGCGAAGAATAGGAAAGAGAAAGGTACAGACCCAGACCCAGACCCGGACGTAGACGAGGCAAGCTTCACCAATAGTAACATATGCCAAAGTAGGTGTACAGCAGTGCGAAATATGAGGCATAGCAGGCCCCAAAACTGTGCCCCGGAGATCCCCCATGGGCAAACCCATAGACCAATAGTCCGGCGTCCACAGTCTAGGTAGAGAATAAGAGTCCATTCAAGCCGCAGTCTCTGTGCCAAGGAACATCAAACTGATTTTATAGAAAACCCAACTCCCCACAAATCCCCCCTCCCCACCCCCAGCCCCCCATTAGGAAAAAAAGAGAAAGAACAGAAAGAAAAGGAAGAACCATAGAGAGAGAAGAAGAGGAGAAACTCGAGGAGGGAATCCGGAGATCCAGGGTCGGAGGCATATCCATCAAGGGCGGGGGACCGGGCGATGCCTCAGCCAGGCGGCATCGTGTCCCAGAAATGGACCATCAGGGGGACCCCCTAGCGGCGCCCTCAGTAGGCTACAGTTGGAACAGCCACAACCCCCTAATCTGGGGCGGGCAAACAGCCGCCGGCAGACCCCGAGAGAGGAACGTCACCAGTGGACCCCAGTTGAGTGCGAATGCCGGATAGTCATCTCTAAAGATATCCGCCATTCTCTCTAGACTTAGAAGCCTCCAAAGGCAGGAATGCCACATCGAGGCCGTGGGAGCCGCCTGTTTCTTCCAGTTGGCAGCGATAGCCACCTTCGCCACCCCCAAGCAAAGCCACATAATGGCCTTATCTGCTCTGGTCTGATAGCGCAGGGAGGGGTCTCGAAGGCCCAACAGCGCAGTCTCAATAGAGGTGGGGATCGGATAGCCCAACATAGTCTTGATTTGCACCAGTATCTCTTCCCAAAAAGGGCGAATAGTCGGACAGGTCCACCAGATGTGCTTAAAGTCCCCCAGTAGCCCGCACCCTCTCCAGCAGCTGTCAGAGGTGCCCGGGAAGATGCGCCTCAGTTTAGCTGGGTATAGGTACCAATCTACCATCACTTTCATATGCGCTTCCCTTAGTTCTATGGAGTGGTTGTGTTTTGTGATGTCAGACCATAGCGCCTCCCAGTCCCGCTCCTCAATCGGCCTATTCACCACCTCTTCCCATGTAGCCTTGAAACGTGGGGTCGGTGAGACCACAGTGGCCAGGAGATGACCGTATAAGAAAGAAATTACCCCCTTCATGGTAGTGGTAGCTCGTATGAATTTCTCAAACGGGGTCTGGGGTCTATTGATCGGCCCCTGCATGGCAGGCGACTGGAGCCAGTGACGTAATTGGAGATATCTGTAGTGTTCAGTTTGCGGAAGGCTAAAGTCAGACCTACATTCTGAGAACGTCATCAACATAGAACCTCTGAATAAATGCCCAACCATTAAGCATCCTCCCTCCTCCCATGCATTGAAAGGCCCCCTGGTGAGCGCCGGCGGGAAGGCCGCGTGTCCGTGGATGGGGGTGTGAGTGGAAGGAAAAGTGGTCCATTGATAGTCCTGGGATAGAGTATCCCAGACCCGTAGCGTTGTTCTAGTAGGCGTACTAATGTATGTATTATCTGGCCTATCGCATTTAGGACGCTAGACCAGATCCCAAATCGTCCGTCCCGCAATCGACCTATCCATATGTAACCAGTGTTTATCTGACTCTCTTTTAGACCACTCAGTCAGCACACGCAGCGGCGCCGCCTTGTAGTAGAGGTGGAAGTCGGGATGGCCCACTCCGCCCGCAGAGCGGGCCCTCCGTAACAGAGAATACGACAGGCGGGCTCTCCCCCCTGCCAGATATAACAGGAACAGAGAGAGCGCACGGTCGAGAAGAAGGAGAGAGGAACCTCCACGGGGAGGGCCTGAAATAAGTGGAGCAGCTTCGGCAAGACCGTCATTTTAAGCGAGTGGATGCGCCCCAGCCAGGAGATAAACAATGGTTTCCAGCGCACCAGATCAGCCTTGATGTGAGCAAGAAGGGGGGGGGAATTAGCCCTATATAGATCCTCCACCAACGGTGTAAGTCGAACACCCAGGTATTGAAGAGATTCAGTCTCCCATCGGAAGGTCGTGCACTGCTGCAGCCTCGGGAGCTCCTCCTTGGGTATCGTAAGGTTGAGAATATAGGATTTGTCTAAGTTGATCTTAAATCCCGCCACCCGTTCAAAGCGCTGCAGCTCTGCTTGCAGGGTCGGGAGGGACGTGGAAGAGTGAGTGAGGGAGAGAAGGACGTCGTCCGCGAAAAGGGAAATCTTGTGTTCCTCCCCCGCAAACGGAATGCCCGATATCTGTGGATTGTGACGTACGGCCAGCGCTAGGGGTTCGATGCTCAGGGCAAACAAAAGTGGGGAAAGGGGGCAACCCTGCCTCGTGCCTCTAGAAAGGGTAAAAGGCGCCGAAAAAGTCCCGTTGACCTGGACGCGTGAGGTAGGAATCCGATAGTTGGCCTGAATCATCGCAATGAAGGGGTCTGCAAAGCCCATCTGTCGCATAGTGGAGAATAAGAATCCCCAGTCCACCCGGTCGAACGCTTTTTCAGCATCCAGACCGACCAGGAGGGCTGGCATGCGCCTTTTAGAGGTTTTTTTCTATCAAATGCACTATACGGCGTGTGTTATCATGAGTTTGCCTCCCTGGAATGAAACCCGATTGGTCGGGGTGTATCAGTGCTGCCATAAGGGGATTGAGCCTGGCGGCCAGGGTAGCGGAGTATAGTTTAGCGTCTAGGTTCAGTAGCGCGATAGGCCAGTAGGAAGAGCACTGATCTTTGCCTTTCCCCGGTTTTGGGATGACCGTAATGACGGCCTCTGCCATGGAGGGCGAAACCGCTCCCTGGGCGATTATGGCATTAAAAAGAGACTGTAGGCGCGGAGCCAAGTCAGGCGCGAAAGTGCGGTAAAAGAGGGCCGTGAAGCCATCAGGCCCCGGTGCTTTATTGAGTTTGAGCGCCATAATAGCTTTGGTGACTTCTTCTAATGAGATGGGGGCGCAGAGGTCTGCATTGACAGAGGCGGGAACTTTGGGGAGCGTCACACCCTGCAGGTATTCAGTCTGCAGCGAGGCCTCAAGAGAATCAGAAGTATACAGCTTGCTGTAGAAGGATCGAAAGCAGTCTGCCTTCCCCTTATCGGAGTGTATAACCGTATCTCCTGCATCTCTTATCCCTTCTATATATTCTTTATCCCTTGTAACGCGGAGCTGGCGGGCCAGATGCCTCCCAATTTTGTTCCCCTGAGCATATGAGGTTTGGCGCAGGCGCAAGAGAGTATGTTCGGCCCTGTTTGCGTATATCAACTTCAGTTTGCCCCTTAAGGCTGTAAGGGGCCGCAAGGTAAGGCGGGAGGGCTTGGCCTTATGGACCTGCTCCGCCGCTAACAGCTCCGCTTCCAAGCGTTCCCGCTCCGCAGCTCGCAGACAGTTGAGCGCAGAGTTAAGTGCAATGCACTTGCCCCGAATCACCGCCTTAAAGGCTTCCCACCGTGTCAGCTCCGAAGTCGCCTCCACGTCATTAAGGGCGAATAATTCGTCAATGGCCTCGCGCAGCGACTTGCGCAGCACAATGTCTCTAGTGAGAGAGGCGGTAAAGTACCACTTGGGTTGGCGATCCCGTGGGCCATCCCACTGGAGGGTGACCACGACCAGACTATGGTCAGAGATAGAGAGGGGGAGAATCCGCACGTCTCTCAAAGAACCCGACAGAAAACGACTAACGAAAATGTAATCCAGACGGGAGTAAGATTGATGGACATGGGAAAAATGTGTATAATCTTTCGTGGAGGATTGTAGTGTGTGTCACGCATCACATAAGCCAAGGTCCGAGAAACGTTGTTTGGTAGCTAGGGAGAAGGAACCCGATTCCGCCCTCTGCACGTGAGAACTTTCAAGGTCCGCTCGCCATACCAGATTAAAGTCCCCCATCAAGACGACCGAGCCTTCCGCAAACTGCTCCAACTTTGTGCACATGGTGGCCAGAAACCCCGCCTGACCCGTGTTTGGTGCGTAAATCGCGATGAAAGTGCATTTCTGACCCCTGATAATCCCCTTCACCATCACCCATCGCCCCTCCCTGTCGGAGCGCATATCTAAGGGCTGGAACTTCACCCCGCCATGGAACATCAACACCACACCCCGCTGCTTAGTGGTGGCTGAGGAACTGTATGTGAGTGGGTATGACCTATGTCTGAGCCTATGTTCATCCCCCTTGTGAAGGTGTGTTTCCTGGAGGGCAACCACATCCAGGTGGTGGTCGGATATGTATTTCAGCACCCTCTGGCGTTTCTGGGGTGAATTAAGCCCCTGCATATTCCAGGAACCTAAGGTCACAGCCATCGTGGATCTGGTAGCAACCCTCTGGCATAAGCATGTCTCAAGGCCCGTGTCCTCGTTCCCCCGTCCCCCTCCATCCCTCGTATAGAGCCCCCCTCTCCCCTAGATAGAAAAAGAGAAAGAGAGATAGAAAAGAAAGAAAAGAGAAAAAAGAACATCAGAACAACCCCAAGATCACATCCCATAAAGGAGCAGGGGTCTCGGAGGGCCGTGACAACCCGCCCACCCCCACCCCGGTTGCATAATTCGAAACAGGAAAGAGAAATATGGAAACCTCCACCAATGATGAACCCAGGTCCCAGACAAAGCCGGATCATGTAAACCGTTGCCCAGAGTGACCCTCCTCTCATTACCGGCATCAACCCCCTGCAGCACCCCCGCCACACGGAGCCGACAGGGTCCGCAGCCAGCACACAGAACCCCCCTCTGTAGTTAAGTTCTCCTCAAGGTGGCTTCCCTCGCGCAATCATCAGGGAGGAGAGCGACCCTCTGTGGCCCACTCCCCGGCTGTTGCCCCAAGGCCGCCGGCCGCCATGTCTCCAGCGTCCTCCTGCTCGCCCCCTGAGGGGGAAAGTCCCAATAAGGCCCGGCCGGCCGCGAGGTCCACCACAGTCCGCTGCTTGTTTTTGTATTCGAAAGAGAGGCCAAAGGGGAAAGTTCATCGATATCTGATGCGCTCAGCTCTCAACTTGGTAGTCAGTGGCCTAAAGGATTGTCGTCTCGCCAGAGTGGCCGGGGATAGGTCCTGAAACAATGAACACAGGAAGCCCTGAAATGAGACCTCCGGGGACGACCTGGCCGCCGTCAGGACTGCCTCCTTGACGTTATAGGCGTGGAATTTAGCCTAGATATCCCTCGGCCGTCGTCTATCACCTGGTGCCAGGAAGCCCACCCTGTGTGCACGGTCGAGCTTGATTTTGAGAGTTTGTGGCTTCACCACCTCTGCGAAAAGGCCCTCCAAGAACGCCTCGAGATCCGGGCCCTCCGCTCGCTCCTCCAGGTGACGCACGTGAATGTTATCGCGCCGGGCGCGGTTCTCCAGGTCCTCGGCCTTGAGCTGCGTCTGTGTTAGTTGTTCCTGGAGGGCCTGGATCTGTCTCGAGTGGTCCGAGGACCTGCCACCCAAGTCCTGTTGTTGAGCCTCTAGGTCCATCACCCGCGTGCCCACTGCGTCTACATCTTGCCGGAGGCCTGACAGTTTGTCCTGAATGTCCGAGCGCAGTTGGTCGATGGAGCGCTGCACATCCCGGCCAATCTCCTCCCGCAGTTCGGCCTTGAAGACTTTCAGAGAGGCCAGGAGGTCCTCCTTGGTCAGGGCCATTGCCCCCGATGGGGCGGCCGCTGCCCCGAAAGGTCCCCTCTCCGCTGGGCCGAAAAAGGCGCTCACCGGTGCGTTTCGTTTGGCCGGTCCCTTCTTGACAGGCATAGGGCCCACCCGGCCGGGCACCGCGCCCCTCCAATGAAAGCAGGTGTCCCCTGGCGGGCGCACAACTATCTCATGGTGGCACACAGAATGTTCCAGGTGGGCGCTGCGAAGACAGTGTCGGCACCGCTGGGAATGGCGTGATCACCGATGGGCCCCCAGCACAACTCCCGCCTCCAGGTCACTCCGTGGTTGCGCTTCAGGCGTCACCAAGCCCCCTCGCCGAAGTCACAGCCACACACGGCACGGTCCCCAGGAACTCCCAGACCGGGAAGTGCACGCCCCCCGCCGGAGGTCTCCACCAGCCCCCCGAGGGAAGGCACAAAGCGTAGGGGGGCCGAGTGTTCCCAGATGTTGCCTCCTTAACTCGGCTGGGGCAGGCGCAGCACTCACCCGATGGGCCGGGACGCCTCCTCCAGCCAGTCCACCGGGCAGAAGTTCATGCCATGGTCTGAAGGGAGCCCCGCTCTCTCAGCCACTCCTGCGTCGCCGCCGCAGTGTCAATCGGGGACCCCGCTTCACCGTCCACTGCCAGTGCTCTGACGGGCCGCCACCTCGCCCGCTGCATCGAGGGCCGCCACGGTGAGGACCTCTGCCGCGTCACTGCTCTGTATGCCATGGAGAACACCAGCGGGCAGATGATCAGCCCTCAGCTCACTCCTCCGCCCCCGGACTACAATGGAGGTACCCCGGGAGGAGCAGGGCAGCCCGCCGAGCGCCGATCTCCGCTGACTTGTCCGCAGCCGTTATGGAATGCGGTCCAGGCCCTGGAGGCCGCCATCTTGCGGGACCCAGCCGCGGCTGCGGCCGTCGGGCTGCGGGTGCTTCAGAGGACCCGGGAGCCAGTCCGGGCCATGGCGACGTGTGCTCTGCAGTTGGGCGCGGCAGCCGGCGGTAGGACGACCCGCATGGGGTCCCTGGGACAGCGCTACATCCGGGGTAAGACCAGGGTGGCGCGGGAGCCGACTCGGATTAAGTCCGGTCGGCCATCTTGCCTAAGCCACTCCCCTGTTCTGTTGTTTTGAAGTTGTACGTATTCTTCTGAGTTTTCCGAGTTATTGTATGCCTTACAGCAGACATAAAAGAATTTACTCTTCCTTTAGATATTACTGGACGTGGGAATCCAAACCGACACTTGGTAAAAAAAATTCCTTTAGACTTGTATTTTTGTCGACAATACTTTCCACAACGGTGACTTTCGAAACATAAAACTTGTTGTCTCAAGCTTTTTTCTCCTCCTTCTCTTGGCATCTCACAGGTAACATACTGTTCAATGAAAGACAATACTGTTTCATCAGTATCCGTTCCAAATTTCGGAGCATTCCTTATCCATAATAGCATGTGTATATGAGGCGCACCTCTCACTTGATACTCTTTTCGCCCCCCAAAAAAATCAATAACTTCTCCAAGAGGACAATAATTTTTATTGCAGATAAAAGACATCATAGCTTGAAACCTATGATTAAAATACCTGCACACATTTACAGAATCCAATGAACACAGTTCTCAAGATGTCTTCATTTTAATATTTGTTATATTGGAATTTGTTTCTCGTAGAAATTCAAGTAAATCTTCCCATGCATACTTCGCACAGCTAAGTTTTACAAACCACGTTGGTGTACCTAAGTTTCTTAACATACACTTAAGTTCACCATAATGGTGAAACCAATACTCATTGGTTCTACGTTGACATGCCATCAAATTAATTAACTGTGCTTCTAAATTTTCATCTGTTTGTTGAACTTTGTCCATGAATTCTTTGGCTGAAACAAGTGATTGATGAACTCCCGTTTTAAGTATGTGGTTTACTGCATGTGAAATAGAAGAAAAATCACTTTCAAACAAAAGGTGAAATATATGTGGAATGCACTGTCGAAATCTAGGATCTTCTGAGTATAATCTTGTTGAGCGATATTCTGAAGCTGGAATCCATACAGGTCGCTCATCAAATCGTCCACCTTGTCCAGCGGGGAACAGCTGTGGAAAACAACGAGATTTTAAGCTTTTCTCCCATACACTCATTAGAGTTCCCTTTGCTTTTTTCATTTGAAATAACTCAATGCTATTTCCTATTACTTCTTTTGAATGTTGAGGACATATTGTGTAATGTTCATAAATCTCTTCACTTCCTCGACTTGTCCACTTTCTTCATTTGACCCCTTGAAATTTCTGATTCATCTTCTAAACTTATTACCTGTTCATCAACATTTACAGTTTTATAATAAATATTGTTCTGTACAAGATATAATGTAGCCTTTTGAAGTTTATTAACAACTACAAACTCTTGCCATATTTTCCGACTCTTTGTTGCTACACCGTTTACTAGAATAACTACTGGATCATTTTCCTCTCTGTCTCCACCAACAGTTTCAATAGTTTTCTTAAAATCTAAAGGTAAGTACATAACTCTTCCTTTCAGACCTCTTTGTAAGTCTGTTGGTGGTTGTTTACCTGTTTTAGGCTCCATGCGAAATATAGTTTGAAATGGGTGAACAGATTGAATAAGAACTGACTCATATGTATTCAAATCTGCAAGTTCCTCTGGAATAGTTACTAATTCTAAATTGTTATGAACTCCTCTAGCTGTCATTTTGTTCTCTTCTAATTTGTTGTAGCAATATTTACAAATACATTGATCAGTACCCAACCCAAATCGACCTTCTACCAACAAGTAACCTCCAAATTACTGCCTCCATTCATTGTTCTCCTTTTCACTTTTTAAATACAAATTAACATTCCTAGTTCGACTTTTATAATGAGTACGTCGACAACAAATACAAACATAATTTGGTTTTTCAGAACACACTGTCTTAAACTTTCTAATTTCTTCTTCAAACTGTTCAATGCTAATCTCTTTCCCATGTTCTTCAACATCTGCAGTTGTCAAGCTCTCCGTTTCTACACACTGCTGTTCTGAAACAAAAAAACGAAATTCAATTTCATCACACATTTTTTCTACATCTGATAAACAACTGTGTAAAAGAGCTGTGTTAATTTCACTTAAACATAATTCAGGAGCCTTTACATAATACACTTTCCTTACAAACTCCTGAGTAGTGTACTGCTAACATTCTTAAGTGATGAAAAGTACTTTTACACACTTTTCTTGAAAGACAAGCCAGAGAATGTCCGTGCTTCTTAGTATATTGTCTTACATTACATGGTTCTAGTCCTTGTAACAACCTAATCTTCTGTTTAACACTTTTCTGTGCATATTGTCGTAAAAAAGTTCACATTATGTCAATAGATTCCTGTCGAATACTGCAAATACTTTTACAATCCCACTTATATACAGGAGCTTGTGTGTGTTTTACTTGCACTTCTTCAGCTATTAATTCTTCTGCACTCATAACAACTATTTCTTCTTGTGGAATGGGACAACCATTCCGAACTTCATAATAGCAACCTCGATTATCAACTGCAAATGGTAAATTATTTTGTTGAAATTAGCTTTCTTCATTAAAGAAAGGCTCACTAGTAGAAGTGTGTTTCCATTCACCACTGAAACTTTTACAACAGTTAGTTCTATTAACAAGTCTTTTTCTTTTGCCTTTCAGAAACGTCATTTTATTTAAATATTTAATTCTTTTTAAAATAAAAAAAAAAATTCGTTTCAACTTAAACGCAGTTATCAACTACAGTTTCATTCTGCTGCTTCTGTTTGTAAGCTAGTAATCTACTTTTATACTTCTTACAATGTTTCAATAAACTCTAAATTACTCTACTTCGAAAGAGTCATTGTCGAATCTCTTGAAATTGTTTTTGTCTTCACATTTTGAAGAAACTGTTTAGTGGTCTTACCTAAGCAAACGTTATCCTTGGTAACATTCCTATTTGTTTCTAACACATTTTATTTCTTTTTCTTTAAGTAGATCTCTCTTTTTTGTTTCCTTCTCTTTTAATCTTTTTTTCCTTCTTGAATTTATGATCCAAACAAAATTATTTTCTGAAAAACAAAGAACAGTTTCAATAGTTTCTTACATCTATTTAATAGTTTAAAATAATTACATATGATTACTAATATTAACTACCAAGGGCCCGATTCACAGAACTAACTTAAGACAAAATCCTAAACTTACTACCATTTTGGTATTCACAGAAGGCACTTACTCATTTTGGTATTCACAGAAGGCACTTACTCATTTCGGTATTCACAGAAGTTAGGAGTCCTAACTTTAGGACTCCTAAATGCCTTCTGTGAATACCGAAAGTCTTAAAATTAGGATTTTTCTCAGTTTAGTAGTAGTATAGTTAGGACTCCTAACTTTAGAACTCCTAAATGCCTTCTGTGAATACCGAAAGTCTTAAAATTAGGATTTTTCTCAATTTAGTAGTAGTAAAGTTAGGACTCCTAACTTTAGGACTCCTAAACTGAGAAAAATCCTAATTTTAAGACTTTCGGTATTCACAGAAGGCATTTAGGAGCCCTAAAGTTAGGACTCCTAACATCTGTGAATACCGAAGTGAGTAAGTGTCTTCTGTGAATACCAAAATGAGTAAGTGCCTTCTGTGAATACGAAAATGGCAGTAAGTTTAGGATTTTGTCTTAAGTTAGTTCTGTGAATCGGGCCCCAAGAATTTATTTACATTACTATTTTCTGGATTTCAAATTTCAAAACACTACTCATTCCACTTAAATATATAGTGCGTACTTCAACAATATGGGCCCAATTAACAGAACTAACTTAAGACAAAATCCTAAACTTACTATTTTTGGTATTCACAGAAGTTAGGATTTTGTCTGAAGTTTGACTTACGACAAACTTAAGACAGACTTAAGACAGACTTAAGACAGACTTTAGACTGACTTAAGACTGACTTAAGACAGACTTAAGACAGACTTAAGTTAGGATTTTGTCTTAAGTTTGTCTTAAGTCTGTCTTAAGTCTGTCTTAAGTCTGTCTTAAGTTTGTCTTAAGTCTGTCTTAAGTCTGTCTTAAGTCTATCTTAAGTCTATCTTAAGTTTGTCTTAAGACAAACTTAAGACAAAATCCTAACTTCTGTGAATACCAAAAGTAGTAAGTTTAGGACTTTGTCTTAAGTTAGTTCTGTGAATCGGCCCCTCCCTTCCCAAACACTTATTCAAAGTACCATAATCACTAATTCATTTCCTATTGTATCTTTCACCTCATTCACCTCTTGCATCTCACTACTCAGCAATTACAAACAATGTTGGGCCTACCCAAATGCAAACGAGAAACCCTTTCCATGTCACCGTTGAAAGTCTCACCATATTATTGAAAGGATGCATACATCTGCCTGTCCCTTTTCCTAGTGGCATCATACTTAAATCAAACATACAAATAGATCTATACCTGTGTTTTATAGGTATCAGATATTCCGATACATAACTCGTCTGAAAATACATGTTGAAGCATAGACATACCTCAGCAAAGTAAACTATTAAGACAAATCATCGAGCAATGTAATTTGGGCCGATATGTACGTTGCAACGCTGTTCGTTTTTTTCTACAGCATAGAAGTCCATTACGACTTTCTGTGTGCTCGTCACATGTCCCCAGAAGGCCAGTGAGGGTCAACGCAGATGGGCCTCTGTTACTTTCCTTTTACAAACAAGGGGAGAGGAATTATTAGCGACCGGGAACAAAGGGGGGGGGGGGTGAAGGGACGTTTCATTCCCAGTTTCTCGATCTGCTGCCCTGTGATGTAGGCAGCTTCAGCACGAGCAGGAAGCCTGACAATGACCTTAACTTATATTCATGTGTGCTTCACCAGTGTGAGAAAACCAGTGCACCAAGTGTGCAGGCAACATTTTATTTTTTTCATCTCCATGATGTTAATAAAGCATGTTCGTGTTAAAGCCCCCCACCCCTAGTATTTTCCCACAAGCTTCAATCTGCAGAAGGCCATTTCTCGTACATTACCCCAGACGATTTTGGACCCCAATTCATCCCTGTACCTTAGACACAAGACCATTTAACCCTTGCAACATCACACACTGCACTCGTGTACCACTGAAACCGATAACAACTTTCTCTACGCTGTACAGATGCCACCAACAAGCCAGTGAAGGTCTAAGTGCTATTTTTAAGGTTACATGGGCCTCTGTTACCTTCCTTTTACAAACAATAGGAGAACTGTTAGAGAGCGGGAGGAAGGGGGGGGCTCAAGGGACATGTCATTGCCAGTCACTTAATCTGTCGCCCCTGTGATGTACGCAGGTTCAGCACGAGCAGAAAGCTTGACAATACCTTAACTTATATTCACGTGTGCTTCACATTTCAGCTTTCATTTTTTTCATCTCACTGAAGTTAATAAAGCATGTCCGTTTTAAAGCCCCCCCAGTATTTTCCCAAAATTTTCAATCTGCAGAAGCCCATTTCTTGAACATTTCCCCAGCTGATTTTGGACCCCAATTTATCTTCCTCGTCACCTTCTCAGTGGCTGTCCCCCAAAAAAGCATCATAGACTCCGCAACCCCGTGTAACTACCGTCGAGGCAGGGAATGGAATAAACGGCCTGTTACATTTAAACAACTGCCTGTATTTACTGATATTAATGACTTTGACGCAAATAAGCCTGTGGAAATAAACTATTCGGAATTTAGCAATCAGATCACCAAGGTCCTTGATTCGATCATTCCGGCGAAAATTTTTATTAGAATAAGCATAAGTTATCCGCCCCCTCGTTCAATTAGAACCTTAAAAACTTAAGAAAGGGCAGTAAACAAGCGGAAAGAAAATGGAGGAAGAGTTATGATGTAGATGATAAATTAGCTCTGAAGGCAACCCTGGGTAATTATAAAAGGGAAATCGCTAAAGCAAAAGCTGAGTATTTCGGTAATACAATCCTAAAGGCGTCCAACAAAACCTGTAGAGTTTTTAAAATTGTTAAAGATTTGTCTAAGCTTGATTGCCTAAAAAACAAGGCTATCACGACTCAAGACTTATGTAACGGTCTTGCTACTTTTTTCGAGGAGAAAATTTCTAACATAATCAATAGTTTTACAGTGGACCAGGAACATTTGAATGGTAATGACTCCAGTGTGTTGACACAGTTGACGGTCTGTCAGAAAGAGGATGGCGCAAGTGAGGTCAAGCTAGTAACTTTAGATCACTTTAAAACCCCTACTGAGGAAGAATTGTATAAACTTGCAATGAGTACCGCATCTGGGTCCCCTATGGACCCCCTTCCTCATAGGGCCTGGAAGGAGTATGACGTGGCGCTCTTCCTACAGCTCAGCCAGATCTGCTGCCAATCCTTGAGCAGTGGGACAGTTTCTATCTGTTGGAAACTGGCAATTGTGTCACCCCTGCTGAAAAAAGCTACACTCGACCCTCAGTGTCCAAACATCTATCGTCCCATTTCCCTTATCCCTAATTCCGTGAAAATTTTAGAACGTCTGGTCAGCAAAACCCTTTAAAAATTCCTGGAAACAAATCCTGGGCTTGAAGATGTTCAATTTGGTTTTTGCCCTGGTCACGGTACGGAGACCGCAGTGGTAACAGTTCTTCACGAGCTTAGAATGCGGGCAGACAGGGGTCAGTCGGCTATCTTGATCTTACCGGACAGGTCTGCCGCATTCAACACGTTCAATCATAAAATCCTATTGAGGCAGGTCGCAAAAATTGAGGTGGAGGGCATGGCACTGAAGTGGCTCCTGTCCTACCTTGAGAACAGGCAGCAAGCAGTGGCCCTTTGATACCATTCAGCATGGTGTCCCCCAAGGCTCGTTAATCAGTCCGATCCTCCTTAATATCTAAATGAGTCAGTTGATTCCTATCATCAAATACTACAATATCAAGCTGGTAAACTATGCGGATGACACGCAACTCATTCTGTCTCTAGAGAGTGTTTTCCGCTTGGTGATTTTCATGAGTGCATGCAAAAAACTACTAGATGTCTCACGGACAATTCCCTGCAGTTCAACGGGGGAAAAACAGAAATCTTGTACTGTACGGCCATGAAAGTCCCTCGTCCGCTCCTGGCTAATTTCTGGCCTACCCCTTCTGACAAGCCCCCCATACCCTCTGTGGCAGTACGCAACCTGGGGGTAGTTTTTGATGACAAAATTAGTCTAGAGATCCATGTAAACAAAACGGTTGGAACATGCTTCTCCCGCATTAAAAAACTGCGGAAAATTCTCCCTATGCTACCCATGACAGCCAGGGCCCTCGTGGTGAGAAGTGTTATTCTTAGCCGTTTGGACTATTGTAATGCTCTACTACCAAAGTTTCTGATTATGAAATTACAAAGAATACAGACGATAGCTGAAAAACTAGCCCTACAGAAGCGACGCAGAGCTTCTGCCTCTGTAGCTCTTAACGAGCTCCACTGGCTTCAATTAGCACAGAGAATACAGTTCAAATCACTTTGTATTGTTTTCAAGTCTCTACATGGACCAGGGCCACTGCAGAAACAATTTGTCTGGCATGCCTGTAAGAAGTCTTCGTTCCTCTTCAGCTCATCTGGTTAGCATTCCCAGAATTAGAACCTCCAGGTTTGGAGTCAGAGCTTTTAGCCGTGCGGCTGCCTGTTTATGGAACAAACTCCCGCCTTTCCTTAGGCAAACTGAAGAATTCCTCCATTTTAGGAAGAAGCTTAAAACCTGGATTTTCCCCAGGATGTAATGCGGGACAGGCATCCGTTTCCGTAAATATGTGCATTTAGTTGACCGTAACTCAGCGCCAGGATACCCGTGGGGTGATAGTGTGCTTTATAAGTCTGCATTACATTACAATTACATTACATCCCTGTACCTTAGACACAAGACCATGTAATCCTCGCAACATCACACACTGCACTCGTGTGCCACTGAAACCGATTGCAACTTTCTCTGTGCTGCACAGATTCCACCAACAAGCCAGTGAAGGTCTAAGTGCTATTTTTCAGTGTACATGGGCCTCTCTTACCTTCCTTTTACAAACAACGGGAGACAAACCGTTAGAGAGAGGGAGGAGGGGGGGTTCAAGGGACGTGCCATTCCCAAACTCTTGATCTGCCAGCCCTCTAATATACACAGATTCAGCACAGGGAAAGACCCTGACAATTCCCTCCATTTATAATCACATGTACTTCACCAGTGTGAACACATTCGTACACAAAATATGCTCGGAACATTTCCATTTCTTTTTTTATCTCTCATACATTCCTAAAACATATCTCTAGTAAACAAATGCCCCCCCACCGGTATTTTCTGACAAGGCACAATCTACAAACATCCCTATTTCTCTTACATTGACTGGACCGATTTTCGATATTAATTCAACCCTGTACCTTACTCTCAACACCATGCTGACCTTTCAACATAAGAGACTGCAATCCTCATTTCACGAAAATACTTAAATATATACAGCACACTTCAACAATACCTTCCCAAAAACTCATACGACGTACCATAATCACTAATCCCTTTACCACCATGTATTTCACCTCATCTGTCTTTTCATTATTCACTACTCAGCAACTACTAACAGTGTTGACTCTATCCAAATGCAAAGCAGAAACCCTTTTCACATCACAAATGAAAGTGTCACCATATAACTGAAAGCATGCGTACATGGAGCTGAATCTTTTCCTAGTAGCACATACTTAAAAGAAACATACAAATAGACTATATACCACAATATATATAACTATAGTTCTCGAATCTTCCAATGCATTACACATGTAAAAATACATATAAAAAGGGACATGACATTCTTAGTCTCTCGATCTGCCGGCCTTCTAATGTCTGCACATTCTGCACGGCCAGGGACTGTGACAGTTGCCTACACTTATATACAAATATAGCTCACCAGTGTCAAAAGTCCGAGCCCAATGTCTGCATGCAACATTTCTTTTTTTATTTCCCTCAAGTTAATAAAATATGCCTCTTCTAAGTCTAACCCCCCCCCCCACTATTTTTCGACAAGTAACAACGTGCAAACGTGCCACATTTTCTTTATGTTGCTCGAATCCATTTTGGAACCCAAATTAACCCTGTACCTCACTTTCAAAACCATATACTCCATTAAACATGACAGACTACACTTCTTCGTCCTCAAAAACTCCTAAATATATATGGGATACTTGTTCAGCAACTACTCAAACTCTATGCACATTTTGTAGCAAATGAGAAACAGCACACTTCGGCAACAGTATATTATTTTAAAAATAATATTTTCAAACTTAAAAATATCGCCTCAATGACTTTACTACTACTACACAATATATAACACACATTATTCATTTGTAACTCACCTCTGTAGTTGGTATGCGGATTTCGAATTTCACAAACGCATGCAGTATTTTCTTTCTCAGACAATAAGGTGCTGATTCCGATCCTGTAAAACCCGGGTACGAATGGTCGTATGGAGCGTATTCTCCGTACGACTCGTACCCGGGAAAGGCACCTTACAAACCAGCAAGTACGATTCGTACGGAAATACCAGTATGGGCCGTACCCACGCCCTGAGGGCGTGGGTATGGCCCATACCACCGTTGTAGTGGTGATGTAGGGGTACATGTGGTACGGGCAGTACCCACGCTCTGAGGGCATGGGTACGGCGCGTACTCCTACATCACCACTACAATGGTGGTACGGCGCGTACCCCTACATCACCACTACAATGGTGGTACGGGCCATACCCAAGCTCTGAGGGCGTGGTTACGGGCCGTACCACCATTGGAATGGTGATGTAGGAGTACGCGCCGTTCCCACGCCCTCAGACTGTGGGTACAGCCCGTACCACGCGTACTCCTACATCACCACTACAATGGTGGTATGGGCCGTACACAAGCCCTCAGAGTATGGGTACGGCCCGTACCACCATTGTAGTGGTGATGTAGGGGTACGCGCCGTACCACCATTGTAGTGGTGATGTAGGGCTACGCGTGGTACGGGCCGTACCCACGCTCTGAGGGCGTGTGTATGGCGCGTACCCCTACATCACCACTCCAATGGTGGTACGGCCCGTGCCACGCATACCCCTACATCACCACTACAATGGTGGTACGGGCCGTACCCAGGCCCTCAGAGCATGGGTGCGGGCCGTACCACCATTGGAGTGGTGATGTAGGGGCACGCGTGGTACGGGCCGTACCCACGCTCTGAGGGCGTGGGTACGGCGCGCACACCTACATCACCACTACAATGGTAGTACGGGCCATACCCACGCCCTCAGAGTGGGGATACGGACCGCATCACCCGTACCTCTAGGGCACTAGTACATTAGTGATACAAGGCGTACACACGCCACTAATGTTGGCTTAGGGCCTGGTGCAGCATATAAACAGTATATTGGGGTGTGTTCATGGCCAGGACAGCAGTGTACAGCACCAAGGGTGCGGGTGGGTGTTTGCCAAGGAGTCCCAGCAGTGGACATAGACATGGGAGGGGTGGGTGCCTATCACTCCCAGCAGTGGACAGAGACATGTGAGGGGTGGGTGCAGAGGAATACCAGCAGTGGACAGAGACATGTGATGGGTGGGTGCCTATCACTCCCAGCAGTAGAAAGAGACATGTGAGGGTAGGGGGCCTAACACTCCCAGCAGTGGACAGAGACATGTGAGGGGTGGGTGCAGAGGACTCCCAGCAGTGAACAGAGACATGGGGGTGGGTGCAGAGGAATACCAGCAGTGGACAGAGACATGTGAGGGGTGGGTGCCTATCACTCCCAGCAGTGGACAGAGACATGTGAGGGGTGGGTGCAGAGGACTCCCAGCAGTGCCCAGACGTATGAGGGATGGGTGCATATCCCTCCCAGCATTGCCCAGACATATGAGGGGTGGGTGCATATCCCTCCCAGCAGTGCCCAGACCTATGAGGGGTGGGTGCATATCCCTCCCAGCAGTGCCCAGACATATGAGGGGTGGGTGCAGAGGACTACCAGCAGTGCCCAGACATATGAGGGGTGGGTGCAGAGGAATACCAGCAATGGACAGAGACATGTGAGGGGTGGGTGCAGAGGAATCCCAGCAGTGGACAGAGACATGTGAGGGGTGGGTGCCTATCACTCCCAGCAGTGGACTGAGACATGTGAGGGGTGGGTGCAGAGGACTCCCAGCAGTGGACAGAGACATGTGAGGGGTGGGTGCAGAGGACTCCCAGCAGTGGACAGAGACATGGGGGTGGGTGCAGAGGAATACCAGCAGTGGACAGAGACATGTGAGGGGTGGGTGCCTATCACTCCCAGCAGTGGACCGAGACATGTGAGGGGTGGGTGCAGAGGACTCCCAGCAGTGGACAGAGACACGTGAGGGGTGGGTGCAGAGGACTCCCAGCAGTGGACAGAGACATGTGAGGGGTGGGTGCCTATTACTCCCAGCAGTGGACAGAGACATGTAAGGGGTGGGTGCCTATCACTCCAAGCAGTGGACAGAGACATGTGAGGGGTGGGTGCAGAGGACTCCCAGCAGTGGACAGAGACATGGGGTGGGTGCAGAGGAATACCAGCAGTGGACAGAGACATGTGAGGGGTGGGTGCCTATCACTCCCAGCAGTGGACAGAGACATGTGAGGGGTGGGTGCCTAACACTCCCAGCAGTGGACAGAGACATGTGAGGGGTGGGTGCCTATCACTCCCAGCAGTGGACAGAGACATGTGAGGGGTGGGTGCTTATCACTCCCAGAAGTGGACAGAGACATGTGAGGGGTGGGTGCATATCACTCCAAGCAGTGGACAGAGACATGTGAGGGGTGGGTGCAGAGGACTCCCAGCAGTGGACAGAGACATGGGGTGGGTGCAGAGGAATACCAGCAGTGGACAGAGACATGTGAGGGGTGGGTGCCTATCACTCCAAGCAGTGGACAGAGACATGTGAGGGGTGGGTGCCTAACACTCCCAGCAGTGGACAGAGACATGTGAGGGGTGGGTGCCTAACACTCCCAGCAGTGGACAGACACATGTGAGGGGTGGGTGCCTATCACTCCCAGCAGTGGACAGAGACATGTGAGGGGTGGGTGCAGAGGACTCCCAGCAGTGGACAGAGACATGTGAGGGGTGGGTGCCTAACACTCCCAGCAGTAGACAGACACATGTGAGGGGTGGGTGCCTAACACTCCCAGCAGTGGACAGAGACATGTGAGGGGTGGGTGCAGAGGACTCCCAGCAGTGGACAGAGACATGGGGGTGGGTGCAGAGGAATACCAGTAGTGGACGGAGACATGTGAGGGGTGGGTGCCTATCACTCCCAGCAGGGGACAGAGACATATGAGGGGTGGGTGCATATCCCTCCCAGCAGTGCCCAGACATATGAGGGGTGGGTGCAGAGGAATACCAGCAGTGGACAGAGAAATGTGAGGGCTGGGTGCAGAGGACTCCCAGCAGTGGACAGAGACATGTGAGGGGTGGGTGCCTATCACTCCCAGCAGTGGACAGAGACATGTGAGGGGTGGGTGCAGAGGACTCCCAGCAGGAGACAGGGACATGGGGGTGGTTGCAGAGGAATACCAGCAGTGGACAGAGACATGTGAGGGGTGGGTGCCTATCACTCCCAGCAGTGGACCGAGAAATGTGAGAGGTGGGTGCAGAGGACTCCCAGCAGTGGACAGAGACATGTGAGGGGTGGGTGCAGAGGACTCCCAGCAGTGGACAGAGACATGTGAGGGGTGGGTGCCTATCACTCCCAGCAGTGGACAGAGACATGTGAGGGGTGGGTGCCTAACACTCCCAGAAGTGGACAGAGACATGTGAGGGGTGGGTGCAGAGGACTCCCAGCAGTGGACAGAGACATGTGAGGGGTGGGTGCCTGTCACTCCCAGCAGAGGACAGAGACATGTGAGGGGTGGGTGCCTATCACTCCCAGCAGTGGACAGAGACATGTGAGGGGTGGGTGCCTAATACTCCCAGCAGTGGACAGAGACATGTGAGGGGTGGGTGCAGAGGACTCCCAGCAGTGGACAGAGACATGGGGGTGGGTGCAGAGGAATACCAGCAGTGGACAGATACATGTGAGGGGTGGGTGCCTATCACTCCCAGCAGTGGACAGAGACATGTGAGGGGTGGGTGCAGAGGACTCCCAGCAGTGCCCAGACATATGAGGGGTGGGTGCATATCCCTCCCAGCAGTGCCCAGACATATGAGGGGTGGGTGCAGAGGACTACCAGCAGTGCCCAGACATATGAGGGGTAGGTGCAGAGGACTCCCAGCAGTGCCCAGACATATGAGAGTTGGGTGCAGAGGACTACCAGCAGTGGACAGAGACATGTGAGGGGTGGGTGCAGAGGACTCCCAGCAGTGGACAGAGACATGTGAGGGGTGGGTGCCTGTCACTCCCAGCAGAGGACAGAGACATGTGAGGGGTGGGTGCCTATCACTCCCAGCAGTGGACAGAGACATGTGAGGGGTGGGTGCCTAACACTCCCAGCAGTGGACAGAGACATGTGAGGGGTGGGTGCAGAGGACTCCCAGCAGTGGACAGAGACATGGGGGTGGGTGCAGAGGAATACCAGCAGTGGACAGATACATGTGAGGGGTGGGTGCCTATCACTCCCAGCAGTGGACAGAGACATGTGAGGGGTGGGTGCAGAGGACTCCCAGCAGTGCCCAGACATATGAGGGGTGGGTGCATATCCCTCCCAGCAGTGCCCAGACATATGAGGGGTGGGTGCATATCCCTCCCAGCAGTGCCCAGACATATGAGGGGTGGGTGCAGAGGACTACCAGCAGTGCCCAGACATATGAGGGGTAGGTGCAGAGGACTCCCAGCAGTGCCCAGACATATGAGAGTTGGGTGCAGAGGACTACCAGCAGTGGACAGAGACATGTGAGGGGTGGGTGCAGAGGACTCCCAGCAGTGGACAGAGACATGTGAGGGGTGGGTGCCTGTCACTCCCAGCAGAGGACAGAGACATGTGAGGGGTGGGTGCCTATCACTCCCAGCAGTGGACAGAGACATGTGAGGGGTGGGTGCCTAACACTCCCAGCAGTGGACAGAGACATGTGAGGGGTGGGTGCAGAGGACTCCCAGCAGTGGACAGAGACATGGGGGTGGGTGCAGAGGAATACCAGCAGTGGACAGATACATGTGAGGGGTGGGTGCCTATCACTCCCAGCAGTGGACAGAGACATGTGAGGGGTGGGTGCAGAGGACTCCCAGCAGTGCCCAGACATATGAGGGGTGGGTGCATATCCCTCCCAGCAGTGCCCAGACATATGAGGGGTGGGTGCATATCCCTCCCAGCAGTGCCCAGACATATGAGGGGTGGGTGCAGAGGACTACCAGCAGTGCCCAGACATATGAGGGGTAGGTGCAGAGGACTCCCAGCAGTGCCCAGACATATGAGAGTTGGGTGCAGAGGACTACCAGCAGTGGACAGAGACATGTGAGGGGTGGGTGCTTATCACTCCCAGCAATGGACAGAGACATGTGAGGGGTGGGTGCAGAGGACTCCCAGCAGTGCCCAGACATATGAGGGGTGGGTGCATATCCCTCCCAGCAGTGCCCAGACATATGAGGGGTGGGTGCATATCCCTCCCAGCAGTGCCCAGACATATGAGGGATGGGTGCAGAGGACTACCAGCAGTGCCCAGACATATGAGGGGTGGGTGCAGAGGACTCCCAGCAGTGCCCAGACATATGAGGGGTGGGTGCAGAGGACTACCAGCAGTGGACAGAGACATGTGAGGGGTGGGTGCCTATCACTCCCAGCAGTGGACAGAGACATGTGAGGGGTGGGTGCAGAGGAATACCAGCAGTGGACAGAGTCATGGGGGTGTGTACATCATGATCAGATGAGCACAACTCCATGGGTGTATGTACGCATCCCTAATGTTCGACTATGTTGATAGTGCCATAACAACACATCACTGACAGCAGTGTCCCACTACCATGAGGATGGATGTCCTTTCCCCACTGCATGACACAACACATGTGGGTATGAGGACAAATGACACATGCATACCCACCCCTAGCGGATGCAGCACAATACACACACAGAGATCATGCCACAAGACTGTATACTCATGTCAATGGACACTACACTAAGAGAGCCAAAGGAAACACACACTGTCATGCACATCCCAGGACTGTACAGGTGCTGGGACAGGCACCAAGATGTTGCCTCTCATGGAAGGAATAGGGTGGTCTTCCCACAGATAAAATGCCCACAATTGTCAGTCAGGTGCTCAAATACCCTGCAGAACAAGTACCAAATGTGTGCTAGGCTGGGATAACACACATGCATAGTGTGGAAAATGCTGAATGTCGCCATTAAGGCATGACAACATACTCAATACACAAGTAAAGTGACTAGCAAGGATGGCACAGACGATGAAGCCTGAGACATTGCTGAGCAGGCATGGCCATAGTTGAAGGGATCCGTCACCAACAAAGGAAATGTAGACACAGGTCAGCACAACAAAAGTGCAACTCCCTGCAGGGTAGATGTCAGGTGCCACAGAGGAAGGAACACTCCTTGGGACAATGTCTCCAAACACAAATAGCACACACGACCAAAGATACTTTGCAGAGACATTGTGATGGCACGCAGATACCATGGTCCACCCCATTAGCATCAGACTACAACTTTTACCTGCAACATAACACATTACCACCACCCCAACTCCGGGACCATCAGCACCCACATCAATACCTGAAATGCAAATGTGTTCAAACTGAAAAGAAAATGCTTTATTCAGCATTAAATGAAAATGTAGTTAAGGACACTATTTACAAAGGCACATGGCCAGTCCAGATCTGAAGTCCTTGGGGGGGGACACATGGCCACGCGTCTCCCCTAGCTTGCCTGCACATTAGAACCCTCAGGTTCGTCGACTGGGGGGGCATCATGTGGGGAAGGACCAGGCACCGCAGAGACAGGAGGTGGAAGGGTAGGGGTGGTGGGTGCAGGGACGGACGCCTCCACCACAGGGGGTGGGGCGGCGTCAAAGGTGGAGGTCAGCTCGGCGCTGCACACTGCTGCCAGGTTGTCCAGCGTCTCCCCTTCACCCGAAGAAAACACAACCTCAAAGGAGGGGTGGGGTGGTCGGAGTGATGGGGTGCAGCACTACTGGGGGAGGGGGGGGACAAGGGGGGGAACTCAACTCCTCTACCCGCGGAGTGCTGTTCCCGTTTGCTGAGGCCCAGCACAGCCAAGTAGGCCTCTTTTTCTGGATGTGTGGTAGGGGAGCGAAGGGGAGTGCCTTTGGAGGGACTGGTTAGTGCGCCATGCGGCCTCGGACTGTGGCTGCGTGTATGCCTGTGTGCCTGAGACCCAGTGGGTGTGCCCTCATCCCCCTGAGTGTGCGTGCCAGGAGGAGTGCGCTTGCCCTTACGTGGTGGTGTGCTGCCTGTGTCTGGTGGGGTGCGTGCTTGTGAATGTCTGTGTGTGCTTGGGACAGGTATGGGAGTGGGAAGTGTGGATGGTGCAGGGGTAGGGGGGATGAAGCACTGCAGGAGACTCACTGCTGCTGTCAGTGAAGAGTCCATGGACCTCAGCAACATCCATTGGTCAGACATCACTGATGACACCATCTGTGTCATCATTCGGGTGTGGCCATGGAGGACATTCAGCATCGATGTCTGGCCAACCTGCAACTGCCGCAGAATGTCCACAGACTCTGCAGTGAGGGTGGCAGGGGGGACAGGGGCAGGGGGTGCGGTGCCTGGCACGAAGGAGACACAGTGTTGCTTAGCACGGACAGAAGGGACCGGAGCAACTGGGAGGGCGTTGATGGGAATGGAGGGGGCGGTGACAGATGTAGTGCTGCTGCCAGGTGTTGTAGCAGCCTCCGCCCCCTAGAGGAGTTCAGCATCGAACCCGTCAGCATCGTAGTCAGTGTTGTCACTAGACAGGTCCTCCGCCTGACTCCCCTCGCCTGGGCTGGGTGCAGAGGACTCCCAGCAGTGGACAGAGACATGTGAGGGGTGGGTGCCTATCACTCCCAGCAGTGGACAGAGACAAGTGAGGGGTGGGTGCAGAGGACTCCCAGCAGTGGACAGAGACATGGGGGTGGGTGCAGAGGAATACCAGCAGTGGATAGAGACATGTGAGGGGTGGGTGCCTATCACTCCCAGCAGTGGACTGAGAAATGTGAGAGGTGGGTGCAGAGGACTCCCAGCAGTGGACAGAGACATGTGAGGGGTGGGTGCAGAGGACTCCCAGCAGTGGACAGAGACATGTGAGGGGTGGGTGCCTATCACTCCCAGCAGTGGACAGAGACATGTGAGGGGTGGGTGCCTAACACTCCCAGAAGTGGACAGAGACATGTGGGGTGGGTGCCTATCACTCCCAGCAGTGGACAGAGACTGTGCCAGGTGCCACTTGCTCCCGCAGACTCAGCAGCAGTGGTGGCAGCGGTGCTGGATCCCTCCTCCAGGTCCGTGCAGGTGTCTCCCTCGGTGTCCTCCGATGATGCTGTGGGCAAGGTGAAGAGACAGAAAATAATCAGTCACCTGTATACAACAGACATGAGTCCCAATAAAAATGTCACAGTGAGACAGTTGTCTCCTGAGGCTTGAGCCGGGAGGTAGTGTTTGCGCTCCCTATTTACGCTGTCATTTTAAATTGCTTTGTGCGCTTTGCTCGTTTGCACTGGTGGGAATTTATGCTTTTAGTTTATTTTAAAATCGTTGCGCGGTGAAAAGCGCTTCATTCGCTTACCTCTGCTACGCATTCAGGGTGCTTGGGCCAGGCTGCGACACTGGATCGGCACCCCAGCTTCATTAGCGGAAGCCGGGGGGACGCCATCTTGAGGGAACTCTGTGCCTCGCACTAGCCTTTTTTTTCCATGCCAGCATTTAAAAAGACGCTAACTCGGGCGCTTCACAGTTGTCTCCTGAGGCTTGAGCCGGGAGGTAGTGTTTGCGCTTCCTATTTACGCTGTCATTTTAAATTGCTTTGTGCGCTTTGCTCGTTTGCACTGGTGGGAATTTATGCTTTTAGTTTATTTTTAAATCGTTGCGCGGTGAAAACCGCTTCATTCGCTTACCTCTGCTACGCATTCAGGGTGCTTGGGCCAGGCTGCGACACCGGATCGGCACCCCAGCTTTATTAGCGGAAGCCGGGGGGACGCCATCTTGGGGGAACTCTGTGCCTCGCACTAGCATTTTTTTTCCATGCCAGCATTTAAACAGACGCTAACTGAGGCGCGCCGCTGGCGCGCCTAAGGCAAGCCCGTCTGCGCCCGTCCGCGCCTTGATGCCGCCAGCCGCCAGCCATGCTGCTGGATTTACTCCCGGGACGCTCAGTTACACCAGGGAGTCTCTGTTATCTATTGGACATAGTATTCACCCGTGTAATCCACTTCCTTGCTTATTGACGGAGGGACCCTTCTGTTGTAATAGGTGTCAGTTTAACTCATACTCCTTACCGCTCCCCTCATCCTCGACCCTTACCAAGACTCCCTTCAAAATTCTCTATCTGAATGCGTGCTCCTTAGTTAAGCACTATAACGAGATCTACGATCTCATCGAGAACGAATCCCCGGATGTTTTCTTTATCACCGAAACTTGGCTCAATGCGGACACAGTCATCGAACCTGGCCTCGCACTCCCCTTGGGATTCAACATTCATACCATTAATAGAGAAACCAGAGGGGGGGGTCTGGCGGTAATTTTTAAATCTCCCCTTCACTGCACTTTCGTCAGGAAGGACATCGCAGGCTGCGAATGCGCCCGCTTTGCCATCTCACTCAATGCTAACTTCTCTCTCTCGGGCCTTCTGGTCTATCGCCCCCCTGGTCCCTCAGCAGAATTCAAAGTAGCTATCATGGAAGCTGTCCATGTATTGGCTACAAGAACAGCCAACTTCAGCCTTATTGGCGACCTAAATATTCACTTTGACCATTCCTCAGACTCGGACGTCAGCTCCTTGATTGCTGATCTTGAAGCCTGTCAATTAAGACAACTGGTATTGGGACCCACTCACATGGCTGGACACCTACTTGATCCTGTCTTCTCCAATATTCCCTCCTTCCAGGTCAAACCCCCCAGCCCGGTTTGCTGGTCAGACCATTATCTCATAACCATTCTCCTCCCACAGGTGGAGACCACGCCCAGAGCCTCGTCCAGGGCCACTCTCAAACGTAGCTGGCACAAACTTAAGCTGGATGATCTGCTGGCCCTTTTGACTTCCTGTCCTCCTACCCTTGACATCGACCCAGAACAAGCCTATAACGCTATCTGTGAGTGGATATATGCGACACTAGACTCTCTTATTCCGGCTAAATGATCTAAGGGCCGTGATTCCGGCTCTAACCCCTGGTACACGGATTCCCTTGCCACTATGCGGACTGTCTGTAAACAACGCGAACGTGCCTGGAGGAAGAATTACTGCTCCTCAGCGAAAAAACAGTATCAGGATGCCATCAAAAGTTACCATAAAGCTATACAGTTAGCACAAGCCGCCTTCATCACCAATCAGATAGCATCTAGCAATAACCCTACGAAATGCATTTTTAAGATCCTTAGCGACCTGAAAAAGAGGAAAGACCCGCCCACCTCTATCATCACTTCCGGAAAACATTGTGAGGAACTCGCTACCTACTTCGTTCAAAAAGTTGAAACCATATACAAAACTTTTTCCAACTGTCCCAGGGTTTCAGAGTGTCCTTCAATACCTTTAACTTATGCCATTCTGGAGGCCATTCCTTCCATCTCACAGGAGGGGTTCCTTGCTCTGAGCACCAAAGTTAAATCGGGATCTCCTCTTGACCCCATGAGACCGGCTCAATTCAGAGACTGCCTATCCGTTCTTCTCACACCCTTACTTTGGACCATTAACTCCTCATTTAGTAAGGCTTCGGTTCCCATATCTTGGAAACAAGCCAAGGTGCTACCACTGTTAAAGAAACCACTTTTGGACCCCACTAAGCCCGAAAACTTCCGCCCGATTTCTCTCTTGCCCTGGGTTGCGAAAGTGGCGGAGGCACACATCAATAAAGTTCTCTCTGACTTTTTAAATAACAACATGATCTTAGACCGGTCTCAGAATAGAATCCGCGCTGGCCACAGCACCGAAACAGCACTTCTGGTGGTGAGTGAACACTTGCGTTCCATCCTAGATGAAGGTCAAACAGCGGCACTCGTATTGCTCGATCTGAGTGCCGCGTGTGACACGGTCTCCCATCAGATCCTTCTGCGTCGGCTAGAAGAAGTTGAAGTAAAAGATCTTGCCCTTGAATGGTTCCGCTCCTTCCTGTCAGACAGATCATTTCAGGTCTATGCTCCCCCTTTCGCTTCCTCCATCAAACCCATTAAGCAGGGAGTTCCACAGGGCTCGGCTTTAAGTCCGGCTCTGTTCAACCTTTATGTTCAGCCCCTGGCAGCAGTCGCTCGCGACCATGGTCTTTCCATGGTCTCCTACGCGGATGACACCCAGCTGATGGTGGCTCTTTTGGATGACTATGCTAACGCCGCCACTCAGTTTCGGACGGGCCTCGAGGCAGTTGCGGGCTGGTTGACGGAGAATTGCCTCCAGCTCAACGCCAATAAATCCAAGGTGCTACTGGTGGGTAAGGATAAGGGGCTTTGGAACACTCAATGGTGGCCCCCCTCTCTGGGTCCTGCCCCTTCCCCTAAGCTGGTGGTAAAGAACCTCGGGCTTCTGTTCGATTCGACCCTGGGTTTTCAAGAACACACCAAAAAAATCGCTAGCACTTGCTTCGGTCTGCTACGTGGCCTAAGGCCCATTCTTCGGTTTGTCGACTCGGCCACACGCCAACTTATAGTCCAGGCTACTATCCTCTCCAGACTTGATTATGCGAACTCCCTGCTGCTGGGCGCCAATAAGGCGGAACTGAACCATCTGCAGCGCGTCCAGAATACAGCAGCACGTGCCATACTTGGCCTTTCAAGATCGTGCACTGGAGCCGGGGCTGTTCACCGCCTTCATTGGCTGCCTATCTCTAAAAGGGTTGATTTCAAGACCCTATATCTCACCTTTAAAATTCTAAAGCTCTCTACACCTGAGATCCTGTCAGGCCTGATCACCCCTTACATCCCTAGCCGCATGCTGCGTTCTTCCGAATTGATCCTGGCTTCTGTCCCCAGAGTCAAGCGATCTAGAGCTGGTGGTAAGTCCTTCCGTCTCCTTGCCGCCAAGCTGTGGAATTCCCTTCCTTTGAAGATCCGCAGCTTAGAGTGTCTGATATCCTTCCGTAAGGCTATCAAAACCTTTCTTTTTCCCATGGCCTAACCGTCTCTTGCTTGGAAACTGCTGTCAGTGCCGGGCCGCCCCTTCGTTGGGGCAGCTGCACGCTTTATAAATGGTTTTAACATAACATAACATAACATATCAGGAAATGCATCATGAGTAACATCTAGAATAGTCCGCACATATGTAACCCTGCACTCCCCAGTTGGTTGACCCACCATGACACTTGGAAACAATGGAGAACATGACACAACAGCAAATAACTTGATTACGAATTATAATGAGAAGCTAGTGTCTGGGGACAGTTGAGCACAGCAAGAATATGAATCCATGCCACCTCTTGTTCACTGTGAACGAAACAGTATTGGTGCACCCAAGGCCAAATAACACACCTCAATGCTGAAGGTATCCCCTCACTCTGAGACCTGTGAGTACTTAGGAGACCATAGCCAAAAACATTGCAATCCCTTGGGACTCACAACACTTTACACAATGTACATGTTTAGAATGTGTGAATGTGCTACTTTGTGAACAGAAGACACATCTGCCTGTATGACAGAAGTCACACAATGATGTGCACACAAAAATACATTTACACAGTCATTGTATGAACTGGCAGCCGAATTCTAAAAGGCCACTGTAAATAAGAAATGGGGTATCAGTAAGTACATATACATGGCACCACGGTGGTCTGGATGACTTGACACTCGTAAGTTTGTATCAGCAGCAACCAAGGACTTACACACATGCAAACACACTGTGTGAACATGGATATGTAGAATCAGAAAACAAGTGGTAATCAAACTGTGCCTTCCAGTAAAATGTGCCAGCGTGTCCACGTAAAGTGTAAAAGTACTTTATTTTGCACTTCCCTGGGAGACTTCTGTCATGCAGGCACATTATTGTCCTTCACAACCAAATAGCAAAAAGAAGCATATGAAAAATTGAGACATGTTGACAAGTGTAGTGAGTGCCACGGTACAATACTTATTGACTAAAAACTTGAATCATGCCACCTGTCACATGGACATCCATACCATGATGACACAGTTGGCAACACATCTGACCCACTGCCTGTCATGTGGAGTAGCACACATGTCCAAACACAGGACAATGAATTAGCTAATGGGCCTGCAATGTGTCGGGATAAGGAGCACCTGCACTGAGGAGACATCCTCATGGCAAGCAAGAATGTCCACACAGATGTCAGCATACACAGACCAAACTACGTAGCATCTCGCCCACACACTGGTGGCAAAAATGGATGAGCATGAGCCATGTATTTACATTTTTGACACATGCTGCAAAGCACAAACATAAAACCCAGCACAACATGACTGGGTCACTGCATGTTGAGTGTCTGTCCAGACAATTATCACACACAGGTCAGACCCGGCAAGGAGACATAAGGTTTGGACATGTAGGCCTTGCCCGCACAAACCCCCCATACCTGAGACAATGTGATTGAGACAGATCCTGAAGTGACACCTCTTAATCTGGGTTTACTCAAATGTGCATCAAGAATTCCTAAATGTACTCCACATCACCTCGTGAGGTTGCCAACACATATTTGTGACCATCAACAGATAGTTGTACATAGACACACAGGCACTGCCCAGTGTGAGGATGCACAAGCAAAATGGGGTCAGCCTGTACAATGGGCACATGTAGCACACTTTAGATAAATACATATGAGGGCAGGGAACTATGCCACAGAGGCCAAACTATGCTGAACACACAGAGAATGGGCACAGTGTTGGATGACACACATGATTCCGATGCAAGGGTGGCTTAGGGGACTGTAGTGGGAACACTGCTCCATGGTCCTGGAATTATCTGACTGTAACATGAGCTACTGTCCCGGCACTATGCATATCTCCCACTCATGCACATCATGTCTGAGGCCACAACATCGGTCATGCATGCTGCAAGTCTGTTCATTTGAAAAATCACACTCCTATGTTGAGACTCAGCATCATTGCCAACTAATATGGACCCCCAAGTGACTGAACAGGACAGGGCACAGGCAAGGTAACAACACATGTCTTAGATCCCCCCCATGATGCAGAAAGCAATGTGCACTTGGATTAACTGGCAGCCTAGATGACCATGTGCAATAGTGATTACACACAGACCAGGGAACACATGTCATTTAGGGGAAGGGAGGAGGAACAGCACTGTTTGACTTTGGGGAACAGGATATGCACCGCACAAATTAACCCTCGCTCTGTATCCAGGTGACTGAGCCCTTCCAAAAGCTGGTGACACACAACAAAGACACATGTACCTACCCCCTTCCTGCTGCTGCAACTCCTGTAACCGCCTATCCAAGTCAGGGAAGACCACCGCCAGGACACACTTCATCTGTTGGGTCAGTCGTCGGCCCCCAACGTGCTTGTGTAGAGGTGAGTCTTTCAGCTGCCAGCGGGCGATCCTCCGGGTCCAGCACCGGATGTCCTGCCAGCGTTTCCTCACCTGGGCGGGGTGCCGACAGCGACCTTCCACAGATCTCACGGCCCTGACGGCCCGCTTCCATATCTCCCCCTTGGCGTAGGCAGTTACCTGTGAGGATGACAAAGTGAAACAACATCACTACACATGCTCCATGTCACAGAGACACACATTTGAACATCTGTGATAAGTTGAACAGGGCATAGTATGCTGGCAACAAATAGCACCTTTGTCATAGGGACATTAGCCTATGAGGAAGCCCCAATGCACTACATGGCATTGAAAGTACACAGGTGGCATGAGGGGTGCAACACACTCCATGATCATGGCACAGCCTGTGCATCACATGCAACACCAGGCTGATGGACAGCACCTCCAATCAGTCACATGCCCCAGGCCACTGACGCAACCTCAGCAGAGTACACAGACACACACAGGCACAGATCAATCACCTGCCATTGGCAACAGCGGATACAAACCTCAGTCTGCACATGTGCCACTTGCCTTTGGGGTGTCACAGGTGTGGTGCTAGCTCAGCAAGTCAGACACTCTGCACGGCTTACTTCTCACATCAGATGGTTGGAGCTGTTGCCTCCTCCATGCAGCTGGGGTGCAACACTCCACATAGACACTCACCCACATGACAAGGAACATTCACACACATCAATGTCCAGGGGGCGTACACATCATTTGGACACTCTCACCACGGCTCCACTCAACTCACACACATCTGTGGGTACAGTCACCTGTCACACCGGGGGGGGGCAGGGAATCACCTCTGGACAATAGGACAAAAATTGGCATAAGGATTGGGCATGCTCAATGTGCCATGCACTATGCAGCAAATATCACAGTAAGCACAATGCAAGTGAGGAGTGCACACAGGAACTACATCATGCTCTGCATGGGAGACATAAGCCATTCCCCCCCTGGGACCCACGCTAAAAAACATTGCATGTCTAAGTGACACTCACAAAAAAGGTACACAGTCAAAGCTATTGGTGTCAGCACTCACCTGCTCCCCTGGTCTCCCATACAGGCTGGGGTACTGTGGGAGGATGACATCAAGCAATGCCTCAAGTCAAGTCAAAAGCTTTTATTCGGTTTGTATGAATACAACCATATAAGCTAAACAATAAAATACAGTGAATTATTATACCAAATAATTTAAAACAGTTTTAAAAAAGGTTATTCCTGAACCGGCCCCAGTATCTCGCGGGGGATGGTAGTACACTAATCATACATACATCAATAAATAAACAAATATTACATCAATTAAGGATAAAATCAAGCATATGTCAACACTACATATATAAAGATACTCGATAAACATTAATTTTCAACAGAGTGGGAGGCTCCACCTCACTATATTAAAGTGACCTGTGCATAAGTGCAAATAAATCTTGACATTGTAATATTACATCAATATATAGAAGTGCTCAAAAGACATTAATTTTCATCATAGTAGAGAGCTCTCCCTTGCCATAATAAAGTGACTTGTGCACAGGTGCAAATGGGCCATAGCAAAATAGAAAACTCTACCTCGCTGTAATAAAGTGACTTATGCATAAGTGCAGATTAGGCCATAACAAAACACAATTTCACATTATTCATATAATTATAGATTTCCTAGCAGCTCTACATTCCAGAATAAATAGTGCAACATGGAAGCAGACATCTGGACTCTGAAGAGAACATAATAGATTCATGGCATCTGCTGTTAAACGAATGTTGTATTTTAAAAGGATAGGTTTCAGAATAAATTTCCTTAAAAATACATAAAATTTACAAAATAACAGAAAATGGCAACAGCTTTGTTTGGAGACATTGTCACAAGGGCACTTTAAGTTAGAGCCTGCCCCGATTACGGGGAAGGATACAAGATGGTGTACAATGCCCAACCTTAAACGTACAAGTACGAATCGGTGCGATTTTCTAGTCACATCCACCAAATATGTCTGGAATCCACTCTTGAGATTTAACTGCCTATAAAATACAGAAGTCTTTTGGGTCCTAAGCAATTTATTTATTTCTTCCGTCTTATAGAGCAAACATTTATCTTTTCTTTCTTTCTTGGAGAACGGTATTGTATAATCTGAATCTTTAGAAATAGTAAAATCAAATTAAATATTATACCAGAAGATAATATAATTCAACCACGGAATTCGGGGACAATGGTCTAACTTAAGGCAGTCTTTGAACGCCATAATAATAAAGGGCGTAAGGCGGCCAGATCTGATATATATTTGAGACCAGTTTCTTTATGTATTAGGTCAGTTGATGCTGCGGCCGGGACACATAACAATCGTTTAAGGAAATTATTTTCATTTGTTTGGAGTTGGGCCGTAGAGGAATAACCCCATAATCCAGCTCCATACAAAGCTGAAGAGACACATCTTGCGTTGTATATAGTTACCATATCTTTTATTCTGTGGTCCCCTATTTTTGCAGCAAAACGAAAAATACCATTGGTGTTTCTGATCACTTTATGTCCAATATTTTCTTGCTCATTGGTCCATTTACCATTTCCATCAAAATTAATGCCTAAATAGCAAAAGGTCTTAACAGCTTGAATCTTTGAGCCTTCTAAAAAGAAAGACCGCAGTGACTTTAATTTCTTACCGCATATCATGGTATATGTCTTTTGTTTATTAATCAACAATTTCCTGCCGTTAATAAAATCAGTAAAAGCATCAATAAGGCGTTGCAGACCCAAAGAGGTGCGTGAAATTAAAACAGCATCGTCCGCATATAACAATACGGACACAACAGTATTATCTATTTTGGGGGCATCAGCCGGGATATTATTTAAGACCAAGGCTATTTGATTAATAAAAAGGGAAAATAAGAAAGGTGCCAGTACACACCCTTGTCTGATACCTCTTCGTACATTAAAAAACGGGGTTCGCTCACCAGTAGACCCATATCGTACGCTGCAAGAAAGTTTCTCGTAAACCCTTGCTAAAAAGAACACAATCTCCTTTGGTGCCCCCAATTCGAGCAATACTGACCAAAGGAGCGAATGGTCCACTAAGTCAAACGCACTACTCAGGTCTGCGAAGCATAAAAACATGTTTCCCCCTTTCATCACGGTGTATTTATGAATAAGTAGGTCCAGATTTAAACATTGTTCGATGGTCCCTATGCCCTTCCTAAAACCATATTGAACTGGGGTCAATATTTTTTAATTTTCGGGCCATGTTTCCAATCTTTTTAAAAACACCCTACTCATCACTTTTATCGAGGAATCAAGTAGTGATATTGGGCGATAGTTACATGCTTCAGAGCGCGAACCCTTATTGTAAAGGGGGACGATTAATGATTCGGCCCATGATGTTGGGAAATTCCCCATAGCGGCAACGTTAAAAATTCTTGTAAGGATTGGTGCCCAAAGGTCCATCTCGTCCTTATATAAATCGGAACACCATCCGGTCCTGGTGCCTTGCCCCCTTTGCGGTTTACCATCCCTTCACACACCTCCTCGACACTAATTGTTAGTGGTAATGTAGGCCATGTAAAATCATTGGGTAAAAAAGAATTTTAAAAAACCTTGTCCGGATTAAAAATGTTAGAAAAGTGTTCAATCCATTCCATGCAATTAACATAAGACGTCAGTTCAGGAATATGATCATCCTTTAAAAAAGGGCTATTTACAATTTCCCAGAAAAGTTTTATATTATTGGTTTCACTTGCCATACCTAATTTGTCCCAGGCGTCTGATTTCATCACCTTTTTGTGGGCCAAAACAGCTTGTTTATAGTCAGTTCGCAACTTACGGACAAATATTTGATTACAGGGTTTAGACCTTAATGCTGATTTTAATTTAAATAATATCTCGGTACATTCAGAATCAAACCCCTTCTTTCCATCTTGTTTCAAACCTTTAGTTTTCCTAGTTAAAATATTCCTAATCATATTATTTATATTAGAAAATTCCATACATAACATTTCGGGGGTAACCTCTTCGCTGAGACAGTAATTAATACTGTCTCTGCATATACTGACCACATCCGATTGTATCTTATGTGGGTCCACGCCATCCCACTTAATTCTCATACCATTCGGCCTAATAGGGAGAATATCTAAGATTGTATGGGCAGTATTAGTCAGTCTGTTGCCCCAGGCCAACAGAACTATAGAAATACTATTGTGGTCACTAACCACCTGTTCGGATATCCAAAGGTTCGTATATGGACTATACTTCGAGAATAAGATATGGTCTATATTACTATTAGCTTCCCTGCCAGTGAATGTTGGGCATTTGATATGGCCCTTTCTCATTGTACAATCTAACAGCTCAAGATCAAATTTTGCCTTTAATGTATTAAGGGTCATACCATATTCACAATGTGGAAAATGTAGCATATCATCCTTAGTCCCCGCTGCGATCGTATAGGTCTTCATATAGCCACATGAGTTAGTATATGTAGCGGGGCACGCTTGAATATTAAAATCGCCTGCCCACAAAATGACCGCCAGTTTATTTGAAATAATTAGTACCCTATCTATCTCCTTTTCCAGTGGATCTAAAGGAGCTCCCCTATCTTTATGAAAATTGTTGTTATAGTGATTTATTAACACCAGATCCTGAGGGCCCGATTCACAGAATTAATTTAAGACTAAATCCTAAACTTACTACTTTGTGGTATTCACAGAATGCACTTACTACTTTTGGTATTCACAGACTGCACTTACTACTTTTGGTATTCACAGAATGGATTTATGACTACTAACTTTACGTCCGCACTCGGGCTGGAAATTCCGGCCCGGAGGCGGAGCTTCCAGCCCGGAGGTGGGGCTTCCGGCCCGGAGGCGGAGCTTCCGGCCCGGAGGTGGGGATTCCGGCCAGTAGCGGAAATTTAGCCATGGCCGAAATCTCCACCTCCGGGCCGGAAGCTCCGCCTCTGGGCCGGAAACTCCGCCTCCGGGCCGGAAGCCCCGCCTCTGGGCCGGAAGCTCCGCCTCCGGGCCGGAATTTCCGGCCCGAGTGCGGACGTAATGTTAGTAGTCGTAAATCCATTCTGTGAATACCAAAAGTAGTAAGTGCAGTCTGTGAATACCAAAAGTAGTAAGTGCATTCTGTGAATACCACAAAGTAGTAAGTTTAGGATTTAGTCTTAAGTTTGTTCTGTGAATCGGGCCCAGACCCTTTGGGAACGATAGTCGCAAAACTTGACTGTGATTATCAATAAATGAATAGGTTACAATTTTACATCCAATCAATTTGGTGGAAATAAGCATCAGTAGTCCACCCTTAGCTCTACCCATTAAGGAGGGTGTAGCATTTAAACAATATGATGTATAGCCTTCGACTGTGACAAAATCTGTGCACCATGTTACTTGTAAGCACATTATATCGCTACCGGAAGTGATAAAATCTTGCCAAAAAGGCGTACCTAATTTGTTCCCGAGACCTGCGATATTCCATGTTGTCAGTGTATACCCTTCTTGTGTTATTGCTCCTTTAGCATTATTCAGGTTTGTGGGCACATCCACACTCGTAAAAGGCTCTACAGATATACTAGTTGTTAAAATATCAGTCTCATTAATAACCAGTGTCTTACTCATCATAATGGGATCCGTAGGCAGAGAATGGATATTACTTATTTCACTTTGCCTTGTTGATAAATTGGAACTCGCCATCCTCCCCAAATCAATGGTCCCCGCAATATTTATATGTCAATCATTGTCCTCCATTTGGGTCAAACACTGAAACCTATTATATAGTGGTAGAGGGGATCGCACTGGATGGGTTACCGATATTGCGGGCAACCAGTTATTACTAGAATGGTAGGCCATATGATTGGTGACAGGGTTATTTAGCAACGAATGTCTATAAAAATAGGCAAGTGGCAGTAGAGTTGTGTTGAATTCCCGGCGAGAAGGTGGAGGGGCCCTAAGTATAGTTTTATGGGCCCAAACTGGTGACCTAAAATTGACTATGATGCAGTCTCCGTCAAATGTTTTTATTGTGGGACCTATCCAGCCCACTTTGTGTGAGTATAATCTGATCTGCATCTAATATTGAAAAACCACAATTTTTAGTTAACCAGTGAAGGGTTTTGTTTTTAAGGGTTTCATTAGTTTCAAATTGCCCTTCCCGTAATCTGGGAACATTACAAAGAACTGTGACATATGCTCCACATTCTGGTGGTAAATTCATCAGAGGTGGTACGGTGTTACTTTTAAAATCTTCTGGGTGACGTATGCCCTTTATCTGGTCTGTTGTTTGGCCCCCTTGTTTCCCATTGCCTTCCATTAAGGTTACACCTTTTTCCATCAATGCTTTATCCTTTTCTTCACATCTTCCACCATCGATAGGACGGCTGCTATTATTACTAATACTTTCCAGTAAATCATTTGGAGCTATACATTGTGTAACTGTTCCCCTTGACTTATCCTTGGCACCCTTGATCGTGTATAGGACAGATTCAGACACAACCTTATTTAGAGTGGGTTCGGATGGTGGGGCAACTGATAAAACTTGAGTAGACTTAGTTGGGTAGGGAATTTGCGTTAAATGTTGTTCAATAGAACCTATCCTAGCTTCAATAACGTTGATTTTCTCACTAATTGGCCCTAGGAGTGTTGATAACAGTGTCTCCATTCTCTCCCAAAAACCCTCTTCGCTAACCTCATTCTTATTTCCATTAAACTGGACATCTGTAACACTTGGCTGAGCTTCACATAATTCCCCCTTTCGGCCCAGCAGATTCGGTGCCGTTTTATGATGTATCCTTATGTCTTTGCCCCTATGTTTATGTACAGGCTGCTCCTAATTAATGTGCTTTTGTTTACTTTTGGCTTTTAGCCCTCCAGTTCTAACAGGCGAGATTTCAGCATTTGTCCTGTCCGTACGTATAGTGTTAGTCAGCAATTCGGTATTATTACCATCTAAATCCGTTCTGTCATTAATAAGATGGAGTTCTATGCTTAAATCCTGCTCCTGTAATACTGGTGTGGTAGAAAGTCTGCTTACCAGGGGGGACGAATCCGAGTGAAAGATATAATTATTGTTAGATGTTTCAGGATTTTATCTGCACCTGGTAGTCCGGCGTACGATGTCATTAGCATAGAGTCAAAGGAGTTAGATGTAAATGTAAATGTGCAGGAATTTATATAGCGCAAATCACCAAGCGGTCTCTAAGCGCTTGCTTAGGGAACCCGTCCTGGTATTCCCCTGTGAGATAACCCGGCAGGGCATCCGCAAGGTGAAAGCCAGGCATCCCGCCGCGAGGGGCCATTGTGGAGATTAAGCAAGCTATTGCCCAGAGTCGCAGAGTGTGAACCCATGAATTGAGTATGCACTGGAGCGAGAATTATCGAGTCCATGGACATTTTTGGACTCAAGACCCAGGCGAGCCGGGAATTGAACCCTGGTCCCGGGCTGACCTCTGCTTCCAGGTCTACCTCCTCTAACCAGTGAGCCACACTTCTCCATAACTGTAGATGAATTCGCAGGTAATATAGGTGGGGCTAAGCCAATAGGAAGCGAGAGGCGTCTCTCCGTATTCTCTATCGCTGTGGCAACGACCCCAATAGTCTTTTGTAACATCCTGTCTATGGCTGTTAAACTTGGTAGAGGGTTATTTATAGATTTGTTCTTCCTGGTGTTGGGACGGGATAGTTCGGTGGCATTTTTCCCCATTTCAACTCTCTACACCAACAATAACTCAGTAACAATAACTGATATGATTAGGATGCTCGTGAACCAAGCCCGTAGTCACCTCAGCGTTGTTTTCCAGCTTTAGGCTGCTCTTACCTCCACGTCGGGCACACGTACAACGAAGAGCCATGGGGGGTGGCCCTGCCCTGCCTCTACCTGCCCCGGACGGCCACAGATGGCCCGCCCTTTGCCCGGGCTTAGCCCGGCGCTTCCCGCGCGCGATCCCGCGACGCGGGGGATGGAGTCATTTTTAGAGCGCCTCCAGGCGCGAAAGGTGGTGTCACAGCTTCCGGGGGTGGGTAGCCGGGGAGCCTGGGAGTTGTAGTTGTTGTCTCCCTCCACACAGCGGCCGCGGAGATTGCAGGCGCGGCGGCGGGAGGGAGAGTCGGGCAGCAACAGGGACGCCAAACCAGAGGAAATCAGGAAGGTAGGCACAGGGTTTCCACTTCGGGCCAAGACGATTACCAGCACCCGCTCCGCCGGGGGTGGAGACGTTTTTAAAGCGCCTCCAGGCGCGAAAGGTGGTGTCACAGCTTCCGGTGGTGGGTAGCCGGGGAGCCTGGGAGTTGTAGTTGTCTCCCTCCACACAGCGGCCGCGGAGATTGCAGGCGCGGCGGCGGGAGGGAGAGTCGGGCAGCAACAGGGACGCCAAATCAGAGGAAATCAGGAAGGTAGGCACAGTGTTTCCACTTCGGGCCAAGACGATTACCAGCACCCGCTCCGCCGGGGGTGGAGTCGTTTTTAAAGCGCCTCCAGGCACGAAAGGTGGTGTCACAGCTTCCGGGGGTGGGTAGCCGGGAAGCCTGGGAGTTGTAGTTGTTGTCTCCCTCCAACAGCGGCCGCGGAGATTGCAGGCACGGCGGCGGGAGGGAGAGTCGGGCAGCAACAGAGATGCCAAACCAGAGGAAATCAGGAAGGTAGGCACAGGGTTTCCACTTCGGGCCAAGACGATTACCAGCACCCGCTCCGCCGGGGGTGGAGTCGTTTTTAAAGCGCCTCCAGGCGCGAAAGGTGGTGTCGCAGCTTCCAGTGGTGGGTAGCCGGGGAGCCTGGGAGTTGTAGTTGTTGTCTTCCTCCACACAGCGGCCACGGAGATTGCAGGCGCAGCGGCAGGAGGGAGAGTCGGGCAGAAACAGGGACGCCAAACCAGAGGAAATCAGGAAGGTAGGCACAGGGTTTCCACTTCGGGTCAAGACGATTACCAGCACCCGCTCCGCCGGGGGCGGAGTCGTTTTTAAAGCGCCTCCAGGCGCGAAAGGTGGTGTCACAGCTTCTGGTGGTGGGTAGCCGGGGAGCCTGGGAGTTGTAGTTGTTGTCTCCCTCCACACAGCGGCCGCGGAGATTGCAGGCACGGCGGCGGGAGGGAGAGTCGGGCAGCAACAGGGACGCCAAACCAGAGGAAATCAGGAAGGTAGGCACAGGGTTTCCACTTCGGTCCAAGACGATTACCAAGCAATGCCTCATTCTCCTCATAGGTGAAAGGCTGGGCCCTCTCCACAGACCCTGACATGGTGCCAGAGGAAGCACAAGCAGCAGCAGTGGTGTCGAGTGAAAGGTAGTGCAGGCAAGTGCCCTCTCATGGGTTCTGGCTGACTTATATCTGCCTTGCTGGGCTGTTTCATTTACAGGAGTACAGAGTGATTGGTCAGTCTCATTTGCATCCTGCGTTTCCTCCAATCCCTTTAAACATACCCCAGTGAGAGCCTTTGCATGGTTCAAATTTGAGCATGATGTGAAGTCAACAACCACTTTGCAACATTGTATTTAGTTGCCAACTGCCTATTCCAGGCCACATGATTGAAAATTTGAACTTGAAAATCGGTATCCATGACAACCAGCATGCATTTAGGCCCTAATACTTGTCCCTCATGTGTCCCTATGTAATTTAGCTATCCACACACAGGTACGGTGCGTTTCACACTTACTCCTACCGCACCAGTTGCACATTGCGATTGACACGTACGTGTACGAGCAGTGTGTACACGTACGTGGACTACCAGTGTGTACATGTACGTGTACGACCCGTGTGTACACCTACATGTACTACCAGTGTGTACACGTACGTGGACTACAGTTGTACACGTACGTGTACGACCAGTGTGTACACCTACGTGTACTACCAGTGTGTACACATACGTGTACACACTGGTAGAACACGTACGTGTGTACGGTCCGTACACACACCCGTACTCCGGCGGGAACACCAATGTGATGATACGGACCGTTCACACGCCCTCAGAGCGTGTGTATGGTGCGTTTCACAGCTTACACAGGTGATAGGAGGCGCACACGAATGGAATGGAGGTGGCAGACTTGTGCACGGCTGTACATCAAGTCATAGGGCCCGATTCACAGAATTAACTTAAGACTAAATCCTAAACTTACTACTTTGTGGTATTCACAGAATGCACTTACTACTTTTGGTATTCACAGACTGCACTTACTACTTTTGGTATTCACAGAATGGATTTACGACTACTAACTTTACGTCCGCACTCGGGCCGGAAATTCCGGCCCGGAGTCTGAGCTTCCGGCCCGGAGGCGGGGCTTCCGGGCCGGAGGTGGGGATTCCGGCCAGTGGCGGAGATTTAGCCATGGCCGAAATGTCCACCTCCGGTCCACCTCCGGGCCGGAAGCTCCAAAAGTAGTAAGTGCATTCTGTGAATACCACAAAGTAGTAAGTTTAGGATTTAGTCTTAAGTTAATTCTGTGAATCGGGTCCATAGTCATTGCAGTCCTTCATGTGCAGGGTCTAGGTGTGTCAGGCAGTGATGTGGCACATGTCTCCTCATGTTTTAGCACAATAGATGTGTGATGACCTGTGTACACATGTCATGTGTGATGGGGCAGTATGTGGCACACTTCCCCTTCCCACTTTGCACATGTGTGCATGTAGTACAAACGTGTCAAGCACTGCATCACTGGTATGGCACAGTCACCAACACCCGCAAATGTCCCCTGATGCCAGGGACAGGGACACTAACACCTGACATCTAAGTACCAGCGTGACCCGATGTGACTATGTCCTGTGTGTGTCATGTGTTCCCATGAGCTTGCTGTTGTTGTTCCGTCAACTGCATCTGCTGTTGCTGCATCCAACATGTGTCTGTGTGTAGATGGACATGGCACACATATACGCACACCATGCCACATGTGGATTCACACTTTACGTGTGTCTGGATGCTTCAAAGATGATTTTATGACATGAGGACATATCTGCGCCGTATCCATGTCTGTGTTTTTGTTTTTTACGTGTACCCCTTCATCACTATGTGTATGATCTGTACATTTCCAATGACATGTGACCTGTGTGTCTAGATTGCCGCCAGCAGTCTGTATGAGATGACATCCTTCAAATGCAGATATGTGGATGTATGTCACTCCTGTGATGTCTCTGGCTGTTCACTTACACTGGCCCACAGCTAGTTTCGGGCCATGTCATGTAGAACTTGACTATCAACGGGTGTAGCTGGCTTGTCGTAGGAGTATCACCTGGCTGGCATACGTGTCCTAGATGTATAGCACAGACTTGACTCTGTATTTAGCAACTGTGTAGTAGCAGTTGAGCATGTGCTCAGTTCATTGACATTGATGTAGTTAGGTACTCACTCTTCGTTATTCCTTCCAATTTTCTGCAGGGCACCGCCTCTCCCCCGACCAATGCCAGACTTGGCTGCCATGAGGGAACGTGACTGCATAAGACGTTACCGCTTCTCGCAACAGTTGATTGAGAACTTGACCGCAAAGCTTGAACAACACCTCCAACCGCAACACAGGTATCCAACTGCGCTGACCCCCAAGATGAAGGTGATGGCCCGCCATTTTTTTGCCACCGGTACGTTTCAATTCACCATAGCTGATGTGGGTGGCATGTCACAGACCATGTTCAGCCATGTCCTGTATGATTTTTTAGAAGCCATGTTGGAGCACCTGGATGAATTCATCCATTTTCCAACTCATGAGCAGTTGACAGGTGTCAAGGGTGAGTTCTATGCCCTGGGAGGGATGCCCCATGTAATTGGGTCTATTGATGGGACACATGTGGCTTTGGTACCACCACAGGCACAGGAGGTCGCCTATCACAACCGTAAACATTACCACTCTATAAATGCCCTTGTGGTGTGTCTTGCTAACATGCTGATTTCCCATGTCTCTGCACGTTTTCCAGGGTCAGCACACGATGCCTACATCATGAGGCGTAGCAGGGTGCCAGAAATGATGCTGGGGCTGCACAACGAACGAGCATGTCTTGTTGGTGGGTACTCTGTTTGTCCTTTGTTTCGCGCTATTTTTGTATCTTACGGCATCTCCTGACCCACTTCTTTACATGATGTTTCCATGTAGGGGACTCTGGCTATCCCAACATGCCATGGCTGATGACGCCCCTCCGCAACCCCAGAACAGCTGCAGATCACCGTTACAACAATGCACATGGGCAGACCAGGCGAGTGATTGAGAGGACGTTTGGCCTCCTGAAGAGCAGATTCCGGTGCCTTCACAAGACAGGCGGGTCCCTCCCATATGCACCAGTGAAGGCCTGCAAGATCTTCCTCGTGTGCTGCATGCTGCACAACATGGCAGTGGAGAAGGCTGTGCCACTCATCCTGGATCCGGATGAGCAGGAACATCCACCCGTGGAGGATGAAGGGCTTGGTCACGAGGCAAGTGAGGATGAGGAGGAGGAGGAGGACGACATCCGGAGTCAGCTCATACGCAACTTCTTCTCATAATGGTGAGTCCATGGGTCTGAGTGTGCACGCCTGGAGCCTTGTGTGGCATGTGTTGCAATGTGTGTGTCCAGCTGACTGTATGCTAAGTGACTTAGATGTGTGTTCAGATGTGTCACTCGAGTGATGATGTCCTTCCACACATTTTAGCTTAGACACTCAATTTTAATATAGCATGGTGACACACTTATTCCTGTAGAGTAAATGACCATGCATGCGGATGACAATCTCTTCCCTGACTTCTTGTGTGTCTTTCTTCCCCAGGTAGTTTCGCATGCTGTCTGCTCGTGTCATCGTTGGCCTCCCGCTATTCCTCATGAGTATTGCAACGTGTGCTGAATCAGCGTCCCATGCACGGACATGGGGAAAAGTCTATTTGGTTAAGGATTGCTGCACGGCATTTTGGTGTTAGTAGGTGTTTGTAATGTGTGTGCACTGCTCCTGTGCATGTTGTGTTACTATACATACATGTCGACTCACCATGGGGCACATGACATGTTGCATGACTCCCATGTATTGATAGTCACCCTTCGTTGCAGTCATCTGTGATGGGACTGTGGATTCTGATGAAGGCATCAATGTGTGTACAACTTCCCTCTGAAACATACGGGATGCTACGGGTGGACATAGTGTGGGACATCCCCATTAGAGGATAAATGGGGAATTGCAGCCCCTCCGTGTGTAGCAGGGCGGGGTTGGCTCACACCCTTCACTTGTGGGCCAGTTCAATGGATTTACAGCATCTGTTTTGTGAAGGGGTGTCCAGTGCAGGTCCCACATGTTCTGCAAAATTATCTGTGAGTTTGTTCATATTGATGCATTTCCCTAGGTGTGAACCTGAGTAATAAAGGTGTACCTCACCCTCCAAGGTGCGTCATCTCTGTCAATGCTGGTCTCTTGCCACTTTGCATGCGGCATCTCTGGCATAGTTGTCAAAGATTGGGCATATGAGTCTATGTGTAGTTTAGCAACATGCATGCAGTTCTTCAGGGATTTGAATGTACATTGTGCATGATGTCCATGGTTGTGTATGTATTTGGGCATGTTGGTTGCCCCAACAGACCATCAACACCTGCTGAGGGTGTGTATCCTGTGCGCAGCTCGTCCTTCAGTTTAATTATCCGGTGTCAGTCATCTTTGGGGATTGTGTATCCATTGTTTCTGGGTGTGCCATGGGAAACCGGACACTCCTCCGTTACATACACCTGTTGCAGTACTCCTTTCTGACATCCTTGTCTTTGTGTGCAACTAGTGGCATAGTTTCCAGGTCATGCCGCCTGCTGCTGCGGCCCCTGCAGAAAGGGTACAGAGAGTTTACAGATTCGGCAACACACACACCTCAAAGATGCTCCTCCCTTCCTCCCTCCATCCATTCATTTGGCTGGCATCAGCTTGTCTGTGCCACTGTTGCGCCCACGCGGTGCCAAATGCTGGACCGTCAGCGCATGCAACGTGCACATTGCACGAACCTCATGTCCTTACATGACCCACATCACACTACAGTCTGATGTTGCAGCCACCCTCCAAGCATTGTCCATCCAAGGAGCTACCACCTGCTCTCAGGCATACCCTAGGCGCACACACGACACCTTTGCATGATGATTGTGCAACTCCAACTGCCTACACAGCGCTGCCCCGCCTTCCAGGCCCTGTCACACCAACCAGGTAATGTCCCTCCTACTCCACACTGGCTCCGTACACCAGCAAGGCCATGGGAGTGAGACTCAAGCCTTCAGCATGTAGTATAGTGGCATAATCTGACACATGGCCCAGGTATCATCTCTCAGCGTGTCAATCCTCAATGGGTCCAGGTCCCCCTCACCGGCATCACATGCACACAGCACCTCTTCATCAGCTCGCATGCCATTGACAGCGAGGTGCTCCTCACCCTCACCAAAGACGCAGCCATTGGCAGTTCAAACATTCAAGAAGGCATGAGATCCATTGATGGATGGCTGAATATCAGCCACCTGAGGTTGAACTTGTACAGGACTGAGGTAATCATCTGAGGATTGTCCCCTTACAGGTGGGTCAACTGCTTGCGTCCCACCCACAAGAGGCCTGCACATGCACCCAGTGGCCACGCACACAAGATGGTGTGCATCATGGATTTGTCACTCACATTTGCCATGCTAATCACCAGCATCTGTACCTCAGGGTGCAACAACCTCTGCATGATGCACATGATCCACAGATGGATCCATTCCAGGGAAAGACAGACCATGCCCCAGGAGCACGACACCAGCCGTGTCAACTACTGCCCCGCCCTCTATGGAGCAAGTACATCCTAACACACGGGAAACCAGTCCACATCAAGGCTGCATGTGCACACCGCAGCTTCAACATCCTCCGCCCCAGCCACATCACCGTCCACCAGAGATAGCTACAATGTATCACTGTGTGCTGCAGGATGACATTCAGACTCCTCACGCACACTCAGGAGGCAGGCCACAACCCCAGACCCCACACCAATCTTGGCCGTCTGTCATCCGAGACCCCGTTGTGCCAACTCCGTGCATCCAACCTTGCCCTGGCCACCATTCTTCACATCCACCGTACTCCAGCATGCAGGACATAGTTCTCCCACCTGGCAAGACATACCTGCTACTCCCTCCCCGGCAACATCCACATGAGCCATGACCTCTACGCCTTCAGGATACTCTTCCCAATTGGTCTGTCCGCACAGTAATGCATGCCCCCCTTCGGCAGCTTGAGGCCATCACGGCTGAGTATTGTGCTCCATGTCTGTATAGTATGATACATTGTGACCCATGTGTGTCCTGTCCCAGACTCAGATTCCAGGGTATGGATGGCTGGAGTTAGTTCAACACTCATGCATAGTTTGACATTTCCCCACACGTAGGTTGTGTACTCATGCAAAATGAATGCAACATGTAATTGTAGGAAAAGAGATTTATTCTCGGTAGGGGGCCTGTTTAGTGTGGACAAATAGGTGCTATACAGTATGCATGGAATACAAAGTTCACAGGGGGGAGATGGCATCCTTGTCAGTTGGAGTCATCAGAGTCCAGACCACAGTGTTGGTCATCAGTGGTCAGACTGTGACCAGCAAGTCCATGTGGCAGAGAATGTCATTGGATGAGGTGCTGCTGTTGCGCCAGAGGGCCAGGTGCCAGGCCAGGTGACCTGGGAGATGTGGATGGTCCGCTGCCTCTCACGGTCTTTTCCGTGGACGACCCACCTTCCTTGCGGGACCCTCAGATGCAGGCCTTGACGATGCTTGGGACGCTCCGTCAGACGAATCCTCCTCCTCCTCCCTCCCTGTGGCTGGTGCTGGTCTTCGCCTGGTGGGTTGGCCATGTTGTCGGCGATCCGACGGAGTGAACGGCTTATGTCCATTTGGACCGCCAGGAGCTAAGCCAGTCTTGCCTCCATCCGTCCTTGGTGTTGTTGTTGACTGGCGTGTTGCTCGGCCTGCTGGTTCTTAATCTCGTTGAGGGTCCCCACTACCTGGCTGATGCCCCTGGTGTCACGCCGGTATGTCTCCAAGATGTGGCGTATGTGTGACATACTGGTTCCCTCAGCTGGCTGGTCAGGTTCGTGCCTTCGCCTGCCTCCACTCCCACCACCCCTGCCCACACGAGCCTGGTCTGCCGTTGTGGGCACATCGGGTCTACCGGACCCCTGAGGGATGGCATTTGCAGGGTTGTCTGCCTCCTCCTGGGTGGCCGGAGAACCTTGTCCCTCCAGGTCAGACTGGCTCAGTTGTTCTGTGCGGGCAGGGCTCCTGGGTGTCTCCTGGGATGTGGCAAGAATGGGGGTGGTGGTTGGCACAGATGTACCTGACGCAGGTGCTGCAGGGGCTGGGGCACCAGAGGGTCCAGGTTGGTTGGGGTCATCCACAGAGTGCTGAGAGTCGTCGCTGCCAGTGGGATCATCTTCCTGCCGAGCCTGGGCCTGTGATTGTTGCCCCCCAGTGTTGGGGGGAGATCCATGACGTTGCCCTGTGTGTGAGAGAGAGACAATGTTAATGCTGTTTCATGCGACATCCATGTTTCATACATGTTCTGGTTGCCACAGTTACTCCAGGTAGTTGTATGTGCCTAGCATTCCCATCAATGTTCACTTGTGGATGGGTATGTTGCAGGGGACTGATTGAAAGGTTATCCAGGGTCTTTGACATGTCGCATTTGGCCTTGGATGCTTTTTTGGCTGAGGCTTTATCTTGTTGTGTCACATGTCCATTGTGAGAGTGTGTGACTCCCTTGGCTGCCCCGGGGGTGTGTGCTTGTGTGAGGGGTGAGTGATCATCACTCACCCCGACGCTGTTCAACATCCACATGGCCCCCCTCACACAAGTGGCCCGCCACCACAACCTCTAATACATCTCCTACACCGACAACACCCAGCTCATCCTCTCCCTCACCAAGGACCCTCACACTGCCAAGACAAACATCCACGAGGGTCTGAGGGCCATAGATGACTGGATGCGGAGTGGCCATCTGAAACTGAACTCGGACAAGACAGAGGTCCTCATCCTGGGACCCATACCCTCACCCTGGGACGACTCCTGGTGGCCAATTGCTCTGGGAACATCACCGACACCCACCAAACACGCACGCAACCTAGGATTGATCCTCGCATCCTCCCTCTCCATGTCCAAGCAGGTCAACTGCGTCTCCTCCTCCTGCTACGACACCCTACGCACGCTCCGCCGGATCTACTGGTGGATCCCGACTTAAACAAGTAGAACAGTGACACAGGCCCTCGTCAGCAGCTGACTGGACTACGCCACTGCACTCTACTCAGGACTCCCATCCACACACCAACGGCAGCTACTACGCTTCTGCAACGCCTCGGCACAAGTGATCGTCAACGCCCTCCGCCACAGCCACAGCCACATCACCCCCCTCCTGAGAGACCTGCACTGGGTCCACATCGACAAGAGGATCACCTGTAGGCTCCTCAGCCACGCACACAAGGCACTCCACACCGCTGGACAAGCCTACCTGCACATCAGACTCAGCTTCTACACCCCCAACCGCCAGCTCCGCTCCGGCATCCTTGCCCTCGCAGCTGTCCCCCGCATCCAATTTACACCCGCCTGCAGCATATCCTTCTCCTACCTCGCCGAACAGGAGCTGGAACACCCTCCCAAACCACCTACGACTGGCCCAAGACCTACTTGTCTTCTGATGACTCCTCAAGACCTGTCTCTTCGAGCAGTATTGGAACCCCCTTCCCCTCAGCGCCTTGAGACCCTCACAGGTAAGTAGTGCGCCTTACAAATACCCTGATCGATTGTTGATTGATTGACGGTGCCTGCTGGTGGGTGTAGTGTGATTTGGCAGTTGGTCTCCCAGGTGATGTATCTGTCCCCCCATGGCGCATGCTGCCATGTCAGTGAGTGTGAGTTCCTGTCCTAGGTATCTGAGCTGGTTGTGTTTGTGTTAGATTTTGCAGTTGTCACAGGAGGGCCTTGTGTTGCCTTCAGCAGGGCCAAGTGTCAGCTACCTTGTCAGTACTTTGCCAGTCCCTGTGCATTGCGCATGGTGCATGTGTATGTACCTGGGCCATATGGGCTGAGGGCAATGGTGTCTGTTTCTGAGTTGTACAATATGTTTAGTGATCCCTACCCTCCCAGCATCCCAGACATCCTGTTTTGGGTTTGTGGTTTGTGTAGGCTGGGACATGGCACAGCCTTGCTTTGTAAATGAGGCATAATCATGTTAGTGGCCTGAGTGTTGTTTAGAGTGTGGTTGTGTCAGGTGAGGGCTTGGGGTTAGGTGAGTGCATTTGTTGTAGTTGGGGTGTGGCTGCCATTCCCCCCATGTTACGTGAGTTGTTTGTGTACTCACCAGGCTCTCGAACTCCTTCGACACCGTGTACTCCCACCGGCGGAAGCAGGGCCATCACCTTCTCCTCCCAGGGATGGTAATGTACCGGTCTGCGGGGCAGCCCACCTCCTGTGATGTTACTCTGGGCATTTTCCTCGTTCATTTTGCGCTTGACTGTCCTGCGCAGATCGTACCACCTGGCTTGACATTCATTTCTGGTCCTTCTGATGGGCGCAACAGCATTCACCCGATCGACGATCCTCTGCCACAGGCTAGTTTTTTGGGATATGCTGGTCTGTCTGACCAATATTCCAAACAGCTGTGGCTCGACTCTGATGATTTCATTGACAAGGATGTCTAGCTCCTCCGTTGTGAACTTTGGATTCTTGTCTGTGGGCATGGTGTGGGGTGTGGGTGTGGATGGTTGTGGGTGTGTGGGTGTGAATGTGTAGGTGTGTGTGTATATGTAGAGGTAGAGGGGGTCTGTGTGAAGGAGGTTGTGTGAAGGTGTGTGAGTTAAGGTGTATGGGTGCAGTTGTTTGTGTGTGATGTCTGTCAGCAGTGGGTCTGTTGCAAAGGCTCATGGTTTGTGTTTGGGGGCCCTTTTTATTGGTCCATTTGTAGGTGTGGCTGTGTTTGAACTTTTGGTGGGTGTGTTATAAGAGGTGGTTGTGATTTTGGGCCTCTGTTTGACTGTTTGGATGTGCCAGGTCAGTCTTTTAGTTGTTTTTTGTCCTGAAGACGTGTTTTGTGGTGTTGTGCGAGTCAAATTGACGGTCCTTGTGCTGTTTTACAGTGTCCTGGTTCAGTACGAGTCTTTTTCGCGTAGGTAAGGTGCGTCCATGGCTATGTTGTTGTACAGTGTTCACATGTGCAATGGTGTTGTACGACTCGTACATACGCGATGCTGGGGTACTGTGTTGGGGTACGGTGCGTCCAAGTACGGGGCTGGTGTGGGGGGTACGGGGCGTACATACGTGGGTGCTGTGGTAGGGGGTACGGCGCTTACATACGCATGTGCTGGGGTACGGCGCGTACATGGGGGATGCTGGGGTACAGTGTTGGGGTACGGAGCGTCCGAGTACTGGGCTGGGGGGGGAATGGCGCTTACATACACGTGTGCTGGGGTGGGGGGGTACGGCGCGACCATACGCGGGTGCTGGGGTACGGCGCGTACATGCGCGGGTGCTGGGGCGGGGTGTACGGCGCGTACATGCGCAGGTGCTGGGGTGGGGGGTACGGCGCGTACCTGCGCGGGTGCTGGGGTGGGGGGGTACGGCGCGTACATATGCGGGTGCTGTGGTGGGGGTACGGCGCTTACATACGCAGGTGCTGGGGTACGGCACGTACATTCGTGGGTGCTGGGGTGGGCGGGTACGACCCGTACATACGCGGGTGCTGGGGTACGGCACGTACAGGCACGGGTGCTGAGGTGGGTGGGTCTGGCGCGTACATACACGGGTGCTGGGGTACGGCGCATACATGCGCGGGTGGGGTGGGGGGTCCGTACGACTCGTACCCCGGGCCCAAGTGTACCGGGGTAGTGGTCGTACAAAGTTCGCTCCGTACGGGACGTTTTCCATATGCTTGTGTATTCGGGACGCCGGTACGGATCGGACTTGTGCGCTCGGACTTCAGTTTTACGACTCGTACGTAAATCTGTCTGGGGACGTCTCGTAGACTTTTCCCGAGGCAATTCGTATGTAATTTAATGGTACGAATTGTACTTCGCCGTTTGTACGGGACTTGTACGACTCGTACGTAAAAAAATACGGATACGAGTCGTACAGGAAATATTTTTACCAGATCGGAATCGCCACCTTAATGTAATTCTAGACTCTCGTCAAGAATAGAACCAGTAATGGCAAAATTTCCCTCTCTTTCTGCACATAAATACATGTAAATAACAAATCAAAACCCTTCCTTCATGATTTTAAATTGAAAAAAAACACATTCCTATTGGTTACTCATATTAACCCTCTATAATTCTCTTCTAAAACACCCCAAACTGGTTCTCTTATTTTGTGGATTGGACACTCCCCCACACTGCCGCATCACCCTACAGCCCGAACCCTTAAAACAATTCAGAAGCCTATATCTAATAATACTACTGCAAATTTTAAAGAACATAGTCCTTCAAGACATACTACTCACTTTTCAAAAATTTACTTTAATAGCTTACCAGTTGTAATTAATTTTGCATTTCATAATTTCTTACCACCGTTATTTCTACACCTCCCACAATCACCTTTTCGCTAATTTCCATACCAACAGTTTCTGCAACATTCAACGGAAGGCTGCAGGTTACAAGTTCACCAAATTTCATCCCAACAGTTTCTGCAACATTCAACGCCACATGCAGGTCATAAGTTCACCATACTTCATCCTAACAGTTTCTGTAACATTCAACAGCAGGTGCAGGTCACAAGTTCACCATTGTTTTAAGTTCAGAGCAGTGCCTTCCAAATGCAAGTAGCAGGTGTGGTTGCGCTCTGCACGTCTGATCATATCCTATGTAGTGTACGTTTCAAACATTTTTTTATTAACCAATCACAAACATGCTTATTAATGAACGTAACATGCACCCTAGTTTTCACTACACAATGTTCTACATCACCCGATCAGTTTTCGTTTTCTCAAAAAAAAGCTTCTTCTCCACCTTTCAACATATCTCCCATTTTATCAATGGACTACATGAGCTGCAAACATCTTTTGATTCCTTCCAGCCATACCTTCAAAATACTAGTATGGATCATAGGACACAGCTATGTTTTCTGGTGCAAAAGGTATGCTGAACACAGACGTATTGACAAAGACCTAGGTTTACATAATGTGGACATTAAGGTGCCGATTCCGATCCTGTAAAAAGGCCCTACGAATCGTCGTACGGAGCGTTTTCTCCGTACGACTCGTACCCGGTAAACTGTCCGTACAACCTAGGAAGTACGATTCGTACAGAAAGCCTATTTCCGCACGAATCGTACAAAAGACCGTACGAGTAAAAAAAACCTACGAATCTGATCCGGAACAGCCTGTACGCGACGTCCGTATGTATGTAAGCAGCGTTTTACGGCCCAGCAAGTACGATTCGTCCCTATGGCACTCCGTACGGCTCTTTTTTTACGGGAGTCAATAACAGCCGTATAAGCAGAGTCCCCAGGGGTACGAGTCGTACAGGCCCCCGCGTATGTACGCATCGTACCCAACCGCGTATGTATGCACCGTACCCCACCCGCGTATGTACGCACCGTACCCCACCCGCGTATGTACGCACTGTACCCCCAGCGCGTACGTGCTGGGGGTACGGTGCGTACATACACGGGTGGGGTACAGTGCGTACATACGCGCTGGGGTACGGTACGTACATACGCGGGTGGGGTGCGGTGCGCACATACGCGGGTGGAGTACGGTGCGTATATACCTGCTGGGGGTACGGTGCATAGAAAACGCGGGGGGCCTGTACGACTCGTACCCCGGGAACAACTTTTCCCGGGCTACGAGTTGTACAAACTTCGCTTCGTAGCGGGTAGAGTCATTCCCCATGTACGGGATGTTTTCCGTACGATTCGTAAATCAGATAGCCGGTCTGGATCGTACTTGTACGCTTGGACTGTATTTTTACGAATCGTACGAAAAAGTGTCCGGGTCCGTCTCGTACAACTTTTCCCACTACGATTCGTACGGATCGGGCCGATCCGTATGTACTTTTTCCCGCACGAATCATACTTCACGGGTCGGACGTGACTTGTATGATTCGTACAGAAAAAAATACGGATACGAGTCGTACGGAATTTTTTTTTACCGAATCGGAATCGGCACCTAAATGGTTTACACAGAGAGGATTAAAGTGGCATCAATTGTTGTCTTTGGTTAAAACCTCTTTGCATCTCCAACCCCCTGACCTCATGATTGTGCACTGTTGTGCAAATGACCTAGGCACATTGACAGAGGTAGGTCTTTAAACGCTAATGAAGGACACCTTTGCAAAATTGATGTTGCTTTTGCCTCAAACTGTCTTTGCATACTCCAATATATGCCAAAGACAGAAGTGGAAATGGTCAAATCAATTCGGTCCTCAGAATGACAAAGCAAGAAAGAATGTCAATAAAGCTGTGTCTGCATACCTCAGAGATCACAATTAAATTTTACGTATACCTCCAAACACGTGCTGCTCCTCGGAGCGGAGGGGGAGGGAAGACGCCTACCCCCCCACATCATTATGTTTGCTCAAGGAAGTGCTGGTCCCCGTGACAGAAGTAAACCCCGCATCATAACTAAACATTGCTCCCGGGAACTGGACCACCCTGGGGCTTAATTAAACGAAGCACTCAACACCACGCTTCATTTTTCTTTCTCCTGCTGTGATTTCCAGCCCCTATGTGAATTCCACAAAAAACATATAAATACCTTTTCAAACCGCCGCAATGTTAATCGCCAGAATCCTACAGAGGCAATCGTTATGATTGCATACCGGACCCACCCTGCTGGCACTGTCTGTCAAATTTGGATGCTGCATACCCGCCAGCCTTTCAATGGTGCTTCAACCACCATTGAAAGGCTGTCGAAGATGTACTTTGGGGGCCTGTTTTGGGCACCCCTTGTGCAGGGGCATGCGCATTCTGTACTTGGGGGGGCACCTATGGTCCCCCTTTATTTCCCTGCAACTGGTGGCAGGCACCGCGTGGTGCCTGCCACGTAGTGCAAGGAAATGCACAACATGCATTATTAACATTGTGGCAGGTGGCTGCCGGAGTGGTGGCCTCATTGTAATATGTTGTGCGGGACCGCCACCATTTAGTCTGACTTAAGTCCATCCGCCATCGTACTCACCCCCAAAATATTTAACATATATTAAAATGTATGTGTGTTTCATGTACTCACCTTCAAAATCTAAAATTACAAAAAGACTTGTTAATGTCCAACCAATATAACAATGTTTGATAAAAAAAGATACAAAAATATATGTGTAAAATAAATTGTAAATTATTTCATATATTAAATATTTTTTCTTAATAATATTTACATAATAAATTATAAAAAACACTGTAAAAAATATAAATTTGTAAAATTCATATTGTATAATTTCACAACCAAAACACAATTATATAAAATGTATTAAAGAACTGTAAAGGGAAATGTACTAAAATGTTTACTTTTTCTCATACAAAATGATAAATAATAAAAATCAAAGTGTTTATAATAAAAGAACTAAAAATATATTTACTTTACTATTACATGACTATACTTTAAAAAATGTACCATTTTTCAAGACTGTTAAAAATAAACTGCATGTAAAGTAATTTTTTAATTTTGCAAATGTACATGAAAAATATATGTTAAAACTATATCATACTTTAGAATAAATTCTGAATGATATCAACATTTCTGAATCATGTTTTTAATATTGTCAAAAATTGTATATCAAAACCAAATAAAACAATTGAATTGTGAACAAACAAATACATGTGATTGCAAGTAAAACATTAATGATAAAAGCTAACATACATCTCCTTTTTTATTTGAATGTACATATAAACTCTTTAAAGAACTACCTAATAAACAATACAAATGTACTATTCCTAACTCCAAAGGAAACTAAACTTAGGGAAAGTTCTGGATAATAACTCAAAATATTTTATTACTCCAACTCCAAATCAAAATAAACTCAGGGAAAATTCTGGATAATAAACCAAAATAAAATACTATTCCAACTCAAAAACCAACTAAACTCAGGGAAAGTGCTGGATAATAAACCCGAAACAATTACTATTCCAACTCCAAAACCAACTAAACTCAGGGAAAGTATTGGATACTAAACCATAATAAATTACTATTCCAACTCCAAAACCAACAAAACTCTGGGAAAGTGCTGGATAACAAACCCCCAAAAATTACTATTCCAACTCCAAAACCAACTAAACTCAGGAAAAGTGCTGGATAATAAAGCATAATAAATTACTATTCCAACTCTAAAACCAACTAAACTCAGGAAAAGTGCTAGATATTAAACCCAAAAAAGATACTATTCCAACTCCAAAACCAACTAAACACAGAGAAAATGCTGGATAATAAACCATAATAAATTACTATTCCAACTCCAAAACCAACTAAACTCAGGGAAAGTGCTGAATAATAAGCCAAAATAAATTACTATTCCAACTACAAAACCAACCAAACTCCGGGAAAGTGCTCGATAATAAACTCCAAAAAATTAATATTCCTTAACCAAGTAAACTCAGGGAAAGTGCTGGACAATAAACCATAATAAATTACTATCCAACTCTAAAACCAACTAAACTCAGGAAAAGTGCTGGACAATAAACTCCAAGAGATTACTATTCCAACTCCAAAACCAACTAAACTAAGGGAAAGTGCTGGATAATAAATCTAAAAAATATACTATTCCAACTTCAAGATCAACTAAATTCAGGGAAGGTGCTAGATAATAAACCTTAATAAATTACTATTGTAACTCCAAAACCAACTAAACTCAGGGAAAGTGCTGGATAATAAACTCCCAAAAAGTACTATTTCAACTCCAAAACCAACTATACAGAAAGAAAGTGCTGGATAATAAACCCCCAAAGATTATTATTCCAACTCCAAAACCAACAAAACTCATGGAAAGTGCAGGATAACAAACCCCCAAAAATTACTATTCCAACTCCAAATCAAAATTAACTCAGGGAAAATGCTGGATAATAAACCATAATACATTAATATTCCGACCCCAAAACCAACTATAGTCAGGGAAAGTGCTGGATAATAAACCAAAAAAAATACTTTTCCAACTCCAAAACCAACCAAACTCATGGAAAGTGCTGGATAATAAACCATAATGAATTACTATTCTAATTCCAAAACAAACTAAAGTCAGGGAAATTGCTAAATAATTAACCCCCAAAAAGTACTATTCCAACTCCAAAACCAACTAACCACAGATAAAGTGTTGGATAATAAACCATAATAAATTACTATTCCAACTCCAAAACCAACTAAACTCAGGGAAAGTGCTGGATAATAAACCCGAAACAATTACTATTCCAACTCCAAAACCAACTAAACTCAGGGAAAGTATTGGATACTAAACCATAATAAATTACTATTCCAACTCCAAAACCAACAAAACTCAGGGAAAGTGCTGGATAACAAACCCCCAAAAATTACTATTCCAACTCCAAATCAAAATAAACTCAGGGCAAATGCTGGATAATAAACCATAATACATTAATATTCCGACCCCAAAACCAACTATACTCAGGGAAAGTGCTGGATAATAAACCACAAAAAATACTTTTCCAACTCCAAAACCAAATAAACTCATGGAAAGTGCTGGATAATAAACCATAATGAATTACTATTCTAATTCCAAAACCATCTAAAGTCAGGGAAATTGCTGAATAATTAACCCCCAAAAAGTACTATTCCAACTCCAAAACCAACTAACCACAGATAAAGTGTTGGATAAAAAACCATAATAAATTACTATTCCAACTCCAAAACCAACTAAACTCAGGGAAAGTGCTGGAAAATAAACCAGAAACAATTACTATTCCAACTCCAAAACCAACTAAACTCAGGGAAAGTATTGGATACTAAACCATAATAAATTACTATTCCAACTCCAAAACCAACAAAACTCTGGGAAAGTGCTGGATAACAAACCCCCAAAAATTACTATTCCAACTCCAAAACCAACTAAACTCAGGAAAAGTGCTGGATAATAAACCATAATAAATTACTATTCCGACCCCAAAACCAACTAAACTCAGGGAAAGTGCTGAATAATAAACCAAAATAAATTAGTATTCCAACTCCAAAACCAACCAAACTCCGGGAAAGTGCTGGATAATAAACTCCAAAAAATTAATATTCCATAACCATGTAAAATCAGGGAAAGTGCTGGATAATAAATCATAATAAATTACTATTCCAACTCCAAAACCAACTAAACTCAGGAAAAGTGCTGGACAAAAAACTCCAAGAGATTACTATTCTAACTCCAAAACCAACTAAACTAAGGGAAAGTGCTGGATAATAAATCTAAAAAATATACTATTCCAACTTCAAGATCAACTAAATTCAGGGAAGGTGCTAGATAATAAACTTTAATAAATTACTATTGTAACTCCAAAACCAACTAAACTCAGGGAAAGTGCTGGATAATAAACTCCCAAAAAGTACTATTTCAACTCCAAAACCAACTATACAGAAAGAAAGTGCTGGATAATAAACACCCAAAGATTATTATTCCAACTCCAAAACCAACAAAACTCAGGGAAAGTGCTGGATAACAAACCCCCAAAAATTACTATTCCAACTCCAAATCAAAATAAACTCAGGGAAAATGCTGGATAATAAACCATAATACATTAATATTCCGACCCCAAAACCAACTATACTCAGGGAAAGTGCTGGATAATAAACCAAAAAAAATACTTTTCCAACTCCAAAACCAAACAAACTCATGGAAAGTGCTGGATAATAAACCATAATGAATTACTATTCTAATTCCAAAACCAACTAAACTCAGGGAAATTTCTAAATAATTAACCCCCAAAAAGAACTATTCCAACTCCAAAACCAACTAACCATAGATTCAGGTGGCGATTACGATCCTGTAAAAACCGGGTACGAACCGTCGGACGGAACATATTCTCCGTCCGACGCGTACCCGGTCGTCAAAATATACAAACATGGAATTACGATTCGCACGGAAACACCATTTCCGTACGAATCGTACAAAACCCCGACCGACGAAAATAAACCTACAAATGCGATCCGGGAAAGCCCCGACCTGACGTCGGGACGCTCGCAGCCTGCCATTCACGAACCAGGAATTACGATTCGCTCCGACGTCATCCCGCATGGTGAATATTTTCCGGCTGCCAAAAACTGCCGGGAAATCTGGACGACGCGAACAAGGAGTACCAGTACGCGACGGACAGACAGGACGACGCGAACAAGGAGTACCAGTACGCAATGGACAGACAGGACGACGCGAACAAGGAGTACCAGTACGCGACGGACAGACAGGACGACGCGAAAAAGGAGTACCAGTACGCGACGGACAGACATGGACCCGAACCTACGTGTCATCCCGGCCCTCATAGCAGTCGACCTCCTCTACAGGTTACGACGCAGACGCCGCAGAAGGTCAGAACAACTAAGGGAGGGGGGAAAGAGGGGGAAAGGGGGGGGGCAGGAGCAGGGGCAGGCCACAAAACCCCCACCATAGTCACACAGCACACATGCCCTGGACATACCTGACTCCCAGGCCCTGGTCACTACGAGGGGGTGGGGCCGTGTCCAGCCAAGCCAGCGACCGCCACAACGGAAGTCCTTGACGACGCGAACCTGCAACACAACCAGACAGGTACATCCCGTACCCACGCCTTAAGAGTGTGGGTACGAGTCGTACCACGCCCACACCTACGTCACCCCAACAATGGTGGGACGGCTCGTACCCATGTGGCAAAGGCCTGGGTACGGCCCGCACAAGCATCACATAGCGTGGGGACGGATATGTACGGACCGTACCCCCACCCCGTATGCATGGAGCGGACCCCCAACCCCAACAGTGCAAGTAAAACACGTACCCCAACCCACGGACGTATGGAGCATACCCCCCACCCCAACAGTGTAAGTACGACACGTACCCTCACCCGCGGACGCATGGAGCGTACCCCCACCCCAACAGTGTAAGTACGACACGTACCCTCACCCGCGGACGCATGAAGCGTACCCCCACCCCAACAGTGTAAGTACGACACGTACCCTCACCCGCGGACGCATGGAGCGGGGGAACAACCTTTACAACGCAACTTTTACAATGCACTACACTTACAACGCATTTTTTACAACGCAAAATCCATTACAACGCATTGCATTACAACGCATGACACTACAACGCATTTTTAAAAACTACCTTTACAACGCATTCCATTACAACGCATACTACCTTTACAACGCATACCATTACAACGCATAATATTACACTACACTATCCAACACTTACCCTACTGTTGCACCCCCTGGAGTTAGAATAGTAATTTTTACCCCTATACTATCCAACTGTTGCACCCCCTGGAGTTAGAATAGTAATTTTTACCCCTATACTATCCAACACTTACCCTACTGTTGCACCCCCTGGAGTTAGAATAGTAATTTTTACCCCTATACTATCCAACACTTACCCTACTGTTGCACCCCCTGGAGTTAGAATAGTAATTTTTACCGCTATACTATCCAACACTTACCTTACTGTTGCACCCCCTGGAGTTAGAATAGTAATTTTTACCCCTATACTATCCAACACTTGCCCTACTGTTGCACCCCCTGGAGTTAGAATAGTAATTTTTACCCCTATACTATCCAACACTTACCCTACTGTTGCACCCCCTGGAGTTAGAATAGTAATTGTTACCCCTATACTATCCAACACTTACCCTACTGTTGCACCCCCTGGAGTTAGAATAGCAATTTTTACCCCTATACTATCCAACACTTACCCTACTGTTGCACCCCCTGGAGTTAGAATAGTAATTTTTACCCATATACTATCCAACACTTACCCTACTGTTGCACCCCCTGGAGTTAGAATAGTAATTTTTACCCCTATACTATCCAACACTTATTAAGTAATTTTTACCCCTATACTATCTAATACTTACCTTAAATGCAATTTAATATTATGCGTTGTAATGGTATGCGTTGTAAAGGTAGTATGCGTTGTAATGGAATGCGTTGTAAAGGTAGTTTTTAAAAATGCGTTGTAGTGTCATGCGTTGTAATGCAATGCGTTGTAATGGATTTTGCGTTGTAAAAAATGCGTTGTAAGTGCATGCGTTGTAAAAGTGTGCGTTGTAACGACATACATCCCATGGAGCGTACCCCCACCCCAACAGTGTAAGTACGACACGTACCCTCACCCGCGGACGCATGGAGCGTACCCCCACCCCAACAGTGTAAGTACGACACGTACCCTCACCCGCGGACGCATGGAGCGTACCCCCACCCCAACAGTGTAAGTACCACACGTACCCTCACCCGCGGACGCATGGAGCGTACCGCCCACCCCAACAGTGTAAGTACGACCCGTACCCCCACCCGCGGACGTATGGAGCGTACCCCCACCCCAACAGTGTAAGTACGACCCGTACCCTCACCCGCAGACGCATGGAGCGTACCCCCCACCCCAACAGTGTAAGTACGACCCGTACCCCCACCCGCGGACGTATGGAGCGTACCCCTACCCCAACAGTGTAAGTACGACCCGTACCCTCACCCGCGGACGTATGGAGCGTACCCCCCACCCCAACAGTGTAAGTACGACACGTACCCCCACCTCGAATGCATGGAGCGTACCCACATCCGTGTATGTAATGAGCGTAGATATTGTGAAATAGGAGAGGTGTGTGCAGAGTCCTCCCAGCAGTGCCCAGAGACAGGAGGGGTGGGTGCAGAGTCCTCCCAGCAGTGCCCAGAGACAGGAGGGGTGGGTGCCTATCACTCCCAGCAGTGCCCAGACATGAGAGGGGTGGGTGCAGACTCCTCCCAGCAGTGCCCAGAGACAGGAGGGGTGGGTGCCTATCACTTCCAGCAGTGCCCAGAGACAGGAGGGGTGGCTGCCTATCACTCCCAGCAGTGCCCAGAGACAGGAGGGGTGGGTGCAAAGTCCTCCCAGCAGTGCCCAGAGATAGGAGGGGTGGGTGCAGAGTCCTCCCAGCAGTGCCCAGAGACAGGAGGGGTGGGTGCAGAGTCCTCCCAGCAGTGCCCTGAGACAGGAGGGGTGGGTTCCTATCACTCCCAGCAGTGCCCTGAGACAGGAGGGGTGGGTGCAGAGTCCTCCCAGCAGTGCCCTGAGACAGGAGGGGTGGGTGCAGAGTCCTCCCAGCAGTGCCCTGAGACAGGAGGGGTGGGTGCCTATCACTTCCAGCAGTGCCCAGAGACAGGAGGGGTGGGTGCAGAGTCCTCCCAGCAGTGCCCAGTCAGGAGGGGTGGGTGCAGAGTCCTCCCAGCAGTGCCCAGAGACAGGAGGGGTGGGTGCCTATCACTTCCAGCAGTGCCCAGAGACAGGAGGGGTGGGTGCCTATCACTCCCAGCAGTGCCCAGACATGAGAGGGGTGGGTGCAGAGTCCTCCCAGCAGTGCCCAGAGACAGGAGGGGTGGGTGCAGAGTCCTCCCAGCAGTGCCCTGAGACAGGAGGGGTGGGTGCAGAGTCCTCCCAGCAGTGCCCTGAGACAGGAGGGGTGGGTGCCTATCACTTCCAGCAGTGCCCAGAGACAGGAGGGGTGGGTGCAGAGTCCTCCCAGCAGTGCCCAGAGAAAGGAGGGGTGGGTGCAGAGTCCTCCCAGCAGTGCCCAGAGACAGGAGGGGTGGGTGCCTAACACTCCCAGCAGTGCCCAGACATGAGAGGGGTGGGTGCAGAGTCCTCCCAGCAGTGCCCTGAGACAGGAGGGGTGGGTGCAGAGTCCTCCCAGCAGTGCCCAGAGAGAGGAGGGGTGGGTGCAGAGTCCTCCCAGCAGTGCCCAGAGACAGGAGGGGTGGCTGCCTATCACTCCCAGCAGTGCCCAGAGACAGGAGGGGTGGGTGCCTATCACTTCCAGCAGTGCCCAGAGACAGGAGGGGTGGCTGCCTATCACTCCCAGCAGTGCCCAGAGACAGGAGGGGTGGGTGCAGAGTCCTCCCAGCAGTGCCCAGAGACAGGAGGGGTGGGTGCAGAGTCCTCCCAGCAGTGCCCAGAGACAGGAGGGGTGGGTGCCCATCACTCCCAGCAGTGCCCATGGAACGCAAAGGGTGCAGTAGCCACAGATACCATGCCCACAAATGTCAGTCAGGTGCACAAAGACCCTGCAGTACATGTACCACATGTGTGCGAGGCTGGGAGTATACGCATGCATAGGGCCAAAAAGAAAACATGTCCACATGAAGTCATGTCAATAGTCCTCATACACAAGTACAATGACTACCAAGGATGCCACGAATGATGCAGGTGGAGAATGGCTCAGCATGCATGTGCAAAGGTGAAGGACTACGTCACACACCCAGCTAATGTACACACAGCTCTGCGCTAAAGTCAGGGGACACCCTGCAGGGAAGAAGTCAGGGTACACAGAGGAAGGAATACACCTTGGGACAATTGCAACATGCAGCAACTGCTTACATGAATGGAGAAAGGTAGCTAACACCGTGTGATGGCACACAGATCCCAGGGTCCCCCCTATGAGCAGCACACTACTACATTTCCCACACACCCAACACATGACCAACACCCACAACCATGTAGCAGCCCCACCAACAGCAATGCCAGCAAAGCAGGAGTGTTCCAAGGGCAACAAATAAATAGCTTTATTCAGCATGAGCAAAAAACTAGTATGAAGTAAGTCCAATATTTACAAAGCCCATAGGGCAGTCCAGGAGTCACAGCTGGATGGGGGACACAGTGGGATGCGTGTCCCCTAGCTTGCCTGCACAGTTACAAGCCGTTGTCTTCCACAGGGGTGAGGGCATCATGTTGGGGGGAAGGAACAGGCACCGCAGGGACAGGAGGGCGAAGGGTAGGCGACGTGGGTGCAGGGATGGAGGACTCCACCACAGGAGGTGGGGCAGGGCCAAAGGTGGATTCTAGGAGCGCGCTGCACACCTCGGCAAGGTCCTCCAGGGACTCCCCTGCACCCGAAGGAACCACAGGCCCCAAGGAGGGGGGGGGGGTCAGAGGGATGGGTCGCAGCGCCACTGGGGGAGGGACAGGGGGGGGACTCAAGCACCCTGACCGTGGACTTCCTTGACCGCTTGCGGGGTGGTGTCACTGTGGGGCTCAGGGACAGAGCGGCCATGAAGGAGTCTTTGGGGGAGATCTGGCCAGTAGAGCTGAGGGGAGGGGATTTGGAGGGAGTGGATTGGGTGGAATGCGGACTCCCACTCTGGCTGCGTGTCACACGTTTGCCCCCCGACCCAGTGGGTGTGCCTACTTCACCCTGTGTGTGCGTGTTAGGAGGTGTACGGCGGACCTTCCCTGCTGGTGTGGTGCCTGTGTGTGTTGTGGTGGGTGCATGCTTACGTCTGGGTGTATGTGGGACAGGCATGGGAGTGGGAAGTGTGGAAGGGGCAGGGGTAGGGGGTGGGACGTAGCGCTGCAGGAGACCCACTGCTGCAGTCAGTGTGGAGTCTATGGACCTCAGCAAGTTGCGTTGGTCAGCCTGCGATGAATGAATGCCCTCCAAGTATGCCTCCATGTTGTTGAGGACCTGGCTGTGGGCATGGAGGACATTAAGGATCGCAGTCTGACCAATCTGCAACTGCCGCTGGATGTCCACAGACTCAGCATTGGCGGCAGCAGTGGAGACAGGGGCAGGGGGTGCGGTGCCTGGCAGGAAGGAGACATGTGGTGACCGGGCACGTTGGGAAGGGACACGAGCACGTGGGAGGCGGCTGATGCCAATGGAGGGGGCGGTGCGAGATGTAGGGCTGCTGTCAGATGGTGGTGCAGCCACCGCCCACTCGGAGAGATCATCCTCGGACCCGTCAGCTTCATACTCTGTTGTGCCAGTCGACAGGTCCCTGGGTTCACTCTCCTCCGCCTCAGTCCCACTTGAAGTCCCAGCCCCGATGTCACCGCTGGCACTGGTGCTCGGTCCCTCCGCGCCGTCTGTGTCCATGTCTCCCTCCGTGTCCCCCGACGATGCTGTGGGCAGGGTGAAGAGACAGAAATTAATCATACACCTGTATACATGTGTCACATGAGTCAAATCTACTTAGGTTACAGTGCATAGCCTGAAACAAAGGAAGAGTTACAACTACAAAACAAGGTACATATGTAGGCCCTGCAAGACACAGTTGTGTGACCCACCATGCCATGGAAAAACTATGGAGAGCATGACACAATAGCAAATGAGATGACATGGAATTTTGACTGAGGAGCAAGGCCCTGGGGACAATACAGCACTGCATCTGCACCACACAGCGTGGCAGGAAATTGGGATGAGCAGGGACCATATCCAGGAACTAGAGGCACATGCAGCATAGGTAATACTGATAACATGCCCACCCTGACTGGCACACTGCACCTTGAGTGTATGTCCAGACAAACATCACATACTGGCCAGTCCTAGCAAGGAGATAACAGGTCTTGACATGTAGGCCATGCCCGCACCACCCACCCCCTACATGAGACAAATCTGTGGAGACACAGGAAGCACTTACATCTCTTAGTCTGGGTGAAATACACATGGGATGCAATAATTCAAGATTGCACACCAAATACCCAAGGTGCGCCTGTCCAAATAATCATGTACAAATGGGCATCATCACATGATTGCAACAAGACACACAGGCAATGGCCACCGTGAGTATGTACTTTGAAAATCAGGTCAGGCTGGACAGTGGACACTTGTAATACATCTCACGTCAATAAACATGGTGCCAGGGGACAATGGCACAGAGCACAACCTATGCTGTAGACACAGAGATTGTCGACATTCTCGGATTACACACATGATACCTAGGAAAATATGCCCCTGGGGACAGTAGTGGCCACACAACTCCATGCTCCTGAATGGGAATGACTGCAACACACGCTAACATCCCTGCACTATGCGTAACGCACACTCATGCACATCATGTCACAGGCCACCACATGGGACATGCCTGCTGGAAGGCCTGGCACTCGAGAGATCAACTCCCATGTCTGGACTCAGCATTAGTGCCAACTGACATGGAACCCACAAGTCCAGAACTGGACAGGGCACAGGCAAGGTCACAAAACCTGTTACACACCACCCCCACACATGATGCTGCAGGCATTGTACACTTGTAGAAGGTGTCAGGCTACATAACCATGTGATGGAGTGACTACACACAGACCAGGGAACACATTGCAAGGAGGGGAAGGGAGGCAGGAGAGCACTGCAATACTGTTGGGAACAGGATCTGCACAGCACCATAAACCCTGGAAGTGTATCCATGGAACAGTGCACTTACAAATGCTGGTGAAACACAACAAACACACACATGTACCTACCCCCTTCCGGCTGCTGCATCTCCTGTAGACGCCTGTCCAAGTCTGGAAAGACCACCGCCAGCACACGTTTCTGGATGTGGGAGAGACAGCGGCGCCCGCGGTTCTTGTGGCTCTCAGGTGAGTCCCCCAACAGGACCCGTGCGATCCTCCGCGTCCAGCACCGGATATCCTGCCAGCGTTTCCTCACCTGGGACAGGTGCCGCCTCCGACCATCCGCACTCCTCACGGCGCTGACGGCGTCCAGCCATATCTGCTCCTTGGCAGAGGCGTCTACCTGTGAGGATGAACAAGTGACACTACATCAAAACACCTGGCACATGTCACAGGGACACAGATTAGAACACATTTGCTGTTTACAACAAGGCATAGTGTGCATCCAACGCATTGCACCTTTGTCATAGGGACATGATCCTCTGGGGGAAGGCCAAAAGCAGTACGTGCCATTGAAAGGACACAGGGTGGAATGAGGGCAACTACACAATCAATGATCCAGGCTTACACTGTGCATCACACCCACCCCTCCTGTCTCAGGGCACTGCTGGGAGGACTCTGCACACACCCCTCCTGTCTCAGGGCACTGCTGGGAGTGATAGGCACCCACCCCTCCTGTCTCTGGGCACTGCTGGGAGGACTCTGCACACACCCCTCCTGTCTCTGGGCACTGCTGGGAGTGATAGGAACCCACCCCTCCTGTCTCAGGGCACTGCTGGGAGTGATAGGAACCCACCCCTCCTGTCTCAGGGCACTGCTGGGAGGACTCTGCACACACCCCTCCTGTCTCAGGGCACTGCTGGGAGGACTCTGCACACACCCCTCCTGTCTCAGGGCACTGCTGGGAGTGATAGGCACCCACCCCTCCTGTCTCAGGGCACTGCTGGGAGGACTCTGCACCCACCCCTCCTGTCTCAGGGCACTGCTGGGAGTGATAGGCACCCACCCCTCCTGTCTCAGGGCACTGCTGGGAGGACTCTGCACCCACCCCTCCTGTCTCAGGGCACTGCTGGGAGTGATAGGTACCCACCCCTCCTGTCTCAGGGCACTGCTGGGAGTGATAGGTACCCACCCCTCCTGTCTAAGGGCACTGCTGGGAGGACTCTGCACCCACCCCTCCTGTCTCAGGGCACTGCTGGGAGGACTCTGCACACACCCCTCCTGTCTCAGGGCACTGCTGGGAGTGATAGGCACCCACTAGGGGTGGGCGGAATTTGCGTAATTGCGTTCCGCAAATCTCCGCGAAACGGTAAAAAATCTCCGCGAACACGCAGAAATTCCGCGAACACGCGGAATTGCTTGTTCGCGAAGGTTTTTTCCTGTTCACAATTGCTGTTTGCGTGCTCGGGGAGAAATATCTCGCGAAACGCATTTTGAGAACGGAGTAGCGTGACAAGGACATGTCTGCATCCTCTCAATTAATGTGTGGTGAGTCATGACATGTGCACCTTCATGGCAAGGTGTGTGGGCTGTCCTAGTGTAATGTCATGTGACCTGTGGCTCTAGTGTTCTGCTACCAGTCTCGGCAATCGGCATCCTACTTCTGCTGATGTGTGGGTGTATGTCACTCCTGTCTTGCGTCTGGCTGTTCACTTGCACTGGGACACAGCTAATCCCATGGCATGGCATGGGGAGGTTCTCAATCTCCGTGTGTAGCTGTGTCTTGGTAGGAGTGTCACCTGGCAACCATACGTGTCCAGGGCATGTGGCACATACCTCACTCCGTATGTAGCATATGTGTATAGACAGATTAACATGTGCGCAGTACAAATGATTTGTTGTTGTGGTGCACTCACTCTTCCTTGTCACTTCCAAATTACTGCAGAGCGCCGCCTCTTGCCCGACCAATTCCAGACTTGGCTGCCATGCAGGAGAATGATCGGATCCGGTGCTACCGCTTCCCACGACGGTTGATTCTGGAGTTGACGGCGAGACTGGCACCACACCTGCAACCGCTGCACAGGTATCCTACGGCACTGACACCCAAGCTGAAGGTAATGGCAGCCCTAAATTTTCTAGCCACGGGTAGCTTTCAAAATACCATAGCCTCATGTTGGTGGCATGTCCCAGAGCATGTTCTGCCGTGTGCTGCATGATTTCTTAGAGGCCATGTTGATTCACCTGGATGACTTCATCAAGTTCCCAACCCCTGAACAGTTGACTGCGGTCAAGAGTGGATTCTATGCCCTGGGAGGGATGCCCCATGTCATTGGGTCCATAGATGGGACACATGTAGCTTTGGTACCACCACACGCACGGGAGGTAGCGTACCTGTTGGAAAGGCGTCCGCCGGAAGGGGGTTCGATACACGTCTTGCCCACCCCTTTGACCCACCTCTCCCAAGTAAGCCGAACCAGGCGCGCACACCCTGATCTGCACTGTGAACAGAGGGACACCACACGTATTCTTTGTAGGACGATAAGTTCTTTTATCGATGATTTCAGGGATCTTTATGACCCAAAAGGCAAATAGTATAGCAGTGGCACAACGTACCACAAATCAGTCGTAGGGAATGGGGGTAGCGGGACAGTCTTTCAAGATAGTGTCTCTGCGAAATACCCTGCGGAAGCTCACAATCCTCGAGCTGGAGGGTGTCGTGTCTCTGGGCGATCTCTTATCGAGTCGTCCTCAAGGGGAGCGCCGCGAGTCTCTCAGCAGGCACAGGTGGTCGGAGTTCAGGAGCCGCGATTCCGTCCGCAGGGCTCAGATGGTTCAATAGCTGGGGAGCCGCGAGTCACTCAGCAGGCCTAGGTGGATCAGTGTTCGGGAGCCGCGACCTCGTCCGCAGGGCTCAGATGGTTCAATAGCAAGAGGCCGCGAGTCACTCAGCAGGCCCAGGTGACTTCAGCGTTCAGGAGCCGCGACAGCGTCAGCAGGCTCAGATGGTTCCAGGTCTTCTCCCTCCTTGTTCCTCCGGCACCCCTTGTTATACTCCGCTGGTTCTTTGAAGTCCGGAGTGCTCGCAGAGGGGGGACTGGGGTGACGGAGGGGGTTCGGCGGGATTTCCTGCCGCTCACTTCTTTGGTCTTTTCAGGTGGGTCTGGGAGGGACCCCAGACGCTCGGTAGGGGAGGCGCCTGCTCCCCAGGGGCCTGGTGGCCGATTGAGTCCTCCCGGGGAAGGCGACCCGAGGTGTGACTGGGCTGGCGCCTCTGGGTCTGGCTCGAGGGTTCCCGCTCCCTCGGTTGGGCATGCGTGGTAGGGTGTTGAGTCTGTCAGGTCTCTGGCCGGCCCGTGGATCGGGGGTGGCTGGGGCGGCCGGAGTCGGGGATGTCGTGTCTTGAGGGTGGTTGCAGGTTGGCGGGATGATGGAGAGGGCAACGCCGTGAGGCTGGTCTCACAGTACCGCAATCGGAAGCACTACCACTCCATCAATGCCCTTGTGGTGTGTCTGTCCAACATGGTGATTTCACATGTCTGCTCGTTTTCCAGGATCAGCACACGATGCCTACATCATGAGGCGCAGCAGGGTGCCTGAAATGATGATGCAGCTGCGCAACGAACGAGCATGTGTTGTTGGTGGGTACAGTCTGTCTGTCCTGTTTTTTGCATAGCCTACCAGCACGACCGCTTCACCAGTTCTAACGATGTCCATGTGCTTCCCATGTAGGGGACGCTGGCTATCCCAACATGCCATGGCTGCTCACGCCTCTCCGCAACCCCATCACGCCGGCCCAGCTCCGCTACAACACCACCCATGGCCGGACAAGGCGAGTGATAGAGAGGACGTTTGGCCTGCTGAAGAGCCGATTTCGGTGCCTCCACAAGACCGGCGGCGCGCTCCCATATGCCCCTGCGAAGGTCTGCAAAATCTTCATGGTCTGCTGCATGCTGCACAACATGGCAGTTGAGAAAGCTGTGCCACTCATCCTGGATCAACATGATGAGGACCATCCACCCGTGGAGGACGAAGGGCTTGGCAATGGGGCTAGTGATGTGGAGGATGTGGAGCCGCAAGAGGACATCCGGACTCGGCTCATACGCAACTTCTTTGCTTAGTGGTGAGTACCAGTGTCTGAGTGTGCACACATTGCTCCACGTGTGGCATGTGTTGTGATGTGTGTCTCCACCTGCATGTACGGCACGTGAGTCAGAGGTGTGTGTGGGTGTGTCACTGGAGTGATGGTGGCAGTGATGGTTGTATTTCCCCAGTCATAATTGTGACCTAGCATGTTGTCATCCATACATGTGTCGAGTACATGCACATGCAAGTGGCTGTGCTTTTTGTGGCTGACTTCTTGTGTGTCTCTCATCCCCAGGTACTTGCGCATGCCGTCTGCTGTTTGCATTGTTGTGGCACTGCTATTCCTCATGGACACGTCATCGTGTGCTGACTCAGCGTTACACGCACGGACAAGTTTGAAAGTCTCCTTAGGGTAAGGGATGCATCAGGGGTGTATTGGGTGTGGCAGTTGTTCACGATGTATGCACACTGCCCCTGTTGATGTTTGGTTCCTCTGCAGCCATGTAGCATCACCATGGGACACGACATGCAGCTGTGTACACCTGAATAGATGGTCTGACTGGTTGACAGTCATCAGTGATGGGATAGTGGATTGTGATGATGGCATCAATGTGTGTAACACTGCCCTCGGACACATACGGTTTGCATTGGCTTGACATGGTGTGGGACTTCTACATCAGCGGATCAATGGTGTATGGCAGTCTCTCCGTGAGCTGCTGTGCGTGTTTGGCTGTTGGCCGACAATTGTGTGCCAGTTCCATGGCTATCACGCATTTGTGCTGCAGAAGGGGGGTGCCAGTGTTGGACCCACATGTTACTCCACATGAAGTGGTCATGTGTACTTCAAGTTGCCTCTGCAATCCCGAAAACATGACTAATAAAGGTGTCCCTATGCCTCCAAGGTGCCTCTTCTCAGTCAATGCTGGTGTGTTGCCACGGTGCATCCAGCATGTCTGGCATGGTTTCCCCTGATAGTGGCTATGTGTCTATGTGTCGAGTAGCAAGATGCAAGCTGTGTGTGTGGGCTGAGACTGTGTATTATGCATGATGTCCATGACTGTGTGGGTATTGTGACATGTGCCATCCCCATGCATCCAACGTTGGCCAGGCCCCCATTCTCTGCATCCACCGGACTCAAGCTTGCAGGACATGGTTCTGCCACCTGTCTACACATACCTGGGTGCCCCCCAGGACACTGGACTGGATCCCTGACCTCTGCGCATGACTGTTGCTGTACTCAATGTGTCTGTCAGCACGGTTGTGCGGCCACCCCCTCAGCTGGTTGGGCCCATCACGGGTGTGTATGGTGCTCCATGTCTGTCTTGCCTAATACACTGTAGCCCGTGTGTCCTGTGCCAGACTCAGGCCCCAGGGTGTGGATGGTTGAAGTCAAAAGAGAACTCAGGCATGTTTAGACTTTACAAGACACATGTAAGGTAATAATGCAACCAGCAGGCATCTTCTCTTCATGGTGTGAATTTTTATTTTTGTGGGGGGGTGGGGGGGGTATGACGTGAGGGGCTTTCCGGGAGTTTGGAATCCAAAGTTCAGTGGGGGAGTTGGTGTCCTTGCCATTGGAAATCCTCAGAGTCCATGCCACAGTCTTTGTCCACATTGGTCAGACAGTGACCAGCAAGGCCATGTGGCAGGGAATGTCTCTTGTTGCTGTGATGCTGTTGCTCCAGTGGGCCAGGTGCCAGGCCAGGTGTCCTGGGAGATGGTGATGTAGCGCCGACCCTCACGGTCCTTTCCGTGGACGACCCGGACTCCTGCGGGGACCCTCAGAAGCAGGGCGTGACGATGTTTGGGATGCTCCATCGGATGTTTCCTCCTCCTCCTGATCCCTCCCTGTGGGTGGTGATGTTCTACGCCTTCTGGCACAGGGAGGGTTGCCCATGTTGTCGGCCATCCGACGGAGTGTATCGTGAATCCCCTGGAACACCGTCACTTGCTCAGCCTGTCTGTCCTCCATCCTCCGTTGGTGTTGCAGTAGACAGGCATGTAGCTCTGCATGTTGCTGGGCCTGCTGGGTCTTGATCCCCTCGAGGACGGACACAACCTGGGCCATGCCCGTGGTGTCCTGCCGGTATGAGTCCAGGATGTTACGGACATGGGAATATACCGGTTCCGCAGCCAACTGGTCAGGCTGGCGCCTCCGCCGTCCTCCACTCCCACCACCCCTGCCCACTTGCACCTGGCCTGCCCTTGTGGGCACATCGGGTCTCCGGGACCCCTGAGGGGTGGCATTGGCGTTGTCGCCTGCCTCCTCCTGGGTGCCCGGGACACCGTGTCCCTCCTGGCCAGCCTGGCTGCTTTGTGGTGGTGGGGCAGGGATCCTGGGTGTCTCCTGGGATGTGGCAGGAGTGGGGGTGGTGGTTGGCCCCGTTGTACCTGACGCAGGTGCTGCAGGTGGTTGGACACCAGAGGTGCCAGGTTGGTCGGGGTCATCCACAGAGTGGTGAGAGTCGTCGCTGCCGGTGGGCTCGGGCTCCCGCAGATCCGGGTCCTGTGAGTCTTCCCCCCCAGTGTTGGGGGGTGAACCACGACGTTGACCTGTGTGTGAGAGAGACAATGTTAATTTTGGTCCATGCAACATCCATGTTTCATCAGTTTCAACGTTGGCACATTTCCTCTTGGAATTAGGATCTGTCTTGCATTCCACTCACAGTGCACTTGTGCATGGGTGTGTCCCTTGGGTGCCACTTTGGCCCCTTTAACTATGTGTGGCACAGTCTTACTTGCTGCGTCAAGTGTGACTGCAGTCAGCAGTGGAGTGGGCAGGTGTGGCGAGCCATGCATTGGCGCCTTCCGTGTAGCACTGTACATGTGCACATGGAGTGGATCCACACACTTATATAATGCAGGTAGCTGTCGTTGTGCTCGTGAACAGGTTGTGACATGGCCCTGTGTTTTGCCATGGGGAAGAGGGGGGGTTCTGGCACTGGCCACCCTTGGCTACATGCACGCAGTCTACCTGCTGACGAGCAGACATTCCCACACACCACACGGCTGATTTGCTCTCCCTGTGTCTCCCTCCCTCTCTGTCCCCCTCTCCCTCCCTCCGTGTGTCAGCCTCCTCCCTCTGTCCGTCTCCCTGTGTCTCCCTCCCTCTCTGTCCCCCTCTCCCTCCCTCTCTGTCCCCCTCTCCCTCCCTCTGTGTCCCCCTCTCCCTCCCTCTGTGTGTCACCCTCTGTCACCTCAGCCCAGCTTCCTGGGCACACACTGTTAGCAGATCTTTGAATGGCCCTTGGCTTGTTGATGTGAGTTTGTTTCTGATCTCCAGGCACCCATTGTGTGTAGTGTCTGTCTCTGCGCTGCTGCTGTGGTGGTGTGTGCTGCCACTATTTCACAATGTTGGCTGTTCATTAGCTGCTGTCATGTGCAAAACAGTGCCTTCACCCCCATGTGTTGATGCAAGGCGTCCGCCATTTGCTGGCGAGTCTTTCCTGTGTGGGGACACAGTGTTTGTATGGGTGTGACCTAGGCCATATGGGCAGAGGGCATTGTTGTCTGCTTCTGAGTTGCACTATGTGAATTTTGGGGCCCACCCTCCCGCCATCCGGGTTACCGTGTCATGTGTTGGTGTCTTCTGTGGCCTGTGACTTGACATTGTCCAGCTGGGTGCATGGGGCATGGTGGCGCCAGTGGCATGTGCGTGTTCATGGAGTGTGGTTGAGTCATGCGATAGCTTGGGGTGGTTGCGTGCCTGTTAGTGATTTTGGTTGTGGATGACATTCCCCCCATGTGAGGTGCGTTGTTTGTGTACTCACCCGGGTCTCGGAGTCCTCCTAATCCTTCGACTGCCTCCACCGGCTGTATGGCCATCACCCTCTCCTCCCAGGGCTGGTAGTGTACGGGTCTGCGGGAGGGCCCTCCTCCAGTGGCGTTGGCCTGGTTGTGTTCCTCCAGCATCTTGGCTCAGACCCTCCTCCGCAGATCGTACCACCTGGCTTGGCATTCATGCCTGGTCCTTCTGGTGTCCGCAACAGCATTCACAGCATCGACGATGGTCTGCCACATGGCTGTTTTTGCTGCCATTCTGGTCTGTCTGACCAATGTTCCAAAGAGGTGTGGCTCGACTCTGAGGATTTCATCGACAAGGACCTCCAACTCTCGGTTACTGAACTTTGGATTCTTATTAGTGGGCATGGTGAGGGGTGTGGGTGTGGATGGTGGGGGTGTGTGTGTGGATGGTTGTGGGTGTGTGGGTGTGGTTGTGCAGGTGTGTGTGTGTGTGAATGTGATGAGGGGGTGTTTGTGAAGGTGGTTGTGTGAAGGTGTGCAAGTGTAAGGTGTGGTGAAGCTTGTAGTATGGTGCTGTAGGTTGTCTGTGGTGTCTGGCAGCAGTGAGTCTGTTGCAAAGGCTCATGGTTTGTGTGTGTGGGCCCTTTTTATTGGTCCATTGGTGGGTGTGGCTGTGTTTGAAGTTTGGGTGGGTGTGTTATAAGGAGTGGTGGTGTTTTGGGCCTCTGTTTGTTTTTGGCAGTTGCAGGTCAGTGAATGTGTTTTTTTAGTGTTTGTTGGACATGTTTTGTGGCTTTGTGCCATTCGAATGGTGTATTCTTGTGTTGTTTTGGTTTGTCCTGGTTGTGTACGTGCGTTTTTAGGGTGTGTACGGTGTGTACATGGGCCATTTGGTTGTACGGTGCTGTCCTTGTGTGTGGCTTGGTACGACTCGTACATGCGGTTGTGATGTTGGGGCCTGGGGTGCGCTCCGTACTTAGGAGGTTGTGGTGGGGGTGCGACTCGAATGTACTGGGGTGTACATACACGGTGGTACGACACGTACAGGGGTGGGGGTACGACTCGAACGTACTGGGGTGTACATACACGGGGGTACGACACGTACAGGGGTGTACATACACGGGGTAGGACACGTACAGGGGTGGGGGTACGACTCGAACGTACAGGGGTGTACATACACGGTGGTATGACACGTACAGGGGTGGGGGTAGGACTCGAACGTACAGGGGTGTACATACACGGGGGTACGACACATACAGGGGTGGGGGTACGACTCGAACGTACTGGGGTGTACATACACGGGGGTACGACACGTACTGGGGTGTACATACACGGGGGTAGGACACGTACAGGGGTGGGGGTACGACTCGAACGTACAGGGGTGTACACACACGGTGGTACGACACGTACAGGGGTGGGGGTACGACTCGAACGTACTGGGGTGTACATACACGGGGGTACGACACGTACTGGGGTGTACATACACGGGGGTAGGACACGTACAGGGGTGGGGGTACGACTCGAACGTACAGGGGTGTACATACACGGTGGTATGACACGTACAGGGGTGGGGGTATGACTCGAACGTACAGGGGTGTACTTACACGGTGGTACGACACGTACAGGGGTGGGGGTACACCTCGAACGTACAGGGGTGTACATACACGGGGGTACGACACGTACAGGGGTGTACATACAGGGGGGTGTGTACATTAACGGGGAGTACGACTCGAACGTATGGGTGCTGGGGGAGTGTTGGGCGCGTATGCGGGCACATGTCTCCATGGTTGCAATGGGAGTTCGGTGCGGACGGTGTTTTTACCATACGGTTGTGAGATCGGACGCACGGGTTGGATCATGATTCCTCGGTCGGACTTCACTTTTCACATTTGTACGGTAAATCGTCCGAGGACGTGTCGGACACATTTTCCGACCCGAGGACGTGTGAGGAAATATTCCAAATGCGGTTCGTATGGACTTTTTACCATGCGAATCGTGATTGCCAGTTTGTACGGCACTTGTACGATTCGTACGGTAAAAAGACCGGATACGTGTCGGATCGGCACCTTTAAAGTGTTGGATAATAAACCATAATAAATTACTATTCCAACTCCAAAACCAACTAAACTCAGGGAAAGTGCTGAATAATAAGCCAAAATAAATTACTATTCCAACTACAAAACCAACCAAACTCCGGGAAAGTGCTCGATAATAAACTCCAAAAAATTAATATTCCTTAACCAAGTAAACTCAGGGAAAGTGCTGGACAATAAACCATAATAAATTACTATCCAACTCTAAAACCAACTAAACTCAGGAAAAGTGCTGGACAATAAACTCCAAGAGATTACTATTACAACTCCAAAACCAACTAAACCCAGGAAAAGTGCTGGATAATAAACCCCAAAAAGATACTATTCCATCTCCAAAATAAACTAAACTCAGGGAAAGTGCTGGATAATAAACCTTAATAAATAACTATTGTAACTCCAAAACCAACTAAACTCTGGGAAAGTGCTGGATCATAAACCCCCAAAAAGTACTAGTCCAACTCCAAAACCAACTATACAGGAAGGAAGTGCTGGATAATAAACCCAAAAAGATTACTATTCCAACTCCAAAACCAACTAAACTCAAGGAAAGAGCTGGATAACAAACCCCCCCAAAAATACTATTCCAACTCCAAAATAAACTAAACTCAAAGGGCCGAATTTTAACCCCCTCCAAAATTACTATTCCTTACTCCAAAACAGAAAAAACTAAAAGAAAATGCTACATATTTAAAGAATTACAAATATGTACAAATATAATATATTTCAAAACCATGAAAAAAACAAAAATGTAAAAAATGTTACATTTCTTAATCAAAATTAAAAATTGAACACACTTTAAAAAAAATTCCAAAATTGTAAATATTTTTCAAAAGAAATTGATTAAAAATACATTTGTTGAAAAAAAATTACAAATTTGAGACACCCCTTCTCACAAACACAAAAAATATCAATATGAAGTTCTAAATCTCAATGAAAATGTAAACATTTCACAATTAAAAAAAAATAAGAAATGATGTTTAAAAAAATTAAAAATAATTAACTAATCATCTATTTATTCAATTAATTTTTTGATTACAAAAATATATATAAAATATTTTACACAATTTACATTGAAATATTAGCACCTGAAAAAATATCAACATTTTAAAAAATTGTAAATAGCATTTTTTTAATAAATTATTTATATCTTTCAATAATTTTTTTGTTAAAATTTATATTTATCCAACATTTTTAAATCATTCCCCACCATTATCCAGGGCCGGACTGGGAACCGAAACCGGGCCTGGCAAACCGCTCAGCCCCCTGTAATAAAGTTGGCCGAAACCAGCACTAGCAAATAGCTTGGCCGCAGCCCACACTGTGGAGAGGGTGGCGGCCGAGCTATTTGCTAGTGCTGGTTTTGGCCAACTTTGTTACGGGGGCAGATGTTGCCGTCCCCCAATAATAAAAATGGGCCCTAGTGGTCCAAAACTGGTCCCCACCCTGGTGGCCTACCCGGGAAATGCCCGGTGCCCTCTATGCCAGTCCGGCCCTGCCCTTATCCCCTATAAACCTAACATCCCGCTCCTAAATTTTTACATAAAATTCAAAAAATATAAAACATATATATATATATTCTTCAATTACTCCCCACCTAACATCCTGCTCCTAAAATTTTACAAACTTTTTACAATTATTTAAAACTTTAAACATATTTTTAAACTACCCCTACCCTTATCCCCTATAAACCCAACATTCAGTCCTAAATGTAAATTAAAATACAATAAAAACAAACAAACATTTTCACATAAAAAAATAAATAGAAAAATATAAAATAACTACTACAAAATAAATTAAAAAAACATTTAACAAAAAAATACAAACAGTCAATATTTCAACGTGATATTCTGTTTCTCACATATTCAAAACCCTTGCTAAAAAACATTCCGAGCAAGTAAAGGTGAGAAGAGCACCACTACAGATGAGCATGCTAGTTCCTTGCTTATTCTTCTTCCCAAGGATTTTTCCATTCATCATTGCATTGTTCTTTTAGTATTTTTAATTCTTCCCCCTTGGCTTTGCTGCTCACTGTTTAAGTTTTAGAGTCTCTCAATCCAGTCTTCACTATTGAAAACCATCAATATATCCATCCATCCAAACATGGCTCTCAGTCTCAAAAAACATTTCACCAACATACATTTGTCATTTACCCTCCCATGAGTCCATTCACCCATCAAACCCACCGGAGGATTCTTCTCACCCATTCAGGCACTCATCCTTTCACCCATACACTTTCAGCCACGCAGGCAGGCATCCTTTTACCTACATACCCTTTCATTCATTCTTCACCCATCAATGCATTGTCATGAGCTCCTTGCCACATGTCATGAATGTTTGTTCACCCACTTCTTGTTTGTGCAGTCATGTACAGTTGGCTGCATAAACATAGCAAGTTTTAACTCTGAAGACTTTTATAAACAGGTATAATTATCAAGAACTCTTGTGTTTGTAAATCGTTAGTTGGAAAGCCTTGCTGCACATGATTTTGAAAAGCAAGCATTCACAAGAGTTGGCAGTGTATTTAATTGAGGATGCACATGACTTAGAAAAGCAATTATTCACAAAGACTGCCATGTGTATTTGAATGAAGATTAAACCGTCATACACACACTCCCTCTAGCATTTGATGTGCTGCGGTCCCGCACCGCCAATGAAGATGCGACCGCCACCCTGGCAGTCGCATTCCGCATTGTTAACGTTGCTGCGGTGCCTGCCACCTTGTGCATGGCAATAGTACCCCCCAAAGTGCACCCCCCAGCCCCTGGGGGCCCACAACGGGCCCTCAGAGCAATTCCCCGCCAGCCTTTCCATGGCGGCAAAGCCGCCATGATAAGGCCTGTGGAACCCAGGATACTAATATGGATGGCGGTGTCTGCTAGGCACCGCCACCATATTAAGGCTCCTGTCCGGCAGGCAGGAACAATTGCCGACCGGCGGAAAAGCGGCGGACGCAAAGTGTGGCTGCCGCAATACCCCCTCCATTGTAATATGGCGGAAATAAATCAGGTTGTGATGGCGGGCGGATCGCCAACGCCAGGCCGGCAGTGGCGATCCGCCCGCCATCCTAATCACCCCCTAAGTCTCCAGCACATGTGCCCTCAACCTATTTAAAGCTCAAGCGTACAACTAAACATCACTTAGCTTCATTTCCAGAAGAGATTCTACTTACCTGAAGCCTCTGGTCCTGTGATCCCGAGCCATCTTGCTTCCTGCTCTGGTTTCCGACTTTGGAGGTGTTTCCTTTGGCTTTCAGCTCTCGGTGACGTCTTTCTGACTCGGCACATCTCGTTCCAGAGGCGTTCCTTCTTCTCCGCCACTCTCATTGGCCTGTTACCTGCAGAAAAGAAAAAGAGGACAACGTTTACGTTAAAGGCGAACCATTGTATTTTAATGAGGCATTATTTAGTTGAACAAAGCTGTTGACAAACTATTACTGTGTGAGAACTGTTTTGGAACATAGAAAAGTTCAAAGGGAACTTAGAAAAGACAAAGGGGTTGGAAATTTTGAAAACTTCCATTTTGAGACAATTCTGTGACATTTAGTGAACCATTCTAAGATCAAGAAAATAAACAAAGAGACGCTACAGAGATAAATCATTTTGGAAATATTTTATAACTTCATTTAGTGGTTTAACGTATTTCAATTATTGAATGGTATAATGTTTTTGTAGTGTAGTGTAGTGCAGTGTAACAGGTACAGGTGAAAGGACATAACATCTAATAATTTATATTTAGTCACTCACAGATCTCTCGTTAATTGAACATTGTTCACAGATTTCTGCAGAGCTAATAGCAGCAAAACTCATGTATACCTATATTGATTCCTTAATGTTAAGATCATTTTTGGACTCTCAGTTGCATGCATATATTTAGTACAACGATCGATTTAGGTCCAGATCTCTGTACTGGGGTGAATGTATGACATTGTTCTGCATTCTGTCCATCAACTGTTGTTTTTGCATTTGTCACCCCGAGTGGGACGGGTATGCTCAGACGTGAGTCTCGTGCTCTCCATGCCACTGGAATCAAGCTATCCTGGCTGAAGAGGGGTGAAACCCCGAAACCGGTCCTAGGATGCTTGTTTCCAGTCCAGGGAGGACCTGGCTTGGCAGTTCGGGCTGGACTGTTCCCATGAGGCACAGGGTCAAGACTGATTTGCATATGGCTGGGTTCAAACTGTAATGGCATGGTGAGCAAAAAAACTATGGATTTAGGCCCAGATCTCTGTACCGGGGTGAATGTATGTCATTGTTCTGCATTCTGTCCATCAACTGTTGTTTTTGCATTTGTCACCCCGAGTGGGACGGGTATGCTCAGGCGTGAGTCCCGTGCTCTCCATGCCACTGGAATCAAGCTATCCTGGCTGAAGAGGGGTAAAACCTCGAAACCGGTCCTAGGATGCTTGTTTCCAGTCCAGGGAGGACCTGGCTTGGCAGTTCGGGCTGGACTGTTCCCATGAGGCACAGGGTCAAGACTGATTTGCATATGGCTGGGTTCAAACTGGAATGGCATGGTGAGCAAAAAAACGATGGATTTAGGCCCAGATCTCTGTACTTGGGTGAATGGATGACATCGTTCTGCATTCTGTCCATCAAGTGTTGTTTTTGCATTTGTCACCCCGAGTGGGACGGGTATGCTCTAACCCTGGGCGTAGTTCACGTAGTCGCGCTTCGTGAAGCTTTGCGAAGATGTACTTGCACTACGCGAGCTACGCGTAGCTTCGCGAGCTTGCATAGTTGCTTGGGGCGCCCGGTCGCGATGGCTTTTTCTTGTTCGGGAGCGCGGTGAGCGTGTTCGGGGAGCTGTTTGCATGCTCGGGGGATAATATCTCGCGATCTTACCCATGCGGTCGCCAATGGGCGCGGCCATCTTGTTTTTCAATTGTCCCGCTTGCTCGCAATGGCTTATTTCCTGTTCCGGGTCGCGGATAGCGTGTTCGCGATGTGCATTGACATGTTCGGGAGCGCATTTTACTTGTTCGCGATGAATAGTGCATGTTCGCGAGAAATATCGCGCAAACTTACCCACGCGGTCACGAATGGGTGCGGCCATCTTGTTTTTCACTCTATGCTATGGTTCTGGGCCTACTTTTCTATCCTCCCTTTATCTTTGCAATCCTTTGTCTTTAAAGCATTTTTTCTGACTTTTTTTAGTTATCATCTATCTCTCTCTTTGCCTAAGTTTATATTTTGCATTTTATTTCTACTTTTACTGTGTTTTTTTTACTTTTATAAAGTTCTTTCTTTCTTCTTCCCCCTAACTTTTTGTTCCCCTTTTAACTTTTCTTTTCCGCCTCCCACCCACCCCAGAAGCATGGCCAAGGGCACAGCTAGTGCCAAGGGCAAGGGACCTGCAGGAGCAGCAGACAAGGGCCGCCTGCCTTGCGGCAGAATGCGTCCTGCAGGGGTGCAGGCCCAGCAACGGTTTGGGGAGGAGGAGGTGGCCGCCCTTGTTTTTTTCATCCAGCGCCACCTCCCCTTGACCTTGGCAGCAGGCGGCAGGCCCGGCTCCGGGTACGCAACCCAGGAGCGGCACCGTCGGTGGGCGAAGGTGCGCCAGGCAGTGTTCCGGTGCTCTGGGGTCCGGCGCACCCACAATCAGCTAGCCCACCGGTGGTCCAACATCCTGGACCGAAAGCAGGACCTGTTGAACCTGCTAGGTGTCGAGGTCGTTGGGCTTGGTGAGTAACTTATTGTGTATAAGTTAAATTTGACGAACAACAAGATTACTGCTGCGTGCCAAGCGTTGCTGGTAAATTACGTTCCAAAAAGCAAAATCTTCTTTGATTTAAGGACCCAGGTGCTCGGTGGTACTCTTACTTGTTTGCAACTTAGTTTGCACTAGCTTGTGCTGATTAAGTAAGAGTTTATTTTACAGAACTGAAGTTAGGTAATGCGATTTGCTAGAGAGACTCTAATCCTTCCATTGTCCTACTGTGAAATAGTGGTGGATGGATATTGGATACTAGATTTAGTTTGTTAGTATTAGTTAATAATTGTTTTATGCGGTCTGCGTGACGCCTCCTCTGTCACTGAGTGCTGCTTACCCCAGTCCTCCGTAGAACCTTTTGTACTTTGTTTAGTGAGTGGTAGGCTTAGCATGGTCAGTCAGTAGCAGAACTAGATCAGAATCATGCAATCAACCCACAATTTGTTGTATGTATGTATGCATAAGTGTATGCATGTGTCCTCCATCTCATCTATGCATTCGATGGCTGAAAAAAATGGAAATGCAGACTTACTGAACAATTGGCCCGTCTGGAATAGGTGGTGTAGGTCAGGTGGTACTTACTAGGCTTCGTATTGTAATTAGAATGATTATGGAACACTGGAGTGTTCATAAATAAGTAGACGATCCATGAATGCAGGAAGAAGCCAGTAGTCGATCCACCTGATTAGATAGGTCAATTTTATTGCAATTGTTGTTTCCTAAAATGTTGTTTGACTTATTTTTCCAAATGATTTATTATTATTTGTTTCACAGCACTCCTTAATGTTTGTCTCTTTCTTTATTATATTTTACATGATCATCAGCACCACCCAGGGGCAAGAAGACGGGGTCTGAGTCGGCGGGGGAACCACAGGACCGCTCCTCTACCGAGGCTCCTGCTGCTGGCCTCAGTAAGTCCTCCAGTGGTTATATTGACATATATATTTCCCTAAATTTTACTCCATCTTTTTTTCCGAACTATAAATTATGGTTCCACTTACTAATTCTATTTTTTACAAAAGCTTACTTCTTTGACCTTGACTATCTGTTTCCAAATTCTGTTTATCGCTGCCTCTAACTAAGTTGCTTCTAACTGCCTCTGCTATGACTCTCTGTACTACTACTACTACTACTATTACTAGTATTACTCTGTCTGTAGCGAAGCTTGCACAGTTGCCCACTCTTTATTGAAGGATTTCTTTGGAATAATAAAACTCTGATTGACCAATAGCTCTAGCCACTGTGTCCTGTCCTTTGGGTTGTCCTCTTCTAGTCTTCTCAATGTTGAGGCATTGAAAATTACCACAAACAAAATGGCCAACCAGATATTTGACTAGTATTTTTGATCGGATAGTACATGATACTACTATTGTCTAGTGATTCTGCAGAGCCACATACAGAACTATGCACAACAAAATAGGATGTTGGTGATGGGAGGTTGGACCTTACTGATCACACCTCAGTCTGAAGAACCCACGATCCCCTGACCGTCTAGCTATAGTGTCTCACATTAGGGTCCCACTCCCGACCCCCCCACGAAGAAGATACACAATGTTGATGATGACTGAGACAGACAACCCAGAACATAATAACACCATTTTGCTCACTCACTTGTGTAAGTCCACCCCATCACACCAAATACCACAGAGTCTATGTGAAAGTTCAAAAGGTTTATTTGAAACAAGTAACAAACTCTGTACATCGTTAATATGAAATTTAATTTACTACAGCCATAGTCAATAAGCTAGCAAAAAGCCTAAGATTAAAACAGTAAACATTTACAAGTGCATGACAACAAGAACAAGAGCCAAGATCTTTTGAATTCTGGAAGACCCCTCACCGTAGAACGTAGAAATACTGGTTACATCATCTTGCATCATAATAAGCTCTGTAAATCTCTGGTTTGTAGAAGGGAACCTTCCGCCTATTATATGAGAAAAATTCTGCGCGTTAGCCGTTAGATAGTATACTGGTGAATGCAAGCATTTTGCAGTCATGGCAAAAAGTGTAACATGTATGTGATGGCTAAGCAATATGGACTAAACAAACTCAATAAGTGAGTTGTTTTTCGACCTCTTCACTTGTATGCAACAATCAAGTGGCCTCAAAGGCGTCTACTGCACATGTCAATAAGCTGGCAGGTATAATTAAATATGCACCAAAAGAGTAGTAGTCGACATGATAAATCTAAAAGGGTTACACATGGCTCAGGCTAACCTTCAAAAGAGTAGAGTAGGACTAGATGACCCTAGCAACCATATCACTACTAGTGTCTGTCTACTGACTGTACTTACTGTCTAGTGCTGATGTATGTTGGATTAACTTTTTTTTCAGTATTCCAAGTGAACACTAATAAAATAGGGGGAGGTTTCCAGGCATCTAAAAATGTGTGATGTTTTTTTCTAGGCACACTACCATCCACCAGTGCCGGCGGGGCCAGCGGCGATGCAGCCATTCCGGAGGGGGCAGGAGAACTGGCGGCACCTGCAGGAGGGACAGGGGGGGGGGAGCCAGCAGCAGTGGCCGGCGGCGGTAAGTTATATTCATTACTTCTTGACATTATCTTATGTTATGTTATGTTAGCCTCATTTTATAGCACGCACAGATACTAAAAAAAGTGTCCCGGCGCGAATGCCTACTTAGCAAAAGAGGAGAGAATGCTTGTGAGCCTCCAAAAGATCTTACCCAAATGGTATTTAAGTAAGGTTTTTAATTGTTTTTTAAATAACCTAGAGTTATTCAAACTTCGTAACTCAAAGGGAAGGGTGTTCCAATCTCTACCTGCTTTCACCGAGAGAGAGTGGCCGCCCAAACCTCACCAGGCGGAACCTAGGGACCGCCGCGAGGCATTGACCCTTCGAGCGAAGCTGCCAAAGAGGTTCATAGAACATAAAACGCCTACTAAGATAGAAAGGCCCAGTCTGATAAAGAGCCCCATGAACCAACACCAAGGCCTTAAACCGAACTCGCTGTTCAACCGGAAGCCAATGGAGAGTACGAAGGTTCTGGCTAGCACTGGATCTAACTGACAAGCCGAGGAAGGTTCTAGCTGTCGCGTTCTGAACGATCTGCAATTTTTTCAATTGGTAGGCCGGAAGTCCCAAATACAAAGCATTGGCATAATCCAGCCTAGACAGGATAAGTGCCCGTGTACCCATTTCCTTGGCCTCCTTAGGGAGCAATGGCAGAAACTTCTTAAGTTTTTTAAACATTAATACTAGATGGAAGTGTGTTCACTATTTCACTGTACTGTGCGACTTATTAAGTTGTAGTGAACATTATACAACGGTTGAAGAAGACACCCTTTATTTAGCATTAGCAGCGTGAGTTTAGTAACCAATGGCATCTTCTATTGGACTCCAAAATCAGCTGTGAAAGTTTTATGGAGAAGACAAACTCAGATCAGACGACCTTGATGGATGTGTTGAACAAAGAGGGAAAGAACTAAGGGTAGAAGGACGGGCGAGATAAATAATATGACTGACTGGCAGAGAAGAATATGTTGTTGGAAGCATGCATAGGTGGCTGATAGTAATCAGATCAGATGCATGGGTTGTTGAAGGATGGGTGGAAGGTGAAAGAGAATGCCTGCCTGGGTGGGCGACACAGTATGGGTGGATAGTGCTAGATAGCAAGAAACAGCGGTGTTTGGTTCAAATTCAAACTCAAAGCCAAGGCAAGCAAGGAAGGAGCGGAAGCAAGGGTGGTAATCAGATCAGATGCATGGGTTGTTGAAGGATGGGTGGAAGGTGAAAGAGAATGCCTGCCTGGGTGGGCGACACAGTATGGGTGGATAGTGCTAGATAGCAAGAATCAGCGGTGTTTGGTTCAAATTCAAACTCAAAGCCAAGGCAAGCAAGGAAGGAGCGGAAGCATGGGGGGTTGTTGGTGAAACCAACTAAGTATGAGATATATAAAAAAGAAGGATAAACGTTTACTTTAATGGATGTGTGCCTGGATGTACTATCATCAATAGACAGTATCGGTGGAAAGTGTCACTGGAGATTCTTACTTTGAAGAAAATGTAAAAGAAACTGCGCCACAGTAGCAAAGCGTAGGGGAATATAGGTAGTATTATCGGAAAACAGTAGACTTGCAGTAGTTTGCAAGCATGTCATATATATATATATATATATATATATTATCTACTGGCGGTCGCCAGTAGATAGTTATAGTTAGGACCACGTTTCCATAGGAAAACCTCAACATTCTATTTTGAATAACTTTGGCGCCGGTCGACGAATCCTCGCGAATTTCTCAAAATAGGTGGGGCGCTACGCTCCGCTCCTACCCTGAAAGTCTCGGGGGGATTCGTCAAGCGGGGGCTGAGATAAAAGGGGGGTCCCAAAACGCGTTTTTCCCATGCATTTTTCCATAGGACCTTTAGAACGAGCTACAGCCCGAACGGCTGAACAGAATTACTCAAAATTTGGCAGAGAGGTAGTCCCTAGGTCAAGGAAGTGCCTTTTGTAGGTTTGGTGTAAATCTGTTCAGTAGATTCTGAGAAAATAGCCTTTAAATCAATATATATATCTGAGCCAGCTTACGGTACGCTTACCGTACGCTTACGGTAAGCGTACGGTGGCGTGCGCGAGCGCGATTCTGATTGGCTCTTAGATCTTAGTAAACATTCGAATCGGCCGAAACCAGGAAGCGGCGGCCGCCATTTTGTCTCTCGCACTGAGAGTGATTTTAAAAATATCAAGCCCAAAAACATGTAAAGGGGCTGTTTTGACAACTCCCTCCCACATAGTCATGTTGAGGGAGTCCCCAAACATCCCCCAAGTGCAAAAACGGTTTTATTTTTTTTTCGGAAATTTCGCGGGGTACGCTTACCGTACGCTTACGGTAAGCGTACGGTAAAAAAATAAAAATAAAAAAAACACTATCCACACTTACCCCACCCCCTGTGCTTTTGGTGGCCGAAGGCCACCAAATGTACAGGGCTTATGTTAAGGGCAAAAAACACTATCCACACTTACCCCACCCCCTGTGCTTTTGGTGGCCGAAGGCCACCAAATGTACAGGGCTTATTATAAGGGAAAAAAACTTAGCATTTAAAAAACCGTACTAATTCACTGAAAAAACCATAGGTTTCACACACGTTATAGTTAGGAATTAGCATTTAAAAAACCTTGCAAATTCACTGAAAAAACCATAGGTTTCACACATGTTATAGTTAGCGGAAATTTTACTGATAAAAAACCTGTGAAATTGCCCCGTTATAGTTAGCGCAGGCAACTATAACTCACGCGACTGCAATCTTCTGCTGATGACATATGTGTCTTTATGAAAAAAAAATATTTGTAATATATGTATAGCTAAAAATGTATGGAAGAAGACATGGGCAAATAAGTGTCTAAATACAGTATTAGCATCAGCAGAGGATTGCGGTCGCGTGAGTTATAGTTGCCTGCGCTAACTATAACGGGGCAATTTCACAGGTTTTTTATCAGTAAAATTTCCGCTAACTATAACATGTGTGAAACCTATGGTTTTTTCAGTGAATTTGCAAGGTTTTTTAAATGCTAATTCCTAACTATAACGTGTGTGAAACCTATGGTTTTTTCAGTGAATATATATATATATATATATATATATATATATATATATATATATATATATATATATATATATATATATATTATCAAGCGGAAGCCCCTTCCTCCCACTCTGGGGACCACTCCCTTCCTATTATTATTAATGTATTTTCGATTGGGTCAGCCAGCCTGCAAAGGGTGGCCTATCTGTTGTTTATGGTTATTGGTTACACAATCAATGAAAGCAAAGTACCCTCTGCAGTAGCGGTTGGTGGTGGGAGTGCTGGCGGGTGGTGACATGGGGAGGGGCAGGGTGGGTGACACTGGCGAGTAAACTGTGTATTACGGCCAAATACAGGTAATCAACTTAAAAATAAATAAAATTATTTTCATTGTGCGCACCGCACTGCCGAATGCGATGTAGTGCGTGCAATTTTTTTTTTTTTTTTAATGTATTGTTTAATTACCTGTGATTGTCCTTAATCCATAGTTTACTATCCCCACCCTGCACCCTCCCACGTCACCGCCCGGCAGCACTCCCACCACCGACGGCTACTGACCTGATGTCGTATTACCATCTATAATATGAATATAAGCAATGATCATTGGATCAGATAAATAATCAGCCTGTTTGTAGTACCCAGGGCAGGGTGTAAGTGAAATTGTTCATTTGCCCTCATGTAACAGACATAGACTGGTCAGTGCCACCGGCCGTAAGGTGTCATACAAAAATATGAGCTTCCCCACCTGCAGACAGTAGTAGTAAATAAAACTAACGTGAGTCTGCATCATGTGGCTCACATCTGTTTCTCTTGGGTGCAAGCTTAGCTGACTGAGCTGGCATGGCGGCTACAACAAGGTTATGTAATTGCGCTAAACTACAGATAAGAACAACACGACTGGTGTACCGGAGTACATAGTACGATTATAATGTCGGAAACTCCCACAAATGTTAGAGTCCAAGGAAGTAGGAGTAGAGATACTTACCACCAAATCACATATGTTATGAACTGTGCTTGCCAGTGATACTGTAATACTATGTGTTGAATGATTTTAGTGTTTCTGTTTTGCTAAGAGTATTGGCTACAACATGTTCTTTTTCTTTCTTAATATAGATACTCCTTCCACATCCGCACCAAAACCATCTCGGAAGGAGTTGGCCGCCAGGGCCCGGCGCCGTAAACTGGAGGCCATTTGCAAAGAATATCGCCGGCTGGTGGCTCAGGTGGATGAGGAGGAGGAGGCGGCTGCAGCTGCAGCCTCCTCCAATGCCCCGGGCCCCAGTCAGGCCCTGCCTTCAGTTTCACGGCGCCGTGGTCCGGCAGCCGCCCGCCACCGCACCTCCATCTCAACCACTGCTGCCCCCCACCCTGCATGTAAGTTCAGGGCATTTCGCCGCCAGCTGCTCCGCCGGATGGCCCGCTTAGTGGAGAACCTAGAGAAGCGGGTAAAAATCCTGGTGGACAAACACCTGAAGGCCCGCCGACTATAGAGGACCTTGTCATTTGCCCCTTTTTTAATTCCTTTTGTTGGTGGGTGGGTTTTTGGGCGTTCGGGATTCGTTCGAACATTGGGACTCTTGGACTTTCGTTTCGTTGTGGACATTGGTTGGGGTTAGGGAGGGGGGTGGGTTAGGTCAGAGTGGGATAATTTATTTTTGTTAGGGGATATTACATTTTATACTATTTACTTATACGATGTTAATGTTTTGTGGTGGGTTACTGTTTTCCGAATTCAATCTAAGTTACATGGTTTGTTACTTTGTTTCCGTGCTGCTGCATGCCCACAGCCAGTGTTTGATTTAAAAGATCTGCCGATTTTGTAACACACAAACCGATAGATGCAGTACTCCTCACTGAGTTATTTTTAATTGTCATAATAGTACTGTCAGTCTCTCCTCCTAGTCCATACCTCCCACCAAACTTATCTTACCTGTGATTGATGATGAAGTTCGGCACACTGATGGCTGCATGGTTGGTTTCCCAAATGAACGGAGAAGATGCCATTATTGTGGTGGTAGTAGTAGACACTGACAATAGCATTTGAAAAAAGAAAGAGAAAGTCACTTGACTGAGAGACTGTGGGAGGAGTAGTAGAACAAAGTAAACTACAGCATGGGTGGGCAAGCAGAAGAAGATCCTTGCCCTGCCTTAGTTGAAATTCAATTAGTGTTGCTTTCACCACATCTGCCCCAGCAAGCGTGTGATCAATTGTTGGTGTACATTTAATGTAGTCACATCACACCTCAATATAAATCACACAGCACGGGGGAAGATGGTTAGGGATTGATGAATGGATTGGAAGTGGGGTTTTGGGAAAGGTTTGAGAAAGAAAAACAGACAGTATGCATGGACACAACAAAAGTAAAACACAATCTTGTAAGACGACCATGATACATTATCAAAGAAATCAAAGTATAAAGTGAGAAAAAGCAAATGCATGCATGCTGAGGAAGAGAACTTGATGGTTAATGATAATGAGTTGTACTTACTAACTACTATTACCCATGAGACAGTACAGGGAAGAAATTATTAATATGAAATTTGCCTTGCCTGTCTGCCGCCCTCATAGCTCAGACCGAACCAAATTACATGCTGTACCGGGCTTACTTTTATTTTCAAGCTAGCAAAGGAAATGAAAAAATAGTTGTAGGGATCAATTACCAAACAAACCACAACACACAGTCGTAATGATTGAAGAAAAAAAAGGAATCAAATAAATTTAAAGACGAATGATGAATGATACTAAAGTTACTGTATTATCCTGGTACAAATGTGAAGTTGCATCATTCTCGTCATTCCTCTTGGTCCTCCCTCCCATGGACACTCTGCACATCAATCTTGGGTACCACTGCCTGCCTGATGCGGATTGGTAAGGTAAGTGTGAGTTGTTTCTCCCACTATAGCACAGGTTAAAGGCCGGCCTGTAAGTGTAGATCGAAACACAAACGGGGTATTGAAAAATTACTACATTTAAAACAATAAACTCAATTACAGTGGAGTGCAAGAAGAGAAGACAAGACTCTGGAGAGAACACTTTCAGACTGAGGCAGCTTGGATAGGATACTATGGGGCTGATTACGATCCTGGAAAAACCCGGTACAAACCGTGGGTCGGAGCTTTTTCTCCGTCCGACTCGTACCGGGTTGTAAAACTTTACAAACATGCAATTGCGATTCGTACGGAAACACCATTTCCGTACGAATCGGAAAAAAGACCAACCGACAGAAAAATACATACAAATGTGATCCGGGACACCGCGGACTTGACGTACGGATGGAATTAGGCATGTTTTTACGTACCAGCAATTACGATTCGCACCGACTCCAGTCTGGATGGGAAAATTTTTACGGCACCTAAAAAGTGCCGTAAAAGCTAAGTACGCAGCGATGCGAGCTGATTAGGGGGCCCGGTATGCGCCGTACCCCCCCCGCCCCCCGTATGTTCGCGCCGTACCCCCAGCCCCCCGTATGTACGGAGCGTACCCCCCAGTCCCCCGTATGTATGGAGCGTACCCCCGTACCCCCCAGCCCCCCGTATGTACGGAGCGTACCCCCCAGTCCCCCGTATGTACGGAGCGTACCCCCACCCCCGTATGGGGGTCCGCACCGTACATACGGGGGTGGGGGTACGCCCCGTACATACGGGGGTCTGGGGGGGTACGGGGGTACGCTCCGTACATACAGGGGGCTGGGGGGTACGGGGGTACGCTCCGAACATACAGGGGGCTGGGGGGTACGCTCCGTACATACGGGGGGCTCGGGGGTACGCTCCGTACATACGGGGGACTGGGGGGTACGCTCCGTACATACGGGGGGATGGGGGTATGGCGCGAACATACGGGGGTGGGGGGGGTACGGCGCGTACCGGGCACTTGTTTGGACATCTCCATGGTTGCTATGGGAGTTCGCTCCGGACGGTCTTTTTTCCATACAGTTGTACAATCGGAAGGATGGGACGGATCGTACTTGCGCATTTGGACTTCAGTTTTCACATTTGTACGTAAAAATGTCCGGGGACGTGTCGGAGACTTTTCCCGACCCGAGGTCGTGTGGGGGAATTTTCCCAATGCGATTTGTATGGACTTTTTCCCATACGAATCGTACTTGGCAGTTTGTACGGCGCTTTTACCATTTGTACGGAAAAAAGTCCAGATTCAATTCGGTTGGGGAAATTTTTTCCAGGATCCTAATCGGCACCATAGTGTCTACTCTACAGCATTAAGCTACAACAACAACGAGACAGGACTCAGGAGCCAGCACAGCCACAGAACAGGAGAACCGTGGCACAGGCCAGGTACCCTACCCCTTACTTACATTTTGACCGAGCCAGACAAATGTCATATGCACGGCAGCAACCTAGTATTTTCCAAATGAAGTGACTAAATCAATGCGCCACTGTCCCTCATACCACTACACTCTACTCCAGTCCACACCACTACATGGTCATCTAGCCTAGGTCTGCTGTGGTTCTTGTTCAAACTGTTTACCTTTTAAGTCAGCTCATGAAACGCAGTTATTCCATCAATTATCTCCGATCCAACTGACTGACTGTGTGCAAAGATAGTATGCTCAGCAGCATCATGATGATAACCGTGTGGTACGTGTTCTCCAACACCAACTCAGTCTGTAGTGACTGATTAAGTTTAAAATATGCTCCATATTACAAAATTGCAACGGATATTGGCCGGCACCTGCAGTGGTAGGAGTACAATGTGGTTATTAAACAACAAGGAAACATTAACTGTCACCTCACCTGAGTCACTTTTACTTTGTCGATAAACTAGTATAGTTCTACTTCATGCACATTCATTCATAGTCAGCCAGCATCCAATGCAATGCATGCCATCATTCACAATAATCACTCATTACCTGTCTTGCTGTTCTCTTTGGCTGTCAGATCTGATGCCTGCCTAGCCTTCTGACAGTCAGTGATGAGTTTCTTTCGGCTTGGAAACAAAACGGAATATAGCTGGAGTCACGTTTCACTTCTTATGGAGGCACTGTTAGAGGCAACATGTATTGTACTATTCTCCATCTCCATCCAATGTCTGGCTTGCTTGAAATGTATTTAGGGAGAGTAAGGAAGATGGAGCAGGACCCTGAGGAGTGGAGTGGACAGTTATGCACAGATGTGCAACTCCAATAGGGAAATAAAAAGAGAAGACTGTTGATGGATTTGTTGTGATTATATTTTGAACCAGAAAAACAGAAACACAGTAACACACAAATAAAGGAAGAGAACAATTTGAAAGCCTAGTTGTCAGGGAAGAGGAGCTCGTCCTCAAACTCTGGTGATTCGGACAAAAGTACGTCTAACAATCCAATACTTATGTCATCGAAGTCACTCTCCTCTTCCTGCTGTGATTCACGTATTTTGTACTCCGGTGGTATAAAGTGTTGATTCATTTTGATCATGGTTAACCTCTCAACGCTTTTGGGCGAGAGACTGGTCCTTTTGACAGTAACAATGGCACCAGCAGCACTAAAAACACGCTCTGAAGAGACACTTGCAACAGGGCAAGCCACATACTTTATCGCCAGCCTGCTGAGCACTGGCCATTGGCTTCTTTTCCCATACCAATACACCAATGGGCTTTGCTCCATGAAGACCTCTGTTGTGTCATCTAGATAGGCCTGAACCATCCGCTAAATGTTCAGGGGTGCTCCGATTTCCTGGGCCTCTTTTGCCTTTGCTTCAGTCATGGACGTACAAAACCCTTTCCGTAGAAACCAATCACCTGCCGTTTTTTTAAATGTGCCTGATGATCTTGTTGGTGCTGTTGATGTTATTGCTGGCAGTGTTGTTGACTGCTGGGAGGCAAACGCACTGCTCTCGGCCTCTAAAGTAGAACTTGACTCTGGGTGCCCTGCAGTACTTTTTCTGCCCTGGGTGGGTGGGCCTCTAATTAAGATCCGTTCGTTTTCAAAGTCAGTGGCTTCCTCAGCTATCAAAGTTTTGTACTTGGCAACATCCACTTCTGAAAAAGGAATTACTTCTTTACTGCGCAGCAATGATTTGTAACGTGGATCCAAAATTGAGACAGTAATGTAATGTGGATGTGACACAATGTTATTTTGAATCCTTGTATTGTCAGATAAGCGAGCGACTAAGGTGTCTGTCAAATAAGATGCGTCTACTTTGTCATCCACATCTGCGTACATTTCTGACACCTCCTTCAGCTCTTGCTCCAGCATGTACAACAATGGGATAGTTTGGCCCATAGTACAGTCCTCCCTGCTCACTTCACGTGTGAAGACCTCAAAAGGAAGTAGCATCTCTGTCAGGCATTTGACGAGGTCCTATTGGGCCATCTCAACAGTCATGCCTTTCACAGTAGGATCTCCTGACCTTTTCATGACATAAGCATTAAGTGGTATGTACTGCTCAAACAGACGCTCAAGCATGTAATACGTTGAGTTCCAACGTGTTGGCACCACCTGGATGAGTGCTTTGACTGGAATTACCCTCAGCTGCTTCCGGGCTTTAAAAGAATGGTTGAAATGTGTGCATATTCTTCAGCAGATGGTCAGCAAACTGCTGACATGAATGGGTGGGACCAGGGAGCTACACCCATGCGCGCAACTCCTTGTAGCGCAGCTGGGTTTTTTTTGCCACTTCTCAGAGTTCCGCGTAGCGCAGCTATGAGAACTCTGCCCGGGCCTAGTTGTGTGTGGGCTGTGTCTGTTGGTGTGGGCTCTGTGGGTGTGTGTGTGGTGGGGCCAGTGAGGGTGGTGAGGGTCTGTTCAGTGTGTGCATGCCTGGACGTCTTGCTGCATTTGGGGGGCTGCTGCATATGGATGTTGGTGTGGGTGCGTGCTTACGTTTGCTTTTCCTGGGGACATGTGTGGGTAAAGGGATTTGTGATGGGGAAGAGGCAGGAGGTCGGGGGGAAGGCTGGGGTGGGTGGTGGCTGCTATCAGTAAAGAGGCCAAAGCATGAAATGATCTCTGTAGGACAGATATACTACTGTGAATACCTTCCAGGTAGTCCAGCATCTGCACCAGCTGGCTGGACTGCTCCTGGATGGCATTCAGCAGTGAATATTGACCAGCAGACATCTGTCTCAGGAGGTCAGTAGCCTCCTCACTCAGGGCAGCTGGGGACAGAGGGTCAGGGTCTGAGGTGCCTGGGGCAAAGGAGACATCACGTGCAGCCAGAAAAATTGGTGAGGACCAGCAGGGAGGGTGGAAATGGAACATGGGGTGGTGGACACGTATGATGTAGACACAGGTCCTCTGGGGTCTGCCATCTCTGTGATTTACTCCAGTACTTCATGTGTGTTAATACTCCATACCATTCTTGCAACCTTGGTGCTATAACTGTGATTGCATAAGGACTAAAGACGTTATCTCAATTTTTCTCTCATCAACATTAGTGCCTAGAGAAAAAAACTCAAAGTGTTTAAGATCTGTATGAACCTTGTATGGAAATCTGTATTCCTCATTGAATTAGTGGGAGTGTTCCATACTCCAATCTGTGATTTTGGTTATTGTGCTCTCATAATAACAGATGAGGTCTGTAAGTGCATTTCCCTGAAGTCAATGCATGGTCATTGTTTATAGAGGCCTGTTTGTGTACTGATGGTAATTGCCTTCTCTTGCTATTTTGAGTGTACTGCGTCATTGCAAAAACAAAGGTTCTGGTCCAGTGTGCCTCTACCATTCAGACACAGAAGGTTTCTGGATTGATAAATCCTGTTATGCAGTATCGCACAGCTGCTGAGCAGAACCAGTACTGCAAGTCTCTTTTCTTATTTTATCCCAAACCCACCTTTCCCCCAGGGGACAGTGTGATCCAAGGTTTCAGTTACTTGACATGTGCTGTGTTTAGGAGGGATAGGAGGTCAGCATCGGCTCCTGTATTGTCTCTGTGGTTTGGACCAGATGATTGCATGACAGATGTAGTTCGGACTTAGTATCTGTAGACAAAGGGCCTTATTATGACTTTGGCAAGTCCTCCATTAGTGCCACCACTGCATTATCCGCTGGAGGACCGCCAAAGCCATGATGCGCCTGCCCACCAGATTACGAGATAGATCCTTATTGGACGGGCAGTGCTGAAGTGGGCTCACTGCGGTGGGATGTTAGGCTCATAGGAGAGCCTAGCTTGCAGCCTGCTGCAGTGAGAGCACCAACTGCATGTTCATGCACAGTGTGGCATGCATGCCACACCATGCAAGAACTGGGGGTGCAATTCTAGGGGTGCACAATAGATGCTCCCAGCATGCACTTCTCCAGGAGTGATATGGGAGCCCTGTTGGGCCCCCATTGTTGCCTCTCCACCACCTTTTTCATGAATTGGGTGGAGGACAGGTAATTCATGATATGCTAGGCAGTGCCATAGCAGCACCACCAGCGTATTGCAGCTCCCTGACTGCTGCATGACCGGTGGTGGACAGGTAATTCATGATATGCTAGGCAGTGCCATAGCAGCGGCACCAGTGTATTGCAGCTCCCTGACTGCTGCATGACTGCCGCAAGATCATGGATCCCTGGCAGACGCTGCGGTTCTGTGGTGGTTCAACTGCTCAGCTCATAATATTATGGGTGATCTGCAGTGTGGCGGTTTTCAGACTACCACTCCAAAAACAGTGGTCCTATGGACCGCCGTACTGATAATAAAGCCCTAAGCATTTTTGTTTTGGTAATAAATTTGGCACCTTTTGACAAATCTTCACAAATTGTTAAAAAAACTAGCAGAGGTGGGTGGAGTTCGCGGAGTTGCACTAGGCTGAATTCCCCAGAGTTGCATAAAAACTGTGGAATTTCACGGAGTTCCGCTCCACCCCATGTTAGATGTAGCTTTTTAGCAGTGTGAAGAACTTTACAAAAAACCCTAAATAAATACTGCACAGTCCTTTTTACAAACCCTTGGAATTACTTGCTTTGAGAAACTGGGTTGTGTGACCATACCTCACCACAGCGCCCTGTTCGTCCGCATCAGCAGGGGCAACTTCAGCATTAACTCTACCCCAGGAGGCCACGGTTGCGCTCTCCAGTGCCTGTGACAGGGCCGATGCCAGGGCCTCAGGATGTCCGGAGCCCAGCTCTGCACCGGACTGCACAGACTGCAGGCACGGAAAACAGGCCACTATCATCGTCGCGCTGCCACCTGGCCTCCATCTGCAGCATGGTTAGTGTTCAACTCCGCCCTCCAGAGCTCCAATTGGTTTGTGAATTACTCGGCTTCACGTCTTTCCACAGTAAGGTTCGGTTCCGAAGACCGCTTTAAACGATGGAAAATTAAGTCTTCTATGGGACTGCCCTGTAACTAGCAGCAGCTCAAGATAAATATAAATATATTTATACAGACATCACCAAAACGTCTGTAACCCTACTGAAGATTGAGCATTGAGAGAAAGCAGACACACCGCTGGCTGTCTTGCCCTCCCATAACACACATACATTGGATGGGGCTCCTACCCGGCTCTGCAGCAAAGGCTGTAGCAGTACAATATGGATGCATCTTACCTTTGTCTTTCTGGCATCGCCCGGCTACAGAGGTCTAGTGGGTTGCAGAGTGTGGTTAGCTTCATGCTCTAGCTCCCACACACTGCCTTAGAGCTGAGCCTTGCAGCCTGACACCCCTCTCACCCTTCCTCCACACTGTCCCTCCTGCCTCCCACGCTGAGGGTCATCATTACACATGCAATGCCTCTGAAGTAGAAGATCAAGGCTGGCCGACTTCTATTCTTTGGGAAGAGTAGTTTGGGAGGGAAATGAAGGCTTTCTCATGTGCCTGAAACTATGGTTGGGTGGTGAGACAAACTCCGCCACATGGCAAAACTCTGCAAACTCCACGGGCGGAGCTTAGTTCATCGCCTACCCCTATAAACTAGTTTGTCAATAACTGCAACTGCTGTCTAGAAAGTTTTGCATGATTCATCAAGCGGAGGCCAAGAAAAAGGGGGGTCCAAAAACGCGTTTTCTCCATGCAATTTAGCCTAGGGATTTTGAACACAACTACAGCCCTGAATGGAATGACACAAAGTTCTGCAGAAAGCCATATCTTGGTCCATAAAGAGTGTTTTATGTAACTGGTCTAAATCTGTCCAATAGTTTTGGATTACTAAAGATAAAAGATGTATGTATATCATGGGATGCAGAGCCTCAGTGGATCCGACAGATCTCATGCTGAGATATGATTGGTTGCCACCACTTCAACCAGGAAGTGGTGGTAGCCATCTTAGAAATCAGAATCGGCTACGTTCCAAGAAAAAACATTACAAAAAGACAAGGAGACAAGGTAGAAATAGCCTGATCCTCTAGGCCTGGTGGTGGGGTCCTGCAGGGACCATGTCATGGGCCAAAAATATATATGGCTTTCATTTCCCAGTGAAACCAAGGTGGATTTGTGGATCCGCAGAAAAAAAAAACAACAAGCGCAGTTTACCGTGCTTTTTGTTATTAGCCCCCCGGTGCACCAGGTCTTGGATGGAATTGTTTCTAATTTATATTGGGCAGGAGGGCACGCTAGCCATTTTTGGCTCTGGAGGCCCAACCCCTAGGGCCTGGTCATGCAAACATGTTGGAGGGGGCCTGTGTGGCCCCCCCTCCTGAAGCCATCAATGGCCCTGTATTCCCATCCCCCAGTTTCCATGTCCCCTCTAATGCGGGTAAGGAATTCTGTGTTTGCACTCGCTTGGCAGGAGCAAATTTAAAGCTCCCACCAATCAAAAGCAAACACTAAGGGCCTGACATAGATTTTGGCGGACAGGTTTCTATAGGACATAATGGTTACAGGATATCTGTCACTGTTGTAATGGAGTGAGCTGTCCACCAAGATCTAAATCAGGCCCTAAGCCTGCTTCTAGTGGGTGGTGGCATAAAAAACGCTCCTGCCCACTGGGAGCAGACTTTTATCAGTTTCCCTGCTGCACTGAAGCAGGCACAGTAACAGTTGAATAAATTGCTCCCTCCTGCAGGGAGAAGTATTTTAGCTGCTCTCTGCAGGCAAGAGCAATGCCAGCTCCTGCTTGAGGCTAAGAGGCAGCGGGGTCTGTGGGGGCATTGGGGCTGAACCTGTGGCCTCCAACAATGATAGGGGGTGCTCTGCGTGGGCTCCAGGACACCCACCCTTTGCTGGCAGGGCCCTGGGGGATAGGGTCCCCATGGCCAATGCCTCTATCCCACTTCATAAATTGGCTGAGCCGAGCAGATGGGGTCCTCGGGGCCAAAATTGGAGACAGGTCGTGCAGCCTCCCTTCCCAATTAATAATTTGATATGCCCAGAGGGATGGGGTTCCAGGGGCCAATATTACTCATATGGCTGGGTCCTGGGAGATTGGGCCCCCAAGGCCAGATATCAGGCCTTGGAAGGTGGCTGCATGCCCTTCTGTCCCATAAATTAAGCAATGTGCCACGGGGGATGGGGGCCTAATATGGCCTGGGAGGGGGCTTCATGTCCCCTCCCCTAAAAAAGATGTGGCAAACTCACGGATGGGATCCCTGGGGCCAATATCAGCCTGGGTAGGGAGGCTGAATGCCCACCTACCAGGTTGGCTGCCTTTTGGCCGTGTCTGCTGTAGGGTTGGCGGCATGCAGGAGTTGGCCACAGCCCGGCCCTATGAGCAACCCCACTTGGCATTCTATGGTGATTTACATAAAACAACATAGAAATTAGCTGAAAAAAACAAATGTTACACGGATGTTATAGTTAGGAAATAGAAATAACAAAAATTTTAAAATTCACAAAAAGAAGGTTACAAGTAGACTTGGGTGGAGTTCGCAGAGTTCCGGGTAGCGGAACTCTATAAAGTGACAAAAAAAGACAGCGGAGTTCTAAAAGTGGTGGACTGCAGTGCGAACTGCCATTTGCACTGATCTTCCAGTCGCTCAAGTAGAAATTCTAGCCGAGCGGAAGCTCGCGGTCACCAACTTACAGTTGGTGAGCTCAAACGGGGAAAAACTCTGCTGCACTACGTGTAGCGGAGTTTTCTGCACTCTGCAAGCTTCGCAGAGCACAGAGAGCAGAAAATTCCACAAACTCCGTGAACGGAGCGGAATTCACTGCCTAGGCCTAGTTGGAAGGACACTTTAGTTAGGTTCAGATTTCACACACACAAAGTCATAGAAATTCTGCAGTTATAGTTAGGGTAATCTCAAGTAGTCATAACTTTTGCTTTAAGGTAACTATGGTGCCGATTACGATCCTGGAAAAACCGGGTACGAACCGTCGGTCGGAGCGTTTTCTCCGTCCGACTCGTACCCGTTCGTAAAACTTTACAAACATGGAAGTACGATTCGCACGGAAACACCATTTCCGTACGAATCGTAAAAAACACCGTCCGATGAAAATATACATACGAATGTGATCCGGGAATGCCCCGACGTGACGTTGGGACGCTGTCAGGCAGCGTTTCACGACCCAGGAAGTACGATTCGAACCGACAGCAGTCCGGACGGCAATATTTTTACGGCACCCAAAAAGTGCCGGAAAAGCGAAGTACGCCGCAAAACGACCAGAATAGGGGGCCCGGTACGTGCCGTACCCCCCCCAGCCCCCGTGAGTACGCGCTGTACCCCCCCAGCCCCCGTGAGAACGTGTCGAACCCCCCCAGCCCCCGTGAGTACGTGTCGAACCCCCGTGTATGTACACCCCTGTACGTGTCGAACCCCCGTGTATGTACACCCCTGTACGTTCGAGTCGTACCCCCACCCGTGTATGTACACCCCTGTACGTTTGAGTCGTACCCCCACCCGTGTATGTACAGCCCTGTACGTGTCGAACCCCCATGTATGTACACCCCTGTACGTGTCGAACCCCCGTGTATGTACACCCCTGTACGTTCGATTCGTACCCCCACCCGTGTATGTACGCGCTGGGGGTACGCACCGTACATACACGGGTGGGGGTACGACTCGAACGTACAGGGGTGTACATACACGGGGGTTCGACACGTACAGGGGTGTACATACACAGGGGTTCGACACATACAGGGGTGTACATACACGGGTGGGGGTACGACTCGAACGTACAGGGGTGTACATACACGGGGGTTCGACACGTACAGGGGTGTACATACACGGGGGGTTCAACACGTACTCACGGGGGCTGGGGGGGGTACGGCGCGTACTCACGGGGGCTGGGGGGGTACGGCGCGTACTCACGGGGGCTGGGGGGGGTACGGCGTGTATGCGGGCACATGTCTCCATGGTTGCAATGGGAGTTTGGTGCGGACGGTGTTTTTTCCATACGGTTGTGACACCGGATGCACGGGATGGATCGTACTTGCGCGGTCGGACTTCACTTTTCACGTTTGTACGGTAATTCGTCCGGGGAGGTGTCGGACACATTTTCCGACCCGAGGACGTGTGGGGAATTATTCCCAATGCGACTCGTATGGGCTTTTTACCATGCGAATCGTGATTGCCAGTTTGTACGGCACTTGTACAATTCGTACGGTAAAAAGACCAGATACGAGTCGGACGGGCAATTTTTTTACCAGATCGTGATCGGCACCAGAGTGTTTAAAATACCAAGAGAACCCAAATATAATGGTCAGGGACCATGGGTAATAGTTTGCTATAGTTACACATTAGTCCCTGACTAGGGAGATCAACAAAACAAACAATAAATATAGGTCTGAAATAAGTGCTATATTAAGGCTGTCCAGCCAGATCGAGAATTTTAATAATGTTTCAAATCACAAAAACAAGAATAAAGTGGGACACAATCCTGAGTCCAACGCAACACATATAACTATAACTCACACCCTGACTTGCACTGCTGATTACCCCACATATTACATCACTCATGAGATCTTCGGTGACATCATTGACAATATCAGTGCAACATTTGCTGGAAAATTATTGGTGAAAAAACTGAACTTTGCAGAGACGCAAGCCATAGTTACCTTAGGGCACAAGTTATAGTTACTGCGATAACTGTATAACTGTAACTATAATTGCCACATCTCATAACTATAACGTCCCAGGATGCTTTTTTCGTGAAATTTGGTGTATATATAAATATATATATATATATATATATATATATATATATATATATATATATGGTGAGCAGTCTAAATATCGAAACTTTAATGTCGACCTACAATAATATCGAGTTAAGAATATCGAAGGGACAGAATATCGATGTCAAGAATATCTATGGACAGAATATCGACCCTAAGGTAAGTAATATCGATTTAATTTATATCGATATTAGTAATATCGAAATTAGTAATATCAATATGAAATATATCGATGTTACTAATATCCATGTCACTAATATCTATATTTATAATATTACTATGTGTTTTATTATGTATTTAATATGTATGTGTTAATTATTTTTTGTTAAGTGTTCTACTGGTTTAAAAATATATGTATACAATTTGTATATGTTAATAATGGTTTTTTTAAAGTTAATTTTGTGTTTTAGTACTTTAGCGGGTTGTGGGTTTATAGGGGAATAGGGTGGGAAGTAATTTAATTATATGAATTTAATTATACATTTTTGGGAATTATAAAATAATTTAAAATAATGTTTGCTTTTAAATTCTGTAGCGGGTTGTGGGTTTATAGGGGAACAGGGTGGGAAGTAATTTAATTATATGAAATTAATTATACATTTTTAGGAATTATAAAATAATTTAAAATAATTTTTGCGTTTAAATTCTGTAGCGGGTTGTGGGTTTATAGGGGAATAGGGTGGGAAGTAATTTAATTGTAATTAAGTAATATTTTTATTTATTTATTGGTATTGATAATTATATTATTGTTAATTAAGTATTAAGTGGTAATTAATTATTATTAATTGGTAATTAGTTTTTATTAATTGATTAATTGATAAATATGTTAACTGGATTATTTTATTATTTGAGTGTTTTGTGTGTTTATAGGGGAATAGTGTTGGAAGTAATTGAAATCTAATTAAGTAATTATTAAATTTGTTGTTGGGTATTGATAATTAATTAATTGGAGATTAATTATTAATTGGTAAATATTTTACATTATAATAATTTGGTTATGAAAAATAATTTATTGTTGATTAATAATCAATTGGTAATTAAATATGTTTAAATATTATTTATTGATATTTCTAATTAATATACTAATACGTAATTAATAATTGGTAAATAATGTATAATAATTAATAATTTGTGTATAAAAAATATGTAATTGTTTAATATTTTTTAATTGGTAATTAGTGTTTGATGATTATTTTTTGGTCTAAAAAATGTAATTGTTCAATATTTTTTAATTGGTAATTAATATTCATTAATTATTATTTATTGGTATTTATTAATAATTTATTGCTAATTAATTATTTATTGGTAGTTATGTTTTTAATAAATATCTATTGGTATTTGTAAGTAATTTTGAGTTATTTAATAATTAAATTATTAATTATTTTAAAGAATTATTTTATTTATAAGTATGATATTTTTAACTTCTAAGCTATCCAACACTTGCCCTACTGTTGCACTCTCTGGAGTTAGAATAGTAATTTTTACCCCTACGCAATCCAACACTTTCCCTGCTGTTGCACTCTCTGGAGTTGGAATAGTAAATTTTACCCCTACGCTATCCAACACTTTCCCTACTGTTGCACTCTCTGGAGTTGGAATAGTAATTTTTACCCCTACGCTATCCAACACTTTCCCTGCTGTTGCACTCTCTGGAGTTGGAATAGTAATTTTTACCCCTACGCTATCCAACACTTTCCCTACTGTTGCACTCTAAGGATTTGGAATAGTAATTTTTACCCCTACGCTATCCAACACTTTCCCTGCTGTTGCACTCTCTGGAGTTGGAATAGTAATTTTTACCCCTACGCTATCCAACACTTTCCCTACTGTTGCACTCTCTGGAGTTGGGGTAGTAATTTTTACCCCTACGTTATCCAACAGTTTCCTTACTGTTGCACTCTCTGGAGTTGGAATAGTAATTTTTACCCCTACGCTATCCAACACTTTCCCTACTGTTGCACTCTCTGGAGTTGGAATAGTAATTTTTATCCCTACGCTATCCAACACTTTCCCTACTGTTCCACTCTCTGGAGTGGGAATAGTAATTTTTACCCTTACGCTATCCAACATTTTCCTTTCTGTTGTTTTTTATGGAGCTGGAGTAGTAGTTTTATTGTCTCTGCTATTTAATATTTTTTTTATTATTTTAGCTAATTTAGTATATAATTAATTTTAACAATATTAAAATTAAATGTAATAGTTTTAATTTGTCAAAAAAAATTATTTATTTTTTATTTATGTTATTGTTTTATGTGTGTAATGTTTTTGCAATTGTTAATATTTTTAAATAATGTATAATTTATTAAAATAATTATTAAAACATTATTAAGTAAGTATATATATTATATATTATCCAATCAAGAGTTTGCCTGGAAAGAGAGGACGCCACACGGGTAAGTTCAAATCTTGACACCATTTATTCACCGAAGGCAGTGACAACAGGCAGACATCGCGGCAACTTGAAATCCCTCCCGACGCGTTTCGTGCTATGGAGCACTTCCTCATGGGATGCTGGGATCGTGCTGAATGAAAACGGCAGTCTTTTGCACCACATTTAAATCAATGAAACCCCGCCTTGAGTGGGCGTGGCCACCCCTGTGGCCTGATGGTCAATGTAGTGCAACTGTGCTACTTCAATGAGTTTGCCATGTTTCAACCAGCTTGCAGTCAATGTAATCCCCAGTGGGTGTGCACACAGCATGCCAGTCTTCATTCAGCACGATCCCAGCATCCCATGAGGAAGTGCTCCATAGCACGAAACGCGTCGGGAGGGATTTCAAGTTGCCGCGATGTCTGCCTGTTGTCACTGCCTTCGGTGAATAAATGGTGTCAAGATTTGAACTTACCCGTGTGGCGTCCTCTCTTTCCAGGCAAACTCTTGATTGGATTGTTGCGGCACCGCCTGAGCCGCGAGAGTGACCCCGCTGCGCTTCGCGCAGTCCTGTTGATGTGCACAACGCATTTCAGCACAAAGGAAGGGTGAGTGCGATTCAGCGAGTGGAGCGGCAGTACAAAGACTGGCATGCTGTGTGCACACCCACTGGGGATTACATTGACTGCAAGCTGGTTGAAACATGGCAAACTCATTGAAGTAGCACAGTTGCACTACATTGACCATCAGGCCACAGGGGTGGCCACGCCCACTCAAGGCGGGGTTTCATTGATTTAAATGTGGTGCAAAAGACTGCCGTTTTCATTCAGCACGATCCCAGCATCCCATGAGGAAGTGCTCCATAGCACGAAACGCGTCGGGAGGGATTTCAAGTTGCCGCGATGTCTGCCTGTTGTCACTGCCTTCGGTGAATAAATGGTGTCAAGATTTGAACTTACCCGTGTGGCGTCCTCTCTTTCCAGGCAAACTCTTGATTGGATTGTTGCGGCACCGCCTGAGCCGCGAGAGTGACCCCGCTGCGCTTCGCGCAGTCCTGTTGATGTGCACAACGCATTTCAGCACAAAGGAAGGGTGAGTGCGATTCAGCGAGTGGAGCGGCAGTACAAAGACTGGCATGCTGTGTGCACACCCACTGGGGATTACATTGACTGCAAGCTGGTTGAAACATGGCAAACTCATTGAAGTAGCACAGTTGCACTACATTGACCATCAGGCCACAGGGGTGGCCACGCCCACTCAAGGCGGGGTTTCATTGATTTAAATGTGGTGCAAAAGACTGCCGTTTTCATTCAGCACGATCCCAGCATCCCATGAGGAAGTGCTCCATAGCACGAAACGCGTCGGGAGGGATTTCAAGTTGCCGCGATGTCTGCCTGTTGTCACTGCCTTCGGTGAATAAATGGTGTCAAGATTTGAACTTACCCGTGTGGCGTCCTCTCTTTCCAGGCAAACTCTTGATTGGATATTATATATTATGTCTATGTTTAATTAATTTTTTATTAAATTATATTTATTAATTATTAATCTTTAACATTGTGAAATATATGTAATTATGTTTATTTTATTTATAAGTATTATTATGTTTATTTAACATATTTTTTATAACCAAAAAAAAAAACGATATTTTTAAAAACGATATTTTTGACTTCTATATTTTATTTTCGATATTTTTGTACTTACCATGTTGTAGATAGGATGTCGATATTCTTGACATCGATATTAGTGTTGCGATATTTGTGTAGGTCGAATTTCTGACTTTCGAAATTTTGTCAGAGAACCATATATATATATATACATATATATATATTACCTACTAGTGGTCTCCAGTAGGTAGTTATAGTTAGAACCTAGTTTCCATAGGAAAAGCGTTTTTTACTTTGCTAATAACTTTGGCGTCGTTTGACGAATCTTCACGCAATGATCCCCAAAAAAATCTATCCTGGTCAGCTCCTATCCTGAAAGTTTGGGAGTGATTCGTCAAGCGGGGGCTGAGAAAAAGGGGGGCCCCAAAACGCGTTTTTTGTGTGTTAATTTCCATAGGAAATTTTGAGACAGGCTACAGCCCGAACTGCTGAGCGAATGACACCAAATTTGGTAGAAAGGTAGCTCTTGGTTCAGAAAGCGACCTTTTTTTTAAATGGTGTAAATCCGTTCAGTAGTTGCTGAGAAATTCAAAAAATAAAAGTTTTGATTGGGGCAGCGGTGGGTTCGCGCACAATCCCGACCACGCGCTTCACTGTGATTGGCTGCCAACACTCCAAACCAGGAAGTATTGGCAGCCATCTTGTGACTCGATAGAACCGAGTCACAAGAGAACAGTCGAAAAAAGATTAAAAGAGAAGAAAAGGGGCCAGGGTAGAAACACCCTGACCCACTAGTTCTGCTCACAGGGGTCACACAAGGACCCCCAGGACCAAACATTTTTTTTACTTAAAAATGAAGGGGGGCTGCCCCACTTCATTTAAATGAGCCCCCGGGTGGGCCAGGTTCTGGGGGCAATCCTATAACTATATTGCGGGGGCCTGCGGGGCCTCTGCAGTCCCGGGGACCGCCACCTCCCTGGGGCTATGTAAATTAGGAGCGGTAGGGCACATGGCCCTTCCGCAGTCCCGGGGGGCTCCGAGGCCCCCCCCAAGCTCTGGGGATCACCACTCCCCAGGGCTTTAATTTAAATAAGTGGGGGGGCTTCGCGGGCTCCCTGAAGCCCCGGGGAACACCACCTCTCTGGGGTTTTGAAAATAGAGGGGTGGGGCTGCGCAGCTCCCCTGCTGGAGCCCTTTATGGCCCTGGGGACCGCCACTCCCCAGACCGGTTTTTGCAATGTCCCAGGGAGTTCACCCCGGGACGTTGTTCTTTGGTATGAGAGTGTGGAAGCATGTCTCACACACTGTCATAGCAAACCCTGGTTGCTTCGTTGAAGAGAGAGGAGGAAAACCTGCTCTCGGTTCAATGAAGCAAAGCAGGACTGCTTTTGGGCAAGTGGATCCGTATGTTAGCAGTTCCCGTTGCCCAAAAGGATTGCTGGCTCCGGCAGGAGGCGGGGTGCCGGCGGAGCCGTGGGGGCATTGGGGCTCCCCCCACGATCACCAACAGAGAGGCCAGGCCCCAGCGGATGGGTCCCCGGGGCCAGATGTGGCCTGGGAGAGGGGCCACACGGCCCCCCTCCCCTTGGAAAAAAACAAAATATGTAGATGTGGGCATTCCTTGGGGGATGGGATTCCTGAGGTGAATGTAAATGAATGAAAGTGAACGCTTTCTATTTTTCCAAAAAGTTTGGAGTCCGGACCCAAGATCCTAGTGTGAATACGAAGGGTGCGCGGCTCTCAGTGCAGCCCCCTAGTGTGAATATGAAGAGTGCACGGCTCTCAGCGTGGCCCCCTAGTGTGAACACGCTGGGTGCGTGGCTCTCAGCGCTGCGCTCGAGTACTTCTCAGGTCTTTAAAACACGAGAAGCATATTCAAGGACACATAGGTGCCGATCACGATCCGGCAAAAAATTCCCCCGTGCGACTCGTATCGGGTCTTTTTACCGTACGAATCGTACAAGTGCCGTACGAACTGGCAATCACGATTCGCATGGTAAAAAGTCCATACGAACCGCACTGGGAATCATTCCCCACACGTCCTCGGGTCGGAAAATGTGTCCGACACGTCCTCGGACGATTTACCTTACAAACGTGAAAAGCCAAGTCCGACCGAGGAATCACGATCCATCCCGTGCGTCCGAGCGTACAACCGTATGGAAAAAACACCGTCCGCACCGAACACCTATAGCAACCATGGAGACATGTGCCCGCATATGCGCCCAACACTCCCCCCAGCCCCCGTACGTCCGACACGTACCCCCCGTATATGTATACCCCCACCCGTCCAGGTACACCCCAGTACGTTCCAGTCGTACCCCCACCCCAGTACGTGTCGCACCACCGTCAATGTACACCCCCCCACCCCTGTACGTGTCGTACCACCGTCTATGTACACCCCAGTACGTTCCAGTCGCACCCCCACCCCAGTACGTGTCGTACCCCCCGTGTACCTACACCCCAGTACGTTCAAGCCCCACCCCCACCCCAGTACGTGTCATAGCCCCGTCTACCTACACCCCAGTACGTTCCAGTCGTACCCCCACCCCAGTACGTGTCGTACCCCCCGTGTACCTACACCCCAGTACGTTCGAGCCACACCCCCACCCCAGTACGTGTCATAGCCCCGTCTACCCACACCCCAGTACGTTCCAGTCGTACCCCCACCCCAGTACGTGTCATACCCCCCGTGTACCTACACCCCAGTACGTTCCAGTCGTACCCCCACCCCAGTACGTGTCATACCCCCCGTGTACCTACACCCCAGTACGTTCGAGTCCTACCCCCACCCCTGTACGTGTCGTACCACCGTCAATGTACACCCCCCCACCCCTGTACATGTCGTACCACCGTCAATGTACACCCCCCCACCCCTGTACGTGTCGTACCACCGTCTATGTACACCCCAGTACGTTCCAGTCGTACCCCCACCCCAGTACGTGTCGTACCACCGTCAATGTACACCCCCCACCCCTGTACGTGTCGTACCACCGTCAATGTACACCCCCCCACCCCAGTACGTGTCATAGCCCCGTCTACCTACACCCCAGTACGTTCCAGTCGTACCCCCACCCCGGTACATGTCATACCCCCCGTGTACCTACACCCCAGTACGTTCCAGTCGTACCCCCACCCCAGTACGTGTCATACCCCCCGTGTACCTACACCCCAGTACGTTCCAGTCGTACCCCCACCCCAGTACGTGTCGTACCACCGTGAACCTACACCCCAGTACGTTCGAGCCCCACCCCCACCCCAGTACGTGTCATACCTCCGTGTACCTACACCCCAGTACGTTCCAGTCGTACCCCCACCCCTGGACGTGTCGTACCACCGTCAATGTACACCCCCCCACCCCTGTACGTGTCGTACCACCGTCAATGTACACCCCCCCACCCCTGTACGTGTCGTACCACCGTCAATGTACACCCCCCCACCCCTGTACGTGTCGTACCACCGTCTATGTACACCCCAGTACGTTCCAGTCGTACCCCCACCCCAGTACGTGTCGTACCACCGTCAATGTACACCCCCCCACCCCTGTACGTGTCGTACCACCGTCTATGTACACCCCAGTACGTTCCAGTCGCACCCCCACCCCAGTACGTGTTGTACCCCCCGTGTACCTACACCCCAGTACGTTCGAGCCCCACCCCAGTACGTGTCATAGCCCCGTCTACCTACACCCCAGTACGTTCCAGTCGTACCCCCACCCCAGTACGTGTCGTACCCCCCGTGTACCTACACCCCAGTACGTTCGAGCCACACCCCCACCCCAGTACGTGTCATAGCCCCGTCTACCCACACCCCAGTACGTTCCAGTCGTACCCCCACCCCAGTACGTGTCATACCCCCCGTGTACCTACACCCCAGTACGTTCCAGTCGTACCCCCACCCCAGTACGTGTCATACCCCCCGTGTACCTACACCCCAGTACGTTCGAGTCCTACCCCCACCCCTGTACGTGTCGTACCACCGTCAATGTACACCCCCCCACCCCTGTACGTGTCGTACCACCGTCAATGTACACCCCCCCACCCCTGTACGTGTCGTACCACCGTCTATGTACACCCCAGTACGTTCCAGTCGTACCCCCACCCCAGTACGTGTCGTACCACCGTCAATGTACACCCCCCCACCCCTGTACGTGTCGTACCACCGTCAATGTACACCCCCCCACCCCAGTACGTGTCATAGCCCCGTCTACCTACACCCCAGTACGTTCCAGTCGTACCCCCACCCCAGTACGTGAAATACCCCCCGTGTACCTACACCCCAGTACGTTCCAGTCGTACCCCCACCCCAGTACGTGTCATACCCCCCGTGTACCTACACCCCAGTACGTTCCAGTCGTACCCCCACCCCAGTACGTGTCGTACCACCGTGAACCTACACCCCAGTACGTTCGAGCCCCACCCCCACCCCAGTACGTGTCATACCCCCGTGTACCTACACCCCAGTACGTTCCAGTCGTACCCCCACCCCTGGACGTGTCGTACCACCGTCAATGTACACCCCCCCACCCCTCTACGTGTCGTACCACCGTCAATGTACACCCCCCCACCCCAGTACGTGTCGTACCACCGTCAATGTACACCCCCCCACCCCTGTACGTGTCGTACCACCGTCTATGTACACCCCAGTACGTTCCAGTCGTACCCCCACCCCAGTACGTGTCGTACCACCGTCAATGTACACCCCCCCACCCCTGTACGTGTCGTACCACCGTCTATGTACACCCCAGTACGTTCCAGTCGTACCCCCACCCCTGGACGTGTCGTACCACCGTCAATGTACACCCCCCCACCCCTGTACGTGTCGTACCACCGTCAATGTACACTCCCCCACCCCTGTACGTGTCGTACCACCGTCTATGTACACCCCAGTAGTTCCTTGCGCACCCCCAACACAACCTCCTAAGTACGGAGCGCACCCCATGCCCCAACATCACAACCGCATGTACGAGTCGTACAAAGCCACACACAAGGACATAATCGTACAACCAAATGGCCCATGTACACACCGTACACACGCTCAAAACGCACGTACACAACCAGGACAAAACAAAACAACACAAGAATACACCATTGGAAAGGCACAAAGCCACTAAACATGGCCAACAACCACTAAAATAACACAATCACTGACCTGCAACTGCCAAAAACAAACAGAGGCCCAATACACCACCACTCCTTATAACACACCCACCCAAAATTCAAACACTGCCACACCCACCCATGGACCAATAAAAAGGGCCCACACACACAAACCATGAGCCTTTGCAACAGACTCACTGCTGCCAGACACCACAGAACCAGACTACAAGCTACACCACACCTTACACTTGCACACCTTCACACGACCACCCTCACAAACACCCTCTCATCACATTCACACACACACACAACCATCCTCACCCCCCCCCAACATCCACACACCCCCCACACCCACACCATCCCCACCCACACCCCTCACCATGCCCACTACCAAGAATCCAAAGTTCAGTCACCGAGAGTTGGAGGTCCTTGTTGATCAAATCCTCAGAGTCGAGCCACAGATCTTTGGAACATTGGTCAGAAGCACCAGCCAGGCAGCCAAAACAGCCATGTGGCAGACCATCGTCGATGCTGTGAATGCCGTTGCGGACACCAGGAGGACCAAGCAGGATTGCCAGAACAGGTGGTACGATCTGCGGAGGAGGGTCAGAGCCAAGAGGCAGGAGGAACACGACCAGGCCAACGCCACCGGAGGAGGGCCCTCCCGCAGAGCCGTACAGTACCATCCCTGGGAGGAGAGGGTGATGGCCATACTGCCGGTGGAGGCAGTTGAAGGAGTAGAAGGACTCCGAGACCCGGGTGAGTATACAAACAACGCACCTCACATGGGGGGAACTGCAACCACAACCAAAATTACTAACAGGCACGCAACCACCACAAGCCATCGCATGACTCAACCACACTCCATGAGCAGGCACATGCCACTGCTGCCACCATGCCCCATGCACCCAGCTGGACAATGTCAAGTCACAGGCCACAGAAGACAACAACACATGACACGGTAACCCGGATGGCGGGAGGCTGGGCACCAAAAATCACATAGTGCGACTCCAAAGCAGACAACAATGCCCTCTGCCCATATGGCCTAGGTCACAGCCAGACAAACAGTGTGTCCCAACACAGGAATGACTTGCCAGCAAATGGCGGACGCCTTGCATCAACACATGGGAGTGAAGGCACTGTTTTGCACATGACAGCAGCTAATGAACAGCCAACATTGTGAAAGAGTGGCAGCACACACAACCACAGCAGCAGCGCACAGACACACAGCAGACAAAATGGGTGCCTGGAGATCAGAAACAAACTCACATCAACAGGCCAAGGGCCACTCAAAGATCTGCAAACAGTGTGTGCCCAGGAAGCTGGGCCAAGGTGACAGAGGGTGACACACGGAGGGAGGGAGAGGGGGACACAGAGGGAGGGAGAGGGGGACTGAGAGGGAGGGAGACGGACAGAGGGAGGAGGCTGACACACGGAGGGAGGGAGGAGGCTGACACACAGAGGGAGGGAGAGGGGGACAGAGAGGGAGGGAGAGGGGGACAGAGAGGGAGGGAGACACAAGAAGACGGACAGAGGGAGGAGGCTGACACACAGAGGGAGGGAGAGGGGGACAGAGAGGGAGGGAGAGGGGGACAGAGAGGGAGGGAGAGGGGGACAGAGAGGGAGGGAGACACAGGAAGACGGACAGAGGGAGGAGGCTGACACACAGAGGGAGGGAGAGGGGGACAGAGAGGGAGGGAGAGGGGGACAGAGAGGGAGGGAGAGGGGGACAGAGAGGGAGGGAGAGGGGGACAGAGAAGGAGGGAGACACAGGGAGAGCAAATCAGTCCTTTGGTGTGTGGGAATGTCTGCTCGTCAGCAGGTGGACTGCGTGCATGTAGACAAGGGTGGCCAGTGCCAGAACCCCCCCTCTTCATCATGGCAAAACGCAGGGCCATGTCACAACCTGTACACGAGCACAAGGACAGCTACCTGCATCATATATGTGTGGATCCACTCCATGTGCACATGTACAGTGCTACAAGGAAGGCGCAAATGCATGGCTCGCCACACCTGCACACTCCACTGCTGACTGCAGTCACACTTGACGCAGCAAGTAAGACTGTGCCACACATAGTTAAAGGGGCCAAATTGGTGCCCAAGGGACACACCCATGCACAAGTGCACTGTGAGTGGAATGCAAGACAGATCCTAATTCCAAGAGGAAATGTGCCAACTGTGAAACGGATGAAACATGGATGTTGCATGGACCAAAATTAACATTTTCTCTCTCACACACAGGTCAACGTCGTGCTGCACCCCCCAACACTGGGGGGGAACACTCACAGGACCCGGATCTGCAGGAGACCGATCCCACCGGCAGCGACCACTCTCACCACTCTGCGGACGACCCCGACCGACCTGGCCCCTCTGGTGTCCAACCACCTGCAGCACCTGCGTCAGGTACAACCGTGCCAACCACCACCCCCACTCCTGCCACATCCCAGGAGACACCCAGGATCCCTGCCCCAACACCACAATGCAGCCAGGCTCGCCAGGAGGGACACGGTGTCCCGGGCACCCAGGAGGAGGCAGGCGACAACGCCAATGCCACCCCTCAGGGGTCCCGGAGACCCGATGTGCCCACAAGTGCAGGCCAGACGCAAGTGGGCAGGGGTGGTGGGAGTGGAGGACGGCGGAGGCGCGAGCCTGACCAGTTGGCTGGGGATCCGGTATTTTCCCATGTCCGTAACATCCTGGACTCATACCGGCAGGACACCACGGGCATGGCCCAGGTTGTGTCCGTCCTCGAGGGGATCAAGGTCCAGCAGGCCCAGCAACATGCGGAGCTAATAGCCTGTCTACTGGTACACCAACGGAGGATGGAGGACAGACAGGCTGAGCAAGTGACGGCGTTCCAGGGGATTCACGCTACACTCCGTCGGATGGCCGACACCATGGCCGACCCTCCCTGTGCCAGAAGGCGGAGAACATCACCACCCACAGGGAGGGATCAGGAGGAGGAGGAGGAAACATCCGACGGAGCATCCCAGACGTCATCACGGCCTGCTGCTGAGGTTCCCCGCAGGAAGCCGGGTCGTCCACGGAAAGGACCGTGAGGGTGGCTGCTACATCACCATCTCCCAGGACACCTGGCCTGGCACCTGGCCCACTGGAGCAACAGCATCACAGCATCAAGAGACATTCTCTGCCACATGGCCCTGCTGGTCACTGGCTGACCAATGTTGACAAAGACTGTGGCATGGACTCTGAGGATTTCCAATGGCAAGGACACCAACTCCCCTACTGAACTTTGGATTCCCTAATCCCGGAAAGCCCCTCACTTTGTCCCCCCCCCCCCCAATAATAAATCACACTATTAAGAGTAGATGCCTGCTGGTAGCATTATTACCTAACATGTGTCTTGTACAGTCTAAACATGCCTGAGTCATCTGTTCACTTCAACCATCCACACCCTGGGGCCTGAGTCTGGCACAGGACACATGGGTCACAGTTTATTAGGCAAGACAGACATGGAGCACCATACACACCCGTGATGGGCAGAACCAGCTGAGGGGGTGGCCGAACAACCGTGCTGACAGACACATTGAGTACAGCAACAGTCATGCGCAGAGGTCAGGGATCCTGGCCAGTGTCCTGGGGGTCACCCAGGTATGTGTAGACAGGTGGCAGAACCATGTCCTGCAAGCTTGAGTCCGGTGGATGCAGAGAATGGGGTAATGGACAACGTTGGATGCATGGGGATGGCACATGTCACAATACCCACACAGTCATGGACATCATGCCCAATACACAGTCTCAGCACACACACACAGCTTGCATCTTGCCACTCGACACATTGACACATAGCCACAATCAGGGAATACCATGCCAGACATGCAGGATGCACCGTGCCAACACACCAGCATTGACTGAGAAGAGGCACCTTGGAGGCATAGGGACACCTTTATTAGTCATGTATTCGGGATTGCAGAGGCAACTTGAAGTACACATGAACACATCATGTGGAGTAACATGTGGGTCCAACACTGGCACCCCCCTTCTGCAGCACAAATGCGTGATAGCCATGGAACTGGCACACAAGTGTCGGCTAACAGCTAAATACCCACAGCTGCACACGGAGAGCCTGACATGCACCATAGATCCGCTGATGTGGAAGTCCCACGCCATGTCAAGACAATGTTAACCGTATGTGTCCGAGGGCAGTGTCACACACATTGATGCCATCATCACAATCCACTATCCCATCACTGATGACTGACAACCAGGCAGCCCATCTATTCAGGTGTACCCAGCTGCATGTCGTGTCCCATGGGGATGCGACATGTCTGCAGAGGAAACAAACCCCGACCGGGGCAGTGTGCACACATCGTGAACAACTGCCACACCCAATACACCCCAGATGCATCCCTTACCCCATGGAGACTTCCAAACGTGTCCGTGCCTGTAACGCTGAGTCAGCCCACGATGTCATGTCCATGAGGAATAGCAGTGCCACAACAATGCAACCAGCAAACGGCATGCGCAGGTACCTGGGGAAGAGAGACACACAAGAAGTCAGCCACAAAAAGCACAGCCACTTGCATGTGCATTTACTCGACACATGTATGGATGACAACATGCTAGGTCACAATTATGACTGGGGAAATACTACCATCACTGCCACCATCACTCCAGTGACACACCCACACACACCTCTGACCCACGTGCCATACATGCAGGTGGAGACACACATCACAACGCATGCCACACGGGGACCAATGCGTGCACACTCAGACACTGGTACTCACCACTAAGCAAAGAAGTCACGTATGAGCCGAGTCCGGATGTCCTCTTGCGGCTCCACATCCTCCACATCACTAGCCCCATTGCCAAGCCCTTCGTCCTCCACGGGTGGATGGTCCTCGTCATGTTGATTCAGGATGAGTGGCACAGCTCTTTCAACTGCCATGTTGTGCAGCATGCAGCAGACCATGAAGATCTTGCAGACCTTCGCCGGGGCATAAGGGAGTGCACCGCCGGTCTTGTGGAGGCACCGGAATCGGCTCTTCAGCATGCCAAACGTCCTCTCTATCACTCGCCTTGTCCGGCCATGGGCAGTGTTATAGCGGAGCTGGGCTGGCGTGATGGGGTTGCGGAGAGGTGTCAGCAGCCAAGGTATGTTGGGATAGCCAGCGTCCCCTACATGGGAAGCACATGGACATCGTTAGAACTGGTGAAGCGGTCGTGCTGGTCGGCTATACAGAATACAGGACAGACAGACTGTACCCACCAACAACACATGCCCGTTCGTTGCGCAGCTGCATCATCATATCAGGCATCCCGCTACGCCTCATGATGTAGGCATCGTGTGCTGATCCTGGGAAACGAGCACAGACATGTGAAATCACCATATTGGACAGACACACCACAAGGGCATTGATGGAGTGGTAGTGCTTCTGATTGCGGTACGCCACCTCCCGTGCGTGTGGTGGTACCAAACCTACATGTGTCCCATCTATGGACCCAATGACATGGGGCATCCCTCCCAGGGCATAGAATCCACGCTTGACCTCAGTCATCTGTTCAGGGGTTGGGAACTTGATGAAGTCATCCAGGTGAATCAACATGGCCTCCAAGAAATCATGCAGCACACCGCTGAACATGCTCTGGGACATGCCACCAACATGAGCTATGGTATTTTGGAAGGTACCCGTGGCAAGAAAATGTAGGGCAGCCATTACCTTCAGCTGGGGTGTCAGTGCCGTAGGATACCTGTGCTGCGGTTGCAGGTGTGGTGCCAGTCTCGCCGTCAGCTCCTGAATCAACGGTTGGGTGAAGCGGTAGATCCGGATCCTGTCATTCTCCTGCATGGTAGCCAAGTCTGGAATTCTTCGGGCAAGAGGCGGCGCTCTGGAGTAATTTGGAAGTGACAAGGAGGAGTGAGTGCACTACGAGAACAACTCATGTCTACTGAGCACATGTAAATCTGGCAATACACACATGCTACATAGGGAGTCAGGTATGTGCTACATGCCCAGGACACGTATGGATGCAAGGTGACACTCCTTCCAAGACCCAGCTACACATGGTGATTGAGAACCTCCCCATGCCACGCCATGGAAATAGCTGTGTCCCAGTGCAAGTGCACAGCCCGACGCAAGACAGGAGTGACATACACCCACACATCAGCAGAAGTGGAATGCCGATTGCAGAGACTGGTAGCGGAACACTGGAGCCACAGGTCACATGACATTACACTAGTCCAGCCCACACACCTTGCCATGAAGGTGCACATGTCATGACTCACCACACATTCCTTGTGAGGATGCTGACATGGCCTTGTCACGCTACTCCGTGTCCCATGCATACATGTGCACCTCACATCCGATGACACATGTGGCATGGTGTGCGGAACAGTGTGCAATGACAATCTACACACAGCCACATGTTGGTTGCTGCAACAGCTGCAGCTTTTGAGGGTGCTACAACATCAACCTGATGTAAATCCCAGACACATATATGACATAGTCACATTGTGCACTGTGGGTAGTGACAAGTCATGTGTCATGACCCCTGTACCGGGCATCATGGGACACTTCCGTGTGTTGGTGTCCGTGCCATACCAGTGACGCTCACCCCAAGTGCGCAGTCCCACATGCACACATGTCAAAGGAGTCAAGGGCATGCCTGGCACACATTGCACCCTCACACAGTACACCTGTACACATCTCATCATACATCTGGTGCCTTCTCCACTCAGGAGGCATGTTCCACATCACAGCCTGTGACACCTGTGCCCCACACATGTAGTAATGCACAGACGATGCCTTGATGTCCATTCCTGGACAAGTTTGTCCATCCATGGACAAGTATGTCCGCCCTATTCCTACCTGTGTGTCGCCTATCACCACAGTGATGTGTAAAAACCACCGTACTGCTGCTGAGAGGGCCTGTGTATGTTCCCAAATCACTGTGGGAGTGCTGCCGTATGTGTACCCATCGTGATGGCGAGCGTACAGGCATTTGTACGGTCCGTAGCACTACGAGTACGCATACGCGTGCAGACCCATAGTGATAGTGAGCGTAGATGCGTGTGTACGGCCCTATCACTATGGGTCTGCACGCGTATGCGTACCCGTAGTGGTATGGACCGTACACTCGCATGTACGCTCACTATCACTATGGGTCTGCACGCGTATGCGTACTCGTAGTGGTACGGACCGTACACACGCATCCACGCTCACTATCACTATGGGTCTGCACGCGTATGCGTACTCGTAGTGATAGTGAGCGTACATGCGAGTGTACGGTCCGTACCACTACGGGTACGCATACGCGTGCAGACCCATAGTGATAGTGAGCGTGGATGCGTGTGTACGGTCCGTACCACTACGGGTACGCATACGCGTGCAGACCCATAGTGATAGTGAGCGTACATGCGAGTGTACGGTCCGTACCACTACGGGTACGCATACGCGTGCAGACCCATAGTGATAGTGAGCGTACATGCGAGTGTACGGTCCGTACCACTACGGGTACGCATACGCGTGCAGACCCATAGTGATAGGGCCGTACACACGCATCTACGCTCACTATCACTATGGGTCTGCACGAGTATGCGTACCCGTAGTGGTACGGACCGTACACACGCATCCACGCTCGCTATCACTATGGGTCTGCACGCGTATGCGTACTCGTAGTGATAGTGAGCGTACATGCGAGTGTACGGCCCGTACCACTACGAGTACGCATACGCGTGCAGACCCATAGTGATAGTGAACGTAGGCATGCATGTACGGGCCGTTGCCATGCATTTGGGGTGCCCTAGGGCCCCGAAACGCACCGTACCTGTGTGTGATGCTCCAAATTACATAGGGGACAAGTATTAAGGCCTACATGCATGCTGGTTGTCATGGAGACCAAGTTCAAATTTCGAAATTGTTCTGGAAGGTGCACAGCAGAAGTCAGTTGGAATTCTTCTACTTTGTTGCAATGTGTTTGTCATGCAGGAGAATGAAACCGATAGAGAACCCACAGACTGCTAGGTTTGAAGGGATTGGTGGAAACATAGGATGCAAATGTGAGTGACCAATCACTCTGTACTCCTGTGCATGAGACTGGGCAGAAGGGCACATATAAGGCAGCCAGGTCCCATGAGGGAGCACTTGCCTGCACATCTTGCATTCGTCGACCCAGCTGCTGCTACTGATTCCCTGGAACCATGTCAAGGGCTGTGGAGAGGACACAGCCATTCACCCTGGAGGAGAACATGGCTCTGCTGGATGTGATCCTCCCACAGTACTCCATGCTGTATGGGCGACCAGGGTATCAGGTGAGTGCATAGGCCACTGCCACAGACTGTCCCTATGTTGTGACTGTGACTTCTGCCATTGTGTCCAGGTGTAACACACATGCCATGTAATGTCGGGGGGGTCCCAGGTGTGATAGGCCCCCACCCCTCCTGTCTCAGGGCACTGCTGTGAGTGATAGGCCCCCACCCCTCCTGTCTCAGGGCACTGCTGGGAGGACTCTGCACACACCCCTCCTGTCTCAGGGCACTGCTGTGAGTGATAGGTCCCCCCCCTCCTGTCTCAGGGCACTGCTGGGAGGACTCTGCACACACCCCTCCTGTCTCAGGGCACTGCTGTGAGTGATAGGCCCCCACCCCTCCTGTCTCAGGGCACTGCTGGGAGTGATAGGCCCCCACCCCTCCTGTCTCAGGGCACTGCTGGGAGGACTCTGCACACACCCCTCCTGTCTCAGGGCACTGCTGGGAGGACTCCACACCCACCCCTCCTGTCTCAGGGCACTGCTGGAAGGACTCTGCACACACCCCTCCTGTCTCAGGGCACTGCTGGGAGGACTCTGCACACACCCCTCCTGTCTCAGGGCACTGCTGGGAGGACTCTGCACACACCCCTCCTGTCTCAGGGCACTGCTGGGAGGACTCCACACCCACCCCTCCTGTCTCAGGGCACTGCTGGGAGGACTCTGCACACACCCCTCCTGTCTCAGGGCACTGCTGGGAGGACTCCACACCCACCCCTCCTGTCTCAGGGCACTGCTGGGAGGACTCTGCACCCACCCCTCCTGTCTCAGGGCACTGCTGGGAGTGATAGGCACCCACCCCTCCTGTCTCAGGGCACTGCTGGGAGGACTCTGCACACACCCCTCCTGTCTCAGGGCACTGCTGGGAGGACTCCACACCCACCCCTCCTGTCTCAGGGCACTGCTGGGAGGACTCTGCACACACCCCTCCTGTCTCAGGGCACTGCTGGGAGTGATAGGCACCCACCCCTCCTGTCTCAGGGCACTGCTGGGAGGACTCTGCACACACACCTCCGATTTCAGGATATGTACGCTTGGAACATACACGGTGGGGGTACGCTCAATGCATTCGAGGTGAGGGTACGAGTCTACTTACACTGGTGTGGTGGGGGTACGCTCCATGCATACGCGGGTGGGGGTACGGGTCGTACTTACACTGTTGGGCTGGGGGGTACGCTCCATGCATACGCGGGTGGGGGTACGGGTCGTACTTACACTGTTGGGCTGGGGGGTACGCTCCATGCATACGCGGGTGGGGGTACGGGTCGTACTTACACTGTTGGGCTGGGGGGTACGCTCCATGCATACGCGGGTGGGGGTACGGGTCGTACTTACACTGTTGGGCTGGGGGGTACGCTCCATGCATACGCGGGTGGGGGTACGGGTCGTACTTACACTGTTGGGCTGGGGGGTACGCTCCATGCATACGCGGGTGGGGGTACGGGTCATACTTACACTGTTGGCATGGGGGGTACGCTCCTTGCATACGCGGGTGAGGGTTTGAGTCGTACTTACACTGTTGGCATGGGGGGTACGTTCCATGCATACGCGGGTGGGGGTACGGGTCGTACTTACACTGTTGTGCTGGGGGGTACGCTCCTTGCATACGCGGGTGGGGGTACGGGTCGTACTTACACTGTTGGGCTGGGGGGTACGCTCCTTGCATACGCGGGTGGGGGTACGGGTCGTACTTACACTGTTGGCATGGGGGGTACGCTCCATGCATACGCGGGTGGGGGTACGGGTCGTAGTTACACTGTTGGCATGGGGGGTACGCTCCTTGCATACGCGGGTGAGGGTTCGAGTCGTACTTACACTGTTGGCATGGGGGGTACGCTCCATGCATACGTGGGTGGGGGTACGGGTCGTACTTACACTGTTGTGCTGGGGGGTACGCTCCTTGCATACGCGGGTGGGGGTACGGGTCGTACTTACACTGTTGGGCTGGGGGGTACGCTCCTTGCATACGCGGGTGGGGGTACGGGTCGTACTTACACTGTTGGCATGGGGGGTACGCTCCATGCATACGCGGGTGGGGGTACGGGTCGTACTTACACTGTTGGGCTGGGGGGTACGCTCCATGCATACGCGGGTGGGGGTACGGGTCGTACTTTCACTGTTGGGGTGGGGGGTACGCTCCTTGCATACGGGGTGGGGGTAGGGTCCGTACATATCCGTCCCCACGCTATGTGATGTTTGTGCGGCCCGTACCCAGGCCTTTGCCACGTGGGTACGATCCGTCCCGCCATTGTTGGGGTGACGTGTGTGTGGGCGTGGTACGAATCGTACCCACGCTCTTCAGGCGTGGGTACGGGACGTACCTGTCTGGTTGTGTTGCCGGTTCGCGTGGTGACGGACTTCCGTTGTGGCGGTCGCTGGCTTATCAGGACACGCCCCCACCCCCTCGTGGTGACCAGGGCATGGGAGTCAGGTATGTCCAGGCCATGTGTGGTGTGTGACTTATGTGGTTGTTTTGTGGCCTGCCCTGGTCGTGCCACCCCCACCCCACCCCACCCCACTTTCCCCCCTACCTTAGTTATTCTGACCTTCTGCGGCGTCTGCGTCGTAACCTGTAGAGGAGGTGTACTGCTATGAGGGCAGGGATGACTCGTAGGTTCGGGTCCATGTCTGTCCGTCGCGTACTGGTACTCCTTGATCGCGTCGTCCTGTCGCGTACGGGTCCTCCTTGATCGCGTCGTCCTGTCGCGTACGGGTCCTCCTTGGTGGCGTCGTCCTGTGTGTCCGTCACGTACTGGTCCTCCTTGTTCGCGTCGTCGTCTGTCCGTCGCGTACTGGTGGTCCTTGTTCGCGTCGTCCTGATTTCCCGGCAGTTTTTGGCTGCCGCAAAATATTCACCGTGCGGGGTGACGTCGGTGCGAATCGTGATTCCTGGGTCGTGAATGGCTGGCTGCGAGCGTCCCGACGTCAGGTCGGCGCTTTCCCGGATCGCATTGGTAGGTGTTTTTTTGTTCGGTCGGGCTTTTTTACGATTCGTACGGTAATGGTGTACCCGTGCGAATCGTAATTCCTTGTTTGTAAAAATTGACGACCGGGTACGCGTCGGACGGAGAATATGCTCCGTCCGACGGTTCGTACCCGGTTTTTACCGGATCGTGATCGGCACCATAGCTGAGTTAACAGCACTTTATTGCAGCCATAATAGTGAAAAATTTAGCGCACCCTTCACAAGCTGGTGCAAACAGCCCATATCACCAGTTTACCAGCGATAGCAGCCTCAAAAAGCATCGTCACGGATGACCCCGGCAAATATTGCTAATGAGATGCAGAGTAGGCGTTCTCATGCAAAAAGCAGCGAACACACCACTTTGCAACTTTCTCAACCACCAGCAAGATTGGCGAAGAGACTCCAAAACAGGCGATAAGGTGCGTTAGCACCATGAAGTTTAGACGTGCTCTGACCTGGTGTAAAGTCGGACTACAACCTGCAATATGAAAGGGAGCCCAGCCCACAGCCACACCTGAATGACAACAGATGCAATGGAGCCAACGATCTTGCAGCTCGGACACCCCCCGCCACCAGCCCCTTGTCCACCATCCCCCCTGACCCCCCTCCCTGACAAACAAATGTGACAGCAACCTTCCGAAATCTGGAACGTAACAAATTGGGTGATGTTGCACAATTATAATAAAAAAGATGCATGTGAGGTTGGACAAATGAGAATCTCAGTCATCTGTGGATTTACATATAAAACATTTTATTTAAACAAAACAACAAACTAAAAGTAGGTACAGCCATGGCGTGTCATCCCTCGACAATCTGTGAATCACAGCCTGCAAGACAAAAAGCAAGATAAGATTGTGCTTCATGCGCCCATCAAAGGAGACAGAGAGAAAGAGAGAAAGAGTGAGAGAGAGGAAGAGAGAGAGAGAAAGAAAGAGTGTGAGAGAGAGGAAGAGAGAAAGAGAGAAACAGTGTGAGAGAGAGAAAGAGAGAGAGAAAGAGAGAAAAAGTGATTGAGGAAGAGAGAGAGAAAGAGAGAAAGTGTGAGAGAGAGGAAGAGAGAGAGAGTGAGAGAGGAAGATGGAGAGAAAGAGTGTGAGGGAGAGAAAGGAAGGAATGGAGATGGAGAGTGAGTGCCGACACTGTGGACAAAACCCTTACAGCTCACCTCTCCGCTATCGGTGTGTCTCCAACCACTAGCCGGGACATAGTGCAGCCCTCAAGCTCACATAGTATCAAATCAGTAATGACAGAGTACATACAACCGCACACGCCTAAATCGCTGTCCCACCCCTTCACACCCAGGCTGCTCCACCCCATCCACTCCCACTGGCCAGAGGTGTTTGTTCATTCCTGCGCACCCAGGCTGCTGCACCCCATCCACCCCCACTGCGCAGAGGTGTCTGCCCACTCCTGCCTCTCTGTTCACCCTCCGCCACTGGCATATGTCCAAGAGGTCCCACCACATGCCGAAGCAACCTCCTAAGTCGTGGCGTACACGCAGTTCAGCCGAGCTCACAATTCAGATCGGGTCTAGATTTCCAAGATGGTGTATCAAGGCCACGCATCATCGCAGGCTGCACACTCGCTCAGCTCTGGTGGCACTAACTCAGTGGAACTCAAGTCATCGCCACGTGACGGGGGGATCGACAATCTGTGAATCACAGCCTGCAAGACAAAAAGCAAGATAAGATTGTGCGTCATGCACCCATCAAAGGAGAGAGAGAGAGAAATAGAGAACGAGTGAGAGAGAGGAAGAGAGAGAGAAAGAAAGAGTGAGAGAGGAAGACAGAGAGAAAGACAGAGAGTGAGAGAGAGAGAATGAGTGAGAGAGAGACGAGAGAAACAGTGTGAAAGAGAGGAAGAAAGAGTGAGAGAGGAAGAGAGAGAGAAAGAGTGTGAGAGCGAGAAAGGAAGAGATGGAGAGGGAGAGTGAGTGCCAATACTGCGGACAAAACCCTCACAGCTCACCTTTCCGCCACCGGTGTGTCTCCAAACACGTGCCGGGACATATTGCAGCCTTCAAGCTCACTCATCTGAAAGATAGTATAGAATTAGTATCGGCAGAGTACATACAACTGCACACGCCTTCATCGCTGTCCCGCCCCTGCGCACCCAGGTTGCTGCACCCCATCTACTCCCGCCGCTCAGAGGTGTCTGTGCACACCCAGGCGTGTGTCTGTGCACTCACGCTGCTGCACCCCATCCACTCCTGCCACCCAGAGGTATCTGGGCACACCCAGGCTGCTGCACACCATCCACTCCCACCGCCCAGAGGTGTCTGCCACCCCTGCGCACACAGGCCTCACTGCTCACCTTCCACCACCTGCGTGTAAAAAAGAGGGCCCACCACGTGCTGCTGCAAGCCCCAAGCCCACAGCCCGCGGACAGGGCACCCTCCACATCATGCAGTTGCCACCAGGTCTCACATTTGGCACTGCGTCTTGATTTTATCATGGCAGAGGACATACCAGTGCACCCGCCACCATCGCAGGTTGCACACCCGCTCAGCCCTTGCGGTGCCACTAACTCTGTGACCAGTGAGGCCACGCCACGTGGTGGTAGGCCCCCACTGTTCGATGGCTCAGGCCTATACTACGGACCAGCAGGGCACACAAAACCTGACCTGTCCAGACTGCTGGGACGGGGCATCATCGCAGGATGCACACTCGCTCAGCACTTACAGTGCCCCTACCTCAGTGCACTGAAAGTCACCGTCCCATGACGGTGTGCCTGTGCCTGCCACAGTGCATCCGGTGCCACCAAGTCTGAAATGGAAATGGCGTGGAGCACGTGCACCCAGTCCTTTTTATTGGCAGGGTTACATGTCCCTTGACACCTGTGCTTGATGGGTGTGGTGTGGGTGTAAACCAGCCGTCAGGGAGTGGCTGTGGCGTACTGATAACTAGACCTGTGAGCAACAGATCACTACAATGAAAATCTGGGCCATGTAGCGTTGTTGTCCCTCCCTGTATGCTTAAGCAGAGTGGGCTGGCCTGGCGTATGCCAGTCCTGCATGAGGCTGTGAACAATGATTTCGGAATTCTGGGCGTTGTTCCATTCTGGGATGTATGAGGAATCAACTGATGTGGGTGTCCCTGTTGTAGTGCTGCTGCCACCCGGGCCGCAAGCGCCAATGTGTCACCCTGTGACCCAAGTCCCAAAACATGGCCAACATGGAAGGAATGGAGAATCACTGACCCTACATTCATCCATACTTCCACATATGAAAGATCATGCACATGACATATCTGTGTGGATATGGATGTTTATTGCACATTCAGTGTAGTGTTGCAGCTGAAGCAATACAGGGCCATGCAAAGCCCAAATTTCCGTTTTTGGCACATGGAGGGGTAGCCAATTAGAGCCAAGCTCATGCTCGGGCTCCACCAACATATGTACTTATCCAATCACTCTGCCAATTCTGAAGCACTTATAAATTCACTATACACTCTCCTTGCAGTACTCTAATGATCCAGTCTCTACCTATGTACTTATACAATGACCGAGACAAAGTTACATAACCAAAGTGTTCCCCACTGCCAGAGGTAACATGGTTGCGAGCGCTGTCCACGGCAGAATGTGATGTGGTAGGGCCCAGGGGCAGCATCATGCATACATAATGAACACACAGACACAGTTAGATAGATAGTGGAACTGGGTACTGGCACGTGCGCTCGGCCCCTTTTTATTATCAGGGTCACATGTCCAGTGACGTCTGTGCTGGATGCGTGTGGGGTGAGTGTAAGCCAGCCCTCAGGGAATGGTTGGTGCTGGCAACAAGTACAACAGTAATCATTGGATCACATACAGAGATTCAATCATAAAGGGTCCATGACTTGTGCTGCACTAAGGCAGGGACACCAGATGTGAAATAATACACAAAAGATTCTATCGTAAAGGATTCATGACTTGTGGTACACTGAGGTAGGGGCATCAGATCTGAAATCATACACAAAAGATTCTATCATAAAGGGTCCATGAGTTGTGGTGCACTGAGGTAGGGGCATCAGAAGCATTCCACGTGTGCACAGCTAGCGATGATGCGTGGTCCGGGAGGGCCGCACAGGTAGCAATGTCTGTTGCCTACTGGACTGCGTCAACTGCAATCGCAACTCGATCTGAATTGTGAGCCCTGCTGTCCGCAATGTAGATCGAAGACAGTAGTCATCAGGAATCGAGGAATGCTTTTTGTCACTTCCTTTTGACAAAATCCGAGGACATAGAGTACAATTCTGTCTGCAATTAATAAATCTTGTCTCAATGTAAATTGTGAGCTCTGCTGACCGCAGTGTGGGCATATGGAACAAAAGATGAAATATGTATGGACTACATTGTCGAAATATGTAGGTTTCAGGGACGTTATAGTTAGTTGCCTACTGGACTCTGAAATTAATGAATCAAGACTGAATTTGAATTGTGAGCCCTGCTGACCACAGTGTAGGCTGGAAGCAGCGGTCCGCAAAGGCCCACAGCCATGTGGCGCTGACTTTAGCTGCACAGATTGGGAGCATTTGGTCTTCTTAACCGATTATAGTCTCACACTATTTGTAGCGATACTCATTTTGAATTGTGAGCCCTGCTGACCGCAGTGTAGGCCGGTAGCAGTGGTCAGGAAGGGCCCACAGCCACAAGGCATTGACTTGAGCTGCACAGACATAGTGGCACCTGAAGCATTCAGCGTGTGCGCAGCTAGCGATGATGTGTGGTCCGGGCGGCCGCACTAGTAGCAATGGCTTTTGTCTAATGAATTCTGCCTTGATAAGGCTACATGGAGATGACGTTTGGTGCATTGAGTTAGTGGCACCTGAAGCACTCAGCATGTGCGCAGTCTGCGATGATGCGTGGTCTGGGCAGGCCGCACTGGGAGCAATGTCTCTTGCCTACTGGCCTGCGTCATCTGGAATTGCGACTCGATCTGAATTGTGAGCCCTTCTGTCTGCAGTGTACATCGAAGGCAGGAGTCTGTACAGACATAACTCTGTGGTGCTGTGCCTCTTGGTTCCAGGGGGCCTGTGTCGAGGAAGGCGGCGGTCACAGCGGCGGCCTCGTGGCAGGGTGAGGGCCGCCACTGTGGCAGACAGGTTGGCCTTCCCAGAAGTAAACCACACCCAGAGTCCAGGCCTATTTATTCACACTCCTACACTGGAGTTTCGTATGTTGGACCAGCCCACTCCGCTTCCGCTTACAGGGGGGAGCAACAGCTAAATGTCCAAGATCTTTCCCACTGCCTAAGGTAACATGGTTGCTTCCACTGTCTACACCACCACAGCACATTGCACATTACCGCTACACTTGGCATTGTGTGCATTGTTATTGATGGGTGACTTGCGTCCTTCACACATACTTGGTTGCCACATCATCCCAACATTCAGCTGTTGTGTGGCTGAGGGGCCATGCCGGTTTGGGAAGGTCCGCTGTCCTGTCCTGCTTTTCCCCAGTAAAATGCAGGTGTTTAATTCTTACTGCTAACGTGGCTTTTCGCCTGTATTTGGATCGCATCGCAGATTTAGCTGGTCATTGAAAATATTGGGATGTGGTGTTTGAGTTATTTTTGCACGGGAACGCCTACTCTGCATATCATTAGCGTTAGATGTTTCTCTCATTTGTGGTGCTTTTTTTAGCGGAAGCTATCGCTGGAAAAGTGGCGATATTGGCAGTTTTCATCAGGTTGAGAATGGGATGATAATTTAAAATCACAGAAAAAAGCATAGGTTTAATGACCATTAAAATTAGCAATTAGCATTTATAAAACCTTAGAAATTCACTGAAAAAAACATAGGTTTCAGGGACGTTATAGTTAGTTGGACATTTCACCGTTATAGTTAGTTCAGCTAACTATAACTCGTGCACCCGCAATGCACTGCTGATGACATCACTTATTACATCATTCATGACATGGTCAGTGACATCACTGATGACATCACAAATTACATCACTGATGACATCATCCACGTGAAAATCTGATGCACCTCTTCACACTCTAATATAACCTTTGATACACTCACTGTAAAATACAGACTACCATTTTCGAAACCATTGACACATCAATACCAGTTACTACATACGTACTCACTGATTCCTAGGTCTACACACTCATCCACTCATTCACCCATACAATTAAAGATACATGTAGTCACTCATCAATACATCACTATCATAAGCACTCATACACCTACATTTGCACTCAGACACCACCACTCATCCTGAGCTACTCACACACGTAGTCAGTCATGCAAATAATCAATCACACTTCCATTTACTGACCCATACAGTTATACACACACACCACATCACTTATTCAAACAGAAACAAACACATACTTACTCTCTTATGCAATCACTTATACAAGTACACACTCATTCATACAGCCACTCTCACAATCACTGACTCTCACGTATAGTCATTTATATACTTCAACTCGCACATACTCTGCCTTTTACATATGTAGTTACTTGGACATGTACCATTGAGACATCCATTCACTCACCAACACACCCATACAGACACTCACCCACCCATACGGCTCTTTCCACATGCACTCTTGAACCCATTTACACAGTGAATCAACCACTCAAACATCTATGCACAGAGTCACACACCTTCCACGCATCCACACACACACTCCGGCAACCCATACAAATACTCAGACAACAAATCGATGACCCATATAGACACTCATGCAGCTACTGAGCAACCCATGCAGCAGCTTATACATCAGACAGACTAATACAGACATTCACACAGTTTAGTCACTAACCCATGCATTCAGTAAGACACATGTAATCACTCACTTAAACAGTCAGTCATGCACCTACTAAATCCTCCATCCAGACACTTATACACCCACTCATTCTTCAATACACCTTGGCATATATATAATACATATTTACACTTTAAAGAAAAACACTGACACTGGATGATGTCATCAGTGATGTCACTGACCATGTCTTGAATGATGTACTATGTGACATCATCGGCAGTGCATTGCGGGTGCGTGAGTTATAGTTAGCTGAACTAAGTATAACAGGGGGATTTCTATGGTTTTGTATGAGTGAAATGTCCAACTAACTATAACGTCCCTGAAACATATGTTTTTTTCAGTGAACACACATATATATATATAGAGATAGATAGATAGATAGATAGATAGATAGATAGATAGATAGATAGATAGATAGATAGATAGATAGATAGATAGATAGATAGATAGATAGATAGATAGATAGATAGATAGATAGATAGATAGATAGATAGATAGATAGATAGATAGATAAATAGATAGATATCTATATCTATATCTATATTTGTTTTTCACAGAAAGAGCTAAAGGTTACTGGGACGTTATAGTTAGGAAATGGAATTTAAAAAACATAGAAATTCACTGCAAAAACAAAGGTTGCAGGGACATTATAGTTAGGCTCAGATGTCACTCATACAAAACCATTGAAATTCCGCAGTTATAGTTACCTGAGTGAACACCTACGCTCGCAATGCACTGCTTATGACCTCACATATTACATTACTCATGATAACAGTGACATCACTGATGACATCTCAAATGACATCACTGATCACTTCACTGATCACATCATCCAGTGATTATGACTGTTTTTTTAAAAGTTTATGAGTATTAAACATATAATCCAAGGTACCACAAAAGAACATTTAGGAATTTCTACTGTTTTTAAAAATCCATTTACAAACTATAACGTCCATGCAGCCTTTGGTTTTTCTAGTGAATTTCACTGATTTCTAACATTTTATTTTCTAACTGTAGCCTGTGACCTTTGAGAGTGGGTGTATGAGTGGCTGTATAGGTCTCTGAGTAGGTATGTGAGTGGTGGTTTCTTGGGTGTGTGGGTGTGTTTGAAAATGGCTGTATGGTTTTGTGAGTGGGTGTGTGAGTGGCTGCATGGGTCTGTGAGTGAGTTTGTGAGTGACTGTGTGGGTTTGTGAGTGGGTGTGTGAGGGGCTGTATGATTCTATACTTTGGGTGGAGAAAGGGGACAGGGCCACCAATGAGTTCTCAGCAATCCTGCTGTGTGCGACTTACTGGTGGTGACAGGAGGGTTTTTTGGCCCACAGCGACACTCAACATCAAATAGGATTTCATCCCTCAACCAGTAGTGCACCAGAAGGCTTGTTTGCAGAATGCTAGTCAAATGGTGTTGGCCTCCAATGAGCTCCCAGCAATCCTGCTGTGTGGGGATTAGTGGTGGTAACAGGATGGATTATAGGCACCCAAGGACACTCAGCATCCAAGGGGACTTCATCCCCCAGCAAGTAGTGTGCCAGGAGGTACGTTTGCAGAGTGCTGGACAAAGGGGGCGGGCCACTGATGAGCTCCCTGTAATCCCGCTGTGTGGGACATAGTGGCGGTTACAGGAGGGGGTCTTGGCCCCCCACAACCCTCAGCAGCCAAGGGGACTTTATCCCCCAATCAGCAGCATGCTAGGAGGCATGCTTGCAGAGTGCTGAACAAAGCGGGCAGGGATTCTGATGCTCTCTCAGCAATCCTGCTGTGTGGCACTTACTTATGGTAACAGGAGGTATTCTTGGCCCCTTACGAGTCTCAGCAGCCAAGAGGACGTCATCCCCCAACCTGTAATGCAACCAGAGTGCTGGTCAAAGGGAGCAGGCCTCCAAATGACCTCTCAGTAATCCTACTGTGTGGGACTTACTGATGGTATCATGAGGTGCTTTTGACCCCCATCGACTCTCAGCAGCCAATAGGACTTCATCCCCGAACCAGTAATGCACCAGGAGGCGTGCTTACAGAGTGCTGGACAAAGGGAGTGGACCTCCGAATGACCTCTTAGCAATCCTGCTGTGTGGGACTTACTGGTGGTAATAGGAGAGGTTCTTGGCCCCCAAGGACCTTCAGCATCCAAGGGGACTTCATCCCCCAGTGAGTAGTGCACCAGGAGGAGCATTGGCGGAGTGGTGGTAAAAGGGAATAGGACCTTTATAATTTAAGCCCTGGGGAAGTGGTGGTCCCTGAGGCTTCAAGCAGCCCCAGGAGGGAGATCCTTACCACCACCCTCCAATTAAAAAAACTAAAGCCCTGGGGAGGTGATGGTCCTTGAGGCTTAAATCTGCCCTTGGAGGGGGGGTTCGCTGGCCCCCTCCAATATTTACATGAATTCCCAGGGAGATGGTTGTGTCCCGGTCCCAAAGAGCCTAAGGAGGGAGGCCCCATGTGCCTCCTCTATTTTAAACAAAAATGCCCGATGATCTGGCCCACTCGGGGACTCTAATCAAAACATGTTTCTGCAGCAAATTCTTTTTATTTAATTGCTTTTTGTCCCTATCAGGGTAACAGGGGGACCCCAAGACGACAAATAGAGGGTTTGCATATTCTACCCTTCTTCCTGGGACTCGGCTGAAACGGAGTCCCAAGATGGCTGCCAAAAGTTTCTAGTTGAAGTGGTGGCAGCCAATCAGATCTCAGCACGGGGACGGTTCGCAGAGCCTTCTCGGCCCTACATGTACAATTTTGGTTTTTCTTCAATATCTCCCAAACTACTGAATGGATTTACACAAAATAACAAAAAGGGTTCTTCCTGGACCAAGAGCTACTTTTCTGACAAATTTGGTGTAATGACATCCAGCAGTTCAGGCTGTACTTGTGTCTAAAAATCTCTAAGGAAATAAACAATGGGAAAAAATAATGTTATCCCCACTTTTTCTCGCCCCGCTTGATGGATCACCCTAAAACTTTCTATGCGAAACAAGAACCGCTGGTGCACTTTTTGGGGGAAGTTTCATGAAGATACATCAAACGGTGCCAGAGATATTGGCAAGTTCTTTGTTTTAGCCAAGCCTCTTTGCTGATTGTTGTTCTTGCTGTGACCATATGGTAGGCAGCCATTTTGTGCAGCCAGCCAGTGTGTTTTTGCCGTAGGCCTGCATGTGTTCTTTGTTGTGGCCATGTCTCCTTGCTGGTTGCTGTTATTTGACCATGTGGTCATCGGCCATTTTGTGCAGCCAGCCAATGATTTTGCCAAAGGCCTGCATTTTCTCTTTGTTGTGTAGCCAGCCAGTGTTCCTTTGCCATAGTCCTGCATGTGTTCTTTATTGTGGCCATTCCTCCTTGGTGATTGTTGCTGTTTGACCATGTGGTCGGGGGGCATTTAGTGTAGCCACCCTTTTTTCCAGTTTTTGAAGAGAGATTGAGAGGAGAGGGCTATGCCTTTTTGCATTTGTTCATTGTTTTTACTTTTCCCTGATATCAGTTTAATTATTATTTTGCTTGAGAATCATTGTGTAATATTATATTTGTATATTTATCAAGTTTTACATTACATGCTTTTGGTACTTTTCACCTGCACAATTTTGCCTTCCACTGGTTTTCTCATAGTCCCCTAGTATTCAGGCAATTAAATATTGTTATTTTTTTATTTTATTTTTCATTTTCATTTTTCTTTTAATTTTCTTTCATTTCTTTTATTTTATTTTTTAAACTGAAAAAAAAACTTTTTAAAGTATGTTCACCTTCTATCCACTACCTAGCCAACATATGTGCACAGCCGCACAACAGCATTCATTTTTTAAGGACTATTCCATTTTCCCTTGGACACCCTGCCTGCCATAGGCGCACAACACACACCAGCATTACATTTTTAAGGTTTATTCCATTTCCCCCGGGACACCCTGCTTGCCATAGATGCCCAATTCACCCCAGCATTAATGTTTTAAGGCTTCTTCAATTTTCCACCCACCTCTCTGACTGCCACGTTTCTCCCTTAGATGTACGCATTGAACACAAACCAAATATTTACAATGTTATCCTGAAATTCACTGTTGTTGGCAGTTATCGAGGATAATAAGGATAACTTAAGTAACCACTCTATATTATATTGTCTGTTCTAATTCAAACTGCTACGATGCCGTTTCACTAAATGTTTTTCTTTCTTGTTTGCTTTTAGGTGCACAAGAGACATCACTCAAAGTACTGCCAGACAATCACATGAGCCTTTCAGTCTCTTCAGCTTGTGCAGCTAAGAGCCACTGCCAACTGACAGCATTAAGATGACCCCAAAGAAAGATGCTTTCAAGAAAGTGGCCTGTGGGGAGGACAAGAAGCATATTTCCACCAATGGCGTGCTGGCCACAACCTTTTTTGGCAAACTTGTGCCTGCTGCACCGGCCTCAGTGGAGCAAGCTGGGAGCAACACTCCTTCATCAACAGCACCACCGCAAACTAAGCCCAAGCCCAAGCCCATGTCTCTCGCAAGGCAGCCTCTGCAATCATGTAGACGCCAACGAGCAGTGTCATTGAATTGGATTTGTCTTTTTCCCAAAGTAGTACCCAATCGTTTATGGAAAGTGGACAACAGCCGCAGCCAGCAATGGATCTTACTGTAGGAGCAGAACAGGAGGTTGAGCCTCCTGCTGAGCAATAACCTTCTCTTTTATGACCATTGGCGGCTTCCAGATCCCTGGCAAGGAGAAGGAAGGGTATTCCACCATCTTCTCCAAGCCCCCCTTCTGATGATCAGGACATGCCAGAAGAGGCTCAAGAAAAGGAAAGTTCATGAAAGCCTTACAGTTATGGAAAGGGATAAGGATGATGATGAGCCAATCATTGTGGAAGTTGGCACAGAGGAGACTAACATTACCCCTCCTATTCAACCTGCTCTAAGGGATGTGGCACCACAACCCCACCTGCTCCAGCTCTCATATTTGCAAGGCCCAATCTGAGACCTGCATCCCCCACTAGCTCTATAGAAGTGCACACTCAGAGAGCCAATCGTCGATGTGGACACACTCGCCTACCTTCAGTTCTTCGGACATAGGCAGTGTGAGCTGGGTGTCATTGGTGTAGGATACAAAGTTAAGTCTATGAGTACTAACATTGTTGGCCAGGGGGGTCATGTAGGCTTTGAACAGTGTAGAGTTGAGGAATGAGCCTTGAGGCACAGATGATGTTCTTAGGTTCCAAGCTAAATGTTGGTAGGTGGATTCTCTGGGTTCTTCAAGTGAGGAAGAAGGGGTCAATTTGGGGGCGTGTTTCCAGATTACAATGTGCTGAAGCCTCTTGATAAGGGTGTGATGGGCTGTGGTGTCAAATGCTGCTGAGAGGTTGAGGAGGATCAGGGCCACCATCTCTCCACGGTGGAGGAGAGTTTTGATTTCGATGGCAGCGATCAGGGCGATTTTGGCACTTTGATGTGGAATTTGGATTGGGAGATGTCCAGAAGATTGTTGTTCTCCAGGTGTTCTGTAAGTTAGCGGTTGATGGAAACAGAGAGTGGAGAGGGTGGTTCTTGAGTTCGGTGAGGTCAGTGGAAGGTTTCTTGAGAAGGGATTTCACTACTGCAAGTTTGCATTCTTTGAGGAAGGTGGCCGTGCTGATGGATGCAGTGGCGGCTCACAGAGGGAGTGCTGCGGGGTGGTGACCTGGGGCAGGGGAGGGGCAGGGTGGGGGGTAGTAGAGTGGGACATACGACAGCTTGGAGTAAGGTAAGTAAATAAAAAATAAAAATATTTACCTCACTTCATGTCATCGTATGTCCCACTCCACTACCCCCTCACCCGACCCCTCCCCCGCCTCACCCCACCACCCAGCAGCACTCCCTCTGCAAGCCGCCACTGGATGGATGTGTTGAGGATGGCAGTGAGCTTGTTGCTGATCATCTGCTCCTGAGGTTGAACATGTGGTGGAGGCAGGTGTCCAAGAGACCTCCTGTGTCGCTAGAGTTCAAGATGGCTCTGGTCTTTTGTGAGGTGAGCTGATCCCAGGTGGTGAGCTTGTGTTTGGGGTTTGCATCTGTGGGAGCAGGGAGACTGAGGATGTCAGTGGTGGGTTGGGGTTCAAAGTTTTTGTAGATGGTGGAGATCTTGTCAAGGAAGAATTCCAGCAGGGTGTCGCAGAGTTCCTGGGAAGGGGTGATGATGTTTTCGGTGGCTGTGAGATTGGAGAACTCTCTGACTATGTTGACGAGTGCTTTGCTGTGGTTGGAGCAGGCTTTGATGCAGTAGGCAAGAAAGCTCTTTTCCATTTCTTTCAGGAGTTGGTGGCATTGATTGAGGGGTGTCTTGAAGGTGGCTCTCTGTGTGGGCTCCTTGCTGGAGTGCCATTTTCTTTTGAGTTGCTTGTAGTTGTGTTTAGAGGTTCTCAGTTCCGTGGAGTACCAGCTGGCCTGTTTGGAGGATCTGTTGTGTTTGGCGGGCTTGATGAGGCTAACTTGTTTGGTGCATTCGGTTATCCAGGTCGAGAAGTTCTTGGTCACCTGTTCTAAGTTGGCTGAGGTTTCATGGTTGGAGGTGTTGAGGGCTTAGGTCCACCTGTTCTGTGATACTTTGCTCCAGCTGAGGAGGGAGGATCTGGGCAGCTTGATAGTGGTGCTGGTGGATCCTGAGGTGGTGAAGTGGATGATGGTGTGGTTTGTCCAGGTGAGATCAGTAACATGGCTGTACTTGACTCTGTCACTGCCATAAAGATGGGGTCGAGCATGTGTCCTACAATGTGTGTGAGGTTGGTCACCAGTTGGGTGAGGTCTATGTTGTTCATGTTCTAGAGGAGGTTGGTGGTGATGGTGTCGTTGAGGTCATTGAGGTGGAAATTAAGGTCTCCAAAGCAGATGTAGTGTTTAGAGGCAATGCAGGTATGACGTCACAAAAGCTGGGGCATGGTCCTGGAGGTCTGTAGGCGGGGGTGCCTCTGATGGTGGCTTTCCATCTGTTTGGAGTTGGAAGTTGAGATGTTCTTGATAGGGGTGGAGGTGTCAGTGGTGGTGATGCAGTGGATGGTCTCTTAGTGGATGATGGTGATTTCACCTCTGTTTTTGTTGGTGCAGTCTCAGTTTGCTGACTTGTAGCAATCGGCATTGCTGAACTGATGTCCGGTGCAGATGCAGTATTGAGTCAGGTCTCTGTGAGGAAGATGAGGTCAGGAGTGAGGGTGGTGATGGTGTTCCAGATCTCGGTGGGGTGCTTCCAAAGTAATTGTGCTTTGAGAATGAAGCAGTGAAGTTGTTCTGACATGGTCAAGTTTGGCATAGTTATGGTCACCATACGAGTGGATGCTCCCATGTTGCAGGTGAAGTGACAGTGACAGCAGAAAAAATTGACCTTTTGTTTATTGTGGAGAGGTGCGGTAATAGTTGATGTGGAGTCTGAAGTCAGGGCTCGGAGCTCGGTGGTGGTGTCGCTGAGCTTAGTGGGAGGGCCAGGGTTCCTGGCATTGAGCGCAGTCCAGGCGCTCACGGGTGCATTATTGCAGATGGGCTTTCCTGTGGCATGCTGGGAGTGCATCCACAGCGCATGTCTGCTCAAGAGCCATGATGCAGCCTCTATTAAGTAGATCTTGGGAGGAAGTAGGGGGACAGGGGGACAGTGGGCGGGGCCGGCTGGAACTTAGAGGGAAAAACATTGGGAGAAACGGGCAGGAGAGCAGCTCACGACAATGAAGAAGGAGAGGGGAGAGGAGTTGGCCTAACGGCTAGGGCGGTCGACATCGAATCTGGGGAACTGGGTTCGAGTCTCTGCAATGATGCTGAACATCCTGTGATTCTGGGCAAATCACTTAATCTCCCTGTGCCTAACAAAAATGAATGTGTCCTCATGTAAAGCAACTGGTGCTATGTAAAGCGCTCTGATACCCGATACCTTCGGGTCATGTTTGCGCTGTATAAAACTATTTTTTTTTAAAAAGGAAAAGCAACAAAAACAATGATAGAAAGGAAAAACCACACAATTCGTTCACTTAACAAGGCTACACAGTGGAAGCACAAAACATACAAAAATATTACAACCTGTACAATGTAAGCAGTTGGGGCACAGAGCAGGATACAGGAGACCAGGACAATGATTACAGGACTAAAGTGAGGATCAAAGCACAATATGAGGCCAAAACAACAAGCCAAGCAGAGTGGTTACAGTAAACGGCAGGTAGACAGTCAGCAAAGAGACACGAACGGCTGTTTAGGCAGCAGGGAGAGTTCGGGGAAGGACCTTATCTACCCAGCCCCCTTCCTCTCCCTGGCTTCTCTGGGAAGGAAATCCTCTCAACAAATGGTAGCTTAGTTGCGGCCCCACGCTTCTTCACAACTACTCAAAAAGCAGCTTGGCTCAGGCTGAACAACGGCTGACCAATCAGAAGAGGCTGGAAAAGAGCGGGAAACAGCCTTTACTCAAAGTTTTTACTTTGTAGTGCATTTCCCACGCATTTTATAGATCGTAAAGACTGCTGGCACGCGAGTCTTTTCATTGCAAGACAAACCCACGCATTTGAGGATAATCAAAAAAGGGGGCTTGGGGGGGTCTCCCCCCAAAAATATATCAAGTTAAATTACTAACAAATGTGTAAGCGACAAATAGAATTAAAAAATATATTCAGAGTTAAAGTATACATTTTCAACAGTAGGTGGCAGTGTTACACTGTGATAGAATTTTTCAGAGGCGGTAAGCTTTTAAAAGTATGCATGGTAGTGGAATGCGTGTTGAAGATGTTTGTAATGTGAATGAATGTAAATGTGTGGTAGTGGTAAACCTTGTGAAATGTGCGATGTAAAGATGTGCTTTGTGAAGGAAGGCATGGTATTGTCATACAACTGTAAGGGCTACCTTATGTAAAATTCAGGATAGTAAGTTCTAAAACTAATTTCCTGCAATAGTTATATGAAATCTGACCTTGACAGTTTTTGGACTTAAGGTCATTATTATTTGATACTTTGGATGATATTTCTAGGTCACCCGAATCCGAAGTTAGGCTTTATTACATTTAATAAAGTCCTCCCCATGTTAGCCTATGGGGATAGCAACACTATCATAGGGAAATCCAACTTTGGCTGTTTTTCCCTATCAGTGCATATAAAAGATCTTTTATATTGTGGCTCTGCTTTCTATAACTATGCACCCTACACTTTGTGTACCTAGGGCGGAATTTAGGGTGACTTATAAGTAATGGAAAGGTAGTTCATCACTTATAGTTCACTCGAAGGTCGGTCCTAGGAAGTTTTGGACTTAGGAAGTGGCTGTCATTCCAAAGTCGCATTTGGATGAAGTTTTTTTTTAAACCAGTTAGACTTGGCTTTAAAATGACATAAGACACCACAGCAGTGCACACTAAGGTGCATTAAAGCCACAGTTGTTTCTAAACCTACATGCCCTACCATATACTAGGGACTTACAAATAGGTTGTGCTTACCAATTTGAATGATACTAATCATCGTATACCTTTAGAGAAGAAGACTGACCCTGAGCCTGGTTAACAGAGCCCAGTGCACTTTTAGAATCAGTAATCACCATCACCAGTCCAAAAATAGGGGATGATCAGGAAAAAAAGGATGGCTTTTATAGACCCATCCCAAATGATATTCTAATTTCGTACAGACAAGACAAACAGCTGGGGGCATAAGGGACACCATGTAGATATGGACAATGTTGATGTTATCATCCCCATACAGATGACTTGGGTCATTAGTCCTGTGTACAAAGATTTGATCCTGTAATCCTATGAAAATCCTTATTGATATGGGTTGTGTTAAATTTGTAATCATAGGTAATGAGCAATATTGGGTGGTATGACCCACAGAACCTGGGGTCCTTTTCCTTTTTTTAGAAAGATGACTCTCCTTCCAATAAGGTGGAGGAGTGTATATTTAGAATGAATCAAAAGAAAAGGTGAATTGAAATTTTAGGGCAATAGAATTTAGACCATCTGCTTTGTTGCATGAGAAACCAAGAGTAACCTTTCTCAATTCTTGTCTTGTATTAGGTGTTTGTAGCATTCGGCTTTGTGTCACCTTCAACCCTGTAAGATTTTTTGTTCCTCAATAACATGCAATAAGTTTGCCGTATAACCAAGGAATCATTCTGATGCTTATAGCCTCTATATCCCAAACATCCTTCTGTAGAGAGAGTTCAAAATGGCCTCTGTGTGATTTTTCGTGACCTGGGGGCATATGTATCATGCGATTTTGTATTCGCAAATGCTGCGATTTGCAAGAAAACAGCGGTGCCATGTGGCGCACATTCATGCCCTTATGGCATGTATGTGCGCCATATGCGCACACATGCTCATTTCAGGGGTGTATCAGGGTGTCATCATGACACCCTTGCACCTTTGAAATTATTCTCAATTTGCGATTAGCAAATTGCGAATCGCAATTTGAGAATGACTTTCCATTCATTCCTATGGGCCTCCTGGCCCATAGGAATGAATGGGAAGGTATTCCTTAATTGCGATTTCGAAATTTGCTAATCGCAATTAAGGAATATTAAGAATTCGCAAAATATGTGTGAATTTTTAAATACATCCCGTTTTGCAATTCTCAAATAGCGATTCTCAAAAAATCGCTATTAGAGAATCGCAAATACGTTTTTTGATACATATGCCCCCAGCTCTTTTGTTTCAGTGCACCTATGCTGCCTATATTCTCAGTATTATCAAACCATTTGAAGCTACTCTGATGGGCCGTCTGTGCACTTTGTCCCCCGGTTTATTTTTAGGTAGCATTTTAATTGTGAGTAACTGGCTATAAAACTTTTCTTGGATGAAAACTGGAGTATAATTCTGAAGAGAAGGTGCTTGTTCGATTTTTAGAGTCATTTCTGATGACCGTAGATGATCCATTTCTTATTTGGAAATGTTATCCATAAGGATAGTGACAGTGAGATTTGCTCCTCTAATAATTGTTTTCAAACAGTCCCATATCATGTCTGGGACTGTAGAACTTTTATTTAGTACTAAAATGTTATAACCTTGGGCATTTGAATTTTATAACTAGAATCGGCTACTTTTTGTAGGTTTTGCCTGAGACAGTGTATGGGCTGTTGGCAACATTTTTTTTAAAAAAGGTTCAAACTAGGAAGGTAGGCAGTTTTCACAGAATTTGATTCCCACAAATTCTGTAGCATAACATTAAAATGCTGCGAGATTCACAGAATTCCATGATAGGGCAGAGTGGGCATTTGGCACTATTTTCTTAGGGCTAAATGAACACTTTCATCCAAATATGGATGCGAGGATGTATTTTGAACAAAAAAATAGCGCTGCCAAATACCAAATGCACTGCACTGCCTACCCCTCAGTGTCCTTGGGCGCAGAGGGTTATGTTCTCTGCTGTGCATTTCCCCAGCACCCTTATATAATCAGAGTATACAAACCTTATATACTCTTAAGTATGTAAGGGCACCGAGGGGTATGCGCAGCAGTGCAGTCAGTGGTTTTTAATCGGCCAGAAGAGGGACCTATCCCTCTATGTTAAAAAATCACTACAGATTAAAGTTTCATCTGCAGCCTTTTTTAAACATTGAGAGTTTGCTCCCTCTTCCAGCCTTGTTAAAAAAATAAACATTGCAATTTAATTCCACTGGCAGAGCAGCAGAATTTTTTAGGAATTTGGCGTTGCAAGATTAATGCAAAATTACAAATTTTCTCTGGGGTCATAAAAAATCCACCCACCCCTATTTAAAACCTGCTGAGAACCCACATATTACTTACCATTACTATTAGTTGGCTTTGATTACACTCTTGTTTCCTGGCTTCTTATTGGTTAGCAGCTCCTGCTCGCCTTCTATTTCCTCCTGGGGCTTCTGTGTTTGTTCCTGCTTTGGAGCATTGGCCACGTACAGCTTCCTATCTGCGACCAGTGTCCTGTTATTGGCAGCATGCTCCTGCAGGTACTTTTTGAAAAACATTGTTTTAGATGCATTCAATAAGAGTGCATGTGTCTCTAGTCCATCCCTCTCCATGTCCCTCTCCGCTCTCTGTTGTGTTGCTGCTCCGTCCCTCATGTTGCTGCTACAAACGTTTGGAAAAAAAAAGAAATGTATTGAATTCTGTAATTTTTACTTGGTAATAAGAACCAGCTTGGGCAAATAATTAATCCTAAAGAAAACAAGGAAAAGGTATTAAATAGCAAAAGTGAATATGCAAATTTCTATATGAAAGCCCCTCACTCTCAGCTACTTGTAGATCATCTGAAACAGTTGCTTCTGACTGGAGCTGGACCTCTGTTGCCAACATGTGGAAGTGAAGCCTCAAGTAAGAATATCACTGCATTTAACTTGTGAGGAACACCTGGTGAAACTGTACCTTTATGAAAATTTAAATTCTTTTGCATTTGACTTTTGACGGACACCTAGTGATGACTAGTGAGACTGCTGCTTGATGTAAGAATTTCAATGCGTTTGCATTTGACTGGCGAGGGATACCTAGTAATGACTTGTGGAACTGCACCTTCATGAAATAATACAAACACTTTTACTTTTGATGCAACAGATCCTTGTGTAACTGCAGCTCTTAGCATGAATTTTAAAGCTTTAGTATTTGACTTGAGAGGGACTTTCCACAACAACTTGAGTAATTATATATATATATATATATATATATATATATATATATATACACACACATATATATATTCATCTTCGTTTTCCCTTTCAGGACACCCTCGCGCACTCACGGAAGAAAAGCTGCTTTGCCAAAATGTATTTCTCAGTTCCTTTATTCACAGCATGCCAGTTAAAAATAAGGACTCTACGCGTTTCAGTCTCTACGGAGACCTTGTTCACGAGACTAGCAATAACTCAAAGGCTGAGGGATTTTTAAACTCACATCTAAAAAAATAATGACATCACTTCCTTAAAGGTGCAGCTAAGCATTCTGGTAGCTGTAGTGTGTAACCTAAGATGTTAATCAAATAACATTAACTTTCTCAGTTGAAATCATGATAGACAATTACATAAATCATATCAGTTGCACTACGAGATTCACAAAATAATTTCTCGGACCCACCATTGATGTAAATTATTAATTTGCAAGTTTTCTTCTCATTCAGCAACTAGTTATCAATTAAACTGTGGAACTAACGGGGCTACCGTTTTATCTCATCCAACAGTAATTCATTGTATGAACTAGAAAAATGAAACTTTTGATGTTGACATTTTGAATCTGACACAGCCAATAAATTAAGAAGTGTATGGAGCCCTCCGGTGGGTTTATATGCTTAAGAGGGTCCCCTTGATCTTAATGTTTAATTCGCTCATTGTTTTAGTGCACTGTATTCGATGGATTACATGATTTGCCAACAGAAAGATTGATACCACAATGAGCTGCCACCATGTTCACCCGTGACTCTACAAAAACCAATAAGTTCAGCCTTTGAGTTATTGCTAGTCTCGTGAACAAGGTCTCCGTAGAGACTGAAACGCATAGAGTCCTTATTTGTAACTGGCATGCTGTGAATAAAGGAACTGAGGAACTGAGAAACTGAGAAATACATTTTGGCAAAGCAGCTTTTCTTCCGTGAGTGCGCGAGGGTGTCCTGAAAGGGAAAACGAAGATGAATTAATAACGGCTTGACCCTGCCGTACCTCGAACGCACCGCCTAAGAGCGCCCACGATTCCTGAAGTGGGTCGTGTTGTGGAAGAATACATATATATATATATATAGAGAGAGAGAGAGAGCTCCACTCATCTCACGTACCCTCTGTCTCCTGTTAATTATTATGTGTTTTATGTGTAGGAGCCCAATAAATAAAAGTACAAAGTCTCAGCTTGTGCAGCGAAAAAGGCACACGCCCTCCAGCTAATACTGTAAACCAGCTCCATTCTTTATTTCACAGCAAACGTAAACCTCAACATATTTCGACAACCACTGTTGTCTCGATCACGAGTGGCAACTCATAAGTGACAAGCATTTGCAATGCAATAGGTCTCGCATTTGTAAGAGTTTGAGTTATTGGCATTGTTACGAGACATAATCTGGCTGTTTTACAAAAAATAGGAAACATTCAATAAGAGTAAACATGCATTTTTTAGTTAAAGTCCTTACTTAGAAGAAGCAAGGCTGGCAGTAAAAGAAGCACATTTTTGCCAGCCTTGCTTCTCGTAAGCAATGGCTAAAAGTACAAAATGCGTGTTTACTCACCTCTTGCAAGTTTTTAAAACACATAAATAAAAGGCATTGTCATGTTGACTTTTGTTTTCAAGTAGTCCAGACCATATATATTATGTCTGCATTCACATTTATTGAATGTTGCCTATTTTTTGTAAAACAGCCAGATTATGTCTCGTAAAGGGAGAGGAGCTCCTTTCAAACATAAATTTGGCATTTAGCTATTGAGACTGTGGAAGAATTGGCTTTGCTAATGGTTTACTACCCGTTTTTGATAGTCAGAAACTTATAAATGGGTTGCGTCTGCTAAGCATTGCACCTTCCACTGCGAATCACAACAAAGAGTAGAACACCTATTACACACTCATCCGTTTGTGGGGGCATATTATCAAGCCAGGCGATAAAATTATCGCCGCTCTAGCGGCAGAAAACTGCAGCTAAAACAGCGATAATGGGCTTGATAATATGCTCTATGGAATTCCAATTGAAGCCCATGTTAAATGTGAAGGATGTCTAACATGGGCTTCAATTGGAATTCCATAGAGCATATTATCAAGCCCATTATCGCCGTTTTAGCGGCAGTTTTGTGCCGCTAGAGCGGCGATAATTTTATCGCCTGGCTTGATAATATGCCCCAGAGTTCTTTAGGAAAATCGTGCTGCACTTTTGGAGAGTTAACAAGAGCTTATTGGCTTTATTATCATTAGTACAAATTTAGAGGGAAGAGGGATTGACATTTCCCTTTGCTACGGCTTTACACTTGTCACCACTACCTCTGAATTGATGATAAAAGCACATGCTGAATATGCAATAATGTATATAGAAACAAAAACTGCACGCAATAATGACCAATTTTTGCACCCGGCTATAATTCGGGTGCAAAGTTTCACCGCAAATAGATTGTAATTGTTATTTAGGTAGGTAGCTGTATGTGTAAGTCAAGATTTAGGGCAAATATAAAATGAAAAAAACATTGGTAAATGCATTAGGTTTTGCATGTGGGATTAATAATATGTTCAGAGGTGTGGCAGTAGTGTATGAGTGCAGGTAGAATGGTGTGAGTGCTCTTTGTGTAGGGTGAGTTGTGTACGAATGAAGGACTATGGTCACGTGAGTTTTCGTATTTGTTTAACTTATATTATTACACATTACGAGGCTGTAAGTCATGCAGTCCAAGTGCAGGCCAGACCCACAAGTTAAAGCCTATGGAAACAAAAGCTTGTTTAGAATCTGAAGAATAAGGGGTGAGGAGGGAGCATAAGGCAACCTCGAGATAGGCTAATGCTTCACCCACGCATTCCCTTCACTCAGCAATGACTCCGAACATGTCAGAGCCCAGGGCATCCACCAAGGGCAACACATTTAAACAAACACTGACAAAGCCAAGTGGCGTTGCCGCCAGCCTTTTGGCTTCGTTAATGCTCGTTTTATTTCCTTATTGTTTTCAAGGCAGCCAAGTGCACAGACCAGCCATGGTGTATTCTGTAGTGATGGAAGAAAATGTGAATGACGCCACAACAGTTCAATGGAAAAAGAGGACTGACTGAACTAACATTATATATAATTTTAATAAATTCAAAATGTCTTGACTAACATCAACATAACTTTAAAGGAAAATGTCTAGTAAGTGAAAATGGCGTTAATGGCAAGGGTAGTCAGGGCACTGATACAAGTGAAAGACTTGGATCCAGGGAGGATGGGCCTCATTAAGAAAGTACTGCACCAAGAAGGCAGAAAATGAGTTGATAGAAAATGCATTTCGATCCAGGGTATAATTGTTTGTGGTGTTCCTGAGTTGAGTATGAGTTAGTGTCTGCTCGTGCAATGATGGCTGGGGAAAAAACCTGTTCTTTTTCGAATTGCTATATTTTCATTCCCTTATATTTTCACTTTTTTAAAACAGTTTAAGGAAATGGAAGCTATTATTAAAAAGCGTCATCCAAAATTTGACTTATGTTAATTTATGCTGCTGCCATGGCAGATTACTCGAGCACAGCTAATCTATCTTCTAATTAGGGGTGTACCCTGCCGCGGCATTTTTGTGAACTGATGAACTAGGGAAGTGTGGCTTTGGCACTAAAACTGCTCTGTGTTTAGACATCCTGGCTGATTTATTCTAATTATGACTAAGTGAGTGTTTTATCTGCAACAGGTTAGGAACAATGACTTAGTGCAGACATTTAACAATGCTCCATCAGCAAACCTTATTTCGGTCAATATAGACCATAAAAAGTAGATAATGCAAATACTTACATAACTAATTTAAACAGTATTAAAAATTAATCAGAGGCAAATTATAAAAGATAGCCACAATGCATTTTAAATTACTCAAGTGTTATTACAGGAATAGTTCAGAGAGTAAAAACAGTTAAAAGCAAGTTAAAAAAGTTGGGGGCATATCAACAACAACCGGCGATAATTATCGCTCAGCGCACTTAGCGGTAGGATAATTATCGCCGGCTAGCGTGGATTTTTATCGCTGAGATAGCGTGCTATTAGCAACGCTTATCTCAATAGCGATAAAAATCCTCACGCTAAGTGGCTAACGTGAGATTATCGCTGGAAACCCAGCGATAATCTCACGTTAGATTGTTGCTAGGGACAGACAAACTTAGCCATGATATCCTCCTTTCATAGGATATCATGGCTAAGTCAGTGTGGGGCATATCAACAAGGGCTTTATCTCTGCTTTTTTGGCTTTAAAAGCCAAAAAAGCAGAGATAAAACTAGCACCCTATCAACAACAGGGTGCTAACATGCAAATTTGCATGTTAGCACCCATTTACTCTACGCTTCCCCTTGCATCTCTAATGAGATGCAAAGGGGGCGTTCCAGAGTAAAATAATAGGAGAAATGTCGCTAAGCGACATTTCTCCTATTATCAAGAATGTCGCTAACCCTGTTAGAGACAAAAAAAGCAGCGCTAACCGCGGTTAACGCTGCTTTTTTACGTCTGCTAATTTTCAGACTTAGCCATGATATCCTATGGAAGGAGGATATCATGGCTAAGTTTGCCTGTCCCTATCAACAAGGTAACGTGTGATTATCGCTGGGTTTCCAGCGATAATCTCACGTTAGCCTGTTAGCGTGTAGATTTTTATCGCTATTGAGATAAGCGTTGCTAATAGCACGCTATCTCAGCGATAAAAATTCACGCTAGCCGGCGATAATTATCCTCACGCTAAGAGCGCTGAGCGATAATTATCGCCGGTTGTTGTTGATATGCCCCTAAAATACCAGACGTAAAAAAGCAGCGTTAACCGAGGTTAGCGCTGCTTTTTTTGTCTCTAACAGGGTTAGCGATATTCTTGATAATAGGAGAAATGTCGCTTAGCGACATTTCTCCTATTATTTTACTCTGGAATGCCTCCTTTGCATCTCATTAGAGATGCAAGGTGAAGCGTAGAGTAAAAGGGTGCTAACATGCCAATTTGCATGTTAGCACCCTGTTGTTGATAGGGTGCTAGTTTTATCTCTGCTTTTTTGGCTTTTAAAGCTAAAAAAGCAGAGATAAAGCCCTTGTTGATATGCCACTTAAAAAGTTTAAAAAAGTTAAGATGAGACAAGTACAAAATGAATTGTTTAAGGTCACTGTAGTAAATTTAACAGCACCCTACACCGCGAAAACTGTGGGACGGTGAGTATCAGATCTCAGTATTCTATATGCCTCTGAACACTGCCTACACCTCAGATTTCTACAAAAAGGTATGAGCCAACGCCGCCTGGCTATTTTATAGCCAGGCCAATAAAAGAACATGAAGGTCGGACTCATCGGGGCTATTGCAAGCAGGACAGCCAAGGGAGGGAGCATACATCTTTTAAATATACAAGCCATGGTAATTTTTCCGCCCCTGGGAGTCCCAGGATCCCTTTGAGTTCAGACTGGTAGACTACTAGTTCAGGGGTCGTCCACAGTCTACGCCAAAAGGTCAACGGCCTGAGGCCAATCTCCTCCGTGATAGGTCTAATTCCTAGATCCAGGCGCAGGGGGATGAGAGGGGTGCTTGGCGGTAGGCCCTAGAGCTGTCTCATGAATTTATTCTCTATTTGGCTAATCCGTAAGAGGGACGGCGACCCAAAAGTTCCGCTCCATACAATGCAGCACTCCTAACTTGGACTTTATATAACTCAGCCACCGGGTCAGGCGGTTTATATGAGGAGTTCCTAAAGGTTTTTGCAATCCCCCCAACCATCTGCGCTGGCCTCAAGTTTGCCTTGTCTAGTTGTGGGCCCCATTCAAAGGTTTCAGACAACGTAACACGAAGGTAGTCAAAGACAGTCACTCTCTCTCGCAAGGTGCCATTTAAGGAGGGATTTGGACGAGATGTTTTGGCTGGATTAAAGACCATAAATTTGGTCTTTGATGTATTAATCTCCAGCCATGGGTTTTAACAAAATAAGAAAAAACTGTCAAGAATCCTTTGGATGCCCATAGGGGACCTAGATAGCAACAAGGTGTCATCCTCAAACATCATTGCTGGCACCTTACCATGCACCTGATTTGGGGCATTGTTCCCCACTACCTCATTTAATTGGACCACCAGAGCATTAATAACAAGCATTTGCAGTGCAATAGGTCTCGCATTTACGCAAGTTAAAGCTATTGGCATTGTAAATGACAATGAGTTTTATTTATGTTTAAAAAACGAAAACAAAAATAAAGTTATTGTCATATGCAATGTCAATAGCTCAAACTCGCGTAAATGCGAGACCTATTGCATTGCAAATGCTTGTTTATAGTGTAAGGGTGGTTTGTGTTTATGCATCGTTCTTTCTAGTGCCTTGAGAATGCCAGGAGCATCAGAGTTTGGAACTCTTCAGATGGTTCAAGGTCACAAATTTTTTTAACACTTTTGTTTTGAACTTCAAAGCCAAAGTATTTTGTAACAAGCATGGGAGGCGATAGGAGAAGGTTAAAAACACTGGAGGAAATGTCAAGCCAATAAACTACTCTACAGATGAGCGTGTAGGAAATGATGTCATAGAAATTGCCGTAACCAGTCGCAGATTGAGAATCTCTGTGGATCTCAGCAGAGCTGTGATAATGCATGGTACCACTGGGTTTTTTGACCATCCTGAGGAAGAAGGAACGTGAGCCGGGGGGAGGAGGGGGAGTAGAGAGCAGGATAATGGTAAGATTGATGGGGTGGGCTTATCAGTTCTTCTCCCCCATTCCTCCTACAGACTGGTGCTGCAGGGACGGAGCAGTGCAGATGCTAAGAGCGAAAGTTCTCACCTGTGGGGAGCCTGTCCTCCTTGGGTCATTGTGAGGCTCCCACATCATAAGATGCTATGGCTTTGGATGTGGGGGCCTTGCTAGTAGAGAAGAACAGCTTTCCGCCGTGTTTTGACCTGTTAATATGTGGCACACTTTAGGATGAAGAAACTGATAACTGAAGGCAACAAACACCTCACTATGGCTCTATTGCTTCCATTGATGCTGACATCTGAAAGGATTATAGATGCCTTTTACTGAGAGCAGGTGACACGTTTAGTCCTCAGCGTCCTAGAACTGACCGCCGTGCATCTGGTGAACCGCTAACCCGGAGGTGGTAACAGACAAACAAACGGAGGACCTGGTACCTTTGCTCTAGTGTTGAAACCAGAAACGAGGGGTGCTGTTGCTGCCACGTGCCTCCAGGCAATGCGGAAGTCCACCCCATCGACAACTGTGGAACTAGCCTGTACCAGTGAAAACAAGAGGGGGGGCGGGGCGCAAGGAATGCGGGGGTAAACCGGTGTGTCAGGCTGTAATGTCTGCGTGAGTCAGATCACTATGGAAGACACTGCCACAAGTGCGAAGATCAGGAGCGGGGTGGGGCAGGAAGCTTGAGAGGCAGTGCAGCGATGCAGAAGGTTGAGGGAAGCGTGGCAGGACTCTGAAGGAGAGTCCATGTAGTCACGACGGGAGGTGCAGCAAGGAGGGAGGGAAGCATGGCAAGGCTCTGAAGGTCCACAGAGTCGCGGCGGGAAGTGCGGAAATGAGCACCGTAGTGAGGTGTCGCACGCGGAAAGCAGCTGGGAAAGGAAGATCCGCTCTGGATCGGGTCTGAAAAGCGGCATGAATGTCCTCCTGCAAGGGAGTCAGCGGGATGGGGCAGCATGTTAGAGAGGATGCTCCATGTTGGAATAGCAGGCGGAATTCCACAGGAACAGGAGTACACTGTGGAGTAATGCTTCATTTGTATTTGCAGCTTAAAAGCAGTGGCGACGCGGGGAGCAAATTAAGTGAAAGCGCGCCATGCGCGAGTTCTGCTCAGACGCTGTATTTACAGGAAACGCCTGCGGAACTTTGCAAAATGAAAGCAAAAGCAGCGCGTGCATATGTCCTGTCCAGGCGCGTTCACATGCTGAGTCCGGGCAGGCACGCCGAAGGAAGACAGGGAGGGAACCAAACATGCTTCCCTCCCAATCGAAAGCACGGATTTAGCTGGCGCGCCAGTAAGAAGCGTGGGTGGAGCTTCCACCCTCGCTTCGCAAGCCAAAGCGATGACAATAGATCTCGCCAGGACCAGGCAGCGCATGCGCTGCATCACTAGCTGAGACCTAAAAAGAAAAAACAAGGTAGGGGCCATCACACACTCCTGCCTTATGCCTCTGTTGACTGGTAAGCGGGGATGGTCAGTTCCCCGGATTTTCCATACCTTACCTGGGCAAAATTACCTGCATGCAGTTGCATGATCAATGACAACAGGTAAGGCGGAATACCCAGTTGTTCAAGAACCTCCCACAGTTTGGCTCAGGGGACCAAATCGAAGGCTGATTTAAGATCAACGAATATCAAATAAAGGCTGCCACCCTCTATTGACACGGTCTTCCAATATAATAATTGGAGCCTGAAGATTTGGTCAATAGTGGAGATATTCTTCCGAAAGCCAGCTTGATACGCACTCAGAATGTCACGCTCTTCCATCCAAGAGTGAAGGCACTCAAGGAGAATCCTAGCGAACAATTTCTGAGTGACGTTGATCAGGCTGACCGGCCTATAGTTGGTGGGCAGGAAAGGTGAGCCCTTCTTAGAGACTGGGAAAATTTCAGCCCCTAGACAGGTATCTGGGATCTTCATGCCATTCAAAATGGCATTAAATATTGCCCAGAGGTATGGTCCCCATATATTAGGTTCCCCCCGAAATAAATCCCCAGGGATCTTATCTAATCCGGGGGCCTTTCCAAGGGGGAGCTTCCTTGTTTGCATTTAAAACTTCTATTAGAGTAAAACCGTGGGGATCTTCAGGGAGAATCACTGGGATTACCAAAGATGTTTCATCTTTGGGTTCTATGGCTACCTCGGTGAAATACAGAGCTTGGAAGTGAGACTTCCATGTGGCTGCAGCAATATTCAGCTCTAAGGCTGAGTTTTCTATACTACTGTCTGTGCTCACTAGAGACCAGAACTACTTCATGTCTCTGGTTGAAAGTGCTATTTTAATAGCAACCCATCTTTCAAACTCCCAATTCTTCTTGGCTAACTTAGTACTGTCTCGATATAGGGCCCTGTTTAATTTAATTAGGGATCTATCCTTAGTTTTGATGGCATCTATGAGGTCGCCCTTTGCCTAGCGACAAGAAATATTAAAACCAAGTTTGTTTGGCACCCTTGTTCGCCTTGGAATGTGTCAAAGAATAAAAAATGTTAGTCAGGCTAGTTGTCAATTCTGCGTGCAGAGCCTCAAGTCTACTAATGGTTTGAGGAGAGTCAAGTGACATGGCAGTCTCCCCCATTCCCATTAAGGACGAAATAGTTAGAGAAGATAGTGCGACTGCCTTGTCTGGTGACTGCTTAAGTGTTCCCTATCTGATTCTCCTTCTATTGTTAGCAAGTATTAAATTGCTACCTACAGGGATACTAGTGGTCGTACGATTATAGAGGTCTGGAGACTCCAGCTCTAGTGTCAGGGCATTGTCATCACTATCATGTCTCGGCATGAAAGCAAAGTCGAAAACCCACTGCCATATGCTCGTTCCACTAGGATATAATCCAGCAGAGATGATTGTCCTGTTCTATTGAAGGTTAGCTTCCCTGGCTGGTCAGACTTGGTACAGCAATTACACTCCCTCAGGGAATGGGTTAATGTTACTGCATTGATCTGAAGTATCAGGGGGTTCCAGGCCTTTACCGGTGGAAGTTGAGGGTCAGGAATTAGCCAAATAAAATCCTCATCGCTAGGGGGAGCATCAGTGGGGGCACCAAGGGGCTCGAATTGGCAACTGAAATCTCCCCCTATAACCAGCCTTGCATTCAGGGGTGCTGTTTCAATAAATGTGTTTAATGAATCTATTGTCGGGGATTCCTGTGTAATGCTTACTGGACGGGAATAAATATTGATGAAGGTTATTTTGATCCTGGAGGAAAAGGTAAGTACAATACAATGGGTGTCATCGGATGAAGTGTTCAAGTGCTCAACAGTGCAATCCAAGTGAGTAGCAACCCAAGCCCCCCCCCCGAGGGTCTACCTCTTCCTCCCTTCGTAGCCAATACATTGAAAGTTGCATAACCCCCCTCACAATGTCCTCCCTTGCCCAAGTCTCCTGAAACATACACACATCATGGTTGCCTACAAATTGACCACAGTCTGGGCAATTGAGTTTGTTTTTTATTCCGGCGATGTTCCATGATAAAACCCCCAGCTTGTGGCCAGGATTAAGGTTGCCACCATGTTCAATATGACTGTTAGAGTTGGAACTTTGAGTGATCTCTGGCTGGGCCACTCCTAGCTGAACTAGAAGTTAAAAGGTCGGGAGGAGGGAGAGTTGGGTTGTTCAGCAAATCTATACCGATCCTGTCACAATCTGAGGCTCCCTGATGGGATTCAAGATGTAGGTCCTCCAGTTCATCTCCATTACTACCGAGGATATTCGGGGTCTGCTCCCACTATTGCTCACACCCAATTCCCAATCAGCCCCCCGGGTTCCAGAGCTGGGAGTGTGACCACCTTGCAGCGCAAGTCAGTCCACCTCCTCAAGGGCCCCATATCTGTTTGCTACTGGGATGCTAAAGAGAGGTCTAGGGGGTTGACCTGCTGTTGGATGGAATTGAAACCTATTTGTTGAGGCCCTAGAGATTGGGGTCCAAGGTGAGATGTAATTGCAGGATTAAAAAAAATCCAGAGTATGAGCTCGGACCCCTGTGGGCGGTGCGTAGGGTCATGCAAATTGACCTGCTATGTTTTGTACAGTCAGGGGGTTACTAAAATTAATAACTATGCAGTCTCCTTGCATTGATTTTGGGTTCTTACTTACCGAACCAACTCGTCAAACCATTAAATCTTCTCCTGCCCTGTCATAGGAGAACTGCTTGTGCCTGGTTAACCAAAAAAGGCACTTGTTCCTTAGATCCAGGTGTGTTTCTTTCAGGCTGTTTTTTAAATTGGGTACACCAGTTAGTATGATAACATAAGGGAGTGAGGCTGGGGGTAGATTTATGGTCGGAGTAGTCAATAGTTCTGGTCCTGTGCCCTCCACAGAATCCGGCCTTTCCCTGGCTACCCTATGCTCTAGATGAGTGATCCTTCTTCTTTGTGAGTCCTGCATATTGGTAAGGCTCCTAGGGCCAGTTGTTGTCCTCAAATCTTGGTCCAGGTGGATGTCAGGCTTTTCTGAGTGAGACGGAGCATTTTCAGGTGGCACAATGCTACAGGCAAAACAAGAAAGAGTATGTAGTTCCTAAAGAGAGTCTTGAGCAGGTAAGAGAGCCAAAATAACTATTACTACGGAAGTAGTCCAATTGATATTACAAGGGGATAGGGAAATTCCCTTGTTTGGAACTAGGGCCCTCACACACCCAGCCAGCTAGGTGTCATGCTTCATCATTGGGCCTGCTCCTCGTCGGGTCGGCGCTGCAATACCCGACGGGCACCCAATGTGGGGCTCTTTGGCGGAGATCTTTTGTTCCACGCCGTATGGTGTAGTGGGGGTGAGGGGCCCAATGTGAGTAGATGTGGTGAATAAGTGTGTGCAGTGATTAAAAAAGGTAAGGGAATCCAATAAGAGACCTTTATTCAGATAGGTTCCCTGCCTCATTAAAATAAAGGTCGAGTGGCGTATATGTGACTGTGATAAATAAAAATATTTACGCTCTACTCGTAATTATACAGGTCAACATGTTTCTTGCCTTGCTCGTCAGGAGGATCGAATGGCAATTCTTCAGGACCAAATAACATACATCTGCACATCATGGCGAGGTGGAAGCACCTACCTCCCAAATAATCAAACTGTGGGAGAAGTGACCACAATGATGGAGGACGACCTAAAGAAGAGCAACAATAACATATTTGTATATATCGTTGTAGACATAGTAATAGTAACGACTCACTCAACACTGCAATTATAAAGTGTTAATAACAATGACCCTTGGTAAGAGCCTTCATGCTTCACATTGTTGCAAAACGAAAGTGTCAATGTTTCTTGAAAGGCTTACAGTGAGATCATAATGAAAGACTTAAAAACAGGACTCAAACTCGGCAAGAGGATAGTGGCAAATGGACTCACCTACAATTGTAGGAGTCATACCTCAGCAGTTGCCGGCGGGTCATAGGACACCTATCATGTAGTGTCCTATAGGGGCAAAATAGTGAAGAAATCACCAATTAGTTGAAAGCACTCCTGGATTCAGGAAAATACCTATGATAGAAAAACAAGTGGGAGGGTGGCGGGGAGGGTAGCGTAATGCAAGTGAAACTCCAAAACATGGGCAGAGTCAAACGAAGCCCCCAAACTAGTCGGAGCACCGGAGAACCATCATGGACCCTGTCAATGACTTGTACAGGAACACCAATATGAGGGGTTCCAGGGTAAAGGGTACGGGAGCATCATATCCCTGTGTAGCGGCTCGTACTGGTGGTGGTTAACTAATGGTTCAAGGCACTCGCTTACCGCTATATACAGCCGCCTCTCACCCAAAGCCAGCACCTCAGTGATATTACAACGGTGGCCGGAACCGCTCGTAAATAAATACAGGCTCACCTGATCAGAAATGGATCCTACTGTGAGACCTACCCCACCGCCGGTGGAACCGGATGGCTACAGTCAGCTTCAGTGTGTGTCTCTATAACCACCGGCGCTAAAATGCAGGCGGGGCCAGCCTCGAAAGGGTAACTGCACGTGATCTCGCCTGCAACTAGGGACACCATGGGCTCACACGCGGGGTTAACCGTGTCGGCCATCTTTAAATGGTGTAAAACCCAGTCGGGGCATATAAATTACCTGTTTTGCAGTGTCCTAGATACGGAGCTAAGAATGGAACAGGGTTCCAACCCAATAATAAAATAGAAAACAGGCAAACAAAGGAATTAGCGATTGCGTAATTGCCAAAGAAGCATAGTATCAATCAACAGTCTATTAAAAAAGTGTTAGGTGAATACACTGTAGTAGGTGTGTACTGCTGTTCGCTGAGGATGTTTAATGTGTCAGGTGGAAAAGGAACAAAACTAATTGCTGTATCAGGAGTTAAAAAATCCAAAGGCCACTAAAACCAGGACTAAGAAAGAGTGCACCTCAATGTGTGTGCAGACAAGGTGAATGCTACATCAAAGAGGAATAAAAAATATATATACATTTTATATATATTAGATAAAAACAATGGGCCAGAAGAGGCAAATTGCATCTTTGGGAACCTGATGAAGTCCCACGGGGGTAACCCGTGCATATTACTTAACAAAAAAGGGGGGGACAAGTGGGCTTTAAAAGGTCCTACATACATGCCCATAATAATCAAAACAAGAAAGAGTATGTAGTTCCTAAAGAGAGTCTTGAGCAGGTAAGATAGCCAAAATAACTATTACTACGGAAGTAGTCCAACTGATATTACAAGGGGATAGGGAAATTCCCTTGTTTGGAACTAGGGCCCTCACACACCCAGCCAGCTAGGTATCATGCTTCATCATTGGGCCTGCTCCTCGTCGGGTCGGCTCTGCAATACCCGACGGGCACCCAATGTGGGGCTCTTTGGCAGAGATCTTTTGTTCCACGCCGTATGGTGTAGTGGGAGTGAGGGGCCCAATGTGAGTAGATGTGGTGAATAAGTGTGTGCAGTGATTAAAAAAGGTAAGGGAATCCAATAAGAGACCTTTATTCAGATAGGTTCCCTGCCTCATTAAAATAAAGGTCGAGTGGCGTATATGTGACTGTGATAAATAAAAATATTTACGCTCTACTCGTAATTATACAGGTCAACATGTTTCTTGCCTTGCTCGTCAGGAGGATCGAATGGCAATTCTTCAGGACCAAATAACATACATCTGCACATCATGGCGAGGTGGAAGCACCTACCTCCCAAATAATCAAACTGTGGGAGAAGTGACCACAATGATGGAGGACGACCTAAAGAAGAGCAACAATAACATATTTGTATATATCGTTGTAGACATAGTAATAGTAACGACTCTCTCAACACTGCAATTATAAGGTGTTAATAACAATGACCCTTGGTAAGAGCCTTCATGCTGCACATTGTTGCAAAACGAAAGTGCCAATGTTTCTTGAAAGGCTTACAGTGAGATCATAATGAAAGACTTAAAAACAGGACTCAAACTCGTCAAGAGGATAGTGGCAAATGGACTCACCTACAATTGTAGGAGTCATACCTCAGCAGTTGCCGGCGGGTCATAGGACACCTATCATGTAGTGTCCTATAGGGGCAAAATAGTGAAGAAATCACCAAATAGTTGAAAGCACACCTGGATTCAGGAAAATACCTATGATAGAAAAACAAGTGGGAGGGTGGCGGGGAGGGCAGCGTAATGCAAGTGAAACTCCAAAACATGGGCAGAGTCAAACGAAGCCCCCAAACTAGTCGGAGCACCGGAGAACCATCACGGACCCTGTCAATGACTTGTACACGAACACCAATATGAGGGGTTCCAGGGTAAAGGGTATGGGAGCATCATATCCCTGTGTAGCGGCTCGTACTGGTGGTGGTTAACTAATGGTTCAAGGCACTCGCTTACCGCTTTATACAGCCGCCTCTCACCCAAAGCCAGCACCTCAGTGATATTACAACGGCGGCCGGAACCGCTCGTAAATAAATACAGGCTCACCTGATCAGAAATGGATCCTACTGTGAGACCTACCCACCGCCGGTGGAACCGGATGGCTACAGTCAGCTTCAGTGTGTGTCTCTATAACCACCGGCGCTAAAATGCAGGCGGGCCAGCCTCGAAAGGGTAACTGCACGTGATCTCGCCTGCAACTAGGGACACCATGGGCTCACACGCGGGGTTAACCGTGTCGGCCATCTTTAAATGGTGTAAAACCCAGTCGGGGCATATAAATTACCTGTTTTGCAGTGTCCTAGATACGGAGCTAAGAATGGAACAGGGTTCCAACCCAATAATAAAATAGAAAACAGGCAAACAAAGGAATTAGCGATTGCGTAGTTGCCAAAGAAGCATAGTATAGCATACAATGCTACAGGCCTCTGTCCTGCCGGCACTCATTTGGTCAGAGGAGGATACAGCCCTCAGGGGGCCACGCTTACCTGGGTAGAATTGACCTACACTGTCCGTCTGGGAGCTACGGTCTTCCCTTTTCCCTATAGCAGGGGTAGTGCTAACAGAGGGATTAACCTGGCTGCTCTGACATGTCAATTGGCCTGTGCCTAGGTGATTAAGTAAGAGCGCAAGCTCTTCCTTTACGATTACTCTCATCTGGGTCTCTAACTCCACTATCAAATTCCTCACCCAAGAGGGACAGTCATGAACTAGTTGAGGGTTAGTGGGGAATTCAGTCACTCTCCCTGCACTAGCTGGTTCATCTTCGCTGGGTATTAATTCTGGGGTTTTCATCTCTTAACTCCTTCCCCAATTCCAGTTTTACAGCCTTAGATAAGCTAGTGGTGGTACCACCTTTACGAGTTCCTGGCTTCACTGGGGGGGTTGTGGTGATGGTGGAAGTGACTCTATTGTTCCAGACACAGATTCTGTTAACCCAGATGCAGATCCAGGGAATATTGGTTGGGAGGTAAATGGCTCAGACCCCTGACAGAATATATCTGGAGTTAAAGACAGGCGCCTCTCTGTCAACTCTATTTCGGTCGATACCACCCCTATAGCCCTCTGAAGCAACCTATCTATTGAGGTTTGGGGCAAAGGAGCCGGGATAGGTACTTGAAGGTGTGTTTTTTACTGCACAAGTACGCTTGCCCATGTTCGAGTCAGGAAAGGGTGTAATACCACCTCGCCCGTAATGTAAGCTTAAAAGGAGTAAAGTAGACTTGGGCACAGGACAATGATTACTATTGGAGAAGGGGATACAAAAAAACAATCAAGTAGGTCGATCAACAAAAGACACAGAAAAATGGTGAAAAGGAAGATATCAAGGAGTCAATAATCATGAGAAGAAAATGTCTCAGTTGGTGAACACATAATACGTCGCTTGCGCGTGTTCCACGAATTGTTCATATGGGTCACTGGGTTGCAGGTTCCCTGGTTCCGCCACAAGCTCCCAGAGGTAGATAGGGGGGATTTGTTGACAGTTCTGCAATACGGTCTAAACATACAGGGTGCAAGAAAATAAATTGGAGGTCCCACAAATGTCTCACCAGCTTATGTGCACCGAAGATTCAGAATCAAGGGGGATAGCCCTGCCCTGCCTCTTCCTGGCAATGACGGGCAAGGACGGGCCCGCCCTTGGCCCGGGCTTTGCCTGGGTGCTGCCAACGTGGGTTCCGCGCTGCGGGAGCCCACGTTGGTTTTTATACCGCACCACCAGGCGCAATGGCTGACACTGTCTGGGCGCGGTGCAGCCTGAGGCGTTGAGTTCCAGCCCCCTAGTCCTGGGAAGAAGGCCTAAGTGGCAAATTGCAGTCGGGCGTCCGACGCTACGGGAGCCCGCGTTGGTTTTTATCCCGTGCCTCCTGGCACTATGGATGACGCTGTCTGGGTGTGGTGCAGCCTGAGACGTTGAGTTTCTGCCCCTGGTCCTGGGAAGGTGGCTGAAGTGGCAGATTGCAGTTGGGCGTCCCGCGCTACGGGAGCCCACGTTGGTTTTTTAGGTCTCGCCTAACCCAGCGCATGCGCTTGTCTGGCGAGACATTTTGTGAGGGCTCCAAAAACTGCCACCAGGCCAGCCTAGAGCAACAGTGCATGTGCGTGGGCGCGCGCGACGCGCTTTACCGTGATTACTTTCTCTTTCGCGGCCGCTTTGATGTTTGATCGCGATCGCGATCACTTTCGCGGCCGCTTTGATGTTCTCCGTGAGGCTTCAATAGCAGCAGTTAAAACAAGCATTGGCATAGCCAATAGGTCTCGCTTTTGGGACCGTATAAGTGTTTAGTTATGCAACTGTTGCATGGCTAAACACTTATAAGGTCCCAAAGGCGAGACCTATTGGCTATACCAATGCTTGTATCCCGTACCTCCTGGCGCTATGGATGACGCTGTCTGGGTGTGGTGCAGCCTGGGGCATTGAGTTCCTGCCCCCTGTTCCCGGGAAGAAGGCTGTAGTAGCAGATTGCATTCCATAATCCCGCGCTGCGGGAGCCCACGTTGGTTTTTATCCCTTGCCTCCTGGCACTATGGATGACGCAGTCTGGGTGGCCAGTGCAGCCTGGGGCATTGAGTTACTGCCCACTGGTCCCAGGAAGAAGGCTGTAGTGGCAGATTGCAGTCTGGCGTCCCCAATTAACAATGCAGGAACAATGCAGTTTGCACCCGTGTGAGAAGAAATTAGGCACGTGTTCTTATTTATTTCAGAATGCGAAGCATGGATCCTTCAGCACCCGGGTGGTATAATGAAGAAAAAGAACGTAATCAAGACAGCCAGAAGGTCAGAGAATTAAGTACAAAAAGATATCTCCAGAAATGTGAAAATATTTGCTGATGTGGAAAAAGGGAGCAGGGGTTTTAAAACTCGATTCAGCAGCATTTCAGTGGTTCACGAGATACTTCAAAAATAGTATTTTTCCTTTTACATAGGTAAAGGAGATGTTGCGGCGTAACACTTTGATCTGCCAACTTAGAACTTGGGTAACTAGGTTCCAATGTCGTCCTCGCCTTAACATCCTGTGATCCTGGGCACTTCACTTAATCTCCACGTGCCTATGAGAAATTGAATATGTCTTTGTCCACTGGAGCTCATTTAAAGTGCTCCAATACCTTCTTGTCGAGTTAACGCTATATACAATTTACAAAAAATTGGAAACTAGGCCCACATCAGCATGGAACTTTTTGCATTGTACATTTCACATTTAGGGCAGATTTATGTTGCACTTGCGCCTCATTTACGCCGCCGTTGCGTCACTTTTGTGACGCAGCAGCGGCGCAAATCCTGCGCCATGGTGCGGGGTATACAAACGTGACGCATCTCCCAGATGCGTCACGTTGTAAAGCCCTGCGCCACATGTAGGCGTTCCAGGGCAGGTGGGGGCGTTCCGGCGCAGGAACGCCTCCTAAAAGTGGCTGAGTGAAATCTACAAGATTTCACTCAGTCACTTTTAGGCCCATGCTGCGTCAAAACCCTGCGCCTGCTTGAAGCAGGCGTAAGGATTGACGCAGCATTGTACAGATAGGGCCTCCCAGATTATTGCTGGAGCTGCGTCGCGCTTGCGACGCAACTCCAGCAATGCGCCACTTTTCGGCACAGATGCGTCACGCATCTGTGCCGTTTTTGCCCCATGGTGCGCCGCATTATAAATGCGGCGCATCCATGGTGGCGCAGCTGTGGCGCATAATAACTGGCGCATCCCTGCTGATATGCAGGGATGCGCCAGTCGTCATAAATCTGCCCCTTAATACGCAGTTCCCTGGAAAGCAGGGAGTATTTGGAAAAGGTTAAAAGGATGGAGAGAAGGAAAATCTGTGCACTGTTCCTTCAAAAAACAAGCATTAACCATTTTAAGCCAAACCTCATTATGATTAAGAAATTGGGTGGTTTTACAACTGCACTGCATTGCAAAGGCGTAAACAATTGAGTTACGTGCTTACACAGATCACATGCATAAATTATTTTTAAGTTAAAGAGGACTTACATTTAATAAAAGAAATATAAAACCATATTGACCTGTAAATGCAGAAAAGCATTACAGCGCTTTACCAGGAAGCCCATCATTACCACACCCCGCCATTTGAAGTGCTGCAGAGTGGTGCGAGATGCGGTGGAAGATCAGCTGCTACAGGGGAGGAGGAGAGGTGGGCAGGTCTGTGGGCAGCTGAGTGGCCCCTGCGACTATAGAGGTGATCCGGGGGAGGCTGAGCTTGCGCGGCCGATAACGAAAGGTAGTCTCCTTAACCTGGAAGCGGGGGTAGGAGGAGTGTAGATTTTGGTGTTGAGAGGAAGGGCACCAAATGGGGGCCCACAGAAGCGAGGGATTTTTTTGCATTGTACATTTCACCTTTAACATGCAGTTCCCAGGAGAGCAGCGAGAGGTTGGAAAGGGTTAAAAGGATGGAGAGAATGAAAATCTGTGCACCGTCCCTTTAAAAATCAAGCACAAACCATTTAAGGCCAAACCTTATTATGATTGAGGAATTGTGTGGTTTTACAACTGCGCTGCACTGTAAAGGCGCAAACAATGTTGCTTACACTTTTTTTTGTCCTTGCTTACACGGATCACATGCATATATTTTTTGTAAGTTAAAGAGGACTTACATTTAATAAAAACTATAAAGCCATATTGACCTGTGAATGCAGAAAGACATTAAAGCGGTTTACCTGGAAGAACAATATTACCACACCCCGCCTGTAGTGTCGGCGGAGGGACGACGCAGACACGTGTGAGGGTTCAACTACACAGGTTAATTTCGTACAACCTCTTCGGTCCATGACCGGCTTCTAACTGCCCTGCTACGTTTCCCGGGCTATCCCTGGCCCTGCCTAGATCCCGCCCCTCCATGCCTCCTGGTACGAGGCGGTCCTAGCATCCGTCTAATGCAGCCCCACATTACACCTCCCCCTTTCTTAACACAGTTCAAAACACTCATCCTGAATACGTTATGTGTATCCTAAATAACCTTAACATAGTTACAGTTCCTCGATCAGCCGACTCGGCCTCTTGATGAGCCGGCGGGGGCGACTGTTGACTTCAGTACGATCACTGCTTCCTTCATTAGAGTCCACTTCTGGTGACAGAGTGCTGGTATCAGTTCCACGAGTACTGGTTTCCCTTTGGATGGAACTACCAAGAGACGCTCGCACCTTGGGACTACACTTCTGGAAGTGAGCCACGTTCCGGGTTATTCTCTTGTCGTCAGACTCGGCAGTGATCATGGTCCCCTTTTGTTTGACGACCACCAGGGGAGTTTCACTGAAGCGACAGTCAGTTTTTCTTTGCTGTTCCTGTTTCACCAGGACCCAATCACCTTCCTGCATCCCAGATGCAGCAGCTCGCCTGCGATGGTCCGCATACGTTTTCATTTTGTCCTTTTTGAGTTGGTCCGTGCGAGCAATGTCATCAGCGTCCGAATCTGGACACACTGCCTTGTCAGTCCAATCAACCATCGGTATCCGGGTTCGTACGGGCCGGCCCAGCATTAGCGTGGCGGGACATTTCCCCGTCGTGGAGTGAGGTGTGTTCCGGTACGCCCGGAGGACTTCATTGAGCACTGTCTGAATGTCTTGCCGGGCCACCTCGGCTTGCTGAATGGCTTTCTTTAACGTGGACATGAACCTCTCGATCATCCCATTGGCTTGTGGCCACAGAGGCGTGATTTTGCTATGTCTGAAGTTTAGATACTTGGCGAAATCCGCAAAATCCTGACTATTAAACGGGGGCCCATTGTCTGTTTTCACTGTTGTGGGGATGCCCCATGCAGCAAATACTTCATCCAGCACAGGTATCGTGCTTGAAGCTCTGGTGGACGATATGATGTTAGCAATGGGGAAGCGAGAGTATTCATCCATTATGGCTAAGATGTACTGTCCCGACTTAAATGGACCAAAAAAGTCTACTGCCACTTGCTGCCACACACCCTCTGGCAATCTGGACATTTGTAGGGGTGCAGGAGGATCAGGCCTACTGACTAGTTGGCATTGAGGACAGTCTCTCAATGTGCTTTCTACCATGTCATCAAGACCTGGGAACCACACTCGTTCCCTCAGAGCCCTTTTGGTAGCCACAATTCCGCGATGACCTTCATGGGCTAAGTTGACTACTCCCTGACAGAGACTTCTGGGGATGACGAGTCGAGTCTCCCTTAACACTAACCCATTGGGGGCCACTGACAGTTCCTCTCTCACGTGCCTGAAGGCAGCCGGCTCATTCTTGTCAGCCTCTTTGGTTTGATCGTTCCCGTCCAGATGTCTCCATTCACTGTGTAGCAGTCGCCTCTTCACCTCTATCAGCGTGGCGTCCTCCAGAGTAGCATCGATGATGGCGTCGACCGGGACGGCTGGCGGCCGGGCTTGGTCTGCCACAAAGCAAATGTATTCTTCTGCCACCGACGGTCTGCATCGTGTTGTGACCTTGGGATGCCGAGACATATAATCAGCGGGATTCTCCGCTTTGCCTGGCTTGTGCACAATGGTATATGTGTACTCTTGAAGGTGAAGACCCCATCGTTCTATTCGGGGAGGGCATTTTTGCCCGTGGATTGCCAAAGATGGTAATGAGAGCCTGATAATCAGTGATTAGCGTAAAGTGTTTGCCGTACACAAAAATTTGAAAGTGTTCCCAGGCCCAGACAACGGCCAAGCTCTCCTTCTCTGGTTGTGAGTATGCCTTCTCGGCCTCCGTCAGACTCCTGCTCGCGTACGCGATTATGTGTCATTGGTCTCTGTCTGATTCATACTGAGCCAGTATTGCTCCCAACCCAACTGGACTGGCGTCCACCGTAATTTCCGTTTTCTTCTTTTGGTCAAAATACGCCATGTTGTCGGCAGACTCCACAGCGGCCTTGATGTCCTTAAAGGTCCGTTCACACTCTGCCGACCACTGAAACGAGTGCCCTTGTTTCGTGAGCTGCCGCAGCGGGTAGCTGATTGTCGCGTAGTTTTGGATGTAGCGCGAGCAGTGGCTAGCCATTCCAAGAAAAGATCGAACGTCCCCTACATCTCGGGGGCTGGGGGTATCATTTAGCGCTGACACCTTCTCCGGGTCGGGTCTCATTCCTGCTTGCGAGAAGATGTGGCCAAAAAACTTAAGCGTGGATTTGTGGAACTCACACTTCGCTTTGTTTAGAGTGAGATTGGCTTCCAGCAAGGCGTGGCACACTCGCTCCAAGGCAGTGTCATGATCCTGCGTGGTGGATCCGTACACAAGAATGTCATCGCTGTAATTAAGAGTGTTAGGAATGTGGTGGATGACCTTCCGGATGGCTTCCTGAAATATTTCGGCCGCGGATGACACGCCAAAACTAATTTGCTTATACCGGAACAAGCCGACATGAGTTGAAAACGTCATTATGTACCTTGATTTTTCGTGTAACTTGAGTTGGTGATACCCTTTGTTTAGATCTAATTTGGAGAATATCGTGGCTCCATTTAGTGCCGCAATCATATCACTGATATGCGGCCCTGGGTGTCTCTCTCGCTCAATAGCCATGTTGGGCGCCCTCATGTCCACACACAACCTCACCTTATCAAGTTCGCCCTTCTTTGGCACAACAACCACCGGAGAGACCCATGGTGTCGGTCCCTCAGTCCGTTCGATGATATCCGCATCCAGCAACTCTTGTAGCTCTCGTTCCACGGCTTGTTGCAAGTGGAAAGGGATCCGCCGGTGATGCTGTGCTATGGGTGCTAACTGGTCATTGATATGCAATCGAATCTGGCAGAGAGTCATCTTCCCCAGGCCAGAGAACAGTTTAGGAAATTTCAGTGTCACATCAAGCTCATCATCTACGCGATACAGGATGTCCACCAGGCGTAGTCGTTCCGCAGTTGGAAGGCTTAGGAGACAGTCAGCTTCCGGCCCTTCGATGACGTGAATGTGCGTGGGAATTGTCCGATCCCTGTACGTGAGTTGCGTTGAAAATTTCCCCAAGCATGGGAGTGGCTTTCTTGACATCCATGTATATACTTTTACATGAGCAGGGCACAGTGAAGGGCGAGGTTTGATTCGCTGGTATTCTGCTGCTGGCATGTAGTTCAAGGAAGCTCCACTGTCCATGACAAATTTCGTATGATGTTTTCCCACCTGTATACTGAGTCGGGGATACTTTTTGAGTCGGTCAGGATCCGCGACCATGCATACATACTCGTCACTGTCTTGCGAGATGGGCGATAGTGACCTGGAGTCTTGAGATGACGTGTGCCTTTGTCTGCGACTTTGATATGACTGACAACTGGACTGGGAGGAACCCGTTGATGAGTCCCGCCGATCCCGTACTGCCTTGGCCTGATGTCTGGTGCCAGCCGACCGAGAAGCCCTGTCATGGCCTCTTGATGTGCACCTTCGGTGATTACCGCAGACATTTTCGAAGTGATTTTCCCCTCCGCACTTACGGCACTCCTGACCCATGGCGAGACACCCATCTGTGTGAGGAAAATCATACCCACAGCGGTAGCACTTGAGATGCCGCTCCCTCCGTCTTTTGTTACGACTGGAACTGCGATGTCTCCTACGCGCCGACTGTTGTGTCCTCTTGTCACTAGACGGTCTTTGTTTTGCCGGCGAACGTCTGAGTCCGGTGCGCGATTGAATTCTGAAAGCTTGCTCACGCTTCTCACCTTTCCCAGCCTACATTTTCTTTGCATGTTCTTCCGCTTGGTCATGCACATGCGTCATTTCTTCTATCTCACTAACAGGAATAGCCCTTTTTTAGCAACTTCCTTCTCAACGATTCTGATTGGCACCCCTCAATGACACGCAGGCGCAGAGCATCCTCTGTTGAGAAGGAATCAAATTCGCAGTAACGATCCAAGCGTCTGAGGCGGTGATGAACGAGCTCTTGGGCTCATCTTTCTCTTGAGCAGTGAGATTGAAGGTGTACCGCTTATAGTCTATATTACGTTTGTGAAGGAACTTCCGGTTGAGCGCCACACACACAGAGGCATAGGATGCCGCATCCACGGCCGGTAGTTCTTTTATTATTTGCCCAACGTCCTTGCCTATCAGGTTGCGTAGAGCTATGAGCTGTTGGCCAGGATCCACCACCTGCGACCCTTTCATAAAATCCTCGAAGTCCTCGAGCCATTCCTTCCATCGGAGGCCCATGCCTCCACCAGTTTCAAGGACCAGCTTCTCAGGTGGGCGCAGGAAAGATACTCCAAGCATGCCCAACTGCCCAGCAATGGGCGACGTAGACCCAGACTGGCGGACCGGCGACGTCGACATGGCAGGGACCGTGTGCCATCGTTGATGGTGCTTTTGAGACGATTCCCTTTAATGCCACCAATGCTTGATGATTGACCAGGCTCACGATTGCATGCGCCAATGCTTGATGCCACTGTCAACGTGATGTTACCAATGCTTGATGGACCGCTCGGGCTTGCACTTGCTTGTGTCAATGCTTGTTACCACTTTCCATTTGATGGTACCAATGCTTGATGGTTTTCTGAACTTGCACTTGCTTGTGTCAATGCTTGTTGCCACTTTCCATTTAATGGTATCAATGCTTGATGATTTTCTAAACTTGCACTTGCTTGTGTCAATGCTTGTTGCTACTTTCGCTTTACTGTTACCAATGTTTGATGATTTTCAGGGCTTGCAGTTACTTGTGCAAATGCTTGTTGCTCAACTCAGCCTTTGCCTGACTTAAAGATGGCCGCTGGGATGCCCTCGCAGGGGATAGGTGCAGGCGCCTGACTCAAAGATGGCCGCCTCAGTTGCACACACCCCTCCCGGCTCGATCTCTCCTCGCAGGCCACAGCTCCCCAGTCAGTCCAGGCACAATGCTCCATGCGTGCACGCTAGGGAAGGCACTCACCACGAGTCTGCCAGTTCCAGGCAACACACTATAGGGGTGGGCACCCTGATCGTTGCCTCGTCGTCTCCATGCGCAGGACCACCACGCGGAGTCTCACCGAGAGGGGAGACACTTCGGCTGCACGCACACGCCGGCTCTCTGTTCCACACAGGCACAGGCACGACAGGCTGCACCACATAAGCGACCGGGGTAGGCACCCGTGTTGCGGCCCTCACACACAGACGCGAGCGGGGTAGGCTCCCGACTCGCGCTGACCACCGCTGCCCTGAGTGCTCTCCTCCCACGTCGCTGTTCCAGGCAGCGTCCTCTTCCGAGCAGGCACCACGCGCTCCGTGGCCCACCCTAGTCGCCAGCTGTAGTGTCGGCAGAGGGATGACGCAGACACGTGTGAGGGTTCAACTACACAGGTTTATTTCGTACAACCTCTTCGGTCCGCGACCTGCTTCTAACTGCCCTGCTACGTTTCCCGGGCTATCCCTGGCCCCGCCTAGATCCCGCCCCTCCATGCCTCCTGGTATGAGGCGGTCCTAGTGTCCGTCTAATGCAGCCCCACATTACACCGCCATTCGAAGTGCTGCAGAGTGGTGTGAGCTGCGGTGGAAGGTCAACTGCTACAGGGGAGGAGGAGAGGTGGGTAGGTCTGAGGCCAGCTGAGTGGCTGGATCACCGGGTCCCCTGCAGCTATAGAGGTGATCCGGGAGAGGCTGAGCTCGGGTGGCCGAAAACAAAAGGCAGTCTCCTTAACCCAGAAGCAGGTGTGTGAGGAGTGTAGATTTTGGTGTTGAGAGGAAGGGCCCCACACGGGGAGAAAGGTTAAAGTTCAATGCTATGAGAAATAAAATGGAGGAAGTTGAGCTGCGCATGTGTGTCAAAAGAAAGTGCAAAATAAAGTTCGGCAAAAGTATTCACTCTATCTGAGGTCCATAACCGGGAGCCCCCGCTCTTTGCTGTTTTTAAGTAGCACATGTTTTCCTGCTGAAACAAAGCGCAGCGCCCGCCGTGAGCCCATGCTCCGCGATGTTTTTAAATACAGCATGTTTTCGTAACTTGGAAGCAGGTGCAGCTAGAGCATGTATTTCTACCTTGGATGATGGTGCAGCGCTGAAACAAAGCGCACTCTGTGATGGTTTTAAATAGAGCATGTTTTTGTAACTTGGAAGCAGGTGCAGCTAGACTCATACATTCAGACACGTATACACCCACTCATTCTTCAATACGCCTTTCCCTATATATATTAAACATGAGTGATGTAATATGTGACGTCATCAGCAGTGCATTGCGGGGGCGTGAGTTATAGTTAGCTGAACTAACTATAACGGGGAATTTCTCTGGTTTTGTACAAGTGAAATGTCCAACTAACTATTACTTTCCCTAAAAGCTATGGTTTTTTCAGTGAATTTCTAAGGTTTTTTATAATGCTAATTTCTAACTATAACGTGCCTGAAACCTATGGTTTTTTCAGTGAATATATATATATATATATATATATATATATATATATATATATATATATAATCTGAAAATTCTATTTTGAATAACTTTAGCGCCGGTTGACTTATCTTTGTGAAATTTTCAAAACTAATGGGGCGCTCTGCTCAGCTCCTACCCTGAAAGTCTCGGGTGATTCGTCAAGCGGGGACTGAGAAAAAAGGGGGGTCCCAAAACGCGTTTTCCCCATGCATTTTCCCATAGGACCTTTAGTCGAAGGTACAGCCCGAACGACTGAACAGAATTACTTGAAATTTGGCAAAGAGGTAGTCCTCAGGTCAAGCATGTGCCTTTTGCTTAAATGGTGTAAATCCGTTCAGTAGTTCCTGAGAAAATCAAAAGTAAAATCACATATATATCTGGGCGGAGCCTAACCACACATCTCATCGTGAGATCTGATTGGCTGTCAGCACTTCATCCAAGAAGTGTTGGCAGCCATCTTGGGACCAATATACATGATAGCACCTCATTAAAAAGCATTGCAGTTAATGGAAGGTTTTAGGCCTGGGCCAAAATTCCGTTCTGTTCGCGGAAATTGCGATATTTTGGCATTTTCGCGTTCCGCGGAAAGCGCGAAAATGTCAAAATTTCCGCATTCCGCAGCTTAGCGATAATTTGTTTCTTGCTCGCGCTGTAAAATAATACATTCTCGCGCGCGCGCGCGATCGCCTTACCTGAATCCCTGCGTTCTCCGACAAGTTTTCTTGACCCGGTCGCGTTCTCCACGAGATGTTGGATTTTGGTAGCCATTTTGTGCTGTCTCGCGAGAGTTCGCGGCCGCATTAACGTCATTTGTCACGTGATCACGTCATTTGTCGCGCGATCACGTCTTTCTTCTCACGATCATGCACCGCGCGAGTATGAGAAGATTGAGATCTCGAACATGTCATTCTACATCGCGAGCCAGAGGATGAGGACGCGGGCACGTGTAATCGAACGCGAACAGGAGAAAGAGACCGCGAACACATCATATCCAACGCGACAGGGACAAAGAAGAGAACGCGATCATATCGTTTTCGACACGCCGGCGGAAGTAATGTGAAGCTCGAGAACTCAACAACGTAAAATGTACAATTTGGAGAGGAATATCGGCTCTAGCAGCATGAAACCATCTGCAAATGAAAAGAACTCCTTACATTGACATATGGCTTTCCTTTTTTGTGCAAGGAGTCATTTTTTTAAAAGGTGGAGAGAGGGAGGAAGTGACACAGAATCTCCAACTTCCTGTTCCTGTCCAGCAGGCTCCTCCCAGTGCTTTGTCCATCTCCTGCTCATTCTGCCTTTGCATTTGGAGCTGGAAAGATCACTCTTTTTGTCTGCTGCATCATTGCAATTGGATTTCAGGAATTTTGGATTAGGATATTTTACAAGTAAGTGGTTGTTGTGTTTGATTGTGGACATTGCAGTTGTTGTAACTACAATTTATTTTTGATAATTAATTAATTATCATCATTCCTTTTTTTGGTTGTAGTAGTAGGCCCGAGCTAGCCATGGGCATGGCCTCATTGGTGTGTGTGCATGATGAAGCAACTGTTCCTTTTGTTTTTTGAATGTATTTCATTTTCAAGCACATTTAGGGCATGGATGGCATTGGATTGAGTTGGGGAAGTGTGTTTTTTGGGGTGGCCTTTGTGATGTTGTTGGGCCTGTCCATGTGGCTGGTGGCCATTTTGAGGCCTAGCCCTGCAAGCTTGCCTGGCCTTGTCTGCCAACAGGCCTGCTTTTTCATCCACTAGGATCAGAGCAGGTAGCCACAGCTTTACTGATCAAGTGTTTTCTATGTGATCTGTTGAATTTAGACATCATTTAGGGCATGGATGGCATTGGATTGAGTTGGGGAAATGTGTTTTTGGGGGTGGCCTTGCTGATGTTGTTGGGCCTGGCCATGTGGCTGGTGGCCATTTTGAGGCCTAGGCCTGCAAGCTTGCCTGGCCTTGTCTGCCAACAGGCCTGCTTTCATCCACTAGGACCAGAGCAGGTAGCCACAGCTTTATTAATCTACTGTTTTCTATGTGATCTGTTGAATTTAGACATCATTTAGGGCATGGATGGCATTGGATTGAGTTGGGGAAGTGTGCTTTTGGGGGTGGCCATGCTGATGTTGTTGGGCCTGGCCATGTGGCTGGTGGCCATTTTGAGGCCTAGGCCTGCAAGCTTGCCTGGCCTTGTCTGCCAACAGGCCTGCTTTCATCCACTAGGACCAGAGCAGGTAGCCACAGCTTTATTAATCTACTGTTTTCTGTGTGCTCTGTTGAATTTCGACTTCATTTAGGGCTTGGATGGCATTGGATTGAGTTGGGGAAGTGTGTTTTTGGGGGTGGCCTTGCTGATGTTGTTGGGCCTGGCCATGTGGCTGGTGGCCATTTTGAGGCCTAGGCCTGCAAGCTTGCCTGGTCTTGTCTGCCAACAGGCCTGCTTTTTCATCCACTAGGATCAGAGCAGGTAGCCACAGCTTTATTGATCAAGTGTTTTCTATGCGATCTGTTGAATTTAGACTTCATTTAGGGCATGGATGGCATTGGATTGAGTTGGGGAAGTGTGCTTTTTGGGGGGTGGCCTTGCTGATGTTGGTTGTCTTAAAGACAATCGATGCTTTTTTTATGTGTCTGGTCACTGGTGTGTTGGTGTGCAATGCATGCACCTTGCAGAGCTTTTTGGGGCCTGTGAATGTTCCTACATTTTGTTGCATTAAAAAGTCAGAGCAGTGTGCTTTAGCAGGCATCCTTTACCTGGCTTTTATAGGCCTTTTGTCAGCTCCTGGTGTTTCCCAGGCCCCCGGCTTCTTTGTGATTTGTGTGTGTTTGGACTGTGAGTATTAGTGTACTGCTTTTGCCATAGGCCTGCATGGTTTTCCTATTGGCTCTTTGGCTTACTGCTTCCATCCATCCACCCCCTTTGCCAGCAGCAGCTCCATGGATGCTGAGATGCTCAAATAATGCAATGGTCCACCCCACTTCCATTAGATTTTTATTTTGTTGTTTATTATTAACTTTCCTATCCTTCCTGAGAGTGTAGTGTGTGGCTGTACACAGTACTAGTAGTATAACATAGCTCTAGTTAAAAAAAATAGTCATAAATGGCTAGACTATCTTTTGTTTGCACTAGTACAGTACTAAGTAACTGAACCACAACAACAAATGCAACATTTTACTGATGTTCTTCTCCTGTCTTCTTTGCTTTTAGGTGCACAAAAGACAGAGTAGGAGGTGTCATCGGCATCACCTGGCTACCCGTTGTACTGCCAGCCAGACAGAAGTCCTGCTGCGCATCACGCCCACGTGTGACCAGAACTTGTTGTGCATCTGCCTCCTGCCTGACATCTGAAGAAGATGGCCCCAAAGAAAGGCACCAGGTCCAGTACCAAGAAAGTTGCCGGTGAGAAGAAGGAACAGAAAAAGGAAGTGCCATTAACCACGACTGGTGGTGTGCCGGCCAATGTTTTTTTTGGCACCAAAGCATTGTCCGGGAACCAAGCTGGGAGCAGCACAGCGGTCAAAACCCACCAACCTAGGCCCAAGGGCTTTAATGTCGCAGAGGTAGCCAGTCTACTAACGAGCAGCGATGTTCAAGAAATGTCATTACCGCAAAGTAGTACACAATCAAGTTCAACGCAGGCGCAAACTCAGCAGATCAGTGTCAAGCCGCCGCAACCAGAACAGCAGCAGCCGCCGCAACCAGAACAGCAGCAGCCGCCGCAACCAGAACAGCAGCAGCCGCAACAGCCCACCAGAGTAGTTGTTGCTCCTGAAGTAGGGGCATTTCAGGAAATCGAGCTTCCTGCAGACAAAGTGGAGCGAAGTCAAACCACTGTTTCAGAAGATCAATTGTCTTCCAGACCACCAGCAAGGAAAAGGAGGCTTAGTCCATCATCTTCTTCTTCATCAAGCCCCGCTTCTGATGATCGTGATGACACTTGGGTCCCACCAGCTCGGTCTGAGAGTGATGTACGCCACAAGACATTGCTTCTGAAAAGGAAGGTCCCAGAAAAACTTAGAGTTATGGAGGTAGATGTAGAAGACGGGGGTGATGATGTTGATGAAGACGAGCCAGTCATCACGCACATTACTCCTGCCCCAAAGGGATTGGAGACCGACATTCTCACCCTATCCAGAAAGGCTGCTACTGAGCGGGATGTAGCACGGATCTCACCAACACAGGTTACACCACCACTACCTCCAGCTGCCATATTTTCCAAGGCCCGGCAGGGATCTACATCCAGCTCAACCATCTCAGTAGGTAGTGGTAGTAAAAGTCACAGTGTAGGTGGACAGGGTCACATATTTTCAAGCACCCCCTCAAGTTCATCTGGTGTTGAAAGTGGCACATCCAGCAGTGCCAGAAAGTTCTCCTCCCCAGTTTGGGACTTCTTTTCTGTTAGCGCCAAGGAGGAGAACGTTGCGATATGCTCAATTTGTCGGCAAGGTGTTCGGCGTGGTAAGCTTGGTACAAACTATGGTACCGGAGGACAAGCAAGTCATCTAAAAATACACCACACTATTGTGTGGGAGGATCACCTACTTAAGTTAAAAGAAAGTAGAAAAACTCAACCCATTGAAGTTGGTCAGGAATCAGGGAGCGATATTATTGTGGTGGCAGGTGAAGAACAGGGAGGCATTTCTAGCCCTGTCCCCAGTACTGCAGTGTTAACGCCCACATCCTCCTCAGTAACATCAGAGTGGCACCGCAGTAAAAGCCATACTCAGAGTCAGGCTGAGACACCAAGGCGACCGGCGACTACCTCAATGAGACAATCTGTGTTGTTGAGCCTTAGTGGGTTAATGAAAACAGCACCACTAAGGAAAGTAAGCCAGCCTAGCATTGACAGCATGTTTAGGTTGGAGGGGCAGTTCCAACGCAACCACCGAACGGCACGATTGTACAATGCGAAGCTGGCTAAAATGTTAGCGCTGGACCTTCTTCCTTTTTCATTTGTGGAAGGGGTGGGTTTCCTTGAATTTATGTCTGCCATCTGCCCTAAATGGAAAGTTCCCAGCCGGTCCTATTTTGCACAAATTGCTGTTCCGGCACTACATCATGATGTGCTGAAATTGGTTGGTCAAGGTTTGCAGCAGAGTGCTGTGCACAATATCCACCTGACAACAGACATGTGGAGCAGTTGCCAAGCCACAGATTACATGTGCATCACTGCACACTGGATCTCTTTTGTGGGGGTTAGAGATCAACTATCTGCACGAGGTGTTGTTGACACAGCTGCGATTTTTGAAGGTACTCGGAAACATGCAACTGTAGCCATGTTCGCCATGGAGAAATCTCATACGGCTGAACACATTTTAGAAGAGTTTCGCACCAAGGTTTTGGAATGGCTGCGGCCCAGAGGGCTTGGTATTGGTTTTGTTGCCACAGACAATGGCAGTAATGTACTTAAGGCCATGGAACTTGGTTCCTATTTCAGGGTTCCATGTTTGGCACACTGCATAAACACTATAGTGCAAGACTTTCTGAAAATAGAACCCATAGTCAGCAATTTACTGGCCATCTGCCGAAGAATATGCACTCATTTCAGCCATTCTTTTAAAGCTTGGAAGCAGCTGAGGATCATCCAACGTGAATGTAGGATGCCAGTCAAGGCACTCATCCAGGAGGTGGCAACACGTTGGAACTCAACGTATTACAAGCTTGATCGTCTGTACGAACAGCACAGGTCACTCCATGAATATGTCTGGTACAGAAGCAGTGATGCTAGTGTTAAAGGCATGACCCTTGACAGGGAGCAATGGACCCTAATTAAATGCCTGACTGAGATGCTGTCTCCTTTTGAGGTCTTCACACGTGAAGTCAGCAAGGAGGACTGTACAATGGGCCAAGCTATCCCATTGTTGCAAATGCTAGAGCTTGAGCTGAATAATGTGTCTGAATCCTACAAAGGTGTAGAGGACAGAAGGCAAGACCATGACTTGGTGGAGAGCTTATCCAGGCGCTTAACTGAAAATGTAAGGATACAAAATAAAATTTTGTCACAAAAACATTACATTTGTGCCACAATTCTGGATCCACGTGCAAAATTAGGACTAGTGAAGACATTCCTTGCTTTTTCCGACAATGATGTTGCCCGCTACAAAAGTTGTATAGCTGAAGCAGCCATTAAGTTTGAAAAGGAAGGGCTGCTAATTAAAAGCCCGCCACATCAACCCACCACAAGTACTGATACTGAAGCAGGCCATGCAGAATCAAGTGCAACTTCGTCGGCTGAGGACAGTGCGGTTGGCACACAATCACAACACTCACCATCGACTACAGAAACAATAACTGGATCATTAGGCCGAGTACAATCATTTTCAGATTGGTATGTAAAGATGGGCTATTGTAAGCACAGTGCTGATGCACAGAAAAAACAGCACAAAAGCTTACCAGCAGCAACCCTGAACATTGAGCGGATGGTCCAGGCCTATCTGGACGACCCAACAGAGGTGTACGTTGATCAAAACCCAGTGCAGTATTGGTATAGGAAAAGGTCTGAATGGCCACAGCTCAGCAGGCTGGCGATACGCTATCTGGCTTGCCCTGTCACAAGTGTCTCTTCCGAACGTGTTTTCAGTGCTGCTGGTTCCATTGTAACCTTGAGAAGGACCAGTCTATCTCCAAAAAACGTGGAGAGGTTAACAATGATCAAAATGAATCAGCACTTCATACCACCGAATTACACAATGCATGAATCAACAGAGGAAGATGAGGACAGCGGCTCAGGTGACGGAAGTATTGTGTCAGATGATTACCTACTACTGGAAGAACCCCCAGAGTTTGAGGACGAGCTATACTTCCCTGACAATTAGGCTCGCACTTACTGTCTTCCTCCCTTTTTTCCCCCTTTGTTTATGTGTCTGTCGTTCTGGTTATAAACTTGTGAATCGCAACAAATCCATTCTCACCGTCTTCTACTCTTCTAATTTAAGATACAAGTTTCAGGTGTCTGCCATTTGACACTACAGTCCTCAGAATCCAGCTCCTCCGCTCGATCATACTGAATCTCCTGCTCAATTCCATTTCCCTCATGAATGATGATTGGATGATGGTAACAACAAATTCAAACTTTCCTCGTCCTTCCAAAACAAGTGGACCATGAATCAGATGACTACTATAGCTATCCTCCTTTCAGAGCCGAGAGAGACTGGCCAGTAACTGAAAATAAGATGCAACAGGTAATGATTGATGCCATGCATTGGCCGCAGAATCGCAGACTGAATGATGTAGATTTTGTTGTGTGTGTTGCGCATGAATTGATGTAATTGTGCACTGCCACTAATCAACTTTCTACAGAACACACTAATTTTCCCCTTCTTGCAAACAAGAAATGTGTACTTCTCCTGCATCTTGGTGATACATTGCTTTTAATTCAATACAGGAAGGGGACTCACTCAATCTGCGCAATGCAAATGACTGTGACTTAACAGCACCGTCTATCATGATGATGGCGAAAGAGACGGCCTGCAGCGTTAACAAGATGAGATGGAACAGGTAATGATTGATGCCATGCATTGGCCGCAGACTCGCAGACTGAATGATGTAGATTTTGTTGTGTGTGTTGCGCATGAATTGATGTAATTGTCCACTGCCACTAATCAACTTTCTACAGAACACACTAATTTTCCCCTTCTTGCAAACAAGAAATGTGTACTTCTCCTGCATCTTGGTGATACATTGCTTTTAATTCAATACAGGAAGGGGACTCACTCAATCTGCGCAATGCAAATGACTGGGACTTAACAGCACCGTCCATCATGATGATGGCGAAAGAGACGGCCCGTTAACTTCACATGAGAAGGAACAGGTAATGAATGATGACAATTAATGGCATGCATTGGACACCTGACTCTGAGCTATTGGTCTTTGTGTTTGCGTTGTTTGTTTGTTGTGCACAAAGTGATGTCAAAGTGTACTAGTAGTAATCTATCTTTCTGTACACAATAAAGAATGATTCAAGTCAGTAATATTTATATTTCTACTCTTGTTGTGTCATAAAAATTATACTTATACTGCAGGCCGATCTTCAGTCAGTAAAAGTATCAGAGATGATGATGAAGTCAGGAGGAGGATGTTTCAGGAGTGGCATAAAACGGAAAAGCCTAAAGGTAAACACGTCAACAACAACCACAGCAGACCCAAATGTCTGTGTAGAAGTTGAATAGAGTGTAGCGGTGGGATGACTGCAGTGCATTGATTTTACTAACTTAAACTGTAAAATGCTATGTTTGGAATGGATAATGTGCTTTGCGTTTGTCCAACTCTTTGAGAGAAAAAAAAAGGACTCTAAAGTGTTAACGTAGGATGTGCTAATGGTAAGCACTGTGGGCCTGATCTCTCCTGTTACTGTTGAAGGTCAATGCTGGAAACAGACTAGAGTAGAGATGATGCATATGCATACATGCCACCTCGGAAAGTGTTCTTGTTGAACTACACCATCACTTGTGCATTTGTTTTCACTTGATTTCTCAATATCCCCTTTGGTTTTCAATCTAAAATTACAGTCCGGGCCTTGGCCAAAACTTTGTAAAACATTACAATGCATATTAATTAATTACCTTACCAATCAATCACCTTTTTTTCCAGCCGGGCAGTGGCGAGTGGCGAGGCGACACACCCAAGATTGATGGACGAGAGGAGCAAGAGGAATGCCGAGATGCAAAAATACAGTCCACATTTTTGACCAGGATAAGACAGTAACAGTATCCACTTTTAACTTCTTTTAAATAATTTGATTAATATCTCGTATACAATCTTTACAACAGTGTGTTCTTGGAGTTGTTATTATCAATCATCATTAGGTTTGCTCTGTGTTTACGATTCTTCACTACCAATATTTAAAATTTCTATTTGCTATCTGTTAAAGTATTAAGGCCGGAACAGAACAAGAAATAGAAGTTTATGTAATCCGGGTCTCTCATCATCATGCATGCATTGCCTTTTTCTCCCTTAACATATGGATATGGTAGTCTTCAATGATTGTCATTTGTTTGTCTATGTATGCATACTGTTTTTCTATGTCAAACCTTTCCCAAAATCCCCCTTCCCATCCATTCAACAAACCCTAACCCTCTTCCCCCGGGCTGTGTGACTTATTGTCGAGGTGTAACTAAATTAAATTTACACCAATACTTAATCACACACTTGCTGGGGCGGATGTGGTGAAAGCAACACTACTTCAATTTCAATGCAGAGCGATGATCTTCTTCTGCTTGCCCACCCATGAGTAGGATATTTCAGAGGTTATTTTATTTAACAAAGGAACGTATACCTCAGCATGAATTGCCGGCATTGATTGGATTTGTTTGTTGTCATTCCTCATATACGGCACTAACTGTTAGACTGTAGGCATAGTCAAGTGACTCGAGTCGACACAACTATAGTTTGTAACTCTGTCTAGTAGGCTATCCTCATAACCACCATTCAGTTTTTTTGTCAAATATTTGAGCATATAATTGTTGCTCGGTAAGTTCTGTAATGTACTTCATTCAACTACTCCTCTAACAGTCTCTCAAAGGCGATTGACTGTCTCCTTTTCTTTTTTTGGAAATGCTGCCACCCTGCCAGTGTCTACTACTACTACTATACTACCACCACCACCACCCCAATCATGGAATGTATGAAAAAGGAAACCATCTTCACCATGCAGCCAGTGCTGTGCCACAGTTGAACATAAACATCAAGCACCGGTAAGAGAGAAGTTTGGGGGAGGCAGAATTAATAATGGACATGTTTTCAATGATTTCATTTTCACACACCACTCCAAAGAATGCATAGACTAGAGGACAGACTGAAAGTACTAGAAGGACCAGTCAATGAGTGAGGTGTGTCACATCTATCTGTTTGTGTCTTATACAGTCAGCTAATTATTGAAATCAAACACAGGCTATGGGCGGCCATGCACCAGCAAGGAAACAGTGTGATGTAAAACAGTTACCCCACCTACAAAACATTAACAACATTGCATGTAACATAGAAAAAAATTTACCCTAACAAAAATAAACTAAACCCACAAAAGCTGACCCACCCCCCTCCCTAACCCCAACCACTGTCCACAGTAGAAAAAAGTCTTAACGGCCAAACGAGTAAAGAACAAGAACAGGAATTAAAAAAGGGGCAGTGACAGGGACTAACTGGTGGGGCGGGACTGGAGGAGGACACGCATCTGGCGCATCTCGTCCTCTAAATGGGCGACGGTGGCGCCGTACCGCTGGAGGGCGGTGGCTGGGGCCCGGGGCACTGGAGGAGGCTTGAATTGCTGCTGCAGTCTCCTCCTCCTCCTCGGCTAGGACCACCAGCCGCCGGTATTCCTGCTGGATTGCCTCCAGCTTCCGGCGCCGTGCCTTGGCGGCCAACTCCTTCCGGTTGAGTTTCGGAGTAGCTGTGTATCAAAAAGAAAAAAACAAGACAATTGTAAAATATAGTCTTAATAAATCAGTAGGACAAGGTAATTATTTATACACATAGTGGCATGGTAGAGTAGCACTATAAAATAAAGCACAGTAGTACATAACATTTTAAATGTCGCCCGTCCTTCTTCCTTCCACCTGTCTTACACTTTTTAGTTGAACAGTGCACCAGGTGCTCTTCTCCATAAAACTTTCAAAGCGGAGTTGAAATCAGATAGATGAGGCCATTGGTTACTCAATACTCCGGCTCCTAGTCCTATACCAATTAAAGGGAATTCTAGTCTTCTAGTTCACTCTTCAAACGTCCCCAACAACTCATACTTACTTACGACATCGGATAGCGGGCGGACTTTGTCCGCCCGCCATCCGACTGCTAAAAAGGGTGGGGGTCCCGTGGGGACAATTAATTAGGATGATGCGCCCGGCACAGTGGCGGGCGCACCCTGTTTTTTTTCATTTAAATTCTGGTTGGCTTTGCTGAAAGCAATGCTAAAAGGTTGTGCTGCTTTTCCAAGCACAAAATGACGGGCCACGCACAGAGCCTGTCACGTTTTGCTTTGAAAGTCGGGGGGGTACCATAGCATAGGTGGGTACCCTCCATGGGGGCCCCCAAGCATACTCTGCAATGTGTGCATGCCTTTCCGTGGCGGACGGCAATGCCGCCACGCAAAGGCATTCCAAAATGCAGATTATATGGCTGGCGGTGTGGTGAGAGAGACACCACCGCCATATTGAACCCTTTTCCGCCTGGACATGTCTGAATATTTTCTACAGGGATGGCGGGAGGTTTGCCCCTGCGGTGACGGCAGTGAATTCCAGCCGGCACGGCGGGGGCAATACGCCCACCACCCTAAAGGGGCCCTAAGTCACAACTGTACAGTATACATATACATACAGTACACCCTTGCAGTGAGTGAGCTGTCAAGTTAAGGATTATGAATCTAACTTACCACCGCCTGCCACTGGTGCTGCCACTCCCCCTACCGCTCCGTTGCTATCTGCAACTGCCGCATCCTCGCCCTCCGCGTCGCCTTCGCTGGCCCCGGCAATGGTGGTCGGTAGTGCGCCTAGAAAACATTACACATTTATTAGGCATCATATACACCTCCCCCCTATTGATCAGTAGCAAGGTTGAAAAATGAGTTAATACTAACATACATCACTAGTACAAATCAGGTAGTAGTAGAGTAGACACTAATAGTTATATGATCATTGTAGCCTTTGCTTGATTAGCCCTAGCCATGCACATTTGACGTTACCTTTACCTTGCAGCTTCTTAAGACACCTTTGAGCCCACATGACCTGCCTCACACTGCTACTGTCTAGTCTACGCGTTGCGTACAAGCGGTCAACAAACATTAACAAGCCACTTTTTTAGGAAGAACTGGTGTACTACTGTTACTGTTAGTCCATATTGCTTATCCATAGATGCTACACTTTTTGGCACGGCTGAGAAATGCTTGCAAGTTGCAATATACTAACGCACACCATTTCTTTTTTCGCATTACAGACGCAAGATTCCCTTCTACGAACCAGAGCTTCTGAACGATGCACCAACTACCAGTACTAGGTTCTTCTGAGGTGAGGGGTCTCTTCACTCACATCTTCATTTATAAATTTATATAAACTAAATTGCTATGGGATGGTGGTGCTGCCTTCCACCACTGTTCAGTTATCATGATTTAATTCCCAACTGTATAAGTGTAACAATGTATATTGTTTTAATGTTATTGATTTGCCGGTTGGTGCTGCTAAGAAAACAGTGTACAGACCTTCTCAAATTGAAATAAACATTTTAAACTTACATAGACTTGGTGGTATTTGGTGTGGACTAACTTACACAAGTGAGCAAATTAAAGTAAGGGTGTGCATGTGAATTGCTTCTACGACAGAGGTTGGGTGTGTTATGTTCTGGGTTGTGTACTTGTTGGGTATCTTGGGGGGAGGGTTCCAAGACCTAATAGGTATGACAAGACAGTACTATGGTCAAGCAGTGGAATTGTGGTGGGTGCCGAATTTCTGATTGAGGTGTGCAAGGAAGGTCCAACCTACCATCACCAACATCCTATTTTCTGGTGCAAATGTATGTGCAAGATCCCTACAACAGGGGTATGTCCTATAGGGTATCATATCAAAATATTAAGAAATCTGGTAGGGCTGTTGTTGCTGTGAATTTTCAAAGCCTCAACATCAATAAGAGTAAAAGTAGTACAAGACAACGACCCAACGGATTGTACGAGCTACTGGTGAATATGAGTTTTATATTACAACCTTTCACAAAGAGTGGCACTGGCCAACTGGGCAAGACTAGCTACTACAGTACAGACAGACTGATAGTATGTAATAGTAGTAGTAGTACTCAGAGTCATCATAGCGGAGGCAGGGATAAGATTTTTGAAACCGTACAGATCGAAGGATAATTGGTGGTAAAAAAATAGCATTTGGAAACACACTATAGTTCCGGAAAAATGGGGCAGTAAAAGTTATGGAATAAGAAATATTATTAAAAACAAGAAGACTTACTGGGGCCAGCAGAGGAGCCCTCAGCGGTGTCCTCCTGGTGGTGTTCCTATCCCGCCGACTGCCCAGTCCCTGTCGGTCTGCCCCTGGGTGCTGATGAACAGGAAAGATATAAGAAAGAGACAAACATTGATGGATGGTGTCAAACAAATACAATATTTTTCAACAACGGTCAAAAAACACTTATGTAAACAACAATTGCAATAACTACATTGACCGATCTCATCTGGTCAACATGTAATATCGGGGGATTCGCAGTTCGACTACTTAAGTTACTATTTATCAACAGTAATCCAGTCTTCCATTCTGATTCAAGAAAACTAAGTTACAACTAAGCCTAAGTAGTAGTACAACGTACCACCCAACCTAGCCCACCTATTCCAGGCATGCCAATTGTACATTAAGTATGCATTTCCACTGTATTCCTCAACAATGCGTATGGTCCAATCATGGAGGACACATGAACATGACTACATTTTTTGTATACACCAAATTTTGGTTTGATTGATGCTGATCTGCTACTGCTAAGTAACTGCTAAGCCTACCTCCACTCATTGAACAAACTAGAAAAGGTTCTAAAGACTTCCGTACTAGCAGCACGTCACGTAACTGAGTGAGGGGGGGCATCACGCATACCACTAACCAATTAGAAGCTCATACAAAGTACCTAAACCTAACTATCAATCCGCCCCTATCTATTAGTGACAGGACAAAGTAAGGAGTGGACGTGAGTCACTGTAGCATTACGTAACTTAATTTCTCTCAAATAAACTTGTAAAGAATCACGCTAAGCAAGCGCAAACGCAAAGCTGCAAACAAGTAAGATTAGTAGTAGCGCAGAAGAGCACCTGTGTCATAATCACAGAAGACTTTTAAACGTTATTAACCTGGAATGTATTGTAAGCAGCAACATTCTAGCTGGTTGGAAGGAAAAAAAGATATTCGCAATATATAACATAGAGCAGAAGAACAGACACAAAGTTGTAATAATTAAATAGGTACTCACCAAGCCCCGGGACCTCCACTCCTAGCAGGTCCAGCAGGTCCTGCTCACGGTCCAGGATGTCGGACCACCGGTGCGTCAGCTGTGCCTGGGTGCGCCGGACCCCAGAGATGCGCGACACTGCCCGGCGCACCTTCCCCCACCGCTGCTGACGATCCCGGACGCCGTAATCGGACCCAGGCCTGCCACCTGCTGCCAGGGTTGAAGGGAGGTGGCGCTGCACAAAGAAAATTAGTGCAGCCAACTCCACCTCCCCAAATAAGGCCCGTGCCTGCACCCCTTGTGGGCGCCGCCTTCCGCAAGGAAGGCGGTCGCGGCTCTGGCTGCGCCGGCGAACAGCCCTACCCTTGGACATGGTTCTGGGGACGGGGCAGGAAAGAAAAGGTAAAATAAATAAAGGAGTAAAGGAAATAAATAGCAGGCAATAGAAAGAGAAAAAGTAGCTAAAAAACAAAAAAAAAGTAGACAAAAAACAAAAATATAGAAGCAGGAAAATAGTTAGAGAAATAATAAGTAATAAAGATCCAAAAACAGTGGCTATAAACAAAGGATTGAAAAGATTTAGGGAGGATTGAAAATCAGGCCCCAGAACCATGCAATAGAGTGAAAAACAAGATGGCCGCGCCCATTGCGACCACGTGCGCAAGTTCGCGCGATATTTTCTCCCCGAGCAAGCAAAAAGCAACGTGATCAAGTAAAAGCGGTCGCGAACAGGAAATATCGACCGCGAACAGGCGCGAACATGCATTGCGCGACCCGGAACAGGAAGTAAGGATCGCGAGAGGGCGGGACAAGTGAAAACAAGATGGCCGCGCCCGTGAGCAACCGCATGGGTAAGTTGGCGGCCCGCGATCACGCAAAAAATACCGCGAACAGGCGGCAAAAAAACGTCCGCGTCTTCGCGATATTTCCGGCGTGTTTGCGGAGATTTTCTGCATTTTCGCGATAATTTGCGAAAGTTAATTTCGCAAATTCTGCCCACCCCTAGAAGGTTTTAAGACTTTAGTTACATTAAAAATCATTTGTTGATGGTACCATACTCATTTTAGGAATTGTGGTGTGTTCTAAGGTGATTTTACCATGTGAAAAAGCCTTCTGCTGTGATATCATGAATTATGTTTGAGAGAAAACTATTTTCTCATGCTTTTCCCATAGAGGTTTGGAAGGTGATCTATAAGCTAAACTGAGAGCATATTTTCTGTAAATTCACATTATCTTTCTCAGTCATGTGAGAATGAAGTCTGACATTCTCAGTAAAACATGTACATCCAACAAGGGCAGAGACTGTCAGTTGATTCCTTTGTGTTCTACTGCAGCTTCCCAGAGTGTTCTAAAGAACAACTAGAGCGCTAACAGTCCTACTTATGACAAATGTATGGCACACCTGAAGCCATCTTGGTTGGAATAAAGTGTCAATTCTTAAAACATTTAATTTGAAAAGGAACAAAATGAGGGGGTTCATTTTGCCATAGAAAGTATGATTAGTGCTGCAGAAAGAAAAATTAGGGCACATTTTGAGTGACTTCTCAAATCCTCTTCTATTTCATTAAAAAATTCTGACATGCAGACTGAAACATGCACTTTCAATACCAGCAGCAGACTTCCCTGGTGAGCAGTAGCTTTACTACAGTGATCTAACAAGAAACTAGAGTGCTAACATTCTGAATTTATGGCAAATTTGTGGCACATCTGAATGCCTTCTTGATGGAACCAAGTAAAAAACTGAAAGTATTTCCTACTGAGGAGACTGCAGTAAATGAGGAAATTAGGAAACTTCATAACAAATAAATCTCCCAAGATGGCCACCAGAGACAAAAGAGCCCAAATGTAGCCCAAATATCACCCAGATGTAGCCCAAGTATAGCCCAATGACAGAATGTCCCAGAGTGTTCTAACGAACAACTAGAGCGCTAACAGTCTTACTTATGACAAAAGTATGGCACACCTGAAGCCATCTTGATTGGAATAAAGTGGTAACACTTAAAACATTTAATTTACAAAGGAACAAAATGAGGGGGTTCATTTTGCCATAGAAATTATGATTAGTTCTGCAGAAAGAAAAATTAGGGCACATTTTGACTTCTCAAATCCTCTTCTATTTCATAAACAAATTCTGACATGCAGACTGAAACATGCACTTTGAATACCAGCAGCAGACTTCCCTGGTGAGCAGTAGTTTTACTACACTGATCTAATGAGCAACTAGAGTGCTAACATTCAGAATTTATGGCAAATGTGTGACACATCTGAATGCCTTCTTGATGGAACCAAAATAAAAAACTGAAAGTATTCCCACTGAGGAGACTGCAGTAAATGAGGAAATTATGAAACTTCATAACAAATAAATCTCCCAAGATGGCCACCAGAGACAAAAGAGCCCAAATGTAGCCCAAATATCACCCAGATGTAGCCCAAGTATAGCCTAATGACAGAATGTCCCAGAGTGTTCTTAAGAACAACTAGAGCACTTACTGTCTTACTTATGACAAAAGTATGGCACACCTGAAGCCATCTTGATTGGAATAAACTGGCAACACTTAAAACATTTAATTTAAAAAGGAACACAATGAGGGGGTTCATTTTGCCATAGAAATTATGATTAGTGCTGAAGAAAGAAAAATTAGGGCACATTTTGAGTGACTTCTCAAATCCTCTTCTATTTCATTAAAAAATTCTGATATGCAGACTGAAACATGCACTTTTAATACCAGCAGCAGACTTCCGTGGTGAGCAGTAGCTTTACTACAGTGATCTAATGAGCAACTAGAGTGCTAACATTCAGAATTTATGGCAAATGTGTGACACACATATCTGAATACCTTCTTGATGGAATCAAAGTAAAAAACTGAAAGCATTTCCTACTGAGGAGACTGCAGTAAATGAGGAAATTAGGAAACTTCATAACAAATAAATCTCCCAAGATTGCCACCAGACACAATAGAGCCTAAATGCAGCACAAATATCACCCAGATGTAGCCCATATGTAGCCCAATGACAGAAGTGTGCAAAACACTTATTTTTTGTGTATTTGCAGTTTTATATAGTGCAGACTTATCAGGTATTGGAATGCTTTACATGAGCATTGGTTACATCACACAAGATCAAATTCATTTTGGTTGTAGACATGGGGAGATTAAGTGATTTGACCACAATCACAGAATGTTGAGCTGAAGCAGAAACTCCAACCTGGTTCCCCATTTGCAAAGTCTGCAGCTCTGGAAGTAACACCACATCCTCTCGCCAAGGTGCAACATTTAATCAAGTGGTCAACTGGATAAAAAAACATAAAGATTACAAATAATTTAAAAGTTCTTTGTCGCTATTTGAAAACTCAGAAAAGATGTCCTCATTTTAGTTTTTTAGAGCACTAACCATAATTTTGATGCAAATAAGATCCTCTCATATATGTAATTTCTAAAGGAAATACTCTAGGTATTACAGTTTTGATTACATCAAGATGACGTCAGGCGTTCCACACTTTTGTAATAAATATAGAATGTTAGCAATCTAGTTGTTCATTGGGATACTGTTGAGAGGCAGAGGCCAGGGGCACGGACTCTGAAAATTGAAGGCAGGTAGGAGAGTGCAGAGGCAACAATTTGACCACACTGGGCAGGCAGGAAGGGCAGTGGCAGCACAACAGACTATGGAGGGCAGTGGAAAGGGGGGCAGGGGCAACAAACCAACAATACAGGACTGGCAAGAGAGGCTGTGGCAATATAATAGACCACTGTGGGCAGAAGGAAGAGGCAGTGGTAGTACAACCATACATGCCAACAGACCCGTTTCAGCCAGGAAACGTCTAATGTTTTTAAGCTCAAATGGGCTTTATTTGATCTGTCTCCTGTCTACAATCTCCTCTTTTTCAATGTAACTCAAAGGGGAAAATCAATACCCCAGTTTTTTTTCAAAATCTCCCTCTTACCAAGTTCAAAATGTTCGCAAGTATGGTACATTGAATCATGGTAGGCAGGAGGAATTGGGGTAGGGACATGGACTCGGATAACAGAGGACTGGAGGGACATGGAGAGGTGCACCAAACTGACCCTACAGGGCAGGTATCAGGGTTTGCAGCAGCACAATACACCACACAGCACATGCGGGACGGGAGTGCAGCACAACAATCCTTAGAAAGCAATAGGGAGGGGACAGGACCATGCACATGGACAACAGAGAACAGATGGGAAAGAGGCAATGGTAGCTAGCTGACCATAATGGACAGACAGGAGAGAAAGCTACAGCATAACAGACCATAAAGGGCAGGAGGGACGGATCAGGGGCATTACAATGGAACAGACAAGCCAGGAGGGAGGGAAAAGGGGGTCTGCACATGGAAACAAAGGGCTGGGGCAAGGTGGCAGGGCAGGAGCAGCAAGATGACTATGGAGGTCAGGCAGGATGGGCACTAGAAACAAGACACACCATGGAGAGCAACAATGAGACTATGGTGGCATACAAACAGACCATGGAGGGAAGGTGGGAGGGGGTCAGGGACAGCTTGCTGACCACACAGGGAAGGTGGGAGGGGCCATGGCAGCACAGAAGACCATGCATGGCAAGCGGGAGGGTTAGTGGCAGCACAATGGCTATGATGGGCAAGAAAGAGGGTGCAGGGGCATGCACAAAGGACCATGGAGGATAGAAGGGAGGGTCAGGACCTGGGCACAGACAAGAGCGTTCAGGGGAAGGGGCCTCACAACAGACCGCGCGGGGCAGGCAGGAGGAGCAGTTGCAGCACAACAGATCAGGGAGGGCAGAAGGGTGTGGCAGTAAAATGGACCATGGAGGAAAGGAGGAAGGGGATGGGGGCATGGCATGTGGACAGGCAGGGTGGAAGTGGCAGGGACAGGTTACAGTCATCTGACAATGCTAGGCAGGTGGGAGGGGAGTGGCAGCTCAACAGAACACTCAGAGTAGATAGGAGTGGCAGGTCCATGGAACATAGTGGGCAAAAAGGATGGAGCAGGGGCATGCACAAAGACATTGAAAGGCAGGGGGAAGGAGAATAGGGGCAGCAAGCTAAGCACAGAGGCTAAGCAGGAGGTCAATGATGGGCCATAGAATTGGGCAATGGAGGGCAGGAGGAGTGGACTGGTACATCATGCTAAATGGAGGGCAGTGGCAGCACATCAGACCATGCATGGCAGGAGGGAGGAGGCTAGTCCATGGATTCAGACAACAGAGGATAGGGAGGAGGTGGATGGGGCAGCAAGCTAACTGTTCAGAGAAGGTGGGTATTAGGAACTTTATTGTTTATAAAATGTGTGTCTGTGCGAACTACTTAAAATATGAACAAGTATGCATCATAATCTCACTTTTATTCAGGAAGAAGAGGATGTTTGTGACTGTGACTCCGGGCTCACTTGGCAGAAACACCCGCTGACCCTCCACCCCCATCGCAAAATGTAATGCCCGTGAAAAGGGTAGGTGGACGCAGTGTTATATAGAACATAGTCCTGAGAGCACGATTGAAAATGAAAACTAGATTTAGTTTATGGTATAAACTATGCACCAAAAAGTGTGATATAAGATGAACTGGGGCGTGAAATATAATATGCAATACATTGTGCGCAATGACAGATTCATTGGAGAGCGCGAGATAGCACAGGCACTAGCGCGTGCTATGCGATATGCGCCTTGGAGTGTAATATGCACAGGGCAGTGTTGTGTAACATAACTAGTCTCTAAAGTTGTAATATAAAAAATGTGCTGGGGAGTGTAACGTTGCATATGCACTGTGACAAATATATGGATCCCAGATTGTAATATGCATGGCATAGCGCAGTGGGTTATAACATACACATCGAGGAAGGCACGTTAGATGGGGCACTATAACCTGTGCGAAGGCAAGTGTGGCATGACATATTCATGGGGTGGTGTTACAGTGCACATGGGCTAGAGAGTGTCATAGCATACACACTAGCTGGTGGAATACAACACAGAGGTGTGAGGCAATTGCCGGGCACTGGTGTGTGTAACACAGCATTGGACTCAGCCCGGAGCACGCTGTGACTCTCAAGTGAGGTTCGTCTCCTTTCCAGAGAGTAAAATAAAAAGTATCACACATCCGGCGGTGGATGTGTTTTTTATTAACCGTGAGGGGGGTTTCTTGCATAGTTTGGTCGAATTTTTGTCGAATCCCCTTTGAATGGCTTGGTGTGTGTGTATATTAAGTGTGCCCGTCAATAGCTACCCATGTTTGTATAAATAAACAACAAGGTTGTCTACTTGCAGAGTACCCACCGGCGGGGGCGCCGGGATTAGGCATGGTAGGGCGTCAGACACGTCAGAGCTTCACTAGCGGTGTAAATACATTCCATGTGGATTCATTCTATGCATAGTCGCCTTTTAATGAATATCACGCAAATAGTCATGGTGATAGGTACATACGGTTTATCCAGCATGTCCTAGGTGTTTCTATAAATATATATATTTTTAAAATATTATTAAACAAAGGCGGGCCCCGGGGGATGGGGTCCCCGGAGCCATAAGTGGCCTGAGGAGGGGGGCAATGCAGCCCCCTCCTAAAGAATTTAAATAACAAAAAGGCCATGACCCGGGGGTTGGCGTCCCCGGGGCCGATTAAGGCCTTGGGAGGGCCAAATTTATTTTTTCAACAAAACAAATTAGGGTGCAGGCCATGGGGGATGGGGTCCCCAGGGCCAGTAAATTAGAAAAAGAAGGGGGGCCACACAGCCCTCCTTCTTAAAAAAATAAAATAAATAAAAGACCGGCATCGCGCTGGAGGCGATGCCCCCTCCTTGCAGCACTCTGCAAACGCGCCCCCTGGCCAGTTGTAAGTTGGGGAATTAATTCCCCTTCAATACTGAGGGTCCCTGAGGGCCAACTAGCCCAACAGGTATCTCCAGTGTGGGCCAGGGAGCTGCGTTGCAGACAGGTGTTCTGAGGCCACGCCCCTTTTTACACCTCTATGCAACACAGCTCTGTGGCGCTTACTGGAGGTACCTAGTGGGCTAGTTTGACCCTAGGGACCCTTAGGATTCAAGGGGACTTAATCTCTCAACTTAGAACGGCCACAGGGCGCGTTTACACAGTGCTGAAGGGAGGGGACGGGGCCTGAGGTGACGTGTGCAAACACGCCCTGTGGCGCGTTTTAAGTTGGGGAAATAATTCCCTTTCAATCCTGAGGGACCCTGGGGGCCAACTAGCCCTCCAGGTGCTTCCAGTAAGCGCCACTGAGCTGCATTGCAGAGAGGTGGTGCAGGCCGTGCCCCTTTTTACACCTCTCTGCAATGGCGCTTACTGGACATACCTAGTGGACTATTTTGCCCCTAGGGATCCTCAGGATTCAAGGGAACTTAATCTCCCAACTTAAAAAATGGCCACAGGGCATGTTTACACAGTGGGGAAGGAAGGGGACGGGGCCTGAGGTGACGTGTGCAAACACGCCCTATGGCGCGTTTTAAGTTGTGGAAATAATTCCCCTTCAATCCTGAGGGCCCCTGGGGGCTAACTAGCCCACCAGGTGCTTCCAGTAAGTGCCACTGAGCTGCGTTGCAGAGAGGTGGTCCAGGCCGTACCACTTTTTACACCTCTCTGCAACGCTGCTCTGTGGCACATACTGGAGGTACCTAGTGGGCTAGTTGGACCCTAGGGACCCTCAGGATTCAAATGAACTTAATCTCCCAACTAAAAACGGCCACAGGGCGTGTTTACACAGTGGTGAAGGGAGGGGACGGGGCCTGAGTTAACGTGTGCAAACAAGCCCTGTGGCGCGTTTTAAGTTGGGGAAATAATTCCCCTTCAATCCTGAGGGACCCTGGGGGCCAACTAGCCCACCAGGTGCTTCCAGTAAGCACCACTCCGCTGCGTTGCAGAGAGGTGGTCTAGGCCGTGCCCCTTTTTACATCTCTCTGCAATGCAGCTCTGTGGCGCTTACTGGAGGTACCTTGTGGTCTAGTTGGACCCTAGGGACCCTCAGGATTCAAGGGGACTTAATCTCCCAACTTAAAATGGCCACAGGGCGTGTTTACACAGTCGGGAAGTGAGGGGACGGGGCCTGAGGTGACATGTGCAAACACAACACTCTCTGTGGCGCGTTTTAAGAGGTAGTTTTAATCCCCTGCCCTATTATATACTAGGGGCTTACAGAGGAGGTCATAATGATCACAGGGGGACCCCAACGCATAGTGTTCCCTAGTGTATGTAGGTGTTTTCTGAGTGTCTTTTAACATAGCACTGGCTCTAGGACTGGTTAGTCAGACACAGTTACCACCAGTATCCGTCTGAAAATGTTGAGGGTACAGGAAGATTTTGCAACAAGGCTTCTTTCTGCTCTTCTGTTTGTTCTTTCTGCACGTTATCCTTCTTCCTGCACTTTTCTTCGTCTTTGAGGACTTCTGTTGCTTCTTTCTGCATTTCTTTTTTTTCTTTCTGTGCGTTTTTTCTTCTTTCTTCACATGTCCTATCTCTGTAGGCATAGTTAGAAATTAGCATTTAAAAAACCTTTGAAATTCACTGAAGAAAACATAGGTTTCAGGCACGTTATAGTTAGGAATTAGCATTTAAAAAACCTTAGAAATTCACTGAAAAAACCATAGGTTTCAGGGGCGGTATAGTTAGCTGGACTTTTCACTCGTACAAAACCATTGAAATTCCCCCGTTATAGTTAGTTCAGCTAAGTATAACTCGTGCGCCCGCAATGCACTGCTGATGACGTCACATATTACATCACTCATGACATGGTCAGTGACATCACTCATGACATCACTGATGACATCTCAAATGACATCACTAATGACATCACTGATGACATCATCCTTGTGATAGAGTGGCAGACCTCCTCTTCCCCTAATATAACCTTTGATACACACATTCAAAAATAGAAACTACAATGTTCAAAACAATGGACATACCAATACCAGTTACAACAACCTATTCAGTAATTCTAAGATCCACATACACATCCACTCATTCACCAACAGTCCAATACAGTCACTCATACATGTACTCACTCATCATATGTACTTACACACCTATACATCCTGTTACACAACGCCACTCATCCATAGAGTTACTCACACACATAGTCACTCATGCTAATAAAGAATGAAACATCCATTTACTTGCATATACAGTTATACACACACCACCACACTTACTTCTACAGAAACTTACACATACTTAGTCTTTTAAACAATCACTTATAGAAACACATACTTATTCATACAGGAACTCTTTCAATCTCTCACTCTCACATATACTCACTTATATACACCAATAGTCACATATACTAGTTTAAAACATATGTAGTTACTCATAAAGACACTATTGAGACAGTCTATCACTCACTAACACACCCATGCACACACTCATCCACCCATACAGCCCTGCACACATGCTGTCTTCAACACATACAAACAGTGAGTCACTCATTCATGCACCTATGCACTACTTAATACCCCCCACCGAACCATACAGACACTCAGACACTCATACTGATACTCAAAAAAACAACTAATAACCCATATAGACACTCATGTAGCTACTCACCAACCCATGCAGCCACTTATACACAAAGTGAGAGACTGATACAGATATTTGCACATTTAAACATTACTCACTAAGCCATGTATTCACTAAGATACACTTAATCAGTCAGTTATACAATCAATTTTTCAATAACAAATCATTCATTTAGACACTTATATACCCATTTATTCTTCCATCGACCTTGAGATATACATATATAAAGCATATGTAATTTTCAGAAAAACACACATTCACTGGATGATGTCATCAGTGATGTCATTTGAGATGTTATCAGTGATGTCATGAGTGATGTCACTGACCATGTCATGAGTGATGTAATATGTGACATCATCACTAGTGCATTGCGGGCGCGCGAGTTATACTTAGCTGAACTAACTATAACGGGGGAATTTCAATGGTTTTGTACGAGTGAAAAGTCCAGCTAACTATAACGCCCCTGAAACCTATGGTTTTTTCAGTGAACAGAAATCTAAAGCGGTCTGGATGGTTTGATGGTGCACTCCACTGTCGGTGCTAGGACCAGATCTCCTGACAATTGCACACCCACCTTTACGAAACAAGGGCCGCTGCACACCAGTCTCTGGTAGATTTCACAGGTTTATTTCCACATATCAAACACTGCGTATGTATGTATACCTATGTATATCACAGGATTCCTTGTATATTTGGCCTCTAGCCTTTTCCAAACCCCAATTTGAGTTATACTTTGTTTGACCATCACTCTTGCTATGGGTGAAACATGACAGATATACCCAAATGGGATGGAAGTATCTGAAAATGATGCAAATTTTCAGGGAACCGTGATTCCGTTTATTTGCCGTGCCCTTACTATCTGGATCTTATGTGTTGTATATATGCCAGTGTACTAGGATACGGGCCCACTTGGGCATTCTTACTCTGACCACTGATGTATTTACCCTTCTTTGCCTTTACACATGTGCAACAATACACCTTTAGTGCAGTCATTTACTGTTTAAATGTATTAGAGCGCACTGACGCTGTTGGTATCTCTGTATTTCCATTATGGACTATGTTCTTCAACCTATGTTAAATTAGGTTACACCACGGTTACACCATGATGGTGCATTGTAGCCAATACCTTTCTTTATTGCACTTGGAGCAAGTCCGTGGGATGACCAGTACTATGTGCTGCTATTAACACACATTTTTTTTTTCTCTGTATAACATGCCGAAATGAAGACCATTTACACAGATGGCACACAATGTTGATTTACTGTATATGTAGGATGAATGTATACCCTCATTTTTATTATTTCACCTGTACTATATTCCCCTTGTAAGCACTTCACATAGGTATTTAAGCTCTTGCAAGACGACGCTGATTTATTTTGCAATTCATCTCCGTAGTCCTTTGTTCATTGACACGTATTTGCATGAAATCTTTCAAAAGTCCTTTTTTAGGTCGAGCATCAGCACGCATGCGTTGTCTGCAAGACCTGCTGTCTCCCTGCTCCCGTTCCCAGCAAAAGTCACCGAGAAAGCCATCAACAGCCAACTCGACAAACTCATCGAAGAGCACAACATCCTCGACTCCTCCCAATCCGGCTTCAGAAAAAACCATAGCACGGAAACCGCCCTCCTCGCCGCAACAGACGACATCCGCACCTTACTGGACATAGGAGAAACAGCAGTCCTCATCCTCCTCGACCTCCCAGCAGCATTCGACACAGTCTTCGTAAAAGGGGGTGTGCAATTGTCAGGGAATCTGGTCTTAGCACCGACAGTGGAGTGCACCATCAAACCATCCAGACCGCTTTATATTTATATATATATGCCGGAGATATATATGTATATATATATATATATTCACTGAAAAAAACATAGGTTTCAGGCACGTTATAGTTAGAAATTAGCATTAAAAAAACCTTAGAAATTCACTGAAAAAACCATAGGTTTTAGGGAAAATTATAGTTAGTTGGACATTTCAATCGTACAAAACCAGAGAAATTCCCCCGTTATAGTTAGTTCAGCTAACTATAACTCGCGCCCCCGCAATGCACTGCTGATGAAGTCACATATATCACATCACTCATGACATGGTCAGTGACATGACTGATGACATCACTCATGACATCTCAAATGATATCACTGATGACATCACTGATGACATCATCCAGTGACGGTGTGTTTCTGTAAAGTTTAAATATGTTTAATATATATAGGAAAAGGCGTATTGAAGAATGAGTGGGTGTATATGTGTCTGAATGTATGATTTAGTACATGGGTACTCCCAAACTTTCTGTCGGGGGTCAAAATTACAGTGTGGTTTGTGGCCGAGGGCCGCCCTGGTAGGGGTGGGGTCAGTGGGGGCGGGATCAGTGGGGGCGGAGCTAGAGGGAAAAAAACCTGTTTCAAACATTAGATAATGCGACAATGCTGTATTTCAAAATCAGATGTAACTACAAAGAGCACATTTTGATAATACATTTTTATCTGAAGGCCTTTAGTGAAAGTAGAATAGCAAGTACAAAGGCAAATGTAATGGGGAAAAGTCTTTTCCAAGGCACAGAGTTTATGCACTAATTTTACACTTCATGTCTGCAATTAATTTCTTGGACTCTGGAACTTTTTCAGAGAGTGCAAGTCTCAGGAGGTGATCCAGATGTGCATCAGTCAGTTTTTTACTCAGTTTATTTTTTAGAACACCCATTGTAGAAAAGGAACACTCGCATACATATGTGGAATTTTTCAGATGGCACACTTTGCCAGAAATCTTCTGGTTCCTTCCCCAAGAAAGAGGACTCAAGCACAGAGCTGTATTGCATGTCAATTAGTTCCATCTCTGCTTGTGCCCTTTTCAAACCAAGAAGTTCAACAGCTTCAAGATTCCTTGCACTAACCATCCATGGGTTTTCTACAAGCCTGAAAAGTGGGGTGAGAACTCTAAACTGAGAGAATCACCTCTTAATGTCCCCAGACATTTCCTCCAGATACACACACATATTGAGACTGAACAACATTTCCTGAGCTTTTTCAACCCTCTGTGTTAAAGCCTGCAACTTAGGAAAGTGTGTAAGATCACCATCGTTCATCGGCTCTCAGAACAGCTTGAGTTTACTTTCAAAGGAGTATATGGCACTCATCATTGAGGGCACAAGTTTCTGTCTACCTTCAAGTGCCAGACTGAAGAGTTTAAATGTGAGAAGATGTCACACAGACAATGGAGCATGGTGAGCCATTGCAAGTCGTATAATTCTGGGAAGGACTGCCCTCGACTGATTACAAATTGTTCAATTTCTGGTAGCAAATAATAAATCTTTCTAGCGCTCTACCTTTGCTCAACCACCTAACTTCAGTATGCAACAACAGGTCTGCATATTCACTTTCGGCATCCCTCAGCAATAATTCAAAAAGTCTGTGGTTAAGTGCTTTTGCTCGAATAAAATGAACAATTCTCACAACTTGCTTCATAACATCATTTAGTTGTCCTTGTTTTATTTTCACGCATTATGGGCCCGATTCACAGAACTAACTTAAGACAAAATCCTAAACTTACTACCATTTTCGTATTCACAGAAGGCACTTACTCATTTTGGTATTCACAGAAGACACTTACTCACTTCGGTATTCACAGAAGTTAGGAGTCCTAACTTTAGGACTCCTAAATGCCTTCTGTGAATACCGAAAGTCTGAAAATTAGGATTTTTCTCAGTTTAGGAGTTCTAAAGTTAGGACTCCTAACTTTACTACTACTAAACTGAGAAAAATCCTAATTTTAAGGCTTTCGGTATTCACAAAAGGCATTTAGGAGTCCTAAAGTTAGAAGTCCTGACTTTACTACTACTAAATTGAGAAAAATCCTAATTTTAAGGCTTTCGGTATTCACAGAAGGCATTTAGGAGTCCTAAAGTTAGGAGTCCTAACTTTACTACTACTAAATTGAGAAAAATTCGAATTTTAGGACTTTCGGTATTCACAGAAGGTATTTAGGAGTCCTAAAGTTAGGAGTCCTAACTATACTACTACTAAACTGAGAAAAATCCTAATTTTAAGACTTTTGGTATTCACAGAAGGCATTTAGGAGTCCTAAAGCTAGGACTCCTAACTTCTGTGAATACCGAAATGAGTAAGTGCCTTCTGTGAATACCAAAATGAGTAAGTGCCTTCTGTGAATACCAAAATGGTAGTAAGTTTAGGATTTTGTCTTAAGTTAGTTCTGTGAATCGGGCCCAATGTGCTTCCTGATGGATTATACAATGATAATCAATTAAAGTGGATGATTGAAGTTTTTTTCTTAACAGAGATACAAAGCCCTTCTCATGTCCAATCATGGAGGGTGCCCCATCTGTAGTAATACTTACAAGATTGTTCAATGGCAGGTGATGAGATTCAAAGAAATTACACATGCTGGCCAACACATCCTCTCCTCTTGTGTGACTATGCAATGGCAAAAGGCAGAGGAGCTCTTCCTGTGGAATGATATCTTTTTCCAAATACCTCACCCAAATCATTAACTGAGCCACATCACCTACATCTGTTGACTCATCAACAGCAATGCTAAAGAAAGGGGACAGCTTGACTGCATTGATGACCTGTGCTAGAACATTGTCACCCATTGACTCGATTCTACGTGTGCATGGGGAATCTGACAGTTGCAATGCACCTATTTCCTTCATAATGTTGGATTTATTAGGATAGTTGGCACATAAAATGTCTGCTGCCGAGAGAAAACACTTCTTAACCAGCTCGGCATCTGTAAATGGCTTTTTATGTTTTGCAAGCAAGTAGCAAATTTGGAAGGATGCCTCGGTTACAGCCTCAGATTCTTTCATCTGGCACAGAAAGAGCTTTTGTTGGGATAGAAGGGCTTGCTTTAGGGATGCCACCTTCGCAGAACGCGGTTTTGAGGACATTGGAAAGTTTTCTGTGAAGTCAGAATGATGTGTTTTATAGTGCCGCTCCAGGTTATATCTTTTGAGCACATTGACCTTTTCTTTGCATAGGAGACAAGTAGCTTTATCTTTTGGACATTCCACAAAAAGATATTCTACTTCCCACGCAGCATGGAACACCCTGTGTTCACTCTGTATGGATCTGGGTCTTTTGCAAGACTTTGTTACCGGGCTGTATGCCATTTCTTTTGGGTTCCTTATGAACACTGCAGGAAAACAAGATTTGTGTTCACGACTGATGGCACGACCCCGTCTCACAACCGATGGCACGCCCGCCTTAAATACAGAGCTTGTCACAAACCAACGAGGTGACACAGGAGAGCTGCTATTTGGGGGAGGAACATGTTTGAAAATAAAATTTGTGTTAAAAAATGTAAATGTCCACATTGAGTGTTTACTTCTCACTGCATGTTTTGACAGTGATCTATGTGCACATATTTAGATTCATTTTTGCATTCAAGCTCATAATTAGATATTAGTGCTTCACAAATGAAACATCTTGGTATCACATTTCTCAAGTAAGGCCATCCCTACTTGAGAGCATTAGTGAAATGAAGAAGGAAATAACATGAGACCACCCTTTCTTAATAAATTAAGTTTACATTTGTACAGTGCATCCACTACCTCAAATGCCTTTCCATATTACCCAGACAGGTGAAGTAGTAGCTAAGCAAAATATCCTGCCACTTGCAATAGTGAACTGAAGTCTAGAGGCCCTGGCAGGCCACATATGGTAGAGAGGGCCTTGAGCTCTGGCAGTCGTTGGGGAAGAGAGTCCTGCCCTCTGGCAGTCGCTAAGGAAGAGGCGTTACTTCCCTGCAAAATTCCTCTGCAGAAGTGAAACTATGTGCCAAATCTACCACTTATTCATGCAGAGCAGTGCAGCAAATGCACTGTGTGAAAAGGAGAGGAGAAGAGTGCCATATTTACAGAAATATGACACTCTCCTCCCCTTTCCCTAGCACTAGCGCTGAAATCACTAACCATGCGCCAGAGAGACACATTTGTGCCATAGTACAAGGGTGTCTCTGTGAGTCTACCATAGGTTTTGTACTTGGGTGAAACCCTTCAAGTACAAAAGACTATGCATAAGCTGACTTTAACTCTTTCCCCTCTTTGTATCTGTGCTGTAAAGTGCATCCCACATGCAAAGTCGGAAAAGGAAAGAGAAATGAAAGCATTTCTACTTCGTTTCGCCTACTTCAAAAGGGCAAAGTTTTCTGATGCGAAACCCTGTCTACTTTATTTAGTAAATATGGTTTAGCATCAGAAACCTTGGGTGGTTGCATGTGAACGCCCAAGTTCCACCCATGGTGCACCCCATTCGGCGCTCAGTAACTCAAAGCAGTGCTAACCCAGGAACGACACTGCTTAATTATATAGTCACCACACCCTTCAGGGACCCCTACTTTTTTCATCCCACTTACAGCCCTGGTATGCAGAGCAACAGGGCCAAGAAGACACGCTCTGCACACACCCATGGGATCCCCTGCCCTCCTTCAAAGGGAGATTGGAGGTGTATCGGGAAAGACACTGACTCTGTGGGAAGAGACACCCCAGACTCTTAACGGGGCCTATATCCTGCTTGATAAGTGCAATATAATGAATGCTCAAACAATAGCTCCAAATCTGGGCTCTGAATAAACAAAGAAATAATGTAGGGGACAGCAGAGATGCTGAAAATAAACAAAATGTGAACTATGACCTTAGTAAAAAAAAAAAAACCTTATACACGTTCGAAAAAAGCATTACTTCCGCAACTAACTACACATCAAATAGCAGTATTTCTCTACTATAAACAGTCATGCAACAAAACCTCAAAATATATTTTTAGATCGAACTACAGCGATATATACACATAACTGACACGGATCGCCTGGTTACAGGGCTTTCAGTGGGATGAAAAACCTGGGGGTTCTCTCAAAGGGCCATGACCGATGAAGTTAAAAACATGTCAACAAAAATCTGTGCTTAGCATAGTGTGCCACCCTACTGGTATTTAGTTTGTCATTGTATCCAGATATATCAGATACAACCAGTAACATTATACCTGCAACAAGTCAGGCCTATTGGCTTTGCCAATGGTTGTTAGTTGCATAAGATAAATAACCAACAACTATGGCTTTGTTGTATATAAAGTATAATATTGAAAATGCTTCGGTTCTGAAAAGATGACTGTGAAAGAACTAAAACCAGTCTATTTGAAATTATATCAGAATCTTTCAGCAGTGATGCTGCTACTGAGATGAGATTTTTTTTTTCACCCTGAGGGCGAAAATGGAGACCCCGATAGTTGTTAGTTGCATAAGATAAATAAGCAACAACTATGGCTTTGTTGTATCTAATATATAAAATTTGAAATGGTTCAGTTCTGAAATGATGAAACTGTGAAAGAACTAAAACCAACCAATTTGGAATGACATCAAATACTTTGTGCTGCTTTTGAGTTGAAAAATGGTGAGTCTCCTGCCTGAATCGGGTCTATGAGCATGTATGAAAGGCAGCATATATTTGAATGACAGAAGCTATTGCCTACATTTACTTTGCGTTTAGCTTTCCAAAGACCTGTGGAATGTGTGTATTCATAAATCTAGATTTAATCGGTAGCGCCACTTTGCCAACACCTGGCTATAATTGGGGCACTTAAAAAGACAATTCATTTCTAGTCTGCTTGCCTTGGCCTGAAGGCATCAAGTTATTTTTAGCGGATTTGTTTCTTCCTCCACTTACAGGATATTGCATTGTGTAGGAACAAGCCAAGTGACTCTGATTTGTGAGTTTGTATCCAGAGTCTCTCTTTAAGCTGCTTTCGGCTGTGATTCGTCTCATGAAGCAACAATGTGGTGCATAGTGTAACCGCAAGGCGTTTTACTTTTAGCTGTTGCTGTGTTCCCGATTGAACGTGATGAGCTTATCCAAAACATCACGGGGTGTTTGTTACTTGTAAGTAATTTATGGAGGTTTAAAAGCGCGTCAAACCACTGGTGAATGGGGAAAGGAAAGACCACAAGACAAGCAAAAATGGACTCTGAAGACAGAATGAATGGACGCAAAGAACCTTATGAATATAATACTCTTTGACAAAATGCTTCGTCCTGTGGGTAGTTGACCGTTCGTGTCTGGTTCGTGGGACAGGAAGAAGATTGGATAAGGTAAGGGAGCCAGGCTCTGAATGTGCCTTGTGGGTTGGTATCCGTGGGTGTGTGGTTTGCTGAACACGAAGTGGGTGGAGGGGAATGGGACTGTAAGGGAGTTAGACAGGTGCTGAAGGTGCATTCTGGGTAGGTATCCTGGGGGAGGGGGGTCTAGTTTGCTGAATCAGATGTGCAGCCACACCTGGGAGAGAGGCAGACATGGGGCAGTAGTGACTGGTATGCTGAACAGGAAAAGAGTGGAATACACCGGTCTCCCTTTCTGTCTTGCAGTGCTCAAGGCCGTAGGTGTGTGAGGACTGCACAGGTTTAAAAAATCTCACACTTTAATTGTATTGAAAACCAACACTTATTGTAATTTAAGTCCACGAAGCAGCAGCATTCACCTGCAGCTATGGATATTCAAACCTAGGACAGAGATTCCCATTCTGCTTTGTAAAGACCATCTGGTGGTTGAGCCCTGATGTGGTAAGGAATTCCAAGTCAGCTTGCTATGTTTCTCGGAACATAGCCAGCACCTGGACCCAGTGCTTAATTTGTAAAATATGAAGTACAGGTGCTCAAATGTTTTTGGGAGGCCACACCCACTTTCCCCAGCTCCACCCACTGCCTCCACGGGCTCCACCCACTTCCTATATTGGCCCCACCCACATCCTCAACTGGTACTGCTGAAAGTCAGATATAATGCCCGATCTGAATTTCAGCAAGGAAGCTTTCCTCCAAGTAAGGTTTTGATAGGAGGTTCCCTTACCCTGTAAACATTTTCTATCGATCTACATATCTACATAATCGTGGTGGGTGAGTGGCTGTGGGTTGTAAGAGTGTTGAATGAGTAAAAATGGAAGAATTTATTTAAAAGGAACTCCATAGTTTAATCTCTGGCAATGTAAAGATTCCATGCTGCTGAAGATGAGACAGCGCCCAGACATCTACTCCATCCCCACACATTAGTCCACTAGTTCCCTTTCACAGCAACAAAATCAAGACACCATCTTTGTGAGTGTGTGGGTTGGCTAAAGATAGCCTTTTGTAACAATAGTAATGCTGGCACTCCATTTCCATGTCAAAATTGTATCTGACTTTAATAGATTCCTTTCATTCCTCTGACAAGAGGGAAGCAAGTTAGCAGCCGTCAATTGTTGTTAAAGAAATAACTGCTTGCTGCACTGGTGCTCTGCATTCCTGCCAGTGTAAGTTGTTGCTTAAATTGGGCAATAACTGGACCAGTGATGCATGTGGCTGACACTGTAGTACTTAATTGTGCTTGTGGACACTTTCTAATGAGAGCTGTTAGAGTTGCCACACATCTTATCTATGCTGTGGAATGCAACCCCAGGACTTGCATTGCAAGCAGGGAAATCTAACCATAAATTTGTCTTTGTTGAATTGACACGTCTCATATAAACCTTAGGCACTGCTGGCAATGTGTGTTTGCAAGAAAGAGAGCAAGAAAGAGAGCAAGAGAGACAAGGGCTTGTTTTCAGTTGTCCCTCTATTGCTCTGCTGCATCCTTACATGGGCTTAATAGGAGGGCATGGCCTAAATGCTGCCTGGATTAGATAGTCATGCTTATGTGTTATCCTCTCATGTTGAGAGTGGCCCAAAATGTGCCACATCTAAGATGTTCCTCACTTGCTACAGTATAAATACTAATGTGTGCCCTCACCGGTTTCTCTACAATCATAGCAGTGCTCACTGATTTCCCAATCAAGCTTCAGATTGGTCACAAGCAAAGAAGGGGCAATTGCTAATAGCTGATTACCTGTTTACACACTATGGCATGAGCTTCGAATGTGCAGCTATAACATACATGATGATTTCTGCCCCTGAGGCACAAAGCCCCATTTTTCTTTTATACTCTAAACTTAACTGTGTCATGCATGACTGTAATCAGGTGATGCTTTCTACAAACTACATGAAACCAGTGCTAAGTTTGAGGCAGTGGTTTCCTATGCTCAGTAATGGCACTTAATTCTCAACACAGACACTAATGACAGTCCACCACATGGCAGAGCTATCTGTCTAATTTTGAGAAAAGCATAGCGACAGTGTTTAAAATTTCAATATACATTAAAAATGAATACCTGCCGCCCACGCCATCCTTATTGCTTTGGATGGCCAGTAATAGTCTGAATTGTCATGCTTGTAGGAGTAAGATGGTGAGTATTTGGGTTGGTACTATCACTGGCAGAGCTGACAGGGGCGATGGGTGGTGCAGGCTGCAGTGGCCTCCTGAGATTGGAATTGGCACCTACATTTTTTTCAAATTAGGCACTACAGAGATATTCTCCTGAAATATAAAACATGATCGCATTTGGCATTCTAATGGCCCAGCATATCATTGACCTGAAATCTTTAATCAGGGTGCTTTAGTGCACAAAGAAAGTTTCTTTAAACAAGTGTTCTTTCCTGCAGTTTAGGTGACCTGTGATTAGTTTGAGTGGAACTATCTAAGCATTCAACCAGCTAGAATAATTTTGTATATCTTAGATTGGTTTCATTTCATCATATTAGACAGACAAAAAAAGACAAGGGTTGTGACACAATGGTGGTATATTCTATGATGCTATACCTGCTTTTTTCTGTTCAGATACAAGCTATTGAGAGAAGAAATAATAAATATCATGTTTTGCAGGCTCACGTTCGGCACCTTGGCCGATTTAATTATTGTGAATGACACCCTAATGCAGAAATCAGTTTTAGAGTTTTATATCATATTACACAACATTGGTTTTGGATAGAGCATTCATCACCAACGCCTTAGGGTTTTGTTAGAATGCGCATGCCAGTTTTTTATTGCTTGCCCGGAACATTGATATTGTGGTCTGAAGGTTGGTCCTTTCCCAATGACAGGCACAACTTAAGTTTTGTAACCTTCCACTTACCTACATGTTGTTGTGCTCCTGTACTTAGTATGTATACAGTTTTTTTTTGTTAAATGGTTGTGGCTTTTTCTCATGCTCTGTTTATGCAAGGTGTATTTTGTGTGACTTTCAAACAAACTCTGTAAGTGTTGTTAGTTTCTGTGTGCATGCTACTGTCTTGTTGTCCAAGTGTGTCAGACGTCTAACTTTTGAGGTGAAAATTGCTGTCAGCTGTGATGGGCCCTACCAATAATAGTCTCTACTGGGTAGAGAGCAGGCCCTCCAAAGTGGGGTTGCAGACTGAGAAACTAGACAATGTGACTAAATGTAATATTCATAGTTTACATATCTCTCTCTTATATATATATATATATATATATATATATATATATATATATATATATATATATATATATATATATATATTACCTACTGGCGGTCGCCAGTAGGTAGTTATAGTTAGGACCGAGTTTCCATAGGAAATCTCAAAATTATATTTTGAATAACTTTGGCGCCGATTGGCGAATCTTCGCGAAATTTTTAAAACTAATGGGGTGCTCCGTTCAGCTCCTACCCTAAAAGTCTCGGGGTGATTCGTCAAGCGGGGGCTGAGAAAAAGGGGGGGTCCCAAAACACGTTTTCCCCATGGATTTTTCCATAGGGACTTTAGTCGCAGCTACAGCCCGAACGGCTGAACAGAATTATGTGAAATTTGGCAGAGAGGTAGCCATAAGGTCCATGAAGTGCCTGTTACAGGTTTGGTGTAAATCTGTAAAGTATTTCCAGAGAAAATAGCATTTAAAACAATATATATATCTATACGCGCGCAGGGTGCGCGCACCGTGCGCGCACCGTGCGAGCACCCTAACGTGCGCGAGCATAATTCTGATTGGTGGTTACATGTTAGTCAACGTTCGAATCGGTCGAAATCTGGAAGTGTCGGCCGCCATTTTGTTTGTTTTCAGTGCGAGAGTGAAAAAGGAAGGTGGCGAACGTGAAAAGGGGGCAGGGTAGAGAGTTCCTGACCCCCTAGCCTTTGTCAGGGGGTCCCTGAAGGACCCCGAAGGCAAAAAATTTTTATTTTTTTTTAAAAATCGCGGGGGTGCGCGCACAGTGCGCGCACCCTGAAAAAACCCCCCAAAAATAATTTTTTAAATTTTTTTTTAAATCGCAGGGTGAAAACTAAAAAAAAAATAATAATTTTTAATACGTAGTTTATTGTAAAATAAATATATAAAAAAAATAATACATAAATAAATTAGCATTTAAAAAAACCGTACAAATTCACTGAAAAAACCATAGGTTTCACACACGTTATAGTTAGGAATTAGCATTTAAAAAACCTTGCAAATTCACTTAAAAAACCATAGGTTTCACACATGTTATAGTTAGGTGGATATTTCACTCGTAAAAAACCAAAGAAATTCCCCCGTTATAGTTAGTTCAGATAACTATAACTCGCGCGACTGCCACTCTATCACAAGGATGATGTCATCAGTGATGTCATGAGTGATGCCACTGACCATGTCATGAGTGATGTAATATGTGACGTCATGTGCAGTGGATTGCGGGCGCGCGAGTTATAGTTATCTGAACTAACTATAACGGGGGAATTTCTTTGTTTTTTTACGAGTGAAATATCCACCTAACTATGACATGTGTGAAACCTATGGTTTTTTAAGTGAATATATATATATATATATATATATATATACACACATACACACACATATATATATATATACTTATGTAATGTTTGGAACGCTTATGCGCAAATAAAAACGTTTAATACAAAGTGACACTGCATCTTGCAGTTAGATTCATGATACATCAACTACTTAACATAAACTCTCCTTGAGATGATCTATTCTGTACATATATATGTAAACACAATCCCGCCCCTTTCATTTGATCCCACGAGGGCCACTAGCGTGTGACATATGTAAGGAATACAAAATTAAAAATGAAATCCACATTGTTTAATATACTTTTATAAATTAGGTATTGCTTGGCTGAGGTGGGCACTGTATATGAACAATATGTGTAACATTAGATGCATTTTTCTCTCAAGTCACTTGTTATGCTTATGGGGCATTAACTCACTTGGGTTGGAACTTGGAAGTCAGTTACTGACTTCACTCATCCCTTGCTACACAAAGTACAAATCAACAACTCTTGCCCGCCTTCAGGATCCACAGCACAGCAGATATAAAGTTCATGAAGGTCACCACATACACTCCTAAGTCTGCACAGAGCGGGGGCTCCTGGGCCTCGGGACATTCAGCAAACACAGACAAGCGTGAAAAGAGCCTGTCGTGTCCCCCTGCGTCACCCTTCAATAGCGACAGACACGTTAGGTTCAGGGAGGCTTCTTTATTCTTATCCTCTACCTTCAGTGTCCCTACTCTAACTGCCCCGTTTCCCTTTCCTAGCACCTCCTCTTCCCTTGCTCCACCTACGCTCCGCCCTCCCCACTACTAGACCGCACACCAGTACATCTCCCCCTTTGTTAACAGAACAAACTCACAAAATATTTACATCTCTTCAATCAGCCGACGTAGCTGGCGGATTGTCTGTCGTGGTCTGAGAGACCGGCCTTCTGGTACCGCAGTAGGGTTGCCTTCGCTTCTTTCCTCCGGGCCAGTAGCAGTCTCACCTCGTAGTTCAGTCTGTTCAGTTCTCGGAGGCTGGAGTCGTGACTCCAGCGCATCCTGCAGAGCCGAGCTACATCTTTGAAAATGAGACACATTTCGAGTGATGCGCCTACTGTCTGATTCTGCCGTCAGCATGGTTCCCTTTTGACGGGTGACTGTCAGAGGCTCTGCTCGAAACCTGCTGTCCGTTTTCTTACATTGCTCCTGCTTAACCACCACACAGTCTCCCTCTCGGAAGGAGAGCGATCGGGCTCGCCTCCGACCATCAGCATACGTTTTCATGCCCTCTTTGCGAGCCCGGTCAGTGGTCGCCATTTCTTGATGGATGTGTGTGTGTGTGTATGTGCTTATATAGCGCCGAATCACCCCTGGGGGTATCTCCGCGCTGTACTCATACCACTGTAGGAACCCTTCCTGGCTATCCGTGTGAAGTGTCCACTCCTGGGCACCCCCATGGTGAAGCCAGGCATCCCAGCGCTGTTGGGGCCGTTGTGGAGACTAAGCAAGCTATTGCCCAGAGTTGCAGCGTGGGACCCATGATTAGAATAGGCACTGATGCGAGAATATCAGGTCCGAGGAATTTATAGCCCGAGACCCTGCCGCGTCGGGAATCGAACCCTGGTCCCGGACCAGTGCTCTGCATCGAGGTCTGCCACTCTAACCATTGAGCCACACTTCTCCACACGACGCCTGACTTTAAGATGCGACCTGGGGACACGGGTCGTAATGCTCCTTCCCAGGTGGGTATTCGTGTCCGAATAGGACGCCCCAGCATGAGCGTCGCTGGGCATTTGCCTGTGGTGGCATGCGGTGTCGTTCGGTATGATCGGAGCACGTCATTGAGGGCTGTTTGCATGTCTCTTCTATCAAGCACGGCCTGCTGGAATGTTCTCTTGAGAGTGGCCATGAATCTTTCAACAGTGCCGTTAGCCTGAGGCCATAGCGGTGTTATTCGCCGGTGTCGGATATCCATTAGTTTCATGAAGTCACTGAACTCTTGCCCATTGAACGGCGGGCCATTGTCCGTCTTCACTACCTTGGGTACTCCCCAAGCTGCAAACACCTCGTCAAGGACGGCAAGCGTGGCAGTTGCTCCGGTGGAAGGGACGAATCGGGCGATGGGGAATCTCGAGTACTCATCAACAACCACCAGCACGTACTTGCCCGACTGCATTGGGCCGTAGAAGTCCATGGCTAGTTCCTGCCACACTCCCGATGGTAATGGTGTCATTTGGAGCGGGGCTGGAGGATCACCGCGCCCCACCACTTGGCACTGCGGACAGTCTTTGAGGGTACGTTCTACCATTTTGTCAAGAAACGGGAACCAGACACGTTCACGAAGGGCTCTCTTGGTCGCAACCACGCCTCGATGGCTTTCATGGGCCAGGTTTATGACTCCTTGGCGCAGGTGCTGTGGGATGACAATCCGGTGGTCTCTCAGGAGCAGTCCTTCCGCTGTGACGGATAGTTCCTCGCTCACATTCTTAAATGCCTGCAGCTCTTGGCACTTCTCTGGGTCACTCTCCTCAGGTGTATCGTCCTGTCTCCACCGATGTGTTTGTACCCGGTGGATCACCTTTTGTAGCAGCTCATCCTGCGAGGTGGCTTGTTGGATGGCTTCCAGGGGAACAGCCGGCGGCCGTGCCTGGGCCACTACGAAGTGGATGTACTCCTCAGTTACGGACGGAGTGGGACGTTGGGTAGCTTCGGGGTGCCTTGACATGTAATCGGCTGGGTTGGCCGACTTCCCTGGTTTGTGGACAATGGTGAAAGTATATTCTTGCAGACGTAGTCCCCATCGTTCGATGCGGGGTGGCATTTTGGAGCGTGGGTTCCCAAAGATGGTGACGAGCGCTTGGTGGTCTGTCACCATGGTGAAGTGTTTTCCATATATGAACACGTGAAAGTGTTCGCAGGCCCATACTACCGCGAGGCTCTCTTTCTCGGGTTGGGAGTAGGCCTTCTCCATGTCGGAGAGACTTCGGCTGGCATGGGCCACTATGTGACGCTGGTCAGTGTCCTTATCGTATTGAGCCAGGATAGCACCTAGACCGACGGGGCTGGAGTCCACTGTGATCTCAGTTTTCCTGTCCGGGCTGAAGTACGCCAGACTGTCGGCTTTTCCCACCGCTTGTTTGATGTTCCGAAATGCTCGCTCGCACTCCGGAGTCCACTCAAATGCCTGGCCTTGTTTGGTCAGTCTCCGGAGGGGGTGGCTGAGAGTGGCGTAGTCTTCGATGTACCGTGAGCAGTAGCTCGCCATCCCTAGGAAGGACCGCACGTCGCTGACATCCCGTGGACTCTTGGTGTCATTCAGCGAGCTCACTTTGTCCGGGTCCGGCTTCATCCCTGCACCAGAGAAGACGTGCCCGAAGAATTTCAGCTTTTCTTGATGGAATTCGCACTTCTCTTTGTTGAGAGTTAAGTTTGCATCCAAGAGCGCGTGGCAGACTCTGTCGTGGGCTGTGTCATGAGCTTGAATGTTCGCCCCATACACTAGGATGTCATCACTGTAATTCAGTGTGTTGGGGATGTGATGGATAGTCTGCCGGATGGCTTCTTGGAATATCTCGGCAGCTGATGATATACCAAAATTCAGCCTTTTATACCGGAACAGCCCCAGGTGCGTCGCGAACGTTGTGATGTACCGAGAGTCTTCATGGAGTTCCAGTTGATGGTACCCTTTGTTGAGGTCGAGTTTGGAAAACACGCGCGCACCATTCAGTGCGGCTATCATGTCACTCAGATGGGGTCCTGGGTGGCGTTCCCTCTCGATAGCTGTGTTGGGCATGCGCATATCCACACAGAGTCGGACTTTCCCTGGAGTCCCTTTCTTCGGGACGATCACCACTGGCGATACCCACGGCGTGGGGCCCTCTGTACGCTCGATGATGTCGGCTGTCAGGAGGTCTTGTAGTTCATCTTCTACAGCCTGCTGAAGGTGAAAAGGAACCTTTCGGGGATGCTGGGCAACCGGTCGAACCTGTTCATCGATATGCAAGCGGATCTGGCCCCTATTCATTTTTCCGAGTCCTGTGAACAGTTTTGGGAACTTGCGGACGGTGTCACCGTCATCGGTGACGCGATAGAGAATTTCAACCAGTCTTAGCCGTTCGGCCGTCGGTAGGCTGAGGAGACAGTCCACTTACGGCCCCTCGATGACATGTATCACCGCTGGGACCGATGTCGTTTGGTGCCTCAGTACAGTCGGGAATTTTCCAAGACACGGAAGTGGTTCTCTGGACATCCAGGTGTAGACACGGACGTGCGCAGGGTTCAGTCGGGGGCGAGGGTTCATCTTCCTGTATTCAGTCACTGGGATGTAGTTCAGTGACGCCCCGCTGTCCATCACGAACTTCGTGTTGTGGCCACCAACACTGATGTCCAAACGGGGGTATTTTTTGAGTTGGTCTGGGTCAGCGATCATGTTCGCGTACTCCACTGAATACTCTTGTTCGTCTGAAGATGACCCTGATTCACGAGATGGAGATCTCCTTGACCACCTGGACAACCGCGACTCCCTGCTGGAATGGGAGGACCTTGATGATGATTTCTGGCGGACATGCACTGCTCGTACATGGTGCCGGCGGGTGTCTCTTCTCGACGACTCAGGCGCGGTCTTGTCTTTGTCTTTCTCACGGCGGTATTCCCCGCACATAGCTTCAAAGTGATGACTCCGGCCGCACTTGCGGCACTGTTGCCCCATGGCCGGGCATGTCCCGCTGTGTGGAAAGTCATATCCACATCTGTAGCACCGTCTCGCAGCCGATTTCTTTGCGTAATCATGTCGCTTGCTCCTCCTCCCCGAGTCAGGTCGCCGATGTTCTGGGTAGCGGCGGCGCGAAGATGGTCGGGCAGGTCGCTCGCGCTCTTTCGACCCCCGGCGGGGACGACCAGTGCGCACTTGGCATGCAGGCTCCTTGCGCTCCGTGCATCCTGACTCCATGGACTTGGCATGTTCCTCGGCCTGGTCGTGCACTCGTGTTAGTTCTTCAATTTCGTCCAGGGTGTGAGTCTTCTTTAGCAGTTTCCGTCGAAGGGTCTCCGACTGACAGCCGTCGATTACGCGCAAGCGTATGGCATCATCCGTTGAGAACGATTCGAAATCGCAGTGACGCGCTAGCCGCCGAAGTCGCGTAATGTAGGCGCCCATTATCTCATCTTTCTCTTGTCGCGCCCGCTGGAACACATACCTCTCATAGTCCACATTCTTCTTGTGTATGAATTTTTTATCCAGAGCTTCACGAACTTTGGCGTATGTTCCTGCATCTGCAGCGGGAATTTCCTTGATCATCTTGCTGATATCTTTCCCCACGAGATTGCGGAGTGCAATTAGCTGGTCCTCATCCCCGAGTACCTTGGAGCCTTTGATGTAGTCCTCAAAGTCCTCTATCCATTCCTCCCAGCGAGGGCCCATACTGCTACCGACGACGAGTGCCAGAGGCTCCGGAGGGCACAAATGCGACAGTCCCATGACAATTGGCTTCGCTTCCTGACGGGTCTGTGATCCGTGGTTCGACATCGTGTGTGCGACTCAACCCACTTCCGTCAGCTCAGGTGGCTTCCCAAGTTCGTTGTGACTTTGCTCGTGTTTGTTTGTTCACTTGCCTGTATTAGCTCGTGCTCATTTGCTTTGCATTGACGTTGGCTTGTGCTTGCTGGTTGTATTCTTCTTTCACCTTTGCTGTTGCTTGTGCTTGTTTGCTTTCACACTTGCAGTGGACTTTGCTCGTGTTTGTTTGTTCTCTCGCTTGTATTAGCTCGTGCTTGTTTGCGTTGGCTTGTGCTTGTTTAAATTTTTGTCTGGGCGCCTGACTTTAAGATGGCCGCCTTTTCACTTCAATGGGGATGTCCCTCCGAGGCTGCCTGACTTTAAGATGGCCACCGGGTAACAGCACACGTGGGGCCTCACACGAGGCTCGATCATTGCTTTCTGCCTGCCGCAGCGTGTTAGAGCTTCGCTCACCCACTCCTGGAGACTGCCGCTTGCACCAGGTAGGGAGGCTTCACCGCTGCTCGCACGTGTATCTTCCTATTTCATGCGCAGGGGGGGGGGCTCTCATGTGTTGAGATTGCCTTCTACGAAGCACTTCTCTCGCGGGGGGGGTTCCTTGAGCAGGATCTGGGCTTCCCCTTTTCATCCGCGTTCGCCTCTGTCGTCTGCAGGCCCCGGGTCAGACTCCGGGTGCACCGCGCGCGCGTGTCAGCGCTCCCGCCGTCACGTGCCACCACTCGGTCTCCGGCGGGTCGTTCACGTCATCGGGTCCGGGAGAGTCTGCTGCTCATCCCGCCCTCGTCGCCAGCTGTCGTGTCCCCCTGCGTCACCCTTCAATAGCGACAGACACGTTAGGTTCAGGGAGGCTTCTTTATTCTTATCCTCTACCTTCAGTGTCCCTACTCTAACTGCCCCGTTTCCCTTTCCTAGCACCTCCTCTTCCCTCGCTCCACCTACGCTCCGCCCTCCCCACTACTAGACCGCACACCAGTACAGAGCCCCAGCAGCGCGATAACATCACTGAAGCTGAATGTGCACAAGCAAGGCTAGCGATGTTAGAATGGCAATGGAAATCAAATTGAAGTTAAACTAACGCAGGATGCAGCCAAACATCTTCTGCAAACTAAGTAAAGAGGCCATGCAGCAAACGGATGCAGTGGCCCAACTGGTCCGTACCTCACAACAGGAATCACCACTGCATGCACCAGGGCCGGCTTTAGCGCTGGTGGCGCCCTGTGCGACAATGTTTGTTGGCGCCCCCTCCAATGTCCACCTCCACCACGGATTCTCTCACTAGCACCCTTTAACAGTGACCAAGTCACCATAACCACACTCTCTCAGATACATTGAATTAGTTATATAGCGCCACTCATACCAGTGTAGGGTGTCAGAGCACTTTGCATCACACACACATTACACAGAGACAATCAATCATACGTGTTTTAAATCAGAATATAGGAAATGTTACATAAGCCAGAGGACTGAAAGTGTAGGAGTAAAATGTCATCCATACTGTAAGGCAGTATAGCTTAAGAATGCTTGGTGTGGAGAAGCACAAAGTCGAAAAAGAAACAGCATAGTTGGGAGTTTTCTTTAATAATAAGAATCGATTTCTAGTCAAATTAACCCTTTATGCAACATTAACCAATGTTCTAATGTATACTTTGCAGTGTGTATGCAGTTCTAGGATGAAAGTTAATAGCTCACTATCCTATATTAGGACTTTAAGTTATAAATTGCAAGTAACAAAAGGATGTCTCTTTTGAAGGCAGTAATCTGTTGATCTGTTTACATCATATGCACTCTGTAATCTACTTGGTACACGTTCTTTGCAGCAGGCATATTAACCCTCTGCACTAACTTCACCTAAGTCAAAACCTCAACTATACAAAACACTGAGCTCTCTCCAGGAAGATAATTAATCACACGAGTTAATTTGACATTATTGTGAGGCCTGGCAATTCCCAGAGGAAAGAAAGGTTGCAGCAGGTGCTTCAAACACATAATAAACTTGCAAACACAGCGCCCCCAAGAAGCCAGCACCCGGAGCCGGTCGCCCTAAAGCCGGCACTGGCATGCACAAACAACCTGAGCAACGATGACGTAAGATAGAAATATCCAGATTCCGAAACAGATGAAATGCAAGGAAAAACAGCATTTCATTTGAATTGAGGCAAGTAAAAGTAAATCACAGACAGAAAGGGGTTAAAGGCCAAGACCCTGCCGCCCTTTCAGCCTCCTGACCTGACTTGTGCTCCTGCACACACGGTGCCCCGCCCGGAGAGTGCTCGGGCCTCAGACTCTGTTCATACCAAGTCTGTTTTACTCCCCCCACGGTGACCATCAAGAAAAAGCAGCATCGGTTTGATGTTTACTGGTGGCCCTGCCTTTATGAAGGGGCCTGCTGCTGCCTCGAATTCGAATGATAGTGCCCGCCTCAACGTAGTGCTTTACGGGCGGTGATGCATGAGGTGCGTGTGTGCCGGATGTGACATTTAATTTAAAAAACAAAAAGGTTACGCAGGCTGCCGCAGCCCCTAGCCCACCCCCCACCCCCCAGAACCAAATACAGGCCAATCAGTGGCCCGCCCACCGGAACTGAAGGCAAATTTGCATGGATAGGGATTTATTTTCGGTTTTTCAGCACAGCAACACTTATTCACCTGGAGACTTGGGAGACTGTAGCAGAGTTTGATTAACCTGCAGTGAGTGAGCCAATTATTTTTACTTGTACGATATGACGTGCAGTGAGTGCAGTCCTGATGTTGATGTGAGTTGGCAGGGGCAGGGGCGACCCGGCCCTGGTAAATAAGCGCCGGTGCTAAGCACCGGAAAGCACCGGCACAAATTAAGCACTGCCTGGACCACCAAAAGCCCTGCCTGTTAACTCAGGGAAAACAAACTCGCAAAAAAAGCTAATTCAGCCAATGACTAACACACAATTGGTCACAGAATGCGGTAACAGCGCCATCTACTGTCGCATGCACCTAAATAAATATGCAAAACCTCGCAATTAATCGAAAAGAAACACATGCATAAAAGATTTTGAGCCCCCTCGAAAATCCCGAAAGATATCTTTATATTTTGTGTCAAACCCCAAAGGATATCTTTACATTTTGTGTCGGTGCATTAACAAGGAGGTGTAAAAACAGAGATAAAAAAAAATGGGGGACCAGCAATAACAATGATGGCATTGGCATACACTTACTGCTTTCTGAGGAGAGGCGGCAATTGGTGCCATGGGCAGTGAATCTCAGCTCCGTTTCAGTTGGGCACACACTGCTTCTGCGGCGCTGGGGTGAGTACGACGTAGGCGGGCGAGGATAAGGGCAGGTAGAAAAAGGCAGCAACTTGTGTGCCTTCTTTTTGAAGCCTCACCTGCCGCAACGCAATCCTATGACAGTGGCAGATGAGGGCGGGGGCCACAGGTGAGCATGTGAGACCCTAATTGTCTGCGCATCTCGGCAAATGCGGCCCCGAGGAATCACAACAGCAGTAATGGCGCCAAGTCCATGACTGTTGTTGTTTTCCATGGGGGCCGAAAGGAGAGGACTGGCGGGCCGCAAATGGCCCGCGGCCCGTACCTTGAGTACCGCCGATTTAGTGGGTGCGTGACTGACTCTATAAATGAGTGATTAAACATATCCTACTGAATGCATGGGATAGTGACTAAACTGTGTGACTAAACTGTGTGAATGTCTGTATCCGTCTGTCTGTTGGTGTGTAAGTGGCTGCATGGGTTTGCGAATAGCTATATGAGTGTCTATATGGGTTATAGATTGGTTGTCTGAGTATCTGTATGGGTGCCTGAGTGTTTGTGTGGGTGGGGTGTGTGTGACTCTGTGCATAGATGTGTGAGAGGGTGATTCACTGGGTGCATGGTTTCAAGAGTGCATCTGTGATGGACTGTATGGGTGGGTGAGTGTGTGTATGGGTGTGTTAGTGAGTGAATGTATATTTCAGTGGTACATGTGTGAGTAACTACATATGTGAAAGGCAATATATATGTGTGTTGGAGTATATAAATGGCTATAAGTGAGAGTGTGTGATTGTGAGAGTGGCTGTATGGATGAGTGTGTGCAGTGATTGTATAAGAGCGTAAGAATGTGCTAGTACTTGTATGAGTAATTGAGCTGGTGTGTATATAACTGTATAGGTGAGTAAATGGCAGTGTGATTAATTATTTGCATGACTGAGTAGGTGTGTGAGTACCTCTATGGATGAGTGGTAGTGTGTGAGTGTCTATATAGGTGTATGAGTGCATATGATAGTCCTGTACTGCGTGACCATAAGTATGAGTGACTGTACGGGTGAGTGAGTGGATGGGTGTATATATCTAAGAATCAGTGAGTGGGTATGTAGTTATTGGTGTTGGAGTGTCAATGGTTTTGAGAATGGCAGTCTGTAATTTAGAGTGGGTGTATCAAAGGTTATATTAGGGTGTGAGAAGATGCAACAAATTATCACATGGATGATGTCATCAGTGATGTTATTTGAAATGTCATCAGTGATATCATCAGTGATGTCACTGACCATGTCATGACTGATGTAATATGTGACGTCATCAGCAGTGCATCGCAGGGGCATGAGTTATAGTTAGCTGAACTAACTATAACGGGGGAATTTCTCTGGTTTTGTACGAGTGAAATGTCCAACTAACTATAACTTTCCCTTAAACCTATGTTTTTTTCAGTGAATTTCTAAGGTTTTTTAAATGCTAATTTCTAACTATAACGTGCCGGAATCCTATGGATTTTTTAAGTGAATTTCAAGGGTTTTTTAAATGCTAGTTTCTAACTATGCCTACAGAGGTAGGACATGTGAAGAAAGAAAAAACGCACAGAAAGAAGCAAAAGAAATGCAGAAAGAAGCAACAGAAGTCCACAAAGATGAATAAATGTGCAGGAAGAAGCAAGACATGTGCAGAAAGAACCAACAGAGGAGCAGAAAGAGGCCTTGTTGCAAAATCATCCTGTGCCCACAACTTTTTCAGACGGGTACTGGTGGTAACTGACTCTGACTAACCAGGCCTAGAGCCAGTGCTATGCTAAAAGACGCTTAGAATACAGTGAAAACACCTACATACACTAGGGAACACTATGCGTTGGGGTACCCCTGTGATTAGCATGACCTCCTCTGTAAGGCCCTAGTACATAATAGGGCAGGGGGATTAAAACTACCTCTAAGTCAGAGGTGCAGAAATATGCTACTTTAACTAGTAGTCGCGTTTGCAGAGTGGTGGAGAAAGGGTGCTGGGCGTCTAACCAACGCTCAGGAATTCTGCTGCGTAGAACTTACAGGAGGTACCAGGAGGGATTCTTGGCCCCCAAACTCCCTCAGGACTCAATTGGACTTCATCCCCCATCCCGTAGTCTGCCGCAAGGCACGTTTGCAGAGTGGTAGAGAAATGGGGCCATGGCCTTCGAAGACGTCTTAGCAATCCCACTGTGTGGGACTTACTGAAGGTAACAAGAAGGGTAGTTGGCCCCGAGGAACATCCTTGGGGCCAACTTCCCAAACTATTACCTCCCAGTCAGTCCCACAGCAGCACTGGTAAGTACTCGTACCAGGCCATGCCCACTTCACCCACCACTCTACAAACGTGCTCCCTGGCACTCTCTTGGATGGGGATTGAAGTCCCCTCCACTGCTGGGGGTCCTTTAGGGGCAAACTAGCCTACATTTTACCTCCAGTAAGCTCCACGCAGTGGGATTGGTGAGAGGTAGACAAAGGAAATGACACCTTTCTCCACCACTCTGCAAACGCACCCCCTGGCGCGGTTTAAGTTGGGGGATTAAATCCCCTTGAATCCTGAGGGTCCCTGGGGGCCAACTAGCCCACCAGGTACCTTCAGTAAGTGCCACAGAGCTGCATTGCAGATAGGTGTTAAAAGGGGCGTGGCCTGGACCACCTCTCTGCAACGCATGCCTGTGGCACTTACTGGAGATACCTAGTGGGCTAGTTGGCCCCCAGGGACCCTCATGATTGAAGGGGAATTAATTTACCAACTTAAAACGTGCCACAGGGCTTGTTTGCACATATGTCACCTCAGGCCCCGCCCCCTGCCTTCACCACTATGCAAATACGCCCGTGGCACGTTTTAAGTTGGGGATTAAATCCCTGTGAATCCTGAGGGTCCCTGGGGTCCAACTAGCCCACCAGGTACCTTCAGTAAGCGCCACAGAGCTGCATTGCAGAGAGGTGTAAAAAGGGGCGTGGCCTGGACCACCTCTCTGCAACGCAGGCCTGTGGCACTTACTGTAGGTACCTGGTGGGCTAGTTGGCCCCCAGGGGCCCTCAGGATTGAAGGGGAATTAATTCCCCAACTTAAAACGAGCCACAATGCCTGTTTGCACACATGTTACATCAGGCCCCGCCCCTCCCTTCACCACTGTGCAAACATGTCTCTTGGCGCATCTTAAGTTGGGGGATTAAGTCCCCTTCAATCCTGAGGGTCCCTGGGGTCCAACTAGCCCACCAGTTACCTCCAATAAGCGCCACAGAGCTGCATTGCAGAGAGGTGTAAAAAGGGGCGTGGCCTGGACCACCTCTCTGCAATGCAGGCCTGTGGCACCTATTGGAGGTACCTGGTGGGCTAGTTGGCCCCCAGGGGCCCTCAGGATTTAAGAGGAATTAATTCCCCAACTTAAAACGCGTCACAGGGCCTGTTTGCACACATGTCATATCAAGCCCCGCCCCCTCCCTTCACCACTGTATAAACGCGCCCCGTGGCACGTTTTAAGTTGGGGGATTAAGTCCCCTTCGATCTTGAGGGTCCCTGGGGTCCAACTAGCCCACCAGGTACATCCAATAAGTGCCACAGAGCTGCGTTACAGAGAGGTGTAAAAAGAGGCGTGGTCTCAGACCACCTCTCTTCAACGCATCCCTGTGGCGCTAACTGTAGGTACCTGGTGGGCTAGTTCGTCCCCAGGGACCCTCAGGATTGTAGGGGAATTATTTCCCCAACTTAAAATGCACCACAGGGCGCGTTTGCATAGTGTTGCTGGGAGGGGGCAGCGACTCCGGCACGATGCTGGCTTTTTTTTTATTTTTATTTTTTGGAATTGGGGCTGTGTGGCCCCCCTTCCTTTCCTTTTTTTTGGGCCCTGGGGACCCCACTCCCCAGGGCCTGACCCCTAATTGGTTTATTTCATGTTTTTTAAAAGGAAAGGGGGCCGCGTGGTCCCCCTTCTGAAGCCATTTCCGCCCCGGGGACCCCATCCCCCGGGGCATGGCCACTATACATTTTAAAAAATATATTTTTTCAAAGGAGGGGGGCTGCGTGGCCCCCCTCCTGAGGCTTCTGTTAGCCCCGGGGACCCCATCCACTGGGGCTCTGCCTCGTTTTTTGTTTTTTTTTACTGGGGAGGGGGGCCACGTGGCCCCCCTACCGGGCCACTTCTGGCCCTGGGGACCCCATCCCCCGGGGCCAGCCCTCTCCTTTGGGGACCGTGGGGGGAGGCCCAATGCCCCCACGGTCCCAGCTGGCTCCCCGCCTCCTGCGGGGGCCGGCATTGCTTTTCCACATGGGGAGCTGCTAACATGCAGCTCACCGTGTAGAAAAGCAATCTGCTTTGCTTCATTGAAGCAAGAGCAGGTTTCCCTGCTCTCGCTTCAATGAAGCAAAGCAGTTTGCAATGACAGGGTGGGAGCCGCACGGCTCCTGCCCTGTCATTGCAAACAGCAGTTTCCCAGGGATGGGCACCCCGGGACACTGCAGGAGCCTACCCTGGGGGGTGGCGGTCCCCAGGGTCATCACGGGCTCCAGGAGGGGGGCCGCGCGGCCCCCCTCCCTTCAATTGCAAAGCCACGGGAAGGTGGTGGTCCCCGGGTCTCGGGGGTCCATAACGGACCCCCAAATTAGCATTTTAGTGCTCCGGGGAGGTGGCGGTCTCCCCCACACACAGGTATAATTTTCATTTTAAAAAACAAGCCCCGGGGGGTGGCGGTCCCCAGGGCTACGGGGGGGCCGTGTGCCACCCGCAAATAATGAATGAAAGCCGCAGGGGGTGGCGGTTCCCTGGGTAGGCCCTCCACAGATTAACAAGCATTGGCATAGCCAATAGGTCTCGCCTTTGGGGCCTTATAAGTGTTTAGCCAGAGCTATTGACTTTGCCAATGTCTATAAGCTGTGCTGTAGAGCAGTGTGGCTGCTGTGCAGCTTGCTGAAAAGGTTTAATAAAAAAGTGTCAGAAGCATTTTTGTTACCTTGTATATGACCAAGAAGACATTATGTACAACTGAACGACCATATTAAAAAAAGTATTTACAATAAAAAATGTCCTCAGTTTTCTTTTGTTCTTGCAATGCAGGCAACTTGTTTCTGCCTATTCCAATGGTTGTTAAAGCTTTTTTTTGAGGGGGCATAAACAATAGGAGGGTGAAGGTTGGGAACTAGTACCTGTATTATAACACTAGCAGTGGCCAGACACTAGGGGAGAGTCAAGAGATGCCAGATTCCGCGAGCAGGCTGAGGTGGTGCTGAGGGATGCTGAGGTGGTAGTAGTGGTGGTGGTGGTGGTGGTGACTGGTGCGGAGACGATGCTGAGGTGATGCTGAATGATACTCATGTCTTGCTGAGTGATGATGATGTGGTGGTGTACTAGTGCAAAGGCGCTGCTGAGTGATACTGATGTGATGCTGAGTGATGCTGTGGTGGTGCTGAGTGATGCTGTGGTGGCACTGAGTGATGCTGTGGTGGTGCGGAGTGATGCTGTGGTGGTGCTGAGTGATGTTGTGGTGGTGCTGAGTGATGCTGTGGTGGTGCTGAGTGATATTGTTGTGGCGCTTAGTGATGCTGTGGTGACCCTGAGTGATGCTGTGGTGGTGCGGAGTGATGCTGTGGTGGCGCTGAGTAATGCTGTGGTCGCCCGGAGTGCTGCTGTGATGGTGCTGAGTGATGCTGTAGTGGTGTTGAGTGATGCTGTGGTGGCACTGAGTGATGCTGTGGTGGCGCTGAGTTCGTTACACTGTGCTTAAAAACTGTTGTGTAAGGGAAGCTGATTTCTGGGTGAAGCGCTATAATGCCCTTGGTTCAAGTTTGCGCTATAATTATTCGGGACAGGCACGCGGGTGTGGCCTAATGTAATGTAATCGGACAATACCAGGTGAAAGCACTACGTATTCACAGCTCAGGGAGTGCTTCTTCGTATGATAAATCTCCTAATATCACACCCGAAATGAAAGCCCCGGGAGGTGGCAGTCCCCGGGGCTTGGCCCCCCACGGAATAAAAAAGAAGCCCTGGGGGGTGGCGATCCCGGGACTGCAGGGTTGCTGCGTGCCCCCCGCAACTCATTAATCAAGCCCCGTGGGGGTGGTGTTCCTGGGGCAGTGTGGGGGGTATTGGGGCTCCCCCACACTTTTTTTTCACCACCCCCCGGGACCTGGCCCACCCGGGGGCTTCAATACAACGAAGGGCGGGACCCCGCGCTTTGGTTTGTTTTATTTTATCAGCCGGATTCGCGCACCCAGCGCAAATTCTGCCGTTTTTTTTATTTTTGAAATGCTTTTTGGGGCCCTGGGGGTCCTTGTGGGACCCTCTGAGCAGGCCTAGGGGGTCAGGGTGCTTCTACCCTGCCCCCTTTTCTTGTTTTTTGTGTTTCGTTTTCTGTTTTCTTTGCCGTAACCGAGGCACAAGATGGCTGCCAACACTTTCTGGTTTGGTGTGTTGACATCCAATCACAGTGAAGCTCGTGCTCGGGACTTAGGCTCCGCCCAGATATCAAAACTTTTATTTTTCTAATTTCTCAGCAACTACTGAATGGGTTTGCACCATTTAAAAAAAATGGTTGCTTTCTGATACAAGCACTACCTTTTTACCAAATTTGGGGTAATTCCGTTCAGTAGTTCCAGCTGTAGCCGTGTCTAAAGTTTCCTGTGGGAAATGCATTTTTTTTACATCTATTTTTAGATTTTCTCAGCAACTACTGAATGGATTTACACCATTTTAAAAAAAAGGACGCCTTCTTAACCAAGCACTACCTTTTTGCCAAATTTAGTGTAATTCCGTTCAGCAGTTCGGGCTGTAGCCCTGTCTAAAGTTTCCTATGGTAAATAACATAGAGAAAACACATTTTGGGACCCCACTTTTTTCTCGGCCCCCACTTGGCGAATCACCCTAAAACTTTCAAGATAGGAGCTGACCGGAGCAGGCCATAAGTTTTGAAAATTTCGCGAAGATTCGTCTACCGGCGCCAAAGTTATTGGTAAAACAAAAAATGAGTTTCCTATGGAAACTAGGTCCTAACTATAACTAAAGGGACAAGAACTAACGGCGGACTCCAAATGTCGCACCTCTTTGTTGTGTTCCCATAAAGTATGAATGCTAATATGATTGTAGTGGGTGTGCACAAAAATGCTCCTGTATCCGCCGTTAAGGAACACAAACTGCCGAGCAGATAGACAAAATTTGAAAATGATTGGAGCAGTGCACTACCAAAAAGTCAGTTAAAGTCACACCAAGTGGTCAATTTTCTTTCCATAGGAATAGTCTTTATTGAAGTTATCCAACATATATAGAGAGCATCTCAGCCAATGCGTTTTGTTCAACAAATTGAACTTCGTCAGGGCTGAAAAGAGTGTGAAAGGACATAAATATGAAAAAATTGAAATGACGACATTACAAACAAACACAGGACAAAGAACCGAAAAGCAAAATACATATATATACAAATACATTATAAAAATACAATCAAATATGACAATTATTTAACGTATACACTACACAATACATACAAATATATATTTTTAAAACATCACTTAAAAAACACACATATGAGAGAATGGAAAAAAAACCAAAACACTGGGATCCATGGGTAGCATCCTAAGAATCAATCAGTTATTATATATATATATATATATATATATATTACGCTCCAAAAGTTCCACAACCAGAACAAAGGACCAGCACTCCGGTTAGATTCAATCCCAGTACGGATTTATTAGTGCAAACAGACGCGTTTCAGCCGTAGCTTTCGTCAGTGTCGGCTCGCGTTCAAAACGGAAATTGATTTTAACTCATTCTGTAAACATGAAAGAGGGACCAGTACTCTCTAACTTGGTCGCCATCTTTGAACATGCAAAATCACAATTCATTCGTAATATACATTCTTTGTAATCAAATTAAACTTATAATTCATTAGATTTCTTAACTTTCAATTGCATGTTACACAATTAATAACTTATTTCTCAATGAGGCATCTCATTCCATCATATTAGGTGAAAATGAAGCCCTGTATGGGCATACTCTAAAATTATATGTTCACAATTTCATTAGTGCACTTTAAACGAGACATCTCATTACTTCATGGATCAAACTTATACAATTTTTTTACAGTTGTTCCTTAAATTTCTGTTCAGCTCAAGTTTTGGACCACAGTGGAAAAGTAGTTTCTCATAAGTGGGTAATTAATTCCTCCCCTGAATTCAGTCCCTCAGGTGTTTTTGTTTGGAGTTCTATAATATACCTGGATTCCAGGCGTCTCAGAGCTTTCTCCCTTTCTCCACCTCTGATGTCTTTAGGTATACAGTCCAAACTGAAGAAACTGAGGAGAGTTCTATCGCTGTTGTGGTGAGAGGCAAAGTGTCGTGCAACCGGGTAGTTGACATCCCTATTTGCAATTGCCCTTTGGTGTTCTAGGATGCGCATCTTAACCGCATTGACCGTACTCCCGATATAGCGGTAGTTGCAGGGGCATTCTAGGCAATATACCACAAAAGGTGTGGTGCAAGTTATAAATTTAGTGATCTTTTTTGGGATTTCACATCCCGGAATGGTGTACATGATAGTCTTCCTACTTGCTTGGCACGCCTTACATTTCCCGCAGGGAAACGAACCTTGAAGGTCCCTCGGTCCCTCGGTACCAATAGATCTTTTAGGGATCTTGATTTCCTAAAAGTAATCTGAGGATAGTCAGTCAGAGAACTACCTATAGTAGTGTCCATTCTGAGAATCCTCCAGTGCCTTCGTAATATTTGTCTTATCCTCATTGCTGATGAGGTATAGGTAGTAATTAATCTTAAGCTTCCTGCCTCATCTTTCTTTTTGGGACTGTCTTCTAACAAGGTTAGTCTTGTCACTTCTTTTACTTTTAGTTGTGCCTCATTCAATACCTTTTGTGAATACCCTCTAGCTTTAAAGCGTCTAACGCTATCATTAGCTGCTTGGTCAAAATCTTCATCCATTGAGCAATTCCTCTTGATACGTAGCAGCTCGCCATACGGTATGCTACCTATCAAGTTTCTCGGATGGCTGCTCTCGCCATGCAAAATGGAGTTGCCTGCTGTGGTCTTCCTATACAGTGATGTCTGGATCATTCCAGCCTTAACAAAGACCCTTATGTCTAAGAAGTGTATTTCCTTATCACTGATTTCATGAGTAAATCGTAAATTCAATCTGTTTACATTGAGAGCAGTAATGTATTCTTCTGCTGATTGTTTTGACCCCTTCCAAATAATGAAGAGGTCGTCAATGTAACGACGCCAACAGACAACTTGGTCCACCCAAATACTATTGTCATCTGCCCAGGCTACCTGCTTCTCCCACCAGCCTACAAAAAGATTCGCGTAGCTGGGGGCGAAGCAGGTGCCCATGGCAGTACCCATTGTCTGACGGTACCTCTGATCTTGAAAAACAAAGATGTTATTGTTCAAGCAAAAATCAATAAACTCCAGTAACATTTCATTGTGATCTAGAAGCCTCGCTGGTCGTTGCCCCAAGAAGAATTTTACAGCCATCAGGCCATCCTGATGTTTTATGCTCGTGTATAAATTACAAACATCCATAGTTATCATTAGGAAATCATTCTCCCATGTGATGCCCTGCATCTGTTTCAGAAAGTCCTTAGTGTCCCTCGTATAGGAACTTGTCTGAACAACCAAAGGTGCTAAAAAATAATCAATAAATTTGGACATGTTTTCAGTCAAACCTCCAATTGAAGACACGATTGGCCTTCCAGGTGGGTTCACTGTGTCTTTGTGCACTTTAGGTAAATGATAAAATGTAGGCATCTTCGGATTTTTGTTCTGTAAGAACAGTAATTCTTCCCTGGACAATGTTCCTCTTTCGAACCACTTTTGGATCAAATTAGCATAGTTCTGGATGCTTATCCTGTATTCTTTTTCAGTCGTTAGGGCATAATTGGCTTCATCCTGTAATTGGCGGAGAGCTTCCTTACAATAACCTGTATAGGTCTGTATGACGACATTACCGCCCTTGTCTGAAGGTTTTATGATTATAGAAGCATCCTGTTGTAAATTCTGTATTGCCTTTCTCTGGTTCAAGGACAAATTCCATTGACGTTGATTTCTGCTTTTGCAATTTCCCTCTCTGTTTCTGAGTTCTTTAAGATCCTGGATCACTGATTCCGAAAATATGTCTATAGCGTCCATAGGAAGCTGTGGAAGGAAACGTGAAGGTGGCTTAAAGGGGGTTTTTTCACCCACTTGAATTATTCCCATCTCTATTGCAAGTTGTCGGTTATCTTTTGTTGAGGGTAACTGGGAGCCGCTTTCTTCCCTCAGCTCCTCCAAAATTGCCAATGTCTCCAAATCGCGAACACTCATTTCACTTGGCTCTGTGATGGTAAGTCGTCTCCCTTTCTGGATCGTTTCGCTTTGTTGCGCGGGATCTCTTTGTTTGAAAAATTTCATTAATTTTAATTTTCGTACAAATTTAAACAAGTCTATTCGCGTTTGGGTATACTCATAACAGCCAGTGGGACAGAAAGTTAAACCAAGTTTGAGTACCTTTTCTTCTTCCGTGCTCAAAATCCTTGGTAAAAGGTTGATGATGTTCAAATTGTCTTCTACTTCCGATTGTATCGTCCCCTTCGATTCCTGGCACCTCTTGCTCCGGCCCTTGTGTTTCCTTCCGCCCCTCCTCTGGATGCGGTTGTGTTTGCAGATTGCTCCGGGGGACGACCTTTCCCCCCTCTCAGCCAGGATTGCCTGATGAGATCGAACTCCTCGTGAAAAGAAGGTTGCTGGACTTGTCGAGATGCGGTGCCAGAGCCTTCCTCCTCCGATTGTTCCGCGCTAGTCACATCCGATTCCGAAGTGACAGCGGCTTCCGTCGGTTTCCCCGCCTGTGCTCTTAAGTTTCGACGGGGTGCATCAAACTTCCTGGCAAAGGTTAAAATCCTTCCTTTTTCGTAATCTTGGGCATCCCGATCAAATTTTTGTTGTTTCCTTAGTTGTATCTTCTTCTCGTAGGCAACTAGTCTTTTCTTCATCTGTTCCTTCTCTTCGTCGTGTTTTGTTTGTTCCGCTGATTCCAGTATTTTCTTCTCCAAGGACTCGATATCCTTCAATGCTTTCTCCCGGTCCTTCCATGCATATTTTATTAACATTTTCAGCATGCCTTCTGATGTATGGGCTGTAAATTCCGCCCATTCTGTTAATAATTCCGGATCCGGGTTCTCATAAGATGGTATCGTATATATACGAAGACCTCGTGGAACTCTTCTGGCATCGACATACAGGGGTGTGGAATTTTTTAAATAGTCTACTTGTCCGAGGACTAAAAGCAAAAGATATCTACTTGTCCTGTAAAGAGATCAACTTGTCCCAGCTGTTGCCTAAATGGATGTGCTGGCCTATGGGTGCTAAACCTATTGGTTCCTTTATTCTCACACACCATAGGCTTGCATAATCCCCATACACATTACACAGTTATGAGTTCCAACTCTTACTATGAGTTATAACTCTTACAGTATAGCATACATTTACTTTATCCTCTATTTCTTCAACTCTCCATGCTTCCCCCCTGCTCTCCCTTCACAGCCTACATGTTACCTTTCATATATTCTCTCACAATGCAGTCTTCCATTTTGTTTCACTATTTCCCCAATTCCTTTCATTGCCATTTTCTCATCTCAAGTCCAATGTTGCCTTATGGTATCCACTCTGTCACCAGCAATGCCATTCCCTTTTGCTTCCAATCTTTCACCACAGGCCGGCTCCAGAACTCTTGCTATATTAGTCACCCACCTTTAGCTACATACTTATATTACCTCAAATTTCTAACCATAAGCAGGCTGTTCTATCTGCACAGCTACTCTCTTACCATACTCTACAAGTCTACATGTTCCACTTTCATCTACTCTTTTAACAAAATGCTCCATTCCACTTCACCTCCTCCCTGTCACTGCAGACTCCATTTCATTTCCACATCACAGCAGAGGCCCGTTCCTATTCATTTTCCAGAATACTGGCTCGAAATCCCCTTTTGTTTCATGACAACTGCTCCTACTCCCTTGTCACCTACTCGCAGACTATAGGTGCTTACAACTCCTTTTTCAACATGTACATTGATATGTGCTTCCCACTGGTGAGACTTCTTCACAAAGTGGAAATGCAGTCAGAAGAGAAAACACTTGCACCCAACCACCTATTATTGCACTGGAAAGTCCGACAAAAAGTAAAAGTTGCTCTGATTTTTGTCACTAGAATAAGTGGGAATTGAGGGGACTGTGCTTTGGTGTCTGGGACTTAATAATCATATACCAGACTGTACTTCATTTTTTTCCGACATGGGGTTGAAAAAAGTGGTCCATGGTAGTTGCTGATGCAGTTCAAACAAAAAGTTGGATGAAGCTGTAGGTGCAGGATTTTCTTTTCCTAACGAAATAAAGGTCATGTTATCCTGACTGCAGTTTGAAATGGAAAGGGCATGCAGATAATGTGACTATAACATTTTCTGATAGTCACAACCCCTGCCATCAGTCATGACACATTAATGTAGATTAACCACTGAGAAAGAACACTCCACTATGTGCCAGATTAGAAATTGGAAACCGTGCATTATATTTTTTTTCGTGCACATTTAATTGTAACACAAATTGGCATACTCTTTTAAATGGATCTGTAAAAAAACGTACTTCCTTTTTTGATGCGATTCCACAGGTCGACCTGAAATTCACCCTGCATGTGAAGATGTGTCACATATACTTTTGCGAGTCATTGCTTCTTGCATACCCTATGTGTTTACAGTGTAAGGCAATATGGGGGTCGGGAGACTGTAGTCCATATGGAAACTCACTCAGCAATGCAGCAAACAATCGCAAAGCAGATATGTGGGTTTCCCATGGCAGACTTGGTTAGCTAGTGACTGAGCCGTGACAATGGCACTTGATGACTGACACAGTCCGTTCCTTTCAGCCCTAGAACAATCCCGTTTTTCTCGTCATTCTATAAACAAATCTTTTATGCGGTCTAAAATAATGTAATTTTTTTTCTGCACCAATGTTGTATTTTTTACATTGTTATTTCTTGCGCCAAAGCGCTTCACGACCTTCAGAAGCCTTCCAGCCTTCCAAAACCGCAGACCACCCACCAGAGGTGAAGGTGTGCAATAAAGAACAGCTTTACGCTGGCTCAATGGGAATACAAAATTGTCAGATGCATTTGGTTCTTTGAATCTGAGAAGAGTCGACTGTTTCCTGTGTAACGTCCTTGCGTTTCTCTGTTGATCTTGTGTGCCGGTGGCGCCCTGGGCTCGCAGACACTTTTTGCTAACATTGAGCAATATTTTTAAACAAAATGGGACAACTGCACACCAAAGAAAAACACATAATAATTTCCTAACTGAGTTCACCATCGAAAAGAGGGGCTAAACGTCCAAAAGCTTACTAAACTCAACAGCCGATCTCAGCCTAGAGAACAGACGGGCTTCCAGCCAATCAGTGCCTGTAAAACATTTCCTTCCACTGGCGAGATTTGCATCCATGTTTCTCCTCGATTTTGATCAGTCGCCACAATGCAGGTTCTGTTTACCGTATTTACGGGTGGAGACAGTTACAGACACGGATTTTTAGGCGGCTCGCTAAAAGTAATTGACAGTCAGGTTACAGTAGGTGTAGGAGGGTAGAAAGAATATCTGCTTGTCCATCGGACAAAATAGAGTTTAAAACTTCTTGTCTATGACAAAAATCCATATGTTCCGGGCGTCGGGCGATAGAAATTCCCCACCCCTGGACATAGTGTTGCAACGAAATTGCCTCCCACCATTTTCTTATCTCTCTTTCGTGCAGCCTTTCAAGTTGTTGATATTGCACTCGGATACTGCTTTGCACTGTGTCCTGTACTCGAGCAGAACTTCGCGTATCACCCGCCGTGCGGGTTCTGAACATGTCAATCGCCGCCTCCCGGCGAGCCGATTCATCAAACATTACAATGTTTATCTATTAATTGTAGCACCTCTAACTCGTCGATGCCGCTATCCTAGCAGTGTCGTTGTCTCCTACCTTCGGGCTCCGTGAAGTCCATATATATATAAGAAAATCTGAATATTATGTATGGTGTCTACACCCACTGAGCATATTTTAATAATTAAAGACTGTATATGCGAAAACTGGATAACCACCATAATAATGGTATGGTCTAAAGCAGATTTACGCGTATATTTCATGTATCATGCAGCCTATCACTACAGATATGCCAAATCCAAAAATCCGGTATGTATACTCACACAAAGCTGGATGGTAACCTGCTAATGTGAGGCATAAAAGACAAAATAACAGACTCTGTAAGTGAACCCAGTGTGATGGAAATATCAAAACTCAAGACTGTGATAGTGAGTAACAATAAAAACTGAAGAGACACATACCATGCTTGAGAGTGAACCTCAAATTCACAGTCCGTCCGTTGTCTATATCGATGAGAATCCGTCTCTAGAAAAACCAGTAACATAAATGTAGTATTTCCAAGTAAATCCTTAATATACGGTACGTCTGAGGTGAACGACAATGCCTCCTTGATAAGGGCATAGCACTCAATTCTGTCAAGCAAAAAAGGGGCAAATAGAAAACATAAACCATAAATCACATATCCTCATATGTGGGATGTAAAAGAAATCCAAAAACTAAAAAACTACTAGCCGGTTAAGCCTAGCTGGGAGGAAATAACCACTCGACAAGACGTGTGAGACCAAGAGAGTCATAGAAAGGGGCACTCAAAGCTAAAAGCAGATATAATATATATCCACATAGGCATGGTGAGTCCGAGAGGTCCAAAAAATGAATAAAAAGCTACGAATGGACTAAGCCTTGCTGGGAGGAAATAACCACTTGAAAAGACGAGTGAGGTCAAGAGAGTCATAGAAAGGGGCACTCAAAAATAAATAAAAGCAGATATAATAATTATATACGTAGGCATGGTGAGTCCGAGGGGAAACGGACCCTAGAAAGTTGAAAGTCCCGACAAAAGGATGAATATAAACGCCGTTGCACAACAATATGTCCGTCCCTTAAGGATCCCAAAGTACCGCCCCAATCAGAACAGGGATGCAGCAAGCTGTACACATTTCAGCCTATTATGTGGTCAATCAGGCACCACATAAAAATGTTATACTTTAAGAGAACTCCGAAATGACACACAGCCCCATGGTAAATTTCAGGAGCGCAAATCCGTGTGGCTATGCCGGTGTGCATTGTATAATAGATGCAAACAAGATCAAGTAATCAAACCATGCGCCGCTTACCTCGTGCCTAGAACAATCCATGCTCCTTCCTCAAATCAATACCGGGTGTGTAGTTACGTCCACCAAATGTGAAAAACGCGCCGTTATTTAAAGGAAAGGGAAGAGTGAGGGCACCGGTAAGCATGAATCCCAATTGGTGCGACGTAGGTGAGCGTAAAACACACAGCCATGTCTCATATCTCCATGGTGACAAGGAGGTCAAAGTAATGAAACGCAAAAAAAGACTAGTATCTCGTGGGCAAAAAGCCCCATACCTCGATCCAAAAAGCAGCAATGGAAAGTGAGTACGTATATATGCCAGAAGACCCACGCAGCCCATATGAAAAAGAACCTGCAGTCACAAACACAGATTTAGATATATCACAGATGACGCTGGACACCAAGCCCCATAACAAATGATGTAACATACCAAAGGACAATAACACACCAAAGGGCCATCCGAAATGATCGTGGTTGTAAATAAATAACTCTATAATAAAAAGGTGCATCGAAGTGAGCAAAATGAAAAATGCAACATATCATGTTGTTATAAATTACTATTCAGAATGTGAAAAACATACGCTCCTTAAGCCATATGTTCAGAGAATTGCACCAGAGTGGTGACAACGATGAAAAAAAAAGAAAAAAAAAGTGCCTGATTTGACCAGGGAATGTATATCAAAGTATATCCCCTATGGATGTTCCATAATGGCCAGAACACTGGGCTTATGGGGCAGAATTGTGATGAACCACGGAACATCACGGATAATATAAGGCCCAAGAAAAGCCCCCATCTGGAGCTAGATGGTACTAAGTGATTCCTCCCTCATGCCCATATGACAAAGACACAACCTATTCTGTAAGGAAATAATGAAAATCGTGGTCAGAGTTATGTCCTTTATCCACTGACCACAATCTACATATCCACTTAGATTCTGTCTGTCTTAATGTTAGATCCCGATTGCCACCCCGTTTGTTCGGGGGGATATGTTCAATCCTACAAAAAAGGAAGGACTTATCACCCATGTGTACTCTGTTATAGTGGTCAGTCATAGGGTATCGTGTATCATTATTGATAAGAGCACGTCGATGTTCCTGAATGCGTGTCTTGAGACATCGCACTGTACTCCCCACATAGACTTTCCCACATGGGCACTCAAGTGTGTAAACAACATATTTAGTATTACAATTGATAAAGTGCCTAATCTGATGTGTCTTGTCAGTGTTATAGCTAAATTCTTTACATTTATTGTGTCCAAAGGCACATATATTGCAAGAAGTGCACATGTAAAAGCCCTTAGGTGGAATAGGGAGCCAGGTGTTCTGGGTTTTCTGTGTGACCACATAGCTCGGACACAGTGAGCTCCTGAGTGTACGTCCGCTTCTGTATACTAAGGAAGGTTTGGTACTAATTGGGGGACGTAATCTAGGAATATCCAAAAGTAAATGCCAATGTTTTCTGAATGCCTTAAAGATTCTATCGCTGTGCACCGTGTAATTGGTGAAGAAACAGACTTTTTCTTTGGTTTTAAGATTGGAATACGTTTGTTTCGGTACCGTTGTTCCCACCTGCGTCAGTGTCTGTGGTCTGGGAAGCTCAAGTACTCTGCGTGCTGCTCTTTTAAGAGTTGTTGAATCGTATCCCCTACGTGCAAAACGCTGCTTGATGTCTGTGATGTTCTCCCTAAATCTAGTCTCTTCACTGCATATGCGTCTTGTTCTAACCATCTCTCCATAAGGGATATTGGTAATAACTGAATTGGCATGTGCGCTGGAGGCATGCAGAATGCTATTGCATGCTGTTTGTTTCCTAAACAAGGTGCTGTGTATTTTACCCTCCTGGATATAAAAATGTATATCAAGAAAATCGATATTATCTCTATTACACACCATTGTGAGTTGTACATTATAGGAATTGTCATTAAGATACGCTAGATATTCCCGAAGTTGAATCTCAGAACCGGACCATAGACAAACAATATCGTCTATATACCTCCCCCAGAACACGATGTTTTTAGTCCAGGGGGAGGCATTCTTGTTTCAGGCATGCTCCCTCTCGTACCAGCCCATAAAGAGGCGTGCATAAGAAGGAGCAAACCTGGAACCCATAGCTGTCCCTTGTAACTGATGATACCATCTCTCGTCATGCTTGAAGAAATTGTTCGTCAAGATAAGATCAATCATCTCCATAATCATGAGGTTGTACGAGTAATGGTCCGCCCCTTCTTTATCAAGGTAATGGAGGACTGCCAGCATACCCAACTCCTTGCGAATGCAAGTATATAATCCCACAATGTCAAGTGTAAATAACATCAAGTCATCTGACCACATGAATTCATCAAATTTGACCAAAATATCCTTACTGTCTTTGAGGTAGGAAGGAAGGTTGGTAACATGCTTTTGCAAGGTGAGGTTCGCGAATTCTGATATTTTTTCCGTTGGTGACCCGACCCCAGAGATGATAGGTCTGCCCGGGGGGAATTTACCTCCCTTGTGGACCTTGTGTAAGACGTAAATGCATGGGAAGCGTGCCTGATGGACATATAGATATTTAAATTCATTATCAGTAAGGAGGCATTCACTCCTCCATTCAGTTAGTCGTCCATTGATGGTAATACGTAAATCACTAATGGGGTTAAAGTTGATAAGCTCATAACACTGGTGGTCCCCCAATTGGCGAACAATCTCCCCCATATAGTCACTAATATCCATGATCACTACGTTTCCCCCCTTGTCAGCTTCTCTTATAACAATTTTATCATCTTTTTGTAACCTATATAGGGCATTCCTCTCTTGTTTGGTCAAATTATGATGATGTTGCGTATATGAGCTGATGGTATCCAGTTTATATAACTCACAAGTGATCATTTCCCCAAACTTGTCTATATTCGGATGGTATCCACCCTGTGGAACAAACTTGGATCTGCATTTTAAACCAGTATCACGGTTACAATCCTCAACAATTTCAAGGTCATTCAAAATAGTTTGTATATCAGGCATTTCATCATTTTCAATGGACAATAATGTTTGCACCTGTCTAATATCCTCAATAGTTCTATCAACATTTGATACATCAGGAGCATTTGAGACAACATATGATGTTTGCTGTGGAAAAAACTGCTTTAATTTTAGCATACGGAGGAATTTATATAAATCAACATGAACATCCACCAAATCGCCATATTGGGTCGGACAAAAACCCAATCCTTTCCTCAGGACATTGCATTCATTTGTATCTAGTACTCTTTGTGATAAGTTGATGATTTGAAGATCTAATTGAGCATTCTGGGTAACATTGGGGCTAGTGTCATCCCCCGTGGTGGAAGAGCTAGACCCAACTGATGGAACTATAGTCCTGTTTATTCCTAATTTTTCTTGGAGCGTAGTCGCATATTGTGACTGTCTGTTCTTCCTCCTATGCCTCCCACCTCTCCTAGTTTTCTGGGGGCCTTTTTCTGCTGTCTGTCTCCCTCTCTCAATCTTTCCAACTCTCTCTGGAAGTTGCTTGCTCCTTCTACTAAAGGGACCTCAGTATTTGATACGATTGAGGTGGTACTTTCACTAGATGTTAATGAGGTGATACTGGTGGATCTATTGTCTAAGCTTTCTTCCCTGGCTCTTTTCTTATCCTCTGTGCTGTTAGCACAATCATATTTTTTGGCAAAAGTGTATATCCTGCAATCCCTGTAGTCCCTATCATCTCTCTTGATCTTGCGCATTTTCTTGTCTCTCAAATCTTGCTGATGTTCCTCTATTACTTTATTGAGAATAACATAATTTTTCTCCACTAAGTCCTTACATTCCATTGCTTCAATTATTTTTTCTAACTCATCAATCTCTTCCTGTAATTTCTGCCCTTTTTGCTAGCATGTTTAATTAGTATTTTCATCATGTTATGTTAGGATCTTTCTAGATTTTGTTCCCATTCACCTAACAGTACCCCACTAAGATCCTCAAAAGTGGGAAAAATAAGGATTCGTAGACCTCTGGGGATTTTGTTGTTGTCAATGTACTGCTGTAATGTCACACCATCCCACCAGCGGGCAAGTTCTTGTTTCTTAATTCTTTCTAGCTTGATGAAGCATGAACGTAGTCCTGTATTCTGATGTTCCATTGTCGGTGCAGCAGCTACTGCACTAAATCCTTTTCCATGAGTTTTGACTTTTTTGTGACAATAAAGGGATACGTAAATGAGTGCTGACTGGTCCAAAAGAAATCTAAAAGGACAAGAACTAACGGCGGACTCCAAATGTCGCACCTCTTTGTTGTGTTCCCATAAAGTATGAATGATAATATGATTGTAGTGGGTGTGCACAAAAATGCTCCTGTATCCACCGTTAAGGAACACCAACTGCCGAGCAGATAGACAAAATTTGAAAATGATTGGAGCAGTGCACTACCCAAAAGGTCAGTTAAAGTCACACCAAGTGGTCAATTTTCTTTCCATAGGAATAGTCTTTATTGAAGGTGTCCAACATATATAGAGGGCATCTCAGCCAACGCGTTTCGTTGAACAAATTGAACTTCGTCAGGGCTGAAAAGAGTGTGAAAGGACATAAATATGAAAAAATTGAAATGACGACATTACAAACAAACACAGGACAAAGAACCGAAAGCAAAATACATATATATACAAATACATTATAAAAAGACAATCAAATATGACAATTATTTAACTTATACACTACACAATACATACAAATATATATATTTAAAACATCACTTAAAAAACACACATGAGAGAATGGAAAAAAAAACACTGGGTTCCATCCTAAGAATCAGTTATTATATATATATATATCTATATATATATATATATATAGATATATTTATATATTTATATATATATATATATATATATATATATAAAAGAAAATCCGAATATTATGTATGGTGTCTACACCCACTGAGCATATTTTAATAATTAAAGACCGTCTATGCGAAAACTGGATAGCCACCATAATAATGGTATGGTCTAAAGCAGATTGGCGCATATATTTCATGTATCATGCAGCCTATCACTACAGATATGCCAAATCCAAAATGACGGTATGTATACTCACACAAAGCTGAATGGTAACCTACTAATGTGAGGCATAAAAGACAACATAACAGACTCCGTAAGCGAACCCAGTGTGATGGGAATATCAAAATACAAGACTGTGATAGTGAGTAACAATAAAAACTGAAGAGACACATACCATGCTTGAGAGTGAATCTCAAATTCACAGTCCGTCCGTTGTCTATATCGATGAGAATCTGTCTCTAGAAGAACCAGTAACATAAATGTAGTATTTCCAAGTAAATCCTTAATATACGGTACGTCTGAGGTGAACGACAATGCCTCCTTGATAAGGGCACAGCACTCAATTCTGTCAAGCAAAAAAAGGGCAAACAGAAAACATAAACCATAAATCACATATCCTCATATGTGGGATGTAAAGGAAATCCAAAAACTAAAAAACTACTAGCCGGTTAAGCCTAGCTGGGAGGAAATAACCACTCAACAACACGTGTGAGACCAAGAGAGTCATAGAAAGGGGCACTCAAAGCTAAAAGCAGATATAATATATATATATACATAGGCATGGTGAGTCCGAGAGGTCCAAAAAATGAATAATGTTCCATGTTCCCTGGGTCAGTTAGGATTCTAGGATGTAATAATCCAACTGCCCATTCTGGCCTATGGAGAACAGATAGCCTTGCAATAGTGAAAAACAAAGTAGGCTGTAATTCACTATCAGGACATGCCACACACACCAGGGCATGTCCTACCTTTCACATACAATGCACCCTGCCCACAGGGGTAGCTTGGTCCTACCTTAGGGGTGACTAACATGTAGAAAAGGGAACGTTTAGGGAGCCAGTGCAGGTCTTTCAGGAGGGCTGTGATGTGGCCGAGGCGGGGGATGTCGAGGATGAGGCATGCAGAGGTGTTCTGTATGCGTTGTAGTCGTTTCTGGACTTTGGTTGAGGTCCTCGCATAGAGGGCATTGTCGTAGTCCAGCCTGCTTCTGCAAGGGCCTGGGTGACCGTCCTTCTCGTTTCGGTGGGGATCCATCTGTAGATCTTGCAGAGCATGCGGAGGGTGTTGAAGCAGGAGGAGGAGACGGCGTTGACTTGCTGGGTCATAGACAGAGAAGAGTCCAGGATGACCTCCAGGTTGCGTGCGTGGTCGGTAGGCGTCAGTGCAGCCCCCAGTGTGGCTGGCCACCATGAGTCGTCCCAGGCGGAGGGGATGGATCTGATGATGAGGACCTCCGTGTTGTCTGAGTTCAGTTTCAGGAGGCTGTTCTTCATCCATTCAGCGATGGCCTTCATACCTTTGTGGAGGTTGGTTATGGCAGTGGTGGGGGCCTTGGTTAGGGAGCGGATGAGCTGGGTGTCATTGGCGTATGAGATGATGTTGAGGTCGTGCGATCGGACAATCTTGGCGAGTGGTGCCATGTAGATCTTGAAGTGTGTCAGACTGAGGGACAATCTTTGGGGTACGCCGCAGATGATCTTGGTGTCTTTAGATCGGAATGGAGGGAGGCGGACATTCTGGGTTCTGCCGGTGAGAAAGGAGGAGGTCCAGTCCAGGGCTTTGTCGTGGATCCCTGCGTTGTGGAGGCGAGTGCGTAGGGTGTGGTGGCAGACGGTGTCAAAGGCAGCCAAAAGGTCCAAGAGGATGAGGGCCGTGGTTTCTCCATTGTCCAGCAGGGCTCTAATGTCGTCGGTGGCAGCAATGAGGGCTGTTTCGGTGCTGTGGTTGCTGCAGAATCCGGATTGAAATGGGTCCAGGAAGTTGTTCTGTTCAAGGAAGGAGGTCAGTTGCCTGTTGACAATCTCCTCGATTACTTTCACCGGGAACAGGAATAGGGAGATTGGCTGGAAGTTCTTGAGGTCCTTGGGATTCGCCTTGGGTTACTTGAGTAGGGCGTTGATCTCGGCGTGCTTCCAGCTCTCCGGGAAGGTGACGGTCTCAAAGGAGTTGTTGATGATCTTGCGGAGATGGGGAGCGATGGTGAAGCTTGCTTTGTTGAAAATGGGATGCGGGCAGGGGTCTTATGGTGAGCCTGAGTGGATGGTGTTCATGATTTTGATGGTGTCTTCGTCGTTGATGTGGGTCCAGGAAAGCAGGGGGTCGCTGTGGCTGGGGGCAGTGAGTCTGAGGTGTCGGTATCTGTCGGGTGGGCCTGGTTGTTGAAGCTGTTGTGGATGTCTGCGACCTTGCGATGGAAGGAGGTGGCTAGGGATTTGCAGAGGTCTTGGGATGGCAGGATGTCGTTGGAGTTTGTGATGGGGTTGGAGAATTCCTTCACGATGTTGAAGAGCTCTTTGCTGTTGTGTGCGTTGTTGTCGATGCGTTCATTGAAGTCGGTCCTTTTGGTGGTTTGGATGAGTTGGTGGTGTCTTAGGATGGCGCTCTTGCTCCAGTGGTCTGTCCTGATTGGTCAGAGTTAAGTCGATTAGCCAGGCTGCTCTGAAGAGGTGATAAAGAGGCCCTGGGTTAACCAGCTCTGCTGGGAGGGCAGTGCGCTGCTACACAGGAATGCCAGAGCAGGGGGAGGAGTCGTGAACCACGGTCTTCAAAGAGAAGGGGAGGCCTCAGTGTCATTTACAACTTCACTCTTTTGACCCTAATGCCAGAGCTAGGCTTATGGAAGGAATGCACAGATGCAAGGTGGAGAGTCTATGGAAAGTAGCCATCCTAGGGGTGTGTTTAGCCAGCTCTTACCTCCCAGCTGGAATTCAGCCATTATGAATTTGGAGGATTTGGTGCACTCTGGGACAAAATAATGCCACACTCTACATGATGTGGTTATATCCTTGGGGAGTTGCCCGCTCCCATTGGTCAGGAGTGACCTCCTGCTTGACCCAGAGAACTTTCGAATAAGTATCTGAGAGGGGCAGAGTCTCTCAGATCTGCTGCTTGAAACTTAAGAAAGCAAGACGTTGCCATGCTGAGAAGTTGGGGTGCAAATTCTAAGGTCTGCCCTTTGAAGACTGCACCAGCTGAAACTACAGCCCTGTGGACTACCTTGCTGTAAAATAACTAAAGAGTGGGCCCCCAGCAGGCTACAGGTTAACAGAGCTCACCTGGAACATCACCAACAAAGGATCCTCAACCTGGAGAACTACCAGTGGTTTGTTAAGGGTTTTGTCCAAGTGGATTGTGGGAACCGAAGTCCTCACCTTTCAAGGCTCATCTTGGAGATTCCAGACCCTTTGAGTGAGTTTGAGACACTTTGGGACCCCTTGGGGAACTTCAGAAAGAAGTTCCAGGAGTTTGGAGAACTTTGGAGCAACTTTGGAAGAAAGCTTCATTGGGAGACCAACACAACCTGGTCAGCCAAGCAGCCTGCCTTCAACCTCGAGCCGGCCAAGCCATCCAGGTTCGTCCCGCTAAAAGCTCCGTAGGTCCGACTTCCAGAGTTTGACCGGAGGTAGAAGAAGTCCGAGGCCGACGAACCCTCACCGAATCTGGCCTGGTGAAGAGCATCGAGGGACCCCATGAGAAAAAAGCTCCAGAAAAGTTTCCAAGTCCGAAGGTAAAAACTGTGACCGGGATGTACTGCGAGGGTTAGCCACTCAGGGCTCCATCATGGTCGGGCTGAAACTTTGACTTTGAGCCGGTCTATCGCGACCAGATATCCCAACATGGTGCTATAAGATTCTAAGTGCTATATAATGCTAAATCTTTGAAAATTCATATCTCCAGTTCCCTAAATTGGATTTATGTCATTTTGGTGTCATTTTAAAGATAAAAATATTTCTTATTTTTGTAAATTGGTGTTGGATTTTTATTGTGCATTGTTCTTAATTATTTACTGAATTTGTGTTTTTAAATGCTTTACATACCTGTCTTTCAAGTTAAGCCTGCCTGCTCATAGCCAAGCTACCAAGGGTTGTGCATGGGAATAATTTTCTAAGACCTATTCTGAGCCCTATACTGTGTTAGTGGTCTTATTGACAGTGGCAGACCTACATTTGCCCCTACCAATAAACCACTTTCCAACAATGAGTAAAAGGGAGGACGAAGAGCTGGAAGAGAGGATAGATGAGTGAAATGGTGAATGGATGGACGAATGGGTGGATGAGTGACTGGGTGAATGGATGGATGGATGGATGAGTAAATGAAAGGATGGCTGGATTGGTGAAAAGGTAAGCGTTTGAATGGATGAGTGTAATTGTAATTGTAAAATCACTTGTATAGCGCATGGCTACCCGTAGGCATCCCAGCGCTTTTGGTAAAAAGTGAGCCCAGGGCTAGTTCGCATTACATTATTTTACCACACTAAATTCTGGGGAATAAAAAGGTTTTAAGTTTCTTCCTAAACTGAAGGAAGATATGTTCCTGCCTCAAATAACCCGGAAGGGAATTCCATTCTCTTGCTGCTTGCAAAGAGAAGAGTCGGCCGCCTGAGCGGGCTCGTTTTATCCTAGGGATAATTGCCAGATTATGTTCGCTCGAGCGGAGATTGCGTTGGGGCCTATAAGAACTTATCATATTTTCCAATATGGAAGGACCTTCTCCATGTAAGATCTTGTGTCTGATGCAGAGAGATTTGAATCGCACCCGCTCCTTCACCGGGAGCCAATGGAGCGATCTTAAGGCTGGCTTCGCCGACGTATAACGACTAGTGCCCGTTAAAATCCTGGCGGCATAGTTCTGGGCCACTTGCAAAGTTTTAAAAGTGGAAGTTGGGGCCCCAAGATATATAGCATTCCCGTAGTCAATTCGTGATAGAACCAACGACTGAACTACGGTCTTCCTTGCTTTTTCTGGAAGTTGGGGCAGGATTTTGCGCAGGGATTTCAGTATCCCATGGCAAACTGCAGACGTCTTTCTGGCTTGAGTCTCAAAAGATAAGACGTTATCGAGCCAAAAGCCTAGGCTCTTTATTTCCGTCTTGGGCGGTGGTATGGCACCCATACTGGTAGGCCAGGCAAGATGATCGGGAATATCTTGTCTGCCTAAGAGCATCAGTTCAGTTTTTCCTCCGTTGAGTCTCAATTGAGACAGATTCATCCAGTTTACTACCGTCTCCAAACAATTAGCCAGGTTGTTCGGCAGGGAATCTATTTGTTGCAGAGAAAACACCAGCTGGGTGTCATCTGCATAACTTATTAACTGGATGCCAAACGGAGCAACCAGTTCCGCCAACGGGGCCATGTAAACATTGAACAGTGTGGGGCTAAGGGACGAACCCTGTGGTACCCCACACTGTAACGCTAACAAGCGGGAATGGCTATTGCCCTCAAACACCTGGAAGTATCTTTCCTCCAGAAAGGATCTAAGCCACTTCAAGGCTTTTCCGGTTATCCCGATGTTCCGGAGTCGAGTCAGCAACAGATGGTGGTTAACTGTGTCGAAGGCGGCGCTGAGGTCCAGAAGGATAATGGCAGCGCTGCCACCTGCGTCCAAAATCCTTCTGGCCTCTTCCACCACCTTCAACAATGCTGTTTCAGTGCCTTGTCCCTTTCTGAATCCTGTCTGGGATGGATGGAGGAGATTATACTTCTCCAGAAATGCAGCCAATTGGATGTTTGTCAATTTCTCGATTAACTTCCCCATCCCAGGTAACAAAGATACCGGGCGATAGTTAGCCGGGTCTTCAGGGTCGAGGTTCGGCTTTTTAATCAAAGATCTGACCATGGCCACTTTCCATGCCTTAGGAACCGTAGCCGATTCCAAAGAGGTGTTAACCATCTTAGTTACCGGTTCACTGATGGCAGGGAGTGCCTGGTTAAGAATTTTCATAGGGGCTGGGTCTCGTGGCGATCCACTTTTAATACTCCTCATCAGAGAGGGAAGAAGCTCTTCCGTGAGGAGGGCAAACTCCGAGAGTGTTGGGCGTTCCCTTCTTTCTCCCAAGGAGACACCCTGTGGTGTGCAGTCAAATCTACTACCGGGATCGTCTCCAGGATTATATGTATTTTGGTCTGAAAGTAGTTCGCCATGTCCTCACATCTTGTATTCAGCTCATCTGCTATTACGGGGGGATCCGGGATTTTATTAAGGAGCTTCACGATATTAAACATTTCCCTGGGGGCATTGGCGGCGGATTCGATCTTGTTCGCAAAAAAAGCAGTTTTGTGGTGATAAGAGCATTTTTGTATTTCTTCAGTAAGATTTTATAACTGATCTTCCTATCAGCACTAAAATCCTTCCTCCAGTAACGTTCTGCCCTTTTACATTCTTGTTTCAGCAGCCTTAATTCTGAGGTAAACCATGGGTGTTTCAGCTCTCCCTTCCTAATTGTTGAGGGTTTTTTAGGTATAAGTTTGTCCAGGGATTGGGTGATCCATTGATTAAAGTTGTTAGCAGCCACGTCCACATTGGAACTATCCAGAGGCTTGCTGCTTTCTAACAGTCCCCTCCAGTTGTCCACATCAAGTTTTGTCCAAGGTCTTATTAACGCTCTATCTGAGGAAGTAAAAGTACTTGTTCTGGATATTTTCCAGTAAAAAGGAATCACTGAGTGATCCGACCAAGGGACACGATAAGGCTCCGTGACTGTTATGGTCTCAACGTTAGTAAAAATGGGATCAAGAGTGTTTCCTGACTTGTGCGTGGAACTCCGAACCTTCAGATTAAGGTTATAACTCTCTAGGTCATTTTCTAGATCTTTCGCTGTCCTATCTCCTAGCTTGTTAAAGTGGATATTAAGATCTCCCAGTAACAGGAAATTCGTGGCCGTACAGACCCCACCTATCACCGCTTCCAACAGGCTTTCATGAAATAATAAACCAAGAGGGCCTGGTGGTCGGTAGATCAGTAGCCCTGTTATTGAGCTCTCATCTGAGGGGTGGAGAGTAAAATGAGTACTCTCACATCCCTGAATGCTCGTATCCTGTAGACGGCAACTTATGCTCTCCCTCTAGATAATTGCAATCCCTCCTCCTATTCTTCCTGGTCGGTCTTTATGCTGTACTATGTATCCTGGGGGTAGTGCCTCGACCAAATCTGGGTCAGAGTGTTCCCCCAGCCAAGTCTCCACCAGAAACAGAACATCAAGATCTCTAAAGGTAATTAGGAGTGAGATTTCCTCCTTGTGTCCAGGCAGGGATCGGCAGTTAAGTAAAGCCATCTTTAGGTTTTTCGACAGTTTGTTTTCGTCGGGTACCTGTTCCGACACGAGAAAAGGACAACGATTGCATGCTTGGTGGCCTTTCATCAAGTCTAGCGTATGTAAACATCGGGGAGAAGTTGTTCCCTTATACACTAGAAGCTCAGCACGAGTATATACTCTAACCTGATCAGAGCATCTGGGCCCGAGGCCCGATCGTGCGCGAACGGGCGCAAACGGGCTTTCCTCTGGCGCTCCTCCGGCGCTCATCAGGCGCTCCCGCTGCGCGTGACCGCTGCGCGTCCTCATGGCCCGTTTATGAAGGCTCTCCTTCCAAGCGTCTGAGCGCTAGAGCGCTACAACGAAGATGGCGCCGACAAACGGCGCTTCCCCAACAAATCCTCACCAATCATGGCGTCCTAGATGACCCGGGGCCCGCTCTAAAAGCGGTGAGTAACTCGCCAATGCGATATTTTACAATGCAAGTGGGGGGCAGCGTGCGCGCTCACGGCGCAATTAAAATCCAGGCAAAAATAAACTATATTCAACCTAGATATAAAAATTTGGGAGTGAATGGAGGTATGGGTAGAAGTGTGGATGGATGAGTGAAAGGATGGACGGATGATAGATGAATGAAAGGGTGGATGGAGGGGTGAATGAGTGCAATGATGGAGGGAAGGATAGATGATGGATAGGTTTGGAAATGGTTAAATAGGTTTGGATATATATGGGCACATAGATGGAAGGACAGAATGAATGGTGAAAGACTGAATGATGGATGAAATAATGAATTTATGCCACACAACCGGGTGACTCAACCCACCACCCCAAACCGACACATGACGTCAGGCAGCAAGCATGGAACTCGGGCTTGAAATGCTCCTTCTGCCTGCCAAAAAGCAGAAACCAATTCCTTGTACGGTGCCATGGTAACACAAGAGACATTTTGCTGTTGTGCCGCTGGACAGCGCTGCTCCCATGCCACCGGGAAGTAGCTTGAGCAGCCCTCTACCTGCCCCGAGACCATGAGAGATGCATGAGAGCACGTTCCTGTGCAGCCCTTCTGCCAGGAAAGGCAGACAAGACAACATAACCTGCACTTGCAGACAACAGCACCAACGAGACTCGAGTCCCTTCCACCACATTTATTCTTCTTTTAAGATTTTGCACCCCTAAGAATATTGCGCTCAGGGCCACCGCCCCTGTGGCCCCGCCCACAATACGCCACTGCCTACCAGTATGGATGACATCTGACTCTTACACCATATTTCTATATATATTGACTTTCACATTTATGTGTCATTGTCTCTATATAATATGAGTGTGATGTAACGCACTCCAACAACCTGCGGTACATACTTCAGATTAGTAGCACTATAAAAGAAATTAAATATCCATGAGAGAGGGTCTATGTGAAGATGAGGGGCACCATTGGAGAGTGGTAGCAAGGCCACTCTAGCCGTACCCAGTATCGGGTGTTTCCCTGGAAGGCTGGATGGGTCGGGGGCAGGCGGCATTGCAGAGTTCCTTGTATATCAAGCAGTTTTCAGGCAACAATAAAAGTGGCACGATAACTCTGGTGACTAATGTACCCACTGGCGAGAGATGGGAGTTTTGTTTAGTGGTAGTTTTGAATCATCCAAGATAGCACAGAGGGTTAATATGCCTGCTGCAAAGAATTTGTACCATGCATATATCAAAGAACAGTATTTTATGTGCACAGCTCAGTGGGTTACTGCTTTTGTCACTGAGAATATTTTGTTACCATGTATTTCATAAGGTACATATGTAATCTTCTAGCATAGTGACCTATGAACTGCCATCAAAGAGCTGCATGCAAGCTGCATGGTACAGGTTACAAAGTTACATTTTCTTCCAAGATTTTCATTATCCTGATATTGCTAAAAATGGTTTGTTTGGGTAGAAATAAATTATGTTATGTTCCCGATCCTGAGTTTGGGCTTTTTCAGACCAAAACACTCCCACAAAATGCCTAACAGTATGGGTGACGTTCCTCCTACACCTTGTAGTCTCCTTTGCCTTATGTAACATTTTCTATACACTGATTTTCACACGTATGATTCATTGTCTCTGTATGTGTGTGTGATCTAAAGTGCTCTGGTACCCCACACTGGTATGAGAGGCGCCATAAAACAAATGAAATACGTGTGAGAGAGGGGCACTGATAGCGATAGTGAGGGAATCATTGGAAAGCCCCATCAAAGGTCGTCGTATCCTGGTGCACAGTAAAAAGTCATCATTTACTATGCTTTAGAAGCTAATACAATTGAATATAGAATGACAAATGTGTTGTTGAATGCAGCATGTTTTCACAGATTTTCTTGGGGGTGGGAAAACAAAGGCCGTAAGCTGTCAGTTTCTTTGTAATACACAACATCTAAATATCTGCAAATGAACAATGCAAATGTTTCAAAACACATCAGCAGTTAGGAAATGACAAATGGGCCACCTGCCTGTAATTCAGAAGTGTGCTGTAAACAGAGTTTTAATGGGATCAAACTATCAAAACACTTTACTTGGTGATGTCCAAATGATACATATTTGCAGAAACCACATTTCCACACATTAGTATTTGTGTTATATCGTTTTATCAGTAAAAACAGCATGTTGGCCTTTTGCTTCTCATCAGTAGAAAATGTTCTGTATGTAAAAGACAGTGCCTCCTTCTTCTTACCTACAATAATGCCTCAACAGTGCATACAGTTTCTAGTCTGTAGCACACTTCTGTGCAGCAATGAGAATCTGCAGTTTACAGCTCCCAGAAACGAAACAGCCCAAGCAGTTTAAAATTTCCCATATACCGGTAAAATAAGGATGGCTGATATAAGGCTAGCCAGGGCATTATATAGTAATGTCAACTCCTATCTAACCATTCTGGTCCACCATAATACCATAACACTCAGCAGTCAGCAGCTAATTATAGCTCATGCTGGCTGGTTAATCACTCTCTTTTCTTTCTTCATGCTCTTACCCTCATACAAGACATGTCCTCTATGGGTCTTATCCATCACTCGGTACTGTACCAGCCCCTAAACCACTCATCACCAGCTGAACAGACATGGAATGCCTGAAGGGATCTGACATCTAAAGCCGGCCATTCAGGGGACTGCACTGCAGGTCCCAATTAGCTGCATCTTATGTTTGCCACCTCACATCTCACATTGGCACTGATGTGTCTGTAAAACGTACCTTTTGTCTCGAATTTTAGTCCTGAATTTAGACCTTCTGTCCTGAATTTTGGCCTGAATTTTGACCCTTTGTCATGAATTTTTAGTTTACACTCATCGTCCTGATTTGGCACCCATGCCAGTTGGTCATCCTACAGGAAGATTGTTTAAAGAGGAACAATATAAAGTGCTCGGATACCTTCTTTTGCTTCATTCCCGCAGTTCTAATTAAAAAAAAAAAAAAAAATGCTATAGGTCTCCCATTAAATACAAGACCTACGGCATTGCAAGCAAATGGCCGCCAATGTCCTGGCTGCTTCGAAAGTGAAAGCGGGCATGGCATGCTGAATTGTAAGCGTATCACGTCATCGTGCCCAATGAAGGAGAAACTCAATAAAGAACAAGCATTGGCATAGCCAATAGGTCTCGCCTTTGGGTCCTTATAAGTATTTAGTTATGCAGCACAATATCCTTGGAGAACAACATCAACTGTTGCATGGGTAAACACTTATAAGGTCCCAAATGCCAATGCTTGTAATTATAGTGCATGGGGATTTGATGCGTTGGTAAAATGTCCAGTTTGTGGCCCTTATATATTGTGTGGTAGGTGGGCCACCTAACCGATAGGTCAGGAATGCTTTTGGCAAAAATGAATTGCTGCTCTGCATTTTTTGTTCTTTGAAAAGAAGCAACGCAGGAGGTCCTTTCTACACAACAAAAGGAAATGCCCCAAGTACCCATAGAGTTTTCTCACTGTACTTTTGAGACATGGCAGGTTATGAAGAAAAGTATTGTTATTGCTGTCATATTAACTTTTACCCGATTATATTGTATTATTGGTATAGTAAGTGATTCAGTGCATGGTTTCACAAGAAGCTTGAGACCAGAAGAGCTGAAAGAATACAAAATGTGCCCAATAATGAAAATGCTGCATGAGAATTAAATCAATGCTTAAATTAAAATATATATCAGGCAAACCTTGCAAACCGTCCAGCCACAAAGTCCATGAAAATACATTAGAGCATGAAATACGACTTTTTACTGTTGTTTAGCGGACATCCAGCTGCCACTTCTACACTTGTGGAAGCAACTCGCACAAACTATACAAAACCAGGTCAGGCACAATAAATTCAAACTTGATTACTAAATGACACTTGTCCCAAAAAGATGACAGTGCAGCTGTTCACAATCAAATATGTAAAATTATTTTAACATACACATAATTATGAAAGGTGACAGTATGTGTTATCTAAGACTGCGATGAGAGGCAGTAACTATGCTTGAACGCACGAATGCTAGAGCATCTTACAAAGTGGCATATTTGTTACACCAAACTGCAAAGCAAGTCACCAGATTTCCAATAAAAGGTGTTTCCAGCAAACATTGTGTTGTGTCAAAAAGGTATTAATAGCCATCTGGACACACTAGCAGGCGCTGCAGACATACGGCAGTGACATCTCCTCACAGGCGAGCAAGCAAGTGCCGAGTGCTCCGAACGAACACAGCCTTAAAACAAGCGGTCTGCACTTTTCAAGCACTCGTGCTTGTGGCGGCATCCACCTTGCGGGTGCGAGCAGCGGCACACAGCATTTAAGTAGGGCAAAGACACAAACCAATCAAAGATATGGACAGGGCTTCTCCCCCAATCTCAATCTACAACAAATCGCCAGAGCGGCGCTCGCGCCCTGGCTCAGGCTTGACCTAAAAATGAGACATGAAAGACAGGATTTATTTTTAGGGTGGCAGGCAATTCCAACTTCATGGTGACAGGATTAATTATCTTAATGATCTTGTAGGGGGCAATAAAACATGGCTTGTATGTTTGTGTACTCTTCACTGCAATATTGTGTGTAAATAGCCACACCGGATATGTGACGTTACAACGCATGCCATTACCCCGCATGCCGTTGCAACGCAAAACTTTGCCCAGACTTTATGTCGAGGGCACTGGAAATTGGAAAAGTTAAATTTACTGTTCCAACTCCAGTGTGTGCAACAGTAGGGAAGGTGTTGGAGTTCAATCCAACACATTCTGCCCACTGCTACACACCTTTTGCGTTGCAACGGCATGCGGGGTAATGGCATGCGTTGTACTGCTTGCGCTGTAACTGCTGTTTCCCAGCCACACCATATCCCCAATAGAATAAACAGGACTGGAGTGGCGATGGAGATCCGTATTCTTTTTGTACATAGCCTTGGCCTTCTCTTAATTGACTTGAGCTGTTTTCTGTATCTCATGTAGTTATCTATTAGATCCTGAGATGCTGGAATGGTGGAAGTAAAAGGCGGGTGCAAAAGGCGAGAATGAAAACCATAGTTGCATTAGAAAGGAGAAAAAGCTGTGAAAGAATGCATTCGATTGTTAAAGGCGAATTCAGCTGCCCATAAAAATGTGTCCCGACCTAGGGAGAAGTGTAATAACTGAGACTGCATATACTGCTCAAAGCATTGGTTAACACTCTCAGTTGGACCATCCGTTTGAGGGTGATGGTAAAGGACAAGCGGATATCCATCTGTACCATGGCACTCAACCCTTTCCAAAATTTAGACGCAAACTGGGAAGCCCAATCGGAAACTACAACAGATGGGAGACCATGTGGGCGCACAACGTGCTGTAAGAACACTGCGTACAACTCCTTGGATGTAGGTCATTCCTTCATAGGAATGAAGTGGGACATCTTATTTAACACTACTAGAATAACAATGAAACCCTGTTCAGTTTTTGGTAGTTCTCCAATGAGGTCCGTAGAAATAGAATGCCAAGGAGCAGGAAGAGTGGGCATGGGATTTAGGAGGCTGGCAGACAGAGGCAGAACTTTTGCCTTGTGCAAATATAATTTTGCATTGGTTGACAGTGTGGGGCACCAAAAATACTTTTTAGGGAGTTTGATAGTCTTTTTGTTCCCTGGTTGACTAGTGAGTGTATGTGGATGGCACCATTATAAAGATTGCTGCTGCAAAGGTACTGTAAGGATAACTAAACCCACTTGTATGTAAAGGAGATTCTGTAATGTGCTTTGTGTGTTTGTTCAAGGACCTCCACTTCTTTGGATTGTTGAGCCTTTAATACTTCACTAGTAAACTATTCTTCTGAATATAATGCTCCAAGAATGTGTTCTTTGGCTATAATGGATGGATGGTCACTTGGAGTATCAAGAGCATTATAACCCAAATGTTTCTTCTGTCCTGAAACTGAATTGCAAAATCATATTCACTGAATTATTGGGTCCAGCGCAAATGTCTCAGACAATGCACATGTTGTTTTTAAGAAATGCAGATTCCTGTGTTCTGTAAGAACTGTGACAGCGTGTAATGCTCCTTACAGATCATGGTTCCATTCCTCAAATGCCCTTTTAATGAAAGGTAGCTCTCCATCTCCCACTGAATAGAGAAAGCAACAGCATATAAACAGCCTGATGACTTGCTGCTTTGTGATATTACCCCTCCAATTGCTACTTGAGAAGCATTGGACTCAATACGGAATGGTTGAGAGGGATCTGGGTGTTTCAGTATGGGTGCACTGGGAAAACCCTTTTTTAACTTTTTAAAAGTCTCTTCGACCTCAGGCGTCCAGTGGAATTTTACTCCCTTACATAGAAGCTTAGTGATAGGAGAAGCCAAAGCTTAAATGTTATCAATGAAGCACCTATAAAAAATAGCAAATCCTAAAAAGATTTGTACTCCTTTTACAGATTGGGGCGACTTGCATTGAGTAATGGCTGATACCTTTTGAGGGCCCATGCTCATCCCTTCTGTGGATAACACAAACCCCAAAAAGGTATTCCCAGACAAGTTGAATTCACATTTGTCCAATTTTACATACAACTTATTGTCCCTTAATTTCTCTAGGACAGCTCTGACATGTTTTGCATGGTCTCCCACAGACAACGAGGAAATGAATATATTATCTATGTAAGCAAAGGCACAAACATCTAACAATTCTCTCAAGACTTCCTTAATGGAGAATTGGAAGGTAGCAGGTACATTACAAAGGCCGAAAGGAATAACTAGGTATTGGTATAGCCCAAACTTATACTCATACCAAATGGTACGCCCTTCTTAGACCTAGTTTGGTGAAGAGTTTTGAATCTTTGACTTGATAAAGCAGTGATTGGATTAATGGCAAAGGGTATCTTTTTTTTTAGTAATGTCATTAAAGGATCTATAGTCAATGCAACACCTAAGACTGCTCTCCTTTTTTGGAATAAAAAAAGAGGAGAAGAAGCTGGTGAGCGAGGGGGTCTGATAAACCAGATTTGAAGCATTTCATCCAAATAATCCCAGAGGTAAATGTTTTCTTTTTTCTGTAAATGCATAAATCCTATAAGGGAATAAGTGCTCCAGTAATTAAGTCAATATGACAATCACATGGTCGATAAGGAGGGAGAGAAGAAGCCTTTTTTGTCAAACACCTCTGCCAAATTCTGATAACACAAAGGTAATTCAGGTACAACTGTTTCAGTTATTGCAGCTATCTCATTCTGACTTTCTATCCCCTGTGTACAGTGCTTGTCACAGTAATCAGAATGTGACTGATGACCCTGCTTATTTAAACAAGGAGTGAGAAATCAATCAGGAGTGTGACAAATCACACATCAGTAAGGGCTCAAAATTACACTTTGTGATATGCCAGGAAGCAGGATCATAAAATACACGTTGTCCATAGGACACATGCTCACCTAGGTACTCTTAAGGTGCAGTAATTTAATACAAGTGCCTGGCAGTTTATGTCAGCTCCCCATCAGGAGAGTCACATGTAGTCTTTACAACGTGGAAACTCATCTGGAAATAAAAGTATGCTGCTTCACAAAACATGGACTTGTAGACCAACTTTCACATAGCTCAATGACAGCCCTAAATGCAATTGTGACCGAGTAGCGCCAAGAAGGCATCTCTGAATAAATTCCAATGGCTTCACTGCCAATTTGTGGGTAGTCTTAGGAAGAACGAGTGCAGTACATCAAATAAGCACACAGTAGTTGATTCGCACCAGAGTAACCCTTTCTCAGGAAGCTATCCAAAGAAAATTAAAATGGTCGCAGCTGTAAATATTGCTGCTTCCCTGAGAAATTTAGGGGCAGATTTACAAGCCTCTTGCGCCACTTTTGTGTCACTTTTCCCATGTTAAAAATGACGCAAAAGTGGCTCAATGGCCTTCTAAATAAGCCTCTAAGTGGTGAAGAATGCTTCTTTAAGAGTGTTAAAGGGAAAGCCTGTTACCACAGCTCAGTTGGTTAATGCGCCTGAATACAAACCAACATTAGGAAGAAGGAAAGAGGGAGAGTTACAAAATAAATCAGGTGAATGCCTTTCCTCCAATCACTTGCATTGAAGTGGGAGCAATTCGGGCGAGAGAAAGCTAAAATAAAGAGCTTTTGGTTATTAAAAATCATGAGTCTCCCTCCCTTCTGAATTGGGTGTATGGTCTTGTAAGCGCCTGCAGTACATCAATACATGCATGCATGTGTTGTGACGAGTCCCAAATGGACTCACTCAGCCTTTCAACCTTTCAAAGTTGATATATGCAGTTTATGTCAAGTACCCTTAAATCCTTTCATTTAAGCATTCCGTTTTTGCGGTATGTTCTCTACAAATGGTCATTCTCAATTCAATGGAAGTAAATTTTTTACCTTTATAACGTTATTTATCAACTATTTGTGAACATAACAACCCTATGGCTGTGCTAGGACTCCTCCAGCGACCTAACTCCACCTCATCAACGTGGCCGCCTTGCCCAGGTAAAGACGGATAGTTTCATAAATACCTCATTATAACTGAGGATAAGCTGTACACAAATGCAGAGCTGTGGAAAACTACGCAGCACCACCACTTGAGGGAGCTGTGTGGTGATATTCGTCATAAAGTACCTGGTACAGGGCTAGGTCTGTTTTGACTGGTGTACACCCTTCTTGCAGGTAAGAGCCCACCCGCACTACTCCCAAAAGGACATCCCCGGGAGGAGCCTCATCCCGCTGGGCGCAGGGCCCCCGCCTAGCCGCGGCCTTAGCTCCAGCGCTGTTCTCCTGAAGCTACTGCACCGCCTCAAAGAAGAGGTCCATTGCGACAAGGAGGCCGACCAGTTCGAAAAAGATCCCAGCCTGCCTTTCACCACTGCACTGTGCCCCGGTGTCTGAGGCGGCCGTGAGAGGACTGGTTCAGCTCCCGAGCTCCCAATAAGGGGACAGCAGGTCATTGGGGGTCTCAAGCGGTGTGGCGCAGGGTACCCCAGGCCAAGGTCCCAGCAGTGTAGCTCAGGGTGCACCGGTCCCCGTCGCGTCAGGTGTAATGCAGGTTAACGGATGCGTCAGGCCTGTTTCCCATCTCAATCCGCCTGCGCACCGCAGGCACCACAACAGTTCCTCCCTCTCGCCATATCCGTCAATATCCCAAGTGAAAGAACCAAACCAAAACACAGCCTCGCACCAAGGGGCATATCAACAAGGGCTTTATCTCTGCTTTTTTGGCTTTAAAAGCCAAAAAAGGAGAGATAAAACTAGCGCCCTATCAACAACAGGGTGCTAACATGCAAATTTGCATGTTAGCACCCTTTTACTCTATGCTTCCCCTTGCATCTCTAATGAGATGCAAAGGGGGCGTTCCAGAGTAAAATAATAGGAGAAATGTTGCTAAGCGACATTTCTCCTATTATCAAGAATGTCACTAACCCTGTTAGAGACAAAAAAAGCAGAGCTAACCGTGGTTAACGCTGCTTTTTTACGTCTGGTATTTTTCTGACTTAGCCATGATATCCTATGGAAGGAGGATATCATGGCTAAGTTTGCCTGTCCCTATCAACAAGGTAACGTGAGATTATCGCTGGGTTTCCAGCGATAATCTCACGTTAGCCTGTTAGCGTGAGGATTTTTATCGCTATTGAGATAAGCGTTGCTAATAGCACGCTATCTCAGCGATAAAAATTCACGCTAGCCGGCGATAATTATCCTAGCGCTAAGTGCGCTTAGAGATAATTATCGCCGGTTGTTGTTGATATGCCCCTAAGTCTGCACAAGCGAGGAATGACCAGCACCCCACCCCCGACCCTCCTACTCCTTCACTGCCTTGGCATGAGCAGTCTGCATGCGATCCTTCTCCAAAAGACCATCATAATTGAAAACATTTACCAACACACTGTACCACTGCTAGGCAAGGACCGGCCTCCAAGGTAAACAGCCAGGCTCTTGCTGATCTGAATTCGTGGACAGCCCCCGCACTGTTCTAGTTGCTGTGCCCTCTGTCACCTCTATTACAGAATTTAGGGGCATATCAACAACAACCGGCGATAATTATCTCTAAGCGCACTTAGCGCTAGGATAATTATCGCCGGCTAGCGTGAATTTTTATCGCTGAGATAGCGTGCTATTAGCAACGCTTATCTCAATAGCGATAAAAATCCTCACGCTAACAGGCTAACGTGAGATTATCGCTGGAAACCCAGCGATAATCTCATGTTACCTTGTTGATAGGGACAGGCAAGCTTAGCCATGATATCCTCCTTCCATAGGATATCATGGCTAAGTCAGAAAAATACCAGACAGAAAAAAGCAGCGTTAACCGCGGTTAGCGCTGCTTTTTTTGTCTCTAACAGGGTTAGCGACATTCTTGATAATAGGAGAAATGTCGCTTAGCGACATTTCTCCTATTATTTTACTCTGGAACGCCCCCTTTGCATCTCATTAGAGATGCAAGGGGAAGCATAGAGTAAAAGGGTGCTAACATGCAAATTTGCATGTTAGCACCCTGTTGTTGATAGGGCGCTAGTTTTATCTCTCCTTTTTTGGCTTTTAAAGCCAAAAAAGCATAGATAAAGCCCTTGTTGATATGCCCCTTAATCCACAAAATGCTTTCGGAGTAACCTTATCCAACAGTCAGCCGTGATAGCATCATCAGGCCGCCGAGGCAGGCAGGAACTCACGAGGATGGAGTTAATGAGGCAAACTTTCAAGAAAAGAGAGCTGGCAGCAAGAACTGAGGGCCGAATACAAGGTCCCGGTGTGGCCATAATTAAGAGCATATAATCTTCCTCAGAGAAGGATGAGGTAAAAAAGATAGACCTTGCAGCAAAGATTAGTTTCAATAAAATGGGCTGAAGGAAAAAGTCGTAGTGCCTGAAGTAGGAGAAAATAAATCAAAAAAATTGTGCTTGCAAGACCATACCATGTAAGAACCAAAGTAAAGGTATCAGTAGCCATAGGAGGTCACAAATGACGACATGGCTGTACTAAGGAGGGACTAACAAGTCTCATAATGAATCAAAAGACAGAATTTACAAAGGACAAACACACAAGCCAATCAAAAATAGGGGCGAGGGGCTGGGCGAAGCTTCTCTCGGTACTGAACTACCACAGCTTTTCACAGAGCAGCACTTGCGTGCTGGCTCACGCTCGACCTAAAAATCGGATAGCCTTCATCTCTTTTGTCTTTAATTAAATCAGGACTCTCCTTCATCAATTGGCTAGCAAACCTGTAATTTAATTTCAATATAGGAGGCTAATTTTCTGAAAGTTTGGAGCATATTAACAACATTAAAACTCTTGACCAATCTGCTGATTTAAGGATCTCTTCTAAATCTACCTCCTGCCCAAAAAGCTTCTGATGCAATAGCACCCTGAATTGAGTAAGCCTCTAAACATCCTGCGGTAGATTTACGAGGAAGTGCCGCAGTATGGCACCGCAAGCCCTTGGGCTGCGCCACGCTGTGGCACTCTAAGAGCCCAGGAATGCGACATATTTACAATGAAATGTCGCATTCCTGTGCCCTCCTCTGCGCTAGCGCACAAACAGCTGCCATGCGCAGGCACACTTGTGCCATGCTGCAAGGATGCCTGCGTCATGGGGAGATCAATTTCATGCAGGAAAGGGCACCTTCCTGCATGAAAACAATCACTACAGGCATTTTCCTCTTTCAATGCATGCTGTAGAATGCAGCACGCATTGAACGAGGAAAAACCAAGGAGAAATGAAAACATTTCTCCTTGTTGCACCTAGCTACGCCACCCCTAGGGTGGCAGAGCATACTGACGCATTTCCAGATTTACGATTCCTTTTCAATCTGTAAATGTGTCTGGTTCCATGGGTGTTGCATGGGAACACCCAAAGTGCTGCGTATAAAGGGGCCATACTTACAAGGACTGAAAAGGCCACGCAGGGTGACTTTTCCTGTCTTTGTAAATATGGAGGAGTGAAATACGCCACCAGTACCTCACAAAAAGTAACGTACTTGTGGTGCAGGGGGATTGTAAATCTGTTCTCATGAGTCTACCCCGCAAGATGCATCACCCCTTTCACCAATCTACAGTTGCAAATAAGGGAGTGAAAGGTTTGTGTAATTAAATCCATAACTGCAGGCTGAGGTTCAAAGAGCCCCAGTCACCTTCATTGTGATTAAGGCACCTCACTTCACACAACTAGGTGGGTGAGGGGAATATAGGAAACTCCTTAGAGATAGAGACATTCAAGGTACACCTTGTAATGGTAAATGCACCATGGTGGAAAGAAAGGCATTGCAGAAACATCTAATTACCTAACTTTAGAAACCATTCTAAATGATACTAGACATAGTAATATAACCAACTTGCCAGATAACAAGTTTATCATTGTCTTCTCATAACTGAAACATTTGCAAAGCCAAATTCACATCCCATAACAGATTACCTGGATTTAGGAGGGGTTTGCAGCTCTAATCCACTTCATTAACCCGCAAATCAAAGGGTGTTTCCTAATTGGCTTACCACAAATGTTCTAAAGTCTTGTTGATATTGTGAACCTGCAATAAATTAAATATAGGATTCTGGATAGCCAATCTAGATTTCAAGAAAATTAAAATTGCTGACATCTGATGAATGCAGAGCAATGGCATACATTCACCCCAGTACAGAGATCTGGGCATCCATTCATAGATTTTTTGCTTCCCATGCCATTCCAGTTTGAACCCAGCCATATGCAAATCAGTCTTGACCCTGCACCCAATGGGAACAGTCCAGCCCTAACTGCCAGGCCAGATCCTCCCTGGACTTGAAACAAGCATCCTAGGACCGGTTTCGGGGTTTCACCCCTCATCAGCCAGGATAGCTTGACTCCAGTGGCATGAAAACTGCACACACAAACTGCAATAACAGGCCTGAGACATGTGTAAAGGGCTACTTAAGTGGCACATTCAATGCTCAAGGCCCACACCCTGGGTGCAGGTAGTAAACATTTACTAGAGACTTACAAGAAAATCTGCAAATTAGGTGTAAGACAATTTTACCATGTTTAAGGGAGTGAGCACTCACACTTTAGCACTGGTTAGCAGTGATAAATTGCACAGAGTCCTCAGGCCAAAAAAAATAGGATCAGCACAAGATGGAGGAGGAAAGCAAAAATTTGTGGGATGACCAAGCAGAAAGGGCCAAGTCCAACATAGAGAAACATGGATGATTAAAGGAAATGTCATTATTTTGTTATATAAAAGTTAAATTCGAAATGCTATAAAAGGTTTTCCTTTAAGGAGATTAAGTACTGGTGTTTTTGTAAAGGTATTATGAATGTAACAGTCCTAAATTAAAACAAAACAAAATATTCAAAAAAGAAATACTGGTCATTAGAAAAATGTTGTGCCTCAGAGGTGCAAACATGGGTGCTATTTAGTACACCTATTGATTGTGACCACGACGACATACAGTACATTACTGAAGCCATGTGTGTGCCCAAGGGTGAACCAAACACTGCTATATGATTTATCATCATGTTGTATGGAACTCTTAAAATAGGCGGGCGCCAGTAGGTAGTCATAATTAGAACCTAGTTTCCGTAGGGAAAGCATTTTTTGTTTTGCTAATAACTTTGGCGTCGTTTGACGAATCTTCGTGAAATTCTCCCCCAAAAAAGTCTATCCAGGACAGCTCCTATCCTGAAAGTGTGGGGGTGATTCGTCAAGCGGGGGGTGGGAAAAAAGGAGGTCCCAAAATGCATTTTCCCCATGTTAATTTCCATAGGAAATTTTGAGATCGGCTACTGCCAAACTGCTGAACGGAATTACCCCAAATTTGACAAAAAGGTAGGGCTTGGTTCAGAAAGCGACCTTTTTTTTAAATGGTGTATATCCGTTCAGTAGTTGCTGAGAAATTCACAAAATAAGAGTCAAAAAATCAATTTCCCATTGGAAACTTTAGGCAAGGCTACAGCCGAAACTACTGAACGGACCAAAGCGACCTTTTTTTAAAATGGTGTAAATCCATTCAGTAGTTGCTGAGAAATTCAAAATTAAAAGTTTTGATATCCATGGCCGCGGTATCGCGACCCCTGCCGACCACGAGCTTTATTCTAATTGGCTGTCTACACTCCAAAACAGGAAGTATTGGCAGCCATCTTGTGACTCGGTAGAACCGAGTCACAAGAAAAGAGAGAATCAAGCATGAAAAATAAGAAAAGGGGGCAGGGTGAAAACACCCTGACCACCTAGGCCCCCAAGGGTGAAGAAAAGCATTTTTTTAAAATTTCGGCAGAATTCACGCTGGGGTCGCAAATGCCGCCAATTTTTTTTTTTTTAAATGAAGCACGGGCTCCCGCGCTTCATTTAAATGAGGCCCATGGGTGGGGCAGGTCCCAGGGGCATTGCCACAAAAATAATAGCAGGGGCCCACGGGGGCCCCCGCAGCCCCGGGGATCGCCACCTCCCCAGGGCTTATTATAATGTATGCAGGAGGCACAATGCCCCCCCGCAGCCCCAGGGACCACCACCTCCCCAGGGCTGTAAAAAAAAGCATGGGAGGGTGTCAATCCCCTCCACACTGCCCCGTGGACCGCCACCTCCCCGAGGCTTTCATAATAAACTGCGGGGGCGCGACCCCCTGCAGCTCTGGGGCTCTTCTTTAGAAAAAAATTCTGTGGGGGGCTCGAGCCCCCCACACGCTCCAGGGACCACCACCTCCCCAGGGCACAAAAATTGGAAATTGGGGGGGTCCGCTATGGACCCCCTAGCCCTGGGGCCACCACCTCCCCGGGGCTTTCTAATTGAAGGGAGGGGGGCCATGTGGCCCCCCTCCTGGAGCCAGTGATGGCCCTGGAGACCACCAACCCCAACTCCTGCAGTGTCCCGGGGTGCCCACCCCCGGGACACCACTGTTTGCTATGGTAGGGTGGGAGCACAGCTCTCGCCCTGCCATAACAAACACTGCTTTGGATTTTGGAAGCGAGAACATTTGTTTTAAGCGAGTTGAATTTGTTATAAATATTAAAGTAATATGTTATTACAGTGAGATTTCCCAAGTCCGTGCTATCTTTAAAATGAGTGTATTATTTTTTTAAAAGTGGTAAAATTATTAGTAATATATTTTTGAACTACCGTATGGATTTGCAGTGCCATCGCTTACGGTGCACGGTGCACGGTGCAGGTGCGACTCCAAAAAATTACAGAAGCATTTTGGGTTCAGTTAGAAGTCAGCTGGCAAGGGTTGATATGTGTCACCAAGAGTAATGAGTTTTAGAATTTGAAATAATCTGGGAAGCAATGTGATTTGTTATTTACATCTATATGTGTAGAGAAACAGAGGGAAAGTTTGCCATTACTGGTTTTGCTAAGAGCAGTGCATTATATTGATTGTGTGCATAAGAAAATCTGGTGTGAGATTCTGTAACTTCATAATCTACAAATCAATTTGAAAGGTGAGTTATTAATTTGTGAGGTGTACTATGTGGTGCCTTTGGTTTTAAAGATAAAATATAAATCATGAAATTTGAAGTTTGAGATATATTTTGAAATGAAGAAATGTTTATTGCAGTTTTTTTAAATGTATTTAAATGTTGTTTATTATAAATTCTGTATAGTATTATGTGTGTGTTGGAATAGGGATTGGTGATTATGGTAGTTTGTTTCAGTGTGTGGATATGTACATTAGTAGTATACCGCATAAATTTACTTGTTGATTGCAAATTGGAAGTGCACATGTTGCGTTAAGGTATTAGTGATGAGACTAGTTTTTATAAGTCTCTAGAGAGGTACAGTTGAAATACGCCACATCATTTTTGGTTTAAAATTAAAGTTTCTTCTGTAAATTTATGAGGTGTAGATAGTGTTGGGGTAGAGAGATATCCATTTAGGTTTTTCAGTAATATGGTGAGAGTTATAGCAGAGAAATGTGAATGGTTCCTGCTTTGTACTTGGCTAGGTGTAACATTAAAAGTATCTGAAAAACGGTAAAGTAGCAGCAGAGATTCATGCACTACTTCAATCCCATAAGCACTGTCTTTGCAGAGGAGCCATTGCCATGTCTGCACTCATACACTCCTCCAATCACCCATCCAGCACTATACACTTATCCAATCAGTGTGCAAATACTCAAGCACATAAATTCACCATCCATTACATTTGCAGCACTGTAAAAAAAATAGGTCACTACACTCGTACTCAAGCAATGGTACAGGCACTAAGATATGCACGCCTACAAATCCTCTGTGTAGTATCCATGCAGATCTCTAACCACCTACATTCTACTGATTAACTTGTCCAATTACCCAGGTAGTACCTATGCAGTCAGGAAATCTCTCTATCACTGCCCAAGCACTTTTACAATGAGCTATCCAGCACAATGCACTTATGTAATCACTTTGCCAATACACAAGCAGTTATACATTTACCATGCACTCTCTTTGCAGTTCTTTATTCATGCAGTCAGTATCCACATACTCATGCAATGACCCAGGTACGAACTCATACAGTGTTAAAATCTCCTGAGGACCAGTATTGCAGTGCAGCCATCACCCTGTCAGTACCCATACACTCCTCCAATTACGCAGCCAGTTTCATGTCCTTATCTAATCACTGTGCCAAAACTGAAGCCCTTATAAATTCGGCATGTACTGTCCTAGCAGTACTCTAATCATCCAGTCAGTATGTGTGTACTCATAAATTGACCCAGGCAGTAACCATACATTTCAAAAGAGAAGTGCAGTCTGTCAAGTTTTAAAATGTGCATGGAGGTGTGTGGGAAGTATGTCTGTACTTGCATATGTTGCGTTAAGGTATTTCTGATGAGACTAGTTTTTATAAGTGTCTAGAGAGGTACAGTTGAAATATGTCACATCAGTTTTGGTGTTTGGCTTAACATTGCTGTCCCCTAACCACCTTCACAGTACTGATTCACTCCTCCAATTATCCAGGTAGTAACAATGCAGCCTAGGAATCCGCCTGTCAGTCTGCAGGCACTTCTCGAATCACCCAACCAGCACTATCTACTTCTGCAATCCCTCCGCCAAGACCTAAGCACTTATAAATTCACCATGCACCCTTTTTGCAGCACTGTAATCATTTCAGTTACTAGTCACGTACTTTTGCAATGGCCTAGGTACTAACACAACCATAGCAACAATACTCTGTGCACTATCCATGCACACTTCTAATCAGCTACATAGTACTGATTTACTCCTGTAATTACCTATGTACTACCCATGCAGTGTAGGAATCACCCTGTCAGTCCCATGCACTTCTCCAAACACCCATCCAGCACTATCTACTTATGTAATCAGTCCGCCAATACCTCAGCACTCAAATTCACCATGCACTCTTTTTGCAGCACTGTAATTATTCCAGTTACTAGTGATGTACTTATGGAATGGCCTTGGTACTATGAGAAGCATAGCTACAATACTCTGTGCACTATCCATGCAGACCACTAACCAGCTACATACTACTGATTCACTCCTCTAATTATCCAGGTAGTACCCATGCAGTATAGGAATCTTTCTGTCAGTCCCCATGCACTTCTCCAATCACCCATGCAGCACTATCTACTTATCCAATCACTCCGCCAATATCCTTATAAATGCAGTCAGGTGCTGTCCTTGCAGTATTGTAATGTTTTAGTCACTAGCCATGTACTCATGCAATGGCCCAGACACTAACACAAACACTGCTACAATACTCTGTGCACTATTCATGCAGATCCTCTAACCAGGTACATAATATTGATTCACTTCTCTGAATAACCTAGGTACTACCCATGCAGTCTTTGAATCCCCCTGTTAGTCCCATGCATTTCTCCAATCATCCATTCAACACTATCTACTTATCCTATCACTCCGCTAATACATAAGCACTTATAAATTCACCATGCATTCTGTTTGCAGGACTGTAATCATTCCAGTTACTAGTCACATACTTGTGCAATGGCCTAGGTAGTAGCACAAGCACAGCTACAATATTCTGGTCACTATCCATGCAAACCTCTAACCAAGTACATACTACTGATTCACTTATCTAATTACCTAGGTACTACCCATGCAGTCTAGGAATCCCCCTGTCATTCCCCATGCACTTCTCCAATCACCCATCCAGCACTATCTACTTATCCAATCACTCCGCCAATACCTAGGCACCATGGCCTACGTACTAAGACAAGCACAGCTATAATACTTTGTGCACTATCCTTGCAGACCTCTAACCAGGTACATACTACGAATTCATTTCTCCAATCACCCATTCAGCACGATCTACTTATCCTATCATTCTGCCAATACCTAAGCACTTATAAATTCACCATGCACTCTGTTTGCAGGACTGTAATCATTCCAGTTACTAGTCATGTAATTATGCAATGGCCTAGGTAGTAACACAAGCACAGCTACAATACTATGTGCATTATCCATACAGACCTCTAATCAGCTACATTCTACTGATTTACTCCTCTAATTACCCAGGTAGTACCCAGGTAGTACCCATGCAGTCTAGAAATCCTTCTGTTAGTCTCTATGCAGTTCTCCAACCACCCATGCAGTCCTATCTACTTATCCAATCAGTCTGCCAATATCCAACCACTTATAACCACTTATAAATGCACTCAGGCACTGTCCTTGCAGTATTGTAATCTTTAAGTCACTAGCCCTGTATTCATGCAATGATACAGGTATTAACCATGCAGTTCCACAATCAGATGTGTACTACTAATGCTGTGCTCTAATATCTTACACACTGCTCATACACTCCTACAATTATGCAGTTAGCACTGTTCCACTGCTCAAATCATTGATGTAGTTTATTTGCAGTATTATAGTCATACATATAAATATTTTTATATAATTATGTTAATTATACTAAATTGTTTTCAAAACTTTTCTTTTTTTACAGATATTTTGGATAATTATTAAGACAGAGTTACAATGACAAGAAAACAGCTAAGAAAAAGAGAACGAAGAAAAGATGCCTTTGTAAAAAAAGAGCAAAAGAGCAATTAGATCAAGCACAACATGGATCCTTAAAGAAAAAGCCTTCTGGTAAGAGAAGTAAAGTTTTTTTTTTAAACTTGTAAAGAGTGTTTCAAATTCTAAAAATAAAGAAGAGAGAGATAGAACAAGAACAGTGAAACGAAAGGAAAAGAAAAATGAACAAAAAGTGCAAAATTGGATTATCAGAAAAAGAATTGTGTTGGAAGCAGGAAGAAACAACTTTCAGAAATTCGAAAAAGCTTGTATAAAAGTAGAGTACTCCAAAATATACAAAAAAATGTAAAAAATATAAAGGAGATCAGCATTTTACAAACAAAAAAAGAAGGGCCCGATTCACAGAACAAACTTAAGACTAAATCCTAAACTTAGTACCATTCTGGTATTCACAGAATGCACCTAGTACTTCTGGTATTCACAGAATGAACTTACTACTTTTGCTATTCACAGAATGAACTTAGTACTTTTGCTATTCACAGAATGGATTTACGACTCCTAAACTTACGTCCGCACTCGGGCCGGAAATTCCGGCCCGGAGGCGGAGCTTCCGGCCCGGAGGCGGGGCTTCCGGGCCGGAGGCGGGGCTTCCGGGCCGGAGGCGGAGCTTCCGGCCCGGAGGTGGAGATTTCAGCCATAGCTAAATCGGCCGGAATCCCCACCTCCGGGCCGGAAGCTCCGCCTCCGGCCCGGAAGCTCCGCCTTCAGCCCGGAAGCCCCGCCTCCGGGCCGGAAACTCCGCCTCCGGGCCGGAATTTCCGGCCCGAGTGCGGACGTAAGTTTAGGAGTCGTAAATCCATTCTGTGAATAGCAAAAGTACTAAGTTCATTCTGTGAATAGCAAAAGTAGTAAGTTCATTCTGTGAATACCAGAAGTACTAAGTGCATTCTGTGAATACCAGAATGGTACTAAGTTTAGGATTTAGTCTTAAGTTTGTTCTGTGAATCGGGCCCGAAGTTTCTAACTGTCATTGAAAAAAAACATTTGAATTGAAAAGAAAATTGTTTATCTTAATTCTAAAAAGATTGAAAACTTTAAATACAATAATGCAGTCTATGAAGGACAAATGTAAAAGAAAAAGAATAGAACTAATTTTTGTAAAATATTTTCCGGGGAATGGAAGCATACTTCTAGTACGGAACCTTTTTTTAATGAAGAAAGCTATTTTTAACAAAATACATTAGTGCATGCAGTTGATGCCTGTGGTCGTTGTTACGAACTGAAAAATGGTTGTCCAATTGAGAAAGAAAAGATAGTTCCCAGAAATGTTGAAGAAGTAATAGCTGAGGAAGTTCAAGGGAGACGTACCCAGGCTCCAGTGTTTATATGGGATTGTAGTAGTATTTGTAGTATGCTTCAGGAATCTATTGATATTTTACTAAATATCTTAAGAGAATATGGAAGAAAAGCTGTGAAACAGAAGATTAAGATATTACAAGGACTGGATCCTTGCAAAGTGAGAAAAAATACAGGGTTGCAAGGTCATTCTCTGGCTTGTCTTTCTAGGAAAGTGTGTCAAAGTCGTTTCCTTCATTTAAGAATGTTAGCAGTACATCATTCCGAAATGCGGAAGTTAGTTAGAAGATTATACTATGTGAAAAGTCTTTCATTATGTCTAAATGAAATTAATACAGCTCTTTTGCATGGTTCAGTGTTGGATGTATAAAAAGTTTGTGATGATTTAGAGTTACGTTTCTTTGCTGGTGAAAAGGAGTGTAGAGAAAGTGAGAGTTTGATAAGTGTAGCTGTTGAAGAAGAGGTGGAAGATACTACTGATGTGAAGTTTGAATAAGAAATAAAAGGGCAGATTTATGATGACTGGCGCATCCCTGCATATCAGCAGGGATGCGCCAGTTATTATGCGCCACAGCTGCGCCACCATGGATGCGCCGCATTTATAATGCGGCGCACCATGGGGCAAAAACGGCACAGATGCGTGACGCATCTGTGCCGAAAAGTGGCGCATTGCTGGAGTTGCGTCGCAAGCGCGACGCAGCTCCAGCAATGATCTGGGGGGCCCTATCTGTACAATGCTGCGTCAATCCTTACGCCTGCTTCAAGCAGGCGCAGGGTTTTGATGCAGCATGGGCTTAAAAGTGACTGAGTGAAATCTTGTAGATTTCACTCAGCCACTTTTAGGAGGCGTTCCTGCGCCGGAACGCCCCCACCTGCCCTGGAACGCCTACATGTGGCGCAGGGCTTTACAACGTGACGCATCTGGGAGATGCGTCACGTTTGTAAATGCCCCGCACCATGGCGCAGGATTTGCGCCGCTGCTGCGTCACAAAAGTGACGCAACGGCGGCGCAAAAGTGCCGCAAGTGCAACATAAATCTGCCCCGTAGTTTAAAGTAGTTTCTGGTGAAAATCCCAGCTATATTTGTATTTGTTGTCGACGTACTCACTATAAAATTCAAACTAGGAATGTCGATGTGTTTTTAAAAAGTGAAAAGGAACACAATGATAAATGGAGAGAATTTGCTGCTTATCTGTTCGTGAAAGGTCGTTTTGAGTTAGGTACTGTACAATGTATTTGTAGATATTGTTACAATAAATTAGAAGATAACAAAATTCCAGCTAGAGCTATCCATAATGGCCTAGAATTAGTAGCTATACCTCCAGAACTTAAAGATTTAAGGGGCATATTATTAAGACAGGCGATAAAATTATCGCCGCGTTAACGGCAGAAAACTGCTGCTAAAACGGCGATAATGGGCTTGATAATATGATCTATGGAATTCCAATTGAAGCCCATGTTAGATCTGAAGGACCTCTAAACTGAACTTCAATTGGAATTCCATAGAGCATATTATCAAGACCATTATCGCCGTTTTAGCTGCAGTTTTATGCCGCTAAGGCGGCGATAATTTTATTGCCTGTCTTGATAATATGCCCCTAAATACATATGAGGCCATTCTTATTCAATCTGTGCACCCGTTTCAGGCTATAATTCGTATGGAGCCTAAAACAGGTAAGCTGCCTCCAACAGATCTACAAAGAGGTTTAAAAGGAAGAGTAGTGTATTTACCTTTAGAGTTTAAGAAAAATGTTGAAACTGTTGGTGTAGAAAGAGAGGATACTGAACCTGTAGTCATTCTTGTTAATGGTGTACTCACAAAGAGTCGGAAAATATTACAAGAGTTAGTAGATGTCACGAAAGTTCAAAAGGCTTCATTATATCTGGTGCAAAACCATATTTACTATAAAAATGTAAATGTAGAAAAAGAAGAAGAAATGAGTTTAGAAGATGAAAGACACATTTCAAGTGGACAAATAGAAAAAGTGGAGGACTCAAGAAAAGAAGAAATGTTTGAACATTATACTATACACCCTCTACATTCAAAAGAACTGATAGGAGATACAATTGAATTGTTCCAGATGAAAAAAGCAAAAGGAACTCCCATGAGTGTATGGGAAAAATGTTTGGAAGCTCGTTGTTTTCCACAACTGTTTCCTACTGGAAAAGGTGGACAATATGATGAACGACCAGTTCAGATTCCAGCTTCAGAATATAGTGCTTTGCGACTATACTCAGAAGAACCAAGATTCCATATTTGTTTAATCTCTTATTTGAAAGTGATCTGTTTGCACTTACATATGCAGTCAACCATATATTAAAAACAGGAACTCATCTTTCACATCCTTCTGCAAAGGAATTTATGGACAAAGTTGAAGAAAGAGATGAACATTTAGAATCACAGTTAATTAATTTGATGGCATGTCAACGTGGCACTAATGAATCTTGGTATCGACGGCATGGGGAACTAAAATGTATGTAATGGAACTTAGGAACCGCTACATGGTTTGTTACACTTAGTTGTGCTGAGTACGCGTGGGATGATTTACTGGATGTTCTACGAGAAGCAAATTCAAATATAGAAAATATTGAATTGAAGACAGCTGGAGAACTGTTGTTCCTGGATCCTGTAAATGTTTGCAGAAATCATAGGTTTGAAGCTGTGATGTCTTTCATCTGTGATAAAAAAGAATCCACCTATTGGTGAAGTTATTGATTTCTTTTGGAGAAAGGAATAATAAGCTAGAGATGCTCCTCATATACATATGCTTTTATGGATCAAGGATGCACCCAAATTTGGAACTGATTCAGATGAGACTGTTTTATCTTTTATTGAACACTATGTAACCTGTGCGATTCCGAAAACAGGAGGAGAATATATCATCGATGTGGAAAATATTGTCGGCAAAAATACAAGTCAAATGAAAAATTTTACACAAAATGTCGATTTGGTTTTCTATGTCCAGTAATTTCCAAAGGAAGAGTGAACAGTTTTATTTCAGCAGTGAGGTATACCATCACTCGAAAATCACCAAAAAATAGTTATAATATGAAAAGAACACAAGAATCGAAGTTCATTAATGATTACAATCCAGTGATTTTAAAGATGTGGATTGCATATATGGACATACAATATGTTGCAGATAACTCAATTGCTGTTGCTCGCTCTGCCACGTCATATATTACACAATTTGACAAGAGAGAATTGAAAGAAATGTGGGAGGAAATTTCACTGGAGAAGACACTTAGCAATAAATTGTACAGCTTCAGCTTGAAGATGCTTTCACATCAAGAAATTGGATCGTATGAATGTTCAGATCGATTGACATCTGCAAGTTTATATTCAAAGTCAAGAGGAATCATCTGGATATGTATAGGTTTGCTGCAACACAAAATCGTGTTTTGAAATCTGTACAAGAAATTGAAAACTTGCCTCTGAATGAACCAGAAAGTACAGATATTCAGAAAACAAATATGTTGGATACGTACTATCCAAATAGAAGTCCACACCTGGAAAAGATATATCTATATGAAATACTGCAACATTATAGTTTAAAAAAAAATGTTACGGAAAATATAAATGAAGGAAAATACGCTGTAATTGGGTCTGAAGGATGTTTGGTAAAGCATGCCAAAGGAAATCTGATTAATCACAGGAAACTAAGGGGCATATCAGCAACACCCGGCGATAATTATCTCTCAACGCTCTTAGCATGAGGATAATTATCGCCGGGTAATGTGGATTTTTATCGCTGAGATAGCATGCTATTAGCAACGCTTATCTCCTCAGCGATAAAAATCCTCACGCTAACTGCCTAACGTGAGATTATTGCTGGTAACCCAGCGATAATCTCACGCAATGTGGCGTTAGCTTGTTGATAGGGACTCACAAACTTAGCCATGATATCCACCTTCCATTGGATATCATGGCTAAGTCAGTCCTGAAGTAGGCGTAAGGAAAGTTGCGATAACAGGGGTTATCGCTACTTTTCCTGACGCTATGCTTCATAGCGTGGGGCTTGATGATAGGAAAAATGTCGCTTAGCGACATTTCTCCTTTCATGTTAGGTCAGGAACGCCCACTTTGCATCTCATTAGAGATGCAAAGCTGGGCGTTAGGAATCCCCATGCTAAAGCAAGGTTTCACGCGTGGCCTTGCTAATTAGGCGATAAAACTATCGCCGCTTTTCGGACGAAAACGGCCTTCAAAAGCGGCCATAATTTTTTATCGCCCGCTTGTAAATATGCTTCTTAGTTGCAATACTCCAGATAAAAGAGAGTTTTTCTAATTAGCTCTTCTGCAACTCTTCATCCTTGGCAGACTGAAATGGAATTACTTGGAGATTGTGACTGCTATGAAGATTCTGTCAATGCATGTAAAGATAGCATTGAATGTACACATTTTCCAAATTATCTCCAAATGTTGAACGAAGAAATTAATCAAGAAAGTTCTATTGCAGCTGAAATAGCTACAGATAGTTCTCAAGAGAGTTCTGCTCCACAAAGTCAAGATCCACTAGGAGAAGCCATACTTGAAAATGAAGCGGCAATAGCAATGAGTGAAGTGGAAACAGTGACGCAGCGGCTGTGAGGGTGTCAGCTGCTGCACAGTAGGGCTGATTGGCGGGGAGGGGCCAGGGGTCACGGGAGGCATTAAATTGCACAATGGAGCGGACGCGCAGACCAAGAAGACGCGCTGGCCCAGGCAGTGCATGTTGTGTTTTTAGCTCTGTTCCTAACATTTTCTTCCGCGCTTTTAACTTTTTAATCATTTGAGTGTCACTACTATCTGCAATTGCCGCGCTACTCACCCTCACACCAGAGCTCCCACTCGGCCGGTCCTGCCCTCCATTTCCTGCACGCCCTCACGTGGTCTAGCGACTCTGAGAGCGTCAGCTGCTGCACAGCAGGGCTGATTGGCGGGGAGGGGCCAGGGGTGACAGTAGGCATTAAATCGAACGCTGGAGCGGACGAACAGACCAAGAAGACTCGCTAGCCCAGGCAGTGCATGTTGTGTTTTTAGCTCTGTTCCTAACCTTTTCTTCCGCACTTTTAACTTTTTAATCATTTGCGTGTCACTACTATCTGCAATTGCTGTGCTACTCACCCTCACACCATAGCTCCCACTCTGCCGGTCCTGCCTTCCATTTCCCGCACGCCCTCATGCAGTCTAGCGACTCTGAGGGTGATTGGCGGGGAAGGGCCAGGGGAGGCATTAAATCGCACGCTGGAGCGGACGTGCGCAGTGGGCGCCCATCCGTGCCCGAACGGGTCCAGGGGCCAGGACCCCTGGCCAATGCCGGGCATATTCGGGTGATAATCCTAAATCCCTTGATCGCAGACCCAATCCTTTAAAACATGAGACGGTGATCACACTCAATAAAGAAGGCCTCCTCATCCCACAGAGGGGAGAGACCCCTAGCTCCACCCCGGTATACAACCCGGGCCACTACAATTCCAGCGGCAATGATATCCTGAAACTCACGGTCCTAAACACACGGTCATTACAGATGTATGCTATTGAGATCTTCACGCTCCTACAAGATGATGTCCCAGACATACTAGCTCTAACCGAAACATGGCTTGACGAAGACTCAGGTCCTACCATCTCGGCAGCACTACCCGATGGTTATGACGCCTCTGGCATAATAGGCCATCGGATAAAAGAGGTGGTGGGGTAGAGCTTCTGTATAAAAATCACCTGACCATTGATAAGATGTCAGGAGATAACCTAGAAGGAGCGGATAATCTAACAATTAAGGTCTGCCACCTCTCTTCCAGTCTAGTCATTATGGTAGTATATCGCCCACCTAAACGCCCCCCACACTTCACAGACCTCCTGACAGAATGTGTTGCCAACCTCCGCTCATGCTTCCAACAATTCCTGGTGGTAGGAGACTTCAACTACCACTGGGACCAACATCCCAGAGAGGCACAGGCCCGACAGATAGAGGAGATGCTCACCACTCTTGGGCTCACACAGCTAATAACAACCTCTACGCATGAGCTAGGACATACCCTAGACTTGGTCTAGTCTACCCTTCCTCTGGTGACCCTAAGGGATATCACCGCATGTGCATGGTCGGACCACTATTGTATCAACCTTCTACTCCCCCTTGCTAGGCGTTTGATATGCCCACCCCCGGATTGGAAATATGTTCGTAGTTGGTCAAAAAGCGAGGGCCCGGCACTAGAAAGCACCCTTAGACCCCGTCAGGAGGCCGGAGACAGCTGATATTGATGATTGGACCGAAGCCATCTCCAGCCAGCTTCTATCTGCCATCAATAAACTAGCTCCAGATAAAAAAAATTAAATCAGTAATAAAGGCAAGGGCTCACCATGGTTCACGGAAGAGCTCAGGGCTTTGAAACGCACGCTCCGCCACCATGAACAACTGTGGCGTAAAGACTAAGACTCGTAAAGTATAGAGCTAAAGTCTCCATCTACAAAAAGGCACTCCTTAGCAGGAAAGCGGAATACTATGAAAACAGGATCTTAGTAGCAACCAACAAACAAAAAGAAACGTTTAAATTCCTGAAAGAATTAAGTCAAAAACAGTCACTGTTGACAGCATCCAATAAGGATCAGTGTAATCAATTCTTATCGTAAAAACAACAGTTGATGGACAGAATGCAGAACAATGTCATACATTCACCCCAGTACAGAGATCTGGGTCTAAATCCATCGGTTTTTTGCTCACCATGCCGTTCCAGTTTGAATCCAACCGTATGCAAATCAGTCTTGACCCTGTGCCTCATGGGAACAGTCCAGCCCGAACTGCCAAGCCAGGTCCTCCCTGGACTGGAAACAAGCATCCTAGGACCGGTTTCGGGGTTTCGCCCCTCTTCAGCCAAGATAGCTTGATTCCAGTGGCATGGAAAGCACGGGACCCATGTCTGGGCATACCCTTCCCACTCGGGGTGACAAATGCAAAAACAACAGTTGATGGACAGAATGCAGAACAATGTCATACATTCACCCCAGTACAGAGATCTGGGCCTAAATCCATCGTTTTTTGGCTCACCATGCCGTTCTAGTTTGAACCCAACCATATGCAAATCAGTCTTGACCCTGTGCCTCATGGGAACAGTCCAGCCTGAACTGCCAAGCCAGGTCCTCCCTGGACTAGAAACAAACATCCCAGGACCGGTTTCGGGGTTTCACCCCTCTTCAGCCAAGATAGCTTGATTCCAGTGGCATGGAGAGCACGGGACCCACGTCTGGGCATACCCTTACCACTCGGGGTGACAAATGCAAAAACAACAGTTGATGGACAGAATGCAGAACAATGTCATACATTTAACCCAGTACAGAGATCTGGGCCTAAATCCATCTTTTTTTTGCTCACCATGCCATTCCAGTTTGAACCCAACCATATGCAAATCAGTTTTGACCCTGTGCCTCACGGGAACAGTCCAGCCCTAACTGCCAATCCAGGTCCTCCCTGGACTGGAAACAAGCATCCTAGGACCGGTTTTGGGGTTTCACCCCTCTTCAGCCAAGATAACTTGATTTCAGTGGCATGGAGAGCACGGGACCCATGTCTGGACATACCCTTCCCAATCGGGTGACAAATGCAAAAACAACAGTTGATGGGCAGAATGCAGATCAATGTCATACATTCACCCCAGTACAGAGATCTGGGCCTAAATCCATCGTTTTTTTGCTCACCATGCCGTTCCAGTTTGAACCCAACCATATGCAAATCAGTCTTGACCCTGTGCCACATGGGAACAGTCCAGCCTGAACTGCCAAGCCAGGTCCTCCCTGGACTGGAAACAAGCATCCTAGGACTGATTTCGGGGTTTCACCCGTCTTCAGCCAAGATAGCTTGATTCCAGTGGCATGGAGAGCACGGGAACCACGTCTGGGAATACCCTTCCCACTTGGGGTGACAAATGTAAAAACAACAGTTGATGGACAGAATGCAGAACAATGTCATACATTCACCCCAGTACAGAGATCTGTGCCTAAATCCATCGTTTTTTGCTCACAATGCCGTTCCAGTTTGAACCCAACCATATGCAAATCAGTCTTAACCCTGTGCCTCATGGGAACAGTCCAGCCTGAATTGCCAAGCCAGGTCCTCCCTGGACTGGAAACAAGCATCCTAGGAACGGTTTCGGGGGTTCACCCCTCTTCAGCCAAGCCAGGTCCTATTCGCCTGTTCGCCCTCTGTGGGAAGGGTATGCCCAGACGTGGGTCCCATGCTCACTACGCCACTGGAGTCAAGCTATCCTGGCTGACTAGGGGTGAAGCTCCGAAACCGGTCCTAGGATGCTTGATTCCGGTCCAGGGAGGACATGGCTTGGCAGTTCGGGCTGGACTGTTCCCATGAGGCACAGGGTCAAGACTGATTTGCATATGGCCATGTCTGAACTGGGGTGGCGTGGTGAGCAAAATAATGATGGATTAAACCCAGATCTGTGACTGGGAGTGAATGTTTTGCCAATGTGCAACATTCCATCCATCATCTTGTGTGTTTTGTTGTTCGCCCTTGTGGTAAGGGTATGCCCAGACGTGGGTCCTGTGCTCACTACGCCACTGGAGTCAAGCTATCCTGGCTGGGGAGGGGTGAAGCCCCGAAACCGGTCCTAGGATGCTTGATTCCAGTCCAGGGAGGACATGGCTTGGCAGTTCGGGCTGGACTGCTCCCATGAGGCACAGGGTCAAGACTGATTTGCATATGGCCATGTCTGCACTGGGTGGCGTGGTGAGCAAAATAACGATAAATTAAACCCAGATCTGTGACTGGGGGTGAATGTTTTGCCAATGTGCAACATTCCGTCCATCATCTTGTGTGTTTTGCTGTTCGCCCTATGTGGGAAGGGTATGCCCAGACGTGGGTCCCGTGCTCACTACGCCACTGGAGTCAAGCTACCCTGGCTGAGGAGGGGTGAAGCCCCGAAACCGGTCCTAGGATGCTTGATTCCGGTCCAGGGAGGACATGGCTTGGCAGTTCGGGCTGGACTGTTCCCATGAGGCACAGGGTCAAGACTGATTTGCATATAGCCATGTCTGAACTGGGGTGGCGTCGTGAGCAAAATAACGATAGATTAAACCCAGATCTGTGACTGGGGGTGAATGTTTTGCCAATGTGCAACATTCCGTCCATCATCTTGTGTGTTTTGCTGTTCGCCCTTTGTGGGAAGGGTATGCCCAGACGTGGGTCTCGTGCTCACTACGCCACTGGAGTCAAGCTATCCTGGCTGAGGAGGGGTGAAGCCCCGAAACCGGTCCTAGGATGCTTGATTCCGGTCCAGGGTGGACATGGCTTTGCAGTTCGAGATGGACTGTTCCCATGAGGCACAGGGTCAAGACTGATTTTCAAATGGCCATGTCTGAACTGGGGTGGTGTGGTGAGCAAAATAACGATGGATTAAACCCAGATTTGTGACTGGGGGGGAATGTTTTGCCAATGTGCAACATTCCGTCCATCATCTTGAGTGTTTTGCTGTTCGCCCTATGTGGGAAGGGTATGCCCAGACGTGGGTCTCGTGCTCACTACGCCACTGGAGTTAAGCTATCCTGGCTGAGGAGGAGTGAAGCCCTGAAACTGGTCCTTGGATGCTTGATTCCGGTCCAGGGAGGACATGGCTTTGCAGTTCGAGCTGGACTGTTCCCATGAGGCACAGGGTCAAGACTGATTTTCAAATGGCCATGTCTGAACTGGGGTGGTGTAGTGAGCAAAATAACGATGGATTAAACTAAGATCTGTGACTGGGGGTGAATGTTTTGCCAATGTGCAACATTCCATCCATCATCTTGTGTGTTTATCAATTCTTATCGTACTTCTCTGATAACATACAAGAGATCTTGATTGAGATCGACAAATCCCCATTTAAACAATCCCTTGATATAGAGGAGGTAACCCAGGGAAAGAGAGCAGAGTTGCTCTCCTCCATCCAAACTCTCGACATTGAGACCCTCGATTGCATTGCTACAAAAATCAAGTCTGGCTCACCCGCTGATCCCTGCCCCCGAGGATTTTTAAGTTAGCTCTTCCAGAGATTGAGGGAGATATTCTCGTCTTGTTGAACCTCTCTCTGGAGACTGGGAAGGTGCCAAGTTATTTTAAGGAAGCCAGAATACTCTCCCTGCTCAAGAAGACAGGTGCGGATACTTCCAATATGAAAAACTATAGACCCATTTCCCAACTCCCATTTCTGGCCAAAATCATAGAACAATATGTCCTGCAAATTCTAACCAGGTTCATGGAAGACCACCATCTCCTGGGGGACAGGCAGGCTGGTTTCCGAGCACACCATAGCACTGAATTGGTGATGCTATCAGTACTCGATGATATCAGGAGGACAGCTGACAACATGTGTCCTAGTCCTCCTGGACCTGTCGGCAGCGTTCGTCACGGTCAACCACACCCTACTCCTGGAAAGATTAAGAAACCTTGGGATTGGTGGGCCTGTCCTCCAATGGATTTCCTCATTCCTGACCAACCGCACCCAGAGACTCCAGATGGGCGATTGGGTCTCAGAAAGGGGGCCCATTCCCTGTGGTGTCCCACAGGGGTCGGCTCTCTCCCCCCTCCTATTTAACATATATCTTAGACCTCTGATAAATGCCCTCACGGTAATGGACTGCCAAGTTTTCAATTATGCAGACGACACACAAATGATTCTGTAAATAGAAAACACCCCACAGGCCTACTCCTGGGCCAAAGATGTGTTGCGATTCATGGTTCAATGGTTAACAGCGAATTCACTCAAAATTAACCCAGACAAAACGGAGGTCCTTGCTGTAACCAATGTTCATAACCCTTGGAACTCCCTCTACTGGCCTCATGAGCTGGGTGATGCTCCAGCCCCAGCTCCAGTTGTAAAAAGTCTGGGAATAAAAGTGGACGTCAAAGTCTCATTGGCCAATCAAGTTCCCACTGTGTTTGGAACTTGCGTGGGCCTACTCAGGCTATTGAGGAGACTTTCTCCCATCCTCTCTTTTTCAACTATGAGGACAGTCGTAGCCGCCCTGATCCTGGCTCGTCTGGACTATGGCAACTCGCTCTATATCGGATTGCCAGACTCACTGGTGGGCAAACTCCAGATTGTGATGAATGATGCCGCCAGGCTAATCTTCAAACTACCTAGGCGCACGCGGCATCACCTCTACTGCAACAACTCCACTGGCTACCCATAAAGCGGAGGGCCAAATTTAAGGGCCTCTGCATCGCACATAAGGCCCTTTACGGGCAGGCACCCATTTACATCAAACAACAACTTGAGAAATACGTCCCTGGTCGCACGCTAAGGTCCTCCACGGAGGGCCTTTTAAAATGCACTTGATTCAATTACGCCTCCAAAGGGGGTCGAGCTTTCTCCGTCCTCATACTCACACTTTGGAAAAAACTGCCTGGCCAGCTCTGCGAGGAAAGCCACCTGCTCCCTTTCAGAAAATAACTGAAGACCCTTCTGTTCACTTGTGGGACACCCCCGCGCCGCACGGCCACCAGCTGCTGCGTGTGCCCCTCAGCCTTGTCCCTGCCGCGCTGCCTGCCTCGCCGCCGGCTGACTCCGTTGCCGTTTGTTTTGCCTTTGTTTCTCTCGCCATTTGTGCTTGTCATCTGTATTCCCTGCCCGTGTTTGAGTTTCTTTTTCCCTTGTTTTGTTCGCCATTTGTGCTTAATAAAGTATATTTGCCTGTTTATCTGTCCAGCTTGTGTCCTTCCTGTTAGCCCGCCTACATCGCCGCCTTCCCTCCCCGCTCCCCGCTTCCCGCCACCACCGCAAGCCCCGCCCCTTTTTTCATTCTGTTCCCGCCCCGCTCCCGCCTCCCAGCTGCTCCGCCCACCCGCGCACTTGGCCTTTATATGGCGACCGTGCGACACAGGTAAGTGTGACCCACTTGTGGGACACCCCCGCGCCGCACAGCCACCAGCTGCTGCGTGTGCCCCTCAGCCTTGTCCCTGCCGCGCTGCCTGCCTCGCCGCCGGCTGACTCCGTTGCCGTTTGTTTTGCCTTTGTTTCTCTCGCCATTTGTGCTTGTCATCTGTATTCCCTGCCCGTGTTTGAGTTTCTTTTTCCCTTGTTTTGTTCGCCATTTGTGCTTAATAAAGTATATTTGCCTGTTTATCTGTCCAGCTTGTGTCCTTCCTGTTAGCCCGCCTACATCGCCGCCTTCCCTCCCCGCTCCCCGCTTCCCGCCACCACCGCAAGCCCCGCCCCTTTTTTCATTCTGTTCCCGCCCCGCTCCCGCCTCCCAGCTGCTCCGCCCACCCGCGCACTTCGCCTTTATATGGCGACCGTGCGAACGCGCAGCGGTCACGCGCAGCGGGCGCGCCGATTGTGCGCCGAAGGCGCGCCAAAGGTAAGCCCGTCTGCGCCCGTCCGCGACCGGATCGCGACCAGCGCCAGGACCCCTGGCCCCCGATGCCGCCGACCGACCCGCCTGACGTACTCCGCCGCCACCCTCATCGCTCTCAACTCTGGCCGACTCCCAGAATGCCATCAAGCCACACCACGACGCACCCACGGACCTTTCAGCTGCCACGCCTGCAAATTCACCTGCATCCGGACCTGCCGCACACCAGCCCCCGCCAAGCCGAACAGCAGCAGCACCCACCTCAAGTGCATCCTGCTCAACACCCGCTCCGTCCACAGACACGCCATCGAACTCTGGAACCTCCTAGACGCCACAGCCCCTGACGTTGCCTTCCTCACAGAGACCTGGATGAACGCCTCTTCAGCTCCCGACATCGCCATCGCTATCCCAGAGGGCTACAAGATCGTCCGGAGGGACCGCAACGCCAACCAGATGGGAGGAGGCATCGCCATCATCCACAAGAACACCATCCGTCTCACGACCAGCACCGAGAACACCCTGACCACTGCCGAACACCTGCATTTCCAGATCCACACCAACCCGAACACCACCCTCAGAGGCACCCTGATCTACCGACCCCCTGGACCACGCACGCAATTCAGCGAGGACATCGCCGACTTCGTCAGCCCGCATGCCCTCCCCTCCGCTGACTACATCCTCCTGGGGGACCTCAACTTCCACCTGGAGAACAACAACGACCGCAACACCAGCACCCTGCTGGACAACCTCGCCAACCTGGGACTCAAGCAACTGGTGTCCACCCCCACCCACCTCGCCGGACACACACTCGACGCAGTCTTCTCTTCCAGCACAGACATCGACTTCAGCCACGCCACAGAGCTCCAATGGACGGACCACAGCTGCATCCACTTCACCTTCAAGAGAACGACGACCCACCACCACCAGCAACAGGCCGCCCGCAGAAGCTGGAACAAGATCACAGCAGACCAGCTCGCCACCTCCCTGAGCCAGCACCCTCCTGCCAGCTCAGCGAACCCCAGCCAGGCCGCCGTCAACCTCACGAAGTGGATCAGCATCTGCGCGGACGAGCTCGCCCCGCTGAGGACCCCGCCCAGCAGACCCGGAAGCAAGAAAGCCCCATGGTTCACCGACGAACTCAAGAGCTCCAAGAAGAACTGCCGAGCCCTCGAGAAAGTCTGGAGAAGGGAACCTACACCGGACAACAGGACCTCCTTCAAGCTTGCCACCCGGAAGCACCACCAGCTTATCCGCGCCGCCAAGAAAACAGCATTCAAGGAACGGTTGGACAACAACGCACACAACTGCAAGGAACTCTTCAACATCGTGAAAGAGCTCTCCAACCCCAGCGCAGGAAACAACGACATCACCCCATCACAAGACCTCTGCAACTCCCTCGCTTCATACTTCCACAACAAGATCACGGACATACACAACAGCTTCAACAACCAACCAACGCACACCATGACCGGACAATCACCCCCCACCACCACCCTCCACGCCTGGACCCCGATCAGCACCGAAGACACCATCCGCACGATGAACTCCATCCACCCCGGATCACCGACCGACCCCTGCCCTCACCACGTTTTCAACAAGGCCGACGCTGTCATCGCACCCCACCTGCGAGACATCATCAACACATCATTCAACACCGCCACCTTCCCTGAGAGCTGGAAACACGCCGAACTCAGCGCCTTACTCAAGAAACCAACAGCGGACCCCACCGAACTCAAGAACTACCGCCCCATCTCGCTCCTCCCGTTTCCAGCCAAAGTCATCGAGAAGACCGTCAACAAGCAGATGGCCGCCTTCCTCGAGACGAACGGATCCCTCGACCCCTCACAGTCCGGCTTCCGAGCCAATCACAGCACCGAGACCGCCCTCATCGCCGCCACCGATGACATCCGAGCCCTGATGGACAATGGAGAAACAGCGGCCCTCATCCTCCTAGACCTCTCCGCGGCATTCGACACGGTCTGCCACCGCACCCTAGTACAGCGCCTCAGTAACATCGGAATCCAGGACAAGGCGCTGGAATGGATCATCTCCTTCCTCGACGGAAGGACACAGAGAGTCCGCCTACCACCATACAAATCAGAAGCCTCCGAAGTCATCTGCGGCGTCCCTCAAGGATCATCTCTGAGCCCCACCCTCTTCAACGTCTACATGAGCCCCCTCGCGGCCATCGTACGCAAACACAACCTCAGCATTATCTCCTACGCCGACGACACCCAGCTGATCCTCTCCCTGACCAACGACCCCGCCTCCGCCAGAGCCAACCTGCACGAAGGGATGAAAGAGGTAGCCGAGTGGATGACGACCAGCCGCCTGAAACTGAACTCTGACAAGACGGAGGTCCTCATCCTGGGCTCTTCCCCCTCCGCCTGGGACGACTCCTGGTGGCCTCCAGCCCTGGGCACCGCACCCAAACCAACAGACCATGCACGCAACCTGGGCTTCATCCTGGACTCCTCCCTCTCCATGACCAGGCAAGTCAACAACGTCTCCTCGGCGTGCTTCAACATCCTACGCATGCTACGGAAGATCTTCCGGTGGATCCCCACCGAGACCAGGAAGACCGTCACCCAGGCCCTCGTCACCAGCCGACTGGACTACGGCAACGCCCTCTACGCCGGTACCACCGCCAAGCTCCAGAAGAGACTCCAGCGGATCCAGAACGCCTCGGCCAGACTCATCCTCGACATCCCACGAACCAGCCACATCACCGGACACCTGAGAGACCTTCACTGGCTCCCCGTCAACAAAAGAATCACCTTCCGCCTCCTCACCCACGCACACAAAGCCCTACACGACCAAGGCCCGAGCTACCTCAACAGCCGGATCAACTTCTACGCTCCCAAACGCCACCTCCGATCAGCCAACCACGCCCTCGCGTAGGTCCTTCTCCTACCTGGCCGCCAAGACCTGGAACTCCCTCCCGACCGACCTGCGCCTGACCCAAGACCACCTCTCCTTCAGGAAGAAGCTGAAGACCTGGCTGTTCGAGCAGTAGCGGCACCCCCCCCCCCAGCGCCTTGAGACCCTACGGGTATGTAGCGCGCTCTATAAGTGTCACTGATTGATTGATTGATTCACAGAAGCTTGAGCCAAACTGTATGCTACTCTCCCTGGAACTGACGCCGCTCTTCTTGAAGCCCTTAGAGACCTGTTGGTATTAAGCGCTCCACAAATCAAAATTAACAATAATAACAATAACAACAGGAGAATATTGATTTGGAAAACTTAGAGGAACATCTGAATACTGAACAGAAAGAAATATATCACCAAGTTACACAACAGATACAACATGGATTACTGCATGAAAAGAATGATTGCCAATGTACATCATTTAGACCTATTATTATGTACATCAGTGGACAAGCTGGAACGGGGAAACGTTTCTTGATCAAATGTTTGTCAAGTTATCCACAGAAAACAACGGATTCACATTTATCTTGTGTTGTAACTGCTCCAACTGGGTTAGCAGCCCTCAACATTAAAGGGATTACATTACATCGTCTACTTATGTTACCAGTACAACATGAAAATAAGTTGGAATATTACAAGCTATCTGGAGAAGCTTGTTTCGAAGTTTTTAAAGCGTACTGAAGAAAATGAAACTTCTGGTAACTGATGAAGTAAGCAGGGTCTCAAACTTAATGCTTGCGTTTGTACATTTGAAGATGCAGCAGATTTTAAAAACAAATTACAATGTTTTATTTGGAGGAACCGGTTTTTTAATACCCTTCTTCATGAAGACACTAAAAAATCATTGGGAAGTATTGGAAATATAAACATTTGGACTTATTTTGAATATAAGGAACTTATTAAGAACATGCGACAAGCAAATGATGAAGATTATGGAAACATTCTTCAAAATATTAGAATTGGTGTCTTAACAAAGGATGGAAAAACTGCTTTAGAAAGTCGGCTACTAAGAAACTTATTTTCAAAAGAAAATATTGCACCTGAAACAATCTACAAAAAAATTGCAGGAAAAATATCTATAATTTGCCTTATGCCAACACTGAAAGAATGCTCTACATTCAATGAAGAACTCTTGAAACTGGAGAATGAACCGATAATGCAAATGGTAGCCATTGATAAAATAGAACATGAAGGAGTGACTATTCTTTTGTCAGAGAAATTACAGTTAAAATTAAACTCTTTGGAAAAATCAATATCTAAGGCTGCTGGTATGGAAAATACTTTATATGTATCTGTAAACTGCCGGGTAATATTACGGCGTAATTTAGATGTTGAGAAAGGTTTAGTAAATGGAGCAATGGGGAAAGTTGTTGACTTTGTTAGTTATGCAAATAGAGATGGAATTGATTTTTTTAACATTAAATTTGTTCATATTGAAGAGGTGAAACAGATTTCACGTTGTTCTGTTCATTTCTTGCTTTTAAAAGATTTGCATGTTCGTCGAAAACAGTTTCCTGTTTGTTTAGCATATGCAGTGACCATTCATAAATCTCAAGGTTTAAGCGTAAACAGTGCTTTGGTAAACATTGGAAATACCGTGTTTAAAGAGGGAATGGCATATGTTGCATTGTCCCGAGTCAGAACTTTATCTGGATTGTATTTGATTGATTTTGATGAGAGAAAGATTAGTGCAGATCAAATTGTGCAAGAGAGTATAACAAATTATGGAAAATCGAGAAGAAAGATGTTGTTCTTTATTACATTCTATTTATGAAAAGTTAACAACTGATACAACTAAAATGAAAATCCAAAGTGTTTCTGGCAATCGGAATCTTCTGGATATATGTTCTGGTTCTTCACAATTTACACAGACTGTACAGCAAGATGCTCAGGAATTTCTTATGTTTATGCTTGCAGTATTGGAAGATGAAGCAATACAAATTGAAAATCTGTTCGGAATACGTTACAAATGGGATCATACATGTGACAGCTGTTCATTTTCATCTACCACTAAAATAGACACTGAATGATTCATATATTTAACATTACCAGATTGCAAAACAGTGTCTTTCAACGAATTAGTGAAATCAGCTAATCAAAATATGAAATGTACTCACTGTAAATCGGAAATGATGTCAACATTATTTATAGAAAGATTTGGACAATATATAATTTTAATGCTGCAACGTTGTCGACGAGATGGAAGAAAAATGGAAACCAAAATTAGTAATTTTCTAGCAGGTCAAGTGTCTATTTCAGGAAGAACTTTTAAAACAGTGGCTATTTTTCCACGATGGACCTACTTCAACATCTGGACACTATACTGTGTATTTAAAATGCAATACAGGATGGACACTAAGTAGTGATGCACATTTGGAGTTCAAATATCGGTTGCCTAGATTCAAGATAGTTTGGGGACGGGTTCCCGGGTGCCGAGGGATCCCTTCCCTCTGCCCCTTTTAACTCCTACCTCAGTGACCTTACACTGTTCTTGCCCATAGTTGGGTCGGATATATTGGCCATCCTCAAATCACTTAAGTCGGGTTCCCCGACAGTCCCCTGTCCAGCTAGAGTTGTGGCTGTAGTCGCTGAGGTGGTCTACCCAGAAGTAACCACGATTATCAATTTATCTCTACAGACTGCTATGGTACCTTCGAATTGGAAGCAGGCAAAGCTATTGCCACTTTTAAAAAAACCTTCTTTAGATCCGATGAAACTTGCTAGTTATCGCCCCATTTCTCTCCTTCCAGCATTGACTAAGGTTTGTGAAAAGGGGATTTTTTGACAGCTGGAGGCTTATGTTGAAGCATCCGGTGCTCTTCACCCGACGCTATCTGGTTTTAGGGCATCATATAGCACCGAGACCGCACTTTTGGAAATGGCAGAGGCGATTAGGGAATGCCTGGACGCTGGCGGCAGGGCGGCCTTGATTGTGCTTGACCTCTCTGCCGCCTTCGATACGGTGCCCCATCAACTACTTCTCACTCGACTCTCAGACATTGGCATTGTTGGCCCTGCCTGGGATTGGATGAAATCCTTTTTGGAAGAACGCACTCAGCAGGTCTGTCTGCCACCTTTTTCTTCGGCTGCCAGGAAAATGTCTACGGGAGTCCCACAGGGTTCTACCCTGAGCCCTTTGCTCTTTAATATCTATCTGACGCCTCTGAGTTTTCTGGCAGAGGAGCTGGGGGCAAGAATAATACCTTATGCCGATGACACCCAGCTCCTATTTACCTGGAAGAACTCTGAATTGTCGACGGAAACTGCTCAGAATTGTCTCTCGTCTGTGTTTCAGTGGCTTGCACTTGCCCAGCTCTCACTTTGGCCCACAGAGCCCTGCACGGTCTTTGGCCAATGTACATTAGGAAGCGTTTTGCTTTCTATGTCCCCAGTAGATCTTTGCGCTCAGTCACTCAACGACGGATGATGATCCCCCGATTCCGTAGGATATGACTGGGGGGTCAGTCCGTCTCCGTTAAAAGCAGCTATAGCATGGAACTCCCTTCCAGTGGAACTACGGCATATTCAGGATTTTAGACACTTTTAAAACAACTTAAAACCTTCCTCTTTAACCAGATGACTTAAACACTTTGCTCCACTAGGCTTTGGTAACTGTGCGCGCCAGGACACTCTTGAGTATTTGAGCATGGTATAAACCCCATTATAACATAACATAACATAATGAATTACCAAATTCATATTTAATATTTTTGATGCCAAAATTCTGAGAAGATGTCAACATGAATTAATGAGTATATTTTGGATATTTCCACTAAAAAATGATTTTATATACATCATTTGCTGTATTGGAAACATGTGAATATGAATTTAGAAGTCTATCCTCATTGCAAATGTTTTCAGAAACATCATTCGGCTGATTGGGAAGGTGTGAATATGAATTGAAAAGTTTATTTTGGATATACTCAATGGAAATATTTTCAGAAACATCATTCGGCCAATTGGGAAGATGTTGATAATTACGGTTTGAATTATTGATTTTATTCTTTTATATTGCATTTAGAAAATTGTGTTCGAAAGAAGGTGGTCATATATTTGATCTTTTAGTTATATACTATGTTACTAAGGATGTCCATTTGTAAAAATGTAAATACAGATTTGAGTTTGTTGTAGATATTTTGAAGGGAAATATGTTTTTTTTAACAATCTTATTGATTGTATTTTTTTGCCCGCTGTCATCTGAAGATCAACATTGAAATCACTGTGTATGGTGAAATTCAAAAGAATCTGATGACAGCAAAAAAAGGCAAATTGAATATGAGATGTATTTGTATAATTATGCTGTGTTATAAAAACTATAAAATTATATGTAATAACATAATTATTTTCTTCTCTTTTACATACCCTACTACTAAAGTTTACAATATTTTATATTTACATTAGAAAAAAAAATGTGAAAAAATGTTACAATTAATTTCATATCTACTTGAAAACATTGTCAGTCCCCATGCCTACCTGCAGTCACCCAGCCAGTACCATATACTAATCCAATCTCTCTGCTAATACCCAAGCACTTATAAATTCACCATACACTCTCCTTGCAGTAGTCTAATCATCCAGTTACTACCCATGTACTCATGGAATGACCCATACACCAACACATGCAGTTCTACAATGACATGTGCACTATGCATGTGGTCTTCTAACCACGTACATGCTACTCATTCACACCTTCATTTTCCCAGGTACTACTCATGCAGTCCATCAATCACACTGTCACTCCCTATGCACCACTCTAGTCACTCAGCCAGTACTATATACTAATTCATTCACTCCACCAATACCCAAGCACTGATAAATTATCCATGCACTCTCTTTACAGCACTGTAAACATCCAGTCACTGCTCATGTAGTCATACAATGGCTCAGGCACTAACACAAGCACTGCTACAATCCTCTGTACACTATCCATACAGACCTCTAACCAGCTATATACTACTGATTCACTGTTCTAAATACTCTGGTAGTACCCATGCAGTCTAGTAACTTCCTTGTCAGTCCCGATGTACTTCTCCAATTACCCATCTAGCACAATGTACATATGCAATCACTTTGCCAATACACAATCACTTATACATACACCATGCACTCTCTTTACAACACTGCAGTCATCCAGTCACTGCTCTCGTGATCATACAATGGCCCAGGCACTAACGCAAACACTGCTACAATCCTCTGTGCACTATCCATGCAGACCTCTAAGTGGCTACATACTACTGATTAACTCCTCTAAATACCCTGGTAGTACCCATGCCGTGTAGCAATCCTCCTGTCAGTCCCCATGCAGTTCTCCAATCACCCATCTACCAGTATGTACTTATCCAATCACAACACCAAAAGCACTTATAAATACACCAAGCAATCTCTTTACAGCAGTCTAATCACCCAGTTACTAGTCACATACTTATGCAATGGTGCAGACACTAACAAGCACTGCTACAATTCTCTGTGCACTATCCATACAGACCTCTAACCAGCTACACACTACTGATTCACTCCTCTAATTACCCATATACTACCTATGCAGTCCAACAATCACACTGTCACTCCCTATACACTCACCCAGTCACCCAGCCAGTACTATATACTAATCCATTCACTCCACCAATACCCAAGCACTTATAACTTCACCATGCACTCTCCTTGCAGTACTCTAATCATCCAGTCACTACCCATGTAGTCATGCAATGACCCAGACACTAACACATGAAGTAATACAATCACATGTGCACTATCCATGCAGTCCTCTAACCCCCTATACACTGCTCATTCACACCTTCATTTTCCCAGGTACTACCCATGTAGTCCAGAAATCACACTGCCCCTCCCTATGCACTCCTCCAGTCATCCAGTCAGTACTATATACTAATTCGTTCACTCCACCAGTACTCAAGCACTTATAAATTCACCATGAGCTCTCTTTACAGCACTGTAATCATCCAGATACTAGTCACGTACTTTTGCAATGGTGCAGACAGACGCTAACAAACACTGCTACAATTCTCTGTGCACTATCCATAAAGACCTCTAACCAGCTACACAGTACTGATTCAGTCCTCTAATTATTAAGGTAGTACGTTTGCAGTCTAGGAATCCTCCTGTCAGTCCCATGCACTTCTCCAATTACTCATCCAGCACTATGTACTTATCTAATCACTCCGCCAATATCCAAGCACTTATAAATTCACCATGCAGCCTCTTTACAGCTCTGTAATGATTCAAGTTACTAGTTATGTACTTATGTACTTATGGAATGACTTTGGTACTAAAAGAAGCATAGCTACAATACTCTGTGCACTATCCATGCAGACTTCTAACCAGCTACATACTACTGATTCACTCCTCTAATTACCCAGGTAGTATCCATGCAGTCTATGAATCTCCCTATAAGTCCCATGCATTACTCCAATGACCCATCCAGCACTGGATACTTATCCAATCACTTTGCCAATACCTAAACACTTATAAATTCACCATGCACTCTGTAGGACTGTAATCATTCCAGTTACTAGTCACATACTTCTGCAATGGCCTAGGTACTAACACAAGCACAGCTACAATACTGTGTGCACTATCCATGCAGACCTCTAACCAGCTACACAGTACTGATTCAGTCCTCTAATTATTAAGGTAGTACGTATGCAGTCTAGGAATCCTCCTGTCAGTCCCATGCACTTCTCCAATTACTCATCCAGCACTATGTACTTATCTAATCACTCCGCCAATATCCAAGCACTTATAAATTCACCATGCAGCCTCTTTACACCTCTGTAATGATTCAAGTTACTAGTTATGTACTTATGTACTTATGGAATGACTTTGGTACTAAAAGAAGCATAGCTACAATACTGTGTGCACTATCCATGCAGACCTCTAACCAGCTACATACTGCTGATTCACTTCTCTAATTACCTTGGCATTACCTATGCAGTCTAGCTATCCCTGTCAGTCCCATGCACTTCTCCAATCAACCATACAGCACTATCTACTTATGGAATCACTCCGCCAATACCTAAGCACTTATAAATTCAACATGCACTCTTTTTGCAGCACTGTAATCATTTCAGTTACTAGTCAAGTACTTATGGAATGGCATTGGCAGTAACACCAGCATAGCTACAATACTCTGTGCACTATCCATGCAGACATCTAACCAGCAACATACTACTGATTCACTTCTCTAATTACCTAGGTACTACCTATGCAGTCTAGCTATCCCCATCAGTTCCATGCACTTCTCCAATCAACCATCCAGCACAATCTACTTATGGAATCTCTCTGCCAATACCTAAGAACTCTTCAGAAAAGTAAAAAAAGAGTTGACAATAAAACAAGAATGGAAACGTTGACACCTAAAGACACCGAACAGGAAAAAGAACACGGTCCTCCTAGTTTCATAACAACATACAGTAAAGAAAGTGGCCTATTAGCAACTAAAATTAAGAAATATTGGCATCTAATCTCTGGGGATCCAGACATTGGAAAGATGTTGGGAGACAGACCAATGATAACTTACAGAAAAGTAAATTGCCTCAAAGATACACTCGTATCAAGTCATTTTAAAATGCCTGAAGTGGAGAATTGGCTGAGCAATCAACAAAAGGGGTTTAAAAAATGCAGTGTCTGCAAAGCCTGTAAAATTGGCAAAAACAAATATATCATCAACGATCCAAGTGGGCAAACCATCAAAATTGAACAAAAATCCTCTGCACATCAACTCATGTGGTATATATTATCGAGTGCAAATGCGGAATGCAATACGTCGGAAGTACAGTGTGTATGCTGAAGAAACGGATACTAGAGCATATAAGAGCTGTTAAGAACAAGGACATGTCATATGCAACAGCGAAGCACATGGCGTCCTGTCAAAACAGCGATTGGAGAGCCATGAATTACTATGGGATACGGATGATACCCCAAGAAGAACGGAGTGGAAACAGGATGAAAAAACTGAGGCGAATTGAATCTCTGCTGACTATTAGACTAAAAACAAAAAACCCGAGAGGGATGAACTTTGATGAAGAGCTTTACGTACACCTGGAATAAGGAGAGAAACTGTTCATTAGTGATCCATACTGACATTCTGCATTGAAATCAAATTGCTGGATCGCATGATGTAAACAGCATTGATAAGGGTACTTCACCCGATGATAATGCATATATGTAGAAAAGAATCATGATCTTAACAAGGTTGATGTATGCACTTAAGAGACCTCCGCTCTACTTTAACGTTGATATTATATCAATTAATTGTAAAATTACATTAAGTGCATATAAAAAAGCAAAAAGATAGGCGCAAGTAACACTGGTACTATACCATATAATCGTTAAATGGATAATATTACGCATAAAATATCCATTATGCTAAAAAAACAATATGTTTAACATTGTAGAAATATGTGGCAAAGATTTAACTATGTAATAGTTATTGTCGCTATTGTTTATTATTTATAATCACCAATATATACTACAACTCCCATAATGCCACATTGAGACAAAGATGGGATAAAAAGTAGAAACAAACGATGACTCACTTACCGTGAACAAAGCCGAGAGTAGGCAGAAACGCGTTGGTCTGAGTGGTAAATAAATACTATATTGAAATCTAAAAAGTCAAGTCTTGAGTGCCGCGTCTCTTGCTCTAAAATTGGAAATATTGGGCCAGGATTCGGCCCCAATGCCGAGCACCCGTAACTGAGTACATGGAAGTAAAGGATCCCTCTGCTGACAAAAAAATATATATAAAGCTGCCTGACAAGGACACAAACAAAGCATTTAGTTTGGAGTTAGAACAACATACTTGGGAGTTTTGAGGTGGAACAGTCGTACGCCAGCATACTGGGGCATCACCTGATGTTTGGAGTCTCTCATTACTTAATGAGGCACCACGATGGACTACAGTAACCACCATGCAGTTCACCCAACTCTCACAAGCAAAAGCAACACACCTGCATCAAGGAGGAGGAGTCGAGAGACCACTAAATAGGAAGCGGTCTCCGAGTCACACCCAAGACATTCTTTTGTGATCGGCACTGATGACGGCCAATGAGGCCAGAAACGCGTCTGCCTGAATGCTCATGCCATGCAAGGACTGTGCTGTGACTTCTGTGAATGCGCTTAATTAAAGTCTTTGTTTGTGCCGGAGCTGTGTCCCGCTTGCTTGAATCCCAAAGGTGAGCATTGGAGTGGATATATATATATATATATATATATTTTTTTCAAAACGAAGTTCCACTCGCGCTCTCAGAGTTTCCTGACACAGATAAGACCAGGCTTCGTTCAATCAAATTGGGGGTTTATTCCAATCATAAATCCGCCGTGACGCGTTTTGCTACCGTAGCAGCTTGTTCACACAGCGTTTGTAAACACAGAATGCCAATACATACATTTCCACATTAATGAAAATAGTGAAAGGACTTCCAAATATACAACAATAGTTTCTGCAACATGGGCGCCATTCTGTAAATATAGCTATCACCCAGTTCTCCCTCAATTTGATCGTTGCTTCATGTGTTTTAATACATGTATGTTGTGAATATTGCTTGAGTTATTAGGTACAAATAAAGTCTCATTACTCCATTAATATGATTTCTTAACATAATGCTTAGTTTTTCCTCTTCAAACAAAGAAATAGACTCATCACTCACTCGCATGGGATTGTGGTCTTTGTAGTACCCAAACCCTCCCAATCACATCCGTATACCAAATACGTATGCAATGATAATGTATTATGTTCTAGTGCATATAATGCATGAGTGTATTCAAAAATACAAAAATTTATAGCTCCGCGGTCACGTAGCATTATAATTTAGAATCGCTTGAGCCCTGTTTCCGTTTATTTACCCTAATTATTGGGTGTTCACACGGTAGGGTCAATTCCATAATGTCTTAAACCTAGAAAAATGTATAAAATAACTTGTTGGTGTGAAGTCAGTGTAGGTTCACTCTTGTTAATATATATCTAATGATAATATTGATAACTGTATGGCACCTGTTTGTTCACCCCCTATATAGCAATGCCCATAGTGTTCATACAATTCTATCAAATAAATGCAAAATTAAAATCTTATCTTGATTCAAGCATAATCGTAGGATGGTCTGAAGAAAAGGGTAGGGATCTCGTTGGCACTGGTTAACGACATTTTCCCTTCCTTTCCTCCTGTGGGAAATAGATATACATAAAATTAGACAGACTATAGATAAACTTTCAAAATCTATAAATTAAAAACAGGTCAAAATGACTGATTACTATTCTTCCTGTAGATGTACGGCCATTTCCTCGTCCAGATTATGGCCTTTTGGGAAAAGAGTACACATACCTATTATGTTTCTTGACTCCCGCTGCCTAAGTCTCAAAACTCGATTGCCACCCCTGGCTTTGGGTAAGATCTGTTTGATGGCATGATATGTTAGTTTGGTGTAATCTGAAAAATGATGACTAGCAAAATGACGGGCGATAGGGTCCTGTTTGTCATTATTAGTTATCGCCCTCATATGTTCTAAAACACGCTTTTTTGCCATATGTGTCGTACTACCCACATAACGAAGTTTACATGGACATTCCAACACATAAATGACGAACGTGCTGGTGCATGTTAGAAATTGAGAGATGTTAATCATGATCTTGGTACTGGTATTCCAGTATTCTTTAACCATTTTACTATTCCCACAGGCTTTACAGTGGCCGCATGGAAAAAAGCCTTGTAAATCTATACCTCTTCCATCAATATTAGAGGTTAGATCACTATGTACCAGTGAATTTCTGAAACTGCGCCCTCTCCTATATGTTATGTTAGGTCTTTCAGGCAAGGTCTTACCTATAATGGGATCGTTTCTTAAAATCCCCCAATGTCGGTTGACCATTTTGCGTATCTGGGCAGAATTGCCATTGTACGTCATAATCATACGTGTTGTATTTCCATCTTCACTTTCTTTGGTCATTTTATCTGATGTTGCCAAGGTACTAGTTCTCTCTACTACTTTGACTCTTTCAACCGCCTTTCTGAGGACCCATGCAGGGTATCCTCTTGTCTTAAATCTTTCAATCATGGTTGATTCTTCCCTAAGGTAGTCTACAGTGGAACTGCAATTCCTTTTTGCTCTGAGCTAGCTCCCCATAAGGTATACTCCATTTCAGGTATTCTGGGTGGCTGTTCAGAGCATGAAGTAGAGTATTACGTGCAGTACATTTACGATAGAGGATCGTGTGTATGGTGTTGTTTTTCACTAGTACCCGTGTATCTAAATATTCAACTTCCTCCCTGCTGATGGTACTAGTCAGGGTAAGATTATTTTCATTATGATTCAACTCCTCAATGAAACGTACTGCGTCTCTTTCTTCACCCTGCCACACCACAAAAATATCATCAATGTACCTGAGCCACAATTTAACCCTGGAAAGGCTTCTTCCAGTCTTATGTTAGTACAGTTGTCCTCCTCCCACGCACCCATGAATAGATTCGCAAACCTCGGAGCAAAACAAGTGCCCATCGTGGTACCGTGTTCTTGCTTATATATTGACCCATTGAACATAAAGTAGTTATTCGTGAGGCAAAATCTGAGCATATCTAAAATCATGTTGGTATATTCCAAAAAGCTGATGTTTCTCCGTTTTAGAAATTTTGTGCATGCTTGTATCCCCTGTTCATGGTCTATTATGGTATAGAGTGAATTAACATCCAAGGTTATAAGGATTTAATCCTCTCTCCACACTAGATTGGCAATTTTATTCAAAAAATCTTTCGCATCTCTTACATAGGAGGGAAGAGTAGATACAAATTCTCTCAAGAAGTGGTCTACATATCTTGAGATGTTTTCCAGGACACTACCTCTTGATGAAATAATCGGTCTTCCTGGGGGGTTTTCCCTATTCTTGTGAATCTTAGGGAGCAGATACATTACTGGTAGGATGGGATAGTCCTTTTTCAAAAAACAAAACTCTTCCCATTCTAGCAGTCCCTTATCTTTCCATTCATTGAGTAACTCCCAGACATTAGAAATGCTATTGTTATATTCCACCCATGTGGAACAGGTGTAGGTATTATTATCATTAAGTTGGTGCAAAGCCTCATTAACATACATCTCTCTGGATAAAATAACAATATTGCCGCCTTTGTCCGCAGGTCTCACTACAATGCTCTCATCAGTTGCTAGATCGTGTATAGCTTTTTTCTGTGCAGCTGTTAAATTATGCTTAAAATTCTTCATTTTCTTTGACCAACTTTTTTGTCTGAAATTTAGCATTTCATTACTCACTAGCTCTTGAAAAGTGTCAATATTATCATGGCCCATTCTGGGTACAAAGGTAGATTGTAGTTTGAAGTTACTGCAGGCTGCCTTATCATGTTTAATCTCTAACTCATCTAAAATGAGAAGTGATTCATGTGTGTCTCATCAGGATTATTTTGGAGTTCGTGAAGAATAATCATGGTATCTATATCCCCAATCGATAGTTCTTCCACCTGTGTGGTTCGTACTGTGTGATGTTGTTCCCTACTTTTGGCTGGTTTCAATTTATGCCACTTTTTAAGTTTCAATTTCCTACAAAACTTAAACACATCGATTTTACTTTCAACATATTTCATGGGAACTGCAGGACAGAATGAAAGTCCTAAACATAACGTTCTTTTGTCTTTGTTGCTGATAGTCTTAGTTGTTAAATTGACAATTGTTTGATTTACCATTCCATCATCCATTACTGATTCTTCCTGGAACGTGTTTGTCTTCTTCCCATGTACTCCGTAGTTTTCTCTTTTCTTTCTTCTTTTTCTGGACCTTTTCCTCCTCTTCCTCTGGTACCCCTTCCTCTACCTCTGCCCCTTCGTCTCGGTTTTGGGGAGTCCTCCATCTGGTTCATTCTGGACATAGATCTCGTTATTTGACGGCTCTGTTTCATGAGCCGATACTCGTCTAAAAAAGTCGGTTTTGGTCGAGTCACCCTATCTGTGTCTGATGTTGAACTCTCCGATGTTCTTGTTATTTCCGATTCTTCTGTGTTGGTGTCACTTGGATCCGTTAATTCCTCCTCATGTTGTTAATGATGGTGCCTGGTACTGGCATCCACAGGTTTCACCGTATCATAGAGGTGGTCATATTTTTTGCTGTACGTCAGGACCCTGCCAGACTCATAGTCGCCGCAGTCCCTGTGCAGCTTGCGTTGTTTTCTCCTCTTGACATCGTCTTCCATTATTTTTAATCATTTTCTCATTTCTTCCAGGAATTTTTTGATGATTTATTGGTCATCATGTGCATTCAACAAGATTTTAATTTGTTCTATTTCTTGTTTGATCTTATCTCTATCGGACCAAGCATATTTTACCAATATTTCTAGCATGTTCCTGGAGCTAGTAGCTGAATTCACAGACCAGTCCTCTAGCATTTGGGGATCCTGAGAGTCATACAAGGGAGTAATATAAATTCTAAAACCTCGGAGTACCATCGATTTATCAATATAGTCCTGCAAAGACGTTGCCTCCCACCATTTGGAGGTCTCTTGTTTATGAAGTTTTTCAAATTTTCTAAGTGTTTCAAAGATTGTTTTCTCAATTGGTGTCTTAGCCTGTACAGATCTTCCAATGCCTGGTGCCCTTGCAAAGAGTGTTTGTGCCGCCTCTCTGCGTTCCTTGTCTTCATCCGTCCTTTCACTAGGGAATTAAAGAAAAATCCCCTTTTGAACACAACAAGCCTGGTGTCTGTGTCAGTTCAACTCCCTCTATATATTAAAGAGTTCCCCTGGTCCTCGGGATATGGACGTGCATGGGATAAATGGATTAAATACCCTTCTATGTGTGACTCTATCTTGATACGAATGTTATTATATGATCCGCAGGTCGTTGAGTAAACTGGCACACTCTTCCAAGTTACAGTTCTGTACGGGAGTTACGCTATTGCTCGGTCTTGCGCCACCCCTTAATGATTGAAGACACTAATAGGAGTAACTTGGATTGATATATATATATATATATATATATATATATATATATATATATATATATATATATATATATATTACCTACTGGCGGTCGCCAGTAGGTAGTTATAGTTAGGACCACGTTTCCATAGGAAATCCGCAACATTCTATTTTGAATAACTTTGGCGCCGGTCGACGAATCCTCGCGAATTTCTCAAAATAGGTGGGGCGCTACGCTCCGCTCCTACCCTGAAAGTCTCGGGGGGATCCGTCAAGCGGGGGCTGAGATAAAAGGGGGGTCCCAAAACGCGTTTTTCCCATGCATTTTTCCATAGGACCTTTAGAACGAGCTACAGCCCGAACGGCTGAACAGAATTACTCAAAATTTGGCAGAGAGGTAGTCCCTAGGTCAAGGAAGTGCCTTTTGTAGGTTTGGTGTAAATCTGTTCAGTAGATTCTGAGAAAATAGCCTTTAAATCAATATATATATCTGAGCCCGCTTACGGTACGCTTACCGTACGCTTACGGTAAGCGTACGGTGGCGTGCGCGAGCGCGATTCTGATTGGCTCTTAGATCTTAGTAAACATTCGAATCGGCCGAAACCAGGAAGCGGCGGCCGCCATTTTGTGTATTTCACTCTGAAAAAAAAGAGTGAAAACAAGGAAAGGGGGCAATGAGGAGAGTTACAGACCCCCTAACAATTGTAAGGGGGTCAAAGAAGGACAGAAAAGTACAAAAAAAACATTTATTGATTTTAAAAAAAATCACGGGGTACGCGTACGGTAAGCTTACGGTAAGCGTACGGTAAAAAAAATAAAAATAAATAAATGAAAAGCAGATTTAAGAGTTTAGAAATTAGGGAGCTCTAAAAAGAGCTGTTGTGTTTATGGAGTCATTTTTTTAGTGGTACCTACAAGTAAGTACCGATGCAGAGTCTAAGGTTCAAGAGGAAGACTCTGTTCCCTTCATCATTGAAGTGCACACCATCTCCTCTATAAATGTCTTGCATGTCGTAACGCAAGTTGTTGTGGTAAATGGCACCCATACCATAGTCACGGAGGAAAGCAGAAACAGATTTGTTGACGTGCTTTCTTGCTTTGTCAATCTGTGGACAGAAATGATTGGACCAGTTCCATTTTTGCCTTTGGCATATGTTGGAAAACACAAAGGCAGTTTTAGGGAAAAGTGTAAACAGTTGTGCAAAGGTGTCCTTCATAAGCATTTCCAGACCTACCCCAGTCAAAGTGCCTAGGTCATTGCCACCACAGTGCACTATTATGAGGTCAGGGTGTTGGATTTGAATGAAGGATTTCACCAATGGCATCAATTGGTGCCACTTTAACCCTCTCTGACCAATCCATTTAATGTCTACATTTGGCAAAGCAAGGTCTCTCACCATATCTGTTTTCTCTGCAAACTTTTCACTCCAGAAGACATAGCTGTGCCCTACAATCCACACTGTGAACATCTTCAAAGGAGAACTGGATGCACTCAGGAGGTGTCTTTCAGTAGAATGGCAATATGAAAAGAAAGACAGTTTGGAAATGGAGGCATACATATTTTTTACAAAACAAAAAGAACTGATTGGCTGTTTCATACCATTCTAGAAAAAAAACTAGGCTGTATGTGAAAATTAATAGAAGCATGTTTTGTATTGGTACAAAAAAATGTGTAACCAAAGAACAGTACTATGGATTTGCTGTTAGGTTTGAAAAGTCAAGCACTCTTGCTCTGTGGAATTGAAACATTGTGTGTCGAACTTCTGACCTAACTGCACACAGCAGTGTTCCATGAGCTGTTGCTATGGTAGCAGGCAGAAGTCAAGTTGGGGGAAGGGTACTAGGCAGAAGTCAAGTTGGGGGCAGGGTACTTTTGGAAAAGGGTTGGTTTTCAACCAATAGAAATGTGTCATTACATTTGAAAAAAAGGGGGAAGCACTGAGATTTGAAACTTACATGTATATGTGTGGAAAAATAGAGGGAAAGTTTGCCATTATCTGGTTCTGCTGAGAGGAGAGAGGTGAACACAACAGAGATCCTGGCTCTGATAATCTGCTGTTTGAGTGTCACATTTCTTTCACAACTAACTAATTTTAAAGGTGAGTTTACAGTTTGAGAGGGGATGTATGTGGTAACTTAAGAAATGAATAATAGAAATGGGAATTGTTTTTGTTGTAGTTACACATGGTGGTTTCATAATGTGTCAGTCTGTAAAAGTGATTTTCACTTGGCCCGAAAAAAAAAGAGCAGTAAGTGTGCTTTCAAATTGGCAAAGAAATTTCGTTTTGGCACTAATGTGAAAACATGACTCTGTGTGCATAGAAGAATTATAGGCAGAGATTTATTGCGTCTTGCTCTGGTGATTTCACAGTTGCAGTAGATGGAAAAGAGGAGCGAATTTTTGGGGGAAGAAGCAGAGGCTTAGCACACACCCATGTGCTTGCCATGTATAGTCATGCACAGTAATTAGAAGCGAGTGGGGTTTTCAGGTTTAAGTCTGTAATGCAAATACATTCAGCATCACTAAGGCTGGTTGCCCCTGCTGGAGTGTAGGCAGTCACAGAGAATACACACGGTGGTGGTCTGAAAAAAAAACAGCTTGGACATGTGCATTTAAATAAATTTAAAAAAAAGGTTTCAGAATGTGTCAGTCTGTAAAAGTGATTTCAAATTGTAAAAAGAGATTTTCACTTGGCCCGAAAAAAAAAGAGCAGTAAGTGTGCTTTCAAATTGGCAAAGAAATTTCGTTTTGGCACTAATGTGAAAACATGACTCTGTGTGCATAGAAGAATTATAGGCAGAGATTTATTGCGTCTTGCTCTGGTGATTTCACAGTTGCAGTAGATGGAAAGGGGGAGCGAATTTTTGGGGGAAGAAGCAGAGGCTTAGCACACACCCATGTGCTTGCCATGTATAGTCATGCACAGTAATTAGAAGCGAGTGGGGTTTTCAGGTTTAAGTCTGTAATGCAAATACATTCAGCATCACTAAGGCTGGTTGCCCCTGCTGGAGTGTAGGCAGTCACAGAGAATACACACGGTGGTGGTCTGAAAAAAAAACAGCTTGGACATGTGCATTTAAATAAATTTAAAAAAAAGGTTTCAGAATGTGTCAGTCTGTAAAAGTGATTTCAAATTGTAAAAAGAGATTTTCACTTGGCCCGAAAAAAAAAGAGCAGTAAGTGTGCTTTCAAATTGGCAAAGAAATTTCGTTTTGGCACTAATGTGAAAACATGACTCTGTGTGCATGGAAGAATTATAGGCAGAGATTTATTGCGTCATGCTCTGGTGATTTCACAGTTGCAGTAGATGGAAAGGGGGAGCGAATTTTTGGGGGAAGAAGCAGAGGCTTAGCACACACCCATGTGCTTGCCATGTATAGTCATGCACAGTAATTAGAAGCGAGTGGGGTTTTCAGGTTTAAGTCTGTAATGCAAATACATTCAGCATCACTAAGGCTGGTTGCCCCTGCTGGAGTGTAGGCAGTCACAGAGAATACACACGGTGGTGGTCTGAATAAAAAAACAGCTTGGACATGTGCATTTAAATAAAATTAAAAAAAAGGTTTCAGAATGTGTCAGTCTGTAAAAGTGATTTCAAATTGTAAAAAGAGATTTTCACTTGGCCCGAAAAAAAAAGAGCAGTAAGTGTGCTTTCAAATTGGCAAAGAAATTTCGTTTTGGCACTAATGTGAAAATATGACTCTGTGTGCATGGAAGAATTATAGGCAGAGATTTATTGCGTCTTGCTCTGGTGATTTCACAGTTGCAGTAGATGGAAAGGGGGAGCGAATTTTTGGGGGAAGAAGCAGAGGCTTAGCACACACCCATGTGCTTGCCATGTATAGTCATGCACAGTAATTAGAAGCGAGTGGGGTTTTCAGGTTTAAGTCTGTAATGCAAATACATTCAGCATCACTAAGGCTGGTTGCCCCTGCTGGAGTGTAGGCAGTCACAGAGAATACACACGGTGGTGGTCTGAAAAAAAAACAGCTTGGACATGTGCATTTAAATAAAATTAAAAAAAAGGTTTCAGAATGTGTCAGTCTGTAAAAGTGATTTCAAATTGTAAAAAGAGATTTTCACTTGGCCCGAAAAAAAAAGAGCAGTAAGTGTGCTTTCAAATTGGCAAAGAAATTTCGTTTTGGCACTAATGTGAAAACATGACTCTGTGTGCATGGAAGAATTATAGGCAGAGATTTATTGCGTCTTGCTCTGGTGATTTCACAGTTGCAGTAGATGGAAAAGAGGAGCGAATTTTTGAGGGAAGAAGCAGAGGCTTAGCACACACCCATGTGCTTGCCATGTATAGTCATGCACAGTAATTAGAAGCGAGTGGGGTTTTCAGGTTTAAGTCTGTAATGCAAATACATTCAGCATCACTAAGGCTGGTTGCCCCTGCTGGAGTGTAGGCAGTCACAGAGAATACACACGGTGGTGGTCTGAAAAAAAAACAGCTTGGACATGTGCATTTAAATAAATTTAAAAAAAAGGTTTCAGAATGTGTCAGTCTGTAAAAGTGATTTCAAATTGTAAAAAGAGATTTTCACTTGGCCCGAAAAAAAAAGAGCAGTAAGTGTGCTTTCAAATTGGCAAAGAAATTTCGTTTTGGCACTAATGTGAAAACATGACTCTGTGTGCATAGAAGAATTATAGGCAGAGATTTATTGCGTCTTGCTCTGGTGATTTCACAGTTGCAGTAGATGGAAAGGGGGAGCGAATTTTTGGGGGAAGAAGCAGAGGCTTAGCACACACCCATGTCCTTGCCGTGTATAGTCATGCACAGTATTTACAAGCCAGTGGGGTTTTCAGGTTTAAGTCTGTAATGCAAATACATTCAGCATCACTAAGGCTGGTTGCCCCTGCTGGAGTGTAGGCAGTCACAGAGAATACACACGGTGGTGGTCTGAAAAAAAAACAGCTTGGACATGTGCATTTAAATAAATTTAAAAAAAAGGTTTCAGAATGTGTCAGTCTGTAAAAGTGATTTCAAATTGTAAAAAGAGATTTTCACTTGGCCCGAAAAAAAAAGAGCAGTAAGTGTGCTTTCAAATTGGCAAAGAAATTTCGTTTTGGCACTAATGTGAAAACATGACTCTGTGTGCATAGAAGAATTATAGGCAGAGATTTATTGCGTCTTGCTCTGGTGATTTCACAGTTGCAGTAGATGGAAAAGAGGAGCGAATTTTTGGGGGAAGAAGCAGAGGCTTAGCACACACCCATGTGCTTGCCATGTATAGTCATGCACAGTAATTAGAAGCGAGTGGGGTTTTCAGGTTTAAGTCTGTAATGCAAATACATTCAGCATCACTAAGGCTGGTTGCCCCTGCTGGAGTGTAGGCAGTCACAGAGAATACACACGGTGGTGGTCTGAAAAAAAAACAGCTTGGACATGTGCATTTAAATAAATTTAAAAAAAAGGTTTCAGAATGTGTCAGTCTGTAAAAGTGATTTCAAATTGTAAAAAGAGATTTTCATTTTAAAAACTATTTTTTTTAAAAACAAATGAATAAATATTTTTTTGAGTGAGTATGGTAAGTCAATAATAATAATTGTAGTCTCTCAAGGACCTTCTAATGTGATAAATGATTTTTAGTGTTTTTTTTAAAAAATAAAAAAAAAGGTACGCTTACCGTACGCGTACGGTAAAAAAAAATAAAAAAAAGTTTTTAAAAACATATGTAAAAAAAAGATGAAAGATAAGGTTGGCTCTTAAAAGAACCGTTGTGTTCATGCAAGGACAGAGGAAAGAAAGATTGGGAATATTAGACGGTACGACAAGTGTGCTGATCTATTTTACTGTTCACCAGGGAAACACTGGTCTCCCTATAAGTAATTAGATCGTGACAAGTGGCGCACCGTACTTCAACCCTCGCAAACCGAGGGTTAATTTCCAGAGGGCCAGCAAAAGGAGATTCTCCCCCCACAGATGAAGGGCTCACCTGACCTGCAGAAGAAGGAGTCTGCCCTGCAGGTGATGGTCCAGGCTGAGCTGCTGTGGATGTACTGGCTCGTCTTTCTGAAGAGTTACCTCCAAAAAGATGACCATGTGTCCTTCTGTGTACATCCTGGAGGTGTCTCTTCATGGTGTGATTCCCAAAGGAATACTTCCTGTTAGGATTACCTCTAGAAAGTACACGCTTACACAGCTTGCAAGTAACTAAGGGTGCATTCACCTTTTGCTGGCCTTCTGGAAAAGTAAAATAATCCCAAACATAAGAAGGCTTTACTTTCCTCGCTCTCTGCCTCAAGACAGTGCTGCTGGTGCTAGCCTCACTCTCAGAAGAGCTCTGCTGTTCTGCCATCGTATCCCAAAGACAAACCAGCTCCTTCTCCCAAGGGATCACAAGCAGAAATGAGGGGAATGGGTGTGGTGTAGGAGAGTTCTAGAACTGAAAGTAGTTTCAACCAATCAAAAGTTGTGTTTCATGATCACATGACCAACCGTACGCTTACGGTACGCTTACGGTACGCTTACGGCAAAAAGTACGCGTGCGCGTAAAAAAGACACGCGCTTGCGCGCATGCGCATAACAGTCACTCCCCGGCACTTCCGCGTAACGTGCGCGTGTTGCGTAAGCGCGCACGCGTCCCACGCGCAGTACGCGCGGCTACGCAAAGTACGTAACTATACGCAAGCAGCGTAGATAGATTACGGACGTTGCGTAAACCGTACGCTTACCGTGAGCTTACGGTACGCGTACTATAAAAAAAAAAAAAAAAAAAAAAAAAAAATCTGGAAATAAATTTTACATGTTTATTTTAAAAAATATATATAAAAAAAATATTTAAGGATTTTAAAAATTTAAGCATAGTCTTTATAAAAGATAAGAAAATTAAATTAAAAATATGTTTGAAAAAAATGAAGAATAAAAAAAAAAATAGCATTTAAAAAACCTTGCAAATTCACTGAAAAAAACATGGGTTTCACACACGTTATAGTTAGGAATTAGCATTTAAAAAACCTTGCAAATTCACTGAAAAAACCATGGGTTTCACACACGTTATAGTTAGGAATTAGCATTTAAAAAACCTTAGAAATTCACTGAAAAAACCATAGGTTTCACACACGTTATAGTTAGGAATTAGCATTTAAAAAACCTTAGAAATTCAGTGAAAAAACCATAGGTTTCACACATGTTATAGTTAGCTGGACATTTTACTCGTAAAAAACCAATGAAATTGCCCCGTTATAGTTAGTTCAGCTAACTATAACTCGCGCGCCCGCAATGCACTGCTGATGACGTCACATATTACATCACTCATGACATGGTCAGTGACATCACTCATGACATCACTGATGACATCTCAAATGACATCACTGATGACATCACTGATGACATCATCCAGTGAATGTGTGTTTTTCTGAAAATTAAATATGTTTTATATATGTATATCTCAAGGTCGATGGAAGAATAAATGGGTATATAAGTGTCTAAATGGATGATTTGTTTTTGAAAAATTGATTGTGTAACTGACTGATTAAGTGTATCTCTCACTTTGTGTATAAGTGGCTGCATGGGTTGGTGAGTAGCTACATGGGTGTCTATATAGGTTATTAGTTGTTTTTTTGAGTATCAGTCTGAGTGTCTGTATGGTACGGTGGGGGGTATTACGTAGTGCATAGATGCATGAATGAGTGACTCACTGTTTGTATGTGTTGAAGACAGCATGTGTGCAGGACTGTATGGGTGGATGAGTGTGTGTTTGGGTGTGTTAGTGAGTGAATGACTGTCTCAATAGTGTCTTCTGGAGTAACTACATATGTTTTAAACTAGTATATGTGACTATTGGTGTATATATGTGAGTATATGTGAGAGGGAGAGATTGAAAGAGTTCCTGTATGAATAAGTATGTGTTTCTATAAGTGATTGTTTAAAAGACTAAGTATGTGTAAGTTTCCGTAGAAGTAAGTATGGTGGTGTGTGTATTACTGTATATGCAAGTAAATGTATGTTTTATTCTTTATTAGCATGAGTGACTATGTGTGTGAGTAACTCTATGGATGAGTGGCATTGTGTAACAGGATGTATAGATGTATGAGTACATATGATGAGTGAGTACATGTATGAGTGACTGTATAGGACTGTTGGTGAATGAGTGGATGTGTATGTGGATCTTAGAATTACTGAAGAGGTTGTTGTAACTGGTATTGGTATGTCCATTGTTTTGAAATTTTTAGTCTCTATTTTTGAATGTGTGTATCAAAGCTTATATTAAGGTGAGAGGAGGTCTGCCACTCTATCACAAGGATGATGTCATCAGTGATGTCATCAGTGATGTCATTTGAGATGTCATCAGTGATGTCATGAGTGATGTCACTGACCATGTCATGAGTGATGTAATATGTGACGTCATCAGCAGTGCATTGCGGGCGCGCGAGTTATAGTTAGCTGAACTAACTATAACGGGGCAATTTCATTGGTTTTTTACGAGTAAAATGTCCAGCTAACTATAACATGTGTGAAACCTATGGTTTTTTCACTGAATATATATATATATATATTCACTGAAAAAACCATAGGTTTCAGGGGTGTTATAGTTAGCTGGACTTTTCACTTGTACAAAACCATTGAAATTCCCCCGTTATAGTTAGTTCAGCTAACCATAACTCGCGCGCCCGCAATGCACTGCTGATGACGTCACATATTACATCACTCATGACATGGTCAGTGACATCACTCATGACATCACTGATGACATCTCAAATGACATCACTGATGCATCACTGATGACATCATCCAGTGAATGTGTGTTTTTCTGAAAATTAAATATGTTTTATATATGTATATCTCAAGGTCGATGGAAGAATAAATGGGTATATAAGTGTCTAAATGGATGATTTGTTTTTGAAAAATTGATTGTGTAACTCACTGATTAAGTGTATCATAGTGAATACATGGCTTAGTGAGTAATGTTTAAATATGTAAATATCTGTATCAGTCTCTCACTTTGTGTATAAGCGGCTGCATGGGTTGGTGAGTAGCTACATGGGTGTCTATATAGGTTATTAGTTGTTTTTTTGAGTATCAGTCTGAGTGTCTGTATGGTACGGTGGGGGGTATTACGTAGTGCATAGATGCATGAATGAGTGACTCACTGTTTGTATGTGTTGAAGACAGCATGTGTGCAGGACTGTATGGGTGGATGAGTGTGTGTTTGGGTGTGTTAGTGAGTGAATGACTGTCTCAATAGTGTCTTCTGGAGTAACTACATATGTTTTAAACTAGTATATGTGACTATTGGTGTATATATGTGAGTATATGTGAGAGGGAGAGATTGAAAGAGTTCCTGTATGAATAAGTATGTGTTTCTATAAGTGATTGTTTAAAAGACTAAGTATGTGTAAGTTTCCGTAGAAGTAAGTATGGTGGTGTGTGTATTACTGTATATGCAAGTAAATGTATGTTTTATTCTTTATTAGCATGAGTGACTATGTGTGTGAGTAACTCTATGGATGAGTGGCATTGTGTAACAGGATGTATAGATGTATGAGTACATATGATGAGTGAGTACATGTATGAGTGACTGTATAGGACTGTTGGTGAATGAGTGGATGTGTATGTGGATCTTAGAATTACTGAAGAGGTTGTTGTAACTGGTATTGGTATGTCCATTGTTTTGAAATTTTTAGTCTCTATTTTTGAATGTGTGTATCAAAGCTTATATTAAGGTGAGAGGAGGTCTGCCACTCTATCACAAGGATGATGTCATCAGTGATGTCATCAGTGATGTCATTTGAGATGTCATCAGTGATGTCATGAGTGATGTCACTGACCATGTCATGAGTGATGTAATATGTGACGTCATCAGCAGTGCATTGCGGGCGCGCGAGTTATAGTTAGCTGAACTAACTATAACGGGGCAATTTCATTGGTTTTTTACGAGTAAAATGTCCAGCTAACTATAACATGTGTGAAACCTATGGTTTTTTCACTGAATATATATATATATATATTCACTGAAAAAACCATAGGTTTCAGGGGTGTTATAGTTAGCTGGACTTTTCACTTGTACAAAACCATTGAAATTCCCCCGTTATAGTTAGTTCAGCTAACCATAACTCGCGCGCCCGCAATGCACTGCTGATGACGTCACATATTACATCACTCATGACATGGTCAGTGACATCACTCATGACATCACTGATGACATCTCAAATGACATCACTGATGCATCACTGATGACATCATCCAGTGAATGTGTGTTTTTCTGAAAATTAAATATGTTTTATATATGTATATCTCAAGGTCGATGGAAGAATAAATGGGTATATAAGTGTCTAAATGGATGATTTGTTTTTGAAAAATTGATTGTGTAACTCACTGATTAAGTGTATCATAGTGAATACATGGCTTAGTGAGTAATGTTTAAATATGTAAATATCTGTATCAGTCTCTCACTTTGTGTATAAGCGGCTGCATGGGTTGGTGAGTAGCTACATGGGTGTCTATATAGGTTATTAGTTGGTTTTTTGAGTATCAGTCTGAGTGTCTGCATGGTTCGTTGGGGGGTATTACGTAGTGCATAGGTGCATGAATGAGTGACTCACTGTTTGTATGTGTTGAAGACAGCATGTGTGCAGGACTGTATGGGTGGATGAGTGTGTGTATGGGTGTGTTAGTGAGTGAATGACTGTCTCAATAGTGTCTTTATGAGTAACTACATATGTTTTAAACTAGTATATGTGACTATTGGTGTATATAAGTGAGTATATGTGAGAGTGAGAGATTGAAAGAGTTCCTGTATGAATAAGTATGTGTTTCTATAAGTGATTGTTTAAAAGACTAAGTATGTGTAAGTTTCCGTAGAAGTAAGTGTGGTGGTGTGTGTATAACTGTATATGCAAGTAAATGTATGTTTGATTCTTTATTAGCGTGAGTGACTATGTGTGTGAGTAACTCTATGGATGAGTGGCATTGTGTAACAGGATGTATAGGTGTATGAGTACATATGATGAGTGAGTACATGTATGAGTGACTGCATAGGACTGTTGGTGAATGAGTGGATGTGTATGTGGATCTTAGAATTACTGAAGAAGTTGTTGTAACTGGTATTGGTATGTCCATTGTTTTGAAAATTTTAGTCTCTATTTTTGAATGTGTGTATCAATGGTTATATTAGGGTGAGAGGAGGTCTGCCACTCTATCACAAGGATGATGTCATCAGTGATGTCATCAGTGATGTCATTTGAGATGTCATCAGTGATGTCATGAGTGATGTCACTGACCATGTCATGAGTGATGTAATATGTGACGTCATCAGCAGTGCATTGCGGGCACGCGAGTTATAGTTAGCTGAACTAACTATAACAGGGGAATTTCAATGGTTTTGTACAAGTGAAAAGTCCAGCTAACTATAACACCCCTGAAACCTATGGTTTTTTCAGTGAATTTCTGAGGTTTTTTAAATGCTAATTCCTAACTATAACGTGCCTGAAACCTATGGTTTTTTCTGTGAATTTCAAAGGTTTTTTAAATGCTAATTTCTAACTATGCCTACAGAGATGTGAAGAAAGAAGAAAAAATGCACAGAAAGAAAAAAAAGAAGTGTAGAAAGAAGCAACAGAAGTCCTCAAAGACGAAGAAAAGTGCAGGAAGAAGGATAACGTGCAGAAAGAACAAAAAGAAGAGCAGAAAGATGCCTTGTTGCAAAATCATCCTGTGCCCTCAACTTTTTCAGACGGATACTGGTGGTAACTGAGTCTCACTAACCAGTCCTAGAGCCAGTGCTATATTAAAAGACACTTAGAATACAGTGAAAACACCTACATACACTAGGGAACATTATGGGTTGGGGTCCCCCTGTGATTAGCATGACCTCCTCTGTAAGCCCCTAGTATATAATAGGGAAGGGGGATTAAAACTACCTCTTAAAACAGGACACAGGGCGTTTTTGCACACGTTAACTCGGGCCCCGTCCCCTCCCTTCACCACTGTGTAAACACGCCTTGTGTCCGTTTTTAGTTGGGAGATGAAGTTCATTTGAATCCTGAGGGTCCCTAGGGTCCAACTAGCCCACTAGGTACCTCCAGTAAGTGCCACAGAGCTGCGTTGCAGAGAGGTGTAAAAAGTGGCACGGCCTGGACCACCTCTCTGCAATGCAGCTCAGTGGCGCTTACTGGAAGCACTTGGTGGGCTAGTTAGCCACCAGGGGCCTTCAGTATTGAAGGGAAATTATATCCCCAATTTAAAACGTGCCATAGTGCGTGTTTGCACACGTCACCTCAGGCCCCGTCCGCTCCCTTCACCACTGTGTAAACGCACCCTGTGGCTGTTCTAAGTTGAGAGATTAAGTCCCCTTGAATCCTAAGGGTCCCTAGGGTCAAACTAGACCACTAGGTACCTCCAGTAAGCACCACAGAGCTGCGTTGCAGAGAGGTGTAAAAAGGGGCTTGGCCTCAGAACAGCTCTCTGCAGCGCAGCTCCCTGGCGCATACTGGAGATGCCTGTTGGGCTAGTTGGCCCTCAGGGACCCTCAGTATTGAAGAGGAATTAATTCCCCAACTTACAATTCACCAGGGGGCGCATTTGCAGAGTGCTGCAAGGAGGGGGCGTGGCCTCCGGCATGATGCCAGTCTTTTATTTATTTTAATTTTTTAAGAAGGGGGGCTGTGTGGTTCCCCTTCTTATTCTAATTTATTGGCCCTGATGACCCCATCCCCCAGGGCCTGTCTCCTAATTATATTTTTTTGACCCCAATCCCCAGGGCCGGCCACTGTTTTTTATTATTTTTAAAAAAATATATATTTATAGACACACCTAGGACATGCTGGACAAACCGTACGTACCTAACACCAAGACGATTTGCGTGATATTCATTAAAAGGCGACAATGCATACAATGAATCCACGTGGAATGTATTTACACCACTAGTGAAGCTCTGACATGTCTGATGCCCTACCGTGCCTAATCCCGGTAGACACCCTTGTTGTTTACTTATACAAACATGGGTACCTATTGACGGGCACATTTAATACACATGCACACCAAGCCATTCAAAGAGGATTCGACAAAAATTCGACCAAAACTATGCAAGAAACCCCCCTCACGGTTAATAAAACACACATCCACTGCCGGATGTGTAATACTTTTTATTTTACTCTCTGGAAAGGGGACGAACATCACTTGAGAGTCACAGCGCGCTCCTGGCAGAGCCCAATGCTGTGTTACACCCACCATTGCCTGCTGAGTGCCACACACCTCTGTGTTGTATTCCACTAGCTAGTGCATATGCTATGACACTCTCTAGCCCATGTGCACTGTAACACCACCCCGTGAATATGTCATGCCACACTTGTCTTCGCACGGGTTATATTGCCCCATCTAACGTGCCTTCCTCGATGCCTATGTTATAACGCACAGTGCTATGCCATACATATTAAAATCTGGGATCCATATCTTTGTCACAGTGCATATGCAACGTTACACTCCCCAGCACATATTTTATATTACAACTTTAGAGACTAGTTAGGTTACACAACACTGCCCTGTGCATATTACACTCCAAGGCGCATATCGCATAGCACGCGCTAGTGCCTGTGCTATCTCGCGCTCTCCAATGAATCTGTAATTGCGCACAATGTATTGCATATTATATTTTACACCCGGTTCATCTTATATCACACTTTTTGGTGCATAGTTTATACCATACACTATATCTAGTTTTCATTTTCAATCGTGCTCTCAGGACTATGTTCTATATAACACTGTGTTCACCTACCCTTTTCACGGGCATTACATTTTTTGCGATAGGGGGTGGAGGGTCAGGGGGTGTTTCTTCCAAGTGAGCCCGGAGTCACAGTCACAAACGTCCTCTTCTTCCTGAATAAAAGTGAGATTATGCTGCATACTTGTTCATATTTTAAGTAGTTCGCACAGACACACGTTTTAAAAACAATAAAGTTCCTAATACCCGCCTTCTCTGAACAGTTAGCTTGCTGCCCCATCCCCCTCCTCCCTATCCTCTGTTGTGTGAATCCATGGACTAGCCTCCTCCCTCCTGCCATGCATGGTCTGATGTGCTGCCACTGCCCTCAATTTAGTATGATGTACCAGTCCACTCCTCCTGCCCTCCATTGCCCAATTCTATGCCCCATCATTGACCTCCTGCTTAAACTCTGTGCTTAGCTTGCTGCCCCTATTCTCCTTCCCCCTGCCCTCCGGTGTCTTTGTGCATGCCCCTGCTCCATCCTTTTTGCCCACCATGTTCCATGGACCTGCCACTCCTATCTACTCTGTTGAGCTGCCACTCCCCTCCCACCTGCCTAGCATTGTCAAATGACTGTAACCTGTCCCTGCCACCTCCACCCTGCCTGTCCACATGCCATGCCCCTATCCTCTTCCTCCTGTCCTACATGGTCCATTGTACTGCCACACCCTTCTGCCCTCCCTTGTCTGTTGTGCTGCAACTGCTCCTCCTGCCTGCCCCATGCGGTTCGTTGTGAGGTCCCTTCTCCTGAACTTTCTTGTCTGTGCACAGGTCCTGACCCTCCCTTCTAGCCTCCATCGTCCTTTGTGCATGCCCCTGCACCCTCCTTCTTGCCCATCATAGCCATTGTGCTGCCACTAACCCTCCCACTTGCCATGAATGGTCTTCTGTGCTGCCACGGCCCCTCCCACCTTCCCTGTGTGGTCAGTTAGCTGCCCCTGACCCCCTCCCACCTTCCCTCCATGGTCTGTGTGTATGCCATCACAGTCTCAGTGTTGCTCTTCATGGTGTGTCTTGCTTCTAGTGCCCATCCTGCCTGACCTCCATGGCTATCTTGCTGCTCCTGCCCTGCCCCCTTACCCCCAGCCCTCTGTTTACATGTGCAGACCCCTACTCCCTCCCTCCTGGCTTGTCTGTTCCATTGTAATGCCCCTGATCCGTCCCTCCTGCCCTTTATGGTCTGTTATGCTGCAGCTTTCTCTCCTGTCTGTCCATTATGGTCAGCTAGCTACCATTGCCTCTTGCCCCTCTGTTCTCTGTTGTCCATGTCCATGGTCCTGTCCCCTCCCTCTTGCTTTCTATGGATTGTTGTGCTGCACTCCCGTCCCGCATGCCCTGTGTGGTGTATTGTGATGCTGCAAACCCTGATGCCTGCCCTGCAGGGTCAGTTTGGTGCACCTCTCCATGTCCCTCCTGTCCTCTGTTATCCAAGTCCATGTCCCTACCCCATTTCCTTCCATGATCCAATGTACCATACTTGCGTACATTTTGAACTTGGTAAGAGGGAGATTTTGAAAAAAGCTGGGGTATTGATTTTCCCCTTTGAGTTACATTGAAAAAGAGGAGATTGTAGACAGGAGACAGATCAAAGACAGCCCATTTGAGCTTAAAAACATTGGACGTTTCCTGGCTGAATCGGGTCTGTTGGCATGTATGGTTGTACTACCATTGCCTCTTCCTTCAGCCCACAATGGTCTATTACATTGCCACAGCCTCTCTTGCAAGTCCTGTATTGTTGGTTTGTTGCCCCTGCCCCCCTTTCCACTGCCCTCCATAGTCTGTTGTGCTGCCACAGCCCTTTCTGCCTGCCCAGTGTGGTTAAATTGTTGCCTTTGCACCCTCCTACCTGCCTTCAATTTTCAGAGTCCATGCCCCTGGCCTCTGCCTCTCAACAGTATCCTAATGAACAACTAGATTGCTAACATTCTATATTTATTACAAAAGTGTGGAACGCCTGACGTCATCTTGATGTAATCAAAACTGTAATACCTAGAGCATTTCCTTTAGAAATTACATATATGAGAGGGTCTTATTGGCATCAAAATTATGGTTAGTGCTCTAAAAGACTAAAATAAGGACATATTTTCTGAGTTTTCAAATAGCGACAAAGCACTTTTAAATTATTTGTTATCTTTATGTTTTTTTATCCAGTTGACCACTTGATTAAATGTTGCACTTAGGGGAGAGGATGTGGTGTTACTTCCAGAACTGCAGACTTTGCAACTGGGGAACCAGGTTGGAGTTTCTGCTTCAGCTCGACATTCTGTTATTCTGGTCAAATCACTTAGTCTCCCCATGTCTACAACCAAAATGAATTTGTTCTTGTGTGATGTAACCAATGCTCATGTAAAGCACTCCAATACCTGACAAGTCTGCACTATATAACACTGCAAAAACACAAAATGATAAGTGTTTTGCACACTTCTGTCATTGGGCTATATTTGGGCTACATCTGGGTGATTTTGGGCTACATTTGGGCTCTTTTTTCTCCGGTGGCCATCTTGGGAGATTTCTTTGTTATGAAGTTTCCTAATTTCCTCATGTACTGCAGTCTCCTCAGTAGGAAATGCTTTCAGTTTTTTACTTTGATTCCATCATGAAGGTATTCAGATATGTCACACATTTGCCATAAATTCTGAATGTTAGCACTCTAGTTGCTCATTAGATCACTGTAGAAAAAAAAAAGTTGACCATGGAAGTCTGCTCCTGGTATTAAAAGTGCATGTTTCAGTCTGCATGTCAGAATTTTTTAATGAAATAGAAGAGGATTTGAGAAGTCACTCAAAATGTGCCCTCATTTTCTTTCTTCAGCATTAATCATAATTTCTATGGCAAAATGAACCCCCTCATTGTGTTCCTTTTTAAATTAAATGTTCTAAGTGTTACCAGTTTATTCCAATCAAGATGGCTTCAGGTGTGCCATACTTTTGTCATAATGAAGACAGTAAGCGCTCTAGTTGTTTTTAAGAACACTCTGCGACATTCTGTCATTGGGCTATACTTGGGCTACATCTGGGTGATATTTGGGCTACATTTGGGCTCTTTTGTCTCTGGTGGCCATCTTGGGAGACTTATTTGTTATGACGTTTCCTAATTTCCTCATTTACTGCAGTCTCCTCAGTAGGAAATACTTTCAGTTTTTTACTTTGATTCCATCAAGAAGGCATGCAGATGTGTCACACATTTGCCATAAATTCAGAATGTTAGCACTCTTTTTGCTCATTAGATCACTATAGTAAAGCTACTGCTCACCAGGGAAAACTGCTGCTGGTATTGAAAGTGCATGTTTCAGTCTGCATGTCAGAATTTTTAATGAAATAGAAGAGGATTTGAGAAGTCACTCAAAATGTGCCCTAATTTTTCTTTCTGCAGCACTAATCATACTTTTTATGGAAAAATTAACCCCCTCATTGTGTTCCTTTTTAAATTAAATGTTTTAAGAGTTACCACTTTAATCCAAGCAAGATGGCTTCAGGTGTGCCATATGTTTATCATAAGTAGGACTGTTAGCGCTCTAGTTGTTCTTTGGGACACTCTGGGAAGCTGCAGTAGAACACAAAGGAATCAACTGACAGTCTCTGCCCTTGTTGGATGTACATGTTTTACTGAGAATGTCAGACTTCATTCTCACATGACTGAGAAAGATAATGTGAATTTACAGAAAATAAGCTCTCGGTTTAGCTTATAGATCACATTCCAAACCTCTGTGGGAAAAGCATGAGAAAATATTTTTCTCTCAATCATGATATCCCAGCAGAAGGCTTTTTCACATGGTGAAATCACCTTAGAACATACCACAATTCCTAAAATGAGTATGGTACCATCAACAAATGATTTATAATGTAACTAAAGTCTTAAAACCTTCTATTAACTGCAATGCTTTTTAATGAGGTGCTATCATGTATATTGGTCCCAAGATGGCTGCCAACACTTCTTGGATGAAGTGCTGACAGCCAATCAGATCTCAGGATGAGATGTGTGGTTAGGCTCCGCCCACATATGTATATGATTTTACTTTTGATTTTCTCAGGAACTACTGAACAGATTGACACCAGACCTGCAAAAGGCACTTCCCTGACCTGAGGACCTCCTCTCTGCCAAATTTCAAGTAATTCTGTTCAGCCATTCGGGCTGTACCTTGGACTAAAGGTCCCTATGGAAAATTGCATGGGGTAAACGCGTTTTGGGACCCCTCTTTTTTCTCAGCCCCCGCTTTACGAATCCCCCCGAGACTTTCAGGGTAGGAGCGGAGCGGAGCGCCCCACCTATTTTGAAAATTTCGCGAGGATTCGTCAGCCGGCGCCAAAGTTATTCCAAATAGAATGTTGCGGATTTCCTATGGAAACACGGTCCTAACTATAACTATCTACTACTGGCGCCATATATTTATATTTATATATATAAATTCAGCTTAAAATAAAGATTTACAAATTCATTCTGAAGTCATAAACCTACCTAGCGTTCTGAACATCACAGGAAGAGCAGAACTGAGAACTAGAATTGAGCCACAATTCCCAATGTTCTACAAAAACATAGGAGAGAAAATCAATACAAGACAACCTTGACTGGCCAGTAATATGTGACTATTTACAGCTGAAACTTGATGAAACATTGTGATTAAATGATTCCGTACGGAGTCGTACATACTTAAAATCATTTTTAATTTGCAGAACATTAAAAGTTTACAAGAGACATGTGTGCTTTTACCCCAAAGAAATTTTAAAAAAAATTATTTGGACCCTAAATAAATTACTACATTTTAGCTATTCTACCTTCATTTGTATTCTGACACATAAACAACATTTCAGTTCTGCGCCTTATCTGCTGCAATGTAATCAACCCAAATTAAAAACACGAAATCTTTGTTTGGTGAACTTCTGAAAATCATTAATGCTACAGTTTATCATGTTTCTTTCATTCAATCTATTATTTTGGTTCTGGGAACACTTGACACTGGTTAACTGCACAGTAAAAATATGAGTGTATAATAAGACTATAATAACACAAGCTATAAAAGAAGATGTTGCTGTCTTGTTGTGATGAAAGACAGATTTTTACAAATTATCGTGGCTGATATGTTTTTTCACAATTTGCTTAGCTTTAGTTCATACATAAAAGACATTTAAAAAAATGAACATTTGGATTTTGGCATGATTTAGTTTTAATGCATTATTAATTATTTCTAGCGAGAGAGCTGTGGAACAAGTTGTTTTTAAGTCTTCCATGAAAAAATATAGGGGCATATTACCAAACCCCTATCTCCACCACAACGTCACTTTTTGTGGTGTTGTATTGGCGATAGGGTCAGCACCCTATTACCAAGGCAGCTTTAAATCACATAACGTGGCTGTTGGAAATGGCCCTTTTTGCAGGGTCATCCCTAAGCTTTTTGCCTTCCTCCTGGATTTTTCCTAACCTGTTTTTGTTGGCTTTATGACTCTGGGCACTTTACTACTGCTGATCAGTGCTAAAGTGCATATGCTCTCCCTTTGTAAATGTGACTATGTGAATTGGTATATCCCTGATTGGCTTATTTGGTTTACCTGTTAGTCCCTAGTAGCGTGGCCTGTGTGTGCCCAGGGCTGGTAACCCAAATGCTGCTGGTGGGCCTGCAGCGCTGGTTTGCGCCACCCACAGAAGCAGCTTGTAAAGTGTGTCTCAGACCTGCCACTGCAGTGTCTGCGTGCAGTCCAGAACTGCCATCTTGGCTGTGAAGTGCACCCACTTCCCAGCCCCTGAACCTTCCCTTGGCATCCTGTAAGCCACCCTTATGATAGGATGCCTTGTATGTGTAAGGTAGGACATGCTCTGATGTGTGTAGCATGTCCTAGTAGTGAATTACACCCAATTTCGTTTTTCACTACTGTAAGGCTACCTGTTCTCCATAGGCCAGAATGGGAGGTCTGGGCTATTACATCCTATAGTCCTAACTGACCCACAGAACATGGTAGAAAAACGAATTTAATATGCCTGAGCTCAGAATATTAAAATACATCTTTTAGTGAAGGTTATTTGTATATTCTGTGATTGAAACTACCACTTTTAGAGTATAGGTACTTTCTTGCCTAAGCCTTCCAGTGTGCTCTGCTATTATGTGTATTGGCTGTCTGGTTTTGGAGGGACAGGGCAGGCTGAGTCAGACCTGGGTTGAATAGAGAGATCTGCCTTGGAGTGAGGGGAGGGGTAGCTCCTGCACTTGAATAGGGCTGTGCCTGGCAAGGTGAATGCTGGCTCCACCTCCCACTGTGCGTCTGAAGGCAGACCCCCTCTTTCTGAAAGGAAGGATGCAGCCTGGTAAACAAAGTGCTCCAGGGCTGGGCAGAACTGGTTCTGGCTGGGTTCAGAGACTTGTGACTCCTAAGAACAAAGACTTTGGGGATATAAATATTTGTGCCCAAACCCCTACAATTTGTATTGCTCCTGGACAACAAGAAGAACCTCTGTCCGTGTAACTTAGGAATCTGCAGGAGAAGGACTGTCGTTGTGCTTGTGTGCTGTGTCTTGGACTTGCCTGCAGTGGTTACTACTGGACTTGGAAGAAGAGGAAAAGGACTTTGAAGGAACTTTTATTTTGTGGCTACAGCAATCACCCAAGGGCTAGAATAGAGCTTGCCTCCTGCAGGAGTCTCAGGCACATCAGACTCCACCACCAGCCTCCTGTTTCCTCCCAGCGATGATTTCTATCTGCAGGTGAGGCTCCTGTGAGTTCCAGCGCCTCTAGTTCTACTGCTGAGAAGAGAGTGCTGAAAATCGTCGCTAACCCCCGTTAGCGAGTCGCTGCAGTTGGTGAGCGTGAGAAAAATCGTCTCTCTGCTGTCGCTGAGCGCTCGCTAACCCCGAAGATTATCGCATCACCCGTCAGCGGGCCTGAAAACGCCCGCTATCCCCAAGATCGTCACAGAGTCTGTCAGCGGGTCTGAAAACGCTCGCTAACCCAAGGATTGTCGCATTGCTTGTTAGCGTGCCCCAAAGTGCTCGCTAACCCCAAATCATCGCATCAAGCTCATCGCAGCGCGGACGCCGAGCGTTCGCCATTTTCCCCGCATCGCCTCAGGATCGTCGCTCCCTCGCGGAGCGCCATTTTCTTTCATCGCAGCAAGATCGCACATGCCACAGGCTTGGTGCATCATCCTCCCTTAGCGGCAAGGATTTTATCGCATCACCGGCTTAGCGTGAAGAAGTTTGTCGCTTTGTCCTGCCCGCAACCCAGCGCATCATCCTCCCTTGCGGTAAGGATTCAACACATCGCTGGTTAGCGTGAGGAAATTTATCGCTACAACTCCTTAGCGACATTTTTGTTGCTTTGCTACAGAATCCAGATACTTTGTGAGTAAAAGGGTCGCAGAGACCTCTGCATTGAACTGAACATCATTTTGTGCATCTTGAACTATTTTTGCAGCATTTTTAAAGTAACTATATTTTTCTAGTATTGTGGTTTTTTACTGTTATTGGTCTTGTGATTAAGTCTATATAAATATACCTATTTTTTATAACTACTTGAGTGGTGTCCATTTGTAGCGTTCCTCATTATATTACTGTGTATGGTCATCAATGCTTCACACACTGCCTCTGAGATAAGCCTAGCTGCTCGTGCTACGTTACCACAGGGTTGAGCAGGGGTTATCAAAGGGTGTAGGCTGCTTACTCTGACTTAGGAAGAAGGGTCCCTACTTGGACAGTGGCCAGCCATTGCCAACTAGAGACCCCCATTTCTAACAGTGGCTAAATGCCACGCTAAGTGGCTTAATGCTGCCTTGGTAATAGGGCCCCTTTCACGCTAAAATTAGCGTGAAAGGGGCGTGCAGTGGGTGTTGCGGTGGGCGTTCAACCGCAAAACCCATTCACTTCGACGCTGCCACCTATTATCGAGAGAGGCGATAATAGGTGGCAGCACCAAACTTAAGACCAGGAAAATCCTGGTCTTAAGGTGGTTGCTTTTTCCATGTGTGCTGCCTTGTGCAGCACACATGGAAAAAGCAAAACTCCAAGGTTTGTTTATGTACAGGACGGTGTCCCTTCCTCTACATAAACAAACCTTTTTTAAAAATGCCATTTTGTAACTTACATGTGTGCTGCATGAAGCAGCACACATGTAAGTTACAAAATGGCATTTTAGGTTTGTTCATCTACCTGTACATAAACAAACCTCCCTACTCGCAGACACCCTTGCTGTCTGGTGCAAGGGTGCCTGCGTTGGCATTAATTCGAGAGACTTAGCGCCATTGCAGGGGGAAACGCTAGGCTGCAACATATCCTTGGTAATATGGTGCAGCCTGGCGCTTCCGAAGTGGCAATGAGAGGCGTTAAGCCAAGGAGGCTAACGCCTCTCACCGTCACTTCCTTGATAATATGCCCCCTAGTTTTTTTCGTGCTGGGAATTGCCTTAGATTTCAATTCTACACACACTCTATCAACATGTACACAATGAATCTAATGCGTTGTTAAAATGACTGCTTGAAACTGTCCTTTTCACACAACTAGATCTGCTTATTAAGGTTGAACGAATATTCATTAAAAAGAAAACGAACAACACACTAGTGTCACAATATTAGTAAGCAACATCCGGGTTCAGAGTCAAATTGTGTTTAGTCAAATACCTGCACATTTAAAATGAGCATCGAAAAGTGAAGTAATGGTGCTGTCCAGTCTTACTTTAATTATTTAGATCTGAAATATTTTGGTTACTAGTAGAGACTAGGGGCATATTATCAAGGAAGTGGCGGTGAGAGGCGTTAGCCTCCTTGGCTTAACACCTCTCATCGCCACATTGGAAGCGCCAGGCTGCACCATATTAACAAGGATATGGTGCAGCTGGTGCAGCCTGGCGTTTCCCCCTGCGATGGCGCTAAGTCTCACGATTTAACGCCAACGCAGGCACCCTTATACCAGACTGCAAGGGTGTCTGTGAGCAGGGAGGTTTGTTTATGTACAGGAAGGTGTCCCTTCCTGTACATGAGCAAACCTAAAATGCCATTTTATAACTTACATGTGTGCTGCTTCATGCAGCACACATGTAAGTTACAAAATGGCATTTAAAAAAAAGGTTTGTTTATGTACAGGAAGGGACACCTTCCTGTACATAAACAAACCTTGGCATTTTGCTTTTTCCATGTGTGCTGCACAAGGCAGCACATATGGAAAAGGCAAAAATGAGGAGAAATTAAGCATTTCTCCTAGTTTCGCCAACTTAAGACCAGGATTTTCCAGACACCATCCCTGAGAGGCCAGGGAAAGGGGGCCCCTCCCTTGGAGACTAATTGCAAGGAGACACAGTTCTTTCAAATGGATCGCAACAGAAACAACAGGTCATACCACAGGTGCGGGGCCCCATTCTAGAAGGCTGAGTGCGAGGCCCATGCCTTGCGCCGTCCCTGGCTGTAGAATCCGACGACAGAGGAGACCATCAGATTGCTGTGTGAATCAAGGACAAGAAGCCCGCGAGGAATGCATTCCGCTCTCAAGCTCTCAACAGCCGCCCGAATGCCTAAAGGCACCGAAGAACAAACAAAAACACCTTGAGTGCCTGAGCAGGAATGACCTACCTCCACATCTTGGTAGATGACCAGTGTCCCAGAAAGCCAATAGAATACTTGTTAACAGACAGAATTGTTTCCAACAGAAAGGATACAAAATCAGAATGATTTTGAGGGCTGTGCCGCTAACATCAAATGTGAAAAGCGAGGCGTCGCCTATGTCCGTCTCCCAAAAAAAAAGGCACGATCAACGGACTGCGAGGGGGGAGAAGGCACGGGAAATAAGAGAACCATATTAAAGAAAATAGTGCTTACAATCTAAATAACACATACCCTGCAACGCTCGAAGTAAAGGGGCCAGTAGCCATGGAAGGATACAAATGACGACATGGCCGTCATAAGGAGGGACTAACAAGCCTATAACCAATCAGAAGGCAGAATTTACAAAAGACAATGACAAGAGCCAATTTAAAACATGGGCGAAGAGTGGGCTGAGCTTCCACTCCATACTCCATTACTACATGCCTCGCAGAGCGAGCAGGCCATGCGCGCTGCCACTATAGGCTCAACCTTAAAAGGTGTGGGGCCTTTTTGTCCTTTTAAGTATATATATTTTTTTTAAAACAGAAACTGTACTAAACAATATCTTGTCTTTCTCTTATATCACCAGAATGCAATTACAATGAAAAGAACGGAATCTCCAATAGCCAGAAGAACACATTAGATAATTATAGGCATATGACTTATAGTTAAAAATGTCTGTGTGCAAAGTGCGTTACTGCTTTTGTAGATTTGTGATTCTTTGAATGGTCTATTACTTTCTGTTTTACAGGTAGTCCCAGACACAGGATTGAGAGTGGAAAAGTAGTGTAGGAGGACACCGAGCAAGATCAAAGAGGAGTGTCGAACTGCAGCCCGAGGGAGACGTGGACAGCAACATTATGAGAACCCAGAAGCAAAAAGATAAGTGAGCAAATGTGGAAGAATCGCATATGCGTCAACTAGAACGCAAATCAATATTCCGCCCGGAAGGCTGGCTTTATACTCTCAATGCTCCACCCCTGCCACAGGCCAGGCCGTGAGCAGAGCAAGCCTGAAAATAATGACGAGAGAGCTGCTCTAGGATGGGGAACCACCTAGGATTGCCCTTTCAGCCCAGACAAGCAAACCCTACAACATTGGCGTGGACCTCCCCAACTAAAAGCTCTACTACTACGCACTTCAGTTACTGGTGGTCAGAAACTGGGTATACGCCAACCAGCAAAACCCAACTGGCAGGCAGATGAGCTATGGACCCAAGCAGTTAGTTGCTATATTTATGCCCAGATGCTCTCACTGCCCTACCCAACCGAGTCAGTAATGAGAAACTGGATAAAGGTGACAGTGACCATGAGTTGGGGAGGGAAACTGACACTGGAACTTCCCCTCTCAGAACTAAGGCTCTGAAAGACTTGCAGAAGTTAGAAGGCTACAAAAAGTAGGACCTGTTGGGTATATCTAAATTGGGGGATGTGTGGGGAAATGGGGACCTGATTCCCTTTTGGGAGCTTCAGGCAAAATTTGAGATGGCAGACAGCCAATTCCTTGGGTATATGAAACATATACTGATGAAACATGCAGACAGTATGGGTGAGCTAGTTGAAGAGACACTGATGGAGATAAGAGTATTGGGGCTTCCCGTACACAAACATACATTGTCACAGATATATGTCACGCTGCTTAATAGCAGACTCCCGCCTCTCTAAGCACTCTGAGCAATTGAGAACAAGACCTAGGGAGACTGAGGACAACACCTGAGGAGAAGCAGTTAGCTACCCTAGAGAGATGACTATATGGGGCGGTTTCTGATTGGTACAACTAAAGATATTACAAAGACTGTACTGGACCAGATCACCACTGTGAACCATGGGTAAAGTGGACAATGGCCAATGTCTTTGAGGCTAAAAACAACGTGATACTCTAGTACATACCTTATGGGACAACCCACGCCTGTATCAGTACTGTGACATGATCTGTAAAATATTATTAAAAGGGCTGGGACACACCTTGAACCTTACTCCACCCCTTATAATATTGGGTTTCTGAGGGGAACAGTGTCTGGACAAATATCCACACATATTTTGCAGTGTGGCGCTAGCAGTGGCTAGACATGACATAATGCATTGCTGGGGAATGGAGACACCTCCAAAATTAACCAACTGGAGATTAAATCTAGGCTTATGCATGCGACAACAGGATGTGGTGTATCAGTCCTGCAGTGCCCCACGCAAATTTAAAAAGGTTAGGGTCCCTGGAAGCAGCTAACGGACAAAGGAGAATGGTAGGGACAGGGTGTACAAGACTAATTTTGCATCTATGGCAGAATATGAATTCCGGCTGTCACAAATAGGCTGAACATAGAGGCAATACTAAGTGGGGTCAGTTGCCTGGAAATCATGGAATGAGACAAGTAGCACTGGTGTGTATGCTAGATTTGTTAGGAAATATTTACACAACAATGACTCAGATAAGGGAGGTAGGTAGGGGGAGAAATTTGCAATGGACAATGTTGTTTTGATGTTTAATATTTTGTCTGCTTTTCAGAAATCCATAATGAGATTTAATTGTCATTAATTGTCAATTGTCATTGTCATTTTATGTGTTTTCAACCAAAACTAATATTTCTATTACACTACTATGTTCTTGTTTAGAACATTTACAGTACAAGATGATCATGTGTTAGTAGTCATCATGAAACCGAGAACACTCTGGGCCATTTCTACCATTTTAACTCTGGTCAATAGACGTTTTTGTAGAATCAGAGAAAAAGGGGCTAGCAACAATTTAAATCTTACAATGTATAGTGTGATTATTAAGACCACACAGTAAAAGTCTAAGTAAGCAACTTGAAGATAAAGGGCCCGATTCACAGAACTAACTTAAGACAAAATCCTAAACTTACTACCATTTTGGTATTAACAGAAGGCACTTACTCATTTTGGTATTCACAGAAGGCACTTACTCATTTCGGTATTCAGGACTCCTAACTTCTGTGAATACCGAAATGAGTAAGTGCCTTCTGTGAATACCAACATGAGTAAGTGCCTTCTGTGAATACCAAAATGGTAGTACGTTTAGGATTTTGTCTTAAGTTAGTTCTGTGAATCGGGCCCAAAAGGTTCACCACAAACTCAAAGCCAGACTGATATATATCAACACCAAGAACATAGTATAGAAATACAAGATTACCAAAGGAAGACCAAAGGGCTGTACAATATGGGTCCTCAATAGCAAAGAGCATTGAGAATTTCAATGGCTGCAATGCAAAATATAAGGAAAAGGATTAGATGACTTGACAAATGGTTTCAATCCTTCTCCCCATACATGGAAAAGATTTGCAACTCCTACTAACCCTACACTACACTAAGGACAGGAAAAAACCTTTTGAATCAAGGAAGCAAGAAAGGTGCCAGCATCAGAAACTCTGTGTAAGTTTTATTGGTAAGGAATCCTGGAAAGCACAAAGCTACACATTCAGAGATGTCAAGAGAGGTCTGTACCTCCCTAAATCTAAAAAGAATCTGACTATCCCCAAGGTGGGTTCACTCATTAAAATGAACAAAGAACATTTGAAAAATATGACCTCATACACATCACAGTAATTTTCCAGTTCTCAGAAATAATCTTGGCACCTTGAATCCAGTCTCCACTTCCAAAGCATCCTTGGATTCTTCCCTTCATTTGATTGTGCCAACTGGTAACACTCCCTTTGTTCCTCATTAAAATTATTTGACGTTGTCAGTTCCTCCTCACCTCACTGTCTCAGAAAAGCAATGTGCTTTTCCCCAACTAATGAATGCCTTTGGTCTGCACATGCAGAGGAGCAAACTTGCAGAAAATAACTTTCAAGTTAACATCAAATATCTCAACGGTGAGCTTAAGGCCCACAGTCATGCAAACTTAACAGTTTCTTTAAATGCATATTAGATCTACAACCTACATGTAATCCCATAAATGAAATCATTAACAAAGGAATCAAACTACATTGTACTGTACTCTTATATGTGGCACAATAGACAAAAATATGTGAAAGTAAACAAAAATAAGAACTCGTCACAATTTAAAAAGAAAGGATTGAACACACATATGAGTCATTCTCACTAATCCCTGGTGAATGCATTTTAGTGCACCACCTTACATCTATACCTATAGAAGAGTAATATCAGCAATCCAGAAGTTTCAAAAAAAGGAAACACGTTAATATGCACACACCCATATATATCAAAAATACACAATCAGTGCACTTTCTATAACTTTGGTACACCATATCTCATTAGTATTATTGCATCACGCGAGTACATAAGACCAAATGTAAATATATAAGTGGCCTAACCAAACGTAAAAGGATGGAGCCAAAATTATGCTACTCCAATCCCTTCTCTGATGGAGATCAAGCCATCACAGATTACAATAATATCATTATCAGGTTAGACCATGGGTACTCACAAACATTTGCCCAGGGGCAACATAGTATGGTCTGTGGTGTGACAGGGGGCCGCACTGTTGCCAGCCGGGTGACTGTAGGGGGTCTGGGTGGGTCAGGGATTCTGTAAGGAAATAAAAAAAAGAGTTAAATAAAAGAAAAGCATTTATTTGCAGATTAACTAAAGTTAAGTGGCGCATGACACCACCCTAGTTACTTCATAACTTCATTTAACCGGCAAATAAATGCTTGCCCATTTATTTCACATTTTGTTCTGAATATTAGTGCTAAGCAAGTAAATAGCACTCCATGCTGCTGTTCACCAGGGGGGCCACATGTAAAGGACAAGAGGGACGCAAGCGGCCCCCGGGCCATACTTTGAGTATCACTGGATTAGATCAATCAAAGCCTATTGGTCTTGAGCATCTTTCATCTAGAATCCTCTAGATGCTTCAAATCATCTTAATATTTGTTCGGACCTTCTTCTAACGCCATGTTTGCTCTCTTCCACTGCTCTCCCTTCAATCCCTGCCTAAAATGTGCATGCTGATATCTTTTAAAGATCAGAAATAGGAATATTGCACAAAGGATGATTCTCAAAAGAGATTTTTAAAAGGGCACCCATAATTTCACTTCCCAAGCTTCCAAACCATTGGTCTAGCGAAGCAAATCAATTTCCAATTTCTTTCCAAGCACCTGTTGATTCCAACTCTTGCAAATCCTTTGTCAATCCAGATATATTCTTAATGTATTTCTCCAGATCCTTAGTTTCATCTGAGATATAGGTACAGCATTGCTGGATTTTTAACATCCGACAGACTCCACACTCCTTTGCTAGCAAAATGTCCAAAATGTCCAACGTAAGTCCGCAATCATTTCTGTATTTACAGAATTTGCGGTACTAGTAGCTAATTTATCTACCATTGTAGATAACTTTCTAATTCTTAAATCATTTAGAATTACGCCTATAGACAGGATTATGGCACCACAAACATCTCCTACTACTCCTGCTGCACTAACACTTCAATTAGTTCTGGATTTTTCTTCCCATACAGGATCAATAAAATGTTCTACATAATAAATCTTCGGGAAAACTTTGCCAAGATAACAAGTACCATGCCATCCATAGGGCAATATAAAATACACATTCTGTCCAAAAATGCAATAGACTCCAGGAATCAAAGGATCCTGTCTCTCCAGGAAACAAGAATGTTTTCCTCTTGCTTCAAAAGTATGCTTGCATTCGCTACCCCAAGAAACAATGGATATATATAATTCTGATCAACATATATACACAACTTTCCTTTGTGTTTCCAATCTAAAACTAATGTGGGTATATTTCCTTTTTCCTGATTGTCAAATTCTTCAGTACTCCACTTGTGATTTTTAAGATCCTTATCATTTTCAGTTTGATACTTTAAGTTTCTCCATCTCTCCTCTACTAAATAAAAAATAGAAAATTCCACATCTGACATTAAAGAGGTCAAATTACGTCTATGTGTACACACAGTGTCTAGTGACTTAAGGGATACAAAATATTTGTCTGCAATCTCTGCACCTTTAAAATAATGATTTCTATTTCAATGTTTGATAAGGAGAACTTGTGGGAGAACTACATCATAATTCAAAAAGTAATATTGAAAACTGCCTTCTCCATAAAATATATTTAAGAGAAAACTACAAGAAATATAATACGTCAGAGGAGATGATGTGAGGTAATTTCCTCTGAAGCAGAAGTGGATAACAAATTCTAGCATTCATAGTGTCTATGTACTCATAAAGCAATCTAAAATAAACATTCAAGGTATAATCCCCTCTCAAGACATCTGTGTGTAATTTCTTAACCTCCACAACTGTATGCTGCGGTCAGAAGAATATGGCGTGATAGGGGCAACAGTAGATTTAGATTCCACTGAGTTCTGTAGCTGAATATAACCCTATAAGCACTATAACTAATACTACAACTAAAGCCATTAGTGTGCCTACTGTGATGTATTCAAGCTACTAGTATTAAGATTGACTTCCATTACTTCGTGGAAATCAAACCTTGAATGGAACGTAGCAGCTGCAGAGGCTTCTCTGTTGGTTTCCACCTGTGCAAGCAGCAAAACCGATTTTCAAATGAGATGCAACAAGATGAATACAGAAATATTAGTTAGAACAACCATAGGCTCCTTTGGTTCCCTTGTGCCTCAGTACTCTTCTTTTCTTCCCCACATAATCTTTGAAATGCCTTTAATAATAAACAGTTTTAGTTCACTCACTATTGGTTCCAGTATGAAATGCTTCAGTTCATCAACTAGCACATGAAACTTATTTGCATCCAAAAAGTTAAATGCAGCCACATTTAAGATAAGATGCCTTAAGGCACATAGTTATGTCCTGAAAGAAAAATTCAAAGGTTAGATCAAACAGGAGATCAAGTTTCTGAAGTTTCAATTGAACTTTCACAGTGAACCAAAATTCTGAGAACTCATTCTTCCTGTCATTTCAAAGTATGTCCATTCAGGGGTTGAGTAGCTCTGTCTGGGAACTCTCACTTGCATTGTCCTCCTGAGTGTTGTCTCTTCTCCTCCTCCACTCAGATATAAATCCGCTATATACTCTGGAATTATTGAGAGATCACCTGTTCTTTATGTGAGCTATCTCCTCTCTCCTGTCTTCTTGACCACCTTTCTCATGCTGCCGCTCGCAGGTCTCTAACACTAATCCCTTCATCAGGGTCAGAGTCTATCTGTTAGAACCACTGGATTGGCCTCTCCTTCACCAGTTTGTCAACTAACTCTCTAGAACCCACTTCAGGTCAATCAAGTGCTATTTCAGTTTCTGGCTGTTTGCCTACAACTTGACTCTCCTGCATCGGTGATCTGTCAACCACCACAGGCTCTTCTGGGCGAGGTGCTGCTATTTCTTCAAGGGGACATGGAACTCTGAGAGTATGGACAGCACAGATTCAATTAGGGAGACCTCTGTACTTCACAGCAGTTGTAGCTATGAGTATGACTTGGTATGGCCCTCGCCACAAGGCTCCAAGCATGACTTGCTGGCATGCTTCTTCACCACCACCCAGTCTAAGGGCCTTAGGTCATGTCACTGGTCCTGGAGGTATGGTAGCAGCTTCAACCTGATGAGACACAGAATGCCCTATGTCAGCCAATCCTTTGCAGAAATCTAGTATCAGATCATCAGTAATGTTCACAAGCACATTTGCAGGTACAGCTGGCAATCTCATTGCCCTTCCCATGATGATCTCATGGGGAGACAGTCCTGTCCTATGATCGGGTGTGCTGTACAGGCTCATCAACGCCAGGGGCAAAGCATCTGGCCATTTCAAATACGTAGAAGCACACACTTGATTTCAGTGTCCCATTGGCCTGCTCCATCGGACCCAAAGCCTCAGACTACTGGGCAGTCTCCGTTCAACCTACAAGGCAACACACTTTATCCTCGGCACCTCATTATTGAAGTGCGTGCCTCAGTCCAGTTCCAAATAAGTCGGGAAGCTGAACCTTGGTATCATCTTTCTGAACTATAGCTTTGCTACTGTGAGACTATCATTCCTTCTGGTGGGATACGCCTCAATCCATTGTGAAAAGATGCAAAATCAACCAACACATATCTCAGCCCATTGCACACAGGTCATCTGAATAAGGTCCATTTGCATCCTTTTGAAGGGACAACTGGATCACCCTATGTTGCTCAATGTCACTGCGGTTCTTTTCCTCATATTATTCCGTTGGCACACAACACATCTGTGACATAACGCTTTCGCGGTTAACCTGAACCTGGGATTAAACCAGGTCTGGTGAAACAATCTAACCATGGCATCCCTCCCCACATGAGTTTGACCATGGTATTGTCTAGCCTTTGGCGGCAACAACTGTTTGGCAACACAGGTCTGCCATCTCCTGAAACCCATATTTGATCTTCATCTATTTTAAAATAACCTGTGTTTCCCCAACTCTACTGTTTTGCGTCTGGCACCTCTTCCTGTTACCTCTTAACTGCTTCCCATGTATCAGCTACTAAAAGCAAAATGTTGTAATTGGTCTCATCTGTTCCTTCATTTACATGCTCTCTATTAAATGTAAAAGCATTGTAAGCACAGTACCTTGCAACTTTGTCAGCATATCTGTTGCCAAACGTCACATAGTCATCTCCCTTGCAACGTGAGTAACATTTCACAACCACAACTTGCACAGGCAATCTCAAAGGCTCTCACAGTTTTCTCATCTGCTCACCGTTACATATAGGGTATCCTGATGACATCATAAATCCCTTCTGGGACCATAACTGTACAAAATTGTGCACTACACCAAAGCTGTTTGTAAATATACTGACTGTTTGTAAATATAGTCACCTGTAATCGATCTGTAACATAACATGCTCGGGTAATAGCGATCAACTTAGCCACTTGTTCGGAGACCACTCCTAGAAGCCAAACAGCTTCCACTACTTCTGAATCAGTACAGACTGCATATGCAGCTCTCAAATTTCCTTCATCATCTCATAACATGAGCCATTCACAAACAAAACATAATCATATTCAGGTAGTGGTTCAACTTGTATATCTGGTCTCGGCTTGGTGCATAATTCAGTGACATCCAGACAGTCATGCTCCACTTCACCATCATCATTGTCACTCTCAGGAAGGGGTAGCAAAGTGGCAGGATTCAAAAGGGAGCACTTCTTTAGGGACAGATTCCGAGCCTCGAATATGATCTACTCAAAATTGGTCAGACTGTTTGTGAGGTGCTGTGTCTTGGTTCTTGTTACATAATTTTGACAGAATAAGGAACATATACAGTTAAGTGATGACCCATTACTATACTTTCACACCCTTCAATGCTGACACCTGTCGCTGCCACTGCTTTAAGGCAACCAGACAGCGCTGCAGCCACTGGATTTAACGTGGAGTAGAGGTGCCCGAACTGGTCTTCGGGCACCTCCATGATTCATTCTTAAAATTGTAAGAGCACGGCCCTCTCTGCTACTGCGGCAAAGTGAAATCTCTTTGTTGTAATCAGGCATTCCTAGTGCTGGGAAGTTGCATAGGCTTTCTTTCAACTCTAGGAATGCAACCAAAGGGTCATAGTCCCAAGGGACCAGATTCGACACATCCTTGTGTCAGCCTTCATAAAGGCTTATCCACTAGGGAATTGTTGGGTATCCACTGATGACAGTAACCCACCATTCCCAAAAATACCCTGACTTCTTTCAGTGTTGGTGGCAGATTAATTTGCATGATTGCTGAAATTCTCTCTTGTAACACCTTTCTCGCACCTTTCTTGTTGGACCAAGATATAGGACTTCTCTCAAACAGTACTGCCACTTATGTCTACTCTCAGCCAAGTGGTTTAGAAATGTAATAGTGTCATTTTTGCATCAGTGGCGCAACAAAACTTGAGGGGTCCCCCCTGCAGGGTGCGTGGAGGGGCCCCCTGGAGGTTGGGGGTCCCCCCGCAGCACAGGGGCTGCGGGGGCCTGTGTTACGCCCCTGCTCCCTGCCTGCCACTGCAGACTGGAAAGACAGTTGTCTCAATGCAAATTCAACTTTACCAGTACAACTAATGGCAAAGTCATCAGTATGTGTAAGTATACTCCAAGAAAGGCCTATAGAGCCCTATGGCCGGTAGCTTTATATTGTTAAGCAAGACACATAGGTTTATATATGGCTTAGCTGCAAAACCTCTAAAAGGTGTTGTTTTGCTGAGGAAAGTTAGTAGCCCTATTGGCTAACACAGGGTTACCTGCTGGCATCCCAGCCTGGTTAACTTCTGAATGGGACTACTGCTGGAACCAGCACCTTCTGGTTGGCTGAAGGGGTACCCCCAGCCAGGCAGAATCCACCGATCCTGTCAAGGGCAGGTTATTACACAAACTGCACTACCCACGCTCACCCTCGGGTAGCTTGGCACTGAGCAGTCAGGATAATTACAGAGGCAATGTGTAAAGCAAAGGCATAGCATGCCCCCACGGTAAATACACGGCAAAAAGAGAGACGTCACACCAAATATTGTTTTTAGTCAGCACACATATTAATCGATGCAACATGAATATCATGTATTTATGGGCATAAATCACACTTGCCAATATTATTAGCAGTACTAGGTCCAATCTTGTTGATAGGATTTCAATATACGCACACATGAGAAAAGTTATATTCTAAACCCCAAACAGCACCCGTATCTGGTGCAACACGTAGACAGTCTCAAGCCCACCCCCAAAATCCTATTACTGCAATATCACACAGTTTAAGGGTGCACCTTAGGCTACAATGGCATCAGTAATATGTACATACAAAGAATGATAACACTTTTTAGCAGCACCGAAGACCGGGGCCACCCGGGTAAAACCAGTGTAAACTTTATGTACTTTTGGCAGGAAATCAACATATAAACCATCACCGCCGTTTAGTATCGTTAATCACAGGTGGTCCACAGACTGTCACTCCCACACACTCACTCACTCTGCACCGTTACACGATGCAACAGGTACCAGACCAGTCTGTACAGGACACTCTCGTACACATACACACCGACACCCTAATGTGGTGCCACTAATACCCGGCATGTCAACGGATAACACACTGAAGACCCCAAGGCTCCAAGTCTCCCACCACCCTCCTATTTAAACCCACTGTCCCCGACACCCTGGATAGAAGATCACCAGCCCCTCCCTCCAGATACTAGGCCACACGTGGTCAAGGTCACACTTAGTCTGGGTCCCTGGAAAGCAAGTGGGGATATGTAGTCTAAATAAACAAGAGGTAGACGCAAACAAAAGGGTCTTGGCTACACTCGGGAAGTTCACCAATAGGTTGTAAAGCAGAAGCAGGTTTGGGGCAATAACTGGTTAGAAACAGGGCTCCGCCCGGGCCTTCTGATACCAGCCCAGTTCTGAGAAGCACAAAGGGGTCACTCAGTGTCTTGACCTGCTTCCGAACCTTTTCAGAAGTGTTCCTTTAGCCTAGTAATGTACTCTCCCACCTACCAGGCACCAAGACATCTCTGGGAGGGCCAGGTGGGAAGAGGGGTATTGGTCCACTGTGATGAGGCCTGTGATGGTGCCAGGAAGGTACAAGTGATGAATGGGAAATAACACAGGGAAACCACGGGGTCTGAGGAGCACCCCTTCTGGCACACGTTGATCAGGGTCATGCCCAGGCAATCCAAGCACAAGGTCTGGTGTGTGATACGATGAGATGCCACAATAACAACAAGAGGGTGAGGGAAAATCACTCTTGATCCCCCTGGTTAATGATAAATCAACAACAAAAGAGTGAACAGGGTAAGGAGCAAACTAAGAGTAACAGCGTGGGCAAAAACCAAAATAGTGTTTTAAAAGAACCCTCACTCACCAACCTAGTTGGTGACATGCTTCATCATCGGGTTCCCACCAGAGAGGCCGAATGCCTCTCTGGTGTGCTGCAACGCCTGAACTACAGCGGAGCTGGTTTTGATACAAAGGGGAGTGAAAATTTAAAAGGTGAATGGTTTTAACCAATAACCAATTTAATCCTGGCAAACCAAAAACCGAATAAAAACAAGTGAGTTGGACAAGAGCCGGCCAATTAGGTGGGACAAGGCTCATCCATTTTAGGGGGAGGTCAACATGTTTCAGCTTAATAAGCCCAGTCGGCTAAGCATTCGTCAGGACCAAGGGGAACACCACGGCGGTGTACACACGCTAAGGTGCACCCTAACTAGTGGCGTGTTTAAACGGTAAGACTCACTGTTTTACCGCAAAAGCCATCCTATAATTCAGGGGCTAGTAACGCCTGTAAAGGAAAAAACAGACATAACACACATAAAGACGTATACAGACAGACACTTTATGTCACTTGAATTGCTTATACTTTACGTGATTCAGGTGAACACAAATGGTAGGCCCATGCTGTGAAGCGGGAGTGGGTGTCAAATAACGTTATGTGGTTATAAAAACTCCCACAGTAGAGTGTGGTGCTCTGTAAGAGCTGGAGGACCTGTACATTTATAATTGTGTTTCGTCACGGTCCTACGCACTAATTGTGCCTGTGAAGAGGATCAATAAAAATATATATTGACTGGCCGACCAGCGATGTGCAGTCGACGAAGGCTAATTAGCCGTTGTGTATGCCGAAAAAGTAGCAGACTCGTGCAAGTGAAGTACATGCTGAAACGAGCGCACGTAGTGTTTGCCAGGCGCCGTTGCTCCAGTGCATGACTATCAATAGAGTATGTTAAAAACAACAACAACATGGAAAAAAGGGCTGAACTCTTACTCAGTAAATTGGTATTGTTTGCGTCATGGGTCCGAGAGGGGGGTAGTGAGCTATAGTATCTGTGGGGGTAGATAAACAGGAGAACCTTGTTTGTCTAGGTACTCATAAGTGAACCTCACTGGGACCAAAAGGAAACGGTAGTGAAGAAAATCTACTTACTTCCATGCTCGCACACTCCCGTAAAATACCTGGATCGGTCCTGCTCGGCCCGGATATTGGTGAGTGTGAAGCGAAACCGGAAGAAATACTAACGCAAACCCGTCACGTGATGCCAACAACGCGTGTCACGTGATCGCAACAGCGTACGTCAACGTGTGACGTCATCAGCAGGGGCGTGTAGTATCGGACGTGCTCCCAGATCTAATCCAATCGGGATTGGTCTTTTAGTGAAAAAAAAAAAAAAAAAAAAAAGGGGGGGGAACATGGCAGTTTATTATTGGAGAAGGGGGCACTCTCACTACGAAACCTTTGTCCCGGTCTTTAATATTTTGGAATGATAGGTAATTGCTGACTGTTTGTAAATGGCACGAAATGCCTAAAACCCTTCGAAAGATTTTACGTTTTATGAGGGTCTCCAAAGTGACAGCTGTCTAAAAGGACATATCGGTGTGAGGCACAGTGAAATTCATACCTATTTCCAAACAACCCCATTGATCAGGTGGATGAATTTACAGAGAGGGGGTGTTATGAAATCTTAGGCTATGCTGCAAGGAGGCCATCAGGGTGTTATCCTGTGTGGGTGGAAATCAACCCACACTTCAATTCTTGAAGATGGAGTTCCACGGGATGTTATCATTCAGACCTGTGAGGTGAGTCGAAAGGCGATAGACCCATCTTTGCTCTTTTTCAAAGAGTAGCTGCTGAGTGTTTTGTCCTGGTTTCAGTTTTTCAATGATTGACCAAGTCATGTCGTTTGTGGTGTGATTGGCCAAAAGAAAATGTTCTGTCAATTTGGTGCTTAGTTTCCGACAGCGAATGGTGCTGCGATGTTCGCAGATGCGCTGTTTTATTTTCCTCCCTGTCATTCCGACATATCTTAGTCCACAGGGACAAGTAATGAGGTACACAACGTCTGTGGAATTGCAGTTTGTGTGCGTTCTCTGCACCCATTGTTTCCCTGGTTCAAGGTCAAGATATTTTGAAGGGGTAGTCAGGTGGCAGACACTACATGAACCGCAAGGGTAGTGGCCAACAATAGGGGGAAGGCCCCACGCGCTGGTGATAGACTGATTCTGAACTTTGTCTAGTATCTTCGGGCGAGTATGGACCAAGGCATCCTTCAGACTTCTCGCTCTTTTGTAGGAAAATAAGGGTTTTTCCCAGTTGTGCTTATTGCTCGTCAGGATATTCCAGTGTTTTTTAATGGACTTACTGACTGCGTTCGATGCTGCATTGAAAGTAGTCACACAAGTGAGAGGTATGGAGTCCTGGTCATCTCTCACATGGTCTTCTAATAGAGCATCCCGATTTTGGTTACGGGCCCGCTTGTTGCTCTTGGAGAGGATCTTGTCAGGGTAACCTCGGGATTTCAGTTTCCAAGTAAGCTCTTGTGCTTGTTTTTTGTATACAGACACTTCGCTACAATTCCGACGTAGACGCAGATATTGCCCAAAGGGGAGGTTTTCCCTCAGGGGGCGAGGATGGTAACTGGAAAAGTGTAACAAATTGTTTTTTGCCGTAGGCTTATGATGAGTTTTGGTTTGGAGGGTGTCGCCTGTTCTGGTGATTACCATGTCCAGAAAAATCATCTCATCCTTATTGTGTGTATGGGTAAATCTAAGATGGGGATCACAAGTATTTACCCATCCAAAGAAATCCTGGAGGCGATACTCAGAGCCCTGCCAAATGATCAGCACATCGTCAATGTACCTTTTCCAAAAGAAAAGGTTTGACAGAAAAGGGTTATGTGGAGCCAAGATGAACTTGCTTTCAAAATCGAACACGTACAGCCCGGCTACCGAAGGCGCAAATGTGCTGCCCATTGAAGTTCCTGGGCCCGATTCACAGAACTAACTTAAGACAAAATCCTAAACTTACTACTTTTGGTATTCACAGAAGTTAGGATTGTGTCTTAAGTTTGTCTTAAGACAAACTTAAGACAGACTTAAGACAGACTTAAGTTAGGATTTTGTCTTAAGTTTGTCTTAAGTCTGTCTTAAGTCTGTCTTAAGTCTGTCTTAAGTTTGTCTTAAGTCTGTCTTAAGTCTGTCTTAAGTCTGTCTTAAGACAAACTTAAGACAAAATCCTAACTTCTGTGAATACCAAAAGTAGTAAGTTTAGGAATTTGTCTTAAGTTAGTTCTGTGAATCGGCCCCCCTGTGATTTGCTGATAAAGGTCACCCTTATATTCAAAGAAATTCCTTTTTAGTGCGAGAGTAGCACAACTAACAATGAATTCTCGCGGGGTGGTGTAGTTCCAGTCACTGGACTCAAGGGTGCGCCTCACGACATTGATGGTGTCATCCTGGGGGATACAGGTGTACAAACTTTCAATATCCATTGTCACCAGGAAGGATGCCCCATCTGGGAGAACAATCCCTTGAAGTAGTGCTAACAGACTCTTAGTGTCTTTAAGATAAGTGCTGGTTGATTGAATCAGTGGTTTCAGAAAGAAATCACAATAACGTGACAGGGGTTCCAGCAATGAACCGATACCGGACACAATGGGTCGGCCAGGAGGAGGTGTTCTGTTCTTATGTGTTTTGGGCAGGGTGTAAAAGTAAGGGATCTTGCCCTCACTGGTAGTGAGGAAAGTCGCTTCCTGTTTGGTGATACTACCATTAGCTTCGGCGTCCTGGACCAAATCATGAATGATACCTTGGAGTTCCAAGGATGGATCCGTAGTCAGAGGTGTATAGCTAATAGGATCATCTAGGAGACGTCTGCATTCCCTGTCATAGGCAGTAGAATCCTGAATGACTACTCCCCCACCCTTGTCTGCTGATTTAATCATGATATCCGTGTTCGATTGCAGAGAGAGTAGTGCTTGGAATTCGCCCGCCGTCATGTTCTTGAAGCGGTTGGGTTCGATGAAGGCTTCAACATCGTTAGAAACCGCCTGTTCGAATGCTGTGATTTCGGGCGGAATAGAGTGAGGGGGCGGTGTAAAATTGGATTTGACCTTAAATCCTGTATCACTCGGCGGAGATTCGGTGCTGTCCAAAGGTAATTTTTCAAAAAAGCTCTTGAGCTTAAGTTTCCTGAAAAAGTTAGAGAGTTCGCATCTCAGTTTGAAGCGATCAAAACTGGCTGTGGGTATAAAACCCAGCCCCTTTTCCAGGACTGAAGTTTCGTCGGTCGTGAGTGTCACGGATGACAGGTTCGTGATCAGACTCATTGGTTGCTGGGGCCTGCCCGTTGTGTCTTGCTCCTCGTATTGTCCCCCACTGCTTCGTCTTGTTGCCAGTGGACTTGGGTGGAGCCTCTTCTTCGGCCCGGCCTCTCCTGCCCCTCTCTAAAAAAGGGGGGCGGTATTGGTTCTGTTGGAACTGTGGAGGTGGAAAGAAACCGGGGTTCCAACCCATCATCGGGTGGAACGGGGGTGGTTGAAATGGGGGTTGTTGGTAGGGAAGCCAAGACTGATTGTTGTGTTGTCGTCTGTTTCTTCCTCTCCCCCGCTGATGAGCCTTATAGCTGCCGCTGCTTGAATCACTTCCAGTGGAACCATCAAGTGAGCTGTCAGTACCAAAGTCATTCTTGGTCGGTGGGGTGTACTCTGGGCTGGTATAAGGATATGCTCGCACATAGGACCATTTAGCCAGATCCTTTTGGAATTTTTGGGCTTTTGAATGAGTAAGAGAATCTTTGTATTCATTCATTTCTTTATTTAGTTCATCGAGCCGTTTCTTATAGCCAACTAGTGTTGATTTGAAATGGGTTTCCGTTAGTTGGATTTCCACCATTATGGCCTCCGAGAGCCTCAGTGCCGTTTTGATAATCAGCACCAGCCAATCCCTGGTGCAGTGCCAGGCGATTTGGGCCCATTCCTTCCTAAACTGTGCATCATCTAGGAAAATGCGGGGGGTATTGGTGACAAGTAGACCCTTGGGTGCTATATTGTTCCTGAGATATTCAGTGAGAATTGTGCCGTGAAGAATAGTGCGTATCCGCCCTCGTTTCTGCTCACTTAATTTATCCCACTCAGTGGTTTGTGAGATAGTTTGAGCAATAGAAGGATCAGAAAAAAGTGAGGGATCTGCCAAAAGGGCATCTACTCCCTCATTTTAGTAAGAGAGGCCCAGATTATCCATGATGCTGTGTTGAAGAGTCGCTAAATAAAAAGGCAAAACGAAGGGAAAAATACCCTCGCAGCTGTGCGCTGCCAAATATCACAATAACAACAAGAGGGTGAGGGAAAATCACTCTTGATCCCCCTGGTTAATGATAAATCAACAACAAAAGAGTGAACAGGGTAAGGAGCAAACTAAGAGTAACAGCGTGGGCAAAAACCAAAATAGTGTTTTAAAAGAACCCTCACTCACCAACCTAGTTGGTGACATGCTTCATCATCGGGTTCCCACCAGAGAGGCCGAATGCCTCTCTGGTGTGCTGCAACGCCTGAACTACAGCGGAGCTGGTTTTGATAGAAAGGGGAGTGAAAATTTAAAAGGTGAATGGTTTTAACCAATAACCAATTTAATCCTGACAAACCAAAACCCGAATAAAAACAAGTGAGTTGGACAAGAGCCGGCCAATTAGGTGGGACAAGGCTCATCCATTTTAGGGGGAGGTCAACATGTTTCAGCTTAATAAGCCCAGTCGGCTAAGCATTCGTCAGGACCAAGGGGAACACCACGGCGGTGTACACACGCTAAGGTGCACCCTAACCAGTGGCGTGTTTAAACGGTAAGACTCACTGTTTTACCGCAAAAGCCATCTTATAATTCAGGGGCTAGTAACGCCTGTAAAGGAAAAAACAGACATAACACACATAAAGACGTATACAGACAGACACTTTATGTCACTTGAATTGCTTATACTTTACGTGATTCAGGTGAACACAAATGGTAGGCCCATGCTGTGAAGCGGGAGTGGGTGTCAAATAACGTTATGTGGTTATAAAAACTCCCACAGTAGAGTGTGGTGCTCTGTAAGAGCTGGAGGACCTGTACATTTATAATTGTGTTTCGTTACGGTCCTACGCACTAATTGTGCCTGTGAAGAGGATCAATAAAAATATATATTGACTGGCCGACCAGCGATGTACAGTCGACGAAGGCTAATTAGCCGTTGTGTATGCCGAAAAAGTAGCAGACTCGTGCAAGTGAAGTACATGCTGAAACGAGCACTACTCTCTCTGCAATCGAACACGGATATCGTGATTAAATCAGCAGACAAGGGTGGGGGAGTAGTCATTCAGGATTCCACTGCCTATGACAGGGAATGCAGACGTCTCCTAGATGATCCTATTAGCTATACACCTCTGACTACGGATCCATCCTTGGAACTCCAAGGTATCATTCATGATTTGGTCCAGGACGCCGAAGCTAATGGTAGTATCACCAAACAGGAAGCGACTTTCCTCACTACCAGTGAGGGCAAGATCCCTTACTTTTACACCCTGCCCAAAACACATAAGAACAGAACACCTCCTCCTGGCCGACCCATTGTGTCCGGTATCGGTTCATTGCTGGAACCCCTGTCACGTTATTGTGATTTCTTTCTGAAACCACTGATTCAATCAACCAGCACTTATCTTAAAGACACTAAGAGTCTGTTAGCACTACTTCAAGGGATTGTTCTCCCAGATGGGCCATCCTTCCTTGTGACAATGGATATTGTAAGTTTGTACACCTGTATCCCCCAGGATGACACCATCAATATCGTGAGGCGCACCCTTGAGTCCAGTGACTGGAACTACACCACCCCGCGAGAATTCATTGTTAGTTGTGCTACTCTCGCACTAAAAAGGAATTTCTTTGAATATAAGGGTGACCTTTTTAAGCAAATCACAGGAACTTCAATGGGCAGCACATTTGCGCCTTCGGTAGCCGGGCTGTACGTGTTCGATTTTGAAAGCAAGTTCATCTTGGCTCCACATAACCCTTTTCTGTCAAACCTTTTCTTTTGGAAAAGGTACATTGACGATGTGCTGATCATTTGGCAGGGCTCTGAGGATCGCCTCCAGGATTTCTTTGGATGGGTAAATACTTGTGATCCCCATCTTAGATTTACCCATACACACAATAAGGATGAGATGATTTTTCTGGACGTGGTAATCACCAGAACAGGCGACACCCTCCAAACCAAAACTCATCATAAGCCTACGGCAAAAAACAATTTGTTACACTTTTCCAGTTACCATCCTCGCCCCCGGAGGGAAAACCTCCCCTTTGGGCAATATCTGCGTCTACGTCGGAATTGTAGCGAAGTGTCTGTATACAAAAAACAAGCACAAGAACTTACTTGGAAACTGAAATCCCGAGGTTACCCTGACAAGATCCTCTCCAAGAGCAACAAGCGGGCCCGTAACCAAAATCGGGATGCTCTATTAGAAGACCATGTGAGAGATGACCAGGACTCCATACCTCTCACTTGTGTGACTACTTTCAATGCAGCATCGAACGCAGTCAGTAAGTCCATTAAAAAACACTGGAATATCCTGACGAGCAATAAGCACAACTGGGAAAAACCCTTATTTTCCTACAAAAGAGCGAGAAGTATGAAGGATGCCTTGGTCCATACTCGCCCGAAGATACTAGACAAAGTTCAGAATCAGTCTATCACCAGCGCGTGGGGCCTTCCCCCTATTGTTGGCCACTACCCTTGCGGTTCATGTAGTGTCTGCCACCTGACTACCCCTTCAAAATATCTTGACCTTGAACCAGGGAAACAATGGGTGCAGAGAACGCACACAAACTGCAATTCCACAGACGTTGTGTACCTCATTACTTGTCCCTGCGGACTAAGATATGTGGGAATGACAGGGAGGAAAATAAAACAGCGCATCTGCGAACATCGCAGCACCATTCGCTGTCGGAAACTAAGCACCAAATTGACAGAACATTTTCTTTTGGCCAATCACACCACAAACGACATGACTTGGTCAATCATTGAAAAACTGAAACCAGGACAAAACACTCAGCAGCTACTCTTTGAAAAAGAGCAAAGATGGGTCTATCGCCTTTCGACTCACCTCACAGGTCTGAATGATAACATCCCGTGGAACTCCATCTTCAAGAATTGAAGTGTGGGTTGATTTCCACCCACACAGGATAACACCCTGATGGCCTCCTTGCAGCATAGCCTAAGATTTCATAACACCCCCTCTCTGTAAATTCATCCACCTGATCAATGGGGTTGTTTGGAAATAGGTATGAATTTCACTGTGCCTCACACCGATATGTCCTTTTAGACAGCTGTCACTTTGGAGACCCTCATAAAACGTAAAATCTTTCGAAGGGTTTTAGGCATTTCGTGCCATTTACAAACAGTCAGCAATTACCTATCATTCCAAAATATTAAAGACCGGGACAAAGGTTTCGTAGTGAGAGTGCCCCCTTCTCCAATAATAAACTGCCATGTTCCCCCCCCCCTTTTTTTTTTTTTTTTCACTAAAAGACCAATCCCGATTGGATTAGATCTGGGAGCACGTCCGATACTACACGCCCCTGCTGATGACGTCACACGTTGACGTATGCTGTTGCGATCACGTGACACGCGTTGTTGGCATCACGTGACGGGTTTGCGTTAGTATTTCTTCCGGTTTCGCTTCACACTCACCAATATCCGGGCCGAGCAGGACCGATCCAGGTATTTTACGGGAGTGTGCGAGCATGGAAGTAAGTAGATTTTCTTCACTACCGTTTCCTTTTGGTCCCAGTGAGGTTCACTTATGAGTACCTAGACAAACAAGGTTCTCCTGTTTATCTACCCCCACAGATACTATAGCTCACTACCCCCCTCTCGGACCCATGACGCAAACAATACCAATTTACTGAGTAAGAGTTCAGCCCTTTTTTCCATGTTGTTGTTGTTTTTAACATACTCTATTGATAGTCATGCACTGGAGCAACGGCGCCTGGCAAACACTACGTGCGCTCGTTTCAGCATGTACTTCACTTGCACGAGTCTGCTACTTTTTCGGCATACACAACGGCTAATTAGCCTTCGTCGACTGCACATCGCTGGTCGGCCAGTCAATATATATTTTTATTGATCCTCTTCACAGGCACAATTAGTGCGTAGGACCGTAACGAAACACAATTATAAATGTACAGGTCCTCCAGCTCTTACAGAGCACCACACTCTACTGTGGGAGTTTTTATAACCACATAACGTTATTTGACACCCACTCCCGCTTCACAGCATGGGCCTACCATTTGTGTTCACCTGAATCACGTAAAGTATAAGCAATTCAAGTGACATAAAGTGTCTGTCTGTATACGTCTTTATGTGTGTTATGTCTGTTTTTTCCTTTACAGGCGTTACTAGCCCCTGAATTATAGGATGGCTTTTGCGGTAAAACAGTGAGTCTTACCGTTTAAACACGCCACTGGTTAGGGTGCACCTTAGCGTGTGTACACCGCCGTGGTGTTCCCCTTGGTCCTGACGAATGCTTAGCCGACTGGGCTTATTAAGCTGAAACATGTTGACCTCCCCCTAAAATGGATGAGCCTTGTCCCACCTAATTGGCCGGCTCTTGTCCAACTCACTTGTTTTTATTCGGTTTTTGGGTTGCCAGGATTAAATTGGTTATTGGTTAAAACCATTCACCTTTTAAATTTTCACTCCCCTTTCTATCAAAACCAGCTCCGCTGTAGTTCAGGCGTTGCAGCACACCAGAGAGGCATTCGGCCTCTCTGGTGGGAACCCGATGATGAAGCATGTCACCAACTAGGTTGGTGAGTGAGGGTTCTTTTAAAACACTATTTTGGTTTTTGCCCACGCTGTTACTCTTAGTTTGCTCCTTACCCTGTTCACTCTTTTGTTGTTGATTTATTATACGATGAGATGCACCAGACACTTCAGGTCACACAACTAAGAATTGCAAATTCTGTACCTCTCTGGAAATAAAGCACTCTGTTTGGCACACGTTGATGTAGGTTGCGCCTACAGCGCATCCTCCATGCACGCCAGCCCACTTCTGCACATTGTGTCCTCCATGTATGCCAGCACACTGCTGCACAATGCATCCACCATGCATGCCAGCACACTACTGCACAGAGCGTCCTCCATGCACAGCATGAATCCAGGCAGCACCAGCATGCCATGATAACCACCAGCCTTTCCTTCCCTGAAAGCCATTCAGTGTAAAAAAAAGCCACACAAAATGGCGCCATGATTGAGAAGTCTTCTGCCTCCATGACACTAATTGGGGTGGCATGCACTAAATGTAGACAGAGCCCCCCTCCCCTGTGTCCCTGAACTGTTGTTGTACAGATCAAGATGCCCACTAGCGTGACTTCTGGTGGACACACATATGGTGTATTTGCATATGTGCTAATTCTGTACAGTTTTGCTGCACTCAGTAACACTGCATGGAATTAGTGCACATATAAGTACCACTACCAGGCAAAATCGTGGGTGTGGTTTACATACTTAGAGTATGGAAGTGGAGTTTGCAGATGCTGCCAATTTTATGGCAAAGACCGGAGGCTCATATTATGCTTTCTTATCTTGCATTTTATTCAATAGCAGCCAAGATAAGTAACAGAACTACAGTTCCCAGGGGCGCAGGAAACAAAACTGGCCAATGGGGACGTAGAAAAATTGAACAGTAGTGACCAATCATAGAGACACAATCCAATAAACGTCACAACTGACTGCGCAGCTTCCTCTTTTCTTGCTGCTCGCAGTCCAGATAAGTGACTTATCTTTGCTCTCCCTTCTATTGTGGTTGTTTACATTGTTTTCAAAATATTATGGCTGTTACGCTGGCTTTTCTTGTTGTATTAATGCCTTAGGAGCTTGTGCTTCGCTACAGCGCCAAGTTTCAATAACGTTGTGCCCCCAAGCTGTGCTCTCCCCCCTTGCAGGTTCCTTCGGTGGTTTGCACCGTCACGTGCTTAGTGCCCTCGCTCGCGCTCACCTTCAACGGTGTTTTGTTCCCTCACCGCTAGCGTTCTTCAAGTTAACGCGTCAGGAATTTTAAACGCGAGGCATTTCTTCCTTCCTCTCAGCGCCTGGCTCTCCTTCCCGTGTGCTCCAGTGAAGCTAATTTCCTCGTACACGCCCCTGGGAGGCTGCTGGTGCTTAGCTCCTCCCCTCATCTCAAAAGTTAACCCCTTGTTGCCTCTTTCTTTGATATTTTGATAATAATGAGTGCTGATAGCTCTCCTGAGCGTGGCCACCCTTCAGAAGAAGGCGAAGCATTCAAACAGGATTTGAACAAATTTATTAATGCTTCTGTTGAGAATGCCGTGGAGTCTTCCATGAAACGCATGTCTAAAGCCATGCAGAACACAATGTTAAGTCTTTTGTCCAAAGCTTTGGCCCAGTCTGCGGGGGATAGCAGACCAAAAAAGGTGGTTTCCTCTGCTTCTATTCTTTCAAATACTGCGTCATCACTGAATGGCGAGGCTTCCTCGCTCTTGATTGAGGACAAAGTGCCTCCCAGGCCTCCTTACTTGGAGGGGAATATAGGTACCCAGGGAAAACGCAAACACAAATCCAAACACGCAGAGGCTCCCAAGAAATTGGTTATTTCCACCATTTTGGACACTGACGATGACATGGATGACGCTGATGATTTATTTGATATCTTTGATGTTTCTGATCCTCCTTCCCTTCCCTTCAAAAAATCTAAGTCAGATTCCTTTTCCTTTGAGCCTGTTTTTGATTCTGAGGGGGTCCCGATGTTTGACCCGTCATCTATACGTCACCCCAATTCTACAGAATGGGCACCTGCTTTCCATGTGGGGGAATATATTTCAGCCAGATTACGCCTCCCTATAGATACCGCTGTCAGGTCAAGATTAAAATCTGAATGTCCCAAACCATCCTTGCCTGACAAAGTTACCATGGTTCCTGCCATTGACCAGCCCTTACTTACCTTTTTCTCTAAATTTGATAAAGATCCCCGTAAAGGGGTGGACAAAGCCTGGGCCACGTGTCAAGACAAACTCCTTGACGTTGTGGCTCCTTTGGCGCGCATCTTTGATATGGCAGAGGCTTCTCGCTTAGATGGTTCCGACCTGTCAGCCGAGGAGATATCTTTATGGGTCCAACGCGCTTTTTGCCTCCTCGGCAATGCCAACGCCGCCATCACTCACGAGCGGCGTAAAGGTCTCTTAATCAAGCTAGACCCCAAATTGGCCAATTTAGCCCCACAGGATCCAGGCAGTAAAGCCAATGGTCTTCTCTTCGGAGACACTCTGGTCAAGGATCTCAGCAGATTTGTGTCCACTTATGCATCTCTGGATAAGGCACAGCAGTCAATAAAAAAGGTTTTTTCTCCCCGGGTTTTTGGACGGGCTAGCAGAGGCAGGGGTCGCTCTACCGGCCGTTCTTTCCACAATCAAGGCTCCAGAGGTTCTTCCTCCTACAATCAAGAATACAAACCCCAGTTCTACCCTCAACGTGGCAGAGATTTCAGTGGTCGCGGCCAGAAAAACTACCGCAACAACAACTTCAACCAGCAAGGTAGGTCTTTCGCCTCCTCCCCCTGTGGGAGGTCGCTTAAAACAGTTTCTTTCCAAATGGCAGACAATCAGTGCAGATCCTTGGGTTCTAAACACTGTTCAAGGCTATCTTATAGAGCTTTATTCTCCGCCTTTCCAAACTGTGTTACCTCCTCCCATGGTGTTTTCCCTAAGCATGCAAACCCTGATCTCGGCAGAGATTCACTCCCTTCTTCACAAACAAGCCATCCTAATCGCCCCCTTCGATCCTTCAGGTTTCCTAAGCTCCATCTTCTTAGTCCAGAAAAAGAACAAAAAACTGCGTCCTGTAATCAACCTCAAATGGTTCAACCAGTTTGTGGTGTATCGTCACTTCGAAATGGAGACTATTCTTCATCTCCGAGATACTCTTCGTCCAAACGACTGGATGGTCCGCCTGGACTCACAAGACGCTTATCTCACAATTCCCATTCATCACTCTCATACCAAATTTCTCCAGTTCCATTGGTTGAACGTCACCTATCGTTTCACCTCCCTTCCATTCGGTCTCTCCTCCGCCCCTTGGTGCTTTACAAAACTCCTGAAACCGGTGGTGGCCTTTCTGCGATCCCTCGGGATCAGACTGATCATTTATCTAGACGATATTCTCCTTATGAGCTCAGACAAACAACTACTTCCCTCCCACCTTCATGTCACTCAATCCCTTCTCTTGGATCTGGGCTTCCTTCTCAACTTCAAAAAATCTATGCTCATTCCGTCTCAGAACATAGAGTTCTTGGGTTTCCTAGTCGAGTCAGCTGCCGCCTCTCTTCGTCTCCCGCAGTCAAAAGTTTCAACGATCAAGTCGGAAATCTCTTCCGTTCTTCGGTCCTCCCTCATTTCTCTGAGATCACTGGCAAGAATTGTCGGTCTTCTCTCTGCGTCCATTCAGGCCATCTTTCCGGGTCCTCTCCATTATCGCGCTCTCCAGCGTCTAAAAATCAGACAACTTCGCCAGGGATTGGCTTACTCCGATCTTATCGCCCTAGATCAAGAATCTCGCGACGAACTTCAATGGTGGATAGACCATTTAGATGCGTGGAACGGTCGCACTATCTTCGCTACGGCCCCCGATCTTGTATTAGAATCAGATGCAAGCCTGTCGGGTTGGGGCGCCCGTTGTGGTCAAACCTCGACTGGAGGTACATGGTCTCGCGAGGAGTCCAAATTGCACATCAATTGTTTAGAGATGCTTGCAGGTTCCTTTGCGATCCAAAGCCTCTCGAAAAACAGAGTTCGGTGTTCTATCCTACTTTGCATGGACAATGTTTCTGCAGTCCGCTACATCAACCATCTCGGTGGCACCAAGTCCAAGCCTCTGGAGGAACTGGCAAAAAGTCTTTGGGAGTATTGTCTGTCAAATCAGCTTTCTCTGACGGCGAGTATCTGCCGGGAGACCTCAATTCCGTGGTGGACTGGCACTCTCGACATCTTCGAGACTCCAGCGATTGGAAGCTCTTACCATCCGTCTTCCTGTCCCTCTCTCACAAATGGGGTCCTTTCTAGATAGACCTCTTCGCTTCCCGCCTCACTGCTCAGTTGCCCCGTTTTTTCAGCTGGCGACCGGACCCTTCCGTGTTAGCGACGGATGCTTTCCTTCAGGATTGGTCCCTTCATCTCAACTACGCCTTTCCTCCTTTTCCCATGATCAACCGGGTTCTTTCTCAGCTGCGTCGGCAATCGACGTCCATAGTCTTGGTAGTCCCGTTCTGGCAATCTCAGACTTGGTTCCCGTCCCTCTTGGAAATGGCGGAAGACTTTCCGGTCCATCTCCCGGAGCGAGTGGACCTGCTCCTGAATCCGCTGGGCTTTCCTCACAGCCTTATCCTGAACAACTCTCTGGTCCTGTCTGCTTGGAAGGTATCCGGCCTTCCCCTGTTGACGTCCTCATTTCGCAGGAAGCTTCTCTCTTCATCAGCAAAGCCTGGGCCCCTGGAACCTCAAAGGCGTACAAATTCGCTTGGTCTCTTTGGGCAAGCTGGTGTTTGGAAAGGCATATTGATCCCCTTTCAGCCCCTTTGAACTTTGTGGTAAATTTCCTGGCCTCCGAAGCCAGTGCGGGAAAGTCCTATAGAACCGTTAACTTGTATAGGTCAGCTATTTCCCTTAACCATGCCCCTCTTGATGGCAAGCCCATTGGCTCTCATCCCCTTATTTGCTGCCTGTTGAAAGGAGTTTGCTGTTCCAAACCTCCGTTGGCTAAGTATTCCAGTTTATGGGCTGTTTCTGTTGTACTCAGGTTATTTTCTGATTGGCCAGATAATGCTTCTCTGTCTCTTAAAATGTTGTCTGCCAAACTTAAAATGCTGTTATGCCTTGTTTCCATTAAACGGGTTTCTGATGTCAAGGCCTTGGACATTTCAGGCCGTCAATTTTCCCCTACAGGTGTTGTGTTCCAGATTCACAGACGTACAAAAAACAATTTGAATTCTGTGTTCTACCCTTATTTTCCCTCTCATCCCAAACTTTGTATAGGGCAATGTCTAAAGATATACGAACAAAGGACTGCTAATCTCAGAACGCCCTCCCATTCCCAACTTCTCATTTCCTTCCCCAACCCTCATCTCCCTGTTTCCTCTGCTACCCTTGCCCGTTGGGTTCGTTGGGTTATGTCCCTAGCAGGTATTGACGTCTCCGTTTTCGGAGCTCATTCCACCAGGGGAGCCGTGGCCTCTAAGGCCTTTTGGGCAGGCTCCCGCCTCGAGGACATTCTGAGATCAACAGACTGGACTAATGATAATGTTTTTCGAATGTTTTATTGTAAACCTATTGACTCTGTTTCTTCTCTGGTGGTTAATATGCTTTGAACAAGCAGAATAGGAGCCTCCGGTCTTGCCATAAAATGTAGATTTTCCTTGTAATTATGATGGAAAGTCTTAATTTTATTAAAGACACAGAGGCGAGTATTATCCCGCCGCTGCACTACTAACACGTGTTCTCCCTCCCTTTAGCGAATCCGGCCTTGCCCCCTGCATCGTCGTGATCTTCCAGTCCAACATCGGAGGTGGTCTTCTTCGGCGCAGATCTTCTTTCCTTCCAGTTCGGAGCCGTCGCCGCAGACGTCTGCTGCTAACTCTCCTGCGGTACAAAAGAGGGTGGTGATGGACGGAGCATCAGAACCAATCAAACACTCACACCCAGTCAACAGATCAGGGTTTGATCCATCACCATTCTTTAGCCCACTCTGCCACCCCAGTTCAGACATGGCCATATGCAAATCAGTCTGACCCTGTGCCTCATGGGAACAGTCCAGCCCGAACTGCCAAGCCATGCCTTCCCTGGACCGGAAACAAGCTTCCTAGGACCGGTTTTTGGCATTTCAGCCGTATTCAGCCAGGCTTGCTTGAATCCAGTGGCAAAGGGAGCAAGGGACTCACGTCTGAGCATACCCTGCCAACTTATGGCGAACAAAGCGGTACAAAAGAGGGTGGTGATGGACGGAGCATCAGAACCAATCAAACACTCACACCCAGTCAACAGATCAGGGTTTGATCCATCACCGTTCTTTAGCCCACTCTGCCACCCCAGTTCAGACATGGCCATATGCAAATCAGTCTGACCCTGTGCCTCATGGGAACAGTCTAGCCCGAACTGCCAAGCCATGCCTTCCCTGGACCGGAAACAAGCTTCCTAGGACCGGTTTCTGGCATTTCAGCCGTCTTCAGCCAGGCTTGCTTGAATCCAGTGGCAAAGTGAGCAAGGGACTCACGTCTGAGCATACCCAGCCAACTTATGGCGGACAAAGCGGTACAAAAGAGGGTGGTGATGGACGGAGCATCAGAACCAATCAAACACTCACACCCAGTTAACAGATCAGGGTTTGATCAATCACCGTTCTTTAGCCCACTCTGCCACCCCAGTTCAGACATGGCCATATGCAAATCAGTCTGACCCTGTGCCTCATGGGAACAGTCCAGCCCGAACTGCCAAGCCATGCCTTCCCTGGACCGGAAACAAGCTTCCTAGGACCGGTTTCTGGCATTTCAGCCGTCTTCAGCCAGGCTTGCTTGAATCCAGTGGCAAAGTGAGCAAGGGACTCACGTCTGAGCATACCCTGCCAACTTATGGCGAACAAAGCGGTACAAAAGAGGGTGGTGATGGACGGAGCATCAGAACCAATCAAACACTCACACCCAGTCAACAGATCAGGGTTTGATCCATCACCGTTCTTTAGCCCACTCTGCCACCCCAGTTCAGACATGGCCATATGCAAATCAGTCTGACCCTGTGCCTCATGGGAACAGTCCAGCCCGAACTGCCAAGCCATGCCTTCCCTGGACCGGAAACAAGCTTCCTAGGAGCGGTTTCTGGCATTTCAGCCGTCTTCAGCCAGGCTTGCTTGAATCCAGTGGCAAAGTGAGCAAGGGACTCACGTCTGAGCATACCCTGCCAACTTATGGCGAACAAAGCGGTACAAAAGAGGGTGGTGATGGACGGAGCATCAGAACCAATCAAACACTCACACCCAGTTAACAGATCAGGGTTTGATCAATCACCGTTCTTTAGCCCACTCTGCCACCCCAGTTCAGACATGGCCATATGCAAATCAGTCTGACCCTGTGCCTCATGGGAACAGTCCAGGCCGAACTGCCAAGCCATGCCTTCCCTGGACCGGAAACAAGCTTCCTAGGACCGGTTTCTGGCATTTCAGCCGTCTTCAGCCAGGCTTGCTTGAATCCAGTGGCAAAGTGAGCAAGGGACTCACGTCTGAGCATACCCTGCCAACTTATGGCGAACAAAGCGGTACAAAAGTGGGTGGTGATGGACGGAGCATCAGAACCAATCAAACACTCACACCCAGTCAATAGATCAGGGTTTGATCCATCACCGTTCTTTAGCCCACTCTGCCACCCCAGTTCAGACATGGCCATATGCAAATCAGTCTGACCCTGTGCCTCATGGGAACAGTCCAGCCCGAACTGCCAAGCCATGCTTTCCCTGGACCGGAAACAAGCTTCCTAGGACCGGTTTCTGGCATTTCAGCCGTCTTCAGCCAGGCTTGCTTGAATCCAGTGGCAAAGTGAGCAAGGGACTCACGTCTGAGCATACCCTGCCAACTTATGGCGAACAAAGCGGTACAAAAGAGGGTGGTGATGGACGGAGCATCAGAACCAATCAAACACTCACACCCAGTCAACAGATCAGGGTTTGATCCATCACCGTTCTTTAGCCCACCCTGCCACCCCAGTTCAGACATGGCCATATGCAAATCAGTCTGACCCTGTGCCTCATGGGAACAGTCCAGCCCGAACTGCCAAGCCATGCCTTCCCTGGACCGGAAACAAGCTTCCTAGGACCGGTTTCTGGCATTTCAGCCGTCTTCAGCCAGGCTTGCTTGAATCCAATCCTGGTCCTGGTCAATTTTGGTTCAAGAAGCTTGTTCATGGACTTTGGCGTTTTCCATAGTTTTGGCAATTGTTCCATTGTTTTCTGGCTTTATCTGATCTGCTCGTCAGCGAAAAGATGAAGCTGTGCAGTCAGTTGTGACGTTTATTGGATTGTATCTCTATGATTGGTCACTACGTTTCGTTTTTTCTACGTCCCCATTGGCCAGTTTTGTTTCCTGCGCCCCTGGGAACTGTAGTTCTGTTACTTGTCTTGGCTGCTATTGAATAAAATGCAAGATAAGAAAGCATAATACTCGCCTCCGTGTCTTTAATAAAATTAAGACTTTCCGTCATAATTACTAGGAAAATCTACATTTTGCTCTCTAACAACTAATAACTTGTAAGAAGGCTGTAACAGATTTCTGCTTATTATATCATCTTCAGATCCATTATACTGAATTTTCAGTGGCAGATTTTCTTATGCATTTATTTACCCATGAATTTATTCATGTAACCCACAAGGTAAACATGTGAGGCTGGCATTTTATTTCAGGGCACACGCCAACACTATGTGATATCCAGTGGTCGAAGTGGGGGGAAAAAAATAGGGGAACTGTGGGCGGAGAATCAGAGGGCAGGAATAACCCGTAGATTGGATCAGTGGGCGGAGTCAGAGGTGTGACAGAAGGAGCAAAATATCCCAATTTTCTGTATTTTTTTCCCATTTCACTGACCAGTTGCAGCTTATTACATTATTTATTTTAACCAATGGATACACATGTTTACTTAAGGTTTAATATGAGTTATTGACATTAAAATACATTCACAAAGTGGGATACGTTTCCAATCACAGAATGTCCCAAATATCCTTAAAAGTGGAATCGCAAGCCATTTGTCTCCCAGCCATGGAATTTCTGTCATCAGCACTTCTCCTCCCTTTTTCCACAAGAGCAGTTAAAACATGAATGGCAAAATATCTTAGTTTGCAATTGTTTTCCACATAATTATGGCTCTGCCATATTTGCCACATAATACATCATCTGCATAATGTGATGATTTTTAACTAGTAAATTGTTTATAGCTCAAACGGATCAAAAGTTCCTAAAAAATGTGACTTTTGCTGCTGTGAAGTGAAGGGGCCTTTGCAAAGGTTGACAGGTCATTTTTCTCTCTGCTGCAGTTGTATGATCCACTGGTACTAAAAAGGAAAAATCTTTGCAGAGACTGTTAGCAAGTGTAAAAATCACAAAATAATAAAGTATCAGAAAATTTACAGCACCACTAATACCAATGTAGGGTGTCAGAGCATTTTACATCACACATATTACACAGAGACAATCAATCTTATGTGTGTAAATCACTGTATAGGAAACGTTATATAAGACAAAGGACTACAAGGTGGAGGAGTCACATGACAACCATACTAGTAGGCAGCCTAGTTTATTAGGGATTGGTCTGGAGAAACACAAACTCAGAATTTAAAATGTAATGCCATGGTTGGTAGTTCTCTTTAATAATCAGAATTAATTTCTACCCAAATCAACCCTTTTTCTGCAACATTAGGATACTCAAAGACTGGGGAAATAGCCATAACACTCTAATTTATACCTTCCAGTTTGCATGCAGCTCTTACACAACAATTAAGAGCTCACTGTTCTATGTTAGGATTTTAACTTATTAACTGCAAGTAACAATAGGGTCTCTCTGACAAAAGCAGTAACCCACTGACCTATTTACATTATGTTTACTTTGTGATCTGTATGGTACATGTTCTTAGCAGTAGGCACATTAATCCTCTGCACTTCCTTTCCATGACTCAAAACGTCCACTAGACAAAACACCATCTCTCTAATAAGAACATTAACCACTGGAGTTATCACAACATTTTTATTGTTGCCGAAAATTGTTGGAGGCCAGGAAGGAGGCAGCAAGTGTTTTTAAAACCATTTTATACCGGCAAACACGACGCCTCCACCTAAAGTCAGCGCCAGCAGCGGTCCATGCAGGTAACTGCGGTGGGCCCGGGTGAGGGGGGATTTAGAGGGACCATGCAGAGGGAAAATGAATTATTTATTTAATTTAACCTCTGCATCATCCTTCGAAATCCCCCCTTACCCAGCCCCTCTGCTCCACCGCTGTTACCTGCACGGACCGCGGCTAGTCAGTGCCTGGTGCACACTGCTCTAGACCCACCCTGCTCAAGGATCCTGTGACCCCAGTGACAGAGTCACTGTCACTCTATGGTGTGCTGCTTCATAGGCCTGCCTGCAAGACTGGAGGTGAACGTCAGAATGAATTGTGGCGGACAGGCCTTCAAGGTTAACCTACACTTGCTACTGTTATAGGGTCCACCTGCTAAGACACCAGGGCTTTTTAGATCTTGTGGGGCCTTTTAAGGTTTAGCATGGGAATGTGCTCCCTCAGGGGGAGTGGTCTGGTGGACTGGTCATAAAGGCTGAACTTGGTTCCCAGTTCAAAATTCAGCAGCGCTGACCATAGTGCCACATCCTCTCCTCCACTGAACATCATACTGCCCTATTGAGAGAAACCAAACTTGCACTGAACTGACCCGCTATAAGCACCTGGATGCATGCAACTCAATTCAAATTACACACTAAATAGAAGCAATATGCTGCCTAAATAAAAATTAACAAAATCCTAGAAAACGCAAACACTCATAGAGAATGCAATATTAAGTAAAGCATGTGAAATGTAACTAGGTACAACATGGTTGCCTTTTTCTTTTTACATTAATTATTCAGAAATTAGTGAGTGTGTTTGCCTTAAAAGTTAAGTCCATGTCTATAGGGTCCAGAAGGGGCCCGTTTCAATGCCCATTGCTTATATCCTTACAAAACGTAAGCAGTGTGGTTTAAAAAGACCACGTTTGTGAATACAGAGCCGCAGTATGCATTTTGTTTTCCAAATCAACCATCAAGCAGGTATTTCAGTACCTCCAGGAATAGTGCACTTTCCCACCTAGAAAAAACAATGTTGTTCAAAGACCTAGGTGAAAACAAAAGTAGTGGCGCTAATGTGTTTAGGGGAGAATAAATCAGTCTGGCCACCTTGCAACCACTCTGTCTTGCTATAGTTAGTTAGTTGGTTATTTTTCATATTTTGAATGTTTATTTCTCTCCACCCCGAGGCTGCACTTAGAACTTCAAAAATGTTGGGGAAAGCCGACGTATCCTGCAAGTGTTTTTCTTTTTTGGATCCATTTCACAGGGGAGCAAATAAACGAAAGGAGGAAAGAGAAGGTAATACGAGTTTCTTGAAGTCTCGGTTTTACTAAATGAGGAGGAGCGCGACAGTAAGAGAGGGAAGAGAGAGGGGGAACAAAAAGGGGGTGGGGGCAGCTGCCAGCGGCAGGGGAACTAGACAATGTCTTTGTCTTCTTTGGGCACGAAGGAAAAGACAGAGTCCTTTTCCTTCTCTGCCAGTTTCGCCCGTACTGATATCGCTTAGCAGGTTAAGGCCGGCTGGCTGGGAATGAAGAGGCTTGCTTGCAGCCCGGTTCCGCTGACTGAGGGGGCCCCTGGAGTGTGGGGCCCCCCCGCACCAGGAGGGCTAATGGGGCCTGTGTTACGCCCCTGTTTTGCATGCTTCAAGGGTATTTAACACAACCAGCAAGTCGTCAATAAATTGGGCTAAGACATAGTTACAAGGCATGACCTGAGTCTCAAAATTCTTTTTGAGAATCTGGTTAAAAATGGAAGGACTCTCCGTATACCCTTGTGGAACTCGGCAGCATGCTAAAGCATGGTTGCTGAGCCTGAATACAAAGAGGAATTGACTGTCCTCATGCAAGGTTATGGAGAAGAGCACATGGCACATATTAATAATAGCAAACCACTCTGCCTCATGTGGATTTTGAAATAATATTACAGCAGGATTCACTATCACAGGACAACAGGAAAACCATATTATTGATCTTTGCAGGGTCCTGCACTGTGCAGAGCGTACCACTAGAGTTCTGCAGGCCCATAATGGGTGAGTTACATGGCCTCCTTTAATATCAGTGAGTATACCTTGTTGAACCATTGTCTTGATCACTAGTTATTTTAGTAATCATTGCAGGGGTCAAATTATACTGCGGTGTTCTGGGATATTCCACATTCAGCTTTGACTTTATTTGTCCCTTACTTCAAAAACATCCCAAACTTCTGGTCTCACTGAATCTTTAGAATATAAAGGCAAGTCTTCTGTAACCCTGGCCAAAAAGCTCCGCTCCGCGAGTTTGCAGATTTTTGGCAACTTCGCATTCCGAGTAGAACGTAGAGTTACCAAAAACTCGCCGCTCCACAGCAGAGCGGAGATTTTTTTTAGTTTTGCGCTAAACATAAGTTTTTGCGCTTACGATAGCGACTTACCGGGATGCCAGCGATTGCCGACGAGATTTCCCATCTGTTTGCGAGCACCACAAGATTTGGTAGCCGGCACCACGGTCCCGCGAACACGTCACTCGGGCACGCCATCAGACTTCGTGCGAAAGTTTGTGAAGATCGCGATCCCGAACACGCAGAATTTGCAATCTGGAGAAGAGTCTCTCTCGAGCAGCATCAAAACTTTTTCGAAATGATGATTTGGATTAACAAAACTCATCAGATTTTACAATTTGGCTGTACTTATTTGTGCAAGGTGTTCTTGTTCTTTTTTTACTTTTTTTTTTAAGAGGAAGGAAGTGCCCCATTGTCTCCAACTTCCTGTTCCTGCCCAGAAGGTTCCTCCAAGTGCTTTGTCCATCTCCTGTTCACTTTTCATTTGGATTTGGATCTGGAAGGATCCCTTTTTTGTCTGCTGCATCATATATCATTGGATTTGAGGACTTTTACTATTGAGATTTCAAAAGTAAGTTGAAAAATTGCTGTTGTTTGTTTGAGTGGTGCATTGCACCTACATTTTTAGTACTCTTCATCGTTTTGTTTTAAATGTATTGTGGTGGGTGGCATGTAGTTTCAGTAGGGGCCTAGTTGTTTCTTTGTATGTAACTTTTCTTCTAGTTTTGGTTTATAAAGAAAACAAGCTGCAAAGTTCACTACATTTTCTCCAACTTTTGAAATCAATTTGCAATTTTAATTTAATTCACTAGGCCAGTAGTCTGACAATAGGCCTTTCAGCCATTAGGTCCAGAGCTACTCATGGGGGCATGAAACAACTGTTTCTGTGACGTCTGTTGAATTTAAAAATCATTTAGGGCATGGATGGCATTGGATTGAAATACAAAATGTTTTTTTTTTAGGTTTTTCACTTTTTTTTCATTTCTGTTAAATAAATCCCTTTGTTGGATGTGTGTGGTTGTTGTGTACCTTGCAAACCTTTTTTAGCCCTGTGGATTTTCACTTTTGGCATTGTTGTATTAAAGCTGTGTTGTTTAGCATGCCTCCTTTGTCTTGCCAGTGTGTGAGTGTGTTTGTTTGTAACAGTGGGCCAGCATTTATCTTGGCTGAGCCTCTCTGTGTGGCCAGGCACCATTTTGTAAAGTCTGTGTCCATGATAGGCCTGCTTGAGTTTATTGTTTTCCAGGCCTCCTGCTTGTTGTTGTTGTGAGTGACCATGTGGCTGGTGGCCATTTGGTGGTGGTGGTAGTGACTTTGCCATAGACCTGCATGTCTCAATTCCTTTGTTCCTCTTGGCTTATTGCTTCTTGTTGTGGACTGCCTAGCCATGTGGCTGGTGGCCATTTTGTGAAGGCAGCCAGTGAGCTTTTGCCATAGGCCTGAATTGTCTGTCTTCCCTTTCTTGGTCTTGTGGCCTGGCTATGTGGCTGGTGGCTGTTTTGGGAAGGCAGCCAGTGTGCTTCTGCATTAGGCATCATGTCTTTCTCTTTCCTTTCCTCTTGGCTTATTGCTTCTATCCATGTCAGCTGCAGCTCCCTGAATGCTGAATTCCACGTGATGCAAAATGCCAAACAGGGGCCGTTACATTTGTAATTTTGTTGTTGTTGTTCTTCTTTCCTTTCCTTCCTCAGTGTACTGTGCACTAGTACACCAACCATGAAAAACCTTGTTTTTGTCAGTCTCACAAATATCTACACTGTATTGTTATTTTTTTTTAATAACTGAGGTAATACATTTAATTAAAATATTAATAAGTGTGACCACACACAAAGTTATATATTATATTTGTTTGTTTGTACTAGTAGTAATTGAACCACAACAATGAATACCGCATTTCACTGATGTTCTTCTTGCTTCTTTGCTTTTCGGTGCACAAAAGAGGAGGAGGTGTCATCACACATTATACTGCCAGACAGAAGTCCTGCTGCGCATGACATCATGTGGTGTGTGACCACAGACATCTGTTCAACTTGTGCCAATGCATGCTGCTGACATCTGAAGTAGATGGCCCCAAAAAAAGGTACCAGGTCCAGTACCAAGAAAGTTGCCAGTGAGAAGAAGGAACTGCCACTTACCAAGAATGGTGTGCTGCCCAAGATCTATTTTGGGAAACCAAAAATTGCACCTGCAGCAGTGGTGTCCAGGGAGCAAGCTGGGAACAGCACACCCGCATCAGTGGACCCACCTCACCTACCTAGGCCAAAGCCCATGTCTGTCACATTGGCAGCCAGTCTAATCATGACAACGCCGATGAGCAGTGATGTTGAAATTGACTTATCGTTATCGCAAAGTAGTAACCAATCAATGCAGGGAACTGAGATAAGTGGGCAACAACAGCCGCAACCGCCCCAATAGTTGTTATTCCTCCCAAAGTAGGGGCAGTTCAGGAGATAGAGCTTCCTGCAGAGGAAGAAGAGCAAGCCACTCTTCTAGAAGATCCATTGTCTTCCAGATCCCCAGCAAGGAAAGGAGGGTTAGTCCATCAACTTCTTCTGCAGGCCCCCCTTCTGATGATCTGGATGCCACTTGGATCCCACCACCTCAGTCTGAGAGTGAGACACGCCACGAGACAAGGCTAGGGAAAAGGAAGGTTCCAGAAAGCCTTAGAGTTATGGAGGTAGGTGTAGAAGAGGAGGAGGATGACAAGCCAGTCATCATCATGGACATTAGTCCCGCCCCAGTGGAGACCGATATCACCCCATCCCAAATTGCTGTGAGGAATATGACACAGATACCACCAACACCACCTCTAGCTTTCATATTTCACTGGCAGCCACGTACATCCACCACAAGTACCACCTCAGTAGAAGTAGATACTGCAGAGAGTCAAACTTCACACCCACCTACCAGTTCATCCGGCATTTCAAGTGGCACCAGCAGCAGCGCCAGAAAGTTGAGCTCCCCAATTTGGGATTTCTTTTCGGTTAGCACGAAGGAGGTGAACATTGCTATATGCTCCATTTGTGGACAAGGTGTTAGTCAGGGTAAGCTTGGTACAAACTATGGTACCGGAGGCCAAATAGCCCATCTGAAAAAACACCAGTTGATTCAGTGGGAGGCGCACCTTAGCGGCTAAAAAACTGCACCCATTGCTGTTGGTGGGGATGAAGAAGTAGAAGATACAATAGCGGTGGAAGGTGAACAAGAGTGAGACATTTTTTTCTGGTTCACGAAGTAGCCCTGTCCCTAGCAGTGCAGTGGTACCACCTACATCCTCATCAGCAACATCGCAGTAAAAGTCAGGCTGAGACACCAATGGGCCCCAGGCAAGAGAATACTGCAACGAAAAAACATGCACTGAGCCTAACAACATCTTGCGTCAAGAAGTCACCTGCATCAGTGGCACCAGAAAAGGATAAAATCCAGCCTACCATTCTCAGCATGTTTAGGTTGGAGGGGCAGTACGAACGCAACTACCCAACGGCACATTTGTACAATGCGTAGCTGGCTAAAATGTTAGCGCTAGACCCCCTCCCTTTTTCTTTTGTGGAAGGGGTCAGTTTTCTTGAATTTGTGCAGCCATCTGCCCAAAATAGAAGGTTCCCCGCCAATCCTATTTCGCCAGAGTTGCTGTTCCAGCACTACATCACACCGTTCTGGAAGTGCATGGACAAGCTCTGCAGAAGAGTGCTGTTCACACTATCCACCTGACAACAGACATGTGGACCAGTTGACAAGACACTGATTACATGTGCATCACTGCACACTAGATCTCTTTTGTGGAGTTTAGAGAAAAGATATCTTAAGCAGGTGTTGTTGACGCAGCTGAGATTTTTAATGCCACTCGGAAACATGCAACTGTAGCCATGTTCGCCATGGAGAAATCCATTACTGTTGCAAACATTTTAGAGGACTTTGACATCAAGGTCTTTGAATGGCTGCGCCCAAAAGGGCTTAACATTTGTTTTGTTGCCACGGACAATGGCAGTAATATAGTTAAGGCCATGTTTGATGGTGGCTATTTCAGAGTCATGTGTTTGGTGCAGTGCATTAACATCATTGATCAAGACTTTCTGAAAAAAGAAGACAGAGTCTGCAACTTACTGACCACCTGCAGAAGAATCTGCACACATTTCAGCCATTCTTTTAAAGCCTGAACACAGCTGATCATTCAACTTGATCAAAGAATGCCAGTTAAAGCACTCATCCAGGAGGTGCCAACACGTTGGAACTCAACTTATTACATGCTTGAACATCTGTTTGAGCAGTACAGACCAATCAATGAATATGTCATGCAAAGAGGGGATGCTACTGTGAATGGCATGATCATTGAGATGGACCAATGGGGCCTAGTTAAATGCCTGACAGAGATGCTACTTAATTTTGAGCTCTTCACACGTGAAGTCAGCAAGGAGAACTGTACTATGTATGGGCCAAGCTAGCCCATTGTTGCACATGCTACAAGAACAGCTGAAGGGGTGTCTGCAATGTACGCAGGTGTGAAGGAAAACAAAGAAGCATATGAGTTGGTGGAGAGCTTAACCCTTCGCTTATCTGAAAATACAAGGGTGCAAAGAGGCACTGTGTCATCCAACCATTACATTTGTGCCAAAATTCGGATCCACGGTGCAAAAAAGTACTGCACACATTGCTCCATATTTTAGAAGGGGATATTGCTAAGTACAAAACTTGGATAGCTGCAGAAGCCAGTCGTTTAGAAAAAGAATGGCTGGGAATTAGAGGCTTGCTACTCCAGACCACAAAAAGTACTGCAGGGCAGCCAACGTCAAGTTCAACTTCAGAGCCTGAGGGAAGTGTGGTTGGCTCACAGCACTCAAAACCACTAACAACACCAAGAACAACATCAACAACAACAAGAACAGGAGCATCGGCCCCACCAAAATCGGCACAGGAATGGTTTCTACAGCAAGGGCTTATTAGGTCCAGTGCTGAGGCAAAGGCAAAAGAGGCTGAGCAAAGCGGAGCACCCCTGAGCATTGAGCGGATGGTCCAGGCCTACCTGGATGACCCAACAGAGGTTTTCATTGATCAAAACCCATTGATTTATTGGTATGGGAAAAGGCACCAATGGCCAGTGCTCAGCAGACTGGCGATAAACTATCTAGCTTGCCCTGTCGCACGTGTCTCTTCTGAGCGTTTTTTCAGTGCAGCTGGTGCTGTTTTGACAGTGAGAAAGACATGTCGCTCGCCCCAAAACATGGAGAGGTTAACCATGATCAAAATGTATCAGCACTTTATACAACCGGATCACACCATACCTGAAAGTAGCACAGCAGGAAGATAATGACAGCGACTTAGGAAATTGAAGTAGTATGTTAGATGACCTACTTCTGGGTGAACCAAGTACCTACTGACACTAAAAACAACCTTTTGAGAAGTGTCAGTTTTCAATATTCATTCTGCCTCAAAGCAAGACCCAATGCCCAAATCCCGAAAAATAGGTTTAATCCATTTCTTCCTGGATTTAACATAAACAGGGCAGAAAATTAATATGTGTAGGTCATTTTCTCTTGTGCCAGATTGGCAGGGTACGCAACACTCAATATTGTCCTCCCCTTGTTTATGGACCCATTTCGATGTGTTTGAATTACTTTGCAGGACACCTTCTCGAAAATTTCATAGATAATGATTTTGCTAACTGGGGTCGCACTTCGTCCAAGAATGGCTCAAAACTCTGAGTTGGTTTCATAAGAAGAAACTGTGTTGTTAATGTGCCAATCACTGGGCTGTGGGACACACTATTTTGGATTTAAGCCCAGAAGGTAAATTTTAATAATTTCTTAGAAACCGTAGTCAATTTGGCCGGCTCCTCCCAAAAATGCTTCAGCTCTAATTTATGAAACCAGCAATGAAAGTGCTTGAGCCACTGTAGCCCTATATTATAGTGGAACCTTAAGATTTCCTCCAGCCCTTCTTTATAATGGGCAAGTTCTACTGTGGACCACAGTCGCACCTAAAACAATAATGACCTTAAATAGTTTGGTGATCTATACGTTTAATATTTAGGTCAATAAAAATCAGGATTAGAGGTGTAAGCATTGGAAGGCTTAGTAATTTCCTAAAAAATGTGTTTTCTCCTACCGCAAAAGTATTCTTGAATGAGGGCCCCCATAGTTCTGCCCCCGTAAAGGAATGCTGATTGTGCCCTATACTTATATACCTCAAGGGCAGGGGACACTGCCTTCAGAGTACTACTCTCATGTTTTTTTTACTATTGGTAAAGAGTTTGGAAGTAAGATGGTCTTACTTTTCTCCAATTGCGGTTTCCAAGTCATTTTAGTGTCCAAGGTTATACCTAAATATTTAAAATTATGCTCATATTCTCGCTTCTGATTCTTAACAGTTAAATTCCTTTTAAAAGACTTGTGTGGGTTAACTGCCATGTATCTTTTTTTGCTAGAGTTTATTTCCAGGCTCTTAGTATCACAGTATACACCTATTAAACATTGTAAGCCTTTTGGAGTTTGAGAAATTAGAATGGTATCATCTGCAAATAAAAGGGCTGGTACTGGCACCCCCCCTAACTTGGGAGAATCATGTTCGCAGCCCAATAAATACTCTGGAATATCATTTACATACAATGACAATAGGGTGGGGGCCAGCACACATCCCTGCCTTATGCCCCTATTTACTCTAATTGGCTCAGTAAGCTCACCCCTCGGACCCCATCTAACCTTTGCATAATTATCCTCATGCAATCTTATTTTTTGCATGAGTATTTCCCCTTGTACCCCTTGATCTTTTAGGGATTTTCAAAATAGATTTCTAGGTATGAGGTCAAAAGCGGCCTTTAGGTCGACAAAGGCAATATACAGATGACCCTTCCTTAAAACTGTATATTTCCAGCTTATGCAAAGCAATCTAAAGACGTGGTCAATGGTGCTAGTCTTGGCTCTGAAGCCAGCCTGGTACTTCGATAAAATACAATTCTCCTCAATCCAATCATTTAATTTTGTTAACATTTGTCAAGCGTAAATTTTTGTAAAACATCTATCAAACAAATCGGTCGATAATGCGAAGGGTCTTGGCGATGACCTTTTTTTAAATGGTTGTAATTTCAGTCCCTTTCCATGATTTCGGAATTGGCGCTCCAGCGGCAACTGATTTACAAAGAAAATTAATATATGGGCCCCAAACAATTTTATCATGCCTTAATAAATCTCCTAGTATCTTGTCTGGGCCTGGTGCTTTCCCCGGTTTTACTGCGTCAATTGCTGCCAGAGTGTCTTCCAAACTAAAATATAGGGGAGCTGTACTTGGGATTATTACATAATCTTGCAGATTGAATGTTATATGACTCATAGATGTTGAATATAGGCGGGAAAAATGGTTGACCCAGGTATTAGCATCTAAAAGGAGATCCTTGTACATTTTCTCCCTTTATTACCTTTGGATATCAATCGCCAAAAACCAGCATGGTCTTTGGTTTTAGCTGCACAAATCAGTTCAGTCCAGATATTATCATCCCTGTTTTTCTTAGTTTGGACTAGTAATCTCTTATATTTATTCCTTTTCCCCCTTAGGGCCACGACATTTTTTGTTGAATAAGTTCTTTTCTTGCCTCACTGCACTCTTTATTGTACCAAGGGTTATCTAAATTACTTGTATCAAGTTCCCCCTTTTACATTCTTTCGGAATCCTACTTAAAATAGGTTTTAATGCATCTACCAATGCATAATGTATATTAATTATTGGGAACTCAGCTGCAGGCAAATCAACATATGGAGAAATGATGTCTACAAAAATGTCATAAATCTGCTTCTTGGCCTTATCATTTCCCCCATAGATGGCCATTTTAAGGCTCTACAATTATTGCTTACTAATGGTTCATTAGCAATAATATTAGTGTCTCCATTATTTAAAGGTGTTGGTTGGAACAAGTGATCTGCTAATGTCAAGTGTAAGGGATAATGATCACTTTCAATTCTCCTTCAAATACCAAGTCATGTAAAATTGGCCAAAGGCCGATAGATACCAATATGTAGTCAATACTACTCTTACAGTTACCCCTATTAAAAGTGGCTGCACTCGGGATACCAGAAGGTAATCGGCCATTACAAGCTCTGAAACCATACCCTGATACCAATCTTATCAATTGTGCAACATCAACTGTACAAGGCACAACTGGGCTACTTTTTTATTTGCCCTGTCTTCCTCTTCAAAGATATTTTCAAATCCCACAACCGGTTCAAATTTACGAATAAAGTCGCCCCCCACAATTACCATTGCCCTTGGATCAATTGAACTTAAGAACTAATCTAATTGGTCTATCACCTAAGATTCCTTACGAGCTGGACTAGGTCTGCTATAAATATTTATTATATATAGTTCAGTTTTATCCTGTGCACGAATCTTCACTCCAACTAAATCCTGTGATGGAAGGTCCAACTGAATTATATCAATACATAGGTTAATTTTTATCCAAATAGCAAGACCTCCCGAAGGCCTACCTCTAACCGAAGGAATAGCATTGACACTATATGTTTTAAATCCAACCTTGTGGGGAGTTTCCAAAGCCCAGGTTTCTTGTTAAAGACATATTTCATTTTGTCCAATTTACTCCTGCCATTCTACATCCCTCAAATTCTTTTTCAGCCCTGCTATGTTCCAGGACGTCAATCGTATTTCTGATTGCCCTTCCTTCCTAATTTGCTGGTTAAATGCAATTTCTATCTCGTTCCTTGCTCCCGGAACTTCATAATGTTTATTAACAGGATCGAGGGGACACATCCCATTAGTATATGATGGCTGATATGCCTCAATTGTGATCACACGGTCACCAGACAAAGGCACTTGTGGTACATCTGAAATCTCTTGAAGCATGGCTGTATCCTGTTCAATTATCGACCTTACCCGATCCGAATCACCAATTCTCAACTGTGGTCCTCCTACGTTCCCATTTAAAATACTATAATCAGTATCTGTCTTAGTTGGGACTGCGGCTAGCTGACCACCTCGAATGTCAAATGGAAAAGTAGATGCAGCAACCTGGGAACCATCAGAGCCATCAGAAAGGTGTAGTTCATATTCTAGTACAGGTAGTTTACGGACAGGTTTATTTATAAGAAACCCAAATAAAGGTTTATAAAAATAACCCAAAGGAAGGGCGCAAATACTAGTCCTTTGGGTAGAGGTTAGCTCATTAAAACTTAATAGACAACGAACCATCTGTGGACTGTGAAAATAATCACAATGCAGTCACCATCAATATTCTTGGGGGATTGACCAACCTACCCAACTCTACGGACCATTAAAATCTCTTTCATATCAGACGGGTGGAATCTTTTATATTTTGTTAACCAATCCAAGGTCTTGTTGCGTAGATCAATCCACGACTCCCTCTGATTCTCTCTAAGAGTAGGGACACCAGCCAAAACTAATACATAGGGGCACGTAGTTGGAGAGAGACTGAGCACGTCAGTATTAGGCTTCAAGCAATTATTTCTTAAACCGTCAACAGTATTACTAATCAAATTACTTGGTATAGTGCCTGAAACTAAACATTCAGGATGGATACTATGTGAGCCCAAGCATTCTATGTTAGGACCTTGGGATAGTTCCTGTATTTTTTCTTCTCTAGTGCTATATTTCAAAATAGGGTGTTCCTTAGCTTTACCATGAGCATCTACTGTTGCTTGCAGGTCCTCCCCCTCAGTAGCATCATGTTGTTGATTTGCATTACTACCATCCAAATTGTTCATAACAGCATCCACATGATCCAATTTTTCCCATAAAAGGGTAAAGTTTTTGTCAAACAATTCTTGTATACGAACTAGCGGAATTCCCAGTGCAGACTCCTCAGCAGTAGCAATAGTAGTGTCCCCAATAATATCATGTCTTAGTGAGGTAAAGAATGGAACCGCATCAGTCTGTGTACCAACAGAGTTAGACTTCGGTACTCCATGGTCATTTGTATGATTAGCAAATTGAGTTCTCTTTGTATTCTTAGTTGTTTTTGGGGCACCAGTGCCCGATTTCGTTTTACTGGTGGCTCTGTCACCTTCTTTACATCAGATAATTTTGAAGCCCGGCTTATTGTAGCTATGCATAATGCATCTGAAACCACATCTGAAGTTACGTCCAAAATTGACACAGGAGAAATCAATGGCACAGCTCAATATCAGCAAGGGACAAAGTGGCAAAAACTATGAAATTCTCTCAAGTCCACGGACAAGGTGGGGTCTCGAAACCCCACCTTGTCCATGGTTGGTAGCAATTCACTTTTTATGAAAATTCACGGAGTCCTTCGAGGGAGTTGATATTATCAGGATTGGGCTTCCATCTATACAGCGTATTGTTGATAATTATATAGAGCTATGACGCCCCGACTTCGATAGATTCTTATCGAGTAATTGCCTTGGTTTACGAATTTTATCTTGCTAACCAGCTATGATGACTAAGCGGGCTTGAGATACTTAATTGGGTAGTACTTCTATGAGGACAGAAATAATCTCCGATGGTTGATGTTATAATTTGCTGAATCTGCTAAATCAACTTTATGCCACGTTCAGAATATTGTTTTTAAATCTATGGATTAATTGCCATATAGAGCCCCCTGCGCCACGTTTATGAAATGTTCTTGATGTTTGGATGCCGGTTGACCACCAAATGAGCTATCTATCTGCTGCGCCCTGACGAAGGAATTGTGGGTTCATACCCCACGCCGAAACGCGTGTCGGCGCTTCTTTTTCTTCTAATTTATTTATGAAATTATTTATGTTATATTATAAACGTGTTTAATCTGTTTATGTTTGTGGGTATGATTGTGGTTTTTGTATGATTGTTGGTTGTGTGCTATGTGGTGTTTTACTGTGTCTTGACATGTTTTATTAACATGTTCATGGGGCTCCTTCATGGAAGTTATGTAAAAGATACGTTTTGTAAGTAAATGAATATATACAAAAAAATTATATTTTTGATGATAAAATTTGAATAATCAATGTTGAGGTGGGACAATGTGTTTTTGAGTTTGGATGTACCACTTGTGCATTAATTGATTGTTAAGGAGAGGCTCTCTGTTGCTATTTATGGCTTGTTCCCTGCCTTCCTCTCCTTATATTTAGTGTTTCAGGGACCCTCTCATGTTTCTGATTGTACCAATCATGGGCAAACACTAGATTACACGCATACCTCACAATACAACACAAATACTAGTTTTAAATAAGAATATACAACAGTACCTGTACACTACAACTTGTATCGATACCAGTGTCCAGTTGTCAGAAGGTGGGCCCAGCTCAGCCTCCTCTGGGCACTGACGGGTGCAAACGGGCCCGCCCATGGCCCAGGCACGCCCTCGCGCGTCCTGTGCTGCAGGAGCCCGCGGCCGCTTTTGAAGCACCTCCTGGCGCTTGGTTATGACGTTGGTGGCCGAGCGCCACATAAAGCAGGACCGAGAATGGCAGGTGGAGGGAGGAGTAAAGGCAAACCACTATGTGGCAGGCAGGAAAAGCGGGACCCGACTACGGGAGCCCGAGGACGCTTTTGAAGTGCATCCTGTTGCTTGATTATGATGTTGGTGGCCGAGCGCCACGTGAAGAAGGCTGAACGTTGTGGTCCCCTTGGACCAAGAATGGCGGGTGGAGGCAGCAGTAAAGGCAAACCACTTTTGCAGGCAGGAAAAGCGGGACATGATTTAGCCATACCTCCTCTGAACGTTTTCTTGTTGCACTTCTCCTTAATTTATGCAGTTTAACTTTGCTTTTCTCCTTGATTTTTCAATATCCCTTTTGTTTTTCCATCTATACATACAGGCCGGCCTTTATTCTCTGCTATACTGGAGAATACAACTCACACTTACCTTACCAAACCGCATCCGCCAGGAAGGCACCCAAGATTGACAGACCAAGCGTACATGGAAGGAACTAAGAAGGGTCAAGAGGAATGCCGTGATGCAACTCCCAATTTGACCATAACATAGTTATAGTATCATCAATTCATTTGATTCATTTTTTCTCTTCAATCATTACGGCTGTGTGTTGTTGTTTATTATGTTTGCTTATTTATATTTGACTCCTACAGATATTTTTTAATTTTCTTTGCTAGCTTTACAAGGAAGCAGAACATAAAATGTATGTAAAGTGGGTCTCTCTGGGGACAGACAGGCAAGGCAATTGCTTAATAATAATAATTAATAATATGCTGTTCCCCTGTACTACCAGTTTAACACTACTCACCATCAAGTCATCATCATGCATGCATTTCCTTTTTCTCCCATAACAGATTTATGATGGTCGTCTGCCAAGATGAATGTGTTGCCCTTGTGTAGCGTTTGTCTTTGTCAAACCTTTCCCTCAAACCCCCATTCCCAACCATTCATCAGCCCCTAACCCTCTTACCCCAGGCTGTGTGATTTATACTGAGGTGTGACTAAATAAAATTTACACCAAAAATTGATCAAACACTTGCTGGGGTGGATGTGTTAAAAGCAATACTAACTTAAGGCAGGGAAAAGATCTTCTTCTGCTTGCCCACCCATGCTTAGTATTCGCAAGTAAAACATTTTTCCAGAGGAACATAATCTATCATAATTAATTGCCGGCATCGATTCATCATCCTTCCAGCACTAAAGGTTACGCTTGTCCACTTCATAGGTCGAGTCAACTTCAGTTTGTAACTTGTACTAGGCTATCCCCACCACCATTATGTTTTATTTTACTTTAGCATTGCTTATCATCATCATGGTTTCTTGTTTGCCAGTCTTCTTGTGTACTGTACTTCTACTACTCGTTCCCGAGTCTCCCTCAGGCAACTGACTGTCTCATTTTCTTTTTTTGCAAATGCTACTGTCAGTGTCTACTACTACTACCATCACCACCATGGCATCTAGTAAAACCAAACCATATTCACCATGCAGCCATCGCTTTGCCTAAGTATAAATAAACATCAATCACATGTAAGAGAAGATGTTTGGGGGAGGCATAATTAATAATATGGAAATTAATTCATTAATTCACACACCCACACCCTTCCAAGTCCAGTTGCAGACTGCATAGACTAGGAGCAGAAACTCACAGTACTAGTAGGACAAGTCACAAGTGAGGGTACCGCATCTACTGGTATGTTACACTATCGGCAGATTATTATTTCAATCAAAAACTGGCTGCGGCCCTGCAGCAGCAAAGGAAACTGTGTGAAGGAAAAGAGTAACCCCCCCAACAAAACATTTACATCGTATGTAAAGTAAGTATAAATAACAAAATAAACAAATGGAAAAACCCACAACACCTGACCCACCCCTCTCCCTAACCTCAACCAATGTCCAAAGATAATAAGAAGATACCAATCCAATGTCCACTCCAAAAGTCCATTGTCCAGAAATATAAACCCCGACTTTTTCCCAACGCCCAATTACAACCCACCCAAAGAAAAGGGGCAAGCCGACAGAGTTCTAGCGGCAGGCTCGCAGTGGCCAGTTAATCTCCAGGACCTCCTTTACGTGCTCCCCTAGGCACGCCATCTGGAGGAGCATGCAGTGCTTGAATTCTCTACAGTTGCATCCGCAGGAGGGGCAGCAGTGTTCAATGAAGTGTGGCGGGAGGCTGCCAGACTGCAGTGCCGTACCGCTGGGGGGGCCTGACTGGGGCTTGGGGCATTGGAGGAGCCTGCAGCTGCAGCTACTGCCGCCTCTACCTTCTCCTCCTCCGCCAGAGCCACCAGTCACCGATATTCTGTGCAGATGTCCTACAGTTTCCGGCACCCGGTCATGGCTGGTTGGGAAGAAGTAGCTCTATCAAGAAAAAAAAAAGACAATTGTAATAAATGCTCTTAGCAAAACAGTAACACAAAATGAATTATACACATAGTGGGACAGTAGCACTAGCAAGCACGGTACATAACACTTGTGGTATCCTCCCACTTCCACGGCCTCTAAAATTTGAGGGAGTTTCAGGCATTACTGCTACTATGCACTATGGAGTAGACAAGTCTTTCTCTTTTCTCTCTCTTGTTTAGCTAAATAAATCTTGTAGGCATGCCAGCTCAGTCAGCTTCCGCCCTAGGCAGACATACTCTTGTTTCAGACTCACTTTATTTTTATTTACTGCTAATTGCAGGTGGGGCAGCTGTAGTCTACAACGACACAATTATCTTATTTTTCTATTATGGCCATACTCTGTTACATCAATGGCAACTGCTCAATTTCACTTTCCCCCTGACTACTACAACAAGGCAGATGATATCTGATCCAAATGATCATTGATTATATATGGGATGACGTGTAACCATGCAGCCGATAGACTACTTATGGCAGGCTGACACAGTCGAAAATGACATAGGTATGGAGTGGGCCTCGAAGTTGGAGGGAGCGCTTGTTAATGGGTAGGTATGGGTACATACGTACATACACAATATATATGTTGTGCTTGAAAACTACTGTGAGTCAAGGGAGTATTCTGACATACAACCTTGAATCAAAATCCTTGAGAAAAAGCAGTCCTTGTTTCTCTTCCCAGCGATTTTTCCATTTATCATTGCATTGCTCTGCTAGCATTATATATTTTTTAATTTGAATCTTATTTTATTCTCCTTGGCTTTGCTGCTCTGGCACAGTTTATTTTTCTTTTACATTGTCTTTATCCAGTGACAGTCTCCACCTATTCCATGATGATTGTACCATCCAGGCATCCATCCATTTAACTCCTTCGGTGCTCATGATGAAATTGTTCCGTCATGAGCACCAGTGCTCCTGTGCTCATGACGGAACCATTCCGTCATGAGGACAGGGGCACAAAATCCCTCTGCTGCAAACAGCAGAGAGATTTTCATTTTTTGGGGGGAGCCTCTGGAGCTGGGGAAGAGCTTCCACAACCTCCAGAGGCCCTTCACACATTTTCACTCTAATGACGATCGCTTGCTGGGCGCTCTGTCATCATTAAATTGAAAACGAAACTGAAACTTTGTTTCAGTTTGAATGTTTCAGTGCTCGTGGATCTATCTCTAAACTTGGGAGAGGTATCGTTCTAAAGAGTAGAATCTCCCCTTTCCAATGGTTCCCTTCCCTAGTGGATCCCTGCTTGGGGATCACCTTAGGAAGGCGATCACCAAGCAGGGATGCACCCACAAGCCACCAGGGAGGGGGGAGCGGCCTCTTGGGCAAGGGGCTTTGCTCCCCCCATTTAAATTCCCCAGACAGCCTTTCTGCCCCCCCTGGGGGGCAGATGGGGGCAGTGGCCCCCAAAATGCCCCCCATGGGGGCAGAAAGCACCCTAGACACCAGGGATATGTTTTTCTACGCCAGGGGTGGGGGCTGCCCAGAATGGGCATTCCAAATCCCCCCTTTACACCCCAAAGAAGTAATAAGATGGGGGCAATAATAGCCCCTGATCTGTCCCGGGGGAGAGAAAGCCCACTAGGCCCCAAGGATTTTTTATATATAAATGTATGGGTGGGGGCTGCCCAGAATGGGCATGCCAAAGCTCCCACCCCCCAAAAATTACCACAGTCTTTCTGCCCCCCCTCTGGAGGCAGATGGGGGCAATAGCCCCTTTCTGCCAGATCAGGGGGGGCAGAGAGCCCACTAGGCACTAGAGGTTAATGTTTTTCAAACTTCAGGGATGGGGGCTGCCCAGAATGGGAATGCCAATGCCCCAACCCCCCAAAAAAGATGCCACTGTCTTTCTGTCCCCCCAGGAGGCAGATGGGGGCACTAGCCCCTGATCTGCCCCCCTGGGGGGCAGAGAGCCCACAATGCACCAGCGATTATGCTGGCTTTCTTTATACATAGGGGTGGGCATCCAATGTCCCCACCCACCCAAACGAAATAGCTACAGTCTTTCTGCCCCCTTGGAGGCATATCGGGGCAATAGCCCCCAATTTACTCCCTCCCCAGGGCGGCAGAAAGCCCAATAGGCACAGACATTTTCGCGGTAGGTGCCAACCTCTGGAGTTTGGGTCCTAGCGCAGCTGGCACCCAAGGAAACCTAACAAACCTATAAATGTTTGAAAACAAGACACAAAGGAGAATCCAGGATGTGGTGACTTGTGTGGCTCTCACTCGTTTCTGTTACCCAGAATCCCTTGCAAACCTCAAACTTTGAAAAATAAAAACATGTTTTCCTCAGATTTCCCGTGATGAAAAGCCCAGGAATCTGTGCAGATCCACAAACTTCCACCCGCCCTGCATTTCCCAAAGTCTTCCGATAAAAATGATACCTCACTTGTGTGGGTAGGCCTAGTGCCCATGACAGGAGACTGCACAAACCGCAACGCGGACACACCACATTTTTACAGTAAAAAGTGACTCTTTGTTTGCAAATTGCCTAGCTATAGATTTCAAACCATAGCTCTGTCGGCACCCAGGGAAACCTAGCAAACCTATACTTTTTTGAAGAGTAGACACCCAGGGAAATCCAGGATGGGGTGACTTGTCTGGCTCTCACCAGGTTCAGTTACCCAGAATCCCTTGCAAACCTCAAACTTTGTCCCCCCAAAAAATTGTCCTCACATTTCTGTGGTGGAAAGTTCTGGAATCTGCATGGATCCACAAAATTACACCCACCCCGCATTCCCCAAAATCTTCCGAGAAAAATGGTACCTCACTTCTGTGGGTAGGCATAGTGACCGCAACAGGATATGGCCCTAAACCGACCCTTTTTTTGCAAAGTGCCTAGCTGTAGATTTTGAACCATAGCTCTACTGGCACCTAGGGAAACGCAGCAAACCTATACATTTTCAAAAACTAGATAGCCAGGGGAATCCAGGATGTGGTAATTTGTCTGGCTTTTACCAGTTTCTGTTACCCAAAATCCCTTGCGAACCTCAGACTTTGTAAAAGAAAACACTTTTTCCTCCCATTTCTGTGGTGGAAAGTTCTAGAATCTGCGTGGATCCACAAAATTCCACACACCCCGCATTCCCCAAAGTCTTCCGAGAAAAATGGTACCTAACTTGTGTGAGTAGGCCTAGTGCTCATGACAGGAAACGGCTCAAAACACAACGTGGACACACCACATTTTCACAGTGAAAACTGATCCTTTTTTTTGCAAAGTGCTTAGCTGTAGATTTTGAACCCTAGCTCTGCCGGCACCTAGGGAAACCTAGCAAACCTATACATTTTTTTTAATTATATACCCAGGGTAATCTAGGATGGGGTGACTTGCCTGACTCCCACCAGGTTCTGTTACCCAGAATCCCTTGCAAACTTCACACTTTGTAAAAAGAAAAGCCACATTTTCCTCACATTTCTGTGGTGGAAAGTTCTGGAATCTGCGTAGATCCACAAATTTCCTACCACCCAGTGTTCCCCCACGTCTCCCGATAAAAATGTCACCTCACTCATGTGGGTGCCCCAAGTACCGGCGATAGGCAGGGCCCAAAATGTATTGAGGAGACATCAAAATGACCAATAACAAAACAACCTGGTTTTTTCAAGGGGAGTCACCTGGGTTTTTGGCCCGAGGCTCGGTGGCCATCTTAGGAAATCTACCAAACCCACACATTTCTGAAAACTAGACACCCTGGGGAGTCCAACAAGGTATGGCTTGCGTGGGTCCTCAATGTTTTCCTACCCAGAATCCCCTGCAAACCTCAAATTTAGCTGAAAAAAACATTTTTCTCTCTCATTTCTGTGTGGGAAAGTTCTGGAATCTGTGTAGATCCACAAATTTCCTACCAACCAGCGTTCCCCCAGGTCTCCCGATAAAAATGGTACCTCACTCGTGTGGGTGGGTCAAGTACACGCGACTGGCAAGGGCCCAAAACCTATACCCTTCCCACTCGGGGTGACAAATGCAAAAACAACAGTTGATTGACAGAATGCAGAACAATGTCATACATTCAACCCAGTACAGAGATCTGGGCCTAAATCCATCGTTTTTTTGCTCCGTGTGCCACTGGATTCAAGCTAGCCTGGCTGAGGAAGGGTGACATACCCAGAAACCGGTCCCAGGTTGTTTGATTCCTGTCCAGGGTGGACCTGGCCAGGCAGTTTGGTCTGGACTGTTCCCATGGGGCACAGGGTCAAGACTGATTTGCATATGGCTGGGCCCAAACTGGAGTGGTGTAGTGGGCAAACGAACAATGGATTTAACCCAGATCTTTTGACTGGGGGAAAATGTTTGCATTGTCAGCATTCCATCCATCATTTGTTTGCTGTAACACGACTCCTCTTGCAAAACCAGGTTGTTTTGTGATAGGTCCTTTTGATGTCTCCTGAATTTTGGGCCCTTGCCTGTCGCGGGTACTTAACCCACCCACACGAGTGAGATACCATTTTTATTGAAAGACTTGGGGGAACAATGGGTGGTAGGAAATTTGTGGATCAAAGTAGATTCCAGAACTTTCCCACACAGAAATTTGAGAGAAAAGTGATATATTTTAGCTAAATTTGAGGTTTGTGGGGAATTCTGGGTAGGGAAATGTTGGGGGACCCATGCAAGCCATACCTTGCTGGACTCCCCTGGGTGTCTAGTTTTCAGAAATGTGTGGATTTGGTAGGTTTCCCTAGATGACCGCCGAGCCCGTGGCCAAAAACATATGTGATCCTCCTTGCAAAACCAGGTTGTTTTGTGATAGGTAATTTTGATGTCACCTCAATAGATTTTAGGCCCTTGCCTGTCACGTGTACTTGCCCTACCCACGCAAGTGAGGTACCATTTTTCTCTGAAGACTTTGGGGAATGTGGGGTGGGTGGAATTTTGTGGATCCACGCAGATTCCAGAAATTTCCACCACAGAAATGTGAGGAAAATGTGTTTGGTTTGACAAATTATGAAGTTTGCATGTGATTCAGGGTAACAGAACCTGGTGAGATCCAGACAAGTCACCCCATCCTGGATTCCCCATGGTGTCTATTTTTCAAAAATGTATAGGTTTGCTAGGTTTCCCTAGGTGCCGATAGAGCTAGGGTTCAAAATCTACAGCTAGGCACTTTGCAAAAAAAGGGTCAGTTTTCACTGTAAAAATAAACTGTGTCCACGTTGCGTTTTGAGCCGTTTCCTGTCACGGGCACTAGGCCTACCCACACAAGTGAGGTACCATTTTTATCAGGAGACTTAGGGTAACAGAATTGTAGAGCAACTGTTATTACCTATTGATTTTGATGCATTTCTTCCTTCCAAATGAAAGAAAATGTGTAAAAAAGAAGTCACTTTGAAAAATGTCCTATAATTCTCATGCTAGTGTGGGCACAATTTCGGAAATGTGCAAATATCTACTGTTTCTAAACTCTTTATTTTGTTTCAATTTCAGAAATACATAGGTGTCTTTCATACCGATTTTTCAATATATATATTTTCCCAAATTAATTGCTATATACCCGGTACATAATAAAAAAACATTGTAAGACGTTGCTCAGTTATTAGCTCTGGGTTCATTGGGTTCTTGGTGAACCTACAAGTCCTATATATCCCCACAACCAGAAAGGTCCAGCAGATGTAACGGTATATTGCTTTCAAGCTGTCATAATTAGAAGAAGCTACAGGTGAAAACATTGGCACAAATGGCAGTTTTTTTCAACTAATTTTCAATTTTTCATGTATTCAACTGTTAGTTTCTATAAAGAAACCTTGAAGGATCTACACAAATGACCCCTTGCTGAATTCTGAATGTTGTCTACTTTTCTAAAATGTATAGATTTACAGGATCCATTATTGCTTTCATACCCATTTCTACCATTAACTGGAAGAAGGTTGAAAGCACAAAAAATAGCAAAAATAGGCTATGTCCCAGTAAAATGCCAAAACTGTGTAAAACATGTTGGTTTTCTGACAAAAGTCTGTCAGTCCCTAAAAGCTGGGAAAATGGTGATTTAAGCCCCACAAACCCTTTGTTGATACCATTTGCAGGCAGTAACCAAAGGCCCAGCAAAGCATTATGGGGCAAGATTCTAGAGTGCAGTGAATATTATAGTATTAGCTCTCAGCTGAGCCGGAGAGCCCCTGCTGCTTGAGGATTATTTTGATATTGGATACTATAATATTCTCTGCACTCTAGAATCTCGTCCCATAATGCTTTGCAGGGCCTTTGGTTGGAATTGTATTTTTGCCCATAACTGTGCTTGGGGTGGTCCTAGGAGGATGGGACCACCACCGAATCGTTCAGCATGATATGCTCTTTTTGTTCAAGGTATCTGCTTGGTTCTCTCCCTAGGTTAGGCAGGACCCCAAAATCCTCACCTTTCTCACTGCTTGCTATATTTTCATTTTCACTTTTGTGAGATGACTATATGCATTTTAGCATGTAAAGTTTGAGTTAGTTGTTGTTTGACAAAAGGTATGTGAGGCTTCTGTTTTATAAATTGGGATGAGACAGAATGGAGTTACGGAGCAGAGTTCCACAGAGTTTTTGTTCAACTCCGCGGTCTGCGTAGTGGTACTCTGTCAACTTTGCCCACCCTAACAATACATACATATACCACATACATCACTAGTGCAAATCGGGTACTAGAGTAGAGTAGACACTAGTATGCCCTATCCTCTCAAAAATACTAAAATATCTGGTTGGGCATTTTGTTGGTGGCAATTGTCGAAAAGCCTCTCAAGATTAAAAAGAGCACAACCCAAAGGACTGGACTCAGAGGCTAGAGCTAATGGTGAATCTGAGTTTTATAACTTTTTACAAATAAAGAGTGGCTAACTGGGCAAGCTACAGACTGAAAAATAGTAGTACAGATTCAGAGGCAGTCAATTGGTGTAAAAAAAAACAGACACTAGAAAAAAATATAACTAAGTAGGTAGGTAATGCAGGGATAACAAGAATTTAGAAACAGATAGATCGAAGAAGATTTGGTTAAAAAAAGAATTAGGAAACGGAAATAATAGTTCGGAAAAAATAAGGTGCAGTAAAAGTTAGGGAAATATAATTATTAATATTAACACCAAGAGGACTTACTGGGGCCAGCAGCAGAGCCCTCGGTAGGGGAGCGATCCTGTCCCTGGGAGGCATCTCCAGCTCCCGCCTCAGACAACCTTGTCGTCTTCTTACCCCTGGATGCTGATCCTCTAAGATTTAATAAAGAGACACAAATTGATTGGTGGGAAACAAATAAAATATTTAAAAAAACCCTCTAAAAACATTTTTGGACAGAAAACAATAATTGCAATAAAATTGACCTATCTAATCTGATCGACCAGATTATTATTTATTAATCCAGTGTTCCATTCCGATTCAAGAATCCTAAAACCGTAAGTAAGTACCACCTAGCCTTGCCCGCCTATTCCAGAATCCAGAGACATTGGAAATGAATTCAATTGCCCAAAAATATATTTGCTTCTTCTAAGTTTCAATCTCATTCGAAATCATCAATGAATCAAACCCCCTTTGACGGGCCAATTGTTCACTAAGTCTGCATTTCCATTTATTTTATTCATCAAAAATGCATAGATGGATGCATGCATATTGCATACACCAAATTTTTGGTTGGTTGCTGCTGCTGTGCTGATGTGTTGCTATGTTACTCACTCACTAACAAACTATAAAAGGTTCTACTAAGGACTGGAGTCAACACTACATAATGGCGGACGTGTCATGCCATGGACCGCTAAAAAATTACCAAGTAATACTAAGTAACTAAAGTACCTACTTATCACCACTATCTTAGTGACAGGACAAAAGAAAGGAGTCTCTCTAGCATTACCTAACTCAAGTTCGCTAAACTCTATTACATAATCACCCCAAGGGAGCACAAAGTTACAAACAAGTAAGATTAGTAGCGCCGAGCACCTGTTTAGTGTCAAGAAGAATAACAATCACATAATATAAGATTTTTAAACGAAGCTTGCCTGCATGTAATCAGCAGCATACTTGCTCTTTGGGAAAAAAATAATATTCGCAATAACACAGAACAGAACACACAATACTATTATAATTAGCTACTCACCAAGCCCCACAACCTCAACACCTAGCAAGTCCAGCAGGTCCTGCTCCCGGTGCAAGATGTCGGACCCCCGGTGAGTCAGCTGATTGTGGGTGCTCCGGACCTCAGAACAGCGAAACACTGCTCGGAACACCCTCGCCCACCAGCAGTGAAACTCCTGGGTAGCATAGTTGGAGCCAGGCCTGCCACATGCTGCCAAGGGGAGTTGGCAATGGACAAAAAAAGACAAGGGCGGCCACCTCCACCTCTGAGAATAAGACCCGGGGCTGCACCCCTTCCGGGCGCCATCTTCCTCAAGGAAGGCGGCTCTTGGCTGCACTGTCCTTGGCCTTCCCCTTCTGGCTAGCCTTAGCTATGGTTCTAGGGGGGCAAGGGCGGAAAAGAAAATGTAGAACTAAAAAATAAAGTCAGGAGAAGAAGTAGGAAAGTAAAAAAAAAAAGCAAGTAATAGAAAAACAGTACAAAAATTCAGTAAAAATAGAAATAAACCTCAAAATATACACTTAGGGAGACAGAGGGATAGATAATAAACAAAAAAGATCAGAAAAACAGTGTGAGAACAAAAGATTGAAAAGATTGGAGAGGGATGAAAAACAGGCCTTAGAACCATGCAAAGAGTAGAAAAACAAGATGACCACGCCCATTGGCGACTGTGTGGTGAAGTTCACCCAATATTTCCCCCCGAACAAGCAATCCGTTTTGCTGAACGTCAGGAACGTCTTGCGAGCATGCGCAAGCATGCGGACGAGCAACTCCGAATGCTTGCGGAACTCCGTGAATCGATGCAGAGTTTTTTTACCACTTCGCATAGGTTCGAGTAGCGCTGCTACGCGAACTCTGCCCGGGCTTAGTCTTCTGTTGTCATCATCGGATACATTCCAATAATTAAATTCAAATTTGCCAATTTCAAGGCAATGTTCTCATCATAAGTTTGTAGCTCAATTCCTTTCAGGGTACAGTATATGGTGCAAAATTGCAAATCAGTTTGCACAACAAATCGCATCCTAACAAACTCAAAGAACTCGAATCGCAAACCACAAATTGATGATTATCCTCAAATCTTCCTATCTTAACAGAGACATCTTCACTAATGGGTTCTTCATTTGTTGATTAGCAACTCCAGCACTTGAATAGTTCTTCCCAAGAGGGGAAGGTTTGAACTTCTACTGATCTCACAATAAAATGAGTAACACCAGTGTCAACCCAAAATGATGTATCGTAGCCATTTACCTTAACATCTATAAATGGGCCACTCTGGTCTACCTCCAAGACTGTGCCAAGTGCGCTATCTTCCTCAGACACCATCAGGAAGACTGATCGATGCTGACATTTTTACTTGTCTCCAACTTGGGAAATTGTTTGTACGCATTATTATTCTGGAAAGCATTCTGCTTCAAATTCAGGATCTGGTGTGAAGAAAATCAGGGAACATTAGCAGCTTGCTGTGTCATCGAGGTCTGGGGAACCTGCATCGCTGGGGCTTGTAGCACATTAAAATTCTGAGATCTAGGTATGGGTACATTCTGTTGCTGCATGAAAATACTATTCTGAGGTGGTGCAAACCCTGGATTTTGTCCCTGATTTGCAGGATTAAGACAACATTCTCGCTTCCAATGTCCCAACCTATTGCAATAGTGGCATGGATTTGACTTCTTCAATGTAGCTACATCAATTCCAGTACTTGGATTAATGGGGACACCTGACCCCTATCTTGTGACTGAAGTCACCTCTACCCTATATTGCTGGAGCTCCTTGTTGATAGATTCCCTGTATTGGAGAGGTATTCCCTAAAAACGGTGGAATTTAAATTCCTCTCTGAGCAGCCTTCATTTGTACCACCATCAGTGTTTCCTTTAACTTTTCCTATCTTAGTTCAATATCATTATTGCAATATTTAACATATCACAAAATCTCTCAACCGACTGATTCTGCCAACAAATTAAATGCTGTTGAATCATCATACTAATCTCAGGCCTCAATCCTATCACAAACCTGGACACAAAATGTCCCATATCTTTAGGCTCCAATGTTTTCATTCCACTATACTGTCTGAATGCATCCAACAATCCCTCATAGTATGCATGAATTGTTTTTTTTATCATTATTTCAGTCAGAAGGCCATAAAAGTACAAGATACAAATATGTATGCAACAATTAAATAAACTTTAAAAAATCTCCTAGCAGTACAGATTCCAATAAACACAGGCTGCATATTTAAAAGCACATTAAAGGAGCATCTAATGATGGACAGGTAGGTACATGATGGTATAATCTGTATGACAGTAAAATGCTTGGCTATTTAGAATCAAAGTGCAACAAAGAAAACAATGATCTTAGAGCAGAGCAGTTGATGTAAGAGATCATCTTAGTCATTACAAATGCATTAGGCAAATCAAGGTACAATTATTCTTTAGGATTTCTAGGGTCAGAGCGGTAAAACAATGGTTTGGAATTATATGAAGACTATGTGCAATTTCTAGCGTATCTATCAGCTTCCTTCAGGTGAAAGGTAGGTGATTGGAGTAGGTGATGCAAGCGTAGGCCCACATAATTCCTTCGACACCATTAGATTTATGTTCTATATTATAATTATTGTTGCTTTCAAATTCAAATCTATGAGGTATACGAAAGTTAAAATAATGTAACATGCATGTACAGCTAAAAACAATAAAATTAATTTGCGCACTCACATTAAAAAAAGTTCAAAATAGACAATTCTATCCAAATCTCATTATATATAATAATTCGTATATTAGATTCTACAAATTTAATTTCCAAGTGGGCTTATCATGAGTCTCCTTTGGAGAGAAGTATAGATCTAGGATTACAGCATCCTGATGAGTATTTGTATCATAATATGAGTTCGGCTACTTGTATAATAACCGCCTTCAGACTTGCATCATCTTTTGGTGCTTGATCCACTGATTCCTAACTATCCATACTGCATTCAAGTATTTCGCTAGACTGCTAACAATCGGCCCCCATGTATCTAAGTGAAGTGCTCAATGCCCTTATACCTAGTAATTTACAGAAGGGAATAATCCATTTCCTCACTGTAGCAAAAGCCACACAGAAAAATAAAATGTGGCTTAGTGATTCAGGAGCAGTGCCGCCGACAGGGCAGCTTGTATTCGTAGTCTTAGTATTCGACCATCTTGCTGTAAATTCTTGCATTGGCAGAATCCAGTATCTGAACTTGCAATACAACTGTGTAGGTGGCGAGCCCTGTATGACATCAAGGGAAGGTTCATATAGAGGGACAATCTTATGATCAAGAAATTGATCTGTTTAGATCCCTAGTTTGCTGTTCATTATTATCTCTCCCCGGAGGTAGTCACTGCACCGTTCCTTTATTACTTTCCTTGGTGTCAGATAGGCGCCCTCTGAAGAGACCCGAAGATTCTCAAGAGCAACAGCGTGAAACATCTTCTTTCCATATAGCAGCCATGAAATCTTGAGATGGCCCTCTGCTTTTAGAATCTCTCTTAGCGGGGCTGTGTAGGGCTCCAACTCTGGTGTTGACCACAATCTATGCCAGAATACTAGTGGGCACGTCTGGGTGGTGAATGAGATTGGGAACATACCCAAATATTGCAAAACTGGAAGAGTTGGGGAGCTATTTGGAAGCTGTGTTAGGTGTTTGAGGAATTTCACTATTATTAGATCACTGGCTGTTTCAGGCCCCAGAGCTCTGCGCCATACAGGGCAACACTTTTTGCTCTGGTCTTATAAACCTCAAGTGCAGGAGCTATGTTCAATGATTTCAACTTTTTTGCTATCTTTAGGATGGCCCCTGTCTCCTCTCTCTTGTTGCAGTTTCAAAATTAGTTTGCTTAATTCGGTCTTCCATCTAAGGTTGCGCGAGAGAGTCACCCCAAAATAGGTAAAATCCGAGACCTGTTCTAGAAAGATATTATTAACAATGAGGGTTGGTTTAATACATTTATAGGGATTAAAAGCCATGGCTTTAGTCTTGCTTATATTCAATTCTAGACCATGTTTAGCACAAAAATTAAATAATCGATTCAGGATTGCTTGTAGCCCTCTTGGGGTCTATGAAATAAGAAGCTTGTCGTCAGTAAATAACAACACTGGGTATTTTGTGAGCCGTGAATTGTTTATTTTGCTTCCTGAGTTGTCCAATCAATCTTGACCCATTCAATATCTTGGGATGATACCTTGGACTTCAACCACGTCATCACCTGATTATCCATCCTTATCACTATAGCTGAAGAACCATTAGTGGCAGGATCTGTTGTCGGCTCTCTCTTGGGCCACTCTATGGCTATTTTCACCCTGTCCACAAATCACTTGGGACCACAATAACAAACAAGGTATTTAAAAATCAGTCCACAATTTTATTAAAATATTATCAAACTGCGCAACTTGTTTATACTGCTCCACAGGCTTCTCCCTTTACTTGGGAAATTGATTTGTAAATGACACAAGATCACTCCTACTCCAAGGTACATATATGTAACCTCTACTAGGTCTCCCCCATAAAGGGACGTTTGTAGTTCTCCTAGTAACATCCTTACTTATGAACAAAAGTTCAATCTGGTGATAAGTTTCTATGCAATCCAAAGTGAGACAACTACTTATCATTTTATCCAATTCCAACTTCAATTTATACACATCCACCAAGATTACTTTCAAAGTTGTAAGAAACTGCTTCTCTATACAGTATACTAAAATGAGGTACACTATGTGGATGGAGTGCAAGAAATTGCCAAAAGGCAGGTAGAGGCAAATGTCAATGTTGGACTTGGCCCTTTTTGGCTAAAAGTGATCTAAACTTTTTGCTTTCCCTCTAGACCTTTTTTCTGACATGGTGTTGCCAACTTAGATGCTTTGGGCACTTTGCCACTGCTAATCAGTGTCAAAGTGCAAGTGCTCCCTGTGTAAAGTGTAATGGTAATTGGTTGTCCATGATCGGTATGTTAGCCTTACTAGTAAAGTCCCTAGTAAAGTGTACTATGTGTGCCAGGGCTAGTAATACAAATGCCATAAGAGGGCCTGCAGCACTAATTGTGCCACCCAAACAAGTAGCCTTAAAGAGGGAACTCAGGCCTGCCATTGCAGTGCCTGCACGCGGTTTGTTATACTGCCATGTTGTTCTGACAAGTGCACCCACTTGCCAGACCTTACCCTTCCCTTTCTATGCACATCAGACACCACTATGGTAGGTCCAAGGTACCCCCTGGGCATGGTGCAGTGCATGTGAAAGGTAGGACATGTACTAAGGTGTGTACCATGTCCTGACAGTGAAATAATCTCCATTTTGGTTTTCACTGCGGAAAGGCCGTCTTGCCCATAGGATAGAACGGGGAGGCTGTGTAATATGTTTTCCAGCCTATCTTCCCAAAGGTTTAAGATGGAGAGGTGAAGTTTAGTGTGCCTGAACTCACAATGTAATAACACATCTTTTTATGAAAGTGGTTTTTGCATTGTGTGTTTAGAAGCCACTCTTTTAGAAGTGGCTGGGTTTTTGTGCTCTAATATTTCTGTGTCTCTCTGCCTGGTTGTAGATTGACTGTCTGGATTTGAAAGTGATAGGATATGGGGAATGTCTTGACCCAGAGGAGGAGGTGAGACAGCAACAGGCTGAACTGCATCTGGAGTGTAGGGGAGGAGGAGCCCCTAGAGGTGAAGAGGCCTGGGTTGCTGCCATAAAGCAGTGGTCCCATCTACTGCTGAGAGATTGAGAATCCAGACCCCCACTAATCAAAGGAAGAAGGTGTCACTAGCAGGGAGGCACCCAGAACTGGTTTGAACAGGGGTCAGTGCCCCACTGAACACAAAGACTTCAAAGCCATTTAGGGGTATAACTATGAGAGCTGAAGCCCCTGAACTTTGGAGAAATGGACTGATCAAGACTGAACAAGACTGAAGCTACTTCGTGGTCAAGAGGAAACTTTGCCAAGGAAGTAACAACTGAAGAGACTGATGGAAAGAACTGACCATTGCTGTGTGTTCTGGGGCTGGCCTGCTGTTTGCTGTTTTAACCAAGGAGAGGCTTAAGGGACTTTGTTGTGTGCTGTGTCCCCCGGCTTGAAAGGACTTTGCTGTGTGCTATGTTCAGAAGTAACTTATCCCCAAGGGCCCGAGGTGAGCTGGCTCCCTGTTGCGGAGACTCAGGAACACAAAAGTTTCCAGGAGAGTCTCAGCGACGCTGTGTGTGTGTGCTTTTTGCAGCCTGAGACCCTCGTAAGAATTGCCCTGTGATCGTGGGCACCTGGAGTCCAAGCGAGTCTCAGCGATGCTGTGTGCGTGTGCTTTTTGCAGCCTGAGCCCGTCATGAGGATTGTCCTGTGACCGTGTGCACCGGAGTCCAAGTGAGTCTCAGCGATGCGGTGTGCGTGTGCTGTGTGCAGCCTGAGACCTTTGTGTGCATTGCCTTGTTATCGTGCACACCCGGAGTCCAAGTGAGTCTCAGCGACGCTGTGTGCGTGTGGTTTGTGCAGCCTGAGACCTTCGTGAGGGTTGCCTTATTATCGTGCACCAGGAGTTCAAGTGAGTCTCAGTGATGCTGAGTGTGTGTGCTTCGTGCAACCTGAGACCTTTGTGAGGAGTGCCCTGTGATCGTGCACCCGAAGCTCAAGTGAGTCTCAGCGACGCTGTGTGCGTGTGCCCTGTTGCAGCCTGAGATCTTCGTGGCATCAGCAGCCCGGACCGGCACCACCGGATGAGCTAAGCCGCCAGCCCGAGCCCAAGGTTGCCAGAGCGGGACCTCAAACCAACCTCGTTGAGGGAGGGCCCAAGTCCCACACCCCGGAATTCATAAAGATTGCATCGGAGACCCAAGTCACTGTAAGAGGAGAGGAGAGCGAGGTCGCACCCCCCAGGGAACGTGTGTCGACTCCTGGGGCGGGGTGTGGGCTCAGAGGGAGACACTCTCTGCCTCTCCCAATCCTGCAGCGCGAGCCTCTGCTTCAGCTCTTATCACGGCCCGTACTGGCCAAAAGAGTGGCAGTACCAGGGCCAGAGTGCTGAGCTGCACTTTTTGCTAGACCATACCCGTGTGGGGGCAACTGTTGACAGAGGCTGACTGCGAGTCAGCACGAGTGGCAGTGAGACCACATACGGCACTGTGATCGGTGCTGGAGTGTATTACGCATTGCATTATTCCTGCATAACGAACTACCTGATTGTCGTATTACGCATTGCATTGTTTCTGCATACCGAACTAGCTGATTAGTGTATTATGCATTGCATTATTCCTGCATAACGAACTACCTGATTAGTGTATTACGCATTGCATTATTTCTGCATAACGAAAGTACCTGATTGTTGCGTTACGCATTGCATTACTTTTACATTGCAAAGTGCCTGATTCTAGCATTAGGAACTGCATTATTTTTATATTGCAAAGTGCCTGATTCTAGCATTACGAACTGCATTATTTTTAAATTGCAAAGTGCCTGATTCTAGCATTACGATCTGCATAGCATTGCATGAGGACTGCAGTGGAACGTTTAGAAGTGCTCATTAATATCGCCAGAACTTACAATGGCAGGCTGGCCGAACAACCGGCCAGGAGGAATATTACAAATACGCATATGTTGGATTTATATCGTGTGGTCTTATCGTATATCTTTTTATATAAATGTATACTAGTTTTTTATGAAACTCGTGTGGAGTCCATTTGTGGTGTCATGATTGGATTGCTGTGAGCATGGTTGCACATACTTTACACATTTGCCTTGAAGGTAAGCCTGCCTGCAAGTGACAAGCTACCAAGGGGGTTAGCGGGGGCTATCTGAGAAGGTGTCCTTCCTTTCCCTGATGTGGAAGCGAGGGTCCCTATTTGGCCTAAGGTACCTACCTCAGCCAACCAGGGATCCCGGGTGTAACAGTACTAACTCTCTTTTTGTGGTAGTGTGTGCGAGTAGTTAGGCTTATCAGAGGGTAGTGTAAAGCATTTGTTGTTCTCACAGAGGCAATAAATGAGACACACTCAAGAATAAATACAAAAATAACGTTGTTTACATTAGTTTTAAGACCAAGAACACAATTCTAAGGTAAGTATTTTCAGAGTTACGATTTTTTCAAAGTTTGGGAATAAGTCACTTCTATGCGCAATTACGTACCTATATAAAACAATGGGAAAAAGCAGAAAAATTTATTGAAATTAAGGAATGCTTTCACGAAGTTCACCTTCTCATTATAGGCTGATGTTGGGACCAGGTTGAAAGTTCCAGCAGGAGAAGTTCAGAAGCGTCCCATATCAGCCGGGAGCAGAGGTGCAGAGCTCTTGGAAGCTGGTGCTCAAAGACGAAGGGGGACACTTGGAAATGCACTGCACTGAGGGAGTTACAGGAAATTCCATTGGGTCTCCTCAGAAGGAGGAGCTAGCAAGAGCCTGGGGACCACTGGAGCAGAGCTGGTTGATTGATGTTGGGGCTAGTGGGGCTAGGTGCAGAGCAAACAGGTCAGCCAGGCGTCATGCGTCTTGAGATCCTCGTGGTCAGGAGCAGGGAACTTGGAAACATGATCTCGGAACAGCTGGGCCACTCAGGAAGTGGGTCTTGGGGGTCTTGATGTCCCTCAACAGGTGTTTGCTTCTGGTGCTTCAGGAGTCCTGAGTGGACTCTTCTTCTTGGTGTTTTCCGTTGGGTATCCAGTACCTTGGGTATTAGTACTCCGTAACTTCATTAGGTTCTGGTGTCTCCAAACTTGGTGGGGAGACAGGTCTGACCCTCCAGAGCTGCTGTACTTTTTTTTCACATTGGTGCTGCATCAAGGTTGTCGGGGAGCAGCACGTTGACAAACCAGTCTTTACGGGATTGGTGCCTGCAGTGTCCTAGGAAGTGATAAACCCCCATTTGTTTGCTGAATTATACTGGTGGTAACTGACTCTGACTGGACCCGGGGCTCTGATAACTAGTTCCAGGGCCAGTGTTATGTGATAAGAGGTACATATAATAGGGTACCCTAACAATTGGGAATGACAAGCCCTATAAGTCCCTAGGAGAAAATAGGGCAGCGGGTGCAATCTTCCTATATATCCCTAGTATATAATGAGGTATGGAGGTTTAGAAGCCAGCAGATTCCCTGCACTTGCATGTGTGTGCTGATATGTGCTTGCTGTCATTTCAAAGGCAGCCTGGCCTTGCAGACTGTATGTAAAAGAAACATTGTGGCAAACATGCCTTTCGTGCTATGAGCACTTTCAAAGTGATAATCAAACTTATTTTTGCATATTAGGTACCCCCAGGGTCTATTCAAGGTGTCCCAGGAGTGGGGGTCATGTAACTATAAGCAGGGGCCTTATAAAAGATGTGTTATATGCCCTGGTGAGGGGAAAACTCCCCATTTTGTTTATCTCCATCGTAGATACTTAGCTCAATAGGCTAGCATTGCAATATTTGACGTGGTTATAAATATTGCTAGGAAAGGAGTAAAACAATATCATTCAAAAACGTAAAGATTGGTATTGAGAAATCCAACAACTTGCCACTGTTGAATTTATCTTAACTAGTACAGAAGAAAAGTTATTGAACTTCCTCTTCTGTAAGCCAAAATCCAGCTTTCTAGTGGTCTCTGCTGATTGGTCAGTCTTAACAGGTTTAGCCAGGCTGCTATGATTAGGTGATAAGTGGCCTGGCAGGAGCACAGGTTATCTGATGGAGAGAGCTCTGCAGCTGGTGAGGACAGGTCCTGCAGTGGGGGCTACGTAAATCAAACCGAGCTCATAGAGAGAGCAGATCAGCAAGCCAATCCATCCCCACATCCCGTGCTCCAGCCAGATGACAGGTTTAGAACAGGAATTTGTTCCTTGCTTGTCGCCACAAAACACTGAATAAATATCTGAGAGCTGCACAGTCTCTCAGATTTGCTGCCTGAAACTACAAGGAAATGAAGGACTGCCCTGCCACAATCTGCATTTGCACCCAAAGGCCAGCACTCTGAATGACTGCATGTGCTGCACAATTTGGTACTACAGCCCTGGGGACTGCGTCTTGCTTCAAGAAGGATTAAGGAGCGGACTTCCTGCAGCTACAGGTTAACAGGGCTTACCTGGATCATCTCCAAGAGTCCCACTTTGGAGTGTGTCCAGTGGACTATTAAGGCTTTGGCCAGGTGCATTGTGGGAATTGTGTTGCAGACCTTCCAGAGACCATCCAGTAGATTCCAGACCTTTGGATGTGTGTTTTGGACACTTTGAACCTACAGGGAGAGCTTCATGAAGCACCTCCTATGGTTTAGAGAACTTTTGGGAAAAGGCTCCATTAGGTGACCTTCCCCTACAGCGAGAGTCAAGCCAATCATCTTCAACTGTGACCTGGCCAGGATTTCAGGTTCATCCCGCAGAAAGCTCCGGACTTCCAGGATTTGACCGGGGACTCACGGAAAGTCAAGCTGGCAACCCCTCCCCGAATCTGACCTGCTGAGGAGGGTCCAGTGCCATTGGAAGAAGAAGCTCCAGAAAAGCTTCTAAGTGTAAAGATTACATTTTGACCGGGACCTCCAGCTTTGTGCATCCGACTAGGGCCACATTGCAGTCAGCCTGAAACTTTGACATTGTCCCAGTCAAGTGCGACCTGATGTCCCAGGGAATATCTCCAGTTCCCTACAATGGATCTTTGTTGTTTTGGTGTCAATTTGTTCATAAAAATATTTCCTATTTTTAATTACTTAGTGTGTTATTTTTATTGTGTGGTTTGTACTACTTATTTGATATATTGTTTTTTTCAAATGCTTTACCCTCTTATCTCCTAAGTTAGGCATGATAGCTTGCTGTCAACCAAAGGGGCTAATTTACTGAGACCTTTACTCGACCCTATACTTTGTTAGTGGCCTTATTACTAGTGGTAGGTTCATACTTACCCCTACCAATAACCCACTTTTCAACAGATACCTTCACTCCAAGGGAGCTTCATGGCAATTTATCAACAGCTGGAGGTGCTCCGGGCTTCTTGGAGTTCTTTCAAGTTTCAGGACAACACAGCAGCAGCGATTGTCAAGTACTAGGAGCAGCAGACAGGGTTTGGCACCTTTTTATTCTGCAGCAGGGCTCAATTTCTGAAGCAGCAGGTCTTCTTTTTCCAGGTCTTTCCTTGTCCATCAAATCTGATGCTCCGGTCTTGGGGTGCCACCTAATTACTGAGTTTATGGGCCTTGTGAGGGGAGACTGGTTGTAGCCAATGGGCTACCTACCTTTAGAGTGTCTACACCATCTAGTGACCACTTCCTGTAGAAAGAGGCACTACCTTAGCCCTGATAGGAGGTTTTCTCACCATCCCAAGAGAATTTCAGGAGAGGGGCTCACATCACCTGCCCCACCCTAGGGGTAGAATAGGCTAAGTTGGGACCCTCCTCCGAATATAACTCCTTTCCTCCACCCAAAAGTGGAGAGGGAAAGGGGGCCTCCCCCACTACCTGGAGACTTCTGGGTTGGATTTCAAAGGCAGTATTGCCTTTGAAGCTTCCTGCCCAGGAATTCCATCCTGTCCTGGTGTGAAGCACCTCCGGTCAGAGCAAGCTTTGTCTCTGTTCTCTGAGAGTACTGGCTCTCGCCCCATGAGAGCAGAAACATGTCTGGTAGTGGAAGGCTGGTGAAAACAAGTCAGGAACCACACCAGTGCTTGGTCGATTTTCTGCGGTCCCTCTAAAAGGGTCTCCTGTATGAATTTGAGAAATAAATCCACCACTGGCATTAGTGAGGATTTATAAAGACAGAATGCATGTTGTAGTGAAAGATGTGCCCGGAGGGGCTTGACTGTTGTGTATTTTTCTATTTTGTTAATACTGCCAGGCAGCCACTAAACACATAGGTTGTACTTCTTGATTAAATTCATAAAACACCTGTAAACAACAACTGGTGCTGAATGTCTAATACACTTAATTGAGATTACCTTTTACCTCATTATTAGCAAGCATTTGATTAGGACGCGGGAGGTGGGCTCCTGAGTGTAGCATTGTTCTTCCTTAATGGTCTCTGGTACAGGTGTGCACAACCAAGACCGGAGGGTTATAATTTTTGTCATGATTTCACTTTCATTGTCAGCAATTTAAGTAACATCATGCCGCCATGTGTGTAGCATTCCCATAGCTGTAAACTTGAAGGTAATCAGCGTACACCAGCTCTTCCATACTAATTTGTTTCTCACGCTCATTTTTTCTGATTAGAACATAAGAAGAGCTCATCTTTTTTTTCTTTCGGACAATGAAGAAAGGACTCAGAGTGACAAAGAAGACTTTAATTGTGCTTTCTGTTTTCCCGTCTTGGGTGGACGATGGTACTAGGCCCACACGTGGAATTCAATGGCGTTTTTAAGTAACTCTGCAGAATTTCACGTTTTGAGTGAAACAAAGCAAACTCTGCCCACCCCTTATCCTGCCCTCCGCACCCAGACGTAGCACTTCCAGCCTGGCGGTTATGAAGCTCTGGTAACTCTGGTAATGCCAGAAGACTACTCTGGTTGAGTTTCAGGCTGACTAAAAAGTGTGGGTGATGGAGCCTGTGAAGCCCTGGGCCTTAAAAGACTGATGGTCTGGGCTCAATGAGGTGAAATAGTGCAAGGGGGAGATCACTGACCTGGTGGAACTCAAGACCCCTAATAACACTTAAGGCTCCCGCATGTTAATCGCCCAAACCCCGCTCAAAAAGACTTACTTAGTGCCACCTTAGTTGCATATTTGGTTCGCAATAGGGGTAGTATACCTGTTCATTTGGATTGGCACAGTGACTGTCTGTTTTCTGCTTCTGAAAGGACATTATCTCCCAGAACACTCTGTAGTACAATCTGTGAACTTGGTCCTGAAACCACATACGTCATCACACCGTGAACAAAGAGACTTATCCCTGGTGAACATTACAGCAATTCCAATACCAGATGGTATAGTTTCAGATAAAGTTTCTTATGATGTATATGGCCCCACTGAACATTTGAAAATTCCACATTTCTTTAAAAAACAAATGAAATGATTTAATTACCCCAGTACACTATCTGATGATTGGGACATTGAGACTGTAAATACAATGCTCACAGATTTAGAACAATCTGCTGCATTTTCTTACAGAGAATTGTATGAGGATACAACTGACTACAATACCATGTTTTGTTACCAGCATTACGGTCATCATTTTTTGTATAGAGAAAGTGTACCACACACTACCAATGTGTGTCATCAAGGAGAACATTGCCCAACACCACCAAAGGGTAGTTCTTACACATTCACACAGAAGTTTGCATACTTTTCAGGGTTAAACACCTCAGACCCAGAATCATTTTACTACAAACTTGCACAAAGCTGCTATATTTAGCACCTTTTATCTCCCAACTGTCTATACAGGGTTTCATCTACTGGAGAGACACCATAGACACAAAATGCATCTGGGAGACAAGAGAGTGGCAGGTTCAGGTAACAAAGGCTTTATTTAGAGCTTGCCTCATATCACTACAGATGATTTTCCTGAACAGAACTGTGCAACAGACTACCTGTCATGGGTTTGCAAAAAATCAAAGACCTGAAAATACTAAACATCCCTTCACCCACACCTATTAAGGATTCAATTTGTCATCTCCCAATTGGAAGGGTTGTTTGCTTTGGCCAGTAGACACAAATAGGTGTCACTCAAGATTCAGTGGTACAACCAAAGGGTTCAGTGCACAGAGGGCCGACCCACGATATGTACCTATAGATGACGCAGGGGTAGTGACTTCCTATAGTGTTGGGAAGTTGTGCCTAGATTGGCTAAAGACCTTGACGCTTCCACAGGGGAAACAACACTTCTCCCTTTTGTCAGTCAACATGGATCTTAGGTATTTCTTGTTAGGACCCAAGAAACCATGAAGGAAACGCTTTTTATATACCATCTATAATGAGGTTTGGAAAGTGTCCAACAGGAAGCTGCAGAGAAACTTTGTGAAATAGATAGAATTAACCTAGAAAAGGTCTTAGCTGTGGTAGACAATGGCATGACCACACTCTTGTCTTGTATTTATTTACTGGGCAACATTGTGTCCTCAGTTATCGACATAATGGAACAAGATTTGTCTATTTTACAACATGGGCAATCACAGCTACGCTCTATTATGCTTCTAAGCTGGACACTGCAATAATTATGTTCTGGCCACATTTCATGGTGATACATTAAAGACAAAAATCTGTTTTCAGCTTACAATCTGACCAACAGACAATTGACCATGGCACACAGAGATGCGAAGTACATCATGCTGCTCCTTGAAAAACTACAGAAGTTACCTTTTACTGTAGTGGAATCACCGCCTACAGAATGGTTAATCCATGGCTATATCACACTGCCAATCATGACATTCCAATTCCAGTACTGCCTGAAATAATACCCAGTAGGCAGGTATGAAGCATTGGGCAAGGGGTACATACGAGAAACTTAGGAGTTACCGTACACATATAGGTGCAGGAACAAGGAGAAGGAAGTTATCTTGAGTGGTTCAAACTGTGAAAAGGCCTTGAGTGGGTCTTTAGTGTGTAAAGATATATTGCTGCACGGCGCTTGTGATGCGTCAATAGCGAACTTGCCCTGCTACCTGAAGGGTTCTCCAGCTGCTGTGATTCATCCGGTTTTCTAGTTACTTTCAAACGTGAGTTACTTGATGCTGAATGACCAAGGCTGCTGTGGTATGACGCCTGGCATTGCTTATCTAGTGACAGTCAAATCCAGCGTTATTTGTTGTAAGCAAGTATTGTTTCTCCCAGCTCGCACAGTTAGGGAGGCACCACTGTGGCCTCCACTGAATGTATCCAACATAGGGTTTGATTCTCTGAGCAGACTGAAAGCCATGCTGTTTCAGCAAAATGTGGCTGTAACTTCAGCCAGAGAGACTTTTGACCTCTAAGTGACAAAGTCTTCGGCAGAGATACAGGCGTTGGTCCATACGAACTTCCCTCTCCATTTTGGAGAAATGTCCCATCGTATCTTTAACATGTCTAATAAGAGTGGTATTGTACACTTATTTAAGAGCATTGGATCAGGTCTGGTAACTACCTTTCAAACCATTTTTGGAGTGATTCCATCTTTCATACACTCCGTACTTGGAAGCGTTTTTGGAGGGCTTTCTTTGGTCCTGCTTTCCGTAGCGGGCATCCTGATTTTAATTCTATTGCTTTGCAATGGATGTCAGCATCACTAAAGACATGGTGAGAGCACTGCTGGAGCGACATGGTCTTGAGCGATTGGTATTCTTAATGGGATTACCTCGGCTTCTAGAGCTGAGTGAGCATTGGTTCTTGTCTTTCAGACTGGCCTGGCTTGACTGCATACTACCAGTATTCCGCTGCCTCTTTTGCGGATTTAGACGCGCGTAGGGCTTTTGTCTAACACTTCCATCGGTTGTGCCGCTGGACATAGACATGTTCCTATGGCTTTTACGGGCCCATGTGCACAGTTGTCCATGGCGTATTCCCATGTTGATGATGGTGTTCCTAGAGCCTCCACAGGACGCTAAGCTCCTGTTGGACCGGAGTACGGCCCTGCAATGGATGTGCAAGGATCAGTCTCAGGCACACAGGCATCTACTTCTTCCCCGACGGCTGCCACAGGAAACAGCAATAACCACCTATGCTCACTTCATATCATACTAGAGGTATTGGCGGGACAGCCTCCTGCGATGCCATGTATAGTGATGTTGAGTCTTCAATAACCCTGGGCAAAGCGCTACGCTATGCTCGCATAGTTTGCAAAGTTTACGCCACTTCGCACTACGTGAATTGCACCTAGCACAGTGCAAACACGCGTAGCGTAGGGTTGCATAGTGCAGCGGTAATTTTTTGCTTGCTCGCGGTCCTCAACGTCAAGTTGGCGACCGCGAGCGTGGAAAATAAACCTACCGCCGAGATTCTCAAAGCGGGGAGGTCAGGTTTCTCATTGCGAGTGGTCGTTTATGCTCGCGACTGCTCGCGATGAGAAACTACCAGTCCGCGTTGAGAAAGCTGCTGCTCGAGTAAAAATCTACTAGAGCGGCAGAAACCTACAGCTCGCACTGTGCAAGATGCCGTTTTCAATGATTGCACAGTGCCGGATGCTTGTCCGCACTGTGCAATCATTGAAAACGGCATCTTGCACAGTGCGAACAGGGTACTTCACAGTTCTCGAAGTGCTACGCGTAGCTCACATAGTGCAAAGTGCACTTTGCGTAGCTTCGCGTAGCGCTACTTCGCGAACAACGCCCAGGGTTAGTCTTCAGCGCAGGATTTTTAAACAATCTGGCCTTTCCTGCGCTGGGAACGTTTAATCATGTACCAAATTGAAGGTCGAACAGACTTTGTTTTTCTTCTCTGCTCTCTATGAACATAGTGGATTTCAAGGCGCTCAGAAAAACAATGAGGCACAGGGTCAAGATTGATTTGCATATGGCTGGGTTCAAACTGGAATGACATGGTGAGCAAACAAACGATGGATTTAGGCCCAGATCTCTGTACTGGGGTGAATGTATGACATATCCATCAACTGCTGTTTTTGTATTTGTCACCCCGAGTGGGACAGGTATGCCCAGACGTGGGTCCCGTGCTCTCCATGCCACTGGAATCAAGCTATCCTGGCTGAAGAGGGGTGAAACCCCGAAACCAGTCCTAGGATGCTTGTTTCCAGTTCAGGGAGGATCTTTCTTGGCAGTTCGGGTGGACTGTTCCCATGACTCACAGGGTCAAGACTGATTTTCATATGCCTGGGTTCAAACTGGGATGGCATTGTAAGCAAAAAAACTATGGATTTAGTCCCAGATGTCTGTACTGGGGTGAATGTATGACATTGTTCTGCATTCTGTCCATCAACTGTTGTTTTTGCATTTGGCACCCCTAGTGGGACGGGTATGCCCAGACGTGGGTCCCGTGCTCTCCATGCCACTGGAATCAAGCTATCCTGGCTGAAGAGGGGTGAAATCCCGAAACCGGTCCTATGATGCTTGTTTCCAGTCCAGGGAGGACCTGGCTTGGCAGTTCGGGCTGGACTGTTCCCATGAGGCACAGGGTCAAGACTGATTTGCATATGGCTGGGTTCAAACTGGAATGGCATGGTGAGCAAAAAAACGATAGATTTAGGCCCAGATCTCTGTACTGGGGTGAATGTATGACATTGTTCTGCATTCTGTCCATCAACTGTTGTATTTGCATGTGTCACCCCCAGTGGGACGGGTATGCCCAGACATGTGTCCTGTGCTCTCCATGCCACTGGAATAAAGCTATCCTGGCTGAAGAGGGGTGAAACCCTGAAACCGGTCCTAGGATGCTTGTTTCCAGTTCAGGGAGGACCTGGCTTGGCAGTTCGGGCTAGACTGTTCCCATGAGGCACAGGGTCAAGACTGATTTGCATATGGCTGGGTTCAAACTGGAATGCCACGGTGAGCAAAATAACTATGGATTTAGGCCCAGATCTCTGTACTGGGGTGAATGTATGACATTGTTCCGCATTCTGTCCATCAACTGTTGTTTTTGCATTTATCACCCCGAGTGGGACGGGTATGCCCAGACGTGGGTCCCGTGCTCTCCATGCCACTGGAATCAAGCTATCCTGGCTGAAGAGGGGTGAAACCCCGAAACCTGTCCTAGGATGCTTGTTTCCAGTCCAGGGAGGACCTGGCTTGGCAGTTCGGGCTGGGCTGTTCCCTTGAGACTCAGGGTCAAGACTGATTTGCATATGGCTGGGTTCAAACTGGAATGGCATGGTGAGCAAAAAACCAATGGATTTAGGCCCAGATCTCTGTGCTGGGGTGAATGTATGACATTGTTCTGCATTCTGTCCATCAACTGTTGTTTTTGCAGAAAAACAATGACATTATATTCAAAATATAGAGGACCTTTTTATGAACGCTTTTTAGGGAAGAATACCTTTCCTATAGATCTTCATTTTATGGACGCTTTTTAAGACTTTTTATGTGCTTTTTAGTATGGCTTTAATATAAAGGATTTATTTTATTTTTATTATGCCTTATTTAGCACTTACTATCATTAGCTAGCTGACCTTGTTGACCTTTTGATGAGGAGTGGGTGTCATGTCCTTTAAGTTAGTCCCATCATGTACATACCAATTACATACATTTTGTCCCACCCACATGTCATAACGGATGTAACTGTTTGCTTTATGTGTATCTAAGTGAGTCACCGGTGGCAGTCAGGAAGGTGCAAGGGAAAATTTAATAATCCTCACAAAATGAATGCTGTTGTGCACCTATGGCAGACAAGGGAGTATAGGGGAACCTGGAATAATCATTAAAAATGAATGCTTGTGTGTGTGCCCCTACGGCAGGTATGGGGTCCGGAAAAAATGGAATAATCATAAAAAAATGAATGTGGGTGTATGCACTGTGCATCAATGGCAGGCAGTGGGTCCAGGGGAAAATAGAATAATACAACTTACAAAATGAATGTTGGATTGCGGCTGTGCGAATATGGCAGGTAGGGGATCAAGGGAAAATGAGTAATGATGTCAATCCCTAAAAAATTAAATCTGATGTGTTGCAGGTGCCTATGGCAGGCAGAGGTTGAATATAAGGAGGGAAAATATTAAACAAAAATATTTTCTGTTTTTTAAAATTACAATCAAAACATTAAATAAACAGAAAAAATACATGATAAAAATTAATTTAATTGCTGATGTATTAGAGGACAAAGAGAAACACATTGGGGAGGAAAGGAGGTGCAGGGGGAAAATGTAAAAAATACATTTGATATAAAACACTGTTCATAATATACATATACTACAATGATCCTCAAGCATGTTATTACACTGATATTAGGAAACAGTTAAACAAATAAACAGAAAAAAAGGCATTGGCCTCTCCTATACATCTCCCTAGAAAATGGCGTTGAGAACTGGAAAAAGGGTGGCTGCATAAAATGGCCGCTAGCCACAAGGTCAATCAACAACAACAAGCAAGGAGGCTTGGCCACAACAAAGAACACATGCAGTCCTATGGCAAAGCACACTGGCTGGCTACACAAAATTGCCAACTACCACATGGTAAAACAACAACAGCAAGTAAGGAGGCATGAACACAAAAAGAACACATGCAGGCCCATGGCAAAAGCACACTGGCTAGCTACACTAAATGCCCCCCAACAACAACAAGCAAGGAGGCTTGGCCACAACAAAGAACACATGCAGTCCTATGGCAAAGCACACTGGCTGGCTACACAAAATTGCCAACTACCACACGGTAAAACAACAACAGCAAGTAAGGAGGCATGAACACAAAAAGAACACATGCAGGCCTATGGCAAAAGCACACTGGCTAGCTACACTAAATGGCCCCCCAGCACATGGTCAAACAACAAAAGCAAGAAAGGAGCCATGGCCATAATAAAGAACACATGCAACCCCCCATAAAGCATCCTTACACAGTTGTGGACCCCTATCTTCCCTTCCACACTCTCCTCACTACTCACTCTTCACAACTATCACTCCTTCAAACTCCTCACATGCAACAACCCCATCCTCGCACTATAGATTGTGTCACTGGGAGATCTGATATTTCTGTTTATCACTCTCCCACCTATATATTATCTTTCCCCTCCCATCCTCCCTTCTCTTCCCCTCTTTTCCTCCCTATTCCTACCCCACTCCCCCACCCACACTCCCTCTGACCCCTGGCACCCTAACAGGACGCCGCGGGCCCCTACCCCCCTTGCGGGCCTTTATACCCTGGATGGCGACTCTCCGGCCCTTATGATGGATGGGGGCCGGAGGGTCGCCGTCTAAGGTACAAAGGCCCACAAGGCAAGGCAAAAACTGAAGGAGACTGTTGAGGTTAGGGAGACTAGTATAACACCACCGTAGACGCGCACAGCAAAGGAAGACAGGGAAGAAGTGGCAGAAAAGGGTGGTCCACTCCCCCTTCCACATCCCCGGTGCCCCCCCCTTTTCTGCGGATGAAGCCCAACCCGGCCCAGTACCAATGTACCTAGCCTTTTTGGCACCAGCCAAAACCTGGATCTGTTCATAGCAGCACTACTACCGCATACATGGCACCATACTCAGACATGCCCCCTAACATACTCATTTCTCCCGGGAAGATCCCCATCCTCTTCCCAGATCCTGTTAGGATACTAGCAGTCCGGAGAGTGCTCCTGTGAGTAATATGCCTGATGTGGCATCATGACCACAAGGGGGCCACAAAGCCCTCAATGACTCCGACACATGCCCCTCTGCTGGTAGAGATCAAACGCACAGATGAAGGAACCACACAGTGCGGAGCAGAAATTACAAGAGCATCTTATTGACACCCCCCAGGCATACCAACACCCATCCCCCGCCGCCCCTTTCCCCCTCCCTCTATCCTAGGCTAGCACTGTTTTTTATTCATATGATCCAGTTGCCAACCATCCGTGGCCCCTCCTCACTGATGTAGATTGGATGTAATACATCAATGGCCGACAAAACCTATTACTATACATTCATTTACTTTGTGTATATATTGTGAAAATGTAATAAAGAATTACAACACAATAAAAGAAACAGTCCAACCCCAAAAAAAGAACACATGCAGGCCAATGGACACTGTCTACACTAAATGCCCCCCAGCCACATGACATGGAAAACAAAGACAAATAGTGGCCTATGGCAAACCCACACACACACACTGGTCAGACAAAGGAGGCATGATAACACGTAACACTTAAGAAAACACTAACATTTATTCAGCAATTCTAAAAACGAAAATTAAGTGAGCTATGAAAATTTGACAACACACATCCTCCCAAGACATCAAATATTACCCCACCAAAATACACTTTTTGAGGAAAAATGGCTGGATGTCCCGTGAGCAGAATAGGCCACATTGTCAAATAAATAAATAGTGCACATTTTACAAACCTGAAAAAAATGTACTGAACTTTGCAAACTTTTTCCTTTACAAAATATAGAAAAATGTAAATACAAATAAATAACTAAGCTCCTACTGAAACTCCAGGCCACACACCACACTAAAGTTTAAAAATCGAATAAAAGTACAAATAAATACAGGTGCATGGCCACTATGAAACAAACAACAATTTTATACAAACGTTTTTGAACTTACTTGTTATATCACAAAAATCCAATGGTATATATGCGGTGGACAAAGATAGTGATTCGTGCAGCTAGAAATTCTAATGAAAAGTGACCAGGAGGTGGACAAAGCACTGGGAGGAACCTGCTGTACAGGAACAGGAAGTAGGAGTCTCTAGTTACTTCCTTCTTGTTGAAAGAAAATGAAAATAAAAAAAACAACTTAAACGGTCCATTGGAGTAGAATATTAGCTCAATAACATCTTTTCCAGAAGATTTAACTGCTTCTAGAGTAGAGAATCTACTCGAGGCGCAGCCGTGGTCGCTTACGCTCAACAGTGTCAACAAAATGGCGCTGGAAAGCACCATCATTACCGGAAGTTCCACGAGCGGCTGGCAAATCCAGTACACGATCGGCCGACTCGTCTTGTTGTGCTCACGAGCGAATGCCAAACCAAGTCTCATGTGCCCCAATGGAAAACAAATTCCACCACACGTTGGATAGCAGAATTTAGTGGGAAATGTATGTTACATGCATAGCGCGGAGTTCATGAATTCCTCCCAGGCATAGTTACTGCCACCTGTCTCTGAGTCACATGACTAGGTGCTGACTTCGTGTATTCCTCCTAGACTGGCACACACAATGGGGGGCTCTGGATGTGACTGGATGGGCCACCACTGGCATGATGGGTGGGAAGAGCTGAGCCCAGCCCCACTTAGACTTGAATAGGCTGTGTCCTGTCTCCACACAAAGGGCTCCATATACCTTGTACTTAGTCTTGAGCTACGGCCAGGAAGACATGCATCTGGACATTTCAAAAGCATGCCTCTAGAAGCTTTTCCCCACTTCAAAGGTACATCTATATATAAAAGAAGGGCCCAGACACCAACTCTTCAGTAGACTTCTGGACATGTGGATTCCCTGTTCGGAAGAAGGACTGCTGTGCTAGAACAAGGATTGCCAGTCCGCTTGACTGCTGGTCTAAAGGAACTGTTGCCTTGCTGTGCTAGCCTACTGCCTGCTGCCCTCTTACTTGTGGAAGAAGAACTGGACCTGCAACTTCATCTTGAACCCAGGAGCCCAGATTGACTCCAAGGGCTGGTCTGCTGGCCTCCTGATCTGAGCCTTAGGAACATAAAAGGCTCCTCAACCAGTTCCTGAACCCAGATACAGTGAGTTTCTAGCCCCAAAGTGGTGTGTCTCAGGTCCTGGACCATTAGTGTGGCTCACAGCCTCAAAAATCAAGGATTTGGGATCTTCACAAATACAGGAGGGCTCGTTCACACTGAGATCAAGCTACTCACACAGAGAATCAGCGCATGCCACTGCCAGCCCAGTAAAACCTCAGAGGGACTGATCTGGGACTGTATTTGACTCACACTCCATTGCGGTCAACCCGAACTTTTAACTTTGACCCAGTCCAGTGCGACCACATATCCCTTTGCTCTTTTAGGCACCATTTTATACTCTGTTCTTTAAAAATCCATAACTTTTGTTCTGCTGATTGAATGTCTGTCATTATGCTCTTGTTTTATTTCTTTATTACAATTTGCTAAATGTAGGATTATTTGTGTGGTGTTTTCATTGTTTTACTGTGTGAAGTGTTGTACAAATACTTTCCACATTGACTATAAGTTAAGCCTGACTGCTCTGTGCCAAGCTACCAGGCGGCTGAGTACAGGTTAATTTGCGGTTTGCTTCTGCCTTCTCCTGATGACAACGCTTTATCTATTTTCTATTAGATTATCAAAGATGGAGTCAACAGCACCTACAAGTGAACAAGGGCCTTTGGGGTTCTTTGTGTGAGCTGGAGCCCTGAGGATATTAGTCTGAGCAGGAGCCTCAAAGGGCAAGAGGGTCATAATTTGTTTAAATGGCCTGAAGGGAGGGGGTAGATTTTGGAAAACATAATGATGTACAAGAGCCGCACTATCATAGTCAGTTCCTTCTAAGTGAATAGAAGTCAGACATTAGGGTGAACATGATTCTCTGAGAACCTGTTGGTCAGAGGACAATGATCGGCATGAATGAGCAGGAGATTTAGGGCATAAGAGCGGAGAAAGTATCCAAGGATATGAGGGTGAGCAAGCATGAGGTGAGATTAATGGACCTGAAAATGATAGGTAGTAGACCAATGGATGAAATGCAGTAGAATAATAGTGTTTTCAGTCCTGTTAAATGTTACTGGAAATAAGGGCTATAAATGCCTTTGTTTCCTACAAAGTTATTACAAAATTGGCTCTCTCATACTAATCAAACAATGCTTCATGATAGGTCAAGATCCACAAACACAAATGTGTGCCACTTTCTAATGTTGGCGAGAACTTACAGGTATCGGAGCACTGCCCACTTTTGACAGATCATATTTTTTAGAGTGTATTTGTGTGACAGCTGTCGGCTACTCACAGGGAATGCAGTTAATGAGTAGCCTTCTGGAGGATGAGACACATTTTTAGCTTTATCTTACCGCAGCCGGCATCTTGCCCGATGGTGTGGGTCCATCCTGGGAAGCTTTGTTGCATTTGTAAATATTCAGGGAGATTTCTAGCAGTGCTAAGCCCTCTGGACATCAGAGTCATGTCTCTCCAAAGCCATGTTGCACCAACCCCAATTTTCCCTGATGCGCTGTAACCTGGGTAGCAAAGTCTGTGGGGGTCCATGGCTTCTTGATTTGTTTTTTTTTATTACAGTCATTGAGGTGTTAAGCCTCTCCTAAAATGTTCTGCTTGTCAAGCCAGGTGAGCCAGCAGAGTAAGGGAAGCAGGAGATGCGATTTTACGTTAATGGTATTGCTAGAGAGGCTCAATACCTGAAAACCTCAGTAAAATAACAAGCATTTGCAATGCAATAGGTCTGGCATTCACACGAGTTTGAACTATTGGCATTATAAATGACAATGCCTTTTATTTATGTTTAGGGTTTTAAAACATAAATGAAAGGCATTGTCATTTACAATGCTGATAGCTTGAACTCTCGCAAATGCGAGACCTATTGCATTGCAATAAAGTGCGTTTTTGACCGCTTGTTAGATTGTAAATATCAGAAGAAAACACCGGGCTGCGACGTCTTCAAAGTAGTGATAAATAGTGCCGTGAAGAAGATGTGTAAGTGTTGTAAATTACACAGACACAAAGTGTGAAATGAGAGTTACATATGATCCGGACTATAAACACTAACAAAGCGCTCCAACACCATTCGCCCTGTGATTACACTGTCGCGGCTCAGGAAGAAGAGCTGGAGGAGGGCTATTTCCTGCCCTCTCCGTGATTTGAGTGTGCAGTGTGACATTGTGTAATGTCATTGCTATCTTTGGCCTAATAAAAACACTCCAGCTGTAGTAGGGCCCTGGCTTCACCTCCTGGTGCAGGGAGGACAGTGCTTTATAACAGGCATGGAGGGAGGGATGGTGTCGGCTGCAGCTCTGGCCTCGTACAGTGGCTCTGCTATTACTAGTGAGCGAGAGGCTCTGAGGAGATGGTACTGGTAGTGGTGGTGGCATTGGTATTGGTGGTGGTGGTATTGGTGGTAGTGGTGGTATTGGTGGTGGTGGTATTGGTGGTGGTGGTATTGATGGTGGTGGTGGTTTTCATGGTGGAATGGTATTGGTGGTGTTGGTATTGGTATTGGTGGTGGTATTGTTATTGGTGGTGGTGGGACTGGTATTGGTGGAAGTGGTATTGCTGGTGGTGGTATTGCTGGTGGTGGTATTGCTGGTGGTATTGGTGGTTTTGGTGGTAGTGGTATTGGTGGTGGTATTGGTGGTATTCATGGTAGTATTGTTGCTGGTGATATTGGTGGTGGTGGTATCGGTGGTGGTGGTATTAGTGGTGGTGGTGGTGGTGGTATGGGTATTGGTTTGGTATTAGTATTGGTGGTGGTGGTATTAGTATTGGTGGTGGTATTGGTGGGGGTGGTATTGGTGTTGGTGGTATTGGTGATGGTATTGGTGCTATTGGTGATGGTGTTAGACCTGGTACCATTAGCGTGAGTCTCCCTTCCATTTTTTCTGATTGCCTCCTCTGTTTTTGATATGTTTTGCTGGTTTAGATGCTTTGGGCACTGTGCCACTGCTATTCAGTGCACAGTGCAAGTCCTCCCTATGTTAAATTGATGCATTGATTAGTGACTCCATGATTGGGTTATTTGATTTACTTGTCAGACCCTAGTACAGTGCAACATGTGTGCCCAGGGCTTGTAAATCAAATGCTGCTGGTGGGCTTGCAGCACTGGTTGTGCCACCCACAGAAGCAGCTTGTAAAGTGTGTCTCAGGTAGGGGTGGGCAGAATTTGCGAAAGTGACTTTCGCAAATTATAGCGAAAATGTTAAACATCTCCGCAAACACGCGGAAATATCACGAAGATGCGGAAGTTTTGTTCCCGCCCGTGCGCGCTATTTTCTGCGTGGTCGCGGCTCGCCAACTTACCCATGCGGTTGCTCGCGGGCACGGCCATCTTGTTTTCACTCTTCTCGCGGTGCATGATCGCGAGAAGAAAGACGTGATCGCACGACCAATGACATTACTGCGGGTGCGAACTGTCGCGAGACAGCGCAAATGGCTACCAACAATCCAACATCTCGTGGAGAACGCGACCGGATCGGGAAAACTTGTCGGCGAACGCGGGGATTCAGGTAAGGCGATCGCACGCGCACAAGAATGTATTATTTTACAGCGCAAGCAAGAAACAAATTATGGCTAAGCTGCGGAATGCGGAAATTTTGACATTTTCGCGCTTTCCGCGGAACGCGAAAATGTCAAATTATCGCAATTTCCGCGAGCGGAACGGAAATTTAGCCCAGGCCTAGTCTCAGGTCTGCCATTGCAGAACCTATGTGCAGTCTGGTACTGCCATGCTGACTGACCAAGTGCACCCACTTGCCAGTCCCTAAACCATCCCTTATCTTCATATCAGACACCCCTATGGTAGGCCCAAAAGCAGGGTTCATTGTAAGTATAAGGTAGGACATGCTCTGGTGTGTGTGGCATGTCCTAATAGTGAATTATAGCCATTTTCGTTTTTTCACTATTGCAATGCTAGGTGTTCCCCATAGGCCAGAATGGGCAGTTTGATTATTACATCTTATAATCCTAACTGACTCAGGGAACATGGTAGAAATTCGAAATTAGTATGCCTGAACTCAGAATGATAAAATACATATTTTAGTAAAGTTGGTTTTATCATTCTGTGTTTGAAAATACCACTTTTAGAAAGTAGGGGCCCGATTCACAGAACTAACTTAAGACAAGATCCTAAACTTACTACCATTTTGGTATTCACAGAAGGCACTTACTCATTTTGGTATTCACAGAAGGCACTTACTCATTTCGGTATTCACAGAAGTTAGGAGTCCTAACTTTAGGACTCCTAAATGCCTTCTGTGAATACCGAAAGTCTTAAAATTAGGATTTTTCTCAGTTTAGTAGTAGTACAGTTAGTACTCCTAACTTTAGGACTCCTAAATGCCTTCTGTGAATACCGAAAGTCTTAAAATTAGGATTTTTCTCAATTTAGTAGTAGTAAAGTTAGGACTCCTAACTTTAGGACTCCTAAATGCCTTCTGTGAATACCGAAAGTCTTAAAATTAGGATTTTTCTCAATTTAGTAGTAGTAAAGTTAGGACTCCTAACTTTAGGACTCCTAAATGCCTTCTGTGAATACCGAAAGCCTTAAAATTAGGATTTTTCTCAGTTTAGTAGTAGTATAGTTAGGACTCCTAACTTTAGGACTCCTAAATGCCTTCTGTGAATACCGAAAGCCTTAAAATTAGGATTTTTTTCAGTTTAGTAGTAGTAAAGTTAGGAGTCCTAACTTTAGGACTCCTAAACTGAGAAAAATCCTAATTTTAAGACTTTCGGTATTCACAGAAGGCATTTAGGAGTCCTAAAGTTAGGACTCCTAACTTCTGTGAATACCGAAGTGAGTAAGGGCCTTCTGTGAATACGAAAATGGTAGTAAGTTTAGGATTTTGTCTTAAGTTAGTTCTGTGAATCGGGCCCTAGGTATTTTCTTGCTTAACTGTCCAAGCCTGCCTCTGCTAGGTTGCGTATTGTGTGTCTGGTTCTGTGAGTGACGGGCTGGGGATTCCAGGGGAGAAGGTGAGTCAGCACAGGGCTGAATAGGAAGATCTGCATGTAGATGGGTGGGAGGAGTTTCACCTGGGACCAGATGAGAAAACTGCAATTATTACAGAATGCGGCAGCACGCCTGCTTTTAAACATACCAAAAGGACAATCAACTTCGGCAGGGATAAAATCACTGCACTGGCTCCCGATCCAGCAGCGAGTGGAATTTAAGGCCTTGTGCCTGGTGCACAAGGCACTATATGGTGGGGATACTGAGGATATTAAAAAAATGTTCTTACCCTATAAACCTTTGCACGTTCTAAGATCAGCAAACCTAGGCCTAATACAAACCACAAAGATTAGGCGGTCAAGGTGGGGTGGTAGGATGTTGACGAATTCTGCAGCAAAACTTTGGAATAGAATGCCAGTAGCCATGAGATTTGAGTCCAATAGGGAGCTTTTTAGGAAGACATTGAAAACATGGCTGTTTGCCTCTGAACTTGTGCTTGCCTCCTGACTGACTGACTGAGGGTATTTATAGAGCGCTCTTATGCCGAGGCGTCTTGGCACTGGGTAGAGTGATCTGAGAGTTGCACTATGATAAGCAATGTGTAAAGAGAATGGTTTTAATAGCTTTCCTGAAAATGGTGCGTGAGGGCTGAAGTCGGAGCGAGACGGGGAGGGAGTTCCATAATTTGGCTGCCAAGAATGAAAAGCGTTTCCCTCCCCAACTGACCCTTTTTATCTTGGGAGGAAGAACAAGCCTTTTGTTTATTTTGCTTTGCGCATCCAGGTACTTTTCCAGGTACTTTTTTCAATTCTCTCTACGGTTGTCGCATACCGCTTCCTTGGCAGGCCTCCTTGTCTATCGCCCACCTGGGACCATGGGCAACTTCCTCAACACTTTTCTTGAAACGGTCGCGCTTCTTGCCTCTTCCACAGTCAACTTTGTGGCACTAGGTGACTTTAACATCCCTTTTGATGACCCCTCTGGCTCTCTGGCAGTAGATCTTCAGGGTGATCTGAAAGCATTCGAGATTAACCTGGTCAATTCAGGTGCAACGCACGGGAAGGGACACTTGCTCGACCCCATTTTTTCGAACTCGGAACGCCTTAAAGTACTGCCCGCGCTGGTTCTGCCCTGGACAGATCATTTTATGGTTCCGGCCCTGTGGCAGTTTGATGTCCCAGTGGTACCTACACCTAGAGTATACACGGTGGAAAGAGCCTGGTCTAGGCTCCCAGTGGATACCTGGGCAGTACACTTGGAGGCGACATGTCCCCCCCCCCCCGGGCCTGACCCGCTAGTCGCTGATGCGAACTTAAACACCTGGTTGACCAACTCGCTCGATGCTATCCTCCCTAAGAAAAGACTACTCACCAGGGGTAAGAGAGTGGGTTCAGCTCCCTGGTACACGCCAGAGCTCAGAGCTTTGAGGAAGGGTTGCAAGAGGCAGGAGCGGATCTGGAGGAGGGACTGGGGCGAAGTGAGCCGGAGAGAATACCGGGCAGCACTTAACATCTACAAATCCGCCATCCGGGCAGCGAAATTTAAGTTCTTTGAGGAGAGAATAGGACTCTCTTCTAATTCCTCGAAAGAGTCGTTTAAGGTCAGCAGAGAACTTCTGCAAACCCCCGAACCTCCGGTCACTCATGACAGCCCGCGTGAAAAATGCTCAGAATTAGCCACGTTCTTTAAATCTAAGATAGAAAACATCTTGGCGTCCCTCCCTCGGTTAGCGCAGGAGCAATCCTCCGAATGCAACCCTGGGTCTCAGCCTGGGGTGAGGACAGCGGAGCTGGACTCCTTTGGCCCAGTCACTGTGGACGAGGCTCTTGGGGTCTTGGTGACCCTGAAGAGTGGGTCTCCGAGAGATCCGGTACCGATGAAATACCTGAAGCAGGTAGCTTCTACCATCGGTGGCCCAGTGACGGACCTTTTGAACCTATCCTTCACCCAAGGAGTTGTGCCTCCCAGCTGGAAAGGAGCCGTAGTTAAGGCCCTCCTGAAGAAGCCCAGCCTGGACCCCGCTGACCTTGCAAATTTTAGGCCTATCTCCCTGCTCCCCGGCCTTAGCAAGGTGGCGGAGAAACTTGTGAATAGGCGCCTTTCGGGTTTTCTGGAATCCAACTCTCTCTTGGGTGACTCCCAAACGGGATTTCACCCTGGCCAGGGGACGGACACTGCCCTGCTGGCAGTCGTGGAGAATGCCAGGAGCATTTTGGATTCAGGGGGATCGGTGGCAGTGATCCTCCTGGACCTTAGTGCGGCATTTGACACCGTAGACCATCAGGTGTTACTCCAGCGGCTGTCGGGGGTGGGGGTCTCCGGGTTGGCCCTGAAATGGCTCGCGTCCTTCTTACAAGATCGGACGTTTGAGGTCTGGGAAGGCCACGAGAAGTCAACATCGGTTCCCCTCCAGTGTGGTGTGCCACAAGGCTCATCGCTGAGCCCCACACTATTTAATATCTATATGGCCCCACTGGAGAGTGTGGTACTGCCACTGGGTATCAAGATCATCAGCTATGCGGATGATACCCAGTTGGTGGTTGGGCTTCCCCAGCCGGCGAACCAACCCGACCTGCTGCACACATGTTTAGCCAGGGTCTTCACCTGGATGTGCAACTCAGCACTTAAACTTAACGGTTCAAAAACCGAACTGATGATGCTGGGGAACTCACCTCCCTCCTTGTCCTCTAGTAGCTGGCCTAGCTGTCTGGGAGCGCCACCTACCCCAAAACAGGAGATTAAGAGCTTGGGGGTTTGGCTGGAGCAGTACCTATCCTTCAAGACACACGCAAAAAAGACCGCAGGCGTGTGTTTCGGCCTGCTCCGGTCAGCCCGGAAGATCCTACCCCTCCTCCCGATGGCCACTAGGAGGTTACTAATCCAGGGTCTCATCATTTCACGGTTGGACTACAGCAATGCGCTGTTTCTGGGGGCTCCAGAATCAACTCTAAACAAATTGCAACAAGTGCAAAATGCTGCCGCCAGGCTTTTGACGGACCTTCCCAGGCGGCAGTCAGCCCGACATGCGTTGAAGGCGCTCCACTGGCTCCCTGTGAGAGAGAGGGTGAAGTTTAAAGCACTCTGCATGGCTCACAAAATCTTGCAGGGAAAAGGGCCCCCTATCTTGCGGAGTATGGTCCAACCTTATAAGGCCTCTCGTGCCCTCGCCTCAGACCACCAACATCTCTTTCAAGTCGCGAAAGTAAAAAAAACCAGGACTGGCGGTAGAAGATTTTCCGTCAACGTGGCAGCATTATGGAACTCCCTTCCGCATGCCCTTCGCTCCGAAACTGGCACCTTGCGATTTCGCAAACTTTTAAAGACTCATCTGTTCCCTGCTTAGTGCTCTGCTGGTTTGGTGTGTACTCTGGACGAGCGCTGGGATGCCCAAGGGTAACCACGCGCTATACAAGGTTCAATAATAATAATAATAATAACTTTTGTGAGAACTGTGTTGCATTTACCATCAACTTGAACTAAGCTACTTCTACCATATTTAAGACAATTTTGAGTACAGTATTGTGGATTTTTGTCATTTGTGGTCTTGTGTTAAGTCTATATATGGTGGTGGGGGGGGTATTGGTGGTGGTATTGATGGTATTGGTATTGGTGGTGGCGGTATTGGTATTGGTGGTATTTGTGGTGGTGGTATTGGTGGTGGTAATATTGGTGGTGGTGGTGGTATTGGTGGTGGTGGTATTGGTGGTGGGGGTATTGGTGGTGGTGGTGGTATTGATGGTATTGGTATTTGTGATGGTACTGGTGGTGGTATTGGTGGTGGTGGATGTACTGGTAGTGGTATTGGTGGGGGCATTGGTAATGGTATTGGTGGTGGTGGTACTGGTATTGGTGGTGTGATATTGATGGTGGTATTGGTGGTGGTATTGATGGTGGTATTGGTGGTGGTGGTAGCATTCGTGGTGGAGGTGGTATTGCTGGTGGTGGTGGTATTGGTGGTGGTAATATTGGTGGTGGTGGTACTGGTGGTGGTGATATTGGTGGTGTGATACTGGAGGTGGTATTGGTGGTGGGGGTATTGGTGGTGGTGGTGGTATTGATGGCATTGGTATTGGTGGTGGCGGTGTTGGTGGTATTTGTGGTGGTGGTATTGGTGGTGGCGGTATTGGTATTGGGGGTATTTGTGGTGGTGGTATTGGTGGTGGTAGTGGTATTGGTGGTAGTATCGGTGGTGGTGGTATTGGTGGTGGTGGTATTGGAGGTTATATTGGTGGTGGTGGTATTGGAATTGATGGCATTGGTGGTGGTGGTATTGGTGGTGCATTAGTGGTGGTGGTGGCAATGGTGGTGGTGGTATTGGTGGTGGGTTATTGGTGGTGGTGGTGGTGATGGTATAGGTGGTGTCAGTATTGGTGGTGGTATTGATAGTATTGGTATTATTGGTGGGAGTATTGGTATTGGTTATGGTGGTATTGGTGGTGGTGGTATTGATGGTGTATTGGTGGTGGTGGTGGTATTGGTGGTGGGGGTATTGGTGGTGGTGGTATTGGTGGTGGTGGTATTGGTGGTGGTGGTATTGGGGGTATCAGTATTGGTGGTGGTATTGATGGTATTGGTATTATTGGTGGGAATATTGGTATTGGTTATGGTAGTATTGGTGGTGGTGGTATTGGTGGTATATTTGTGGTGGCAGTGGTATTGGTATTGGTGGTGGTGGTATTGGTATTGGTGGTATTGGTGGTGGTATTGGTGATGGTGGTATTGGTGGTGGGATTGATGGTGGTATTGGTGGTGGTGGAATTGTTTGTGGTGGTGGTATTCGTGGTGATGGTATTGGTGGTGGTATTGGTGGTGGTATTGGTGGTGGTGGCATTGGTGGTGGTATTGATGGTGGTAATGGTGGTGGGGTATTGGTGGTGGTGGTGGTATTGGTGGAATTGGTGGTATTGGTGGCAGTGGTATTGGTGGTAGTATCGGTGGTGGTATTGGTGGTGGTGGTATTGGTGGTATTGGTGGTGGTGGTATTGGTGATGGTGGTATTGGTGGTAGTATCGGTGGTGGTATTGGTGGTGGTGGTATTGGTGGTGGTGGAATTGGTTGTGGTGGTGGTATTGGTGGTGATGGTATTGATGGTGGTTGTGGTGGTATTGGTGATGGTGGTATTGGTGGTGATGGTATTGGTGGTGATGGTATTGATGGTGGTGGTGGTATTGGTGGTGATGGAGGTGGTGGTATTGGTGGTGGTGGTATTGGTGGTGGTATTGTTGGTGGTGGTGGTATTGGTGGTGGTAGTATTGGTGGTCGTGGTGGTGGTGTTGTTGTTGTCAATAAAACAGGCTTTTGAAAAAACCCTGTCAGGTGGCTTTAGTGCAGATGACGTAACACAGATGTGTTGTTGTCAGCTTCAGTCCATTAGCACAGGATTATGTGCCACCTTGAATTCACATGACTAGGGGCCAGATGTATGATGGGTTTTGTATGCGCAAAACGGTTTGAGAACCCGTTTGCGCATACAAAAACCAACAGGGGTATGTACCATACCATAATAGTGAGCCGCAATTTATTTGTGACTCGCTATTTTGGAATTGCTAGTCACTATTAGGAAGTGGCGTTCCCTTCCTAATAGCGAGCACACCCCATGTACAAATGTTTTGCAACCGCTATTGCGGTCGCAAAACACTCTCAAATTACCACCCTCTTCAAGAAGGTGGTAATGGGGTCTCAAAAGGGAAGGCATCCCAAAGGGACCCCTTCCCCTTTGCAAATGCAGGGGAAAATAATTTTTTTAAGGGCAAGTAGTGGACCCAGGGACCACTGCCTGCCCTTAAAAAATTAAACGAAAACGTTTTATTTATCTTTTCAAATGCATCCCGTTTTCCTTTAAGGAAAATGTGCTGCATTTTAAAAAAAACTACTTTATTTAAAAGCAGTCCCAGACATGGTGGTCTGCTGACTACAGCAGACCACCATACCTGGTAGGGCCTGCCATTGCTAGAGGCTCATTATTATTCATGAGCCTCTCAATTTGCGACCCCATTGGGAATCGCTAACAGTGTATTACACACTCTTGTACATCCAAAATAGTGCCTCCCAAATTGCGAGTCGCAAAATACTTGCAATTTGTGAGGCGCTATTTTGGGTGTCGTACATCTGGCCCTCAATTCGCTAATCATTTCTAAATCCACATTTTACTAGAGGGGTTGAAACAGACATGAGATAATGCCGGGTTAAAGTGATTGAAAGCGGGCACCGTGTTATTGGGGAGCCGTGCTACTTAACAAAACACAAGCGGTTTCAGCTAAAGCAGCGCATGTCCGGCCTGCAGTAAGAGATACTCAATAAAGTAAATAGTGCGCACAGACTAAATAACAGGTCCCGTGTAACAACCGAAGTAAAGTGGCCAGCAGCCATGGGAGGTTACAAATGAAGACAAGGCTGTACTAAGGAGGGACTAACAAGCCTATTAACAAATCTGAAGGCAGCATTTACGAAAGACAATGACACAAGCCAATGAAAAATATGGGTGGAGAGTGGGCACTGGCTTCTCTCCCATACTCTACTATAGCAGACTTACAGAGTGCGCAGCACATGCGTGCTGCAGCTAGGCTCGACCGAATTACAGAGCGTTCTTAGAGCCCCCACACAGTTTGCTCGTAAGGTTACAAAGCTTTAGAGAAATGCTTCAGAAGTCCAACATTATTTCAGGCAGTGATGTCTTCACTACGTATGATCTTCATTGTCTGTGGGGAATATGTGAAAGAGAAAAGAGCATTTATAAATCTTATAACTACTCAGGTGTACAGTCACCGATTGATTTAAGGTGTAAGTGTTTTTATTACACTCAATATACTAACACTAATTGGATAACAAAAATTGAATAACTGAACACAAAGCGCTGACATTTGGGTGCCGATTCCGATCCTGTAAAACCAGGGTACGAATGGTCGTACGGAGCGTATTCTCCGTACGACTCGTACCCGGGAAATGCTCCTTACAAACCAGCAAGTACGATTCGTACAGAAATACAATTTCCATATGAATCGGAAAACTACGTGCGACGAAAAAATACCCACAATTCCGATCCGGGACATCGCGTATGTGACGTCCGGACGGAGTCAGGCAGCGTTCTACGGACCAGCAAGTACGATTCGTGCCTACGTCACTCCGCACGGATCATTTTTTACGGCAGCCAAAAACTCCTGCGAAATTGAGGACGAAGCGAAGAAGGAGCAGCGGTACGCGACGGACAGCCATGGACCCCATCCTACGTGTCATCCCGACCCTCCTAGCTTACGACCTGGTGCACCGAAACCGCCGCGCACGCCGCAGAAGGTCAGCACAACACCCTGGGGCAAAGGGGGGGCGAGGGGCAGGAAACATAACCTCTACCTAATTTTAAAAATACCATATACTGTCCATACATTACCTCCAGGGTCTGGTCACCATTGTAGTGGTGATGTAGGGGTACGCGTGGTACGGGCTGTACCCACGCTCTGAGGGTGTGGGTATGGCCCGTACCACCATTGGAGTGGTGATGTAGGGGTACGCGTGGTACAGGCCGTACCCACGCTCTGAGGGCATGGGTACGGCGCATACTCCTACATCACCACTACAATGGTGGTACGGGCCGTACCCACGCTCTGAGGGCGTGGGTACGAACCGTACCACCATTGTAGTGGTGATGTAGGGGTACGCATGGGACGGGCCGTACCCACGCTCTGAGGGCGTGGGTACGGACCGTGCCACCATTGTAGTGGTGATGTAGGGGTACTTGTGGTACGGGCCGTACACACGCTCTGAGGGCGTGGGTACGGACCGTATCACCATTGTAGTGGTGATGTAGGGGTACGCGTGGTACAGGCCATACACGTGCTCTGAGGGCGTGGGAACGGCCCGTACCACCATTGTAGTGGTGATGTAGGAGTACGCGTGGTACGGGCCATACCCACGCTCTGAGGGCGTGGGTACAGTGCGTACACCTACATCACCACTACAATGGTGGTACGGGTCATACCCATGCCCTCAGAGCGTGGGTACGGACCGTACCACCATTGTAGTGGTGATGTAGGGGTACGCGTGGCACGGGCCGTACACACGCTCTGAGGGCGTGGGTACGGACCGTACCACCATTGTAGTGGTGATGTAGGGGTACGCTTGGTACGGGCCGTACACACGCTCTGAGGGCGTGGGTACGGCGCGTACACCTACATCACCACTACAATGGTGGTACGGGCCGTACCCACACCCTCAGAGCGGGGGTACGGACCACATCACCCATACCTCTAGGGCACCAGTACATTAGTGATACAAGGCGTACACACACCACGAATGTTGGCTTAGGGCCTGGTGCAGCATATAACCAGTATATTGGGGTGTGTTCATGGCCAGGGCAGCAGTGTACAGCACCAAGGTGCGGGTGGGTGGGTGTCTGCCTAGGAGTCCCAGCAGTGGACAGAGACATGTGAGGGGTGGGTGCATATCACTCCCAGCAGTGGACAGAGACATGTGAGAGGTGGGTGCATATCACCCCCAGCAGCGGACAGAGACATGTGAGGGGTGGGGTGGGTGCATATCACTCCCAGCAGTGGACAGAGACAGATGAGGGGTGGGTGCAGAGGAATACCAGCAGTGGAGAGAGACGTGAGGGGTGGATGCATATCACTCCCAGCAGTGGACAGAGACATGTGAGGGGTGGGTGCATATCACTCCCAGCAGTGGACAGAGACATGTGAGGGGTGGGTGCAGAGGAATACCAGCAGAGGACAGAGACATGTGAGGGGTGGGTGCACATCACTCCCAGTAGTGGACAGAGACATGTGAGGGGTGGGTGCAGAGGACTCCCAGCAGGCGACAGAGACATGGGGGTGGGTGCCTATCACTCCCAGCAGTGGACAGAGACATGTGAGGGGTGGGTGCATATCACTCCCAGCAGTGGACAGAGACATGTGAGGGGTGGGTGCCTATCACTCCCAGCAGTGGACAGAGACATGTGAGGGGTGGGTGCCTATCACTCCCAGTAGTGGACAGAGACATGTGAGGGGTGGGTGCAGAGAAATACCAGCAGTGGACAGAGACATGTGAGGGGTGGGTGCAGACGAATAGCAGCAGTGGACAGAGACATGTGAGGGGTGGGTGCCTATCACTCCTAGCAGTGGACAGAGACATGTGAGGGGTGGGTGCCTATCACTCCCAGCAGTGGACAGAGACATCTGAGGAGTGGGTGCATATCACTCCCAGCAGTGGACAGAGACATGTGAGGGGTGGGTGCATATCACTCCCAGCAGTGGACAGAGACATGTGAGGGGTGGGTGCAGAGGAATACCAGCAGTGGACAGAGACATGTGAGGGGTGGGTGCATATCACTCCCAGCAGTGGACAGAGACATGTGAGGGGTGGGTGCAGAGGACTTCCAGCAGGCGACAGAGACATGGGGGTGGGTGCCTATCACTCCCAGCAGTGGACAGAGACATGTGAGGGGTGGGTGCATATCACTCCCACCAGTGGACAGAGACATGTGAGGGGTGGGTGCATTTCACTCCCACCAGTGGACAGAGACATGTGAGGGGTGGGTGCCTATCACTCCCAGCAGTGGACAGAGACATGTGAGGAGTGGGTGCATATCACTCCCAGCAGTAGACAGAGACATGTGAGGGGTGGGTGCATATCACTCCCAGCAGTGGACAGAGACATGTGAGGGGTGGGTGCAGAGGAATACCAGCAGTGGACAGAGACATGTGAGGGGTGGATGCATATCACTCCCAGCTGTGGACAGAGACATGTGAGGGGTGGGTGCAGAGGACTCCCAGCAGGCGACAGAGACATGGGGGTGGGTGCCTATCACTCCCAGCAGTGGACAGAGACATGTGAGGGGTGGGTGCATATCACTCCCACCAGTGGACAGAGACATGTGAGGGGTGGGTGCATATCACTCCCACCAGTGGACAGAGACATGTGAGGGGTGGGTGCCTATCACTCCCAGCAGTGGACAGAGACATGTGAGGGGTGGGTGCAGAGGAATGCCAGCAGTGGACAGAGACATGTGAGGGGTGGGTGCCTATCACTCCCAGCAGTGGACAGAGACATGTGAGGGGTGGGTGCCTATCACTCCCAGAAGTGGACAGAGACATGTGAGGGGTGGGTGCATATCACTCCCAGCAGTGGACAGAGACATGTGAGGGGTGGGTGCCTATCACTCCCAGCAGTGGACAGAGACATGTGAGGGGTGGGTGTATATCACTCCCAGCAGTGGACAGAGACATGTAACGGGTGGGTGCCTATCACTCCCAGCAGTGGACAGAGACATGTGAGGAGTGGGTGCATATCACTCCCAGCAGTGAACAGAGACATGTGAGGGGTGGGCGCATATCACTCCCAGCAGTGGACAGAGACATGTGAGGGGTGGGTGCAGAGGAATACCAGCAGTGGACAGAGACATGTGAGGGGTGAGTGCCTATCACTCCCAGCAGTGGAAAGAGACATGTGAGGGGTGGGTGCCTATCACTCCCAGAAGTGGACAGAGACATGTGATGGGTGGGTGCATATCACTCCCAGCAGTGGACAGAGACATGTAAGGGGTGGGTGCCTATCACTTCCAGCAGTGGACAGAGACATGTGAGGGGTGGGTGCCTATCACTCCCAGCAGTGGACAGAGACATGTGAGGGGTGGGTGCATATCACTCCCAGCAGTGGACAAAGACATGTGAGGGGTGGGTGCCTATCACTCCCAGCAGTGGACAGAGACATGTGAGGAGTGGGTGCAGAGGAATACCAGCAGTGGACAGAGACATGTGAGGGGTGGGTGCAGAGGAATACCAGCAGTGGACAGAGACATGTGAGGGGTAGGTGCATATCACTCCCAGCAGTAGACAGAGACATTTGAGGAGTGGGTGCATATCACTCCCAGTAAGTGGAAAGAGACATGTGAGGGGTGGGTGCAGAGGAATACCAGCAGTTGACAGAGTCATGGGTGTGTGTACATCATGATCAGATGAGCACAACTCCATGAGTGTATGTACGCATCCCTAATGTTCGACTATGTTGATAGTGCCATAACAACACATCACTGACAGCAGTGTCCCACTCCCATGAGGATGGATGTCTTTCCCCTACTGCATGACACAACACATGTGGGTGTGAGGACAAATGACACATGCATACCCACCCCTGGCGGATGCAGCACAATACACACACAGAGATCATGCCACAAGACTGTATACTCATGTCAATGCCCACTAACCTAAGAGAGCCAAAGGGAACACACACTGTCACGCACGTCCCAGGACTGATAGGAATGTACAGGTGCTGGGACAGCCACCAAGATGTTGCCTCTCATGGAAGGAATTGGGTGGAGTTCCCACAGATACAATGCCCACAATTGTCCGTCAGGTGCCCAAATACCCTGCAGAACAAGTACCAATTGTTTGCTAGGCTGGGATAACACACATGCATAGTGCGGAAAATGGTGAATGTTGCCATTAAGGCATTATAACATACTCAATACATAAGTACAGTGACTAGCAAGAATGGCACAGACGATGCAGCTGGAGACATTGTTGAGCAGGCATGGCCATAGTTGAAGGGATCCGTCACCAACAAAGGAAATGTAGACACAGGTCAGCACAACAAAAGTGCAACTCCCTGCAGGGAAGATGTCAGGTGCCACAGAGGAAGGAACACTCCTTGGGACAATGTCTCCAAATACAAATAGCACACACAACCAAAGATACTTTGCAGAGACCTTGTGATGGCACGCAGATACCATGGTCCACCCCATGAGCATCAGACTACAACTTTTTCCTGAAACATAACACATTACCACAACCCCAACTCCTGGACCATCAGCAGCCACATCAATACCTGAAATGCAATAGTGTTCAAAGTGAAAAGAAAATGCTTTATTCAGCATTAAATGAACATTTATAAAAGGACACTATTTACAAAGGCACATGGCCAGTCCAGATCAGAAGACCTTGGGGGGGGACACATGGCCACGCGTCTCCCCTAGCTTGCCTGCACATCAGAACCCTCAGGTTCGTCGACTGGGGGGGATCATGTGGGGAAGGACCAGGCACCGCAGGGACAGGAGGTGTAAGGGTAGGTGTGGTGGGTGCAGGGACGGACGCCTCCACCACAGGGGGTGGGGCAGGCCAAAGGTGGAGGTCAGCTCGGCACTGCACACTGCTGCCAGGTCGTCCAGCGTATCCCCTGCACCCGAAGAAAACACAGGCTCAAAGGAGAGGGGGGGTCGGAGTGATGGGGTGCAGCGCTACTGGGGGAGGGAGTGGACAGGGGGGGACTCAACTCCCCTACCCATGGAGTGCCGTTCCCGTTTGCGGGCTGGAGAGCCAGAGGGGCTGAGGCCCAGCACAGCCAAGTAGGCCTCCTTGTCAGGTTGTTTGGTAGGGGAGCCGAGGGGAGTGCCTTTGGAGGGACTGGGTAGTGCGGCATGCGGACTCGGACTGTGGCTGCGTGTATGCCTGTGTGCCCCAGACCCAGTGGGTGTGCCTTCATCCCCCTGAGTGTGCGTGCCAGGAGGAGTGCGCTTGCCCTTACGTGGTGGTTTGCTGCCTGTGTCTGGTGGGGTGCATGCTTGGGAATGTCTGTGTGTGCTTGGGACAGACATGGGAGTGGGAAGTGTGGATGGTGCAGGGGTAGGGGGGGACGAAGCACTGCAGGAGACTCACTGCTGCCGTCAGTGAAGAGTCCATGGACCTCAGCAACATCCGTTGGTCAGACATCGCTGATGACATGCCCTCCATGTACGACACCATCTGTGTCATCATTCTGGTGTGGCCATGGAGGACATTCAGCATCGATGTCTGGCCAACCTGCAACTGCCGCAGAATGTCCACAGACTCTGCAGTGAGGGCAGCAGGGGGGACAGGGGCAGGGGGTGCGGTGCCTGGCACGAAGGAGACACGGTGCTGCCTAGCACGGACAGAAGGGCCCGGAGCAACTGGGAGGGCGGTGATGGGAATGGAGGGGGCGGTGACAAATGTAGTGCTGCTGCCAGGTGTTGTAGCAGCCTCCGCCCCCTCGAGAAGTTCAGCCTCCGACCCATCAGCATCGTAGTCAGTGTTGTCACTAGACAGGTCCTCCGCCTGACTCCTCTCACCCTCCGTGCCACTTCCTCCCGCAGACTCGCCAGCAGTGGTGGCAGCGGTGCTGGATCCCTCCTCCACGTCCGTGCAGGTGTCTCCCTCGGTGTCCTCCGATGATGCTGTGGGCAACGTGAAGATACAGAATATAATCAGTCACCTGTATACAACTGACACATGAGTCCAAACAAAAATGTCACAGTGCATATCAGGAAATGCATCATGAGTAACATCTAGAATAGTCCGCACATATGTAACCCTGCACTCCCCAGTTGGTTGACCCACCATGCCACTTGGAAACAATGGAGATTATGACACAACAGCAAATAACTTGATATCGAATTATACTGAGAAACTAGTGTCTGGGGACAGTTGAGCACAGCAAGACTATAAAGGCATGCCACCTCTTGTTCACTGTGAACGAAACAGTATTGGTGCACCCAAGGCCAAATAACAGACCGCAATGCTAAAGGTGTCCCCACACTCTGAGACCTGTGAGTACTTTGGAAACCCAAACGAAAAACATTGCGATCCCTTGGGACTCACAACACTTTACACAATGTACATGTTTAGAATGTGTGAATGTGCCACTTTGTGAACAGAACACACATCTGCCTGTATAACAGAAGACACACAATGAGGTGCACTCAAAACTACATTTACACAGTCATTGTATGAGCTGCAAGCCGAATGAAAATAAGCCACGGTAAAGAAGAAGTGGGGTATCAGTAAGTACATATACATGGCACCACGGTGGTCTGGATGACTTGACACTGGTAAGTTGGTATCAGCAACAACCAAGGACTTACCCAAATGCAAACACACTGTGTGAACATGGATATGTATAATCAGAAAAAAGTTGTAATCGAACTGTGCCTTTCTTTAAAATGTGCCAGCGTGTCCACGGAAAGTCCAAAAGTACTTTCTTTTGCACTTCCCTGGGAGACATCTGTCATGCAGGCACATTATTGTCCTTCACAACAAACTAGCAAAGTGAAGCATATGAAAAATTGAGACATGTTGACAAGTGTAGTGAGTGCCAAGGTACAATACTTCTTGACTAACAACTTGAATCATGCCACCTGTCACATGGCCATCCGTACCATGATGACACAGTTGACAACACATCTGACCCACTGCCTGTCATGTGGAGTGGCACACATGTCCAAACCCAGGACAATGCATTAGCTAATGGGCCTGAAATGTGTCAGGATAAGGAGCACCTGCACTGAGGAGACACCCTCATGGCAAGCAAGAATGTCCACACAGATGCCAGCACACACAGACCAAACTACGTAGCATCTGGACCACACACTGGTGGCAAAAATGGATGAGCATGAGCCATGTATTTTAAATTTTGACGCATGCTGCAAAGCACAAACATTCAACCCTGCACAACATGACTGGGTCACTGCATGTTGAGTGTCTGTCCAGACAATTATCACACACAGGCCAGACCTGGCAAGGAGACATAAGGTTTGAACATGTAGGCCTTGCCCGCACAAACCCCCCATACCTGAGACAATGTTATTGAGACCGATCAAGAAGTTACACCTCTTAATCTGGGTTTACTAAAATGTGCATCAAGAATTCCTAAATGTACTCCACATCACCTTGTGAGGCTGCCAACACATATTTGTGACAAACAACCATCAACAGATAGTTGTACATAGACACACAGGCACTGCCCAGTATGAGGATGCACAAGCAAGATGGGGTCAGCCTGTACAATGGGCACATGTAGCACACTTTAGATAAATACAAATGAGGCCAGGGAACAATGCCACAGAGGCCAAACTATGCTGAACACAAAGAGAATGGGCACAGTGTTGGATGACACACATGATTCCGAGGCAAGGGTGTCTTAGGGGACTGTAGTGGGCACACTGCTCCATGGTCCTGGAATTATCTGACTGCAACATGAGCTACCGTCCCGGCACTATGCATATCTCCCACTCATGCACATCATGTCTGAGGCCACAACATCGGTCATGCATGCTGCAAGTCTGTTCATTTGAAAACTCACACTCCTATGTTGAGACTCAGCATCATTGCTAACTAATATGGACCCCCAAATGACTAAACAGGACAGGGCACAGGCAAGGTAACAACACATGTCTCAGACTCCCCCCCCTCACATGATGCAGAAAATGTGCACTTGGATTAACTGGCACCCTAGATGACCATGTGCAATAGTGATAACACACAGACCAGGGAACACATGTCAAGGAGGGGAAGGGAGGAAGAACAGCACGTTTGACTTTGGAGAACAGGATATGCACTTCACAAATGAACCCTCGCTGTGAATCCAGGTGACTGAGCACTTCCAAAAGCTGGTGACACACAACAAACACACATGTACCTACCCCCTTCCTGCTGCTGCAACTCCTGTAACCGCCTATCCAAGTCAGGGAAGACCACCGCCAGGACTCGCTTCATCTGATGGGTCAGGCGTCGGCGCCCGCCGTGCTTGCGTGGAAGTGAGTCCTTCAGCTGGTACCGGGCGATCCTCCGGGTCCAGCACCGGATGTCCTACCAGCGTTTCCTCACTTGGGCTAGGCGCCAACTGCGACCCTCCACCAATCTCACGGCCCTGACGGCCCGCTTCCAGATCTCCCCCTTGGCGTAGGCAGTTACCTGTGAGGATGACAAAGTGAGACAACATCACTACACCTGCTCCATGTCACAGAGACACACATTTGAACATCTTTGATATGTTGAACAGGGCTTTGTATGCTGGCAACAAATAGCACCTTTGTCATAGGGACATTAGCCTCTGTGGAAGCCCCAATGCACTACATGGCATTGAAAGTACACAGGTGGCATGAGGGGTGCAACACACTCCCTGATCATGGCACACGCTGTGCATCACATGCAACACCAGGCTGATGGACACCACCTCCAAGCAGTCACATGCCCCAGGCCACTGACGCAACCTCAGCAGAGTACACAGACACACACAGGCACAGATCAATCAGCTGCCATTGGCAACAGCGGATACAAACCTCACTCTGCACATGTGCCACTTGCCTGTGGGGTGTCACAGGTGTGGTGCTAGCTCAGCAAGTCAGACACTCCGCACGGCTTACTTCTCGCATCAGATGGGTGGAGCTGTTGCCTCCTCCATGCAGCTGTGGTGCAACACTCCACATAGACACTCACCCACATGACAAGGAACATTCACACACATCAATGTCCAGGGGGCGTACACATCATTTGGACACTCTCACCACTCTCACCACAGCTCCACTCAACTCACACACATCTGTGGGTACAGTCACCTGTCACACCGGGGGGGCCACTGAATCACCTCTGGACTATAGAACAAAAATGGGCCAAAGGATTGGGCAGGCTGAATGTGCAATGCACTATGCAGTGAATGTCACAGTAAGCACAATGCAAGTGAGGAGTGCACACAGGAACTACATCATGCTCTGCATGGGAGACATAAGCCATTCCCCTCCCTGGGACCCACTCTAAACAACATTGCATGTCTGTCACACCTGGACACAATGCCAGAAGTGACAGTCACAAAAAAGGTGCACAGTCAAAGGTAGTAGAGTCAGCACTCACCTGCTACCCTGGTCTCCCATAGAGGCTGGGGTACTGTGGGAGGATGACATCCAGTAATGCCTCATTCTCCTCCTGGGTGAATGGCTGGGCCCTCTCCACAGACCTTGACATGGTCCCAGAGGAAGCACAGGCAGCAGCAGTGGTGTCGAGTGAAAGGTAGTGCAGGCAAGTGCCCTCTCATGGGTTCTGGCTGACTTATATCTGCCTTGCTGGGCTGTTTCATTTAGAGGAGTACAGAGTGATTGGTCAGTCTCATTTGCATCCTACGTTTCCTCCAATCTCTTTAAACATACACCAGTGAGTGCCTTTGCATGGTTCAAAATTTGAGCATAATGTGAAGTCAACAACCACTTTGCAACATTGTATTTAGTTGCCAACTGCCTTTTACAGGCCACATGATGGAAAAATTTGAACTTGAAAATCGGTATCCATGACAACCAGCATGCATTTAGGCTCTAATACTTGTCCCTCAAGTGTCCCTATGTAATTTAGCAATCCACACACAGTTACGGTGCGTTTCACACGTACCCCTACGGCACCAGTTGCACAGTGCTTTTGACACGTACGTGTACGACCAGTGTGTACACGTACGTGTACGACCAGTGTGTACACGTATGTGTACGACCAGTGTGTACACGTACGTGTACGACCAGTGTGTACACGTACATGTACTACGGCAGTGTACACACTGGTCGTACACGTACGTGTACACACTGGTCGTACACGTACGTGTACACACTGGTAGTACACGTACGTGTGTACAGTCCGTACACACACCGTACTCCGGCGGGAACACCAATGTAATGATACGGACCGTTCACACGCCCTCAGAGCGTGTGTACGGTGCGTTTCACAGCTTACACTGGTGATAGGAGGCGCACACGAAAGGAATGGAGGTGTCAGACTTGTGCACGGCTGTACATCAAGTCATTGTCATTGCAGTCCTTCATGTGCAGGGCCTAGGTGTGTCAGGCAGTGATATGGCACATGTCTCCTCATGTTTTAGCACAATAGATGTGTGATGACCTGTGTACACATGTCATGTGTGATGGGGCAGTATGTGGCACACTTCCCCTTCCCACTTTGCACATGTGTGCATGTAGTACAAATGTGTCAAGCACTGCATCACTGGTATGGCACAGTCACCAACACTCGCAACTGTCCCCTGATGCCAGGGACAGGGACACTAACACCGGACATCTAAGTACCAGCGTGCCCTGATGTGACTATGTCCTGTGTGTGTCATGTGTTCCCATGAGCTTGCTGTTGGTGTTCCGTCAACTGCATCTGCTGTTGCTGCATCCAACATGTGTCTGTGTGTAGATGGGCATGGCACACATATACGCACACCATACGTGTGACTGGATGCTTCAAAGATGATTTTTTGACATGAGGACATATCTGCGCCGTATCCATGTCTGTGTTTTCATTTTTCACGTGTACCCCTTTATCGCTATGTGTGTGATCTATACATTTTCAATGACATGTGACCTGTGCATCTAGCTTGCCGCAAGCAGTCTGTATGAGATGACATCCTTCAAATGCAGATATGTGGATGTATGTCACTCCTGTGATGTCTCTGGCTGTTCACTTACACTGGCCCACAGCTAGTGTCGTGGCATGTCATGTAGAACTTGACTATCAACGGGTGTAGCTGGCTTGTCGTAGGAGTATCACCTGGCTGGCATACGTGTCCTGGATGTATTGCACAGACCAGATTCTGTATTTAGCAGATGTGTAGTAGCAGTTAAGCATGTGCTCAGTTCATTGACATTGATGTTGTTATGTACTCACTCTTCGTTATAACTTCCAATTTTCTGCAGGGCACCGCCTCTCCACCGACCAATGCCAGACTTGGGTGCCATGAGGGAACGTGACTGCATAAGACGTTACCGCTTCACACAACAGTTGTTTGAGAACTTGACCGCAAAGCTTGAACAACACCTCCAACCGCGTTACAGGTATCCTACTGCGCTGACCCCCAAGATGAAGGGGATGGCAGCCCTACATTTTTTTGCCACCGGTACGTTTCAATTCACCATAGCTGATGTGGGTGGCATGTCACAGACCATGTTCAGCCGTGTCCTGCATGATGTTTTAGAAGCCATGTTGGAGCACCTGGATGAATTCATCCACTTTCCAACTCGTGATCAGTTGACAGGTGTCAAGGGTGAGTTCTATGCCCTGGAGGGATGCCCCATGTAATTGGGTCTATTGATGGGACACATGTGGCTTTGGTACCACCACAGGCACAGGAGGTCGCCTATCGCAACCGTGAAGATTACCACTCTATAAATGCCCTTGTGGTGTGTCTTGCTAACATGCTGATTTCCCATGTCTGTGCATGTTTTCCAGGGTCAGCACACGATGCCTACATCATGAGGCATAGCAGGGTGCCAGAAATGATGCTGCGGCTGCACAACGAATGAGCATGTCTTGTTGGTGGGTATACTCTGTTTGTCCTTTGTTTAGCGCTATCTTTGTATCTTACGGCATCTCCTGACCCACTTCTTTACATGATGCTTCCATGTAGGGGACTCTGGCTATCCCAACATGCCATGGCTGATGACACCTCTCCGCAACCCCAGAACAGCTGCAGATCACCGTTACAACAACGCACATGGGCAGACCAGGCGAGTGATCGAGAGGATGTTTGGCCTCCTGAAGAGCAGATTCCGGTTCCTTCACAAGACAGGCGGGTCCCTCCCATATGCACCGGTGAAGGCCTGCAAGATCTTCCTCGTGTGCTGCATGCTGCACAACATGGCAGTGGAGAAGGCTGTGCAACTCATCCTGGATCCGGATGAGCAGGAACATCCACCCGTGGAGGATGAAGGGCTTGGTCACGAGGCAAGTGAGGAAGAGGAGGAGGAGGAGGACGACATCCGGAGTCAGCTCATACGCAACTTCTTCTCATAATGATGAGTCCATGGGTCTGAGTGTGCACGCCCGGAGCCTTGTGTGGCATGTGTTGCAATGTGTGTGTCCAGCTGACTGTATGCTAAGTGACTTAGAGGTGTGTTCAGATGTGTCACTCGAGTGATGATGTCCTTCCACACATTTTAGCTTAGACACTCAATTTTAATATAGCATGGTGACACACTTATTCCTGTAGAGTAAATGACCATGCATGCGGATGACAATCTTTTTCCTGACTTCTTGTGTTTCTGTCATCCCCAGGTCGTTTCGCATGCTGTCTGCTCGTGTCATCGTTGGCCTCCTGCTATTCCTCATGAGTATTGCAACATGTGCTGAATCAGCGTCCCATGCACGGACATGGTGAAAAGTCTTTTTGGTTAAGGATTTCTGCATGCCATTTTGGTGTTGGTAGGTGTTTGGAATGTGTGGGCACTGCTCCTGTGCATGTTGAGTTACTATACATATATGTCGACTCACCATGGGGCACATGACATGTTGCATGACTCCCATGTATTGATAGTCACCCTTCGTAACAGTCATCTGTAATGGGACTGTGGATTCTGATGAAGGCATCAATGTGTGTACAACTTCCCCCTGAAACATACGGGATGCTACGGGTGGACATAGTGTGGGACATCCCCATGAGAGGATAAATGGGGAATTGCAGCCCCTCCGTGTGCAGCAGGGGGTGTTTGGCTCACCCCCTTCACTTGTGTGCCAGTTCAATGGATTTACAGCATCTGTGTTGTGAAGGGGGTGTCCTGTGTAGGTCCCACATGTTCAGCCAAATGACCTGTGAGTCTGTTCATATTGATGCATTTCCCTAGGTGTGAACCTGAGTAATAAAGGTGTTCCTCACCCTCCAAGGTGCCTCATCTCTGTCAATGCAGGTTTCTTGCCACTTTGCATGCGGCATCTCTGGCATAGTTGTCAAAGATTGTGCATATGAGTCTATGTGTAGTTTAGCAACATGCATGCAGTTCTTCAGGGATTAGAATCTCTATTGTGCATGATGTCCATGGTTGTGTATGTATTTGGGCATGTTGGTGACCACAACGGGCAGTCAACACCTGCTGAGGGTGTGTATCCTGTGCGCAGCTCGTCCTTCAGTTTCATGATCCTGTGTCAGTCATCTTTGGTGATTGTGCATCCATTGTCTCTGGGTGTGCCATTGGAAACCGGACACTCCTTCCTTTACATACGCCTGTTGCAGTAGTCCTTTCTGACATCATTGTCTTTGTGTGCAACTTGTGGCATAGTTTCCAGGACATGTCGCCTGCTGCTGCGGCCCCTGCAGCAAGGACACACAAAGTTTACAGATTCGGCAACACACACACCTCAAAGATGCTCCTCCCTTCCTCCCTCCACCCATTCATTTGGCTGGCATCAGCTTGTCTGTGCCACTGTTGCGCCCAAGCGGTGCCAAAGGCTGGACCGTCAGCGCATGCAACGTGCATATTGCACGACCCTCATGTCCTTACATGACCCACATCACACTACAGTCTGATGTTGCAGCCACCCTCCAAGCATTGTCCATCCGAAGAGCTACCGCCTGCTCTCAGGCATACCCTAGGCACACACACGACACCTTTGCATGATGATTGTGCAACTCCAACTGCCTACACAGCGCGTCCCCGCCTTCCAGGCCCTGTCACACCAACCAGGTCATGTCCCTCCTACTCCCCACCGGCTCCGTACACCAGCAAGGCCATGGGAGTGGGACTCAAGCCTTCAGCATGTAGTATAGTGGCATCATCTGGCACATGGCCCAGGTATCATCTCTCAGCGTGTCAATCTTCAATGTGTCCAGGTCCCCCTCACCGGCATCACATGCGCACAGCACCTCATCATCAGCTCGTATGCCATTGACAGCCAGGTGCTCCTCACCCTCACCAAAGACGCAGCCATTGCCAGTTCCAACATTCAAGAAGGCATGAGATCCATTGATGAATGTCTGAACATCAGCCACCTGAGGCTGGACTTGTACAGCACTGAGGTAATCATCTGAGGATTGTCCCCTTACAGGTGGGTCAACAGCTTGTGTCCCACCCGCAAGAGCCCTGCACATACACCCAGTGCCCACGCACACAAGATGGTGTGCATCATGGATTTGTCACTCACATTTGCCATGCTAATCACCAGCATCTGTACCTCAGGGTGCAACACCCTCTGCATGATGCACATGATCCACAGATAGATCCACTCCAGGGAAAGACAGACCATCCCCCAGGCCCACGACACCAGCCGTGTCAACTACTGCCCCGCCCTCTACGGAGCAAGTACATCCTAACTCCCGGGAAACTTTTCCACATCCAGGCTGCATGTGCACACCTCAGCTTCAACATCCCGCGCCCCAGGCACATCACCGTCCACCAGAGATAGCTGCAATGGATCACTGTGTGCTGCAGGATGACCTTCAGACTCCTCACCCACACTCAGGAGGCAGGCCACAACCCCAGACCCCAAACTAACCTTGGCCGTCTGTCATCCGAGACCCCATTGTGCCAACTCTGTGCATCCAACCTTGCCCTGGCCACCATTCTTCACATCCACCGTACTCCAGCATGCAGGACATAGTTCTCCCACCTGGCAAGACATACCTGCTACTCCCTCCCCGGCAACATCCACATGAGCCATGACCTCTACGCCTTCAGGATACTCAGCAGCTTGAGGCCATCACGGGTGAGTATTGTGCTCCATGTCTGTATAGTATGAAACATTGTGACCCATGTGTGTCCTGTCCCAGACTCAGATTCCAGGGTATGGATGGCTGGAGTTAGTTCAACACTCATGCATAGTTTGACATTTCCACACACGTAGGTTGTGTACTCATGCAAAATGAATGCAACATGTAATAGTAGAAATTAAGATTTATTCTCGGTGGGGGGCCTGTTTAGTGTGGACAAATAGGTGCTATACAGTGTGCATGGAATCCAAAGTTCACAGGGGGAGATGGCATCCTTGTCATTTGGAGTCATCAGAGTCCAGACCACAGTGTTGGTCATCATTGGTCAGACTGTGACCAGCAAGTCCATGTGGCAGAGAATGTCATTGGATGAGGTGCTGCTGTTGCACATGAGGGCCAGGTGCCAGGCCAGGTGACCTGGGAGATGTTGATGGTCCGCTGCCTCTCACGGTCTTTTCCGTGGACGACCCACCTTCCTTGCAGGACCCTCAGATGCAGGCCCTGACGATGCTTGGGACGCTCCCTCAGACGAATCCTCCTCCTCCTCCCTCCCTGTGGCTGGTGCTGGTCTTCGCCTGGTGGCACAGGGAGGGATGCCCATGTTATCGGCGATCCGACGGAGTGAACGGCTTATGTCCGTTTGCACCGCCAGGAGCTCAGCCAGTCTTGCCTCCATCCGTCCTTGGTGTTGTTGTTGACTGGCGTGTTGCTCGGCCTGCTGGTTCTTAATCTCGTTGAGGGTCCCCACTACCTGGCTGATGCCCCTGGTGTCACACCAGTATGTCTCCAAGATGTGGCGTATGTGTGACATACCGTTTCCCTCAGCTGGCTGGTTAGGTTCGCACCTAAGCCTGCCTCCACTCCCACCACCCCTGCCCACACGAGCCTGGCCTGCCGTTGTGGGCACATCGGGTCTACGGGACCCCTGAGGGATGGCATTTGCAGGGTTGTCTGCCTCCTCCTGGGTGGCCGGAGAACCTTGTCCCTCCAGGTCAGACTGGCTCAGTTGTTCTGTGCGGGCAGGGCTCCTGGGTGTCTCCTGGGATGTGGCAAGAATGGGGGTGGTGGTTGGCACAGATGTACCTGACACAGGTGCTGCAGGGGCTTGGGCACCAGAGGGTCCAGGTTGGTTGGGGTCATCCAGAGTGCTGAGAGTCGTCGCTGCCAGTGGGATCATCTTCCTGCCGAGCCTGGGCCTGTGATTGTTCCCCCCCAGTGTTGGGGGGAGATCCATGACGTTGCCCTGTGTGTGAGAGAGAGACAATGTTAATGCTGTTTCATGCGACATCCATGTTTCATACATGTTCTGGTTGCCACAGTTCCTCCAGGTAGTTGTATGTGCCTAGCATTCACATCAATGTTCACTTGTGGATGGGTATGTTGCAGGGGACTGATTGAAATGTTATCCAGGGTCTTTGACATGTCGCATTTGGCCTTGGATGCTTTTTTGGCTGTGGCTTGATCTTGTTGTGTCACATGTCCATTGTGAGAGTGTGTGACTCCATTGGCTGCCCCGGGGATGTGTGCTTGTGTAAGGACTGAGTGATTATCCCTCAGCCCGACGCTGTTCAACATCCACATGCCCCCCTCACACAAGTGGCCCGCCACAACAACTTCAAAGACATCTCCTACGCCGACGACACCCAGCTCATCCTCTCCCTCACCAAGGACCCTCACACCGCCAAGACAAACATCCACGAGGGTCTGAGGGCCATCGCCGACTGGATGCGGAGCGGCCATCTGAAACTGAACTCGGACAAGAGGGAGGTCCTCATCCTGGGACCCACACCCTCACCCAGGGACGACTCCTGGTGGCCGATCGCTCTGGGGACATCACCGACACCCACCAAACATGCATGCAATCTAGGATTAATCCTCGCATCTTCTCTCTCCATGTCCAAGCAGGTCAACGGCGTGTCCTCCTCCTGCTACGAAGGCTCCGCCGGATCTACTGGTGGATCCCGACTTAAACAAGTAGAACAGTGACACAGGCCCTCGTCAGCAGCTGACTGGACTACGCCACTGCACTCTACGCAGGACTCCCATCCACACACCAATGGCGGCTACAAAGCTTTGGAAATGCCTCGGCACAACTGATCGTCAACGCCCCCCACCACAGCCACATCACCACCCTCCTGAGAGACCTGCACTGGCTCCACATCGACAAGCGGATCACCTGTAAGCTCCTCAGCCACGCACACAAGGCACTCCACACCGCCGGACAAGCCTACCTGCACATCAGACTCAGCTTCTACACCCCTACCCGCCAGCTCCGCTCCGGCATCCTCACCCTCGCAGCTGTGCCCCGCATCCAACGTACACCCGCCTGCAGCAGATCCTTCTCCTACCTCGCCGCCAAGACCTGGAAGACCCTCCCAACCCACCTACGACTGACCCAAGACCTACTTGCCTTCAGGAGACTCCTCAAGACCGGGCACTTTCGAGCAGTGGTGGAACCCCCCCCCCCCCTCTGCGCCTTGAGACCATGACAGGTAAATAGCGCGCCTTACAAGTATCCTGATCGATTGTTGATTGATTGACGGTGCCTGCTGGTGGGTGTGGTGTGATTTGGCAGTGGGTCTCCCAGGTGATGTATCTGTCCCACCATGACGCATGCTGCCATGTCAGTGTATGTGAGTTCCTGTCCTAGATTTCTGAGCTTGTTGTGTTTGTGTTCGAGTTTGCACTTGTCACAGGAGGGCCTTGTGCTGCCTACAGCAGGGCCAAGTGTCAGCTACCTTGTCAGTCCCTGTGCATTGCGCATGGTGCATGGGTATGTACCTGGGCCATATGGGCTGAGGGCAATGGTGTCTGTTTCTGAGTTGTACAATATGTTTAGTGATCCCCACCCTCCCAGCATCCCGGACACCCTGTCTTGGGTTTGTGGTTTGTGTAGGCTGGGTCATGGCATGGCCTTGCTTTGTGAATGGGGCATACTCAGGTTAGTGGCCTGAGCGTTGTTTAGAGTGTGGTTGAGTCAGGTGAGGGCTTGGGGGTAGGTGAGTGCATTTGTAGTAGTTGGGGTGTGGATGCCATTCCCCCCCATGTTATGTGAGTTGTTTGTGTACTCACCAGGCTCTCCAACTCCTTCGACTCCGTGTACTCCCACCGGCGGAAGCAGGGCCATCACCTTCTCCTCCCAGGGATGGTAATGTACCGGTCTGCGGGGCAGCCCACCTCCTGTGATGTTACTCTGGGCGTATTCCTCGTTCATTTTGCGCTTGACTGCCCTGCGCACCACCTGGCTTGACATTTATTCCTGGTCCTTCTAATGGGCGCAACAGCATTCACCCGATCGACGATCCTCTGCCACAGGCTAGTTTTTTGGGATATGCTGGTCTGTCTGACCAATGTTCCAAAGAGCTGTGGCTCGACTCTGATGATTTCGTTGACAAGGATGTCCAGCTCCTCCCTTGTGAACTTTGGATTCTTGTCTGTGGGCATGGTGTGGGGTGTGGGTGTGGATGGTTGTGGGTGTGTGGGTGTGAATGTGTAGGTGTGTGTGTATGTGTAGAGGGAGTCTGTGTGAAGGAGGTTGTGTGAAGGTGCGTAAGTTAAGGTGTACGGGTGAAGTTGTTTGTGTGTGATGTCTGTCAGCAGTGGGTCTGTTGCAAAGGCTCGTGGTTTGTGATTGTGGGCCCTTTTTATTGGTCCATTTGTGGGTGTGGCTGGGTTTGAACTTTTGGTCGGTGTGTTATAAGAGGTGGTTGTGAGTTTGGGCCTCTGTTTGACTGTTTGGATGTGCCAGGTCAGTGTTTTAGTTGTTTTTTTGTGCTGTAGACGTGTTTTGTGGTGTTGTGCGAGTCGAATTGACCCTCCTTGTGCTGTTTTACAGTGTCCTGGTTCAGTACGAGTTGTTTTCGCGTATGTAAGGTGCGTCCATAGCTATGTTGTTGTACAGTGGTCACATATGCAATGGTGTTGTACGAATCATACATACGCGATGCTGGGGTACGGTGTTGGGGTACGGTGCGTCCAAGTACGGGGCTGTGGTGGGGGGTACGGCGCTTACATACGCGTGGGCTGGGGTACGGCGCATACATGCGCGGGTGCTGGGGTGGGGGGGTACAGCACGTACATACGCGTGTGCTGGGGTATGGCGCATACATACGCTGGTACTGGGGTGGGGGGGTACGGCGCGGACATACGCGGGCGCTGGGGTACGGCGCGTACATATGCGGGTGCTGGGGTGGGGGGGTACGGTGCGGACATACACCTGTGCTGGGGTGGGGGGTATGGCACGTACATACGCGGGTGCTGGGGTACGGCGCGTACATGCGCGGGTGCTGGGGTGGGGGGTATGACGCGTACATACGCGGGTGCTGGGGTACGGCGCGTACTGGCGCGTGTGCTGGGGTAGGGGGGTCCGGCGCGTACATATGCGGGTACTGGGGTACGGCGCATGCATGCGCGGGTGGGGTGGGGGGGGCCGTACGACTCGTACCCCGGGCCCAAGTGTACCCGGGGTACGGATCGTATAATGTTCGCTCCGTACGGGACGTTTTCCATACGCTTGTGTATTCGGGACGCCGGTACTGATCGGACTTGTGCGCTCGGACTTCAGTTTTATGACTCGTACGTAAATCTGTCCGGGGACGTCTCGTAGACTTTTCCCGAAGCAATTCGTATGTATTTTTACGGTAGGAATCGTAGTTCACTGTTTGTACGGGACTTGTGTGACTCGTACGTAAAAAAATACGGATACGAGTCGAACGGGAAAAAATGTTACCCGATCGGAATCGGCACCTTGGTGTTAAACTCAAATCCTTCCCCGTTTGGTGAAATTGTGCGTGATCTATTGCCATTGTTTTACTTCACTATGTATCATTTTCCTAATTCAACCAGTTTGAGAGCACATTGAAGTAATTTACTACAGGATATACACTCTACAAAAACCTCACTTATGTATGGTTAATAGAAATTAATTGTGTTTTTAGATTTAAAAGCAGTATAGCGTACATGTATAGAGAACATAACAAATTGACACATTTTGGGTAAAGTGTGGCAACATATTCAGGGCTTGGGGTATTCTTGAATATTTCGTGTTTAAAAATATTTCATTCTATAAATATCACAATATTCAATGATATAATCGTATAAACTTAATTTAGAAACTGGGAAATTATTCAAAATACATGTTGTTTTTCATTTTAAAGTCTTTATCGTATTTTTACATTGGTTACCTGATTTACATCTTGATGGATTCCCTCAATCTTTGACTCTCTCCAAGGCTGTCCGTGTCCTTTCCAGAAATATAGTGCCTCCTATGACCTTGTCTAAGGCTCACATCCAAGCACACCAACATAACCTCATAAGGAATAAATGCGCTCACCCCCACACACCTTCGAGTCCAAACACTAACTCCTCTCTAATGTGCATGCTACTAAAAGCTCAGGAAAGTCTATGCTTATCATTCTAAAACTGCTCTCCTTGGGGCAGATTTATGTTGCACTTGCGCCACTTTTGCGCCGCCGTTGCGTCACTTTTGTGACGCAGCAGCGGCGCAAATCCTGCGCCATGGTGCGAGGTATTTATAACGTGACGCATCTGGGAGATGCGTCACGTTGTAAAGCCCTGCGCCACATGTAGGCGTTCTAGGGCAGGTGGGGGCGTTCCGGCGCAGGAACGCCTCCTAAAAGTGGCTGAGTGAAATCTTCAAGATTCACTTTTGAGCCCATGCTGCGTCAAAACCCTGCGCCTGCTTGAAGCAGGCGTAAGGATTGACGCAGCATTGTGCAGATAGGGCCCCCCAGAGCATTGCTGGAGCTGCGTCGTGCTTGCGACGCAACTCCAGCAATGCGCCACTTTTAGGCACAGATGCGTCACACATCTGTGCCGTTTTTGCCCCATGGTGCGCCGCATTATAAATGCGGCGCATTCATGATGGCGGAGCTGGGGCGCAAAATAACTGGCGCATCCCTGCTGATATGCAGGGATGCGCCAGTTATCATGAATCTGCCCCCTTATTTCCAGCCATCATTTGGACATTCTGTGCACCACTAACTCCTGGTTTATGCACTTTCCAATCTTTCGTTGACTTACTAATTCTCCAATGGTACAAAATATGTGTGCCTATAGGCACCACAAATTAGGAGGTGGGTTAGCGGTTGTGAATATTGACATCCTCAGAAGCAGGCATACCTACGCTATAATAAGATACATTTAAATGCCATTCCAGGTTATCTTTTATCTGGAACAGGGACATCTTAAGGATTTTGGGGGCCCTGGGTGCAACGTTTTTTGGGGGCCCCTAATCATAACAGCTTTGAATTTATGATCTAATTTCAGCTATTTCATGCCCTCTTTGGTGAGGTGACTGACCTCGAACAGGTAAGCTGCACCAAATTCTACATGTATTTACATCTAATGTTCAGGGATAGTGACGTGTGTTTTCAATATCATAATTCAGCAGCAGCTCACTATAATATTATTGCTAATAATCTTTGTGACACCCTCTCATTTCTCATATGTGACGTCCTCCTTTGATCCTAAAAAAAACTGTTTTCATGGATGTTTGCATGGTGTTGAAAAACAAACATTTCTCTGCCAATTGTCTGTAAAAGACACTGATATATCATCCACGTTTAAAATAAATGAAAGGAAAACATTATTTAAAAAAATTGTTACCAATTATTCAAGGTTACCGGCGAAAAAAACTGCTGCTCTATCCCCTCCCCTCCCCCCATCCTCCCCCGCTCCCCCTAAGGCTGGGGCCCTTGGACAGGGTACCCACTTTGCCCATGCCTATTTTGTTTTTCCTGTGTGCGGGATCTTTTATTCTGTATGCCATTCAGTTGGGGGGGGTCTACTCTTTTATGCTGTATAATGGCAAGGAAATCCTTTTCTTCTGTGCGTGTGAAAGCAGCTCCTTTTATTCTGGGGTATGCTACACTTTCACTTAATCTCCTTTCCTGGCACAATAATGCCTCCCCTGAGTTTAGCAGGTTGGTTAATTTCCAAACGGGCTTAGTGCTGTTCCTTTATTTGATTTATGTCGATATTAAAGTGGAGTTTGTAAATAAACAAGTGCGTGTGTTGATTGAGAAGTCAGGTTTTTGAATGGAAAAATTGTATTTCGGAGAAAAAACTAAGGTTGATCTAAAGAAATACTCTAAAGGGGAGAATTTTGTTAAATCCAGTGAAAATCCAAGTTGCAAAACAACTGTTTAGCCTGAGGAGTTGTGACCCTCCTATCTAGGTTCCCCTTCCAGCGACAGTAACTAAGGGGCATATCAGCAACACACGGCGATAAATATCGCAAAGCGTGCTGAGCGCTTTTAGATTTATCGTCGTCTATTGCTGGAATTTATCGCCCGGTTAGCGCGTTATCAACAACGCGTTACTCCAGGGCGATACAAATCCAGCGCTAACCAGGGAAATGGGCCAACATTGCTGGAAAACCAGCGATCTTGCCCCCAAAACGGAGATAGCCTTGGTGAGACGACCCTTTGGTCGTATCACCATAATCCACCTCCCATGTTAGCTATGCCTTAGTCAGGAATTTAACAGACGTTAAATTCCTGCGTTAAGGCATAGTTAACGGGATTTAAAATAACGCTACCCCTCGTTGATGATATCACGAAGCTGGGGTAGCGATATTTTCCCATGATGTTTTGTCAGGCACACCTTCTTTGCATCTCATTAGAGATGCAAAGCGAGGCGTGAACAAAACGGGAGCTGAATCAAGGAAACAAGCGCTAGCGTGTCGTTGCAAATAATGCGATAGAATTATTGCCGCTTTTTGCCCGAAAACAGACGCTAAAGCGTCGATAATTATATCACCAGCCCTTGATGATATGCCCCTAAATTGGTACCCTTCTCTCTCTCATCATTTTGCTGGGCCATGCCATGTTTAACAAATTACTGTATTTTTGTATCCAGTGCCATCCTGTGGGTGGGGGATGCCCCTTTGTCTAACCATACAACTGATTCTGTTCAGTTATTCCCTTCTTTCTTCCAGGTTTGGCTCCAGTTACTCTGCTGAACAAAGAGCCAGCAGGCAGATGTGAGCTGGATTTACCAGTGACGAGGTAGGTATCTTCTGAAGTGAGGAAGAGGCTGGATACAGCCCTCAGGCTAACCTTTGAAGTTCAGAAAGGGGCAGGGTACAACCCCACCCTCCCGCCCCAGCCACCCTGCTTGGGGAAGCACACCCTTCCTCACACCTGGGCCCTTTGTCAACTGTCTTGGAGGAATACACCACACCGCCATTACCAGTCATATGACCCTGGACACCTGCAGAAAGACACATTTGGTTTAGGCAGGAATTTGCCAACTTTCTAAAAGGGGCATTTTTAAAATAGAAAAGTCTGACTTTACTGTTAAAGAGGATTTTAAAATACAGTTTCAAATAAGTGGAAGAAGTATTTCCTTAGAAATTACCAAATCAAAGTTATAACGTATTAAATGTATTTAGGTAACTGTGAGAAAGTGCCATTTTCTTGCATGGTATGCCCCCACTTTTTGCTGAATTGCTGAATGTACTTTGACTGGGTGTGCCCTGGGCTCCTGCCAATCAGGTGCCCAGGGCCTATGTTCCTTCCCTAAAAACTGTGCTGAAACCTAAAACCCAAATTGGCAAACCCTGGCCACATGTCAGCCCCTGGTAAATGGTACACGAGGTACCCAGGGCCTTGTGACCAGGGAAGGCATCTAAGGGCTGCAGCACTTATTGTGCCACCCTTAGAGGCCCTGTACCCTGACACAAACACACTGCCCTTGCAGGCTGAGTGTCTGGGTATAGGACAAAACAGAGAGTCGACATGGTACACATCCCTATGTGCCATGCCCACAACATACACTGCCCTGGCATACATCAGCCACCCCTCTAGCTGGGTGCCCGATGCCAGTGGTGTGGGTACAGGAGCATGAGCCCTGTGCCCCTACAGTACCCAGGTCCATTCCTGGGCACTGTAAGTGCAGTGCTGCCATTTAAGAGTATATGGTGCTGGTAGATCGTCAAACACAAACTCCACAGCACCATGATGGCTCCACTGAAGACTGAGAAGTTTGGTTTCAAACTTCTCAGCACATTAAACCCCCACTGAGTCCGGTACAGGATTTAATGTATAATGCACATTAACGGGCATCTTAGAGATGCCCCCTGAACCTAACCTACAATCCACGTCTGGTCTGAGGGGCTCCCTAGGTTGCAACACAGTTGCTGGACCCCTGAGTAAAGAGCCATCCGCTCTCCTGGGCCTGCAACAATGCACATCCTGGGCGAGGTGCTAGGTCTCCTCCCCCAGGATGGGTAGGGGAAGCTTCAAAGGCATGCCGCCTTTGTGAGCTTCTCCAGGCCACTTGCTGTACTCAGCAACTGGCCCCTACCGGTTCTAAACCCCCAATCTGGTGGGAAGACTGGCCGGAAACCCCAAGGAAGGACAGGGGGTGTGCCAGCCTCTGCCAACCCCACCCCTCAGGTGGGGGAGGCGAGGTGAAGCACATCTCTGGGCTCTCGCCATCTTGAAGATGGGGAGCCCTGCCCAATCAGGACTAGGCCACTGCCCCCCTCCCACAGGAGAGTGGCAGGATAGGAGGTGTACCCACCCCAGGGCAGGGACCCAGTGGTCCCTGCCCTTTACCCACCTGTAACGCCCCTAAATTTAGTATTTAGGGGCACCCTGAACCTTCCTTCCTTAGATCCAGATTCCGAATCAGCAAAGAATATCAAGAAGAAAGAAGACCAGCCGTGCAGCTGCTAAAAAGAGGAAGACACCAACTGCTTTGGCCCCAGCCCTACCGGCCTGTCGACCCTCGAACCTGCTCCTGCTAAATCCCGGCATCTCTCGTGGCCAGCAACCTCACAAACCCCGGAGGACCTGGTTACCTTGTGACTCTGAGCATCTGGGACTCCCACGAGCAGGGCTCAAAGCAAGTAACTGACCCCTGGCATCAGCCAGGAACCGCGAACCCTGCACAGTCTGCACCCGCCAAGCCTGGCCTGTGCTGGAGTGGACAAAGACCACGAGGACGTCCCCCCGGTGACTGTGACCCCGAATCCGGCACCCAAGGACCCATCTCGACGCTCCTGACGACGCCTGCAGCCTCAGAACCAGGGACCCCCCCAACCGCGATCAACAGAGGGTAAGACTTCCCGACACCAAAAGGCACCACTGCACCCGGCTCCCTGCGGCCCACTGTGCCCAACTCCTGGGTACCTACCTATCCTCCAACTACCCAACTTACCTCTCGAACTGGTGGTCACACCTGAAGAATCTTCGTGCCCGAGCTTGCAGCCTTTGTTCGTTCTTGAGTTTCGTATTAAACAAAAATAGGGAGTACTCCCAAACGACAGAAAACTGTCTATAGAGTATTGGCACGTGGAGCAAATGAAGAAATGATCTTTCTTAAGAAGACCTCTCACTCACCAACCTGGTTGGTGACATGCTTCATCATCGAGGTCCCACCCAGATAGGCGAGTGCCATCCGGGTGTGCTGCGACACCTGACTACAGTGGAGCTGTTTTTTTAGGAATGAAGGTGAATAGTGAATTTGGATAAAAATTGGCCAGATTTAACCCAATTAAAAATAATTGTATTCCAGGGTAATTTGGACAATAGTTAAAAAGTAGTGAAGATACCAAAAAAGGTTAAATTGACCTATGGTATCTAATAATATACAAAAGAAAGTGAAAAAAAATGTTGAAGGTCTACATGTTTCAACCATCGGTTGCTATTGCTTTGGATTTCGTCAGGACCATAAAACGTGACCTGGGTGGTGCACACTCGCTAAGGTGTGCCCTGCCCTAGATCCGTGATTGAAACCTAACCCGCTACTCACGGTTAGGAAAACCTTTCTCCGACTCGTCGAAAGGAAAAATCTGTAATGAAAAACAAACGAACAAAGGACAAACATATAAAACATATAATCGTCACTCTATTCGTTGAATCAGTGCTCATACTTGTTGCCAATAGAATTCGGTGTGCGTAACACAGACGTGCAGCACTAAGCGGACCTCACCAATGGTGAGGGTGTAGACTCACACACTCAACAACAAATTTAATAGAAGCGGTCTGAAGTCACACACCTTGATTAGTAGTGAACATGAGCCATACACATCTACTCCATACCCACTCATACGAATATCAAAGGAGTGGGCGTCAAAGTACTCTGATAAGAGTACAAATGTACTAGTGCACCAGTGTAACCAGGGGTAAAACGGGAAATATCCCTATAGCCCTGGTTAAAGAGAACCCACGTGTAACTAAAATATAGTGGTGGGTAAAAACACAGCCTCACTCAATGCGGTGGGTGTGCCGCTAAAACGAAGTGACTATCCAGAACGCTTAGCCTAGTGAAAAGTGAAATAAACCAACGTTCGAAATTGAAAGAGGGAGAGGGCAAGTGCGCTTACTTAGAGAGTGGTGTTTGCGCACCTCATGGGAGACGAGATCACACAATTTGTAATTTCCAAATCTAGATAGAGAAAATAAACAAACACAATAGTCACATACACTCTGAGCAGTGTCCAGCGAGCTTAGGAAGCCCCTGTGTTACCATCGTACTCACTCAGAAATACAAAACTGCCCGCGTTTCTGCCTAGTTGTGATCAGTCAAGTCCCTGGTGGAATGGCAGAGACCCGGTCGGAGCCTCTCTTGCAAGACGGTATTTCCGGGTCACGTGGGGAGACGCTGGCGTGCAGGCCATGTGATCTACGTGAGTGCGCATTGGCAGGGGAAGTGGAATAATAAAGTTACATTGAATCTTTCTACGATAAAAAAGGGGGGTTACTTCTGCGTTAAGACATTTAACTCCATAGGATGAAATACAAAGGGTAAAAAGACAATAAAGCTGTTCACTGGCACGTAGGAAATACCTTCGTTATATGGCTCAACACTAAAAGGTCTAGAAGTGCTGCCCAGTCTTGTCATCATTAACATTAACCTACTCTAAATAGATGCTCGCTATGAAGGAGATGGTATTGAATCAAAGCTGGCGTGCAGGCCATGTGGTATACGTCAGCACGCAATGATAAGGAAGTGGTGAAGCAAAGTATAACTCGTTCCTTCCAAGATAAAAGGAGGAGTAACCTCTATGTTACGAAAATAAAACTACTATGAAAGTTGTAAATAATTAGTTCACTGATATGCTCAAAATACCTCCGTTAAATTGGCTCAACGCTTTGATGATCAAGATGTGCTGCCCAATTATATCACCAATGAACCCACTCTGAATAGATTCTGGCCATGATGAATAAGGTCTGCAACAGAACGGTATGGAACAGCCAGGTTGTTTACAACAAATGAATCAGGACAATGAAAAGATAAGTCAATGTAACCATGTGGAGAGTACATACTCATCTAGTCAATACTGTATTCCAAGGAATATTATCATTCAGGCCATTAGTGTGAGTTGATAGCCTATAAACCCACCTTTGTTCCTTTTCAAAAAGCCTCTGTTGTATATTGCAACCAGATTTTATTTGTTCAATGATAGTCCATCGCATATCATTTGTCGTGTGGTTTCTTTCAAGGAAATGTTCAGTTAGCTTAGTCGTGACCCTTTTGCATCGGATGTTGCTAGGATGCTCGCAAATTCTCTGTTTTATCTTCCTTGTTGTCATGCCAACATATCTTAGATTACACGGGCATTTGATCAGATAGACCACGTTGGTACTATTACAATTCGTGTGTGCTCTTTGGGTCCAAGTCTTACCTTGTTCCAAATCCAAAGTTTTTGTGTTACTGGTCAGATGGCAGACACTGCAGTTACCACAAGAGTAGTGGCCTACAACGTCTGGCAGTCCCCAAGCATTCAGTACAGTTGATGGGTTCAGCTTCCCTGTTGTTACTGGGCGGGTATTCACCAAAGTATCTTTTAGACTCCTTGCTTTTTTGAACGAGAACAGGGGCTTTTCCCAGTGCAGGTTGCCAGTGTTAATAGTTGACCAATGCTTGTTAATAGACGTCATCATCATGTTGGACGCTGTATTGTATGTCGTTACACAGGTTAGGGGAATTTCACTTTCTGGGAGAGTTTTATCTTCCAAAATAATTTCTCTCGGTTGATTCCGTGCTCGCTTTTGGCACTTGTGGATAATTCTTTCTGGGTAACCTCTTTCAGTAAGTTTGTATGTCAAATCCATGGCCTGACTCCGATAATCCATGGTCTTACTGCAATTCCTGCGTAATCCCACAAACTGGCCATAGGGTAAATTCTCCCTCAGGGCTCTGGGGGGAAAGCTCTCAAATCTTAACAGATTGTTCTTTGCACTTGGTTTGTGATAAGTCTTAGTTTCCAAGCGGCCATTCTCTTTCGTGATAACAACATCTAGGAAGATCATCGTCTGGGGGTCCACATTGTGTGTGAACCTGAGGTTGTTATCACAGGTGTTGATCCAGTATAGGAATTCATTCAGAGTTCCTCTCGGTCCTTGCCAAATGGCAAGGACATCGTCTATATATCTCTTCCAAAAAATGATATGTGACCGAAAGGGATTGTCATTTGTCAATATGAACTTAGTTTCAAAGTCAAAGACATAGAGCCCCGCTACACTAGGAGCGAAAGTGCTTCCCATCGAAGTGCCCCCTATCTGTAGGAACAGACTCCCCTCGAATTCAAAGAAGTTCTTTTTAAGAGCTAGTCTGGCACATTCTAGTATGAAACTTTTAGGTGTTCTATATGTCCATGATGCCATATCCAGGGCTCTTCTCAGTACTTCCAGGGTGTCATCTTGTGGGATGCTAGTATAGAGACTTTCAATGTCTAGGCTAACCAAGATCGTATCTTCATCCACTGTTAAACCCTCGAGCAATTTCAGTAAGCTTTTCGTATCCTGGAGATAAGTGGAAGTCTCCTGTACCAGTTCTTTAAAGAAGAAATCACAGAATCGTGAAAGAGGTTCCAAAAGGGATCCGATCCCTGACACAATTGGTCTCCCCGGTGGTGGAATCTAGTCTTTGTGCATCTTAGGGAGGGTGTAGAAATATGGGATTCTCCCTTCGCTATTGGTCAGAAAAGTGGCTTCCTGTCTTGAAATATAACCCATGTTTTCTGCATGTTCTACCAGAAGACTGATTTCTTGTCTTAAAGTGTCAGTGGGGTCTACTCGGATGGGCTGATAATTCCTGTTGTCAGAAAGTAGTCTTGTGCACTCAGCTTGATAGGCCTTCTTGTCTTGGACCACAACTCCCCCTCCTTTATCTGCCTGCTTGAGCACTATGGTGTCACAACTCTTTAAGTTTTTTAGTGCTTGATCTTCCTCTTTACTCATATTAGTAAAAGGTTGTTTCTCACAGTGAGATGTTCAATATCTTTGAAAACAGCTTGTTCAAAAGCTGCCAACTCTACGGGAGTGGTATGTGGAGGAGGGATGAAAGTGGACTTCATCCGTAGTCCTGTTTCATTGTACTCCTCTGTATTGGTTGTTTTGTCATTTTTTTCAAAAAATGCTTTCAATCTCAACTTCCTAAAGAAGGCTGCCAGTTCACAGTGAAGGTGGAATTTATCCAAGCGTGTAGTTGGAACAAATCTGAGTCCCTTATTCAGGACCTTTTCTTCCACTACAGTAAGAGGTCTAGTTGCTAGATTTGTCACTAGACTCTGCTGGTGCTCGGTCCTGGCTGTGGTGCTTGTGTCTTGCTCCTTGTGTTGTTCCCCACCGGGTCGTCTTCTTCCCAATGTACTTGATTCATGCCTCTTCTCCTTCCTCTTCCCCTCCTGCCTCTGCCTAAAAAAGGTGGTCTATAGGTGTTGGGAGGGAATATTGGTTGCGGGAATGGCGGCTGCCAACCATAGACAGGATAAGGTTGGTGTTCATGTGGGTTAAATGCGCCGTGAAATCCAGGTGGAATAAAAGGTGCATGTGGATTAAACCCTTGCCAATTATTCTGGGTTTTATTTCTTGCTCTTTGTCGTTGTCTCCCGCTTCCAGTACTTGAATTGCTACTACCTGTAGAATCGGTACTTGAGGTATCCAAATCTTGTTCATGTTTAGTGGAAGGAATGAAATCTGGGTCTGAATAAGGGTATACCTTAGTATAAGAGAAGCGTTTAAGATCTTTTTGGAACTTCTGCACTTTCTGCTGTGTTAGATGATCTCTGTACTCATTGATTTCTTTATTAAGTTCATCCAGTCGTTTCTTATATCCTGATATTGTAGTTTTGATCTGACCTTCTGTGAGTTGTATATCAATCATTATTGCATCAGAAAGGCGTAAAGCTGTCTTTATAATCAATACAATCCAATCGCGTGTGCAGTGCCACGCGATCTGGGCCCAGTCTTTCCTGAACTTTGGATCATCAAGAAAGATACGTGGAGCGTTTTTGAAAAGAAGGTCTTTGGGTGCCATATTATTCCTCAGATATTCTTTTAATATCGTCCCATGTAAAATTGTTCTTATACGATCTCTTTTCATTTCTGACAGTTTTTCCCAGTCAGTGGTCTGTGAGATGGTTTGTGCAATGCTAGCATCAGCAAATAGAGAGGGATCCCTTAATATTGCTTCCACCTCCTCAGAAGAATAAGAAAGCCCTTGATTCTCCCCCATCGTTTGAACTCTATGGTTATAACACTAAAAGCGAAAAAAGCTCTCACAGCTGTGCGCTGCCATTAATTTCAGAACAAAATGGAGAGAAAGGGATTCTCACAATGGGTGACCATTGGAGGGGGTTACTCCCAGTCCCCTAATCAATATAGTATTAAACAAAAATAGGGAGTACTCCCAAACGACAGAAAACTGTCTATAGAGTATTGGCACGTGGAGCAAATTAAGAAATGATCTTTCTTAAGAAGACCTCTCACTCACCAACCTGGTTGGTGACATGCTTCATCATCGAGGTCTCACCCAGATAGCCGAGTGCCATCCGGGTGTGCTGCGACACCTGACTACAGTGGAGCTGTTTTTTTAGGGATGAAGGTGAATAGTGAATTTGGATAAAAATTGGCCAGATTTAACCCAATTAAAAATAATTTTATTCCAGGGTAATTTGGAAAATAGTTAAAAAGTAGTCAAGATACCAAAAAAGGTTAAATTGACCAATGGTATCTAATAATATACAAAAGAAAGTGAAAAAAATGTTGAAGGTCTACATGTTTCAACCATCGGTTGCTATTCCTTTGGTTTTCGTCAGGACCATAAAACGTGACCTGGGTGGTGCACACTCGCTAAGGTGTGCCCTGCCCTAGATCCGTGATTGAAACCTAACCCGCTACTCACGGTTAGGAAAACCTTTCTCCAACTCGTCGAAAGGAAAAATCTGTAATGAAAAACAAACGAACAAAGGACAAACATATAAAACATATAATCGTCACTCTATTCGTTGAATCAGTGCTCATACTTGTTGCCAATAGAATTCGGTGTGCGTAACAGAGACGTGCAGCACTAAGCGGACCTCACCAATGGTGAGGGTGTAGACTCACACACTCAACAACAAATTTAATAGAAGCGGTCTGAAGTCACACACCTTGATTAGTAGTGAACATGAGCCATACACATCTATTCCATACCCACTCATACGAATATCAAAGGAGTGGGCGTCAAAGTACTCTGATAAGAGTACAAATGTACTAGTGCACCAGTGTAACCAGGGGTAAAACGGGAAATATCCCGATAGTCCTGGTTAAAGAGAACCCACTTGTAACTAAAATATAGTGGTGGGTAAAAACACAGCCTCACTCAATGCGGTGGGCGTGCCGCTAAAACGAAGTGACTATCCAGAACGCTTAGCCTAGTGAAAAGTGAAATAAACCAACTTTCGAAATTGAAAGAGGGAGAGGGCAAGTGCGCTTACTGAGAGAGCGGTGTTTGCGCACCTCATGGGAGACGAGATCACACAATTTGTAATTTCCAAATCTAGATAGAGAAAATAACAAACACAATAGTCACATATACTCTGAGCGGTGTCCAGCGAGCTTGGGAAGCCCCTGTGTTACCATCGTACTCACTCAGAAATACAAAACTGCCCGCGTTTCTGCCTAGTTGTGATCAGTCAAGTCCCTGGTGGAATGGCAGAGACCCGGTCGGAGCCTCTCTTACAAGACGGTATTTCCGGGTCACGTTCAGAGACGCTGGCGTGCAGGCCATGTGATCTACGTGAGTGCGCCTTGGCAGGGGAAGTGGAATAATAAAGTTACACTGAATCCTTCTACGATAAAAAAGGGGGGTTACTTCTGCGTTAAGACATTTAACTCCATAGGATGAAATACAAAGGGTAAAAAGACAATAAAGCTGTTCACTGGCACGTAGGAAATACCTTCGTTATATGGCTCAACACTAAAAGGTCTAGAAGTGCTGCCCAGTCTTGTCATCATTAACATTAACCTTGAAGTAATCTAATAGTAATCCCAAGGGCCACACTTACCAGTGGCCCGCAATATCAAGTCAATAATAAGCAGTTGGCAACGTAGAAGGTTCATGCGTTTATTGGCCACAACAGAACTCTACATAGAGGAGCCTCATCGAACCTCACCCAGCAGGTGTGCCGAAGAAGACTGCTGGCTCCTTGACAGAACCACACTTATATACATTACAGATTCAGCATACAAAGCATTGCAAGTGGAAAAGTACCAGTTAGTCCTAGAGCTCCTAAATGAGCTCATACCATCTGCCCGTATAAGGTTACTATCTTGTTCAAGGAAAGTCGGCCGGGTGACTCCCTTTCGTCTCGGGCACGGAGGAATTTAGCTTAGTACTCCCTACTGCAGATGTGACCTTGGGCCTCGGCCGTAAATACAATTCATCCTGTCTTTAGGCTGCTATGAGCTAAATCATGCAGAAGGGAGGGCAGAGAGAGAGAGACACGTGATCTGAAGCACGACTGTTCATGAATCAAGATGGCCACAGTATGGCTTCTCGGCCCTTTCTCTCATGCAGGACACGTAAACCACAGAAGGTACTTTATAAAGCAGTCCTCGACGCATATGGAGTAGAGATACAGTCTAAGATACATTATGCTAACTACACATATTTGACTCGAATCCCACAGAACGGCCCTTTTTAGCATAATGTAGCTATCTAAGGGGGCTACTCTTCAAAAATTCCCTCGTCTATTTGCATTATATCATGTATCTCTTTCTGAACTAATTGAGTGTTTACCTTACCCTGGTTTGCTTTAGGAGTAGGTAAGGCGAGGCGGACTTGGGTGGCACAATAGGAACAACAAGCGGGCCCACATTGGATGCAGATACAACAAGTGAAAAGGAAACCTCCTATTCCTAGAAGGCACGTGAAGATTTTCCAACCCCAGGTGGTAAGGAGATCCCAAAACCAGCCTGAAATAGACACGGTTCCGGTCTCCGTATGTATCTCGGATGCCAATCGATGTAACTTCTGTATGGCCAGATGGACTGAGGGGGCGGAGTCAGGTATATATACACAGCAGGAGCTGCCAATCACTCCACATGCTCCCCTGCGATCGGCTAGGATAACGTCTAAAACAAGGCGGTTCTGAAGCGTCACAAGTCGGGTCGCTTGAAGCTCGACTGTGATATTGGTCAGTAGACCAGCAGTGGTATTTACTACTCCCTCTACTACTCTGGACAGTCTTCTAATTTCTTTACTGGTCACAATGGGTCCCCACATAGGCAGAACTCCCTTTATTATATCAACAAAATGTTGGGCAGGGGTATCAGTCTGGTCAGTGGCATCTCCAACAGTTTTTACCGAGTCTAAACTTCGTCGACTCAGCGAGTGGGATCAGTGATAATCAAAAGGTGCTATATAAACAGGAGGATATAAGAAGGACAGGTAGCATTTACCTGACCATCCTCTAGGAAGCCAAGTGTAAGCATTTTCCCCACATACAAAATATACATTCGGGGGAGTGAGTATAGGCGGGCTGCTAAAGGTTTGTAGTCTATAGCTATAGTTACATCTACTATAACCAACAAATAAATGGCCAGTACCATGTACGCAAAAGAAGGATGTGCTATTCAACACAGGGACCGGGATGACTCTTTCATTTGACACATTTCGCTCCTGGAAATATCTAAAATACTCAGTAAAATTGAAGGACACAAAATCCGATACTTCGTCCCTTAACCAGGTGTCATTCTCATGTTCCATATATACATTCATACAAGCGGTAGGATCCAGGGTACCGTCCGTACCCTCGGCATTTGGGGTGAATCCCTGATGTCTTTCTATATAGGCCAGAATCAAATCATAATCCTTCTCTGAAAATCGGTGTCCATCAACTGCATAATGTTCATACATCATTGGCAATAATCTAAATCATGCTTCACAACTCCCTAAATATGACAACGGCATTGAAATGAACAGATCATGTTTGTGCATTACTGAGGGGAGGAGCCCACATACCCAGCAGTTTGTGGTATTTGTTGAACTGTGGGTTTGGTGCAACATTTCAATGAAAGCATTGTTTACATAGGTCTGGCGGTGTCTTTCTTTATGCGGGGCAAAAGTCTGAAAATGGTGCTCCTCGGGGACAGGAGTGGTAGCTATTAGGGTATGTACAGGATAACGGAATTCTAGATAAATGAACATTCCTAAACATAACATTAATGAAACAATTATTATGACAATAAAAACAATCTTGGCACGCAAGCTCCAAGTAGAAAACATTGGCAAATGTGGATGCAAAGGGCGGTGTACTATGGGACGCTCCTCTTCAGGGACAAAACGGCCAAAAGGGTACATTCTCACTAAAAGTCCAGTTATAAGCTCGGGAAAACAGAAAATCTACAAGCAGTCCAACCTGCCGGAGGGTGCTTCTTTCCTGTGTCCGTTATAGAGCCTCACAGGCAGACTCCTATTGTTCCATGTAATTTCAAAGAAAGGAAAACTCCACCTGGGCCCCCACCAGTCAACCAATGTCTCTCTCTTCTTTCTGAACAGAGCAATATCAAAAAGTTCCAAGCTCTCAACGGGTTCAGTCCAGTGTTTTTACCTATTCCCAGAGGCTACCCAGATCTCTCGCTCTCATTCTCTAGCCTGAGCCTGGGATCTTTGCTTTTGGTCGGGGCCGGAGGTTATAGCGAACATGACCCGGTGTTTCAGGATTAATGAAAAGAACCTGCACAGTGGGGTCAGGTAAATGATTGGGTGCGTGACTTCTCTTGTCACCCGTTGTAGCCCCAGATACCCGATTACCTCTTACAGATGTCGCCGAACTTACAACACCCTCCTCTCGCCCATCCGTTTCTCCTCGGGCGTCCGGGTAAGGTGACTCTTCGGCTGACTTGTCGCTTTCGTGTCTCAACACCTCGCTTTGGTCCCGTTGGTCATCCGGCAAGGGAAGGGGGACCTTCTTCAGGTGAGACACATGGATCCAATGCCGCTTCCCTTCGACCTTCACAGCCGTCCTTGTGGCCAGAAGCACCTGGAAAGGCTTGGTCCAGCGTGGGTCTAGACTCGATTTCCGTTGGTAGTTCCGAACCAGAACCCACTGTCCAGGCTCCACGCCGTGTCCGGGACCCTCCGGCAGAGGCTGCAGCACTGCAGTTATCTGTTGATGAATGGAACGAAGATTTTTAGTTAGTGCATAAAGGTAGTCTGCCAACATAGGGTACTCGATGTCTCTAAGGGATTTTGGTCACGGCACGCCCCATAGATTAGCGGGCCTACCAAATATCACCTCATATGGCGATATTCCACTACGGGAGTGAGGAGTGGTCCTTACAGATAGTAAAGCCAGAGGTAAGAGATCGGGCCACTTTAGACCTGTGGTGTCCTGCAGCTTGGCCAACTTTAATTTAAGGATTCCAGTATATTTTTCCACCAATCCTGCTGATTGGGGATGGCGAGCCGCATGAAACTTCTGCTGTATTGCCAGGCCCTTGCAAACATGTTTGACCAGATCGGCATTGAAATGTTTCCCATTGTCACTCCAAATCACCCGGGGTATCCCATAGCGGGGAAAGAACTCTTTTACCAAAGCCTTCGCGGTGGCTAAGGCAGTATTTTCCTTGGTAGGGTACGCCTCCACCCACTTGCTAAACGTACAGACCACCACCAAAACGTACTTAAGATTATTAACCCGTTCAAACTGAATGAAGTCCATTTGTAGTACCTCAAAAGGTAGGGTGGGTGGCGCGAAGCTGCCAGTCAAAACAGGGATGCTACCCCCCGGGTTATGCTGTAAACAAATCATGCAATTCTGAACTAGATGCTTCGCAGTCCTGTGGATGTTGGTATTATACCACACAGGATCCAGGATTGCGCAAATACCTTGAATTCCCACATGTGCCGGACCATGTGCCATGGACACAACTGCAGTCACAAAGGCGTTCGGTAGCAGCCACCTACATCTTTCTGACAGATCAATCCAGCATCCATTGTCATCCAGCTTCCCTATCTGCTCTTGCCAGTATTGTAGTTCTTCAGGGGTCGCTTCTGATTGCAAGTCTCTTACGCTGTCTATAGTGTTACTGAATGCCTCCGCCTCTATCATCCCGTTATGCGAACTTGTTACGAACATGGAAGTGGTATTAGATTGGGCAGTCTCTTTAGCTATTCTGTCCGCAAAGGAATTACCCTTACCCACATCATCAACTATTGCTTTGTGCGCACTGCACTTAACAACTGCTATGGCTTGGGGCAGGGTCAGGGCGGCTAACAATCTCAACACCAATTGACCATTCTGTATCTTTTGCCCATGGGATGTAAGGAAACCTCTCTCCGCCCACAATCTTCCAAAGCTATGCGCTACGCCGAAGGCATACTGGCTATCGGTGTAGACATTTATCCTCAACCCTTCACCCAATTCACAAGCCCTTAGTAGTGAGACTAACTCGGCAGCCTGGGCCGATCGATAAGGTACCTTGGCCGTCTCAACTATTGTTTGCAACGTGGTTATCGCATAAACAGCAGTCATAGTGCCATTGGGTAACCGAAAACATGAGCCATCAACATACAATTCCCCTTGAGGGTCAGATAAGGGAATGTCTGTCAAATCTATCCGCCCCTTCGTTTCCTCTTCTGTCCGAAATATGCAATCATGTATATCTTGACTATGATCCTCCGGGGGGAGGGGTAGTAATGTAGCAGGGTTCAAGGTGACACAACGCTTTATAGTAATGTGTGGTGCAAACAGGGTCAATTCGTACCCCGTAAGACGCGCACTAGTTAAGTGCTGAGTCTGTGTCCTGTTCAATAATATGTCCACAGCGTGGGGCACCATCACTGTCAGGTCCGTATTCAGGACAAGCCCTTCCGATTGTCGGATCGCCACTGCAACCGCAGCCGTGGCTCTCAGACAACTGGGAAGTGCCCTGGCGACATTATCCAATACCGCCGAAAAGTATGCACAAGGTCTTTGCTTACCACCAAATCCTTGTGTTAACACTGAAAGCGAGCAACCGTCCACCTCATGTACGTAGAGTACAAAAGGCTTCCGGTAATCAGGGGTGCCAAGCACGGGAGCAGAGCAAAGAGCAGATTTCAGAGCAACAAAAGCATTCTGACATTCAGCTGTCCAAGGTAAAGGTTCATGCACATCTTTAGTCGTTAGATGCAAGAAAGGTTTAGTCAATAGGGAATAGTTAGGGATCCATTGGCGACAGTAAGAAGTTATACCAAGCAAAGCGCGGACATCACGTTGCGTGCAAGGAACAGGCATGTTAGATATGGTTAGAATACGATCAGGGGTTAGCCGTCGTCCCTCCTTCGACAGGAGATGACCGAGATAGGTCACCTCCGGTCGACAATATTGAAATTTAGACAACGAAACTTTATTACCGTGGTCTGCCAGGTGCTGTAACAATGCAGACGTCGCCAGTCGGCAACCATGCTAAGTATCAGAGGCCACGAGAAGATCATCCACATACTGCACTAAAACGTTACCGGGTGGCAAGGTTAATGTATCCAACAACATTTTAAGCGCTTGGCTATAAATACTAGGACTCTCTGTATAGCCCTGTGGGGCGCGACAAAATCTGAAGCTGCGACCCCCTAAGGAGAATCCGAAAAGATAACGGCTATCTTGATGTATGGGAATACTGAAAAAAGCGTTCTTCAAATCAATGACAGAGAAAAATCTAGCCATCGGGGGAATCATGGTCAGGATAGTAGTGATGTCAGGCACTACAGGATATTGGGGTACGACAATCTTGTTGATTTCTCGCAGGTCGATCACAAAACGATAAGTATCAGCATAATCAGGACTCTGATCTATCGGGGCACATTTAAGAATAGGAAGAATAGGGCTGTTGCACATGTTAGAAACCGTCTCTTCCACCACCCCCATGCGGATCAAATCGTGGACAATGGATAGTAATGCCCGCTCCCCTGCGGGGGCAATTTTATACTGCGGAACTCTGGGTAATCGAGCATTTTGTTTCAGAGTGATCGAAATGGGTGGTATGCTCAACAACCCTACATCAGTATCTCCAGTAGCCCAGAGACTCTGTGGAATCTTGGCGAGCTCAGGGGGCAAAGGGTCAGTTTTAGAGAAACATTGTGCAGAGGGAGGTAAGGGTTTCCTAATCGTTAAGTAGACACCATCAGGAGAGCAATAGATGCGGGCATACAGCCTCTTCAGTATGTCCATACCCAAAAGATTCTCCCCACATTGTGAAGTCAGAAGGAAAGGTGAGTCAATTGAAATCAGCCCCAAGGTGAGAGAAAGAGGATGGGAGATGGGGCTTACCACTGGAGTTCCGGAGAAACCAACAGACACATTATTCTGGCCAGACAGAGCAGCCTCAGGGACAAGGGCGTGTGAAACAGAACTATTCATAGCCCCTGTGTCAACTAGAAACTTACCTGATGCATCCATTAAACGAGCATGTACATAAGGTTTGTTTTGATCGATCGGAATTGACACGCGTCCCCCACTCTGTCCTCGGCCTCCCTATGCCTCACTGTAGCCTGCCGAGTCGTTACTTACACATCCTTCGTTATAGTACTGTTTTCCTCGACCATGGTCAAAACAATTCTGGCTATTCTCACCTTGCCCAACTCCGTCCTGTCTCGTATATCCACCTCGACGACCACTGCCGCGGCCTCTTCCTTGACCCCTCGAAACCCCGTTCTGTGCCTGCAGCAACGGACACTGAGCTCGCCAGTGCCCTTCCTGCTTACAGAAGGCACACTGATTTATTCCTAAATCAGTTCGTCCTACACCCTGTCCGAGCCCCGCCCCTCGTGGGGCGAAATTCTGTGTTCCCCTACCCCTACCGCGTCCCCTCTCAACTTGCTGTAACAAAACCCTAGTTTTCAAGTCCTTCGATCTCTGTTCCGTCTCCTCCTTACTCTCCTTCTCCCGATGCTCATAGTATTGGGCCATGCTTAGAATAGTCGAGGGGGTTGATGTAGTCCAGGTACTCTCCGCAGCCTGAAGTCGGGCTGATATCTCAGGCAACAGGTTAGTTACAAACCTGTTGACAAACAGACGGATGCCACCCTCCTTAGACAGATCTTGCCCACTAAAATCAATAAAAACTCCCTCAAACCTCGTGAAGAAGTCGGACACGTTTTCGTCTTTCTTCTGCTTGCATGCAGTCAATTTGTCCCAATCCACTTTCCTGGGGGGAATTAGGGAATGCATATAGGTTATTATTTTCTCCGGTAAGGCCAATATCTCACTTCTAGGTTTATCTCCTGGCTTACGATCCCTATCCCAATCTCTCAATTGTTCCCACGTTCCTCCGAACTCAGCCACATAATCCTGGTCATGTACCTGCCGCCATATGTCCACCGGTACCAGTAGAGCAAAAAATAGCTCAATGTCAGCCAGTGTCATCACCGCTGAGGAGGCGGCTTCTGTCAGTTCCTTATAATATGCGGTAGGATTCTTCCTGGGGTCAGGCAACTGAGTTTTCAAAGAACGTACCTCACTACGTTTCCAGGGGGTATATACCCATTGTTCCTGAAAACGGGCGGCTACTCTTGGGCGGGTGACCGCTCCTTGTGCATCTACTATCTCGGTTACTTCGGGGTGATAAATAGGGTGCACCTCACGCATTGGGAACTGCTGTACCCCTACAGAGCTAGCTGCGGGCAGGCGCATTCTGTAACTGACCAAAGTGTTCACGTTCCCATACACCGCTTCTGGACTCAGCTGAGATCTATGGGCCTGAGTGTAAATATCATATAGGATGGCCGGAGCTCTGTCCTCTTTATAGGCTTGTTCCCACAATGAGATGAGGCGTTGGGCCATATGGGCCAGCGCGTGTTGCTGCATTACCGGTTCATAATCTCGCATGGTGTTCCATATGTCAGTCAGGGTATAGATAGGTTGCCGCATCCACTGGGATGCCTGGACTGCAATGACCTCCTTCTCCCCGGTTCCTAAAGCCGACCGAGTGAACAACTTCCTGCCGTCTAATGAACCGGTCGGATGTACTGGAGTTGAAACAGCTGCGAAAGGGGTTGCACTCGCGGAAGAGGAGGTCAGGGCGGAAGGGGAATACATGGCCCCTGGTGACAGCTGTGGAGCTTCAGCTGTCGAGGCCGACAGCAAATTGGGCCATAAGGCCATACTTTCCGAGACAGAGGAAGACAGCCGAGAATGATCAATGACAGGCACAAGGGAGGGGGGCTGAGGCGCTGACGCGACTGAAGTCGCTGTAGAGGCAACTGGCGCCGGCACGGGGTCAACAGTCTTTGCTCCGGCCGATACAATAGCAGCTGTTACCTCCGGATACAACCGTTGCGGAAAATACGGGGGTGGTGGTCGCATGTCCAGCAGGTCTTCTATCTCATCCTCCGCATTTGGTCGGGCAACATAACTTTTGTCAACTTTTAATCTAAACTCCCGATTCATACAATCGATTCCTTTCTCTACCCTTGCTCTGTCATAGGCTACAGCTTTCTGAGTTACGGTCTGTCCAGCCTTGGCTCTCGCCAACTTCTCCCCCCTCATCCGTCTTTGCTTGGCCTCTTTCTGCCAGGCGTTTAAGGCATCAAACATAGATTGCCTACTGCGTCTGGAGAATAGTTGCTCCTGTAGAAAGGCAACTTTCTTTTCGTCAAAGGAACCAGTCTTCGGCCACTGCAACTCTTCATTACCTTTTGTATACTTGTGCCACAGGGTGTTGAACAATATGGGGGCAATTCCGTGCTTCACATACATGAAATGGCTGGGGCTGCCCTCCGGTGGGGCAGGCTGACTCTCGGCCAACCGAGAGTCGCTGGTCCGACAACAACAACCAAAACAATTCAATTTGCTGAAACACGACATGTTGGTTAGTAGACAAACACAAATACCATATAACAGACTTTATGCCACAGATAACATGTATGTCGACATTACTCTCTGCAGGTCAACCTATCCAAATTTGATGCATCCAAACAAACGAACGGAGCCCGTCGACTCCCGTTCATGGAGAATTATTCAAAAAGGATCAACAAGATCACAACAGGCCGTACTGGCAGGAGACGGTCAGACAGGGGTAACCACGGACTGGACTATGGACCATCCCATGACCTCCCTGGTTCACCACTGAGACTGTTCTGATGTAGACCAAGCCGTACCTCAGATATGTCTCATGGCTACCCAGTTATAGCCGCAGGGTTTTCCGAGTGCATTCCGGCCGTGCATTACTCACAAGTAACAACTAGGCATCTGATCTGTCTCTCAAACATCACAAAGGATCCGCGGAGTCTCTACAGTCAGTCCCTACTGGACCACCCTGCAAGACCTCCGTAATTCTCCTAGGGTACTCACGACCCCTCAAATCAAATACAGTTAACTGTTCCAGATGCACCGCTCAACAGCGCGTGCTTCAAACCAATGCACCGCTCAACAGCGCATGTTTCAAGCAAACAAATTACTCACCGGGTGCACCCAGGTACGAATGTTCGTTCTCCGCTGCCAACATCTTACCACCAATACGGTCAGCTCCTGGGTCAAGCCCGTAGGACCCCGGTGAAGGGTCACTAGCAGCAGAGAGTGCCCCGAGCAGGAGCACGGAGCGGACGTAGACTCCCCTCCGCCCACCCGGCCAAGACGCCCCCGATCCTCTCACCCGTATACGGGGAGGGAGAAGACCCTGTCACGGGGTCCCTTCGTGGTCGCCAACTGAAGTAATCTAATAGTAATCCCAAGGGCCACACTTACCAGTGGCCCGCAATATCAAGTCAATGATAAGCAGTTGGCAACGTAGAAGGTTCAAGCGTTTATTGGCCACAACAGAACTCTACATAGAGAAGCCTCATCGAACCTCACCCAGCAGGTGTGCCGAAGAAGACTGCTGGCTCCTTGACAGAACCACACTTATATACATTACAGATTCAGCATACAAAGCATTGCAAGTGGAAAAGTACCAGTTAGTCCTAGAGCTCCTAAATGAGCTCATACCATCTGCCCGTTTAAGGTTACTATCTTGTTCAAGGAAGGTCGGCCGGGTGACTCCCTTTCGTCTCGGGCACGGAGGAATTTAGCTTAGTACTCCCTACTGCAGATGTGACCTTGGGCCTCGGCCGTAAATACAATTCATCCTGTCTTTAGGCTGGTATGAGCTAAATCATGCAGAAGGGAGGGCAGAGAGAGAGAGACACGTGATCTGAAGCACGACTGTTCATGAATCAAGATGGCCAAAGTATGGCTTCTCGGCCCTTTCTCTCATGCAGGACACGTAAACCACAGAAGGTACTTTATAAAGCAGTCCTCGACGCATATGGAGTAGAGATACAGTCTAAGATACATTATGCTAACTACACATATTTGACTCGAATCCCACAACCTACTCTAAATAGATGCTCGCTATGAAGGAGATGGTATTGAATCAAAGCTGGCGTGCAGGCCATGTGGTACACGTCAGCACGCAATGATAAGGAAGTGGTGAAGTAAAGTATAACTTGTTCCTTCCAAGATAAAAGGAGGAGTAACCTCTATGTTACGAAAATAAAACTACTATGAAAGTTGTAAATAATTAGTTCACTGACATACTCAAAATACCTCCGTTAAATTGGCTCAACGCTTTGATGATCAAGATGTGCTGCCCAATTATATCACCAATGAACCCACTCTGAATAGATTCTGGCCATGATGAATAAGGTCTGCAACAGAACGGTATGGAACAGCCAGGTTGTTTACAACAAATGAATCAGGACAATGAAAAGATAAGTCAATGTAACCATGTGGAGAGTACATACTCATCTAGTCAATACTGTATTCCAAGGAATATTATCATTCAGGCCATTAGTGTGAGTTGATAGCCTATAAACCCACCTTTGTTCCTTTTCAAAAAGCCTCTGTTGTATATTGCAACCAGATTTTATTTGTTCAATGATAGTCCATCGCATATCATTTGTCGTGTGGTTTCTTTCAAGGAAATGTTCAGTTAGCTTAGTCGTGACCCTTTTGCATCTGATGTTGCTACGATGCTCGCAAATTCTCTGTTTTATCTTCCTTGTTGTCATGCCAACATATCTTAGATTACACGGGCATTTGATCAGATAGGCCACGTTGGTACTATTACAATTCGTGTGTGCTCTTTGCGTCCAAGTCTTACCTTGTTCCAAATCCAAAGTTTTTGTGTTACTGGTCAGATGGCAGACACTGCAGTTACCACAAGAGTAGTGGCCTACAACGTCTGGCAGTCCCCAAGCATTCAGAACAGTTGATGGGTTTGCCTTCCCTGTTGTTACTGGGCGGGTGTTCACCAAAGTATCTTTTAGACTCCTTGCTTTTTTGAACGAGAACAGGGGCTTTTCCCAGTGCAGGTTGCCAGTGTTAATAATTGACCAATGCTCGTTGATAGACTTTGTCATTATGTTGGACGCTGTATTGTATGTCGTTACACAGGTTAGGGAAATTTCACTTTCTGGGAGATTTTTATCTTCCAAAAGAATTTCTCTCGGTTGAGCTTCTCCATTGCAATCCATCGAGCGCCTGACGGCTCAAAAGCACACTGCACCCAGCCGCCCGAGTGCCCCTGGCTGTGCAACCTCTACTCCTATCTACTTCCCCATTTGCCCAGCTCCCACAGCCGCGGGGCCTGCTAGCCAGCAGCCACCAACCAAGGCCCCCCTGCATTCCATAGGATAACATTGGGCCTAACTTACTCTGCACCCGGCTGCCCCTGTGCCGCTGAGGGTGTAGCAACTGTACTTACCTGACCCTGGGAGACCCCTGAGTCTATGCCCAGCACCTTAACTCTGCCAGTTGAGTACTTACCCAAAAGCCGATAACTCACTTTTCTTCCATAGGGTAACATTGGCTGGTTTCACTTGAAAAATTTTCAGAAAATTCTTCTAAGTATGGAGTTTTTAAACTTTAAACTATTCACCAAAAATCAACCGAGTAACAAATTCGAAAATACTCACCTGCTATTAGGAGAGATCCCAGTGCTGGATCTTGGTGCCCAGCACAGACCTTGAAAAGTAATTACAAGCATACTTACCGCTAACTCAATTTTCTCCCATAGGAAACCATTGACTGTTTTTCTGTGAAATTTCTTCTGTGGATTTTTGCAAACTACAAATATTCTTTAAAAATCGTACCAACTGTGAAAACGTAATTACTTACCTGTTTTAGATAGATGTCCCAGTACTGAGCCTGGGAGCCCAGCACTGGATTACAAAAGTAACGAGAACATACTTTACCTGCAACTTGAATTTCCTTCCATAGGATAACATTGCCTAGTTTTTGCTGAAAAAGTTTCTAAGTGTTGATTTTGCAAACTTCTAAATATTCGTTAAAAATCGCCTGTATAACCTAAACGCATTTTCTCAACTGCTTACAGGTGGTACACTAGTGATGGACATAGGATCCAACACTGAGCTAGAAAAAGTAACAATAACCCCACTTACCTGCTAAGTGAATTTCCTTCCATAGGATAACATTGGTGATTTAATTACAAAAAGTTTCTGTCAACTTTTAAAATACTAAAATATTGCTTAAAAATCACATCAGTAACTAAATTGTATTTACTCACATGTTTCGAGGAACTGTCCCAGGACTGAATCTAGGATCCAGTCCTGGAGTTAGAAAAGTAATCCTAAAAGTAATCAATTGCATTTAACTTAAAATTCCCATTGAGCTCAACGTATTATTGTGTTTGGAATTGTGTTGCCTATTGTTGGTTCTAAAATAAAACAATCATATATTTTTATATACAAACCATTGGCCTAGAGTTCAGTTTTTGAGTGTGTGAGACCATTTGCTGACTGAGTGTGTACAACAAATGCTTTACACTGTCCTCTGATACTGCCTTACTGCTCAACCAAGCTATCACTTTAGAGAATAAGGTTATATCTAACTTTAGCCTCTGCCAAACCTCTGGGGACTGTGGACCCTGTACACACTGTACCTATTTGGGAACAGTATATACAGAGCCACTTTCCTACAGTAAGCCAGTGTTAATCTATGGGAAAGCAAGTCTTGCTGCAGTGAAAATGACATGCAAGGTTTTTCACTGCAAGAACATATAAAACATGAAATATGCATGTTCAACTTTTCAAATACCATGCACGCTGCCCCATCACCTGTTAGGGCATACCTTAGATGTAACTTATAAGTATTAAAAATGAATGTTTAGCCCTGGCATAAGATTTATTTTGTCTAGTAAAAATGGCAGTTTTAAACTGCACAAACAGTTTCCAATAGAAACGTAGAAAAAAAAGTTTGCGCTAGGTCCAGTATGATTGGGTATTACTAAAAATATAGCTTTATAAAGTATGTAGGGGCAGAATTACTAACAATCTGAACCTGGTAACAAAAGTGATGCAAGCCGGTGCAAACTGTTGAACTGGCTGACTATACCTTGGAGAAATGTTTTTATTTCTCTAAACTTCTCCAACTTTCCATGTTGTGTGCTGCACTGTACAGCACATGTACAAAGTGAGAAAAGTGTTGAATCTATATTTAAGCAGACTTTTATTGCACTGGAAAAATACCCTTCAAGTACAAAACATCAGATTGAACAGCACACACACTCATGCCCTCTGACGAAAGGGTGTGGGAATTGGCATGTCAGCCTAAAGTGTGCCACCTCAGGGAGACAAGAAAACAGCACCATGTCTAGGCAGATGTGATGTTGTTCCGCTCTCTCCTATTCACTCAACCGGATACAGCAACTTTGGATGCTGGGCTGCCTTGTGTGAAAAGTTAGTAAATCTGACCCTAAGTCTCCTCGCACATTTCTGACAGCCTTTCTTATACTGCGTGTAATACAATTTTAAAAGATGACGTGCAAATTCACAGTGCTTTCAGTCACAGGCTGGGACCTCGAGGAACTATAAGTGCACGCCACTATTCTACTGGTGACACAAGCAGAATTCAGTTCTGTGGCAAGTTGCATTCACATACATCTACAGTGACCAAACTGACCAACTAATCTTTCAGAACATAAAAGAGTGCATGTTTTACTCTACATATAGAATATAATGCGCTCACCTTAAATTAAAAAGAATTGTATCATTTTAAAATGTATTCTTCATTTCAAGTGTTTGCATTATATTTTATATATGTTTGTACTTCTAGGTGAAAGTCAACAAACTAGTTTCAGAATATTGTGTTCTGTTTTTTAGTCACGTCACCAATACTTTGTAGGAGGCTGCCATTGAGGCCACATGTCCAGGCAGCCCAACACACATCAGGCGCGCAACACCCATTGGACTCACGGGGCTTCAGCCCCCCCCGTCGTGTGTGGCAGCCCGGGATGAGACACCTTCCCGGGCAAAAAAGAAGCCGCACCCGAGCACTTCACAGGTCTTTAAAAGACCATTCGCATGTTTATGAGGCCTCGCTGTTGTTTCAGCCCTTCTAAGAGCCCCTGCAGCTCCACTCTGCCTATTGCTTAAAGTTCAGCCCCCCCCGAAATTTTTGCTTAGCCCCCCCCCCCGAAATTTTTGCTCAGCCCCCCCCCCCCCGAAATTTTTGCTCAGCCCCCCCCGAAATTTGGCTCTAGTTGCGCCTCTGACACACATTGTATTGTAATTACAAGTTTATACCGCTTACTACCTCAGGGGAGGCGTCGAAGCGCTTTTTCACTCCAGCTTCAGAACTGTGTGTGTCCTGGAAGCTACACCTGCCCGAGCTGAGGCACTCTAGGGAGGAGGGGTTGGTGGTGTAGGTGTGGGTGCCGAAGCCCTTTCATACCAATGGCGGTGTGTGCCTACCTCGGTCCACCTGTCTCAGACCGAGGCAACTCCCCTTCCCCCTCCACCCGCCACGCCCTGGCCTGGCGCGGAGAGGCGAAGGGAGAAACAGGCGAGGGAGAGAGAAAAACCCGCTGAGACAAATGAAACATGCAGGGGGAACGGACAACAGAACGCGATTCAAAATGAAAGGACAGTTGTGACTTGTGAGGAGCGAAACAGTAGAAAAAGCTAAGTGTATTGAGAGCGAGAAGAGAAAAGTAAAGAGCGGAGATGGCGTAGAATAGAGAGAGGCCAGACAAAATAGAATGAGCGAGGGAGCTAAAAAGAGGAAAGTCCGAGAAAAAAAAAATCGTGAAGAAGTAACAGACATTATTTGAAGGAAGATAGGCAAAGGTAAAACAGCATCGGAGGAGAAGTGGGGAAAGACAGAGTGATAGTAGAGATACGGCAGACAAGTAAAGTTGTAAAGAAAGAGAGAACGGAGTCAAGGTGAGAAAGATGGCAAGAGTAAGAGATGAATTAGGTCAACTTATGGAAAGAAGAAAATAATGAAGAGGGGAGTTTGAGAGAGATTCGTTAAAGAGAGTGAGGGCGAGAAAGAATCAACCAGACGTGGGTAGATACAGAAGAAACGAAGAGGGGAGAGAGTGAGACAGAAAGAGGGGGAGGGAGGAGATAACGTAGAAAGGGGAAGAAAAAGGATATCGGAAAAAAGAACAAAACAAAATGTAAGAACAGTGAAATAATGCAACAGGGGACGTAGGCTAGAGAGGAAGATACAGCACTAGAGAAAGAAAAACGTCAAGAGGAGACACAGGGCAAAGGAAGAGGAGGGATACCGAGAAAGTTAGTAGGAGGATGAAGGAGAGGAAACGAGAGATGGGTAGAAAATACAGAGGGAGAAAATACGAAGAGACAAAGATAAAGTGGAACAGACAGAGATAACAAGGAGGAACGTTGAGGAATGGATTTAAACATGAAGGGAAAGAGAGAAGCGGGGAAAGAAGAACAAGATAAAGGCAACGGGTGTCGGTGGGAGAATATTATAGGAGTTGGGGTGTGATGGATGGACAGGGAGGACAGAGAGAGACAGGGGGACGCGAGAGGGTGAAAAGGACATGGAAATAAAGAGACGTGTGTGCATAGGGAGAGGCAGAGAGAAATAAGGAAAAAGAGAAATGGGTGGAGACCAAGAGGCGGGTAGGCAGAAAGAAGGAAGAAAAGGTGAACGGTGTAACACAAGAGGCTGGGAGGCAGTGCCACCTGCGGAGCAGGAGCTCAGAGGTGAACGGACAGATGCAGTGACTCCTGTGACTGGAGCCACAAAGGAATATCGCTTCCCGCTCAGCAGCTTTCACTAGAGGGGTCTCGGCAGCGGAGAACTATCCCAGGTACCACCTCGCCTCAGCCCCGCCGCCCGCGGAGACTGCTTGGAAGGGGGAGGGGCGGTGGTTTGGGGACTCAAGTCTGCTTATTTACAGAAGCCAGACATCTCACAGTGTGTGTAGAAACTAAAGTTGTATGGCGAGGGGATAGGTTTGCCTTTATTCACCGTACACCGGTATTTCGATCTCCGTAGCTGGGCCCCACAGCCATCTAGCCTTCTCAGATCGATAAACCGAGGGCCACCCTCGCTTTCAGGTCTTCAATATTTCCCTTTTACTTTGCTTAGAACCCTACACAATGATTCGATATATTATGTTTTCCTTCAATAAACGTACGCCTTTTGCCTGCCTGCTGCCGCACCCCGCTTTCAGAACCAGTGATGTTGCAAAGGGTAAAATATGCATTACTCAGCGGACCTCAGGTATTATTCTCTTGTAATTTCGTAATACCCAACTCGGATTATTTAATACCCCTAAAGCGACAACAGAGCCGAGGGCACTTCAGAACCAGCTGTATTCGTCTGCTGATCATGGGCACAACGTGAGAATAACGTTTTGACGTCAGAAAATTGCACCTTCTTTCTCTTTTAGTCGGGACTGTACATTTTAGAAATTGAACTCAAACTTGTTGTCTGCGTTTTAGAGCTGCAACCTCAACGGTGTCTGTGCGCGTGCGAATATTCCTGCAGTTCAAGCCTGGCTTTGCTAACGACAGCGCAACGCAGCGCTGTCTTTAGCAAAGAAGTGCTTCTTGGAACTGTAAATGTGCGCGCGCCCGTGCCTCCACAGTGCTAGCCTGGCTGGGGAGCAACGCAGGGCTGCACTTAGCAAAGAGGGCTTCTAGGAACTGTGCGCGTGTGTGTTCACGTGTTCGCACAGTGCAAGCCTGGCTGGGGAGCAACGCAGGGCTCCAGTACTTAGCAACGAGGGTTTCTAGGTGTATGTGCGCGTGCCGGTGTTACCACAGTGCAAGCCCGACAAGGGAGTAATGCAGCGCGGTTTCTAGGAACTGCGTCCACGGGGACGGGCATCATAAGACCTATCCAATAGCAGGACAGGAGGAAGTACATCTATCGGCTCAGGAGTTAGATGGCCTCATGGATCGGGTGGTCAATGGGGGCACCATGCCACAGTATCACATCCTGCCACATAAAATAGGTTTACATACAGTGCTGGTTACAGTGCTTTAAATGTGCCGGCACTCACAGGTACTGAGTACCGGCACATCTTAGTGTTGTCCCATTGAGTACCGGGACTTCTCCTTGCGTCAAAAGAGTGCCTGTACTCCTAGTGGCATTCTGGGGTCAGGCGAGTGACGCCCTTTGGCCAAATTCGGTTCTTGCGCAAGGCACAAAGGATACAGTTTTGCAGTTATATGTAGCGCAAACATGCCTGGAGGGCATTAAAGCGCCTTATATGACAAATACAAGTTCTACATGAAAGCATACACTTTTTTTGTTTTTATGACACAGGAGCGTGAAATCCCAGCGTCCGCTCAACATCCCCCGATTCTGGATAAATCACTTAAATCTCCTTGTGCGACAAAAACAAAAAAGTAAAACGCTATGACGCCCTCGGGTAAAGTTCATGGCATATAGAACTACGAAAAATACCAATTACGGCCTGCACCTATGAGCTGAACTTGGCCAAAGGGCACTGGGGCACTTCACGTTGGAAGGAAAATGCTGATATTGTACCTGCCTGCCTTGAAGCCACGGCCCCAGACACGCCCCTTGCAGACCCACACCAATCAATTTGGTGAGTACCAACACTTCTCTTTTTCCATTAAAAGCACCGAGTGCTAGGCTTGTAAAACATTTTCTCGCTGGGCCCATAAATTCCGGTCAAAGTGTGGCAACAGAAAGGGCGGGGAGACGCGAGGGACAGGGTCACAAAAAGAAGAGTCTGACAGCCAAGGTCATCATTTTGTTGTTTTTCTAAACTCTATATCAAAGAAATTGGCAACAAGGACAAACATGGCATAAAATATCTTATGGGGTTAAGGCACCTGCTGCAGAATTCTTTGTATGCCAAGCAGATCTCAGGTGTTAATAATCATGGTAAAATGACTCTGCTGCACTTGCTGGAGAGATCTGTTTTGTCTCGTCACGGTTTTGACTCAAGTTAGCATAGAAGGTTAACATTTATCCGGCACACCAAATCATGAGAAATGCAACTCACTTGCATGCAGATGGTATGAACTTCAACTCACAAATTGGCCAGTGGTAGCAGAAATGACATCATATACAATTTGATCTTTACGTTCACTCACACACACTTATATGCTTACACATACACACACTCTCTCACACATAAATACAGTTTAACCTGCACACATGCATACAAAATACACGTAAAAGCATGTTTTACTTACCTCTGCGGCCTTGACGGGTCCTATTCCAACTAATTGTATTCCGTTTTTTATTACACTAATATGAAATAATGTACTATTACTCAATGTTAGTGTATGTAAAAAAAAGACAAAAAACAAGGAGATTAGAGCCGCAAACAATTTCCATAAGGAAAAGCTGCCCCAGTGTTCCTGATACTGATTTTGTCACCTCTGGGGCAGAGGCTGAAAATGCAGTGCCATTTTTAGGTCTCGCCTGAGACAGCGCTTTAGCGCTGCTCTGGCGAGACTTATAGTAAGGGACATTTGGAAGTGGAAACGAATGCATTTCAGGCCGCCAACTACAGTGCATGTGCTCCGGGCGCGCGCACCATTTGGCAGCCTGAAAGCATTCGTTTACTTTCACTTTCGCGGCCGCACACGGCCGCTTTGATGTCTGATCGCGATTGCGATCACTTTCACTTTCGCGGCCGCTTGTTATTTATTGTCGGTGTAGTTTTGTGGCTTAATGTGTTAGGCCGGTCACACGTCCATACATTCTCCCTTATAGTGGCTGTTGTCATTTCACTATTCGCGTCATTACTTTTTATGACTTGTGGAAATTCATATGCTTCCGTTCATCCCAAAACTAATCTCAGTCGCCTTCAAGAACCTCATTTAAACGCTGTTGGTGAAACAGATCTCGCCCCCTGGGACCCGGATACGGACATAAACCTTCCTTCTCCACCAGATTCCAGCTGAAAGACATTCCTGTTTGTTACACTTTATCCTCGGAGTCTCCTGGGTGATAACACCTTTATTTAGCTGTATTTATTGTTGAATGCCAGTACTTATTGATAAAGTGTACTTTGTCATTTGCCGTTGATGAGGTTAAATAGATGGTTGGTAACATGAGAGGTGCCGGATGGGGCGCTGTAGTGCCAAACCAGTGTATAGAAGTAGTCCTTGTAGCAAAATAATGTACATTTTACTCAGTTGTATCGGACTGCTGCTCTGTGGTGTGTGGGCCTCTAGCTGTTGTACAGATTCATCTGCCAGCTGTTACCATGGGGTTATTTATAAACCGACCTGCCTGCCTTGTAGTACCCCCCTCCTCAGACACCGGTCACGCTTTGCAAGCACGCACACACTCCTGCTATCTTTGTGATCATAATGTGCTGTTCCCGAAAATCACCCTGCCCACACCACATGCACAGCTCTACCTCTCCAGATTCGGACTTGGTAGGATGCAGTTCCCAAAATAAAAGGCCACACTCCGCTCTGCGACTGCACACTCAGCTCTGATGCTGTTGTATTTGGGAACTTCAGCCCGCGTCCAGACTTCCAAACAGCTCTCCCCCTTCACGCTCAGACTTTTGAAACTTAAAGGTTCTTAAAATTCACGCACCATCCCAGCCACTCGCGCGCCCCCCCCCCCGCTCAGTTTTGGCATGGTGTAGTGTCACTTAACTCCAGACCTTTCCGTACGCATCTATTTGTCTCTTTCTTCCTGCACACTCGGCTGTGTGATGCTGCAGTATTTTTGAACACCAGCCCCATGTGCAGACATCCACACGGCTCTCTCCCTGCACACTCAGCTGTGTGATGCTGTTTGAGGTCCAGCCCCATGCGCAGGCATCTTACACAACTTTCTCCCTGCACACTTGTCTGTGTGATGCTGCATTGTTCTGGAACTCCAGCCCAAGCCACACTGCTCTTTGACACTGCTATAGGTGTTACATTTGCAACAGTTAAAACTATTGACATTGTACATGAGGGAGCTAGTAATTTCAATATTTTCAATACCAACACATAAATAAAAAATTAGTCAATTTACAATACAAAAAGCTCAAACTTTCCTAATGCGAGACCTATTGCATTGCAAATGCTTGTTTGTAAGGGCAAGCCAGGGTTCATAGCTGATTTTAACACAGAGATCCCTTTGTTACTTGCAGTTAATAAATTACTACGGCACAGTAAACTATGAACCAATATCAAGAGGCTGCATGTAAACTGCAAGGCATGGGTTTATAATCTGATAGCTTTGTAACATTATTTATTACATGGGCAAGGCAGAAGGTAGTCATGCCAACCACCTTGATTAGGAAAGGCTACAAGAAAGTGCAACCTGCTTAAGTAAAACCTGTTTTAAAAAAATCTATGTTGCGGCTCCAAAAGGAGATATAAGTAGGGTTGCATCTGCTGGGTGGAAAAACTATCATTGCCTGTGCTCAAGACTCTTCTCTGATTAAATTGCTGGTTGTGGCATGCACTGGCACTTACGTAATGTAAAGATTTTACTAGAGACTTTGTGTGAGGAGGCATTTTACAAAGCGTCGTTAAAAACTCTAGTACACCCATTTCGCTAAATGCATGTTTCAGATGATGGAGCCAGAGGATCCTCCCCGTATTGGCCATGGAAAGTCACTCCATCACAATGGATCTTGAAAAATCCAGCTCCGGCGCACACCTGCTTTGCACCCATAAAAACAAAGGGGCAAGTCCAGTTCGATCTGTGATATACTCAAGGCCCAGTTCCGAGTGGCAAAAGGATGTGGTGTGCTCTAAAGGACAACCAAAAGCTTTCTAATAAAATTACTTTCCACTACTTGAAATGTTCTACAAATACTGAAACCCCACACTCCAGCCCCATAAGTAGTGATTGAGTGGCATTTGGATTTATAGAGTGTGGTCATTTCTTTGATAGGTTTGTGGCCAAATGTTGCTGAAGAAACAAAACATACAGTGAAGGTTTTTGACATTGTTGACTTGGAGCCACACACCATAATGATCAACTTTTTATGGTTCACTTTTAAGCCCAGAGAAGACAGAGTCTACATAGATGTCTATGGATCTCCACAAGCTCACAGCTGTCCTTGCAAGAAGGACAGCCTCATCGAATTCTTGTGACTAGTATAATCTTGTTAGTACAGGCAACCTCAAGCACTGATGACTTTTTAAATTCTTACTTTGTGTTTCTCCTGACCATGCCCTCTTAATAGCTAATGCCTACCAGCATAGTCAATATTTGTTTTCTACATCCTGTAACCCTCACTATCTCATGTAACACATCCTGTATATTGATCGACACATTTGTTTAATTTATTTCCAATGTATAATATGTATTTGTGATATAAAGTGCTCTGACAGCCTGCACTGCGATGAGCAGTGCTACAAAAGAATGACAATAAAGAGTGCTATTTAAATTATGTGTGTAACTATTCATACAGACTGATACATCTGACATTCATACAGTGCATGCATTTGTATTATGTATAAGGGTTCTACAAAGTCAAATGCCTGACTCGAAATCATATATTCGCTTAAGTACTCTAATAAAATAATAAATAGTTGCCCCTTAAATTCAGCCTATGTTTTGAGCCATGCTTGAATTGAAAATAGCAAAGGTCCTTCACTGTTTGAATGTTGAGGCTCAGAACAACAATCTGGCAAGGTGCAGGCACTGCTGAATGTGTTCCAGTGTCCGCAAATTACAGCTGGATGAATTCAGCAGATTTCTCTGGGTCCAGCACAGGTCCCAGATTTGGATTAATAATAGTTGATGGATCCAGGCCCCAGTGGGATCCCCCTCATATCCTGGGTTGGTTACATGTGAGGATTTTTAATGGTAATCATTTACATATGAATTAGAATGAAATCTGCCTTGGACCAGGACCTCCTGGATCTATAATGGACACCCCTGTAGATGGTTTTAAGGTCCTTGATGAGATGGAACATGAGATAATCTCTAAACCATTGGCACAGCGTACAAGCTTGTCCTAGGTAATGTTATACCAGGTCCTCGGTGTTTAGAGGAAGAAGGCTAGACCCTTGTTTCTACCTTTTTTACTTCTTGGTTTGGAAGTAGGCAATGTCAATGCGGAGATTTGCTCCGTAAGATTAAAAAAAGTATGTTCTAAGCTGTGTACATCTTCTTGTTATTTTTTTAAATTCACAAGGAAACACAGAATTTGACAGCAGATGGGGAGAAGCAGGCCAGTCAGGTCTGCCCTATCTTCTGATTTCATCAGATTGACAACTACTTGTGTTGGAGCACTATACTTCACCGGTGTCTACCACACGCATAAGCGTTCCCGAAATTATTAATTTAAATCTATAAAAACTTGGAACTTAGCAACATTTGCATACTTTACCCAAATTCACATTAGGGAAAAGATTTGTTAGAAAAACATATTTTTAATGTAAACTTTGCACAAGAGACATTGGAGAACAACACGTTTTTTTGTGAGCATATCATGCATCTGAATATCTATGAATAATTCATTACTAAGTACGGAGTAAAAAACAAACTACTCACACACATATTTTGTGATTCACAATTGGTTACTGAAGTGTAATTCACACCTAAGTCTTGAGTGAGGAAACAGTAGAAGTAGAAAAATAAATGCCCACCTCCATTTAGTGGGGCCAAATCACAAACTGTATTTTGTAGTGCATTAAAATAATACTACAGCAGTAGTACTCGTACTAAAAAATGCAATTTATAAAACTATGACCTCAGACCTCAACCTTTCCTATCTTTTTGTTGCAGAAATCTCTACACATGTAGATAAACAGTTTAGCAGTAAATGCAGTAGGCAAGAGGAAGAGTGGTGGAAAAATGGGGAAGAATAACTTCTAAAACGGAAAGCTTTGGGGAAATGTAAGGAGGGATTTAGGTTAATAAATTAATTTACATTTATATTTTTCCTTAAAATATTTTTCTTTTTATTAACATAATAGACTTTAAGATATTTCCCCAGAGATCTACACAAAGAGGTTACAAGTTGCTAATTGTAACTTTACACTGTCCAATTCTTCACCCACTCATTTGAGGTAGTGCAGATATGTACGTTTACACCTAGTTACAAATCTCCACTCAGAAATGGTGAATAGCAAAAAAGTGGAGAGGTACAACTCACTCCCTCACCATGCACTGTTAATTACCTCTCATATCACATCACTCATAAAATGTTCTATGATATCATTACTAACAACACTATAACATCTGAAATGACATCATTGATGATAACACTGTAGGGACGCGTGTTATAGTTACTTTGGGGCACAGGTTATAGTTACTTGATCACAACTGATGAATTTCAGTGGTTTTGTTCACTTAAAACTGTATGTGTTAACTGACATTTTCAACCAGGGCCGGCTTTAGCGCTGATAGTTCTTGGTGCCACAGTCCTTTTTGGTGTCCCCCATGATCACCTTCTCCATGAATTCCCACACTACCCTTCAGCAACAGTGCCCCTCATCTCTACACAGTGCCTCTATGATATACATTTCATTTTTTTAAAGGACATCTTATAGTTCACTCACACTCAGTTTTGTGAGCTGCATTGTACACTTTCTTTGCAGCAGGCACATTATACCTCTGTATTAATTTATAATGAATCAAAACTGCCACTACAAAAACTTCTCATCTGTCAACAGCAGTAGCATGAATCACCAGAGTAATCTTGACATATTTATTGTTGCCTAAGACTGCTGGATGCACAAGGATGTTAATTGCTCTAAAACCTGGAACAAGCCTATGTTTTCCCCTGACCCAGAACACGGGCAATGAAAAGATTTTGTGCTCCCACCCAGGGGGCGCAGAAAGCTCCTCCCACCGGGTGGGAGGCCAATACACGTTCCCTGTCCATGCTCTCGGGCAAGAAAAAGAGGGTGTACTTGGGGTTGGGGTCCCGAGACATTGTCCCTGAGTCGGCCCCAGGGGCTGGGGTCCCCAGGGCATTAGAATGGCACCGAGAGGGGGTCACATGCCCCCACTCCCTAATATAAAATCGGCCCTGGATGATGGGGTCCCCAGGTACACATACAGGTTCAGGGAGGGGGCCTCCTGCCCCTCTTCCCTTATTATAAAATCAGCCTCAGGGGACACGATCCCCAGGCCCTCATATAACCTTGGAGAAGGGTTGTGGCATCTCCATTCCCCTCATTATAACATTGGCCCTGGGAGATGAGTTCCCCAGGGTCTCCTAGAGGCTGGGGAGGTGGGGGCCCTGGGCTACCTCCCCAAAACTAACAGAGTCATCCCCAAAGGGTCTGGCCCTCGCAGGGGCGGTTAATTATTTGAAGTATGGAAGCCTGCGCTTTATCCACTGCAAATTTGCATTAACATTAAATAAAAAATATGATTTTGGACCGGGGGGGGGGGGGGGGGAGTCTTTCTAAGACCGCCCGCCAGGCCAAGGTGGGCAGGTTATCCTTACCCTGCCCCCATAAATATTTTGAAAATGTTTTTTACAGAACAAAGGACTGAGTCCAGAGCACTTAGATGGCTACCAGCACATCGTTGTTGGTGTGGTGGTAGCCAATCAGATCTCATCTCATTTGGCAACAGTAAGGAAGAAAAGTTTTGAGCATCAGTATCTCAAAAACTACTTAACTGATTTATCACAAAAAGCACACTGTCTGGGCCAAGATCTAGCTGTCTGCTAAATATGGTTTACACACACACATACATATAGATACACATATATAATATATATATATGTGTGTGTGTGTGTGTGTGCGTGTGTGTATGTATATTACAGTAGGTAGTCATAGTTATAATGGTTTCAGAAGGTCCGAGTTAAATTAACTCTTCAATCTGCACTCAATTGAGGTCCGTGCTCCTTCCTTGGGTGGGATCACCAAGAGCAAGACGGAGCACTGCTGATATATATATATATATATATATATATATTATCTACTGGCGGTCGCCAGTAGATAGTTATAGTTAGGATCGTGTTTCCATAGGAAATCCGCAACATTCTATTTGGAATAACTTTGGCGCCAATTGACGAATCCTCACGAAATTTTCAAAATAGATGGGGCGCTCCGCTCCTTCCCTGAAAGTCTCGGGGGGATTCATCAAGCGGGGGCTGAGAAAAAGGGGGGGTACCAAAACGTGTTTTCCCTATGTATTTTTCAATAGGACCTTTAGTCCAAGCTACAGCCCGAACGGCTGAACAGAATTACTTGAAATTTGGCAGAGAGGTAGTCCTCAGGTCAGGGATGTGCCTTTTGCAGGTCTGGTGTAAATCTGTTTAGTATTTCCTGAGAAAATAGCATTTAAAAGCATATATATATATCTATAAGCGCGCACCGTGTGCGTACGGTAAAACTTACCGTATGCACACGCTGCCGTGCGCGAGCGCGATTCTGATTGGTTGTTAGATCTTAGTAAACATTCGAATCGGTCGAAACCAGGAAGTTTCGGCCGCCATTTTGTCTCTCGCAGTCTGAGGGGGTGAAAAACAAATGTGGAGAACGTGAAAAGGGGGCAGGGTGGACAGTTCCTGACCACCTAGCCTTTGGCAGGGGGTCCCAGAAGGACCCCAAGGGCCAAAATTTCCTTTAATTTTTTTGCGAAAAATCGTGGCATAGGCGTAGCGTGCGCGTACGGTAGAAAAGGAAAAATTACGCGAACTGCGTAACGTGGGCGCACCCACTGCGCGCGCACGGTGCGCGAAGCGCACCGTGGCCGTACGGTACGCACACGGTGAAAAACCTTAAAAAAATAAAATAAAAATACATAACTTAGCATTTAAAGAAACGTACAAATTCACTGAAAAAACCATAGGTTTCACACACGTTATAGTTAGGAATTAGCATTTAAAAAACCTTGCAAATTCACTTAAAAAACCATAGGTTTCACGCATGTTATAGTTAGCTGGACATTTCACTCGTGAAAAACATTGAAATTCCCCCGTTATAGTTAGTGCAGGCAACTATAACTCACACGACCGCAATCCTCTGCTGATGACGTCAGATATTACATCACTGATGACATATGTGTCTTTCTGAAAAAAAAATATTTGTAATATATGTATAGCTAAAAATTAATGGAAGAAGACATGGGTAAATAAGTGTCTAAATACAGTGATGTAATATCTGACGTGATCAGCAGAGGATTGCGGTCGCGTGAGTTATAGTTGCCTGCACTAACTATAACGGGGGAATTTCAATGTTTTTTCACGAGTGAAATGTCCAGCTAACTATAACATTTGTGAAACCTATGGTTTTTTAAGTGAATTTGCAAGGTTTTTTAAATGCTAATTCCTAACTATAACGTGTGTGAAACCTATGGTTTTTTCAGTGAATATATATATATCTATATATATGTATATATATATATATATATATATCTATATCTATGTAGATATAGATAGATATATATATATATAAATAGGCTTACAGCGTCTACTTCATAGAAGGACACGCACTCAGGAGGGAAAATCAACTGTTTATTTAGTCACTCGAGTGACTAAATAAACAGTTGATTTTCCCTCCTGAGTGCGAGTCCTTCTATGAAGAAGACGCTGTAAGCCTATTGAATTACCGGGAGACCTGCTCGGTTTTTACTCGCCACCTGCCTATGGGACACGGATTCCGGAAAACAAGGTCGTTTGTGGTGAATATATATATAAATATATATATATGTGTGTGTGTGTGTGTATGTATATTACAGTAGGTAGTCATAATTAGTACCAAGTTTCCATAGGAAGAGAAGTTTTTGATTTGCCAATAACTTTGGCACCATTTGACGAATCTACGCTAAATTTCCAAAACTATTGGAGTAGTCACTTCAGGTGCTGTCTTGATAATTTCAGGATGATACGTCAAGCAGGGGCCGAGAAAAATGGAGTGTCCCAAAATCCTTTTTCTTCTTGCACAGGACGGATATGAGAGGCAATATATTTCAAGAGCAGCACTTTGCTCACAAACACTTGTACACTGAGGACATGTTCAGGTACAACCACTGGCCTGGGACAGCCACTATATACACACATAGGTGGTCCCCTCACACTGAGGCCATCTATCAAGCAACACGTTTAGGCATGGACAATTAGCATTGATGAAACTTCTTTCTTACTCTGCAAGATTTCAGCAACTCTACCCATGCCCTAAAGAAGCCCATGTTTGGGTGAAACGCGTTGGCTGTTTAAATCTGAAAACCAAGCATAATTGAAAATAAAGAAACACACAAGCCACAACGACAACATTTATTCATTGTTTTTGCAATTTGCATATACCACGTCACCTTTTTGCTCTCAAAATATATTGCCTCATATCCCTCCTGTGCATGTTCAAATTTAGTGGTCAAGTGGCAGCTGACCATTTTGGGCGGGCAATATCCTGAACCAACGTGACTAGACTAGGCAGTGCAGTCCTCATTAACCCGGCTGCCTTCTTTTCTTTTGAGTTGCTTTTTCTTCTTGTTAACTTCCATAGGAAACGGCTACAGCACGAACTACTGTTCAAAATTAAACCAAATATGGCAAAGAGGTACCACTTAATCCATAAAATGACTTTTTTGGTAAATGGTGCAACTCCGTTCAGTAGTTGTTGAGAAATTTAAAGATTTCTCAGATATACAACTGTGGCAGAGCCACAACCCCTAACGATCAGGTGCCTGAGATCTGATAGGCTGCCAACACTTCAAACTGAGTAACAAGAAAAAGATTTTAAAAAAAAGAGAAGGGGGCAGGGTAGAAACACCATGACCCCCTAGTTCAATTGAAGGAGTCCCACAGAGACCCCAAGGTCCCAAAAAAGCATATTTAAAAAAAAATTCTGGAGGCAAATGAAAATAATTATGGAGTGGGCGCGCAGGACCCCTGCAGTCATGAGGATCACCAACTCCCCGGTGCTGAACACAAAATAAATGAGGGGTGCAATGCACCTCCCATAGCCCCGGGGACTGCCACCTCCCAGGGGCTATCACAACTTATAGTGTGTGGGAGGGTTCCAGCCCCCCAACGCAGCCCTGGAAATCACCACCTGCCTCTGACTATATTAATTATTAATGCATGGGGTGCCCAAGCCATCCCATGCAGACACAGGGACCTCTTCCTCCCCGAGGTGGCTAATTTTACTGAAATATAGGGGTGCCACGTGGCCCGCCACAGCCCGAGGACCATCACCTCCTTGGGGCTTTATATTTACAAGTAATGCATGGGGGGCTCCAGCCCCCCATGCAGCCCCGGGGACCACCACATCCCTAAGGCTAATGTACTGAAATGCGGAGAGGCCACACAGCCCCAGGGACCGGCACTTCCCTGGGGCTATGTTTACAAATAATGCATGAGGGGTTCCAGCCCTCTATACAGCTTTGGGGACCACCACCTGCATGGGGCTTGATATTTGTTGGAGGGGCCTGTGTGTCCCCCTTAGTGGAGCCGTGAATGGCCCTGGGGAACGCCACCCCCAGGGCCTTCTCCAGCAATATTCCTGGGTGCCCACTCCTGGGACATTGCAGTTTGCTATGGCTTCTCCCGCCAAGCCATAGCAAACTTTGCTCTGGTTCATGGAAGCGAGAACAGTAACAATGCTCTCCATTCCAAGAAGCAGAGCAGAATTGCTTTTGGACAAAGGGAGCTGCATGTTTGCTGCTCTCTTTGTCCAAAAGCAATGCCAACTCCATCAGGAGGTGGGGAGCCAGCAGGGACCATGGGGGCTTTCAGGCCCCCCGTGGTCCCCAACATGGTGGCCATGCACCGGGGGATGGGGTCCAAGGGGCAATATTGGCCCGGGGAGGGGGTCCGTGCTGGCCCCCATCCCCATTTAAAAAAAAATTGTTGAAGGTCTGCCCTTATGATGAAAATTGGCCTCAGGAGGATGGCCATGTGGCCCCTCCTATTAGTTGTTTTAGAAAAATGGGCATGCCCCAGTAGATGGGGTTCCCAGGGCTGACAATGGCCCAAGAGGGGGGCCCCTCAGCCCCCCTCCCTTTAAAATTTTTAAAAAAGAATCAGGCCCCAGGAGAGTCCTTTTACATTACCAGAGTGGTTGTCCATCATCTGAAGAATGACGACAGAAGGACAATGGCGATCTGTGAGCTGATCTCTACTTCTGTCCTTTTGGGAAGGCTCAAATCTGGGTTAACCGTGGGCGGAAAACTACACTACGCTCACGGAGTGTGCGTGGCAAGCGCAACTACTCGCTACAGGAATCACACGTAGCACAGTGAAAAAATGCAAAGCGTAGCATAGCGGTCATTTTTTGCTCGCTCGCGGTCCTCAACGTCAAGTTGGCGACCGGGAACGAGCAAAATCAACATCCCGGCGAGACTTTTTCCTCGTTCGGCAATATCAAGTTGCAGATTGCGAGTATGGAAAATAAATCTCCCGGTGAGATTCTCAATGTGGGGAGGTCAGGTTTCTCATTGCGAGTGGTTGCGTATGCTCCCGACCGCTCGCTATGAGAAACTACCAGTCCGCGTTGAGAAAGCTGCCGCTCGAGTGCAAATCTACTCGAGCGGCAGAAAACTACTGCTTGCACTGTGCATGATGCCGTTCGCAATGATTGCACAGTGTGGACAAGCATCCAGCACTGTGCAATCATTGCGAACAGCATTTCCCTACCGCACTACGCAGTTCGCGTAGCTACGCGTAGTGAGACGTAGTGCAAAGTGCACTTCTCGTAGCGTAGCGCATCTACGCGAACTACGCCCAAGGTTAATCTGGATGCCTCTAAAATTACTGCCTAATGGCTCTGGAACTCACCGAGGACACTCAGACAAGCATACATTTCAGCTTTTAAATTCGGCTTGAGGACTGATGTATCGTATCAAAAGGAAACTGTTCTTTGATTCTCTGATTAATTTATAAGCCTTGAGAAAGCCCTGGTCTCATTGACCACCTAGGACGAAACACCTGTCAGCTGTTGCACCCCCACAGTACAAAATAATATAACTTTGGAAAAACAAGGATGTAACCAATAAAGATTTTTTTCAAGCTAACATAAGTCAATTGTCTTTCTCTAAAAAAACATCAGAACCTAAAAGGGAATTACCTGAGAGATTTAAATATACGTATTAATCAAGGAGGAGTATATGCTCAAACCCTCACTGCCCAGGAGATGCGGTCCCCTTGGCCCTAAATGGTCTAGGGAAGGGTGGCCACACGGCCCCTCCTTCCTAAATAATATATATTTTCAAAAAGCCGCAACTTGAGGGAAGCCCCGCCCCCTTTCTCCACTACTATGCAAATGTGCCTTCTGGTTGGGGGTTGAAGTCCCCTTGGCTGGTGAGGGTCCCTAGGGGCCAAGAAGACCTCTTGTTACCTCCAGTAAGCCCCATACAGTGGGATTGCTGAGAGGTGGTCAGAGGCCACGTCCCTTTCTCCACCACTCTGCAAATGCACCTCTTGGTGCACTGCTGGTGGGGGATGACGTCTCTTTGCCTCCTCTGGGCCTCAGGACTAAAGTGGACTTCTTCCCCCAAGCAGCAGTGGTCAGCATCAGGTGTGTAACTGCATATTTGAAAGGCAGTATATGTGAGTGTTGAAGTATTTAAGTGACTGTATGTGTTAGTGAGTGATTGTGAGACTGGCCGTATGGGTGAGTGCTTGTGTCAGTGACTGTATAGGTGAATGAGTATGTGTTAGTATCTGTATGAATAAGTGAGTTGGTGTGTGTATAACTGTATTGGTGAGTAAGTGGTTGTGTGATTGACTTTGGGTGAGGGAGTAAGTGTGTGAGTAGCTCTATGGGTGTCTGACAGTGTGTGAGTGACTGTGTGATTGTATGAGTGGATATATCAAGGGCTGTATTAGTGAGTAAGGTAGTGTTTGAGTGGCTGTAGGGGTGACTGAGAGGATTTGCATGTAGACCTATGAATCAGTGAGTGGGTGTGTAAGAACTGGTAAGGTTGTGTCAATGGTTTTGAGAATGGTAGTGTGGGAGTTTGAGTGGGTGTATGAAAGGTTATGTAGCGGTGTTAGTGAGTGCATTAGAGATTATGTGGATGATGTCATCAGTGATGTCATTTGAGATATCATTAGCGATATCACTGATAATATCATGAGTGATGTAATATGTGAGGCCATGAGCAGTGCATTATGGGGGCACATGTTATAGTTAGCACAGCTCCCTCAATATATATACATTCACTGAAAAAAACCAAAGGTTACAGGCATGTTATAGTTAGGCTGGCATTTCACTCGTATAATACCAGAGACATTTAGCAGTTATAGTTTGCTAAGCAACTTTGTAATTATAGTTAGGTCAACATTTCCATAGGAAATGCCTTTTTTGTTTTAATAATAACTTTGGGGCTGTTTAAAGAATCTTCCCCAAACTTTCGAAATAAGTGCTCTTTTTCGCATAGCATGTGCATGGAAAGTTTCGTGGTGATCCATCAAGTGAGGGCCAAGGAAAATGAGTGGTCCGAAAATGCGAAATCCCTATATATTTTCTGTACAATTTTATGGAAAGCGATATTGTAAAAACTGCTTAACAGAATTACACCAAATTTGACAGGAAGCTTGATCTTGGTCCAGAAAGCAAGTTTCTTTGATTTAGTGTAAATCCATTTAGCAGTTATTGAGACATTAAGGAACGGAACATTTGTATATCTGGAATGTTGGTTGGAGGGACTCTAGTGAGAGTCCCTAGAAATCAATTAAAATAAATAGAGCATTCTGATTGGCCCAAGGAGCGGTTTTCCTTGGGCCAATTGATCTCACAGGGATCACACTCCCACAGGAGCAAGCACTCTGATTAAGTGACAGCAACATGAGGAAAAATAATTCAGGCAGCCATTACAGGACAAGGCGACTTTGTTCCCTGTTCTGATTTTAATTTAATAAATAACATAAATGGGCAGGGCAGGAATACTCTGCAACCCTAAGCCTTGTTGGGGGAAGGGGGTCCTTCTGGAGCAAAAAGCCTTTCTTAAAAAAAAAAATCTTGTGGGGGTCCTATGAGACTCCAACTGTATTGTGGCATTAAAAAAAACATTAAACAGCTGCCGTGAAAAATATTGTGAAGGGTGGATAGGTGGCCCCCCTCTCCAACCTCATTCAGGCCCCAGGGGCCCCATCACCCCGGGGTAAAAGTTTATAGAAAGGGAGTTAGCATCCCTATTCTAATTATGGCCACAGGAACCCCATCCACAGGAGCCTCTACTTTAAAACAAGAAAGCTAAAAAAGTATTAAAATGTTTAAAAAATGGTGAATGACACCCAGACAACAAACTCAAACCCAATATTATCAGATCATTCTTAGAAGTACTCTGCCAGGGCAAGAAAAGCATTTATTTAAAACTTCCACCGAAAATCACAGCAGATCCGTGATTCTGGTTAACATTTTGAAAAACCAAGCGTGGGCACCCATACTTGTTTGGAAATAAGCTCTCTGGTCAGCCAGGTCCTGAAGTGGTTTTTTTAAAAGGAGGGGTGTGCATGGGGGCCCCCTCCTAAGTCTCTTGGAGGCCCAGGGACCACCACCTCCCCAGGGCTTTATGTACATAATGGAGGGGAACCATGCGGACCACCCCTCCTTGGCTTCCTAAAAGCCCTGAGGTCAACCCCTCTACTGGAGTCAACCGGAGCAATACATTTTAGAAATTGTGGGGGGCTGTATGAACCCCCTGGGCTCTGGGGACCACCACATCCCGGGTCTACACTATACAATACTGTTGATGGAGGGGTGTGCATCCCCCCTCCCAGGTCATATGGAGCCCCCAGGGCCACCAGCTCCGAGCCTGTGCAAACAGAAGGAGGGGGGCCATGTTGCCCCCCTCCTGGTGCCATTAATAGACCTGGAGTCTTCCATCCCCAAGGGCTGACTCCTGCTATGTCCAGGGGTGCCCACCCCTGGGACATAGCTGTTTGCTTTTGCTTGGGGGGAGCTCACAGCTCCCACTAAGCAGAAACAAATACTCTGTTTCCAGCCAGCGGAAGCTGTCAAACCACTCTTGATTGCTGGACATGCTGGCAGAGTAAGAGATGAAAATACTGCTCTCGCACACATGGAGGTGCATTTTCAGCAGCTCCCTGCATGCAAGAGCAATGCTGGCTCGGGCAGGAGGTGGGACACCGGCTGGAACTGCGGGGCCTTGAGGCTCCACCTAAATAATACCAGAGCTGCTGAAAAATGAGAAACATCCAAGTTCCCTCCCCACATTTCAGTTGCTGTGACTAAGAGGCCTGTTAACCAGTTATAGATGCAACATTTCCTTCTACCTTAAGACAACCCCAACCAAATGAGGACAGTGATCAGGCCGGTCCTGTCAATTTGATATCACAAATGAAACTGACAGACTAAGGTCCAAGCCAAGTCAAAGCTAATATATGGAAAATCATTTACCAAGAATAAAGTGGAGGAACTTTGATTGAAATATGTATAGAGTGTGCTAGCATTCGAGTGCTGTTTACAATCAAATCAGTATTGTCATTCATTGGCACAGTTAGTATTTTTTCTCTCTGTTGGCTGTAATCATAGGACATTTGGTTGTTTGTATTGCACATGGAATTGAAATTGGTGACCTTACATTAAGTTTAAATGAGTCATGATGTTATTTTGAAGGAATGAAAATCAACTAATCACCAGTACCTTAGCTTAAGTACCAGTTTTTTTTTAAAGATTCTCTTCTGGCAAGATCTCTAGCATGGAATTGGTGGATTTGGTGATACCTGCCTTTCTTGGAACCTGCTCCAATTGGGTGCCTTTACAGGGGTTTTATAGTTAGGAAATAGAATTTAAAAAAACATAGAAATGCGATGAAAAAAGCAATGGTTACAGGGATGTTATAGTAAGGCTCAGTACTGGCATCTCTCAGTGACTGTAAGTATTTTCTAATCATTTCTGAGACTTAAAGATATATACTATGCTTCTGTATAAGTTAAATTACTTTTATTTCTATACAACCGAGTGATACTATTTCTCACATATATGACCTGAGTGGTTGTGTGAATACATCATGTGTAAGTGGGTGTATGAGTGGCTGTATAGGTTTGTGACTGGCTGTATGGGTGTATATGTGAGTAGCTGAGTGAGTGAGTGAGTGACTTTGTGAGTGGCTGTACTGGTGAGTCAGTAGGTGTGTCAGAGGCTGTATGGGTGAGTGAGTGGCTGTGTGAATGGCTGTATGGGTGGGTGGGTGGGTTAGTGAGTGACTGTATGGGTGGGTGAGTGGGTATCTGAATGGCTGTATGAATGAGTGACTTGTTCATGAATGGCCATATGGAGTGAGCAGATGTGGGAGTGCTTGTATTGATGTGTGAATGGGTGTGTAAGTGGTTGTGTGGCAGTGTTAGTGAATGTGTGAGTGCTTGTATAAGTCAGTGAGTGGCTGTATTGAGAGGCAGTAGGGGTGAATAAGTGGGTGAGTGATTGGCTGTATAGGTGAACAATTATTTGTATGTGTGAATAGATGTATTAGTGAGTGTTTGGCTGTATGAGTAGCTGCATGGGTGAGTGACTGCTTGTATGGGTAGCTGTGAGAGTGAGTGAGTGATTATGTGAGTGTCTGTATGATTGAGTAAGAAGATGTGTGAGTGGCTCTATGGATGAGTGAGTGGTTGTGTGTACTTGTATGGGTCCGTGAATGGGTATGTGAGTGGTTGTATACATGAGTGAGTGGGTGGGTGAAAGAGAGGTTATAGAGGAGTGTGAGTGGTTCTGTGGATGAGGTCATTTGTGTTGTTATCAAAGATGTCACTGATCATGTCATGATGAGCGATGTAGTATGTAAGGTCATAAAGAGTGCATTGCGGGAGGCCAGGTAACTATAACAACAGAATTTCAGTGGTTTTGTATGAGTGAAATTTGAGCCTAACTATAAAGTGCCTTTAATCTTTGTTTTTTTTCAGTGAATTACTAAGGATTTTTTAAATGTTATTTGCTAACTATAACGTCCCTATAACCTATGAATGTTTAAGTGAATTTTTCTAAGATTTTTAAAAAATGTATTTCATAACTGTAACTTGAAATCTTTGAAATTGAGTATGTGAGTGCATGAGTATCTCAGTGAGTGTGTGTCTGAGTGAGTGTGTGAGTGTCCCAATGGGTGTGTGAGTATCTCAGTGGGTCTGAGAATGGTTGTATAAGTGTCTCACTCAGTGTGAGAGTGTTTGAGTGGGTCTGAGAATGGTTGTATAAGTGTCTCACTCAGTGTGAGAGTGTTTGAGTGGGTCTGTGAGTGGGTACATGAGTGCCTGAGTGGGTCTCTGATGGGGTGTGTGAGTAACTGAGTGGGTCTGTGTGTCATGTCAAAGTGCCTGAGTGGGTTTGCGGGTGCCTCCATGAGTGTGTGAGTCAGTCTGTAAGTGAGTGCATGAGTGTGTAAACGGGTCTGTGAGTGGGTGTGTGTCTCTGAGTGGCTTTGTGAGTGGGTGTGTGAATTTGTGTGCACTCTTTTTTGCCCTCTTCTGCTCATTTTCTGCCCTCTGTTTTGCCTTTCCTGTTCCTTTTTCTGCCCTCTGTTCTGCCTTTCCTACTTCTTTTTCTGCCCTCCGTTTGGCCTTTTCTGCTTCTTTTTCTGCCTCCTTTTGCAAACGGGGGAGGTTTTGATTACTCACATAATTGACCCTTCTTTCAGTCTTATTATAAAGATTCTTCAGATCTTGTGTAACTAGTTCATTAAAGATGCTGAGGTAATCTCTTAGCATCATCGAGTGAATTTAGAAGATGGCTTAAAGTTGGATGTTGCATCACCTCATACATCCGAATTGTGTAATTAGAAATTCAGATGAGGGAGGTATTTGTGTTCTCTAGGAATTAATTTTGCCTATTTCTGCTGAACTGCACTTTTTATTAATTTACTGATGTATTGAGAAATCATTTTATGTTTTATTGATAAAATAATTTGTTGAGTGATGGGTTTATGACCACACCTCAATGATACAGCCATATGCAGTGGCTTGCCAGGGTATTCCATATTCATTACCAGTTATTTTAGTGTAGGTAATGATAGCAGTAATGCGATAATTTGTTTTCTTACACTTTATATTCCTGATAGTCATGATAGGAATGAATCCCACTATGGCTGAATTTTGGTGTATTAATTCACTCACGTGATTTTGTAAAATGCTTTTAGGAACTATACCATTTATTTTGCCTAATTTGCTCTATTATGTTTCATTGAAATTCATGATTGATTCAGGTTTTCAGTGTTCTCTTACGATATGGGCTAGAAATGAACTTGCATTTTTGTGAGTGTATAACAAAGGCTGTCTTTCCTTTTGTTTAACAAGTAAGCACATTGCACTTTAAAGGGTTACAACAAAAATCGATCTCTCTCTGTGAACATGGCTGCAGGGCAGACAAAACGTGTCAGGGGGAGCACGAGCAATTTGAAATAAAGAAGTATTAAACAACACACCTCTTCGTTGGCATTCCTTGTCTGCGAGGAAGCGATGATGTAAATGTAGACAGTGCTGATTCTACTTAATAATCCAATGAGTCCTTTGTTATGGTTCATGGCGGCAGCTAGCAGTTTCTGGAGGAAATATATATATTTTTTTAGTAGCAGGCAGTCTTGCCCTTATGACATGTTACCTGTTTCCAAGTCAGCCCATCGGGGTGAAAGATTTATTGGACATTGGAGTTCTTATTTTGATTTATTGAGATTATGGAGTCTGTGGCAATGTCTAAGGGCAGGTAAGCGTGTATAACGAACATAGTGTATTTGGGTCTTCTCATTGGCCAGTGGTGAATCAATGAGAATGGTCGGCATGCTGTTTTAACAAATGATACTGGTGCACAGAGTGAAAACCAGTTTCATGGCATTTGAGAAAGGCACAACGCCAAAATGCGTAAAGCTGGGATAATTGCTGTCAATAAAAATCTTTGCAAGACTCTGTCAGTGCTCCTCAATTTTTAAAAATTATTTGCTGGTATGCAGGTGAGTTCCCACCTCGCTAGTGGATGCATCCGTCCTGAGTACAGCGGCTAAAGTGACCTTTGTAAATGAATATATATATATATTCACAGAAAAACCATAGGTTTCAGGCACGTTATAGTTTGGAATTAGCATTTAAAAAACCTCAGAAATTCACTGAAAAAACCATAGGTTTCAGGGGTGCTATAGTTAGCTGGACTTTTCACTTGTACAAAACCATTGAAATTCCCCCGTTATAGTTAGTTCAGCTAACTATAACTCGCGCGCCCGCAATGCACTGCTGATGACGTCACATATAACATCACTCATGACATGGTCAGTGACATCACTCATGACATCACTGATGACATCTCAAATGACATCACTGATGACATCACTGATGACATCATCCAGTGAATGTGTGTTTTTCTGAAAATTAAATATGTTTTATATATGTATATCTCAAGGTCGATGGAAGAATAAATGGGTATATAGGTGTCTAAATGGATGATTTGTTTTTGAAAAATTGATTGTGTAACTGACTGATTAAGTGTATCATAGTGAATACATGGCTTAGTGAGTAATGTTTAAATATGTAAATATCTGTATCAGTCTCTCACTTTGTGTATAAGTGGCTGCATGGGTTGGTGAGTAGCTACATGGGTGTCTATATAGGTTATTAGTTGGTTTTTTGAGTATCAGTCTGAGTGTCTGCATGGTTCGGTGGGGGGTATTACGTAGTGCATAGGTGCATGAATGAGTGACTCACTGTTTGTATGTGTTGAAGACAGCATGTGTGCAGGACTGTATGGGTGGATGAGTGTGTGTATGGGTGTGTTAGTGAGTGAATGACTGTCTCAATAGTGTCTTTATGAGTAGCTACATATGTTTTAAACTAGTATATGTGACTATTGGTGTATATAAGTGAGTATATGTGAGAGTGAGAGATTAAAAGAGTTCCTGTATGAATAAGTATGTGTTTCTATAAGTGATTGTTTAAAAGACTAAGTATGTGTAAGTTTCCCTAGAAGTAAGTGTGGTGGTGTGTGTATAACTGTATATGCAAGTAAATGTATGTTTGATTCTTTATTAGCATGAGTGACTATGTGTGTGAGTAACTCTGTGGATGAGTGGCATTGTGTAACAGGATGTATAGGTGTATGAGTACATATGATGAGTGAGTACATGTGGACTGTATAGGACTATTGGTGAATGAGTGGATGTGTATGTGGACCTTAGAATTACTGAAGAGGTTGTTGTAACTGGTATTGGTATGTCCATTGTTTTGAAAATTTTAGTCTCTATTTTTGAATGTGTGTATCAAAGGTTATATTAGGGTGAGAGGAGGTCTGCCACTCTATCACAAGGATGATGTCATCAGTGATGTAATCACTGATGTCATTTGAGATGTCATCAGTGATGTCATGAGTGATGTCACTGACCATGTCATGAGTGATGTAATATGTGACGTCATCAGCAGTGTATTGCGAACTATAACAGGGGAATTTCAATGGTTTTGTACAAGTGAAAAGTCCAGCTAACTATAACACCCCTGAAACCTATGCTAATTCCTAACTATAACGTGCCTGAAACCTATGGCTTTTTCTGTGAATTTCAAAGGTTTTTTAAATGCTAATTTCTAACTATGCCTACAGAGATAGGACATGTGAAGAAAGAAGAAAAAATGCACAGAAAGAAAAAAATAGAAGTGCAGAAAGAAGCAACAGAAGTCCTCAAAGACGAAGAAAAGTGCAGGAAGAAGGATAACGTGCAGAAAGAACAAAAAGAAGAGCAGAAAGAATCCTTGTTGCAAAATCATCCTGTACCCTCAACTTTTTCAGACGGATACTGGTGGTAACTGAGTCTGACTAACCAGTCCTAGAGCCAGTGCAATGTTAAAAGACACTTAGAATACAGTGAAAACACCTACATACACTAGGGAACATTATGCGTTGTGGTCCCCCTGTGATTAGCATAACCTCCTCTGTAAGCCTCTAGTATATAATAGGGCAGGGGGATTAAAACTACCTCTTAAAACAGGCCACAGGGCGTTTTTGCACACGTTCACTCAGGCCCCGTCCCCTCCCTTCACCACTGTGTAAACACGCCCTGTGTCCGTTTTTAGTTGGGAGATTAAGTTCATTTGAATCCTGAGGGTCCCTAGGGTCCAACTAGCCCACTAGGTACCTCCAGTAAGTGCCACAGAGCTGCATTGCAGAGAGGTGTAAAAAGTGGCACGGCCTGGACCACCTCTCTGCAATGCAGCTCAGTGGCGCTTACTGGAAGCACTTGGTGGGCTAGTTAGCCCCCAGGGGCCCTCAGTATTGAAGGGAAATTATATCCCCAATTTAAAACATGCCATAGTGCGTGTTTGCACACGTCACCTCAGGCACCGTCCCCTCCCTTCACCACTGTGTAAATGCGCCCTGTGGTTGTTCTAAGTTGAGAGATTAAGTCCCCTTGAATCCTAAGGGTCCCTAGGGTCAAACTAGACCACTAGGTATCTCCAGGAAGAGCCACAGAGCTGCGTTGCAGAGAGGTGTAAAAAGGGGCTTGGCCTCAGAACACCTGTCTGCAGCGCAGCTCCCTGGCGCATACTGGAGATGCCTGTTGGGCTAGTTGGCCCTCAGGGACCCTCAGTATTGAAGAGGAATTAATTCCCCAACTTACAACTCGCCAGGGGGTGCGTTTGCAGAGTGCTGCAAGGAGGGGGCGTGGCCTCCGGCACGATGCCAGTCTTTTATTTATTTTAATTTTTTAAGAAGGGGGGCTGTGTGGTTCCCCTTCTTATTCTAATTTATTGGCCCTGATGACCCCATCCCCCAGGGCCTGTCTCCTAATTATATTTTTTTGACCCCAATCCCCAGGGCCGGCCACTGTTTTTTATTATTTTAAAAAAATATATATTTATAGACACACCTAGGACATGCTGGACAAACCATACGTACCTATCACCATGACGATTTGCGTGATATTCATTAAAAGGCGACTATGCATACAATGAATCCACGTGGAATGTATTTACACCACTAGTGAAGCTTTGACATGTCTGATGCCCTACCGTGCCTAATCCCGGTAGACACCCTTGTCGTTTATTTATACAAACATGGGTAGCTATTGACGGGCACATTTAATACACATGCACACCAAGCCATTCAAAGGGGATTCGACAAAAATTCGACAAAAACTATGCAAGAAACCCCCCTCACGATTAATAAAACACACATCCACTGCCGGATGTGTAATACTTTTTATTTTACTCTCTGGAAAGGGGACGAACATTACGAGAGTCACAGCGCGCTCCTGGCAGAGCCCAATGCTGTGTTACACCCACCATTGCCGGCCGAGTGCCACACACCTCTGTGTTGTATTCCACTAGCTAGTGCATATGCTATGACTAGGGGTGGGCGGAATTTGCGTAATTGCATTACGCAAATCTCCGCGAAACGGTAAAAAATCTCCGCGAACACGCAGAAATTTCGCGAACATGCGGAATTGCTTGTTCGCGATGCTTTTTTCCTGTTCACAATTGCTGTTTGCGTGCTCGGGGAGAAATATCTCGCGAACACGCATTTTCAGAACGCGAACAAGCAAAAATTTCGCGAAATCGCGAAAAGCAGACTTTTGAGCAATTTCGCGTTCTCCGCGGAACGCGAAATTACGCAAATTACGCAAATTACGCGAGCGGAACGGAATTTACCGCCCAGGCCTAGCTATGACACTCTCTAGCCCATGTGCACTGTAACACCACCCCGTGAATATGTCATGCCACACTTGTCTTCGCACGGGTTATATTGCCCCATCTAACGTGCCTTCCTCAATGCCTATGTTATAACGCACAGTGCTATGCCATACATATTACAATCTGGGATCCATATCTTTGTCACAGTGCATATGCAACGTTACACTCCCCAGCACATATTTTATATTACAACTTTAGAGACTAGTTAGGTTACACAACACTGCCCTGTGCATATTACACTCCAAGGCGCATATCGCATAGCACGCGCTAGTGCCTGTGCTATCTCGCGCTCTCCAATGAATCTGTCATTGCGCACAATGTATTGCATATTATATTTCACGCCCGGTTCATCTTATATCACACTTTTTGGTGCATAGTTTATACCATACACTATATCTAGTTTTCATTTTCAATCGTGCTCTCAGGACTATGTTCTATATAACACTGTGTTCACCTATCCTTTTCACGGGCATTACATTTTGCGATAGGGGGTGGAGGGTCAGGAGGTGTTTCTGCCAAGTGTGCCCGGAGTCACAGTCACAAACGTCCTCTTCTTCCTAAATAAAAGTGAGATTATGCTGCATACTTGTTCATATTTTAAGTAGTTCGCACAGACACACGTTTTAAAAACAATAAAGTTCCTAATACCCGCCTTCTCTGAACAGTTAGCTTGCTGCCCCATCCCCCTCCTCCCTATCCTCTGTTGTGTGAATCCATTGACTAGCCTCCTCCCTCCTACCATGCATGGTCTGATGTGCTGCCACTGCCCTCAATTTAGTAGGATGTGCCAGTCCACCCCTCCTGCCCCCCATTGCCCAATTCTATGCCCCATCATTGACCTCCTGCTTAAACTCTTTGCTTAGCTTGCTGCTCCTATTCTCCTTCCCCCTGCCCTCTGATGTCTTTGTGCATGCCCCTGCTCCATCCTTTTTGCCCACCATGTTCCATGGACCTGCCACTCCTATCTACTCTGAGTGTTCTGTTGAGCTGCCACTCCCCTCCCACCTGCCTAGCATTGTCAGATGACTGTAACCTGTCCCTGCCACCTCCACCCTGCCTGTCCACATGCCATGCCCCTATCCTCTTCCTCCTGTCCTACATGGTCCATTGTATTGCCACACCCTTCTGCCCTCCCTGGTCTGTTGTGCTGCAACTGCTCCTCCTGCCTGCCCCGTGCGGTCTGTTGTGAGGCCCCTTCCCCTGAACTTTCTTTTCTGTGCACAGGTCCTGACCTCCCTTCTAGCCTCCATCGTCCTTTGTGCATGCCCCTGCACCCTCCTTCTTGCCCATCATAGCCATTGTGCTGCCACTAACCCTCCCACTTGCCATGCATGGTCTTCTGTGCTGCCATGGCCCCTCCCACCTTCCCTGTGTGGTCAGTTAGCTGCCCCTGTCCCCCTCCCACCTTCCCTCCATGGTCTGTGTGTATGCCATCACAGTCTCACTGTTGCTCTTCACGGTGTGTCTTGCTTCTAGTGCCCATCCTGCCTGACCTCCATGGCTATCTTGCTGCTCCTGCCCTGCCCCCTTGCCCCCAGCCCTCTGTTTACATGTGCAGACCCCTACTCCCTCCCTCCTGGCTTGTCTGTTCCATTGTAATGCCCTTGATCCGTCCCTCCTGCCCTTTATGGTCTGTTATGCTGCAGCTTTCTCTCCTGTCTGTCCATTATGGTCAGCTAGCTACCATTGCCTCTTGCCCCTCTGTTCTCTGTTGTCCATGTGCATGGTCCTGTCCCCTCCCTCTTGCTTTCTATGGATTGTTGTGCTGCACTCCCGTCCCGCATGCTCTGTGTGGTGTATTGTGCTGCTGCAAACCCTGATGCCTGCCCTGCAGGGTCAGTTTGGTGCACCTCTCCATGTCCCTCCTGTCCTCTGTTATCCAAGTCCATGTCCCTAACCCATTTCCTTCCATGATCCAATGTACCATACTTGCGTACATTTTGAACTTGGTAAGAGGGAGATTTTGAAACAAAACTGGGGTATTGATTTTCCCCTTTGAGTTACATTGAAAAAGAGGAGATTGTAGACAGGAGACAGATCAAATAAAGCCCATTTGAGCTTAAAAACATTGGACGTTTCCTGGCTGAATTGGGTCTGTTGGCATGTATGGTTGTACTACCATTGCCTCTTCCTTCTGCCCACAATGGTCTATTACATTGCCACAGTCTCTCTTGCAAGTCCTGTATTGTTGGTTTGTTGCCCCTGCCCCCCTTTCCACTGCCCTCCATAGTCTGTTGTGCTGCAACGGCCCACCCTGCCTGCTCAGTGTGGTTAAATTGTTGCCTTTGCACCCTCCTACCAGCCTTCAATTTTCAGAGTACGTGCCCCTGGCCTCTGCCTCTCAACAGAATCCTAATGAACAACTAGATTGCTAACATTCTATATTTATTACAAAAGTGTGGAACGCCTGACGTCATCTTGATGTAATCAAAACTGTAATACCTAGAGCATTTCCTTTAGAAATTACATATATGAGAGGGTCTTATTGGCATCAAAATTATGGTTAGTGCTCTAAAAGACTAAAATAAGGACATATTTTCTGAGTTTTTAAATAGCGACAAAGCACTTTTAAATTATTTGTTATCTTTATGTGTTTTTTATCCAGTTGACCACTTGATTAAATGTTGCACTTAGGGGAGAGGATGTGGTGTTACTTCCAGAACTGCAGACTTTGCAACTGGGGAACCAGGTTGGAGTTTCGGCTTCAGCTCGACATTCTGTGATTCTGGTCAAATCACTTAGTCTCCCCATGTCTACAACCAAAATGAATTTGTTCTTGTGTGATGTAACCAATGCTCATGTAAAGCACTCCAATACCTGACAAGTCTGCACTATATAACACTGCAAAAACACAAAATAATAAGTGTTTTGCACACTTCTGTCATTGGGCTATATTTGGGCTACATCTGGGTGATTTTGGGCTACATTTGGGCTCTTTTGTCTCCGGTGGCCATCTTGGGAGAATTATTTGTTATGAAGTTTCCTAATTTCCTCATGTACTGCAGTCTCCTCAGTAGGAAATGCTTTCAGTTTTTTACTTTGATTCCATCATGAAGGTATTCAGATATGTCACACATTTGCCATAAATTCTGAAAGTTAGCACTCTAGTTGCTGATTAGATCACTGTAGAACTACTACTGTTCACCATGGAAGTCTGCTCCTGATATTAAAAGTGCATGTTTCAGTCTGCATGTCAGAATTTTTTAATGAAATAGAAGAGGATTTGAGAAGTCACTCAAAATGTGCCCTCATTTTCTTTCTTCAGCATTAATCATAATTTCTATGGCAAAATGAACCCTCTCATTGTGTTCCTTTTTAAATTAAATGTTTTAAGTGTTACCAGTTTATTCCAATCAAGATAGCTTCAGGTGTGCCATACTTTTGTCATAATGAAGACAGTAAGCGCTCTAGTTGTTTTTAAGAACACTCTGGGACATTCTGTCATTGGGCTATACTTGGGCTACATCTGGTTGATATTTGGGCTACATTTGGGCTCTTTTGTCTCTGGTGGCCATCTTGGGAGATTTATTTGTTATGAAGTTTCCTAATTTCCTCATTTACTGCAGTCTCCTCAGTAGGAAATACTTTCAGTTTTTTACTTTGCTTCCATCAAGAAGGCATTCAGATGTGTCACACATTTGCCATAAATTCAGAATGTTAGCACTCTTTTTGCTCATTAAATCACTGTAGTAAAGCTACTGCTCACCAGGGAAAACTACTGCTGGTATTGAAAGTGCATGTTTCAGTCTGCATGTCAGAATTTTTTAATGAAATAGAAGAGGATTTGAGAAGTCACTCAAAATGTGCCCTAATTTTTCTTTCTGCAGCACTAATCATACTTTTTATGGAAAAATGAACCCCCTCATTGTGTTCCTTTTTAAATTAAATGTTTTAAGAGTTACCACTTTAATCCAAGCAAGATGGCTTCAGGTGTGCCATACGTTTATCATAAGTAGGACTGTTAGCGCTCTAGTTGTTCTTTGGAACACTCTGGGAAGCTGCAGTAGAACACAAAGGAATCAACTGACAGTCTCTGCCCTTGTTGGATGTACATGTTTTACTGAGAATGTCAGACTTCATTCTCACATGACTGAGAAAGATAATGTGAATTTACAGAAAATAAGCTTTCAGTTTAGCTTATAGATCATCTTCCAAACCTCTGTGGGAAAAGCATGAGAAAATATTTTTCTCTCAATCATGATATCCCAGCAGAAGGCTTTTTCACATGGTGAAATCACCTTAGAACATTCCTCAATTCCTAAAATGAGTATGGTACCATCAACAAATGATTTATAATGTAACTAAAGTCTTAAAACCTTCTATTAACTGCAATGCTTTTTAATGAGGTGCTATCATGTATATTGGTCCCAAGATGGCTGCCAACACATCTTGGATGAAGTGCTGACAGCCAATCAGATCTCAGGATGAGATGTGTGGTTAGGCTCCGCCCACATATATATATGATTTTACTTTTGATTTTCTCAGGAACTACTGAACAGATTGACATCAGACCTGCAAAAGGCACTTCCCTGACCTGAGGACTACCTCTCTGCCAAATTTCAAGTAATTCTGTTCAGCCGTTCGGGCTGTACCTTGGACTAAAGGTCCCTATGGAAAATTGCATGGGGAAAACGCGTTTTGGGACCCCCCTTTTTTCTCAGCCCCCGCTTGACGAATCCCCCCGAGACTTTCAGGGTAGGAGCGGAGCGGAGCGCCCCACCTATTTTGAAAATTTCGCAAGGATTCGTCAACCGGCGCCAAAGTTATTCCAAATAGAATGTTGCGGATTTCCTATGGAAACACGGTCCTAACTATAACTATCTACTGTATATATATATATATATATATATATATATATATATATATGTATATATATATATATATCCTGCTCCACTGCACCTCAACCCAACGCACTCCCGGACGGGTGCTTTAACGCGGAGGTGCAACCGCGTACAATATGCGCGCTCGTTCCTTCTCCCCTTTCACGATCTGGAAAAGCACTCACAGGGGTCTTTAATTCGATAGAGTTTTTAATCCATGCAGTCCATAAATAACATGACGCGTTTCGGCTACTGCCTTTTTCCAATGTTACAAAATCAGGCGCCAACCATCGACATTTTAAAATCATCCATATCCGGACACATGATGCAAGTCGAAGCGACATCAAAATTAACAAGGGACCATACTCTTTCTGTTCTAATACAGGCGCCATCTTGGAACATATATAAGGTGCTTTAAATCACAATGTCAGGCGCTAAATAGGCCTAGCGATGTAAGTACTAAATAATACTTTCAATAATTTTCATTAGACATATTGTATAATGGAAACAAGACATTCTCATGATTTAAATACATAAATTGCGCTAATTACAATTCATCCGTGTATCGGCATATCTGCGCAAAAATCACCTATAATATCAAGATCAGGGCGTATCTGTAATACCATCATGCCGTGTATAGGCAAGGTCACTTTCTATGTTTATTTGATTACAAAGCCACTTCTATACTAGACCAAGTGTCAGTGAAACCTTAAGGGAGCTTAGGGGATTTTACCCATGCGGCAGATGTAAGGCCTGTATAGGAACTAGAAGAACTCTTACATATGAAGTTACAAACCTAAAGATATCTAGAACCATAAAGAAATTCATCACATGCAATACTACTTATGTAGTATACTGCTTGGAATGCCCTTGTGGATTGAAATACATCGGTAGCACCATACACCCTATAAAGATACGGGTATTAGAGCATATGAGGGCGATAGCCCAAAAAAAAAAAAAAAAAAATGATGAGACCTACCCTGTCGCAAGGCATTATGCAGATAAAGATAACAGTAACAGGGATCTGTTGCGTTATTATGGTTTAGATATGATTGCCGCCAATATCAGAGGTGGGGACAGGATTAGAAAGTTGCGTAGACTTGAATCTAGGTACATTATCGACCTAGAAACGAAGACCCCTAAGGGAATGAATATAGGGGAAGAATTAGCTGTACATTTGGGGGATTAAATCTGTGACCATTATGCTATTAGGAATTTTAAGGTTTTCTGGGTAAGATTTTGTTCTGCTTGGGTTTTCGGATCAGATAGAACCCGCTCATTAGAGCCTCACTAACCCAGCCAGAACATTACCCCCTCCCTAGAACCTATTTACAATCCTGCAACCACATATATCTATCACCTAAGGACAGGGGATTCCTACTATGCATACCAAGACCTCACAATCGGCGGCCTCGCGATCCCATACGGATCCAGACCTCTCTGCCCATACGACAGTATCACAAGTGGCGGCCTCACGGTCCCATACGAACCCAGACCTCTCTACCCAGACGGCAGTCTCAGCACAATCGGCGGCCTCGCGATCCCATACGGATCCAGACCTCTCTGCCCATACGACAGTATCACAAGTGGCGGCCTCGCGATCCCCTACGAATCCAGACCTCTCTGCCCATACGACAGTATCACAAGTGGCGGCCTCGCGGTCCCATACGAACCCAGACCTCTCTACCCAGACGGCAGTCTCAGCACAATCGGCGGCCTCGCGATCCCATACGGATCCAGACCTCTCTGCCCATACGACAGTATCACAAGTGGTGGCCTCGCGGTCCCATATGAACCCAGACCTCTCTGCCCATACGACAGTATCACAAGTGGCGGCCTCGCGGTCCCATACGAACCCAGACCTCTCTACCCAGACGGCAGTCTTAGCACAATCGGCGGCCTCGCGATCCCCTACGAATCCAGACCTCTCTGCCCATACGACAGTATCACAAGTGGCGGCCTCGCAATCCTATACGAATCCAGACCTCTCTACCTAGACGGCAGTCTCATACGACAGTTCACCCTCTGATCACCATAACATACAAAAAGGGAATCAGTCTCACTATTCATCAGATCACACAAGGATTGCCAGTTCAAGCATAGCCTGTTCTCAGGTTCGAGGGGCTTCTCTTTCCCTTATTCAGTTACCACTTACCTGATCAGGGTTAACATCTGTTCATGTAGCCGCAGCTGACTAGAAGAATAGGCTACCCTCTCATACAAGAACACGCAGCACATGTTGGTTCACTACAAACTGGATACTTTATTACTCATTACATACACAATCACATAACATTACGATATAACACATAACCTGCAAAGAAAAGTGAAAGATTAAGTTGTACACTCTAATAAGAAAGGGTCGACATCACCTTAGTAGTATGTAGCCTGCACTCAGTGGTCATCTAGGTTCCCTTCTCGTCTGTGCCTCGGCTCGCCTGGAATCACCCTTCTCCGAGTCACTGGGACCTCTTCCTTATAGGCTACTCTCTCCTCTCTGGCTATTCTGCTAGGAAAGCATCTGTCTCTCGGTTCTTCTCCGCCTTCAAGATGGCGTCTGTCTTCCCTGGAATAAGTAGTAGCTTTACTGCTAACGGCTAGATGCCGCCTACGGACTGAACATGTAACTGCCTCAGACTTTCACTAATATAGAGGTGCGTTTCCTCATGGAAAATTCCGGCCCGTAACCTGCCGCCCACCAAATTCTTGTAACTCCCCGTACCAAGGACACGTTCCCAGCCGGCCGGCCTGATGTAGTGTCTTCGGCATGAAGAAAAATACAATCCTTCGATAAGGGCCGGCCTGAACCGGTTCTCTCCAAGCGAATAACACCTCATAACTAAAACATTACGTTTGACCTAGAAGCATCCCAAGCTGCCGGAGCAGAAAGAAAGATGGAGTCTCTCCCGTTTGAGGCCTACCAGGCCTGAATTCAGCACAGCTCCGTGAAATACCCTCACTACAGGACAGGTTATCCCTAATACTAACGAATCTATCCCCTAGGCTATGTGTGCAAGCCCTGATCTATGGGGAAGAGCACAGAATCATGTCGAAGTGCCTAGTAAATAGGCTCCATTCACTACTCTAACCCTTAGACTTGAATGATAAGAGACTGAAGTCACATTACATTATTGGTCCTCACAAGAAGGCCGGGAAAATCGAGCAGAACATTTCACCCTTGACTTCAGTCTATTATACATTCATTAAACAGAACTAATATCTGTGGAAGAATAATATGAAACAAGACTAACTGATCTATGTCTAGTACCAGGTGTGTAGAATTGAAGTAGCGAAGGAATACACTGAATAAAGCAACAGATAGAAATCAAAATGCCAATAGCAATCAGAATACCTCCTAATATTTGACGTAACAAATGCAAATCAGGTAACCAATTAAAGAGCCAGTCAAACCAGCCCTGGTCAATGTGTTTTCTAACTTCTTCTGTCAAGTCATGTAATTTATCAATGTGAGCCTGAATGGATTTTGTATGATCTGACAAGTTAAAACAACAAAGGCCCTCAAAATCAGAACAATCGTGTCCATGTTTAAGCAAAAGATAATCAATGGCCGCTCGATTTTGCAAGATAGCCCTTCGTTCACCCTGGGCGTCTAATAGCATGTCAGACAGGACTGTAGAAGTATGATTGATGGATTTTACCATCCAGCAGGCCATTTTCCCAATAGATTTGGCATTATAAACTGCCAAAGCAGGAACACCAACAATTGAAACAGCCAGGCTAAGGTATTCAGACTTGGAATATAAATGCAAAGATGAGTCACAATCCTCCTGTAACCTCACTGTATCTCGAATCACACGAGAGTTGGCATTCGGATGTGATGAGAACATGAGCAAGCTCAGTCTAGTAATGGCACAAGGGCCTCCAGAAATATTTGCGGGTATATATGGCCAGGAAGTATTACCACATGAGAAAAGCCATCCGGCAGGTAGTAACATCGTGCGATAGTGACTGGGGGTAACTACCATACTCTTGCAAGTCATGTTATTCTGAACAGAAGTACATGTTTTCGGTGTCCTTTGAAGGCACAAAGTCTGTTCATGAGCGGTGAATGAAGTGGCACCTTTCAATTTTAAACGCATACATTCAGAAATCGCACTAGGATCACAAGTAAGGAAAAAACATAACTCGCCCTGTGTGATATTATAGGTAAGTATTTGGGACTGGATGGGGGGTATCGGGTCTGACAGTACAGTACACAAGGGGCAATACTCATGGGCAGCGAAATCGCCCAGAAGAACATTGGGGCGAGTATTTGATATATTAAAAATATGAGTCAAAGTCTCCAATGAAGCAGGGACAGCAACTAAACAAGTTGCCAGAATGTCCGTCACCGATCTCATCGGTGTCAAGCAGAAATGAGGGGCTTTAGTCACTTGCTTGGCCAATGTAATCCAAAAGTTCGGCGACGAATCCCACGCAGCGAAGGAACGCGACACTCGGGTTCTCAAATCAGCCTGGGTTGATGGGATCCCTCCTCTCTCGTCGTACCAGCCCAAAAGGAGTCCAACGCCGACACATCCTGCAGCAACAGTCCAAAGAATGATCTGAAAGAGAATCAAATACAGGCATTATTCATTCTCGTAAGTAACATTTGTCAGCCGGGACTGCTTCCCAGCTATCTTTCCCTGGTCTCATAACTAAAATGGTGTTGTCTTGACCGGTTGCAATGACTTCTGCTTGTTCAGGGGGATTCTTAGGCGACTGCACCCAAACTCTGGCCCCAGGATTATCTGTGGAGCCAAAACCTTTCTGGCCTCGTACAGTTAGCAACGTTGGGGCAGTGCCTTTTGTCATCTCACCACTGAAGACAGGCATTATTAGCAATTGAGCCACTCGGTCAGTTTGATGTATCAGTAAGTCAACCTCACTGCTATTCAGCAGGAGCACCTTAATCTCTCCCTGATAATCACTGTCAATGATTCCTCCAAGCACCTGAATGCCTTTTACAGCCAGCCCCGATCTAGGGGCGATTAATCCGAAATTTCCAGTTGGTATATGAACACCAACACCGGTTTCAATGATGACTCGATCCTTACTTTTTATAACGGTGTCATTCATGGCATGCAAGTCTAAACCTGCCGACCCTGGGGTCGCTCTACATGGAGCCAAAGCTCCGGGAGTAATCTCCCAGTACATCACAGTCTCTCTGATCTCATTGGGCTTAGCATCAACATTCGGAGGAAACAAACGCATAAGTGGGGATTCAGCATTTAGAAAAGGACGGTTATTCAAAATCAATAGCGCTTGAGGCAAAAAATCTCGCCAATTCTTATACTTGTCATCTGTTAATTTGCGCAATTGGTCTTTCAGCAGGCCATTCAACCTCTCCACAAGACCCGAGGCCTGTGGATAATATGGTATATGAAACACCCATTCAATATTGTTTTCCACACAGAATTCCTGTACCAATCTTCCACGAAAATGGGATGCATTATCAGATTGAATTTGGAATGGCACACCATAATACATCATAATCAATTCCAATGTTTTAATAGTATTCAATTGGGTAGCTTGCTTACAGGGAAGGGCCACCAACAGACCACTGTATGTATCAACAATGGTGCAAACATATTGACAATTCCTACTCATAGGAAGTGGACCAATGTAATCAATCTGCCAAATTTGAGCGGGCAATTTCCCGCGATGTAAATGACCTTTAACAATTTGGGGCACTTTGCGCTGCCTGATATGCTGACAAATGGGACAATGTAGAATAACATTTTTGATTACATCTAGGGGAATATAAATTCCTCGATCAGCAGCCCACCTGCTAGTGGCTTTCTCTCCAAAGTGTCCTGCTTTCTGGTGGGCCCATTTCGCCAATCCCGCAATATCAGAATCTTGCGTGTCCACCACTGCCTCAGCAATTTTAGATTTCTCATCTGCAATATTATGAAAGAATTTGTCAAGAGAGTCTATCGGGGTATGAGCATCCACATGGAAGATTGTAACAGTACTCTGTGGGAGCATTTCCCAAATCTCCTGCCATAATTCTTTTCCCCACAGTTCTTTTGAATGGATTTTCCAACTATGGGAATGCCAAGTCGGTAACCAAACTGCCAGTCCATTGGCAGTAGACCAAGAATCGGTAAAAATATGACATGTGCCAGGTAACTCTTGTTTCAGAACTTGATAAACAGCATAGAGTTCAGCAAATTGACTGCTCTTACCCTCACCAGTTGTACTCAGCAATTTTTGTGTGATCGGATTATAGGACACTGCCTTCCAATGCCGTTTCGTCCCTATGAACCTTGCTGAACCATCCGTAAACCAGACATGGTTTCTGTCCTCTGCGGACAAATCATCAAAAGGTTTACCCCACTTAACAGGAGACTCCTGTACTAAAGGTACGGAACATTCACTCTCAGTCTCAGTTGATGGCGCCCGTGCCACCTGCTCATGCAAAGATGCAACTCCTTTTTGTCCCATACGTGCCCTGTCTTGTATATACCATTTCCATTTAATCACACTCGCCTCTTGAGCGTGTCCAATTCGGTGAGTTTTCGGCGAACTCATAACCCACTGCATGATAGGAATTTCAGGTCGCAAAACTATATCATGTCTTAAAGTCAATTGCTCGGTATCCACCAGAGCCCAATAACATGCAAGTAACTGTTTCTCAAAAGGTGTATAACGCTCACCAGCATCAGGTAACTTTTTAGTCCAGAAACCTAACGGTACTCTACTCTTGCCTTGTTTCTGCCACAAACTCCAATTCGCATAAAGGCCTTGTACAGACACATTCAAATCCACATCACCATCACATACAGGCCATAAATCCAGAGCATGCTGAATTGCTTCTTTTGCCAGACTGAACGCATCTTGCTGTGGTTTACCCCATTCAAATGCATTCTTTTTACGAGTGACCTGGTACAAAGGGGCCAATATTTGACTCAAATGAGGAATATGCTGGCGCCAAAAACCAAACAAACCAATGAAGCTTTGGGCTTCTTTCCTATTTCTCGGAACTGCAAAATCAAGAATTTTCTGTTTAACCTGAGGGATCACTTCTCGGTGCCCTTCATGCCAATTAATACCCAAAAATTTCACAGCCTGGGACGGACCTTGTAATTTATCCGGGTTGATTTCCCAACCTTTCTCACGCAAGCACTCAATGACTCTATCCAATTGGGTCTGAACTTCCTCTTGTGATTCGCCTTGGATCAAAATATCATCAATATAGTGACATATCTGAATTTGCGGATGAACCGGTACCTCAGCCAGATGCTCTGCCACCAGCCGGTGACATATCGTAGGACTATGCACATAGCCCTGGGGAAAACTTCTAAACGTCATCTGACGCCCGTTCCACGTAAAACTGAATTGTTCCTGACACTCAGGGGCAATCGGAATCGAAAAGAAAGCATTAGCAATATCAATGGACGCATACCATGTACCTGGATGTTTTTGGATTCTTTCAATTAGGGTAATAACATCCGGTACTGCAACAGTCAAAGAGGGTGTGTGTCTATTCAATTCTCGATAATCAACAGTCATGCGCCAAGAATTATCACTCTTACGTACAGGCCAAACAGGATTATTCCAAGCAGAAGTAACTGGGGTTATAACTCCTGCATCCACCAACTCCTGAATAGTGGTACTAATCTCTTCATGACCACCTGGAATACGATACTGCTTCTGACAAACCACTTTTGTCGCCTGGGGAACTTTTATGGGGGGCATTCTTAAACGACCAACCCGTACAGGCCTGGACGATATATAATGTTTAGTTCCAAATTGGTAACATCCATCATCTAAGTGCAAAGTCATTCCTTTCAAAATATCAATTCCAATTATGAATTCTAAGAGTGGCACCACTAATACAGAGTATTCTTTTCTAGGAATTCTACCTATTCTCATTTCAAGTAAAGTTTGAACTGCGGGAGTTTCCTTTCCACCTAATCCGGTAATTGTAAAAGGCTGACCTTTAAACTTCTTTGATTTTCCATGAATAAGAGTGGCCTCCGCTCCTGTATCTACCAATGCTCGGGCCCTTTGGATATTACGATGTCTCCAATAAATATCAATATCTACATAGGGTCTATTATCTCTGTGAGCCCATCTGTGTACTGGAGCTTGACCTATTTCCTAGTCCTTTTTACTGTGTTCTGAGTACCAGGATAAATCAGGATAAAGACTCTCACGTTTCCTAGGTATCGATACCTCCTGTTCATATCCATCTCCATTATGAAATGGATTACTGTTCTCTGCATTGTACTGCGGGTTTCGATCGGCCAATATGTGTCGATCCTCTCTCCTTCTCAACTCAGGGGATTGATCCCTATCATCTCTACGTCTGCTGTTAACATAATCATCTCTCCCCCTCTCTCTTTCCCCCTCTCTCTCCCTGTCTCTCTCACGACGGGGGGACAAATCACGCATATAACGTCGATCATCACGACGATCAGAGCGCCCACGGCGGTCGTCATCACCGCTACCGTCAGAAAAACCACGATCACACTCAGTCGTCCGAGCACGCCGGGCACCCTCCTTTCGATCCAAGCCACGTTTGCGAAACATTTCCCACAAACGAGAAGTAGTCTCACCATCAATATCCTCCTTCCGCACACCATTGGCCATAAGACCAAAAAACATATCACGTCTAGTAAGTTTATTGTCACCAGGAGTACGAGTGTCAGGCCGGGACTGCCGTTCAGGTTTAAACCACTCACCCAACTCACCGAGTTGGCGTACCGATTCCAGCACCACAGATAACATGTTACCAGTCTGATTAATCAATAAAGTCATCATGACCTGCTTATAAGCAACAGGGGAAGAACGAATAATACGATTCCGCACAGAAGATGTCAAGAAACCATCAAGCAACCTGTCGGCAGTATTTAGAAAAATCGCCGTTTTCATCACCTCCTCTTTGAGACGCCTGACATTGTGATTTAAAGCACCTTATATATGTTCCAAGATGGCGCCTGTATTAGAACAGAAAGAGTGGAAGAATTGAGGGCACAGGAGGAGGAACATGGCGGCCGGCAGATAACGGTCGCGGCCGCACTCACCTCGGGTCTTTTCGCGGGATGAGGGGGGAATGAAGGGAGGTAGGAGAGGCATTCCGGGGGCCCTTTGAGCTGATTTTTCTTTTTGTTCGTTGGTCTCTTTTGGCCTCTTCTGCCTGGTGAAGTGCACACAGCCTTTGGTGGGCTCTCCTCCGCCTCATCGCCCGGACTTGATGGGCTTCGGCGGTCAGTTTCTCGGCTGGAGGTGGGAGGAGGCAGCGAGGCTCCGCAGGCGCCGGGTCTCTGCCTGATTTAGGTTCCGGGTCTCGGGGGCAGTGTCAGCACTTGCAGCGGTGACTGCAGCTGAGCTAGTGATACCGGAGCAGCAGTGGGATCCTTATCGAGAGCATCGGGAGCAGGCAGCTGGGATATCAGAAGTACGAACTGCACGTCATCCCCCAGGAGAAGGCGCAGGAGAAGGCAGAGGTGATAATGAAGCCTCAGAGGGGGTCAAATCTCCGGTAAGGTGTAACGACAATTTTTCAAGCTTGGTTGGTTTGGTCCCGACGTCTTGGGGAGGCGGCATTGATACTCTTAGTAACTGTATGGAGGTGAATGAAGGTGGCTATACAAAAGGAATTGTCTCTCCTCCTAGAGTGGGCCGCTATACCCTAAGAGCAAGAGCTGCCTACTCACTGCAGAATTCAGAGGCCACCCATGTCTCTGTGACCCAAAAGAAGACATCTATTGTTAACTTAACTAAAGCAAAGTTAAGGAGGTCCGGAGCTATATTTGGGGAGAGCGAAGAAGAGGAGGAGGAATTGAAACAGGGAGGGGTTTCTAAAACTAAAACTAGAGTAAAAAGGAAACCCGTACTTATTTCAAAAATCACCCCCTCATTAAAAACCTACTATAGAGTCATGGCCGCCACAGTGGAGCCCAATCAAACTACGGAAGGGACCCTTGAAGATCCGGAGGGGGTTTTCTCCAAAGTAAAATCAAAGTCTAAACAGAAACCCGCTGTAAATGATGGGGGTGCCTCCTCCCCTGTGACCCCGTTTTCTCAATGCAAACAAAGGGGGTTAAGCAATTTACCAAGCGACCCATTGGGCCTCTAACTGACTCCCCAGTGCCTAAGGCCTCGCAACAAGGTGTAACCCTCTCGAATAGGTTTAATGTCTTGGGATCACGGGACGAGGAAGGGCCCGCATCGTCCAAAGATCCCTCCGGAGACTTATCAACAGGAGCGCCTTCTGGGTGTCCCGTAGCAGGAAGCTTGGAAGCAGTAGAGGGCTCCGAAGTGCGATCTCTGTCTGACATATTGATCGTCATGAAGAAGGAGATGTTAAGTGGGTTTAAGGTTTCAGAACTAAATCAAGCAGAACTCGCGGGAAGGTTCTCTGTTTCCGAAGCCAATCAGGCAGCGATCAAGGCTTCCTGTGAAGTTCTGTCCCAGAGGCTCGATGAGGTGGTGGTAAGGACGGGTCTTCTCGAAGCAGAAATACCTGGCATTAAAGAAACCATAAGTGAGGCCACAAGGGAAGTAGGGAAGTTAACCTTACAACAAAAGGCTCTGAAGGACGACATCGAAAGGCTGGAAAACCATTCAAGGAAGAATAATCTAAGACTCCTTAATATCCCCGAGAACTTGGAAGGTTCGGACTTAAAGGGGTTTGTTATTTCTATTTTAAAGGGGTCTGTTTTGAAGGATCAGTCTGACATCGATTTGATGTCAGAAATTCAAAGAATTCATCGAGATCCCTATAGAAAAAACCCGAAAAAACAGAAACCCCGGAAGATTCTGGTCAACTTCCTCTCATATTCAGTAAAAGATCTAGTTCTATCACTCGGTCTTCAGGAGGGTTCTTTGACTTTTCCCCCAATGGTTCGGATCCATTTACCTTTCAAATTAGGTCGGACATTTCCCACATAACGGCTACAAGGCAGTGGGAAATGGGCAGCAGAATGGAGGAAATGAGGTCTCTGGGTGTTAAGGTACAACAAAAATTTCCGGCTCAGTTGCGTGCCATGCATAACAATCAGATGCACTTATTCCATACAGTTGAAGTAGATCTCTTCATGGCTGGATTAAGGAGGGCAGAGCAGGTAAAGTGAGGTTTGTCAAGTAAACAAGCGAGGGCCTCTTCACAGGATAATATATCTTTTGTTGCACTTCTTTTTTCCTATCCTGCCTAAACTCTTCTCCCCTAGTATATTACATTTCTTTTTTTTTAGTTAAACCCGAAGTGAGCGTGACCTAATGGGTTCACCAATCTTCAAGGGAGGGTTCCTCAAGGGATTAGGGGCATGCACGGGGATGTGAGGGGGGGATCCTGGGGGGGGGGAGGTCACCATGGGTGGGCAAGGAATAAATATAAAAATAAAAATAAAAATAAAATAACCTCATCTTACTTTTGGGATTTAACTTTCGGAATGACACCAAGGTGGGAGGGTGATGTACACGGATGGCAAATGTAACTATTTATCAGGCCGGTTTGGGCCTTCTCTCCTGGAACATAAATGGGTTACGATGTATTAGGAGGCAAAGGCTGATTATGAAATACCTGGAACTCACAAAAGCTCGGGTTTGCCTCCTACAGGAAACCCATCTGACCACAGGGGAGTCGAATAAACTATTTTCAGGAGTACCCTGGATAAAAGCTTATGGCGTCTCGGACCAATGTATGAATAGCCGTGGGGTGGCTGTCCTGGTCAGACGGGGGCTAACCTTTTCGATTAAATCCATCCAGACCGACCAATCAGGGAGATGGGTGATAGTGCAGTTGGACTTTGGGGGGACTGTCTTAACGTGTGCTTCATTCTATGGTCCGAACATCGACGACCCTTCTTATATTGTTAAGCTGCAATCCAAGCTTATGTTGGTGGCTCCCCCAATAATTGTTGGAGGAGATTTCAATGCCTTATTAGATCCTATTTTGGATAGGTCGAATCAGGTGCGTTCCATTCCGACTCCCCTTGTCAGACGGGCAATGAAGAATCTGATTCACGATCTCGGCTTGGTCGATGTGTGGAGGTTCACGAAAGGTGACAGGGCTGGATATACTTTCTACAGCAAGAGATTCCGTCACTCCTCCAGGATCGACTACCTATTAGCCAGTAAGCCTCTACTTGGAAAGGACTCCGATATATCCATTCTCCCTAGTCATCTCTCGGACCATTCCCCTGTTTTCTGTTCCATCAAAACATTATTAATAAAATCTCAATCGAGATGGACACTTAGCAGGGGAAGGTTAGACGATTCAGATCTAATTCAGGCAGTTAAAACATCGTCTTTGGAGTTTTTTCACACCAACATAGGTTCAGCTGCCATTGAGGTAGTGTGGGACGCCTTTAAGGCTACCCTGAGAGGCCGATTTCACAGTCTCATACGTTTTAAAAATCGTTTCGAAGGGTATGCTTTAAAATTGGGCGAAGAGAAGATCAGACTGCTAGAAACCGAGCATTTGAGGCTATTAAAATTCCCAGACGGACAAGGGATGTCGCAGGTAGAACTTGAACTTGAACAAGCAAGACAAAGCTATAGAGGTATCTTAGAAGAGAAGTGTAAGAAGCAATGGGAAAGGAGTAAGATGGAGAATTATGAGTATGGGGAGAGGGCTGGGGCTCTCTTGGCGTGGAAAGCGAGATCTGATTGCTCGAAGAATGACATAGTCGAGCTGGTGATAAATAACCAAGGGGATAGATCCACAGATATAGCTGACATCCAAAATATTATACTTACCTTATTTGCGGATCTTTATAGGGAGAATTAATTCCCCTCTAAACAACTCATCCGCGGGTGGTTGAGCTCAAAATCCCTCTCCATGTTAACACAGGCCAATAAAGATCTCCTTGATTCCCCAATTACGTTGCAGGAAATAAGAACTCAAATAAAGATCTCCAAAAACGGTAAAGCCTCCGGTATTGACGCCCTCCCAAACGAAGTGTATAAATCCCTCTCCGAGGAAGTCATTCCTATCTTGGGATCCCTGTTTCATTCAATCCACAGCCCAACAGGCCTTGTTCCTAATTCATGGAGGGAGGCTATCATTGTCCTGATCCTTAAGCCAGGGAAGGACCCAGCTAAAGCGGATTCTTATCGCCCAATCTCCCTGCTAAACGCAGATTATAAGATCTTTATGGGTATCTTGGCAGGGAGATTGGGCAAATTAACCCCTGGATTGGTTAATACAGACCAGAAAGGGTTCATTACTGGGAGACACATTCAGGAACAAACCCAGCTACTTATTGGTAACATCGATCTGGCGATTTCTAGACTCGAACCCCTGGCAGTGGTCGCGCTAGATGCCGCCAAGGCCTTTGACAGGGTGTGTTGGGTCTATCTTTGGGAGGTGCTGGAGGAGATGGGATTTGGTCCAATTTGTATTCATACTTTGAAAGGGTGCTATCAGGATGCTTCAGCTAAGATCCTCATCAATGGTGTACTTACTCCCAGTTTTAATATCCAAAGAGGGACCAGGCAAGGTTGCCCCATCTCCCCTTTACTGTTCGATCTCTACATTGAGCCTCTCGCTCAGGCTATAAGGCTAGATGAGTCCATACCCCCGTTCAAGACTCAGCAATATCGTTCTAAAATTGCACTATATGCGGACGATATAATTATCTACACAGACAACCCCGAGATAACACTGCCAAAGGTCGGGGCTCTGTAGGAAGATTTTGGGGCAATCTCCGGATATTTGGCTAACTCCACGAAGACGGAGGTTATGTGCTGGAACATAGATCAGTGGAGTGGGGCCACCAGCAATAAATTTAAATATCTTGGTATTGTCATTGTGAAAGATCTTGAAAAAATTCCATCTATTAATGTAGGAAAAATAATAAATGAAATTGATCAGCTGGGCGCAAGGTGGAGGAATCTTCCTCTGACCATCTTCGAGAGGGTGAATCTAGTTAAAATGACCATCCTCCCGAATTAACTTACCTGTTCAACGCGGTTACTCTAGGTTTTCCTAAACACTCTATCTCAAAGGCGCAAAGTAAAATCGGGAGCTTCATTTGGGGTGAGAAAGGTGTTAGGCTTTCTTGGAAAAAACTGAGGCGCCGCCTAGCTAAAGGGGGATTGGCCCTCCCAGATATTCGGTGCTATCTGGTCACCTTTCAATTTAAGGCTATTAGGATGCTTTTAGGGGAACCGACTGCATGTTCCTGGGGTAAGCTGTTGGGGGAGTTGGTCAATTCTGAAGGCCAGGGGAATAAAGCAGGGTTTCTCTACAAGTTTGGCTCACCAAAATTCTTCAAACGAGTAAGGTTGAAGGTGATCAAAAATGCTTTGGAGGTCTGGTATTTCATCCGCTCCAGATGTGGGATAGGCTACTACTCCAATCAGGCACCGATCTGGGACTCCCCGGGGACCCCCCCCCGCCTCCAGGACAGCATGGCACTTCCAATCAAAAGAGCTGGGGTCGTGACTTGGTCTGAGTTGGGGGACGAATATGGCATACATCCTTGGGAGGTATTGAAAGCAAGAATTGGCCCGGGGTTCTCGAGATTCAAGTTTATCCAATTAAAATCCTGGTTTGAAACAGAAAAGGAGAATTTAAGGGGTAATGGAGAGGTGGAAGCCGCTCTTAAAAACATTCAACATCTGAAGAATCTCCATCTGGTATAGGCTCCTGATTAACGCAGATGATGTTGGTATCCCCCATCAGGTGTCAGCCTGGAGCGATTCTCCCTTTGAAGCGGATATCGGGAATCTCTTGGAACCCTCCATGATCCTGCTTTATAAATACACAAAATCTGCCAGTCTGAAGAAAAACAATTTTTTTGTCACCAATCGGATCTACTACACTCCAGAGAAGATCTCGAAATTCGCCCCTAACCCCGAACCGAGTTGTCCCAGGTGCTCGCTCCCTAAAGCCAACGACATACATATCTTTTTTGAATGTCCCAAACTAGGAACATATTGGGAAGGGGTGTGCAGATATTTACATATGTCCTTTGGAATTGATATTGTGTTGAACGGCTCTCTGATTTTTTTTGCTAATGATCAGGTGTCTACTGCCTGTATGGCTCAACCTTATAGAGGGCTGTTACTATGTCTGATTTTGTTGGCCCGAAGGGAGATCTGTCTTAGATGGAAAGACCCCCTCCCCCCGAAAATTGAGGACTGGTTAAAATCCGCACTTGCTATGGCCCGGCTAGAAATCTTGAGCACCGGCCCTAGCCTCCCTACATTCTGGGCACCCTTTATACGTTTGGGTCAGGAATTGAGACTCTGTTGATTCCATTCTGCAGATGTTAAGGGTCGATAAATATCACGGTCCTATGATTAACACCTAAATCCCGGACGATATAAGGGGATTGGTTGGATAACCTAAACAAGTGCATACGGTCGGAGGGCGCCCCATTATTAAACTGACCGGTTATGTCCTGCAAGCAGTTTATAGGTGAGATGAGGACAAAAAAAAAATAAAAAGAACAGAAAGAGTATGGTCCCTTGTTAATTTCGATGTCGCTTTGACTTGCATCATGTGACCGGATATGGATGATTTTTAAATGTCGACGGTTGGCGCCTGATTTTGTAACATTGGAAAAAGGCAGTAGCCGAAACGCGTCATGTTATTTATGGACTGCATGGATTAAAAACTCTATCGAATTAAAGACCCCTGTGAGTGCTTTTCCAGACCGTGAAAGGGGAGAAGGAACGAGCGCGCATATATATATATTTATATATAGAGAGAGAGAGAGAGAGAGAGAGAGAGAGAGAGAGTGCGTGAGTGAGTGTTAGGGTTTCCGTAGGAAGAGCGTTTTGAACTAATCTGCACCAAACCTTCCAAATGAAAGTTCCTTCCACATCAGCTCCTTCCTGGAAAGTTTTATGTTCAGCCGTCAAGTGGGTGCCAAGCAAAAATAGGGTCCCAAAATGTTGATTTCCTATGTGTATTCCCATAATAAACATTGCTCAATGATACAGGAAAAATTGCTGAACAGAATTACTCCAATGTTGGCAAAAAGTTAGAACTTTATTCTGAAAGTATGCATTTTGTGTTTTTTTTGTAAATCTGTTGCACTGTTTTTGAGAAATTCACAATTACAGAGGCACACTGGGTGGGCTTGAAGGGGTTAAAAAGTTAGGTATATCTGGACAGTTGACCCGTTGTCACTGTAAGCTAAAAAAATAAGGCCTTCTAATTAGCTGATGGAGCTTTTTTATTCCCTCCACTCCTACGGTAGCAGAAGCCAGTATTGGTCCTGTTGTGCTGAATAATCTGGGTGGGAGGCCAAAGCCCAGAGAAATATTTTGTGGCTGTTATTACAGGACTCGGGCACTCTGTCCCAAGTCCCTAAAATGTAAAATAAAACATAGGGTATAAGGGGCAGGGCAGGGGTACCCTGGGGATGGGTGACCCCTGAGTGGATGGGCGCAGGGCCTGGTTTGAGTTTGGACCAGTGGCCAACAAAGGCCATGCGTAGCCATGGTTAAGCTGCCTGTGCTGGGATTTTTCTGATGTGTGCTGCTCTCTCTGGGTTTTCCGCAGGGCCTAGCCAGAGATCAGATGCTACTCTGCATCCAGACCCTGAAAGAAAACCACAAGTGTGCAGGACTGAAGGCCATTCACAACGGGGGAGTTAGCTGAAAAAGATTTTTTTTTAAACAGGAATTCAATGAAAAACACAAACGTTAAAGTGATGTTAATGTTAATGTTAGGTATGATGATAAAGTCATCCCTCATATTAAAAAAAACTCTAGCAGTTCACTGAAATAAACAAAGGTTACAGTGACGTAATAGATAAAACCCCAAAAATACTGAAATTCACAATTTATATTTATTGAGCAAACTATAACTTCTGCCTCAGCAATGCACTGCGTCTGACCTCACATAATATATCATTAATGATATGTTAAATTACATCATTGATGACATCACTGATGGCATCTCAAATGACATCACTGATGACATAAAAGATCATCCTACATGGTTTGTGGACTTGAAGCAATTTACAAAGTTACACCTGTGTAGAATGTTCTATTCATTCTCATGTAAATTCTCTATTAAAGGCATCACCTGACCTGAAGGTTTGAGACAAGAGGTTGACAGGGGAATATTTGAGACTGAAAAGACACCTTCTGTTAGATGCTATTAACAACCCACCATAGTTTAGTAAAATACACTACACACATCTTCAGATGGCCACTATGGTGAGCAATGTTAGAGCCATGATTACAATGCCAGTATGAGGTATGTGGGACACCCCTACTTTCTACATTATTCAGCAATGCCTCAAAACCTTCAGCAACATTATAAAAATAAACATCTACACTTTGTAAAAAATCCTTGTTAAATTGGATTTATCTGTACGCCTCTATTACAAATATTTAATATGGACACGTGCCCAGATAGCCACTGATGGATAATCTATTGTTTACAGAATCCTTGGCCTGTCTCACAAATGTTTTGGAAATGGCTTAGCTTTAAGCCTCAAACATTTGTCTGCAACCACTGAGCTCAGCCTTTAATGTTTTTTAACATGGAGGAACACTTGTGATTTCTAAAGAGTTTACCATGTAAATTTCAATATGCAAAACCTGGGTCCATAGCTTATGATGTTTTCATGCTATGGACCCAAACGTGTACACTCAGTAACTTAATGCCATATATAACTATGGTGTTCTAAGTGACCTTCTCAATGATGTCTTCAATGATGCGATTTGAGATGCCATCAGTGATGTCATCAATGGTGTAATTTAACAAGTCATGAGTGATGCAATATGTGAGGTTATAAGCAATGCATGGCGGAGAGCAAATTATAGTTAGCTCAGTAAATTTTAACTGCTGAATTTCAGTGTTTTTTTGTCAATTTCTAGTTAATTTACCCACGAGTTCGGCTATCCACAAAGTGTTTGGTACAGCATCACCTAAAGGAGCCTGTGTGTGTGTATGGTAATGTATGATTTACATGATTCTGCACCATTTAGTACTTAATTTCATATCTGAAATCCGGTACTATAACAAACAGTACATGGCAGTGTTGCAAGTTATAGTTATCCATAACTGATGAATTTCAGTGTTTTTTTGCATTAACAACATGACACTAACATTTTCATCTAACAACAACTCGGCTTTAGCCTTTGGTTTTTCCGCTAATGTCCATGGTTCTTTAATCAGTCAATCAATCAATCAATCAACCAATCAGTCAGGGATTTTTTAAAGCTTGCTGGGGTGGGGGGAATAACAGCTCCGGTCAGTCGAAGAGCCAGGTCTTGAGGGCCTTCCTGAAGATGTGCAGTGTGGGGGCGCGTTTGATGTCGATCGGGATGTTGTTCCAGGTTTTGGCCACGATGTAGGAGAAGTTCTGCCACCCGTTTTTGCTCTGCTGATGTGCGGGGCTTCAGCAAGAGCGAGGTCGGCTGATCGGAGCTTCCTCTTGGGTTCGTGGAAGGAGATTCTGTCGTTGAGATATTGGGGTCCGGTGTTGTGGAGGCATTTGTAGGCATGGGTAAGCAACTTGAAAGTTACGCTCTTCTCAACGGGGAGCCAGAGGAGGTTGCGCAGGTTATGGGTGATGCAGAGGACGAGTCTGGCTGCGGTGTTCTGTATGATCTGGAATTTGCGGAGCAGAGACTTGTTGATCCCGGCGTACAGAGCATTTGCGTAGTCCAGTCTGCTGGTTATGAGTGCGTGGGTGATGGTCTTCCTTGATTCCAGGGGGATCCATTTGAATGTCTTTCAGAGGATGAGGAGTGTGTTGGAGGCAATGGCTTTGACCTGCCGGGTCATGGAGAGGGAGGAGTCGAGTACAATGACCAGGTTTTAGTTGTGGTCTGTGGGTGTGGAGGGGGCTGCCGAGGGCGGTGGGCCACCAGATGTTGTCCCATGCAGAGGGGGAGTGTCCGAGGACGAGGACCTCTGTCTTTACCGAGTTGAGCTTTAGGCAGTTGCTTTTCATCCAAGATGCGACATCCTTCATTCCTTCCTGGAAGTTGAGTCTGCTGGTGATGGGGTATTTGGTGAGGGAAAGGATGAGCTGAGAGTCGTCGGCTTAAGATACTATGCTGAGTCCATGCTGTCTGACGATGGCAGCGAGGGGGGCCATGTAGATGTTGAAGAGCATGGGGCTGAGTGACGATCATCGGGGTATTCCGCAGTTAATTTCCATGGGCTTGAAGAGGAATGGAGGTAGTCTGATTCTTTGGGTTCTGCCTGTGAGGAAGGTTCGGAGCCTATTGAGGGTGGTTCCCTGTATGCCGGCGTCGTGGAGTCTGGTGGTGAGAGTGCAGCGGGAGACAGTGTCGAAGGCCACAGAGAGGTCGAGTAGGATCAGGGCTGCGGTGTGGCCATGGTCGAGGAGCATGCGGATGTCGTCTGCAGCGGCGAGTAGCGCGGTCTCAGTGCTGTGGTTGCTGTGGAATCTGGATTGGGAGGGGTCGAGGATGGAGTTTTCATTGATCAATTTTATTAGTTGGACATTGATGGTCTCAGTGACCTTGGCTGTGAAGGGGAGGAGGGAGACGGTAGTTATTGAGGTCCATGGGATCTGCTGAGGGCTCCTATAGTAGGGGTCTGACTTCTGCGCATTTACAGTCATCGGGAAAGATGATGGTTTTGAAGGTGGCATCGATGGTGCGTCAAAGTCCCGGAGCGATGGCGGTGGTGGCTTTGTGGAAGATGGGGCAGGGGTCTGTGGGTGCTCCTGATTGGATACTTTTCATGGTCGATGCAGTTTCTTCTGTAGCGATTGGGGTCCAGGAAGAGATGGTGGGCAGGCTGACGTTGCTGAAGGAGGGAGTGGTTCCGGCGTCAGGTGTCTGGTCATTGAAGTTGTCGTAGAGGCCCTTGATTTTCAGATGGAAGTAGGAGCCAAGCTTGTTACAGAGGTCCTGAGAGGGGGTGATATATGTGGTTTCGCTGGGGGGTTTGGTGAATTCCTGGATAACGCTGAAGAGTTCCTTGTAGATGCTGACGTTGGCGATGATCCTGTTCTAGATAAAGGTCCTTTGGTGGATCTGATGTGTTGGTGGTATTTTGACATGACGTTCTTGTATGTGGTGCGGTCTTCCGAGTATTTGCTGTTACTCCAATTTTTCTCGAGACGTCTGCAGGTGCATCTAGCATCTTGGAGGTCAGTGGTGTAAATGTTAACATTATTACCATATCCAACTATGCCTTCACTTTAACCTTTGCTTTTATAAGTGAACGTCTTTTTTTTCCACATAAGGTAATATCTTATTACTATACCGAACCTCCATGGGCGGCCAACTCCCCATCTAGCACAGCCTTTAGCTGAATGACCTGGTCTGGGACCTGGCTCTGTGGCAAACCCCCGGGAGCCGACCAGTCCTCCATTATGCGCGGTCTCCAGCCATGCATGGTGTGGAGATGGCCTGCAGCCAACCCTAGGCAGGCATACAACCCCAAACAGTCTGCCAACCCCATGTGGACAGTCAACCCCCTAACACCGCCATGCACTGCCTTTGGCCTCCAACACGAATTTTTTAATTTTGTTGTTTTTTTGGGTCCCACAAGACTCACATAAGGGTCTTCCTGGACCAAACTCGGGGACCACTCTGGCATGACATTTTAATGGGACCATAATGAACACCCGTCCCAAACTATTTCTTTACATTTTGTCACCTGCTGGTCCCTCTGGGATCCTCACAAAAGAGCTAGGAGTCCAGTTCCTCTTTGATGTGTTTTTACGAATATATTCAAAACTTGGGGAATTTTCATGAAACTTTCCCCAATTTTTTTTAATGCTCTTCAGCTCTTTCCTGCAAAGTTTCAGGGTGATCCGTCAAGCGAGGGCTGAGAAACCGGGAGGGGCGGTCCATAAGCGCCCTTTCCCCAATGCATTTTGCATGGGGAAAATTAGAACAGAAAAAAAGGTAGAACCGAATTGTACCAAATGTGGCAGAAAGCTAGCCCTTTACTCAGAAAGCATGCTTTTGTGATTTGGTTTGTTTCTGTTCAGCAGTTTTAGAGAAATTAAGGCTCAAAATATATAGATAACTGTTGCTGTGGGACTCCAGCAGGAAAAAATTAAATACAAATGAAATCTGGTTGGGCGTGCCCGTGGGACAGAGCAATTTGACTTGTGCTTAACAATAAGACATTTTTTAGGAGTGCCATTACAGGATATGAGGGTCCTGCAACATAAAAGAAAAGCAAGTGGTGGGGGGTAGGTTAGGGGTACCTTGACCCCGTGACCCTTAGGAGGCCACAGAGGGACCCCCTAGGGATCTGATTTTTTTTTTCAGACCGTCGGTGCCATAAGACTCTTGCAGGATATTTTGACAGCTCCCACAAGAGTGCCATGGGATTCAGCTCAGCCCCCTGTGTGCTCCTGCAGGACTTTCAAGGGAGCCAGCGCAGACCATTGTGCTCCTGCAGGAGTCACACGGGACCAAAAAAAAAGAAATACACCAGGAAGAATGTGCAGTGGGGGGGTTCACTTTGGTTGACTATTAAGAGGGGCTTGACCACCTGTAGGGGTTGGTCTGTTGAGAGGACAGGTCATGCAGACACCTCCCTGTTGTTCATGGCTGAAGGCCATGTGCAGTGGGGGGTTGGCCACCCACAGAGATTGGTTGCTGGGCCTGTCTGCAGACCAGACCCTGGGTTGGGTGACGATCAGTGGCTCGGTGAAGGTACTGGCTGCAGGCTAGACCCTGCAGGCTAGACCCTGCAGCCAACCCCCGGTATTTACAGTTATAGGCCATGTATAGGGCAGGGTTTGAAGCCCGTGGATTGAGAGGGGGAGGTTAGCCGCATGCTATCTTTGCCAATGCTTGTTTATTTTCTATCCTTGTAGTCATTCTAAAATCGGAATGTGGATTATGGAAATTTGTTTGAATTTTTACTGTGCATATTTATACACAGATTAAAAAAGAAAGAACTGTAGGTGGTGAGCGATGTTACCACTGAAAGGCCCTCATTAGGAGATTGGAGAATTTTGCTGTGAGGAAACAAGCATGCCGGAATTCCTAATCCAATAAGGTATACCTGCACCAAAATATGCTGATTAAGAGTTTTCTTGCTGGAATGGTGATTAACCACATTGACCTAGAGATACTTGTTCTATTTTCATGTAATTTGCGACGATTCTTGTAAGAAAACCGCAGGCATTTTTCACCCTACTCTGTGGGGGCTGTGGGTGAGGGTGGGCTTTAGTTTATCTGGAGGGTCATTGTCTGTTCCCCTCATGTTGCTCCATGGATTCACGTGTGAGGATGCACATAGCCAGGGCCGGACTGGAAACGCAAACCAGTCCTGGCAATTATGTCAGACTGGCTCCTAGAGGGGGGGCGGGGGGAGCAGGTTGCTGGTGGGAAACACTGCTGCTGCGCATTTGTTACAGGGGGCGGGAAAACTGTCAGTAACAAAAATGAGCCCCACTGGTCCAAAACTGGCTCCCACCCTTCTGGCGCACAGGGAAAATGCCCGGTGCCCGCTATGGCCAGTCCAGCTCTGCACACGGCCGCTGTGGCAGTAGAGAGATGTCCAGTGTCTCTCGACCCAGAATTACTGGATCTGGAATTTGCGGACCTGATCATTCCAGGGCCTGAAAGACTTTGAAATGTGAGTGACAGAATATCACCAGGAGTTATTGTTCAAGGTAAAATTACATCACTCGAATGATATCCTTAGTGTAAGCTGCTGTTAAATTAAAAAAACAGACACTTATCTTACATAATTAGTTATTTGTAAATAGCGTTGTAGCAGGACGGTGGTGGCCGTAATGACAGAAAGCTAAATGCTACGCCAAAGGCCCTCATTAGTCACTGGAGTCATTAGCCTTAAGGGCTTCGGGCACCAGTGCCACTATACATGCTGTACCCCTAGCAGATATGTTCCTAGTTGGGTGAATCCATAGTTAAAACATTAGGGCAGCTTTGAAAGAGAGATAGCAGAATAATACCACATCTACTAAGATAGGACTGTTTTCTACTTTTACTGCACTGGTGAATGTAGGCTGCTCCATACCAATGCACACACCTTTGCCCGATAGTGTAAAAGTGTGTGCATGATGTCAAGCATAGGCACCCTGTAATCCAAAAGGGGGGACAGGGGGCTTTATTTAAGGAGGTCCAATGTACATGCCCCAAAAGTCTATATCCAAAACGGGGTACAGAGTTCCTCAAGTACAGGAGAGAAGAGATGAGGAAGGTAATTGGAAGATTTATCCAACAATAGATTGTTAGAAAGTAATCAATGGGAGGCCAGTGAATTTCCCTTGGTGGAACTAATGCTCTCACACACCCAGCAAGCTAGGTGTCATGCTTCATCATATGAGCATTGCCCCTCGTCAAGTCGGCGCTGCAATCCTTGACGGGCTCCCGAAACCGGGGCTCTTTGTCGGGGATCTTTTGTTCCTGCCGATATATGTTTGGGTGTGAGGGGCCTGGTGGAATGAATGTAGCAGACAATGGAAGTTAAAAAGGGTTGGTCAGTCCTAACAGCGTTTTATTCAAAAGGTAGACTACCCTGTTAAAAATGGTGTAGAGTGGCTAAGTCCTAGAAATTAGGTGTCTAGATGTAAAGCTCTACTCTAAAATGATCGACATGTTTCTTGCCATGTGTGTCAGGAGGATCAAGGCAATTCATCAGGATCAGGGACTGTCTACATAAAAGTGGTAATGTGTACTCTACATACCACGTCCTAGGCTGCTGGCCTAATACGTTGACTAGACGAGCTAGCAACGGAGCTGGCGGCTATATAGGACACCGATTGGGTCCAGCGTCAACGAACGCTTGTCCTGAAGACCTACCCAAGCCGTCAGAGTCCGGGGTGCATAGGCACCCTGCCAGTGCAAATTAGACATGGTTGAACACTTCTCCCACTTTGCATGTGTGCTGTACAGTGCTGTCCAGTGCTGTCCACTAAAAGTATGAAAAGTGGTGCAACGGAAGGATGGTACACAGCAGACTGCAACTCATTCCCACAGATAAGGGAAGGGAGGGGAAACACATGCACTGATTTACAGCTATCCTCAGACTCATCTGTCAAGCTAGATGGCTTAATTGTTGGCGTGCAGCAAGGAGAACACACAGAATGTTACTTTATTTCCAGCCGCGGCCCGTGGAGGGAGTTCCGTGGAGTTCCGTGGGGCGGTAAGGCGGGGCGGGGGAGGGGCAGGGTGGGGGGTTCTAAAAACCGGAATATGGATAATTACAGGTAGGTAAACAATTAAATAAATAAAACGAATTTCGTAGCGCGCGCTGCATCGCAAAATGCGGGAAACATAAATATCAGAAATCTGACCCATTTGAGCAACGAGAACCTCTAATATCTTAAAACTGCTGCAAATTCATGAGGTGGCTGAGTCATAATTACAACAAAATTATTAAAATATCATACATAGTAATCTGAAACCTTGGCAGATATGAAAGAGGGCGAGCATCACTTCACATGACATAGCTTTGAAGACCATGCCCAAACTTCTGTTCTTGACACTGAGTCTTGTTTACTTAAATATTTCATAAAAGTGATAGGAAGTATGTGTTTTATTCTATTGCTATTTTATTGCTTCTCTTGTACAAAGCTGATCATATAATAAACTTGTGAATTTTGGTTGGCATAATGTATTGACTAATAGGAATAAAAAGGCAGAAGCAAGGCCAATAAGACAACAATAAAAGAAAAGGAGCATGGTAAAAACAAGGAGAATAAAACAAATCACTTTTACCAGGTGGTGTTTGTTGTCCAAGTCGAGGCCATGCAAAAAATTAAGGTGATGGGAAAAGATTTTTCACTTGGAGTGGGGTTAACTAAGTCGGTAACGAGCCACTGACCTGTATCGAGCAGACACTAGCCTCACCTTCTAACCGCCACCGCCAAGAGTCCAGGGGGTCCACACTCTTCACCGCCAGCACCAGGAAAGCTCCACTCTTCGCGTCGCCGCCCCGGGACTGCAATCCCCGGCAGCCCAAGCGGCGGCGCACCGCCCTGACGACGCAACAGCGCCGGGAGGCGCATACAAAGCGGAAAGAGGCCGGCGGAGCGGGGGGAACGAGCCACTGACCTGTATCGAGCAGACACTAGCCTCACCTTCTAACCGCCACCGCCAAGAGTCCAGGGGGTCCATACTCTTCACCGCCAGCACCAGGAAAGCTCCACTCTTCGCGTCGCCGCCCCGGGACTGCAATCCCCGGCAGCCCAAGCGGCGGTGTGCCGTCCTGACGACGCAACAGCGCCGGGAGGCGCATACAAAGCGGAAAGAGGCCGGCGGAGCGGGGGGAACGAGCCACTGACCTGTATCGAGCAGACACTAGCCTCACCTTCTAACCGCCACCGCCAAGAGTCCAGGGGGTCCATACTCTTCACCGCCAGCACCAGGAAAGCTCCACTCTTCGCGTCGCCGCCCCGGGACTGCAATCCCCGGCAGCCCAAGCGGCGGCGCGCCGTCCTGACGACGCAACAGCGCCGGGAGGCGCATACAAAGCGGAAAGAGGCCCGCTTTGCGGGACACGCGTGGGACGTGCCGGGCGAAGCCCGGGCCAAGGGCGGGCCCGTTTGAGACCGGGCCGGGCCCCCCTCCCTTACACCTCCATTGTGCCAGAGACACCAACTGTAAGCCAAGGGAGCAAGAACTATATTGCAGTAAGAGTTTTAAGGTACATTGTACCCCCCATAGTCCTCTACCCGGCACAACGGTCCTGACCTAATTGCCAGGTATCGATCTGCATATGGCGATGAGTAAAGGTGGTAGCGTGGCCGAGTCTTTGGGGAACTTTATAACCCGCGCGAGTAACGTCTTGGCATATGAAATAGCCGCCACTGAACGCCGATTATCGCTAGAGCCACTGCCAGGGAAACGTTCTTCCTTAGGCAGTATTACCACAGCTCGCTCCCCTGCTACCAGGTTGACTGAACCCTACGGAGCTCTTCACACTGACACCTCCCACTGTAGCAGCACCGCATCGGCCCTTAGAGGCACTAAAGCTAACTGATCCAGGGCTAAATGAGCTACCTGCGCATAGGAATGAGACTCTGCCGCCAGCTCCAATCTTTACGAACACTGTTACTACTAGGTCTAAATCGGAGCAGTCCGTGAGGAGTAAAGGCCCAAGATCTAATGCTTCGAAGGGGAAGAAGCGCGAGGGAGGTCCGATGAAATATAATAACAACAAGAAACCTAAAAACCTCCCTAGCTTGAACGCCGGTCACAGCGATGTATCTACGGAGGGAAGGTTACCTACTACATCGAGGACTGGACATTATAGCACCTATGTCTCTTGAACCTATTTTTAAAGAGACTCCTCAATGCTCTAAATGTGTAATTGATGATGCATATTGGGAAAAGATGGAGCTTTTAATCTCGGGGAGCCTATCATCTTTAGCCAACCGATTAGCTGTTGTTGAAGAAAAACTAAGGGTGCTTCTTATTGCTGCGGACCCTAACCACAGCGATTCGGCTCCCCAACCCAAGAAGGCCCTTTGCCAACCTATACCCTCACAACAAGCCCCCCTGTCGGCCCCCCGAGAGAAAGAGTCACTTCCACCTAGCACCATAATAGTATCTGATGGGGCCCAATTGAGAACCAATGGGAGAACCGTCGTCCCCACCCACCCCTCCCAAATTCCCCAGGCCCCTTCTGACGCCAGGATGGTTAGGAACTCCCCTCGTACACATAAAGCAGCTCATATCTCTAACAGTAGTAACTATCAACATTTAGGTGCTAAAACAAAACTTCCAAGACCCGATCTCCCCCCCGAGTGTAGCTCTTATGTAGTGGTTCTATCTGGCGTCCCCGAACTCCATGATGATAAAACTGAACCATATACGGCTGTGAAGAACAAAGTCATGCACTGGTTACGTGTCAATAGACCCCTGCCACCCTACCTTGACGGGGAAATTATGATGGTCCGTAGAGTGGAGTGGGTGGGTAGGAGCGTGAAAAATTTAAGGGGTGATTGCATCCTTGTAACCTTTTGGGACAAAGGGGTGACCAAGTTTTTGGGGGATGGTGGATGGGTTAGCTCTTCGGATGGAATCCAATCTCTCCCTCTCTCCTTTTTTTACCCTATTAAAACATCCTACTCTGAATTAGGATTTGTTGAACAAACTGGGGCCTTGAGGGAAAGGTGCAGGGATCACCTTGGGAGCAGAGCAGCCCCTCATTACAACCCACGCTCCCCCATTCAATGCCACAACAGGTTCAGCATCCTTGACCTCGTCGATTGACTGCAACCAGCAGATGAGGCTACTAAAAACAGCCAATCCCATGGGCAGACTTCCAACCAGGCAGGAAGTGAGCAAATTTTCCCTGAACAAAGCAAGGCACACAACACTCATGAATCCCTAAGGGCAGTACCTACCGTATTACAGGAGCCATTGCAGCATATAGCTTCGCTCATGAATCACACCCAAGACCCCAATACAAACGTGCCCACTACAAAGGCTGTTTCAATCCAATTAATGAATGACAGCTCTCCCCTAACATTAGAACCACCAGAAAATGGGGTGGTCTCTACCAGCCAACTCCCACGGCCCCATATGAGCCCACACACAAGGGATAATTTCACCCAAAAACCAGAGCATGGAGTGGCTCTAAAAATCTTATCTTGGAACTTGGCAGGTATTGGTAATTTGTTGAACTGCCCGGATTGGGTGGAGTTCATAGATGGTCATGATATATGCCTCCTCCAAGAAACTTGGGCTATGCAAGCATGCCATCGCCTCGGGTTCGCTACGTATTGGATCCCGGCTGTAAGGGCCTCAAGAGGGAGGCCATCAGGTGGACTGTGCGTGTGGGTGAAAACACACTTGGACTGTGGCATTAGAGTAATTGATACCGGTTCACTGGATTTTATGTGTCTAGCCCTAACATTTCGGGACCATCCCGAGCTCAATTTGATTAATATTTATTCCCGCCCCGTAAAGACCGGTCAAAAAGCCAGCACTTTGTCTAAATTAGAAGATTTCCTGTGTTCCTTACCCAAGCAGGAACATTTGCTTATAGGTGGTGACTTTAATTGCCACTTCGAACCATTGAATGATGTGCTTAGCTCAGTCACCCAAGAAGAGGATGAAGTATGGGCAATTCCCCCCTAGTAATACATATCCCACGAAAGGATGGTCACCCCTGGTTCTGCAACTTACTACATTAACCCTTACCCACTCTCTGAGGGCATGTAATGGAAGGCTCCCAGCGGATAATCCTGGTAAACCCACATTCCAGCGGAACAGTTATACCTCCCTTATAGACTATATACTGATTAAATTGGACATGTGGCCTAGGGCTGTGGATCTACAGGTGGTAAATCGCAGCGAAAGCGACCATAACCCACTTGTACTCACTCTCGAAGGCTACGTTAATCTCCCCAATCAACCTAGGGGTATTAATCCTCTCCCCCCTCTGGTTACATCTTGTAGACGACGGAGAGTGAGATGGGAAAAGATCGCCCAATCCCAAACGGAGCTTGGTGACATGTATAGGGAGATCTATCCGCTTTTAAAGCAAGTACTAGATCCTGCTGCTGCGTGAAAAGGCCCCCTTGACATGGATAATATAGGCTCCACTCATGTAGAGCTATGTGCAACCCTAGAGGGACATTTCCAACAGGGAATAAGGAGGCAATTACAAAGGCCTAGAGAGAGACTCCTCTGGTTTACTAAATCCTGCAGAGTAGCAAAGTTGTCACTCCTAGTAAATTTAAAAGGGGGGAATAAGACCTTGATTAAGGAGGCGAGGGGCCACTACAAGAAAGTGATCACAGATGCAAAAAAAGAATGGGAGTATAAGAGATGGGAGGAAATTTCTACTTCATTAAGGAAAAGGGACTACAGGGCTTTCTGGAACTTGGTTAAATCCGGGTCTTCTGCCTCCCAAGTAGCCGTCCAACCTAATCTAGGGGAAGACGTATGGCGTCGGCATTATCAAGCCCTTTACGCCAGTAACCCTATAGCCCCAGAAAACTATGAACCCCTACCTAGGCAAGCCCCTTCTTTGATCACGGGTGATAACGATTTATGTTCACTAGGAGAGGTTGAATTGGCGCTGAATAAAGTCCTTCCAAATAAGGCCCCCGGTCTAGATAGAATACCGGGCGACCTGTACAAGAGTGAACAGGTCGTATGGGTTCCCTACTTACAGAATCTTTTTAATGCTATTTTTTTAGGAATGCCACCGCCTCATACCTGGGCTGGGGCTGAGATCATCCCGATACACAAAAAGGGTTCGCCCCTGGACCCGGCAAACTACAGGCCGATCAGCCTAATAGACGTGGCACAGAAGATTTTTGCATGTGTTCTATTGGGGAGGCTCCAAGCATGGATGGAAGAGTCTAACATTCTGACTCCTCTACAGGTGGGCTTTAGAGCTAAAATGTCAACCATAGATCAACTTTTCAGATTTCAGATGATATACTGGAAAACGATCAAACTGGAAGGAGGTAGTCTCTACCTTTCTTTTGTTGACCTAAAGTTCGCCTTTGACATGGTAGATCGACGCCAGCTTTGGGATCTTTTGAAGGGAATGGGTGTCCCTCCACACCTATGCCATCTCATGGAAACCCTACATAAAAACACCTATGCCAGGGTAAGGTTTGGCCAAAACGGTGAATTAACATCTCCCTTCCCCGTTGAAAGGGGTGTGAGGCAGGGCTGCGTGTTGGCACCGACCCTCTTCTCCCTTTTTCTAAACGGTCTTGTGGAAGAACTGCTAGCCCTAACAGATATTGATGCACCTAGGCTATCAGGTAGGAAAATACCCGCATTAATGTTTGCAGACGATACTCTGCTCTTGTCTAAGACAGCAATGGGTATGGAAAGAGTCTTGGAGGGTTTTGCAACATTCTGTAGAACTAGGAACCTGGTCATTAATGTCAACAAGACCAAATATATGGTTCTGCATGCGGATACCACAAACTGTCCCATCCCAAAGCTGGACGATTTACCGTTGGAGCGAGTATCGGTCTTCGACTATTTGGGGCTCGCACTAAGTAATAATATGGACTGGGGACCCCAGATCCTGAAGGCCAATTTGAAATTGGCCCAAATTTCCGGGGGAATCTTGAAGATGTACCGGGATAGCCCGATAAAATTAATTGGCCCGCTTGTAGAGGTTTATAGGGTAGAGGCAAGAGGAGCGGCGACCTATGGCGCTGAGCTTTGGGGCCATAGTGCTGTCCAGTCCTTAGCTAGGTCAGAAAATCATTTTATGCGACAACTTTTAGCTTTACCTAAGAGCACTCCCATCCAACCTCTTAGGATGGACCTGGGAATCCAGCCAATAGTTGATCTGGTTGCTTCCCGACCGGTTATGTATTGGCGCCGTTTGTGGAGCACACCAGAACTCAATATCTTTAGGGAGGAATTAAAATCAATTATGATACTCCCAGGAGCTGGTTCCATCTCATGGCTTGCACACATTAAAAAGTTTTTAGGTGAAATTGGTAGGGAGGACCTATGGCATAACCCAGAGGTGACTTGTGTTTCCCTACCAAAAAAACAGTTGGCAAAAGCGATAGAGGATCATAAATTGACCCAAATGCTACGTCTAGACCCGGGTACTAACATGACCTCTGTATTCCTTGAAATGAAATTAAGCTACAGCTTTGAGCCCGCACTTGATTTGATCCAACCTTTGCTTGCCAAGAAACTTTACATACAATTCAGGCATGGATCCCTACCCTTATTTTCTAGGACGAATAAATGGGTAGGCTCTATAAACCGTGCTTGCCCAGGGTGTAGTTCGTACGAGGAATCAGAGGCCCACGTGTTATTTTTTTGCAAGGCCTACACAAACCCACGTAAAAAATGGATCATTCAATTAGCGAAAAACATTGGGGTAAGCAATTACAGAGACCTACACAGGGTAATGAAATCTGATACCTCCCCCCTATTCGTCACAGTTACTGCGAAATACCTCTTTTCCATGTGGGTAACAAGAAAACATTTAGTACTGTAACGCCTTTTTCTTTTTATATCGCAAGCCGTGTCCATTTTTACTCCATCTCTGTGCTAAACATCTTATATTTTTTATGAACACATAACGAATTAAATTATTGTTTTATGAGAGGTTTTAAAGATTATTGAGTGTATATGTAGAAATCTTTTTAAATGTGATGTCTGCACTTTTATGGTATTTTTACCGAAATAAAGTTTTCTGACTGACTGACTGACAAGTCGGTAAAGCTGTCACTGCAGAGGCCACCTTATTCATAAGCAAATGCTGTAAGCAGGAAAGTAAGATTTGTTAAGTAACTACTAATATTAGCCTCAGATGTCGCCACTAGGAAAAAAAAAGAAGCAGACAGCTAGAAAGCAGGTCACATGGCTCTGCTAAGAATTAACACTAAAAGGAGCAAGGACTTGCGTTTATACTGCAGAACCACCTAACAGTGTGTGAGAGGCCCTAACACAGAGCCCAGCAGCCTCGGAGCCTATAGCATACATTAATTAGAGTCAGCTGACTCGCGGACTCCGGCTGGCGCAGTTAGCAGTGTCATGACAGCATGGTGCTGGCCAAGCCTCAGGAGAGGCTGGGAGATACACAAAGCGGTCACAGCAGGCTGTATTATTTCAAAATGTAACACCAGTGTAGTGAGCAGTCGAGGGTCTGGCGCACCACAGCTACACAATTCACTTACTTGAACGAGTCAATAAACTAAGAGAACTGCATGTACACTGTAGCAAAGTGAAACCTTTTAAGTCATTTTTAGAAACATACTTACTGCATATTTGCTATGCAGTGGGTTTTAGAACAAGCTGCACACGGTTCACCCTGCAGCAGAGCCTCTCTTCTTCCTGCAGAGTACATCTTCTTGCCCGCGCTGTCAATCAATCAATCAATCTGAGCTGTGACCTGGGAAATGTCTGGGAGCCCCAAGAGATTGTCACATACAGGAGACTGGTCGGGCCAGGAGAGGTAGAAGATACGTTTGTACTCAGCAAGGAATGTTCGAGTACTTAAATCTCTGATTTTTTTTATTAAATCCCGGATGTTTATTTTCCAGTGTAAAAAACAGTTAAGCCACTCTTTTTAACGAATGGATAAACCTTTCCTCTTGAAGCAATATCGTAATCGGAACAAGAGGACAATACTCTCTGGGGTGCACAATTCAAAATGTCTGAAATCAGTTCTTAAGTGTGTTGGATTGCTGAATTTCACTTAGCCCACATGTATGGAAATAGAGAATTTTCATATTCTGCAGCGTACATTGAAATGATGGTTCTGAGATGGACAGTTTGATTGTTTTGAAAATAAATGGCTGCAAAGTCATTTTGTTTGGAGCTCTGCTGTCCTCTTGTGGGCTCTGTCGGCACTGACATTGGGGTGGTGAATAAGGGAAAGCCAGAGAGCATACCTTTTCTTTCGTCTAATTGCTGAACCACGGCTATTGTCTCATCTACAGGGTAAGTTATATAATGTCATGACCCTAAAGCACTCTGTGAAACAGATTAGAGTAATACAAACAAGCATTAGCAATGCAATAGGACTCGCATTTATGAGGGGGGGCGGCAGCGAGAAGGCATCGGACTGTGGGAAGGGGGGCACAGGAACAAAATAGTCTGTGCTGTGAAGGGGCCTGTAGCCGTGGAAGGACGCAAATGACTGACATGGCTGTTATGGGGAGGGACTAATAAGCTTAAAACCAATCGGAAGACAGCATTTAGAACCTAAGTCAATGAAGAAGATGGGCCGGAGAGTGGACGGAGCTTCAACAAAGCTTCCACACTATAGTGAATACTGCATGCCTCACAAAGCGATGGCAGCGCATTCGCGCTACAACACTAGGCGAGACCTAGGAAGAAGAAAGTAGTCTGGGCTGTGAAGGGGCCAGTAGTCGTGGAAGGATACAAATGACTGACATGGCTGTTATGGGTAGGGACTAACAAGCTTAAAAACAATTGGAACGCAGCATTTAGAACCTAAGCCAATGAAGAAGATGGGCCCGAGAGAGGGCGGAGCTTCCACAAACCTTCCACTCTATAGTGTATACTGCATGCCTCGCAAAGCGATGGCAGTGCATTCGCGCTGCAACGCTAGGCGAGACCTGAAAAGGTATTATTAATGCAGAAGGGCCAGCGGCAATTTGCTGCCTGGTCCTCAGTAAAGCAAAAGAAGGCACAAAAAAGATAACAGTTGTGGGGAAGATGAATCACACAAGAAGGTGGAAGGGTGAAGCAATGGGAAGTGGGAGGGTGGGAGGGGGTGAAGCAACAGGAAGGGGAAGGGTGGGAGGGAGTTGAACAACAAAGAGCGGGATGGTGGGAGGAGGAAGCAACAAGAAGAGGGTGGAGGAGAGGAAAAGCAGCAGTCAAGAGAGAAGCACATGCACAAGAAAGCGACGCGGGTGAAGCACACGAGGGCAGCAAAACACAAAGGGTATTAGGGAGATTCACCCGGACGAGAAAGAGCAACACGAAGTTCCAAAGAGATGAGGAAGAGAAGCAGACATGCTAGGCAACTAGAAAACACATACATTCTCAAGGAGTGCCCAACCAAAATAAAATTGTGGAAGGGTACAAGGAAAGAGTCTAAGCTCCAGTGAAGGGACAAACACAGAATAGTAAAGTAAGCTCACACAATACAAGAAATAAAAAGTAAGATAATGAGAGTGACAGTAAAGCTAAACAAAGCTGTGGGCAGATTGTAAGCCCACTGTAAATATACAATAGATCTATTGCAACCAGACCTATTGTGCCGCAAGGTACGTGAAACCTAGAAGCGTAAACAGTCTCTCTATGGACAAGGAAAATAAACAAACGCCATCAGGAGACAGCTTCTGTGTTTTTTTTGTGGTTCTTTAAATAGAAACAGGGGCCATTGCAGGTCTTTTTGAATTTAGTGCCTAATTAGTGAATCACAAAATCTCTAAAAGGTGGAGATAACAGATAAGGTTTTCAAAAATGTTATTTGACTAATTTGTCACCAAAAATGCATGTTTTTTTAATGCGGCTCTCATGTCTAAATATGCCTACCTCCAAGTCTATTACTACTATTAGTATTACTACTACCCCTATACTATAGCTGGCATGGTTGCTCAAGTGGCAAGTGGCTAATGTATACATGCTATGGGTCTATGCCCTCATGACCAGAGGAACAAATTCTGGCCGGTCAATTAAGTCTTTCATCCTTCTGAGGTTGAAAAAATGAATAATATTGAACTGTGTAACAATAAGCATCAGTTATTCCGCGCCATGATGCCGAACGAGTGAATGGGTACTTTACAAATCTATGTTATTGCAGCTACTACTACAATAACTGCTAGTGATGCTACAATGAAATATTTGTCAATATAACTATTAGTGCTACCACAATGACTGTTAATATAACATTTAATGCTGTTACTAGAACCACTACCGGTCATGTGAGTACAAGTTGCGTCTATTGCCACTCATATTATGAATATTAAAGCTGCTACTACTGGTATAATTATTTCTGCTTATACTATTTTCAATAAACCTGCTATTACTAATACAGCTACAACTTCTACTAGAACTACTATGTTGCACCTACTATAACCACTAATAGAATTACTACTACCACCATAATCACTACTACTATTACTACTAAAAGTGCAACTAATACATACATAACCACATCTATCACAATAATTATTGCTAATTCAACTATAACTACTGCTACCAAAACATCTACTGGTGTTATTCATATTATCGCTGCTTCTTTAATTACAATTGATATTGCTAGTGTGCCTACGAATACTAATAATACTACTGTACTATAATTACTATTATCATAACAACGCCTACTATCCATCATCTGCTGCTTAATCTGCAGGTTGTAACAAAAAACGTGTTTCTCATTCAAACAGATTGAAAGTGACTAAAAATGTGGCAATGTGTTTGCTCACAGTGGAAGGTTCTTCACAAAATTTAACATATCATTTTTCAGTTGCTTACTTCTGTATTTGGTTGGTAAATGGATGATAAGAAGGTGAAATCTTTGTCCAGACAGTATTACCATATGTAATAATTACAAAATAATGAAGTAATACAATTAAAACATTGTCTGCATTACAGGACATAATGTAGTCAAACCTTCCACATAATTTGGTGCTTTGCTACTGCATAATTCTAGTAGCCCTGTCTATCAGGCTTTTTTAAAACTCTGTGTAACATGCACATCGAAGTGACTAATTATGATTTGATTTTTTAGCGTATACATATTCTAAATGCTTTGACAATTTTTAAAGGATCTTCTTTACTGGCATTATGGCTAGTTAAATCAAATAAAAGATTTGACCTACTTAATACTACTACAGCAACTATTGCTATACTACTAATACAATAAATACAATTGCAGGCTCCATTGTTACTCACCCTGCTATTACTGATCTAGCTGCTACTATCATTACTACTGGTAATGCCTCTACTACTACTACTTCAACTACTATTGCTTCTAAGGTTATTATCGGGAGTGAGACACCAGATTCTGTTTTAACCTGAAGCGTTCTGGTACAATACTGGTAGTTCATTGAAGAGAACCACATTCAAGGCTCCGGCATTGTATAGAAAGTCTACTGCGCTGAAGCCAGGCTAACTAACAGAGATTCCCTCTTTTTACATTTCTGTTAGACCAGTCATCTGCTCCGGATCAGTCTACAGACCTGAATTCAAGAAGTATATGCAAGGGGGTAGTTCTAGCACAGAGAAAGTTAGGTGCTTGTGAAACTCTCTAGACCCTGACATTTTCCAACTTAAAGAAGAGTGTTTACACATTCTTGTTCTTAAAGGCATTTCACAACTGAAAAGATGCACTCCATTCCTCCAGGAGGGGCTTGACCCTATGTCTAGTTGGCAGTAGTTTGCACTCTGTCCAAGTATGGCCCCTCACTCTAGTCAGGGTAAGTAAGTCACACCCTCAGGATAACCCATGCTCACCCACTTGGTAGCTAGGCAAGACCAGCCATGTGTATCCTCAGGGGAAATGTGTAAAGTATTTGTACACACACACATGGTAATACAGTGAAAAAACCCAAAAGTACTTCACGCCACTTTAGAAAAATAGCCAATATTTATCTGAATAAAACAGGCCAAAACAACAAAACTCCAAATTACTCCAGTCAAGAAATTACATTTCAAAGATTAAATATAGTTCGTAGTACAAATCAATGGTTGCGCTTGACCAGGACAAAGATCCTTCGATTATCAAAAATTAAAGACGATGCATGGCGCAGGGGAGGTGAGACATTGTTGAAGCAGGTGATGCGTTAACTCCCTACTGCTATGCAGGTCGGTGCACATTGGCGCTCGATGATGAAGTGTTGCACAAAGGAGGAGAAAAATCGATTGTAGCAAGTAATAACTTGGTTCCCAGAGGCGGTGCACGGTTGTTGAGCCGCTACCACCAGGTGACGATGCGAAGTGCAGGGGAGGTGATGCATCAATTTTAAGTGTGATACCTAGGATCCGGAAGGCAATGTGGTGTCGATGATGTATCGATGTCACATCGTGATGCATCGATTCTGCAGCATCAGTGTCGACCCACAGGCAATGCATCAGAGTCAGAGCGGTGCATCACGTACGTCAGTGATGCAGTGCTCGAGACTCATGAATCAACAATTCTTCGGGCCCTGCAGCAAGTTGGAGCTTACATCGTATACAGGAGTCGGTGCATGGTGCACTTGGCGAGCGGGGACCAAAGCTTTGGAGCAGGCAATGGCAATTCTTGCAGGCGTGAATCGATTTCGCAGTAACACTTAGAGTCGGTGAATGGTTTTCTTCTTTTAGCACCATATAACCCATGTCCAGGGGCTCGAAATTGGCACCACTTGGCAGGGCAGGGCTCTCAGCAGAGGAGCCTAGGTGCTCGCCGATGAAGTCTATGATTGCCCTGAGACTTCCAACATGTGGCAAGCTCAACCCAAACACTTGGAAAACTTTGAAAGCAGGATGTAGAGAGGAGAGTCTAGTCCTCCCACTCCCAGAACAGAATAGCAAGCGGCAGGCCAGTACAACAAAGCAAGCAGCAAAGTGGCAGTCCCTCCTGTCAGCAACACAGCTCTTCTACCTGGCAGAATGTTTTCAATCCAGAAGTGTTCCAACCTGGTATCAGAGGTCCAGTACTTGTACCCAATTTGGCCTTTGGAGTAGGCAAACATCAAAAAAAAGTCTTCGTAGTGCACATGACTCTGCCCTTCCTGGTCCTGGCTCCAGACACACAACAGATGGAGGAGACTGTTTTGTTTAGGGACAGGCACAGCCCTATTCAGGTATCAGTATCAACTCCTCCCACCACTCTTGCTCAGGAGGACCCATCAGCCTGGTGATGGGCCATCAGGACATGCAGGGCACACCTCAGCTCCCTTTGTGTGTGACTGTCTAGAGTAAATTCACAAAGCCCAACTGTGATCCAACCCAGAGTTGTATTCTAGGGACAGGAAGAGGAACAGAATGGTTAAGCAAGAAAATGCCACCTTTCTAAAAGTTGCAATTTAAATACCAACTTCACTGAAGGATGTGTTTTATATTGTGAGTCCAGAGAAACCAACTCTAATTTTCTATCAGCTTCCTATAGGAAGATACACTTGTAAAATGTCACAAGGAATCTCTAATGCTAATCTATGAGAGACATAGGCCTTACAGTAGTGAAAACGTATTTAGCAGTTTTTCATTACCAGGACAAGTGAAACACCAACATACATGTTCTTCCTTTTAAGTACACTGCACCCAGCCCTTGGGGGATGCCTAGGGCCTACCTTAGGGGTGCCTTACATGTAATGAAAGGGAAGGTTTGTGTCTTTCAAGTGGGTGCACTTGTCAGGTCAACATGACAGTTTAAAACTGCCCACACAGGTGCTGCAGTGGCAGGCCTGAGACATGTTTGAGGGGCTACTCAGGAGGGTGGCATAGTCAGTACTGCAAGCCCGCTAGTAGCATTTGACTTACAGGCCCTGGGCACACATGGAGCACTGTGCTAGGGAATTACTAGTAAATCAAATATGCCAATCATGGAGATATCAATTACCATCAGACTTTAGACATAGAGCACTTTCACTTTAGCACTGGCCGGCAAATCCTTACTGCGCAAAATGGCAGTTGTTCATTATCCTAATTAGTCCCTCATCATTGTAACAGGCTGCCATCTCGTATTCATTTTTGCCAGAAACGTTCAAGAAAATACTGAAACCCTGATTATTTTTAGATTTATCTCTTGCCATTCTTTGGCACTTTAGTTTAAGAACTGGGAAGAACTGGGATACTCCTCAGGGAGTGACACACTGCGCTGTATGAGTACAGTTAACATAACATAACACCAATGTTAGATATTGGGTCATTGGTTGAGGGGGGTGAAACCCTACTTGAGCAACAACCACAATTCTTGTTGCAGTGAAACACAAGCAAACCCCAACTTAATGTGTGCTAAAGCCTCTGGTAGCTTGCTACAAAAGCAGTCAAGCTTAACGCAGAGGCAATGTGTAACGTTTACATGCATCACTTCAATTAGTAATAAAGTGAAAACACAATACAAGCAAAATTCATCACCAATTTAGGTAACCAGAGTAAAATTTAATAAATTGTTTCAGACCAAAACAACAAAAATAGAATTAGTAGAACCAGAGATATGCACTTTTAAAGCTTTCTGTGAAAATAATGCCTTGAAGCACAAAGTGCAAACTGTGGTTATCTGCTTGTGCTGGACTGGGACAAATTCACAAGTTCAGGCGGACCACTATGGAGTGCAGGCCTCATACAGGGACCAACTTGGACCCGCTGAACAGAGTACCTTAACTTTATCCATACAGAGCATTGGGAGATCTCGCGTTGAAGATGTGTTGCGCAGCGGAGGTTACGAGGAAGCTGCGGGTCTGTGATGCAGAGTCATGCATCGTCGTTGAGGATACAGTTGATGAGGGGCTTGTGATGCGAAGGCCTGCATCAAGGGTGCATTGCACAGTGTCTGTTCTGGGGAGGTCGCAGATTGCGATCCGAGTTCTGGCATCGGGTATGCATCGCGTTGAGGTGGTTCAGAAGCAGAGCTGCAAGGAGATGGATGGCGCTGCATCAGTTCAGATCAGAGCTGGGATGGCAGAGCACCTTCAGGACCACTTCCAAGGGATCATGCCTCGAGTGGCACCACTTGCTGAATAGGACTCACAGCAGACAGAGTGCAGGTGCTGTATTCAAGGTAGTTGGAGACTTTTCTGTACCTAAGGCTCTGATCAAGAAGCCAGCCCTTGGAGTCATCCTGGTGATCTTGGGTTTAAGATGCAGGTCCAGTCCTTCTCCCTCAAACAGCAGGGAAGCATGGCAGTAAGGCAACAGAGTAACAGTCCTTCTTGCTGAGCAGCACAGCAGTCCTTCTGAGTCTTCCAGGTTCAGAGATTTAGTGAAAAGTTGGGTCTGAGTGTCCATTATTCATTCCGGGGTCCCACTTTGAAGTAGGGAAAGGTTGGGGAGGATTCCACCTGCAGAGGAGTTTAGAATGTCATGCCTCCTTGCCCTTGCCCCAGCTTGTCTGGGGTCACAAATGACTAGTGTCTTACACTTTATGAGTGTGCCCAGGCAGAGCCATTGTGATATGTAAGTGTGGTAGGTGACAGCTCCCTCCTCAACTCAGAGATGCCCTATCCTGCCAACACTACTTCCCCTTGTCTTACTGTCTGGGAGCAATACACAAAGACCAACTGCTAGATACACCTAGTCATGTGACCCAGGATACAAGCTGCAGGCACCGAATGTATGGGACAAGAAAAGGCATCTTTCTAAAAGTGGTATTTTCAGAATTGTGATTTCAAATCCAACTTTAAACACCGAACACGAAATTTCTAACTGCTCCCAATTGAAAGTTATCATGTGTTAAATGGTAGAGGCATGCCTTGCAGTAGTGAAAAATGAATTGAAGAGGATTTCACATCCAGGACATGTAAAAGTTAAAAGTACATGTCCAACTTTTTAAAAACACTGCAACATGCCCTCTGGGCTGTTCAGGGCCTACCTACGGGATGAGTTATATATATATGAAAAATGAAAGTTGAGGTCTGGCAAATTTTTTATTTTGCCAGGTTGAAATGTCAGTTTAAAACTGCACACACAGGCTGCAATGGCATGCCTGAGATATATTTAGGGGCTACTTAAGTGGACGTCACAATAAGTGCTGCAGGCCTACTATTAGCATTTAATTTACAGGTCTTGGGCACATGTAGTATCACTTCAATAGGGACTTACAGGTAAATTAAATGTGCCAATTGGGTGTAAGCCAATTTTACCAGGTTTAGAGAAGAGAGCACCAGCACTTTAGCACCGGTTAGCAGTGGTAAGGTGTACAGAGTCCTAAGTATGGGTAGATGGTAAACTCAGCTCCTCTGGTGGAGTTTGCAGAGTTTTGCCCACTTCATGCTCCACTTGGAGTGTGGAGTTCCAGAAAAACTCTGCCAACTGTCACTTGGCAGAGGTTTTCACGCAGGCAGCTCACCCACGTTAAGTTGGTGAACTAGAAAATTGAGTGCTAGACTGTCTACTGTTAAGATTTCTCAACACTGACAGTCACGGCAGGCCTCTACCGCTTGCATCGAGAAGGCTGCCACTCGCATTGAGAAAGCTGCCTCTCAAGTGGGAAATCTAGTAGAGGATCAGAAAGAAGCAGCGTGAGGGCACTGCTTCATGCTGTTTGCATTGATTGTACAGCGCCGGACAAGTTCAGAGCGCTAAAAATCAGTGCAAGCAGCGCCACGTACCGCATTCCACCACTTGCGGAAGTTCACGGAATCTTGCAGATATTTTAGGTAACTCCGTGGAATCTCAACGAGTTCTGCACACCCCTGGCCCTAAGGCCAAGTAAAACGAGATCCAAAAATGGATGAGTAAGGCAAAATGTTTGTCCTAAGGCTGACAGGTCTAACACAGAGGTTATCTAGGGACTGAAAAAAGGTGGAGTGCTCGTTCTGGCCTACATATTTTGCAATTTGTGTTGATTTGCAATCAAAGCAAATATCCAGTCCTACGTAATGCAAAAGCAAAGAAATTCATTAGGCAGTTTAATTGATTTGTTTTCCTTGTTTTCTGATCTAAAGTCTAAAAGCTAAAGTTAGTACACATTACAGAGTGCATCTACATGCAGATAAAGTTATATGTGCAGGGTAAGAAGAAGAATAAACGTAAAAATTAGTTTGGGACTTTAATGTTTTAACCTATACTCTGGATAACTTTACTTGAGGCATTCTCAGTTAAAACATCTTCAATTTGGTTCTATTCATGTGTTGCTAAAGAAGGAAAATGACACTTAATATTTAACAAGTTCTGTAGATTGGTTGGATCGCCTAGTGATACTCCTCTAGAGTTGCTGTGGTTAGAATTCACAAGGATGTCTAAAGTGAAATTTGCAGACCAGTCTGCTGTATTATGCTATGTTCACATGAATAACTTAGCTAATGAAACATGAGCATCTTATGTATGGTTTCATGTTATAATAAGGAAAAGTTGATTATTTTCATATCTTTAATGGTGAATTTAAAGCATGCACTAAATACATCTAATCTTTACAATGGCTGAAATTGGTCTGCTATCGGCAAAGTCTGAAATTAAGACATAATAAATGTTAATAAAGACTACACTTTTTTAAAAACACCAGGCTGTCTTGGGGTGATTAAACTTTAGGAATGGTTTACAAGAATCAAATAAGATGTAGATTATTGCAACTAAAACTACATTGGATTGATGCTCTACCTATTACTTGGAAGAGTATGGAAGGGAAGGAATAACATGCTGGTTATATGTCTGTACCACGATTGCCCGCAGGATTGCAGGAGGAAGTTGGTCAAAGTTTTTGGAGTGTAAGTTGATACCAATTACCAAGGCCAAAGGAATGTGTGATCAAAATGAAGGCAAATGAACATGCTCAAGTGTCGCACTTTATAGAGATGGGTAAAATTGAGGAAATGCTGCTCTTATATTAGGCTATGTAAATAGGTATTGTAATCTGATATAGATAAATCAACTGGTAATGACTTCTTATTCTTTGATGAACTAGTACACTTTTTTTAAAACTGTGTAACAAACACTTTGAAATGACTAATTACTTTTTTTCAGTTTACACATTTTCTAATGGATTGGCTGCTTACGCTTTTAAAGGATTTTCTTTACAGACAATGAACAGTACTAACTGAATACTACTACTATGGCAACTATTGCTGTATACTGTTAATACAAAAAATAAGATGACAGACTCTACAGTTACTCGTCATGCTACTTTAGCTGCTACTACTACATTACCATTACAACTGTTAGAATTAAGATTCCTGGTTGGCGGAGGTATGCACCCAAGCCAGGCAGGCACCACCACTCTAGTCAGGGTAAGCTAAGTGCACGCTAAAAGATAGCATATGCTTAACTTCTGGTAGCTTAGCACAGAACAGTCAGGCTTATCTGAAGAAGCAATGTGTAATATATTTGTGCAAAACACACACAATGAATATACAACAAAAAGAATCCACGCGGGTTTAAAAAAATAGATTCCTATATTCTGAACAAAACAAGTCCAAATTTACAAAACAGAAATCCAATAAGTACTAGTTGAAATATCCATTTTTAAAGAATAACTGAAAAATAGTTCTTGAAAGCAAATATCATGTTAGGGCTTACTTGAGGTCGTGCTGGACTGGGGCAAGGTCAATATTTCGAGGCGACTGCAATGGGTCGCAGGCCGGCTACAGGACCCATGCAGGTCCCAGTGAACAAAGTATCTTCTCCTGGTCACAACAGTGAGATACTGGGCGCAGTCGAGTGATGTGTCAATATCGATCCCACAGTGATGGCGATGCCTTGGATCGGCAGACAAGTCTCTGAGCCAAGATGTGTTGGTTTCAAAGTGTGATGCACTGGGTTTCTCAATGCAGTCGAGGGGATGCGTCGATCTCTCCAAACTGCTATGGTGGCAATATGCGGTTCCGATACATCGCAGCTCTCAAGTAGATGCGCTGTTTTTGAGAGCAATGCGCTGATTCTTCTACCGCAACCAGTTTACCGGTTTTGCTACACGCAGACAGGCGATGCGTTGATGTCCGTGTTGCAAGTTTCTGGGTCCACTTCCAGTGAACCAGGCATAGGGGCAGGGGTTAAGACTTTGATATACCGGAGTCTCAAGCAACAGGAGGCAAGCCAACAGCCCTTGGAGCACACTTGGAGAAAAGGCAGAGTCCAGCTCTCCTTCAGCAAAGTCAGAGAGCAGCAGGCAGCAGGGCAACACAAGAGAAAAACAGGCCTTCCAGGGGAGAAGTCCAAATATGTTTCCTGTAAGCAGCACAGCAGTTCTTCTGACAGAGTTTGTTGTAGGTTCAGAAGTATCTGATTTGATGGGGTTAGAGACCCAGTACTTGTACCCAAAAGTGCCTTTGAAGAGGGGGGTGACTGCAAAGAGTGGTCTTTGAAATGCACACGTGGTATTTCAACCAAGTCCTGTCTGCCAGGCTATCTGTGGGGGGTGATCATTCCTTTGTGTGGGGTCAGGCTACTACCCGTTGAAGTATAAGTGCCAGCCTCACCCTCCCTTTCTGTCCAGGAAAGGCCATCAAAATGCAGATGCATGTAGATGGTTACCCATCCACACCTAGCCTTTCTGTGTTTGTGGCAATCAGGAGGGAATGAACAAAGTGCAGCTGTCACCCAGTCCAGACGTGTATTGGACACAAGCTGCAAGGCACACAGAGCATTGAGAGGAGCGAAATGTCCACTTTCCAAAAGTTCAATACCTATACTGGGTAATGGGCCCTTAAACAGACAGCAAGGCTAGGCCACTACAAGTTCAAAAAAACATATAATCTGCCAATAACGACTTAGAAACTTAGGGGCATATGTATGAAACTCCCGTTTTGCGAATCTCAAATTGCGATATTTTGCGATTTGCAGTTTGAGATTCGCAAATCGGTATGTAAAAAAAAAAATTGCAAATGTTTAGCGATTTCCTATTCGCAAAAAAGTCTCAGAAACATCAATTGCGATTCCTTAATTGTAAAATTCGCAAATTAAGAAATCGCAAAAACGGGAATCTGCAATACAGGTGCAGCCTGATGACATCACAAACAGGAAGTGGGAGTGATTTCCTGCACCTGCTTACCTGAGCCACACCCAGAGGCTGTTTGGAGAGTGTGAGGAGGCATCCCAGGAGAGAACAAACACCAGTGGAGTCCAACAAGCAACATGAGGGCAAGGATGCATAGAAGAGGAAAAGAAAACAAAAGTTTTCTGACAAGGAGCAGGAGGTCCTCATAGAGGAGATGGTATGCAGCCATGAGCTCCTTTTTGGGAAAAAGGCACTGCGCGTCCCAGAAGCAAGGAAACGCAAAATCTGGCTGGACATTCAACAGAAGGTGAATGCTGTGGGAGTGACCAATCGCACCATCGAGGAATTGCGCAAGCGATGGTATGATATGCGGCAGAGGTCGGAGGAGAGGGTGCCAGTCAGACTAAAGGATACAAACCAGACTGGGGGAGGACCATCCACAGCAGTACAGCCAACACCCCACGAGGAGCTTGTGGAGTCCACTCTCCTGCCTGAGAGCGTCAGTGGTGTGGCTGACATTGACAGCTCCAACCCTGCATCCAGCAGCCAAGTTAAGATGCATGCAAAATCAATCTGCACTTATCCCCATCCCATGCACACTTCCCCAAATGTGCTAAATATCCTCACAAAATGTCATTCCAGTCCAAGTCTTACAGCACACCCAGCAATGCATCATGGAACTTGTAGTAATATGTCTGACAGTGTGTCCATGAGACATAGGAAATCTAATGCAACATGTGGGTTGGGGATAAGTGAATGATTCAGTGTCAGAAGTTAGCCGATACAAACTGTAGAAACTTTATTGAGTGCAAATTGCAGACAAAGACATAAACTCATGTAGTCCCCTTTACATCCACAGCACAATCCAGGGCACGTGATGACAGTGTAGAGCAGAGGTCTTCAAACTTTTGTAGGTTGAGCCCCCCCAACTGAATTTTTTGAAATGTCGGGCCCCCCCACCACCTGACAGAAATTTCACCCGCATATTCCGGGCCATATCCGGCAAATAATGTTCAACGCAATAGGAGTTTAGTGAACTGTAAGTTTGCGAGTGGGTGTGGTTAATGACAGAGTCTTATTACACAGCTCAAAACAAAATGTTCCAAGATAAAATGTGTGCAAATTGTTTTTACTGGGATGCTTTGTTTTACACATGACAGATTGATAAAAACACCACCAACATTAATGTGACGGGTGTGCCTGTTTTTCACCACAGAGACGGTCAATCTGTGGATGGATTTTTCTACTGCCATCCTCAGGTTGTGCTCCACATCCAGTCTTGAACGGTACTTAGTCTTTAATACCGCAAGTGCTGAGAACCCAATCTCACATAAATACGACAAGCTGAAAGGCAAGAGAGTTTTGATAGCAGTTTCTCTCAAAGCTGAATATTCTGCAGACATTTTCAGCCAAAACTCTCCCAGTGAGACTTTGCTGAAATGCATCTGCAGAGTGCGGTCACTTTGGAGATCAATGAGTTCCTCCTGCATACAAATCGGGAGATGGCTTGCAGGGCCGGACTGGGAACCAAAACCGGCCCTGGCAAAGTGCTCGGCAGCCCCGCCTCCCTCCTTCCCGGAGGGTTGTGGGTGCCGCCGAGCTCTTTGCCAGGGCCGGTTTTCGGCCGATTTTGTTACAGGGCTGATATGCTGCAAAAACGGCCCTGTAAAAAAAAACGGCTCCCAGGGGCCCATAACCGGCCACCACCCCTGCGGCGCACCGGGGGATTGCCCGGTGCCCGCTACGGCCAGTCCGGCCCTGATGGCTTGCTCTGCCAGAAATGGTTGAAAGACACAGTCATTGAAGTGATCGTTGTCCTCAGGAAAATACTTTTGCAAACTGTCCCTGAGAGATGTCAGGTGATTTTTTATTATCTCAGCAACACTTGGAAGTTCACACTCAGTCTCCGCAAGTGCATCTACTAAACATGGAAATTGCTCAAACAGGCCATCTTCAACTAGTCTTCTCCATAATTCAAGCTTCTTCTTGAATGCAGTTATTCTTTTATTCATGGTAAAAGAAGTCATATCAGCTCCTTGCAGCGACAGATTCAGGGAATTTAATTTCTCAAAAATGTCAGCAAGGTATGCTAGAAGCACAAGCCAGCGGGAATTGCATAGCTGTTCTGCTTTGCAGGGGTCCAAACACAGAAGAAACTGCCGTACTTCGTTTCTTAATTCGAAGATGCGAGACAGCACTTTCCCCCTGGACAATCACCGCACTTCTGTATGAAACAGCAAGCCATCATGCTCGGCTCCCATTTCTGCACATAAAATTGCAAATAGACGAGCTCTTGGGGAATGGGTCTTTATCAAATTTACTATTTTTATAGCAGAATTCAGCACATACTCTAGTTCGCTGTTCATGTTTCGAACAGCAAGGGCTTTCCGGTGTATTATACAGTGAGTCCACAGAATATGTGGAGCCACTTTCAATACATTAGCTTTTAGGCCAGCCCTAGCACCACACATTGAAGGAGCACCATCTGTGCAGATTCCAACACAGTTTTCCCATGTTAAGCCATGGATATTCAGGAAGTCATTGATAATGGCAAACAAATCGGATCCTGTTGCCCGCCCCTTGATTGGCTTGCAAAATAAAAAATCTTCTAATACTAGTGTTTCATGACAGTAACGAACATAAGCAATTAAATGGGCATCCTTTGACACATCAGTTGCTTCATCCAGCTGCAATGCTTCATCCTGCTGCAAACAAACAAACTTGATTTCAGCCGGGCTATGAGCTGTCCCTGGATATCTTCTGACATGTCAGAGATGCGGCGGCAAACTGTTGTGTCTGAAATGGGTATACTTTTTAACTTCTCTGCTGCTTTTTCACCAAGGCATTGTCCTAGCTACGTCGAGCAATGCTGGGAGAATCACCTTTTCTCCATCTACAAAGGGCATTTTGTTTTTGGCAATGTGGTATGCTACTTGGTATGAGGCTTTTAATGCATTAGCAGGAGTATTTGCCACATGTTTCACTGCTTCTTTCTGCTGAGTTATCTCTTGCAACTTCCTGGCAAAAAAATCTCTGCTTTTTCCTGCTAGAGACCCATGTTTCGTTTCAAAGTGACGTCTTAATTTGGTTGGCTTCAAGCTGTCGTTAGCTAAGATCATGCCACAAACCACACACTGTGGTCTACTTTCTCCACTAACAGCAATGCAGGTGAAACCAATATCCAAATAGGAGGAATCATATTTCCTTGTTTTTGCAGCTTTTCTCTCTCCATCTGTTTCTGTTTCAGCCTTTCGCTTGAGCACTCTACCATCCTTTAGGAGCAGAAAACGATCCATATCAAATGCCTGCTTAACCTAAGATACAAAATGTGAAGCTGCATGTTAATGAAAAGTACATGGCTGCAATTGTACAGCTGCATGAGGTACGGGAGGTTTTTAACTTTGTAGTTTAAAAAAATATATCTTAAAAAAAAATCTTCTTATGGTTTAAATAAAATAAATTTGGATAAAAGAATCATTCTGTGGTAGGTGGATAAAAAGTAATTCCAGCTCATCCAGGCTTTAAGTAGGTGCTCCCAATATTGATCCAGTATGTATATGCTGTATACCACCGATGAGGCTCTGCAAGTTACTTGTTCAAAGGTTAGTGAGGGCAAACTTCAGCACTGCCCCTTCACCCATCATTCAAAAACAAATGCATACCTTCTTATTCACTTCCTCAGATGTTTCTTCTGCTTGAATAGGAGTCCTCGGCCTAGCGATCAAGTAGCTTTTTCCCTTGCAATGAAGAGAAAATGTTTAAGACATATTACTTGCATGTTCTCAGTATGTTCGCTCGAGACACCATGAAAGCTCGAGAGATCAAAATCAGAGATGGGCAAGGGAGTGAATGGCATGCCTAAAAGTTACTTGCTGCCTTATCTTAAGGGCAAATAAAATACGCCATGATCTGCAAGTTATTAGTTGAAGGCCTGATGCAAGTTAAAAATTTGATTTCTGGCAAGGCCACATTAGCAGTTCCTTCTTGCACTTGTGCACAGAATCACAACTGGCACTTGTGACTAATGTAATGTGCACTCTGCAGAGAAGCACAGGATTGGATGCGCATGCATTTATAACAACTTTAGGACCCAGTGACAGGCACTGTGAGAAACTTGCACTGCCTTTGATTCTCAACTTCGGAGGTCATAATTGTGGTTTTTGGACTATTTAAGTATGGGCGCATAATTTGCATGGAGCCCTGGCCTTTGCTCATACATCTACTGCATTAAAAAGGGTTCATACAACATGTGCAGCTGAATGGCATCTGGAACAGAACAAGGAAGGCTCCTGGGATACAATCAAAAAGGGTTCATACAACATGTGCAGCTGAATGGCATCTGGAACAGAACAAGGAGGGCTCCTGGGATACTCCGTGCCGCCACTCTGTACCTTTTTTTAAAATTTGTATTAAAAATATAAATCTCTCCTATGCCAAAGCTAAGGCTCCATTGGTTAAGACACCACCTTGATATATTGGGAAAAATTGAAGGGCGAAAATGAGGAGTGTGTTGTCTGAATGTAGGGTGCATTCCCATACACTTGATGTCAGCATGTCATTTCCGGCGGCGTAGGATGTCACACATAAGTTAAACCAGCGCTATTATGGCATTACCCAGGGATCGAGGGAACAAATAACGTGCTGATCCTGCAACAAACTACCAGTTTTATGATTAGGGTTGCCTGCTCATTATTTTGATGTCCCAGCCGGTACAAAAATAAGCAGTCACCTAAAGCGGTATTTTCAGCACTTATATGTGCATACTTCACACAGCAAATAGAAATAGAAGGCACTTTAAATTGTGTTCTAGGGCGGCCTGAAAGATCCATGACTGAAAGGGAACAAAGACAGAAGATAAATACATACTTCTTTATTTATAACCCATATTTAGCGCCAAGACAAGCAATTTGCAGGGTGTTCATACAACACATGGCTGGCATTTTTATTTTGGCAACTTGAAGCCCTTCTAGTCCTGTGGGTGTTGCTGCCTGCCTGTATAATTCTAAAAAAAACTACGTATTTTCCAGCTTGGCTGCTGTGCTCTTCTAAATGCAGCCCAAGTGCAACATTCGCCACAATTGCCTGGGATCCCTATGTAATTGTCGAACTCCAGCTCAGGAATATTTTAGAGAAAGTTAAACATTTCCCAAATATTTACAAACAGGTTTGGAATAGTGTAATTTAGATTCTCTGTGCAGACCCTGGGGCTGCTTCCCTAAAGGTACCTCTGAATACATCCCCCTGGGATGGTGGTGCACCCCCCCTTAATTGATAAACTCTGAATTAAGTGTACCCGAACACCTCATTCCACATTTTGCATGTCACACCATTGCCCACAAATCTTTCGGTGTTTCCATGTGTAGGACTCTTACAGTCAATTGGTCTCCTGAGAAGTGCAGAGCTGCCAAGGTTTCAGATTGCTATGTGTGACATTTCCATGATGTTAGTGCCTTATGAGTGACATTTCAACGACTATGACACTTTCTCGCAAGCAAAATCAAGCAAAGAAGATGAGGGAAACAAATATTAGAAATCACACTCAGCTGAGCAAGGAGAAACTCTTAAGAAGTCACTGAACTAAAGTGTGCAACAGGACTCAATACTTCATGACTAGGTAAAGCACTTGGTAGATGTTTCATTGAGACATAGAAGTGGTCCTAAAATCTTACCAAATAAAACAATAAAAAATACTTCCAATTTTTGTTTGATTCTTGAAACCGCCTGTACTTAATGAGTTTCACAGATATGTGCGCTTTCCCACCATATATTTTTACAAGTCCCTTTGTGAAGCATACGTTTGGATACCTGACCTAATGAAGAACCATCAGTGAATGAGGATTCCCACTTTTCACTAATTTTCATGGTTATTCTATCTCTAGTTAGCATTTCCACTGTGAGACTGACATTAATTTACTATTAAACCGAAACTCTCAACCAGCTCTAATTTTTCAGCAAGCATTGGAGTTACAGAATATACTTTTACTTTTTATCCCATACTTGCCATGCTAAAATCGCAATTACAAGTCCAAGAATGCAAAACTGTCTTGACTAAAATGGCAGGAATGGCCAATATGTTCTGAATGACATGGAGGCTACTTGGAAGCTATTCAAAACAAACGTTTTTACCTCTGCTCAAATAAAAACTGCTTTGGAAATTGTGTGCAACAGCTGAAAATCCCCAGTGGTTGCTACTGCTAATAGAAAGCCAAAACCAACATCATTGCCAGCTCCACACCATCCCTATGCAAACTGTGCAATGATGTTGATTTTGGCTTTTTATTAGCAGTAGCAACCACTGGGGATTATCAAATAAAGATTTATAGATGAGGGTAGTAGGTCTGCAGCTGCAGACTCGGAAGTGGTCTAGCAGCTTCATGCAAAGCGTCTCACCCGAGAAATCCCCAACATAAATACATTTTAAAACAATTTAAAAGGATGGTGACATGTTTAACACTCGAGAAAAAATAATGATCGATTGCACACTGATATGTGTAGTCCCTCCTACGTAATTGGAAAAGACAAACCAGATTGTGAGAAACACACAAGCACGGTACTCACTCTGGACATGGGACTGATCTCAAAAGTTCTTCAGCCTTCTTACTCTTTACCTCGAATAAGACTAGGAACCTTGTAAGCGCTACAACAGCCTGCTTTCACTTGCCAGACGTGCGCTATATAGCTGACAGTAAAAATACAGGCTTGGGTTTGCAAAGGCTGCACTGTGGGATGATGACATTTGTAAGTGAAGAAATAAGCAATGTATGGGGGTACCATTGCAGGGACCACGTTCAGGCTAGAAAACTTCCCTTCTGTAACATTCATGTGCCCTCCGCCTCAGACGCTGATATAATGAGTAGGCAAGGGATTTGTGCGAGCTGCGAGAGGAATCTGAACCACTGCAAATGAAAACTGCAAATGCAATTGGAGCTAATTAGGCCTATGTGCAGGCACAGAATACAAATTTAAAGAAGGTGGTTTGAGTGAGAATATGGTTGAGCACTTTATCGAAAATCCAAGCTCATGGTAAGCGTATCAGGAATTATATCGGTTACGATATTTACACACTTACAAAATCAAATTACAAGCAATAACATGCTCACATTTTAAAACAAGCCTCAAACACTTCTCTATAGAATTCCGCCACTTCTCCTCAAGAAGTCGGCCGTCTCCTACCTGACTGTACAAATTCCTGGGTCCAGTATAAACTAGTGCAGCCAATCAGCAGGACGAATGCTCAGACTCTGCCCTTGATAGGAACATGATCGCACACCACAACATACTAATTCAAGGCTGTGGTGAGCGTAAGGGGGAATCACAGACAGTGTGCTGTGGCTTCCGTGATCTAGAGGAAAGCGCCTCTGACAGGCATAGTCCCAGCACTGACCAGTACAATATATATTTCATACATGCCAACATTTCAGAAGAGCAAAGTGGGATATTCTTTAAAAAACAAAATCGGGAGAATGGGGCCTTGAATCGGGTTACTGTCATGAATGGGCCTTGGAAGTGTGCTGCTGCAGGATTGGACATCTGAAACGCAAATGCACGTTTTTTTCTTACCTTTCAGAAGCATGGAGCGCAATGGCAGGCAGAGAGAGGGTGATGCAAGTGTTCTGCACTCACTGGCCTGGCAGGTTGCTGGCAGTGCATATACCAACCCCCCCCCCCACACCCCCACCTGTGTGGCAGCCCAGGCACACACACAGCCGCCCCCGAGTACTTCACAGGTCTTTTAAAGACCATTCGCTTGTTAATGGGGCTTTGCTGGTTTTTCACCCCTTCTAGAGCCCCTGCATCGCCACTGACAATTGCTGGAAGAATTAGCATGTTACACAACACCAAGCCCTGTCTGCTGAAACCCCGAGGAATCGGGTTTTTGCTTGCAGGAATCAGGAGGCGGGAGACTAGCCTTGAAATCGGTAGTCTCCCGCCTGAATCGGGAGAGTTTACATGTCTAACATTTTATCACCACTGGTATTTTAAACATCGTTCGTCGTTGGTTGTCTGTCAATCAAAGTAAAACATAATACATTCATATACATATCATGAGCTCAGGTAAAAGAGAGAGGATCGAGGCACGTTCGGCAATATAAAAAAAACTTAGCAATTAAAAACTCTTCCAAATCTTACACGCACCAAAAACCCGGGGCGAAGAAGCGGGACAATTCGACGTAAAATATCAGAAATTGTGACATTGGAGACGGATGGCTCTGCCCTGAGAGTGAGTAAGTTTGAGAGAGAGACTCGTCAGCAGCAATGACAGCAACAAAGATGAAACTATTCTGAGGAATTGCATCCTTCTGGAAAAACGCCTCATTGCCCAAATCCTCAAACCTTTAATGACCAACTCTAGGCATCATGTGAGCGAGGGTTGTCAGGACGTGATCCCGCTGTCTACCAGCTGTAAGGATGGAACTCTTAGTCTGCCTTGCAGGGCTCAGGGCGGGGGAAGTGTTAAGGGACATAGCGAACTGGGCGCATCAAAAGTAGCCATCGAGGTGATTAGTATACAACTGAAAAAATAAAGTGCTGTGCGCGAGGATGCTTTTAGGCGGCTAATGGGTTCAAAACTTCAGTTACGGCCGAATATCAGCCAAACATTCCCCCCCCCCCCCCCTTCGAGAAAGCCCTCTTACCAGATTTCTGCAGTCCTTCACAGCAATACGACGGGAAAACGCAGGGAAGCCTTCACAGGAAACCAGGGAGAAAAGGCAACAAAACGTGAAATGCAGGAGCTATATGCCCGCAATTTTCGCGGCACTTCCTGGAATCTCAGCTGCTGCCCCCCTCATTGGTGGAACGTCACTGGTGACGTTTCTGTGTGCTGATTGGAGAAAGCGGGAGCAGCAGCCAATCAAAACTTCCTATTCGAAATGGGTGATAACTTGCGAGGTGGGACGCGGAAAAATAACACCACAAAGGTAAGATTTCCGGGAGGAGTGCGCGCCCACCCTGGGATGGTGGTGCGCACCCCCTGGGGGGCGCGCCCCACAGATTGAAGAACACTGGTGTAGAGGGAGAGGAGCCTGCACATCCTGAGGACTCCAGTGATGATACGGAGCACACACCAATCCTGCGCAGGAAGCGCAAACATGTGCCCCCACTGCCTCCATTTGAGGATGACATACCGGCCACAGGGGAGGACAGTGACAGAAGAGAGGGGAGTCAGGGTGTGTCACACATGCCCAGTCATGACACACCAAGGCCAAGCATTCCACCACAGGATAGACGCAGGTCAAGGCCCAGGAGCAGCACTGCCACTGAAGCGGAGGAAACCGTATTTTCTGGGCTGGAACACAGCATGCTGCAGGAACAGTGCCTGCAAAGTAAATCTTTGAGGTCAATAAATAGGCAGCTATGCCGTATTCACAAAGATCAGCAAAACATGGGGGAGGGCATCATGGCCATGGCAGGTGCCATCCGTGACCTGTGTGACACTCTGAGGCACAACCAAGCCGCCAGTGACAGGGCTGCCTGACGTGCCAATGCACGCCTGCACACTTATACCAAGGCCGTGAACCGCCTCTGCACCACCACCAGCACTCTGACACGCAGAAGCGTCACAATGCAGGTAGAAATGGCGCACTGCTGTCAGGACATAGCCAGAGGGCTAGCACAGGTCACCAGTGCAGTGGAGCAGCTGCAGACGGCCAACTCAGGTGGCAGCGCTCTCATGGCCTCTGCGGAGAGTGAAGAAACCTCTAGTAGGAGCAGCATCACTCCTACATTGCCTGGAGAAAGACGGCGCAGTCGAGACAGGGGGCAGGACCCAGGAACACCATGGAGGGCACTCAGCCTGGACGCCAAACACCACCAATGCGTCACCAAAGGAGGTGAACTGTCCAGTGACAATGAATCAAAAAAGGGTGAAGTAACCCAACTATGCAGATTGCACAGTTACTTGTGCCGTACCTGCACTGTGTGCATAACATGTGCTGGGTACAGCTACACTTTTAATGATTGTGAAGTGTGAATAAACACAGCACACATTAGAAAGATTTTTTGTCTCATGTCATCATTGCTCACCTAGAAGTAGTTTTGTGTGATCTCAGTCCGTCTCTGGCATCCAGCAGCTGCCCCGACTCCTGAAGCTGGTCTGCCAGGGGGAGCAGGCCAATCGTCATCCGATGTGTCTGTGTCTGTTTGGAGAGTGTGAGGAGGCATCCCAGGAGAGAACAAACACCAATGGAGTCCAACAAGCAACTTGAGGGCAAGGATGCAGAGAAGAGGAAGAGAAAACACAAGTTTTCTGACAAGGAGCAGGAGGTCCTCATAGAGGAGATGGTATGCAGCCATGAGCTCCGTTTTGGGAAAAAGGAACTGCGCGTCCCAGAAGCAAGGAAACGCAAAATCTGGCTGGACATTCAACAGAAGGTGAATGCTGTGGGAGTGACCAATCGCACCATCGAGGAATTGCGCAAGCGATGGTATGATATGCGGCAGAGGTCGAAGGAGAGGGTGGCAGCCAGACTAAAGGATGCAAACCAGACTGGGGGAGGACCATCCACAGCAGCACAGCCAACACCCCAGGAGGAGCTTGTGAAGTCTACTCTCCTGCCTGAGAGCGTTGGTGGTGTGGCTGACATTGACAGCTCCGACCCTGCATCCAGCAGCCAAGGTAAGATGCATGCAAAATCAATCTGCACTTATCCCCATCCCATGCACACTTCTCCAAATTTGCTAAATATCCTCACAAAATGTCATTCCAGTCCAAGTCTTACAGCACATCCAGCAACGCATCATGGAACTTGTAGTAATATGTCTGACAGTGTGTCCATGAGACATAGGAAATCTAATGCAACATGTGGGTTGGGGATAAGTGAATGATACAGTGTCAGAAGTTAGCCGATACAAACTGTAGAAACTTTATTGAGTGCAAATTGCAGACAAAGACACAAACTCATGTAGTCCCCTTTACATCCACAGCACAATCCAGGGCACGTGATGACAGTGCAGAGGGAGAGGAGCCTGCACATCCTGAGGACTCCAGTGATGATACGGAGCACACACCAATCCTGCGCAGGAAGCTCACACATGTGCCCCCACTGCCTCCATTTGAGGATGACATACCGGCCACAGGGGAGGACAGTGACAGAAGAGAGGGGAGTCAGGGTGTGTCACATATGCCCAGTCAGGACACACCAAGGCCAAGCATTCCACCACAGGATAGACGCAGGTCAAGGCCCAGGAGCAGCACTGCCACTGAAGCGGAGGAAACCGTATTTTCTGGGCTGGAACACAGCATGCTGCAGGAACAGCACCTGCAAAGTAAATCTTTGAGGTCAATAAATAGGCAGCTATGCCGTATTCACAAAGATCAGCAAAACATGGGGGAGGGCATCATGGCCATGGCAGGTGCCATCCGTGACCTGTGTGACACTCTGAGGCACAACCAAGCCGCCAGTGACAGGGCTGCCCGACGTGCCAATGCACGCCTACACACATATACCAAGGCCGTGAACCGCCTCTGCATCACCACCAGCACTCTGACACGCAGAAGCGTCACAATGCAGGTGGAAATGGCGCACTGCTGTCAGGACATAGCCAGAGGGCTAGCACAGGTCACCAGTGCAGTGGAGCAGCTGCAGACGGCCAACTCAGCGCTCTCATGGCCTCTGGCGAGAGTGAAGAAACCTCCAGTAGGAGCAGCATCACTCCTACATTGCCTGGAGAAAGACGGCGCAGTTCGAGACAGGGGGCAGGACCCAGGAACACCATGGAGGGCACTCAGCCTGGACGCCAAACACCACCAATGCGTCACAGAAGGAGGTGAACTGTCGAGTGACAATGAATCAAAAAAGGGTGAAGTAACCCAACTATGCAGATTGCACAGTTACTTGTGCCGTACCTGCACTGTGTGCATAACATGTGCTGGGTACAGCTACACTTTTAATGATTGTGAAGTGTGAATAAACACAGCACACATTAGAAAGATTTTTGGTCTCATGTCATCATTGCTCACCTAGAAGTAGTTTTGTGTGATCTCAGTCCGTCTCTGGCGTCCAGCAGCTGCCCCGACTCCTGAAGCTGGTCTGCCAGGGGGAGCAGAGCAATCGTCATCCGATGTGTCTGTATCGGTCACATCAATTGTGGTGCATTTCCTCATAGCCATGTTATGGAGCATTGCACAGCTTGCCATGATTTTACAGCAGGTCTCAAGGCTGTATTGCAATGCGCCTCCACTTTTATGCAGGCACCGGAACCGGCTCTTAAGGATTCCAAACATACGCTCAATGACGCAGCGTGTAGATCTGTGTGCCCTGTTGTATCTCCTCTCACTTGCATTGGCTGGATCCAGATACGGGGTCAGGATGAAGTCCCGCACTGCATACGCACTGTCACCTGCAGGGATAGACACAATAGGTAAGTCAATGTCCCCACCCCCCAGTGATGTAGTGGATGTATGGATGTGTGCCATGTATTTACCTAGCCGGTATCCCTCCCCAAACTCTCCAGCACTCAGATGTCTGTGTATTCCACTGTGTCTAAAGATGAAAGAGTCATGTGTACTTCCAGGGTATTTGGGTACGATGTCATTGATGATATACTTTGCGTTGCACACAATCTGTATATTGAGGGAATGGTAGCATTTACGGTTTCTGTAGACATATTCAGTTGCTGATGGGGGTGTGATGGCCACATGGGTCCCATTGATGCAGCCAATGACGTGCAATCTGGTAGAAGTCAAGTTTGGTTTGCTGTAATGCCTGTTGGGCGGTGGGGAAGTATATGTGATGTGAGAGCCTCTGTAGCATTGCATCTAGAAAGTCATGAAAGAAGTGCGAAAGTGCACTCTGTGACACCCCACCAACCTCCGCTATGACCCGTTGAAAACTCCCTGACGCCAGGAGGTGCAGGGAGCACAGGACCTGCACATGTGTGGGAATTGTTTGTGTCCTGCGTGTAGGGTGTTCCAAGTAGGGTTTCAGCTCCTCAATCAGGTCCAATATGGTCTGTGGGTGCAGCCTGTACTTGTCATGGATGTCCTCTTCAGTGTGCTGGAGCAGAGTGATGCGCAGCCTGAATATACGTTCCTGTCTCATTCTCCTCTGTGCAAGAGCCCGAATACGCAGCCTCCTGGCTATCACAAACAGTGCAGCCATTGTGGTTGGTTCTGTTGCATTGTGGGGTGGTTTAAGTACCTTGCACCTGTTTACCACCTGCATGCACTTGGTGTTAATTGCGATTTCTTATTTTGCGAATTTCGTTATTTTGCAATTCGCGATTTCTTCATACATTTGCTTGTGATTTCTTAATTTGTGATATACTTTTTGCGAATTTCGCAAACTGAGAATATCGCAATTTAAGAAATCGCAAGCATAATCGCAATTTTTGAGTTTCACAGCCTAAGAAATCGCTAATTTAGTGATTTCTTAATTTGCACTAGAAATGTGTGTCATACATATGAAATTGCAAATATTTAGTCGCAAACGCTGATTTTTGCGATTCGCAGCGTTTGTGACTAAAATTTGGTTTCATACATATGCCCGTAAGACATTTTCATTTTCGTTCATGATCACTATATTTGATACCAGTGATCACTTTTTAATTTCTTCTTCTTTTTTTCTTTATACCATTTAGGCTGAGCAAGTGTTAGACCTGTCAGCCCTTTGGGTGGTCCCTCCTCATCATTATTTATTTTGTCCCACTTTTGCCTCAAACCCTGTTTGAATTTTTCCTTTTTGGGAACCACCAGACTTTTTCGTGTTGCTACAGATTCAGGGAGCCATTTTAGCTACCCCTGAAACTTCTGTCTGAGGGCCTGAAGCACAAAATGGTGGCCACCTGTGACATCACCAGCATCCACTGGAACCTACCAGCACCTTCCAGAACATTCCAGGAGATTCCAGAACTCTGTGACAGTTGGAGACCGTTTAGAATGTTGGGAGGATAAGAGAGGCAGTTGGCAGTTGGAGCTGGCAGTTGGCACCTGACTGGTGAAGAGAGAGGAGCACAACAGTGAAGGAGGAAGGAGTGAAGCAGCAGGGGTGGAAACTTGTGCCTGGAGTGGGGTCCATAAACCCACCCTTGATACTTGTCCCTACTGATGGATCCCAGCCTATAGCCCTGTGTGGGAAGAAGACAGAAGAAACTTATCCTAAGGACCTGGACAGCGGGAACAGGCCTTAGAACCAAGAAAACAGCAAGATTCTGACCTGAGAACTGGTTTCCCTGGAGTCCGGCGTCGAGTAGCCTGAAGACCTGGAGCCCGAGGTGGAGAAGCGGCGCTGACTGAAGTAGCAGACGTCGTACCCGGAGCCGCCTGAGGTCGTGAGAGGGCACCGACGGAGGTCGTGAGGAATACCAGAGGTTGAGGAGGAAGTGAACCGAGGTCGAGCGAGCGGCATCATCGGAGGAGTGAAGTCCGCCCTCCGGAGTCGTCGGAGACCGAGGTAGAGGAGCACCGGAGGTCGGGAGTGAGGATCGCACTCCGGAGTCGCCCGGAGCCTGTGAGGAGGAGCACCGGAGGTCGGGGGTGAGGATCGCACCCCGGAGTCGCCGGAAGTCGACATCGAGGCCAGGCCGGCCGACGTCATCGGAGCCGAGAGCGCCATCGGACCGGAGCCGCCCGAAGTCGACATCGTGAAGAGACTGCCCGACGCCGTCGAATCGGAGGTCGAGATCGAACCGAGGCCACCGACATCGGACCGGAACCGCCTACCGGCGTCGTCAAAGAACTGACATTGTGCCGAGGCCGCCGAGACCGAACCGGAACCGCCTCACGGCGTCGACACGACTCCAGCGGCGTCGGAACATCAGAAAAAGGGCAGTAAGTGGAGTAGAGGGCGCCTAAGGCCCTGTGGAGACCTGAGAGACTGCTCTAAGGGGCTAGGGAGGTGCTGAAACCAACCTGACTGTGCAAGGGGTGAACTGGGACTAACCTAGAGAGGTTGTGTGGAGAGAGAAAGCCAGGGCACTGGTATTCCCCCCTTTGATCTACCTCAGATTAGGCCTCAGCCTTGTCCCAGCCAGGGAGTAGCCCCCCTCAAGCCTTCCACAACCCTACAAGCTGTGCCTGGGCCATATCAGCCCTTAAGAAGTGAAGTGTCATCTAATTACATGAGTGTTGCTGTATACTTTTAATTATTTATTGGGGGTACTGTATTTATTGAGTTTTTACCTATTTATTGCTTCACTATATTTATAGGTCCACAGGACTTGTTGGTGTACAATATTTATTGGTACAGTATTTATTGCCTCAAAGTATTTAATTGTCTGTATATATTGCACTTGTATTTATGCCCTGTTATTTATGATCACCCCTATTTATTTCATCAAACAGCCAATATTTATTTGACCTGCACTAATTGAAACTTGTATATTGTGATTGACCTATTTATTTTTCCAATCAGCAACTAAGAGAAAAAGATAAAGAAGAATATTTTCATAATTTTTACGGTGTAGAGTCGTTTTTGGAACGGATGCACGCATGGTTATTGTCTGGGTATATTGTATGCTAAGCACTGCGCCTGTTTCCTGACCACTCGAGCCAAGCTACCACAGTGTGTTCCGGAAGACCACCACCACCCCTTCTAGTGTGGGAGTGGGTTTCCAACATAAATTGGTGTTCAGCGGTGGGATAGAGCTGTGCCTACATATACTCAACAATAACTGTGGGTAGTCCATAGGCCTACACCGGGAGTTTTCTCAAGAGCGGCCTTCCTAATTGTGGGTTTTTGTTTTTTCCAAATTTACTCTGGTGGTGGGAGGAGGTATTACTAAAGGTACCCCCCTACATTGCTACTGCACAAAACCTGTCCTCTAACCTGAGTGGGCAAGATGGAGTTTGTACTAGAAGATTTAGAAATGTACACTGTGGCCCAACTCAGGGAGTTTTGCCAGCGGGAGGGGGTGTACTGTCCCCCAGGAGCAAAGAAGGGTGCACTCCAAACCAGCTTAAGGGCTTGGGGGGAGGCACGCCGAGAAAGCAAGGCTGAGGAGGAAGACAGGGATGGAGAGCCTGACCCCGAGGGGGCTGAGATGTACCAACCTGAGGTGGGGAACCTGTCAGCAGGGCCCAGGACACTTTCTAGGAAGGGCAGCACTGTCTCTAGTGGGGGCTTATCCGAAGTGGAGTTAGCAGATCGGAGGGAGAAAAGACAGCTCACATGGGACTTAGCAAAGCTGGAGAAGGAGAAGGAGGAACAGAGGATGGCTCATGAGACGGAGAAACAGAAGATGGCTCATGAGATAAGACTGAAAGAGATAGAGCTTCAGATCTTAAGAATTGGGGCACCAACTGTTCCTAATGGTGGCAGCAAAGACCAAGAAATCACCAGGGAATCCAAACCTTACCTGCCAAAGGACATAGTAGCTAGCTATGGGGCGGGTGACGACATCGCCAAGTGGCTAGCAGCCTATGAGGTCTCGTTGAGGGCCCATGGGGTTCCAGTGAAGTATTGGGGAGGAGGATTGTATAGGTACATGCCTCCAGCTGGTAGGGATGCTTTATTGGCCCTCGAAGAGGATGAGCAGACCCACTACCCCACCATGAAACTGGCGCTCATCAGAAAGTTTGGACTAACACCTGAAAAGTACAGACAGAAGTTCAGGGGTAGTCACAAACTGGGCACACAGAATTGGGTGGACTTCCTGGACTATGCAAAGAAGGCACTGGAAGGTTGGATTCAGGGCAGTGAAGTAAGGAACTACGAGGAGCTGTTTGACCTAGTACTGAAGGAACACCTACTCGAGAAATGTTTCCCTGAACTGCGGCAACACCTGGTGGATAGCAAGCTGACCAGTCCCCGGAAGCTTGCTGAGGAGGCGGACATTTGGGCTAGTACCCGGGTGTCCACAAGGGGGACTGGAGGGGATACTCAAAAGGCCGGACAGGGCGCCCCCCAGAAGAAAGAGGGAGGGGAAAAGAAAAAGGAGTTCTCCAAAGGCCCCCAAAATAACTTCCAAGGAAAGGGAACAGGATTCACCCCTAGGGCTAACCCACCCAGAAACCCTAATCCTGGCCAGAGTCAGCAGCCAAGGGTTGTCCATTGCTACGAGTGCGGTGGCGTTGGACACTATAAAGGAGATCCGAAGTGTCAGAAACGATCACCCCCTCCCACTGGAGGAAAGCCCCCCGGAGTAGCTAGTGTAGTGCTCGGGGAGGAGATGCCCTTAACTAAGGGAAGGGAGTGGGCGGGTGTCACTCTAGTGTCCCTGGGAGAACGGGAGATGGTTCCTAAGATCCAGGTGCCCGCAAATACCGCAAAGTATGGGCAGTGGATCACCATCAACGGCCAAAGAGGGGAGGCTCTGAGAGACACAGGAGCCAGTATGACTATGGTGCGTAGCCAACTGGTGTCTCCAGAGCAGGTAATTCCCGATGTACTCCACCCAGCCGCGATGGCTGACGGCAGAACAGGCCACTATCCCGTGGCCGAGGTTCCCTTTGAATGGGGGGGGGTTGCAGGTTCACTTCGAGTTGCCGTAAGCCCTGCCGTGCCAGTCGATTGTCTGCTGGGGAATGACATGGAGCACAACGCTTGGAAGGAGGTGGAATACCGGACTCACACCGAGATGCTGGGTACACCTGACTGGGCCTGTGTTAGCACAAGGTCCGCGACTACCCGAAGAGGGAGTTCATTCCGGCTGGAGCCTGGAACAAAGGCCCAGCCAGCTGCCAGTCAAGGGAAGAACCGAGGACAGGAGGAGCCTGCCTCGGCGTCTCCACCCCGTAGGACGGATAGGCCACCGGAGGTGGTGGACCAGGAGTCTGCGGAGGGGGACGTTACCAACCTGGAGGACCTACCCATCCCGGCCGAGTGGCACGTGGAGGGAGGCCCGTCCAGGGAGGAATTCTGCCAGGGCCAGAGGGAGTGCCCTACCCTTGAGGGGCTGAGGCGACAGGCCGAAGCCCAGGCAGCAGGGAACGTTGAAGGGAACTACAGTGTTTACTGGGAGGATGGCCTCCTCTACAGTGAACCCAAGGCACCCCTACATGGATCGTCACGAGCCTTGGTAGTTCCTCAACGTTATCGAGCCTTCCTTTTGGAGTTGGCTCACGAGATACCATTGGCAGGACACCTGGGGCAAGACAAGACCTTCGCCCGTCTTGTCCCACACTTTTATTGGCCTCAGATGAAAGTGACGTCCGATACCTACTGCCGGACATGTGTGTCTTGCCAAGCCAGTGGGAAAACAGGGGTGAAGCTGAAAGCTCCCCTGGAACCACTCCCTGTCGTTTGCACCCCCTTTGAAAGGGTGGGCATCGACATTGTGGGTCCATTAGATCCACCAACTACAGCTGGTCACAGGTTTATCCTGGTTCTGGTGGATCATGCCACACGGTACCCAGAGGCAATACCTCTGAGGACCATAACAGCACCTGTTGTGGCTAGGGCCCTGATGGGAATCTTTACCCGAGTGGGTTTTCCCAAGGAAGTTGTGTCCGACAGGGGGACCAACTTCATGTCAGCATATATGCGGGCAATGTGGAAGGAGTGTGGAGTGACATACCGGTTCACCACTCCTTACCACCCCCAGACCAATGGTCTGGTGGAGAGGTTTAACAAAACCTTAAAAGGCATGATCAGAAGTCTGCCTGAAAGCCTGCGGAGGAAATGGGACGTCCTCCTACCCTGTTTACTTTTTTCCTACAGGGAAGTGCCACAGAAGGGAGTGGGCTTCAGCCCCTTCGAGCTTCTGTATGGGCACCCTGTACGTGGACCTCTTAACCTGGTGAGAGACGGATGGGAAAGAACTCCCAGAAAGCTCCCCCAGGATGTGGTGAGCTACATGCTGGCCTTCCGGAGCCAAATGGCTAAGTTGTGGAAGCAAGCTTCTGACAACTTGGAAGCCAGCCAAGCAGTAATGAAGGCGTGGTATGACCACAACGCTCACCCGGTGGAGTTGGAGCCTGGCCAGAAGGTGTGGGTGATCGAACCAGGAGAGCTTAGTGCCCTCCAGGATCGCTGGTCAGGACCCTTTGAGGTGTTGGAGAAGAAGGGTAAGGCTACCTACTTGGTGGACCTGAAGACCCCTCGTCAGCCCCTGCGGGTGCTGCATGCCAACCGCCTCAAACCCCACCACGAGAGGCCCGAAGTCATCTTGATGATGGTGACTGACGGAGGAGAGGACGTGGAAAGCGAGCCTCTCCCTGATCTGTTTGCATCTCAGGAAAAGGATGGGTCGGTGGAGGGAGTGATTCTCTCCCCATCTCTAACTCCTGAACAGCAGGAGGACTGTCGCCAGGTCCTGGGGCAGTACTCTTCGTTGTTCTCCCTTGTCCCGGGTAGGACTCACCTGTGCGTCCATGACGTGGACACAGGAGACAGCCCACCTGTGAAGTCCAAGATCTACCGGATGTCAGACAAGGTGAAGGCCAGCATTCATAGTGAGGTCACTAAGATGCTGGAGCTAGGAGTGATTGAACCTTCTAGCAGCCCCTGGTCCAGTCCGGTGGTGTTAGTACCAAAAGCTGCACCACCGGGTGCCCAACCAGAACTGAGGTTCTGTGTGGACTACCGGGGACTGAATTCAGTGACAAAGACTGATGCACATCCGATCCCTAGGGCGGATGAATTAATTGACCGGCTGGGAGCTGCCCAATATCTAAGTACCTTTGACCTTACCTCTGGGTACTGGCAGATCTCTTTGACTGATGGAGCAAGGGAAAGGTCAGCCTTCTCCACGCCCAATGGCCACTACCAGTTCTGTGTGATGCCCTTTGGGCTCAAGAACGCACCTGCCACGTTTCAGCGCCTGGTAAACCAGATCCTCACCGGGATGGAGAGTTTCTCTGCTGCTTATCTGGATGACATAGCCGTCTTCAGTAGCAGCTGGGAGGATCACTTGCGTCACCTGCAAGCTGTTCTCCAGGCCCTGAGACAAGCTGGATTGACGATCAAGGCCAGCAAGTGCCAGATCGGGCAGGGGTCGGTAGTGTACCTTGGACACTTGGTGGGTAGGGGAACGGTGCAACCCCTCCAGGCGAAGATCGAGGCCATCATGGCCTGGGGACCCCCCAAGACACAGACTGAGGTCCGAGCATTTTTGGGCCTCACGGGATACTATCGCCGCTTCGTGAAGGGGTACGGTACCATCGTAGCCCCTCTCACGGAGCTCACGTCCAAGAAACAACCTCGACGGGTAGTCTGGACGGAGGCTTGTCAGCAAGCCTTTGAGAAATTGAAGAGAGCCATGTGCGAGGCCCCGGTCTTAAGGGCCCCAGACTTTTCCAAGAAGTTCATTGTCCAGACAGATGCATCAGAACATGGCATTGGGGCAGTGTTATCGCAACTCAACGAAGAGGGTCTGGATCAACCCGTGGTCTTCCTATCCAGGAGACTACTTCCCAGGGAACAGAAGTGGAGTGCAATAGAGCGTGAAGCCTTTGCAGTGGTATGGGCTCTGAAGAAGTTGCGGCCATACCTGTTTGGCTCGCACTTCCTAGTTCAGACCGACCACCGACCCCTTCGTTGGCTGATGCAAATGAAGGGGGAGAATCCCAAGTTGTTGAGGTGGTCTATTTCCCTACAGGGGATGGACTTTCAGGTGGAACATCGGCCTGGAGTGGACCACGCCAATGCAGACGGTCTCTCAAGGTATTTCCGCCTTAGTGATGAGAACTCCCAAGGGGTTGGGTAGCTCTCCCCACTTTCAGCTGGGGGGGACGCGTGTTAGACCTGTCAGCCCTTTGGGTGGTCCCTCCTCATCATTATTTATTTTGTCCCACTTTTGCCTCAAACCCTGTTTGAATTTTTCCTTTTTGGGAACCACCAGACTTTTTCGTGTTGCTACAGATTCAGGGAGCCATTTTAGCTACCCCTGAAACTTCTGTCTGAGGGCCTGAAGCACAAAATGGTGGCCACCTGTGACATCACCAGCATCCACTGGAACCTACCAGCACCTTCCAGAACATTCCAGGAGATTCCAGAACTCTGTGACAGTTGGAGACCGTTTAGAATGTTGGGAGGATAAGAGAGGCAGTTGGCAGTTGGAGCTGGCAGTTGGCACCTGACTGGTGAAGAGAGAGGAGCACAACAGTGAAGGAGGAAGGAGTGAAGCAGCAGGGGTGGAAACTTGTGCCTGGAGTGGGGTCCATAAACCCACCCTTGATACTTGTCCCTACTGATGGATCCCAGCCTATAGCCCTGTGTGGGAAGAAGACAGAAGAAACTTATCCTAAGGACCTGGACAGCGGGAACAGGCCTTAGAACCAAGAAAACAGCAAGATTCTGACCTGAGAACTGGTTTCCCTGGAGTCCGGCGTCGAGTAGCCTGAAGACCTGGAGCCCGAGGTGGAGAAGCGGCGCTGACTGAAGTAGCAGACGTCGTACCCGGAGCCGCCTGAGGTCGTGAGAGGGCACCGACGGAGGTCGTGAGGAATACCAGAGGTTGAGGAGGAAGTGAACCGAGGTCGAGCGAGCGGCATCATCGGAGGAGTGAAGTCCGCCCTCCGGAGTCGTCGGAGACCGAGGTAGAGGAGCACCGGAGGTCGGGAGTGAGGATCGCACTCCGGAGTCGCCCGGAGCCTGTGAGGAGGAGCACCGGAGGTCGGGGGTGAGGATCGCACCCCGGAGTCGCCGGAAGTCGACATCGAGGCCAGGCCGGCCGACGTCATCGGAGCCGAGAGCGCCATCGGACCGGAGCCGCCCGAAGTCGACATCGTGAAGAGACTGCCCGACGCCGTCGAATCGGAGGTCGAGATCGAACCGAGGCCACCGACATCGGACCGGAACCGCCTACCGGCGTCGTCAAAGAACTGACATTGTGCCGAGGCCGCCGAGACCGAACCGGAACCGCCTCACGGCGTCGACACGACTCCAGCGGCGTCGGAACATCAGAAAAAGGGCAGTAAGTGGAGTAGAGGGCGCCTAAGGCCCTGTGGAGACCTGAGAGACTGCTCTAAGGGGCTAGGGAGGTGCTGAAACCAACCTGACTGTGCAAGGGGTGAACTGGGACTAACCTAGAGAGGTTGTGTGGAGAGAGAAAGCCAGGGCACTGGTATTCCCCCCTTTGATCTACCTCAGATTAGGCCTCAGCCTTGTCCCAGCCAGGGAGTAGCCCCCCTCAAGCCTTCCACAACCCTACAAGCTGTGCCTGGGCCATATCAGCCCTTAAGAAGTGAAGTGTCATCTAATTACATGAGTGTTGCTGTATACTTTTAATTATTTATTGGGGGTACTGTATTTATTGAGTTTTTACCTATTTATTGCTTCACTATATTTATAGGTCCACAGGACTTGTTGGTGTACAATATTTATTGGTACAGTATTTATTGCCTCAAAGTATTTAATTGTCTGTATATATTGCACTTGTATTTATGCCCTGTTATTTATGATCACCCCTATTTATTTCATCAAACAGCCAATATTTATTTGACCTGCACTAATTGAAACTTGTATATTGTGATTGACCTATTTATTTTTCCAATCAGCAACTAAGAGAAAAAGATAAAGAAGAATATTTTCATAATTTTTACGGTGTAGAGTCGTTTTTGGAACGGATGCACGCATGGTTATTGTCTGGGTATATTGTATGCTTAGCACTGCGCCTGTTTCCTGACCACTCGAGCCAAGCTACCACAGTGTGTTCCGGAAGACCACCACCACCCCTTCTAGTGTGGGAGTGGGTTTCCAACAGCAAGCCTATGTAGGAGGAATTTATTTAGAAGTGGTGGTGGAAGCAAAATAAAATTTCTTCTTAGGCATTTAAATTCAGAGCTGTTTGATTAGTGTTTCATATTGATTTGCAATTAATTGTCTTTGTCATTTTCTTTTTGTTTTGTGTGGGGTGGTTGACAATGAATTGCACTGAACAGTGATGTGATGCTTACATTGTATGCTATGTGTATTTCAATGTGTTATGTATACATTAGTATTTTGCTATAAGTTGTATAGACAACAAAAGATGAAGAAATTAAATGAGGTATTAAATATAGTTATCATGAACAAAATTGAACGTTTGTTGTTTCTAAGCCCGTTTTTGCAGATTGTTTACTTTCTAAAAGTGGCATTTCTCAAATATAAATGTTAAATCCAAATATATCAGTAAAGAGGGTTTATTATTACCATTCCAAAGATATAAAACATAAACTGGCACTCCTCTCTGAACAGGAATTACAGCTTAAAAGTGTATCAAGGAATTCCCAATGTTACCCTATGAGAGGAGTTGACCTCACAGTAGTGAAACTGGATTTTGGCTGTTTGTTACTACTAGGACATACAAAACATATGGGTACATGTCCTACCTTTTACATATGTAAATATAAGTCCTGATAACCTGAAAAGAATCACTCATATGAGCACTCCGTTGTGCATGTGTTATACGCCTCAAAAATGTTCAACATGCCAATCTTCACAATTCTCATGAAGTTTATATCATTTCTTAATCCAATTTCATATATGCTTCATTGAAAATGTATCATTCAAAATCATAGGTGTTGCTTAATTCTTAATTCTTCATGGCAACTCATTTCTTAAATAAAATTCACAGGGTTACGGAAAATAATCCCCGATGAATTTCGGGTCCAGCCTTTCTTCAGGGGGTCTCCCTGTAACAAAGTAAAAAAAGAACTACTTGGTCCATGTACCTGTATGCGAACGCAAATGTTTTAAGTGATAGTGTCTATCACATGCAATAGTGTGTAAATGATAGAACAAGTGTTTATCATCAAATTATGATTGTATTAAATACTAGTATTAGGGTGCTGTGAGCGAAAGAGAAATGCTCTCAAAACAGTGAAGACACAGTTATCGAAGTGCCAGAGAAAACCAGCAAACAGATATCCATGTAAACTGTGCTCAAAATAAATCTAAACACGTAGTGTTTCCATCGATTTGAACTATATCATTGGTTAAAGATGTTGAACTCTTTAACTTCATAAGAGTACTACGCAGTGTGACTCTTGACATGCATATACTGGACGAAAATATTATGTGGCCCATACGAGTGAGTTTAAAAAGTGCACATAAACAAAAAGACGGATGCTATGCAAGTAATATGGCCCTTAAGGCAGTAGAGCATCTGATGCGTGTAAACTCTGTGATATGAATATGGTGGATATCGCAACCGAAGTGTGCTGACAATCAAATAACGCTTGTGTGCGTGTTGGTTTTATAAAAAAACGCTTCCCAGTGCAGATCTGTGAACGTGAGTTTCAAATACATCCTACCTATGAAAATGGCTCTGCGAAATTCAGCGTTTCCCCGTGAGGTGTTTGTCGTTCAATGCGTGTGCCGGTGAACCGGATATAACATGCTGTGACCCCGGAAGTGTATCCCGCGTGTTTCTTAGTGCTGAATAAAAATAGTAAACATACTACGTGCGTTCCAAACGATATGAAACTAGATATACAATATAAAAAAATATTATCTGTAAATCAAAATCTTAAATGACTAAGAAACTAAAACAATTATGTAATAATGAAAGATGTAGATGGAGAGTGATGATTAAAGTAGGTTTATTAGATCTTTAGTACAGGATCACAGAAGAATGAGGTCTTAAGTATAGTAATATAGAAAGTCCCACCAGGAGCAGCTCCCTTGCTGCTCAGCCCAATCTCACAACTGACATCCATCCCTAGGCAACCTCCACATTCCATCATTACATCACACACACCAACATTCCACTATCCATCCACACTGGCTGAGCAGCAAGACAGGTAAGCGGGGAAGATACATAGCACCTAAACCCAGATACCACACACCTTCCCCCCTTAAAGGAACGCAAACAACTGAATAATACAAGCATAGAGCATGGTCATTGAAAAATGGAAACTTACAATAAAACCATAAATGAATCCAATAAAAATAAACAAAGAATGTCACAACACATGACCACCTCTTCCCCCTTTACAAATCAAATAAAGGAATGTTATTGTCAAACTTTTGTTTCAATACAGAACTCATGCACCAAATAATTTTTAAAACGAAAACAAGCAATTGATTTCTATGCCACCAACAGGACACACTAGTTGGCCAGACCAGTATGGTGATGGTAACAGAGAAAAGAAAAAATGAAATTTAAAAACGCAAGGGGTTACTCACATTAAAATAAATCCATAGATAGTAAATAAGTAGGTACACTTACAGGTACCATGTGAAAGTGAAAAAACACCTATAGAAAATTATAGCTAAAAGCTACTACAACACATACTTAACTTAATAACAATTCCTATGAAGAAACTTGTGAACAAACATGTAAGAATCATGTAGGTGACTATTCCACGGGCAGTACTTTAAGTAAAAGTGGAAAGTCACATGCAAAGTACTATAGAAAAAATCACATGTAGAAAACAAGTGGGTGACGAATCCACGGGCACTAAATTGAAGAAAGGTGGAAGGTCACATGCTCATAAGTACATGCATAGCACTGTAAAATAAATAAATGTAATATCATGCACTAAAGGTCAGAAAGCCAGTAGGCAATATCATAATTAATAAAAGTTCACCTACTGTAATACATAAGAACACGGAGTGAACAACCATATCACACAGTTAAGTAATTTTCAGCAAAATGTAGGTGATGTATTCATTCCAAATTGGAAGAACACGGGCTAACAAACGTAAAACTTCAATCAATGAAACTTCCCAAAATGAACCATATTGGTAGAATGGGTTTGACCACTAAAACAGAACGGTTATCTTTAGCTGCTCAAATAAACAATTGAACTGTAGAAATAAATCACCCATTCTTTTTATAACAGCGCCAATTGTCAAAGCAAACACAGAACTTTGAAATAGAGAATGTAGGTTCATGCACTATGTAGATGAAATGAAGTATCAGGATGAAAACACATGTCAAGAAAAGCGGACCATTGTAACACAAAAAACTAAACAAGTAAAGTTCTATTTTCAAGGATACTTCTCTGCAATTGTTGTAAGTTAGTCCCAAAGGTTTTTTTTTTTTTTTTGCTCCAGTGCAACTTGTCTGTTCATTGAGCTTGATTTCCACAGAGCATCGAAGAATTAGCAGGATACGATGTCCTGGTGTTGTTCGGAGAAACTTTATTGTTCCCAAAAAGGAAAACAAACGTGGTTGGCAGAAGCGGCACTACGGAGTGAATACCAGAAGACAGCGTGGCTTAGGTGCATGCCTCCGGTGGAAACACAATATGGCGGCACGTTTCAATACGCCATGCCGGGTGGCTCACGGCAGATGCGTGCTCCTCAATGTCACTGAGCAGGGCAACACTGTGAGGCAGTTCGCGAACAGCAGAGACAATGGGACCGGACACAAGGAGCTCTGGTAAGGTGTGCGTGCTGGTGCTTGTTCAGAGCTCGAGGCGCACATTCAAATGTGGTGGCTCGGGGCGCCTCCATTCAAACAGTGCACACAATAACGGCAAACTGACAAAGATAGATAATCGAAAGTTAACACTCACCAATCCATGACGATGAAAACTATGCTTGCTGTAACAAAGAAAAGCATTGTCCAAACAGCCTCCGGTGTGAAGTGCAAAGACAAAGTGCTAGCTTTCCTTTTACAGCTTACTTCGTACTTCGAGGTCCCAGTAGAACTGCGCAGATGGCGGTATGAAAGTCCCACGCCGACTGTGCTTCTTATCAGTCAAACTTTCAAGCGTAACCAATGTCACCAGTTGAGAAAAATGGTGCCAGTTAAATCAACTTGAACGCTGGTGCTCTCATAAAGTTGCCAGAACTTTCTCACTTCCTATGCTGCAGGTTAACTTGAAGTTATACAAAAACATTCAAATGGTGCAGCACGCTGCGTAGAGGCAATCTTTCTCCTTTTTTAAAAAAAAAAAAAAACATCCACGTATGTAAGGAACGTGAAACACTCGGGTGCAGCACACTTGAAGGTATACTGTATTTAGTACAGAGTTGTTTGAAGAGCAGCAGGTTAACTGTCACTAGATGAAAGATCGTAGATTGTGGATTGACATCGGAATCACAAATGTGAAAGCGGTCAAACATAGAGCCACACTGCTGTTTTCTGCTCGTCTTTTGTGTGAAGCGCCCAGGGAATGTGGAAATTGCAGTAGTCCCGGACGTTCTTCCTCACTGGGCAGGTAGTGGCCTCAATGACAAGTAGAGACGGGCAGGAAGAAGCGTGACGCTGTGAACAGTCAGGGACTGGCACACTTAACTTGTATGCAGGCAGTAACTGGCACATCCAGAGTTGAGGGCGACCGGTGGAAGGTCACTGGTGGGGCTTGGTCGGGGTGCCAGTAAGCTTGAGTTGCTTTTGAGGAATTCTTTTATCTTGCTTGTAGATCTCAATCTTGGAGTTTCATGAAGTTTCTTCAGGTGTAGGTTCAATCCAATCGTCGCCAAATGTAATAATGAAAGATGTAGATGGAGAGTGATGATTAAAGTAGGTTTATTAGATCTTTAGTACAGGATCACAGAAGAATTAGGTCTTAAGTATAGTAATATAGAAAGCCCCACCAGGAGCAGCTCCCTTGCTGCTCAGCCCAATCTCACAACTGACATCCATCCCTAGGCAACCTCCACATTCCATCATTACATCACACACACCAACATTCCACTATCCATCCACACTGGCTGAGCAGCAAGACAGGTAAGCGGGGAAGATACATAGCACCTAAACCCAGATTCCACAAATTAGGCACTTCAAATTTCTAGCGTCATGTCAGTACGTGGAAAGCGAATAGTACAATCCCTGTAATTGTTCAATGCTGACTAAAATCCATGCTCTATGGAAATGGGTTCTAATGTTCAAATGGTGTTAGCTTGTATGACAATTGCAGTGTCCAAATAAAACTGTATATCACCACCGAATATCAGGCTATTTATAAATGGCAGCTATATTCCAAACGTTCATTGAGGCCCTTAGGGCGCAAAGAATTCAGTTTATAAATCCAATATAAATCGCGTTGTAGCAAAAATGCCTTCTTTTATTTCAACTTGCTCCAGTATTAAATATTTCAGTTGACTACTGTTATGATTGGCTTCCAAAAAATGTGCAGCTACTGTAGATTTCATGTTCTTCAACCTGATGTTACTTTTGTGTTCAACAAGACAGGTCTTTATTTTTCGTTCAGTTTTCCCTACATATGGTAACCCGCATGGACATTTAAGTAAATTATACTACATTACTAGTGTCACATGTAGCTGAAACTTTTAATTTAATAAGAGATCCAGATGTGGGATGTGATACGGTAATTCCTTTTATTATGTTGTTACAACTGCCTCAATTATGGCATGGGATGGTTCCTGTATGATGAAAAGTTATTGGTGTTTTCTTGTGTTTTAAAAGTTGTTGTGAATTCATGGTGCGTTGATACGCGAATATTGGGAAATCCTCAAATACGCCCTTAAAATCAGTTTCCGCTTGTAGTAGTGGCCAATATTTGCGAATGGTTTGTTTAATCTTATGACTTTGTGTAGAGTATTTTGATACATAAACCAGTCTCTCCTTTTTCTTCTGTGTTTAACTTCTAGGTTGCAACAGTTTCGTTCTGTTCTTGTGTTCAGCTCTGACTTCTGCCTGATTCAGTACTGCTGTTGGATATGCTCGTTGTTTAAATTTCATCAATGTCTTTTCTTTATTCTCCTGATATATCTGTTCAGTAGATGATATACGTTTAACCCTTAATAGTTGGGTGTATGGGAGGTGTTGTTTTAAGCTCATTTGGTGGAAACTTTGAAAATGAAGAAAGTTATTTTCAATCTGTAGCTTTTGTGAAAAATTTGTCGTCTTGTATAATAATATCCACATCAAGATATGTCATTCTGATGTCTTGAATTGCTTCAACTAACTTGGCTTCAGATCCTTTCCAAATTAGAAATATGTCGTCAATGTATCTATAATACGTTGTTAAGTGCTCAGTCCAACTCGGTTTTGATAGGATGTGATCTAATTCGAACCTGTGCATAAAAAGATTCGCGTAGGCAGGAGCTGCACAATTGCCCATAGATGTACCTGATAGTTGCGTGTAATACTGGTCCTGCCAAACGAAGTAACTGTGGTATAAGGTGAAATGCATAAGTTCTAAAAGGAATTTATTTTTAGATCTTCATTTTTCTCACTTTCCAAAAGATAGGATTCCATAGCTTGTAATCCTAGATCGTGTGGTATAGAGGTGTACAAAGCTTGTACGTCCACTGTAGACAATATGTATTCGGTTGCTTTACTTAGTGAAACATTTTGAAGTTTTACCAAAAAATCTGTGGTATCCTGTAAATACTTTGACATTTTTCGCACGCTAGCTTGTAAGTGTCAATCGATGTATTTGCCTATAGGCTCGTTGAATTTCTTGTGCTGACAATCGGCCTGAATGGGGGATTTTCCAAATTTTTATGTATTTTCGGAATCATGTATAGGTACGGTGTGCTTGGGTTGTTTTTGATTAAGAATCTTTTGTCTTAGTCGTTGATAGTGCCCATCTACTGTGCTTTATTTACAATGGCTGTTAGCACTTTTGTAAATTCCCGAGTAGGATTGGAATTCAGTCTCATATAGATGGTGTTGTCTGTAACGTGTGTGTGTACACTGTCCAAGCAAAATTGCATGTCCAAAATTACTAAGGCCCGCCTTTATCTGCTTTGCAACAAATTATCTTGTCATTGTTGGCCAAACTGGTTATCACTTGTCTCTCTTTTACAGTTAGATTGGCTCTGCGCATTTGACTATTTTTAAATAAATCATGTAATTCCTTCTGTACTACAGTCTCAAATGAGTCTAAGACCTTATGACTCATTGGCGCTTGAAAAGTACTTCTAGGTCTTAAATCCAATAGTGTACCTTGGGTCTCAGCTGGTTCTGATGTTATGATATTGGTAAAAAAGTGTTTAAGCCACAGGGTTCTCATAAATTTGAAAAAACATATTTGAGTTTCTAGCTCGTTGGACTCATATGTCGAAACAAAAGATAGACCTTTTTGCAATGTTTTAGATTGAAAGGTGGATAATTTCATTTTGGAAATGTTGACGACTAGACTCTCTGGCTTCTGGTCGATTTGGCTACGGGTTGATCTTGATCTGTTATATTTTGCCCTCCTGGTTCTGCGGGCCCGCCTCGACCCCTCCCTAAAAAAGGGGTCTTAGTTGTTTTTGAACTTGAAGTAGAGGGTCTGTTGTCTTGGTCTGGATCAATATTTCTAGATGGTGGTCCTCTGTAGAAAGGTCTGGACTGAGAGTCATCTGATGAAGATGTTTCTTTAGTGGATCTGTTGCCAAACGGGCGTTGTAGTCTTCGTGATGCGTATGCTTCTGCCCAACTGTAAACTTCGCCTAATTTGTAATCCACTGTATCAAGTTTAAATTATCGTAATTTTCTTTCATTAATTTCGGCTGTGTATTTCTCCAACTCAGGGTTGATGTCCTCCAAAGTTTTTATCCAGTCTTCTGGTGACTGTTTCTCACTGATTTCTTGTTTGAGTTGAACAACTTCTTTTTCTAATTCTTCAAGCGCTCTGGACAGTTCTTCAACTATAAGTATGATTAGGTCTAATGAGCATTTATTCAAAATTCCATACCATCTTTCGGTAAAACGTGCATTATTTTTAGAGTAGACTTAAGAGGTATCCGCAATCCTCTGGGGATCCTTTGAACTTTGTGGTAACGTATCAACGTACTGGCATGGAGCCGCTGGTTAATTTCTCTTTTTGCTGTAAACAGTAATTGCTTAATATTTGACTGTATAGATCTGGCAACGCATTCAGTTTCTTGGATAAGTGAGTAAATGCGATTTGTATCATCTGTCGAGTATCCAAATGTCTCTTCTTTGTTTACTGTGATGTTAGCGATGTCTTCGTACGACATGTTATGGTGGGTGCAGACCGTTGTGACAGATGCAAATAATAGAATTAAGTGAGAGATAGGTCGCACTCCTAGTTATGATATATTGCTCTAATGAGGTAATCCGTTGTGGGTGCTGTAGAGTATCACCCCCGATCTTGGGGGGTTGCATACTATGTAAATATAAGTCCTTATAACCTGAAAGGACTCACTCATATAAGCACTCTGTTGTGTGTGTGTTATACGCCTCAAAAATGTTCAACATGTCAATCTTCACAATTCTCATGAAGTTTATTTCATTTCTTAATCCAATTTCATATATGCTTCATTGAAAATGTATTATTCCACATCATAGGTGTTGCTTAATTCTTCATGGCAACTCATTTCTTAAATCAAATTCACAGGGTTGAGTCTATTGTGTATATTTCTGAAGTACATCTTCTTTGAGTATGTGTTGCCTTCAATCCCCAGTAACTTGAAAGATGTGCTCTGTACTGACTGGAAATGGTGACTTTGCACCAAGCATGCCCTCTGAATAGCCCTGGTTTCCAGCCAGTGCCTCACATTTGCTATGAATTCTGGACTTTAATAGAAGAATCTCAACAGAAGCACTTCAGCACATGCTGGGAGAGTAGTTTGACTTGAACTGGAACTTTGCTAACTGTTCTCCTCTAAGTTGCTAATAAGCTTTGAACACTGGAAAAGTCCAGTTCTGACGCTCTTCCCATATGAAGAGCTGATGGGCAGCTTGGTTCACCTGTCGTCTATCAATCAAACTGTTGCCTACAAAATTATGAGCATTTGAGTTTCCCGTTGGTCCATATGCTCATGCAGGAAGGAAAATGACAGGTTCAATTTGGGAGTGGTTATGAATTGATGTACTGCACTTAGCCACACTGCAACAGTTGTTATAAAAAATAAATATTTATTTTTCTGATATAATCTTTGATATAAACTTGTGAAATAATAACACTTGGGCCTATTCACAAAGGGAAAGCTGTGTATTGACGATTCCGCACATGTAGATCTCCATGTGGATGGCATCCACCTAGTAGTAGGATTTATTAACCTCAATCTTAAAATGATCAGGAAAACCTCTTATGACAGTAATTATGACAGTATAGTAAATGTACAATTGAGTTTCAGGTCTAGTGGCTTAGTGGACTAATGCGTCAACTGTAGGGGAATTGTGCTTGACCTCATGGTTACATTACAGGTTCAAATCCCTGTGGGTCCAATCAGCCTTTCATCCTTCTGAGGTTGATAGAATTAGTACCATTGAGTTGGGTAACAAACATCTGTTATTCAGTGCCAAGATGCCTACGGGTGACCTTGCACTTTACAAATACACTTGCATCTTATCTTTTTACTATACCCTTTTGGGGGAGCTCTCTGACCCATTCAAGAAGGGAATACGTAAACACCAGAAACAAGAGCCAAATCGGAAACACCTGGCTCACTTTAACACTCCAAACCTTAAATACATTACACCCTCGACTCTGCCAACTTCCCCTTGCAGAGTCTAACTAACAGGATGCCACGCTACACCTACACATTCCAAGATGCAGGCAGCCCCACTCAAGAGTAAGAGGAACTGTTCTGAGGAGGAGACATACATTGCAAAGAACCACATGAACTGCCTCCAAACACCTTCAGGGGATCAGAGGGGGTGGCCAGATGGAATGAGTTGACAGACTGTCAATGCATTGGTGGTGAATGTGTTTACTGTGGAAAGCCTCAAGAAAAGGTTGCAGGATAAGAGGAAGTGGGTGAAGGAGAACTTCTCCGGGATACAAATACATACCCCACAAGGAGCGTATCCTCACCACCATGTATCCTGACTTGCGATGTGCCTGCTCCAACGAACCCCAAAATAAGACCAGATAAGAATTAAACGCATCTCTCTCATTGCTCGTTCTTATATCAATATTCATTCCACTCTGTGCTTCACCCTAACATTAACAGATAGGCTGATATCTCACACACGACTGCCTATCTAACAACACATTACACTTAAAATCACTTAAACTACACCAAACCAGAGTACTTAATAGCATACTTGTTTGTAAGTCTTCTCCCTCCTCCTCACATGATGCCTACTCATGATGAAGAGTGTGAAAAAATTGATTATTAGTTAGGGTAGCTGGTAGACCACCATAAGTAATATTATTGACACTATTCTTGCTAGGTCCAGTAAAGATTTGAGTAGTTTTAACCTGACCTTAATCCTTTTTAGCTGTGGCACAGAGAGGCTTAACATACGAAAATGTGTGAAGCATTTAGAAGTACCAAAACAAAAAGCAAAAAAAAACACCATAATAAAAATCCCATTTTAATTTATAAAAATAGACAACATTTTATTCAACAAAATGAGATCAAAGAGACAGAAATACAATAAGTGGAGCAGGAGGTCTGAATATTTTAAGATTTAATTAAAAATATTTCCAAAAAGAGCAAAGTGCTATCTAGTCATGGTAGACTGGATCAAAGTCATAAGCTAAGGCTGACTGCGAAGGATCGTCAGTCGGACACAGAAACCAGGTTTGTCCCAGTGGAAAGTTTACATTCTGGCTTAGAAACTTTTATGGACAAAAAGTGGTTGTTGAAGAGTCATTAGCAGGGAAGGCTGGAAGCTTGATCTGAAAAGGGGCTCAATGACGACTGGTTGCTGAAGAGTGGAAAGGAACTCTACATTGAGCAGATGCTACTCGGTGTCTGTCCTGGCCATAAAAACATTTTTGGAAGTCAGATTTCCTTCAGTGGGGCAAACCAACAAATTGAGGCTCATCTGCGATCCAACATCAACGACTGCGGTTTTGAAGATGAGGATGATCTCTGTTGCTTCTCCAGGCAGAGAGTTGGCAAAAAGTTTTTAAGTCCAAGCTTTTGAAGTTTGGGAAGGAGGAGTACACTCTACTACCAGCTAAGCATTCGAGGACCTCAGGAACTGCACTTGGGGGCCAGAACTCACTCACATAGAAGCCACTAGTAGGGTCCAAAGAAGGTCCAGTTGAATCCGGTCAGAGAGGCTTTTTAAGGAAAGTGGGCTTCTTGCAGCTTTTGCAACCCTGTAGGTTAACAGGGGTCAGACCACCTGTTAGACTTGGCATCTTTTGGCATGTGTCCCCTGAGTTTTTGCTTTCTGACCTCCCGGTTTTGACTCTGCTTTTGCTGGTGTAATGATTGTGCGCACTTTTCTCACTGCTGATCAGTGGTAAAGTGCAAGTGCTCCTGTGGTAAAATGTGTTATGGATTGGTGTTTCCATAATTGGCCTATTTGATTTATGTGTCAGTCCCTAGTAAAGTGCACTGCCAGTGCCAGGGCCCATAAATCAAATGCTGTTGGTGGGCTGCAGCACTGGATTGTGACACCCATGCAAATAGCCCGTAAAGTGTAACTCTGGCCTGCCATTGCAGAACCTGTGTGCAGCCTAGGGCTGCCATGTCGACTTGGCAAATGCCCACTCTTGCCAGTCCCTAAACCTTCCCTTTTCTACATGTTAGTCACCCCTAAGGTAGACCAAGAAGTGCCCCTGTGGGCAGGGTGCATTGTATGTGAAAGGTAGGACATGCCCTGGTGTGTGTGACATGTCCTGATAGTGAATTACAGCCTACTTCGTTTTTCACTATTACAAGCCTACCTGTTCCCCATAGACCAGAATGGGCAGTTTTATTATAACATCCTATAATTCTAACTGACCCAGGGAACATGGTTGAAATTCGAGTTTAGTATGCCTGAATTCAGAATGATAAAATACATCTTTTAGTTAAAATGATTTTAACATTCTGTGTTTGAAAATACCACTTTTAGAAAGTAGGTATTTTCGTACCTGACCATCCAGCCTGCCTCTGGTAGCATGTGTATTGTCTGTCTGGTTTGTGAGTGACAGGGGCTGTCGGAGACTCCAGGACACAGGGTGAGTCAGCACAGGGCTGAATAGAGCTATCTGCATGTAGATGGGTGGGAGGAGTAGCACCTGGGTCTGAATAGGGCTGTGCCTGCCTTCCACAATGCTGGCTCCACCTCCTGTGGTGCATCTGAGGAAGAAGGTGCACATTGGCATAATGCACCTAGAACTGGTTTGAACTAGGTACAGTACCCTCTGCCTGCAGAGGACAAAGGATTTGCTAGTATAAATATTGGGGTCCAGACCCCAAGATTTCAGAACTGTTTTGGATCAAGAAGACTACCAAGAAGAAGAGCTGGAGAAGCTGTGAGGAGGAACTACCACATTGCTGTTTGCTTTGCTGTGTTGGCCTGCAGTGGCTGCTTCTGTCTTGGGCAGTGAAAGGACTGGACTGAACTTTCTGCAATCTACTTTTGTGAGTTTCTCCAAGTGCTTGAGGTAGAGCTTGCCCACTGTTCAAGAAGTCTCAGGAACAGCAAAGACTTCAAGCTCGATGCCGTCTACGACACCGCTGCCGACTTCGTGTCCTGAAGGCACCGCAGAGAGCACCGCCGCAATGCCGCACCATGACCCTGGTCTCACCGACGCTGCCTGCTGATGCCGCCACCGAACCGCTGCTTGCACCGTGACCTGTGGGCACCGCACTCCGCACCGCCTCGCTTCACAACGACGCCTTGGTATCCCCGACGAAACCGATCCACGCCGGAATCGACACCGCTGCTTGCATTGTGGTTCGAGGGCACTGCTCATCAAGTTACATGACGCACCGCCCTCATCCCGCACCGCAGCCTTTGCCTACCAATGCTGGTGCCGTCGGCTCCAGTTCGTCAGCCGACTACAGCGCTCCAGCAACGACGACGACGCTGCTTGCACCGTGACCTGCCAGCACCGTCACGAGCACTACCTTCATCTCACACCGTGACCCTGGTCTCACCGCCTACGCCATCTGACGCCACCACCGAGCTGCTGCTCGCACCACGACCTGAGGGCACCGCACGCCGCACCGCTGCACTTCGCACTGCAACACCCGACGTCTGCCGACGCCAGCGCTCCTGACTTCAACAAAGAGGAGTTCGATCTGCAACGCGTGTGTCTTCAGGGCCCCAACGGCTCCTTCACCGACCTCTGGAACCGAAGCCTGCCAACGCCATGTGCTAGGAAGCTCATCGAGAGGTCATTGACGCCCTGCATGTCTGAAAGGTACTGTTTGTGGGTCCTCCCGATGCCGTAGCTGGCCCGCGATGCTGCAGTCAGCCAGAACTGTTTGGATTTGTTTGCTCTCGACGCCGTGATAGCCTCGGACAGAGCAATCGATATCAAGGAACTGTTTTACAAGGTTATTTTGATAACTGAAGATTTTTAAGGACTGTATTGTGGATTTTTATTGTTTTGGTCTTGTCTTAAGTATATAAAAATATTGGATATTTTTCTAAACTGGTGTGGTGTCCTTTTGTAGTGCTTACACTGTATTACTGTTGGTTATGTGCAAGCGCTTTACACACTGCCTTTAAGATAAGCCTGACTGCTCGTGCCAAGCTACCACGGGGGTGAGCAGGGGTTATTTTAGGAGTGTAACTCCCTTATCCTGACTAGGAAGAAGGGTCCCTATTTGGACAAAGGTGGAAGCTCTTGCCAACTAGAGACCCTCATTTCTAACACAACCACTTCTTTGTACTTGGTGAAAGTGGAAGCAGGCCAAGCCCTTAGAGTTCTCACAAGTCACAGAATCAGCTGCAGGCCTTCTTCTGTCTTCCATAGGTCCAGTAGTGTTCTGAAGAGGGTGCCCGGGGATGCCACATTTATACCTGGCACTTGCCCATCGAGGGGTGCAATGAACCCTTGCCCCTCCCTGACCAATAGGGAAAAAGCTCCCAGGGTAACCGTACCAACATTTGCAGCAGTTCCTGTGTGCCCTACTACAAATAATCCCACAGAGCCCCTTCTACCTCAAAGCAAAATTGCAGAATGCTCACGTGTGCAGAGTTCTTAAGCCCACTCTAGATGTGTGGCCAGGGAAATTAGCAAACCCTCCCCTGTGGTCAATCAAAATCAGTTCTGGGGCAGCTACTCTGCCACTGGGATTGGTGTCTGGCTGACTAGAAAGCAGCCATGTCTGTGCAGGTAACAGCCGTGGGGCGGTGGGCCGTGTAGGGGATTTCGAGGGAAGATGCTTAGAGAAAAATAAATAATTATTTTTCCCTCTGCTTAGTCCCTCATAATCCCCCCCACGCGGCCCCACCACTGTTACCTGCATGGACCGCGGCTGCTAGAAGGACAACAGAAGGGGCAGGCCCAGTATTAGCTACATCTGCCTATGACCGTGTAGGCCCCTTTGAAGATAATGAAGGTCCTGGTCACTGCCCAGATAGCCATTTGTTCTGAGGAATAGGACACCTCTCCATACCCACATCCTTTGTCTCAGTGATGGGAGACAATCCACACCTAATCAAGTAGCTATTCAGTTCCTGGATGTCAGTTTGAATTTCAGAAAATGTGCTTCTATAGTCTCTAGGTAGGCTAAAGGTAACTTTTTAAAATAACTTTCTTTCTGGGTCCTACTCAGAGTTCACATTATTTAATTTAAAAAAATAACTCCGAATGCTTTTCTATGGAACAGCTGACCCTGATACAGTGAGGTGGCTTTTTATTCCTTTTCACTGTAAGGAGATGTTTTAATTTACATTTTTTACATATCTTTTTACATACATTGCACTCTGCCTTATGGACACTTAAAGCTAACTTAGGGAGAGCTAATGATAGCTAAAAGGAGGGTTTATTGCTGTCAAAAGGGGTTATTGCTAAGTCTGAGTGGTGAACTCTGCCCCACTCGCTCAGTTTGTGGAGTTTTCTGCACTCCGCGTTACGCGGAACTCGCGAAGTTCCAAAAACCTCCGCGTCATCGAAGCAGAGTTTTTTTCCTTGCTTGCGTTCGTCAACGTCAAGTTGGCAAGCGCGAGCATGGAAAATCAACTTCCTGGTGAGATTTCTCAACGGGGCAGTCAGATTTCTCACTGCGAATGGTCGCATAGGCTTGCGACTGCTCGCGTTGAGAAACAGTCCGTTCGCGTTGAGAAAGCTGCTGCTCGAGTAAAAATCTACTCGAGGGGCAAAAAGGAAGCAGCGCCCACTTGTCCTGTGCATGGTGCAGTACGCAATGATTGCACTGTGCGGACAAGAACCTGGCACTGAAAATCACTGTGAACTGCATTTATCTAACGCACGCCACTGCTCGCGGAGTTTTTTTTGCACTTTGCGGAGTTCCGCTTAGTGGAACTCTGCGAACTCCGCACAGGCTTAGTTATCTTGTCAGGTCGAATTTGCAGTTTAAACCTGCATAGCCAGGCTATTAGTGGCAGGCCTGCAGTCATGTTTTGCATTGACACTTTATTGGAGGCACAATATGTGTGGCAGCCCACTACTGAAATGTAATTTACAGGCCTTGGGTACATTGTACCACATACTAGACACTTGTAGGTATATTTAACTTATACCCATTATGATTATAGTCAAATACAACATGTTTTAGGGATCAGAGCACATGCACTGGGGTCTAGTTAGCAGAGTCCCAGTGCACATAGTAAAATGATCAGCATCAGTCCGAAAAATTAAATGGGGGTGATTATACTAAAAGAGGCAGATTTCTAGAAGGCTCAAAGCAACAAATACATATGTATCTAATAACAATCTCTCCTGTTCCTAATCATTTTTAACCATGTAAACAGTATAAATGTGGGTACAGGCACAGGTTTGTAAGATGTGCCACCACAGTATCTATTACTAATGATGTATAAAATCAGTTGGCAATAAAAAGACATATGCTGCATTAATTCTAGACCAATCTTCCTTGAACATTTGGCACACTAGCATCTCAGCACAAAATAAATAGAGACAGCGGTCGTACACATAATGCATTACTTTTTATTTCCAAACTTTTACGTTTCCTTAGCTAATAATTTAATGAGATGCTTTTAGACTATCACTGGAGGCGGGGGTGCAACTAGCCCCGAACTTTGGAGGGTAGGGGGGCTAACACTCCCAGCCAGGGCTGGCCCTAGCACTGGTCGCACACGGCGCAACAGTCTTTTTTGGCGCCCCTCCTTCATTTCCTCCTTTTCCATGAATTCCCTTACTACTAATCACCAACAATGCACCGCATCTCTCTAGAGCCCCTTTCTGACAAAAGTTAAATTTTTTATAGTGCTACTCATAGTTCACTCACACTCAGTTCTGTGATCTGCATGGTACACGTTCTTTGCAGCAGGCACATTCACCCTCTGCACTGTGTGGGGGGCAGGAGTGCCCATGTGAGTGCCCTTCAAGCTTCTCATCCACGCACACAAGGCACTCCACAAAACCGGATCAGTATACCTCAACTGACGACTCAGCTTCTACACCCCCAACTGCCACCTCCGCTCCGCCGACCTCGCCCTCGCCACGGTCCCCCACATCCGAAGAGCAACCTCCGGTGGCAGATCGTTCTCCCACCACGCCGCAAAGACCTGGAACACCCTCCCCATCTCCCTACGGCAGACCCAGGGCCTCCTAACCTTCAGAAGACTTCTCAAGACCGTGCTATTCGAGCAGTAGCAGCATCCCCCCCTCCAGCGCCTTGAGACCCTCACAGGTAAGTAGTGCGCTTTACAAATGTTCTGATTGATTGATTGATTGATTGATTGATTGATTGATTGATTGAGGAGGGCGATGCACAATGTGAGAGTAGGGTAAGAGGAGTGACTGCAGGGTGAGTGGGGTGACCATATGAATTTGGGAGCAGATGTAAGTGCAGAGTGGGACGAATTAATGTATGGTTAGTGATGGGCTGGTTTGAGTGAGATTGCAGATTAAGCAGTAAGGGGGACAGGTGAGTGAAGTGTCACATGAGTGCAGGTTGAGAAGTGTGCTCATGTGACTGCAGGGTGAGGTACAGGCGGACAGTGCAAGTGCATTGTGAGTGCAGAGTGATCACTGTGAGTGAAGGGTGAGAGGTGAATGGTGTGAGTGCCTGGTGATCAGTGTGAGGGCATTGTGATTGCTGTGAGTGCAGGATGAGCATGAAAGTGAAGGGCGAGAATTAGGAGAGAGTTGTCTGAATGCAGGGTGCATTCCCAGACACTTGAAGTAACTCAGCATGTTATTGATGGTGGCATAGGGTTTCAGATATACCTAGCTATTATGGGATTAATCATGGATCAAGGGTGGAGAAAATAAATAATGTGTTGATCCTGCAACAAACTTCCAGTCTTATGATTAGGGTTGCCAGCTAATTATTTTGATGTCCCAGACAGTACAAAAATAAACCAATCACCAAAGCCATATTTTCAGCACTTGTCTGTGCATACTTCGAACAGCAAATATAAATAGGAAGTACTTTTAATTGTGTTGTAGGGCTGCCTGAATGATCCATGACTGATAATAAAAGGGAACGAAAACAGAAAAGTCACATTACAAATGAATACATACTTTTTTATGTCTAACCTTATTTAGTGTCAAGAGTAGGTCTTTGCAGGCTCTTTAAACAACACATGGCTGGCATTTTCCTTTTTTGGCAACCCTACTTTATATTCCTTTCCATGAAATGCATTCTCACACTAAGGCAGTAAATGTAAAATAAAAATCTAAGGAATAGGCAGAGTGGGGGCACAGGGGGTACTGAAACAAGAAAAAAAACCTATGCATCTGTAACCAGTTTTCAAAGGTATATAAATATGCAAATGGTCTTCAAACACCTGTGAAAAACTTGGGTGTGCTGGAGATAAGACTCTAGCAACTGCCCAGCCGAGCCCACACCATCTTGAGCTGCAGACGCCGGGCTGAGACACACGACGGGAGACTGAAACCTTTTTAGCCCAATGGGTGTTGCGCTCCTAACCATAGGATCTCGTGATTTACGTGCCACATCCAAACATTTGTTAGTTTGTCATAATATTTAGCACTATACACCTGTGTTTTTTAATTCTCGAAGTCAACTGGCATATAATGTATTGTCTTGCATTCCCTTAGCTACACATTTATTTTCTGACGTGATTTTGGCCATCACCAAACACCAGAGGATCCACAGATTTATGCACCCAACCCTAACATCGGTTAGTACGGAATATTTTCATCACTAAACGTATGTGCCTTTTGATTATCGAGATCTAGGGCCTTGCATCCGCCTCAGTATAATGGTTACTGCTAACTGCATTATCATAAGCGGTGCTGAGCCATAAAGGGTAGTCTCTACCAGACTACGGACTTTCATTCATGTCACCATGGATGGCGCTACTTGCCGCCTTCCCCGCAGTAGGCATTAACCTTTTTATTAGGTCTCGCCTGATCCAGCGCATGCCGCTGGTCTGGCCGAGACATTTTGTATGCGGGTTTTCCAAGTGCTGCCTGTGGCCTAAAGCTTGCGTGCAAGTGATCGTGCACACGCGCAGTCGCCATGTGTCTCGCCGTGCTTGATCGCGTCCGCGATCACTTTCACTTTCGCGGGCCGCGCGGCCAATGCTTGGTTTGTTTTGTAATCTACAGTGATACTTCGGAAGTTTTAGTGCATCACCAACAGATGGCTTTCAAAAGATACACTGGTGAAACCATGAGGAGCCTTTTGAGTGTGATTAATTCGCAATACATAAAAGTTGATAACTTGTACGACTGTTATTTCAGAGCAGAGATTTTTCTGAATTATTGGAAAGACTTCAATGTTTGAGGAGAACATTGAGAGCTTTTAAGGAAGCGAACCCCTTGTCTGCATTTTGTCCATGGTGTCCTTCCCTGTAGATAATCTGCCTTGCTCTACTGGCCTTCACTTAGATATTTTCCAGTCAAAACAAGTCTATGTTCTCTCCAGCTACTTCTTGCAACAACTTTTATTCCCTTTGTAAAATGAGGTACGTTTCCTGTGTGAATTATTTCCCCAACAAGGAAATAACTCTGAAGGAAAGAGGAGAAGTTACTTCCAAAATATTTACTATCCTCTGGTATTCAAGGAAACCACTGGTGGTCGAGATATGAATGTTTGACTCTGAGTCAGCAACCCAACTCCTCAGGTTCATGGCCCCCAAAGACATGTGAGCAGCTTTTAACGAATCATGGACTGCTAGTGGCATTCTTTAAATTGAGTGTTGACACTGACAGTTTGTTTGGTGGTCGTTTGAACAGCTTGCAGTTATCTATGCTTTTTTGTCTGATTTGCGCTAGAGAAAAATAATTTCATTTTAGGGGAGTCAGAGAGGAAAATGGGTAGTAAAACAAAACGGATTTTATTTTCTCGAACTTGTATTTAATATATGTGCAGACACTCTGAACCTTTGTAAGTGCCCAATGCTAAGAGCATCATTTCCTGCCAGAGCGACCCGTCCCTAGGTACAGTAGAGTGTAGCTAAGTCACTCCCTTGTAGCAGAGACATTATTCTCTAGTTTCAGGGCCATGGGAGCTCGAGTTGGGTTATTTTCTGACTTTGAACAAGAAGTTTTAGGAACTTCTAGCGTCCTAGCATGCTCCTTTGCTCAGAAGTGTGGCCAGCATTTTGTAAAGTTAAGTGCTTCTCTGTCTTGAGTGGAGCTTCCAGTTGTTAAATCATTGCATATTTAAAATGAATCCGCCAACTATTGCATTACACGTGCTGTACATTTACTCCCTCGGGCGATTCTCTGCTAATCTTCGCTGACACTGAACTGTTGAGTTTCCACCTTTATCTGCAGGCTGTATAACTGTGGTTGCCATAACCACAACAGCCTGAGGCATTGACAAGACTATTTAAGCCTCTCGTTTGCCCGTCAGTAATTAGCATCTTCAATATCAGATCAAACCCTGGCTGCTACCCAAGGAAGGGCGTAAGACTACACAACCATTTTTTTCTAGCATCTGCTCAACCCGCAGGGATTATCTTTTGGCGGATTTATTGATATACAAATGTATACTCTAGGGGAAAAAAGGCATAACCCTTTGTCTTTAAATGTTTCATTTGACTTTACTCTGCACGTACGCCCAGGACTGCTGACCTCGTTGCTTATGCTTGTTCTTAAACTGATGATGCCCTTGTCACCCCTTGCCTCTCGTGGTACATGCTGCTCGGTACTCTTCCGGGTGTGACTCATGGCCTTTGTACCAACAAATTGTTTCCAAGGAACTGTTATAGGGAGGTTAATTTCCTGATTTCAAAACCTGTGCAGCTTGTAACACAAGTGTGCCAGTAAATGAATCCACAAAGAGATTGAGAAGTTTTTATACATTGACCTGCTTTCACACTTTACTCCTAGATTCACAACCTGTATTGGGGATTGTTACAGGAAATGCTCATTTCATCACATCTGGGTCACCAAGCAACAGCCAAGGAATCCAATAAGCTCAATTGTCGAAGGCAAGCTTCGCTGCTCCTTCTGAGAGGCCCACCGTGTTCACCTTTGATTTGGGGACTCATCTCCTGATTTACTTGGGTGCATTTCCATGCACTCCTTGTAAACTGTGCAGCACAAATCCAGCACGCCCCTTGGCTCAGCCTCATGGAGACAGGCCATTCTGGCTGTTCTGAAGACGGCAGCCGGTCGGGGGGTGGACGAGCCTCTGCAAGGGCTGGATGGTGGCCTCTTATTAGGCTTTGTCCTCGTTAAGTTGAGACCCCTCTCTTCACACCGTTGACTAATAGTTCAAAAAGGCCAGAGTTCTTTGCTTCCTTCCACTCTGAAATGTAGTTTGCCTGAGTGGGACCCTCAAGGGTAGTGCCATCCTCATCCCAACGGGAGATGCCCGCGGTCTCACCCAGGCACTCATGCTTTAATGCCTTTGCTCAGAACTTCTATAAGATAGTCATGAATGGGGCAGGCCAGTGACAGACAGCATCCCTCCACGGTGGGGGCCGTCACTCATGTCAGTCACCCAAGGGGTGGACATTAGTGATGAACGCAAAGGACAAGTGTAGGCTTTGCATTCTGAGGACGCTGCATCCCACACTATGGTGCAGACAGCATTCCGCGTGCAACAGCAGCAAGGACAGTTCTAATTGCGATAGAAACCTAAAGCATTGAAAGCGCTTCAACAACATGCCTGCAAGCTGGAGAAACAAGAGCAAAAAAAGATGAGGTCATTGAAACCACAGCTGTCATTCGTCTGCAGGGGATCAGACCACTCCAGGGATCTGTTTTTCATTTGTGGGCCTTTCTGACTGTTACTCAAAGAGACTGGCTCTTTCTGTGCAGTTGGCTCGGCGCTTCGTACATCTGCTGTTAAAGAAGTCCCTGCGACCACATCAATTGTGTGTGCTGCAAGAGCTCTTTGATCTGAAAATGCTACTCCTGGCAGCAGTGCAACAGCGAGCGAGCGGCACAGCAGGAACCCTGCTACACTGGGCACTGAGCTCATAGCATTCGGAAGAATGTGTGAGCGAGAGCAGCAGTCATGTGTGAGCGAGAGCAGCAGTCATGTGTGAGCGAGAGCAGCAGTCATGCGCCCTCTCTCTGTGGCAAGCATGTTCAGTGGCATTGTTAAATATTCACCACTGGGGGAGAATGCGCCTGGAACGACAGCCTCTGTGATACCTAGACATGGGTTGAAACCAAGTTGTTCTTCAGATGCATATTTTTTTAGGTCGAGCCTAGAGCAGCGCAAGCTGCTTGCTCGACTTATTGTAAAGGGGTAAAAAAAGTGCTACCAGATGCTGCCATGGCCGGCCTAGAGGCTGAGTGCATGTGCGCGGGCGCGCGCTTTGCGTGCCTCTCTCCGCGCTTCAATTCCCTCCCCCTCCCCCACCACAGATCTCGTCACTCTGCTGGCCTCATTAAGGGCATCGCGATCACTTTCAGCCTCATTAAGTGCATCGCGATCACTTTCACTTTCGTCCGGCTTCAGCGTTAGCTCTTGTTTCATTAGTCTTTTTTTCCTAATCATTCAAAGTGGGTTTATGGGCGATTTATGTGCCCGTCATTCTCGACTTATTGTAAAGGGGTAAAAAAAAGTGCTACCAGATGCTGCCATGGCCGGCCTAGAGGCTGAGTGCATGTGCGCGGGCGCGCGCTTTGCGTGCCTCTCTCCGCGCTTCAATTCCCTCCCCCTCCCCCACCACAGATCTCGTCACTCTGCTGGCCTCATTAAGGGCATCGCGATCACTTTCAGCCTCATTAAGTGCATCGCGATCACTTTCACTTTCGTCCGGCTTCAGCGTTAGCTCTTGTTTCATTAGTCTTTTTTTCCTAATCATTCAAAGTGGGTTTATGGGCGATTTATGTGCCCGTCATTTCCAGGCTACTGTTCATTTGCGTTCATGGGTGCCCACCTGTGGGTGTGTGAACTGACTGCTTTACGTTTGTTTTATTCCTGCTGTTGTGGAAGGGATCGCTTTATTAACACCAACCATTACTCATACGACATGTTCCCACTAGATCTGACGTCGCCCTCACACATACTCGAGCACGGACAGTGTACCAACATGTTGTAAATGCTTCAAGCTAGCCTTGGCCGTCGTAGCAATGCAGGCTTGAGCTGCCTTTCACAAACTGTAAGATGGGGTCTCGCCAGCATTTTGTGGGCGTTTTCATCCATTGCACACACTGCTCGTGGCCTTTGGTGAAGTCAAATTACAGCGTCATACGCATGAAGTAGTTATGCTTTTTGCATATGCTAAATTGTGGACAATATCTAGGCATGTTAACGAGTTGCAGTGTTCCCCTTAAGCCAAAATCCACCCACGTAATACAGTAAAACTGTGCCTTGAAACTCTCCATAGGTAGTGCATTGTTGATCTGAAATATGGGGAAAATAAAGAGTTACTTGCCTTTTGTGGCTTAAATATGAACTCTTCTCTGGAATACGGGAATAGCAGAATTTACAGTTATGCTCTTTCCATAATTTTTCTCTCTGGATACTGGGTTGAGTAGAAAATATCTTGTGGAACAGCGAAAACAATGTGAGCCACAACTTTGAGACATTTTCTCCTCCAAGTCGTGCGATTATCTCTTTATTTAATATTAAAGCTATACCCTTGCTTTCAGTTTTCAGGCAATCTAGTGGCCTTATGCATTTTGCATAAATAAAAATCGTTTCTCCGTTTTCTTTGTGGAGATTTTAGGGGAGAAGAATTTTACCATACCCAAATGTAGATGTGCCCCATGGCTCTCGAATCTCACACCTGCAGTGTAGACTCCAGCGTTTTCTTGTGACCATTAGACTCTGTCTAAAGACAGTGCTGACTTGTCTAATCACAGAGCATTACCAACCTAAGGCAAGGAAGGTTGTTTGACAAGTGCTTTCATATTTGTCTTTTGTGGAAGTTCTGTAGGTGATGGATAATCGTGGACAAGGGTTGGGCCTTGTTTACTGGTTTCTAGGAGTTCCAAAAGAGTTTCTGGCACTGGGAGCCAAGAACACTTATGTCTGTGTTCTGAGATTGTCCTATGAACTCTACTTTCAAATGCAGGGTTTTCGTTCAACAGCGGCTCGAGTGGGATTCTCATGATTGGCGAGCTTGGCAGTAAACATCACTGGTGGTGTTCCCATATGAAAATTGGAATTTTTGTTTGATGCTCCTGGCTACCATGAGGAAGCTGCACTCGTTTGTGCACCAATCTTCCCATTAATAGCCTGGCTGTGCGTCTCTTCAAAAGAGAGAAGCCTCAATGTAAATTTTTTTTAGTTGTGCATACAGGAACACAAACCATGGGCCCACTGCCTTGGACAGATGAGCCCTCGTTTTGTTATTTAAGTGGGCTGTAAAGCTTAAGTGTTTGAGAGCCTCAGGCTTTGATGCTCCTTCAAGTTGTCTCGTGCAATACTAGAGTGATATGGGCTTTGTTGAGATGAAGCTTGTGGCACTCATTGCTGTCTTGGTTGTGGTAACTATTAGCCTGAAAACTGGAGTTAGTGTGAATTTGCATTACCTCAAATGCTATGAATGCACGTGGTGAGATTTCAATGGATACATTTCGCCAAGTAAAACATGATGGAATATATCAGTAGATAGCAAAGCAACATAAAGCAAAAACACACATTTCATTGGTAATTCCTTTCCCTCAGAGAAAAAGTTGCAATAGTGCAGAATTACTGGTGTTTTTAGGTCTCGCCTACGCATAGGAGGGCCTTTAGCCGCCGCTCTGCTCATTTTCAAGCATACACTCGTGCTTGTGGCGGCATCCACCTTGCGGGAGCAAGGAGCGGCGCGCATGCTAATTGGCTGTTGTTCGCTCCCACAAGGTGGATGGTGCCACAAAGCATGAGTGTGCTTGAAAACAGCTGCTGCTTGTTATTTAAGTAGCCTTTGATGCAACTTTGAATGTTGTCCTTCTGAAGTCTGTGCTCTGTATCCAGTCTCACCCGAGCTGTCCCGTGTGAGCTGCTCATCTGAGCCCTGTTCGTTTGACACAACAGCTTAGAGACAAGTAATATTACGCGGATGCACACTGCTTTTAAGCATAATTTAAAGGCAGTCAAAGAGACTATTACAAGGATGTGCACTGCAATACCTATCTAAAAATTATTAACTCAGTATTTGTATTTTTTATTTTCTCTGGCATACTGGCACTCGCTGTACTGCACTTGCTCCGTGTCCTCGTTGCGCATCACTTGCGACCTAATCAAGCCCCGCCCCCTCCACGCGACACTTTCTGGACACAACCCCCAGCAGACTGCTCACTGTGGACACAGGGCCTCTGACTGCATCTCTCCCTTTCCTTCCGGCCTCTTGCGCTCTCCGCCTCCAGATCACCTCTCCAGTTCCTGGCTCTGTTCCTCCACTCCTCTCCAGCTGCCTATCCACTCTCTATCTTGCTCAGTATCCACCTCTCTTTCTCACTCCCCACATGCCGGTCCTCCCCATCTCTTTCATCGCTCCTTGTCTCTGCCATCTGCTCTTTCTCTTTTAACCCTGCTCTCTCTACCATCTTTCCTTGCTTGTATGTATCCTCTCTACACATTTTCTCTCCTCTCTTTCTCTCACACTCACATCTCGACGTCTTCTGCCCATCAGTGGAAAACCTATATCTCCTCCATTGTCCCGCTCTCTTCCCAATTATCCCTTTCTCTCTTCTATGTCCGTCTTGTTCTAAGTCTCCCTCCAGTCAGCAACTGCCTCTCTACATATATATATATTTTTTTCTTTCTGCTTGTTTTGCCTTTCTCCCTGCATGTCTACTGCTCCTCTCTGCCATGTCCTGTTCACCAGTGTCCCTCTTCTGTGCAATCTCCCTGTCAAAACTCTCCCCATTCACTTCCATTCAATCTGCCTGTATCTCTTTCCCTCTGTTCATGTCTGTTTTTGCCAGTTCGCACTCAGCCTGCAAACCCATTGCTATCAGCATGTGCCTGTGCCTCTCTTTAACTTTAGCCTGTCTCTCTTTGACCTTGTAGAACTACATGCCTCTCTTCAAGCCCTCCCTCCCTCTCACTCTATTTGTGCACGTTTCTCCATTCCTGCCTATCGCATCTGTGCCTGTCAGTGTTCACTGTCTGCCTCCCATGAGCATGCCCTTCACTTTCTCCTTGTCTCTGCTGGCTCACTCCCTCACTCTATCTGACTCCAACCCCACCCCAACTTGAGGGCATCCCTCACGCCTCTCCTCCAATCTGTCCCTGCCCTTTCTGTGACTGCCATAGCCCATCTCCACATCTGTCCCTCCCTCCCCTACTTGCCAGGCTTTCTCTCACACTATGTAGCTATGGCTCTCTCCTTGCCTGTCTGCCTGCGCCTCTTCCTTCATGCCACCCCTTTCTGTGTAGTTAGTTAGTCACCCCCGCACGTAACCTTTACTGCCCATATTTCTTTTCTGAATGCATTAATCTCTTCTGTCTTACTTCTTATTTGCCTTTGTCTCATGGGAAACAACCAATCTTGGTCCCCACTGTCTCTCCCTCACTATAAATGTCTCCTACCTCATACCTTCCTCTACATGTACCTACCTCTCACGTACCTCCCTTCTCTACTGGCTGTTTCTCCTCCCCTCCTCTACCTGCAACAACCCCCATCATCAAACTCAAGGCAACTCTATCTTTGTTCCTGCCTGTCTTTTGGGACCTTATAAGTATTTAGTTATGCAGCACAATATCCTTGGTGCAACACCATGAACTGTTGCATGGTTAAACACTTATAAGGTCCCAAAGGCGAGACCTATTGGCTATGCCAATGCTTGTTTTAATTAGGTGACTGGGTTCCATATCATGCCACTGAAATTACTTCAAAAGAAGATGGCTTCTTGCTTTACACCGCGACAGTTACCATTTGACAAGCCTTGCTGATAAACAGGTATCCTGTTCGGTTCAGAAATAATAGAAAATAGGCCTTTCTCATAGGTTTCTCGCATTAGTCATGCATCTCCATGCCGCGGCTGCTGCTACAGGCAGCAAAGCTTTGTTTCCCATGGCTGTCCTATGACACTGATGGATGAACTATCAGCCATGGCTTATGCCACCTTCATTTGCATTACAGGCCGTGTCCAAATAATGAAACCTTATTTGTCACTGTAGTAGGACAGTTACACACCTGCATGGATAACGCATCAAAGCATGGTCAGGAATTTTGGTGTTTGTGTTATATGCATGCTTTATGGGAGGTTTATTTGGAGCACCGTATGTATAGCAGAATCCACATGCAAGGATACAAATTGATCTACATTTATCTGTGCTTTGCGCCCAGTAGAGATGGTTGAATTTGTTATGTTGCTCTCCCAACTTTTTGATGACTGCAGTAAAACATTTTTGGTAATTCGCCTTCTTTGAATCCCCTTATGGACTTCTTAGAGACATTTTAATGGTATGCTACTCCGAGGCAAACGTTTGCCAAGGAAATCTTTACCGTTAGACGAACCAAACAATGCATTTGTTATATGGGAGTTACAACTTGATAGGTTCTTGAATATTGACATTTGTAAGATGAATCATCGCAGTGCGAACACGGGCTACATTTTTTCTCAGAGAGATTGTGCAGTGTCACATGCAGGTGCCTGCTTTTCCATTTAATGGTTCTAATGTAGCAACCTACTTGAAGTATTTGAAGGGTTGTTGGAAATGACCAACATCCAGTGTCTGAATTGGTAATCACGATTTGAGTCTGAAGATATTAGAAATGATTGGCCCACCTGGTGAACTTGACCTAATAAAGCATGATCTCTTTGGAGATCTGTGGTTCCTATAAAGCCAGTGGTATAGGAACAGTTGATATTACAATTTGATGAATTTTTCAAACCATTCCTCATCAATGGCAGCAAAGTCTAACCCACGTCTACACCCAGTTGTACATTAACAGAGACGAATCACCAGAGAAAGCTCCCACCTAATTTTCTCCGGACAAGTACTGAAAGTTGAGCAGAATTAAGGTGACACCCAGTAATGCTTGACGTCAAAGACTAGATCACAAAATTCCTTATAGTACTGCCAGAAAACCAGCAGCATATATTTTCAGTTTAAAGCCCTTAAACAGAGCAAGATAAGAAGACAAAAGCCTTCGAAATTCAATCTCAGCGCGCTATAGGCTCGGACACATGCTTCTCATACAAGTGAAAACCAGACCACACAATGAGAATTTACTTGCAAATAAATTGACTATATAACCCAATGGAAATACAAATACGAAGTAAACTTATTTTTTTTATACAATTTAAGATTGAAACTAAATTCGAGCAAAATGTCTAATCACCATGAAGAACAACGAATGTGGCATCTGATGACAAAGTACATGGTCAGTGTTCACAGCCGACTTTTTGAAAGAGGGCAGCTCATGCAGACCTTGACAGCAGAGCTAAACTGTGCTGGTCAGCAGTGCAACCAGTGCTTTGTGGAAGATGGGATTCATTTCTCATACACTTCCCATTATAGAAGAAATTGAACTGTAAGGGTTGTTCCTATAAAAACCTACTTATGTTGATTTTTTTTTTTTGTTTTGCAAATTTGTTTCTTGAATAGCGTTTGGAAGTTTACAAAACAAAAAATCTTTCCACACACTTCTCAGAAAGCGTTTGAGTAAAACCTTGGCACTTGGACCTACTCTCCGATGATGCATCACAAACCGGGCTAATCCTAGAAGCTTGAGATGGCGGCCCTTGGGATGCTGCATTGTTTAATCGAGGGCTTCCCAAAGTGAAGAGACAAGCTCGCCTACATGTGCCCTCATTACTGCAGTAGTATCTCAGTTGTATTTCCTTTTGCAGTACCTTGTTTATGTCGTGGCATTGATGAGGTACGCTCAGTCTTTGGAGAGTACTACAGTGATGCAGTGACTGGTTTACCTTTCGGTCTTTAATATTGGTGAAATGTTTTCTTCAGACTAGTCAGGGTGAATATGGAAGCAAAGTGTGCATTTAAGCAAAGCTAAATTACCAAGATTTTCAGATCAAAAGCTAGGATTTTCCTAAAGTCTAGATTAAAGAGTAGTGTTTTTTTTTTTTTACGAGGGCTGTAAATGGTTACCACCAGTTGGAAAATTCTGGTAACTTGGCAGACTGTCTACGCTGCATGGACTCCAGAAGCCTAGACATCTATGGTCCAGTGGTTAAACTTGTGAGCAAGTGCTACAAGGGCTTCATAAGTACCCTGACACAGACAACCATGTTTAAAACGAAAATTCGCAAATGCACTTGATGTGATGAACTGGCCCCTTCACTATTTGCTTGATAAACGTTGTACCCAATCATCTGCCAGTTTCCCTCGACCAGTCATGTTTTAGGTGGTCGATGGTTGGCTGCACCCAACAGTCTTGTTTGCACACCTTTATTGACATTTGGGATTTTGGTGTAATGTGAGGCGGTTTCGGTCACTGACACATTTTTGGGTTGTTGTTACCCTCCCATCCTTTCCCCCACAGAACGCCAACCAGTTGCATAATAAGGGCCACTGTTTTCCAGTTAAGCCCTCCCCCTGCCACCCGTCACTGGGGCTGGGAGGCTGTCGTGCTCACACAATTGTTGTTTCTCAAAGCCAGCAGCTGTTGTGGGACTGAGTGTTTGTTTCGCCCCCGCTGTGCATTGCCCCTGCCTTACACTCTGCTCTCGCGGGTCACCGAGGGGTTACAAGGCCAATCTGGATTACTTCGGAGTATTGTGTGGCATCGCGTACTATTTTTGTTGAGGTTTCTGTTGTGGGCCGCGCTCGCCCACCGTTGTGACCTACTTCTTTATTTACATCACCGGCCTCGATGCAGAGTGAGCTCTGTGGTATCAAATTCTGTACATAAATGTATGCACTGATTGAAACGTCCTCGCACTAGGTGCCTATGCAAAATAAGTTGTTGTAAACAGAATTCCCGGTCTGCTGCTGTTCATTATAACTTTCGCATAATCAAATGTATCACCATAAAACAATGTCAAAAATAATAAGTTTATCAGTTGAGTTTAGCCATGTTACCCTTGCTGCTAAAATAGGCTCGGTTTCTCACTGGCATGCAATTATGCAAAATATGAATTCGGCGGTCGCAATGGGTGATGTTTCTTTGTGTGAGTAAAGCTACTTAAAGGCCCAGTAGGCCACACCAGCCAGATGGCTAGGTTTCCTCTAGTAGTGTCAAATGTGTACCTGTTCAGGGGAAAGCAAAAAAAAACAAGCATTGGCATAGCCAATAGGTATCGCTTTTGGGACCTTATAAGGGTTTAGCCATGCAATAGTTGTTGTTGCACCAAGGATATTGTGCTGCATAACTAAATACTTATAAGGTCCCAAAAGCGAGACCTATTGGCTATGCCAATGCTTGTTTTAGTTATCTTTAGACTTCCATGCCCAGGCGCATGCCAAATCCTCTAATTCCCATTGCCAGGTTTTCTCTTGATTCGTCTCTCCAGTGCGGTTCAAAACGTATTGATTCATCCTGGGGTACCTTTACTACAACATTAACTTACTTATTTGTATTGCATGCATAGGGACGTGGTTTGACACACGGGTGGTCATGATGATATAGGCATCTATAAAGTTTTTAAGTAGCACGTAAATGTTCCATCAACCTTCTCTGTATTAGGTGGAATGTTCACTTTATTTGCTGGACTATTTCAATTTAGTTTGCATTGGTCTGTCCTCATCATCACTGTACCATGGGCTACTCTGTTCTCGGTCTCCTTCTATAGTGTCTCTGGACAGGCGCAATGCATTCTCCATATAAAAAGATGGAACAAACTGCCCTCCTGCACCTTCGTTCGATTCTTAGCCCCTTGTTATTCAATCTTTATGTAAAACCACTGGCCGTGGTAGCAGAGAATTCAGGGCCGTCTCTCTTCTCTTATGCTGATGATTCACAAATCATTTTTTCCCTCTCCTCACACAAAACTAATGCGCCTTCTACTCTCAAAATTGGACTGAGTAAAATAGCTTCTTGGATGCAGGAAAATGTTCTTAAACTAAAACTGAGATATTGGTACTGGGAAAAAATAAAGATCTCTGGAACCCCCAACACTGGCCTTGTGAAATGGGTGTTCTTCCACTCCCCTCTCCCCAAGTTCGTAATCTGGGTATCACAATCGACGACTCACTTAGTATGCACCCCCAATCTGTCGCAGCGACTTGTTTCACCATTCTCAAATGGTTAAAAAAAATCTGTTGGATGCTACCGGAATCTACCAGGAAAACCGTAGTCAATGCTCTTATCACATCCAGGCTTGACTATGGAAATGTACTTTATTTTGGCGCAAACAAGTCTATAGTCCAAAGACTACAGACGGAACAAAACGCGGCAGTCAGCCTCCTGTGTGGAGTCCCAAAGACCGCCTCCATTTCGCCTTATCGATGCAAGTTACATTGGCTTAAAATCGAGAATCGAATAAAGTTCAAGGTACTGAGTTATATGCACAAAATTAAATCTTGTTGTGCTCCCCGTTATATTCAGTCCTTAGTCAGTCCTTATTTACCCTCCCGTAATCTCCGCTCTGCCACCCAAGGAAGGTTTGTCGTCCCAAAATTCAAATTAGATCCGATGGGCGGCAGGTCTTTTTCTTACCTCGGCCCTTTGTCCTGGAACTCTTTACCCATATCACTCCGGAACGAGATGAACTATACTAAATTTCGAAAGTCTTTAAAGACCTGGCTGTTCAACAGATAACTGCTCTACCGTTCTTTTATTCTTTAAGCCCTGACGTTGTCTTTTGCGCCGGGAAACCCTTTTTGGGTAGCTGTTGCGCATTACAAGTTTAAAAACTAAACTAAACTAAATCTTGTGCAAGTTCTGTTTTAATTTTGGCATAGTCCCCTATATGTAATGTTTTGTTCTAATTTAATGGTTTTGCATATTTCTATCAAGCATTACTAGTTGGCTTCATCTCTAAAAGTCTCTTAACATGTACCTGGAATAATTGGACCAAAAAGAAATACCTGCTTCTGCAAGCTCCCATGTTGAAATTGTATATGTTTTGACGAGTTGCAATTTTTCTCCAATATTTCTTTTGTTCATGTTTGGTAGCATAATCGTTTTGGTATACACTACAGTAACACCAGTTGGTAGCAGGACTTTAAATATTGTTTTGAGAACCTGTCAGGACTCTTGCTTCGCTGTCACAAGTGCTGTAACAAGATAGTCTCTGTCCAAGTGTATTATTTGGATGTAAAACAAATATATCCACTGCTGCCACTGTAGTAGTAGATATTCACCGACTAGCTGAATTTCTTTTAAATCTGAAAGACAATAAATGAGTGATAAATAATTAATAATAATAAGACATAATAAAGCAAGACTATTATGTGGTCAGGGTATGTGTGATTGGTTGATGTAATTAGTTTAACCTGTTGATGGAAGTAGTGGAGGCCTGACTGTATACCCCCTCCCCCACCCATTACATTAGCAGGTATGTTGAATGTGTTTGAAGCCTTGTTGGTATAAATTGTTGCTAAAATTAATGTGGTTTCTATTTTTAATGATTTAAATACCTGAAAAATTATACCTTAGTAAAAAGCAATTCATATATTCAAAAATGTATTTGAATTTATTTGCCTTTTTCCCTATGCGGTGTTAGTGTTATTACTTGCCTCCATTCATTTCTACGAGAGCCTGTTACAGTACAAGAGATTGATCATGCGTGGTGTTTGATTTGGGAAACAACAATTACAACGCAGTCATCACAATGCACTACCTTTAAAACGCTGCAATTACAACGCAACATCCTTTACATCGCATGCCAATACAATGCACTCATTACAACGCATGTCACTGCAACGCATGCCATTACAGCACATGCCACTACAACACATGCCATTACAACACATTATAAGGTAAGTAAGGGGAAACAGTAATGTTTACCCTTACACTATCCAACACTTACCCTACTGTTGCACTCACTGGAGTGGGAATAGTAATTTTTACCCCTACACTATCCAACACTTACACTACTGTTGCCCTAAAAGTATTATGAGTTGTAATGATATGCGTTGTAATGGTGTGCATTGTAATGGAATGCGTTATAAGTGTAGGTTCTAAAATGCGTTGTGATGGCATGCGTTGTAAAAACATGCTTTGTAATGGATGTTGCGATGTAAAAACCGCGTTGTAAAGGCATGCGTTGTAAAAGTTTGCGCTGTAACGTGTCCTATTCATTTGATTTAGTTGCCTAAAGGCTTGGCTGGTGTAGTTTCGGACTTGTTTTGTCAGTTTCGCTACTGTAGTAGACTCTGATATTTCACTTGCTATTAGTAATTTTTTTACTCTTTTGTGTTTTATTATTTGCAGTTCCCTCCCTAAATCCTAACTTAAATTTGTCTACACGCCGCCACACCCTTTGCCCTTTCCACATTTGTTACGCAAATGTACACCTTCATGTACAGAGATTTCCACACTGATGACAGAAACATCCTCACATAAGCGATAGGAGAGGCAAAGATGCAGATCTTCTGGTGGAGTTTTGTAAATAGCATTTGTTAATACAAGAAACAGTATCACTGGAGAAATGTGTTTCCCAATACCCCAAAAAAACGTGAAAATATCACACGGAACAACTTTTGAGAAAGGTAGGCCTTGTGGTATCAACAATTCACTCATTCTATCACCCAACTCACACATTTCAAATACACGTCCATTGTGTGAAACATTCTTTGATCACAATAGCCGTAATTCCAGACAGGTATAAGTAGTAGATTTGTATACATTGTCCAACATCAGAGTAACATTTTGTCATTTTCCCTGAGAGATGCAGTCTCCATAGAAATTGAATTGCACACAGAATAATATAAAACAACTTACAAGTAAGAGCACCGCAATCCAATCTAAAAAATATAAGAAAAATGCATAATTGGTGTGCTCTCAAGAATACCCATAGTACGAAATAATAAATACCCTGCTGAATGAGATCTATGCGGAGGAAAACTCAAAGAACTGACTTCGTCTGGAGCTTTGAGAGCATTCATACAGCAATCAATTACTAAACCTGATCACATTGGGGTATGTATTTGAGGTATATCTCCAGGACCGAGGCTGACTACACTTATTTGAACAATGCATCCAGGTTTTCAAGGCTATCACTAATTAAAGATGTACTAGGATTCTTGTTCTAAAACATAAACCCCTCACTTGTAATTGATTTAGAGGTTCCAAAGTGTCCCCATGCTACATAGGTGCCACCCAACTGAAGGATTTCCATGATCAGCCATTTAAATGATTTGGGTCACTAAAAGTTGGTACCTGTGTACCGTACCTTGAGAGCTTAGTTAATATGCCAGCACAAGTAGCCCCAAGTGCAAATATTGACTTTTTGGACCCGTTAAAGTGAAATGTTCTGACTCTGACCATCAGATCCCAAGTGATCCCAGTAGGTGGATCCTGGAACTATGACTTTAGAATTACATGAAAGCCAATTAATTGATATTGCTGCCCTCTTACTACAAGGACTTACATATATGTATTGTATATTGTAAAAATGAAATCAGTTGGTGTTTATATATGACGATTGTAATATAGCCTGTGTGAAAACAAGATAGGAACTAGTTCCACATTACAGTGTGTACTAAATAGAACCTCACGGTCCTCCTCCATAACTTTCAGATCTCATGATCGCATACTTTATCGATCGCTGTTACTCTTCAGGTGTGTTCCAGTCCATTTCTTAGTGGTTTTGGGCAAGGTTTTCCTTCTACGGCCAAGTTGCATCCTTCTGTCAGCTTTGTAAAGCCAGTATACTGTGTGTGGGGATGTTCGGTTAATTGCTCCCCCTGCTACCAGGGCCAGACTGGCCGCAGCGGGCACCGTGCATTTCCCCGGTGGGCCGCCAGGGTGGGGTCTGGTTTTGGAGCTGGGGGGCATTTTTTTTACCGGAGGAGGTTTCGAAGCACAGCTGCAATATCGGCACCCTGTACAAAAGCGGCAGCGGTAACACTGGAGTGGTGCTTCCGAATAGTACACCCACCCCCTCAGGGGCCGGTCGAGCGGTTTGCCAGGGCCGGTTTCGGTTCCCAGTCTGGCCGTACCTTCTACTGTTGTAACGTTGATAACTTTGGAATTAGTCTGCGAACACAAAAAGCATTGGACTTTTGAGATGTGAAGCCAGGTTTTCTTTTGGTTCTTGGGTTCATAATTGTGGAGATGTCAAGTTCTCAGCCACCTGTGATTATATTTATTGAGCTATCCTTCTTCAAAAACAAAGCTGTTAAGAAAGAAGAACAATGATCAAACAGATCATAGCACTCTTGATAATTTAGTCATATTCTGTCTGGCATTTATTGTTATGGTGAAACACTGCGCATGGTAAAGAACTGAAACCCGAAGAACAATATTGTACATATACTCTAGTGTTCTTTTGTTATTACTGCTTATGTGCTGTAAAACTGTTTGGTGTTGTATCTAGACCCATCATGGTGCTCGGGTTCTGTGCATTTTGTATGGTGCTCACCTTTACATACTTTTACCTAGGGGCCCCTTCCCGTTTGCGAATGGGTTACCACCAACTCTGAGTTGGTATTAAACTGTCAATGTTTTGCGACTGCAAAGGCCCAAAACAATTCCTTAAGTTGGCTGGTAGGACGCCATATGGAACATGTTTATTGTGTCTGAAGTGCTGAAAATCTTTGCACCATTCCTGTAACGTGGTTATCCCATTGAAGAACAATAGTACCTGAGGGTCTGAGGAGTCAATAGTCCTAAGCCTCAGAATCCACCTGACCTAGGGCTTAGTAACCCCTGGGCGACAAAGGACAGTGGAAATGGCACACACAACCTCTACTTCTTATATCTACCACTAATGTAACCCTTACAGCTGCCACTACTGCGACAGGGTCACTGCTGACAAGAGAGGTGCACAGCGCATTGAGCGTCTGGGTACATATTTTGCAAGTCTGCCTATTTTCACCCATATACTTTTAGCTGGTTCATTCCCAGAATGCCTACGGATGAGGGCTACTGCCCTGACATACTCTGAGAATAAAATATTTCTTCACATGGTGAATGCTCCCTGTAGAGGAACTTATCCAGTTGTTACAAATGAAGGAGCGCATGTAGAAAGGGAATATATTGAAAAACAGTCAGTCTGGATTAATACAGCAGATTGAATAAACTAGACTAGGAGCTATGTCTGTGCAAAATGATCTCCTGAATCCCAAAATGTGCCACCCATGGGATTGCAACATGTTAATCCTTTTAAATGCGCTTTATGCAGTTCACATTGGATTGCACAAAAGGGTCAACAGCAGGAAGAGTCAACACACACAATGGTGCCACACATGCCCTAGTGATGTGGCCAACCTCCATGTAGTTAGGGACAAACTGTAGAAGCTGTGCAGGGCTCATAGAGCAGTCCCAGAATTTTCAGTGGCGAAGTCACCTCTTAACAAGGACTACCCATATTCTATTGATTGACTCAATTGGTGTATCTGGTACCAGCATGTCGCCCCCTGGTATCCATCCACATCACACAGTTGGTCTGATGTGTGGAGAAAACAGATGTTGCAGTGGCAAGCTACATGCAAGACCATGTAGCACTTCCTGTGCTGCACTGGTGACCTGGAACTAATTCCCCCTTTATCCTCTGGCACCGTGGTTCCTAGAAGATGTGACCAATGCTTATTATTATTATTACTATGAATTTGTAAAGTGCGACTATCACCCAATGGGCATCTTGGCACTGGTAATTCATCGAAGGAAAGAAGAATCCGGCATTTTGGGAATGGGAGATTGTTGGACTTGGCCCTTTTTGCAGGGTCATCCCTGAACTTTTTGCCTTCCTCCAGTATTGTTTCTGACCTGTTTTTGTTGGTTTTAGGACTCTGGGCACTTTACTACTGCTGATCAGTGCTAAAGTGCATATGCTCTCTGTGTAAATTGTTATGGAAATTGGTTGTCCATAATTGATATGTTTGCCTTACTAGTAAAGTCCCTAGTAAAGTGCACTATGTGTGCCAGGGCTGGTAATGCAAATGCTACTAGTGGGCCTGCAGCACTAATTGTGCCACCCATACCAGTAGCCCTAAAGAGAGAACTCAGTCCTGCCTCTGCAGTGCCTGCGTGCAGTCTTCTAACTGCCATGATGTCTGGACAAGTGCACCCACTTGCCAGGCCTTACCTTTACCCTTCCCTTTCTATGCACATCAGACACCCCTATGATAGGCCCAACTTACCCCCTGGGCAGGGTGCAGAGTCTGTGAAAGGTAGGACATGTACTGAGGTGTGTACCATGCTCTAACAGTGAAATACTCTCCGTTTAGTTTTTCACTGTTCCAAGGCCATCTTGTCCATAGGACAAAATGGGGAAGCCTGTGTAATTTGTTTCCAGCCTATCTTCCCATAGGCTTAAGATAGAGAGGTGAAGTTTAGTGTGCCTGAACTCACAATGTAATAACACATCTTTTTGTGAAGGTGGTTTTTGAATTGTGTGTATCGAAACCACGCTTTTAGAAGTAGCTGTTTTTTTTGTTCTAACAATTCTGTGTGTCTCTGCCTGGTTGTGGATTGACTGTCTTGATTTGAATGTGATAGGATCTGGGAAATGTCTTGACCCAGGGGAGGAGTAGGTGAGACTGCAACAGGCTGACCTGCATCTGGAGTGTATGGGGGAGGATTAGCCCCCTGGATTTGAAGAAGCCTGGGCTGTGGCCATAAAAAAATAGCTCCACCTCCTGCTGAGTGATTGAGGAACCAGAACCCCATTATCAAAGGAAGAAGGTGTCACTGGCAGGGAGACACCCAGAACTGGCTTGGACAGGGGGTCAGTGTCCCTGATCACAACGACTTCAAAGACATTTAGGGGTATAACTATGAGAGCTGAAACCCCTGAACGTTGGACTGATCAAGACTGAAAAGGATCAAAACTACTTCGTGATCAAGAGGAACCTCTGCCAAGGAAGAATCGTTGTAGAGACTGAAGAGAAGGACTGACCCTTGCTGTGTTTTCTGGGGCTGGCTTGCAGTTTGCTGATTTAACTAAGGAGAGGCTAAGGGACTTTGCTGTGTGCTGTGTCCCCATGCTTGAAAGGTCTTTGCTGTGTGCTGTGTCTCGAAGTATCTTGTCTCCAAGGGCCCAAGGAGAGCTAGCTCCCTGTTGTGGAAACTCAGGAACATCAAAGTTTCCAAGTGTGTCTCAGGGACGCTGTGTGTGTGTGCTTTTTGCAGCCTGAGACCTTCTTAAGCATTGTCCCAGGACTGTGTGACCCAAAGCCCAACGGAGTCTCAGCAGCGCTTTGTGTGTGTGCAGCCTGATACTGCCGTGAGGTCCGTGGTGCTGGTTGGAAAGTGCCCCATGACTGCAGTGCCCCCACAGCGTGAATCATCATCCACGCTGCTGTGTAGCTGTTTGTGGCTTGAACTGTCATCGTAACTGAGGCTGCGGATCAAGATCGCCGCCGCCGGCCCGAGCTGCAATGTGCTGAATTATTTCGTAAAGCTAAGGAAGTCGTGAGGTAATTGTGATCGTTGTTCGCAAGAGGAATCTGCCCAAGATTGTCAGCAATGGAGAAGGCAGTGCCGTAACCTGTCCGGCTACAGAGTCGCCTTGCATCGGAGCTGCGTCGTCATCGGGAGCACCCAGCAGGACGTCCGACGAGCGGGGATAGAGAGAGAGCGAGGCAGCGCATCCCCCAGGTAAGGCTTGGACTCCGATCGGGAGTCGCAAGCGTGTGGCCTGGGGAGGTGTGCAGGAGGAGTACAGTAGTGCTCCCATCTCTCTCCCACTGCATCGAGTTAGACGCGCTGAGTCCTCGAGCGGCCTGGACCTGCCCGGCAGGACCGGGGCCGCCCTCGGAAGTTCAGGACTGTGTCTGTGGTTGGGTCCTACTGGTGCCCGCGCTAATCGCGTCAATTGGCCTGGTATTATTCCTACATTACAAAATGCCTTACTACTTGCATTAGGGATGGTGATTATACTTGCATTACGAACTGCCTGATTACGTGCATTGAGGATTGAATTATTCTCGCATTACGAACTGCCTGATTACGTGCATTGAGGATTGAATTATTCTCGCATTGCAAACTGCCTTAGTACTTGCATTAAGGAGTGCGTTATACTTGCATTACAAACTGCCTGATTACGTACATTGAGGATTGAATTATTCTCGTATTACAAACTGCCTTATTACTTGCATTAAGGAGTGCATTATACTTGCATTACGAACTGCCTGACTACGTGCATTGAGGATTGCATTATTCTTGCATTACGAACTGCATTAGTCTGATGATACGAACTGCATCGCAAACTGCATTGCATTGCGTTTGGACTGCATTTGAACATCGTGAACTGCTCATTAATACCGCAAGAACCTACAAGTGCTTGTTGGCCTAATAAGCGGCAAAGAGAAATATTACGAATACGCATATGTTGGATTTTTATCATGTGGTCTTACCATATTTTTCTTCTTGATAAAGATACCGCTATTTTCATACATCAGTGTGGTGTCCATTTGTGGTGTTATCACTGTGTCACTGGGAGTGTGGCTGCAAATACTTTACACATTGCCTTGAAGATAAGCCTGGCTGCTCGTGCCAAGCTACCAGGGGGTGAGCAGGGATTATCAAAGATTGTGTCCCTCCTTTCCCTGACTAGAAGCAAGGGTCCCTATTTGGAATAAGGTAACTGCCTCAGCCAACTAGAGACCCCCACTTCTAACAGCTATCGTTCCATGCATGTATCTATTTCCAGAGGTAGAGCCACGTTTTCAGGTCCTTCCTGAAGCTCAGCAAGTTTGTGTTGGGTCTAAGGGAGAGAAGGGAAAGACTAAGTTTATTCCAGAGACTTGCACATTGCACCTGGAAGGTTCTGTCTCCTACTCTTGCTTTCCTAAAGGAGGGGGTAGATAAGAGGGCAGCCTGGGAGGATCTAATGTTCTTAAGGGGTTTTATTGTTTAGTCATTTGCCTAAGGGCTGTAGGTCCTGTGCCATTTACTGCCCTATGAGTGATGCACAGTGCCTTAAACTTGCACCTTTCCTTTACTGTTAACCAGTCTAGTTTGTGCAGTGTTTCTGAGGCTGAGTCCCTTCTCCCTTTATTTAGCGCTTGTTTAGCCGCCAACACCTGGATCCTCTGGAGTCCAGTGGCTACAGATGCCAGGCTGCCTAATCTGCACGGCAGCGCGTCGCAGAAAGCTGGTCATAAATCAGATGGAACGCAATGCCCAAATATCCCTATATCTGATAACTTTTGATGGAAAGTGATGCTTTAATAATAACTGCATTTCTGATGACAGCTTGATGTGAAGAAATGCATGAACAACCTCATATCCGACGACTAATGTAGTAGAGGGATCCATAAATAACCGCATATCTGATAACTGTTTGATGTAAAGAGATGAATAAATTACCGCATGTTCGTTGACTGCTTGATGTAATAAAATACACAAATAAGTTTGATGTGAAGTGGTGCATGGATACCCACATGTTCAGTGACTGCTTCGTGTAGGAATGACTGCTTGATGCAAAGTGATGCTCATATAATGTCCAATGATTGATGTAAGGTGATGCCTGAGTAACCGTATATCCTGTGGCTTGCTGTAAAGTACAAACAAACAGCTAAAAAATTCACATTGTTAATTCTTTTGATGATCTTACAAAAATTGCCCTGGCATAACTGATGTAAGAGGAGCTTCAGATGGAATTCACAGCTTTCCACTAAAAGTTCTTCCTGGTTCAGGTGGTTTGTACAGCACTTGAACCAGGAAGCTGTTTTCAAATGAAACTATGTGAGAACACTTTTCTCACTGTTCACACCCAGAACACCGGGTTGGTACCAAATGAGATACTGTTCTCTACCCAGACGATCGATCTGACTATTGTTCTTGACACATGGCCACTGCCAATGTGCCTTTCACTCGGGCAGGACCTCACTGAGAGTGAAACACAAGCCACTACTGAGCAACCATATAATCAGGTCAGTCATTGTGTTTTTAAGTGCCAAGGTTTCAATATAAGGTGTCAATTTTACAACTTTTTCAATATCCTACCATGTCCTTTTAAATGGGATAAAAGAAGGAGGTCTGTGAAAGACAGGGGAATGGTGGGTGCAAAAGCCAAGGCAGGTCTTTGACATCAGAAGAGGGAAGTGTCTGCTAATGCAAGAGGACATACCCCCTTCAAGCTGGTGAAGTGATTGATATATTTGCAAATTCGGCCCCTAATGCACAGGACAAAGTTAAATCCATTTTAATATCTCTAGAAAGAGGGCTGCCCTTTCAGGTTTTACTTCTACCATTCCTCTCCTTTCCACCAATACAAGGTCATCTGCAAACAATGGCCAATGGAAGTAACCCACCCTGTCAACAATACTTAGACCGGGATCAGGTCCTCCCATCCACCCTTCAGTGGCATAACACACTTATGCCCCCACCCAACCCCCCCTGCAAAGTACATGCAGGGGGCTCACCACACTCTAGACCCAGTAAGGATTTCACAGGCTAGGGGCCCTCCGCCTGTACACAGTGCCGGAGGGTGCCTCCTGAAGCTCGGGGGCTCCCTGGAGCTCGAGGGCCCCTGGACAACGGGGGTTGAAGGAGCTAATGTAATGCCACTTCCTCCCTGGATACAAATAGCACATCCAGTAAATACTGATTGTGTGGCATTTGATCTTTAATGGGTGCGGAATATGCCTGGTTCCTCTATTGCATGCTGAGACGTGCTGAGGCGTGAAAACAATGCATGGGCAATATTTGCTCAAATTTGCCCAATAAATCCCGAACATGATAAATAATAAATAATAATAATACTGAAACTTATAAAGCGCAAAAGCTACCTCAATCAGAGGTGTCCCGGCGCTCAAGGAGCAGGCGATACACATATAGAGGTATACACACTGAAACCCGGGCCTAATCAGACCTAAAGAGCCATGTCTTCAGCGCTTTTCTGAAGCAGGACTCTGAATCAACCTGGCGGAGATACCCAGGCAGGGCATTCCACATTTTGGCCGTCCTCACTGAGAACGCTCTGCCCCCCGATGGGCTTTCACAAAGCAGGGGGTACAGAGCAAATTTTGTGAATTTGACCTCAGAGATCAATTTTGCTTGTAGATGTATAGCCTTTGTGTAAGGTATCCGGGGCACTTTCCCTTCGGGGCCCGGCATGCCAAAGTCATGTCCTTAAATTCAATTCTTTTGGCTACCGGGAGCCAATGCAGCGCAAGTAAATGCGGAGAGACATGATGTCGGAAAGGTATGCGTCTGATCAGTCTTGCAGCCACATTCTGTACCATCTGAAGACGTATGATCAAATATTTAGGAAGGCCAAGGTATAAGCCATTTGCGTAGTACAGCCTAATGTCTCTGTGGCATGGACTACGGATTAACGGCAGTCTTCAGGCAAGTAGTAGAAAAATTTACGGAGGTTTCTCAGTTTGCTAAAGCAAGTAGCAGCGACCTGTTGAATTTGAGCTGAGAAGGAGAGATCAGCTTCCCACCTCACGCCTAAGTTTTTAATAATATGAATAATAATAAGACATAATAAAGCAAGACTATTATGTGGTCAGGGTATGTGTGATTGGTTGATGTAATTAGTTTAACCTGTTGATGGAAGTAGTGGAGGCCTGACTGTATACCCCCTCCCCTACCCATTGCATTAGCAGGTATGTTGAATGTGTTTGAAGCCTTGTTGTTCTAAATTGTTGCTAAAATTAATGTGGTTTCTATTTTTAATGATTTAAATACCTGAAAAATTATACCTTAGTAAAAAGCAATTCATATATTCAAAAATGTATTTGAATTTATTTGCCTTTTTCCCTATGCGGTGTTAGTGTTATTACTTGCCTCCATTGATTTATACTAGAGCCTGTTACAGTACAAGAGATTGATCATGCGTGGTGTTTGATTTGGGAAACAACAATTACAACGCATTCATCACAATGCACTACCTTTACAAAGCTGTAATTACAACGCAACATCCTTCACATCGCATGCCAATACAATGCAGTCATTACAACGCATGTCACTACACCGCATGCCATTACAGCACATGCCACTACAACGCATGCCATTACAACATATTATAAGGTAAGTAATGGGAAACAGTAATGTTTACCCTTACACTATCCAACACTTACCCTACTGTTGCACTCACTGGAGTGGGAATAGTAATTTTTACCCCTACACTATCCAACACTTACACTACTGTTGCCCTAAAAGTATTATGAGTTGTAATGGTATGCGTTGTAATGGTGTGCCTTGTAATGGAATGCGTTATAAGTGTAGGTTCTAAAATGCGTTGTGATGGCATGCGTTGTAAAAACATGCTTTGTAATGGATGTTGCGATGTAAAAACCGCGTTGTAAAGGCATGCGTTGTAAAAGTTTGCGCTGTAACGTGTCCTATTCATTTGATTTAGTTGCCTAAAGGCTTGGCTGGTGTAGTTTCGGACTTGTTTTGTCAGTTTCACTACTGTAGTAGACTCTGATATTTCACTTGCTATTAGCAATTTTTTTACTCTTTTGTGTTTTATTATTTGCATGTCCCTCCCTAAATCCTAACTTAAATTTGTCTACACGCCGCCACACCCATTGCCCTTTCCACATTTGTTACGCAAATGTACACCTTCATGTACAGAGATTTCCACACTGATGGCAGAAACATCCTCACATAAGCGGTAGGACAGGCAAAGATGCAGATCTTCTGGTGGAGTTTTGTAAATAGCATTTGTGAATACAAGAAACAGTATCACTGGAGAAATGTGTTTCCCAGTACCCCAAAAAAACGTGAAAATATCACACGGAACAACTTTTGAGAAAGGTAGGCCTTGTGGTATCAACATTCACTCATTCTATCACCCAACTCACACATTTCAAATACACGTCCATTGTGTGAAACATTCTTTGATCAAAATAGCCGTAATTCCAGACAGGTATAAGTAGTAGATTAGTATACATTGCCCAACATCAGAGTAACATTTTGTCATTTTCCCTGAGAGATGCAGTCTCCATAGAAATTGAATTGCACACAGAATAATATAAAACAATTTACAAGTAAGAGCACCGCAAGCCAATCTAAAAAATATAAGAAAAATGCATAGTTGGTGTGCTCTCAAGAATACCCATAGTTCGAAATAATAAATACCCTGCTGAATGAGATCTATGCGGAGGAAAACTCAAAGAACTGACTTAGTCTGGAGCTTTGAGAGCATTCATACAGCAATCAATTACTAAACCTGATCACATTGGGGTATGTATTTGAGGTATATCTCCAGGACCGAGGCTGACTACACTTATTTGAACAATGCATCCAGGTTTTCAAGGCTATCACTAATTAAAGATGTACCAAGATTCTTGTTCTAAAACATAAACCCCTCACTTGTAATTGATTTAGAGGTTCCAAAGTGTCCCCATGCTACATAGGTGCCACCCAACTGAAGGATTTCCATGATCAGCCATTTAAATGATTTGGGTCACTAAAAGTTGGTACCTTTGTACCGTACCTTGAGAGCTTAGTTAATATGCCAGCACAAGTAGCCCCAAGTGCAAATATTGACTTTTTGGACCCGTTAAAGTGAAATGTTGCAGAGCTTTCGACTCTGACCATCAGATCCCAAGTGATCCCAGTAGGTGGATCCTGGAACTATGACTTTCAAATTATATGAAAGCCAATTAATTGATATTGCTGCCCTCTTACTACAAGGACTTGCATATATGTATTGTATATTGTAAAAATGAAATCAGTTGGTGTTTATATATGACGATTGTAATATAGCCTGTGTGAAAACAAGATAGGAACTAGTTCCACATTACAGTGTGTACTAAATAGAACCTTACGGTCCACCTCCATAACTTTCAGATCTCATGATCGCATACTTTATCGATCGCTGTTACTCTTCAGGTGTGTTCCAGTCCATTTCTTAGTGGTTTTGGGCAAGGTTTTCCTTCTACAGCCAAGTTGCATCCTTCTGTCAGCTTTGTAAAGCCAGTATACTGTGTGTGGGGATGTTCGGTTAATTGCTCCCCCTGCTGCCAGGGCCAGACTGGCCGCAGTGGGCACCGTGCATTTCCCCGGTGGGCCGCCAGGGTGGGGGCTGGTTTTGGAGCTGGGGGGCATTTTTGTTACCGGAGGAGGTTTCGAAGCACAGCTGCAATATCGGCACCCTGTACAAAAGCGGCAGCGGTAACACTGGAGTGGTGCTTCCGAATAGTACACCCACCCCCTCAGGGGCCGGTCGTGCGGTTTGCCAGGGCCGGTTTCGGTTCCCAGTCTGACCGTACCTTCTACTGTTGTAAAGTTGATAACTTTGGAATTTGTCTGCGAACACAAAAAGCATTGGACTTTTGAGATGTGAAGCTAGGTTTTCTTTTGGTTCTTGGGTTCATAATTGTGGAGATGTCAAGTTCTCAGCCACCTGTGATTATATTTATTGAGCTATCCTTCTTCAAAAACAAAGCTGTTAAGAAAGAAGAACAATGATCAAACAGATCATAGCACTCTTGATAATTTAGTCATTTTCTGTCTGGCATTTATTGTTATGGTGAAACACTGCGCATGGTAAAGAACTGAAACCCGAAGAACAATATTGTACATATACTCTTGTGTTCTTTTGTTATTACTGCTTATGTGCTGTAAAACTGTTTGGTGTTGTATCTAGACCCATCATGGTGCTCGGGCTCTGTGCATTTTGTATGGTGCTCACCTTTACATACTTTTACCTAGGGGCCCCTTCCCGTTTGCGAATGGGTTACCACCAACTCTGAGTTGGTATTAAAATGTCAATGTTTTGCGACTGCAAAGGCCCAAAACAATTCCTTAGGTTGGCTGGTAGGACGCCATATGGAACATGTTTATTGTGTCTGAAGTGCTGAACATCTTTGCACCATTCCTGTAACGTGGTTATCCCATTGAAGAACAATAGTACCTGAGGGTCTGAGGAGTCAATAGTCCTAAGCCTCAGAATCCACCTGACCTCGGGCTTAGTAACCCCTGGCTGACAAAGGACAGTGGAAATGGCACACACAACCTCTACTTCTTATATCTACCACTAATGTAACCCTTACAGCTGCCACTACTGCGACAGGGTCACTGGTGACAAGAGAGGTGCACAGCGCATTGAGCGTCTGGGTACTTATTTTGCAAGTCAGCCTATTTTCACCCATATACTTTTAGCTGGTTCATTCCCAGAATGCCTACGGATGAGGGCTACTGCCCTGACATACTCTGAGAATAAAATATTTCATCACATGGTGAATGCTCCCTGTAGAGGAACTTATCCAGTTGTTACAAATGAAGGAGCGCATGTAGAAAGGGAATATATTGAAAAACAGTCAGTCTGGATTAATACAGCAGATTGAATAAACTAGACTAGGAGCTATGTCTGTGCAAAATGATCTCCTAAATCCCAAAATGTGCCACCCATGGGTTTGCAACATGTTAATCCTTTTAAATGCACTTTATGCAGTTCACATTGGATTGCACAAAAGGGTCAACAGCAGGGAGAGTCAACACACACAATGGTGCCACACATGCCCTAGTGATGTGGCCAACCTCCATGTAGTTAGGGACAAACTGTAGGAGCTGTGCAGGGCTCATAGAGCAGTCCCAGAATTTTCAGTGGCGAAGTCACCTCTTAACAAGGACTACCCATATTCCATTGATTGACTCCATTGGTGTATCTGGTACCAGCATGTCGCCCCCTGGTATCCATCCACATCACACAGTTGGTCTGATGTGTGGAGAAAACAGATGTTGCAGTGGCAGGCTACATGCAAGACCATGTAGCACTTCCTGTTCTGCACTGGTGACCTGGAACTAATTCCCCCTTTATCCTCTGGCACCGTGGTTCCTAGAAGATGTGACCAATGCTCATTATTATTATTACAATGAATTTGTAAAGTGCGACTATCACCCAATGGGCATCTTGGCACTGGTAAATCGTCGAAGGAAAGAAGAATCCGGCATTTTGGGAATGGGAAATTGTTGGACTTGGCCCTTTTTGCAGGGTCATCCCTGAACTTTTTGCCTTCCTCCAGTATTGTTTCTGACCTGTTTTTGTTGGTTTTAGGACTCTGGGCACTTTACTACTGCTGAGCAGTGATAAAGTGCATATGCTCTCTGTGTAAATTGTTATGGTAATTGTTTGTCCATAATTGGTATGTTTGCCTTACTAGTAAAGTCCCTAGTAAAGTGCACTATGTGTGCCAGGGCTGGTAATGCAAATGCTACTAGTGGGCCTGCAGCACTAATTGTGCCACCCATACCAGTAGCCCTAAAGAGAGAACTCAGGCCTGCCTCTGCAGTGCCTGCGTGCAGTCTGCTAACTGCCATGTTGTCTGGACAAGTGCACCCACTTGCCAGGCCTTACCTCTACCCTTCCCTTTCTATGCACATCAGACACCCCTATGATAGGCCCAACTTACCCCCCTGGGCAGGGTGCAGTGTCTGTGAAAGGTAGGACATGTACTGAGGTGTGTACCATGCTCTAACAGTGAAATACTCTCCGTTTCGTTTTTCACTGTTCCAAGGCCATCTTGTCCATAGGACAAAATGGAGAAAGCCTGTGTAATTTGTTTCCAGCCTATCTTCCCATAGGCTTAAGATGGAGAGGTGAAGTTTAGTGTGCCTGAACTCACAATGTAATAACACATCTTTTTGTGAAGGTGGTTTTTGGATTGTGTGTATCGAAACCAAGCTTTTAGAAGTAGCTGTTTTTTTTGTTCTAACAATTCTGTGTGTCTCTGCCTGGTTGTGGATTGACTGTCTGGATTTGAATGTGATAGGATCTTGGAAATGTCTTGACCCAGGGGAGGAGTAGGTGAGACTGCAACAGGCTGACCTGCATCTGGAGTGTATTGGGGAGGAGTAGCCCCCTGGATTTGAAGAAGCCTGGGCTGCTGCCATAAAAAAATAGCTCCATCTCCTGCTGAGTGATTGAGGAACCAGAACCCCATTATCAAAGGAAGAAGGTGTCACTGGCAGGGAGACACCCAGAACGGGCTTGGACAGGGGGTCAGTGCCCCCTGATCACAACGACTTCAAAGACATTTAGGGGTATAACTATGAGAGCTGAAACCCCTGAACGTTGGACTGATCAAGACTAAAAAGGATTGAAACTACTTCGTGATCAAGAGGAACCTCTGCCAAGGAAGAACCGCTGTAGAGACTGAAGAGAAGGACTGACCCTTGCTGTGTGTTATCGTGCTGGTTTGCAGTTTGCTGATTTAACTAAGGAGAGGCTAAGGGACTTTGCTGTGTGCTGTGTCCCCCTTCTTGAAAGGTCTTTGCTGTGTGCTGTGTCTCGAAGTATCTTGTCTCCAAGGGACCAAGGAGAGCTAGCTCCCTGTTGTGGAAACTCAGGAACATCAAAGTTTCCAAGTGTGTCTCAGCGACGCTGTGTGTGTGTGCTTTTTGCAGCCTGAGACCTTCTTAAGCATTGGCCCAGGACTGTGTGACCCAAAGCCCAACGGAGACTCAGCGACGCTTTGTGTGTGTGCAGCCTGACACTGCCGTGAGGTCCGTGGTGCTGGTTTGAAAGTGCCCCATGACTGCCGTGTCCCCACAGTGTGAATCATCATCCACGCTGCTGTGTAGCTGTTTGTGGCTTGAACTGTCATCGTAACTGAGGCTGCAGAACAAGATCGCCGCCGCCGGCCCAAGCTGCAATGTGCTGAAGGATTTCGTAAAGCTAAGGAAGTCGTGAGGTAATTGTGATCGTTGTTCGCAAGAGGAATCTGCCCAAGATTGTCAGCAATGGAGAAGGCAGTGCCGTAACCTGTCCGGCTACAGCGTCGCCTTGCATCGGAGCTGCGTCGTCATCGGGAGCACCCAGCAGGACGTCCGACGAGCGGGGATAGAGAGAGAGCGAGGCAGCGCATCCCCCCGGTAAGGCTTGGACTCCGATCGGGAGTCGCAAGCGTGTGGCCTGGGGAGGTGTGCAGGAGGAGTACAGTAGTGCTCCCATCTCTCTCCCGCTGCATCGACTTAGACGCGCTGAGTCCTCGAGCGGCCTGGACCTGCCCGGCAGGACCAGGGCCGCCCTCGGAAGTTCAGGACTGTGTCTGTGGTTGGGGCCTACTGGTGCCAGCGCTAATCGCGTCGATTGGCCTGGTATTATTCCTACATTACAAAATGCCTTACTACTTGCATTAGGGATGGTGATATACTTGCATTACGAACTGCCTGATTACGTGCATTGAGGATTGAATTATTCTCGCATTACAAACTGCCTGATTACGTGCATTGAGGATTGAATTATTCTCGCATTGCAAACTGCCTTATTACTTGCATTAAGGAGTGCGTTATACTTGCATTACAAACTGCCTGATTACGTACATTGAGGATTGAATTATTCTCGCATTACAAACTGCCTTATTACTTGCATTAAGAAGTGCATTATACTTGCATTACGAACTGCCTGACTACGTGCATTGAGGATTGCATTATTCTTGCATTACGAACCGCATTAGTCTGATGATACGAACTGCATCACAAACTGCATTGCATTGCGTTTGGACTGCATTTGAACATCGTGAACTGCTCATTAATACCGCAAGCACCTACAAGTGCTTGTTGGCCTAATAACCGGCAAAGTGAAATATTACGAATACGCATATGTTGGATTTTTATCATGTGGTCTTACCATATTTTTCTTCTTGATAAAGATACCGCTATTTTCATACATCAGTGTGGTGTCCATTTGTGGTGTTATCACTGTGTCACTGGGAGTGTGGCTGCAAATACTTTACACATTGCCTTGAAGATAAGCCTGGCTGCTCGTGCCAAGCTACCAGGGGGTGAGAAGGGGTTATCAAAGATTGTGTCCCTCCTTTCCCTGACTAGAAGCAAGGGTCCCTATCTGGAATAAGGTAACTGCCTCAGCCAACTAGAGACCCCCACTTCTAACAGCTATCGTTCCATGCATGTATCTATTTCCAGAGGTAGAGCCAAGTTTTCAGGTCCTTCCTGAAGCTCAGCAAGTTTGTGTTGGTTCTAAGGGAGAGAAGGGAAAGAGTAAGTTTATTCCAGAGACTTGCACATTGTACCTGGAAGGGTTTGTCTCCTACTCTTGCTTTCCTAAAGGAGGGGGTAGATAAGAGGGCAGCCTGGGAGGATCTAATGTTCTTGAGGGTTTTTATTGTTTAGTCATTTGCCTAAGGGCTGTAGGTCCTGTGCCATTTACTGCCCTATGAGTGATGCACAGTGCCTTAATCTTGCACCTTTCCTTTACTGGTAACCAGTCTAGTTTGTGTAGTGTTTCTGAGGCTGAGTCCCTTCTCCCTTTATTTAGCGCTTGTTTAGCCGCCAACACCTGGATCCTCTGGAGTCCAGTGGCTACAGATGCCAGGCTGCCTAATCTGCACGGCAGCGCGTCGCAGAAAGCTGGTTATGAATCAGATGGAACGCAATGCCCAAATATCCCTATATCTGATAACTTTTGATGGAAAGTGATGCTTTAGTAATAACTGCATTTCTGATGACAGCTTGATGTGAAGAAATGCATGAACAACCTCATATCCGACGACTAATGTAGTAGAGGGATCCATAAATAACCGCATATCTGATAACTGTTTGATGTAAAGAGATGAATAAATTACCGCATGTTCGTTGACTGCTTGATGTAATAAAATACACAAATAAGTTCGATGTGAAGTGGTGCATGGATACCCACATGTTCAGTGACTGCTTCGTGTAGGAATGACTGCTTGATGCAAAGTGATGCTCTAATAACCACATGTCCAATGATTGATGTAAGGTGATGCCTGAGTAACCGTATATCCTGTGGCTTGCTGTAAAGTACAAACAAACAGCTAAAAAATTCACATTGTTAATTCTTTTGATGATCTTACAAAAATTGCCCTGGCATAACTGATGTGAGAGGAGCTTAAGATGGAATTCACAGCTTTCCACTAAAAGTTCTTCCTGGTTCAGGTGGTTTGTACAGCACTTGAACCAGGAAGCTGTTTTCAAATGAAACTATGTGAGAACACTTTTCTCACTGTTCACACCCAGAACACCGGGTTGGTACCAAATGAGATACTGTTCTCTACCCAGACGATCGATCCGACTATTGTTCTTGACACATGGCCACTGCCAATGTGCCTTTCACTCGGGCAGGACCTCACTGAGAGTGAAACACAAGCCACTACTGAGCAACCATGTAATCAGGTCAGTCATTGTGTTTTTAAGTGCCAAGGTTTCAATATGAGGTGTCAATTTTACAACTTTTTCAATATCCTAACATGTCCTTTTAAATGGGATAAAAGAAGGAGGCCTGTGAAAGACAGGGGAATGGTGGGTGCAAAAGCCAAGGCAGGTCTTTGACATCAGAAGAGGGAAGTATCTGCTAATGCAAGAGGACATACCCCCTTCAAGCTGGTGAAGTGATTGATATATTTGCAAATTCGGCCCCTAATGCACAGGACAAAGTTAAATCCATTTTAATGTCTCTAGAAAGAGGGCTGTCCTTTCAGGTTTTACTTCTAACATTCCTCTCCTTTCCACCAATACAAGGTCATCTGCAAACAATGGCCAATGGAAGTAACCCACCCTGTCAACAATACTTAGACCGGGATCAGGTCCTCCCATCCACCCTTCAGTGGCATAACACACTTATGCCCCCACCCAACCCCCCCTGCAAAGTACATGCAGGGGGCTCACCACACTCCAGACCCAGTAAGGATTTCTCAGGCCATGGGCCTTCCGCCTGTACACAGTGCCGGAGGGGGCCTCCTGGAGCTCGGGGGCTCCCTGGAGCTCGAGGGCCCCTGGACAACGGAGGTTGAAGGACCTAATGTAATGCCACTTCCTCCCTGGATACAAATAGCACATCCAGTAAATACTGATTGTGTGGCATTTGATCTTTAATTGGTGCGGAATATGCCTGGTTCCTCTATTGCATGCTGAGACATGCTGAGGCGTGAAAACAACGCATGGGCAATATTTGCTCAAATTTGCCCAATCAATCCCGTACATGATAAATAATAAATAATAATAATACTGAAACTTATAAAGCACAACAGCTTCCTCAATCAGAGTTGTCCCGGCGCTCAAGGAGCAGGCGATACACATATAGAGGTATACACACTGAAACCTGGGCCTAATCAGACCTAAAGAGCCATGTCTTCAGCGCTTTTCTGAAGCAGGACTCTGAATCAACCTGGCGTAGATACCCAGGCAGGGCATTCCACATTTTGGCCGTCCTCACTGAGAACGCTCTGCCCCCCAGATGGGCTTTCACAAAGCAGGGGTTACAGAGCAAATTTTGTGAATTTGACCTCAGAGATCGATTTTGCTTGTAGATGTATAGCCTTTGTGTAAGGTATCCGGGGCACTTTCCCTTCGGGGCCCGGCATGCCAAAGTCATGTCCTTAAATTCAATTCTTTTGGCTAACGGGAGCCAATGCAGCGCAAGTAAATGCGGAGAGACATGATGTCGAAAAGGTATGCGTCTGATCAGTCTTGCAGCCGCATTCTGTACCATCTGAAGACGGCTGATCAAATATTTAGGAAGGCCAAGGTATAAGCCATTTGCGTAGTCCAGCCTAATGTCTCTGTGGCATGGACTACGGATTTGCGGCAGTCTTCAGGCAAGTAGTAGAACAATTTACGGAGGTTTCTCAGTTTGCTAAAGCAAGTAGCAGCGACCTGTTGAATTTGAGCTGAGAAGGAGAGATCAGCTTCCCACCTCACGCCTAAGTTTTTAATAATATGAATAATAATAAGACATAATAAAGCAAGACTATTATGTGGTCAGGGTATGTGTGATTGGTTGATGTAATTAGTTTAACCTGTTGATAGAAGTAGTGGAGGCCTGACTGTATACCCCCTCCCCCACCCATTGCATTAGCAGGTATGTTGAATGTGTTTGAAGCCTTGTTGGTCTAAATTGTTGCTAAAATTAATGTGGTTTCTATTTTTAATGATTTAAATACCTGAAAAATTATACCTTAGTAAAAAGCAATTCATATATTCAAAAATGTATTTGAATTTATTTGCCTTTTTCCCTATGCGGTGTTAGTGTTATTACTTGCCTCCATTGATTTATACTAGAGCCTGTTACAGTACAAGAGATTGATCATGCGTGGTGTTTGATTTGGGAAACAACAATTACAACGCAGTCATCACAATGCACTACCTTTACAACGCTGTAATTACAACGCAACATCCTTTACATCGCATGCCAGTACAATGCAGTCATTACAACGCATATCACTACAACGCATGCCATTACAGCACATGCCACTACAACGCATGCCATTACAACACATTATAAGGTAAGTAATGGGAAACAGTAATGTTTACACTTACACTATCCAACACTTACTCTACTGTTGCAGTCACTGGAGTGGGAATAGTAATTTTTACCCCTACACTATCCAACACTTACACTACTGTTGCCCTAAAAGTATTATGAGTTGTAATGGTATGCGTTGTAATGGTGTGCCTTGTAATGGAATGCGTTATAAGTGTAGGTTCTAAAATGCGTTGTGATGGCAAGCGTTGTAAAAACATGCTTTGTAATGGATGTTGCGATGTAAAAACCGCGTTGTAAAGGCATGCGTTTTAAAAGTTTGCGCTGTAACGTGTCCTATTCATTTGATTTAGTTGCCTAAAGGCTTGGCTGGTGTAGTTTCGGACTTGTTTTGTCAGTTTCACTACTGTAGTAGACTCTGATATTTCACTTGCTATTAGCAATTTTTTTACTCTTTTGTGTTTTATTCTTTGCATGTCCCTCCCTAAATCCTAACTTAAATTTGTCTACACGCCGCCACACCCATTGCCCTTTCCACATTTGTTACGCAAATGTACACCTTCATGTACAGAGATTTCCACACTGATGGCAGAAACATCCTCACATAAGCGATAGGACAGGCAAAGATGCAGATCTTCTGGTGGAGTTTTGTAAATAGCATTTTTGAATACAAGAAACAGTATCACTGGAGAAATGTGTTTCCCAGTACCCCAAAAAAACGTGAAAATATCACACGGAACAACTTTTGAGAAAGGTAGGCCTTGTGGTATCAACATTCACTCATTCTATCACCCAACTCACACATTTCAAATACACGTCCATTGTGTGAAACATTCTTTGATCAAAATAGCCGTAATTCCAGACACGTATAAGTAGTAGATTTGTATACATTGCCCAACATCAGAGTAACATTTTGTCATTTTCCCTGAGAGATGCAGTCTCCATAGAAATTGAATTGCACACAGAATAATATAAAACAATTTACAAGTAAGAGCACCGCAAGCCAATCTAAAAAATATAAGAAAAATGCATAATTGGTGTGCTCTCAAGAATACCCATAGTTCGAAATAATAAATACCCTGCTGAATGAGATCTATGCGGAGGAAAACTCAAAGAACTGACTTCGTCTGGAGCTTTGAGAGCATTCATACAGCAATCAATTACTAAACCTGATCACATTGGGGTATGTATTTGAGGTATATCTCCAGGACCGAGGCTGACTACACTTATTTGAACAATGCATCCAGGTTTTCAAGGCTATCACTAATTAAAGATGTACTAGGATTCTTGTTCTAAAACATAAACCCCTCACTTGTAATTGATTTAGAGGTTCCAAAGTGTCCCCATGCTACATAGGTGCCACCCAACTGAAGGATTTCCATGATCAGCCATTTAAATGATTTGGGTCACTAAAAGTTGGTACCTTTGTACCGTACCTTGAGAGCTTAGTTAATATGCCAGCACAAGTAGCCCCAAGTGCAAATATTGACTTTTTGGACCCGTTAAAGTGAAATGTTGCAGAGCTTTCGACTCTGACCATCAGATCCCAAGTGATCCCAGTAGGTGGATCCTGGAACTATGACTTTAGAATTACATGAAAGCCAATTAATTGATATTGCTGCCCTCTTACTACAAGGACTTGCATATATGTATTGTATATTGTAAAAATGAAATCAGTTGGTGTTTATATATGACGATTGTAATATAGCCTGTGTGAAAACAAGATAGGAACTAGTTCCACATTACAGTGTGTACTAAATAGAACCTCACGGTCCACCTCCATAACTTTCAGATCTCATGATCGCATACTTTATCGATCGCTGTTACTCTTCAGGTGTGTTCCAGTCCATTTCTTAGTGGTTTTGGGCAAGGTTTTCCTTCTACAGCCAAGTTGCATCCTTCTGTCAGCTTTGTAAAGCCAGTATACTGTGTGTGGGGATGTTCGGTTAATTGCTCCCCCTGCTACCAGGGCCAGACTGGCCGCAGTGGGCACCGTGCATTTCCCCGGTGGGCCGCCAGGGTGGGGGCTGGTTTTGGAGCTGGGGGGCATTTTTGTTACCGGAGGAGGTTTCGAAGCACAGCTGCAATATCGGCACCCTGTACAAAAGCGGCAGCGGTAACACTGGAGTGGTGCTTCCGAATAGTACACCCACCCCCTCAGGGGCCGGTCGTGCGGTTTGCCAGGGCCGGTTTCGGTTCCCAGTCTGACCGTACCTTCTACTGTTGTAAAGTTGATAACTTTGGAATTTGTCTGCGAACACAAAAAGCATTGGACTTTTGAGATGTGAAGCCAGGTTTTCTTTTGGTTCTTGGGTTCATAATTGTGGAGATGTCAAGTTCTCAGCCACCTGTGATTATATTTATTGAGCTATCCTTCTTCAAAAACAAAGCTGTTAAGAAAGAAGAACAATGATCAAACAGATCATAGCACTCTTGATAATTTAGTCATATTCTGTCTGGCATTTATTGTTATGGTGAAACACTGCGCATGGTAAAGAACTGAAACCCGAAGAACAATATTGTACATATACTCTTGTGTTCTTTTGTTATTACTGCTTATGTGCTGTAAAACTGTTTGGTGTTGTATCTAGACCCATCATGGTGCTCGGGCTCTGTGCATTTTGTATGGTGCTCACCTTTACATACTTTTACCTAGGGGCCCCTTCCCGTTTGCAAATGGGTTACCACCAACTCTGAGTTGGTATTAAAATGTCAATGTTTTGCGACTGCAAAGGCCCAAAACAATTCCTTAGGTTGGCTGGTAGGACGCCATATGGAACATGTTTATTGTGTCTGAAGTGCGGAAAATCTTTGCACCATTCCTGTAACGTGGTTATCCCATTGAAAAACAATAGTACCTGAGGGTCTGAGGAGTCAATAGTCCTAAGCCTCAGAATCCACCTGACCTAGGGCTTAGTAACCCCTGGCTGACAAAGGACAGTGGAAATGGCACACACAACCTCTACTTCTTATATCTACCACTAATGTAACCCTTACAGCTGCCACTACTGCGACAGGGTCACTGGTGACAAGAGAGGTGCACAGCGCATTGAGCGTCTGGGTACATATTTTGCAAGTCAGCCTATTTTCACCCATATACTTTTAGCTGGTTCATTCCCAGAATGCCTATGGATGAGGGCTACTGCCCTGACATACTCTGAGAATAAAATATTTCATCACATGGTGAATGCTCCCTGTAGAGGAACTTATCCAGTTGTTACAAATGAAGGAGCGCATGTAGAAAGGGAATATATTGAAAAACAGTCAGTCTGGATTAATACAGCAGATTGAATAAACTAGACTAGGAGCTATGTCTGTGCAAAATGATCTCCTAAATCCAAAAATGTGCCACCCATAGGTTTGCAACATGTTAATCCTTTTAAATGCACTTTATGCAGTTCACATTGGATTGCACAAAAGGGTCAACAGCAGGGAGAGTCAACACACACAATGGTGCCACACATGCCCTAGTGATGTGGCCAACCTCCATGTAGTTAGGGACAAACTGTAGAAGCTGTGCAGGGCTCATAGAGCAGTCCCAGAATTTTCAGTAGCGAAGTCACCTCTTAACAAGGACTACCCATATTCCATTGATTTACTCCATTGGTGTATCTGGTACCAGGGTGTCGCCCCCTGGTATCCATCCACATCACACAGTTGGTCTGATGTGTGGAGAAAACAGATGTTGCAGTGGCAGGCTACATACAAGACCATGTAGCACTTCCTGTGCTGCACTGGTGACCTGGAACTAATTCCCCCTTTATCCTCTGGCACCGTGGTTCCTAGAAGATGTGACCAATGCTTATTATTATTATTACTATGAATTTATAAATTGCGACTATCACCCAATGGGCATCTTGGCACTGGTAATTCATCGAAGGAAAGAAGAATCCGGCATTTTGGGAATGGGAGATTGTTGGACTTGGCCCTTTTTGCAGGGTCATCCCTGAACTTTTTGCCTTCCTCCAGTATTGTTTCTGACCTGTTTTTGTTGGTTTTAGGACTCTGGGCACTTTACTACTGCTGATCAGTGCTAAAGTGCATATGCTCTCTGTGTAAATTGTTATGGAAATTAGTTGTCCATTATTGGTATGTTTGCCTTACTAGTAAAGTCCCTAGTAAAGTGCACTATGTGTGCCAGGGCTGGTAATGCAAATGCTACTTGTGGGCCTGCATCACTAATTGTGCCACCCATACCAGTAGCGCTAAAGAGAGAACTCAGGCCTGCCTCTGCAGTGCCTGCGTGCAGTCTGCTAACTGCCATGTTGTCTGGACAAGTGCACCCACTTGCCAGGTCTTCCCTTTACCCTTCCCTTTCTATGCACATCAGACACCCCTATGATAGGCCCAACTTACCCCCCTGGGCAGGGTGCAGTGTCTGTGAAAGGTAGGACATGTACTGAGGTGTGTACCATGCTCTAACAGTGAAATACTCTCTGTTTCGTTTTTCACTGTTCCAAGGCCATCTTGTCCATAGGACAAAATGGGGAAGCCTGTGTAATTTGTTTCCAGCCTATCTTCCCATAGGCTTAAGATGGAGAGGTGAAGTTTAGTGTGCCTGAACTCACAATGTAATAACACATCTTTTTGTGAAGGTGGTTTTTGAATTGTGTGTATCGAAACATTTTAGAAGTAGCTGTTTTTTTTGTTCTAACATTTCTGTGTGTCTCTGCCTGGTTGTGGATTGACTGTCTGGATTTGAATGTGATAGGATCTGGGAAATGTCTTGACCCAGGGGAGGAGTAGGTGAGACTGCAACAGGCTGACCTGCATCTGGAGTGTATGGGGGAGGAGTAGTCCCCTGGATTTGAAGAAGCCTGGGCTGCTGCCACAAAAAAATAGCTCTACCTCCTGCTGAGTGATTGAGGAACCAGAACCCCATTATCAAAGGAAGAAGGTGTCACTGGCAGGGAGACACCCAGAACTGGCTTGGACAGGGGGTCAGTGCCCCCTGATCACAACGACTTCAAAGACATTTAGGGGTATAACTATGAGAGCTGAAACCCCTGAGTGTTGGACTGATCAAGACTGAAAAGGATTGAAACTACTTCGTGATCAAGAGGAACCTCTGCCAAGGAAGAATCGCTGTAGAGACTGAAGAGAAGGACTGACCCTTGCTGTGTGTTCTGGGGCTGGCTTGCAGTTTGCTGATTTAACTAAGGAGAGGCTAAGGGACTTTGCTGTGTGCTGTGTCCCCCTGCTTGAAAGGTCTTTGCTGTGTGCTGTGTCTCGAAGTATCTTGTCTCCAAGGGCCCAAGGAGAGCTAGCTCCCTGTTGTGGAAACTCAGGAACATCGAAGTTTCCAAGTGTGTCTCAGCGACGCTGTGTGTGTGTGCTTTTTGCAGCCTGAGACCTTCTTAAGCATTGGCCCAGGACTGTGTGACCCAAAGCCCAACGGAGTCACAGCGACGCTTTGTGTGTGTGCAGCCTGACACTGCCGTGAGGTCCGTGGTGCTGGTTGGAAAGTGCCCCATGACTGCAGTGCCCCCACAGCGTGAATCATCATCCACGCTGCTGTGTAGCTGTTTGTGGCTTGAACTGTCATCGTAACTGAGGCTGCAGATCAAGATCGCCACCGCCTGCCCGAGCTGCAATGTGCTGAAGGATTTCGTAAAGCTAAGGAAGTCGTGAGGTAATTGTGATCGTTGTTCGCAAGAGGAATCTGCCCAAGATTGTCAGCAATGGAGAAGGCAGTGCCGTAACCTGTTCGGCTACAGCGTCGCCTTGCATCGGAGCTGCGTCGTCATCGGGAGCACCCAGCAGGACGTCCGACGAGTGGGGATAGAGAGAGAGCGAGGCAGCGCATCCCCCAGGTAAGGCTTGGACTCCGATCGGGAGTCGCAAGCGTGTGGCCTGGGGAGGTGTGCAGGAGGAGTACAGTAGTGCTCCCATCTCTCTCCCGCTGCATCGAGTTAGACGCGCTGAGTCCTCGTGCAGCCTGGACCTGCCCGGCAGGACTGGGGCCGCCCTCGGAAGTTCAGGACTGTGTCTGTGGTTGAGGCCTACTGGTGCCCGCGCTAATCGCGTCGATTGGCCTGGTATTATTCCTACATTACAAAATGCCTTACTACTTGCATTAGGGATGGTGATATACTTGCATTACGAACTGCCTGATTACGTGCATTGAGGATTGAATTATTCTCGCATTACGAACTGCCTGATCATGTGCATTGAGGATTGAATTATTCTCGCATTGTAAACTGCCTTATTACTTGCATTAAGGGGTGCGTTATACTTGCATTACAAACTGCCTGATCACGTACATTGAGGATTGAATTATTCTCGCATTACAAACTGCCTTATTACATGCATTAAGGAGTGCATTATACTTGCATTACGAACTGCCTGACTACGTGCATTGAGGATTGCATTATTCTTGCATTACGAACTGCATTAGTCTGATGATACGAACTGCATCACAAACTGCATTGCATTGCGTTTGGACTGCATTTGAACATCGTGAACTGCTCATTAATACCGCAAGAACCTACAAGTGCTTGTTGGCCTAATAACCGGCAAAGTGAAATATTATGAATACGCATATGTTGGATTTTTATCGTGTGGTCTTACCGTATTTTTCTTCTTGATAAAGATACCGCTATTTTCATACATCAGTGTGGTGTCCATTTGTGGTGTTATCACTGTGTCACTGGGAGTGTGGCTGCAAATACTTTACACATTGCCTTGAAGATAAGCCTGGCTGCTCGTGCCAAGCTACCAGGGGGTGAGCAGGGGTTATCAAAGATTGTGTCCCTCCTTTCCCTGACTAGAAGCAAGGGTCCCTATTTGGAATAAGGTAACTGCCTCAGCCAACTAGAGACCCCCACTTCTAACAGCTATCGTTCCATGCTTGTATCTATTTCCAGAGGTAGAGCCAAGTTTTCAGGTCCTTCCTGAAGCTCAGCAAGTTTGTGTTGGTTCTAAGGGAGAGAAGGGAAAGAGTAAGTTTTTTCCAGAGACTTGCACATTGTACCTGGACGGTTCTGTCTCCTACTCTTGCTTTCCTAAAGCAGGGGGTAGATAAGAGGGCAGCCTGGGAGGATCTAATGTTCTTGAGGGTTTTTATTGTTTAGTCATTTGCCTAAGGGCTGTAGGTCCTGTGCCATTTACTGCCCTATGAGTGATGCACAGTGCCTTAAACTTGCACCTTTCCTTTACTGGTAACCAGTCTAGTTTGTGCAGTGTTTCTGAGGCTGAGTCCCTTCTCCCTTTATTTAGCGCTTGTTTAGCCGCCAACACCTGGATCCTCTGGAGTCCAGTGGCTACAGATGCCAGGCTGCCTAATCTGCACGGCAGCGTGTCGCAGAAAGCTGGTCATAAATCAGATGGAACGCAATGCCCAAATATCCCTATATCTGATAACTTTTGATGGAAAATGATGCTTTAATAATAACTGCATTTCTGATGACAGCTTGATGTGAAGAAATGCATGAACAACCTCATATCCGACAGACTAATGTAGTAGAGGGATCCATAAATAACCGCATATCTGATAACTGTTTGATGTAAAGAGATGAATAAATTACCGCATGTTCGTTGACTGCTTGATGTAATAAAATGCACAAATAAGTTCGATGTGAAGTGGTGCATGGATACCCACATGTTCAGTGACTGCTTCGTGTAGGAATGACTGCTTGATGCAAAGTGATGCTCAAATAACCACATGTCCAATGATTGATTTAAGGTGATGCCTGAGTAACCGTATATCCTGTGGCTTGCTGTAAAGTATAAACAAACAGCTAAAAAATTCACATTGTTAAGTCTTGTGATCATCTTACAAAAATTGCCCTGGCATAACTGATGTGAGAGGAGCTTGAGATGGAATTCACAGCTTTCCACTAAAAGTTCTTCCTGGTTCAGGTGGTTTGTACAGCACTTGAACCAGGAAGCTGTTTTCAAATGAAACTATGTGAGAACACTTTTCTCACTGTTCACACCCAGAACACCGGGTTGGTACCAAATGAGATACTGTTCTCTACCCAGACGATCGATCTGACTATTGTTCTTGACACATGGCCACTGCCAATGTGCCTTTCACTCGGGCAGGACCTCACTGAGAGTGAAACACAAGCCACTTCTGAGCAACCATGTAATCAGGTCAGTCATTGTGTTTTTAAGTGACAAGGTCTCAATATGAGGTGTCAATTTTACAACTTTTTCAATATCCTACCATGTCCTTTTAAATGGGATAAAAGAAGGAGGCCTGTGAAAGACAGGAGAATGGTGGGTGCAAAAGCCAAGGCAGGTCTTTGACATCAGAAGAGGGAAGTATCTGCTAATGCAAGAGGACATACCCCCTTCAAGCTGGTGAAGTGATTGATATATTTGCAAATTCGGCCCCTAATGCACAGGACAAAGTTAAATCCATTTTAATGTCTCTAGAAAGAGGGCTGTCCTTTCAGGTTTTACTTCTACCATTCCTCTCCTTTCCACCAATACAAGGTCATCTGCAAATAATGGCCAATGGAAGTAACCCACCCTGTCAACAATACTTAGACTGGGATCAGGTACGGTGCGTCCTCCCATCCACCCTTCAGTGGCATAACACACTTATGCCCCCACCCAACCCCCCCTGCAAAGTACATGCAGGGGGCTCACCACACTCCAGACCCAGTAAGGATTTCTCAGGCCAGGGGCCCTCTGCCTGTACACAGTGCCGGAGGGGGCCTCCTGGAGCTCGGGGGCTCCCTGGAGCTCGAGGGCCCCTGGACAACGGGGGTTGAAGGAGCTAATGAAATGCCACTTCCTCCCTGGATACAAATAGCACATCCAGTAAATACTGATTGTGTGGCATTTGATCTTTAATGGGTGCGGAATATGCCTGGTTCCTCTATTGCATGCTGAGACATGCTGAGGCATGAAAACAATGCATGGGCATTATTTGCTCAAATTTGCCCAATCAATCCCGAACATGATAAATAATAAATAATAATAATACTGTGAGACCGGCCTCGTGGCGTGGGTCCTCCCAACCAGCAAGCCACCCTGCAACCACACCTGATCCGCGTTGTTACAGACTTCCGGCTGCCCTGACCCCTCAAACCCGATGGCCGGCCGGAGCACCAGCCGAACCCACCACACTACCACGCATGCCCGGCCGAGGGAGCGGGAAACCCCCAAGCAAGACCAGGAGACGCCGTCTCAGTCACACCTCTGATCTCCTCCCCCAGGGAGGGTTTCGATCGGCCACCAGGCCCCCGGTGTGCGGGTGCCTCGCCTGCTGGGCGTCTGGAGTCCCTCCCAGACCCACCTGAACAGATCAAAGGGCCGAGCGACAGGAAATCCCGACACACCGCCCCCAGGCACCAAGACCCCTCTCAGCGAGGACTCTGGACTTCAAAGAGGAGGGGGAGTATAACAAGGGGTGCTGAAGGGACGGGAGGCAGAGAAGACCTGGACCTACGAGCGCCCTGCTGACCTGGTTGCGGCTCCATCGACCCCTGAACCGAAGAACGTACCTGAACTCTGAACCATCTGAGCCCTGCTGACGCTGTCACGGCTCCCCGAACTCTAAAACCATCTGAGCCCTGCTGACGCTGTCGCGGCTCCCCGAACTCTGAACCATCTGAGCCCTGCTGACGCTGTCGCGGCTCCCCGAACTCTGAACCATCTGAGCCCTGCTGACGCTGTCGCGGCTCCCCGAACTCTGAACCATCTGAGCCCTGCTGACGCTGTCACAGCTCCCCGAACTCTGAACCACCTGAGCCCTGCTGACGCTGTCGCGGCTCCCCGACTCCGAAACCACCTGTGCCTGCTGAGTGACTCGCGGCGCTCCCCTCCAGGTGAATCGGCAGAGATTGCCGAGAGAAACAACATCCCCCCAGCTCGAGGATTGGGAGCTGTGCGAAGGATACTCTGCAGAGACACTGAATTCAAAGACTGTCCCACTACCCCCATACCCCATCACGAGACCGCTGCCGCTTGTGGCATTGATTTAATACCTGCATCTCGGATCATAAAGATCCCTTGAACTGATCGATAAAGTCTACTGTCTTACGAAGAACTACTGTGTGGTGTCCCTCTGTCAGATAGTGCAAGCTCAGCGTGTGCGATCCTAGGTACGAGACCCTTCCAGGAAGGGCCTCCCCGCCCTTGCTCGGCCTAACTCTGGGAGAGGTGGGTCAATGGGTGGTCAGGAACGTATTCTGAAACCCCCTGGAGAACGCATTTCCAACATTTGGTGGCAGACGACGGGATCCGAGCCGACACCTAAAGATCGTGCAGTAAACGGCTGACGCACTACCGAAAAGAGATGGAAGGAGAAACCTCCCTAGGTGCCGCAGGTACCAACACAAGCCCGACATTCCGAGAGGACCAGTTGGAATATTATACGCATCGAGAATTAAAACAATTCTGCAAAGACCTTGGAATCGCTACTACCAGATTAAGCACGAAAGAAGATTTCCAGGGAGCATTGAAGAATTGGGCAGAGACAGGAGCTTCCCTGGCCCAAACAGAAGGAGAGCCGCCAAACGAACCACAAAGCATCCCGGTGAGGAGCAGCGCCCCAGAGGGGGGCCTATCCCCGGAGGAGCTAGCGGACCGAGAGAGGGGCCGCAACCACGAACTAGAACTAGCAAAACTAAAAATAGAGGGAGAGCTAAAACTGGCCGAGAAAAAGTTAGCAGTAGAACAATTACGCCTACAAGGAGAACTCGAGGAAAAGAAACGCCAGAGAGAACACGAAGAAAGAAAACTCCAACTAGAACACAAACGCAGCCGGAAACAGATCGAGCTCAAGGCTAAAAGTGAGGAGTCCAAACCCTCGGGAAATCAACCACCCTCCTCCACCGTGGAACCCAAGGTCCACATCCCCAAGGATGTGGTGAAGGAATATTACAAGAATGACGACATCCAGCAATGGTTCAAGGCCTACGAAGTTGCCATGACCTCCCACCGAGTTCCACAGAAAGACTGGGGGGCTGGTTTGTGGGGCCGGTTCCTGAGCGAGGGGAGAGATACCCTGCTGGACCTGCCCTCCACGGTGCTGAACTCCTACAGTCACATGAAAGAGGCCCTAGTAGCCAGATATGGGCTCACCCCCGAGATGTACCGGCAACGGTTTCGAGACTGCAAAAAGATACCCGGTACCACATGGGTAGAGTACGTGAACTTTTACAGCCGGGCCTTGGACGGGTGGATCAAGGGTAGCAAGGTTTCCACCTTTGAGGAATTGTTTGACCTAATAGCATGGGAACACTTGACCGCAAATTGCTTTGTGGAGTTACGCCAGCACCTCCTGGACAGCAAGCTCACGGACCCTCGGAAACTGGCCGTCGAAGCGGATCGGTGGGTGAACACCCGGGCCTCCCGGGGTCCCGTGGGAGACTACGGTCGCCACAGTCAGGGACCCCCCCGCCAGAGGGGCGGAGGGAACCAAGGCCGACCAAGAGAATTCCAGGGGCGCTCCCAGCACAGTCCCCCCAGAGGCCAACCTCCGCACTTTCCAGCCCCACCTCCAGCCAGCACCGGGCCACCGGGGAGGCCGGGGCCCCGAGTCAAGATCACCTGTTTCCGCTGCCAACAGACCGGACACTATGACAGTGACCCCCAGTGTCCCATGTACCAACGACCCGCAACGACAACCCCTCCGGCCTGACAAATAGCCTCCGTAGCCCTAGGAGAAGAGATGGAAGTCTCCGAAGAGTGGGAACCAGCCGCCATGGCCCTGGTCTCCCTAGGGGACCGAGAGATGGTCCCCGGAACACCCCTACCCGCCAACACGAAGAAGTACCGACAGCAGGTGACGGTCAACGGTCACCGAGTCGAGGGCCTCTGCGACACCGGGGCGATTGTCACAGCGGTCCACTGCCACCTGATCTCCGAAGACCAGATCCTGCCCGACGCTTTCTGTCCAGTCATATCTTCGGACAATTCCGAGAGCCTCTGCCGGATGGCCCTGGTACCCTTCGAATGGGGGGGAGTCACCGGTAAATTGAGGGTGGCAGTCCGAACCTCCCAACCCGTAGACTGCCTCCTGGGCAACGACCTCGAGAGTTCCCCGTGGGGACAAGTGGAACGAAGAGCTCATCTAGAGATGATGGGCCTACCCGAATGGGTATGCGCCACCACGCGCTCCATGACTACCCGATTGCCTTCCTCTGAGGGAGTTGAGGCCATACCGCTGAACACAGTCGCCGTCCCCGAGGAACGGGACGTGCTACCCGAGCCCGACGACCCTCTTCCGGAAGAAGAAACCGTTCCCGATGACGGGTCAGTGCATCCAGATCCCGAGCCACTGACCGAGCTCGGGGACCTGCCCGAGATGGCCCAGTGGCACTGCGAGGGAGGCCCCTCCCGAGAAGAATTCTGCAGGGAACAGGCCACCTGCCCTTCCCTCATTGGACCCCGACAGCAGGCCGAAGCCCAGGCAGCAGGCGACCAGTCCGGAACCCACTGGGTATATTGGGAAAACGGCCTCCTGTACAGCGAACAGAAGTCGGCCGAGCTGGGATCGGCCCGAGTACTGGTGGTACCCCTGCGCTTCCGAAGTCTCCTCCTGGGCCTAGCCCATGATGTACCCCTGGCAGGACACTTAGGCCAAGACAAAACCTATCAGCGACTAGTTACCCACTTCTATTGGCCCAAGATGCGAGTGAATGTGGAGGCCCACTGCAAGTCATGCCTCACGTGCCAGGCCAGCGGAAAAAGTGGTGGGAAGCGCAGGGCTCCGCTACAACCCTTCCCGGTTGTTAGTACCCCTTTTGAGCGGGTGGGAATCGACATCGTGGGACCCCTGGATCCCAAGACCGCCCAGGGCCACCGATTCATCCTCGTCCTGGTGGACCATGCCCCCCGCTACCCCAAGGCCATTCCCCTCCGCACCGTGACGGCCCACGTGGTAGGCCGGGCCTTGATGGGGATCTTCTCCTGCGTGGGGTTCCCTCGCGAAGTCGTGAGTGATCGTGGCACGAACTTTATCTCCAAATACATGAGGTCCCTATGGCAGCAGTGTGGGGTATCATACAAGTTCACCACCCCATACCACCCCCAAGGGAATGGCCTAGTCGAGCGATTTAACAGGACCCTGAAAGGGATGATCATGGGCCTCGGAGAACCCCTACGCCGGAGATGAGACGTCCTCCTCCCTTGCCTCCTGTTCCCCTACCAGGAGGTTCCCCAAAAATCTCTGGGGTTCAGCCCGTTCGAATTACTGTACGGACACCCCGTCCGGGGACCCCTGAGCCTGGTCAAAGAGGGCTGGGAGACGACTCTCCGGGGGACCCCTCCTGATGTGTTCCGCTATATCCTGGCGCTCCGCAACCAGACCCGGAAATTCCGAGAGCTCGCCGAGGCAAACCTCGAGGCTAGCCAGGAAGAGATGAAGCGCTGGTATGACCAGAATGCCACGCTTGTCGAGTTTCAGCCGGGCCAACAGGTCTGGGTCATGGCCCCGGTGAAACCCTGCGCCCTCCAAGACAAATGGACTGGTCCCTTCAAAGTGGTCGAGCGGAAGAGTCAAGTCACGTATCTAGTTGATGTGCAGTCCCCGCGGAACCCCCTCCGGGTTCTCCACGTGAACCGCCTCAAACCCCACTTTGTGAAGACGGAGTTGAGTTTGCTCCTGGCCACCGACGATGGGACTGAAGAAGACACCGAGCCCCTTCCAGACCCCCTGTGTGCTAAAGAGACAGATGGCTCCGTAGAGGGGGTGAGACTGTCAACCACCCTCACCCCCCAACAGTCCGACGACTGTCGCCCGGTACTAAGACAATTCACAGACCTCTTCTCCCTAACCCCTAGGGTCACCGACTGGTGTGTCCACAACGTAGACACCGGCGACAGCCCGCCAGTGAGACACCGAGCCTACCGGGTCCCTGACCAGGTCCGCACCTGCATCAAGACCGAAGTATCCAAGATGTTGGCCCTTGGGGTGATTGAACCCTCCGACAGCCCCTGGGCCAGCCCGGTAGTCCTGGTTCCGAAAGCAGCAGCCCCTGGTGTCGCCCCCGAGCTGAGATTCTGTGTGGACTACCGGGGACTCAATGTGGTCACCCGAGCGGACGCTCACCCTATCCCCCGCACAGACGAGCTCATCGACTGCCTCGGGGTCGCTCGCTACCTCAGCACCTTCGACCTAACCTGCGGATACTGGCAGATTGCGCTCACTGAGGGAGCCAAGGAGAGCTCCGCCTTCTCCACCCTGGATGGGCACTACCGCTTCAGGGTTATGCCGTTTGGAATGAAAAATGCCCCGGCCACCTTCCAGCGGCTGGTGAACAGGGTCCTGGCCGGACTAGAGGGGTTCAGCGCAGCATACCTAGACGACATAGCCGTATTCAGCTCCCAATGGACCGAACACCTCCAGCACCTCCGGCAAGTACTGCTGGCCCTGCGCCAGGCCGGCCTAAGCGTCAAAGCCAGCAAATGTCAAATTGGACAAGGCTCAGTAATCTATCTGGGGCACCAGGTGGGAAGCGGGCAGGTCGCCCCCCTCCAGCCGAAGATCGACGCCATCGTGTCCTGGAAACCCCCCACGACCCAAACGGAAGTCTGGGCCTTCCTGGGCCTCACTGGTTACTACCGGAGGTTTATTAAGAACTATGGTAGCCTCGCAGGCCCCCTCACAGAGTTAACCTCCAAAAAGCACCCGAAGAAGATACAGTGGACTCCCCCGCGCCAGGAAGCGTTCGACGCCTTGAAAGCCGCTATATGTACTGCTCCGGTACTCAAAGCCCCCGACTACTCCCAGGAGTTTGTGGTCCAGAAGGACGCTTCAGAACACGGCATCGGGGCAGTCCTCTCACAGTTCAACGACAAAGGCATAGATCAGCCCATAGCCTTCATCAGCCGAAGGTTGCTACCTCGAGAACAGCGGTGGAGCACCATTGAAAGAGAGACCTTCGCAGTAGTCTGGGCCCTCAAAAAGCTACGGCCCTACTTGTTCGGAACCCACTTCCGAGTTCAGACAGATCATCGACCCTTGCGGTGGCTGATGCAAATGAGAGGAGAAAACCCCAAGCTGCTACGATGGTCAATCTCCCTCCAGGGGATGGACTTCACTGTGGAGCATCGCCCCGGGACTGACCACGCCAACGCTGACGGCCTGTCCCAATTCTTCCGCTTCAGCGAGGAGAACCCCCAAGTGGATGGGTAGTTCTCCCCGTCTTTCAGCTGGGGGGGGGGCACGTGTGAGACCGGCCTCGTGGCGTGGGCCCTCCCGACCAGCAAGCCACCCTGCAACCGCACCTGATCCCCGTTGTCACAGACTTCCGGCCGCCCTGACCCCTCAAACCCGATGGCCGGCCGGGGCACCAGCCGAACCCACCATACTACCACGCATGCCCGGCCGAGTGAGCGGGAAACCCCCAAGCAAGACCAGGAGACGCCGTCTCAGTGACACCTCTGATATCCTCCCCCAGGGAGGGTTTCGATCGGCCACCAGGCCCCCGGTGTGCGGGCGCCTCGCCTTCTGGGCGTCTGGAGTCCCTCCCAGACCCATCTGAACAGATCAAAGGGCCGAGCGACAGGAAATCCCGACACACTGCCCCCAGGCACCAAGACCCCTCTCAGCGAGGACTCCGGACTTCAAAGAGGAGGGGGAGTATAACAAGGGGTGCTGAAGGGACGGGAGGCAGAGAAGACCTGGACCTACGAGCGCCCTGCTGACCTGGTCGCGGCTCCATCGACCCCTGAACCAAAGAACGCTACCCAAACTCTGAACCATCTGAGCCCTGCTGACGCTGTCGTGGCTCCCCGAACTCTGAACCATCTGAGCCCTGCTGACGCTGTCGCGGCTCCCTGAACTCTGAACCATCTGAGCCCTGCTGACGCTGTCGCGGCTCCCCGAACTCTGAACCATCTGAGCCCTGCTGACGCTGTCGCGGCTACCCGAAATCTGAACCATCTGAGCCCTGCTGACGCTGTCGTGGCTCCCCGAACTCTGAACCATCTGAGCCCTGCTGACGCTGTCGCGGCTCCCCGAACTCTGAACCATCTGAGCCCTGCTGACGCTGTCACGGCTCCCCGACTCCGAAACCACCTGTGCCTGCTGAGTGACTCGCGGTGCTCCCCTCCAGGAGAATCGGCAGAGATTGCCGAGAGAAACAACATCCCCCCAGCTCGAGGATTGGGAGCTGTGCGAAGGATACTCCGCAGAGACACTGAATTCAAAGACTGTCCCGCTACCCCCATACCCCCATCACGAGACCGCCGCCGCTTGTGGCATTGATTTAATACCTGCATCTCGGATCATAAAGATCCCTTGAACTTATCGATAAAGTCTACTGTCTTACGAAGAACTACTGTGTGGTGTCCCTCTGTCAGATAGTGCAAGCTCAGCGTGTGCGATCCTAGGTACGAGACCCTTCCAGGAAGGGCCTCCCCGCCCTTGCTCGGCCTAACTCTGGGAGAGGTGGGTCAAAGGGTGGTCAGGAACGTATTCCGAAACCCCGCGGAGAACGCCTTTCCAACAAATACTGAAACTTATAAAGCGCAACAGCTACCTCAATCAGAGGTGTCCCGCCGCTCAAGAAGCAGGCGATACACATATAGAGGTATACACACTGAAACCCGGGCCTAATCAGACCTAAAGAGCCATGTCTTCAGCGCTTTTCTGAAGCAGGACTCTGAATCAACCTGGTGGAGATACCCAGGCAGGGCATTCCACATTTTGGCCGTCCTCACTGAGAATGCTCTGACCCCCAGATGGGCTTTCACAAAGCAGGCGGTACAGAGCAAATTTTGTGAATTTGACCTCAGAGATCGATTTTGCTTGTAGATGTATAGCCTTTGTGTAAGGTATCCGGGGCACTTTCCCTTCGGGGCCCGGCATGCCAAAGTCATGTCCTTAAATTCAATTCTTTTGGCTACCGGGAGCCAATGCAGCGCAAGTAAATGCGGAGAGACATGATGTCGAAAAGGTATGCGTCTGATCAGTCTTGCAGCCGCATTCTGTACCATCTGAAGACGGCTGATCAAATATTTAGGAAGGCCAAGGTATAAGCCATTTGCGTAGTCCAGCCTAATGTCTCTGTGGCATGGACTACGGATTTGCGGCAGTCTTCAGGCAAGTAGTAGAACAATTTACGGAGGTTTCGCAGTTTGCTAAAGCAAGTAGCAGCGACCTGTTGAATTTGAGATGAGAAGGAGAGATCAGCTTCCCACCTCACGCCTAAGTTTTTAATATTAGTGGCGGGGTGAGCCCATTTCTGATGGTCACCACAGATCTGGTGTCAGCGCTGAGCCTTTTCCAAAAAACATCACTTCTGTTTTTTCCGCATTAAGTTTTAACTTGTTATTGTTCATCCACAGTGCTATATCTCTCAAACAGCCCTTAAAGTGCTTGAAGGCATCATCCGTCTGCTCCTGAAAAGAGAAAACCAACTGGGTATCATTGGCATAAGAAATCGCCTTCACCTCCAAGTTGGCAACCAGAGAGAAAAGCAGAGCCAGATACAAATTAAAAAGCAGAGGGCTCAGCGCTGAGCCCTGCGGCACACCACACCAAAGGGGTTTGGGCTTTGAATCAAATGGTTGTAGGGTGACCTTCTGAGTGCGGCCGCTCAGATATGATCTTAACCAGGCCAGCACCTTTCCCCCAAAGCCTATGTCCCGTAATCTCTGAATCAACATGGAATGGTCGACACTATCGAATGCCGCAGATAGATCCAGAAGCACCAGCATTGCTGATGCCCCTGAATCAAGCGAACCTCTCACTGACTCCGCCACCTCAAGGAGAGCAGTCTCTGTGCTGAAGCCCGCACGGAAACTGGATTGTGTGTCATGCAAAGATCCCTGGCTCTGAATAAAGTTAGTCAGTTGGCGCTGGACCAGCTTCTCTAACATTTTTCCTGGCGTGGGCAACAGAGAAATTGGCCTGAGAATATTGAGATCTCCAGGGTCTTCATTAGGTTTTTCCCTCAGGGGAAGAAGAGTAGCATGTTTCCAGTTGTCAGGGAAAACACCGGTTTCAAGGGAAGTGTTCCAGATATGAGATAGCGCACCAATAAGACAAAGGGACAACAGTTTCCAGAGTCTAGGAGCACATGGATCCTCTGGGGCGCCTGATCTACATTTTTGGATTTCTGACAAGGCATCCTGCTGCGAGATTGGCGCGAAATTTGTGAGCGAGGGTTCCCTCACCACTCTCGCCGGTCTATCTGATTTCAGCGTTACTACTGGTGTGGAGAAGGAATCGTAAACATTCAAAATTTTATTATCAAAGAAGCTTGCAATCTTTTCACACAAAGCTGGGGAGGGTAATACATCGATCTCTAATGCTTTAGGCTTAAAAAAGGTCTGAACCACATTAAAAACCTCTTTACTACAGTGGTCTTCCTTGTGAATACTAGTTACTATGTAATTTCTCCTGGCTACTTTTTGCAGCTTGTGAAGTTGCTTCAGTGCATTTTTATAAATTGCTTTTGCCACTTCACAGTAGCTCACTCTCCACTGTCGTTCTAAGCGTTTGCACCTGCTTTTGACTTCTCTACGAATCAGAGAACCATGGTGCAGAGAGTGTCTAATAGACTTCACAACTCTGGCTGGAGCAGTAAACTCGACAGCCGCTTGATATACAATTATTTACAGCAAGGGCATCTGCATTAGGGTCTGAAGATAGAGGTGGATAGTTTTCCTGTAGGACCGGACACAAGGATGCTGCGGTCAAGTTTTTCCAATTTCGTTTTATAATGGAACGCTTGCCCTTAAACTAACCGGGTGTGGCCAGACTGGCAACAAACGGAATCAAATAGTGATCCGACCAAACAAATGGGCAGAGAGTCTCCACACCTATAAAAGCAATATTTGAAAAAACTAAATCTAAGGAATGGCCTGCTTTGTGCGTAGGGGAGGGAACAAATTGCATTAGGTTAGCCCCTGCTAGGGAAGAAACCAGCTGAGCTGCTTGTGCACAGCTGGTATCATTCACATGTAAATTAAAATCGCCATGGGCCGTAAAATTTGCATATACTAGCAATTTTTGCGCAATATAATTGCAGAGATCCTGGCATACCTTCGCTGAATAATCAGGCGGTCTATAGATAAGAATACCCGCAAACGAGATTGAGGGGCTAATTTAGAGGCAAAAATTCAGAGCTTCTATGCCCTCCATATAGAATGGAGCGGAGGAAACTAGCTCCCATGAATCTTTAAAAATGATAGCCACATTGCCGCCTCTTTTTTCACCCTCCCTGTTAGCATAGCACATTTTAAAGCTTGGCGGGATGGCAAGTGCTACTGCAGCCACAGAATCCTCATTTAGCCAAGTTTCTGTGCGAAACATGGCGTCCCAGGTATTCTGCGCTAAAACTAGCCAAACATCGTCCACATGTTTGGGCAGAGACCTACAGTTAACTAGGCAGGCCCTGATTCTTTCAGTGCGCCTGCCCGCAGTAACCAGGGGAGCAACTCTACTCGAGCTCCAGTTCCCTGCACACCTACGGCATTATTGAACTCCCACCCACCCATACATTTGAACCCTTGTCTTGATATTACCATTCACTCAGCAGTCAGGCTAGGAAATTAATGATTTAGAGTTTGGCGGATGGGCTACTCCATCACTATGGTGACATATGTCCCATTTGCCTTATTGAATGTGCCATAGGCTATATTAGAACATTGGAATGTGGAGCACTCCATTGTAGACAATGGAGTGCTCCATGCTTCTACGGGCCGGTAAAGGCCCGCAGAGCAACATTCCAATGTTTTACAAAAGCCTCTCGAAGTTCGAGGGGATTTAAATCCCCTCGAGCTTCGAAAAACCTTTGTTTAATTTGTTAGAACATTCTGCCCTCTAGTGGCAGAATGTTCTAATAGCCTTATAGCCCTTTGTAGCAGGGCTATACCGCTATTAAAGTCCCGCTGCTTTTGTTAAAGTCCCTCACCTTCGGCTCGGGACTTTAACGCTGCAGCGGGCCTTTAATAGCCAGTATAGCCCGCTACGGCGAGCTATAAGGCTATATTAGAACAATGGAATGTTGGGAGCTCCATTGAAAACAATGGAGTGGCTCCAGGCTTATAATAGCTGGTATAAGCCCGGAGCTCCAACATTCCTATGCTTCTTTGTTCACAGCTGTGGCTGTGAACAAAGGCTTCAAGGAGCCTGAGGGAATTTCAATCCCCTCGCGCTCCCTGAAGCCTTTGTTTTATTTGTTAGAACATTCTGCCCTCTAGTGGCAGAATGTTTTAATAGCTGTATAGCCCTTCGTAGCTGGGCTATACCAGCTATTAAAGTCCCGCTCCCTTGTTTAACGCTGGAGCGGGCCTTTAATAGCCGGTATAGTCCGCTACGGCGGGCTATAAGGCTATAGTACACTTGCAAAAAAGTGCACAGGATATCCATCATCTTAGTGACAGAGTATTTGTATGCGAAACTCTAAATCTGGTCCTTAGGCATTAATGTCAAAGGCACTCTTAGGATGGTGGATGAAACATCCACCACTTTTTGGAAGATGTCCTGCTCCACCAAACTCGAAATAAGGCCCTCAGTGGTCTACTGCCACAATTAGGAAGTGTTTTTGCCTCTGTGATGATTTAAAGAGTTTCTTTAAAGTACCTTAAAGGTACACCCTCACAAATGGTCTTTAGATAGCCACAAATTCCAGAGGGTGGGACCAACCAGCCAAAGAATCTTAAGCAGCAATGCCTCTGATCCCAACAGTTAGAACATGTTATGTGGAGAAGATGTGTTCTACACTGCCTGACAATTGGTAGTTATTGTTCTTCTACTCAGGTGCACCAAGATCATTTTCTAAAGCTCTCTATACACTTGCACACTGAGATATAAACTGGGTATCTTAAGGTGACACAACATGCAAAGGATGACTCAAGAGCACTGATGGATGACTGAAAGAATGAATGAAGCAAACAGTTCATCTAAGTGCATGGTGCAGCTCTGTGAACTCCTTTCCTCATTGGGAAGTGTGTGCATAGATTTTGCATATGACCAAAGGATGTGCCTGGGAGCCTGTAAAAGTTTATCAGCCTCATGCATCAACCCAAAATCCAGTCGGTAAAATACCGATTCGCTAATAGCTCCCGGTATTAAGTTAAAAATACCCAATCCCAATGCATCAACCCAAAAGCAGAAATCGCTATTTAAGGAATCCTTAAATAGCGATTCTTTAAATAGGGATTCCTTAAATACCGATTCCTTAAATAGGGATTCCTTAAATACCGATTCCTTAAATAGGGATTGCATTTAAGGAATCCCAAAGTGAGATTCCTTAAATGCAATGCATCAAAGTTAAAAAATTAGCGATTTCGCTAATAGGGGGAGCAAATTACCATGAAGATGAACTGCATGGTAATTTGCAAAAACTTTGAAAAATGCACTTTTGTGCATTTTTCAAAGTTTCATGTTGCGCACACACATGCCCTTAGAGCATGTGTGTGTGCAACATATGTGCACATATCATTTTCAGGGGTGCTATAGGGTGTCATTTTGACACCCTTGCACCCTTGAAATTGCATGAGCAATTAGCGAGAACCTACTGGTACTCGCTATTTGCTCATGCAATCTCCGATTCATTCCTATGGGCCTGGAGGCCCATAGGAATGATTGGGACGGCATTCCTTAATTGCTACTCGCTATTTGCTAGTAGCAATTAAGGAAAGTTAAGGAATCGCTATTTGAATAGCGATTCCTACATGCATAGCCTTTTGCTATTCCTTATTAGCGAATCCTTATTTTTCGCTAATAAGGAATCGCAAATGCTAATGTTGATGCATATGCCCCATAGGGGCCCTATGCTTTCAGAAGACGGCTGAAATCTAATGCTTCGAATCTTGTGGTAGTTCCTTGCTTAAAGTGCCACCCTTGTGGCAGCAGAGTTTTACATTTAATGTCCATTTATATAGCACATGCTACCCTTGAAGAGGCATTGAAGGGCTTTATGGTGAGCAGCATGCAACCCGGGAGCCTAAGTTAGTGGTTTGTCCATTGGTTATTGGGGTTAGTCTTGCATGCTAAGGAAACCATTCCATTCATCTACTCTAGTTTCTTTGTGGTAATTAGTGAGCTAGGTGTGATCATTAGAGGGGCTTTTTTGCGAAGCAAATGTTTGCTGGAATAGACAAAGTCATGGTTTTAAAAAAGGGAGCTTAAGGCAGACAAGTGTGAGATTTAGAGTAGTTTATATACAGAAGAGGCATGTAGAAGGTAGGAAAGAAGTAAAGTCGCATTTAAAAAAATAAGGGATGTAAGTAAGTAAAAGTTTCATTGGAAGGTCAATTTTTCATGCATGATTTTAATGCATATAGTAGGTAGATATTTTTTGCATGTAATCAGTGAATGTAAACCTGTTGAAGGAAGCTGGTCTAAAGCAATGTAGTTTTTACTATCTTTCATGAGGCACTTAAGAGGTGGTATAGATACGTCTGGCATTAAAAAATGGAACGCCAGTGCTTGCACAGCCCCTTTTACAAGTGACTGTCATCCCCTAGGTGCCAAACACCGGTCTGATAATTCCTTCCACTTCCCATCTGCAACCTTGGGCCATATTTTAGAAGTGCCCCAGGGCACAAGAGGCGTTTGTGCATGCTTTGCACACCCCCAGAGCACTTTGGGGCTACAGAAGCGGCGTCAAGCGCTTATATGTCCCCTTCTGTAATGCTGAAAGCGCAGGCACACATACGGTGCCACTGCTTTCTAAAGAGGGCATTCCCTCATTTGCATGGGGGTGTGGCTCCATGAAAATGAGGGAATTCTTTTGCCTCTGCACCCATGCAGTATTGCAGACATGGGCGCACAAGGAGAGAAGGTCTCAGAGTGTGCACTGACAGTCCCAGGATGCTTGTTTCCGGTCCAGTGAGGACCTGTTCTGGCAGTTCGGACTGGACTGTTCCCATGAGGAGAAGGGTCAAGACTGATTTCCATATGGATAGGTCCAAACTGGAGTGGCATATAGTGAGCAAAAGAATGATTGATTAAACCCAGATGTCTTGACTGGGCGTGAGTGGTTGAAAGGTTTCAGCACTCCATCCATCATCTTGTTGTGTTTTCTGTGGAAACTCCACCATTTAATTCTCTTCCAGATTTAACACTTCCCACAGAATTTACATGATGTCCCACTATGTTGTTAAGTGAATGTAATACGTCATGTGCACAGGTGCAATGTGCCACTGCTGGCATCTTGGGGTCAATGTTGGTGTGAAAACCTTTTAAAAGCTTTTTATTTCCTTGATGACGTTTGTCAATAGAGTGCTGTTTAGCGTTGTAACGCGGTTGAAGGTTGAGAAGGCTAAAAGTAAAAAAGATTTCACTATGGTCAGTACAAGGGAGAGTGTGTTCTGAACTGATGACCAATGAGTTGTTTTAAAAGTTTAGGATGGGAGTGCACCCACAGCTGTGGGTAGGGTTTTTAAAGATTTGATGTAGTCCTAGGGGTTTGGGTCTTCTAGTAGAGGATGAAGCGATGGGGATAGAAGAAGGAGTTTTGTGGATTCCATTTTGACTGATGAGGCAAATAAACGGAGGATGGCAGAAATTTGTGTTGGTTAGTTTGTGTTCTGTTGCAGAGAGGTACGTGCGTCGTTTCATGTGGATAGAAAGACAGTAAGAAGGGTGATGCACGCGATTCAGAAGCAGCCTTTTATAGGCACCAGCCATGAAGACAGATGTCCGATGTATACAAGGATGTTTGAACTTGTGAAATGTTACCAGGATATATATATATGTGTAAAGCAGTTTCACAGAAGCAAATATCAACATAGTGGAAGCTGGCTTTTGACGAGAGAATAGCAGCTGCGGGCCTGCTGGCCAGCAAAGAGATGGACCGAAGATCCGTGACTTTACTGTGAGCAAAATCCTGCTGCTCAAGCCTGCAGATGTGACGAGGCATTGGCAGGGTTGGGCACATGCACTTGCTCGCGAAATAGCTGTTATCTATTATTGTGGCGTTTTATAGGTGTTGTGCCTACGGTAAGACGTCAGAGGCTTTATTCTGCCTTATCTACATGTGCGGAACAAGTACTCCTGGGTAGACAGCTTTATCTGCTTGGCGCTCAGTTTCCTAACTCTGGCTCAAACACAGAGTCATAAGAGCTCTAGCTAACACCTTTCAGTACTATACAATAGTTGAACATGTTTGTCCTGTACCTATCTAACACTTTTTGTTTAACCATTGGAAATGTGCCAGTTGCTTTAATCTTGCCTAAGTTGGGAAATCCTGAAACGACTGATACTGTTGTCTGGTGGGTTGTGGTTGACAGTGGTGGGAGGGCTGGTGTGTGACGATGGATGGCGGTGTGGTCTGACCATCTCAGTGGCAGTGGGAAGTGGCATTTTAGGAGCTGTATGGCGACAGCGGCCATGTTGACAAATTGCTCCTTTTATATATAGACTTGTTCTCCGGCATAATATTGTATGCTCTTGCTGCTGAGCAACATAAAGCTTGTTTTTATGGTCTTGGCAGAGGAGTTCCAGAAATTCTAAAGCATACAGGCGTCACACGTTACAGTCTGTAACTCCATTATTGGAGATGGTCTCATACCCCATCTATGAAGAACTGACTTTGTTCTCGTTCCTACTACAGAAATGCATCATCAATTTCCAGCTGTACCGCATGTCTATCTGCAATATTTCTTCCTTTGGTTTATCCCACCAAATCACTGTTATTTTTGTTGGTAGCCTCATAAGATAAATCAAGGATTGCATAGACAAGAAACCCGAAGTGCCATCTCCCACACTTGAGCAGGTTTGATCAGAGCCGACTGGTCACTCTGCCGCTCTAGCATATACCCGGTGGGCTGCAGACTAGGAAGTTTCTTTCAGAAATGGATGGCCTACCATGGCCCAACCATGAAATTCCCATAGGCCACATTTTAGCCCGGCTTCCTGTAGTGTGGGCCTGGCTTGGTTTCCAGTACATTCCTGGGTTTGATGAGTACCGGTGGCAGTGTGGAAAGCTTGCTGTGGTGTACTCTGTAAGAAGCTGGCACTGATAGACCATGTGAACATCTGTCACTGGTGCACGGTGTGAAAATCTAGTAGTCTGGGCAGTGTGAGAATCTTGTTCTAATGCACAGTGTGAAAAACTGGCACCAATGAAAATAGTGAGGGACAGGCACTTCTGGTCCTATGAGAAGCTGCCATGCTGCCCAATGGCAGCATGAGATCCACCAACCAGTTTCTTCTTCAACCACAATGTATTCGAACTTCAAAATACGGTGGTCGATCTTTGTCACACCTTGCCCCACTCCCCTACAGCCAGCTCCCCTTTCATATTAGGGATTGCACCGAGTTTTCCATCTTCAAAAGACATGTGAAGACCTGGCTCTATTAGCAGCACAGAGTTTTTTTGTGCTGCTATCTAAGTGCTGTGATGCTCTTTAGAGGATGAGTCGTGCGCTATACTACATTTCATAACATAACATAACATAACAATGATGGGCCCTCACACTGGTGGGCGGGAGCTCTCTGGCAGTGTGGGAACTCTCTCTGCTGGAGAGTACGAGGAAATCACAATGATGAGATTTGGGAAGAACTCGCGTGTGCAAGTATTAATAAACTCCAGAAACAGATATGTCAGATATGTCAAGCACATGAAAAGACACACATCAAGAATTTGAGACAGGGGGGCGTGGCTTGAGCGCTGAAGCGAAATGGCGGACCCGGTGTAGGTTCCGCAGCGACGCGGGAACTTGTGCAGAGCCTCATACGGATGTTGTCCCTGTCGTTGGAAGGCGGGCATGGCTGAATGACGATGCGGTGAGTTCGAATACCGCTTTCAAATCGTCGTTATACAGTAAACGAGCCCATACGCTGCGGCGGTGATTTTCACCTCAGTGACTTGCGGGCGCCCGCCATTTTGTATCGTGGCGCCCGCGTTTTCTTTCCTCAGAACGCTGCGTATTGCCAATCTTTGCCTACTGCCTCCTTAACACTAAAATGGGTGCACCATACGATATTAGTGCTCAACCCAGTTTCTTTATGGTGTGTCACTTTATTTAATGTGCCAATGCCAACTGCTGCCAGTGGTCTGTTTGAGGCAAAGGGCCATCCCAATGCACTTTTCTACATAAATGAATGGTATGGCAGCCCATATTAGAAAATACCTAATGGCAGAGACTTAACCGCTAACGTCACTCAGCGCCTCTCACATTATTTGTCATGACAAAGTCTTTCTTCTGCCAGTGCATCGCTTTTTGGCCGGACTTCTTCTATACTGCGGCTTCTCCACTTGGAATGGCATTTTTTGCATCAATATATGCCAGCTGAGATGTTTTTTGCTATGTTCCTTATGGAGGATTTGATGTCATTATTGTTTCAAGTTTATTTTTAGTCTACTTTGTGAATCTTGGTGAGTTCTATACAATATCTGTATTTTATTAATATACGGAATATTCTCACTATATTTTTGCGATAACTGTTATCCATCGTGGAGTATTTTAAGTCACAATGGCTAGTGATTCCCATGCTGTTCGTTCTTCCTCCTCCGTTACCAAGCCAAAAAGACATAAAAATGATCCTCCGTCTCCTATTCTCTCCTCACAAAACCCGGTCCTGGACTCTATACTAGACGAGGTACGTGGCCTTCAACCCTTTATGTCCACGACTAACGAAAAGTTAAAGCAGATTGAGGAGAGATGGATTGTCATGGAGGGAAAAGTCTTGGAGCTTGAACAGCGTGTAAGCGACTTACAAGACATCACTTCTAAGATTCCCACACTGGAACAAGAAATCCATAAGTTAAAAATCCACGCAGAGGATCTTGAAAATCGCAATCGTAGAAATAATCTGCGCCTTTATGGTCTTCCGGAGAATGTTGAAGGTTCCGACATGGTTACTTTTCTGCAGAAATTCCTTCCAGAACTGTTAGATCTTCAACCATCATCGAGCCTCCTCAATATACAAAGAGCTCACCGATTGGGACGTCTTCTTCCTCATGCCAACAAGCCACGTGGAATCATAATGCTTTTTTTGGAATTCACCGAGCTTATGCAAGTTTTGAAGGCTGTAAGACTTAAACGCCGTCTTATCTGGTCAGGCCATAATATCTTCATATCTCAGGATATTTCCAATGCAACAAATGCCCGTCGCAAGGAATTTCTTGCTTTACGGCCTCAGATGAGACAACTTAACATTCAATATGGAATTCTCCATCCTTGCCTTTGTAAAATTACACATGATGGTCGGTCACGTTCCTTTGATGATCCGGATAAACTTAAACTTTTTCTACATAGTCTCTCACCTCAGGGCATGGATACAAATGTTTGACATTTTCTTATATTTTAGGATTGTTAATTAGATTATAAATTGATTTGCCTGTTTGATATCCTCTGATTATCGGTTCTTATTGTATTCAAGAGGTTCTCATTCATCTTGTGTAGTTATTACTGTGGTCCGTGTCCTTCGGCGTCACTATGCTCCTCTTTTCTCGGTTTTCCTTCTACTTTACAGATCTGGATGCTAATCCTTGATCTGTTTGCTTGCTTCTTTCTTCTGTTTCTTTCCTTTCTTCTCTTTCTCTTTCTTTTCCCTCTTTTCTGTTTCTTTTTATGTTTAGTCCTACTTTTTGGATTATGTTTCTCCTCTAATTTTTCTCTTTTGCTTCTTTTTCTTTTTGTCTATCTCTTCTTTTCATCTACTCATTCTTACTCAGCTTTAATCCGTTTTTTCTGTACCTGTCTCATTTTTAATACTAAGTCTTTCTTTTCACATATTGAACACTGTCTTTCCTTCTTTTGTCTTGTTGATTTTGCAGTTTTGTGTTCCTGTTCCCTCATATTTACCTGCTCCCAGTGTTATGGTTAATGTGACTTCGTGGAATGTTCGTGGTCTTGGTCATCCAGTCAAGCGTCAAAAGGTATTGTCTCATCTTGCTAAACTTAATACCCAAGTTGCTTTTTTACAGGAAACCCATTGTAATAACAAAGAATCCCTTAAACTTAAACGCCACTGAGTTAATCAAATTGTTTTTTATCCTGCTATTGATCGCCATGGTGGTGTCGCTATATTGTTTCATAAATCCATTAATGCACAGATTATATCGTCAGAGTGTGACCCTGATGGTCGGTGGGTATTGGCAGAGGTTATTATAAATAAAAGACAAATCACTTTTTTCAATATTTATGGTCCTGTTAAACCAGATTCTGAATTCTGGCACTCTATAAGGCTGAAACTATTGTCAAGTGCTAATTCTAATATTGTGGTTGGGGGTGATTTTAACAATTGGTTAGATCCGTTTACTGATAGGCAATCCAACTGTAAGTTCAAACCTGACAAGTCCCACAAATCATTTCAAGCAGCCATTTCCTCTCGCCCATTATTTGATACGTGGAAAACATGTAACCCAGATACCTTAGAATTTACTTTCTTTTCACCCGTACATCATACCAGATCTCGTATTGATTATATTTTAGTTTTCAAATAACTACTACCATGTCTCCAATCTTCTGACATTGGATCCATATTTATATCTGATCATGCTCCTGTCTCCACCCTTATCGACCTATCATTCACCACATGTAAATAAGGTAGATGGCGTTTTAATAATTCCCTTCTATCGGACCGTTCCTTTATTCTAGAAGCGACTTCTTTTATTAAGGAATTCTTTACCTTTAAAAACTCCTTAGACACTTCCGTTCACAACAATTGGGACACCTTTAAAGCTTCCTTCAGAGCATTCACTATTGCATACTCCTCAAGGAAGAAAAAATGAGTGCATACTAAATATAAAGAAACCCTAACCCTTCTAAAAACGTTAGAACATAATTATTACTCTTCTAAATCTCCCTCATCACTACAAGGATTAATTAAGGCTAAATCCTCCCTGAATAAAATAGTCACTGCGGACGCTTGTAACATCCTCCTTAAGATTAAATCGAAAGATCATGGAGGTCAAAATAAAGCTGGGAAAATGCTAGCAAATTATCTAAAAATTAAATCAGAATGTAAAGTTATTGGCCCCATTCATTCGGAATCAAACAACACACTCCTTTCATCTGATTCCGATATTATCTCCACATTTCAATCATACTACAATCTCTTATATACAGAAACTACCATGCCATCTGAAGATGATTTTATTTCTTTTTTCCGAGATATCCCCAAGCCTAAAACTTCCCAGGATAATTTCGAACCCCTTGAAGAAGATATCTCTCTACAAGAATTAACCGATGCTCTTAAATCTTTGAAAAAAGTGAAGGCTCCTGGCCCTGATGGATTTTCAGTAGAACTATTTTCCACTTTCTCCTCAATTTTTGCTCCCAAATTGTTACAACTTTTTAATTCCTTTATATCCAATTCCCAAGCCTGTGGTTCTTTGTTGGAAGCCCTTATTATCGTAATCCCCAAACCAGATAAAGACCCCTTCTTTTGCAAAATTTTTCGTCCTATATCATTAATTAATTATGATTGTAAAATTTTTGCAAAAATTTTAGCTTCTCGTTTAGAAAAAATGATCCCTCTTCTCATTAAACCAGACCAAGTTGGCTTTGTTAAAGGTCGTTTGGCTTCTGATAACGCCAGAATGTTTTCCAATGTTCTTGCTCTTAGTAGAAATTACCCAGCCCCACTTGCTGCTTTATCCCTGGATGCAGAAAAAGCCTTCGACCATGTTAACTGGGCGTTCTTATTTCATGCATTACATTGGTTTGGTTTTGGTCCAAAGTTTATTTCATATGTTAAATTGTTATATACCAATCCAAAAGCAGGTATTTTTGTTAATGGTCTCTTCTCCCCTTATTTTTCCCTTCAAAGAGGTACTCGTCAGGGCTGCCCCCTGTCACCACTACTTTTCTTGTTATGCTTAGAACCTTTTCTGGAACGTATTAGAAATAACCCTCTCATTAATGGTTTTAATTTCAAGACCCAACAAATTAAATTATCTGCATATGCTGATGATTTTCTTATTTATATGTCTAATCCTGTGTCTTCCCTACCCTCCTTTTTGCAGGAAATTTCATCATTCGCTAAGATTTCTGGCTACAAATTAAACTTTTCTAAAACTGAGATCTTACCCTTAAATCCTTCATGCTATAGATATATGTTTGACTCATCTAATTTCACTTGGTGTCCCCAAAAAATTAAATATCTTGGCATATGGTTCTCCCCCAACATTCGTGACACATTGTCCCATAATTTTACTACCTTAAAACTTAAAATTGCTAATTTGTTAAACCTCTGGTCTCCTCTGTTCCTCTCCTGGTGGGGTAGACTTGATACAATTAAAATGACGATTGTCCCTCAGATTCTGTTCATACTATCTATGCTACCTTTTAAAATTCCTAAATATTATTTTTCTCAGATTAACTCATTATGCACTAAATTTCTCTGGAATAACAAACATGCACGTATTGTTTTGTCTAAACTGATTCGTCCTAAAAATGAGGGGGGGGGTAAGATTTCCTGATTTTGCTTTATATCATAATGCCTTTTTGATTCGTCAATTTTATGCTTTATCTAAAGATTATCAGGATTCACCTAAACCTTCATGGGTCAATGTTGAATGTTCATTGTTAAATGATTTTTCAATGCGAGATGTTGTTCACATGACTAATTGTACTTTTCTTTCCAAATACCCTATTTTGAAACATTCTCAATTTTTGTTACATACACTTTTCTTTACGAATTTGGATGATTATCAATCTTTTCTAGCGACATCACTTTGGTTTAATAAATACATTAAGTTTCGTCACAAATCATTTTACTACAAACAATGGAAAGAAAAGGGTCTTATTTATGTACACCAAATGTTTGTGAATAATGTAATTCTTTTTTTTCCATCAGTTGCAAGAATCTTTTCAATTACCTGATTCCTGTATTCAACAGTATAATACTTTAGCTTTAATACTTCAGGATTGTGTACAGAAATTTCTCTCTCTACCAACTCCTGCTTCATTTCTTCCTGATACTCCATTATATCAAATTTCTGCTGATACTGTTCCTAGTGCCTCCTTTATCTATAAATCTTTATCTACCCTTGTTGGTACACGGACTAAATCTAAGGTTGAACTAGAGTGGGAACATGACCTTTCTTTGACTTGTTCGATATCGCAATGGGATAAGTTTTGGCAGAAAATATTCAAGACTTCCAAAGCTGCTAATATTACACAGTCCCTGTACTTTATTTATAATAGAGTTGTCATTACTCCCCTTTTGTTAAATAAGTTTAACCACTCTGCTTCATCACTTTGTTGGTCTTGTCTTAATGCTGAAGGTTCTTTACTGCATTTATTGTTCTATTGTCCTAAGGTTTATGCATTCTGGACGGCTATATGGTCAAAGTGTACCCTGATTTTCTCTTCCAAATTCAACTTAGTATTCATAATGTATTTTTAGGCACTATGTCACCTGATTTGGCTCAAGTTAATCTCACATCTCCTTTATTTGATTTATTTCTTGCGGTGGCTTTTAAAGTCATATTAACCTGTTGGAAAGACAACTCTAAATTATCCTTTTTACATTGGTGGAATTATATATGTGATGAGCATAGAATTGCCTCTATTCCTCAGTCTTCTATCCAGCTTCAAATTAAATCTAATTTACTGTGGCTACCTTTTACGACTTATCTGTCATTATCATTGTAATCCCTTTCTATCCTTATCACTGAGTTCTTCTTCTCTTCCTTTCTTTCTTCTCTTTTCTTCACTCGTTTCCTTTTTTCTTTCTCTCGTTTTCTCTCTTTCTCTTTTTTTTCTTGTCTCTTTCCTTTATAAAAATGTACTCTACCCCTTTAAATATTATATTCATTTTAACATTCACACAGGTTCTTTGTATACCACTGTAATATCCTAGTTTTATATCTTTTTCCATAGGTATACTCTCTTTCTCCCTGTTTTTAATATATTATCATTTTAGGTATGTTATTATAAATGTTCATATACTCTGTAACCTTTTATGTATAATTATCCTATTATGCAGTTACTATTTTTTAGAACGTTTGTATGCTTATATTCTGAATATTATTGATTAGTTTATATTTGTAACCCTGTGTTTTCTTATATTCAATAAAAAATATTTAACTGAAAAAAAAGAATTTGAGACAGTTAAAAAAAGCAAACAACCGCCTCTGATAAGAGTTTATATGCTGGACACCTTTAATGAAGGACAGATAGAAAATGATATGCAAAGAAGGCCTGTTTAGTCACTGCCTTGACACACTGCAACAGATGCGAGAAGTTCATGTACTAGTGGGCTATGAAGGAAGTGTCTCTCTTATCCGCTTTTAATGTATGTAGTACTTCCAGCAGTGGAAGGGCATTCTAATTGGAGTCATGCAGTCTTCAGGATAACGTAAAATACTTTTTTTTCTTCCTGGGGAGTTCAGCAAATATCTGCGATTTACAGCCATAATATAATTGTGTTTGGAGCTCAAATGGAAGTTTGCACCCCGGAGTGGTCAGGCTCTTGTGAATTGTTCTTTCAGCACACAATCAGTGTTACTTCGGCACCCATTGTTCTGTTAATTTTTCAGCAAAGTAATTATATGTTCCTTTAAAAGATTTCAATTCAAATAATCTTTATTTCGGTCAAAAAGGCCTTAAAAGATGCATATAAAAACAATAATTAAAAACATCATTCCCAATGATATAAAATTATATAGAAAAGAAAAAACAAAGAAAAAAAAAATACACTGTCACTTTCTATGGAAAAAAATGCACAACAATAAAATTTAAAAAGATAAAAGCAGTATGTACTTTTTTTTTTTCTTTCTTCCTTCCCCTTCTTCTCCATTCTCTTTCCTTTTTTTTTTTTTTTAAATATCTATAGAGTACGAGACAGATTGAATGCAGCAGAAGGTGAAAGAAAATGCATTTGGGTCTCTATCTGTTGATGTATAACCTACGACTTTGCCACATGGCATTTAAGTAACGGGAAACAGAGAATACCACTGATTGGGAGGTGTCGCTTTTTAAAACCCTATATGCTTGTTCATACTGCCTGAGCCCCAGGTTTCTACATAATTGAATAAGCCATCTCTGTCTAATGTTCTTATAGGATGGACAAAAAAAGAAAATATGGGGCACAGATTCCACATTTGCACCACAGGCTGGATATTCTAACAATTTGTCGCCAGACCATTTGGATGTAAAAGACCTAAGAGGTAGCGTGCCATGCCTAAATTGTACATAGAGTTTCCTTGCTTGGGTGGGAACAATTTCATCCAAGAAGGGCTCAAATTTATAAACATCTTTGTACATAAGAAACTCTAAGGTTCGAGATCCCGGTACTCAGCTAAAAATAACTTCTTCGTGCCGATGGTTAAAATAAAGATTCTTCAGGTCAGCTCGGGACAGATTCATACATGTTATCTCTGGATTTCTCCAGAGGCCCGTAGACCCAACCTATTACTCTCTTCCCTTATATAGACCAACCATTGAAATTTATGTGATTGATGATACCTCATAAATTCCATTAGTTCCTTTCTAAAGTATCTCAATTCTGGGGTAGTCCATAATCTGCGCCAGTATAATAGTGGTCGAAGACCAATTACCTCATTTATAGCATTGATATCTAAATCCATTCTAAGTGGGATAAGAGGAGTGCTGGCTGGTAGGGACAATAAAGCTCTCAGAAAGCGGTTTTCCACCATAAGAATATCTTCAGTTCTGCAGTGGCCCCATAGCTCTGCACCATACAGGATGGCTCCTCGGGCTTGCGCTTTGTAGATTTCCAAACTGGGGCCACAGGTTTGGAAGTAGATTCCCGATGTAATTTTTGCACCCCCCCTGTTAACTGTGCCAGTCTAAGTTCGGCCTTGAGTATCTGTGGGCCCCACTCCATGTTGTCATTAAGGGTGATCCCAAGGTAGTCAAATACAGCGACCCTGTCTAAAACTATGCCATTCAAAGATGGGCTGGAACTAATAGTCTTTGGTGGATTACAGATCATATATTTTGTTTTTAAGATGTTAATTTCCAGCCCTCTTATCTTACAAAAGCTGGCAAAGCTATCCAGGGCACGCTCAATTCCCATCAGGGATTTGGACAAAAGGAGGGTATCGTCTGCAAACATTAGGGCCACTACTTGCTCGCCACATAACTTGGGCGCATCGATGTTTTTAGTAGTCCTAAGGTGAGCAATTAGGGCATTAACAAAAAGACAGAATAGTGTGGGCGCCAAGACACATCCCTGTCTTACACCCCTATTGACCACAAACCTGGGAGTTAGTACACCATTTTTTCCGCTTCTAACCTGTGCATAATTGTCAGTATGGAGTCTCCTCAAGATATTTAGAAGATAAGATGGTATCCCCATATCTGCCAAAATATCCCACATGATGTCCCTGGGTACCAAGTCAAAAGCGGTTTTAAGGTCGACAAAGATAAGGTAGAGGCTGCCACCCTCCACCTTAACAGTCTTCCAATACAGGATTTGCAATCTAAGGAGTTGGTCAACAGTTGATGTTTTTTCCCGGAACCCAGCTTGATAAGGGCTGAGTATCTCCGATTCCTCCATCCAAGTCTGAATACGATCTAATATTATTCGGGCAAACAGTTTTTGACTCACATCGATCAGACTGATCGGGCGGTAGTTTGCTGGAATTAATGGGCATCCCTTTTTAAATATAGGGACGATTTCTGCTCCCAACCAACTTTCTGGTATGGGCGAGCCCTGCAGTATGGCATTGAACAGAATACAGAGATACGCAGCCCATATCTCTATCTGGTCCTTGTAAAGGTCTCCCGGGATTTTATCTATGCCAGGGGCTTTTCCTGTCGGGAGTCTTCTTATTGCTCCTTCCACCTCTAGCAATGTAATTCTTATGTCCATTTCTACATTATAGATGGTTGCTATCGGGATATCTACTGATCTATGCTTTCAATAAATACCGCTAATCTGAACTACTAACAAATCTTTAGGTTTTCCATTTTCCTTAGAGTACAGCGCCCCAAAGTGCTCTATCCATCTTTCTGGTGCAATATTCGGCTCTGTGGCAGTAAATCCCTTACTGCTGCCAGTTCTTACAATTGCCCAAAATTCCCAGAGATTTCTACTCCCCAGCGCATTTTTTATGTTCTCCCATCTGTTACTTTCCCATTGTTGCTTTGCCGCGGCAGTTACCAGCTTATATTCCTGTCTCCTTAATTTAATTAGAGATCTTGACGGAGATTTAATTGCCTCAATTAATAAGGACTTTGCTGCTTTGCAGTTATTATCAAACCATGAATGAATAATTGGATTTGGCCTACATCCAGACATTGCTGGATTAAGTAGATCACCCAGGGCACCAACCAGTTTCTGATGTATTGTAGTTATTTCAGACCCCCCCCCTCCCCCCTTGACCAGTTTCATTAAAATCATTAATTTCCAAGAAAAACTTAGTAATAATTGAGTACAAAGCACTCATTTTATCCTGCGATTTTTTTACCACGGGCCATTTCAGTCTTCTGCTATTATTTGTAAGATTCAATTCGCTAGTCTGTCTTAGTATGCCCCCCACTGAGATGCCAGTATCTGGCAATCTCAGATTTAGTACCAGGGCGTTATGATCACTGTCACAACGAGATAGAACTTCAAAATCAATTACCATTGGCCATGATTTGGTCTCTACCATGATGTAATCTATTAGTGATGATTGACCAGGACGTTTGAACGTGGCCCTTCCCCTGGTGTCAGAGTGGGTCCGACCATTGCAGGCTCTCAGAGAATGGGCCATTGTTATCGAGTTCAACTGAACTACTAACGGTGTCCAAGCTTTGACTGGAGGAATTTGAAGCTCGGGTATAGCCCATTGTTCATCTTCTTCTAAGTTAATGTGGTTGCCTATAATGGACAATGGTTCATATTGACAATTAAAATCACCAGCAATGATCAGTTAGGAATTTCTAGATACTGTAGGAATAAAAGTATCCAAAAATGTCAGAGTCTGGGATTCTTTACCAAGACTGACCGGACGTGAATAAACATTAATAAGGGTCAACCTAAAATTAGTCGGAAACTTAAGCGTAATACATTGTATGTCTACAGTTGGGGTGGCTAGTTGTGTAACCACACACCCCAAGTTTGTCACAACCAATATGGAAAGACACCCCTTTTCCCCATCAATGCTAAATGGTTAAAAGAGGCAAAGCCCAACCTTACTGTTTCTTCCCTCGCCCAAGTCTCCTGAAATATACATACATCAAATTTGTCTATAAAAGCTCTCCAATCGGGGCAATCAGTTTTTTTTGGCAGACCCGCCACATTCCAAGACAAGATCTTAATTTTATCTAAATTAATTGATTCACCCCTTGGCAGATGTATGAAAGTTGGGTCCGTGTCGGTCACATTAATCCTTTGTAAAATATTGATTTTAATTAACCCCTCCTGGGTGGGACTACCCTGATGTTGTTTTTCTACATGCTCCTCCATATGGGCTACCGTTTGACTCTGGTGCTGTGTTACCTCCGGAAGCTCGTCCAAATTTCCCATTCCTGATTTTGAATCATTATGGAGTACAATACGTCCCAGTCAATCGATCTCCTCGAGGGGGGTAAACCTATTTGATACCGGTATATTATATAGTGGGAGAGCACTTGGTGTCATCCTGTAAAAGTCCCCACGCCGGCTACCACAATCCCAATAAGAGTCATCTTCAGAAATGTTCCGGGGAAGAGGATAAAAATAATCTAATGGCAAGGTTTTGATGGTAGTCTGGGGGTCCATAGGGTGCATCAGATAACTTAGCAATCTGTGAACAACTTCTGGATATTTGAAGTTGATTATCACACAATCTCCTTATATAGTTCTTTTAGTTTGGCCCACCCATGCCACCCGGCGGACCATTAGAATCTCGTTGGTCCTAGTATATGGAAATTGTTTATGCCTAACCAGCCATGACAGTGTCTTATTTCTAAGATCTAATTGTGACTCATACTGGTTGTATTTAAGTTCGGGTATTCCAGCAAGAATGACCACATATGGGACTGCCGCTGGGGGTAAGTTAATTATTGGAAGTAAAAATTTCTGTTTTTCTTTCTGACGGGTGACCACATCTCTATTTTCCTCCATTGCTTTATTACTCCTCACCTCCATGTCAATTGGTTTTACTCCTTTACTTAAGGTTTGACTTGGGTCAGCATTTCTCGGGCTCATTTGTGGGTCAATGGTGTTATCTCTCATGTTGCTTATAGCAACTACCTCTTTAGGTATTGATGGGGCCAATGCCATATGGGGCTTTGGACTTGTGTATGCTTGTTGGATTTCTTTAGGAATCTGATGGACTTCAGCCCTAGTTTGCTGCCTTTGTGTTGAATTACTATTGACACTCGGTTGCTTCGGCAACTGGATTTTACTCACACTAGTCATTAAATTTTGGACATGATCATATAGTGGAGCAATTTCTTCCTTTATAATAATCCTACATTGCATAAGGAGGTCTTCTAATAGTGTTTGGGCCCAAGGGGGATATGTTTGGTGTCCCATCGTTCTATTATTGCTATCGAGATCACTCTCTAAGCCTGTATCAATTAAAGATTTTTTCATACTGCCCTTTCCTCCTTTTTTCCCCTTAGTCTTAACCTGTCTTTTTTTATTTTTGCAGCTTATCTTAGATATTTTAGGATTGACTTCTTCAACTGAATCTATTTGTAGTTCGATATTTTGTAAAGGAAAACATTTGGTTACAGAAGGTTCAGTACAATTAACTACAATAGGTGAAATGGGTGTTACCAAAGTTGAAAAGTCCGGTGTAATTCATAAGCGTCTTTCTGTAAGTTCGATCTCCGAATTCACTGCCCCAATAGCTTTTTGCAACATCAAATCAATTGCTGTGGGCATCATAACTGAAGTAGTGTCAAGGGTGGTATGAGAGGCTTTATCAGTACATGCACGCTTCCTTTTTATACGAGCAGGGATGCCACTAATAGACATTATAGCAGTTACCTTTCTTTCCAGAGATCAAAATATAAAGGGGAATGGCCCAGCCCAGCCACCTCCGGTCAGTGAAGGGCAAGGACGGGCCCGCCCTTGGCCCGGGCTTTGCCCGGGCGCCGCCCGCGCGCGTCCTGCGCTGCGGAGATTCTGTGGCAGTGTTGTTAATGCTGGACTCCTCCCCCTGCAGCTGTTGTCAATCGAGTAGCAGCGCTGTGTACCCTGGGACATGCAGTCCCACCAGGGTCTATGCAACTGTGCTCTGCAGCCAAAAGGTGAGACACAGCCTTTTCAAAGAGAGGTCGCTGACTCCAACACTCCGTCAGCACCGTGAAGACTAGGAAGAGGGGACTCAGACCCCCGTTTTCGCAGAGAAACACCTCCCTTAAAAGAACATTCAACAATAGGTTTTCACTCACCCCTGGTGTTATTCCGACCCCTTCAGATCTTTTGTTGGGAGGAGGAAGGTGCAGAGCAAGAAGAGAACAACCACACTTTTACTGTAGATTGTTTTGCAGAGGGCAAGAGATTTGTTCATGATCCTTGTGGACAGGAAGGAGCAGTGGGTCCCATTCATTGAGATACTGAGGCTGCAGAAGAGGGATGGGCGAGGGCGAGATAGTGAAGGAGGAGAGGCACGTCATATGGGTTATGAAACTCACCCCGAGATTTCATTGGGCTAAGCAACTCTGGGTGGGGATTAAATGAAGCAAGTGAGGTAAACAGAGGTATGGAAATAGATGACTTGGGTTCTAACAAAATTAGCATAAGCCAGTGCAAAGATATCTAGTAGTGAAAGGCAATACCCTATATATGTGCCTGATTCAGGAAACAATTTAAGGATGTAAGCGCACATTTAAGCCCTAACATGGCTAAATTGACACTTTTTAGGTACCCACAAAAGGATGACCAGCAGGCTTAAATGCACCTACTACTGCATAATGTTTACCGCAACTGTGCACAATTACACAGTCGTAAAGGCATGCAAGGGGAGGGTAGTAGGTGGATCGAGGCGTGTTTCGCCTCGAGAAATTATGAACATTCACACATTTGAGTACATGAATATTCACAAACTCCCCCCTTATCTCTCCCCACCCCGGATATGCCTGGAGATTTTCTTCACTAAAGGGCTGGAGTAAATCAGTTTACAAGATAGGAAGGAGAAGGGAATACCCGCAGACATCACAGAGTGTAGGCGAGGGTGTTAATCCAGGGGGAGGGGAGTGTTCTACGAGTTGGGAAGAAAAGAAAAAAGAAACGTGCAGCCATGCACGGGTGTGCCTTTACTGAATGCTTTGTTGTACTCTTGGAACAGTTCAGTATCGAGGGAATGGCAGTGTTGAAAACCGTGACTGGCGCACCTTTCCAGACACACTGTCCAGTAAAGGTCATGCATCTGCGTCCGCGTGCAGGAGTATCTTTAGAGGGGCGAATTTACCATTCCTTTCGTGAATTAAGTCCAGTCACTTTTACTGGTAAAGGATGAGTAAATGTAGAGAAGGAAAATGGCGAGCAGTTGGCAGTAGAATGAGGATGAGGAGAAAAAAGTTAAAATAGGAGGCGATACACACAAAGAGGCGTTAGGCAAGGATGAGCCCGAGTGGGCAGTCCGATGGAGAGCTGTGGGTGCAAAGAGCAGCAGGAGACAGACAGCCTTCCTTAGGTGGCAGAGCAAACTCAGATTGGAATATTAACTCTGATTTAGAGACTTCCAGTAAAAAAATGCAAAATATTTTACAGTAGCAATCTCACCATGCGCGTTATGCATTTTGTTCTTTTGCTATGTTACCAACTGCATTTTTCTGGCAATAACGATATTTTGTAATGTGGGGTATGGTAATATTGTGTCAAAGATGCTCTGTTACCGAAATCACACAATCGGTGCAACTACATTTCTAGAAATGTGTGTTCACTGCGAAAATGTGCAGTTATATTATCCTATCTCATGTGGATTTGTACAGCGCACTAATCCCCTGTGATAGTATCTAGGCTCTCAGCAAGGTGGTAGGTGATTCCCTGAAGGTTATTCGAAAAGACAGATTTTCAACTTCTTGCATGACTGGAGAAGTGATGGGGATGCGCTGATGTGCTCTGGGAGGTCGTTCCAGGCTTTGGGGAGATGAAGGAAAAAGTGCCACCCTCTGCTCTGCTGCTGTGTATGGGAGGTGCCTGTGCAACTGAGCAACCTGCCGAGTGTAGGTGTCTGGAGGGTTGATGGAAGTGTGTGCATTGGTTTAGGTATGCAAAGCCGATGTTGTGTATTGCTTTGCATGGGTTGTATGATGGCACAATGCAGGTAAATACATCGCATTCCATTGCCATGCATTTTTTAGCATGCATGTTTTTACAGTGAATATGCATTTACATCTCATGCCAATACCACGCATTGTTTTTACCTTAAAAGCGTTGTATTGGCAGGCATTGTAAATGCATATTCGCAGTAAAGATATGCGTGCTAAAAATGCATGGTAAAGGCACAACGAGGTAAAAATCTCGTTGTAAAGGCTGTTTCCCCTTTGTGTGTGTGCCTGAGGAGCGTGAAATGGGTGTGTTTGTGTATGGGTAGCCAGTGGAGTTCGGTGAGGTGAGATGTGATGTGGGAGCAGCTGGGTAGGTAAGGACTAGTCTTGCTGTTGTGTTCGAGATTATTTGAAATCTGTTTAGGAGCTGCCTGGTTATTCCAGCATAGTGTGTGTTTCCATAGTGCAGTCTGCTGGTTATGAGTGCCTGTGTGATTGTCTTCCTGGTGTTCTCTGGTAGCCACTTGAAGATTCTTTGCAGCATCCTCAGGATGTAGAAGCAGGTGGAGATCAATGAGTTGACCTCGGCAGACATGTCATGGTTGGCATCTAAAATGATTCCTAGGAGTCCCATGGAGGGGTCTTTGTTTCAAGGTCACAATTTTGGCTTTGTCCAAGTTCAGCTTGAGGCAGTTGGCTCCCATCATTGAGGCAACGTTGGTCATGAAGATAGTAAAGTTGGTTCTAGTCATGGGAGTCTCATTCATAAGGAAGAGTACCATTGTGTGCCATCAAAGAGAATCTTGATGCAGTGTGACCTGACAGTAATTGCTAATGGAGTCTTGTAAATGTTGAAAAGGGTCGGGCTGTAGGATGATTCTCGGGGGACTCCAACAATGAGTTTTCTGTCTATTGAAGCAGAGGGTGGCATGATGACTTTCTGTGTTCTTCCAGTGAGGAAAAAGCAGATCCATTTGAGAGCTGGTCCGTAGATGCCAGTCTTGTGAAGTCTTCTGATCAGGGTGGAATGGGAGATGGTGTTGAAGGCTGCAAAGAGGTTTAGCAAGAAGAGAGCCATTGTTTCTCCTCTGTTGAGGATCATCCTTATGTTGTTGGTAGTTGTGATAAGGGCTGTTTCAGTGCTATGGTTGGTTCTGAAGTCTGACTGGGTGGTTTCCAGGTTCTGATGTAGGTCAAGGTGGTCTGCGAGTCCCTTGTTAATTGCTTTTTTCCTGACCTTGACTGGGTATGGTAGTAGGGAGATTGGGTAGTAGTTTGCAAGAAGGGTAAGGTCTGTTGAGGGTTTTGTTGACGATCACATGTTGCAATGGTTCCAGCAAGGTGGCAGTGGGGATTGGGGAGTTTAGGGTGCAGGTAAGTGGTTTGCTGGCCTGAGAGACTCCTAAGTTGTAGATGCAGTGGGGACAGGGATCATCTTCGGCTCACGAGTGTGGATTGTTCTCATGATGTTAGTTGTTTCTTCTACAGTGATCAATATCAAAGTCTTCATAATTTATCCTGGAGTTTCTGTGCGTAAGCTGAAGGTGACACTGCTGGTAATCAAGCAATTGTATTTTTTTTCAGTAATAGCAATTTATTGTGACATTCATAATGATGGAAGGGCCACTCAAACGCATATTATAATTACTGATTATAACATGCTGATGAAAACATATATTTAATTTTTATCATTGCCATTTAGATACCCGACTTAATTCATCTAACTGATGTTGACGCCAAGCCATCTCTTTGCTGCATTTATTTAATTTGTACTTTCATATAGTTTGTGGGAGATGTTTAGTGAGGTCAACATCCTGGGTGAAAAGTAGGATCAGATAAATGTTAGTTTGAACATATTGTAAATCATTTGTATCATTCTTTGTTAATTGATGTATTACTTTTATATATTTCATTTGTAGCAAGTAACTAATTTGTGCTTGAACTTGTGCTGAAGGGCGTTCAGGTAAAGCAGCCAAAACGCCACTGAGAATCATCTTTTTTTAGTTAAAAAATATCATAATGCAGGAGTGGGTCAGATCTTGTCCAGGAAAGCCTAGCTTTATTGTGAGATCCTTCAGGACTCTGCCCTTTCCGCAACACTATTGACTCACAGTTGTATCACACATGCGAAAACGGCTAACAAAAGTTTCATTGTTTTTAGTTTGAAAGGGGCTCTCAAGCATAAGATAGATCTTTCAAGTAACAATTTATGAACACAGGTGCAAACTCATGCAGCTACCTGGACTTCAGCATTCAAATGCCACTGCCCTAGTTTTTCATGTCTTGAAAATGTTGTTTTGCTGCGCACATCTGTCATTACCTCTCAGTTTGAATCACTGGAGGCGCAGGTCATTGCCAACCCCAAGAGAGCAACACCAATGGCTACACACGGACATGAGTGTCAGTTACCTGATGCATCCTTCTGGTATTTATGTCAAAGTGAAGCACACATGCTCACACCATTTAAAGATGATTCTGTCCTACATCATCCACTCATCTAAATTCACAAAGGTCCCTCTCTCTGCAGACAATACCATGGTCTCATCAATGCATATTGGTAATGCCCTTCCATTCTAATCCTAGCATGCTATATTGAAGGCCAAACAGTCAGGGCACGATTCACATGCTGAGTTTTGAAGTATATAAAGTAGTACTACAGTAACATTGCTTAGGTGCTACAAAACTCAATTCACAAACCTATGCATGTAAATCTCCACCTCCAACTGACCCATCTTTTTCTATAGGGAGAGCCCCACATATATCAGTTTACTTCTATGTAGCAAATTTGGGATGGAGCAGAGGAGTGGATAGAAAAAGGGTCATAGTAGCTCAAAATGGGAGTGGGGTAGGGAGTAGTAGGAGGGATTCAGGGAGGGGTTTAGGGCGGGACATCCACCCACCCACAAAAAAAGTAAGCCCATGCTATCCACAAACTGAACCTCTAAAGTTACTACAGCCAAAAATGACCCAAAGTAGTAGCAAATGTCACCCGGCCCAGAGCTGGAGTAAGTCTCAAACACTGGTACTACAACACCCTCCTATAGAAAATGAACAAAGGTAGAGATATGAAATAAAGCCCCATAGGAATTAATGTTACATTAAATTATTTAAACTAGTTTTTAAAAAAAATAAGTTTAGTTTCACCTTTTTTAAATTATCTAAAAATAAAACGTATCTATTATTTGATTTTAAAATATTTTAATAGACATTTTTTAAACAAATAATGTAACGTTATATTTCATTGAAATATACTTAAATTACTTTTAATTGTATATGTTAAAATTAATCTGTTTTAATACCTAAAAAAATTAAATATTTTACTTTAGGTTAGTATTTTAATTTAAACTACACAGAAATTATTAAAATGTATTTTCATATATTCAAAATAATTATATTTTGAACTAAAGCGAAGTTGATAGTACTGTAGATTTTTTTATTTAGTTCTACATTTAAAATAAATGTATAACATTAATTTACAGATAATATTTAACATAAAAATATATTTACCAATGTTTTTCAAGTTTCACAATCTTTTTTACTTTTTTGTATTCTTTGCCAATGGAATATCTCCACCATAGGGGTTGCCATTCCTGGGAATCTCCCTCTTCTATATGAATGACAAGTCTCACAGCCTAAGCCAAGCAATCTTCAAATCAGTCTTTTTTTACCTGCTGCAGCCAACATGTGGCTCTCCTTACCCTCAAACCTCTATATATTACACTTTTTCTGTCTTCTATAAACATCTCCACATTTTCCTCTTTAAAATTATCTTAATGTTTTACCCTAACTGTCATCATCATCTTCTGATTGGTCCGACTTCATCCCCTCTTCAGGGTCTCTCTTCATCACTTAAATGTTGTTTTTCAGACATGCCCATTGGCCTGATGTTTACTAATTAGGTTTCGCCTTCACAGCGCTTGCGCTGTGCTTGTGAAATCTCTTGTATTTTATATATATCTTAAAAGGGGGCTCTTTCCAGTTCCAATAGTCGAATTTCATTCGCTTTTGTTTGGAACTTTTTTTTAACTTCCCATGGCTGCACAGACTTACGATACTTCTACTAGCGCTGCTCACACTGTTTAAGCCGCAATCACTGTCAAGATAAGACCTCTACCCACTGCAAGACAGACAGCTTTTAACAGTATGCTGGAATGCTTCTTTCTATTACTTAGTTATGTAAAGCAGATGATTTAGCCTTAGAATGATTGTGGCATTTCCTATTCATGCCTCAGTACCTTTCTTTGCACTTTGTAGGCATTATCGGATTGATTTTTTCAACATCATCTATTTGGTCATTATGATCAAATTCTAAAAGTTGTAATAAACATTGTGCATTAAAAATAATGTTAATATACAATAGCTATCTATATTTTACTACTAAACAGGCAGCCACAAGTGCAGTTACCTTGCAGACAACAGGATCATGATTGGAATGGTGCAGAAGGTGCAGTAGCACCAGGCCCAAAAGTTGCCTGAACTCCTCTAAAAAAAAGAATATTGCTATACTTGACTACTAAACTGGCAGTCATAATTGTGGTTACATTGAAGTTAAAACAGTAAAAGGGACTTGATTTGAATGGTGCAGCAGGAGCAGTGGCACTGGAACAAAGCTCTACGGACCCCACTAAAACCAGAACATTGCTGAAATGTTAAACTTGTCGGTCACAAGTGCAGTTACCTTGCAGACAATAGGGTCATGATTTGAATGGTGCAGCAGGTGCAATGGCACTGGGCCCAAAAGTTGTCAGAACATCTCTGAACAACAAATATTGCTATATTTTGTTACTAAACGGGCACTCACAGGCAACAGGGTCAATCTTTGAATGGTGTAGCAGATGCAGTGGCACGGGGCCAAAAAGTTTTAAGAACACCTCTAAACAACTAATATTGCTATGTTTTACTACTAAACAAACAGTCACAATTGGAGTTACCTTTCAGTTGAAAGGGGCTTGATTTAAATGGTGCTGCAGGTGCAGTGGCACCGGGTCAAAATGTTGTCACAACTCATCTAAACACCTAATGTTGCTATATTTTACAACTAAACAGGCAGTCACAATTTCATTTATCTAGCAAGCACTAGGGTCATGATTTCAATAGTACAGCAGGTACAGTGGCACTGCGACAAAAAGCTCTAGACACCCCACTAAACACCTAACATGGCTATATTGTATTCGTAAATAGGCAACTACAAGTGCAGTTACCTTGCAGACAACAAGTTCATCATTTGAATGGTGCAGCAGGTGCAGTAGCACCAGGCCCAACAGTTATTAGAACTCCTCTCTAAACACATAATATTGCTATATACGACTACTAACCTGCCAGTCACAATTGCAGTTTCCTTGCAGTTAAAAGCATCTTGATTGGAATGGTGCAGCATGTACAGAGGCTCTGGGGACCCACTAAGCCCAGATTATTGCTAGATTGTACTACTAAACAAGACAGTCACAAGTGCATTCATCTAGCAGGCAAAAGGGTCATGGTTTTAATGGTGCAGCAGGTGCAGTAGCACCAGGACCAAAAGCTCTAGGTACCCCACTAAGCACCCAATATTGCTATATTTTACTACTAAACAGGCAGTCACAAGTACAGTCACCATGCAGACAACAGGTTCATGATTTGAATGGAGCATCCGGTTCAGTGGCACTGGGCCCAAACATTGTCAGAAGTACTCTTAACACCTAATATTGCTATAATTAACTACTATACTGGCAGACACTATTGCAGGCAAAAGGGGCTTGAGTTGAATGCTGCAGCAGGTGCAATGGCACCCAGACCAAAAGCTCTAGGGACCCCACCAAACGCAGAATATTGCTACATTTTACTACTAAACAGGCAGTCACAATCACAGTTATCTAGAAGGCACTAGGGCCATGATTTCAATTGTGCTGCAGGTGCAGTGGCACCAGGGCCAAAAGTTGTCATAACTCCTCTAAACACCAAGTATTGCTATATTTAACAATTGAATAAGCAGTCACAAGTGCTAGGGCATGATTTCAATGGTGCAGCAGGTGCAGTGACACCGGGGCACAATGCTCTAGGAACCCCTTCAAACACCAAATATTGCAATATTTTACTACTAAACAGGCAGTCACAAGAGCAGTTACCTTATAGGCAACAGGGCCATGACTTTAATGGTGGAGCAGGTGCAGTGGCGCCAGGCCAAACGTTTTTATAACTCCTCTAAACACCAAATTTTGCTGTATTTCACTACTAAACAGCAGTTACAAATGCAGTTATCTTGCAGGCCCTAGCGGCATGATTTGAGTGGTGCAGCAAGTGCAGTGGTACCTGGCCTAAAAGTTGTCAGAACTCCTCTAAATACATAATATTGCTAATGCATCAATTCATTCTATTATTTCTCTATTATATTTCTTTTTCACAATTTTGCTATTACTTGCCCGCACTATGCCACTAATGACAGCACAATATATTGCCTTTCTGTACATACACAAGTCATAACACTTTAACAGACTTTCTGTAACTTATATTGTACAACTACTCAGCAATCTACAACGTATAACAAAAAACTGCTTATTATTAATCAGATAGATGAAACCAAATGCATTTACCAATGCTTGCTTTTTTACATAGAAAGTACTATTGAGCCTCTTCTTGAGCTACTGCTGTACATAACAGATACATTTAAAAAATGTCTTCTCACACGTACGAAACTCCCAGCACATATTAAAGTCATTCATGGTTCTCTGAGCCTCCCGACTATTACAGGATAACGAGAATGCCACAGTGCACATGAATGTAAACATTTCCAAACAACATTAGGTCGTTGCTGTAAATCAAAAACCTTTCTATGTGGAAATTAAGTATCTCAACCAAAAATGAAAGCATATATGAGTAACGTGCAATTTTATGGCAACCAATATGGTGATAAGTGAGGAAAAGATGAGTGCAACTTTTTAAACTATATTTAAAGATGGTAGCTGAATGAGGAAACATATCTTCCAAAGTTATTAACTTGGTGCCAGCGGGAACCTACTCTTATGACTGTCATTTCGTTTGTCATGTAGAGGCATTTCATCTTGATGAACTTTCTTGATGACTCTTTCTGCGGGAAGATCAGCTTGATGTGCTGTCATGTCACAGCTGGTAGTCTTGCATGGGGTAGTCACTCAGGTAACCTTACCTGATGAGGGCCACATTGTAACACTCGTAGTATATGTTAGTAGGTCAGAATAATGTTCATTGCTGAGAAGCAGCTGATCTTATAGAACAGGCAGGATACACATGGACCAAACCCTGTTAATGAAAGAGGCTCCCCACTCTTGAGGTCATTTATCTGATCCTACTTTTCACCCAGGATGTTGACCTCACTAAGCACACATTCTACAATATTGTTAATTGAAAAAGAGGGCACTCCCAGTCCTCGCAGTCACAACAGGACAGTTCCATCTGCTCACAGCTCCCTGGCTAGAAATGCGCGCTGCAACTGGTGTTTTTCACTTGAACCTCAAAAAAGGTTGGTAGATGGAGTCTGTCCTGCAGGTAGAAGGATTCTGTAATCTAGGGGCCCGATTCACAGAATTAATTTAAGACTAAATCCTAAACTTACTACTTTGTGGTATTCACAGAATGCACTTACTACTTTTGGTATTCACAGAATGCACTTACTACTTTTGGTATTCACAGAATGGATTTACGACTACTAACTTTACTTCCGCACTCGGGCCGAAAACTCCGGCCCGGAGGCGGAGCTTCCGGGCCGGAGGCGGAGCTTCCGGCCCGGAGGTGGAGATTTCGGCCATGGCTAAATCTCCGCCACTGGCCGGAATCCCCACCTCCGGGCCGGAAGCTCCGCCTCCGGGCCGGAATTTCCGGCCCGAGTGCGGACGTAAAGTTAGTAGCCGCAAATCCATTCTGTGAATAGCAAAAGTAGTAAGTGCAGTCTGTGAATACCAAAAAGTAGTAAGTTTAGGATTTAGTCTTAAGTTAATTCTGTGAATCAGGCCCTAGGGGTCTTCCAACGCAAAGCCACCACAGTAGTTAGTTTACGGTTGAGCTGAATCCACTGTAATAGCCAGCACGAAGGAGTAGGCAAAGTGATGAACCCCTGCCCGACACAACTGAAGCAATACATCACCCTGAAGCTATTTTGGAGGCCATCTGTAGCTTCCCGGTTAACCAAATTATTTTGGCTTAAAAGTAGGCCTTGTTCAACTCTCAGGTGGATCCAGTCCTACTGTGCTGCAAGGAAACGAACACTCCTTCTTTACAAAGCACTAATATAATAAGACACGTCACTGAGGCTCACACACGGAGTGTTCTGTTAAAAAAGCCCTCTGCACACATATGCTTGGGAGGTTGTACTCCTGGCTCCTCGGTGTGCTGTGCGGACCCTGCTAAACACCCAGCACATATCAAAATCATTTCAGCCCATTGGAATAGAGATGGTGGGAAAACTGCATCATGTTGTCCTCACATAAAATGAGTAAATACAGGTTGTATGCATCTGACTTGAGCGGCTCATTTACATTAAAATCAGATGGAATATTCCCATTTTAATTACTTGCTCGGGAGTAAAAATGGCCTCACATAACAAACATGCCCTGTGCCCAGCTAATTCCATTACATTTCTGGCAGCCGCACACTTTTTGTTGATAGAACAGCGTTGTGGCACGCATTCACTTCCTACTAGTCAACTTGCCTTCCCAACATAATTTACACAGTTGGCATAAACATAAGGAAATAAGCTAAGGCATTAGCTCTAAGAGAGTCGAATCGAATATGTGATAAATTCACAAAAACGTGGAGAAGAATCAGATGTTGGGAGAAGGCTAAGAGCACTATATGTTAATCTGAAATCCAATGAAATTTGCCTAAAATCGTAAACCCCATATGCTATGAGGATCTAGCTATATGTTATAAAAGGTAACAGGGAGTCCAGCATTGTGGAATTATCTTCGCTCTTATCAAACATAGAGGAGAATAGTTAAGATGCTCTGAGAACTATAAAAACCGAAGTTGGTTAGGAAGAATCCTATTGTGGAGTAGCCCTGAAGAAGTGACTTACACCGCGAAAGACTGCTGGCTGTAGAGCCGGTAGAGATGTTTCATATTTAACAAGCCCCGCCGCCTTCCTGCCATGGTACTCCTGCTGGGTGAGCGCTGGGACGCCACACACTGGGGTAGGAAGCCCACTCCTCCAAAGCATGGTTGAGCGATGTAGTGTATTGCCAGGAACAATTGTTTCACTTTTGGGAACTTAAGCCCTTCGTGCCACTCGGATTAATGAGTACCATTCCCATCTTTTTTCCAGGACAGGGGCCCCATTTCACCCCGGGGAGATGGAGAGGGGGTCGAGGGGGGATTCGTACGAGGATGGGGTTCAACCTGCTAGGGACAGGTAAATGTCGATCACCTTCATGCATGTCTATTGCACAGCAATGTGTTAACGCATCTTTTCAAGTGTTTCCATATGCGATTTCCCTATCCTTCTTACATTGTGCTTTTTAGGGCTCGCTGAGTCAGCGCGCATGCGCTGAACGGAGAGCATTTAGTATATGGCTCTTCAAAGTGCTACCTACATGATTTTGCAGGCCTGAAGCTTGAGTGCACGATGGCGTGCTCGTGCACAGCAGCTGCTCGCACTCCCTCCTCCCTTCTACCCCTCCCTTTTCGTCAGCTTTAATCAGGCTCCTCTGCTGCTGGCATGCCCCCCTCCCTTCCCGCCCAGCCCTTCTTGTCACCTCGGCTTGCACTCACCCCTCCTTTCTCCCCTTTTGGCCGCTTTCGGACGCTTTGATGTTCTCAGTGAGCCGCGCGGCAAATGCTTGTCTTTCTTTTCTTCTTTTCTTTAACATTCTCAACAGTCTCCTACATTACTCGTCCCTTCTTTACCCTCTCCTGCTTCTGTAACAATCACCTTTTCGTTCTTGATACCCATTTCTTTAGGACATTGCTTTTATACCTGCTTATTTTGTTAGACTTTTTTTACCTCTGCTTTTTTACCTGCTTGTTTGATCTTCTTGTGTGCTTTTTATGGTTTCTTCTCTTTATCACCTCTGCTACCATTGTTGTCATTCATCACCAGCTCCCCACTCACTGTCCCAGTCCCTCTTCATCCTCTTTCCTCACCTCACTCTGTCTCCCTCCTTCTCTTCCTTCCCTTATCCCTTAAATCCACATTTCATCTACATTGGATGTATCCTGTGATCTTTAAAACTTATCAAGCCTGATCTTCCTCAAAGAAAGGACGGAACTCGTAAGGAACACAAGTAGACCTTTCCTTTCCCTCAAGTTCTTCATGACAGACTGCATTGTTAACGAATCCAAAGTGGTGCTTGTGACTGTTGGAGTCCTGCAGGTGATTTCTGCCTAAACAGAGGGATTTCACACTGGGAGCCACAGTGTTTGGATTACACTGTGATCGCTTCGATCAAAAATAGTAGGCTAGTGATGTCCTAATTGGACTTTTTCCTTCCGATTACGTAATCAGTTAACTTCGCAGTTCATTGTACTGTGTAATAAATAAGGCCCGAGTTCTCTCCCACCCCTTGCCTAACTAGGATGCCATCGTTTCCATATCCTCCTGGTGGCCGACCTCTCTGAGGACAGCACCGACCACAAACGCAATCTAGGATTCATCCTCGACTCCTCCCTCTCCATGTCCAGACAGGTCAACGCCGTCTCCTCCTCCTGCTACAACACCCTCCGCACGCTTTGCAGGATCTACAAGTGGATCCCGACCGAAACAAGAAGAACGGTGACACAGGCCCTCGTCAGCATCAGACTGGACTACGGCAACGCACTCTACGCCGGAATCCCAGCCAAACACCTACGACGACTACAGCGCATCCAAAATGCCTCCGCCCGACTGATCGTCAACGTCCCCCGCCACAGTCATATCACCCCCCACCTGACAAACATACACTGGCTCCCCGTCGACAAGAGGATCACCTTCAAACTCCTCACCCACACACACAAAGCACTCCACGACACCGGACCAGCCTACCTGAACAGCAGACTCAGCTTCCACACCCCCACCCGCCAGCTCTGCTCCGCCAGCCTCGCCCTCACCGCCATCCCCCGCATCCAACGAACAACCTCCGGCGGCAGATCCTTCTCCTACCTCGCCGCCAAGACCTGGAACACCCTACCTACCCACTTACGGCAGACCGAAGACCTACTCGCCTTCAGAAGACTCCTCAAGACCTGGCTCTTCGAGCAGTAGCGAAACTCCTCCCCCCCTCTCAGCGCCTTGAGACCCTCACGGGTGAGTAGCGCGCTTTACAAATACTATGATTGATTGATTGATATCCCATCTTCTGGCAGTGTCTTCAGCAGGACCGTCCTGCACTGGTCTCACGAGGTTTGCCAAGCCATGTCTCTGGCTGTCGTCTGTACTCTTTGTTTTCGCACAGTATTTATGGCCATCCAACAGGCCTCTCTAAACATTGTTGACTGTTTTCTAGTACTGTTATCCACCATATGCTGCTTTGGTGCCGGTCTGGCTTGTTCATGTTTCTTGTGTGCATGTTGGATGAAAATATGCATTTGTGCAATTAGACACACCCCACCCTCCATACAGTACTCCCACTCCCATGCAGTTGTCTATCCACCCACACCCATGCATTCATCCATCCATCCCCATATATCCGATTATCCGACACTCAACCCTTCAGCCAGTCTTTCACCGACACCTGTGCCTGTATTCATCCATTAACATAATCCCCATACATCCATGCATCTAGCTAGGTCTCTCTCCCATCCATCTGTCCAGCCAATCCATTGATCTTTGTATGAAGTTGCGTCCATTCATCCATCTAATCAAATGCATTGACACCCGTGCACCCATCAACATGTAAGTGCATGTATGACTGTCTTACTTTGGCTTTTTGTGGATTGTGTTTAATGTTACTTCTGTTAAGGCAGTATCTTATACACTGCATATGACACAAAAGTGTACAGCCATTTCAACACAATCACATAAACATAAAATAAGTAATATCTCAATGGTGTTTTCAACAGAACAGCATAGTAAGAGTTCCATGGATATAATGCAGTTAAGGAAAATGCTCCCCACTTTTGTTTATGTAGTAAAAAACAGGCATAATTGGGGTGCAGTAGGCACTTAATACCTCTATGCACTAATTTTGCTAGCACTTTGTGTATAATTTCTATTACAGAGTTTTTATTGCTAATGATCTATTTATTTCACAACACACTGTATTTTGGTCCATCGGAAGGCACTGCAAAACCAGCAAAAAAGGAGCCTTGAGTCTTAATATTCTTTTAAATGCACCGTGTGGAGCGCACAGGATTACTCTGAAAGTTGTAATAGGATGATCTCACCAGAAAGGTGTCCATTCGATATCTTGCCTCACCATGAACTGAGAACTAGCTCTGTTTATTTATAGTCCCGTTGCATTTAAGGCATGCACCAGGCTGCAGCTCTCACCTAATCCCCTCTACCCCATTGCCATCATACCAGAAAGAAAACTCAGTAGGTTAATAGGCCCGCAAAGGTGGAAGTCACTTGTCACATGCTGGACTCCCAGTGGGTTGAGCAGTATGTTATCTGTCATACATGAGTGGAATCTATCTCGTCATCCCGCAGTATTTTTCCCCGCAGGTAATCACAACGCGGTTGCTACAACGACCGCTTTGTGATTCCGCACACCATTACTCTGCAAGTCGGAACAACAACTTGCGGAGGGGGGCGCTGGATGTTGGAATATTATCATTTACTATTCCAACTCCAGTCTGTGCGGACACTAGGGAAGGTGTTGGATTTTAAATCCAACACCTAACCCCCCTGCAAGTCATTGGCCTGCGGGGACAAAGTTTCGTAGTAAACATTGTTTACCACATGAGTGCAGAGCATTTGGGGCATGAATCAGAAAGCAGGCGTCATTCCATGCCCTCTGCCCATGGCCATCATGCTAGATAGAACCTACTTGTCACATCTCAGAATTACAATAGGTTGAGCAGCATTTTGTTCCATTTTGGGTCGTTAGAAAAGAGTGGGATTGAGTTGGGTAGCAGCAACATCTGTTTAGTTGCAATTCATACATGTGCACTTGCCACTCATCATTGTACTCGGGCATCCATTCAGTCTTCCATTGGTTCACTCTTGGATTCAGTCACTCACCCATCCACAATAAAACACACACAAACTCAACAATATATAAGTGTTTAGCCAGGCAACAGTTGATGTTTTTGCCCCAAGGATATTGTGCTGCATAACTAAACACTTATAAGGTCCCAAAGGCGAGACCTATTGGCTATGCCAATGATTGGTAAACCTTATTATGTGCCTATAACACTCGAGCTCCGACTAATCGGGCCTGTGCTACAAACATGCCTACCTGGACATTTGCGCAGCTTCCTATTTACCCCTTCTCGTTCTGGATTGTGCAACCCTGACTTATTCCCTGATTGTTTTCTCTGTCAGCCTCCCCACTCAGACCCCCCATGCACCCCCCCCCCAGAACCCCCCATCAGATCCCCCCATCCTTCCTCCTTTTTCCCACTTTCCTCCCCAACGAATTTGGTGTCTTGTTTTTTTTTTTACAAATGCCAATGAACACAATTTTAAAATATATATATGTAACAAGTACAGATGATTATCCTAGGAGGATTCGATTTCATATTGTACAATTCGAATACCAGCATATGGAGGTGCTTCTTACAATGTAGAAAACCTGGTGTCGTTGCTATTCATAGAATGAACAGCATATAAGTCTTCTATTGAGTTTTTATGAGAACAATGTAAATAAAAATGCGTTATGTGACCTACACCAATTAAAAAGAGTTGATTTGACATATGTTGACGCATAAAGGCAATATGAATTGATTAACCTTATTATTCTCATGAGAAAACACAGTCTGTATATGAGACATGAATCTCCTGAGGGGTTGTTGAGCCAGTTTCATTCCAAATGATTTAAAGGCTTTATTATTACCCCGTTCCAGCCTTCCTCACGTGCACTTATTTCAGGTATTTCAGAGTATTGCCCTGGAAGAGGCAGTGTTTAGGACAGGATTTGGGTATACTACCAGAATATCAGTCAGTTACCAGAATATCGGTGCCGAAATATCGTCCTACTAAAATATCGACTAAGCAAACGTTGTCAAGGTATATACATTAGGTAAGTATAGCTTTACCACACTGAATCCACAGATGTGGATCTTGACAATATAGATATCTTCAAGATAATGTTATGTGAAGTTAAGAATAGTAAATCAATACTAACTTCTATAATCACGTCCAGGATATTTAGTTTCTCGAATTTAGGCCATAATATTTAAATCGTACAATAATTCTGTCCTTGATATTCCGACATACTCCAAGTATTGGGTATTACTCTCATCCGAACTTTGATTCAGGCTCTGCAATGTCAGTTCCTTATTGAAGGCGGAATATGCAATGTTGCCATGTGGGGTTCAATGAAGCGCATTCTTTGTTTTGTCAATGTGCTTCGACTTGTTTTCAGTTTCATGACTCGTCATGGGTGTATGCTTTTGCATTTTCTAGGAATGATTTCCTGGTGCCAGTTCAAGGTCCAGTTTGAATATTATTGATGACCGACCCTCAACTCCAAATACATTTTAGCCTGGCATTATATCTATCTTTTCCTTTGTTTTTCTAATGGTGCTCTGAAGTCACTGTGTTAACATGAGGCGCTGTACACAACCAGTGGCGGCACCTCCGCTGAGGCGGAGGAGCGTTGCCCCACAGCTATTTCAGCAGTGCAAAAAACAAAAAATAAACTGATAATACCAGGACGTTATTATCATTTTTTTCTATGTGTGAGTCGGAGTCAGGTCTGGGCGGGGCTATGCTCTGTGACGCCAGAGCAGGAGTGGTTTGCACTCCTCTATGTGTGCATGACAGCTTGGCCAGCTGTCTTAGTTAAGTTTCATTGATTTGAAACCCAGAACCTTAAGGTCCTTAAGGTTTCGTTTCCCACGGTAGCCCACCGGGGCTATTTGTTTAAGGCCAGATGTACAAAGCATTTTCTGGTTGCAAATGGCCCTATTCACAGAATCGGAAAAAATGCCTTTTCTGATGTCGGAAAAAAGCCTTTTCTGATGTAGAGTGGACTGGGTTCCCCGCCCTGCTCACAAATATGACTCACACCTAAGCTCTCCATTGTGTGTGCACAAAGCCCAACTGTCAGCTACACTCAGTCATTTGACCCAGAGAAAGGGTGCAGGCACCAAATACGTAAGGGCAGAAAAATTCCAACTTTCTAAAAGTGGCATTTTCAAAATTGTAATGAAAAATCCTACCTTACCATTAAAGAGGGATTATAAGACCCACAGTAGTGAAAAATGAAATTAGGAGTTTTTTACACCAACGCGTGTAAAACTTAAAACGTACATGTCCAACCTTGTAATTACACAGCACCCTGGGCTACATAGGGCCTTCCTTTTTATTTTTTTTGATACTTGTATAGCGCACTACTCACCCGCAAGGGTCTCAAGGCGCTTGTACGAATACCGCTGTGGAACCCATCCTGGCTTTCCCTGTGAGGCGTCCACTCCTGGGCACCACCAAGGTGGAGGCCAGGCATCCTAGCGTTGTGGGGGCCGTTGTGGAGATTAAGCAAGCTATTGCCCAGAGTTGCAGAGTGGGACTCAATGATTGGAATGGCACCGAGGCGAGAATTATCAGGTCCGTGGAATTTTTGAGCCCAAGACCCGCCGAGGCAGGGAATTGAACCCTGGTCCCGGGCTAGATCTCTGCATCAGGGTCTGCCGCTCTAACCATTGAGCCACACTTCTCCACACTTCCTTAAGAGTAATGTATACGTACTAATTCTGCAGTTTAAGGCGTGGAAAGGGGATTTTAATGTCAAGTCGACATGGTAGTATAAAATTAAATTCACTTTGCTCTGGCAGCCTGGGTTAATTTTTAAGGTGCTATTTGAGTGAAGTGAATGGCACAATAAGTGCAGCAGGCTCACTGGTAGCATTTAATTTATAGGCCCTATGTATATGGTGTACCACTCTACTAGAAACTTATACGGAAATTAAATATGCCAATCTAACATGTTTTAAAAAGAGAGCACAAGCACTTTATCTCTGGTTAGCAGTGGGAACATGCAAAGAGTTCTAAGGCCAACAAAAATAAATTCAGCAAAAATTGGGGGAGAAAGGCAAGAAGTCTGGGGCTTACCCTGCAGAAATGGCCAGGTCCAATACTAGCCCTCATAGCCGGCGCCACTAACTCCATCCAGCTGTTTCTCCAGTAGTATTATCACAGCTGCGAGCCTGTGCAACTCAAGTGGTATATCCATCATGTATCCCAGCAGAGCCACCATAGGGGTGACAAACAGTGCAGTGTCAGGGATATCTTCAATTATCTTACATTTTCCCAGTGGTACCTGACTGTGGGACATTGAAAGACATAGTCACGCCAGGTGGAGGAAGCCAGCATCAGTCTTGCCACACCTCATGCACTTTGCGTCACTCAGGAGCTTAATTCTCTCCAATTGGAGGGGCAAAAGATATAGTTTGTGCAAGCTTTTAACATAGGTGAGGCGTAGCCTGTCGTTCGGGAATAGTACACACATTTGGGAGAAGCAATAGTGCCACTGTCAGTCCACTGTGGCTGCATCTGAAGCAAGCCTTAGGCACCTGGCTGGGTGACACAGTGACATTAGACTTGGCAAACACTGAATAATATGATCATGCAAGGGTTTTTTCAATTGGGAGAAGAGTGTGTCAGTACAGTGCTGTCGTGGCAGGAGTGATATGATCGGGTTATGCAAAAACAGTTGGTTGCATCATGCTTGCATCTCAGCAATCAAAATGTGGAGGGGGCCACATGGCACTTTTCTAGTATGGATTGCACCTGGTAGCTCACAGTATTGCTGTCTAGGTATTACCAGGACAAGCAGACGTTTTTGTGCACAGATCTCCAGTGTACTTCAACTGGAAAAATATTTCAATCCCAAATGTATGCTCTTCTCATTTATTCCACCATCAAGGTCCCAACACTGGGATCATAGTTCTTGGACTTAGCTGCATGTAGGTCTGAACATGCAACACTAGTGACTGGAATCTGCTGAGCTATGGAAGAATGTTGGCAGAATTCAGTGTTTTGCTACATGAGCCTCCAACGTGCTATCTATAACAAGAGCCCATCCAATCCTCCAAAAGACACCTAGGTTCCTCAGTGGTGCAATTTGGGGAATGATGTTAATACTAATTGCGTGTAAATCAGCTTTGCACCTCATTAGGCACAGCTGCAAACCACGGGATGGAAGCCTGTGTAAGACAGCAGATCTCCATCTCAGAGTTCAGATGTGCAAAGCCTCCATTCTGACCCATCTATTTTAAAGGGACAAGTGCCACTATGCCACTGCTCTGTCTTCTTGACGCCCACAGCCTGCACGTGGAAAGTGTAAGATGTCAAAAACAGATAGCTTCTTACCGCTTGCCCTAAGCATTCTAAAAATACCCTATGCTTCCCGACTGCAGCAGCATTTGTGCATTCTTTTCGCACACTTCAACTCACAATAGATCCTAATTTATACATTGCACTTCATGACAAAATAACAAAATGAATCTGTCCATCTCTAGCGTTATTGGTGCTCATGTAAAGCGCTCTGATACCTTCGGGTCAAGTTCACGCAATAATAAAAAATAAAAAAATAAAGGGAATTGCGGATTAAAATGCACCCTAATGCATTTTTTATCAGAAATACATCAGCACTTGCTACTAGGAGTGGCAAATACAAAATACGTTGGTGCATTAGGCCTAAACTACCCAAATACATTCTTAAGTGTTCTAGGGTCTGGTCCATTCTGAAACGGTATCTTTTTCTTGTGGATAGAAATATCATCGCTACTTACCACTTTGAAGTCTATATCATGTACTTAACAGAGCGATGGAGCGTGGCGCGTTTTGGAGATTGAAAGGTGAGCAGAGCGGAGAGCGTATGGCCTGGGACTACTGAGCTTCCCCCTCCCCGCCTTGTGTATAAACCACATCTATTAATGATGGACATGAGAGTGGGGTTTCTTTGGAGGCGGGGGTCGTACAACCCCCGGCCGTATTTATTAAAACATGAAAACAAATAAAAATTGAATTAAACAATATTTACACAATTTTACGCAGAAAACGTAGCATGACATTTGATTACAATTCATATGTACAGATATCAGATGGCTAACCTTAACATATTTCTAATACAGAGTATTTCCTATCCGAATCTAACATCTGGATCATAATCATACATTAATTACTTTCTGCACATCCTATTTGGGCCTATGGCAAGGTCGCCAACCGGTGTCAGATCCTTATCAATTAGCCACGCCCTCCCGTAGGAATGCGCATGCGCAGAGGGCCCGTTTACTGAGAGGGTACTTCCTCCCCCGTTACCCCCATACGCTCCCTGAGCTCCATTAAAAATGGGGGCTCTTGCACTCTGCGCCATTTAGTGACATCATCATGCCAGTGCGGGGTGGCCAACCAGCCTAAAGAAAGCGTGACTCCCCCCTTCCCTGCACCCATCCAGCCAACCAGATGTACCGCCCCTGGAGTTATAGGAGAGACCCCCTTGTGCCTCCCCCTGGGCGGCCCCATCCAAGAATGGTGCCGCCCCCTAAGGACCTTAAATTTACTGCTCACCAGTCATGACCTCACCGCCACAGGCCAGCATAGTTGCCCGACAATCTGGCCCCCCCCCTCCTCTTGCCCTGAAAGGTCATGCCCAACCCTTACACTCCCTAGCCAAGCTATGATATTTTCATCATTTCATTACCTAACCTAGTCAGGTGGACCCCGTCTTTTAAGAAGCACGATTCCCCCCTGACACACCCATGTGCAATGTTTTGTAACTGAGGGGACCTGAACAATTTCCCAATTTTATTGTTGTTCCTCCTTACCGAGTGATTCAACGCTTTCACAGAATTTCCTCCCCTCCATTTGGATCTGGGTATCATCTGTGGCCGCCGTTGTGAAGAATCTTGCTGTTGTGCCGACGGCAGTTTCCCCCCTGCGTGACAGGTTCGAGAAACTGAGAGCAAACAAACAAAACTGGACATCAGTCAGTCCACCATTGTATGGTACCCTCACAACATGTGCACCCGCACATAGTGCTTGTAACTATTAGAAGCCCATCGTCCAATCTTCTTTCCACTGTTGCTATGCAACCCCCTAGCTGTTGCCTCTGTGGCAGCCCCTATTCTGAAGGAATGAGTCCCAAAGTCCTTTGGATTCAAACCTGTCCTGCCGATCGCCATGGCCAATACCCTTTTAAATTGGAACATGGTAAGTGGGGTACTGTCCGCATGCAGTAACAATGTCCCACCTACCGCACTATTCCTCTGTCGGAGGTAAGCTTCTAGGTGCATCACTGGGCAGCATGGATTGCTTTGTGCCCGGTGAAGTACCACCCCTTCGCCCCGGGCTTCCTGATCGGTTTTAGATTTTTTAATGGTTATTAGCAAAGCGTCTCCCTGTATCTTCACATGCTCCAGCAGGAGCCCACCTTGTACATCCTGCTTGTTGCGGGCCACCAGTTCCCCCACCCTAAATGCCCCATTAAAAGCTAGTGCAAAGGCAGCCCTGAATAGTAATGTCTCCCCTACTGAACTGCACATGGCACCCAAGGTTGTCAGCAGTGCAGTCAGCCGCTCCCAACCAATCGGCTGCCTGGTATCAGGAGCAGCCCCCTGGAGCCGCCGCCACCCCTTCAATACCTTTCTTCCAATGAAACTATTCGTGGGGTCTTTTGTGTCCCTGATCTGTGCAAAGAAAGAAACTGCTGCTACATGTCGCCTGGCTGTCGCCGTGGAGCGCCTCTCCCTACTCAAGGTGTCTAAATACAAGAGGAATGGCCCTGTTATCCGCCCACTCACGCCCCAAAAACGTGCAGTAAGACCAAAACGCCCCTTCGTAAGCTTTCCTGGTCCTGGGTGCTAGGCTAGCTGCCACGAGGTTCTGTAGCTGGGGGCACCAATCTGCCAGAGTACTTCCGGGAAACATGTTGGTGTTGCCTCTGCAGATGGTAAGTGTTCCCTGAAAACCTGCATCTTGAAGCGAGAGAGTGTGTCAGCAGCATTATTCAGCACCCCCGGGACATGTTTAGCCTTAAACTGTATGTTCAGTTTCATACACAACAGCACTATCTCTTTCAACAGGTGGAGAATCATTTTGCACCGTGCAGACAGTTGGTTGATGCATTCCACCACTGTCATGCTGTCTGACCAAAAAATCACCGATTGATTTCGCAGATGATGAGGCCAAACAGTCAATGCCACCCAAATGGGAAAAAGTTCCAGGTAGCCTGTGTTGGCTGTCAGACCACTCCCAACCCACCAAACCGGCCAATGTTGCGCCACCCACTCATTCCCGAGTATGGCACCAAATCCCACACTGCCCACAGCGTCAGTCCATAAACCTAACTCTGCGGAAGTAGTGGGGGGACCGGGCCACACTACCCTGCCGTTGAAACCCTCCAGAAATGCGATCCAAATCCGCATGTCCTGGTGAACCTCAGACGACAGTCTTGTGTGATGATGCTTTTCCTGCAGGCCTGTCATGGCCTGTGAAATGGAACAGGAGAATGGTCGTGCCATAGGTGTTACCCGTAGTGCAAAGTTCAACTGGCCCACTGCCTGTTGTAGCTGGTGTACGGTCACTTTATCTTTTGACAAACATTTTTGGAGTACTGCTCTAAATTTCATTACTTTTTCTTTAGGTAACCTAAAACATCCCTGTACAGAGTCCAATTCAATGCCTAAAAATTCAATTGTGGTTTCTGGACCCACTTTCTTCCCTGGTGCAAGAGGGACCCCAAAAGTACGCATGAGTACGAAAAATTCCTGCAATGCCACTGCGCATTCCCGGGAGCCCGCCGACCCCAGGAAGAGAAAGTCATCAAGATAATGCATGACATATTAGTGCCCAGTCACCAGCCGAAATACCCATTCCAAAAATGAACTGAATTTTTCAAAGTAAGCGCAGGAAACAGAACAACCCATGGGCATGCACATATCCATGTAGAATTTCCCTTGTAATGAAAAACCCAACAGGTGGTGATCTAAAGGTTGAACCGTCATTAGCCGGAAGGCGAATTCAACATCTAATTTGATTAGCAAGGCCCCTGGTCCCAAAACCCTTCACATATCCACTGCCTGATCAAAAGAAGCATATTTTACGCTACAGAGTTCTTCGTAGATGGCGTCATTTAATGAATTGCCTCTAGGGGCTGATAGATAATGAATCAACCTGAACTCCGCCTCATCTTTCTTTGGGACCACCCCCAGGGGCGAGCAGACAAAATTGGGCACGGGGATGTGGTCAAATGGACCCGCTATTCTACCCAGGCGCAATTCCTTAGTAATTTTTTCCGTTGCTACCCCTGGGTTGGAACTTACCGACAGCTGATTTTTACACTCTGGTGTCCCTGTATAGTCAACAACTGGAATCCTAAAACCATACAAAAACCCCTCCTGTAACATCCTAGCCGTGGCATGATCTGGGTACCTATTTAACCAAGGAGTCATAGCCATTTTTTCCTTTTCCTTATTCTTGTTTCTTCCTCCCTCTATTTCCTGAGAATGCATTCCCTTTCTTGAGGCATTTTGATTCTGGGTTAGAGGGGTGATTACATATGGAGCATGCATGTCTAAATTTAGAAGTGCCTTGGGCTCTGGTGCATGTCTTTCTATTAAAATCCCAGCATACTCCTCTTCGACCCCCCCCATTCCCTGCACACGGGGCCGTGCTCCCGGTTTGTGGTGGCCGAAAGGGATGAGGTGCTTGAGAAGTGTGACTCTTGTTCCAATTTTGCCCTGCATTGCCCGGCTGCCCTGGGCCAAACTGATCAAACCATGAGATTGAATCAACCCGGTCCCATGTAAGTGATGGGTCGAATTCCTTAGCCTTCCTGAAATTCATGTCATATTCTTTCCACCCTACACCCCCATATTTATCATGAGTCATAGTAACCCTGCTCTGGTAACACGCCATTTCCGCTTGCAGATTAGGCGACCGCTCAGCTATTATGAGAAAGCCCTTATCCAATTGGTCAGAGTCTCCTCCACCCTAAATCTCGACATTTCAACCCGCCATTCACTGGGAAGCATTCAATCCTTTTGCCTTTTTGCATACTCCATTTCCCTGTTATCCACAAGTAAAGAAAAAACATTGACATAAGCACCGGACCATATCAATTCCCTCACCTCCCGTGTTACATGCCTTGCTAAATGTTCCTTCCTAGAGGGTAGCACACCCGCGCCCAGCAATGGCAGTGGAACCTCCTTACCTATTTGCCCAACTGCAGCAGGCTCCACCATCTTGTCTTTTCAAGTGTCGCTCTCTTGTTGCGCTGTTTGGGGTTGATTGATATTACTCGGGCCTGGGCTCGGCAACCCGCTTGGGGCAGCCATAATCCTCGCCACCATCTTCTGCGCCTCTGCTAACGGGTCCTCCCCTACTTCTTTGGCGCCCACAGGGGGCGGTAACATACCCCCCTTTCCTAACCAAGGAAGGACTGCCGCTATCGGCGCTGCCAACTCCGGCAGGACCTGACTAACCTCTGCTGGCGCTAAAACCGGGATGGGGGCCACTGGAGTCAGGACCGGAACCCTTGGGGATGGCGTGGGCACCACTGGGATTATCATTGGTACCACCCGGGTAGCTGGGGGGACCGCACTTGGTGCCGGTACAGGCACGGAAGGCACTGGGGTCAATGGGACACTTGGCGCTAAATCTGGTATAGCTATAGGGCTCTCTGGTGTGACAGGAAAGCCTGAGGGACCCTCCCCCGAAGGAATTTCCCCTAAAGGTTGCCTTGGTGTGGGATCTTGATTCTTCCCCTTCCCGTTTCTAACCCGCTTGGGGAGTGATTCTAATTCCCCTCTGGGTTTTGGGGGCACTATTGTTTGCTTGGGTCTGCCTGATGGGCCACCCTGGTCCTCTAACTTCTGTCTGAGCTCCGCCAGGCTTTGCCCCATTTGCTCTACCTTTCCCCATCTCCTATCCAATGTCGCCATCCTGCGCATCATAGATTCCAACATGTGTTCCATGCGGGAACGCATTGCACCCCGTTTACTAGCCATTTTACGTGGGCCAACAATTGCCTGGTGACCCACACACTGATCAGCAATTACACCTGCGAGTACAATGCTATTTGTCACCTAAATGGGACCTATCCAGGTCCTTAGCTGTATGTTGGGGGTACACAAACTGGCCGTAAGCACCACGCAACTGGGACTGCGCCACACCAGCTAGTCTGGGCGGTAGGCGAGCGAACTCTAGCCCGGCGGCCCACAGAAACAGTGAAGTACAGGCCTGTCTGTGCCCCCTTACCGCGATACCCTCTGCCTCGCCTCCTTTTGAGCTATATGAAAAGCACCCACTCCTATGATGAAAAAGCAGGTTAGCATCAGCTATGGATAACTACAATAATCTTGTTAACTCTTTTTTTTTTAAATTACCCCAGCACACAATTGCTATAGATTTTTTCCATGAAAGATGACCTTGCCACCACTTCTTGAGGAGGCAACCCCCTTTTTTTTGTTTTTTAAGGCCCTTGCCTTTTATGTACTTGAAACCCCAAAAGCTGACGACGTGTCTCTAACTGCACAGTAACAATCTAGATCTAACTGCAAAGAATCAATGGAATTGAACCTGCAACCTTGAGAGTAAGACTTTCAGACCTCAGCAGAGACACGACAGTGCCTTTACTTCAATAGTAACAAAAACGCTCTATTTGACTGAATCAATTGGTTAAAATCTTTTCTCAACCTTATTGAAGGAAATACCGTTGCCTACACTTTAAACTGAGCAGAGAGTGACTTTGCAATACCAGGGATTGAACACCTAATCTTCACATTAAGAGTCTAAAACCTTAACCCTTAGGCCAGAGCAACTCTGTAGGACCTCGCCACAAATGCCGCCCCCCCACTCCTCAAATGACCGACATTAACAATTCCTTCGAGCCGGCTTTGAACCTGAGGGGACCTGAACGTACCTTAGATGCACGTGCGCGCGCCTTACTCAACCCCCCGGTGACCGTTCGACTTCCTTTGCCCGGGAACCTGCTTCGAGCCGGACCCTGAAGTACCCGGTAACTGCTGCTCCGTCGTCGCTCCCGCTTTGCGAACCAACGGTCCGCCGCAATCCTCCGCGCGACCCGATCCGCTGCAGAAACGAAGGACAGTAACTGCCGGCCACCCCGTCGAGCTGAAAGACCTGCAAAACAAAAAACAAAAAGTTTACAGCCTCCTAGAGGCTGGGTGTCGCAGACCGGAGAGCGCGGAACAAAGAGACCGACTCCCGCGCTCCCCGGCCTTTTAACCTGAATTTCTGGGCAGGCCGGTTCTAACCGGCCTGCCCCCTTCTACCCCTTGACCGGGAAGCATCTCAACTGCTTCCGGGTCAAGGTGGAGCCCCCTCAAGCCAATCCCCGCTGCGGTGCGTCCACCGCGTCATGATGACGCGGTGGAGCGCGCCACTCCAGGGAGAGCAGGCGAGGGGGGAGGGGTCGGTGCCCCGCCATACTTGCGGCAGGGCCTATGCCGGCCCCGCCTTTTTCTTCTGCTGTGTGAGTGTGAAATTGTAGACCCTGTGGGGGATCCCTGCCATCAACAATACAGGGCCCAATCATGTGGAAAGCCTTCGCCGTGCACGAGGAAGAGAGCAGACCGGAGCAGATCTCGGCTGTTCCGGGTGGTGGTCTCTGCCCTCGAAGTTCCAGAGAGCCTTGCGGAACTCCGTGGCGAGATGAGGCGAGGCAAGGCGGGTTAACTGTAGATCGGACACAGCACTACCTCTTGGGGGGGAGCCTGAAGCAGAGAAGTCTGCGGTAAGTCCTCGCACAGCCACAGGAGTTGTAGTGCCCTTAAGCGATAGCCTGGATCAAAGATGGCAGGCGTACTGCATGGGGCTCTACGTGGCGGATCTAAGTCAGGTGGTGCTGCCTAACTCAAAGGAGTAATGCGAGGAAGGGGAGTCCACAAGGACGTAGGCAGCGTCTGCCGTGAGCCAGTAAGAGTCTTGGAAACCCTTGTGCAGCCCACATGCTGTTTCTCATAGCCTGCTCTTCTTCTCCCGCTCTGGACCAGGCTGGTTGGAGCTCGGGGACAGAAGTTTGTGGCCCACCCAGAGGAGAACAGCAAGGGCCAAGGAAGTCAAGGATCACAACCAGTCGCGTTAACATCAAGCAGGACAAGGGGCAGCAGCATCTGCACCTGCGACCTTCAGAGGAGCCTTTAGAGGAGCCACAGGAAGAATAAGGAGCGATAAGAAGTGAGCAGGAGACACGGCGCAAAGCAACCTGGTGAAGCACAACTGGATAGAGACCTTGTTGCGATTCACCAGGCAGGAGATGTGGCAACGGAATCAAGGCTTAAGGACTGAGGTGATCCGAAGAAAGACTGAGCGTAGAGGGTGAAGCGTCTCCCTACAGAGAGCGATCGTTGGTGAAGCAGCCCAGTTAGAACTGGGTACGGCTTGTGGTTGGCCTGGAGACTCCCGCTCAGTCCCAGTGCTCTTAGCTCCCCCTACATACAACATACATCACCCTATCTCCTGCCCAGACCCACCCAGAACTGCTGGGGGAAAAGACAACAACAGGTCCTCACGTCCCTTTTCCGGGCCACAACAATATCACCATCGTACCCGACAGTAGCAGCAGCAAGCTGTAGCGAGGATTAGGGAAGAAAGGAAAAGGACATGATGTGCTCTGGTCAAAACAGAGGGGCCGCCGTCAGAGGAAAAAGAAACAAACAAAGAGAGTAAGACACAAGTCTTTTAAACTGACTCTACATCAGAATTAATGATATGCCTAAGCACTGGAAAGCCATCTCAATCCCACCCACAATTATCAGTTTTGAAAAAAGCGAAGTCTTCAGTAAAAAAAAAAGAAGGAGGGGTATAAGATAATGGATTTTCTAACAATGAAAAACACTGCAGAGCTAAGTCCTATGAACGTTGTCCTACCTTCAGAACTGGAAGCAGACAGTAGACAATAGGAAGTGAATGTATACCCTGGTCAAAAGGTCATAACCAAGAGGAAGAGCCCGTAGATCTTACTACGCTAGGAGCTGCATCAATAAAGACAATTACAGCACAAGTAGAGATCCACAGCTTAACTATACAAGAGGCTTCCTCTTCTCTTAATCTAAATGGCTGGGACTGTTCAAGTCCGAGGGATAAAACAGAAAATCATCAGACTCCATTAGGAACACTGGAGACACAGGAACAACCCCTAATAGAACTTTTTGGAACAATATCCCAAATAAATGAATCTAGTCAATCCAGGATCAACTTCCCAGAGGTCCCATTGCAACATTCTCAAGGAGAGGTGGGGTGACATATGGACAAATCTTCAATCAGTCTAAGCCCCTTTGTGGTAGGCAGCAGCAGCTTACAAGATAAAAATAAATGTTTTTTGGGAAATACATCCCCATCAACGTTAATCAGGAAGATAGAGCAAGAGGAGGGAGTGGCACCAGGTCAAAGTAGGGCCTCTCCTATCATATATAAAGAGTCAGGATCGGGCAGATAAGGATTCGGCCAATATATGGGCGCACTTCTGGCAACTATGGACACAATTTCGTCAGCAATATACCACCAAGCGGATGAACAGAATCTTCAGGTGTATCTGTTAAATATCTTGGCAGTACATATAGTGGGCATTGATACAAAATTACAGGCATTAAACAACCAGAGAGTCAAAAAACACAACTACACACAGTAAGTTACATGCCATTGCGAAATTTTATGAGACAGGCCCCAAGTCTTGACATCACTTCTTACTGATATAATGACGGAAGTAATGTCACAAGCAGCTAGATTGCTAACAAGACTAAGAGTTCAAGAATACAACGCAGAAGAATTAGCAATGATAAATTATAAACAAAGACCTCAAAAAGCGAGGATTGTATTTCTACCAGCCAAACCCCCCGGGGCAAGAGATCATACAAAGAAATCAAGAGATAGATCGCCCCATCAACAAGTCACACCCAATATGAGAAGTAAAGGAGTGCAGAGTGACAGATGTGGAGGTAGAAGAACAACAAACAACGAAAAGGGAAAAAAAGGCAAAGGAAAGCACGTAAAACAGGAAAAGTAACACAACAAAAAAACAAATGGCAGTTTTCACTCAGAACTCAAACAAATTGATATCGAAGGCGGACATTTAAAAAAAGGAGGAACAAGAATATAAGGAAATACTGCAGGAAACTATGTGTGGGGATAAATACTTAGCAAACAATGAGCAATCAAAAACCAGTTCAGTGGAAAAAAACAAAGATGAATTGGCTTCAGCTCCTGAAACAAAAATAATAGACCACCAGGAGGGTGACAATGACGTGCAGCTAATAAAAGAGAAAAAGCATCATGTTATAATGCTGCAAAGTTTGAAAGAAAAAGATGAACGGAGAGTATTCACACTCAAGGATAACCAAATCTCCTTAGAGTACAAGGAAATGCAAAGCGCAGGTTTGAATCAGAGATTTACAAGAGTACAACATGAAGACAGCTCAGAGACAGCTCAAGAAAGGGGAAAAGGCGGTCAGTTGGAGGAGGGCACCCAACGACAAGATCGTAACGCATCATGGAATAGTTATCAGGAGAGGCAAAAAAACAGGGAACTCCACGAAAACAAAATCGTACTAATTTCAAATTATGTGTCAAGAGGACAATTCTAAGGGGAGCACCAGGAGCAGGCTCCAATCAGAGATCCTCTGAAAACTTAAAGATTATTAAGTTTTCCAGCAAGGCTCCGCTGGACACGGACCAGCAGGAATCCTACGACATTAGCACTGAAAAAAACCAGGAAGGATCTTGGGTTTATAACAACCAACCAATAACACAGCCCTGACAAGAAGATTAAAAGACCAGTTACGGATCAAGACTAATTAAATATCCGCTCCTTGAACATTCATGGGCTTGAAACTTTTCTACAACCTAACGAAGTCATGGAAGTTCTCCAAAATTATGGCGCAATACTGATGCAGGAACTGTGGTGTCTAGAACCAACACGTATTACAGGATATACAGAATATCATGAATTGACAGTGAAGTTGTCAAAATGAGGTCATCCCAAAAGAAGTCTTGCCCTTTTCTTTTGTCAACTGGCAAATAGAACAATTGGAAACCACAATAAATTGGATCCAGGCAATAATAGTTGAAAGACAGAAGGACTGCTTGGTGCCAACAGCAATCCTGTTAATAAATGTTTATATCCACCCCAGAAAAGAGTGGAAAGAGGAGAATATGAAAATCCTGAGTGAAATACTCAAAACAATTCAGAGACAATATAAACAGGCTCTGTTTATTATCACATGAGACTTTAACACAGATCTGTCTAAAAAAAGAAGAAGAACCAGCATCCAAGTGGGAAAAGTTATAGAACTCAGTTGGAAAAACTTGGACTAAGGCTCTTGAATGGGAATACAAAGGAGGATTCACTGGCTTCTATTACATTTCTAAGTGGACACAAATGTTTAATGATAGATCACACGTTAGCAAGTGAATTTGCAATGCAACAGGTATGTCACTTTCAAATAGGCCCCCGTACTGAGAGCAACCACTTTCCCCAAATTATATGAATAAAATACAAGTATGAGCTGAATCAAATAACTAAAGAGCTAATTTCGGTTCCTGTAACATTTGATTTAAAAAGCTTGAAATGGCGGGGAAAGAGAATAGAAAAGCTGATGACGAAGGTCTGCCAATGTACCAGAACAACTGATACAATAAAAAATAAACAAAACAATTGGGATAGTGAGCAATTAAAAGAAGAACAACACAAGGCATGGGAAATGTTAAAAAACACATTACTGGAAAAATTCTCAATAAAAAAACAGACATGCAAGTACAATTCAAACGGAAAACACAACAGGGGAACTGGAAAGCAACCATGGCAAAGTAGTGTGTTACAAAATCAAAAAAACCAAATACCACAAGAATGCAGAAAAATCACAAAGCAATCAGAGCAAGGAATACAATCTGATAAATGCAGATTACGTGAACTAAGAATCTAGTAAAAGAAAAACTGTTGGAAAGAAAAAACAAGATATCAAGTCGATCTGTGGAGCAAACTTCTTATCTCAAGTAAACAACAGAACATGAAAAAATGTTGGCAGCTGATGAATGGTCTGTCTTTCGGAGAGACAAGACAACCAAATGGAGGGATAAATGCAACCGTGTGGGAAACACACATGCATGAAATGTATGCCAAACCAGATGCCGAAAAGGAGTGGTACCAGGTAGATGGAGAATCCAAAATGAGTACATGGCACGCTTCAATAAGACAGATAGAAATTGTTAACGACAAAAGAGACAAAGTAAATACAACTTACAGTAAAGAAAATCTGTCACCGGTCGTGGACACAGAACAACTAAAAAACAATTATAAAGAGATTAAAATCAGAAGGGGCAGCAGGACCAAAGGGATTGGCCAATGCTCTTTTTAAAGGGAATACAACTTATTGGGCCCAATATTCCACACCTTTCTTCAAAGAGCTGTATCATACAAACACAATTCCAGAATCTTGGAAAGACAGCATTTTCCAAACAATATTTAAAAGTAGAAACCCATCAATACCAATGATTTACAGACTAACAGCATTCTACGCAAAGCTCTACGCAGCCTGTGTACTACAGCATCTCAAATCTTGGATAGAAGACACCAAGCTTCTACCTCGATTGCAAACAGGGTTCAGGGCTGGCATGGGGACACTAATAAACCTAACAGCGTTGGCACTTTTAGCAGAAAAGGCCAAACAAGGAAAACAAAACTTTTTGCCTGATTTATAGACCCTAGGTCTGCATTTGACCGAGTGCCCCCGGGGGCGCTCATGGCAAAAAATGGCCTCATGGGACATACCAAATAGCCTACTGTTGCAAAGTAGTCATCCTGTGGCCTGGGCACCCCCAACTTTTTGCTGACTGGTACTGGTGGTAACTGACTGACCAGGGCCGGACTGGGAACTGAAAGCAGCCCTGGCAAATTTTTCCAGACCAGCCCCCATCCGGCCGTAGCGACCGAGCGCAGCGAGCGAGCCCGACCGCTACTAGGGAGGTTTGGGGGGGTTCTCCCCAAGAAAATTTAGGAAAAAGACAGACCAAAATGGTGAATTTTACAGCACATTTTTCATTGCATATTCAATTGTATCGACTTTAAAAGCACAGTAAATAGTAGATGATGACCTTAAAGAACATCAGGTTACCCACCCAATCATATGTACCCATAGACATTCTTTCAGAGAGCACCAAAAATAGACACAAGTAGTGAATCAGAGAGAACAAAGTAAAAGTGAGACCAGCCCCCACATGGTGTGTAGCGAGCAAGCGCAGTGAGCAACCACTACTAGGGGGAGTTTAGGGGGTTGTCCCACAAAGAAAATTTGAGACAGAAAGGCCAAAACGAAGCATTTTTCAGCACATTTTTCATTACATATTAGATTGTATTAACTTTTAAAGCATAGTAAATGATTACTTTATGGAACACCAGGATACCCAGTCATAAATCACAGACATTCCTACAGAGAACACTAAAAAACTTAAATGTTGAGCACGAAACATGAATTTAAATATAACCAATTTATTCTTCATATAAAATAGCATAAAGTCATTTAAAAACGCACTTAACTTCAAACAATTGTGCAAAGGTTAATAGTAAAAAGTGTACAAGACAATGTGTACTTCAACCCTTGTGGTACCAACACTTTTGTAAAGAGCTGCTACTCTTTAGTGCGACCGAAAGTAACACTTCTAAAGAGGACTGATTTTCTTTCTTGATGCAGCATGTCACTGCCAGGGTGTAATAACAGTGATAGGTCAGTGACTGCACTTCTGAGGTGAATGCAGCAATATGGGACAATGAACACCCACTTTATTTACTTTAAACATTTGGTAACCTGTTTGCAGCAATGCTGTGTGTGGGCTGAGGCATTTTTTGTTTGCTTTTTATAAAGAATGACTGATATTTGTAGCGGTCTGGTGCAACTGCAAAATGTGGGTGCCCTTTGAGGTGAGTTGTTCTGCCATAAGGGTGCACTCACTGAATAGTTCTTGAAAAGGGAAGTGTCTGAATTTCTCAGTTCATTGAGGAAAAAAGGCCCATAATAATAATAATTATTTCCCTTGAGTGAGGCAAGATACTTTTTGCCAATTAGTTTTGCTGTGTATGTATTCTCTAATGAGTTCTAGAAAAGGCCCGAGTGATGCTTTAGCCGAAATATAACGAAGGCTCCCAGTCTCCTCCTGCCCCCTGCTCACCACATGCCCTTGAGGTCCTCCAGGATTCCAGGTTGATGCATGAAGCATGTTTCGACCTCTGAGGGGTGGTGATGCTCATGGCTGGCTAAGTTACATGGAAGATCGGGGTCCGGGATAGCCGCTCCCCGAGTCATCAAACAGAGCCTGCCTGGCCTAGAGCCTGAGGCCAGCCACCACCTCGCTCCGCCCCTGCTCACAACAAACAAAACCACTATGCTGGGGAACCGGGCCGGGGCCTAGCCCTGCTGCCCCTTGACCCTTTAGGACCCTTTTGCTCCCTTTTGCTTTTAATTCATTTCTCTGGCCTGATCGCAACGCCCCCATACAGTGCCACCCAGCGCCACATAATACATCATCTGCTGCATAATTGGACGATTTTAACAAATAAATTGTTTATACCTCAAACGTATCAGAAGTTACTAAGAAATGTGACTTGTGCTGCTCTGAAGTGGAGGGCCCCATGAAAAGATTGACTGGTCACCTTTCTCACTACTGCAGTTGTATGTTCCGCTGGTACTAATAGTTAAAGATCTTTGCAGAGGCTGTTAGCATGTGTGAAAATGTCAAAATAATAAAGTATCAGAAAATGTACAGCACCACTTATACCCATGTAGGTGTCAGAGCGCTTTACATCACACATATTACACAGAGACAATCAATCATACGTGTGTAAATCACTGTATAGGAAATGTTACATAAGAAAAAGGACTACAAGGTGTAGGAGTCACATGACAACCATACTGGTAAACATCATAGCTTAATAGTGATTGGTCTGGAGAAACACAAACTCAGAATTTAAAACGTAATACCATGGTTGGGTGTTCTCTTTAATAATCAGAATTGATTTCTACCCAAATGAACCATTTTTTCTAACATTAGGATAATCGAAGACTGGGGAAAAAACCATAACAATCTAATTTATACCTTGCAGTTTGCATGCAGCTCTTACATGACAGTTAATAGCTCACTGTTCTATGTTAGGATTTAAACTTATTAACTGCAAGTAACAATAGGGCCTCTCTGGCAAAAGCAGGAACCCACTGACCTATTTACATTATGCAAAAACAACAATTGATGAACAGAATGCAGAACAATGTCATGCATTCACCCCAGTACAGAGATCTGGGCCTAAATCCATTGTTTTTTTGCTCACCATGCCATTCCAGTTTGAACCCAGCCATATGCAAATTAGTCTTGACCCTGTGCCCAATGGGAACAGTCCAGCCCGAACTGCCAGGCCAGGTCCTCCCTGAACTGGAAACAAGCATCCTAGGACCAGTTTCATTTGTTGCAGTTACACTATTTACATTATGTGCACTTTGTGATCTGTATGGTACATGTTCTTAGCAGCAGGCACATTAACCCTCTTTCCATGAGTCAAAACGTCCACTAGACTAAACACCTTCTGTCTCTACTAAGAACATGAATCACTGGAGTTATCATGACATTTTTATTGTTGACGAAAATTGTTGGAGGCCAGGAAGGAGGCAGCAAGTGCTTTTAAAACCATATTATACTTGCAAAACGCCCCCACCTGAAGTCAGCGCCAGCCGCGGTCTGTGCAGGTAAGAGCGGTGGGTGGTGGGGCCGGGTAAAGGGGGCTTTTGAGAGACAATGCAGAGGAAAATTAATTATTTATTTAATTTTCCCTCTGCATCATCCCTCGAAATCCCCTCTTACCTGGCCCCTCTGCCCCACTGCTGTTACCTGCACGGACCGTGGCTGGTCAGCGCCTGGTGCGGTCGCACTGCCCTAGAGCCACCCTGCTCAAGGGTACTGTGACCTCAGTGACAGAGTCACTGTTGCTCTTGGCTGTGCTGCTTCATAGGCCTGCCTGCAAGACTGAAGGTGAACTTCAGAATAAATTGTGGCGGACAGGCCTTCAAGGTTAACCCACACTTGCCACTGCTGGGATCCACCTGCTGGTGCTAAGACACCAGGGCTTCTAAGGTCTTGTGGGGCCTTCTAAGGTCTAGCATGGGAATGTGCTCCCTTAGGAGAGTGGTCTGGCGGACTGGTCATGAAGGCTGAACCTGGTTCTCCAGTTCCAAATTCAGCAGCTCTGACAATAGTGCCCCCTCCTCTCCCCCACTGAACACCATACTGCCCCACTGAGAGAAACTTGCACTGCACTGACCCGCTATAAACACCTAGATGTGACTCAATTCAAATCACGCACTAGACAAGAGCAATATGCTGCCTAAAAAAAAGTTAACAACATCCTAGAAAAAGCAAACTCTCATAGGGAATGCAAGATTTAGTAAACTATGTGAAATGTAACTAGGAACAACATGGTTACCTTTTTCTTTTTACACTCATTATTCAGAAATTAGATTTTGCCTGAAAAGTTAAGGCCAGACTACAGGGCCGGAAGGGACCCGTTTCAGTGCCCATGCTTATATCCTTACAAAACATAAGCAGTATGGTTTAAAAAGACCACGTTCGTGAACATAAAGCCGCTGTACATATTTTGTTTTCCAATTCCAATTCACCGTTCAAGCAGGTATTTCGGTGCCTCCAGAAATTGTGCACTTTCCCACCCAGGGTAAGCAATGTTGAGAGATGAGAAAACAAAAGTAGCGCTTCCCTGGCATACACTGTAAAGTGGCGCTAATGGGTTTAGGTGTGAATAAATCAATCTGGCAACCTTGCAACCACCCTGTCTTGCTTTAGTTTGTTAGTTAGTTATTTTTCATATTCTGAATATTTTATTTCTCTCCACCCCGAGGCTGCACACTTAGAAATTGAAAAATATCAGAAAAAGAGACGTTTCCAGCAAACATGTTTTCATAGCTGCCAAGGTTTCAGATTGCTATGTGTGACATTTTCATAATTTCAGTGAAATTATGAGTGACATTTCAATGACTATGAGTGACACTGTTTCGCGGCGGGCAAAATCAAGTAATGAAGATTAGGGAAACAGATAAATTTCAGAAATTACACCCATTTGAGCAACAAGAAACGCTAACAAGGTCTTAAAACTGCAGCAAAGCACCAGAAATGGAAGGGCACTAACCGGAGACATTTTCCCCTGAAATAAAACCAAACACATACGTCCATGGAAAAAGCAAAATATCAGAACTTACGCCCTTAAAAACAGTAATAAGCTTTGGAAAGACTTTCAAGCTGCTGCAGAGCCCCTGAATTGCAAACTTACTAACCTACTGCCCCTTTCTAAGATGAATGTTACAGGAAGGGGACCTGCTAGCAAAAGGCTTGTGTTTTAAGACTTCATGGGATATAAATTGCACACAGATGATCAATCATGGTAATTAAGAAATTATTTTTAGAACCATTAAATGTGAACTGTAACTAGTCCAAGCATGTTTTTATTTTTAAGGGACCATTTCTCCCTTTTCTGTCTTCATACTGCTTTTCAAAAAAAGGTTTTTGGTTTGTCATTTATAAAACCAGAAGGGTTCAGGTCTTACAAGCAAAATTCTGCTTAGGTCGCATGTGGAGAGCAGGGCACGTGCACACTCCGGTACGGATGACAGCACTAGGTCAGGTGTAACATGAAAACGAAGTACAAAACTCCCAAGATCGCTTTTAGGTGACCTCAAGACGCCACAATGTACTAAAGAAACAGCCCATGGGAAATAAAATGCAATCGTTAAGACAAAAACACAGTCATGTAGATAGGAACCGGAGTATGTGCAAAATAAGAGGGGTTCGGTTTAAAATACACTTGTGTCACTGCTAAACAATTCCCAAGCAGGCCTCTGCAACAGGTTATGAAATAATTGCATAACATTATAAGGTGAATGGAGAGCCCGCACACTGCCCAGTGCCCAGATGAACAGAAGGGCCCCTGCACACATTTGTTTTCAGAATTTGCTGTCAGGGAGAGCTACGAGCTACTATATAGAAACTGAACACGTGAGCTGTGCTGAATTAAGTTCGCTAGAAGAAACCAAGAGAACCCGTTTACTAAATAGATTAATTCAGTCTAAAAACAAAGCTACATTGGCACAACTTAGGTTAATAGCTTAGAGTAGACAATTGTGACAAATTAGGCCTCTGTCTTTACAACAATGGAATAAGACACCTACACTGTATTCGCATGTCTTGTAAAAAAAAAAAAAACTCTGCCACACACGCTAGTTACATGTTGATAGAGAGCGCACGACGGGAACGTTGTACCACACATAAATCAAGGACAATTTGCAATTAAAGAAATTTTTACTTTTTAAGGAATGCTACAAATTGAAGACATTTTGCATTCTTATTGAACGATGCCACTCGTGTAAGCAAAAACATAGCTGGGACTGCACAGCAGAGGGTTTCGCTGTGAATAAGCAGCACAACCTTTACTATGTAGTCCAAAAAACTCAGGTCACAAACTGGCACTGAAATTATTAGAACCGGAACCACTGGCAGCGCGCTAGCACTATTAATAAAATGTAAAGTACACTTTGTAGAAAACTGATACCTCACTGAGGCGCAACTTACTATGTGAGTTGACTCGAGGAGCGGTAATTGTACGGGCCGGACCTCGCCGCAATGACTACCTCTGCAATAAACATCGGCATAATTGTGTCGCTCGAAGCAGCTGCACAGGAGGGGCTGGTGTGCTTCTAGGCTGCTGAGGAGCAACTCCAGAGGCCGCCGCCGGTCAGGACCCTCAAGTGTTTGACGGAGATAATAAAATACCCACGGCACAGAACTCTGTCACGGCGCCACTCCCATTACCACCCCTGTAGCCTGCCACTAGTTTATTGAGATTGCAGTCAGTCTGTTCACCACTTGTGCTGCAGCATCAGGAACCAACAGCCATGATCAATCACGCTGGTGCCCTCGTCGGGTAAATCTGTTACAACGCCACGACTGTGCCGGGGAGCTCAGAAAGACATGCGATTGCGAAAGGTTTATTTTTTTGCAAAAGTGCGCATGCGTGGTGAAATACGCATACGCCTGATGCGTGAAACTTGCCAGGACTGTTATTTCTTTTTTGGATCAATTTCACAGAGAAGCAAAAAAACGAAAGGAGCAAAGAAAAGGTAATGCCTGGCTGTTCGTAATGACTGTCTCTCTCTGACACACGCAGGGGTCGGTTCCACACGGCCAAATCGGCCCCAGCAATAGAACCGGCCCCCTGTCACAAAACCGGCCCCCACCCCCTCCAGCCTACCGGGGGATTGCCCGGTGCCCGGACATACCAGTCCGGCCCTGTGACTGACCCTGGGCTCTGCATGACCAGGCCCAGGTCCAGTGCTATGCTGAAAACACGTCTAATACAGTGAAAACACCTACATACACTAGGGTACACTAAGGGTTGGGGTACCCCTGTGATTGGCAAGCCCTACCCCATAGGGCCCTAGTACATATTAGGCCAGCGGGATTGAAAACTACCTATCAGCCCCATGTATAAATAGGGCATGGTCGTTTAGAGACCAGCAGACCTTTCTGCACTTGCATATGTGCACTGCTGAAGCCTGAGGTATTTTTAAAAGTGCCTCTGTGTGGCAGGCAAGCTTTTAAAAATGGATAGCCTACAATGTTTTGGCATATTAGGAACCCCCAGGATCTCCCCTAGGTGTCCAAGGGATGGGGGGGCGGGGGGCAGGAATTTATAAGGTGGACCCTTAAAAAATTAGTTTTATATGCCCTGGGTTAAGTGAAATTTCAGGCACAATGTCACTTTAAATTGTGGAGTCGGCACACTTACTACTCAATCAGGGCCGGCTTTAGTGCTTGTGGCGCCCTGTGCGACAATGTTTGTTGGCGCCCCCCCCCAATGACCACCTACACCACGGATTTTCCCACTAGCACCCTTTAACAGTGACCAAGTCTCCATAACCATACTCTCTCAAATGCATGAATTAGTTATATAGCGCTGTGAATCACATGCACATTACACAGAGACAATCAATCATACGTGTGTAAATCAGTGTATAGGAAATGTTACATAAGCCAAAGGACTGAAAGTGTAGGAGTCACATGTCATCCATACTGGTAGGAATTATTGTTTAAGAGTGCTTGGTGTGGAGAAGCACATACTCAGAGTGGAAAAAGAAACAGCATAGTTGGGAGTTTTCTTTAATAATAAGAAGCGATTTCTAGCCAAATTAACCCTTCTTGCAACATTAATCAATGTTCTAATAATGTATACTTTGCAGTGTGTATGCAGTTCTAGGATGAAAGTTAATAGCTCACTATTCTATATTAGGACTTTAAGTTATAAATTGCAAGTAACACAAGGATGTCTCTTTTGAAAGCAGTAACCTGCTGATCTGTTTACATCATACAGCACTCTGTAATATGCTTGGTACACGTTCTTTGCAGCAGGCATATTAACCCTCTGCACTAACTTCACCTAAGTCAAAACCTCAACTATACAAAATGCTGATCTCTCCCCAGGAAGATAATTAATCACACGAGTTATCTTGACATTTATTGGAGGTGCCGGGGAAAGAAACGCTGCAGCAGGTGCTTCAAAAGCATAATAAACTTTCAAGTACGGTGCCCCCAGGAAGCAAGCACCCGGTGCGGTCGCACCGGTCGCACCGCCCTAAAGCCGGCCCTGTACTCAATTTTTGATCTTTAAAATAATCCCCTACTTTGAACAATTCTTAGATGAGATTGAACCCCTACTTGCTAAGGTACTGTATCTAAAATTTAGGTACGGTACTCTTCAGATCAAGTCTTTTAGTTCCAAGTGGGGGACTGCTCAGAAAGGGGAAAATGATTGTAGGTGTAACCAGTGCCATTCAGGAAGTAAAGAGGATGTTGTGCATGTTTTATTTTTCTGCCCTGCATATAGACATCACAGAAACAAATGGATAAAACCCTTGGGCAGGAAATTATGTATCAGGAAATTCAGTGAAATGTTGCGCATTTTAAAAACTGACACCTCAAAGCTCATTGTATTTGGTATTAGTAGATTTTTATTGGCTGTCAATTATACTAAGATGAAGAAAGGGCTCAAATTCTAAATCTATGAATCTTATGATATATTGTAATCATATGAGATTTACACGGAGAATCAAAATGCTGAACTGTTGATAGTTGATGATTGTATACACTTTTATCTTGGAAGAGTTATGAATATACGATGCCATGCAAAAGGTATAACCTTCTTATTTTTGCACTTTGCACTTTATGGTAATAATTAGCCTCCGGCTACTTGTAAAATCTGGCCCTGAAGTACTATGGAGTAACCAATATGTTAAAGTATCACTAATGATAAAGTATCTGCTCACTATGCACTTTGAATTCTAGGGAAATGATTATGTTGCTGCTAATGATAGAACAAGGTGTTATCCCCTGTATTTTAAATTATTATTGTATGGACTAAAGTTTTGCACATGTAGATAGATTTTTCATTTTTATGTTTTTGTATTTATGCTTTTATGATTCTGTGAATCGAATAAAGATGCTAATGATGATGAAATTTCACATTTGACTTCCCACATTGTGATAAAGTGCTGACAAAATTCGACTTTGATGCTAGCGGCACTGTGGAGGGAGAATCTGCAATATATGTCTACATATTGAGGACCCCTTAAGTCTCACCCAGGTGTTACTGGGGTAGGGGTCTTATAGATATATGGAGCATACTTATAAAAATGTTTTATAAGCCCTGGTGCTGGAAAAATGGCCCAAGCCAGTTTCCCCATTGCAAATCCAATGCCATAGGTTAACATTGGAAAAGGTTATTAGTTAATAACTGGAAAAAGAAAAGCCATAAAACTAGTATTAAAGTACTCAGTAGAATGGTAATGATAAATCCAACAATACGGTATTGTTGAATTTATTGTAAAATGTACAGACAAGAAGTTATAAGACTTTTATTGAATGTAAGCCAAACTTCAACCCTGTACTGCTCTGCCCTGATTGGTCAGAGAAAAGTGGGTGAGCCTGGCTGCTTTGAATAGGTGATAAATGACCCCTGGGGTTAGGAAGCCTCTCGGGGAGGAGAGGTTGCTGGACATAGGAATGCAGCGCAGGGGGAGGAGTCATAAACCATGATCTTCAAAGGCAAGAGAAGGCCTCAGTGTCATTTCCACCTTTAAACTGTTGACCTACATCCATATGCAAGGATTAAGGAAACAATTGGCAAGGGGGAGAGATTATGGGAAAGTAGCCATCCTAGGGGTGTGTTTAGCCAGCTCTTACCTCCCTGCTGGAAAATCAGCCATTATGAATTTGGAGGATTTGGTGCACTCTGGGACAAAATAATGCCACACTCTACAGGATGTAGTCATACCTTTGGGTAGTTACCCTGCTCCCATTGGTCAGGAGTGATCTCTTGCTTGAACAAGAGAACTTGGAATAAGTATCTGAGAGGGGCAAAGTCTCTCAGATCGTCTGCTTGAAACTTAAGAGAATCAGAGGGTCTGCACTGAAGATTTCTGATGTGCATTTCCAAAGGCCAGGACTCTGAGATTGCGCCTTTTTTGCACCATTTGAAACTAGAGCCCTGTGGATCAAACCTGCTTCAAAAGGACTAAAGAGTGGACTCCCTGCAAGCTACAGGTTAACATAGCTCACCTGGACATCACCACAAAGAATCCCCACCCTGGAGTACTACCAGTGGATTTGTAATGGTTTTGTTCAAGTGGATTGCGGAATTGAAGTCTCACACTTTCAATGACCCTCTTGGAGATTCCAAAATCTCGGATTGTGCATTGGATACTTTGGGACCTGCAAGAAGAACTTCAGGAAGGAGTTCTAACTGGACCCAGCCTGCTGGAGAAGGCTGCACCAGAGTGGTGAGAAATCCTCCAGAACAATTGCAGAACATGAATGTGTCTCTGTCAGAGCAAACGAAATGACTAAAAGGGGCACTGTTGGTTTCTAAGCACTAGAAAGTGACTAATCTTTAAAAAATCATATTTCTGGTTCCCTACAGTTGATTTTTTTAGTTTTGGTGTCATTTAAAAGATACAAATATTTCCTTTTGTCATAAATTGGTGCTGGATTTGTATTTTGTGTTGTGTCTTAATTATTTATTGAATTGGTGTTTTTAAATGCTTTGCATACCTGGCTTTGAAGTTAAGCCTGCCTGCTTGCAGACAAGTGTTGAGCATAAGACTAAGTTTCTAAGACCTATTCTGAGCCCTATACTGTGTTAGTGGCCTTTTTGCCAGTGGCAGGCCTACATTTGCCCCTACCAATAATCCACTTTCCGGCACCTCCTGAGGGCAATGATAGAGCTATACACAAGAACCTGGGCCTAGGTTAAAATTGGAGATGGTACCCGTGCCACAAACTAAATCGATACAAAAAATGGTCAAAAACAAGGGTGCATTTTAGCACCATGTTTGTTTAATAAATATCTGGCAGAAGTACTCCGGAACATCCTCTCCCATCTGCCAATCTTGGCTCATGAGGAAATAGGATGTCTACAGTATGCATACGGCATTGCCCTACTAAGCCAACGCCAAGAGGATTGCACTGTATCATGCAGGCCCTAAAAAGTTATATGGATCAACAAGAGGAAGAGTTAAACCTGAAAAAAACTAAAGTAGTACGGCTGGTTGACTCAGCTAAGAAGAAGAATTCTTGGTTCCTGGAAGGAAAAAAGTTGAGCTTGTCAAAACATATAAATACCTGGGATTTAACGTGGAACACCAAATGAAAGGTAAACACGATTTAGAAGCCATGCAAGCAAAATCTCAATCGCTAAAATGGCTTTAAATTATTAAAAAAGAAACTGAGCTGTCCTTCATTAGTCCACCTGCTAACAGCAAAGCACACCTGGTTAATGCCAACAGGGACATATGGCATGGAAAGGCTGTGAATTTGTGAAGTAGACATGCTAAACAAAATACAAATGAGAGTATAAAAATGTGTATATAATATTCCAAAATCAGCTGCCCCAGTGCGCTTAGAGTTTGGACTGTCGAATCAAATATGTCAATGTAAAAACGCTTTCATAAAACTATGCTGGAGACTGCTCACATCTAACAGAGGATCTATCAATAATTTGTGCTGGCAGGAAATGGAGGAGCAAAAACAGAATAATAAAGCAGGATCAAAAGTGGAGGATCTTCTGACTGAGATCCAGCTTACCCCTACGCTCTCCTGCCCTTCAGAACACACACCCTCGCCCCACGTCTTTGATAAACCTCTCACCAGCTTCCTCATGCTCACGCATGATTCACTGGCTACACTAATAGGGCGAGTGAAATCAGGGTCGCCTGCTGATCCCTGCCCTCCCAGGATCTTTAAGATGGCTTTTCCCGGGATAAAAGCAGAGACCCTTGCACTCCTCAACCAATCCCTGGAAGCAGGATACTTCCCTAAAGACTTCAATGAGGCACGTGTCATTCCACTCCTAAAAAAATCAGGAGCTGACACAAACAATTAGAAAAATTTCCGGCCAATTTCCTAACTCCCGTTCCTTGAAAAAGTACTGGAACAGCATGTACTTCTTTCTCTGTCACATCACCTTGAAGACAATCATCTCCTACAATTTAACCAGGCAGGATTCAGGGCCCACCATAGCACGGAATTGGTTATGCTATCAGTACTAGACGAACTAAGACGGAGGGCAGATAAGAAAAAAACATGTGCCCTGATCCTGCTGGACCTATCCGCGGCATTCAACACGGTCAATCATGAGCAACTCGTGTCGCGGATCTCAGATCTGGGTATCCAGGGCATGGCCCTAGCATGGCTCTCTTCTTTCCTGAAGGGCCTCTCCCAGAGAGTACAGTTGTCTGAGCCTGTGTCCAATCCAGGCACACTTCCCTGTGGGGTTCCTCAAGGTTCAGCAGTGTCACCTCTCCTCTTCAATGCCTATCTCCAACCCTTGATAGCAGCATTGAATCAGATGGAGTGTTAGATATACAACTATGCCGACGACACCCAAATTATCATTCAGATAGATAACTCCCAAATTGCCCATTCACGAGATCAAAATATCCTAAAATTCACAGTCAATTGGATGACGGCCAACTCTCTCAAAATTAGCCCAGACAAGACAGAGGTTACGGTCATCAATACTGACGCTAACCCCTGGAACGATCTTTTCTGGCTACAAGAACTAGGCAAATACCCGGAGCCAGCTTTGGCCGTAAAAAGCTTGGGTATCAAAATCCATGCCAAACTGTCCATGACCTAACAGGTATCAGCAATAGTGGGCACATGTGTCGGCATGCTGAGATAACTACTTAAACTCTCCCCCCTTCTCACTTTTGACACACTCAGATTGGCGGTATCTGCCTTGATGATCTCGAGATTAGATTATGGCAACTCCCTGTACATCGACCTCTTGGGAAAGCTATTGGCCAGATTACAAGTCATCATGAACGATGCCGCCAGACTAATTTTCAGAGCGCCCAGACAAACTCACGCCACCCCCCTTCTATGCCAGCTACATTGGCTCCCGATTAGGCAGAGAACAAAGTTTAAAGGCCTCTGTATTGCACATAAAGCCATCTACGGCCAAGCACCAAGATATATTAAAGACAGCCTAGTCAAATACAATCCAAGCAGAACGCTACGGTCATCAGGGGCCAACCTGCTGGCTTGCCCTCACTTCTGCTTATCGTCCATTGGAGGTAGAGCCTTTTCTACTTGCATACCGCAAATCAGGAACAAGCTGCCAGACTAAAGAGCAGTTTCTGATCCTCTTTAGGAAAAAGCTCAAGACTGTACTCTTCTCAGAGGCATGGGGCATATTATAAGTCATACCATCCGCGCCCGGGCTTAGGCAGCACCCTCTCGCAGCACTTAGAGTCCTGACGGTGATAACGCGCTTTACAAACAACAATAACAATTACAATCCTGGGGACAACACCTAAACCAGGCTATCGAAGAACTAGGAGTACAAGAAGCCTGGAGTGCGAATATTGAGAAACAGGCTTTTTATCAAGTAATAAAGGCAACAACCAAGCAATTGTCAGATGAACAGATAAGAATACCTTCACACAAAGATGACATGCCTGGACAGTGATCAATACATATAAAAAACTGCTGCCCCAGGAGTATCTCACAGCTTACTTCTCACTCTCAATGAAACCCCAGTTTATGCAATTCTGTTTTGGCATGAGGGAAACAAAAGATCTAATCCCTACCTGGAAGGACCGGTCGCAGAACCAAGAATGCCAACTGTGTAAATATAAGCAAAAAACGTTAATACACCTCTTCTGTGTATGCCCGAAGTTCTTGATAGAGAGAAAAAAAATGCTGAAAGGAATTTAGAGAAACTTGAAAATTGCTTACTGTAGGCAGGCGGTAATCACTTGGCTTGGTGACTCCTCCATTCCCCTTAATTGTGGGGGTGTAAAATTTGTAAAAGCAAATTTCAAAATAATGGAAGAACTTGTATAAGGCACTTGCACTTTTATAAAGAAGTAATATTGGGATATGATAATTGGAGAGCATGTAAGAACAAAGTAACATCGAATAATTTTCACAAGGCACTTGCCCTTTAAATCCTGGGATAATATCAGTCATAAAGGCAAACCTGTCATTACTGCTTTCGCGAAATTCAAAGAACAATGAAATCAAGTAACATCCATTGGGTTGATTTACCTGGGAGATAACCATCACCTGGAAGCAAAATGATTGTTTAATAGAAAGCTGCTGCATTTAGAGAAGCGTTTTGCATGAATTATTGATTTTAACATTTCTACAAATGACTTGTTATAGGTTTCATCGGTATGTTATTTTATAGGAAAATAATTTGGCAAAACAGTCTAGGACTATGTGTTAGTTGAAAGTAAAGTAATTGTTTATGTTAACGATACTAAAAAGAATGAATTTTAGTGTAAAAGTTTTAATTGACTAAACACTTAAATAAAGATGTGATATTTCATGTACTCGACCCGCGCTATAGTGTAAAATAAATATTTCGTGTAACATCTTTAATCAGCCTCTACCCTCTGTCTCAAACACTATTTCTGTTCTCGTCCAACGTGTATGTGCCATATGAAGCACTTCTGTTCACAGCGCTCACCAGGGGAAAAGAAATGGCAGCCACTTCCCTTGATGTGGAGTGCTCTATATGCAAGTCAGAAAGAAAGGCAGCGTGGAGTCAGGGTCAGAAAAGCAAGCCTATGATGGGCTGGTTTGACTGACTCTTCACCCGCACTGCCAGCCTTTCACTGGCACCAGCACAACCCTGTCATTGGTGAAGTGTGGCGAATGGTGCGTGCTGACGCATCCTGCATCACGCAACCCTCTTCTCGCCACCTACCTGTTTCTTTTATTTCTGTAGACATGTTCCAACAAAAAGGCGTGGCTGCATTTTCTGCTGGGGAAACAAGCCTTAGGACCTGTTTGATATCCTTCGAGCCTGTTGCTCTGCCAGGCTGTGAGAACCGTTTTGTTCCCAGTAAGCCGTTTCTTTGCAAGGCTGCCCGGGGGGGTTGCGCAGCAGCCCCCCTAAAAGGGCGGCCGCCTTAGTTCCGCATGAAGGCACTGGGGGTAGCGGTCTAGTCCCTGGGTCTCGGTCAGGGAAGATGTCCGGCAAAAGGCTACTTCCGGCAGAGGGGGGAGGGGGCAGGGGTATTTAGGCTGTCCCCGCCCCTTCCTCGCCCTCTTGTCCCTCTCGTCTCGCCTTGCCCGCCCCTCCGCTTACCCAGCAGACGGAGGTACAAGGGGGGGGTGTAGGCTTTCTAACATGTTAATTTGTGTTGCAGGAGGAGTTACAGGGCGATCCAGAGTCTGCAGATACCAAGGGGTACTTCATGCAGCAGCACAGCGTGGTGCTAAGCCAGGATACCCAGGGATGTCTTAGCCTTGTCCCCTGGAAGAACTACGGCGCCCCGTTAGTCCTACGGGCAGTTGTGGGTCTGAGCAACTGGGGGCTGCCATAATACGCTCCGCCCACCTCTTTCGGGGGGGGCGTGAGTAAGCAAGTGGACTGGTGGTCCACGGATGGGAGGGGTGGCCCCTCCCAAGATTTGGTATGCACCAATTGGCGGCTGCCACGGTGTAATTTAGGCTTATCAGACGGGCAGGCGGCATAGGGGTTGGCCTGCCCTGGGATCAGATCGCCCGTAAGATAACCCACCATGTTTGCATATTGGTTATGCTAATAAACCTGCAGCAATATTTCTCCACTTACAAAAGTGTCGTGTGGTTTATTTATGTACTTATGTGTTATGTGACAACAGTTGCCGATATTGGCACTATGAGAGGTATCCCTCCTGTCGAGGAAGATGGTCTTTACAGCCGGATGCCTTGGTGGGTTTAACTCTTTCTGCAGAGAGCCACATGCAGTCTGCAGGTCTCAAACACGAATCCTGGAGAGTGCCATTGAGCTGGGCATCCTTTGTCATCACGCATTCTGTTTGTGGTGCGTTCAGTGAAAACATTCTCTCATGTTTTAGAAATGGAAACAGAGACGTATCTTCGGGGGAGTGTAAGGTGGAACACCCTCCAATACTTATTGTCACTCGGGAAAGATGTGTCCGGTATGTGCAGGGTGGCTGTTCGTCTGTCTGCGGGGCACGTCGTTGTGACAGGGCAGGGCGAGGGTGTTATCTGAAATCGGCGCTGTGCGTGGACGGGCCTCAGTGCATCACACCAGCAGTCTTCAGAGTCACAGACGAGACTTCTGTGCCTGAGGGGGTCTGCGCTACCTCACACCAAAGTAGCTTCCATTGCAGCGATGGAATCAGTCAGACTCTTGGCTGAGAAGGATCGAAGGAGTCCTTGGCCAAGGTCCCCCCCTGCTCTGCTCTTCCTGCAGCCCCTGGTCGAGCATTCGGTCGGGTTTCCACATCATGAAGTGCCCTGCTGCCTTCAAGCAGTGAGATGAGGGGTCTGTCTGGTGCTGTCTGGGGACATCGGTGGGCCTGTTTTGTTTTGTGGTGCATTCCTTGAGTGAAGGGAATACACCACCTGGCCGAAAGAGAGGGGGGGGGGCAGGATCCCTGAAAGTGTGGTGTTACCCTGCAGGCTTAAACCCCATGGTTGGACAGGGAATCAATAAAGAGGCCACTCACCTTGGGTGTGGCCCTCTAGCAAGTATCCCCAGAGTTTGTGCCCGTTTTTGGCTTTCCTGCCCCAAGGGCCCATATGAACAATATGGCCTAGTGCCCTTCCGCAACAGGGCCCTGAGGCCCCGCTCCCACAGAAAAAGTATAATCGCACACATTTTTTTAATTGAATGTTGTTTGGGTTATGTGCATGCATGTGAGTGTGTGTGCGTGCATGTGAGTGTGCAGGAGTATTTGCACACGAGTGTGTGTGTGAATGTCAGCACGAGCACATGTGTGTGCACAAGTATGTTTATGCACTTGAATGAATTAAATATTTATTGCGTAGATATAATAAAATATCAGTTTTATTCATTATAATTAATAAAATTCACTATGAATTCTACCGTCTACTACAGTAAATAAAATCCATCATAAATTCTAAAACCCACTACAGTAATTGGATAGAATTTGATCATGCCAGATAGGGATAAATCCAATCCAGACGTTTTACAAGCTTCTCCACAAAGTGATTATCTTTCATGAAGAAGCAATATGTAATTGCTTCAAGCAACCTTCTGCAGTTTCCTCTAAGAAAATCAATCCTTAATTACTCTTTCCTGATGTTCAAAAAGGCTGGTCATAAATATATAGGGGCTTATTTACAAGCCCCTTGTGCCGACTGTGCGTCACTTTTTCAATATGAAAAGTGACGCACCGGCCGCGCAAGGGGCTTGTAAATAAGCCCAATAGTTTGCACCAGACATTCGTCTTTGTAGCCACAAAGGCGAGACAGTCCTAATCAATGACGTTTCTTGCTCCGGGACTTTCAAATTGAGCGATAGGTATATACAAAAGCCGAAATCTCAAATACTTAAGCTTGCGCCCTGAGTTCAGAGTTGTAGATAAGTAACTCTGAAACAGAAGCGTCAGCGGCAGCCGCGGCAGCTGCAAGTATGAGCGGTGGGCAGTAGGGGGCGCTGAGGGCGATTTTGCGAGACGGCTACGAGAGAAAATTAAATAAATAATTATTGTTCTCTCGTGGTCGTCTTTCTACCCCCCACATCCTCACCCCCAGTGGGCGCCAGTCCAACAAAACTGCCAGGGCTGCTTTGGGTTCCCGTCCGACCCTGGGTCTAAAGTACTTCTGTTAATTGTAATACACTTAATATATTTGTTCTGTCTTTGATTAGGGTTGAAGGAAAGTATACATTCAGTATTAACAGTTGTTCCTGGCCTATAGAGCCTAATAGTACTAAAAAACATGATCAGCGTTGAGTTTTAAATTTGTGGGTGCTAGTATTAGGTCAGTACTGATGAAAGTGCTCAGTCCCCCGGCTGGTGCTCCCAGCTTCCTGTGGGTGGCGCTCATCTCGTATGCATGATAGTCGGGTCTAGTACCTGGGTTCATGTGCCAAGTTCTCTGGAGGCAAACTACGTGATGTTTTGAAAGCAATGAAATCAAGGCTCTCAGAAGTTTAATGACCATCAAACCGAGGGATACTCCTGGAGCAAATTTTTAGGACTGTGTTGGACAGATTCTGAACGGCTGGTAATTGTCTAGGAATGCTGCATTGTTCCTGTGCTTTGATGCACCCACAGTGGATTCTGTCGCAATCTCATGGTGTCCTGTGACTAAGTCCTTAAGGATATGCATGTTCAGGGTCCTATTTCGTAGGAACTCACTTGGGGGCATATTATCAAGACAGGCGATAAGAAAACTGCCGCTAAAACGGCGATAATGGGCTTGATAATATGCTCTATGGAATTCCAATTGAAGCCCATGTTAGATGTGAAGGACGCCTAACCTGAGCTTCAATTGGAATTCATAGAGCATATTATCAAGCCCATTATCGCCGTTTTAGCGGCAGTTTTCTTCCGCTAAAACGGCGATAATTTTAGCGCCGTGCTTGATAATATGCCCCTTAGCCGGTAACAACGTTTTGTCCCTTGGGTTGGATCAGGAGTCTGCTCCGCCTTTCTATTAATACTCCAGCGTATCAAAACTTGAGGGGGCCCCCTGCAAAGCAAATAGGGGGGCCCCCATGCATCACTGCCAAGGTTCCAGGTTGCATATGTGTGACATTTCAATGGCTGGAGTGTGCTTATGTGTGACACTTTGAGTTACACTTTATCCCATGTGAATGCAGCTGTTCCTGTGTGATAATGCTAATTTCAGAATGTCCTGAGCAACCCTGAAAGAGTGGAGTGAAGATGAGTGTAGATAGATAGACGTGCTTGTTTCCTGCAAATGGGACAACGCATGGTGAGTGTTGCATGCGCCCCAGGCTAACTTATACAAATCTCTGTCTCTGGTAAGCACTGGTGTCACCATGTGCTGACTTCAGCCACACGTAGTTGCAGTAAAGAAAAGACTCAAAGGCTGAGACTGTAACAGCTAAGGGATGCTACGACCAGGGTATTAGGCTTTAAGCTAGTGCTTGCATTTTTGTATCCACCTACTAGCATCTCTCATTTACAAACAAACGGGTTGTGTTAATAACGAAGACTCGTTTGAGGCAATGCAGCCAAATATATAAGGGTAGCCCTTTAACTGGCTATCCACATGCTGCCTCCTTACCCACCACATACTGGAAGTCATCCACCACCATCCATATCTGGGCTCCCCATCCCCTTCCTCCAACAGTGAATCTGTATCCTCATGCCCAGTGTGTCTGCCGTTCAGACTCGCTGCTTTGGTGTGGGAGTCCGTGCTTTTGTCGCATGAAACAAGTAACTAAATTGTCGCCTCTTGCCGCTACAAAGTTGATTGGGGGAGACAGAGCCAAAGGGAAAGAAAAAAATTAGAAGCATTCCATGGGGGATTACAGAGCCTACCTTGTGAGGGATTTATATGCCTGATCCTTTCTCTATCGTTTCTTGTCGCCTCAATGAACACAAACATTCCAAAAAATGGTGACCAGAATCTAGCAATAATTGGGGTACAGTGGTCCTATCACAGGCTTTTGCCCCAGTGTCACAGCACCTGTTGCACTGATGAGTGCCTTCGTCCCTTCTGCCCAACCCAATGGTACTGGCCTGTGGCCTGGTTGCACGCGAAACAAGTGCTAATTGGCAATACCAAGAGAACCCTCAAGACCTGATCTTGAAAACATTAATCCCCACAAGCCCAGATATTGCTGAATTCCTGTCCATTTTACAGGTGCTCTCATTGACTCACACTCACATGCAATTAATACATTGAAAGTTTTAGCAAAACAACTAGGAGTTTCCTTCACAACTAAATAGCCTAGAATTGTTTGGTGTGTGTTTGTGACATGGGTTATCACATCAATGTATTTTGTGGTGTCCCTCTCTGCCACAGTACTTTACCGGAGATATCTTACACATGTCACAGTTACTAAGCAGCCCTGGTGTTATCGGCCCGATAAGGATGAGTGCAGAGACAGCCCCGCCGACATTCGAGCCCGTGTCTTGTGCATTTAATCAGAAATATCCACAGAAGGCATGTGCAGCCCCGCATCCCCACACTCCACCCTACCACACAAACACCTGTTGGGGTTTACAGATAAATTTTGCAGAATCTTTGTGTTTTCCCAAACGCACTGACTCGATTGGTTGTTCTGCTAGTGCTGGACAATCTACGTTCACCAGTCTTTTCCAGATTTTTAAGGGTGATAGTCTCTTTTTTGGGCAGATAAAGGACCTTTAACTTTTCACTGAACACAATTTGTTGGCCATCCCCTGAATATTTGCCAGTTACCTTTCCAGGAACGTTTCACCTATGAAAATAAAAAATGTTCAATTTATAAATATAAAGCGGCCATCAAGGCAGCAAAGACTTCTTATTTTATGAGGAAAATCCTGGCTGCTGGCAACTCCACAAAAGAGCTTTTAAATCGGTATCTTATCTGGCCAAACCTCAGCAGGGCTGTGTATTTAGCCCTGACCAGGGTTTCTGTGACCAGCTGGCTTCCTTTTTTTATGTTAAAGTCCAAACCATATATGATGAGCTCTCGAATCTTGCAATGCCAGCCCTTGGGCAAGACATCTCTCACCAAGCCTGTTCGTCCCCTGCGATTGGGCATGGGGGTTTTTCTAGCTTTGGTTCCCTGACGGTTGAGGCTGTAATAGATTTGTTAAAGTCCACTAAGTCAGGATCTGTCTCAGACCCCTGTCCCCCATCTATTTTGCATCCGGTTGCAGATAAGATCAGTTCCAGCCTATCGCCTTTAATCAATCAAGTTCAGCTGTCAGGGATTTCTCCCATTGTATGGAAGACGGCTAGTGTCAGACCAATTCTGAAGAAGGCCTCGCTTGATCCGGCTGAGCTCAAAAATTATCGTCCAATCTCTGGCTTGCCTTTTGCTGCCAAGATTTTGGAAAAGCATATGAACACCAGGCTTGCTGATTTTTTAGACCGTAACTGTCTACTTGATCCAGCTCAGCACGGATTTCGTCATAACCATTCTACTGAATCTGCTCTCATTGCGGCTGCGGAGGGAATCCGTATGGCGGTCGACGGAGGTGGTAGAGCTATCTTAGTTCTCCTCGATCTGTCGGCTGCCTTCGATACGGTCAACCATATGGTTTTAGTGCAGCGACTAAAGGAGGCAGGCATCAGCCACCGAGCCCTGGCCCTTCTTTCCTCCTTTTTGCAGGACAGACAGCAATCTCTTAGTTGGGAGGGCCTGAAATCAGATAACTTTAATCTGACCTGTGGCATTCCGCAGGGTTCGGCCTTATCCCCTACTTTGTTTAATCTTTATGTGAGACCCCTGGCGGATGTTGTGAGGAAGCATGGTTTTTACTTTGTCTCATATGCGGATGACTCGCAACTGGTCATCTCGCTGGTAGACTCTCCGGAGCTAACTGCACGGCGGTTCTATTCCTGTCTCAAAGATATCATGGCCTGGATGTCGTTGAGTTTCTTGAAAATCAACACCGAGAAAACCGAAGTCATTGAATTTGGGGTTGGGCCTCCTATTTGGAGCAATCTTTGGTGGGCCACCGGAGGCAGGACTTTGCCCTCGCCCTGTGCTAAAGGTTAGAGATCTTGGTGTCATATTTGACGCCAAGATGAACATGTCAGCACAGGTAAATAGCATAACTTCAGCCTGCTTTCTCCTGCTCAAGTCTCTCCGCAAGATCTTTCCTTTTATTCCGGCGGCCCTTCAGAAGACGGTTATGGCCCCTCTTTTTATGTCAAGACTTGACTACTGTGACGTTATGTTTCTGGGCATGGACAAGTTTCAGCTCAGTAAACTTCAATCTCTTCAGAATGCCGCTGTCCGTGTCCTGTTGCAAATTACGAAGGGCCATTCCATCTCCTCTGCTAGGCGATCATTGCACTGGCTCCCGATCCAACAGAGAGTTGAGTTTAAGGCACTATGCCTGGTCCATAAGGCACATTATGGGGGTGGCTCCATTTTTTGCCAGAACCTGTTCAAGCCCTATGTTCCGCGTCGTGATCTACGTTCAGCCAATCTTGGCATTATGTGCGTCACCAGACATAGACGCGCCAGATGGGGTGGTCGCACATTTTCCATCTGTGCCTCGCAATTATGGAACAGACTTCCAGTCTCCCTTTGTCTGGAGCCGGATCTTCTTTCCTTTAGGAAAGCGTTGAAGTCCAGGCTGTTTAATGTCCTCTAGGTCTCTCAGTCCTTTCTGCCTTCTTCTCCTTCTTACACCTCAGCGCCAAGACGCCGTTGGCATTAGAGCGTTACATAAGCCTTTTTATACTTTATTCTTTATTAAAAAAAGTTGTGTAATAGTATTAGGGGTGGCTGTTTTGGATGGTGGTGAGAAGCTGTGAAGTGTTTCTTTTGCAAATGTCTCTTAATTCCTGAGAAAACTATTATTATTACTCTCCGTACCAATTTTATTTGTATTTTGGATTTCAAGCTAAAATCAGATATTTTGCCCACCAATTAAGTTGCTTCACAGAAAATTAGATCGGCAAAATTCTTCCACCTGCAATGCATCTTCATTTTTAGGTTGAGCCCTGAGCCAGCACACAAGCGCTGCACTGGGGATGATCTGTGGTAGTTCAGCATGTGAGGGAAGCCCCGCCTCTATTTTTCATTGGCTTGTGTCTTTGTCCTTCATAAATGCTGCCTTGGGATTTGTTTATAGGCCTGTTAGTCCCTCCTTATGATGGCCATGTCCTCATTTGTATCCTCCCATGGCTACTGGCCCCTTTACTTTGAGTGTTACACGGTATGTGTTATTTAGACTGTGAGCACTATTTACTTTAATGAGGTTCTCCTACTGCATTCTCTACTCCCCCCTCCCTCCCATTGTCCGTACCTTCTCCCTCTCTCCCCCCGCACTCCCGTAGTCCATGACTTCTCCCCCCGCCCTCACTCCCGTTGTCTGTGCCTTCTCCCCCCGCCCCCTGATCTCCCATTGTCCGTGCCTTCTCCCCCCTCCCCCGCACTCCCATTGTCCGTGCCTCCCCGCCCTCCCTCCCGTTTGCAATGCAATAGATCTTATGTAAATGCGAGTCCTATTGCATTACAATGCTTGTGTTCGACCAGGGACCGATCCTGCGCTTGCCTTCATCCTATGCCCCATGGCCTCTGCCTTCACAGCCATCACCGAGGCCCACTGAGCTGCTCTTGAATAGTGACCGCTGCTGAGCTTGCACTAAAAGTGTTTGACGACCACCAGTGGGTACTGTTGACCATCACCACCCCGGACTGAACACCATCCGTGAATGCCAAGCATTGTTTCACCACCGCGCCCAGCGCTGAGCTGCACTTTCACCATCCTGCCCAGCAACAGATCTTCCCCACCGCATGAATGCACCGAGTTTGTTTTTCACTACTGCCCGCAGGATCTAGGCGCTGTCTTTGGAGTTGCCACTGTGCTCAATAGTCACCTGTGCCTTGTAAATTGCTTCTAGGCGGAAGTGCCTGAAGGTCTATCTCGTGGTGCCCACCCTGGTGAGGGCTGGTACTGCTGCACGCCTTGAGGCCCATCTCGTGGTGTCCAACCCGGTGAAGGCTGGTACCGCTGCGTGCCTGTGCCAGGGTCACGAGCCTGGAAGTTATGCACCCGCCTGAGGTGACGGTGGCTGCCCCCGCCCCCGACCAGAGATGAGCGGCAGTGAGGCCAGCAAATGAGGCAAGTGGGCACCGTGGTGCTGGAGGATGTGGACGATGACGACCCCTCTGCAGCCCTGGTGCCCAGGCTGCCCCGGGAGAGAGTGGCCGCTGCCCCTGGCATGAGACTTAATGGTAAGGTGTGCACAGGGCAGATGGGGCGCTGAGCAGGTTCTGTGGCAGGTGTGTGAATAGAAGGGTAGGCAGAACAGGGTCTGTGGGAGGTGTGTGAATAGTAGGGTCGGCAGAAAAGGGTCTGTGGCAGGTGGGTGAATAGTAGGCCAGGCATAACAGGGTCTGTGGCAGGTGGGTGAATAGTAGGGTAGGCAGAACAGGGTCTGTGGCAGGTGTGTGAATAGTAGGCCAGGCAGAGCAGGGTCTGTGGCAGGTGTGTGACTAGGGTGATGGCTCATTGTGAGAAGGCACATCCCACTCCAGGGTCTGCAGGGGGCATGGCAGGGTAGGTAGGCCCTTAGTGCAGGATCTGCAGCAGGCAGGGACAGGCTCGGTGGAGCCATAGCTTGTGGACTACTCTCTGTTTCTACGTCCATCTGTGTCTCTTTTCACAAATCTTTTCTTCATACGCTTTCACACTCCTTCGCATACTCTCACACACAGTGACTAGCACCTCTTCATTCACACTCGCACAGCTTACCGACTGTCTCTCTCTCACATGCACATATTAACACGCTTCGTCAGTTTTAGTGATACATTTACACTCATTTTCACATATGACAATATTGACCCCCACCACACCCCACTACACACGTTTGAACTCCTAATGCAATAACTTCTAATCATTCAAGCTTCCACTCACAGTTAAGAACTGACGTACACTCGGTTATGTTTATATGCTCCCTCATGCATAATGTCATTTTTTTTTTTTTTTTAATTATTTTTATTGCAGGAATTAGTAAATCTTTACATAATCGGCCAGCATTACATCTCAAGCCGGAGCGTTGAGACCCAACTCTCCGATCCCCTCCGGAAGTTGCTTACACAGCCGTTCAGCCCACAACCCTGGGGTCGGGCGGCGAAAGTCCGTGGGGGCTCAGGAGGTTGTCGAGGTCGGCCCGGAGGATTCGTTGTCCTTCATCTGCTTTTCTAAACAACCCTATAACTCCAAAAACACCCCCCCACCCTTAAAACCCCCCAATCCCAGAAAAACCCTCCCCCCCACCGCCATCAGCGCGCGGTATCAACCGCAACCGGATCTTCTTGGGGACCCATGGGGAAAACAATAAAGCTGAGAAGTGCAACCGTCTACCGGGACTCAGGGCGCGCCGCTACCTCATGTTCGGCATCGCCGGGGGCGCAGTACTCCCTAAGGGCCTGCACAAGCATCTCCCACTCCAGCGCTGTCTCCTCGGCCTTCTCGTTACGCTGCCTCAAAGCTAGCTGGTATCTAAGCGTACTCTCCCCCGCCGCCCACTTCAAAAATTCGCTGTGCCACCGGCTCCCTGTCGGGCCGGTCCGTGCCTTCCAATTCCTGGTCACCTCCCGTTTAGCAAGGAGCAGCCCCAAATCGATGAATTTACTAGATATTTTATTCTTGGGGGTATGAGGGAACCAATGCAGGAGACCCACCGCCGCATCCAACGAAAGAGATCTCCCCGTCGTTTCCTCCAGGGTCTTCCCCACTTCCTCCCAATAGACCGACAATCCCGGGCAGGCCCACAGCATGTGGAGGAGGTCCGCCTCCTGGGCCGGGCACCTGGGGCACTCCGCTGAGGCCGCCGCAAAATATCGCCTGATTTTCACTGGGGTCAAATATGCTCTATGGAGCACATAATAGTGGACTAATTGAAAGCGGGCGTGGCGTGTGCCCTTCCAGGCACGCCGCACCAGCTGAGCCCAGGTCGTCTCTGGGATCTCCTTGCCAATGTCCTCCTCCCATCGGTTTCTCAGGGTGGTGAGGGGAGCCAGCCCCTCTTTGAGCAGTCTACCGTAAAGGCATGTGACCGCCCTTACCGTGCCCGCGGACATCATCACGTATTGGCACACTGGGGATAAAAGGGGTTCTGCCTGCCCGGACCTCCAGTGCGCCTGGATCGCTCGAACAAGGGCCGAGTGCAACAAAAAGTCGCCGCGGGGAATCCCGAAGCGATCAATGAGCTCCTGGAATGGCAAGAGCGTCCCGTCCTCGTAGAGATCACCGATGAGCTGCAGGCCGGCGTCCTCCCAGGTCGCCAGCCGCGACCAATCACCCCCATGGGGCAAAGCCGTTAGCATCCCCAGCGGTATTTCGGGTGCATACGGTGTCCGCTGGTGGCCCCGGGCGTGAGCCCGGTTCCAGCATAGGCGAACAGTCCGCTCCTCCATGGACAAGTCCTGCAAGGCCAATCGTTGCCTCATCACTATGAAGGAGAGAACATGCCTGGCCATACCCGTTCCCCTCCTGTCCTCGGGGCCCCGGAACTCCCGAGCGATCTCCTGGGTGAAGGTCTGGAGCTGCGCCGCTAAGTAATATTTTTCGAAATCCGGCGCCGCAAGCCCACCCTCCTCCTTCGGCCTCATCAGGGTCTTGAGGGCCACCCGCCGGCGGCCCGAGCCCCAGAGGAATCCGACTATCATGGACCGTAATAGTCGAAACGTGGTCGGTGGGATCCAGATCGGTAGTGTCCGGAAATAATATAACAGCCGGGGGAGCGCCACCATTTTAAGCAGAGCGATCCGCCCTGCCACCGAGAGCGGCAGCGTGGCCCAAAAGCCCATACTGCCTCGCAGTGCCCGGATGCCCCGGGCAATGTTCCCATCAAGGAGGCCAGAAGGTTCGTGGTAGACATACACCCCTAGATACTTGAAGCAGTCGGGTTCCCATCTAATCTCCCTACTCAAGGCAGGTGTAGGGGTGCCCCTGCGAATCGGGAAAAGACATGTCTTAGTCCAATTCACTCGAAGGCCCGAGACCTCCCCAAACTCCGTGAGCGCCGTCGCAGCTCCACGTAGGGCAGCAAGCGGGTCTTCCAGGAAGAGCAACAGGTCGTCTGCGTATAGGGAGACGTAGTGCGGGCCCGCCAGGGTCCACAGGCCCGCGTAATGGGCTCCCGACCGGAGATGCAACGCAAGAGGCTCCACCGCCAGCGCAAAGAGCAGTGGGGAGAGCGAGCAGCCCTGCCTCGTGCCCCGTTCCACCGGGTATCGTGAGGAAATCAGCGGTCCCGCCCGAACCCTGGCTGACGCCGAGGCGTACAGCACCCTGGTCCAGCTGACGAAACCCTCTCCGAGGCCGAACCTCCGCAACACAGTGCAGAGGTAGTCCCATTCCAGGCTATCAAAGGCCTTCTCTAAGTCCACTGATAGGACAACCGGGCATGGGGCGTCCACAAGCGGTTCCCCAAGCAAGCGGCACAACCTGCGAATGTTCATGGTCGTGTTACGCCTGGGGATAAAGCCAGCCTGGTCCTCGTGCACTAAAGAACTCATGTGCCCAAGCAGCCTCGTGGCCAAGATGCTGCTAAGTATTTTATAATCCACCGTCAGCATCGATAAGGGACGGTAGGAGCCCGGATCGGATGAGTCCCTGCCGGGCTGGAGGAGCGGGACCACCAATGCCTCACACATCGAGCCTGGAAGGCGCCCCAGCCTCCTCGCCTCTCTATATACCACCAACAACCTAGGGGCTAGGAGATCGGCATAAGCCGCATAGAACTCTACAGGAAGCCCGTCCAGGCCCGGGGTCTTATTTCTCGCCATCTTTTTAATGGCGCTACGGATCTCTCCCAGTTCTATGTCGGCCCCCAAGGTTTTAGCCACCTCCTGCTCCATCACTGGAATCTCTAGGGGCCGCAAATAATTATCTAGCAGGGCGGGGTCTCGGACAGAGCGACTGCGGTACAAGCGCTCATAGTATTGCCGGTAGCAGCTCAAAATCGCAGGCTGAGTATACACCTGGGTTCCGTCTGCCCTACGCATGGACGTCGTCAGTGAAGTCTGCCGCGCAGGGTTGGCCAGCCACGCTAACAGCGCGCCCGACCTATCCCCCTCCGCGACGGACCGAACCGTATAGGCTTTATAGTCAAAACAGCGGAGCCGTTCGACCTCTGCTGCCACCGCCTCCCTCGCCTCTGCCGTGCGCGCCTGTAAGTCTGGGTGCCCTGGGCGGCGTAATTCCAGCTCGCGGAGTTTCCGATCCGCTGTCTCCAGGTCCGCGAGGATAATTCGCCGCACACCGACCTGTTTAGATATGCAGTACCCTCTCACCACCACCTTAAAAGCGTCCCACTCTAGCGCTCTCGTGCTCGCGGTGCCACCGTTGGACGCAAAGTACTCCGAGATCGTGTCACCCAGGTCCGCCTTGAAGACACTGTCCTCAAGGGTCTCGGGACGTAATTTCCAGGTGGGCACCGCCGGCACCCCAGGAAACCAGCGAAGGTCCAACAGGAGGGGGTTATGATCAGAAATGGTTCTGGTCAAATATTCAGACCGGACCGCCGCCGAAACCAATTCGGGCGAACCTAGAAAGCCGTCCAATCGAACGTGCAATTCATGGAGGCTCGAGAAGTAGGAGTAGTCCCTAGTTGTGGGGTGTTGTGCCCTCCAAATGTCCGTTAGGCCCCAATGAGTCTGCCAGTCCCGACGGTCCCTAGCCAAACGACGAACCGGAGAATCAGGGAGGGGTGGGTGCGAGCGGTCATTGTCTACATCCACTACGGAATTGAAATCCCCACCCAGCAGGATGGGCCCGGAGAGGCAGTGGGCCAACGAGCCCAATAACCTGGAAAGGAAGGCAGTCTGGTCGACATTAGGAGCATACACACAGCAAACGTTTAGGTCTCTCCCTCCCAAAGTCCCCGAAATGGCCACATAGCGCCCCTCTGGATCTATCACTGAGTTCGTGACCTGGAAGGGGACCCCAGCTCTAACCCAGATCAGCGCCCCTCTGGCATACGCGGAGTACGAGGTGCAAAAGACCTGCCCCCTCCATCTACGCTGTAGCGCCGCCCCTTCCGCCTTGTTCAGATGGGTTTCCTGCAGCAGCGCCATTTGTATCCCCCTACGCACTAAATAAGCGTGGACCTTGTGGCGCCTGGACATTGTATGAAGCCCCCGTACGTTCCAAGTAACACATTTCAGATTGGCAACCTCAGCCATTGTCCCATATCAGTCTCGCAAAGTCTCCCCAGCTGGGTCCCAACCATAAAAGGACATCAATCCTCATAGCACTGATGGCGGCCATTGTCCCCAAACAAAACTGAACAACCCAAATATTAATTAACTCCCCATCCACCCTCCCCAGAACAGGACCCAAATAGCACCATCTAGTTCCCATCCAAACCACACTCCCCAACAACCCACTACACCTTACTAATCCTGCAGTCGCCACCACAGGAAGGCCTTAAGGGCCAGGTGCGGGCCGGACGGAGGCAATGGGCCCTCGTCGCCCAGGCCACCAGGACTAAAGCAAGCCCACAACAGTGTCACGAAAAGACCCCCTGGGGGCCAGTCCAGGGCACCCCGCCCATCCTACCCCGGTAGACAACCACTCTTACCGTCCCCTGCCATCCCCCCGCCGGGCCCCCACCCAAACTGAAGAAGAACACCCAGTTACCCCTGTCCATCCAGTATGTCCTCCACCGATTGTGGTGTGATCTCCGGCGTATGGCCACTGTCCGGTACAGATCCCTCGGAGTCCGTTGAGCCCCCCTCGTCATCCGGGATCCCCTCCTCCGCCGTGGCATCGTCCCGTGACCCAGACAGCGCCGTCAGCACCTCCAGCACTCCCCTCCGCTCCGTCGATGTCTCCACAGTTGAGGGACCCCCCGATCGGCCTCCGCGACCTCTAGTCCTCCTGGATCTCCGCCTCTGTCCCGGCTCTGCCATCCGTCTAGGCGAAGAGCCGGATCCACCTTTCCCCGCTCTATAGAGTTCGAGCCAGTGACAAGCGTCCTCTGGGGTGTCGAAGAACTGGGTTTTGTCATCGACAATTACGCGGAGTCTCGCCGGGTAGAAGAGCGAGTACTGAATACCCTCACTCCGGAGCTCGCGCTTGACCGCCAGGAAGGAAAACCGTCTGCGTTGGGTCTCATAGGTGTAATCCGGAAAGATGTTCACCTGACTATTCGCCACTTTGAATGGTCCATTGTGTCTGGCGGCATTGAGGATCAGGTCCCTATCCCTGAAGTGCAGCAACCGCGCCACCACCGGCCGCGGGGCACGGCCCTGCTGCGGCGGCCTCGCCGGGACTCTATGGGCACGCTCCAGTGTGTAAAAGGAGGACAAACCCTCCGGGGCCACCGTGTCTCGGAGCCAGGCCTCCAGATACGCCACCATGTCGCCATCCTCGACCTTTTCCGGCAGGCCAACCACACGAATGTTGTTCCTCCTGTTGCGGCCTTCTGCATCCTCCGCTCTCTGCTCGAGGACCGTGATCAGGGATAAAGCCTCCTTCATTTCCGCGGCCAGGATGCGCTGCGCCGGCTCCAAGGTTTTCACCGAGCCCTCCACTTCCTTGACCCGGTCCGACAGTTTACCGTGGTCCGCTCTAAGGAGACCCAGGCTCGTCGCCACCTGGGCAATGTCCTGCTGGAGGGCCGAGCGCGTGGTCGCTATCGCCTCCAAAACACGGTCGAATTGCTGCTGCAGAGGTGCACCACCGGCCTCCTCTGGACCTCCGCGTTCCTCCTTGTCCTGGGTCTCCAAGTCCGAGACGACCGGGGCAGTCCCCTTGGCACCTCTAGGTTTCCCCCTGTCGCCTCATGCATAATGTCATTGACCCATCTTTCTCACTCATGCTCACTCACTCATTATCTCATTCATTCTCACTCTTTCAGTAGCTCAGTCTCATTTACACTCGTTTACATTCGAATTCAGGCCCTTGCTCTTTTAAACGGACACATTCACGCCCTCATTCTCACAATTACTTTTAAACACGTGCATGCACACACACTTGCACTTTGCTGAAAGCACTTTAACTCACTTTCACTCTGTTGCGATTATCCATTCTCTGAAAAGTCTTGTCAGCGTGTGAAACCAATGACTCAAAGGGGAGTTCTCTTCTCTGTAGGGGTAGGAGGACGGGGGTCCTCATTCTCAAATAGGCTGTACACACTTGTGTGTTTTTTAAAAACATTTTACAAAATGAAGCTTTTAGATGGATATGTGGTTTGCCAGTATTTCGTTTTCGCGCAAGGACATACTGTGCGTAAAAAGGGACATGCCATACCAAAGCACTGGTGTGAGCAGAAAAACTCCCAGTACATTTTTGTATTGGCAAGAACGAGTTTCCTGCCTGTGAAAATTGTGACTAGGTAAATTCAAGTTTCGCAGAGCACATTTCACCGGCATCATTAAAATTTCACTCTGAGGTTGTAGCAGTTGGGAAGTGGAAGGGTAGGGGTGGGTGGCGTGAAACCACATCGTTGGCTCATATGACATGGAGTGGTAGTGATGCCACAGAAGTGGTTTTAACGGGGAGATAGATGATAGATCGTTTCATTCATCAGGACTAGCATGAGGCAGGGGGTGGAATTCTGTAAAATACTTGTCGACGGGACATTTACCTTGAACATTTACTCGCCTCGCCTTATCTAGAAATGCACCGGTCCATTCGGTGCCGTTACAATGAGGTGACCAATCGGGACAACGACATGCCTTCAAATGTGCTAGGCCAACCCGTGATACAGACAGGAGCTCTCATTCCTGGCCGTGCACAGTGCCCAAGGGGGCCCCCTGGAGATCGAGGCACCCCCGCACAGCGGGGGCTGCGGGGGTTATTGTTACACCCATGATTCGCGGGTATTTTGGTTTGATTAGAACTGATATAAATACACCCAATCTGCCAATTCTTCTTTCTAGGATAACATTGTTTGTGTTATTAGTTTGTGCAATTGAGTATGTGTGTATGTGAGCCTGCTGATGCTCATGTGTTTGAACATGTGAGTGTGCACACATGAAAGCGCGTGTCTGCGCAGGTGAGTGTGCACTTGATTGTGTTCACATGTATGTGCATATGAATATGTGTGTATCTGTACATGAGTGTGTATGTGCAAGTGCGTGTTTGTGTGTGTCCATGCAGAAGCCTATATTCATATCTAGCTTCACTTAACCTTTCATCATTCTGAAGTCAATAAAATGAGTATCATTGAGTTGGGTAAGTGTTAGAAATGGGATCTCTGGTTGGCTGAGGCTTGCGCCAAAGTCAGGCAGAGACCACCACTCTAGTCAAGGCAAGGAAGTTACACGCCAAAGATAACCCCTGCTCACCCCCTTGGTAGCTTGGCACGAGCAGTCATGCTTATCCCGGAGGCAATGTGTAAAGCGTTTGCGCGCACACAGCAACAACACCCTAGGCACACCACAAAAGAAACTCCACACAAGGTTATATATAAAAATAGCCTTTGTATTATAATAAACACATTAGATAATAATCACACAATTTACACTGTGCAAACTGGCACTGGGCAGTATCTACAGGGGATTATATACACCTGACAGGGCCAATTGGGCCACTGTCAGAACAATCACAAATCACCAATTGTAAATGGAGCACAAATAATAAATGTAGAGCACAACCAGTAACTGCTGGTAAAAGTTAGGAACACACTACGCAATAATAATCACATTAGGCCTAAAACATATTAGGCCTAAAAACCCTTAGCATAACCATATTACGCACAAACCTCATCACCATAAACATCATTAGAGGCATACATCAGGGCATTAAGGCATTGCGGAGTAGACATCACATTAAGGCATAAACACAGTGTACCCCATCTGGGGGCACACACACTAAAATGGACCCCAGGCCAATTGGCCTATCACAGGGGTTCAAAAGTCCGATGTCCAGACTGTCCGGGCTGGATGCGCATGCAGCAAAAGAAGAGTGCGCAAGAGTTTAGGCCTAAACGTGGCAGCTGCCCACTACTTGCTGATATATAGAAAAAAATGGGCTTAGAGGGATCAATCTCTTATTTATTTATACACAAGAAACAATACATTTTCTCGGCAATTAATATTTTCTTATATCCAAATTTTCAAAGGTTATTTTTCAGAAGCGAATATCTCGATAGACATCAATGTACTAAACACAAAATATATACATTTGGCAAACAAAAGACAAATTCGTCACAAAGCAACCTCTATATACAACTTAATCCAACATATATACATATCTTATATACACAACACATTATCACATATAAATTCCCCTGACTGTTGCTCCAAAAATGTACACTTCTTGTTTACAGTAATACATTCAGAGGTAGTCCTCTTGGCATCAGAGGTATTACTCTTCTCTTGATTTTTTGTATATGCGCCAAAATAATTGATTCCTAAATCAACCCAATCTGTGGACTCCTCATAGATCAGTGTGTCGACGCGATCGCGGTTCAGCCTCCAATTATTTGGCTTCCTCAGGACGGGGATTACAAACTATCTACAAAAAACAATATAATAGACATCAAACATATTCTAATACAACTATCCCTAATTTGCCCATGCAGTGCTCAGAAAGACCCAACGCAGTCAGAGGATGGGAAAACACACCCGACAACCAAATTAAGAATGAACAAAACACACCGGTGGTATTCCTACACGGAGAGCGTGGTCTTAGACAGCCTTCACCTCTATGTAGGTGTGAATACATGCTCGGGGTACAGAGAGGCCCAAACCCACTCACCCCAAGTATTATGCGCCTACCCTATACCTGTATTTACTTCTCGCGAGTCTCTTGTACAGGGAACTCCGGATCAATTTTTTCAATTCTGCGCTTGAGGGAGGGAGGGGCAGCTCTGGGTGGGTAAGGCAGCGGCACCCCCTCCGTTCAGTGCCAACACTGTGCGGACTGGGTAGGGGGCAATGAGGGGGAGGTATGCGGTGTGCTCCGCGGTATCGAAGTCGCGTCGGTTCATGTTTAGCCGTGTCAGTGGTTGCGCAGGAGCTGTGCCATGGTGAGTCTGCAACCGCCCCGCCCCCCCTTTCCCTCTCGTCAGCTTAAGCGGCACTGCCAGACCTGTGCAGTGGAGGGGTGTCCGCTGTGAGGGGGGGGGCGATTCGGATCCAATGCGCCAGGGTCGGTCGCTGTCCTCCCGGGTAGTTTCCCGTGTGTGTCGGGGTAGCGGCAAGAGATACCTTTGGTGTTGGAGACCAGCGTTCGAGACTCGGTGTCGCGTCCAAAAGCATGCGATTGGTAGAAATAGTGAGCAGAGTTCACACAGTCCGGTATCGACTGCAGGACACGGGTTCGGGCCTGGGGGTTGCGTCCACATCCTGTGATCTTAGGCTAATTACTTAATCTCCCCTGCCCGAATGTGTAATGCAAATCGGTGCTCCGGCACAGCCCTCCATTACCTTCGGGTCGAGGTGGCGCCCACGTGGGGGGCACCCAACAGCCCCGGGCAGGGGAAGGCTTAACTGCCGACTTTGGGGCAGGAAACCAGGGTTCGTGCCTGGGGGTCTCCCCCTCCTGTGATTTGGGTTAATCACTTATTCTCCCCGTGCCTGAATGCGTCATGTTAATCGGTGCTCCAGCACAGCGCTTCAATACCTTCGGGTCGAGTTTCCCCTATAGATATGATGGTGCCGACTCCTGTCCCGCATGTCGCGCCGGTCGGGTGCAGCGTGGGGAGAGTCATCGGGGTCTGATTGTGCTGGCTCCCGGTTGGTGCGTGGGTGGGTTGGCAGACCGGGCTTTGGCCTTGGAGGGCCTGGGTTTCCCATGTTTAGCGCTCCAAATCTGTGTAACGTAACCCCCCCGGGCAGCCTTGCAGAGGCATCACTTTCTGCGCAGCACGATCTGCTTCCTGCGAGTGTGAGTTATGTCGCAGCCAGTCATTGTTTTGTTTTAATGTTATCCCGTAAGGGGAGGGTTTCAGTTGGGGAACAGCTGCACCGTTTTACAGGCCACAGAAATGCCAAGCGGACATTATTAGTACTCCATTCAGATACTTTCTGTATAGTATACAACTATACCTTCAGGTATAGTTGGCTAACTTGAGGTGGACTGCTAAAACAGCTTGGGCATCACATGTTAGATGTCAACAGGCTATGTGTACCATCGTTGGCACCAGCAGCTGTAAAGCTTCTATTTTCGCCCGGGACTGGGGATGGCAATGTCCTCAAACTTTGCAGACAGACAAGGAATAGGCAAAGACATACCTGTGATGGTGCAACGGACACGCAGCAGTAGAGTTAGCTGAGTGTCGTCATACCTTGGTATACCATCAGGGATAAACGTAGGTTAGGGGCTAGACACGAACAGGCACTTTCTGTCTCTGGGGCGGGAGTGTGCCAGTACATAGAGGGTGCGGGTTGCCTGGTTAGGGCTGAGATGGAAGGGAGGGAGCACTAATACGGACAACCACAACAGCACATTTTTTTTCAGTAATAGAAGGTCAAATTGATAAGGTGAAGGCTTGGCAACAGTCGCTTCAGTTATGGGCATTTTCCTGGCAGTGTCAGCGAACATTCAGGATGCAAGGTTGGTGTTTAGCCTGTTGTCATGCCTTTTCAGAAGTGTTTTGGTGCAGGCATGGCCACGCATGGGTTAGATGCCTGAGGTCTGCCCTGGGATTCATTCCACATGCAGGTGGAGCGGCAGAACTTAGAGGGCTTTGGTCCGACCTCTGGTTTCAGGTGCAGATCTTGGTAGGTTCACTTAGTATCCCGTCCTTGAGTTCGATGAATCAGGTTCCATTGATTTGAGTAATGGTAACGGGTAATTTCTCCCGCCCTCCAGCACTGGCTGGCAGCCATGCAGGTTGTGGAAGTTGCCTTCCCACGGGGGTGATTTGGTCCATATGATTGGGGGAACCCCCTGGGAAACTCAATTGGCCTACAAAGTATCAGGAGAACAATTGGCTTTCCCAGTATTCAAAATAGAGAGGTAATTTATACGTTGGTTCTCCTCTGGGTCACGCTGTCCTGTCTGCTCCTTGGTATACTAGCAGAAGTTTAGGAGGGCACGGCTTCACATTGGGTGGTGACTGACGGAATGCGATGGACATACTCTGACTAGTGCTAGACTCAGACAACTGAGTGAAAGAGGAAGTAAGGCGGGCTTGTCAATTCTTACCTCCTCCCGCATGGGCACTGACTGGCAGGAGTGGCTTGTCAAATCGGTGCTCCGGCACAGCCCTCCATTACCTTCGGGTCGAGGTGGCGCCCACGTGGGGGGCACCCAACAGCCCCGGGCAGGGGAAGGCTTAACTGCCGACTTTGGGGCAGGAAACCAGGGTTCGTGCCTGGGGGTCTCCCCCTCCTGTGATTTGGGTTAATCACTTATTCTCCCCGTGCCTGAATGCGTCATGTTAATCGGTGCTCCAGCACAGCGCTTCAATACCTTCGGGTCGAGTTTCCCCTATAGATATGATGGTGCCGACTCCTGTCCCGCATGTCGCGCCGGTCGGGTGCAGCGTGGGGAGAGTCATCGGGGTCTGATTGTGCTGGCTCCCGGTTGGTGCGTGGGTGGGTTGGCAGACCGGGCTTTGGCCTTGGAGGGCCTGGGTTTCCCATGTTTAGCGCTCCAAATCTGTGTAACGTAACCCCCCCGGGCAGCCTTGCAGAGGCATCACTTTCTGCGCAGCACGATCTGCTTCCTGCGAGTGTGAGTTATGTCGCAGCCAGTCATTGTTTTGTTTTAATGTTATCCCGTAAGGGGAGGGTTTCAGTTGGGGAACAGCTGCACCGTTTTACAGGCCACAGAAATGCCAAGCGGACATTATTAGTACTCCATTCAGATACTTTCTGTATAGTATACAACTATACCTTCAGGTATAGTTGGCTAACTTGGGGTGGACTGCTAAAACAGCTTGGGCATCACATGTTAGATGTCAACAGGCTATGTGTACCATCGTTGGCACCAGCAGCTGTAAAGCTTCTATTTTCGCCCGGGACTGGGGATGGCAATGTCCTCAAACTTTGCAGACAGACAAGGAATAGGCAAAGACATACCTGTGATGGTGCAACGGACACGCAGCAGTAGAGTTAGCTGAGTGTCGTCATACCTTGGTATACCATCAGGGATAAACGTAGGTTAGGGGCTAGACACGAACAGGCACTTTCTGTCTCTGGGGCGGGAGTGTGCCAGTACATAGAGGGTGCGGGTTGCCTGGTTAGGGCTGAGATGGAAGGGAGGGAGCACTAATACGGACAACCACAACAGCACATTTTTTTTCAGTAATAGAAGGTCAAATTGATAAGGTGAAGGCTTGGCAACAGTCGCTTCAGTTATGGGCATTTTCCTGGCAGTGTCAGCGAACATTCAGGATGCAAGGTTGGTGTTTAGCCTGTTGTCATGCCTTTTCAGAAGTGTTTTGGTGCAGGCATGGCCACGCATGGGTTAGATGCCTGAGGTCTGCCCTGGGATTCATTCCACATGCAGGTGGAGCGGCAGAACTTAGAGGGCTTTGGTCCGACCTCTGGTTTCAGGTGCAGATCTTGGTAGGTTCACTTAGTATCCCGTCCTTGAGTTCGATGAATCAGGTTCCATTGATTTGAGTAATGGTAACGGGTAATTTCTCCCGCCCTCCAGCACTGGCTGGCAGCCATGCAGGTTGTGGAAGTTGCCTTCCCACGGGGGTGATTTGGTCCATATGATTGGGGGAACCCCCTGGGAAACTCAATTGGCCTACAAAGTATCAGGAGAACAATTGGCTTTCCCAGTATTCAAAATAGAGAGGTAATTTATACGTTGGTTCTCCTCTGGGTCACGCTGTCCTGTCTGCTCCTTGGTATACTAGCAGAAGTTTAGGAGGGCACGGCTTCACATTGGGTGGTGACTGACGGAATGCGATGGACATACTCTGACTAGTGCTAGACTCAGACAACTGAGTGAAAGAGGAAGTAAGGCGGGCTTGTCAATTCTTACCTCCTCCCGCATGGGCACTGACTGGCAGGAGTGGCTTGTCAAAGGTATTGTTCTTCAGCCATGCAATGGTAACATTGGACCAACGCCTAATTTTAGGTTTCAGGCATAACAGTGAAAAATTCACGGAGAATTTAGAAAGGATGGGGGCACCTGTCCAGAAGGGGCATGTTGGCCTCCGGTCCTGTATGGGCTAAGACTTGTTGTGGCTGGACCTGGGAGAGGCCTGGTATCAGCAGTGTAAGCAAAGAGGCCTATCTTGGTGGGGGGCCCTGGTTGTGACGGTGGCCACCCCCAGAGCTGTGGTGGAGTTACAGGGCGATCCAGAGTCTGCAGATACCAAGGGGTACTTTATGCAGCAGCACAGCGTGGTGCTAAGCCAGGATACCCAGGGATGTCTTAGCGTTGTCCCCTGGAAGAACTACGGCGCCCCGTTAGTCCTACGGGCGGTTGTGGGTCTGAGCAAACAGGGGTTGCCAGAAGAAGCTCTGCCCACCTCTTTCGGGGGGGGGCGTGAGTAAGCAAGTGGACTGGTGGTCCACAGATGGGAGGGGTGGCCCCTCCCAAGATTTGGTATGCACCAATTGGCGACTGCAACGGTGTAATTTAGGCTTATCAGACGGGCAGGCGTCATAGGGGTTGGCCTGCCCTGGGATCGCCCGTAAGATAACCCACCATGTTTGCATATTGGTTATGCTAATAAACCTGCAGCAATATTTCTCCACTTACAAAAGTGTTGTGTGGTTTATTAATGTATTATGTGTGTTATGTGACTACAGTTGCCGATATTGGCACTATGCAAGGCTGCCCGGGGGGGTTGCGCAGCAGCCACCCTAAAAGGGCGGCCGCCTTAGTGCCACAGGAAGGCACTGGGGTCGCCGGTCTAGTCCCTGGACCACGGCCAGGGAAGACCTCCGGCCAACCCATTTCTGTGGAGGGGGGAGGTGGCAGGGGTATTTAGGCTGTCCCCGCCCATCCTTCGCCCTCTTTGTCCCTCGCCGTCTCGCCATGCCCGCCCCTCCGCTTACCCGGCAGCCGGAGGTACAAGGTGTGAGGGGGGGTTAGGTTTTTTCTAACATGTTATTTTGTGTTGCAGGAGGAGTTACAGGGAGATCCAGAGTCTGCAGATACCATGGGGTACTTCATGCAGCAGCACAGCGTGGTGCTAAGCCAGGATACCCAGGGATGTCTTAGCGTTGTCTCCTGGAAGAACTACGGCGCCCCGTTAGTCCTACGGGCGGTTGTGGGTCTGAGCAACCGGGGGCTGCCAGAAGAAGCTCCGCCCACCTCTTTCGGGGGGGGCGTGAGTAAGCAAGTGGACTGGTGGTCCACGGATGGGAGGGGTGGCCCCTCCCAAGATTCTGGGACCATCACCCTCCGCATGGGACGACTCCTGGTGGCCCCCGGCACTAGGCACCGCACCTGAACCGACGGACCACGCACGCAACTTGGGCGTCATACTGGATTCCTCCCTATCGATGACCAGACAAGTCAACGCCGTCTCCTCAGCTTGCTTCCACAACCTCCGCTTGCTCCGAAAGATCTTCCGATGGATCCCGACCGAGACCAGGAAGACGGTCACCCACGCTCTCGTCACCAGCAGACTAGACTACGGAAACACCCTCTACGCCGGTACTACAGCCAAGCTTCAGAAAAGACTTCAGCGTATCCAGAACGCCTCCGCCCGACTCATCCTGGACGTCCCCCGACGCAGCCACATCTCGTGCCACCTGAGAGACCTGCACTGGCTCCCTGTCAACAAGAGGATCACGTTCAGACTCCTCACCCACGCACACAAGTCCCTCCACGACCTAGGCCCAGGGTACCTCAACAGCCGCCTCACCTTCTACACGCCCACCCGCCGGCTACGTTCCGCTAACCTCGCCCTCGCCGTCGTCCCTCGCATCCAGAGAGCCACCGCTGGAGGAAGGTCATTCTCCTACCTGGCAGCTAAGACTTGGAACTCCCTACCCGTCCACCTGCGGATGACCCAGGACCACCTGGCCTTCAGGAAACAGCTCAAGACCTGGCTGTTCGAGCAGTAGCAGACCCCCTTCCCCAAGCGCCTTGAGACCCTTACGGGTGAGTAGTGCGCGATATAAGTTCCATGATTGATTGATTGATTGATTGAAGATTTGGTATGCACCAATTGGCGACTGCCACGGTGTAATTTAGACTTATCAGACGGGCAGGCGGCATAGGGGTTGGCCTGCCCTGGGATCGCCCGTGAGATAACCCACCATGTTTGCATATTGGTTATGCTAATAAACCTGCAGCAATATTTCTCCACTTACAAAAGTGTTGTGTGGTTTATTAATGTATTATGTGTGTTATGAGACTACAGTTGCCGATATTGGCACTATTTCACAGTACTGTAAGATTGCTCTGCAGGTGCCATGATTAAACCGCCTGCTCAGAAAACGTTTTTACCAGTGCAGTTTATTTTCTCTGAATAAAAACCACTTCTCCCGACCGACAGAGAGCATTTCTACGCCCTGTTTGGGGACCTTATTCTGCATTTGCCATGCCTTTATCCATGATGCAAGCTTGACACGAGCAGGGTAAATCATTAATGGCCGCCCTGTCATCTGTAGGGCACAGGTCCAAGGTTTAAACTAGCAGTGTCAGCAGAGGCTCCTGTGGTGTAAACACAGTCATTCCTTGATTCTAAATAGAGCAGGGGAACCACGAGTCAAGGCCGTACTGGGCATCGGCATTTTCCCGAGAGGCTTGAAGGGGAGTAAGGGGGGCGCTTTTGGTGCTGGGGTCCAGTTTTGTAGCAGTTTTGAAAGCACTCCAGTGTTCCTTGTATAGCCAAAGGTTTTCAATTTTGTCTAGTGGCAGTTTTGAGTATCTAAGGCAGCCACGGTCTGTGCAGGTAACAGCGGTGGGAAGGGTAAGGGGGGTTTTCAAGGGACGATGTCGAGGGAAAATTATTTATTTATTTAATTTTCCCTCAGCATCGTCCCTCATAATCCCTCCTTAGCGTGCTCCACCCCTGTTACCTGCGTAGACCGCGGCTGATCTATGGTAGCGTAGAGGGTTAATATGCCTGCTGCAATGAGCGTGTACCATGCTGATCATAGAACAGCATTTTATGTGCATAGCTCAGTGGATTGGTTACTTCTTTTTCACAGAGATCCTTTTGTTTCTGTGCAGTTCATAAATTGCAATTGTAATCTAGGTTGGAAAGTTGTGTTTTTTCCACCCAGTCTTTCATTATCCTACTTTTACAAAAATATGGTTTGTTTGAGTAGAAGCATATTCTTATTAGTAAAGTCAACCCTAACCACTGTGTTACGTTCTGATCCTGAATTTGTGCTTCCTCAGACCAAGGACTCTTAAAAAATGCCTACCAGTGTGGATGACATGTGAATCCTACACCTTGTAGTCCCCTTTGTCCTATGTAACATTTTCTACACATTGTTTTACACACGTATGATTCATTGTCTCTGTAATATTGTGAGAGGTGCTATAGAGAGGGGCTATTGGGAGATGAAAGGCAGCATTGGAGGGCGATAGTGAGGGAATCATTGATGAACCCCAATAATGATTTCTGTATCCTGGTGCACTGTAAGTTCATCATTTACTAGTCTTTATAAACAAATAAAATTGAATATGTAATGAAAAGTGTCACGGCTGTCATATGCTAAAAGAGACTGCAGTGAAGTAGAAGGTAAGGCCATTTTTAATGGACATATAACATTTGAGGACTGTCCAGCAGAACACAAGGCTCTACCACAGATTACAAAGGCAAATCAATCTGCACCATGGGTGGGAGTAATTACTAAAGTCTGTCAAGCATGCCCAGTCCAGGCGTCTCACTGCGGGTATGAGGGGATGGAAGCCTCCATATTTTTCTGCATCAGATGTCTCTTCAACATCTGGTTCCTAAAGGTCATATATGGGCCTGGTAGATAAGAACCCAGTTTGATGCTGCTATTAAGTCATAAAAAGTCACTTCCTTTATTTCCTCATGAGTGAATTATACTACGGTGAACGTTTAGCACCTAGGTTGACACCTATCAATATAACACGCTAATTAAACTGCAGAACTAAAAGCGTGGCAGTGCATGTGATCTGAGGACCATTCAGTGTGTTTCCCGACCAGGAACGCAGCTTTTAATAGTGCAGCAGGTGCGGTGGCACAGCGGGTGGGACCTTCCAGGAAGAGCAAAGGCTTAGATTAGGCATGGTTCTTGGGCACAGCTACCTAGAACCAACTCCTCTTTGAAATTCGCACACCACAAACAACAAGTCAACAGTCATTTAGTTACCAAGTGACTGCGTGTCGGGAAGATCGTCCTTTGGCAATAATCCTTTTATACGGTACAAAAGGGGGTGGTGATGGACGGAGCATCAGAACCAATCAAACACTCACACCCAGTCAACAGATCTGGGTTTGATCCATCACCGTTCTTTAGCCCACTCTGCCACCCCAGTTCAGACATGGCCATATGCAAATCAGTCTGACCCTGTGCCTCATGGGAACAGTCCAGCCCGAACTGCCAAGCCATGCCTTCCCTGGACCGGAAACAAGCTTCCTAGGACCGTTTTCTGGCATTTCAGCCGTCTTCAGCCAGGCTTGCTTGAATCCAGTGGCAAAGTGAGCAAGGGACTCACGTCTGAGCATACCCTGCCAACTTATGGCGAACAAAGCGGCACAAAAGGGGGTGGTGATGGAGGGAGCATCTGAACCAATCAAACACTCACACCCAGTCAACAGATCTGGGTTTGATCCATCACCGTTCTTTAGCCCACTCTGCCACCCCAGTTCAGACATAGCTATATGCAAATCAGTCTGACCCTGTGCCTCATGGGAACAGTCCAGCCCGAACTGCCAAGCCATGCCTTCCCTGGACCGGAAACAAGCTTCCTAGGACCGGTTTCTGGCATTTCAGCCGTCTTCAGCCAGGCTTGCTTGAATCCAGTGGCAAAGTGAGCAAGGGACTCAACGTCTGAGCATACCCTGCCAACTTATGGCGAACAAAGCGGTACAAAAGGGGGTGGTGATGGACGGAGCATCAGAACCAATCAAACACTCACACCCAGTCAACAGATCTGGGTTTGATCCATCACCGTTCTTTAGCACACTCTGCCACCCCAGTTCAGACATGGCCATATGCAAATCAGTCTGACCCTGTGCCTCATGGGAACAGTCCAGCCCGAACTGCCAAGCCATGCCTTCCCTGGACGGGAAACAAGCTTCCTAGGACCGGTTTCTGGCATTTCAGCCGTCTTCAGCCAGGCTTGCTTGAATCCAGTGGCAAAGTAAGCAAGGGACTCAACGTCTGAGCATACCCTGCCAACTTATGGCGAACAAAGCGGTACAAAAGGGGGTGGTGATGGACGGAGCATCAGAACCAATCAAACACTCACACCCAGTCAACAGATCTGGGTTTGATCCATCACCGTTCTTTAGCCCACTCTGCCACCCCAGTTCAGACATGGCCATATGCAAATCAGTCTGACCCTGTGCCTCATGGGAACAGTCCAGCCCGAACTGCCAAGCCTTTTATACAACAGAGCTCTGGAACTTGTTGGCCTATATTTACAGTGGAAAAAGCAAAACTACCAGAACTACAATCCAGAGTATTATTTGCTAAAAAGCTGGGACTGGCTGGTCTAGACTCATCAAGTTCATCAGATTATGGCACCGTAGTACAGAGGTCCACCAGGAACACTTTGTTATCCATGGTTACAATGAAGGGGTTTTGTCTCCGTACAATGACCAATAACACCATAAAATATGTTGCATCACTTTGAAAGACCTTCACTAGATTCCCACCTACTCTACACCTGTCCCTACTATGACATGGCCTTCATTTCCAGGCTCAAAACTCTAGATGAAGTTTTCGCTTTCATGCTGGCCACACCGCTCCTAGCCAACCACAGTGTTGCACTCACTGCCTTTGGAACTGGTCTCTGATCACATTATTCTTGTCAATTCCCCGAGGAGCCAATACCATCCAACACATAAACCAAGTATTGAAGGAGCAGCCATCAAACGCACACCTCCACTGATCTTCTAAAGTAGTTTCGGTCTTGTCTTGATGAGTTAGCTCTAGTCTTTTAAAAAATGGGCGCAGTGCTGCCACTCAAGCCATGTTCAGCTAAATGGATGCTGCCTTTGGTAGAGCATACCAGTCTTTCGGAGATGCCTCCGGCAAGAAAATCTTCATGGTTCTCTATAGACCAGTTCATTATTGCAATAACCCAATCCAATGAGCGAGATATTGGTGACTACTCCCCAGAAGTGTTTCAGCAGTGGACTGCAGCTCCACAAAGGACACAGAATGCTGCACGGAGCAGCAGAACTGCGTGACTCTGGTCTGAAATCAGACAGCCTTCTCACTCTTTAAGAGGCCTCACGCTTGGCGGGGATTGTAATGTTCGTCTGTCCTTTGGGTGCAAATGTTGCCACACTTTACCATCCCAGTGACCGGTAGGATGCTGGTGCAACCTAAAAGTGGTCCTCCAGGAATCACTTCGAGGCTGTGAGTAATGGTAACATTTCCTGTTTATTTCACATGTTTGATACGACAGACCTTGCTGCGGGGAGGTGGGGAATATTTGGGCCCCACAGAGGGTTTTTCATATTTAAAGCACGAAGCCCAGGCCATCTTTCCCTTAATACTGCTGACGACATTTATGATTCACAGCCTCCATGACAGTTCTCACCAGGACCTGGAACACTGTCAACCAGTGTTTGCATTTGCAGCAACTAACACTGTGCGACGCTGGGTTTTCTAGTGCAAATGAATCAGGCATCTAGCATATACAGTTCGTAGTTAATAAAAGTCGTTCAGAACTCACACATGCCAAGGTAAGGACAGATGAGGTGCCAATACGATAGTTTTACAAGTAAATAAGTCTTTCTAGATTGAGAAAGTGTTTTTGTTCTTAATTTTTGCTATGTAGAGTAGAAAAGGGTCTGCGCAGCCGCTAAGTAAACACGGTTTCAGTGGCGGCTGGAAACAACCATCTAGACCCTTTTACAATGCCTTTTACTTTTTCTTTCTTTGAATCTCTAGTTCATTCTTTCTCTTGTGCGAGGCTCTCTTTTACGCTTGATCTTTTTCCCCCTCTTTGCCCACCCCGTTTCTGCGGGTTTCTATTCTCTTTCTGTGAGGCCCTCTTTTGCCATTTCTGAGTCTCTGATAAACGTTTCTCTCATGTTTGACCTTCTCTTCCTCTTTATATGAAAGCCTACAAGCAGCTGCACCTAACCCCTGTGCCTCAGTCATCTTTGGACATTCCTTCCTTACACCCAGAAGCAAGAGTTTTGTCTGTGTTCCAGGGTAGTGACATTTAAAGGCCTGGAACTGTGTGGCTTTTTCTTACTTTTGCTTGTGCATGTATACTCTAGTCCAATGCAAGGAAAACCTTCAAACATTTACTTCCATTCTTCACTTGTGATTAGTTTGAAGGATGTGTGACAGTGGTTAGAAACTGGGATTGGTCACAGATGACCGCAGTCTTTAAGTTTGTGTGTTGATGGTATTGTGTTTCTTTGAATTTAACGTTCAGATCGCAGAATCTATTGTCCCACAAAAATCGCCCCATGTATTGTTATATGGGTTGGAGAATTCTTGATGTATCCAGTCTGTAAAGAAACACACCTACTGGCTTTATGCCCAACCTGTGCCCTAATAGAAGCCCACCTGGTGAGGCTAATCCTTTCTATGTATAGGGAGGTTTTTGGTTTATAAAAACAGACTTGTTGACATTTTTCTTGCCTCCTCTGTGCATACTACAAGGTCAAAACCGGTAATATTGGAGACACCTAGGAAAAGACACAACTGTGTTACAACAGTTCACATGGTGAGACCTATGAGGTCCTTTCTATGTTCCACTGCTTAGCTGCACTTTTCTCCTCCTCATTTCATCAATCATTGCTGCTCCTGTCTCTTTTGCGATCAAATGTTGCCTGTCTTACTAGCATACTGAATTTTGTAACCCATGATATAATGGAAAATAGAAAACTATAAGTCCTACAGTTAAAAAATGCTGCTGGTTGGAAAGCCAGGACTTGGTGATGGTATAACACTAGCCAGTTGTGTTCGCCCGACTGCTGTGCCACTGCTTGATCCTGCCCATGGTTGTGGAATTCCTTGTGCAAGATGTACCCCCTTAGTCCCAGATTACGAGTTTGACAGTGAGGGAGCAGACCGCCTCGTCGGCAGCTCGGTCCCACACCTCTAAACCCGTGTGACCACCGCCCACCAGGTTATGAGTTTCCTCTTGTCTGGCGGGCTTTTTTTGGAGGGTCCCACGGCAGTACGTGTGAAAATAGGCACCACAATGGGAATGCCAAAAAGCAGTTCCTGCAGAGCATGGCCTGTAAAGTCCATGCTGTGCTGGAACTGAGGTGCATGCACACAGGGGGGCACATGGTGTGACCCCTGAATGCATCCCCAATGTAAACGGGCAACGGGGGCCCTTTAGGGCCCCTGTAATATGAAGTGTGCATTGGAGGCATCCACGCGCTGACCCCAGCGCGAGGATGTCTCACTCCTTTCTGTCATTGTTTAAACAATGTTCCATAATCGGATGCTGAACATTGTGTGCCAGGATTCTGCCAACGTTAATCAGTTGGCGGAGATCCTGGTGCGCAGCGGGAGCGCCCAGTTGTGGGTGCTGTTTTTACCGGATTAAAGTACTTCGTTCTTACCTTCCTGCTCCCTGGATTACTTTCACTTACTTCATTTGGCGACTACTTGAAGTATCCACGCACCCAGCACCCACCAGCCAGCTTCCCGCATTTCTCGGTCAATGGCACACGCTGCACATTTCTCCTGCACAAGAAGGGCTCGTCTGCCCCACCGCCCTCCAGCTTCCTGCACCGATTACAGATGGTTTCCTCCATTTAACTTTCCTTCGGAGCAGCCTTCGTCAGCTTCAAGCAGCCTACCTGACGTTACCACCTGGCACAATGCAAGACGTCATCGCGTACGCAACGTCATCATGCAGGCAGCCATATTGCTTCCGATCTCCGACACAGGTAGGATCCAGCCTGTACACTTCTACGGTGACAGGCACACCTTTCTAATTTCACTTCTAATGCCGGTTCTCTGCAAATTTGAGCCTTACAATCGGTGATAGGCTCACCTTATTGAGATACTTTATTAACATTCATTCATCAAATTTATACTATTTGAGCCTTCAAATTCGGTGATAGGGTCACCTTAATTTCAATACTGTTCATTTTAGCCTGCAAATTCATTGATATCCTCTTCCCGTTTATAGTGCATAAGGATTTTATAAAAAACTTTTAGTGCTGATATCTATTACTTTTCTAAACAGTTAATAATGTAACTTTTGCACATCTTACCACAAAGATGATAAAGTTATAATGTTTTCTTAAACATATTCATTTTTTTTTACATTTTAGTACTGGTACAATACTTGTATTTTCAAGTTTGTTCTTTTTCTTCATGGCTACATCTCAGCAATTCGCACAACCACCTCCTTTTTTGCAGCATGCTGGTAAACCCAGCATTCCTTGGCGTCAATTGGTAAAAGCATTCAAAAATCATCTGGTAGCTATTGATGCTGTGAAATTTTTACCTGCTCGCAAAGTTGTGATTCTGTATGGTTGCCTAGGACTTGCTGCGCAACATGTTTTTGAAAATGTACCCCATTTTCCCACATCTCTTGGAGAAGCTGAGGATGCAGAGCACTGGGGTTCATACAAATGTTCCTTATCTCGTTTTGTAAAAAACTATGACCAAGAGTCAAACATTATGCTTTATAGGCATTACTTCTTCAGGAGAAAGCAACGTGAAGATGAAACGGTGTTTGAATACATTGCTGCGTTACAAGTTTTTGCATCCACTTGTGAGTTTGAAGCAAATCCTGACATTTACATTCGCGATCAGTTCGTTTTCTCCTGCTTTTCTAGGAAAATCCAAGAACGCCTCGTTAGCTGCAGGAAACCTACACTCCAAGAGACAATTGACATTGCTAAGAGTATTGAGAGATCTATCATTACTTCTATCATTACTTCTAAAGCTCTTCAACATGATCAATCTGTCAACTCTCTCAAGACCCCTGCACTTGATACTGGAAATTCTGTCAGTGCCATGAACGTAAACAAACCTTTTAAACAACCCACGCGGAAGGGGAACACAATTTGCTACAGATGTGGTTCAAGGTCACATCTTGGCAACTATCCCATGTGTCCCGCTGTAAGAAAAAGATGTGTTTTATGTTAAAAAATAGGCCATTTTCAAGGTGTCTGTAGATCTGCCAAAAGACCCACGAGAATCAATAGCGTTGAATTTTCTGAAACCCTTGATGATTGTACAGAGCACTTTCATGACATTATCGTAACAGTTGAATGTAATTCTGTGTTCAATTCTCATTATGTTAAAGGTCCTTTGGGCATTGCATTATTTGGGAAAGTAGAGATCCCAATTATGGCGGATTCTGGATCACCCATAAACATTTTATCAGATGTCATGTTTCTTGAGAAATGGCAAGGTTCCATTACCTTAACTCAAACTGATATCAATCCTAAAGCATTTGGGGAATTTGATATAGAAATGTTGGGTTACTTTAATTCAAAATTGGAATATCTAGGAAGCTCAATTTTTACAAAGGTCTATGTCGCAGTAAAAGGACGCAACATAGTTGGTTGGCCAGACCTTGCTAAAATTGATTTGTATCTTGTTCCTGGCTCTGATAATCCAATTGCTCTTCGTGATATTCCTCAAGGCTACATCGCAGCTGAGTCTTTACAAGATGGACAGAACAAAATGGATTGACTAAATCTCACAGATCATACTTAAGATGTCAAAAAAGTATAGGATCAGTTTCCTAAATTGTTTTCCAACAAATTAGGCACTGTCAAGGGTTTTCAAAACCAAATTAGACTTAAGCCACACGCTCAACCTTTTGTACATAAGATGTGTCCTTTGCCCCTCAGCGCCAGGAATGAGCTTAAGTCAGTCGTCAAATCATTGTGTGATGAAGGGGTCATTGCACCATGTGACTCCTCAGAATGGGTTTCTCCCATCGTTATCGTCCAAAAGAAATCTGGGCAGGTCAGGTTATGTGCGGACTTACGCACTTTGAATAAAAACATCTTCATTGACTGTCACCCCTTTCACAAAATCCATTAACTTCTTGCCAGCCTGGGGGGTGCAAAACGTTTTTCCATTATTGACCTTCGCTCAGCTTACCACCAGATACTTTTGACAGCAGATTCCCAAGACTTCACCACTTTTGTCACACCTTTGGGGTGTACAAGTATCTCAGACTGCCTTTTGACCTGGCCTCCGTGGCTAGTAGTTTTCAAAAGATGATGGATAATCTTTTTCCAGACACGCTCGGGGTCCAGAACTATCCGGATGACATATTGGTTTTTGCAGATAACTGGGAAACACACTTGAAAAATTTGACATGTGTTTTGAGCAAATTAGATGAGGCAGGCATGACCATTAGGTCTGACAAATGTCAATTTGGTACACAACAATTGGATTACTTGGGTCACACTTTGTCTTCAGATGGAATTAAACCCAAGTTATCCCTCATTAAGGCCATTACTCATGCTGTTCCTCCCAAAGACAAAGATTCACTTCGGTTGTTTTTGGGACTGGCAGAATACTTCGCTCGTTTTGTTAGAGGTTATGCCCAAATTGTTGAGCCATTGCATGCTTGGCTACGGAAGGGCTCAAAGTTTATCTGGTCAGACGAAGTCTTGTCTTCGTTCGATCAAGTCAAGAAATTCATTGTTGAAGCACCTGCTCTACATGCTTTTCAAGATGGTTCTAAGTGTTTCATCATGCTGGATGCCAGTCTTACATGGCTGGGTGCAGTTCTCGGTCAGTGGGTTTCAGGAAAGGAACACACCATAGCTTTTTCTTCAAGGATGCTTAGACCATCGGAGACCCATTACAGCACTATTGAATGCGAGGCACTCGTGTGTGTTTGGGCAATCGATACATTTAAATATTACATTTGGGGTCGTGAATTTGAACTGTTCACTGATCACAAACCCCTTACACTTTTACTCAATGGAAATGGGCTTGTGAAGGCTTCAGCTAGACTGGTTAGATTACTCTCAAAGTTGCAAGAATTTTACTTTTCTATTAAGTATATTTTGGGTGGAAGGAATTTCAGGGCGGACTGCCTTTCACGCATGGCTTTTCATGATGTCTCAGAAATTGATAATTTTAAAGACACAGAATGTGTCGTTGCAGCCTTAGATGCTGTTAAAGAATGCCCCAGCATTACTGAACAGTTGTGGTTGGGCGCTTACAGCAAGGATGAAACTCTAAAACATGAAGACAAAACCAAAGTGCGGCTGACCAGGGTTCAGCACCTCAGTTCTGACGTTTAAGAAAAAGTACAAAGTCTGTGCAACCACTTCCGGAGTCCGCCGCACTTCCGCTCCACTGGAAGCCAGATAAACCAATTTATACAAAAAAGGAAGGTGCACCAGAAAGAGTCAGCAAGCTGCAAATCAATCAAGAATATGTCCTTTATTGTAGTGTAAAAAGTACTCATCAGCCAACGTGTTTCGTTCTCAAAGAACTTCGTCAGGGCTCAGACAATCAAAGGAAAATCCAGTTGGCATGCATATAGTGGTCAAATAGGATTCAATTGACAAATGATATAGGTTTCTCTCCACTATTCAGAAAGAACTGAATAGTGGAGAGAATAATAAAGGACATATTCTTGATTGATTTGCAGCTTGCTGACTCTTTCTGGTGCACCTTCCTTTCTTGTATAAATTTGTACGAAACTCTAAAACTTGTTAGTGAATATATTGTCAAGGGGTGGCAAGAGAACAGGAAACTTTCTAGTGAATTAAATGCTTTTGCCATGGTTTCATCTGAATTGTCACTTGTTAATGGCGTGATCATGAGACATGACTCATTTGTTCCCCCGTCAAGTCTCAGGGAAGACATCATTAAATTAGCGCACCATGGTCATTTAGGTATTTCCAAAACCTCCCAACTTATTAAATTGTACTATTGGTGGCCATCCTTGGAATCCCAGGTCAGGTTTTGTATTGATTCATGTTCTGAATGTCTTTTATCAGACAAGAAATGGAAGCTCAAGAACACACCTTTGCATCCTGTTCCCTTTCCCAACAAACCTTGTGACAAGGTTGGATTAGACAGGGCCATATGATCTTTTATCTCATGATCTTAAGTATCTTCTTTTGTGGGTTGACTATCATTCCAAATGGATTTATCATATGTTATGTGATTCAGCCAGTTCCACCAATGCCATAAAGTTTTTGAAGAAAGTTTTTTCTGTCGAGGGTTCACCTTCCGTTATGGTTGCAGACAATGGCACCAATTTTGTCTCTCACAGCTTTTGCTAATGTTTTACTAGAGTGTGATGTTAGTCATTACGAGGTTGCCATATATTCTTCAGCATCCAATGGTTTAGTTGAAAGAGAAAACAGGTCAATTAAAGATGCCATTCAAGCAGCTCTTTCTTCCGGTCAAGATGTTCAAGATTTCGTTGAGTCCAAATTGTGGTCTTATAACATTTCTCGTCATTTTACCACAGGTGTTCCTCCTTTTTCCCTTTTGAGAGGTAGGAACGTTCACACTAGTTTGTGCCCCAATTGGTTACAAAACAAACGTGATAAGGGCACTCATGTTGACAAAGATCTTGTATCTCTAGTTTGTAAAAAACAGGATTACATGAAATCTGTGCAGGATGCAGGTAAAAGTTTCAATACTATTGAATTAAAAGTCAGTGATTGGGTTCTTATTAAAAACCCCCAAAAAGTTTCAAAGGGCTTGTCGAAATTTTCCTCTCCATTGCAGGTCACTGACGTTAGTAGAGGATCAGCGTTACTTGGCAGTAGGGGGTGGTGGAACAAAAGATCACTTGTGCATCTTTCTGACTCACAAGTTCGATGTTTACTCAAGTTATCCAAACAGGAGTTGGAGCAGTGTGACTGGACTAGCTGGTTGTGTGATCCTGCTTCTGTTATTCCTCTTTCTGTGTCACAGTTGGAAGCTGGGAAAACCACAGCTTCTTAGTGTTCAACCACACACACTCATCTGCATAGCAATCCTGCTTCCAGGCCTGTGGTCACGAATGGTGATGTCTCTCTTTCAACTGCAGATTTGGGTACACGTCAAAGGAGATTACCCTCCAAGTTAAACGATTATGTTTTGTCACAAATCTGTAACCAGTTGTTTCAGCTTCTCCTTTACGTACTTATGCAAATAGTTTTAATTTGTGATCATTTCTAAGTTTCTTCTTTCTCGTTGTTTTTCTACCTTATTCTTTGTGGAAAGAGAGAAGTTGTAATACGTAGCGTGCATTGGAGGCATCCTCACGCTGGGGTCAGCGCGAGGATGCCTCCAATGCACGCTAGGATGTCTCGTTCCTCTCTGTCATTGTTTAAACTATGTTCCATAATCGGATATTGACTATTGCGTGCCAGGATTCTGCCAACGTTAATCAGTTGGCAGAGATCCTGGTGCACAGCTGGGGCGCCCGGATGTGGGTGCTGTATTTACCGGATTAAAGTACTTTGTGCTTACATTCCTGCTTCCTGGATTACTTTCACTTACTTCAGCCCCCCTTTCTTTCAGGACTGACAGCCTTTTGATGGAGGAAAAACCTCCATGACACCGCTGGCAGTCCTGAAACTCGTAATATGCATGGTGGTGTGGCAGCGGCAACACCAGAATATTACTGAGTCCCTGACCACCGTACCACCGCCAGAGAACAGCAGTACCCTGGTGGATGAAGCAGTGCAATGGTGGCCCAACTAGTAACGGGGCAGTTGTACACCGGTGCAGCTGTGGCTGGACTGCTATCGCTATGCCCAGCGAGTCTGGCGGTCCTCGGAACACCAGACTCGTATTGAGGCCCTAAGTGTGACATGGGTGATTGGTCTACCGCTTTTATGGAGTGCCTTTGGAGTCAAACCTCTGTTGGCAGTGAAGGTCGGTGTGTTTTCAATGACAAGCACATATTAACGACAGAGTTCCTCTTAAGTTAAGTCATTAAAGTAACTCAGAGCATCGGTGATGCGCTCACCTTATTGAAGAGACAGTTTTAGTGCAGTTTTGCCAACCAATTTGCTCCTGTTGTGAGGTTTTAGGAGCGTTGTAAGTCGGGGATGAGCACACCTGAACAGTATTGTTAAAAAAAAAAAAAACACGCAAAACGTCAACAACTTGGCAAATCCTGCATAGTTTTGTATGTGGGCAGTTACACATTTGTGTTGAATGTATTGCACTTTTCATTATTTTGTCATTGGAGTATATTTGACTTGGGTTTTGAGGCAGGTTACAGCATTATTGTGCAAAGTGAAAGAATGCAGCAGAGTATAGTTCGACCACCTTCATTTCTTCCGAGCACTGGGCATCCTGCAGCTGATTGGTAGCAGTGGAAATAATGTTTTGAGTCATATTTGGATGCAATTATGGGGGTGAATTCACTTTTTAAAAAAAGTTTGTAATATTGAAATATTGCTTGGGTCCAGAGAGCAGGACATTTTAAAGCATCTTCCCCACCAGGCTGTTATGGGAGAAGGGGATGCAGTGGATGAGTATGCATCTGCAATCAAGATGTTAAATGTGAGATTTAAGCCTCATAAAATTGTGGTCATGGAGAGATAAGTTTCATAATCACCATCAATTGCCGGGTGAATCTATGCTGGTGCTCTGAGAACATTAGCAGCAATGTGTGAGTACAAGGATTTTGAGGATGAATTGATCAGGGATCAAGTGATGGAGCACACCAATAACAGGAAAATTCAAGAAATGTTACAAACTCCGAATATTTAACTTTGAATAAAGTTATATAGAGTTAGCAGCTGGGATTGAAAGCACGGCTACTTTCCTGGTGCAGATGTCAGTACCCAATCTGCAGCTAAACATGTGGTTGCTGAGATAAAAAACACATATTCTATGAAGGGTGAAGGGAAATCTAAGAATTTGAAGTGCTATAGATGTGGGGGTTGGTATCAATGGGAAATGTGATTATTTGCCCTGCAATTGGTAAAGTATGTGCTATTTGTAAAAAAAAAAAGGATATTTCACAAAGGTATGTAATTCCAAAGAGAAAGAGAAGGAAAGAGGGAAACATCACGTTGTTAGTGCAGTGGAGGATCATGGCTCTTCTGAATGTAGTGATGAAAGTGTAATTTTGTATGTGGAAGATCAAATTCAGAATGTGTCCGTGAATGCTTCCACCATCAGAAGGCCTTATTACAAGGTGAATGTGGAGGGTGGGAGAGTAAACATGATGGCTGACTCTGAGTCACCTTTTACGTTAAATGGGGAGTAGGATTGGAAAAAATTCCAAGATAAGAGTGTTGCCATTAGCAGATCCAATATCAAACCGGTTGGATATGGACATAAACCCATGGAAGTTGTGGGTGAGCTGAACCTGCAGTACACAGTGCATGATGGGTTCCATGGTTGATTAGACCTGAGTTACAGAAGGAATTGGAGAATTTGTGTGCACAGGACATAATTGAGCCTATTGAAGATTCAGAATGGTTATCCCCTGTGGGTTTGGCTCGCAATGGGATGTGCATAGATTTGAGGGAGTTGATTTCCAGAATTTTGGTTGACCATCATCCCCCGCCCTACATCACCCAAATGCTGTTTCTCGTGAAAGGTGCCAATGTGTTTTCCACTTTGGACGTGGCCTCTGCCTACCATCAGGTTGTTTTGGAGTGAGAGTCACAGCTTTAAGCCTATTTTTATTACTCCTGAAGGGGCTTTTCAAATCAAAAGGATGCCCTTTGGGTTGGCTTCTGCTTCTGCAGTATTTCAGCGATTGATGGATAACATTATTAGTGATGTGGAAGGGGTTTATTGTTTCAAAGATGATTTATTGGTGTATTCGAACAACATGTCAAAGCATGATAGGAAACAGGCTCAAGTTTTGACCATACTGGAGGAGAAGGTTGTAACTCTAAATGCATAGAAGTGCTAGTTTGGAATGGAAAGTGTAGAATATTTAGGACATAAGTTGTCTGCAAAGGGTGTAGAATGGAAGGAAAACTTGGTAAGGGCTATCGTTGGAGTCCCCATCCCTGAAGGAAAAGATCAATAAAGATCTTTTATGGGTCTTATCGAATTTTATGCATGATTTATTCCTAGGTGTGCTGAGAGAACATATGGTTTGTGAACCCTTCTTAAGAAGGGTCAAAGATATGTATGGGATGAGGAGGGTGGTCGTTAGTTTGAGGACATTGAGTGTGTAGTTGCTAAAGCTATTCCTCATAAGCCCTTCGATACTATGGATCCCAGCATTGCAGTCACGGATGCCAGCCAGCTAGGGGGTGTCCGAATGCAAAGAAGAAATGGGAAAGATGAAGTTGTTGCTTTTGCTAGTCAGACTTTAAGGGGAGCCGAGACTTCTTGTTCTGTGGTGGAGCATGAAGCATTAGCTTGTTGGTGGGGCATTGATAATTTCAGGCAGTATTTGTGGAACTCTCAGTTTGAAGTAAGGGTGGACCACAACAAGAGCAGGTAGATCTTCGCCAAGAATATCAAAATGGCAATACAGGTTACAGAATTATTTCTTTCGGATGGTGTATATTCAGGTGTGAGGAAGAAAATGGCAGACTGCCTGTCGAGGTTACCTTTGTAGTGTGAAAGTCAGAAGCATGAGATATACTGGAAAGATGAGGACAATATTTTAGTTGATGAATTGTCTTATGCAGTTCAAGGAGCAAATTTTGAGCTGGTGTGGGTTAGGGCTTTGCAACAGGATGATACTTTGAGACAAGTGATGACTTATGTTGGAACTGGATGGCCAGTTGGGAAATTGTCAGATGCTATGTTTGATGCTTTCAGACATATTGGCAGAGAGCTTTCAGTGGTCAAGGGTCTTTTGTACAGGTTGGATGATTTGGTGGTTCCTGATGAGTTGAAACCTAAAGTGGTATCTTTGGCGCACGAAGGTCATATTGGGATGAGTGCCATGAAAAAGAGAGTAAGGGACATGCTTTGGTGGCCGGAAATGGATAGAGATGTAGAACATTTGTTCAGGGATTGTATTCATTATGTGGCCACTGATAAATCGCAAGTGGTGTGGGTATCCTTCTGGTGCCTTATAAAGCATGGTCCAAGTTGTCCATAGATATAATTGGTCCTCTTGGTGTAAGCAACACCCAAGTCAATTATGTAATTGTGATAGTTGATTATCATTCAAGATGGCCTGATGTGGTGTTTGTGAAGAACATAACTTCATATCATATGCTGTGAAGAATGTGTTGGAAAAGTTGTTTTTGCATGAAGGGGTGCCTGACGAAATTATATCTGATAATGGCCCACAGTTTGGATCCTTGGAGTTGAGGAGTTCCTTAGGGATTTTGGCATAAAACACACCAGGACATTGATATATATATATATATATATATATATATATATATATATATATATATATATATATATATATATATATATATATATATACATACACAGGGGCGTTATAGTTAGGAATTGGCATTGAAAAAACCTTTGAAATTCACTGAAAAAACCATAGGTTTCAGGGGCGTTATAGTTAGGAATTGGCATTTAAAAAACCTAAGAAATTCACTGAAAAAACCATAGGTTTCATGGGCGTTATAGTTAGCTGCACATTTCTCTCGTACAAAACCCTAGAAATTCCCCTGTCATAGTTAGTTCAGCTAACTATAACTCGCGCCCCCGCAATGCACTGCTGATGACGTCACATATTACATCACTCATGACATGGTCAGTGACATCACTGATGACATCTCAAATGACATCACTGATGACATCACTGATGACATCATCCATTGAGTATGTGTTTCTGAACAGTTTTATTATGTTTAATATATATAGGGAAAGGCCTGTTGAAAAATAAGTGGGTGTACAAGTGTGTGAATGGATGATTTTCTAGGTGCGTAACTGAGTCTATAAGTGAGTCATTAAATGTATCTTACTGCAGACTAGTGACTAAACTGTGTGAATGTCTGTATGTGTCTGTGTGTTGGTGTATAAGTGGCTGCATGGTTTTGTGAATAGCTATATGAGTGTCTATATGGGTTATTGATTGGTTGTCTGAGTATCTGTATGGGTGCCTGAGTGTTTGTGTGGGTAGGGTGTGTGTGACTCTGTGACTAGATGTGTGAGTGGGTGATTCAGTGGGTGCATGTTTTTAAGAGTGCATCTGTGATAGACTGTATGGTTTGGTGAGTGTATGTATGGGTGTGTTAGTGATTGAATGTATATGTCAGTTGTACATGTGTCAGTAACTACATATGTGAAACGCAGTGTATATGTTTGTAAGAGTATATAACTATCTATATGTGAGAGTGTGTGATTTTGGGAGTGGCTGTATGCGCCATAGTGCAAGGATATCTGTGTCATGTGCTGTTTGTTTTTCTGCAGGAAGACACAGAATTTGTTAGTATTTTTATGAGTAAGTGAACTTGAGTGTTTTTAACTGTATAGGTGAGTACATTTTACTGTGATTAATTATTTGCATGACTGACTAGATGTGTTAGTACCTCAATGGATGATTGGCGGTGTGTGAGTGTCTATATAGGTGTATAAATGCACAGAGTGACTGTAAGTATGAGTGACTGTACAGGTGAGTGAGTGGAGATGTATGTAGACCTAAAAGTCAATGAGTGGGTGAGTAGTTATTGGTATTGGAGTATCTACGGTTGTCAAAATGGCCGTCTGAAATATTGAGTCGGTGTATTAAAGGTTATATTAGGGTGTGAGAAGATGCACTAATTTATCACATGGATGATGTCATCAGTGATGTCATTTGAGATGTCATCAGTGATGTCATCAGTGATGTCACTGACCATGTCATGAGTGATGTAATATGCGACGTCATCAGCAGTGCATTGCGGGGGCGCGAGTTACAGTTAGCTGAACTAACTATAACAGGGGAATTTCTAGGGTTTTGTACGAGAGAAATATGCAGCTAACTATAATGCCCCTGAAACCTATGGTTTTTTCAGTGAATTTCTAAGGTTTTTTAAATGCCAATTCCTAACTATAATGCCCCTGAAACCTATGGTTTTTTCAGTGAATTTCAAAGGTTTTTTAAATGCCAATTCCTAACTATAACGCCCCTGAAACCTTTGGGTTTTTCAGTGAATTTCAAAGGTTTATTAAATGCCAATTCCTAACTATAACATGCATGAAACCTACGTTTTTTTCAGTGAATTTCAAAGGTTTTTTAGATGCTAATTCCTATCTATAACGTATCTCTAAAGATATCATGTTTAATGATTTTGATTGCATTTCTATATTTTTCAAATTCAGTGTGTCATTTTCTTTCTTTTTTTTTAATACTTTTTTATCATCACTTTTTAAACATATTTCTTCAATTAATTCTTTTAAAAATTAAAAAATTATTTGAAAATGTGTTTTTCAAACATATTTTTTTATATTTTTCAAAATATATTTTCAACTATAAGTGCAAAACTTTATTTTAGATATATATTTTTTTCAAATGTTTTTGGATCCGCGCACCCTATGCGTACCGTTCACGATCCGTACGCGATAGCATCCGCGCATGGTATGCGTTGGGTACGTGTTTAGTGCGCGATCGCTATGCGACCGGTACGCGACTCCCAGCCTATACTTGACACGTTCAATGTACGTAACGTGACGTTTACGCGCTTCCGCGATACGTCATATGCGTCCGTGACGCGATGGGTGCGCGGATCCCGCGAAGTATTTAACATTTAAAAACACATATTTATGTATTGCATGTGAATATTAATTGAAGACAAACTAATATATTTTGACATCTAATGCTATATTTGTTTTTAATTCAATTTCGCGGATGAGCGCTGGGTGCGTGTTGCGTAAGCGCACGGTGCGCGGATCCCATGTGACCTGCAAAAAAAAGAGATTTGATTGGTTCATTACACTTCCTGTTCTAACTACTTAAAGACCCCACCCATTGCAATCATTCTTCTTTGAGCTTCTTTGGAGAACCATCTCTTTGGACAGAAGAAGATTTTTTTAGACTAAGCATACACTTAGTTCTAACTTTTTGCAACCAAAAATGGCTTCAGGGCAGCAGGTATCACCTGCATCACCTCAAACCTCTGAGGATGAATTTTTGCCGGAGGAACCACAGAAAAAAAGTTTTGCTTCAGTGGTGTGGAAATTTTTTACTTTTCCCGAAGGACAGAATAAGACCAATGCCACCTTGGTCACATGTAAGATTTGCAAAAGAGTCTTATCGAGAGGGGATCCCACCAAGAAATACTCTTACGGCACGGCAAGTATGATGAAGCACATTAGGAGCCTTCATCCAAACAATCTTGCACGTGAAGAGTGCCGACGAATGAGAGACACTCCTGCGCCATCCACCTCATCGCAGCGGAGCACGTCAAGAGTGCATCCCTCAGACTCAACCTTGGACATCCGTCCTCAATTTCAATTTTTAAAAGTGCTCTGCACTAAGTGCAATAAGACTTTGTGCTATGGCGAGCAGTCAATCGACCTCATCTGCCGCCGGCAGGAAAGTCAAATTTGCTAGGTTTTTTGGTTTTTTTTTTTTACTGTTCCCTGAAGTTCATTGTTTGGTTTCTCCTGGTTTTTTTTGTTGTTTTTTTTCCAGAAAAACCAAAAAAAACACAAAATTGTTCAAAAAACACCAAAAAAAACATAAAAGAAGAAAAAAAAAAGTTCTTTTAAGAACTAACTTTCCTGGTTTAAAAAAAGAGCTAAATTTCTTTGTTAGTGTGTGAAAGTTTAGATGAATGTATGTGTAGTACGTAATTGACTGAATGAATGCATTAGTAGCGTATGGTGAATGTATAAGTGCAGAACTATCAGGAAGTGCTGCAGCATCACACAGTAACCTCTTTAACTGCTGTGTGCTGTAGTACTTCCGAAGCACAGGGATGCAACATATGTACATAAATATGTTGCAAATCTATGCTTCTCTCTGCACGGCTGCTTAAACTGCAGCCATGTGGTGACACAGGCACCCTTGCACAATAGTGCAAGGATATCTGTGTCATGTGCTGTTTGTTTTTCTACAGGAAGACACACCTTCCTGTACACAAACAATGAGAAAATGCATTTTTCTCCTTCAATGTATGCTGAACATTTCAGCATGCATTGAAGAAATAAAAATGTGGGGAAATTAAAACAATTCTCTTTGTTGTGCTTTCCTACACCAATTGTAGAATGGTGCACCATTCACACACATATCGAGATTTACGATTTCTAATAAATCGAGACATCTGTCTTGTTCTATGACTATTAAGTGCAATCATGCACAACAACGCTTATAGAACACCCTTTCATCCGAAAGTGGTCTGCATGATGAAGTTTTATTTTCATGGAGTATAAAAAGTGCACAGAGTGCCTTTTACTCTCTTTGAAAATATGAAAGAATATCTTACACAATAACTATGTTACTAAAAGTGACATATTTCCGTTTTTAAATTTCCTTGCGAATGATAGAAGGTAAGCACAGAATTTTGACTGCAAAGATGTTCAAAGAAGAATGATTGAAATAATTGCGGTCCTTCAACAGCTAAAAAGATTAAATATTATGAACCCCTCAAATCTCTTTTTTTGCAGGCGACTTGATATCTGATTATGGTCAAATTTTAAAACTACATAAACAAAGTGTTTTAAGAAACGTGTTTCAACTTTGTAGATTCTTGCAGGCCTCTTCATTCTCCATATTGAGACTTAGTTAAACTTACCTTCACAGTAATAGGAATAAAAAATGTTATTCATTTTTGCCTATTTTTCTTTCAAATATAAATTCTTAAAAATTGTTCATTTTAAAATTTGGATCTGTGAAAGAAAATAAAATAAAAATTATAACATATAATAATACATTTTTTACAACGCAACATAATTTCCACAAAGTAATTTGTTTGCCTTTTTTGCTGTTCTCAGAATATATTGAATTTCACTCGAAATATTGATTTCAATGGTACTCATCACTTAACAGCGGGCAAAAAAAAAAACAATCAGAAAGATTGTTAAAAAAAAACCAACATACTATTCTCAGTAAAATACCAGAAAATACAAATAATACACATATGAAATGCTTACAGATTACGAAATTTTATAACTTTAACTTATAAAAACTGTAAATGTTGCCACATTAAAATAATCACTGAATAAATGACCACCAAAAAGTCCAAAATTCAAAAAATACCTTTCCTTGAGGCCAAATGGTATTTTTGCACTTCTTCTTTATGTAAACTGTCCAATGGTAGTTCTATTAAATTATAATAATAAATTCCTCAGAGAGTAAATTAGCTTCCTAAAACTTTGGCTTCAAAAATATTAGGTAGGAATTTTGTAATTCCCTAGGGAAACGGTGTTTGAAAACCAACTGGTCATCATTACAAAGTGTCCAGCCTTTGTCACATTTTAGATAGGCAGTGTAATGTCCAGATGTGGTGGAAGGACCATCATGGAAAATTATTGCAATTGCTACAAAAGTCCTTCCTGATATTGATATTTGTGCTGCTACAAATTGTTTTATTAAAGTATCCAATTTTCTTCCATCAGCTGTACAACGTTGTATCATTAAAATTATGTATTTTCCATATTTTGTTAATAATAATGTGGATAACATTTCTGATTTACATTGGCTACTCTCCATGTTTTGATTTGCACCTTTCACTAATTTATTGAAAGCCACTGATTTACAGTCTGGTAATGTTAAATACAGAAATCTCTCAGTGTCTACATTGGTGCTACATGTATACGTGCAATTTTCACAATGATGATCCCATTTGTAAAAAAGGCCAAAAATATTTTCTATTTCTACACCTTCATTTTCAAAAATGTAAGCATATACATTGAAAATTCCTGCGCATCTTGTTGAATATTTTGTGTAAATTGTGTAGAACCAGAACACACATCCAAAAGACTACGAACATCTGAAACAGATTGTATTTTACTGCTATCTGTTGTAAATTTTTCATAAACAGAGTGCAACAGAGAACAAAATCTTTTTTGCCGATTCTCCATAATTTGCTCTTGCAAATCTTCAAGATAAAAAACAACATTGACCACTACATTAGCATAGCAGTTGACAACAGAACTATTCTCAAACTGATAACCAACAATCTCTTCAACAGTGTCCAATTTCTTTTTACCTGCAATCACAACATTATCTTGTTCTTTTCTTTTCTTGATACCTTCAGAACAGATATTCTCTAACCTTCTTTTTCGACCAACCACATGCTTTTCAAATACAGGATATTGACCTAAATTTGGAGCATACAGCCTTCTTAACCTTTTATACTCTTTTACACAGTTTGCATCTGCAGTAACCTTTGTCTCATCAAAATCAATTAAAAACAAACCAGATAGTGTTCTGACTCACGACAAAGCAACATATGCCATACCCTCTTTAAATACTGTAGATCCAATGTTCACCAATGCACTGTCTACACTTAATCCTTGAGATTTATGAATAGTCACTGCATATGCCAGAGAAAATGGAAATTGTTTCCTACGGACATATAAATGTTTAACAAGCAAAAAACGAACTGAACAACGACCAATTTCTTTAACTTCATCAATCTGATCAAATGTAATTTTTAAAAATTCAATTCCTTCTTTTTTCTGATAATTCACAAAATCCACCACTTTGCCTATTGCACTATTAACTAAACCTTTCTCTACATCCAAATTACGCCTTAAAATTACCCGACAGTTTACACACACATACAGTGTCTTTTCCAAACCAGCAGTTTTAGATATTTTTTTTTCTAAACAATCTAGTTTTGATCTCAACTTACCCGTTAAAATAATAGTGATTCCTTCATGTAGTATTTTATCGATGGCTTCCATTTTGACAATTTCTTCATTTTCCAATTTTAATAATTCTTCGTTGAATATTGAACACTCACGCAGTGTTGGCATTAAACAAATCACTGACTTATTTTTAGCAATTTCCACGTACACTTTTGCAGCAACTGCATTTTCATTTGGAAAGACATTGCAAAGTAATCGACTCTCCAAAGCTTCTTTTCCTTTTTTTGAAAGAATTCCAATTCTTATATCTTGAAGAATACTTCCATATTCAGCATCATTTGCCTGTCGCATATTTGTTGTCAGTTCTTTGTATTCAAAATTACTCCAAATGTTCACATTACCAACACTGCCAAGAGACTTTCTGGTATCTTCATGGGCAAGTGTTTTAAATACCGGTTGTCCTTTTACCGGTGTCAGTTGCAGTAGATCTCCAAAAACTATGACGTGTTTTCCTCCAAATAACACGTCATAGTCTGTTTTAAGAATTTGCTGCATTCTTAAATGCACAAAGGAAAGCATCACGTTTGAGACCATGCTCACCTCATCAATAATGAGAAGTTTAATTTTCTTCAGGACTCTTGAAACTTCACAACAAGCTTCTCCAGATAGCTTGTGGTATTCCAATTTGTTCTCATGCTCTACTGGCAGCATTAGTAAACGATGTAAAGTAATTCCTTTAATGTTATGTGCTGCCAACCCAGTTGGAGCAGTGACAACACAAGACAAATGCGACTCAGTTTTTTTTTGCAGATAACTTGTAATTACTTTAATTAACAAACTCTTTCCTGTTCCAGCTTGACCACTCACATACATTCGGATAGGTTGAAATGATGTACATGAGCAGTCTTTCTTTTCATGAAGTAATCCATGGTCAATCTGCTCTTTCACTTGTTGATATATTTGTTTCTGTTCAACATTTAGTTGCTCTTCCAAGTTTCCTAACTGTATTGCATCTTCTTGTGCTTGATACATTGCTGTTTCCACCTCATTCATGGCAATCGCTGCTTCATTTTCAACAATCGGTTGTCCAAGTGGATCTTGACTCAGTGCAGCAGAACTTTGACTATCTTGAGAACTGTCTCTAGCAATCTCAGCTGCAATTGTAGCTTCTTGATCAATTTCATCATTCAACATTTTCACATAATTTGCAAAAGCACTGCATTGTATGCTACCTTTACAAGCATTAAATGAATCTTCATAGCTGGGAAAATCTCCAAGTAATTCCAGTTCAGAACGCCATGGTTTGAACATTTGCAAAAGGACTAAATAGTAAAATTCTCTTTTGTCAACAGTGTCGCAACTCAGTTTTCTGAGATTAATTAAATTTCCTTTCCTTTGTTTCACCAGACATCCTTCAGAACCAATCACTCCATATTTTCCATCGTTGATGTTCTCTGTAATATTCCGTTTAAAAGTGTAGTTTTGCAACACTTCATAGAGACACATGTTCTCAAGATGATGACTTCTCTTTGGATAGTATGTGTCCAACATATTGGTTTTCAAAATATCTGTACTTTCAGGGTCATTTTCTGCTAAATATTCAATTTCTTGAACAGATTTCAGTACCCGATTTCGCATTCCTGCAAGACCTAGACTCACCCAAATGATTCTTCTACTTTTGGAATATAGACTTGCAGATGATAACCGATCTGAACATTCATATGCTCCAATTTCACGATGCGATAACATTTTCAAACTGAAACTGTATAATTTCTTACTTAGACTCTTCTCATGAGAAATCTCTTCCCACATTTCTTTCAATTCAGTCTTTTCTGATTTAGTAATGTAAGACGTTACATATCGAGCAACAGCAATAGAATTGTCCGCAACATACTGAATATCCATGTTAGCGTTCCACATGGATAAAATAACTGGGTTGTAGTCATTTATGTATTTCGATTCTTCGCTTCTTCTTAAGTTGTAGGTGTTTTTCGGAGACTTTCTTGTGATGGTATGTCGTACAGCTGACATGAAACTGTTCACTCTTCCTTTGGCTAATACAGGACGTGGAAATCCAAAACGACATTTGGTATAGAACTTATCCTTTGACTTGTACTTTCGTCGACAGTATTTTCCACACCTATGGCTTTGAAATCGTAAGACTTGTTATTTTAAGTTTTTGTCTTCTCTGCTATTTGGTACAGCACATGTAGCATAATCTTCAATGAAAGACAAAACACTTTCATCTGAATCTGTACCAAATTTCGGGGCATCCTTGACCCATAGCAACATTTGTATGTGAGGAGCACCTCTTGCTTGATACTCCTTTCTCCAAAAGAAATCCACAACTTCTCCAAGAGGAGGATTCTTTTTATTGCAGATGAAAGACATCATAGCTTCAAATCTATGATTGAAATATCTGCATACATTGACAGGATCCAAAGAGCACAATTCTCCAGGTGTCTTGTATTCAATATTATTTATATTGGAATTTGCCTCTCGAAGAAATTCAAGTAAATCATCCCAAGCATACTCAGCACAGCTTAGTGTAACAAACCATGTAGGAGTTCCCAAGTTCCATAGCATGCATTTCAGTTCTCCATGTCGACGGTACCAATATTCATTAGTCCCACGCTGACATGCCATCAGATTAATCAACTGAGATTCTAAATGATCATCTCTCTGATGCACTTTATCCATAAAATCCTTTGCAGTTACATTTTGCAGATGCATTCCAGTTTTTAAAATGTGATTTACTGCATATGAAAGTCCAGACAAGTCACTTTCAAACAGAAGATGAAACATATAAGGGATACATTGTCGAAATCTTGGATCTTCTGCATATAATCTTGTTGTCCGATATTCAGATGCAGGAATCTGCATAGGAAGTTCATCATATCGTCCACCTTTTCCTGTTGGAAACAACTGCGGGAAACAACGAGCTTCCAAACTCTCTTCCCATACACTCATGGGAATTCCTGTTGCTTTTTTCATTTGAAACAACTCAATTGTATTCCCCATCACCTCTTTGGAATGAAGTGGATGTACACTGTAATGTTCATAGATCTCTTCACATCTGGACATGTCCACTTTTTCAATTTGTCCACTTAATGTTTCACTATCTTCTGCTAAATATATTTCTTCTTCTCCAACAAACACATTTCTATAGTACTCATTATTTTTTATAAGATACAATGATGCCTTTTGCACTTTTCTAACATCCACTAACTCTTGCCAGATTTTCTTATTCTTAGTAGGAACACCATTAACTAGAATGACTAGTGGCTCATTTAATGCATGATCTACACCAATAGTTTCAACATTTTTCCTTAAATCTAATGGTAAATACACAACTCTTCCTTTCAATCCTCTTTGCAACTCTGATGGAGGTAATTTACTTGTTTTGGGCTCCATACGAACAATAGCCTGAAAAGGGTGAACACATTGTATCAGAATAGACTTGTACGTATTTAAATCTTTCAGCTCTGGAGGAATAGCAACCAACTCTAGATTATTATGAACAGCTCTAGCAGGCATTTTATTCTCATTTAATTTATTATAACAATATTTGCAAATACGCTGCTCACATCCCAAATCAAAACAATCCTCTACCAACAAATAAGTTGCAAATTCCATCCACTTATCATTATCTTCTATTTCACTTTTTAAATACAGATTGACACCCCTAGTCTGATTTTTATAGTGACTTCGCCGACAACAAATACAAGAAACATTTGGTCTTTCACCTGAAATTACCTTAAACTTTGTCATTTCATCCTCAAATTTTTCTGTAATTACAGGTTCTACATTGTCTTCAACATTTTGTTTTACTAATGTGTCAGTTTCTTCACTCTCTTGCTGAGGCCCAAAGTAACAAAACTCAATATCCTCACAGACCTGCTTCACATCTGAAACTGACCCACGCAAAAGAGCACTGTTCCACTCACTTAACTTTAGTGCTGGACTTTTTGTATAATACAACCTTCTCACTAACTCCCGCATTTGAGTATGATGTACTGCCAGCATTCTGAAATGGTGAAAAACACTTTCACAAACTTTCCTAGAAAGACAAGCCAGAGAATGACCTTGCAAACCAGTATGTTTTCTCACTCTGCAAGGGTCTAGTCCTTGCAACAGCTTAATCTTTTGTTTTACACTTTTTTTAGTATAGACTCGTAAAAAAACGACATAATTTTCAATAGATTCCTGTCGTACACTACAAACACTACTGCAATCCCAAGTGTACACAGGGTTTTTAGCACGTCTCCCTAAAACTTCATCAGCTATCACTTCTTCTGCATTTCTTTCAACCATTTTCTCTTTCTCCATTGGACAACCATCACTAACCTCATAACCTCTACCACTGGTGTCAACTGCGTACAATAATGTTTCACTTAGTGAATAACTCTCTTCATTAAAAAAAGGCTCTGAACTAGAACTGTGTTTCCATTCTACCAAAAAAACATCACAATTTTTTTTTTTATTAATAACTCTTTTCCTCCTACTTTTGGCCTTCATAACATATATTGATTTGTCTAGTGATCGAATTCTGTTCAAAACTAAAATAAACAGTTTCCTTTTTACTTCAAAAGCCTTTTCCACAATGCTTTCAACATGCTTCTTCTTTTTATAAAATAAAGCTCTCTTTTTATATTTCTTTACATCTTTCAGCAAATTATGCACTACTCTCGTAAAATATTTTTTTGCGTAATTCCTTATACTGATTTTGTCTTCTTTTACCATACTTTATCTCCTTTGACTGAACATTTGCTTTTTTACTTTTCCTCTTATTTTGATTTTTTTTCTTACTCAAAAAATTATTTGAAGTTGCAGCATTCTCTACATTCTGTTTGCTCCTACAAACATTTTTAATAAATTGCTTCGTGATCTTACCAGAAGATTTTTTCCTTTTAGCCACATTATCTTTTTCATTCAATACTTGTGGTTGATAATTCTTCAAATAATCCTCCTGTCTCTGTTCTTTTCTTTTTTTTTCTGGCATACTTTCTCGATTTTAACATTGAAAAACAGTATCTGCAAAAAAGAGTCACAAATAAATGTATATTAATAACTTTCAAATTTACAATATTCCATTACTGTACAAACACATTTTATATAAAAACAGACTAAAAAACTATAGCCCTGAACCACAAGTGTGACGATGATTAAAACACTACATACATAATGCATAATACTTTGAAGCAGGTCATGCCCTAAAGCCTACCTCACAAAAAGATTACATGCTAACTAACTAACTCACTGGGTGAGTAACAGGGTGTTTGCTAGAAGTGTATGAATACTAACTGAGGAATTGAAGCTGCGAAAGACAACTGTGTAGCTCATTAGAGAACTGAATGCATACTGGATAGGCCTTTAAAGCAGTCCATGTGCTAAGGCCCGTCTCACTGCATGAGTACTTGGGTACTGACTGAATGATTAGACTACAGCAAGGAGACTGCCTGGATGAATTTATAACTGGTAGCCTTTTCGCACAGGGAATGAATTAATACTTGGTACTAAAAAGGTCACTAAAAGGCTGCAAAGAGAGTGACAAGATGTTTGCTGGACTATATGGATATTGACTAGGGAATTGAAAGTATAAAAGAGAAATCTCTAGGTGGTTAAAAGACTGCATGCATAGTGCATAGGAGTTTGAAGCAGTCCATGTGCTAAGTCCTGGCTCAGTGCATGAATACTTAGACAGTAACTGAATCATTAGAGTACTGGAAAGAGAGTGTCTTGGTGAATTTATAAATGTTTGGGTTTTGGCACAGTGAATGAATTACTACATGGTGCTGAATGGGTCACTAGAAGACTACAAAGAGAGTGATAGGGTGTTGCCTGAAAGTGTATGGAAACTGTCTAGAGAATTGAAGGTGTGAAAAACAACTGTGTAGGTGGTTAGAGAACTACATGCATACTGCATGGACATTTGAAGCAGTCTATTTGGTAATGAATGGTTCACAACATAAGTACTTAGAAACTGACTAAATCATCAGACTACTTCTAGGACAGTTCCTGGGTAAAAATATTAAAATTTCAGTTCTGGGGCAGTAAAGACAATACTACATGGTACTGCACTTTAGTGTCAAAGCATGACTCATTTTATCAACGCATAAGCAAAGACTGGCTTCTGATGCTACTAAAACTTGACAACATGACAGGTTTCAAAATAGTTTTCTGTCAGCAAATACACAATGTTACCAAACGCCTCTCTGACAGTGGTTCCCAAAAGCACACAGACTCACAGTGTGATTCTAGACAAGCACCACTATCCCTAGGAGTTTACCAAAACTCATTCACTACAGTGGAAGAGGTAAGAGAACTGCACACAATCTACATATTTCACGACTACACTTTAGTGTCAATGCCTGACTCATTTAATCAACACATAAGCAAAGACTGGCTTCTAATGCTACTAAAACTTGACAACATGACAGGTTTCAAAACAGTTTTCTGTCAGCAAATGCACGATGTTACCAAACGTTTCTATGACAGTGGTTCCCAAAAGCACACAGACTCACAGTGTGATTCTAGACAAGCACCACTATCCCTAGGAGTTTACCAAAACTCATTCACTACAGTGGAAGAGGTAAGAGAACTGCACACAATCTACATATTTCACGACTACACTTTAGTGTCAATGCCTGACTCATTTAATCAACACATAAGCAAAGACTGGCTTCTAATGCTACTAAAACTTGACAACATGACAGGTTTCAAAACAGTTTTCTATCAGCAAATGCACGATGTTACCAAACACTTCTCTGACAGTGGTTCCCAAATGCACACAGACTCACAGTGTGATTCTAGACAAGCACCACTATCCCTAGGAGTTTACCAAAACTCATTCAATACAGTGGAAGAGGTAAGTGAACTGCACACAATCTACATATTTCACGACTGCACTTTAGTGTCAATGCCTGACTCATTTAATCAACACATAAGCAAAGACTAGCTTCTAATGCTACTAAAACTTGACAACATGACAAGTTTTAAAACAGTTATCTGTCAGTAAATAAACGATGTTACCAAATGCTTCTCTCACAATCCTTACCCAAATGCAAACAGACTCACAGTGTGATTTTAGACAATCAACACTATCCTAGGACTTTACCAAAACTCATTCACTACTGTGGAAGGGGTAAGGGGACTGCACACAATCTACATATTTAAGTACAGCACATCAATGTCAAGGCATGACTCATTTCATCAACATATAAGCAAAGACTGGCTTCTAATGCTACTAAAACTTCACAACATGACAGGTTTCAAAAACGTTTTCTGTCAGCAAATGCACGATGTTACCAAACGCTTCTCTGACAGTGGTTCCCAAATGCACAAAGACTCACAGTGTGATTCTACACAAGCAACAGTATTCCTAGGAGTTTACCTAAACTCATTCACTACACTGAAAGTGATAAGGGAACTGCACACAATCTACATTTTTCACGACTGCTCTTTAGTGTCAATGCCTGACTCATTTAATCAACACATAAGCAAAGACTGGCTTCTAATGCTACTAAAACTTGACAACATGACAGGTTTCAAAACAGTTTTCTTTCAGCAAATTCACGATGTTACCAAACGCTTCTCTGACCGTGGTTCCCAATGGAACACAGACTCACAGTGTGATTCTAGACAAGCACCAGTATTCCTAGGAGTTTACCAAAACTCCTTCACTACACTGGAAGTGATAAGGGAACTGCACACAATCTACATATTTCATGACTGCACTTTAGTGTCAATGCCTGACTCATTTAATCAACACATAAGCAAAGACTGGCTTCTAATGCTACTAAATCTTGACAACATGACAGGTTTCAAAACAGTTTTCTGTCAGCAAATTCACGATGTTACCAAACACTTCTCTGACAGTGGTTCCCAAATGTACACAGACTCACAGTGTGATTCTAGACAAGCACCAGTATTCCTAGGAGTTTACCAAAACTCATTCACTACACTGGAAGTGATAGGGGAACTGCACACAATCTACATATTTCACGACTGCACTTTAGTGTCAATGCCTGACTCATTTAATCAACACATAAGCAAAGACTGGCTTCTAATGCTACTAAAACTTGACAACATGACAAGTTTTAAAACAGTTTTCTGTCAGCAAATACACAATGTTACCAAACGCTTCTCTGACAGTGGTTCCCAAATGTACACAGACTCACAGTGTGATTCTAGACAAGCACCAGTATTCCTAGGGGTTTACCAAAACTCATTCACTACACTGGAAGTGATAAGGGAACTGCACACAGTCTACATATTTCACGACTGCACTTTAGTGTCAATGCCTGACTCATTTAATCAACACATAAGCAAAGACTGGCTTCTAATGCTACTAAAACTTGACTAGATGACAGGTTTCAAAACAGTTTTCTGTCAGTAAATTCACGATGTTACCAAACGCTTCTCTGACAGTGGTTCCCAAATGTACACAGGCTCACAGTGTGATTCTAGACAAGCACCAGTATTCCTAGGAGTTTACCAAAACTCATTCACTACACTGGAAGTGATAAGGGAACTGCACACAATCTACATATTTCACGACTGCACTTTAGTGTCAATGCCTGACTCATTTAATCAACACATAAGCAAAGACTGGCTTCTAATGCTACCAAAACTTGACAACATGACAAGTTTTAAAACAGTTTTCTGTCAGCAAATACACGATATTACCAAATGCTTCTCTCACAATGGTTTCCAAATGCACACAGACTCACTGTGTGATTCTAGACAAACAACACTATCCCTTGCACTATACCAAAACACTTTTCTTCATCTAGAAGTAGTACTACATTTTAGTATAGAAACATAACATAACTCATTTCACAAATTCATAAACAATGACTGGTTTCTAATTCTACCAAAATATAAAAACTGCACAGTTATCTCTCTACAAACACATGAAAAACACAAATGCTTATCACAAAATGGTTTTTACATGCACACACACTGTCAATAAGATTGTAGAGAAAAAAAAATACTCCCTACTCTTTAGCAGAAAAAATACATTAGTCTGATTACTATTAAGCCCTCAAAAGCACCCGGCCCTGATAGAATACCAGGTGATCTTTTTAAACACACACCAGATGTGTGGGCACCATACATCAACCTGCTAAGCAACGCAATTGCAGGAGGGCAGCCAATCCCTGAATCCTGGAAGGGAGCGGAGATCGTCCCAATATACAAAAAGGGTGGCAGGGACGATCCCGCTAACTACAGGCCTATCAGCTTGCTGGACATACTACAAAAAGTTTACGCAAAACAAATCCTGGAAAAGCTAAAAGATTGGATGTCTGTAAATAATATACTCTCCCCTACCAAGCAGGTTTCAGGGAACGGACAAGCACCATAGATCAGGTGTTTCGACTGCTAGTAATAGCCTGGAAATATACCAGGCTAAGAGCTGGCCACCTATATGTGGCCTTTATAGACCTAAAGGCCGCCTTTGATTCAATCCCTAGAGATCTATTGTGGTCAAACTTACTGCACCAGGGAATACCTAAAAATATCCTAATACAGTTGGCTAGGCTCCATGAGAAGAACTTCGCAAGAGTACGCTGGGGCCAGGCGGGAGAACTCACCGAAGAAATACCAGTTAACAGAGGTGTGCGCCAGGGATGTGTCCTGGCGCCAACCCTCTTTCTCCTATATGTCAATGAAATGGTAGAGTTCCTGCAAAGATCTAATCATGATTCCCCGAAGCTGGGGGGGAATCATGTCTGTGCTCTTACCTTTGCCGACAACACAATATTATTGTCACAAACACCAAAGGGCTTGCAAAACCTTTTGAATTCACTCAATAATTATTGTAAAGGCTTTAGAAATCAATCCCGCAAAAACCAAATATATGTCTATTAGACCCCATAAATGTTTTAATCGTAACATTAAGCTGAACGGAATGAGTCTAGAGTGTGTCCCTAATTTTATTTACCTTGGTGTGAATATTGACTCCAAACTCTCATGGAACCCGCAGATCACAAAATCAAGAACAATTTTAATGCAAAACTCAGCTCCAATTCTAAAAAAAACTGCATGCAACCACGTCAAAGGCCATTACCCCAGCCCTGGAAGTATACAAGGCAAGGGCCCAATCTGCTGCGCTGTACGGCTCAGAGTTATGGGGAGGGGGTTCCCTCGTGACTTTAACTAAGGGGGAAAATAAGATCTTGAGGAGATTTGTTGCACTCCCACAAAATACACCATTGACCCCCCTCATGATGGATCTAGGTATAAAACGCTTGGGCCACAGGGCTGTATGGATGTCCCTGTCCTACTGGATAAGAATCTGGACGACAGAGGAACTTCATATGTATAGACAATCACTAAGCGAACTTTTGGCCCTAGATACTAACCTTAGTTTCCCGTGGTTTAGTCATATTCGTAAATGGCTGATGGACTTGGGTCTGAGCAGATTCTGGGTAAACCCGAACCTGCTCACTCCTGACTCCAAACAGGAAATAAAAACCATCTATTGGAACTCTATCGTGCACAATGTTGTTTTAAACTGTGACGCCGGTCCTCTTACCTCTCAATTTTTGTTGTTTAAAACAAACCCCCGTTTTGAACAATTTCTGGATGAGATCGAGCCTCAACTCGCCAAAGTACTGTACCTTAAATTTAGGTACAGCACTCTCCAGATTAAGTCCTTTACATCTAAATGGGGGTCTGATCAGAGAGAGAGTGGGGAAATTGACGATAGGTGTTCCCAATGTAACATAGGAACTAAAGAGGATGCAGCACACGTTTTATTCTTTTGCCCTGCCTATAGAGTACCTAGAAATAAGTGGATAAAACCTCTGGGTAGGAAGTTAGGTGTTGGAAAATATCTTGAAATGTTGCGTATCCTAAAAACGGACTCTTCAAAACTCATTGGGGCAGATTTATGTTGCCTGGCGCATCCCTGCAAATCAGCAAGGATGCGCCAGGAATGATGCGTCACGCAAGTTTACCCTTGCGCCACACATGATGCGCCGCATTTATAATGCGGCGCATCATGGCGCAGGAATAAACAGATGCGTGACGCATCCAATGGCGTAAGGTTGGCGCAGTGCTTCAGTTGCGTCGCAAGCGCGACGCAACTCCAGCACTGTTCCAACCAACCCTATCCCTAACATGGTGCGTCAAGCCTTACGCCTGCTTCAAGCAGGCGCAGGGTTTTGGCGCATCAGCGTTGGGAAAGTGACTCAGTCAAATCTTATAGATTTGACTGAGTCACTTTTCAGGGGCGTTCCTGCGACGGAACGCCCCCCCCTATGTCGACACGCCCACGTGAAACCTGACGCAGGTTTTACGTGGCGCAGGGCTTTACATCGTGACGCATCTCCATAGATGCGTCACGATGTAAATATGGCGCAACGTGGCGCAGGGTTTACACCGCCGCTGCGTCACAAAAGTGACGCAACGGCGGCGTAAAAGTGGTCCATCTCCGGCATAGATCTGCCCCATTGTATTTGGTACCAGCAGATTTCTATTGGCAGCTAATTTTATTAGGATCAAAAAGGGACTTAAATTGTAAATCTATTTTTATTGCGATTTACGGGAATTTCCAACATATGCAATCGTATTGTATTTAAATACTATGTTTGACTATAAATACTTTTAGGGAAGTCATGTTCACACGCTTTTACACAAAAATCATAGTATTTTTAAGATGAAGCACTATGCACTTTATGGAAAATCAATCCTGGTTACATATGATTACCTTGACTTCAAGCAAGCATGGAGTACCTCATAGGCTAAAGCTGCTAAAAATTTATAGGTACGACATGCGTTGGGGTAACCACTACATTGCACTTTTTGCTACTATTAGATTTTAAATGTTGTAATGTGTATTTTAATGAGCGACTTGTTTTATATTTGCAAATAGATCTTAGATATTTCTTGTTGGTATGTATGATGCTTTTATGATTCTGTGAATCAAATAAAGATCTATTGAATTGAATTGATTAGTCTGATTAAAATAAAAATAGTCTACATACATCCCCTCACAATTAAATAACTCACCTTTCAAGATGTTTTGTAGATTAAGAAGTATATCAGTCACACACCAGATTTTCTTATACAGAATTTCTGCACTGTGCACCTGTCAGCAAAACCAAAGAATGGCAAAGTTTCCCTCTCATTTTCCACACATATACATGTAAACATCAAATCACATTCCTTCCCACATAAATTCAAAAGCAAACACACATTTCTATTGGTTAAACATTTCAATCCTTTCCAATGACATAAACTTCAACCCTTCCCCCAATCTGCCTTCTGCCCGTTACCATAGAAACAGGTCATGGAACACTGTACTGAGCACACAGGTCACAAGTTCAGCACACACAATGTTGCTAATCAAAACAGCAAGTGTGCTTGACTTCTCAACATATCAGCTTATCATATATAATGTTCCTTACAATCTGTTTTTGTTAACCAATAAGAATCAAGCGTTTAAAAAACAGAAATATGCACCCTACCTTTCAGTGTAGAAGGTTGTCACACAACCAATGATTTCTTGTCTTTTTTCAAAATTGCATCTTAGCCACCATTTTAGAAACATCTTACTTTCCAAATTGCCATTTCATTTACAGAGACCATCTGAGTGCATCCAGACCTCCTTACAAGATGCTTACAGTGTGGATTGTGGGACACAGCTACATTTTCTGGAGCCAAAGGTATGCAGAAAACAAAGGCATTCACAAAGACCTAGGTTTGCCAAATGTAGACATTAAATGGATTGGACAGAGAGGGTTAAAGTGGCACCAATTGATGCCATTGGTAAAATCCTTCATGCAAATCCAACACCCTGACCTCATAATAGTGCACTGTGGTGGCAATGACCTAGGCACTTTGACTGGGGTAGGTCTGGAAATGCTTATGAAGGACACCTTTGCACAACTGATTTCACTTTTCCCTAAAACTGCCTTTGTGTATTCTAACATATGCCAAAGGCAGAAATGGAACTGGTCCGATCATTTTTGTCCACAGATTGAGAAAGCTAGGAAACATGTGAATAAATCTGTTTCTGCTTTTCTCCGAGACTACAGAATGGGATCCATTTACAATAAACAATCTGCGCTTTCATATGCAAGAGATGTATAGGAGAGATGGAGTACACTTTACTGATGAAGGAAACAGAGTCTTCCTCAACAACTTTAGACTCTGTATAGGTACTTATTTATAAGTACCAAAAACTCTCAATGAACACAACGGCTCTTTTTAGAGCCACTCAAGAACAAAACACTTAAGCTTAATCTTTATCTCCCAACAATTTCATTTTTTTTTTCCTTGGATCCGCGAACCCACCGCGAGAGAATCCGTGCATACAACGCGATAGGATGCGCGCACCGTGCGCACATTTCGCCACTTTTTTTTTTTTTAAAAAGGGGGTCCCAGGGGGTCCTTCTGGGACCCCCTAAGCACCTCTAGAGGGTCAGAGTATTTCCACTCTGCCCCCTTTATATGTTTTACACACTTATTCCCCTTGCTTCTTCAGCCTCGCTTCTACCGAGGCAGAAAATGGCCGCCAACAGTTCCTGGTTTCGAATGTAGAGAGACGCTCGACAGCCAATTAGCATTCAGCGTGCGATCGGGAGGGTGCGTGCTCGGTTCGGGGAGGGTTCGCGTACGGTGCGGGTAGGGTCCGCGGATCCTCCGCGGCCATAGATATCACTAACTTTTTTACCCTAATTTTCTCAGGAACTACTGAACAGATTCACACCAAATATGCAAAAGGCACGAGTCCGAACTGAGGACTACCTCTTTGCCAAATTTGGTGTCATTCCGTTCAGCGGTTCGGGCTGTAGCTGCGACTACAGATCCTATGGGAAATTGCATGGGGAAAATGCGTTTTGGGACCCCCTTTTTTCTTGGCCCCCGCTTGACGAATCACCACGAAACATTCAGGGTAGGAGCGGAGCGGAGCTGGCCAAAAGTTTGGAGAATTTCGCGAAGATTCGTCAATCGGCGCCAAAGAAATTCCCAATAGAATGTTCTGATTTCCTATGGAAAATAGGTCCTAACTATAACTATCTACTGGCGACCGCCAGTAGATAATATATATATATCTATATATATATATATATATAGGTCACATCTTGGCAACTATCCCATGTGTCCCGCTGTAGGAAAAAGATGTGTTTTATGTTAAAAAATAGGCCATTTTCAAGGTGTCTGTAGATCTGCCAAAAGACCCACGAGAATCAATAGCGTTGAATTTTCTGAAACCCTTGATGATTGTACAGAGCACTTTCATGACATTATCGTAACAGTTGAATGTAATTCTGTGTTCAATTCTCATTATGTTAAAGGTCCTTTGGGCATTGCATTATTTGGGAAAGTAGAGATCCCAATTATGGCGGATTCTCGATCACCCATAAACATTTTATCAGATGTCATGTTTCTTGAGAAATGGCAAGGTTCCATTACTTTAACTCAAACAGATATCAATCCTAAAGCATTTGGGGAATTTGATATAGAAATGTTGGGTTACTTTAATTCAAAATTGGGATGTCTAGGAAGCTCAATTTTTATAAAGGTCTACTTCGCAGTCGAAGGACGCAACATAGTTGGTTGGCAAGACCTTGCTAAAATGGATTTGTATCTTGTTCCTGGCTCTGATAATCCAATTGCTCTTCGTGATATTCCTCAAGGCTATATCGCAGCTGAGTCTTTACAAGATGGACAGAACAAAATGGATTGACTAAATCTCACAGATCATACTTAAGATGTCAAAAAAGTGTAGGATCAGTTTCCTAAATTGTTTTCCAACAAATTAGGCACTGTCAAGGGTTTTCAAAACCAAATTAGACTTAAGCCACACGCTCAACCTTTTGTACATAAGGTTTGTCCTTTGCCCCTCAGCGCCAGGGATGATCTTAAGTCAGTCGTCAAATCATTGTGTGATGAAGGGGTCATTGCACCATGTGACTCCTCAGAATGGGTTTCTCCCATCGTTATCGTCCAAAAGAAATCTGGTCAGGTCAGGTTATGTGCCGACTTATGCACTTTGAATAAAAACATCTTCATTGACTGTCACACCTTTCACAAAATCCATGAACTTCTTGCCAGCCTGGGGGGTGCAAAACTTTTTTCCATTATTGACCTTCGCTCAGCTTACCACCAAATACCTTTGACAGCGGATTCCCAAGACTTCACCACTTTTGTCACACCTTTGGGGTGTACAAGTATCTCAGACTGCCTTTTGACCTGGCCTCCATGGCTAGTGGTTTTCAAAAGATGATGGATAATCTTTTTCCAGACACGCCCGGGGTCCAGGCCTATCCGGATGACATATTGGTTTTTGCAGATAACTGGGAAACACACTTGAAAAAATTGACATGTGTTTTGAGCAAATTAGACGAGGCAGGCATGACCATTAGGTCTGACAAATGTCAATTTGGTACACAACAATTGGATTACTTGGGTCACACTTTGTCTTCAGATGGAATTAAACCCAAGTTATCCCTCATTAAGGCCATTACTCATGCTGTTCCTCCCAAAGACAAAGATTCACTTCGGTTCTTTTTGGGACTGGCAGAATACTTTGCTCGATTTGTTAGAGGTTATGCCCAAACTGTTGAGCCATTGCATGCTTGGCTACGGAAGGGCTCAAAGTTTATCTGGTCAGACGAAGTCTCGTCTTCGTTCGATCAAGTCAAGAAATTAATTGTTGAAGCACCTGCTCTACATGCTTTTCAAGATGGTTCTAAGTGTTTCATCATGCTGGATGCCAGTCTTACAGGGCTGGGTGCAGTTCTCGGTCAGTGGGTTTCAGGAAAGGAACACACCATAGATTTTTCTTCAAGGATGCTTAGACCTTCGGAGACCCATTACAGCACTATTGAATGCGAGGCACTCGCGTGTGTTTGGGCAATCGATAAATTTAAAAATACATTTGGGGTCGTGAATTTGAACTGTTCACTGATCACAAACCCCTTACACTTTTACTCAATGGAAATGGGCTTGTGAAGGCTTCAGCTAGACTGGTTAGATTACTCTCAAAGTTGCAAGAATGTTACTTTTCTATTAAGTATATTTCGGGTGGAAGGAATTTCAGGGCGGACTGCCTTTCACGCATGGCTTTTCATGATGTCTCAGAAATAGATAATTTTAAAGACACAGAATGTGTCGTTGCAGCCTTAGATGCTGTTAAAGAATGCCCCAGCATTATTGAACAGTTGTGGTTGGGCGCTTACAGCAAGGATGAAACTCTAAAACATGAAGACAAGAGCAAAGTGCGGCTGACCAGGGTTCAGCACCTCAGTTCCGACGTTTAAGAAAAAGTACAAAGTCTGTGCAACTACTTCCGGAGTCCGCCGCACTTCCGCTCCACTGAAAGCCAGATAAACCAATTTATACAAAAAAGGAAGGTGCACCAGAAAGAGTCAGCAAGCTGCAAATCAATCAAGAATATGTCCTTTATTGTAGTGTAAAAAGCACTCATCAGCCAACGAGTTTCGTTCTCAAAGAACTTCGTCAGGGCTCAGACAATCAAAGGAAAATGCAGTTGGCATGTATATAGTGGTCAAATAGGATTCAATTGACAAATCATATAGGTTTCTCTCCACTATTCAGTGGTGATAAGTGACCGGCAAGGTTCCTGCGTGCAGTGCTCTGGAAGGCCTTTTCGTTTGGTGCTGCCTGGAGTCTGTGTTGTTCAGCTTCGTTCATGATTGTGGTTTTGGAGGTTATTTAAATGACGAATAGAACTGGAGGCTATTGCTTAGCCATTTTCGATTCAGTCGCATTGCCTTGTTGTACTTCTGACTTCTCTAGAAGACACACGTTAGGGTATGATGTGGGCTCATTTCGATTTGGAAGCCCCCGTTTCTGTGAGTCTGTCGTATGACATTGACATTCCAACGTCCATCTTAGAGTAGTCAGGAGCACATCAGCGTTGTAGTTTCTAGTTTCTATAGCAATGCTTTGTGACGCGCGCGCCAGCGAATATCGCATCCTGCTGGAGTTCAGTGTGTGTCCTTAATTACGGAGTCCACTGTTTATTGAGGTACATCTGTATCTCTAAGCAACATGGGTGATTGGTCTACCACTTTTACGGAGTGCCTTTGGAGTCAAACCTCTGTTGGCAGTGAAGGTCAGTGTGTGTTCAATGACAAGCACATCTTAACGACAGAGTTCCTCTTAAGTTAAGTCATTAAAGTAACTCAGAGCATCGGTGATGCGCTCACCTTATTGAAGAGACAGTTTTAGCGCAGTTTTGCCAACCAATTTGCTCCTGTTGTGAGGTTTTGAGGAGCATTGTAAGTCGGGGATGAGGACACCTGAACAGTATTGTTAAAAAAAAAAAACCACGCAAAACGTCAACAACTTGGCAAATCCTGCATAGTTTTGTAACTGGGCAGTTACACATTTGTGTTAAATGTATTGCACTTTTCATTATTTTGTCATTGGAGTATATTTGACTTGGGTTTTGAGGCAGGTTACAGCATTATTGTGCAAAGTGAAAGAATGCAGCAGAGTATAGTTCCACCACCTTCATTTCTTCCGAGCACTGGGCATCCTGCAGCTGATTGGTAGCAGTGGAAATAATGTTTTGAGTCATATTTGGATGCAATTATGGGGGTGAATTCACTTTTTTAAGAAAGTTTGTAATATTGAAATATTGCTTGGGTCCAGAGAGCAGGAAATTTTAAAGCATCTTCCCCACCAGGCTGTTATGGGAGAAGGGGATGCAGTGGATGAGTATGCATCCGCAATCAAGATGTTAAATGTGAGATTTAAGCCTCATAAAAATGTGGTCATGGAGAGATAAGTTTCATAATCGCCATCAATTGCCAGCTGAATCTATGCTGGTGCTCTGAGAACATTAGCAGCAATGTGCGAGTACAAGGATTTTGAGGATGAATTGATCAGGGATCAAGTGATGGAGCACACCAATAACAGGAAAATTCAAGAAATGTTACAAACTCAGAATATTTAACTTGGAATAAAGTTATATAGAGTTAGCAGCTGGGATTGAAAGCACGGCTACTTTCCTGGTGCAGATGTCAGTACCCAATCTGCAGCTAAACATGTGGTTGCTGAGATAAAAAACACATATTCTATGAAGGGTGAAGGGAAATCTAAGAATTTGAAGTGCTATAGATGTGGGGGTTGGTATCATTGGGATATGTGATTATTTGCCCTGCAATTGGTAAAGTATGTGCTATTTGTAAAAAAAAAAAGGATATTTCACAAAGGTATGTAATTCCAAAGGGAAAGAGAAGGAAAGAGAGAAACATCAAGTTGTTAGTGCAGTGGAGGATCATGGCTCTTCTGAATGTAGTGATGAAAGTGTAATTTTGTATGTGGAAGATCAAATTCAGAATGTGTCCTTGGATGCTTCCTCCATCAGAAGGCCTTATTACAAGGTGAATGTGGAGGGTGGGAGAGTGAACATGATGGCTGACTCTGAGTCACCTTTTACGTTAAATGGGGAGTAGGATTGGAAAAAATTCCAAGATAAGAGTGTTGCCATTATCAGATCCAATATCAAACCGGTTGGATATGGACATAAACCCATGGAAGTTGTGGGTGAGTTTGATAGTACAGTATCTTTCAAATGAAATGTGTCGAATGCCAGTGTGTACGCAGCCAAGTATGGATCATCCTTATTGGGTTGGGTAGGACAGCAGGATTTGGAGATAATTTTGGAACCTAATAACAGTGAACTAGTGCTCATGAAGGAGTGTATGGCTGTCTGGGTTTTGAAGATAATGTGTGGGAGAGAAGATTCAGTAAAGTATTTACTGACACTATGGGAAGGTTTAAGAGGTTCAGACACAAGATACAGCTCAAGGAATGAGCTGAACCTGCAATACACAGTGCGTGATGGGTTCCATGGTTGATTAGACCTGAGTTACAGAAGGAATTGGAGAATTTGTGTGCACGGGACATAATTGAGCCTATTGAAGGTTCAGAATGGTTATCCCCTGTGGGTTTGGCTCGCAATGGGATGTGCATAGATTTGAGGGAGTTGATTTCCAGAATTTTGGTTGACCATCATCCCCCGCCCAACATCCCCCAAATGCTGTTTCTCGTGAAAGGTGCCAATGTGTTTTCCACTTTGGACATGGCCTCTGCCTACCATCAGGTTGTTTTGGAGTGAGAGTCACAGCTTTAAGCCTCTTTTTATTACTCCTGAAGGGGCTTTTCAAATCAAGAGGATGCCCTTTGGGTTGGCTTCTGCTTCTGCAGTATTTCAGCGATTGATGGATAACATTATTAGTGATGTGGAAGGGGTTTATTGTTTCAAAGATGATTTATTGGTGTATGCGAACATCACGTCAAAGCATGATAGGAAACAGGCTCAAGTTTTGAACATACTGGAGGAGAAGGTTGTAACTCTAAATGCATAGAAGTGCTAGTTTGGAATGGAAAGTGTAGAATATTTAGGACATAAGTTGTCTGCAAAGGGTGTAGAATGGAAGGAAAACTTGGTAAGGGCTATCGTTGGAGTCCCCATCCCTGAAGGAAAAGATCAATTAAGATCTTTTATGGGTCTTATCGAATTCTATGCATGATTTATTCCTAGGTGTGCTGAGAGAACATATGCTATGTGGACCCTTCTTAAAAAGGGTCAAAGATATGTATGGGATGAGGAGGGTGGTCGTTAGTTTGAGGACATTGAGTGTGTAGTTGCTAAAGCTATTCCTCATAAGCCCTTCGATACTATGGATCCCAGCATTGCAGTCACGGATGCCAGCCAGTAGGAGCTAGGGGCTGTCCGTATGCAAAGAAGAAATGGGAAAGATGAAGTTGTTGCTTTTGCTAGTCAGACTTTAAGGGGAGCCGAGGCTTCTTGTTCTGTGGTGGAGTGTGGAGCATTAGCTTGTTGGTGGGGCATTGATAATTTCAGGCAGTATTTGTGGAGCTCTCAGTTTGAAGTAAGGGTGGACCACAACAAGGGCAGGTAGATCTTCGCCAAGAATATCAAAATGGCAATACAGGTTACAGACTTATTTCTTTCGGATGGTGTATATTCAGGTGTGAGGAAGAAAATGGCAGACTGCCTGTCGAGGTTACCTTTGTAGTGTGAAAGTCAGAAGCATGAGGTATACTGGAAAGATGAGGACAATATTTTAGTTGATGAATTGTCTTATGCAGTTCAAGTAGCAAATTTTGAGCTGGTGTGGGTTGGGGCTTTGCAACAGGATGATACTTTGAGACAAGTGATGACTTATGTTGGAACTGGATGGCCAGTTGGGAAATTGTCAGATGCTATGTTTGATGCTTTCAGACATATTGGCCGAGAGCTTTCAGTGGTCAAGGGTCTTTTGTACAGGTTGGATGATTTGGTGGTTCCTGATGAGTTGAAACCTAAAGTGGTATTTTTGGCGCACGAAGGTCATATTGGGATGAGTGCCATGAAAAGCAGAGTAAGGGACATGCTTTGGTGGCCGGAAATGGATAGAGATGTAGAACATTTGTTCAGGGATTGTATTCATTATGTGGCCAGTGATAAATCGCAAGTGGTGTGGGTATCTTTCTGGTGCCTTATAAAGCATGGTCCAAGTTGGCCATAGATATAATTGGTCCTCTTGGTGTAAGCAACACCCAAGTCAATTATGTAATTGTGATAGTTGATTATCATTCAAGATGGCCTGATGTGGTGTTTGTGAAGAACATAACTTCATAGCATATGCTGTGAAGAATGTGTTGGAAAAGTTGTTTTTGCATGAAGGGGTGCCTGATGAAATTATATCTGATAATGGACCACAGTTTGGATCCTTGGAGTTTGAGGAGTTCCTTAGGGATTTTGGCATAAAACACACCAGGACATTGATATATATATATATATATATAGAGAGGCTAAAAACTAACAAATATATTCACCCCCCCTACAGACTCAGCCAGAAGCTTCCACATCCGAATGACCTGCTTCAATACAATATATTCATTTAACTCGAATATCACCATTTATGAACAATAATTATCACGGTATATTATAAACGTACATCAGCACATAGTTTGCATAGCACTTCGGTAAGAGTTTCAAGTGAGTGTGAAATAATTCCATGAATATACTTTCACATCTACTGCTATAAATTCTTCCAACATCGCATTCCTTTCCATGGAAATGGGTCTTTTATGCAATCCCGTGCCCATTCTTCTCTTTTTAGTTCAGCACTGTTAGACTTGGGGGTCTCTAGTTGGCACAGGTATGCACTTGTGACAAATAGGGACCCTCTCCTCTAGTCAGGGTAAGGGGGTACACTCCTAAAATAACCCCTGTTCACCCCCTTGGTAGCTTGGCACAAGCAGACAGGCTTATCTCAGAGGCAGTGTGTAAAGCATTTGTGAACACATACAGTAACCAAGTGACAACACTACAGATGGACACCACACAGGTTTTATAGCAAGAATAAGTATTCTTTATATAGATTTACCACAAGACCATTAACCGACAAAAACACACAATACTGTTATTTTAGATGGTAGAATTTTGCTTAGTTCTCATAAGTTCTTAAATGTGACACTTTAAGTCTATGTACCTTTTAGATGCGACACGCAGGGCAACAAAAGTGTTGCAATGATGTTGATGCGATGAAGTTTTTGGTGCAAAGAAATAAAGACGTGAAGATCTTCCAGATGCGGCACGCTTCTCCGATGTTGCGAGAAGACTCGACTCGATGCTTCAGCTGCAGCAGCGACACACTTTACGCGATGCGACGACAGCGGCCTTGGCAGTGACACTCTTCTCCGGCGTTTGTGAGACGCTTCCGCTCGATGCAATGTTGCAGCGGCGACACCCCTTTATGCGATGCGACAACAGCAGCTCCGACGGCGGCACGCTTCTCCATGGATGCGAGGCGCTTTTCTTCATGCGGTGCAATGCGACAACTACGATGGCTGCGATGGTGACACGTTTCTTCCTCGATGCGAGACTCTTCTCTTGATGCGGTGCAATGCGTCAGCTACGATGGCTGCGATGGCGACATGTTTCTTCGGCGTTGCGAGACATTTCCTGGATGATGCGAGACGCTTCTGCTCGATGCGATGCTGCAGCGGCGACACACTTTACGAGATGCGACGACAACAGCTCCGACGGCGGCACGCTTCTCCTTCTTGAGTTGCGCTTCCAGCTCCTTACGACACGCAGTCCCTCAGAAGGCCCAACAACAGCAGCAGGCACTTCCAAAGAACTCTGGGGAGCTGGGGGGTGAAGTCTGTTGTTCCTGAGACTTCAGCAGGAGGCAAGCTCTTTTCCAAGCCCTTGGAGATCCTTCACAAGTTGAGCAAAAGTACACACAAAGTTCCTTTCTCCTCTCTTTGGCAGCAAGGCAACCACTGCAGGCCAATCCCCCAGTTTCAGGGATAGTTTCCTCCTCAGCTTCTTCTGGTTCCTCCCTCAGCAGAGGTTCTTCTTGTTTTCCCAAAGTGATCTAATTTCTAGGGATCAGGGTCCCAATATTTATACCCAGAAATCCTTTGTCCTCTGAAGGCAGAGGGGCCTTTGCCCAGTCCAAACCAGTTCCTGAGCACTGTTACCAGACTTCTCCTTCCCTTTCACAGTGCAGGGCAGAAACATTAGACACCCCACATGAGGTGGAGCCAGCACAGGGGGCGCTAGGTGGCGCTAGAACAAGATGGCCGCACAGTGGTGAGGCTCCCGCAGGCTGGCCCATCAAACTGCTGATTTCTCCTGAATATCGGGTGCGACTCCCTCCCGATTGCCGGTGTGGGGTCCTGACGACTTCTGGATCCCTCGCTGCAATTCTGGGCGGCGAGCGCCGAGGCACGCAGGAGCAGTACCCTCGGCGGCCCTTGACCGGAGCTTTGCTGATTCCGCCTGGAGGCGCGGGGCGGCGCGCGAGTCTACGCGAGCTCGCTGCGCCCACGTGGGTACTAGGCCGCAGACTGAGTGGCAGCGCTGGGAGATCTGAGCCTGGAGGAGCCGATACCCAGTGACGGCGGAGCTGCACCGGAGTGGACGGCGGATGCCGCCCTGAGCTCCTTGTGATCGAGGTGAGCGGATCCTTTGACGGAGGCCTGAAACGGGCCCTGCTGTCGGCGGGCCGAGGGGCGACCGATCGGCGCTGTGCTGCGGAGGCTGGCCGGTGAGGACTGCTGGGCGCGGGGCCCTTCCTCCTCAGAGTGCGGATTGCCGTAGCTGCCCCAGCAGAGCGCAGCCCAGGAGACACTCTGCATGGGGAGCAGAACGTGAGTGAGCGACCGCCATTGCTGCTGGGAGCGGGGGGGCGCCCTGGTCCCGGCTCCACTAAGTGCAGGCTCGAGGAAGCGCACCAGCCTCGATGCGGTGAGATATGCGGCGGACACTGAGGAAGCAAGCTGTCTTGTTCAGTCCCATCCGGGGCTGGTTTCTGAGGGGTTCCGGCCGTCTGAGACCCATTGCTGCTGGGTGGAGAGGACTGGACCTGGGCGACCTTGCGGGGTGCTACCGGTGCTAAGGGCCTCCTGTGAGCTCTAGCGGAGGAGAAGTGCGGATCGGCGGATCGGCGGGATGCGCCTGTGGCCGGCGACTGCTGGGGTGGCCCCATACTCGGGGTCGGACGGCTGTGCAGAGAGCATCGAGGACCCGAGTGCTGACTAAGGCCGCTACCGGCTGGGATCCTTGGTGAAGGTGCGTAACAAGGGGAACCCCAGACCCGTCACTAGGCGGCATCCCGGTTGGAGCTCGGCTCGCTGGGCTAGCACCATGGGTAAATCCAAGGCCAAGCCTGCCGCCTCGGGTCACGAGCCAGCGGAGGCGCCCACCGGCTCGTCGCGGGGGGCTGCGGATGACCCTGTACAACGGCAGCTCCGGGAGATATTGACGGCCATAACGGACATGAAAACCACCCTCCACCAGGACATTACCACGGTGTCGGTTGAGCTGGGACTGCTGCGCGATGAGCACAAGAAACTGGCAAGTAGGGTCAAGGACACTGAAACTAGTATAGCAGAGTTACTCCCGGCTAGAGCGGACACGGCCCAGCAGTTGCAAGGGCTCACGACAAGGGTGGCCGCCCTGGAACGTAGGGCGGATGATGCGGAAGGGAGGAACAGACGGAACAACGTCCGAGTGGTAGGTCTGCCGGAGGGAGTGGAGGGGAACAATATGGTGGGGTACCTTGAACCATGGCTCAAAACTGTAGTGGCCCCGGAGGGTCTATCTGGTTTCTACACCCTGGAGCGAGCTCATAGGGTCCCAGCCCGTCCCCTTGAGCCGGGAAGGCCCCCGCGGCCGGTAATTGCCCGCCTCCTTCACTACCGTGATCGAGACCTGCTGCTACAAAGGGCACGGACTGTGGGCCCATTCGCAGTGGGGAACAGCAGGGTGACGCTGTTCCCAGATTACACACTGGAGGTTCAATGCCGTAGGGCCTCGTACTTGGAGATTAAGAAAGTTATGCGAAAGGAGAACTTGCAGTATTCCCTCCTGTTTCCGGCGCGCATCCGTGTCACCCTAGATGACTCCTCTCATTTCTTTGACTCTCCTGCGGAGGCCTGGGAGTGGTTGGAATGATACACAGGCGGACTGTCAGCTGCGGATCGGCGGGGACGGTCGCAGCCCCGCGGCGGGCTGTCTGGCAGAACTGGGTTGCGCCGGCGGAGACGGAGTGCCCGAGCGGGGCCCTCGATGGCGCAGGCGGGATTGGAGCGAGCAGCAGCCGTGAGAGCGGTGGAGTCAGTGTCGGGATTGCCCAGCCCGCCATCACGGGACGAGGAGGATGGCTCCGCTGAGAGTTCGGCAGAGAGCGGCGCGGATGACTCTTCGACTCACAGTACAAGACTCCCGGTGATCACGCCTCAGAGCGTAGATGAAATAATCTGAACATATGCTGGGTGGTTTGGGTATACATTGGGTGTATTGTTGTGCTCGAGTGCCTACGGGCGGGTTGGGAGTCCACCGGGAGGGTTGTCCTTCTCTAGGCGGTTGATGTTGGCTCGCTGGTGGAAGAGCCCACCCTGGGCCAGCTATGTTCACCCCTACCTCTGAAGTAGTCAGAGGACTAGCCGTTAAGTTGCATTTTGTTTGGATGGGTACTAGTTTTGAGGTAACTGTCCTTGGGAGGGGGGTGAGGGTGTTGGGGGGTGTTTTTAGGGGTCTCCGGCGTGACCATAATGGGCTGACTTTAAGGCGCTGGACATTTTATGTACCATGGGGACACTGACGGACCTAAAGAGTATCACGTGGAACGTACGGGGTTTACACACCATGAACCGGCGACACAAGATACACGCATACCTAGTGAGGAGGGGGGTGCACGTGGCGTTTTTACAGGAGACACACATTGCGGGGGGTGAGGGAATGGCCCTCCGCCGTCGATGGAGGGGGCAGGTATACCACACCTCCTACTCTGCATTCGCGCGAGGGGCTTTGGTCTGGATCAGGGCTGGGGTCCCATTCCAAATGGTGCAGCAAGTGGTAGATCCGGAGGGGCGCTATGTTCTAGTGCAGGGAAGGCTGGATGGGAGGGACGTCACACTGGGTAGTATTTACGCCCCAAATACCGAGCAACAGGCCTTCTTCGCTTCCCTGTCCCATAAGCTGTCCTCCTTTTTATCTGGTCCAATCATGCTTGGGGGAGACTTTAATTCAGTTGTAGATATTGATCTCGATAGGTCCCATCCACCGCTACTATCGGCGCCCTCAGCTGCGGCCGCCAGGGCCCGTAGCGCATGGCAAGCAAACTGGGGGTTATTGGACACCTGGAGGGAACGGCACCCAGACGACAGGGATTATTCCTACTTCTCCTCGCTCCATGAACTACACGTGCGGCTGGACGCAGTGCTGTGCTCCCCGATATTCACATGGTGGTGCAGCACAGTGAGTATTTAACCAGAACGCTGTTGGATCATAATCCCCTGCTGTTGCGCCTGTGCTGGGCCCCGCGGCGCCCGGAGATCTCGGCGTGGAAGCTAAATCCGGAACTGTTAGAGGACCCGGTATTTCAGGAGGCGATTGGTAAAGGGGTCACCCAGTATTTTCAAGAGAATGCGGATACGGCCTCCTCGTTGGAGGTAGAGTGGGATGCCTTCAAAGTGGTAGCAAGGGGGCTTTGTATTGCGCAGAAGATTGGGGTACGGAGGGTCCTCCTTCAGGACATAGATGCTGCGGATCAGCACCTGCGTGATCTGGAGCGTGCTGGCCCGGAGCACCCGGAGGGGCAGGGGGACTTGTTGGAGGCCCGTGAGGCAGTGACAGTGGGGGTAGAGAGGCTGCGTTGCTACGACCATAAGCGATATCTGACCAGGGCACATGCGGAGCGTGACAAGTCTGGTGCATTGCTGGCGTGGCTGGCGAATCCCCGGCAGCAGTCGGGCCCCGTATTAGCACTAACTGACCCATCGGGGGAGGTGTGCTATACCCAACAAGGCATAAATTCTATCTTCGCAGGCTATTATGAGCAACTGTATGCCAGTAGAGTAGACCTCGATGAAGCCCACCTGGGGAGATTCTTAGCTGGTGGGGACTTACCGGCTCTAACCAAGGGGTAGGCGGATCTGCTGGGTCAGGACGTAACGATCGGAGAGGTCCGGACCGCGATCAAGCACATGGCGCGGAAGAAGTCTCCGGGAGTGGACGGTCTTCCCATTGAATTTTATGCAAACTATATCGACGTCCTGGCCCCCCGACTGGTGTCCTTGTACAATAAGTCGAGGGCTGTGGGTAGACTTCCCCCCACGATGCGAGAGGCGTTGATAGTACCGCTGTTGAAACCCAGGAAATCCTCCTCCGATGTGACTGCTTACCGCCCGCTGGCAATGCTTACGACCGATTATAAGGTCTTGAGCCGGATATTAGCCTCGCGGCTTCTGCCCTACATGACTAGACTGGTGCATGGAGACCAGGCAGGGTTTATTCCCACACGGAACACGGCTGGTAACGTTCGACGCCTCCTCCGGGTGTTAGAGGCTGCGTCGCAAGTAGCGCCTACTGCTGCCATTTTCTCGGTCGACATAGAAAAGGCCTTTGACAGCCTGGAATGGCCGTATTTATTTCAGGTCTTACGTGCCTTTGGCCTAGGAGATCGCTTTGTGACATGGACATCTCTCTTATATAGGGACTCCACGGCCCGAACTAGAACGGGAGGGCTGATATCCGCCCCCTGTGTGGTGGGTAGAGGGACGCGCCAGGGGTGCCCTCTATCGCCGTTGCTGTTCACCCTGGTCATAGAGCCGTTGGCGGCTCAGGCTCGGACGGGGAGTTGGTTCGGGGGGCTCCGGGTGAAAGACGATGCGCACTACATAGCGCTATATGCGGATGACCTCCTCCTGTTTTTAAATAATACACAGGGCGACCTGGTGGGAGCCAAGAGGCTGCTTAGTTGTATCAAGGAGCTGGCAGGCCTGAAGGTGAACTGGGCTAAGTCGTGTCTCTTTCCAGTCTCCAAGTTAGCAGGGGGCCCCCAGACTACAGAGGGGGTTCGGTGGGAATATACCTGTATAGGATACTTGGGGACGCAAATATACCATGACCGCGCAGACTTAGTGGAGGGCAACATTGGCAGGGCGATACGTGGTCTTCGGGGCAGTATGGATTTCTGGCAAACGTTGCCACTGTCCCTGATGGGGAGGGTGGCACTTCTTAAGATGGTGGCGCTCCCCCGGTTGCTATATTATTTTAGAACGCTGCCAGTCTGGATCCCGGCGTCACTGTTTAAACGACTCCAACAGATGATCACGGGGTTCCTATGGAATGCCGGTCGGCGGCGAGTAGCTTTACAGAAGTTGATGAGACCGCGGGGAGAGGGCGGGTTGGCGGTTCCAGATCTGGAGACCTATTATTTAGCCGCCCAGCTCCAATGGCTGACCCAGACGGTGGCTCACGAGTTCCGAGGAATTGGGGAGGGTGCGGCTGGGCGGACTCCCGCTTCTATCCTAGCCCGGATTATCCTACAGCAACCGCTTCGCATCGGGGATCTGTCCACTGAGGTGCAGACCTATCGGTTGTGTTGGAATAAGAGTCAAAGGAGGGCGCGGATCGCCTACCCATACGCACCAGAGATACCACTCATGATGTGCCAGCAGCTGCCGCATGGGGGCGACTGGTCGGCATTAACAGGGTGGAGCGAGGCGGGCTTGACGGCGATGGGGGATCTGTACGAAGATGGTGTGCTGTTGCCCTACGACTCTGTCTGTGAGCGTTATGGCCTACCGCGGGGGGATTACTTGCTTCATGCGGCCTTAGTATCGGCTATTCAGCGCCGGTGGAGGAGTGGGTTATCGGAGCCGCAGACCTCATTGGTCTGCCAGTATGTGGTGCTGGCAGCGGGCACCGTTAAAGCGGTCACATGCTTGTATCGGCGAATGACTAATGAACGGTTGGTCCCCCTCGAAAGGTTGAAACAGCGATGGGAGGAGGATATTGGAAGGGACATACCCGATAAAGCGTGGGCTGAACTGCTCGAGCGCCCTTGGAAGTGTTCTAGAAACGCCCGTTTCCAGCAGATCCAATATTTTATTTTACACCGAGCTTATCTAACCCCAGCTATGGTTCAATGCTACTTTCACACTACTATGGCGCCCTGCCCCCGCTGTCGTGCGGAGGGGGCTGATCTTTGCCATATGCTTTGGGGTTGCCCACAGATCAGGGCTTACTGGGAGGAGGTGTGGTCGTTGCTCTGTACCATCACAGGCAGGGAGTTCGAACTTGATATGGGCCCATGCTTGTTGAACTGGTTTCCCCACACCTCCAAGACAAAAATAACCAGTAAATTTATAGACCTAGGTGCTAGCCAAACGGGAATTTACTGCTAATTGGAAGTCGCAGTGGGGACCGAGATTGAAGAAATGGAGGGCGGAATTTACCAGGTGGGCAGATTGTGAGACGGTCCTTCGGGTGCAGGCGGCTACCCGCGCTCATAGCGATAGGGCGCTGGATTTGGCCCGGGCCTGGGGCGCACTGACAGAACTTTTGAAGGCTGCTGGCTCTGAGACAGATGCGGCCTCAGAAATGGAGGAGGGGCAGGTCCTTCCTTCCCCTGGGTTGAGTTAGGAGTGCGGGGTAGAGTCGGACATTGTTGTATTTGGGTTGCCGGTGCTCCTGTGTTGGGAAAGCTTGTGGGGTAGAGTGGAAGAAGTGGGTGCCTTGACATGTATCCACTCAATAAGTCATGCCGGAGGGGGGGAAGGGAAGGGGATGGGGGGCGAGTGGAGGGTCAAAGTATAGGGTAGTAGCTAGGTTTTGGTTTACTGGTATCGATAGCACCAAGGAGCCTTGTGAGTGAAGCATCCGTGAATTATACCTGAGCATGCTGCCGGAAGGTGGACACTGGCTGGAGGAATTACAGGGGACTACTCCACAGGGTTGTAGGGGGAGCTATACCACTGTTAGTACAGATTAGAATTGACGGTACGAAGCTGTGCCTTGCTATGCCTCCTGTAGTGCTGGGCTTTGATCGCATTGTTTGTATGAATGTTCTGAAAAGCAAATAAAAATACATTTAAAAAAAATTTAAAAAAAATGAGGTGGAGCCAGCATTGTGGAAGGCAAGTACAGCCCTGGAGCACTTTGTTGACAGGAGTCCTTCTCTTCATTCACTGTGCAGGGCATAGACATCAGCCGCTCCCAAGGGGGTGGAGCCAGCATTGTGGAAGGCAGGCACAGCCCTATTCAGGTCCCAGGTGCAACTCCTCCCACCCATCTAGATGCAGATCTCTCTATTCACCACTGGGGCACCTCACCCTGTCTCCTGGAATTCCCCAGCCCTGTCACTCAAACTCTAGACAAAGGAATACACACAACCTAGCAGAGGCAGGTTTGAATGGTTAGACAAGAAAATGCCTACTTTCTAAAAGTGGCATTTTCAAACAGAGAATGTTAAAACCAACGTCAATAAAAGATGTATTTTATCATCCTGAGTTCAGGCATACTAAACTCGAATTGCTACCATGTTCTCTGAGTCAGTTAAGATTATAAACATGTTATAATCTAACAGCCCATTCTGGCCTATGGAGAACAGGTAGCCTTGCAATAGTGAAAAACGAAAATGGATGTAATTCACTATTAGAACATGCCACACACACCAGAGCATGTCCTACCTTATCCTTACACTGCACCCTGCCATTGGGCCCACCATAGGGGTGTCTGATATGAAGAAAAGGGAAGGTTTAGGGACTGGCAAGTGGGTGCACTTGCCCAGTCAGCATGACAGTACCAGACTGCACGCAGGCTCTGCAATGGCAGACTTTAGACACATGTTTACAGGCTGCTTCTGTGGGTGGCACAACCAGTGCTGCAAGCCCACCAGCAGTATTTGGATTACAAGCCCTATGCACTACTGGTGCGCTGTACTAGAGTCTGACAAGTAAACCAAACCAACCAATTATGGAATCACAAATCATACATTAATTTCCAATAGGTAGCACTTGCACTGTGGCACTGGACAGCAGTGGCACAGTGCCCTGAGCAACTAACACCAGCAAGAATAAATGCGGCAACAGCAAAAAATGGAAGGGAGACCCACGCCAATGTGCCAGATCTAACAAGCACCCTCTGCCCTACCCCGCCTAATCATTTTGTTGTACCATTCTAGCACCGATGGCGGCTTAGCGGTCTTCCACCTCAAGGTAATGTTTTGCTTGGCTAGGATTAAGGCCAGGTTAGCAAATTTATTAATAGGGCTTCCCTTCTTTCCTTTTGAGCTCAACCCCAATAGGCAATATTCTAGTGAGTCATTATTTCGCATCGGGCGGCGTCATTTATTATCTTATATACCAATGACTAATAGTGTCTTAATCTTGGGCAACTCCACAACATATGTATTAACTCCGCATCTGATGAGTGACAGCGGGAACAACTATCTACTATGTCTGGAAACATGGAATTCAGCCTGTGTGGAGTCAGATAGGCCCCATGGATAATCATGAGCTGTATAAATTTAAACTTAGGGTTCCTGGATACTTTCCTTGGATATTCCAACAGAGTGTCCCATTCTTTATCGGAGATATCGGAGAGTGCACGACCCACGTCCATGGTCCATTTGTCACGGAGGGGCTAGAGTGACACTGCTGCAACCGGACGAATCCCCTGGTATAGCCATTTTGTCAAATGGCTACCGTTTCCCATCAAATATTGCATATTGAGTAGTGCATGTGCCCAAGTGGTGCGTATGCAGGGAGAAATGTTTGCATGCAGAAGAAACAATGTATTCGGCACCCCATGTTCTCGTACAAGACAACATGTGGCATCAGGGCACCGTCCGTGAAGAACATGCCCACCGTCCTTACACCTGCATCCCCTCAAACCAATATTCTCTTACTGTTAACAGTTCCTAACTGGGAGTGAAGTCCCAAAAGGGGGATATTAGGGGCTTAAAGGGGATCTGTCTTCGTGTATTGCAAAGCACTTCTCCAGTATAGTAATGCAACTCTCAGTAAGTGGGGTACGGTTCGAGGAATCTAGCTATTAGGTAGTAAGAGTGTATGTAATTCCCCATGTTCCCATGACTGACGAGTCATAGCAATCTCTTATAGATAACGGTCTGCCACCCAGTTAGCCAGCCATTGTAATTGGCAATACGTTTTCAAATCCGGTGCTCCCATTCCCCCTTGTTTCGTGTCCAATTCAACTGCGCCCCATCCCCCATATCAATTCTATCAATAGGGAGTCTAATAATTTGAATACCTGCACTGGGACGATGATGGGTAAATTAGTGAAGCAGTATAATAACCTAGGGAGCAGCACCATTTTGGCAATAGCCACTCTACCCGCCAACGATAGGGGCAGGGAGGTCCAGAATTGTATTTGGGGTTTGAGCGCAGCTATAGCACGTTTTAAGTTATCATCTAAAATATCCTCTGTGTCTCTGTATATCTGAATTCCCAGATATTTGAAGGTAACAGGTGCTGTCTGAAACGTCCAATTACCAAAGCGTATGGGGTCTTTATGTGTTATATCAGCATAAAACATATACATAGGACTTGTTCTCATTTATAGAGAGACCAGAAAGCCATTGGAATGTATCAAAAATAGTAGGTATGGGTTATAGTCCTCATCTAGATTATTGAGACATAATATTAAATCATCCGCATATGCTGAAATGATATGTATACTGGTTCCCATTTTTATCCCTTTGTGTCCTGCCAAATTTCGAAGTTTATGTAGGAGAGGCTCTAAGGCCAAGATAAATAATAAGGGTGACTGTGGGCAACCTTGTCTGGTACCCCCACACTATTCTATATTGCTGCGAAATATGAGTTCCTGTACATGCGCATGCCATGGGGTTCGTGTACAGTAGCCTCACCCAGCTTACATATTCTTCCAGTGTGCCAAATCTCGAAAGGGTGTATAACATATTTTGCCAGTGTAGGGAATCAAAGGCTTGACGAAGATCAAGCGAAATGCATCCCTCTACAGTAACTGTTGCAGGTGTATGAGTCATTATTTGTTGCAATCTCCTAATATTAAGAGCCGTACTTCTTCCTGGTACAAAGCCGCATTGATCAATGTGTATCAATTGAGGGATAAACTGAAAAAGTCTATTCGCCAATAACTTACTCAGGATTTTATAATTCCGTATTTAAAAGTGAGAGGGGTCTGTAACCTGCCATATCTATACTATCTCTTCCTGGTTTTCAGGAGCGAGACCCCCATTGCTTGTAACGTGGTAAGGGGTCACCAGGACATCGATATATCTTCCTAAAAGCAGGGGTCTTGTGGAGCGATGTAACAGGGTGATAATGGAGATTATTCAGCTATCTTTGGTGAATGGTTTGGACTGGATGTTGGAAGTGAGGAAGTTGTTATGGGCAATCCGTCCTACCCCTAATTCAGAAACTAAGGGTTCACCATTTATTTTGATGAAAGGGTCAAAGTTGAAACGCATTTGGATGCAGGAGGAAAGAGTGTTTGAAAGTGTGAGAGAAAGGAGGAAGGTTGCTCAAATCAGGTATGTGTGGAGTGCTTCTAAAAAACTGGTGATGAATGAAGGTGACATGTTTCGGGTTAGGATCATTGGTGTTGCAAAGGAGGTAATCGTTTTTTTCAGCCCCAAGAGAGTAGTGAGAGCGGAAACACTTACTGTGACCTTGAATGATGGTAGGTGTTGTATCAAGGAGAGAATATCTTTGGTGCGGGTGTTGGTGGACGGGATGTTCCTACTATGCATGGATCACAAGCAGTTGCGGTTAGAAGGTCATCCAAGAAACGTATTATGCCTCTTAAGTTTCATGATTACAAACACAATCAGCTTTCGTACTTTCATGATATGTGATTTTTAAGTAAAGGCATTTCCTATTAGTTATTGTCGAAATTATACTGTTGTATATGTTAATGTCTATGTAATTTATATTAGTTTATTTTCTTATATGCTTGTAAGGGGGAAGATGTGTTGGATTCCTATTGGAATTCTAAGTCACAATGGGTGGAACGTGTTGGTTTGAATTGCAGGGCTAATAAGCAGTGAATGCGACCTGCCGTCCTTGCCAGCAGAGTACTAAGGAGCAAAATAAACCTACGTGCCCAGAGGCTTCCTTTCACCTGCCTCTTACCTCCTTGAAGACCATTTCTCCACAGCTTTCTTCCAAGTCATTTTCAATCCAACAAGACAAGCATGCATTGTGGTTCCACATCCCTTGGTTAAAGAATGTTTCTTCTTCAAGCAAGTAAACAATCACACTTGAGCATGTGGCCAGGAAAGAACCTACAGCATCGTGGAAGGGGATGCAGCCCTGGGATGCCATGCCGTATGCACACTAGCAAGAACACTAAGAGTATAAGAGGCCCAATACCACACACATTAACCAGACAAGGAATCCAGTGCAGCAGTGAGTACATTCTTGCTGCCTGCAGCCGCTTACCATTTGTCTGCCATTCTTACTGCACACATCTCGTTTACTGCTGCTCATTCCAAGGGCAGGGCTTGAAGTGGAGGAGAGGCAGAAACAGACAGGCCTTTTATTCAAATGGGCATTTCCCCACTGGGCAGGAGCCCTTGGAGGTCAGTTTTGAAAGTCAACAGCCTCTACTGGCACCCAGCTCTCCGAAATTATTCGCAGCAAGCATGGGGAGGCTTCAAGAGACAGAGAGAGGGAAGATAAAGGAAGAGGGCAAACAATCACACAGAGAGAACAGAGAGAGAGGAGAGTAGGAGAGAGAGAATGGATGGATGGAAAGAGAGAAAGCACATGCAGAGACAAAGGCAGCAGGACTGGTTTGAGCATTTTTGCCCGGGATGCTTTTGGTTCCTGCATCAAGCCCTGGTGAGGGATAAAGGAGTGGATGTGGCCTAAGAAGCAGAGCAGCCAACCTTGGAACAGTGGAAACTGGGGAACCTGGTCAAATTTTAGCACCATGGCTCAACATCCTGTGATTCTGGGCAAATCACTTAATCTCCCCCGCCTACAAAAAATAATGTGTCCTTGTGCAATGTGACTGGTTCTCATGTAAAGCACTGAAATACCTTCAGTTTGAGTTTGCGCAATAAAAACTGCAATAAAAAGAAGGAACTCCTAAGCAGCAGCTACTGTGTTTCTTTGTTGCCAATCAGGGCTGGAACAGACATGAGTAACACCTAGGAACACCAGTCTGTGCTACGTGAACTCCCATCCCACCTTGGGCGGGTCACCTGGCTGCTGTGAACAGGTATGGTATTGTGAAACTTTGCCTTGTGTGAAGCCATGAAAATTCTCCCTACTTAAAGAAGGGCGCAGTTTCCCAACTTCCTGACTGTAGCCTTTCACTTCAAAAGGTCTTCCTATTCTATAAATATACATGAGATTAATTCCATGCCAAAACAAGCACTGGCAAAGTCAATAGGTCTCACCTTTTGCGCTTTTTGCAGATGCTGAACAGCATCACCAAAAATCAAACAGTTTGAGCCAAACAGCCAAAGCAGCCAACTTTGAAACTGGGGAACTAGGTTTGAGTCCCAGCCTCAGCTCAACATCTTGATATTCTGGGCAAATCACTTAATCTTCCCATGCATAAGAATAATGTGTAATTTAATCTGGTGTTCATGTAAAGTGCTTTGTTGGCCTAAGGCCAAGATTACACTATATAAAATTGCAAAAATAAATAAGCGATGTGATGTTTAATGCAGGTTTTGAAAAATTATAACCACCATGTTTTTTTCCCCAAACTTTGCTACCTACGGAAATTGTGCAAAGCTTTGAGAAAGCATCACAAAATTCGGTAAAGACAATGTTCACAACTTTCTGCACCCCTATTGCGGACCACAGCATGAAAAAAATATACAAAATGTTAGCCTTTTCCTTCATATTCATAGTTTGGAGTTAGATCTGTTTATTTCTTCGCTTTGCTGTTGTTGCAGCTGGCAAAAGTGAGAAAAAGCGGCAAACAGGACCCTATTAGACATCTTGTGAGACGATGCCAACTGCTGTCCAGGGGGCTTTGCCCGTGTTCGGCTATGGCTCAGACCCCATCATATCACCCACGTCAACCCTTTCCACTGTGACATCTTCATCCTTGCACTCCTTTATCGCAGTAGGCACAGGCCGTAGAAGAGCTCTGCTTGTTTTGTTGTGATTTCCACTAGAGGCTGAATGGCACCTTGAGTTAATCCAGTGGGGGGAGCCCGGCCAGATGATTTATCTGCGGTTTTATGTTTGAAGATCTACATGGGTTGTGCAGCTCAGTATAGGAAAGTCATAATGATAAGTATCTGCTTCTACCACAAAACACCATCGTAGACTCAGTCACAGCTGCTGCTAGGACACCCTACGACTACACAATGCTGCTCCGCATTACCGGAACAAACATACCGCGGGAGGTGGGGGAGCGGCCAGCAGCCAGGACAGGGCGGCAAGCATCCACAGGCTCGCTCGTGTAATGTTCCTGTGCCTACTTGAAAAACAAGCATTTGCAATGCAATCGGTCTCGCCCATGGGACCTTATATGTATTTAGCTTTGCAGCACATTAGCATGGGTGCTGAAACATCTACTGTTGTTTAACATGGAGGGAAAGTAAACACCAAACTACGTGACTCGCCAGGTTTGGGAACACATGGAGAGAAATATTGTATCTGCATAGATTTGAGGGATTTGAATTCCAGAATTTGGGCTGACCATCATCCCCTGCCCAACATCAACCAAATGCTGTTTCGGATGTATGACGTTACAACGCACACTTTTACAACGCATGCACTTACAACGCATTTTTTACAACGCAAAATCCATTACAACGCACTACACTTACAACGCATGACACTACAACGCATTTTTAAAAACTACCTTTACAACGCATACCATTACAACGCATAATATTAAATTGCATTTAAGGTAAGTGTTAGATAGTATAGGGGTAAAAATTACTATTCTAACTCCAGGGGGTGCAACAGTAGGGTAAGTGTTGGATAGTATAGGGGTAAAAATTACTATTCTAACTCCAGGGGGTGCAACAGTAGGGTAAGTGTTGGATAGTATAGGGGTAAAAATTACTATTCTAACTCCAGGGGGTGCAACAGTAGGGTAAGTGTTGGATAGTATAGGGGTAAAAATTGCTATTCTAACTCCAGGGGGTGCAACAGTAGGGTAAGTGTTGGATAGTATAGGGGTAAAAATTGCTATTCTAACTCCAGGGGGTGCAACAGTAGGGTAAGTGTTGGATAGTATAGGGGTAAAAATTGCTATTCTAACTCCAGGGGGTGCAACAGTAGGGTAAGTGTTGGATAGTATAGGGGTAAAAATTGCTATTCTAACTCCAGGGGGTGCAACAGTAGGGTAAGTGTTGGATAGTATAGGGGTAAAAATTACTATTCTAACTCCAGGGGGTGCAACAGTAGGGTAAGTGTTGGATAGTATAGGGGTTTCTCGTGAAAGGTGCCACAGTGTTTTCCACTTTGGACCTGGCCTCTGCCTGCAATCAGGTTGTTTTGGAGTGAGAATCACAGCTTTCAGCCTCTTTTATTACTCCTGAAGGGGCTTTTCAAAATCAAGAGGATGCCCGTTGGGTTGGCTTCTGCAGTATTTCAGTGTTTGATGGATAACATGTTTAGTGATGTGGAAGGGGTTAAATGTTTCAAAGACGATTTATTGGTGTATTCGAACAACTTGTCAGAGCATGATAGGAAACTGGCTTCAGTTTTGACCATACTGGCGGAGAAGGGTGTAACTCTAAAAGCAGAAAAGTGTAACTTTGGAATGGAAAGTGTAGAACATTTAGGACATTAATTGTCTGCAAAGGGTGTAGAACCAAATGAAAACTTGGTAAGGGCTATCGTTGGAGTCCCCATCCCTGAAGGAAAAGATCAGTTAAGATCTTTTATGGGTCTTATCGAATGTTATGCATGATTTATTCCTAGGTGTGCTGAGAGAACACATGCTTTACGGACCCTTCTTAAAAAGGGTCAGAGATATGTATGGGATGAGGAGGGTGATCGTTAGTTTGAGGACATTGAGTGTTTAGTTGCTGAAGCTATTCCTCTCAAGCCCTTCAATACTATGGATGCCAGCATTGTAGTCACGGATGCCAGACAGTATCAGCTAGGGGCTGTCCGTATACAAAGAAGAAATGGGAAAGATGAAGTTGTTGATTTTGCTAGTCAGAGATGAAGGGGAGCTGAAGCATCTTATTCTGTAGTGGAGCGTGAAGCGTTAGCTTGTTGGTGGGGCATTGATCATTTCAGGCAGTATTTGTGGGGATCTCAGTTTGAAGTACGGGTGGACCACAATGAGGGCAGGTAGATCTTCGCCAAAAATATCCAAATGGCAATACTGGTTACAGAATTATTGCTTTCGGATGGTGTAAATTCCAGGTGTGAGGAAGGTAATGGCAGACTGCTTGTCGAGGTTACCTTTGTAGTGTGAAAGTCAGAAGCATGAGACATCCTGGAAAGATGAGGATTATATTTTAGTTGATGGATTGTCTTATGCAGTTCAAGAAACAATTTCTGGTGTGGGTAGGGGATTTGCAACAGGATGATACTTTGAGACATGTGATGACTTATGTTGGATCTGGATGGCCGGTTAGGAAATTGTCAGATGCTATGTTTGATGCTTTCAGACATATTGTCCCAGAGCTTTCAGCGGTCAAGGGTCTTTTGTACAGGTTGGATATTTTGGTGGTTCCTGATGAGTTGAAACCTAAAGTGGTATCTTTGGCACACGAAGGTCCTATTTGGATGAGTGCCATGAAAAGGAGCGTTAGGGACATGTGTTGGTGGCCGGGAATGTACAGAGATGTTGAACATTTTGTCAGGGATTGTATTCATTGTGTGGCCAGTGATAAATCGCAAGTGGTGTGGGTATCGTTCCAGTGCCTGATAAAGTATGGTCCAAGTTGGCCTTAGATATAATTGGTCCTCTGGGTGTAAGCAACACCCAAGTCAAGTATGTAATTGTGATAGTTGATTATCATTCAAGATGGCCTGATGTGGCGTTTGTGAACAACATTACTTCACATCATATGCTGTGAATAATGTGCTGGAAAAGTTGTTTTTGCATGAAGGGGTGCCTGATAAAATTATATCTGACAATGAGCCATAGTTTGTATCCTTGAAGTTTGAGGAGTTCCTTAGGGAATTTGGCATAAAACACACCAGGACATCGATATATCTTCCTAAAAGCAATGGTCTTGTGGAGCGTTGTAACAGGGTGAAAAAATCAGACTATTCAGCTGTCTTTAGCGAATGGTTTGGACTGGATGTTGGAAGTGAGGAAGTTAGTATGTGCAATCCGTACTACCCCTATTTCCTAAACTAAGGTTTCACCGTTTATTTTGATGAAAGGTAGAGTACCAGGGTCATTGTTGAGCCGCATTTGGATGCAGGAGGAAAGAGTGTTTGAAAGTGTGAGAGAAAGGAGGAAGGTTGCTCAAATCAGGTATGTGTGGAGTGCTTCTAAAAAACTGGTGATGAATGAAGGTGACATGTTTCGGGTTAGGATCGTTGGTGTTGCAAAGGAGGTAATCGTTTTTTTCAGCCCCAAGAGAGTAGTGAGAGCGGAAACACATACTGTGACCTTGAATGATGGTAGGTGTTGTATCAAGGAAAGAATATCTTTGGTGCGGGTGTTGGTGGACGGGATGTTCCTACTATGCATGGATCACAAGCAGTTGCGGTTAGAAGGTCATCCAAGAAACGTATTATGCCTGTTAAGTTTCATGATTACAAACACAATCAGCTTTCGTACTTTCATGATATGTGATTTTTAAGTAAAGGAATTTCCTATTAGTTATTGTCGAAATTATACTGTTGTATATGTTAATGTCTATGTAATTTATATTAGTTTATTTTCTTATATGCTTGTAAGGGGGAAGATGTGTTGGATTCCTATTGGAATTCTAAGTCACAATGGGTGGAACGTGTTGGTTTGAATTGCAGGGCTAATAAGCAGTTGATGCGACCTGCCGTCCTTGCCAGCAGAGTACTAAGGAGCAAAATAAACCTACGTGCCCAGAGGCTTCCTTTCACCTGCCTCTTACCTCCTTGAAGACCATTTCTCCACAGCTTTCTTCCAAGTCATTTTCAATCCAACAAGACAAGCATGCATTGTGGTTCCACATCCCTTGGTTAAAGAATGTTTCTTCTTCAAGCAAGTAAACAATCACACTTGAGCATGTGGCCAGGAAAGAACCTACAGCATCGTGGAAGGGGATGCAGCCCTGGGATGCCATGCCGTATGCACACTAGCAAGAACACTAAGAGTATAAGAGGCCCAATACCACACACATTAACCAGATAAGGAATCCAGTGCAGCAGTGAGTACATTCTTGCTGCCTGCAGCCGCTTACCATTTGTCTGCCATTCTTACTGCACACATCTCGTTTACTGCTGCTCATTCCAAGGGCAGGGCTTGAAGTGGAGGAGAGGCAGAAACAGACAGGCCTTTTATTCAAATGGGCATTTCCCCACTGGGCAGGAGCCCTTGGAGGTTAGTTTTGAAAGTCAACAGCCTCTACTGGCGCCCAGCTCTCCGAAATTATTCGCAGCAAGCATGGGGAGGCTTCAAGAGACAGAGAGAGGGAAGATAAAGGAAGAGGGCAAACAATCACACAGAGAGAACAGAGAGAGAGCAGAGTAGGAGAGAGAGAATGGATGGATGGAAAGAGAGAAAGCACATGCAGAGACAAAGGCAGCAGGGCTGGTTTGAGCATTTTTGCCCGGGATGCTCTTGGTTCTTGTGTCAAGCCCTGGTGAGGGATAAAAGAGTGGATATGGCCTAAGAAGCAGAGCAGCCAACCTTGGAACAGTGGAAACTGGGGAACCTGGTCAAATTTTAGCACCATGGCTCAACATCCTGTGATTCTGGGCAAATCACTTAATCTCCCCCGCCTACAAAAAATAATGTGTCCTTGTGCAATGTGACTGGTTCTCATGTAAAGCACTCAAATACCTTCAGTTTGAGTTTGCGCAATAAAAACTGCAATAAAAAGAAGGAACTCCTAAGCAGCAGCTACTGTGTTTCTTTGTTGCCAATCAGGGCAGGAACAGACATGAGTAACACCTAGGAACACCAGTCTGTGCTACGTGAACTCCCATCCCACCTTGGGCGGGTCACCTGGCTGCTGTGAACAGGTATGGTATTGTGAAACTTTGCCTTGTGTGAAGCCATGAAAATTCTCCCTACTTAAAGAAGGGCGCAGTTTCCCAACTTCCTGACTGTAGCCTTTCACTTCAAAAGGTCTTCCTATTCTATAAATATACATGAGATTAATTCCATGCCAAAACAAGCACTGGCAAAGTCAATAGGTCTCACCTTTTGCGCTTTTTGCAGATGCTGAACAGCATCACCAAAAATCAAACAGTTTGAGCCAAACAGCCAAAGCAGCCAACTTTGAAACTGGGGAACTAGGTTTGAGTCCCAGCCTCAGCTCAACATCTTGATATTCTGGGCAAATCACTTAATCTTCCCATGCATAAGAATAATGTGTAATTTAATCTGGTGTTCATGTAAAGTGCTTTATTGGCCTAAGGCCAAGATTACACTATATAAAATTGCAAAAATAAATAAGCGATGTGATGTTTAATGCAGGTTTTGAAAAATTATAACCACCATGTTTTTTTCCCCAAACTTTGCTACCTACGGAAAGTGTGCAAAGCTTTGAGAAAACATCACAAAATTCGGTAAAGACAATGTTCACAACTTTCTGCACCCCTATTGCGGACCACAGCATGAAAAAAAAATACAAAATGTTAGCCTTTTCCTTCATATTCATAGTTTGGAGTTAGATCTGTTTATTTCTTCGCTTTGCTGTTGTTGCAGCTGGCAAAAGTGAGAAAAAGCGGCAAACAGGACCCTATTAGACATCTTGTGAGACGACGCCAACTGCTGTCCAGGGGGCTTTGCCCGTGTTCGGCTATGGCTCAGACCCCATCATATCACCCACGTCAACCCTTTCCACTGTGACATCTTCATCCTTGCACTCCTTTATCGCAGTAGGCACAGGCCGGAGAAGAGCTCTGCTTGTTTTGTTGTGATTTCCACTAGAGGCTGAATGGCACCTTGAGTTAATCCAGTGGGGGGAGCCCGGCCAGATGATTTATCTGCGGTTTTATGTTTGAAGATCTACATGGGTTGTGCAGCTCAGTATAGGAAAGTCATAATGATAAGTATCTGCTTCTACCACAAAACACCATCGTAGACTCAGTCACAGCTGCTGCTAGGACACCCTACGACTACACAATGCTGCTCCGCATTACCGGAACAAACATACCGCGGGAGGTGGGGGAGCGGCCAGCAGCCAGGACAGGGCGGCAAGCATCCACAGGCTCGCTCGTGTAATGTTCCTGTGCCTACTTGAAAAACAAGCATTTGCAATGCAATCGGTCTCGCCCATGGGACCTTATATGTATTTAGCTATGCAGCACATTAGCCTGGGTGCTGAAACATCTACTGTTGTTTAACATGGGGGGAAAGTAAGCACCAAACTACGTGACTCGCCAGGTTTGGGAACACATGGAGAGAAATATTGCCTTTCAGAGGGAAATGGTATACTCCAAAGCTCTATTTTTAATATAAAATCAGGGCCTTTGGTGGTCATATCATTGAAAATACAAGATTTAAAAAAATATTGTCTACGGGTGCTCATTAGTTAAACCCCACCAACCCAGTAGAAGACTCAGATCGACAGATGCCGCACTGGCAGCAGTGCCCGTCATCAAAAGATCCCGCTTCGGTGTTTGCTCCTTTGGTTTCAAGGCATTGAAGTTGTGAACACCCTGCCCCTTCACCTGAGACAAGATTTTGACCTCCTCGTGGGTTGTTTCCACTTTTGGTCCAGTATTTTTTCTTCCTTTTTCGGCAATTTTTCTCTCTTTCTCTTTTATGACCTCTGCATCTGGATAGGGCAATCCTATCATGGGGCGATCAGTTGGGAGCAACCATGACGCTTTAAAAACTTTTAACATGTAACATAACATTACAAGCATTTTCAAGAGCATACGCTCCCAGAAGGACCTCCCCTCACATGCAAAACTTAAACCACTCAGAGAAAACAAATGCAGCCTCTGCCCAACCATCTACACACTAGAAGTTCAATATTCTGCTGTGCCATCCAGATTTTCACTCACAACCAGACACTGAAAACACACTTCTGAACAAAATAACAGAAATCCTCAATGCATATTACAAAACCAATGTATTATCAATGATTTTGTCGAATTTGACAAGTTAGATCATCAAGTGCGATAAATCACCGTGCCAGATAATCAGGGACAGGTCTTTCTAGAGCCCTATTTGCTCTGCTTAAACGTTAAATGTATGTACATCGTTCTCTTATTGGATATTGTTTGATTAAAAAAAAAAAAATAGTTTTGGGGAATTGCTTCAAGGCTGAATGGCACCTTGAGTTAATCCAGTGGGGGGAGCCCGGCCAGATGATTTATCTGCGGTTTTATGTTTGAAGATCTACATGGGTTGTGCAGCTCAGTATAGGAAAGTCATAATGATAAGTATCTGCTTCTACCACAAAACACCATCGTAGACTCAGTCACAGCTGCTGCTAGGACACCCTACGACTACACAATGCTGCTCCGCATTACCGGAACAAACATACCGCGGGAGGTGGGGGAGCGGCCAGCAGCCAGGACAGGGCGGCAAGCATCCACAGGCTCGCTCGTGTAATGTTCCTGTGCCTACTTGAAAAACAAGCATTTGCAATGCAATCGGTCTCGCCCATGGGACCTTATATGTATTTAGCTATGCAGCACATTAGCCTGGGTGCTGAAACATCTACTGTTGTTTAACATGGGGGGAAAGTAAGCACCAAACTACGTGACTCGCCAGGTTTGGGAACACATGGAGAGAAATATTGCCTTTCAGAGGGAAATGGTATACTCCAAAGCTCTATTTTTAATATAAAATCAGGGCCTTTGGTGGTCATATCATTGAAAATACAAGATTTAAAAAAATATTGTCTACGGGTGCTCATTAGTTAAACCCCACCAACCCAGTAGAAGACTCAGATCGACAGATGCCGCACTGGCAGCAGTGCCCGTCATCAAAAGATCCCGCTTCGGTGTTTGCTCCTTTGGTTTCAAGGCATTGAAGTTGTGAACACCCTGCCCCTTCACCTGAGACAAGATTTTGACCTCCTCGTGGGTTGTTTCCACTTTCGGTCCAGTATTTTTTCTTCCTTTTTCGGCAATTTTTCTCTCTTTCTCTTTTATGACCTCTGCATCTGGATAGGGCAATCCTATCATGGGGCGATCAGTTGGGAGCAACCATGACGCTTTAAAAACTTTTAACATGTAACATAACATTACAAGCATTTTCAAGAGCATACGCTCCCAGAAGGACCTCCCCTCACATGCAAAACTTAAACCACTCAGAGAAAACAAATGCAGCCTCTGCCCAACCATCTACACACTAGAAGTTCAATATTCTGCTGTGCCATCCAGATTTTCACTCACAACCAGACACTGAAAACACACTTCTGAACAAAATAACAGAAATCCTCAATGCATATTACAAAACCAATGTATTATCAATGATTTTGTCGAATTTGACAAGTTAGATCATCAAGTGCGATAAATCACCGTGCCAGATAATCAGGGACAGGTCTTTCTAGAGCCCTATTTGCTCTGCTTAAACGTTAAATGTATGTACATCGTTCTCTTATTGGATATTGTTTGATTAAAAAAAAAAAAATAGTTTTGGGGAAAAAATAATATTGCTTCAGTGATGATGACTCCTAAACAGGTGCTGTTGTTTCTTCTGGACTGGGTGATCTAGACCCGTTTGTATTATCACTGAGTGATCTTTTCATTCATGTATTTTAATTAAATAATCGTGTGGATATTTGATATTATATCTAGTGTTATACCATATTTAATTCCATTATGCAGCTTCTGCATGGTTGTATTACCAGGGCCACTGAAATTAGGTGAATTTGCAGCTACAGCATTTTCAGCATAGGTGTGAATTTGCTGCACTTGACACACAATCCTTCATTTGCTTCATAAATTTGAACATTTGATTTTAACAAAAAAATGTTTTTAGATCAAAGCCTATAAAAAGTTACAAAAACACTGTCACATACACTGGACGAATCTTGGCCAAGCTTAACTTGTTACCTTAACGTAACTGATTGCTGAATTTAGGTGGTGTAACTAATGAAGTGCAGCGTGTAAAAAGTGACAAAATAATGTAGTTATAGTGCCACAAAGTATGTTGTATTACTGTGCTTAATTTACCTTTTCTTGGTGCCAAATTTAGTCAATCTTGCGATGACATACATTTTGGTCCTCCCTTGCCGCATAATTGCAGCCCGTATGACCATCACTATGAGAGGTAATCCAATGAGACTTAAGTGTGCCACCTTTAAAGCAATCAAATGCCCAGTTCTCGCAACACCTCCACTTTATTCTCAGTCACACTTCCCACCATATTCAAACAGTTATACGACCTACTATAATATCTTCGAAACCCTCAACAGCGTTTCCACTGCTATTTACTCCCGCATGCCAATTCACCCCTTTAAATGACATTCATAAATTTATAATCTACAACTTTTTTCATTCTGAAAGCTTGACACCGTCTATTGCATTAAATATGCCGCCCACTCCAAACCAAGTCAAGTATCACTTTATTCTGAGTCATGCACTCAAGACCATTTTTTAAAACCAGAAACCCATCAATTTCAGGCAAAACCATAATCAAAGATTCGGACATCTTGATGCCTCCATTCAGAAACCCCTTTATACACTCGTCAATTTGATAGCTTAACCTTTGCATCAATAACCATACACCGCCACATATTAGCCACTCATTCACCCATTCCGAATATGTAAATATTCCCTCGATAATGACAGACATATCCCCGCTCCTACCGCCTCTGCTGTCCCCAAGCAACACTCAATAGCATACATGAAGGTAACTGAACTCGCCTCTTTATCCCGCGCTGCTAAGCTCACCACTGCGCACTGTCACCCGGTTGCCTTCATGTCTCCGGTGGATGCCAAATGGCAACCACCCGGTCCCTACAAGCCTTCAGCCCTTGACAGCTGCCCCAATGATGCAATGTGGCCCGGTAGCTGAACCTGAACAGGCTCGTCAGAGCTCTCGAGCTATGGAAAGGGAAAACGAATGAACATAGGAAAAGAGCACCAAGAGTCTTATGTCTGTTTCTTCAGTTAGAGACAAGCTCTTAGCAATGTGTTCTCAAGAGGATTTCATAACAAGCATTTGCAATGCAATAGGACTCGCATTGACACGAGACCTATTACATTGGAAACGGGACTGCAGGTGGGCTAGAATGCATGAACAGGAGTGGGGGGGTGGGCCGAGAAGTCATGGACTGCGGGAGGGGGTGGGTGGCAGAGATAGGGAAGAAAATAGTGTTCAGAGTAAAGGGGCCAGTGGCCATGGAAGGATAAAATTGATGACATGGCCATCATGAGGAGGGACTAACAAGCCTATAACCAATCGGAAGTCAGCATTCAGATCCTAAGCCAATGAAAAACGTGGGCGGAGACTGGGTGGTGGTTCCACGCTATACTGAACACTTCATGCCCTGCAACGCTAGGCTCGACCTAAAAAACATGAATGTGATGTAATTGGTGTTCTTGTAAAGCACTCAAGTTCTCACTATATAATACTTCCCAAAAAACAAAAAAGAGATAAAGAACACCGGACAGGCAGCAACATCGAGGATGGGGTAGGTAGGAGGGAAAGTACAAAAAACATGCCGATCGGAAACAAAAGAAAACTGCTGATACGAAATGAAAAAACACAAATGTTGTACAAAACATGACAATCTGAAAAATAACACAAAAAATGTAGCCGAAATATATTTCTCTGAATCACGTCAGCAGAACATGAAAATTGTAGAACATAATACAAATGCTGATGCAAGTACAGGAAAAATGTGCAAACATTAAAAATGTGGATGCAATGCCGATACGAAAAAACATGCTGATCAGAAACAAAAGAAAAATGCGGATACGAAATGGAAACCAAAATAGTCGGAGAAAATGAAGTTCTCATAAGTACAGCTCCAGTAGCAGAAAGATTTAAATAAAATATAATCAGTTAGTACTTTGTAAATACTCCAAAATAGTAAAACGAAGTGATGTCATACATTTGGTAGCCAATTATGAGCCAGATAGAATAACTGACAGTCAAGCCTGTAAATAGTCAGTGATGGACGGGGTTCAAGCCCTTCACTGCATACAATACCCCTCGCAGCAACAGCGCATGTGTGCTGTTTAGGGCAGACCTAAGAAGGCCATGAAAGGCAACACAAATCATAGATATGTTGAAACCAAGTGACACCACCAAAAACTTACATATTAGATTCAGACGGGTGGGACTTGTGGAACTGCCGGTAGGGTCAGGTGCCCAGTATGTTTTCGGTTTACGCACCGCTCAGCCTGTTTTTTAGCAGCCACGGGTCCACCCTTGCCAGGACCGTGACCTCTTTTACAGGCTTTCATTTGTTAAAAGCGACCTACATTCCCTGCGGATGAGGTAAGGTTTACTGCCTGCACCAAAGGCAATAAACGTGTGATTCCTTCCAGCCTGTGACTATAGGGTGTGGCAACCTGGTCAAAGGATGACATGATTGAGCAACTCGCCTCTTAAATTAGACACCCGCCCTGTAGGACTCTGCCCTTGTGTTCAAAATGGAAGGGGTCAGGTCGCGATCCTCCCTGACTCTTCCAAGTGTCCAACTTGAACGAAGGACTGTCACAGTTGCAGAGTTCCCACCTACTACGTCTAACAAGGAATAGCAACACCAGTAGGTCTGGCTTTATTGTGCTGCACCATCCAGTTGCAAAAGCATGGCGCTCACTAAGCATTCACTTTGGCACACCTGATGGGTCTATGTCACATCTGGATGAAAAAATAGGAGGATACCCACAGATTTCACTGGGGAATATGTGCAGCTTGATGACGTGTTTTGTTTAGGGCACCATCACGTCACTCCGTTTGATGTGTGCTCATTTTAGGTCAGGGGACTTTCCTTCATATCCAATCACGGTGCAGCAAGCACTTCTTTTTAGGTCTCACCTGACCCAGCGCATGCGCTGGTCTGGCGAGACTTATTGAGAGGGCTCCAAAAAGTGCTACCAGGCCAGCCTGGAGCTACAGTGCACGTGCGTGGGCACGCGTGCCCCGCTTTACCGCGACTTTCGCGGCCACTTTGGATAGCCAATAGGTCTCGCTTTCGAGACCTATTTAGTTATGCAGCACAATATCCTTGGTGCAACAACATCAACCGTTGCATGGCTAAACACTTATAAGGTCCCAAAGGCAAGACCTATTGGCTATGCCAATGCTTGTTTTGTTGTGTCAGTAAGCAACCTCTGCCCAATCAAATCCTGTAGTCGTGACTCCTACTAACATGGGGGAAGACCAAAGGCCCATATCTATGATCTTCACATAATTGTCTGGGGACAGCTGCCCTATCAAGCCATACCATAAAAAAGACTTTCTTCCATCTAAAATCGTGTCACCAATCATTCTTCACTGTCTACACTTGGGATAATTACTTCTAAAACAAAACAAGCAATGGAAAAGCTAATAGGTCTCTCCTTAGAGCGCTCTTTCAATGTGTTATCATACTTCAGACCAGATGCCAAACAGCTTCAAGGAAATATTAAAAGACAATTAAAAAAAAAAAGCACGATGACGTAGACGCTGTAGGTGTTAAACATGCATGCGTGCACCTAAAAAATGATGCAGGGCAAAGCCCGCTTCATCCCTTTGATTTATATTAAAATGGTTCCAGATGGAAAGAACCAAGACTACAACTCCCATGATTCATCATGTTGTTTACTAAAGGCTGGTATTGAAAAACGATGCCCGTGGTGACAGTCAGTGAGTCACTTGGCAATCTTACTGAGTAGGTTAGTACCGAGGAGGCGCAACCGAAGAGTGGTGGTGCACAGCAACGCAAGCCAATATAGTCTGCAGAGCGCTGTGAGCAAATGATCGCACTCCTACAACGTGCCTGGAGCTGCTGCGGTCACTTCCTGTGAAGAGGACGGACTAGTGCGAGATGACCCCTGGCGCTGCATCTGGGTGGGCGCAGTTAGTGAAGGTGCCCACCTAGAAGAAGTTTAAAAGAACTACAATTCCCAGAAGCCGTTCTTTGTTAAAAGCTCTGAAACTGGAGTACATGTATTAAAGTTACCTAGTACTAGAGTTGCCAAAACGCAAAACTTTCAAGAAACGCTGCCACCTCCCTTCCAAGGCTTTCCACTTAAGACATTCAATGTTATTGATGCACACGCTTAAAATAACAAGTATACACAGTAGAAACAATTTCCACACTATGAACTTCTGTTCTTCTTTTTTATTCATAAAGAATCCTTCTGATCCCAAGGCGTTTCGTCGTTAAGGGGTGTATCCCATACGACTTCTTCAGGGCTGGAAGTAATGAATAACCATTGTAATACAATATATTGATGGTGGGCAAAAAACAAGATTATGCCCCCAAATCGTGTACCCAGTGCAGAGTAAACACAGGTGCATACAGGTAACTTCCATTGCACCACCGGTGTAAAGGTTAAAATCTACAAACTTTAAAGTGACCTCATAAGCGTAATGAAAACAGAACAGTAAATATATTTCAAACAAACAAAGTTCGTGAATGCGTTGTGTCTCTTGAATAAACTATAACTAATAATTATTTACTCACCACCCTAGGGAGTTACATGCTTCGTGCAACTAATGGACAATAATTTGTATAAGTCTGTACCTGAATATCTGTAATGTAGAGAACCTGTAATTATATAAATTACGTTCAGTTAATTGCTAGAGCACTGACTCTGCCACACTTGAGGCAAAATGTATCATAGCACTAATAAAGATTCTACTCAATCACGATACCTTCAGAAAACTCGTGTGGTTCCTAGTAGTATCCTCCAATATTATCTCCCATGTAGTTTATAGGCAACAGCCAAACTATTTATGGCCCGAGAAATCCTAAAAAAAATAGTACCACAAAACTTTACCATCTCAGTAATCAAAGCGCACATGAAATATATAATGTGCGTCCAAATTATCATTATCCGGGCTTACCCTATTTCCGGTCATCCTACGCCAAAACACAATGTACTAGTCTTTAAGTATAACGTTGTCCAGTTATCCGAAGAAATTACGATCTACAACATAAGTGAGACAAATTTATTTAGACCATATATTATTTCACCATATATTTACTGGATTAGTTCATATTTCAAACAGTCATAATTCTGTAGCGAACAGCAGATTCCGATATCCCTGATTGTTATAACACCGCTCAAACAAATAAGTGTAAACGCCAGGTTGAGTCAGGTCAATCATTTTTACTACTATGTAGATTCTTCAGTGAATAATACTAAATATAATTATAGCTACTCAAACCAATCAAAATCACTCATCAATATTAGTCCATCTATATACTTCTGCCAGTGTGCCCAAGTGCGACAGCTTACAATTATAGCAAATTGCCGTATAACACAACTGAGGGGACATTCATAAATTCTACAAGATTTGTCATATTCAAAGAAGTCCTCACGCAGGTAGTGCTACTTGAATACAATCAAACAAACTACTTGTAACACAGTCTAATCCAAATAAATATTAGTCAGACTATCAGACCCAGTAAGAGATCGTGGTTCATTAACCTTCGGTCTTAATCGCCTAAAAATATTGCAGCTCCCGATCAAAATTAAGACCATCCTCCACTGCCTGTAAGCGCATGATCCATCGTGCCTCAAGTCTACGCAGTTTCAGCTCTCTATTCCCAGCACGTGGGTCAAGTACTACATGTTCTATACCATAAAATTGAAAGGATTTGTTATGACCTTGAGCTGTGCAATTAAACACATGCTCAGCAATGGGATATCTCATATCACAATTCTTGATAGCTCGTCTATGCTCGCTAACCCGATCCTTCAATGCTCTGATTGTACTGCCCACATAGATTTTTTTACATTTACATTCTATCACATAAATAACATACTTAGTACCACAATTAATACTGGACTGAATAGTAAATGTGCGACCATATTTATCTTGAAACAGTTTGGTTTTATCCTTGGCATGTTTACACATGCCACAATGCCCACATTTAAAGAAACCCCTCGAAAATTGCATCAACCAAGTTTCTCGTTTCTTGTCACAAGGATAGCTAGGACTCAACAAAGATCCTAAGGTCCTACCCTTACAGTATGTAATCTGCGGTCTATCTGTTAAGAATTCTTTTAAAGTACTATCAGCTTGCAAAATATGACAGTGACTTACCAAACTCTTGTGTAAAGTAACACTGATTGGAGTATAATCAGTGATCATTCTATTCAATGAATTCTTTGAATTGATAGTTGTTTTAGACTTCAATGTGGATGGTCGATTGATCTTCATAGCTCTCTGTTTCGCTAGTGTAATGTCCCTATTAGAATAACCTCTCTGTAGAAATCTTTTCTCCATATCATCTACACATTTTGTGAATTCTGTATTGTCGCTACAGTTACGACGAGCTCTAACCATCTCGCGGAATGGAATTGCTTTAATCTGGTGTCTGGGGTGTGCACTATCTGCGTGAAGTATAGCATTACATGATGTGGGTTTACGATACATTCTACTATGAATCATGTTACCAACAACATATAGTTCTACATCCAGAAATACCACTTTAGATGCACTCACAGCTGTTGTAAATCTGATATTCAATTCATTACTGTTAAGATATTCAATGAATTCCTGTAGCATTTGTTCCTTGCCTGTCCAAATCATAAGACAATCGTCTATATAGCGCCCCCAAAATAGAACATAGTCAATCCATTTACTAGCTGATGGGCCCCACACCACCTTTTCTTCCAGCCAGCCCATGAATAGATTGGCATAGGCTGGTGAAACTTTTGAGCCCATGGCTACTCCTTCGGTTTGTTTATACCAATCTTGTTTAAAAAGAAAGAAATTATTGTTAAGTATCAAATCAATGTGTATGTGACGGGTCCGCGCTTGGTCTCGATGGGATTTTCCGACGACGGGCTCTGTAAGCGAGGCTGTGGGCTCAGCGCCACCTTTCTTCATATCCTTTGGGAGTGCCGCGAGGTGGCGGACTACTGGCGCCGGGTCCACACGGTTATGGGACAGGTCACTGGGGTTGTGCTGCTGCCGGAGGTGCGTCGCTGTGTCCTGAATGTGTGGGAGCCCAATGACTACAGCGCGGCTCAGACTCGGTGGGCGGCCCTAGGGAACATGATTGCCAAGAGGGATATAGCGCAACTTTGGGGCGCTCAACGGCCGCCCACCGTGTCAGTATGGAAGGAGAATATGGACTGGTGTATGTTTAGGGAGAAGACAGTGTATGTGGCCCGTGGCAAGCCGGGGGCATGGGGTAGAATTTGGGGGCAATGGAACGCATATCGCGGAGGCATCTGTACGCCCCCCCTGGTAGACACTGATATCGCCATGTCCCCCTGACCCTTGATGGCTCCTGGCGCTTTTTGTAACAACTACATTTGGACGTTCATCTCCCTTGACCCCCTTCCCCCCCCCCTCCGTCCCCGGCCTCCCGGTACTCCTCTCTTTAGCGGATTGCTCAATTGTCCTGACTGGAGTCTCCCGGGGGGAGCCTGACCCGCACTGGTTTCCCTCATAACTCGCCTTTTGTTTTTATTGTTTTTCCCTTTGTTTTTGTTATTGTTGGACTGACGCTTGCTGTTCTTCGAGAACTATCTTGAGCCACTGCGGGGCAGTGCCCTGGGAACTGATTGTAGCCTTGATATGTGTGTATTTCCTTATGTACCTAGCGGCCGGCCCGGGTGGTTGTAGGCCCATACTTGTAACCGAATTATTGTTCAATAAAAACTTTTTCAAAAAAAAAAAAAAAAAAAAAAAAGTATCAAATCAATCATGGTCAATAACATCTGGGTGTGCTCCCATTGACTTGCCGGTCTCTTTGATAAAAAAAAACTCAATTGCCTGTAAACCCAAATCATTTGGTATGCTAGTGTAGAGAGATACTACATCAAGCGTCACTTATAACATACCAGTCTCCCAATTGACATCCCCGATAATATTTAGAATGTGCCGAGTATCCTTAATATAAGAAGGCAAATTGATGACATATGGCTGCAAGAACAGATCAACATATTGAGATAATCATTCAGTCGCTCCTCCAATTCCCGAAACAATTGGCCGCCCCGATGGAAAAGGGAGGTCCTTATGGATTTTTGGTAATGTATATAGACATGGATAACGCGGACGGTTAACACTCAAATACAAAAACTCATCATCATCCAGTAAGTGATTATCATGCCATTGTTTCAATAGTCCATTGATCTTGGTAACAATAGAAAATATAGGATTCTGTGACATTTTTAGATAACAGCTCAAGGTCATAACAAATCCTTTCAATTTTATGGTATAGAACATGTAGTACTTGACCCACGTGCTGGGAATAGAGAGCTGAAACTGCGTAGACTTGAGGCACGATGGATCATGCGCTTACAGGCGGTGGAGGATGGTCTTAATTTTGATCGGGAGCTGCAATATTTTTTAGGCGATTAAGACCGAAGGTTAATGAACCACGAGGACTTACTGGGTCTGATAGTCTGACTAATATTTATTTGGATTAGACTGTGTTACAAGTAGTTTGTTTGATTGTATTCAAGTAGCACTACCTGCGTGAGGACTTCTTTGAATATGACAAATCTTGTAGAATGTATGAATGTCCCCTCAGTTGTGTTATACGGCCATTTGCTATAATTGTAAGCTGTCGCACTTGGGCACACTGGCAGAAGTATATAGATGGACTAATATTGATGAGTGATTTTGACTCAACCTGGCGTTTACACTTATTTGTTTGAGCGGTGTTATAACAATCAGGGATATCGGAATCTGCTGTTCGCTACAGAATTATGACTGTTTGAAATATGAACTAATCCAGTAAATATATGGTGAAATAATATATGGTCTAAATAAATTTGTCTCTGTTGGAAACGCCCACTCCCACTCCGCAGGGTGGTGGTGGACTCCCCGAACACACTGTGGTAGCTTGGCTCGGGTGGTCAGGAAACAGGCGCAGTGCTAAGCATACAATATACCCATACAATAACCATGCGTGCATCCGTTCCAAAAACGACTCTACACCGTAAAAATTATGAAAATATTCTTTCTTTATCTTTTTCTCTTAGTTGCTGATTGGAAAAATAAATAGGTCAATCACAATATACAAGTTTCAATTAGTGCAGGTCAAATAAATATTGGCTGTTTGATGAAATAAATAGGGGTGATCATAAATAACAGGGCATAAATACAAGTGCAATATATACAGACAATTAAGTACTTTGAGGCAATAAATACTGTACCAATAAATATTGTACACCAACAAGTCCTGTGGACCTATAAATATAGTGCAGCAATAAATAGATAAAAATTCAATAAATACAGTATCCCCAATAAATAATTACAAGTATACAGCACCCCTCATATAATCAGATGACACTTCACTTCTTAAGGGCTGATATGGCCCAGGCACAGCTTGTAGGGTTGTGGAAGGCTTGAGGGGGGAGGCTACTCCCTGGCTGGGACAAGGCTGAGGCCTAAACTGAGGTAGATCAAAGGGGGGAAATACCAATGCCCTGGCTTTCCTTCTCCACACAACCTCTCTAGGTTAGTCCCAGTTCACCCCAGGCACAGTCAGATGGGTTTCAGCACCTCCCTAGCCCCTTAGAGCAGTCTCTCAGGTCTCCACAGGGCCTTAGGCGCCCTCTACTCCACTTACTGCCCTTTTTCTGATGTTCCGACGCCGCTGGAGTCGTGTCGACGCCGTGAGGCGGTTCCGGTTCGGTCTCGGCGGCCTCGGCACAATGTCAGTTCTTTGACGACGCCGGCAGGCGGTTCCGGTCCGATGTCGGTGGCCTCGGTTCGATCTCGACCTCCGATTCGACGGCGTCAGGCAGTCTCTTCACGATGTCGACTTCAGGCGGCTCCGGTCCGATGGCGCTCTCGGCTCCGATGACGTCGGCCGGCCTGGCCTCGATGTCGACTTCCGGCGACTCCGGGGTGCGATCCTCACCCCCGACCTCCGGTGCTCCTCCTCACGGGCTCCGGGCGACTCCGGAGTGCGATCCTCACTCCCGACCTCCGGTGCTCCTCTACCTCGGTCTCCGACGACTCCGGAGGGCGGACTTCACTCCTCCGATGACGCCGCTCGCTCGACCTCGGTTCACTTCCTCCTCGACCTCTGGTATTCCTCTCGACCCCCGTCGGCGCCCTCTCGACCTCAGGCGGCTCCGGGTACGACGTCTGCTACTTCAGTCAGCGCCGCTTCTCCACCTCGGGCTCCAGGTCTTCAGGCTACTCGACGCCGGACTCCAGGGAAACCAGTTCTCAGGTCAGAATCTTGCTGTTTTCTTGGTTCTAAGGCCTGTTCCTGCTGTCCAGGTCCTTAGGATGGTTTTCTTCTGTCTTCTTCCCACACAGGGCTATAGGCTGGGATCCATCAGTAGGGACAAGTATCAAGGGTGGGTTTATGGACCCCACTCCAGGCACAAGTTTCCACCCCTGCTGCTTCACTCCTTCCTCCTTCACTGTTGTGCTCCTCTCTCTTCACCAGTCAGGTGCCAACTGCCAGCTCCAACTGCCAACTGCCTCTCTTATCCTCCCAACATTCTAAACCGCCTCCAACGGTCACAGGGTTCTGGAATCTCCTGGAATGTTCTGGAAGGTGCTGGTAGGTTCCAGTGGATGCTGGTGATGTCACAGGTGGCCACCATTTTGTGCTCCAGGCCCTCAGACAGAAGTTTCAGGGGTAGCTAAAATGGTTCCCTGAATCTGTAGCAACACGAAAAAGTCTGGTGGTTCCCAAAAAGGAAAAATTCAAACAGGGTTTGAGGCAAAAGTGGGACAAAATAAATAATGATGAGGAGGGACCACCCAAAGGGCTGACAGGTCTAACACGCGTCCCCCCCAGCTGAAAGTGGGGAGAGCTACCCAACCCCTTGGGAGTTCTCATCACTAAGGCGGAAATACCTTGAGAGACCGTCTGCATTGGCGTGGTCCACTCCAGGCCGATGTTCCACCTGAAAGTCCATCCCCTGTAGGGAAATAGACCACCTCAACAACTTGGGATTCTCCCCCTTCATTTGCATCAGCCAACGAAGGGGTCGGTGGTCGGTCTGAACTAGGAAGTGCGAGCCAAACAGGTATGGCCGCAACTTCTTCAGAGCCCATACCACTGCAAAGGCTTCACGCTCTATTGCACTCCACTTCTGTTCCCTGGGAAGTAGTCTCCGGGACAGGAAGACCACGGGTTGATCCAGACCCTCTTCGTTGAGTTGCGATAACACTGCCCCAATGCCATGTTCTGATGCATCTGTCTGGACAATGAACTCCTTGGAAAAGTCTGGGGCCCTTAAGACCGGGGCCTCGCACATGGCTTTCTTCAATCTCTCAAAGGCTTGCTGACAAGCCTCCGTCCAGACTACCCGTCGAGGTTGTTTCTTGGACGTGAGCTCCGTGAGAGGGGCTACGATGGTACCGTACCCCTTCACGAAGCGGCGATAGTATCCCGTGAGGCCCAAAAATGCTCGGACCTCAGTCTGTGTCTTGGGGGGTTCCCAGGCCATGATGGCCTCGATCTTCGCCTGGAGGGGTTGCACCGTTCCCCTACCCACCAAGTGTCCAAGGTACACTACCGACCCCTGCCCGATCTGGCACTTGCTGGCCTTGATCGTCAATCCAGCTTGTCTCAGGGCCTGGAGAACAGCTTGCAGGTGACGCAAGTGATCCTCCCAGCTGTTACTGAAGACGGCTATGTCATCCAGATAAGCAGCAGAGAAACTCTCCATTCCGGTGAGGATCTGGTTTACCAGGCGCTGAAACGTGGCAGGTGCGTTCTTGAGCCCAAAGGGCATCACACAGAACTGGTAGTGGCCATTGGGCGTGGAGAAGGCTGACCTTTCCCTTGCTCCATCAGTCAAAGAGATCTGCCAGTACCCCGAAGTAAGGTCAAAGGTACTTAGATATTGGGCAGCTCCCAGCCGGTCAATCAATTCATCCGCCCTAGGGATCGGATGAGCATCAGTTTTTGTCACTGAATTCAGTCCCCGGTAGTCCACACAGAACCTCAGTTCTGGTTGGGCAACCGGTGGTGCAGCTTTCGGTACTAACACCACCGGACTGGACCAGGGGCTGCTAGAAGGTTCAATCACTCCTAGCTCCAGCATCTTAGTGACTTAACTATGAATGCTGGCCTTCACCTTGTCTGACATCCGGTAGATCTTGGACTTCACAGGTGGGCTGTCTCCTGTGTCCACGTCATAGACGCACAGGTGAGTCCTACCCGGGACAAGGGAGAACAACGAAGAGTACTGCCCCAGGACCTGGCGACAGTCCTCCTGCTGTTCAGGAGTTAGAGATGGGGAGAGAATCACTCCCTCCACCGACCCATCCTTTTCTTGAGACGCAAACAGATCAGGGAGAGGCTCGCTTTCCACGTCCTCTCCTCCGTCAGTCACCATCATCAAGATGACTTCGGGCCTCTCGTGGTGGGGTTTGAGGCGGTTGGCATGCAGCACCCGCAGGGGCTGACGAGGGGTCTTCAGGTCCACCAAGTAGGTAGCCTTTCCCTTCTTCTCCAACACCTCAAAGGGTCCTGACCAGCGATCCTGGAGGGCACTAAGCTCTCCGGGTTCGATCACCCACACCTTCTGGCCAGGCTCCAACTCCACCGGGTGAGCGTTGTGGTCATACCACGCCTTCATTACTGCTTGGCTGGCTTCCAAGTTGTCAGAAGCTTGCTTCCACAACTTAGCCATTTGGCTCCGGAAGGCCAGCATGTAGCTCACCACATCCTGGGGGAGCTTTCTGGGAGTTCTTTCCCATCCGTCTCTCACCAGGTTAAGAGGTCCACGTACAGGGTGCCCATACAGAAGCTCGAAGGGGCTGAAGCCCACTCCCTTCTGTGGCACTTCCCTGTAAGAAAAAAGTAAACAGGGTAGGAGGACGTCCCATTTCCTCCGCAGGCTTTCAGGCAGACTTCTGATCATGCCTTTCAAGGTTTTGTTAAACCTTTCCACCAGACCATTGGTCTGGGGGTGGTAAGGAGTTGTGAACCGGTAGGTCACTCCGCACTCCTTCCACATTGCCCGCATATATGCTGACATGAAGTTGGTCCCCCTGTCGGACACAACTTCCTTGGGAAAACCCACTCGGGTAAAGATTCCCATCAGGGCCCTTGCCACAACAGGTGCTGTTATGGTCCTCAGAGGTATTGCCTCGGGGTACCGTGTGGCATGATCCACCAGGACCAGGATAAACCTGTGACCAGCTGATGTTGGTGGATCTAACGGACCCACAATGTCGATGCCCACCCTTTCAAAGGGGGTGCTAACGACAGGGAGTGGTTCCAGGGGAGCTTTCAGCTTCACCCCTGTTTTCCCACTGGCTTGGCAAGACACACATGTCCGGCAGTAGGTATCGGACGACACTTTCATCTGAGGCCAATAAAAGTGTGGGACAAGACGGGCGAAGGTCTTGTCTTGCCCCAGGTGTCCTGCCAATGGTATCTCGTGAGCCAACTCTAAAAGGAAGGCTCGATAACGTTGAGGAACTACCAAGGCTCGTGACGATCCATGTAGGGGTGCCTTGGGTTCACTGTAGAGGAGGCCATCCTCCCAGTAAACACTGTAGTTCCCTTCAACGTTCCCTGCTGCCTGGGCTTCGGCCTGTCGCCTCAGCCCCTCAAGGGTAGGGCACTCCCTCTGGCCCTGGCAGAATTCCTCCCTGGACGGGCCTCCCTCCACGTGCCACTCGGCCGGGATGGGTAGGTCCTCCAGGTTGGTGACGTCCCCCTCCGCAGACTCCTGGTCCACCACCTCCGGTGGCCTATCCGTCCTACGGGGTTGAGACGCCGAGGCAGGCTCCTCCTGTCCTCGGTTCTTCCCTTGACTGGCAGCTGGCTGGGCCTTTGTTCCAGGCTCCAGCCGGAATGAACTCCCTCTTCGGGTAGTCTCGGACCTTGTGCTAACACAGGCCCAGTCAGGTGTACCCAGCATCTCGGTGTGAGTCCGGTATTCCACCTCCTTCCAAGCGTTGTGCTCCATGTCATTGCCCAGCAGACAATCGACTGGCACGGCAGGGCTTACGGCAACTCGAAGTGAACCTGCAACCCCCCCCCATTCAAAGGGAACCTCGGCCACTGGATAGTGACCTGTTCTGCCGTCAGCCATCGCGGCTGGGTGGAGTACATCGGGAATTACCTGCTCTGGAGACACCAGTTGGCTACGCACCATAGTCATACTGGCTCCTGTGTCTCTCAGAGCCTCCCCTCTTTGGCCGTTGATGGTGATCCACTGCCCATACTTTGCGGTATTTGCGGGCACCTGGATCTTAGGAACCATCTCCCGTTCTCCCAGGGACACTAAAGTGACACCCGCCCACTCCCTTCCCTTAGTTAAGGGCATCTCCTCCCCGAGCACTACACTAGCTACTCCGGGGGGTTTTCCTCCAGTGGGAGGGGGTGATCGTTTCTGACACTTCGGATCTCCTTTATAGTGTCCAACGCCACCGCACTCATAGCAATGGACAACCCTTGGCTGCTGACTCTGGCCAGGATTAGGGTTTCTGGGTGGGTTAGCCTTAGAGGTGAATCCTGCTCCCTTCCCTTGGAAGTTATTTTGGGGGCCTTTGGAGAACTCCTTTTTCTTTTCCCCTCCTTCTTTCTTCTGGGGGGCGCCCTGTCCGGCCTTTTGAGTATCCCCTCCAGTCCCCCTTGTGGACACCCGGGTACTAGCCCAAATGTCCGCCTCCTCAGCAAGCTTCCGGGGGCTGGTCAGCTTGCTATCCACCAGGTGTTGCCGCAGTTCAGGGAAACATTTCTCGAGTAGGTGTTCCTTCAGTACTAGGTCAAACAGCTCCTCGTAGTTCCTTACTTCACTGCCCTGAATCCAACCTTCCAGTGCCTTCTTTGCATAGTCCAGGAAGTCCACCCAATTCTGTGTGCCCAGCTTGTGACTACCCCTGAACTTCTGTCTGTACTTTTCAGGTGTTAGTCCAAACTTTCTGATGAGCGCCAGTTTCATGGTGGGGTAGTGGGTCTGCTCATCCTCTTCGAGGGCCAATAAAGCATCCCTACCAGCTGGAGGCATGTACTTATACAATCCCCCTCCCCAGTACTTCACTGGAACCCCATGGGCCCTCAACGAGACCTCATAGGCTGCTAGCCACTTGGCGATGTCGTCACCCGCCCCATAGCTAGCTACTATGTCCTTTGGCAGGTAAGGTTTGGGTTCCCTGGTGGACTCTTGGATTTGGCTGCCACCATTAGGAACAGTTGGTGCTCCAATTCTTAGGATCTGAAGCTCTATCTCTTTCAGTCTTATCTCATGAGCCATCCTCTCTTTCTCCGTCTCATGAGCCAACCTCTGTTCCTCCTTCTCCTTCTCCAGCTTTGCTAAATCCCATATGAGCTGTCTTTTCTCTCTCCGATCTGCTAACTCCACGCTGGATAAGCCCCCACTAGAGACAGTGCTGCCCTTCCTAGAAAGTGTCCTGGGCCCTGCTGACAGGTTCCCCACCTCCGGTTGGTACATCTCAGCCCCCTCGGGGTTAGGCTCTCCATCCCTGTCTTCCTCCTCAGCCTTGCTTTCTCGGCGTGCCTCCCCCCAAGCCCTTAAGCTGGTTTGGAGTGCACCCTTCTTTGCTCCTGGGGGACAGTACACCCCCTCCCGCTGGCAAAACTCCCTGAGTTGGGCCACAGTGTACGTTTCTAAATCTTCCAGTACAAACTCCATCTTGCCCACTCAGGTTAGAGGTCAGGTTTTGTGCAGTAACAATGCAGGGGGGTACCTTTAGTAATACCTCCTCCCACCACCAGAGTAAATTTGGAAAAAACAAAAACCCACAATTGGGAAGGCCGCTGTGAGAAAACTCCCGGTGTAGGCCTATGGACTACCCACAGTTATTGTTGAGTATATGTAGGCACAGCTCTATCCCACCACTGAACACCAATTTATGTTGGAAACGCCCACTCCCACTCCGCAGGGTGGTGGTGGACTCCCCGAACACACTGTGGTAGCTTGGCTCGGGTGGTCAGGAAACAGGCGCAGTGCTAAGCATACAATATACCCATACAATAACCATGCGTGCATCCGTTCCAAAAACGACTCTACACCGTAAAAATTATGAAAATATTCTTTCTTTATCTTTTTCTCTTAGTTGCTGATTGGAAAAATAAATAGGTCAATCACAATATACAAGTTCCAATTAGTGCAGGTCAAATAAATATTGGCTGTTTGATGAAATAAATAGGGGTGATCATAAATAACAGGGCATAAATACAAGTGCAATATATACAGACAATTAAGTACTTTGAGGCAATAAATACTGTACCAATAAATATTGTACACCAACAAGTCCTGTGGACCTATAAATATAGTGCAGCAATAAATAGATAAAAATTCAATAAATACAGTATCCCCAATAAATAATTACAAGTATACAGCACCCCTCATATAATCAGATGACACTTCACTTCTTAAGGGCTGATATGGCCCAGGCACAGCTTGTAGGGTTGTGGAAGGCTTGAGGGGGGAGGCTACGCCCTGGCTGGGACAAGGCTGAGGCCTAAACTGAGGTAGATCAAAGGGGGGAAATACCAATGCCCTGGCTTTCCTTCTCCACACAACCTCTCTAGGTTAGTCCCAGTTCACCCCAGGCACAGTCAGATGGGTTTCAGCACCTCCCTAGCCCCTTAGAGCAGTCTCTCAGGTCTCCACAGGGCCTTAGGCGCCCTCTACTCCACTTACTGCCCTTTTTCTGATGTTCCGACGCCGCTGGAGTCGTGTCGACGCCGTGAGGCGGTTCCGGTTCGGTCTCGGCGGCCTCGGCACAATGTCAGTTCTTTGACGACGCCGGCAGGCGGTTCCGGTCCGATGTCGGTGGCCTCGGTTCGATCTCGACCTCCGATTCGACGGCGTCAGGCAGTCTCTTCACGATGTCGACTTCGGGCGGCTCCGGTCCGATGGCGCTCTCGGCTCCGATGACGTCGGCCGGCCTGGCCTCGATGTCGACTTCCGGCGACTCCGGGGTGCGATCCTCACCCCCGACCTCCGGTGCTCCTCCTCACGGGCTCCGGGCGACTCCGGAGTGCGATCCTCACTCCCGACCTCCGGTGCTCCTCTACCTCGGTCTCCGACGACTCCGGAGGGCGGACTTCACTCCTCCGATGACGCCGCTCGCTCGACCTCGGTTCACTTCCTCCTCGACCTCTGGTATTCCTCTCGACCCCCGTCGGCGCCCTCTCACGACCTCAGGCGGCTCCGGGTACGACGTCTGCTACTTCAGTCAGCGCCGCTTCTCCACCTCGGGCTCCAGGTCTTCAGGCTACTCGACGCCGGACTCCAGGGAAACCAGTTCTCAGGTCAGAATCTTGCTGTTTTCTTGGTTCTAAGGCCTGTTCCTGCTGTCCAGGTCCTTAGGATGGTTTTCTTCTGTCTTCTTCCCACACAGGGCTATAGGCTGGGATCCATCAGTAGGGACAAGTATCAAGGGTGGGTTTATGGACCCCACTCCAGGCACAAGTTTCCACCCCTGCTGCTTCACTCCTTCCTCCTTCACTGTTGTGCTCCTCTCTCTTCACCAGTCAGGTGCCAACTGCCAGCTCCAACTGCCAACTGCCTCTCTTATCCTCCCAACATTCTAAACCGCCTCCAACGGTCACAGGGTTCTGGAATCTCCTGGAATGTTCTGGAAGGTGCTGGTAGGTTCCAGTGGATGCTGGTGATGTCACAGGTGGCCACCATTTTGTGCTCCAGGCCCTCAGACAGAAGTTTCAGGGGTAGCTAAAATGGTTCCCTGAATCTGTAGCAACACGAAAAAGTCTGGTGGTTCCCAAAAAGGAAAAATTCAAACAGGGTTTGAGGCAAAAGTGGGACAAAATAAATAATGATGAGGAGGGACCACCCAAAGGGCTGACAGGTCTAACAGTCTCACTTATGTTGTAGATCGTAATTACTTCGGATAACTGGACAACGTTATACTTAAAGACTAGTACATTGTGTTTTGGCGTAGGATGACTGGAAATAGGGTAGGCCCGGATAATGATAATTTGGACGCACAATATATATTTCCTGTGCGCTTTGATTACTGAGATGGTAAAGGTTTGTACTATTTTTTTTAGGATTTCTTGGGCCATAAATAATTTGGCTGTTGCCTATAAACTACATGGGAGATAATATTGGAGGATACTACTAGGAACCACACGAGTTTTCTGAAGGTATCGTGATTAAGTAGAATCTTTATTAGTGCTATGATACATTTTGCCTCAAGCTTGGCGGAGTCAGTGCTCTAGCAATTAACTGAACGTAATTTATATAATTACAGGTTCTCTACATTACAGATATTCAGGTACAGACTTATACAAATTATTGTCCATTAGTTGCACGAAGCATGTAACTCACTAGGGTGGTGAGTAAATAATTATTAGTTATAGTTTATTCAAGAGACACAACGCATTCACGAACGTCGTTTGTTTGAAATATATTTACTGTTCTGTTTTCATTACGCTTATGAGGTCACTTTAAAGTTTGTACATTTTAACCTTTACACCGGTGGTGCAATGGAAGTTACCTGTATGCACCTGTGTTTACTCTGCACTGGGTACACGATTTGGGGGCAGAATCTTGTTTGTTGCCCACCATCAATATATTGTATTACAATGGTTATTCATTACTTCCAGCCCTGAAGAAGTCGTATGGGATACACCCCTTAACGACGAAACGCGCTGGGATCGGAAGGATTCTTTATGAATAAAAAAGAACAGAAGTTCATAGTGTGGAAATTGTTTCTACTGTGTATACTTGTTATTTTAAGCATGTGCATCAATAACATTGAATGTCTTATCAATCTTCAATTGAGCTTGTAGGGAGTTTGGGTGATGCTCCCGTATTGATAGCACCGCTGTTGAATTTTCTAAATTTATATTTGTGTCCACAATAAGCTGTGCAATTTTGTTTCTTGCGCCATATAGCCTCTCACACCCACCAAACTCTATAGCTTTCCACTTAAGTACAGCTCTCGAAGCTAGCACCTTGAAGCGAAACACATAAAAGTGTGGGATATGATTGACAACTCACCGTCTGTAGCTGAGATTCTCACCTGATTTTGAAAACTACTCCCTGTTCCATTCTGGGCGATGCAGCCCTTCTCTAGTCAAAAAGAGTAAACATAGTTGTTGGAATATGAAGGCCTTTTTTTAGTGTTTGAAATGCTTTATTGAAGAAAAAGTATAGTGAACAACAAAATACATATCATATAAAGAACATTGTCATACAGAATCAAAAAGAGAAAAAATAGAGGATCATCATGTGTTAACATAAGAAACCTGAGGGAAAATTAAAAAGCATTTTGTAAAATTTTAAAGGCAACCAGGAGGAAAAGGGGGAAAGAGGAGAAAAAAAGAAGGAGAAGGGAAGGAAGGGAAAGGAGAAAGAGAAAGGTAAATATGAGGCGTTAGGAGAAGAATAGATAAAGAGATCAGAGAAAAACTAGGTAGAATAGAAAGAGCAAATAAGCCAAGGGTAGGGAATAGTTGAAAGGCAGGAAAGAGAAATGCAAATGTAAAAGATATAAGAGGGGTAGAGGAAGAAGAAGAAGAAGAAGGACAGAGAAAGAGTCACTGATGGGGGTTTGAAATTCTCAGAGGATAAAGGAGAGATAGATTTCAGAGCCATGCGGTCAAGGTATGCTGTGAGAGGTAACCAGAATAAATCTCTATTGAGGGTAGGAGTGGAGGCAGCAGCAAAACGAACATCTAGCCTGTGATAGTGACAGAGAGAATTCCACCAACATTGTATAGAGAGCTTAGAGAGATCCTTCCAATTAGAAGAAATATGTTGGAAAGCCAGAGCCAACATAAGATCTAATAGACCAGAGGAGCGAGAAGGAATATCAAGAGTGTCAGAGATACTACCTAAAAAAAGAAGAGGGATAGAGTATGGAATAGAGATAGAAAATAGACGAGAGATATGAGACCACACCTGATCCCAAAGTGCTAGAACAGAAGGACACAGAAAAAGTAAATGAAAAAGATCAGCATTAGGGGCAGAGCAGGTCCAACAGGTAGAGTCCTTATCAGGGGAAAAACGAGAAATAGAAACAGGAGAGAGATAAAGTCTATGATATAGAAAGAACATAGATTGAGTTAGTTAGGCGGAACGGGAAATTTTTAAGGACCTGGCCCAAACTTTGTCCCAAACAGCTATAGACCAGTCACAGCCCAAATCAAGCTCCCAAGCAAGTTCCAATTTAGATTTCGGGCGGGTCGGATTGGGGGAGGAGAAGAATTTATAAATAAGAGAGGTTTTAGGGAGAGTAGACAGGATCTGAAGAAGTGGGGAATGGGATACGGAAGAGGATGACAAGGGAAGTGAATAATAAACATCAAGTATGATGGCCATGAGGACAGTGAATCTGCGGAAAAAAGACTGGGGGCAGTGAAACAGAAGTCGGAATCGAGGAAAAGAACATGGGAGAAAACCATCGAAAAGTTGGTTAACCCACATCAGACCCTTTGATCTCCACACAGTCCAACAAATAGGACGATTATTGAGGAGAATAAGCGAATTGTACCAGATAGGGGAGGCCAAAAAGGATTCACGAGAGACCGGGTCAGGACGGACCAGAGCGTGTAGAAGAGAAGAAGTGTGCTTGAACAGGGGTAGAGGAGTGGTTAAGTTCTTAGCAGAGAAATGTACAATTTCAGATAGAGAGAAAGGAGAAAGGAGTGAGCGTTCAATAGAGAGCCAAAGAGGAGCAAGAGGGGAGGGTGTAAGAACAAGCCAATTAGAAGCCTGACGGAGAGAAAAAGATTTATGATAGAGACGGAAATCCGTAAAGTTGACTCCGCCATTGGATTTCGGTTTACGAAGAGCAACTAGAGCAACTCTCGATTTTTTATGATTCCAGAGAAACTTAGAGAGACAGGAATCAATGCGTTTGAAATAGATATCAGGGATATGAATTGGGAGCATGGAAAGGATGTATATAAGAATGGGAGATATCATCATTTTGATCGAATCCAGGCGACCCCACCATGAGAGAAAGAGAGGATTCCAAGAAGAGAACAACTTATCGATACGGGATAATACAGCAGACATGTTCAACCGAATAGATGAAGAGATGGAGTTAGAGAACCAAATTCCAAGGTACTTAATTTTAGAGGAATTCCATGCAAAACCAGTGATGGAAAACTGATGAGGGAGACAAAATTTAGTAAGAGGAAGAATCTCAGTTTTATCAGAGTTAATCTTGTAACCAGAAACTTGGGAAAAGGAGTTAAACTCAAGTAGTAAGACCGGAATGGAATGGTCAGGGTCAGAAATAAACAAAAGAATATCATCTGCATACGCAGAGAGTTTCAAATGAGTCTTGTCATAAGGGAAGCCAGAAATAGAAATGTTGTTTCTAATAGACGTAAGAAATGGCTCTAAAGCTAGAACAAAAAGTAGAGGGGACAAAGGGCATCCCTGACGGACGCCACGCTGCAAGGGAAAATAGGGGGATAGCTGGCCATTAACTAAAACAGACGCTTTAGGGGAGGAATAAAGTAAAGAAACAAGAGAAATAAAATTAGGACCAAAACCGTGCCAACGCAAGGAGGCAAACAGAAAGGACCAATCTACTCTATCAAAAGCCTTCTCAGCATCAACCGAGATGGCAGCTAGAGAAATGTTGAGAGAAGGTACCTTATTTAGAACATTGAGAAAAAGGCGGGAGTTATCCGAAGTGAGTCTGCCCTTTACAAATCCACACTGTTCCTTACCTATGAGATGTGGGAGGAAAGGATCTAAGCACCGGGCAAGAAGTTTAGCAAATAATTTATAGTCTACATTAACAAGGGATATTGGGCGATAATTTTTACAGAATTGGGGGTCGCGACCCTCTTTAGGTATAAGGCAGATCGTAGCCTCGTGAAAAGTACCGGCAGCTGTGCCAGAGGTAAAGAAGGATTGGAAGAGGGAGAGAAGTTTAGGAAGCAGAAGATCTGAGAAATGCAGGTAGAACTCCACAGAGAAACCGTCCGGACCCGGAGATTTACCTTTGGTTAGAGATGTTAAGGCGCTATCCAGTTCGGAAATAGAAAGATCAAGTTCAAGATCAGGGAAGTTAAGATGAGAAGTGGAGGGGGCAGGAATTTTATCCAAGTAGGATTGAATAAGAGAGGCCGAAGGGGGGGACTCAGGCATATAAAGAGATTGGTAGAACTGTTGAAATTGGGCGAGTATATCCTGCTCCTTATGCAAGAGAAGATTATCGGTGGAATATATCGAATCAATCAGGTTACGCTCCTTGCGAGACTTAAGGTAGTTGGCCAAAAGTTTACCTGACTTGTTGCGACCTCCGTAGTAGCGGGCGCTGCTGCGAAGTAATATTGAGGAAGCGTTATCAGTAGTGATTTTGTTAAAATCGAGTTTGGCGCGCATAAGGTCTGGTAAAACCGTTTTAGTAGAAGAGGTGTAGAATTTATGCTCCAGGGATTTAATATGGGAGAGAAGGTCTTGCTGTTTCTTAAGGTAAGATTTCTTTTTCTTTGAGACAAAATCAATCACAAAACCACGAGCGGTAGCCTTAAAAGAGTCCCAAATAACATGAGGGGGTAAAGAGGGATCAGAATTGAGTACAAAAAATTCCGTAGCAAAGGAAAGAAAAGAAGAGGAAAAGAGGGGATCCAAGAGGAGAGAGTTATTGAAACGCCAGCGAGAAGATTTGGGATGAAGAGGGAGAAGATCAAGAACTGTGACAATGGGAGCATGGTCTGAGATAACTATCGGCTCTATAGACGAGGAAAGAAGATTTTGAGAAAGAGACTGAGAAAGGAAGATGTAGTCAATCCGAGAGAAAGAGGCATGAAGAGGTGAAAAGAAGGAATAGTCCAGAGAGTCAGGATGGGACAGTCTCCATGAGTCAAGAAGGTGAGATTTAGAAATAGTGTCAAGGAATTGTGTATGTGATTTGTGGGGGGTAAAGCGGGCAGAGGATTTGCGATCAAGAAACGGGTCAACAATTTGATTACAATCCCCCCCCAGAATGAACAGGGAATCACTGTATTGAAAACACTTAGAAGTTATTAGAGGCCAAAAATTACAATCAGGATGAGTGGGGCCATATACATTAAAAACAGTCAAGGATACAGAATTGATTAACAGCTTAACTAAGACCCAACGACCATCAGTATCATTCTCTTGAGAAAGAACTTTACATTTGAGCTTCTTGTGACACAAAATGGCCACACCATTCTTTTTATTAGATGTAGGAGAAAATAAAACCGTTCCCACCCAGCCTCTCTTTAATTTAAGAGACTCCGCCTCAGAAAGATGAGTTTCTTGTAAAAGAACTATATCAGGAGTATAAGAGGCTAGATGGGAAAGCACTCTCTGTCGTTTAATAGGGCTAACAAAACCTTTCACATTCCATGAGATAACTTTGAATTAAATAACAATAAAATGTGCAAGGAACAGAGAAAAGGCATAAAACCAAGAACGCCATAAAGGACAACAACAAATGAATGAGAGAAAAGAGCAAGACAAAAGAAAGTCAGGAGATACAGTAAGAGAAGAACAAAGAAAAGGGAAAGGGAGGAAAAGGGAGGAAAAAAGAAGTAGAAGAAGAGACAGTACATATCCAAAACGGATGACTGAGGAAAACATACCTGAAGGGGGAAGGGAGATGACAAGATGACGATGGGGTATTGGAGGATTCGACAAGCACGGCCTCCTAAGCCGGAGAGCAACACACCGCACCAGGACGGAATATGAGGAAGACGAATCATGTGATACGAAGAGGGATACAAGAGGGTTTATCGAATAATAATCTAAGGGAGGGAAAAAGAAACGTGTTATGCAAAAGTCATGATGAGATAAACAGCACAAAAGCAGACATTATATGCAAAACAGAAAACCCAAACAACAACCATTATATAATCACATCAAGCAGAAAAAGAATCAAACCAAGGAGAGAAAAATTTCAGCAAAAACCTGTAAGGAGAAAAAACCAAACAGATAAATAATCAACCAGTAGGGGGATTGGATGTGTCCATGCCAGCATTGGTCTGAATGTGAATAAAATTCTTAAGTTCAGCCGGATCTTGGAAAGTCCAGGTGTTGTTTTGATGAGTTACCTTGAAGGTACAGGGGTGAAAGAGGCCATATCTAGCTCCAATAGAGCGCAGAGGAGCACGAAGAGATAAGAATTATTTTCTTCTGGCAGCAGTGATATTAGAGACATCCTGAGAGAGAAAAACTCTCTGACCCATCCAGGACACTTGGCGCTTCGCTCGAGCTGAAGAGAGGACCAGAAGGAGATCAGTAAACTTGAGGAAGAGGATGATGACCCCTTGCGGTTTGGTTGAGGAGGAGAAGCGAGGGCCAAGTCTATGGGCTCGTTGGATACTGAGAGAGGTAGTAGCGGGAAGGTCCAGGAGTTTCAGGAGGAAAGAGGAGAAAAACGTGACAGGATCATCTCCTTCCAGGGATTCCGGCAGGCCGTAAACGCGTAGGTTATTCCTCCTATTCCTGTTTTCCAAGTCTTCAGTGTGCTGTTGAAGGGCGAGAAGAGACTTTTCCAGAGAGGAGATGCGTTGAGAGTTTGACTGAATTTCTGGAACCTGCTGCTCCACAGAAGAAACACGAGCCTCCATAGTTGACCATTTAGCCTCAAAAAGCTGCATCTTAGTATTAGTCTCCTCCACGAACGGGCGCAAAGCGCGAATCTCCTCAAGTATCAACTCCATAGATATAGGGGGTGGAGATGACTCGGGTGGAGGAGGAGAGGAGTCCTGCTTCAAGCGCTTAGGTAAGGAGGCAGGAGGCGAAGACTTGCTGGAGGTAGGTTGTGATGGAGAAGAACGGGTGGAGGCTATTGTCGCCATTTGATCTGTGGGAGGAGGATGAGAAGAATGACCTGTTGTTGAGGAAGAGGCGGAGGAAGGTGGAGTCTTCGAGGGCACAAAGACAAACTTTGGGTTGCGTAGCTTGCCCATAGAAGCCTAAGCGTGCCAGTGACAGGAAGGCAAAGAAGCAAACCAACACAACGACCTGAACTCAAAAAGCAGAGAATGTCACTATGTCCAGTCTGAAGAGCCCAGCGGTCAGCAGGAGCAGTGAAGGACACCAGGAAAAATCATGAAGAAACCCCGGACCCAGAGCTAATGCAAGCAGATGTTAAAGGGTGTTTCCAGTAATAACAAGGAGGTCACCAGTGGGCGCGAAAGCCATGCGCACTAAGACTTGGTGAACATAATTGCAACAAAAAAGAACCAGCACAAAGACGCAATGATGATGGTATGAGTCTTACGCCTTGAGACTGAAGTAAGTTATCATTGAAGAGCACAGCGCATGTGATAGCCTGCGAGGGGAGCATGAAGGCAGGGGTCCCTCAGGAAGGAGCGTCAACATGAGGAATAAGTTGCAAGCATAGCGCACTGACAGGGCGCAAAACACAAAGGAGAGGTCCTTAGTTGCTTAGAATAATGTCCAGTGACTGGAGGAAGAACAGGAAGAGCATGTCTGCAGTCACCTCAGCGACGCGCACACATCGCGCATATTACAAAATGGCGGTCGCGCTGAGGGACTTACATCGAGAGGCATGAATGGGCAAATAACTGCATGAAAACGAAGTCTGGCAGTCACATCTTCAGCACGAAGTCATCCGCTTACAGGAGGCACAAGAAATCTGCCGAAATGATCGCGGATAGCGGCGAAAAGATGAAAAGTCCGCCGCGGTACGGGAGAGCTCCGGTCTCAGGCGGCCATCTTGTTCGGCGTCCAAGCCACGCCCCCATGAAGGCCTTTTTTTAACTGAATCGACACCGATGTGGGCATTAGAGCGCTTTATGCAGGTGAGCGCTTTATGCAGGTGAACACCTTACACAGGGCAAACAAAGTCAAATAGTGTAAATAATAAATTGCTTCTTGTACAGTACGTGCTGTCACAGTCTCGCAGCTTTGCTGTGTTGTCCATACCACATGTTACGATTCTTTTTGCTCAACTAATGAATGAATTAATTAATTTTAATTTCTGAAGCACCCGAATACCCAAGGGTGTCTTGGCGCTAAGCATCTAAGACAAACGGACCCAGGAGCTTGAGGGGTTAAAATGGTGAAGAAAACAACCACGATTTCAGCTGTTTAGGACAGCACGAACGATTCAACTGGCTTCTAAGCTGCAATAGCAATTTGTTCCAAAGCTGACAGGTGGTCTAAACAAAGCTGTGGCCACCCCCAGAAACTGTGTTAATCCTGGGGACAGCAACCAACTTGAGGCAGCCGGTCTTAGACTTCTATTTGGTTGATACCTCCTGAATCTGCTTGCAAGATGGTTAGGTCATGGACCATGCAGGGGTTTATGGGAAAAGCAGAGTACCATGAATACAGTGGTCGAAGTGGGGAGGAACGGCAGGGCACTGCGTGCCCCTACTTCTTCAATTCCAGCGATTCCGTTCCCCTACTTTTTTATTTTGAAAATGCGTCCCGGGACGCAAGAAATCACCATCGCCTTTAAATAAAGCTCGGCGTTCCTGGCGTTCAAGGACGAGTGCAGAGAAGTATCAGTACTCTGTCTTTTTCTTCTTACCCAGAGAAGAAAAATACAGTGTCCGCTTCTGCTATGCAGCTTCAGCTGCCTTCCCCCCTCCCCCCAACTCTTTCTCTCTTCCCTCTCTTTCTGTCTAGCAGTTCTTCTCTTACAGAAAACCGAGATTTCAAGAGAGGGTTTTTACACTCTTTCCTCTCCTTTCTTTTATTTCCTCCCCTGTGAAATGGATCCAAAAAAGAAAATAATTTTTGCTGGAAATGTGCAGCATCTGGAATAAAAGGTTAAAAATAGGAAGAATAACTAAATAAAGTAAGACAGACTGGTAGCCAGAGGCACTACTAGAGCCAAATATCGGGGGGGTGGGGGGGAGGGGCGGGGGGCAAAATAATTTCGGGGGTGGGGGCTTAATCTTTAAGCAATAGGCAGAGTGGAGCTGCAGAGGCTCTTCGGAGGGGTGAAACAACAGCAAGGCCTCATTAACATGCAAATGGTCTTTAAAAGACCTGTGAAGTGCTCGGGTGCGGCTGTGTGTTTGCCAATGGGTGTTGCGCGCCTGCTGGTAGCAAACTGACCAGATTGATTTTATTCACACCCAAACACATTAGCGCCACTTTTACAGAGTTTGCCAGTGAAGCACTATTTTTGTTTTCTTGTCTTGGTTTTCCCTGGGCTTGCAACTAGTGCTCCAATCCTGGAGGTACTGCAAAGTGTGGATTGGAAAACAAAATGTGTACTGCGGCTCTGCGTCCAGGGATGTGGTCTTTTTACCATACAGCTTACGTTTTGTAAGGATATAAGCAATGGGCATTGAAATGGGTCCATTCAGGGCCCTGTAGTCATGTCCTTAACTTTTCAGGCAAAAGCACTCACTGATTTCTGCATAGTGAGTGTAAACGCGTTAAGGTAACCATGTTGTTCCTGCTTACAATTCACATGGTTTGCTAAATTTTGCATTCCCTATGAGTGTTTGCTTTTTCCAGGATGTTGTCACTTTTTTTTTTGTAGGGTGCATATTGCTCTGCGTCATTTAAATTGAGCCGAATCCAGGTGTTTAGCTGGCAACAATTGGGTTGTAGTTGAAGGCAGTGTGTTTTTCTCATTGGGGCAGTATGGTGTTTAGTGGGGAGAGGATGTGGCACTATGGCCAGAGCTACTGAATTTGTAGCTGGGGAACCAGGTTCAGCCTTAATAACCAGTCCGCCAGACCACTCTCCTGAGAGAGCATAATCCCATGCTAGACCTTAGAAGGCTTCGCAAGATCTTAGAAGCCCTGGTGTCTTAGCACCAGCAGGTGGACCCTAGCAGTGGCAAGTGTGGGTTAACCTTCAAGGTTTGTCCACCACAATCCATATTGAAGTTCACCTCCAGTCTTGCAGACAGGCCTATGAAGCAGCACACCCTAGAGCGATAGTGACTCTGTCACTGAGGTCACAGGACACTTGAGAAGGGCCAGCTCTAGGGCAGTGCAACCAGTGTGACCGCACCGGGTGCTGACTTTGGGTGGAGGCATTATGTTTGCAAGTATATTAAGGTTTTAAAAGTGCTTGCTGCCTCCTTCCTGGCCACCAGCAATTTTCGGCAACAAGAAAAATGTCATGATGACTCTGGTGCTTAATGTTCTTCCTAGAGAGAGATCATTTTGTCTAGTGGAAGTTCTGATTCATGGAAAGGTAGCTCAGAGGGTTAATGTGCCTGCTGCAAAGAACATGTACCATACAGATTGTGAGAAGTTGGCCTGGTATATGCTGTCCACTAGTTATAGTGGGCACCTTGTACCAGTCCAAACAACCCTTATTGATGATAGGTTTAAAGACAACCTTTATTGAAAGCTATCCTAGTGGTAGCTATGGAGAGCCGCCTTCAGGCTAAGTCTTGAAGGAGTGTAAAGCAGCTTGGTTTACCAGATTATAACCTCTTGAATTACTAAATGAAAGGAGATCCACACAAGGTATATATAAAATATATGTATTTATTTCTAAACACTCACTACTAATCTCTTTATGAGATTAGAGTCCAAGATACACATTAATACAGTTCTAAAACAACAGTAAATCGCACAATATACAATGGGCCCACGGGCTGACCAAACCATATATTAAGAAAGTGGTATAAGAACCACGACTTGTCTAGACACAGTGCCTAAAGCACGTAGAATTGCTGGAACCCCAAGGAACCACCCACTGGAGCACCGGAGTACTTGAGTTACCTCACCCAGGGAAGCCAGGTGCATAGGTGTCAAATGGTGTCAGGGATCGTCATTGATTTCAATGGCGATCAACTGCAAAGCGCTGCTGCCGGGAAGGAAAAAAGTGTCCGGTGTGATCCAAGCCTGGATCGAAGATCAGAAGAACCTGAAAGCAGAGGGTACAGAGTCTGGGTCACTTGCCAGTGACCAGGGGTACGGTAGACGAAAGCCCACCGATGTTGGGTGATTCAAGTGCGAAGAGGCGAAGCTTGACTCTGCAGCCACGAGGACCAGGAGGCGTCGACGACAACCAGAAGCTGGATTTGAGCTGTCCCACAAAGGATGTCAAGTGCTGGGGTGTCGGTCCACGTATTGAACACAACAAGCCTTGGCAACAGCAACCCACGCAGGAAGAGAAAAGATGCTTTGGTGCAGACCAGCCAGGTCCTGGGGACTCCCCAAGCAATGGAGAATCAGGACATGTCTGGAGCAATCAGGTAAGCCTAATTAGAGGTAAAGTTGCCTTCACAGGGACCCACCAGTCGACGGACTAGGGATCGCGAAGGGACCTCGAGAGAAAACACAAAGGGCCAGCTCACGAAACACTCATGGAGTGTAGGCGGGCAATCTTCAGTGAAAAAGCTGATCGGGGTCAGGGCTATACGTAATCCAAAGCTTAGCTGCAGGAGTTGTTGGAAAGCTGATGCTTCTGCAAAGTGACATGGTGTCCAGGGGTTCGGTTTGCACAGTCGCCACAAGGGATAAGGGCCTCAGACTTGCTGTGGGCACTGTTCGACCTCTAAGACCACGGAAACCCACCTCCTGTGTTGCAAAATTCTTCGGAGTCTGGCGGGAGCTTCTGAGCTGCAAACCGGTCAGATCTGTCTTTGGTGCCTGCCTTGCAGGGGAGTAACTCCTTTACTCCAAGGGAGATTCTTTACTTATCTAGTTCAATGTAGATCGTTGAAGTTCCAGGATTCAGTATCAAAGTTTCGTCCAGGTGTAATCTAAAGTCCTGTAGCCAGGGGTTCCTTTCTTATACCCAAAGAAGGGGTGGGACAAACTCTAGGGACCCACCTATGGGAGGGTCAGGAAAGAGGGGTGGCTACACCCATTTCCTTTGTCCAGTTTCGCGCCAGAGCAGGGGCTGGTGGCCCCTGCAACCGGTTTGAGCTGGACTATGTACAGGGACACCAAATGTGCCCCCAGTGCTGAACTTCAAAGCACTCTTGGAGTGCACCCACCCAGCCCCAATACACTAAAGCCTTTCTGGGAGGTGGTGACACCTCCCTGTGACAGGAAACCTATTGTCCAGGCCTCCCCTGCCGGAGTTTCGTCCAGCAACAGGAGGGCAGACTCGTGTCTGTGGCTGGCAGCATCCATTTTGTGATGCCAGGGCTCTGTTAGCTGGTACCGGGTATACCGGTGCTCTCATGTCTCTCCCTCTAGAAGGGTGGGATCATACTCCCACACCAGTTACTGGTGTGGGGGTATGATTCCTAAGTGTTTGACACCAAATACAACATGTTTCCGTGCAGCCATTCCAAAGTTAGCATTTACCGTTTGGTTATAATGCACTTAAGAGTGTATGGTTTGGCAGCATCACAAACAGCCCCAGACTAAAGGTTCTGAAGGCTGCTGAGGGGCTCTGCTCATGCATGGGCACCCTCTCACATAAAACCCAGAACTCTGCCTTCAGGATTGGTAAGGCCTGCCATAGGGGTGACTGATAGGTTTATATGTGCAGTGATATGGAGAGATATGGTGAACCTATATCTCAGTAAGGGGTGCATGCACCACCTTACCCAGGCTGCAGTAGCAGACCTGTGGTGTCATTTTGGAAGGCTTCCCAGGGGTGACACAATACATGATGCAGCCCCTGGTAGGCCTCTGGGGTACCTATGGTACCTATGCCTTTGGTACATAGTATACCATATACTAGGGATGTTGCAGGGATTCTGCTTATGCACAGAACTATGCGCAGGAAACTAGGACCTCAGTGAATTGTGGTGTACCAAAAACTCACCTCAGAACGCAGAACCCCTATCCGGCCAGCATCAGTGTCCCATTCGTTATCCGAGTATTATCTCGGCGGTCCCAATGTATAGACAACCCAGAACAAGCGACTTAGTGTATATCTCAGGAATGGTGGGGATCAGAAATACCTGTTCGTAATTATTCTCATATCAGTCCACAACAGAATAAACAGAGACACAGTAAAAGTTTAAAGAGTTTATTTTATAAACCTCGTGACCTACGATGCAGCAGTTTGGCTAAAATAAGCAGACAAACGATTAAAATCAAAACCATCAGCATAGTTACAATACCATAGAAAATGAAAGGAGTAATCATACTAAAATGACAGTGGATCCAAGCCACCTTCCTTTCGCTAGCAAACTAATAGTATTATTATTAGACTGGTAGAAGGTCTCTAGGCTAGAATGGGGAACCCCATACCGTAAAGATCAGCTCGGGGTGATCACATCACAGGATCAGCTAGACTCTGCTCTGGGAAAGCTCTTCTTCCGAATGTGTGTAAAAAACATGCAACTGCAATATTAAAAGCGCCCGACTTTCAGGTATTCGCAGCTGCGTGTGTGTTATGACTAAATAGTGGGCCAATCAACCTGAACTCAACAACATGCACCGTCTAGCGACCCAGACTGTTTCTTTTTTACACGGTGTACAGACCAAGGTCGCTGCTCACTGTTTGGGATGTGAACAACAGAGAGTTCTCATGTGAAGCAAAGTCGAGTAAGCATTTCTTAATTAATAACATGTGACTACAGCGTCGTGTGCAAAAGCAGCAAAAGCGGCAAGATGGCTTTCTAACATCTAACGCGGTTGTGCTAACTTAGCATTGTACATATATAGATAACGATCTTCACTACACCCCCCCTTGATCGGACCACTAACCACTAGGGGCGCACTTGCAAGAATGCAGAGTTCAAGTTTGATAGAACGGAGCCAAGGGCAGGAACTGTAAGTCCATATAAGTTAAGTGAAAAAGTCGAAGAAAAAAATTAAAGAAAAGAAAAAATTTAAAAAGTAATGAAAAAAAACCATGTAATCGATTAAAAAAACATAATTGAAGGACGTATGATGAAATGATGGGGCAAAATAGTCAATCCATCAATGTATAAGCACAATAAGTTGCAACAGCTTCCAAGAGAAAATCATTGGAACGTTCCGCAAAATTATCTGCCATCCAGTTCAGCACGGGGAAGGAACATACATGCTCCTCAACCACCAGAGCCTCCAGCACCATTTGAGGACAACTGGTGTGCTCGTCAAGATAACTTCTCTCTAAGAATTCAAGAGCAGCCGTTCCGATGTCCCAATTCCCAAGGACTCCATGTGCTGCTCCACAGGCCATAATCCTGACTCCAGAACAGTCCAACTCATGAGCCACTAAGGGCCTCATTAGCCGATCATAATCCGGGGCAGGAGACACCGAGTTCGACAGACACAAATCCAGAGCCCATTGGAATGGATAATCTAGTCAATGAAAGACAGGCTGTACACAAGTAAAATAGGGAAACCGGAAGGACAATCCATAGGCTATGCTTAGTGTTGCCAGTGGTAAAGTGCCATAGTAATCAAGCATCCGGTTACGAAGATGGATCAGCCGGGAGATGTTGTCGTGTGACGCAAGTTGTGCATCCATAGCGCAGGGCGCAGATCATATTCCAGCTATGAGGGCGAGAAGTAAAGGGAGACCTCCGAAGACGCTGGAAAAAATAGAATGAAAAAAGGCCGGGATCACACCAAAAATAGTTTGAAAGGAGGTCACGAGGCCGGAGCCCACAATTTAAAAAAAATGAGCTATGCCACTTGTTGACGAGGCATTAAAGATAGTCTGAATCAGGGTCCCAAAATGAAGTGGGAGATCAGTATTCAAAAGCGCTTGCACCTCAGTGCGGGTGTTTGCTACGTGAAGGACAAATGTTCCCTGGGATGAAGTCAACGCGACTTCTTTTTGAGACAATAGAGCCCTTATTCTGCTCATCGTGTTGAACTCTGCTTTCAAGGTTGGAATGGAAGGCCAGATGGATACAGCGAGCCGGCCATGCGGGGGTGGGAAAAGGACGTTATTACAGCAAACTACTCTATGTGATACAGTCACTATATAGGGAATTCCCACTAACATCCCACAGCAAGCTTCATTATTTAATAGCAAATAACTACCGTTAGCAAGCTGCGTAAAAGACGGTGTTATAACTGGCACAGGAATCCCTTTCAGGACGCAAGCTAAATAAGGGGCGTGTACATTACATGCACCACGCAATTGAATGTGCCTACACACTACAGAGTGATCCGGAGTGGAAGTGCACTCTTCAACTTTCAAGCACACCTCTTTTCCATCTCTCACACATCTATACATGAATGGGTGTGACCAAACTTCGTGCAGGAAGGCAGTACCAAGTTGCTCGTATCTGCCAAGGGCATAATGTTTCATGCACGAACTGAACTTAAACAGAGAGAACGGTAATGTGATCAACCCATGTATAAGCCACACAGCAACCGAGAAAGGCAAAGGTTCCAATTTCTCAATGTGCAGTAATGAGTATGTAGCATCTTTCATGGACATGAACTGCTGTTTCGCAGTTAAATTAAAAGGAAGGAACAAAGATGAAGTGTTCATGTAATCCCAAGGGACTTTCCCTGCCTTTAACGTTTGCAACGTCCATGCAAACTGCATAATCGAATGCAATTGATTTTGACCATGATACAATACAGACAAATCATCCTGCACAATGTCTACAACAGATGACACAATATTATCTAAGATATAAATTCTGGAAGACAGGGTGTTAATGCTATTATCTATTACAGCCAATACTTTCTCCATATTGGCCTGGTCAATAGATCGTAATCGGGAAGCAGCCTCAATTTGCGACAACTTCCAAACCTCGTTGTAAATAGCATACACCCATCTCTTGGACCTGCCAATTGCAGGACCATTAACAAAATCATTCAAATCTATTTTGTCGTTCAATTTGGATAAATGAAGTTTAACAGATGCTAACGTAGAGTGTTGCAGCCAAGATTGGCATAACTTCCCTACTGAGTACGTAGTCACAGTGTGAGAAGATTCAAAACGGGGGTCCACACGAACTTGTGTATACCCCTGCTTTAAACGAAGAAACCGATGTTGACAGGAATCTGCACTTGTCTGCCACACCAACCACCCTTCTGGGTCTAATTCAGAAATATTGAAGGATGTGTTGGAAACGTATGTCTGCAACGTAGCATGGGACAGATCTGTATGATTAACCCAATCAGGATAAGCACCCAGACCCGGAATAGAGGGAGAATTTAATTTTTTTGTAGTAGCCAATCCAAAACAGGTGGTCTGAAAAATTGACGAATTTAAAAATAACATGTGATTCGGGATAAGACAGGCACGATGCAAAGCTTCTGTTCCCTGTACCTGCCACGGTTTAGAACCCCAAACCGATTTAAGATCGATAGTAGCTTTCCACAGATCATATCCTCCAATTGCCAACTCATCCATAAAGGACTTGGAATATAATAATTTGGTGTGTGTCAGTCTAACCTTAGAAGCAGACTCAGGCACAAACTTAAAATAAAAGGAGGCCAGATTTGACACAGTAAAATCAGAAAAATATGTGAACTTGTCCACTAACGTGGCGGAGCTGCCCAGCCTTTGGGCTGGACAGTGTTCCCATTGTGTATAATTTACAAAATTTCTAAACGTATTTGCTCGGTGTAGGAAATGTGTGCCATAATGTTGATAACAAAATTGTTCATCATAATTAGCAGTGTCTAAATACAAATCTTCAGCATCAAATGCAGCATAATATTTCAAATTAGAAAACAGTGCTTCTATGGCTCGAACATCCCAGTCATCTGAGTGGATGTTCTGCTTAACGACATCACCCATAGAAACACGAAATACATTTGGCACATTAATTACTTCAGTGGGGCCATGAATTTGAAATTTTACAGCATCCCAAGCGATCCCATCACGTACAGGCCAGGCGGTAATGTTCACAAAAGTCTGGTCCCTTTTCATGATATGAGAGGAGGAGTGGGGGGGCCAAAGTTCCATCAATTAATCGAATTGCAGATCTTTCTTTCAGGTAGTGTCGATTGATAAGTCTAAAAAACACTACCACAAAGCCAATGGACATAAACAAAAAAATTACATATGAGCACTACCCAAATGTAAGTCCAAGGGGGAATTAAAAAATGTCTCTTGAACCAGGCCACAAAAATCGAAACTTTGGACGGGGCAATGGAAGTCATTGAATTAGAGTCAAAAAAGTCTCGGGAGTGGGCAACTGTGGTGGATTGTAAAACAGGCAATGTAACATCCGCAGGATAAGCATACTCATTATCTTCAGGTAGACCACCCGCTGTCAGTGGCAACAAAGGACCAGTAACTGTATGCATCTCGACGGCAACATCAGGCAAGGTGTTAGACGCTCGGGCCACAACAGAATTTCTCAGCATCGAAGGGCAAGAAACCGCCGGTGTCATACTAAGAAGAATCGGCCACTCGCTGTAGCTTGACATTGTCAATTGAGATGTACCTGTTATCCTTGCGACCAGGAAGTGGAGGTAAAATGACTGTACGTGTACCCTGTACTCCAAGCACTGGAACCGGTGCACGATAAGAGGGGCCGAACTCCTTCTTGTTCTCCACCTTCTCACGGACCAGATCACCAACTCGAGGTAGCCAGCCGACTACCAGAATCTGAAGCGCAGCATCAGATGAGGAGGGTACGTGTTCCTTCGATAGACTGTCTCTGAAACTGTCTTGAAGATTCTGCAATACAGCACAGTGATCATCTACGTCAAAGGGTGCAGCTGACGCCGCCATGTCTAGACCATCAAGGTCCGGGACAAACATTCGTATGCCAAAGAGCATCATGTATGGGGTCCGCCCACCCAGAGACCATCTAGGGAGATTATTAAGTGTACGTTGCACGTCATACAAGTGGGCTAGCCAGTTCCGGCCAGTACCCAAAACTCTGGCTGTCAAAGATTGCTTTAAGTCACGGTTCATTCGCTCCACTACACTATTACCCTCAGGCCGGTAACGAGACGAAAATTTGACTTGGACCCCCAAATTTCTCATGGCTTCTTTGTACGCCTTAGAGGCGAATGCAGGGCCCTGATCAGAATGAAAGGTACCGCATGCAAAACTTCCAACAAAGACACGCAAATCTTTTATGACAGTGCGAGAATCAGCACTCCTTTGTGGCCACATCTAAAGAAAACGTGTGCACGAATCAACTGCAACCAAGATGTATATGTACGCAGTATCAGAGGTAAATGGACCGCAATGATCCAAATAAACACAACCCATTGGTTTATTAGATATGTACAACTGAGTTTGTGGTGGGCGCGCCGCAGTTGAAGGTTTAATCTGCCGGCAAATGTCACAATTAAGAACATAAGCTCTGGCTTGTTTATACAAACCGCACCACCAGTAACGTTGTTGTAACAGAAATACAGTAGCAGCAACGCCGGCATGCGCGGACGCCATGCCCTCGTGAGCCACCAATATCAAAGATGGTCTGCAGTCCGCGTTGGGAATCAATCTGTCACCAACGTCATTAATCCTCACTAATGGGACGTTATCAGGACTTAAGCAATAATGGTAACGAGAAGGGAAACCTCTTGGAAATTTAGTTCCCTGCTCTGTAGCAGCAATAGCTGCCAAGATGTCATCATCGATCTTACTTTTGGATCTTCTTACTACTGCTACTAAGTATGTCGCCATTGCTGTATTTGCTGCCTCGTCAGCTAGGCTGTTGCCGACAGCATGGACACCAACTCGTTGGTGACCAAGAGTGTGCATAACATTCACGAGAGGCAGATGTTCTTTAAGATCTGCCACACGAACCCAAAGCAACTTATGCTTAATCGTGCTATCTTTGGAATCATGGTAATCATTCTGAGACCAAAAATGTAGATTGTCGTTGTAAGATTGAACACAATAAAAGGAGTCACTTACTATAAGAGTAGTGACCCGTGGGTCAGCAAACTCCAGTGCAAGCACCAGAGTGCGAAGCTCCGCTAACTGTGCGGTACAATCACCCAATGACTGCGTGTGCACGACATCGGATTGGAATTCACCATTAACGAAAGTACCAACAACAATTGCGCAAGCCGCTGAATAGGCGTGCTTTGATCCAATAGCCGGTTGCGCCGAACCGTCAGTGTAAATGACACAATGGTAATCCTCGAGCGGGCGCAAGGACAGAGGAGCCGGATGAACGAATTCATACTGCAAAAACTCCTGAGTCTGAAGTGCCGCGTCAAAGATATACGTGACGTCTGGCGATGTCAAGGATGTAGCCCATTGTATCCACCGAGGATGCAAAGCCTTAGAATTTGGTACACTAGCTTTTGTCACCGCCTCAAGGGCAGGATATGGTGTTACCACCAACATGCGTTTACCCTGCGACAGCGCTCGTTCTTTCAGAATCGCCATCTGCACCGCTGTCAGAACTTTCTCGACCGCGGAAAATCGCAGTTCAGCTGAAGTGTACAAGTGAGATTTGTAAGCAATGGGGAAGGTATCGCCCTCATTGAACGTTAAGTATGTGAAACCCACCGCTCCAGGCACAATTCTTATGACCAGGTTGGCGTGGTTATCACGCGTCTGTAAGTTATTAGAAGCAAGAAGATCAGCTTGCAATGACTGCAATATAGCTGAATGCTCTGGCAGCCAACAAGATTTGGAAAAAGTAGCCTGGGCCCCTGTCTGCAGTTGAGACCGCTCCGAGTCCGACCTGCGCCGTGGCGTGTGTATGTACCAACTTGGTACATACACCGTCACACGCCACTGCGCAGGTCGGACTCAGACCAACATACACTAACTCACGACACTAACATGAGCCAAGGCCTCTAAGCCAGTAGCCAGTGCACCCTCCTCTACTATCCCCTTAACTACCGCCACAGAGTCAGTCACCCTGACCCTGCCGTCCGGGCCCGCAGGCAACAGTAAAGTAAATTATCGGATTCGCAGCAGAGTAGACAGACAGTGATAAAAATGAAAAACAACAGTTAAACAGTGTCGCTTAGCGGCACCATTGCCTTGGACTGGTGTCCGCAAGGGGGGCTGATGTGACTAACCCAATCCAGTGTCCTGGCTTCCGTCCTGCCTTAATCAAGTGTGGATGGCTCTCAGCTCACATGCGTAGGTGAGTGTGGCTCAATTATCAGAGCGCTCGCCTTCGGCCTGGGAGACACAGGTTCGACCAAAAAAACAAATATTTAGGTAGAGATTAGCGCGGCTTGTTATCCTAAAGCACTCAAGGTACAAATATTAAATATATTTTTAGGGCCCCGTGTCAGAAGAATGGTATATCAGATCGGCAGGCACACGGGGTATCCGGCGGGGAGTTTGGGCGCCCACTAACTTTAAGGAGGACCGGTCCACATATGGTCTGTCTATTAAGGTCCAGCCCAAGGTCGCTGCGTCGGTGTTTTTGGGGGGTGTTAACAGTTCGAGGCAGGATAGCTGGCTGCCTTCTGCATCCAAGGGTGCTGGTGTTCAAAGTAGGTGGACTCACATAGAGGCGCTATGGACGCTCTGAGGCCGCGACCGCTGGGGGCATGGTGAGTTTGCTGGGGGCCCTGGTGGTAACAGGCGGCACGGGGGAGAGGGTGTGCGCGATTTTGCACCTCTGTGCCACGCCGCCTGGTCTTGTGTCAGCCAGCCTTGTTCCAGCTGGACACACCGTGTCCCAGTCCCGGCCACCGCGCCGTATGTGCATAACAGTTACACTAAAAGCTTAAGCTGCCACTCAAAGTGTGAGGAACCGGGTTGTCACCGTACATGATGGGGGAAGGGAATAAACGAGAGCTGGTATCACACTTCCACCAGGGGACCTGCAGCAGTCAGTACAGTCAGTAATGAGTCTCACAACTCCAGGATAGCTCCATGGGTTGAGCGTTCGCCACTGAAGCATGGAGATATGCAAATCTTAGTCTCTCTTCCAGGCAGCAATGTTATTATTACCCCGTGTCGTGGCCCACACCATGAGCCTCATGGTGTGGGCCACTACACGGGGTAATAATAACATTGCTGCCTGCAGCCCTTTGAAAAGGCAGGAGTGCACCGTGAGCTAGATAAAAGTATAATAGTGCCTCTTCTACGTCAGGCACGCAACGCCCATTGGACTCAAAGGGCTTCAGCCCCCCGTTGTGTTTGGCTGCCCGGGAATGAGACAGCTTCCCGGCGCACACACAGCCGCACCCGAGTACTTCACAGGTCTTTAAAAGACCTTTTGCTTGTTAATGAGGCTTTGATCGTTTTCACCCCTGCTTAGAGCCCCTGCAGCTCCACTCCGACTTTTGCTGGAAGCATCAGCCCCCCCCCGAAATATTTTCTTAGCCCCCCCCGAAATTTGACTCTAGTTGCGCCTCTGGTTAACAGTGTAGTTCAGGTTTTTTAATACCTACTTGGGGAAAGTTAGTAGTCCAGTTCACTGGAGTCAGACTCACCAAATTATTGGCGGGCCGGGTCATGCCAAATGCCCTGTCCAGCCTGTGGAATGCCCAGACCTCTGTGCAGTGTGCTTTACTGAAAGACCCGTGAATGAATGAGCACCTCAGACCCTTTTGACATACACAAAACACTTAATTATATAGTAAATATTCTGCAAATCGCCTAATGTTGATCACCAAAGATGTCTTTCCTTGAGACCAGAAATAGGGAACGAGACCTTAAAAAAAAATCTGTGTGTAGGTTGATTGATGGGGGATATTAGCAAGCCAAAGAATACATACCTCACACTAGAGTCAAATCACAACACTCCCACACACTCTGATGGATTTTCCAGCTAAACCTAACTAAGGTACACACTTTGCTGCATATTAGATATGCAAATAAATATATGTATACAATGGATTTGATCATATGTAAGCCACACATTCACGTCTATTTTACCCTTTGAAGCACGGAATATTTTAGGCAGTTGTAAGCCTATATTTAAAAATCAATGCACAATAGTATACAAACGAAGCATTGCAAACATTATTTTAAGAGCCAATGCGTTGTATGCTTAACCTTTACATAAGTAACTCATCCAGTATAAACCAATATCGTATGAATCTACGTCCTTCTAACGCAAGCATGTGTGTGTTGTGCGCCCATCCGTCAGAGTCGCAGGCTTGACGGTCCGGAGATGTTCACACAACTGCAGAGGATCAAAGGGCGCGAGGTACAGGAAGAACCAGTGCCTGACACTTCAGAAAACAGTGAACACTAATGGGGAGGCACACGGGCCCCGGCAAACCCTCCATTGTCCCCCAACAATGGCTCCCACATTTCGGGGAGGCGGGTTGTGGGCAGGGTCAAGCTTAGCAGAGACTAGTGTGGGCCGCGAGCGGGCAAAGGGGGCTAACTTCAGCACAACTGCAGAGGATAAAATGGCGCGAGGTGCAGGAAGAACCAATGCCTGTCACTTTAAAAAGCCGGTAAGTGTGTGAACACTAATAAGGAGGCGCAGGAGCCCCGGCGAACCCTCCATTGTTCCCCCATCAAGATTCACGGTATGAAGGTGCACAGCCACACACCAGATGCCCTCCGTTGTTTGGGTTCATCATTGTACGGCTATACTCGCTTCGCTTCTCACTTTCACTGACTGACTTACCCCCGTGTGTTACCGACGACGCCGTGATGATGACATGCTCGACCTGGCTGGCTCGATCGATGTTCTTAAGCCGGGCTCCTCGTCGACTCGTTACCAAGAGGACTGCAGCAGTGCACAGCGTGGCAATACCAATGAGAGCATGCATGCACAAGCCCAAACTGGAAAATTCTGGAATTGGTCTTTCGACTCCTCCCCCAGACCCCAGCAAACCAATCACTTGAAACAACAACAACTGTTGCTGGGTCTGGTGGAGGAGACAAAGGCCACTGCCACACCCCCACAAACTCTAAGCCTGCCGGAATGCTCCACCCTCGGCCATTGGAATTAATGGAGGGCCTCCAGCTCCGCCCTGGGCCAAGGGAATAACGCCCAAAATCGAAACGCTATTCTGCTAGTTAGACAAAGGCTGCACCCACCAGTGAGTCGTCACTGCCCTGCTTTCTGGCTCTAGGTCGAAGAAATCTTCGCCCAGCCAAAAGCATGTGCAGACACTGCAGAGCAAAGGCCATACCCCCACACCCCCCCTAAAGAAAACCCCAATTTTGTACATGTTTGTTCACTGAGCACTAGCAGCCAGCACAATTTATTCCTAGCTGCTCAGTGTTTTTCATCAGGCATTTTTTTTGTCCCTCAGGGTGGGAGGGCGACACCCATCTCGCTCCTATGCACCAGCCACCACTGGTCATAATGATAAGTATCTGCTCCTACCACAAAACACCATCGTAGACTCAGTCACAGCTGCTGCTAGGAAACCCTACGACTACACAATGCTGCTCTGCATTCAAGGAACAAACATACCGTGGGAGGCAAGCATCCACAGGCTCGCTCGTGTAATGTCCCCGCGCCTAATTTTAAAAAAACATGAATGTAATGCAATTGGTGCTTTTGTAAGGAGATGGTGTTCGTGCTACATATTATTGCGGCTGGCAAGAATGAGAAAAAGCGGCAAAACAGGAACTTATTCACAGCTGCTGTTATGAAACCGCTCAGAAATACGTGCCCAGGACCACACAGTGTCTGCAGCGCAATCAAAAAACATGGTTGTATGATAAAGGCACACATGGTAACCATGCATGCCTCCACCACACAGCCCAAACCACATATGCGTCTTAACCACGCATTCCTTTACTGCGGAATTTGGAGGTAAAGGCATTATTTTATTTATTTTATTTTATTTAATGCATTTTTATATAGCGCGGACTTTACCCGAAGGTGTCAGAGCGCTTCACAATAGGAGCAGTAATGATACATAAGGAGAAAAATTACAAGTGAGCATGTTACAAAATCAAACGTTACGTTCCATGAGGCAAAAGTGACATTTGTCATGAATAATAAAGGGGTATGTGTGGCTAAGGTCGCCACTACCCTGACCCCTCCACCTCCTGCGCTGTCCATAAATCCTGCCCCTTTACAAACACTACCCCAACCCCTCCACCCCTCATGCAGACTCTCCCATTCCCCTTCCAGTGCCCTAAAGCCCTGCCCCTTTAAACACACCTCACGCTGTCCTTTAAACAATCCCAACCCCTTCCATTGCTCTGAGAACTACCCCGACCACCCCAGCCCTAAAAACAACCCTGACTACCCGTTCCCCTCCCCTGCCCTAAGGTTTAAAACCCTGCCCCATTACATACACTACAGCACGCCGTCCCTAAAACTACCCAACCCCTTCCACTTGCCTGAAACCTACCCCAAGCCCCAACCCTAAAAACTACCTGACTACTCATTGCCCTCCCACTGCCCTGAGATCTACCCAGACCACCCCACCCTTAAAACGACCCCAACAACTCTCTGTCCTCCCCCTGTCCTAAGGCCTAAAACCCTGCCTCTTTACATACACCACCAACCCCCGCGATTTCCCAAAAATTATCTCGACCTCCCAGTCCTAAAAACGACCCCCCTGCCCCACTTACCTCACCGCGTCTCTTGCTCATGTCTTCCTGCTATTGTCTTCACCGTCTTCCGTCTAGCCAGCACCTAGACCGCACACTGCCCTGACCTCACATATGTGTGGTTAAGGCATATGCGTGGTTAAGGCAGGGGTAGTAGCGCTTCCATAGTCGTAAGACAGCGGTGTTCTGACTGTTTCCCAAGAAACATATCATGGGAGACCGGGTGGGGGAGCGGCAAGCAGCTAGGACAGGGCGGCAAGCATCCACTGGCCCTCTTATATAATTTCCTTGTGCCTATTTGAAAAACAAGCATTTGCAATGCAATCGGTCTCGCCTTTGGGACCTTATATGTATTTAGCTTTGCAGCACATTAGCCTGGGTGCTGAAACATCTACTGTTGTTTAACATGGAGGGATAGTAAGCACCAAACTACGTGACTCGCCAGGTATGGGAACACATGGAGAGAATTATTGCCTTTCAGCGAGAAATGGAATAGTCCAAAGCTCTGTTTTTAATATAAAATCACGGCCTTCGGTGGTCATATCATTAAAAATACAAGATTTGAAAAAAATATTATTGTCTACGGGTGCTCATTAGTTAAACCCCACCAACCCAGTAGAAGACTCAGATCGACAGATGCCGCACTGGCAGCAGTGCCCGTCATCAAAAGATCCCGCTTCGGTGTTTGCTCCTTTGGTTTCAAGGCATTGAAGTTGTGAACACCCTGCCCCTTGACCTGAGATAAGAACTTATTTACAAAACTTTGAGGAAGAAACTTAAAATGTGATTGTTAGTGCCAATCTAAGTTTTTGACCTCCTCGTGGGTTGTTTCCACTTTCGGTCCAGTTTTTTCTTCTTCCTTTTTTGGAAATTTTTCTCTCTTTCTCTTTTATGACCTCTGCATCTGGATAGGGCAATCCTATCATGGGGCGATCAGTTGGGAGCAACCATGACGCTTTAAAAACTTTTAACATGTAACATAACATTACAAGCATTTTCAAGAGCATACGCTCCCAGAAGGACCTCCCCTCACATGCAAAACTTAAACCACTCAGAGAAAACAAATGCAGCCTCTGCCCAACCATCTACACACTAGAAGTTCAATATTCTGGTATGTCATTCAGATTTTCACTCACAACCAGACACTGAAAACACACTTAGGAACAGAATGACAGAAATCCTCAAGGCACATTACAAAACCAATGCGTTATCAATGATTTTGTAGAATTTGACATGTTAGACCATCAAGTACGATAAATCACCCGGCAATACGTGCCACATAATCAGGGACTAATCAAACCGGGTCTTTGTCGATCCCTATTTGCTCTGCTTAAACGTTAAATGTATGAACATTGTTCTCTTATTGTATATTGTTTGATTTAAAATAAAAAAAAAATAAAAAAAAAAAGAACAAATTTCTCAGCAAGCCAATAAGGAAATTCATCCTTACTTTGGGGGCGCTTGCCGACCACCGAATTAACCATAACAGGACTAATAACCAGCGCGTGGTGGTCTGTAGGTTGTCCCGCAACAGCAGGTGCCCCCACCTGCACGGTGCGTGACACGTACTGCACTAAAGCCCTATGAACAGTAATTAGGGCTGTGTGAAGTACCCGCAACTCAGCCACCGCCACCGTGAGATAGCGGGGATGAGGCGTAAAACCGGCCAGCACCGGCCATGTGGCCCCTGCAATAGACAACGGGCCCATTCTCGCCGGTGCAACCGCATGGGAAAGGGCGCCATTAAACCAAATAGTATGCTGCCAGGCAGAGATTGGAATTTCTTGTGTCCTATATGGGGTATAGACCGCAGGCGGCTGCGTGGCTGTATACGTGTGAAACGTACCATCATCATCCTCCGCTGGAAAAGTCACCCATGAGTAAAACAACTCATACGGGTACGATGCATCAGCGCTCACCACAAAAATAACAGCCATCCCATCATCTGGCACCCCATACGTCGTCAAATGACGGCGCAGAGGTGTACGACTATGCGCGGCTATGTCAACCGCCATAAGGACACACTAAAGAGTATCAACGATATCAACAGTAGCACTGGGGTTCAGAAAAAATAACCTTTTTAATGATCAAGCTTGAAAGAACCTATTAGTCGAAACACAGGTAGGTTAAACCGTCACTCCCGTTATCCAGAAACCAGAGTGAGGGTGTTGTGGACTAATACAAGCACTACTAAGGCGTTTCAAATCAATAGATCAAACGTTAGGTGCGCCATGTTGCAGGGATTCTTCTTATGCACAGAACTATGCGCAGGAAACCAGGACCTCAGTGAATTGTAGTGTACCAAAAACTCACCTCAGAACCCAGAACCCCTATCCGGCCAGCATCAGTGTCCCATTCGTTATACGAGTATTATCTCGGCGGTCCCAATGTATAGACAACCCAGAACAAGCGACTTAGTGTATATCTCAGGAATGGTGGGGATCAGAAATACCTGTTCGTAATTATTCTCATATCAGTCCACAACAGAATAAACAGAGACACGGTAAAAGTTTAAAGAGTTTATTTTATTAACCTCTTGTCCTAAGATGCAGCAGTTTGGCTAACATAAGCAGATAAACAATTAAAATCAAAACCATCAGCATAGTTACAATACCATAGAAAATGAAAGGAGTAATCATACTAAAATGACAGTGGAACCAAGCCACCTTCCTTTCGCTAGCAAACTAATAGTATTATTATTAGACTAGTAGAAGGTCTCTAGGCTTGAATGGGGAACCCCATACCGTAAAGATCAGCTCAGGGCGATCACATCACAGGATCAGCTAGGCTCTGCTCCTGGGAAAGCTCTTCTTCCGAATGTGTGTAAAAAACATGCAACTGCAATATTAAAAGCACCCGACTTTCAGGTATTCGCAGCTGCGTGTGTGTTATGGCTAAATAGTGGGCCGATCAACCTGAACTCAACAACATGCACCGTCTAGCGACCCAGACTGTTTCTTTACACGGTGTACAGACCAAGGTCGCTGCTCCCTGTTGAACAACAGACAGTTCTCATGTGAAGCAAAGTCGAGTAAGCATTTCTTAATTAATAACATGTGACTACAGTGTTGTGTGCAAAAGCAGCAAACGCGGCAAGATGGCTTTCTAACATCTAACGCGCTTGTGCTAACTTAGCATTGTACATATATAGATAAGGATCTTCACTACAGGGACTTATAAGGGTACCCCAGAATCCAATCTGAAGTCTACCTATAGTACTTGTAATCAATTTAAGGGAGAAAGCAGATAGGCTGGGGTCCTGAATAGCAGGATCCCAGGCAGACTAAGTCGAAAACCAGCAAAACACCAGGAAAAAAGTGGGGGCAACCATGTAGTCAGATTCCACCTTCCTACACAGATCACAAAGTGCAGATAATGTAAATAGGTCAGTGGGCTACTGCTTTTGTCAGAGAGATCCTTTTGTTACTTGCAGTTTATAAGTTAAAATCCTAACATACAACAGTGAGCTATTAACTTTCATCTAAGAGCTGCATACAACCTGCAAGGTATAAATTAGAGCGTTATGTTTTTCCCCCCAGTCTTTGATTATCCTAATGTTGCAAAAAGTGTTCTTTTGGACAGAAATCAATTCTGATTATTAAAGAGAACCCCCAAACATGGTATTACGTTTTAAAATTCTGAGTTTATGTTTCTCCAGACCAATCACTATTAAACAATACGGCCTAGTAGTATGGTTGTCATGTGACTCCTACACCTTGTAGTCCTTAGTCTTATGTAACATTTTCTATACAGTGATTTACACACATATTGATTGTCTCTGAGTAATGTGTGTGATGTAAAGTGCTCTGACACCCTACACTGGTATGAGTGGCGCTGTAAATCAAATTAAATGCATCTGAGAGAGAGTGTGGTTATGGAGACTTGAGAGGCACTGTTAAAGGGTGGTAGTGAGGGAATCCATGACAGAGGTGGTCATTGGGGGGCACTAACGAACATTAATGCACGGGGCACCACCAGTGCTAAGGCCGGCCCTGCCCTTGAGGCCAGTCTGCCTCACCCATAGATGGCTCCATTGGCCTTGTTTCAGCAGTAGTAGCTGCAACTCACCAGGGATTGGCAATGCAGAATTTGGCACGCACACCAAACTAAGTTTGCAAACTTCACAGTCTCTCTGCTTCATTCACAAGCACTTTTAACATGTGCTGCTTACTGTGGGGTCACTGGAATTAAATATGCAGCAAAGGAGGACAAAATTATGCCACAGTGTTGACTAAATTATGCATTTAAAAAAAGGCTGCAGCGTAATGCAGTATATTTTCTGATATTTTATTATTTTGAAGTGTACACATGCTAACAGTCTTTGGAAAGATTTTGCCTTATTAGCACCAGTGTAACATACAAATGCAACAGTGAGAAAGATGATCAGTCAACCTTTGCTATAAGCCATCCACTCTGCAGCAAAACAAGTCACATTTTTTGTTAACTTTTGATACATTTGAGCTATAAACAATGTATTAGTTTAAATGATCAGATCATGCAGCAGATCTTGCATTAGGAGGCAAATATGGCAGAGCCAGAGTTATATAGAAAACATTTGAAAACTAGGATATTTTGCCATTCATGTTTGAACTGCTGTTGTGGAAAAAGGGAGAAGTGCTGATGATAAACACCATGGCTCTGCGAAAAATTGCTTGTGCTTCCACATTTTATCGTATTTGGGACATTCTGTGATTAGAAGCATATCCCACTTTGTGAATGTGTTTTACTGTCAATAACTCATTATAACCTTATATAATCATGTGTATCCATTTGTTGATTAAACTGGGCAGTGAAATGCCAAACAAATACTAAAAATTGGGATATTTGCGCATTCTGGCCACACCTCTGGCTCCGCCCACTGAGCCAATCCTTGGGTTATTCCTGCCCTCTGATTCTCCGCCCACAGCTCCCCTACTTTTTTTCCCCCTCTTCGACTACTGCATGAATGCCACCATTGAAAGCACGTTTTGGGCACGTCCGAAGTCGTAAACCTGAGGGCAAGCTTCGATCTCTGCCGAAGGGGCTAACCCCTCCCGAGCAAGTGAAGGCCAGGGGTGAAACTGGGCCGTGTTCCGAACTGGTTGCAGCTTCAAAGAAAAACAGCCTGTCCACGACGCAAAACGTCTTGTCGTAAGGAAGTACAGCGTTTTTGGATGGGGTTTCTTTTCGCTGGAAGCAGCTGCTTCCTTGGTACAGGAATTGTTCGAAAACTTAAATGCGATGTTTAATTAGTGCCGGTGGCTGCAGGTATCGGGCACTGCACCTTGTTCTTGGGGGGGCCAGGACACTTATTTTTCATCATCAGACTTTGACCCAGGACAAGAAAGAGAAAGGGGGGACAAGGAGGGTGGAGAAACAATGACATAGAGATAAAGCAGGGATGAAAAAGAACCCACAACAGTGAGACAAAGAGAAGAGAGTGCAGGTTGGTGGAAGAAAGAGAGATGTGGTGGAATCAAGACCAGGCATTGTTGCTTCCCAACCACATCAGCATTCATCAAGTTGGCATCTGGGGGACCTAGAGAACAGTTGGGGGCACACGCACACACACACACACGTGATAATATGTTAAGTACAATACACCTAGAAGAGAAAACGTCAGTATTTCACTCAAATGTTTTGAGTGGACTTTAGTAAGTATGCAAGGTCACCGGGTGTGTCATACAACGAAAGAGTGAGCACAAGTACAACAGGTGCTCCTTGATTTGTTGAAGCAAGCGGGGGTGCGCAGGTAATCGAAGCAAGCGGGGGTGCGCAGGTAATGAAGTCCAAAACACGGTTGTAGTTTCAAAACCTTTGTTTCAACGTATTCTTTTCTTTATTTCAATATAACATACAGCTCAGCCAACTCGTTTCGTTCCCACAAGGAGAACTTCATCAGAGGCTAAATGACAGGATAGTCTTAATCCTTACGTATCACTATCCAATGTAATTCCTCCAGTTGATTGCACTGAATGATATGGGAATTACCATGGCATTATCATGCCCGTAAGTGATAAGCCTGCTGTCTATAACTTCTTGGTGTCCTAGCAAGAAACCCCTTCCAGGCGGCAAGTCTTCCTCCCCGTTCCCCCATGCTTGTTACCACCAACTGTGCGCTTTCCTTTAAATCACAACTTGACCACTTCTTTGGTGCCTGAAAAGGTCACAGTTTTATTTTCTAAACAAACATTTTATTTTACATGAAATCTTCATATTTCAAAATTCAAAGTTCATGATCATAGTATAGTTCTCCAATGTCCATGTTTAACTTTCATCTATTGCTCATTGAATTTCTCTATTTGTATCCTGGACCAAGCCTCCTCAATTTCCTGGGAGAGGAGGGAGGGGGCCTCTTTCGCTGGGTTTCGATGCACAGGTCTGGGCTTCAACTTGCTACTGATTTGGAGGGTGTCCTTTTGGACCTGCCCGGGCTTCAAGTGCCGTCCCGCTCACCCTTTACCCTTTCGTGGGCCCTCCCTTCTCCCAGGGGTCCCTGCCATTTGGCATCCCAAGGACCTTACTTGAGTATCAACTCTATTTTTCTGAGGCTGGGTCCTTGCCATCTTCTCCCTCTGCACCCCTGCTATAAGGCTTCCCAAGGGTCCTGTGGGAGTGTCACCTCTATTCTCTCTCATGGCTCCCTCAGTGCCCCTGCCGTGAGGCATCTCAAGGACACTGTGAGAGCCTTCCATCTATCTTCTAGTAATTTTGTTCTCTACTAGCTTCCTCGTGTTTGCTCCACCACGCTCTATACGGTTTCCCGATCGGAGGGAGCTCCCCCTACCACGGCCCTTCCTTTGTGACCTACTTGAAACCCATTTGTTCCAGTATGCCTACAATGTTCAGTAGGAACATGTCTATTCCTACCCCTGTGAGGTGTTCCCCGTCTTCCAGGTGGTACCCTGGCAACCTCAAGTTTATGAACCTGCGACGCACGAACCCACATCCCTGAGCCTTGCATACTTTGGCCATGGTAATATTCAGCTTTCTTCTGGACTTTCCTCTGCCCCCAGCTCCACCGCCCCCGCTAGGCCCTCCATGCTATGATTTCAGAAAATATCAGTTCCGCCGGGTGGATCAGGCGTGCCAGTGCCGTGAGACTGCTCTGCATGCTTTCTAGCAGCACTCGCCTTCTCAGTGCTACTAAGTCATTCCCGCCCAGGTGGACTACTACCGCATCCGGGTTGCCCCCTTTTTTCCATGCTTCCCGCGCCGCAGGTAACAGCTGGTCCCATTTCATCCCCGGGCACCCCAACCATTCTATGGTGGTGTCCCGCAGCCATAATCCGCCGACCTTGTGTCTGGCTACCGCCCATTTTTGCGCCCGCGTCACGTAGCAGTGTCCCAATATCCACACCTTCTTCTGCGAGTCTCTTGGACCTGGGTGGGGCGGGAGAAAATCGTGCTTAGTAAACCGTGGGGTGTATGTATCGCTTAAATGCGTTGGATGTCCAGCGCCCTATCCCCTTGAACAGCCCATCCTCCAGACCTAGCTCTGCAGCTGGCGTGGCTGCCCATTTTCTGAAAGAGTGTGACCTGTATTCGCGCGCGGGGAGATCTATCTTCTCCGGGGTTTTTCTCATTACCGCTATGAATTGAAAGCGGCTAAGGAATGACCCGTCCCTGTGCCTGAAAAGCCACCCCTGGGACTGCTCCCTCTCCCCCACGAGTTCCCTCAATAAGCACACCATGCAGACGGTCCTCCTACCTTGGTCTGTTTTTGACCGCTTCAGCTGTATGTCCATGTGGGCCTCTTTTATCTCCATGTCTTTCCTGTGGATGCAGGCTGTGTCTGGGTCACTAACCGATGGGGCTACTAGCTCGCTGACCCTGTAGGCACAAAAATATGCCATTGCGAACGCTGCATGGAATAGGGCTCCCTCGTACTGTGAGGAGCACACCTCTGGTAATGCCCCCAGCATTTCTGTCAGTATTTTGACATGGATGGGCCACCTCTTAACTTTGCTTGGCCGTTGCAGGCGCCCCCATCCCTTCATTGCCATTCTGCATTTGAAAGCCCTGGTGGGATCTGCTTGATCCTCTAATTTTGAATAATATGCTACTGCATTTAGGTGCGACTGAGTCCAAGTTTTTGTCTTTCCTGCCCTGAAGCCCACTCGATGAACCTCATGACCTCTTCCTGTGATGCCCATTGGTTCCCTTTCTAGCCCCGTTATATCCCTGAATGTTTCCCAGCACTTACTGTAACGGTCTCTTGTTCTCGGGCCAGTTCATTGCTCAGCAGTGTTTCCAACCCTGCTCCACCCATGCCCATGCTTCCTCTGGCATTCTGTTCATCCTTCTGTCTGCTACTGGGGTGAGTTCTTTGGATTTGTCCCACTGAAAATGAGAAATGGCATCCTCAACTGAGTTTTCTGCTCCTGGAATGTGTCGTGCCCAAATCGCAATGTTGCCCTGCAGCTGGCAGCCCACTAGTCTTTGCAACAGAGTACCCACTGCTGGGCATTTCGCCGACCCCGAGTTAATGGCCTGCACCACTGCGTGGTTATCTGACCACAGTGTAATTTGCCTGTTCGCCAGTTGCTGGGCCCAGATGTGGAACGCCACCACTATAGGAAATAACTCAAGCAGTGCTATGTTTTTTGTCAGACCTGCGCCTTGCCAGTCCTCTGGCTATTCTCCTGCTGTCCAGACGGGTCCCAGTATTTCCCCGAAGCCGTACCCCCCTGCTGAGTCGGTGTAGAGCTCTAGCTCATGCGCATTTACCCAGGGCTCTCGCCATATCATGATGCCATTGAAATTGGCCTGAAAACTGTCCCACTGCGCCAGGTCCTCCTTCACCCCTTGTGTGATGCGGACCCTGTGGTGTTTTTGCATCATGCCCCTGGTTAGCCAAGCTAGCCATCTGGCAAATGTACGCCCCGCGGGGATCACCCTTGTGGCGAAATTCTGTTTCCCTAGCAGCTGCTGCACGTCCTTTAATGTTGCTTTCTTTTGATGTCGCATTTGCTCTATGCATTACCGCAGGTCGGCTACCTTTCCTGGTGGCAGCCTGCATGTCCCGGCCACAGAGTCTAACTCGATTCCCAGAAAGGACAATTGTGCGGTTGGGCCTTCTGTTTTGTCCTGCGCCAGGGGGATGCCTAACTCCTGCGCCATCTGCACAAATTTGTCTAGGAGGTCGTCGCACTCTTTTGTGGCTGCTTTCCCGATGAACAGGGAGTCGTCTAGACAGTGCACCCACCTGCCTTTTGGGGCCTTCGCACCCAGTTCCCATTCCAGAAAGCCACTGAAAGCCTCAAAGTGTGCACATGATATTGAGCACCCTATGGGTAGGCATTTGTCGTAGTAATACTGCCTGTCCAGTTTGAAACCCAACAGATTGTAGCTGTCCGGGTGAACTGGCAGTAGCCTGAAAGCTGATTCTATGTCCGCCTTTGCCATCAGGGTTCCCTTTCCCTCCTGCTTAATTAAGTCTACCGCATCATCCACCGATGCGTATGCTACTGTGCACTCGCCTTGGTTCAGCCAACCGTTGACAGATTCTCCTTCCGGGTGGGAGAGGTGATGAATCAGATGGTATTTTCCTGGCTCTTTTTTAGGAACCACCACCAGCGGGGAGACCACCATGTCTTTCAGCGGGGGGGCATTGAAAGGCCCGGCCACCCACCCTAGTTGCATTTCTTTTTTCACTTTCTCCCTAGCCACCTCTGGGTTGTCCCTCACTGACTTCAGGCTCAGGCTCTCCCGTGCTCCCTTTGGCCTTTTGTAAGGTATTGGAAAACCCTGCGTGAAACCTTCTGCCAGTAACTGTTTATCGCTTGCTTTGTGGTACCCCTGTAATTGCTGTAGTAGTCTGCCTGGGATGTATGACGTTACAACGCGTGCTGTTACAACGCATGCTGTTACAACGAAACTGTTACAACGCAAGTGGATTTATAACGCATGCCATTACAACGCAAGTCTTTACATCGACTTGCGCTAGATGGCGTGCTAACATTAGAAAAGTGTAATTTACTATTCCAACTCCAGTCCACTTAACAGTAGGGAAGGTGTTGGGATAGTAAACTACACTATTTGTAATGTTAGCACGCCATCTAGCAGAAGTCGATGTAAAGACTTGCGTTGTAATTGCATGCGTTGTAAATCCACTTGCGTTGTAACAGTTTCGTTGTAATGGTAGTGCGTTGTAAAAGTTGCGTTGTAAAGGTTGTTCCCCGTCTGCCTATCCTGGTGGGGGTAGGCAGCGTCTGTCCTCTGCCCCCGTCCGCCTTGCCCCTGCTTGGCGGGGCCTGTGCCTTATTTCTTGGTGCCTGTCTTTTCTTTGTTGGCCCCTGGCCCTGTGTTGCGTCTGCAGCGGATGATGGGGTGGTTTCCCCCGCATGACCCACAAGCATGCTTAAATCTGCATGACGCTCCTCATTTATACTCGTCATTGTCAAATTTCCAACAGGCTTTATTCGACTTGTGTCCGGCCTGGTTTTTGCCTTTGAACTCTTTCCCTTGGCTTTCAAATTTGTCCTTACTCCTGTATTGAGGAAAAGTGTTCTCTTTTGCGCCAACCCCTTCTCTGGCCGCCACCATGTACTTTGTGAAACCTTCCATGTCCTGGCAATCCCATTCCATTATTGGCCAGACTTGCATTTCTTCCCTAAAGCCTTCGTCATAGTGTAGCCATGCCTCGCCTTGGTACTGCTGCTGTGCCTCATGCACTTTCTGCTCATAATAGCCAGAGTGCCGCGGCGCTTTGGGGGAATTTTTCAATGAAGACACATGCCAGTTCTCTATTGACCTCTCCACTCTAGGTTTTCGCGGGGCCCATCTGTCCTCGTCCTTTTTGTCTTGTGCCGTCAGATTTATCTCTGCCTGGCGCACAGTGAGAAAATATCTATGAATTATTTTCGCCAAATTCTCTCCTTAACGGTGAAAGGGATGAGGTTGGCTAGCCCTAACATTTTTGTTGTTGTAGGTGGGTCACTCTGCGAGGGTCGTATATATTCGCTAGCTGGCTTCCCATTGTTGTCCTGTCCCTCAGTGGGTTTCGTTTGGTTGAGGCTGTTCCCCCCTCTAGCCCCTCTGCTCCCTTGCGGGGCTGTCCCGGTCTCTGCCGTGACGCCCTGTGGTGTTGGGCTTGCTGCCCTTGGCTCCTATCCTGTTGCCCTCCCTGTTGGTCCCCCATTGTCCCACCCTGTGTCAGGTGTTGGGGGCCTCCCTTGTCCCCTTGGTCCCCAAGGGGAGAACCTATTAAATGGGGCTCCTATCCCTGGCCATTGCCACCTGGGCAACCTGGATGTTCGCTCCTCCTCTTCCCCGTTCCATGCCCTCCTTTGGAATTCTGGTCCCCCTAGACCTGCCTGCCATGGGGGTTGAGTGAGCCACGGAGCTTGCATCCCCACGTTGTGTACATCTAGCTGAGTGCCTATATTTACATTCTGCTAAAGGCTGCTGCGTGGTCCCTGGCCCACCCCACTCTCTAGCATGCTGCTGCGTGCGCCTTGCTTACCATTGCCCCTGGCGCCTGTCTCATGGTCTGTCTTGTCCCTCTCCCGAGGGGCCGTCGTGCCGGCTACAGACCCCTCCTCATCGCTGCTTTCCTCCGACACTGAGCTGATCGCTGTCTCTGGGGCTCTGGCTTTCTCCCTTCTACCCTGAGGGGTGCCTTGTTTGGGGCCACCGTTCTGTCTGCATGCCCCTTTTCTGCTGCCTTCTTTGGGGGCGCCGTTTTGGCTGCCTGTCCCCTGTCCACCGCCTTCTGTGGGGCCGCCGTTTTGGCTGCAAGCCCCTCGCCCGATGTCGTCTTCGGGGTAGGTCGTGCTGGCGATGTGTGCCGTGGCCTCTTTCTTTTTCCCTGTGCCGCATTCCTTGATCTGTTGATCCATCCAGCTCCGTCCCTTTAGCGCCACCAGGGCCCTGGCTTGATCCAGCATGGCCTGCAGGTCCTCATCCAGGTCCGGTCCTGCTCTGTCGCTGCCTCTTTTTTGCCCTATCTTCTTGCATACTGGCCTCTCTTGGTTCTCCCTGAAATGTGCTGGGGGCTGTGTCTTTCTACCAGCTGTGCTTTTTCTGCTGGCCATCCTTGCTGCGCTCGGTCTCTTAGCGCTGGCTGGTATTCTGCAGTTGTTTGCACTGTTCCTGGGGCCCAATCCGTCTTCTGCTTGCTACCTGCTTATTTTTTTGCCTTATTCCCTGTCCTCCTCCTTACTGCAGACCAGATTGTGCTCCAGTCGTACCTGTCCCGTTTCCCAACAATGCAGGCTGATTGTTCTTACTGTTTGAACCAAGTTCTTGCCTCTATTCCTATCTCTTGTATTACGCTCCTGCCGCTTTAAATCCTGTTATCGCCTTCCTGGCCTGCCCCTTTAAATCTGCCGACGACGTCTTCGCTACCTCACGTTCTTCTGGGTCGAGGGCGCGGGCACGATCAGCTTTTTTTTGTAATCCCCCAAAAAGGCGCGAAGCCCCGCCCACTCAGTTATGCCGCTCCAGCTGCTTTTGCTTGCAGCGCTGGGGTCGACAATTCGCCCCCAGCGTACTCGCTGGTTCCATTGGCCTCAATCGCTGGTTTTGTCGAATGCAAGTGTAGCTGGGCAGGCTGCTGTATCTCGACGCTGGTGGGGGTGGAGGCTCAGCACCCACGCTGCTCCCGCCAGCTGATTTTAATTTTCCCGGGCTTGGCTGCTCCTGCTCTTGGCTCTGCACTGCTGCAGCTTCCTGCCGGATTCGTGCTGCTGTATACAGACGCTTCAACCGGCAGCCTTTGTCTTCCAACGGCAGTTGGTGAGTCTTCTCGGCCGCACTTCTCTCCCACCGGATTCGTGCTGCTAGATTCAGATGGTTCAAATGGCGGTTGGTGAGTATTCTCGGCAACGCTTCTCTTCTTCTTCACTCACCAGGAGGAGGGTTGAATTGTGCCTGTTTGGGCCGTTGGCCCCTCTTTTAATCCCCTCCTTCCCTTAATTGCTCGCTCCCTGATTGGCGGGAAGCCTTCTTTTGTTTCTGGGCCAATCCTGGCCCCCCCCGGCCTAGCCGGGATTTTAATTAGGGGGGGGCGGGGCGGGCTTCTGCCACTGGCCAGCGTTCTACCCGGGCCCCCATCGGGTCTGGCTCTGCCTTCCCCGGCCCGGGTCCAAAACTGTTGGCTGAGCTGAATGTCATATTGAAATAAAGAAAAGATTACATTGAAATAAAGGTTTTTAAACTACAACAGTGTTTTGGACTTCATTACCTGGCGCACCCCTGCTTGCTTCACCATTTCACGGATCTGGAAAACAGAGGCACCACACAACAGCTGGTGCTGGAGAGTCAGTGCGCAGGACTAGATACTTATGAAACTAGCGTGAGGTGCAGACCTGTAAGTCAATCGTTGCACTTTTTTGTATAAACAGGTGCTCCTTGTGTACCAGCGCATCCTTCTTACCGGCCAAAGGCGAAAAGATATGAAAGGAATGCCAAACGGACAATCGGTTCTCTCAGGGTTCAAGAAGAAATCTGATTTAAAGACAGAAGCCAGGATCAAGTGAAGGGCCAGAAACAATAGGATGAAGTAGGAATTCCAAGCTGAGGGCAAGATGGCCAACTGACCTTGACAAGAGCCGCTGCTGCCTCTCCCCTCTGCACCTATCTGAAAATGCTGGGGTAGCAATGAGCTTAACAAACAAGGAATATTAAGGGAAAAGGAAGGAAAGAACCCATTTTCATTTAATGCACTTACTTTTCGATATGCCATGCAGTTGATGAGTGCCGGGATCCCGTTGAGGACCAGTGTGATTGCTACAGTCCTGCATTTGTTGACTCGGTGCACCCGCTGCTCTTCTGGTGTACCGCAGGAGCTCCTTCGCCGCTTGGACTGGACCATGGCTACAAGACCGGAGAAGGTAGATAAAGCGGCTAAAGGGGGACCAAAAGACCCTCCAAATGCATCGGCAGGCGCGGGGCCGTGGGGCTTCCAGCGCCTCCAACGCTAAGGCTACAGCTAACGCCGGTGATACTGCCTCAGCGCGGGGGTTAAATCCGGGACAATGAGGCAGCCAGACAAAAAGAGCTGATGGCGGCCTGAAGGATGTTGGCGCTACCGAAGGGACTCGGCTTCAGATGGCAGCGGCGGCTTCAGAAGGTACGCTGAGGCAACCCACAGTAGTCGAGGCATTTTCTATGTCCTCACCTAGCACCCCGCTCGCTCTGGCTGAAGTTATTAAAGAGACTTCTCTCAATCGGACGACTGTAGGAGCTGAAGAGACTGCTGGTCCTGTCCAGCCTAGCTTGGTTACAGGGTTGCAAACACTACCCGGACCGGACCAGCAGCTGGAATCGGGTCTGGATCTGGCTCGCCAAGATGAAAACTTGCAGATAGATCCTGTAGCTTGTATAGACTCACCCGAAAATAATGTAACAAGCGCATTTTTACCACCAGGACCGGAACTTGCTCCGCTCAAGGATAGTAATCTTCCAGCAATCATAACGCCCGCATCTGAAAGTGGCGGTGGCGGTCTAATGGATTTGGCGGAGACACAAGGGGTCCAAGCAGGGGTCCAAGAGAAGAATCGGGCAGAGTCCGCTGGAATAAGCTGTAATAATAGCAATAAAATCAACACTGCTGTCATCGAGGGGGGACTAGTCAGCATACAGGATGACGACACTAATGCTATAAACAGTGATTCTAGGCAAATGCCCCAGTTCCTGGTTGCAAAGGCGCTTGGCTCCCCTGAAAGAGATAAATTCTATTCACTCAACGATGACTCCGACCCCGACTTCGACTCGCCAGTTCTGAGTGAGTCAATGATCTCTAGCGGTACGGATTCTGGATTCTGGAGAATCTTCAACAGTGCAAAAAGCCCATTATAGTAAATCAACCTCGCAAAAGCGAAGAATAAGAACCAAAACAAGCCCTGTAAAAAATGTTCTGATCACAGTGAGAAATCTGGAACTGGACTATTCCGCCACAAGTATGGTGTATGAGAATACGGGGCTCATGACGGCAGATGGCTCAGTTGCACCCCCGTGTCCTGCTGCCCCCCCTTTCTGGATTTAATATACTCCACCTTAAAACAAATACAGGGTGAGGCCAGAATTGAAAGTAGGGGAGGTGCTACAAGCAACAAAGAAACTACAAGCCTCAATTCGTAAAGCAAAGAAATTATGTACTGAAATGGCACAAAAGGTCACACAAGTGGAGGACAGGACAGTGGCTTTGGAGGAAGCGGTCGATAAACTACAGGAGTCTAAGGGGCAGCAGGAAAAACAGGCAATGGACATGTGTTGGAAGCTCGAGGATTTCGAGAATCGACAAAGGAGAAATAACGTTCGATTACTTGGAATTGCCGAAAATGCAGAAGGGGGGAACATAATGTCCTTTGTTGTATCCCTGCTAAAAGGCGCACTTCCGGAACTCGCACAATGGAACTGGGGCACTGAGGTCCAGCGGGCACACTGCTTTCCAATCATGCGAAAATTAAATCACCCAGCTGAGCAAGAAGAGCACCCCAGAGCAATCTTGATTTACATTGGAAACTTCTTGCTCCGACAAGCTATAATAGATATGGTCAGACCAGATGCCAAGAGGTCTTTCGATGGGCACACCTTCTTTGCACGCCCAGATTTTTGCCAAGCCACTGTGGAGCATAGGTGGAGACTCCGCCAAATGATAACTGTATTCCAGGGGCAGGGTTATGAGGCATATCTGCTCTTTCCAGCTCGCCTCAAGGTTATTGTTAATGGGCGGGTTCGTATGTTCTTTTCAGAGGTTATAGCCCAAGAATTCCTGACAGAGCTGAAGGAGGCAAAAGGGAGGGGAGGAGTGATGACACACGATGTTTCTTGATTTCGCCGAAATAGTTGCTTATCTGTATTGCATTATACCTTCATTTTTATTCGGTATGTAAGTGGTGGGTTCCAATTGGAATTGTTATGTTTGTTTAGTTGCATATAAGGGTGTAGAGGGGGGGCAGCTTAGGTTGCGAGATCGGCCGCCACACATAGGTCTTGACTGGCCTATTTGCCCGTTTGGGTAGTAGGGGGGAGGGTGGGAGGGTGGTCTGGCTCAGCGGGGGCTTGGGGCACGGGGGAGGGCAAGCCACAGCACAGCATAGCACAATGTATGAGGAAATGAGTTTTTAAAGGCCCTAGGCATTTTGGACAGGTTATTTATAGAAGAGAAGAGGAGATCAAGGTGGTGCTAAAGGAGAAGAAAAACAATAAATTTATGATGAAGGAAAGAGGCCACAAATTATCTTATGAATCCATTAAACCTTAGAATTATAACTATTAATATCTGTGGGCTCAATGGCCAAGCTAAGTGACAAAGGGCGGCTATTCTATTGAAAACCATGAGAGCCGACATCTTATGTGTACAAGAGACCCATATAGAAGGCACGAGGGGCGTTATTGGTAGCTACTAAACAGGGTACTAGGACAAGAGGAGTTGCTATCCTTACTCGATGGAATGTTATAATTGTTAAAAGAAAATTATCAGATAGATGGGGTCGGTGGGCGGTATTAGAATGCGTGTTTGCTGGGTAGGCTTTTACTATTTGCTCGGTGTACGGTTCGACTACTGAGGAACCAGAGGTATTTGAGCATTTAGACACGGAGCCAGCCAGTTGGCCCACCCCCTTAACAGTATGTGGCAACTTTAACATCAATGGGCTGGGGGGGGGCTGTGGGTTAGTGGGGGAGATATATATTCAGGTTGAAAAAAAAGGGTTTTTAAGGCACTCACTATAATCGCTAGCAATCACAGACTTATTGACCTATGGAATCATTTAAATCGTAACGATCCCGGTAGCACATTCTTTTCTGCTCCACATAAGGCAGTCTTCAGACTTGATTATTTTTTCATTTCCTATTCGTTAGCACACTGGGCAAGGATAGAAAAGTACCCTAGGATACTATCTGACCATAACCCTTTAGCCCTTACCCTCGTTTTTACTAGTGGTTTGCGTAGCGAGCGGACATGGACTTTTGAAAGGGGGCTCCTAATAGATCCCGAATATGTCCTGCATATGAAGGGATGGATTACGTCTTACTGGGACACAAATAGATATAGCACGAGCTCTGGAGTTGTGTGGGACACTTTCAAGGAGGGTATTAGAGGGGAGACACTCAGCTTTAGCATCTCTCGACAAAAGAGGAAAGCATGCCGGGTGGAAGAGTTGTATAAATCGCTGGCTAGCATTGAGGAGGAGTTGGCAATCGCAGTAAATGCTGACTTATTACCCGATGATATTTTACTCCGGCTGGCTTGGGCCAAGGCAGAAATAGGAGATCGCGCTGCTGCGAAGGCAGCGGAGCTTTTCTTAACCAAGAGAGAGCATTGTTATGAATTTAGTGAAAGAGTTAGCCATATGCTGGCACCCAGACTTAGACAAAAGAGTGTCAAGAGTGAAATAAATGAGATTATAGATGAGAGCGGGAATTTAGTCAAGGACCCACTTAAGATTCAGGGAGTATTCCAGCGGTTTTATCAGCGATTATATGGGGCTGGACCTCAGGTGCAGCAGGACTTAGCATTAGGATATCTCAATAGCATACCACTATCATGTATAGAAGATGACGCTAGATTGAGACTTGAAGCTATCTTGACATATGATGAGAGCTATTGTGCCTTGAAGAATCTTCCCTCACGTAAAGCCGCTGGACCGGATCAGATTCCCCTGGAGTTTTACAAAACTTTTTGGGATGAAATCGGACCTGTTCTGGTGGATACGATCTGCCTTGCACAACTCGGGAGCTCGGTCCCCGACTCCTGGGCAGGAGCCGATATTATTATGCTTCTAAAAAAGGGTAAACCACCTCAGGGACCCGGATCAGATCGACCTATCACCTTAATAAACTGCGATGTAAAGTTCATGTCTAAAGCCTTGGCGACCAGATTCAATTCCATAATAGCGAAAGTAATCCACCCGTACCAACGCAGGTTTATTCCTGGCAGAGGGACTACCCAGCATATCCGACGGGTAATAACCTTATTTGATGCAGCAGAAGTCTCAGGGGAGCCTATGGCTATGCTTCTTTTGGATGCATAGAAAGCTTTCGATAGGGTCTCCTGGGACTATCTTTGGCAGGCAATGAAATGGTTTGGAATCCGGCAGGGGTTTATAAAAGCTATCCGTACCATGTATAGCGCACCAACAGCTCGTCTTAAAGTTAATGGAAAGTACACTCCGTCCGTCTTTCACGATTATGCGGGGTACTAGGCAGGGCTGCCCCTGCTCAACCCTATTATTCGCATTAGATATACATTGATCCCTTATTCAGCAGTTGGAGGCATGTCTTGAGATTGAGTCTGTTATCTATCACGGGGCTTCTAAAAAAGATCTAGCATATGCCGACGACGTCGCTTTAGTTACCCCTAATCCCGTAGCAGCGAAAGCGGCAGTTGAGGAAATAGCCTTAGCCTTTGGCTCGATCTCCGGATATGCCCTAAACAAACAGAAGACCCAGATTGTCGTGAATGGGGAGATAAGTCGCTCCGATCCGCGGATGACAGACTCAGCGACATATTTTGGGATTACTATTACTCCACACCTGAACAATCTAGTGGCTATTAATATCGATCCCATTATCCGGAAGGCCAACATAGATTTTGATAAACTTCAGAACTTGCATATGTCATTGGTTGGCCGCTGTAATGTGATAAAAATTGTATTTTTACCAATGATATTATACTTGTTTAGGACAATACCTTTGGAATTTGGGAAGAAGTGGTTTACCTCACTGGATAATCTGATTAATAGATTTGTTTGGGCTCATGGTAAAACCAGGAGGGCCCTACGCTTTATGACTTTACCCCAATTGAGGGGAGGCTGTGCGGTCCCGGATTTCAAGCTTTATTACTGGGCCACAGCTTTCCAATATATGGTTGGATTATTAGGTGGCAGATCAGAAAACTCGAGTATGGAAGACAAAATCCCAGGTGAATATAGGCTACTGGTGGGGGAAGATGCGAAAAACTGCTTTATGAAATTCAGTGAGCCTAGCTATTTCAAGCGAACTAAATTTAGAACTATACAGGCTGCCTTTGAAATCTGGAGCTTTAAAAAAAGACTGGTTTAGGGAGGTTGAATTACTATACACAATTGTATGGTAATCCAACGCTGCCAGACTTTTATTTAGACCAAACTATGGTGCACTGGGCCGGATGTAGCCTCAGGAAAGTCGGGGATCTATTAGGTACCGATGGAATTTATCAGTTTAAGGATGTCCAGGATAAATTTAGTATTGGGACCGGGAACTGTTTCAAATATCTTCAGCTCAGAAGTTACCTGAGTAAAAAGTTGGGCGGACCCAATGGGTTCGGTAGGGTGAAAACCATAGAAGTCATAAGAAGTCGGGATGGCTGTACTATTAAAGGAATCTATAGCGAACTTATGGCACTTAAATTGGATGATCTAGAAATACATGCCGAAAAATGGGTCAGGCAGGTTGGGCACTGAGCCGGATAATTTTTTCCAGTTGCTGGAGCTGGGGCAGACAGTACTATGCTCTGCTGGGCTTCAGGCCCAACATTATAAAACAGTGTTTTTCCTGTACTACACTCCAGCAAACATTCTACAGTGGGGGGGGGGGCAGCAGGGAACTAGGTGTCCACGTTGTGATTCCACACAGGCTGATCTAGACCATATGTTTTAAACCTGCCCCCGATTAGACATGTTAAAAATCTTAATTTCGACATTTTTAGAGTCCACTTTGGGCCTTAGGGCTAAGTTAACCTCACCTTTAATTCTTCTTGGGGTTGATAATTCCCAAGGACACACTATGTCTCTCCGCTTTCTCTTTCTCGCCATGGCAGTTCTATGAATTTGTGTTGCCTCAGCTTGGCTAGATCAAGCTGCCCCTACATTTAATCTATGGTTGGCATGGCTCCTCTCTGTATTTAACCTTGAGAAGGGAATTTACGAAAGAAAAGGCAAGAAAGGGAAATCTCTTGGTAGACGTATATGAGCACCCATATACAGTTGGAGGGAATCCCAACCCCCCAAAATAGGCCCTAGGCCGCAGTAAGAAAAAGGCGCTTACATATCGCCTAGACATATTTCTGTACCTTAGTTACTTATTTATTTAATTTTCTGTAACAAAACATCTATTTTTCTATAATTTGTAGTTTTTAGTTTTTTCTTTTTTCCTTTTCAAATGTCTTTAAATGAAATGCTGTATGTAAAAAACGGTATTATGATTCCTCAAATATAATTGCAATGAATTGTTAATTGCTGTGCTGTTTATAAAATCTATAAAATTGAAAACTCAATTAAAAAAAAAAGGATGAAGTAGGAATTGGTAGAGCCAGAAGGTGTGGAGAGAGTGAAAGAAGGAACAGAAGGAGTGAGAAGGAAAGAGCAGGAGTGCTTGCAGATGGAAGGACAGGCACAAGAAGGGATTAGGATGTGGGACAGCAAGAGCAAAAAATTTAAAAAAGAAGAATTAGTACCTCCATCACAGCGGACGCAGCGGATGGACACTAGTTAAGTGTAATCAATCTGTCCTTGGTCCATGCTCCACACAAAGGACAGGAAGTGATGCAGGAAGTTTTACATGGCAAGCGCTCTGGAATTAGAAGGCAGCAAAGAAGAGTTCTTATGATGCCAACCAATGGTAAATAATGGGTGGGCAAAAAACTCCTATTTAGTACAATTTTGTTTAAACACAAAATATTGTTGCCATAGCAACATTTAATGTGCGCTGCGCTCAACCTAAAAAGGCTAATTTGAGATGAGCAAGACCCCATGAGCAACATTTCATATCCCTCAGTGGAGATCATGGTCTGCCTTTCTTCCAGGCCTAATATCCCCAATGCACTACGCAAATGTTTTCCATTACTCTGTTCCCAAATTTTAAAGACTAGAGTTCATAGTAACAAGACTTACCCACTAAGGGGCCGATTCTGATCCGGGTCGGAAGGGCACCGAACGCGATCCGGCCTGAAAAACTACGAGCCGTACGTGTGTTTTCCACCCGACTCGTACAGCTGTACGAGCGAGCAAGTACGATGCGAGCTACGTGAAATTCGCCGACCGAGTCATTTCCGGGTCCGAACCGCTCCATATGTCTCTGCCTTAAGCTAACCATGGCGTGCAATGGATGCGATTTACAACCGAGCCAGTACGATGCACGCGTCGGACAGCTGGGGCGAGCCAGAGTGTCTGGCTCGCAAAACGTCCGGGAAGTTGCCTTTAGGGGTCTGCGTCGGACCCCTTGTCACCCATAGCCCTACGACTCGGACACAGGAGGAGACCCAAGGGTCTCCCCAACGCAGGCATGTACGCAGCGGATGGCACCGACGTGTACCCACAGTAGGGGGCGCCCTTGTGCGAGACGTACCCATTCAGTCAATGGGAGGCCATGTACGCGTCGTACGACCGGCTCCCAAGGACTTCTATGGGAGTCCGACCGAACAGAGTCCGGCAGCATACGGCCGCATCGTACTCGCTCAGTCGGACTGCAGGACTCCGGCTCGGTCGGAAAACACTCCGGATCCGGCTCGGTCGGAGAGCTTTCCGACCCAGATGGGAATCGGCCCCTAAGTGATAAGAGAACAAAACTGTACATTTCAAGTAGAAGTTCACATGTGTAGTGAATTTTTCATTTATTTCAATTAATAAAAATTGTTACAAAGCCATACACAATTTATCATATCAATGCTTTACATAATATTACTAACAAGATCAACATTTAATTCATTTCATACTAATACAATTTGAATATTTTGAGAGTCAAACCGTTAAAACTATGAGTTTATATACCATCTTAAAATGGCAAGTAAATTAGATCAGTGTTCATCAATATGGGCTTGTCTTTCCGTTAATGACCTTTGGAGTTGTCATGGAAAATTGGCTAGCCTTGCCAGTTCCATTGGAATTTCTAGGTTAAAAAGGAGTCTCATTGCTTCTATGTAAGTGCAGGTGCCATACTTTAAAAAAAAAAGTGGTTTCAACAAAGTGCGTCCTGCGTTTCTCAGATCACTTGTGTGTATATCAAATTATTAGACGGGCCGCCAGGATCCTTATAGTGCCACTGGCTTCCAGGAAAGCTTCCCGGTGCTTTTAAAGCAGATTGTCGGAACAAAAATTAAAAGGTTGCTGTTGATAGGAGAGTGGAAAGCTCATTTAACACATTTCCCATGAAGGTGTGGATGAACAGGGCATTTTTTGTTAGTTTTCCCAATCTGGGATCCTGGGAAGTAATTGTTTGCTGTCTAATTAAAAGGAGTCAGGCATTCCACAACCTGGCTCCTGAGACCATGAACACTTTGCCAGTACCTGTGACTCTCATGAAACAGCTTGGTTGAAAGCGATGTGCCTTGAAATAAGAATCTGCATATCAGAAGCCATGTCACATGATCAAAGCATGATTATTATGCTTCACAACGGTTGTATCGAGAAGAGAATATCGATTGGCCACAATATACTGATCAAAATATTTTTTAAAACAGCTCATCTGCCTGTGCTCCCATGAGACTTTCTCACGAGCACAAGGGGCCGCGCTAGCTCCAAAAGACACCTGCGGGATCACTGCACCCTGTAAAACACATTTCTTAAAAATTTGACCCCCGGGACGTCCTGCATGGATCTCCCCTACAAGGGTTGGGGGTCAAGGTATCCCAATCTTGCCCCCTTTCACCTTAATTATTTCAGGTCACAGAAACCGAGTCTCTGAGTCCTGCAATGGCACCTGCAACATTTCTGTTTGTGCTGCAGCCAGCCAATCAGAATGTGTTATTTTTCAAGACTCGGAAATGCGAAATTTCTAATTGCAGAAAAGGCCCTCTTAGCCAATTAGTTCTCTCCATTATGTGATATTGCATATCTGTGGGAATCTAGGGCGGCTCTTGTGTATCCAACCGTTCGGATATCTATACATTTTAACCTCAAGGTGTCACAAGAGCGACACAAAACCTAAGTGAGATTTATCAAGCCACGCAAGGCCACCTTGAGTGGCCCTGCATGGCTGGATAAATCTGGAGTTACTCAAGGTTGCCTAAATCATTGCCTTGCATTACTCAATAACAGTGAACTAGTGCTCCTGAAGGAGTGTATGGCTGTCTGGATTTTGAAGAGAATGTATAGGATAGAAGATTCAGTAAAGTATTTACTTACACTATGGGAAAGTTTAAGGGGTTGAGACACAAGATACAGCTCAAGGAATGAGCTGAATCTGTAGTACACAAGGTGTGAAGGATTCCATGGTTGATTAGACCTGAGTTGAAGAAGGAATTGGAGAATTTGTGTGCACAGGACCTAATTGAGCCTATTGAAGGTTCAGAATGGTTATCCCCTGTGGGTTTGGCTCGCAAACCCAGTGGGAGCTTATGTATCTGCATAAATTTGAGGGATTTGAATTCCAGAATTTGGGCTGACCATCATCCCCTGCCCAACATCACCCAAATGCTGTTTCTCGTGAAAGGTGCCACAGTGTTTTCCACTTTGGACCTGGCCTCTGCCTACCATCAGGTTGTTTTGGAGTGAGAATCACAGCTTTCAGCCTCTTTTATTACTCCTGAAGGGGCTTTTCAAAATCAAGAGGATGCCCGTTGGGTTGGCTTCTGCAGTATTTCAGTGTTTGATGGATAACATGTTTAGTGATGTGGAAGGGGTTAAATGTTTCAAAGACGATTTATTGGTGTATGCGAACAACATGTCAGAGCATGATAGGAAACTGGCTTAAGTTTTGACCGTACTGGAGGAGAAGGGTGTAACTCTAAAAGCAGAAAAGTGTAACTTTGGAATGGAAAGTGTAGAACATTTAGGACATTAATTGTCTGCAAAGGGTGTAGAACCAAAGGAAAACTTGGTAAGGGCTATCGTTGGAGTCCCCATCCCTGAAGGAAAAGATCAGTTAAGATCTTTTATGGGTCTTATCGAATGTTATGCGTGATTTATTGCTAGGTGTGCTGAGAGAACACATGCTTTACGGACCCTTCTTAAAAATGGTCAGAGATATGTATGGGATGAGGAGGGTGATCGTTAGTTTGAGGACATTGAGTGTTTAGTTGCTGAAGCTATTCCTCTCAAGCCCTTCAATACTATGGATGCCAGCATTGTAGTCACGGATGCCAGACAGTATCAGCTAGGGGCTGTCCGCATACAAAGAAGAAATGGGAAAGATGAAGTTGTTGATTTTGCTAGTCAGAGATGAAGGGGAGCTGAAGCATCTTATTCTGTAGTGTAGCGTGAAGCGTTAGCTTGTTGGTGGGGCATTGATCATTTCAGGCAGTATTTGTGGGGATCTCAGTTTGAAGTAAGGGTGGACCACAATGAGGGCAGGTAGATCTTCGCCAAAAATATCCAAATGGCAATACTGGTTACAGAATTATTGCTTTCGGATGGTGTAAATTCCAGGTGTGAGGAAGGTAATGGCAGACTGCTTGTCGAGGTTACCTTTGTAGTGTGAAAGTCAGAAGCATGAGACATCCTGGAAAGATGAGGATTATATTTTAGTTGATGGATTGTCTTATGCAGTTCAACAAACAATTTCTGGTGTGGGTAGGGGATTTGCAACAGGATGATACTTTGAGACATGTGATGACTTATGTTGGATCTGGATGGCCGGTTAGGAAATTGTCAGATGCTATGTTTGATGCTTTCAGACATATTGTCCCAGAGCTTTCAGCGGTCAAGGGTCTTTTGTACAGGTTGGATATTTTGGTGGTTCCTGATGAGTTGAAACCTAAAGTGGTATCTTTGGCACACGAAGGTCCTATTGGGATGAGTGCCATGAAAAGGAGCGTTAGGGACATGTGTTGGTGGCCGGGAATGTACAGAGATGTTGAACATTTTGTCAGGGATTGTATTCATTGTGTGGCCAGTGATAAATCGCAAGTGGTGTGGGTATCGTTCCAGTGCCTGATAAAGTATGGTCCAAGTTGGCCTTAGATATAATTGGTCCTCTGGGTGTAAGCAACACCCAAGTCAAGTATGTAATTGTGATAGTTGATTATCACTCAAGATGGCTTGATGTGGCGTTTGTGAACAACATTACTTCACATCATATGCTGTGAATAATGTGCTGGAAAAGTTGTTTTTGCATGAAGGGGTGCCTGATAAAATTATATCTGACAATGAGCCATAGTTTGTATCCTTGAAGTTTGAGGAGTTCTCTAGGGAATTTGGCATAAAACACACCAGGACATCGATATATCTTCCTAAAAGCAATGGTCTTGTGGAGCGTTGTAACAGGGTGAAAAAATCAGACTATTCAGCTATCTTTAGCGAATGGTTTGGACTGGATGTTGGAAGTGAGGAAGTTAGTATGTGCAATCCGTACTACCCCTAATTCCAAAACTAAGGTTTCACCGTTTATTTTGATGAAAGGTAGAGTACCAGGGTCATTGTTGAGCCGCATTTGGATGCAGGAGGAAAGAGTGTTTGAAAGTGTGAGAGAAAGGAGGAAGGTTGCTCAAATCAGGTAGGTGTGGAGTGCTTCTAAAAAACTGGTGATGAATGAAGGTGACATGTTTCGGGTTAGGGTCATTGGTGTTGCAAAGGAGGTAATCGTTTTTTTCAGCCCCAAGAGAGTAGTGAGAGCAGAAACACATACTGTGACCTTGAATGATGGTAGGTGTTGTATCAAGGAGAGAATATCTTTGGTGCGGGTGTTGGTGGACGGGATGTTCCTACTATGCATGGATCACAAGCAGTTGCGGTTAGAAGGTCATCCAAGAAACGTATTATGCCTCTTAAGTTTCATGATTACAAACACAATCAGCTTTCGTACTTTCATGATATGTGATTTTTAAGTAAAGGAATTTCCTATTAGTTATTGTCGAAATTATACTGTTGTATATGTTAATGTCTATGTAATTTATATTAGTTTATTTTCTTATATGCTTGTAAGGGGGAAGATGTGTTGGATTCCTATTGGAATTCTAAGTCACAATGGGTGGAACGTGTTGGTTTGAATTGCAGGGCTAATAGGCAGTTGATGCGACCTGCCGTCCTTGCCAGTAGAGTACTAAGGAGCAAAATAAACCTACTGGCTTCCTTTCACCTGCCTCTTACCTCCTTGAAGACCATTTCTCCACAGCTTTTTTCCAAGTCATTTTCAATCCAACAAGACAAGCATGCATTGTGGTTCCACATCCCTTGATTAAAGAATGTTTCTTCTTCAAGCAAGTAAACAATCACACTTGAGCATGTGGCCAGGAAAGAACCTACAGCATTGTGGAAGGGGATGCAGCCCTGGGATGCCATGCCGTATGCACACTAGAAAGAACACTAAGAGTATAAGAGGCCCAATACCACACACATTAACCAGACAAGGAATCCAGTGCAGCAGTGAGTACATTCTTGCTGCCTGCAGCCGCTTACCATTTGTCTGCCATTCTTACTGCACACATCTCGTTTACTGCTGCTCATTCCAAGGGCAGGGCTTGAAGTGGAGGAGAGGCAGAAACAGACAGGCCTTTTATTCAAATGGGCATTTCCCCACTGGGCAGGAGCCCTTGGAGGTCAGTTTTGAAAGTCAACAGCCTCTACTGGCGCCCAGCTCTCCGAAATTATTCGCAGCAAGCACGGGGAGGCTTCAAGAGACAGAGAGAGGGAAGATAAAGGAAGAGGGCAAACAATCACACAGAGAGAACAGAGAGAGAGGAGAGTAGGAGAGAGAGAATGGATGGATGGAAAGAGAGAAAGCACATGCAGAGACAAAGGCAGCAGGACTGGTTTGAGCATTTTTGCCAGGGATGCTCTTGGTTCTTGTGTCAAGCCCTGGTGAGGGATAAAAGAGTGGATGTGGCCTAAGAAGCAGAGCAGCCAACCTCGGAACAGTGGAAACTGGGGAACCTGGTCAAATTTTAGCACCATGGCTCAACATCCTGTGATTCTGGGTAGATCACTTAATCTCCCCCGCCTACAAAAAATAATGTGTCCTTGTGCAATGTGACTGGTTCTCATGTAAAGCACTGAAATACCTTCAGTTTGAGTTTGCGCTATAAAAACTGCAATAAAAAGAAGGAACTCCTAAGCAGCAGCTACTGTATTTCTTTGTTGACAATCAGGGCTGGAACAGACATGAGTAACACCTGGGAACACCAGTCTGTGCTACGTGAACTCCCATCCCACCTTGGGCGGGTCACCTGGCTGCTGTGAACAGGTATGGTATTGTGAAACTTTGCCTTGTGTGAAGCCATGAAAATTCTCCCTACTTAAAGAAGAAAAGTATTTGCAGAAATTCTGTTTCAGCAAAATTTATTTTTTTAAACATTTAAATGCAGGTTTTGAAAAATTATAACCACCATGTTTTTTCCCCCAAACTTTGCTACCTACGGAAAGTTTGCAGAGCATTTAGAAAACATCACAAAATTCGGTAAAGACAATGTTCACAACTTTCTGCACCCCTATTGCGGACCACAGCATGAAAAAAAAATATACAAAATGTTAGCCTTTTTCTACATATTCATAGTTTGGAGTTAGATCTGTTTATTTCTTCGCTTTGCTGTTGTTGCAGCTGGCAAAAGTGAGAAAAAGCGGCAACAGGACCCTATTAGACATCTTGTGAGACGATGCCAACTGCTGTCCAGGGGGCTTTGCCCGTGTTCGGCTATGGCTCAGTCCCCATCATATCACCCACGTCAACCCTTTCCACTGTGACATCTTCATCATTGCACTCCTTTATTGCAGTAGGCACAGGCCGGAGAAGACTCTGCTTGTTTTGTTGTGATTTCCACTAGAGGCTGAATGGCACCTTGAGTTAATCCACTGGGGGGAGCCCGGCCAGATGATTTATCTGCGGTTTTATGTTTGAAGATCTACATGGGTTGTGCCGCTCAGTATAGGAAAGTCATAATCAGGGGCGGCTAGTGGATTTTGTAACTGGTGGGGCGAAAAATTTGTACCCTTGTACAATGCGCAAGCGAGCGAAGCGAGCGAGCCCGAACTGAAAAAGGAGGGTGCGGGGGGGGTTTTCCCCCGCAAGAAAATTTTGGAAAAAATGTATTCAAATGGTGGGTTTTACACCACATATTTACTGTAAATTTTTGCAAAAACGGGATCCAAATATAGCATTTTAAAGCACAAGTGTGAAGAAAACATTACAAACATCTGTCCAACAAAAAGAGGAGGTTGGTGTCCATGCCGCACATACACCTATGTGGTGTGGTCACCTAGGGTGGAGGACTCCAAGCGTTCCGCACTCTTTGCATTCTGAGGCCTCAATTCCACCTTCGGTGGTTGTGCCTGGGGCTTCTCCACTCTGGTTTTACCCATCTCGATGTTGGCGGGGGCAGAGGGGCAGGTGCAGTGTCGGTATGTTTCTGGGTGAGTGTGAATGTGGTTGTATCGCAAGTTCTTATTGCTGCAGCTTAAGACCTCGGGTCACATCACAGACCCACGTGTGAATACCTCACCTTCGCCTATTCATACTAGGATATGGAAGTATATAATCAAAGTACCATAGCGAACAGAGTTACGAATGTGCTCTTGAATTGTCCAATGAGCCTCTCAGGAGGTGTCCCGTGTGTCGGATCGCCCAATTTTTCATAGCATCAGCGGGTCACCAAGGGGGGCACCCCCTCAATAGGTTGCAAACCACGAGGTCCCAAGAGACAGCCGAGGTTCCAACAGGTCCTCCGACCTCACCACAGGCGGCCCCAGGCATGTCCCGTCCTGTGCTGCATTGGTACTGCTGCTGCCCCCAAAAGAAATGTATGTGAGTAAATGCAGAGACGCTGCTGCTGGTTGTCAGATGTCTATGCCCATGTCGCTCTGCTCAGCACTTAAGGGGGGATGCCACAGGCATCAATACTGGCCTCTTTTCTTTGCCCCCACCTACATGACAGGGGAAGTACTCAATGTCTCTCCAATACCGCAGCCCTCCAGGGGGCACACCTGCCCCAGGGTAATTTGTTGCGGCCACGGATTGTGCAAGTCAAAGCTCTCAGAGATGTGCGGCCTTCTGCAGCGATTCCACTGTTAATGGCACGTACTGTAGTAGCCGGATCGTGGGCGGTTCAGCCCGAGCCTTCAGCGGATCCCCAATAGGGGCTGGGGCCGACGCAGTCTCTCTGGAGCCAACAATGGTCTGCGTGCATGGGCGGGCCAAGCCATCAGCACTCTTTGCTGAGCCGTTGCGGCTCCAATTTAAATGCCAGGCATCTCCAGTCTCACAGCACCCTGGGGGGCTCCCTCACTCTGTAACAATTCGTCACGGTCGTATAATACAACGTACCCTTGGATGCATGGTGCTCTGTAGTGGTGTCGCCTCTGGTACCGTGCACCGCAACAGCGGGATCATGGGCAGATCAATTCGTGCCTTTTGTAGATTTTAAACAGGAACGAGGGCCGTCTCAGTCCCCCGGGTACCGTCAATGGCCTGGGTGCATGTGCGGGCCGAGTGATCAGCAGTCTCCGCCAGGCCGATGCATCTCCTAGCTAGGTCTCAGGCCCCGTAGGCCCAGCGTCTCACCTCTAGGTTTTGAGGCCCATACAGCCTTGTTGATCATCCGTTAACGCCGGCGTGTGCAGGAGCTAGTGCAGGAGCTAGTGCAGGGAGACTTCTGCTGCCTATTTCATCGGGCTCACTCAGCCAGGGGAAGGTGATGGCAGGATTTTTTCGGCGGGCCGGAACGGTGCTCAGAACAGTGCGACCACTCTCGCCGCCATCTTGGCCATGCCCCTGGTGCACCAGTTCTCTACCTGCCAATTCCTTTTTGCTTCATCCTGTGTCTTCTTGTAGTCTCTTCTTCTTTTTATTATGTCGCTCCTAATTCCCTTCTTTATGGCCTCAGTTAGCTCTATTCTGGCTTGCCTGCATTCCTCAGTGTACCATAGAGCAGCATTTTGGTTATTAATATATATTTTGCACTGTCTACTGAAATAGGGCTTTAATCTATTTGATAAATGGTGGAAGCTAAGCATAATGCTTACATAATTTGGGTTAAGATTTCCCAATACAGATAGAGTTTGGGCCATCTCTGCATAAATGCTACGGATCAACTTCTCATCAGCAACTACTTGGGGCCATTTAATTCTCTAATTATTATTAGTGGTGACAACAGGGGCTGTCACTAAGTTAGTCTGAGAGTGCTGGGTTGGAATACCGGACAGCCTCAGGATCAGTGCATTATGGTCACTATCCTGAAAATTTAAGACAACCATATCATTGACTTTTGGCCACAGGTCAAGGGCTGCAAGTAAGAGTGATTTTGGGCCAGTCGGCCCCAGAGGGAACTTCCTGCTAATTAGTGTTGTAGCTCTGGAACACTGTTGACTTTAGGAATAGAGGGCCTGATTTGAATCTTGGGGGATGAGCTACTCTGTCCTGGGGTCAACTACCCCTCCTATTCACTCCAGTGAGTCCCATACAAAAGGATAGCTGAGATGTAATAGTAAGCTATGCTCCTTTTCTGCACCACTCTGAAAACTATCCCCCCCCAACCAGGAGCACACCAGGAGCCATGTTTTCAGAGTAGTGGAGAAAGGAGGCGGGACCTCTGGCAAGTTGCCTACCTTTGCTTTTTTTATTTTTTAGGAGGGGGGCTGCATAGCCCCCTTTCCCTAGGCCATTTTCTGCCCCGGGACCCCATCCCCAGGGCCTGCCCCTTTTTGGCCCCCCGCCCAGGCCAATTTTGGCCCCTAGGAACCTATCCCCCAGGGCCAGGCCTTTACATATATTTCTTTTTTTATTGAGGCCCCCCTCCCCAGGCCAATTTCGGCCCACTGACCCCATCCCCCGAAGCCAGGCCTCTATATATATTATCGTGACCAAAGTCTCTGGGGCCGATTCCAATCTCGGTGGGAAAGCCGTCCGTTTGAGTCGGATCCGGAGGGTTTTCCAACCGAGCCGTGCCCCGGGAGTCCGACCGAACGAGTACGATGCAGCCTATGCTGACCGACTCGGCTCGCTCGGACTCCTATTGAAGTCAATGGGAGCCGGTCGTACGATGCATACACGGGCTGCCATTGACTGAATGGGTATGTTGCGAACAAGGGCGCCCCCTGTAGTGTGTAAGCGTTGGTGCCATCCGCACTGTACATGAATGTGTCAGGGGGACCCTTGGGTCTCCCCCTGTGACCGATTCGTAAGGCTACAGGTGAAGGGGGTTCAAAGCGGACCCCCTAAGTCTGCTTCCCGGTGCGTTTATGTGTCAGAGGGTCTCACTCGATCCGGCTGTCCGAATTGTGCATCGTACTGGCTCGGTCAGAAATCGCCTCGATTGCATGGCACTGTTTGCTTATGGACGAGACGTACGGAGCGGGTCAAGCCAGGAAACGAGTCGGTCGGCGATTTTGCATTTCTCGCATCGTACTTACTCAGTCGTAAAGCTGTACGAGTCGGTTGGTAAACATGCGTATGGCTAGTACTTTTCCCGGCCAGATCGCATTCGGAGCCCTTCCAAGTGAAATCGGAATCAGCCCCTCTGTGTAGACCGAAACGCGTCAATTTGGCTTTCACCCTCTGAAAAGAAATAAGGAAATAAAAAGGATTATTTTAAATCCTTCATGAGTGCGACCCAATCTCCTTTCTTTGGAAGGAACTTGTGAAATCTATCTATCTATCTATCTATCTATCTATCTATCTATCTATCTATCTATCTATCTATCTATCTATCTATCTATCTATCTATCTATCTATCTATCTATCTATCTATCTATCTATCTATCTATCTATCTATCTATCTAGATAGATCGATAGATAGATAGATAGATAGATAGATAGATAGATAGATAGATAGATAGATAGATAGATAGATAGATAGATAGATAGATAGATAGATAGATAGATAGATAGATAGATAGATAGATAGATAGATAGATAGATAGATAGATAGATAGATAGATAGATAGATAGATAGATAGATAGATATGCACCACGCCTTTTACACCACGCTGCAAACACAGCTTCTGGCGCACTGCAGCAGTGCGCCAGAAGCCACGTTTGCAGCGTGGTGTAAAAAGGGGCGTAGCCTCAGAACACGCTTAATGGAGGTACCTGGTGGGCTACTTGGCCCCCAGAGACCCTCAGGATTCAAGGGTACTTAACCCCTAACTTACAACACACCAGGGGGCACGTGTGCAGAGAGGTAAAGGGAGGGGGCAGGGCCTGATATAACAAGTTAGCAATCTGTTGTGTGGGACTTACTGGAAGTAATAAAAGGGGTAGTTAGCCCCCAAGGTTGATGACGTTGGGGGCTAACTACCCCTCCTATTACCTCCAGTGAATCCCACACAGTGGGATTGCTAAAAAGTGCTTGGAGGCCACGCTCACCTTTCTCCACCTCTCTGAAAATAAGACTGCTATGTAATAGTTAGAAATTGACATTTAAAAAACCTTTGAAATTTACTGAAAAAAACATAGGTTTCAGGGACTTATAGTTAGAAATAAGCATTTAAAAAAACATTGAAATTCACTGAAAAAAACATAGGTTTCAGGCACGTTATAGTTAGAAATTAGCATTTAAAAATCCTTAGAAATTTACTGAAAAAACCATAGTACGTTATAGTTAGTTGGACATTTAACTCATACAAAACCATAGAAATTCTGATGTTACAGTTAGTTCAGCTAACTATAACTCGAGCCGCCACAATGCACTGCTGATGACGTCATATATTACATCATTCATGACATGGTCAGTGACATCACTGATGACATCTCAAATGAGATCACTGATGACATCATCCATGTGAAAATCTGATGCACCTTCTCACACCCTAATATAATCTTTCATACACCCACTGTAAAACACAGACTACCATTTTCGAAACCATCAACACACCAATACCAGTTACTACATACGCACTCACTGATTCCTAGGTCTACACACACATCCACTCATTCACCCATACAATCACTAATACAACACTATCATATGCACTCATACACCTATACAGACACTCACACCACCACTCATCCAGAGTTACTCGCACACCTAGTCAGTCATGCAAAGAATCAATCACACTTCCATTTACTCACCTATACAGTTCTACACACACCCCATCACTTATGCAAACTGAAACAAATGCAAACCTGCTCTCTTATACAATCACTTATACAAGTGCACACTCATCCATACAGCCACTCTCACAATCACCGACTCTCACAAATAGTCATTTATACACTCCAACTCTCACATACACTGCCCTTTACATATGTAGTTCCTTGGACATGTACCACTGAGACATCCATTTACTCACCAACACACCCATACCCACACTCACCCACCCATACAGCTGTTTCCACATGCATTCTTGAACCCATACACCCAATAAATCAACCACTCAAACATCTATGCACAGAGTCACACACCTCCCACCCACCCACATACATACTCAGGCACCCATACAAATACTCAGGCAACCAACCGATAACCCAGATAGACACTCATGTAGCTACTGACCAACCCTTGCAGCAGCTTATACAACAACAGACAGACTGATACAGACATTCACACAGTTTAGTCACTAACCCATGCATTCAGTAAGACACATGTAATCACTCACTTAGTCAGTCAATATCCTACTAAATACTCCATCCAGACACTTATACACCCACTCATTCTTCAATACACCTTGGGATATATATAATACATATTTAAATGTTAAAGAAACACACAGTCACTGGATGATGTCATCAGTGATGTGCAAGCAGAGACACCTTACAGCACAAAAACAATCTTTAGATGCATTTTCCTCTTTTTAAGTGTGCTGAGCAGGCCATTCATTTTGTGTGCATGCAAAGGTACAGGACATTTGCTCACGGCGTGAAACACTGGCGCCCCCTCCCCCTTTTCTGTTTTGCAATTTTTTATATAGTAAGCTCGACCAGTAAAGGTCAGTCCTTCTGCTCCTCATTTAAAAAGCACATGTAGTCTAGTGATTTCCCAAATGATGAAGAAGAAGCGTGTTTCCCAAGCAGTAAGAATTTTACACTCCTCTCTTTCTTCTGAAAGCTTTTCTATTCTGGTCTTGCTGATTTCCCATGAAATATACCCACATGATTAAAAAACAGGTGATGGGATAACATCATTGGTGGAGGGAAAGTAAGCAGTTAGAGGCTGATGCTAGACCATGGTGGAAGCTCTTCTGTGTGTGATCAATGGGATGGGAGGGCTGGGATGCTGATAAGGGGGCTGGCACTGGGCCAAGATGCATTCATTCGCTGCAAGTCTGAGCTCACGCACTCTGAAAGCTGAGAAAGTTGGAAAATATTTTGAGAAGCAGTACTGGCCACACTTAAGAACATGAAAAAGAGTTTCACAATACACATGAATAAAAACATGATCATGAATGTTGACAACCAGCTGCACATTGCAGAGGCATGCACAGCAGCCAACGTTTGTGTGCACACAGTGATAATTTCTGTTTAATAAATAGACATTAATGGTCTGGCTACCCTGACAGCTGATGAAAGAGTGGCATCTACTCTCTCTGCCGGCTGCTACTTCCGTACATCCCAATTAAAGATGGACCAATAGTCAAAGTGCGTTAAATAATGAGATGAAGCCCGACTCCTTCTACTGCAGGGTCCAGGCAGAGCACACTTTCTTTGAGTGAAGAAGTCCATAACTGACACCACCACAACGTTGAACCCTATTTTTGTGTTTAGGCAATGGTAAAGCATCAGCTATAACCAAGTCAACAAGATTAAATGTAGCTGTTTTTCATTGCTGAGTCATGGCTTCAGCAATGGGTTTCATGTCAGCTTTGCAGCACTAGAGACAAAGGTTCTGCTGACGTGATTTGTTCTCTGGGAGTGTGATCCAGTGCAGGCGCTGTTCATTCATCAAGTGGTAGATGTGTAGCTACTTGGGACAAATGTAGCTAATTGTCACTACCAGGACATGTACATGTCCTGCCTTTTCCTCACATAGCGTCCTGCTCTTTGAGGTTACCAACAGCCTTTATTAGGAGTGACTTATTTGTAATACAAGGGAAGTTTAAGGTTTGGCAATTCGTTTTCAATGTAAGTCAAAGTGGCAGCAACCTGCACTCACATAGGCACTGCAGTGACAGGCCTGAGACATGGTTAAGGAACTACATATGTTGGTGGCACAATCAGTGCTGCAGGCCCAATAGTAGCATTTAATTTACAGGCCCTGGGCACATGTAGTGCACTTTACTAGGGACTTGTAAGCAAATTAAATATGCAAATTGGGTATGAGCCAATGTTACTATGTATAGGAGAGAGAGCACATTAACTTTAGCACTGATTAGCTGTGGTAAAGTGTGCAGAGTCCTAAAGCCAGCAAAAACAAGTACAGAAAAAGGAGGGAGGGAGGTAGGCAAAAAGTTGGAGGAAAACCACCCTAATGGTGTCAGGTCAACAGTATAGATTTTTAAAATGAGTTTTTTAACAACATGAGGCTAATAAGACCTAGAAATCAGTGGTCCTGAAAAACGGGCAGCTTTCTTTCTGAGCTTGGAGTCCATTGTTTTATTTTACTGTTCACCACCACTGTGTCTGTCAAGTCCATTGCGGACACAATAGTAAAGTATGAGAAGGCATGGCCTAAACCGGATAGGCTTGTGAATGTCATGAAGTGGATGATCATCCAGTAGAGGGGCTTCCAGTGAAGGTTTCCCATAGGGGAGCGAGCTGGACGTTACTTGAGAAACAGTTGTGTTTTCCTAATCTTATAAAGCGGCAGACGATCCTCAAGTTTTGTGGGTCAGGAAAACTACTGGTTTACTACAGTTTTCATGCCCCACTAGCCCGTATGTGACCCTGCCAGTGTAGGTTGTTCACAGTTAGGAAATATGATCTGGAAGTAACTGAAAAATTGTGTGTAAGGCTTTGAAACAAGTTGGGTTTTAAAAGAAAGATCCTTGTTGGACCTGGCCATCTCTGCAGGGTCACCCCAGATGTTTGCCTTTGCTTGCTGAAGCAGTTTTCATTGGCTTTTAGGACTCTGTGCACTTTACCTCTGCTAGCCAGTGCTAAAGTGCTTGCACTCTCTCCTTAAACATGGTAAAATTGACTTGCATCTCATTGGCACATTTTAATTTACTTGTAAGTCCCTTGTTAATTGTACCACCTGTAACCAGGGAAAGCAAATTAAAAGCTACTATTGTGCAGCAGCAGTCATAGTGCCACCCACTAAATGTAGCACCTTAAAACATATTTCAAACCTGCCACTACAGACTGTGGTGCAGTTTTGAACTGGCATATTGACATGGTAAAATATCCCCTTTTCCAGGTATAAACCTTCCTGTTTAGGATTCGCCTGCACAGCGCTTGTGATGTTCTGATGAAATCTCTTGTGTTTAATATATCTTAAAACGGGGCTCTTGTGAGAAGTTGGCTTGGTATATGCTGTCAACTAGTTATAGTGGGCACCCTTTACCAGTCCAAACAACCCCTTATGGGTTATAGGTTAAAGACAACCTTTATTGAAAGCTATCCTAGTGGTTCTAGGGCTAGCACCCACGGAAGCACCAGAGTACCTATGCCCTGGGTACATAGTGTACCATATACTAGGGACTCACAAGGGTACCTCAGGATCCAATCTGTGGTGTGCCTAAAGTACATGCAATCAATTTAGAGATGAAGCAGCTAGGCTGAGGCCCTGAATAGCAGGGTCCCAGCCAGACTAAAGTAAAAAAACAGTGAAACACCAGCAAAAAGTGGGGGTATACATGTGAAGCAGATCCTACTCTCCTACAGCTCTTATCAGTTTCCATAGCTGAATTACTGTGTTCATTACCTTTTGTGTGGAATTTTTTGTTTATTAACTTCCCCTGGCTTCACACATTTACTACACTTCTACTGAAGCTGTTCACACAGTTTAAGCCCCATTCACTGTCAAAATAGGATCTCTTCTCACGGAAAAGGCAGACAGCTTTTAACACTTGCTTTTTATTACTTAGTTGTATAAAGCAGATGCTTTAGCCTTACAATGTTTGTGGCATTTCCTATTCATGCCTGAGTACCTTTCTTTGCACTTTGTAGGCATTATCGGATTTATTTATTGAACATAATCTATTTGGCCATTATAATCAAATTCTAAATGATGTACTAAATATTGCACGTTAAAAATAAAGTTAATATACACAAGCTATTCTATATCTTACTTCTAAACTGGCAGCCACAAGTGCATTTACCATGCAGACAACAGGGTCATGATTTGAATGGTGCAGCAGGTGCAGTAGCACTGGGTCCAAATGTTGTCAGAAATCCTCTAAACACATAATATTGCTATATTTGCATACTAAACAGGCAGTTACCTTGCAGTTAAAAAAAAGGAATTGATTTGAATGGTGCAGCAGGTAAAGTGGCACTGAGGCCAAAATCTCTAGGGACCCCACTTAAATGAGATTATTGGTAAATTGTACTAAGATAGCCAGAAGTGCATTTATCTAGTAGGCAATAGGGTCATACTTTGAATGGTGCAGCAGGTGCAGTAGCACCAGGACCAAAAGCTCTAGCCACCCCAATAAAAACCTAATATTGTTATATAGTTTACTACTGAACAGGCAGTCACAAGTGCAGTTACCCTGCAGACAAACAGGGTCATGATTTGAATGGAGCAACAGGAGCCATGGCACCAGGTCCAAATGCTTTCTGAACTCCTCTAAACACCTACTATTGCTTTATTTAACTCCAGTACAGACAGGCCCAACTGCAGGAATCTTTCTGTTTAACTGGACTTGATATGAGTGGTGCAGTCGGTGCAGTGGAACCAGGGACAAAAGGTCTAGGGACCCCACTAAACGCAGAATATTGCTAAAGTTTACTACTAAACAGGCAGTCACAAGCGCAGTTATCTAGCAAGCACTAGGGCCTTCATTTCAATGGTGCTGCAGGTGCAGTGGTACCCGGCCAAAACTTGTCAGAACTCCTCTAAACACCAGATATTGCTATGTTTAACTACTAAATTAGCAGTCACAAGTGCATTTACCTTGCAGGCACTAGGGTCATGATTTCAATGGTGCAGCAGGTACAGTGACACCGGGGCCCACATCTCTAGGAGCCCCTCTAAATACCAAATATTTCAATATTTACTACTAAACAGAGAGTCACAAGTGCAGTTACCTTACAGGCACTGGTGTTGTGGTTTAAATGGTGCAGCAGGTGCAGTGTCACCGAGGCCAAATGCTGTCATAACTTCTCTAAACACCAAATATTGCTTTATTTTGCTACTAAAAAGGCAGTCACAAGGGCAGTTATCTTGCATGCACTAGGGGCATGATTTGAATGGTGCAGCAGGTACAGTGGCACCAGGCCTAAAAGTTGTCAGAACTCCTTTAAACACATAATATTGCTATAACATCAAACATTTTCTATTACTTACCCGCACTATACCACTAGTAACACCACAATGTAATGCCTTTTTGTACATAAACAAGTCGTAACACTTTAACAGACTCTCTCTAACTTATATTGTACAACTACTTAGCAAGCTACAACTTACAACAAAAAACTGTTTATTATTATTCATAGAGGTGATACCTAGTGCATTTACCAATGCTTGTTAATACTTATAAGTCAGTCCTAAGGTAGGCCCTAAAGTCTCATGGGCAGGGTGAATGGTATTTTAAATTATGACATGTATGTTTACATTTTACATGTCTTGAAAGTGAGAAACTCTTAAAGTTGTTTTTCACTGTTGTGTGGCCTATTTCTCTCAGAGACTATCACTGGGTTGCCTTATTATGCACAATAGGTGCTAACTTCAGATTGGGAGCAGATAGGAAGTCACAGGTTACACTGAAATTAATTGTAATTTAAATTCCTCTTTAATGATGAATTCAGATTTTAAACCATGATTTTTAAAGGTTATATGACGGTACAATGCATTCATTTGCAACGCATGCTTTTTTTTTTTTTTTGCAGAGTTTTATATAGCGCGAACTTGACCCAAATCCAATCAGGTATCAGAGCACTTTACAAAGCACAAGTTACGTTACATTAAGACACACATTCATTCTTTGTTAGGCATGGGGAGATTAAGTGATTTGCCCAGAATCACAGGATGTTCAGCGTCATTACCGAGACACGAACCCAGTTCCGAGGTCGAGCACCCTAGCCGTTAGGCCAACTCCTCTCCCCTTTACCACGCATGCGTTACAACGTGAATACCTGTACCACGCGTAACCTTTACCATGCTTTTTTTTAATGAATATAACTTTAGCACACATGCGTTTACAACAATTTTATTTGTAAAGGCATGTATGGTAAAGCCATTCACATGATAATGTTTTTCTCTGCCCCCACTCGTATACTGGTCCCCGTTGTCCCACTCTGCCCCCAGCCCGCAGCCCTTGTTAAAATACCCTAACCTTTCCCTGAGCCCTAAAGGTATACCCCAGCATGCCCCCGCACCCCTTTAAAAAACATACCCAATCCCTGCCCTAAGACTAAACCCCAGCACAATCCGCCCTCCCTGAGTCCTTTTTAGTAATTACCTGACCCCTGCCCTCAGGCCTAACACTAGACCCCTGAACGCCTTCCCTCCCTGAGCCCTTTTCAGAAATACCCGACCCCTGCCCTGAGCCCTAAAAGTGCCCCCCAGGTACTTATTAGATAACCACCCCCCATCTAAAGCCCTGAATCGATGCCCAAACCCCCTTACCTCGGTAGACAAGGCTCCTCTTCTTATGCGAACCATGGCACAGATCGGCAAGAGGAAGCAGAAGGCTCTTCATTTAACCCGATGACGCCACCGCGCCAGCACCTTTACCAATGATAGCACATCAGTTACTCGCATAGCCATTACTACGTAAACAGCGTTGTAAAAAAATGCCTGGTAATGACTATTTCTAGTAACAGTACATGCGTTGTTATGCATGTGTGGTAAAGAAACTGCGTGGTTACAGCCGTGTTGTAACGGCTAGTTCCTATTTTGAAAATACCACTTTTAGAAAGTTCACAATAAACTAGAAAGTTGCCATTTTCTTGCACAAGCCTAAAGCACTGCCAGTGTCCTGGGTCATATGAATGTGATTGGCTGTGCTGTTGAGGTTGCATATAGAGAAGCATATGAAAGCTAGGTGTGAGGGGAGAGGGTTTCCCTGACAGGATGGCTTGAGAGAGGCTGTACCTGCCCTGATTATATTTCAGGACCCTAACTGCAGCACACGCCAAGGAACCGGACACCAGGCCTGCCCTGCCTTCTGTCACCATAGACCAGATTTCTCCAATGTCGGTACTGGGGGCCGGATTTTTAGCATATGCCCATTTAGATAAACTTAGTTATCTTAGAAATCTGGCATGGATACGGCTCTCCAGGGCGACTTTAGAGAACCCTGCTTTAAACATATTGGAGCCAGGGGAAGGGAAAGAAATGACTAGAACCAGTTTTGGGGAAGATCAGGGGATTCCACAACATAAACGCTGCCACCAGGGATCTAAATAGGGCATTTCGACTCACTCATTGGAACTCTCTTGAACCTGTGGAAGATTCTGCCTTTCTACTGCTGGAAGGACTGCCTTGATGTCTGGAGAAGAAAGATTGAACCTGCTTGCCTTGATCTCAGGCTATCCAGAGGGACTCCAAGGGTCAGTTAGCTGACCTCCTCTGTGAGCTACAGAGACACAACATTTTATTTATTAAATGTACTCTATTTCCCTACATTGGTTTGGTATTTTTCTTGTGTGGTGCTTTCATTTTATAAGTGTTTCTGTGCACCATAAATGCTTTACTCATTGCCTCTAATTTAAGCATGACTGATGTGTGCTAAGCTACTGGAGTGGTAATCACAGGTTAATTTAGTGGTTTTCTGTTGTTCACTCTGACATGGAGCGTGGTTGTTGCCCGAGTGGGGCTTTCACCTCTCTAAACTAACAATCCTGTGTCTTATAATTCTTATCTAAAATGGAACCTAGTTCCCACCAGGGTCCTCTCTCATATTGGAAGGCCATCATAACTAAAACTGTGGGTGCTAGGTCTCACAACCAAAAGATCCTCTATTTTATTTGAGTTGAGATTTAGACCATTGGATTGCAGCAATTTAGCATCCGTGGCCGGGCAATCATGGAAGAAGACTTGAGTAATGGAAGAATCTTAAGCCATTCTGGCCATGAGTAACATGTCAGCTTGTGAACAATATAATACAATTTAAAAAAAGCTTAATATTTTGGATAGAGGACTACATTTACGTTAAAAAGCTTTGGGCCTAATTCAAAGCCTTTAAGGACACCACAGCGTTATGGCTGGAACTAGACTGAAACGTGAGACAGTAGTTTGGTAGAGTACTGCCAAGTAATTGACTTGACTCCCACCATCCCCTCATTTAACTTTAACTAGCAAGAAAGTTGGGTTTTAAATGTGACAGAAAGGTCAAACAAAACAAATGTTGCTGTGTCACAACAGTCACAGCAAATGCTTCAGTCATCCAAAGCATAGATAAAAAGAGATTCTATGTCTTAAAGAGGATATAAGCCTGTCCCAACACATCCAGAAACATATTTTGTTCACTGAAGAGGGATATATATTGATTAGCAAAGGGCTCAGTAATTTTGGCAGCAAAACAAAAAGTGACATCAGACAACAGTTGGAAGAATTGACCCACATCAGGCTTTTCAAGATTAGTTTCTCCATATCCTGCTTCCAAGTGGATGGACAAATATCAGCAATGAGAGAAGCATCTATGTTAGATTGAAAAGGTGCAAAAGCTATAAGGTGTTTATGGAAAATAGGTCTGTAGGTAACCAGATTTTAGGGACTTGAGTTTCTTGAGTTATATAGAGAAAGAAAACACAAGAGGTGGATCCAGCCTATCCAAATTCGGATACTCTTCAGAATTGAACAATGTGTGCGTGGTTGTCATTTTCTCTATTTTACTACTAAACCAATCCATATGTTTGTCACATAATTTCATACATAGTAGAAGTAGTACAAGGTGTGGTTAGACACCTGACTATTTGGAAATCCTTTTTGAAGAGTGTGGCAGTCTTTCAGGTATAATACAGCCAATAGTTGAATCGAGACGTTTTAAAACAGCTTCAAATGATTTTACAGTTGTTAGGCACTCTGATTAGGAACAAAATGACAGGTCCATGTTAAAGGATTCAATTAAACATTGGTGAAAATAATACACAATGACTGGCCTGCTTTATGAGTAAAGCAAACACAAGGAGATGATGGACAGAGCGCTGAAACTTTTTAGACACTCACCCTCAGTCACAGGTCTGGGTTGAATCCATCATCATTTTTTAGCTTACTGCGCCACCCCAGTTCAGACCCAGCCATTTGCAAATCAGTCTTGACCTAATTCCTTATGGGAATAGTCCAGCTCAAACTGCTAAGCCAGGTCTTCCCTGGAATGGAAAGAAACATCCTGGGACCGGTTTCGGGATAACACCCCTCATCAGCCAGGCTAGCTTGAATCCAGTGGCAAAGTGAGCAAGGGCCCCATTTCTGGGCATACCCTGCCAACTTAGGGAAAACAAAGCAAACACAAGGAGATGATGGACGGAGCGCTGACACTTTTCAGACACTCACTCCCTGTCACAGATCTGGGTTGAATCCTCCATCGTTTTTTAGCTCACTGTGCCACCCCAATTCAGACCCAGCCAAAGATGGATTGGAATGTGGCCTGAGTAATTATCGGTGGCTGAAATAAGGTCAAGCATTTCATCCATCATTATTTTGTATGTGTTGAAAAGTAGATTATTAGTGGTGGTAATATGCATCTACCACTTGCAATAATGCCACTAACACTAGTCTGGGAACTTGGCTTGGATCAGGCAGGCTTAACTTCAGAGACAGGTAAAGCATTGAAAAACACCAATTCAGTAAATAATTAAGACACAACACACAATAAAAATCCAACCCTAATTTATAAAAATAGGAAATTTTTCACCTTTAAAATTACACCAAAATGAAAAGAATCCAACGTAGGGAACCGGAAATATGATTTTTCAAACATTTAGCACTATTTAGCGCATGGAAACCTATAGCGCCTATTAGGACCTCGGGTCATGCTAGACCGGGACAAAGTCAAAGTTTCAGGCTGACAGATATAAAGCCCAGCACGGCTACCACTTGTGGTAGACCTTGGTCAAAGTTTTTACCTTCTGACTTAGAAACTTACATCAAGCTTTTTCTGCCGAGGTCTCTCGAGGCTCTACGTCAGTCTGGGATGGATGAGGGTTTACCGGCTTTCTGGGAAAAATACATTACTCTCTGTATGTTATTCCACAAGTTGGCAAGAGATAAGGTGAGATCTGAAACTTTAAGTTTAGACTTTGGTAAGCTGCATGCTCTTCCAGAAAGTCAGATGTATCTGTCTAAAGTTTGTACTCTGAGAAAAGAACAATACAAATGATAATAAAAAGTTTAGGCCCATAAAAATATTTGTTTTGTACTGGCTACCTATCGGAACCGCTGATCATCATCAGATGAAGATTTAGTTCAATGCTGAAAAATTTCACTCTAGTGCTTTGAAAAAGATTTAGTCTAATGCTGAAACGTTTCACACTCATGCTTTGAAAGCTACATTGAGCTGTTTGAAGTGGCCATAATATTCTTTCAGTTATTTTACCAAGATTGAAACTTGAGACTTGCAAACAACAACAGGATGTACCCAAAATGTTTAGCAACACAGTTGCAAACAACAACAGGATGTACCCAAAATGTTTAGCAACACAGTGAGCTATTTCCCATAAAGCACAAATCCTTGACATCCATAACGTGTAATTGTCAACTGTGCAATCACCCAGAAGGGCATCTTGGCTTTGAATAACAGCTGTTTATTTTTACCCAACTCAATGGTACTCGTTTTATTAACCTTAGATGGATAAAAGGCTGAATGAACCCGCTGGGATTTGAACCTGTGACGATTAGGTTGAACACAGGTCCCTGCAGTGGACTCATTAGTCTACTGAGCCACCAGAACCGGCATGTAACCTGGTGTAACCTACATGTTACACCCCTATGCCCTGAATCCGGCCTATTAACTCATTGTGCTATTGTATGATGCTTCAAACTTCTGAACAGCAATGGTGCTAAAATCACCATCTTACTTTACCTTCTTTGCTTTAATAGCAATGTAGTCATTAATGGCTGCTGAAATGGATCTCTCACCCATCTTTTGAATGTTAGTACAGGTAAGACTGCCCAGTAATACCTGATCTCAAATCTGGCGCGATATGATTGGCCAAAACATGATTGATGTCGTCCGTCCTCAGTGCATAATTTGAGCCGGTGGTTTACGGTGCTCGGCACCGGCACTTAATTGTCAACATCGGCACTTGTAACAGCTTCTAGCTGTTTGTGTAATTTGAAGATGAGTAGGGCAACAGTTGTTTAATAATTGAAAAGAACTAATGCATGTTGCCCATACCGTTCTTTCAGCTTCTGGGGCCTCTAACAGCCTGAATTGCCTCAGGTCTAGCAGTGTAATGGATAGTAGTTGTGTAGGTCATTTGCAACGTTCGCAGCTGCTATGGGTAGTGCAAGCTGCTGCGGCCTCCTGCCAAGGCCCTGGCACTTATGTTTTTTACAAATGAAGCACCATGCCCAGGTGATTTTACATGAACCTGGTCACTGAATATGAAGGAACTTAAGGGAAATGTTTGCAATCAGCCGTGCATTATTTGGCTCACAGACTGCTACAATTAGCCGTTTTGTTTGATGTATTTCAACAGTCTTCAGCACAGTTTATGAGCTTTTGTAGCAACGAGGTTCTTGTTACAATTATGGACTACATTGAACGTGTTTTTATCTTTGGGGCATACTTTACTAAATGATGAAAGCTCGGGTTTTCAAATTGAAAATTAGAGTGCATTTCGGGGTGTTAGCTATTGAGCTTAGAACAATATGAATTGAGTTTATTTACCTATTTTAGTCACGTAAAAGTGTTCTGTGATATAGGGCCAGATGCACAACTGTTTTTATCGGTCATAAATGGAGAATCAGGCCATTTGTGACCGCTAAAACGGCTGTCAGAATCTACCAACCCTATTGTGCGAGTCGGCAACCTATAGACGACTCGCAAAATAGGGTTTGCGAGTCACTATTAGGAAAGGGCGTTTCTAGAGCATTCCTTCCTAATAGCGAGTCACAGTGGCATGTATGAATGTTTTGCAACCAGAATGCGGTTGCAAAACATTCATGTTTTACCAACTCCGTGAAGGAGGTGTTAACCCATTTGCAAACAGGAAGGGGTCCCCAAGGACCTCTTCTCCTCTGTGAATGCAACATGAAAAGGAAAGTTTTCTTTTTTCTTTTTTAAATGCATCCTATTTTCATTTGAGAAAAAAGGCTGCACTTCAGAAAAAGAAATTGCTTTATTTAAAAGCAGTCACGGGCATGGTGGTCTGCTGACCCCAGCAGGCCACCATCCATGTGAGTGCAGGCCATTCCCAATGGGTTGCAAATTGCTACCTACATCATGAATAGGGATGAGTCAGGATATTTGCGACCCCATTGGGAATGGCTAAATGTGTGTGAGACACATTAGTTCATTTCATTTTGCTAGTCCCTAATTGTGAGTTCCAAAAAATCACAATTAGTGACACGCAAAAATGAAATGGTTGCACATCTGGCCCATAACATTTTTGGTCCGCGCTTGAAATGTTACATGAGATCTTGACATTTGGCTTGCATTAACAGAATGACCCTGAACAGATAATTAGTTATCTGTGAGATGTAGAATATCAAATGTTTAACTTATGATGATAACAGGAACACAATAGTATTTTGTCTATGATAGTGCTGATGGCGAGTATATAAGCTCATTGCAAAATGGCACTCTTCAGGTGATTCAATAAAACATAAGTTGATTCTCTTCTGTCTTAAGGTGCCTTTCCTTTCTTAGATTGGGAAGGTTATTTGTGACATATGCATACATATATATTCACTGAAACAGCTAAAGGCTAAAGTAACGTTATAGTTAGGTGAATTTCACAGGGACAACATTAACATTTCGAACTAAAAAAAGACGACAGAAATTCTGCAGTTCTAGAAAGCAGCACTAACTATAACTTGTGCTCCCGCCTTGCACTGCTTGTGACCTAACATATGACATCATATATCACATGTTCTATAACATCATTTATGACATCACTGATGACCTCTAAAATTACATCATTGATAATCTCTCCGATGACATCACTGATGACATCATCCGACCTTTGTTTTCCCCCATATTGCCCTATAAATTACTATGGCATTAGATACCTGACAGTTTAGTACAAAATATCTCATGAGAATATCAGGCATCATTAGTGCCAACACAAATACAACTCTCTTAGGTGTAGAAAGCAAGCATTATGTGCAACACTGACCTTATACCATATACTTTACAGGTAGCATAGTTACCTCATTGAGTATGGTGTTTATTCTGTATATAACTATTCACAGAAAGCCAAAATAGTTAATGCCACTTCCGCACAAATGCACTACTATCAACAGTTTTAATCTGTATCAAACCTCTGACACTCACCGAACCTACATTGAGAAATAAAGTTGTTATTAGTAGAGAACAGTGTTTACTCTAAGGAGAGAGTTATTCTATACCACAGTGTTTGCAAACAGTCAAGCTTTTATGAGAAATATACCACGGAGTATTAAAAAGAATCTACTAAGAACAGTGTACACTGTATGCAACAGTTGTCAAAAAAGATTCTATTTTCTAAAAGTAACCAGGATCTGAAGGTGCTAAAGATCATATCAACTGCACCCTTCATACTGAGGTGAATATCTTCCAGATAGGCCATCTTCTGAAGTTAAACAAGCATATGTACATAGGTAAGTGCCTAGTGCAAACAGTCCTCTATGCTAAATAGAAATTGCCCAGCTGACACAATTCCCTCTAATAACACAAGGCTTCTTACAGAAGTTGGTATCTACTATATAGAATCTTTTTCCTGTTCAAAACCTTTTCTGCAGAACCAAAAATCTTGGGTGGAACATAATGAATACAAGTCAATTGTCACCTGCACACAGAGTTACACTTGAATACAAAGGTTTCTCACTCATTCAATACTTTTACACAGCTATGGCCATTAGAAGCACATGCATTTTGTAAGGGAGACAGCATTAACCACAAGGGCTAAGCCATGCATGCCATTTCTAGGCAAACCGAACACCGCTTACCTTAACCACGCATATGCCTTAACCAAGCATATGCATGGTTAAGGCAGGCAGCAGACAGTGATTTAGTTGCAGAGACCATATGGGCTGGGAGAGGAGCAGGAAGGATAGGGAGGGAAAGGAAGAACCAGGACGCAGCTTGGTAAGTAGGGCTTGGGGGGCAATTTTCAGCGGGGGGCATTTTTAGGGCTTAGGATGGGGGCTGCAGTCAGAGTAGTTTTTTGGGGGCTAGGAGCCATTTTAGGGTTCAGGTTGTGGAGCAGAGGTCGAGGTAGATATTTGGGCTGGGGGCCGGGTTTTTGCATTTAGGGTGGGAGCAGGTAGCTTTTAGGGCTCGGGCGGGGTGCATTTTAGGGCTGGGGTGTAATCTTTACAGCACATAAATTTATCAATCATGCCTTTCCAAATAAATTCATTGTAAAGGGTTGCGTGTTAAAGACTCGGTTGTGGTTGAGACCATGTTGTTTTGGCATGCGTTGCTCAGGCATGCATTGTTCTATCAAACAACCGTTTTGTAAACACTTACACCCATTAGCTGGACTCAAGCTGTCCAAAATCAGGTAGAAAAGTAATGTGACAGTTACCCACCACTATGCAAACTTTAAACAAACTAACACACTCATTGGATGATGTCATTAGTGATGTCATCAGTGATGGCACTTGAGATGTCATCAGTGATTACATAAATGATGTCATACAACATCTCATGAGTGATGTCATATGTGACATCATAAGCAGTGCATGACATGGCACAACAGCACTAACTATAACTTGCGCCCTGTCATGCACTGCTTATGATGTTACAAATAGAGAAAAACACAGAAATTCATCAGCTATTTAAAAAGGTTAGGATTGTCACTGAGAAATCAATCTAACTATAATGTTACTTTAACCTTAGTTTTTTTCAGGGAATTTCTACATTTTATTTTAAACAAAATCAAATCTTTTTATTACAACTAACTATAATGTTAGTTTATCCTTGTTTTTTCTGTGAATTTCTACGATTTTTTTTAAAGTAAATTAATAATATTTTGAGACTATCTATGATAGAATAACTGAACAATATATCTTGTGTGAGAACATTATTTTGAAAGGGAATGGCTTTTGTATTGTAATATAATAGGAAAGAAGGCACTGTTTGCAAAATGTTTCTAAAATATGATGTCGGAGCATAAAACAGAGTAATACAACAATATTTGTGTGGAGATTGTGTGTCATCTCAGTTCTTCTAACTTTCATATTGAGCCATCTACTCAGCAAGTTCATTAATATTCGAATACCATGCTTTTCATAGCCTTTGTATTGGTTTTCACAATCAAGAGCCTGATTATGATGCCAGTAGGAAAGTGTCCGACCGACCGTCGGATTCTCCTAGACCGTGTCAGAGCCCATCCTCCCAACTCAATCAGGAAAATTTACGACCGACCTATTACGATGCTCGCGGTCGGACGAGGAACCGTTCGGTCATTCCGAATTGGTTCCGACCGGAATTCGCAGAATCCGAGTCAGTCAGAGACGATTCATACAGCTCAACAGACAGTGTTTCGGCCGACCGATTATGATGTTGGAGTCCAACAGCCTTTCTTGCTCAGTCTGTCCGACATGATAAGGCTGTCAGAAACTGACTTTGGGGGCCCATAGCAGGCCCCCTTTCCTCCTGAGTCTTCCAGTATGGGGGGCAGTGGGACCCAAGGGACCCCCTGTAAAACCATGTACAGTGTGGCAGGCACTATGGGGTGCCCGCTAAAGGGTTCAAAGATTTCCGCAGACACCCATTTTCCCCATAGGAGCCTATGTTGTCAATCAGAACACAGGCTCCCATTGCAGTTAATGGGAGTCCTTCCGAACGGTGTTCGGAAGCATCATGATTGGTCGGGCAGAATCACTGACCGAGAGTCAGTCAGAACCGAATCCGACAAGGAGTCAAGCGGTTTAGTTTCTGACCGACATCGTAATCAGGCCCTTAATATAAAGTCAAATCCATAAAAATCCATGTTAACAATGATAATTTAACATCAATATTACCAACATCGATATTTTTGTAATCAATATTAACTTTTTTAAAATTTCTAACATCCATATTACTTACCTTAAAATGTATATTCTTCTAAGCAATATTCTTGCACAGATATTTCTGTATCACTGTATTTCCAACTCGATATTTATGTAGTTCAATATTACACTTGCGATACTTTGTTTGCAAACCAGTGCTGACTGCTTTACTGTTGCGATCCTCTCGTGAAACCCTACTAAACTTTGAAAATCACCCAATAAAAAAGTTCATATTTTTTAACTGTGCACCATACAAACAGCAGTTTGTCACAACCTACCTACTTTTTAAATGCCAAAAATCTACCAATTACATTTATAATTTTGCCACCCTCCCATTTTTTACTCTCCTCATATAACTCTATCTTGATCCTGGAGCTTACTCATTTTGCTGAGCACCCATCTTGTGACTGAGATCTCCATATAGAGCCATGGTTCACCACTGGACTTTGGGGCACAGCTTCATCCACTGGGCAAGAAAATATGCCAATAATTGTGGCATTGACAAAAATCTTGGATTTCCAAACTTGGACATAACGTGGATTGATCATACAGTTATGAAGTGTCACCAGTTGTTACCAATGGTTGAGAGCACTTTTGGATTAGGAATACCCAGACCTGGTGATATCGCATTGTGGTGGAAATGACCTAGGGCCTTATTATAACTTTGGTGGTCTTGAAGCAGGGCCCCCACGCTGCTGCCCCACTCTGAGACAGCCAAAGCCATTTAAGAACGCCCACCAGAGTACTCCTTATTTTTACTCTGGTGGGCAGTTCTTTGGCGGTCCCACTTCGGTGTCTTTGAAAAAGGCACTGCAATAGAAGCATCAAAGGCAGTTCCTACAGGGTATGGACTGCCAGGTCCATGTCCTGCAGGAACTGGGGATGCATGCACAGAACATGTGCCCCCCTGCATGCACCCCCTGCATGCGCCCCCTTTGTTTGTCACCACCACACCTTTCATGGCGGTCGCACCACCATAAAAAGTGTGAGGTGAGTAAACTCCTAATACGCTTGCCGGTGCCTCATCGGTACTGCCAGCATATTAGGGGTCTTAGACCGTTGCGCCCCCTCCAGGGATCATGGATGCCTGGCTGCAGGAGTGGTCCCATGGTGGTCCAACCACCACAGTCCTAATTTGGCAGGCAAACCGCCAGTCTGGTGGTCCATGGACTGCACACACGGGTTTGGCGGTCCATTGGACTGCCAAGGTTGTAATAAAGGCCCTAGGCACAATCATAGGTGTTGCGCTTTAAATCCAAGTGAAGGAGACCTTTTCACAATTGAAGAGTTTTGTCTTAAAATTGAGAAATCCTGGAAGCACGTCAATAAAACAGTTTCTGAATTTCTTTGTTACCATGACATGGGCTCTACATATCATAACAATATTTGTTTTTATATGCCAGGTGAAAATAGGCGAGATGGAGTGCACTTCATTGCAGAAGGAAACAGGATCTCCCTTAATAACATCAAGGAATGCATCCAGTTCTATGAATAACTGAACATTACACACAAGAAAAACAAATGCTCTTGACCGAACCACCATATTCCAACATTATGTGATTATTTCATGGAATAATTCCTTTTTTTTAAGGATACTGACACATGCACCCAAGTGCCTGCCACCACTTGTATATTTGTCAGACACTCGCAAGAGTCTCGCAAGCTCAAGCTTTTAGCATGTATCTCATGGAGAACAGTCCTGTATTCTTGGGTGTGGGTAGTGGAGAGTTCAAACACATAAGCCTCTCTGCTGAAACATCTCTTCAGATAAATTTTCTCTACCCCTCCCTACTTTTTTACAATCCAAAGAGAGTCTAGCAAGATCATACATTGTTGTGGGGAATAAAATTTACAATCTCTTTGATTAAAATACTTATACTTTAGAGTTACCACTTCTCTCCTAGGGTATGGAGAGAAAGTGACCTGTCCACTCAGAGCTTAACACAGTATAAAAGGAGTGTATAGTAGGGTGTAAGGAAAGACTGGGCTCTTCACTGACACCTCTCACCAAGGCAACAACTCTGTAATATGCAGTGTGGGGAGTGACTGACCTCTCCATTGAGACCTCTCTTCAAGGTGATCAGTGTGCAGAGAATGGTGTAAGGAGAGACTGGTCTCTTTGCTGACACTTCTCCTCAGGTTAACCAGTATGCATGGTAGGGTGTGGGAGGGACTGGCCTCTCCAATGAGACTTTGCTCACAGATGATGGGTGACCATAATATGGTGTGTAAAGGGACTGCCTTTTCTTCTGTGATCCCCCTCTTGAATGACAGGTGTACATAGTAGGGTGTGGGAATGGATTGGCCTCTCCACTGGGACTGGTCTCTTGGGTGACGAGTGTGCATAGTAGGACATGTACAGGGACTACCCTCTGTTTCGAAACCTCTTTCTCATATGATGGGTGACCATAGTAAGATGTGTAATGGGACTGCCTTCTCTGCTGACACCCCTTTCCTTGATGATGGGTTTATATAGAAGGATGTGGGGAGGGCTTGACCTAGCACTGATACCTATCTATTGGATGACTAGTTTACATACTAAGGTTTGTGAAAGGACTGGTCTCTCTAATAAGACCTCTTTCTGTAATGATGGGTGTGCATAGTTGGGTGAGGAAACAGACTAGCCCCCTTCTGAGACCACTCTCTGGGATGGCGGGTGTGGATAGTAGGGTATGTGGCTAGACTGGCTTCTCATCTGAGACCTCTGACTCGGCTGATGGGTGAGCATAGTACAGTTTATGGAGGGACTGAAATTTCCATTCATATCCATCTCTTGAATGACTGATGTTTGTTATAGAGTGTGGGAAGTGACTCTCTTCTACACTGACATCTGTGCTCATACCTCTGATGGGTAGGCATAGTAGGGTGTGGGGAGAATCTGGCCTCTCTGCTGACATCCCTGTCTTGGATGATGCGTATGTGTTGTAGGGTGTGTAGAGTAAATGGCCCCCATGCTGAGATCTCTCTGTCTTGGGTGATAGGTATGCATAGCAGGGTGTGAGGAATAACCCTGGGATTAGTGGGCGTAGTGGGGATACGTGGAGCATCACGTAGTGTGGCCAAATCTACGCACACTCTCACACTCCGTGTGGCCTCACTACGCGCCGCCCGCCTCCCGGCCGCCCTCATTTAAAAAAAACTTAAAGTATTTAAAAGTAAGAAAATGTCTTACCTGAGGTGCGGCGTCCCGGGGCTCCCTCTTCCCGCGCATTTCTCGCGAGAGCCACCTACAAACATGTTTCTCTTCATACACCTTTGCTAACAGTGAGCAGGGTGTTTCTCTTAAGAAACAGCAATCTCTCCACTGAAACCTCTGATAAGGGTAAAACATAAGTTTAGTAGAGTTTTAGGAAAACACTGCCTCTTCTGTTAATGCATTCAACATTATTTGGTTTATAATTAGAAAAACAATATATTCTTAAGTTATAACTATATACTGTGGGAACACTCCATATTTATACAAAACTTCCCTAATCACATCTCTCTACATTCTAATATAAACGTATACAATACTATACTGAGAAATCTACACCTTTATGAATAGCTTTTGAATCAATAAACACATGTACATCAATTGGAGGTAGTCAGGGGGCGCAGCTGCAACCCCTGAGTACTTCCAAATTACGTCAGTGAGTAAACATGGTGTAGAATAAGTTTATCAACAGTGGGGCACTTCCTGTCCCTTCTCAACAAACTTCATAATAAAGTATATTATTATTGGCTGAACTTTGAGCTGTTTCTTAAATGCAGCTGAAGACACTAGTCTCTTTCGGTTCCAAAAGAAAATCATATCTTCTGAGCACAAGTGAAAGAAATGACTGCACACCCAAACTATGAGGCACAGTGTAAGCTATCTCTGGTCCTACAGCCAATCACATCACAGCATTTCTTCAACCATGTAATGGAAATGTTAACTATTGGTTGATTTTAACATAACCTGCCCCTTTTTGTCTACTTCTCCCCATTCGATCTTGTATGACTTTCACAGGTTCATAATACCCCTCGTGGCAGGATCAGTCATTTTCCATGCGAGTCTCGCAAGCCTCTCGTAGGACCGTAAAACACCTTGTGGCAGGTTCATTAATTTTCCATTCGGGTCTTACAAGATGCTCACAGGATCTATTGAGATTTATGCGGCTAGCTCCACTTCCTGGCGCTTGCAAACTACTCTTGCAGAATTGCAACAGAATTGCATGGAAAAAGTACGATGTGGGAGTGACTAGCCTTTTCACTGACTCCCCTGTCTATGATAATGGGTGTGCACAGTAGGGTGTGATGAGAGAGACTGCCTTCTCCTTTTAGACCTTTCTCTCAGATGACAGGTGTGCGTAGTAGCTTGCAGAGAGGGAATAGCCTTTCCGCTGAGACCCCTCTCTCAGGTGATGGGTGTGCATAGCAGGGTGTTAGGATAAACTGGCCCAATCTGCTCGGGCAGACCTCTAGCTTGAGTGACGGGTGTGTGGAGTATGTGGGGAGGGACTAATCTCTCTGCTGACAACTCTCCTTTGGATGAGAGGTGCGCATAGTAGAGTGTGTGCAGGGGCTACCCTCCACACTGAGACCTCTCTCTCAGAAAGTGTGTGTGTAGTAGTGAGTGGGGAAGGACTGGAATCTCCTTTGAGACCATTCTCTCAAATGGCAGGTGTGCAGAGTAGGGTGCATGGATGGACTGACCTCTCATTTGAAACCTCTCTCTCAGATGACGAGTGTTTCAATGGACTAGCCTCTCCTGTGAGACCTCTCTTTTAGATGACAGGAAGTAGGGTGTGAGGAGGGATTGGATTCTCCTTTCAGGCCTCTCTCAGACGATGGGTATGCATAGTATGGAGTGGGTAGAGACTGGCTTTTCCTTTTAGACCCCTCTCTCAGACGATGGGTGTGCATGGTAGGGTGTGGGGCGGGACTAGGCCCTCCTTTCAGCCCCCTCTCTCAGATGACAGGTGCGCATAGTAGTGTGTGTGAGGAGGAACTAGCCTCTCCACTGAGAACTCTTTTTTAGATGATGGGTGTACATTGTAGGGTGTGGGGAGGGAATGGCCTCTTCTATCAGACATCTCTCTCAGATGACAGGTGTGCATAATATTGTGTGGGGAGGGACTAGCCTCTCCTCTGAAACCTCTCGTTTGGATGACAGGTGTACATATTAGGATATGTGGAGGGATTGGCCTCTCCACTGAGACCACTATTTTGGATGATGGATGTGAATAGTAGGTTATAGGAAGAGCCTTAACCCTACTCACAACTCTTCCCAAGCTGAGGGGCGTAAATAGTTGACTCTGATAAACATCATCTCCACTAAGACTCTTTCCTACAGTAACAAGAGTGTATTCAAAGATCACCTACTCCTTCCTTTTTTTCACAATCTTGCAAGAGTTTCAGGAGATCATAGCATTTTTTTAGAAAAAGAATTGACCTTCTACTCATCATACTTATGTATTGTACACTTCCTCTCAGTAACAAGGACCACAATGTGCATTTCTACTAGTAAAATGTATTGAGAACTTTAAAAAAACAATATACATATATTTTCATCACAGCAGTTATGCCTTTGAGATCTCCTCTCCAAACTTAGGGGGACGGGATGCCTTTTGGCTGCCCCCTTATACAGTTTTTTTTACTTCATTTTGACAACACCTGCCATTTTTCACAGTAAACAGTACGGTCGGCCATGTAATTTCTAGAAACAGCAAGCTAATCAGAGCACTTGCGAGACTCATAGGAGCCTTCAGGACCCTGGAAGAGTATTAAGGCTCAGTCAACCAATCAATCAATCAATCAATCAATCATAGCACTTGTAAAGTGCACTACTTACCCGTGAGGGTCTCAAGGCGCTGGGGGTGGGGGGTGCTGCTACTGCTCGAAGAGCCAGGTCTTGAGGATTCTTCTGATGGTCAGTAGGTCTTGGGTCTGCCGTAGGTGGGTGGGGAGGGTGTTCCAGATCTTGGTGGCGAGGTGGGAGAAAGACCTGCCACCGGCAGTCATTCTTTTGTTGCGGGGGACTGCGGCGAGGCCGGTGGAGCAGAGCTGGCGGTGGGGGTGAAGAAGCTGAGTCGTCTGTTGAGGTATGCTGGTCCGGTGTTGTGGAGTGCTTTGTGTGCATGGGTGAGGAGCTTGAAGGTTATCCTCCAGTTGACGGGGAGCCAGTGCAGGTCTCTCAGGTGGGGTGTGATGTGACTGCGGCGGGGGATGTCGAGGATTAGATGTGCAGAGGCGTTCTGGATGCGTTGCAGTCGTCTCAGGAGTTTGGCCGAAGTTCCTGCATAGAGAGCGTTTCCGTAGTCCAACCTGCTGCTGAGGTGGGCCTGTGTGACAGTTCTTCTCGTTTCGGTGGGGATCCACTTGTAGATCCTGCAGAGCATGCAGAGGGTGTTGAAGCAGTAGGAGGAGATGGCGTTGACCTGCTTAGTCATGGAGAGGGTGGAGTTGAGGATGACCCCAAGGTTGCGTGCGTGGTCGGTGGGTGTTGGAGCTGTTCCCAGTGTGGTCGGCCACCAGGAGTCATCCCAGGCCGAAGCGGTGGAACAGAGGATGAGGACCTCCGTCTTGTCCGAGTTCAGCTTTAGTCGGCTGTTCCTCATCCATTCGGCGACGGTCTTCATTCCTTCGTGGAGGTTGGTTTTGGCGGTGTGAGGGTCTTGCTGGGTGTCATCGGCATAGGAGATGATATTGAGGTCGTGCTGTCGGGCGACGTGGGCGAGAGGTGCCATGTAGATGTTGAACAGCGCTTGGCTGAGGGATGAGCCCTGGGGTCTGCCGCAGATGATCTCAGTGGCATTGGAGCGGAAGGGGGGGAGGCGGACGCTCTGAGTTATGCTGGAGAGGAAGGATGTGGTCCAGTCCAGGGCCTTCTCTTGGATCCCGGCGTTGTGTAAACGTGTTCGTAGTGTGCGGTGGCAGACCGTGTAAAAGGCGGCTGACAGGTCCAGGAGGATGAGGGCCGCTGTTTCTCTGTTGTCTAGCAGGGTCCTGATGTCATCGGTTGCTGCGGAACCTGGACTGTGACGTGTCCAGGATGCTGTTCTCCTCGAGGTAGCGGGTCAGTTGTGGAGTAGGGCATTGATCTCGGCGTGCTTCCAGCTTTCCGGGAAGGTTGTTGTCTCGAAGGAGATGTTGATTACTTTACGGAGATGGGGTGTGATGGCTGTACTGGCTTTGTTGAAGATGTGGTGTGGGCATGGGTCTAATGGTGATCCGGAGTGGATGGTGTTCATAATCTTGCTGGTGTCCTCGTCGATGATGTTGGTCCAGGAGAGCAGGTGGTTGGTGCGGGTGGTGGTCGTGGGGGCGGAGGTCTCAGTGGTTGTCAAGGCAGTCGTGGCGTTGAAGCTGTCGTGGATGTCGGCGATCTTGCGGTGGAAGAAGGTGGCCAGCGAGTCGCGCAGGTCTTGCGAAGGTGGGATGTCGTTGGTGTTGGAGTTGGAGTTGGAAAGGTCCTTCATGATGTTGAAGAGCTCTTTTCTATTGTGTGCGTTATTATCTAGACGGTCTTTGAGTGAGGCCCTTTCGGCGGATCTGATGAGGGGATGGTGTCTGCGGGTGGCGTTCTTGTGGGCTGCTAGGCTGTCCGGTGTTCGTTCGCGGATCCAGTTCTTCTCCAGTTTTAAATGTTCGTTTGGAGGCCTGGAGGTCTTCGGTGAACCAGGTGGCTTTCTTACTGGTGTGGCTGTTGGAGGGTTTCTTGAGCGGGGCGAGGGTGTTGGCGCAGTCGTCGATCCACTGTCTGAAGTTGCGGGTGGCGGTGTCGGGGTTGGTGGGGTTGGCGGGTGGGCTCTGGGCGAGGGGGTGGTTAGCTGGTTTTCGGTGACTTTGCTCCAGCAGCGGCGAGGCATCTGTTGGGTGCGGTGGTGCGTGGTGGGCTTCCTGAAGGCGAAGTGGATGCAGTAATGGTCGGTCCAGTGGAGTTCGGTGGTGTGGTTTAAGGAGACGTGGGAGCTTGCGGAGAAGATGGGGTCAAGCGTGTGGCTGGCGGCCTGGGTGGGTGTTGTCAAGAGCTGTCTGAGTCCGAGGTTGGCGAGGTTGTCGATCATGGTGGTGGAGTTGGTGTTGTTGTTGTTCTCGAGGTGGAAGTTCAGGTCCCCGAGGAGGATGTAGTCCGCGGAGGCGAGGGCGTGTGTGCTGATGAAGTCGGCGATGGAATTGCTAAATTGTGGTCGGGGTCCAGGGGGTCTGTAGACGAGGGATCCTCTGAGGGTGGTGTTGGGGTCGGTGTGGACCTGGAAGTGCAGGTGTTCGGCGGTGCTGAGGGTGCTCAGAGCAAAAACAGACCTATTGCCCAACCACGTGGCTGCATTTTTTAATTTGCACTCTTGCTAGACACTTGTGAGACAATTGCGAGCCCAACCTTCCAAATATCTATTTTATTTTACCCTTAATATCTCAAAACTACCACACAGATTTACAACGAACCACAAAAAGCACAATCTGTGGACCAAGATTCCTGTCGAATTTGGTGTAATTCTGTTCCGCCGTTTTTGCTGTAGCCTTGTCTCAAGAAGTCTATGGAAAATGCATGGGGGTTTTGTGTTTTGAAATCCCCTTTTTTTCTCGCCCCCACCTGATGGATCACCCCAAAACTTTCCAGGAAGGAGCTGAGGTGGATGAACATTTTTGGGGAAACGTTTTGTGAAGAAACTGCAAACGGGGCCAAAGTTAATAGCAAATCAAAAAAGCTCTGCCTATGGAAAAGCAGACCTAACTACAACTACCTCTAGGTAATATACATATATGTGTGTGTGTGTGTGTGTGTGTGTGTGTGTGTGTGTGTGTGTGTGTGTGTGTGTGTGTGTGCGTGTGCGTGTGTGTGTGTGTGTGTGTGTGTGCGTGTGTGCGAGTTTGTGTGCGTGTGTGTGTGTGTGCGCGCGCATGCGTGCTTGTGTGTGTGTGCGCGTGCTTGTGTGTGTGACTGTGGGTGTGTGAGTGGGTGTGTTTTAATCACATGATGCTATCAAGACAGCAACAAATGTTAATAGGATTCCTACAACTGCTTAAAAGCAAAAAAGGCTTGAGATTGGTGCCTATCTACATAACTAGAGGGATGGAAAGAGGAGGACAAAAACCAGGAGAAAAAACATGGACTGCCTTGAAAGCCAGGGGGACCAAGACAACTAGGACCAAGAGGAACACAAAGATAAACAAGACAAGGAAGACCAAAAAGATCAATGAAACCATGGCTAGGAGGACCACGCTAAGAACCAAGACAAGTGAGACCAGGTGGACCAGGGCCATGTGGAGCCTTGGCAATAATAACAGGAAAATGAAACACATCTGAGGAGAACTCACATTAGGATAATTATGACTAGAAGGACCAGGAGGGTAAGGACCAGGATAAGGGATAAAAGGACTGAGATTTAATGCATGGTTTGCTGGTAGACAACAACATGGAGCATCAAAATCATAATGACAGGCACGCAGATGACAAGGACATTAAGGGGCACATGCATCAACAATGCCATTTGCGATTCCTTATTAGCGAAAAATAAGGAATCGCTAATAAGGAATAGCAAAAGGCTATGCATGTAGGAATCGCTATTCAAATAGCGATTCCTTAACTTTCCTTAATTGCTACTAGCAAATTGCGAGTAGCAATTAAGGAATGCCATCCCAATCATTCCTATGGGCCTCCAGGCCCATAGGAATGAATTGGAGATTGCATGAGCAAATAGCGAGTACCAGTAGGTTCTCGCAAATTGCTCATGCAATTTCAAGGGTGCAAGGGTGTCAAAATGACACCCTATTGCACCCCTGAAATTGATATGTGCACATATGTTGCACACACATGCTCTAAGGGCATGTGTGTGCGCAACATGAAACTTTGAAAAATGCACAAAAGTGCATTTTTCAAACTTTTAGCAAATTACCATGCAGTTCATCTTCATGGTAATTTGCTCCCCCTATTAGCGAATTCGCTAATTTTTTAACTTTCATGCATTGCATTTAAGGAATCCCAAATTGAGTTCCTTAAATTAAGGAATCTCAATTTGGGATTCCTTAAATGCTATCGCTGTTTAAGGAATCGCTATTTAAGGATTCCTTAAATAGCGATTTTTGCTTTTGGGTTGATGCATTGGGATTGGGTATTTTTAACTCAATACCGGGAGCTATTAGCGAATCGGTATTTTACCGACTGGATTTTGGCTTGATGCATGAGGCTGTAAGGTGCAAAAAATCTATGAACAGGATGGTAAGCTCAAGAGGATCACTAGAAGCTGGATTAAGAGGTCCAGGACAAGAAGGATGATGTCCAAGAGCTCCAAGGTTGAAAGGACCAGGATAATGACGAGGAAGACCAGAGGGGCCAAGGCTAGATGTACCAAGATAAGGAAGACCAGGTGAATGAGGGGCTGCAGGAATAATCACCAGCAACAAGTCGGGGATAACGCCCTCCAATCCTGGTAACAACTCAGGGCGTGAGGCAACGCTCTGTCCATCATTACCCCGGACGTTCTTCCTGGTTATTCCGAGTGGAATAAATATAGGAGTGGAGGGCGTTATCCCCGACTTGTTGCGGGTGATTATTCCTGCAGTACCGTGTATCTTTGAATACGCAGGTACACTAATTGGTTCTATCATTCCTTTCTATTCTTTTGCTTTGTGACAATTTGCACTTCACTTTTTGTTGCAGTAGTATCATCGTATGGTCCTGAAGAAAGCCATGATCATATTGTCAGATCTTAGTTGGCTGAAACATGTAGACCGCATTTGTTATTAGCGAGCTCGGAGACTTACCGAGAACACGCTTTCATGTTTTTTATTACTTGACACCCTGAGATACTGAATAAACATATTTTTCTTAGGGTAGTCAATTTTAATACACTGTTTATACACACTGCACGTTCTTCACATTCTCTTCACCACACTTCAGGTAGCTTCATCGATCTTTAGGAGATCTAGTCCTCTGTTTTCACACTTAAAACATCCGTGAGCTCCTCCTTTTGACACTAGCAAGGAGTTTCAGCTCCTTCACTGCACCAGGTGCGGTTAAGAGGAGGTCCCAAATGATGAAGCATGCCACTTCGGTGGGTGATGGGACTTTGTCCTCTTTAAGAGGACTCTTTTTCACAACCATGTTGTCTTGTCGTTATTAGCTCTCAGTTCTGTTTCATGAGACCCGCGGACTCTTTGTTGATATAGATTTAGTGAATAGGGGATTTGTCAGCGCTGGTCTGTAAATTTCCCTCAGACCCTTTAACCAATCGGTGTTTATGATATGTTACTGTCTTCCCTCCACAAAGGGCAATGGTCTGATCCGTATGGCAGTCTTGCAATCTTCACGGCCACCTCCCTGGTATATGGGGTCACTGACTTCACTGCACACATGGACTACTGTCCTATCGGCATTGCAGTCTTGCGATCTTCATGGTGGCGCCTGCTGGCATATCCGGTCACTCCTTCACCCCGCACATTGACTATTACCTGATCTGCATGGCTAACTTCATGGCAGCCCCCTCTGGCATACAGGGCGCCAACTTGAATCTGCACAAGCAATGACCCGATCTGTGCAGCAGCCATATTCTTACACCTCACTACAGGGATCCACTGGCCAGGATCCCTCCAGTGGACCTCACTCCCTCCAAGCAGTCTCCTCTTCTTCACAAGGCATGTTGGTCTTGACAAGCAGGCAGGCACTGGTGTGCCATACTGCAGGGAAGGTAGTCTTGGATTTTCCTGAGTGATGTTAATGCACCCAGGTAGGAGACTGGCAGACCTTAGGCCCCAGTCCTGGTCACAGGCAGAAATCTTGTAGAGCTTCTCCTCCTCAACATGCAGCCTGAATTTCAATTTTGGGGGGGCTCAAACTTCCCTTCCCTTCCTATAGACCATTTCCAGACCCAAATGTGAAATGGGGTCTGAATCTTTGAAGTTTATGATGGGGGTCTGTGTATTTTTGAAGTGCCCACTTCTCTGCCTTTCCTCCAGAAAGCAGTGTGCCACAGCAGAAGCGACTCCAAATCTGATTACCAGAGGTTCACACCCGATGTCAGCCACAGTGATATATCCATCAAAGGTTTACCCCCAAGGCACCAGCCTTACTCTGTTTGATTCTCTTATCAGTAACATCTCCTTCCTGAAATGCCCCTCAGCTCTTTTCCAGTGACCTCTCTGTGCATCAAAGATCACCCTTTGAAATTAATTGAAGACCCTGATTCTTCCTCCTCCAGTGTATGTCCCGCACAGCACTCAGTAAGACCTGGGTAGTTTCCTCTACCTGCACATGCTCCTCACTCAGCCCTGGATCTCACAAATTGGAACCCAGAGCCTTCTATTAATTGTACTCCATTCACTGGCACCAATACATATATACAACCATACATGTAGGTCAAGGATGAGTTAATCAAACAACAGCAGAACGTTGCATGAGTTATCCTGTAGGCCTCATTCCAGTGGCACAGATAAAAAGGCCTGTTAACTCCTTCTGATCACTGCACAGTATGTTGCAGTAGCCTCCCACCTCTATGAGCGCTTTTGGTGCCCTTCCCGGTTCCACCAGACCACAATCTGTGAGACAGGCCTATGTCATGGTACACATGTATAATCTGTGTTTGCCAATGACCATAAAAATCAGCATCAGCGATCCAGATACCATTGCAAAAGGGGAACTCAGGGCAGCGGTGCACATCTGTCACCATGCGAGGGAATTTTCACTCACAAGAATCATATTCACCAGCTTAAATGTATTCTTGGCAAGAGTGTGAGAAACATAAGCAACCCAATTAATTATAGCCAGCCCACCTCCAAAGTTATAAGAACCCTTATTTGTTGCGTACGAGTGTGAGATAGCCTATTCCATGTCAGGATCAGAAAGTGTCCTCAGCCACTGATCTACAGCAAAAAGCAAATCAAATCACATTCGCTGAGCTGTCGCTTTATATGTCATCCCACAGCGTGTGTTCGAGAGCAGCTATAGATGGAACCTCATTAGTGGGAAGTGAGTCATCCCACAGACTTGGATTACGAAGGCTACTGTCAATAGAGCTCGTGCGGAGTGCTGATCAGGGAACATTGTATTTGTAATTGTAACGCTCATGCGCCCTCTCCTCAGCACCAGGCTTTACTTACCCACCCTGCTTGAGTAAGAGGAGGACTAGAATTTCAAGCCCCTCACACAGCAGTCCAATAAACAAGCCCAGATGTGTTTGTCTTTAGAGCCCCGTAGATGTGGTCATTACTAGCCACATAATTCAATGCTTGCTTTGTTATGGGTTTTGTAAAAGGTTATTGTTGGAGAAGTTGACAGGCCCTCATCAATCTACTGGGGTGGTGGACTGAGCTAAAGAATGATGATGGATTAAACCCAGATCAGTTGACTGGGGGTGAGTGCTTGCAATGTTCAACACTCCCTCCACCATCCCCTTTGGTTTTGCCTCATCAATCTAGACATTCCATCGGCCAAAAGCGGTAATCATTTTTTGGTGTAAAAAAGCAGGCATTGTTATACTAATCCTTGGTACTTAAGGGAATGATATTATGCGTCAATGTGCTCCTTATGAAAGGGCAGCATGCCAACACGCACAGGGAAGTTAGGCAATGGCTGAAGCAGGCCTGTATGGTATAGTGGGTGGAAGGAAAATGTGAACGACACAATAACAGACCAACAGATGAAGAGGACGTGCCGAAAGTTACTATAAGTATATTATTCCTATGATTTTTTGGTAAAATCAAGAAGTATTGGCTAACACTAGCCCTAATCAAAAATTAAAAATAGTAAGTGGTATTTTAAACTAAGCCCGAAGCCCGTCTTAGCCACCACCAAGTAATCAAAGGAAAAATTGAAACCAAAGAAAAAACGTCAATAGAAATAATCACGTTTTCTTGCGCACATACGTAAAATAACCAGGTAAAATAAGAAACGAATAAAAAGTTAGAGAGACTGGGCCAGGACCCCAAACAGCCCAGAGTAACCGAACTGAGGTACTGTATGTCTTGAAATGAGGAGTTGCCGCCCTATACAGGACATAGAACGGACTGCAAAGCGTCCATCCCGAGTTTGATCTGAACTTTAACCATGCATTTATGCCTTAATCAGTTTCGCCATATATATTAACTTTTAATGCCAACGAAAATTCACCTCCTCATTCTAGTTGCAGACTATTGAAATGAAGTACATGTTCTGGTATTATCTCTCCTTGACTTTGGCATCGCAGTCAGAACTCTCCGGCCTTCGAGGTAAATTCACAAAGGGTCATGTTGAAAAGTTGTCAGTCAGCATCCTTAGTAAACAACTAAATGTAATGACTTTTTAGCAGTTTACAGTCAAAAGTTTTATCTCCTTTCCTTCAAATACTCTTATATTTATCATTGCCATCTTGGTAGGATTACTGCTTGCAGTCTGGCGTGAAGAGGTCACGTTCTTTACCTGGCCACATTACTTAAAGTGTACCTTATCACATCCACGATGTGGGTTGGTCTTTGGTGTACCAAATCTGCACCAAAGGTCAGCCTGCTTGCACTCGTACACACCCCAGACATGCCCTGAGCCTCCATGCTACTGATTTTCCAGCACAATCTAAGGTCAGTGTCGCTCGCATATCATTCTCACAGTTTTCATCTTTCTCTGCGCTCTCACTTGCACGGTTATACTCCAACCTCTCTCATGCCCCTTTCAACCTTAACTTGCCCATCTTCCACAGGCCAAAGTGATACTGCCATATTTGCTCCCTGTGCATTGTTTTAGGACAGTTCTGAATTAGGATCTACCACTGCTGACTCTGTTGCCCTTTCTAATGGTCTATCCACCCCTCCTAATACTTCATTCTATACTCAGGTTTCTAATTAAAACTCTACTTAATTTCAGCTGTCTCTTGAGATACTGCTCTGGTCAACATCTACACTGCTGTTGTACTAATGCTCGTTCTCTCAAAGAACATGTGCTTGATATACATGACTTGTTTCTGGATTATAACTTTGACGTCCTATTTATCAATGAATCCTGGACTCATGCCACCTCTGCACCTGACCTTGCAATTGCCACCCGCCCCCTCTTGCTTCACCTTTCGCATTCAGAGATGAATGGGGACAGATTGGTGATCATCCATAAACAGTCACTAGCAGTTCCTCTTGATCCATTCTTACCTATTGGTTCCAGGTTCACAAGTGTCTCCCTCTTGCTTACTTTTCAGTCTACTAATCTATTGCCGGCCATGCTCCATGTCCACGTTATTACAGATATGTCTGATTTTCTAACTCACTTACTTCTTGGGCCTTCATTGACTGGTGGATTGTAATTTTTACGAATAGTTAAGCAGGCATTGCTTGGCACACAAGTGCACACTCACTTCCACCAACTCACTCACAAGGGCACAAATACTCTTAGCTACACATCCACAAGCACACTCGCATACCCATCCATTCACAAGTGCACACACATACTCACATCTATCCATCAACAAGCATACTCATTGACACTCATCTATTCACAAGCATGCATACGTATTCATGCCAACCATTCACAAGCCCATAAATACACACAGTTGCGCACTTCTATTCACACACGCAAATACACATATATTGATACATACAAGCATGCGCCCAAATGTTCAATAAGCAGTTACATGGCCAGAGTGTTAGAAGTATAATAGAAAGGAGCGGAGTAATGTTACATGCTATCCACGAATAATCATTAGTAAATGAAAGCATAGATTTGTAAGGATTGTTCCAAGTAATATTGAGCCCTGATGATGTCCTAGATAGGACGAAACGCATTGGCTGTACGATTATATACACTGAGCATTATTTACTGAATGGACTTATTATAATGTTTATAATTTTGAATATTGTTTGAACAATGTATATGAATTGGCTGTACGACTGTATACACTGAGCATTATTTACTGAATGGATTTATTATAATGTTTGTAATTTTGAATATTGTTTGAACAAAGTATATGAAATAATGCAACAGTTTTACATGTGATGGTTGAGATGGAAACCAATGTTACAGTTTATTGGAATACTATCGAACAATTGATTATTTGAAATAATTGGGAGGGAAATACTCAAAGAATTACAAAGAATAAGAAATAAAAACAAATAACTCAAATTTATTTTGTACTACAACATTTATTCGTGGATAGCATGTAACATTACTCCGCTCCTTTCTATTATACTTCTAATGTTTTGTATTTTAGTGGCTTTAACGGTGGGCCACTAGGAGCGAGCAGGAGACCATTAATTGTAGGTAATGACATTATTACACTAGATATTACTCTCTGGTGCACACATAGCCGTAACCCTCATCGTTGCTTTCATAGTAGTACATGGCCAGAGTGGTAAAGGTAAGGCCAGCGGGTGGCAGGAGGAAGAAGCACAAAAGGAGATGGAGGATTTGTGAGGATAGTAAATAACTGAAGATCCCACTGCCTCCTCTCATTGGCTAACCTTGTCATGGGTCAGCCAATGAGAGCAGACCTTCCCTAACTAACCAAAAAGAGGTTTTGGGTCAGTGAGATTTGCTGACCCCATCCCACTGTGTGACAAAGCATCATTGATGAGGCGTCATTGATAGACTATCAGCCCACTGCACTGAAGAGCTTAAAGAAGAAGTATCACTCTCCCTCTAGTCATAAGGGAGAGGACCTTGCTGTTCTGCGCTGATGATATCACAGCCCTCAGGGTTGTGAGATCCTCAGCCCAGAAAAGCTTGGTTAACTCTGCCAGGTGCCTACACTTTAGCGCATGTAAAGCAACCAGCTGTCTGATGCTGACATGATGAGTGTCTCTCGGGCTGACCTTGGCACAGTGACAGACACTCGTCAGAAGCCCTACGTATCCTGAAATCAGATGCAAGACCATTCTTTGCTTGTGCAATAGCAACATTTCTGGGTAAATTATGGTCCATTAGAAGGAGGGCACTATTGACTTTATTGACTTGTAGTAAGTAAATGAATTGAAACCCAAATGATCTGAACAGATGGGCGTGTATTTTGTATTAGCACTTTGGATTGTAAATATTTGGATTGCTTGCCATTTTAATTTTGATGTTAGGATGTATCTCTTAAATATTGAAATATGCTGAAATTTGCACTATGTACATATTGTATCTTTGTGATAAGTTTTTTTACCCTAATTTTTATCTCTTTTTAAACTATAAAGAGCCTGTATAGGAAGTATTTACATCTACAGTACCTTTTATTCCGATTATTGCCATGTAAGATCTACGTGCTTTTTCTATCTTTCTTTTATGGTACTGTAAAACCGAAATAAAGACTTTGATGATGAGACACTCATCATGTTTTGGAAAAGGGAGTGGGGTGCCACTGCATTCATTGTTAGGGATATCAACTTACGGTTAGACTTGGGCACTGCACCAGACAGTACTAGTCTCCAAGACTCATTCTCTGCTCTTGGTCTCTCCCAACACGTGAAGCAGGGCACACTCTCGATCTGATGTCTTCTCCCAACCAAGCTGCCTTTCTTCATTCCTCTCCATTAGCCTGGTCGGACCATTTCTCTATATTTCTAAATTGAGCTCTCCCCTCCTTTTAGTGCCCTGCTCTCACTTCTATGCATAGCTTAGCTGACCACCCTTGGTCCAAACGTAATCTGTCTGGTTGTGAAATCATATTGAACAACTCTCGCCCCGTTCTGGATTCTTCCATGGAGGTTGCAGTCAATCAGTTTGACTCATGGCTTGCCAATGTTCTCGGGAGCCTTCCAGTGAATTGGCAGGGTTTCTGTTCCATCAAACATGTGTTTCACTGACACCCCACCACCTCTGTTTAGATGCGGGAGAAACACCAGGCTTCGAGGAAGGTTTCTTTCCGAAAAAAAGAAAAGCTTGCCAAGTGGGGCCAAAACAACTTCACAAAGTTTTTAATGATTTCCTTAGCCGTAACTAACTGAGTGTTTATGCATGAGCTATGATCCACAGAACTACTACTCCTTATAAGCATAGTCCCGCATAGCAAAGCCCAAAACAGTAGCTTGAGCAAAATGTTTCGTTCAGTGTTTCTCTTCTTTATGTCTATTGCCCTATAAAGTGTACTCACACCACTTATGTTTCTCAGCCCAACTCCTGGTGTGATACATGGGATTCTGAACCGTTATCCACAGTGCAGGTATTATGGTGGGGATTATTAAAGGAATGACTACCAGCTGTGACTCGTGCCTTTTCTGCATTTTGCCAGCGATTCCAGCCCTCAGCACCTACACAATCCTTGGTGCTCTAATGATATCCCTGCCTGCTGGACTCTGAGACTCCCTCCAGCCTCCCCCTAGCAGGTGGTCCCCCTTGCCTCTCCAGCCTCCATTTAGCAGGGGCTCCCCTTGTCTCTCCAGCCTCCCCTTAGCAGGGGGTCCCCTTGCCTCTCCAGCCTCCCCTTAGCAGGCGGTCCCCTTGCCCTTCCAACATCCCCTTAGCAGGGGGTCCCCTTGCCTCTCCAGACTCCCCTTAGCAGGGGGTCCCCTTGCCTCTCCAGCATCCCCTTAGCAGGGGGTCCGTGAATGACCCTTCCTCAGGGGAAAATCTAGAAGTTCAAAAGAAAATAAACAATTTTAAACTCCACATAAGGATATACTTTGAGAAACTCAATTGCCCAGGTTTATCCCGATCAACATTGACGTGCTCTTGGACCCATAGGATCCCATATCAAATGTTAATGCATGTTCATATCAATCATCGTGCTATTACATGCTTATGTGATGGTTTTATTTTATTGTCAGTGACCCATGCTGCGTGGGCGTGACTGACTTTCCAATGCGTGATTGAATAATTTGTTGTGATTCTTAGTAGCGAGGTTAGATTATTTTTCTTTTTGCATTAAAGCAATTCAGTGATATTTGTTTTTTGTTTTTTCATAGGAAACAAAGTTCCATCGCCCACAATTCTTATTAACAAAGAGGACACATTGTGTAAAGGTGAGTGCGCACTTAGTGAGGTGATTTATACTGGTAGGACTGTGTTCATAATAGGCATCATTAATCTTACGTTGTACTTCTTATGACAGGACTGATTACTCGCTACATGGCTTTCACAGGACTCTACGGGTACATTGTTGCATGAGGATTATGTAACACATTGACTTAATACACTGGGTGTACAGACGGAGTGGGCCTGATTCACAGAACTAACAAGACAAAATCCTAAACTTACTACCATTTTTGTATTCACAGAAGGCACTTACTCATTTTGGTATTCACAGAAGACACTTACTCATTTCGGAATTCACAGAAGTTAGGAGTCCTAACTTTAGGACTCCTAAATGCCTTCTGTGAATACCGAAAGTCTTAAAATTAGGATTTTTCTCAGTTTAGGAATCCTAAAGTTAGGACTCCTAACTTTACTACTACTAAACTGAGAAAAATCCTAATTTTAAGGCTTTCGGTATTCACAGAAGGCATTTAGGAGTCCTAAAGTTAGGACTCCTAACTTTACTACTACTAAATTGAGAAAAATCCTTATTTTAAGACTTTCGGTATTCACAGAAGGCATTTAGGAGTCCAAAAGTTAGGAGTCCTAACTATACTACAACTAAACTGAGAAAAATCCTAATTTTAAGACTTTCGGTATTCACAGAAGGCATTTAGTAGTCCTAAAGTTAGGACTCCTAACTTCTGTGAATACCGAAATGAGTAAGTGCCTTCTGTGAATACCAAAATGAGTAAGTGCCTTCTGTGAATACCAAAATGGTAGTAAGTTTAGGATTTTGTCTTAAGTTAGATCTGTGAATCGGGCCCAGAGAGTCAACAGTAGACGCATCACGCAGCATGGGCTCTCCCACAGTAAAAGCTCAAAAATTAGGTGTTCAAAAAGCAAAAAATCTTGGCGGCTCAGAGGGTCAGAACCACCTTCTAACAGCCCCTACCTAAGTGTCCCTCACCCAAGTGCATGGTAACTTGGGATTAAAAAGAATAGACAGAAACTATTGACAGCTTTAATGTGCATTTTACTGAGGAATCCCTTATTGTGATAAACATTCCTTTTATACCAATGTTCAGCTTCCTAATGAAGCAAATGATTCTAATTTGCCAGCTTTATGTGTATTTGCATTATTTAATGTGAATTTGATGTGATATTGGATTTCTGTATAAAAGATCAAACTGCAGTATATTGTTTCAATAAGATAGAAGAGAACAGCTTCTGATGGACAGAAATGTGACACTCTAAGAAACTGTTGATATTGCTAAAAATACAGAAGTCTCTCTAAGTTCAGTCAGGGTAGTAGGAGATATACATTCACCAGCTAATGGGGTTTGTGCCATCAAAAGCCAAGTTTCGCTGATTCACACAGTTCTATGGCCAAGGACAAGAATAGAGATAATTCCAATTCCGATTTGTGGTGTGGATCACGCCCCCAAGCAGCCAGCATAAAAGCTATCCATCCATCGAAAGCAATGCTTCAAGTGTAAAAAAAATGCCATTTCTCCACTGTCTTCTACAATACATCAAGAGGATCAGCTCTATACAGGCTCAGGAGAGTAACTGTTTTGACTCCAATATTAAACAAACATTGTCAAAGCCACTAGGTCTCTAATATGCAAATTGTAACTTCTGAACATCTGAACTGCAAGTAACACAAGGATCTCTGTGACAAAAGACAGTAACCCATTGAGCTATCCGCATAGAATACAGGGTATCTGCATTTCAAAACTACCAACAGACAAATGATTGCTCTCCAGCAGGATCATAAACCACTAGCCATATCTGGACATGTTTTTATTGTTGTCTTACATCTGTGGGAGAGTTTGCCATTCTAATAATAAAAACAGTTTAAAGGAAGCATGCAGGAAGTATGTGCCACACATGCTCTTACCTGCTCAGTTCCAAGCAGCTGCAGGGGCCAGGAAAGGTGAATCAGGATAAACACCCTTCTTTTCTCGTGCACTGAATAGAAACAGAAACATCCATGCAGCAGGACAGAAGGCAAAGGTTTCCCATGGCCAGAGAATGGATTTGTCCTCTTGCCATGCCCCTATGGTACCTGCACGGGTGGGCGGGGACACAGCCCACCTTTCTAAAAGGAGATGCGTGATGGGGGTGCCTGTGAGAAAGAGCCCAGGCCCGATCACGCAACTCCTAGAACAGGAACAAAAACAATTCAAGTGGCTCTTTTCGATTGCCCTTCATGCAGTTACTGCGAGGGCCAAGGCTCCTGTTTGGGTGGGCCAGGCTCATGTTTGGGTGGGCCTGGCCCTCCTGGCCCACCCGCTAGAACCGGGCCTGAATTGCAAAAGCTCATGGGTTTGCGTATTTATTTTAGCTGTGTGATACAGCAGTGTGGCTGTGCAGCATGTCTAAATATGTTGAAAAAAGTGCTCTGGCATGGCCAGGAAACTATAATGAAATGGACAATACAAGCAACTAATTGAACCTGCACATATGAAAACACAAGCTAGGAAAAAATAGAACATGACAGATACGCATATGATATAAAAATGAATAAAATGATAATCAGCGTAGATTAAAGTGCTGGCATAATGTTAATCCTGTGCACGGCTGAGGCTGTCCAGAGACGCAGTTGCAGGGAATGTTATCCGAAAAAGAAAGCTTAGGCTGTGGAAAGCACCCAGCAGGGCATGAGGAAGAACATATTCAAATGTGTAAAAAGTAGGTCAAGTATGTGCGTTAAGAGTAGGATCAGCAAGAAGAATCCGAAATGTGTAAAGGGGAAGAAGCAAAACCCCAAACCGGGACACAGGTGGGGGCTGGAGAGAGGGTACTACCCAGAAGATCGGAGCGTGAGAGAAGAGACCGGAAGTTCCGGCTCTGTAGGTACAATCCTGAAGGCAACGCTTTTGGAAAGAAGTGGTAAGAAATCCGTGCACATGCAGAGGCCGAAAAACTGAAAGTAAAGATGAGGCACCCGGAAGAACATGACATGAATGTGTAAAATTAAATGAGCATGCAGTAAAGGTGGGGTACCATCAATGAATGGGATTCGAATTAGTGATGTGTTGTAAGAGGAACTCATGAAGTCGCAGGCATTGAATGAAGGTAACACAAAGCTGCACCATATTTACAATTATATGGTGCATCCGTGGATTTACCCCTGCGATGGCGCTACACTTAGCAGTGCCTATCTTGGAACCATTGTCCAAATACGTGGACGTGTTCCTTAAACCTTTGCTGTTGGATGTTCCCTCATACTTGTGGGACACTATGGATTTCCTTGTGACCCTGATATCCACGTGTTGGCAACTATGGACGTGTCATCTCTGTAAACACAATCCCTCAGCAAGATAGGCTGGATGCGATGGAAGTATATTTGGAGTCAAGGAACAGACCTCATCGGGTCCCAACAGAATTCATTCTGAAAGTAGCATCGCTACCACTCGACGCAATTCTTTCAAATTTGAGATATGAGCAACAATTTGTGCACCGGAACAACCTATAGAGTGCTCATATCAAACAGTGGTTTAGATACAGAGATGATGTGTGGTGCCTTTGGGAGAGCTCTGAGTTAATACTAAAGTAGTTTCATGAGTGGCTAAACAACCGTAGCCCTCACATAAAATTCAGTCTGGCACACAGTAAGAAGAATCTAGCTTTCCTGGATGTTGGATTTTCAAAGTGGTGAGGCGCAATTTTTTGTACCTGAGTATAATGAGCGAGCGAGCGAAGCGAGTGTGCCGAACTGCAAAAGAAGGGGGGGGGGGCAATGGATTCAAATTGTGGTTTTTACGCCACATATTTACTGCATTGTTGAAAAAAATAATAATCCAAATATAGCATTTTAAAGCACAAGTGTGAAGAAAACATTAGAAACAAATACAAAATGTGCCCAATCCTCAAACTGGTCTGCTTGCAAAATGACCCCAAAGCCAAGCACAGCCAACCAACGGAAACAGGCCAGCATAAAAAGCTGAGGATTATACTGCTAGATGCCATGTGTGCAGTGCAGCTACTGTAGGACGCGAGTGAAGGCAGGGTGAACAAACCGAAAGTGAGTGGCCAGATCAGTGCCTCTGATAGGCTGGAAGGGATGGTATGGTGTCAGTCATATGTCAGATCAGTGCCTCTGACAGTCCGACAGCCTGGGCAGGTTCAGCTCCTTTGTTGACGTCATACAGTCTCTCAGATTTACTGAGGTTGCAGTCCTGACTTGCTTTCCCAATCCTTGTGTTGGAGCAGTAGTTATTTTGATGAGCCTGCCTTGTCCAAACATTGTTCTGCCCTATACTAACCCTTTAGATGTTTTGAGCCTGGCACTGCCCTCATGAGCTCAGGTGGGTAGCCGCACTAGTGACCCGGGGATGCATCTGGTAAACATGGGGGCAAAGCGGCCTTTCCTCTGGACTGTTTTTCTGAATTCTTGGTACTGTATTCAATGATTTCTGGGTTATGTCATGATAGTGCGGGATAGAGTAGGCTGCAATGGGTCCGACAGGCCCTGCAGGTTAGGGTACTGCAAAGAAGGAGCCTAAGATCGCCCTCGGACAGCACATGATCGCAATGCATTTGTGCACATGGGTGCACAGCACTGTGCAAGCAAAGGCGTGTACCAGCCAAGCTCAAACTGTGAGCTTACTTGACACATCCTTAAGATATATGAGGGATAGTGTCTTTTCATTTGTCTTAAATTTTACCTCAAATTGAAATTACTTAAAATTTAAATGTCTGTAAATGAACTCTGCAAATATTTCAGAATTAGCAAAGCACAAATCAACCACATTTGTTTGTAATCTTGAAATTAGCTGGAAGCAAATATTTTAATACGATCAATACAAATCAATACAGTAGGGGATGCCATTTCCACACATTTCTGTTTTGCCAATGCTGGTTTTTCCAATAATGAACAGCTGACACGTTAACATGCACTTGCCCTCCCTTCAAATCAGAAGCCTTCAATGGCTTTTGTCGCCGGCCAAAATTACCTTAAAGATTCTATAAGTCACCAACAAAAGGACCAAGACCCAGCTACCACCTGAAAAACTTAAAACAGTACCAATCACATCCACTCCGATTAAGCCACCATCCTAGAGATCCACAGGAACACAAGGAAAAGGAAAGGAGATAAGTGATTTTTGGAGGGTGGTCCACATCTCTGGATCAACTTTCCTTGTGAGATGAAAGGCAACACTGAAAATCCACATATCCCCCTTTCATCACCAGAGTTCAGGATACAGCATGTAAATCTTATTCTAGGTAAGAAGTCCATCAAATGTCATATGTCCTGATTGAATAAAAGCAAGCATGCCCTTTTCTTTGGGGGTGGGGGAGGGTTATATAGTACAAACTAGATCTGAAAGTATCAGAACACTAGTTGTGTTACAGACGGACACATTCACTTTTTCTTTTTTTTTTTTAGGCAGGGTGAGATTAAGCGACTTGCCCAAAATCACAGAAAGTTGAGCATCTCTGCTGAGACTCCAACCTGGTTCCCCAGCTTAGCGTTGACCGCTCTAGTTGTTAGGCCTCATCCTTTGTCTGCCCTTCTAGCTTCTACCACATATCTGTTAAAGATAAGGCAAACAAACCAATACCGCATGCTTCGTTGACCTCCCTCCTGTGGTCTAGGCATGACCTACACTATCTCCCCAGATCTCTCTTTCTGTTCTCACTCCGTCTTTCTTGCGCTCCACAGCTCTCTCGTGATCTCTTACCATGTTTACTCTCTCATGCGGCCTGTCCCCCTCTTGCTCTCCTTGTACCTGTTCTACTGTATCTCCCGCTTTCTCCTCCTCTCTTTCGCCGATCTCGTGTCCTTTCTTCTCCTCTTGTTATTATCCTTTTATCCCACCTCTCCCTTGCTCGCTCTGTTACTCTCATGATTTATCTTCTTTCGCACCTGCTCCCTCTCATGTGCTCTTGCTGTGTTCTCCTTTCTCTCCCTCTTTCTATCATGCACTCTCGTGCTCTTTAATCTCTCTCCCGCTTTACCTGCCTTCCTTCTTCTTTTCTCTCCATGTATTCCTTCCTGTCTCTATTGTGTTCCAGTTTTCTTCTTTACTTGCCCGCTCTCCAGCTCACGCTTTCCCTCGATTTTGCTCTCTTTTTTCTCCTTCTATCGCGCAGTGGCAATGGCAATAACAATTCCAAAAGGAAATTATGCAAATTACACACCTAACACTCGCCCACCTCTAACTAAACTAGATTGTGGTGCCTGGAGCACTTGTATTCCTGCCATCGTCTTGCTTGCACGACTGCCTTACCTTGCATTTTTTTTTTGCAAAGGAGAAGTTACAAGCACCGAAAAATTATTTATTTAACGTCCCTGGACTTCAGGTAATTGTTCCGGTCATGGGCAGATGTTGCGTATATCTTCTTTCTTATCCCAGCAGTGGAACCGCGGCGTTTTTTCTCATATGATTCAAGGACACTCAAAAATAGTGTGCTCTGCCTTAACTCCACAATATGCCCTTCAAATCCTGCACAACTGAAAATAAGCAATTGCATACTTTGATTAATAAAAATGTCAGCGCTCAGGTGGTGCACGGCTTTTAGAGCCAGTGCCAACCCTTGCCTCTTTAATGTTTATTTCAAGGACACTTGCCTGAAATTTATGCCAGTGTCTGCGAAGGGTCATCGGACGCCGGGTGAAGCTAAAACTCTGCAGCGCGGACTGTCCAGGCAGCATGATTGAAAACGAGGGAAGCTGTGAACTAGCGTCTGCGCAGTGGATTCCATGAAACTCGAGTGGATTCACTGCGCAGAATCCAGTGCTCAGCTTCTTGCTTCCAGACTCCATCCTGCCAAGCCACCCACTGTGAAAGAACGCAACCACCTCAGATTCATCCTTCTCAACACCTGCTCCGACCGCAAACACACCGTTGAACTCTGGGACCTACTCGACTCAACCTTCCCTGACGTCACCTTCCTGACAGAGACCTGGCTGAACCCCTCCTCGGCAACCGACATCGCCATAGCCATCCCGGACGGCTACAAGATCACCCGCATGGACCGCACCAACGGAGTAGGAGGAGGAATCGCCATCGTCCACAGGAACACTCTTAGAGTCTCGACCAACACCAATGACACCCTCAGCACCGCCGAACACCTGCACTTCCAGATCCACACCGATCCCAACACCACCCTCAGAGGAACCCTCATCTACAGACCCCCCGACCCCAACAACAGTTCAGCGACTCCATCGCCGACTTAGTCAGTACATACGCCCTCGCCTCCACAGACTACATTCTCCTTGGGGTCCTGAACTTCCACCTCGAGAACAACAACGACCGCAACTCGACCACCCTCATCGACAACCTCGCCAACCTCGGACTCAGACAACTCGTCACAACACCCACCCACTCCGCCCACCACAAGCTTGACCCCATCTTCTCCGCAAGCCCCCATGTCTCCTTCAACCACACCACGAACTCCATTGGACCGACCATCACTGCACCCACTTCACCTCCCGGAAACCCACCATGCTCCACCGCACCCAACAGATCCCCCGCTGCTGCTGAAGCAAAGTCACTGAAGACCAGCGAACCACCACCCTCACCCGGAGCCCACACGCCGACCCCACCCACCCCGACTCCGCACCCGCAACCTCAGACAGTGGATCGACGACTGCGCCAACACCCTCGCCCCATCAAGAAACCCTCCAACAGACAAACCAGCAAGAAAGCCAGCTGGTTCACTGAAGACCTCCAGACCTCCAAGCAATCCTGCCGAAAGCTTGAGAAGAAATGGCACCGTGAACAGACACCTGACAGCTATGCAGCCCACAAGAACGCCACCCGCAGACACCATCACCTCATCAGATCCGCCAAAAGGGCCTCCTTCAAAGACCGCCTAGACAACTACGCACACAACAGCAAAGAGCTCTTCAGCATCGTAAAAGAACTCTCCAACCCCAGCTCCAACACCAACGACATCCCACCTTCGCAAGACCTGTGCGACTCCCTTGCCACCTTCTTCCATCGCACGATCGCACAGCTTCAACGCCATGACTGCCCCGACTACCACTGAGACGTCCGCCCCCTCGGCCACCATCCGCACCGAACCTCTGCTCTCCTGGACCAACATAAATGATGATGACACCATCAAAATCGTGCGCACCATCCACTCCGAATCTCCGTAAGACCCATTCCCACACCACATCTTCAACAAAGCCAGCACCACCACCCCACCCCATCTCCGGAAAGCCATCAACATCTCCTTCGAGACAGCAACCTTTCCGGAGAGCTGGAAGCATGCCGAGATCTATGCCTTACTCAAAAAACCCAAGGCTGACCCCAAGGACCACAAGAACTTCCGGCCCGTCTCCCTGCTCCCGTTCCAGGCGAAGCTCATCGAGAAGACCATCAACAGACCCGCTACCTCGAGGAGAACAGCATCCTGGATCCATCCCAGTAAAGTTTCCACAGCAACCACAGCACCGAAACCGCCCTCATCGCCGTCACCGATGACATCAGGGCCCTGCTGGACAATGGAGAAACCACGGCCCTCATCTTCCTGGACCTATCAGCCGCCTTCGACACTGTCTGCCACCGCACCCTATGCACACGCCTCCAAGACAAGGTGCTGGACTGAACCACCTCCTTCCTCTCCCGCAGAACCCAGAGAGTCCGCCTCCCGCCTTTCTGCTCCAAAGCCACTGAGATCATCTGCGGCGTACCCTAGGGCTCATCCCTCAGCCCGACATTGTTCAACATCTACATGGCACCGCTCGCCCACATCACCCAACTGCACAACCTCAACAACATTGTAAGTGCAGTGCTGCCATTAAGAGTATATGGTGCTGGGAGTTTGCCATTACGAACTCCACAGCACCATAATGGCTGCACTGAAAACTGAGAAGTTTGATATCAAACTTCTCAGCACATTAAACCCACACAGATGCCAGTGTGGTGTTTAATGAAAAATGCAGCCAGAGGGCATCTTAGAGATGCCCCCTGATAAAACAACCAGCCTCTGGTGGGTTCCCTGACTGGTACACACCAGCCTGCAACCACAAGACATGTTTCTGGACCCCTGGGGTGGGAACTTCGCTCCCTGAGCCCAGAAACAAAGCCTTTCCTGGGCAGAGGTGTTCACACCTTCCCCAGGCCAGGAAGAGCCATCTGTAGCAGGTGAGCTTCAACAGCCTTGCAGTCTTTGTAATACGACCCCCAGTCTCCCCTGCTATCAGGAGCAGGCCCCCTTCCTGTCTCCCCACGTTTTCGGCGGGAAGACAGGTGGGAAAAATTAGCTAGCCAAGACGGTGTGCCCACCTCTGCCAACTCCACCCCTCAGGTGGGGGAGGCGAGGTGAAGCCCACTCTTCAGTGCCCGCCATCTTGCAGATGGCAGGCACTCCCCAATCAGGATTCGGGATTGTGCTCACTCCCCCATGTGGAGTGAGCACGCCAAGGGTGTAGTCACCCAAAGTTCAGTAGCCATTGCCTACTGACCTCCAGACCCCTAAAATGCCCCCTAAATACAGTATTTAGGGGGCAGCCCTGAACCAAGAAGGCAGATTCCCTCAACCTAAGAAGAAAAAGGATGAAAGAAGACACCCAGCAGAGGAGACTGCAGAGAACAACTGCCTTGGCCCCAGCCCTACTGACCCGTCTGCAGTTTCCAGAGGTCCTGCGCCACTAATCGTCTTGTCCTGCAGACAGCGACCTCCAGAACTCCTGGGAGGACTGACTGCCTTCAACAAAGACGGGATCTCCTGTTAACAGCAGCTCTGTCCAGAAGAAACGCCAAAGATAGACTCCGAGCCTGCTGAGGAAAAAGAAACTCAACGCCTGGAACCACCACTGCACCCGTCGCCTACGGTCCGAGTTTGAGTGGCCCACCGGTCCTAGTGAGGTTCCTCAGCGCTCCAGAGTCCGAGTACACTGTGGGTTGACCCCCCCAGGACTCCCCGACATCCCCTGAAGCCTCTGCACGGAGACCCCCCCAACCTCGAATGGCCCGGTAAGTTAAAATCCGACCTCAAATGACACCCCTGCATTCAGACGCCCTGGAGAAGAGAACCCCAGGTGCACCTATGCCCCCGAGCCCTCCAACTTACCTGCCCAGCTGTTGGTTCCTCCTGAAAGTCTTCCTGGACCGAGCCTGGAGCTGAGGCCAAAACTGAAAATCCCCATTGAAAACAACAGGGCACCCAACCCAAACCAGCACCCTGCACCCAGCTGCCCCTGTGCTGCTGTGGGTGCACTTTTTGTGATAACAGGATCTCCTTTTGCCCTAAGCCTAACACCAGCAGCTTGGCTCCCACAACCTTGTGGCCTGCTTGCCAGCAGCCACCAACCGGAGGCCCCCTATCCCTCATTGGATAACATTGTGCCTCAGCACTTTGCACCCGGCCGCCCTAGAGCTGCTGAGGGTGTAACAAGAGTGTATCCCTGACCCTGGGGGACCCCTGAGTCTACCCCCAGAACCTCAACTCCCACTACCGAATACTTACCCTAAAACCGATAACACTATTTTCCTCCATAGGATAATATTGACTGATTTTCTAGGAAAAGTTTCAGCTTCTTACACATGTGTTTTGTTTTGGAGTGGATGTCTGTGGTGTGGAGTGAAATTATGTGAATTGGATTGGAATTGTTAATTGTGTAATTGTGCAGTGTGGAGTGGATTTGTGTAGTGGAATTATGTGGCATGGTGTGCAGTGGAAATATGTGTATAGTAATTGTGTGGTATTGAGTGTACTGGAATTATGTGGAGTGGGATTGTATGTCTTAAAGGGGAATTATGTGGAATAGCATTTTGTGTTGTGTAGTGGTATATTGTGGACTTTAATTATGTGCTGCAATGTTGAATTTTGTGGCATGATGTGGAATTCTGTGGTGCTGGATGTATGTGGTGTGTTGTGTAATTGTATTGTTGAGTTGAATTATGCAGTTTGTTGTTGAATTATGTGGTGTGGAATGGAAACATGTAGAGTTGAATTATGCAGCGTGGATGTGTGTGTCTTTTAGTGAAATTATGCTGATGGGAATTATGTGGCATGGTGTGAAGTGTCTCAGAGAAGGACTGGTTCACTCGCTCAGTGCAATGTGGAACAGGTAAACACTTCTTTCACCCGATGTTTAGGTTCCCTGTCCATGCATGCTCATAAGCCTCAAACCTTACTTTGGGCATCATTACGATGTCCGCCCGCCACCGCACTGGCAAAAGGGACCGCCCGCCATAGGTGCGGCAGTCCCTCCATGCCCATCAGGATGCGACCGCCACCATGGCGGTCGCATCCTGCATTTTTTACATTGCGCGGGCAGTGCTGTAAGCAGCACTCGCCGCAATGTAAAAAATGCATGTTGTGTATTTGCATGCACAACGTGACAGGCACCGCACGGTGCCTGGCACCTTGTGCCTGCAAATGTAGGGGGTACCAAGGGTACCCCCCAAGTGCACCCCCCATGCCCCCAACACTCTGGGGGCCCACAACGGGCCCCCAACAGCAGAGACCGCATCCCTTTCCATGCCGGAAAGGTTCTTCTCCGTCTGCATCATGACATGGACACCACCACCATATCGTGCCCCTGTTCCGCCCGATCGACGAGTCGACAGGTGGAAAAGCGGTGGACGGTCTTTCCATCCACCGCAGACCCCCCAGCCATACTAATATGGTGGGGGTCAATCAGGCATCCTAATGGGTCCCCCAAGTTTAGAGTGATTGCTTTTTTCAAAAGGAGTGCATACTTTTTTTAGTTCTTCATGATTGCTCTGTAAAGGGTTCTGTACCTGAAAAGACACCATGATGACGCTGCAAGAAACATCCAAACGTACAATCTTTTATTCAGGGCTGGCACTTCAGTAGGGTGCGGTGGGGCGGGAGTGTGGTGCTTGTGGTGACCTCAAACATTAAAGGCACAAACATTGGCATTTTTCAATGTCTTTGTATTATATCTCAGAAGGTGATGGTTATTTTTTCAAGGTTTCCATTTCCCCAAAACATTCCTGGCGTTTACCACCAGTTTGTCAAGTGGTCTTTTATTATCTGAAGACATAAATCAGTTGTCTGCTGAAAGGGAAGGACAGCGGGTTTATTTAGGTAAGTATACCCAGCTGTTAAAATGTTGCTGGAAGTCTTATTTGAGTAGAAACACGCCCAGAGCAGCAACGAGCCCTCAGAGCTGGAGAGCAGACAAAGCAGGCATAGGAAGGGGGAAGGGAGGGTGAGCAAAGACTGAATCGAGGAGATACAGCACGGAAGAAAGAGATTGGCGATCCATTGTGGCGGGACCGTTCACCCATTTTCAACAAAAATAACCTAGAACTAACCCCAGCCCTCCAAATAGGAGCATAACCTTAACCATGAACCTTCACCTTAATTTGAACACTGAGGGCCTTATTATGACTTTGGCGGTGTGTCGGTAGACCGCCACACCAGCGCCCTAATGCCACACTGTCAAAGCCATAATAAGATTGCCCACCTGTTTCGGACTGGAATCCAGTTTGAGCGGTCCTGCGGTGGCTGGCCCACAATGGTGCAGTGCTCATATGTGAGCCTTAGCAAGGCACCGCAAGGAGAACGCCAATACACAATACTGTAGGGCATGGACTATTTCAGTCCATGACCTGCAGGAACTGGGGGTGCATTCATGCAGGGGGACACACTGTCTGTGCCCGTGAATGCATCCCCTGGTGCAGAGGCAACAGGGCCTGCTTTCTTTCCTCAACACCACGCTTTTCATGGCTGGGTCACCGACTTGAAAACTGTGGTGGTGAGTAACTTCTAATATGCTTGGCGGTGCCGCAGTGGCACCACCAGCATTTTAGGGGCCTCAGACCACTGCAAGAACCCCAGGGATCCACAGCAGTCCCATGGCAGTCCAACTGCTCAACTTGTAACACAGCGGCTTGACCACTGGTGCGGCAGGAGCCGCACGGCCACCATGGGTTTGGCAGTCCATCATACAGCTAACCTCAAAATAAGGCGCTAAGCCTTAACTCATGCACTCCCAAATCAGCAAACATACATGAGCATGTACAGGAAATAGTGGAGAGAATTTAGATCAGATTGAAGTGCGCCCACACTAAGAAACAAGTGGAAGCATCCGTTGTTGCAAAGTATTTTTGTTTCAACATTGCTAACTCCATCTGGTGCATTCCCAAATTAAACGTGATCCAACGGTAATGGAAATTTAGACATTTAGTTCAAAAGGCTCTGAATACTCATAGAAACCATGAATGAGTCTCAGAAAATGTCAGGTTCCAGGGGTTCAAATATTTCATTAAGTCAGATGGACGTGGTGAAAATGTACGATGGCTCTATACCTCCTTTTAAAAAGGAGGCTTTACGACAATGTCTGTAGAGAACAGATAGGCATTCAGAACTCTACTGTGAGGGTGCTGCCAAGCCTAATAACTGTCACTGGCCGGAGTACCTTTGTAATAGAAATGCAAGAATATATTTGCCAAAACTTAAATAACATTTTATTATTGAAAGAGCCCCACCTAAAACTCTAATACACACAGAGGAACAAGGGCTGAATCAGTGAGCTGAAATAATTTCATTCCCCAGGGTAATAGGTTCTCAAAGTACAGTGCTGGCAGAACTCTTGCTCTTGTGCAACATCCTTGGCTCGAGCTTCACCCGTAGCTGGTCAGCATGCTGTTGTTCACTACAAGAACAGAAAAGAGCTAATGTCGAAGAAAGCAGCTGCAAAGAGCTTCAGGAAGAAGGTACTGTTTTGGCTGCCCTCCCCAAACCCTTATCCCTTTATGCTGAGGATTTAGTGGCTCCTTCAACTTTAACCAGCTCCCTCTGATGTCTGCAAATTTCTGCCATGTGCTCAGGAATGCAATAATAGTTGTGGATGCAACATGATATCGCTGGGAGGAGCCAGGGAGGATGCCTTGCAGGTCAACCTCTGCTGACAGCAGTCCGTCTCAATCCTTGTCCTCTGTTCAAAGTATCGGCAATGCCTGAAAGGAAACCTTTTCAACTGGCTATTCACAATTGGATACTTTGAGATGATATACATTATATCAAGCCATTTTTTATCTTTCATAAACATGTGCAAATATTTTTAATTTGCAAAATGTTACCAATGTAACAAAATATATTGTGGCTTTGAATGGGAATTATAAAATGCTGCACTTAAGAAATTCTAAAGAAACCATCCGCAGATCCCACTGACCTACACCACTTCCGCCCAATTTCTGACATCCATACCTTGGCAAAGCTCCTGGAGAAATATGTGCACGTCCAACTGTGTAAGCACATTGATGAATTCCAACTCTTGGACCAATTTCAATCCGGTTTCCGCCAGGGTCATAGCACAGTATCCGCTCTCACTGACATTGTAGATGATGCGCTAATACTGCTTGATCAAAATAAATCTTGCCTACTGATCCTCCTCGACCTTTCGTCAGCATTTGATACTGTTAAACAGGATAAACTAATTGACCTCTTGGAGCACAGGATGGGGCTGCCTGGGCCTGTACTAAACTGGTTCTCCTCATTCCTCCACAATAGAACTCAAAGCTTCAAGGTGAACTAGTCCCTGTCTCATCCTTCTTATGTCGCCCTGAGGCTTCCACAGGGATCCGTGCTCTCATCCACGCTCTTCAACCTGTTCGTGGAGCCTTTAACAGAAATTCTGAAATCATCCAGCATTCACTATCACATGTACGCAGATGATACCCAACTTTACTTGAAGATCTCCTCCAGTGAGGACATCAGGTCCCACAACTCAGTCCCACTGGAAACACAAAGCTGGCTGACACATAACCACCTGAGGTTGAACGCTCTTAAAACGGAATTCCTCTTAATCGCACCACTCAAGCAATCGCCAGTCATAGAACAATGGATGAATCAGCAAACAGCTCTTTATTGTATGCCACACATAGTTGATTCCGCAACCTCTTTGGGAATAACGCTAGACAAGAGTCTGAACATGCAGAAGCACATAGGACACTCACCAAAGGAGCAAACTTCTAACTCAGCATCTTAAGGAAAATAAAACCTTTTCTTCCTTCACATGACTTAAAGGTTGCTGTGCAACCCATAGTGATCTCAAAGCTGGACTATGGTAGCGCAAACCTTTCCGGCCTTCCAAGATCGAAGATGGCTCCTCTTAGGGCTGCCCTCAATTCTAAAAATTGCATGTATGGCACATAAAGCCATTCATTTTAATACCTCAATGTACCTCACTCAAATACTGGAGCTCTCAGGTGGATCGAGAACCTCTAGAAACGCCAGCACTTTACTGCTCAAACCACAAAAATTCAAGAAAATAAAAACCTACAATAGAGCCTTCTCGGGTATAGCCCTGAGGATATGGAACTCCTTGTCCCCTGAAGTCAGGCTGAATCCCTCTACTGTCCTTTAAAAAAAAGAAATTAGAGTGTTACTGATGAAGACATTCCTGCCTTAGAAAGGGAGCTTCCAAGGAGATAGAGGACACCCTCACAGGTTTGAGTCCTAGCTTCCAAGGCACCCTAGGGCACCCAGCTCTACAAGACTGTTAACTTTGTTTTTTTGTTTGGTTGTGCTGTTTTTACCTTTTGTATCCTACTTGCTGTATAAACTGTAAAGCACTCTGATACCCTCGGTGGTCATGTTCGTGCTATAGAAAACTTTTAAAATTAAAATAAAAATAATTATAGCTTTAAAGTGTGAAGCTACTTTTAAAAGGTGCCTTTTTTGCTTGAGGTTGTAGTTAATATAAGTTCTTGTTTTTTAATACCCAGTGCAGTAATACTGCCACCAATGAAAACATGTTTATTTGCCATCTGAGCAAGCAAGCATGTCAGGGATGAGGATATAGCCTAAGGGCCAAAGCTGCCGACTTTGGAGGAGGGGAACCTGTTTCGAGTCTTGGTGCTGGCTCAACATCCTGTGACTCTCAGCAAATCTCGTAATCTTCATGTGCCTACACAAAATGAATGTGTTCTTGTGTAAAGTACTCAAATACATTCAGTTTGACTTTGAGATATAGAAACATTTCAGCTAAAGTCAGAGGCTTTCATGAGCATGATGGGACAAAGGCATCTGGCTTCTTATTGTGCTTGGTGAAGGGTCAACACAGAGTGAACGAGCAAACACAGCCAAAGGGAAGGTGGGATTATGGGAGGGAGCAGACAACAGAGCTAGCTATAAAAGATGCATTCTAAAGTAAACACCGTGCTGGGGAAACCATGTTTTCCATTTGATCTCAGTCTTTGCACAGACAGCAAATGCGTTGAGATAAGAATTATAGCCCTGTTTACACAAAAGCTCAGAGGAGTGAAAATACTGAGCGAACCCTTGTGCGAACTGCTCTTAGACAAGTAAAAAAAAGTTATTTTAGTAGCTGCCATAATAGGTCAAGTGAAATGATACATGTAACAGGGGCAGTCCTCTTGGAGGTCACAAAAGACCAAAAGGAGAGACTATTAAGCATATTTACCTAACAAAAGCAGGCATTCACGAAGGATAATAAAAGGAGTCAATTAAAAAGATAGGCGGTGCTTCAAGCCCATATCTAAATACACCATGTCTTGAAGAGACAGCCCATGCACTGCCTAGTCGAGACCTAAACATAAAAGCAAAAAAATAAGCCTAAATCAAAGGGAGGAGCTAAAAAATTAATTTTTTCTAATTACAAACGTGGTGTTTGTGGTACTCTGTGTAACTCTTGTGCGCTGTTAGCTTCACTGTATACATTTGAATGTAAAGGGTTTCATTGACAAAGAAAGATAATGCAACATATATTATAGCTACATAAAACTGTGTAAAGGGTTGTGGCTCAGAGGCTGCATGAGGGAGTTGTGGTATTTCGGCAAAAGTTGCTGACTTTGCTCCAGCACTGATTCAACCTCCTGTGATTTTAGTGCAAAGTACTTAATTTTCCGGTGCCAAAAAAATGAATGTGACCTTTTGTAATGTAAGTGGTGCTCATGTAAAGCTCCCAATACCTTCTGGTTGACTACTTCCGGCATCACAACAGCATCCTGTGATTGTGGGCTCATCACTTCATCAGGAAGCTAACCTACAAATAACAAAAAATTAAAGAGTAAGAGCACAAACATGAAGGCATATGCTGCATTTAGTTATAAAAAAAAACAAATACATGGGTCTAATGAAATAAAGGGCCAGTGTTGAATAAAACTATAAACCGGATGTGAGCGACTGCAATGGACTTATTAACCTAAAGAAAAAAGAACCTCTCACAAGACAAGCAGTAGAAGAAATGTGCACTTGCAAGGACTGTTTGATCATAAAGAAAAAAGTAGTTCCCACAAGAGAAGCATTGAAAGGACAAAAGTACTTGGTCAGTGCTCTGGGGGAGGGTTAAACAAAAGAAGAGGCTTGACACATGCATGCCATGGGCAAATGGGGACAATGAATATGAGAGCAACAATGGAGCAAGCAAATGGCAAGCCTATTCCAGGCTGAAGCCCACCGATTGAAAACAACACGTCTCTTCAAGACAATGCATGCGCTGTCTTGCCGAGACCTAAAAACACATGCATATGCGCAGTCACAGAGTTACAGAGCCTTCAGAAAGGCCATAGTGGATCCCACACACCTTTATTTCTTGTAAACAAAAAAATCACATTGTCTCTTCCCATTGTAAGTAAGCAGATTATAACTACCTGACATTCCTTTCCAATAATTCACATGTTGTTGTGTGTGAGAAATTGTGTTGTTGTTTGACTGTGGGCCTGGGCATAAAATTCCCCTCGGCTCACAGAGTTTGCAGAGTTTTTCCCACTCAATTTTGCATGTGGACTTCTGAAAAACATTAAGTTGGTGAGCGCTAGCAACGAAAATCTTACTCCAGACCAACTCCCAGTGAGATTTCTCAACACAGGCGATTGTGGATAACCGCTACCACTCGCGTTGAGAAACCTTCCATTTAAGTTGGAGAAGCTTCCGCTCGAGAAGAAAATCTGCTTGAGCAGCAGATAGAAACTGCACCCTCATGCGCTATGCATGGTGCCATTTGCGCTGATTTTCCAATGTGGGACAAACATCCAGCGCCATAAAAACAACACCAACAGCGCAATCCAACACACTGCGGAACTCGCAGAGTTGTTTGGTCACTTCACGGAGTTCCATGTAGCAGCACCCCGCAAACTCCCTGTACTCTCCCTGTTAGAATGGGGGACCCCTAGTTGGCACAGGTAGGTACTTGTGACAAGCAGTGGTCCCTTCTTCTATTCAGGGCGAGAGAGTTACCCCCTCAGAACAACCCCTGCTCACCCTATAGGTAGTGTGGCGCGAGCAGTCAGGGCTAAACTTCAGGGCGCTAGTCAGTTAAGCATTTATGATCACACACAGTAAACCACAATGATCCCCCCACAAACGGACACCAGGCGTAAGTTGTATCAAAAATACGGATGCTTTATATAAAAGATTCTTTGCTACGCAGGCATGTACAAGACCATCAATAACGGTCGCGAAAGGGAAGCCACAAGATGATGATTAGGCACTGTTCTTGTCTTTGGTAACTTATTCGTTCACGAGCGCTTCACAGGGCTCGGTTGAGTCGGTCCAGTCACGGTGATGCGCAGCGTACCCGGGATACAGTGATACGGGGAAATCAGAACGTTGCGGACCCCGAGTCCGATAGAGAGTTCACTGTACCTGGGAACGTGCGATGTGGTTGGACGAGTCTTCAGGGGAGATGCAGGTTCTGCACCTCGTGGGTCTTCCGGATCAAGAATTCAGCGGGCGGCTCTCGGTAGACAGGTGCGGCCCAGGGCCTCCGACACGGACTGTGCGGGAGGTCACTGCGGAGGGCGGCACGGTCAGACTCAGGCTGGGAGGTGAAGCGGGGCGGCCGGATACGTTACGACGTACGGGCGGCCGTCCGAGGCTGGATTTCACTTCCCCACTAGAAATCCGGCGGGAGGGCGAGAGGGCACCAAGCGCGCTCCAGTAGCAGGCAGGTGACAGGGAAGCGGGGCGGCCAGACTCGATGGGTCCAGAGCGACTCAGGTAGAGCGGGGCTCTCGGCGAGTGGAGGCGGCCAGGCTTCTGGGTGTCACGGCCCTAGGAGGGATGCGAAGGTGCGCAGGGCACTCCGGCGGGAGAAAGCACACGGCTCGAATTCTCAGACGAGCGGAGACCCGGTGAACCCACTGGTCCTGGGGTTCAGTTCAGGGGGCAAGCTCTTCTTCCAAGCCCTTGGAGATAGTTGAAAACAAAGTGCAAAGTCTCTTTCAGTCTTTTCCTCTCCTTCCTCAGCAAGGCACCTACTGCAGGCCAGTCCCTTAGGTCAGGGAAAGTTACTCCTCCTTCAGCTTCTTCCAGGTCCTTCTAGTCGGGCAGAGTTCCTTTGTGGTTCAATCTGGATCTGATTTCTTAGGAGCCAGGCTCCTACTTTTATACAGGGATTCTTTTGTTCTTTAGCGCCAGGGGGCCTGGGCCTGGCTCAGTCCAGTTTTGGAGCACTCTGTTGTGGTGACTCGGCTTGTTCCTTTCAGCAGCAGGGCAGAGACATCAGCCGCTCCACAGGGGGCGGCGCCGGCTTTGTGGTGGCAGAGCACAGGTCTATTCAAGAGTCAGGGTGCACTCCTCCCACCCATCCTGGTGTAATCTCTCTACCCACCACCTGGCAGCCAACCTGTCTCCTGGAATCCCCCAGCCCTGCTCCTGTACTGTTGCTAGGCAGGACACACACACACAGCAGAGGCGGACTGAGATGGTCAGGCACGCAAAGGCTAACTTTCTAAAAGTAGCATTTGCAAACCCAGGATATTAAAATAACCTTTACTAAAAGATGTATTTTATTATCCCGAGTTCAGGCATACTAAACATGACGTTCTACCAGGCTCTCTGAGTCCACTGGGGTCACAGCGTGTAGCGATCCCAGCAGCCCATTCTGGCCTATGGAGAGCAGGTAGCCTTCAATAGTGAAAAACGAAAATGGCTGTAATTCACTACTAAGACATGCCACACACATCAGGGCATGTCCTACCTTATACCTACAATGCACCCTGCGCTTAGGCCTACCAGAGGGGTGACTAACATGTAGTTAAGGGAAGGTTTAGGGACTGGTAAGTGGGGACACTTGCTCAGTCAGCGCGACGGTACCAGACCGCGCGCAGGTTCTGCAGTGGCAGACCCTAGACACATTTTACCCCGCTGCTTCGGTGGGTGGCACAACCCGTGCTGCAAGCCCACTAGCAGCATTTGGATATACAAGCCCTTGGCACCCCTGGTGCACTCTACTAGGGACTGATAGTAAACCAAATACCCCAAACGTGGAAGTCAATTCACATAATACATTTTACCATAGGGAGCACTTGCACTGTGGCACTGGATGGCAGTGGCACAGTGCCCTGAGCAGCTAACACCAACACAAAAACACATTGAGGCACAGACAAAAAATGGAAGGGTGACCCACGCCAATGGTGCCAGGTCTAACACGTGTCCCCTCCAGCTGAAAAGTGGGGAGAACTACCCTACCCCAGGGAGTTCTGCATCACTAAGGCGGAAAAACCTGGACAGACCGTCAGCATTGGCGTGATCTGTGCCAGGGCGATGCTCCACCGTAAAATCCATACCCTGTAGGGAGATGGACCACCTCAACAGTTTTGGGTTCTCACCCCTCATTTGCATCAACCATCTGAGGGGCCTGTGGTCGGTCTGAACCCGGAAGTGAGACCCAAACAAGTAGGGTCTTAGCTTCTTCAGCGCCCAGACCACAGCAAATGCTTCTCGTTCTATCGCACTCCACCTTTGTTCCCGGGGAAGTAGCCTCCTGCTAATAAAGGCTACGGGTTGGTCAAAGCCCTCCTCAGTGATCTGTGAGAGAACAGCCCCTACACCATGCTCTGATGCATCCGTCTGCACCAGGAACTCTTTGGAGAAGTCAGGAGCCAAGAGCACGGGCGCCGTGCACATGGCAGTTTTCAGGGTGTCGAAGGCTTTCTGACAGGTGTCAGTCCATATCACTTTTCTGGGCTGCTTCTTCGAAGTCAGCTCGGTCAAGGGGGCAACGATGCTGCCATACCCCTTGACAAACCTCCTGTAGTACCCGGTGAGTCCTAAAAAGGCCCTCACCTCCGTCTGGGTCTTTGGGGGCTCCCAAGCCAGGATGGTTTCCACTTTGGGTTGGAGGGGCGCCACCTGGCCGCTCCCCACTTGGTGTCCCAAATACACCACTGAACCCTGCCCGATCTGACACTTGCTTGCCTTGATCGTGAGGCCTGCCTTGCGCAGCGCCATCAACACTTCCCAGAGATGTTGCAGGTGTTCTTCCCATGTGCCGCTGAACACTGCGATGTCATCCAGGTAGGCGGCGCTGAACTCGGTCAGCCCAGCCAACACCTGGTTGACCAACCTCTGGAAGGTGGCAGGGGCATTCTTCATCCCAAAGGGCATCACCCGGAACTGGTAATGCCCATCTGGTGTAGAGAATGCGGACCTCTCTTTGGCCCCATCAGTTAAGGCGATCTGCCAGTACCCAGACGTTAAGTCAAACGTGCTGAGGTACCGTGCAGCCCCTAACCGATCGATGAGCTCATCAGCTCTGGGGATGGGGTGCGCGTCAGTCTTCGTGACGGAGTTGAGTCCTCGGTAGTCCACACAGAACCGGAGTTCGGGCGTGGCACCCGGCGCTGCAGCCTTTGGGACCAAGACCACGGGGCTGGCCCAAGGACTGCTGGAGGACTCAACCACCCCTAGGGCAAGCATCTTCGAGACCTCCTCTTTGATGCAGGCTCTGACCCTGTCAGTTACCCGGTAGGCCTTGTGCTTCACAGGTAAGCTGTCTCCTGTATCTACATCATGGACGCACCAATTTGTGATACCAGGAACCAGGGAGAACAGGTCAGGGAACTGCCCCAGCAGCTGGCGACAGTCACCCTGTTGCTCAGGGGTCAGGGTGGGTGAGAGGTTAACTCCATCCACTGACCCGTCTCGCTCTGAGGCTACCAAGAGGTCAGGGAGAGGCTCGGACTCCTCTTCCGTCCCATCATCGGTGGCCAAGAGCATGCCCACTTCGGACCTCTCCAAGTGGGGCTTCAGTCGATTGACATGTAGGACCCTTAAGGGGTTCCTAGGAGACCGCAAGTTCACCAAGTAGGTGACAGAACTCTTGCGCTCCACAATCTCAAAGGGTCCGGTCCACTTGTCCTGGAGTGCACAAGGCTCCACAGGGGCCAGGACCCACACTTTTTGGCCAGGTTGAAGCTCAACCAGAGTGGCGTTCTGGTCGTACCACCGCTTCATTTCCTCCTGGCTGGCTTCCAGGTTTGCCTCAGCAAGCTGCCTGAAACGCCTAGTCTGGTTCCGGAAAGCCAGCATGTAACTGTATACATTCTGGGGAGGTTTCCTGGGAGATTGCTCCCAGCCTTCCTTGACCAGACTAAGAGGTCCTCGTACTGGGTGGCCATACAAAAGCTCAAAGGGACTGAACCCTAGAGACTTTTGTGGCACCTCGCGGTACGCAAAGAGAAGGCATGGTAAGAGGACGTCCCACTTACGCCTCATGGGTTCCTCGAGACCCATAATCATGCCCTTCAGGGTTCGGTTGAAGCGCTCAACCAACCCGTTTCCTTGGGGATGGTAAGGTGTGGTGAACTTGTAGGTTACACCACACTCTTGCCAAAGGGACTTCATATATTTCGATATGAAGTTGGTCCCCCTGTCAGACACCACCTCTAGAGGGAATCCTACGCGTGAGAAAATTCCCATCAGTGCCCGTCCCACCACGGGGGCCGTCACTGTCCTCAGAGGGATGGCTTCAGGGTACCGGGTGGCATGGTCCACCAAGACCAGGATAAACCTGTTGCCCATGGCTGTCTTGGGGTCCAGTGGCCCCACAATGTCAATCCCCACTCGCTGGAATGGGGTACTGACCACAGGGAAAGGTTGGAGTGGAGCTCTCAGCTTCCTTCCACTCTTGCCACTTGCCTGGCAAGTCTGGCATGTCCTGCAGTGAGTGTCAGAACTCCTGCGCATTTGGGGCCAATAAAAGTGGGTGACAAGCCTTTCAAAGGTCTTGTCCTGCCCCAAATGTCCTGCTAACGGTACGTCGTGAGCCAGCCCCAGTAGGAAGGCTCTGAACTTCTGGGGTACCACCAGCGCACGGGCTGACCCAGGTTCAGCAACCTTAGGCTCTGAGTATAGGAGGTCGTTCTCCCAGTAGATCAAGTGAGTTCCGGACTGATCACCATTGGCCTGGGCTGCAGCCTGCTGCCGCATACCCTCTAGAGAGGGGCACTCTTTCTGCTCCCTGCAGAATTCCTCCCTGGTGGGGCCTCCTTCTTGCTGCCAATGGGTCAGCTCAGGCAGGTCCCCCAGTTCGGCTATCTGTTCCCCGGTAGGCTCCAGGGCATCCCCCTCAAGGTCTGCTTCCTCCTGGGCCGTGGGAACGTCAGGAGCCGGATTCCCGTGCCTCCCTTGCCCTCTCTCTAAGGCCGGTTCCTGGGCCTTTCCCTCAGGCTCCAGGGTTCCTTCAACACCCCTACTGGCTGCCATCGACCGGGTGGTCACGCACGCCCAATCAGGCAAGCCCACCATCCGCAGGTGAGTTGTCTTCTCCACCTTTTCCCAAGGGGAGCTCTCCAAATCGTTACCTAGGAGACAATCAACAGGCATGGCCTCTCTCACAGCCACTTGCAGAGTACCAGAGACCCCCCCCCACTCAAAGGGAACCTGAGCCATTGGACACTGACTCTCTGTGTTGTCAGCGTTGACAACACGGCAGAATGCGTGCGGGACAACCTGCTCTTGAGACACCAGGTGTTGCTTGACAGCAGTCACACTGGCTCCTGTATCTCTAAGAGCTCCCACCCTCTTGCCATTTATGGTCACCCACTGCCCATACTTTTGAGTATTGGGGGGCAGCTGGGCCTCAGCGACCATCTCACTGTCTCCTAATGAGACTAGGGTCATCTGTACGGGATCCCCCGCCCCTTGGACATCTATCTCCCTCCCCAAGGCTACACTATTCACCTGCTTGGGGGGTGGAGCACCAGAGGGTGCTGGTTTGCCATACAGGGGGCACTTGGGATCCACGGAAATGTGCCCCAGGTTGTTACACTTGTAACATCGGAGGGGCCCTCTTTGAACAGGGTTACCTGTCGGGGCCCCGGTCTGCTTCGGGGGTGGGGGTGGCTGAGAACCTTTCCCTTGGTTCCCTTGGGAATTACTTTGGGGCCCTCTGTAGAACTCCCTCTGTTTACCCTTGTCCCCCCCACTCTTCTGCTGGGGACCCTGAACACCCTTGGCGGGGCCTCCTACGGGACCCTTGTGGACCCTGGTGCTGATCCAGCGGTCCGCCTCCTCAGCAAGCTTCCTCGGGTTGGACAGCTTGCTATCGATCAGGTGTTGGCGTAGCTCAGGAAAACAATTATCCGACAAGTGCTCCCATGCAATTAAATCAAACAGCCCTTGGTAATCATTCACTTTGCTACCCTTCACCCAACCATCCAGCGCTCTGCAAAAAAAGGTCACATATTCTACATAAGTGGTACCAGGTTTCTTGGTGCAATCCCTAAATCTCTGTCTGTACAGTTCAGGAGTTAACCCATACCTTGTCATAAGAGCCTCCTTCATGTGTGGATAGGATGTGTGGACATCAGAGGGGAGGTCTAGCAGTGTGTCCCGCCCCTCACTCAGGAACCTTCCCCACAACCCCGCTCCCCAATCCTTCTCAGGGACCCGGTGGGAGGACATGGCTACTTCATAGGCCCTAAACCACTGCCCAATATCATCCTGCTTATAATATTCTTTGACTACATCTTTAGGAATGTGCACCCTTGACTCTGTTGAATTGCTGCCACCAGAGGGTGAGTTGTCTAAACTCCTGGCCTTGAGATCCAACTCCCTCATTTTTACCTCATGCTCCATGGCCAGTTTCTGCCTTTCTCTCTCCATTTGCAGTTTTGCCATCTCCACCTCGTGTGCTCGGGCGGCACTCCTGTCGGCCAACTCCTCTGGCGACAGGCCTCTGCTAGGCTCAAACACACCTTCGGGGGGTATCACCTCCCGGGCATTCTCTGGGAACTTTGATTCGTGCCAGGCTCTCAGTGCTGTCACGTACTGATCCTTGTTGCTTAGTCCACTTTGCTTGATTCTGTACTTGGAGAGATATCCCTTCAGGACATCATTTGTGCACTTCCTCAGTGCCTCGGGCTCCCAATCGATGTCATCTACTCCAGAGAATACAGAGGGCGCTCCGCCTCCGTTGACTGAGCTAGGCATGGTTTCTTAAGGTGGAGATTTTTCTTTAGCAACAACTGTCACTCAATCTGTGGCTGCGTTATAGGTCTGCTCTACGTGGTGATCGATAATTCACTGTATGTAAATCATAAATGCAAATTCGAAATCCCACCGCTGCCACCAATGTTAGAATGGGGGACCCCTAGTTGGCACAGGTAGGTACTTGTGACAAGCAGTGGTCCCTTCTTCTATTCAGGGCGAGAGAGTTACCCCCTCAGAACAACCCCTGCTCACCCTATAGGTAGTGTGGCGCGAGCAGTCAGGGCTAAACTTCAGGGCGCTAGTCAGTTAAGCATTTATGATCACACACAGTAAACCACAATGATCCCCCCACAAACGGACACCAGGCGTAAGTTGTATCAAAAATACGGATGCTTTATATAAAAGATTCTTTGCTACGCAGGCATGTACAAGACCATCAATAACGGTCGCGAAAGGGAAGCCACAAGATGATGATTAGGCACTGTTCTTGTCTTTGGTAACTTATTCGTTCACGAGCGCTTCACAGGGCTCGGTTGAGTCGGTCCAGTCACGGTGATGCGCAGCGTACCCGGGATACAGTGATACGGGGAAATCAGAACGTTGCGGACCCCGAGTCCGATAGAGAGTTCACTGTACCTGGGAACGTGCGATGTGGTTGGACGAGTCTTCAGGGGAGATGCAGGTTCTGCACCTCGTGGGTCTTCCGGATCAAGAATTCAGCGGGCGGCTCTCGGTAGACAGGTGCGGCCCAGGGCCTCCGACACGGACTGTGCGGGAGGTCACTGCGGAGGGCGGCACGGTCAGACTCAGGCTGGGAGGTGAAGCGGGGCGGCCGGATACGTTACGACGTACGGGCGGCCGTCCGAGGCTGGATTTCACTTCCCCACTAGAAATCCGGCGGGAGGGCGAGAGGGCACCAAGCGCGCTCCAGTAGCAGGCAGGTGACAGGGAAGCGGGGCGGCCAGACTCGATGGGTCCAGAGCGACTCAGGTAGAGCGGGGCTCTCGGCGAGTGGAGGCGGCCAGGCTTCTGGGTGTCACGGCCCTAGGAGGGATGCGAAGGTGCGCAGGGCACTCCGGCGGGAGAAAGCACACGGCTCGAATTCTCAGACGAGCGGAGACCCGGTGAACCCACTGGTCCTGGGGTTCAGTTCAGGGGGCAAGCTCTTCTTCCAAGCCCTTGGAGATAGTTGAAAACAAAGTGCAAAGTCTCTTTCAGTCTTTTCCTCTCCTTCCTCAGCAAGGCACCTACTGCAGGCCAGTCCCTTAGGTCAGGGAAAGTTACTCCTCCTTCAGCTTCTTCCAGGTCCTTCTAGTCGGGCAGAGTTCCTTTGTGGTTCAATCTGGATCTGATTTCTTAGGAGCCAGGCTCCTACTTTTATACAGGGATTCTTTTGTTCTTTAGCGCCAGGGGGCCTGGGCCTGGCTCAGTCCAGTTTTGGAGCACTCTGTTGTGGTGACTCGGCTTGTTCCTTTCAGCAGCAGGGCAGAGACATCAGCCGCTCCACAGGGGGCGGCGCCGGCTTTGTGGTGGCAGAGCACAGGTCTATTCAAGAGTCAGGGTGCACTCCTCCCACCCATCCTGGTGTAATCTCTCTACCCACCACCTGGCAGCCAACCTGTCTCCTGGAATCCCCCAGCCCTGCTCCTGTACTGTTGCTAGGCAGGACACACACACACAGCAGAGGCGGACTGAGATGGTCAGGCACGCAAAGGCTAACTTTCTAAAAGTAGCATTTGCAAACCCAGGATATTAAAATAACCTTTACTAAAAGATGTATTTTATTATCCCGAGTTCAGGCATACTAAACATGACGTTCTACCAGGCTCTCTGAGTCCACTGGGGTCACAGCGTGTAGCGATCCCAGCAGCCCATTCTGGCCTATGGAGAGCAGGTAGCCTTCAATAGTGAAAAACGAAAATGGCTGTAATTCACTACTAAGACATGCCACACACATCAGGGCATGTCCTACCTTATACCTACAATGCACCCTGCGCTTAGGCCTACCAGAGGGGTGACTAACATGTAGTTAAGGGAAGGTTTAGGGACTGGTAAGTGGGGACACTTGCTCAGTCAGCGCGACGGTACCAGACCGCGCGCAGGTTCTGCAGTGGCAGACCCTAGACACATTTTACCCCGCTGCTTCGGTGGGTGGCACAACCCGTGCTGCAAGCCCACTAGCAGCATTTGGATATACAAGCCCTTGGCACCCCTGGTGCACTCTACTAGGGACTGATAGTAAACCAAATACCCCAAACGTGGAAGTCAATTCACATAATACATTTTACCATAGGGAGCACTTGCACTGTGGCACTGGATGGCAGTGGCACAGTGCCCTGAGCAGCTAACACCAACACAAAAACACATTGAGGCACAGACAAAAAATGGAAGGGTGACCCACGCCAATGGTGCCAGGTCTAACACTCCCCAGGCCTAGTTGACTAGGATGTAAGCCCTGGTCAAGCAGCAGCCACAATCCCTAGCAGGGTGAATCACAAACAGTCACTAAATTGACCTGTATTTAACCCTGGGTAGCTTGGCAGACAAGCAGTCAGGCTTAAGGCAATGTGCATTTTTGCAGCACTAATAATAATAGTAATGAAGTGAAAACACAACGCAAGAAAAATCCACACCAATTTAGAAATATAGAGTAAATGTTAATAAATTATTTGATACCAAAATGATAAACAGCCAATCAGTAGGACCGAGTTATGAATTTTTAAAGTTTTCAGTAAAAATTAGCGCCTAAAAGATCAAAGCTCCAACTGCAGACTTCTAGTCATGCGAGACCCTGTCAAAGTTGAGAAATATCATAGACCACAATGGAATGCGGGTGGTATCCAAGAAGTGGATTGGGCTCAGTAAGTGCTTACCTTTGGACGTAGAAGAAATTTTGAAGAAAAGTTCTGAGAAGGTAAACGTTCAATGGAGCAAAGCTGCAGGCGGTGCCCGAGGAGGAAGCACCATCATCGGAGGGGATGGCTCTGGATGAAGCCGGGGTGATGATTTTTTTTTTTTTTTTTTAAGTTTAAGTTTATTGAGACCAGCAAGAAAATACAATACACAATGAAAATCCGGTCAGAGAACATGAGTACTTATGTTATGAACAATAAAGGATATTAAGCATAAAGGGTACAATAAACATGGTGACCTAGAAAAGAAAAAGGGAGAGAGAAAAAGAAAAGAGGGGGAGGGAGGGGGAGGGAGCAATAAGAATTTCGTTGGGGAGAGTTCAGAGCAATCAAGGGCAACAAAAGAGGTAAAATGAAGCATTACATTGCATGTATTGTAAAACTCTAAAACGCATATAGTGATGTAAAGGGAGGAGTACAGTATACAAGAACAATAATAAATTATTCAAACAAAAGACAACGAAATTAAATCAAGGCGGTTTGCGGACATCATCCGATGTTCTCACAATAACAGTAATGGGAGTATTTGGGGGGGGGGAAGCAGATAAATATGTAGTGAGAGGAAGCCATAACAAATCCCTTTTAATTGCTAGTGAAATAGGGGTAACATAGTTGGTGTCAAGTCTGTGATTAAAACAGATGGCGTTCCACCAGGCTCTGTAAGTGACTTTATCCGCGTGTTTCCAATTCAGGGTAATTAGATGTAAGGCTATAGCAATTAACAAATCTATTAACTGACAATGTGGTGAAGGATGAGGCCATGAGGGGGATAGGGAACCAAGGAATATATTTGAAAGGGAAAAAGGAACTTTAGTGTTAAATATCTTGTTAATTTGAGACCAAACTAAGAGCCAGAATTTAGCAATGTTAGGGCAATCAAATAGCATATGTTTTAAGTCAGCCTTTAAACATGAGCAGGACCAGCAGTGTGATGAAGTGGTGGAAGAAAAGGAAGCCAATTGTGCGGGTGAGTATAATGCACGGTGGTATACAAAATAAAGAGTCTGAGTGGTATTGGCCGCCCGCGAAGTTTTATGAATCTTTAACCACAGCTTATCCCACAAAGGGACAGACCAGGAATGTAGTAAATCTTTTTCCCATGCCAGTTCAGTCCTTGTTTTGCACCGCGTTGCCAGAGATAAGAGACCATTGTAGAGGGAAGACGCAGAAGGGGAAGCGTTTATCAATGGAAACAAAGTAGAGCAAGTTGTGGGGAGGTTTGGAGAAGGTGGGAGCGATGAGAGATATTGGTGAAGAGAGGGAAGCAGAAGGTCATATTGCTTTTTACAGGAATTAGGAAGGGTAAAGTCAGATTTGAGGACTGAGAAGGGAAGAGGTGTACCGTCCATTAAGAGTTGGGAAATCCATTTCAAGCCCTTGGAGTGCCATATCTTCCAGTAGAAAGCACGATTTTTAATACGTAGTAACTTATTATGCCAAATAGGTTGTTGAGAAAGTGAGTCACGTGAGGGATAAGAGGCTGGTAGGAGAGGAGTTAAAAGTTTTCGCGTGTGAGAGATAACAGGGTGACGCAAAGAAGAAGTGTGCGCAGAGAAGGCAAGGGATTCCAAAAAGGCGAAGGGGGAAGTAAAAAACTTCTCGATGTTAAGCCAAATTGGAGGATAGGTAGGAAGGTCCGAAGAAAGCCATGAAGAGGCTTGTTTCAGGGAAAATGCGTGGTGATAAGATTTAAAGTCAGGAAACTTAAGCCCACCATTTAATTTATCTTTTTTAAGAGTAGATAAGGCTATCCGAGGGGGTTTACCTTTCCAGAGGAATTTTAGTAAAGTGCGGTCTAATATCTTAAAGTAATAATCTGGGATGTGTACAGGAATCATTGAGAGAGAATATAAAATGACGGGGGCAAGCATCATCTTAATGGAGTCTAACCTACCCCACCAAGAGAGAAAAAGAGGGTGCCACTTGGTAATAGAGTCCTTTAGCTTCTTAGTAATGTAATCAAAATTGTGTTTGAGAGTTTCGGAAATAGACGGGGAGAACCATAATCCTAAATATTTTAATTTAGAGGATTGCCAGGAAAAACCGGTATGATCAAAATAGTGTTTAAGACACAAAACATTGAGGGGCAAGACTTCACATTTATCACGATTTAGGCGGTATCCTGAGAGTTTTGAAAACGCATCTACTTGGGAAAGGAAAGGAGGAAGAGAAGTATCGGGATTGGAGCAGTATAACAGAATATCATCTGCATAAACAGACATTTTGACTTGGTGGGTACCTAAATGGAATCCTGTAATTAGGGAGTCCTGTCTGATTTTGGTAAGGAAAGGCTCCAATGCCACTACAAATAGGAGAGGGGATAGGGGGCAACCCTGCCGTACACCTCTTGAAAGAGAAAAATAATCAGAGACCTTACCATTAGCAAAAATAGACGCTTTAGGACCAGAGTATAAGAGAGAAATAAAGGAAATTAACTTAGAGGGAAACCCTATCCATTGAAGAGCGCGGAACATAAAGTCCCAGCCAATCCTATCAAAAGCCTTTTCGGCGTCTAAAGCTATGGCAGCAAGCGGGTAGTCTAAGGAAGAGGCCTTGCTAAGAATGTTAAAAAAGACTCTAGAATTATCAGAGGATAAGCGACCTTTTACAAAACCCGATTGCTCCGAACCAAGAAGCTCAGGTAAAATTGGGTCAATACGTAAGGCAAGAATTTTAGCAAAAATTTTATAATCCGTGTTCACTAAAGATATCGGGCGATAGTTTTTACAGAAAGAGGAATCCTTGCCTTCTTTGGGGATTAGGCAGATCATAGCATCTTGGAAGGTACCTTGAGATGATCCGTTTGCGATAAAAGAAGTAAACAAAAGAAGAAGTTGTGGGAGGAGGAGTTTCGAAAAGTGTTCATAAAATTCGATGGTAAAACCATCAGGACCAGGGGTTTTCCCTCGCCTCAAGACCGATACGGCATGAGAAATTTCTGCTAGTGTGATATCTGACTGCAGTGAATCAAAATCAATATGTTGCGAGGGAGGAGAAGGGATGGATTGGAAGTAGGAGGAAAGATCAGATTGAAGAGGTTGGGCCTCAGGGGTGTAGAGAGTTTTATAAAAGGAGACAAACTCATTTAAGATATCTTCATCCTTGAGAAGAGTGTCACCATTGGAATTCTTCAGAGACTCTATCCTAGTTCTGTCTCGCCGAGATTTTAGATAGTTGGCCAGTAGCTTCCCCATTTTATTCTGACCTCCATAGTAACGAGCACTACACTTCAGGAGATAAGAAGAAGCCGCTTCTGTGGATGCTTTGTTGAAGGTAATTTTGGCAGTGATAAGATCTTTCAAAGAAGCTTCAGAGTACGAGTGGTAGTAGGCGTATTCTAATTTTTTAATTTTGGCAAGCAATTGAGCCGATTGTTTCTCAAAAACTTTTTTCTTCCGAGAAACAAAGTTAATAATAAAGCCTCTGGCAGCTGCTTTAAAAGAATCCCAAATCATAGCAGGGGAGGAATCATGAGTAGTGTTTATGGTGAAAAATTCTGACGAAAAAGAACTGAACTGGCTGGAAAAATTAGGATCTGTAAGTAGTGAATTATTAAAACGCCAACGTCCAGCACCTGGGGTGTGAGGAAGAAGGTCAAAATCAACAGAAACCGGGGCGTGATCTGAAATTAAAATGGAGCCTATTTCTGAATGAAGTACGTGTTGCGTTAGAGGTTTACTTAAAAAGAGGTAGTCAATACGGGATTGTGATTTGTGCGGGGGGAGAAAAAGCTATATTCACGGAGATCAGGGTGACATAGTCTCCAGATGTCAACTAAAGACTTTTGACGGATGGTGGAAGCAAATTGTGAGTGCATTTTGTTGTTTACAAATCTGACTGGGGAATTCCTATCGAAAATGGGATCACAAACCTGATTACAATCACCCCCAAAAACAATATAATCATCTGTAAGGGAGAGCAACTTATCAGAAATATGCAACCAAAAAACATTGTCAACTGAAACTGGAGCATAAACGTTGAAGAAAACCACTGGTATTTTGTCAATAAGTAATTTAACAATTAACCAACGACCTTCAGAATCAGTTTCTTGAGAAATCACCGATACATTAAACTTTTTATGAGTAAGAATAAGAACACCATTTTTCTTACCTAAAGCTGGAGAAGAAAACACATTACCTACCCAACATCTTTTTAATTTAGATGCTTCAGCCTCAGGAAGGTGGGTTTCCTGAAGGAAAGCAACATCAGATTTTAACTTTGCTAAGTGGGAAAGAACTCGTTGTCTTTTAATGGGATTGTTCAATCCTTTAACATTCCATGTGATAACTCTGAACTTGGCTGGATGAGATTGAATTCAAAAACCATGAACATACAATGCGATAAATAGGGTTAAAATTGGAAAGAGTAGAGAGATGAGAACTCAGAAATGTACAAAGAAGAAGATAAGAGAGGAAGAGATTAAAAACAATGGTATTAAGAAATTCGATAAGGGATAAGGAACAGAAGCAAGGAATATGGATTTGCAAATGACCAAAGAAGGGGAGAAGGGGGTAGAAAGAGGGAGGTGAAAGCGGGAAGAAAAGAAAAAGAGAAAAGAAAAAGAAAAAGAGGAGAAGAGAAACAATGACAGAGAACAGCACAGAAAGCATAAAAGTAGAATATGAACAAAGGGCATACTTACATGAAGAAGATCCAAGAGAACAAGGGGGAGGGGAAGAAGCCACACGAGACAGACAGCCCATCCAGGCTGACCAGACGAAGGACGAGGGGGAAAACGCCAATAAAATAGGATATCTACGGATGCGAGAGGGAACAAGAGAACAAAAACGTTAAAAACTATTTAGCACAGTAAGCGATGAGGAATAGGGGAGTTAAAACAGAGCAAAACGATTAGGTACCAACTCAAATTAAATTAAGAAGACCATTCAAACTAAAAAGAACACCAAAGAATACATGAGGGACGGTGATAAAGAGAAACAATGAATGAAAGAACCATAATAAAAATCATCAGAACATCAAGTAACATTTGACGACGAGGGTCCCGAAGCTTCCATGGTCTCCGTCCTGTGAAAGTTTATGAAACTCTGTAACTGCTGCGGATCTTCATAGGATGTTGTCTTGTTATTAAACGTGACCTTAAAGAGGCAGGGGTGAAAAAGACCATAACGTGCTCCCATGGCACGAAGAGTAGGTCTCATATCAAGAAAGGCCTTACGTCTGTTGGCTGTGGACTTGGCATAATCTTGAGCGAAAAACAAAGTGGCACCGGACCAGGTGACTCGTTGAGAGGATTTGGCCGCTGACAAAACCTTTAGCAAGTCCGTGTACTCCAAAAAGTACAAAATGACACCTCTCAGCCTCTGTGAAGGAGATGCACTCGATGGAAGACGCCCTAACCTATGGGCTCGCTGAATGTTGAGAGCGGTGTCTTCTGGCATATGGAGAATCTTGGGTAGGAAAGTTTTAAAGAAAGTAGGAGGGTCCGACCCCTCTGATCCCTCCACCAGACCATAAATACGCAGGTTGTTCCGCCTATTACGGTTTTCAAGGTCCTCGACTTGGCGTTGAAGGGCAGACACTTGAGATTGAAGGTGAGAGACATTGGTGTTAGTGTCCGTAAAGGAAGACATGTGACTTTCCACTGCAGTAATTCGTGTATCAAGTTGAGCCCAAGAGTCAGTGAGGACTTGTAGTTTATTATTTGTTTCCTCCATAAAGGGACGAAGGGCCCTGATTTCTTCCAGTAGTGTTTCCATAGAAATAGGCGAGGTCGATTTAGGAGGAGAAGGTGGGTTGTGCTTTAGACGTTTGGTGACAGACTTCACAGCAGGTACTGGCGAGGGAGAGGGATCCATATTCTCCGTGGGGTCTTGTGAGGATAACAGTGAATCCTCTAGTTTGGAGAAGGCAGTAAAAACTTTTGAATTTTTGATAAGGGTATACTTGGGCGCAGGGTGTTTAGCAAGTGAGCCTTTCGTTCTCCCCATAAGAGGCAAGTCCAACAGTCCAGGTGAGCGAGAGGGGCAGAGACGTGACCCAGAAGGAGAGTATCACTAGTTAAATGGTTAACATCACTGTCAGATCCAGCAAGTATCAGAAAGCCTCATTGAAGCGCGTGTTTGAACTGAGTTAGAGAAATAGTCATTGAATTGACGTATCCGTAAAAATGAGGCAGTTCCATAAAATCATTTCAATATCTGAGACAGGAACACTCGTCAAGAACAGCCATGAATGAGGAAGAACTGTGTTATCTGAGGGGAACAGTACAGAAAAACACTCTCGTGAAGTGCGTGCATAAAATGGCGGCTGAAGAAGAAGACGCTGCACAAACTACGCACCTTTCGTATTCTCCAGAAATATGTCATTGAGATTGTCCAAAGTTGGTGAAGAAATGAAAACAAAGGCCAGAGTTGAGCAGAATAATAGCCGAAAGGGAGAAAAACCAATTTTGCAGCATGCTTCTTCAAGTCAACAGCTTACATTCTCCTCAGGCGAAAAAACAAAATGGCGGCCGTTCCGAAAACGGGGCCTCCGAGGGAAATAAAGAGGATTAAATGCAGCTTACTGACATAGCGACTGCAAAATTCAGTGCTCCGGATGTTCAAACAGCCTGTCCTCACTTTGTGGCATCCTCGTACTCGTAATTACGAGAGAAAAAATCGGCGTTGTCCTCCCGACCCCGGGAGCGTCAGGGAAGAGCCGCCATCTTCGTAAGGCGTTAACCACGCCCCCCGGGGTGATGATTTTAACATTCAGATTAAGTCCCTTTTTTAGAAATCGTAAATAGCAGTGGAATGAGGCAGGGGGCAGTAGCTAAAGACATTCCCAGGAGGTTCGATACCCCTTTGCAAAAGGAGCACTGAATATAGCAGAAGCAGCTGCAAAGTCAGGCTGACTGGCGATGCAACTTGGTTGGATAGATTAGCAGGTTGGTCCTAGTCCCTCCTCGATTCTGAGAGCAGTGTTTAGCCAAAAGGTTTCAAAGTGCCAAGTTTTGGATTTTGGCTACCTGGGCACCTTTTGCACCCCAATACGTGACAGGTGGGACACCACTTAGGGGTTCAGAACTCACTGGGTTTAAAAAGTGAGCAAGGGACTCACACCCAGTCAAGGGTCTGGGTTGAATCCATCATTGTTCTTTAGCTCACTTCTCCACACCAGTTCAGACACAGCTATATGCAAATCAGTCTTGACCCTGTGCCTCATGGGAACAGTCCAGCCCGAACTGCCAAACCATGTCTTCCCTGGACCCGAAACAAGCATCCTGGGACCAGTTTCGGGCTAACAGCCCTCATCAGCCAGGCGAGCTTGAATCCAGTGCTAAAGTGAGCAAGGGACCCACGTCTGGGCATACCCTGCCAACACAAGTTGATTTTAAGAGTTTTTCACCACCAGGACATGTAAGACTGAAAAGTACATTTCCCACCTTTTGACAAAAATGCACCCTACCCTCCGGGCTACCTATGGCCCACCTTAGGGTGACTAATATGCAATAAAAGGGGAATTTAAGGATTGACATGGGGAGTTATATTGCCAAGTGAAATTGGCAGTTTAGAATTGCATGCAGGCTGCAATGACAGACCGGGCTCAGTGGTGAGGGTAGGTCACTGTGCACGGCATGAGCATCGCAAAACTCCTACTGTTTGAGGAATGGTTGCTCATGTTACACCCACCGAGCACTGTTGTGGTCTGGACCTATACTAAATAAGGTAGTACCAGACATTAACAGGTATTTTAACTAAGAGACACTGACTAACTCTATACCACTTCATTTGAGAGTATTAATATCATAACACTCTCTCCATTTGTAGATAGTTACTTGTTAGGTCCTGAAGAGTCGCGAGTGTATTAACTCCATGCGAGAAACATGTTGACCATTTTAACATAGGCCACTCACGCATGAGTCATTATTCTCTGATGAGTGAGACACCTTCACGTTTTTAATCAGGGAAGGAGGCCCCCAGAATAAAATTAATTCCCAGCTGGCACTCTCAGCCCTGTTTTATATCACCTAGTCACTTCTACATCACCTAGGCCCCCACACCCGCACTTCGCCATACGGCTGTTGGATTGAAGATCTCCGATAAAGTGCCCCTTATAAAGGGAGCCCGTTAGGCATTGCACCGTCGGCGCGACGAGGAGCAGCCCATATGATGAAGCATGACACCTGAAAGGGTGTGTGAGGGCATTATTATCCAACAAATGGATTACCAACTCTAAACACACAGTGGATGTAGTTGGTTTCAGCCTTCCCCTTGACTCTTCTTCCTCTTCTTTCATATATTGAGGAACAGCAGAAATTTCCTTATTGGTAATGTGCATCCCTGGGGTATCTCTACCTGCTGGACCTCCCGCTCCCCTGTGAGCGGAAATAGCCCCTTCTGTCCCTCTTTTTGTAGCTCAGACCTGGAACATGCTCTATGGTGCTACTTAAAGGGGTGACAAAAGAATTAAATGCTACAAGAGGGCTACAGGCCCTCTTGTAGCATTTAATTTACAGGCCCTTGTTATATCATATACCACTATACAAGGGACTTACAAGTAAATTAAATATGCCAATCAGGTGTAAACCAATTTAACCATGTTTAGGGGAGTGAGCACAAGCGCTAGTGCACTGGTTAGCACTGGTAAAGTGCACAGACCCCTAAGGCCAACCAAAACTAATTTCAGTAAACAAAATGGAGGTGTGTAGGCAAACATTTTGGGGCAAAATCTCCCTTAGGCTGACAGGTCTATAATTATGCAAGGCCAGATACTTCCACATCCTAAAATTATGTGTCACATACCATTAGATTCGATTGACTGGTAACTGTAAGCATCTTACAATTTTTATAATTCCAGGTGGGGCATTTTGCTATTTGTGCCTGACTTTTGAGTTAGGCTCAGCAGCAGTGGCGTCATCAACTCCCACCTGTCACAGTTTAAGAAGGTGTGATGTTGACACATACTTATTTAATAGCCTGTTCTGTCTGCAACTCTGCAGACAAATAGTAAACAAAAACAAAGAAAGAACGAAAGGTAAAATCAAAACGGATGTGGAGCAAGTCACAGTAAAACGCCCAAAAGGTGAAAATAGTGTGCAGGGATGTAGCTTCAATTGGTGCAGCAGGTGCAATGGCACTAGGGCTAAGAGGCCTGAGGGGCCCACTGAACCCTGTTTAGAGCTGTATTTTATCATTCAAGAAGCATCTTGGTCCACTTTCTTCCTTAAACAATGGCCCACAATACACTGGCTACTGTGAGTGTGTGTGAGAAAAAGATGGGATGGAAGGAAGAGTGAAATTAGGAACATGTGAAAAGAATAAATTGTGACACGAAGGAGGGTCCAAAAGCATGAAAAGATTAATGCCAGGGTGAAAGGATTTATGGGTGAAATGTAAAACAGCATTGAATGGGTGGGTGGAAGAAAGAGTGGCTGGAATGATTAAAGTCTTGATAAATGTGTGGATAGATGGAAGCCTGGATGAATGGGTAAATTGGTGAAAGGGGAGTAAAAGGGTGTATCAATGAAAAAGAAGGGATGCAAGAATGGGAACAGATGGATGAATGGCTGAAATTGCAGGTAGAAGGATAGAAGGATGGATAAAAGAGTAATGATGAAAGGGCGTATAGACAGAATGGTTAAGGAAGGATGTATGGAAGCATGAAGAGATGGATGTAAGCATGAAAGGATGTTGAGATAGATGCATGGAAGGTGGATTGAAGGGAAATCATTTAGAGTGGATAGGGCTTTCTTGCTTCGGTTAGCCAATGGAATTCGAGGTATGGGTGAAAGTGTGGGAGGGGGGTATTTTCATTTTCTGGCTACGCCCTTGCTCGCCAGTCTCTTTTTTCAAGAGAATTATGAATAACATGTTTGTAAAAATGGATGGAGTTGTGGCATTCCAAGATGATATTCCGGTGTTCCTACAGAGCATAACGGAATTCTAGTCAAAGTTTAAGATATTTTACAAAGAAGAGGTGTGATTTTACACTATTGAGAGTTTGAATACTTGGAATGTAGCATTTCTAGTAAAGGCACTAAACCACCGGAAAATCCATTTAAGAACATCATGGAGATACAAATGCCTCCTCACAGCTATCTTTGTAGCTAGTTGGGTTTTATTCATTTTCTGCAGAGTATTTTCTACAATTATTTCCTCCCATGAGGACACCAAGGAAAAAATGGCAAAATTAGGTTGTCTCAAAAGATGACCAAGAATTTTGTCTTAAAGAAGGATAAACTAATTAATACCCTGGCTTAACCATCATTAACTAATAATAAAAAAATGCACTGTCACGGGTGATGCCAGTGGAAAGTGGGGCAATTCTTACTCAGACGTCAGAGTGAGGAAGTGATAATATGTGTTACTGTCTCAAGATCTTTAACAGGTACCAAAAAGAGACACTCCCCCATCAAAAGAGAAGCTGTGGGATGGGTGTGAATGGCTGAACATATTGCAATCTTTCTCTAGGGTAGATGTTTCAATCTGAAGGCAGGTAGACCCCTAGTCTTCCTGCTTTCTGTTAATGACACTCAGAAAGCCTATTCAAGATCAGCCAGGATTTTACCCAATTCTTTCAGTTTAATTTTGATAATGAATGCGTTTATGGTAAGGGGAACTGTAGGGCAGATTACCTTTCAAGCCTACCCAGTAGTTTAAGAGCTAATGAAACGTACAGTTGTCTAGATCAGTGTGTTGTAGTATCAATTGGTGATGCAATTGGACATATTGGATAGGTGGTCTAAGAAATAATTGGGTTAAGGGATTGGAAACTGATGGTAAATTAGAGCAGGTTAGTAATTTAATTCTAAAAAATGGCCCAGGGAATCTATTTGGCCATGAATTTGCAAGTGTTTTGGAAGCCCATGGGTGAATTGTTAATGGGGGGCAAATTTACAAAGAGCTCATGCCTGCCGTGCAGCAAGAGAAGTTGCTATTCTGAATTACATGAATGGGGGAGAGCAGAACTGCGTTATATTTACTGAGAAATGGTGCAGTTCTGCTCTATACCTCTGCTGACGCACTTGTGTCATAGTGCAAGGGCTCCCTTTGTTGTGGTCAGAATAGGTTTTGTGCCAGAAGGCGTTCCTTCCTACACAAACACTATGCTTTGAGGCATTTTGCTCTTTGTACTTGTGTTGTAGAACACAGCCACATGTAAAAAACAAATCTCCTGTTATGCCTACCTCAGAAAGCACAGGATTTTGGTGCAAATCCCTGTCTCCAATTCTTTGTAGATAGGTATTTGCATCAAAACCCCTGGGTGGTTTGGTTGCAAGGGAACACCCATGCATCACCCATGGAATGCCACCTTAATACAAAGTAACGCAAGGCAACCCAACGCAAACCATGATTTGCGTCAATGCCACTAGTAGACTTTGCATCACAAACCTGATGCAAAGTCCTTGTAAATCCGGGCTGGAGTGTTGATTGTTAGATCACAAATAGTGGAAACGGGCAACAAAGAACATATGGAGTCAGATGTACGACCTGCAAATTAGCGAGTCGCAAATTGCATCTCATTTGCGACTCGCAATCTGCGACTCGCTTATTGGAATGCACAACAGTGTCTCAGACACTGTTTGCGATTCCTATTGGGGTCGAAAACTGCATGCCTCATTAATATTGATGAGGCAGGCGCAATTTACAACCCCTTTAGGAATGGCTAGCATTCACAGGGATGGTGGCCTGCTGGGGTCAGCAGACCACCATGTCTATGACTGCTTTCTTAAAGCAGTTTTTTTTTTTTAATGCAGCCCGTTTTCCTTAAAGGAAAACGGGATGCATCTAAAAAAGAAAAATGCAACTTTTCACTTTCATTATTTTAAGTACAGGCACTGGTCTCTGGGATCACTGTCTGCTCTTAAAAAATATTTTCCCACATACTTACAAAGGGGAAGAGGTCCCCTTGGGACCACAACCCCTTTGTGAGTGGTTTACCACCTACTTGAAGTAGGTGGTAATCTGCGAGGGTTTTGCGGCCGCAAAACATCAGTACGTAGCATGTTGACTCGCAATTAGGAAGGGACGCTCCTTCCTAATAGCGGGAATCGCAAATGCTATTTAGCGAGTCAGTGACTCACAAAATAGCATTTGTATATTCTATTACCTTTTTTGCGGCCGCAAACAGGAGGATCTCCAGTTTGCAGCCGCAAAAAAGGGTTGTACATCTGGCCCATGGTTAAGAGTACCACCGTGCAGGTGGACAGATTGGTGCACTGGTGCTGTAAAAAGATGAGATGATTTCAAGGTTAGCTAAAGCTTGGTCTTAATGCTGTAGATCAGATTAAACCCTTGTTGTCTGCAGGAAGCTATTGTTTCTTATACCGTTGGGTTAGGTAGTGAAAGGCGGTACATTATCACTCTGGTGGATATTTACTCAATCTGGGTTGAGTCGAAATGCACCACACTGAAGAGGTATTGGGGTTCATAAAAGAATACTCTAGAAGTTTTCCTATCTTTTCATATAAGGGACATGGGTACAATGCGTTTCCCATATGATGACAGCGGTGTTACCGAAAAATGATAATGTACACAAATGCACTCCCTTATATTCTTCCCAGCCTAAAAGATTGGTAAAAAGAGTTAACAGAAAGATTACTGGGAGTATACAACTTGCTGTTGCTAATAGAAGAGATGTTAAAGATCTTATCGAAGATAAGGTAAGGTCCTCCCATCACACAGCCCATTCCATACAGCATTTACAGGGATATTTTTTGGTATAGATTACGTTATGTAAATTACAATTGAATAAGCCCATTACGTTCATATGTTTTGTATCACAATTCAAGCGCACTTGGAACACTTGTAGTGTTTTTTCAGAGGAAGCAGCCCCCAGGCAGGCATAACCAACAGAGCAGCAGTTTCACCCAGTCCAAGAATTTTGAGGATTAAGGGCCATATGTTCTACTCCCATTTACAAACTAAAGATGTCTCATTTTACACTAGTGGGCTCCCCAACAATAATGAAATTTGTGATGCAACCTAATTACTATTTGGTCACATTCTAAAAAAAGTCCATTTACAGGAGTTTGCAAGATGACCTGTCTAATGCATATTGCCTGAAATGCAGGGATGGAGGTCTGCAAAGGACAGCAGACTTACATTCCTACATTTGTTTTGTCAAACTGGAAACCTTTTATTAAAAAAAGCAGCCCTTATTCATTAAATGAACTGATTAGAAAAAATATTTCCTGTTTGGAAGATTAAGAATCAGAAAGGGTCACAAATGCTGTTTTGCGAGTCAGTAAGACGGAGCTTCTAAGTCTGGACTCATTCATTAGCACATGGGCCCACAGACATTCTCCAAGCTCTCAGACATACATACACACAGACTAAGGGCCTGTTAGAAGGGCACACATCGCTATCTTTGCATTGGGCAACATACAAGAGGCCCAGTACAGTATAGGCGAGAGTAACAGTTGCAATTGCAATTTTGGAATTGTATTTCTTGAATGAAGACAACTCATTATCAATTATTTCTTTTTGTCTAGGTCAATGAAGATCAATTCGAATCAACAAGTGCCCGGAAACACCATGAGGAAGACCTTCTTTCTCATTGTGGCCTTTGCTGCTTTTCTTGGGATTGTCTTTGTGTCTTTTTACTACCATAACCCGAGTAAATGGACAGCTGCATACTCATTCCACCGTATTACCGGCTTCCATGAGGAACCTAGGACTTTACGGAATGAGTCGCATCTCCTCGCTGATGGGGCATGGACTGTAAATTCCATTGGTCGTCTAGGAAATCAAATGGGTGAGTATGCAGTGCTATATGCTTTGGCCAAACTCAACGGGCATCCAGCTTACATATTGCCAGAGATGTTCAACTGGCTAGCTCCAATTTTCAAGATACATCTGCCACAGCTGCACGAAAGTGTGGTCAACAAAATAAGGTGGAACAATTATTGGCTGCATGACTGGATGTCTGAGGAGTACAAGCACATCAGTGGAAAGTATGTGAGGTTGGCTGGCTATCCCTGCTCTTGGACCTTCTACCATCACATTCGAGATGAGATCCTCAGAGAGTTCACATTCCATGACTTTATCAAGGAGGAGGCCAATCTGTACTTGGAGTCATTAAAGGGCTCTCGGAAGAATGTAACTTACATCGGGGTTCATGTTCGAAGAGGGGACTATGTTAATACAATGCCCAACATCTGGAAAGGGGTAGTAGCTGATAAAGGCTACTTAGAAAAGGCTATGAAATATTTCCGAGACAAATACGAGGAGCCTGTGTTTGTAGTGACAAGCAACGGGATGCAGTGGTGCAAGGAAAATATTAACAACTCCAGAGGCGATGTCTACTTTTCTGGTGATAGCAATGAGTCATCGCCGGGGATGGACTTTGCCCTCCTCGCCCACTGCAACCACACCATCATGACCATCGGCACCTTTGGAATCTGGGCAGGCTACCTAGCGGGCGGAGAGGTGATCTACCTTGACAACTACACTTTGCCTGATTCGCCATTCCTCAAACTTTTCCACTATGATGCAGCATTCCTTCCTGAATGGATTGGGATCCCTGCTGACCTTTCACCTCTTTTGGGGAAAAAACCTTAAGCAGACGTTGATTGTGCGCAGCTACTGACTGGAGAGGGCATTCAGTTCTCAGGCATGCCTGGTAACCTAAGCTCAGTTATCTAGCATGCCTGCATACTTAGTTCAAGAGGCCCATTCTCTGGGAATGGTAACACGTATTTGAAATAATGTTTTTTAAACATTCTCTAACTTTGTTTTCAGAACAAAATTTAGTACTTTTACCTGTAGCAGGATGGGTTCAGGAGCTACTTGATAGTAGGAGCATCAGCTCAGTTACTAAGAGTCTGCAATTATGTGCAATTTTCATACGGTGCCATGGTATGCTGACTATCCAACTGCACCACCTTAACACCGCATGCTGTGAGTTTCAGAAATTCTTGGATACGTTTTGCCTATATCTTTCTTAAGAAGTACTTTTAAAGTTGACTTTTTTTTTTACAGTTTTTAATTTTTTTTTTAAACAATTAGGCTACGTTTCCATTAATTAAGAAATAGGGTCTGTATCATGGTCCCATTCTTTTTGCTGCACCGACTCAGAAGAGATTGTCATTTGCCTTTCCTTCCTCTTTAAAGCATACTTTAACTCTGAGGGGTAGATTTATTAAACAATGTGCAATGTAGTGCAGCAACACAAGTTGTAACACTGTGCTGTAAATAATAATAATACTCGGATTTGCATAGCCTGGCTAAACACACGTGAAGGTCTCTAGGCGCTTTTCTAGGTGCTGGGAGATTAAGTGATTTGCCCAGAATCGCAGAATGTTGAGGTGACGTCGAGACTCGATCATGGGTCTCCAAGGCTAAAGTTGGCAGCTCTGGCCATTACGCTGCACGCTCTCGCGGTTGTGCTGGAGAGAGAGCAGCGCATAGCCATATTTTCAACATATGGCGTGCTGCTACTCTCCTGCCCCGTGATGGTGCAAACACAAAGGGGCAGATCTATATTGGAGATGCGCCACTTTTACGCCGCCGTTGCGTCACTTTTGTGACGCAGCGGCGGTGTACACCCTGCGCCACGTTGCGCCATATTTACACCGTGACGCATCTATGGAGATGCGTCACGATGTAAAGCCCTGCGCCACGTAAAACCTGCGTCAGGTTTCACGTGGGCGTGTCGACAGAGGGGGGGGCGTTCCGTCGCAGGAACGCCCCTGAAAAGTGACTCAGTCAAATCTATAAGATTTGACTGAGTCACTTTCCCAACGCTGATGCGCCAAAACCCTGCGCCTGCTTGAAGCAGGCGTAAGGCTTGAAGCACCATGTTAGGGATAGGGTAGGTTGGAACGGTGCTGGAGTTGCGTCGCGCTTGCGACGCAACTGAAGCACTGCGCCAACCTTACGCCATCGGATGCGTCACGCATCTGTTAATTCCTGCGCCATGATGCGCCGCATTGTAAATGCGGCGCATCATGTGTGGCGCAAGGGTAAACTTGCGTGACGCATCATTCCTGGCGCATCCTTGCTGATTTGCAGGGATGCGCCAGGAAACATAAATCTTCCCCAAACTGCCTAGTGGCACGCACACATCATTATAAAGTGTTGATATCTCGGAGTTTGTCAGGAAGGTTAACATTTTGGTACAAATCATATGATTAGGCAAACTTTAATGCATCTCACACACTGGACGTGTGCTATACAGTGAGGCACACATGCAATGTAGGAAATGTTAAGAGCAATGAATAGAGTTCTACTACTTAACAGCTGTGTCACAGAGTTTTTTTATTCAATTGTTTTAGACAGGTATGACAATATTTGTAGGCCTGGGTTTGCCTTAAAATTCATGGTGGTAGAGCGGGGACATTCAAGTACTACCTAAGGAATGCTCCCTTGACACATTTTAGCACAAAGCAGTCCTATGCTATTGCACTACTTCAAGGCGCCTTTCCAGCATAAAAAATATTTTATAATGAAATGTAAATACTTTATCAAGACTTTGCTTCAATGTATGTGACTTTGTGGGAACACAAAGTATCGATATTCTGCCCCGAAAAATCTCTGAGTTGGTGCATGGACTGCAGTAGCCACGTGATGGTCACACATTTCCTTACGATCTTGATTCGTGATATTAAAAAGCAAGCTAGGCTTAGGTCCAGAATACTTTCGTGGCCTGATTAACCCCAGTGTAGCCTCATTGGACCGTCAGATCACCCTACTAAAGAGTCGCGAGCGTTTCCAGATCTCTCACACAATAGTCCTCAATTTCGGAGATATTTGGGCCAGCAGTCCAACTATCCCCATCCCTTGCCTTGCCTCAGTGCCTCTAGTTGTACTCGTGTGAAATCAGCACTTTTATAACGTTTTGAAAATATGTTCGTCACTTTCTGCAGAAAATCCTTCCTACACCTGAAAAAAAAGTATTTTGGCGCCAGCATAAAACATCCTTTCTGTTTGCAAGTGTATTTATTTAATTATGTTCTCTGAGACAGCCATCCAGTTTCGAAGTCTCAAGAACAACGTAGCACATCCAGTTTCACAATAAGCTCACGAGAAAATGGCACATTGAGTTTCAAGGCAACATTAACTTTGGCAGGAAAATAGCATGCCACGGCAGGTGCAGGGAGAATCACGTTAGGTGAAGTAGAAGGGCAAGCAAACATTTTGGCGACTTCAATTATTGGGAACTTTGCACAACCTCACTTGTGTGATGAAAAAAAATGTGCACAACCCATGTTTTGAACCCATCAACGTTTTAAGGTTTTAATACCAATATGGGAGTACAAATATTGATGATCAAATATTCATTTACTATTCACAACTCCACATTTACGTAGTCAAGATCCATATAAGTGGAGTTAACCTTAGTGAAACATGTACTTACCTTATTGATATATTGGTCACCCATATTTTTACTACGATATTATAGTAGCACAATATTAAAGACTCGGGCAGATTCACTATTTTTTCACAAAGCGCATAGCAACAGGCACAAATGCTGCGCTGCGTTGCTGAAAAGGGGAGAGGAGGAGAGCCCCAAATTTACTGAAGTATTGCACTCTCTGCCCCCTTTCCTGGCGCTGGCGCTGAAATCATCTGCCGTGTGCCGCGGAGGCACCTTTGCGCCATGATTGCAAGGGTGTCTTCATGACCCTAGCATAGGTTTTGTACTGGAAGGGTACCCTATGCATAGTGCGGCTTAAACCATTTCCCCTTATTTGTATGCATGCTTTACAGCACAGCGCGCCTACAAACTCGGAAAAGGAAGGAGAAATAAAAGCATTTCACATACTTGCACCAACTTCAAAAGGGCGCAGTTTTCTGATACTAAACCCTGTTTACTTTATTTAGTAAATTGGGTTTAGCACAGAGAAACTTGGGTGGTTGCTTGGGAATGCCCATGCTACACCCATGGTACGCCCCCTTGGCACTAAGTAATGCAAAGCAGCACTATGCGCTGGAAAGTAACTCAGAAAAGAAAGATCATGCCCCAATTTGCGTCACTTTTGTGACGCAATCATGGCGTAAAATATTAGTACCGATATTTAAAGATGATCAATAAGGAATCCGGTTGGAGTCTCAGCATCACAACATTCTGTGATTCCGGGCAAATCTCTATCTCACTGGGTCTAAAAAAAATCTGACCTTTTGTAATGTAAGCTGATGCTCATAGAACGCAATGGTTTGCCCTTGGTTAAAGTTCTTTCGATACAAAACTGCAAAATATATATATATAATTTTTGGGGGATCTCATCTTCTAAAACTGTTTACAAATACTAGTGAAACGTGTTATCTTTAGGTATCATACAGAATTCCTGAGTACAAAAGGGGGATTAGGGACCATTTTAATTTATTATGGGTGTTGGAACGCACTCGTATTTATTTAAGAGAGGACACACATTTAAATGGTGACTATGCTGTCATACACAAGAGCATAAGTGCTCGAGGTTTAAATGTTAAATAGTATTTGAATCTGGTTAATGAAATAATTTTATATTGTATTTATTTTATATACAAATGGAGGAATTTTAAATCATGTATTTTAAAACTGACTAGAAGGAAAACATCTAATCTATTTATTAGGATAATTCAAACCCTGCTGCAAAAACTAGTTAATCTAAATGGCCAATTCACTGGCACAAACCACGACCGACAGCATAACAAAAGTATTTTTGACTGCACACCTCAGGTATAATGGCAAATGACATTTGAGGTCAAAGATCCTCTGACCTATTTAGTGGTTCATCAATTCCAAAATAAAGAAAAAGTCATAAATTGGGATTGGGAAAATGATGTTTTGCTACCTCAATATCAGCTCTATTTAAATGGTGAATAGACTGTGTACTGTATGTGACTGTTCAAAATATATTGTTAAAATAAAAAGTGACCAATAAAGTAGGATATATTTGACAGCAACTAACTGAATGTGTTTGTATTTGACCTTATGTTCTTTGGGTAAATATATTGTTGATTGCAGTTTAAGCTACTGGCTTTACAGATGTATTTTTGGTTTTGTCATTGCTGATGACAAAAACCATTGAAAGAAGGCAGCCATCTTAGAATGGAAGGGAAAGAGCATCCCAAGATGGTCATCGTGCGTGAACTCACCTTTCAAAAGCTCAAATGCCATCTACAAATTATTTTTACTTTATTTTAAGAAAAAACATTCCAAGATGGCGGGCATATATATCTTCTTGGAATAATTTAGAAACCATTTACAGATACCACTATTGATACAAGAGAGGACAGCAGGAAAAGTGGTAAGGGGAGCAAGTGAGTGCTAGTGGTGTACTATTTAAATAAAGAAGGTGTGAGACCAGAAATGGGAAAGTCAGCAGGGAGAGAAGAGGGAGAAAGGGAGGGAGAGAAAAAATATATATATATAGAGAGAGAGAGAGCGAGAGAGAGAGAGAGAATGGGGCAGAGTATGATGGGAGAGAGACAGATATTTAAATAAACTGGGCAGAAGAGTGAGGGAGTGGGGACATTTGAAAGCAAGGCAAGAGAGCGAGGGAGAGAAAATAGTCCCTTATGCACTCCAATGCAAGGTCCTTATATCTGCGGTGGAATGATATAACTCATCCAATCAAAACATGCTTCCTAGGGAGGGTAAACATAAGAATGCAAAGGAAATGTGTGACAAAATGCCCCTTTTTGCATGTAAGCCCCAATTATTTTCTGAATTTAGCTACTGGTTTTTAGATTATGCATACTTATGCACTTCTGTATGGGTCCAGAGTATGTGTTTTACCCCGAGAACATATACAAATAGACCAATTCCTAATTGGCACAAATACCTTTGCTGTAAAGTCTTTCTGTTCCTTAGGCACCACCATTTGACTGGTGGTAACTGACTCTGACTTTTCCTAGGTTCTGCCTAACCAGGTCCAGGGCCAGTGCTAAGCTGAGAAACCCACTTAGAATGCAGTGAAAACACCTACATACACTAGGGTACACTATGGGTTAGGGTACCCCTATGATTGGCATGACCTCCCCTATAAGTCCCTACTGCATAATAGGGAAAGCGGGTTAAAACTACCCTTAAGTCCCTAGTATATAATAGGGCATGGCAATTTAGAGACCAGCAGACCTTTCTGCACTTGCATGTGTGTGTGAACTGCTGAGGCCTGAGGTCAGTTTAAGAGCAGCCCTATGTTGCAGGACTGGTCTTAGAATGTAAATGGTGCCCAAACTCGACTTTAGTGTTGGGACCACCTAACAAATAATACAATACAATATATTAGCATATTACATACCCCCAGGGTCTTCCTTAGGTGTCTCAGTGGTGGGGGTCAGGTACCTATAAGGAGGACTCTTATAAAATAGGTTTTATATGCTTTGGGTTTAGTGAAATTGTACATATCACTTTCCACATTGTACTAAAGTGTTTCCCAAAATTGACTTTTGTGCAAAGAGCACTGTGGAGTGAGGATCTGCAATGTTTTTACATATTCAGAACCACTAAAGTCTCCCCTAGGTGTTCCAGGGGTGGGGGTTGTGTATATTTAGGCAGGGTCCTTATAAAAGATTTTTTATAAGCCCTAGTGTTGGAGAAATTTCCTAGTTCATTTTCCCCATAGCTGATTCCCAGCCACATAGGTTAATATGGCAAGAAGTTATTAATGTATATCTGCCACCAGGAAACACCAAAAATTATCATTCAAGGACTTAGTAGAATGATATTGATAAATCCAACAATATGCTATTGTTGAATGTATCCCAAAATGTACAGCCAAGAAGTTAACTCCCGTCAGGAAACACGGAAAATATCTTTCGAAGACTTAGTAGAATGGTATTGATAAATCCAGCAATATGCTATTGTTGAATTTATCTAAAAACGTACAGACATGAAGCTATAACACATTTTTGTCTGTAAGCCAAAATTCAGTCTTTCATTGATCTGCTCTGATTAGTCAGAGGTAAGTGGATTAGCCAGGCTGCTTTGATGAGGCGATAAGTAGCCCCTGGTGAAAGAGCCATTCTGGGAGGAGAGGGTCCTGCTGCATAGGAATGCCAGAGCAAGCAAGGGAGATGGGTACTTATTAAGAGGGCTGGCATTGATCCCATTAGGATGTCACATAAAATAATAACAGAAAAGTCTACTGAAATAAACTATTGTCTACAGATGGGGGTTTCTTCAACCGTGTTGGAGGATAATTTCAATCATATTATCAGTTCTATTAAAACTAATTTGAAGCGCCTCCTGTATAACATTCAGGAAATCAACAGAGGATGGTTTAACCAAACCTGTACCAAGAACTCATGGCTATTAAAGCAGGATTCATGTCATTCACCGCAGGACATTGTGTTTGTTAAATCTCTTCATCAACAATATAAACAGGCCCTTGCTGCTAGGGAGAAAATACTCCAGATTGCAGCATGGAACAAACTGGCTCACGCGGCAGAAACTAAGGACACCCAGTTATTTTGAGACACAGTGAATGCACGATTTGAAAAATGAAAATATGGCAGAGCTTTTTTCCCCTGTATCTTGTGGCCCTTGGGTGGCACACTTCTCTGAATTTTTTAGACAGAGTGTTAATGATGTCAAAAATGAAGTTTGCGGAATGATTCTTCCATTGGAAATGACTAACAAAGAGGTTACTTTAGCTCTACGCTCTAGCGCCGGGAGACGAGCACCTGGACCTGATGGGGTCCCAGTAGATGTTTTTAAATCTGCTACCGAACTCAGGGGGCCTATCCTCATGACAGTGTTTAATGCAGCTGCCGTCGACAAGATTCCACCCTCTTGGGGAGTTTCAATAGTTGTACCCATTTATAAAAATAGTGACAATGCAGATCCCAAAAACTATCATCCTATTTCTCTCCTGAACTCATCAGTGAAAGTAACGAGTAGAGTTTTATTATTAAGGTTGGAGGAATGGGCTCAAGAACAATCTATCCTATCCCCAGCAAAGTATGGTTTCAGAAAGCAGGTGGGAACTATTGAACAATGTTTAAATTTGGAGCTGCTTATTGGAAAATATAATAGAGCTGGATCATGAAATCTTTGTTTTGCTGATTTAAGCACCACTTTTTATTTGGTTTACTATAATCTGCTTTGGTCAACATTGATTTCTTTAGGTGCACCATGGCCAATCATTGGGTTTCTCTCTTGTTTGTAGGAGAATCTATCTACAAAAGTTTGCTTTGGACCCCAGGGTGAGTGCTTGCCTGCATTTATAGTAGGGCGAGGCATTTGATAAAGTTGTGTGTTAGCCCATTTACTATTCTCTCTATTTATTAATTGGATGGAAATTCATTTGAAGGCCCTGCAAGCTCATGCCCTCTGGGCTGCCTGGCCTCCTATTCTAGGACTGCTATATTCTGAAAATGCTGTTCTTTTTTCAAGGACTCAGGTTGTCTTACAAAGATTAATGACTGCTTTTGGGACTGTATATCATCTAAGAAAATGGTGATTAATAAATCCAAAATATTAACAATGGTTTGTGGGCCCAAGCACAAACAATATAGAATCTTTTGTATTTATAATACCCTTATTGTTTCAGTAAATTCATTGTGTTATCTGGGTGTTTTATTTACAGGTAATGGATCCTGGAGTTAACAGATTTTAAACACCAAAGCTAAAATAAGCAGGATTACACAAAGGAATTTAAAATTGTCATCTAAATTTGGTAGCCCGCTCATAAAGGAAATTGTTAAAATTTACAAGGCTAGAGGGGTATCCACTGCCACATATAGGGGCGGTCTCTGGGGCTATGCCAATTGTACTGCCTTGCAAGTGGAGGAAGACACTTTTTTAAAACAGCTACTTTGCTCTATTTCTGTTCCAACCATGATTGTCCAAACTGCATGTCACCCCAGGTATGGAAACACATGGAGAGAAATATTGCCTTTCAGCGGGAAATGGTATAGTCCAAAGCTCTGTTTTTAGTATAAAATCAGGTCCTTCAGCAGTCATATCACTGAAAATACAAGGTCTGAAAAAAATAATATTGTCTAAGGGGGCTCGTGAAAGATAATTTCTATGGACTGGAATCTAGCGAATGCTAAAGTGATTCTGGTATTTTACTGACCTCTGCTGGTCGGTTTCTATCAAGAAATTTGAAGAGAGGCAATTGCCAGAAAAATTTGAAAAAGAAAGTCCCTCCGCAGAAAGCAATTCTGGTATTTTATTGACCTCTACTGGTTGTTTTCTATCAAGACAGTTAAATAGAGGCAGTTGAACAGAAAAAAAAGTCCCTAAGCAGAAGCTGATCTCCAGAGCCCACAAAGTACATACACATATAAGTATATAAGTATCCCTCTGACAGATCGTACGGCTCAAAAATCATCAACTAAATATTCAGATAATAGAGCTTGGTATAAAATAGAAGCAGAGGAACTGAACACATTTCTAACCTCTACTACTACCCCAACACCTAGCAATCTGGATGAGGCAACCAGATCATATACTAGATGGTTGGAAGTGGCAGGGAATGAACTGGCACCTATAAAACGCCGTCGCAATACTAGACAACAACCTTCCTCCCCTCGGTATTCCAAAGAATTGAGGGACCAAAAGTTGGCCCGCAAACTCCAGGAAAGAAACTGGAGGAAGGGATACAAAGATGAGGACAAAAAGGAATACAAAGCCAGATTGGCACACTACAAACAGTTGCTGAAAAGCGCAAAACAAAAATATTTTTTAAATAAAATCAACTCGGCCGAAAACTCGTCCAAGGAACTTTTCAAAATAGTAAACTCCTTAGCACACCCCCGTGTACAAAATATCTCGGCAACCCAAGAGCTGTGTAATAAAATCGCTAAATTATTTTTCGAGAAAGTTAATTGTATTTCTTCAACCTTCTCAGTCTCCTCTCCTAAAATGGATCACGATTTGGCTAAAGACCAGATGAAATCATTTCTCGAGGCACCACAGCTAAAAAACTTTGCCCCCTTAACAGAGTCAGACACCTATAATTTACTGGAGAAAGTGAAGTCTGGCTCTCCTTATGATCCCTGTCCATTTACTGTAGTAAAAAGGATAGCAGAGACAGTCTCTCGGACACTGACTCCCATTATTAATACAATATACCTAGAAGGATACTTTCCCAAAGACTGGAAACATGCATCAATCCTAACCCTTCTGAAGAAACACAACCTGGATGCTAATGATCCTAACAATTTTAGACCAATATCCAGATTTCCACTCCTGGCAAAAATAATTGAAAAGAATATGAATGCCAAACTCAATAAATTTCTGCAGGATTACCAGGCCCTTGACCCAACTCAGTACGGGTTTAGAGCGGGCCACAGTACAGAAACGTTGCTCCTGAAATCCACAGAAGAGATCAGGACCATCCTGGACCAAAGGGGGAAGGCCATATTGATTATGTTGGACCTGTCCTCAGCATTCGACACGGTCCATCATATCTTGCTGATGGACCGATTGGATGAGCTAGGAGTCAGGGGTAAAGCTTGGAAGCTCATTAAATCATTTCTAGCTGACAGAATGCAAACAGTGGCCTTCTGTGAATTTGAAGCCGAATCCTTCTCCTTGCCCGGTGGGGTACCGCATGGTTCATCTTTGAGCCCAACAGTTTTTAATGTTTACGTATCTTCACTAGCACCCCTAATTGAGTCCTTCGGCTTCACCCTGACTTCCTACGCGGATGATACCCAACTTGTGGTGACCTTACTACCAGACGATGTTCAGGAAACAACGTCATGGTTGCGGGACTGCATGCAAGCCGTAGGGAGTTGGACGGCCCAAAACTGCCTGAAACTTAACTCTGGGAAAACAGAGGTGGTGTTGTTTGGCAACAACCCCACCTTCTGGACTCCTAAATGCTGGCCTGAAGACATGGGTCCCCTACCGACTCCCATTAGGAAGGCGAAAAATCTTGGAGTCTGGATAGATGATAAATTAAGTTTCAGGGACCAGGTCAACACAGTTATATCATCAACATCATATATCCTGAAACCTTGCAAAAAATGATGCCGCTTCTTCCAAAAGACGCACAACAAACAGTGGTCACTGCACTTATAATGTCCAGATTGGACTACTGCAACAGCCATTATCTCACGATCCATAAAGGATCAATGAATAAACTACAGATTTTGCAGAAGGCAGTGGCCAGGCTGCTTACTGACACACCAAAGTACGAGTCTATTACAGCCAAAATAAAAAAGCTCCACTGGTTGCCAGTCAGGAAACAGACCCTATTTAAGTCTCTCTGTCTGGTTTTAAGGCTCTTCAGGGAACCGGACCTGAATTCCTAAAACAACGTCTCTGCTGGTACACACCAAACAGAGCACTGCGCTCTTCGGACGCTAAACTAGTGAGGGTACCTAGGGTTAAAAAAGCCAACTGGGGCGGCAGAAGCTTCGTTGTTAATGCGGCTAAATCCTGGAATTCTCTTCCGTTATCCATGAGAAAAATATCCAATCTCATGGCCTTCAGGAAAGCATTAAAAACTTGGCTTTTCTAAAACTCTCACACTCCTCCAGCACACAGCAGGCCTTCACACAGCGCCAGGATATCTTCGGGTAGCAGTTGCGCTCTACAAATACCACTATCATTAACATTAACATACTAAAGTATATAAGTCTATTCTAAAGTATGTATACAAGAGGTCTTGAATGCTCGACCTAAAAACTTTCTAAAACTGTTATCTTTACACTTGAAAGCAATTGACACTAGTAGCTGCAAGTAAGCAAGCAATGCATTGTTGTAGGGAGCTGCACAGGTAGCCAGGAGAGAGTGCATCCAAGGTCGCGCACTAGTCCATAGCATGACCTGACTCTATGAGGTAACCTTCCAACCGTGTCCTAAATCAGGACACAGCACTTCGCTCTCTGCGATATTCGGGTGCACAGTTATCAGTGATGCATTGAGGCCCTGGCAGCACTGTTGCTACCATTGCATAGGAAGGCTCAGAGAGTGACCCAGTCTGAATTCACCACATCTGTCTTCCCCTCCAAAATGAGAGAGGCGGGGAGGAGAGAGGCTGCTCGATTAATCTGGGTTCTCACCCGGATACCGCCAATTAGCATGCAGCATCTAATTGCTAGTGCTTCCCCAGCCCATGGGTACTGACATTGGTACTGACAACATTCCCAGGAGGCAAAACATTTTTTCTGTGATGTGACTGAGGGCCACATTGATGCCAGCAGGGTGGCGGTGGAGGCGGGGAGGGGGGAGAATGGGAAAGGTGGGTGATTGGGAGGCAGGGGAAGGGTTTGATGCTGGTAAGAAGGGTGTAGGGGAAGGGGAAGGGTAGTGTATTCATCCAGTGGCTAAACTGCACAATGTGAAACCAGAAAGCCTGGGATTAATCCCAGCTTCCTCATTTTGCATTTTGCCAAACTGTGTGATTGTATGCAATTGTAAGCAAAATCTATCACATATAGTGCATGTTTGGTGCTGTCAAGGGTAGGTAGATCTGGAAGATACAAAACCCATCTGACCTGTGTGGATCATACTGGGAAGGTAGGTCTCTAGACGGATCTCCAGGATTTTAGCCATAATTGTGGTGTCTATGTGTAAGAGTGAGATGGGCCAGTGGGATTGGCACTGGGTTGGAATTTTATCTGGTTTTGTGATCAGTGCTGTCATTGCCTCTGCCATCATCGGGGTCAGCCTGCAGGACCGGTATATTTGGTTGTAGACCTCAGTTAGTAGGGGCCATAGCAGTGGGCACAGTGCTTATAGAATGCGTCTGTGGGGCCTTACCTAGTTTTAAATGTTTTATGACTGTCAAAACTTCTGATTCCAAAATTGTTCGCCAAGAGAGAGCCTGCTTTATTACCTCCCTCGTAGAATTGGGTACCCGATCTGGCTAAGATGTAATTGGCCCTGTCATATTCCAGAGAATGAATGTGACTGCAGACTGTGTTAAGATTCCACCGGAGTTTTTTAGAGTCTTTCCTTTTATGAAGTTGCTCTGCTCAGAAAAAATCAACCTTGAGTTGGAGAACCTCGACCTCTCTCATCCACTTAAATCGGCTTGCCTCCAGTCATGGCTCGTGCAGGTAAGCGCGTGGAGGGTGCAGGGTGGTAGGTGATGAATGTATGCCGTTACAACGAATTTCGTTTCAACGCATGCCTTTACCACGCATGCGTTACAACGGAATGATATTTCCACGCATAACCTTTACAACGAATATTCCTTTACCACGCATACTTGCATGGTAATGGAATACTCTTTGTAAAGGTTATACCCCTCCCCTGTACCCTTACGTGATTCCCCTTCCCCCAATACTTTTATAATCACCCCTGCCCGTTACCCTCAATCTATATTTATATATTTTAAATTTATATTCTCCTTACCTCTTCACGTCGTCTCTTCTTTCTTCCTTGTTGACGTTGTACGTCTTAAAGTGGAAGCGTCATTCCCTTTCACCTAAAACAACGTCGATTTCCTCCACTTCCCCACGTTATTTCAGGTTCTTTTGTTGGGGCCCCCTTTCTTTTCTCACTTTTTATTTTTTAATTTTGGGGGTAGACCCCCCAATCCCCCTTTTTTGCCTTTAACTCACGTCTTCGCCGACACTAAAAAAGGACTTAATGTGACGAGGAAGAAGACGTTCCAGTCCAGCTTGCGTGCTATAGACGTTCGTGGAAGGAATACGCGTTGTATAGATGTTTACGCGGTAAGTGTACCGTTGTAAACGAAACGCGTGGAAATGCCTTCGTGGTAAAGGATGTTTCCCGTAAGTGACAAATGACCGAATAGGGTAAATAAATAAATAGAACCACTTATCTTGCGCTTGCTCCATTGGCGAGTTGGTGATGCGGCGAGCGCAAAGTAAGTGGTTTCATTTGTTTATTTTCTTTTCCCTATTCTGCCGATTGTCACTTGCACCCCCACACCTATGCCCTGCCCCCACCCCGCCTCAAGGCACTTACCTGCATGGGCTGCTACTGCTTGCATCTCTGATGAACACTCACTTCACCACTGATTTCAGGACGTCCCACGCCATTTGGGTGCTCCCCTCTTCCCCCCCATGATTGAATTATTGGTATTCTTGTTTGGAGGTCATTATCTTATGTCATACCACTGGATCTCTCAGGGGAGAGTCATTCAGTCTCCAGGCACCACGCTTACCGGTCAAGATGGGGTTAGTCCAGGACAACCACAGCTGAATAGGGCTGTGGTCCGAGACTGTCATTGGTTCCGGAGACACATCTTCTACTTGGGGCAGTAGCCACTGATCTACCAACAGGTAATCAGTCCTAGCATAGGTGTTTGGGCAGCTGAGTAGTGGGAATAATCCATCATCAATGGGTGCCGATATCGCCAGGCATCGGTCAGGCCCAAATCATGGAGGAAATTTCTGCCAGCTTCCGAAATGTTTGAGTATCACTCACCCTCTGATGCGACTTGTCATCGTTAGCGTACATGATGCAATTAAGGTCACCCCCAATGAGGAGAGGGCGGTCGGAGACTCCAGCCATCTTTTGCACTAAAGGTATTGAGAATGCCTCCTGGCCAGTGTTCAGGCAGTAAATGTGAACTATCATGATAGAGATGCCCTCCCAGTCCCCTAGTAACAATAGCCACCTCCCCAAGTCATCAGTCAGGATCGTTTGCTCACGGAGTCTAACGGGGTCCCTAAATAGGATTGCTGTTTTGGTGGGGGCCGGGGCTTGATATTGGAGCAGAAAGATTCTATTGCGCAATCGGTGCTGATTCCCTTTGGGGAGGTGAGTCTCTTGAAGACAAATGTCCGCCCCAGACCTCTTCAATTACACCAAAATGCTACGCCTTTTTGTAGGGCTAGTGAGGCCACAGACACTATATGTTAGAGCCCATAAAGTGGTAGTTATAATCATGGTGAGTTAGTGGGTATGAATAACTGCAGTGGGGCTCTTGCACCGCAGTGTGGGTAAGTGGGTCCGTAAATGCCTGTCATGTGGGGTGGTGTTGTAACCCTCTCTGTTCCTCAACCAACCCAAAAACAAGAAAAATGAACTAACACCAAAAATGAGTGTTGAACAGAGAAGATCCTGCACTGGTGCAGAGGTCATATCTGTCTCAGATCCTGGGCCTGCAGGGAAAGTACATTCAAAGTCTCAGAGGGTTATCACCTTGTGTGTGTGTCCAGGTGGTTCTCCCCTGGTTCCCAATCCCCTCCTCGGCAATCATAGGTGATGAGTATTTGCCATGCGTTTGTATGCTCCAATTCTATTTGGTAATGAAGGGTGAGTTGCCGCTCATCCGGTGTGTCCATGGTTGTCAGAGGACCCAACCCTTAGTCTGACAAAACTGGGACAGGAGTATCTCCTTGTTGGCCTCTATCTCCTCATTATCTAGCCTCCGAGACTGGCGTTTCGTGCCATCCCCAGCCTCTGGGACCCTGGTGATTTATTGAGTGAAATCATATTCAGGAGGTTCCGGGGCACCTCCGGAAAGTTGATGACCTAGTTTTACCTTCACACTGGAAGAGAAATCTGAAGTGGTGACCCCATATGTATTTGATCTCTGCCGATCACAGAAAGTCTGTGGAAAGTCTGATAGGTTTAAAGGATGTGCATTTAGCTAAAGGGATCAGTGACAAATCCTGAAAATGTTGTAGTGTGGCACCATTAAAGGAGACTTGCCTCGCAGGTTTGAAACATGAGAGACTCTTTGTCCTCGAAGAAATGGACCTGTGTGAACATATCTGGCAGTGGGGCTCCAGCCTGGTGCCTCGGGCTACTCTGTGGGTATTATCTAAGGGATTGCATCGGTGAGTCGGGTCCTCCAGCATTGCCCCGAAGAGGTTTTGGACATACATGGGTAAGTCCGCACATTGAACTTCCAAAAGGATGCCGCAGATGCAAAAAAAATTCCGGTGTGATCTATTCTCCAGATACTCACATTTATCTTGGAGTTGCTGGTGGTGGGTTTTCAATAGGAGCATCCGTTGTTGGAGTTTCTCGCAGTCCACCTCTTTGTGTAGGCCCCTGTCTACTTCTTACTCTCTAGAGCCCAATTCAGAGACATCTCAGTGCAGCTCCTACAGACCACCATGTAGATCAAACTTGAGCATGAAAAATTAATCCTTTAGGTCTTGAAAAGCTGCCAAAAGAATGTCTTTGGTTATGTTTGAGTTCGCCAAGCACCCGTGGTCTGTGCAGGTAACAGCTGTGGGGTAGGTTAGGGTGGATGGGGGGATTCCGATGGACGATGGCAAATTATTTATTTATTTAATTTTCCCTCAGCATCGTCCCTCGAAATCCCCCCCAACCTGGCCCACCGCTGTTACCTGCACAGACCGCGGCTGCCGCCAAGATGGGCTCCTGATCACTAGCACTGTGGGAGAGTATGCCTATTTTGAGGAGTTCCCCATTGGCTGGTGGGCGGAGGTCTGCTGTAGATTGAAATGAATGGAGTGTCTTTCTTGCCCCTACTCCCCATCATGGTCAGAGCTGATGGGCTAGCTGACGCCCTGGAGTTTGGTGGCATATGTGTAGTGTCAGATATTATACACCCCTTAGCAGGTGTCGGGGAGGGCGTAGGTGCTTCCTGTGGGAGGTTGGCCAGATGGTCCCTTGCCAACACTCAGGTCTCACTCCCAATGCGACCCATCCAATGCGGTCCCAGAGGCTCAACCCGAACAGTGGTCGGTGCTCCCATGGAAGTACTGCTGAGAGGGAGGACTTTGGGTCGAAAGTGCCGTGCAGGACCTGGTGTGAACCAGGGGGTAAATGTGCATCACTGTAAGGGCCAGGGTGCCAGGAAGGAGTGTATGGTAAGACTCTGTGGTCTCCAGGAAACCAAATGCATGGTCTGTGGCAAACTGCTAGATGGTGGGTTCACCACAGCTGCGCAGGCATCTCCTCTCGCTGAGCTCACCTCACAATGTCTCTGCTGACTTTCTCACTGGCGGATGTACTGCGGAGGTCTCTCTGGCATGCCCCCAGCTCAGCTGTAGGGTCCTCTGTGGGAGCCCGGGAGCACTAAATCTCGTCCTGCGCAGTCACACACTAGCCACAATCCCCCTTTTTTTGCTGCTTAAAGCACCCCTGGGGGCAGAAATCACCACACTTGCCGCCGGGTGCAATCTTCCCACAGTCGGCAGGTCTCCGACTCTGGTCCTGGGAGCCGGTCTGCTCGCTGCTTGCACGACTGCGCGGCTCCACATAGGTTTCTTGCCACGGCCACACCACCTCTCTTTCCACTCCAGACAATCTGGCAAAAACGGGAATAAAATATGTCAATTCTCTGCAATAAGTTATACGTTAGAAGCTTGGCTTTTCAATCAAAATCATTTTACGTACTGGGATTTTTGTAGTTTTGTAGTTTCAGCAAAACATACAAATACCAGAAATGCAAGGTGCTGTTGACTAAATGGCCAACACTGACTGTGTCAAGTAAATTGTGGCTAATTGGCAGTTATGTCTGTGCTTGCTGCAGCAGCCCTATTCTTTGCTGTTTCTTTTTGTGACCTCTGTGCATACACACTGAGGTGGACAGAAGTAGGTAGCTATGAGTGAATTGTTAGTATTCAGTGCTCTCTTCACAGCTGCTGCACAAGGTCTACAAGTAGGATGAAATTTCATCTTATCTTATGTAGGTGCAGATCAGGTGCCACAGAGCAGGGACGTACTGCATTACTCCTGCCTTTCAGCTCGAGAGACACAGGTCAGAAGGAAAAATGGGGGTAAAATGCTTAATAATAATAATAACGGCATTTGTAAAAGCGCGAACAGCTACCTCAAGGAGATGTGTGCCGGTGCTGAAGCAAGACAGAAGTGCGAGCAACAAGAACTACTCACGCTAACCTAGTCCTTCGGTTCTAGGCTAAAAAGCCAGGTTTTCAGTGCTTTCCTGAAAAATGGCTCAGATTCAATCTGCCGCAAAAAGTTAGGCAAAGCATCCCATTGCTTAGAAGCCGCAACCATGAATGATCCCCCTCCAATCCGCGCCTTCTTAAATCTCGGAACACATAATAGGTTTAAGGAATGAGATCTCAGGAGCCTACTCTGTTTATAGCTACATAAGCGTTGCTTCAAATAGCTCGGGCATTTACCATGTAAGGAACGAAAAGCAAATGTCAGGGCCTTAAATTCAATTCTCCTGGCCACGGGCAACCAGTGGAGTAACTTAATGTGTGGAGAGATATGATGGTGGTAGGGTACTCGCCTAATCATTCTCGCAGCCGCATTTTGGACCATTTGCAGTCTTTTAATCAAATATACAGGTAAGCATACATATAGACTGTTCGCATAGTCCAATCTGGCCATCACCGTGGCATGTATGACCACTCAGCGAGAGTCCTCAGGTAATAAAGGGATGAATTTTCTTAAGCTTTTCAGTTTGACAAAGCAGGTCGTAGACACCTGCATGATCTGAGCTGAAAGCGAGAGATCCGTCTCCCATTTGACCACCAGATTTTTAGTAGACTTTGCCGGGGTGGGTGGAGGACCCATTTCCTGCGGCCACCATAGGTCCGCAGGCGGCAGGAGAGTATTTCCAAAGAATAGTACCTCCGTTTTCTCGGCGTTCAGCTTCAATTTGTTGTTATTCATCCATAAAGAGATATCTGTCAAGCAACCCTTAAAGTTCTTAAAGGCATTGTCCGCTTGATCTTTAAAAGAGAACACCAACTGGGTGTCATCGGCATAAGAAATAGCCTTCACACCCCATTTGGCTATGAGCGAAAACAGCGGGGCCAGATTGATATTAAAAAGGAGCGGGCTGAGTGCTGATCCCTGAGGGACTCCACACCAGATCTGCTTGCATTTGGATTTGTGTGTTTGCAGGGCAATCTGTTGTGACCGGTTAGAGAGAAACGAGTTCAGCCATCTCAAAACCAGCCCCCCCAAGCCAATATCCTTGAGTCTATGTAGCACTATTGCATGGTCTACCCTGTCGAATGCAGCGGACAAGTCAAGGAGCACCAGCATTGCTGATGCCCCTGCGTCCACTGTCATTCTTATTGATTCTGATACCTCCAGGAGGGCCGTTTCGGTACTGAAGCCCGATATGAACCCAGATTGGGTATCATGCAAGATGCCAAATTCCTCAACAAACGAGGATAGCTGCCTTTGTACCCACTTCTCCAGCATTTTTGTGGGGGCTGGGAGAAGAGAGATAGGGCGATAATTGCTCAAATCACCAGGCACTCCTTTACGTTTTTTCCGGAGAGGTAGAACAATGGCGTGTTTCCACGACTCAGGGAAGATGCCAGTTGTTAAGGTAGTGTTCCAAATGTAGATCAGCATCTTTACTGTAGAATGAGCCACTACCTTCCATAGTTTCGGGGGGCAGGGGTCCTCTGGTGAACCAGATTTGCAGCTAAGAATCAGAGTCATTCCGTCTTGCAGCGTAATCGGAGAAAATTCGCTGAGCGTGGCTTGTGAATGGTTGCTCTCAGACATGTCAGTTTTAATCGTTGTCACATAATCCGCAAAGGCGTTATAAATGATTCGAATTTTATTATCAAAGAAGTCGTCGATGTTCGTACAAAGTAAGGAAGAGGATTGGGCTTCAGTTTGCATTTCTTGAGGCTTAAGGAAAGCATTCACAACCTTAAATTATTCCCTACTTGAGTTCGCTGCTGACTTAATGCACTTAGCTATGTATTCTCTTCTAGCAATTTTTATACTTTTGTGCAGCTCTTTAAGGGCTTTTTTGTATGCAGCTTTAGCTATCTCACCATAGTTAGTACACCACTGGCATTCTAGACGCTTACATCCACTTTTGTCCAGTTTGAGGGCTTCAGAAAACCACGGGGACGATGGCAGTTGCCTGATTTAGTGAGTCTGGACGAAGCCACAGTATCTATTGCCGTAGAGATCCAGTTGTGAAATTCCAAAGCCTCAACATTAGGGTCAAACGTCCATGGAGGTGGGCTCTCCTGAAGAGCTGGTCCTAAATTTTCTACCGTAAGCTTCTTCCAATTCCTTTTTCGGACCATGCGTGAGCAGGACTGCTGCCTTTCTTTACCCAGGCAGTTTGTAAAAGGGATCAAATAGTGGTCTGACCAGACCACCTGGCAGGGAGCTTTCGTACTCAAGGATGGCAAGTTTGTAAACACAAGGTCCAGGGTGTGCCCTGCCTTGTGAGTCGGAAGTTTTACCTGCTGAACCAAATTGATACCGGCAAGAGCAGCTTCCGGCTGAGCAGCCTGGGTACAATTCGGGTTATCCCCATGAAGGTTGAAATCCCCCAGTATCGTAAAATTAGCATATGCCAAGGATTTCTGAGCTATATAACTGCACACTTCTGAAGTGGCACTAGCTGCGCAGTCAAGGGGTCTATAGATCAGGAGTCCTGAAAGTGAAATGGAGGGGCCAATTTTTAGGCAAAAGTTTAATCCTTCCATCGCGCCTATTTTAGGCATCCCTGAGGACTCAACTTCCCATGAGTCTCTAAATATAATCGCCACCCCCCCTCCTCTTTTGGACCCCTCCCTATGTGCACAGCAGATTTTAAAGCCAGGGGCAATAGCCAAGGCAATTGCGGGTGTGGCATCCTCCTTAAGCCATGTTTCTGCTTCATAGCCTTCCCTACTACTGGCAACCGTGTGCTCTGTCATACTCTCGGGAGCCCATAGACAGTTCGCACAGGGGCTGGGATACATGTCAAAGCCAATGTTAGTGTCAAGCATACCTACGCAGGGTTTACTTTGCAAGGACAGAAGATCGTTTATGGACCATCTAATCATGTCATTTGAGGCACAACGGACAGCGTGGCAGGCACTGGTCGCTGTCCGGACGCAGACGGGCTTGCCTTTGGCGCACCGGCGGCGCGCCCGCTGCGCGGCCTGCAGCTCATAAGAATTAAATACATACACCCCCGGAAGTGAGGAGGGCAGGAGGAAGAGCTATGTCCCTCCACGCAATCAGTCCTAAAGACCGTGGTGGACCGGGGATCGTAGGGCCCAAAAGTGCAAGGTGCAAGAAGATTTTCAGGTACGAGCAAAGCACCAAACATAATTTTTTTTAAAACACAGTTTCTTTAAAAAAGAAATCAAGTTAAAATATCAGCATGAGCATTTTTAGCGGCGCGCGCAATCTATTTCAGCGCGGCCGGCAGCTCATGAGAATTAAATACACCCCCCCCCCCCCCCCGGAAGTGAGGAGGGTGTCAAACACATTTTTTTTTAAAACACAGTTTCTTAAAAAAAGAAATCAAGTTAAAATATTAGCATTCTTAGCGCTTACATTCCAACTGGTACATGTTTTCGCCAGCGTTTAGTGGTGTAGGTGAAGATTACTGGGATATGTGCTCTAAGAGCTGCTTTCTTGTAGCCTTGAATTTCTTGTCATTGGTAGTGACTCATGTCCTGTATGTAAGAACAGAACTGTCCTGCATGAAGCATGCTGCTATTGATGGAATTCCATCACCAAACAGTACGACCATCCAGGCGATTCACCAACACGTCCTTGTTTACTCTTGTAAATATTATTAGTTCCTGTTCTAAATCAAAAAGCTTTTCTCTTGTTAATTCTTTTTTAATTTCGAGGCTTATTTCAGAAAGCATTTTTCCTTCTCTTCCTTCTCTTCCTGTCCTCTCAGTAGGTTCGGCTAGAGACAGCTTGAGCTGTTTTGCTAGTCTGATTTATTCCCAAAAGCATAATCAAGATACATGCATATATATTCAGCGGTCTTGTTTGTTCTATTTTACAGTATGAAACTTGTCTGCATCCAACTTGGGTCATCTCAGAGGCGCTTAGATACTGAACTTCCTAAATTGATAACCTCCCACCACAGTCATGGGCGTAATAAAGTCACTGAAGTTCAGGGGGTGCGAATCTCAGATTTCCCATCTATAAATCAGTGGGCCTTAGGGTAAATGTGTGAGGTGACCAAGGTTCGGGATGGACTGTTCCCATGAGAAGAAGGGTCAGTACTGGTTTCCATTAGGTGGAACTCTTTGGCTGATTTAGAGGTTGAAGGACAGATACTCCTTTGCAAATGCACTGGAGTACTATGTCCACCAAACTCAAGATCTGCCCAGGAAAGTTTGAGCTCGGTAGACTGCAATTTGTACGCCAATGGAGTATAAAATTCCTTCAAGGGGCCAACAGAGTAGGTGCCATTAGCAGAAAGTCATCAGACCGCCCAACCTCATCATCATCAAATATATGTATTTCGTGGTTTCACCCCATAAAACACACAATAAAATATAGTTCATTATACATAATGAAATCAAATTGAAGAGAAACACAAAATAACATAGCATAGCATCTTGTTAATTTTTTGAGGGTACCACAAGGACTGCTCATTTCGTGGCATCCTTACAAAATATACAAATTACGCAATCCATAGCACATATGCATAAAGTGCTGACATAAATTATAAAACCATTTTAAAAGTTTGAATAGTCAATGACTTCAAGTTTGACTTATTTCGTCTATATTTCACTGGGAGTCTCGCAAGTTACCTGTACTCTTCCTCAAAATCCATGCAGAATGTAAGAATTTGCTCACTTCGAGTACAAAATATCTATTTGTTTCGAATCTAAAAATTGTGTATACCACTTGGTAGTTTCTTATGCAAATTCACTCGTGCCTATGTCTACGATAGGCATAGAAGAAGAATGGTACATGCCCAATGCTCTCGTTGATGTTGCTATAAAAAATCAAAGTGGAAATGGTATCTGAAATGAAATGCCATTTCGAAGAAAAAGCTTTCACAGGTAGAATACCAAACTTAAATCTGACACAGAGGCTCTTTGCAAACGATAAGAATACCCTAATCGAGAAAGCTTTCAAGCTTAGGAAAGGGCTTATGGCTATAAAACGGATGAGTGTGATTCCCTCTCTTAATGGATTGAAACTGATGTTCCCCATTAAAGCCCCAGTATCTCTTGAATAAAGTACTTTTTATTGATTTCCCAATGGTGGGGGGGGGGGATCAGCCCACAATGACTGGACTCCCAGTTTAGTAGCCAATGATTTCACATGTTGTAGCCATCATTTGTTTAAATTGGTATCTAATTTTATAATTTTGGCAAATTTATCTCTATATGGTTCCAACATCATTTTGAGACCACGGGGCATCCTGCTTAGCGTGACTTTGCACAACGCAGGCTATCGCTGGATTCAATCGCCGAGATATCGCGTTATTATCAACGCATATCTCCATGGCGATCAAAAATCCGGCGATAGCCGCAAAATACGGGTTTATCGCTGGGAATCCAGCGATGCACCGGCAGCGTAAGGTGAATCCTTGTTAATTGGGAGATGTGGATTGAGCCGTACAATCCACCTCCCATGTAACATATAGGCTAGTCAGTATTGTGTTAGATGTTAATTCCTGGCGATGACCGCGGTTAGCGCGGCTTTTTGTAACGCTACGTGTGTCCTGGGCCATTTTGTAAATACGGCGAAGGACAGTTAACAATATTTTCCTGTTCGTTTTGGCAGGGAGCGCCTACTTTGCATCTCATTAGAGATGCAATTCGAGGCGTGTGGAATACGGCTGCTAACATGCGCCGCATTGGTAACAGGGCAATATAATCATCTCCGCTTTTTTGGCTGTTAAAGCCAAAAAAGCAGAGATATGGCCCTTGTTAATATGCCCCTAAAATCTTAACCAGAAGAGGAGTAACTTTAGGCCAGCAAGATGCTCAGTACTCTATAGCCTACCAGTGAAATGCAATGGTAGAGTAGGTGAGCTCCGTGTACAGTATAATAGGGATTTAAGGAAATTATTTTCCTTTGGAAGCAGATCATTCACATTATTAGAGCCCCAAATTTCTGCTTTATAAAGAGCTGCTGATTGGACCTTGAGCTTATATATTTTGAGGGTCAGGGCACCATCCGACCTTTGAGAGCACACCACAAGATCTTTTTTAATGGGTATATCTTGGTGGTAAGGGATTTTGGAAAAATAAATTTACTCCGCCACCCCCGCCATGGGAGAAAGTGGGAATGGGGATCGCTATTTTTTTTTCCCAAAAGAAACCCAGCTTTGGGAGTTTGTTTTCGAAAAATAAAACTTTTGACCGTCAGCCATCATGCTTGATGCAGCCATCCATTATACTTTTCCTACATTGACAGGAAACGCCACGATGGCTGTTCATACCGATGTAAAGAGGTCTCTGCCGGGCTGTCAGAGAGCTCTAAATTTGGAAATAAAGGCTGTAAATCCCTCTGCCACCCTGTCTGTCTTTGCTCTCTCCTCTAGATCCTAAATCAGGTCCTCTATCTAGAGTGGCACAGTGGACGAAAAACAGTGGTTTGGAATGGTGCCTGAAGGGAATGCCAGTGGTTAGACTATTTGCAAGCATTTGTCCCATCATCATTGGAATGCCTTATTGTCAGAAGCATGCCTGGAAACCGGAGACTGGCATAGCTTTCCAAGTCTACCACTGCATGTTTGTGAGTTCTCAAAAGTAGTACATTTGCATCTATTCAAGGTGTACTTCCAAAGGTGCAGATTTGCTATTTTTCTGGTAACCTGGCGACTAAGGGGCATATTTTAAATGACGTGGTGCAACACAGATCAGAGAGCAAACTTGCTACATAGTGCTGTGTTGCATCGCCTGAAAAGAGCAAATATGTGCCATATCTTCAAAGAAGTGGCACAGTTCTGTACTCTCCATGCAGTGGCAAACTTTGGGCTGTTTTGTGCCAATGCAGGCACCCTTGCGCCATAATGCAAGCTTGTCCGTGTCATGGTTAGGATAGTTTTTGTGCAGAAATGAGTCAATAAAGATACTTATCCTTGTTACACCAGCCTCTGGCAGGCACACAATTTTAGTGCAAGTCCATGTGTACAAGTCTTTGTAAATATGGGCTTACATAAAAATCCATAGGTGGATGCATGAGCACGCCCATGCACCACTCATAGAACACCTACCTAACACAAATTATAACTTTGGAATGTTGGGAGATCCATTGACAACAAGTACTCCGGGCTTCTAAGGGCCAGTAGACGCCGGGAGCTCCAACATTGCAAGGTTTGTTCACAGCTGTTGCTGTGAACAAAAAGGCCTCATGGAGCCCGAGATGATTAAATCCCCTTTGGCACCATGAGGCCTTTGTTTTACAAATTAGAACATTTTGCCCTCCAGGGGCAGAATGTTCTAATGGCCTTAAAGCCCTCCGTCTCAGGCTCTACTGGCCATTAGAGGCCTACCTCCTTGTTAAAGTTCAACACTGGAGCAGGCCTTTAATGGTTGGTAGAGTCTGCCACGGCGGGCTCTAAGGCTATAGTAAAACACGGCAAGGCAATTCGCTGCCTTGTGTTTCCTTTTCTTACAAAGGAATGTAAATCAACATTTGTGTGGCTTTTTAAATACCAAAAAGGATTTTGTGTTAGGGCTGTGCTAAAAAAGGGTCACAACCCAAACGCAAAATCTTTGTCAATCTAGGTCTAAATATATATATAAGTTCCTGGTCCGAAAAATTAATAAATTAAAATCTCACAGTAAAATCATGATGACAATAAAAACGACAAAGACCCAACTCAGGGCCCCCAGATTCAACTGCCAAGCCAAGAATGTATTTATCTATGAGGTGTCACACAGAAACACTCCCCTGCAGCTGCACCCCTGCCAATATAATGTTCAATCTTTTCACCCCCCACATTTTTGTAATTTGTTTTTTCCTGATAATTGTTTTATTTTTCCCTCTGTTTGAAACAACAAGCAGGTCAAGAAGATTTAGAGAAACCTGGTGGCCCAAAAAACTGTAAACATGTCTTTGTAATAAATGAGGTGTATACACAAACAAAATGTTCTGCAGCCAACATTGGCAAGATTGCTGCCATTCTTTGATGAATATTTTCACTCTGGCTCTACGCCGTGTTTAAGTTGCATCACAAGCTATCTGGGAATATTTTCTATATGTAAAATCTGAGCATGCAAAGCAATGCGATCATGTAATTTATTTTTGGCATTTTGAAATACGTCACTTACAGAAAATTTGATGATGATTCATTGGGCAAATAGTGAACAAGTATTTTGCAACCTTGACCTAATATGCACTATCTGCTTATGTACCCCATGGAATTCCATACATTGATGCATTCAATATTTGAGTGCACCTTTTTCATTTATAAACATATGTTGTATTTAAAATTGTGTGTACATGTACAGCATGTACAATTTGTTTCACAATAACTGGTGGGCACCAAGGAAAGAGGGCCCTGCTAGGGGCTCCCATACTGGCTCTCCGACAGGCTTTCTATGTCAGAAAGTCTGGCATGGAAAGCCTGTTGGAGACCAAGTATTGTAATCCCAAGGGTGGAAAGGCCGCCTTTTGGGATTACAGGCCAGCTTTCGACTGGCCAATGGGCTCCTTGAGCCCATCGAAAGCCAGCCAGAATGACCAACCGGTTTAGTTTCCGACCGCCACAATTGTAATGTGGCGCAAGATGCGGCCCGGAAACGCTCTGGCCGACGGTCAGAGCCTTTATGGGCCGCATCGTAATTGGCCCCTCTGTGTTTGCTTCAATTTAGCTGGAGTTTTAGAAAGTCTCCCTCCCATCAGGTGGGGGCCAACACAAGTGTCCCTGCCCACGTTGGTGCAGGTAAGGAAACTGTTGTTTCCTGGGGGTGGACTCCCCGAGATTAAGCATCAGAGCTGGCCCCGGGGGATTCGGTCCCCAGAGCTAATAAAGGCTTGGGGGCACGTGGTCGCCATCCCTCTTTAAAAACTGACTGTCTATAAGGGATGGGACCACTGGGCCATTTTAAAGGCTTGGGTAGAGGCTGCATACCCCCCTTAAAAAAGACTGTGGGTCCCAGGTGTTAGGCTCCCTGGGGCTGAATATGTTTCAGGGAGAGAAGCTGCATGCCCCTTCCCCATCTTTAATAAACCAGGGATGAACACAGCTCCCCTTAAGAATGCAGGCCCAGGCAGCCACTTTGTCTTTTTTTATCCTGCAGGAGTCCCAAGCAATAGAGGAAGAATTGCTGATATATTTTGCATTTTGGCCCGGGAAAGGGGCGGGGGAGTCCCTCTGGGGATAGGGTAGGGATATCCTGCTCCTTTATGTCATTTTATTTCAACTTTAGAACATGGGAATAAGTATTGAAATCCTATTAATGCTGCCAGAAAAAATTTTCTGATGTTGCTCAGTCAGAGCGCTCGCCCCCCGGGGACTCTGATTTCCACAGGAAAGAGAGATGGCCTAAGGGAAAAATTGGGCCAATCAGAGTGCTATAATTCTAAATTAGAGTTCCTGTGAGACTTACTGGTGCCTCCCGTGGACTCAACTGTCAGGCTACGCACCCTCATGCACAATTTTCTTAACAATATATTAAGAATTAATATGTGAATAAAACCTGTTTATAAACTTGTGAACAGGCATATTAGTAAATTGAACTTATGGATCAAATCATAGTACAATTTATATTTGAAAAAACTGTGAAATTCACACAAAAAATAAAGGTTACAGGGATGTTATAGTCAGGAAATAGGATTAAAAATGTAGAAGTTCACAGAAAAAAAACAAAGGTTACAGCGACGTTATAGTTAGGAAATTGAATTAAACACACCTTAGAAATTCACAGAAAAACAAAGATTACAGGGGCATAATAATTAGGTTTCAATTTTACACCCACAAAACCATAGAAATTAAGTAGTGATAGTTATCTCAAGTAACTATGATTAATGCCTTGAGGTAAATATAATTCACCCACTTGCCATGCACTGCTAATTACCCCACATATTACATCAGTCATGGCATCTTCTATGACTTCATTTATAATATGGCTGGAGCATCTGCGGTGCTATTATTGTTGAGAAAACCGTGTTTGGCATGGCCATGTCTTCAGGGCTAAGAGAAGAATCCTGCTGAACTCCAAAAGTGACTGATCTCTCGTTTGATGAGAATTGTTCCTAGGCTACCACTTGTCTCCTGTCTGTCAGGAAGGATCTGATCCAGGCCGAGCCTCATGAGAGATACCAATTTCTTGGATCTGCTGCAAGTGAATGGTGTGAGGAATAGTATCAAACGCTGCAGAGAGATATAACAGCATCAACACAGCGTTGACGCCATTATCCAAGTTCATCTTGATGGTTTCGGACACCTCTAATAAGGCAGACTCTGTGTAGTGCTTTGGTCTGAATGCTGATTCAGCAAAGTTTGTAAGCATTTTGTTAGCACAATGAGCCACTTCAGAGAGATAGAATATAGTGAAACATGTATTAGGGTTTACTTTTATTCATTCCTAGTTGGCTTGGATGGTATTTTACCAATCCAAAACTGTAATCCAGTGCCTGGAGTGGTAAAATGCTTTATTTCATTTTACAACGCGGCATGGATGAAAATGTGCTAATCCTATGCTTAAAGACTTTGCCGTAGAAATGGCATAAGACTTTGAGGGAGATTTACTAAGATTTTGTGTCATGTTTGCATCACAGAAGTGACTCAAATAGGTGCAAAATCTTTTTTTCCCAATTTTGGAAATAACAGAAAAGTTATGCAAAGCAGCACATAGCGCTGCATTGCATTACTATGTGCCATGGGGGCGTACTGAGGGTGGTGCATAGGCGTTCCCATGCAACCACCCAAGGTTTCTCACACTAAACCAAATGTACTTAAAAAGTAGATGAGGTTTAGCGTTAGAAAACTGCGCCGTTTTCCGGTGCAAGGAAGGAGAAATGATTTCATTTCTCCTTAATTTTCTGACTTTGCATGTGTTCTGCACTTTACAGGACACATTCAACGTAGGAAAGTGGTTAAAGTGAGTCTTTGCATAGTATTTTGTACTGGAAGGGTTCCTTCTAGTACAAAACCTATGCTAGACTCACAGAGACACCCTTACACCATGGTGCAAAGGTGTCTCCGTGGCCCTTTTGTGCTTGTAGCCTGTCTTGGGTCGCTGACAGCTAAACTTTGTGAATTTCTCTCAGAGAGTCGCACAATAAAGAGATTAGGTGTGCTTGGATGGGCAATCTGTAAGCAAAACCCAACTTACAATTGAATAGCCTGTGCTCTGCCTTCTCACACAAGGCCTAACAAGCCTAAATTGTTTCTGTAGTCAGCTTGGAAACAGGGCTGGTGAGGCTGGAGATTTTGTGCACTTTAAAGCCACTGTCGAGAAGCTTCTCTCACCTTCCAAAACCAGGGCACTAGGGCATAAAAAGAGGACTTCAGACACCAGCTCTTCAGTACACCTCTGGACATGTGGATACTCTACCAGGAAGAAGGGCCACTGTTCTGCTACAAGGACAGCCACTATGTCTAAAGGAATGGCTGCGGCCTGCTGCTCCCATGCCTGGGGGAGATGGACTGGTCCTGCATTTCTTGAACCTAGAACCCAGAGTAACTTCAAGGGCTAGTTGGGTGGCCTCCTGATCTAAAGCCTCAGGTACATGACAGGCTTCCAACAACCTTGCACCTGCACCTGGACTCTGCCCTTTGTGACTCTATCCTGCCAAGTGGTCTCACCCCAGTCCTGGACATTTGGAAGTGGGTCTAAGTTTCTCTGCCGGCCTCTGTGGAGCCAATCAAACTGACACATCTCCTCTGCTTGGTGGTGGAAACTAGGGGTGGGCGGAGTTTGCAGAGTTTCACTATGCGGAATTCAGGGGAGTTGTAATAAAACTCTATGGAATTCCACGGAGTTCTGCTCCGCTGTATACGTATGCTGTAACTCGTATGTGCACTAGCGATATGTGCACATATGGGTCGGAATGCGGCATTCTCAAAGTACTACACATCTAGAGTATACCATGCACAGAAAAGAAGTCAGAAAACCCTTATTAAGCCGATCGATACTAATGTGAAAGTGCTAAAAAAGCAACTCCAGCACTGGGTTCTCTACTATGATCCTGCTCCAGGACCAAAGAACCAACCTCATGACACTAAGTCCTAGAGGAGCTGGAAGGGCCGTTCCTCACTTAAACTCATCATAAGTGCACTCACCACTACTGCTGCTGGCTCAGGGCGGCCTCAGTCCCTTCTGTACCAGGTGGCAGGCAGCTCTTGTCAGCAGCTAGCAAGGCCCCTTCGCTGAAACAACTTCCTTGTCAGCCAATCCTTCACTCTACATTGACTCTACATTGACTTCAATGTGCCTCACGCTCACTAATGGCAGTTGCCCCAGCAACCTTAAAGGAGAAGCAGCTGGTCTGGACTCTGTAGCATTTGAACTGAATAGCATTGCTTCAGCCCTTACAGGAGCTTCACGTGTGCTAGTTTGGTGCAATCCACCGCCATTGGTCCATAGCATGGAAGAGAGAGTGCACGTTTGGGGTATTTATCTTCTGTTCGGCTGGATGGATAACTTTTAAAACACCAACAAGTGTTTGTTTCCCTGAAGATGGGGCTTACTCAGGCCACTATAAATACGTTATGAGGATATGCCTTGGGCATCCAAATTAAGATATTCTGAGGCGCATGGAAGCATGGTTAATAAACGCGCTTTTTGAAGATAATACAATAAAGAAGCAAACGTTGTTATGGAAACCACCAACACCTTCCTGTCACTCTGAGCACTGCCTATCTCCTCAAGAGAAGCACCGGCACTTTGAATTTGTGTTAAATTCGTAGGGGTGGGCCCTAGGCCCCCCAGCACCGGTAAACTCTGCTTACGGAGCACAGAGTGCAAAAACTTTGCATGCACTGCCGGCGAAGACGTGTTCATCGCCCACCCTTAATGAAAACCTAAGCAGACCTGAAGCATCTCCGCTGCTGCATGGATTGGACCCCTCCAAAAGACCCGTATTGCATTGCAGCTCTTCAGAACCGTTGCATCATCCTGACTGTATACCGCATCTTCAGCTCAGGCCCTTGCATCCCTCGTTGATTATGATTCCAAAATATAAGTCAGAAAATACTCATTCTACTTTTATGCATCCCAAATGCCAGGTGTAGATCGAAGGTAACAGATTTCACCGAAGGATCAACATTTTTGATTACTAAGCATCTATTGCTATATAGTGCTGCTTGGCATAACTGTAAAGATGGGATAGGTGACATTGAAGACCTATCGGAGTTGGATCCATTAGCAAAACTTCAGGATTAGATCTAAAATGTTATTATCCATTGTTGTTGGAAATTTCCTAACTGATCTTATCGCCGTGAGTGGAATGTACACATATAGTGAAGACAGCAATAGTGCTAGTACTCAACCTTTTTTTAAACCATTTGGACTTGCAATTTAGCATCTTAGACCACATCAGATCCTATAGGTACCAGAGTTCAGGTGTCATTATGGAGGTATACTAATATATACAGGAGAATGTTGAACTTTTTGAAAGCAGTCTTTAAATCCCCAAACTGGCATAACTTGGTTGCCATTTGTTTTGGCGTATTTCTCATAGATTAATTGCACTGACATGATACTCTCTAGGACAGCATTTTTGGGAAATCTCATGTGTTTCAACTGAAGTATATTTTCATGTTCCACCCAAGATTACAGGTTTTCTAATGTTGTGGCAGCAGATAAATTCCCTACTGCTTATAATTTTTGGGCTGTGAGGGGAATCCCATCTTGTGATTGAAACTGTGTCATACTCTGTTTCTAAGAAGCCAGACCATACCTACATTCAAGCAGTAAGTGAATAGTGGGGCCAAGTATGTTTCCAAAAGTTCTGGAATTTGTTTTAGAACCATTACAAGGACCACATTAGGGTTGTGAGCCTTGGATACTGAAGCTTACTAAATTTACTTTATGATATCAATGGGTAATACTAACAGTGTATCACATAGATCGAGTGTTCGCCATTTGTCAACTATATTTCATGTCATAGCTGATCTCATGTGTTTTCTTTGCTGCAGGGCTAAGAATTTTATATTTTTTAATTGGCAATTTTACTACTTCAAATACTACTGCAAAAGTATCTGGAATTTCTGGACTAAGCTGACATTGTTCGAAAACACCAAAAATGGGATACTGGTTTGTTTTTATCATCTAATCTTTCAAGTCATTCAACCTCAATATTGACTACAGCATATTGTGGACAAAATATAGAGGACCAACCTCCTATGTTTTATCTCTGAACCCAAGTAGATCATCTGCGCTGCCCCCCAGATTTCATCCTTCAGCCCCATGGTGCTGTGGTTCTTTCTGAATCCTGATTTTGTGTTGTTCAGAAGATGTTGAAGTTTGAGGTGGGTTGTGAGTTGCTTGTTAATGGCCTTCTCTATCACTTTTGCTGGATAGGAGAGCAGGGAGATGTGTCAGAAGTTGCCCAGTTCATTATGGTCACCTGTGGCCTTCTTGAGGAGGGCATTGGTTTCTGCAACTTTCCATTCATCCAGGAAAGTGGAGGACGTGATTGTTGATGTGTTGATGATGTGGGTTAGGGTGGTGGTAATTGGTGATGTTCCTAAGTCGTAGATGTAGTGGGGGCATGGTGGGTAGGGAATTAGCACTTGGGGTTGTCTACAATTATTTGTGGATGGTAGGCAATACTGTGGATGCTATGACCCCCGTAGCCAACATCGTCAGATTCCACGGTCTCAATATAATTTCCTTCGTAGATGACACCCCACCACCACCAGAACCAACTTCCAAAAATGCATTACAAACGTCACCAACTGGATGAAGAACAACTGCTTGCAGCTGAACACAGACATTATGGAAGTACTGATCTTTGGCAACAGCAGAAACATGTGGAGTGACTCCTTGTGGCCAACAGACCTAGGACCCACACTCACTCCCTTCAACCACACCAGAAACCTCTGAATCATCATCGACAAGAAGCTCACCATAAAATCACAGAACAGCACAGTCTCCTTCGGCTGCTTCCTCACTCTGTGTATCCTATGTATGATCTTCAAGTGGCTACCCCACACAGGAGACGCACCATGACACAAGCCCTCATCACCAGCCAACTGAACTATGGTAATGCATTCTACATAGGAATCACCACATACCTTCTACAGAGACTTCAGACCATACAGAACACCGCAGCCAGACTCATTCTTGGCCTTTCCAGACAAACCCACATCATACCCTACCTCAGGAAACTCCACTGGCTCTCTGTACAGAAGAAATGCCAAATTCAAGCTGCTGACCCATGCACACAAGGATTTACAAAACCTATAATAACCACTGCCTGAACTTCCACCAACCATCAAGAAGACTACACTCCACCTCACTTTCACTTGCCCATACTGTCCACATCTACAGAAGCAGAAGAGGAGGATGCTCCTTCTCCCACATCTCAGCCTCCTCACTTCCCGAATATCGAATGACCCTCAAGACTAAGCCTGGGTGGAGTTCGCAGAGTTTCGCTATATGGAACTCTGCAGAGTGCAAAAATAGCTCTGCCGCACAACGCAAAGCTCCACAAGTGGCAGAGTGCGATAGATAAATACTGTTTGCAATGATTTTCAGTGCCAGATGCTTGTCTGCACTGTCCAATCATCACGAATGGCACCATGCTCAGCGCAAGCGGAAGCTGCTACCTTTTCTGTCACTTGAGTAGATTTTTACTCAAGCTGCAGCTTTCTCAATGCGAACGGACGGTTTCTCAACGCGAGAGGTCGCGAGCCTACGCGACCACTCAAATGAGAAAACTGACTGCCCGCGTTGTGAAATCTCGGGGGAGGTGCATTTTCCTCACTAGCGCTTGCCAACTTGACATTGAGGAAAAAAACTCCGCTGTGCGAAGCGGAGTTTTTTGGAACTCCGTGAGCTCCATGTGACACGGAATGCAGAAAACTCCGCAAACTCGGCAAGCGGAGCGGAGGTCTCCTCCCAGGGTTACTCAAGACCTGGCTGTTCGAATAAACCTTCAGGGCCGGCAAGCTTCTGGATACCCTATCAGGTGATTAGCCACACTTTATAAGTCCTGATTTATTGATTGATTGATCGATTGATTGATGTTATTCAATCTTAATATCGACTACAGAATATTGTGGACAAAATATAGAGGACTATCAAGTAGAAAAGGTAAGAGTATATAAATAAGTATAGGTTTGCTTTCCTTGACTCCCAATCTATGTACCTTGATGATATACCTTCAAGTTAGAAGATGTAGAGTTAAGAAATGTAAAACTATACTTACCTATATGCAGTTATCGTCTCCAAATTATAGTCCATTATGTTTTGGCTATGATATTAAGATTTTGTGATGTTTCTGTAGACCATACTCGTACATACTGCAGACTTAGGGGCCTATTACGAGTCTTGTGGTCTTTGACTGTCAGACTCGCCGTGGCGCAACAGAGGCGGTCCTGAAGCTGCCCTATTCTGATGCAGCCATTCGGACTACAACCGCTAGCCTTGCGGCACCAGGGAACTGCTGTGCCCTGGTGTTTGTGCAGCGCAGGGGTATCCTGGGTTATTGTGTTATACATTAATGTCTTTTTGGTTTTGTATATAAATGTTGTGATATATGTCATTTTTGTGTGTTTTCTCCTTTTTTGATCAGGAGCCATTGTCAATGTAGATTATAAATTTTTTTGATTTAATTCATCAAGAAATAATAATTGTGGAGAGGGTAATTAAATGTGCTCTACTCAGAAATTATTGTGTATTTATTCCTTTATACCACTTGTTATTGTATAAAACTACGTCCCTTACCCAGGTATATAAGGGTGATTTGGGTATACCCCTGTTGAGTTTGACTTGTCAGACTCGCCGTGGCGCAGCAGTGGCGGTCCTGAAGTTGCCCTATTCCGATGCAGCCATTCGGACTACAACCGCTAGCCTTGCGGCACAAGGGAACTGCTGTGTCCTGGTGGTTGTGCAGCGGCAGGGGTATCCAATATGCAAGCTAGGACTGCCACAGTCCGGCGAGCATATTATGAGTTTCCCTACTGCCAGCCTTTTCATGGCAGTGACCCCCAAACAAACAAAGAGGATCTACGAGGCCCCCATTCCCCCATACCATGGAGATGCTTGTACCCCAAATTTCAGCACGACATGGAATTCACAGTCCATGCCGTGCTGGAACTACTTTTGCGTTCCCACGGCGGTGTCCATTTTCAGGGCTCCGCCATGGGAACGGCAAAGAAAAGCCCACCAGACACGAGTTGAACTTGTGATCTGGCGGGTGGATAATGCATGGCTTTGGCGGTGCTGTGCTGGCGCAATGCCGGTGCAGCACTGCCAAAGTTGTAATCAGGTCCTTAGTCTAATAAAGTAGCATTTAGGTTAACTGCATAGTTCATATGCAATTTATGGTCCATATGAGCAGTGGACCTGACCACTACTGTTTTTTATAATTGCTTTATTTGTGCATCAGCCCGTGATTTATCAATGCATTTTCTCTTAGGAGGTATACACTAGGCTACAGTGACATTAGTTATTGTGATGCCATTAGGATCAAGGTTTTGTTGCCTGATTTCATAGGATTCAGGGTCAAAGGTTATTTGGTTATATATTACCACTTCCTGTGACATCATTGAGTTCCCAAATGTGTGCAATGTCATTTCTGCGAGCCCTGGCATTTTGCTGGATTTACATTCATGAGATTCAAGATACCCTCTTGTGCACTCTTTCGCATTTGAGAGAAACGTCTGGAGTCTCATGTGATTGTTGGAAAAAGGATTGTCTTCCACCAAGACAACATTTCTGTCTATGTGCACAAATTGTTAAAAATTGCACATACATTTTTTTAATGCAAAGCTTGTTTTGTTAGGGAGGGGGCACTCTAAGGAAATGCATGAGCTGTAAGCTCAGCTTGTATTACTGACAGTGGTTCTAGTTTAAAAACATGCACGCATGTTTGCTAAATTTTAACAATTTGAGGCTATATATGCAATGCATTCAGTATGCTCTCAGATTCAATGCAAATACATGCAGAGGCATGAAATCAAAATTATTTGCTTTCAAAATAATATGTACACAGCATTATTATTATGAAAATGTACACATAAAAACTGCAACTTTGAAAAAAGGTTTTGCTGCTGTCCAACTTTCAATAATATTTCCACCAGGCATCATTTAGAACAAATATTTTGATGCAGGTCAATGGTTAAAAAAATATGGCTATTTTGAAAATCTGTACTTTTATGGGCAACATAAGAATGAAGTATGAGCTCTATTGTTAATGTAATTTCAGAAAAATGCACCTGCAGGTTTACATTCTTGCACTGGTGCAGATCTACGACTTTATGAGTTTACAGAAGAAAGCCTGGAAGCTGCAATATTAGCAAGCTTTTTTCATTTCCATTTTTTTCATGACCAAATACACATATATTTGTTCATGCGGAAATCTGATGAGATTTCACAAATTCACTTGTAATTTTGTTTTACTCTTTCTTCTCCAGGATTAAAATGACTTTTCAGACCACACCTTTTTTACTCATTCCTGGAGAACGTTTAAGTCCTGTCCCTGTCAAGAGTAAATTTCAGTCTTTTACAATGTGGGAACAGATTAGAGAGGAGTTGGGCAACAATCTTAAACATGTAAGTTTTGGGGTATGCACTGACTCACAGGGCATTAAACTTCTGGAACCAGCCCTTCTCGCCCCTGTATGTAGAGCCATGCTAGAATCCACACTCTGATATAAAATGAGCCCTAGGATAATCAGAAAGGCAATCATCAGAGCTTCAGTTCTTTGCCACCTCACTGCACGGCGCACAAGAAGGACAGCTGTTCTTACAGGGCAAGCAGATTTCTGAAGCCTCTTGTCTCTCGCACATGTAGCTATTTTATAAAGTTACACACCCCTGTCCAATGCGTGATAATGGCTTTCAACTTTTGCCCACGGAAATCTAAAAGTACCTGAGAAATAGGACAATACAACATAAAAAATATGTGTTTCACCAGACACCATGCCAAAGCAAATGAGATGGTGGGAGAGTCACGAAGACCTCCCAAAAGACAAAACATCTGGCAAAGAAGTTTAACTTCCGTCAAGGCCAGGAACGGCTTTGTCTGTGGTTTGTATAGTACAGGTGGGAATGTTGTGGTGCAGACACCAAATCCAGACTCTCGAAAAAAGCAGAAAGTCCGGCTTTAATGCGGGCCAGGCGAGGAGTAGAGAGAGAGAGCTGTTGTGAAAAACCCAGAATGCCAGAGACTGAATGCTGTGAAGGCCTGTTGAGTCACATACTGATTGCCAGGGGTATTGAGACTCCTGTCAATAGCCACGCGACCACCCTGTACAGAACAGTATAAGTAAATGGTGCCAACTGTCTCCCTAAGAGCTCTCAGTCAAGCGGATAAACCCACAAAAAAAAGAATTCGCTATTGTTTAACTAATAATTGAAGATTCATATTAATATTGAAGAATAGGCAAGACACCAAACTTCCACTGATATTAGGAAGAAGAAAGGAGCCAAGCAAGAATTCTAAACGTAAGATCCAGATTTAAGTGTTAGAAGCATAGATCTGTGACAAAAATAGCAGCAAGGGGACGAACAACGAAGGATACATTAGGTAACAAACGCATTGCGTCACTCCTTCCTCTCATGATTGCCTCACTGAGTGTAAATGATTGAAATAGGAACTGACGTCATAAGATACAGGTTCCCTTCATCTCCTTGAGTTTGCCTGGACTGCATGGTCTCATCACTCCCTGGCAGTCAATGCCCAGAACATTAGCCTGGCACTTTTGAGCAGCATCGCAGTCTTGTGGCCATCTGGTGAACTAGAGGGAGTCGGTAATGCCCTAGCATTGCCCAGTTCCTTATGAGCACCACAGACATAAAAGTTGGATCCAGCAAGTTCAGTGTGTAGGCATGGGACCCTTCAGGTTTGCAGATAGCTCAGGTTCCTCCCTTTCAAATGTTAGAAACTTCAAAGTGAGATGTGTTCCACCCCGTCTGAAGTGTGAGGGCATGTGAGGGCCCTGCTGTGTATGATCACGGCTAGGGCTCTCTCTACCCAGTTGGAAGCGACACCTTCAACCCCCACATGTCCTTTAACCACCGAAGCATTACCCTTTTTATTAGAATAATGGCTTCCACTGACAATTCCTACAAGTTGTTCCCTGTGCACGTCACCTTACTAATATGTTACCTGAGTGGAGGCTGGTGAGGGAGTTTCAGTGCCCATCATCATAGTTAAACTGCATTTTGCTTGTGCGCAAAATCATTTGCATGGGATGTCTTGGGAGAAAGCTTTGCTTTTAGCAAGAACTGTCGAGCGGTTTCACACAGCATACAGTGAGCAGTGAGCTCAATTCATCTTTGTGGAAGTCAGACATGTTGGTTGATCGGCGTCGCCTTCACCAGTGCAGTGAGATGCAGGTCACTGGGTGTGAGACTCTTGTCACTGGTGACGTGGTGGCTTTCCGGTGCAGATCTGCGGGAGGCTGTGGGCAATTGTGACATGCGGGTATGTCGCTAAAGGCGGTTCCCAGAAATTGCCTTCACTGGCACATTGGCACCGCGGGCATATTGCAAGCGCCAGTTTCTACTGACAGATGTGCGCCAGAGACGATAGGTAGGCACGCCTGCCCCTGAAACAATGCTGTGACCTGGAAACCTCAGACTTCCCGCTGTTAGAAAGAAAGCACTGGCACATGGGAGGCACCGGAGCAGAACAAGGCGGAATGGCCAGCCAAATGCAACAAATCTAAAATACAAAAATATAGACAATGGTTATTAAAAAAATGAGTGCAGTTGTCCGGAACTGTTCTTAGCACGCTGCTCAACACCCACTCGCCTGCCGTCGGCACCTACTTTCACCAGCGGCTCTGCCACGAGTGGTGGCACTGCCCACTTCTACTCACACTGGCTGATGTCTGCTTAGACAACGTGGCAGCTGGATTTCAGCGAGCGCGGAGCGAGTCTACCTTCATCTAAGAGGATTAGGGTGCGGGGGTCTCCCCTGAAAAACTTTTTGAACAAATTTCTATTTTACAGCCCAATGTCCAATTCCGTTTACAAAAAAGTAATAGGTTTTGATCTTGAATCCTCTACTCAAAAACCTATTCAGTTTCTTTATTGCTGAATTTACTGCTAGAGCTTCCTTTTAGATCTACTGAATCATTTCCTTCAGCGCTTCTCGAGCTCGTTGCGATCTCCTTTGCTTTGTCATAAGACTGAGTATAAGGCCTTCAAGCTGCCATTGATCTTGATTGGGATTTCATGTTTGGGATCAAAGCTCTGTAAATTGGGGGCCTCATTTACAACTAATGGAGGGGCGCAGCAAGCCATTTTGCTGCGCCGAACTGCGCCACTTTAAAGACATAGGGATGTGTCCTACAAAAAAACAATCATTGATGGTGTTTTCCTCTTTCTATGTGTGCTGCAGAACACAGCACGCATTAAAAGGGGTAAGAAATGAGGGGAAATAAAAGAATTTCTCCTCCTTGTACCTCACCTGGGGAGGTGTAGGATTCTGGCACATTCCCAGGTTAACGAAATGTTGTAAATCTGTAACACCCATGTCACGCCCCTTTCACTCAAAGTGATGAGTGAAAAGGGGCCGTATTTACAAGGCCATGAAAAGCCACTCAGGTTGGCCTTGCGTGGCCCTGTAAATATGGGCCAGCACACGGCTCCACTGGTGCGTCCAAAAAAAGTGATGCACCGGCAGAGCAAAGGGCTTGTAAAAAAAGCCCCCTGGGTACTTTTCTAAGACATTCTCGAAGTGTTCATCACATAATTTGTCCCATTCAATTTCACCACCTTTTCTAAGTAGAGCCAGCCATCCTCATCACCAGTCATTAATGGTAATAATCCACATGCAGGCTTTCTTTTCCAAGTTCTGTAATTGTGAAGTTCATTCTGATAGAAAATGTCTCATCCACCTCTACTTGCTTCTCAAAGGCAAAGAATAGGAATTAACTTGCACATTGTTCTCAGGATGGTGCGGAAGCTGCATGATTGACGCTGAACCAAGTGTTGATTCCAGGTCACAAGATCAAATCCCAGCGAGGTTTGTTTAGAGTTTAGTTTAGTTCTTCCATAGGTTGGCAAATTGAGTGCCTTTAAATTACAAGCACTCTATGATTTAGGTTTTATTGTTATGATTTAAATGGGTAGGGCGAAGCCCTAATGCTCATAGTCAGTAACTCTAGGTTAAATGTTTACAAAGGACCGTCACACTGGCACAAATGAACCACTTGGTATCTTTAGGTAAAACAAGGGGGGATTAAATTAATGTTCTATGCCTATGCAAGATCTTGTTGAGTCATGGGGGAGGGGGGACATTAAGGTGAAAAGAAGAGCAAGAAGCAGAGTATTCAGCAGAGTAGATGAGGAAATGCACCTGTAGGGGATTTTGCCTCAGTGAATTTTATGTGCTGAATTCATATACAACTGGTTATCACTTTGTGTGAGGTTCTATGAGGAACACTTGCCGCGTTCTTCCTTAAACTGGTGGTATGTGAAGAGGGAGGAGGAGGTTACTTAGTGTTTTTCTATGGATTTCAGATTTAGGTTGCATGCTACGACTACAGTTCTGAGCCATTTTTAACGAATGGTAGAATACACCTTTGCATTTAGAATCGCTAGCAACAATGGGGCCGATTCACAGAACTAATTTGAGACAAAATCCTAAACTTACTACTTTTGGTATTCACAGAAGGCATTTAGTAGTAGTAAAGTTAGGATTTTGTCTTAAAACAGACTTAAGACTAAGCCTGGGCAAAGCACTACGCTACGCTCGCGTAGTTTGCGAAGTTTGCGCTACTTCGCACTACGCGAATTGCACGTAGCACAGTGCAAACACGTGTAGCGTATTGCAGCAGTCATTTTTTGATTGCTCGCGGTCCTCAACGTCAAGTTGGCGACCGCGAGCAAGCAAAATAACATCCCGGCGAGACTTTTTCCACGTTCGCGATCAGCAACATCAAGTTGCCGATCGCGAGTGTGGAAAATAAACCTTCCGATGAGCTTCTCAAAGCGGGGAGGTCAGGTTTCGCATTGCGAGTGGTCGCGTATGCTCGTTACCGCTCGCGATGAGAAACTACCAGTCTGCGTTGAGAAACCTGCCACTCGAGTAGAAATCTACTCGAGCAGCAGAAAACTACCGATTGCACTGTGCAAGATGCAGTTTGCACTGATCGCACAGTGCGGACAAGCATCCGGCACTGTGCAATCAGTCCGAACAGCATCTTGCACAGTGCACTGCGCAGTTTGCGAAGCTACGCGTAACTCGAGTAGTGCGAAGTGCACTTCACATAGCTACACGTAGCGCTACTTCGCAAACTACGCCCAGGGTTACTTAAGACAGACTTAAGACAAACTTAGGACAGACTTAAGACAGACTTAAGACAGACTTAAGACAGATTTAAGACAGACTTAAGACAGACTTAAGATAAAATCCGGGGCCCGATTCACAGAACTAACTTAAGACAAAATCCTAAACTTACTACCATTTTGGTATTCACAGAAGGCACTTACTCATTTTGGTATTCACAGAAGGCACTTACTCATTTCGGTATTCACAGAAGTTAGGAGTCCTAACTTTAGGACTCCTAAATGCCTTCTGTGAATACCGAAAGTCTTAAAATTAGGATTTTTCTCCGTTTAGTAGTAGTATAGTTAGGACTCCTAACTTTAGGACTCCTAAATACCTTCTATGAATACCGAAAGTCTTAAAATTAGGTTTTTTCTCAATTTAGTAGTCCTAAGTCTAAACTTAGGACTACTAAATTGAGAAAAATCCTAATTTTAAGACTTTCGGTATTCACAGAAGGCATTTAGGAGTCCTAAAGTTAGGACTCCTAAAGTTAGGACTACTAAATTGAGAAAAATCCTAATTTTAAGACTTTCGGTATTCACAGAAGGCATTTAGGAGTCCTAAAGTTAGGACTCCTAACTTCTGTGAATACCGAAATGAGTAAGTGCCTTCTGTGAATACCAAAATGAGTAAATGACTTCTGTGAATACCAAAATGGTAGTAAGTTTAGGATTTTGTCTTAAGTTAGTTCTGTGAATCGGGCCCACTAACTTTACTACTACTAAATGCCTTCTGTGAATACCAAAAGTAGTAAGTTTAGGATTTTTTCTCAGATTACTTCTGTGAATTGGGCCCTATATCTCCATAACAGTTGAGCTTATATAGATGAGGGAATGGTATCCTGCATGAGTTGATTATTATGGGTGAAGGTGTAAAGTGTGTTTTATGGGAATTGGCAGAGTCAAAGCAAATACTGTTGTTTCTTAAGTGTGGTGGGTACAGTTTGTCAATGACAAGCACTTTAAAATCCAGTTCTGTAAGTGGCGATTCACTTTTCAATAAATCAATCAATCAGGATCCTATAAGGCACTACTAATCACTCATGAGGGTCTTAAGACACTGGGGGAGTGGGGCTGCTGCTCCCTCTGGGGGTAGGATCAATCGAAAAGCCATCTCTTGAAGTCCTTCTTGAATTGGGTTAGGGGCGCTCATTGCCTCAGGTGGAGGGGCAGGATGTTCTAGGACTTGGCGGTAAGGTAGAAGAAGGATCTTCCCCTGGTTCTGGTCTTGTGGATCCTGGGGAAGGAGGCAAGGGCGAGCTGGGCTGAACGGACTTGTCTGGAGTGCACATGGAATACAAGGCGTTGGTTCAGGTAAACTGGCCCCTTGTCGTGGAGAGCTTTATAGGCATGTGTGAGGAGCTTGTAGGTGATTCACTTGTTGACTTGGATCCAGTGGAGTTGTCAGAGGTGTTGCATAATGTGGCTACAGTGGGGGATGTCGAGGACCAGTCTGGCTGCAGCGTTTTGGACATTCTGTATTTTCCTGAGCTGTTTCTGAGTGACACAGCATAGAGTGTTTTGCCGTAGTCGAGTTTGCTGGTGATGAGTGCATGGGTGACCGTCTTTCTGGATTCTGTGGCGATCCATCTGAATGTCTTTCAAAGTAGGTGGAACGTGTGGAAGCAGGCTGAGGAGACTGCGTTGATTTGGGGGTTGATTGTGCGTGATGAGTCGGGTATGATGGTGAGGTTGGGTGCATGGTCTGTTGCGGTGGGAGGGGATCCTAGGGTGGCTGGCCACCAAGAGTCACCCCAGGCTGAAGGCATGGGTCCCAGGATGAGTACTTTGGCCTAGTCTGAGTAGATCTTGAGGCAGCTGTCATCGATTCAGGTAGTGACCGCCTTAGTTCTGCTGTGGAAGTTGGTTCTGGCGGTTGTGGGTTCATTGGTGAGGGAGGGGATAAGCTGGGGGTCGTCAGTGTAGGAGACGATTTTGAGTCAGTGGCTTTTGACGATGGCTACGAGGGGGGTCGGGTGGTGATGACGGCGGCTGCCCTGTGGAAGAGGTGGTACAGGCAGGGATATGTTGGGGCTCCTGAGAGGATACTCTTCATGGTCTTGAGTTTGTCCTCTGTTGTGAGCGGGGTCCAGCAGAGCACGGTCTGTTGGGGTGCAAAGTGTTTGCGTGCGGTGGTGGTGGGAAAAGTGGAAGCATTTAGGGTATCGAAGCTGTCGTAGATCCGTCAGATCTTGTGGTTGAAGAAGGTGCCAAATTTGTTGCAGAGGTCTTGGGAGGGAGGGACGTCTGTGCTCTCACAATTGGGCCTAGCAAACTCCTTGATGATGGCGAAAAGGTCTTTGCTGTTGTGTGCATTGGCATTGATTCTGTCTTGGAGGGCTGCTTTGTTTGTGGTTCTGAGGAGGAGGTGGTGTTCATTCATGGTGGGTTTGAAGGTAGCATGGATTTCCGGGGTTTTGTTGTTTCTCCATCTCTTCTTGAGTTGTCTGCAGGTGCATCTGGATTCGTGGGGGACAGCGGTGAACCAGTTGGCTTTCTTGGCATGTTGCATGCCAGGTCTTGTGTTGAGGGGTGCCAGAGTGTCGGCGCAGCTGGAGATCCATCGGTGGAGGTTGCATGCTGCGGTGTTGGTGTCCATTGGGGTTGGTGGAGTGGTTGTGCTGACGGGGTCGACAAGTTCTTCCGTGGCCTTGATCCAGCTGTGATGGGGCGGAGAGGACCGTGGTGTACGATTGGTGTGGGGAAGGTGAGATGTACGCAGTGGTGGTTGGTCTACAAGAGTTAGGTGGTGTGGCTGTAGCTGATGTTCCCGCTTGTGGAGAAGACCGGGTCGAGTGTGTGTTCGGCTGTGTGGGTCAGTGTGGTGACTAGCTGTTTGGTGGCGGTGTTCTGGTCGCTGGGGTTGCCCATGTGGAAGTTGAGGTCTCCGATTAGGATGTAGTCCGTGGATGCGAGAGTCTAGGGTGTGATGAGGTCTACGATGGCGTCAGTGAAAAGCAGTCGAGCCAGGGGGCTTGTAGATGAGGGTGATGTTGGGGTTGGTCTGGAACTGAAAGTGGAGATGTCCCATGGTCATCAGCATGTGTGGTTAGTCGGAGGGTGTTCTTGTGGACAATAGCGATGCCTTCTCCTGAGCAATCAGGCCAGTCCTTGTGGGAGATTTTGTAACGTCGGGGATGGCGGGCGATGGCGATGACCGGTCCATGAGCAGGGGTTAGTCCATGTTTCTGTGAGGAAAGCAATGTCAGGGGAGGTGACATCGAAGAGGTCCCAGATTTTAGTGGCGTGTTTGTGAATGGACCGCACTTTGAGGAGAATGCAGTTGATCCGGTTGGGTGTGTTGGTCGGCTGGGCGGCGAGAGGAGCTGGTTTGTTGGCATGGGTAAAGGTGGGTCTTCTTTGGTGATGCTAGATGGCAGGCAGCGAGGTGTCCAGGTTTGAGGGCGAGGAGGGTGTTGGTGTGGCAATGGTGGAAAGTCCGAGAACCAGGGTCCCTGGCCCTGGGTGCAGCCCAAACGTGGATGGGCGCAGACGGGCTCACCTTTAGCGTGCCAGTAGCACGTCTGCGCAGCGGCCGTCATTTAGGGTAAACAGCATTTACAACGCTGGTAATTCCACGCGGGTAAGTCACAACGCAGACGTTACATCGTCCGCGTTGTTACCACACATGGCATTACATCGCGAGTCGTTTCAACGACTTGAGCTAGATGGCACGCAACACCAGGGAATGTGTTGGATTTTAAATCCAACACATTCTCTGCTGTTGCGCTAACTGGAGTAGGAATAGTAATTTATACTATTCCTAAGCCCAGCGCGCCATCTAGCGCAAGTCGTAGAAACGACTTGCGATGTAAAGCAATGCGTGGTAACAACACAGACGGTGTAACGTCCACATTGTAACCTACTGCGGGGTAATGGATGGCGTAGTAACGTCATACATTCGTCATTAAGTAGTGCTGCAGGGGGGGCGAGCTGGACAGCTGGGAGCCTGGAAATCGCGGGAAGGAGGGGTCGGGCCATAGGGGTTTGAGGCAGGTCACGACGAAGGAGAAAAATAGGAGGAAAAGTAAAACTGAGGATGATAAAAATTAAAAAAGCAGAAAAGAGACAGAGAGAGCAGAGAGAGAAAAGGACTCAGGAGGGGGTGGGGCCATGGGGGATCGCCACAGAAAAGGCAGCAGGGATGGTGAGGGAGAAAAGAGGAAAAAGGAAAAATGCAAGCCAAAGAGCAGAGCAAAAGAGAAAGAGAAAAATACCCAGAGAGACAGAAAAAGCAGAAAGGGAGACAGAAGGGCTGTTGTGTTTCGATTTAGAAACTCGTATATAGGTTTCCCTGAATCATGTCCTTATATAGGCACAACTCGCTTTGCCCTTATTTAGGCATAGAATCCCAGCCCTTATTTAGGCAAAAGGACGAAGCAGGACGGGGAATCCCTGAGCTAATAAGAGCGCGACGTAAGCGCATCGGCAGGTGAGGAGGTGTATGTACTAAAAGCCCCTCTACCTTGGACCTCATATGCGGACCCCTTGGACACAAAATTAGAAATCTGGGGTTCCGGATTGAACCGTTCAATAATATACGGCAGTTGGGAAACAGGGATTATTCAAGTCCGTTTAAGAATGGGGTCCAATAAATAGATCATTCTTTGAGTCTGCAAAAGAAGTACAAGAATAAGTGCAAATATCAACTCCCTTTCATTCAGGGTATAGCAATCAAATATACCATAAAGAAAAGTGAACATAATGACTGTCTTGATAAAGATGGAATAACCAGGTACCCATCGAAACGCATCGACGCATTTCTATACATTATACCGAGGACAAGTTGGACCTGTAGATACAAAATAGAGTATATGTATCCAGGCTAATCTTGCTAAAATTATTCCCAGGGAATTGTTGAGTTAAAAGACAAAGCATACTGTCCATCATTGTTCGTCCTCCCTATTTTTTTAGGGTTCTCTGTGGTAAAAGCGTAATAAGATGTTATGTTATGTCCTGATTTGATGAATTGTATTGTTTTTAATTATGCTGAAATTATGCATAGTGTTTTATTATAGGTGTTTTTATAATATTTGTGTTTTAATAATATTCACATGTACTAAAGAAATAAATTGACTTGTTTGCATTGCATGTTATAGTAGTATCATTGTTTGAATGTTTCAGGGATTTTGAGTGAGATCTTTTTTTTAGTTTATCTATGTGTTTTATATGAATTAAGAATTCCACTATTGATAGGGGGTTCTTGTTGATTGAGTGGATCAAGGGATAATTTGTTTTTTGTACTGATAGTACTCTACTCCCTTGGTTTCTGACAAGGGGTCTCTCTCTGTTTGAACACACGATAATCCAGCCATCCCAGCAAGGCATGTCTGGATCCCTAAGCTTGGGGATCTAGTCAGAGAAAAGATCGCAAACAAGAAGGAATTTGGGCCTTCTTACAGACAACCAGTACCTGTCCTAGCAATCCACGGATCAAAAACAGTGCTTCTGCCGCCTCTTGCTGGTAAAAAGGAGAAAAGATTTGTGTCCATCGACCTCATCAAACCACACTATTTGGCCGATACTGAACAGTAGGCCATGTGGATTCCGAGCAAGTAGCAGACGCACTCCTCTAGCTACTATCCAAGTGGTTCAAACTGAAAGACTCATCACCATTGAGAATCCAACAGTAAGAAATGAAGGACTAAGCAACAATGCTATAGAACTCATTCCTCTTGAAACCCAAATAACAGTTTGTCCTGATACACCGGTCTACACCAACGTAGCAAGTGATCCACTGGTTCCAGCGATTTCAACGATTGACAGAACTGCTTCTGGCTATTTCATTAACTTTGATACGTTTTCTGAGGATCCCAGCGAGCCTGAAATGACGCCAGCCAAAAGAACTTTCAAAGAACAAGCACAAGACTTTTTTCAACACGTGAAAAAAACATATCTGGTTTCACCATGGATTGAACTATGGATTATTTCTGGAATAATTTCTTTCTGCTTTGGCTAGTTTTAATAATAACTCTGAGCATATTGATAGATGGAAAATATATTCATTTGGACACAGGAAATAAAAATTTGAACTTACTTTTGAAACCACACAAATCATCCCATCGTGAAGCAAGAGACTTGTCAGCACAGCCGTTCTTATACAAGATGGTATAGTTTGGGACAAAACGGATTATGATATATTCGGTCCGTCGGAACTTTTGAAGATTCCACACTTATTTAAAATTTCATTAAGTGACTTTATTACCCCTAGAACCAATTCTGATGATTGGGACTTTGCGACTGTTAACAACATGATGTCTAATCTAGAGAGGTCTGCTGCATTCTCTAACCATTAATACTTAGAGGGTTCAACAGACTATGAACAGCTTTTTTGTTACAACCGCTATGGTCATCATTTCTTGCATAAATCTGCAACACCTAGAAATTTATTTATGTATAACCAATGGGAACATTGTCCTACTCCACCGAGGGGTAGCTCAAAAACATTTGCAATGAAGTTTCCATATTCTTCAGGGTACAATATATCCAAGCCAGCAAGTTTTACTTTAAAATTGTGAACAAAACAGGAGCGAAAAATATGTTAACCAATACAAAACAGATTTATTCTGCAGCCTTTAATGCCCAACTGTCTAGACAGGGTTTCGAGTTTTGGAAAGATACAATTGACAAAAAAAAATCTGTCTGGGGACTAAAAGATTAGCAAGCTTTGTTTAGAGCCTGCATCAACCCACAGCAGATAATGTTTTTGAATGACACTGTCCAAGAGACATCTTGCCTTGGGTTAGCCAAGATCAAAGACATGAACACACCGTCCATACTTACACCTGCAAGTAATAGCACTACACAGGGGGTGGTCGACGTACATACTATTTCAGAAAACAACAGATCAGATTCTGAATGGAAAAAATGGTTGCTCTGGCCCACAGACACAAATATCTGTCAAGAAAGATTCCTGAACAAGATACAAGGTCTAAAGATAAATAGGCCAGACCCACGCTATGTCCAAAGACAGCATCCAGGGGTACTAACAATATACAGTGTAGGAAAACTATGCCTTGATTGGCTACAGACATCTTCACTAGAGGATGTGAAACAACACTTATCTTTACTTAAAGAAGACGCAAACCTTAGGGAATTCTTGCTAGGTCCAAGAAAACCGCGTCAAAACGTTTCATATTTGCCGGCATCTATGCTGCTTATAATGAAATATGGAAGGTGGCACAAGCAGATACCGCAGAAAGAATACGAGAAATTGATCGGATTAATTTAGAGAAATCTCTCGCTGTGGTCGACAATGGGTTAACGACTCTGTCATCCAGGATATATTCATTGAGAAACATTGTATCCTCTGCTATAGACATTGTGGAACAAGATTTGGTCCTGCTGCGTCAAGGCCAGTCTCAATTACGTTCCATTCTGTCATTAGGCTGGACGCTACAAAACCTGCGTGCAGGCTATGTGCCTTGGATTTTCATCAATACGTCTTCTCTGTTTTCTGATTACAATCTCACGGATGAATAGATCAAACTGGCACAAAGGGGAGCGAAGTATACAGTGCTGAGCATTAAAAGACTGGAAAAATTGCCATTTACGGTAGCAGAAAAACAAGCTACTGAATGGATCATATATGGCAAAATAACTCTGCCTGTTTCAACTTTCCATTTTCAGTATTGCCTTAAACACATGCCAGTAGGCAAATATGAAAGGTTGGGTAAAGAATACATCAGGACATCCTGGGATTATCTTACACACACAGATGTTGGAGTGGGGGGCGTGAAGTGTTTATTAGCGGTACACACTGTGAAAATGCACTGAGCGATTCACTCATATGTCGGGATATTAGTTTCCACAGGGCCTGTAGCGGTTCCACTGCAAATGTATCCTGCCACCTGCAAGGCTCACCAGCCGCTGTGATTAATCTAACATTTGGACAACTTTCAAATGGGAGTTACCTCATGTTGAATTATCTGAGCTGTTGTGGCATGTTGCCAGGTATCCCATATCCAGTAACGGTTACTTCCAGGGTCACTTGCTGTATGCAAGTCTTCTTCAATCAATCAATCAATCAATCAATCACTGAATTTGTAAAGCACACTACCTACCTGTGAGGGTCTCAAGGCGCTGAGGGGGGCCGCTTCTGCTCGCAGAGCCAGGTCTTGAGGTGTCTTCTGAAGGTGAGCAGGTCCTGGATCTGCCGTAGGTGGGTGGGGAGGGTGTTCCAGGTCTTGGCAGCGAAGTAGGAGAATGATCTTCTGCCGGTGGTCTTTCGTTGGATGCGGGGGACAGCTGCGAGGGCGAGGTTTGCTGAGCGGAGCTGGCGTGTGGGGGTGTAGAAGTTGAGTCTGGCGTTCATGCAGGTTGGTCCGGCGTTGTGGAGTGCTTTGTGTGCGTGGGTGAGGAGTTTGAAGGTGATCCTCTTTTCGTCGGGGAGCCAGTGCAGTTCTTTCAGGTGGGGGGTGATGTGGCTGCGGCGGGGTATGTCGAGGATCAGTCGTGCGGAGTAGTTTTGGATGCGCTGAAGTCGACGCAGGTGCTTGGCTGGGATTCCTGCATAGAGTGCGTTGCCGTAGTCCAGCCTGCTGCTGATGAGGGCCTGTGTAACAGTTCTCCTTGTTTCAGGAGGGATCCACTTGTAGATCCTGTGTAGCATGCGGAGGGTGTTGTAGCAGGAGGAGACGGCGTTGATCTGCTTCAACATGGAGAGGGAGGAGTCGAGGTCTAATCCGAGGTTGCGTGCGTGGTCAGTGGGGGTGGGTGCCGTTGCCAGCGTTGTCGGCCACCATGAGTCATCCCAGGCCGAGGGGGTGGGTCCGAGGATGAGGACCTCCGTCTTGTCCGAATTCAGTTTCAGACGGCTGCTCTGCATCCAGTCGGCGACGGCCTTCATTCCCTCGTGGAGATTCATTTTGGCGGTGTGTGGGTCCTTGGTGAGGGAAAGGATGAGCTGGGTGTCGTTGGCGTAGGAAATGATGTTGAGGTTATGCAGACGGGCCACTTGTGCGAGGGGGGTCATGTAGATGTTGAACAGCGTCGGGCTGAGTGATGATCCCTGGGGGACGCCACAGATGATGTTGGTGGCTTCGGATAGGAAGGGTGGGAGTCGGACTCTCTGGGTTCTGCCGGAGAGGAAGGATGTGGTCCAGCTGAGGGCTTTCCCGTGAATCCCGGCTTCTTGAAGGCGTGTTTTTAGGGTGCGGTTGGCAGACCGTATCAAAGGCGGCCAAGAGGTCCAGGAGGATGAGGGCTGAGGTTTCGCCGTTATCGAGTTGGCGCCTGATGTCATCTGTGGCGGCAATGAGGGCTGTTTCAGTGCTGTGGTTTCGTCTGAACCCGGACTGGGACGGGTCCAGGATGTTGTTGTCTTCCAGGTGGCGGGATAGTTGTGCGTTGATGATTTTCTCGATGACCTTCGTCAGGAAGGGGAGCAGGGAGATGGGTCGGACGTTCTTGAGGTCGTTGGGGTCCGCCTTGGGCTTCTTGAGGAGGGCGTTGATTTCGGCATGCTTCCAGCTGTCCGGGAATGTGGCTGTCTTGAAGGAGGTGTTGATGACCTTCCGTAGTTGGGGTGCGATGGTTGCGTCAGCTTTGTTGAACATGTGGTGAGGGCATGGGTCTGACGGTGATCCCGAGTGGATGGAGTTCATGACCTTGCGTGTTTCTTTGTTGTTGACGTTGGTCCAGGAGGTCAGGTGGTTGGTCCAGGTGGTGTTCGTGGGGGTGGAGTCTGGCGCGATCAGGTCGATCGGAGTTTTGAAGCTTTTGTGGATGTCTGCGATCTTCTGGTGGAAGAAGGTTGCCAGAGCGTTGCACAATTCTTGTGAAGGCAGGACGTCGTTGGCGTTTACGTTGGGGTTGGAGAGTTCCTTCACAATGCTGAAGAGCTCTTTGCTGTCGTGCGCGTTGTTGTCCAGTCGGTTTTTGAAGGAGGATCTTTTGGCCGTTCTGATGAGGTGGTCGTGTCTACCGGTGGTGTCCTTGTGGGCTGCGTGACTGTCTGGTGTGCGTTCGCGGAGCCATCTTTTCTCCAGTTTCCGGCAGGTGCGTTTGGAGGTCTGTAGCTCGTCGGTGAACCAGGTGGCTTTCTTGCTGGCGTGGTTGATGGGGGGTTTCCTGAGTGGAGCGAGGGTGTTGGCGCAGTCTTCAATCCACTGTCTGAGGTTGCGGGCTGCTGTGTTTGGGTTGGTGGAGGCCTGAGGTGGGTTCTGGGCGAGGGTGGAGGTCAGTTGGTCTTCGGTGACTTTGCTCCAGCAGCGACGGGGGAGTTGTTGGGTGCGGTGGTGCGTGGTTGGTTTCTTGAAGGTGAAGTGGATGCAGCGGTGGTCGGTCCAGTGGAGTTCAGTGGTGTGGTCGAAGTTGACGTGGGTGCCTGTGGAGAAGATGGGGTCCAGCGTGTGGCCGGCGGCGTGGGTGGGTGCGTAGACGAGCTTTCTGAGGCCGAGGTTTGCGAGGTTGTCAATCAGGGTGGCGGAGTTGGCGTCGTTGTTGTTCTCGAGGTGGAAGTTCAGGTCCCCAAGGAGGATGTAGTCCGTGGAGGCGAGTGCGTGGGTGCTGGCAAGGTCGGCGATGGAGTCGCTGAACAGCGCCCTGGGTCTCGGGGGTCTGTAGATGAGCGTTCCTCTGAGGGTGGTGTTGGGGTCGTTGTGGATTTGGAAGTGCAGGTGTTCGGCGGTCTTGAGGGTGTCGTCTACGTGGGTGGAGATCTTGAGGGTGGATGTGTGGACGATGGCTATTCCTCCTCCGACACCGTTGGCGCGGTCTCTGCGGGTGATATTGTAGCCGTCTGGGATGGCTATGGCGATGTTGGGCGCCGAGGAGTCGTTCCACCAGGTCTCGGTCAGGAAAGCCACGTCAGGGGCGGTGGTGTCGAGCAGGTCCCAGAGCTCGACGGCGTGTCTGCATGCGGAGCAGGTGTTGAGGAGTATGCAGCAGAGGTGGTTGGGTCTGGTCGTTGGAGGTTTGGTGGCTCTGTCACAGGTGAAGCTGCAGCCGTGGCAGGAGAAGGGTCCGTGGGTGCGTTTCGGTGCGGCCTGGAAGCAGCTGTGTTTACGGCCGGTGTTGAGTGCGTGGAGGGTGGTGGCGTCGTAGCGGAGTCTGGCGTAGTTGCGTTCGCAGTATCCAGGGGTTCTGGTGCAGGGCACGAGCCAGGCGCGGACAGGCGCAGACAGGCTTGCCTCTGGCGCGCCTCCGTGCAGCGGCCTGCACTATGAAGGGGGACGAGGGAGGGAGGAACAGCTGGGAGGGGGGAGCAGGACGAATCAGGACACGGGGGAGCGGGGCTGCAGGGGAGGCAGCGGCGGGAAACGCGGGTCGGCGGGAGGGGGGAACAGAAGAGAAACGGGGCACAGAGGGCAGCAAACAGGCTAAACCGGGCAAAAGGGGACACAGAGGGCAGCAGAGGGGGTACAGACAGTACCGGTGACAGAAAATGGATTATAAAACGGAAACCAAGTACAATCGAAAACACACGCAATAGAATCAGTAAAAAACATTCAGGGGCAGATGAGAACACTTACAAGCCCACCACTGGGCTTGAACTCGCGGCAGTAGCGAGGCTGGGAACACGGCACTAGCAGGGTGAGCTAGCACGGTGGGGGGGGCGACCTGACCTGAAACCAGGGTCTTGGGTCGCTCCTTCACCGCGCAGCGGCCTGCATTATGAGGGGGGACGAGGGAGGGAGGAGCAGCTGGGAGGGGGAGCCGGACGAATCAGGACACGGGGGGCAGGGCCGCAGGGGAGGCAGCGGCAGGAAACGCGGGTCGGCGGGAGGGGGTAACAGAAGAGAAACGGGGCACAGAGGGCAGCCAACAGGCTAAACTGGGCAAAAGGGGACACAGGGGGCAGCAGAGGGGGTACAGACAGTAACGGTGACAGAAAAAGGATTACAAAACGAAAACCAAGTACAAACGAAAACACACGCAATAGAATCAGTAAAAAACAGTCAGGGGCAGATGAGAACACTTACAAGCCCACCACTGGGCTCGAACTCCCGGCAGTAGCGAGGCTGGGAACACGGCGCTAGCAGGGTGAGCTAGGGGAACAACCTTTACAACGCAACTTTTACAACGCACTACCTTTACAACGCATTTTTTACAACGCATAATCCATTACAACGCATGACATTACAACGCATGACACTACAACGCATTTTTAAAAACTACCTTTACAACGCATTCCATTACAACGCATACTACCATTACAACGCATACCATTACAACGCATAATATTACACTACACTATCCAACACTTACCCTACTGTTGCACCCCCTGGAGTTAGAATAGTAATTTTTACCCCTATACTATCCAACACTTACCCTACTGTTGCACCCCCTGGAGTTAGAATAGTAATTTTTACCCCTATTCTATCCAACACTTACCCTACTGTTGCACCCCCTGGAGTTAGAATAGTAATTTTTACCCCTATACTATCCAACACTTACCCTACTGTTGCACCCCCTGGAGTTAGAATAGTAATTTTTACCCCTATACTATCCAACACTTACCCTACTGTTGCACCCCCTGGAGTTAGAATAGTAATTTTTACCCCTATACTATCCAACACTTACCCTACTGTTGCACCCCCTGGAGTTAGAATAGTAATTTTTACCCCTATACTATCCAACACTTACCCTACTGATGCACCCCCTGGAGTTAGAATAGTAATTTTTACCCCTATACTATCCAACACTTACCCCACTGTTGCACCCCCTGGAGTTAGAATAGTAATTTTTACCCCTATACTATCCAACACTTACCCTACTGTTGCACCCCCTGGAGTTAGAATAGTAATTTTTACCCCTATTCTATCCAACACTTACCCTACTGTTGCACCCCCTGGAGTTAGAATAGTAATTTTTACCCCTATACTATCCAACACTTACCCTACTGTTGCACCCCCTGGAGTTAGAATAGTAATTTTTACCCCTATACTATCCAACACTTACCCTACTGTTGCACCCCCTGGAGTTAGAATAGTAATTTTTACCCCTATACTATCCAACACTTACCCTACTGTTGCACCCCCTGGAGTTAGAATAGTAATTTTTACCCCTATATTATCCAACACTTACCCTACTGTTGCACCCCCTGGAGTTAGAATAGTAATTTTAACCCTATACTATCCAACACTTACCCTACTGATGCACCCCCTGGAGTTAGAATAGTAATTTTTACCCCTATACTATCCAACACTTACCCCACTGTTGAACCCCCTGGAGTTAGAATAGTAATTTTTACCCCTATACTATCCAACACTTACCCTACTGTTGCACCCCCTGGAGTTAGAATAGTAATTTTTACCCCTATACTATCCAACACTTACCCTACTGTTGCACCCCCTGGAGTTAGAAAAGTAACTTTTACCCCTATACTATCTAATACTTACCTTAAATGCAATGTAATATTATGCGTTGTAATGGTATGCGTTGTAAAGGTAGTATGCGTTGTAATGGAAATGCCTTGTAAAGGTAGTTTTTAAAAATGCGTTGTAGTGTCATGCGTTGTAATGTCATGCGTTGTAATGGATTATGCGTTGTAAAAAATGCGTTGTAAGTGCATGCGTTGTAAAAGTGTGCGTTGTAACGTCATACATCCGGTGAGCTAGCACGGTGGGGGGGCGACCTGACCTGAAACCAGGGTCTTGGGTCTTGGGTTGTTCCCCCAAATAGACACAGTCAGGGAGTCACCGTTATGGCATTCACTATTCTATACAAATTGATACTTTAAGCAGAATAAAAGCCATTCTTTTACAACAAACCGTGCCTTTGACCTCGGCCAAAGAAACCTATGATCTACAAGTCGCAAGGACTTCGGCTGAGATACAGGCTCTGTTAAGGACAAATTGCCTTACACATTTCACAGAAATGTTGGGACGTATCTTAAACATGTCTGATACGAACGGTATTGTGCATGTATTTAAGACCGTATGTTCGGGACTATTAACACCTTTTCAAGCAGTCCTCGGAATCATTCCAAACTTCATGCACTTGGTGTTTGGTGGTCTGCCGCTGATTCTAGCAATTGTCACAGGAATCCCATTTTCATCCCTACTGCTGCGCTATGGCAAGCCAATCCACCAGCGTCACTCCCGGCACCTTGGAGCTTGCTCTCCTGGAAAGGAAGTGTTGTGAATGCATAGTGCAACTATTGAGTTTACCTCATCTACGAGAACTAAATACCACATGGTTTCTGTCGTTCAGACCAATCTAGCAAGATTGCATCTTACCTGTTTTACGCTGCCTGCTTTGCAGTGAAGAATGTGTGCTAGACATCTGTCTAACACTCCCATCAGTCATGCCAACGGATATCGATACTCTGCTGGACCCGATAACGGCCCATGCTCTGTGTTGTCCCCAGGGGCTACCGATCCTGATGACAGCATTCGTTGAGATCTCACAGACGCAACATGCTACTGCTGAGGTACGAGATGGATCCAAAGGCACACAGGTATCATCGAACACTGCTACTGACGATGCATCACATCTATGTGCAGTCAGTCTCCTAAACGAGGTAATCGACCTACCACCGACAACAATAGACGACTTTTTGTCTACAGGATTAGAGGATTTCATGTTTTCCCCAGCATCTTCAAATAACTTTTGATTTGGTTCAGAGTGTACCAAGTAATCTATGAATTCGGCCATCATTTTTCTAAACAAAAAGACAAAATTTTGAACTTTCCTAAGATCGCACTTTTGCATATTGACATTTTTTTAACTAAAAGCTCTGCCTAGAACTATTCATAGAGAACAGACTTCTTTGAAACACTTCCAGGCACACATTGCCGCCTTTTTCTCTAATTTATGTAATCATGACATGAAATGGCTCTGAACCTTTTTCCTTTCTGTACAAATGGACCATTTCATTACATATGTGTATATATTTCTGTTCATTCTCTTAGCATCCACTGTAAATATATGCTTAGAATGCAACATTGCTTTAATATGTACAGCACATGCATTTCATGTGTAGCGAACATTTAAGAAAGACTTTTTAGTATGCTTTTACAAATGTTTTTAGTGAACATGAGATACTCAATTTTATGTGTTTAGCATGTTTAGCATTTAGTAATACCGATCAGTAGTCATTGGAGTGGGTGTTGTGTTTCGATTTCGATACCCGTATATAGGTTTCCCTGAATCATGTCCTTATATAGGCACAACTCGCTTTGCCCTTATTTAGGCATGGAATCCCAGCCCTTATTTAGGCAAAAGGATGAAGCAGGACGGGGAATCCCTGAGCTTATTTAGGCATTAGCCATGCTAACCAAATACAGGCATGGTCACCTACATCCGTCCATCCCACGTCACAACCAGTTCTTAGAAAGCAGACCCTTAAGCCGAACGGTACTTTCCCTAGCAAGGATTATTGATTTCTCCAAGAACTCATCTATTATGCATGAACTACTATTCCTTAGGGGTTCATCCATGACGTCACCCTCTGCCCGACTTTGCGTCAACGCTAGCATTCCTAAGCACCTTCAGGTATAAATATGCCTTCCCTTACCATGGCAAACCACGGCATGACTCAGCACAACTTGACTGCAAGGTTCGCCACGGCAAGTTCGGAAGAGACCATATCCCGGCCTGACGCACTGACCAGACGCTGTCATCCCTGCTCGCAGAGAATCCAGCTTCCAGTGTTCTGACTACCTTCGTGGGTTTGTGGAAATATGGATTTTTCTGGTCAGTTATGTCCCCTATCTTGGACCCCAACGGTTCCATGTGCATGTCACAAGTACATGTATGTTCCCTCCAGTTCCAGTTATGACGACGCAAATACATGTGCGTCCACCGTCAACATGTCCTTTGACAGATCCGCCATGAATAGGCCGGATATTCCATTCCTAAATATGAAAGGCCACCGGCTTTATATGGTTCACTTATGCCACTTTACAGTCCAGGCAAGTAGGCCCTGATTCTGTCATCAAAACTCCTCTTTCCTTCTGCCTCTGAAAGCTCCAGTCCGAGCCTGCATCTGTGACCATGAACTTTGTCTCATTCTCTGCGCGGCTCACGAAGCCTGACATCAGCCTACTCTCTGCCAAGAACTGTATTTCACCTTCGAATTATCTGCCTCCCCCTCAGCCGATGCATTCCTGCCTAGTAGTTTAAGTAAACATTCTTCCAGTTACCAAGCAAAAAGGCCCAGCTTCTCTGTCCTCATGCAAGTAATTCATAGCCCTGTTACCATGGAATATTCCTACCCCCTCGCATTCAGTGTAGACACTTAGACGCTTGTACACGCACGCACAGTCAGTATAGAATAGATTCTGTCCGAGAGTCCTTCTTTTGTGGATAACATAGTTCTTTAAACATAGGATGTTAGATATGATTTGGGATTAGGTTGACTTGACCCCCCAGACTTCTCGTCTCCACATATAGAGCTAAATGTCAAGTCCCCGTCACCCCCTAGTTACACGTCAATTACACGTCATACTGCTGCGCGCGCATTTAGGCCCAGTATTATCTTATAGATCCACCTATGTATTATATCATAACCAATCATGTTCCTTTTTACTCATTATTACACCCATTTTCGGTTACGCAGACCAAACGTCAATGTCCTTATCAATTGTTACGCCTACTGTATTCACTTCATTATAATGTATGTACTATAAAAGTTACTTCTTGTCAATAAAGTATGTACTTCACTTCCTGAACCTCCGTGGTGATGGAACTTGGAGCATCCGATTATAATCGATTATTGGAATAAAGCCCATTCCGAAACTCTAATATCACGGATTCTGCCTCTCATTTTACTGAGCTATTTTATAATGTTTCGGTATCAAATTCAGTCCCGGTAAAGGAATTTTTATTTACCACATGATGGCGCCCGAATAGGGACACTTTCTCATCTCACGCGCCGGCGGTGAGTTGCAGGCCCGGTCTCCTGCCACAGCTGGACGGACAATTACGCGTACCAGCAGGATTTCCTGTATCTCCCTCCGGTCAAGCGGGGGCGACTGAGACTGCGATCAACACCCAGACGAGGCGGTGAGAAGTGCGAAGTATCCCGACCAGAGCCTAGCTGAGAGAGCAAGATCCGAGGTATACAGAGACCCACCAGTTCGAAGGCAAGCCCAGTTTCCGACGAGGCGAGTCGAGTCCAGTCCGGTTCAAGTTCAAGTTACCGAGGCCTTCCGTTTCCGAAGCTACCCGGTGAGTACCATTACTGGGGAGGCATTTCTGACGTGCACATAGGTTGTGCCGGTCAAGACGGGTTTGGGTACACAAATCCGGTCTGCACTGTTTTAGCAGTGTATCTGTACTGTTTAGCAGTATATCAAGTATTCCGAAGTATCTAGTAAGTGTCAAGAATTAAGCATGGTGATTTAGTTATGCAGACGATCATCATTGTTGTTTCAGTTAAAGGTTAAATGTTTTAATGTTTAAAGGTGTTAAACGTCCTGCATATTGTGGTATGAATGGTTGTTCATTATTGTGCTTTTGTATTTAGTGTGTTCAAGATTAAGTATCAGATCAGATTGTCAATATGCCGCTCTTTTCGAAATTAAGACAGATCACTACTAGAAAGGGGGTACTTGAAGAAGCCGTCCCTATTCCTCCTAGGGATACTCCAGGGCACTTCATGTATCACAAACATGGCTTAGACGCTATATTATTTCTTGATTTATGGGTAGACTACACCAAGGGATTACCGGAAAGTCAGAGATGGCCCGCAGCGGGAACCTGGGATGCAGAGTGCATCATGAAAGTCGAGGAAGAGTTATGGAAAAGGAAAGTCAGACAGTCACAGAAAGACGCCGTCGAGTTATGGCGTAAAGAATCTCATAGACGTACAGAAAAAGCACGTAGACAGGAAGAGAAGAGTAAAGAAAGTTCAAGCAAAGTTCAAGAAAATCTATTAATTGAGGAAGGTATCCGAGTGAAATCAGAACAAGTAGACAGACAAGGAAATGCCCTTATGAATGGTATGTATCCCCTTCTGGCCGAAGGATTACCTAAGGCTACTCCAGAGATACCGAAAGACTTGCCACCCCCATTATTCCCAATCAAGGTACATCCTAAGGGGCATCCTAGAACCGCAGAAGATGTTTTTCTTTCCTCATATTTAGATGACGCAGCTCCCGAGTATGCTAATTCCGCCCCACATAGACCGCATACCAGGGAGGTCCAACGCCAAGATCCAGCACCCGTATCCCTACAGCAACAAATCGAGTCACAAGTTCAGGCAAACACATCTGTTTCTGCATCTGTTCCTACAGGTACTTCTATAGCTGAGTCCACACCTATAGTTGCTGTGTCACGTTCGACGAATCCTTTCACACCCGACGCCCCGGACGGGGCCACGGGAGGTGCTACCAATATTTTTTCTACGCCACCTAGAATAAATAAACTTATTTTTCAAGAGTCAGCGCATTCACGTACACCCAAATTCGTAAGTGATCGTACGCTTAAGGAACTTCTTATAGATTGTAGATATGACCCGGTGCTCGGTAAAGAGGACGAAATGATCCTGGCATCATTACGTATCAGACGAGCCGCAGGGTATTTAGCGAAGCTACCAGGAATGACTGCGCATCTAGATAAAATATATCATTTTGTTCAAACAGGGCGAGATCCAGAATGTATTAACAGAGCTATGGAATACCAGAAAGTAGAGATACAGGGGGAACTGTTACGTTTCCTCATAAACTGTGTGATCAGAAATCAAGACCGACCGGGGGTAGATCCGGAAGCAATGAAAATTCTTACAAAATGGAGCCAGAATATATCAGAAGGGAGACACGATAAGCAAAATTGTATAATAGCCATGTGCCGAAAGATCCGTAAAGAAATAGAACGCCTACACGAGGAGAGATTAGAGACAGACGAGTTCGAACAAAGCGAGGAAGAAGGGTCAGGACTGCCCGCCGGACAGTCAGACACCATAGCCTATGTAGGTAGAGGAAGATCTTGTAATAGGAATCAGACTAGATGTCATACTGACTCAATACGTCCAATATGTCCAGATAATGACAGGAATTTCCAAATACCTATAATTAATATAAGGTCTAACGAGCATTCGTTCCAAACCGCCGACAAGCTACTCCGAGAACGAAGGGGTTATCATTTTCTCGATTCTATGGATGAACAAGATTTAGCCAGGGCAGCTGTCCATTGGGTGGACAGTCCCGGAAAATATAGTGATGAGACAGTAGTACGCACATTTTTGAATCTCACCCCAGATGAGCAGAGGTTAGCTGGGATTTATATGATTCAACAACTCATTATACTATATCAGAGTCAGCATTCGGACCCTGGTCCCTTACCTGACATATTGACTGATTTGCTTATGAATAAATGGAGAGGTCCAGGTACTAAATTAATTAAAGAAATTCTAGTATCAAGAAAGCAGTATATTCTTTTTGTATGCTCAGAGCATGTCTCATTGCCTGTCAAGGAAAGAACCACGTATCACATGGATAGACAGAATCCCTTACGAGAAGTACACCCAATAAAAGGCGAGGACAATCAGTTTAAACGTGTATTTGTATATACGCCCATATCGAAAATAGAATTGTTAGAAATGAAGAAAGTGGTACCTAGTCATGACAAAGACCCAGCGGGTTTTCACCGAGAAATTAAAGACATGTTACTCATGGGAGAGTATACCTACCCCGACATTATGACAATATTAAAGGTGTTGATGCCTGCTGGCATTTATGAGAAACTCAAGGAAAAAGAGTGGGAGGTAGGTGATCAAAAGATAGAATGGTCAGCATTAGAAGCAGAAGAAAGGGCCCGAGGTCCAGGTTCGGGGCTTGGGGACAAAACTAAAGCACTACCAGGTCTACTAGTACAGGTACTGCCACGTTTATTAACTACGAAAAAGGAAGATTGGGGTACAATTTCAGCCTGTAAACAGAAGCAAGATGAAGACACTAGCGATTACTATGCCCGATTCGAGAAATGTTTTGGTATAAATAGTGGCATAAAAGCAAGTAGCGAATCATACCCACATCTGTTTGTAACAAAATTAGTGGAAAATGCCCTGCCCCCAGTAAAGAATAGAGTATTAAAATTCGAGAGTACTTGGCAAGGTAACACTCCAACACAAATGTTACAAATGTTACAGTACCACCACAATAGAATTAAAGAGGAACAAGAACATGAACACAGACGCATGAAAGACACGAAAATGAAAATGCTAGTTTCCCAGACAGTTCCAGCTGAAGGACATAAAAAGGGTATGACACATTCCGATTCAACAGGACCTGTAAAAGGGACATGCAATTATTGTAAAAAGCCAGGTCATTACGTACACGACTGTCCAGTTTTAAAACATAATATCGCCATAGGTAAAACACAAGAAAGATCACGGCCACTAAGACAAGATCAGAATGAACAAAGAGCTATGCAGCATGCCCAGGCCATGCCAGCCGCACAACAGCCAATACAGTTTGTGCCAGCTGCACCACCGTTGCCTGCTGCTGCCACACAGACAACAACACGACAAATGTATCAGACCGCACAGTATGAATATCCCGAGTATCAGCGTTACGCATGAACTAGCCTAGAGAGGGAAGTTGACTTACCCCTTATCGAGATTCCTGTAGATCAAGAAGGACCTTATGTACATAGTGAATTATTAGGTCAAGATAGAAAATTTTTACTCGATACAGGGGCAAGTCGAACAACTATAAAACGTAGTGAAGTTCCAGGGGCACCCCTCTCAGGCTCTCAGAATATTTCCCTTGGTTTTTCAGGAAAACCCATTGTTAATGAAGTATCACAGCCTCTTCCACTTACGATAGGACCTCTGACCCGAACTACAGATTTATTGCTTACTAAATCATGCCCAGAAAATCTGTTAGGAATTAAAACCCTGAAAGCCCTAGGAGCCATAATATGTTGTTCTCCGGAAGGAGTAAGGTTGTTTTTACGTGATTTTAAAGGTCACTATGTATCTAGAGACATGGATCCCCGACTGCAGACTTTACCTACACATCTATGGGCACAAGGCCCTACTGATGTTGGTTGCATGAATATTACACCATATCGAGTCACACTAAAAGCAGGAGTGGTGCTACCACGAATGCGACAATACAAGTTACCACCAGATGCTGTAGTGGCTTTACTACAAATCATTGACGAGCTTATTGCCCTAGGAGTAGTTGTAGAAACAGACTCCAATGTATGTAATTCACCGATAATTCCGATTCTTAAACGAACAGATCCTACAGCTCCGCCAGTATATCGATTGGTTATTGATCGGCGCGAGTTAAACAAATGCATTGTGCCACAATTTCCTGTGGTCCCAGATATCTCGTCATTATTGACAGCTATTGATTCCGAAGCAACATTCTTTACTGTAATTGATCTCAAGAATGCCTTTTTCAGCGTCCCAATAGATCCGGAAAGCCAATATTTGTTCGGATTTAGTTTAAATGGGCGTAGCTTTAAATTCTCCCGCGCACCTCAAGGATTTACAGAAAGCCCCAGCATCTATAGCCAAGCACTGAAACGAGAACTTGACAGTATCCACATGCCAGTTAACACCGCCTTGCTTCAATACGTCGATGATCTGCTGATCACCGCGAGAAGCGAACCGGAATGTGAAAAAGCATCACTGACAGTTTTACAATTTCTAGCCGAAAAGGGGCACAAGGTGTCCCCTTCTAAGCTGCAATTCTGTGTCCAGCGAGTTGTTTATCTTGGACACTCGCTGTCCAAGGAGGGAAGGCAGCTTACACCCGACCGCATTCAGTTAATAGCTAACATGTCCATACCCAAGACACAAAAGGAGGTACGGGCTTTCATAGGCCTCACTTCATATTGTAGGCAGTGGATCCCTCAGTATGCATTTCTAGCAAAACCACTCATTCAATTGACAACACAGGAGGCAGCCACACCGACTGTTCTCCCTTGGACTCAGGAACACACACAAGCTTTTGAAAGCCTAAAGAAAGCTTTATGTCAAGCACCCGTTTTAGCAACGCCATGTTACAGAAAACAGTTTACACTCTTTGTTACAGAACGCGAAGGTACTGCCTTGTCAGTACTCACACAGGAACAAGCAGGAGCACGCAAACCATGTGCTTATTTTTCTAGTACATTAGATCCCGTAGCTCAGGCTTTGCCTGCGTGCCTGAAATCAGTAGCAGCGACAGCTTTAGCAATCAGACAAAGCGATGCCATAGTGTTAGGACATCCATTGACAGTTCAAGTACCACACGCAGTAGAGGTTCTTGTAAATAGAACGCAAACACAACACTTGACTATAGCGCGACTTACAGGATACGAGCTTACATTGTTTCAGCCACATATAGAAATCAGACGCTGTAACACATTGAATCCTGCCACACTTTTACCAGTAGTCGGAACAGACCCACTAGCCCACGACTGTATTGAAGTTATTACAATAACAACAAAACCCAGACAAGACTTAACCGATGTCCCATTGTCAGATCCAGACCTGACCTTGTATGTAGATGGTTCATGCATGAGAACAAGTACAGGAGAGTTAGTAGCCGCCTACGCAGTCACAACAGATACTGAAGTCATTGAAACTAATCGTATAAATACTTTGTCAGCTCAAGCCGCAGAACTTATCGCTCTGACACAAGCCTGTATTCAAGCCACGAATAAAAAAGTTAACATATACACTGACTCACGTTATGCATTCGGAGTTGTACATGACTTCGGCGTGCTGTGGCGAGAGAGAGGTTATTTAACTTCCCACGGTGCCCACATTCAGCACGGACCCCTCATTCATGCATTATTAGATGCAATACATCTACCCACTGAAATATCAATTATGAAATGTAAGGCCCATACGAAGGTTACTGATATCATTTCCCAAGGCAATGATCTAGCCGACAGAACAGCTAAACTGACTGCTCAAACTCAAACCCCCGACATGACAAAGACAATAGTCCCGACACCGACACATTGTATGACAGTTAAAGATCCTACTCTTGACGTAATTGACATACAGACACATGCTACACCAGATGAAATAAAGAAATGGACTGAATTAGGAGGGATCCAAACGGACCAAGGATGGATGATGAAGGAAAAGTCTGTATGGTTCCTTCCTGATTCAATGGTCCAAGTTATAATTAACACTATACATAGTCCAGCACATCTAGGAGAAAAAGCTATGCTAGACAGCATTCAACACATTTGGTTCAATAAACATTTACGAGCAGCAGCAAAACAAAGGGTCCGTACCTGTATGATCTGTTGTCAGTTCAACCCAGGAAAAAGCGTTCCCGTAGAACAGGGTGGATTTCATACTCCTAATCATCCTTATGAAGTACTCCAGATGGACTATATCCAGATGGAACGATGTCGAGGATTCAAATATGTTCTCGTAGTTGTTTGCGCTCTGTCCCGTTGGACGGAGGCATACCCGGTTTCAGATTACACTGCCCCGACTACTGCCAAACAGTTGGTTCGAGAATTCTTCCCACGATACGGTCTACCACGTGCTGTTTACTCAGATAACGGCCAGCCGTTCTCATCCGAATTAATGAAACACGTTTCACTTCTGTTAGGATATCAGTGGAAATTCCACTGTGTCCGACACCCCGAGGCAGCAGGTCTCGTAGAAAGACATAATCAGATACTGAAAATCAGAATGTCCAAAATATGCAGAGAGAAAGGTGTCGACTGGGTAGTAGCGTTACCAGTTGCACTCTTTTACATGAGAATGGTAGCACACTCTCGAACAGGGCTATCCCCGTATGAGGTGATCTTCGGTAGACCACCAAATATGTGGGGGACGCCTATACCACGCAAAATAACTGATATTGACTGTAATATGCTGACAGATTACTTGGCTTCCTTGATGTCTGCACTACAATCTTCTCGTTCACAGGTAGCTGCAGCCTTTCCCGACAACACTGAGGTGAAACCCCATGACGTTGTTCCGGGTAATTTTGTCTTTGTGAGGAATTTCGACCGAAAGACTCAGCTGGAGCCCAGGTGGAAAGCACCCAAGTTGGTCCTGTTGACCACAAGAACAGCCGTGAAGATCGAGGGCCGCAAGGGCTGGATTCATTCAAGCCATATCAAGAAATTTCATGGACTATCCTCGGATATAGACATTGTGCCCTGCACTCCCTCACAGACTGATACAAAGCTTCCTTTTGTTGAACCGAACAAATCTGAAAATTACAAACTAAAGCTTAGGCCCAACCAGTCGAGCAATTTGATTGTTTAAGTCCTCTCCAAGGTGAAGCGGTTGAATTGTCTCTGACATGTATCCCTTGGACCTGAGTAGAGAAAATACCCGAAAAATGTTGAAACGACAGGCGTATTGTAAATCACTGCGTAGCCACTGCATAGTGACATTATTAATTTTGTTTTTATTGAGTCTTTTAATAATTATTACAAGTATGTTGTTGCACATATATTACCCTATTTCTAGACATGTTTATAATGTTGCTGCTGAACATTCTTTTAGTGACTTACCTCCGCATGAATTGTCTTATAGACTTGCGCTGCGCAATAACACTTTCATTAGTATGTTACATCATTCCCATCAGACTAGTAATGCCACAAATTGTTGGGTGTGTGGCCGACTCCCTCCCTATCAGAATTATGAAGGAGTCCTGCCTTTCTTTCCACATCCATTTACACATATTGGCTCCTGTGGAGCATGGTTTAGTTTAATTAATTCCATAGACTCAGACACAGCAGTTTACCAAGATCATTGGGTATGGGGAAACCTGAACCTAGCTTTACTCAAGGTCTGTTACCCTGATAAGGAGGGTCGCCCCAAAAGAACAGGAACTGATCTAGAAAATGAAGTATATGGATTAGGTAATTTTACACCTAATCTCATGATTCTAAATGTCGTATCCGAAGTTGAACTAGTCTTACCCACCATGTCAGTATTCCCAGCGAAGGGTGAATTGTGTGTAAGAAAGGTTGGTTCCATACATATGGGCCATAGTAAATGCACTACTATAGTAGAATTCAGTGATCAAGGAAAATCTTCATTTAGAGCTTATCGCCACTCCTACTTTATATGTGGTCAGACGGCATATATGCGTCTACCCCTAGATTGGGATGGTACCTGCTACATTGCATTCCTTTTGCCACCTGTTTTCCTAGCTCCTCCTGATTATTACAGAAATATTCATTTAGTACACAACAGAGAACGGAGAGATCTCCCCATTGTCGATTACACTGAGACGGCATGGGACAAGTATGTAGATTTCAATAAAGGCATCTTTCCCTATATAGGTACTGTTACTAATAGTAAGATGATACGTAGATTAACTAGAACCCTTGAAGCAGTAGTGAATGAGACTATTTCCGCCTTAGGCAATTTAACGGAAGAGCAGTCTGCTATGCGGATTGTTGTGCTTCAAAATCGTCTTGTCCTTGACGTCATCCTGGCTGATAGGGGCGGAGCTTGTAGGGTCATCGGATCAAGCTGCTGCGTATTCATACCAGAAAATTCGCCATCTGTATATAAAGCCATCACTCGCCTTCATAAGATTGTAAGCCAGATACACCAGAACCCAGGCACTTGGACGTGGTCCAGTTGGTTTTGGAATGCGGTATCAGCCTGGGGATGGAGAGTTTTATCCTTCCTAGGTATTGGCCTTCTCATACTATTCAGTTGCTGTCTATGTCTACAATGTGGACCAGCGATTTGTGGTCTGTGTGCCACATCGTGCATTCCACATCAAGATTTTCATTCAAGATCCCGGAAGAAGAAAGAAGAACAAATGATGCTATATGAACAGATCAATGGATTGATGAAGATTGATATCTCTTGAAGGGCAAGTAGGGGACAAGGAGGGAATGTGGAAATATGGATTTTTCTGGTCAGTTATGTCCCCTATCTTGGACCCCAACGGTTCCATGTGCATGTCACAAGTACATGTATGTTCCCTCCAGTTCCAGTTATGACGACGCAAATACATGTGCGTCCACCGTCAACATGTCCTTTGACAGATCCGCCATGAATAGGCCGGATATTCCATTCCTAAATATGAAAGGCCACCGGCTTTATATGGTTCACTTATGCCACTTTACAGTCCAGGCAAGTAGGCCCTGATTCTGTCATCAAAACTCCTCTTTCTTTCTGCCTCTGAAAGCTCCAGTCCGAGCCTGCATCTGTGACCATGAACTTTGTCTCATTCTCTGCGCGGCTCACGAAGCCTGACATCAGCCTACTCTCTGCCAAGAACTGTATTTCACCTTCGAATTATCTGCCTCCCCCTCAGCCGATGCATTCCTGCCTAGTAGTTTAAGTAAACATTCTTCCAGTTACCAAGCAAAAAGGCCCAGCTTCTCTGTCCTCATGCAAGTAATTCATAGCCCTGTTACCATGGAATATTCCTACCCCCTCGCATTCAGTGTAGACACTTAGACGCTTGTACACGCACGCACAGTCAGTATAGAATAGATTCTGTCCGAGAGTCCTTCTTTTGTGGATAACATAGTTCTTTAAACATAGGATGTTAGATATGATTTGGGATTAGGTTGACTTGACCCCCCAGACTTCTCGTCTCCACATATAGAGCTAAATGTCAAGTCCCCGTCACCCCCTAGTTACACGTCAATTACACGTCATACTGCTGCGCGCGCATTTAGGCCCAGTATTATCTTATAGATCCACCTATGTATTATATCATAACCAATCATGTTCCTTTTTACTCATTATTACACCCATTTTCGGTTACGCAGACCAAACGTCAATGTCCTTATCAATTGTTACGCCTACTGTATTCACTTCATTATAATGTATGTACTATAAAAGTTACTTCTTGTCAATAAAGTATGTACTTCACTTCCTGAACCTCCGTGGTGATGGAACTTGGAGCATCCGATTATAATCGATTATTGGAATAAAGCCCATTCCGAAACTCTAATATCACGGATTCTGCCTCTCATTTTACTGAGCTATTTTATAATGTTTCGGTATCAAATTCAGTCCCGGTAAAGGAATTTTTATTTACCACAGGTTGTTAGAGTTTGAGACCCGGATAGAGATTCCCACCTCGCTCATTCTAAAGGTATGGAGCCGACAAGAACCTAGAGGGACTCTTGGCATACTAAACTTAGTATATACCATGCTACAGAAAACAGCACCTACTTCTTCCCTCGTACTACACTTAGGTTAGGTACACTGGGGTAGAACTATTTAGAAGCATCAGACAAGTAATCACATTTTAGCTTGTGGTATTTATGTATGTATATATGAATATATGTCATAGCTAAAAGACAATGCTATTGCAGTATTATTTCTTCTTACTGCTTACGCTGTGCGTATTATATCTTGCTTGCTTTCTAATAATTGTAACAGCTCATATCTCTTACACGAGAAACAAGACTGTTCAATACAACCTTTTATTGAAACGCCCGTCTATCAATTTCTGTGTAACTCTGGATAAACTAAGCATGCACGATTGACTAAGTGAAACTGTTATCTATTGTTTTCACGATTCTGAGAAGCGTTCCGATTCCAAGGGAAACACAGTTGTCATGTTTATGAGGTTGTTAGAAACTTATCCCTTCTTGTTCATTCGAGAAGTTTCTAGTGACCTCTGAGTTGGCTGGCATACAAAGTAATTAAGTTTAATGTACTCGTTAGGAGCATACTGACCTTAGTCCTACGCGGAAACTATAGTGTATATTATTCCAATGCGCAGAGCCTATAAGGGAAATAGGAACTACACTACAGGGCAGACATACAGCAGAGCAGTGCTGCTCTACCACTGGACCACCCGGGATCAGGCACAGGCAGGATCCTGAGGGTGGAGGAGGGCCTCGAACTCCTGGCCTCCAGGTCAGCAGCAGTGCACTGGGACAGCAGCAGCTACCAGAAGGAGCTGCGATGTGAAAGAGCAAGTCCACTACAGGATAGTCATTAAGGATTGGTTCAACCTAGTGAATGCTTGTGAAAGTTTCTATTGGTTCTTTTAATTTCAACCTCTAGTCTTTAACTTTGGGACATTGTATACATATGTGGATATAGCCTGAATTGAGTTGATCACATTGCCAATAGTGAGCTATATGAATCGGATTTAGTTTGTGCAGTTTATCTGGGAGCATTACATTCTTAGGAAATGTTCTATTGTATCAGAGGTGACTGAAGACCTTGGCCCAGAATTGTAGAGACTCCTAGCACGATGGAACGAGTCTCATCATGCAGAGTTGAGTCAAGATTGGTGTCTGGTTGCAGAGGGCAGTGTAGATGAGGGGTCTTGTTCAGTTTAAAGTATGACTTTGATATTTGGTGGTGTCCCTCAGATAGGAGGAGACATTGTTCAACTTTGCTGACAGTGACACAATGGGCCAGAGAGCGTGAGTACAACAGATTGCGGTAAGTAGCAAGTTGAGAAGTTTATGAAACCCCTTGAGGGAAAATTTGTTATGATTACGGATCAGCTCACTAAGAATAAATGTCCTCTGATTAGTCCAGTCCCTCCACACAAACAATCAGTTTGGAAAGCGATCATCGATCGGGTTATACTAAATACAGGCTTTAAGAATCACCAAGCCAAGCTGTGTGCGGACTTTATAATAACTCTGCCATCTATAAATCCTAAGGTGAGTACAAAAAATATTGAAATACGTAAGCACTTTATTTTTGTTGTATAACATAATCAAGGGCTTATTTTACTTAATTACTTCTTTGATAGTTAATATTTAAAATATTCTAAAAAAACAGTTAATGCATGCAGTATAAATCCAACTGTAATGTTTTGTGGAAGTAAGTTAGTGTAAACGTTTTGCAACGTTAAAAATGTGTTGTAAACGTGAGTCATTGTAAAGGAATAAGGGCGAATGTAACATACCCAAGCGAGAACATAAGTGAAAAGGTTGATTGTTTGGTTACCCTATGAAAAAGCTTTCTAGCAGCTTTGATTTGAGAAATGATTCTTCTGTAAAGAGAGGTGCTTGTAATGATTGGCACCACGGGTTTACCCTATGTAGAAAACCCTCTTTTGAAAGTGTCCTCTTAAGTCTGGAGTGGGACATTTTAGATTTACAATATTCAACACAAATAAGACATTCGCATAACTTATATTATAGGAAGAGTCCTGTTGGGGTATGTCATTGGAAAATTGACAAATACATACAGGAACCTAGGCAATATTCCCATTCAGCCTCACCAAAGGGAAAATACACACTTGGCACTATTTTTAATTAAGGTAAACTGGGAATTTTGTGGCATTCGCTGCAACGATGAAGATTATCTTTCTATTGCGTGTAATTCCAAGATATGTGATGTGGTACTTTCATCATTGAAAGTACTAGTTGGGCCAGTCGGTTTCGGGTCTGGTGATGACGCTGGCATAATTTTTCATTTTTACGTTATTTTCTTTCTGACAAAAGTGACCTTTAGAAAGGTGCAGGAGTCTAAAGCCGAAATTGTAAGGTGACTAAAGAATTACTAGCATGTAGTCAGCATTGAGTGACACTTTGAATTGTAACTAACTTGAATTGTAACTACTCATTATCGCATCAAAAAAAAAACATTCCACTTGTTTTATAACATGAATTGCATAGCATCAGTTGATGAAGGTGATTTTGTCCACGACTACCTCTGATAAAACATGTTTGACATTATAACATTTTGTGACTTGACATCGTAAATAGCTATTTAACAGGCACATTGGCCTACAGTTTTCACAACACGGCGAATCTTTCCATTTGTCCTAAAACATATTACTTGCAACTGTTTGTGGAAATGATTCATCCTTAATTTTAGTAGTGTACGATCCACAAAATAAGAGAGAAAAATTTGAGATTTTGGAGAATTTGTTTGAAAATCATTGTGCAAACACCAACTTTTTACTGCGCCGTTAACCCCCGCTTGCTATTTATTTTTCTGCATAATTGCTCCTAGCACTATTTAATCATACCCCCTCCTCTACTTTACTCCTTACCTATGTCCTACGTGGCCCACAGCTGTTTAAACTTTAAAAATAGCATTAATAAATTGGGTTTCAGAAACATAAACATCTCTCTTCTCATGGTATTGGCTGCTTGTATATAATTGTGCCCTTAGGCATACATGCATTCTCAACAAAAAAACTTTTTTATGTTTTTTCACTGCAGCAAGCATTTTCATAATGCATTTTGGAGACTTGAATGCGAGCCTGGCCCCACAATAGCCCCCCAAAGTATTGAAAAAGCAATTACAAATGCAGCAATCCTAAACAATGTCAAGGCAACCATCTTGAGATCAAACAATACCAATCTGAAGAGAACAAAACCCAGAGACTTTTTTTTTCCAAAGAGCTTCCTTTTTATCCGTTTCTGTGAGAAATTGTGCTGCTAGTTGACAGGGTGTAAGCAATGGTCATGCAGCAACCACAATTCTTATCAAGGTGAGGCACAAGCTAACCCTAAATTAACCTGTGCACAACAAAATCCAATTAGTAGAATCGATATGGAATTTTAAAGATTTTAGTGAAAATAGCTCTAAAAAACACAAAGCGCCAACTGCGGATACCTGCTCCTGCCTGACCGGCACTGAGTCAACAGTTCAGGCCGACAGGAATGGAGCGCTAGTGGAGTACCTTAAATCCTGGTTTCTGAAGTGTTGCGAGGATCTGTATTGAAAATGCATTGCACAGACAAAGTGATTCATCGGTTCCTAGTTATGGTGGGGCAGCAATGCGAAGGTCCTGCATCGTCATCAAGGATCCCACCAATGGGGCTTGCAATGCGAAGTCCAGAGTCGAGGATGCGGAGCGCAGTCAGGGTGATTCATCAGTTCCAAAGAGCTGCAAGGCTGTGATTTAGGAGTCCGGCATCATCGTTGGAGCTGCAGTTGATGAGGGATGCAAGGACCTGTGCCAAGGATGCATCGTACAGTGGCGGTTCTGATGGGGCTGAGAGGGCGATGGGGATCTTTGTGACAGGTATAATCCCTTCAGCAGCAGCAATGGGCTCTTTCTGCTCAGGTTTGCGCTGCTCAGCAAAGGAGATCCCTTGAATTTGCTGGCTTCACAAAAGCTTGCAGAGCACCTCAAGCCCACTTCAAAGGTCCTTGACTAGTGTGGTATGGCTTGACAGAGTAGACACACAGGGCCCGATTCACAGAATTAACTTAAGACTAAATCCTAAACTTACTACTTTGTGGTATTCACAGAATGCACTTACTACTTTTGGTATTCACAGACTGCACTTACTACTTTTGGTATTCACAGAATGGATTTACGACTACTAACTTTACGTCCGCACTCGGGCTGGAAGTTCCGGCCCGGAGGCGGAGCTTCCGGCCCGGAGGCGGGGCTTCCGGCCCGAAGGCGGAGCTTCCGGCCCGGAGGTGGAGATTTCAGCCATGGCTAAATCTCTGCCACTGGCCGGAATCCCCACCTCCGGAGTGGGACATTTTAGATTTACAATATTCAACACAAATAACACATTCGCATAACTTATATTATAGGAAGAGTCCTGTTGGGGTATGTCATTGGAAAATTGACAAATACATACAGGAACCTAGGCAATATTCCCATTCAGCCTCACCAAAAGGAAAATACACACTTGGCACTATTTTTAATTAAGGTAAACTGGGAATTTTGTGGCATTCGCTGCAACGATGAAGATTATCTTTCTATTGCGTGTAATTCCAAGATATGTGATGTGGTACTTTCATCATTGAAAGTACTAGTTGGGCCAGTCGGTTTCGGGTCTGGTGATGACGCTGGCATAATTTTTCATTTTTACGTTATTTTCTTTCTGACAGAAGTGACCATTAGAAAGGTGCAGGAGTCTAAAGCCGAAATTGTAAGGTGACTAAAGAATTACTAGCATGTAGTCAGCATTGAGTGACACTTTGAATTGTAACTAACTTGAATTGTAACTACTCATTATCGCATCAAAAAAAAAACATTCCACTTGTTTTATAACATGAATTGCATAGCATCAGTTGATGAAGGTGATTTTGTCCACGACTACCTCTGATAAAACATGTTTGACATTATAACATTTTGTGACTTGACATCGTAAATAGCTATTTAACAGGCACATTGGCCTACAGTTTTCACAACACGGCGAATCTTTCCATTTGTCCTAAAACATATTACTTGCAACTGTTTGTGGAAATGATTCATCCTTAATTTTAGTAGTGTACGATCCACAAAATAAGAGAGAAAAATTTGAGATTTTGGAGAATTTGTTTGAAAATCATTGTGCAAACACCAACTTTTTACTGCGCCGTTAACCCCCGCTTGCTATTTATTTTTCTGCATAATTGCTCCTAGCACTATTTAATCATACCCCCTCCTCTACTTTACTCCTTACCTATGTCCTACGTGGCCCACAGCTGTTTAAACTTTAAAAACAGCATTAATAAATTGGGTTTCAGAAACATAAACATCTCTCTTCTCATGCTATTGGCTGCTTGTATCTAATTGTGCCCTTAGGCATACATGCATTCTCAACAAAAAAGCTTTTTTATTTTTTTTCACTGCAGCAAGCATTTTCATAATGCATTTTGGAGACTTGAATGCGAGCCTGGCCCCACAATAGCCCCCCAAAGTATTGAAAAAGCAATTACAAATGCAGCAATCCTAAACAATGTCAAGGCAACCATCTTGAGATCAAACAATACCAATCTGAAGAAAACAAAACCCAGAGACTTTTTTTTTCAAACAGCTTCTTTTTATCCGTTTCTGTGAGAAATTGTGCTGCTAGTTGACAGGGTGTAAGCAATGGTCAAGCAGCAACCACAATTCTTATCAAGGTGAGGCACAAGCTAACCCTAAATTAACCTGTGCACAACAAAATCCAATTAGTAGAATCGATATGGAATTTTAAAGATTTTAGTGAAAATAGTTCTAAAAAACACAAAGCGCCAACTGCGGATACCTGCTCCTGCCTGACCGGCACTGAGTCAACAGTTCAGGCCGACAGGAATGGAGCGCTAGTGGAGTACCTTAAATCCTGGTTTCTGAAGTGTTGCGAGGATCTGTATTGAAAATGCATTGCACAGACAAAGTGATTCATCGGTTCCTAGTTATGGTGGGCAGCAATGCGAAGGTCCTGCATCGTCATCAAGGATCCCATCAATGGGGCTTGCGATGCGAAGTCCAGAGTCGAGGATGCGGAGCGCAGTCAGGGTGATTCATCAGTTCCAAAGAGCTGCAAGGCTGTGATTTAGGAGTCCGGCATCATCGTTGGAGCTGCAGTTGATGAGGGATGCAAGGACCTGTGCCAAGGATGCATCGTACAGTGGCGGTTCTGATGGGGCTGAGAGAGCGATGTGGATCTTTGTGACAGGTATAATCCCTTCAGGTTATCACGCATGGAGAGTGAGAGAGTAAACGACACAGTTGCGTTCTCCCATCCTACAATTTTTTTCACAATGAGCAACTGTTCTAGAAAGAGTAGAAGATAATAGTCATCCGTTGTGGTGGGGTAATCTTCCAAAACCCAACTATCAGATGGAATATCAAAGATATTGAAGTAAAAGCCTCACTCACATAATAGTGACATGCTTCATCATAGGCTATTACTCCACACCCAGAGAAGATGGTACTCTCCGGGCGGACTCAACCACAGATATACTGGGAGTTCTTAGATGAGTGGGTACTGGTTAAGCAGGGAACCAGATTCTAATTAAAAATACCTACGAGTATCCCCTTGCTAGGTCCTTTATTCTTGGGTACTCTTGGTATCACTAAAAACTTCGTTATGGGGTTATTTTGGATCAAATTTGATTCAAATGTACCCTCAATTTTCTGCCAACATGTTTCGGCCCTATAAATAGCCCAGTCGGGTCTGGGGGCCTTCGTCAGGGCGATAAATATATTTTCTCTTTATATATCCCTGCCGTGTGTCCATGCACGTTTTTCCATGCACCCCGAGAGTGAGGCCTAATGCACTCACCTTTACGTGTTCGTACTCCGATCCAGTAGTATTTCTATTGAAAATATCAAACAGAAACAATTAGACATTTATATTAGGTAAACATATCATAACTGCTGATGTGTCTATATAGTGCTCATATCTTCTACAACGAAGGTGGACTGTGCGTGCACCACCTACCTCAGTGCTCACTACTTGTGGCAATGTGGACTAGAGCAAAATTGTACAATCCAAGAAACTTTTTCGTGCCAATTCACTGAACTCTAATCACCACACTACGTGCTCACTAAAATGGGGATTTTGTAAAAACCTCACCGTCGCGGTCATCACTGTTTTATAAGTTTGGGGTCATACCCAATTACCGCGATATCTCTCATCAAGGGACCATAGCCCCACGTGGTGCATAGAATACGTTCATTGGAGTTCCATTGGTCTCCGGGTACTCTAGTGCTTCTATTTAGACTTCTAGTCTGAGTGTCTATATAGTGTTTAACCACCGTGAAGGGAGATTTATCTTTCCAATCATGTTTGTTGTTAAAAAGTAGAATACAACCTCGTTTTTCCTCACCTACTGGGAGATGCCTACTTGCACCCTGCAGATCTCATGTGTAGGGGTGATCTCTTGTAGTCACACACTGAATAGAAAAAACAAAGTTTAATACATATTGTCTCATGTACAGATACCTCTCGCTAATTCACTGTCTGACATTTTCTTTCGTTAACCAACCCACACTTGATGTTAGTGGTATGTATCATTTCTAGCTCGTGGTGATAATGCCTGCAGTTAGTGGTAATCGTTCGCTAAACTCGTGCTTGTTATGGGGCTTAATGTATTTCTCGATTTTTGTCTAAATCACGCTATTCCGTGTCTGTTTACCAATACCATTGATAAATCGTATATCAGTTAATTAATTCTAGATTACGTTTGTCTGCCTCTTCTGAGACACTTTATGGCCGATATTCCCATCTGAGAAAACGCCTGCTCGTGATGTTAGTAATCTGGGTTTCATAACATTCGTGGTATCATTGCCTCTCACCCGTTGTCAATCATCGCTCCACCCGTGTTTATCTTGAAACTTGATCTTTTATCACGTTCGAAGTCTCTTTAAAAAAACAGTGTGTGAGCTGCTCTGGCTACTCGGACATGACGTCTCCTCTCCTTGGGTCCATAAGGGTTTACTACTCTGGACTCCCGTGTAGTTGAAAAAACGAGGAGGGGGGTGAGGGGGGTGAGGGGGGGGGGCGGCGGACGGGGAAGGGAAGGAGATGGGGGGTTGTGGTGGGTAGCCGCACGAGTGGCGGGGCCTCCCCAAGTGAATACCATCGTATCCCCACTTACTTCGTCAAAGAGAACACCCGCTGCACCACCTATCGGGACACATCGTCTGCCGTCGGAGAGGTTTCATTACTGCTTCCGCCTTAAGTGGAACCTATGCTCTCTCGTGATTGGTTGCTCTATCTGTTATGGAGCGATCTCTATGGCTCGTCGGCCTAGAATTCTGGGAAATGTAGTTGGATTTTTGATGTTTACGGTGTTCAAACCCTGCGGCGTAAATCAGCTCGACTTATTTTATTGATTCAGATCATATCCACTATATGCTAATATTCCGGCCTGAACTGGGGCATGTATCTTCTTTTGAGCGATCGCTCTATATGTTGCATTACGATCTTTGTGAAAGTGGAGAAAAGGTCGTGTCAAGGTATATATCCGATCGATCTGCCCGGGGTTCTGGGTAGTCTAGTTTTTTTTAAATTATATATGCATTCTCAGCGCTATTCAATCATTGCGGCGTCGATCTGCTTCTTTGATTCTTTTTATCTTGTTCTTTTGTATTCTTTTTTTTATTTTTTACAACTCCATGAAACTTTATGCTGATCAGGACCAATGAGCATCCTTTGTCCTGCTTCCCAAGTTTTGTAGAGAATATTCTTTTTTCAATGAAACTTTATGCCGATCGGGACCCATGAACGTCCTATGTCCTGTTTCCCAAATCTTTTCGAATGTGCGGAGTGTACTATTGCTGCCTTGGTTTATAATGACTCTTCCAATCTTTGTACATATATTCAAGCGAACTCAATTATTCCACTCATGCTTTTTCCAGTGTCAAGTGAGCCCTATTGCTGATGGTGTGAATTTCCATCCCTTCCGTTTTTGCTTACTATAGGGGATTTGTCATATGCCAGTGTCAGGTTATATTGGTTCGTCTCTGCCATAGCTTCCCCCAGTCTGTATTTTTGTAGTATTCTGATCACATCAGGGTAGTCCACGGGATTTCCTCATTAAGGCCCAGTGTTGTGCTGGACAGACGGTAAATCCATCTCTGTTCTAACTTGAGTAGTTGTCCCTCATTGCAACTGTTGGGTAATTTTTCGATCACCGTCCAAGTAAAATCATTCTCGTTGTGATTCTGAGTTTGAAAATGTCGCATCATTTTTATGATTGTTTTTCCACATCTGAATGTACTTCGATGTTCATTTATCCTGGTCTTGACTTTCCTTGTAGTCATACCAATATAGATCTTCTTGCATTTGCATGTTATTTGGTATACTACATTCTTACTGTTGCAATTGCTGAAAGTGCGTTGCTGCCACGGGGTTCTCAGGCCTACGTTTATTTCCTTCGTTGCTGTTGTTAGTCTACATACGTTGCATGAACCGCACGGGAAATGTCCCACCACTTCTGGGAGGTTCCACAAGGTATGTTGTTGCCCTATTCCTGTAAGTTTCTTCTTAGGGCGAGTATTGACAACTGCATCTCGGATAGACTTCCCTCTCCTGAAGGCGAATAATGGTTTTTCCAGGTCCAGGCCCCCCGAGTTTAGGGTTCTCCAGTGTCGTAGGATGATACCTTTGATTGCATTTGATTCTGTCCCAAAGGTGGTCACACACACTATTTTCTTGTTCTCAGGTTTAATCCGGGGCTCAAGTAGTCCCTCTCGGTTGCTGTTCTTTGCTCGCTTATATGCTTGTCGAATCAGTTTTTTCGGATAAGCTTTTGTCTTTAATTTTTTTGTCAGTAGTTCAGCGTGTTGTTCATACTTCGTCTTGTCTGTGCAATTCCTTCGCAGTCTCAGAAATTGGCCTACTGGTAGGTTATCTTTCAATGCTTTAGGGTGAAAGCTATCGTATCTGAGCAAGTTGTTAGCGTCAGTTGGTTTGTAGAACACTTCTGTTTTCAGTATTCCTTCAGTTGGCCAAATCTTTAAATCCAAGAAAGTGATGGAGTCTCTTGCCAAGGTCATCGTGAACTTCAGGTATGCATCCCTGGAGTTCAACCAAGTTAGAAATTCGTGGGCTCTGTCAACATCTCCTTTCCAAATGACGAATATATCGTCTATGAATCGTTTCCACGTCCCCAAGTTGGTGTTATACGGGTTATTCTCACTATAGATGAATGTTGTTTCAAAATCGTGGACATACAGGCATGCTATGCTCGGCGCACAGGTCATGCCCATGGATGTACCGTGGGTTTGTAGGAAATACTCTCCTTCGAATTCGAAGTAATTCCTTGTCAGAGCTAGTCTTACACACTCTACAACAAACTTTATCGGTGTTATGGATGTCCAATTCTCTGATCTCAGTAGTTTCTCTATCACTGTTAGAGAGGCCTCTTGTGGAATGCTGGTGTAGAGTGCCTCCACATCTAGGGTCATCAGGTGGTCAGTGGTTGGGTCGAACTCTAGTAGTTGGAGTTTCAACAGGATGTCTTGTGTGTCTTTTAGGTACGAAGGCATTTTTTGTACCATCGGTCTCAAGAAATGGTCAGCGAATCTGGAGAGTGGTTCGAGTGCTGAACCAATACCTGAGACGATTGGTCTTCCCGGGGGTGGATGTTTGTTCTTGTGTACTTTCGGGAGAATGTAAAAGTACGGTATTTTTGGGTTGTTTTCTTTCAAAAAGTTTTCTTCAGCGGTGGTAATCCATCCCTCATCTTTAGCTTTTGTTTCCATCTCATGTATTTCCAATTTTAGATTTTCAGTTGGATCTCTCTGCAGCCGTAAATAGTTGCGGGAGTCATTTAATAGTTTTAGGCATTCGGTGTTGTACATTGTGATAGGTAGGATCACTGTTGCTCCTCCCTTGTCCGCTGGTTTTATGATGATATCCTGCATCTGGTCGAATTCCATTAGAGTCCGTCTTTCCATGCTTGTGAAGTTGTTAAATGTTCTGCACTTTTTGTCTTTCAATTGGTCCACTTCCCGTGTTACTGCCTTTTCAAAGGCTAGTAATGCTGGTGGCATAGAGTGGTTGGGTGGGACGAATTTCGATTTCTTTTTCAAGCCAGTGTTTTTGTCTTCAGTGTCGGTCAGTTCTTCTGTGTTCTCTGTGTCTGAAAAAAACACCGATAGTCGGAGGCGGCGGAAAAATTCCGCTAGTTCTATTCTTAAATCGAAGAGGTTAGACCTGTTCGTCGGGACAAAACCAAGTCCTTTTCTTAACACTTCTTCTTGTGATTGTGACAGGACTCTGGTACTTAGGTTTAATATTCCCGTGTATTCTTGCTCGTGCTGGGTCTCGGTTCCTGCGCCGGAGGGTCTTCTCTGCTTGTTTCCCACTGTACCCTGGGTCCTCTCCGGTTTCCTCCTCTCTGTGTCCGGCCTCGTCCTAAAAAAGGTTGTTGGTAGGGTTGCCATTGGTATCCAAATTGTGGCGGTTGGAACGGTGCCTGCATAAAGGGGTTCCATCCAAACGGTGGTTGTTGGTAAGGGCCAAGGTGTTGGTATGTGCCTCTGTTCCTTCTGGGGCGATTACCTCTCCGTCTTTGGTTACCTTTCTGTCCATCGTACGATGAATCGCTTGAGTAATTTCCAGAGCCTGTGCTATCTGTATCTGTATAATCTGATTTGTCTTTTTCAGATGGAGTGTAATCTTCCTTGGAGTATGGAAATACATTTTCAAACTTGAACTTTTTTAGGTCTTTTTGGAATTTTGTGATTTTAGCTTGGGTGAGGTATTCTTTGTATTCATTGATAATTTTGTTGTTTTCATCTAATTTCTTCTTGAACTGTGCAATGGTGATCTGGGTCTTCAGTCCATTTTCTAACGTTTTGATTTCAATAAGTAAGGCATCTGACAGCCTCTTGGCAGTCTTTATGATTAAGACGAGCCAGTCCCTGCTGCATTTCCATGCAATCAAGGACCAGCTACGTCTGAATTCTGGGTCATTCAGAAATATTCTTGGGGAATTAGTCACAATCAACCCGTTGGGTGCTATATTACCCCTCAAATATTCCGTCATAATAGCACCATGTAACAGGGTTTTCAGTTGTGTTCGTTTCAATTCAGTTAAGGACTCCCAATCGCCATTATTTTGACTTACATGTGTGAGTGTAGTGTCAGAGATTAGTGATGGCAAGGATAAAATAGATGATGTTTCATCCTCATCATAGGCGAACCCTTCTGCCATTTTTTACGGGGGTTCTATTGGCCAATAGGAAGAGGTATTTCGCCTCCCAATTCCGTCAGGGGTCCTACCAGAATAAATTTTATTCAGTGTCCCTGTGACCCTCCAGGGGGTTTTTTTGTTTTGTAAGGCTCTCTGGGCTATAGAGGCCCCTCTAAATCTGTTTATCACGCATGGAGAGTGAGAGAGTAAACGACACAGTTGCGTTCTCCCGTCCTACAATTTTTTTCACAATGAGCAACTGTTCTAGAAAGAGTAGAAGATAATAGTCATCCGTTGTGGTGGGGTAATCTTCCAAAACCCAACTATCAGATGGAATATCAAAGATATTGAAGTAAAAGCCTCACTCACATAATAGTGACATGCTTCATCATAGGCTATTACTCCACACCCAGAGAAGATGGTACTCTCCGGGCGGACTCAACCACAGATATACTTAGAGTTCTTAGATGAGTGGGTACTGGTTAAGCAGGGAACCAGATTCTAATTAAAAATACCTACGAGTATCCCCTTGCTAGGTCCTTTATTCTTGGGTACTCTTGGTATCACTAAAAACTTCGTTATGGGGTTATTTTGGATCAAATTTGATTCAAATGTACCCTCAATTTTCTGCCAACATGTTTCGGCCCTATAAATAGCCCAGTCGGGTCTGGGGGCCTTCGTCAGGGCGATAAATATATTTTCTCTTTATATATCCCTGCCGTGTGTCCATGCACGTTTTTCCATGCACCCCGAGAGTGAGGCCTAATGCACTCACCTTTACGTGTTCGTACTCCGATCCAGTAGTATTTCTATTGAAAATATCAAACAGAAACAATTAGACATTTATATTAGGTAAACATATCATAACTGCTGATGTGTCTATATAGTGCTCATATCTTCTACAACGAAGGTGGACTGTGCGTGCACCACCTACCTCAGTGCTCACTACTTGTGGCAATGTGGACTAGAGCAAAATTGTACAATCCAAGAAACTTTTTCGTGCCAATTCACTGAACTCTAATCACCACACTACGTGCTCACTAAAATGGGGATTTTGTAAAAACCTCACCGTCGCGGTCATCACTGTTTTATAAGTTTGGGGTCATACCCAATTACCGCGATATCTCTCATCAAGGGACCATAGCCCCACGTGGTGCATAGAATACGTTCATTGGAGTTCCATTGGTCTCCGGGTACTCTAGTGCTTCTATTTAGACTTCTAGTCTGAGTGTCTATATAGTGTTTAACCACCGTGAAGGGAGATTTATCTTTCCAATCATGTTTGTTGTTAAAAAGTAGAATACAACCTCGTTTTTCCTCACCTACTGGGAGATGCCTACTTGCACCCTGCAGATCTCATGTGTAGGGGTGATCTCTTGTAGTCACACACTGAATAGAAAAAACAAAGTTTAATACATATTGTCTCATGTACAGATACCTCTCGCTAATTCACTGTCTGACATTTTCTTTCGTTAACCAACCCACACTTGATGTTAGTGGTATGTATCATTTCTAGCTCGTGGTGATAATGCCTGCAGTTAGTGGTAATCGTTCGCTAAACTCGTGCTTGTTATGGGGCTTAATGTATTTCTCGATTTTTGTCTAAATCACGCTATTCCGTGTCTGTTTACCAATACCATTGATAAATCGTATATCAGTTAATTAATTCTAGATTACGTTTGTCTGCCTCTTCTGAGACACTTTATGGCCGATATTCCCATCTGAGAAAACGCCTGCTCGTGATGTTAGTAATCTGGGTTTCATAACATTCGTGGTATCATTGCCTCTCACCCGTTGTCAATCATCGCTCCACCCGTGTTTATCTTGAAACTTGATCTTTTATCACGTTCGAAGTCTCTTTAAAAAAACAGTGTGTGAGCTGCTCTGGCTACTCGGACATGACGTCTCCTCTCCTTGGGTCCATAAGGGTTTACTACTCTGGACTCCCGTGTAGTTGAAAAAACGAGGAGGGGGGTGAGGGGGGTGAGGGGGGGGGGGCGGCGGACGGGGAAGGGAAGAAGATGGGGGGTTGTGGTGGGTAGCCACACGAGTGGCGGGGCCTCCCCAAGTGAATACCATCGTATCCCCACTTACTTCGTCAAAGAGAACACCCGCTGCACCACCTATCGGGACACATCGTCTGCCGTCGGAGAGGTTTCATTACTGCTTCCGCCTTAAGTGGAACCTATGCTCTCTCGTGATTGGTTGCTCTATCTGTTATGGAGCGATCTCTATGGCTCGTCGGCCTAGAATTCTGGGAAATGTAGTTGGATTTTTGATGTTTACGGTGTTCAAACCCTGCGGCGTAAATCAGCTTGACTTATTTTATTGATTCAGATCATATCCACTATATGCTAATATTCCGGCCTGAACTGGGGCATGTATCTTCTTTTGAGCGATCGCTCTATATGTTGCATTACGATCTTTGTGAAAGTGGAGAAAAGGTCGTGTCAAGGTATATATCCGATCGATCTGCCCGGGGTTCTGGGTAGTCTAGTTTTTTTTAAATTATATATGCATTCTCAGCGCTATTCAATCATTGCGGCGTCGATCTGCTTCTTTGATTCTTTTTATCTTGTTCTTTTGTATTCTTTTTTTTATTTTTTACAACTCCGTGAAACTTTATGCTGATCAGGACCAATGAGCATCCTTTGTCCTGCTTCCCAAGTTTTGTAGAGAATATTCTTTTTTCAATGAAACTTTATGCCGATCGGGACCCATGAACGTCCTATGTCCTGTTTCCCAAATCTTTTCGAATGTGCGGAGTGTACTATTGCTGCCTTGGTTTATAATGACTCTTCCAATCTTTGTACATATATTCAAGCGAACTCAATTATTCCACTCATGCTTTTTCCAGTGTCAAGTGAGCCCTATTGCTGATGGTGTGAATTTCCATCCCTTCCGTTTTTGCTTACTATAGGGGATTTGTCATATGCCAGTGTCAGGTTATATTGGTTCGTCTCTGCCATAGCTTCCCCCAGTCTGTATTTTTGTAGTATTCTGATCACATCAGGGTAGTCCACGGGATTTCCTCGTTAAGGCCCAGTGTTGTGCTGGACAGACGGTAAATCCATCTCTGTTCTAACTTGAGTAGTTGTCCCTCATTGCAACTGTTGGGTAATTTTTCGATCACCGTCCAAGTAAAATCATTCTCGTTGTGATTCTGAGTTTGAAAATGTCGCATCATTTTTGTGATTGTTTTTCCACATCTGAATGTACTTCGATGTTCATTTATCCTGGTCTTGACTTTCCTTGTAGTCATACCAATATAGATCTTCTTGCATTTGCATGTTATTTGGTATACTACATTCTTACTGTTGCAATTGCTGAAAGTGCGTTGCTGCCACGGGGTTCTCAGGCCTACGTTTATTTCCTTCGTTGCTGTTGTTAGTCTACAAACGTTGCATGAACCGCACGGGAAATGTCCCACCACTTCTGGGAGGTTCCACAAGGTATGTTGTTGCCCTATTCCTGTAAGTTTCTTCTTAGGGCGAGTATTGACAACTGCATCTCGGATAGACTTCCCTCTCCTGAAGGCGAATAATGGTTTTTCCAGGTCCAGGCCCCCCAAGTTTAGGGTTCTCCAGTGTCGTATGATGATACCTTTGATTGCATTTGATTCTGTCCCAAAGGTGGTCACACACACTATTTTCTTGTTCTCAGGTTTAATCCGGGGCTCAAGTAGTCCCTCTCGGTTGCTGTTCTTTGCTCGCTTATATGCTTGTCGAATCAGTTTTTTCGGATAAGCTTTTGTCTTTAATTTATTTGTCAGTAGTTCAGCGTGTTGTTCATACTTCGTCTTGTCTGTGCAATTCCTTCGCAGTCTCAGAAATTGGCCTACTGGTAGGTTATCTTTCAATGCTTTAGGGTGAAAGCTATCGTATCTGAGCAAGTTGTTAGCGTCAGTTGGTTTGTAGAACACTTCTGTTTTCAGTATTCCTTCAGTTGGCCAAATCTTTAAATCCAAGAAAGTGATGGAGTCTCTTGCCAAGGTCATCGTGAACTTCAGGTATGCATCCCTGGAGTTCAACCAAGTTAGAAATTCGTGGGCTCTGTCAACATCTCCTTTCCAAATGACGAATATATCGTCTATGAATCGTTTCCACGTCCCCAAGTTGGTGTTATACGGGTTATTCTCACTATAGATGAATGTTGTTTCAAAATCGTGGACATACAGGCATGCTATGCTCGGCGCACAGGTCATGCCCATGGATGTACCGTGGGTTTGTAGGAAATACTCTCCTTCGAATTCGAAGTAATTCCTTGTCAGAGCTAGTCTTACACACTCTACAACAAACTTTATCGGTGTTATGGATGTCCAATTCTCTGATCTCAGTAGTTTCTCTATCACTGTTAGAGAGGCCTCTTGTGGAATGCTGGTGTAGAGTGCCTCCACATCTAGGGTCATCAGGTGGTCAGTGGTTGGGTCGAACTCTAGTAGTTGGAGTTTCAACAGGATGTCTTGTGTGTCTTTTAGGTACGAAGGCATTTTTTGTACCATCGGTCTCAAGAAATGGTCAGCGAATCTGGAGAGTGGTTCGAGTGCTGAACCAATACCTGAGACGATTGGTCTTCCCGGGGGTGGATGTTTGTTCTTGTGTACTTTCGGGAGAATGTAAAAGTACGGTATTTTTGGGTTGTTTTCTTTCAAAAAGTTTTCTTCAGCGGTGGTAATCCATCCCTCATCTTTAGCTTTTGTTACCATCTCATGTATTTCCAATTTTAGATTTTCAGTTGGATCTCTCTGCAGCCGTAAATAGTTGCGGGAGTCATTTAATAGTTTTAGGCATTCGGTGTTGTACATTGTGATAGGTAGGATCACTGTTGCTCCTCCCTTGTCCGCTGGTTTTATGATGATATCCTGCATCTGGTCGAATTCCATTAGAGTCCGTCTTTCCATGCTTGTGAAGTTGTTAAATGTTCTGCACTTTTTGTCTTTCAATTGGTCCACTTCCCGTGTTACTGCCTTTTCAAAGGCTAGTAATGCTGGTGGCATAGAGTGGTTGGGTGGGACGAATTTCGATTTCTTTTTCAAGCCAGTGTTTTTGTCTTCAGTGTCGGTCAGTTCTTCTGTGTTCTCTGTGTCTGAAAAAAACACCGATAGTCGGAGGCGGCGGAAAAATTCCGCTAGTTCTATTCTTAAATCGAAGAGGTTAGACCTGTTCGTCGGGACAAAACCAAGTCCTTTTCTTAACACTTCTTCTTGTGATTGTGACAGGACTCTGGTACTTAGGTTTAATATTCCCGTGTATTCTTGCTCGTGCTGGGTCTCGGTTCCTGCGCCGGAGGGTCTTCTCTGCTTGTTTCCCACTGTACCCTGGGTCCTCTCCGGTTTCCTCCTCTCTGTGTCCGGCCTCGTCCTAAAAAAGGTTGTTGGTAGGGTTGCCATTGGTATCCAAATTGTGGCGGTTGGAACGGTGCCTGCATAAAGGGGTTCCATCCAAACGGTGGTTGTTGGTAAGGGCCAAGGTGTTGGTATGTGCCTCTGTTCCTTCTGGGGCGATTACCTCTCCGTCTTTGGTTACCTTTCTGTCCATCGTACGATGAATCGATTGAGTAATTTCCAGAGCCTGTGCTATCTGTATCTGTATAATCTGATTTGTCTTTTTCAGATGGAGTGTAATCTTCCTTGGAGTATGGAAATACATTTTCAAACTTGAACTTTTTTAGGTCTTTTTGGAATTTTGTGATTTTAGCTTGGGTGAGGTATTCTTTGTATTCATTGATAATTTTGTTGTTTTCATCTCATTTCTTCTTGAACTGTGCAATGGTGATCTGGGTCTTCAGTCCATTTTCTAACGTTTTGATTTCAATAAGTAAGGCATCTGACAGCCTCTTGGCAGTCTTTATGATTAAGACGAGCCAGTCCCTGCTGCATTTCCATGCAATCAAGGACCAGCTACGTCTGAATTCTGGGTCATTCAGAAATATTCTTGGGGAATTAGTCACAATCAACCCGTTGGGTGCTATATTACCCCTCACATATTCCGTCATAATAGCACCATGTAACAGAGTTTTCAGTTGTGTTCGTTTCAATTCAGTTAAGGACTCCCAATCGCCATTATTTTGACTTACATGTGTGAGTGTAGTGTCAGAGATTAGTGATGGCAAGGATAAAATAGATGATATTTCATCCTCATCATAGGCGAACCCTTCTGCCATTTTTTACGGGGGTTCTATTGGCCAATAGGAAGAGGTATTTCGCCTCCCAATTCCGTCAGGGGTCCTACCAGAATAAATTTTATTCAGTGTCCCTGTGACCCTCCAGGGGTTTTTTTTGTTTTGTAAGGCTCTCTGGGCTATAGAGGCCCCTCTAAATCTGTTTATCACGCATGGAGAGTGAGAGAGTAAACGACACAGTTGCGTTCTCCCGTCCTACAATTTTTTTCACAATGAGCAACTGTTCTAGAAAGAGTAGAAGATAATAGTCATCCGTTGTGGTGGGGTAATCTTCCAAAACCCAACTATCAGATGGAATATCAAAGATATTGAAGTAAAAGCCTCACTCACATAATAGTGACATGCTTCATCATAGGCTATTACTCCACACCCAGAGAAGATGGTACTCTCCGGGCGGACTCAACCACAGATATACTGGGAGTTCTTAGATAAGTGGGTACTGGTTAAGCAGGGAACCAGATTCTAATTAAAAATACCTACGAGTATCCCCTTGCTAGGTCCTTTATTCTTGGGTACTCTTGGTATCACTAAAAACTTCGTTATGGGGTTATTTTGGATCAAATTTGATTCAAATGTACCCTCAATTTTCTGCCAACATGTTTCGGCCCTATAAATAGCCCAGTCGGGTCTGGGGGCCTTCGTCAGGGCGATAAATATATTTTCTCTTTATATATCCCTGCCGTGTGTCCATGCACGTTTTTCCATGCACCCCGAGAGTGAGGCCTAATGCACTCACCTTTACGTGTTCGTACTCCGACGCCAGTAGTAGTTCTATTGAAAATATCAAACAGAAACAATTAGACATTTATATTAGGTAAACATATCATAACTGCTGATGTGTCTATATAGTGCTCATATCTTCTACAACGAAGGTGGACTGTGCGTGCACCACCTACCTCAGTGCTCACTACTTGTGGCAATGTGGACTAGAGCAAAATTGTACAATCCAAGAAACTTTTTCGTGCCAATTCACTGAACTCTAATCACCACACTACGTGCTCACTAAAATGGGGATTTTGTAAAAACCTCACCGTCGCGGTCATCACTGTTTTAAAAGTTTGGGGTCATACCCAATTACCGCGATATCTCTCATCTAGGGACCATAGCCCCACGTGGTGCATAGAATACGTTCATTGGAGTTCCATTGGTCTCCGGGTACTCTAGTGCTTCTATTTAGACTTCTAGTCTGAGTGTCTATATAGTGTTCAACCACCGTGAAGGGAGATTTATCTTTCCAATCATGTTTGTTGTTAAAAAGTAGAATACAACCTCGTTTTTCCTCACCTACTGGGAGATGCCTACTTGCACCCTGCAGATCTCATGTGTAGGGGTGATCTCTTGTAGTCACACACTGAATAGAAAAACCAAAGTTTAATACATATTGTCTCATGTACAGATACCTCTCGCTAATTCACTGTCTGACATTTTCTTTCGTTAACCAACCCACACTTGATGTTAGTGGTATGTATCATTTCTAGCTCGTGGTGATAATGCCTGCAGTTAGTGGTAATCGTTCGCTAAACTCGTGCTTGTTATGGGGCTTAATGTATTTCTCGATTTTTGTCTAAATCACGCTATTCCGTGTCTGTTTACCAATACCATTGATAAATCGTATATCAGTTAATTAATTCTAGATTACGTTTGTCTGCCTCTTCTGAGACACTTTATGGCCGATATTCCCATCTGAGAAAACGCCTGCTCGTGATGTTAGTAATCTGGGTTTAATAACATTCGTGGTATCATTGCCTCTCACCCGTTGTCAATCATCGCTCCACCCGTGTTTATCTTGAAACTTGATCTTTTATCACGTTCGAAGTCTCTTTAAAAAAACAGTGTGTGAGCTGCTCTGGCTACTCGGACATGACGTCTCCTCTCCTTGGGTCCATAAGGGTTTACTACTCTGGACTCCCGTGTAGTTGAAAAAACGAGGAGGGGGGTGAGGGGGGTGAGGGGGGGGGGGCGGCGGACGGGGAAGGGAAGGAGATGGGGGGTTGTGGTGGGTAGCTGCACGAGTGGCGGGGCCTCCCCAAGTGAATACCATCGTATCCCCACTTACTTCGTCAAAGAGAACACCCGCTGCACCACCTATCGGGACACATCGTCTGCCGTCGGAGAGGTTTCATTACTGCTTTCGCCTTAAGTGGAACCTATGCTCTCTCGTGATTGGTTGCTCTATCTGTTATGGAGCGATCTCTATGACTCGTCGGCCTAGAATTCTGGGAAATGTAGTTGGATTTTTGATGTTTACGGTGTTCAAACCCTGCGGCGTAAATCAGCTTGACTTATTTTATTGATTCAGATCATATCCACTATATGCTAATATTCCGGCCTGAACTGGGGCATGTATCTTCTTTTGAGCGATCGCTCTATATGTTGCATTACGATCTTTGTGAAAGTGGAGAAAAGGTCGTGTCAAGGTATATATCCGATCGATCTGCACGGGGTTCTGGGTAGTCTAGTTTTTTTTAAATTATATATGCATTCTCAGCGCTATTCAATCATTGCGGCGTCGATCTGCTTCTTTGATTCTTTTTATCTTGTTCTTTTGTATTCTTTTTTTTATTTTTTACAACTCCGTGAAACTTTATGCTGATCAGGACCAATGAGCATCCTTTGTCCTGCTTCCCAAGTTTTGTAGAGAATATTCTTTTTTCAATGAAACTTTATGCCGATCGGGACCCATGAACGTCCTATGTCCTGTTTCCCAAATCTTTTCGAATGTGCGGAGTGTACTATTGCTGCCTTGGTTTATAATGAGTCTTCCAATCTTTGTACATATATTCAAGCGAACTCAATTATTCCACTCATGCTTTTTCCAGTGTCAAGTGAGCCCTATTGCTGATGGTGTGAATTTCCATCCCTTCCGTTTTTGCTTACTATAGGGGATTTGTCATATGCCAGTGTCAGGTTATATTGGTTCGTCTCTGCCATAGCTTCCTCCAGTCTGTATTTTTGTAGTATTCTGATCACATCAGGGTAGTTCACGGGATTTCCTCGTTAAGGCCCAGTGTTGTGCTGGACAGACGGTAAATCCATCTCTGTTCTAACTTGAGTAGTTGTCCCTCATTGCAACTGTTGGGTAATCAGGAGCAGCAATGGGCTCTTTCTGCTCAGGTTTGCTCTGCTCAGCAAAGGAGATCCCTTGAATTTGCTGGCTTCACAGGGGCTTGCAGAGCACCTCAAGCCCACTTCAAAGGTCCTTGACTAGTGTGGTATGGCTTGACAGAGTAGACACACAGATAGCAGGATCCAGGTGCAAGTGCATGGCTGTAAGAAGCCTGTGTGTCCCTGAGGCTTCATATCAGATGGCCCGCCAACTAGCACTCTGGGTTCTGGATTTAAGAGATGGGGGTCTATTCTTCTCACTCAGGAAGAGGACAAGAGTACAACTCCTCCCTCCCATCCTGCCAGTGATAGCCCATCCAGGCACACCATAACTCCCCATTGTGTGTGGCTGTCTAGGAGGAATGCACAAAGCCCAACTGTCACCCACATCCAGTCAAGTGACCCAGAGATACGCTGCAAGCAACAGATTGATAAGGCAGGAAAATGCCAACTTTCTAAAAGTGGCGTTTTCAAATTTGTAATTTAAAATCCAACTTCATTGTAGGTTAGGATTTTTCATTACAATTCCAAAGTCACCCAACATGATCTGGGTACCTGTTCCCATTGAGAAATTACACTAATACAATGTAGTAAGTTAATTCCAATATTATCCTATGGGAGAAATAGGCCTGCAGTAGCGAAAAAGGACTTTAGGACCAGGACATTTAAGACTCAAAAGTACATGTCCACCTTTAAGATACACTGCAGCCTACCCTAAGGGCTTTTTACTAAGCCCGGGCGGCGTACTCTGATCCGCCAGCAGAGTTTGTGGAGTTTTACCAACTCCGTGGCCTGTTGGGAATGCGGAGTTGAGGCAAAACTCTGACTCCGTGGCGGAGTGGAGTACGCCCTTAGCCCCTGCGCCACGGTCCCAAAAAAAGAAAAAAAAACACTTACCTGCTCTCTGGCATCTGCGGGCTGCCCTCCGCCTCACTGTGGTGTTTCTTCTCCACGCCGCCGTCTTCGCTGCAAATCCCTACATTTTACGTCTTACATGGACTGCGCATGCACAGTCCACGCAATACATAAAACATAGAGGTTTGCAACCGGGAACGAGGAGGAGGACGGCAGAAGGAGGAGACACCACTGCAAGGAGGAGGGTGGCCCGCAGGCGCCATAGAGCAGGTAAGTGGGTTTTTATGTCTTTTTTTGTAAATTGTCGATGGGACTAGGGCAAAGCCGAGTGGAGCGGACTCCGCGTACTCCTTCCACACCTGCTTTTTACAACCTACCTTAGGGGTTACATATGCATTAAAAAGGGAGGTTTAGGCCTGTTAAAAGATTTAATTTGCCAGGTCGAATTGGCAGTTTAAAACTGCGCACAGGCTGCAATGGCAGACCTGAGACATGCTTAAAGTACTACTTTAGTGCATGGCACAATGAGTGCTGCAGGACCACTAGTAGCATTTAATTTACAGGTATTTAAAAGGTAGGACTTTTTTTTAAATGTCCTGATACTAAAAAGTGCCCACAGGATTGGCCCCAATAAAGCACACATGGCCAGAGGGGTGCAGGCATTCCCAAACATCATAAAGGCAAATGCCACATGAAGTTAGGAACACATAGCCAATCAGGACACAGCACACACAGTACAAGCAGCGATCACGCCCCCTCATGCCAGACATCTCGACATATTACCAACTGGGCCACATTGTGTCACACAAGGTAAATGCCCACCTGCAGTAGTTATCAGTGGCCTTATTTACGACTCCACAGACAAGGCCTGCATGCCTTTACCAAACAAGAGTCACTGAAAGTATTTTTATGATACCCAAAGATAATATAAAACCGCACTCAGATTGATTTTCTTTTGAGTCAGTTCTCAGACCCATTTCTGTAACTGTACTACTGGTGGCAGCGTTTAATTACATCAACTGTTCCTGTTTTGCCAAAAGCATTTTGTCTTTAGTTTTTTTAAAGTAAATTCATATTTGAGTAAAAGTGAGGTCCAATACCATGGTGGGAGGTCCAGAACCCCTTTCTTTTGCCCAAATGTAAACATTCCTGGTGTCTAGAGACTTTCCAATCCCTGGGGGCAGATTTGGGGGCAACTTTCCCAATTGGGACAGACTCTATTACCCCTTCAGGGATGGGGTATGGCTTGATGCCATGGTAGGGGAGCCCATCCTTTTGCTTATTTTGGTGCCATATTGAAATCCCTGGAATCTAGAGGGCATTCTGCACAACCCAAGGGCAACTTTGGGGTAAACCCCCAATCTCCCCCATCAGTGGGTGTAGGAAGACTACATTGCCCTTTTTGGGGTGAAAGCATGGCCTTGTGCATGGTGGGCCACCCCCAATCCTTTGTTTGAAAAAAAAAAGAAAAATCTTATTTGGTGACTATTGGGCTTTCTGCCTCCCCACAAACTGGGAAGGCAGACTGGGGGCAGAAAGACTGTGATCCCCTTTTGTGGGTGAAGGCATGGCCATGTGTATGGTGGACTCCCACACCCCTTGTATTTTTGGGGAAAATATCCCAGTGTCTAGCAGGCTTTCTGCCTCCTCGAGGGGCGGCTCGGAGGCAAAATCCCCCATCTGCCCCCGTGCAGAGTACAATGTCTTTAAGATCCTGTTTGGGGTGCGTATAATGGGGCTCCTTTCAACCCCTCCACTCTCCCAGGCAAAGCAGAAAGTGGTTTTCTGGGAGCCAGCCCTCCTAATGGTGTGATGTCATCTTGATCCGAAGAGTCTCCTACTCCAGCCCAGGATGATGTGATAGATGGGGTGCGCTGGACCAAGAGACAACAGCTGCTTCTTTTGTATCTGGTGCTTGCATGTGACCACATCCATAGTGCCCGGCAGGGAGCGCTGTGGACATTGAGGCCATGGTTATAGCACTGAGGAGTATAAGAAGAAGTACAAAGTAAATTTTTTACCTTAAGTAAAGAGGAATACACATTGCCTGTCTCTAAGAGACACACATTACACAGAAAGGTGAGATAGCGATGCAGCAACATTGGAGAGGCAATTTTAACTCACAAGATACTTCGCTTGGCTTAACCCAGGGGCGTATTTATCTGGATTTGCCCTGAGGTTTTGTTTCAAATCACTAAATCACTTCTGTACATGGGAGAGCAGTACATCACACTGCTCCCAGACTAGACAGTAGGGGGCTGTCGCATTGGTAAACATACATGCCCATATTGTTGAGCAGGAACCATTCCTGACGGAGTGTCAGTGCATTTGATAGAGCTCACACCCTATGCCATGGTCAAGAGGAGGCTTTAATTGAGTGATGGACGTAGATTTGGCTTGGTAACACCCTACATTTACCAGCACGATGCATGACCTGCATATCAGGCTCAACACATTGGTCTGCTCTATTATGTTGCAGGCTGTGGAAACTCTGTTGGAATACATTTGAAAATCATTATCAGACTACAACCCTTTCGTTTTGATCATGCACTGGACCAAGCGCAGTCATACCCATGTGGAAACTGCATTAGATGACCAGGTATTCCAGACTCGATATTTGAGGATGTGCAGGAATGTTGTAAAGACAAGAGCAGCACTGTGGTCTCTTTCCTGGTTGAGTGGGACACCTCCAAAACTGTCATATGTGGGCATTGTATTAAAACAATTGCATAGCTCTGGCCTGCAGTATTACAAGATGTTGACCCACAAAAAGTAAACTGAGACCCAAAAAAAGAAAATGCCTGAAATAATTATGAGACAGGAGGAGTTGATGAAAGCAAAGGAGACCCTAGCTCCCCTCATGGAAAGATCAAGATATTTTGACTGTCGAACAAACAAGACACAGGCGGACAATTAACGTAATAAAAGCAGGCGCATTTTGGCTTGGTCTATCGAACTGAGATCCAAGGAGAATCTCCATAACATGTATCCAAATAGGAAACAGAGACATGACATACTCACAGGTGGAAACAAATACAAGAAATAGAATTTGTAGACCTGTTGGCCCTGCTGTCGGCCCTGCTGTTGGCCGATATTTACAACACAGCACCTTAGGAGTGATCACTGCCACCAGGATGAGTGAGGCCCTAATAGCATTATTGCCCAAACTGGGGTTAGATCCGACAGACATGGCATCGTACAGGCTCCTGTTGATGCTCAGTCACAATTATAAAATCCAGAGCTAACAGGCTCCTTCCATTGATGATGAAAATGAGTCATGCAGACCAGAGCTGGTTCATCCAGTGATGCAATACATCCATGAATATAAATGGTCCAACAAGTCCAGTATTTTCCCACTAGATCCCACAAAATATAGGGAGGTCTATTGTAGTTATATAGCAGATTGAGGTATAGAAGCAAAAAGAGAATTGCAGAAACTTTACTTTGCCCAGGCATGAAACACAATACTTGCTGTTTACACAGGAGATGGTGCAGACAAAGATTCATCTGAACCTTAAGCTATGAAGAGTATGATGGCCATGCAGGGATGGAGATGCAAGAACAATTACCTGTGTTGGTAGGGGATGGGTGTGGAGGCTTAAAGCCCGATGAATGTTTGACCCTAAATCTAAAAATGCTCACATGTTGTAACTAGTACACTGGCAAAAACGTAATTATCCATTTATGGTTCGCATTTAAAGATGCAGGGGCGCATATTTACAAGGCCTCACTGCCGCTGTAGTGTCACTTTTTTTATGCTCACTTTGCGTGGCTCAACGCCACTTTGTAAATATGGCCCTTTCTGCCACAGCCCTCTGCAGCATAGTGTTACAATGGGTGTTGCTGTGAGCATTCCACCACAACACCCATTGCTTTTTGATACTGCCCCAGACTTACAAGGTTAAGGCAGTGCCTAAAACTGATGCCATGGAATACCAGGCATTAGATTGGCGATACGAGGAGAAATGATTAATTTCTCCTCGTTTTTGCTCTTTCTATGTGAGCTGAACTCTGCAGCACACATAGAAGGTGCCAATTGCCGTTATTGACTGCTTATGTGCAGGAAGTTGTACCTTGCTGCACATAAGCAATCTTCCCTGCAGCGCAGGCACCCTTGCAACATTGTGTCAGGGTGCCAGTGCTGGTGCTGGGCAGCTTTTCTTTGCGCTAGTGCTAGGGGGAACACAGGGTTGCAGACTATTCTTATGAATACGGAAGACCCCTGCATTTTTAAAATGTCGGAGCGCAGCGCTTCTAAATTTGATGCAGCTTTGTGCTTCGGCATTTTATTGTAAGTATGCCCCTGGTTTCGGTTTACATGGTCTCTGTTAACTACACAGATGATCCTCATGAAGAGCCAATGGGATGTGTATTAGGAAAATGGTTCAGTACTACATTTACACCTGTATAAAAGCTGAACATGGGTAAAACCAACACACTTGCTGCGGTTATCTGTGAAGAAAAACTATCAAATACTTTTAAGAAAAGCAATATGATGTGATTAATTGGAATGTGAAATATAGGCCCTCATTACGATGCTGGACATTGTTTCGGGAACAGGACCACCTGACAAGTAGGTGGCGGTCCTGAGATGCAAATTATGAAACGACGTCCAGAAACATGCCTTTTTGCATTGAGGCTAATGCTGAGGCCCAGAAAAGGGCTGAAGCACAAGCCTCATTGCAAAAAGACATGTTGGAACCATCCCTGCACCATGTGCCAGTCACCATGTGGTGCCACGAGGTGCCTGTCAGACAGGGTATGGATGTTTCTTGGGGCCTCATGGGTGCCCCCTGAGGCCCCATAGCCGAGGCCCAGGTGGCCTGGCTCGGGCCCCCAAAGTCCCTTTCTGAGAGCCTTTCTATGGCGATCAGAATGCCATGGAAAGGCTGTTGGAAAGGGATATCCTAATCCCTACGGCTGGGCCTGAGCAGGCACCGCCACTATTGTAGGGTATTATGCTCCTTGAGCCCGTCAGGAGTGTCGGTCAGTCCCTCTGCTCGCTGCCTCCGACCGTCCGCTTAATAATGAGGCAGTCGGACAGCGGCACCAGATGTCGGACGGACCTCCGCTGACAGGCCATCACTGGCGATCTGTCCAACTTTGTAAATGGGCCCTTAATATTTTTGAGAAACTGAATTTTCCGGTTGAACTATTGTTGTTTGCTGACACATTCTAAATGGGGCAGGATAATGAACAGGAGGTGCTTGCTGTCCTCTATTAAATGAGAACCAAATCCTTGATTATGTGATGAGCTCCCTTCACAAATCGACTATAGTGACCTTGGTCTGCCAGCTGCAAGTTCCATGTCAGATAAAAATGCATGCAAGTGAACTTCAACTGAAGCATTGTTGAAGAAAACAACTAAATGAGGATGCAGCTGCTGGGGAAAGCAGGTAGTCGGTAAATGCCCAATGAATACCATTGGGCTACAGAGGGACAAGTATTACTGAATAACCCCAGTCAGTATCATATGCAGGCTTGAAGACACATCTTAAACAACATACATATGAACAATTAAAAAACAAAATAGTTGCCTTTGGCACGCATTAGTATTAGATGGTAGTATCGCACAGAGCCCAGGGGCTCTAGGCAGCAAAGAATGTCTGCAAGCAGGGTCTGTTTTTAACCTTCAAGCACGTATTGTGAGATATTTATCTTTGAAAATCAGGCTTTGCATACATGCAGTGTGTGTTTTGGTTATGTACACAGTGATTTTGTGGTTTAGATAGTGTGTGTCCAAGTCCACGAGTCGAATTTGCATTGATGCGGGGACGTCCGGGAGACACGCGCTCCCACGTGGGAGCAGCTGAAGCGAAGTCTGTGCAGCAATGTTTGTGTGAGGAGGATAATTACTTGCTTTATTTGTGTGGAAGAGTGTAGCTGGCTGGTAGTGTTTAAATGACCGGCGCCCCCCGCGCCTAGAGGAGGGGCGCCCTTAGTAGCGCCACGGGACGAGACCTTCCCCAGGACCGGAAAAGGGGGGGTGAATGAAGTGACGTCATCGGGGCGCGCCGAAGGCTATTTAAATCTGCGCCCAGCGATCATCAGCCTCTTTGTCCCTTCGAACCTCCGGCAAGCTGCAGGGGCACATCGTCAAGGTGGAGCGAGGTTTCCGGAGGTTTCCGGTCGGCGGCGTGCATTGTGGCACAGGAGGTTTGAGGGGGCCTAGGCGTAGCGTGTAGGTCTTTATAGAGTAGTAATCTTTAAATATATAAGATGGTTTAAGAGATTTTGAGGTCGCTGCAGGCGGGGGCGCGGAGAGCAATGGTTAGTTAGCTAGGTCCTGCGGCGTATGCGTGGACGCGCGCGACTGGGTTCGCAGAGCGGCAGTGATGTTCGAAAGTTTTCATTAAGGCGGCCTTATGTAGGACGGGCACGGTAATGGCGGCTCGCAGCTGTTTTCACGGACGCGGGGTCGCATGATGTAGGGGCGATAGTGACTCTAGGGTGAGGGCTTTAATCTCTTGTATTTAAGTAAACCGGGTAAAAAATAAGGCGCGGTAACATATAGCGCGCATTCAGCATAGTACAGCGAGCACCCGATCAGCGCCGGGTTGTTTGTCTTAGAGGAAGGAATGGTAGAAGCAATGAGGTCAAAAGACCCGCGTTTGAATCGAAATATATGCATTTTTATCCCTAGCGCGTAGATGGCAAGTTGTTAGGACGGCTGTTTTAAACACGGTAAGAATGTTTGGACTCGAGCGCGCCACAGTTCTCTGTATATAGAGATACTGGGGCCTCGTGAGCACCGGGTCAGCGCTGAATTTTGGTTGGTCAAAGAAGGAATGCTACGGCAGGTTTATACGATTATGTAACTTGAAATTATGTGGTCGAGTGAACATATCAGGTCATGGTTTTCTATATTCCTATTTCATTAAGTCTTGTGACCGGGTGAATATATTATGGCATGGATTATATTCGGTATGTCAGTATGTTACTCGCAGGTTGAACATAACAATGAGGTCGAATTGGCGCGTTTTGAAAGGAACTACGCGCGATACTATTATTAGCGCGCAGATGGCAAGTTGAACTAACGGCTGTTTTAAATACAGTGGAAATCTTCAAACTCGAGCGCGCCACAGGGCTCTGTATAGTGAAATATGTGGACTCAGTGAACACCCGGTCAGCGCTGATTTAGGTTTGTCTATGAAAGAATGGTAGGGGGGGGGTTTCAGTACGACTAGGTAACGTGACATTGTGTCCGGTGGAACATATTATGGCATGGCTTATATTCCGTATTTCATTAGGTTAACAGGCCGGTTGAACATGACACTGAGGTCGAATGGGCACGTTTGAAAGGAAATACACGCAAATACTATTATATTATATTATACTATTACAGAGACTGGGGGAGCACTCGGGTCCGCGTTGAGTTATGTTCGTCCTTGAGGAAGGACGGGGATTAGAGGATTCTGTACGACCATGTAACTTAAAATAATGTGATTAGGTGAGCATCCAGCCAGCTCTGATGGATGTTGTCCTTGTGGAAGGGCTGGTAGCGGAGGTTTCTGTGCGTTTAATTAGTTGGTTCCATTCAGATTGCTCGGTAGAGAATGCGATGACTGTACGTTAATACTGGCTAGCATTTCAGATCAAGCTAATGAAACACGTGCAAGCTTTGTGAGGGTCCGATTTGTCATTAGAGAAAAGGCAGGTTGGGGTTAATGCCACGGGATGGAGGAATGCTTTGGAATAAAGTAAGTTAATAAGAGTTTATGAAGTAATTTTAGATCTTTTTGGATCCGGGTAAACACATGGTTCTGGAAGTGTCTAAATGGCAACATAAAGGAACGATCTTAGAACCTCAAGTACGTAAATAAAGTAGACATTTGTACACGTAATGAGGTAACGGAATGGGATGTAGGAGTGTCCGGTCTGCATTAAATAAGGAGGTCCCAGGAGATGGCAACTGACGGGCGCAGGGTACATCTCCCTGCGCCTAGGGTAGGAGTTTCATTATGTAGGAAGTGCCCTGAGTTAGCGCTTTACCATGGGCAAATTCGGGCACCATGAAGACTACTGGTGGAATGGGAGCTCCCAAATGGGGCGGCGCTACAAATGAATACATTAAATGCATTTCACCAACTCCAGTAAGGTCATGGGAGACAAGAATGGGTTCTCAACCATTGCTAGCTCTGCAGTCGCCCTCACAGGCAGTTAATGGTGCAAGTCTCATCCGACCCATCAATTACACACTGACCCCGAGTAGACACCAGCGACTCCACTGGGTAGTTCGAGGTGGCAGTGACTCTCTGCAATGTAACATATGCTCAGAACTCTAGATCTAAATCCAGACAATGCTGTTAAGGGAAAGGCAGCACGTACATACTTCCGGTTGACCCTCGGCAATGTAGCATAGGCTCAGAACTCTGTAGATCTAAATCCAGACAATGCTGTTAAGGGAAAGGCAGCACGTACATACTTCCGGTTGACCCTCGGCAATGTAGCATAGGCTCAGAACTCTGTAGATCTAAATCCAGACAATGCTGTTAAGGGAAAGGCAGCACGTACATACTTCCGGTTGACCCTCGGCAATGTAACATGTGCTCAGAATTCTGGAGATCTAAAACCAGACAATGTTGTTATGGTAAAGACAGCAAATACTCACTTCCGATTTAACGTTACTAGCAGTAAGGAAATCGGCCATTGGTGTCCGTCTATTTCAGTACGTTGGTCCCAATACTCCCGTCAGTGGCAATAACTAATTTTCCAGGGGGGCAACACGGTCTGATTAAAATGATCAGCCATAATGGTCCCGCACAGGGCTGGACATTCAACCCGTAATTCCACTCCTAACAGTTATAAACTTGTGCCTTCTTCCATTCATCCGTGTGACGTCCTGGTCAGTTCAACATAAGAGACATAAACTCTGTACCGCCAACATAATCACATGGCTGGTGTGATAGCACAGGGAGGAAACCAGACTTGGCCTGGATGGAGTTGCTCATTACATGCTCATGGTGCTGCTAAAAAGTCAGAAAACAGTTGAAATTTTGTCTTCTTACAATTTTCCTTGAGCCATTAGTGCTGGGGAACCAATTCGGGCATGAGTGTGGTTTCTCATTAGGTTCTCACGGGGATGCTAATAAGTATGAGGAGACGGTGTAAAAAACATTCTCAAGGCATTTTGTTCCAGGAGGACCCCCCACCCAAACCCAAGTTTACAACCACCAGTTCAAAACTTTTACCTTCTTCCAGTTATCTCGAAACGTTATGGTTAGTTCAGCACAAGGGACATAAACTCTGTCTCGCCAACATAGTATAAGGGGAATCAGCCTTGGCCCGTAGGAGAACGTCTCATCAGGTGCTCATGGTGCTACTATGAAGTCAGGAAACAGATGAAACTTTTTCTGCTACAATTATCCTTTAGCCGCTAGTGCGGGGGAATCAATTCTGGCAGGGATGTAGTTTCTGTTTTTTTCACGGTGATGCCAATAAGTGAGAGGAGACAGTGCAAAAAAAAAAAAAAAAAACCATTCTCAAGGCCTTGTTGCAGGAGGACCCCTTACAAAACCCAAGTGTTTAGTGCCGATATGGAACAGTATTTATTCCTTGCACGTAGGGGGTCTTTGGCGATGGACATATTAAACGTTAAGGTAGTAGGCAGTTTCGAGCCGAACGGTGAGTATTGTGGCGTGGGCTACCGGGTCTGGCTAGTTACCAGGCTATAAATTAAATCATCCAGCCCCTGCTTCCCTCGACCAAGGGTAACACCATCTTCACATAGTGTTGGCCATGCGGGGGTGGGAGGATTTATAATAAAGAGGCATATAGCAGAGGATACGGTACCCAGAGGCTCCCTGGTAAAGGTGGTTATGGAGTACAATTTTACAAACTTCGCATCGGGCACAGGGTAATTGCCCGGCGGGTGATACATTATCATGGTAACCCAGCCAATTATACTCCTGTGGCAGCCTGCAACCACAGGTCTTAACAGTACGGGGCGAAACAAAACCTGCCTTTTATACCCATGTGGCGGCCTATAACCACAGGTCCTAACCAGGAAAAGGCAAATCAGCACCACTCACAAAGGGAGCAGCCTTGTCAGTGGGGAGAGCAATGGCTCAGAGGGTGACAGTGCAGGAGTCCATCCCAAAGCAAGTCCGGCTTAAGAAGGTCTTTTGATGGACACAAAATATGTAGCATAGCGGAGTGGTTTCTAGACACAAGGAGGTGCCTGGTTGGTAAGTTAACTATGACTGATGTCAGCAGGTAACGGTATGGGGCAGTAGTGCTTCTTTGTTGGGCTGGTGACAAACGGGACTGACCTGCCGGTGGTCCTGGACGTCACCTGGCTGGTGACAGAGTTCGGACCCCTGAGGGTCCTGACTTCATGGGCATATCGATGGGGTATACCGGAGAGGCTCGGGAGAGTACACTTAAGGTTGCACTAAGGTTGCAGGCATCCCGGGGGGCAGTTTAGCTATTGGAAGCCCTAAGGGGACTAGTATCCTTGGGGAGGGAGGTGGATGTCTTAAATTAAAAATGGGCGATAGGGTTGGGCCTCCCCAACTCAGTGGGCATAAGAGAGGCTTCGGGACAATGCGCCTGCTACAGAGGTTAGTTGCCAAAATATTTATCTAAAACATTATTGGGCCTGGTAAATTGTCACAAGGCGGTAAGTGGGTGCATTATTGCGCCACTGCTCAATGCCCGATGGTCCGAAGGGAAATCTCGATATGTGGTCAGTAGGATAACGCAGGCAGTATAAGTAAGGGGGTTCGGGTGAAGGCCAAGGACAAACTGGGGAAGAAAGTGTGACGGGTGACCAGTAAGAGGAGGGCAGTGGGTCCAACACTACCTCCGCAGTCCCAAGAGACCAGGGGAGTCTAATTAGGTTGCGCTAGCATCTAGGCACCCGTACGGGCGGAAATTTTATGGAGGGCCTGGGTAGTTGTTCCTTTTAGGATAACGGTAGTGGGAATACAGCGGGTGACAGGTCCCTAGAAGGGTGTTAGGGATTAATTCAAGGGAAACAGGAGATGGGGTAAACTAGGCTCTTCACAACTCGAAGGTTACTGAAAGGGGAAAGGTAAGGTATCACAGGACGGCCCAGATAACAAAAGAGAGATGTGTAATCAGGATGGAGGTCATAATTTCGGTAGACGGACAGTGGCTCATACAAACAATGCTAGGGGCCATTTGGGGAGCACAGTTAGCGCGGGGGGAGGGTGAGCGCGCCAGGGAGCTCCTCGCCCTGTGGCGGTTAAACAACTGGATGGCCCCAGAAAGGGGTAGGAGCCACGTGTGCAGAGGGTAGGCGGAAGGGGGGATTGGCCTGCTGGTGGTCCCTGACTCTTCTGCCCTAGCCCACAACCTATGGACTGAGGTGAACCCTGGGGAGACTGCCTGAGTGCAGGTACCCGGTGGGCATGCCAGAGTGCCATGCGGGGCCCTGGTTTACAAGTAGTGCAACTGTTCGCTGTAGCGCGTTGGGGCCTGCTGGCACAATGTGCACAGCAGATTGGGGGCTTGGGCCAAGTTCAAGTGTATGGCCAAGTTCAAGAGTTCAAATGTAATGTGGTGCATATCTTCTTTACTGCCTTTGACAGGCCAAGTCCACTAAAGTGTACGGCCAAGTTCAAGTGTGAAGTGTGGGCCTAATTGCCCGGCAGCCTTCGCCAAGTTAATACCGCTAAAGAGTGATGCTTTGCTAATTTTATATCCAAAAGGGATACTGTTACTCTCGTGTTGGTCATTGGTGAATTACCGGTTTTCATGAATAAAAGGCTACGCCATGAACAACACGCTCAGTTTCTGAGAGTCATTGGGCAAATGGGAAGAGTGAATGTCACGTGTGCGCCTACTATAGCCTTTTTGACCTTGAAACAGATTAATTGAAAAGAGCTAGTCAAGGGCATCATAACAACATTTTTCTCAGAACCAAAATTCATGTAGGACTCTTAGTCCTGCAAAACAAGCATTTAAATTGGTGCAGCACATTTGAAACATTTTAACATTGTGAGTGTTGGTTTCAAGAAATCCTCTTTTTTGTTCACAAGTAATGAAGAAGGCAAGACAGAAACATTTCAAAGCATTTACAATTAGAGCTAATGCTCATTTCCTCTTACTTCGGGGTGTACATGTTTGAATTTAGTATGTTCAACGCATTATTTCCCTGAAACACTTGCAAGCCGCTGTATATTCTTTCCTTAAGAAATGACATTCTGACAACTGCTGCAAATGATCCTATGCGGAAAACGTTTGCATTAACGGAGCTACATTGATAAATGCGCCAAGTGATGCCAATCTCTTAATTTTTTTCTCGAATTATTTTCATTAGTTTTAACAAGTTTGCACCTATATATATGCATGTAGTACAATATTAGCATTCAACATGATTGATATACTGAGACACCTTTCAAACGTTGGTGGACTTGTCCTTTTGCAGGGTTATCCCCAAACGTTTTCCTTCTTTCTCCTAGTTTTAGGTTGAGCATTCGATACCTCTTATATATACTTTAGTATATACTTATATGTGTATGTACTTTGTGGGCTCTGGAGTTCAGCCCTAGGACTTGTCGGCTTCCTCTTAGGGACTTTTTTTCCTGTCCGACTGCCTCTATTTAACTGTCTTGATAGAAAACGAAGAGGTGAGGTCAGTAAAATACCAGAATTGCTTTCTGCTTGTTCAACTGCCTCTATTAAACTGTCTTGAAAGAAAACGATCAGTAGAGGTCAGTAAAATACCAGCATTGCTTTCTGCTGAGGGACTTTTATTTTTCATTTTTCTGGCAAATGCCTATCTTTAACTTTCTTGATAGAAAACGACCAGCAGAGGTCAGTAAAATACCAGAATCACTTTAGCATTCTCTAGATTCCAGTCCATAGAAATGGTCTTCCACGAGCACCAGCAGACAATAATATTTTTTTCAAATCTTGTATTTTCAGTGATATGACCACCGAAGGCCCTGATTTTATATTAAAAAGCAGAGCTTTAGACTATACCATTTCCCGCTGAAAGGCAATATTTCTCTCCATGTGTTCCCATAGCTGACGTGTCATGCAGTTTGGTGCTTACTTTCCCTCCATCTTTAAGAACTTTAGATGTTTCAGCACCAAGGCTAATGTGCTGCATAGCTAAATGCATATAAGGTCCCAAAGGCGAGACAGATATCATTGCAAATGCTTGTTTCCTGATCTGTGGTTGTAGGCTATAGTACTCTGGGCACTTTACCACTGCTAATCAGTGCTAAAGTGCATATGCTCTCTATGTAAAGTGTTGTTAAAATTGATTATCCCTGATTGGCATATTTCATTCACTGATAAGTCCCTAGTAAAGTGCACTGAAGTATGCCAGGGCCTGCAAATCAAATGTTACTTGAGGCCATCGCGCTGCCATTGCGAAGTCGTATTACACGCAGCCCCTCCTGAAGTGCTCCCTGAAGTGCCCCTTGATCCTCGACCTGCCAGTACCGCATATCTGCGTCAGCCGGAGCCCCTACCGAGACCGGACGTTCCCGCATCCGGTGTTGTCACATCCACAGTCTCGTGGCAGGCCCTTCTGACTCCCCCAATTATCTTAGGCACTTATATACAGGCATGCTAATATAATGTCCTGAAGATGATCCACGCATTGCTCACTTGGATCGAAACGTCGTTGACAACTTAAAACGCCTCATGCACTAAATGTGATGTAATTATTAACTGTGTAGAAACGTTACTTGCGATTTGTTTCTTAAAATTCATACTACTTGTCAAAACAAACCGTAAGCGTTGCCTGAGCCTCGCTTAAATGTTCTCTCTATTTTATGTTTGTATGTTTGTGTAGTAGTATGCAGGCTTGTGTCCCATTTTTCAGTATTTGTGTTTGTTTACATCCCAAAAAATGTGCTGATAAATTAAATATTGAACCTCTGTTGAGCAATACAGCGCTGATTGGGTCTGTATTCATTTGTTACTTCCTATCCCTACCTCCCTAGGGACCATTGTAGCACAAAATAACTAGTGAGCCTGCAGCACTGATTGTGCCAACCACAAGAGTAGCTCGGGAAAGGTAGCACAGACCTGCGACTGCAGTGTCTGTGTGCAGTTGTTTACTGCCATGTCGACTTGGCAAGTGCACCCACTTGCCAGGCCCTAACCTTCCCTTTTTCTACATGTAAGGCACCCCTATGGTAGGCCCAAGGTACCCCCTTCGGCAGGGTGCTGTGTATGTGAAAGGTAGGACATGTAGTGGTGTGTGACATGTCCTGATAGTGAAATGCTGCCAAATTCATTTTTCACTATTGAAAGGCTATTTTGCCCCATAGGATAGAATGGGAGTTTATTTATAACATCTTATAAATATAACTTCCCATTGGGACAAGATAGAGAAATAAAGTTTAGGCTCCCTGAACTCAGATTTTAATAACACATCTTTTTGTAAAGATGGTTTTTAAATTGTGTGTTTGAAAATGCCACTTTTAGAAATTGGGAACTGGTTAAAAGAAATTTGTTTCCCAGACAGTATACAACCCTCATGATAACTGTGTGACCCTCTGCCCCATATATAGGCAGGACCTTAGGAATTGAGAATGGTTCGCCTGTTTTTTCCCTGTTAAATATGGACTGGCTACCTGTAAAATACTTGCAGGACACTCTTTTTTTGCATTTGGCGTTTATGTCCGAATTCATGTTTTCAAGATTATGTTTTTGTTGTAGTGTTACCTGTCTGTTATAATGTCATAAGCATGGTACATCAAATGTTGTGTTGTCTATCTGTGTTGTCACACATGTTGTGAAATAAATCACATGAACTTAGTATTTTTCGCCTAAGTTAACCCCTTCCCTGCTCATGACGGAACCGTTCCGTCATGAGCCACGGTTGCCGTGTGCTCATGACGGAACGGTTCCGTCATGACAATCCTGTCGGCGGCCGCTCCGCCTGCGCGGCGCTGTTTCCCCGCCTGTGCGGGGCGACAACGCAAATGGGCGGAGTCATGACGGAACCGTTCCGTCATGAGCACAGCTCAACTGTGGCTCATGACGGAGCGGCTCCGTCATGAGCACAGGCCCGCCGCGCTGCCCCCCTGCCCCCCCCAGCGCTGCAGCGGAATGTCCGCAGCAGCGAAGGGGTTAATTAAAAAAGTAAATGGTTAAACAACCTATCTGGTCCTTGTTAGGTTGGAGAGTTATTGAGTGGCCCAGGCCAGATAGTGATAGGGCCCAGGCCTTTTCTGTTTTCTCTACCTTTAGAAAGTAGGCATTTTCTTGTTTAACCATTATGTGTGCCTCTGCCTGTTTGCATACTGACTGTCTGGTTTTGGAGTGACCGGGGCTGGGAGGTGCATTCTCTCAGCCACCGGGGGGGGGGTTAATGTGTGTTCTGCCTTTCCTGAATGAGTAGTAGACCTAAAACCCCTGAACTTTAGACTACTTCTGGAATCAAGAGGAACCGTTGCCAATGAGATGAGCTGGAGGAACTGAGAAGTACTGCCCCTTTGCTGTGTGTCTGGGGTTTGCCTGCAGTAGCTGTTTGCCAAGGAAAGGAGAAGGACTTTGCTGTGTGCTGTGTGCCCTGCTTGATGAAGATCTCCAAGGGCTTGAGTAGAGCTAGCCTCCTGTTCTGAAGTCTCAGGGACACAAAGACTTCACTCCCAGCTTCCCTGAACTTCATTGCTGACCTGCCAGGAGGTGCCTGTGACTGTCTTGGGCCTCTAGACGTTGTTTTTACTGTTTGGAGTTGTAAAAGCAATGCAACTGCAAGAAAATCTACGCATCACTCTTCTTGCGGCAGTTTTTCCTGTAGTAGCACCGTAGTGTGAGAAGAATCTCCACACATTGCTGCGCCGCTGCCAAAACTAATGCAAGTGCCTGTCACCACTGCAGGAACCGGCACATCAAGGGGTCCCAGCGAAGAAAGCGACGCATTGCTGCTCATCGCTGCCGCATCGATTGCCGATGCATCCCGGATTCCAAGCATCGCACTTGTGCGGCAAGTTTTCCCGACGCATTACCTGCGGATCGGAGTCACCTCAGAATCGAAGCATCGCTTTCCCCCTACAGACTGGACATGATGCACCGCTATCCTGTGTGCAGCAGAACTGTTGTATCGCATACTCAAGGTCTCAGGAAACAATGAAGCTCTTTGTTTTTCAACGCCTCCCATCGCTGCGGCTGTTTGGCCTTTGTGTCGCAACAATAGGTACTTTGAGAGAAATCCCTCATTCATGGTTTTCTATGGACTCAGTTCCTTAAAACCTTTTTAAAGTAATTTTATTAATACTGGTATGTTGGATTTTTGTCGTTTTGGTCTTGTTGAGTTTAGAGAAAGATACTTTACTTTTCCAAACTAGTGTGATGTCCATTTGTGGTGTTATCACTCTATTACTGTGTGTTTTGAGTACAAATACTTTACACATTGCCTTTGGGATAAGTCTGTCTGCTCGTGCCAAGCTACCCGGGGGTGAGCAGGGGTTATCTAAAGTGCGTATCCCCCATACACTAACTAGAAGCAAACATCCCTATTTGGACTAAGGTACCTACCTCTGTCAACTAGAGACCCCCATTTCTAACAAACGTCATCACCTATCTAGTTAGAAAGGTGAAACATCCTTTACAACGAAGGCTAAACAACGAGATGCCTTTACATTGAAGGCTTTACATGATAATAGCCTTTACAATGACAAAAGTATTTTGCAACGAAGGGGTATATTTACAAAGGGATAGCACCACCAGAACATCACTTCAATCCTGAGGGCCCCTGGGGGCTAACTAGCCCACCAGGTGCTTCCAGTAAGCGCCACTGTGCTGCGTTGCAGAGAGGTGGTCCAGGCCGTGCCACTTTTTACACCTCTCTGCAACGCAGCTCTGTGGTGCTAACTGGAGATACCTGGTGGGATAGTTGTACCCAAGGGACACTCAGGATTCAAGGGGTCTTTATCCACCAAATTAAAAAGGCCACAGGGCGTGTTTGCACACGTCAGCTCAGCCCCCCCATCCCTTCACCAGTGTGCAAACGTGCCCTGTGGTGCGTTTTAAGAGGTAGTTTTAATCCCCCTGCCCTATGATATACTAGGGGCTTACAGAGGAGGTCATGCTAATAACAGGGGTACCCCAACGCATTGTGTTCCCTAGTGTATGTAGGTGTTTTAACTGTATTCTAAGTGTCTTTTAGCATAGCACTGGCTCTAGGACTGGTTAGTTAGAGTCAGTTACCACCAGTACCCCTCTGAAAAAGTTGAGGGTACACGATGATTTTGCAACAAGGCCTCTTTTTGCTCCTCTGTTTGTTCTTTCTGCTTGTCTTCCTTTTTCCTGCACTTTTCTTCGTCTTTGAGGACTTCTGTTGCTTCTTTCTGCATTGCTTTTTCTTCTTTCTGAGTGTTTTTCTTCTTTTTTCACATGTCCTACCTCTGTAGGCATAGTTAGAAACTAGCATTTAAAACACATTAGAAATTAACTGAAAGAAACATAGGTTTCAGGCATGCTAAAGTTAGAAATTAGCATTTAAAAAATCATTGAAATTCACTGAATAAACATAGGTTTGAGGCACGTTATAGTTAGGAATTAGCATTTAAAAAACCTTAGAAATTAACTGAAAAAAACATAGGTTTCAGGGGCGTTATAGTTAGTTGGACATTCCACTCATACAAAACCATAGAAATTCCCACGTTGTAGTTAGTTCAGCTAACAATAACTTGCTCGCCCGCAATGCACTGCTGATGACGTCACATATTACATTATTCATGACATCACTGATGGCATCACTGATAACATCTCAAATGACATCACTGATGACATTACTGATCAAAAAAGGGACACCATCCTACGCATCCTGACCAACAGCGCCCAACAGGCCACCGGCAGCAACACAGCGAACGACCAACATCCGACCCCACACAAAGCTGCTGGCTTGGCAGCATCTGTTGGCCCCTGGCACCCCCCAACCAGCACCTGCCACAGTCAGTGGAGTCACACAGCCAGCCACATCCAAGGCCCTCACTTCTGACCTGGACAACACCATCAGCCTGTCACCCCAGACCCATATGTCCAACACAATGCGCAAGATCCGCTGGACTTCAAGCAAGGACCATACGCCATAGCTGGATGCACGCACCTGTTGGGGCAATCCACAGCACACATTTCATACCCGTGCCTGTAGGAGAGTAGGTTCTGCTTCACATGGGTACCCCCACTTTTTGCTGGTGTTTCACTGTTTTTCTACCTTAGTCTGGCTGTGGCCCAGCTAATCAGGACCACGGCCTAGCTGCTTCCTCTCTAAAATGGTACATTAGGTACATATCTAATTGGATTCTGGAGTGCCTTATAAGCCCCTAGTATATGGTATACTATGTACCTAGGGCATAGGTACCTCAGAGGCCTACCAGGGGCTGAAGCAGGCATTATGCCACCCCAGGGAAGCACTCCAAAATGGCACCACAGGTCTGCTACTGCAGCCTGGGTAAGGGTGTGCTTGCACCCCTTACAGTGGTATAGGCTACCTATATCCACATATATATATACAGACACGTATAAACCTATAAGTCACTCCTATGGCAGGCCTGACAATTCTGAAGGCAGAGTGCTTGGTTTTGTGTGAGAGGGTGCCCAAGCATGAGCTGAGCCCCTCTGCAGCTTTCGGAAATACTTCCTTATGGCTGTTCTGTGATACAGCCATACCATATACTCTTAAGTGCATTATAACCTCGAGGTAAATGCTAACTTTGGAATGGCTTTGGTGTCAAACATCTTGGAAACACATATTGGAATACTAGCCCCCCCCTCCCCCCTTCTAGAGGGAGAGACATGTTCACACTGGTCAAACCCGGTAGGACTTTCCTGAGCCCTGGCATCACAAAATGGATGCCTCTGCCACAGACACGAGTCTAGCCTCCTGCTGCTGACCGAAACTCCGGCAGGGGAGGCCTGGACAATAGGTTTCCTGTCAAAGGGAGGTGTAACCACCTCCCCAGACAGGCAGATGTGTATTGGGGCTGGGTGGGAGCACTCTCTGGTGCTTTGAAGTCCTGCACGGGGGCACATTTGATGTCCCTGTGCATAGTCCAGTTCAAACCGGTTGCAGGGGCTACCTGCCCCTGCTCTGGCACGAAACTGGACAAAGGAAATGGGTGTAACCACCCCTCTTTCCAAACCCACCCATAGGTGGGGCCTTAGAGTTAGTCCATCCCCTAAACTTAGTATAAGTATAGAAATCCAGTCCCTAGGAATTTAGATTACCATGGACGAAACTCTGCAACATAAATCCTGGACCTTCGACTTTCTATTTCAACTAGAAGATGGAAGAAATCTCCCTTGGGGTCAAGGAGTGACTCCCTTGCTTGGCAGGCACCAAAGAAGTAACTGACCGGTCTGCATCGCTGAAGCTCCCGCCGGACGCCAAAGTCTTTGCATCACCAGAGGTGGATTTCCAGACTTCCCCGAGGCTACCCTGAGTCCACAGCAAAGCTGAGGCCCGTGGCTATCGTGGGTGACGTGGAACCGTGACCCCTGGACACTATCTTCCTGGGCTTCCTCGAAGTTGTGCTTTGGGCTCCGAGTAGCCCCAGCCTTGTGCACCTCTTGCACCAAAGATTGCTGGCCTCCACTCCACGAGTGACCCGTGGGCCAGTTTCAAGTGCGACCGCTCAAGGCTCCTTCGCGATCGCTAGCCCTTTGGCTAGTAGGTCCCCACGAGGCAACTCCTCTTCTGCTTGGGCTTTCCTGGTTGCTCCAGATGTGCCCTGACTTAGCCTCGCTGGGTGAGTCCCTCAGACCTTGCTGATCTGCACCGCAGTCCTTTCTCTGAATTCCAGTGACTTGCCGTTGCCAAGGCTTGTTGGGTCTAATCTGGTCGCCGACACTACAGCACTCGACAGACTTCGTGGGACAGCTTGAATCCGGCTTGTGGACTTCATCGACGCCTCCGGGACCTCGTGGCTGAAGAGTCAAGGCACCTGTCAGCTCACCTGAAGCACCCAACATCTGTGGGCATTGGTCCATCCTGCCCTCGGTCACTGGCTAGTGACCCAGACTCTGTCCCCTCTGCTTTCAGGTTCCTTCCATCCCAGATCCAGGCTTGGATCTCTTCGGACACTTCTCCTCTTCACGGCAGAAGCAGTTCTTAGCAGGCTTCCATTGCAATCGACGACGCGACCTTGTGTCTAGTTCAGTCGTGGTTCTTATACCTCTTTATTGGTATATGGTTTGGTACGCCCCTAGGGCCCAAAAGTATATTTATGCTATTACTGATGATTGCTCACTTGTAACTTAAGTACTTCGAACTTCAGTCTCATAAAGAGACTAAAGGGGTGTGTTTTCTTTTAACCTAAATACATATATTTTAAATATATACCTGGTGTGGTTGTCCTTTCATTTGATCATTCAAGAGATTATAGCCTGGTAAAACAAGCTGCTTTACATTCCTTCAAGACATAGCCTGAAGGCTGCTCTCCATAGCTGCCACTAGGATAGCCTTTAATAAAGGTTGTCTTTAACCTATCATCATAAGGGGTTGTTTGGACTGATACAAGGTGGCTACTAGAACTAGTGGACAGCATATATCAGGCCACCTTCTCACAGTGCCTCCTACCGACCAAGCACACAATCACCGCAACAGAAAGCACACGTCTCACAGCAATGTTCAGACAACAACCGAACACCATGGAACCACCACCAATCTAGCCTCCAAATACACAGCCAGTGTGCATGAGTCCGTCATCCTCCGACAGCCCATCAGCAACCAGCGTCCTCAGGATGGCACCAATGGAAATGCACAGCCCATTGGCAAGTCTAAAAGTAACACCCCACTCACATCAACCCCACAACCATGCAACTCACAACTCCGGCAATGCACATGTCACAAAATCAAAACCAACATGCCAAACTACATGCCCACCCACCAGACACGACAGAACAACTCACAATGGTAACCTGGGCAAGCCGTGAACACGGGCCATCAACGGCATGGCACCTCTGCCACACACTAGCCCAATGTGGGGAGAGGTTGCAGCCAGGCATGTGTGAAGGAGGCAGGAGAACCATGATTGGGAAATGACACAATGCCAAGAGTGGCGGAGATGTGCTGGACAGACCGCAGTATGCGGAACACACCCATATCCATGGCGACACACACCACTGGTGTATGGAGTGTGGTGGACAGTGGACACATTTTTGCATGTTGTGGATGTGGTCACCAGTCCAGAGACGTCAGTGAACATGGCTACATTGGCCAGGACTCATGTTCCAGGCGCTGACAACCATCGCGAGTTGGCACTGACTTGTGTTGGTGAGGGACTCCCCCGAGATGGACATGGGCGCTTTCCTACGTTCCTCATTCGGACATGCTGCTTCATTGGTCTGCATGTCGTGGCACGTCTCTTGTCTGTACTGACTCGCACTTGTTGATAAAGTTTCCACACTTTTACTTGTCTCCAGATGTGTTGTGTCTTGATTTTCATGCCAATGTGTGTCACGGACTCTCTGGCTCCCTGCCATCCGTGCATTGCTACCCCATCAGGACTGTGGGTTTGTACTTGTGCATTATCATGTCCCTGTTTCGTGCTTTTCCAGATGCGTATGGCCTTTTACCGGGCACAGACGGGTGCACTTTTGTCCTGTGTTTGGTTGTGCGCAAGTTGGTGTTTGTACCACATTGTGTTGGATGTTGGGGTGCTCTGCTTCCTGTGTGTGTGTGCTGCATTGTGTGTGAGATGTCCCTTCAGCTCTGATTTGGCTCACCCTTCTCCCTGTCAGGCGGTGTCTGTTCAGTGATGTGACTTGTGCACCTGGTTGGTGTTGTTGCTCGTGGGAATAGTTTGTCTGCTGTTGTGCTGTGCTTAGTTGTGCATGTGTGCCATTGTGCCCATCTTCCCCCGTCCCCCAGTCCTTGCTGTTTCCTCTCCCTGTTGCTGTTGTGTCTGTTGTTTGGTGCATTTTGAGGTCCACGAGTCCTGCCACCATCTCCGGACTGATGTGGTGGACCCCATTTCCTCCTTGTCATCCAGCTCCTGGTGTGGCGCTGGACTCCCACCTCTGGTGTGCATTGCTGCCTTCTTGTTGTTGGGGTGTTTCTGCTTGTTTGTGCCTTTCGCATCATTGCTGGGATTCTGGATTTATGCCATTGACTTCCTCCGCTCTCAGGATGCATTCATCTTGTCCACGTTGGGCTGCCATGTACGATGTTTTGTTGCCAATGGGTTTGGTGGGGTTGTCTGCTGGCTCGGGTGGCCTCCATTCTGGTTGGCGGTTGTTTTCTGTTTGGTCTGTCTTATTTTTTCAGGCTTTGGTTGTACTTATTCCCGCCTGCTGTGTGTTTTGCGGTCTGGGCAGTGCTTATCCCTGCTTTCCTCCTCGCGGATGGGCTCATCGCAAGTTTTCTGGTGTTGTGGCTTGTGTTTTTATCTCCGTCGGGGTGGTTGTATCGCGGACATTGGTCGCGTTGTCAGAGGACTATCGCATGCTACCTCCGTGTTGTGAATACCACGTTGACACAGGGTTATTTTCCCGCAATGGGCTGCGATATTGAAAGTTGCATTACGCTGCTCTTGCGGTAGTTATCACACGTTCTCGTGAATATCCCCCTTGGTGTCTTCGAACACCAACTTTCACTGAATGCTAAGTCATATGGATTCACCCTGGATACCAACCTCACCCTCAAGGAACACATTGCCAAAAAAACAAATAAGTCCTGGTCCTATCTGCAGAAAGTGAAACTGTTTCTTCCAGAAAGCAACTTTAAAACTTCTGTTCAAGTATCATACCTTGGCCTCTCAGACTCCACACTGACATCCTATATGCCACAGCATGTTTCATTCAGGGCCTAAAGAAATCTGATCATGTCAACCCAATCCTAAAGGAACTCCATTAGCTCCCCTTAGCAGCCTGCACATTTTCAAAACCTCACAATCTTGTGTGATTCTCGGCACACCTGCAACCAATATACCGGCAGACTTCAGGTTAAAAAGTGGGAAAAAAGTAAAAGAAACAAGATAGGAGGCTTTTTCCATCCATGCATCTAGGATCTGGAACAACATACCCGTTTCCATTAGGACCACCCTAACAACACTCTAGTTTAGGAGAAATTTGAACACACGCCTCTTTAGAGAACACTTTGTCACAATGCCTTACCAGTGCACAAACAAGCTACCTCCCCTGTCACTCATTGACTTTATGCTTGAAATTAACACTATACAATGCTCCATCGTCTCTTGCTAGTTTCACACTGTACCTTTACCACATACACTCTCATATTCTGTTTATTTAAGTGCCTGACACCAAGATTGGAACAGGATTTTAATAACTTCAGGGAATGCACTTGGTGTAGGGTCTCCATAGATTACATTTAGTACTCTCCAGCAAGATTACATTTGTGGAGTCATTCTTAGCTCCAAAGACCAATTATTGATTGGGATTCTTTGGGCTTCAAATAATATATATAGCTTTATGACTGCAATTACTAGCCCATAGTTGTAGGGTAGCTACATATACTTGTGGTAGGAGATCCTGGAACTCCTCCATCCTATAGATAGCTCCTGAGGAAGGATTGGATCGTTGACAAGAAACTATGGGGAACTGTGTATGGATGATTTAGCAAGATGTATATGAGATGGGTAGGAAAATCATCTTAAATTGTGATTTTCTGAACATTATAGATAATAGGAGCTTTTTCCCCAAACCGATGTCCTTCTGTATGTTTGTTATTAGTGGTGTAATGTTCAATTACCAGCTAATTCACAGGACCCATGCCACATACAGTCCCCATGTATATAACTGCACTGTTTCGTATCTTAAGTACACAGTTCACACCAATTAACAAGTCCCCCACACACTCATAGTATTCCCATCTATCAAGGAATGACAAGATCTGATTCTTGGTAGTATAACAACATATCATCAGCATACAATAAGGCTCTATCCTCGCATCCTTCTGATCTCTGGAATCTCTTTTCATATCAGCATGTCTCTTCTGATTAATTCGACAAGAGATTCCATCACTAGTGTAAATAGTGAGATGGACAAGTGATAACTCTGCTATGCACCCCTTTCTATTCTGAAATACTCAGGTGCCTGAGGCAATGGCATGTACTCCAACCAAGTATAAATTCACTGTAGTGGTAGATGATTGTTGATATACTTTGGATGAATCTTTTGGTTAGTAATTTTGTTTCAATATTTATAAGTGATATAGGTTGGTACAAGGTGCACCCTTCCAGAGACTTCGCAGGTTAAGTATTGCCAAATGGTTGCACCTCTCATGTCACATGGAAGGTGTCCTCTCTGTAAGACCTCCTTGTGCAACACCATCAGACAGGAGCGGTGAGTTGTTCTTGAGGCATTTCTGGGAGAAGGTACTGCAGCTTGGATCTTCCCCCAAAGGCATCAAAGTGACTGGCTCTTGTATTTCTTCAGGTGTAATGCAACATCAATATCTGCTCTGTCAGTTGTTTAGATGCTGATAATTAGTAAGTCTTTCATTATCTAAATCTCTATCCGGGGGAGGGGGGGCTGATTACTGTAAGCGTATTGGCATTTGCTATTGAGAGAGAATCTTACTTTTTCCCTCTAACTGGGTCTTACCTCCTTATTAGGATCCAGGAAATGTGCTGAGGACCTGGCTGTTCATTCACAACTAGCTATTGTTTTGTTATTTAATTACCTGTCATTGGTAGCGCTGAGACGCCTCTGGGCATACAACGCTCTCTACAAACTATAAAATTAAATCAAAATCAAATCTTGTCACTGGATATATTCTTGCGTCCAGTTCCCAGTTGGCTTGCTAATACAACAGTTTTCCTGTCTTGACCACATTTTCTTATATGCTCCATTCTCTTGCTGCCCAGGCGATGTTGGAAGTGGTCAAAAGAATCTTTTCAAGGGAGTGGCAAGCAGTGTCCAGTTTAGGCATTGCTTTTCCATGGATATGAGCTTTGAATGCCTTCCATGTGGTGATCTTGGACTGTGTAGCTCATGCATTATTTGTAAAGTATGATTCTATTTATTCTCATACGAAGTCTTTGATTTTATTATCCAAGAGCCACCAAGCCTTTGAATGCCAGATGCCTCTGCAACCTACCTCGGATGATATGTCTGCAGTTCTAATGCGGAATGATCTGATAGGCTTTGAGGAAGGATTTGCACACTTGCCACTCTCTCCAGTGCACCCACAGACAGCATTATATTACTGATCCTGGAGTGTGTGTGATGAGAAACTGAGGAATGTGTATGAGCCCTTTTTCTCAAGTTTCTCGAGCACCAATAAGTCATGGAGGCCAATGCAGGGGCCCATTTGGATAGGGCTGAGATTCTGGGTGTAGTGGGAGTGGATGTTATTTATGTCATATCTGCATTGAACTTTTATCTCGCTACAGTCATTCCTGGTGTGAAATCAGTTGATTGGCCTGTTGTACTTTGTAGGTTGCTCTCTAGTAATGTGGAGTGGTACCTAGAGACTGGAAATTGTGCACTGGCTGCTCTCCAGATGCCCAGATACCATCACCAGATGGCCTGTGGGATTGCTGTATGTTTTGATGATTGACAATGGGAGGAGAATTTGTGGAGTAAGAGGGCCACACACTTCAACCCTAAAATGAAACCTTCATGGTATACCCGTGTGAACACATGTTGGATCTGGAAACCGGCACTTGGTGTTCCAGTAAATTCATCTCCTGAAGGGAGAAGCATGTTAGTGGAGTGTTTTTTGCCAAAGTGCAAGACCCCACCCTTAAGTGAGGCTATTCACATTCCATGATAGGATACAGAAAGGTTTATTCCTTACATTTTGCATGGTGGAAGTTGTGTTGATATTGTTGTTGTGTGTACCTACAGGGTATCAACTGCTTTTCTAAACCTAACTGGCTAACACTATAACCCAATCCTGCCCTCCAACCTTCCCCCTCCCGACATTGCTTTTCAGGAAGTATCAATCATCCATTATACTAATCTCACTGCTGAGCTCTATAGTACTTCAGGGGGTTGTGTGTCTGCTGTTGCAGTGCTGCAACTACTTTGGCCCTCACCGGTCTATTTCCTCTCATGGAGGGATCAATATAAAAGCAGCAACCTAATGTTACTGATAGGTCCTGCTCAAATCCAGAGCTGCTCAAGTGTGTCTCAGGACAGAGTTTACTGCAACCCCATTTAGGGTTAGTGTGTTGAACTTGGGACTACCTGTCGGTGTGGTCACACCTGTGGTAGTCAGCTGCAAGTGTTCTGCAGCCATCATCCTTCGGTCATCTCTGTCGTCCCAACCAATCGTGCTACTCAGTGTCAAACTTCTTGTGTGGCTCCTACCTCTATTGCTTTTCTTTCTCAGTTGGCAGTTGTGAGCAGGCTGTATATTCCTCAACCCAGTTCCATGCAGACACTGTTGAATTAAAGAGGTGTGCTTCCTCTGAAAGGGTCATTTCAATTTCACCAGGAATATGAGTACATAGTACAGCTGCATGGCTCTCAGTTTCTGTTTAACCAAGATGAATGATGATCGCCTCTGCTGTTGGACTCAACAACTATAGTCTGGAAACAGCATGATTTTGTTAGACTTTATGGTCACATTGCCTTTCTTTCTGGCTGCCTTGAGAATGGCTTCTCCTGTCCTTACATTTCAACAGTCTAACTATGATTGAGTTCCAACAGAGTGGGAGCTTGGACATAGGGCACATATAGCTACAAAGGAGGTATCCAGGATTCCAGCCACGCTGTGATACATTAGCATGGGTTTGTCCCTTCTTTTCACTGTAGTAATCCCCCATTCTTAACATTGTTCCTTGGTGCACATACTTCTGCTTCTTTTACTCTGTTTTCATCAAGTAGGTTAAAGCAGTCATCACATTGCTACAGGAGCACATAAGCAAGAAAAATCTCCAAAGCTACCAATCAGGCTTCAGACAACTCTGTAGCACTGAGACAGCCACACTTCAAGAAGTCGATGGCACTCTCCTCCTCAATGACAGGAATGAGCCATGTGATTTTGGAGCATTATGTTCAAAGTGCCCACATCCTACCTTACCAACCTATCCCACCTCATGCAAACAGATTACACATGATCGGAATGCTCACTGTTTCCTGCTAAGTATCCAACGCCTCCTTCTTTTCTCTCATCATAATTAACCTCTACATGAAACCTCTCAGATCTAGCCCTGTAAACAGCAGCATCAAGATCCTTCAATACATGTCCTCATTGATAAATCCAGACCAAGCATGGTTCATGCCTCAATGAGCTACCTGCCATAACATTAGGTGGGTACACTGGCAGATCAGTTAAACCAACCAGCTGCTTTACTTCTAGCAGATAATGAGAGGGCCTTTGATTCCACCAGCTGGGCTTACTTATTTGCTCTCCTAAAACATCTCAATTTTTGGCCCCAGATTCATCACTTATGTAAAGCTCCTTTAGACTTGCTGAACAGCGCATTTCAGTGTGGACACAGTGGTATACTAGCTGTTCCCCTTAGAAAGGAGCACACAGGAAGGGTGGCCACTGTTTCCCTTGTTATTCGCTAATGCTATAGAACCCTTAGTGGAATGGCTGCAAATTGATGTGCAAATGCTGGGGTTCAAATGGTGTACAGGGATTTTGGATGTAATTGCCCATTATACGAATGATGCAGCAGTCTTTTTAGCGAATCCCAAAATGTCTGGACAGCGAGCACTTCAGATATTCTGTATATTTAGAAAAACGCCTGGTCTAGTAAATTAACTTTAACAGATCAGCCATCTTCCCAGTCACTGCTCAGGCACATGACTTACAATAGGCACTTGATATACTTGCAGCTGTGGCCTCTCGGGGGGTTTAGATATTTAAGAGTATTTGGGCAATGACATCCAGCCACTATTAGATAGGCTAGTAGCCGATATCAAAATGTGGTCCTAATGGAGCTGTCTCGTATCTTTAAAATAGTGTCACTTTCTCGTCTTCTTTACCAGCTGCAGAATTACCCCTACTCCTTTTGAGGCCAAATTGCTTTGGGGTACCTAGGCAATCATAAAATATCTCAGGTCTATCTTTGCTTGATTTGCAACACACCAGACACATTGTGGTGTTACGTGCCGCATCGGAATGAGACCTAGGTGCCTGAGGATTGGGCGGAAGCCACAGAATTGTGCCTCATCCAGTCAAACAACATACTTAGGACTTACATTACACAACACAAAGTAAGATGGATGGGAGTGATTGCCTCATCCAAATGCCTAAGGTGCAAGATGCAAATGTGGGATTTTCTGCACACCACCTGGTGGTGCACAAAACTGCACACACTCTGGAAAGGTGTTTTGACCTCCTTGGATCATGTCCTGGTGCAGCTGACACAACAGACCCGAAGCTTATCCTTTTGCATATCACTGATGCTATTGATATTAATCAGTATAAACCGACGCTACTCTGGATAGGCCTTTTCATGGCCACTGGAAGGTAGAGGCCCCACCTTCAATTGCAGAGTGGAAAAAGGGCATGAACGAGTGCATGGTCTGGGAGCAGTAGGTTTATGAAACAGGGGGTGTCCTCAGAAGTATGTTAAAATATGTGGTGTGTGGGTGGAATACAAAGGTATCATTGTTATGAACAGCCTTGATAATGAAATCTGGACATATACGGGAATGGGACTTTAATCTTGACAAGATGTACAAATCCACAAATAATGACTGGGGGGAGGTTGGGCGGTGGAGGGATCAAGAGTATAGCTCTTACATTGAAATGCTTGTGTATTGGTATCTCATATAAAATATAATACAAAGTGTCATAAAAAAATCCTTCAATATGCAGATGAAACCCAACTATACCTATAAATTCTCAACAACATAAAGAAACTCAAATCGTGCCTCAATCTATGCAGTCTGTGATCACCTTTAACTTTCTGAGGCTATAACACGCTTGCATTGAATTCCTCCTGTTTGCCAAGAGCATTAAAAACCCAGATTCAAGTCTGGCTCTCAAACCTAAACCTACTAGGCTACACCCCACAGCTGATAGAAAATGCTAAATCTCTGGGATTCATCCCTGATACAGGGCTCACATTCAAGCAACACAATGAAAGGAAGTTTGATTTTAACTCTCCCTCCTGAAGTAAGCAACACCATTTCTCCTGGAGGATATCTTCAGAACAACCATATAAGCCTTTCTACTCTCCCATCTGGATGGAGGCAACGTCCTGATGAGCAGTCTCCCAGGTACCACTCTACAACTACTATAAGGTATATAACCAGCAGAGGCATGGCTCATCAAGGACTCAGCCACCACATTACACTTATATTAAAATTACTTCACTGACTCCTCATTCCAGCCTCAATCATCTTCAAGATGAGCTGCGTCTTGTATAAAGCTCTCAACAAAAAGACCGTAGCTTACCTGGCAAACCAACTAGCTATGTCTGAGGGACAACATCGTACTGGAGACAAAATATTGCAAGAAGAAATCAACTAGAAGGCCAGCTGTCTCTGCTCATGCTTCCAGGTACTGTAACAGCATCACTATTAGCATCAGAGCAGTACCAATTCTCCTACAAATCAAAAAAAAGTTTCAGATAGATCTTTTCAAGGAGCACTGCTCCTGGCCTTCCCACAACAATTGTGTCTTCCCAGGGGCGAAGTCCCTTGTGCAGTGCTTTCGAGCTAGGTTCACACTCTACAAATACCAACACATACATGCTCATTTATGAGAGGTGTTATCTAAAATCAACATTAAGAAACCATCTGATATTCCCCTTCCACCTTCATGTCTAGGAAGACCTGGATCCAGGATGGAAATACAATTGCAATGATTCTCCACTCAAGGTGCAACACGAGATACCCAGCCATGAAATGTCATGTTCTTCTGAGAAGTCTATATTACACCAATTGTATTTGTCAGTGCAGGAGGTTTTGGGGCTGCACAGGCTGGTCACCACAGTGATTGATTTTATGGGAAAGTGAAGAACAAGATCATATTTCTATGGTGGGAAAGAACAGGCATGATCACACTCCATTGAGGCACAAACATCAATTGAACAAAATGTCAGCAGTAGCAGAAATAACATTATGCACTGTTTGACCCCTAATAACAACACAAGTCTGATCCATTGGCTTACTCAAAAAGCACACTCTTGATGGGCTATGGCATGACCAAAGATTAGAAAATACGGACAGTAATTCGGTCTTATAGAGCCCTGTCATTATAAGACCCCTTCTTTCTTTACTTGTGCTTTCATATTTGCTCCATTCATTCTTTCTTGTATCTTCTCTGGTATTATCTGTGAGTTCCTCTTTTCTTAACTGCTTAATTTTTTTCTGACATCCATTCTCTCTATCATTCTTTTATTCATTCTTTCTTCCTTATACTTTCATCTTTCTTTCCCCCTTTTATCCTTACCTTTAACCCTGTCTTTCTCTCATGGTCATTTGCTCCATTTATCTCTCTCATTTCTACTTTGTGCCTACTAAACAGAGCATGCACTGTCTGTTGCTCGATTGATTGAACCATTGGTTGTCTTCATTGTCACACTCAGTTGCTTGATTTTTGTTTATTAGAATGTACTGGCTTTTGAAATAACTTGGGTTTTTTAATCACTGGGGTGACTACCTATCATGATTAATAATCACAATCCTCCTGCAAGTCAGAAAATTAACCTGAGCTCCACCCCTTGGGAGGTATGGCACCGAGTATACAAGCATAACTTATGACAAAGTCTAAAGAATTCAAGCAGTACCACCTCCGTAATCAAATCAAAACACAACACAATAAAAATCCTAAACTGAATTAGACAAATAGATTGCATTTTAATAATAAAAATGACATCTAAATGAAAACAATTCAATAAGGGAACCAGAGATACGCATTTTTAAATAAACATAGGCAAGGGCAATCTGAGATATAAATCTAACTTTACAACTTTTGGTACTCACCCAGGTCATTTACGAGTCATATCTTTACGTCTCCGCACCTCGGCTAGAATCTCTGTCGCGGGCCGAAACCGCCACACCCGCTGCTGGAAAAAGTGTAATCAACGGGCTGAAACTAAAGTTTTACAAAAAGTAACATTAGGAACCCAAGCTAAATGATAGAGGAGGTCATGAAAATCAGTTTGGGCAAAGAAAAGCTTGTGGCCAGACTCTACATAACATCGTAGAAAAGTTTGCTCCTCTGCATCGTGGTACATGTAGTCCACAATTTGCACTTACCTCAATGTTGACTGTAGTGTTGCACCAAAGTTTGGAGTAACAGTACAGTCCACACTGAGGGGAGAAAAAAAAATGCACATTTGTGCCAGGGCTGGTGGGACAACGCTTTATTTGGCTGATCATTGTTTTCTTTCCATTCTTTATCCTTTTCTATGATCATTAGGCACTGTAATTAAAGCATGTTTGAAGTTACAGTAATAAGCCCATAGTACCTTTACTTGGTTCCCATTAAACTCGTATTTTGTACCTATGATGTTCATTAAAACTAAAAAGGGTCTCTGTATTGTTCTCAGTACACCTGCTTGCTAGGAAATTCCCGTACTGTTATATTAAAATTGTATGTTAAGATTTTCTACAAAACTACTTTTTTTTATTGAGAGCATTTGCCACTACGCCTAGGCATTGGGATGTTTTTGTTTTATTTTTATGGTATATACTTGTAAACAAATATAAAAAATTACAGCTGCACCAGATTAACGAGGCCAGACCTATTGGTTTTGGCAATGCTTATTTTCATTTCACAACATTGCCTTCATGACCACTGAAAAAGGGGTAGGAAGGCAAGGGCCAGGAATACTAAAGTGTAAGTTTGCCACCACAGGCTATCCCAAATTGGCCTAAATGTTTTCAGGTGGATTCACATTCACCCTCACAGTATGATCATCTGTGGCTGGGAAGAAGCAATCAGAATCAAGTAACCTAGCTGACAGAAGGATAACATTTCTGATTTAGCATCATACAGAAGTTTTCATTTAGCACTGAGGGACACAAATTACTTTATGTGTTAAGTACAATTCCCTACTTTTGGGAGTAGAGAATAGAAAGACAAGTGGAATTCATAATGTTGTCTTCTCCACAATAAAGGTATTAGATCTGACTGCAGGAGCAGAACGTAAGATGAAATATAACATTATATGTTGAAGCCACACACAATACTGCAGGGTGGGTATTTAATATTAGTAGAAGAGGTTAAACCCATGCAGTGAGATAAACTATCATGGCACAACCATACCTGTAGGCATATTACAATAGTCCCTTTGGCGCCACAGTGCAAACACCCTTCAACTTCACCACATGATAGACGGCAGACCAATGCTGGGCGTTGGATTGGTAAAATGGTTTGGAGATCAGGTGGAGCCAAAAGTCCACATGGCCTTTAAAGAGTATTAGCAACAGAGCCTGGAAAACCACATTCTTGGAGTGAGTTGTTTTGAAAGCTGGTCACCTTTGGTGGCTCTTTTGATATCCCCCAGAGGGAACCTTGCTCCTGAGGCGGAAAGCCGGGAGAAAAAGCTTGTGAATTTTTTTTTAAAATTGGAAACTGTATTGTCGTTTTTAACCTACTTGCTCCCTTCCTTCTGGGCATTCCCCCTGATACCAGCTGTGGCAGCTCTTTGTGCAGCGGACCTTAGCGCTGCCGAGGCTTGAGTATACACCCGCCGCCATTCCCCACTGGCCCACAGGACACGCCCATGGCCGCGAGGCCACGCCCTTTTTCCCTTATAATTATGTGCATACCTCGAACGCGCAGCGGACGAGCGCAGCGGGCGCGTCGTTCGCGCGCCTAAGGCAAGCCCGTCTGCGCCCGTCCGCGGCCGACCGGTGCAAGGGGCACATCACTATGCGCGTTTCTTAACATATACTACTGAACAACTGTGCTCCCTCAACAAAGATTGGCCTCTCAACTCTGTAACATTGTCTCACGTCCAAGATCTTGGCATTGCCTCGCCCAAATCTGATACGCTCGTCCCCCCCCCCTCTCCCCACTGCCGCCCTCCTTCTGAACACGAGGTCAGCTGTCAAGCACCAGACCGAAATATTTGATCTCTGAGATTCTAACTCTCCAGACCTACTGTTTTTAACTGAAACATGGTACCGGCCTGACTCCTTGCCGAGCGTCCTGGCGGCCCTTCCGCCCCACTACTCTATGCTCCGTGCAGATCGGCTGGAGGAGAGAGCGGGTGGCGGGGTAGCCTTGATTGCCCACAATGGACTTCATTTTCAGCCACTCGCTTCACCCACGATACCAGCAGCTGATTGCCTCGTAGTACGCTCTACCTCTTTTGGGATCCCAATCACCTGTGTATTAACATACCGGCCACCCCAGCCATCCCCCGGCTTTCTCTCTGCCTTCCAGGACTTACTGGCCACCCTAGCAGTCAATAGCGCATCTGTACTCGTTCTGGGAGATTTTAATTTCTGGCCCACTGACCCCGCCGAGGATACCATATCCACAAATTTTACTCAACTGCTTCTCAGTCTCAACTTCACTCAGCACGTTCATGGTCCTACTCACACCCGGGGCTACATCCTCAATCAGATATGGACACTAAACATCCCGACTTCCGCTCCAACTATTTCGCCCCGTCCATGGTCTGACCACTCCGTGCTCGCCTTCTCCCTGGATCTGAGCCATAAAATAACACCTTTCTTCCCCAATAACATCTGGGCAAGGAATTGGAATCGAGTCGACATTCCATCCTTGTGCAACTCGCTAACTGCCACCTGCCCGGATTTATCGGGCTCGACTCCACACCTTCAGACTACCATCCTAGATCGCTGGCTTGCCAAAGCCTGCGACCTAGTGGCCCCTCTGAAGCGGATCACCATCAACCGCACCCACAATGCCAATAAGTGGTTCAGCCCTGGCCTTAAAGCCAAGAAACTGGAGGTACGGCAGGCTGAATGAGCTTGGAGAAGAGCATACTGCCCGACCCGGAGGCTACACTATGTTACTACACTTAGCGTATATAAACAAGTCATCTTGGCAGCCAAGACTGAATATTTTTCGGGGCGTATTCTAGCTGCAGAAAGCCAGCCACGCGAGATTTTTGCCACCGTCCACGAGCTGGCATCATCGGACAGAACTCTGCCCAAGATCCCCCCCTCTCAGGCCCTATGCGACTCGCTTAACAAGTTTTTCATCGAAAAAATAGTTTGCATTAAAGCCAACATTCCCTCCCCTTCGCCCACTTTCACCCACCCCCAACCACCTGGTAATAATTTGTGCCTCACCTCTATTCCCGCACTGACTAGAGAAACTCTGTTTTCCCTACTTAGGCATGTCAAGTCGGGCTCTCCAGCTGACATCTGTCCGGCACGCACTCTCCGTCAGATTTTTGCTGAGTGCCCATCCCCTGTCCTCACTCTCCTGAATGATTTTCTCAACCACGGCCTTGTCCCTGCCCCCTTCAAGACTGCCATAATCCTCCCCATATTAAAATAACCCGGAGCGGACCCTGCTTCCCCGGCAAACTACCGCCCTATATCCCTTCTCCCTTATCTGGGAAAGGTAACTGAGTCCCATGTCACCCAGGCGCTCAGCTCCTTCATAGAGGACAGTAACTACCTTGCACCCTGCCAGGCGGGCTTGCCCCCGCCACTCCACTGAGAAGGTGATCATTTCGGTCATGGACCAACTCAGGGAGGGGCTTGATACCAACACCCCCCAGGCCCTTGTCCTCCTGGATCTGTCCGCCGCTTTTGACACGGTGGACCATTCCATCCTCTTGTCCCGTGTCAGGGCGGCGGGCATAGGGGGACAGGTGCTGGCCTGGATAGACTCCTTCCTGGCACACCGCACCCAGGCTGTCCATCTGGCCGAACTTTCTGCCCGCCTCGTAGAGTGCATTGTGGTGTCCCTCAGGGCTCCTCTCTTTCCCCCCTTTTATTTAACCTTTACATTTTCCCCCTTATTTTTGCACTGCAACAAATGGAGGTCACAGTCTACAACTATGCCGATGACCTCCAACTTATTTTTAATTTCTCCTCCCCCTCATTAGGTATCACTAGCTTCCAGTCCGTCATGCTGTTTATCCGGAATTGGATGAATGCGAACCATCTCAAACTCAACCCGGATAAAACAGAGTTGGTACTGACTGGCGGCAGTGGTAACCCTTGGTCACCCTCATTTTGGCCCCCCTCTCTTGGTTTACCTCCCACCCCTTCTCATTCAGTTAAGACCCTTGGTATCACACTCAATTATCATTTGACACTTCATTCCCACATTAGTTCTGTTGTTTCTTCTTGTTTCTTCTCCTTGCGTATCATTAGGAAAGTATCCCGGTTTTTCTCTCTCTCTGCACTCAAATTGATTGTAATGGCCATGGTCTTATCTAAGATCGATTACGGAAACATGATTTATAATGGTGCTCCCGCCTATGCACTTCAACGCCTTCAACTGGTGCAGAACCAGGCAGCTCGCCTGGTACATGGCCTATCCAAATCTCACCACTCCTCTCCCCTCCTCACTGCCCTTCATTGGCTTCCCATCAAACAACGGGCCCTTTTCAAACTTGGTTGCCTGACTTTTCAAGCTCGGGCGGGTACAGCTCCTGCTTTTATCAACTCTGCTATCACCAATTACTGCCCTTCTAGAGACTTACGCTCATCCACTAAATCCCTACTTGTCATTCCCCGTTTCAAGAAACAAAGATCGGGAGGCCAGAAATTCTCGGTCCTCGCGCCCACTTTCTGGAACACCCTCCCGCTCACCATCCGACTCTCCCCCTCCTATATGGAGTTCCGCAAGGCCCTTAAGACCCTATTGTTCCAGCAAGCTTTTAGTCCCTAGCCCCCTAGCCTCCCGGGCCCTTCCCCGCCCAGGAATCCCTCCAGCGCCAAGACACTGCATAGTGAAAGTTCGCTCTATAAATTTTTAAAAATTCAAATTCAAATTCTGTCAGGCAAGATCACAAACAAACCATCAGCCAACTCCATTGAAATTTCACCCTTATTAGACTTTAAAACAGCGATGGGGCGTGGCTACGGAGCCGATGTGGCTGGCAGCATGAGCTGAGAGCTCCACGCCAACCCCTTCAATTATCCTGTCTGGGGGCCGCTGTTTTCGGCCAAAAAGTCACCTGCTGGCGCGGCACGCACTCCTGGGGGTCTTGGTGTCCCTTGCTGGCTGGAGCGACTTCCTCGCCGAGGACAAATTTGCGGCAGGACCCTGGTCGCTCAAAATGGCGGCGGGTCCGGCCGAACTGAACGGAGCTGCAGGAAGAGAGGCGGAGGCTCGGTGCGGCGGCGGAGCGGGTGATCAGAGCTGCTGCCTGCTGAGCTTTGGCGACTGTTGGCGAGGTGCAGGACTGGTGCGGCAGAGGCGGTGCCGGGTCGGCGGCGGCCATAGAGAAAAGCGGAGCCTTTCCCCCCTCCCCTCCTTTCTGGCCCTCGCCTCCCAGTGACGTGCGGGGTGCCCGGGAGAGCATCTACGCGAGAGAGGTTGTCATTGTGGGGGCCCCGGTGCACCGCAAGGACTGACTGGGGCTTATTGAAGTGGATTTCCCCCGCCTGAGACTGCATGCTGAGCGGGGCACGGCAGTTTGCGGTCCCTGCGCGGCCGTCATTTTGGGCATCAATACAGCGGCGCCAAGGATCGGGTGCCTGCCAGGCTAGCCCTCGAGTGTGTTGTTGGCCAGATTGCATGGGGGAAGACCCTTGCGGCCTTGGATTCTGAGTGGCAGAACAGTGCATTGGCGAATCACACAGGAGCCCACCATCTGGGGATCAGGGCTGGAGGAACTGTCCAGGTCTCTACTGAAGTGGCGGGAGAAGGTGGCGAAGTGGCTGGATTGGATACTTTGAGGCAGAAGGTGGGTTGTCTGGAGCTTGCACTGAATCTGCCTGCCGGCGGTGGTGCGGTGGGAGCGAGTTCTACCATTGGAGGCTTAGAGGGATCAGCATCTGATTGCCGGTCCATGGGGACCCACTCCCAGTGCTGCGCCAGGACAAAGATGGGAGGCTGCTCGCTGCGGGTTCTGGCCAGGCCGCAGGGATTGGGGGTCCTGAACCACTATATACAACCAGGTGAGGTGGCGGACATGTTGGGCGCTCTGCACCAGGAGTATTGCACATGCAGCATGGATGGTTGCAACCACTGTTCCTACTCGCAGTGTTGAGGGGTGCGACTGAAGGTGGGCCCACTAGGAGGACCAGGTGACTGGTTGGGTACCGCGCTGGATGGAGGTGAGCCTGGCGGAAAGAACCTTGGAGAGTGCCCTGAGAGCACTGGGGGCCGTGGGATGTCGAGCTTCTACTGAAAGGCGGGGGGCAGACGCCACGCAGTGAGGAACCTTGGGCGCTATTACTGGTGAGAGCTGGAAATTGTTGGAGAGCTGGTAGTGAGGCACAGTGGCCACCATGCCTGGGGAACGGTCGACCATGGGGAAGCCTCGGGGCAAGCAGGGGGGTGCGCCCCCAGAGCAGGAAGAGGAGGTGACGGACGCTCGGAGGACGGAGGTGTTGAAATCACGACCAAAGGGGATGGCGCAGCAGCAAGTAGAAATGATACTCAAGGCCATTGCGCATACTAGAAGTGCCCTTCCACAGGACTTAGCGCAGGTGTCAGTAGGGGTGGGCCTTCTCCATGCGGATCATACAAAATTAGAGGACCGAGTGAAGCAAACCGAGGCCACTCTGGATGTACTGGATCCAGCTAACAAGGCGCTTGAGGCATAGATGGTGGACGTGCATCGTCGCTTGCAAACCCTGGAAAAGAGAGCCGAGGATGCTGAAGGGAGGAATAGGAGGAACAACATACGGGTGGTTGGACTGCCTGAAGGAGTGGAAGGGGCCGACATGGCGACGTATTTGGAGGCCTGGTTGAAGTCCGAAGTGGCCCCGAAGGGACTCTCCCCTTTCTTCACCTTGGAAAGAGCACATAGGGTGCCGGCGCATCCGCTGAACCCTGGGAGGCCACCCAGACCTGTGGTGGCACGCTTGCTTCATTACAATGACAGATATCTGCTGTTGAATAGAGCGCGCACCGTAGGCCTGTTCAAGGTGGATAACAGTAATGTGACGCTGTTTCACAACTATACCTTTGATGTGCAGCGACAGCGGTCCTCCTTCTTGGAGGTCAAGAAAGCACTTCGTACGGAAGGTTTGCAATACTCCTTGATGTTTCCGGCATGATTAAGAGTGGCCCTGGACGGTAAAACCTTTTTCTTCAGCACTCCTGAGGAAGCATGGGATTGGCTGGAGTCCTACAAGGCCGGACGCGGAGAAGCTGGTCGAAGCCGGAAGGCCACCGAAGGGATGCTGCACCCCCTTCGACCACGGCGTTTGGAGAGATGGCAGCTTCGTTCCCAGAGACCAACAACGTCTCAGACGGAGAAAGAAAGAACAGCGGCGCTCAAGGAGGTGACGGAGATATCTCAAGAGCAAGATCCAGACTCGAGGGGAGTGACTGACTCTGAGAAGGGGTCAGCTGGGACAGTATTGGAGGAACCGGATTTGGCGATTGTCGCTCTGCCCCATGCCACACCAGGAACTGCGGACGAGTTGGTTGATGCATAGCACAGTAAGACATTCTCCAGTACTGGGCAGCGCTACTGTGTACTGACATTCCTCTTTGGTTTTCTTGATGATGTGGAATGAAGGGTGATGGTGGCGGGGGCGTGGGTGGGGGGTGTAGGGGGGAAGAGCCTTGGGATGAGGGGCCCCCCACTAATTCGGAGAACCGCAGCAGGAGCTGTGGTGTAACAGGGAATGGGGTATGGTGTGAGGCGGTGGTATAATTTTGATTCAGAGGCATCTGGCCCCTGGGCACCCCCCTGTTATTGTAGTTAGAGTTCCCCGGTAGCTACCGAGGAAGTAGTTTAGTGGAGAATTTGGATGGGTGCTGTTTTGTTAGGACCTGTTCTGGGAGGGGTAGTTGGGGAAGGTTGTGAGAGTGGTTTGGGATTATAGGGGTTACCGGTGTGTAAATAGTGAGGATGCAGAGGTACCAGGAAGTGGAGGACCACTATGGGGACCCTACTTGATGTTAACTGCCTGACGTGGAATGCACACGATGCGGAAGCGCCACAAGGTGCACGCCTATCTGGTATGGAGGGGGGTACATATTGCCTTCCTGCAGGAGACCCACATTGATAGAGCGGAGAGCAGTGCGTTACAGCGAAGGTGGTGGGGACAGGTCTATTGTACAATGTACTCAGCATTTGCTAGGGGTGCTCTGATATGGGTTTGGGCGGGGGTGCCCTTCCAGATGACTCGCCAGTTTGCTGACCCAGAAGGACGGTTCGTAGTGGTGGGGATGCGACTGAATGGCTTAGATGTAACACTATGTAGTATATACGCCCCTAATGTGGACCAGGTGGCCTTTTTTACCCTCCTGTCAGGGAAGCTGGCGCCCTATTTGACTGGCCCTGTGATATTGGGAGGAGATTTCAACTCCATAGTTGATGTTGATATAGATAGGTCGCATCCCCCATTGCCGGAGGCCCCGGTACATAGAATATCTAAGGCAAGAAATGAATGGCAGGATAGATGGGGATTGGTAGATACCTGTCGAATGCAACATCTTGAGGATCGTGACTATTCTTTCTTCTCGACATTGCATGACCTGCATGTGCGCTCGGTTGTTATATTGTGCACGCCTGATGTACATGCAAAGGTGCTCAGCTGTGAGTACTTGGCTAGAACAATATCGGATCACAACCCACTACTTCAAACGATTAGGTGGGTTCAGGAGAGGCCTGCAATCCCGATGTGGCGCCTATGACCGGAGACGCTAGAGGATGCTGTTTTCCGTGGGGATATAGAGACGAGCATTGAGCAATATTTTGCTGAGAACGAGGGAACAGCATCTGGATTAGCGATAGAATGGGATGCTTTTAAGGTGGTGGTGAGGGGAGTGTGTATTGCCAAACAGGCGGGTGTGAGGAAGACGTTGCTTTGGGAGGTGGAAGCGGCAGAAACCCGGTCGCGAGGGGTGGAGAACGAACGACCTGAGTGCCCGGAAGTGCAGGATGAATTAGTGGGGGCAAGGGAGGTGGTGGTGAATCAAATGGAGAAGCTACGTTGCCATGATTATAGGGCCAATCTGGCACGGGCGCACGCGGAACACGACAAAGCAAGTACGCTGCTGGCTTGGCTAGCTAATCCGACACCCCGGGGCACACCTATACTGGCGCTGAACTCTCCGCTGGGTCTTCCGGTCCATACCCAAAGGGGATTAATGACCTGTTCCTAGAATATTATGGTGGGTTGTATAGAAGTCACGCGGGGGCCCTGATGATGCACTGGAGGTGTTTTTGGCGGGTATACAACTGCCACGGCTAGAGGAGGAACAAGCGGAGCTGCTAGGGCAGGACATCACGCTGGGAGAAGTACGGAGTGCCATTAACCACATGGCGCGTAATAAGATGCAGGGCTCGGATGGCCTCCCAATTGAATTTTATTTAACCTATATTGACATACTAGCTCCAAAATTGGTGAGGATTTATAAAGAGGGCCGGACAGTGGGGAGGCTCCCAACTACTATGAGGGAGGCTGTCGTTGTCCCACTTCCGAAACCGTTAAGGGATGCAATGGATAGGTCGGCGTACCACCCGTTATCCATGCTGACGTCCGATTATGAGATATTAAGCAGAATTCTGGCGACTCGGCTCTTGCCCCATATGGTGCACTTGGTTCATAGGGTCAGGCGGGTTTTATTCCAACCCGCAACACAGCCGTTAATATACTGCGCATCCTCCGCATATTGGATGCAGATCATGGTGACACTCCCAGTGCCGCAGTACTCTCGGTGGATGTAGAAAAGGCCTTTGACAGCCTGGAGTGGCCGTATCTGTACCGCGCTATGCGCACGTTTGGCCTTGGGGAGGCCTTTGTGTGGTGGACGGGACTATTGTATCAGGATGCGACGGCTAGGGTGCGGACAGGGTTGACTGTATCCTTCCCCTGTGCAGTAGGTCGAGGAACGCGACAGGGTTGCCCACTGTCACCGCTGTTGTTTGCATTGGCTATTGAACCATTGGCTGTACAGGCTAGGTTGGGGCTCCATTATCAGGGCCGGACCCTGCGGGGTACGGAACAATATATATCCCTGTATGCTGATGACCTACTAATTTTCTTGGCCAACACGGGGGTGGCACTGGAAGGAGCGACACAACTACTGTGGGTGTTCGGAGAAATGTCAGGACTGGGGGTTAATTGGGAGAAGACTTGTCTCTTCCCGGTGGTTCCAATGGCGGGAGGCCCTGATCGAGTAGCTGGAATTCGGTGGGAACCAACATGTCTGCCCTATCTTGGGACCAAGATTTATCAAGCCCCTGCGGATCTTCTGGAAGGGAACGTGGGAAGGGCCCCTATGTGGGCTGCGAGAGAACCTGACTTTTTGGAGTGCACTGCCACTCTCGGTTGCCGGGAGAGTGGTGCTCCTGAAGATGGTGGCGCTCCCCCCGCCTGGTGTATTACTTTCAGACATTGCCGATTTGGATACCGGGGCCAATCTTTAAGCAGCTTAGGTCAATGGTTAGCGGCTTCTTAAGGGGAAATGGCAGGAAACGGGTGGCATTGTCTACCATGATGAGGCCCAGAGTGGACGGGGGACTAGCGGTACCGGATTTTGAACTTTATTACCTGGCGGCTCAGCTGCAGTGGCTGACACAAGCGGTGGCTTGAGAATTTCGGGGCCCAGAGGGCCAAGAGGGTCGGTGGATCCTACGGCATGTACTTTCTTTTACAGTGTTACAACAACACTTGCACCTTGGGTCGCTCACTGTTGAAGAACGGACACTAAGACAATGTTGGACTCGGAGCTATCGCAGAGTCAACGTTAGTCACCCATATGCGCCAGAGATTCCCCTGGGCATGTGCACTGCCCTCCCACACGGGGGGATTGGTCGGCAATAGCAGCCTGGGAAACGGTGGGGCTCCAGGTCAAGGGGGATTTGTATGAAGATGGGGTGCTACTACTTTTTCAGACGCTACAGGAAAGGTACGATTTGCCACGAGGGGACTATTTGCTGCATGCAGCCCTGGTTGCAGCCATACAGCGCCACTGGAAGGAAGGGCTCTCAGAACCCCAAACTTCTATGACATGTCAATACGTGGTAATGGCTGCTGGGACATTTAAGGCGATTACATGTCTCTACAGGCGCTTGAGCACGGAAGGCCTGCGCCCATTGACGGAATTAAGAGGAAAATGGGAGGAGGATTTTGGGAACGAAATACCGGAAGCGACGTGGGCTCAACTGATCCGAAAGGCCTGGAAGAGCACACGGAATGCTAGGTTTCAATTAATACAATTCTTTATATTGCATAGGGCTTATTTAACCCCAGCCAGAATCAACCGATACTTCCCGATGGATACCGCCCAGTGCCCGTTCTGCAGCCTAGAGGGGGCAGAGCTACCTCATATGCTGTGGACTTGCGGACAATTGGGAACATATTGGAAGGAAGTGGTCGAACTGCTCTGTGGCGTTACAGAGCGCCATATAGATATAGACATGGGCACCTGTATATTACATTGGTTCCCACACACCCCCAAGACGAAGATCACGAGCAATTCCTGGACCTCGGCTTACTGCTGGCTAAGAGAGAGATTACGGCCCAATGGAAATCACAACGGGGGCCAACGATAGGGATGTGGAAATCGGAGTTACTCAAATGGGCCAAAAGTGAGGGTACAGTTAGATTGCAGCAGGCTTTACGTGCTAATCATGAGAAAGCGCTGGAAGCAGCCAGAGCGTGGGAAGCATTAGTGATAGCACTTCAGATACCTGACACTGGTTTGGAGGTGGACCCTGCTGAGGAGACCCCAGAGGGTTCCCCTTGATTGGAACTGGAGTAGGGGAGGTAGTAGGGGCCTGGTCAAGTGGTGAATGCATGTGCTAACGTGAAACGCATGGTGATGGGCAAGTATGGTCCCCAAAATATTCAGAAACGAGATTTGACACACCTGATTTTCATATTTGATTCTGAGATTGGAAGATTGGGCACACCGGAAGCAGAGGGAGGGAATGGGAGTTTGATTGGGTTAGCCTATTGCTCATGTTCCGACTTGCATTGTTGAAAAGTAGACTTAACAATATGGACAATGTGCTTCTATTGAAATAGATATATGTGCGATTGGACGATTATTGAGAATTGCCTTATATAGTGACTTTAAAGAAGACATGACACATCCTGTGAACTTATGGGAGCACAGACATTGATGGTATGATGTAAGGAATAATGTTATTCATTGCTGCATGATTGCTATGTATGGCTTTATAAAACAATAAAAACAGATACAAAAAACTAAATTAGACTTCAAAACAGCAGCATTCCAAACTCTGCCAAGTGTTATGTTATGTTATTTCTATAGCGCACTAATCACCCTGGAGGGTATCCAAGCACCTGGACAAAGCGTGTAATAGTGTGGTCTCAAGGTGCTCATATGAAGAGTCAGGTTTTCAGTTTCTTGAGATACTCAGTTAGTGAGGAGGAGGGAATTGTGGTTCCATTTCTTGGGTGTGATTTAGGAGAATAAGTGACCTCCAGTTTTGCTTTTGCAGATGCGGGGCATGTGTGCTAGTGAGAATGAGGCAGAGCATAGATGTGTGGTGGGTTGGTGAAACTGTATGCAGCTGTTCATGTATTCTGATTTAGTGTTTTGTAGGGCTTTCTATGTTGCGTGAGAATTTTGAACTGTCTTTGCTTGTGACTGGGTAGTCAGTTAATCTTCCTGAAGTGTGGTGCGGTGTGCGGCATGAGATGAATAGTATAAGTCTTGTGGCTGTGTTCTGGATGGTCTGTGTAGGAGTTATTTGGAGATTGTGCCATAGAGAGTGTCACCGTAGTTCAGCCTGCTGGTGATGAATGCTTGTGTGACAGTTTGTCTGGTGTTCGGAGGCAACCCTTTGAAGATCTTTTGCAGTATGGATAGGATGAGGAAGCAAAAGGTGCACACTGCATTCACTTGAGCTGTCATGGTGAGCTTGTCATCTAGGATGATCCCTAGATTTCATGCGTGGTCTATCGGTGTGGGTGTTGGTCATAGCTCTGACGGCCACCAGGTGGAATTACATGGAGAGGTCTTGTTGCTGAAGACCACTGTTAGACCTGTCAGCCCTTTGGGTGGTCCCTCCTCATCATTATTTATTTTGTCCCACTTTTGCCTCAAACCCTGTTTGAATTTTTCCTTTTTGGGAACCACCAGACTTTTTCGTGTTGCTGCAGATTCAGGGAGCCATTTTAGCTACCCCTGAAACTTCTGTCTGAGGGCCTGAAGCACAAAATGGTGGCCACCTGTGACATCACCAGCATCCACTGGAACCTACCAGCACCTTCCAGAACATTCCAGAACCCTGTGACAGTTGGAGGCGGTTTAGAATGTTGGGAGGTTAAGGCAGAGTGTTGGCAGTTGGAGCTGGCAGTTGGCACCTGACTGGTGAAGAGTGAGCAGCACAACAGTGAAGGAGGAAGGAGTGAAGCAGCAGGGGTGGAAACTTGTGCCTGGAGTGGGGTCCATAAACCCACCCTTGATACTAGTCCCTACTGATGGATCCCAGCCTGTAGCCCTGTGTGGGAAGAAGACAGAAAAACTCATCCTAAGGACCTGGACAGCAGGAACAGGCCTTGGAAGCAGAAAGCAGCAAGATCCTGACCTGGAAACTGGTTTCTCTGGAGTCCGGCGTCGAGTAGCCTGAGACCTGGAGCCCGAGGTGGAGAAGCGGCGCTGACTGAGGAAGCAGACGTCGTACCCGGAGCCGCCTGAGGTCGTGAGAGGGCGCCGACGGAGGTCGTGAGGAATACCAGAGGTCGAGGAGGAAGTGAACCGAGGTCGAGCGAGCGGCGTCATCGGAGGAGTGAAGTCCGCCCTCCGGAGTCGTCGGAGACCGAGGTAGAGGTGAACCGGAGGTCGGGAGTGAGGATCGCACTCCGGAGTCGCCCGGAACCTGAGAGGAGGAGCACCGGAGGTCGGGGGTGAGGATCGCACCCCGGAGTCGCCGGAAGTCGACATCGAGGCCAGGCCGGCCGACGTCATCGAAGCCGAGAGCGCCATCGGACCGGAGCCGCCCGAAGTCGACATCGAGTAGAGACTGCCCGACGCCGTCGAATCGGAGGTCGAGATCGAACCGAGGCCGCCGACATCGGACCGGAACCGCCTACCGGCGTCGTCTAGAACTGACATTGTGCCGAGGCCGCCGAGACCGAACCGGAACCGCCTCACGGCATCGACACGACTCCAGCGGCATCGGAACATCAGAAAAAGGGCAGTAAGTGGAGTAGAGGGCGCCTAAGGCCCTGTGGAGACCTGAGAGACTGCTCTAAGGGGCTAGGGAGGTGCTGAAACCAACCTGACTGTGCCTGGGGTGAACTGGGACTAACCTAGAGAGGTGGTGTGGAGAGAGAAAGCCAGGGCACTGGTATTCCCCCCTTGATCTACCTCAGTTTAGGCCTCAGCCTTGTCCAAGCCAGGGAGTAGCCCCCCTCAAGCCTTCCACAACCCTACAAGCTGTGCCTGGGCCAAATCAGCCCTTAGGAATTGAAAAGTCATCTGAGTACATGAGTGTTGCTGTATACTTTTAATTATTTATTTGGGGTACTGTATTTATTGAGTTTTTACCTATTTATTGCTTCACTATATTTATAGGTCCACAGGACTTGATGGTGTACAATATTTTTTTGGTACAGTATTTATTGCCTCAAAATCTTTAATTGCCTGTATTACCTGCACTGATATTTATGTCCCCTGTATTTATGATCATCCCTATTTATTGAATCTTCAGATAATATTTATTTGACCTGCACTATTTAAGATTTGTATATTGTGATTGACTTATTTATTTTTCCAATCAGCAACTAAGAGAAAAAGATAAAGAAACATATTTTCATAATTTTTACGGTGTAGAGTCGTTTTTGGAACGGATGCACGCATGGTTATTGTATGGGTATATTGTATGCTTAGCACTGCGCCTGTTTCCTGACCACTCGAGCCAAGCTACCACAGTGTGTTCGGGGAGTCCACCACCACCCTGCGGAGTGGAGGTGGGCTGTTTCCAACATAAATTGGTGTTCAGTGGTGGGATTGAGCTGTGCCTACGTATACTCAACAATAACTGTGGGTAGTCCATAGGCCTACACCGGGAGTTTTCTCAAAGCGGCCTTCCTAATTGTGGGTTTTTGTTTTTTCCAAATTTACTCTGGTGGTGGGAGGAGGTATTATTAAAGGTACCCCCCTGCATTGTTACTGCACAAAACCTGTCCTCTAACTTGAGTGGGCAAGATGGAGTTTGTACTAGAAAATCTAGAAACGTACACTGTGGCCCAACTCAGGGAGTTTTGCCAGCGGGAGGGGGTGTACTGCCCCCCAGGAGCAAAGAAGGGTGCACTCCAAACCAGCTTAAGGGCTTGGGGGGAGGCACGCCGAGAAAGCAAGGCTGAGGAGGAAGACAGGGATGGAGAGCCTGACCCCGAGGGGGCTGAGATGTACCAACCTGAGGTGGGGAACCTGTCAGCAGGGCCCAGAACCATTTCTAGGAAGGGCAGCAGTGCCTCTAGCGGTGGCTTGTCTGAAGTGGAGCTAACGGACCGGAGGGAGAAAAGACAGCTCACATGGGACTTAGCAAGGCTGGAAAAGGAGAAGGAGGAGCAGAGGATGGCCCATGAATTACGACTGAAAGAAATAGATCTTCAGATCCTGAGAATCGGGGCACAACCTGCTCCTAATGGTGGCAGCCAAACCCAAGAGATCACCAGGGAACCCAAACCATACCTGCCAAAGGACATAGTAGCTAGCTATGGAGTGGGCGACGATATCGCCAAGTGGCTAGCGGCCTATGAGGTCTCATTGAGGGCCCATGGGGTTCCAGAGAAGTACTGGGGAGGGGGATTGTATAAGTACATGCCTCCAGCTGGTAGGGATGCTTTATTGGCCCTCGAGGAGGATGAGCAGACCCACTACCCCACCATGAAACTGGCGCTCATCAGAAAGTTTGGACTAACACCTGAAAAGTTCAGGGGTAGTCACAAACTGGGCACGCAGAATTGGGTGGACTTCCTGGACTATGCGAAGAAGGCAATGGAAGGTTGGATTCAGGGCAGTGAAGTGAGGAACTACGAGGAGTTGTTTGACCTAGTACTGAAGGAACACCTGCTCGAGAAATGTTTCCCTGAACTGCGGCAACACCTGGTGGATAGCAAGCTGACCAGTCCCCGGAAGCTTGCTGAGGAGGCGGACATTTGGGCTAGTACCCGGGTGTCCGCAAGGGGGACTGGAGGGGATACTCAAAAGGCCGGACAGGGCGCCCCCCAGAAGAAAGAGGGAGGGGAAAAGAAAAAGGAGTTCTCCAAAGGCCCCCAAAATAACTTCCAAGGGAAGGGAACAGGATTCACCTCTAAGGCTAACCCACCCAGAAACCCTAATCCTGGCCAGAGTCAGCAGCCAAGGGTTGTCCATTGCTACGAGTGCGGTGGCGTTGGACACTATAAAGGAGATCCGAAGTGCCAGAAACGACCACCCCCTCCCACTGGAGGAAAGACCCCCGGAGTAGCTAGTGCAGTGCTCGGGGAGGAGATGCCCTTAACTAAGGGAAGGGAGTGGGCGGGTGTCACTTTAGTGTCCCTGGGAGAACGGGAGATGGTTCCTAAGATCCAGGTGCCCGCAAATACCGCAAAGTATGGGCAGTGGGTCACCATCAACGGCCAAAGAGGGGAGGCTCTGAGAGACACAGGAGCCAGTATGACTATGGTGCGTAGTCAACTGGTGTCTCCAGAGCAGGTAATTCCCGATGTACTCCACCCAGCCGCGATGGCTGACGGCAGAACAGGTCACTATCCCGTGGCCGAGGTTCCCTTTGAATGGGGGGGGGTTGCAGGTTCACTTCGAGTTGCCGTAAGCCCTGCCGTGCCAGTCGATTGTCTGCTGGGGAATGATATGGAGCACAACGCTTGGAAGGAGGTGGAATACCGGACTCACACCGAGATGCTGGGTACACCTGACTGGGCCTGTGTTAGCACAAGGTCCGCGACTACCCGAAGAGGGAGTTCATTTCGGCTGGAGCCTGGAACAAAGGCCCAGCCAGCTGCCAGTCAAGGGAAGAACCGAGGACAGGAGGAGCCTGCCTCGGCGTCTCCACCCCGTAGGACGGATAGGCCACCGGAGGTGGTGGACCAGGAGTCTGCGGAGGGGGACGTTACCAACCTGGAGGACCTACCCATCCCGGCCGAGTGGCACGTGGAGGGAGGCCCGTCCAGGGAGGAATTCTGCCAGGGCCAGAGGGAGTGCCCTACCCTTGAGGGGCTAAGGCGACAGGCCGAAGCCCAGGCAGCAGGGAACGTTGAAGGGAACTACAGTGTTTACTGGGAGGATGGCCTCCTCTACAGTGAACCCAAGGCACCCCTACATGGATCGTCACGAGCCTTGGTAGTTCCTCAACGTTATCGAGCCTTCCTTCTGGAGTTGGCTCACGAGATACCATTGGCAGGACACCTGGGGCAAGACAAGACCTTCGCCCGTCTTGTCCCACACTTTTATTGGCCTCAGATGAAAGTGTCGTCCGATACCTACTGCCGGACATGTGTGTCTTGCCAAGCCAGTGGGAAAACAGGGGTGAAGCTGAAAGCTCCCCTGGAACCACTTCCTGTCGTTAGCACCCCCTTTGAAAGGGTGGGCATCGACATTGTGGGTCCATTAGATCCGCCAACTACAGCTGGTCACCGGTTTATCCTGGTTCTGGTGGATCATGCCACACAGTACCCAGAGGCAATACCTCTGAGGACCATAACAGCACCTGTTGTGGCAAGGGCCCTGATGGGAATCTTTACCCGAGTGGGTTTTCCCAAGGAAGTTGTGTCCGACAGGGGGACCAACTTCATGTCAGCATATATGCGGGCGATGTGGAAGGAGTGTGGAGTGACATACCGGTTCACCACTCCTTACCACCCCCAGACAAATGGTCTGGTGGAGAGGTTTAACAAAACCTTGAAGGGCATGATCAGAAGTCTGCCTGAAAGCCTGCGGAGGAAATGGGACGTCCTCCTACCCTGTTTACTTTTTTCCTACAGGGAAGTGCCACAGAAGGGAGTGGGCTTCAGCCCCTTTGAGCTTCTGTATGGGCACCCTGTACGTGGACCTCTTAACCTGGTGAGAGACGGATGGGAAAGAACTCCCAGAAAGCTCCCCCAGGATGTGGTGAGCTACATGCTGGCCTTCCGGAGCCAAATGGCTAAGTTGTGGAAGCAAGCTTCTGACAACTTGGAAGCCAGCCAAGCAGTAATGAAGGCGTGGTATGACCACAATGCTCACCCGGTGGAGTTGGAGCCTGGCCAGAAGGTGTGGGTGATCGAACCAGGAGAGCTTAGTGCCCTCCAGGATCGCTGGTCAGGACCCTTTGAGGTGTTGGAGAAGAAGGGTAAGGCTACCTACTTGGTGGACCTGAAGACCCCTCGTCAGCCCCTGCGGGTGCTGCATGCCAACCGCCTCAAACCCCACCACGAGAGGCCCGAAGTCATCTTGATGATGGTGACTGACGGAGGAGAGGACGTGGAAAGCGAGCCTCTCCCTGATCTGTTTGCGTCTCAAGAGAAGGATGGGTCGGTGGAGGGAGTGATTCTCTCCCCATCTCTAACTCCTGAACAGCAGGAGGACTGTCGCCAGGTCCTGGGGCAGTACTCTTCGTTGTTCTCCCTTGTCCCGGGTAGGACTCACCTGTGCGTCCATGACGTGGACACAGGGGACAGCCCACCTGTGAAGTACAAGATCTACCGGATGTCAGACAAGGTGAAGGCCAGCATTCATAGTGAAGTCACTAAGATGCTGGAGCTAGGAGTGATTGAACCTTCTAGCAGCCCCTGGTCTAGTCCGGTGGTGTTAGTACCGAAAGCTGCACCACCGGGTACCCAACCAGAACTGAGGTTCTGTGTGGACTACCGGGGACTGAATTCAGTGACCAAAACTGATGCTCATCCGATCCCTAGGGCGGATGAATTGATTGACCGGCTGGGAGCTGCCCAATATCTAAGTACCTTTGACCTTACTTCTGGGTACTGGCAGATCTCTTTGACTGATGGAGCAAGGGAAAGGTCAGCCTTCTCCACGCCCAATGGCCACTACCAGTTCTGTGTGATGCCCTTTGGGCTCAAGAACGCACCTGCCACGTTTCAGCGCCTGGTAAACCAGATCCTCACCGGAATGGAGAGTTTCTCTGCTGCTTATCTGGATGACATAGCCGTCTTCAGTAACAGCTGGGAGGATCACTTGCGTCACCTGCAAGCTGTTCTCCAGGCCCTGAGACAAGCTGGATTGACGATCAAGGCCAGCAAGTGCCAGATCGGGCAGGGGTCGGTAGTGTACCTTGGACACTTGGTGGGTAGGGGAGCGGTGCAACCCCTCCAGGCGAAGATCGAGGCCATCATGGCCTGGGAACCCCCCAAGACACAGACTGAGGTCCGAGCATTTTTGGGCCTCACGGGATATTACCGCCGCTTCGTGAAGGGGTACGGTACCATCGTAGCCCCCCTCACGGAGCTCACGTCCAAGAAACAACCTCGACGGGTAGTCTGGACGGAGGCCTGTCAGCAGGCCTTTGTGAGATTGAAGAAAGCCATGTGCGAGGCCCCGGTCTTAAGGGCCCCAGACTTTTCCAAGAAGTTCATTGTCCAGACAGATGCATCAGAACATGGCATTGGGGCAGTGTTATCGCAACTCAACGAAGAGGGTCTGGATCAACCCGTGGTCTTCCTATCCCGGAGACTACTTCCCAGGGAACAGAAGTGGAGTGCAATAGAGCATGAAGCCTTTGCAGTGGTATGGGCTCTGAAGAAGTTGCGGCCATACTTGTTTGGCTCGCACTTCCTAGTTCAGACCGACCACAGACCCCTTCGTTGGCTGATGCAAATGAAGGGGGAGAATCCCAAGTTGTTGAGGTGGTCTATTTCCCTACAGGGAATGGACTTTCAGGTGGAACATCGGCCTGGAGTGGACCACACCAATGCAGACGGTCTCTCAAGGTATTTCCGCCTTAGTGATGAGAACTCCCAAGGGGTTGGGTAGCTCTCCCCACTTTCAGCTGGGGGGGACGCGTGTTAGACCTGTCAGCCCTTTGGGTGGTCCCTCCTCATCATTATTTATTTTGTCCCACTTTTGCCTCAAACCCTGTTTGAATTTTTCCTTTTTGGGAACCACCAGACTTTTTCGTGTTGCTGCAGATTCAGGGAGCCATTTTAGCTACCCCTGAAACTTCTGTCTGAGGGCCTGAAGCACAAAATGGTGGCCACCTGTGACATCACCAGCATCCACTGGAACCTACCAGCACCTTCCAGAACATTCCAGAACCCTGTGACAGTTGGAGGCGGTTTAGAATGTTGGGAGGTTAAGGCAGAGTGTTGGCAGTTGGAGCTGGCAGTTGGCACCTGACTGGTGAAGAGTGAGCAGCACAACAGTGAAGGAGGAAGGAGTGAAGCAGCAGGGGTGGAAACTTGTGCCTGGAGTGGGGTCCATAAACCCACCCTTGATACTAGTCCCTACTGATGGATCCCAGCCTGTAGCCCTGTGTGGGAAGAAGACAGAAAAACTCATCCTAAGGACCTGTACAGCAGGAACAGGCCTTGGAAGCAGAAAGCAGCAAGATCCTGACCTGGAAACTGGTTTCTCTGGAGTCCGGCGTCGAGTAGCCTGAGACCTGGAGCCCGAGGTGGAGAAGCGGCGCTGACTGAGGAAGCAGACGTCGTACCCGGAGCCGCCTGAGGTCGTGAGAGGGCGCCGACGGAGGTCGTGAGGAATACCAGAGGTCGAGGAGGAAGTGAACCGAGGTCGAGCGAGCGGCGTCATCGGAGGAGTGAAGTCCGCCCTCCGGAGTCGTCGGAGACCGAGGTAGAGGTGAACCGGAGGTCGGGAGTGAGGATCGCACTCCGGAGTCGCCCGGAACCTGAGAGGAGGAGCACCGGAGGTCGGGGGTGAGGATCGCACCCCGGAGTCGCCGGAAGTCGACATCGAGGCCAGGCCGGCCGACGTCATCGAAGCCGAGAGCGCCATCGGACCGGAGCCGCCCGAAGTCGACATCGAGTAGAGACTGCCCGACGCCGTCGAATCGGAGGTCGAGATCGAACCGAGGCCGCCGACATCGGACCGGAACCGCCTACCGGCGTCGTCTAGAACTGACATTGTGCCGAGGCCGCCGAGACCGAACCGGAACCGCCTCACGGCATCGACACGACTCCAGCGGCGTCGGAACATCAGAAAAAGGGCAGTAAGTGGAGTAGAGGGCGCCTAAGGCCCTGTGGAGACCTGAGAGACTGCTCTAAGGGGCTAGGGAGGTGCTGAAACCAACCTGACTGTGCCTGGGGTGAACTGGGACTAACCTAGAGAGGTGGTGTGGAGAGAGAAAGCCAGGGCACTGGTATTCCCCCCTTGATCTACCTCAGTTTAGGCCTCAGCCTTGTCCAAGCCAGGGAGTAGCCCCCCTCAAGCCTTCCACAACCCTACAAGCTGTGCCTGGGCCAAATCAGCCCTTAGGAATTGAAAAGTCATCTGAGTACATGAGTGTTGCTGTATACTTTTAATTATTTATTTGGGGTACTGTATTTATTGAGTTTTTACCTATTTATTGCTTCACTATATTTATAGGTCCACAGGACTTGATGGTGTACAATATTTTTTTGGTACAGTATTTATTGCCTCAAAATCTTTAATTGCCTGTATTACCTGCACTGATATTTATGTCCCCTGTATTTATGATCATCCCTATTTATTGAATCTTCAGATAATATTTATTTGACCTGCACTATTTAAGATTTGTATATTGTGATTGACTTATTTATTTTTCCAATCAGCAACTAAGAGAAAAAGATAAAGAAACATATTTTCATAATTTTTACGGTGTAGAGTCGTTTTTGGAACGGATGCACGCATGGTTATTGTATGGGTATATTGTATGCTTAGCACTGCGCCTGTTTCCTGACCACTCGAGCCAAGCTACCACAGTGTGTTCGGGGAGTCCACCACCACCCTGCGGAGTGGAGGTGGGCTGTTTCCAACAACCACTACATCCGTTTTGTCAAAGTTGAGAAACAGGCAGTTGGTTCACATCCAGTCTGCTACCATGGCCATGCACCTCGAGAAGTCGATTCTGGTGGTGTTTATCCCGTCAGAGAGAGGATGAGTTGGGTGTCATTGGAGTAGGTGATGTCTTGTGATCGGATGATGTTGGTGAGCCTTGTCATGAGTATCTTGAAAAGAGTGGGGCTGAGGGACGATCCCTGTGGGACACCGCATTTCTATTTCTTGACCTCTAATGGGAAGTGTCTAACCCTTTTGGTTCTTCCAGTGAGCGGATCCTTGTATGCCAATTTAATGGAGTTTTCTGATGAGGGCCTCATGGGAAACAGTGTCAAAGGACGTGTAGAGATCAAGCAGGAGGGGGGGTTGGTGTTCCAGGATGTTTCAAATGTCATCAGTGGCTGTGAGTGCCGTTTTGGTGCTGTGGTTCTTTCTGAATCCTGATGGTGTGTTGTTTAGAAGATAGTGAAGTTTGAGGTGGGTTGTGAGTTGCTTGTTAATGGCCTTCTAAATCACTTTGACTGGATTGGAAAGCAGGGAGATGGGTCAGAGGTTGCTCAGTTGATTCTGGTCAACTGTGGGATTCTTGAGAAGGGCATTGATTTCTGAAACTTTTGATTCATCTGGGAATGTGGCGGACTTGATGGAGGTGTTGATGATGTGGGTCAGGGTGGTGCTGATTGGTGATGTTCCTAGGTTGTAGATGTGGAAGGGGCATGGTGGGTAGGGGATTAGCACTTGGGGTTGTCTACAATTATTTGTGAATAGTTGGCAAGGCTGTGGACGCTTTAACCCTCCCCCAGTAAACATTGTCAGATTCCACAGTCTCAACATAATTTTCTACTCAGACAACAGCCAACTCATCCTCTCACTCACCAATGACTCCACCACCACCAGAACCAACTTCCACAGATGCATGAAAAACTTTGCCGATGGATGAAGAACACCTGCCTGCAGCTGAACACAGACAAGGCAAAAGTACTGATCTTTGGCAACTGCAGCAACACTTAGAATGATTCCTGGTGACCATCAGACCTAGGACCCTCACTCATTCCCTCCGACCATGCCAGAAACCTTAGAAACATCATTGACAACAAGCTCACCATGAAATTACAGATCAACGCCAATCACAATGCAACAAACTTACACACAAACCTGACACATTCAAACCTAACTGAACCTAACTTAAGACGATAACATTCATACAGTTATATCGGTGCACCTGAAAACTTGTACTTGTATGCATGCTCTTGAACATACCGGTCTCACAAGAGAGACACGTCTTTACCGTGTTCATTAAATGAACCCGTCTTGATTGCAACCCCCATGAGAAACTCACCGGGAAGCAGAACTTGTACTTGAACTTGAAGGCCTCGGACACTTGACGCTGCGCAGGGAATGGCGTATCTTAGGTGGATCTCTAGAAACCTCGGACACAGCTCTCTCGCAGGTGGGCTCTGGGTAGGACGATCCGCGATCCTCACCGCCTCGTATGGATGCCTGGTCGCAGTCCTACTCCTTCGTTGGCCTGAGGGAGTTGGCGGGAAAAACCCGCGACGTGCGCACTTGAAGTCCGTCACGGCTGTGGAAGGGGGCAAAACTGGACCTTCATCTCCGGCGTGTGGGGAAAGAGAATTGTCCCTGTTCGGGCGCCATTATGTCGTAAATAAAATATTACGCTCTCATAATTTCATAATATCAATAAGATCATGCATAAAGCAAGAGGCTGAGTCTGTGGTATCAGGTTCAAAAAGGGCTTTATTCCAATAACTCGAGTTAAAGGGAGAATAGTTCCATCACCACAAGGGATCTGGAAGGGATCAGGATTCTCAAAAAGGTATTCTCAAACTTTATTCACAGAGTACAGTATATATACATTCTATATTATACGTAAGCAGGAGTGCTTCAGGCGGAGCAAGAGAGAATGAGATAAGAGCATGTGGGCGTGTAAGTAGGCGTGAAGGTGGGCGTCCATGTGGGCGTCCACTTGATGAGTCATAGGTGAGTGTCATAGGTGGGTGGATACCTGGAGGGGGTTGCGTGATCAGCTGGAACTTTACTGGAACTTTACTGGAACTTTGCCTTACTTGTGCTCAACTCGAGCATGACGTGTAATTGACGTGTGACTGGGGGAAGGCTGCTTGTGCAGTCAGGGAATCTGGAAGAGAGACCTTCAGTGAGGCCTTCAGTGTCAGGACGACCAGCACATCTTGTATTATCTGATATCTAAAGTCCGGATCAGGGACTGATTCGTGACATAGGTTGCCCATCACCAAGAGCCAATGTGGCATTTATTTCTTCGTTTACTGCTGAAGTCTTGCACGGGGGCTATGGGCTTTTCACTGACGTGAGCTTTGTAATCACACAAAAAGAGACAGAAAGGCTAGGCTTCTCCTTTGCAGATGTCATGTTTATCCCTCCTTCTCCAGGCAGGAATGTGGTTTCGGTAGGAGTAAGCAGATAACCGTGCTCAATACTGTCTCGGACAGGGCCCCTTTGGCTGAGGCCCAAGTGTGCAAGGCCAAGGATACGCAGCTACAGCTTTCAGAGCGTTCTGAGGCCTGAAGCCTCTTCTCGGCTCTGGCTGGGCCACAATAATGGAAATGCAGGAAAACATGATGCAAAACGTGTAGGCCTCAGAGCAGATTTGTCGTTTCTCTCATGGGAGACTGGATTATGGCAGGCCACGTTATAGCATAAGCATCATGATAGACAGGCCATGGAGGGGAAATACATAGGTGACATGTATGTGTCACATGAGTGGTGGGGAACACACGGGGACACATAGGCCTTATAATATTTTATTTTCCTCATCCTAGGCCTCTCCCCAGATCACTCATAGCAATGATCACATGTGCTGATTCTAAGTAGATGAAAGGAAGTACATGCAGGATGGAATAAAAAAGAGCACAGAAGAGGAAAAGGATGAGGGAAGATGGTGTGCACATGGAGAATTTCAGAAATATAAGGGGAGAAAATATATGTGCCGTGAATGCCTAACAGAGGTGCTGAAGAGAAAACTGGTGCGAAGGGAAGAACAGGAGTCATTGAGACACTAATTCCTCTTCCACAGACCTTAGTAATGTTCAACTCACAGCGTCAAATTTTCAGAATTGAAACCTTTTCAATTCTAATTATTCACAACAAAATCATTATTGTTGCTCATTTATCTATCATTGCTAACAAGCACTGGCAAAGCAAACAGGTATGGCTTATGTTAGGTGCATCTATATTACTGTATGATATGTCTAGAAGCAATAACAGAAAGCCCACAGAGAGGCACCAAAATACTGGTTGGGTGTATGCTATGATATGCACTGAAGTTTAGTTTACATGTTCTTTATATCACTGAGGGGACACTCACAGTGCAGACTCTGGGGTATATTCTCAAGAACGTGTGATTACCATCGCAAAAGTTACTTAACGCAACCCTCAACATTGCAGTACATCGCTGGAAATTTAAGCCGTGTTAACCAGGTATTCAACACGGTGGTACCATGCGATATTCCCCAGATAAAGCATCAACTGACCGCGATCAATTCAACGCCATGCAGCAAAAATGCGAAACGTAAATGCAAAAAAAGCTGCGATGAGGCAAATTGCAATACAAAAATTTGCGAAAACCAGCTACAGGCCTGCAATTCACACGCGTCAGGCAGGAACAATCACCATAAAAGTAGAAAAAAAAATGACAAACAAATGCCAAACAACAGCCAAGCACAATGGATGTTGCCGGAGCAAGTACGGAGGAGAACCAGAACTCCACAACCCCCTCGGAGGACCTGCCTGGGACCTCAGGGTCAGGGAAGGGCAAGGACAAGAAGAGTAGGAAGAAGCACTTCAGTCCGCAGGAAAACAGGATCCTGATAACGGAGTTGGTTGGACACCATCAACTACTGTTCGTCAGCTCCACTGTGTCATTGGCAACAAAAAATGGACTATGGCTTTCCATCGTGGACAAGGTTAATGCAGTCGGAGTGCTGAAGAGGACAATGGAAGAGGTCAAGAATCGCTGGAATGACGTCAAGCGCAAAACAATGCTGAAACTCGCCAACAACCGGAAGGCAGCAATGCAGACTTGAGGTGGGTGTCCTGCGCCACAGGAGGAGCTGGACGACATGGAGGAAATGGTGTCCACAGTCATCAGTGGGGAGACGGTGGCAGGAGTCGGGGACTGGACACTGCTCAACAGGACCGGACACAACAGCACCAGGGTGAGTAACGGCCAGGGACAAACCATGCCTCAGACCCCAACTCCCACCAAGATACCAATGCACCCACGAATGCCACATCCCAGCACTGTATAACCACATAAGTCAAAGGCACATTGCATGAAAGGGATAAGGGGCAGCAAAACAGAGCAGCAGGCCCCCCATGCAGCACACACACATAACATGCAGAGCACATCAACACTGACAACAAAGTGGCACAAACCCCAACACGTCCACAACAGAACACAGGACACAACTGGCGCCCACTGGGTGTAGACACTGGTCAATCACAAGTGGCATTGCAAGGAAATGTGAGTAGACAATGCACAAGTTCAAACACACATACGTGATGTTGTCGAAATGTCCACTGTCCCGCAGCAAATAGGCAGCCCCTCCAAAACAGTCATGATGTACACAGTCATGCAGTCTGTATGTGAACATGTACCAGCCGACAACACACATGTGAACACATTGTCAAACTACATCTCCCCTTCACATTGCAGAGGGACAGTCAACACCTCCTGCAGAGCAGCCCGAACCTCTCTTCTCTGATGATGAAGAGGACCACCACAGCTTCGACTCCGATGCCCTCCGAGAGTTCATTGACAGTCTCCGCAGCCCACATCCAGGAGCAGGGCAGCCCAGCTGCAATGGGGACACCACACCCTCTGCACAGACCACACAGCAGGCAGCACCCACCACCACGGCTGCCTCCCAGGACCCCCACGAACAACACATGGCCTGCCAACGCCGTGTGTTGGGATGCCAGGAGCAGCTGGGTGAACAGGTGCGGGTGGGCTTCGACCGCATGGCAGACAAACTAGACGCCATACGTGGGTGTCTAAGTCCCATCAGGGACCACTCACAGTCCCTAACGGACACCCACAGTCTGCTCCAATGAACCATGGCTGACATTGCCAGAGTCCTGACTCTGAGACAAGAATGATTGTCTAGTCATAGTGGCTCCAGCGAGCTCACCCGGGAGTTGGGACACATGCAGAGGCTCATGGAGAACATGGAGCGGGCCGATGCGGAAAGAGTGGCTGCCACGGCTGCACACCCTCGAGAGGTAGCTGGTTTCCACAATGACCTCAAAACCCTCCTCATGGCATTGCTGCCACAATGCCTGGCACTGATGCATGCTGCTGCTACCACTACATCCACATCTCCGCCCCCTGAAGTGTCAGTGCCACACAGTGCGGCAGACATTTTTGGGACACCCCCGCGCCGCACGGCCACCAGCTGCTGCGTGTGCCCCCTTCCTTCCTTGTGCCTCGCTGCCCGACTGCCGGCTCGTGACCACGCCCCCTCCTTCGAGCGGCGTGGTCCGTGCTCAGCGCTCCTCTCCCTGTGCCCCCGGGGCACTGTGCAGACTCGTTCTAGTGCTCTTCTGTGCTTATAATTGTTTGTCCGCCGTATTGCCTGTTGACCTGTTTTTTTGTGTTTTTTGTGATCATTGTTGTTGTTCCGCCGTATCGACTGTCTTTTTTCCCGCCTGTTGACGCCCTCCCCGCTCCCCGCTTCCCGCCTCCACCGCAGACCCCGCCCCTTTTTTCCTTCTGTTCCCTCCACGCTCCCGCCTCCCAGCTGCTCCGCCCACCCGCGCACTTGGCCTTATATGGCGACCGTGCGACGCAGGTGAGTGTGCCCTAGTTTTGGGACACCCCCGCGCCGCACGGCCACCAGCTGCTGCGTGTGCCCCCTTCCTTCCTTGTGCCTCGCTGCCCGACTGCCGGCTCGTGACCACGCCCCCTCCTTCGAGCGGCGTGGTCCGTGCTCAGCGCTCCTCTCCCTGTGCCCCCGGGGCACTGTGCAGACTCGTTCTAGTGCTCTTCTGTGCTTATAATTGTTTGTCCGCCGTATTGCCTGTTGACCTGTTTTTTTGTGTTTTTTGTGATCATTGTTGTTGTTCCGCCGTATCGACTGTCTTTTTTCCCGCCTGTTGACGCCCTCCCCGCTCCCCGCTTCCCGCCTCCACCGCAGACCCCGCCCCTTTTTTCCTTCTGTTCCCTCCCCGCTCCCGCCTCCCAGCTGCTCCGCCCACCCGCGCACTTCGCCTTATATGGCGACCGTGCGAACGCGCAGCGGTCACGCGCAGCGGGCGCGCCGATTGTGCGCCGAAGGCGCGCCAAAGGTAAGCCCGTCTGCGCCCGTCCGCGACCGGATCGCGACCAGCGCCAGGACCCCTGGCCCACGAAGACCCCGACCGACCCGCCTGACGTACTCCGCCGCCACCCTCATCGCACTCAACACCGGCCGACTCCCAGGATGCCACCAAGCCACACCACGACGCACCCACGGACCCTTCAGCTGCCTCGCCTGCAAGTTCACCTGCATCTGGACCTGCCCCACACCAGCACCCGCCAAGCCGAACACCAGCAGCAACCACCTCAAGTGCATCCTGCTCAACACCCGCTCCGTCCACAGACACGCCATCGAACTCTGGAACCTCCTAGACGCCACAGCCCCTGACGTTGCCTTCCTCACGGAGACCTGGATGAACGCCTCTTCAGCTCCCGACATCGCCATCGCCATCCCAGAGGGCTACAAGATCACCCGGAGGGATCGCACCGCCAACCAGATGGGAGGAGGCATCGCCATCGTCCACAGGAACACCATCCGTCTCACGACCAGCACCGACAACACCCTGACCACCGCCGAACACCTGCATTTCCAGATCCACACCGACCCGAACACCACCCTCAGAGGCACCCTGATCTACCGACCCCCGGGACCACGCACACAATTCAGCGAGGACATCGCCGACTTCGTCAGCCCGCATGCCCTCCCCTCCGCTGACTACATCCTCTTGGGGGACCTCAACTTCCACCTGGAGAACAACAACGACCGCAACACCAGCACCCTGCTCGACAACCTCGCCAACCTTAGACTCAAGCAACTGGTGTCCACCCCCACCCACCTCGCCGGACACACACTCGACGCAGTCTTCTCATCCAGCACAGACATCGACTTCAGCCACGCCACAGAGCTTCAATGGACGGACCACAGCTGTGTCCACTTCACCTTCAAAAGAACGACGACCCACCACCACCAACAACAGGCTTCCCGCAGAAGCTGGAACAAGATCACAGCAGACCAGCTCGCCACCTCCTTGAGCCAGCACCCTCCTGCCAGCTCAGCGAACCCCAACCAGGCCGCCGACAACCTCACGAAGTGGATCAGCAACTGCGCGGACGAGCTCGCCCCGCTGAGGACCCCGCCCAGCAGACCCGGCAGCAAGAAAGCCCCATGGTTCACCGACGAACTCAGGAACTCCAAGAAGAACTGCCGAGCCCTCGAGAAAGTCTGGAGAAGGGAACCTACACCGGACAACAGGACCACCTTCAAGCTGGCCACCCGGAAGCACCACCAGCTGATCCGCGCCGCCAAGAAAACTGCATTCAAGGACCGGCTGGACAACAACGCACACAACTGCAAGGAACTCTTCAACATCGTGAAAGAGCTATCCAACCCCAGCGCAGGAAACAACGACATCACCCCATCGCAAGACCTCTGCAACTCCCTCGCCTCATACTTCCACAACAAGATCGCGGACATACACAACAGCTTCAACAACCAACCAACGCACACCACGACCGAACAACCACCCCCCACCACCAACCTCCACGCCTGGACCCCGATCAGCACCGAAGACACCATCCGCACGATGAACTCCATCCACTCCGGATCGCCGACCGACCCCTGCCCTCACCACGTCTTCAACAAGGCCGACGCTGTCATCGCACCCCACCTACGAGACATCATCAACACATCCTTCGACACCGCCACCTTCCCTGAGAGCTGGAAGCACGCCGAACTCAGCGCTCTACTCAAGAAACCCACAGCGGACCCCACCGAACTCAAGAATTACCTCCCCATCTCGCTCCTCCCGTTTCCAGCCAAAGTCATCGAAAAGACCGTCAACAAGCAGATGGCCGCCTTCCTCGAGACGAATGGATCCCTCGACCCCTCACAGTCTGGCTTCCGAGCCAACCACAGCACCGAGACCGCCCTCATCGCCGCCACCGATGACATCCGAGCCCTGATGGACAACGGAGAAACAGCGGCCCTCATCCTCCTAGATCTCTCCGCGGCATTCGACACTGTCTGCCACCGCACCCTAGTACAGCGCCTCAGCAACATCGGAATCCAGGACAAGGTGCTGGAATGGATCATCTCCTTCCTCGACGGAAGAACACAGAGAGTCCGCCTACCTCCGTACAAGTCAGAGGCCACCGAAGTCGTCTGCGGCGTCCCTCAAGGATCCTCGCTGAGCCCTACTCTCTTCAACGTCTACATGAGCCCCCTCGCGGCCATCGCACGCCAACACAACCTCAGCATAATCTCCTACGCCGACGACACCCAGCTGATCCTCTCCCTGACCAACGACCCCGCCGCCGCCAGAGCCAACCTGCACGAAGGGATGAAAGAGGTAGCCGAGTGGATGACGACCAGCCGCCTGAAACTGAACTCAGACAAGACGGAGGTCCTCATCCTGGGCTCTTCACCCTCCGCCTGGGACGACTCCTGGTGGCCTCCCGCCCTGGGCACCGCACCCAAACCGACAGACCATGCACGCAACCTGGGCTTCATCCTGGACTCCTCCCTCTCCATGACCAGGCAAGTCAACAACGTCTCCTCGGCGTGCTTCAACATCCTACGCATGCTACGGAAGATCTTCTGGTGGATCCCCACCGAGACCAGGAAGACCGTCACCCAGGCCCTCGTCACCAGTCGACTGGACTACGGCAACGCCCTCTACGCCGGTACCACCGCCAAGCTCCAGAAGAGACTCCAGCGGATCCAGAACGCCTCAGCCAGACTCATCCTCGACATCCCACGAACCAGCCACATCTCCGGACATCTGAGAGACCTACACTGGCTCCCCGTCAACAAAAGAATCACCTTCCGCCTCCTCACCCACGCACACAAAGCACTACACGACCAAGGCCCGAGCTACCTCAACAGCCGAATCAACTTCTACGCTCCCAAACGCCACCTCCGATCAGCCAACCACGCCCTCGCCGCCGTCCCCCGCATCCGAAGAGCGACTACAGGAGGAAGGTCCTTCTCCTACCTGGCCGCCAAGACCTGGAACTCCCTCCCGACCGACCTGCGCCTGACCCAAGACCACCTCTCCTTCAGGAAGAAGCTGAAGACCTGGCTGTTCGAGCAGTAGCGGCACCCCCCCCACCCCCAGCGCCTTGAGACCCGACGGGTATGTAGTGCGCTCTATAAATGTCTTTGATTGATTGATTGATTGACATTCCACCTCTGGCCCCTGAGGTGTCACTGCCATACAGTGCTGGAGAAAGGCCAGCACCAACCACACGTGAGGCACATGACACAGCAGAGGACGAGGATGCAGATGAAACCGCCTTACTGGTACGGAGAAAATTGTAGCATTCATCTCTGCCACATGCTGGTTTCAGCTTGATTCTGCCCTCTGCATCATCACCTTCCACTCACCTTGGACCTCGCAATAGACTACCATTTTCTGTATGATCGCCAATGACACAGCTATCAGACTACGGACTGAACTCTTCCTCTTTCTTTGGACTTGTCATTCCATGAAGGACTCTGGCTGGCACTCCACGGGCCAACATTTGTGTAGTAAATAACACTCAGGAAACAGCAAAGGTAGAGGTGACTGTTTATTCCTGTAGATCCTACGGCCTCTCACACGAGAATGCCAACATTCTAAGAGGAGCTCCGCTCCAACATTCTAAAGGTGGGACAGCCCATAAGGCGAGGACAAAGAGGGGGGAAGAGGGGAGAGGGGAAATGCAGGACTAGAATACAACACATCTCCCTGCGAGGCAGAAATTTTCACAAGACTCAAAATTGTACAGTTTGAAATGTCACTGGCCAAACAGGAGGAAAGCGCAACAGTGCTGAACTTTCCAAACATAGTCAGAGGAAAAAATGCATCATCGCAATCCCCCCACAGCTCAATGCCCATACCTGGAGGCCAAACAAACCTTAATGAAAGGGAGAGCGAGAGAGACCCAAAAAGGCTTATGGTCCCATTTCGTAGTCAGAATGCCAACTCGGAGGTTTACATTCCCTAGCCTCTCTGAGTTTCCCCCCCATAGGCGTTTCAGGACTGTGACCTTTTTCACAGGTAGGTTTGGATCCAGTAGTGCTAGGACACTTCGCTATGTTGTCCATACTCCACGTGCCTCCATCTTCCAGCACCACCGAATTGTTGTTGACCCGCGTTATCCTCAGTGGTTTAGAATATGAGGAGATCTTGGCCTTAGACAGGGATGGCTTCTTAACGACCACCCACTGGCCTTCACTCCATATTTTTTGTGACACTCCCCAACGCTGGTCGTACCTGTGCTTGTACTTTTGTTGATGCTTGTGAGTATCTTCCGACACAGCGTCTCTGTCCACCCACACGGGAGTTCCTCCATTTAGCCAGTTGGGAGTGAGTTTGGAACCCGGGTTTCTCCCTTTGAGAGATATAAACGGTGACACTCCCGAGACTGCATTGGGTGATGTATGATATGACCACAGCATTTTCCTGATGGCTTCCTCTACCGGAATCTGGGAGCTCAAGGCAAGCTGGATGGTATCCTTTAACATTCTGTTTGCCCTTTCCACAAGTCCATTGGCTTTGGGACAGTAGAGCGGGGTCTTGATGTGTGAAATGGACAGTGTGGACATGAACTGCTTCATTTCCTCTGAAGCGAATTGAACTCCATTGTCTGTAATTATGACACCTGGTATACCCTCCTTAGAAAAGGCGTCTCTTAGGAAGTTCAACAGCGACGCAGTAGTGATAGACGATACCAGTCTTGTTACAATCCAATGAGAGTGGTAATCTATGAGAACAAACATGAATCTATGGGCTTGGTGCAGTAGATTCAAAGGCCCAATTATGTCCAATCCTAGTTTTTCCCACGGTACGGAGGGTACTTCCACGGGAAACAAAGGTGCTTTGCGGACACTCTTGGTTTTGTCACAACTACTACAGGCTGTGCAATTCTTTACTTGATCCTCCACCAGCGAATCCATCCCGGGGAACCAATAGTGTTGCCTAATTTTGCTCTTCGTCATGCTCCTCCCTGGGTGGCCTTCATGGGCAATCTGTATTACCCTTTCATACATGTCTTTTGGAGGGATGATTTTATTTCCTCTGCAAATTTGGTTCTCAAACATGGATAATTCATCCCGCACCGTCCAAAAATGACGCATGGGCACTGGCACCTCCTGCTTGTTAACAGGCCAACCCTTGCTTATCAGATTCCTCAGAGTTGCGAAATCGATGTCATCTCTCATGGCTTTCTCCCACTCCTCTCGATTGATGGCTGGAATTTCGACTAAAAGGATAGTCTCGTCTGGTGGGTTTTGTATCAGGTCCCCATTGGTCCTTGGTAATCTGGAGAGACAGTCCGCTACTCTATTTTCACTTCCAGGGACATATACCATGGTGTAGTTGAACCCTTGTAGACTCAGTACCCATTTAGATATACGAGGAGTGGTATTTTCCAAACGTTTAGTGGAGAATAACGGTAGTAAGGGTTTGTGGTCCGTCCTCAGTACAAATGGAATGCCCCATAGGAAATACTTGAAATGGTTTATGGCCCAGTAGCATGCCAAAGCTTCTTTTTCTATTGTCGAGTAGTTCAGTTCGGCATCTCTCAGAGTTCTAGAAGCAAAGGCGATCACCGATTCTTGGCCATTAGTTCTCTGCGTCAGGGAAGCTCCCAAGCCCTTCGCGCTGGCATCTGTGGTGAGAGTAGTTTTAGCATTGGGGTTGAAAGCCGTCAGAATTGGTGCATCAACGATGGCTTCTTTAATGAGTTGGAAAGCTGATTGGTGATCTTGTTTCCAAACAAATTCCGACCCCTTCTTCAGCAACTCTCTGAGGGGATGCACATGGTCCGCAAAGTTTTTGATGAACTTAGACATGTACTCCGCCAACCCCAGGAATGATTTGAGTTCATCCTTGTTTGTGGGTGCAGGGGCTAGTTTGACGGAGTCCACCAAACTGGATTTAGGTTTGATTCCCTCGCTTGAGATGGTGTGGCCTAGATAGACTACTGATTCCACCCCTATTTTACATTTGTCTTTCTGAGTGGTGAAACCTGCCTTACTCAGTCTGGTCAACACTGCTTCCAGAATTCTATTGTGCTCCTCCGCTGATGAACCATGAATCAGGATGTCGTCCTGGAAGCAAAGAACGTTTTGTAGGCCTTGTAGTATGTGTTGCATGACGCGTTGAAACACTGCTGCCGCAGATGCCAGGCCAAAAGGCAATCTTGAAAACTGATAAGCTCCGTGCGGGGTTATGAAGGAGGTGAGGGGCTTAGAATCTGGGTGGAGAGCGACTTGGTGGTACGCCGAGGATAAGTCTAGGACCGTGAAGACTTTGGCCCCATGGATGGCTGATAGCATTTCGTTGATGTTGGGGAGGGGATGTCGGTCGACCCAAATGTTAGAGTTCAAGTCCCTGAGGTCCACACACAGACGAATCCCTTTGTTACCCCCTTTTGCAGCTACTACAATGGGCGCCAACCATTCAGAACTCTCGATCCTCTCAATGATCTTGCACTCTTCCAATCTGTCCAGTTCCCTCTTAAGCGGTTCCCTCGTCAGCAGGGGGATAGACCTGGGCCTGTGGATGATCGGTCTGGCATTGGCCTTCAGTTTGATTTTGTGGAGAAAGCCTTTTAGGAGTCCGAGTTTGTCTGTAAACACCTCTGGGAAACGACTGCAGATTTCCATTCCGACATTGACCCTGTCGATCAAGTACACGGGTTCCGGTGCATTGGGGTCCAGTTTGATTCCCAGATCCTTTTGGTGTTTCCACCCTAGAAGGTTGGACCCATTCCTTGTGATGTAGACCTTTCCCACGGTTGATCTGTCTTTGAAGTTAATGTTCATGAGTCTCATTCCTACTAGTGGTATAGGATCCTGATTATAACCCCCAGGTTTGATGTCTGGAGGTAAGAGGCTGGACGCACTAGTTCCTGAATTGGCCAGGAATGTGGCTTCATTGACGAGGGTATATGGAGAACAAGAGTCAGCGTATACCTCATACTTAACGTTGTCCAAAAATATCTCGCACTTGGGGTAGGCAGTGTTGCTGCATTCTGAATAATTGGATACCTGAAAAACTATATCCTCGCTTGGTTGTTGATGGTCCAACTCACTGCTTATCATGTGGGTGACACTGTTTTTTGCACTGTGGCAGAATTTTGAAAAATGGCCTCTTTTCTTGCACTTGCTGCATAAAACTCCCTTTGCTGGACAGCTTGCGTTGTTGGCCAGATGATTGGGATTTCCGCACCTGTAGCATTTTGGCTTATTTCCTGATGCGGTCTGTACTTCAGGACTGGAAGGCGAAGGTTTATGTTTGTAATCTCTACTGGATATCTTGTGTATGTTGTTTTCCATTACTTGTTTCACCTCCACGGCTTCTTTCATTTCGTTCATACAGTACGCTGTGTGTTCTATGCTCTTGGCAATGTCAATGGCACGTTTTAAGTCAGGGGCTTCTGCGAGAAGTCTTTCTTGGATCTTCTTGTTGCAGGTACACCTTACCAGCTGATCCCTAATTAGTGACTCGGTCAACACTCCAAACTCACACGTCGAGGCTAAACCTCTCAGAATGGCAATGTAATTTATTACTTTCTCATTTTTTCCTTGAATGCGCAAAAAGAACTTGTGGCGTTCTAATACAATATTGATTTTATCACCAAATTGGGCTTCTAGTTTCAACAATGTTAACTGATACACGTCAAATTGAGCCTCCCCCTCACCCCCAGCACCTACATTTGCACCTTCAACAATTGAATCAGGCAGGTCATCAAAAATATCTCTCCCTTGCTTCCCTAGGTTATGCAAAAGGACATGTTGTTTACGCATAGCAGAAAACCTGTCACCCCCAATTGCAATTAGGTACGATTCAAACAGATTTACCCATTTTTTCCATGGGATCACAGGATCTCCACTCTCATCCAGAAATGGAGGGGGTTGAGACATTGCGAATGCAGACATAGCGGAGATAAGGAAGGAAAACGCAGAGAAGAAAACAACAGAAAAGAAAATAAAAAGACGTAGGAAGAATTTAGGGAAGAAAAGAAACGAGTGGGAGAGCTAAAGATGGAGAATCAAATAGAAGAATATGTGGCCGCACCCCATGGAACCACCTACGCAATGAAACAGGCAGGAGGCAGAGTACAGAATGAAAGTACTGAAAATTTCATGAGCTGAGCTTGTCAGCGAAACTTCACCAAAGGCATACTAAAAGCTGGAAAATAAACTTGAAGTAATTATGGCTGCACAACATGAAATGACCTTAACCCAGCGTAATGACGTAATGAACAGCAGGTGGCAAGGTACAGAATGAAGGTAACCCAATATCGTGAGCAAAGCCTGTCAGCGAAAGCTTCCCCACAGGCAGAATGAACTGTGAGGATTACAAAAATTAATGTGTGCTATAATATTTTCCTGCAGGGGGAGCAGTGTTAAGGAAGCCAGAGAGCAGTGTCTGTCTACTGAGTAGCCTCACTGGAGTTCAGTCAGCGGGACCACGGGAACGCCCGGAAACCGGCAGTCCTTGATGAGGAACTACGTCGTCCCAGCTCTGACAGGAAACGAAAACTTTTCTCTCAGGAACCACCCTCGTGAGAAGCAGCACAACGTTCCCTTAGACGCACACCTTCTGAACCGGCATACCATCGAGGAAATGATGCACAGCGGGCAAGCCTGTGACGACGCTCAAGACTCCTGAGGCAGATGGGAAGTCCTGTGGGAGCGAGCGGCCGGGAACAGAGTCTAAAATGACAGGCAGCACGGCGCTACACTCATCCACAACGCTGACCAAGTGAATCCAAGCGGGATTAACGCTACTGCCACCGGAGCAACTGGCAATGCCACAGCTTGCACAACGCCGATCTCTTCATACGCTCTTATCCCATCACTCTAGAACTCACCACGCTCCGTATGGGAAATGGCACAGGTCGCGTAACAGCTTCACGACAGCAGGAACCGCCGGTCATCAAGGTTGGCAAGCCCCGCAGGAATAATCACCAAAGAGAGTCCCAGCGAAAATGACAGGAACCACTCTTCAGCAGCCAAGGATGCTAGACGGGTCGTGTAAAGTCAGTAGCTGTGCAGGAACCAATCTTCCTTGAATAATCCACCGCCAGGAAGGATAGATGAGAGGCAGAAAACACTGGGGGTAGGATCCAACCGTCCCCAGCACGGTAAGGTGACTCGTCGCCAAGATATCTGTAGTAAATAACACTCAGGAAACAGCAAAGGTAGAGGTGACTGTTTATTCCTGTAGATCCTACGGCCTCTCACACGAGAATGCCAACATTCTAAGAGGAGCTCCGCTCCAACATTCTAAAGGTGGGACAGCCCATAAGGCGAGGACAAAGAGGGGGGAAGAGGGGAGAGGGGAAATGCAGGACTAGAATACAACAATTTGAAAGTGGGGTTCGCATGGCCCTGTACTGCTCCAGATGCAACACTCCACTGAATGTGCATTAAACATTCCAAATCACACAGATGTGTCGTGTCCATGGTCTTTCAAGTGTGGTAGTATGGACGAATGCAGGGTCAGTGAATTCCTCTTACGTCCATGTGGCTCATGTCGTTGGACTTGGGTCACAGACTGACACATTGCTGAATGTTATCCGGGTGGCCCAGACGCAACCACAACGACAAACACTTTTGTTACTTCCTTATCCAGCCCCATACAGAACAACGCCCAGAGCCCCGGGCTCATTGTTCAAACCCTTACGCTGGACTGGCATACGCCAGGCCAGCCCACTCCACCTACGCTCACGGTGGGGGACAACACTAAATATCCCAGGGCTTCCCTGTAGGGATATGCTGGTCACAGGTCTAGTTGTCAGCAAGCCACAGCCACTCTCTCATGGCTGGTGTATACCCACACGACGCCCATCTAGCACACGTGTCACAGTACATGTGACTCTGCCAATAAAAAGGGCCAGGTGCACGTACTCAACACTATTTCCAACCTCTCTCAGGGTGTATCCGTGTGGTGTGCATGTAGGCATGGGACCCCAGGGGCCTGCGACATCACATTCCCCAGGCCCGGAGGTGACATGATGGCATCTGCACCACATGACCCAATCATAGAGGGTCCATGACTTGCAGGGCACAGACTTGGTGGCACCGGATGCACTGCGGATGGCACAGGCACACCACCATGGGATGGTGACTTTCGGTGCCCTGAGGTAGGGGCACCTTAAGTGCTGAGCGGGTGTTCAGCCTGCAATGATGCCCCGTCCTGGCGATCCAGACTGCTCAGGTTTCGTGTGCCCTGCTGGACCGCAGTGTAGGACTGAGCCTGCGGACAGCTTTGGCCTACCACCACATGGCATGGCCTCACGGGTCACAGAGTTAGTGGCACCTCATGGGCTAAGGGGGTGTGCAGCCTGCGATGAGGCGGGGTGCACTGGTATGTCCTCTGCCATGGCAAAATCAAGACACAGCACCAAAAGTGAGACCTGGTGGCCTGCGGAGCGGGGCTGCATGTTGTGGAGGGTGCCATGTCCGTGGGCCCCGGGCTTTTGGCTTGCAGTGGCACGTGGTGGGCCCTCATTGCTACACGCCAAGGGCAGAAGGTGAGCAGGGATGCCTGGGTGTGCTGGGGCGGGCATGCACCGCTGGGCGGTGGGAGGGGCTGGGGTGCAGCTGCCTGGGTGTGCAGGGGCAGACATGCACCGCTGGGTGGCAGGAGGGGCTGGGGTGCAGCTGCCTGGGTGCGCAGGGGTGTACAGGTGATGATGTCGTGTGCACTTGTATGTACTGTGCCATTCATGTATCTGGACTCTGTTACAGATGACGAGTCTGTCTCAGATGTGGGACCTGGTGAACTGCACTACATACCGGCACGTGGTTGGAGACACACCGGTGGCAGCAGGTGAGCAATGTGGCCTGGGTGCGCAGTGTCGGCACTCTCTCTCCCTGTCCCTCTCTTCTTTTCTCTATCTCTCTCTCCCCTCTCTGCCCTTCTATATCTCTCTCCCCTTCTCTGTCCGTCTATCTCTCTCTCCCCCTCTCTGTCCATCTATCTCTCTCTCCCCCTCTCTGTCCGTCTATCTCTCTTTCCCCCGCTCTGTCCCTCTATCTCTCCCTCTCTTTCTCTCTCTCTCCTTCACTCTCTCTCTCTGTCCCTTTATGTGTGCAGGACACACCATCTCATCATGATTTTTGTTTTGCAGGCTGTGACCTACGGAATGTCCTGAGGGGAGCTGCCATGTGTATCTTCATTTCTGTTCTGTGTTTATTTTAATACATTTTCATCTGTTGCTTTGAAGGTGAATGTGTGATGCTCATTTTTGTGACTACACAGGAATTGCTCCGAACTTCAAGATTACAAAAAAGAAGCACAAGTATTAACAGATAAACTAAAAGAAAAAAACTACCCTACCAAAATCATCGAACAAGCTAAGAAGAGAGCACAAAATACTCCTAGAGAGGCCCTCCTCGAAGCTCAAGAAAGGCCACAGCCACAACAAATGATCTGTGTCACCACATTCAATTCATCTTCAAATGATTTGAAGAAAATAATTAACAAAAAATGGTCCATACTTACCTCTAAGAAGTTGGCGTATGAGAAACCCATGTTTTTTAAAAGAAACCAAAGTCTGAGAGACACCCTTGTCCAAACAGACACATATAGACTTAAAGATGACATTCAGATGACATTATGGAATACTCCACCAGTGACTGGACACTATCCTTGTGGGTCATGTGTAGCCTGAAAATTTACTAGACACACCAAGACTCTCGAATTAGGCTTACGCACTCCGTGGGAACAAAGGTCACACACAAATTGTAACTCAGAAGCAGTGATCTACCTCATTAAGTGCCCCTGCGAGTTGTGGGCGTGACCAGCCGCAAAGTCAAGATACGGATAAGTGAACATAGAAGCACGATCAGGCGTATGATCACGGCCACTAGACTAACATCGCACTACGTGGAGAAACAGCACAAAGTCACAGATATACGATGGACAATAATTGAGAAAGTCAATGGTACCGGGAACCTGCAGAAGAGACTCCTAGACAGAGAACAGCGCTGGGTGTACCGTTTGAAAACCCATGAGAACGAACTCAATGACGGTATACCTTGGGGCCAATTAAACAGATGCATAGAGCAAAAACTCCTTTCTGGATAGTCATAGAGGCAGTCACGATACAACATGCCTTTTAGCCATGACCATATTTATTGAAAAACGCTATCTTATACCGATACCAGAATCAAGACGAGTCAGTCACATCACGACCAACATGCCCATTTTAGGACAGTGAGCCTTCACTACTCAGGCCACTTCACCTTTATGTGCACAATGATTATCCCCATTCCCGGGATAGATTGATATTATGCTTCATTCAACTATGATAATACCAAAGCCTATAGCAGTAGACTGAATCATCATCATAACAATAGGGACATTCAAGTTCACCGTGGCTGAATTACCTCTTAATACAACTACCAACTTCAGGCGTCCTCATAGAATGGACAATATCCCTCAAGTTCCTCCGCTTTGTTGAAATAAGCACCAACATGAACAGTGCACATATTTTATTTTAATTAGGCATCCTACCTTCGTGAGTGCACACGGGAACTAATACCATTCCCAATTTTAGTACCACTCCATGAGCACATCACTCTTTGAACTACTTTGCAATCCTCTAAAAAACTACAACCCCCATGACAATTATTCCAAAATGTCAAGAACGTCTGGACGCTATACGTCACTACCTTCGGACTCTGGGGGCGTGGCACACATAGCCCATGTTCATTGCACTAACACCATTCCTTTCAAATTCAATTATACATCCCACTATCATGGGTGCACTCGGGGACTATCTCCACGCCACCTAGCACCCATAGAATTCAAGTACCATACCACGAGCACCACGCTCGTTTGAACTACCGTTCAATCCTCAATAAACTACAACCCCCAGCATACTAACACCGATCACGTCGAATGCGTCAGCACGCTGTACGTCATTTCCTCCGAGCCTGGGGGCGTTGCTCACAGCTCGAATTTACGGCGCTTACACTATACTTAAGCACATTACCGGCGTCTCTGGTTGCTCAAAGCCGAGGACCAGAACCAGAATAGGTAGCATGCCGGGTGACTGCTCTTATTGAAGTAAGTATGATTATAGAGACAGTATGCGTGAGATGTATGTGTGCCTGCCTTATTCGTACTCACTTTCTTCCATTAAGACTAGATACCTATTTGATGATTTTACGCTATATGGTGCAATTGATATTGATTTCACTTGGTGCACGCTATTTTACAGAGTTCAGACGTCACGCTGATAATGCTAGGATGCGATTAAATTCGCCACTACCACAGAATGCCTGTCACATACAAACCAATATGTTACAGTGATTTGGATCTGAGTGGCACATTGAGGGGAAATTCGTCTAAACAGATGCATGCATTTAATTTAGGCATGCTCACCTTGCGGATTCCACCACACCCCACAGGGGCAGTGAGCATGGCAGCAATTCTGCCTGTGATATTTTACATGGTGTTTGTCCCTGTTTCTCTTTTCAGATGGAGCCTGACAGTTGACACATACTTTTCTTTAAACTTTCCACGGGGAGCAGCTACTCTGCCCCCACTCTCCTGACAGGATAGGGACTTCCCATCCTTTTAACTACACTCACATAGGGGGGGTCACTTTTGCCCTGAAGAAAGTCCTGGACCTTTACGGCCACTCCGGACTGAAACATGTAGGCACTAGGGTCTTAGGACAATAACACTCCAACAAAGACCCGTTTTTTAAATATTTTAATTACCAGGACAGACCCAAGAATAAAGGGAAACCGGGGATCTGCCTGAGGTATTTTATTTAAAACCCCCTTGACTCTTGTATATCAAAACAGCTCCCAACACTGTGGTTGAGCCCACCCTGACTTTTAGGGGTCGGGGTGACCCGATGATGAAGCATGACACCACTAGGGTGTGTGAGGGTAATATAAAGAAAAATAGTTTTTTCCCCACATTCATGGTTGGGTTAGGTACAACCTTTCACTAGAGAGTCCCCTTATTTCCTTTTTTCCCCTCAATTCATTTGGCCCCCATCTTCGGGTACAGCTAGTTCATTAGCACCACCGACCACTGTGTGGTCTATTGGAGTATTTTTTGTGAAATTTGACACATGCATGTCACCAGATGTGATTGTGCGACATCAGGCTGATTATTTGGTATATGATTCCAGGTAGTTGATGTGGCATGTCTTTGGCCAATGGGGGTGGGTGCTGGGGAGGGGGAGTCTTGGGGCTGTTGGCGGTGGGTGTCTGGCACGCATGTTCACTGGCTCCATGACATCTGTTGTTTTTCAGGTGTGGCTCTGGGCTGGGCTCCCTTTTCTGTTGCAGGCTGGCATCCAACTTTGCACCAGGTGTTAGTTTTCTGCTGCTAACGCGCCTTATTGCATGTTTCGTGGTCTTTTCACCGATGTGGCTGGTCATTGAGAATGTTGTGGAGTGGTGTTGTCGCTGCTTTTTGCTCGGGAATGCCTACACTGCATCTCATTAACGATAGTTGCCGGGGTCATCTGTGGAAATGTTTTTTTGCGGTTGCTATCGCAGGTAAACTGGTGCTATGGGCTGTTAGCACCCGCTTGTGAATGGGGTGATACATTTATCGTGAGTTTGGCTGCGCTAAAGTGCAGTTAACTCGGCGATAGCTCCTTGAGAATATGGCCCTGTATGCACTAAGCACGTGCATACAGATTGTGGAACCCGAGCTCAAGGCATGACTTGGCAGAACCTACCTACCTGCCAAGATAGGCTACCTGAATGGCTTACCTAGATTCTCACCCTCAGTCCCTGGCTGTCCTGGAGTTTGTTGCCGGGAACTTGACAGCATGGGACATGTTTCCAGACTGAGAAGAGTGGCTCCACCGCTTACACTGATGCAGGTGAATGTTGCTCTTTACACATTCCTTTTTGAGTATGGTTTCAGGACCCGACTGATAATAAGATAGGTTACAAACGAGACAGATAGAGAGACAAAGAGAGCTGAAAGACAGAGCGAGATACACATATAGTATTGCAGTTTGAACGAAGAGATGAACGCTCCTCTGCAGAGCATCGTGCTCAGTCTGGAGCAAAGGGGTGTGTTCCTGAAGGGTAATAATTAGGGGTGGGCGGAATTTGCGAAATCCACTTTCGCAAATTATCGCGAAAATGTTAAAAATTATCGCAAACACGCGGAAATATCGCGAAGATGCAGAAGTTTTTTTCCCGCATGTTCGCGAGATTTTCTGCATGGTTGCGGCTCGCCAACTTACCCACGCATGCCGTCACTGCGGGCGCGATCTGACGCGAGACAGTGCAAATGGCTAAAAACAATACAACATCTCATGGAGAACGCGACCGGATCAAGAAAACTTGTCGGCGATCGCAGGGATTCAGGTAAGGCGATCGCGCGCACGCGAGAATGTATTATTTTACAGCGCGAGCAAGAAACAAATTATCGCCAAGCTGCGGATTGCGGAAATTTTGAAATTTTCGCGCTTTCCGCGGAACGCGAAAATGTCAAATTATCGCAATTTCCGCGAACGGAACGAAATATTAGCCCAGGCCTAGTAATAATGCTCAAGCTGTGGGTCTACAGCAAGTTGCTGCAGTGCAGAGAAACTGGGAGATAAAGATACAGTAATCTCTTGCAATGCATTTCTGCTTTTTCGACACCTGCAGGGAATGCACAGGTACTATAGTTTCTGTTTGTTAGATTTGGGGGTCTCTAGTTTGCAGAGGTAGGTACCTTTGACCAAATAGGGGCCCTTTCGTCTAGTCAGGGAAAGGGGGGTACACTCCTAAAATAACACCTGCTCACCCCCTTGGTAGCTTGGCACGAGCAGATAGGCCTATCTCAGAGGCAGTGTGTAAAGCATTTGTGAACACATATAGTAACCCAGTGGCAACACTACAGATGGACACCACACAACTTGTAGTATAAAAATAAGTATTCTTTATATAGTTTTAACACAAGACCATAAACGACAAAAATCCACAATACTGTATTTAAAATGGTAGAATTAGCTTAGTTCTCTTTAGATGTTAAAATGCGACACTTTGAGTTCAATGCACCTTTGGATGCGTAACGCTATACAATGAAAGTGTTGCAGGGAAAGTGATGCATCGGTTCCTTACACGCAGGAACGGTGATGCGTCGGTTTCTTACTGCGATCCCATGGCGGTGCGGCCCTCAACGCCGCGATGCGTTGAAGATCCGGTGCAATGAAACAAAGATGGCATCTTCTTCTTGATGCGACACGATGCGTGCACGCCCGAAGGCTGTGCGGTGACTCAACGATTCTTCTGAGCCGCGACAGGCCCTGCAACACACTTCTCCGGTGATGCGAGATGCTACGGTGATGCGATGCGACAGCTGCAGCAGCGACACCCTTCTTCAGTAATGCGACGACAGCGGCTACGGCGGCAACACTCTTCTCCGGTGATGCGAGACGCTTCTGTGATGCGATGAGACAGCTGCAATGGTGACACCCTTCTTGAGTGATGCGATGACAGCAGTGGCGACAAGCTTCTTCTTCGTGAGTCGCGCTTCCAGCTCCTTGCGACACACAGTCCCTCAGAAAGCCCAACACAAATGCAAGCACTTCCAAAGAACTCTTGGGGAGCTGGTGGTTGAAGTCTGTTGTCCCTGAGACTTCAGCAGGAGGCAAGCTCTTTCTCAAGCCCTTGGAGATCCTTCACAAGTTGAATAAAGTACACAGAAAGTTCCTTTCTCCTCTCTTTGGCAGTCAGGCAACTACTGCAGGCCAATCCCTCAAGCTTAGGGATAGTCTCTCCTCAGTCTCTCAGTTTCTTCTCCTCAGCAAAGGTTGCTTCTTGTTTCCCAAAAGTGATATAAAATTCTGAGGTATGAGGTCTGGGTCCCCCTTTTTACACACAGTTTCTCTATGTTCTCTGAAGCAGAGAGGCCTTTGCCTAGTCCAAACCAGTTCTGGTCAGTCCTGGTGCACTTTGTTGACAATACTCCTTCTTTCCTTTCACAGTGCAGGCCAGGGACTTCAGATGCACCACAGGAGGTGGATCCAGCATTGTGGAGGGAAGGCACAGCCCTATTCAAGTCCCAGGTGCAAGTCCTCCCACCCATCTACATGCAGATTTCTCTATTCAGCCCTGTGCTGACTCACCCTGTCTCCTGGAATCCCCCAGCCCCCAGCCCCTGTCACTCAAACTCCAGACTCAAACTCCAGACAAGCAATACACAACCTAGCAGAGGCAAACTTGGATGGTTAGACAAGAAAATACCTACTTTCTAAAAGTGGTATTTTCAAACACAGAATCTTTAAACCAACTTCACAAAAGATGCATTTTATCATTCTGAGTTCAGGCATACTAAACTCGAATTTCTACCTAGTTCCCTGAGTCAGTTAGAATTATAAGATGTAATAATCAAACTGCCCATTCCGGCCTATGGGGAACAGATAGCCTTGCAATAGTGAAAAACGAAAATGGCTGTAATTTGTAATAGTGGCCTATCTAGGTAAGCGGAATTTTTTTAAAGATCTGGTTTGACAGCACAACTATCATGATGACATATTTCTACCAATTCTTTAAATTATGCATAGAGTGGCCAGGGCCTTTGGCTTCACTCCCCCTAGACAAGTACTCTCTCACCTCGTGATATCAGCTAGCATTGCATGATTCCATGTTTCAATACTTTTTCCATAATAATGTATCAAGGAGTTTATTTTAATCATCATACAGTTTTGTTCCTTCTATATGCATTCTACACAAAATAAAAATAAAATGCTACTACTTACCAGCACTAGCAGCACCAGTAGGACTTGGTAAAAAAATTGTGTGTATACAACGCATGCAAATATCATTTATGAACATCCATGTTTACGTTTGTCAGAAAATTAAAACCAGGGCTTTTAGCTTTTTCAATGCTTGTAAGGATATATATATAGAGAGAGTCCAACTCCCACTCTGTTAAGAACAGGTCTGACACAGCTCGATGACAAAGAAAAGACTTTAAGGCCAGACTGACAAGTGCATGGCATGGAAATGTTGTGGTGGTGAAACACTGGGCAGACGCGTTTCAGCCTTGCGGCTTTCCTCAATGCCAGTTCCACCTTAGCGAAGATGTTCCAACTGGGGGCCAGTCTAAATCAAGAAAGGTCCACTCCCATTTGAGTAAGTTATTAGCCCTTCCTCCATGGTCGCATGTCTGCACTGCTCCCAAAGCTGTTCCATGCCAGGTTTTGTGTGTCCCGTAGCGAGTGAGAATTAAGTAATTTCAACACTCGTACCTGCTGTGGCGTCCCAATCCTGCTGGCTACGGTTTTCACACTCACGTGGCAGCCTTCAATAGGAGATAATGATGGTAAGTCTCTGTTTTGTCACTTTCTTCGCAGTGGAATACTTCTTCCTCTCTCCCCATACAGCAATGTAATCTTAATGAATATCTTATCCGGCTGGGAGAGCGACGGCCTGTATTTTCGTACCACATCCAAAGAATGCAAGCCAGGCACGTTGCTCCAGACCGAGAGGGCGTGCCGGTGATTGGTGCTTGCTAATGGGTAACACATAGAGTCCAAATCCCACTTTGTTAAGGACAGGTCCGACACAGCTCGATGACAAAGAAAAGACTGTAATGCCAGAATGTGAAAACCGTAGCCAGCAGGATTGGGACGCCACAGGGCGCACAAGTGTTGAAACTACTTAATTCTCACTCGCTACAGGACGCACAAAACCTGTGCGTCCTGTAGTGAGTGAGAATGAAGTAATTTCAACACTCGTACGCCCTGTGGCGTCCCAATCCTGCTGGCTATGGTTTTCGCACTCACGCGGCAGCGTTCAACGGGAGACAATGATGCTATGTCTCTGTTTTGTCACCTTCTTCGCAGTGGAATACGTTCTACTGGCTTATTGGTAAGTGCAACCTCGTTGGGTAAATGTATAGTGCATCTCCTACACTATAGTGGCATAAAGGATGCCAAGGAAATGTCTTCAGTGACCTTCTGTGTCTTTAACTTTGTCAGTGTGATTGTTCCTCGAGTGTCTTCATCAGATACATTTGCATGATGGAACTGCAGAGTAAACACACTTGGATGATTTGTATTCTACAGAACTAAGAGCTTCTTTGATTGGTGGAACTGCAACTGTCTTCCTAAGAATAAAGACCCTGTCTCCTAAATTGGTGGAGGCCTTTTAGTAAGCCATCCATCATCCAGGGAAAAGGGTGGGATGACGTTGCAAAGCACAAATATATATGGTGCAGGGCGAAATGGGCAGGGTTTCTAAGCCTGTTTACATACTTCACGGTTTTAAACGTTTAGAACATGATCCCTGCTCTCAGCAGCAGATGACAAGAAAGAACTCCAGCCTTTTATTTATTTATTTTTAAATAGAAGAGAGGGGCTCTGTGGCCCCCTCTCACAGATGATTTTGGCCCCGGGACCCAACCTTTTATTTTATTTTTTTAAATTGAGGAGGGAGGACTCAAGGATCCCATTCTTTGGCCTTACTTCAATGGGGGAGAGGGGCTGGGACATAGCAGGAGCAGGTCCGGGGGTGGTGGTCCCCAGGGCCATATATGACTCCAGCAGAGGGGTGGGCACGTGCCCCCCTACTTTGATGTAGTTGGGCCTGCTCCGGGGAAGGTGGCAGTCCCCAAGTATAGGAGAAACCCAGGAGAGGGCCGCACGACCTCCTCCCCTTTTAAAAATACAGTTTGGCCCTGTGGAGGTGGAGGTGGTCCATGAGGCCCCCATTACAGAGCAAATGGCTCCAGGGACCCTATCTCCAGGATCCGGCCATTACCAGATGGGGAGGGTCGATGTGCCCCCCCACCTGGCCCGATTTTGGCCTGCAGGGACCCCATCCTCAGGCACCAGGCTTGAATTTAATTTTTTTTAAATAGTTGAGCGGGGCCGCGCTCCCTCCTCCCCCGGACAAGGGAGGCTGAAGCCAAGACCCAAGATGGCTGCCAACACTTTCTAGTTTGAAGTGTTGGCAGCCAATCAGATTTGAGTACAGGGACTGTCAGATCCTCGGACGATCTGAGTCCCTATATATGCAAATTTGGATTTGCTTAATATTTCCAAAACTTTCAAACTGATTTACCCCAAATCAGAAATAGGCACTTCTCTGGACCAATGTCTACCTTTGCGCTAAATTTGGTGTAATTCTGTTCAGCAGTTCTGGCTGTAGTCTTGTCTAAAGCTCCTATGGGAATCAACATGGGAAACGCATATTTTTTGACTGCCCCCTTTCTCTTGGCTTGATGGATCACCCCAACATTTTCCAAGCACCAAAGATACAGGCAAGTCCAAAAAACGTTTTCTTGTGTAAACTAGGTGCTAGCTATAACTCCCTACTGGTAACAGTTGCATGTAGGTAGTTTTTGTTAGTATACAGTTTCCGTGACTTGGTTATAACTTTGATGTCGTTTGACCAATCTTCATGACATTTTCCCAAAAAAGCATCACGGTGATTACTGTTGTTATGGAAAGTTTGGGGGTGATCCATGCAGTGGGGACTGAGAATTGGGGCGCGAACTAAGGTTGAGTTTGTAATGTTAATTCCCATAGGAACCTTGAGCAACACTTACAGCCTGAACCACTGAACGGACTCACACCAAATTTGCAAGGAGGTAGATGTTGGTTTAAGGAAGTGCCTATTGCTTATTTGGTGTGAATCCGCTCAGTAGTTGTTGAGAAATTTAAGTTTGAAGGTATAGGGATATCTCTGACCCCACAATGCACTGCTTATGACGTCACATATTACTCACTCAAAACATGGTCAGTGACATCACTGATGACATCGCTCATGAAATCTCAAATGACATCACTGATGACCTAAACTGAAGACATCATTAGCAGATTCTCTGAGCTGAGCGACCCACTCACACCCCAATATAACCTTTAATGCACCCAGTCCAACCTCCACACTATCATTCTCAAAGCCATTGACACATCCATACGGTACTTACACACCCAGGCCCCGATTCACAGAACTAACTTAAGACATTAAACTTACTACCATTTTGGTATTCACACAATGCACTTACTAATTCTGGTATTCACAGAATGCACTTACTACTTTTGGCATTCACAGAATGAACTTACTACTTTTGGTATTCACAGAATGGACTTACTACTACTAACTTTACGTCCGCACTCGGGCTGGAATTTCCGCTCCCGGAGCGGGATTCTCCACCTACGGCCCGGAATCTCCGATTCTAGGCCGGAATACACGAACTGTGGCCATTGATCATTTTAGCCAAGGGTAAACACCTGTCCAAGTGCCTACCATCCCCCACCATGCATCAGCTGACACACTGCAGCCAACCCTAGCCCTGCAGCATATATAAATGCAGAGCAGACACACACAAACCCTTTCAACGTGTCACTGAATGTGTTTGTTGCACTACCCCTTGCAATGCAGCAAAACTACTTGAGGAGGAGGAGGAGAGCAGAGAGGATCTTCAGACAGAGGATCAACCTATTTGGAATGTCCAGCCAAGATGTAAGCGCCAGGTACCGTTTCCCTCCAGAAATCATCTAGGATATGGTATGTGAGTGGGAGCAGGAACTTGACTCTGTGACCTGCTGCTCACCTACAATACCAGCATATATCAAGATCCTTTCTGCTCTCCATTTCTTTGCCACTGGGTCTTTCCAAAGGGTCTCCAGTGACCATGTGTGAATTTCCCAGCCAAGCCAGTCGCTGTGCCTGCATTAGGTACTGAGATGCATCACTGCTAGAGCCCACAACCACATACAAATGCCACATACACTGGCCATGAGACAACGGGCAGCAAGAGATTTCTATCTCCTTGCACAATTCCCACGTGTGCTGGGTGCAATTGATTTTACCCATGTGGCCCTTCAGCCACCCCGCCGCATTGCACACATCTTCTGCAACAGACACCGATGGTATTCCATCAATGTGCAAGCTGTCTGTGATGGCAGTGGGAGGTTCATTAATGTGCATGCAGTTTTCCCAGGCAGTACCCATGACAGCTTCATATTCCGCATGTCAGCTCTTGCCCGGCAGATGGCTGCGGGAGAATTTGGCAACATGTGGTTACTGGGTAAGAACCAAGCACTAAAAACGAGGTAAATGTGTTATTGAAATGTCTGAATGCCCCCCAACATTAACCATTGTACAATAAGAATCATAAAGCTACATACATGGCCCAACAGACACTGCATGTACTAAAGTATAGATCATGTCCTGTGCAAATCAAAGAGGGAAATGTAACCAATTGCCCCATTTTCACTCCTCAGGCGACACTGGGTATGCACTCTCCCCACATCTCCTCACCCCTTACAGGTGTGCAAACACTGTACCTCAGCGTAGGTACAATAGGGCACAAATATGGACTTGAGCCATCATAGAGGGCACTTTTGGTCTGCTGTACTCCCCAGAAGTTGTGTGCAAGATTATATTAGCCTGTTATGTTTTGCACAACATTGCTTTAACGCATGGCTTACACATACCTCTGGAACCTCAGCTAGCTCTGAATCTGGGCAACCGAGCCATTGCACATAACCGAGGTCAGGGCATGCAAGTCCGTAACCAGCTCGTTGCCATTGTTTTTCACATGAGCAACCTGTAGTGTCATGGACAAAATTTGGTTTGCTGTCTGTTGTCAATGATGAAACTTGGATATACACGACTGTATCAATAAATTCCATCCTGAGACGACTATGCAAGCCACACTAACTGCATGTAAATCACAGCTGCTGACAGTAGTCAAAAGGTGGAGCGTGCCTCAGGTCATGTGCTCATGTCAGCAATCAGTGTAGTGGATGTCCCAAAAAACAACTATTCACGCAGATGACAAACGATACATGTCCTAAGAGACCTACCTGGACCTTATGAGGATGGGTCACTTAATCACAAAAGGCCATAACTATTGCATACTCAGGCCTGTGCCCTCCACAGATTTGACTCACCCACAAATGATGGGCCCAGAACGTGAGTGATGATGTCATGGGTGAATCAGGCACCACATGTCTGTTATATATTCACACTGCTCCACCCCAATGTTACATAGCACATCACACAACTCTGGTAATGAGCACTCAATATGGACTACATGTACCATAATGCAAAGTACGAGAAAATGAAACTGGGGTTTGATGTTGTGTCAGCCCCCCCTGTCCATGCAGAAATGTCATTAAATGGTCTGTTCCCCCTTTTGTTACATATTCATGATTCTCACCTGCACTGCCATTTCAGTTTTTTCCACAACAGAACAGTAGGATGGCAGTGGATTCGATTACTGATTGTGGATGGATCAGGATGAATACAAAATAGCTGCCAACTATTTCCTGAGATGTATTTCCTGCCTCCCACTTCCTGTAAAACATTTCCTGTATGAAATAATGTGTTCCGGGTCATTTTCGTAGTTTACGGCCTGAAAACGCAATTTCTGATTCCGGAGCGTAATGCATGTGTGTGGACCCACCACTCTAGAACCGGAACCTACGCTTTCGGGCCGTAATCTCCGAAAATGACCCAGAACACATTATTTCATACAGGCAATGTTATACAGGAAGTGGAAGACAGGAAATACATCACAGGAAGTTGTTGACAGCCATTTTGTGTTCATTCTGAGTCCTTCTCTATCACAGATCAGATCCTCTGACATCCTGCTGCTCTCATCTTACTTATTTCCCCAAAATGGCTGAGGGTTATGAAGAGAAAGCACCCCCTTTCACTGAAAGGGAATTAGACATCTTAGCTGAGGGCGTGCTGTCCAAATATCCTCAGCTATATGGGGACCCAGAACACCAGCTGAGCAATGCAGCCCGGGCCAGGCTATGGGCCAACATTAGGGAGCGCTGCAGTGCAGTGGGAGTCCACACCAGGAGTGCTAGGGCATGCCGCAAGCGCTGGGAGGACCTAAAACGTCGATTCCGGAACAAGGCTGAGGAGCTGGTGGGCCTGTCTTCCCAGCCCCATGTGTATCGTCCTCGCCTCTCCCCACTTTACAGGAGGGTCCTGCGAACGGATCTCTGACATATTATCGACAGACACATTATCGAACTACACAAATATCGCATCAAATATATCGACATCAAAAATATCGACATTGTATACTTATTTAAAAAACTACACTAATATCGACACTACAATATCGTAATACAATTATATCGATCACACAAAAATCGCACACATAAATATCGCAATACTAAATATCGACATGAGTAAATAAATATAACACATGTCACAAATATCGATAACCAAAATATAGACATCAATAATATCGTTTTTTTTAAATATATCGACAATTCTAATACTAATAAAACCAATACTTTAAACAACATAAAGACAATATTTTCCGAAAACATACATTTTCTAATCAGATTCTACTTAAACATAAACATAACATTTATAGCGATCTCAATATTTAACAACATAATAAAAAAACACTGAAATAATTATCACATTTGCATTTCGAACACATTTAAAAAAATTACTACACATTATAAACAATCTTTTTATATATAATGATTTAAAACTCTCCTCCTTTAAAACTAAATATACTGTTACTTAGCATTTTCCATAAAAGGAAACCAATTAACTAAAAAAAATTCAAACCATCCAATAGAAAGGCCACATACAGAAAACAACCAATAACATTCAAGAAACAATTTAAAACCACTATATAAACCAATTAAAACAGGTCTTCTACTGTGCCTTAAACCAAAGCATTGAACGAAGAAGAAACTCTGCTAAACAGAAGAAACCTACATCCTACTACTATTCTAAAAACGTAAGTAAATATTCTTTTCTAACTAAACTGCCAAATTAAACTAAAACACTAATTTATCTTTACTCAAATAAAAAACTAACTTATATATTCCATCTCTTTATGTTTCCACTACAGATATTACTCCAAACAGCTAAAGAAAATATTGAAGATTGCCAGAAAAGACTCACTAAAAAGTAAGTATACTATCAAAATACTTTATAAAATATTAATTAAATCCTACTCAAACCCCAAAACATCCTAAACCCCTAAACAAATCCATGTTCTCTTTTTTAAGTTTTAAAAAACCTGTATAAATTAACACCTATAGTCTATACCACTGGCCATGAGGGAAGGCTCTGTTTGCTTAGGGAGAGGTTGGACTACTGCATCTTATTTATTAGGGAGGAGGGGCACATAGTAAGAGGGGTAGGGGACGGGGGTACATTGACATGTGGTGGGGGGGGGGGTAGAGAACTGGGTGGGAAGTTTGTTCCTTCTCCTGAATAATTTGTCTTGATGAATAATGTGTGGTACTGCCGGGACAGGTGAAGGCGGGGGAATGTTTTTTGAGTTGTTGATTTGTAAAACAATAAAATACGTTTCAACAAAAAAAATATAGTCTATACCAAACAGCAATACCACCCCACTTAAAAAACTAAACCAACCAAAACAATATATGTTCTTTAACTTTCAGAGACTACATCAACTAAACAGCATTTTGTCTACAAACAATATCTTCATTCAAATACAACCAAAAACACTTGGTAAGTATATATAAAAAAAATGCTTTTTTGCTATTTTCATTTAAATATATAAAGTACTATTGCATATATTTTCATATACATTTTTTCCAGATTTCTAACACATCACGATGACAGAAGAAGCTCAATTTATAACTTCGCAGAAAGGAAAATTCCTATTGTGTTACATGGGTTACACATACACCCAAGAAAAGCAGACGGACCGAAAAGTGAACTGGAAGTGTTCTAAATATTATTCTAACAAATGCTACGGACGAGCAACAACAAGAGAAACAACTGTACTATATACAAGAGAGCATAACCATCCACCCAATCTCTCTGAAATAGAAGACAGATCAACCCTTGAAAATATCAAAGAATTAAGCACTGGTTCACAAACTGCTACAAGTGTAATCCTAAAAGAACTATTACCTAGAGTGCCCAAAGAAGCAAGAGGCCAATTACCATCAATTGCTTCTATAAAAAGAACTATTGCTAGGACCAAAAAAGCAACCACGACAACTATACCATCCCCTAAAACTTTTCAAGAGATCATCATTCCACCAGAATTAACTATCACCCACAATAATGAACCTTTTATTTTTTTTGATAACAAAAGCACAGAAAAAAGAATCATAATGTTTGCTACTGCAAACAATATAACTAAACTGCAACAATGCCAAACATGGATGATGGATGGCACCTTTACAATATGCCCAAAACCATTCTACCAGCTTTACACAATACACGGTCAATATCACAACACTTCCATACCTTTAATTTATGCACTATTACCTAACAAACAAAACACAACATATAATGAAATGCTAGGAAAACTAAAACAAGAATCAAATGATTTTTACCCTCAAAGGATTATCATAGACTTTGAGCAAGCCATGATAAATTGCATTCTAAAACTGTACCCCCATACATCTATCCAAGGATGTTACTTCCATCTAAACCAATGTATATGGAGACATTTACAAAAATCTTCACTAAGGTGCCAATTACGATCCTGTAAAAACTGGGTACGAACCGTCGGACGGAGCATATTCTCCGTCCGACCCTACCCGGTCGTCAAAATTTACAAACATGGAATTACGATTCGCACGGGAACACCATTTCCGTACGAATCGTAAAAAACCCCGACCGAACAAAATAAACCTACAAATGCGATCCGGGAAAGCGCCGACCTGACGTCGGGACGCTCGCAGCCTGCCATTCACGAACCAGGAATTACGATTCGCACCGACGTCATCCCGCACGGTGAATATTTTCCGGCTGCCAAAAACTGCCGGGAAATCAGGACGACACGAACAAGGACTACCAGTACGCGACGGACAGACAGGACGACGCAAACAAGGAGGACCAGTACGCGACGGACAGACAGGACGACGCGAACAAGGAGTACCAGTACGCGACGGACAGACAGGACGACGCGATCAAGGAGGACCAGTACGCAACGGACAGACAGGACGACGCGAACAAGGAGGACCCGTACGCGACGGACAGACATGGACCCGAACCTACGTGTCATCCCGGCCCTCATAGCAGTCGACCTCCTCTACAGGTTCCGACGCAGACGCCGCAGAAGGTCAGAACAACTAAGGGAGGGGGGAAAGTGGGGGGGGTGGGGGTGGCAGGACCAGGGCAGGCCACAAACCCCCGACCAAAGTCACACAGCACACATGCCCTGGACATACCTGACTCCCATGCCCTGGTCACTACGAGGGGGTGGGGGCGTGTCCAGCTAAGCCAGCGACCGCCACAACGGAAGTCCGTCACGACGCGAACCGGCAACACAACCAGACAGGTACGTCCCGTACCCACACCTAAAGAGCGTGGGTACGAGTCGTACCACGCCCACACCCACGTCACCCCAACAATGGCGGGACGGCTCGTACCCACATGGCAAAGGCCTGGGTACGGCCCGCACAAGCATCACATAGCATGGGGACGGATATGTATGGACCCTACCCCCACCCCGTATGCATGGAGCGTACCCCCACCCCAACAGTGTGAGTATGACCCGTACCCACACCCGCGTACGTATGGAGCGTACCCCCACCCCAACAGTGTAAGTACGACACGTACCCCCACCCGCGGACGTATGGAGCGTACCCCCACCCCAACAGTGTAAGTAAGACACGTACCCTCAACCGCGTACGTATGGAGCGTACCCCCACCCCAACAGTGTAAGTATGACCCGTACCCACACCCGCGTACGTATGGAGCGTACCCCCACCCCAACAGTGTAAGTACGACCCGTACCCACACCCGCGTACGTATGGAGCGTACCCCCACCCCAACAGTGTAAGTACGACCCGTACCCCCACCCACGTACGTATGGAGCGTACCCCCACCCCAACAGTGTAAGTACGACACATACCCCCACCCACGTACGTATGGAGCGTACCCCCACCCCAACAGTGTAAGTAAGACACGTACCCTCACCTCGAATGCATGGAGCGTAGCCCCACCCCAAATGTGTAAGTACGACCCGTACCCCCACCCACGTACGTATGGAGCGTAGCCCTACCCCAACAGTGTAAGTACGACACGTACCCCCACCTCGAATGCATGGAGCGTACCCACATCCGTGTATGTCATGAGCGTACATATTGTGAAATTGGAGAGGTGGGTGCAGAGTCCTCCCAGCAGTGCCCAGAGGCAGGAGGGGTGTGTGCAGAGTCCTCCCAGCAGTGCCCAGAGGCAGGAGGGGTGTGTGCAGAGTCCTCCCAGCAGTGCCCTGAGACAGGAGGGGTGGGTGCAGAGTCCTCCCAGCAGTGCCCTGAGACAGGAGGGGTGGGTGCAGAGTCCTCCCAGCAGTGCCCTGAGACAGGTGGGGTGGGTGCAGAGTCCTCCCAGCAGTGCCCAGAGACAGGAGGGGTGGGGGCCTATCACTCCCAGCAGTGCCCAGACACAGGAGGGGTGTGTGCAGAGTCCTCCCAGCAGTGCCCAGAGGCAGGAGGGGTGTGTGCAGAGTCCTCCCAGCAGTGCCCAGAGGCAGGAGGGGTGTGTGCAGAGTCCTCCCAGCAGTGCCCTGAGACAGGAGGGGTGGGTGCAGAGTCCTCCCAGCAGTGCCCTGAGACAGGAGGGGTGGGTGCAGAGTCCTCCCAGCAGTGCCCTGAGACAGGAGGGGTGGGTGCAGAGTCCTCCCAGCAGTGCCCTGAGACAGGAGGGGTGGGTGCAGAGTCCTCCCAGCAGTGCCCTGAGACAGGAGGGGTGTGTGCAGAGTCCTCCCAGCAGTGCCCAGAGACAGGAGGGGTGGGTGCCTAACACTCCCAGCAGTGCCCAGAGACAGGAGGGGTGGGTGCCTAACACTCCCAGCAGTGCCCAGAGACAGGAGGGGTGGGGGCAGAGTCCTCCCAGCAGTGCCCTGAGACAGGAGGGGTGGGTGCAGAGTCCTCCCAGCAGTGCCCATGGAACGCAAAGGGTGGAGTAGTCACAGATACCATGCCCACAAATGTCAGTCAGGTGCACAAAGACCCTGCAGTACATGTACCACATGTGTGCGAGGCTGGGAGTATACGCATGCATAGCGCAGAAAAGAAAACATGTACACATGAAGTCATGTCAATAGGCCACATACACAAGTACAATGACTACCAAGGATGCCACGAATGATGCAGGTGGAGACCTCGCTCAGCATGCATGTGCAAAGGTGAAGGACTACGTCACACACCCAGCTAATGGACACACAGCTCTGTGCCAAAGTCAGGGGACACCCTGCAGGGAAGAAGTCAGGGTACACAGAGGAAGGAATACACCTTGGGACAATTGCAACATGCAGCAACTGCTTACATGAATGGAGAAAGGTAGCTAACACCGTGTGATGGCACACAGATCCCAGGGTCCCCCCTATGAGCAGCACACTACTACATTTCCCACACACCCAACACATGACCAACACCCACAACCATGTAGCAGCCCCACCAACAGCAATGCCAGCAATGCAGGAGTGTTCCAAGGGCAAAAAATAAATAGCTTTATTCAGCATGAGCAAAAAACTAGTATGACGTAAGTCCAATATTAACAAAGGCCATAGGGCAGTCCAGGAGTCCCAGCTGGATGGGGGACACAGTGGGATGCGTGTCCCCTAGCTTGCCTGCACAGTTACAATCCGTTGTCTTCCACAGGGGTCAGGGCATCATGTGGGGGGGAAGAAACAGGCACCGCAGGGACAGGAGGGTGAAGGGTAGGCGTCGTGGGTGCAGGGATGGAGGACTCCACCACAGGGGGTGGGGCAGGGCCAAAGGCGGAGGCCAGGATCTCGCTGCACACCTTAGCAAGGTCCTCCAGGGACTCCCCTGCATCCGAAGGAACCACAGGCCCCAAGGAGGGGGGGGGGCAGAGGGATGGGTCGCAGCGCCACTGGGGGAGGGTGTGGACAGGGGGGGGACTCAACCACCCTGACCGAGGACTTCCTTGACCGCTTGCATGGTGGCGTCACTGTGGGGCTCAGGGACAGAGCGGCCATGAAGGAGTCTTTGGGGGAGATGTGGCCAGGAGAGCTGAGGGGAGGGGATTTGGAGGGAGTGGATTGGGTGGAATGCGGACTCCCACTCTGGCTGCGTGTTACACATTTGCCCCCCGACCCAGTGGTTGTGCCTACTGCACCCTGTGTGTGCGTGTCAGGAGGTGTGCGGCGGACCTTCCCTGCTGGTGTGGTGCCTGTGTCTGTTGTGGTGGGTGCATGCTTACGTCTGGGTGTATGTGGGACAGGCATGGGAGTGGGAATTGTGGAAGGAGCAGGGGTAGGGGGTGGGACGTAGCGCTGCAGGAGACCCACTGCTGCAGTCAGTGTGGAGTCTATGGACCTCAGCAAGTTGCGTTGGTCAGCCTGCGATGAATGAATGCCCTCCAAGTATGCCTCCATGTTGTTGAGGACCTGGCTGTGGCCATGGAGGACATTAAGGATCGCAGTCTGACCAATCTGCAACTGCCGCTGGATGTCCACAGACTCAGCATTGGCGGCAGCAGTGGAGACAGGGGCAGGGGGTGCGGTGCCTGGCAGAAAGGAGACATGTGGTGACCGGGCACGTTGGGAAGGGACACGAGCACGTGGGAGGCGGCTGATGCCAATGGAGGGGGCGGTGCCAGATGTAGGGCTGCTGTCAGATGGTGGTGCAGCCACCGCCCACTCGGAGAGATCATCCTCGGACCCGTCAGCTTCATACTCTGTTGTGCCAGTCGACAGGTCCCCGGGTTCACTCTCCTCCGCATCAGTCCCACTCGAAGTGCCAGCCCCGATGTCACCGATGACAGGTCTTGACATGTAGGCCATGCCCGCCCCACCCACCCCCTACATGAGACAAATCTGTGGAGACACAGGAAGCACTTACATCTCTTAGTCAGGGTGAAATACACATGGGATGCAACAATTCAAGATTGCACACCAAATACCCAAGGTGCGCCTGTCCTAATAATAATCTACAAATGGGCATCATCAGATGATTGCAACAAGACACACAGGCAATGGCCACCGTGAGTATGTACTTTGAAAATCAGGTCAGGCTGGACAGTGGACACTTGTAATACATCTCACGTGAAGAAATATGGTGGCAGGGGACAATGGCACAGAGCACAACCTATGCTGTAGACACAGAGATTGTCGACATTCTCGGATTACACACATGATACCTAGGAAAAGATGCCCCTGGGGACAGTAGTGGCCACACAACTCCATGCTCCTGAATGGGAATGACTGCAACACACGCTAACATCCCTGCACTATGCCTAACGCACACTCATGCACATCATGTCACAGGCCACCACATGGGACATGCCTGCTGGAAGGCCTGGCACTCGAGAGATTAACTCCCATGTCTGGACTCAGCATTAGTGCCAACTGACATGGAACCCACAAGTCCAGAACTGGACAGGGCACAGGCAAGGTCACAAAACCTGTTACACACCACCCCCACACATGATGCTGCAGGCATTGTACACTTGGAGAAGGTGTCAGGCTACATAACCTTGTGATGGAGTGACTACACACAGACCAGGGAACACATTGCAAGGAGGGGAAGGGAGGCAGGAGAGCACTGCAATACTGTGGGGAACAGGATCTGCATAGCACCATAAACCCTGGAAGTGTATCCATGGAACAGTGCACTTACAAATGCTGGTGAAACACAACGAACACACACATGTACCTACCCCCTTCCGGCTGCTGCATGTCCTGTAGACGCCTGTCCAAGTCAGGAAAGACCACCGCCAGCACACGTTTCTGGATGTGGGAGAGACGGCGGCGCCCGCGGTTCTTGTGGCTCTCAGGTGAGTCCCCAAGCAGGACCTGTGCGATCCTCCGCATCCCGCACCGGATATCCTGCCAGCGTTTCCTCACCTGGGACAGGTGCCGCCTCCGACCATCCGCACTCCTCACGGCGCTGACGGCGTCCAGCCATATCTGCTCCTTGGCAGAGGCGTCTACCTGTGAGGATGAACAAGTGACACCACATCAATACACCTTGCACATGTCACGGGGACACAGATTAGAACACATTTGCTGTTCACAACAAGGCATAGTGTGCATCCAACGCATTGCACCTTTGTCATAGGGACATGATCCTGTGGGGGGAGGCCAAAAGCAGTACGTGCCATTGAAAGGACACAGGTGGAATGAGGGCAACTACACAATCAATGATCCAGGCTCACACTGTGCATTACACCCACCCCTCCTGTCTCAGGGCACTGCTGGGAGTGATAGGCCCCCACCCCTCTTGTCTCAGGGCACTGCTGGGAGTGATAGGCCCCCACCCCTCCTGTCTCAGGGCACTGCTGGGAGTGATAGGCCCCCACCCCTCCTGTCTCAGGGCACTGCTGGGAGTGATAGGCCCCCACCCCTCCTGTCTCAGGGCACTGCCGGGAGTGATAGGCCCCCACCCCTCCTGTCTCAGGGCACTGCCGGGAGTGATAGGCCCCCACCCCTCCTGTCTCAGGGCACTGCTGGGAGTGATAGGCCCCCACCCCTGCTGTCTCAGGGCACTGCTGGGAGTGATAGGCCCCCACCCCTCCTGTCTCAGGGCACTGCCGGGAGTGATAGGCCCCCACCCCTCCTGTCTCTGGGCACTGCCAGGAGTGATAGGCCCCCACCCCTCCTGTCTCAGGGCACTGCCGGGAGTGATAGGCCCCCACCCCTCCTGTCTCAGGGCACTGCTGGGAGTGATAGGCCCCCACCCCTCCTGTCTCAGGGCACTGCTGGGAGTGATAGGCCCCCACCCCTCCTGTCTCAGGGCACTGCTGGGAGTGATAGGCCCCCACCCCTGGGAGACACCAGGCATTCCCCCCCCTGGGACCCCCCCTACAGTACATAGCATGTGTGTCACACCTGGACACAATGGCAGAAGTCACAGTCACAAAAAAGGGACACAGTCTGTGCCAGTGGACACTGCACTCACCTGATAACCTGGTCGCCCATACAGCATGGGGTACCGTGGGAGGATCACATCCACCAAAGCCAGGTTCTCCTCCAGGGTGAATGGCTGTGACCTCTCCACAGCCCTTGACATGGTTCCAGGGAATCAGTAGCAGCAGCTGGGTCGTGGAATACAAAGATGTGCAGGCAAGTGCTCCCTCATGGGACCTGGCTGCCTTATATCTGCCTTGCTGGCTCATCTCATGCACAGGAGTACAGAGTGATTGGTCACTCACATTTGCATCCTATGTTTCCTCCAATCCCTTCAAACCTAGCAGTCTGTGGGTTCTCTATCGGTTTTATTCTCCTGCATGATGTCAGCCCCACAAACACATTGCAACAAAGTAGATTATTTCCAACTGACTTCTGCTGTGCACCTTCCAGAACAAATTCAAAATTTGAACTTGGTCTCCATGACAACCAGCATGCATGTAGGCCTTGATACTTGTCCCTCATGTGTCCCCTGTGTAATTTGGAGCTTCACACACAGGTACGGTGCGTTCCGGGGCCCTAGGGCACCCCAAATGCATTGCAACGGGCCGTACACGCGTGCCTACGTTCACTATCAGTATGGGTGTCCTCGCGTATGCGTACTCGTAGTGGTACGGGCCGTACACACGCCTGTACGCTCCCTATCAGTATGGGTGTCCTCGCGTATGCGTACTCGTAGTGGTACGGGCCGTACACACGCCTGTACGCTCCCTATCACTATGGGTGTCCTCGCGTATGCGTACTCGTAGTGGTACGGGCCGTACACACGCCTGTACGCTCACTATCACTATGGGTGTCCTCGCGTATGCGTACACGTAGTGATAGTGAGCGTACAGGCATGTGTACGGACCGTACCACTACGAGTACGCATACGCGAGGACACCCATAGTGATAGGGAGCGTACAGGCGTGTGTACGGCCCGTACCACTACGAGTACGCATACGCGAGGACACCCATAGTGATAGGGAGCGTACAGGCGTGTGTACGGCCCGTACCACTACGAGTACGCATACGCGAGGACACCCATAGTGATAGTGAGCGTACAGGCGTGCGTACGGCCCGTACCACTACGAGTACGCATACGCGAGGACACCCATACTGATAGTGAGCGTACAGGCGTGCGTACGGCCCGTACCACTACGAGTACGCATACGCGAGGACACCCATACTGATAGTGAGCGTACAGGCGTGTGTACGGCCCGTACCACTATGGGTGTTCTTGCGTATGCGTACTCGTAGTGGTACGGGCCGTACACATTCCTGTACGCTCACCATCACAATGGGTACACATAAGGCAGCACTCCCATAGTGATATCGGAACGTACACAGGCCCTCTTAGCAGCAGTATGGCGGTTTTCACACATCACAGTGGTGACAGGCGGCACACAGGTAGGGATAGGGCGGACATACTTGTCCATGGATGGACATAACTGTCCATGGATGGACATACTTGTCCATGAATGGACATACTTGTCCATGAATGGACATCAAGGCATCATCTGTGCATTACTACATGTGTGGGGCACAGGTGTGACGGCCTGTGATGTGGAACATTACTCCTGAGTCGAGAAGGCACCAGATGTATGATGAGATGTGTACAGATGTACTGTGTGACGGTGCAATGTGTGCCAGGCATGCCCTTGACTCCTTTGACATGTGTGCATGTCGTACTGCACACTTGGGGTGAGCGTCACTGGCATGGCACGGACACCAACACACGGAAGTGTCCCCTGATGCCCGGTACAGGGCTTACCACACCTGACTTGTCACTACCCACGGTGCACAATGTGACTATGTCATGTATGTGTGGGGGCTTCCCATCAGGTTGATGTTGGAGCACCCTCAAAAGCTGCAGCTGTTGCAGCAACCAACATGTGTCTGTGTGTAGATTGACATTGCACACTGTTCCGCACACCATGCCACATGTGGTATCGGATGTGAGGTGCACATGTATGCATGGGACACGGAGTAGCGTGACAAGGACATGTCTGCATCCTCACAATGAATGTGTGGTGAGTCATGACATGTGCACCTTCATGGCAAGGTGTGTGGGCTGTCCTAGTGTAATGTCATGTGACCTGTGGCTCTAGTGTTCCGCTACCAGTCTCTGCAATCGGCATCCTACTTCTGCTGATGTGTGGGCGTATGTCACTCCTGTCTTGCGTCTGGCTGTTCACTTGCACTGGGACACAGCTATTCCCATGTCATGGCATGGGGAGGTTCTCAATCTCCGTGTGTAGCTGGGTCTTGGTAGGAGTGTCACCTTGCATCCATACGTGTCTTGGGCATGTAGCACATACCTGACTCCCTATGTAGCATATGTGTATTGACAGATTAACATGTGCTCAGTACATATGAATTGTTGTCGTAGTGCACTCACTCTTCCTTGTCACTTCCAAATTACTGCAGAGCGCCGCCTCTTGCCCGACCAATTCCGGACTTGGCTGCCATGCGGGAGAATGACAGCATCCGGTGCTACCGCTTCCCCCAACCGTTGATTGTGGAGTTGATGGCGAGACTGGCACCACACCTGCAACCGCAACACAGGTATCCTACGGCACTGACACCCCAGCTGAAGGTAATGGCTGCCCTACATTTTCTTGCCACGGGTGCCTTTCAATATACCATAGCTCATGTTGGTGGCATGTCCCAGAGCATGTTCTGCCGTGTGCTGCATGATTTCTTAGAGGCCATGTTGATTCACCTGGATGACTTCATCAAGTTCCCAACCCCTGAACAGTTGACTGCGGTCAAGCGTGGATTCTATGCCCTGGGAGGGATGCCCCATGTCATTGGGTCCATAGATGGGACACATGTAGCTTTGGTACCACCACACGCACGAGAGGTGGCGTACCGCAATCGAAAGCACTACCACTCCATCAATGCCCTTGTGGTGTGTCAGTCCAACATGGTGATTTCACATGTCTGTGCTCGTTTTCCAGGGTCAGCACACGATGCCTACATCATGAGGCGTAGCAGGATGCCTGAAATGATGATGCAGCTGCGCAACGAAAGAGCATGTGTTGTTGGTGGGTACAGTCTGTCAGTCCTGTATTTTGAATAGCCTACCAGCACGACCGCTTCACCACTTCTAACGATGTCCATGTGCTTCCCATGTAGGGGACGCTGGCTATCCCAACATGCCATGGCTGCTCACACCTCTCCGCAACCCCATCACGCCGGCCCAGCTCCGCTACAACACCGCCCATGGCCGGACAAGGCGAGTGATAGAGAGGACGTTTGGCCTGCTGAAGAGCCGATTTCGGTGCCTCCACAAGACCGGCGGCGCGCTCCCATATGCCCCTGCGAAGGTCTGCAAAATCTTCATGGTCTGCTGCATGCTGCACAACATGGCAGTTGAGAGAGCTGTGCCACTCATCCTGGATCAACATGACGAGGACCATCCACCCGTGGAGGACGAAGGGCTTGGCAATGGGGCTAGTGATGTGGAGGCTGTGGAGCCGCAAGAGGAATTCCGGACTCGGCTCATACGCGACTTCTTTGCTTAGTGGTGAGTACCAGTGTCTGAGTGTGCACACATTGGTCCCCGTGTGGCATGTGTTGTGATGTGTGTCTCCACCTGCATGTATGGCACGTGAGTCAGAGGTGTGTGTGGGTGTGTCACTGGAGTGATGGTGGCAGTGATGGTTGTATTTCCCCAGTCATAATTGTGACCTAGCATGTTGTCATCCATACATGTGTCGAGTAAATGCACATGCAAGTGGCTGTGCTTTTTGTGGCTGACTTCTTGTGTGTCTCTCTTCCCCAGGTACTTGCGCATGCCGTCTGCTGCTTGCATTGTTGTGGCACTGCTATTCCTCATGGACACGTCATCGTGGGCTGACTCAGCGTTACAGGCACGGACACGTTTGGAAGTCTCCATAGGGTAAGGGATGCATCAGGGGTGTATTGGGTGTGGCAGTTGTTCATGATGTATGCACACTGCCCCTGTCGATGTTTGGTTCCTCTGCAGCCATGTAGCATCACCATGGGACACGACATGCAGCTGTGTGCACCTGAATACATGGTCTGCCTGGTTGACAGTCAACAGTGATGGGATAGTGGATTGTGATGATGGCATCAATGTGTGTGACACTGCCCTCGGGCACATACAGTTAGCATTGGCTTGACATGGTGTGGGACTTCCACATCAGCGGATCAATGGTGTATGGCAGTCTCTCCGTGAGCAGCTGTGGGTGTTTAGCTGTTAGCCGACAATTGTGTGCCAGTTCCATGGCTAACACGCATTTGTGCTGCAGAAGGGGGGTGCCAGTGTTGGACCCACATGCTACTCCACAAGATGTGTTCATGTGTACTTCAAGTTGCCTCTGCAATCCCGAAAACATGACTAATAAAGGTGTCCCTATGCCTCCAAGGTGCCTCTTCTCAGTCAATGCTGGTGTGTTGCCACGGTGCATCCAGCATGTCTGGCATGGTTTTCCCTGATAGTGGCTATGTGTCGATGTGTCGAGTAGCAAGATGCAAGCTGTGTGTGTGGGCTGAGACTCTGTATTGTGCATGATGTCCATGACTGTGTGGGTATTGTGACATGTGCCATCCCCATGCATCCAACGTTGGCCAGGCCCCCATTCTCTGCATCCACCGGACTCAAGCTTGCAGGACATGGTTCTGCCACCTGTCTACACATACCTGGGTGCCCCCCAGGACCCTGGACATGATCCTTGACCTCTGCGCATGACTCTTGCTGTACTCAATGTGTCTGTCAGCACGGTTGTGCGGCCACCCCCTCAGCTGGTTGGGCCCATCACGGGTGTGTATGGTGCTCCATGTCTGTCTTGCCTAATACACTGTGACCCGTGTGTCCTGTGCCAGACTCAGGCCCCAGGGTGTGGATGGTTGAAGTCAAAAGAGAACTCAGGCATGTTTAGACTTTACAACACACATGTAAGGTAATAATGCAACCAGCAGGCATCTTCTCTTCATGGTGTGATATTTTATTTGGGGGGGGGGTATGAAGTGAGGGGCTTTCCGGGAGTTTGGAATCCAAAGTTCAGTAGGGGAGTTGGTGTCCTTGCCATTGGAAATCCTCATTGTCCATGCCACAGTCTTTGTCAACATTGGTCAGACAGTGACCAGCAGGGCCATGTGGCAGAGAATGTCTCTTGATGCTGTGATGCTGTTGCTCCAGTGGGCCAGGTGCCAGGCCAGGTGTCCTGGGAGATGGTGATGTAGCGCCGACCCTCACGGTCTCTTCCGTGGACGACCCGCCCTCCTGCGGGGACCCTCAGAAGCAGGCCGTGACGACGTCTGGGATGCTCCATCGGATGTTTCCTCCTCCTCCTCCTGATCCCTCCCTGTGGGTGGTGATGTTCTCCGCCTTCTGGCACAGGGAGGGTCGGCCATGTTGTCGGCCATCCGACGGAGTGTATCGTGAAATCCCGTGTACGCCGTCACGAGCTCAGCCTGTCCGTCCTCCATCCTCCGTTGGTGTTGCAGTAGACAGGCATGTAGCTCCGCATGTTGCTGGGCCTGCTGGGTCTTGATCCCCTCAAGGATGGACACAACCTGGGCCAGGCCCGTGGTGTCCTGCCGGTATGTGTCCAGGATGTTACGGACATGGGAATATACCGGTTCCCCAGCCAACTGGTCAGGCTCGCGCCTCCGCCATCCTCCACTCCCACCTCCCCTGCCCACTTGCACCTGGCCTGCCCTTGTGGGTACATCGGGTCTCCGGGACCCCTGAGGGGTGGCATTGGCGTTGTCGCCTGCCTCCTCCTGGGTGCCCGGGACACCGTGTCCCTCCTGGCCAGCCTGGCTGCATTGTGGTGGTGGGGCAGGGATCCTGGGTGTCTCCTGGTATGTGGCAGGAGTGGGGGTGGTGGTTGGCACAGTTGTACCTGACGCAGGTGCTGCAGGTGGTTGGACACCAGAGGGGCCAGGTCGGTCGGGGTCGTCCACAGAGTGGTGAGAGTCGTCGCTGCCGGTGGGATCGGGCTCCCGCAGATCCGGGTCCTGTGAGTCTTCCCCCCCAGTGTTGGGGGGTGAACCACGACGTTGACCTGTGTGTGAGAGAGACAATGTTAATATTGGTACATGCAACATCCATGTTTCATCAGTTTCAAAGTTGGCACTTTTCCTCTTGGAATTAGGATCTGTCTTGCATTCCACTCACAGTGCACTTGTGCATGGGTGTGTCCCTTGGGCACCACTTTGGCCCCTTTAACTATGTGTGGCACAGTCTTACTTGCTGCGTCAAGTGTGACTGCAGTCAGCAGTGGAGTGGGCAGGTGTGGCGAGCCATGCATTGGCGCCTTCCGTGTAGCACTGTACATGTGCACATGAAGTGGATCCACACACTTATATAATGCAGGTAGCTGTCGTTGTGCTCGTGAACAGGTTGTGACATGGCCCTGTATTTTGCCATGGAGAAGAGGGGGGGTTCTGGCACTGGCCACCCTTGGCTACATGCACGCAGTCTACCTGCTGACGAGCAGACATTCGCACACACCACACAGCTGATTTGCTCTCCCTGTGTCTTCCTCCCTCACTGTCCCCCTCTCCCTCCCTCTGTGTGTCAGCCTCCTCCCTCTGTCCGTGTCCCTGTGTCTCCCTCCCTCTCTGTCCCCCTCTCCCTCCCTCTCTGTCCCCCTCTCCCTCCCTCCGTGTGTCAGCCTCCTCCCTCTGTCCGTGTCCCTGTGTCTCCCTCCCTCTCTGTCCCCCTCTCCCTCCCTCCGTGTGTCAGCCTCCTCCCTCTGTCCGTGTCCCTGTGTCTCCCTCCCTCTCTGTCCCCCTCTCCCTCCCTCCGTGTGTCAGCCTCTTCCCTCTGTCCGTGTCCCTGTGTCTCCCTCCCTCTCTGTCCCCCTCTCCCTCCCTCCGTGTGTCAGCCTCCTCCCTCTGTCCGTGTCCCTGTGTCTCCCTCCCTCTCTGTCCCCCTCTCCCTCCCTCTGTGTGTCAGCCTCCTCCCTCTGTCCGTGTCCCTGTGTCTCCCTCCCTCTCTGTCCCCCTCTCCCTCCCTCTGTGTCCCCCTGTCCCTCCCTCTGTGTGTCACCCTCTGTCACCTCAACCCAGCTTCCTGGGCACACACTGTTAGCAGATCTTTGAATGGCCCTTGGCTTGTTGATGTGAGTTTGTTTCTGATCTCCAGGCACCCATTGGGTGTAGTGTCTGCGTGTGCGCTGCTGCTGTGGTGGTGTGTGCTGCCACTCTTTCACAATGTTGGCTGTTCATTAGCTGCTGTCATGTGCAAAACAGTGCCTTCACCCCCATGTGTTGATGCAAGGCGTCCGCCATTTGCTGGCGAGTCTTTCCTGTCTGGGGACACAGTGTTTGTATGGCTGTGACCTAGGCCATATGGGCAGAGGGCATTGTTGTCTGCTTCTGAGTTGCACTATGTGAATTTTGGGGCCCACCCTCCCACCATCCGGGTTACCGTGTCATGTGTTGGTGTCTTCTGTGGCCTGTGACTTGACATTGTCCAGCTGGGTGCATGGGGCATGGTGGCGGCAGTGGCATGTGCGTGTTCATGGAGTGTGGTTGAGTCATGCGATAGCTTGGGGTGGTTGCGTGCCTGTTAGTGATTTTGGTTGTGGATGACGTTCCCCCATGTGAGGTGCGTTGTTTGTGTACTCACCCGGGTCTCGGAGTCCTCCTAATCCTTCGACTGCCTCCACCGGCTGTATGGCCATCACCCTCTCCTCCCAGGGCTGGTAGTGTACGGGCCTGCGGGAGGGCCCTCCTCCAGTGGCGTTGGCCTGGTTGTGTTCCTCCAGCATCTTGGCTCGGACCCTCCTCCGCAGATCGTACCACCTGGCTTGGCATTCCTGCCTGGTCCTTCTGGTGTCCGCAACAGCATTCACAGCATCGACGATAGTCTGCCACATGGCTGTTTTTGCTGCCATGCTGGTGTTTCTGACCAATGTTCCAAAGAGCTGTGGTTCGACTCTGAGGATTTCATCAACAAGGACCTCCAACTCTCGGTTACTGAACTTTGGATTCTTGTTAGTGGGCATGGTGAGGGGTGTGGGTGTGGATGGTGGGGGGTGTGTGTGGATGGTTGTGGGTTTGTGGGTGTGGTTGTGCAGGTGTGTGTGTGTGAATGTGATGAGGGGGTGTTTGTGGAGGTGGTTGTGTGAAGGTGTGCAGGTGTAAGGTGTGGTGAGGCTTGTAGTATGGTTCTGTGGTGTCTGGCAGCAGTGAGTCTGTTGCAAAGGCTCATGGTTTGTGTGTGTGGGCCCTTTTTATTGGTCCATTGGTGGGTGTGGCTGTGTTTGAAGTTTGGGTGGGTGTGTTATAAGGAGTGGTGGTGTTTTGGGCCTCTGTTTGTTTTTGGCAGTTGCAGGTCAGTGAATGTGTGTTTTTTAGTGTTTGTTGGCCATGTTTAGTGGCTTTGTGCCATTCGAATAGTGTATTCTTGTGTTGTTTTGTTTTGTCCTGGTTGTGTCCGTGCGTTTTGAGCGTGAGTACGGTGTGTACATGGGCCATTTGGTTGTACGGTGCTGTCCTTGTGTGTGGCTCAGTTGGTACGACTCGTACATGCGGTTGTGATGTTGGGGCCTGGGGTGCGCTCCGTACTTAGGAGGTTGTGTTGGGGGTGCGACGGGAACGTACTGGGGTGTACATAGACGGTGGTACGACACGTACAGGGGTGGGGGTTCGACTCGAACGTACTGGGGTGTACATACATGGTGGTACGACACGTACAGGGGTGGGGGTTTGACTCGAACGTACTGGGGTGTACATAGACGGTGGTACGACACGTACAGGGGTGGGGGTACGACTCGAACGTACTGGGGTGTACATAGACGGTGGTATGACACGTACAGGGGTGGGGGTTCGACTCGAACGTACTGGGGTGTACATACATGGGGGTCGGACACGTACAGGGGTGGTGGTTCGACTCGAACGTACTGGGGTGTACATAGACGGTGGTACGACACGTACAGGGGTGGGGGTACGACTGGAACGTACTGGGGTGTACATGGACGGTGGTACGACACGTACAGGGGTGGGGGTACGACTCGAACGTACTGGGGTGTACATAGACGGTGGTACGACACGTACAGGGGTGGGGGTACGACTCGAACGTACTGGGGTGTACATAGACGGTGGTACGACACGTACAGGGGTGGGGGTTCGACTCAAACGTACTGGGGTGTACATACATGGGGGTCGGACACGTACAGGGGTGGGGGTTCGACTCGAACGTACTGGGGTGTACATAGACGGTGGTACGACACGTACAGGGGTGGGGGTTCGACTCAAACGTACTGGGGTGCACATACATGGGGGTCGGACACGTACAGGGGTGGGGGTTCGACTCGAACGTACTGGGGTGTACATAGACGGTGGTACGACACGTACAGGGGTGGGGGTTCGACTCGAACGTACTGGGGTGTACATACATGGGGGTCGGACACATACAGGGGTGGGGGTTCGACTCGAACGTACTGGGGTGTACATAGATGGTGGTACGACACGTACAGGCGTGGGGGTATGACTCGAACGTACTGGGGTGTACATAGACGGTGGTACGACACGTACAGGGGTGGGGGTACGACTCAAACCTACTGGGGTGTACATAGACGGTGGTACGACACGTACAGGGGTGGGGGTACGACTCGAACGTACTGGGGTGTACATAGACGGTGGTACGACATGTACAGGGGTGGGGGTACGACTCGAACGTACTGGGGTGTACATAGACGGTGGTATGACACGTACAGGGGTGGGGGTACGACTCAAACGTACTGGGGTGTACATAGACGGTGGTACGACACGTACAGGGGTGGGTGTACGACTTGAACGTACTGGGGTGTACATAGACGGTGGTACGACACGTACAGGGGTGGGGGTACGACTCGAACGTACTGGGGTGTACATAGACGGTGGTACGACACGTACAGGGGTGGGGGTTCGACTCGAACGTACTGGGGTGTACATACACGGGTGGGGGTGTACATACACGGGGGGTACGTCTCGGACGTACGGGGGCGGGGGGGAGTGTTGGGCGCGTATGCGGGCACATGTCTCCATGGTTGCTATGGGAGTTCGGTGCGGACGGTGTTTTTTCCATACGGTTGTAACATCGGACGCACGGGATGGATCGTGATTCCTCGGTCGGACTTCACCTTTCACATTTGTACGGTAAATCGTCCGAGGACGTGTCGGACACATTTTCCGACCCGAGGACGTGTGGGAAATCATTCCCGATGTGGTTCGTATGGACTTTTTACCATGCGGATCGTGATTGCCAGTTCGTACAGCACTTGTACGATTCGTACGGTAAAAAGACCGGATACGAGTCGCACGGGGAATTTTTTTACCGGATCGTGATCGGCACCTAAGTGTAGAATATGCCACTAACATAAGTTTTGCTTATCAAATAAAACTTCTAACAGCCCTAGCTTATGTACCAACCACAGATGTTGCAGAACATTACAATCTTTTATTAGAAAGTCCATTCTACAAACAAAATGAAGTAAAGTTATCTCCCCTCTTAGATTATTTTGAGGATACCTGGGTGGGGAGACTACACAGATCAGGCCATAGACGTCAGCCCAAGTTCCAAATACCTTGGTGGAATGTATATGTAAGTACACTCAACCAACAAGCCAAAACTAACAACGCCTTCGAGGGCTGGCATAATGCATTCCTAACTTCTACTGGGAGGACAACTCCAACACTACAAAAACTACTAATTGCCATACAAAAGGAACAAAGTTTCCAAGAATTAAGAATGCAACAATCTGTCCTACAATTAAAACCAAAAAAATCTAGACAAACGACTCAAATGTATAATTACCTACAACAACAGGTACAGCTATACCCATCCACAAGAGGACTTGAGTACTTAAACATAATAGCTCAAACTCTCTTCTAAACCCTTTCCTAAATATCAACCCACAATTCTACTAAAACAACTATCACAACATAAATAAACCACTTTATTATATCACATATTTAATTATGTGGTCTAAAATATATAAATCAATTACATCAACATATATTTAGACAACATAATTAAACAAACCATGTACACAACAACAATATTAAATATATAAGATTTGGCCACCAACAATTAAAATATTTAAATGAACTTACCTGTGTAGTTGCTCCAATGGGATAATAACATTCCTTCCAAATAAATCCAGATAGTTCAAAATCCATAGATATAAAAAAAAATCCAAATAAAATGTAAAAATACAACTGTTTATCGAAAACAACGTGTACGCAAAAAAACGACTATCCATTAACCATAAAGATCCCGAAAAATATTAAAAAGGTAAATAACCGCTCCTGGAAACCCGAACAATAAAGGAAGTGTAAAATAAAGATTAGTAAACACAACTAATACACACTTCCTTTAAAAAAAATAAAGTGTTTGAAACCGACGAAAATATCTTCTCCGTAAAACCTACAAAAGAGAAACAAACATTCCCACCCACACACAAACACACATAAGGAACCTAAAAACATCACTACAAACGTTATTCAAACACTATAAAACTTTAACACACCGAAATAACAAAACACTAACAAAGCCACAAACACGGAACACAACGTAAATTATAAAACCGTATAGAAACTATTACTAACACCCTAACTTCTAAAACATCAATCCATACACACTTATTACAACATTACTACTTCCACAAAACACTTAAAACTATTTAATAATAAAGAAAATAACTCTTACCTTCTCAAACGCGAAACAGCTCCCGACCGCGACCTGGATTCGACCAAAATATCCCAAAACAGCAGCGAGCGGTTACAAAATAAAAGACCCAAACAAACATAACAACTAAAAAAATACCAATAAATGCCCTAACTATTTATTTAACATTACACATTACTTTAAAAATTAGTAAAACATTACAATAAAATACTCAAAAAGTATACATTTTTTTTTATCTATGTGAAAATTATTTAACGTATAAAAATAAATCTAATTAATAAAATATTTTTATTAATATAATAATAAAACTGTATATATTACCAAAATAAATTGATGAACATGATATAATTAATATATTGTATCTACAACATACCAAAAAAAATAAAAAAATACATATTCTAAAATGTAAACAATTTCACTATTAATAATCTAATATAAATATTAATAATTAAAATATATTAATCATATATTTCAAAACATACAATTTCTTATAAATTCAAATAAAGTCTAAAAATTTGGAGAGTACACAATATAAATGTAAAAATATTAAACAACTATAAAAATCATATTTTTTTATTTTTAATAATTTTGTGTGTTCATATATTCATGTCCAAAATATACATTAAACAAATATATATCCATTATAAAAAAATTATGACTATAATACAAATGTTAAATATTAACTATTTTATTACATGTTTATTTCAATGATTTAATTATGAGAATATACGTAATAATAAACAATATTTTCTCTCTAATGAATATACATTCCAACAACTATAAAACAAATCTTATTTTCCTTTCTACTATTTTATAAAAAAAATTGGAATTTGCATTCTGATATAACTTCTATCTTTTATCCAACCAAAACTAAAATCTACAGATTTTTAGTAAATTAAAACAAATTAATTTAACTGTTCCTATTCAACTCTATATTTAATTCTAATATTTGCTATTTACCAAACTTAATTAACATACTACTCCCACTACAGACTGAACTTTATTAATTTACTATTCTCACTCCAACCTATATTAAAATATAGTAGGTGCTGGACACTGAACTAAATTAATTTACTATTCCCACTCCAGTCTATATTTAATTAAGATAAGTGCTGGACACTAAACTTAATTAATTTACTATTCTCACTCCAACCTATATTTAATTATACTATGTGCTGGACACTGAAATTAATTAATTTACTATTCCCACTCCAATCTATATTTAATTAAGATAAGTGCTGGACACTGAACTTAATTAATTTACGATTCTCACTCCAATTTATATTTAATTAGGGTAGTTGCTGGACACTGAACTTAATTAATTTACTATTCCCACTCCAGTCTATATTTAATTAAAATAAGTGCAGGACACTGAACATAATTAATTAACTATTCTCACTCCAACCTCTATTAAATTAGAGTAGGTGCTGGACACTTAACTTAATTAATTTACTATTCTCACTCCAACCTATATAAAATTAGAATAGCTGCTAGACACTAACTTAATTAATTTACTATTCCCACTCCAGTCTATATTTAATTGAGATAAGTGCTGGACACTAAACTTAATTAATTTACTATTCTCACTCCAACCTATATTTAATTAGAGTATGTGCTGGACACTGAACTTAATTAATTTACTATTCCCACTCCAATATATATTTAATTAAGATAAGTGCTGGACACTGAACTTAATTAATTTACTATTCTCACTCCAATTTATATTTAATTAGGGTAGTTGCTGGACACTGAACTTAATTAATTTACTATTCTCACTCCAACCTATATAAAATTAGGGTAGCTGCTGGACACTGAACTAAATGTATTTACTATTCCCACTCCAGTCTATATTTAATTAAGATAAGTGCTGGACACTGAACTTAATTATTTACTATTCTCACTCCAACCTATATTACATTAGAGTAGGTGCTGGACACGGATGTATGTCGTTACAACGCACACTTTTACAACGCATGCACTTACAACGCATTTTTTACAACGCAACATCCACTACAACGCATTCCATTACATCGCATGACACTACAACGCATTTTTAAAAACTACCTTTACAACGCATTCCATTACATCGCATACTACCTTTACAACGCATACCATTACAACGCATAATACTAAATTGCATTTAAGGTAAGTATTAGATAGTATAGGGGTAGAAATTACTATTCTTACTCCAGGGGGTGCAACAGTAGGGTAAGTGTTGGATAGTATAGGGGTAAAAATTACTATTCTTACTCCAGGGGGTGCAACAGTAGGGTAAGTGTTGGATAGTATAGGGGTAAAAATTACTATTCTAACTCCAGGGGGTGCAACAGTGGGGTAAGTGTTGGATAGTATAGGGGTAAAAATTACTATTCTAACTCCAGGGGGTGCAACAGTAGAGTAAGTGTTGGATAGTATAGGGGTAAAAATTACTATTCTAACTCCAGGGGGTGCAACAGTAGGATAAGTGTTGGATAGTATAGGGGTAAAAATTACTATTCTAACTCCAGGAGGTGCAACAGTAGGGTAAGTGTTGGATAGTATAGGGGTAAAAATTACTATTCTAACTCCAGGGGGTGCAACAGTAGGGTAAGTGTTGGATAGTGTAGGGGTAAAAATTACTATTCTAACTCCCGGGGGTGCAACAGTAGGGTAAGTGTTGGATAGTATAGGGGTAAAAATTACTATTCTAACTCCAGGGGGTGCAACAGTAGGGTAAGTGTTGGATAGTGTAGGGGTTTTAATGTAATATTATGCGTTGTAATGGTATGCGTTGTAAAGGTAGTATGCGATGTAATGGAATGCGTTGTAAAGGTAGTTTTTAAAAATGCGTTATAGTGTCATGCGATGTAATGGAATGCGTTGTAGTGGATGTTGCGTTGTAAAAAATGCGTTGTAAGTGTAGTGCGTTGTAATAGTTGCGTTGTAAAGGTTGTTCCCCGCCGGACACTGAACTTAATTAATTAACTATTCCCACTCCAGTCTATATTTAATTAAGATAAGTGCTGGACACTGAACTTAATTAATTTACTATTCTCACTCCAGCCTATATAAAATTAGGGTAGCTGCTGGACACTGAACTAAATGTATTTACTATTCCCACTCCAGTCTATATTAAATTAAGATAAGTGCTGGACACTGAACTTAATTAATTTACTATTCTCACTCCAACCTATATTACATTAGAGTAGGTGCTGGACACTGAACTTAATTAATTAACTATTCCCACTCCAGTCTATATTTAATTAAGATAAGTGCTGGACACTGAACTTAATTAATTTACTATTCTCACTCCAATTTATATTTAATTAGGGTAGTTGCTGGACACTGAACTTAATTAATTTACTATTCCCACTCCAGTCTATATTTAATTAAAATAAGTGCAGGACACTGAACATAATTAATTAACTATTCTCACTCCAACCTATATTAAATTAGAGTAGGTGCTGGACACTTAACTTAATTAATTTACTATTCTCACTCCAACCTATATAAAATTAGAATAGCTGCTAGACACTAACTTAATTAATTTACTATTCCCACTCCAGTCTATAATTAATTAAGGTAAGTGATGGCCACTAAACTTAATTAATTTACTATTCTCACTCCAACCTATATTTAATTAGAGTATGTGCTGGACACTGAACTTAATTAATTTACTATTCCCACTCCAATATATATTTAATTAAGATAAGTGCTGGACACTGAACTTAATTAATTTACTATTCTCACTCCAATTTATATTTAATTAGGGTAGTTGCTGGACACTGAACTTAATTAATTTACTATTCTCACTCCAACCTATATAAAATTAGGGTAGCTGCTGGACACTGAACTAAATTTATTTACTATTCCCACTCCAGTCTATATTTAATTAAGATAAGTGCTGGACACTGAACTTAATTAATTTACAATTCTCACTCCAACCTATATTAAATTAGAATAGCTGCTGGGCACTGAACTTAATTAATTTACTATTCCCACTCCAGTCTATATTAAATTAAGGTAACTGCTGGACACTGAACTTAATAAATTTACTATTCTCACTCCAACCTATATTTAATTAGAGTATATGCTGGACACTGAACTGAATTAATTAATAATTTACACTTCAGTCTATATTTAATTAAGATAAGTGTTGGACACTAAACTTAATTAATTTACTATTCTCACTCCAACCTATATTTAATTAGAGTATGTGCTGGACACAGAACTTAATTAATTTACTATTCCCACTCCAATCTATATTTAATTAAGATAAGTGCTGGACACTGAACTTAATTAATTTACTATTCTCACTCCAATCTATATTTAATTAGGGTAGATGCTGGACACTGAACTTAATTAATTTACTATTCCCACTCTAGTCTATATTTAATTAAGATAAGTGCTGGACACTGAACTTAATAAATTTACTATTCTCACTCCAACCTATATTAAATTAGAGTAGGTGCTGGACACAGAACTTAATTAATTTACTATTCCCACTCCAATCTATATTTAATTAAGATAAGTGCTGGACACTGAACTTAATCAATTTACTATTCTCACTCCAACCTATATTACATTAGAGTAGGTGCTGGACACTGAACTTAATTAATTAACTATTCCCACTCCAGTCTATATTTAATTAAGATAAGTGCTGGACACTGAACTTAATTAATTTACTATTCTCACTCCAACCTATATTTTATTAGAGTATGTGCTGGACACAGAACTTAATTAATTTACTATTCCCACTCCACTCTATATTTAATTAAGATAAGTGCTGGACACTGAACTTAATTAATGTACTATTCTCACTCCAACCTATATTACATTAGAGTAGGTGCTGGACACTGAAGTGAATTAATTTACTATTCCCACTCCAGTCTATATTTAATTAAGATAAGTGCTGGACACTGAACTTAATTAATTTACTATTCTCACTCCAAACTATATTAAATTACAGTAGGTGCTGGACAATGAACTGAATAAATGTACTATTCCCACTCCAGTCTATATTTAATTAAGATAAGTGCTGGACACTGAACTTAATTAATTTACTATTCTGACTCAAATCTATATTAAATTATAGGATTTGTAAAATTCTAAATTATATTTAAATTTTCTAAATAATTATTTTTTTAAATTAAAAAATATATAAACATTTTTAATTAACTTCCCACCCTTATCCCCTATAACTCAACATTCCTCTCCTAAAATTGTTTGTAAAATTCTAAATTTAATTTACAATTTCTAAATAATTTGTATAAAAAATTAACAAATATATAAACATTTTTAAAACACTTCCCACCCTTATCCCCTATAAACCAACATCCCACTCCTAAAATTATTTGTAAAATTCGAAATTTAATTTACAATTTCAAAATAATTTTTTACAAAAATTAAACAATATATAATTTTTTTTAAAACACTTCCCACCCTTATCCCCTATAAACCAACATCCCGCTCCTAAAAATATTTGTAAAATTCGAAATTTAATTTACAATTTCTAAATAATTTTAATAAAAAATTAACAAATATATAAACATTTTTTAAACACTTCCCACCCTTATCCCCTATAAACCAACATCCCGCTTCTAAAATTATTTGTAAAATTCTAAATTTAATTTACAATTTCTAAATAAATTTTCAAAAAATGTAAACAATATCTAAACTTTTTTAAAACACTTCCCACCCTTATCCCCTATAAACCAACATCCCACTCCTAAAAATATTTGTAAAATTCTAAATTTAATTTACAATTTCTAAATAATTTTTTTTTTAAATTAACAAATATATAGACATTTTTGAAACACTTCCCACCCTTATCCCCTATAAACCAACATCCCACTCCTAAAATTATTTGTAAAATTCTAAATTTAATTTACAATTTCTAAATTATTTTTTTTTTAAAGTAAACAATATATAAACATTTTTAAAACACTTCCCACCCTTATCCCCTATAAACCAACATCCCGCTCCTAAAATTAAATATACATTTCACATTTTAAATAAAATTTGCTAATTAAATTTTACAATATATTAAAAAAATTAATTAACTTTTTTAAAACACTCCCCACCCTTATCACCTATAACCCAACATCCCGCCCCTAAAACAATATAAATATTTCTCATATTATATACATTTTAACTATTTATACAAACAACTTCAAAATATTTACTAAACACACAATGACGATATTTTCACATGTCGATATTATTACTAACGATATTACTTACATCGACATATAAGTAAAAAAAAAAAAACGATATTTTTCACATCGATATTATCTATTTCGATATTTTGTACATTCGATATTTTTGTCTCGATATTTATGTCCCTCGATATTAAAAAGTCGATATATAGACTACTCACCCCTGCGAACAGCTTGGCTGACCCTGCATGCTCAGCTGGAGGAGCATGAGCAGCAGAGACCTGGTAAGTGCATTATATGCAATATGTGTCTGGGAGTATGATGTGAGTGAAACAGTGCTGTACCATTGCGTGTCCCATGCCTCCATTCACCGATTCCGTGTCCTTGCAGCAGTCACCAAGATTAAAAAGGTACACTGTGGCATATGGACTGTACACGGCAGAGTGAATTTTGGGAGTTGCAGTTTCTTCATGACAACTGGGTAAATGAGCCACACTTGTGCATTCATATTGAAATCTGCTCTGCCAGCACCACTACCTTTGAACCAAGGAAATCATAACTGATGTGTGCATTGGATGAGCAATGGTACAGACACTGTCCAATGTGCGCATGGCAGGCCAAAGGATACTGGATGCTGTGACTTGCATTACATTTGTAGAGTTTGGGTTCCAATTGAGACAGATCATCGTGTGCCATGGAGTCAAGACAGACTTTGAGATCCTTGCATCACTATTGTGTTTGCAAGGTGTGTCCACTGACAGACGTCTCATCCTCAGTGGCCTGTATGGCATTTCACATGTACAGGTAGCTGTCACAACAACCCACCACTGTTCACCGGTGTACTGCACTACCTTATCAGTCACCAAAGCCAATATGTGGCACTGGATTGTCAGATTATGTGTGGGGACAGCAAAAGGCTAGGCTCACAATGTAGCTAAAGAAATAGTCCAGGCCCTATGTGGATGTGTGACCCACATTCAGCATTTGTCTTGTCCCATACAATGCTGCAAAGCAGATGACACTTGTCCAGACATTAAATAGCTGCAACTCCATATCAATGCCCAAATTCAATTAAATCTGGACTTATCATGTTCTCCTTTGGTGGACTGGTTTTGGAACCTGCACATGTAGCCGTGACAGGACACACAGATCACAAGAATGCCAAGGTTGAGGGTTGGCCAATACAGTTGTGTAAGCCACAAACATTCACGTGAGATGTCCATATCTGACTCAGTTCAGTAGATGACAGTGAACATACACGTAATGTAAGTTCATAAACACTAACAACTGTAGAGTGTGATCAGAGAAAAACAAAGTCTGACCTTGGCTCCTCTATGTATGTGTCTTGTCCTGCATGAAACAACCACCACATCAGGATTTTGCTTACATTTCAGCATGCACAGCTGGCCAAATGGAAGAACAGCAGGACCAGGTCTGGGGTGGGAGGCCATCAGTGCGTTGGCGGCTACACCCTCTTGCCAACTGCGAGGAAGAAGAGTATGAGGAGGGACCCTCAACATCAGGAGGCAAGGGGATTGTGCCCACCTGGACTGACAAGAAACACAACTCTGGTGCTACATCCCGGGTGGAGGCTGTGGACATTGAAGATGGGGGCGAAAACCCGACACCTCTGCCCATGATGTGGTGGAGAGCTACTCTCCCCCAGACTCTTCACCTGTGGGTCCTGAAGAGGTGTCACCGGGGCAGGCCAATACCCAATTTGGGCCTGCCATCAGCCCCTCCCTACCTCTAGAGTCCCCCATTTCATCGGGGGCTCCAGCTGCATCCCCTGCAACCTGTCCCCCTCCTCGTAGCTGCCAGCTTGACCACAACATCGGCTCCGGACCTGAGGCACCACATCCCTCCTGTACCCCCCCCCCCCCCCCAGCCCCTCCCAGTGTTTAATTCTCGGGAGGATAATAATGTTCTAAGTGGTGATGGCGCTTCTCTTGTAGCGGTCAAAATTTCTTATATTCTATTTATGTTAGAATGGTGCTTAGGGAAGGGGTAATCATCCACCACCCCGCTATATGGATCCACAAAGGGTTCTTTTTCCAATACTGCCAAGCCCTAGCACACAAACATGCACAAAATCCTAATACACATCTTCAATAGTGCATCACTTTTTCACAAAACGCAGTATCAGTGGATGTTGTTCTTTTATTTTTCATTCCAGTAGTTCCCGCCAACACGTGTTTCGTCGCTCTTGGTATAACACCCGCGACTTCCTCAGGGCTGGAAAGACATATATACATTGCTGTCACAAACCACTTATTGATAATTAAATACATAGATAATATCATGGGGTGGAGTCCACTTAACCCCAGTGTCAAAGTTATGTTAGTATACATAACTAATTATAGTGAGGCAAATTCACACATTTAAAATTGCGGCCTTTGTAAACCATCTCAGTGTACGTCATGATGATTATTCTGATCATGTGCGTCAAGTCATGTGACATCACACTCAATACAAAATCCCCTATGTTAAAAAATTAATAAAACCAGTGAATCCGATTAATAGGATGTGCTCCACAGTGCAAAGAAAATTACTGGCGGGCCCTCTGCCCTCACATACCTGTATCTCTGCACTTTGCTAAGAACAATTCTGTAAGTCATAATACACATGATAATCACATTGTTCACACTGAACATGTGCATGATTAAAAATCCTCTTGAGAAATATATTTTAGTGTGAATTCTGTGAATACCAACATGAAAGTAAGTTTAGGATTTTGTCTTAAGTTAGTTCTGTGAATCGGGGCCACACTCTCTGTTTCATAGGTCTACACACACATCCACTCAGTCACCCATACCGCAACTCATACAACAAGTTGCTCACTAATACAGCCACTGATGTCATCAGTGAAGTCACATGATCAGGTCATGAGTGATGTCATATGTGAAGTCATGTCATATGTGAGGTCAGGTCATAAGAAGTGCATTGGTCCCACCTTGGGTGCCACACGCAGGAAGGGTGCATCCGTGAAATCCTGAGGATGGGTCTTGCGTAAACGTGTTTTTCAAGGAAATAAGGAGCACTCATGAGGTAACCATCAAATATTTATCTAATTGTGGCAGACTTGTTTCGGCAATTATGCCTTCCTCTGTGCTTTTTAATTAAATGATGGCACACACATTTTTTTAATATTTTTTCAAATGTCACAAACATTGCTACCATTGGAGAGTTTCACATTCTGGTCAGTAAGAAAGGACTGAAGCTATCTCTCACTTGATGTTGTATCTGTGGTCACCATATCAGTGTGGTGTCAATTACACTTCCAATGGCAGTGCACAACTTTGCTTCATCCTGTTGATATTCAGTAAAATGCCTCAATGTACCACTTCTCCTTAGTGAGCATGGGGACACGCAGGCACTGACAATAAAATGTACACTTGAGCTGGCTCCATTAAACAGTCCTGCTGCTTGACTTCTCATGCCAGTTACCCCTAGTCACAGCCGCACAATGTAGAAATAACACCCGCAGGTAGCAATTGAATATCCAAACATTCTTAAGTTTGAATAACTTACATCGTTGGGTGACAAGGTTACTTTCAAATGCAGCGGTACAGGCACCATCGCACTAGACTTGGTCCCACCTCAAGTGCCTCACACAGGATGAGTGCATCCATGAAATCGTCAGGATGGGTCTCACACATATTTTTTCGATCTTTTTAAATGTATATGTGTGTGTTTGTTTACGGAGGGTTAAATGGATGGGCTGCTCCGTGCCCATTGATGTGAGGCCGCCCTGCAGGGTCTGGGGCTCCGTGCTCGGAGGTTTGTTTGGATTTGAATTCCGGAGCTTGACCCACTCATCGTCGCAAGCCCACATGAGGAAAGGCTAATCAGCGAAGTTGTGACGGCGCAGGAAGGGATTTGGGGCAGGATGATTCCCTGCTCTAATCGTGCCGGAGGACAGGCATTGTCGTAAGGCCCCTTTGATATAAGAGCACTTGCCATGTTAAATTCATCACTGGACAACATGAATGAATAAACCCACTATGATAACTGATGCGGTAATGTAAATGAACTTTTATCATGAAGGCATATGGAGGTATTCACGCTCCATGCATTACATTACAGTTGCCAACGAACTGCATCATGGGAACTGTATTCTTTATTAGTTGTGAAGTGACTTTTTAAATTTAAAGCGCGCATTAACGCACGTTACATTTCACAATCTCCACCTGTGATAAAGGCATAAGCCGAAACGCGTAAGGAAGGAGAAAGAGATTACATTGCGCTGCTGTGCCTACGAATTAAATGCTTTAACTCCGGTACTGGGCCTCATGGTGTTTGTTTAAGGAGTGTTAAATGGATGGGCTGCTCCGTGCCCATTGATGTGAGGCCGCCCTGCAGGGTCTGGGGTTCCGTGCTCGGAGGTTTGTTTGGGTTGGAGATGTATATATATATATAATATATAAATACACACATACATATATATACGCACACACATACTATACACACACAATATCTTACAGAGTGTCAGTATCCACTCTTTCACTCTGTAGCTATCCTTAGGGTTTGCACCCATTTGATGAATCTCAGCAAACTTTTCAGACCAATTTCCCTCATTCCACTGGTTGGATGGAAAGTTTTGCGGCATTTGGTCAAGTGGGTCAAGGGTTGCAAAGAAACAAAGGGAGGTCCCAAAACAGATTTGGATCTGAATGTATTTTACATAGGCGCCGATCACGATCCTTTAAAAACCGGGTACGAACCGTCGGACGGAGCATATTCTCCGTCCGACGCGTACCCGGTCGTCAAAATATACAAACATGGAATTACGATTCGCACGGGAACACCATTTCCGTACGAATCGTAAAAAACCCCGACCGAACAAAATAAACCTACAAATGCGATCCGGGAAAGCGCCGACGTGACGTCGGGACGCTCGCAGCCTGCCATTCACGAACCAGGAATTACGATTCGCACCGACGTCATCCCGCACGGTGAATATTTTCCGGCTGCCAAAAACTGCCGGGAAATCAGGACGACGCGAACAAGGACTACCAGTACGCGACGGACAGACAGGACGACGCGAACAAGGAGGACCAGTACGCGACAGGACGACGCGAACAAGGAGGACCAGTACGCGACGGACAGACAGGACGACGTGAACAAGGAGGACCAGTACGCGACAGGACGACGCGAACAAGGAGGAGCAGTACGCGACGGACAGACATGGACCCGAACCTACGAGTCATCCCGGCCCTCATAGCAGTCGACCTCCTCCACAGGTTCGGACGCAGACGCCGCAGAAGGTCAGAACAACTAAGGGAGGGGGGAAAGTGGGGTGGGGGGTGGCAGGACCAGGGCAGGCCACAAACCCCCCACCAAAGTCACACAGCACACATGCCCTGGACATACCTGACTCCCATGCCCTGGTCACTACGAGGGGGTGGGGGCGTGTCCAGATAAGCCAGCGACCGCCACAACGGAAGTCCGTCACGACGCCAACAGGCAACACAACCAGACAGGTACGTCCCGTACCCACGCCTGAAGAGCGTGGGTACGAGTCGAACCACGCCCACACCCACGTCACCCCAACAATGGCGGGACGGCTCGTACCCACGTGGCAAAGGCCTGGGTACGGCCCGCACAAGCATCACATAGCGTGGGGACGGATATGTACGGACCCTACCCCCACCCCGTATGCATGGAGCGTACCCCCCACCCCAACATTGTAAGTACGACCCGTACCCACACCCGCGTACGTATGGAGCGTACCCCCACCCCAACAGCGTAAGTACGACCCGTACCCACCCGCGTACGTATGGAGCGTACCCCCACCCCAACAGTGTAAGTACGACCCGTACCCACCCGCGTACGTATGGAGCGTACCCCCACCCCAACAGTGTAAGTACGACTCATACCCCCACCCGCGTACGTATGGAGCATACCCCCACCCCAACAGTGGAAGTACGACCCGTACCCACACCCGCGTACGTATGGAGCGTACCCCCACCCCAACAGTGTAAGTACGACCTGTACCCACCAGCGTACGTATGGAGCGTACCCCCACCCCAACAGTGTAAGCACGACCCGTACCCACACCCGCGTACGTATGGAGCGTACCCCCACCCCAACAGTGTAAGTACGACCCGTACCCACCCGCGTACGTATGGAGCGTACCCCCACCCCAACAGTGTAAGTACGACTCGTACCCCCACCCGCGTACGTATGGAGCGTACCCCCACCCCAACAGTGTAAGTACGACTCGCACCCACCCGCATACGTATGGAGCGTACCCCCACCCCAACAGTGTAAGTACGACCCGTACCCACCCGCGTACGTATGGAGCGTACCCCCACCCCAACAGTGTAAGTACGACACGTACCCCCACCTCGAATGCATGGAGCGTACCCACATCCGTGAATGTCAAGAGCGTACATATTGTGAAATTGGAGAGGTGGGTGCAGAGTCCTCCCAGCAGTGCCCTGAGACAGGAGGGGTGTGTGCAGAGTCCTCCCAGCAGTGCCCAGACACAGGAGGGGTGTGTGCAGAGTCCTCCCAGCAGTGCCCAGACATAGGAGGGGTGTGTGCAGAGTCCTCCCAGCAGTGCCCAGACACAGGAGGGGTGTGTGCAGAGTCCTCCCAGCAGTGCCCTGAGACAGGAGGGGTGGGGGCCTATCACTCCCAGCAGTGCCCTGAGACAGGAGGGGTGGGTGCCTATCACTCCCAGCAGTGCCCTGAGACAGGAGGGGTGTGTGCAGAGTCCTCCCAGCAGTGCCCTGAGACAGGAGGGGTGTGTGCAGAGTCCTCCCAGCAGTGGCCAGACACAGGAGGGGTGTGTGCAGAGTCCTCCCAGCAGTGCCCTGAGACAGGAGGGGTGTGTGCAGAGTCCTCCCAGCAGTGGCCAGACACAGGAGGGGTGTGTGCAGAGTCCTCCCAGCAGTGCCCTGAGACAGGAGGGGTGTGTGCAGAGTCCTCCCAGCAGTGGCCAGACACAGGAGGGGTGTGTGCAGAGTCCTCCCAGCAGTGCCCTGAGACAGGAGGGGTGGGGGCCTATCACTCCCAGCAGTGCCCTGAGACAGGAGGGGTGGGGGCCTATCACTCCCAGCAGTGCCCTGAGACAGGAGGGGTGGGGGCCCATCACTCCCAGCAGTGCCCATGGAACGCAAAGGGTGGAGTAGTCACAGATACCATGCCCACAAATGTCAGTCAGGTGCACAAAGACCCTGCAGTACATGTACCACATGTGTTCGAGGCTGGGAGTATACGCATGCATAGCGCAGAAAAGAAAACATGTACACATGAAGTCATGTCAATAGGCCACATACACAAGTACAATGACTACCAAGGAGGCCACGAATGATGCAGGTGGAGACATCGCTCAGCATGCATGTGCAAAGGTGAAGGACTACGTCACACACCCAGCTAATGGACACACAGCTCTGTGCCAAAGTCAGGGGACACCCTGCAGGGAAGAAGTCAGGGTACACAGAGGAAGGAATACACCTTGGGACAATTGCAACATGCAGCAACTGCTTACATGAATGGAGAAAGGTAGCTAACACCGTGTGATGGCACATAGATCCCAGGGTCCCCCCTATGAGCAGCACACTACTACATTTCCCACACACCCAACACATGACCAACACCCACAACCATGTAGCAGCCCCACCAACAGCAAGGCCAGCTATGCAGGAGTGTTCCAAGGGCAAAAATAAATAGCTTTATTCAGCATGAGAAAAAAACTAGTATGACGTGAGTCCAATTTTAACAAAGGCCATAGGGCAGTCCAGGAGTCCCAGCTGGATGGGGGACACAGTGGGATGCGTGTCCCCTAGCTTGCCTGCACAGTTACAATCCGTTGTCTTCCACAGAGGTCAGGGCATCATGTGGGGGGGAAGAAACAGGCACCGCAGGGACAGGAGGGTGAAGGGTAGGTGTCGTGGGTGCAGGGATGGAGGACTCCACCACAGGGGGTGGGGCAGGGCCAAAGGCGGAGGCCAGGATCTCGCTGCACACCTTAGCAAGGTCCTCCAGGGACTCCCCTGCACCCGAAGGAACCACAGGCCCCAAGGAGGGGGGGGGTCAGAGGGATGGGTCGCAGCGCCACTGTGGGAGGGTGTGGACAGGGGGGGGAATCAAGCACCCTGACCGGGGACCTCCTTGACCGCTTGCGGGGTGGTGTCACTGTGGGGCTCAGGGACAGAGCGGCCATGAACGAGTCTTTGGGGGAGATGTGGCCAGGAGAGCTGAGGGGAGGGGATTTGGAGGGAGTGGATTGGGTGGAATGCGGACTCCCACTCTGGCTGCGTGTCACACGTTTGCCCCCCGACCCAGTGGGTGTGCCTACTGCACCCTGTGTGTGCATGTCAGGAGGTGTGCGGTGGACCTTCCCTGCTGGTGTGGTGCCTGTGTCTGTTGTGGTGGGTGCATGCTTACGTCTGGGTGTATGTTGGACAGGCATGGGAGTGGGAAGTGTGGAAGGAGCAGGGGTAGGGGGTGGGACGTAGCGCTGCAGGAGACCCACTGCTGCAGTCAGTGTGCAGTCTATGGACCTCAGCAAGTTGCGTTGGTCAGCCTGCGATGAATGAATGCCCTCCAAGTATGCCTCCATGTTGTTGAGGACCTGGCTGTGGCCATGGAGGACATTAAGGATCGCAGTCTGACCAATCTGCAACTGCCGCTGGATGTCCACAGACTCCGCATTGGCGGCAGCAGTGGAGACAGGGGCAGGGGGTGCGGTGCCTGGCAGGAAGGAGACATGTGGTGACCGGGCACGTTAGGAAGGGACACGAGCACGTGGGAGGCGGCTGATGGCAATGGAGGGGGCGGTGCCAGATGTAGGGCTGCTGTCAGATGGTGGTGCAGCCACCGCCCACTCGGAGTGATCATCCTCGGACCCGTCCGCTTCATAGTCTGTTGTGCCAGTCGACAGGTCCCCGGGGTCACTCTCCACCGCCTCTGTCCCACTCGAAGTGCCAGCCCCGATGTCACCGCTGGCACTGGTGCTCGGTCCCTCCGCGCCGTCTGTGTCCATGTCTCCCACCGTGTCCCCCGACGATGCTGTGGGCAGGGTGAAGAGACAGAAAGTAATCATACACCTGTATACATATGTCACATGAGTACAATCTACGTAGGTTACAGTGCATAGCCTGAAACAAAGGATGAGTTACAACTACAAAACAAGGTACATACGTAGGCCCTGCAAGACACAGTTGTGTGACCCACCATGCCATGGAAAACTATGGAGAGCATGACACAATAGCAAATGAGATGACATGGCATTCTGACTGAGGAGCAAGGCCCTGGGGACAATACAGCACTGCATCTGCACCACACAGCGTGGCAGGAAATTGGGATGAGCAGGGACCAAATCCAGGAACTAGAGGCACATGCAGCATAGGTAATACTGAGAACATGCCCACCCTGACTGGCACGCTGCACCTTGAGTGTATGTCCAGACAAACATCACACACTGGCCAGTCCGAGCAAGGAGATGACAGGTCTTGACATGTAGGCCATGGCCGCCCCACCCACCCCCTACATGAGACACATCTGTGGACACACAGGAAGCACTTACATCTCTTAGTCTGGGTGAAATACACATGGGATGCAATCATTCAAGATTGCACACCAAATATCCAAGGTGCGCCTGTCCAAAGAATCATGTACAAATGGGCATCATCAGATGATTGCTACAAGACACACAGGCAATGGCCACCGTGAGTATGTACTTGGAAAATCATGTCAGGCTGGACAGTGGACACTTGTAATACATCTCACGTCAATAAACATGGTGCCAGGGGACAATGGCACAGAGCACAACCTATGCTGTAGACACAGAGATTGTCTGCATTCTCGGATTACACACATGATACCTAGGAAAAGATGCCCCTGGGGACAGTAGTGGCCACACAACTCCTTGCTCCTGAATGGAAATGACTGCAACACACGCTAACATCCCAGCACTATGCGTAACGCACACTCATGCACATCATGTGACAGGCCACCACATGGGACATGCCTGCTGGAAGGCCTCGCACTCAAGAGATTAACTCCCATGTCTGAAATCAGCATTAGTGCCAACTGACATGAAACCCACAAGTCCAGAACTGGACAGGGCACAGGCAAGGTCACTAAACCTCTTACACACCACCCCCACACATGATGCTGCAGGCATTGTACACTTGGAGAAGGTGTCAGGCTACATAACTTTGTGATGGAGTGACTACACAGAGACCTGGGAACACATTGCAAGGTGGGGAAGGGAGGCAGGAGAGGCCTGCAACACTGTGGGTAACAGGATCGTCACAGCACCATAAACCCTGGAAGTGTATCCATGGAACAGTGCACTTACAAATGCTGGTGAAACACAACAAACACACACATGTACCTACCCCCTTCCGGCTGCTGCATGTCCTGTAGACGCCTGTCCAAGTCAGGAAAGACCACCGCCAGCACACGTTTCTGGATGTGAGAGAGACGGCGGCGCCCGCGGTTTTTGTGGCTCTCAGGTGAGTCCCCCAGCAGGAGCCGTGCGATTCTCCGCGTCCAGCACCGGATATCCTGCCAGCATTTCCTCACCTGGGACAGGTGCCGCCTCCGACCATCCGCACTCCTCACGGCGCTGACGGCGTCCAGCCATATCTGCTCCTTGGCAGAGGCGTCTACCTGTGAGGATGAACAAGTGACACTACATCAATACACCTTGCACATGTCACGGGGACACAGATTAGAACACATTTGCTGTTTACAACAAGGCATAGTATGCATCCAACGCATTGCAACTTTGTCATAGGGACATGATCCTGTGGGGGAAGGCCAAAAGCAGTACGTGCCATTGAAAGGACACAGGTGGAATGAGGGCAACTACACAATCAATGATCCAGGCTCACACTGTGCATCACACCCACCCCTCCTGTCTCAGGGCACTGCTGGGAGTGATAGGCCCCCACCCCTCCTGTCTCAGGGCAATGCTGGGAGTGATAGGCCCCCACCCCTCCAGTCTCAGGGCACTGCTGGGAGTGATAGGCCCCCACCCCTCCAGTCTCAGGGCACTGCTGGGAGTGATAGGCCCCCACCCCTCCTGTCTCAGGGCACTGCTGGGAGGACTCTGCACACTCCCCTCCTGTCTCAGGGCACTGCTGGGAGTGATAGGCCCCCACCCCTCCTGTCTCAGGGCACTGCTGGGAGTGATAGGCACCCACCCCTCCTGTCTCAGGGCACTGCTGGGAGGACTCTGCACACTCCCATCCTGTCTCAGGGCACTGCTGGGAGTGATAGGCCCCTACCCCTCCTGTCTCAGGGCACTGCTGGGAGACATCAGGCATTCCCCCCCCGGGACCCCCCCTACAGTACAAAGCATGTGTGTCACACCTGGACACAATGGCAGAAGTCACAGTCACTAAAAAGGGACACAGTCTGTGCCAGTGGACACTGAACTCACCTGATAACCTGGTCGCCCATACAGCATGGGGTACCGTGGGAGGATCACATCCACCAAAGCCATGTTCTCCTCCAGGGTGAATGGCTGTGACCTCTCCACAGCCCTTGACATGGTTCCAGGGAATCAGTAGCAGCAGCTGGGTCGTGGAATACAAAGATGTGCAGGCAAGTGCTCCCTCATGGGACCTGGCTGCCTTATATCTGCCTTGCTAGCCCATCTCATGCACAGGAGTACAGAGTGATTGGTCACTCACATTTGCATCCTATGTTTCCTCCAATCCCTTCAAACCTAGCAGTCTGTGTGTTCTCTATCGGTTTCATTCTCCTGCATGATGTCAGCCCCACAAACACATTGCAACAAAGTAGATTCATTCCAACTGACTACTGCTGTGCACCTTCCAGTACACATTCAAATTTTGAACTTGGTCTCCATGACAACCAGCATGCATGTAGGCCTTAATACTTGTCCCTCATGTGTCCCCTATGTAATTTGGAGCTCCACACACAGGTACGGTGCGTTCCGGGGCCCTAGGGCACCCCAAATGCATTGCAACGGACCGTACACGCGTGCCTACGTTCACTATCACTATGGGTGTCCTCGCGTATGCGTACACGTAGTGGTACGGGCCGTACACACGCCTGTACGCTCCCTATCGCTAGGGGTGTCCTCGCGCATGCGTACACGTAGTGGTACGGGCCGTACACACGCCTGTACGCTCCCTATCGTTATGGGTGTCCTCGCGTATGCGTACACGTAGTGGTACGGGCCGTACACACGCCTGTACGCTCCCTATCACTACGTGTACGCATACGCGAGGCCACCCATAGTGATAGGGAGCGTACAGGCATGTGTACGGCCCGTACCACTACGTGTACGCATACGCGAGGACACCCATAGCGATAGGGAGCGTACAGGCGTGTGTACGGCCCGTACCACTACGTGTACGCATACGCGAGGACACCCATAGTGATAGGGAGCGTACAGGCGTGTGTACGGCCCGTACCACTACGTGTACGCATACGCGAGGCCACCCATAGTGATAGGGAGCGTACAGGCGTGTGTACGGCCCGTACCACTACGTGTACGCATACGCGAGGCCACCCATAGTGATAGGGAGCGTACAGGCATGTGTACGGCCCGTACCACTACGTGTACGCATACGCGAGGCCACCCATGGTGATAGGGAGCGTACAGGCGTGTGTACGGCCCGTACCACTACGTGTACGCATACGCGAGGCCACCCATAGTGATAGGGAGCGTACAGGCGTGTGTACGGCCCGTACCACTACGTGTACGCATACGCGAGGCCACCCATAGTGATAGGGAGCGTACAGGCATGTGTACGGCCCGTACCACTACGTGTACGCATATGCGAGGACACCCATAGCGATAGGGAGCGTACAGGCGTGTGTACGGCCCGTACCACTATGGGTGTTCTTGCGTATGCCTACTCGTAGTGGTACGGGCCGTACACATGCCTGTACGTTCGCCATCACGATGGGTACACATACGGCAGCACTCCCATAGTGATATGGGAACGTACACAGGCCCTCTTCGCAGCAGTACAGCGGTTTTCACACATCACAGTGGTGACAGGCGGCACAGAGGTAGGGATAGGGCGGACATACTTGTCCATGGATGGACATACTTGTCCATGGATGGACATACTTGTCCATGAATGGACATACTTGTCCATTAATTGACATCAAGGCATCGTCTGTGCATTACTACATGTGTGGGGCACAGGTGTGACGGCCTGTGATGTGGAACATTACTCCTGAGTCGAGAAGGCACCAGATGTATGATGAGATGTCTACAGATGTACTGTGTGATGGTGCAATGTGTGCCAGGCATGCCCTTGACTCCTTTGACATGTGTGCATGTCGTACTGCTCACTTGGGGTGAGCGTCACTGGCATGGCACGGACACCAACACACGGAAGTGTCCCCTGATGCCCGGGACAGGGGTTGTCACACCTGACTTGTCACTACCCACGGTGCACAATGTGACTATGTCATGTATGTGTGGGGGCTTCCCATCAGGTTGATGTTGGAGCACCCTCAAAAGCTGCAGCCGTTGCAGCAACCAACATGTGTCTGTGTGTAGATTGTCATTGCACACTGTTCCGCACACCATGCCACATGTGATATCGGATGTGAGGTGCACATGTATGCATGGGACACGGAGTAGCGTGACAAGGACATGTCAGCATCCTCACAATGAATGTGTGGTGAGTCATGACATGTGCACCTTCATGGCAAGGTGTGTGGGCTGTCCTAGTGTAATGTCATGTGACCTGTGGCTCTAGTGTTCCGCTACCAGTCTCTGCAATCGGCATCCTACTTCTGCTGATGTGTGGGCGTATGTCACTCCTGTCTTGCGTCTGGCTGTTCACTTGCACTGGGACACAGCTATTCCCATGGCGTGGCATGGGGAGGTTCTCAATCTCCGTGTGTAGCTGGGTCTTGGTAGGAGTGTCACCTTGCATCCATACGTGTCCTGGGCATGTAGCACATACCTGACTCCCTATGTAGCATATGTGTATTGACAGATTAACATGTGCTCAGTACATATGAATTGTTGTCGTAGTGCACTCACTCTTCCTTGTCACTTCCAAATTACTGCAGAGCGCCGACTCTTGCCCGACCAATTCCGGACTTGGCTGCCATGCAGGAGAATGACAGCATCCGGCTCTACCGCTTCACCCAACCGTTGATTCTGGAGTTGACGGCGAGACTGGCACCACACCTGCAACCGCAGCACAGGTATCCTACGGCACTGACACCCCAGCTGAAGGTAATGGCTGCCCTACATTTTCTTGCCACGGGTACCTTTCAAAATACCATAGCTCATGTTGGTGGCATGTCCCAGAGCATGTTCTGCCGTGTGCTGCATGATTTCTCAGAGGCCATGTTGATTCACCTGGATGACTTCATCAAGTTCCCAACCCCTGAACAGTTGACTGCGGTCAAGCGTGGATTCTATGCCCTGGGAGGGATGCCCCATGTCATTGGGTCCATAGATGGGACACATGTAGCTTTGGTACCACCACACGCACGGGAGGTGGCGTACCGCAATCGGAAGCACTACCACTCCATCAACGCCCTTGTGGTGTGTCAGTCCAACATGGTGATTTCACATGTCTGTGCTCGTTTTCCAGGATCAGCACATGATGCCTACATCATGAGGCGTAGCAGGATGCCTGAAATGATGATGCAGCTGCACAACGAAAGAGCATGTGTTGTTGGTGGGTACAGTCTGTCTGTCCTGTAATTTGCATAGCCTACCAGCACGACCGCTTCACCAGTTCTAACGATGTCCATGTGCTTCCCATGTAGGGGACGCTGGCTATCCCAACATGCCATGGCTGCTCACACCTCTCCGCAACCCCATCACGCCGGCCCAGCTCCGCTACAACACCGCCCATGGCCGGACAAGGCGAGTGATAAAGAGGACGTTTGGCCTGCTGAAGAGCCGATTTAGGTGCCTCCACAAGACCGGCGGCGCGCTCCCATATGCCCCTGCGAGGGTCTGCAAAATCTTCATGGTCTGCTGCATGCTGCACAACATGGCAGTTGAGAGAGCTGTGCCACTCATCCTGGATCGACATGACGAGGACCATCCACCCGTGGAGGACGAAGGGCTTGGCAATGGGGCTAGTGATGTGGAGGATGTGGAGCCGCAAGAGGACATCCGGACTCGGCTCATACGCGACTTCTTTGCTTAGTGGTGAGTACCAGTGTCTGAGTGTGCACGCATTGGTCCCCGTGTGGCATGTGTTGTGATGTGTGTCTCCACCTGCATGTATGGCACGTGAGTCAGAGGTGTGTGTGGGTGTGTCACTGGAGTGATGGTGGCAGTGATGGTTGTATTTCCCCAGTCATAATTGTGACCTAGCATGTTGTCATCCATACATGTGTCGAGTAAATGCACATGCAAGTGGCTGTGCTTTTTGTGGCTGACTTCTTGTGTGTCTCTCTTCCCCAGGTACTTGCGCATGCCGTCTGCTGCTTGCATTGTTGTGGCACTGCTATTCCTCATGGACACGTCATCGTGGGCTGACTCAGCGTTACAGGCACGGACACGTTTGGAAGTCTCCATAGGGTAAGGGATGCATCAGGGGTGTATTGGGTGTGGCAGTTGTTCATGATGAATGCACACTGCCCCTGTCGATGTTTGGTTCCTCTGCAGCCATGTAGCATCCCCATGGGACACGACATGCAGCTGTGTACACCTGAATAGATGGTCTGCCTGGTTGACAGTCATCAGTGATGGGATAGTGGATTGTGATGATGGCATCAATGTGTGTGACACTGCCCTCAGACACATACGGTTAGCATTGGCTTGACATGGTGTGCGACTTCCACATCAGCGGATCAATGGTGTATGGCAGTCTCTCCGTGAGCAGCTGTGGGTGTTTAGCTGTTAGCCGACGCTTGTGTGCCAGTTCCATGGCTAATACGCATTTGTGCTGCAGAAGGGGGGTGCCAGTGTTGGACCCACATGTTACTCCACAAGATGTGTTCATGTGTACTTCAAGTTGCCTCTGCAATCCCGAAAATATGACTAATAAAGGTGTCCCTATGCCTCCAAGGTGCCTCTTCTCAGTCAATGCTGGTGTGTTGCCACGGTGCATCCAGCATGTCTGGCATGGTATTCCCTGATTGTGGCTATGTGTCAATGTGTCGAGTAGCAAGATGCAAGCTGTGTGTGTGGGCTGAGACTGTGTAGTGGGCATGATGTCCATGACTGTGTGGGTATTGTGACATGTGCCATCCCCATGCATCCAACGTTGGCCAGGCCCCCATTCTCTGCATCCACCGGACTCAAGCTTGCAGGACATGGTTCTGCCACCTGTCTACACATACCTGGGTGCCCCCCAGGACACTCCACATGATCCCTGACCTCTGCGCATGACTGTTGCTGTACTCAATGTGTCTGTCAGCACGGTTGTGCGGCCACCCCCTCAGCTGGTTGGGCCCATCACGGGTGTGTATGGTGCTCCATGTCTGTCTTGCCTAATACACTGTGACCCGTGTGTCCTGTGCCAGACTCAGGCCCCAGGGTGTGGATGGTTGAAGTCAAAAGAGAACTCAGGCATGTTTAGACTTTACAAGACACATGTAGGGTAATAATGCAACCAGCAGGCATCTTCTCTTCATGGTGTTATTTTTTATTTTTGTGGGGGGGTGGGGGGGGGGGGTATAACGTAAGGGGCTTTCCGGGAGTTTGGAATCCAAAGTTCAGTAGGGGAGTTGGTGTCCTTGCCATTGGAAATCCTCATAGTCCATGCCACAGTCTTTGTCAACATTGGTCAGACAGTGACCAGCAGGGCCATGTGGCAGAGAATGTCTCGTGATGCTGTGATGCTGTTGCTCCAGTGGGCCAAGTGCCAGGCCAGGTGTCCTGGGAGATGGTGATGTTGCGCCGACCCTCACGGTCTTTTCCGTGGACGACCCGCCCTCCTGCGGGGACCCTCAGAAGCAGGCCGTGACGACGTCTGGGATGCTCCATCGGATGTTTCCTCCTCCTCCTCCTGATCCCTCCCTGTGGGTGGTGATGTTCTCCGCCTTCTGGCACAGGGAGGGTCGGCCATGTTGTCGGCCATCCGATGGAGTGTATCGTGAATCCCCTGGAACACCGTCACTTGCTCAGCCTGTCTGTCCTCCATCCGTCCTTGGTGTCGCTGTAGACAGGCATGTTGCTGGGCCTGCTGGGTTTTTATCTCATCGAGGGTCCCCTTGATCTCATTGAGGGTGGACACAACCTGGGCCATGCCCGTGGTGTCCTGCCGGTATGTGTCCATGATGTTACGGACATGGGCAAATACCGGTTCTCCAGCCAACTGGTCAGGCTCGCGCCTCCGCCGTCCTCCACTCCCACCACCCCTGCCCACTTGCACCTGGCCTGCCCTTGTGGGTACATTGGGTCTCCGGGACCCCTGAGGGGTGGCATTGGCGTTGTCGGCTGCCTCCTCCTGGGTGCCCGGGACACCGTGTCCCTCCTGGCCAGCCTGGCTGCATTGTGGTGGTGGGGCAGGGATCCTGGGTGTCTCCTGGGATGTGGCAGGAGTGGGGGTGGTGGTTGGCACAGTTGTACCTGACGCAGGTGCTGCAGGTGGTTGGACACCAGAGGTGCCAGGTCGGTCGGGGTCGTCCACAGAGTGGTGAGAGTCGTCGCTGCCGGTGGGATCGGGCTCCCGCAGATCCGGGTCCTGTGAGTCTTCCCCCCCAGTGTTGGGGGGTGAACCACGACGTTGACCTGTGTGTGAGAGCGACAATGTTAATTTTGGGCCATGCAACATCCATGTTTCATCAGTTTCAAAGTTGCCACTTTTCCTCTTGGAATGAGGATCTGTCTTGCATTCCACTCACAGTGCACTTGTGCATGGGTGTGTCCCTTGGGCACCACTTTGGCCCCTTTCACTATGTGTGGCACAGTCTTACTTGCTGCGTCAAGTGTGACTGCAGTCAGCAGTGGAGTGGGCAGGTGTGGCGAGCCATGCATTGGCGCCTTCCGTGTAGCACTGTACATGTGCACATGGAGTGGATCCACACACTTATAAAATGCAGGTAGCTGTCGTTGTGCTTGTCAACAGGTTGTGACATGGCCCTGTGTTTGGCTATGGAGAAGAGGGGGGGTCCTGGCACTGGCCACCCTTGGCTACATGCACGCTGTCTACCTGCTGACGAGCAGACATTCCCACACACCACACGGCTGATTTGCTCTCCCTGTGTCTCCCTCCCTCTCTGTCCCCCTCGCCCTCCCTCTCTATCCCCCTCTCCCTCCCTCCGTGTGTCAGCCTCCTCCCTCTGTCCGTGTCCCTGTGTCTCCCTCCCTCTCTGTCCCCCTCTCCCTCCCTCCGTGTGTCAGCCTCCTCCCTCTGTCCGTGTCCCTGTGTCTCCCTCCCTCTCTGTCCCCTTCTCCCTCCCTCCGTGTGTCAGCCTCCTCCCTCTGTCCGTGTCCCTGTGTCTCCCTCCCTCTCTATCCCCCTCTCCCTCCCTCTGTGTGTCACCCTCTGTCACCTCATCCCAGCTTCCTGTGCACACACTGTTAGCAGATCTTTGAATGGCCCTTGGCTTGTTGATTTGAGTTTGTTTCTGATCTCCAGGCACCCATTGGGTGTAGTGTCTGTGTGTGCGCTGCTGCTGTGGTGGTGTGTGCGTCCACTCTTTCACAATGTTGGCTGTTCATTAGCTGCCGTCATGTGTAAAACAGTGCCTTCACCCCCATGTGTTGATGCAAGGCGTCCGCCATTTGCTGGCGAGTCTTTCCTGTGTGGGGACACAGTGTTTGTCTGGCTGTGACCTAGGCCATATGGGCAGAGGGCATTGTTGTCTGCTTCTGAGTTGCACTATGTGATTTTTTGGGGACCACCCTCCCGCCATCCGGGTTACCGTGTCATGTGTTGTTGTCTTCTGTGGCCTGTGACTTGACATTGTCAAGCTGGGTGCATGGGGCATGGTGGCGGTAGTGGCATGTGCGTGTTCATGGAGTGTGGTTGAGTCATGCGATAGGTTGGGGTGGTTGCGTGCCTGTTAGTGATTTTGGTTGTGGATGACGTTCCCCCCATGTGAGGTGCGTTGTTTGTGTACTCACCCGGGTCTCGGAGTCCTTCTAATCCCTCCACTGCCTCCACCGGCAGTATGGCCATCACCCTCTCCTCCCAGGGCTGGTAGTGTACGGGTCTGCGGGAGGGCCCTCCTCTAGTGGCGTTGGCCTGGTTGTGTTCCTCCTGCATCTTGGCTCGGACCCTCCTCCGCAGATCGTACCACCTGGATTGGCATTCCTGCCTGGTCCTTCTGGTGTCCGCAACAGCATTCACAGCATCGACGATGGTCTGCCACATGGCTGTTTTTGCTGCCATGCTGGTCTGTCTGACCAATGTTCCAAAGAGCTGTGGCTCGACTCTGAGGATTTCATCAACAAGAACCTCCAACTCTCGGTTACTGAACTTTGGATTCTTGGTAGTGGGCATGGTGAGGGGTGTGGGTGTGGATGGTGGTGGGGGTGTGTGGATGGTTGTGGGTGTGTGGGTGTGGTTGTGCAGGTGTGTGTGTGTGTGAATGTGATGAGGGGGTGTTTGTGAAGGTGGTTGTGTGAAGGTGTGCAAGTGTAAGGTGTGGTGAAGCTTGTAGTATGGTTCTGTGGTGTCTGGCAGCAGTGAGTCTGTTGCAAAGGCTCATGGTTTGTGTGTGTGGGCCCTTTTTATTGGTCCATGGGTGGGTGTGGCTGTGTTTGAAGTTTGGGTGGGTGTGTTATAAGGAGTGGTGGTGTTTTGGGCCTCTGTTTGTTTTTGGCAGTTGCAGGTCAGTGAAGGTGTTTTAGTAGTGTTTGTTGGCCATGTTTAGTGGCTTTGTGCCATTCGTATAGTGTATTCTTGTGTTGTTTAGTTTTGTCCTGGTTGTGTACGTGCGTTTTGAGCGTGTGTACGGTGTGTACATGGGCCATTTGGTTGTACGGTGCTGTCCTTGTGTGTGGCTTGGTACGACTCGTACATGCGGTTGTGATGTTGGGGCCTGGGGTGCGCTCCGTACTTAGGAGATTGTGTTGGGGGTGCGACGGGAACGTACTGGGGTGTACATAGACGGTGGTACGACACGTACAGGGGTGGGGGGTGTACATAGACGGTGGTACGACACGTACAGGGGTGGGGGTACGACTCGAACGTACTGGGGTGTAGGTACACGGTGGTACGACACGTACAGGGGTGGGGGTTCGACTCGAACGTACTGGGGTGTACATAGACGGTGGTACGACACGTACAGGGGTGGGGGTTCGAGTCGAACGTACTGGGGTGTACATAGACGGTGGTACGACACGTACAGGGGTGGGGGGTGTACATAGACAGTGGTACGACATGTACAGGGGTGGGGGGTGTACATAGACAGTGGTACGACACGTACAGGGGTGAAGGTATGACTCGAACATACTGGGGTGTAGGTACACGGTGGTACGACACGTACAGGGGTGGGGGTACGACTCGAACGTACTGGGGTGTACATAGACAGTGGTACGACACGTACAGGGGTGGGGGTTCGACTCGAACGTACTGTGGTGTACATAGACGGTGGTACGACACGTACAGGGGTGGGGGGTGTACATAGACGGTGGTACGACACGTACAGGGGTGGGGGGTGTACATAGACGGTGGTACGACACGTACAGGGGTGGGGGTACGACTCGAACGTACTGGGGTGTAGGTACACGGTGGTACAACATGTACAGGGGTGGGGGTTCGACTCGAACGTACTGGGGTGTACATTGACGGTGGTACGACACGTACAGGGGTGGGGGGTGTACATAGACGGTGGTACGACACGTACAGTGGTGGGGGTACGACTCGAACGTACTGGGGTGTAGGTACACGGTGGTACGACATGTACAGGGGTGGGGGTACGACTCGAACGTACTGGGGTGTAGGTACACGGTGGTACGACATGTACAGGGGTGGGGGTACGACTCGAACGTACTGGGGTGTAGGTACACGGTGGTACGACACGTACAGGGGTGGGGGTACGACTCGAACGTACTGGGGTGTAGGTACACGGTGGTACGACACGTACAGGGGTGGGGGTTCAACTCGAACGTACTGGGGTGTACATTGACGGTGGTACGACACGTACAGGGGTGGGGGGGTGTACAAAGACGGTGGTACGACACGTACAGGGGTGGGGGGTGTACATAGACGGTGGTACAACACGTACAGGGGTGGGGGTACGACTCTAACGTACTGGGGTGTAGGTACACGGTGGTACGACACGTACAGGGGTGGGGGTACGACTCGAACGTACTGGGGTGTACATTGACGGTGGTACGACACGTACAGGGGTGGGGGGGTGTACATAGACGGTGGTACAACACGTACAGGGGTGGGGGGTGTACATAGACGGTGGTACGACACGTACAGGGGTGGGGGGTGTACATAGACGGTGGTACGACACGTACAGGGGTGGGGGTACGACTCGAACGTACTGAGGTGTACATTGACGGTGGTACGACACGTACAGGGGTGGGGGTACGACTCGAACGTACTGGGGTGTAGGTACACGGTGGTACGACACGTACAGGGGTGGGGGTTCGACTCGAACGTACTGGGGTGTAGGTACACGGTGGTACGACACGTACAGGGGTGGGGGTATGACTCGAACGTACTGGGGTGTAGGTACACGGTGGTACGACACGTACAGGGGTGGGGGTTCGACTCGAACGTACTGGGGTGTACATTGACGGTGGTACGACACGTACAGGGGTGGGGGGGTGTACATAGATGGTGGTACGACACGTACAGGGGTGGGGGGTGTACATAGACGGTGGTACGACACGTACAGGGGTGGGGGTACGACTCGAACGTACTGGGGTGTAGGTACACGGTGGTACGACATGTACAGGGGTGGGGGTACGACTCGAACGTACTGGGGTGTACATTGACGGTGGTACGACATGTACAGGGGTGGGGGGTGTACATAGACGGTGGTACGACACGTACAGGGGTGGGGGTACGACTCGAACGTACTGGGATGTACATTGACGGTGGTACGACACGTACAGGGGTGGGGGGGTGTACATAGACGGTGGTACGACACGTACAGGGGTGGGGGGTGTACATAGACGGTGGTATGACACGTACAGGGGTGGGGGTACGACTCGAACGTACTGGGGTGTAGGTACACGGTGGTACGACACGTACAGGGGTGGGGGTTCGACTCGAACGTACTGGGGTGTACATTGACGGTGGTACGACACGTACAGGGGTGGGGGGGTGTATATAGACGGTGGTACGACACGTACAGGGGTGGGGGGTGTACATAGACGGTGGTACGACACGTACAGGGGTGAGGGTACCACTCGAACGTACAGGGGTGTACATACACGGGTGGGGGTGTACATACACGGGGGTACGTGTCGGACGTACGGGGGCTGGGGGGAGTGTTGGGGGCATATGCGGGCACATGTCTCCATGGTTGCTATGGGAGTTCGGTGCGGACGGTGTTTTTTCCATACGGTTGTAGCCTCGGACGCACGGGATGGATCGTGATTCCTCGGTCGGACTTCACCTTTCACATTTGTACGGTAAATCGTATGAGGACGTGTCGGACACATTTTCCGACCCGAGGAAGTGTGGGGAAATATTCCCAATGCGCTTCGTATGGACTTTTTACCATGCGGATCATGATTGCCAGTTCGTACGGCACTTGTACGATTCGTACGGTAAAAAGACCGGATACGAGTCGCACGGGGAATTTTGTACCGGATCGTAATTGGCACCATAGACTTTTTGTATGGAATCTAGAGCAAAAATGGTCAGTCGGATTTTGATGAAATTTGGCAGGATTGAAGATTATGGTGTGCAGATTATCCTTTTTGTGGTGGCATCAAAAAAGGATAAGAAATTTTAGTTATTAGCATTTTAAACTTGGTGATACCTGTTTCGGTAGTTTCGAAGTAGTACTGCGGTACATATAGATTACAAGTCATCTGATAATGACTGCCTTTACAAAATTTAAAGGCAGGCCACTTTACCAGTGCTATGGTTTAGTGCCATAAATATAGGTAAATATTAGGGTTTATATATTTTTCATACCTATTGCCACTTAATTTAACTGATAATAGGTAGGGAAATAACATTGTAAGAATCTATATATTTTAGAAAAACATTACAGAGTACCACGGTATTTCTTAGGTAGTACCGCAGTACCTGAAAATATTTTTTAAACAAAATGGGTAAAACTATTAACAAAACACTGTATACACTACATTCCACAAATATAGTGTACTACAGTGTTCTGACAATTCTTTGCATACTTAGTTATGCCCAGAAAAGTCTCTGTATTACTGCAGTAATGCCTACAAATTATCACGTTACTTAAAAAATTGCAAATAAAGGTTTATTTTGCAGAAAACACAGTGAGTGTTAGGTACTACTGGTACTACATAAACTGGTTAAGTAAAATTATTTGAAAATGATACAAAAAATTCCATACCTTTTTACACTGTAGGAAAATAGTAATAGGTTTGGAAAAACATTAAAACTTATCACTCCACTATATGCTACTCCATTGTACACAACTCCATTGTACTCCACTACACTGTGCACTATTCCATTGTATGGCACTCCACACTACGACCCTTCAGGTAGGCTATTCCACTCAACCAACTCTTCTACACTCCACTCTACTGCATTAGACTGTATGGTAATTCACTATACGCTATTCCACTATATGCTACTAAACTGTACGGTACTCCATTTGACACCACTACAGTGTTTGCCACTCCACTCTACTCATCTCCACTGTACAAGACTCTCGTCCACTCTAGAAGTGCATTTTATAAAATTATACTGCACTTTATGGCACTCTATGAGACTCTACTTCAGTCTGTTTACGTACACTCCACTGTCTAACTCTACAGTTCAATCTATGCTCGTATAATCCATTGTACAACACTCTATTCTGCTAAACACACATTTCAATATTGTACAATACAGCACTCCACTCTACTGTACAAGACGCCACTCCAATTTATTAGAGTATACTCGACTATAAGCTATGCAACTACACTATAATACGCTCCACGACACTCTACTCTCCGACACACGAATACACTGTACTACATTTTACTACACACTACGATACACAACTGCACTGAACTCTACTCCACTGTCTGAGCCTTTACCTCGCTGTATGCCGCTGTCTAACCATCCACTCTTCACAGCGCCACTGTATAACACATTACTCTACTCGACACAGCTCCGCTGTAAAACACTCTACTACACTCTTTGCTACTCTTCCCCCTACATTTCCCTACACTGCACTCAATTCAACTACGCAATACTCCACTCTATGACACTCAACTATACAACATTCTTCTTCATTTTACTATACGAAACTCCAATTAACAAGATGTAATTGTTGTTTTTTGTGGGTTTTTTGTGGATCTTTTCTGAAATAACAGTCACACAGAAAGTGACCAATAGTGTACAGATCATAACATCATGGATATACCATCATGACAATAAAGAAGGGAAAACATCCATAACACAACAGTAAAACAAGGTACAAAAGCAATTCTGAAAGGAAGGTGTAAGATCGCTAGTAAGTAGAGAATATGTTCCCAGTGTAGTGTGCTTGGGTCCAGTTCTATTGACAATATCTGCAGTAGGCCAACATTTGTTTTATATCAGCTGTGTTTAGACTCTGCGTGTTAACGCACTGCACATCTCAATGTTCTAGCACTTTACTCCTTCATCTGCACTCACATGTTCGCCTCAGGCCTCATCAAGGGGGTGGTCAAGCAAGTAATTTCTTTGAGTTTGCCAAATGTCTTGGGGCGGGAGGAGGTGGTAATAGTGTGGCATATAATTCGCACATAGTGTCACCGCGGATCATGTCTCGGAGCCAGGCTCTCAGCGTCGGTGCATGTGCCTTTCCCCAGTGTATAGAGATTTGATGCTTTGCAAGTAGCATATCTATTGCAGTGAACCTCTCTATAGCCTTTGGTAATAGATGGAGGTAGCACAACAGTGCCAGCAAGGGAGTGAGCTGCACCACCTATCCCCCCCATAAGGGATACATGCTGGAAAATACCCACCCAGTATGTTTGTATTGTTGCATAGCTCCACGCTATATGCTGAAAGTCAGCTTCGGCCTTGGCGCACCTAGCACACACGTGTAATGCTCTGGGATCTATCTTGGCCAGCAATTTTGGGGTTACATAGATTCTATGTAGATATTTAAAATTCAGTAATTCGTATTGATGGTTGTTCAAAATGTATTGAGTTCGTGCACAGCAATAGTGCCAAATGCTGTCTGTTACTGGTATGCCTAGGTGTCTTTCCCAGGCTGCTCGTGCTTTGGCGCCGGCCATAGGGTGAAGGGAAAGTGATAGGTGGTATAAGCGTGAGACTAGGTGGGTCTCGTCTGGTGATGCAATAACAAGTGTGAGGGGGGAACTCCTTCGGCACCACTTGCCCACTCGGTATCGCCCTGATCAGTCATCATTGGACTCTGTGCAATAGGAACCTGTCCATGTATGTAACATCCCCATGCTTGGTGAGCTCCGGAACCGTGCATGGTGGGGAGTCCTTAAACAGATCCCCAACTGTTTGAAGTCCATGCTAGCCCAGTGTGTGTTTGGTCAGGGCTTCAGTGATGGGGGGTAGCCACGGTTTGTCTGCCAGTGGTAAATGTGGCGAATACAAGGACTCCTTTTGTAGATATCATTGTAATTTGGTCCAGGCCCAGCAAGTCGTGGGCAGAGTTTGGATCTCAGCGGGCGAGTGCGTCAGCCCTTGTGGTAATATGGCAGAGAGGGGGATGGGATATATTTTAGAACGCTCAGCCCTGAGGTATTGAATCCAGGCATCTGGGTGATACCAATAATATGTAAAGTGGGTTTGGGCCACAAGGTAGTACAAATAAAAATCTGGGCCGCTGAATCCCCTATGCTCGTACGTGTGTCCCAGCTTATCCGCGGCTGTCTACCTGCCCAGACAAGACGAATGAGCAACGTTCGTAACGTGTCAAAGAATTTTGTGGTCAAAGCAATAGGAATACTTAAAAAGAGGTATAAAAAACCCAGCAGTACCACCATTTTTAATATGCCTATTCTACCAGCTAAAGAGAGTGGGAGTTTGATCCATTTGTCAACCTGTGTCAAGAGGCGGTCCACTGCTGGTCCGTAATTTAGTCGGATTACTTCGGGACCACTGCAGTGCAGGTATATACCTAGATACTTGGGGGGGGGTCCGTACACTATTTCAGGAGTAACTCGAACTCCTCTTGTGTTGTTGCCGGCGTCAATGGAAACATTTCTGATTTAGTCCAATTTATCACTAATCCCAAATAAACCCCGAATCGGACAACTTCCCTCAGAAGTGGAGTAAGGATGTCTGCCGGTTTCCGCACAAATACCATTGTGTCCTCCGCATAGAACGACGCAGCTAGTGGACTTGTGTGTAATTGCAGCCCTTGGTGGAGATGTGGTTCCTGTATATGGCGGGCAAGGGGGTCCATAGCAGTAATAAATAGTAAGAGCGAGAGGGATCATCCCTGTCTAGTGCCATGTGATAAAGAGAATTGGTGTGTTATTTCACCATTGAGTTTCAATCGGACAACAGGATTTGCATACAGGAGGCAGACTAGGTTTGAGAAACCCACTGGGATCCCCAGTTTCTGCATTACCGCGTATACAAAAGGCCACTCCAATTATTCGATGGCCTTTCGGCCTCGAGGAGGACGACAGCTGCTGGCAGTGTGGGTTCCATTTGATTCATCACAGAAAAGATTGCACGTAGATTAAGTGTCGTAGACCAGCCAGGAATGAATCCTGCCTCATAGGGGCACAGTGTAGTGTTTACCAGTAATGCCAGTCGAGTCGCTAACATTTTTGCCAGTATTTTATAGTCGTCATTGAGTAGCGACAGTGGTCGGCGTGATGCGCATTAGCGTGGTGATTTACCTGACTTGAGCAATGGTGTCACAATGGCTTCCCGCATGGTCGGGGATAGGGACCCATTCTGAAGGGCTTCATCATATACTTCCAGCAACCGCAGCGCCAACTCATTTTGGTAGGCTTTATAAAATTCTCCCGAAAGGCCATCTGACCCTGGGGAATGGCCATCTCTTTTTTTGCTTGTTTGATTTCATCCTCGTCAATAGGGTAAGCAAAGAAATCAAGCTGACCCTCCTCCAACCAGACCATTGCTATCTCCTGTCGATAGTCTGTTAGCGCCTGTCCCACCGGGGGTTCCCACATCTTCTACAGATTAACATAGTATGAGAAGAAGGCTGCAGTAATATCTGACCCCCTTGTCAGATCAGCACCAAAGTTAGTGTCTAGATGTGTGATAAATACAGATTGGTATTGAGGCCAGAGGAGGCAAGCAAGTGTCCTGCCGGGTCTCTCCCCTCTCCATATGTTCGGGCCATAGCATATTTACCAAGGTGTTTGACCTCGCGGGTCGTCGCTTCTGTGAATTCAGTCAAGAGAGCTGCCCGGTCATGCAGGGATTCTGGGGATGAGGCAGTCTGCGCATTTGCATCCATATTTTTAAGTTTTTTCTCAATGCTCTCAAGTTAATTTCGTATGGACTGGAGAACGCCGGCGTGTTTCGATATACAGACCCCCCAGATAAATGCCTGAAAGGCATCCCACAGCACTAGTTGTGAGGTAACCGTACCTTCCTTCAATAGAAAATATTCTCGAATAGCATCACCCACTTCACTATGGAATACCGGGTCTAGTAATGCCGATGAAGGAATTCTCCATAGTAGACGCTGTTTTGGCAATGTGGGAAACTCTACCTGGAGCAGCACTGGGGCATGGTCAGACAGTGTGTGGGCAGGTAGTCAATTTCCTGCAATTCTGAGAGCAAGTGTGGCGTGAGGTACCAGTGGTCTATACAGGACCATGAGCCATATGAGGCGGAGTAAAAAGTAAAAGTAAAAAGAGACTTCCCAGATGTTTCTTGTGCCAGGGATCTGTGAGTAAGGCAGACTGCAACAAGTTGGTTAGACCCTGTGTGGCATGAGGCTTTGCAGTGCAGCCTTTACCAGTGGTGTCAGTCGTGGGGTCAAGAGTGAGGTTGAAATCACCCTCCAGTAGTATATTGTCAGTGCCCAGTCGGTCAATGTGTGTCATGAGGTTAGGAAAGAAGTCAGTAGTGTCTAGATTGGGAGCATCCACCTTTATAAACAGAACGGATTATTATATAGTTGTGAGTTATAGTTAAATTAGAATGGCAAGTGAGGTGAGAACATTGTGTACAGAGCTGAGCAATTATAATAATTTGAAGGTGGTGTGTTAAGTTAAAATGTACGTTGTAAGTTACATTGTGTACATAGGTGTGTGACTTATAGTAATTTGAAGGCAGTGTGTAAATACTAAACTTTGGAATTTATAATCTTTGCCTAGTTTAACATTGATTTACATGGAAACAGTAAATACATTTTTCCTAACTTTAGAATATGCCTAACCTTTGTTTTTCTCATAAAATTTAAATGATTTTTATGTTTTTTAATTCAATTGTGTTTCAGATCTAGTATTGAGTCTTATTTATTAACAACTTGTTGGGGTGTGGCCGAGTGAGCGACCAAGATGGCCACTTATCTTCGAAGCTTCCGAACCGTCGTCCTCCTTTTCTTGTCTGCGGACACTCCCAGCACAAAATACTGCCTCTCGATGCTGAGCGGGTGATTTTGAGATACCTGGGGACAAATGGGGTTGATCACGGTACCTGTCTATGCCTGCTAAGCCGCAAACCAGCTGCCTACGTTCCCGGACCCAACGCGGCCCTAGGAGGCCCCGAGATGACAGTGGTCTCAGGCAAGTCTGAGGGCAGATTCTGCAGGGAGCATACACTGAGGTGAGCTGCCGCGGCCTGGGGGCCCTTGAAACGCTGGCGAGTCTGTAGTGTGGAGCGGGGGCCTTGGCAGAGTATTCATCGTGGCCTGCTCCCCCGGTGCTGGGTAGGACCCACAGATGCAGAACACGGTGAGTAGTAGGGGGTGGCATGCTGCCTGGTCAAACCCTCCCTCAATGTAACTCCTTGGTCCCCCTCAGATACTGCGCTTGATGCAACCCCCCGCAACAGTGCCGCCATAACTCTGGACCCAGTGGGGGCAGCTATATGCACAGCTGGAATGAAAACGCAACACGCATGATGGGCCCTCCCCTCTATCACATATGCTGAACTCCATACCTACAAAGCTGGCTGCGATAAGAACTGCTGAATAGCGCCACGAAAGAGAGGCACACACACAGCATCTCATATGCAACGTGCCGGTTAACAAATACGCCGCGTCCCTCATGGCAGTCAAGTAATGGCCGACAGTGGGACCAGAGGACAATGTAATTAAGGGCAGCACGACTCGCACAGTACACCTATGCCTCACCAGTTATTGATCTTGTGGAGTTGCCTCCCTTACCTCAACAGCACCGCAATGAGTCAGACAGACCCAAACAGCTAAGCTTCGAGGCGTGGAAGACCCCCCCCAACGTGAGGACGCCGAGCCTCCTACGGAATCAGAGCCACAACAGCTGGGGGATGCTGCCGCCATATTGACCGAGCTGCGAGCTGGATTCCAATCTATCGATGCTAGGCAAGACACCCTTTCCATGCGCCTTGATGACACTCTTGGCCGGCTTGAGACGCAGGACTCCCGGATCGGCAGTGCCAAACATCAAATCTCAGATCCGGAAGATGCACAACCCACCACGCAGAGAGGACTAGAGAAGACAGAGAACCTACTTAAGAAACTTGCCATGAAGGTGGAGGATTTGGAGGCATGGTCACGCCGGAACAACCTCCGCATTGCGGGCATAGCCGAATCCACAAACACCGGCCTCATTTCCAAATTTGTTGAATCTATCCATATAGAGGTGTTTGGGAGAGAGGTGTTTTCTGCCACATTCACAGTGGAACGTGCACGACGAATACAGGGGCCTGCTCCGATACCTGTAGCGACACAGAGAATGATTATTGCCAGGGTACTAAACTTTCACAACGAGATGTGGCATTGCGACTGTCAAGAGAGCGTGGCGCCCTCAACTACCAAGGATCGAACATATCTATTTTCCCAGATTTCACGCAAATGGTGCAGGAGTTGCGCCGGAAATACATAGACATGAAGCGTTCTCTCCAGAAAGCAAATGTTAAATACGCCATGATGTACCCCATCAGACTCCGAATCCAGATCGGTGGAAAAAACACATTTTTGATTTCCCAGGAGGAAGCCATGCAGTTCTGGACGAAGCAACAACTTAAAGACAAACCACGAGCGAAGGCTGATTGAAGTGACCCTGGTTCCTAATGTTGGCATGCTGACTTTTGCCTTGTCACTCAACATGGACCCTCTCCTGGTTTTGATGTATGTTATTGATAGCTTCTGGGAGGCATGGGTGGCCGCTGAGGGCTTTTGTGCGAAGCCCGTGACTACACCTGGGCCAGGCTGCAACCCAGAGTAACTAACAACTATTAATGTACAACAGGCACTTATTGGGAAGACATGAACCCGGTATATGCATATTCCATGGCCCGACAGCTCACTGGAGCGTTGCCTTCCCCCATAGGATGTTTTCCTGTCTGTCCTTCCCTCTCGTTCCTCGCTACCCCCTTCCCCTTTGTTTGGAAGTGTTTGAATGGGATTCCCCAGGTGCTTTATATTTATGTATCCAATGTGGGTGGGGGGTGGAAATGGGGCTGGGTATTCTGGTTTGTTGATTATGGTTTTATTTTCTGTTGGTACAAAGCATGTTTCACTCACATATGGATGGGTACACCGTTCATAACTTTCCATCCTGCAGTGATTGAGAGTGGCCAAAGGACCTCCAATAGCATGCAAGTCTGGTGCCTTAGCCTTGAATGTCTGTCCTGGAATGTGAGGGGATTATCTAGCCCTAAAAAAGGGCACCAGGTCCTAGCATATATGACCAGACAGAACATTGAGGTCGCCTTCCTTCAGGAAACACACTACACACCACTCTCAACACATGGATTTGCGTCCTCATGGGGGAACCACCGTTTCTTGTCCAGCTACAGCACATACTCACAAGGGGTGTGTATCTTGATACACCGCTCTCCCCCTTTCCAGGTATCTGAGGTGGTAAAAGATAATGAGGCCAGTTATCTGATGGTGTCGGGATCGCTTGGGGGGAATCCATTCTGCCCATTGGAGGGCCCATATTTTTAAGTGGGAGGTGTGGCCTCTATGCCAAAATGACTGTTGTGCCTCTGAAGAGTGCAATGAGCACGAAACGCGTCAGGCGTGAATCGACAGGCATGCTGTAAACAGTATCCACCCGCCGATCTGGCTTGTATATATATATAAATATATATATATATATATATATATATATATATATATATATATCGAAAAAACACTCCTGCTCCAAACGAAGATGCACGTACCCAATGTGTGCATGGGAAAAACTTCTTTTATTGTTGTTCAGGTCTCCCACGACCCCCGCATAAAAAGAGACGCGTTTCACCTGCGCAGCAGGCTTTGTCAATCTAATTGGCTCCATAGGATTTTTAAAATATATAGCCCTATATATAAACAGATACCTCGTGGAACAAGGATCGACGACGCCGTGTTCTGGCAAAACACGTCTTACCAGCTGACTAAATAAAGAAAATTTGTCCAGAACACGGCGTCGTCGACCCTTGCTTCACAAGGTTTCTGTTTAGAAGTATCAGACCTTTCTTGGGTGGTCCGTGTACGACTCTGTGATCTGGAGCAGCGGCGGTTGTAACCTGATTGCGGAGAGAATATATATATATATATATATATCTTATAGATAGGTAGATCGAAAGATCAGGTCAGAGTTTCCACGGAAAGAGCATTTTATGTTTATCTAATAACTTTGGTGACATTTGACGAACCTCCACAAAAGTTTTTAAAAAGGTCAATCACCCCAGGTGCTTCCTGGAAAGTGTTGCAAGTGTTGGGGTGATCAGTCAAGCAGGGCCAATGAAAAGGGTGGGGCGAAAGCTTATTCTTTTGGGAAAGCTTTAAAGCAGCTGCAGAAAAAATGTCATACTCGAATTACACCAAATTTGGCAAAATCTTAGAACTTTACTCAAAAAGTTGTTAGTTATTTCAGCTGTTGTTCAGAAATTTATGCTAAAAGAGGTGTTTCAAGTCATGAAGGGATTAAAATGTTAGGTATATCTGGGCAGTTGGTCTTGTGGGAGTCCTGCGGTAAGAGAAATAGGGCCCTCTGATAGACTTGGATACTTCTTCTACCTTTTTGGTACCATTGGACCAGTCCCGGCCCCATGGTACTGAGAGAGCTGATTGGCTGCCCATAACTTAGAGAAAAGTGTTGAGGATGCCATTACATGACTAACCTTACCCCTAGAACTTGGGGGGATAATATGTACCCCCCCCCCCCCCATGGAACATAAATAAAAAAAATGAAAGCTTTCTGCTATGGATACAGCTGTTCTTCTGTGGGACCCAGACGTGGCCTCCAGTGACATACTGTGGCACTTCTGTGGGACCCGCTACTCAAGATTCACCTCCATGATACTAGGGGACACTGAAAAGGCATGTACATAGGGCCTCAATTGGAGTAAAGTGTTGCTGATGCCATTACTTGACTACCCTTACCTCTAGAACTTGGCGGGATAAGATGTCCCTCCCAATGGAATATAAATAAATAAAAATTGAAGCTTTGTGCCACGGTTTCGGCTGTTCTTCTGTGGGACCCAGACCTGGCCTCCTGTCACATACTGTGGCACTTCCGTGGGACCCCCTGCTCAAGTTTCACCTCCATGATACTAGGAGACCCTGAAAAACTTCATTGAGTAAGACTTTCACGGTCCCGTTGTACCTTGGAAGTGAAGCTTGAGTGCCAGTACCTCAGGCATACTGAGAAAAAAGCCAAATGTGGGGTACGGGCCAGCACAGGTATTGGCGTTCAGGTGTGGTTGGGCGCAGGACCTGGCCAGGGGCCAACTCCCCACTGTTGCCAACATGTCTGTGTGCATGACTCAAGACTAGGAGCATCCCACCAGACGCTGGGTGTATGGCCTGGTTGAAGGCTGCCTGCGAGACGGTGGCTGGAGACCAGGCCCAGCAGCTAAACCCCCCTAGCTCCCCAACACTGCGCTTTGCCATAGGTCCTTCACAGTCAGACGCCAGACCTTGCTTTAACCCCCCGTTGCACACAGCCAAAAGCCACGCTCAGCAGGGAAGTTAGCTGTATACACCCGTGTATGTACGAGACGTACCCCCACCCGTGAATGTACACCCGTGAATGTACACCCGTGTATGTACACCCATGTATGTACGAGACGTACCCCCACCCGTGAATGTACACCCGTGAATGTACACCCATGTATGTACACCCGTGTATGTACACCCGTGTATGTACGAGACGTACCCCCACCCGTGTATGTACGGTGCGGACCCATACACGGGTGGGGGTACGTCTCGTACATACACGGGTGTACATACACGGCTGTACATACACGGGTGTACATTCACGGGTGGGGGTATGTCTCGTACATACACGGGTGTACATACACGGGTGTACATACATGGGTGTACATTCACGGGTGTACATTCACGGGTGGGGGTACGTCTCGTACATACACGGGTGTACATACACGGGTGTACATTCACGGGTGTACATTCACGGGTGGGGGTACGTCTCGTACATACACGGGTGTACATACATGGGTGTACATACACGGGTGTACATTCACGGGTGGGGGTACGTCTCGTACATACACGGGTGTACATACACGGGTGTACATACACGGGTGTACATTCACGGGTGGGGGTACGCCTCGTACATACACGGGTGTACATTCACAGGTGTACATTCACGGGTGTACATTCACGGGTGGGGGTACGTCTCGTACATACACGGGTATACATACAGGGGTGTACATACACGGGTGGGGGGACGGCGCGTACATACGGGGGCTGGGGGGGGACGGCACGTATGCGGGCACATGTCTCCATGGTTGCTATAGAAGTTCACTCCGTACGGTGTTTTTTCCATACGGTTGTACAATCGGACGCACGGGACGGATCGTACTTGCGCGCTCGGACTTCAGTTTTACGATTCGTACGGAAAATCGTCCGGGGACATGTCGGACACTTTTCCCGACCCGAGGACATGTCGGGGAATTTTCCCAATGCGATTCGTATGTATTTTTTCCCATACGAATCGTACTTGCCAGTTTGTACGGTACTTGTACGGATCGTACGGAAAAAAATCCGGATACGATTCGTACGGGGAAAATTTCTCCAGGATCGAAATCGGCACCTAATGTGAGGACTGCGTTCTTACAGCAAGAAGCTCCAACTTGCAGGAAAACACATAGCAGAATTATAACAATGAGTGGTGGCATAATTGACAAGAGTAGTTTGGACATCAATAGGGGGATCCTCAAAAAGATAATATGCAATCAGTCCTGCTCCAGGCCAACTCCGTTCTTATTCATGTCAGCATGCAGGTGATGTGGTTCTCAGACGGCATGAGCTAATGTCACATTGTCCTTGTCAATGCAAGAATAAAAGTGCAACAGGAAGAACCAATCTTTTTTTGTTATTCTTTTTATTAACAGAACAGGCTGGCACATCAAGAGTACTCATCAGCAATACTTTCATTAAGGTTAGACATTTTGGGTAGAAATAAGGCATCAGACATAACTATGATAAATGGTTTGATTTTAGACCTTGTACACAGCTCTTGTTCATTGTATGTGGCGACATACGCTCGGGAAGAGGCCAGGGGAGGCATGCATATATTGCCCCTGGAGAGGTTCCATTTGCCCCAGATCTGTATCCATTTCTTAGGGCAGCCTCTGCTTTCGTAGATTGTTTTTTCAGTAACCATACACCAATCCATGTCCTACTCCCAAGCTTGGAGAGTTGGCACCTCCAGAGCCCTACTCAATGTTGCGATATTACGCTTGGCTATCATCATTCCCAAGGTGGCCCAGGTTCTCACTTTGCTATTCAAATCTGTCGGTCCCCATATTATTTAAAAGGCATTGCTTTGGTTCCGGTTCTATTTTAATCTCTAATACTTCCCCAATAGAGCGTGTTACCTGGCCCCAATATTTCTTAATGTGTAAACACTCCCATAATATGTGGTAAAAGGTGCCTTCTTGTCCGCATTGTCTCCTGCATGTCGAATCTGTCCTGAGGTTAAACTGGCAAGCTTATGTCCTGAATAGTACAGTTGGTTCTGTATCTTTAGTTGTATCAGTCTGAGTCGTGTAGTAATATTCACCTCTCTGGGTGAAGAAGTAGCCTCCTGCCATTCCTTGTCCTCTCGGTCCTCTACGTCTTGTGCCCAGTGCTTTCTAAGTTGAGTAAGGGGGTTAAGGAAGTTGTTAAATACTTTTTTGTAAGTCAGGGCGATCGCCCCACAGTCCATATATTCAGCATGAATAATATCTGCAAGTCGTGAAGATTCTGGGAGCACACCCCTGAGGGACAGCTCTGTGGAGAGCATGTTTGATTTGGATATACCTAATCCACTCAGTGTCTACAAAGTCATATTCTCTTTGAAGTTTATCAAAGGGGATCACTCCCTTTCGGTCCCAAAAGTCTCCCACCCGGGAAATGCCTATTAAGTACCACTTATCAAATCCCTTGGAGTATCTAAGGGTCAAAAGTTGTCCTGTATCTCATAATGGCTAGCAAGCGTAATTTTGTTGTTCCAGCACAGGCTTTTATTTGCTGGGTCCCAGACTTGTAGCGTGTGATTTGTTGGGCCTGTTAGCTTTATCTGTTTTGGTGTGGTGTAAAGAATGCTCTTTCGTATCTGCCACGTGGCAGGACGTATTTGTCCATCCTAAATGCTGGATCATCATGGGGTTAGTGCCAGCGTAGGGTAATCAGAGATGAGATGTCCAATAATATTTTTGCTTATCAAGGAGTCCGATGCCTCCACCGTACCAACCTCTCACCAGTTTTTCTGTGGCAACTCGAGGAGACCCATCATCAGTCTCTGATAATTTGTTATGGCTTTAAAGTAGGGTGCTGGGATCGGTTTGGTGTGTTTTGTAGTGTATATAGGAATCTGGGGAGTGCCATCATCTTAAAAAATGCAGCACAGCCAGTAGATAGAGTGTAAGGGACCCCCAGTGATGCACATCCCCTCAGCCTTTTTAATGAGGGTAGCAGATTTCTGTTGTAAAATTGAGCTGGGCCAACAGTGATATAGGTACCCAAGTAGCGGAACCCTTCGGTAGTCACTTTGGCTTTGCAGCCTTCAGGCGGGGGAGGTTCCATTAAGTACATAGATCAGAAATGTAGTCCAATTAAGGGGTACCCCGAATATTTCCTGAAATTGGTTAGTTTATTTGTGACTCTATTCAGTGAGGCCCAAGAAGCCATTAAATATAACAGCACATCATCGGCACATAGGGAGATTCGGTCCTCCCTTTCCCTTCTCCAGCACATACCTTGTATCAATGGATCACCACGGACCCAGGCAGTCAGTGGTTCAAGTGTCAATTAAGAAATTAGAGGAGACAGTAGGCTGCCCTGTCTCATCCCACATCCAAGAGGGAAGACTGGTTTTGTTTTATTGTTCACTACCACCTGTGCCAGTGGGCCACTATAGAGGAGTCGCACCCTGGCCATTACATTTGGCCCAAATCCCATTTTTTTCAGGGCTGCAAACGGGTAGTGCCACTCAATGGTACCAAAAGCCATTTTGGCATTGAGTGAAACCACAATTTCATCCTGAGCATATCAGTGCGCCCCAGCACCCCATGTAGTCTGCAAGGGTTTAAAGCAGTATTCCTACCAGACATGAAGCCCAATTGGTCTGGTGCACTAATTTAAGTATGATCTGTACTAGCCGTCTGGCCAATAGTTTTGCCAATATTTTCACTTCCACGTTTACCAATGAGATTGGGTGATAAGAAGTGCATCAATAGTTTGGTTTGCCTTCTTTATGTATAATCACAATTGTGACCAATCGGTGATCTCGGGGAAGGGTACCCAGTTCCTGACTTTCGACGTACATATTTCTAAGATAGGACGCTAATTTGGTAGCTCCAATTTTATAACACTCAATTGGGAGGCCATTAGGCCCTATTGCAGAGGTCTTCAAACTTTTGGATGCCGAGACCCCCCTGTCAACATTTTGAGGCGTAAGGACCCCCTCCTGACGAAAATGTCTAAACCTGTTGACTAAATTGCGTGGGATGAAAATGTAAATGAGGTTATGTGATGCCGCGTATTTTGGGATAGCATTGCTTCATTATTTTGATATTTGTTACACACAGTAACGCTGAGGAAAGATTTCACCCAATCCGTACCCATTTATAACCAAAATACAGCAATTATCATCAGAAAGATTTCAAGTTAAACTTTGTGAAGGGCCTTCCACTCTGCAGCAATACGTGCTGCCGCATTAGAAACTCACCTGGCCCTGACCGGAAGAAGCAGGGGTCCCTTAAAACCCTGGCGGTTTTATGTAGAGTTAAGCCGTTTACCCATGCAGCTTTCCTCTCACCCCCTCCCTTCCATCCCTCTCTCCTCTCCTAACCCCGGATCCCTCTCTCACTTTGCAGGTCATTTTCTTTCACCCCTTTTTACAACTTCTGAACTCTCCCCATTCAACCTCTCACTTCACCTTTAATCACCTCTTGCCATTCTGTCCTTTCACTGCCCTCATCTCTAACAGTCTCTCACATTTATCTCATGGCCTCTCTGGCCCTGTCACCTCCCGTGCCCCTCAGCACTTCTCATTCACCTCGTCTCTTCATTCAAATTTTTGTCTATTTGTATCTTACACCTCTCCAGTCCCCCCATTCCTCTTTCACATCTCCCCTTTGTTCTAACAGAAGCCCTCACCTTTGGATCACGCTTACTTCTTGCGTGTCCACACTTCTCTTCGGCAATTCACATTTCTCCTCATCCCTGACCTCTTCAATCAAATTATCTCACTCCCTTGCTGTCCTCTCTCATTTTGGGTGCGGATGCAAGTTCAGAATGGGATGAATGAATGTATGATTACTGATGGGCTTGTTTGAGTGAGTTGCATATTGAGTAGTGAGGGGGACAGGTGAGTGAAGTGTCACATGAGTGCAGGATGAGTAGTGTACTCGTGTGACTGCAGGTTGAGGTATAGTGTGAGCAGGACAAGTGCATTTTGAGTGCAGAGTGATCACTGTGAGTGCAAGGTGAGCGGGTGAATGGTGCAAGTGCATGGTGATCAGTGTGAGTGCATTGTGATCACTGTGAGTGCAGGGTGAGCGTGAAAATGAAGGGCGAGAATGAGGAATGAGTTGTCTGAATGCAGGGTGCATTCCCAGACCCATGAAGTAACTAAGCATGTTATTGACGGGGGCGTAGACTTTAAGATCTAAGTTAAACTATTGCGGCATTAATCGGGGATCGAGGGTGAAGGAAATAAATAATGTGCTGATCCTGCAACAAACTTCCAGTCCTATGGTTAGGGTTACCAGCAGATTATTTTGATGGCCCAGTCGGTACAAAAAAAAGCAGTTACCTAAAGCGGTATTTTCAGCGCTTATCTGTGCATACTTCCCAGGGCTGGGTTTAGTGCTGGTGGTGCCCTGTGCGACAATGTTTGTTGGTGCCCCCCCAATGACCACCTCCACCACGGATTCTCTCACTAGCACCCTTTAACAGTGACCAAGTCTCCATAACCCCACACTCTCAGATGCATTGAATTAGTTATATAGTGCCACTCATACCAGTGTAGGGTGTCCGAGCACTTTGCATCACACACACATTACACAGAGACAATCAATCATAAGTGTGTAAATCAGTGTATAGGAAATGTTACATAAGCCAAAGGACTAAAAGTATAGGAGTCACATGTCATCCATACTGGTAGGCAGTATAGTTCAAGAGTGCTTGGTGTGGAGAAGCACAAACTCAGAGTCGAAAAAGAAACAGCATAGTTGGGAGTTTCCTTTAATAATAAGAATTGATTTCTAGCCAAATTAACCCTTTTTGCAACATTAATCAATGGTCTAATAATGTATACTTTGCAGTGTGTATGCAGTTCTAGGATGAAAGTTAATAGCTCACTATTCTATATTAGGACTTTAAGTTATAAATTGCAAGTAACAAAAGGATGTCTCTTTTGAAAGCAGTAACCTGCTGATCTCTTCACATCATACGCACTCTGTAATCTACTTGGTACACGTTCTTTGCAGCAGGCATATTAACCCTCTGCACTAACTTCACCCAAGTCAAAACCTCAACTATACAAAATTCTGATCTCTCTCCAGGAAGATAATTAATCACACAAGTTATCTTGACCTTTATGTGAGGCCTGGTAATTGCCGAGAAACGCTGCAGCAGGTGCTTCAAAAGCACAATAAACTTTCACACACGGCGCCCCCAGGAAGCCAACTTTGTATTCCTTTCCATGAAATGCATTCTCACACTACCGCAGTGAATGTAAAATCCAAATGTAAGGAATAGGCACAGTGGGGACCCAGGGGGTACTGGAACCAGCAAAAAAACCTAAGCCTCTGTAACCAGTTTACAAAGGCATGTTAAAATGCAAATGGTCTTTAAAGACCTGTGAAAAAACACGGTGCTGGAGATAGGAATCCAGATACTGCCCAGCTGAGCCCCCAGCAGCTCAAGTTTCACTGCAGCAGCCCAGGCTGAGACACAGGACGGGGAAGTGTGGGGGGGGGGCTGAAGTCCTTGGGCCGGGGCAGAAGTGTGACTGGGAAGGCGCGACCCCCTTTGCATCACTCCACGGCCCCCCTGGGGGTCGCGCCCCACAGTTTGAAGACCCCTGCCCTATTGCCTTCCCTGATAGAAGTGCACGGATAGTTTGGGTTATTTCTTCCTCCGTAATGTCAGACTCCAGAAGTTCTAGGTCTTCTGGGCTGAGGGAGGGAGCATGTCCTCTAAGAGCTCCTTAGATGCTTTCTCATCTGAGGTTTTTCTTGGGGAGTAGAGTTGCTTGTAAAAGTTTGCAAACTCTTCTACTATCATTTGCGGGTCATGGAGCATCTCTCCTAGGCCCGTTGGAAGTGTGGTTACAAATCTGCTCACTCGTTCACTGGAATCAAGCCAGGCGAGTAGTTTCCCCGCCTTGTCCCCACTTCATATATATTGTGGCGTGTTGCTCTTTATTTGGTCTTGGCAGCCTCCCCAACCAGATCTTTTTATTCTTTCACTTTGAATTTCAGTGCTTGTTTGACTCTCTCAGCATCATCACCCAACAATTTCCCTTCCAATTGTGCGACTTCATTCTCTAGCTTTTCAACCACTGCATGCTTTTCTTTCTTAACCCCAGCTATTATGGAGATGGCATTCCCCTTACCACTACCTTGAATACTTCCCAGAGAGTCGATGCTGAGGCTACTGATTCTTCGTTTTCACGAAAGTAGTGGTCTGTTCTTGTCAATAGCCTGCTCCTCACGAGGAAGTCCGAGATACCACAGGCTAATTCTTGGTACCCCTCCCCTCTGAAGCACCCCAATGGGTAACATACGCAGAGGGGTAATGATCAGATATGCCTCTTGCCAAATGGTGAACCTCTCTGAACCATGCCACCTCATCAAAAAACCTTTAGACAAACTATTGTGGGCCCAGAGTGTAAAGTAAATTGTTGCTTATCTGGGTAAGGCACATGCCAGACGCCTACCAGGCCTATAGCCTCTAGAAACTCAGAGAATTGTGTTGCTTTGCTGTCTGGTCCATGAGGGGGCTAGCGGTCCAAGGATCCAGACATTGCTGCGCTAAAGTCCCCCCTATTATCATCCTTCCTGCTGGGAAATTTAGGAACAGGTCTCCTAGGTCTTGAAATACTCCACTGTGCAGCAGAGCAGGTATGTTGACAGTTGCAATAGTGACTGGGTGCCCCCCCCCATACTCCAGTCATTGCCGCATACCTCCCCTGTGTTCATCCAGATATGATCTAATTTCATGGGGATGGTGCCCCACAGAAGTATATCCACCTCTCTTGAGCCAGTGGTGAACCCGGAGTGGGCCACTAGTTTATAGCCCCAGCGTGTTAGGGTTTTGCATGTGTTTCCCACAAGGTGTCTTTCCTGCAGTAGAATGACGTATGGGGAAATTCCTCGTTTAAGCTTATCCACCATCCCATTCACATTCCAGGATAAAAGTTTTAGTCCCTCCTCTGTCCTCGTCCCCATTTCGTGTTGTGTCTGTCTAGTGTCTTCCCTGTTATATCTCTGATGTGTACTCGAGTGACTGTATTCTTGGTTGTTCTGTATGATACTCTTCGGTCCCTACTCATTCGGCTTGTTTGGGCTGGTAAACAGCCACGGATAGGTTGGAATACTCTACCGTACAAACGTGGCGGTTTCGTTGTTCCAGATTTTAATTTTTAATATCTCGTGGCTCAGGTCCATTTTACATACTATTGGTATCACCCGGACGCCCAGCTTCAGTATCTTAAGCCTGAACGCTCCCAGATACACCCTAATCAGCTATCAGCAGTACTACCACAGGGCTTGCCTCACTGCCCTGCAGAGATCCAAATGGTACCTACGACGTGCTGGGCATGGACGAAACTATGGCGATATCTACAAGAAGACTTTCTATATTCAGTAAAAATACCATTGGCAGATAACCCATGGTTACCCCTACTACTGAAGCCCTTACCAAACATACATTACTTACGCATGGACTGCAGATTATTGACGATTTGTTCAGAGAGTCACGTCCATGCACCACGGCAGAACTGCTTACAACCGGCGATGCCTCGTACATGGAGAGATTCCTTTTACATAGGGTGCATGGATCCCTGATCGGGGCAATCCTGGATGCTGCGGTGGAACCAACACATTTTCCTCCTCTCACGCTTGTTATCGCATGTACGGATGGTACCCATTTGGTTTCACACCTGTACCACCTTTCATTATGTCTTTGCCCCATGGTTGGTGCCAAGGCGCGGGCTGCCTGGGAGAGAGACCTAGATGTGTCAATAACAGACGACATATGGCATTTATTGCTGTGCGCAAACACGTCATATTTCAAATAATCAATGCCACAAATTATTGCATTTCAAGTATATACACCGTGCTTATGGCACTGCGCACCAGTTCAGGCATAATGGGAAGAGATTTTTCATCATCTATACCTCATGGTGGAATAAACTATACAACCTGCACCTCTGACGGCACTGCTTTGATATGTTCAACCTTTTAAGAAGACTATTACGAAGTTTACGGCAATAGCTTTGTTCATTGCAAAGTGACAGGTTTCTTTACATTGGGGCAGATCACAAACACCGACTGTTAGGGCCAGGCTTCGAGACATGATACATTGCGAAGCTATGAGTGATATGCTTCCACCGACTTCACTAATGAAGTATAAGTATAATAATGCTTAGATGTTTATGTTTTATTTATTCCTTCAAGGAAACAAAATTGTAAAGACAAATGTGTATGTCTTTGTTACTGCCTCTCTCAAGATAACTAAGTGTGAGCAGAGAACTCTGCTCTGCTGGCGGAGCTTTCAGATTTTTGCCTACTCTGCGTTCCGCAGAGAACGCGGAGTTTATGCAAAACTCCGACTCCACAGCAGAGCGGAGTTCAGCCCCACCTAGTAAGCTTACCGCCTACACCCGCCCAATAATTTTTTTTTATATAAATAAAGATTGAGATAAATAAAACACAATTACATTTATCATGGCATCACCGGGCCGCCCTCCTCCTCGCTGTGGTGTCTCCTGCAGAAACCCCTACGTCAGACGTACGTCATGGTAGGACTGACGTAGGGGTTTCAGCTTGCAGAAGAGACCACGGCGAGGAGGAGGAGGGCAGCCCAGAGACGCCGCGATAGAGGTAAGTGTGTTTTTTATCAAATTGTTTTTAAAAATAATTATTTACTTATTTGGGGAGTGGAGGTACTGAGTGGAGCGGAGTTTTTGCCCAACTCCGTGGAGCTCCACGTAGGTCAACTATGCCATCTCCTCCTGGGCTTAAATATAATGACTTTATGATATTATGTGCAATATTCTAGTAGGAATTCAGATGGTTTTTCAGAATGTTTTTAAGGAATATGAAATTGATATAATTGTATAATTACTTTTTAATAATTGTTTTATTAAACCGATTTTTATAATTGCCTTTTGGGTCCCCTCTAAGATTGATATGAAGAAATGTTTGAATGCAAAGATAGCAGAATGTGAGATACCTGAAGGAGTTTATTTCTCCAAGAGAAACTTTCTTATGATACATTGAAGGGCACCACACTGCCAGTAGGTATCCATCAACATTGAGGTGCCCTATTGCAGATTCGGAACATATAATATCACTTTGCAGCCCTCACTGTTACCCAACAATATGGTTCTTTTGCCTCTGAAGCATAAAGAGTGCATTGTGACTTACTGTACAATTAGAGGTTGCCCCTTTCCCTCCAACCATGTGCAGTTGTTAACCTCAGTATCCTGGAATGTCATGTCCTTAAGGCTAGTGCTGTCATGTATACCCCTTTTTACATACATTGTCCCATCCACACGACAATAACGGTTCTGAACAGGTGACCTTTTACCTAGTAGCTTGCTCTGTCTCTTCAACACAAGGCTCCTAGTATGCTATCATAATCCCTGTACCTGACGTACATAAGCATGTCCCAGGCATGGCATAATTATTCTGTATGAGGGGCACCACTTTTTTCCTCCTTGACCAACAGCCCGCTGTGTATAATCGCATTTGTTTGGAAAAACATTTATGATTGTTTTCAAAACATATTGATTCTAGAAGAACCCTGGAGTGACCACCGTAGTATATAAGACCCTTATTCCCCCTACAAATCAGAGGAGAATTCCTTCCAAGCTGAAACGGGGTCCTGTATGCTGAATCTTTGATGCTCAGCGGTCTGACATCCCTTCTGGGGTGTCATCCTCGAAGCAGAGCCGGGGTCCTTCGTTCTCAACCATCAGGTGAGGGGTATGGTTCTTCCCTAAAGGATTCTTGGATACATATACGCATATACATGCTACACATACAGATCTAGGCTAGGTACATTTAGGCAAATTACTTAAGGTGCGCATTTTAGGAATATGCAAGTGCTACTATTATTATCTGAACTGCTTATGTTCATCTTATGTATCTTATGTATCTACTATCTACTATTTACTATATTTGTACTTTAAATCTCTTTCATGTGCTTCTGTCTCCTGATTGTCGCAGCAAATATGTTTCACACAAGATTGATGCTAGACCAATAAATACTTATTGAAATGTGATCAGTGAGCGCGAGTGACAGAGCAAAAAGTACTGCACTTTTTTCCAAGATCCCTGAGGAATCAGGGTTGTCATGTCCAGTGATTGCAAGAGACAACCTACATCACTGTAAGATACAGGGGGGTGGTAGTGGCACTGTAGATCTAGTTAGTCTAATGGCTGAGATATCCTGTGAGGGGTGTCTGGAAGCAGTTTGGACACAGAGCCCTCAGTTTAGGTCATCCAAAATGTTCAGGTCCTTCGGATCCCTATGAACTACACAACAAGTTTTCCTGGCATGGGGTGTCTAAGCTAGCATTGGACCATCCCCCATGGGACTCATTTCCCCACGCATGGTTAAGAAGAGGTGCCCTGCACTGGAATTCCATGTCCAGGTTCCATTTGTCATTAAGGAAGGTGGTCCCAAAGATGTTAAGGGCTAGCCTGAGGCCTCAGACGGACGCAGAAGTGGACATATTTGTGCACTGGTGTGGTGGTCTTGCTACCTCCAGGAACATCATCCCTATGTTGTCCCATGGCAAAACAGTGTCCTTCCCTATGGTGCCCCTTCTGTGCATCCTATCTACCTAGGATTGGATGTCCCTAGGCTCGGTGAAGAGATACAGTGCAGTGGGGTTGGTGTCATACTGGGTGATGTTTACTAGTGTTTTACGGGGTTCTACTCTATGGGGTTAGATTTGTGCTCTGATGCTACATAGATGTAGATGGACGAAGCAGTTTGCTCTTTCTGGGGCTATCTCCTGAGATAGGTCAAACTGTCTGCGCCCATGGCGAGGGGTGTCAGTGAACATATATAACATGACTTGTAGTTTGTGTTGATACCAGGTATTGTGTAGGAGTGCGCTGTGTAGCGTGTGAGGATTACTATTGTTGGGCTCGGTGTAAGTGTATGTGAAGTGAGAGAGGTCTCTGCACATGTGTTGCAAGAGTGTAGAAGCAGAAGTTGCAAGATAAGGCATACATTTATTTCCTGAGGGGCTAGTAGCACCTCCTAAGTAGAGTGTATACAAAAATAAAAAAATACATAACTTGGAAAGCATTTTTTGACTGTAGAGTCAACTTTAGGTGAGGTGTCTGTCGTCTGGGTGCCCGGAGCTGTCTTTGTCTTGATGCATTGTAAACCATGTTTCTCAAGGGAGTTGTTGCAAAAAATGAATGTCCTTTATTTCTTGAGCGATTGTCCGTGTAAAAGGAAGTCTTTAAAAGATTTGGTTGAAAGAATGGAGGGCATTGGCAGTATTGTTGTACTTTCAGCTTGATCATGGATCTGTAGTATAAGAGCTGTGGTTTTGTGGGTTTATTTGGAAAAGGCACATTGTATATCACATTTTGGGATTGTGTTAGGTCGCTGCCACCCCAGACTGTCACACTATTCTGCCGCCAGCTGTGGGTTTGGTTGCTGGGGGTGCTGAGGTCCCTGTCTGTTGCGACGATTGTTCTGTGCTCAGTGAACCACTCAGTGAGGCAGCTGCGGCCTGGTTTCCTTGGAGCTAATTGTGTGACACATGTGTGTTGATCTGCATGTGGTTTTGGGGGTGCATGTTCGGCAGGGGCTGTCCTGGTACTATCCCATTCTGATGGTGGTACACATTTAGGCTGTACCAGTTAGCCATGTGGCTCACTCTGTAACAGTAGTGCCACTCGATCAGGCTGGGTTGGACACAGCCTCCCTGACCTTGGCCACTAGGACTGAATGGATACCCTCTGGGGTCCATAAGCAGAGTTCCCTTTGAGACAGGTGCCATCTGAATGTTCGCGGCTAGCGTGGCCTCCTCCAGGGCAGTTTTCTTTAGTTTATGTTGGATCAATTTGGCGGTGGCTCTCTGGGCCTGCTCTTGTTTTTCCCTGTCCTTTTCATGTCTTCTTCTTGTAACAGTGCAGTATGTGGACCTGTATTTCCTGCCAAGGTATGGTGTCTAGCCCTACCACACTATTTAATACGGTCTGGATCTTGGTGGGTAGCCCTCTCTTAAGGATGTTTTAGAAGAAGGCTACCTGTGGACCAATGTTGGCCCAGTGCTGAACTGTCTCCTGCCCCCATCCTTCTCTCATTCTGTCTAAGAAATCAGACACTGTCTCCCCAGGCTTCATGCTTTTTGCCATCAATCCTCCTACGATTGGGCGGTCAGGGAATATCTACTTCAGGGCTGTCCAGATTAATGTGTCTGGATGAGTTAAATGCAGACCTGTCATGCTGAGTGTTGATAAGCGTGACGGTACATTCCCCAATGAGGTTGCTAAGCAGGCTTTTGATATCCCCTAGAGCTAGGTTTCTCCCCTTGGTGTTCTTTTTGTTGCATGAGATCCATTTTCCTGCTCCATCCAACAATGGGGGCAGTTTATTGCTAAGCCCCTATTTGTCCATCTTTGCCCAAGGCACATAGGTTGTTCCTGCTGCACTCCTATCGTCTCAAGCACTCCTGCATGTAGGGGTAGTTCCATTTCGGTTCCCCCCCCTCCATGCCGAATTCCGTCCTTGGCTACGGCCATATCTTCGGGTTTGAAGGATTCCACCTCTAGCCATGGAGCTAGGGACGGTCATACTGATGGCCCTTCCTTTCTGTCCAACATGCTAGTAGATGACAGAAAGGTCGCATGAAGACCTCGCCATCTTCCCTGGATAATATTTTCCTAGGTGTGGGTCTGTCTGTCCAGTGAGTTTGGGGAGTGTGGCAGACATCCTCTTCATCACTTTCCTTGTGAATGCGTATGGGTGTAATGCTGCTCCTTCTATCTCTCAACTGCATTCCTGTCAGGCTTTCCTGACTGCTTATTTCCTGTTCAACCCCTCTCTTATGCCGACGGTCAGGTGATGCGTGTGACTCGGTGAAGGGCCTACCTCCATACTCATTTCTATGTAGGGCCCGAGGCCTAGCTCCTGCTCCCTCCAGGGGGGAGGGGCAGAGGGAGTTAGCTCATCTTCCTGCAGGGCTTCCAAGGCGAGAGTTCTATCTCTTTCCATCCTTAACTCTCGTCTCTCCTCTAACTCCCATATGGGTTGCCTCCTTCTCTCAGAGCTACATGCTGTTCTCCTAGGCAATGTCTTGGTCTCAACATTACTCCCTAATGCTTCTACAATGCCATAGGCCTGCCTGGATGGAATGTAGCCTGTGGCTTCCCTTTGGAGTCAGACTTTGTGGGGCTGGTGCTCCTTTCTCTGGTTGAATCACCTTCCAATTGAGCGGCGAACCCCCCTCTGACCATATGGTGCCTGGCGGTGCACTCAGGAGTACATGCTCCCTGTTTGACTCGGCCCTGCTGGGTCACAACCGATGGGTGAGGGGTGAAACCCCCAGGGAGGAGACTGGGCACTGGATTCTGGGGCTGTCTGCGCTCAGGCTTGTAGGACATGTTATCCTCTTAACGGGCTGGTGGCCTGCTGTTCCTGGAGAGGTCCACCAGCCTCCTCAACCGCTGGATTGGTATAACCCAGCACGGCGGTGACTGAGATGGCTGGCATCAACAAGATGGTGTATGGTGGAGGTAGGGCAGATGCCTTGGCTACAGACTCAGGGATAGTCTTATAGGCTGGGTCCACCTCAAAGATAACCCACATCTCTAGTAGGGCCTCTCCCTTAGCCTTTTTATGTCCAGTATACCTGGTCTGAATGTGAGTCTTTGTATGCTCTATGGTGTTAGTGTTGAATGTCCCTCCCTCTGGTCACAAAATGCCACCCACTGCAGTGTTTCTCTAATGTCATAACTTGGGTGGGGAAACTCGTTTGCATGTGACTTACTGGGGTCGCCATGATGGAGTTGGGAGCTAGGTTTGAGTATCCTACAAATTTGGACTGTCTCGAGACTTTTCTAAATAATAACAAGTCCTACTCTAATTTTGGGTTACAGTGTACATAGGGTGGTACCGAAAAACAATCTACTGGTTATGAGATCTAAAATCAATCAATGCATTGAGTTTGACATACATCCTAAAACCAAAGACAAACGCCACTGAAATAGTAACAACCTGTAAGAAATTGCAATTGTTAGTTCAGAGGAGTACAAGTTGATCCGTAGTAGTAAACTAGCAAACATCAAATTCTGGTTCTGAAAAATTGGTTACTCAATAAATGCACACAAAAAAAAAAAACTTAAGAAAAATTATTCTTTTTGTCCAAAAAGTAGCCTTCTCCTAAAGCCTACAACCTAAGGAGAGAGGATCCTCTGAGTAACAATTAGAGCTATGCGAACCTGAAACTCTGTTGCTATCAGATCAGAGAACAAAGGTTAGCAAAGGTTTGTGTGGAAAAAAGGGTTAACTTGACAATTATCGGTCCTCTGTGGCCAGTCACAAGCTATACCTTATTCACCAAGGTCCAAATTTTTCCTAACGTCCGAATTGCCCTTGTCATACCCAGGGGTAGTGTGTGTCGACTGTCTAAAAAAGAAAAACCCACCTTTCACTTATTTTAGACACTGGCAGTTGTGAAGCCGGCAGTCCTCAAGAAAAACAATTTGATTAAAAAATAAGATCAAGGTGGTACTCCTATTAACAATAAGAGCCGTTGTGTACCTTTGTACCACACCAAAAGGTCCAGGCGATCTCCTTCTCACACCCAGAGATGAAGCATACCTCTGATCCACATCCAATGGTCCAGTCGATCCCTTACTGCCACACAGAGAAGTTATGTACCCTGTGTTCCACACAGTGTTCTCAAATAGTAATAGTCACCCTTGCCTTCCCTAGCGTGCTGATTAGGGAAAAAACTAAAACTGATCTATGCTTGTCCTAGTTTGTGATACGCCACTCAATGGGACTAAGGATCAGATGTAGTCTCTTACCCTCTAACAGCTGCCTCCGAACAGACCTCAGCCCCGCAGATTCAGCAGAACTTCTAATCAATTAAGGTGTCTGCTCACTGGTCTTTGTTTGTGTAGACGAATCAGTTTGTGCAGGGGTCCTTGTCCTTCGCTAGCAGTCAGCCTTGATGAACCAATATCTCCTGGCTGTTGCTCGGATAGGAATTTATCTTAAAGAAATAAAAAGACAAGAGGGATTTGGCAAAACAGGAACAAGTTGGATTAATTAAACACTGCGACTGGAAGAGTCTTGACAGAATGTTTCTGAGGAAAGCCTGCCTGTGTACAAAGTTTTGGCTGGTTTTATAGACTTCTTGCAAGAACCATAAGCTGTTTGCTGCACTCTTAAAAGGCATTACAGTCATAGATAAACAAGGTTGGGCACCTTGATAAGGACACAGATGGCTCTCAACCTATTGGAGAGCTAGTGTGGGCCAGTGTGTATGTGTACAGATGTCCGGCCTGAGGCATGCGTGATCAGTACGTATGGCGTGCATGTCATGTCCTGATTGGCTGAGTGTTTCCATTTACATGTGGCATCCAGCTTAGTGGTATTTTTGGCTTTTGGTGGAACAATTATTTTTGGGGCCAATTGCCGCAGAACTGTTTCTGGTGTAACTATCTATCTGTGGGGCCGATCAAGGTATTCCCTGGATGTGCATTTACCTTTGGGTTGAGAGAGAGACCCCACCTGTGACCTGTTATTTGATAGGCATGGGTGTAGATCATAGGGCCTAGCTAACCACATATCTCTCACTCAGGTTTGACGGGTAGGTCACCTTGGGTAAATCCGACAGCAATGATACTAGTTCACTGGAACTCCTAAAATTGATATGCCAGTCACTGGTGACATTTTTATCAACATTCTCAATAGCTTGTGTACAGTTGTGATAGCGTACATTGGCATTGTCCTGGATCATGACATACATTGACATCGCTTTTACCGGTAACAACATCGTCGTCTGTACATGGATTATGGCATATACTGACAATGCTAGTGCCGGTATCATCCCTGTTGTGCAGTCATAGATTATGACATACACTGACATTGTATTTATGAGCACTGATATTCTCATATGGGCATAGGTTATTGCCTACGTTGGTATTGCATTTATCGATATTGTCACAGTACTCATTGACATTGTATTTACCGATTACAACAATATGTTAAATGGCAATTGATGACATCACTGATGACATCTCAAAGGACACACATTTACACACCCACCTATGTCACTTTAAATCATTCAAACATTTACCTGTGAAGTAAATGGCCATGATGGAGAGTTAGAGAAAATACACGCTTGAAGTCTCTGATGTAATAACTAGGATGTTCTGATCTGCAGCACAAAAAGTGCAATGTAAGGGTAGAATACCTGTCAACTATTATAAAGTGAAATACATTGTTACCTCCTACCACCCTGTGACCAGTTCACAGGCATTTTTCACCAATCTTCTCAACAGCTTTAGTTTGCAAAAAAATTAGGTCTGACTGCCTTAGCACTTTTGCTTCTGCAGGCCTCCTTCTACATATCCACAATCAAAACACCAATGTTTTCCCTTACACGCAACAAAGGCAATACACACACTCTGAACTGTGACATTACCCAGAGCTATAAATCTCAGTAGGCTTGAAGTTGTCACTGCTACTAGTTACCAGAAATCCTGCAGTCTAGCTTAGAGATAGGGAATGGCAGCGTTCCATAGTGACCATTGAACTTCAGAGCCCCACCCGCTAGTTTATCCTTTTTATGCAAGAGAATGCTTTGAGGGAAACACTGAGGTGTATTCTATACTTTCAAATTTTTCAAGAGCCTTGGTGGGTGGGGCTAAGCCATAAGACCGGGACCTTAATCCTTGTGACATCACTAGGAGTGGTATCCCCAGAAGCTGCATGATATATGTGGCACCGAAGATACCATTGGGCAGATATCCTAGCACCCACACTCAGCCTTCAGTCAAAACTAAGCAGGTGAGCTCAGTGCTCAACTCATAGGTAGTGATGCAGAACGCAGGAACAAGCACAATTGAGTTCTGTTAAAATATAAAGAATGCAAAATCCAGGCCCAAATATTAAAGCTGAGGCACAATGAGGTACAAAGATGTATCTAGAGTGACACAATTAAGCCATGTGGTAAAATAGGGGAATGTGCCCAGGATTCTCAGTCACGCCATTGCCAAAGCAGCTATTAGACGCATTTCAATGTGACTGTGGTTTCATTGCATGGGGCAACACTTTGCATGAAGTTGTTTTTCAATAACACACTTGAATAGTGTCATCATATATAGAATGAATGATCCTTGGGAAAATATTGAAAATATGGCAAAATTCGGGTAAAACGGTTTGCCTAGGACCACATGATCTGGTCATGTGGAGAAAGATGCACAGGATCCCAGGAGTCCTAGTCACTGTCTACATTCCAACAATCAAAATGTACCATTCCTGGGCCTGGTTTCATAGACAAGCAAAATACTTTGCCTGCTTTTATCTGTAAATGGTTCAATCATGACACACTTTCGTCAGGTGCCAAATACTAAGATGCTTAATTTGGGGAACAACTAGCATAGGAAATGCATGGGATCATCAATGGAAGTAAAGCCACAGAAAATTATATTACAACTCTATCATTCTCCAGTAGTTGATCAAACTAGGTTTTTCATTTTACAGTCTATGAGTGTACTTTCTGAAGTGTTTATCTTTGGTGCATTCTGTCCAGTATAATTATACATCTCACTTTCTGTTTTTCCTTGTCCCTTAAATGTGCTTGATTCTAGAATTTGTTATGTTAAGTTTTCTGAAGTGCCTGGTTACTCCATTCAGAGTGTCCCTGTGCTAGATTCCAATGCAAAATCCTCAAGAACCTGCCTTACTCTATTTTATGACTTAGGTGTGTCTGCAAAACCAGGTGTTCAGTTGTTTCCGAAACATAACTTCAGAAGGCTCCATTCTCCAGTCCAGAGGGAGTGAGTGCCATAGCCTAGCGGCCAGGAAACTAAAGGAGCCACCTCCCATCCGTACGGTGTTCATTTTTGGGATCACCGTCAATGAAGTCCCTGAAGATCTATAACACCTGTTAGAGTGATAGTGTTGATACCTATGTATTTCAATGCATTTGAATGATTTAAAAGCCTGCACCTGAGACTTGTTTGTGTGACCCATGGTTCATAGGTTGAGATACCAACTGCTCATCATACTTCCAAAGTCAATGAGATGAGTATTAATTTTGAATGAGTACGAATAACATAGAAAAACATCACAAGTAAAGTATGGTGGATAAATGTGCTACGTCACTCGTTTTGACCCTAGCATCCTCACAAATAACTATTTTATTGTATACCTGCCCATCTGAAGATCTTCAAAAGTCCACTATTAGGCAGCCTGATGAGAAGATCAAGAGCAAAATCCTCCTCAAAAGTACCAGCCTGGGTTCATGCTGCAATGCAGCACAGAAACTGCTACAATTCAAGTTGTCAACAGTAGTCTTCAGAACTCATCTTTTTCAGCCTATGTGCAGCTTTGAAAACTGTCAAGTGCTTTGTCCTGCTCAACATCCTTGCCTCTTCAATGCTCTTTGATGTTACTGACAGTCACTGAATTATATCCGAGCTCAACAATGCATACCAGCTCTTTCAAACCCGATCAAACCCGATCATTCAGGCCAAAAATCTGTGGCATCATCCAAGGCTTCATGATCTTGCCACAAACCTGCAAAACGTACATGGAGCCATTTAGAGCCCTACACACTGACAACAACTTTATTAATCATTAGTATGGGGATAACACTCTGATCTGCTTGATGGTCAACCCTATGTATGGCACTCATTATCTGAAAGACTGTCTCACCAGGATTTAAGCATGGATGGAAAAGGCCTCGTGCATACTCAACAAAACAAATGTGATCTTTGTATTCATGAGCAATGAAAGCAAGCAGTGACAAATGCTGGGCGGCTTTCAGCTAAGATACTTGAAAGGTGTAACCCAAAGGTCCTGATCAGCGTGAAAGCCCTGAGCTTCTATTTACATAGAAATCTCATCTATACTTGCATTGTTCTGGCCATCTGCTTGATTTCTCTCATAAGTGGACTACACAGCGTAACAATAGCTCTTGTGGTGAAGTGGGAGCCCTGAGCTCCAGGGAGTCCCCTCCAACACTGTGCACAGGCAGTGTGCCCCTGGCCTGAGAGTTCCTGACTGGGTCTGGAGCATGGGGGTCCCCCTCCATGTACTTTACGGGGGCCCTCAGGTTTCGTCACACCACTGAGTGGGCTTCAGAAGATCTATTCAAACACTTGTTCTATCCCCAATCAGTGCAGGCACCTCAGGCCCTCTGGGTGGCTACCGCCCCTAAAGAGTGGCGTTCATGCTGCAGTTCATAATCAAAGGTCGCTGTAAGTATGAAAAAAATATCCAGGCCCTCTAAGAATTCCATTAGCTCATTCTACCTATCTGCTTCTCTAGTGAAGCCTGCTGTGCATTATACTAGGAAATCAATGGAAGCACGTGAACATACCTGGAAAACAAGATTAGGATCATCAGTGGGTATCTGAACATCAGGAGCCTCTAGACCAGTCTGACCAAAGAGACACATGAAGGGGATCTGGACAGACAGAGAGGCGGATACCATGTGCTCAAATCAATGTTTTTATCCCAGAGAAAGTGTGTTTTACACTTAAGCCAAGGATATGATAAAACTAGTAACACAGAGTTCTCTGTGAATCAGCCCCAATAAGAACAAGTTAATTGGGGAAGAAATAGGAGTTGCTTGGAAGGTGCATCTATTAAGGTATAAGTAAGCATTGAAAAAGAAAATGTATATGCTTATAAAGAAATGTGCACCAACGCAAAACACAATGACTATTATGAAAATATCTGTACCACAAGCATAGCTGTGCCTGTCACTTAGCGCCCGATTACGAGTTACAGCAGTACAGGAGCAGGAGGTCCACCACCACCATGCTTAGCACCACCGAGACTAGCCGCTGCCCTCCCACCAGATTGCAACTTAAAAGGGGTCTGACGGAAGGACGGTGTGGTGGTCCCAGAGTATTGTCTCTTTTAAAGATGGCAGTGCCTGTGAAAAAGGCAATGTAATGGGAAAGCCACACAAGGTTTCTGCACAGTATGGATTTGCAGTGTGCACAGGAATCCCTTTGTTGTCTCTCCGCCACGGTTTTCATGGTGGTTGAGGCGATTTAAAAACAGTGGCAGAGAGGAAACCTATCATATGCTTGGCAGGGCCACGGCGGTTCCGCCAAGCACATTGCAGCCTCAGGAACACAGTGCGACCTCCAGGGAACGGCATTTTCATGGCGGACGTGGTCCCAGGGCGGTTGGACTGCCCACATTGTAATGGGGTGGTTGAACTTCAGGTGCAGCGGTGGCTGGACCGCCACTGCCGCGCCCCTCGAATACGTCTTTCCACGGACCGCCAGACTCGTAATCAGGACCTTAAAGACTGAAGTAGATGAAGTTAATTCTCACTGAAAATTCCATGGCAGCAGAAATGAATTTGGTTTACATAAGGTGCCAGTTCAAAATATCCACCATTTGCCTTGTTCCAGGAAATATCACATCAACATATCAGTGCCAGAAAATAAGGTAACTGGTGCTGCCAAACTATTCCATGCTCAGGTCATCAATTTGATAATCTTTATTCAGTTACATAATGAATAAACAATAACAATGCAATCAATAAATACATTCATTATCAAGGATACAATATCTAAAATACTTTAATTTTAAGAAGGCCATGGGGTCATAATTCTTGTTTTCCAGATGGGTAATACATTTCCTTTCTCGAAGTGCTTCTAAAACCTAGGGCACAACAGCATTGCACACTATTAAATCATCAGGCTAATTTACAATGATTAACCCTTTCTCTGATATGCCTTCCCCCCCCGTGCTAAGCCTTTTGTTTTGCTTTTTGGGATAGTAGGAGCTTAGGCCCCTGTAACTTTTTCTCCCCATAAGGTATCCATGACAAATTTGCACCCTTTTCTTCCAAAGTCATGGGAATTTCAAAGGTACCCAGCGTTTGTGGATTCCCCTTTTTGAGAAAATGGGGAAAACGTGATGCAGAAGAAAGCGTCTGGTTTTTCCCCTGCAAATGGTATCAACAAAGGGTTTGTGGTGCTGAAATCATCATCTTCCCAGCTTTCAGGGACAAGCAGACTTTTGTCAGAAAACCAACATTTTTTACACAGTTTTAGCATTTTACTGGGACATAGCCTATTTTTGCTACGTTTTGTGCTTTTTACCTCCTTCCAGTTAGTGGTAGAAATGGGTATGAAAGCAATAATGGATCCCAGAAAGCTATACTTTTATGAAAAGTAGATACAATTCTGAATTCAGCAAGGGGTTTATTTGTGTAGATCCTTCAAGGTGTTTTTTATAGAAACAGTTGAAAATAAAACAATTAAAAAGAAGTTGAAAAAACAGCCAATTGTGCCAACGTTTTCACTTGTAACGTCTTCTAAGTATGACAGATGTTTGAAAGCAATATACTGTTACATTCTCTGGACCCTTATGGTTGTGGGGATATATAGGACTTGTAGGTTCACCAAGAACCTGAGAAACCCAGAGCCAATAACTGAGCAGCATTTTGCAGTGTACCGGGTATATAACAGTTAATTTGGTAAAATATAAAGAGCGAAAAATAGGTATCAAAGACACCTATGTATTTCCGAAATGGGAACAAAATATAGAGTTTAGAAACAGTAGCTATTTGCACATCTGCAAAATTGTGGTTACCCGTACTAGCCTGTGAATTGTAGGACATTTTTCAAAGTAGCTTCTTTTCTACACATTGTCTGACATTAGGAGGGCAGAAATGCACAGAAAGTCAATAGATGATAACAGTTGCTCTACAATTCTGAGTTCCCCTAAGTCTCCCGGTACAAAGTGGGTGGGTAAGCCTAGTGCCCACAAAAGGAAACGGCCCAAAATGCAACGTGCACATGAGTGAGGTACCATTTTTATCGGGAGACCCGGAGGAACACTGGATAGTAGGAAATGTGTGTCAGCCCGGTTATCGCACAACTTTCCCACACAGAAATTTGAGAAAAATTTGATTTGTTTCAACTAATTGGGAGGTTTGCAGGGGATTCTGGGTAGGAAAACATTGGGCGTCCCACGTAAGCCATACCTCCGTGTACTCCCCAGGGTGTCTAGTTTTCAGAAATGTGTGAGTTTGGTAGGATTTTCCTAGATGGCCGTTGAGCTCGGAGCCAAAAATCCAGGTGTTCCTCTTTGCAAAACCAGGTCGTTTTGTAATAGGTAATTTTGATGTCACCACAATACGTTTTAGCCAGGCCCTTGCTTGTTGCGGGTACTTGGCACACCCACACGAGTGAGGTAACATTTTTATCGGGGGAGCTGAGGGAACGGTGGATGGTAGGAAATTTGTGTCAGCCCGGTGATCCCACAACTTTCCCACACAGATATTGTGTAAAATGTAATTTTTTCAGCTTAACTTTAGGTTTGCAAGGGATTCTGGGTAGGAAAACCTTGGGGATTCCATGCAACCCATACCTCCCTGGACTCCCCAGGTTGTCTAGCTTTCAGAAATTTATGGGTTTATAGGTTCCCTAAGATGGCCGCTGAGCCCGGAAGGGAACTAAAAACACAGTTTACCCCCCCAGGTTGTTTTTTATAGATAGGTTGGCGCCCGTGTTTTTGGTCCTGGGTTTGCAAACATCTAGGGGAACCTAAAACACCCAGACATTTCTGAAAATTAGATACCCTTGGGAATCCAGGGAGGTGTGTCTTGCGTTGATCCCCCAACATTTTCCTTCCAGAAATTTGCAGTAAACCTTAAATTTAGCTATAAAGTCACATTTTCCTCTAATATTTGTGTGGGAAAGTTGTGGGATCACCGCACGGCAAAAATTTCCCACCACTCAGTATTCCCCTTAGTTTCCCCCCAAAAATGATACCTTACTTGTGTGGAATGGCCAAGTCCCTATGACAAGGAAGGGCCTAAAATGTGCAGAGATTGAGGGGGCCCAAAGTGGGTCCAAAAGGGCAGTTTGTTTATACATTTTTAGGCTGATGCTACTTTAGGCACCCATAAAAGTGAGGTATCATTTTTCTCGGGAGATCAAGGGAAATGCTGGGTAGTAGTAAATATGTGCCTGTGCGGTGATCTACAACTTACCCACACAGAAATGTGAGGAAAATGTGACTTTATAAGTAAATTTGAGGTTTGCGGGGGATTCTAGGTCAGAAAACGCTAGGGGTTGCAAGCCACACCGCCAGCAAAGAGCCAATAAACCCACACCACCATCCACACAACCCGCCAGCCAAGCGCCACCCACGCACTCCGCCAGCCAAGTGTCATCCTGCATACTGCCAGCCAAGCTGGGCCGGACTGGGAACAGCAACCAGCCCCGACAGATTGCTGCTCGACTGGCCCTGGCAGTGGGAGGAGGGGCGTGCTAGTGAAAAGCACCGCTCTCGCTCTTGTTACTGGGGCCCGATATTACAGCACTGCAGCAAAATCGGCTCCCAGTGACAAAACCGCCCTCCACGGCCCAGAAATGTGGATTTTCCTGGTCAGTTATGTCCCCTATCTTGGACCCCAACGGTTCTATGTGCATGTCACAAGTACATGTATGTTTCCTCCAGTTCCAGTTATGAAGACGCAAACACATGTGCGTCCACCGTCAACATGTCCTCTGTCAGATCCGCCATGAATAGGCCGGATATTCCATTCCTAAATATGAAAGGCCACCGGCTTTATATGGTTCACTTATGCCATTTTACAGTCCAGGCAAGTAGGCCCTGATTCTGTCATCAAACTCTTCTTGCCTTCTGCCTCTGAAAGTTCCAGTCTGAGCCTGCATCTGTGACCATGAACATTGTCTCATTCTCTGCGCGGCTCACGAAGCCTGACATCAGCCTATTCTCTGCCAAGAACTGTATTTCACCTTCGAATTATCTGCTTCCCCCTCAGCCGATGCATTCCTGCCTAGTAGCTTAAGTAAACATTCTTCCAGATACCAAGCAAAAGGCCCGGCTTCTCTGTCCTCATGCAAGTAATTCATAGCCCTGTTACCATGGAATATTCCTACCCCCTCGCATTCAGTGTAGACACTTAGACGCTTGTACACGCACGCATAGTCAGTATAGAATAGATTCGGTCCGAGAGTCCTTCTTTTGTGGATAACATAGTTCTTTAAACATAGGATGTTAGATATGATTTGGGATTAGGTTGACTTGACCCCCCAGACTTTTCGTCTCCACATGTAGAGCTAATGTCAAGTCCCCTTCACCCCCTAGTTACACGTCAATTACACGTCATGCTGCTGCGCGCGCATCTATGCCAAGTATTATCTTATAGATCAACCTATGTATGACATCATAACCAATCATGTTCCTTTTTTACTCCTTATTACACCCATTTTCGGTTACGCAGGTAAAACGTCAATTTCCTTATCAATTGTTACGCCTACTGCATTCGCTTCATTGTAATGTATGTACTATAAAAGTTACTTCTTGTCAATAAAGTATGTACTTCACTTCCTGAACCCCCGTGGTGATGGAACTTGGAGCATCCGATTATAATCGATCATTGGAATAAAGCCCATTCCGAAACTCTAATATCACGGATTCTGCCTCTCATTTTACTGAGCTATTTTATTATGATTCCGTATCAAATTCAGTCCCGGTAAAGGAATTTTATTTACCACATGATGGCGCCCGAACAGGGACACTTTCTCATCTCACGCGCCGGCGGTGAGTTGCAGGCCCGGTCTCCTGCTACAGCTGGACGGACAATTACGCGTACCAGCAGGATTTCCTGTATCTCCCTCCGGTCAAGCGGGGGCGACTGAGACTGCGATCAACACCCAGACGAGGCGGTGAGAAGTGCGAAGTATCCCGACCAGAGCCTAGCTGAGAGAGCGAGATCCGAGGTATACAGAGACCCACCAGTTCGAAGTCAAGCCCAGTTTCCGACGAGTCGAGTCGAGTCCAGTCCGGTTCAAGTTCAAGTTACCGAGGCCTTCCGTTTCCGAAGCTACCCGGTGAGTACCATTACTGGGGAGGCATTTCTGACGTGCACATAGGTTGTGCCGGTCAAGACGGGTTTGGGTACACAAATCCGGTCTGCACTGTTTTAGCAGTGTATCTGTACTGTTTAGCAGTATATCAAGTATTCCGAAGTATCTAGTTATTGTCAAAGAATTATACTTGGTGATCAGTTATGCAGACGATCATCATTGTTGTTTATTTTAAAGGTAAAAAATGTTTAATGTTTAATGTTTAATGTGTTAAACGTCCTGCATATTGGGGTATGAATGGTTGTTCATTAGTGTACTTTTGTATTAAGTGTGTTCAAGATTAAGTATCAGATCAGTTGTCAATATGCCGCTCTTTTCGAAATTAAGACAGATCACTACTAGAAAAGGGGTACTTGAAGAAGCCGTCCCTATTCCTCCTAGGGATACTCCAGGGCACTTCATGTATCACAAACATGGCTTAGACGCTATATTATTTCTTGATTTATGGGTAGACTACACCAAGGGATTACCAGAAAGTCAGAGGTGGCCCGCAGCGGGGACCTGGGATGCAGAGTGCATCATGAAAGTCGAGGAAGAGTTATGGAAAAGGAAAGTCAGACAGTCACAGAAAGATGCTGTTGAGTTATGGCGTAAAGAATCTCATAGACGTACGGAAAAAGCACGTAGACAGGAAGAGAAGAGTAAAGAAAGTTCAAACAAAGTTCGAGAAAATCTATTAATTGAGGAAGGTATCCGAGTGAAATCAGAACAAGTAGATAGACAAAGAAATGCCCTCATGAATGGTATGTATCCCCTTCTAGCCGAAGGATTACCTAAGGCTACTCCAGAGATACCGAAAGACTTGCCACCCCCATTATTCCCAATTAAGGTACATCCTAAGGGGCATCCTAGAACCGCAGAAGATGTTTTTCTTTCCTCATATTTAGATGACGTAGCTCCCGAGTATGCTAATTCCGCCCCACATAGACCGCATACCAGGGAGGTCCAACGCCAAGATCCAGCACCCGTATCCCTACAGCAACAAATCGAGTCACAAGTTCCGGCAAGCACATCTGTTTCTGCATCCGTTCCTACAGCTACTTCTATAGCTGTGTCCACACCTATAGTTGCTGTGTCACGTTCGACGAATCCTTTCACACCCGATGCCCCAGATGGGGCCACGGGAGGTGCTACCAATATTTTTTCTACGCCACCTAGAATAAATAAACTTATTTTTCAAGAGTCAGCGCATTCACGTACACCCAAATTCGTAAGTGACCGTACGCTTAAGGAACTTCTTATAGATTGTAGATATGACCCGGTGCCCGGTAAAGAGGACGAAATGATCCTGGCATCATTACGTATCAGACGAGCCGCAGTGTATTTAGCGAAGTTACCAGGAATGACTGCACATCTAGATAAAATATACCATTTTGTCCAAACAGGGCGAGATCCAGAATGTATTAGCAGAGCTATGGAATACCAGAAAGTAGAGATACAGGGGGAACTGTTACGTTTCCTCATAAACTGTGTGATCAGAAATCAAGACCGACCGGGGGTAGACCCGGATGCAATGCAAATTCTTACAAGATGGAGCCAGAATATATCAGAAGGGAGACACGATAAGCAAAATTGTATAATAGCCATGTGCCGAAAGATCCGTAAAGAAATAGAACGCCTACACGAAGAGAGATTAGAGGCAGACGAGTTCGAACAAAGCGAGGAAGAAGGGTCAGGACCGCCCGCGGGACAGTCAGACACCATAGCCTATGTAGGTAGAGGAAGATCTTGTAATAGAAATCAGATTAGATGTCATACTGATTCAATACGTCCAATATGTCCAGATAATAACAGGAATTTCCAAATACCTATAATTAATATAAGGTCTAACGAGCATTCGTTCCAAACCGCCGACAAACTACTCCGAGAACGAAGGGGTTATCATTTTCTCGATTCTATGGATGAACAAGATTTAGCCAGGGCAGCTGTCCATTGGGTGGACAGTCCCGGAAAATATAGTGATGCTACAGTAGTACGCACATTTTTGAATCTCACCCCAGATGAGCAGAGGTTAGCTGGGATTTATATGATTCAACAACTCATTATACTATATCGGAGTCAGCATTCGGACCCTGGTCCCTTACCTGACATATTGACTGAATTGCTTATGAATAAATGGAGAGGTCCAGGTACTAAATTAATTAAAGAAATTCTAGAATCAAGAAAGCAGTATATTCTTTTTGTATGCTCTGAGCATGTCTCATTGCCCGGCAAGGAAAGAACCACGTATCACATGGATAGACAGAATCCCTTACGAGAAGTGCACCCAATAAAAGGCGAGGACAACGAGTTTAGGCGCGTATTTGTATATACGCCCATATCAAAAATAGAACTGTTACAAATGAAGAAAGTGGTACCCAGTCATGACAAAGATCCAGCGGGTTTTCACCGAGAAATTAAAGACATGTTACTCATGGGAGAGTATACCTATCCCGACATTATGACAATATTAAAGGTGTTGATGCCTGCTGGCATTTATGAGAAACTCAAGGAAAAAGAGTGGGAGGTAGGAGACCAAAAGATAGAATGGTCAGCATTAGAAGCAGAAGAAAAGGCCCGAGGTCCAGGTTCGGGTCTTGGGGACAAAACTAAAGCACTACCAGGTCTACTAGTACAGGTACTGCCACGTTTATTAACTACGAAAAAGGAAGATTGGGGTACAATTTCAGCCTGTAAACAGAAGCAAGATGAAGACACTAGTGATTACTATGCCCGATTCGAGAAATGTTTTGGTATAAATAGTGGCATAAAAGCAAGTAGCGAATCATACCCGCATCTGTTTGTAACAAAATTAGTAGAAAATGCCCTGCCCCCAGTAAAGAATAGAGTATTAAAATTCGAGAGTACCTGGCAAGGTAACACCCCATCACAAATGTTACAAATGTTACAGTATCATCACAATAGAATTAGAGAGGAACAAGAACATGAACACAGACGCATGAAAGACACGAAAACATAATATCGCCATAGGTAAAACACAAGAAAGATCACGGCCACTAAGACAAGATCAGAATGAACAAGGAGCTATGCAGCATGCCCAGGCCATGCCAGCCGCACAACAGCCAATACAGTTTGTGCCAGCTGCACCACCGTTGCCTGTTGCTGCCACACAGACAACAACACGACAAATGTATCAGACTGCACAGTATGAATATCCTGAGTATCAGCGTTACGCATGAACTAGCCTAGAGAGGGAAGTTGACTTACCCCTTATCGAGATTCCTGTAGATCAAGAAGGACCTTATGTACATAGTGAATTATTAGGTCAAGATAGAAAATTTTTACTCGATACAGGGGCAAGTCGAACAACTATAAAACGTAGTGAAGTTCCAGGGGCACCCCTCTCAGGCTCTCAGAATATTTCCCTTGGTTTTTCAGGAAAACCTATTGTTAATGAAGTATCACAGCCTCTTCCACTTACGATAGGACCTCTGACCCGAACTACAGATTTATTGCTCACTAAATCATGCCCAGAAAATCTGTTAGGAATTAAAACCCTGAAAGCTCTAGGAGCCATAATATGTTGTTCTCCGGAAGGAGTAAGGTTGTTTTTACGTGATTTTAAAGGTCACTATGTATCTAGAGACATGGATCCCCGACTGCAGACTTTACCTACACATCTATGGGCACAAGGCCCTACTGATGTTGGTGGCATGAATATTACACCATATCGAGTCACACTAAAGGCAGGAGTGGTGCTACCACGAATGCGACAATACAAGTTACCACCAGATGCTGTAGTGGCTTTACTACAAATCATTGACGAGCTAATTGCCCAAGGAGTAGTTGTAGAAACAGACTCCAATGTATGTAATTCACCGATAATTCCGATTCTTAAACGAACAGATCCTACGGCCCCGCCAGTATATCGATTGGTTATTGATCTGCGCGAGTTAAACAAATGCATTGTGCCACAATTTCCTGTGGTCCCAGATATCTCATCATTACTGACAGCTATTGATTCCGAAGCAACATTCTTTACTGTAATTGATCTCAAGAATGCCTTTTTCAGCGTCCCAATAGATTCGGAAAGCCAATATTTGTTCGGATTTAGTTTAAATGGGCGTAGCTTTAAATTCTCACGCGCACCTCAAGGATTTACAGAAAGCCCCAGCATCTATAGCCAAGCACTAAAACGAGAACTTGACAGTATCCACATGCCAGTTAACACTGCCTTGCTTCAATACGTCGATGATCTGCTGATCACCGCGAGAAGCGAACCGGAATGTGAAAAAGCATCACTGACAGTTTTACAATTTCTAGCCGAAAAGGGGCACAAGGTGTCCCCTTCTAAGCTGCAATTCTGTGTCCAGCGAGTTGTTTATCTTGGACACTCGCTGTCCAAGGAGGGGAGGCAGCTTACACCCGACCGCATTCAGTTAATAGCTAACATGCCAATACCCAAGACACAAAAGGAAGTACGAGCTTTCATAGGCCTCACGTCATATTGCAGGCAGTGGATCCCTCAGTACGCATTTCTAGCAAAACCACTCATTCAGTTAACCACACAGGAGGCAGCCACACCGACTGTTCTCCCTTGGACTCAGGAACACACACAAGCTTTTGAAAGCCTAAAGAAAGCTTTATGTCAAGCACCCGTTTTAGCAACGCCATGTTACAGAAAACAGTTTACACTCTTTGTTACAGAACGCGAAGGTACTGCCTTGTCAGTACTAACACAGGAACAAGCAGGAGCACACAAACCATGTGCTTATTTTTCTAGTACATTAGATCCCGTAGCTCAGGCTTTGCCTGCATGCCTGAAATCAGTGGCAGCGACAGCTTTAGCAATCAGACAAAGCGATGCCATAGTGTTAGGACATCCATTGACAGTTCAAGTACCACACGCAGTAGAGGTTCTTGTAAATAGAACGCAAACACAACACTTGACTATAGCACGACTTACAGGGTACGAACTTACATTGTTTCAGCCACATATAGAAATCAGACGCTGTAACACATTGAATCCTGCCACACTTTTACCTGTAATCGGAACAGACCCACTAGCTCATGATTGTATTGAAGTTATTACGATAACGACGAAACCCAGACAAGACTTAACCGATGTCCCATTGTCAGATCCAGACCTGACATTGTATGTAGATGGTTCATGCATGAGAACAAGTACAGGAGAGTTAGTAGCCGCTTACGCAGTCACAACAGATACTGAAGTCATTGAAACTAATCGTATAAATACCTTGTCAGCTCAAGCCGCAGAGCTCATCGCTCTGACACAAGCCTGTATTCAAGCCACGAATAAAAAAGTCAACATATACACTGACTCACGTTATGCATTCGGAGTTGTACATGACTTCGGCGTGCTGTGGCGAGAGAGAGGTTATTTAACTTCCCACGGTGCCCACATTCAGCACGGACCCCTCATTCATGCCTTATTAGATGCAATACATCTACCCACTGCAATATCAATTATGAAATGTAAGGCTCATACGAAGGTTACTGATATCGTTTCCCAAGGCAATGATCTAGCCGACAGAACAGCTAAACAGACTGCTCAAACTCAAACCCCCGACATGACAAAGACAATAGTCCCGACACCGACACATTGTATGACAGTTAAAGATCCTACTCTTGACGTAATTGACATACAGACACATGCTACACCAGACGAAATAAAGAAATGGACTGAATTAGGAGGGATCCAAACGGACCAAGGATGGATGATGAAGGAAAAGTCTGTATGGTTCCTTCCTGATTCAATGGTCCAAGTTATAATTAACACTATACATAGTCCAGCACATCTAGGAGAAAAAGCTATGCTAGACAGCATTCAACACATTTGGTTCAATAAACATTTACGAGCAGCAGCCAAACAAAAGGTCCGTACCTGTATGATCTGTTGTCAGTTTAACCCAGGAAAAAGCGTTCCCGTAGAACAGGGTGGATTTCATCCTCCTCATCATCCTTTTGAAGTACTCCAGATGGACTATATCCAGATGGAACGATGTCGAGGATTCAAATATGTTCTCGTAGTTGTCTGCGCTCTGTCCCGTTGGACAGAGGCATACCCGGTTTCAGATTACACTGCCCCGACTACTGCCAAACAGTTGGTTCGAGAATTCTTCCCACGATACGGTTTACCACGTGTTGTTCACTCAGATAACGGCCAGCCGTTCTCATCCGAATTAATGAAACACGTTTCACTTCTGTTAGGATATCAGTGGAAATTCCACTGTGTCCGACACCCCGAGGCAGCAGGTCTCGTAGAAAGACATAACCAGATACTGAAAATCAGAATGTCCAAAATATGCAGAGAGAAAGGTGTCGACTGGGTAGTAGCGTTACCCGTTGCACTCTTTTACATGAGAATGGTAGCACACTCTCGAACAGGGCTATCCCCGTATGAGGTGATCTTCGGCAGACCACCGAATATGTGGGGGACGCCTATACCACGCAAAATAACTGATATTGACTGTAATATGCTGACAGATTACTTGGCTTCCTTGATGTCTGCACTACAATCTTGTCGTTCACAGGTAGCTGCAGCCTTTCCCGACAACACTGAGGTGAAACCCCATGACGTTGTTCCGGGTGATCTTGTCTTTGTGAGGAATTTCGACCGAAAGACTCAGCTGGAGCCCAGGTGGAAATCACCCAAGTTGGTCCTGCTGACCACAAGGACAGCCGTGAAGATCGAGGGCCGCAAGGGCTGGATTCATTCAAGTCATATCAAGAAATTTCATGGACTATCCTCGGATATAGACATTGTGCCCTGCACTCCCTCACAGACTGATTCAAAACTTCCTTTGGTTGAAAAGACTGAAACCGAACTCTATAAAGTAAAATTGAGGCCTAGAACGTCAGACAATTTGATTGTTTAAGTCCTCTCCAAGGTGAAGCGGTTGAATTTGTCCCTGACATGTATCCTCTAGACCTGAATCATGGACAGTCGCGGAAAATGTTGAAACGACAGGCGTATTGTAAATCACTGCGTAGCCACTGTATAGTGACATTATTAATTCTGTTTTTATTGAGTCTTTTAATAATTATTACAAGTATGTTGTTGCACATATATTACCCTATTTCTAGACACGTTTATAATGTTACTGCTGAACATTCTTTTAGTGACTTACCTCCGCATGAATTGTCTTATAGACTTGCGCTGCGCAATAACACTTTCATTAGTTTGTTACATCATTCCCATCAGACTAGTAATGCTACTAATTGTTGGGTGTGTGGCCGACTCCCACCCTATCAAAATTATGAAGGAGTCCTGCCTTTCTTTCCACATCCATTTACACATAATGGCTCCTGTGGAGCATGGTTTAGTTTAATCAATTCCATAGACTCAGACACCGCAGTTTACCAAGATCATTGGATATGGGGAAACCTGAACCTAGTTTTACTCAAGGTCTGCTACCCTGACAAGGAGGGTCGCCCCAAAAGAACAGGAACTGATCTAGAAAATGAAGTATATGGATTAGGTAATTTTACACCTAATCTCATGATTCTAAATGTCGTATCCGAAGTTGAACTAGTCTTACCCACCATGTCAGTATTCCCAGCGAAGGGTGAATTGTGGGTAAGAAAGGTTGGTTCCATACATATGGGCCATAGTAAATGCACTACTATAGTAGAATTCAGTGATCAAGGCAAATCTTCATTTAGAGCTTCTCGCCACTCCTACTTTATATGTGGTCAGACTGCATATATGCGTCTACCTCTAGATTGGGATGGTACCTGCTACATTGCATTCCTTTTGCCACCTGTTTTCCTAGCTCCTCCTGACTATTACAGAAATATTCATTTAGTACACAACAGAGAGCGGAGAGATCTCCCCATTGTCGATTACACTGAGACAGCATGGGACAAGTATGTAGATTTTAATAAAGGCATCTTTCCCTATATAGGTACTGTTACTAATAGTAAGCTGATACGTAGATTAACTAGAACCCTTGAAGCAGTAGTGAATGAGACTATTTCCGCCTTAGGCAATTTAACGGAAGAGCAGTCTGCTATGCGGATTGTTGTGCTTCAAAATCGTCTTGTCCTTGACGTCATCCTGGCTGATAGGGGCGGAGCTTGTAGGGTCATCGGATCAAGCTGCTGCGTATTCATACCAGAAAATTCGCCATCTGTATATAAAGCCATCACTCGCCTTCATAAGATTGTAAACCAGATACACCAGAACCCAGGCACTTGGACTTGGTCCAGTTGGTTTTGGAGTGTGATATCAGCCTGGGGATGGAGAGTTTTATCCTTCTTAGGTATTGGCCTTCTCATACTATTCAGTTGCTGTCTATGTCTACAATGTGGACCAGCGATTTGTGGTCTGTGTACCACATCGTGTATTCCACCACCAAGATTTCATTCAAGATCACGGAAGAAGAAAGAAGAACAAATGATGCTACATGAACAGATCAATGGATTGATGAAGATTGATATCTCTTGAAGGGCAAGTAGGGGACAAGGAGGGAATGTGGAAATGTGGATTTTCCTGGTCAGTTATGTCCCCTATCTTGGACCCCAACGGTTCTATGTGCATGTCACAAGTACATGTATGTTTCCTCCAGTTCCAGTTATGAAGACGCAAACACATGTGCGTCCACCGTCAACATGTCCTCTGTCAGATCCGCCATGAATAGGCCGGATATTCCATTCCTAAATATGAAAGGCCACCGGCTTTATATGGTTCACTTATGCCATTTTACAGTCCAGGCAAGTAGGCCCTGATTCTGTCATCAAACTCTTCTTGCCTTCTGCCTCTGAAAGTTCCAGTCTGAGCCTGCATCTGTGACCATGAACATTGTCTCATTCTCTGCGCGGCTCACGAAGCCTGACATCAGCCTATTCTCTGCCAAGAACTGTATTTCACCTTCGAATTATCTGCTTCCCCCTCAGCCGATGCATTCCTGCCTAGTAGCTTAAGTAAACATTCTTCCAGATACCAAGCAAAAGGCCCGGCTTCTCTGTCCTCATGCAAGTAATTCATAGCCCTGTTACCATGGAATATTCCTACCCCCTCGCATTCAGTGTAGACACTTAGACGCTTGTACACGCACGCATAGTCAGTATAGAATAGATTCGGTCCGAGAGTCCTTCTTTTGTGGATAACATAGTTCTTTAAACATAGGATGTTAGATATGATTTGGGATTAGGTTGACTTGACCCCCCAGACTTTTCGTCTCCACATGTAGAGCTAATGTCAAGTCCCCTTCACCCCCTAGTTACACGTCAATTACACGTCATGCTGCTGCGCGCGCATCTATGCCAAGTATTATCTTATAGATCAACCTATGTATGACATCATAACCAATCATGTTCCTTTTTTACTCCTTATTACACCCATTTTCGGTTACGCAGGTAAAACGTCAATTTCCTTATCAATTGTTACGCCTACTGCATTCGCTTCATTGTAATGTATGTACTATAAAAGTTACTTCTTGTCAATAAAGTATGTACTTCACTTCCTGAACCCCCGTGGTGATGGAACTTGGAGCATCCGATTATAATCGATCATTGGAATAAAGCCCATTCCGAAACTCTAATATCACGGATTCTGCCTCTCATTTTACTGAGCTATTTTATTATGATTCCGTATCAAATTCAGTCCCGGTAAAGGAATTTTATTTACCACAGGCCCACCGAGTAAACGTCCGGTGCCCACTACAGCCAGTCCAGACCTGCAGCCAAGCACCATCCATGTACACAGCCAGCCAAGCCCCAGTCCACGTACACTTCCAGCCAAGCACCACTCCACACACACAACCAGGCAAGCGCCAATCCACACACACCGTCATCAACCGCAAATCCACCCACACCATTAGCCAAGTGCAGGTCCACATGCACCGTCAGCAAAATGCCAGCCAAAGGTCGGTACACGCAGACCGTCAGCCAAACTACAGTTTACACACACAAACTCTCCCTAGTTTATAGAGGTTTTCTGCCCCCGCTTGAATGCAGATGAGGAAAAAAATATCACTGAAACAGCAAAAATGTGTGGCTAAAAAACAAAAGGAGCGACCCTTGCCAATGGGGCTTCTCAATGGCATGCCCATAAACATATCCTTGGTGCCTAGTGGGCTTTATGCCCCCCCACGGGGGCAGATTGGGGGTTATTGCCCTAATCTGCCTTCCAGCGGGAGGCAGAGAGCCTTTTTTGTCAGTGGGGGCATTAGCATGCCCATTCTCAGCAGCCCCCACCCCTACGTATAAAACAACAACAAAATCACTGGTCCACAGTGGGCTTTCTGCCCCCGAGGGCAAATTAGTGACTATTGCCCACATCTGCCTCCCAGGGAGACAGAAAGGCTGTGGAACTTGTTTTGGGGGGGTAGGATTGGCATGCCCATTTTGGGCAGCCCCCACCTCTATGTATCAAAACTAAATCCCTAGTGCCTAGTGGAATTTCTGCCTGCCAGAGGGGAGGTCGGGGGCTATTGCCCCATCTGCCCCCAGGGGGGCAAAAAGACTGGAATTTTGTGTGGGGGTATTGGCATGCCCATCTTGGGCACCCCCACCCCTAAATCGAATTTTTTATTTTTTTAAATCCCTGGCTTCTAGTGGACTTTCTGCAGCTTCCTGCCTCATCTTCTCCTGGAATTTTGCTGGGGGTGGGGGAATTGGCATGCCTATCTTGGGCAGCCACCACCCCTATATCAAATGAACAAAAGAGTTCCCTGGCTTCTAGCGGGCTTCAGATTGGGGGCTACTTTCCCCATCTCCCCCCTGGGGGGACAGAAAGGCAGAAAGATTGTAGTTGTGCGGAGGGGGTGGGGGCATTGGCATCCCCATCTTGGGCAGCCACCACCCCAAAATCAAATACAGAAAAAAAATCCCTGGCATCTAGTGGGCTTTTTGCCCCCCCAGGGAGGGCAGAAAGACTGATTGTGCCCAATTATTTTTGGGGGGCGCAAAGGCCCTTGCCCAAGGGGCCTCTTCACCATCCCTGGTGCCTAGTGGGTGGATTTCTGATCGGGGATCGCCATACTACTCATCTTAAAGATAGTAATAATACATGTTTTCGACCAGGTAGAAGGGAAAAAAACGGTTCCGGCCATGTTTAAAACCATTGTAAGAACTGGTGGCCATAGATTTATTAGATTCCTATGTACATCTACTGGGCCACCATCTGGGCCAACAGTCTCTCCTTTACTACTTTTATCTACGGCTGAGGTAATCTCACTCAAGATGACAGTAACTTGAGGGGGCATGGCCAGCAGCTGGGATCGATGGCCGCACACTAGCGCGGCTCCAGCCCCGACCGTCCTTTATTAGGGAGTTTTGTAAAGCGCTTGGTTACGCTCAGAAGCGTGTCCCCGCGCTTAAACTGAGAGACTCAGAAACAGAAGTGAGGAGCAACCCGGGTTAATTAGAGAATAGGTGTATTTTTAGTTTCTTCCGAAAACTTGATTCAGATGGATCCATGCGAAGATTAAGAGGGAGAGCGTTCCAGCTCTTCGCCGTCAAGTAGCGAAAGGATCTTCCTCCCCTGCGGGCCCTTCTCACCCTAGGGACCTTTAATAGGCCTCCATGAGAGGAGCGCAAAGCACGTGATGGTACGTGCCTCGTGATGAGGTTCTGAAGTGGTACAGGCGCCTTCCCAGTGAGGATGCGATAGCAAGTACAGAGGGCTTTGAATTCAACTCTGCTTCTTACTGGCAGCCAATGGAGGGTCTGAAGGGCCGCCTTGGAGCCGATCTTTTGGGGAATTTTAAGATGAGGCGGGCAGCCGCATTCTGTAACACCTGAAGGCGATTCATTGCCTTACATGTTGCTCCCAAATACAGTAGGTTACCGTAATCTAGGCGCGATGTAACGAGGGCATGCACCAGCGTTCTACGGGCGGACGTAGGGAGGAGAAATAGGACCTTCCGTAGACTTTTTAGGATGCCAAAACAGACACCAGCCACCCGGTCTATCTGGGGTCCAAAAGACAGGTCAACATCGAGCAGGACCCCAAGGTTTTTGACTTCCTGACGAGGTGTTGGGACCTCACCTAAGCATGGGGGCCACCATGCCGATGACCAAACAGATGGGCTCCTCCCCACCACGAGCACCTCGGTCTTATTGCCATTTAATTTAAGGCAGTTAGTGGACATCCAGGTTGCAAGATCTTGCATGCAAGCCCTGAAACTGTCTATGGCAAGGCCGGGCGCGCGTGAGAGGGAGATAACCAGCTGCGTGTCATCTGCGTAGGACACAATATGCAGCCCATGGCCCATAGCAATCGGGGCCACTGGGGAAACATAAAGATTAAAAAGGGTGGGGCTCAGGGACGATCCCTGGGGAACGCCCTGGCCCAATCCTATGTCCCTGGAATAGTAGTCACCCTGGCGGACCTGAAAGCTTCTCCCAGTCAGGAACGATTGGATCCATTGAAGTGCAGCTCCAGATATTCCTCCATTGTTAAGACACTGTAGCAAGGTGGTATGAGCTACAGTGTCGAATGCTGCACTCAGATCCAATAGGATGAGGGCCATAGTATGACCCTCATCCACCCCCTGACGTAGGGTCTCCACAGCCAACAGAAGCGCTGATTCCGTTGAGTGGCGGGGACGGAAATCAAATTGGGTGTCATGTAGTAAGGCAGCCTTTTCCACGAAATCCATTAATTGTAGATTGACCGTTTTTTCAGCCACTTTGGCCAGGTAGGGTAAGAGGGAAATTGGCCGGAGGTTCTCTAATTTATCGAAACTGATATTAGGTTTCTTCCTAAGGGGTAGAACCACCGCCTTTTTCCAGTCTTCGGGCACGGTCTTTGTGCTGAAGGATATGTCCAGTAGATGTCTGATGTAGGGTTCCAATACCACTAGGCTATCCGCTAGACGTTTCGGTGTGGTAGGGTCCCGCGGAGATCCTGATTTCACAGATTGACAGATTTTTAAGAGATCCTCTGTAGGAGGGGTGACAAAGTTGGTCAGTCTATGTCTATACCCCCATTCCCTGGGGCTTTCCACAAATTCTGTCCCCTTAATGGGTTGAATCGGAAATGTCAAATAAATTTTAGATATTTTTTCAGCGAAAAACTCTGCAATCCTATCGCAGGATTCAGGCGAGCAATCGTCTGGGGCGGTAGCTGGTTTTCCACTCGAAAGGGTTTTATAGAGCGAAAAAAGCTCCTTCATCGAGTTACCAGCTTCACTAATTCTAGCCGTGTAATATGCAATTTTAGACTTTCTAATTAGCCCATGGTAAAGGCGTCTCTCAATCAAATAGGCCTCTCTAGTTTCTTTGGAAAAAGCTCCACGCCATTGTCTTTCGACTCTCTTCAGTGCGGCTTTCCTGGCTCGTAGCTCATCATTGAACCATGGGGCAGTATTTTGAACCCGGCCACCTGATTTAGCTTTTAAGAGCGGAGCTGTACAATCTAGCGCCTCATTAATGCGCTTACAGAGATTAGTGTTGGCCGTGTCTGCGTCATCCCCCCCGGGGCTACCATCTTTAATCAGTGCCTCACAAAATTTTGGCTGAGAGAAGGTGGCCCATCTCCGCCTAAGACGGTACAATGACATAGGCTGCGGAGATCTTCCTCCCAGAATGCGTATAGAGAAAGGTACTATGTAATGATCCGACCAGGGGATAGGGGTAGAGGTCATGGCTTTTACTTCCCCCCAGTTAACAAATATAGGATCTAGCAGGTGTCCTAGCTGATGAGTGGGGCCATTTACAATTTGATTTAGTTGGAGGGCTCCTAATGCCTGACAAAAATTCTTGCTAACATTGTCTAATGGGTTGTTAAGGTGTAAATTAAGATCACCTAGCACCAGAAATTTGTCTTTACATAGTGCAGTCTCCATAATGCCCTCAACCAGACTCTCCTCAAACCTAGCTATAGGGCCCGGTGATTATCCTTTAATCCAGCAACTTAAGTCCACAACGATCGGAGAAGGTGTGTAGAGTCTGGGAACTGACTCCGGTGGAAATTGGAAGACCCTGCGTGGAGCACGAGCGAAGTGAAAGTTGTGACCTACCGGCGGCGTGCAGCCGCCTAGTCTTGTGACTGAAAGCCCCACCCAAGAACGATAGCAACTGAGCGGATGAAGCAAGCGAGCCTCGCACAAACACCCTAGCGGCGGAACCTCGGCGAAGGCACCCTATTCTACCAATGTGCTCCAACATAACGTTTTCCTCTATCGAATAAATCGAGGTGCTGCAACGAAACGGCGCTGTGACGCATTCACCTCCCTAAGGATGGGTGCACTGGGGGACATCGGCTCTGTGGTCAGGGCAGAACCTGCTCATATTTAAATCAACCCAACATTCATGACCTGCCCGTAAGGGGCCATAATTCCAGGACCAAGGCTGACTCGCAAGCGTAATATTGTGAGCCGGTCATACAGTTGGTCGTGGCCCGGGAGGCACCATATCTCGGACGCCCTGTGAAGCCGAACTGAATGGTGCATAGCGGCAAACAGTGAGTGATCGGCGGTGTGGAGGGAAGTGCAGTCGCCACCCCCCAGCCTAAATCGCCTTGCTGTACTCTGGGGTCGAGCGACTCCTGTGACCGCCGAGAGGGGAATTTGCCCCAAATGCCAAAGACCAACTCTGCAGACCGCTCACTCACGAGTACTCACCTGCAGTCTGGCAGAGTATATGCCGCTACGAACTTAAATAACGCCTCATTCTAAGCGTAGAAGACAAAATGATAGGCATAACTGCAGGAAGATAGCATCCAATGGGCGTAACTACATCTGAACATACTCTGCACTACATTGGATAAAAACTTAAGGCCTCAACATAAAGCACCACAACGGAGCACCCCGAAAACAAAACCTCACCGCCCACCCATTTTTTCTACGGAGGGTGGGCCCTGCGCACCAGCAGTCACCCCAGATAACCATTACCCCGTAACTGGGCAACTGGGACTTGGCAGCAGGGGAAAGCCTAAAGGCCACGTGAGGACCAACACAGTGGGCGGCGGTGAATACCTACTCACGCTGACTCAGTGGTTCTGATTGCGCAATGGCAACAACCAAAGGGGGTCATGGCTCACACTAGCCAAAAATATACAAATATGCCTGGCTGAAGTCACAGGAGGGGGGACTCGTATGTTCTGGTGAGGACCAAGAAAACCAATGAAAGCCGACCAAGCCAGACTCCCCCACGCTCCAAGATGTCATGAAGGCAATCCAGGGTGTCTGTACCTCGTTGGAGGGGCATATAGACTCCGTCTCCATGGATATATCTCTTCTCAGGGCTGACTTAAGGAAAATAGACTCCAGAGTCAAGGATGTGGAGGACTCTACCCAAAGTCTGGTTACAGATACAGCAACACTAAAGAAGCAAGTAGCTGAATTACAAAATCACACCAAATCACTAACCATGCAACTCGACGACTATGAAGGAAGATCCAGACACAATAACCTCTGTATACTGGGAATTCCGGAACAAGCGGAAGGGCCAGCAGCAGATCTATTTTTGGAGGAGCTTGTGTCTAAGCACTTGCAGCGCCCGTGAATGTATCCAACTACTTCTCTATCGAAAGGGCCCATCACATACCGGGGGGTAGGCCCAAACCTGTGGCACCCCCCAACCTATCTTGGCAAGGGTGTTTAACTTTAGAGATCGAGATGCCATCCTCCAAATGGCTCGCAGTGCCACACTGCTAAAATACAAGAACTGTACCATATCATTTTTCCCTGACTTCACGGCTAACATACAGAAACACAGACGCTCCTTTCTGGAAGTCAAAAACACTCTCAGAGCTCAAGATATCAAGTACGCCATGCTGTTTCCAGCAAAACTGTGAGTCGAAGCAGATGGCAAAACGTGGTTCTTTACGGAGCCAGAAGAAGCACGTGACTGGCTGGTTGGCTGGCAGAGAGTGGGAGCCAAAGGGAATCTGGACTGACAGGAGCGACGAATTGGGATGCAGCAAAAGAGACAAGATCCCACACAAGGAAATGGAGATCAACACGTCGCAGGAGGGCCCTGAACTCAAAAGTTGCATTTTGAACTAAAACTAAGGTAACGAGTCCATCCACAGAAGAAGACAAATACACCTGCATCTATGGTGTGGCGACATGAACTTAGAAGGAAAAAAACACCTAAACTCTATGGAATCTGAAGAACTGGTAGAAATAGTACAGAAATGAACACCTGAAGAAGCAACGCTCTGTAAAGACTATCAAGGAAAGTGATGAGTATAACTAAAACGTTTCTAATAACTTAAGTAACAGAATGTCCGATTGACTGGGGAAGTCGGGGGGTAAATGTTGAGCCACGACTCCTCCATATAGGGCGGGGAGGGCGACGGGCACTCTGCACAGTTGGGGAGGCGGGCTGTTGGACACCGTTATGCAGGGAGGCCGAGAGGGGGGTGGAGGGAGAGTTGGGGGGACATTAGAATAGTTAATTATTTTAGGTTAACACAGCAACAAAACACACCACTTGAAGAACGGTCAGAACCAAACATGCAACTGCATACCCTAAAGGTGCTTAAACCAAAAGCAGTAACAGAGCCGCACACACACTCTGTATGTTCAAAGTACATCAGGTAGGGGGGATCTACTGCTGTACCGGAATGGTCCTACAATATATAAAAAAGCAGGCCCGAGATATAGCTTCAGTGCAAGAAACGCATTTAATTGGTAATACCTGTAAAGTATTAAATAGATGGGGCTACCGGCTAGTCACGCACACGGGTTTCACTTCTAGCTCCCAGGGAACCGGTATACTCCTCTGGGAAAAGTTGCCCATACATGCTCAGTAGAACGTGGGCAGATGACCTGGGCCGATTTGCGGCAGTCACCCGTACATGGGAAGGGAGACCATTAACAGTACTGACACTCTATGTTCGCCCAACACTACAACAATCTACATTGCAGGACTTGAGTAAATTTATCCTGGACCTTCCAGTCGGCACCCTGGTTATTGGGGGCGACTTTAACCTCTCTCTAGATGGGCAATGTGACCGACAACCCCCGAGTAGAGACCCAGCAACCGGATCGAAATTGCCGGACTTTCTCTCAGCCCTCGGGCTGGTCGATGAATGTCTAGGACTCAACCCGATGTTGTGTCAGTTCACCTTTCACTCGGGAGCCCACAAAAGTCAATCTCGTATTGACTATATATCCACACACGCAGCTGATCTTCCTGACTTTACTGAAGGCCAGTGCCGGGCAAAGGGTATCTCGGATCACTCCCCAGTACTGACCAAAATGACTGTGGGTTTTCAACTCAGACATACTACACTTACTATTAATCCACAAGCGCTACAAATCCCACATATCAAAATGGACTTCTTAAAAAATGTAGATTTATACTTCTAAGAAAATGTTGGCTCATTTGCTTTTTACCAAACACTATGGGAGCATTCGGTGTCGTCAATAAAGGACGAGCCCTGGCACTAATGGTGGGGCATAAAAGAGAACTATTAAAAGGTGTTGAACTACTAGAGGAGGAGATCTTACTGGGAGGGACTAACTTGGCCCAAGTCACTGACGACGAAGCCCGACAAGCGCTTGCGGCCAAGAGACTAGATTACAGACCATTGCCTACGGAGTCAGCCAGAGCCAGACAAAAGATCATATATATCATAGGATATATGAACATGGAGAAAGAACAGGCAAAATATTGGCATGGCTAGAGAAGAGGGAACAGACAAGCAGGTGGGTCCACCAACTCAGTGGTCCAATGGGGAGGACATAACCCACCCACAAGAGATCGCAGAAACATTTGCCACCCACTTTGAAACAGTTTTTTGACAATCAAAATTTCCTGGCCACCATCCAGACCTCAGGGCTATCGTCTGAGGAGAGTGCTTCTCTTGAGGGGGACCCTACGATAGAAGAACTGCAACTAGCGATCCGAGACATAAACTCGGGCAAAGCAATGGAACCCAACGGACTCCTGATCAAATTTTTCAAGTTGGCAGCAACCAAGTTGTCTCACCACTTTCACCAAATGTACATAGAAAGCTATGAGAGGGGTTGCCTACCAGCAGAGATTTGATTAGCCATGATAGTAGTGATATATAATCAGGGCAAACCAACTAATGATTGTGGGGCTTATAGGCCCATTTCTCTCCTCATGACTGAGACCAAAATACTTGCAAAAGTATTTGCGAGCAGACTCATTCCACTGGTTACCAAATTGGTACACCCAGACCAATCGGGTTTCATGCCTGGCCGAAACACTGCTCTAAATCTGCGTCGTCTACACGGGGTTGTGGGTAGGACAGATACATTGGGGGAGGAATCTGCCCTAATATCTTTGGATGCTGAAGTGGAACCCCTGGCAATATGGGTCTGTGGCGATTCACTAGTCAGGGGTTTGAAGTGGACGGAACAGCATGAAGACCGTATATCCCTCTATGCCAATGACATTTTATCATATGTGACGTCCCCTGCCTCCCCAATCCACCGTATCCTTCACATTTTCTGTATATTCGGCAACCACTCGGGATGCACAATAAACCGGTCCAAGTCACAACTATTTCCAATACAAGGCCCTCGGCCCAAATTACCAACAGGCTATGACAGTCCTGTTACAACAGATGGATTTCGGAACTTGAGTATGTTTATAACCACGGACCCGGAAAAAATTCTATGAGACTAACTTGCTCGCCCCCTTGACACACCTGCGAAGGGACGTCAGGCACTGGCGGGGCCTCCCATTGACTTTTCTATACAGGGCGGCCCTTTTCAAAATGCTACCGCTGCCCTGGTTTTATATGCACTGCAAAATATCCCATACAAGATCCGAGACTCCGATTTCTCTAGCATTGATAGTGAAGTGCACACTTTATTGTGGGACAGAGGGGCACCACGAATAGCGATGCAAAAGTTAAAGGCAGGATGGTATCGCGTGGGATTGCGCTACCAGATCTTAAACTTTATTACTGGGCGTTGCAGCTCATAGTGATCAATTGCTGGGTGTTGGGCCCCCACGATGAGCCTAGCCTCCACACAGACAGATGGTTGATGGGGCAAGGAGGATACCAAAGACCATTTTACACTTACCCCAAATGACTGACTCTAACTGGACCCACGGCCTGAACAGTTGAAATTTGGCATATAGTGAAGAAGAAACTCGTCTGGGATAAGAAAATCACTTTAGCAACCCCCCTCTGGGAACCGGAGGAATTGGGCAGACTGAGCACCTGCACAGGGTTTGACAAATGGGACTTGATAGGCATCTCATCGGTAGGAGGCATATGGAATAAAAATGGGTTGGTTGCATTTGTAGACCTCCAGAAAAAATACCAACTTGCACAATCTGAAATTTTCAGGTATCTGCAGATAAGCCATGCCCTCAAAGCAGCCGTACCCGGGGGAGGCCCACTACCTGAAGCATCCCCCTTGAAGACAGGTTAATAATAGACCCCATGCCCAAGAATCCCATCTCCTTCACAGAAAAAAAATACACAATCGGCAGGATCAATTGACACGACTCACTTAACAATGGGAGGTGGATGTGGCCGAACTAGAGGAGGATGATTGGCGTGACGCTTTGGCTTCCCCTAGGGAAATTTCCATTCCTATGAGACTGAGACTGATTCAACTTAAGACCTTACACCAAGTTTATGCGGCCTCAAAGGTCCTGATGAAGATGGGAAGAAGGGCTGACACCTATTGTCTCAGAAGATGCGCAATGGAGGGCACTTATTTTCATATACTATGGGAATGCCCAATTATCCAAACAGGCTGTCACAATACGAATGGAAAGCGTAGGGGGGAAAACACTGAACCCATCCCCCAAACTCTGCCTATTAAGCATATGGGAGGCAACTGACTTAACCCAAACCGAACAATCATGGGTTTCATTAGGGTGGGCCCTGGTGAAATGAAATATAGCACAAAAGTGGGGAAATGGGGAACCTCCAATATTACAGAGATGCGTAAGCGATATGGATAGAGCTATGATAGCAGAGAAGGACATATTCAAGAACAGAGGGTGCCCCAAAAAATAGGATCTAAAATGGATGGCATGGAATAAACACAGAGGAGAGATATGCCTGTCCTCCACAGTCGAACTTTGAAGGAAGGAGGAGGGGTTGCAAAACTGGTAGCCGAAGAGGGACTGTGATAAGACAATAAACAATGTTTAGTGTTGATGTACTTCAGCAATAATGTGCGTACGTTGTGGCTAACTGATATCAAATGACTAATTATACCACTGTATATTTGTTGTTCTGTTCAATAAAAAGATTATTAAAAATAAAGTGACAGTAATTTTATCCTTTGTAGCTGAAGGACCATCATAGGATGAACAATCATGCTTCTTTAGGGGATGGAATATTGACAGAAAATTGTCAATCCAATCTTGGGCAGAGATCAAGGAAAGTATTGTAGGAGCCATTTTCTCCTTAAGAAAAAGCTCATTTATAGTTTTCAAAACCAAATTGCATTGTTAGTTTCAGCTGCTCACATTAAATTGGTTCAAGCCACTTCTTGTAATTGTTTCTTTCTAGAAGTTAAGACTTATTTAGAACTTATTCCGCATTTTTGGATTTCAGCCTTATCCCTTCATTTTCTATAAAGGGCTTCTTTTAACTTTCTACAGACAAGAGTACAAGCTTTGTCAAACCAGCCCTTTCGTATTTGATAGTTACCTCATGCAGGTTTTGTCAATACTAAATTGATTGATTACAGATGTTTTCATGGCTTGTTTTATAAGGCCATGGTCTGTTGCCTGATCCAAGCATATCATGATGCCCTGTTTACTAGTTGTAAATAAGGATGCAGTAAAACTGTTAGGGTCCACTGGAGGCCATTTTAATATGACTCTATTTGGTCTTACTGCCTCAACATATCAACTCTGTTTGTATTAGACTCTGGCGGTGTTTGTATTTGAACAGTTGGGATCACAGGGCTATAGCCACTCATGCATTTTATCCTATTATCATAATCATTACTAGAGGGGTGCACTGACAAAATATTGACACCCTAAATATCGTGCCCAAAATATCAAAGTCTAAAATATCTACATTTTATACTTATAATGGGAAGTACACAAATATCGATAGAAAAACAGTTGTGAAAGTGTTGGATAGTGGAGGTGTAAAAATGACCATTCCCACTCCAGTGAGTGCAACAGTAGGTAAAGTGTTGGTTAGCTGAGGGGGAAAAATTACTATTCCCACTCCAGTGAGTTCAACAGTAGGGAAAGTGTTGGATAGCAGAGGGGTAGAATTTACTATTCCCACTCCAGTTAGTGCAACAGTAAGGAAAGTGTTGGATAGGGGAAGGACAAAAGATTCTGTTTCCACTCCAGTCAGTGCATCAATAGGGAAAGTGTTGGATTGCAGAGGGGTAAAATGTACTATTCTCACTCCAGTCAGTTCAAAATTAAAAACAAATTAAAAATATATCAACAAAATAAAAATATTATTTTAAAAGTAAATAAAAATATATAAATGTGTTAAAAATAAAAATATACATTTAATATTAAAAATAAAAGCATAATATAATGTTACATACATATCCCAAATACCTACAAACCTTATATTAAATAAAATATAAAAATAATTTTCAAACAAATAAATATTTTTATTTAGATAATATTAACAAAAACATTAATTATTACATACATTTAGTCTATTTACTTCCTACCCTATAATACCACACAAATGACAACCAACATAGAAAATAAAAACTGTATTTGCATAATTAACATCATTAATTAGCAATTAAACAAATATTATTAATTAAAAACAAATTAAAACACATAAAAGGTAATTAACTTCCAACCCTTTACACCTATAATCCCCACAACCCACACCTAAATTAAAACTGTAAAAAAAATTTAAAAAGTTTTCAATTAAATAACTAATAGTACTTAACGACTAAATATAAAGAAAGTAAAATTAATTTACTCCCCGCCCTTCACCCCTATAAACCCAAAGTCCACACACATAAAATAATTGAACACATACACTAATTAATGATCAATTCATTCATTCATACTAATCAACTAGTTATTAAATAATTAAAAATAAATCACTTCCCACCCTTAATCCCTTTAAACCCCACAACCTGCACTTAAAATTATTTGCACATTTACCATAATTAATTGCCAATTAATTAATGAACATTAATTAACAACTAATTATTTATAATTAAAAATAGATTACTTCCTACCCGTTAACCCTATAAACCCCACAACCAGCACCTAAACTTAATTACACAATTACTATAATTAATTGTCAATTAATTAATTAATAATAGTTAACAACTAATTATGAATTAATTAAAAATAAATTACTTCCCACTCTATCCACTATAAACCACACAACCCACACCTAAAATGTACCCCCAAACAATAAAAACACAATAAACATTATAAAATCCCAATAGGAAAAATATTAAGAAACAAATATATTCATTAATTTATTATAATCAAAGAACTTTCCACACTATTCCCCTATAAACCCTCTACCCGTTATGGAGCTAAAGCTAAAAAACACAAAATGTAATTAAAATAAAATTAATAACAACTCAAAAATGTAACACATATATTAAAGAACATAAACAATACTTATACAAAAAAATACATCACATACATTTAAAATATATACTAACATACATAACACTAATTAAAAAATCGATATCTTAAACAACAATATTTTTGCAAACCATTTTAATGACTTCTATTTCTTTTTAAAATCGATATTTCTTACCTTAAAGTTGATATTGTTGACCACGATATTCTTGCTGTCGATATTTTGTGTGTCAATATATTTAAAACTCGATATTAGTGTAAGTTGACATTCAAAACTCACTATTTTGACTGAATACCTACTAGAGGATTAGATGAGATTATTATGTGATCGAATGTGCTCATAGCAATCCTCTCAATAAATGTCAGTGATAAATTTGGCATGCTGGGTGTTGCTGCACTCCTTAATTGTCTTAAAAAGTGATTTGCTTCTGATGGTGGGTTCATTGAAGGTGTGGGTATAGCATTTTGCTTGGAAATATTTCATGGAAGATCTTAAGTATCATGCAGTCTTCAGGAGTTCTGTTTTTCTTCCATTTTCTTTCCTGTCTATGAATGGGTCATTTATTGTCAACAAGATCTTAGAATAACAGGGTACTGAATGCTTTGGCTTGCATGCTTGAATTGGAGTCTGAATATTCACATAGATTTCCCAAAAAGTGTTCAGGGGGATGTTGACACTGCAGGTGGTGTTGATTGGGTGAAAGATGACTTCAAGAATTAGGTTGTCTATGGATGAGTCTTTAAAAGGTCTTCAGTTTTGGTTTTTTCGTTGGACACCTTGTGAGCAGAGCTGTAGGTAGTCCTTCGGCAGACATTTGCAAGGTTGCAGCTAGGTGGTTGCTTGCTCATTCACGTAAAATTATTGGTGGCAGTGGAGGGTACAGGTGCAGTAGGCTTTCTTGATGCAAGGTCTAACTAAATGTATGTGATAAGTGCCATAATGCATGCAGGTTATGTTAAACATGGGGTCCAAAGCTGCACAATCTTTAGTGTGCTTCAATAGGGCAAGGAAAAGGGAAGTTTGTTATTATTGTGTTACTTACTAGTAATCCCCATTGGTCATGATCTTTTTTCTCATTACAGTTTGTGTAACCTCAGGTCAATAGACATTGAAATATTGATAGGGAGAATAAGAACCCTGTCCTAGAGATTGCTGAATAGTGTGGCTGGTCAGGGCAGAATCCTTTGCCAGGATGTGCTTTTCTTGCTTGAAATGCCAGGCAGGTAGCACAGTCTGTCACGATGTGACCAGGTGGTGTAATATGCTTCCCTTGCTTGAAAGGAGCACACCTCTTTAGCATTCACCCTCTGGGCTTGCGCTCCTAAATTACTACAGGGTGACACTTACAGCTCTCTAATACACCACAATAAATAAATATTTGAATGTGGTAAGAGATAGGAAAGTGGTGTGGAATGGTCAGAGTATAGTGGGTGCCAAACAGAGTGCTGTCACATGCTTCAGAGAAACTCAATACTCTCATCAAGGATCCACGTATACTTGTGAAATTGGTACTGGTGATCCCGCATGAAAAGTAACTGAAAACTTTTTTGTTATTTTAAGCAATATTTAAAATGTCAACAGAGCCTAAAACCAGGATCCCTAAATCAATTTTTAATTTCAGTATAAAAACACATTGGTAAACACACTCATGTACTCAAGGTACATAAATACACTGGGGTCTGATAACATAAATAGCAAAAATGAGTTTGCATGGGAGAGACAAATAAAATAAGTGCATTAATTAAATAAAAGATTCTCAAAAGCAAATTGCAAAAGATAGACTGCTCATCTAAGAAAGCTTACTATTCTCTGTACAAGTGCAAAACCAATTACATTGTCAAATTCATTATTAACTTTTTCTATCAATAGTCTTTCCTGATGATGATGTCATTTTTGTCCAGTGGGTCTAGATCATCTCTACTAATCTAGAGGACGTGCTGCTCCTACTAACTGTAGGTGAACATTTGAAACCTGTTGAGGCTGGTGCAGAGTTATGCATGACGCTTTTTAGTTCAGTTTGCATCACTGGGTATTCGTACGCAGTCCTGGGCATATCTGGGATGGAACTTTTGTGTGTCTGCCACCTGGTTGGGTTGTCTTTTTCCCCTACTGGCTTGATAAACTTTTCTCCTTGTTGCTTTTCAGATTGTCAAGCCCATGTTGTTTTACGTAGACCACACATCTCGATCCCTCTCTCAACTATTTGGTTTCTTTGGAAACAGTTGGTGGTTATACCCTTACACGTTTTACCCTTTGGGTTGCTAATATTAGGAAGGCATAGTGTACGCCCCTTGCTCTGTCACATCACCATGCTACTGATTTGTTAGGATCTTTGAACATCTTGGGCCTGCTAAGGTGTGAGCCGCTTGACAAGACATTGGGCAAATTCAACTGGCGTCTTTGGTGTAGGGCCTCCATGATGGAAGCTTCTTTGGAGGACTGGGATTTATTCTAATAAAGTTGTTAGGATATGAAAGGGAGTTCCTAGTCAGGCATGATATTGTCCTATTTGAAATGGGTGGATTGATTTCGAGCGTTGAGGAAAGACTTGATAAGGGTTGTGCTTTCTTCATGTAACTGATCAGAGTGCTTGAGCTGATGCATATCAAATGCAATCTAGCTGTGCGGTCCAGTCTGGGAGGCGCATCCTGCTCACCATTTTGAGGGCCATTCTGCGGACTCTACTCTCCTCTATGTTCCTGCTCAGGAAGTTATAGCGTGTCTTTACATTCTACAGCTGAGTGTGATGAGTGATCCGAGCTCAATGGGTTTCAATTGCGAAACGGTTGTGAGTGATGTGTAGCAATGGTAAGACAGGTGAGTCATGTGAGTTTGAGGCATATCACTGGTGACAATAGTGAATGATATGGAAGGGAGAGGGAGTAAGACTGGTGCGTCATGTGAGTTTGAGGCATATCACTGGTGATAATAGTGAATGATCTGGAAGGGAGAGGGAGTAAGACTGGTGAGTCATGTGAAAGCACAATGGTAGCCATAATTAAACTGTTGAGTGTTGTGCGAGAGCGCCTGGTAGCGATAGAGAGTGGTGAGTGATGCAAGTGTGATGGTTTGTGATAGAAAGACTCTGGTGAGTGATGTGAGAATGTGTTGGATAGCAATGGCGAGACTGTGGTGAATGATGTGGAAGAGTATTGGCGAGTGAAGTGATGAGGAGACTGGTGATTTATGAGCTGGACAAAAATGGTAAGCGATGTGTATAAGGTACGTGGTGCGCGGTGATGAGGAGACCTGGGATTAATGATGCACAACTGTGGGAAGTAATGAAGGTGAGACTGGGATGAGTGGCATGACAGTGTGATAGGTAGCTGTGGTGAAACCATGGTACGTGATGCAACGGTGATGGGTAGCACATATGAGACTGTGGTGAGTAATGCTACAGTGTTGGGTAGCAATGGTGAGACTGTGGTGAATGATGTGATACTGCTAACTCAATGGTCAGACTTGTTAGTGCTGTGACATTGTGATGGGTAGCAATGATGAGTGGTGTAAGGTAAGAGTGCTATGGGTAACGATGGTGATACTGCGGTTAGTGATGCGAGACAGTGCTGAGTAGAGATGCTGAGACTGTTGAGTTATATGAGGGCATAATGGCTTGTGGTGGTGAGACTTTGCTATGTGAAGTGTCTGATATGAAAGTGTATTGGGTAACAATGGAAAGACTGGTCAGTGATCTGATAATGTGATAGGTAGAGATGACAAGTGATGTAAGTGAGGTAAGAGTGTGATGCTGTAAGAGTGTTGATTCTCTTGTCAAAGACAAAGCACCATTTCTGGTTAGTTCCAGTACGCACTTATTGTAGTCTCCATGAAGCAGAGACCCCATCCACCATGGACCACTTCCAACTACCGTCAAATTCCATGAGCCAACCTCCCTTGGCAACCACCCACATTCCATGTTCCAAACATCATCATCTGGATACCACACCCTATTCCAGATTAGATACAGAACACCACAGATGCGTCCTGATAATGGTGATAGTAATGGAAGAATGATTAATCTATAACCAATGATAAATATTCAGAGAAACATAAGTGAATTTGCTAAATTGTGGTTAATCAAACAATGCAGGTCTCAAAATTCAGAGCCCAAGAACATAGTTGTAAAACTGTGTTTGAACAATTAATTAATTCCTAAAATGACTGGTTAACCGGGAGTTGCAATTAGATCAAAAGTAATTTCTTAAGGTATGTTTGAAAATCGTACTTTGGACTTCTTGGGTTGGTCTCTCAACTGATTCTGAAGATAAGGGTGAACCATTCACTGCCTCTACTATTACTGGACACTCCATGATGATTGGAATATTATGCATTATGGGTCAATTAATGTCCTCACAAGTTCCCCAGCTTCACAAGCTAGGAAAACAGAAATTGACAATTTAGAGGTGTATTTATAAGCCCCTAACACCACCACAAGGTCACTTTTAGTGAAGCTGTGGTGGTGACAGGGGCTTCTCCTTATTTACAAGGCAGTGTTAAGCCACTTAACATGGCTTAATGCTGCCTTGTAAATAAGGCACCCTTTCACGCTGTACTTAGCGTGTAAGGGGAGGGTAATGGGTGTTGATGTGGGAGTTCCACTGCAACACCTATTGATTTTGATGCTGCCCCCTATTTAAATGGGTGGGGTAAATAGTAGGCAGTGTCAAAATTAAGACCAGGGAAAACCTTCTCTTTAAACAGGCAAAACGAAGAGAAATTGTTTATTTCTCCTCATATTTGCTGTTACTATGGGGCACATATACAACGAAGTGGCGGAGCGCGGCGTTATCCGCCTTGGCTTTATGCCACTTCTGAAATGCAGGGCTGCACCATATATACAACAATATGCTGCAGCCCTGCATTTCCCCTTGCGCTAGTGCTAAATTTAGCAGCCTAGCGACCAATGCAGGCACCCTTGCACCATAGTGCAAGGGTGTCTGCATTGAGGGGAAGATTGTTGATGTGCAGGAAGGTCTTTAAATGTTGTTTTGTAACTTTTATGTGTGCTGCTTAATGCAGCAGACATCGAAGTTGCAAAACATAACTTTTTAGAGGGATTGTTTATGTGCAGTAAGTCGGACCTTCCTGCCCATAAACAATCAATGGTGTTTTGCTGTTTCTATGTGTGCTGCACAATGCAGCACACATAGAAACAGCAAAAAAGAGGAAAAATAAAGCATTTCTCCTCATTTTGCCTTGTTAAGACCAGCTGGCATATTTACTAGAGAAGTGGCGGAGCGTGGCGCTAGCCTTCTTTGCTTAGTGCCACGATCCGCCACTTCTGAAATGCAGGGCTGCACCGTATTTACAAGAATACAGTGCAGCCCTGTGTTGCCCCCTGCGCTGGAGCGCACGCACTCTTGCACCATAGTGCTAGGGGGTCTGCATTGCAGATGGATGGTTGTTTATGTGCAGGAAGGTGTCCTTTCCTGCACATAAACAATCAGCAATGTCGTTTTGTAACTTCTGTGTATGCTGCTTAATGGAGCACACATAGGAGCTTCAAAACCTCATTTTTTTTCAATGACTGCTTATGTGCAGGAAGAGCTACCTTCCTGCACATAAAAATCAATAATGTTTTGCTGTTTCTCTGTGTGCGGTACAAAAGGGGGTGGTGATGGATCAAACCCAGATCTGTTGACTGGGTGTGAGTGTTTGACTGGTTCTGATGCTCCGTCCATCACCACCCCCTTTTGTACCGGTTTCTCTGTGTGCAGCACACATGGAAACAGCAAAAACGAGGAGAAATAAAGCTTTTCTCCTCGCTTTGCCTGTTTAATACTAGGTTTTCCGTGGTCTTAAATTTTGCTCTGCCTCCTGTTTACCCCACCCTTATAAATAGGGGGCAGTGTCAAAGTCAATGGGTGTTGCAGTGGAAGTGGCTTAGCGGTGCCTCATCACCACCACACTAAAAGTGATGTTGTGGTGGTGATTGGGGCTTGTAAATATACCCCTATGTGTGCTGCGTTGTGTAGCACACATAGATGCAGCAAAACGCCATTTACTGTTTACGTGCAGGAAGGTCCCCCCAAAAAAGACGTTTTGCAAGTTATATGTGTGCTGCTTTAGGCTATATACATAAAAGTTACACATTGCCATTTAAAGATTGTTCTTCCCCTCAAAGCAGACACCCTTGCAGTATGGTGCAAGAATGCCTGTGTTGGCGCCAGGCTGTTAAATTTAGCATCAGCGCAGGTGAAGTGGTATTAAACCAAGGAGGCTAACGCTGTGCTCTGTCCCTTTGTTGTAAATATGCCCCTTAGTCTGTTCAAAAGTTAAGATGGCCTGAAAAAGAATAAGTCCAGGAGTCAATGGTAATTACTTGATTTGGGTGCAAGATATGGATGGCTCGCCAATTTTCCCTGTCTTTAAGGTCATTTAGCTCATCTTTGAGGCCTCTCCTAAAAATCATGAACAATGTATACTCAATCCAATCAGCATTCCTTGATATAGCCTTAAACTTAATTATGTAGGTTTAAAATCCATTAAGCCTTGGCAAATTTCTAGAAGTTCATCTTGATTGGAATAATGTTCAGCTTGAGGAGTAAACATTTTATTAAAGGCACTTAAGAAGGCTGTGCAGTTATCAAGCAATGGAGTTCTTTGGGTCACCCGCAATTCACACCAAATCCTTCCTCGCCGTGGTTTTGTAGCAAACCCTACCTTAGCACCGTCAGACGCAAAACTGTGTGGTTTGAAAGGGAAGTGCATTGAAGTGGATTTCCATCATGCCTCTGTTCATATAACCCATCCCAGGGGTGATCCAGAGTAGCTTGCTGGAGTACTGTCGAAGAGGGTAGAGGAGAGACTTTATCAGTAGCTATTGCTTGAGCTGTTAAAGTATTTTCATCAGCTAGTAACTCCTGGACCTGTTCCATTGTCTCACATGGCTGATGCTTTTTAGGCATCGCACTCTGTCGAGCTCTGTTCCAGACATAGTTAAAGTTGTTGGTCTTCTCTTGGTGTTGAGGTAGGGCCCGAGGTTCTGATTGTGCTGATTTCATGTTCATGACAACACAGACAAACACAAGAACAAAAAAAAATGAAAAATTGTTCCTCGAGATAACATTTCAGAGAGAAAAGAGAAAGGCGGGGCCGGGATCGGCCCCGCCGCACATATGGCGGGGCACAGACCCCCTCCCCCCCCTCGCCTGTGCACACGGCGGAGCGTTCCACCGCGTCACCATGACGCGGTGGGCGCGCCGCGTCCGGGATTGGCTCGCGACGGTGACCCTCATGATTAATGTGCTTCCAGGGCATGGGGGGGACTGGGGACAGACCAGTTAGAACTGGTCTGCCCCCAGTATTATGATAAAAGGCCGGGGAGCGCGGGACTCGGTCTCTTTGTCCCGCGCTCTCCCAGCATCCGGACGCAGCCCTAGGAGGCTGCTCACCTTTTTGTTTATTTTTCTCTTGCTGCAGGTTCGTGTTCGTGGACGAAGGGACGACTTTCCTGCCGGTGTCTGTGTCCGGGTCTTGAGGTCGCGACTCGGCGTGTTTTCTGGCGGTGACTTGTTTGCGAGGTCGTCCTGGGCAGCGATTGCGACTCGAGTGCGGCGGAATCACTGCAGCTGTCAGGCATCGGTGGGCGGCGGCGCGAGTTGTCGGGAGAGGCTCGTGAGGTTTGGTGTACGGCGCGCGAATGCGCCGATAAGGTATTCGTAAAGGGGGGGGCCCGGGGGGCTGATTGTGCTGACCGGAGCGCATAATCGGGTGTTCCTGTGCATCGGAGGCTGTATTTTGTTATTAGCAAGAGCCACTGTGGTTCAATGGTAAAAGGCTGAGACTCTTACACGCAGGGTTTTGAAATTATTTCCTTTTACACTGATTATTTTGCGGGAGGATTGGGATCCGATGCCATTGCTTTGGTTCTACCTTTGATTGTGTAGGGGGGGGGCAGATTAATTAGCTGTGCAAGTGCATGTTAATATTATTCCTGATCTTGTGGGTGCAGGCATAAAATTTTGAATTTTCGTGGGCCTCATAATAGCATCTGGGGGCATACAAGCGAAGGTTGGGAACTCTGATGTAATTGGCATGTTTTGGGGGGCACATTTGGTGAAAAAGTGAGCCTGTTGTGTGGGGAGGTGCACAGAGGTGATTGTGGGTTTAATATTCTGCAATAGTTGTACGTTTGGCACACATTTCTCGGGAATTACAGTGTTACCGGCCTTCATGTTTGATTATTAAGGGGGGCAGGCACAGTGGATGCAATATTGTGATCGTAACATTGCGCTAAGCCTGTGTTGCTTGTTTTTTCCCAGGTAAAGAGCAAGTTGAATTGGGTTTTGGGCAGGGATATTGAGGGATAGGCGTGTGGGTCATATCATAGCATGGCAGGTAAGCGGGGAGCTAAGCGTTCTCGCATGGAGCATATGCTGGAGGCAATGATGCATAGGATGGCGACTATGGATAGGAGATGGGGCAAGGTAGAGCAAATGGGACATAGCCTAGCAGAGCTCAGGCAGAAGGTGGAGGATCAGGGCGGGCCGTCCGGCAGGCCCAAGCGGACAATAGTACCCCCAAAACCGAGGGGGGAATTGGAGGCTCTCCCCTAGCAGGTTAGACACAAGAAGGGGAAGAATCAAGACCCAAAAATAGCGGAACCTTTAGAGACACCGGGAGGGGGTGGTCCTTCTGGGCTCCCAGTAGTGCCAGAGATCCCAAAAGGTACTCCTGATTTAGTGCCCAACGTCCCGGGGTCAGCCGTGCCGGTATCTGCACCAGTTCCGGTGCCTCCGGCGGCTGAACCGGTAGTACCAAGTATCATACCGGTTTTGCCCCCATCATGCCCCAATGTTCCAGTCTTGAACCCTGTGGCCCCGGCCCCGGTATTATCACCAGCAGGGGGTGGGCAGGTGCCGCTGAAATTAGCCACTCAAATAGCGGCAGTTCTTCCATGGTTAGGAAAGGGGGGGGTGTTGCCCTTGTCAGTGGGCGCCGATCCTCTGGCAGAGGCACAAAGAATGGTGGCAAAGATCATGGCAGCCCGAGCGGGGAACAGAGCCTGGGCGCAGATAAGGCCCCGCAATCACAGCCAGGGCTCCAGGAAAGCGACAGTGGAAAAGCCAAGACGGCGGAGTCAGTGGGTAAGGAGCTGGCTTTCCCATTGTTTGGCGCGGAGGTGTTACCTTCCAGGAAGGAATATTTAGCGCGGCACGTTGCTCGAGATATGAAGGAATTGATTTGGTCTGGGGCGTATGTAAACATGTTTTCTTTGCTGGTGGACAACAGGGAAATGGAATATGCTAAGAGGCAGAAGGATTGGATGCTTCCCAGTGAGTGGCGGGTGGAAATGTCAAGATTCAGGGTAGAGGAGACACTGACAAACTGGATGAGGGCATTTTCTGTGTTTATGGCCATAGTGGCGGAACGTACACCTAATATGCAAGCTGAAATGGCATGTTACCAGAGCAGGGTGGCGATGACGCATGATAAATATGGTGGTGTGGGTTGGAAGGAATATGATATGAACTTCAGGAAGGCGAAAGAGTTTGACCCTTCACTCACATGGGACCGGGTGGATTCTATTTCCTGGTTTGACCAGTTTGGCCCAGGGCAGCAGGGCAGTACAGGCCAGAATTGGGGCAAGGCACACATTTCGCCGCCACAACAGCCCTTTCGGACAGGGCACACCGGGGGCGCGGCACCGGGTACTGAAAAAGGTGGAAGGCAAAAAGGAGTGTGCTGGGATTTTAATAGGAAGTCCTGTACCAGAGCTCAAGGCACTTGTAAATTCAGGCACGCATGTGCCATTTGTAATCACCCCTCGCACCCAGAGTCAAAATGCCTTAAGAAAGGGAATGCCTTTTCAGGGACTAGAGGGGGGAAGAAACAGGACTGAGGAGAAAGGAGAAAATGTATCGCATTCACCCATTAATGTCTTTGCTATGAATCCCTGGTTAAATAGGTATCCAGATCTAGCCACAGCTAGGATGCTGCAGGAAGGTTTTTTGTATGGTTTCAGGATACCAGTTGGGGATTAGAAAGGGACATCGGAGTGCAAAAATCAGTTATCTGTCAGATCAAACCCAGGGGTTGTAGTGCAAAAGATTAAGAAGGAATTGGGCTTAGGGAGAATAGCGGGTCCGTTTGAGGTCGCCCCTGTGCCAAATTTTGTCTGTTCTCCCCTCGGTGTGGTACCTACTGGGGGCGTGGTAAATTGATAAGGATCTGACACTAGTTAATGACCTTGCCGTAGGCCCAAATAGGATACGCAGAAAGTAATTAAGGTATGATTATGATCATTATGTTAGATTCGGATAGGAGAACTATGTATTAGAGATATGTTAAGGTTAGCCATCTGAAATCTGTGCATATGAATTGTAATCAAATGTCGTGTTATGTTTCTGCGTATAATTTGTGTAAATAATGTTTATTTCAAAATTTTCATTTTGTTTTCATATTTTAATAAATACGGCCGGGGGTTGTTCGACCCCCGCTTCCAAAAAGTAATTACCTCTCATGCCTCTCATTAAAATGTGTTTATGCGCAGGGGGGAGGGGGAAATTCGGTAGTCCCAGACCATATAACCTCTGCTTTAGGCAGCAGGCTGGGTGACCAAGCAGAAACCTCAGCAGGCAATAAATAAACCATGAACTCAGGAGCCGATCGTAATGAACATTCCTGAATTCCTTCTAATTATAAGGACACATTAAATCCAATAAAAAAAAATATATGCAAATATGCAGAACACTAACACGTCCCAAGTGCTCACCCAAGGGTGTGGTGCGCACCTCAGCAGCATCAAAGCAGGGCGTCTGTCACAGACTGCTCATGGCTCGCAGCAGCCGTCGGAAAGACTGGTGTATTCTGCACCGGTCTGCAGCTTACAGGAGCCGCCGGTGACAGGGGAGTGCGGTGCTCGGACACCCTACCCAGGTAAGCTCCCACCCTCATATGCAGTGTCATGCCAGCCCTGCGAAGTTTCTTAAAACCATGTATATTGGAGCCGAGAGCCATAATGCATGCAGGTTATGTTAAAGACTTGTAGTCCTTGACTGTATAAAGAAATCATGAATTACGTTTGAAATTTGGCAACCATGTCACACAAATGGCAGAACTTACTGTCTTCACAACTAAATATACAAATATATGGCAATGGTTGCGAGTGAACACCTCAATGGAAAACTAAAATAGAGGGCTCAGAAATTCTCATCTTGATTTTTTTTTTAAATGCTGCATCACTGGCACCGGTCCCCTGCCAAGCTACCCGCAGTGGCACCGAGTCCCGACTGTCTTTGTTGGAGATGCCAAGAACCTGAATGTGATATTGTGCATATTCTGTGGGGATGTCAAACAATTCATACTTTTTGGTTCCAGACTGAGGAATATTTGAAAAGTTCCTCTCTCCCATTCCCCTTCCCCTAACAGTACGATTATCACTTTTACATGACGTTTCAAACACCCCCCATGTCCATACACGCTTATAAATGGCTTTCCACATCCCTCGGCCCACTCGGAGTCAACATGTTACGTTTTTTGGAACACAGATGGACTTCCGATTATCCAATGCTGCATTAAAGATATGTATAACGTGGCAAAATTCGAGAAAATGTTTTATGAACTAAATGATAACTTGCTGCAAATTGATTGTATTTGGGGTCCTTTTCTGGATCTACGACAATTTAACATTGTAACCCCTTATGTATTTAGGATTACAAATACATAGCTTTTATAAACACATACGATGTTTTGTTTGCTTACATGTTATTTAGCAAATTCATAGTATATGTAGAGAGGACTGATATCAGATACATATACTTGATTGTTCTTTGTTCTCCCCTTTTTTTCTTGGATTATCTTCATATGTATCATTTGTATTCTATGTACGAAGATGTTTATATGCTGAATACACCCTGTATCTTTTTGAAATGCCAATAAACAATAGGAGTTAAAAAAAAAAAAAAATGGTAACCCTACCTCTGCCCCAGTCAGTTCTGAACTGCCCCCCCCCCCCCAGAGTAGCAGTGCTCTGTGGAGAATGCTCTCACTGAGGGGGCCCCACCTTGTAAGGAGCCTGGCAGTTTCGAGTGAAAGAGCAAAAAAAATAGTTGTTATTTGCTTCTCTTCATTTGTTACATTATGAAATCAGCTCGCACTGCAGCTGCTTAAGAAAAACACACACAGCACAGATAAGCTGAGGGGTCCCCCTTCATGTAGAGAGGACTGGGGGCTCTCGCATCTGGGGGCTGCGAGAGGGTCCTTTACACCTCAGGTGGAGGTCACAATATGCAAATAATGGTCCTACTTTCGAATGCAATTGGTTCATCCTATGAAAATTGTTGGATCTTTTAAAAAATCAGGCACAGTCAGAAAAAGAAAATAAATGTTTCACCCTGCGCGTTCAAATGAAACTTAAAACATGCTCTATGTTTAAGGATGAAATGAGCTCCCTGGGGACTGAAAGGTAGTAAAACGGGAGGGACGGAAAAGGAATTCGGGGTATATTTACAACGACGGCGATAAACGCAAAGTGCGCTTAGCGCTTTTTTATTTATCGCCGTCTATCTCTGGAATTTATCACCCTGGTAGCGCGTTATTAACAACGTGTTTCTCCAAGGTGATAACAATTCCTGCGATAGCGGGGAAATCACCGTTTTGCAAGGAATATCGCTGGTTTTCCAGCGATGTTCCCTGCAAAATGGCGATAACCTAGCTGATACGACCCTGTGGTTGTATGAGCATAATTCACCCCCAATGTTAGGGATAGGTAAGTCTGCATTTTAGCAGACGTTAGTTTTTGGCGAAAAACAGCGGTTTTCTCCAAAAACTACCGTCTGCTTAAATGCTGGGGCAGCCTTGTAAATATCGCAATGTGCACATCAGCGATATTTGCAAGGTTTACTGCCCAGTGATACCCACTTTGCATCTCATTAGAGATGCAAATGGAGGCGTCAGGTAAAAGGGTACTAACATGAGCTAATGCATTTTATCACCCTCTTGTAAATAGGGTGAAAAGATTATCTCCGCTGTTTTTTGCTTTTTAAAGCCAAAAAAGCGGAGATAATGCTCTTGTTAATATGCCCCTTCATACTTAGTGAGTCACAAGGATGAGAGCGCTTTATTATCTGACCTCAATTAAAAGGGCGAAGTAAACAGGCAACAACTCTATAATTATAAAATTAAATGCCAGCATTTGTAAAGCGCACAGCTACCTCAGGAGAGTCACATGGTGCTGGGCTAACCTACCATCAAAGCCGGAGATCGAACCCGTGAACCCTGTGGTCTGGAGTCAGGTACCCTCGCCACTGTGCCACACCTCTTCCACTCGATACTCATAAAACTAAATGACAAGCAATACTTCTTTTAACACTTTCAGTGAGTGAAAACATACAAGAGTACAGCAAAGTTAATGTGTAAATGGCACCAGTGAGCACCAACCTCACGTCCTACTAACATTCACACTAGGCTGCTTACTCATGGCCCAGGAAGGGAGAGTGGGTTTTATACTGATTTGAATATCTGACCATAGAAAGCAGTCAAGTTACCAGGTGAGGGCTTGTCGAAACAACAAGGAACAGGGATTGGCAAGGCCAACAGGTCTGGCTTATTACTGAAATTACATCTTTAATCACTGATTAGTTTAGGCACTGATTAAGCCATCACACATGTACTTTGTCACTTGTCCTTGCTCACTTCTATTCATTCACCCAGTGACTTATTTTTGCATTTACATACTTACCCATCCACAATCATATAAACACCCCAAGCATATGCATGATATATAAATTGAAATAAACTTGGTGTGCATATGCTTGCTCTGCAAAAAATAGATGAATGAAAAGGGAAGTGGGTAGCAGTCTTGCAATGGTATTGCAAATGGTGTATCATTGTTTGAAAGTACCAACTTAGCTGCCACACTTTGAAGCATGCGTTGGCCAATTTAAAGTGGTAAAAACAAAGATACAGTATACCATTCCATGATAGCCATTTAATAAACATCACAGTGGGTGGTCGTCTTTGAATGTTAACGTTTATACTGATTTTGTTGCCAGCATGCAAATACATACACCGAGATGCTTGAAAATGCATGGCAGGCAATTCAGGCATGATCATCGACTTGATGGAAATCAATCCCAAAATGGCAGACATGCATCATCACACAAGCTTGCTTGTAAACTGCGTAATGCTGCATGCTAGTGCATGCGCTGTGACATACACATACTTAATGATACATTGCGGCCATTTTATAATACTATTCAAACATGGCAAACAGCCACCATGTTAGAACATTATATTAAAATGTTAAAAGAAAAGAAAGAAAATGCAAAAAGGGTCCCAGCGGCCTAGCAGCACTTGGCTGCTGCAAGGCCATTTAAAAAACAATATATATATATATATAAATTCACTGAAAAAACCATAGGTTTCAGGGGTGTTATAGTTAGCTGGACTTTTCACTTGTACAAAACCATTGAAATTCCCCCGTTATAGTTAGTTCAGCTAACTATAACTCGCGCGCCCGCAATGCACTGCTGATGACGTCACATATTACATCACTCATGACATGGTCAGTGACATCACTCATGACATCACTGATGACATCTCAAATGACATCACTGATGACATCACTGATGACATCATCCAGTGAATGTGTGTTTTTCTGAAAATTAAATATGTTTTATATATGTATATCTCAAGGTCGATGGAAGAATAAATGGGTATATAAGTGTCTAAATGGATGATTTGTTTTTGAAAAATTGATTGTGTAACTGACTGATTAAGTGTATCATAGTGAATACATGGCTTAGTGAGTAATGTTTAAATATGTAAATATCTGTATCAGTCTCTCACTTTGTGTATAAGTGGCTGCATGGGTTGGTGAGTAGCTACATGGGTGTCTATATAGGTTATTAGTTGGTTTTTTGAGTATCAGTCTGAGTGTCTGCATGGTTCGGTGGGGGGTATTACGTAGTGCATAGGTGCATGAATGAGTGACTCACTGTTTGTATGTGTTGAACACAGCATGTGTGCAGGACTGTATGGGTGGATGAGTGTGTGTATGGGTGTGTTAGTGAGTGAATGACTGTCTCAATAGTGTCTTTATGAGTAACTACATATGTTTTAAACTAGTATATGTGACTTTTGGTGTATATATGTGAGTATATGTGAGAGTGAGAGATTGAAAGAGTTCCTGTATGAATAAGTATGTGTTTCTATAAGTGATTGTTTAAAAGACTAAGTATGTGTAAGTTTCCGTAGAAGTAAGTATGGTGGTGTGTGTATAACTGTATATGCAAGTAAATGTATGTTTGATTCTTTATTAGCATGAGTGACTATGTGTGTGAGTAACTCTATGGATGAGTGGCATTGTGTAACAGGATGTATAGGTGTATGAGTACATATGATGAGTGAGTACATGTATGAGTGACTGTATAGGACTGTTGGTGAATGAGTGGATGTGTATGTGGATCTTAGAATTACTGAAGAGGTTGTTGTAACTGGTATTGGTATGTCCATTGTTTTGAAAATTTTAGTCTCTATTTTTGAATGTGTGTATCAAAGGTTATATTAGGGTGAGAGGAGGTCTGCCACTCTATCACAAGGATGATGTCATCAGTGATGTCATTTGAGATGTCATCAGTGATGTCATGAGTGATGTCACTGACCATGTCATGAGTGATGTAATATGTGACGTCATCAGCAGTGCATTGCGGGCGCGCGAGTTATAGTTAGCTGAACTAACTATAACGGGGGAATTTCAATGGTTTTGTACAAGTGAAAAGTCCAGCTAACTATAACACCCCTGAAACCTATGGTTTTTTCAGTGAATTTCTGAGGTTTTTTAAATGCTAATTCCTAACTATAACGTGCCTGAAACCTATGGTTTTTTCTGTGAATTTCAAAGGTTTTTTAAATGCTAATTTCTAACTATGCCTACAGAGATAGTACATGTGAAGAAAGAAGAAAAAATGCACAGAAAGAAACAAAAGAAGTGCAGAAAGAAGCAACAGAAGTCCTCAAATACGAAGATAAGTGCAGGAAGAAGGATAACGTGCAGAAAGAACAAAAAGAAGAGCAGAAAGAAGCCTTGTTGCAAAATCATCCTGTACCCTCAACTTTTTCAGACGGATACTGGTGGTAACTGAGTCTGACTAACCAGTCCTAGAGCCAGTGCTATGTTAAAAGACACTTAGAATACAGTGAAAACACCTACATACACTAGGGAACATTATGCGTTGGGGTCCCCCTGTGATTAGCATGACCTCCTCTGTAAGCCCCTAGTGTATAATAGGGCATGGGGATTAAAACTACCTCTTAAAACAGGCCACAGGGCGTTTTTGCACACGTTAACTCAGGCCCCGTCCCCTCCCTTCACCACTGTGTAAACACGCCCTGTGTCCATTTTTAGCTGGGAGATTAAGTTCATTTGAATCCTGAGGGTCCCTAGGGTCCAACTAGCCCACTAGGTACCTCCAGTAAGTGCCACAGAGCTGCGTTGCAGAGAGGTGTAAAAAGTGGCACGGCCTGGACCACCTCTCTGCAATGCAGCTCAGTGGCGCTTACTGGAAGCACTTGGTGGGCTAGTTAGCCCCCAGGGGCCCTCAGTATTGAAGGGAAATTATATCCCCAATTTAAAACATGCCATAGTGCGTGTTTGCACACGTCACCTCAGGCCCCGTCCCCTCCCTTCACCACTGTGTAAACGCGCCCTGTGGCTGTTCTAAGTTGAGAGATTAAGTCCCCCTGAATCCTAAGGGTCCCTAGGGTCAAACTAGACCACTAGGTACCTCCAGTAAGCACCACAGAGCTGCGTTGCAGAGAGGTGTAAAAAGGGGCTTGGCCTCAGAACACCTGGCTGCAGCGCAGCTCCCTGGCGCATACTGGAGATGCCTGTTGGGGGCGCGTTTGCAGAGTGCTGCACGGAGGGGGCATGGCCTCCGGCACGATGCCAGTCTTTTATTTATTTTAGTTTTTTAAGAAGGGGGGCTGTTTGGTTCCCCTTCTTATTCTAATTTATTGGCCCTGATGACCCCATAACCCAGGGCCAGTCTCCTAATTATATTTTTTTGAGCCCAATCCCCAGGGCCGGCCACTGTTTTTTATTATTTTTAAAAAATATATATTTATAGACACACCTAGGACATGCTGGACAAACCGTACGTACCTATCACCATGACGATTTGCGTGATATTCATTAAAAGGCGACTATGCATGCAATGAATCCACGTGGAATGTATTTACACCACTAGTGAAGCTCTGACATGTCTGATGCCCTACCGTGCCTAATCCTGGTAGACACCCTTGTCGTTTATTTATACAAACATGGGTAGCTATTGACGGGCACATTTAATACACATGCACACCAAGCCATTCAAAGGGGATTCGACAAAAATTCGACCAAAACTATGCAAGAAACCCCCCTCACGGTTAATAAAACACACATCCACTGCCGGATGTGTAATACTTTTTATTTTACTCGCTGGAAAGGGGACGAACATCACTTGAGAGTCACAGCGTGCTCCTGACAGAGCCCAATGCTGTGTTACACCCACCATTGCCTGCCGAGTGCCACACACCTCTGTGTTGTATTCCACTAGCTAGTGCATATGCTATGACACTCTCTAGCCCATGTGCACTGTAACACCACCCCGTGAATATGTCATGCCACACTTGTCTTCGCACGGGTTATATTGCCCCATCTAACGTGCCTTTCTCGATGCCTATGTTATAACGCACAGTGCTATGCCATACATATTACAATCTGAGATCCATATATTTGTCACAGTGCATATGCAACGTTACACTCCCCAGCACATATTTTATATTACAACTTTAGAGACTAGTTAGGTTACACAACACTGCCCTGTGCATATTACACTCCAAGGCGCATATCGCATAGCACGCGCTAGTGCCTGTGCTATCTCGCGCTCTCCAATGAATCTGTCATTGCGCACAATGTATTGCATATTATATTTCACGCCCGGTTCATCTTATATCACACTTTTTGGTGCATAGTTTATACCATACACTATATCTAGTTTTCATTTTCAATCGTGCTCTCAGGACTATGTTCTATATAACACTGTGTTCACCTACCCTTTTCACAGGCATTACATTTTGCGATAGGGGGTGGAGGGTCAGGGGGTGTTTCTGCCAAGTGAGCCCGGAGTCACAGTCACAAACGTCCTCTTCTTCCTGAATAAAAGTGAGATTATGCTGCATACTTGTTCATATTTTAAGTAGTTCGCACAGACACAATGTTTTAAAAACAATAAAGTTCCTAATACCCGCCTTCTCTGAACAGTTAGCTTGCTGCCCCATCCCCTTCCTCCCTATCCTCTGTTGTGTGAATCCATGGACTAGCCTCCTCCCTCCTGCCATGCATGGTCTGATGTGCTGCCACTGCCCTCAATTTAGTATGATGTACCAGTCCACTCCTCCTGCCCTCATTGCCCAATTCTATGCCCCATTATTGACCTCCTGCTTAAACTCTGTGCTTAGCTTGCTGCCCCTATTCTCCTTCCCCCTGCCCTCCGATGTATTTGTGCATGCCCCTGCTCCATCCTTTTTGCCCACCATGTCCCATGGACCTGCCACTCCTATCTACTCTGAGTGTTCTGTTGAGCTGCCACTCCCCTCCCACCTGCCTAGCATTGTCAGATGACTGTAACCTGTCCCTGCCACCTCCATCCTGCCTGTCCACATGCCATGCCCCTATCCTCTTCCTCCTGTCCTACATGGTCCATTGTACTGCCACACCCTTCTGCCCTCCCTGGTCTGTTGTGCTGCAACTGCTCCTCCTGCCTGCCCCGTGTGGTCTGTTGTGAGGTCCCTTCCCCTGAACTTTCTTGTCTGTGCACAGGTCCTGACCCTCCCTTCTATCCTCCATTGTCCTTTGTGCATGCCCCTCCACCCTCCTTCTTGCCCATCATAGCCATTGTGCTGCCACTAACCCTCCCACTTGCCATGCATGGTCTTCTGTGCTGCCATGGCCCCTCCCACCTTCCCTGTGTGGTCAGTTAGCTGCCCCTGACCCCCTCCCACCTTCCCTCCATGGTCTGTGTGTATGCCATCACAGTCTCACTGTTGCTCTTCATGGTGTGTCTTGCTTCTAGTGCCCATCCTGCCTGACCTCCATGGCTATCTTGCTGCTCCTGCCCTGCCCCCTTGCCCCCAGCCCTACTCCCTCCCTCCTGGCTTGTCTGTTCCATTGTAATGCCCCTGATCCGTCCCTCCTGCCCTTTATGGTCTGTTATGCTGCAGCTTTCTCTCCTGTCTGTCCATTATGGTCAGCTAGCTACCATTGCCTCTTGCCCCTCTGTTCTCTGTTGTCCATGTGCATGGTCCTGTCCCCTCCCTCTTGCTTTCTATGGATTGTTGTGCTGCACTCCCGTCCTGCATGCCCTGTGTGGTGTATTGTGCTGCTGCAAACCCTGATGCCTGCCCTGCAGGGTCAGTTTGGTGCACCTCTCCATGTCCCTCCTGTCCTTTGTTATCCAAGTCCATGTCCCTATCCCATTTCCTTCCATGATCCAATGTACCATACTTGCGAACATTTTGAACTTGGTAAGAGGGAGATTTTGAAAAAAAACTGGGGTATTGATTTTCCCCTTTGAGTTACATTGAAAAAGAGGATATTGTAGACAGGAGACAGATCAAATAAAGCCCATTTGAGCTTAAAAACATTGGACGTTTCCTGGCTGAATCGGGTCTGTTGGCATGTATGGTTGTACTACCATTGCCTCTTCCTTCTGCCCACAATGGTCTATTACATTGCCACAGCCTTGAAGGAGGGTAGATTTTGTATCACAGGGGGCCCCTGGCCCGTTCTGTCCACACCTGAAGTATGAGACCCTTGTCCTTGCCCTGCCAGCTGCATTTGTAGGCCGTATTAAATTGACCAGCGGGTCCTGTGTTGCTATATAATTATCCTGAGACATCCTTACCACTCAGCCAGCATAAAACCCCTGTGTAGGCCCTTCTGTTCAATATGTAGGCCTCTTTGTTAAATTGACCATAGCTCTGCAATTTTAGTGTATAGCAGTCTGAAGGCAGGTCTGCGAGGCCTTCTGATCCAAACTAGTAGCCCCCACCCTACCCGAGTGCTCCGTGCTCGGTATCAAAGTTCAACATCCCCCTGAAGCTGTCGACATACAGTAGGCTGCATCCTGGACTGGTACTTGCTTCCTGGGCAGGTTTCCCGCTTTTAAGGAAGTGGCAACCGCAGAGCGTCAAGTTAGGAGAACTGAGGAGATTTTATACATAAATATATTGAATTCCCGTACAATACCCATTATTTTCTGCTTCCTCTATGGAACTTACGATAAGCGATTGGCCTGAGAGACTGACCTTTTCACCCAGTCCATTGTCAGCATTAAGTGGGTAAATGACGAAATGTCTGGTAAAATCTGCAGACGAAGCTTTTGGGTAGCATACGTAGGTAGATGTAGCGTGCAAAGGAGCCCACAAAATGATATAAAAAGGGAGCACCCACAGATATCGACGGACTACCTCGCCGTCTGTATGTAGGTTAACAGGCAGTGCAGGTTTTCCCCAAGAGCTGGGAGCTCTTGTCTTCCTTTGCTTAAAATGTCTTGCTCTGCTTTGCTTGAAGTATCTTATTCTATTTTACCTATATGAAATGTCATGTTATGTTTAACCATTGTTCTCTTTACTTTTGCATTTAAAAGATTTTGTATTGTAATTGCAGGAATGCTTGCTCTAAGAGTAAACATGAGTGTTCCTAGGTAACATTTTCCTTGGTGTAACTTGTTTCTCATGATGCATTTATAGATGTGTTGTCTCTCTCTCTCTGTCAGTACATTAATTGAGATACAGAGAATATTATGACAGCTGTATGATTATCTGGATTCTGTATTTTGTACTTTATGTCTCTATTCTGCGGTTTCTTTGAAGTTGCATCTTCTCATTAAACTGCCATTGTATTCTGCCTCCAATTCCATGTCTCATATGTCTGTTTTCTTCATTTTTGGAGCAAGCGTTCCTAGGCACCCCGGCTCAAATTAAGGTGCCCCTTTTGTCCCTGACTCACTCTCCTGCTCAGTTCTGTGGTGGCTCCCGGGGATCTGGGGACCGCCCCTAGCTTCCTTGACCCGTAATAGATCTTCCCTCCAACAGCCTCTCTTGCAAGTCCTGTATTGTTGGTTTGTTGCCCCTGCCCCCCTTTCCACTGCCCTCCATAGTCTGTTGTGCTTCCACGGCCCTTCCTGCCTGCTCAGTGTGGTTAAATTGTTGCCTTTGCACCCTCCTACCTGCCTTCAATTTTCAGAGTCCGTGCCCCTGGCCTCTGCCTCTCAACAGTATCCTAATGAACAACTAGATTGCTAACATTCTATATTTATTACAAAAGTGTGGAACGCCTGACATCATCTTGATGTAATCAAAACTGTAATACCTAGAGCATTTCCTTTAGAAATTACATATATGAGAGGGTCTTATTGGCATCAAAATTATGGTTAGTGCTCTAAAAGACTAAAATAAGGACATATTTTCTGAGTTTTCAAATAGCGACAAAGCACTTTTAAATTATTTGTTATCTTTATGTTTTTTTATCCAGTTGACCACTTGATTAAATGTTGCACTTAGGGGAGAGGATGTGGTGTTACTTCCAGAACTGCAGACTTTGCAACTGGGGAACCAGGTTGAAGTTTCTGCTTCAGCTCGACATTCTGTGATTCTGGTCAAATCACTTAGTCTCCCCATGTCTACAACCAAAATGAATTTGTTCTTGTGTGATGTAACCAATGCTCATGTAAAGCACTCCAATACCTGACAAGTCTGCACTATATAACACTGCAAAAACACAAAATAATAAGTGTTTTGCACACTTCTGTCATTGGGCTATATTTGGGCTACATCTGGTTGATTTTGGGCTACATTTGGGCTCTTTTGTCTCCGGTGGCCATCTTGGGAGATTTATTTGTTATGAAGTTTCCTAATTTCCTCATGTACTGCAGTCTCCTCAGTAGGAAATGCTTTCAGTTTTTTACTTTGATTCCATCATGAAGGTATTCAGATATGTCACACATTTGCCATAAATTCTGAATGTTAGCACTCTAGTTGCTCATTAGATCACTGTAGTAAAACTACTCCACCATGGAAGTCTGCTCCTGGTATTAAACGTGCATGTTTCAGTCTGCATGTCAGAATTTTTTAATGAAATAGAAGAGGATTTGAGAAGTCACTCAAAATGTGCCCTCATTTTCTTTCTTCAGCATTAATCATAATTTCTATGGCAAAATGAACCTCCTCATTGTGTTCCTTTTTAAATTAAATGTTTTAAGTGTTACCAGTTTATTCCAATCAAGATGGCTTCAGGTGTGCCATACTTTTGTCATAATGAAGACAGTAAGCGCTCTAGTTGTTTTTAAGAACATTCTGGGACATTCTGTCATTGGGCTATACTTGGGCTACATCTGGGTGATATTTGGGCTACATTTGGGCTCTTTTGTCTCTGGTGGCCATCTTGGGAGACTTATTTGTTATGAAGTTTCCTAATTTCCTCATTTACTGCAGTCTCCTCAGTAGGAAATACTTTCAGTTTTTTACTTTGATTCCATCAAGAAGGCATTCAGATGTGTCACACATTTGCCATAAATTCAGAATGTTAGCACTCTTTTTGTTCATTAGATCACTGTAGTAAAGCTACTGCTCACCAGGGAAAACTGCTGCTGGTATTGAAAGTGCATGTTTCAGTCTGCATGTCAGAATTTTTTAATGAAATAGAAGAGGATTTGAGAAGTCACTCAAAATGTGCCCTAATTTTTCTTTCTGCAGCACTAATCATACTTTTTATGGAAAAATGAACCCCCTCATTTTGTTCCTTTTTTAAATTAAATGTTTTAAGAGTTACCACTTTAATCCAAGCAAGATGGCTTCAGGTGTGCCATACGTTTATCATAAGTAGGACTGTTAGCGCTCTAGTAGTTCTTTGGAACACTCTGGGAAGCTGCAGTAGAACACAAAGGAATCAACTGACAGTCTCTGCCCTTGTTGGATGTACATGTTTTACTGAGAATGTCAGACTTCATTCTCACATGACTGAGAAAGATAATGTGAATTTACAGAAAATAAGCTCTCAGTTTAGCCTATAGATCACCTTCCAAACCTCTGTGGTAAAAGCATGAGAAAATATTTTTCTCTCAATCATGATATCCCAGCAGAAGGCTTTTTCACATGGTGAAATCACCTTAGAACATACCACAATTCCTAAAATGAGTATGGTACCATCAACAAATGATTTATAATGTAACTAAAGTCTTAAAACCTTCTATTAACTGCAATGCTTTTTAATGAGGTGCTATCATGTATATTGGTCCCAAGATGGCTGCCAACACTTCTTGGATGAAGTGCTGACAGCCAATCAGATCTCAGGATGAGATGTGTGGTTAGGCTCCGCCCACATATATATATGCTTTTAAATGCTATTTACTCAGGAAATACTGAACAGATTTACACCAGACCTGCAAAAGGCACTTCCTTGACCTTATGGCTACCTCTCTGCCAAATTTCAAGTAATTCTGTTCAGCCGTTCGGGCTGTAGCTGTGTCTAAAGGTCCTATGGAAAAATGCATGGGAAAAACGCGTTTTGGGACCCCCCTTTTATCTCAGCCCCCGCTTGACGAATCCCCCCGAGACTTTCAGGGTAGGAGCGGAGCGTAGCGCCCCATCTATTTTGAAAAATTCGCAAGGATTCGTCGACCGGCGCAAAAGTTATTCAAAATAGAATGTTGCGGATTTCCTATGGAAACAGGGTCCTAACTATAACTACCTACTGGCGACCGCCAGTAGGTAATATATATGTATATATATATATATATATTATCTACTGGCGGTCGCCAGTAGATAGTTATAGTTAGGATCGTGTTTCCATAGGAAATCCGCAACATTCTATTTGGAATAACTTTGGCGCCGATTGACGAATCCTCGCGACATTTTCAAAATAGGTGGGGCGCTCCGCTCCGCTCCTTCCCTGAAAGTCTCGGGGGGATTCGTCAAGCGGGGGCTGAGAAACAGGGGGGGTCCCAAACGCGTTTTCCCCATGCATTTTTCCATAGGACCTTTAGTCCAAGCTACAGCCCGAACGGCTGAACAGAATTACTTGAAATTTGGCACAGAGGTAGTCCTCAGGTCAGGGATGTGCCTTTTGCAGGTCTGGTTTAAATCTGTTCAGTATTCCCTGAGAAAATAGCATTTAAAAGCATATATATATCTATAAGCGTGCACCGTGCGCGTACGGTAAAACTTAACGTACGCGCACGCTGCCGTGCGCGAGCGCGATTCTGATTGGTTGTTAGATCTTAGTAAACATTCGAATCGGTCGAAACCAGGAAGTGTCGGCCGCCATTTTGTCTCTCGCAGTCTGAGGGGGTGAAAAACAAAGGTGGAGAACGTGAAAAGGGGGCAGGGTGGACAGTTCCTGACCCCATAGCCTTTGTCAGGGGGTCCCAGAAGGACCCCCAAGGGACAAAATTTCCTTTAATTTTTTTGCGAAAAATCGCGGAGTACGCGTAGCGTGCGGTAGAAACGGAAAAATTCCGCGAACTGTGCAACGTGGGCGCACGGTGTGCGAAGCGCACCGTGCGCGTACGGTACGCGCACGGTGATAACTTTGCATTTAAAAAACCGTACAAATTCACTGAAAAAACCATAGGTTTCACACATGTTATAGTTAGGAATTAGCATTTAAAAAACCTTGCAAATTCACTTAAAAAACCATAGGTTTCACACATGTTATAGTTAGCTGGACATTTCACTCGTGAAAAACCATTGAAATTCCCCCGTTATAGTTAGTGCAGGCAACTATAACTCACGCGACCGCAATCCTCTGCTGATGACGTCAGATATTACATCACTGATGACATATGTGTCTTTCTGAAAAAAAAATATTTGTAATATATGTATAGCTAAAAATTAATGGAAGAAGACATGGGTAAATAAGTGTCTAAATACAGTGATGTAATATCTGACGTCATCAGCAGAGGATTGCGGTCGCGTGAGTTATAGTTGCCTGCACTAACTATAACGGGGGAATTTCAATGGTTTTTCATGAGTGAAATGTCCAGCTAACTATAACATGTGTGAAACCTATGGTTTTTTAAGTGAATATATATATATATATATATTATCTACTGGCGGTCGCCAGTAGATAGTTATAGTTAGGACCGTGTTTCCATAGGAAATCTCAAAATTCTATTTTGAATAACTTTGGCGCCGGTTGACGAATCCTCGCGAAATTTTCAAAACTAATGGGGCGCTCCGTTCAGCTCCTACCCTGAAAGTCTCAGGGTGATTCGTCAAGCGGGGGCCGAGAAAAAAGGGGGGTCCCAAAACGCGTTTTCCCCATGCATTTTTCCATAGGACCTTTAGACGCAGCTACAGCCCGAACGGCTGAACAGAATTACTTGAAATTTGTCAGAGAGGTAGCCATAAGGTCAAGGAAGTGCCTTTTGCAGGTGTAAATCTGTTCAGTATTTCCTGAGAAAATAGCATTTAAAAGCATATCAATATCTGTACGCGCGCAGGGTGCGCGCACCGTGCGCGCACCGTGCGAGCACCCTAACGTGCGCGAGCGTAATTCTGATTGGTGGTTACATGTTAGTCAACGTTCGAATCGGTCGAAATCAGGAAGTGTCGGCCGCCATTTTGTTTGTTTTCAGTGCGAGAGTGAAAAAGGAAGGTGGCGAACGTGAAAAGGGGGCAGGGTAGAGAGTTCCTGACCCCCTAGCCTTTGTCAGGGGGTCCCTGAAGGACCCGAAGGCAGAAACATTTTATTTACTTTTTTTTTTAAATCGCGGGGGTGCGCGCACCGTGCGCGCGCAGTGAAAAACAAAAAAAAAAAATGTAATATGTAGTTTATTGTAAAATAAATATATAAAAAAAATAATAATACATAAATAAATTAGCATTTAAAAAACCGTACAAATTCACTCGAAAAACCATAGGTTTCACACACGTTATAGTTAGGAATTAGCATTTAAAAAACCTTGCAAATTCACTTGAAAAACCATAGGTTTCACACATGTTATAGTTAGGTGTATATTTTACTCGTAAAAAACCAATGAAATTCCCCCGTTATAGTTAGTTCAGATAACTATAACTCACGCGACCGCCACTCTATCACAAGGATGATGTCATCAGTGATGTCATGAGTGATGCCACTGCCCATGTCATGAGTGATGTAATATGTGACGTCATGAGCAGTGGATTGCGGGTGCGCGAGTTATAGTTATCTGAACTAACTATAACGGGGGAATTTCATTGTTTTTTTACGAGTGAAATATCCACCTAACTATAACATGTGTGAAACCTATGGTTTTTTAAGTGAATTTGCAAGGTTTTTTAATTGCTAATTCCTAACTATAACGTGTGTGAAACCTATGGTTTTTTCAGTGAATATATATATATATATATATATATAGCAACAAGAGACCTCTGAGCCCAGAGGTCAAGAGAACACGCACTCACTCGGAATCCAGTCGTTTGAGTTGCAGTTCGTTTTAATTCAAAGCCAAATTCATCAGCAAACAAGCCAAACAACGCTGGCCCAACGCGTTTCGGTTCTCACTCGAACCTTGATCACGGGTTACCAACAAAATGACCTGACATTATTTATTTCTATTTTTTCTTTCACTTCCTGTTTCACAATTTGCAAAGCATTCTGGTCATTGTAGTACATTTAAATTACACATTATGCTGGTGAATTGCAAAAAAAATACCAATAAGGTAAAATAAAATGGTAAAATAACATATGGAGAAAAGAGATAGGTCCCGGATGAGTTTGTCATTAATACAATTCTTAACAACACCCTTTTACAAGTAATAATATTCAATTATTGTTGTGATTTGGGAACTCCACTTGTAAACTAGAGATACACTATTAACTCGCAATTCTGGATTATAGATACCCTCTAGTGGGTATGTCAATGGCATAGCATGCACAAATTATTTTTAGGCTGTATTGACCTGTTATGTCGAATTCGCACACCGAGTGAGTGCGTGTTCTCTTGACCTCTGGGCTCAGAGGTCTCTTGTTGCTATTTACACCGGTTGCCCTGCCGGGCGTACTACGCACCGCCCCGAGTTAAGAGCGCCGACCCTCAACCAAGGGCACCACAGGTTCTACGTAAAACAGAGAGCCGGCAGCCACCGCGGATTCGAGTGCCGAGAGAGACAGGAAAATGGATTATGTACGCGCGCCTCTGACGAACGGACGGTGAAAACTTGAACTTGCAGCCGGAGGGACGCAGGAGACAGTGAAGCCTGTCCATTCACGAGGTAAGACGCGGCAGCAGCACAAGCATTCATTGTTTCTCTATGCATACGGCACTCGCAGCGGTACGGAGCTCTCACAAAGCTATATCGTGTAGGAAGTTACGACGTCAATAATAATGTCAAGGCAAAACTGAGTTGAGCCACAGCGTAACATACACGTCTTATATGAATTTGCTAATGGACTATATCATCGAATCTGCTTAATTCAATCAATACGAACTAGTTCATTGATTATAAGTGATTAAATGACATTGACCTAACATCACTATTCGCATTCATATAAGCGTGAGAACTCGGATTTCCAAAGCCATTACCATTTCTTCAAAATAACAGCAACATAACACAAGCCAGAACAACTACTATGGAGGAAAGAGAAGCCAAACGCAATGCTGAGGTAGCACAAGTATTTGAAAGCATGTCAACTACATATCAACCCAAAGGCAAATTAAACATAAATGCTACAAATGACAACAAAGAGATCCTTAGATATTGGGAAAGATTGTCAAGAAAAGAAATCAACAAATTGTGGGAAGTGATCACCCTAAAAAAATATGTGGAAGTCAAGAGAATACCTCGAGGACTACGCCTCACATTAATGCCCAGTCATCAAGACACTAGTAGTGAACTACTGCAAGAATGGGGAGAACATCTTCTGGGCTCCTCCATGGGCCTTATCACGATCCTCATAAAGCATACAGAAAAAGCACTTAACGACATACAAAAAGAATTAAGTGAAATGGAAGACTCCTTAGACAAACTCACCCTATCCGAAGAACATCAAAAACTAAAAGAAGAAATCACCAAAAATCTGGACAAACATGAAGACCGCGTAAAACAACGCAAGCAATTCAAATTTCAGAGGGACAAACTCGACTTTGAAGAAGGACGTATATTCACTTTTTCTAGGAAATATGAACAACAAAGAAGCAAGGAACAACTAGAAGCAGCTAGTATACAATCTTCCAGTTTTGAATCCCTGGCAAGTACAGATTTAAGTGAAAATGAAGGCACTAATGCCCCCCAACCTACATCTTCAACCAGTACTAAAATTCCTTTTTTAACCGAAATGCGCCTGGCCCTGCAACAACAAAGTTGGGAAAAGACAAGACCACCAGGCCGTGGGAGAGGAAGAGGAAGGGGCAGAGGACAGGGCAGAGGAGGAAGAGGAAAACAAGGCGAGGCAAAAGAGGGCAAGGGAGGCAACGATGCTTCAATGGAAACCCGGGGCAGGACAAAACGGACCTAGTAACACCTACACAACAAGAAGTAATTGATCAAAGTGGTGATTCTCAGGAGTTGAATGTCATCAATCTCTCGAACCGCCATTTAACGAATTCAGAGGAAGAACTTCTTAAGAAAGGTCTCAATTTTTGCCCGAAAACACACATTGACATCGCCCAAACACGTATCGATCTCTATAAATACATCCGCAAAATTAAATTGGTCAAAATATTTGCGGAAAAAACGAGACCCACCAAGGATAAAAATGCCACGCCTTTCAGCAGCGAGCTATTAGTTGAAGACGAACAAGCCCTGGTCACTCTCATAACCATGGGTGAAGAAGAACCATTAGACCCGAGTGAAAACTTGAGTGAAATACTTCCACCGCTAGGAGCCGGAATAAGCGGCAAGAAACCGAAATCCTACTTCTACCCCACTTTGCCACCTGGGAACAAGATTGATTTGTTTCATGAAACAATCATACATGATCTATATCATCTTAATCATCGTAAAACCAAGGACAATCTTTCGCCTTCAGAAAGACAAGCGCTAAAAAACCTACAAAAGGATTCAACAATTGAAATCAAACCCGCGGATAAAGGCGGCAACGTTGTAATCCAAAATAAAGTAGACTACATATGGGAAGCTAACCGACAGCTGCAAGATGAATCATGTTACAAAGAACTCAACACCAATCCAATCAAAGAAATAGAAAATAATATCAATAAACATCTTAATGATTGGGTCAATGAGGGTCTGATAGACGAAGAGGAAAGAAAATATTTAACTGTGTCATATCCTATTGAAGCTACAATGTACTTCTTACCGAAAGTGCACAAACGCTTAATCAGACCACCCGGCAGACCTATCATCTCTGCCAATGGTTCAATCATGGAGCCTATCTCTAATTACATTGACTACTTCTTAGCTCCCATTGTAAAAGATCTCACCAGCTACCTCAAAGACACAACTGACCTCCTGCAGAAACTAGAAGGAATACCTTGGAACCAGCAATACAAACTTGTGTCAATGGACGTAGTCTCCCTATACACAAATATAGAACACGACATAGGCCTAAAAGCATGCAGTTTCTTTTTAGGAAAAAGAAATATCCAATACAAACAGCACAACACCATGTTGCTACAAATGATTACTCTGTGTTTGCAAAACAACATTTTCACCTTCAATAAAAAACATTTCCAACAAATAAAGGGCACAGCCATGGGCTTTTCCTTTTCTCCAAATTTTGCAAATCTGGTAATGGGATGGTTCGAACAGAAAATCGCATGGAACTGTGAAAACGACCAACATGTACAAAAAATCATCGCATGGTGGCGTTTCATCGACGACTTGTTTATAATATGGGATGGCACCAATGAAGAATTTGCAACATACTTCGAAATCTTGAATAACAATGAAACTCACCTGCAATTCACTTATGAGATAAGTTCAAACAAAATCTCATTCCTTGACATTGAAATATATGTGCAAAACAATACGATCCAAACCACCCTCTTTAGAAAACAAACAGCCACAAACTCAGTCCTGCATGCGGACAGCTTCCATCCCATAAATCAAAAATGGAACATTCCTTATGGGGAATTTTTAAGACTACGCAGGAACTGCTCCGCAGATAACGAATTCATAAACCACAGCAGAGCAATGCAAGCTAGATTTGAAAAAAGAAAATACCCTGGCAGGATAATTCAAACAAGTCTAAAAAAGGCAAAACAAAGAAATCGCACAGAGTTACTCAAAAACAAACAAAAGACAAACCAGGAAGATTTCACAAAAATACGCCTCATAACAAGTTATTCTACTGAAACCAGTGATCTGGTTCACATCCTGAAAAAACATTGGGGCATCCTAAAACTAGACACCACTATTGCAGACCTCATAGGGGATCACCCTAACATCACATACAGAAGAGCGCCTAATTTAGGTGATAAGTTGACTCGCAGTCACTTTAAATCCAAACCACAGAAACCATGGACTAACATCGAAGGTTTTTGGCCGTGCAAGAATTGCAAAGCGTGCAAAATTGGCATTCCGAAAAAAGAGGTTGCAGGCAGAAAAGGCGTAAAATGGAAAATTCAGCAGCATATTACCTGCAAAAGTAAATATGTGGTGTACGTGGTCGAATGTCCATGCAAATTGAAGTATATAGGTAGTACAATCTGTGAAATCAAGAAAAGAATCCTGGAACACATTAGAGCCACTGTGAACTTAGATCGCTCTAATGCAATTGCTAAGCACATGGAAAGTATGCATGAAAGCAAATTGGAACTGCTTAGGTACTACGCCATTGAACAAGTGCCATTTCTGGAACGCGGAGGTAACCGAGAAAAACTTCTCCGTCAAAAGGAGTCCAAACACATTGTTTCATTCAGAACCCTGACTCCTTATGGCTTAAATCAGGATGAGGAACTTTTTGTACATTTGTGAACTCTCTACTGGTGAAACCGTTTTCAAAAAAGGACTAGACTATAACTGTAATTGTAATCAATGCATGACACAACAGTGTAAGGCTTCAATAGTTTGTTTGCTATTACATTCATTCTGTACAAATGGGTCCAATCAGCCAATTTCGGCATATCTAAGAATGTATAATGCTCAACACCCACTAGAGGGATGTAATCCATTGGTCAAGTACAGTACCCTGTGTGCGAATTCGACATAACAGGTCAATACAGCCTAAAAATAATTTGTGCATGCTATGCCATTGACATACCCACTAGAGGGTATCTATAATCCAGAATTGCGAGTTAATAGTGTATCTCTAGTTTACAAGTGGAGTTCCCAAATCACAACAATAATTGAATATTATTACTTGTAAAAGGGTGTTGTTAAGAATTGTATTAATGACAAACTCATCCGGGACCTATCTCTTTTCTCCATATGTTATTTTACCATTTTATTTTACCTTATTGGTATTTTTTTTGCAATTCACCAGCATAATGTGTAATTTAAATGTACTACAATGACCAGAATGCTTTGCAAATTGTGAAACAGGAAGTGAAAGAAAAAATAGAAATAAATAATGTCAGGTCATTTTGTTGGTAACCCGTGATCAAGGTTCGAGTGAGAACCGAAACGCGTTGGGCCAGCGTTGTTTGGCTTGTTTGCTGATGAATTTGGCTTTGAATTAAAACGAACTGCAACTCAAACGACTGGATTCCGAGTGAGTGCGTGTTCTCTTGACCTCTGGGCTCAGAGGTCTCTTGTTGCTATTTACACCGGTTGCCCTGCCGGGCGTACTACGCACCGCCCCGAGTTAAGAGCGCCGACCCTCAACCAAGGGCACCACAGGTTCTATATATATATATATTCACTGAAAAAACCATGGGTTTCACACACGTTATAGTTAGGAATTAGCATTTAAAAAACCTTAGAAATTCAGTGAAAAAACCATAGGTTTCACACACGTTATAGTTAGGAATTAGCATTTAAAAAACCTTAGAAATTCAGTGAAAAATCCATAGGTTTCACACATGTTATAGTTAGCTGGACATTTTACTCGTAAAAAACCATTGAAATTCCCCCGTTATAGTTAGTTCAGCTAACTATAACTCGCGCGCCCGCAATGCACTGCTGATGACGTCACATATTACATCACTCATGACATGGTCAGTGACATCACTCATGACATCACTGATGACATCTCAAATGACATCACTGATGACATCACTGATGACATCATCCAGTGAATGTGTGTGTTTCTGAAAATTACCCATGTTTTATATATGTATATCTCAAGGTCGATGGAAGAATAAATGGGTAAATAAGTGTCTAAATGGATGATTTGTTTTTGAAAAATTGATTGTGTAACTGACTGATTAAGTGTATCATAGTGAATACATGGCTTAGTGAGTAATGTTTAAATATGTATATATCTGTATCAGTCTTTCACTTTGTGTATAAGTGGCTGTATGGGTTGGTGAGTAGCTACATGAGTGTCTATATAGGTTATTAGTTGTTTTTTTGAGTATCAGTCTGAGTGTCTGCATGGTTCGGTGGGGGGTATTACGTAGTGCATAGGTGCATGAATGAGTGACTCACTGTTTGTATGTGTTGAAGACAGCATGTGTGCAGGACTGCATGGGTGGATGAGTGTGTGTATGGGTGTGTTAGTGAGTGAATGACTGTCTCAACAGTGTCTTTATGAGTAACTACATATGTTTTTAACTAGTATATGTGACTATTGGTGTATATAAGTGAGTATATGTGAGAGTGAGAGATTGAAAGAGTTCCTGTATGAATAAGTATGTGTTTCTATAAGTGATTTTAAATGAAAAGACTAAGTATGTGTAAGTTTTTGTAGAAGTAAGTGTGGTGGTGTGTGTATAACTATATGCAAGTAAATGTATGTTTGATTCTTTATTAGCATGAGTGACTATGTGTGTGAGTAACTCTATGGATGAGTGGCATTGTGTAACAGGATGTATAGGTGTATGAGTACATATGATGAATGAGTACATGTATGAGTGACTGTATAGGACTGTTGGTGAATGAGTGGATGTGTATGTGGATCTTAGAATTACTGAATAGGTTGTTGTAACTGGTATTGGTATGTCCATTGTTTTGAAAAGTTTAGTCTCTATTTTTGAATGTGTGTATCAAAGGTTATATTAGGGTGAGAGGAGGTCTGCCACTCTATCACAAGGATGATGTCATCAGTGATGTCATCAGTGATGTCATTTGAGTTGTCATCAGTGATGTCATGAGTGATGTCACTGACCATGTCATGAGTGATGTAATATGTGACGTCATCAGCAGTGCATTGCGGGCACGCGAGTTATAGTTAGCTGAACTAACTATAACGGGGGAATTTCAATGGTTTTTTACGAGTAAAAGGTCCAGCTAACTATAACATGTGTGAAACCTATGGTTTTTTCACTGAATTTCAAAGGTTTTTTAAATGCTAATTCCTAACTATAACGTGTGTGAAACCTATGGTTTTTTCACTGAATTTCTAAGGTTTTTTAAATGCTAATTCCTAACTATAACGTGTGTGAAACCCATGCTTTTTTCAGTGAATTTGCAAGGTTTTTTAAATGCTAATTCCTAACTATAACGTGTGTGAAACCCATGGTTTTTTCAGTGAATTTGCAAGGTTTTTTAAATGCTAATTTTTTTTTTTTCTTCTATTTTTTTAAACATATTTTTAATTTAATGTTCTAACCTTTTATAAAGACTATGGTCAAATTTTTAAAATTCTTTAATATGTTTTTTTAAATATATTTCATAAAATAAACATGTAAAATTTATTTGCAGTACATTTTTCCCTTTTTTTTTTTTTTTTTTTAGTGCGCGTACCGTAAGCTTATGGTAAGCGTACGGTTTACGCAACGTCCGTAATTTATCTACGCTGTTTGCGTATATTTACGCAATTTGCGTAGCCCCGCGTACTATGCGTGGGTCGTGTACGCGTATACGCTACACGCGCACGTTACGCGGAAGTGTCGGGGAGTGACTGTTAAGCGCATGCGCGCAAGCGTGTGTCTTTTTTACGCGCATGCGTACTTTTGCCGTAAGCGTACCGTAAGCGTACCGTAAGCGTACGGTAGGTCATGTGATCATGAAACACAACTTTTGATTGGTTGAAACTACTTTCAGTTCTAGAACTCTCCTACACCACACCCATTCCCCTCATTTCTGCTTGTGATCCCTTAGGAGAAGGAGCTGGGTTGTCTTTGTGATACGATGGCAGAACAGCAGAGCTCTTCTGAGAGTGAGGCTAGCACTAGCAGCACTACCTTGAGGCAGAGAGCGAGGAAACAAAAGACCTCTTATGTATGGGATTATTTTACTTTTCCTGAAGGCCAGCAAAAGGTAAATGCACCCTTAGTAACTTGTAAGCTGTGTAAGCGTGTACTTTCAAGAGGTAATCCTGACAGGAAGTATTCCTTTGGGAATCATACCATGATGAGGCACCTCAGGGATGTACACAGAAGGACACATGCTCGACTTACTGGAGGTAACCCTTCAGTAAGTCATCCAAGCACATCCACAGCAGCTCAGCCTGGACCATCATCTGCAGGGCTGACTCCTTCTTCTGCAGGTCAGGTGAGCCCTTCATCTGTGGGGGGAGCATCTCCTTTTGCTGGCCCTCTGGAAATTAACCCTCGATTTCTGAGGGTTGATATTCGATGTGCCTCTTGTCATGATCTAATTTGTCATAGGGAGACCAGTGTTTCCCTAGTGAACCTCAAAATAGATCAGCACACTTGTCACAGAGACTAATTTTCCCATTCTTTCTTTCCTCTCTCCCTGCATGAACACAACGGCTCTTTTAAGAGCCAACCTTATCTTTCATCTTTTTTTTATATATGTTTTTAAAAACTTTTTTTTTTTTTTTTTACCGTACGCGTACGGTGCGCGTAATTTTTTTTTTTTTTTTTAAAAAACACTAAAAATCAATTATCACATTACAAGGTCTTTGAGACACTACAATTATTATTATTGACTTACCATACCCACTCCAAAAAATATTTATTCATTTGTTTTTAAAAAAAAAAATTGCTTTAGAAATGGTTCTAGTTTTCGAAAATTTTCTATATCAATCTGAAAAAAAAGAAAAAAATATTAATATTTTTCAAACATTTTAAAATACAGTACACGTATTTACATATTTACCCAAAAATATTTTTGCCTTATTTTTGCTGTTTTCAGAATATATTGCATTTCACTATAAATTGTGAAAGCAATTGCATTCATCATTTGACAGCGGGCAAAAAAAAAATAACAATCTCAAAGATTGTATTAAAAAAGCCCAGAATCTCTTCTCACTTAAACTTAACATTACAGAAATGCATAATATTCTAAAAAAATATCATCAAAAAACAATACTTATTTCTTTAAAATACCGTCTGATATTTTTGTTACAGAAGTATAATCACAATATTATATCTCAAATAACTCCACAATACATCTGATTCCATTTCCTTTAGGCCAAATAGTAATTTTAAATTTTTTTTTTGATTAAATTTACAATGGTAATCCAATAAAATTCTAAAGTTTAATTTGTCCAGATCTCACCGATTCTCTGTAACATTTTGGTTCCCGAAAAATGTATTAATAATTTATTAAGTCCACAATAGAATTGGTTACTTTTCCGCATGGCCAAATAGTAATTTTAAAAATCTTTTTTGAAAAAATTTCCAATGGCACTCCAATAACATTCCAAAATTTAAATTGTGCAGATGTTACCGATTTTCTCTAAATTATTGGTTTTTGAAAGTTTCATAAAAAATTAAAAAAGTCCACATTACAATTGGTTATCTTTCCATTAGGCCAAATGATCATTTAAACAATCTTTTTTTTTGAAAATTCCAATGGTAATCCAATAAAATGGTAAAATTATTTTGTCCAGATCTTGCCAAGTCTCTCTAAAATTTAGGTTTCAGGAAGATTAGATAGGAATTTGCTAAATCAAAAGGCAAACGTTGTTTGAAAATCAATTGGGAATCATTACACAGTGTCCAGCCTTTTTCACATTTAAGATAAACTGTGTAATGTCCAGAAGTAACAGTAGGTCCTTCATGGAAAATTATTGCAACAGTTACAAAAGTTTTTCCTGAAATTGATAATTGCTGTCCTGTAAACTTCTTTATTAAAGTATCCAATTTTGAACCATCAGCTCTACATCGTTGCATCATTAAAATTACATACTGTCCGTATTCCTTTAAAATTAATGTTGAAAACATGTCAGATTGACACTCACCGCATTTCATGCTATGATTAGCATCTTTAACTAATTTTGCAAAAGTGACTGTTTTACTCTCTGGCAATGTCAAATAAATAAACCTTTCATTATCAACATTAGAGCCACATATATTATAACAGTTTTCACAACTATGTTCCCATTTATAAGAGAGACCAAATAAAATATCAATTGCAACTTCTTCTTCTTCCAGTACTTGAAGAAAATACATCAAAAATTCGTGTGCATCTTGCTGTTCATTTTGAGAAAACTGTGTTCGTCCTGAACATACATCTAAAAGTTTTCTAATTTCAGTAGCACTTTCTATTTGAGTTTTATCATTACTCAGCTTTTGAAAAAGGAGACTCAGCTCAGAACAGAATCTTTTTCCCTGATTTACTATTATCTGCTCTTGCAAACTTTCCAGATAAAATGCAACATTCAGCACTACATTTGCGTAGCAGTTGACACCAGAGCTATTTTCAAAATGACATCCTACAACCTGTTCTTCTTTTTCCTTACTCTTTTTGCTTGCAATTACATCACTCCTCTTTTTTTTCCTCCTCTCTACATCCTCATCACAGATATTCTCATTTCTCCTTTTACGAGAAACTACACATTTCTCCAACACAGGATACTGACCTAAATGAGGAGCATAGCTTCTTCTTAATCTATTATACTCCTTTACACAATTTGTATCAGCACTAACTTTTGAGTCATCAAAGTCTATCATGAATAAACCTGATAATGTTTTCACTCGTGACAAAGCAACATATGCCATACCTTCTTTGAACACAGTTGAACCAATGTTCACAAATGCACAATCTACAGTCAATCCTTGAGACTTGTGAATAGTTACAGCATATGCTAGCGAAAACGGAAACTGCTTCCTACGTACATATATGTCTTTCACAAGCATGAAACGAACTGTACAATGACAAATGTCTTTAACTTCTTCTATCTGATCAAATTTTATTTTTAAACATTCAATTCCATCTTTTTTCTGATAATTAATAAAACCCACAACTCTTCCCATAGCTCCATTAACTAAACCTTTTTCAACATCCAAATTTCTCCTTAAAAATACTCTACAGTTCATGCAAACATATAGATTTTTTTCTAATCCAGCTGTTTTGGAGATGTTCTTCTCTAGTGAATCCAATTTATTTTTCAGTGTGCCTGTTACTGTGACAGTAATTCTTCCATCCTCAATTTTGTCCACTGCTTCCAATTTCCTGATCTCTTCCTTTTCCAATTTCAAAAGCTCCTCATTAAATATTGAGCATTCACGTAGAGTTGGCATTAAGCAGATGACACTTTTGTTTTCTGCAATGTTCTTGTATATCTTCTCTGCAACTATTTCTTCCTTTGGAAATAAATTATGTAGCAGCCGACTCTGTAATGCTTTTTTGCCAACTTCTGTGAGTAGTCCAATTCTGATATCTTTCAGAATACTTCCATATTCTTCATCGCTTGCTTGCCTCATATTAGTAGTAAGTTCCTTGTACTCAAAGAAGGACCAAATATTTGTATTTCCGATGCTTCCCAATGACTTCTTCGTGTCTTCATGTGTGACAGTATTAAACACTGGTTGTCCTTTAACTGGAGTAAGTTGCAAAAGATCTCCAAAAACTATGACGTGTTTTCCACCAAATAACATGTCATAGTCTGTCTTCAAAATTTGCTGCATTCTTAAATGCACAAAGGCAAGCATTAAGTTTGATACCATGCTCACCTCATCAATAATGAGAACTTGCATCTTCTTCAATACTCTTGAAACTTCCAAGGATGCTTCTCCAGTTAGCTTGTTGTATTGTATTTTGTTCTCATGCTCCACTGGTAACATTAGCAAACGATGTAAAGTGATTCCTTTTATGTTATATGCTGCTAACCCAGTTGGAGCAGTAACCACACAAGACAAAGTTGAATCCGTTTTTTGCTGTAGGTAGCTTCTGATGACTTTTATAAGGAAACTTTTTCCAGTTCCAGCTTGTCCGCTTACATACATCCTGATTGGATGAAATGATGTGCATGAGCACTCTTTTTTTTCATGTAGAAATCCGTGATCAATTTTGCTTCTGATCTCTTCATAAATTTGTTGCTGCTCTTGATTCAGTTGTCTTTCCAAATTTTGTAAGTCTATAAATTCTTCTTGAGCTTGATTCATAGCCGTTTCCACTTCATTCATGGCTATTGATGCTTCATTTTCAACGATTGGTTGTCCTGGGGGATCTTGACTGAGTGTTCCTGAACTTTGGCTGTCTTGAGAACTGTCTCTAGCTATTTCTGCTGCAATTGTAGTTTCCTGTTCAATTTCTTCATTTAACATTTGCAGATAACTTGAGAATGTACTGCATTGTATGCTGTCTTTGCAAGCATTAAAAGAATCTTCATAGCTTTGAAATTCTCCCAGTAGTTCATCCTCTGTACGCCATGGTTTAAACAACTGTAAAACAGCCAAGTAGTAAAATTCCTTCTTGTCAGTAGTGTCGCAACTCAGCTTCCTGTGATTTATCAAACTTCCTTTTGTTTGCTTCACCAAACATCCTTCCTCACCAACGACTTTATATTTTCCATTGTTGATGTCTTCTGCGGCTTTCCGTGAATAAATGTAATTCTGCAGCACTTCATAGAGACACATGTTCTCCAGATGTTGACTTCTCTTGGGATAATATGTGTCCAACATGTTTGATTTCAAAATATCTGTACTTTCTGGGTCATTCTCGGCCAAATATTCAATTTCTCCAACAGATTTCAGTACCCGATTTCTCATTGCTGCAAGGCCTAAACTTGCCAAAATTATTCTTCTTGACTTCGAGTAGAGACTTGCAGAAGATAACCTATCTGAACATTCGTAGGATCCAATTTCTCGATGCGATAACATCTTCAAACTGAAACTGTATAGCTTCTTACTGACAGTCTTCTCGTGAGAAATCTCTTCCCACATTTCCTTCAATTCTGTTTTTTCTGATTTCGAAATGTAAGACGTTACATATCGAGCAACAGCAATGGAATTGTCAGCTACATACTGTATATCCATGTTAGCATTCCACATTAATAAAATGACTGGGTTGTAGTCATTTATATTTTTTGATTCTTCTTTTCTTTTTAGGTTGTAGGTATTCTTAGGTGATTTTCTTGTGATAGTATGTCTCACAGCTGACATAAAACTGTTGACTCTTCCATTTGAAAGAACAGGTCTAGGAAATCCAAATCGACATTTAGTGTAGTATTTATCTTTGCTCTTGTATTTCCGTCGACAGTATTTTCCACACCGATGACTTTGGAAACGTAAAACTTGCTCCTTTAACTTTTTCTCTTCTGTGCTTTTTGGTATAGCACATGTTGCATATTCTTCAATGAAAGATAACACTGCTTCATCAGTATCTGTTCCAAACTTTGGGGCATCCTTGATCCACAACAGCATATGAATATGAGGAGCACCTCTTGCCTGGTACTCTTTTCTCCAAAAGAAATCTACTACTTCTCCAAGAGGTGGATTTTTTTTATTGCAGATGAAGGACATCATAGCCTCAAATCTATGATTGAAATATCTGCAAACATTAACCGGATCCAATGAGCACAGTTCTCCTGCTGTCTTGTATTCGATGTTTTTAATGTTTGAATTTGCCTCTCGTAGAAAATCCAGTAAATCATCCCAAGCGTACTCGGCACAGCTTAGGGTAAGGAAACATGTTGGTGTTCCTAAATTCCGTAACATGCATTTTAATTCACCATGACGTCGGTACCAATATTCATTTGTCCCACGCTGACAAGCCATCAGATTGATCAGTTGTGTTTCCAAATGATCATCTCGGTGCTGCACTTTCTCCATAAAATCCTTAGCAGACACATTTTGTAAATGTACTCCACTTTTTAAAATGTGATTTACTGCATAAGACAGTGCAGACAAGTCGCTTTCAAATAAAAGATGGAACAAATAAGGAATACTTTGTCGAAATCTGGGATCTTCAGCATATAGTCTTGTAGTCCGATACTCAGAAGCTGGAATCTGTTCCGGACGTTCATCGTATCGTCCTCCTTTTCCTTTAGGAAACAGCTGGGGAAAACATCGAGCTTCCAAGCTCTCCTCCCATACACTCACGGGAGTTCCTTTTGCTTTCTTCATCTGAAAGAGATCAATATTGTCTCCCATAACTTCTTTTGAATGAAGAGGATGTATGCTAAAATGTTCATAAATTTCTTCTTCCTTTGACTTGTCCACTTTTTCAATTTGGCCAGTTGGTGTTTCTGTGTCTTCTTGTAAATCTTCTTCTTCTTCTTCTTCTATATAAATTGATTCATACCATTTGTTATTCCTTTTCAAATACAAATTTGCTCTTTGTACTTTCCGCACATCTACCAGCTCCTGCCAAATCTTCTTATTCTTTGTAGGTACACCATTAACCAGAATAACTAATGGTTCAGTTTCCAAAGTATCCGCATCAATAGTTTCCATATTTTTTTTCAAATCCAAGGGCAAATACACCACTCTTCCTTTTAAACCTCTCAGTAAATCAGAAGGAGGTAATTTACCAGTTTTGGGCTCCATACGTGCTATGGTCTGGAACGGATGAACACATTGAATGAGTATAGACTCATATGTATTTAATTCAGAAAGTTCAGCAGGAATAGCATCCAATTCTAAATTATTATGTACAGCTCTGGTTGAGATTCTATTTTCCTCTAACTTGTTGTAACAGTATTTACAAATACGCTGATCTTCACCCAAATCAAGACAATTTTCTAGAAATATATATGTGGCAAAATCCTTCCACTTATAATTATCTTCATTTTCACTCTTTCTGTAGAGATCAACATTCCTAGTTTGTTTTCTATAATGAGTTCTGCGGCAACAAATACAAGTAAAATTTGGTCTTTCATTAGAGACTATTGCAAATTTTGTTATGTGATCATTAAATGTGTTACTTACAGAGGGTTCTACATTCTCTTCCACTTCTTCCTCATTTACTGTGTCCTTCTCTGCACTGTTTTGTTCAGGACCAAAGTAACAAAACTGAATTTCATCAACAACCTTCTCTACATCTGATACCGTTCCTCGGAACAGAGCCCTATTCAATTCATTTAACTTTATTGCTGGACTTTTGGCAAAATACAACCGTCTCACAAACTTTCTCATTTCAGTATGATGAACAGCCAGCATCCTAAAATGATGGAAAACACTATTACACACTTTTCTAGATAGACAAGCCAGAGAATGACCCTGCAAACCAGTATTCTCTCTCACTCTGCATGGATCCAGACTTTGAAGCACCTTAATCTTCTGTTTTATACTTTTTTTACTATATTCTCTTAGAAACTCTCGAAATTTGTCAATAGATTCCTGACGCACAGTGCAAATACTACTACAATTCCAAGTGTACACTGGGGCTTTAGGACGTCTCCCCATAGCCTCATCTGCCATCACTTGTACCTCATCTCTTGGAACCATTATCTCCTTCTCCATTATGCAACCATTTTTTACTTCGTAAGAACGACCTCTGGTGTCAACTGCATGCAGCAAACTATTACTTTGAAAATAGCTCTCTTCATTAAAAAAAGGTTCACTACTTGAACTATGCATCCACTTTCCTAAAAACACTTTACAAAAGTTTGTTCTGTTCACTACTCTTTTCCTTTTGCTATGTGATTTCAGTACATTAACCATTTTGTCTAATGTACGCATCCTATTCAAAATTAAAATGAATAGTTTCCTTTTTAATTCTAATGCCTTTGCTGCAATGGCTTCTATTTCTTTTTTTCTTTTATAAAACTTTGTCTTTTTCTTATATTTCTTCACATCCTTCATCAAATTGGACATAACTCTTCTCTGAAACATTTTTCTACGTATCTCTTTAAACGCTGTTTTTCTATTTATATAAATCTTTTCAGTTGCTGAAGGTATATTTGCATTAACTAAATTCTCAATTTTTTCCTCTCCTTTTCTTTTCAATACATCCTTTCCAGTACAGACATTTTGTACATTTTTCATTCTTTTTAATATATTTTTTAGAAATTGTTTTTTCTGCTTACCAGAAGATTTTTTCTTTTTCCCAACATGAGCATCTTCTACTAACTTTGGTCCTCTAGTTGTCTTCAAATATAGGTTTTTTGTGTGCGTTTTTTGAACTCTGGATTTTGTAGGCATCTTAAATTTTGTTCACTGCTCTTCAGCAATACCTGAAAAAAACTAAAAAAAAAATTCCTTTATTTAATTTAAATATATTACTACATTTCTTTTCACAATAGTCACAAAACGTAATTTCTTTGCCAATTTGAATGCACACTTACTGCTCTTTTTTTTTGGGCAAGTGAAAATCACTTTTACAGACTGACACATTATGAAACCACTTTTCAGTTTTTTTAAATAGCCCATGTCCAGACTGCTTTTTCAGACCACCACCATGTGTATCCTCGGTGACTGCCTACACTCCAGCAAGGGCAACCAGCCTTAGTAATGCTGAATGTATTTGCATTACAGACTGAAACCTCAAAACCCCACTCGCTTGTAAATACTGTGCATGATTATACATGGAAAGGAGCTGGGTGTGTGCTAAGAGTCTGCTTCTTCCCCCAAAAAATCGCTCCCCCTTTTTCCTACTAATGCAACTGTGAAATCACCAGAGCAAAACGCAATAAATCTCTGCCTGTAAATCCTATTTGCACACAGAGTCATGTTTTCACATTAGTCACAAAACGAAATTTCTTTGCCAATTTGAATGCACAGTTACTGCTCTTTTTTTTTGGCAAGTGAAAATCACTTTTACAGACTGACACATTATGAAACCACTTTTCAGTTTTTTTAAAAAGCCCATGTCCAGACTGCTTTTTCAGACCACCACCATGTGTATCCTCGGTGACTGCCTACACTCAAGCAAGGGCAACCAGCCTTAGTGATGCTGAATGTATTTGCATTACAGACTGAAACCTCAAAACCCCACTCGCTTGCATGATTCTACAGGATAAGGAGCTGGGTGTGTGCTAAGAGTCTGCTTCTGCACCAAAAAAATCGCTCCCCCTTTTTCCTACTAATGCAACTGTGAAATCACCAGAGCAAAACGCAATAAATCTCTGCCTGTAATTCCTATTTGCACACAGAGTCATGTTTTCACATTAGTCACAAAACGAAATTTCTTTGCCAATTTGAATGCACACTTACTGCTCTTTTTTTTTGGCAAGTGAAAATCACTTTTACAGACTGACACATTATGAAACCACTTTTCAGTTTCTTTTAAAAGCCCATGTCCAGACTGCTTTTTCAGACCACCACCATGTGTATCCTCGGTGACTGCCTACACTCCAGCAAGGGCAACCAGCCTTAGTGATGCTGAATGTATTTGCATTACAGACTGAAACCTCAAAACCCCACTCGCTTGTAAATACTGTGCATGATTATACATGGAAAGGAGCTGGGTGTGTGCTAAGAGTCTGCTTCTGCACCAAAAAAATCGCTCCCCCTTTTTCCTACTAATGCAACTGTGAAATCACCAGAGCAAAACGCAATAAATCTCTGCCTGTAATTCCTATTTGCACACAGAGTCATGTTTTCACATTAGTCACAAAACGAAATTTCTTTGCCAATTTGAATGTACAGTTACTGCTCTTTTTTTTTGGCAAGTGAAAATCACTTTTACAGACTGACACATTATGAAACCACTTTTCAGATTTTTTTAAAAGCCCATGTCCAGACTGCTTTTTCAGACCACCACCATGTGTATCCTCGGTGACTGCCTACACTCCAGCAAGGGCAACCAGCCTTAGTGATGCTGAATGTATTTGCATTACAGACTGAAACCTCAAAACCCCACTCGCTTGTAAATACTGTGCATGATTATACATGGAAAGGAGCTGGGTGTGTGCTAAGAGTCTGCTTCTGCACCAAAAAAATCGCTCCCCCTTTTTCCTACTAATGCAACAGTGAAATCACCAGAGCAAAACGCAATAAACCTCTGCCTGTAATTCCTATTTGCACACAGAGTCATGTTTTCACATTAGTCACAAAACGAAATTTCTTTGCCAATTTGAATGCACAGTTACTGCTCTTTTTTTTTGGCAAGTGAAAATCACTTTTACAGACTGACACATTATGAAACCACTTTTCAGATTTTTTTAAAAGCCCATGTCCAGACTGCTTTTTCAGACCACCACCATGTGTATCCTCGGTGACTGCCTACACTCCAGCAAGGGCAACCAGCCTTAGTGATGCTGAATGTATTTGCATTACAGACTGAAACCTCAAAACCCCACTCGCTTGTAAATACTGTGCATGATTATACATGGAAAGGAGCTGGGTGTGTGCTAAGAGTCTGCTTCTGCACCAAAAAAATCGCTCCCCCTTTTTCCTACTAATGCAACTGTGAAATCACCAGAGCAAAACGCAATAAATCTCTGCCTGTAATTCCTATTTGCACACAGAGTCATGTTTTCACATTAGTAACAAAACGAAATTTCTTTGCCAATTTGAATGTACAGTTACTGCTCTTTTTTTTTGGCAAGTGAAAATCACTTTTACAGACTGACACATTATGAAACCACTTTTCAGATTTTTTTAAAAGCCCATGTCCAGACTGCTTTTTCAGACCACCACCATGTGTATCCTCGGTGACTGCCTACACTCCAGCAAGGGCAACCAGCCTTAGTGATGCTGAATGTATTTGCATTACAGACAGAAACCTCAAAACCCCACTCGCTTGTAAATACTGTGCATGATTATACATGGAAAGGAGCTGGGTGTGTACTAAGAGTCTGCTTCTGCACCAAAAAAATCGCTCCCCCCTTTTTCCTACTAATGCAACTGTGAAATCACCAGAGCAAAACGCAATAAATCTCTGCCTGTAAATCCTATTTGCACACAGAGTCATGTTTTCACATTAGTCACAAAACGAAATTTCTTTGCCAATTTGAATGCACAGTTACTGCTCTTTTTTTTTGGCAAGTGAAAATCACTTTTACAGACTGACACATTATGAAACCACTTTTCAGTTTTTTTAAAAAGCCCATGTCCAGACTGCTTTTTCAGACCACCACCATGTGTATCCTCGGTGACTGCCTACACTCAAGCAAGGGCAACCAGCCTTAGTGATGCTGAATGTATTTGCATTACAGACTGAAACCTCAAAACCCCACTCGCTTGCATGATTCTACAGGATAAGGAGCTGGGTGTGTGCTAAGAGTCTGCTTCTGCACCAAAAAAATCGCTCCCCCTTTTTCCTACTAATGCAACTGTGAAATCACCAGAGCAAAACGCAATAAATCTCTGCCTGTAATTCCTATTTGCACACAGAGTCATGTTTTCACATTAGTCACAAAACGAAATTTCTTTGCCAATTTGAATGCACACTTACTGCTCTTTTTTTTTGGCAAGTGAAAATCACTTTTACAGACTGACACATTATGAAACCACTTTTCAGTTTCTTTTAAAAGCCCATGTCCAGACTGCTTTTTCAGACCACCACCATGTGTATCCTCGGTGACTGCCTACACTCCAGCAAGGGCAACCAGCCTTAGTGATACTGAATGTATTTGCATTACAGACTGAAACCTCAAAACCCCGCTCGCTTGTAAATACTGTGCATGATTATACATGGAAAGGAGCTGGGTGTGTGCTAAGAGTCTGCTTCTGCACCAAAAAAATCGCTCCCCCTTTTTCCTACTAATGCAACTGTGAAATCACCAGAGCAAAACGCAATAAATCTCTGCCTGTAATTCCTATTTGCACACAGAGTCATGTTTTCACATTAGTCACAAAACGAAATTTCTTTGCCAATTTGAATGTACAGTTACTGCTCTTTTTTTTTGGCAAGTGAAAATCACTTTTACAGACTGACACATTATGAAACCACTTTTCAGATTTTTTTAAAAGCCCATGTCCAGACTGCTTTTTCAGACCACCACCATGTGTATCCTCGGTGACTGCCTACACTCCAGCAAGGGCAACCAGCCTTAGTGATGCTGAATGTATTTGCATTACAGACTGAAACCTCAAAACCCCACTCGCTTGTAAATACTGTGCATGATTATACATGGAAAGGAGCTGGGTGTGTGCTAAGAGTCTGCTTCTGCACCAAAAAAATCGCTCCCCCTTTTTCCTACTAATGCAACAGTGAAATCACCAGAGCAAAACGCAATAAATCTCTGCCTGTAATTCCTATTTGCACACAGAGTCATGTTTTCACATTAGTCACAAAACGAAATTTCTTTGCCAATTTGAATGCACAGTTACTGCTCTTTTTTTTTGGCAAGTGAAAATCACTTTTACAGACTGACACATTATGAAACCACTTTTCAGATTTTTTTAAAAGCCCATGTCCAGACTGCTTTTTCAGACCACCACCATGTGTATCCTCGGTGACTGCCTACACTCCAGCAAGGGCAACCAGCCTTAGTGATGCTGAATGTATTTGCATTACAGACTGAAACCTCAAAACCCCACTCGCTTGTAAATACTGTGCATGATTATACATGGAAAGGAGCTGGGTGTGTGCTAAGAGTCTGCTTCTGCACCAAAAAAATCGCTCCCCCTTTTTCCTACTAATGCAACTGTGAAATCACCAGAGCAAAACGCAATAAATCTCTGCCTGTAATTCCTATTTGCACACAGAGTCATGTTTTCACATTAGTCACAAAACGAAATTTCTTTGCCAATTTGAATGTACAGTTACTGCTCTTTTTTTTTGGCAAGTGAAAATCACTTTTACAGACTGACACATTATGAAACCACTTTTCAGATTTTTTTAAAAGCCCATGTCCAGACTGCTTTTTCAGACCACCACCATGTGTATCCTCGGTGACTGCCTACACTCCAGCAAGGGCAACCAGCCTTAGTGATGCTGAATGTATTTGCATTACAGACTGAAACCTCAAAACCCCACTCGCTTGTAAATACTGTGCATGATTATACATGGAAAGGAGCTGGGTGTGTACTAAGAGTCTGCTTCTGCACCAAAAAAATCGCTCCCCCTTTTTCCTACTAATGCAACAGTGAAATCACCAGAGCAAAACGCAATAAATCTCTGCCTGTAATTCCTATTTGCACACAGAGTCATGTTTTCACATTAGTCACAAAACGAAATTTCTTTGCCAATTTGAATGCACAGTTACTGCTCTTTTTTTTTGGCAAGTGAAAATCACTTTTACAGACTGACACATTATGAAACCACTTTTCAGATTTTTTTAAAAGCCCATGTCCAGACTGCTTTTTCAGACCACCACCATGTGTATCCTCGGTGACTGCCTACACTCCAGCAAGGGCAACCAGCCTTAGTGATGCTGAATGTATTTGCATTACAGACTGAAACCTCAAAACCCCACTCGCTTGTAAATACTGTGCATGATTATACATGGAAAGGAGCTGGGTGTGTGCTAAGAGTCTGCTTCTGCACCAAAAAAATCGCTCCCCCTTTTTCCTACTAATGCAACTGTGAAATCACCAGAGCAAAACGCAATAAATCTCTGCCTGTAATTCCTATTTGCACACAGAGTCATGTTTTCACATTAGTCACAAAACGAAATTTCTTTGCCAATTTGAATGCACACTTACTGCTCTTTTTTTTGGCAAGTGAAAATCACTTTTACAGACTGACACATTATGAAACCACTTTTCAGTTTTTTTTAAAAGCCCATGTCCAGACTGCTTTTTCAGACCACCACCATGTGTATCCTCGGTGACTGCCTACACTCCAGCAAGGGCAACCAGCCTTAGTGATGCTGAATGTATTTGCATTACAGACTGAAACCTCAAAACCCCACTCGCTTGTAAATACTGTGCATGATTATACATGGAAAGGAGCTGGGTGTGTGCTAAGAGTCTGCTTCTGCACCAAAAAAATCGCTCCCCCTTTTTCCTACTAATGCAACTGTGAAATCACCAGAGCAAAACGCAATAAATCTCTGCCTGTAATTCCTATTTGCACACAGAGTCATGTTTTCACATTAGTCACAAAACGAAATTTCTTTGCCAATTTGAATGCACACTTACTGCTCTTTTTTTTTGGCAAGTGAAAATCACTTTTACAGACTGACACATTATGAAACCACTTTTCAGATTTTTTTAAAAGCCCATGTCCAGACTGCTTTTTCAGACCACCACCATGTGTATCCTCGGTGACTGCCTACACTCCAGCAAGGGCAACCAGCCTTAGTGATGCTGAATGTATTTGCATTACAGACTGAAACCTCAAAACCCCACTCGCTTGTAAATACTGTGCATGATTATACATGGAAAGGAGCTGGGTGTGTGCTAAGAGTCTGCTTCTGCACCAAAAAAATCGCTCCCCCTTTTTCCTACTAATGCAACTGTGAAATCACCAGAGCAAAACGCAATAAATCTCTGCCTGTAATTCCTATTTGCACACAGAGTCATGTTTTCACATTAGTCACAAAACGAAATTTCTTTGCCAATTTGAATGCACACTTACTGCTCTTTTTTTTTGGCAAGTGAAAATCACTTTTACAGACTGACACATTATGAAACCACTTTTCAGATTTTTTTAAAAGCCCATGTCCAGACTGCTTTTTCAGACCACCACCATGTGTATCCTCGGTGACTGCCTACACTCCAGCAAGGGCAACCAGCCTTAGTGATGCTGAATGTATTTGCATTACTGACTGCAACCTCAAACCCTTAAAGTATTCCTTATTTTTACCAGTACACCTTAATTTATCATGAAAAAATAGTCCATATTATTTTACATGTTCCTCACATTTAAATTTCTCCCAAAACAGAAAATAATAAACACAACTTCAACAAAAGGAATTCCAATTCTATTATTCATTTCTTAATTTACCGTGTACATCCCCTCTCAAACTCATAACTCACCTTTAAAATTAGTTAGTTGTGAAAGAAATGTGGCACTCAAACAGCAGATTATCAGAGCCAGGATCTCTGTTCTCTACACCTCTCTCCTCCCAGCAGAACCAGAAAATGGCAAAGTTTCCCTCTATTTTTCCACACATATACATGTACGTTTCAAATCTCAGTGCTTCCCCCTTTTTTTCAAATGTAATCACACATTTCTATTGGTTGAAAACCAACCCTTTTCTTAAAGTACCCTTCCCCCAACTTGACTTCTGCCTGCTACCATAGCAACAGCTCATGGAACACTGCTGTGTGGAGTTAGGTCAGAAGTTCGCCAAACAATGTTTCAATTCCACAGAGCAAGAGTGCTTGACTTTTCAAACCTTACAGCAAATCCATAGTACTGTTCTTTGGTAACACATTTTTCTGTACCAATACAAAACATGCTTCTATAAATTTACACATACAGCCTAGTTTTTAGTGTAGAATGGTATGAAACAGCCAATCAGTTCTTTTTTTTTATAAAAAAATATGTATGCCTCCATTTCCAAACTGTTTTTCATTTCTTTTTACCATTCTACTGAATTACACCTCCTGAGTGCACCCCGATCTCCTTGAAAGATGTTCACAGTGTGGATTGTAGGGCACAGCTATGTCTTCTGGAGTGAAAAGTATGCAGAGAAAACAGATATGGTGAGGGACCTTGCTTTACCAAATGTAGACATTAAATGGATTGGTCAGAGAGGGTTAAAGTGGCACCAATTGATGCCATTGGTGAAATCCTTCATGCAAATCCAACACCCTGACCTCATATTAGTGCACTGTGGTGGCAATGACCTAGGCACTTTGAATGGGGTAGGTCTGGAAATGCTTATGAAGGACACCTTTGCACAACTGTTTTCTCTTTTCCCTAAAACTGCCTTTGTGTTTTCCAACATATGCCAAAGGCAAAAATGGAACTGGTCCAATCATTTCTGTCCGCAAATTGACAAAGCAAGAAAGCACGTCAACAAATCTGTTTCTGCTTTCCTCCGTGACTATGGTATGGGTGCCATTTACCACAACAACTTGCGTTATGACATGCAAGACATTTATAGAGGAGATGGTGTGCACTTCAATGATGAAGGGAACAGAGTCTTCCTCTTGAACCTTAGACTCTGCATCGGTACTTACTTGTAGGTACCAATAAAAAATCACTTCATAAACACAACGGCTCTTTTTAGAGCCCCCTAATATCTAAACACTTAAATCTGCATTTCATTTCTTTTCTTTTATTTCTTTACCGTACGCGTACGGTGAGCTTACTGTACGCGTACCCCGTGATTTTTTTAAAAATCAATAAATGTTTTCTTTGTACTTTTCTGTCCTTCTTTGACCCCCTCACAAATGTAAGGGGGTCTGTAACTCTCCTCCTTGCCCCCTTTTCTTGTTATCACTCTTTTTTTTCTGAGTGAAACACACAAAATGGCGGCCGCCGCTTCCTGGTTTCGGCCGATTAGAATGTTTACTAAGATCTAAGAGCCAATCAGAATCGCGCTCGCGCACGCCACCGTACGTGTACGGTAAGCGTACGGTAAGCGTACCGTAAGCTGGCTCAGATATATATATTGATTTAAAGGCTATTTTCTCAGAATCTACTGAACAGATTTACACCAAACCTACAAAAGGCACTTCCGTGACCTAGGGACTACCTCTCTGCCAAATTTCTAGTAATTCTGTTCAGCCGTTCGGGCTGTAGCCCTGTCTAAAGGTCCTATGGAAAAATGCATGGGAAAAACGCGTTTTGGGACCCCCCTTTTATCCCAGCCCCCGCTTCACGAATCCCCCCGAGACTTTCAGGGTAGGAGCGGAGCGTAGCGCCCCACCTATTTTGAGAAATTCGCGAGGATTCGTCAACCGGCGCCAAAGTTATTCAAAATAGAATGTTGCGGATTTCCTATGGAAAAGGGGTCCTAACTATAACTACCTACTGGCGACCGCCAGTAGGTAATATATATATATATATATGTATGTATATATACGTATGTATATATATTTTTATCTATGTATGTATATATATATATGTATATATTCACTGAAAAAAACATAGGTTTCAGGGATATTATAGTTAGTTGGACATTTCACTCGTACAAAACCAGTGAAATTCCCCGTTATAGTTAGTTCAGCTAACTATAACTCACAGCCCCGTAATGCACTGCTGATGACGTCACATATTACATCACTCATGACATGGTCAGTGACATCACTGATGACATCACTGATGACATCTCAAAAGACATCACTGATGACATCACTGATGACATCATCCAGTGACTGTGTGTTTCTGTAAAGTTTAAATATGTTCAATATATATAGGGAAAGGCGTATTGAAGAATGAGTGGGTGTATAAGTGTCTGAATGGATGATTTAGTAGGTGCGTGACTGACTCTATAAGTGAGTGATTAAACATATGTTACAGAATGAATGGTTGAGTGACTAAACTGTGTGAATGTCTGTAACCGTCTGTCTGTTGGTGTGTAAGCTGCTGCATGAGTTTGTGAATAGCTACATAAGTGTCTATATGAGTTATTGATTGGTTGTCTGAGTATCTGTATGGGTGCCTGAGTGTTTGTGTGGGTGGGGTGTGTGTGACTCTGTGCATAGATGTGTGAGTGGGTGATGCACTGGGTGCATGGTTTCAAGAGTGCATCTGTGATGGACTGTATGGGTGGGTGATTGTGTGTATGGGTGAGTTTGTGAGTGAATGTATGTCTCAGTTGCACATGTGTGAGTAACTACATTGAAAGGCAGTATATATGTGTGTGAGAGTATATAAATGGCTATAAGTGAGAGTGTGTGATTGTGAGAGGGGCTGTATGGATGAGTGTGTGCTTGTATCAGTGATTGTATAAGAGCATAAAAATGTGCTAGTATTTGTATGAGTAAGTGAGCTGGTTTGTATATAACTTTATAGGTGAGTAAATGGGAGTGTGATTAATTATTTGCATGACTGACTAGGTGTGTGAGCACCTCTATGGATAAGTGGCGGTGTGTGAGTGTCTATATAGGTGTATGAGTGCATATGGTAGTCCTGTACTGAGTGACCGTAAGTATGAGTGACTGTGCGGATGAGCGAGTGGATATATGTGTAAACCTAAGAATCAGTGAGTGGGTATGTAGTTATTGGTGTTGGAGTGACTATGGTTTTGAGAATGGCAGTCTGTAATTTAGAGTGGATGTATCAAAAGTTATATTAGGCTGTGAGAAGATGCATGAAATTATTACATGGATGATGTCATTAGTGATGTTATCAGTGATGTCATTTGAGATTTCATCAGTGATGACTCTAACCATGTAATGAGTAATGTAATATGTGAAGTCATCAGCTGTGCATTGCGGGGGTGCGAGTTATAGTTAGCTGAACTAACTATACTGGGGGAATTTCACTGGTTTTGTGTGAGTGAAATGTCCAACTAACTATAACTAAACCTATGGATTTGCAGTGTATTTCTAAGGTTTATTAAATGCTAATTTCTAATTATAACGTGCCTGAAACCTATGGTTTGTCTTTTCAGTGAATTTAAAATGTTTTTTAAATGCTAATTTCTAACTATAACATGCCTGAAGCCTATGGTTTTTTCAGTGAATTTCAAAGGTTTTTTAAAAGCTAGTTTCTAACTAGGCCTACAGAGGTAGGACATGTGAAGAAAGAAGAAAAAACGCACAGAAAGAAGCAAATGAAATGCAGAAAGAAGCAACAGAAGTCCACAAAGATTAAGAAAAGTGCAGGAAGAAGCAAGACATGTGCAGAAAGAACCAACAGAGGAGCAGAAAGAGGCCTGGTTGCAAAATCATCCTGTGCACACATCTTTTTCTGATGGCTACTGGTGGTAACTGACTCTAACTAATCAGGCCTAGAGCCAGTGCTATGCTAAAAGACACTTAGAACACAGTGAAAACACCTACATACACTGGGGAACACTATGCGTTGGGGTACCTCTATGATTAGCATGACCTCCTCTGTAAGGCCCTAGTACATAATAGAGCAGGGGGATTAAAACTACCTCTAAGTCAGAGGTGCAGAAATATGCTACTAGTAGTCCCATTTGCTGAGTGGTGGCGAAAGGGTGCTGGGCATCCAACCACCGCTCAGGAATTCCGCTGCGTAGGACTTACAGGAGGTACCAGGAGGGATTCTTGGCCCCCAAACTCCTTCAGAACTGAATTGGACTTCATCCCCCATCCCGTAGTCTGCCACAAGGCGCGTTAGCTGAGTGGTAGAGAAAGGGGGCCACGGCCTTCAAAGACGTTTTAGCAATCGTGTGGGACTTACTGGAGGTAACAAGTGTGGTAGTTGGCCCCCAAGGACATCCTTGGGGGCCAGCTTCCCAAACTATTACCTCCAGTCAGTCCCACACAGCAGCATTGGTAAGTACTCGTACCAGGCCACGCCCACTTTTCCCACCACTCTACAAACGCACTCTCTGGCACGCTCTTGGATGGGGATTGTACTCCCCTTCACTGCTGGGGGTCCTTTAGGGGCCAACTAGCCTACCTTTTACCTCCAGTAACCCCATGCAGTGGGATTGGTGAGAGGTAGACAAAGGCCATGCCCCCTTTCTCCACCACTCTGCAAACGCCCCCCCTGGCACGTTGTAAATTGGGGGATTAAGTCCCCTTGAATTCTGAAGGGCCCTGGAGTCCAACTAGCCCACCAAGTACCTCCAGTAAGCACCACAGAGCTGCGTTGCAGAGAGGTGTAAAAAGGGGCGTGGCCTGGACCACCTCTCTGCAACGCAGGCCTGTGGCACTTACTGGAGGTACCTGGTGGGTTAGTTGGCCCACAGGGGCCCTCGGGATTGAAGGGGAATTAATTCCCCAACTTAAAATGCGCCACAGGGTATGTTTGCACATATTTCACCTCAGGCCCGCCCCCTCCCTTCACCACTGTGCAAACACGCCCTGTGGCACGTTTTATGGTGGGGGATTAAGCCCCCTTGACTCCTGAGGGTCCCTGGGGTCCAACTAGACCCCCGGGTACCTCTAGTAAGCACCACAGAGCTGCGTTGCAGAGAGGTGTAAAAAAGGGCATGGCCTGGACCACCTCTCTGCAATGCAGGCCTCTGGCGCTTACTGGAGGTACCTGGTGGGCTAGGGGACCGCCACCCCCCGGGGTTTTCAGAAAAAAATGGCGGAGGGCTCACGGCCCCCCTCAGCCCCGGAGACCGCCAACCCCCGGGGCTTTGAAAATGTGAGGAGGGGGGCCGCGTGCCCCCCACCTGGAGCCCTTGATGGCCCTGGGGACTGCCACCCCCCAGGACAGGCTCCTGAAGTGTCCCGGGGTGCCCACCCCTGGGACACTGTAGTTTGCTATGACAGGGCGGGAGCCTCGCAGCTTCCGCCCTGCCATAACAAACTTGGTTTACTGGAGGTAGCTGGTGGGCTAATTGCACCCCAGGGATCCTCAGTATTCAAGGGGAGTTAATCCCCCAACTTAAAACACGCCACGGGACACGTTTGCACAGTGATGAAGGGAGGGGCTGGGGCCTGAGTTCACATGCGTTGCAGAGGGTGTGGCCTCTGAACACCTCTCTGCAACGCAGCCCCCTGGTGCATACTGGAGGTACCTGGTGTCCTAGTTGGCCCCCAGGGACCCACAGGATTGAGGAGGAATTAATTCTCTAACTTAAAACACACCACAGGGCGTGTTTGCAGACATGTCACCTAAGGCCACGCCCCCTTCCTTCACCACTGTGCAAACACGCCCCGTGGGGTGTTTTAAGTTGGGGAATTAATTCTCTTTCAAAACTGAGGGTCTCTGAGGGCCAAATAGCCCAACAGGTATCTCCCGTATGAACCAGGGAGCTGCGTTGCAGACAGGTGTTCAGAGGCCACACCCCTTTTTACACCTCTCTGCAACGCAGCTCTGTGGCGCCTAATGGAGGTACCTAATGGGTTAGTTTGACCCTAGGGGCCCTCAGGATTCAAGGTGACTTCATCTCCCAACTTAGAACGGCCACGGGGCGCGTTTACACAGTGGTGAAGGGAGGGGATGGGGCCTGAGGTGACATGTGCAAATACACCCTGTGGCGCGTTTTAAGTTGGGGAAAAAATTCCTCTTCAATCCTGAGGGACCCGGGGGCCAACTAGTCCACCAGGTGCTTCCAGTAAGCGCCACTGTGCTGCGTTGCAGAGAGGTGGTGCATGCTGTGCCCCTTTTTACACCTCTCTGCAATGGCGCTTACTGGAGATACCTAGTGGGCTAATTTGCCCCTAAGGACCCTCAGGACTCAAGGGGACTTAATCTCCCAACTTAAGACGGCCACATGGCGTGTTTACACAGTGGGGAAGGGAGGGGATGGGGCTTGAGGTGACGTGTGCAAACACGCCCTATGGCGCATTTTAAGTTGGGAAAATCATTCCCCTTCAATCCTGAGGGCCCCTTGGGGCTAACTAGCCCACCAGGTGCTTCCAGTAAGTGCCACTGTGCTGCGTTGCAGAGAGGTGGTCCAGACCGTGCCACTTTTTACACCTCTTTGCAACGCAGCTCTGTGGCGCTTACTGGAGGTACCTAGTGGGCTACTTGGACCCTAGGGACACTCAGGATTCAAGGGGACTTAATCTCCCAAATTAAAACAGACACAGGGCACGTTTACACAGTGGTGAAGGGAGGGGATGGTGTAGGAAAGTGGATCTATATATACTGGACCAAAGTAAGGTACAGTGTGTATAGAGTCCCCAGTCCCCAGAGGTTTGGCAGAGGTTAAAGTTAGATATAACCTTACTCTCTAAAGTGGTAGCTTGGTCGAGCAGTAAGGCAGTATCAGACGGAGGAATTTCAATGGTTTTGTACGAGTGAAATGTCCAGCTGACTATAACAGCCCTGAAACCTATGGTTTTTTCAGTGAATTTCTAAGGTTTTTTAAATGCTAATTCCTAGCTATAACATATCTGAAACCTATAGTTTTTTCAGTGAATATATATATATATGTATATATATATATATACACACATATATATATTACCTACTGGCGGTCGCCAGTAGGTAGTTATAGTTAGGACCGTGTTTCCATAGGAAATCTCAAAATTCTATTTTGAATAACTTTGGTGCCGGTTGACGAATCCACGCGAAATGTTCAAAACTAATGGGGCGCTCCACTCAGCTCCTACCCTGAAAGATTCAGGGTGATTCGTCAAGCGGGGGCCGAGAATAAAGGGGGGTCCCAAAACGCGTTTTCCCCATGCATTTTTCCATAGGGACTTTAGTCGCAGCTACAGCCCGAACGGCTGAACAGAATTATGTGAAATTTGGCAGAGAGGTAGCCATAAGGTCCATGAAGTGCCTTTTGCAGGTTTGGTGTAAATCTGTTCAGTATTTCCTGAGAAATTAGCATTTAAATCAATATATATATCTGTACGCGCGCAGCGTGCGCGCACTGAGCAAGTCCTGTGCGCGCACCCTGCCGTGCGCGAGCGCACTTCTGATTGGTTGTTAGATGTCAGTAAACATTCGAATCGGTGGAAATCAGAAAGCGGTGGCCGCCATTTTGTCTCTCGCATAAAGAGGGGGTGATAAACAAAGGGGGAGAACGTGAAAAGGGGGCAGAGTGGGGAGATATTGACCCACTAGGCATTGTAAGGGGGTCACAGTAGGACCTTGTAGGGCAAAAAAAAAGATTTATATTTTGAAAAAAAATATCGCCGAGTGCGCGCACCCAGCGCGCACCCGAAAAAATTTTTAAAACAAAAAAATAATAAAAATTTGCAATTAAGTGAAAAGATATAAGGTGGCTCTAAAAAGAGCCCTTGTGTTTATTGTGTGTTTTTTGGTACCTACAAGTAAGTACCGATGCACAGTCTAAAGTTCAAGAGGAAGACTCTGTTGCCTTCATCAGTGAAGTGTACACCATCTCCTCTATAAATGTCTTGCATGTTGTAACGCAAGTTGTTGTGGTATATAGAACCCATACCATAGTCTCTGAGGAAAGCAGAAATAGATTTGTTGACGTGCTTCCTTGCTTTGTCAATCTGTGGACAAAATTGGTTGGACCAGTTCCACTTTTGCCTTTGGCATATGTTAGAATATACAAAGGCAGTTTGTGGAAAAAGCGACATCAATTGCACAAAGGTGTCCTTAATAAGCATTTCCAGACCTACCCCAGTTAAAGTGCCTAGGTCATTTCCACCACAGTGCACAATAATAAGGTTAGGCTGTGGGAGATGTAGAAAGGTTTTCACCAAAGGCATTAATTGGTGCCACTTTAACCCTCTCTGACCAATCCATTTAATGTCTACATTTGGCAAAGCAAGGTCTCTCACCATACCTCTTTTTTCTGCAAATTTTTCACTCCAGAAGACATAGCTGTGACCTACAATCCACACTGTGAACATCTTCCAAGGAGATCTGGATGCACTCAGGAGGTGTCTTTCAGTAGAAAGGCAATATGAAATGAAAGACAGTTGAAAATGGAGGCACACATAGTTTTTTTTTATAAAAAGAACTCATTGGCTGTTTCAAACCATTCTACACTAAAAACTAGGCTGTATGTTTAAATTTTAAAAAGCATGTTTTGTATTGGTTCAGAAAAATGTGTAACCAAAGAACATTACTATGGATTTGCTGTTAGGTTTGAAAAGTCAAGCACTCTTGCTCTTTGGATATGAAACATTGTCTGCTGAACTTCTGACCTCTCTCCTCACAGCAGTGTTCCATGACCTGTTGCTATGGTAGCAGGCAGGAGACAAGTTGGGGGGAGGGTACATTTGGAAAGGGGTTGAAGTTTTCAACCAATAGAAATGTGTGATTTCATTTGAAAAAAAGTGGGAAGCACGGAGATTTGAAATTAACATGTATATGTGTGAAAAAAGAGAGGGAAACATTGCCATTTACTGGTTCTGGAGAGAGGAGAGAGGTGTGGAGCTCTGATATTCTGACTCTGATAGTGTGCTGTTTGAGTGGCACATTTCTTTCTCAACTAACTATTTTAAAAGGTGAGTTATGAGTTTGAGAGGGGATGTATGTGGTGATTTTTGAGATAAAAATTAGAATTGTGAATCTTCTTCAAAAGTTATGTTTTACATTTTGAGGTTTGCGAGATATTTAACTGTTTTGAACTTGTAAGATATTATGGAGTATGTTTTCACAATAAGTTAATGTGTACTGGTAAGAATGAGGAATACTGTTTTGTGCCTATCATCAAACCATGAGTCTGTGTGCAGAGAAGAATTGTTGACAGAGATTTAATTTGCGTTGCTGTTGAAAAGTAAGACTTGCAGTTGAAAGGAAAGGACAGCTTGTTTTTAATTGTGATGGTTAGGATTTAGCAGAAATCACTTTGAAAGAAAAGAGAGGAAAATGGCAGCACATTTGAAATTAGCATTAGTTCTGTAAGAATTGCAGACTCAGGAAAGGGGCAGCCTGTGTTTTGTGCCTACCAACACAGCATGAGTCTGTGTGCATATAGGAATTGTTGTTTGAGATTTAATTTGTGAAGTTGTTGTTCTGTAAGGATTGCAGACCCAGGAAAGGGGCAGCATGTGTTTTGTGCCTACCAACACAGCATGAGTCTGTGTGAATATAGGAATTGTGGCCAGAGATGTATTTTGTGTTGCAGTTGTTTTGTAAAACATGCACTTGCAGGAAAGGGACAGCTTGTTTTCTTCAAATGTGGTGGTTAGCAGTCAACAGAAATCACTTAATCTGAAATTAGAGGCAAAAGCTAAAACATTTGAAACCAACAGGGTAGATTTCCCTTTCAAAATAGCAAAGGCACAGGTAGTTGCCATATGTTCAAAACTGAATATAACCCTTAGCACACATGCACTGTTACATACATCCCAGCAGTCTTCATGCAGTTTTGGAAGTCTCTTTGCTCATCTGTCTTGTACCAGACAATACGCAGTCTCAAGAAACAAACTCTTGGCACACACGCAGCAGCTTCTCTCACACTCCCATGTGTAGTACTCAGGTCTGTGTGGTGTTTCAGATAGCACTGTGTAACGCAAACACATTCAACGTCATTAAGGCACATTTCGTTTGCTCTAGTGTAGTCACTCACCCAGATTTCACATGCTCATGGTATGATGTAGCTGTTAGGACATGTGGTCTTTTCTGCCTCTGTGATCTAGAAGGAAAATGTGTCAGGCTGTAACAGTAATTATCACTTGTTCTACCACAGTAGTAAATGTGCTTTGAAATTGCAAATCAAATTCTGTTTTCTGCTTAGACGCACACTATGAGGTTGTGTGCGCACAGGAATTGTGGCCAGAGATGTAATTTGTGTTGCAGTTGTTCTGTAAAACATGCACTTGCAGGAAAGGGACAGCTTGTTTTCTTCAAATGTGGTGGTTAGCACTCAGCAGAAATCACTTAATCGCAAATGGGAGGCAAAAGCTAAAACATTTGAAACCAACAGGGTAGATTTCCCTTTCAAAATAGCAAAGGCACAGGTAGTTGCCATATGTTCAAAACTGAAAATAACCCTTAGCACACATGCACTGTTACATACATCCCAGCAGTCTTCATGCAGTTTTGGAAGTCTCTTTGCTCATCTGTCTTGCACCAGACAATACACAGTGTCTCTTTGCTCATCTCTCTTGCAGCTGACAATACATAGTCTGCAGAAACACACTCTTGGCACACACGCAGCAGCTTCTCCAACACTCCCATGCATAGTACTCAGGTCTGTGTGATGTTTCAGATAGCATTGTGTAATGCAAACACATTCAACGTCACCAAGGCCTCATTTTCTTTGATCTAGTCTAATCACTCACCCTGTAACACATGGTCATGGTCTCAAGGAGCTGTTAGGACATGTGCTGTTTTCTGCCTCTGTAAATGATAAGGGAAATGTGTCAGGCTGTAACAGTAATTTGGTACTATTCAGGAACACTGTTTTGTTCCAAAAAACATAGCATGAGTCTGTGTGTATACAGGAATTGTGGGCAGAGATTTAATTTGTGAAGTTGTTGTTCTGAAAAAAATGCAGTCCCAGGAAAGGGGCAGCCTGTGTTATGTGCCTAAAATGACGATATGAGTCTGTGTGCACACAGGAATTGTGGGCAGAGATTTAATTTCTGAAGTTGTTGTTCAGTAAGAATTGCAGTCCCAGGAAAGGGGCAGCCTGTGTTATGTGCCTAAAATGATGGCATGAGTCTGTGTGCGCACAGGAATGCCTGTGTTATGTGCCTAAAATGATGGCATGAGTCTGTGTGCGCACAGGAATTGTGGGCAGAGATTTAATTTGTGAAGTTGTTGTTCAGTAAGAATTGCAGTCCCAGGAAAGGGGCAGCCTGTTGTCTTTACACAAATTATCCCTTAGCACACATGCACTGTTACATACATCCCTGCAGTCTTCATGCAGTTCTGGAAGTCTCCTTGCTCATCTCTCTTGCAGCTGACAATACATAGTCTGCAGAAACACACTCTTGGCACACACGCAGCAGCTTCTCCAACACTCCCATGCGTAGTACTCAGGTCTGTGTGATGTTTCAGATAGCATTGTGTAATGCAAACACATTCAACGTCACCAAGGCCTCATTTTCTTTGATCTAGTCTAATCACTCACCCTGTAACACATGGTCATGGTCTCAAGGAGCTGTTAGGACATGTGCTGTTTTCTGCCTCTGTAAATGATAAGGGAAATGTGTCAGGCTGTAACAGTAATTTGGTACTATTCAGGAACACTGTTTTGTTCCAAAAAACATAGCATGAGTCTGTGTGTATACAGGAGTTGTGGGCAGAGATTTAATTTGTGAAGTTGTTGTTCTGAAAGAATTGCAGTCCCAGGAAAGGGGCAGCCTGTGTTATGTGCCTAAAAAGATGGCATGAGTCTGTGTGCGCACAGGAATTGTGGGCAGAGATTTAATTTGAGAAGTTGTTGTTCAGTAAGAATTGCAGTCCCAGGAAAGGGGCAGCCTGTTGTCTTTACACAAATTATCCCTTAGCACACATGCACTGTAACATACATCCCTGCAGTCTTCATGCAGTTCTGGAAGTCTCCTTGCTCATCTCTCTTGCAGCTGACAATACATAGTCTGCAGAAACACACTCTTGGCACACATGCAGCAGCTTCTCCAACACTCCCATGCGTAGTACTTAGCTCTGTGTGATGTTTCAGAAAGCAGTGTATAACGCAAACACATAAAAACATCATCAAGGCCTCATTTTCTTTGCTCTACTCTAAACACTCACCCAGGTTGCAGATGCTTATGGTATGAAGTAGCTGTTAGGAAATGTGCTCTTTTCTGTCTCTGTAAACTATAAGGAAAATGTGTCAGGCTGTAACAGCAATTATCACTTGATCTATCACAGTAGTAAATGTGCTTTGAATTTGCAAATCAAATTCTGTTTTCTGCTTAGAAGCACACCATGAGGCTGTGTGCGCACAGGAATTGTGGCCACATATATCATTTGTGTTGCAGTTGTTCTGTAAAACATGCACTTGCAGGAAAGGGGCAGCTTGTTTTTTTTCAACTGTGGTGGTTAGAACTGTGCACAAATTAGTAAATCACAAATGAGAGGCAAATGGAAAAACATTTGAAATTAATGAAAAGCTTAAAAAATATTTTAATGAATTATAATTTCAAAAAAGATTTTTTTTTACGTTTCTTGCAGGTATTGCTGAGCAACAGTGAAAAAATAAAAAAATGCCTTTAAGGACAAGAAAGAGGAAAGAAAAGCAACAACAAGTATATCTGGACAAAACTGGGAAAAAAAATAGAAGGAGAAGCTGGTGATGGCAAAAAGAACAAGTCTACTGGTAAGCAGAGTAGAGATTTCTTAAAAAAGATCTTCAAAAAACAAAAAAATGGCACAAATAAATGTAAAACAGTGTTTTATGTACAAAGCAACAACAGAGTCAACAGCAAAAAACAAAAGCTAATGTACAATCAGAAGTATGTAAAACTGATTTAACACGAAAATTAGATTTTAAAAACATTCGTCGAAAAATGTTTCAGAGAAGAGTGATGTTAAATTTGCTAAAGGATGTGAAAAAATCAAAATTTATTAAGAAAAAAAAATTTATAGAAAATATTGTAAGTAAGGCTTTGGAAATAAAAAGAAAACTGTTTATTCTAATTTTGAATAGGATGCGTAGATTAGATAAATTAGTCAATGCAATGAAGTCACAAAGCAAAAGGAAAAGAGAAGTGAAAAAAAGTAACTTTTGTAAAGTGTTCTTGGGAGAATGGAAACACAGTTCAAGTACTGAACCATTTTTTAATGAAGAGAGTTATCTTCAAAGTAATAGTTTGTTGCATGCAGTTGACACCAATGGTAGAGCATATGAAGCTAAGGATGGTTGTGTGATGGAAAAAGAGAAAATGGTCCCAAGAAATGAGGAAGAAGTAATGGCTGCTGAGGCTATGGGGAGACGTCCAAAAGCCCCAGTGTACACTTGGAACTGTAGTAGTATTTGTACTGTGCGTCAGGAATCTATTGATAAATTACGTGACTTTCTAAGAGAATATAGTAAAAAGAGTGTAAAACAGAAGATGAAGGTGCTTCAAACACTAGATCCATGCAGAGTGAGAGAGAATACTGGTTTGCAGGGACATTCTCTGGCTTGTCTATCTAAAAAAGTGTGTAAAAGTGTTTTTCATCATTTTAGGATGCTGGCTGTTCATCATACTGAAATGAGAAAGTTTGTGAGAACATTGTATTTTGCTAAAAGTCCAGCAGTAAAGTTAAATGAGTTGAATAATGCTCTGTTCCGTGGATCTGTATCAGATGTAGTGAAGGTTACTGATGAGATTCAGTTTTGTTACTTTGGTCCAGAACAAGAAAGTGCAGAAAAGGACACAGTTAATGAGGAAAATGAGGAACAGAATGTAGAACTCATTATTACTAAAACTTTTGAGGATGAAATGACAAAATTTACTATCATCTCTAATGAAAGACCAAATATTACTTGTATTTGTTGCCGCAGAAGCCATTATACAATTCAAACAAGGAATGTTGATCTGTATAAAAAAAGTGAAAATGAAGATAATTATAAGTGGAAAGATTTTGCAACATATATATTTCTTGAAAATTGTTTTGAATTGGGTGAAGATCAGCGTATTTGTAAATACTGTTATAACAAGTTAGAAGAAAATAGAATGCCGACCAGAGCTATACATAATAATTTAGAATTGGATGCTATTCCTGCCGAACTTTCAGATTTAAATACATATGAGTCTATACTCATTCAATGTGTTCATCCGTTCCAGACCATAGTACGTATGGAGTCCAAAACTGGTAAATTACCTCCTTCAGATTTACTGAAAGGTTTAAAAGGAAGAGTGGTGTATTTGCCCTTGGATTTGAAAAAAAATATGGAAACTATTGATGCAGATACTTTGGAAACTGAACCTTAGTTATTCTGGTTAATGGTGTACCTACAAAGAATAAGAAGATTTGGCAGGAGCTGGTAGATGTACGGAAAGTACAAAGAGCAAATTTATATTTGAAAAGGAATAATAAATGGTATGAATCAATTTATATAGATGAAGAAGAAGAAGATTTACAAGAAGACACAGAAACACCAACTGGTCAAATTGAAAAAGTGGACAAGTCAAAGGAAGAAGAAATTTATGAACATTTTAGCATACATCCTTTTCATTCAAAAGAAGTTATGGGAGACACTATTGATCTGTTTCAGATGAAGAAAGCAAAAGGAACTCCCGTGAGTGTATGGGAGAAGAGCTTGGAAGCTCGATGTTTTCCTCAGCTGTTTCCTACAGGAAAAGGTGGACGATACGATGAACGCCCAGAACAGATTCCAGCTTCTGAGTATCGGACTACAAGACTATATGCTGAAGATTCAAGATTTCGTCAAAGTATTCCTTATTTGTTTCATCTTTTATTTGAAAGCGACTTGTCTGCATTATCTTATGCAGTAAATCACATTTTAAAAAGTGGAGTACATCTACATAATGTGTCTGCTAAGGATTTTATGGAGAAAGTGCAGCACCGAGATGATCATTTGGAAACACAACTGATCAATCTGATGGCTTGTCAGCGTGGGACAAATGAATATTGGTACCGACGCCATGGTGAATTAAAATGCATGTTACGGAATTTAGGAACTCCTACATGGTTTCTAACCCTAAGCTGTGCCGAGTACGCTTGGGATGATTTACTGGATTTTCTACGAGAGGCAAATTCAAACATTAAAAACATTGAATACAAGACAGCAGGAGAACTGTGCTCATTGGATCCGGTTAATGTTTGTAGATATTTCAATCATAGATTTGAGGCTATGATGTCCTTCATCTGCAATAAAAAAAATCCACCTCTTGGAGAAGTAGTGGATTTCTTTTGGAGAAAAGAGTACCAGGCAAGAGGTGCTCCTCATATTCATATGCTGTTGTGGATCAAGGATGCCCCAAAATTTGGAACAGATGCTGATGAAGCAGTGTTATCTTTCATTGAAGAATATGCAACATGTGCTATACCTAATAGCACAGAAGAGAAAAAGTTAAAAGAACAAGTTTTACGTTTCCAAAGTCATCGGTGTGGAAAATACTGTCGACGGAAGTACAAGACCAAAGATAAATTCTACACAAAGTGTCGATTTGGATTTCCTAGACCTGTTCTTTCAAAAGGAAGAGTCAATAGTTTTATGTCAGCTGTGCGACATACTATAACCAGAAAATCTCCCAAAAATACATACAACCTAAAAAGAAAAAAAGAGTCAAAATTTATAAATGACTTCAACCCAGTCATTTTATCCATGTGGAATGCTAACATGGATATTCAGTATGTGGCAGACGATTCTATTGCTGTTGCTCGGTATGTCACATCTTACATCACTAAATCTGAGAAAACAGAATTGAAGGAAATGTGGGAAGAGATTTCTCACGAGAAGACTGTCAGTAAAAAGCTATACAGTTTCAGTTTAAAGATGTTATCGCATCGAGAAATAGGATCCTACGAATGCTCAGATAGGTTATCATCTGCAAGTCATTACTCGAAATCCAGAAGAATAATTTGGGTAAGCTTAGGCCTTGCAGGAATGAGAAATCGGGTACTGAAATCGGTTGGAGAAATTGAATATTTGGCAGAGAATGACCCGGAAAGTACAGATATTTTGAAATCAAACATGTTGGACACATATTACCCAAAAAGAAGTCATCATCTTGAGAACATGTGTCTCTATGAAGTGCTGCAGAACTACATTTTTTCACGGAAAGCCACAGAAGACATCAACAATGGAAAATATAAAGTCATTGGTGAGGAAGGATGTTTGGTGAAGCAAACAAAAGGAAGTTTGATAAATCACAGGAAGCTGAGTTGCGACACTACTGACAAAAAGGAATTTTACTACTTGGCTCTTTTACAGCTGTTTAAACCATGGCGTTCAGAGGACGAACTACTGGGAGAATTTCAAAGCTATGAAGATTCTTTTAATGCTAGCAAAGATAGCATAGAATGCAGTACTTTCACAACTTATGTCCAAATGTTAAATGAAGAAAATGAACAGGAAGCAAAAATTGCAGCTGAAGTAGCTAGAGACAGTTCTCAAGACAGCCAAAGTTCAGGAACACTTAGTCAAGATCCCCTAGGACAACCAATCATAGAAAATGAAGCTGCAGTAGCCATAACTGAAGTAGAAACGGCTATGAATCAAGCACAGGAAGATTCAATCGACTTACTAAATCTGGAACAACAACTGAATGAAGAACAAAAACAAATTTATGAAGAAGTCACCCAAAAAATTGATCATGGATTACTACATGAAAAGAAAGAGTGCTCATGCACATCATTTGAACCAATCAGGATGTATGTGAGTGGACAAGCTGGAACTGGTAAAAGCTTCTTAATAAAAGTCATCAGAAGCTACCTACAGCAAAAAACAGCTTCAAATTTGTCTTGTGTGGTAACTGCTCCAACTGGGTTAGCAGCCTATAACATAAAAGGAATTACCTGCATGAGAACAAAATAGAATACCACAAGCTAACTGGAGAAGCATGCTTCGAAGTTTCAAGAGTGTTGAAGAAGATGCAAGTTCTCATTATTGATGAGGTGAGCATGGTTTCAAACTTAATGCTTGCCTTTGTGCATTTAAGAATACAACAAATTCTTAAGAGAGACTATGACGTGCTATTTGGAGGTAAACACGTCATAGTTTTTGGAGATCTTTTACAGCTCACTCCAGTTAAAGGACAACCAGTGTTTAATACTGTGACACATGAAGACACGAAGAAGTCATTAGGAAGCATTGGTAATGCGAATATTTGGTCGTTCTTTGAGTACAAAGAACTCACTACCAATATGAGACAAGCAAACGACGAAGATTATGCAAGTATTCTGAAAGATATCAGAATTGGACTACTCACAGAAGTTGGCAAAAAAGCATTACAGAGTCGGTTGCTACATAATTTATTTCCAAATGAAGAAATAGTTGCAGAGAAAATATACTAGAACATTGCAGAAAAAAATACTGTAATCTGCTTAATGCCAACACTACGTGAGTGCTCAATATTCAATGAGGAACTTTTGGAATTGGAAAAGGAAGAGATTAAGAAAATGGAAGCAGAGGACAAAATTCAGCATGAAAGAATTACTTTTACATTAACAGGCAAACTGAAAAATAAATTGGATTCGCTAGAGAAGAACATTTCCGAAACAGCTGGATTAGAAAAAAATCTATATGTTTGCATGAATTGTCGAGTGATTTTAAGGAAAAATTTGGATGTAGAAAAAGGTTTAGTGAATGGAGCTATGGGAAGAGTTGTGGGTTTTATTAATTATCAGAAAAAAGAAGGAATTGAATGTTTAAAAATAAAATTTGATCAGATAGAAGAAGTTAAAGACATTTGTCGTTGTTCAGTTCGTTTCATGCTTGTGAAAGACTTATATGTACGTAGGAAGCAGTTTCCATTTTCTCTAGCATATGCTGTAACTATTCACAAGTCTCAAGGATTGACTGTAGATAGTGCTTTTGTAAACATTGGTTCTACTGTGTTCAAAGAAGGTATGGCATATGTTGCTTTGTCACGAGTGAAAACATAATCTGGTTTATTCATGATAGACTTTGATGACTCAAAAGTTAGTGCTGATGCAAACTGTGTAAAGGAGTATAATAGATTAAGAAGAACCTATGCTCCTCATTTAGGTCAGTATCCTGTGATTGAAAAACATGTTGTTTCTCGGAAAAGGAGATTTGAAAATATCTGTAATGTGGATGAACAGAACAAAAAAAAAAAGGACAGTGATGTGATAGCAAGGAAAAAGAAAAAGGACAGTGTTGAAGAGGTTGTTGGTTGCCATTTTGAAAATAGCTCTGGTGTCAACTGCTATGCAAATGTAGTGCTGAATGTTGTATTTTATCTTGAAAAGTTGCTAGAACAGATAATAGTAAATCATGGAAAAAGATTGTGTTCTCTGATGAGTCTCCTTTATGAGAAGCTGAGTAATGATAAAACTGAAATAGAAAGTGCTACTGATGTTAGAAATCTTTTAGATGTATGTTGTGGTTCTACACAGTTTAAAGAAAATGTCCAGCAAGATGCACAGGAATTCTTAATATATATTTTGAGTGTACTTGAAGATGAAGGAGTAGAAGTAGAAAACTTATTTGGTGTCTCTTACAAATGGGAACATTGCTGTGAAAACTGTATGAACACATGTAGTAGTAATGTTGATTCAGAAAGGTTCATATTTTTACCATTACCACAAAGTAAATCAGTGACTTTTAGTAAATTAGTTAAAGATGCCAATCACAACATGGAATGTTCTGAATGTAAATCTGACATGTTTTCCACGTTAATTTTACAGAAATATGGTCAGTATGTAATTTTAATGATGCCACGTTGTAGAGCTGATGGTTCAAAATTGGATACTTTAATAAAGAAATTTACAGGACAACAATTATCAATTTCTGGAAAAACTTTTGTTACAGTTGCAATAATTTTTCATGAAGGACCTACTGTAACTTCTGGACATTACACAGTTTATCTTAAATGTGAAAAAGGCTGGACACTGTGTAATGATTCCCAATTGATTTTCAAGCAACGTTTGCCTTATGATTTACCCAATTCTTATTTAATTTTTCTGAAACCTAAATTTTGAAAACTAAAAACTGCATCTGAAGAAAGCATTTTCTGTAATTTTAAAGGATTATAATTGAAGATATCACTTAAAAAGGATTTTGAAATTACTATTTGGCCTAAAGGAAAAGTAATAAAAACAATTTTGGACTCCTTTGACAGAAATTATTTTGGCATGTGTGCTTTTGCGACAAGGTTTAAAGACGGTTTATCTAGAAAATTTTTATTCATCTAGAAAAGTACTTGTAATATATATGTAATATTTCTAACAAGGTATATTTTAGTGAGGAAAGTTTTAGGGCTTTTTTTAAACAATCTTTCAGATTGTTTTTTTTTTGCCCGCTGTGAAATGATGAATACAATTGTTTTCACTATTTTAAGTGAAAAATAAAAAATTCTGAAAACAGCAAAAAAAGGGCAAAAAAATGCTTTGTAAAATATGTAAAAACATGTAATGCTTTTTGTAATGTATGATTGAATATTAATACTTTTTTTCTTTTTTTGCAGAACTAGAAAGAAAAAAAAAAAAAATTCTGTTCCCTTGCAAAATACTTAAAAAAAAATGTTTCTAAATAATTTATTTTTTTAAAAAAATAAGTGAAAAATATTTGTATTTCTCAATCCTCCCTTTTCATGCTTCCATTTCTTCACCTCTTTTTGTACATTAAATTTTATTTATTTTTTTTAAAACATTTTTTAAAAACATCCTTGGGTGCGCGCAGGGGGCGCGCACCCAAAAAAAAAAAAATAATAAATCCCCCAAAAATATTTTTGGGGTTTAGTTTTTAAGTGGCTCTTAAAAGAGCCCTTGAGTTAATGGAGGGAAACAGGAAGAGAAAAACGAAAAAAAAGAAAAAACATCTATGGCCTACTGCACTCATGCGCATCAAATTTTCTCTGAATGAGATCAAGACTGGTCTCACACACAGAAATAAGTTTACCGCAATCAGTGCAGCGTGTGGACAACCTCGCAAAACAAGGTGGTCCAAAACGAGGTGTGGAAGAAGGCAAAGGCACCACTGCAGAAGAAGTGCTCGCCTGAGCTGCCGAAGATGTGCTCGGCTGAGCTGCTGCAGATGTCGTTGGTTGAGCAGGTGGAGGGTTTGCTCCAGAAGCTCGACGAAAAGTCACTGGATGCATTTTGTCAACATGCCTCAACATAGTGTGAATGCTAAAAGAATACTTCTTGTTAGGATTCCCACATGACAAGACTTTTTGACAAAGTACACAGGTAACTTTAGGTGCATTTACCTTTTTTTGTCCCTCTGGAAAAGTGAAAAACTGCCATATAAAGCTGTCTTTCTGCTTCCTGCTCCTCTGCCTCTCAAGAGTGTCCTGGTCACTGTCTGAAGATGGTTGCTGTTCAGCCATTGTCTCTCAACAACAGAATAGCTCCTTCTCCAAAGGAATCAGAACTAATAATGAGGGGAGTAGGTGTGGTTTGGGAAGAATCTGGAACTGAAAGTACTTCAAACCAATCAAAAGTGATGATTCTTGATCACATGACTTGCCATGAGGGGATTGGGTGTGGTGTTGAAACAATCAGAAACTGAAAGTAATGATAACCAATAAGAAGTGTTGTTTTATTAAGCATATAACCCGAGGTGCGCGCACTGCGCAAGCTCCGAGCGCGCACCTTGTGATTACGCATGCGCGAACGCGTAGGAGCGCATGTGCATACGTCATATGCGCGTACGTAACGCGCATACGTTGAACACGCGTATACGCGAACGTTATTGCGCGTAATTTAAGCGTATGCGGAAGTGAACCGCGTGGAGCATGTAGGACGCGCGCACGCATGCGTACGTACGTACGCATACGTACTGGGTGCGCGCTCCCAGCGCGCACTATGACGTATATATGCGTACGTAAATAACGTACGACGGTATTCTTAAAAAGTTACGAAATTGTACTAGGAGCGCGCTCAGAACGCGCACCCCAAGAATTTATATTAAAAAAAAAAAGTGGAGAAAAATTAATTGCAAAAATTAAAAAAACTGTTCAACTTTATCCTAATTGAAATTTTTAAAAAAAAGCAAAAACAAATAAAAGGATACAGATAATATATAAATGAATACATAGGAATTTTATTTTTATTATAACAAACAAAATTATTTAATTAAATAATTCAAAAATTAGCATTTAAAAAACCGTACAAATTCACTGAAAAAACCAAAGGTTTCACACACGTTATAGTTAGGAATTAGCATTTAAAAAACCTTGCAAATTCACTGAAAAAACCATAGGTTTCACACATGTTATAGTTAGCTGGACATTTCTCTCATACAAAACCAATGAAATTCCCCCGTTATAGTTAGTTCAGCTAACTATAACTCGCGCGCCCGCAATGCACTGCTGATGACGTCACATATTACATCAATCATGACATGGTCAGTGACATCACTCATGACATCACTGATAACATCTCAAATGACATCACTGATCAACCCTCGTGTACAGACCCCCTGGACCCTGACCACAGTTCAGCGATTCCATCGCCGACTTCATCAGCACACACGCCCTTGCCTCCACGGACTACATCCTCCTTGGGGACCTGAACTTCCACCACGAGAACAAAAACAACACCAACTCCACCACCCTGATCGCCAACCTCGCCAACCTCGGACTCAGACAGCTCGTGACAACACCCACCCAGGCCGCCAGCCACACGCTTGACCCCATCTTCTCCGCAAGCTCCCACATCTCCTTCAACAACACCACCGAACTCCACTGGACCGACCATCACTGCATCCACTTCGCCTTCAGGAAGCCCACCAGGCACCACTGCACCCAACAGATGCCTCGCCGCTGCTGGAGCAAAGTCACCGAAAACCAGCTAACCACCACCCTCGCCCAGAGCCCACCCGCCAACCCCACCAACCCCGACACCTCCACCCGCAACTTCAGACAGTGGATCGACAACTGCGCCAACACCCTCGCCCTGCTCAAGAAACCCACCAACAGCCATACCAGTAAGAAAGCCACCTGGTTCACCGAAGACCTCCAGGCCTCCAAACAAACATGTTAAAACTGGAGAAGAACTGGATCCGCGAACGAACACCGGACAGCCTCGCAGCCCACAAGAACGTCAGCTGCACACACCATCACCTCTTCAGATCCGCCAAAAGGGCCTCACTCAAAGACCGCCTAGATAACAACGCACACAACAGAAAAGAGCTCTTCAACATCATGAAGGAACTCTTCAACTCCAACACCAACGACATCCCACCTTCGCAAGACCTGTGTGACTCGCTGGCCACCTTCTTCCACCGCAAGATCGCCGTCCTCCACGACAGCTTCAACGCCACAACGGCCCTGACAACCACTGAGACCTCCGCCCCCACAACCACCACCCGCACTAACCGCCTGCTCTCCTGGACCAACATCACCGACGAGGACACCTGAAAGATTATGAACACCATCCACTCCAGATCTCCATTAGACCCATGCCCACACCACATCTTCAACAAAGCCAGCACAGCCATCGCACCCCATCTCCGGAAAGTAATCAACATCTCCTTCGAAATAGCAACCTTCCCGGAAATCTGGAAGCATGCCGAGATCGATGCCCTACTCAAGAAACCCAAGGCGGACCCCAAGTACCTCAAGAACTTCCGGCCCATCTCCCTGCTCCAGTTCCCGGCGAATGTCATTGAGAAGACCGTCAATAAACAACTGACCCGCTACCTCGAGGAGAACAGCATCCTGGACCCGTCACAGTCCGGGTTCCGCAGCAACCGATGACATCAGGACCCTGCTAGACAACAGAGAAACAGTGGCCCTCATTCTCCTGGACCTGTCAGCTGCCTTTGACACGGTCTGCCACCGCACACTACGAACACGTTTACACGACGCCGGGATCCAAGAGAAGGCCTTCGACTGGACCACATCCTTCCTCTTTGGCATAATACAGAGCGTCCGCCTCCCCCCCTTCCGCTCCAATGCCACTGAGATCATCTGTGGCGGACCCCAGGGCTCATCCTTCAGCCCAGCGCTGTTCAACATCTACATGGCACCTCTCGCCCACGTTGCCCGACAGCACGACCTCAACATCATCTCCTACGCCTATGACACCCAGCTGATGCTCTCCCTCACCAAAGACCCTCACACCGCCAAAATCAACCTCCGCGAAGGAATGAAGGCCATCGCCGAATGGATGAGGAACAGCCGACTGAAGCTGAACTCGGACAAGACGCAGGTCCTCATCCTCGGTTCCACCCCTTTGGTCTGGGATGACTTCTGGTGGCCAACCACACTGGGAACAGCTCCAACACCCACCGACCACGCACGCAACCTTGGGGTCATCCTCGACTCCACCCTCTCCATGACTAAGCAGGTCAACGCCGTCTCCTCCTCCTGCATTAACACCCTCCGCATGCTACGCAGGATCTACAAGTGGATCCCCACCAAAACGAGAAGAAGTGTCACCCAGGCCTTCGTCAGCAGCAGGTTGGACTACGGAAACCCTCTCTATGCAGGAACTTCGGCCAAACTCCTGAGATGGCTGCAACGCATCCAGAATGCCTCTGCACGTCTGATCCTCGACATCCCCCGCCACAGCAACATCACACCCCACCTGAGAGACCTGCACTGGCTTCCCGTCAACAAGAGGATAACCTTCAAGCTCCTCACCCATGCACACAAAGCACTCCACAACACCGGACCAGCATACCTCAACAGACGACTCAGCTTCTACACCCCCACCCGCCAGCTCCACTCCACTAGCCTCGCCCTCGCCATAGTCCCCTGCATCAAAATAACGTCTGCCGGTGGCAGGTCTTTCTCCCACCTCGCCACCAAGACCTGGAACACCCTCCCCACCCACCTACGGCAGACCCAAGACCTACTGACCTTCAGAAGACTCCTCAAGACCTGGCTCTTCGAGCAGTAGCAGCACCCCCCACCCCCAGCGCCTTGAGACCCTCACAGGTAAGTAGTGCGCTTTACAAGTGATATGATTGATTGATTGATTGATTGATTGGTTGACTGAGTCTTAATACTCTTCCAGAGGCCTGAAGGCTCTTATGAGTCTCGCGAGTGCTCTGATTAGTTTGCTGTTTCTAGAAATTAAATGGCCGACCTTACTGTTTACTGTGAAAAATGGCAGGTGTTGTCAAAATGAAGTAAAAAAACTGTATAAGGGGGCAGCCAAAAGGCATCCTGTCCCCCTAAATTTGATGTGGAGATCTCAAAGGCATAACCGCTGTGATGAAAATAGATGTATATTGTATTTTTAAAGTTCTCAATACATTTTACTAGTAGAAATGCACATTGTGGTCCTTGTTACTGAGAGGAAGTGTGCAATACATAGGTACTGTGATGAGTAGAAGGTCAATTATTTTTCTAAAACAATGCTATGATCTCCTGAAACTCTTGCAAGATTGTGAAAATAGGAAGGAGTAGGTGATCTTTGAATACACTCTTGTTACTGTAGGAAAGAGTCTTAGTGGAGATGATGTTTATCAGAGTCAACTATTTACGCCCCTCAGCTTGAGAAGAGTTGTGAGTAGGGTTAAGGCTCTTCCTGTAACCTACTATTCACATCCATCATCCAAAATAGTGGTCTCAGTGGAGAGGCCAATCCCTCCACATATCCTAATATGTACACCCGTCATCCAAACGAGAGGTTTCAGAGGAGAGGCTAGTCCCTCCCCACACAATATTATGTACACCTGTCATCTGAGAGAGATGTCTGCTAGGAGAGGCCAGTCCCTCCCCACACCCTACTATGTATACCCATCATCTAAAAAAGAGTTCTCAGTGGAGAGGCTAGTTCCTCCTCACACACACTACTATGCGCACCTATCATCTGAGAGAGGGGGCTGAAAGGAGGGCCTATTCCTGCCCCACACCCTACCATGCACACCCATCGTCTGAGAGAGGGGTCTAAAAGGAAAAGCCAGTTTCTACCTACTCCCTACTATGCACACCCATCGTCTGAGAGAGGTCTGAAAGGAGAATCCAATCCCTCCTCACACCCAACTTCCTGTCGTCTAAAAGAGAGGTCTCAAATGAGAGGCTAGTCCATTGAAACACTCGTCATCTGAGAGAGAGGTTTCGAATGAGAGGTCAGTCCATCCATGCACCCTACTACACACACCTGCCGTTTGAGAGAGGGGTCTCAAAGGAGATTCCAGTCCTTCCCCACTCACTACTAGACACACACTTTCTGAGAGAGAGGTCTCAGTGTGGAGGGTAGCCCCTCCACACACTCTACTATGCGCAACTATCATCCAAAGGAGAGTTGTCACCAGAGAGATTAGTCCCTCCCCAGATACTACACACACCCGTCACTCAAGCTAGAGGTCTGCCTGAGCAAATTGGGCCAGTTCATCCTAACACCCTGCTATGCATACACATCACCTGAGAGAGGGGTCTCAGCGGAAAGGCTATTCCCTCCCTGCAAGCTACTACGCACACCACACCTGTCATCTGAGAGAAAGGTCTAAAAGGAGAAGGCAGTCTCTCTCATCACACCCTACTGTGCACACCCATTATCATAGGCAGGAGTGTCAGTGAAGAGGCTAGTCACTCCCACATCATACTATTTCCATTCAATTCTGTTGCAATTCTGCAAGAATAGTTTGCAAGCGCCAGGAAGTGAAGCTAGCCGCATAAATCTCAATAGATCCTGTGAGCATCTTGTAAGACCCGAATGGAAAATTAATGAACCTGCCACAAGGTGTTTTACGGTCCTACGAGAGGCTTGTGAGACCCGCATGGAAAATGACTGATCCTGCCACGAGGGGTATTATGAACCCGTGAAAGTCTTACAAGATCGAATGGGGAGAAGTAGAAAAAAAGGGGCAGGTTATGTTAAAGTCAACCAATAGTTAACATTTCCATTACATGGTTGAAGACATGCTGTGATGTGATTGGCTGTAGGACCAGAGATAGCTTACACTGTGCCTCATAGTTTGGAGGTGCAGTCATTTCTTTCATTTTTGCTCAGAAGATATGATTTTCTTTTGGAACCAAAGCGACTAGTGTCTTCAGCTGAATTTAAGAAATAGCTCAAAGTTCAGCCAATAATAATATACTTTATGAAGTTTGTTGAGAAGTGACAGTAAGTGCCCCACTGTTGATAAAATTATTCTACACCATGTTTACTCACGGACTTAATTTGGAGGTACTCAGGGGTTGCAGCTGCACTCCCTGACTACCTCCAATTGATGTCCATGTGTTTATTGATTCAAAAGCTATTTATAAAGGTGTAGATTTCTCAGTATAGTATTGTATACGTTTATATTAGAATGTAGAGAGATGTGATTAGGGATTGCAAGTTTTGTATATATATGGAGTGTTCCCACAGCATATAGTTATAACTTAAGAATATATTGTTTTTCTAATTATAAACCAAATAATGTTGAATGTATTAACAGAAGAGGCAGTGTTTTCCTAAACTCTACTAAACTTATGTTTTACCCTTATCAGAGGTTTCAGTGGAGAGATTGCTGTTTCTTAAGAGAAACACCCTGCTCACTGTTAGCAAAAGTGTATGAAGAGAAACATGTTACTCTGTAAATCTTTATGGAATCAGCTTATACCTTGTATAGAGGTGTTAATAGTGTATGTTTTCCAATGTAGGTGCATTCAATTGCTGTGTTACTTTGAACTGTGTATAGGATGTCTTGAATGATCTTGATGAGCTCCTCAGGTCACAAAGTATTTTAACTATAGCAGCTATTAATTATAAAACTCCTGGTTAAATGTGTTGTATTGCTTTTGCACAAGTTTGTAGGTGGCTCAACCACAGATTTGATGGCATGCTTTAATTTATGTGTGAAAAAAGAAAACATGCACTTATTAAGGCTGTGGAATTTTCCAGGAGAAAGGAATAAGAAGTAAGTGGTACACTATATATAAATAAGTGACTCAGGGTGAACAATATAGAAAGGTTTACAGAATATAGCGATGAATCACTGTAATCATGTATTAACAAGTATGTATTAATACATTTTTGGGTTATTTTGACTTTTTGTAGGAGGAAAATGGAAAATGGATATTGGGACTTAGAGAAGTAACATGTGACAAAATATATGGTGGAGAAAAACAAAACGTAGTCACTTTTAAAGAAAGAGAAAACAACAAATCTGCCAAAACTCGGGAAAAAACAATTAATTGGAGAAGTGATTGTGATCCTAATGCATAGGGGGTCATTTGTGTTCTTGCACAACCATGTCTTGTTCAAATTTACTTGTTTCCAATGAAAATATTGTCTGTTTATATAAGCAGCAAAAAAGAGCCTTATTAAATGAAGCAGGATTATTGTCTTGATCAGCAGTAAGTACCTGAGAAGGCACTGTGTATCCAGATTGAAAGGATCTGGAAGCGCTTGAAGAGCAATCTAGCTAACTCTGCCTGAGCTATATTTTGTGAATTCCTTTTAACAAACTTTACGCATGCCCTATTTTGCTGAGACTTTTTTGCAACTTGCCTCAAAACAAAAAACTGCTAAATGAAAGATTCTTTGGCAGGCTGAGGTTGTGAAGGTGCTGCAACTACATCAGGTTGCTCATCATAATCTGGCGAAGATACAGCTGTTGATATAATTTGTTGATATAGTTGTAGTTTTGTAATGTTAAATTATTTTGTTGTAATAAAACATTTTTTAAGCTGATTTTTTTTAATAATAGTAATTATAGATTTTCTTATTATTACAGTATTGCAATGTTGACTAAAACTGGCAGTTCCAACTTCAGGGACAGCAGAAGTACATCTGCATGTATATAAATCCATACCATACTATGCAAATCTTTCATGCTGCAGAGACTTATTAATGGAGAAGCTAATTGTTTGAATACCCTACTATACTGACTTGTCATGCAAGAGTGAGATCTCAATAGAGAGCTCAGTCCTTGTCCACACTGTAGTATAAAGACCTCTCATATAAGAGAGAGGGGCTGGCACAGAGACCACTGCACCTTCATGCTATACTATGAACTGTTATCAGCTGGGAAAGTTGTGGTAGTGGAGAGCAGTTTTTTTGCACATGTTGATGCTTGTTATTCTGGAGAAAGGTTTCGGTGCAGGGTTCTTTCCCTGTGCACACCCTACTTCACATGCCTGTGTCCATAGGCAGAGGTCTGAGGGAGAGGCGTGTGTACGTCCACGTTCAACTATCCACATCAGTGAACCAAGACAGAGTTAGAAGCAGAGAAGATATTCCAATTCTGTATCCTACTATGCACATACATCACCATGAAGAGAGGTAGGAGCAGAGAGAGCAGTCTCTATCCGTAGTCTACTGCATGTTACTCTGGGAGAGGTGTGAGTTGACAGAGAAGCCTCTCTCCATACCCTAGTCTTTAGGCTAGTCATCCAATACAGACTTCTCAGCAAAGTGGTCCTTTCCTCCCCATTCCTTTGTTATACATCTGTCAACCTGGAGAGAGGTGTGAGCAGACAGGTGGGTCCTTCCTCACACCCTTCTATGCATACCTATCACCCAAGACAGAGAGATCTCAGCATGGGGGCCATTTCCTTTACACACCCTACTACACATACGCATCATCCAAGACAGGGATGTCAGCAGAGAGGCCAGATTCTACCCACACCCTACTATGCCTACCCATCAGAGGTATGAGCACAGATGTCAGTGTAGAAGAGAGTCACTTCCTACACTCTACAACAAACATCAGTGGATATGAATGGAAATTTCAGTCCCTCCTTAAACTGTACTATGTTCACCCATCAGCCGAGTCAGAGGTCTCAGATGAGAAGCCAGTCTCGCCACATACCCTACTATCCACACCCGCCATCCCAGAGAGTGGTCTCAGAAGGGGGCTAGTCTGTCTCCTCACCCAACTATGCACACCCATCATTACAGAAAGAGGTCTTATTAGAGAGCCCAGTCCTTTCACAAACCTTAGTATGTAAACTAGTCATCCAATAGATAGGTATCAGTGCTAGCTCAAGCCCTCCCCACATCCTTCTATATAAACCCATCATCCAGGAAAGGGGTGTCAGCAGAGAAGGCAGTCCCATTACACATCTTACTATGGTCACCCATCATATGAGAAAGAGGTTTCGAAACAGAGGGTAGTCCCTGTACATGCCCTCCTATGCACACCCGTCACCCAAGAGACCGGTCCCAGTGGAGAGGCCAATCCATTCCCACACCCTACTATGTACACCTGTCATTCAAGAGGGGGATCACAGCAGAAAAGGCAGTCCCTTTACACACCATATTATGGTCACCCATCATCTGAGAGCAAAGTCTCATTGGAGAGGCCAGTCCCTCCCACACCCTACCATGCATACTGGTGACCCTGAGGAGAAGTGTCAGCAAAGAGTCCAGTCTCTCCTTACACCATTCTCTGCACACTGATCACCTTGAACAGAGGTCTCAATGGAGAGGTCAGTCACTCCCCACACTGCATTTTACAGAGTTGTTGCCTTGGTGAGAGGTGTCAGAGAAGAGCCCAGTCTTTCCTTACACCCTACTATACACTCCTTTTATACTGTGTTAAGCTCTGAGTGGACAGGTCACTTTCTCTCCATACCCTAGGAGAGAAGTGGGAACTCTAAAGTATAAGTATTTTAATCAAAGAGATTGTAAATTCTATCCCCCACAACAATGTATGATCTTGCTAGACTATCTTTGGATTGTAAAGTAGGGAGGGGTAGAGAAAATGTATCTGAAGAGATGTTTCAGCAGAGAGGCTTATGTGTTTGAACTCTCCACTACCCACACCCAAGAATACAGGACTGTTGTCCATGAGATACATGCTAAATGTTTGAGCTTACGAGACTCTTGCGAGTGTCTGACAAATATACAAGTGGAGGCAGGCACTTGGGTGCATGTGTCAGTATCCCTAAAAAAAGGAATTATTCCATGAAATAATTACATAATGTTGAAATATGGTGGCTCGGTCAAGAGCATTTGTTTTTCTTGTGTGTAATGTGCAGTTATTCATAGAACTGGATGCATTCCTTGATGTTATTAAGGGAAATCCTGTTTCCTTCTGCAGTGAAGTGAACTCCATCTCGCCTATTTTCACCTGGCATATAAAAACAAATATTGTTATGATATGTAGAGCCCATGTCACGGTAACAAAGAAATGCAGAAACTGTTTTATTGACGTGCTTTCAGGATTTCTCAATTTTAAGGCAAAACTCTTCAATTGTGAAAAGGTCTCCTTCAATTGGATTTAAAGTGCAACACCTATGATTGTGCCTAGGGCCTTTATTACAAGCTTGGCGGTCCAATGGACCGCTAAACCCGTGTGTGCAGTCCATGGACCACCAGACTGGCGGTTCGCCTGCCAAATTAAGACTGTGGCGGCTGGACCACCACGGGACCACTGGAGGTGGCGCAACTGTCTAAGACCCCTAATATGCTGGCAGTACCGATGAGGCACCGGCAAGCGTATTAGGAGTTTACTCACCCTCACACTTTTTATGGTGGTGCGACCGCCATGAAAAGTGTGGTGGTGACAAACAAAGGGGCGCTATAGGGCCCCCTGTTGCCTCTGCACCAGAGGGTGCATGCATGGGGGCACATGTTCTGTGCAAGCATCCCCAGTTCCTGCAGGACATGGACCTGGCAGTCCATGCCCTGTAGGAACTGCCTTTGATGCTTCTATTGCACTGCCTTTTTAAAAGACACCAAAGTGGGACCGCCAAAGAACTGCCCACCAGAGTAAAAATAAGGAGTACTCTGGTGGGCGTTCTTAAATGGCTTTGGCTGTCTCAGAGTGGGGCAGCAGCGTGGGGGCCCTGCTTCAAGACCACCAAAGTTATAATAAGGCCCTGGGTCATTTCCACCACAGTGCGCTATCAACAGGTCTGGGTATTCCTAATCCAAAAGTGCTCTCAACCATTGGTAACAACTGGTGACACTTCATAACTGTATGACCAATCCACGTTATGTCCAAGTTTGGAAATCCAAGATTTTTGTCAATGCCACAATTATTGGCATATTTTCTTGCCCAGTGGATGAAGCTGTGCCCCAAAATCCAGAGGTGAACCATGGCTCAGTATGGAGATCTCAGTCACAAGATGGGTGCTCAGCAAAATGAGTAAGCTCCAGGATCAAGATAGAGTTATATGAGGAGAGTAAAAAATGGGAGGGTGGCAAAATTATAAATGTAATTGGTAGATTTTTGGCATTTAAAAAGTAGGTCAGGTTGTGACCAACTGCTGTTTGTATGGTGCACAGTTAAAAAATATGAACTTTTTTATTGGGTGATTTTCAAAGTTTAGTAGGGTTTCACGAGAGGATCGCAATAGTAAAGCAGTCAGCACTAGTTTGCAAACAAAGTATCGCAAGTGTAATATTGAACTACATAAATATCGAGTTGGAAATACCGTGATACAGAAATATCTGTACAAGAATATCGCTTAGAAGAATATACATTTTAAGGTAAGTAACATGGATGTTAGAAATTTAAAAAAAGTTAATATTGATTACAAAAATATCGATGTTGGTAATATTGATGTTAAATTATCATTGTTAATATAGATTTTTATGGATTTTACTATATATTGAGGGCCTGATTACGATGTCGATCAGAAACTAAACCGCTTGACTCCTTGTCGGATTCGGTTCTGACTGACTCGCGGTCAGCGATTCTGCCCGACCAATCAAGATGCTTCCGAACACTGTTCGGAAGGACTCCCATTAACTGCAATGGGAGCCTGTGTTCCGACTGACAACATAGGCACCTACGGGGAAAATGGGTGTCTGCGGAAAACTTTGAACCCTTTAGCAGGCACCCCATAGTGCCTGCCACACTGTACATGGTTTTACAGGGGGTCCCTTGGGTCCCACTGCCTCCCATACTGGAAGACTCAGGAGGAAAGGGGGCCTGCTAGGGGCCACCAAAGTCAGTTTCTGACAGCCTTATCATGTCGGACAGACTAAGCCAGAAAGGCTGTTGGAATCCAACATCATAATCGGTCGGCCGAAATACTGTCTGTTGAGCTGTATGAATCGGCTCTGACTGACTCGGATTCTGCGAATGCCGGTCGGAACCAATTCGGAATGACCGAACGGTTCCTCTTCCAACCGCGAGCATCATAATAGGTTGTTCGTAAATTTTCCTGATCGAGTTGGGAGGATGGGTTCTGACACGGTCTAGGAGAATCCGGCAGTCGGTCGGACACTTTCCTACTGGCATTGTAATCAGGCCCTTTATTGTAAAAACCAATACAAAGGCTATGAAAAGCATGGTATTAGAATATTAATGAACTTGCTGAGTAGATGGCTCAATATGGAAGTTAGAAGAACTGAGATTACAGACAATCTCCACACAAATATTGTTGTATTACTCTGTTTTATGCTCAGACATCATATTTTAGAAACATTTTGCAAACAGTGCCTACTTTCCTATTATATTACAATACAAAAGCCATTCCCTTTCAAAATAATGTTCTCACACAAGACATGTTGTTCAGTTATTCTATCATAGGTAGTCTCAAAATATTATTAATTTACTTTAAAAAAAATCCTAGAAATTCACATAAAAAACAAGGATAAACTAACATTATAGTTAGTTGTAATAGAAAGATTTGATTTTGTTTAAAATAAAATGTAGAAATTCCCTGAAAAAAACAAAGGTTAAAGTAACATTATAGTTAGATTGATTTCTCAGTGACAATACTAACCTTTTTAAATAGCTGATGAATTTCTGTGTTTTTCTCTATTCTATTTGTAACATCATAAGCAGTGTATGATAGGGCGCAAGTTATAGTTAGTGCTGTTGTGCCATGTCATGCACTGCTTATGATGTCACATATGACATCACTCATGAGATGTTGTATGACATCATTTATGTAATCACTGATGACATCTCAAGTGCCATCACTGATGACATCACTAATGACATCATCCAATGAGTGTGTTAGTTTGTTTAAAGTTTACATAGTGGTGGGTAACTGTTACATTACTTTTCTACCTGATTTTGGACAGCTTGAGTCCAGCTAATGTGTGTAAGTGTTTACAAAACGGTTGTTTGATAGAACAATGAATGCCTCAGCAACGCATGCCAAAACAACACGGTCTCAACCACAACCAAGTCTTTACCACGCAAGCCTTTACAATTAATTTATTTGGAAAGGCATGATTGGTAAATTTATGCGCTGTAAAGATTACACCCCAGCCCTAAAATGCACCCCGCCCGAGCCCTAAAAGCTACCTGCTCCCACCCTAAATGCTAAAACCCGGCCCCCAGCCCAAATATCTACCTCGACCTCTGCTCCCCAACCTGAACCCTAAAATGGCTCCTAGCCCCCAAAAAACGACTCTGACTGCAGCCCCCATCCTAAGCCCTAAAAATGCCCCCCCTGATAATTGCCCCCCAAGCCCTACTTACTAAGCTGCGTCCTGGTCCTTCCTTTCCCTCCCTATCCTTCCTGTTCCTCTTCCAGCCCATATGGTCTCTGCAACTAAATCACTGTCTGCTGACTGCCTTAACCATGCATATGCTTGGTTAAGGCATATGTGTGGTTAAGGTAAGCGGTGTTCGGTTTGCCTAAAAATGGCATGCATGGCTTAGCCCGCGTGGTTAATGCTGTCTCCCTTACAAAACGCATGTGCTTCTAATGGCCATAGCTGTGTAAAAGTATTGAATGAGTGAGAAACCTTTGTATTCAAGTGTAACTCTGTGTGCAGGCGACAATTGACTTGTATTCATTATGTTCCACCCAAGATTTTTGGTTCTGCAGAAAAGGTTTTGAACAGGAAAAAGATTCTATGTAGTATATTCCAAGTTCTGTAAGAAGTCTTGTGTTATTAGGGGGAATTGTGTCAGCTGGGCAATTTCTATTTAGCATAGAGGACTGTTTGCACTAGGCACTTACCTATGTACATATGCTTGTTTAACTTCAGAAGATGGCCTATCTGGAAGATATTCACCTCAGTATGAAGGGTGCAGGTGATATGATCTTTAGCACCTTCAGATCCTGGTTACTTTTAGCAAATAGAATCTTTTTTGACAACTGTTGCATACAGTGTACACTGTTCTTAGTAGATTCTTTTTAATACTCTGTGGTGTATTTCCCATAAAAGCTTGACTGTTTGCAAACACTGTGGTATAGAATAACTCTCTCCATAGAGTAAACACTGTTCTCTACTAATAACAACTTTATTTCTCAATGTAGGTTCGGTGAGTGTCAGGGGTTTGATACAGATAAAAACTGTCGATAGTAGTGCATTTGTGTGGAAGTGGCATTAACTATTTTGGCTTTCTGTGAATAGTTATATACAGAATAAACACCATACTCAATGAGGTAACTATGCTACCAGTAAAGTATATGGTATAAGGTCAGTGTTGCACATAATGCTAAGAGAGTTGTATTTGTGATGGCACTAATGATGCCTGATATTCTCATGAGATATTTTGTACTAAACTGTCAGGCCTCTAATGCCATAGTAATTTATAGGGCAATATGGGGGAAAACAAAGGTTGGATGATGTCATCAGTGATGTCATCAGAGAGATTGTCAATGATGTCATTTTAGAGGTCATCAGTGATGTCATAAATGATGTTATAGAACATGTGATATATGATGTCATATGTTAGGTCACAAGCAGTGCAAGGCGGGGCCGCAAGTTATAGTTAGTGCTGCTTTCTAGAACTGCAGAATTTCTGTGGTCTTTTTTTAGTTCGAAACGTTAATGTTGTCACTGTGAAATTCACCTAACTATAACGTTACTTTAACCTTTAGCTGTTTCAGTGAATATGTGTTAGACCTGGCACCTTGGCGTGAGTCTCCCTTCCACTTTTTCTCGCTGTGCCTCATGTGTTTTTATGGTGTTGGTCGCTCAGAGCACTGTGTCACTGCCAACCAGTGCCACAGTGCAAGTGCTCTCTATTTAAAATGTATATGTTGGTTGGATTCCATGATTGGCTTATTTGGTTTACTGTCAGACCCCAGTAAAGTGCACCAGGAGTGCCCAGGGCTTGTAAATACAAATGCTGCTGGTGGGCTTGCAGCACTGGTTGTGCCACGCACAGAAGCGGCCTAGTAAAATGTGTCTGAGGTCTGCCATTGCAGAACCTGCGTGCGGTCTGGTACTGTCATGCTGACTGGGCAAGTGCACCCACTTCCCAGTCCCTAAACCTTCCCTTAACTTCATATTAGTCACCCCGATGGTAGGCCCAAGGGCAGGGTGCATTGTAAGCATAAGGTAGGACAAGCCCTGATGTGTGTGGCATGTCCTAATAGTGAATTACAGCCATTTTCGTTTTTCACTATTGTAAGGCTACCTGTTCTCCATAGGCCAGAATGGGCTGTTAGAATTGTTACATCCTATGATCCTAACAGACCCAGGGAACATGGTAGAAATTCGAGTTTAGTATGCCTAAACTCAGAATAATAAAATATATCTTTTAGTAAAGTTTATTTTAATCTGTGTTTGCAAATACCACTTTTAGAAAGTTGGTATTTGCTTGCCTGACCATTTCAGCCCGCCTCTGCTATGATGTGTATCTGCCTGTCTGGTTGTGTCAGTGACAGGGCTGGGGAAACCCAGAGGGGCAGGGCTAGGTAGCCTGATGGTGAATAGGAAGATTGGCAGTCAGTTGGGTGGGAGGAGTGCACCTGGGCTCTGAATAGGGTTGTGCTCTGCTACCACAATGCTGGCTCCACCTCCTGCGGAGCGGCTGATGTCTCTGCCCTGCACCCTGAATAGAAAGGCAGAGTCATGTCAACAGAGTGCTCAAGAACTGGTTTGGACTGGGCAAGGGCCCCCCTACCCCAGAGGAACAAAGGAATTAGGGGTATAAGTATTGGGATCCTGCTCCCAAGAAATTAGATCAGATCCTGCTGAAACAAGAAGAACCACTGCCAGAGGAGAAGGAACTGGGAAAGCTGTAGGAGGAGTACTGTCCCTGACCTGGGGGATTGGCCTGCAGTGGTTGCCTTGCTTCTGAAGGAGAGGAGAAAGACTACTAAAGACTTTGCTTCAACTTGTGCTTTAAAAAGATCTCCAAGGGCTTGAACTGAGCTTGCCCCCTGAACGAAGTCCCAGAACCAGTGGACTTCACCCCCAGCTCCCCAGAGTCTTTTGGAAGTGCCTGCTGCTGTTGTTGGGCCTTCTGAGGGACTGCGTGTCGCAAGGAGCTGGAAGCACGACGCAAGGAAGAGAAGCGTGCCGCCGTCGGAGCTGTTGCCATCGCATCTCGCAGAGAGTCTCGCCGCTGCAGCATCGCATCGAGCGGAAGCGTCTCGCATCATTCCGGAAGTGTCTTGCAACGCCGAAGAAGCGTGTCTCCATCCAAGCCATCGTAGCTGTCGCATTGCACCGCATCGAGAGGAGAGTTTCGCATCGAGGAGGAAGCGTGTCGCCATCGCAGCCATCGTATTTGTCGCATTGCACCGCATCCAAAAAAGCGCCGCGCATCCACGGAGAAGCGTGCCGCCGTCGGAGCCGCTGTTGCCGCATCTCGCAGAAGGGGTGTCGCCGCTGCAGCATCGCATTGAGCGGAAGCGTCTCGCAACGTCGGAGAAGAGTGCCGCTGCCAAGGCCGCTGTCGTCGCATCTCGCCAAAGGTGACGCCGCTGTAGCTGACGCATCGAGTCGAGCCTTCTCGCAACATCGGAGAAGCGTAACACATCTGGAAGATCCCGTCTTTATTTCTTTTGCACCAAGAACTTCAACGCATCTGCATCGCTGCAACACTTTCGTTGCCCTGCGTGTCGCATCTAAGGTACTTTAACTTAAAGTGTTGCATTTAAGAACTTAAGAGAAACTAAGCAATCTTCTACCAACTAAGCAACCGTATTGTGTATTTTTAATCGTTTAATGGTCTTGTGATAATCCTATATAAAGATTCCTTATTTTTAATATACATACCTGTGTGGTGTCCATTTGTAGTATTGTCACTTGGTTACTGTATGTGTTCACAAATGCTTAACCTATAACGCTCTGAGATAAGCCTTGTCTGCTCGCACCAAGCTACCTAGAGGGTGAGCAGGGGTTATTTTAGGAGTGTACCCCTTACCCTGACTAGAGGAAAGGTTCCCTGCTTGTCACAAGTACCTACCTGTGCCAACCAGTGAACCCGTATTCTAACAATATGTATGTATGCGTATGTCACAAATAACCTTCCCAATCTAAGAAAGGAAAGGCACCCGAAGACAGAAGAGAATCAACTTATGTTTTATTGAATCACCTGAAGAGTGCCATTTTGCAATGAGCTTATATACTCGCCATCAGCACTATCATAGACAAAATACTATTGTGTTCCTGTTATCATCATAAGTTAAACATTTGATATTCTACATATCACAGATAATTAATTATCTACTCAGGGTCATTCTGTTAATGCAAGCCAAATGTCAAGATCTCATGTAACATTTCAAGCACAGACCAAAAATTTTATGGGCCAGATGTGCAACCATTTCATATTGCGTGTCACTAATTGTGATTTTTTGCAACTCACAATTAGGGACTAGCAAAATGAAATGTACTAATGTGTCTCACACACATTTAGCGATTCCCAATGGGGTTGCAAATATCCTGACTCATCCCTATTCATGAGGTAGGTAGCAATTTGCAACCCATTGGGAATGGCCTGCACTCACATGGATGGTGGCCTGCTGGGGTCAGCAGACCACCATGCCTGTGATTGCTTTTAAATAAAGCAATTTCTTTTTCTGAAGTGTAGCCTTTTTTCTCAAATGAAAATAAGATGCATTTAAAAAGAAAAAAGAAAACTTTCCTTTTCATGTTGCATTCACAGAGGAGAAGATGTCCTTGGGGACCCCTTCCTGTTTGCAAATGGGTTAACACCTCCTTCACGGAGTTGGTAAAACATGAATGTTTTGCGACAGCATTCTGGTTGCAAAACATTCATACATGCCACTGTGACTCGCTATTAGGAAGGGATGCTCTAGAAACGCCCTTTTCTAATAGTGACTCGCAAACCCTATTTTGCGAGTCGTCTACAGGTTGCCGACTCGCACAATAGGGTTGGTACATGCTGACAGCCGTTTTAGCGGTCACAAATGGTCCGATTCTCCATTTATGACTGATAAAAACTGTTGTGCATCTGGCCCTTTATCACAGAACACTTTTACGTGACTAAAATGGGTAAATAAACTCAATTCATATTCTTCTAAGCTCAATAGCTAACACCCATGGGCGTAGGAAGTGTGGGGGACGCGGGGGATATATCCCCCCTGATTTTGGAGTAGGGGGCACACGGGGGACAAGGGTGGGGGGGACGAGGGGACAAAGGAATTTCCCCTCTCCCTTCTGTTATCACAGGGCCATTAGCACGCGAAAGCGCTACCTAATGGCCCTACACTTGACCTGCCTGGAGTCAGAGGCCACCCGCCCTCTGTCTTTTGTTATGCTGCAGGAAGGCTCAGCCGTTCTGGGAAGGGCAGAGAACGGAGAAAAATAAACGCTGTCTCTTTTCCTTCATGGCAAGGACCGTGTCCACTACTCCTGATCTGCCTCTGGCGGCTGCCCTCCTCTCTTTATTCCTCCATCTCTTTCTGTCTCTGTCTCGCTCCTGCTTACGTGCTGATTTCAAGAGGCAGCTCTTAAGGTACTCTCTCTTGCCTCTCCTTTTCTTTATTTGTTCCCCTGTGAAATTGATCCAAAAAAGGCTGAACACTTTGGCTGTAAATGTCCTCATTTTCTGACCGTTTTCTATTGAAAAGAAAAACCTCGGAATGGAGAGAAAAAATAGTTAGATACCTAAATAAAGCAATACAGAGTGGACAGCAGACAGGCCAGACTGTTATTTACACCCACACACATTAGCGCCACTTTACAGAGTTTGCCAGTGAAAGCGCTACTTTCTTTTTATCTTCTTTCTTTGAACAACATTGTTTTCCCAGGGTGGGTAAGTGCGCCATTCCTAAAGGGACTGCAATACCTGGTTGATGGGTAGAGTGGAAACGTTTAATATGATCGTTTTCAACTTTTTAATTATTTTAGCTTATAAAATGCGGCTCTGTGTTTGGGGATGTGGTCTTTTTTAAAACAAACTGCATACATTTTGAAAGGATATAAGCAATGCACATTGAAAGGGGTCCCTTCCTGGTCCTGTAGCCATGTCTTGAACTTTTCAGGTAAAATCACTTACTGATTTCTGAATAATGAGTTTAAAACCGTTAAGGTAACCATGTTTTTTTCTGATTACAGTTCACATGCTTTGCTTTTTCTTGCATTCTATATGAGTGTTTGCGTTTTTCCAGGGTGTTATTCATTTTTTTTCAGGCAGCATTTTACTGTTGTCTAGTGCATAATTTGAATTTAGTCGCAGCACAATTGAGTTGTGCTGAAGGCAGTGCGAGTTTCTCTCAATGGGGCAGTATGGTGTTCAGTGTGGGAGAGAATGTGGCACTCTGGCCAGAGCTGCTGAATTTGGAACTGGAGAACCATGTTCAGACCTTCATGACCAGTTCTCCATACCACCCTCCTGACAGAGCTTATTCCGATGCTACACCTTAGAAGGCCCGATAGACCTTAGAAGCCCAGGTGTCTTAGCACCCGCAGGTGGACCTGTCCACCACAATCCATACTGCACTTCACTTCCAGTCTTACGGGCAGGCATATGAAGAAGCACATCCTAGATCGACAGTGAATCTGTCACTGAGGTTGGCAATGTAGGATTTGCATGCACACCAAACTTAGGGGGTGATTATAATGGCAGTGGGACCGCCACGTCACCCCGTCGGTGGCGGTCCCACCGCCATTGGTGACTGCATCACAGCCCGCCATATTACAATGGCGGGTGGTTACCTGGCGGTCGGAAAGACCAACCACCACGCACCCGACGGGCTTCTTGGGCCCGCCGGTGTGGTGGAGGGGCTCGTGGTTCCTACAATGCTGGTGGTGCCTACCATGCACCGCAGCAGGGATTACGATGTCCCTTACCCGCCAGCTTATCAATGGCGGTTCACCTGCCATGGAAATGCTGGCGAAAGGGACATTGGGGGCCCGTAGCAGGCCCCTTTACCCCTGGCCCTCAGACATGGGTCCTGGGGGGCATCAATGATGCCCCACAACATATCACTGCACCATGTGGCAGGCACCGATATATTTAACATGTTCCTTTTTTTTTACTTTGCGGCGGATGATTTAGCCAGCAGTACCTGCTGCAATGTAAAAGATAGGCACTGCGAACACCGTAGTGGCAGTCGCATTGTAATGCCTATCGTGGGGCCTCCACCTTGAAGGCCAGCGGTCCCATTCCCCGATTCGATGGCGGTGGTACTGAAGTCCGCCTGCCATCATAGTCAGCCCCTAAATTTGCATTTTATGAATATGATTCAGCGGGAAATAAATTGATGTTTGCAATTTAATTGACTTTGGTTGGCCTCTTATCTATGAGATTTCCCTGTTGAATGTGCCTTTACATTATACATTTTTGGTTGTATGAATTGATTGCATACTACACTCTCCTACAGGTATTAATTTGAGTGTCATTAGGAGTGTCTGGGACCAATTGTTTTCTTAGGAATTGTTTTCTTTACTAACCTTTGCAAAGGGCCCTAAACTTCACAGCAACACAAGTCACATTTCTTTTAGTAATTTGGGATCCGTTTGAGCTACAAAATTGTTTTGGAGGAAATCGTTAGATTATGCAGCAGATGATGTATTATGTAGCAAATATGATACAGCCATAGTTAAGTGGAAAACATTTTTCCACTTAATTTTGCCCCAACATTGTAGTTGATCAATTTGTAAGTTCCCCAAACCCAAAAGTCGAGTTTGGGCACAATTTGCAATTTAAAAGCAGCCCTATAACACAGGGCTACTTTTAAACTGACCTCAGGCTTCAGCAGTGCACACATGCGAGCGCAGAAAGGGCTGCTGGCCTCTAAACTGCCATGCCTTATTATATTCTAGGGACTTAAAAGTAGTTCTAATCCCCCTGCCCTATTATGTACTAGGGACTTATAGGAGAGGTCATGCCAATCATAGGGGTACCCTAACCCATAGTACGCCCTAGTGTATGTAGGTGTTTTCACTGTATTTTTAAGTGCCTCTTTCAAAATAGCACTGGCTGTTTAGGCAGAGGCCAGGGTCAGTCAGTCAGGTACCACCAGTACCAGTCAGCAAAAAGTTGGGGAGTGCCCAGGGCGGATTTGCAACACTAGAGAAACACAAACTCAGAATGTAAAACATAACACCATGGTTGGGGGGTTCTCTTCAATAATCAGAATTGATTTCTATCCTAATGAACCCATTTTCCAACATTAGGATAGGGAAAGACTGGGGAAAAATCATAACGTTCTAATCTATACATTGAAGTTTTTATGCAGCTCTTTGATGACGGTTAATAGCTCACTGGTCAGGATTTTAACTTATAAACTTCAAATACCAAAAGAATATCTCAGACAAAAGCAGTAACTCACTGACCTATTGAATTAAAACTTTCACTAGACAAGCCTTCGATCTCTCTCAAAAAAAGAACATTAATCACCAAAGTTATCTTCACATTTTTATTGTTGCCTGAAAATTGCTGGAGACCAGGAATGCAGCAGCAGGTACTTTTCAAACCCTAATGCACTTGCAAACACGACGCCCCCACCCTAAGTCAGCGGCCTTTGTTTGCTTTGTGCATTAAGATGCAAGATTCATATATATGTTTTTTTTTAAACATTTGGTCTCATTACTATATGAATGTAAATAACAATAAAGCATACATGCAAACTGCGACTACATGCCTGCTTTTCTCAATATTTCACTTCGAAAGTATGCGATTGTATTTGTTTAACGGGCGGTGATTTGTATAGGGTCACTGGAAAGTGCACAAGGTTGTCCCTGTCCCCCCCAGAATTTTAGTGTCTCCTACGCCCCTGCTAACACCCATGAAATGCACTCTAATTTTCAATTTGAAAACCCGAGCTTTTATCATTTAGTAAAGTATGCCCCAAAGATAAAAACACGTTCAATGTAGTCCATAATTGTAACAAGAATCTCGTTGCTAGAAAAGCTCATAAACTGTGCTGAAGACTGTTGAAATGCATAAAACAAAACGGCTAATTGTAGCAGTCTGTGAGCCATATAATGCACGGCTGATTGCAAACATCTCCCTTAAGTTCCTTCATATTCAGTGACCAGGTTCATGTATAATCACCTGGGCATGGTGCTTCATTTGTAAAAAACATAAGTGCCAGGGCCCTTGGCAGGAGGCCGCAGAAGCTCGCACTACCCATAGCACCTGCGAACGTTGCAAATGACCTACAGAACTACTATCCATTACACTGCTAGACCTGAGGCAATTCAGGCTGTTAGAGGCCCCAGAAGCTGAAAGAACGGTATGGGCAACATGCATTAGTTCTTTTCAATTATTAAACAACTGTTGGCCTACTCATTTTCAAATTACACAGACAGCTAGCAGCTGTTACAAGAGCCGATGTTGACAATTAAGTGCCGGTGCCGAGCACCGTAAACCACCGGCTCAAATTATGCACTGAGGACGGACGACATCAATCATGTTTTGGCCAATCATATCGCGCCAGATTTGAGATCAGGTATTACTGGGCAGTCTTACCTGTACTAACATTCAAAAGATGGGTGAGAGATCCATTTCAGCAGCCATTAATGACTACATTGCTATTAAAGCAAAGAAGGTAAAGTAAGATGGTGATTTTAGCACCATTGCTGTTCAGAAGTTTGAAGCATCATACAATGGCACAATGAGTTAATAGGCCGGATTCAGGGCATAGGGGTGTAACATGTAGGTTACACCAGGTTACATGCCGGTTCTGGTGGCTCAGTAGACTAATGAGTCCACTGCAGGGACCTGTGTTCAACCTAATGGTCACAGGTTCAAATCCCAGCGGGTTCATTCAGCCTTTTATCCATCTAAGGTTAATAAAACGAGTACCATTGAGTTGGGTAACAATAAACATCTGTTATTCAAAGCCAAGATGCCCTTCTGGGTGATTGCACAGTTGACAAATACACGTTATGGATGTCATGGATTTGTGCTTTATGGGAAATAGCTCACTGTGTTGTAAACATTTTGGGTACATCCTGTTGTTGTTTGCAAGTCTCAAGTTTCAATCTTGGTAAAATAACTGAAAGAATATTATGGCCACTTCAAACAGCTCAAGGTAGCTTTCAAAGCATGAGTGTGAAACCTTTCAGCATTAGACTAAATCTTTTTCAAAGCACTAGAGTGACATTTTTCAGCATTGAACTAAATCTTCATCTGATGATGATCAGCGGTTCCGATAGGTAGCCAGTACAAAACAAATATTTTTATGGGCCAAAACTTTTTATTATCATTTGTATTGTTCTTTTCTCAGAGTACAAACTTTAGACAGATACATCTGACTTTCTGGAAGAGCATGCAGCTTACCAAAGTCTAAACTTAAAGTTTCAGATCTCACCTTATCTCTTGCCAACTTGTGGAATAACATACAGAGAGTAATGTACTTTTCCCAGAAAGCCGGTAAACTCTCATCCATCCCAGACTGACGTAGAGCCTCGAGAGACCTCGGCAGAAAAAGCTTGATGTAAGTTTCTAAGTCAGAAGGTAAAAACTTTGACCAAGGTCTACCACGAGTGTTAGCCGCGCTGGGCTTTATATCTGTCAGCCTGAAACTTTGACTTTGTCCCGGTCTAGCATGACCCGAGGTCCTAATAGGCGCTATAGGTTTCCATGTGCTAAATAGTGCTAAATGTTTGAAAAATCATATTTCCGGTTCCCTACGTTGGATTCTTTTCATTTTGGTGTAATTTTAAAGGTGAAAAATTTCCTATTTTTATAAATTAGGGTTGGATTTTTATTGTGTGTTGTGTCTGAATTATTTACTGAATTGGTGTTTTTCAATGCTTTACCTGTCTCTGAAGTTAAGCCTGCCTGATCCAAGCCAAGGTCCCAGACTAGTGTTAGCGGCATTATTGCAAGTGGTAGATGCATATTACCACCACTAATAATCCACTTTTCAACACATACAAAATAATGATGGATGAAATGCTTGACCTTATTTCAGCCACCGATAATTACTCAGGCCACATTCCAATCCATCTTTGGCTGGGTCTGAATTGGGGTGGCACAGTGAGCTAAAAAACGATGGAGGATTCAACCCAGATCTGTGACAGGGAGTGAGTGTCTGAAAAGTGTCAGTGCTCCGTCCATCATCTCCTTGTGTTTGCTTTGTTTTCCCTAAGTTGGCAGGGTATGCCCAGAAATGGGGCCCTTGCTCACTTTGCCACTGGATTCAAGCTAGCCTGGCTGATGAGGGGTGTTATCCCGAAACCGGTCCCAGGATGTTTGTTTCCATTCCAGGGAAGACCTGGCTTAGCAGTTTGAGCTGGACTATTCCCATAAGGAATTAGGTCAAGACTGATTTGCAAATGGCTGGGTCTGAACTGGGGTGGCGCAGTAAGCTAAAAAATGATGATGGATTCAACCCAGACCTGTGACTGAGGGTGAGTGTCTAAAAAGTTTCAGCACTCTGTCCATCATCTCCTTGTGTTTGCTTTACTCATAAAGCAGGCCAATCATTGTGTATTATTTTCACCAATGTTTAATTGAATCCTTTAACATGGAGCTGTCATTTTGTTCCTAATCAGAGTGCCTAACAACTGTAAAATCATATGAAGCTGTTTTAAAACGTCTCGATTCAACTATTGGCTGTATTATACCTGAAAGACTGCCACACTCTTCAAAAAGGATTTCCAAATAGTCAGGTGTCTAACCACACCTTGTACTACTTCTACTATGTATGAAATTATGTGACAAACATATGGATTGGTTTAGTAGTAAAATAGAGAAAATGACAACCACGCACACATTGTTCAATTCTGAAGAGTATCCGAATTTGGATAGGCTGGATCCACCTCTTGTGTTTTCTTTCTCTATATAACTCAAGAAACTCAAGTCCCTAAAAGCTGGTTACCTACAGACCTATTTTCCATAAACACCTTATAGCTTTTGCACCTTTTCAATCTAACATAGATGCTTCTCTCATTGCTGATATTTGTCCATCCACTTGGAAGCAGGATATGGAGAAACTAATCTTGAAAAGCCTGATGTGGGTCAATTCTTCCAACTGCTGTCTGATGTCACTTTTTGTTTTGCTGCCAAAATTACTGAGCCCTTTGCTAATCAATATCTATCCCTCTTCAGTGAACAAAATATGTTTCTGGATGTGTTGGGACAGGCTTATATCCTCTTTAAGACATAGAATCTATTTTCATCTAAGCTTTGGATGACTGATGCATTTGCTGTGACTGTTGTGACACAGCAACATTTGTTTTGTTTGACCTTTCTGTCACATTTAAAACCCAACTTTCTTGCTAGTTAAAGTTAAATGAGGGGATGGTGGGAGTCAAGTCAATTACTTGGCAGTACTCTACCAGACTACTGTCTCACGTTTCAGTCTAGTTCCAGCCATAACGCTGTGGTGTCCTTAAAGGCTTTGAATTAGGCCCAAAGCTTTTTAACGTAAATGTAGTCCTCTATCCAAAATATTAAGCTTTTTTTTAATCTTATTATATTGTTCACAAGCTGACATGTTACTCATGGCCAGAATGGCTTAAGATTCTTCCATTACTCAAGTCTTCTTCCATGGTTGCCCGGCCACGGATGCTAAATTGCTGCAATCCAATGGTCTAAATCTCAACTCAAATAAAATAGAGGATCTTTTGGTTGTGAGACCTAGCACCCACAGTTTTAGTTATGATGGCCTTCCAATATGAGAGAGGACCCTGGTGGGAACTAGGTTCCATTTTAGATAAGAATTATAAGACACTGGGTTGTTAGTTTAGAGAGGTGAAAGCCCCACTCGGGCAACAACCACGCTCCATGTCAGAGTGAACAACAGAAAACCACTAAATTAACCTGTGATTACCCCTCCAGTAGCTTACCACACATCAGTCATGCTTAAATTAGAGGCAATGAGTAAAGCATTTATGGTGCACAGAAACACTTATAAAATGAAAGCACCACACAAGAAAAATACCAAACCAATGTAGGGAAATAGAGTACATTTAATAAATAAAATGTTGTGTCTCTGTAGCTCACAGAGGTGGTCAGCTAACTGACCCTTGGAGTCCCTCTGGATAGCCTGAGATCAAGGCAAGCAGGTTCAATCTTTCTTCTCCAGACATCAAGGCAGTCCTTCCAGCAGTAGAAAGGCAGAATCTTCCACAGGTTCAAGAGAGTTCCAATGAGTGAGTCGAAATGCCCTATTTAGATCCCTGGTGGCAGCGTTTATGTGGTGGAATCCCCTGATGTTCCCCAAAACTGGTTCTAGTCATTTCTTTCCCTTCCCCTGGCTCCAATATGTCTAAAGCAGGGTTCTCTAAAGTCGCCCTGGAGAGCCGGATCCATGCCAGATTTCTAAGATAACTAAGTTTATCTAAATGGGCATATGCTAAAAATCCGGCCCCCAGTACCGACATTGGAGAAATCTGGTCTATGGTGACAGAAGGCAGGGCAGGCCTGGTGTCCGGTTCCTTGGCGTGTGCTGCAGTTAGGGTCCTGAAATATAATCAGGGCAGGTAACGCCTCTCTCAAGCCATCCTGTCAGGGAAACCCTCTCCCCTCACACCTAGCTTTCATATACTTCTCTATATGCAACCTCAACAGCACAGCCAATCACATTCATATGACCCAGTGGTATTTTCAAAATAGGAAATAGCCGATACAACGCGGCTGTAGCCACGCAGTTTCTTTACCACACATGCATAACAACGCATGTACTGTTGCTAGAAATAGTCATTACCTGGCATTTTTTTACAACGCTGTTTACGTAGTAATGGCTATGCGAGTAACTGATGTGCTATCATTGGTAAAGGTGCTGGCGCGGTGGCGTCATCGGGGTAAATGAAGAGCCTTCTGCTTCCTCTTGCTGATCTGTGCCATGGTTCGCATAAGAAGAGGAGCCTTGTCTACCGAGGTAAGGGGGTTTGGGCATCGATTCAGGGCTTTAGATGGGGGGGGTTATCTAATAAGTACCTGGGGGGCACTTTTAGGGCTCAGGGCAGGGGTCGGGTATTTCTGAAAAGGGCTCAGGGAGGGAAGGCGTTCAGGGGTCTAGTGTTAGGCCTGAGGGCAGGGGTCAGGTAATTACTAAAAAGGACTCGGGGAGGGCGGATTGTGCTGGGGTTTAGTCTTAGGGCAGGGATTGGGTATTTTTTTTAAAGGGGTGCGGGGGCATGCTGGGATATACCTTTAGGGCTCAGGAAAGGGTTAGGGTATTTTAACAAGGGCTGAGGGCTGGGGGCGGAGTGGGACAACGGGGACCAGTATACGAGTGGGGGCAGAGAAAAACATTATCATGTGAATGTCTTTACCATACATGCCTTTAGAAATAAAATTGTTGTAAACGCATGTGTGCTAAAGTTATATTCATTAAAAAAAAGCGTGGTAAAGGTTACGCGTGGTACAGGTATTCACGTTGTAACGCATGCGTGGTAAAGGGGAGAGGAGTTGGCCTAATGGCTAGGGTGCTCGACCTCGGAACTGGGTTCGAGTCTCGGTAATGATGCTCAACATCCTGTGATTCTGGGCAAATCACTTAATCTCCCCGTGCCTAACAAAGAATGAATGTGTGTCTTAATGTAACGTAACTGGTGCTTTGTAAAGCGCTCTGATACCTGATTGGATTTGGGTCAAGTTCGCGCTATATAAAACTCTGCAAAAAAAAAAAAAGGCATGCGTTGCAAAGGAATGCATTGCACCGTCATATAACCTTTAAAAATCATGGTTTAAAATCTGAATTCATCATTAAAGAGGATTTTAAATTACAATTAATTTCAGTGTAACCTGTGACTTCCTATCTGCTCCCAATCTGAAGTTAGCACCTATTGTACATAATAAGGCAACCCAGTGATAGTCTCTGAGAGAAATAGGCCGTACAACAGTGAAAAACAACTTTAAGAGTTTCTCACTTTCAAGACATGTAAAATGTAAACATACATGTCATAATTTAAAATACCATTCACCCTGCCCATGAGACTTTAGGGCCTACCTGAGGACTGACTTATAAGTATTAACAAGCATTGGTAAATGCACTAGGTATCACCTCTATGAATAATAATAAACAGTTTTTTGTTGTAAGTTGTAGCTTGCTAAGTAGTTGTACAATATAAGTTAGAGAGAGTCTGTTAAAGTGTTACGACTTGTTTATGTACAAAAAGGCATTACATTGTGCTGTTACTAGTGGTATAGTGCGGGTAAGTAATAGAAAATGTTTGAATAATGAATGAATGAAAAAGGGAAATTATAGAATTAATTGATGTTAAAGCAATATTATGTGTTTAAAGAAGTTCTGACAACTTTTAGGCCTGGTGCCACTGTACCTGCTGCACCATTCAAATCATGCCCCTAGTGCATGCAAGATAACTGCCTTTTTAGTAGCAAAATAAAGCAATATTTGGTGTTTAGAGGAGTTATGACAGCATTTGGCCTCGGTGACACTGCACCTGCTGCACCATTTAAACCACAACACCAGTGCCTGTAAGGTAACTGCACTTGTGACTCTCTGTTTAGTAGTAAATATTGCAATATTTGGTATTTAGAGGGGTTCCTAGAGCTTTGGGCCCCGGTGTCACTGTACCTGCTGCACCATTGAAATCATGAGCCTAGTGCCTGCAAAGTAAATGCACTTGTGACTTCTAATTTAGTAGTTAAACATAGCAATATCTGGTGTTTAGAGGAGTTCTGACAAGTTTTGGCCGGGTACCACTGCACCTGCAGCACCATTGAAATGAAGGCCCTAGTGCTTGCTAGATAACTGCGCTTGTGACTGCCTGTTTAGTAGTAAACTTTAGCAATATTCTGCGTTTAGTGGGGTCCCTAGACCTTTTGTCCCTGGTTCCACTGCACCTACTGCACCATTCATATCAAGTCCAGTTAAACAGAAAGATACCTGCAGTTGGGCCTGTCTGTACTGGAGTTAAATAAAGCAATAGTAGGTGTTTAGAGGAGTTCAAAAAGCATTTGGACCTGGTTTTTTCTGTGAATTTCTAAGGATTTTTAAATGCTAATTTCTAACTATAACGTGCCTGAAACCTATGGTTTATTCAGTTAATTTCAAAGGTTTTTTAAATGTCAATTTCTAACTGTAACATAGCAGTCTTATTTTCAGAGAGGTGGAGAAAGGTGAGCGTGGCCTCCAAACACTTTTTAGCAATCCCACTGTGTGGGATTTACTGGAGGTACTGGAGGGGTAGTTAGCCCACAACGTCAACCTTGGGGGCCAACTACCCCTTTTATTACTTTCAGTAAGTCCCACACAGCAAGATTGCTAACTTGTTATATCAGGCCCCGCCCCCTCCCTTTACCTCTCTGCACATGTGCCCCCTGGTGCGTTGTAACTTAGGGGTTAAGTACCCTTGAATCCTGAGGGTCTCTGGGGGCCAACTAGCCCACCAGGTACCTCCATTAAGCATGTTCCGAGGCCACGCCCCTTTTTACACCACGCTGCAAACGTGGCTTCTAGCGCACTGCTGCAGTGCGTCAGAAGCTGCGTTTGCAGCGTGGTGTAAAAGGTGTGGTGTATATCTATCTATCTATCTATCTATCTATCTATCTATCTATCTATCTATCTATCTATCTATCTATCTATCTATCTATCTATCTAGATAGATAGATAGATAGATAGATAGATAGATAGATAGATAGATAGATAGATAGATAGATAGATAGATAGATAGATAGATAGATAGATAGATAGATAGATAGATAGATAGATAGATAGATAGATAGATAGATAGATAGATAGATAGATAGATAGATATATTTCACAAGTTCCTTCCAAAGAAAGGAGATTGGGTCGCACTCATGAAGGATTTAAAATAATCCTTTTTAATTCATTATTTCTTTTCACAGGGTGAAAGCCAAATTGACGCGTTTCGGTCTACACAGAGGGTCTGATTCCGATTTCGCTCGGAAGGGCTCCGAATGCGATCTGGCCGGGAAAAGTACGAGCCATACGCATGTTTACCGACCGACTCGTACAGCTTTACGAGTGAGTAAGTACGATGCGAGAAACGCAAAATCGCCAACCGCCTCGTTTCCCGGTCCGACCCGCTCTGTACGTCTCGTCCGTAAGCAAACAGTGGCATGCAATGGAGGCGATTTCCGACCGAGCCAGTACGATGCACAATTCGGACAACCGGATCGAGTCAGACCCTCTAACACGTAAACGCACCGGGAGGCAGACTTAGGGGGTCCGAGTCGAACCCCCTTCACCTGTAGCCTTACGAATCGGTCACAGGGGGAGACCCAAGGGTCCCCCTGACACATGCATGTACGGTGCGGATGGCACGAACGCGTACACACTACAGGGGGCGCCCTTGTTCGAAACATACCCATTCAGTCAATGGCAGCCCATGTATGCGTCGTACGACCGGCTCCCATTGACTTCAATGGGAGTCCGAATGAGCCGAGTCGGTCAGCATACGGCTGCATCGTACTCGTTCGGTCGGACTCCCGGGGCACGGCTCGGTTGAAAAACCCTCCGGATCCGACTCGAACGGAGGGCTTTCCCACCGAGATCGGAATCGGCCCCAGAGACTATGGTCACGATAATATATATTGAGGCCTGGCCCCAGGGGATGGGGTCAGCGGGCCGAATTGGCCTGGGGAGGGGGGCCTCAATAAAAAAAGAAATATATGTAAAGGCCTGGCCCTGGGGGATAGGTTCCTAGGGGCTTTACACAACTAAGTAATAAAAAGCAAGTGTTAAAAGCTGTCTGCCTTTTCCGTGAGAAGAGATCCTATTTTGACAGTGAATGGGGCTTAAACTGTGTGAACAGCTTCAGTAGAAGTATAGTAAATGTGTGAAGCCAGGGGAAGTTAATAAACAAAAAATTCCACACAAAAGGTAATGAACACAGTAATTCAGCTATGGAAACTGATAAGAGCTGTAGGAGAGTAGGATCTGCTACACATGTATACCCCCACTTTTTGCTGGTGTTTCACTGTTTTTCGACTTTAGTCTGGCTGGGACCCGGCTATTCAGGGCCCCAGCCTAGCTGCTTCGTCTCTAAATTGATTGCATGTACTTTAGGCACACCACAGATTGGATCCTGAGGTACCCTTGTGAGTCCCTAGTATATGGTACACTATGTACCCAGGGCATAGGTACTATGGTGCTTCCGTGGGTGCTAGCCCTAGAACCACTAGGATAGCTTTCAATAAAGGTTGTCTTTAACCTATAACCCATAAGGGTTTGTTGGACTGGTACAGGGTGCCAACTATAACTAGTTGACAGCATATACCAGGCCAACTTCTCACAAGAGATATATTAAACACAAGAGATTTCAGCAGAACATCACAAGCGCTGTGCAGGCGAATCCTAAACAGGAAGGTTTATACCTGGAAGGGATATTTTACCATGTCAATATGCCAGTTCAAAACTGCACCACCGTCTGTAGTGGCAGGTTTGAAACATGTTTTAAGGAGCTACATTTAGTGGGTGGCACTATGACTGCTGCTGCACAATAGTAGCTTTTAATTTGCTTTCCCTGGTTACAGGTGGTACAATTAACAAGGGACTTACAAGTAAATTAAATGTGCCAATGAGATGCAAGTCAATTTTACCATGTTTAAGGAGAGAGTGCAAGCACTTTAGCACTGGCTAGCAGAGGTAAAGCGCACAGAGTCCTAAAAGCCAATGAAAACTGCTTCAGCAAGCAAAGGCAAACATCTGGGGTGACCCTGCAGAGATGGCCAGGTCCAACAAGGATCTTTCTTTTAAAACCCAACTTGTTTCAAAGCCTTACACACATTTTTTCAGTTACTTCCAGATCATATTTCCTAACTGTGAACAACCTACACTGGCAGGATCACATACGGGCTAGTGGGGCATGACAACTGTAGTAAACCAGTAGTTTTCCTAACCCACCAAACTTGAGGATCGTCTGCCGCATTATAAGATGAGGAAAACACAACTGTTTCTCAAGTAACGTCCAGCTCGCTCCCCTATGGGAAACCTTCACTGGAAGCCCCTTTACTGGATGATCATCCACTTCATGACATTCACAAGCCTATCCTGTTTATGCCATGCCTTCTCATACTTTATTATTGTGTCCACAATGGACTTGACAGACACAGTGGTGGTGAACAGTAAAATAAAACAATGGTCTCCAAGCTCAGAAAGAAAGCTGCCCGTTTTTCAGGACCACTGATTTCTAGGTCTTATTAGCCTCGTAATGTTAAAAAACTCAATTTAAAAATCTATACTGTTGACCTGACACCATTAGGGTGGTTTTCCTCCAACCTTTTGCCTACCTCCCTCCCTCCTTTTTCTGTACTTGTTTTTGCTGGCTTTAGGACTCTGCACACTTTACCACAGCTAATCAGTGCTAAAGTTAATGTGCTCTCTCTCCTAGACATGGTAACATTGGCTTATACCCAATTTGCATATTTAATTTGCTTACAAGTCCCTAGTAAAGTGCACTACATGTGCCCAGGGCCTGTAAATTAAATGCTACTATTGGGCCTGCAGCACTGATTGTGCCACCAACATATGTAGTTCCTTAACCATGTCTCAGGCCTGTCACTGCAGTGCCTATGTGAGTGCAGGTTGCTGCCACTTTGACTTACATTGAAAACGAATTGCCAAACCTTAAACTTCCCTTGTATTACAAATAAGTCACTCCTAATAAAGGCTGTTGGTAACCTCAAAGAGCAGGACGCTATGTGAGGAAAAGGCAGGACATGTACATGTCCTGGTAGTGACAATTAGCTACATTTGTCCCGAGTAGCTACACATCTACCACTTGATGAATGAACAGCGCCTGCACTGGATCACACTCCCAGAGAACAAATCACGTCAGCAGAACCTTTGTCTCTAGTGCTGCAAAGCTGACATGAAACCCATTGCTGAAGCCATGACTCAGCAATGAAAAACAGCTACATTTAATCTTGTTGACTTGGTTATAGTGGTGCTTTACCATTGCCTAAACACAAAAATAGGGTTCAACGTTGTGGTGGTGTCAGTTATGGACTTCTTCACTCAAAGAAAGTGTGCTCTGCCTGGACTCTGCAGTAGAAGGAGTCGGGCTTCATCTCATTATTTAATCCATCTTTAATTGGGATGTACGGAAGAAGCAGCCGGCAGAGAGAGTAGATGCCACTCTTTCATCAGCTGTCAGGGTAGCCAGACCATTAATGTCTATTTATTAAACAGAAATTATCACTGTGTGCACACAAACGTTGGCTGCTGTGCATGCCTCTGCAATGTGCAGCTGGTTGTCAACATTCATGATCATGTTTTTATTCATGTGTATTGTGAAACTCTTTTTCATGTTCTTAAGTGTGGCCAGTACTGCTTCTCAAAATATTTTCCAACTTTCTCAGCTTTCAGAGTGCGTGAGCTCAGACTTGCAGCGAATGAATGCATCTTGGCCCAGTGCCAGCCCCCTTATCAGCATCCCAGCCCTCCCATCCCATTGATCACACACAGAAGAGCTTCCACCATGGTCTAGCATCAGCCTCTAACTGCTTACTTTCCCTCCACCAATGATGTTATCCCATCACCTGTTTTTTAATCAAGCGGGTATATTTCATGGGAAATCAGCAAGACCAGAATAGAAAAGCTTTCAGAAGAAAGAGAGGAGTGTAAAATTCTTACTGCTTGGGAAACACGCTTCTTCTTCATCATTTGGGAAATCACTAGACTACATGTGCTTTTTAAATGAGGAGCAGAAGGACTGACCTTTAATGGTCGAGCTTACTATATAAAAAATTGCAAAACAGAAAAGGGGGGAGGGGGCTCCAGTGTTTCACGCCGTGAGCAAATGTCCTGTACTTTTGCATGCACACAAAATGAATGGCCTGCTCAGCACACTTAAAAAGAGGAAAATGCATCTAAAGATTGTTTTTGTGCTGTAAGGTGTCTCTGCTTGCACATCACTGATGACATCATCCAGTGACTGTGTGTTTCTTTAACGTTTAAATATGTATTATATATATCCCAAGGTGAATTGAAGAATGAGTGGGTGTATAAGTGTCTGGATGGAGTATTTAGTAGGATATTGACTGACTAAGTGAGTGATTACATGTGTCTTACTGAATGCATGGGTTAGTGACTAAACTGTGTGAATGTCTGTATCAGTCTGTCTGTTGTTGTATAAGCTGCTGCAAGGATTGGTAAGTAGCTACATGAGTGTCTATCTGGGTTATCGGTTGGTTGCCTGAGTATTTGTATGGGTGCCTGAGTGTGTATGTGGGTGGGTGGGAGGTGTGTGACTCTGTGCATAGATGTTTGAGTGGTTGATTCATTGGGTGTATGGGTTCAAGAATGCATGTGGAAACAGCTGTATGGGTGGGTGAGTGTGGGTATGGGTGTGTTGGTGAGTAAATGGATGTCTCAGTGGTACATGTCCAAGTAACTACATATGTAAAAGGCAGTGTATGTGAGAGTTGGAGTGTATAAATGACTATTTGTGAGAGTCGGTGATTGTGAGAGTGGCTGTATGGATGAGTGTGCACTTGTATAAGTGATTGTATAAGAGAGCAGGTTTGCATTTGTTTCAGTTTGCATAAGTGATGGGGTGTGTGTATAACTGTATAGGTGAGTAAATGGAAGTGTGATTGATTCTTTGCATGACTGACTAGGTGTGCGAGTAACTCTGGATGAGTGGTGGTGTGAGTGTCTGTATAGGTGTATGAGTGCATATGATAGTGTTGTATTGATGAGTGACTGCATGTATTAGTGATTGTATGGGTGAATGAGTGGATGTGTGTGTAGACCTAGGAATCAGTGAGTGCGTATGTAGTAACTGGTATTGGTGTGTTGATGGTTTCGAAAATGGTAGTCTGTGTTTTACAGTGGGTGTATCAAAGATTATATTAGGGTGTGAGAAGGTGCATCAGATTTTCACATGGATGATGTCATCAGTGATGTCATTTGAGATGTCATCAGTGATGTCACTGACCATGTCATGAATGATGTAATATATGACGTCATCAGCAGTGCATTGTGGGGGCGCGAGTTATAGTTAGCTGGACTAACTGTAACGGCAGAATTTCTATGGTTTTGTATGAGTTAAATGTCCAACTAACTATAACGTCCTATGGTTTTTTCAGTAAATTTCTAAGGATTTTTAAATGCTAATTTCTAACTATAACGTGCCTGAAACCTATGTTTTTTTCAGTGAATTTCAATGTTTTTTTAAATGCTAATTTCTAACTACAAGTCCCTGAAACCTATGGTTTTTTCAGTGAATTTCAAAGGTTTTTTAAATGTCAATTTCTAACTATTACATAGCAGTCTTATTTTCAGAGAGGTGGAGAAAGGTGAGCGTGGCCTCCAAGCGCTTTTTAGCAATCCCACTGTGTGGGATTTACTGGAGGTAATAGGAGGGGTAGTTAGCCCCCAACGTCATCAACCTTGGGGGCCAACTACCCCTTTTATTACTTCCAGTAAGTCCCACACAGCAAGATTGCTAACTTGTTATATCAGGCCCTGCCCCCTCCCTTTACCTCTCTGCACACGTGCCCCCTGGTGTGTTGTAAGTTAGGGGTTAAGTACCCTTGAATCCTGAGGGTCTCTGGGGGCCAAGTAGCCCACCAGGTACCTCCATTAAGCTTGTTCCGAGGCTACGCCCCTTTTTACACCACGCTGCAAACGTGGCTTCTGGCGCAGCTGTGTTTGCAGCTTGGTGTAAAAGGCGTGGTGCATATCTATCTATCTATCTATCTATCTATCTATCTATCTATCTATCTATCTATCTATCTATCTATCTATCTATCTATCTATCTATCTATCTATCTATCTATCTATCTATCTATCTATCTATCTATCTATCTATCTAGATAGATAATTGATAGATAGATAGATAGATAGATAGATAGATAGATAGATAGATAGATAGATAGATAGATAGATAGATAGATAGATAGATAGATAGATAGATAGATAGATAGATAGATAGATAGATAGATAGATAGATAGATAGATAGATAGATAGATAGATAGATAGATAGATAGATAGATAGATAGATAGATAGATAGATAGATAGATAGATAGATTTCACAAGTTCCTTCCAAAGAAAGGAGATTGGGTCGCACTCATGAAGGATTTAAAATAATCCTTTTTATTTCCTTATTTCTTTTCACAGGGTGAAAGCCAAATTGACGCGTTTCGGTCTACACAGAGGGGCTTATTCCGATTTCGCTCGGAAGGGCTCCGAATGCGATCTGGCCGGGAAAAGTACTAGCCATACGCATGTTTACCAACCGACTCGTACAGCTTTACGACTGAGTAAGTACGATGCGAGAAATGCAAAATCGCCGACCGACTCGTTTCCCGGTCCGACCCGCTCCGTACGTCTCGTCCGTAAGCTCCTGGTTGGGGGGGGATAGTTTTCAGAGTGGTGGAGAAAAGGAGCATAGCTTACTATTACATCTCAGCTATCCTGTTGTATGGGACTCACTGGAGCGAATAGGAGGGGTAGTTGACCCCAGGACAGAGTAGCTCATCCCCCAAGATTCAAATCAGGCCCTCTATTCCTAAAGTCAACATTGTTCCAGAGCTACAACACTAATTAGCAGGAAGTTCCCTCTGGGGCCGACTGGCCCAAAATCACTCTTACTTGCAGCCCTTGACCTGTGGCCAAAAGTCAATGATATGGTTGTCTTAAATTGTCAGGATAGTGACCATAATGCACTGATCCTGAGGCTGTCCGGTATTCCAACCCAGCACTCTCAGACTAACTTAGTGACAGCCCCTGTTGTCACCACTAATAATAATTAGAGAATTAAATGGCCCCAAGTAGTTGCTGATGAGAAGTTGATCCGTAGCATTTATGCAGAGATGGCCCAAACTCTATCTGTATTGGGAAATCTTAACCCAAATTATGTAAGCATTATGCTTAGCTTCCACCATTTATCAAATAGATTAAAGCCCTATTTCAGTAGACAGTGCAAAATATATATGAATAACCAAAATGCTGCTCTATGGTACACTGAGGAATGCAGGCAAGCCAGAATAGAGCTAACTGAGGCCATAAAGAAGGGAATTAGGAGCGACATAATAAAAAGAAGAAGAGACTACAAGAAGACACAGGATGAAGCAAAAAGGAATTGGCAGGTAGAGAACTGGTGCACCAGGGGCATGGCCAAGATGGCGGAGAGAGTGGTCGCACTGTTCTGAGCTCCGTTCCGGCCCGCCGAAAAAATCCTGCCATCACCTTCCCCTGACTGAGTGAGCCCGATGAAATAGGCAGCAGACGTCTCCCTGCACTAGCTCCTGCACACGCCGGCGTTAACGGATGATCGACAAGGCTGTATGGGCCTCAAATCCTAGAGGTGAGCTGCTGGGCCTACGGGGCCTGAGACCTAGCTAGGAGATGCATCGGCCTGGCGGAGACTGTTGATCACTCGGCCCGCACATGCACCCAGGCCATTGACGGTACCCGGGGGAATGAGACGGCCCTCGCTCCTGCTTGAAACCTACAAAAGGGCCGAGCTGATCCGCCCGTGATCCGCTGTCGTGGTACACGGTACCAGAGGCGACACTGCTATGGAACACCGCGCATCCACAGGTATGTTGAATTATACGGCTCTCGGCCATGACGAATCATTACAGAGCGGGGGAGCCACCCCGGGTTGCTGTGAGACTGGAGATGCCTGGCATTTAGATTGGAGCCGTAACGGCACAGCGAGGAGTGCTGATCACTTGGCCCGCCCATGCACACAGGCCATTGATGGTGCCCGGGGGACTGAGACGGCCCTCGCTCCTGTTTAAAATCTACAAAAGGCACGAATTGATCTGCCCATGATCCCGCTGTTGCGGTGCACGGTACCAGAGGCGACACCACTACAGAGCACCATGCATCCATGGGTACGTTGTATTATACGACCCGTGACGAACTGTTACAGAGTGAGGGAGCCCCCCAGGGTGCTGTGAGACTGGAGATGCCTGGCATTTAAATTGGAGCCGCAACGGCTCAGCAAAGAGTGCTGATGGCTTGGCCCGCCCATGCACGCAGACCATTGTTGGCTCCAGAGAGACTGCGTCGGCCCCAGCCCCTATTGGGGATCCGCTGAAGGCTCGGGCTGAACCGCCCACGATCCGGCTACTACAGTACGTGCCATTAACAGTGGAATCGCTGCAGAAGGCCGCCCATCTCTGAGAGCTTTGACTTGCCCAATCCGTGGCCGCAACAAATTACCCTGGGGCAGGTGTGCACCCTGGAGGGCTGCGGTATTGGAGAGACATTGAGTACTTCCCCTGTCATGTAGGTGGGGGCAAAGAAAAGAGGCCAGTATTGATGCCTGTGGCATCCCCCCTTAAGTGCTGAGCAGAGCGACATGGGCATAGACATCTGACAACCAGCAGCAGCGTCTCTGCATTTACTCACATACATTTCTTTTGGGGGCAGCAGCAGTACCAATGCAGCACAGGACGGGACATGCCTGGGGCCGCCTGTGGTGAGGACGGAGGACCTGTTGGAACCTCGGCTGTCTCTTGGGACCTCGTGGTTTGCAACCTATTGAGGGGGTGCCCCCCTTGGTGACCCGCTGATGCTATGAAAAATGGGGCGATCCGACACACGGGACACCCCCTGAGAAGCTCATTGGACAATTCAAGAGCACATTCGTAACTCTGTTCGCTATGGTACTTTGATTATATACTTCCATATCCTAGCATGAATAGGCGAAGGTGAGGTATTCACACGTGGGTCTGTGATGTGACCCGAGGTCTTAAGCTGCAGCAATAAGAACTTGCGATACAACCACATTCACACTCACCCAGAAACATACCGACACTGCACCTGCCCCTCTGCCCCCGCCAACATCGAGATGGGTAAACAAGAGTGGAGAAGCCCCAGGCACAACCACCAAAGGTGGAATTGAGGCCTCAGAATGCAAAGAGTGCGGAACGCTTGGAGTCCTCCACCCTAGGTGACCACACCACATAGGTGTATGTGCGGCATGGACACCAACCTCCTCTTTTTGTTGGACAGATGTTTGTAATGTTTTCTTCACACTTGTGCTTTAAAATGCTATATTTGGATCCCGTTTTTGCAAAAATTTACAGTAAATATGTGGTGTAAAACCCACCATTTGAATACATTTTTTCCAAAATTTTCTTGCGGGGGAAAACCACCCCCCACCCTCCTTTTTCAGTTCGGGCTCGCTCGCTTCGCTCGCTCGCGTTTTTATAGCGCAAACTCAAACTGAAGGTATTTGAGTGCTTTACATGAGAACCAGTCACATTGCACAAGGACACATTAATATTTTGTAGGCGGGGGAGATTAAGTGATCTACCCAGAATCACAGGATGTTGAGCCATGGTGCTAAAATTTGACCAGGTTCCCCAGTTTCCTCTGTTCCAAGGTTGGCTGCTCTGCTTCTTAGGCCACATCCACTCTTTTATCCCTCACCAGGGCTTGACACAAGAACCAAGAGCATCCCTGGCAAAAATGCTCAAACCAGCCCTGCTGCCTTTGTCTCTGCATGTGCTTTCTCTCTTTCCATCCATCCATTCTCTCTCTCCTACTCTCCTCTCTCTCTGTTCTCTCTGTGTGATTGTTTGCCCTCTTCCTTTATCTTCCCTCTCTCTGTCTCTTGAAGCCTCCCCATGCTTGCTGCGAATAATTTCGGAGAGCTGGGCGCCAGTAAAGGCTGTTGACTTTCAAAACTGACCTCCAAGGGCTCCTGCCCAGTGGGGAAATGCCCATTTGAATAAAAGGCCTGTCTGTTTCTGCCTCTCCTCCACTTCAAGCCCTGCCCTTGGAATGAGCAGCAGTAAACGAGATGTGTGCAGTAAGAATGGCGGACAAATGGTAAGCGGCTGCAGGCAGCAAGAATGTACTCACTGCTGCACTGGATTCCTTGTCTGGTTAATGTGTGTGGTATTGGGCCTCTTATACTCTTAGTGTTCTTGCTAGTGTGCATACGGCATGGCATCCCAGGGCTGCATCCCCTTCCACGATGCTGTAGGTTCTTTCCTGGCCACATGCTCAAGTGTGATTGTTTACTTGCTTGAAGAAGAAACATTCTTTAACCAAGGGATGTGGAACCACAATGCATGCTTGTCTTGTTGGATTGAAAATGACTTGGAAAAAAGCTGTGGAGAAATGGTCTTCAAGGAGGTAAGAGGCAGGTGAAAGGAAGCCTGTAGGCACGTAGGTTTATTTTGCTCCTTAGTACTCTACTGGCAAGGACGGCAGGTCGCATCAACTGCTTATTAGCCCTGCAATTCAAACCAACACGTTCCACCCATTGTGACTTAGAATTCCAATAGGAATCCAACACATCTTCCCCCTTACAAGCATATAAGAAAATAAACTAATATAAATTACATAGACATTAACATATACAACAGTATAATTTCGACAATAACTAATAGGAAATTCCTTTACTTAAAAATCACATATCATGAAAGTACGAAAGCTGATTGTGTTTGTAATCATGAAACTTAAGAGGCATAATACGTTTCTTGGATGACCTTCTAACTGCAACTGCTTGTGATCCATGCATAGTAGGAACATCCCGTCCACCAACACCCGCACCAAAGATATTCTCTCCTTGATACAACACCTACCATCATTCAAGGTCACAGTATGTGTTTCTGCTCTCACTACTCTCTTGGGGCTGAAAAAAACAATTACCTCCTTTGCAACACCAATGATTCTAACCCGAAACATGTCACCTTCATTCATCACCAGTTTTTTAGAAGCACTCCACACCTACCTGATTTGAGCAACCTTCCTCCTTTCTCTCACACTTTCAAACACTCTTTCCTCCTGCATCCAAATGCGGCTCAACAATGACCCTGGTACTCTACCTTTCATCAAAATAAACGGTGAAACCTTAGTTTCGGAATTAGGGGTAGTACGGATTGCACATACTAACTTCCTCACTTCCAACATCCAGTCCAAACCATTCGCTAAAGACAGCTCAATAGTCTGATTTTTTCACCCTGTTACAACGCTCCACAAGACCATTGCTTTTAGGAAGATATATCGATGTCCTGGTGTGTTTTATGCCAAATTCCCTAGGGAACTCCTCAAACTTCAAGGATACAAACTATGGCTCATTGTCAGATATAATTTTATCAGGCACCCCTTCATGCAAAAACAACTTTTCCAGCACATTATTCACAGCATATGATGTGAAGTAATGTTGTTCACAAACCCCACATCAGGCCATCTTGAATGATAATCAACTATCACAATTACATACTTGACTTGGGTGTTGCTTACACCCAGAGGACCAATTATATCTAAGGCCAACTTGGACCATACTTTATCAGGCACTGGAACGATACCCACACCACTTGCGATTTATCACTGGCCACACAATGAATACAATCCCTGACAAAATGTTCAACATCTCTGTACATTCTCGGCCACCAACACATGTCCCTAACGCTCCTTTTCATGGCACTCATCCCAATAGGACCTTCGTGTGCCAAAGATACCACTTTAGGTTTCAACTCATCAGGAACCACCAAAATATCCAACCTGTACAAAAGACCCTTGACCGCTGAAAGCTCTGGGACAATATGTCTGAAAGCATCAAACATAGCATCTGACAATTTCCTAACCGGCCATCCAGATCCAACATAAGTCATCACATGTCTCAAAGTATCATCCTGTTGCAAATCCCCTACCCACACCAGAAATTGTTTCTTGAACTGCATAAGACAATCCATCAACTAAAATATAATCCTCATCTTTCCAGGATGTCTGATGCTTCTGACTTTCACACTACAAAGGTAACCTCGACAAGCAGTCTGCCATTACCTTCCTCACACCTGGAATTTACACCATCCGAAAGCAATAATTCTGTAACCAGTATTGCCATTTGGATATTTTTGGCGAAGATCTACCTGCCCTCATTGTGGTCCACCCTTACTTCAAACTGAGATCCCCACAAATACTGCCTGAAATGATCAATGCCCCACCAACAAGCTAACGCTTCACGCTCCACTACAGAATAAGATGCTTCAGCTCCCCTTCATCTCTGACTAGCAAAACTTCATCTTTCCCATTTCTTCTTTGTATGCGGACAGCCCCTAGCTGATACTGTCTGGCATCCGTGACTACAATGCTGGCATCCATAGTATTGAAGGGCTTGAGAGGAATAGCTTCAGCAACTAAACACTCAATGTCCTCAAACTAACGATCACCCTCCTCATCCCATACATATCTCTGACCCTTTTTAAGAAGGGTCCGTAAAGCATGTGTTCTCTCAGCACACCGAGGAATAAATCACGCATAATATTCGATAAGACCCATAAAAGATCTTAACTGATCTTTTCCTTCAGGGATGGGGACTCCAACGATAGCCCTTACCAAGTTTTCCTTTGGTTCTACACCCTTTGCAGACAATTAATGTCCTAAATGTTCTACACTTTCCATTCCAAAGTTACACTTTTCTGCTTTTAGAGTTACACCCTTCTCCTCCAGTACGGTCAAAACTTAAGCCAGTTTCCTATCATGCTCTGACATGTTGTTCGCATACACCAATAAATCGTCTTTGAAACATTTAACCCCTTCCACATCACTAAACATGTTATCCATCAAACACTGAAATACTGCAGAAGCCAACCCAACGGGCATCCTCTTGATTTTGAAAAGCCCCTTCAGGAGTAATAAAAGAGGCTGAAAGCTGTGATTCTCACTCCAAAACAACCTGATGGTAGGCAGAGGCCAGGTCCAAAGTGGAAAACACTGTGGCACCTTTCACGAGAAACAGCATTTGGGTGATGTTGGGCAGGGGATGATGGTCAGCCCAAATTCTGGAATTCAAATCCCTCAAATCTATGCAGATACATAAGCTCCCACTGGGTTTGCGAGCCAAACCCACAGGGGATAACCATTCTGAACCTTCAATAGGCTCAATTAGGTCCTGTGCACACAAATTCTCCAATTCCTTCTTCAACTCAGGTCTAATCAACCATGGAATCCTTCACACCTTGTGTACTACAGATTCAGCTCATTCCTTGAGCTGTATCTTGTGTCTCAACCCCTTAAACTTTCCCATAGTGTAAGTAAATGCTTTACTGAATCTTCTATCCTATACATTCTCTTCAAAATCCAGACAGCCATACACTCCTTCAGGAGCACTAGTTCACTGTTATTGAGTAATGCAAGGCAATGATTTAGGCAACCTTCAGTAACTCCAGATTTATCCAGCCATGCAGGGCCACTCAAGGTGGCCTTGCGTGGCTTGATAAATCTCACTTAGGTTTTGTGTCGCTCTTGTGACACCTTGAGGTTAAAATGTATAGATATCGGAACGGTTGGATACACAAGAGCTGCCCTAGATTCCCACAGATATGCAATATCACATAAGGGAGAGAACTAATTGGCCAAGAGGGCCTTTTCTGCAATTAGAAATTTCGCATTTGCGAGTCTTGAAAAATAACACATTCTGATTGGCTGGCTGCAGCACAAACAGAAATGTTGCAGGTGCCATTGCAGGACTCAGAGACTCGGTTTCTGTGACCTGAAATAATTAAGGTGAAAGGGGGCAAGATTGGGATACCTTGACCCCCAACCCTTGTAGGGGAGATCCATGCAGGACGTCCCGGGGGTCAAATTTTAAAGAAATGTGTTTTACAGGGTGCAGTGATCCCGCAGGTGTCTTTTGGAGCTAGCGCGGCCCCTTGTGCTCGTGAGAAAGTCTCATGGGAGCACAGGCAGATGAGCTATTTTAAAAAATATTTTGATCAGTATATTGTGGCCAATCGATATTCTCTTCTCGATACAACCGTTGTGAAGCATAATAATCATGCTTTGATCATGTGACATGGCTTCTGATATGCAGATTCTTATTTCAAGGCACATCGCTTTCAACCAAGCTCTTTCGTGAGAGTCACAGGCACTGGCAAAGTGTTCATGGTCTCAGGAGCCAGGTTGTGGAATGCCTGACTCCTTTTAATTAGACAGCAAACAATTACTTCCCAGGATCCCAGATTGGGAAAACTAACAAAAAATGCCCTGTTCATCCACACCTTCATGGGAAATGTGTTAAATGACCTTTCCACTCTCCTATCAACAGCAACCTTTTAATTTTTGTTCCAACAATCTGCTTTAAAAGCACCGGGAAGCTTTCCTGGAAGCCAGTGGCACTATAAGGATCCTGGCGGCCCGTCTAACAATTTGATATACACACAAGTGATCTGAGAAACGCATGCCGCACTTTATTAAAACCACTTTTTTAAAAAAAGTATGGCACCTGCACTTACATAGAAGCAATGAGACTCCTTCTTAACCTAGAAATTCCAATGGAACTGGCAAGGCTAGCCAATTTTCCATGACAACTCCAAAGGTCATTAACGGAAAGACAAGCTCATATTGATGAACACTGATCTAATTTACTTGCCATTTTAAGATGGTATATAAACTCATAGTTTTAACGGTTTGACTCTCATAATATTCAAATTGTATTAGTATGAAATGAATTAAATGTTGATCTTGTTAGTAATATTATGTAAAGCATTGATATGATAAATTGTGTATGGCTTTGTAACAATTTTTATTAATTAAAACAAATTAAAAATTCACTACACATGTGAACTTCTACTTGAAATGTACAGTTTTGTTCTCTTATCACTTAGGGGCCGATTCCGATCTGGGTCGGAAAGCTCTCTGACCGAGCCGGATCCGGAGTGTTTTCCGACCGAGCCGGAGTCCTGCAGTCCGACTGAGCGAGTACGATGCGGCCGTATGCTGCCGGACTCTGTTCGGTCGGACTCCCATAGAAGTCCTTGGGAGCCAGTCGTACGACGCGTACATGGCCTCCCATTGACTGAATGGGTACGTCTCGCACAAGGGCGCCCCCTACAGTGGGTACGCGTCGGTGCCATCCGCTGCGTACATGCCTGCGTTGGGGAGACCCTTGGGTCTCCTCCTGTGTCCGAGTCGTAGGGCTATGGGTGACAGGGGGTCCGACGCAGACCCCTAAAGGCAACTTCCCGGACGTTTTGCGAGCCGGACACTCTGGCTCGCCCCAGCTGTCCGGCGCGTGCATCGTACTGGCTCGGTTGTAAATCGCATCCATTGCACGCCACGGTTGGCTTAAGGCAGAGACGTATGGAGCGGTTCGGATCCGGAAATGACTCGGTCGGCGAATTTCACGTAGCTCGCATCGTACTTGCTCGCTCGTACAGCAGTACGAGTCGGGTGGAAAACACACGTACGGCTCGTAGTTTTTCCGGCCGGATCGCGTTCGGTGCTTTTCCGACCCGGATCGGAATCGGCCCCTTAGTGGGTAAGTCTTGTTACTATGAACTCTAGTCTTTAAAATTTGGGAACAGAGTAATGGAAAACATTTGCGTAGTGCATTGGGGATATTAGGCCTGGAAGAAAGGCAGACCATGATCTCAACTGAGGGATATGAAATGTTGCTCATGAGGTCTTGCTCATCTCAAATTAGCCTTTTTAGGTTGAGCGCAGCGCACATTAAATGTTGCTATGGCAACAATATTTTGTGTTTAAACAAAATTGTACTAAATAGGAGTTTTTTGCCCACCCATTATTTACCATTGGTTGGCATCATAAGAACTCTTCTTTGCTGCCTTCTAATTCCAGAGCGCTTGCGATGTAAAACTTCCTGCATCACTTCCTGTCCTTTGTGTGGAGCATGGACCAAGGACAGATTGATTACACTTAACTAGTGTCCATCCGCTGCGTCCGCTGTGATGGAGGTACTAATTCTTCTTTTTTAAATTTTTTGCTCTTGCTGTCCCACATCCTAATCCCTTCTTGTGCCTGTCCGTCCATCTGCAAGCACTCCTGCTCTTTCCTTCTCACTCCTTCTGTTCCTTCTTTCACTCTCTCTACACCTTCTGGCTCTACCAATTCCTACTTCATCCTTTTTTTTTAATTGAGTTTTCAATTTTATAGATTTTATAAACAGCACAGCAATTAACAATTCATTGCAATTATATTTGAGGAATCATAATACCGTTTTTTACATACAGCATTTCATTTAAAGACATTTGAAAAGGAAAAAAGAAAAAACTAAAAACTACAAATTATAGAAAAATAGATGTTTTGTTACAGAAAATTAAATAAATAAGTAACTAAGGTACAGAAATATGTCTAGGCGATATGTAAGTGCCTATTTCTTACTGCGGCCTAGGGCCTATTTTGGGGGGTTGGGATTCCCTCCAACTGTATATGGGTGCTCATATACGTCTACCAAGAGATTTCCCTTTCTTGCCTTTTCTTTCGTAAATTCCCTTCTCAAGGTTAAATACAGAGAGGAGCCATGCCAACCATAGATTAAATGTAGGGGCAGCTTGATCTAGCCAAGCTGAGGCAACACAAATTCATAGAACTGCCATGGCGAGAAAGAGAAAGCGGAGAGACATAGTGTGTCCTTGGGAATTATCAACCCCAAGAAGAATTAAAGGTGAGGTTAACTTAGCCCTAAGGCCCAAAGTGGACTCTAAAAATGTCGAAATTAAGATTTTTAACATGTCTAATCGGGGGCAGGTTGAAAACATATGGTCTAGATCAGCCTGTGTGGAATCACAACGTGGACACCTAGTTCCCTGCTGCCCCCCCCCACTGTAGAATGTTTGCTGGAGTGTAGTACAGGGAAAACACTGTTTTATAATGTTGGGCCTGAAGCCCAGCAGAGCGTAGTACTGTCTGCCCCAGCTCTAGCAACTGGAAAAAATTATCCGGCTCAGTGCCCAACCTGCCTGACCCATTTTTCGGCATGTATTTCTAGATCATCCAATTTAAGTGCCATAAGTTCTCTATAGATTCCTTTAATAGTACAGCCATCCCGACTTCTTATGACTTCTATGGTTTTCACCCTACCGAACCCATTGGGTCCGCCCAACTTTTTACTCAGGTAACTTCTGAGCTGAAGATATTTGAAACAGTTCCCGGTCCCAATACTAAATTTATCCTGGGCATCCTTAAACTGATAAATTCCATCGGTACCTAATAGATCCCCGACTTTCCTGAGGCTAGATCCGGCCCAGTGCGCCATAGTTTGGTCTAAATAAAAGTCTGGCAGCGTTGGATTACCATACAATTGTGTATAGTAATTCAACCTCCCTAAACCAGTCTTTTTTTAAAGGGGTCCAGATTTCAAAGGCAGCCTGTATAGTTCTAAATTTAGTTCGCTTGAAATAGCTAGGCTCACTGACTTTCATAAAGCAGTTTTTCGCATCTTCCCCCACCAGTAGCCTATATGCACCTTGGATTTTGTCTTCCATACTCGAGTTTTCTGATCTGCCACCTAATAATCCAACCATATATTGGAAAGCTGTGGCCCAGTAATAAAGCTTGAAATCCGGGACCGCCCAGCCTCCCCTCAATTGGGGTAAAGTCATAAAGCGTAGGGCCCTCCTGGTTTTACCATGAGCCCAAACAAATCTATTAATCAGATTATCCAGTGCGGTAAACCACTTCTTCCCAAATTCCAAAGGTATTGTCCTAAACAAGTATAATATCATTGGTAAAAATACAATTTTTATCACATTACAGCGGCCAACCAATGACATATGCAAGTTCTGAAGTTTATCAAAATCTATGTTGGCCTTCCGGATAATGGGATCGATATTAATAGCCACTAGATTGTTCAGGTGTGGAGTAATAGTAATCCCAAAATATGTCGCTGAGTCTGTCATCCGCGGATCGGAGCGACTTATCTCCCCATTCACGACAATCTGGGTCTTCTGTTTGTTTAGGGCATATCCGGAGATCGAGCCAAAGGCTAAGGCTATTTCCTCAACTGCCGCTTTCGCTGCTACGGGATTAGGAGTAACTAAAGCGACGTCGTCAGCATATGCTAGATCTTTTTTAGAAGCCCCGTGATAGATAACAGACTCAATCTCAAGACATGCCTCCAACTGCTGAATAAGGGATCAATGTATAACTAATGCGAATAATAGGGTTGAGCAGGGGCAGCCCTGCCTAGTACCCCGCATAATCATGAAAGACGGACGGAGTGTTCTGTCCATTAACTTTAAGACGAGCTGTTGGTGCGCTATACATGGTACGGATAGCTTTTATAAACCCCTGCCGGATTCCAAACCATTTCATTGCCTGCCAAAGATAGTCCCAGGAGACCCTATCGAAAGCTTTCTATGCATCCAAAAGAAGCATAGCCATAGGCTCCCCTGAGACTTCTGCTGCATCAAATAAGGTTATTACCCGTCGGATATGCTGGGTAGTCCCTCTGCCAGGAATAAACCTGCGTTGGTACGGGTGGATTACTTTCGCTATTATGGAATTGAATCTGGTCGCCAAGGCTTTAGACATGAACTTTAAATCGCAGTTTATTAAGGTGATAGGTCGATCTGATCCGGGCCCCTGAGGTGGTTTACCCTTTTTTTAGAAGCATAATAATATCGGCTCCTGCCCAGGAGTCGGGGACCGAGCTCCCGAGTTGTGCAAGGCAGATCGTATCCACCAGAACAGGTCCGATTTCATCCCAAAAAGTTTTGTAAAACTCCAGGGGAATCTGATCCGGTCCAGCGGCTTTACGTGAGGGAAGATTCTTCAAGGCACAATAGCTCTCATCATATGTCAAGATAGCTTCAAGTCTCAATCTAGCGTCATCTTCTATACATGATAGTGGTATGCTATTGAGATATCCTAATGCTAAGTCCTGCTGCACCTGAGGTCCAGCCCCATACAATCGCTGATAAAACCGCTGGAATACTTCCTGAATCTTAAGTGGGTCCTTGACTAAATTCCCGCTCTCATCTATAATCTCATTTATTTCACTCTTGACACTCTTTTGTCTAAGTCTGGCTGCCAGCATATGGCTAACTCTTTCACTAAATTCATAACAATGCTCTCTCTTGGTAAAGAAAAGCTCGGCTGCCTTCGCGGCAGCGCGATCTCCTATTTCTGCCTTGGCCCAAGCCAGCCGGATTAAAATATCATCGGGTAATAAGTCAGCATTTACTGCGATTGCCAACTCCTCCTCAATGCTAGCCAGCGATTTAAACAACTCTTCCACCCGGCATGCTTTCCTCTTTTGTCGAGAGATGCTAAAGCTGAGTGTCTCCCCTCTAATACCCTCCTTGAAAGTGTCCCACACAACTCCAGAGCTCGTGCTATATCTATTTGTGTCCCAGTAAGACGTAATCCATCCCTTCATATGCAGGACATATTCGGGATCTATTAGGAGCCCCCTTTCAAAAGTCCATGTCCGCTCGCTACGCAAACCACTAGTAAAAACGAGGGTAAGGGCTAAAGGGTTATGGTCAGATAGTATCCTAGGGTACTTTTCTATCCTTGCCCAGTGTGCTAATGAATAGGAAATGAAAAAATAATCAAGTCTGAAGACTGCTTTATGTGGAGCAGAAAAGAATGTGCTACCGGGATCGTTACGATTTAAATGATTCCATAAGTCAATAAGTCCGTGATTGCTAGCCATTATAGTGAGTGCCTTAAAACCCCTTTTTTTTCAGCCTGAATATATATCTCCCCCACTAACCCACAGCCCCCCCAGCCCATTGATGTTAAAGTCGCCACACACTATTAAGGGGGTGGGCCAACTGGCTGGCTCCGTGTCTAAATGCTCAAATACCTCTGGTTCGTCAGTAGTCGAACCGTACACCGAGCAAATAGTAAAAGCCTACCCAGCAAACACGCATTCTAATACCGCCCACCGACCCCATCTATCTGATAATTTTCTTTTAACAATTACAACATTCCATCGAGTAAGGATAGCAACTCCTCTTGTCCTAGTACCCTGTTTAGTAGCTACCAATAACGCCCCTCGTGCCTTCTATATGGGTCTCTTGTACACATAAGATGTCGGCTCTCATGGTTTTCAATAGAATAGCCGCCCTTTGTCACTTAGCTTGGCCATTTAGCCCACAGATATTAATAGTTATAATTCTAAGGTTTAATGGAGTCATAAGATAATTTGTGGCCTCTTTCCTTCATCGTAAATTTATTGTTTTTCTTCTCCTTTACCACCACCTTTATCTCCTCTTCTCTTCTATAAATAACCTGTCCAAAATGCCTAGGGCCTTTAAAAACTCGTTTCCTCATACATTGTGCTATGCTGTGCTGTGGCTTACCCTCCCCCGTGCCCCAAGCCCCCGCTGAGCCAGACCACCCTCCCACCCTCCCCCCTACTACCCAAACGGGCAAATAGGCCAGTCAAGACCTATGTGTGGCGGCCGATCTCGCAACCTAAGCTGCCCCCTCTCTACACCCTTATATGCAACTAAACAAACATAACAATTCCAATTGGAACCCACCACTGACATACCGAATAAAAATGAAGGTATAATGCAATACAGATAAGCAACTATTTCGGCGAAATCAAGAAACATCGTGTGTCATCACTCCTCCCCTCCCTTTTGCCTCCTTCAGCTCTGTCAGGAATTCTTGGGCTATAACCTCTGAAAAGAACATACGAACCCGCCCATTAACAATAACCTTGAGGCGAGCTGGAAAGAGCAGATATGCCTCACAACCCTGCCCCTGGAATACAGTTATCATTTGGCGGAGTCTCCACCTATGCTCCACAGTGGCTTGGCAAAAATCTGGGCGTGCAAAGAAGGTGTGCCCATCGAAAGACCTCTTGGCGTCTGGTCTGACCATATCTATTATAGCTTGTCGGAGCAAGAAGTTCCCAATGTAAATCAAGATTGCTCTGGGGTGCTCTTCTTGCTCAGCTGGGTGATTTAGTTTTCGCATGATTGGAAAGCAGTGTGCCCGCTGGACCTCAGTGTCCCAGTTCCATTGTGCGAGTTCCGGAAGTGCGCCTTTTAGCAGGGATACAACAAAGGACATTATGTTCCCCCCTTCTGCATTTTCGGCAATTCCAAGTAATCGAACGTTATTTCTCCTTCGTCGATTCTCGAAATCCTCGAGCTTCCAACACATGTCCATTGCCTGTTTTTCCTGCTGCCCCTTAGACTCCTGTAGTTTATCGACCGCTTCCTCCAAAGCCACTGTCCTGTCCTTCACTTGTGTGACCTTTTGTGCCATTTCAGTACATAATTTCTTTGCTTTACGAATTGAGGCCTGTAGTTTCTTTGTTGCTTGTAGCACCTCCCCTACTTTCAATTCTGGCCTCACCCTGTATTTGTTTTAAGGTGGAGTATATTAAATCCAGAAAGGGGGGGCAGCAGGACACGGGGGTGCAACTGAGCCATCTGCCGTCATGAGCCCCGTATTCTCATACACCATACTTGTGGCGGAATAGTCCCGTTCCAGATTTCTCACTGTGATCAGAACATTTTTTACAGGGCTTGTTTTGGTTCTTATTCTTCGCTTTTGCGAGGTTGATTTACTATAATGGGCTTTTTGCACTGTTGAAGATTCTCCAGAATCCAGAATCCGTACCGCTAGAGATCATTGACTCACTCAGAACTGGCGAGTCGAAGTCGGGGTCGGAGTCATCGTTGAGTGAATAGAATTTATCTCCTTCAGGGGAGCCAAGCGCCGTTGCAACCAGGAACTGGGGCATTTGCCTAGAATCACTGTTTATAGCATTAGTGTCGTCATCCTGAATGCTGACTAGTCCCCCCTCGATGACAGCAGTGTTGATTTTATTGCTATTATTACAGCTTATTCCAGCGGACTCTGCCCGATTCTTCTCTTGGACCCCTGCTTGGACCCCTTGTGTCTCCGCCAAATCCATTAGACCGCCACCGCCACTTTCAGATGCGGGCGTTATGATTGCTGGAAGATTACTATCCTTCAGCGGAGCAAGTTCCGGTCCTTGTGGTAAAAATGCGCTTGTTACATTATTTTCGGGTGAGTCTATACAAGCTACAGGATCTATCTGCAAGTTTTCATCTTGGCGAGCCAGATCCAGACCCGATTCCAGCTGCTGGTCCGGTCCGGGTAGTGTTTGCAACCCTGTAACCAAGCTAGGCTGGACAGGCCCAGCAGTCTCTTCAGCTCCTACAGTCGTCCGATCGAGAGAAGTCTCTTTAATAACTTCAGCCAGAGCGAGCGGGGCGCTAGGTGAGGACATAGAAAATGCCTCGACTACTGTGGGTTGCCTCAGCGTACCTTCTGAAGCCGCCGCTGCCATCCGAAGCCGAGTCCCTTCGGTAGCGCCAACATCCTTCAGGCCGCCATCAGCTCTTATTGTCTGGCTGCCGCGTTGTCCCGGATTTAACCCCCGCTCTGAGGCAGTATCACCGGCGTTAGCTGTAGCCTTAGCGTTGGAGGCGCTGGAAGCCCCACGGCCCAGCGCCTGCCGATGCATTTGAGGGTCTTTTGTTCCCCCTTTAGCCGCTTTATCTACCTTCTCCGGTCTTGTAGCCATGGTCCAGTCCAAGCGGCGAAGGAGCTCCTGCGGTACACCAGAAGAGCAGCGGGTGCACCGAGTCAACAAATGCAGGACTGTAGCAATCACACTGGTCCTCAACGGGATCCCGGCACTCATCAACTGCATGGCATACCGAAAAGTAAGTGCATTAAATGAAAATGGGTTCTTTCCTTCCTTTTCCCTTAATATTCCTTGTTTGTTAAGCTCATTGCTACCCCAGCATTTTCAGATAGGTGCAGAGGGGAGAGGCAGCAGCGGCTCTTGTCAAGGTCAGTTGGCCATCTTGCCCTCAGCTTGGAATTCCTACTTCATCCTATTGTTTCTGGCCCTTCACTTGATCCTGGCTTCTGTCTTTAAATCAGGTTTCTTCTAGAACCCTGAGAGAACCGATTGTCCGTTTGGCATTCCTTTCATATCTTTTCGCCTTTGGCCGGTAAGAAGGATGCGCTGGTACACAAGGAGCACCTGTTTATACAAAAAAGTGCAACGATTGACTTACAGGTCTGCACCTCACACTAGTTTCATAAGTATCTAGTCCTGCGCACTGACTCTCCAGCACCAGCTGTTGTGTGGTGCCTCTCTTTTCCAGATCCGTGAAATGTTGAAGCAAGCGGGGGTGCGCCAGGTAATGAAGTCCAAAACTCTGTTGTAGTTTAAAAACCTTTATTTCAATGTAATCTTTTCTTTATTTCAATATGACATTCAGCTCAGCCAACGGTTTTGGACCCGGGCCGGGGAAGGCAGAGCCAGACCCGATGGGGGCCCGGGTAGAACGCTGGCCGGTGGCAGAAGCCCGCCCCGCCCCCCCCTAATTAAAATCCCGGCTAGGCCGGGGGGGCCAGGATTGGCCCAGAAACAAAAGAAGGCTTCCCGCCAATCAGGGAGCGAGTAATTAAGGGAAGGAGGGGATTAAAAGAGGGGCCAACTGCCCAAACAGGCACAATTCAACCCTCCTCCTGGTGAGTGAAGAAAAAGAGAAGCGTTGCCGAGAATACTCACCAACCGCCATTTGAACCATCTGAATCCAGCAGCACGAATCCGGTGGGAGAGAAGTGCGGCCGAGAAGACTCACCAACTGCCGTTGGAAGACAAAGGCTGCCGGTTGAAGCGTCTGAATACAGCAGCACGAATTCGGCAGGAAGCTGCAGCAGTGCAGAGCCAAGAGCAGGAGCAGCCAAGCCCGGGAAAATTAAAGTCAGCTGGCGGGAGCAGCGTGGGTGCTGAGCCTCCACCCCCACCAGCGTCGAGATACAGCAGCCTGCCCAGCTACACTTGCATTCGACAAAACCAGCGAGTGAGGCCAATGGAACCAGCGAGTACGCTGGGGGCGAATTGTCGACCCCAGCGCTGCAAGCAAAAGCAGCTGGAGCGGCATAACTGAGTGGGCGGGGCTTCGCGCCTTTTTGGGGGATTACAAAAAGCAGCTGATCGTGCCCGCGCCCTCGACCCAGAAGAACGTGAGGTAGCGAAGACGTCGTCGGCGGATTTAAAGGGGCAGGCCAGGAAGGCGATAACAGGATTTAAAGCGGCAGGAGCGTAATACAAGAGATAGGAATAGAGGCAAGAGCTTGGTTCAAACAGTAAGAAGAATCAGCCTGCATTGTTGGGAAACGGGACAGGTTCGACTGGAGCACAATCTGGTCTGCAGTAAGGAGGAGGACAGGGAATAAGGCAAAAAAATAAGCAGGCAGCAAGCAGAAGACGGATTGGGCCCCAGGAACAGTGCAAACAACTGCAGAATACAAGCCAGCGCTAAGAGACCGAGCGCAGCAAGGATGGCCAGCAGAAAAAGCACAGCTGGTAGAAAAACACAGCCCCCAGCACATTTCAGGGAGAACCAAGAGAGGCCAGTATGCAAGAAGATAGGGCAAAAAAGAGGCAGCGACAGAGCAGGACCGGACCTAGATGAGGACCTGCAGGCCATGCTGGATCAAGCCAGGGCCCTGGTGGCGCTAAAGGGACGGAGCTGGATGGATCAACAGATCAAGGATGCGGCACAGGGAAAAAGAAAGAGGCCGCGGCACACATCGCCAGCACGACCTACCCCGAAGACGACATCGGGCGAGGGGCTTGCAGCCAAAATGGCGGCCCCACAGAAGGCGGTGGACAGGCAGCCAAAACGGCGCCCCCAAACAAGGCAGCAGAAAAGGGGCATGCAGCCAGAACGGTGGCCCCAAACAAGGCAGCAGGGAAGGGGCATGCAGCCAGAACGGCGGCCCCGGCAAAGCACAGCGGGGGCAGGACAAAAGGCACCCCTCAGGGTAGAAGGGAGAAAGCCAGAGCCCCAGAGACGGCGATCAGCTCAGAGTCGGAGGAAAGCAGCGATGAGGAGGGGTCTGTAGCCGGCACGACGGCCCCTCGGGAGAGGGACAAGACAGACCATGAGACAGGCGCCAGGGGCAATGGTAAGCAAGGCGCACGCAGCAGCATGCTAGAGCGTGGGGTGGGCCAGGGAGCACGCAGCAGCCTTTAGCAGAATGTAAATATAGGCACTCAGCTAGCAGTACACAACGTGGGGATGCAAGCTCCGTGGCTCACTCAACCCCCATGGCAGGCAGGTCTAGGGGGACCAGAATTCCAAAGGAGGGCATGGAACGGGGAAGAGGAGGAGCGAACATCCGGGTTGCCCAGGTGGCAATGGCCAGGGATAGGAGCCCCATTTAATAGGTTCTCCCCTTGGGGACCAAGGGGACAAGGGAGGCCCCCAACACCTGACACAGGGTGGGACAATGGGGGACCAACAGGGAGGGCAACAGGATAGGAGCCAAGGGCAGCAAGCCCAACACCACAGGGCGTCACGGCAGAGACCGGGACAGCCCCGCAAGGGAGCACAGGGGCTAGAGGGGGGAACAGCCTCAACCAAACAAAACCCACTGAGGGAAAGGACAACAATGGGAAGCCAGCTAGCGAATATCTACGACCCTCGCAGAGTGACCCACCTACAACAACAAAAATGTTAGGGCTGGCCAACCTCATCCCTTTCACCGTTAAGGAGAGAATTTGGCGAAAAGAATTCATAGATATTTTCTCACTGCTAGAGGTGCGCCAGGCAGAGATAAATCTGACGGCACAAGACAAAAAGGACGAGGACAGATGGGCCCCGCGAAAACCTAGAGTGGAGAGGTCAATAGAGAACTGGCTGAAGGCTTTCAGGACACTAGCATGTGTCTTCATTCAAAAACTCCCCCAAAGCGCCGCGGCACTCTGGCTATTATGAGCAGAAAGTGCATGAGGCACAGCAGCAGTACCAAGGCGAGGCATGGCTACACTATGACGAAGGCTTTAGGGAAGAAATGCAAGTCTGGCCAATAATGGAATGGGATTGCCAGGACATGGAAGGTTTCACAAAGCACATGGTGGCGGCCAGAGAAGGGGTTGGCGCAAAAGAGAACACTTTTCCTCAATACAGGAGTAAGGACAAATTTGAAAGCCAAGGGAAAGAGTTCAAAGGCAAAAACCAGGCCGGACACAAGTCGAATAAAGCCTGTTGGAAATTTGACAATGACGAGTATAAATGAGGAGCGTCATGCAGATTTAAGCATGCTTGTGGGTCATGCGGGGGAAACCACCCCATCATCCGCTGCAGACGCAACACAGGGCCAGGGGCCAACAAAGAAAAGACAGGCACCAAGAAATAAGGCACAGGCCCCGCCAAGCAGGGGCAAGGCGGACGGGGGCAGAGGACAGACGCTGCCTACCCCCACCAGGATAGGCAGACGGGGAACAACCTTTACAACGCAACTTTTACAACGCACTACCATTACAACGAAACTGTTACAACGCAAGTGGATTTACAACGCATGCCATTACAACGCAAGTCTTTACATCGACTTGTGCTAGATGGCGTGCTAACATTACAAATAGTGTAGTTTACTATCCCAACACCTTCCCTACTGTTAAGTGGACTGGAGTTGGAATAGTAAATTACACTTTTCTAATGTTAGCACGCCATCTAGCGCAAGTCGATGTAAAGACTTGCGTTGTAATGGCATGTGTTGTAAATCCACTTGCGTTGTAACAGTTTCGTTGTAACAGCATGCGTTGTAACAGCACGCGTTGTAATGTCATACATCCCAGGCAGACTACTACAGCAATTACAGGGGTACCGCAAAGCAAGCGATAAACAGTTACTGGCAGAAGGTTTCACGCAGGGTTTTCCAATACCTTACAAAGGGCCAAAGGGAGCACGGGAGAGCCTGAGCCTGAAGTCAGTGAGGGACAACCCAGAGGTGGCTAGGGAGAAAGTGAAAAAGGAAATGCAACTAGGGTGGGTGGCCGGGCCTTTCAATGCCCCCCCGCTGAAAGACATGGTGGTGTCCCCGCTGGTGGTGGTTCCCAAAAAAGAGCCAGGAAAATACCATCTGATTCATCACCTCTCCCACCCGGAAGGAGAATCGGTCAACGGTTGGCTGAACCAAGGCGAGTGCACAGTAGCATACGCATCGGTGGATGATGCGGTAGACTTAATTAAGCAGGAGGGAAAGGGAACCCTGATGGCAAAGGCGGACATAGAATCAGCTTTCAGGCTACTGCCAGTTCACCCGGACAGCTACAATCTGTTGGGTTTCAAACTGGACAGGCAGTATTACTACGACAAATGCCTACCCATAGGGTGCTCAATATCATGTGCACACTTTGAGGCTTTCAGTGGCTTTCTGGAATGGGAACTGGGTGCGAAGGCCCCAAAAGGCAGGTGGGTGCACTGTCTAGACGACTCCCTGTTCATCGGGAAAGCAGCCACAAAAGAGTGCGACGACCTCCTAGACAAATTTGTGCAGATGGAGCAGGAGTTAGGCATCCCCCTGGCGCAGGACAAAACAGAAGGCCCAACCGCACAATTGTCCTTTCTGGGAATCGAGTTAGACTCTGTGGCCGGGACATGCAGGCTGCCACCAGGAAAGGTAGCCGACCTGCGGTAATGCATAGAGCAAATGCGACATCAAAAGAAAGCAACATTAAAGGACGTGCAGCAGCTGCTAGGGAAACAGAATTTCGCCACAAGGGTGATCCCCGCGGGGCGTACATTCGCCAGACGGCTAGCTTGGCTAACCAGGGGCATGATGCAAAAACACCACAGGGTCCGCATCACACAAGGGGTGAAGGAGGACCTGGCGCAGTGGGACAGTTTTCAGGCCAATTTCAATGGCACCATGATATGGCGAGAAGCCCTGGGTAAATGCGCATGAGCTAGAGCTCTACACCGACTCAGCAGGGGGGTACGGCTTCGGGGAAATACTGGGACCCGTCTGGACAGCAGGAGAATAGCCAGAGGAGTGGCAAGGCGCAGGTCTGACAAAAAACATAGCACTGCTTGAGTTATTTCCTATAGTGGTGGCGTTCCACATCTGGGCCCAGCAACTGGCGAACAGGCAAATTACACTGTGGTCAGATAACCATGCAGTGGTGCAGGCCATTAACTCGGGATCGGCGAAATGCCCAGCAGTGGGTTCTCTGTTGCAAAGACTAGTGGGCTGCCAGCTGCAGGGCAACATTGCGATTTGGGCACAACACATTCCAGGAGCAGAAAACTCAGTTGCGGATGCCATTTCTCATTTTCAGTGGGACAAATTCAAAGAACTCACCCCAGTAGCAGACAGAAGGATGAACAGAATGCCAGAGGAAGCATGGGCATGGGTGGAGCAGGGTTGGAAACACTGCTGAGCAATGAACTGGCCCGAGAACAAGAGACCGTTACAGTAAGTGCTGGGAAACATTCAGGGATATAACGGGGCTAGAAAGGGAACCAATGGGAATCACAGGAAGAGGTCATGAGGTTCATCGAGTGGGCTTCGGGGCAGGAAAGACAAAAACTTGGGCTCAGTCGCACCTAAATGCAGTAGCATATTATTCAAAATTAGAGGATCAAGCAGATCCCACCAGGGCTTTCAAATGCAGAATGGCAATGAAGGGATGGGGGCGCCTGCAACGGCCAAGCAAAGTTAAGAGGTGGCCCATCCATGTCAAAATACTGACAGAAATACTGGGGGCATTACCAGAGGTGTGCTCCTCACAGTACGAGGGAGCCCTATTCCATGCAGCATTCGCAATGGCATTTTTTTGTGCCTACAGGGTCAGCGAGCTAGTAGCCCCATCGGTTAGTGACCCAGACACAGCCTGCATCCACAGGAAAGACGTGGAGATAAAAGAGGCCCACATGGACATACAGCTGAAGCGGTCAAAAACAGACCAAGGTAGGAGGACCGTCTGCGCGGTGTGCTTATTGAGGGAACTCCTGGGGGAGAGGGAGCAGTCCCAGGGGTGGCTTTTCAGGCACAGGGACGGGTCATTCCTTAGCCGCTTTCAATTCATAGCGGTAATAAGAAAAACCCCGGAGAAGATAGATCTCCCCGCGCGCGAATACGGGTCACACTCTTTCAGAAAATGGCAGCCACGCCAGCTGCAGAGCTAGGTCTGGAGGATGGGCTGATCAAGGGGATAGGGCGCTGGACATCCAACGCATTTAAGCGATACATACACCCCACGGTTTACTAAGCACAATTTTCTCCCGCCCCACCCAGGTCCAAGAGACTCGCAGAAGAAGGTGTGGATATTGGGACACTGCTACGTGTCGCAGGCGCAAAAATGGGCGGTAGCCAGACACAAGGTCGGCGGATTATGGCTGCGGGACACCACCATAGAATGGTTGGGGCGCCCGGGGATGAAATGGGACCAGCTGTTCCCTGCGGCGCGGGAAGCATGGAAAAAAGGGGGCAACCCGGATGCGGTAGTAGTCCACCTGGGCGGGAATGACTTAGTAGCACTGAGAAGGCGAGTGCTGCTAGAAAGCATGCAGAGCAGTCTCACGGCACTGGCACGCCTGATCCACCCGGCGGAACTGATATTTTCTGAAATCATAGCATGGAGGGCCTAGCGGGGGCGGTGGAGCTGGGGGCAGTGGAAAAGTCCAGAAGAAAGCTGAATATTACCATGGCCAAAGTATGCAAGTCTCAGGGATGTGGGTTCGTGCATCACAGGTTCATAAACTTGAGGTTGCCAGGGTACCACCTGGAAGACGGAGAACACCTCACAGGGGTAGGAATAGACATGTTCCTACTGAACATTGTAGGCATACTGGAACAAATGGGTTTCAAGTAGGTCACAAAGGAAGGGCCGTGGTAGGGGGAGCTCCCTCCGATCGGGAAACCGTATAGAGCGTGGTGGAGCAAACACGAGGAAGCTAGTAGAGAACAAAATTACTAGAAGATAGATGGAAGGCTCTCACAGTGTCCTTGAGATGCCTCACGGCAGGGGCACTGAGGGAGCCATGAGAGAGAATAGAGGTGACACTCCCACAGGACCTTTGGAAAGCCTTATAGCAGGGGTGCAGAGGGAGAAGATGGCAAGGACCCAGCCTCAGAAAAATAGAGTTGATACTCAAGTAAGGTCCTTGGGATGCCAAATGGCAGGGACCCCTGGGAGAAGGGAGGGCCCATGAAAGGGTAAAGGGTGAGCGGGACGGCACTTGAAGCCCGGGCAGGTCCAAAAGGACACCCTCCAAATCAGTAGCAAGTTGAAGCCCAGACCTGTGCATCGAAACCCAGCGAAAGAGGCCCCCTCCCTCCTCTCCCAGGAAATTGAGGAGGCTTGGTCCAGGATACAAATAGAGAAATTCAATGAGCAATAGATGAAAGTTAAACATGGACATTGGAGAACTATACTATGATCATGAACTTTGAATTTTGAAATATGAAGATTTCATGTAAAATAAAATGTTTGTTTAGAAAATAAAACTGTGACCTTTTCAGGCACCAAAGAAGTGGTCAAGTTGTGATTTAAAGGAAAGCGCGCAGTTGGTGGTAACAAGCATGGGGGAACGGGGAGGAAAACTCGCCGCCTGGAAGGGGTTTCTTGCTAGGACACCAAGAAGTTATAGACAGCAGGCTTATCACTTACGGGCATGATAATGCCATGGTAATTCCAATATCATTCAGTGCAATCAACTGGAGGAATTACATTGGATAGTGATACGTAAGGATTAAGACTATCCTGTCATTTAACCTCTGATGAAGTTCTCCTTGTGGGAACGAAACGAGTTGGCTGAGTTGTATGTTATATTGAAATAAAGAAAAGAATACGTTGAAACAAAGGTTTTGAAACTACAACCGTGTTTTGGACTTCATTACCTGCGCACCCCCGCTTGCTTCGATTACCTGCGCACCCCCGCTTGCTTCAACAAATCAAGGAGCACCTGTTGTACTTGTGCTCACTCTTTCGTTGTATGACACACCCGGTGACCTTGCATACTTACTAAAGTCCACTCAAAACATTTGAGTGAAATACTGACGTTTTCTCTTCTAGGTGTATTGTACTTAACATATTATCACGTGTGTGTGTGCGTGTGCCCCCAACTGTTCTCTAGGTCCCCCAGATGCCAACTTGATGAATGCTGATGTGGTTGGGAAGCAACAATGCCTGGTCTTGATTCCACCACTTCTCTCTTTCTTCCACCAACCTGCACTCTCTTCTCTTTGTCTCACTGTTGTGGGTTCTTTTTCATCCCTGCTTTATCTCTATGTCATTGTTTCTCCACCCTCCTTGTCCCCCCTTTCTCTTTCTTGTCCTGGGTCAAAGTCTGATGATGAAAAATAAGTGTCCTGGCCCCCCCAAGAACAAGGTGCAGTGCCCGATACCTGCAGCCACCGGCACTAATTAAACATCGCATTTAAGTTTTCGAACAATTCCTGTACCAAGGAAGCAGCTGCGTCCAGCGAAAAGAAACCCCATCCAAAAACGCTGTACTTCCTTACGACAAGACGTTTTGCGTCGTGGACAGGCTGTTTTTCTTTGAAGCTGCAACGAGTTCGGAACACGGCCCAGTTTCACCCCTGGCCTTCACTTGCTCGGGAGGGGTTAGCCCCTTCGGCAGAGATCGAAGCTTGCCCTCAGGTTTACGACTTCGGACGTGCCCAAAACGTGCTTTCAATGGTGGCATTCATGCAGTGGTCGAAGAGGGGGAAAAAAAGTAGGGGAGCTGTGGGCGGAGAATCAGAGGGCGGGAATAACCCAAGGATTGGCTCAGTGGACGGAGCCAGAGGTGTGGCCAGAATGCGCAAATATCCCAATTTTTAGTATTTGTTTGGCATTTTACTGCCCAGTTAATCAACAAATGGATACACATGATTATATAAGGTTATAATGAGTTATTGACAGTAAAACACATTCACAAAGTGGGATATGCTTCTAATCACAGAATGTCCCAAATACGATAAAATGTGGAAGCACAAGCAATTTTTCGCAGAGCCATGGTGTTTATCATCAGCACTTCTCCCTTTTTCCACAACAGCAGTTCAAACATGAATGGCAAAATATCCTAGTTTGTAAATGTTTTCTATATAACTCTGGCTCTGCCATATTTGCCTCCTAATGCAAGATCTGCTGCATGATCTGATCATTTAAACTAATACATTGTTTATAGCTCAAATGTACCAAAAGTTAACAAAAAATGTGACTTGTTTTGCTGCAGAGTGGATGGCTTATAGCAAAGGTTGACTGATCATCTTTCTCACTGTTGCATTTGTATGTTACACTGGTGCTAATAAGGCAAAATCTTTCCAAAGACTGTTAGCATATGTACACGTCAAAATAATAAAATATCAGAAAATATACTGCATTACGCTGCAGCCTTTTTTTAAATGCATAATTTAGTCAACACTGTGGCATAATTTTGTCCTCCTTTGCTGCATATTTAATTCCAGTGACCCCACAGTAAGCAGCACATGTTAAAAGTGCTTGTGAATGAAGCAGAGAGACTGTGAAGTTTGCAAACTTAGTTTGGTGTGCGTGCCAAATTCTGCATTGCCAATCCCTGGTGAGTTGCAGCTACTACTGCTGAAACAAGGCCAATGGAGCCATCTATGGGTGAGGCTGACTGGCCTCAAGGGCAGGGCCGGCCTTAGCACTGGTGGTGCCCCGTGCATTAATGTTCGTTAGTGCCCCCCAATGACCACCTCTGTCATGGATTCCCTCACTACCACCCTTTAACAGTGCCCCTCAAGTCTCCATAACCACACTCTCTCTCAGATGCATTTAATTTGATTTACAGCGCCACTCATACCAGTGTAGGGTGTCAGAGCACTTTACATCACACACATTACTCAGAGACAATCAATATGTGTGTAAATCACTGTATAGAAAATTTTACATAAGACTAAGGACTACAAGGTGTAGGAGTCACATGACAACCATACTACTAGGCCGTATTGTTTAATAGTGATTGGTCTGGAGAAACATAAACTCAGAATTTTAAAACGTAATACCATGTTTGGGGGTTCTCTTTAATAATCAGAATTGATTTCTGTCCAAAAGAACACTTTTTGCAACATTAGGATAATCAAAGACTGGGGGGAAAAACATAACGCTCTAATTTATACCTTGCAGGTTGTATGCAGCTCTTAGATGAAAGTTAATAGCTCACTGTTGTATGTTAGGATTTTAACTTATAAACTGCAAGTAACAAAAGGATCTCTCTGACAAAAGCAGTAGCCCACTGACCTATTTACATTAGCTGCACTTTGTGATCTGTGTAGGAAGGTGGAATCTGACTACATGGTTGCCCCCACTTTTTTCCTGGTGTTTTGCTGGTTTTCGACTTAGTCTGCCTGGGATCCTGCTATTCAGGACCCCAGCCTATCTGCGTTCTCTCTTAAATTGATTACAAGTACTATAGGTACACTTCAGATTGGATTCTGGGGTACCCTTATAAGTCCCTGTAGTGAAGATCCTTATCTATATATGTACAATGCTAAGTTAGCACAACCGCGTTAGATGTTAGAAAGCCATCTTGCCGCGTTTGCTGCTTTTGCACACGACACTGTAGTCACATGTTATTAATTAAGAAATGCTTACTCGACTTTGCTTCACATGAGAACTGTCTGTTGTTCAACAGGGAGCAGCGACCTTGGTCTGTACACCGTGTAAAGAAACAGTCTGGGGCGCTAGACGGTGCATGTTGTTGAGTTCAGGTTGATCGGCCCACTATTTAGCCATAACACACACGCAGCTGCGAATACCTGAAAGTCGGGTGCTTTTAATATTGCAGTTGCATGTTTTTTACACACATTCGGAAGAAGAGCTTTCCCAGGAGCAGAGCCTAGCTGATCCTGTGATGTGATCGCCCTGAGCTGATCTTTACGGTATGGGGTTCCCCATTCAAGCCTAGAGACCTTCTACTAGTCTAATAATAATACTATTAGTTTGCTAGCGAAAGGAAGGTGGCTTGGTTCCACTGTCATTTTAGTATGATTACTCCTTTAATTTTCTATGGTATTGTAACTATGCTGATGGTTTTGATTTTAATCGTTTATCTGCTTATGTTAGCCAAACTGCTGCATCTTAGGACAAGAGGTTAATAAAATAAACTCTTTAAACTTTTACCATGTCTCTGTTTATTCTTTTGTGGACTGATATGAGAATAATTACGAACAGGTATTTCTGATCCCCACCATTCCTGAGATATACACTAAGTCGCTTGTTCTGGGTTGTCTATACATTGGGACCGCCGAGATAATACTCGTATAACGAATGGGACACTGATGCTGGCCGGATAGGGGTTCTGGGTTCTGAGGTGAGTTTTTGGTACACTACAATTCACTGAGGTCCTGGTTTCCTGCGCATAGTTCTGTGCATAAGAAGAATCCCTGCAACATGGCGCACCTAACGTTTGATCTATTGATTTGAAACGCCTTAGTAGTGCTTGTATTAGTCCACAACACCCTCACTCTGGTTTCCGGATAACGGGAGTGACGGTTTAACCTACCTGTGTTTCGACTAATAGGTTCTTTCAAGCTTGATCATTAAAAAGGTTATTTTTTCTGAACCCCAGTGCTACTGTTGATATCGTTGATACTCTTTAGTGTGTCGTTATGGCGGTTGACATAGCCGCGCATAGTCGTACACCTCTGCGCCGTCATTTGACGACGTATGGGGTGCCAGATGATGGGATGGCTGTTATTTTTGTGGTGAGCGCTGATGCGTCGTACCCGTATGAGTTGTTTTACTCATGGGTGACTTTTCCAGCGGAGGATGATGATGGTACGTTTCACACGTATACAGCCACGCAGCCGCCTGCGGTCTATACCCCATATAGGACACAAGAAATACCAATCTCTGCCTGGCAGCATACTATTTGGTTTAATGGCGCCCTTTCCCATGCGGTTGCACCGGCGAGAATGGGCCCGTTGTCTATTGCAGGGGCCACATGGCCGGTGCTGGCCGGTTTTACGCCTCATCCCCGCTATCTCACGGTGGCGGTGGCTGAGTTGCGGGTACTTCACACAGCCCTAATTACTGTTCATAGGGCTTTAGTGCAGTACGTGTCACGCACCGTGCAGGTGGGGGCACCTGCTGTTGCGGGACAACCTACAGACCACCACGCGGTGGTTATTAGTCCTGTTATGGTTAATTCGGTGGTCGGCAATCGCCCCCAAAGTAAGGATGAATTTCCTTATTCGCTTGCTGAGAAATTTGTTCTTTTTTTTTTTTTTTTTTTTTTTTTAGTTTAAATCAAACAATATACAATAAGAGAACAATGTTCATACATTTAACGTTTAAGCAGAGCAAATAGGGATCTACAAAGACCCGGTTTGATTAGTCCCTGATTATGTGGCAAGTATTGCCGGGTGATTTATCGTACTTGATGGTCTAACATGTCAAATTCTACAAAATCATTGATAACGCATTGGTTTTGTAATGTGCCTTGAGGATTTCTGTCATTCTGTTCATAAGTGTATTTTCAGTGTCTGGTTGTGAGTGAAAATCTGAATGACACACCAGAATATTGAACTTCTAGTGTGTAGATGGTTGGGCAGAGGCTGCATTTGTTTTCTCTGAGTGGTTTAAGTTTTGCATGTGAGGGGAGGTCCTTCTGGGAGCGTTTGCTCTTGAAAATGCTTGTAATGTTATGTTACATGTTAAAAGTTTTTAAAGCATCATGGTTGCTCCCAACTGATCGCCCCAGGATAGGATTGCCCTATCCAGATGCAGAGGTCATAAAAGATCACAAAAGAGAAAGAGAGAAAAATTTCCAAAAAAGGAAGAAGAAAAAACTGGACCGAAAGTGGAAACAACCCACGAGGACGTCAAAAACTTAGATTGGCACTAACAATCACATTTTAAGTTTCTTCCTCAAAGTTTTGTAAATAAGTTCTCATCTCAGGTGAAGGGGCAGGGTGTTCACAACTTCAATGCCTTGAAACCAAAGAGGCAACCACCGAAGCGGGATCTTTTGATGACGGGCACTGCTGCCAGTGCGGCATCTGTCGATCTGAGTCTTCTACTGGGTTGGTGGGGTTTAACTAATGAGCACCCGTAGACAATAATATTTTTTTCAAATCTTGTATTTTTAATGATATGACCACCGAAGGCCGTGATTTTATATTAAAAACAGAGCTTTGGACTATTCCATTTCTCGCTGAAAGGCAATAATTCTCTCCATGTGTTCCCATACCTGGCGAGTCACATAGTTTGGTGCTTACTATCCCTCCATGTTAAACAACAGTAGATGTTTCAGCACCCAGGCTAATGTGCTGCAAAGCTAAATACATATAAGGTCCCAAAGGCGAGACCGATTGCATTGCAAATGCTTGTTTTTCAAGTAGGCACAGGGAAATTATATAAGAGGGCCAGTGGATGCTTGCCGCCCTGTCCTAGCTGCTTGCCGCTCCCCCACCCGGTCTCCCATGATATGTTTCTTGGGAAACAGTCAGAACACTGCTGTCTTACGACTATGGAAGCGCTACTACCCCTGCCTTAACCACGCATATGCCTTAACCACACATATGTGAGGTTAGGGCAGTGTGCGGTCTAGGTGCTGGCTAGATGGAAGACGGTGAAGACAATAGCAGGAAGACATGAGCAAGAGACGCGGTGAGGTAAGTGGGGCAGGGGGGTCGTTTTTAGGACTGGGAGGTCGAGGTAATTTTTGGGAAATCGTGGGGGTCGGGTGGTGTATGTAAAGAGGCAGGGTTTTAGGCCTTAGGACAGGGGGAGGACAGAGAGTTGTTGGGGTCGTTTTTAGGGTGGGGTGGTCTGGGTAGATCTCAGGGCAGTGGGAGGGCAATGAGTAGTCAGGTAGTTTTTAGGGTTGGGGCTTGGGGTAGGTTTCAGGCAAGTGGAAGGGGTTGGGTAGTTTTAGGGACGGCGTGCTGTAGTGTATGTAATGGGGCAGGGTTTTAAACCTTAGGGCAGGGGAGGGGAACGGGTAGTCAGGGTTGTTTTTAGGGCTGGGGTTGTCGGGGTAGTTCTCAGAGCAATGGAAGGGGTTGGGATTGTTTAAAGGACAGCGTGAGTTGTGTGTAAAGGCGCAGGGCTTTAGGGCACTGGAAGGGGAATGGGAGAGTCTGCATGAGGGGTGGAGGGGTTGGGGTAGTGTTTGTAAAGGGGCAGGATTTATGGACAGCGCAGGAGGTGGAGGGGTCAGGGTAGTGGCGACCTTAGCCACACATACCCCTTTATTATTCATGACAAATGTCACTTTTGCCTCATGGAACGTAACGTTTGATTTTGTAACATGCTCACTTGTAATTTTTCTCCTTATGTATCATTACTGCTCCTATTGTGAAGCGCTCTGACACCTTCGGGTAAAGTCCGCGCTATATAAAAATGCATCAAATAAAATAAAATAAATAAAATAATGCCTTTACCTCAAAATTCCGCAGTAAAGGAATGCGTGGTTAAGACGCATATGTGGTTTGGGCTGTGTGGTGGAGGCATGCATGGTTACCATGTGTGCCTTTATCATACAACCATGTTTTTTGAATGCGCTGCAGACACTGTGTGGTCCTGGGCACGTATTTCTGAGCGGTTTCATAACAGCAGCTGTGAATAAGTTCCTGTTTGCCGCTTTTTCTCATTCTTGCCAGCCGCAATAATATGTAGCACGAACACCATCTCCTTACAAAAGCACCAATTGCATTACATTCATGTTTTTTTAAAATTAGGCGCGGGGACATTACACGAGCGAGCCTGTGGATGCTTGCCACCCTGTGCTAGCTGATGGCCGCTCCCCCGCCTCCCACGGTATGTTTGTTCCTTGAATGCAGAACAGCATTGTGTAGTCGTAGGGTTTCCTAGCAGCAGCTGTGACTGAGTCTACGATGGTGATTTGTGGTAGGAGCAGATACTTATCATTATGACCAGTGGTGGCTGGTGCATAGGGGCGAGATGGGTGTCGCCCTCCCACCCTGAGGGACAAAAAAAATGCCTGATGAAAAACACTGAGCAGCTAGGAATAAATTGTGCTGGCTGCTAGTGCTCAGTGAACAAACATGTACAAAATTGGGGTTTTCTTTGGGGGGGTGTGGGGGTATGGCCTTTGCTCTGCAGTGTCTGCACATGCTTTTGGCTGGGCGAAGATTTCTTCGACCTAGAGCCAGAAAGCAGGGCAGTGACGACTCACTGGTGGGTGCAGCCTTTGTCTAACTAGCAGAATAGCATTTCGATTTTGGGCGTTATTCCCTTGGCCCAGGGCGGAGCTGGAGGCCCTCCATTAATTCCAATGGCCGAGGGTGGAGCATTCCGGCAGGCTTAGAGTTTGTGGGGGTGTGGCAGTGGCCTTTGTCTCCTCCACCATACCCAGCAACAGTTGTTGTTGTTTCAAGTGATTGGTTTGCTGGGGTCTGGGGGAGGAGTCGAAAGACCAATTCCAGAATTTTCCAGTTTGGGCTTGTGCATGCATGCTCTCATTGGTATTGCCACGCTGTGCACTGCTGCAGTCCTCTTGGTAACGAGTCGACGAGGAGCCCGGCTTAAGAACATCGATCGAGCCAGCCAGGTCGAGCATGTCATCATCATGTCGTCGTCGGTAGGCCTGGGCGGTAAATTCCGTTCCGTTCGCGGAATTTGCGAAATTTGGGTAATTTCGCGTTCCGCGGAAAACGCGAAATTGAAAAAAAAATCTACGTTCCGCAACTTCGCGAAATTTTTTGCTTGTTCGCGTTCACAATATGCGTGTTCACGAGATATTTCACCCCGAGCACGCAAACAGCGATCGCGAACAGGAAAAAAGTATCGTGAACAAGCAATTCCGCGTGTTCGCGGAATTTCTGCATGTTCGCGGAGATTTTTACCGTTTCGCGGAGATTTGCGTAACGCGATTACGCAAATTCCGCCCACCCCTAGAGGGTTCCTCTGAGGGTGGTGTTGGGGTCGGTGTGGATCTGGAAGAGCAGGTGTTCGGCGGCGCTGAGGGTGCTCAGAGCAAAAACAGACCTATTGCCCAACCACAGGGCTGCATTTTTTAATTTGCACTCTTGCTAGACACTTGTGAGACAATTGCGAGCCCAACCTTCCAAATATCTATTTTATTTTACCCTTAATATCTCAAAACTACTACACAGATTTACAACAAACCACAAAAAGCACAATCTGTGGACCAAGATCTAGTTTCCTGTCGAATTTCGTGTAATTCTGTTCCGCCGTTTTTACTGTGGCCTTGTCTCAAGAAGTCTATGGAAAATGCATGGGGGTTTTGTGTTTTGAAATCCCCTTTTTTCTCGCCCCCACCTGACGGATTACCCCAAAACTTTCCAGGAAGGAGCTGAGGTGGATGAACATTTTTTGTGGAAACGTTTTGTGAAGAAACTGCAAACGGGGCCAAAGTTAATAGCGAATCAAAAAAAGCTCTGCCTATGGAAAAGCAGACCTAACTACAACTACCTAGTGTCAACTGCCTCTAGGTAATATACATATATGTGTGTGTGTGTGTGTGTGTGTGTGCGTGTGTGTGTGTGTGTGTGTGTGTGTGTGTGTGTGCGCGCATGTGTGCTTGTGTGTGTGTGTGTGTGTGTGTGCGCGTGTGTGTGTGTGTGTGTTTGCGCTTGTGTGCTTGTGTGTTTGACTGTGGGTGTGTGGGTGGGTGTGTTTTAATCACATGAGGCTATCAAGACAGCAAAAAATGTTAATAGGATTCCTACAGCTGCTTAAAAGCAAAAAAAGGGCTTGAGATTGGTGCCTATCTACGTAACTAGAGGGATGGAAAGAGGAGGACAAAAACCAGGAGAAAAACCATGGATTGCCTTGAAAGCCAGGGGGACCAAGACAACTAGGACCAAGAGGAACGCAAAGATAAACAAGACAAGGAAGACCAAAAAGATCAATGGAACCAGGGCTAGGAGGACCACGCTAAGAACCAAGACAAGTGAGACCAGGTGGACCAGGGCCATGTGGAGACTTGGCAATAATAACAGGACAATGAAACACATCTGAGGAGAACTCACATTAGGATAATTATGACTAGAAGGACCAGGAGGGTAAGGACCAGGATAAGGGATAAAAGGACTGAGATTTAATTCATGGTTTGTTGGTAGACAACAACATGGAGCATCAAAATCACAATGACAGGCACGCAGATGACAAGGACGTTAAGGTGCAAAAAGTCTATGAACAGGATGGTAAGATCAAGAGGATCGCTAGAAGCTGGACTAAGAGGGCCAGGACCAGAAGGATGATGTCCAAGAGAACCAAGGTTGAAAGGACCAGGATAATGAGGAGGAAGACTAGGGGGCCAAGGCTAGATGTACCAAGATAAGGAAGACCAGGTGAATGAGGGACAGGAGGATCAGGGAGAGGATGACAGTGGCCAGTGCAGTGTGACCAGAAGAAGGACCAGAAATAACAGGACTGGTACTTGGAGAAGGACCAAAGCCAACAGGACTCAGACTAAAAAGTCATGAGGAAAGAGGCAAAGAAGACCATAAGTCACAGGATCTGAATAATCAGGACCAAAAGGAGTACCAGAAGCAAGACCAGGTGACATAACAGCAGGATGAGGAGGAAGGCTTACTTCAAGACAAGTTCAACCAAGACCATGGGGACCAGACATTAGAAAAAAGAAGTAGGAGACGAAGGGTCAAAACTGAGAGAAACATGACCATTGCCAAAAGGAAGCCAGAATTATGAGGATGGCCAGGAGGACCAGGACAGGGAGGTCCTGAACTGGCCCAGTACCCAAAAGAAACCCTTTACTAGGCTGGGCACCAGGATGAAAGGCAGGAGGAGGAGAAGGCTGGATCAGATGGCAGAGAAGGCCAGGATAAGGAGAACTAGGGGGATGATTGTTAGACCTGGCACCTTGGCGTGGGTCTCCCTTCCAGTTTTTGCTGTTGCCTCAGGTGTTTTTGCTGGTGTGAGTTGCTCAGGGCACTGTGCCACTGCTGTCCAGTGCCACAGTGCAAGTGCTCCCTATTGTAAATTATGTATGAATTTGTGATTCCATGATTGGTTGGTGTGGTTTACCTGTCAGACCCTTGTAAATCCAAATGCTGCTGGTGGGCTTGCAGCACTGGTTGTGCCACCCACAGAAGCAGCCTCTAAAAATGTGTCTAAGGTCTGCCATTGCAGAGCCTGCGTGCAGTCTGGTACTGTCATGCTGACTGGGCAAGTGCACCCACTTGCCAGTCCCTAAACCTTCCCCTTTCTTCATATCAGACACCCCTATGGTAGGCCCAAGGGCAGGGTGCATTGTAAGTATAAGGTAAGACATTCCCTGGTGTGTGTGGCATGTTCTAATAGTGAATTACAGCCATTTTCGTTTTTCACTATTGCTAGGCTACCTGTTCGCCATAGGCCAGAATGGGCAGTTTGGTTATTACATCTCATAATCCTAACTGACTCAGGGAACATGGTGGAAATTCAAATTTATTATGCCTGAACTCAGAATGATAAAATACATCTTTTAGTGAAGTTGGTTTTAACATTCTGTGTTTAAAAATACCACTTTTAGAAAGTAGATATTTTCTTGTCTAACCATTCAAGCCTGCCTCTGCTAGGCTGTGTGTTCCCTGTCTGGAGTTTGAGTGACAGGGCTGGGGAATTCCAGGAGACAGGGTGAGGTGGCCCATTGGTGAATAGAGAGATCTGCATCCAGGGAGGAGTTGCACCTGGGACCTGAATAGGGCTGTGCCTTCCCTCCACAATGCTGGCTCCACCTCCTGTGGTGCGTCTGATGCCTCTGCCCTGCACTCTGAAAGGAAAGAAGGAGTCAGGTAAACAAAGTGCTCCAGGACTGACCAGAACTGGGTTGAACAAGGCACAGGCCCCTCTGCCCTCAGAGGACAAAGGATGTTGGGGTATAAGTATTGGGACCCTGATCCCAAGAATTTAGATCACTTTGGGAAAACAAGAAGAAACCTCTGCTGAGGAGAAGAACCAAGAAGAAACTGAGGATAGACTATCCCTGAAACTGGGGGATTGGTCTGCAGGGGTTGCCTACTGCCAAAGAGAGTAGAAAGGAACTTTGTGTGTACATTTGCTCAACTTGTGAAGGATTTCTAAGGGCGTGGAAAAGAGCTTGCCTCCTGCTGAAGTCTCAGGGACAACAGACTTCAACCACCAGCTACCCAGAGTTCTTTGGAAGTGCCTGCTACTGTTTTGGGGCCTTCTGAGGGACTGCGTGTCGCAAGGAGCTGGAAGCGCGACTCAAGAAGGAGAAGCGTGCCGCCATCGGAGCTGTTGTCGTCGCATTGCGTAAAGGGGTGTCGCCGCTGCAGCGTCGTATCGAGCGGAAGCGTCTCGCATCTTCGAAGAAGGGTCTCACAATGCCGAAGAAGCGTGTCGCCATCGCAGCCATCGTAGCTGACGCATTGCACGGCATCAAGAGAAGAGTCTCACATCGAGGAAGTAGCGTGTCGCCGTCGCATCCGCTGCCGTCGCATCTTGGATGACACCGCTGTAGCTGTCGTATTGCACCGCATCAAGTAAAGCGCCTTGCATCCACGGAGAAGCGTGCCGCCGTCGGAGCAGTTGTCGTCACATCGCACAAAGGGGTGTCACTGCTGCAGTCGTCGCATCGAGCGGAAGCGTCACGCAACGTCGGAGAAGAGTGTCGTCACCAAAGCCGCTGTCGTCGCATCACTTAAAGGGGTGTTGCCACTGTAGCTGACGCATCAAGTCGAGTCTTCGAGCAACATCGGAGAAGCGTGCCGCATGTGGAAGATCTTCACGTCTTTATTTCTTTGCACCAAAATCTTCAACGCATCAACATCGTTGCAACACTTTTGTTGCCCTGCGTGTCGCATCTAAAAGGTACATTGACTTAAAGTGTTGCATTTAAGAACTAAAGAGACTTAAGCTAAATTCTACCATCTTAAAGTAACAGTATTGTGGATTTTTGTCATTTAATGGTCTTGTGGTAAATCTATATCAAGAATACTTATTTTTGATATAAAAACCTGTGTGCTGTCCATCTGTAGTGTGTCACTTGATTACTGTATGTGTTCACAAATGCTTTACACACTGCCTCTGAGATAAGCCTGTCTGCTCGTGCCAAGCTACCAAGGAGGTGAGCAGGGGTTATTTTAGGAGTGTACCCCTTTACCCTGACTAGAGGTGAGGGTCCCTATTTGTCACAAGTGCATACCTGTGCCAACTAAAGACCCCCAAGTCTAACAATGATGAAAAGAAGCAGAAGGATCAGGATGAAGAGGAAGACCAGGAAGAAATGGTCCAGTAGAAAGAGGCCAATGCAATTCTAGGCCACGTGTAAAAGGACATGTCCTTAATCAGAGAGATCACACATATTGAAAATAATTCATACTTACTCATTGTAGTGCACAACCCTTTTAAAAACTCCACCTTTTTCAGACAAAATTAAGCTCTGCTTAACCCCCCACCTCCCTTAAAATACGGGTTGATTTAGCACTTGACAGACAGATTACTCCATACAAACGTACCGCATATCCCATCTGCCTTATTACAAGTGCATATATCATATGGCATTTGTAACAAATAGATAGGATATCTGTCAAGTTTTTGACAAGGTACCCTGTCCATCAAACTATGAATCAGACTCCAATTATGTTTAAGGAAAACCTTTACTATCACATTTTTACTTTGCTGCCAATCAGGGGAAATTGTTTCTGCTTCCAGCACTGGCAGAGATGAGAGAAAATCGAGATATTGACAGTAATCATTGCAGAACCTTTTTCAAAGGGCCACGGGACAAGCAGGAGCTACTGTGCCCCTCCTGACATCAGGGGTCTAGTGTTCAATAGGCAGGTCCCTGAGTCCCACTTCCCTCTTGCTAACGGTAGTGGTTATTTCCATTCACGATAGACGACATTTAGGTTAAGTCACACTAGCAGTCCAAGTCTCAGGAGGTCAACCCTGTTTCTTCCAAAAGTATAAAGTGTTCCTGCACCCAAAGCCCTATGTGGCAGCACAAGTTCCCCATGGACCTTTAGGCCATGTGATCAGTCTTACTGGCTCCTGCAGGGTTTGCACTACAGGAGTCTCTTGGATTGTTTCACTATCAGACGTCACAGAGGGCTGCAGTGGCTGCGGACCTTGAGTAGCACTCATGGCTCTTCAGGGTCATCAGCTGGGGCTCCACGGAACTGCTTCCATTGTGACTGTAAGTGTTTTGTTATTCCTCCCACAGGTGGTAGAGTATGCTCTCTTGAGTTCCAGCACTCAGTCGGGGCTTGAGTACGCACAGGTCACCAGGTTGTTCTCTCCTCTCGATGATGGCAGTACAAGGCAAAATTATTTTTTCTAACACACAGGGTCGCCAACCTTACTCTGCACATGGCCAGTGACCTTTTCGACACAGCCTTAACTTCTTTGGCATTGTGGACCCTTCTGGCATATGGGGTTACTGTCTTCCCTATATCAACAAAGAGTCAGCGGGTCTCATGAAGCAGAACTGAGAGCTAATAACGACAAGACAACATGGTTGTGAAAAAGAGTCCTCTTAAAGAGGACGAAGTCCCATCACCCACCGAAGTGGCATGCTTCATCATTTGGGACCTCCTCTTAACCACACCTGGTGCAGTTAAGGAGCTACAACTCCTTGCTAGTGTCAAAAGGAGGAGCTCACGGATGTTTTAAGTGTGAAAACAGAGGACTAGATCTCCTAAAGATCGACGAAGCTACCTGAAGTGTGGTGAAGAGAATGTGATGAACGTGCAGTGTGTATAAACAGTGTATTAAAATTGACTACCCTAAGAAAAATATGTTTATTCAGTATCTCAGGGTGTCAAGGAATAAAAAACACGATAGCGTGTTCTCGGTAAGTCTCTGAACTCGCTAATAACAAATGCGGTCTACATGTTTCAGCCAACTAAGATCTGACAATATGATCATGGCTTTCTTCAGGACCATACGATGATACTACTGCAACAAAAAGGGAAGTAGTAAATTGTAACAAAGCAAAAGAATAGAAAGGAACGATACAACCAACTAGTGTACCTGCGTATTCAAAGATAGACGTACTGCAGGAATAATCACCCGCAACAAGTCGGGGATAACACCCTCCACTCCTGGTAACAACTCAGGGCGTGAGGCAACGCTCTGTCCATCGTTACCCCGGACGTTCTTCCTGATTATTCCGGGTGGAATAAAGATAGGAGTGGAGGACATATCCCCGACTTGTTGCGGGTGATTATTCCTGCAGTACCAGGTTCACAAGTGTCTCCCTCTTGCTTACTTTTCAGTCTACTAATCTATTGCAGGCCATGCTCCATGTCCATGTTATTACAGATATGTCTGATTTTCTAACTCACTTACTTCCTGGGCATTCATTCACTGGTGGATTGACATTTTTTGGACTAATTTTTACGAATAGTTAAGCAGGCATTGCTTGGCACACAAGTGCACACTCACTTCCACGAACTTACTCATAAGGGCACAAATACTCTTAGCTACACATCCACAAGCACACTTGCATACCCATCCATTCACAAGTGCACACACATACTCACATCTATCCATCAACAAGCATACTCATTGACACTCATCTATTCACAAGCATGCATACGTATTCATACCAACCATTCACAAGCCCATAAATACACACAGTTGCGCACATCTATTCACACACGCAAATACACATATATTGGTACATACAAGCATGCGCCCAAATGTTCAATAAGCAGTTACATGGCCAGAGTGGTAAAGGTAGGGCCAGCGGGTGGCAGGAGGAAGAAGCACAAAAGGAGATGGAGGATTTGTGAGGATAGTCAATAACTGAAGATCCCACTGCCTCCTCTCATTGGCTAACCTTGTCATGGGTCAGCCAATGAGAGGAGGACCTTCCCTAACTAACCAAAAAGAGGTTTTGGGTCAGTGAGATTTGCTGACCCCATCCCACTGTGTGACAAGGCATCATTAATGAGGCGTCATTGATAGACTATCCGCCCACTGCACTGAAGAGCTAAAAGAAGAAGTATCCAGGGATGACTCTATTGGTCACTCTCCCTCTAGTCATAAGGGAGAGGACCTTGCTGTTCTGCGCTGATGATATCACAGCCCTCAGGGTTGTGAGATCCTCAGCCCAGAAAAGCTTGGTTAACTCTGCCAGGTGCCTACACTTTAGCGCATGTAAAGCAACCAGCTGTCTGATGCTGACATGATGAGTGTCTCTCGGGCTGACCTTGGCACAGTGACAGACACTCGTCAGAAGCCCTACGTATCCTGAAATCAGATGCAAGACCATTCTTTGCTTGTGCAATAGCAACATTTCTGGGTAAATTATGGTCCATTAGAAGGAGGGCACTATTGACTTTATTGACTTGTAGTAAGTAAATGAATTGAAACCCAAATGATCTGAACAGATGGGCGTGTATTTTGTATTAGCACTTTGGATTGTAAATATTTGGATTGCTTGCCATTTTAATTTTGATGTTAGGATGTATCTCTTAAATATTGAAATATGCTGAAATTTGCACTATGTACATATTGTATCTTTGTGATAAGTTTTTTACCCTAATTTTTATCTCTTTTTAAACTATAAAGAGCCTGTATAGGAAGTATTTACACCTACAGTACCTTTTATTCCGATTATTGCCATACTGTAAAACCGAAATAAAGACTTTGATGATGAGACACTCATCATGTTTTGGAAAAGGGAGGGGGGTGCCACTGCATTCATTGTTAGGGATATCAACTTACGGTTAGACTTGGGCACTGCACCAGACAGTACTAGTCTCCAAGACTCATTCTCTGCTCTTGGTCTCTCCCTACACGTGAAGCAGGGCACACTCTCGATCTGATGTCTTCTCCCAACCAAGCTGCCTTTCTTCATTCCTCTCCATTAGCCTGGTCGGACCATTTCTCTATATTTCTAAATTGAGCTCTCCCCTCCTTTTAGTGCCCTGCTCTCACTTCTATGCATAACTTAGCTGACCACCCTTGGTCCAAACGTAATCTGTCTGGTTGTGAAATCATATCGAACAACTCTCGCCCCGTTCTGGATTCTTCCATGGAGGTTGCAGTCAATCAGTTTGACTCATGGCTTGCCAATGTTCTCGGGAGCCTTCCAGTGAATTGGCAGGGTTTCTGTTCCATCAAACATGTGTTTCACTGACACCCCACCTCCTCTGTTTAGATGCGGGAGAAACACCAGGCTTCGAGGAAGGTTTCTTTCCGAAAAAAAGAAAAGCTTGCCAAGTGGGGCCAAAGCAACTTCACAAAGTTTTTAATGATTTCCTTAGCCGTAACTAACTGAGTGTTTATGCATGAGCTATGATCCACAGAACTACTACTCCTTATAAGCATAGTCCCGCATAGCAAAGCCCAAAACAGTAGCTTGAGCAAAATGTTTCGTTCAGTGTTTCTCTTCTTTATGTCTGTTGCCCTATAAAGTGTACTCACACCACTTATGTTTCTCAGCCCAACTCCTGGTGTGATACATGGGATTCTGAACCGTTATCCACAGTGCAGGTATTATGGTGGGGATTATTAAAGGAATGACTACCAGCTGTGACTCGTGCCTTTTCTGCATTTTGCCAGCGATTCCGGCCCTCAGCACCTACACGATCTTTGGTGCTCTAATGATATCCCTGCCTGCTGGACTCTGAGACTCCCTCCAGCCTCCCCCTAGCAGGTGGTCCCCCTTGCCTCTCCAGCCTCCCCTTAGCAGGTGGTCCCCCTTGCCTCTCCAGCCTCCCCTTAGCAGGTGGTCCCCCTTGCCTCTCCAGCCTCCCCTTAGCAGGGGGTCCCCTTGCCCTTCCAACATCCCCTTAGCAGGGGGTCCCCTTGCCTCTCCAGACTCCATTTAGCTGGGGCTCCCCTTGTCTCTCCAGCCTCCCCTTAGCTGGGGGTCCCCTTGCCTCTCCAGCCTCCCCTTAGCAGGCGGTCCCCTTGCCCTTCCAACATCCCCTTAGCAGGGGGTCCCCTTGCCTCTCCAGCATCCCCTTAGCAGGGGGTCCCCTTGCCTCTCCAGCATTGCCTTAGCAAGGGGTCTCCTTGCCTCCTCTTAGTAGGGTGTCCCCTTACCGCTCCACGTCTGCTAGTGTATCCAGAAGACCAGGATCACAGCTGTCTCCAGCACCGTGCCTCTGCTTTTGGCTGGACTTAAGAAATCGCTGTGGTGCTCTTCAAAGGCAGTCACTCCTACTTTCTTCAGGCAGTGCAAGGATCCATAATTCTGCCTCTTCCACTCGCTACTGAGGAAGAGGGCAGGGCCTGCATATCTGCTCTATTGACAGTAAGTTGTGAGCAGGCGAGGGAAGGCTTTCTGTTCAAGCTGTTGCTGGAAGCTTTTTTATTCCTTGTAAAAAGCACCACATATTTCTTTTGGTAAGTGTAATACTTTTGCAACCTCTATTCTGGACTTTGACCCTGTTCGAAAATGAGGCATTATTTTTGAGGCCTGCACAAACATTATGTCTACATTTGTCCTTCACAAGGAACCAAACACCCCATTGTAGGGCTTGATTCTCAGAGGGTAGCGCTGCAGAGCAGTCTAAGGCTTACTCAAGGGAGGTGGTGTGGGCTAGTAATCGCCATTTACGAGTTTGCAGAAATGACATTCAATAATTGATTGTCCAGTATATACTTTTCTTTACAAGAAGGAAGAGTATATTTATTACACACACACACACACACTACTCAATACCATGCATCAATTTACAAATATACATAAGCTGTTGGAATTACTTTGTGACTATGCATAACATTTCCTCCCCTCCAGAAGGGGGGAGGGTCTAGTGCCTCCACTCCCATGTATGGACATCATCTTACCCCCAAATGCAGTGGGTTGACCATAACCTGGAGTGAGGACCCTTCCCACTGGCACCATCCGAGTAGCGGCCCTCCCCATTATCTCACTAAGCATTTATAATAGGAACACCTGCCATAGTCTATGTTTGACAAGTTCACTGACTTGGATGCCCTGCGCACTGTTCACGCTATTCTTTATTCAAAACCTATCAACCTATAGTTCTAATTCCATTAGAACATTTGTTTTTATTCAAACATATTTTTTGTTGCAATCATTGCTCTAACATACACAATATATGTGCCAATATATCCAATATCATATATTTCCTTGAAAATACAACATAATATAAGTGTAATCTTCAACTCATAAAAATGCATAACACAATATACAATCTAATATAAACACTCAATGCTGTGCCCGATGCATTTCGGGACGTGAATGTCCCTTCCTCAGGGGAAAATCTATAAGTTCAAAAGAAAATAAACAATTTCAAACTCCACATAAGGATATACTTTGAGAAACTCAATTGCCCAGGTTTATCCCGATCAACATTGACGTGCTCTTGGACCCATAGGATCCCATATCAAATGTTAATGCATGTTCATATCAATCATCGTGCTATTACATGCTTATGTGATGGTTTTATTTTATTGTCAGTGACCCATGCTGCGTGGGCGTGACTGACTTTCCAATGCGTGATTGAATAATTTGTTGTGATTCTTAGTAGCATTCAGGACACTCGTGCGGGATATGCTTCACCGCTTTAGGAAGTAGCGAGGTTAGATTATTTTTCTTTTTGCATTAAAGTAATTCAGTGATTTTTGTTTTTTGTTTTTTCATAGGAAACAAAGTTCCATCGCCCACAATTCTTATTAACAAAGAGGACACATTGTGTAAAGGTGAGTGCGCACTTAGTGAGGTGATTCATACTGGTAGGACTGTGTTCATAATAGGCATCATTAATCTTACGTTGTACTTCTTATGACACGACTGATTACTCGTTACATGGCTTTCACAGGACTTTACCGGTACATTGTTGCATGAGGTTTATGTGACACATTGACTTAATACACTGGGTGTACAGACAGAGAGTCAACAGTAGACGCATCACACAGCATGGGCTCTCCCACAGTAAAAGCTAAAATATTAGGTGTTCAAAAAGCAAAAAATCTGGGCGGCTCAGAGAGTCAGAACCACCTTCTAACAGACCCTACCTAAGTGTCCCTCACCCAAGTGCATGGTAGCTTGGGATTAAAAAGAATAGACAGAAACTATTGACAGCTTTAATGTGCATTTTACTGAGGAATCCCTTATTGTGATAAACATTCCTTTTATACCAATGTTCAGCTTTCTAATGAACCTAATGATTCTTATTTGCCAGCTTTATGTGTATCTGCATTAGTTAATATGAATTTGATGTGATATTGGATTTCTGAATAAAAGATCAAACTGCAGTGTATTGTTTCAATAAAATAGTAGAGACAGCTTCTGATGGACAGAAATGTGACACTCTAAGATACTGTCGATATTGCTAAAAATACAGAAGTCTCTCTAAGTTCTGTCAGGGTAGTAGGAGATATACATTCACCAGCTAATGGGGTCTGTGCCATCAAAAGCCAAGTTTCCGCGGATTCACACAGTTCTATGGCCAAGGACAAGAATAGAGATAATTCCAATTGCAAATCGTATCATAGATGTTTGTGGTGTGGATCACGCCCCCAAGCAGCCAGCATAAAAGCTATCCATCCATCGAAAGCAATGCTTCAACTGTAAAGAAATTGCCATTTCTCTACTGTCTTCTACAATACATCAAGAGGATCAGCTCTATACAGGATCAGGAGAGCAACTGTTTTGACTCCAATATTAAACAAACATTGTCAAAGCCACTAGGTCTCTAATATGCAAATTGTAACTTCTGAACTTCTGAACTGCAAGTAACACAAGGATCTCTGTGACAAAAGACAGTAACCCATTGAGCTATCCGCATAGAATACAGTGTATCTGCATTTCAAAACTACCAACAGACAAATGATTGCTCTCCAGCAGGATAATAAACCACTGGCGATATCTGGACATGTTTTTATTGTTGTCTTGCATCTGTGGCAGAGTTTGCCATTCTAATAATAAAAACAGTTTAAAGGAAGCATGCAGGAAGTATGTGCCACACATGCTCTTACCTGCTCAGTTCCTCTTCCCAGCCGGGTCTGTTAAGCAGCTGCAGGGGCCAGGAAAGGTGAATCAGGATAAACACCCTTCTTTTCTCGTGCACTGAATAGAAACAGAAACATCCATGCCGCAGGACAGAAGGCAAAGGTTTCCCATGGCCAGAGAATGGATTTGTCCTCTTGCCATGCCCCTATGGTACCTGCACGGGTGGGCGGGGACACAGCCCACCTTTCTAAAAGGAGATGCGTGATGGGGGTGCCTGTGAGAAAGAGCCCAGGCCCGATCACGCAACTCCTAGAACAGGAACAAAAACAATTCAAGTGGCTCTTTTCGATTGCCCTTCATGCAGTTACTGCGAGGGCCAAGGCTCCTGTTTGGGTGGGCCAGGCTCATGTTTGGGTGGGCCTGGCCCTCCTGGCCCACCCGCTAGAACCGGGCCTGAATTGCAAAAGCTCATGGGTTTGCGTATTTATTTTAGCTGTGTGATACAGCAGTGTGGCTGTGCAGCATGTCTAAATATGTTGAAAAAAGTGCTCTGGCATGGCCAGGAAACTATAATGAAATGGACAATACAAGCAACTAATTGAACGTGCACATATGAAAACACAAGCTAGGAAAAAATAGAACATGACAGATACGCATATGATATAAAAAAAATAAGATGATAATCAGCGTAGATTAAAGTGCTGGCATAATGTTAATCCTGTGCACGGTTGAGGCTGTCCAGAGACGAAGTTGCAGGGAATGTTATCCGAAAAAGAAAGCTTAGGCTGTGGAAAGCACCCAGCAGGGCATGAGGAAGAACATATTCAAATGTGTAAAAAGTAGGTCAAGTGCGTGCGTTAAGAGTAGGATCAGCAAGAAGAATCCGAAATGTGTAAAGGGGAAGAAGCAAAACCCCAAACCGGGACACAGGTGGGGGCTGGAGAGAGGGGGCTACCCAGAAGATCGGAGCGTGAGAGAAGAGACCGGAAGTTCCGGCTCTGTAGGTACAATCCTGAAGGCAACGCTTTTGGAAAGAAGTGGTAAGAAATCCGTGTTCATGCAGAGGCCGAAAAACTGAAAGTAAAGATGAGGCACCCGGAAGAACATGACATGAATGTGTAAAATTAAATGAGCATGCAGTAAAGGTGGGGTACCATCAATGAATGGGATTCGAAGTAGTGATGTGTTGTAAGAGGAACTCATGAAGTCGCAGGCATTGAATGAAGGTAACACAAAGCTGCACCATATTTACAATTATATGGTGCATCTGTGGATTTACCCCTGCGATGGCGCTACACTTAGCAGTGTCTATCTTGGAACCATTGTCCAAATACGTGGACGTGTTCCTTAAACCTTTGCTGTTGGATGTTCCCTCATACTTGTGGGACACTATGGATTTTATTAATAAAATCGAAGGCTTTCCTTTTGACCCTGATATCCACGTGTTGGCAACTATGGACGTGTCATCTCTGTACACACAATCCCTCAGCAAGATGGGCTGGATGCGATGGAAGTATATTTGTAGTCAAGGAACAGACCTCATCGGGTCCCAACAGAATTCATTCTGAAAGTAGCATCGCTACCACTCGACGCAATTCTTTCAAATTTGAGATATGAGCAACAATTTGTGCACTGGAACAACCTATAGAGTGCTCATATCAAACAGTGGTTTAGATACGGAGACGATGTGTGGTGCCTTTGGGAGAGCTCTGAGTCAATACTAAAGTAGTTTCATGAGTGGCTAAACAACCGTAGCCCTCACATAAAATTCACTCTGGCACACAGTAAGAAGAATCTAGCTTTCCTGGATGTTGGATTTTCAAAGTGGTGAGGCGCAATTTTTTTTACCTGACTATAATGAGCGAGCGAGCGAAGCGAGTGTGCCGAACTGCAAAAGAAGGGGGGGGGGGGGGGGGGGGAATGGATTCTAATTGTGTTTTTTACGCCACATATTTACTGCATTGTTGAAAAAAATAATAATCCAAATATAGCATTTTAAAGCACAAGTGTGAAGAAAACATTAGAAACAAATAAAAAATGTGCCCAATCCTCAAACTGGTCTGCTTGCAAAATGACCCCAAAGCCAAGCACAGCCAACCAACGGAAACAGGCCAGCATAAAAAGTTGAGGATTATACTGCTAGATGCCATGTGTACAGTGCAGCTACTGTAGGACACGAGTGAAGGCAGGGTGAACAAACCGAAAGTCAGTGGCCAGATCAGTGCCTCTGATAGGCTGGAAGGGATGGTATGGTGTCAGTCATATGTCAGATCAGTGCCTCTGACAGTCCGACAGCCTGGGCAGGTTCAGCTCCTTTGTTGACGTCATACAGTCTCTCAGATTTACTGAGGTTGCAGTCCTGACTTGCTTTCCCAATCCTTGTGTTGGAGCAGTAGTTATTTTGATGAGCCTGCCTTGTCCAAACATTGTTCTGCCCTATACTAACCCTTTAGATGTTTTGAGCCTGGCACTACCCTCATGAGCTCAGGTGGGTAGCCGCCCTAGTGACCCGGGGATGCATCTGGTAAACATGGGGGCAAAGCGGCCTTTCCTCTGGTCTGTTTTTCTGAATTCTTGGTACTGTATTCAATGCTTTCTGGGTTATGTCATGATAGTGCGGGATAGAGTAGGCTGCAATGGGTCCGACAGGCCCTGCAGGTTAGGGTACTGCAAAGAAGGAGCCTAAGATCGCCCTCGGACAGCACATGATCGCAATGCATTTGTGCACATGGGTGCACAGCACTGTGCAAGCAAAGGCGTGTACCAGCCAAGCTCAAACTGTGAGCTTACTTGACACATGCCTTAAGATATATGAGGGATAGTGTCTTTTCATTTGTCTTAAATTTTACCTCAAATTGAAATTACTTAAAATTTAAATGTCTGTAAATGAACTCTGCAAATATTTCAGAATTAGCAAAGCACAAATCAACCACATTTGTTTGGAATCTTGAAATTAGCTGGAAGCAAATATTTTAATACGATCAATACAAATCAATACAGTAGGGGATGCCATTTCCACACATTTCTGTTTTGCCAATGCTGGTTTTTCCAATAATGAACAGCTGACACGTTAACATGCACTTGCCCTCCCTTCAAATCAGAAGCCTTCAATGGCTTTTGTCGCAGGCCAAAATTACCTTAAAGATTCTATAAGTCACCAACAAAAGGACCAAGACCCAGCTACCACCTGAAAAACTTAAAACAGTACCAATCACATCCACTCCGATTAAGCCACCATCCTAGAGATCCACAGGAACACAAGGAAAAGGAAAGGAGATAAGTGATTTTTGGAGGGTGGTCCACATCTCTGGATCAACTTTCCTTGTGAGATGAAAGGCAACACTGAAAATCCACATATCCCCCTTTCATCACCAGAGTTCAGGATACAGCATGTAAATCTTATTCTAGGTAAGAAGTCCATCAAATGTCATATGTCCTGATTGAATAAAAGCAAGCATGCCCTTTTCTTTGGGGGTGGGGGAGGGTTATATAGTACAAACTAGATCTGAAAGTATCAGAACACTAGTTGTGTTACAGACGGACACATTCACTTTTTCTTTTTTTTTTTTAGGCAGGGTGAGATTAAGCGACTTGCCCAAAATCACAGAAAGTTGAGCATCTCTGCTGAGACTCCAACCTGGTTCCCCAGCTTAGCGTTGACCGCTCTAGTTGTTAGGCCTCATCCTTTGTCTGCCCTTCTAGCTTCTACCACATATCTGTTAAAGATAAGGCAAACAAACCAATACCGCATGCTTCGTTGACCTCCCTCCTGTGGTCTAGGCATGACCTACACTATCTCCCCAGATCTCTCTTTCTTTCTCACTCCGTCTTTCTTGCGCTCCACAGCTCTCTCGTGATCTCTTACCATGTTTACTCTCTCATGCGGCCTGTCCCCCTCTTGCTCTCCTTGTACCTGTTCTACTGTATCTCCCGCTTTCTCCTCCTCTCTTTCGCCGATCTCGTGTCCTTTCTTCTCCTCTTGTTATTATCCTTTTATCCCACCTCTCCCTTGCTCGCTCTGTTACTCTCATGATTTATCTTCTTTCGCACCTGCTCCCTCTCATGTGCTCTTGCTGTGTTCTCCTTTCTCTCCCTCTTTCTATCATGCACTCTCGTGCTCTTTAATCTCTCTCCCGCTTTACCTGCCTTCCTTATTCTTTTCTCTCCATGTATTCCTTCCTGTCTCTATTGTGTTCCAGTTTTCTTCTTTACTTGCCCGCTCTCCAGCTCACGCTTTCCCTCGATTTTGCTCTCTTTTTTCTCCTTCTATCGCGCAGTGGCAGTGGCAATAACAATTCCAAAAGGAAATTATGCAAATTACACACCTAACACTCGCCCACCTCTAACTAAACTAGATTGTGGTGCCTGGAGCACTTGTATTCCTGCCATCGTCTTGCTTGCACGACTGCCTTACCTTGCATTTTTTTTTTGCAAAGGAGAAGTTACAAGCACCGCAAAATTATTTATTTAACGACCCTGGAATTCAGGTAATTGTTCCGGTCATGGGCAGATGTTGCGTATATCTTCTTTCTTATCCCAGCAGTGGAACCGCGGCGTTTTTTCTCATATGATTCAAGGACACTCAAAAATAGTGCGCTCTGCCTTAACTCCACAATATGGCCCTTCAAATCCTGCACAACTGAAAATAAGCAATTGCATACTTTGATTAATAAAAATGTCAGCGCTCAGGTGGTGCACGGCTTTTAGAGCCAGTGCCAACCCTTGCCTCTTTAATGTTTATTTCAAGGACACTTGCCTGAAATTTATGCCAGTGTCTGGGAAGGGTCATTGGACGCGGGGTGAAGCTAAAACTCTGCAGCGCGGTCTGTCCAGGCAGCATGATTGAAAACGAGGGAAGCTGTGAACTAGCGTCTGCGCAGTGGATTCCATGAAACTCGAGTGGATTCACTGCGCGGAATCCAGTGCTCAGCTTCTTGCTTCCAGACTCCGACCTGCCAAGCCATCTCCGTTCTGCTACCCAGTACCTCTCTTTTCGCAAAGATTTAAAAACCTTCCTCTTCAATCAGGCTTTCCCCGCTTAGCTCTTCATTCTTATCACTCTTGTCTTTTCCCTCAGTTGCCGATCCTGCCTACTAGCGCCAAGAAACCGCATGGTGTACGCTGCGCTTTAGAAATCTTTTAAATTAGAAATTAAATTAGAAATTACAAGCCACCCACTGTGAAAGAACGCAACCACCTCAGATTCATCCTTCTCAACACCTGCTCCGACCGCAAACACACCGTTGAACTCTGGGACCTACTCGACTCAACTTCCCCTGACGTCACCTTCCTGACAGAGACCTGGCTGAACCCCTCCTCGGCACCCGACATCGCCATAGCCATCCCGGACGGCTACAAGATCACCCGCATGGACCGCACCAAAGGAGTAGGAGGAGGAATCGCCATCGTCCACAGGAACACTCTTAGAGTCTCGACCAACACCAATGACACCCTCAGCACCGCCGAACACCTGCACTTCCAGATCCACACCGATCCCAACACCACCCTCAGAGAAACCCTCATCTACAGACCCCCCGACCCCAACAACAGTTCAGCGACTCCATCGCCGACTTAGTCAGTACACACGCTCTCGCCTCCACAGACTACATTCTCCTTGGGGTCCTGAACTTCCACCTCGAGAACAACAACGACCGCAACTCGACCACCCTGATCGACAACCTCGCCAACCTCGGACTCAGACAACTTGTCACAACACCCACCCACTCCGCCGACCACAAGCTTGACCCCATCTTCTCCGCAAGCCCCCATGTCTCCTTCAACCACACCACCGAACTCCATTGGACCGACCATCACTGCACCCACTTCACCTCCCGGAAACCCACCATGCTCCACCACACCCAACAGATCCCCCGCCGCTGCTGGAGCAAAGTCACTGAAGACCAGCTAACCACCACCCTCGCCCGGAAACAACACGCCGACCCCACCCACCCTGACTCCGCACCCGCAACCTCAGACAGTGGATCGACGACTGCGCCAACACCCTCGCCCCGATCAAGAAACCCTCCAACAGACAAACCAGCAAGAAAGCCAGCTGGTTCACTGAAGACCTCCAGACCTCCAAGAAATCCTGCCGAAAGCTTGAGAAGAAATGGCACCGTGAACAGACACCTGACAGCTATGCAGCCCACAAGAACGCCACCCGCAGACACCATCACCTCATCAGATCCGCCAAAAGGGCCTCCTTCAAAGACCGCCTAGACAACAACGCACACAACAGCAAGGAGCTCTTCAGCATCGTAAAAGAACTCTCCAACCCCAGCTCCAACACCAACGACATCCCACCTTCGCAAGACCTGTGCGACTCCCTTGCCACCTTCTTCCATCGCACGATCGCAGACATCCACGACAGCTTCAACGCCATGACTGCCCCGACTACCACTGAGACCTCCGCCCCCTCGGTCACCATCCGCACCGAACCTCTGCTCTCCTGGACCAACATAAATGATGATGACACCATCAAAATCGTGCGCACCATCCACTCCGAATCTATGTAAGACCCTTTCCCACACCACATCTTCAACAAAGCCAGCACCACCACCCCACCCCATCTCCGGAAAGCCATCAACATCTCCTTCGAGACAGCAACCTTTCCGGAGAGCTGGAAGCATGCCGAGATCTATGCCTTACTCAAAAAACCCAAGGCTGACCCCAAGGACCTCAAGAACTTCCGGCCCGTCTCCCTGCTCCCGTTCCAGGCGAAGGTCATCGAGAAGACCATCAACAGACAACTGACCCGCTACCTCGAGGAGAACAGCATCCTGGATCCATCCCAGTCCAGCTTCCACAGCAACCACAGCACCGAAACCGCCCTCATCGCCGTCACCGATGACATCAGGGCCCTGCTGGACAATGGAGAAACCACGGCCCTCATCCTCCTGAACCTGTCAGCCGCCTTCGACACTGTCTGCCACCGCACCCTACGCACACGCCTCCAAGACAAGGTGCTGGACTGAACCACCTCCTTCCTCTCCCGCAGAACCCAGAGAGTCCGCCTCCCGCCTTTCTGCTCCAAAGCCACTGAGATCATCTGCGGCGTACCCTAGGGGTCATCCCTCAGCCTGACATTGTTCAACATCTACATGGCACCGCTCGCCCACATCACCCGACTGCACAACCTCAACATCATCTCCTACGCAGACTACACCCAGCTGATCCTATCCCTCACCAAGGACCCCCTCACCGCCAAACCCAACCTCCACGAAGGAATGAAAGCCGTCGCCGAGTGGATGAAGAACAGCTGACTGAAGCTGAACTCGTACAAGACAGAAGTCCTTATCCTCGGCTCCACCCCCTCGGCCTGGGATGACTCCTAGTGGCCGACCGCACTGGGAACAGCCCCAACACCCACCAACCATGCACGCAACCTAGGGTTCATCCTCGACTCTACTCACTCCATGACAAAGCAGGTCAACGCCATCCCGTCCTCCTGCTTCAACACCCTCCGCATGCTCCACAAGATCTACAGGTGGATCCCCACCGAAACAAGAACGGTCACCCAGACCCTCATCAGCAGCAGGTTGGACTACGGAATCGCCCTCTACACAGGAGCCTCAACCAAACTCCTGAAACGACTTCAACGCATCCAAAACGCCTCTGCACGCCTGATCCTCGACATCCCTCACCACAGCCACGTCACACCCCACCTGAGAGTCCTTCACTGGCTCCCCGTCAACAAGAGGATCACCTTCAAGCTCCTCACCCACGGGTGGAGTGGTGAGGCTTCAGTCCTTGACTGACATAAAGCTCTGGCATTGCAGGGCTTTAACCTGAAGCGCCCAGGGTAAACTTCTACAAAACGTCATCAAGTGGTGGAGCCCAGCACAAGTGGATGGTGCTTTGCCGGGCTGATAACCTCACAGGCTTCAGGGCTGTGAGATCTTCTTCAGCCCCGCAATTTGATTGGTAGTAGGCTGTGCAAAGTGCGCATGCGTACCATCTGTTGATTTTAGGGACGGACTGGACTGAGGGTGAGTTTTCTGCATGCCTTCATGTGTGTGTGTGAGAGTTGCTACGAGTGACTGTGGCCATGAGTGTGGGAGACTGTAAGCTTGTGTGTGTGCATTTTTGTTTTTAATGTCCATTACGTTTTTTTCCCCAACTTGGGACAGGACTGTGTTTAAGACAGGAAAGCACACAAAATAAACAAGGGGTGAGCCGCTCCGGCACCCTCTAGGGTCAGCCGCCCCTGGGAGTTAAAGAACAGGACAGCGGGATTAAATCAATGAAAGATTGGGAGAGGAGGATCAACAGATAGGACGTGTGAAGGAAAGAAGGAAGTTCATAAAGCAACATGGGATGGAAAGACAGGGACACAGAAGAAGAACCGAATATGAGACAGCACAGAAATAGATAATGCTGAAAGTACGCACATAAAAACAGTGCTTTCGGAAAAGACAGTTCATTAAGAAACCTATAAAAGTTGTTTAGAAAAGGAGCTATAATAGTGAAAATGCAGGACTCGAAAGAGCACAATATATAATATATATGTTTCCAAGCATTTGCAATGCAATAGGTCTCGCATTAGTGAGAGTTAGAGCTGATAGTGTTGTAAATAACAATGTATTTTACCCATGTTGTGAGAAGCTTGATTTCTGTTGCAGTAACCACCCACTTTTTGCCAGAATACTGATGCACTTTGACTTGATGTGACCTGGGTCCCTGTCAATCAGGTTCCCGGGGCCTGTGTTCTTTCCCCAAAATTAACCCAAACCCAATCGGCATCTCTGGCCACAGGTCAGCCCCTGGTAAATCGTACCACATGTACCCAGGGTACTGTGGCCAAGGAAGACATCTAAGGGCTGCAGCACTTATTGTGCCACCCTTAGAGGCCCTGTACTTTTACACACACACACACTGCATTTGCAGGCCGCGTGTCTTAGTGCAGCACAAAGTGAAGAGTCAACATGGCACACATCCCTGTGTGCCATGCCTTCAACCCACTGCCCTGGCATAGATCAGCCACCCCTCTTGCTGGGTGCACTATACCAGTGGTGAGGGTACAGGTGCAGGAGCCCTATACCCCTACAGTGTCTAAGTCCGTTCTTAGACATTGTAAGTGCAGTGCTGCCATTAAGAGTATATGGTGCTGGGAGTTTGCCATTACGAACTCCACAGCACCATAATGGCTGCACTGAAAACTGAGAAGTTTGATATCCAACTTCTCAGCACATTAAACCCACACTGATGCCAGTGTGGTGTTTGATGAAAAATGCAGCCAGAGGGCATCTTGGAGATACCCCTGAAAAACAACCAGCCTCTGGTGGGTTCCCTGACTGGTACACACCAGCCTGCAACCACAAGACATGTTTCTGGACCCCTGGGATGGGATATTCGCTCCCTGAGCCCAGAAACAAAGCCTTTCCTGGGCAGAGGTGTTCACACCTTCCCCAGGCCAGGAAGAGCCATCTGTAGCAGGTGAGCTTCAACAGCCTTGCAGTCTTTGTAATACGACCCCCAGTCTCCCCTGCTATCAGGAGCAGGCCCCCTTCCTGTCTCCCCATGTTTTCGGCGGGAAGACAGGTGGGAAAAATTAGCTAGCCAAGACGGTGTGCCCACCTCTGCCAACTCCACCCCTCAGGTGGGGGAGGCGAGGTGAAGCCCACTCTTCAGTGCCCGCCATCTTGCAGATGGCAGGCACTCCCCAATCAGGATTCGGGATTGTGCTCACTCCCCCATGTGGAGTGAGCACGCCAAGGGTGTAGTCACCCAAAGTTCAGTAGCCATTGCCTACTGACCTCCAGACCCCTAAAATGCCCCCTAAATACAGTATTTAGGGGGCAGCCCTGAACCAAGAAGGCAGATTCCCTCAACCTAAGAAGAAAAAGGATGAAAGAAGACACCCAGCAGAGGAGACTGCAGAGAACAACTGCCTTGGCCCCAGCCCTACTGACACGTCTGCAGTTTCCAGAGGTCCTGCGCCACTAATCGTCTTGTCCTGCAGACAGCGACCTCCAGAACTCCTGGGAGGACTGACTGCCTTCAACAAACACCGGATCTCCTGTTAACAGCAGCTCTGTCCAGAAGAAACGCCAAAGATAGACTCCGAGCCTGCTGAGGAAAAAGAAACTCAACGCATGGAACCACCACTGCACCCGTCGCCTACGGTCCGAGTTTGAGTGGCCCACCGGTCCTAGCGAGGTTCCCCAGCGCTCCAGAGTCCGAGTACACTCTGGGTTGACCCCTCCAGGACTCCCCGACGTCCCCTGAAGCCTCTGCACGGAGACCCCCCCAACCTCGAATGGCCCGGTAAGTTAAAATCCGACCTCAAATGACACCCCTGCATCCAGACGCCCTGGAGAAGAGAACCCCAGGTGCACCTATGCCCCCGAGCCCTCCAACTTACCTGCCCAGCTGTTGGTTCCTCCTGAAAGTCTTTCTGGACCGAGCCTGGAGCTGAGGCCAAAACTGAAAATCCCCATTGAAAACAACAGGGCACCCAACCCAAACCAGCACCCTGCACCCAGCTGGCCCTGTGCTGCTGTGGGTGCACTTTTTGTGATAAACAGGATCTCCTTTTGCCCTAAGCCTAACACCAGCAGCTTGGCTCCCACAACCTTGTGGCCTGCTTGCCAGCAGCCACCAACCGGAGGCCCCCTATCCCTCATTGGATAACATTGTGCCTCAGCACTTTGCACCCGGCCGCCCTAGAGCTGCTGAGGGTGTAACAAGAGTGTACCCTGACCCTGGGGGACCCCTGAGTCTACCTCCAGAACCTCAACTCCCACTACCGAATACTTACCCTAAAACCGATAACACTATTTTCCTCCATAGGATAATATTGACTGATTTTCTATGAAAAGTTTCAGCTTCTTACACATGTGTTTTGTTTTGGAGTGGAGTGGATGTCTGTGGTGTGGAGTGAAATTATGTGAATTGGATTGGAATTGTTAATTGTGTAATTGTGCACTGTGGAGTGGATTTGTGTAGTGGAATTATGTGGCATGGTGTGCAGTGGAAATATGTGTATAGTAATTGTGTGGTATTGAGTGTACTGGAATTATGTGGAGTGGGATTGTATGTCTTAAAGGGGAATTATGTGGAATAGCATTTTGTGTTGTGTAGTGGTATATTGTGGACTTTAATTATGTGCTGCAATGTTTTGTGGCATGATGTGGAATTCTGTGGTGCTGGATGTATGTGGTGTGTTGTGTAATTGTATTGTTGAGTTGAATTATGCAGTTTGTTGTTGAATTATGTGGTGTGGAATGGAAACATGTAGAGTTGAATTATGCAGCGTGGAAGTGTGTGGCTTTTAGTGAAATTATGCTGATGGGAATTATGTGGCATGGTGTGAAGTGTCTCAGAGAAGGACTGGTTCACTCGCTCAGTGCAATGTGGAACAGGTAAACACTTCTTTCACCCGATGTTTAGGTTCCCTGTCCATGCATGCTCATAAGCCTCAAACCTTACTTTGGGCATCATTACGATGTCCGCCCGCCACCGCACGGGCAAAAGGGACCGCCCACCATAGGTGCGGCAGTCCCTCCATGCCCATCAGGATGCGACCGCCACCATGGCGGTCGCATCCTGCATTTTTTACATTGTGGTGGGCAGTGCTGTAAGCAGCACTCGCCGCAATGTGAAAAATGCATGTTGTGTATTTGCATGCACAACGTGGCAGGCACCGCGCGGTGCCTGGCACCTTGTGCCTGCAAATGTAGGGGGGTACCAAGGGTACCCCCAAGTGCACCCCCCATGCCCCCAACACTCTGGGGGCCCACAACAGGCCCCCAACAGCAGAGACCGCATCCCTTTCCATGCCGGAAAGGTTCTTCTCCGCCTGCATCATGACATGGATGGCGGTGTCTTGCAGACACCACCACCATATCGTGCCCCTGTTCCGCCCGATCGACGAGTCGACAGGTGGAAAAGCGGTGGACGGTCTTTCCATCCACTGCGGACCCCCCAGCCATACTAATATGGCGGGGGTCAATCAGGACTCCTAATGGACCCCCCAAGTTTAGAGTGATTGCTTTTTTCAAAAGGAGTGCATACTTTTTTTAGTTCTTCATGATTGCTCTGTAAAGGGTTCTGTACCTGAAAAGACACCATGATGACGCTGCAAGAAACATCCAAACGTACAATCCTTTATTCAGGGCTGGCACTTCAGTAGGGTGCGGTGGGGCGAGAGTGTGGTGCTTGTGGTGACCCCAAACATTAAAGGCACAAACATTGGCATTTTTCAATGTATTTGTATTATATCTCAGAAGGTGCTGGTTATTTTTTCAAGGTTTCCATTTCCCCAAAACATTCCTGGCGTTTACCACCAGTTTGTCAAGTGGTCTTTTATTATCTGAAGACATAAATCAGTTGTCTGCTGAAAGGGAAGGACAGCGGGTTTATTTAGGTAAGTATACCCAGCTGTTAAAATGTTGCTGGAAGTCTTATTTGAGTAGAAACACGCCCAGAGCAGCAACGAGCCCTCAGAGCTGGAGAGCAGACAAACCAGGCATAGGAAGGGGGAAGGGAGGGTGAGCAAAGACTGAATCGTGGAGATACAGCACGGAAGAAAGAGATTGGCAATCCATTGTGGCCGGACCGTTCACCCATTTTCAACAAAAATAACCTAGAACTAACACCCCAGCCCTCCAAACAGGAGCATAATCTTAACCATGAACCTTCACCTTAATTTGAACACTGAGGGCCTTATTATGACTTTGGCGGTGTGTCGGTAGACCGCCACACCAGCGCCCTAATGCCACACTGTCAAAGCCATAATAAGATTGCCCACCGGTTTCGGACTGGAATCCAGTTTGGGCGGTCCTGCGGTGGCTGGCCCACAATGGTGCAGTGCTCATACGTGAGCCTTAGCAAGGCACCGCAAGGAGAACGCCAATGCACATTCCTGTAGGGCATGGACTGTTTCAGTCCATGCCCTGCAGGAACTGGGGGTGCATTCATGCAGGGCGACACACTGTCTGTGCCCGTGCATGCATCCCCTGGTGCAGAGGCAACAGGGCCTGCTTTCTTTCCTCAACACCACGCTTTTCATGGCTGGGTCACCGCCTTGAAAACTGTGGTGGTGAGTAACTTCTAATATGCTTGGCGGTGCCGCAGTGGCACCACCAGCATTTTAGGGGCCTCAGACCACTGCAAGAACCCCAGGGATCCACAGCAGTCCCATGGCAGTCCAACTGCTCAACTTGTTACACAGCCGCTTGACCACTGGTGCGGCAGGAGCCGCACGGCCACCATGGGTTTGGCAGTCCATCATTCAGCTAACCTCAAAATAAGGCGCTAAGCCTTAACTCATGCACTCCCAAATCAGCAAACATACATGAGCATGTACAGGAAATAGTGGAGAGAATTTAGATCAGATTGAAGTGCGCCCACACTAAGAAACAAGTGGAAGCATCCGTTGTTGCAAAGTATTTTTGTTTCAACATTGCTAACTCCATCTGGTGCATTCCCAAATTAAACGTGATCCAACGGTAATGGAAATTTAGACATTTAGTTCAAAAGGCTCTGAATACTCATAGAAACAATGAATGAGTCTCAGAAAATGTCAGGTTCCAGGGGTTCAAATATTTCATTAAGTCAGATGGACGTGGTGAAAATGTACGATGGCTCTATACCTCCTTTTAAAAAGGAGGCTTTATGACAACGTCTGTAGAGAACAGATAGGCATTCAGAACTCTACTGTGAGGGTGCTGCCAAGCCTAATAACTGTCACTGGCCGGAGTACCTTTGTAATAGAAATGCAAGAATATATTTGCCAAAACTTAAATAACATTTTATTATTGAAAGAGCCCCACCTAAAACTCTAATACGCACAGAGGAACAAGGGCAGAATCAGTGAGCTGAAATAATTTCATTCCCCAGGGTAATAGGATCTCAAAGTACAGTGCTGGCAGAACTCTTGCTCTTGTGCAATATCCTTGGCTCGAGCTTCAACCGTAGCTGGTCAGCAGGCTGTTGTTCACCACAAGAACAGAAAAGAGCTAATGTCGAAGAAAGCAGCTGCAAAGAGCTTCAGGAAGAAGGTACTGTTTTGGCTGCCCTCCCCAAACCCTTATCCCTTTATGCTGAGGATTTAGTGGCTCCTTCAACTTTAACCAGCTCCCTCTGATGTCTGCAAATTTCTGCCATGTGCTCAGGAATGCAATAATAGTTGTGGATGCAACATGATATCGCTGGGAGGAGCCAGGGAGGATGCCTTGCAGGTCAACCTCTGCTGACAGCAGTCCGTCTCAATCCTTGTCCTCTGTTCAAAGTATCGGCAATGCCTGAAAGGAAACCTTTTCAACTGGCTATTCACAATTGGATACTTTGAGATGATATACATTATATCAAGCCATTTTTTATCTTTCATAAACATGTGCAAATATTTTTAATTTGCAAAATGTTACCAATGTAACATAATATATTGTGGCTTTGAATGGGAATTATAAAATGCTGCACTTAAGAAATTCTAAAGAAACCATCCGCAGATCCCACTGACCTACACCACTTCCTCCCAATTTCTGACATCCCCACGTTGGCAAAGCTCCTGGAGAAAAATGTGCACGTCCAACTGTGTAACCACATTGATGAATTCCAACTCTTGGACCAATTTCAATCCGGTTTCCGCCAGGGTCATAGCACAGTATCCGCTCTCACTGACATTGTAGATGATGCGCTAATACTGCTTGATCATAATAAATCTTGCCTACTGATCCTCCTCGACATTTCGTCAGCATTTGATACTGTTAAACAGGATAAACTAATTGACCACTTGGAGCACAGGATGGGGCTGCCTGGGCCTGTACTAAACTGGTTCTCCTCATTCCTCCACAATAGAACTCAAAGCTTCAAGGTGAACTAGTCCCTGTCTCATCCTTCTTATGTCGCCCTGTGGGTTCCACAGGGATCCGTGCTCTCATCCACACTCTTCAACCTGTTCATGGAGCCTTTAACAGAAATTCTGAAATCATCCAGCATTCACTATCACATGTACACAGATGATACCCAACTTTACTTGAAGATCTCCTCCAGTGAGGACATCAGGTCCCACAACTCAGTCCCACTGGAAACACAAAGCTGGCTGACACATAACCACCTGAGGTTGAACGCTCTTAAAACGGAATTCCTCTTAATCGCACCACTCAAGCAATCGCCAGTCATAGAACAATGGATGAATCAGCAAACAGCTCTTTATTGTATGCCACACATAGTTGATTCCGCAACCTCTTTGGGAATAATGCTAGACAAGAGTCTGAACATGCAGAAGCACATAGGACACTCACCAAAGGAGCAAACTTCTAACTCAGCATCTTATGGAAAATAAAACCTTTTCTCCCTTCACATGTCTTAAAGGTTGCGGTGCAACCCTTAGTGATCTCAAAGCTGGACTATGGTAGCGCAAACCTTTCCGGCCTTCCAAGATCGAAGATAGCTCCTCTTAGGGCTGCCCTCAATTCTAAAAATTGCATGTATGGCACATAAAGCCATTCAATTTAATACCTCAATGTACCTCACTCAAATACTGGAGATCTCAGGTGGATCGAGAACCTCTAGAAACGCCAGCACTTTACTGCTCAAACCACAAAAATTTAAGAAAAGAAAAACCTACAATAGAGCCTTCTCGAGTATAGCCCCGAGGATATGGAACTCCTTGTCCCCTGAAGTCAGGCTGAATCCCTCTACTGTCCTTTAAAAAAAGAAGTTAAAGTGTTACAGATGAAGACATTCCTGCCTTAGAAAGGGAACTTCCAAGGAGATAGAGGACACCCTCACAGGTTTGAGTCCTAGCTTCCAAGGCACCCTAGGGCACCCAGCTCTACAAGACTGTTAACTCTGTTTTTTTGTTTGGTTGTGCTGTTTTTACGTTTTGTATCCTACTTGATGTATAAACTGTAAAGCACTCTGCTACCCTCGGTGGTCATGTTCGTGCTATAGAAAACTTTTAAAATAAAAATAAAAATAATTATAGCTTTAACGTGTGGGGCTACTTTTAAAAGGTGCCTTTTTTGCTTGGATTAAAAAAAATATATGAGGTTGTAGTTAATATAAGTTCTTGTTTTTTAATACCCAGTGGAGTAATACTGCCACCAATGAAAACATGTTTATTTGCCATCTGAGCAAGCAAGCATGTCAGGGGAGAGGATATAGCCTAAGGACCAAAGCTGCCGACTTTGGAGGAGGGGAACCTGTTTCGAGTCTCGGTGCTGGCTCAACATCCTGTGACTCTCACCAAATCTCGTAATCTTCATGCGCCTACACAAAATGAATGTGTCCTTGTGTAAAGTACTCAAATACATTCAGTTTGAGTTTGAGATATATAAACATTGCAGCTAAGGGGATTTCATGAGCTAGATGGGACAAAGGCATCTGGCCTCTTATTGTGCTTGGTGAAGGGTCAACCCAGAGTGAACGAGCAAACATAGCCAAAGGGAAAGTGGGATTCTGGGAGGGAGCAGACAACAGAGCTAGCTATAAAAGATGCATTCTAAAATAAACACCGTGCTCGGGGAAACCATGTTTTCCATTTGAGCTCAGTCTTTGCACAGACAGCAAATGCGTTGAGATAAGAATTATAGCCCTGTTTACACAAAAGCTTAGCGGAGTGAAAATACTGAGCGAACCCTTGTGCGAACTGCTCTTAGACAAGTAGAAAAAAGTTATTTTAGTAGCTGCCATAATAGGTCAAGTGAAATGATACATGTAACAGGGGCAGTCCTCTTGGATGTCACAAAAGACCAAAAGGAGAGACTATTAAGTATATTTACCAAACAAAAGCAGGCATTCACGAAGGATAATAAAAGGAGTCAATTAAAAAGATAGGCGGTGCTTCAAGCCCATATCTAAATACACCATGTCTTGAAGAGACAGCCCATGCACTGCCTAGTCGAGACCTAAACATAAAAGCAATAAAAAAGCCTAAATCAAAGGGAGGAGCTAAAAAAATTAATTTTTCTAATTACAAACGTGGTGTTTGTGGTACTCTGTGTAACTCTTGTGCGCTGTTAGCTTCACTGTATACATTTTAATGTAAAGGGTTTCATTGACAAAGAGAGATAATGCAACATATATTATATCTACATAAAACTTTGCAAAGGGTTGTGGCTCAGAGGCTGCATGAGGGAGTTGTGGTATTTCCTCAAAAGTTGCTGACTTTGCTCCAGCACTGATTCAACCGCCTGTGATTTTGTGCAAAGTACTTAATTTTCCGGTGCCCAAAAAATGAATGTGACCTTTTGTAATGTAAGTGGTGCTCATGTAAAGCTCCCAATACCTTCTGGTTGACTACTTCCGGCATCACAACAGCATCCTGTGATTGTGGGCTCATCACTTCCTCAGGAAGCTAACCTACAAATAACAAAAACTGAAAGAGTAAGAGCACAAACATGAAGGCAGATGCTGCATTTAGTTGTAAAAAAACAAACACATACATGGGTCTAATGAAATAAAAGGCCAGTGTTGAATAAAACTATAAACCTGATGTGAGCGACTTCAATGGACTTATTAACCTAAAGAAAAAAGAACCTCTCACAAGACAAGCAGTAGAAGAAATGTGCACTTGCAAGGACTGTTTGATCATAAAGAAAAAGGTAGTTCCTACAAGAGAAGCATTGAAAGGACAAAAGTACTTGGTCAGGGCTCTGGGGGAGGGTTAAACAAAAGAAGAGGCATAACACATGCATGCCATGGGCAAATGGGGACAATGAATATGAGAGCAACAATGGAGCAAACAAATGGCAAGCCTATTCCAGGCTGAAGCCCACCGATTGACAACAACACGTCTCTTCAAGACAATGCATGCGCTGTCTAGCCGAGACCTAAAAACACATGCGCAGTCACAGAGTTAGAGAGCCTTCAGAAAGGTCATAGTGGATCCCACACACCTTTATTTCTTGTAAACAAAAAAATCACATTGTCTCTTCCCATTGTAAGTAAACAGATTATAACTGCCTGACATTCCTTTCCAATAATTCACATGTTGTTGTGTGTGAGAAATTGTGTTGTTGTTTGACTGTGGGCCTGGGCATAAAATTCCCCTCGGCTCACAGAGTTTGCAGAGTTTTTCCCACTCCATTTTGCATGCGGAGTTCTGAAAAACATTAAGTTGGTGAGCGCTAGCAACGAAAATCTTACTCCAGACCACCTCCCAGTGAGATTTCTCAACACAGGCGATTGTGGATAACCGCTATCACTCCCTTTGAGAAACCTTCATTTAAGTTGGAGAAGCTTCCGCTCGAGTAGAAAATCTGCTTGAGCAGCAGATAGAAACTGCACCCTCATGCGCTATGCATAGTGCCATTTGCACTGATTTTCCAGCGCGGGACAAACATCCAGCGCCATAAAAACAACACCAACAGCGCAACCCAACACACTCCACCGCTTGCGGAACTCGCAGAGTTGTTTGGACACTTCACGGAGTTCCATGTAGCAGCACCCCGCAAACTCCCTGTACTCCCCCCAGGCCTAGTTGACTAGGATGTGAGCCCTGGTCAAGCAGCAGCCACAATCCCTAGCAGGGTGAATCACAAACAGTCACCAAATTAACCTGTATTTAACCCTGGGTAGCTTGGCAGACAAGCAGTCAGGTTTAAGGCAATGTGGATTTTTGCAGCACTAATAATAGTAATGAAGTGAAAACACAATGCAAGAAAAAATCCACACCAATTTAGAAATATAGAGTAAATGTTAATAAATTATTTGATACCAAAATGATAAACAGCCAATCAGTAGGACCGAGTTATGAATTTTTTAAGTTTTCAGTAAAAACTAGCGCCTAAAAGATCAAAGCTCCAACTGCACTTCTAGTCATGCGAGACCCTGTCAAAGTTGAGAAATATCATAGACCACAATGGAACGCGGGTGGTATCCAAGAAGTGGATTGGGCTCAGTCAGTGCTTACCTTTGGATGAAGAAGAAATTTTGAAGAAAAGTTCTGAGAAGGTAAATGTTCAATGGAGCAAAGCTGCAGGCGGTGCCCGAGGAGGGAGCACCATCATCGGGGGGGATGGCTCTGGATGAAGCCGGGGTGATGATTTTAACATTCAGATTAAGTCACTTTTTTAGAAATCGTAAATAGCAGCGGAATGAGGCAGGGGGCAGTAGCTAAAGACATTCCCAGGAGGTTCGATACCCCTTTGCAAAAGGAGCACTGAATATAGCAGAAGCAGCTGAAAAGTCAGGCCGACCGGCGATGCAACTTGGTTGGATAGATTAGCAGGTTGGTCCTAGTCCCTCCTCGATTCTGAGAGCAGTGTTTAGCCAAAAGGTTTCAAAGTGCCAAGTTTTGGATTTTGCCTACCTGGGCACCTTTTGCACCCCAATACGTGACAGGTGGGACACCACTTAGGGGTTCAGAACTCACTGGGTTTAAAAAGTGAGCAAGGGACACACACCCAGTCAAAGGTCTGGGTTGAATCCATCATTGTTCTTTAGCTCACTTCTCCACACCAGTGGAGAAGTGTGGCTCAATGATTAGAGCGGCAGACCCTGATGCAGAGGTCTAGCCCGGGACCAGGGTTCAATTCCCCGCCTTGGCGGGTCTTGGGCTCAAAAATTCCACGGACCTGATAATTCTCGCCTCGCTGCCTATTCCAATCATGGAGTGCAACTCTGGGCAATAGCTTGCTTAATCTCCACAACGGCCCCCACAACGCTAAGGATGCCTGGCCTCCACCTTGGGGGTGCCCAGGAGTGGACGCCTCACAGGGAAAGCCAGGATGGGTTCCACAGCGGTATTCGTACAAGCGCCTTGAGACCCTTGCAGGTGAGTAGTGCGCTATACAAGTATCAAATTTACATTTATTTACACCAGTTCAGACACAGCTATATGCAAATCAGTCTTGACCTTGTGCCTCATGGGAACAGTACAGCCCAAAGTGCCAAGCCATGTCTTCCCTGGACCGGAAACAAGCATCCTCATCAGACAGGCTAGCTTGAATCCAGTGGCAAAGTGAGCAAGGCACCCTGCCAACACAAGTTGATTTTAAGAGTTTTTCACCACCAGGACATGTAAGACTAAAAAGTACATTTCCCACCTTTTGACCACAATGCACCCTACCCTCCGGGCTACCTATGGCCCACCTTAGGGTGACTAATATGCAATAAAAGGGGAGTTTAAAGATTGACATGGGGAGTTATATTGCCAAGTGAAATTGGCAGTTTAGAATTGCATGCAGGCTGCAATGACAGACCTGGAACATGCTCTACGGTGCTACTTAAAGGGGTGACACTCTACAAGGGACGTACAAGTAAATTAAATATGCCAATCAGATGTAAACCAATTTAACCATGTTTAGGGGAGTGAGCACAAGCACTTGTGCACTGGTTAGCACTGGTAAAGTGCACAGACCCCTAAGGCCAACCAAAACTAATTTCAGTAAACAAAATGGAGGTGTGTAGGCAAAAGGTTTGGGGCAAAATCTCCCTCAGGCTGACAGGTCTATAATTATGCAAGGCCAGATACTTCCACATCCTAAAATTATGTGTCACATACCATTAGATTCGATTGACTGGTAACTGTAAGCACCTTACAATTTTTATAATTCCAGATGGGGCATTTTGCTATTTGTGCCTGACTTTTGATTTAGGCTCAGCAGCAGTGGCGTCATCAACTCCCACCTGTCACAGTTTAAGAAGGTGTGATGTTGACACATACTTATTTAATAGCCTGTTCTGTCTGCAACTCTGCAGACAAATAGTAAACAAAAACAAAGAAAGAACGAAAGGTAAAATCAAAACGGATGTGGAGCAAGTCACAGTAAAACGCCCAAAAGGTGAAAATAGTGTGCAGGGATGTAGCTTCAATTGGTGCAGCAGGTGCAATGGCACTAGGGCTAAGAGGCCTGAGGGGCCCACTGAACCCTGTTTAGAGCTGTATTTTATCATTCAAGAAGCATCTGGGTCCACTTTCTTCCTTAAACAATGGCCCACAATACACTGGCTACTGTGAGTGTGTGTGAGAAAAAGATGGGATGGAAGGAAGAGTGAAATTAAGAACATATGAAAAGAATAAATTGTGACAAGAAGGAGGGTCCAAAAGCATGAAAAGATTAATGCCAGGGTGAAAGGATTTATGGGTGAAATGTAAAACAGCATTGAATGGGTGGGTGGAAGAAAGAGTGGCTGGAATGATTAAAGTCTTGATAAATGTGTGGATAGATGGAAGCCTGGATGAATGGGTAAATTGGTGAAAGGGGAGTAAAAGGGTGTATCAATGAAAAAGAAGGGATGTAAGAATGGGAACAGATGGATGAATGGCTGAAATTGCAGGTAGAAGGATAGAAGGATGGATAAAAGAGTAATGATGAAAGGGCGTATAGACAGAATGGTTAAGGAAGGATGGATGGAAGCATGAAGAGATGGATGTAAGCATGAAAGGATGTTGAGATAGATGCATGGAAGGTGGATTGAAGGGAAATCATTTAGAGTGGATAGGGCTTTCTTGCTTCGGTTAGCCAATGGAATTCGAGGTATGGGTGAAAGTGTGGGAGGGGGGTATTTTCATTTTCTGGCTACTCCCTTGCTCTCCAGTCTCTTTTTTCAAGAGAATTATGAATAACATGTTTGTAAAAATGGATGGAGTTGTGGCATTCCAAGATGATATTCTGGTATTCCTACAGAGCATAACGGAATTCTAGTCACAGTTTAAGATATTTTACAAAGAAGAGGTATGATTTTACACTATTGAGAGTTTGAATACTTGGAATGTAGCATTTCTAGTAAAGGCACTAAACCACCGGAAAATCCATTTAAGAACATCATGGAGATACAAATGCCTCCTCACAGCTATCTTTGTAGCTAGTTGGGTTTTACTCATTTTCTGCAGAGTATTTTCTACAATTATTTCCTCCCATGAGGACACCAAGGAAAAAATGGCAAAATTAGGTTGTCTCAAAAGATGACCAAGAATTTTGTCTTAAAGAAGGATAAACTAATTAATACCCTGGCTTAACCATCATTAACTAATAATAAAAAAATGCACTGTCACGTGTGATGCCAGTGGAAAGTGGGGCAATTCTTACTCAGACGTCAGAGTAGGGAAGTGATAATATGTGTTACTGTCTCAAGATCTTTAACAGGTACCAAAAAGAGACACTCCACCATCAAAAGAGAAGCTGTGGGATGGGTGTGAATGGCTGAACATATTGCAATCTTTCTCTAGGGTAGATGTTTCAATCTGAAGGCAGGTAGACCACTAATCTTCCTGCTTTCTGTTAATGACACTCAGAAAGCCTATTCAAGATCAGCCAGGATTTTACCCAATTCTTTCAGTTTAATTTTGATACTGAATGCGTTTATGGTAAGGGGAACTGTAGGGCAGATTACCTTTCAAGCCTACCCAGTAGTTTAAGAGCTAATGAAACGTACAGTTGTCTAGATCAGTGTGTTGTAGTATCAATTGGTGATGCAATTGGACATATTGGAGAGGTGGTCTAAGAAATAATTGGGTTAAGGGATTGGAAACTGATGGTAAATTAGAGCAGGTTAGTAATTTAATTCTAAAAAAATGGCCCAGGGAATCTATTTGGCCATGAATTTGCAAGTGTTTTGGAAGCCCATGGGTGAATTGTTAATGGGGGGCAAATTTACAAAGAGCTCATGCCTGCAGTGCAGCAAGAGAAGTTGCTATTCTGAATTACATGAATGGGGGAGAGCAGACCTGCGTTAGATTTACTGAGAAATGGTGCAGTTCTGCTCTATACCTTTGCTGACGCACTTGTGTCATAGTGCAAGGGCTCCCTTTGTTGTGGTCAGAATAGGTTTTGTGCCAGAAGGCGTTCCTTCCTACACAAACACTATGCTTTGAGGCATTTTCCTCTCTATACTTGTGTTGTAGAACACAGCTACATGTAAAAAAATAAAAATTAGGAGAAAAAAAACACAAATCTCCTGTTATGCCTACCTCAGAAAGCACAGGATTTTGGTGCAAATCCCTGTCTCCAATTCTTTGTAGATAGGTATTTGCATCAAAACCCCTGGGTGGTTTGATTGAAAGGGAACACCCATGCATCACACATGGAATGCCACTTTAATACAAAGTAACGCAAGGTAACCCAACGCAAACCATGATTTGCGTCAATGCCACTAGTAGACTTTGCATCACAAACCTGATGCAAAGTCCTTGTAAATCCGGGCCGGAGTGTTGATTGTTAGATCACAAATAGTGGAAACGGCCAACAAAGAACATATGGAGTCAGATGTACGACCTGCAAATTAGCGAGTCGCAAATTGCATCTCATTTGCGACTCGCAATCTGCGACTCGCTAATTGGAATGCACAACAGTGTCTCAGACACTGTTCGCGATTCCTATTGGGGTCGAAAACTGTATGCCTCATTAATATTGATGAGGCAGGCGCAATTTGCAACCCCTTTAGGAATGGCTAGCATTCACAGGGATGGTGGCCTGCTGGGGTCAGCAGACCACCATGTCTGTGACTGCTTTTTTAATAAAGCAGTTTTTTTGTTTTTTTTAATGCAGCCCGTTTTCCTTAAAAAAACGGGATGCATCTAAAAAAGAAAAATGCAACTTTTCACTTTCATTATTTTAAGGACAGGCAGTGGTCTCTGGGATCACTGTCTGCTCTTAAAAAATATTTTCCCACATACTTACAAAGGGGAAGAGGTCCCCTTGGGACCACAACCCCTTTGTGAGTGGTTTACCACCTACTTGAAGTAGGTGGTAATCTGCGAGGGTTTTGCGGCCGCAAAACATCAGTACGTAGCATGTTGACTCGCAATTAGGAAGGGACGCTCCTTCCTAATAGCGGGAATCGCAAATGCTATTTAGCGAGTCAGTGACTCACAAAATAGCATTTGTATATTCTATTACCCTTTTTTGCGGCCGCAAACAGGAGGATCTCCAGTTTGCAGCCGCAAAAAAGGGTTGTACATCTGGCCCATGGTTAAGAGTACCACCGTGCAGGTGGACAGATTGGTGCACTGGTGCTGTAAAAAGATGAGATGATTTCAAGGTTAGCTAAAGCTTGGTCTTAATGCTGTAGATCAGATTAAACCCTTGTTGTCTGCAGGAAGCTATTGTTTCTTATACCGTTGGGTTAGGTAGTGAAAGGCGGTACATTATCACTCTGGTGGATATTTACTCAATCTGGGTTGAGTCGAAATGCACCATACTGAAGAGGTATTGGGGTTCATAAAAGAATACTCTAGAAGTTTTCCTATCTTTTCATATAAGGGAGATGGGTACAATGCGTTTCCCATATGATGACAGTGGTTTTACCGAAAAATGATAATGTACACAAATGCACTCCCTTATATTCTTCCCAGCCTAAAAGCTTGGTAAAAAGAGTTAACATAAAGATTACTGGGAGTATGCAACTTGCTGTTGCTAATAGAAGAGATGTTAAAGATCTTATCGAAGATAAGGTAAGGTCCTCCCATCACACAGCCCATTCCATACAGCATTTACAGGGATATTTTATTGTATAGATTACGTTATGTATATTACAATTGAATAAGCCCATTACGTTCATATGTTTTGTATCACAATTCACGCGTACTTGGAACACTTGTAGTGTTTTTTCAGAGGAAGCAGCCCCCAGGCAGATATAACCAACAGAGCAGCAGTTTCACCCAGTCCAAGAATTTTGAGGATTAAGGGCCATATGTACTACTCCCATTTACAAACTAAAGATGTCTCATTTTACACTAGTGGGCTCCCCAACAATAATGAAATTTGTGATGCAACCTAATTACTATTTGGTCACATTCTAAAAAAATCCATTTACAGGAGTTTGCTAGATGACCTGTCTAATGCATATTGCCTGAAATGCAGGGATGGAGGCCTGCAAAGGACAGCAGACTTACATTCCTACATTTGTTTTGCCAAACTGGAAAACTTTTATTAAAAAAAAAGCAGCCCTTATTCATTAAATGAACTGATTAGAAAAAATATTTCCTGTTTGGAAGATTAAGAATCAGAAAGGGTCACAAATGCTGTTTTGCGAGTCAGTAAGATGGAGCTTCTAAGTCTGGACACATTCATTAGTACATGGGCCCACAGACATTCTCCAAGCTCTCAGACATACATACACACAGACTAAGGGCCTGTTAGAAGGGCACACATCGCTATCTTTGCATTGGGCAACATACAAGAGGCCCAGTACAGTATAGGCGAGAGTAACAGTTGCAATTGCAATTTTGGAATTGTATTTCTTGAATGAAGACAACTCATTATCAATTATTTCTTTTTGTCTAGGCCAATGAAGATCAATTCGAATCAACAAGTGCCCGGAAACACCATGAGGAAGACCTTCTTTCTCATTGTGGCTTTTGCTGCTTTTCTTGGGATTGTCTTTGTGTCTTTTTACTACCATAACCCGAGTAAATGGACAGCTGCATACTCATTCCACCGTATTACCGACTTCCACGAGAAACCTAGGACTTTACGGAATGAGTCGCATCTCCTCGCTGATGGGGCATGGACTGTAAATTCCATTGGTCGTCTAGGAAATCAAATGGGTGAGTATGCAGTGCTATATGCTTTGGCCAAACTCAACGGGCATCCAGCTTACATATTGCCAGAGATGTTCAACTGGCTAGCTCCAATTTTCAAGATACGTCTGCCACAGCTGCACAAAAGTGTGGTCAGCAAAATAAGGTGGAACAATTATTGGCTGCATGACTGGATGTCTGAGGAGTACAAGCACATCGGTGGAAAGTATGTGAGGTTGGCTGGCTATCCCTGCTCTTGGACCTTCTACCATCACATTCGAGATGAGATCCTCAAAGAGTTCACATTCCATGACTTTATCAAGGAGGAGGCCAATCTGTACTTGGAGTCATTAAAGGGCTCTCGGAAGAATGTAACTTACATCGGGGTTCATGTTCGAAGAGGGGACTATGTTAATACAATGCCCAACATCTGGAAAGGGGTAGTAGCTGATAAAGGCTACTTAGAAAAGGCTATGAAATATTTCCGAGACAAATACGAGGAGCCTGTGTTTGTGGTGACAAGCAACGGTATGCAGTGGTGCAAGGAAAATATTAACAACTCCAGAGGCGATGTCTACTTTTCTGGTGATAGCAATGAGTCATCGCCGGGGATGGACTTTGCCCTCCTCGCCCACTGCAACCACACCATCATGACCATCGGCACCTTTGGAATCTGGGCAGGCTACCTAGTGGGCGGAGAGGTGATCTACCTTGACAACTACACGTTGCCTGATTCGCCATTCCTCAAACTTTTCCACTATGATGCAGCATTCCTTCCTGAATGGATTGGGATCCCTGCTGACCTTTCACCTCTTTTGGGAAAAAAAACCTTAAGCAGACGTTGATTGTGCGCAGCTACTGACTGGAGAGGGCATTCAGTTCTCAGGCATGCCTGGTAACCTCAGCTCAGTTATGTAGCAGGCCTGCATATTTAGTTCAAGAGGCCCATTCTCTGGGAATGGTAACACTATTTTAAATAATGTTTTTTAAACATTCTCTAACTTTGTTTTCAGAACAAAATTTAGTACTTTTACCTGTAGCAGGATGGGTTCAGGAGCTACTTGATAGTAGGAGCATCAGCTCAGTTACTAAGAGTCTGCAATTATGTGCAATTTTCATACGGTGCCATGGTATGCTGACTATCCAACTGCACCACCTTAACACCGCATGCTGTGAGTTTCAGAAATTCTTGGATACGTTTTGCCTATATCTTTCTTAAGAAGTACTTTTAAAGTTGACTTTTTTTTTTTTACAGTTTTTAAATTTTTGTTTTAAACAATTAGGCTACGTTTCCATTACTTAAGAAATAGAGTCTGTATCATGGTCCCATTCTTTGTGCTGCACCGACGCAGAAGAGATTGTCATTTGCCTTTCCTTCCTCTTTAAAGCATACTTTAACTCTGAGGGGTAGATTTATTAAACAATGTGCAATGTAGTGCAGCAACAAAAGTTGTAACACTGTGCTGTAAATAATAATAATACTCGGATTTGCATAGCCTGGCTAAACACACGTGAAGGTCTCTGGGCGCTTTCCTAGGTGCTGGGAGATTAAGTGATTTGCCCAGAATCGCAGAATGTTGAGGTGACGTCGAGACTCGATCATGGGTCTCCAAGGCTAAAGTTGGCAGCTCTGGCCATTACGCTGCACGCTCTCGCGGTTGTGCTGGCGAGAGAGCAGCGCATAGCCATATTTTCAAAATATGGCGTGCTGCTACTCTCCTGCCTCGTGATGGTGCAAACACAAACTGCCTAGTGGCACGCACACATCATTACAAAGTGTTGATATCTCGGAGTTTGTCAGGAAGGTTAACATTTTGTTACAAATCATATGATTAGGCAAACTTTAATGCATCTCACACACTGGACGTGTGCTATACAGTGAGGCACACATGCAATGTATGAAATGTTAAGAGCAATGAATAGAGTTCTACTACTTAACAGCTGTGTCACAGAGTTTTTTATTCAGTTGTTTTAGACAGGTATGACAATATTTGTAGGCCTGGGTTTGCCTTAAAATTCATGGTGGTAGAGTGGGGACATTCAAGTACTACCTAAGGAATGCTCCCTTGACACATTGTAGCACAAAGCAGTCCTAGTGCTATTGCACTACTTCAAGGCGCCTTTCCAGCATAAAAAATATTTTATAATTATTATTATTATTATTATTATTATTATTTGGAGTTTTATACCGCGCACGGTTACCCTTGGGCATCCCAGCGCTATCAATAGATCGGAGCAGCACCCAGCGCATGACATCTCAGACCGGGAACAGATGAGATTTTAATAGTTTGCGGAAACGCAGAGTGTTGGTTTCTGCCCGCAATCTGAGTGGAAGGGAGTTCCAAGCGGAGGCCGTATTCATTGAGAACCTTCTCCCTCCGGTACGGGCTCGCCTTACTCTCAAAGACTGGAGAAGAAATTTATGATCAGAGCGAAGAGCCCTTGCTGCTTTATAAGGTTGGATCATGTTCCTCAGGATCGCTGGGCCCTTCCCCTGCAGACTCTTCTGTGCCATGCAGAGTGCTTTAAAGGTTACTCTTTCCCGCATCGGGAGCCAATGCAGTGCCATCAATGCTGGTTTAGCAGACTGCCTTCTGGGGACATTGGTTAGCAGTCTGGCCGCTGCATTTTGCACCTGCTGCAACTTCTTGAATGTGGACTCCGGAGCACCCAAGAAGAGTGCATTGCTGTAATCCAGCCTAGAAATGATGAGCCCCTGTATAAGCAACTTACGAGAGGTCTCAAGGAGGAGTGACAGAATCTTGCGGGCTGACTGGAGCATACCAAAACAAACACCAGCGGTCTTTTTGGCGTGTGTTCTAAACGTCAGGTCTTGCTCCAGCCACACCCCCAGGCTCTTAATCTCCTTCTTTGGGCTGGGAAGAGTTCCCATGCAGTCAGGCCAACTACTAATGAAATGTAAATACTTTATAAAGACTTTGCTTCAATGTATGTGACTTTGTGGGAACACATGTTAGATGTGAAGGACGTCTAACCTGAGCTTCAATTGGAATTCCATAGAGCATATTATCAAGCCCATTATCGCAGTTTTAGCGGCAGTTTTCTGCCGCTAAAGCGACGATAATGTTACCGCCTGGCTTGATAATATGCCCCTTGATTCTTGTTATTAAAAAGCAAGCTAGGCTTAGGTCCAGAATACTTTCGTGGCCTGATTAACCCCAGTCTAGCCTCATTGGACCGTCAGATCACCCTACTAAAGAGTCGCGAGCGTTTCCAGATCTCTCACACAATAGTCCTCAATTTCGGAGATATTTGGGCCAGCAGTCCAACTATCCCCATCCCTTGCCTTGCCTCAGTGCCTCTAGTTGTACTCGTGTGAAATCAGCACTTTTATAACGTTTTGAAAATATGTTCGTCACTTTCTGCAGAAAATCCTTCCTACACCTGAAAAAAAAGTATTTTGGCGCCAGCATAAAACATCCTTTCTGTTTGCAAGTGTATTTATTTAATTATGTTCTCTGAGACACCCATCCAGTTTCGAAGTATCAAGAACAACGTAGCACATCCAGTTTCACAATAAGCTCACGAGAAAATGGCACATTGAGTTTCAAGGCAATATTAACTTTGGCAGGAAAATAGCATGCCACGGCAGGTGCAGGGAGAATCACGTTAGGTGAAGTAGAAGGGCAAGCAAACATTTTGGCGACTTCAATTATTGGGAACTTTGCACAACCTCACTTGTGTGATGAAAAAAAATGTGCACAACCCTTGTTTTGAACCCATCAACGTTTTAAGGTTTTAATACCAATATGGGAGCACAAATATTGATGATCAAATATTGATTTACCATTCACAACTCCACATCTACGTACGTCAAGATCCATATAAGTGGAGTTAACCTTAGTGAAACATGTACTTACCTTATTGATATATTGGTCACCCATATTTTTACTACGATATTATATTAGCACAATATTAAAGACTCGGGCAGATTCACTACTTTTTCACGAAGCGCAGAGCAACAGGCACAAATGCTGCGCTGCGTTGCTGAAAAGGGGAGAGGAGGAGAGCCCCAAATTTACTGAAGTATTGCACTCTCTTCCCCCTTTCCTAGCGCTGGCGCTGAAATCATCTGCCGTGTGCCGCGGAGGCACCTTTGCGCCATGATGCAAGGGTGTCTTCATGACCCTAGCATAGGTTTTGTACTGGAAGGGTACCCTATGCATAGTGCGGCTTAAACCATTTCCCCTTATTTGTATGCATGCTTTACAGCACAGCGCGCCTACAAACTCGGAAAAGGAAGGAGAAATAAAAGCATTTCCCATACTTGCACCGACTTCAAAAGGGCGCAGTTTTCTGATACTTAACCCTGTTTACTTTATTTAGTAAATTGGGTTTAGCACAGAGAAACTTGGGTGGTTGCTTGGGAATGCCCATGCTACACCCATGGTACGCCCCCTTGGCACTAAGTAATGCAAAGCAGCACTATGCGCTGGAAAGTAACTCAGAAAAGAAAGATCACTTTTGTGACGCAATCACGGCGTAAAATCTTAGTACCGATATTTAAAGATGATCTATAAGGAATCCGGTTGGAGTCTCAGCATCACAACATTCTGTGATTCCGGGCAAATCTCTATCTCACTGGGTCTAAAAAAAATCTGACCTTTTGTAATGTAAGCTGATGCTCATAGAACGCACTGGTTTGCCCTTGGTTAAAGTTCTTTCGATACAAAACTGCAAAAAATATATATATAATTTTTGGGGGATCTCATCTTCTAAAACTGTTTACAAATACTAGTGAAACGTGTTATCTTTAGGTACCATACAGAATTCCTGAGTACAAAAGGGGGATTAGGGACCATTTTAATTTATTATGGGTGTTGGAACGCACTCGCATTTATTTAAGAGAGGACACACATTTAAATGGTGACTATGCTGTCATACACAAGAGCATAAGTGCTCGAGGTTTAAATGTTAAATAGTATTTGAATCTGGTTAATGAAATAATTTTATATTGTATTTATTTTATATACAAATGGAGGAATTTTAAATCATGTATTATATAACTGACTAGAAGGAAATCATCTAATCTATTTATTAGGATAATTCAAACCCTGCTGCAAAAACTAGTTAATCTAAATGGCCAATTCACTGGCACAAACCACGACCGACAGCATAACAAAAGTATTTTTGACTGCACACCTCAGGTATAATGGCAAATGACATTTGAGGTCAAAGATCCTCTGACCTATTTAGTGGTTCATCAATTCCAAAATAAAGAAAAAGTCATAAATTGGGATTGGGAAAATTATGTTTTGCTACCTCAATATCAGCTCTATTTAAATGGTGAATAGACTGTGTACTGTATGTGACTGTTCAAAATATATTGTTAAAATAAAAAGTGACCAATAAATTAGGATATATTTGACAGCAACTAACTGAATGTGTTTGTATTTGACCTTATGTTCTTTGGGTAAATGTATTGTTGATTGCAGTTTAAGCTAGTGGCTTTACAGATGTATTTTTGGTTTTGTCATTGCTGATGACAAAAACCATTGAAAGAAGGCAGCCATCTTAGGATGGAAGGGAAGGAGCATCCCAAGATGGTCATCGTGCGTGAACTCACCTTTCAAAAGCTCAAATGCCATCTAAAAATTATTTTTACTTTATTTTAAGAAAAAACATTCCAAGATGGCGGGCATATATTTCTTCTTGGAATAATTTAGAAACCATTTACAGATACCACTATTGATACAAGAGAGGACAGCAGGAAAAGTGCTAAGGGGAGCAAGTGAGTGCTAGTGGTGTACTATTTAAATAAAGAAGGTGTGAGACCAGAAATGGGAAAGTCAGCAGGGAGAGAAGAGAGAGAAAGGGAGGGAGAGAAAAAATATATATATATAGAGAGAGAGAGAGAGAGAGCGAGAGAGAGAGAGAGAATGGGGCAGAGTATGATGGGAGTGAGACAGATATTTAAATAAACTGGGCAGAAGAGTGAGGGAGTGGGGACATTTGAAAGCAAGGCGAGAGAGCGAGGGAGAGAAAATAGTCCCTTATACACTCCAATGCAAGGTCCTTATATCTGCGGTGGAATGATATAACTCATGCAATCAAAACATGCTTCCTAGGCAGGGTAAACACAAGAATGCAAAGGAAATGTGTGACAAAATGCCCCTTTTTGCATGTAAGCCCCAATTATTTTCTGAATTTTGCTACTGGTTTTTAGATTATGCATACTTATGCACTTCTGTATGGGTCCAGAGTATGTGTTTTACCCCGAGAACATATAAAAATAGACCAATTCCTAATTGGCACAAATACCTTTGCTGTAAAGTCTTTCTGTTCCTTAGGCACCACCATTTGACTGGTGGTAACTGACTCTGACTTTTCCTAGGTTCTGCCTAACCAGGTCCAGGGCCAGTGCTAAGCTGAGAAACCCACTTAGAATGCAGTGAAAACACCTACATACACTAGGGTACACTATGGGTTAGGGTACCCCTATGATTGGCATGACCTCCCCTATAAGTCCCTACTGCATAATAGGGAAAGCGGGTTAAAACTACCCTTAAGTCCGTAGTATATAATAGGGCATGGCAATTTAGAGACCAGCAGACCTTTCTGCACTTGCATGTGTGTGCGAACTGCTGAGGCCTGAGGTCAGTTTAAGAGCAGCCCTATGTTGCAGGACTGGTCTTAGAATGTAAATGGTGCCCAAACTCGACTTTAGTGTTGGGACCACCTAACAAATAATAAAATACAATATATTAGCATATTACATACCCCCAGGGTCTTCCTTAGGTGTCTCAGTGGTGGGGGTCAGGTACCTATAAGGAGGACTCTTATAAAATAGGTTTTATATGCTTTGGGTTTAGTGAAATTGTACATATCACTTCCCACATTGTACTAAAGTGTTTCCCAAAATTGACTTTTGTGCAAAGAGCACTGTGGAGTGAGGATCTGCAATGTTTTTGCATATTCAGAACCACTAAAGTCTCCCCTAGGTGTTCCAGGGGTGGGGGTTGTGTAGATTTAGGCAGGGTCCTTATAAAAGATTTTTTATAAGCCCTAGTGTTGGAGAAATTTCCTAGTTCATTTTCCCCATAGCTGATTCCCAGCCACATAGGTTAATATGGCAAGAAGTTATTAATTTATATCTGCCACGAGGAAACACCAAAAAATATCATTCAAGGACTTAGTAGAATGATATTGATAAATCCAACAATATGCTATTGTTAAATGTATCCCAAAATGTACAGCCAAGAAGTTAACTCCCGTCAGGAAACACGGAAAATATCTTTCGAAGACTTAGTAGAATGGTATTGATAAATCCAGCAATATGCTATTGTTGAATTTATCTAAAAACGTACAGACATGAAGCTATAACACATTTTTGTCTGTAAGCCAAAATTCAGTCTTTCATTGATCTGCTCTGATTAGTCAGAGGTAAGTGGATTAGCCAGGCTGCTTTGATGAGGTGATAAGTAGCCCCTGGTGAAAGAGCCATTCTGGGAGGAGAGGGTCCTGCTGCATAGGAATGCCAGAGCAAGCAAGGGAGATGGGTACTTATTAAGAGGGCTGGCATTGATCCCATTAGGATGTCACATAAAATAATAACAGCAAAGTCTACTGAAATAAACTATTGTCTACAGATGGGGGTTTCTTCAACCGTGTTGGAGGATAATTTCAATCATATTATCAGTTCTATTAAAACTAATTTGAAGCGCCTCCTGTATAACATTCAGGAAATCAACAGAGGATGGTTTAACCAAACCTGTACCAAGAACTCATGGCTATTAAAGCAGGATTCATATCATTCACCGCAGGACATTGTGTTTGTTAAATCTCTTCATCAACAATATAAACAGGCTCTTGCTGCTAGGGAGAAAATACTCCAGGTTGCAGCATGGAACAAACTGGCTCACGCGGCAGAAACTAAGGACACCCAGTTATTTTGAGACACAGTGAATGCACGATTTGAAAAATGAAAATATGGCAGAGCTTTTTTCCCCTGTATCTTGTGGCGCTTGGGTGGCACACTTCTCTGAAATTTTTAGACAGAGTGTTAATGATGTCAAAAATGAAGTTTGCGGAATGATTCTTCCATTGGAAATGACTAACAAAGAGGTTACTTTAGCTCTACAGGCTAGCGTCGGGAGACGAGCACCTGGACCTGATGGGGTCCCAGTAGATGTTTTTAAATCTGCTACCGAACTCAGGGGGCCTGTCCTCATGACAGTGTTTAATGCAGCTGCCGTCGACAAGATTCCACCCTCTTGGGGAGTTTCAATAGTTGTACCCATTTATAAAAAGAGTGACAATGCAGATCCCAAAAACTATCATCCTATTTCTCTCCTGAACTCATCAGTGAAAGTAATGAGTAGAGTTTTATTATTTTGGTTGGAGGAATGGGCTCAAGAACAATCTATCCTATCCCCAGCAAAGTATGGTGTCAGAAAGCAGGTGGGAACTATTGAACAATGTATAAATTTTGAGCTGCTTATCGGAAAATATAATAGAGCTGGATCATGAAATCTTTGTTTTGCTCATTTAAGCACCACTTTTTATTTGGTTTACTATAATCTGCTTTGGTCAACATTGATTTCTTTAGGTGCACCATGGCCAATCATAGGGTTTCTCTCTTGTTTGTAGGAGAATCTATCTACAAAAGTTTGCTTTGGACCCCAGGGTGAGTGCTTGCCTGCATTTAAAGTAGGGCGAGGCATTTGATAAAGTTGTGTGTTAGCCCATTTACTATTCTCTCTATTTATTAATTGGATGGAAATTCATTTGAAGGCCCTGCAAGCTCATGCCCTCTGGGCTGCCTGGCCTCCTATTCTAGGACTGCTATATTCTGAAAATGCTGTTCTTTTTTCCAGGACTCAGGTTGGCTTACAAAGATTAATGACTGCTTTTCGGGACTGTATATCATCTAAGAAAATGGTGATTAATAAATCCAAAATATTAACAATGGTTTGTGGGCCCAAGAACAAACAATATAGAATCTTTTGTATTTATAATACCCTTATTGTTTCAGTAAATTCATTGTGTTATCTGGGTGTTTTATTTACAGGTAATGGATCCTGGAGTTAACAGATTTTAAACACCAAAGCTAAAATAAGCAGGATTACACAAAGGAATTTAAAATTTTCATCTAAATTTGGTAGCCCGCTCATAAAGGAAATTGCTAAAATTTACAAGGCTAGAGGGGTATCCACTGCCACATATAGGGGCGGTCTCTGGGGCTATGCCAATTGTACTGCCTTGCAAGTGGAGGAAGACACCTTTTTAAAACAGCTACTTTGCTTACCTATTTCTGTTCCAACCATGATTGTCCAAACTGCATGTCACCCCAGGTATGGAAACACATGGAGAGAAATATTGCCTTTCAGCGGGAAATGGTATAGTCCAAAGATCTGTTTTTAGTATAAAATCAGGTCCTTCAGCAGTCATATCACTGAAAATACAAGGTCTGAAAAAAATAATATTGTCTAAGGGGGCTTGTGAAAGATAATTTCTATGGACTGGAATCTAGCGAATGCTAAAGTAATTCTGGTATTTTACTGACCTCTGCTGGTCGGTTTCTATCAAAAAATTTGAAGAGAGGCAATTGCCAGAAAAATTTGAAAAAGAAAGTCCCTCCGCAGAAAGCAATTCTGGTATTTTATTGACCTCTACTGGTTGTTTTCTATCAAGACAGTTAAATAGAGGCAGTTGAACAGAAAAACAAATCCCTAAGCAGAAGCTGATCTCCAGAGCCCACAAAGTACATACACATATAAGTATATAAGTATCACTCTGACAGATCGTACGGCTCAAAAATCATCAACTAAATATTCAGATAATAGAGCTTGGAATAAAATAGAAGCAGAGGAACTGAACACATTTCTAACCTCTACTACTACCCCAACACCTAGCAATCTGGATGAGGCAACCAGATCATATACTAGATGGTTGGAAGTGGCAGGGAATGAACTGGCACCTATAAAATGCCTTCGCAATACTAGACAACAACCTTCCTCCCCTTGGTATTCCAAAGAATTGTGGGACCAAAAGTTGGCCCGCAAACTCCAGGAAAGAAACTGGAGGAAGGGATACAAAGATGAGGACAAAAAGGAATACAAAGCCAGATTGGCTCACTACAAACAGTTGCTGAAAAGCGCAAAACAACATTTTTTTTTAAATAAAATCAACTCTGCCAAAAACTCATCCAAGGAACTTTTCAAAATAGTAAACTCCTTAGCACACCCCCGTGTACAAAATATCTCAGCAACCCAAGAGCTGTGTAATAAAATCGCTAAATTATTTTTCGAGAAAGTTAATTGTATTTTTTCAACCTTCTCAGTCTCCTCTCCCAAAATGGATCACGATTTGGCTAAAGACCAGATGAAATCATTTCTCGAGGCACCACAGCTAAAAAACTTTGCCCCCTTAACAGAGTCAGACACCTATAATTTACTGGAGAAAGTGAAGTCTGGCTCTCCTTATGATCCCTGTCCATTTACTGTAGTAAAAAGGGTAGCAGAGACAGTCTCTCGGACACTGACTCCCATTATTAATACAATATACCTAGAAGGATACTTTCCCAAAGACTGGAAACATGCATCAATCCTAACCCTTCTGAAGAAACACAACCTGGATGCTAATGATCCTAACAATTTTAGACCAATATCCAGATTTCCACTCCTGGCAAAAATAATTGAAAAAAATATGAATGCCAAACTCAATAAATTTCTGCAGGATTACCAGGCCCTTGACCCAACTCAGTACGGGTTTAGAGCGGGCCACAGTACAGAAACGTTGCTCCTGAAATCCACAGAAGAGATCAGGACCATCCTAGACCAAAGGGGGAAGGCCATATTGAATATGTTGGACCTTTCCTCAGCATTCGACACGGTCCATCATATCTTGCTGATGGACCGATTGGATGAGCTAGGAGTCAGGGGTAAAGCTTGGAAGCTCATTAAATCATTTCTAGCTGACAGAATGCAAACAGTGGCCTTCTGTGAATTTGAAGCCGAATCCTTCTCCTTGCCCTGTGGGGTACCGCATGGTTCATCTTTGAGCCCAACACTTTTTAATGTTTACGTATCTTCACTAGCACCCCTAATTGAGTCCTTCGGCTTCACCCTGACTTCCTACGCGGATGATACCCAACTTGTGGTGACCTTACTACCAGACGATGTTCAGGAAACAACGTCAAGGTTGAGGGACTGCATGCAAGCCGTAGGGAGTTGGATGGCCCAAAACTGCCTGAAACTTAACTCTGGGAAAACAGAGGTGGTGTTGTTTGGCAACAACCCCACCTTCTGGACTCCTAAATGCTGGCCTGAAGACATGGGTCCCCTACCGACTCCCATTAGGAAGGCGAAAAATCTTGGAGTCTGGATAGATGATAAATTAAGTTTCAGGGACCAGGTCAACACAGTTATATCATCAACATCATATATCCTGAAACCTTGCAAAAAATGAGGCCGCTTCTTCCAAAAGACGCACAACAAACAGTGGTCACTGCACTTATAATGTCCAGATTGAACTACTGCAACAGCCATTATCTCACAATCTATAAAGGATCAATGCATAAACTACAGATTTTGCAGAACGCAGTGGCCAGGCTGCTTACTGACACACCAAAGTACGAGTCTATTACAGCCAAAATAAAAAAGCTCCACTGGTTGCCAGTCAGGAAACAGACCCTATTTAAGTCTCTCTGTCTGGTTTTAAGGCTCTTCAGGGAACCGGACCTGAATTCCTAAAACAACGTCTCTGCTGGTTCACACCAAACAGAGCACTGCGCTCTTCGGACGCTAAACTAGTGAGGGTACCTAGGGTTAAAAAAGCCAACTGGGGCGGCAGAAGCTTCGTTGTTAATGCGGCTAAATCCTGGAATTCTCTTCCGTTATCCATGAGAAAAATGTCCAATCTCATGGCCTTCAGGAAAGCATTAAAAACTTGGCTTTTCTAAAACTCTCCCACTCCTCCAGCACACAGCAGGCTTTCACACAACGCCAGGATATCTTCGGGTAGCAGTTGCGCTCTACAAATACCACTAACATTAACATTAACATACTAAAGTATATAAGTCTATACTAAAGTATATGTACAAGAGGTCTTGAATGCTCGACCTAAAAACTTTCTAAAACTGTTATCTTTACATTTGAAAGCAATTGACACTAGTAGCTGCAAGTAAGCAAGCAATGCATTGTTGTAGGGAGCTGCACAGGTAGCCAGGAGAGAGTGCATCCAAGGTCGCGCACTAGTCCATAGCATGACCTGACTCTATGAGGTAACCTTCCAACCGTGTCCTAAATCAGGACACAGCACTTCGCTCTCTGCGATATTCGGGTGCACAGTTATCAGTGATGCATTGAGGCCCTGGCAGCACTGTTGCTACCATTGCATAGGAAGGCTCAGAGAGTGACCCAGTCTGAATTCACCACATCTGTCTTCCCCTCCAAAATGAGAGAGGCGGGGAGGAGAGAGGCTGCTCGATTAATCTGGGTTCTCACCCGGATACCGCCAATTAGCATGCAGTATCTAATTGCTAGTTCTTCCCCAGCCCATGGGTACTGACATTGGTACTGACAACATTTACCCAGGAGGCAAAACATTTTTTCTGTGATGTGACTGAGGGCCACATTGATGCCAGCAGGGTGGCGGTGGAGGCGGGGAGGGGGGAGAACGGGAAAGGTGGGTGATTGGGAGGCAGGGGAAGGGTTTGATGCTGGTAAGAAGGGTGTAGGGGAAGGGGAAGGGTAGTGTATTCGTCCAGTGGCTAAATTGCACAATGTGAAACCAGAAAGCCTGGGATTAATCCCAGCTTCCTCATTTTGCATTTTGCCAAACTGTGTGATTGTAGGCAATTGTAAGCAAAATCTATCACATATAGGGCGTGTTTGGTGCTGTCAAGGGTAGGTAAATCTGGAAGATACAAAACCCATCTGACCTGTGTGGATCACACTGGGAAGGTAGGTCTCTAGACGGATCTCCAGGATTTTAGCCATAATTGTGGTGTCTATGTGTAAGAGTGAGATGGGCCAGTGGGATTGGCACTGGGTTGGAATTTTATCTGGTTTTGCGATCAGTGCTGTCATTGCCTCTGCCATCATCGGGGTCAGCCTGCAGGACCGGTATATTTGGTTGTAGACCTCAGTTAGTAGGGGCCATAGCAGTGGGCACAGTGCTTATAGAATGCGTCTGTGGGGTCTTACCTAGTTTTAAGTGTTTTATCACTGTCAAAACTTCTGATTCCAAAATTGTTCGCCAAGAGAGAGCCTGCTTTATTACCTCCCTCGTAGAATTGGGTACCCGATCTGGCTAAGATGTAATTGGCCCTGTCATATTCCAGAGAATGAATGTGACTGCAGACTGTGTTAAGATTCCACCAGAGTTTTTTAGAGTCTTTCCTTTTATGAAGTTGCTCTGCTCAGAAAAAATCAACCTTGAGTTGGAGAACCTCGACCTCTCTCATCCACTTCAATCGGCTTGCCTCCAGTCATGGCTCGTGCAGGTAAGCGCGTGGAGGGAGCGGGGTGGTAGGTGATGAATGTATGTCGTTACAACGAATTTCGTTTCAACGCATGCCTTTACCACGCATGCGTTACAACGGAATGATATTTCCACGCATAACCTTTAAAACGAATATTCCTTTACCACGCATACTTGCATGGTAATGGAATACTCTTTGTAAAGGTTATACCCCTCCCCTGTACCCTTACGTGATTCCCCTTCCCCCAATACTTTTTATAATTACCCCTGCCCGTTACCCTCAATCTATATTTATATATTTTAAATTTATATTCTCCTTACCTCTTCACGTCGTCTCTTCTTTCTTCCTTGTTGACGTTGTACGTCTTAAAGTGGAAGCGTCATTCCCTTTCACCTAAAACAACGTCGATTTCCTCCTCTTCCCCACGTTATTTCAGGTTCTTTTTTTGGGGCCCCCTTTCTTTTCTCACTTTTTATTTTTTATTTTTGAGGTGAGACCCCCCAATCCCCCTTTTTTGCCTTTAACTCACGTCTTCGCCGACACTAAAAAAGGACTTAATGTGACGAGGAAGAAGACGTTCCAGTCCAGCTTGCGTGCTATAGACGTTCGTGGAAGGAATACGCGTTGTATAGACGTTTACGCGGTAAGTGTACCGTTGTAAACGTAACGCGTGGAAATGCCTTTGTGGTAAAGGATGTTTCCCGTAAGTGACAAATGACCGAATAGGGTAAATAAATAAATAGAACCACTTATCTTACGCTTGCTCCATTGGCGAGTTGGTGATGCGGCGAGCGCAAAGTAAGTGGTTTCATTTGTTTATTTTCTTTTCCCTATTCTGTCGATTGTCACTTGCACCCCCACACCTATGCCCTGCCCCCACCCCGCCTCAAGGCACTTACCTGCATCGGCTGCTACTGCTTGCATCTCTGATGAACACTCACTTCACCACTGATTTAAGGACGTCCCACGCCATTTGGGTGCTCACCCCCTCCCCCCCATGATTGAATTATTGGTATTCTCGTTTGGAGGTCATTATCTTATGTCATACCACTGGATCTCTCAGGGGAGAGTCATTCAGTCTCCAGGCACCACGCTTACCGGTCAAGATGGGGCTAGTCCAGGACAACCACAGCTGAATAGGGCTGTGGTCTGAGACTGTCATTGGTTCCGGAGACACATCTTCTACTTGGGGCAGTAGCCACTGATCTACCAACAGGTAATCAGTCCTAGCATAGGTGTTTGGGCAGCTGAGTAGTGGGGATAATCCATCATCAATGGGTGCCGATATCGCCAGCATCGGTCAGGCCCAAATCATGGAGGAAATTTCTGTGAGCTTCCAAAATGGTTGAGTATCACTCACCCTCTGATGCGACTTGTCATCGTTAGCATTCATGATGCAATTAAGGTCACCCCCAATGAGGAGAGGGCGGTCGGTGACTCCAGCCATCTTTTGCACTAAAGGTATTGAGAATGCCTCCTGGCCAGTGTTCAGGCAGTAAATGTGAACTATCATGATAGAGATGCCCTTCCAGTCCCCTAGTAACAATAGCCACCTCCCCAAGTCATCAGTCAGGATCGTTTGCTCACGGAGTCTAACGGGGTCCCTAAATAGGATTGCTGTTTTGGTAGGGGCCGGGGCTTGATATTGGAGCAGAAAGATTCTATTGCGCAGTCGGTGCTGGTTCCCTTTGGGGAGGTGAATCTCTTGAAGACAAATGTCCGCCCCAGACTTCTTCAATTACACCAAAATGCTACGCCTTTTTGTAGGGCTAGTGAGGCCACAGACACTATATGTTAGAGCCCATAAAGTGATAGTTATAATCATGGTGAGTTAGTGGGTATGAATAACTGCGGTGGGGCTCTTGCACCGCAGTGTGGGTAAGTGGGTTCGTAAATGCCTTTCATGTGGGGTGGTGTTGTAACCCTCTCTGTTCCTCAACCAACCCAAAAACAAGAAAAATGAACTAACACCAAAAATGAGTGTTGAACAGAGAAGATCCTGCACTGGTGCAGAGGTCATATCTGTCTCAGATCCTGGGCCTGCAGGGAAAGTACATTCAAAGTCTCAGAGGGTTATCACCTTGTGTGTGTGTCCAGGTGGTTCTCCCCTGGTTCCCAATCCCCTCCTCGGCAATCATAGGTGATGAGTATTTGCCATGCGTTTGTATGCTCCAATTCTATTTGGTAATGAAGGGTTAGTTGCTGCTCATCCGGTGTGTCCATGGTTGTCAGAGGACCCAACCCATTCCCTTAGTCTGACAAAACTGGGACAGGAGTATCTCCTTGTCGGCCTCTATCTCCTCATTATCTAGCCTCCGAGACTGGCGTTTCGTGCCACCACCAGCCTCTGGGACACTGGTGATTTATTGAGTGAAATCATATTCAGGAGGTTCCGGGCCACTTCCAGAAAGTTGATGACCTAGTATTACCTTCCCACTGGAAGAGAAATCTGAAGTGGTGATCCCATATGTATTTGATCTCTGCCGATCACAGAAAGTCTGTGGAAAGTTTGATAGGTTTAAAGGATGTGCATTTAGCTAAAGTGATCAGTGACAAATCCTGAAAATGTTGTAGTGTGGCACCATTAAAGGAGACTTGCCTCGCAGGTTTGAAACATGAGAGACTCTTTGTCCTCGAACAAATGGACCTGTGTGAACATATCTGGCAGTGGGGCTCCAGCCTGGTGCCTCGGGCTACTCTGTGGGTATTATCTAAGTGATTACATGGGTGAGTCGGGTCCTCCAGCATTGCCCCGAAGAGGTTTTGGACATACATGGGTAAGTCCGCACATTGAACTTCCAAAAGGATGCCGTAGATGCAAACAATTTTCCAGTGTGATCTATTCTCCAGATACTCACATTTATCTTGGAGTTGCTGGTGGTGGGTTTTCAATAGGAGCATCCGTTGTTGGAGTTTCTCGCAGTCCACCTCTTTGTGTAGGCCCCTGTATACTTCTTACTCTCTAGAGCCCAATTCAGAGACATCTCAGTGCAGCTCCTACAGACCACCATGTAGATCCAACTTGAGCATGAAAAATTAATCCTTTAGGTCTTGAAAAGCTGCCAAAAGAACGTCTTTGGTTATGTTTGAGTTCGCCAAGCACCCGTGTTCTGTGCAGGTAACAGCTGTGGGGTAGGTTAGGGTGAATGGGGGGGTTCCGATGGACGATGGCAAATTATTTATTTATTTAATTTTCCCTCAGCATCGTCCCTCGAAATCCCCCCCAACCTGGCCCACCGCTGTTACCTGCACAGACCGCGGCTGCCGCCAAGATGGGCTCCTGATCACTAGCACTGTGGGAGAGTCTGCCTATTTTGAGGAGTTCCCCATTGGCTGGTGGGCGGAGGTCTGCTGTAGAATGAAATTAATTGAGTGTCTTTCTTGCCCCCACTCCCCATCATGGTCAGAGCTGATGGGCTAGCTGACGCCCTGGAGTTTGGTGGCATATGTGTAGTGTCAGATATTATACACCCCTTAGCAGGTATCGGGGAGGGCGTAGGTGCTTCCTGTGGGAGGTTGGTCAGATGGTCCCTTGCCAACACTCAGGTCTCACTCCCAATGCGACCCATCCAATGCGGTCCCAGAGGCTCAACCCGAACAGTGGTCGGTGCTCCCATGGAAGTACTGCTGAGAGGGAGGACTTTGGGTCGAAAGTGCTGTGCAGGACCTGGTGTGAACCAGGGGGTAAATGTGCATCACTGTAAGGGCCAGGGTGCCAGGAAGGAGTGTATGGTAAGACTCTGCATCTGTGGTCTCCAGGAAACCAAATGCATGGTCTGTGGCAAACTGCAAGATGGTGGGTTCACCACAGCTGCGCAGGCATCTCCTCTCGCTGAGCTCACCTCACAATGTCTCTGCTGACTTTCTCACTGGCGGATGTACTGCGGAGGTCTCTCTGGCATGCCCCCAGCTCAGCTCTAGGGTCCTCTGTGGGAGCCCGGGAGCACTAAATCTCGTCCTGCGCAGTCACACGCTAGCCACAATCCCCCTTTTTTTGCTGCTTTAAGCACCCCTGGGGGCAGATATCACCACACTTGCCGCCGGGTGCAATCTTCCCACAGTCGTCAGGTCTCCGACTCTGGTCCTGGGAGCCGGTCTGCTCGCTGCTTGCACAACTGCGTGGCTCCACATAGGTTCCTTGCCACGGCCACACCACCTCTCTTTCCACTCCAGACAATCTGGCAAAAACGGGGATAAAATATGTCAATTCTCTGCAATAAGTTATACGTTAGAAGCTTGGCTTTTCAATCAAAAGCATTTTACGTACTGGGATTTTTGTAGTTTTGTAGTTTCAGCAAAACTACAAATACCAGGAATGCAAGGTGCTGTTGACTAAATGGCCAACACTGACTGTGTCAAGTAAATTGTGGCTAATTGGCAGTTATGTCTGTGCTTGCTGCAGCAGCCCTATTCTTTGCTGTTTCTTTTTGTGACCTCTGTGCATACACACTGAGGTGGACAGAAGTAGGTAGCTATGAGTGGATTGTTAGTATTCAGTGCTCTCTTCACAGCTGCTGCACAAGGTCTACAAGTAGGATGAAATTCCATCTTATCTTATGTAGGTGCAGATCAGGTGCCACAGAGTAGGGATGTACTGCATTACTCCTGCCTTTCAGCTCGAGAGACACAGGTCAGAAGGAAAAATGGGGGTAAAATGCTTGATAATAATAATAATAACCGCATTTGTAAAAGCGCGAACAGCTACCTCAAGGAGATGTGTACCGGCGCTGAAGCAAGACAGAAGTGCGAGCAACAAGAACTACTCACGCTAACCTAGTCCTTCGGTTCTAGGCTAAAAAGCCAGGTTTTCAGTGCTTTCCTGAAAAATGGCTCAGATTCAATCTGCCGCAAAAAGTTAGGCAAAGCATTCCATTGCTTAGAAGCCGCAACCATGAATGATCTCCCTCCAATCCGCGCCTTCTTAAATCTCGGAACACATAATAGGTTTAAGGAATGAGATCTTAGGAGCCTACTCTGTTTATAGCTAAAGAAGCGTCGTTTCAAATAGCTCGGGCATTTACCATGTAAGGAACGAAAAGCAACTGTCAGGGCCTTAAATTCAATTCTCCTGGCCACGGGCAACCAGTGGAGTAACTTAATGTGTGGAGATATGATGGTGGTAGGGTACTCGCCTAATCATTCTCGCAGCCGCATTTTGGACCATTTGCAGTCTTTTAATCAAATATACAGGTAAGCCTACATATAGACTGTTCGCATAGTCCAATCTGGCCGTAACCGTGGCATGTATGACCACTCAGCGACAGTCCTCAGGTAATAAAGGGATGAATTTTCGTAAGCTTTTCAGTTTGACAAAGCAGGTCGAAGACACCTGCATGATCTGAGCTGAAAGCGAGAGATCCATCTCCCATTTGACCCCCAGATTTTTAGTAGACTTTGCCGGGGTGGGTGGAGGACCCATTTCCTGCGGCCACCATAGGTCCGCAGGCGGCAGGAGAGTATTTCCAAAGAATAGTACCTCCGTTTTCTCGGCGTTCAGCTTCAATTTGTTGTTATTCATCCATAAAGAGATATCTGTCAAGCAACCCTTAAAGTTCTTAAAGGCATTGTCCGCTTGATCTTTAAAAGAGAACACCAACTGGGTGTCATCGGCATAAGAAATAGCCTTCACACCCCATTTGGCTATGAGCGAAAACAGCGGGGCCAGATTGATATTAAAAAGGAGCGGGCTGAGTGCTGATCCCTGAGGGACTCCACACCAGATCTGCTTGCATTTGGATTTGTGTGTTTGCAGGGCAATCTGTTGTGACCGGTTAGAGAGAAACGAGTTCAGCCAGCTCAAAACCAGCCCCCCCAAGCCAATATCCTTGAGTCTATGTAGCAATATTGCATGGTCTACCCTGTCGAATGCAGCGGACAAGTCAAGGAGCATCAGAATTGCTGATGCCCTGCGTCCACTGTCATTCTTATTGATTCTGATACCTCCAGGAGGGCCGTTTCGGTACTGAAGCCCGATCTGAACCCAGATTGGGTATCATGCAAGATGCCAAATTCCTCAACAAACGAGGATAGCTGCCTTTGTACCCACTTCTCCAGCATTTTTGTGGGGGCTGGGAGAAGAGAGATAGGGCGATAATTGCTCAAATCACCAGGCACTCCTTTACGTTTTTTCCGGAGAGGTAGAACAATGACGTGTTTCCACGACTCAGGGAAGATGCCAGTTGTTAAGGAAGTGTTCCAAATGTAGATCAGCATCTTTACTGTAGAATGAGCCACTACCTTCCATAGTTTCGGGGGGCAGGGGTCCTCTGGTGAACCAGATTTGCAGCTAAGAATCAGAGCCATTCCGTCTTGCAGCGTAATCGGAGAAAATTCGCTGAGCGTGGCTTGTGAATGGTTGCTCTCAGACATGTCAGTTTTAATCGTTGTCACATAATCCGCAAAGGCGTTATAAATGATTCGAATTTTATTATCAAAGAAGTCGGCGATGTTCGTACAAAGTAAGGAAGAGGATTGGGCTTCAGTTTGCATTTCTTGAGGCTTAAGGAAAGCATTCACAACCTTAAATTATTCCCTACTTGAGTTCTCTGCTGACTTAATGCACTTAGCTATGTATTCTCTTCTAGCAATTTTTATACTTTTGTGCAGCTCTTTAAGGGCTTTCTTGTATGCAGCTTTAGCTATCTCACCATAGTTAGTACACCACTGGCATTCTAGACGCTTACATCCACTTTTGTCCAGTTTGAGGGCTTCAGAAAACCACGTGGACGATGGCAGTTGCCTGATTTAGTGAGTCTGGACGGAGCCACAGTATCTATTGCCGTAGAGATCCAGTTGTGAAATTCCAAAGCCTCAACATTAGGGTCAAACGTACATGGAGGTGGGCTCTCCTGAAGAGCTGGTCCTAAATTTTCTACCGTAAGCTTCTTCCAGTTCCTTTTTCGGACCATGCGTGAGCAGGACTGCTGCCTTTCTTTACCCAGGCAGTTTTCAAAAGGGATCAAATAGTGGTCTGACCAGACCACCTGGCAGGGAGCTTTCGTACTCAAGGATGGCAAATTTGTAAACACAAGGTCCAGGGTGTGCCCTGCCTTGTGAGTCGAAAGTTTTACCTGCTGAACCAAATTGATTCCGGCAAGAGCAGCTTCCAGCTGAGCAGCCTGGGTACAATTCGGGTTATCCCCATGAAGGTTGAAATCCCCCAGTATCGTAAAATTAGCATATGCCAAGGATTTCTGAGCTATATAATTGCACACTTCTGAAGTGGCACTAGCTGCGCAGTCAAGGGGTCTATAGATCAGGAGTCCTGAAAGTGAAATGGAGGGGCCAATTTTTAGGCAAAAGTTTAATCCTTCCATCGCGCCTATTTTAGGCATCCCTGAGGACTCAACTTCCCATGAGTCTCTAAATATAATCGCCACCCCCCCCTCCTCTTTTGGACCCCTCCCTATGTGCACAGCAGATTTTAAAGCCAGGGGGGATAGCCAAGGCAATTGCGGGTGTGGCATCCTCCTTAAGCCATGTTTCTGCTTCATAGCCTTCCCTACTACTGGCAACCGTGTGCTCTGTCATACTCTCGGGAGCCCATAGACAGTTCGCACAGGGGCTGGGATACATGTCAAAGCCAATGTTAGTGTCAAGCATACCTACGCAGGGTTTACTTTGCAAGGACAGAAGATCGTTTATGGACCATCTAATCATGTAATTTCAGGCACAACGGACAGCGTGGCAGGCACTGGTCGCTGTCCGGACGCAGACGGGCTTGCCTTTGGCGCACCGGCGGCGCGCCCGCTGCGCGGCCTGCAGCTCATGAGAATTAAATACATACACCCCCGGAAGTGAGGAGGGCAGGAGGAGGAGCTATGTCCCTCCACGCAATCAGTCCTAAAGACCGTGGTGGACCGGGGATCGTAGGGCCCAAAAATGCAAGGTGAATGAAGATTTTCAGGTACGAGCAAAGCACCAAACATAATTTTTTTTAAAACACAGTTTCTTTAAAAAAGAAATCAAGTTAAAATATCAGCATGAGCATTTTTAGCGGCATGCGCAATCTATCTCAGCGCGGCCGGCAGCTCATGAGAATTAAATACACCCCCCCCCCCCCCCCCGGAATTCAGGAGGGTGTCAAACACAATTTTTTTTAAAACACTGTTTCTTAAAAAAGGAAATCAAGTTAAAATATTAGCATTCTTAGCGCTTACATTCCAACTGGTACATGTTTTCGCCAGCGTTTAGTGGTGTAGGTGAAGATTACTGGGATATGTGCTCTAAGAGCTGCTTTCTTGTAGCCTTGAATTTCTTGTCATTGGTAGTGACTCATGTCCTGTATGTAAGAACAGAACTGTCCTGCATGAAGCATGCTGCTATTGATGGAATTCCATCACCAAACAGTACGACCATCCAGGCGATTCACCAACACGTCCTTGTTTACTCTTGTAAATATTATTAGTTCCTGTTCTAAATCACAAAGCTTTTCTCTTTGTTGTGTTGGCTTCTAGCTTGCTGCTCAGCCAGTGTATGGTGTGGAATGTTAGCATGAGTGTATGATGTCATAGAGTGTTGTATGCGTGCATGAATGTCAGTTGAGAGTAGGGCTGAGCAGCAAGCAGGCTGCTCCTGTTGGGGTTTTCTTACTTACCTTGTTCTTTCGTTATTTGTACCTTACTTCATTTATTAATTACTTAATAACTTGTTAATTCTTTTTTAATTTCGAGGCTTATTTCAGAAAGCATTTTTCCTTCTCTTCCTTCTCTTCCTGTCCTCTCAGTAGGTTCGGCTAGAGACAGCTTGAGCTGTTTTGCTAGTCTGATTTATTCCCAAAAGCATAATCAAGATACATGCATATATATTCAGCGGTCTTGTTTGTTCTATTTTACAGTATGAAACTTGTCTGCATCCAACTTGGGTCATCTCAGAGGCGCTTAGATACTGAACTTCCTAAATTGATAACCTCCCACCACAGTCATGGGCGTAATAAAGTCACTGAGGTTCAGGGGGTGCGAATCTCAGATTTCCCATCTATAAATCAGTGGGCCTTAGGGTAAATGTGTGAGGTGACCAAGGTTCGGGATGGACTGTTCCCATGAGAAGAAGGGTCAGTACTGGTTTCCATTAGGTGGAACTCTTTGGCTGATTTAGAGGTTGAAGGACAGATACTCCTTTGAAAATGCAGTGGAGTACTATGTCCACCAAACTCAAGATCTGCCCATGAAAGTTTGAGCTCGGTAGACTGCAATTTTTACGCCAATGGAGTATAAAATTCCTTCAAGGGGCCAACAGAGTAGGTGCCATTAGTAGAAAGTCATCAGACCGCCCAACCTCATCATCATCAAATATGTGTATTTCGTGGTTTGACCCCATAAAACACACAATAAAATATAGTTCATTATACATAATGAAATCAAATTGAAGAGAAACACAAAATAACAGCATAGCATCTTGTTAACTTTTTGAGGGTACCACAAGGACTGCTCATTTCGTGGCATCCTTACAAAATATACAAATTACGCAATCCATAGCACATATGCATAAAGTGCTGACCTAAATTATAAAATCATTTAAAAAGTTTAAATAGTCAATGACTTCAAGTTTGACTTATTTCGTCTCTATTTCTCTAGGAGTCTCGCAAGTTACCTGTACTCTTCCTCAAAATCCATGCAGAATGTAAGAATTTGCTCACTTCGAGTACAAAATATCTATTTGTTTCGAATCTAAAAATTGTGTATACCACTTGGTAGTTTCTTATGCAAATTCACTCGTGCCTATGTCTACGATAGGCATAGAAGAAGAATAGTACATGCCCAATGCTCTCATTGATGTTGCTATAAAAAATCAAAGTGGAAATGGTATCTGAAATGAAATGCCATTTCGAAGAAAAAGCTTTCACAGGTAGAATACCAAACTTAAATCTGACACAGAGGCTCTTTGCAAACGATAAAAATACCCTAATCGAGAAAGCTTTCAATCTTAGGAAAAGGCTTTTGGCTATAAAACGGATGAGTGTGATTCCCTCTCTTAATGGATTGAAACTGATGTTCCCCATTAAAGCCCCAGTATCTCTTGAATAAAGTACTTTTTATTGATTTCCCAATGGTGGGAGGGATCAGCCCACAATGACTGGACTCCCAGTTTAGTAATCAATGATTTCACATGTTGTAGCCATCATTTGTTTAAATTGGTATCTAATTTTATAATTTTGGCAAATTTAGCTCTATATGGTTCCAACATCATTTTGAGACCACGGGGCATCCTGCTTAGCACGACTTTGCACAACGCCGGCTATCGCTGGATTCAATCGCCGAGATATCGCGTTATTATCAACGCATATCACCATGGCGATCAAAAATCCGGCGATAGCCGCAAAATACGGGTTTATCGCTGGGAAACCAGCGATGCACTGGCAGCGTAAGGTGAATCCTTGTTAATTGGGAGATGTGGATTGAGCCGTACAATCCACCTCCCATGTAACATATAGTCTAGTCAGTATTGTGTTAGACGTTAATTCCTGGCGATGACCGCGGTTAGCGCGGCTTTTTGTAACGCTACGTGTGTCCTGGGCCATTTTGTAAATACAGCGAAGGACAGTTAACAATATTTTCCTGTTCGTTTTGGCAGGGAGCGCCTACTTTGCATCTCATTAGAGATGCAATGCGAGGCGTGTGGAATACGGCTGCTAACATGCGCTAATGCATGTTAGCGCCGCATTGGTAATAGGGCAATATAATCATCTCCGCTTTTTTGGCTTTTAAAGCCAAAAAAGCAGAGATATGACCCTTTTTAATATGCCCCTAAAATCTTAACCAGAAGAGGAGTAACTTTAGGCCAGCAATATGCTCAGTACTCTATAGCCTACCAGTGAAATGCAATGGTAGAGTAGGTGAGCTCCGTGTACAGTATAATAGGGATTAAAGGAAATTATTTTCCTTTGGAAGCAGATCATTCACATTATTATAGCCCCAAATTTCTGCTTCATAAAGAGCTGCTGATTGGACCTTGAGCTTATATATTTTGAGGGTCAGGGCACCATCCGACCTTTGAGAGCACACCACAAGATCTTTTTTAATGGGTATATCTTGGTGGTAAGGGATTTTGGAAAAATAAATTTACTCCGCCACCCCCCGCCATGGGAGAAAGTGGGAATGGGGATCGCTATTTTTTTTCCCAAAAGAAACCCAGCTTTGGGAGTTTGTTTTCAAAAAATAAAACTTTTGACCGTCAGCCATCATGCTTGATGCAGCCATCCATTATACTTTTCCTACATTGACAGGAAACGCCACGATGGCTGTTCATACCGATGTAAAGAGGTCTCTGCCGGGCTGTCAGAGAGCTCTAAATTTGGAAATAAAGGCTGTAAATCCCTCTGCCACCCTGTCTGTCTTTGCTCTCTCCTCTAGATCCTAAATCAGGTCCTCTATCTAGAGTGGCACAGTGGATGAAAAACTGTGGTTTGGAATGGTGCCTGAAGGGAATGCCATTGGTTAGACTATTTGCAAGAATTTGTCCCATCATCATTGGAATGCCTTATTGTCAGTAGCATGCCTGGAAACCGGAGACTGGCATAGCTTTCCAAGTCTACCACTGCATGTTTGTGAGTTCTCAAAAGTAGTACATTTGCATCTATTCAAGGTGTACTTCCAAAGGTGCAGATTTGCTATTTTTCTGGTAACCTGGTGACTAAGGGGCATATTTTAAATGACGTGGTGCAACACAGATCATAGAGCAAACTTGCTACATAGTGCTGTGTTGCATCGCCTGAAAAGAGCAAATATGTGCCATATCTTCAAAGAAGTGGCACAGTTCTGTACTCTCCATGCAGTGGCAAACTTTGGGCTGTTTTGTGCCAATGCAGGCACCCTTGCGCCATAATGCAAGGCTGTCCGTGTCATGGTTAGGATAGTTTTTGTGCAGAAATGAGTCAATAAAGATACTTATCCTTGTTACGCCAGCCTCTGGCAGGCACACAATTTTAGTGCAAGCCCATGTGTACAAGTCTTTGTAAATATGGGCTTAAATTAAAATCCATAGGTGGATGCATGAGCACGCCCATGCACCACTCATAGAACACCTACCTAACACAAATTATAACTTTGGAATGTTGGGAGATCCATTGACAACAAGTACTCCGGGCTTCTAAGGGCCAGTAGAAGCCGGGAGCTCCAACATTGCAAGGTTTGTTCACAGCTTTCGCTGTGAACAAAAAGGCCTCATTGAGCCCGAGATGATTAAATCCCCTTTGGCACCATGAGGCCTTTGTTTTACAAATTAGAACATTTTGCCCTCCAGGGGCAGAATGTTCTAATGGCCTTAAAGCCCTCCGTATCAGGCTCTACTGACCATTAGAGGACTATCTCCTGGTTAAAGTTTAACACTGGAGACGGCCTTTAATGGTTGGTAGAGTCTGCCAGGGCGGGCTCTAAGGCTATAGTAAAACACGGCAAGGCAATTCGCTGCTTTGTGTTTCCTTTTCTTACAAAGGAATGTAAATCGACATTTGTGTGGCTTTTTAAATACCAAAAAGGATTTTGTGTTAGGGCTGTGCTAAAAAAGGGTCACAACCCAAACGCAAAATCTTTGTCAATCTAGGTCTAAATATATATATAAGTTCCTGGTCCGAAAAATTAACAAGTTAAAATCTCACAGTAAAATCATGATGACAAGAAAAACGACAAAGACCCAACTCAGGGCCCCCAGATTCAACTGCCAAGCCAAGAATGTATTTATCTATGAGGTGTCACACAGAAACACTCCCCTGCAGCTGCACCCCTGCCAATATAATGTTCAATCTTTTCTTCCCCCACATTTTTGTAATTTGTTTTTTCCTGATAATTGTTTTATTTTTCCCTCTGTTTGAAACAACAAGCAAGTCAAGAAGATTTAGAGAAACCTGGTGGCCCAAAAAACTGTAAACATGTCTTTGTAATAAATGAGGTGTATACACAAACAAAATGTTCTGCAGCCAACATTGGCAAGATTGCTGCCATTCTTTGATGAATATTTTCACTCTGGCTCTACGCTGTGTTTAAGTTGCATCACAAGCTATCTGGGAATATTTTCTATATGTAAAATCTGAGCATGCAAAGCAATGCGATCATGTAATTTATTTTTGGCATTTTTAAATACGTCACTTACAGAAAATTTGATGATGATTCATTGGGCAAATAGTGAACAAGTATTTTGCAACCTTGACCTAATATGCACTATCTACATATGTACCCCATGGAATTCCATACATTGATGCATTCAATATTTGAGTGCACCTTTTTCATTTATAAACACATGTTGTATTTAAAATTGTTTGTACATGTACAGCATGTACAATTTGTTTCACAATAACTGGTGGGCACCAAGGAAAGAGGGCCCTGCTAGGGGCTCCCATACTGGCTCTCCGACAGACTTTCTATGTCAGAAAGTCTGGCATGGAAAGCCTGTTGGAGACCAAGTATTGTAATCCCAAGGGTGGAAAGGCCGCCTTTTGGGATTACAGGCCAGCTTTCGACTGGCCAATGGGCTCCTTGAGCCCATCGAAAGCCAGCCAGAATGACCAACCGGTTTAGTTTCCGACCGCCAGTATTGTAATGTGGCGCAAGATGCGGCCCGGAAACGCTCTGGCCGACGGTCGGAGCCTTTATGGGCCGCATCGTAATTGGCCCCTCTTTGTTTGCTTCAATTTAGCTGGAGTTTTAGAAAGTCTCCCTCCCATCAGGTGGGGGCCAACACAAGTGTCCCTGCCCACGTTGGTGCAGGTAAGGAAACTGTTGTTTCCTGGGGGTGGACTCCCCGGGATTAAGCATCAGAGCTGGCCCCGGGGGATTCGGTCCCCAGAGCTAATAAAGGCTTGGGGGCATGTGGCCGCCCTCCCTCTTTAAAAACTGACTGTCCATAAGGGATGGGATCACTGGGCCATTTTAAAGGCTTGGGTAGAGGCTGCATACCCCCCCTTAAAAAAGACTGTGGGTCCCAGGGGATAGGCTCCCTGGGGCTGAATATGTTTCAGGGAGAGAAGCTGCACGCCCCTTCCCCATCTTTAATAAACCAGGGATGAACACAGCTCCCCTTAAGAATGCAGGCCCAGGCAGCCACTTTGTATTTTTTTATCCTGCAGGAGTCCCAAGCAATAGAGGAAGAATTGCTGATATTTTTTGCATTTTGGCCCGGGAAAGGGGCGGGGGAGTCCCTCTGGGGATAGGGTAGGGATATCCTGCTCCTTTATGTCATTTTATTTCAACTTTAGAACATGGGAATAAGTATTGAAATCCTATTATTGCTGCCAGAAACATTTTTCTGATGTTGCTCAATCAGAGCGCTCGCCCCCCGGGGACTCTGATTTCCACAGGGAAGAGAGATGGCCTAAGGGAAAAATTGGGCTAATCAGAGTGCTATAATTCTAAATTAGAGTTCCTGTGAGACTTACTGGTGCCTCCCGTGGACTCAACTGTCCGGCTACGCACCCTCATGCACAATTTTCTTATCAATATATTAAGAATGAATATGTGAATAAAACCTGTTTATAAACTTGTGAACAGGCATATTAGTAAATTGAACTTATGGATCAAATCATAGTACAATTTATATTTGAAAAAACTGTGAAATTCACCCAAAAAATAAAGGTTACAGGGATGTTATAGTCAGGAAATAGCATTAAAAATGTAGAAATTCACAGAAAAAAAACAAAGGTTACAGGGACGTTATAGTTAGGAAATTGAATTAAGCACACCTTAGAAATTCACAGAAAAACAAAGATTACAGGGGCATAATAATTAGGTTTCAATTTTACACCCACAAAACCATAGAAATTCAGTAGTGATAGTTATCTCAAGTAACTATGATTAATGCCTTGAGGTAAATATAATTCACCCACTTGCCATGCACTGCTAATTACCCCACATATTACATCAGTCATGGCATCTTCTATGACTTCATTTATAATATGGCTGGAGCATCTGCAGTGCTATTATTGTTGAGAAAACCGTGTTTGGCATGGCCATGTCTTCAGGGCTAATAGAAGAATCCTGCTGAACTCCAAAAGTGACTGATCTCTCGTTTGATGAGAATTGTTCCTAGGCTACCACTTGTCTCCTGTCTGTCAGGAAGGATCTGATCCAGGCCGAGCCTCATGGGAGATACCAATTTCTTGGATCTGCTGCAAGTGAATGGTGTGAGGAATAGTATCAAACGCTGCAGAGAGATATAACAGCATCAACACAGCGTTGTCGCCATTATCCAAGTTCATCTTGATGGTTTCGGACACCTCTAATAAGGCAGACTCTGTGTAGTGCTTTGGTCTGAATGCTGATTCAGCAAAGTTTGTAAGCATTTTGTTAGCACAATGAGCCACTTCAGAGAGATAGAATATAGTGAAACATGTATTAGGGTTTACTTTTATTCATTCCTAGTTGGCTTGGATGGTATTTTACCAATCCAAAACTGTAATCCAGTGCCTGGAGTGGTAAAATGCTTTATTTCATTTTACAACGCGGCATGGATGAAAATTTGCTAATCCTATGCTTAAAGACTTTGCCGTAGAAATGGCATAAGACTTTGAGGGAGATTTACTAAGATTTTGTGTCATGTTTGCATCACAGAAGTGACTCAAATAGGTGCAAAATCTTTTTTTCCCAATTTTGGATATAACAGAAAAGTTATGCAAAGCAGCACATAGCGCTGCATTGCATTACTATGTGCCATGGGGGCGTACTGAGGGTGGTGCATAGGCGTTCCCATGCAACCACCCAAGGTTTCTCACACTAAACCAAATGTACTTAAAAAGTAGATGAGGTTTAGCGTTAGAAAACTGCGCCGTTTTCCGGTGCAAGGAAGGAGAAATGATTTCATTTCTCCTTAATTTTCTGACTTTGCATGTGTTCTGCACTTTACAGGACACATTCAACGTGGGAAAGTGGTTAAAGTGAGTCTTTGCATAGTATTTTGTACTGGAAGGGTTCCTTCTAGTACAAAACCTATGCTAGACTCACAGAGACACCCTTACACCATGGTGCAAAGGTGTCTCCGTGGCCCTTTTGTGCTTGTAGCCTGTCTTGGGTCGCTGACAGCTAAACTTTGTGAATTTCTCTCAGAGAGTCGCACAATAAAGAGATTAGGTGTGCTTGGATGGGCAATCTGTAAGCAAAGCCCAACTTACAATTGAATAGCCTGTGCTCTGCCTTCTCACACAAGGCCTAACAAGCCTAAATTGTTTCTGTAGTCAGCTTGGAAACAGGGCTGGTGAGGCTGGAGATTTTATGCACTTTAAAGCCACTGTCTAGAAGCTTCTCTCACCTTCCAAAACCAGGGCACTAGGGCATAAAAAGAGGACTTCAGACACCAGCTCTTCAGTACACCTCTGGACATGTGGATACTCTACCAGGAAGAAGGGCCACTGTTCTGCTACAAGGACAGCCACTATGTCTAAAGGAATGGCTGCGGCCTGCTGCTCCCATGCCTGGGGGAGATGGACTGGTCCTGCATTTCTTGAACCTAGAACCCAGAGTAACTTCAAGGGCTAGTTGGGTGGCCTCCTGATCTAAAGCCTCAGGTACATGACAGGCTTCCAACAACCTTGCACCTGCACCTGGACTCTGCCCTTTGTGACTCTATCCTGCCAAGTGGTCTCACCCCAGTCCTGGACATTTGGAAGTGGGTCTAAGGTTCTCTGCCAGCCTCTGTGGAGCCAATCAAACTGACACATCTCCTCTGCTTGGTGGTGGAAACTAGGGGTGGGCGGAGTTTGCGGAGTTTCACTATGCGGAATTCAGGGGAGTTGTGATAAAACTCTATGGAATTCCACGGAGTTCTGCTCCGCTGTATACGTATGCTGTAACTCGTATGTGCACTAGCGATATGTGCACATAGGGATCGGAATGCAGCATTTTCAAAGTACTACACATCTAGAGTATACCATGCACAGAAGAAAAGTCAGAAAACCCTTATTAAGCCGATCAATACTAATGTGAAAGTGCTAAAAAAGCAACTCCAGCACTGGGTTCTCTACTATGATCCTGCTCCAGGACCAACAAACCAACCTCATGACACTAAGTCCCAGAGGAGCTGGAAGGGCCGTTCCTCACTTAAACTCATCATAAGTGCACTCACCACTACTGGTGCTGGCTCAGGGCGGCCTCAGTCCCTTCTGTACCAGGTGGCAGGCAGCTCTTGTCAGCAGCTAGCAAGGCCCCTTCGCTGGAACAACTTCCTTGTCAGCCAATCCTTCACTCTACATTGACTCTACATTGACTTCAATGTGCCTCACGCTCACTAATGGCAGTTGCCCCAGCAACCTTAAAGGAGAAGCAGCTGGTCTGGACTCTGTAGCATTTGAACTGAATACCATTGCTTCAGCCCTTACAGGAGCTTCACGTGTGCTAGTTTGGTGCAATCCACTGCTATTGGTCCATAGCATGGAAGAGAGAGTGCACGTTTGGGGTATTTATCTTCTGTTCAGCTGGATGGATAGCTTTTAAAACACCAACAAGTGTTTGTTTCCCTGAAGATGGGGCTTACTCAGGCCACTCTAAATACGTTATGAGGATATGCCTTGGGCATCCAAATTAAGATATTCTGAGGCGCATGGAAGCATGGTTAGTAAACGCGCTTTTTGAAGATAATACAATAAAGAAGCAAACGTTGTTATGGAAACTACCAACACCTTCCTGTCACTCTGAGCACTGCCTATCTCCTCAAGAGAAGCTCCGGCACTTTTAATTTGTGTTAAATTCGTAGGGGTGGGCCCGAGGCCCCCCAGCACCGGTAAAACTCTGCTTACGGAGCACAGAGTGCAAAAACTTTGCATGCACCGCCGGCGAAGACGTATTCATCGCCCACCCTTAATGAAAACCTAAGCAGACCTGAAGCATCTCCGCTGCTGCATGGATTGGACCCCTCCAAAAGACCCGTATTGCATTGCAGCTCTTCAGAACCGTTGCATCATCCTGACTGCATACCGCATCTTCAGCTCAGGCCCTTGCATCCCTCGTTGACGGCAGATCGATGACAATGACCGACTCTGCATCACAGTCTTACAGCTCTTTAGAACCAACACATTGCCCTGACTGCACATTGCATCCTCGATGCCGACCCTCAATAACAATGTAGGTCCTTGCATCAAAGCCTTGCTGCACCTCGGAACCTACTCTACACTTTGGATGATCAACGCATCTTCGACGCAGATCCATGCAATGCTTTGCAAACCAGGATTTAAGGTACTTTGTTCAGCAGGCCTAACTGGGCCCCTGTAGCCGTCCCAAGCTCCATTGCAGTCAGCCTGAACTTGTCTCCTGGTCCGGAGCAACCAGTTATCCACAGTTGACGCATTGTGCTATTTGGTGCTAGTTTAACCTAAACCTTAAAATTGAATATCTCCAGTTCCACTAATTGGATTGTTGTCATTTTGGCCCTGTTTTCTTTATTAAAGAAAGTTCTATTTTTCTAACCCGGTGTGGGATTCTTTTTGTGTGGTGTTTTCACTTTATTACTGTTTGAAGTAGTTCACAAAAACTTTAAACATTTTCTCTAAGTTAAGCCTGACTGATCTGTGTGAAGCTACTAGAGAGTTGAGCACAGGATAATTTAGGGTTGGCTTATGCCTCACACTGACAGGTATTGTGGTTTCTGCTTGACCAGGGCTCATGCTCCAGTCAACCAGCTACCCAATTTCTCACAAAAACTAATTAAGATTCCAAAATACTAGTCAGAAAATACTCATTCTACTTTTATGCATCCCAAATGCCAGGTGAAGATCGAAGGTAACAGATTTCACAGAAGGATCAAAATTTTTGATTACTAAGCATCTATTGCTATATAGTGCTGCTTGGCATAACTGTAAAGATGGGATAGGTGATATTGAAGACCTATCGGAGTTGGATCCATTAGCAAAACTTCAGGATTAGATCTAAAATGATATTATCCATTGTTGTTGGAAATTTCCTAGCTGATCTTATCGCCGTGAGTGGAATGTACACATGTAATGAAGACAGCAATAGTGCTAGTACTCAACCTTTTTTTAAACCATTTGGACTTGCAATTTAGCGTCTTAGAGCACATCAGGTCCTATAGGTACCAGAGTTCAGGTGTCATTATGGAGTTATACTAATATATACAGGAGAATGTTGAACTTTTTGAAAGCAGTCTTTAAATCCCCAAACTGGCATAAATTGGTTGCCATTTGTTTTGGCGTATTTCTCATAGATTAATTGCACTGACATGATACTCTCTAGGACAGTCATTTTTGGGAAATCTCATGTGTTTCAACTGAAGTATATTTTCATGTTCCACCCAAGATTACAGTTTTTCTAATGTTGTGGCAGCAGATAAATTCCCTACTGCTTATAATTTTTGGGTTGTGAGGTGAATCCCATCTTGTGATTGAAACTGTGTCATACTCTGTTTCTAAGAAGCCAGACCATACCTACATTCAAGCAGTAAGTGAATAGTGGGGCCAAGTATTTTTCCAAAAGTTCTGGAATTTGTTTTAGAACCATTACAAGGACCACATTAGGGTTGTGAGCCTTGGATGCTGAAGCTTACTAAATTTACTTTATGATATCAATGGGTAATACTAACAGTGTATCACATAGATCGAGTGTTGGCATTTGTCAACTATATTTCATGTCATAGCTGATCTCATGTGTTTTCTTTGCTGCAGGGCTAAGAATTTTATATTTTTTAATTGGCAATTTTACTACTTCAAATACTACTGCAAAAGTATCTGGAATTTCTGGACTAAGCTGACATTGTTCGAAAACACCAAAAATGGGATACTGGTTTGTTTTTATCATCTAATCTTTCAAGTCATTCAACCTTAATATTGACTACAGAATATTGTGGACAAAATATAGAGGACCAACCTCCTACGTTTTATCTCTGAACCCAAGTAGATCATCTGCGCTGCCCCACAGATTTCATCCTTCAGCCCCATGGTGCTGTGGTTCTTTCTGAATCCTGATTTTGTGTTGTTCAGAAGATGTTGAAGTTTGAGGTGGGTTATGAGTTGCTTGTTAATGGCCTTCTCTATCACTTTTGCTGGATAGGAGAGCAGGGAGATGTGTCAGAAGTTGCCCAGTTCATTATGGTCACCTGTGGCCTTCTTGAGGAGGGCATTGGTTTCTGCAACTTTCCATTCATCCAGGAAAGTGGAGGACGTGATTTTTGATGTGTTGATGATGTGGGTTAGAGTGGTGGTAATTGGTGATGTTCCTAATTCGTAGATGTAGTGGGGGCATGGTGGGTAGGGAATTAGCACTTGGGGTTGTCTACAATTATTTGTGGATGGTAGGCAATACTGTGGATGCTATGACCCCCGTAGCCAACATCCAAAAATGCATTACAAACGTCACCAACTGGATGAAGAACAACTGCTTGCAGCTGAACACAGACATGATGGAAGTACTGATCTTTGGCAACAGCAGCAACATATGGAGTGACTCCTTGTGGCCAACAGACCTAGGACCCACACTCACTCCCTTCAACCACACCAGAAACCTCGGAATCATCATCGACAAGAAGCTCACCATAAAATCACAGAACAGCACAGTCTCCTTCGGCTGCTTCCTCACTCTGTGTATCCTATGTATGATCTTCAAGTGGCTACCCCACACAGGAGACGCACCATGACACAAGCCCTCATCACCAGCCAACTAAACTATGGTAATGCATTCTTCATAGGAATCACCACATACCTTCTACAGAGACTTCAGACCATACAGAACACCGCAGCCAGACTCATTCTTGGCCTTTCCTGACAAACCCACATCATACCCTACCTCAGGAAACTCCACTGGCTCTCTGTACAGAAGAAATGCCAAGCTGCTGACCATGCACACAAGGATCTACACAACCTATAATAACCACTGCCTGAACTTCCACCAACCATCAAGAAGACTACACTCCACCTCACTTTCACTTGCCCATACTGTCCACATCTACAGAAGCAGAAGTGGAGGATGCTCCTTCTCCCACATCTCAGCCTCCTCACTTCCCGAATATCGAATGACCCTCAAGACTAAGCCTGGGTGGAGTTCGCAGAGTTTCGCTACGTGGAACTCTGCAGAGTGCAAAAATAGCTCTGCCGCGCAACGCAAAGCTCCACAAGTGGCAGAGTGCGATAGATAAATACTGTTTGCAATGATTTTCAGTGCCAGATGCTTGTCTGCACTGTCCAATCATCACGAATGGCACCATGGTCAGCGCAAGCGGAAGCTGCTACCTTTTCTGTCACTTGAGTAGATTTTTACTCAAGCTGCAGCTTTCTCAATGCGAACGGACGGTGTCTCAACGCGAGAGGTCGCGAGCCTACGCGACCACTCAAATGAGAAAACTGACTTCCCGCGTTGTGAAATCTCGGGGGAGGTGCATTTTCCTCACTAGTGCTCGCCAACTTGACATTGAGGAAAACAACTCCGCTGTGCGAAGCGGAGTTTTTTGGAACTCCGTGAGCTCCATGTGACGCGGAGTGCAGAAAACTCCGCAAACTCTGCAAGCTGAGCGGAGTTCACCTACCAGGGTTACTCAAGACCTGGCTGTTCGAATAAACCTTCAGGGCCGGCAAGCTTCTGGATACCCTATCAGGTGATTAGCCACACTTTATAAATCCTGATTTATTGATTGATTGATCGATTGATTGATGTTATTCAATCTTAATATCGACTACAGAATATTGTGGACAAAATATAGAGGACTATCATCTAGCAAAGGTAAGAGTATATAAATAAGTATAGGTTTGCTTTCCTTGACTCCCAATCTATGTACCGTGATGATATACCTTCAAGTTAGAAGATGTAGATTTAAGAAATATAAAACTTTACTTACCTATATGCAGTTATCGTCTCCAAATTATAGTCCATTATGTTTTGGCTATGATATTAAGATTTTGTGATGTTTCTGTAGACCATACTCGTACATACTGCAGACTTAGGGGCCTATTACGAGTCTTGTGGTCTTTGACTGTCAGACTCGCCGTGGCGCAACAGAGGCGGTCCTGAAGCTGCCCTATTCTGATGCAGCCATTCGGACTACAACCGCTAGCCTTGCGGCACCAGGGAACTGCTGTGCCCTGGTGTTTGTGCAGCGCAGGGGTATCCTGGGTTATTGTGTTATACATTAATGTCTTTTTGGTTTTTTATATAAATGTTGTGATATATGTCATTTTTTTGTGTTTTCTCCTTTTTTGATCAGGAGCCATTGTCAATGTAGATTATAAAAAATTTTGATTTAATTCATCAAGAAATAATAATTGTGGAGAGGGTAATTAAATTTGCTCTACTCAGAAATGATTGTGTATTTATTCCTTTATACCACTTGTTATTGTATAAAACTACGTCCCTTACCCAGGTATATAAGGGTGATTTGGGTATACCTCTGTTGAGTTTGACTTGTCAGACTCGCCGTGGCGCAGCAGTGGCGGTCCTGAAGTTGCCCTATTCCGATGCAGCCATTCGGACTACAACCGCTAGCCTTGCGGCACAAGGGAACTGCTGTGCCCTGGTGGTTGTGCAGCGGCAGGGGTATCCAATATGCAAGCTAGGACTGCCACAGTCCGGCGAGCATATTATGAGTTTCCCTACTGCCAGCCTTTTCATGGCAGTGAGCCCCCAAACAAACAAAGAGGATCTACGAGGCCCCCATTCCCCCACTACCATGGAGATGCTTGTACCCCAAATTCCAGCACGACATGGAATTCACAGTCCATGCCATGCTGGAACTACTTTTGCGTTCCCACGGCGGTGTCCATTTTCAGGGCTCCGCCATGGGAACGGCAAAGAAAAGCCCACCAGACACGAGTTGAACTTGTGATCTGGCGGGTGGATAATGCATGGCTTTGGCGGTGCTGTGCTGGCGCAATGCCGGTGCAGCACCGCCACAGTTGTGCAAACAAAAGTGGCATGAAACACACCCAACAGTGGAGCCCTCTATAGGCCAGCACCTAAACTGCTATCCCTTCTATATTTGTATCCCCATGTAGTTGCTAGGGGTATGTGTGCACACTGAATCGCACCCACTGTTACAATGCAAGTCCCCAACAGGACCTAACAGTTTCAAAACACAAGCACAGGTGCACCACATATCGAAAGATCGGGAAAAGCAATAATATAAGTCATTCCCCACATCAAGGTTATTCAAAAATAGTTCATTTTTATTCAAAGGTTATAATAATTATCTTATCTTTTTAAAACACAGAATTGTAAATACAATTTGATCTTGACAGCACAGCCGACGCGTTTTATCCTTGAAGCGGACTTCTTCAGGGCTGTTTAAACACAAACACATACATATTCATAAAGATACACATAAAAATACATATACAACCCAAGACATTCCATGCTACAAATTCCATAGGTGCAATTGTTTATAATTTTCTTACATCAATGTCATCTTATTTCAGGCTAAATAGCCTCTTTATGAAAAGGTAAGTATATTCATTCAGTATAGCTCTTCTTATCTACATCCAACATATACAGCGCTATATTGTTGCTCTTAACAGTCATTGATATCTGTATCCCAAGGTTAAAACAAATAACAGAGATCATATATAGACAGAGCACAGGAGTAGAGAAGGAAACATATTCAACATAACCCCAAATGGCTACCTTAATGGATTTTAGAAAAATAAAATAGATAGTAAAGAACGACAAGTGAGAACAGAAAAAGTGAGAACAGGAGAAGTAGCAAAACTATAAACCAAATATTAACAATCATGGAGAAGAAACTCAATCGGGCTTTATGGTCTCAGGCATTACTCCACCGGGGCCATATACCACCAGTGACTTCAAAGTTACACAGTGACGCTAGGAGTAACGAATTCATAAACTCCCACATTCTATTGGTTCAAAAGTCCATAAGGGTTCAATAATACCCACCATATAAAAGATGCAAGAACTAATCAATCCCATTCAGCATGAGTAGATACAGTGCCAGATCCGTAGAATCTGTAGAGAATTCCCCTTTGTTTCTTATGTAGGCTGAAATTATCTATAAGTCAAAAATAACAAAGGTAGTCAACGTTCAAAATCACTATGTAAAAATGCTGCACTGTAATATTTGACAGTGAGTACCAGCCTTCAGGTTAGATACTTACATTAGAGCGTGATATTCTATAGGATCACCATATTTTCAAAAGGCTGACCAAGCCACGTCATTTCAAATGTTTTCTTGTTGTGTAAAGCGAAAGATAACAGTCTTCACAGTCTACGGCAAGAGATAATAGGTTTATAATATAATATGTTCTAGGGAAATAATTATGAACACGATACTAAACATGGCCCTTTACGGAATCCTTTTATAATATAACATAAACCGCTAGTTGTTCCAACAAGTCACCATCTACTAGCCCTTTGCACAGAAGCACCTCGTAACTGCTAGTACCTGATAAACAAGACTCCCACTGTTGTGAACACAAATCTAATTAAAAAGCCGCCGGAGTGCCTGACTATAGTTCCACAACATTTGTATAAACCCAGAATTGGGGGGAAGGAAACAGTCACATGCACAGCGCTTTAACTGTCATGTGCTTAAACTGTCATAAGATTGAGAATCATTGTGCTATCTGGGCAACGTAAACAAAGTTGTGCTATCCGGGCAGCTAACAAGTATACCCCTAATCTCTTGTGGGGACTAAAATACAGGGGGATCTACTGAAATTATCCCCTTCCCTGGCTAGTAAAGTAGGATTGTATACTCCTTTCAGCAAACGTCCCAAAGAATGTAGTAACGGGAAAGTCACTGATGCCAAACCTGTCCCAGCTAAACAGAGTCAGGTTAAAATCTCGTTGTCAAACGTGTCCCGTAATGCACAGACGAGGAAGCCAAGCGGGGGAGCAGATCCCATACCTTCCTTTACCACACTTATAAAGTCAAAGTCAAGTTGAATGCCTATTTTAAAAGATGTCCCGTGATAGAACTTACCAGTATACAGCTGTGGTGAGCACCCAAAAGAACCGGAAATAACGGCTAGCGGGCAGTAGAGAAATGACGGGCAAGCAAAACCCGAAGGAAATTCTTATGTTTAAATATACGCAGTAATTAGCGTTTCACAAGGAACACCTGTAGCCCTTCATGACGCACAACTTGAACATCTCCGAAACTCGCGTGAGAGGCGTTCTACAACGAAGCGGCCATCTTAAGATGGTGTGGTAACATGGTCGGACTATTGTTATTTCTTTATCGAATGACCTGGATAAACGTTAAATTTAATGATGGCCAAGAGCAATATATGTTTATTGTCATCGCGCCCATAGCAATCTTTCTTTCTGATATAAGTGATGCACAAAAAACGGTCGCTTCCGACGGAGAAGGATGACATACATGGCAGCCATCTTGGATCAGGCAACGAGTGAACAAGAACGGCCGTTTTTCTAAGTTGTGCCAAATCGGATTACTGTACGATTCAGGTCGTGTCAAGTAATTAAATATAAATTGTGGACAATCTTGCTTTCGATTTTTAACAGAAGAGTAAAAGCCATGGAGTGATCTATGTCCATATGTGTGAGTGTATCTAACCCTAAACCGGCTTTAAGCGTATAAACCATATTTGTAATTATATAAATATAGGAATAAAAAAGGGGTATCCTAAGCACCAATGACAGAGCCAGATTAGGAATCTAAGGATGCCACAAAGGCATATGGGCCAATGGCTCAACGAGACCCATCACGAGATAATGCATATGAAACCAAACAAGAAGGCTAATCAGAACCGAGTTTCCAAAACAGACTTAATAAAACAAAAAAAAAAAAAGAAAATATAAGAAAAAAAGGTAGCCAAAGGATCAGAACATTAAGGAGGAAGGAGCCGGGGTCCCATAGTTACAAAGCAAAAGTTAACAGAGATGGAACAGTAAAGAGAGCCACAATAATGATAAGAGTTATTACACAAGACATCAATAATAGACAAATATGTACAACCCACATTATTCATTTTCAGGAAGTTCCTCAGTGAGCCAGTATTAGTTATAATAGATACAAAGTTCACATGAATGTAGCTAAACACCACACATTGGCTAAAGAAAGTAATGCATCTCGTCACCGCTGTTATGTCCCAGTTCTACACACTTGAGTCTGCATATCCATGCAGCCTCGTTTTTTCTCAGGGCCAATTCTCTATCACCTCCTCTTGGGTGAATCGGGATATGGTCTATTCCCATAAACCAGAAATCCTCCATATTACCATGATTTTCCTGCATATGATATGTAAGAGGGTATCTAAGATCTCCTTTGCGGAGTGCCCGTAGATGCTCCAGTATTCTTATTTTTAGGGGTCTCTTGGTGCTGCCCACGTAGATCTTATTACATGGGCAGCCCAAGATATAGGTCACAAATGTCGATTTGCAGTTAATCATATATTTGATATCATATGTGCGATTGGTGTTATGACAAAACGTTTTGGTCTTGTTTCTACCTAGCCTACATACATTGCATTCATTGCATGTATAGAAAACCTTTGTCATTGAGGGTAACCAAGTCTGAGGTTTCGGGGTAGTGACATAGCTGGGGCACAGTTTGTTGCGTAAATTTTGCCCTCTTCTGTAGGTCACTTTTGGTTTTTCAGGGAGTATCCCTTGTAGACTCGGGATGTCCGTCAGCAAATGCCAATGTTTACGCAGAACATTATAGGTTCTGCTGCTATTGTTGTTAAATTGTGTATTAAAGGAGATACGGGTTTGTTTATCCCCTTTTGTGAGGTTTGATCTAAGCGTATTAGCCCTATGCACCTTCATAACCCTTTTATGTGCTTTGTTAAGTATTTCCTTTGGATAACCTCTACTGAGGAATCGTTGTTCTGTTTCGCTGATGTTTTGGAGGAAAGTACTTTCCATGCTGCAGTTGCGCTGCATCCGAATCATCTCCCCATAGGGGATATTGTTTGCAACATGGTTTGGATGAGCGCTTAAGAAGTGTAATGTGCTATTACATGCAGTTTCTTTCCTGTGAGTACGGCTCTGAATTTGATTGTCATGGCCAAAGTTGTAATCAGGTCCTTAGTCTAATAAAGTAGCATTTAAGTTAACTGCATAGTTCATATGCAATTTATGGTCCATATGAGCAGTGGACCTGACCACTACTGTTTTTTTTAATTGCTTTATTTGTGCATCAGCCCGTGATTTATCAATGCATTTTCTCTTAGGAGGTATACACTAGGCTACAGTGATATTAGTTATTGTGATGCCATTAGGATCAAGGTTTTGTTGCCTGATTTCATAGGATTCAGGGTCAAAGGTTATTTGGTTATATATTACCACTTCCTGTGATATCATTGAGTTCCCAAATGTGTGCAATGTCATTTCTGCCAGCCCCGGCATTTTGCTGGATTTACATTCATGAGATTCAAGATACCCTCCCTTGCACTCTTTCGCATTTGAGAGAAACGTCTGGAGTCTCATGTGATTGTTGGAAAAGGGATTGTCTTCCACCAAGACAACATTTCTGTCTATGTGCACAAATTGTTAAAAATTGCACATACATTTTTTTAATGCAAAGCTTGTTTTGTTAGGGAGGGGGCACTCTAAGGAAATACATGAGCTGTAAGCTCAGCTTGTATTACTGACAGTGGTTGTAGTTTAAAAACATGCACGCATGTTTGCTAAATTTTAACAATTTGAGGCTATATATGCAATGCATTCAGTATGCTCTCAGATTCAATGCAAATACATGTAGAGGCATGAAATCAAAATTATTTGCTTTCAAAATAATATGTACACATCATTATTATTATGAAAATGTACACATAAAAACTGCAACTTTGAAAAAAGGTTTTGCTGCTGTCCAACTTTAAAAAATATTTCCACCAGGCATCATTTAGAACAAATATTTTGATGCATGTCAATGGTTAAAAAAATATGGCTATTTTGAAAATCTGTACTTTTATGGGCAACATAAGAATGAAGTATGAGCTCTATTGTTAATGTAACTTCACAAAAATGCACCTGAAGGTTTACATTCTTGCACTGGTGCAGATCTACGACTTTATGAGTTTACAGAAGAAAGCCTGGAAGCTGCAATATTAGCAAGCTTTTTTCATTTCCATTTTTTTCATGACCAAATACACATATATTTGTTCATGCGGAAATCTGATGGGATTTCACAAATTCACTTGTAATTTTGTTTTACTCTTTCTTCTCCAGGATTAAAATGACTTTTCAGACCACACCTTTTTTACTCATTCATGGAGAACGTTTAAGTCCTGTCCCTGTCAAGAGTAAATTTCAGTCTTTTACAATGTGGGAACAGATTAGAGAGGAGTTGGGAAACAATCTTAAACATGTAAGTTTTGGGGTATGCACTGACTCACAGGGCATTAAACTTCTGGAACCAGCCCTTCTCGCCCCTGTATGTAGAGCCATGCTAGAATCCACACTCTGATATAAAATGAGCCCTAGGATAATCAGAAAGGCTATCATCAGAGCTTCAGTTCTTTGCCACCTCACTGCACGGCGCACAAGAAGGACAGCTGTTCTTACAGGGCAAGCAGATTTCTGAAGCCTCTTGTCTCTCGCACATGTAGCTATTTTATAAAGTTACACACCCCTGTCCAATGCGTGATAATGGCTTTCAACTTTTGCCCACGGAAATCTAAAAGTACCTGAGAAATAGGACAATACAACATAAAAAATATGTGTTTCACCAGACACCATGCCAAAGCAAATGAGATGGTGGGAGAGTCACGAAGACCCCCCCAAAAGACAAAACATCTGGCAAAGAAGTTTAACTTCCGTCAAGGCCAGGAACGGCTTTGTCTGTGGTTTGTATAGTACAGGTGGGAATGTTGTGGTGCAGACACCAAATCCAGACTCTCGAAAAAAGCAGAAAGTCCGGCTTTAATGCGGGCCAGGCGAGGAGTAGAGAGAGAGAGCTGTTGTGAAAAACCCAGAATGCCAGAGACTGAATGCTGTGAAGGCCTGTTGAGTCACATACTGATTGCCAGGGGTATTGAGACTCCTGTCAATAGCCACGCGACCACCCTGTACAGAACAGTATAAGTAAATGGTGCCAACTGTCTCCCTAAGAGCTCTCAGTCAAGCGGATAAACCCACAAAAAAAAGAATTCGCTATTGTTTAACTAATAATTGAAGATTCATATTAATATTGAAGAATAGGCAAGACACCAAACTTCCACTGATATTAGGAAGAAGAAAGGAGCCAAGCAAGAATTCTAAACGTAAGATCCAGATTTAAGTGTTAGAAGCATAGATCTGTGACAAAAATAGCAGCAAGGGGACGAACAACGAAGGATACATTGGGTAACAAACGCATTGCGTCACTCCTTCCTCTCATGATTGCCTCACTGAGTGTAAATGATTGAAATAGGAACTGACGTCATAAGATACAGGTTCCGCTTCATCTCCTTGAGTATGCCTGGACTGCATGGTCTCATCACTCCCTGGCAGTCAATGCCCAGAACATTAGCCTGGCACTTTTGAGCAGCATCGCAGTCTTGTGGCCATCTGGTGAACTAGAGGGAGTCGGTAATGCCCTAGCATTGCCCAGTTCCTTATGAGCACCACAGACATAAAAGTTGGATCCAGCAAGTTCAGTGTGTAGGCATGGGACCCTTCAGGTTTGCAGATAGCTCAGGTTCCCCCCTTTCAAATGTTAGAAACTTCAAAGTGAGATGTGTTCCACCCCGTCTGAAGTGTGAGGGCATGTGAGGGCCTTGCGGTGTATGATCACGGCTAGGGCGCTCTCTACCCAGTTGGAAGCGACACCTTCAACGCCCACATGTCCTTTAACCACCGAAGCATTACCCTTTTTATTAGAATAATGGCTTCCACTGACAATTCCTACAAGTTATTCCCTGTGCACGTCACATTACTAATATGTTACCTGAGTGGAGGCTGGTGAGGAAGTTTCAGTGCCCATCATCATAGTTAAACTGCATTTTGCTTGTGCGCAAAATCATTTGCATGGGATGTCTTGGGAGAAAGCTTTGCTTTTAGCAAGAACTGTCGAGCGGTTTCACACAGCATACAGTGAGCAGTGAGCTCAATTCATCATTGTGGAAGTCAGACATGTTGGTTGATCGGCGTCGCCTTCACCAGTGCAGTGAGATGCAGGTCACTGGGTGTGAGACTCTTGTCACTGGTGACGTGGTGGCTTTCCGGTGCAGATCTGCGGGAGGCTGTGGGCAATTGTGACATGCGGGTATGTCGCTAAAGGCGGTTCCCAGAAATTGCCTTCACTGGCACATTGGCACCGCGGGCATATTGCAAGCGCCAGTTTCTACTGACAGATGTGCGCCAGAGACGATAGGTAGGCACGCCTGCCCCTGAAACAATGCTGTGACCTGGAAACCTCAGACTTCCCGCTGTTAGAAAGAAAGCACTGGCACATGGGAGGCACCGGAGCAGAACAAGGCGGAATGGCCAGCCAAATGCAACAAATCTAAAATACAAAAATATAGACAATGGTTATTAAAAAAATGAGTGCAGTTGTCCGGAACTGTTCTTAGCACGCTGCTCAACACCCACTCGCCTGCCGTCGGCACCTACTTTCACCAGCGGCTCTGCCACGAGTGGTGGCACTGCCCACTTCTACTCACACTGGCTGATGTCTGCTTAGACAACGTGGCAGCTGGATTTCAGCGAGCGCGGAGCGAGTCTACCTTCATCTAAGAGGATTAGGGTGCGGGGGTCTCCCCTGAAAAACTTTTTGAACAAATTTCTATTTTACAGCCCAATGTCCAATTCCGTTTACAAAAAAGTAATAGGTTTTGATCTTGAATCCTCTACTCAAAAACCTATTCAGTTTCTTTATTGCTGAATTTACTGCTAGAGCTTCCTTTTAGATCTACTGAATCATTTCCTTCAGCGCTTCTCGAGCTCGTTGCGATCTCCTTTGCTTTGTCATAAGACTGAGTATAAGGCCTTCAAGCTGCCATTGATCTTGATTGGGATTTCATGTTTGGGATCAAAGCTCTGTAAATTGGGGGCCTCATTTACAACTAATGGAGGGGCGCAGCAAGCCATTTTGCTGCGCCGAACTGCGCCACTGTAAAGACATAGGGATGCGTCCGACAAAAAACAATCATTGATGGTGTTTTCCTCTTTCTATGTGAGCTGCAGAACGCAGCACGCATTAAAAGGGGTAAGAAATGAGGGGAAATAAAATAATTTCTCCTCCTTGTACCTCACCTGGGGAGGTGTAGGATTCTGGCACATTCCCAGGTTAACGAAATGTTGTAAATCTGTAACACCCATGTCACGCCCCTTTCACTCAAAGTGATGAGTGAAAAGGGGCCGTATTTACAAGGCCATGAAAAGCCACTCAGGTTGGCCTTGCGTGGCCCTGTAAATATGGGCCAGCACACGGCTCCACTGGTGCGTCCAAAAAAAGTGATGCACCGGCAGAGCAAAGGGCTTGTAAAAAAGCCCCGTGGGTACTTTTCTAAGACATTCTCGAAGTGTTCATCACATAATTTGTCCCATTCAATTTCACCACCTTTTCTAAGTAGAGCCAGTCATCCTCATCACCAGTCATTAATGGTAATAATCCACATGCAGGCTTTCTTTTCCAAGTTCTGTAATTGTGAAGTTCATTCTGATATACAATGTCTCATCCACCTCTACTTGCTTCTCAAAGGCAAAGAATAGGAATGAATGTGCACATTGTTGTCAGGATGGTGCGGAAGCTGCATGATTGACGCTGAACCAAGTGTTGATTCCAGGTCACAAGATCAAATCCCAGCGAGGTTTGTTTAGAGTTTAGTTTAGTTCTTCCATAGGTTGGCAAATTGAGTGCCTTTAAATTACAAGCACTCTATGATTTAGGTTTTATTGTTCTGATTTAAATGGGTAGGGCGAAGCCCTAATGCTCATAGTCAGTAACTCTAGGTTAAATGTTTACAAAGGACCGTCACACTGGCACAAATGAACCACTTGGTATCTTTAGGTAAAACAAGGGGGGATTGAATTAATGTTCTATGCCTATGCAAGATCTTGGTGAGTCATGGGGGAGGGGGGACATTAAGGTGAAAAGAAGAGGAAGAAGCAGAGTATTCGGCAGAGTAGATGAGGAAATGCACCTGTAGGGGATTTTGCCTCAGTGAATTTTATGTGCTGAATTCACATACAAGTGGTTATCACTTTGTGTGAGGTTCTAAGAGGAACACTTGCCGCGTTCTTCCTTAAACTGGTGGTATGTGAAGAGGGAGGAGGAGGTTACTTAGTGTTTTTCTATGGATTTCAGATTTAGGTTGCATGCTACGACTACAGTTCTGAGCCAATTTTAAGGAATTGTAGAGTACACCTTTGCATTTAGATGGTTGCAACAATGGGGCAGATTCACAGAACTAATTTGAGACAAAATCCTAAACTTACTACTTTTGGTATTCATAGAAGGCATTTAGTAGTAGTAAAGTTAGGATTTTGTCTTAAGACAGACTTAAAACAGACTTAAGACTAAGCCTGGGCAAAGCACTACGCTACGCTCGTGTAGTTTGCAAAGTTTGCGCTACTTCGCACTACGCGAATTACACGTAGCACAGTGCAAACACGTGTAGCATATTGCAGCAGTCATTTTTTGATTGCTCGCGGTCCTCAACGTCAAGTTGGCAACCGCGAGCAAGCAAAATAACATCCCGGCGAGGCTTTTTCCTCGTTCGCGATCAGCAACATCAAGTTGCCGATCGCGAGTGTGGAAAATAAACCTCCCGATGAGCTTCTCAAAGCGGGGAGGTCAGGTTTCGCATTGCGAGTGGTCGGCTATGCTCGTGACCGCTCATGATGAGAAACTACCAGTCTGCGTTGAGAAACCTGCCACTCGAGTAGAAATCTACTCGAGCAGCAGAAAACGACCGATTGCACTGTGCAAGATGCAGTTTGCACTGATCGCACAGTGCGGACAAGCATCCGGCACTGTGCAATCAGTCCGAACAGCATCTTGCACAGTGCACTGCGCAGTTTGCGAAGCTACGCGTAACTCGAGTAGTGCGAAGTGCACTTCACATAGCTACACGTAGCGCTACTTCGCAAACTACGCCCAGGGTTACTTAAGACAGACTTAAGACAAACTTAGGACAGACTTAAAACAGACTTAAGACAGACTTAAGAAAGATTTAAGACAGACTTAAGACAGACTTAAGATAAAATCCTAACTTTACTACTACTAAATGCCTTCTGTGAATACCAAAAGTAGTAAGTTTAGGATTTTTTCTCAGATTACTTCTGTGAATTGGGCCCTATATCTCTATAACAGTTGAGCTTATATAGATGGGGGAATGGTATCCTGCATGAGTTGATTATTATGGGTGAAGGTGTAAAGTGTGTTTTATGGGAATTGGCAGAGTCAAAGCAAATACTGTCGTTTCTTAAGTGTGGTGGGTACAGTTTGTCAATGACAAGCACTTTAAAATCCAGTTCTGTAAGTGGCGATTCACTTTTCAATAAATCAATCAATCAGGAGCCTATAAGGCACTACTAATCACTCATGAGGGTCTTAAGACACTGGGGGAGTGGGGCTGCTGCTCCCTCTGGGGGTAGGATCAATCGAAAAGCCATCTCTTGAAGTCCTTCTTGAATTGGGTCAGGGGCGCTCATTGCCTCAGGTGGAGGGGCAGGATGTTCTAGGACTTGGCGGTAAGGTAAAAGAAGGATCTTCCCCTGATTCTGGTCTTGTGGATCCTGGGGAAGGAGGCAAGGGCGAGCTGGGCTGAACGGACTTGTCTGGAGTGCACGTGGAATACAAGGCGTTGGTTCAGGTAAACTGGCCCCTTGTTGTTATGTTATGTTATGTTATTTATTTGTTAAAGCGCAAACAGCTGCCCCAGCAACGGAGCGTCCCGGCGCTGACCTAACCAGTACCTGAGGGGAGGGGGGACCAACAGAGGAATTAGATGACAGAGAAGAGATGGGTTTTGAGTTCCTTTCGGAAAGCGATCAGAATGGTTTGGGTACGGATGTGCAGAGGTAGGGAGTTCCATAGCTTAGCCCCTAGGACTTTGAAGGAACGTCCACCCTGTCTGCAGAGCTTAGTTCGGGGGACCGTCACGAGGTGTTGTCCCAGTGAGCGCAAGTTGCGCTGGGGCGTGTTTGGTACCAGAAGAGGGCGCAGGAGTTCAGGACAGTCAGAGTTGAGAATTGTAAATGCCATGGTCAGGGTTTTAAAGTGGATCCGAGATTCAATTGGCAGCCAGTGCAAATTACGGATGGTGGCTCTGGCAGAGCACCTACGTGGGAGACCAACCACTGCTCTGGCGGCCGAGTTCTGGATACGTTGCAGTCTTGCTAGTTCAGCTTTGTTTGCCCCCAAGAGTAAGACATTGGCATAATCCAGCCGGGCAAGAATCATAGATTGTATAATGAGTTGGCGGGTTTTGGAGTCAAAGAATCCAAGTATGGGGTTGAGGCTCCTCATGAGACCCACACACGTGGCTGCCACTTTCTTCGTGTGGGACTGAAAGCTAAGTGAGGGGTCGAGCCAGACACCTAGGTTTTTGACGACATCTTTTGGCACGGGGGTGGGGCCAAGTACAGAGGGCCACCAATGATGGTTCCAAAGGGTGGGGTTTTTTCCCAGGAGGAGGACCTCCGTTTACCCGGCATTTAGCTGCAAGCAGTTGAGTGTCATCCGCCTAGCGACTGCTGCGAGGCCATCTCTGAATTTGGTTGCCGAAGGTGAAGGGCCTTCTGAGAGTGTGATGGCCAGCTGTGTGTCGTCAGCGTACGACACCAGCGTAAGGTCCCACTCTTTTGCCACCACTGCGAGAGGCTGAACATATAGGTTAAATAGGGATGGGCTAAGCGCCGACCCCTGGGGGACCCCTTGCCCGATGGAGTGGGGTTGAGAGATGTAGGGTGGGGCTGAAACTTGAAAGGACCTGTCTTTTAAGAAGGACTGGAACCATTCAAGGGCTAATTCGCCAATCCCAATGGCCTCAAGTCGTTTCAGCAAGATGTTGTGTGAGACCGTGTCAAAGGCCGCGCTGAGATCCAACAGGATCAGCGCGGCACTTTGACCGGCGTCTAGGATACCTCGAAGGTGCACCGTAGTGGTCAGCAGAGCCGACTCAGTGCTGTGACCTGGCCTGAAGCCGTTTTGGGAAGGGTCCAGGACATGGTTTTGCTGCATGTGATGGGATAGTATTTTGTTGACATGAGCTTCAGCCAGTTTTGACGTCCAGGGGAGCAGTGAAATAGGCCGGAAATTTTCTGGTTTATTGGGGTCCAATGTGGGTTTTTTGATGATGGGTGAAACCCAAGCAGATTTCCAACAGGTGGGGACCACCGCTGAGGAAAAGGAGAGATTGAGTAGTTTGGCAAGCGGGGGGAGGAAGAAGTCGAGTGATTCCAAGAATTTGGATGGTCGCATGGGGTCTGCTGGGGAACCAGACTTGACCTGTCTACATAGTTTAGAAAGGTCGTCGAGGGATATGTTGAGTATTCTTAGCAGTTTTGATGTCTCTGCCGTCGGATAGGGGGTGTTAGTGGGCGTAGCATCGTCTTGTGGAAAGGACGCGTAGATCTTCCTTACCTTTTCGGTAAAAAAGGTGGCAAGGTCCTCACATTGTTTCAGGGAGGTGATGCAAGAGCCTGGATTGGGGATTTTCTGGAGATTTTGGACTAAGTTGAAGATGGTTTTGGTGGGATTGGAGCTGCGTTCGATTTCCTTTGCGTAGAAGGAGGCTCGAGTAGTGCGAATCGCCTTGTGGTAGGTGCGAAGTTTAGATAGGTAAAGGGTTTTGTTAGAGTCTAAGTAGTCTTTCCTCCACTCGCGTTCGGCTTTTTTGCACTCTTTCCGTAATGTTTTGAGTGAGTCATTGTACCATGGGTTAGAGGGGGAACTGCGGGTTTTAGTCCATTTGGGCGGAATTAAGGCGTCAAGCCCTGTGACTATCCATTCGTGGAAGGCGGCGTATACTGTATTAATATCCCTATTCTCATCGGGGAGGTGGAATTCTCCTAGGTGGTTGATGAGGTCTCCGGAGACGAGTTTGTGCCATGGTCGTTTGTGGCTGGAGTTGACCGCAACTTTGGGGGGCGGTTTTTTTGCCATAATGGCTAATTTAACAAGAAAGTGATCAGTCCAGCCCATGGGTTCAGGGGGATCAGCCGCGACTTCCGATAAATTAGAGAAAACGGGATCCAGTATGTGCCCAGCAATGTGGGTGGGGGAATGAACCAAGGAGTTTAACTGCAAGGCCATGATGTCGGCTAGCAGGTTTTTGATAATGGGGTCAGTGGTGGAGTCGAAGTGGAGATTGAGATCACCCAAGATGGTGAAGTTGGGGGAAGAGACTGCCAAGGTGTGAGCAAGTTCCAAGAGTTCCTCAATGAATCTGGCGGAGGGGCCAGGAGGCCGATAGATGTAAAGGCCAGAGAGAGTGAATTGCGGGCAAGTGGCAATCTTGAAGCGTGCGCATTCGCAGCCCCAGATTTCTTCTTTGATGAAGGAGCAGTTGTATGTGCTTCGGTATACAACGGCTATTCCACCGCCCCTAGAGTCTCTGTTAACCAGTTTCATGGAGAAACCGTTAGGCAGCGTGAGATTTAAAATGCTGGTTTGGTCGTTATGGAGCCAGGTTTCACATATGAACAGAATATCTGGGTTTTCGTCCGTAATGAGAGTGTTGACTTCTGCATGGTGCTTTACGAGAGATCTGACATTCAATTGCAGAACCCGGAGGGAAGGCAGCTTAGGTATTGCTGCTGTACCACTTACCAGGCTGGGCAGGGGCGTAGTAAAATTGCAGGACTCACTATGAAGTGCAGTTTGTCCGAGGCGACCTTCGAGCTTGTTGCATCTAGTTTTGTCTTTTAATGAAAGGAGATGGTCTCTGTCATAGCTGAAACGAAGTGGGGGATTTTGTGCAGGGGGACTGGCGAGAGGCGATGTCTTGGCGATGACGGGCGCAGACGGGCTTGCCTTTAGCGCGCCTTCGGCGCGCTGGCGGCGCGCCCGCTGCGCGCGTCCGCTGCGCGTCCGGGGAAGGCACATTGTTTTTAAGAGGAAGGGAGGGGGGCGTGGCCTCACGGCCGTGGGCGTGGCCTGTGGGCTTCGTGTGGAATGGCGGCAAGTGAGCTCTAACCCGCGGCAGCGCTGTGCTCAGCTGCGCGGAGATACCAGGTGCGGTATAGGAGGGGAAGTGCCCAGGGAGGAGTGCACAACAAGGTAAAACAACCACTTTCAATTTTAAAAAACAATCGTACTCCCGGCTTTCCGCCTCAGGAGTTGGTCACATCTAATGCGGGCGAGGAGTTCAGCGCGATTTATATAGTGAGCCAGGAGGGGGCGTGGCCTCACGGCCGTGGGCGTGGCCTGTGGGCTTCGTGTGGAATGGCGGCAAGTGAGCTCTAACCCGCGGCAGCGCTGTGCTCAGCTGCGCGGAGATACCAGGTGCGGTATAGGAGGGGAAGTGCCCAGGGAGGAGTGCACAACAAGGTAAAACAACCACTTTCAATTTTAAAAAACAATCGTACTCCCGGCTTTCCGCCTCAGGAGTTGGTCACATCTAATGCGGGCGAGGAGTTCAGCGCGATTTATATAGTGAGCCAGGAGGGGGCGTGGCCTCACGGCCGTGGGCGTGGCCTGTGGGCTTCGTGTGGAATGGCGGCAAGTGAGCTCTAACCCGCGGCAGCGCTGTGCTCAGCTGCGCGGAGATACCAGGTGCGGTATAGGAGGGGAAGTGCCCAGGGAGGAGTGCACAACAAGGTAAAACAACCACTTTCAATTTTAAAAAACAATCGTACTCCCGGCTTTCCGCCTCAGGAGTTGGTCACATCTAATGCGGGCGAGGAGTTCAGCGCGATTTATATAGTGAGCCAGGAGGGGGCGTGGCCTCACGGCCGTGGGCGTTGCCTGTGGGCTTCGTGTGGAATGGCGGCAAGTGAGCTCTAACCCGCGGCAGCGCTGTGCTCAGCTGCGCGGAGATACCAGGTGCGGTATAGGAGGGGAAGTGCCCAGGGAGGAGTGCACAACAAGGTAAAACAATCACTTTCAATTTTAAAAAACAATCGTACTCCCGGCTTTCCGCCTCAGGAGTTGGTCACATCTTGTCGTGGAGAGCTTTACAGGCATGTGTGAGGAGCTTGTAGGTGATTCATTTGTAGACTTGGATCCAGTGGAGTTGTCAGAGGTGCTGCATAATGTGGCTGCAGTGGGGGATGTCGAGGACCAGTCTGGCTGCAGCGTTTTGGACATTCTGTATTTTCCTGAGCTGTTTCTGAGTGACACAGCATAGAGTGTGTTGCTGTAGTCGAGTTTGCTGGTGATGAGTGCGTGGGTGACCGTCTTTCTGGATTCTGTGGCGATCCATCTGAATGTCTTTCAAAGTAGGTGGAACGTGTGGAAGCAGGCTGAGGAGACTGCGTTGATTTGGGGGTTGATTGTGCGTGATGAGTCGGGTATGATGGTGAGGTTGGGTGCATGGTCTGTTGCGGTGGGAGGGGATCCTAGGGTGGCTGGCCACCAAGAGTCACCCCAGGCTGAAGGCATGGGTCCCAGGATGAGTACTTTGGCCTAGTCTGAGTAGAGCTTGAAGCAGCAGTCATCGATTCAGGTAGTGACCGCCTTAGTTCTGCTGTGGAAGTTGGTTCTGGCGGTTGTGGGTTCATTGGTGAGGGAGGGGATAAGCTGGGTGTCGTCAGTGTAGGAGACGATTTTGAGTCAGTGGCTTTTGACGATTGCTGCGAGGGGGGTCGGGTGGTGATGACGGCGGCTGCCCTGTGGAAGAGGTGGTACAGGCAGGGATATGTTGGGGCTCCTGAGAGGATACTCTTCATGGTCTTGAGTTTGTCCTCTGTTGTGAGCGGGGTCCAGCAGAGCACGGTCTGTTGGTGTGCAAAGTGTTTGCGTGCGGTGGTGGTGGGAAAAGTGGAAGCGTTTAGGGTATCGAAGCTGTCGTAGATCCGTCAGAACCTCTGGTTGAAGAAGGTGCCAAATTTGTTGCAGAGGTCTTGGGAGGGAGGGACGTCTGTGCTCTCACAATTGGGCCTAGCAAACTCCTTGATGATGGCGAAAAGGTCTTTGCTGTTGTGTGCATTGGCATTGATTCTGTCTTGGAGGGCTGCTTTGTTTGTGGTTCTGAGGAGGAGGTGGTGTGCATTCATGGTGGGTTTGAAGGTAGCATGGATTTCCGGGGTTTTGTTGTTTCTCCATCTCTTCTTGAGTTGTCTGCAGGTGCATCTGGATTTGTGGGGGACAGCGGTGAACCAGTTGGCTTTCTTGGCATGTTGCATGCCAGGTCTTGTGTTGAGGGGTGCCAGAGTGTCGACGCAGCTGGAGATCCATCGGTGGAGGTTGCATGCTGCGGTGTTGGTGTCCATTGGGGTTGGTGGAGTGGTTGTGCTGACGGGGTTGACAAGTTCTTCCGTGGCCTTGATCCAGCTGTGATGGGGGCGGAGAGGACCGTGGTGTACGATTGGTGTGGGGAAGGTGAGATGTACGCAGTGGTGGTTGGTCTACAAGAGTTAGGTGGTGTGGCTGTTGCTGATGTTCCCGCTTGTGGAGAAGACCGGGTCGAGTGTGTGTTCGGCTGTGTGGGTCAGTGTGGTGACTAGCTGTTTGGTGGCGGTGTTCTGGTCGCTGGGGTTGCCCATGTGGAAGTTGAGGTCTCCGATTAGGATGTAGTCCGTGGATGCGAGAGTCTAGGGTGCGATGAGGTCTACGGTGGCATCAGTGAAAAGCAGTCGAGCCAGGGGGCTTGTAGATGAGGGTGATGTTGGGGTTGGTCTGGAACTGAAACTGGAGATGTCCCATGGTCATCAGCATGTGTGGTTAGTCAGAGGGTGTTCTTGTGGACAATAGCGATGCCTTCTCCTGAGCAATCAGGCCAGTCTTTCTGGGAGATTTTGTAATCGTCGGGGATGGCGGGTCATGGCGATGACCGGTCCATGAGCAGGGGTTAGTCCATGTTTCTGTGAGGAAAGCAATGTCAGGGGAGGTGACATCGAAGAGGTCCCAGATTTTTGTGGCGTGTTTGTGAATGGACCGCACTTTGAGGAGAATGCAGTTGATCCGGTTGGGTGTGTTGGTCGGCTGGGCGGTGAGAGGAGCTGGTTTGTTGGCATGGGTAAAGGTGGGTCTTCTTTGGTGATGCTAGATGGCAGGTAGCGAGGTGTCCAGGTTTGAGGGCGAGGAGGGTGTTGGTGTGGCAATGGTGGAAAGTCCGAGAACCAGGGTCCCTGGCGCTGGGTGCAGCCCAAACGTGGATGGGCGCAGACGGGCTCACCTTTAGCGTGCCAGCAACACGTCTGCGCAGCGGCCGTCATTTAGGGTAAACAGCATTTACAACGCTGGTAATTCCACGTGGGTAAGTCACAACGCAGACGTTACATCGTCCGCGTTGTTACCACACATGGCATTACATCGCGAGTCGTTTCAACGACTTGAACTAGATGGCACGCAACACCAGGGAATGTGTTGGATTTTAAATCCAACACATTCTCTGCTGTTGCGCTAACTGGAGTAGGAATAGTAATTTATACTATTCCTAAGTCCAGCGTGCCATCTAGCGGAAGTCGTAGAAACGACTTGCGATGTAAAGCAATGCGTGGTAACAACGCAGACGGTGTAACGTCCACGTTGTAACCTACTGCGGGGTAATGGATGGCGTAGTAACGTCATACATTCGTCATTAAGTAGTGCTGCAGGGGGGGCGAGCTGGACAGCTGGGAGCCTGGAAATCGTGGGAAGGAGGGGTCTGGCTATATGGGGGTTTGAGGCAGGTCGCGACGAAGGAGAAAACAGGAGGAAAAGCAAAACTGAGGATGATAAAAATTAAAAAAGCAGAAAAGAGACAGAGAGAGCAGAGAGAGAAAAGGACCCAGGAGGGGGTGGGGCCATGGGGGATCGCCACAGCAAAGGCAGCAGGGATGGTGAGGGAGAAAAGAGGAAAAAGGAAAAATGCAAGCCAAAGAGCAGAGCAAAAGAGAAAGAGAAAAATACCCAGAGAGACAGAAAAAGCAGAAAGAGAGACAGAAGGGCTGTTGTGTTTCGATTTAGAAACTCGTATATAGGTTTCCCTGAATCATGTCCTTATATAGGCACAACTCGCTTTGCCCTTATTTAGGCATAGAATCCCAGCCCTTATTTAGGCAAAAGGACGAAGTAGGACGGGGAATCCCTGAGCTAATAAGAGCGCGACGTAAGTGCATCGGCAGGTGAGGAGGTGTATGTACTAAAAGCCCCTCTACCTTGGACCTCATATGCAGACCCCTTGGACACAAAATTAGAAATCTGGGGTTCCGGATTGAACCTTTCAAGAATATACGGCAGTTGGGAAACAGGGATTATTCAAATCCGTTTAAGAATGGGGTCCAATAAATAGATCATTCTTTGAGTCTGCAAAAGAAGTACAAGAATAAGTGCAAATATCAACTCCCTTTCATTCAGGGTATAACAATCAAATATACCATAAAGAAAAGTGAACATAATGACTGTCTTGATAAAGATGGAATAACCAGGTACCCATCGAAACGCGTCGACGCATTTCTATACATTATACCGAGGACAAGTTGGACCTGTAGATACAAAATAGAGTATATGTATCCAGGCTAATCTTGCTAAAATTATTCCCAGGGAATTGTTGAGTTAAAAGACAAAGCATACTGTCCATCATTGTTCGTCCTCCCTATTTTTTAGGGTTCTCTGTGGTAAAAGCGTCATAAGATGTTATGTTATGTCCTGATTTGATGAATTGTATTGTTTTTAATTATGCTGAAAGTATGCATTGTGTTTTATTATAGGTGTTTTTATAATATTTGTGTTTTAATAATATTCACATGTACTAAAGAAATAAATTGACTTGTTTGCACTGCATGTTATAGTAGTATCATTGTTTGAGTGTTTCAGGGATTTTGAGTGAGATCTTTTTTTTAGTTTATCTATGTGTTTTATATGAATTAAGAATTCCACTATTGATAGGGGGTTCTTGTTGATTGAGTGGATCAAGGGATAATTTGTTTTTTGTACTGATAGTACTCTACTCCCTTGGTTTCTGACAAGGGGTCTCTCTCTGTTTGAACACACGATAATCCAGCCATCCCAGCAAGGCCTGTCTGGATCCCTAAGCTTGGGGATCTAGTCAGAGAAAAGATCGCAGACAAGAAGGAATTTGGGCCTTCTTACAGACAACCAGTACCTGTCCTAGCAATCCACGGATCAAAAATAGTACTTCTGCCGCCCCTTGCTGGTAAAAAGGAGAAAAGATTTGTGTCCATCGACCTCATCAAACCACACTATTTGGCCGATACTGAACAGTAGGCCATGTGGACTCCGAGCAAGTAGCAGACGCACTCCTCTAGCTACTATCCAAGAGGTTCAAACTGAAAGACTCATCACCATTGAGAATCCAACAGTAAGAAATGAAGGACTAAGCAACAATGCTATAGAACTCATTCCTCTTGAAACCCAAATAACAGTTGGTCCTGATACACCGGTCTACACCAACGTAGCAAGTGATCCACTGGTTCCAGCGATTTCAACGATTGACAGAACTGCTTCTGGCTATTTCATTAACTTTGATATGTTTTCTGAGGATCCCAGCGAGCCTGAAATGACGCCAGCCAAAAGAACTTTCAAAGAACAAGCACAAGACTTTTTTCAACACATGAAAAAAACAAATCTGGTTTCACCATGGATTGAACTATGGATTATTTCTGGAAAAATTTCTTTCTGCTTTGGCTAGTTTTAGTAATAACTCTGAGATATTGATAGATGGAAGATATATTCATTTGGACACAGGAAGTAAAAATGTGAACTTACTTTTGAAACCACACAAATCATCCCATCGTGAAGCAAGAGACTTGTCAGCAGTGAACATCACAGCCGTTCTTATACAAGATGGTATAGTTTGGGACAAAACGGATTATGATATATTCGGTCCGTCGGAACTTTTGAAGATTCCACACTTATTTAAAATTTCATTAAGTGACTTTATTACCCCTAGTACCAATTCTGATGATTGGGACTTTGAGACTGTTAATAACATGATGTCTAATCTAGAGAGGTCTGCTGCATTCTCTAACAATTAATATTTAGAGGGTTCACCAGACTATGAACACCTTTTTTGTTACAACCACTATGGTCATCATTTCTTGCATAAATCTGCAACACCTAGAAATGTATTTATGTATAACCAATGGGAACATTGTCCTACTCCACCGAGGGGTAGCTCAAAAACATTTGCAATGAAGTTTCCATATTCTTCAGGGTACAATATATCCAAGCCAGAAAGTTTTACTTTAAAATTGTGAACAAAACAGGAGCGAAAAATATGTTAACCAATACAAAACAGATTTATTCTGCAGCCTTTAATGCCCAACTGTCTAGACAGGGTTTTGAGTTTTGGAAAGATACAATTGACACAAAATCTGTCTGGGGACTAAAAGATACGCAAGTGCAGGGGATAGAAGCTTTGTTTAGAGCCTGCATCAACCCACAGCAGATAATGTTTTTGAATGACACTGTCCAAGAGACATCTTGCCTTGGTTTACCGTCCATACCTACACCTGCAAGTAATAGCACTACACAGGGGGTGGTCGACGTACATACTATTTCAGAAAACAACAGATCAGATTCTGAATGGAAAAAATGGTTGCTCTGGCCCACAGACACAAATATCTGTCAAGAAAGATTCCTGAACAAGATACAAGGTCTAAAGATAAATAGGCCAGACCCACGCTATGTCCAAAGACAGCATCCAGGGGTACTAACAATATACAGTGTAGGAAAACTATGCCTTGATTGGCTACAGACATCTACACTAGAGGATGTGAAACAACACTTATCTTTACTTAAAGAAGACGCAAACCTTAGGGAATTCTTGCTAGGTCCAAGAAAACAGCGTCAAAACATTTCACATTTGCCGGCATCTATTCTGCTTATAATGAAATATGGAAGGTGGCACAAGCAGATATCGCAGAAAGAATACGAGAAATTGATCGGATTAATTTAGAGAAATCTCTCGCTGGGGTCGACTATGGGTTAACGACTCTGTCATCCAGGATATATTCATTGAGAAACATTGTATCCGCTGCTATAGACATTGTGGAACAAGATTTGGTCCTGCTGCGTCAAGGCCAGTCTCAATTATGTTCCATTCTGTCATTAGGCTGGACGCTACAAAACCTGCGTGCAGGCTATGTGCCTTGGATTTTCATCAGTACGTCTTCTCTGTTTTCTGATTACAATCTCACGGATGAATAGATCAAACTGGCACAAAGGGCAGCGAAGTATACAGTGCTGAGCATTGAAAGACTGGAAAAATTGCCATTTACGGTAGCAGAAAAACAAGCTACTGAATGGATCATATATGGCAAAATAACTCTGCCTGTTACAACTTTCCATTTTCAGTATTGCCTTAAACACATGCCAGTAGGCAAATATGAAAGGTTGGGTAAAGAATACATCAGGACATCCTGGGATTATCTTACACACACAGATGTTGGAGTGGGGGGCGTGAAGTGTTTATTAGCGGTACACACTGTGAAAATGCACTGAGCGATTCTTTCATATGTCGGGATATTAGTTTACACAGGGCCTGTAGCGGTTCCACTACAAATTTATCCTGCCACCTGCAAGGCTCACCAGCCGCTGTGATTAATCCAACGTTTGGACAACTTTCAAATGGGAGTTACCTCATGTTGAATTATCTGAGCTGTTGTGGCATGTTGCCAGGTATCCCATATCCAGTAACGGTTACTTCCAGGGTCACTTGCTGTATGCAAGTCTTGTTCAATCAATCAATCAATCAATCACTGAATTTGTAAAGCACACTACCTACCTGTGAGGGTCTCAAGGCGCTGAGGGGGGCCGCTTCTGCTCGAAGAGCCAGGTCTTGAGGTGTCTTCTGAAGGTGAGCAGGTCCTGGGTCTGCCGTAGGTGGGTGGGAAGGGTGTTCCAGGTCTTGGCGGCGAGGTAGGAGAATGATCTTCTGCCGGTGGTCTTTCATTGGATGCGGGGGACAGCCGCGAGGGCGAGGTTTGCTGAGCGGAGCTGGCGTGTGGGGGTGTAGAAGTTGAGTCTGGCGTTCATGTAGGTTGGTCCGGCGTTGTGGAGTGCTTTGTGTGCGTGGGTGAGGAGTTTGAAGGTGATCCTCTTTTCGTCGGGGAGCCAGTGCAGTTCTTTCAGGTGGGGGGTGATGTGGCTGCGGCGGGGTACGTCGAGGATCAGTCGTGCGGAAGTGTTTGGATGCGCTGAAGTCGACGCAGGTGCTTGGCTGGGATTCCTGCGTAGAGTGCGTTGCCGTAGTCCAGCCCGCTGCTGACGAGGGCCTGTGTAACAGTTCTCCTTGTTTCAGGAGGGATCCACTTGTAGATCCTGCGTAGCATGCAGAGGCTGTTGTAGCAGGAGGAGGAGACGGCGTTGATCTGCTTCAACATGGAGAGGGAGGAGTCGAGGACTAATCTGAGGTTGCGTGCATGGTCAGTGGGGGTGGGTGCCGTTGCCAGCGTTGTCGGCCACCATGAGTCATCCCAGGCCGAGGGGGTGGGTCCGAGGATGAGGACCTCCGTCTTGTCCGAATTCAGTTTCAGACGGCTGCTCTGCATCCAGTCGGTGACAGCCTTTATTCCCTCGTGGAGATTCATTTTGGCAGTGTGAGGGTCCTTGGTGAGGGAAAGGATGAGCTGGGTGTCGTCGGCGTAGGAGATGATGTTGAGGTTGTGCAGACGGGCCACTTGTGCGAGGGGGGTCATGTAGATGTTGAACAGCGTCGGGCTGAGTGATGATCCCTGGGGGACGCCGCAGATGATGTTGGTGGCTTTGGATAGGAAGGGTGGGAGTCGGACTCTCTGGGTTCTGCCGGAGAGGAAGGATGTGGTCCAGCTGAGGGCTTTCCCTTGGATCCCGGCTTCTAGAAGGCGTGTTTTTAGGGTGCGCTTGGCAGACCGTATCAAAGGCGGCCAAGAGGTCCAGGAGGATGAGGGCTGAGGTTTCGCCGTTATCGAGTTGGCGCCTGATGTCATCTGTGGCGGCAATGAGGGCTGTTTCAGTGCTGTGGTTTCATCTGAACCCGGACTGGGACGGGTCCAGGATGTTGTTGTCTTCGAGGTGGCGGGATAGTTGTGCGTTGATGATTTTCTCGATGACCTTCGTCAGGAAGGGGAGCAGGGAGATGGGTCGGAAGTTCTTGAGGTCGTTGGGGTCCGCCTTGGGCTTCTTGAGGAGGGCGTTGATTTCGGCATGCTTCCAGCTGTCCGGGAATGTGGCTGTCTCGAAGGAGGTGTTGATGACCTTCCTTAGTTGGGGTGCGATGGTTGCGTCGGCTTTGTTGAACATGTGGTGAGGGCATGGGTCTGACGGTGATCCAGAGTGGATGGAGTTCATGACCTTGCGTGTTTCTTCGTTGTTGACGTTGGTCCAGGAGGTCAGGTGGTTGGTCCAGGTGGTGTTCATGGGGTGGAGTCTGGCGCGATCAGGTCGATCGAGGTGTTGAAGCTGTTGTGGATGTCTGCGATCTTCTGGTGGAAGAAGGTTGCCAGAGCGTTGCACAATTCTTGTGAAGGCGGGACGTCGTTGGCGTTTGCGTTGGGGTTGGAGAGTTCCTTCACAATGCTGAAGAGCTCTTTGCTGTCGTGTGCATTGTTGTCCAGTCGGTTTTTGAAGGAGGATCTTTTGGCCGTTCTGATGAGGTGGTCGTGTCTACGGGTGGCGTCCTTGTGGGCTGCGTGACTATCTGGTGTGCGTTCGCGGAGCCATTTTTTCTCCAGTTTCCGGCAGGTGCGTTTGGAGGTCTGTAGCTCGTCGGTGAACCAGGTGGCTTTCTTGCTGGCGTGGTTGATGGGGGGTTTCCTGAGTGGAGCGAGGGTGTTGGCGCAGTCTTCAATCCACTGTCTGAGGTTGCGGGCTGCTGTGTTTGGGTTGGTGGAGGCCTGAGGTGGGTTCTGGGCGAGGATGGAGGTCAGTTGGTCTTCGGTGACTTTGCTCCAGCAGCGACGGGGGAGTTATTGGGTGCGGTGGTGCGTGGTTGGTTTCTTGAAGGTGAAGTGGATGCAGCGGTGGTCGGTCCAGTGGAGTTCAGTGGTGTGGTCGAAGTTGACGTGGGTACCTGTGGAGAAGATGGGGTCCAGCGTGTGGCCGGCAGCATGGGTGGGTGCGGAGACGAGCTGTCTGAGGCCGAGGTTTGCGAGGTTGTCAATCAGGGTGGCGGAGTTGGCATCGTTGTTGTTCTCGAGGTGGAAGTTCAGGTCCCCGAGGAGGATGTAGTCCGTGGAGGCGAGTGCGTGGGTTCTGGCGAGGTCGGCGATGGAGTCGCTGAACAGTGCCCTGGGTCTCGGGGGTCTGTAGATGAGCGTTCCTCTGAGGGTGGTGTTGGGGTCGTTGTGGATTTGGAAGTGCAGGTGTTCGGCGGTCTTGAGGGTGTCGTCTACGTGAGTGGAGATCTTGAGGGTGGATTTGTGGATGATGGCTATTCCTCCTCCGACACCGTTGGCGCGGTCTCTGCAGGTGATCTTGTAGCCGTCTGGGATGGCTATGGCGATGTTGGGCGCCGAGGAGTCGTTCCACCAGGTCTCGGTCAGGAAAGCCACGTCAGGGGCGGTGGTGTCGAGCAGGTCCCAGAGCTCGACGGCGTGTCTGCGTGCGGAGCGGGTGTTGAGGAGTATGCGGCGGAGGTGGTTGGGTCTGGTCGTTGGAGGTTTGGTGGCTCTGTCACAGGTGAAGCTGCAGCCGTGGCAGCAGAAGGGTCTGTGGGTGCGTTTCGGTGCGGCCTGGAAGCAGCTGTGTTTACCGCCGGTGTTGAGTGTGTGGAGGGCGGTGGCATTGTAGCGGAGTCTGGCGTAGTTGCGTTCACGATGTCCAGGGGTTCTGGCGCAGGGCACGAGCCAGGCGCGGACAGACGCAGACAGGCTTGCCTCTGGCGCGCCTCCGTGCAGCGGCCTGCATTATGAAGGGGGACGAGGGAGAGAGGAACAGCTGGGACGGGGGAGCAGGACGAATCAGGACACGGGGGAGCGGGGCTGCAGGGGAGGCAGCGGCGGGAAACGCGGGTCGGCGGGAGGGGGGAACAAAAGGGAAACGGGGCAAAGAGGGCAGCAAACAGGCTAAACCGGGCAAAAGGGGACACAGAGGGCAGCAGAGGGGGTACAGACAGTACCGGTGACAGAAAATGGATTACAAAACGGAAACCAAGTACAATCGAAAACACACGCAATAGAATCAGTAAAAAACATTCAGGGGCAGATGAGAACACTTACAAGCCCACCACTGGGCTCGAACTCACGGCAGTAGCGAGGCTGGGAACACGGTGCTAGCAGGGTGAGCTAGCACGGTGGGGGGGCGACCTGACCTGAAACCAGGGTCTTGGGTCGCTCCTTCACCGCGCAGCGGCCTGCATTATGAGGGGGGACGAGGGAGGGAGGAGCAGCTGGGAGGGGGGAGCGGGACGAATCAGGACACGGGGGGCAGGGCCGCAGGGGAGGCAGCGGCAGGAAACGCGGGTCGGCGGGAGGGGGGAACAGAAGAGAAACGGGGCACAGAGGGCAGCAAACAGGCTAAACTGGGCAAAAGGGGACACAGGGGGCAGCAGAGGGGGTACAGACAGTAACGGTGACAGAAAAAGGATTACAAAACGAAAACCAAGTACAAACGAAAACACATGCAATAGAATCAGTAAAAAACAGTCAGGGGAAGATGAGAACACTTACAAGCCCACCACTGGGCTCGAACTCCCGGCAGTAGCAAGGCTGGGAACACGGCGCTAGCAGGGTGAGCTAGCACGGTGGGGGGGCGACCTGACCTGAAACCAGGGTCTTGGGTCTTGGGTTGTTCCCCCAAATAGACACAGTCAGGGAGTCACCTTTATGGTATTCACTATTCTATCCAAATTGATACTTTAAGCAGAATAAAAGCCATTCTTTTACAACAAACCGTGCCTTTGACCTCGGCCAAAGAAACCTATGATCTACAAGTCGCAAGGACTTCGGCTGAGATACAGGCTCTGTTAAGGACAAATTGCCTTACACATTTCACAGAAATGTTGGGACGTATCTTAAACATGTCTGATACGAACGGTATTGTGCATGTATTTAAGACCGTATGTTCGGGACTATTAACACCTTTTCAAGCAGTCCTCAGAATCATTCCAAACTTCATGCACTTGGTGTTTGGTGGTCTGCCGCTGATTCTAGCAATTGTCGCAGGAATCCCATTTTCATCCCTACTGCTGCGCTATGGCAAGCCAATCCAACAGCGTCACTCCCGGCACCTTGGAGCTCGCTCTCCTGGAAGGGAAGTGTTGTGAATGCATAGTGCAACTATTGAGTTTACCTCACCTACGAGAACTAAATACCACATGGTTTCTGTCGTTCAGACCAATCTAACAAGATTGCATCTTACCTGTTTTACGCTGCCTGCTTTGCAGTGAAGAATGCGTGCTAGACATCTGTCTAACACTCCCATCAGTCATGCCAACAGATATCGATACTCTGCTGGACCCGATAACGGCCCATGCTCTGTGTTGTCCCCAGGGGCTACCGATCCTGATGACAGCATTCGTTGAGATCTCACAGACGCAACATGCTACTGCTGAGGTACGAGATGGATCCACAGGCACACAGGTTATCATCGAACACTGCTACTGACGATGCATCACATCTATGTGCAGTCAGTCTCCTAAACGAGGTAATCGACCTATCACCGACAACAATAGACGACTTTTTGTCTACAGGATTAGAGGATATATAACTGTGTGTTTCTTGATGTGCAGGTCTTTTCCTCTTTAGGAACACCACTACCCTTCCTCATTTATTTTCAGGATTAGAGGATTCCATGTTTTCCCCAGCATCTTCAAATAACTTTTGATTGGTTCAGAGTGTACCAAGTAATCTATGAATTCGATCATCATTTTTCTAAACAAAAAGACAAAATTTTGAACTTTCCTAAGATCGCACTGTTGCATATTGACTTTTTTTTACTAAAAGCTCTGCCTAGAACTATTCATAGAGAACAGACTTCTTTGAAACACTTCCAGGCACACATTGCCGTCTTTTTCTCTAATGTATGTAATCATGACATCAAATGGCTCTGAACCTTTTTCCTTTCTGTACAAATGGACCATTTCATTACATATGTGTATATATTTCTGTTCATTCTCTTAGCATCCACTGTAAATATATGCTTAGAATGCAACATTGCTTTAATATGTACAGCACATGCATTTCATGTGTAGAGAACTTTTAAGAAAGACTTTTTAGTATGCTTTTACAAATGTTTTTAGTGAACATGAGATACTCAATTTTATGTGTTTAGCATGTTTAGAATTTAGTAATACCGATCAGTAGTCATTGGAGTGGGTGTTGTGTTTCGATTTAGATACCCGTATATAGGTTTCCCTGAATCATGTCCTTATATTGGCACAACTCGCTTTGCCCTTATTTAGGCATGGAATCCCAGCCCTTATTTAGGCAAAAGGATGAAGCAGGACGGGGAATCCCTGAGCTTATTTAGGCATTAGCCATGCTAACCAAATACAGGCATGGTCACCTACATCCGTCCATCCCACGTCACAACCAGTTCTTAGAAAGCAGACCCTTAAGCCGAACGGTACTTTCCCTAGCAAGGATTTTTGATTTCTCCAAGAACTCATCTATTATGCATGAACTACTATTCCTTAGGGGTTCATCCATGACGTCACCCTCTGCCCGACTTTGCGTCAACGCTAGCATTCCTAAGCACCTTCAGGTATAAATATGCCTTCCCTTACCATGGCAAACCACGGCATGACTCAGCACAACTTGACTGCAAGGTTCGCCACGGCAAGTTCGAAAGAGACCATATCCCGGCCTCACGCACTGACCAGACGCTGTCATCCCTACTCGCAGAGAATCCAGCTTCCAGTGTTCTGACTACCTTCGTGGGAGTTTGAGACCCGGATAGAGATTCCCACCTCGCTCATTCTAAAGGTATGGAGCCGACTAGAACCTAGAGGGACTCTTGGCATACTAAACTTAGTATATACCATGCTACAGAAAACAGCACCTACTTCTTGCCTTGTACTACACTTAGGTTAGGTACACTGGGGTAGAACTATTTAGAAGCATCAGACAAATAATCACATTTTAGCTTGTGTTATTTATGTATGTATATATGAATATATGTCATAGCTAAAAGGCAATGCTATTGCAGTATTATTTCTTCTTACTGCTTACGCTGTGCGCATTATATCTTGCTTACTGTCTAATAATTGTAACAGCTCATATCTCTTACACGAGAAACATGACTGTTCAATAAAACCTTTTATTGAAACGCCCGTCTATCAATTTCTGTGTAACTCTGGATAAACTAAGCATGCACGATTGACTAAGTGAAACTGTTATCTATTGTTTTCACGATTCCGAGAAGCGTTCCGATTCCAAGGGAAACACAGTTGTCATGTTTATGAGGTTGTCAGAAACTTATCCCTTCTTGTTCATTCGAGAAGTTTCTAGTGACCTCTGAGTTAGCTGGCATACAAAGTAATTAAGTTTAATGTACTCGACAGGAGCATACTGACCTTAGTCCTACGCGGAAACTATAGTGTATATTATTCCAATGCGCAGAGCCTATAAGGGAAATAGGAACTACACTACAGGGCAGTCATACAGCAGAGCAGTGCTGCTCTACCACTGGACCACCAGGGATCAGGCACAGGTGCTGGAGCAGGATTTTCTAATGAAAATCTATAGGGTTTTGAAGCTCTGGTTTGTCTATTTGTCATAAGTTAACATTATTAATTATTAATTACTAATTATTTGTTTTGTGTATATGTTTAAACTTACCAACATACTAATAAGAAGAAAACCGACACGAGGGAATGCTGCTATTAACAATGTGCATGTTTTATTAAATAAACGTTGCTGAGTGCTGTTTATTTTAAGCACGAAACGCTTTTGAATTAATGCTTTTCTGTGTTGCTAAAGCTAGATAATTACATACACATAAGGGTATTAGTGGGGTTAACACTGTTTAATCACTATGCTGTGGTAACGTTGTTTTTGTCTCTTTTAATTAAGATGGTCCATTTTGGCCTAACCAAACATGTCCGCCGTTTGCAGCCTGGCCTCGAGTGAGAATTTGTGATGAGAAGGCCTTGCTGAACACATTTGATCACAGTCCTTGCCTGGTTAAAACTTTCCGTGAGGACAGCAGCAGTTCTGGGCAGGTTTCCAGGTGTATTGGACAGCCTTGGAGGACAAAGGAACTGTTAAGAAAGAACTCTGAGCATTGTGTCATCGCTGAAGAAATGTGGTTGCTAAAGGATACATTTTTATTTTTGGTTCCTGTTCTGTCTTTTTATTTTTGTGATTTCCTGAGCGGAGATTTTCCAAATGTAGCGATGCTACATCCTTTCCAGCTCGCTCTGCTCAGCGGTTCGGCGGATGTGTAAACATTTAATGTTTCTTTAATATTGCAAGTTTCATTATAAATGTACTAGACTAGAGAGGGTCTGCGTTCATTGCATTCGGGATTTTGATGCCCAAACCTGCGTTGGTGAGAATCGATGCTGAGAGGACGGTGACTTGGGAGATTTCTACTGAGAGACTTGTCCTGATGACCCATTCTGACATTTAGCTAGAATAGGTAATTATGAGAAAATGATTTATTCTGATTAATTTCTTTGACTAATTTTAGATAAAGAATCATAATTTTAAATATGGTGTTGGTGATTATTTCTTGTCAATTATTGAGTACTCTATTTGATTATTGATGTATAGATTGTTTAGATTATGACAATTGCAATAGCTAGGTCTTATCGACCTCGGTGTAGATGTGGGGTTTAGGAGTTTTCTTTCCACAGGTTCAATGCTGGTGGAGTTTTTGAGTGTATGTTAGTGAAATGGGCCCTAGTGTATGGTGAGTGTATGTGCGTGTAACTGTGAAATTACTCTATCCGTGGAAGTAGGGAGATTTTATACACCCCAATCTGCATCAAGTTCCTGGTAGCAGAGTGATGATGGTTATTGATGATTGTCTCGATCTGATTAGATTACTTGTACATTAGCTTATTGATTATTGATTGATGTTGGTATATGTACTAATACTATATGTTGGAGTCGTCATGTTGAGTTATATGTAGTGCTTCTGGAACTTGGGAGCTAGTAGCAGTTCCGTAGTAGGGCAGAGGGAAGTATATGCTGCTCTCGGGAAAGACGGGATTGTTGGTCCTGTACGTATGCAGGAAAAGTCACATTGTCTGGATTCGGAATAAGTGACATTGTTGTATGTTACTATTAGAAATATTTCTGGTATATAAGGAGTGCATATGGTAGTGAAGGTTATCTGTGAAACTCTGGTTTTAAGTCCCAGGGATCCGTAAGGTTCGCCGTTAAAGCTTCTCGCGGGAGAAGTAATAGGTATTCTCTGAGCTTGTTTGAGAAACTGGGTAGAAGTAAGCTGCTTGGTTGATGTGTGTTATAATTCTGTAGTGGAGCAGATTGTTCGCTGTTCTCGGGAAAAGCAGGATTCTGTGTGTATGTATTATATATTTTCTTGTATGAATGTGCGTGAATGTTCGCATATTTAGTTGATTGTAAGACTCTTTGGACAAGTCCTAGAGGAAGCAGTTAATGAATGTATGTTAGAAGGGCAGAGTAGAGGGATGTGCTACTGTGTCAACGAGAGGTTTCTTGTGAAATAGTTTTCTTTACTATTCTTTGGTTAGCGAAGCAGACAATGGAGATGTTTATATGTTGTAACTAATAGATTTTGTAGAAATTTGACACGGAGTCTACTGAGAAATTTTGTAAAGGAGGGGTAGACGAGTGACAAGAAACAGGAGACAGAAGCGACTGCAGCGACTGCTGACGTCAAACAGACCGCGCTCTGATTGGATATTAGATCAGGATAGTGCTCGCGCTGAGATTGGTGCGTTGGTGTGAGCCGCGCAAGGATTGGAAGAGCTATTCTAGTGACGTAACGTTCCAGGATTGGTGCGTTAGTGTGAGTCGCGCTGTTATTGGTTGAAAAATCATATTGTGTAGTTGTATTACGGAAGGGATTAGAAAGTTTTGGTAAGCGTTAAAATGTATTACCAAGAGGAGAAAAAGAAAAGATCTTTGTTCAGAAAGATTAAAAATTGGTTTGACAAGGATAAAGATGTTAAAACGAGAGAGGGTGAATTGTTACCTCCATCGAAAACGCCTGCATCCTTCATGGCTGCAATATATGGGTATCATACCTGTATATGGTTGGAAAATTGGGTTAGGTATACCAAAGAAGATGGAGTTTTAGCATTTCCAGAACATGGTTCATTTAATCTGGCCGTGTTGAAAAATTTACGGGAAAAGATGTTATGTCTTGACCCAAGACCAAGGCCGACACAGTTCGAGGCTTTAGTGGAATGGGAAGAGGAAGTGCATGAGCGAGAGAAACAGAGGTCTGGAGGCAACTATAGGTATATGTTCGGGAGGAGACATGGTCGTGAAACTCATCATGATCGAATGACGAGATGGCGAGATGCGAGTATGTCAGAGGGATTATATCCTGTGAGAATAGTTGAAGAGGGAGCAGAAAGAGTTCCTGAGGCAGAAGTGAGAAGATATGGAGTTAATGAATATGAGGATGAGGTTTTAAATGACATGATTTACAAAAGACCACCTCCATATAGACCGGAACCAGATAAGAGTATCATTGAGACAGAAAATGTGACACCTGAGTTAAGAAGTGGTAATCCTTTCAGGGAAAGAGAGAATAGAAGCAGTGGCGAAAATACGAGAGAATTAGCTAGAACTACATCGGAGTTGACTGAAAGGATCAAGGAACTGACAAAAAATCTAGACACTGTTACGGTACCCGTAACCATAGGTCCGGTTATGCCTGTTTTTGATAAGCAGAGGACGGGTGAGAATGGTTTGGTTATTCCATATGTTGGGAATAGATTGACAAGTTTGGCTGGTCCTTCAGGAGATTCAGGGAAAAGGGCAGGAAAATTCAGACATGACACATGTAATGAAGGATTAGAGGAGTCTAATTCAGGACTGGATGCTGGTGAAGCTAGTTGTTCAGGGATGCCAATTTTAGAACCGCAAAAGAAAGTGGTTCCAGTGAGAAAATCTACTGAAATAACAGCAGAAGATTTGAATGAATGGATGAAAGTTCTTCAAAAGAGGGATAAAGATTCACAAGCAATTGATATTGCTAGGTTACGTGTAGAATTAGAAGAGCTTGTTGCAGGGACAGTTCCAACAGAAATTCTAAAAAATCATCATGATGGTGAATTATTGTTTATGTGCAAGAATATCACCTGGAGAGCGAGAAATACACATGACAGATTAAGAGCAATAGCAAATGACTATGGAGTTGACATTGATAAAGTGAAAGTTTTGCAGAAGTCTTACAGGATGGATTTCACAGACAAGGATATTGAAAATTTGAATGGTACTGGTAGAACAGGACAGATTAAAGAGATGATCGCTTTATTGCGAAAATGGGGTGATGTTGAGAAGTGGAAGGATAGATGGTACAAAAAGAGAGAAGAATCAGGGGATAGGACTTATTCAGCATTTCCTGTGAGAGAAAAAGAGAAACCAGAGGATACTTATCCTTTGAGAGAAATACCTGGAGGAGGATATGTACATGTTCCATGGACCAGACAGGATATTTTATCATTTACGAATGATTTTCCTCGATTGAGAGAAAAGCCCGTCGAGTGGTATAGGCAGGTAGACAGGTTTGTGAAATTGTCAAAAGTGCTGTGGATTGACCTGAATAGTCTGTTTGATATAATTGTTCCAGCAGACTTGTGGGCTGAGTGTAAAATAGTTGTGAGTTGGCCTACTGAGGAATATCCAAGAGATCAGAGAACAGGAGCACCAGATCCAGAAGTAATGAGAAAGTATGAGCAGGTTATTGTATACCTGAAAAATAAAGTACCTCCAAAAGAAACAGACAGGGTTAAAATAGATCGAACACATCAGGAAGCAAAAGAATCAGTTCATGCTTTTTACGAGAGGCTGATACTGGCATTTAAGCAATTCAGTGGAGATGAACACCTGGGTGACAAGGATTTGAGTCATTTTGTATACAGATTTGTATATGGCCTGAGACCTGAGATTAGTGAAAGAATTTGTGAGCATACTGTGGATTGGCAAAGTAAGAAAATAGATGAGATTCTGAGACATGCAAAATACTTCAGTGATGAGATTGAAGCAAAACAGAGAAAGCTGAAAGAGAAAGCAATGTGGGCACAAGTGAAAGTTGCGGAAAGACAGGAAGCACAGTTGGTGGAACAGGCGAATAATGCAGGAAATAATGCAGGGAATAGACCTAGGTATGCAGGGAAAGGAAAGGGGAATCTTGAGGAAGCTAAAAAGAAGTTCCCATGTCACAACTGTGGCCAACTGGGACATTGGAGATCTGAATGTACCAATCCACCATTAGTGAATAATGAGGGAAAATCCTTAAATCAACAGGTGCAGAACGAGGGGAATAATCAACAGCAGCAACAGCAGAAAGTTGTGAGACAGCAGAGTCAAGAGCCAAAACCGCCCTTGCCGCAGAATAGAGGAGCACAAAAATATAATCCGGATTCGGGATTCTACAATGATGAGCAGGTAAACAAACCAAGGCGTTCTAACCAGGTACAACAGTACTTGTTAAATAATGAAGGGAGTGAGTCTGAGGGTGATTATTGACGGTGCCGAAGAGAGGAGGAAGAGTGCATACTTGGTGCAACTCTAGAAATAGACCAGGCAGGACCATTTGTGGATGGAAAAATAAATGAAGAAGGTGTTACTTTTTTAGTAGACACAGGTGCGACAAGATCAACTGTCAGGTCAACAGATATTAGAAATCTTCCTCTCTCGGATGAAGCAATCCAAGTAGTTGGTGTAGCTAATACACAAATCAGAACACGTCTTACTGAACCAGTAAGAGTACAAATAGGGAAATTTTCAGACATGCACAGATTTATCGTCTGTGACACAAGTCCAGTGAACCTGTTAGGTAGGGATTTGTTATGTAAAATGAATTGTACAATTTTTTGTACACCAGATGGAATAGCTTTTGAAACACCAGATGAGGATGTTTTGTACCGAATGACTCTAGAAAATAGAGAGAGTGAGTTAATTGGTGCATATGCTGTGTTTGATCCGGAGGATTTGCCTCAAGAGCTGAGAGACACAGTGAAAAGGACAGTTTGGGATTTTACTGGAGAGGATGTGGGATTGATGAATAATGTAGATCCTGTGAAAATTTCAGTGAAAGAGGGAATTACTTATCCTAACATTCCTCAGTACAAAAAAACACCAGAAATAATTGAGGGAATAACTCCTATAATTGAGAAAATGATTCAGCAGGGAGTTCTGAGAGAACTACTGAGTAGTCCGTGTAATTCACCAATAATGGGGTTAAAGAAGCCTAATGGGAAGTTCAGGATTGTACAGGATTTGAGAAAAGTTAATCAAATTGTGGTGGCATGTTGTCCTATTGTGCCAAATCCATCAGTGATTTTGTATCAGATTCCACATGATGCTGAGTGGTATACAGTGATTGATTTGTGTCATGCTTTCTTTTCAATTCCATTGCATCATGACAGCCAGCCGATTTTTGCATTTAGATTTGGCCAGCGTATTTTAGCATGGTGTCGTATCCCACAGGGGTATACGGAGAGTCCTTCAATATTCAATCAGTTATTGAAAAAGTCATTGGAGAGTTTGATCATGCCTGAAAACTCAGTATTAGTGCAGTATATTGATGACCTACTTGTGGCATCAAAGACACGTGAAGCTTGTGAAGTAGATACTATAGCTTTACTGAATCATCTGGCAGATGGAGGATTAAAAGTATCTCCAGCCAAATTGCAATTCTGCAAGAAAGAGGTGCATTATCTTGGACACAATATTGAGAAAGGTCTGAGAAAAGTGACTGATGACAGGATCAAAATTATCAGAGAAATGAAGGCCCCAAGGACCCAGAGAGAAGTGAGAATGTTTCTGGGAATGGTGGGTTATTGTCGTCAGTGGATAATTAATTTTTCGCTGATAGCAAAGCCACTGATTAAGCTGACTAAAAGTGAGATGACAGATCCATTGGAACTAGATGGGGAACAAATGGCAGCATTTGAAGAGTTAAAAAGCAGAATGTGTGAAGCCCCTGCTTTGGGTATGCCAGATTATGAAAAAGAATTTGAATTGTACTGCAGTGAGAGAAATGGATGTGCACTTTCAGTGTTAATTCAGAAGCATGGATTACTGAGAAGGCCTATTGCGTACTTCTCATCGACACTTGACCCTGTAGCTGTGGGTTTACCAGGTTGTCTGAAATCTGTGGCTGCAACATGCAGAAGCCTAGAACAGAGTGAGGGAATCATAATGGGATATCCTGTAAGGGTATTCGTACCTCATAATGTGGCAATTCTTTTGACGAGAAGCAGAACTCAGTACATGTCACATAGTCGGTTGACTAAATATGAGAAAGTTATTCTGGGAGCATCAAATGTGACTCTTGAGAGATGTGTGAATGTGAATCCAGCGACATTGTTGCCGGATATTGAAAATGTGGGTGTGAAAACAGAAGATGATCACAATTGTTTGGATGTGCTTGATTACTGTACAAAACCGAGACCAGACATAAGAGATCTTCCCTTGCATGAGAGTGATCATGTGTTGTTTGTGGATGGATCATGCTTGAGGAATGATGAGGGTGTGCTATGTGCAGCATATGCAGTGTGTAAGGTTTCAGAAGTAATGGAAGCATCATCATTGAAAGGAGTGAAATCTGCGCAAGTTGCTGAATTAGTTGCATTGACAAAAGCTTGTGAAATTGGGAAAGATTTGAGAACGACTGTGATGACTGATAGTCAGTATGGATTTGGAGTTGTGCATGATTTTGGCCAACTTTGGCTACAAAGAGGTTTCTTGACGTCGAGTGGGACTCCAATAAAGAATGCTGAAGTGATTGGGAAATTACTTGAGGCGATACAGCTGCCTAAAGAATTAGCAGTTGTAAAATGTGCTGCTCATGGACAAGGAGATGATTTTGTGACAGTTGGCAATAGATATGCTAACGACATTGCACAATATTGTGCCAAAAATAACCAGTCCATTAATCGGGAACGAGAAGGTGAAATGTCTTTTTGTTCTGTGATGTTTACTAATGTCTTAGAGACATGGGATGAAGTGAAACAGTTGCAGGATGAGACAGAGGAGGAAGAAAAGAAAGATTGGATTAAGGCAGGTTGTGCCCCAAGAGAGACAGACCATGTTTGGGTCTATAGAGATGGCAGACCAGTAATGCCGAATTCCATGCTGTCAGCAATGGCAAGGATGTATCATGGCCAGGGACATTTGGGAAGGGATTCAATGATTAGGTCTTTTAAGCAAACCTGGTACAATGCAAAGTTCAGGACAATTGCAGAAAGTATCTGTCAAAGATGTTTGATTTGCCAGCAATTTAACACTGGGAAGAAGACAGTTGTGAGTCTGGGAACAATAGGCAGAGAAGGAGGTCCTTTTACAAGAATGCAGATTGATTTCATTGAAATGCCCCAAGTGAACAGACTGAGATATGTACTAGTGGTAGTCTGTTTGTTTTCAAGATGGGTTGAGGCCTATCCGACTAGGAGAAATGATGGAGTAACAGTGGCAAAGTTACTGTTAAGAGAGTTGATTCCTAGGTACGGATTTCCGGTAACGATTGAGTCTGATAGAGGTGGACACTTCTATAATGAACTCATGAGTTTGATTTGTGAAGCATTAAGCATACAGCAGAAGCTACATTGTGCATACAGACCAGAGGCTTCTGGTGTGGTTGAGCAGATAAATGGCACAATCAAGAACAGGATTGGTAAGATGTGCTTAGCCACTGGCATGAAATGGCCGGATGTCTTGCCTCTAGTGCTAATGACTATTAGATCTACTCCAGATAGAACTACTGGTTTAAGTCCGCACGAAATTATAATGGGACGTGCAATGCGACATGCATATGTACCTGTCAATAAGTTGATGACAATAACTGATGACATGATTTTGGATTACTGTAAAGGCCTGGCTGACGCAGTTCATTCTGTGTTTCACCAGATTGGAGAAGAAGCTACTACACTTGAGAAGAAGCAAGCTCATGATCTGAGTCCAGGAGACTGGGTGAGGATTAAAGTTCACAGAAGAAGAAATTGCTTGGTTCCGAGGTGGGGGAAGACCAAGACAAGTCATTCTAACTACGACGACTGCAGTGAAGTGTGCTGGTGGGAAAAACTGGGTGCATGCGAGTCATACTCTGAGAGTTCCAAACCCAAAGGATGGGACTGGTAGAGAGTATTTTGAAGAATCAGATTCCAGTGATGATGAAGACCCAGAACCAGTGAGAAAGAATCAAAGTTCAGGAAAAGAAGCAGAAAAGGCTTCAAGTTCAAGAGAACCATTGAGAATCTCAGAAAGGAGATCAGATTCTGAAAGAGAGCCTGAAGTTCCAAAAAGCAGTGGAGGAAAAAGAAAGGAAAAGAGCAGTTCCACAGAAATTACTCCTGAATCAGAAGAGGAGGAGATTGAAGAACCACTTGAGATTATATCTGAAGAAGTAGGGTCAGAAGAAGATAGAGAGGGACAGATTGCGGAAGACCCCCGAGGTGGTGTAGGGAACACTTCTAATAAGCTAGGTGAAGGGACAAGTAGACAGCAAGAAGATTGCGTGTTGGAGACCCGAGGAGGGAAAGAAGTAGGGAAGTCTCAAATAGTGGTGAAAAAGACTGTGAAGCGAAAGAAAACTGCTGAAGAACAAGAGGCATTTGAAACAGAATCGGATGAAAGTGAGAATGGAAAATCAGAGGGTCGAGTTCTGAGAAAGAGAACTTGGATTGGAGAAAGAAATAATACAGAAACAAGACCGAAAAAGGTCGTAAGAGGAGATTTTTGGCCTAACAACAGAGTAAAGAGGCTGAGATACAGACTGATAAGAGGAAATACATCGAAAGCTGAACAAGTGAATGAAGTGTCGAGTCAAAACGAAGTAAAAAGGAAGGAACAAAAGGAGTCAAGAGAACCTGAGGAAATAAAGAGAATTAGAAGACCCAACTAAAAGTACAGATCACCGGAATGGTCTTATGTGGCACTGTCTGAAGAAGGAGAAGAAGAAACAGTGACTCGAGATAATCCGGAGGGGATCTTGAGAAAAGTGGTTGAGGAAAAGGAAGAATCTGTTGGAATCTTAAAAGTTATCCTGACTGACATTGGAGAAGAGTCAGATGCACAGGATGTTGTTGATGATCTGATACAATTTGATGTTGCTGAAGAAGAAGGAGTGAAAAGTGATGAATATCCAAATTGAGTGAACTGAAGAAATCACTTGGAGAAAGTGAAAAGGAGAAAGTCTGAAATTCAGCTGTCTGAAGTAATCCAAAGTTTGAAAAATTACAGTAGTGGAGTAGTAGAGGCTAAGTCAAAAGACAAGGTCAAAGTAGTAAAATGGCTAACATAGAGAATAATCAAAGTAGATGTGCCTTCTTAAGAAGATGGTGTAGAATGTGCTGCTGCTGTACTGGATTATTAATGCTACTATGGGGTATTTTAGCTTTATTAGTTACATTTAGAGTTTCAATAGGTACATTTGAAATACATACTGAGAATGAGACAAATGTAGAAAAGAATTTGCAAAAAGTAGTTCCAACTAGAATTAGTAATACTTACATGCATAAAGATAGGTCAATTAATGATTTTTCTAGTAATTTTTTTTCAAAGTTGTTATACGAATATGTGAAAACAATGGAAGTAAGGGATTGCTACGTTTGTATGCAATTACCTGCATCTGTTTCAGAGGGTGTTACTTATCACCATTTACCAGCTACGTATGGAATTTCTTGTAGTGTATTAAGTAGTGTTTTTTATTTGTTAGGGAAAATAGATTATAAGATGTCTAACAAAGATAGTATTTTTGGGCACTTGCCAATGAACAAAGAGCTGAATCCAGCTAAAGAAGCTAACATTTTTGGTGAGATTTTTATTGAGAAAGAAGAATTAACATTAGATTACATTTTTAAGACTAATTTAACTTGTAGTTTGGAAGAAGAGGAGAAAGCTTTCCTGAACATGGTGGAGGAAAGGAGATTGAGTATGCATGAAAAGGCAGGGAAATATAAAGTGAGTGAGACAATTTGGGACATTGAGATGGGAAAAGAATTGAGAAATGGAGTTAGTCCAACTTTAGCTTTAGATGCACCACAGAAGGGTAAGCTGTGCATTACAAGAGGGAAATCCCAATATGATACATATTTTGTTGGGACTAGTGAATGTCATGATACATACTTCATTGCAACAGGATGGGGTTTCAGAGGTGGAGAAGATACAATTTTTCCAGGAGTGTATTATGTTTGTGGGAACAAGGCTTATTACAAGTTGCCTGACCATTGGTATGGCACGTGTTATGTGGGCCTGGTTTTTCCAAAGATTTTTCATATAGATAGAATAGAAGATGTAGAACATATTAATTTACTAATGCGCTTCAAGAGGGAAACTTGGTCTGAAATTGTGGGTGACATTTTTGGAGCTTTAATTCCAGCAGTGGGAATTTCTTTAAATGCTAATGGGATTCGGAAACTGTCAACAGTGGTGGATCGCTTATCGACAAATACCGCTGGAGGGTTTCTTTTGGTGAATACGGAACTAATTGCCGTACGTGCTATGTCTATGCAAAATAGACTTGCTCTTGATATTCTATTGGCTAAGGAGGGTGGAGTTTGTGGAATGCTGAAAGTTCAACATTGTTGCACTTACATTCCAGACGAAAGCAAAGACCTGAAGGTCTATATCAAAAATATTACTGATTTGCATGAAGAATTAGTACCACTTGAAGCTGAAAGTATCTGGACTAAATTAGCTAATAAGGTGATAGCTGTTAAGAGTTTTATTGCAAAAATAGGTAGTACTATTATAGGTAAGATATTGTTTCCTTTAACTTGTATAATTGTTGCTTTATTGATATTGAGATTGGTGTGTTTGTGTTGTAAAAACAGGGGAGGGAAAAAGAAATTAATTAAAAGAAACAATGAAAAGAGAAATAAAAGGTTGAAAAGAGAACCACAAGAAATTGAATTAGAAGAATTAAGGGAGAGTGTCTACTTAGAAACAAAGAGGGATGATGAAAGAGTGTCTGGTGTGTAGTGTTGTGTAAGGAGAAAAAGACATTTCCAATTTCTCCTAAAATGGGACTAAATTTCACTAAATTTTTTTTTTGGGTTATTTGGTGATAAAATCACCAAAGGGGGGATTGCTGGAGCAGGATTTTCTAATGAAAATCTATAGGGTTTTGAAGCTCTGGTTTGTCTATTTGTCATAAGTTAACATTATTAATTATTAATTACTAATTATTTGTTTTGTGTATATGTTTAAACTTACCAACATACTAATAAGAAGAAAACCGACACGAGGGAATGCTTTTGTGTTGCTATTAACAATGTGCATGTTTTATTAAATAAACGTTGCTGAGTGCTGTTTATTTTAAGCACGAAACGCTTTTGAATTAATGCTTTTCTGTGTTGCTAAAGCTAGATAATTACATACACATAAGGGTATTAGTGGGGTTAACACTGTTTAATCACTATGCTGTGGTAAAGTTGTTTTTGTCTCTTTTAATTAAGATGGTCCATTTTGGCCTAACCAAACATGTCCGCCGTTACCAGCCTGGCCTCGAGTGAGAATTTGTGATGAGAAGGCCTTGCTGAACACATTTGATCACAGTCCTTGCCTGGTTAAAACTTTCCGTGAGGACAGCAGCAGTTCTGGGCAGGTTTCCAGATGTATTGGACAGCCTTGGAGGACAAAGGAACTGTTAAGAAAGAACTCTGAGCATTGTGTCATCGCTGAAGAAATGTGGTTGCTAAAGGATACATTTTTATTTTTGGTTCCTGTTCTGTCTTTTTATTTTTGTGATTTCCTGAGCGGAGATTTTCCAAATGTAGCGATGCTACATCCTTTCCTGCTCGCTCTGCTCAGCGGTTCGGCGGATGTGTAAACATTTAATGTTTCTTTAATATTGCAAGTTTCATTATAAATATACTGGACTAGAGAGGGTCTGCGTTCATTGCATTCGGGATTTTGATGTCCAAACCTGCGTTGGTGAGAATCGATGCTGAGAGGACAGTGACTTGGGAGATTTCTACTGAGAGACTTGTCCTGATGACCCATTCTGACATTTAGCTAGAATAGGTAATTATGAGAAAATGATTTATTCTGATTAATTTCTTTGACTAATTTTAGATAAAGAATCATAATTTTAAATATGGTGTTGGTGATTATTTCTTGTCAATTATTGAGTACTCTATTTGATTATTGATGTATAGATTGTTTAGATTATGACAATTGCAATAGCTAGGTCTTATCGACCTCGGTGTAGATGTGGGGTTTAGGAGTTTTCTTTCCACAGGTTCAATGCTGGTGGAGTTTTTGAGTGTATGTTAGTGAAATGGGCCCTAGTGTATGGTGAGTGTATGTGCGTGTAACTGTGAAATTACTCTATCCGTGGAAGTAGGGAGATTTTATACACCCCAATCTGCATCACAGGCAGGATCCTGAGGGTGGAGGAGGGCCTCAAACTCCTGACCTCCAGGTCAGCAGCAGTGCACTGGGACAGCAGCAGCTACCGGAAGGAGCTGCGATGTGAAAGAGCAAGTCCACTACAGGATAGTCATTAAGGATTGGTTCAACCTAGTGAATGCTTGTGAAAGTTTCTATTGGTTCTTTTAATTCCAACCTCTAGTCTTTAACTTTGGGACATTGTATACATATGTGGATATAGCCTGAATTGAGTTGATCACATTGCCAATAGTGAGCTATATGAATCGGATTTAGTTTGTGCAGTTTATCTGGGAGCATTACATTCTTAGGAAATGTTCTATTGTATCAGAGGTGACTGAAGACCTTGGCCCAGAATTGTAGAGACTCCTAGCACGATGGAACGAGTCTCATCATGCAGAGTTTAGTCAAGATTGGTGTCTGGTTGCAGAGGGCAGTGGAGATGAGGGGTCTTGTTCAGTTTAAAGTATGACGTTGATATTTGGTGGTGTCCCTCAGATAGGAGGAGACATTGTTCAACTTTGCTGACAGTGGCACAATGGGCCAGAGAGCGTGAGTACAACAGATTGCGGTAAGTAGCAAGTTGAGAAGTTTGTGAAACCCCTTGAGGGAAAATTTGTTATGATTACGGATCAGCTCACTAAGAATAAATATCCTCTGATTAGTCCAGTCCCTCCACACAAACAATCAGTTTGGAAACGATCATCGATCGGGTTATACTAAATACAGGCTTTAAGAATCACCAAGCCAAGCTGTGTGCGGACTTTATAATAACTCTGCCATCTATAAATCCTAAGGTGAGTACAAAAAATATTGAAATACGTAAGCACTTTATTTTTGTTGTATAACATAATCAAGGGCTTATTTTACTTAATTACTTCTTTGATAGTTAATATTTAAAATATTCTAAAAAAACAGTTAATGCATGCAGTATAAATCCAACTGTAATGTTTTGTAGAAGTAAGTTAGTGTAAACGTTTTGCAACGTTAAAAATGTGTTGTAAACGTGAGTCATTGTAAAGTAATAGGGGCGAATGTAACATACCCAAGCGAGAACATAAGTGTAAAGGTTGATTGTTTGGTTACCCTATGAAAAAGCTTTCTAGCAGCTTTGATTTGAGAAATGATTCTTCTGTAAAGAGAGAAGCTCGTAATGATTGGCACCACGGGTTTACCCTATGTAGAAAACCCTCTTTTGAAAGTGTCATCTTAAGTCTGGAGTGGGACATTTTAGATTTACAATATTCAACACAAATAAGACATTCGCATAACTTATATTATAGGAAGAGTCCTGTTGGGGTATGTCATTGGAAAATGGACAAATACATACAGGAACCTAGGCAATATTCCCATTCAGCCTCACCAAAGGGAAAATACACACTTGGCACTATTTTTAATTAAGGTAAACTGTGAATTTTGTGACATTCGCTGCAACGATGAAGATTATCTTTCTATTGCGTGTAATTCCAAGATATGTGATGTGGTACTTTGATTATTGAAAGTACTAGTTGGTCCAGTCGGTTTCGGGTCTGGTGATGACGCTGGCATAATTTTTCATTTTTACGTTATTTTCTTTCTGACAAAAGTGACCATTAGAAAGGTGCAGGAGTCTAAGGCCGAAATTGTAAGGTGACTAAAGAATTACTAGCATGTAGTCAGCATTGAGTGACACTTTGAATTGTAACTAACTTGAATTGTAACTACTCATTATCGCATCAAAAAAAAACATTCCACTTGTTTTATAACATGAATTGCATAGCATCAGTTGATGAAGGTGATTTTGTCCACGACTACCTCTGATAAAACATGTTATAACATTTTGTGACTTGACATCGTAAATAGCTATTTAACAGGCACATTGGCCTACAGTTTTCCCAACAAGGCGAATCTTTCCATTTGTCCTAAAACATATTACTTGCAACTGTTTCTGGAAATGATTCATCCTTAATTTTAGTAGTGTACGATCCACAAAATAAGAGAGAAAAATTTGAGATTTTGGAGAATTTGTTTGAAAATCATTGTGGAAACACCAACTTTTTACTGCGCCGTTAACCCCCGCTTGCTATTTATTTTTCTGCATAATTGCTCTTAGCACTATTTAATCATACCCCCTCCTCTACTTTACTCCTTACCTATGTCCTACGAGGCCCACAGCTGTTTAAACTTTAAAAACAGCATTAATAAATTGGGTTTCAGAAACATAAACATCTCTCTTCTCATGCTATTGGCTGCTTGTATATAATTGTGCCCTTAGGCATACATGCATTCTCAACAAAAAAGCTTTTTTATTTTTTTTCACTGCAGCAAGCATTTTCATAATGCATTTTGGAGACTTGAATGCGAGCCTGGCCCCACAATAGCCCCCCAAAGTATTGAAAAAGCAATTACAAATGCAGCAATCCTAAACAATGTCAAGGCAACCATCTTGAGATCAAACAATACCAATCTGAAGAGAACAAAACCCAGAGACTTTTTTTTTCAAAGAGCTCCCTTTTTATTAAGGGTGGGCGTAGTTCGCGAAGTAGCACTTCGCGAAGCTACGCAAAGTGAAGTTCGCACTACGCGAGCTACGCGTAGCACTTCGCGAACTGCGTAGTAACATGTTCGCACTGTGCAAGATGTTGTTTTCAATGATTGCACAGTGCGGACAAGCAACCGGCACTGCGCAATCATTGAAAATGGCATCTTGCACAGTGCGAGCTTTAGTTTTCTGCTGCTCGAGTAGATTTTTACTCGAGCGGCAGCTTTCTCAACGCGAACTAGTAGTTTCTCATCGCGAGCGGTCGCGAGCATACGCGACCCCTCGCAATGAGAAACCTGACCTCCTCGCGTTGGGAATCTTGCCGGGAGGTTTATTTTCCATGCTCGCGATCGCGAACAAGGAAAAAGTCTCGCCGGGATGTCATTTTGCTTGCTCGCGGTCGCCAACTTGACGTTGAGGACCGCGAGCAAGCAAAAAAAGACCGCAGCACTACGCAACACTACGCTACGCGTGTTCGCACTGTGCTACGTGCAGTTCGCGTAGTGCGAAGTAGCGCGAACTTCGCAAACTACGCGAGCGTAGCGTAGTGCTTCGCCCAGGCCTACTTTTTATCCGTTTCTGTGTGAAATTGTGCTGCTAGTTGACAGGGTGTAAGCAATGGTCAAGCAGCAACCACAATTCTTATCAAGGTGAGGCACAAGCCAACCCTAAATTAACCTGTGCACTACAAACAGTAATAAAAGGCAAACAACAAAATCCAATTAGTAGAATCGATATGGAATTTTAAAGATTTTAGTGAAAATAGCTCTAAATAACACAAAGCGCCAACTGCGGATACCTGCTCCTGCCTGACCGGCACTGAGTCAACAGTTCAGGCCGACAGGACTGGAGCGCTGGTGGAGTACCTTAAATCCTGGTTTCTGAAGTGTTGCAAGGATCTCTATTGAAAATGCATTGCACAGACAAAGTGATTCATCGGTTCCTAGTGTTGTAAATAAAACAGCGATATGATTAAGCATTCACTGAAGACATGTGCTCTTCATGTCTGAATTACGTTTTCTGCTTTATATTGACTAATGTTCAGACTTCATTCTGCTTAGCCATCCGCCATTTTGTATGGCCAGGAAACCACGTGCTCTGCACGAGAAGAGTCTTACCTCTTCATTAGTCACTCCCGAGATCTGCCTAGCAACAGTCTATGAATAACTCCTTTGTGCGTTTAGTACATGCTCAAAACTGACCACATCTGTCACTGATTAGGCTTTGCTTAAAATGTGTTTTCGCGGGTCTCAGGAACTGTTAACTCCACCCATGTATTGATCATGCACTGAACATGTCCATATAAGGCCATAAATCTTGCTTCATGTTGTATCCGCCTACTTATGAGCCCCACTATTGTGTATAAAAGGGGACCATGTGCACAAGTTCTGTGTTCTACTCTGTACAATACTGTAGAGTGTTGTGTAGGTTGTAGGACCACCTTGGAAGGTTAATAAACTTTGTCTTTGTATTTGCAGTTTCCGTGCCAACTTCCTTCTAGTACTTTGTACACAGAAGGGCGAACCCTTTGTACTTGCGGGCCTAGCTGGGGCCTGTACGCATCAATTGGCGCCCGTCACGTGGGGCTCATCGGCGACTCGAATGCTCGAAGGACTGGTCATGACGAAGGAGTGGAACCTTGCCGGGGACGTGATCACTGCCAGCGGCGTCTTTAGTCCTGGCATCCCGAGGCTTTCTTCCTTCCCTTCCGAGCTGACCATCTGGGTGGCGCCGGTCCTCGACTGAGACCCCTTCTGTCGGTTTTGCCGTGCAATGGCCGTTTGGGCGAATTTGGAACTTGGCAGTTGGAATCTGGACGCTCTTGATTGGTAAGAACCACTGTACGGTACTTGCTGCGAGCTTTTGTGAAGCCTGGGTTGGCAAGGATTTGATTTGTAATGACCGGTCATATTTTGAAATGAGTAATGTGAAAATATATGCGTTGCAACACATATAGGCAGGTAATGTGGGGATATTTCTCCAGGGTTGTTTGAATTTGAACGGCGCAACGGTTTAGTGCCATTTTTTTGATAATATTGCATATTTTGCACTATTCTTGAACATGCCTGCTTTGAGCGCACTCCGTAAGTGGTGCTGCTGTTTTGGAAACCGGTTAAGTCTTGAGGAATCTGAACCAGCTCCCCCAGAGGGGACTCCTAATAGGGACATGTACGTGAAGCACGGTCTTTCCCCTATAATGTACAGCACATTGTGGAGGAAATATACCAAGAAGGATCCAGAGTTGCGATGGCCTTTGTATGGATCGTTTGATATGCGTAAGATTGAGTATGTGGAACAGTGTATATGTAAGCGGTGTGCAAGACAAGACATGTTTGAATGTATACGATTGTGGGTGAAAGAAGTGCGTGAGCGCGAGAAACGTGCAAAAGCGCTGAGTGACAAAGAACAACGGAAAAAGGACCATGTGAAAGCACAGGAAGCGAAAAAGCGTGAGGAACAAGAACGGGCGGAAAAACAGGAGAAAGAGCACAGGTTGCAAATATCGGGTCAATATGCTGTTCGGCAGCCTCTTTATCCTGTCCTTACTAATCTTGAAGATGATTTTTCTCTATTAGATCGTTCTCCGCCACCTTATGTGGGCCCGTCCGCTCCGGGAGTCAAGGATTCTGGATTGTTCAAGGAGAAGGTAGATACGCGGTCCATGTTATCAACTGATCACATGGGTTAGCTTCGGAAAGTTTCTTTTTGTGCGCTTAAAAATAAACTATCTCTCGCTGAATTATTGTCGTCTTTGGAAGGATGGCAGGATAGGGAAAAATTATACTTTGCTGAAACCTTTTCTGATGAAGTGGTTACTGCTTTTCGGAAATACTCTGATGTCTTTGAGCCTGATGATATAGTATTAGATTCTAAAGCATTACGTAACGGTGTCCTTTCTCCCGCTAAGGTACCCGATGCGGTTCGTCGGCTGTTTGCGTTACGGGATGCGATGTTTCAACTCAAAGAAAAAGCGCGCCAAAAGAAAGAGGAGGAGGAGCAATCGAATCCAAATGCAGGCGGAAAGCAGTCGTCTATCATTCATTCAGATAAGATTGAACTAGTGCATGCTAAACCGATGCGAGAGGCAGCGCCTCTGTACGTTCCTCCTAAGGGAGCGGGAACTAGTTCGGATATGTCTTCCCCCGATGCTAGAGGATATTTTGTGTACAATTGGGTTTATACTCCTTGGCATAGGGCTGATGTTATGGCATTGAAGAATGCACTACCCGATCCCCGAAAGAATCCTGCCGCCTTTCATGGGGAAGTTGAGGGGGCTTTAAATTCTTGTACTATGACCTTAGCAGATATAGATTTGTTCTTTGGGCTTATTTTACCACCGGATATGTGGAGATCCGTACGAAAAGTAGATGATCTAGCTGTTTTTAAAGCGAAATGGTCTGACATTGAAGATGAGGATAGAGAGTGAAAACCCGCGCAAAAGCCGCCCCAGGTTATTTTAGATCTCCCAGCTGCTATTTTGACTAAGTTAAAAACGATTATCCCCCCTAAAAAGATCGATTGGAATATACTAGCCTCATGCAAACAGAAGGTTGATGAATCAGTTTCTGATTTCTTTACGCGGTTTGAGGAAACAATTCATGATTTTAGCGGTCAGTCACTTATGGATGATACAGGTCGACATCTTTCTGTTGATAAATATGTGTCGAATTTATTGCCAGGAGTAGCAGCTCGATTAAAAGCGAGTGAAAGCTCTTGGACAACATCGTCTCCGGCATCCCTCCTGACGATGGCTCAGTATTACGAGCGTCAGGAACAAGAAGCAAAGGGTAACGAACAGAAGAAGTCGAAAGATGTAAAAACAAAGGTGATGTTGGCGCAAGTGTAATGTTCCGCCTCGCCGGGGTTTTGAGAGAGGTGGAAGAGGATTTTTGGGCCCCTCTTTTGGTCGCCCAGATGTAACTAATGATCAATGTTCGTATTGCAAACAGTTGGGTCATTGGGTCAGGGATTGTCCGGTATTAAATGCACAGCGCCAGGGGCGTGGCCAGGGGCCGATGAGAGTTAGAGGAGGTTTTTCGGGCCCTAGAGGACATCCAACTGATCATGCTCGATTTGATTCTAATATGCGGCCACGTGATGGGCCCAATGTGTTTGATCGACGAAACCAGTATCAAATGTCCAATTATGAACGCCCTGGGTATCCCGATTCACAACATGCATAGGATTGCGTAGGATGGGGGGAGGAATCAGTTGAAGTGCCAGTAGATCAGAGGGGTCCTTATGTTACAGCGCATGTTTTGGGTTCTACTGATCGGTTTCTGGTTGATACAGGAGCTACTCGTAGCGCTCTGTCCAAGCAATTGGTTCCGAGGGCTCCCCTGTCTGGCTTAACGGTTACATCGATAGGGTTCGATGGCACACCTACACTTAGCCCATTATCACAACCCCTTGCATTTCATGTTAATAAGTTTTCTACACCCTGTCCGTTTTTGCTTTCCCCGAACACGCCTGATAACATTGTGGGTCTGGATATGCTCAAACATTTCAGAGCCACAATCCGTTGCTCCCCTGAAGGAGTGCGTGTGATTCTAAACGATAACTATCCCATGACAGGAAGGATGTGTGCGGTGGCAGAGGAGACCGCATTGGCTTCTCTACCCCGTACTTTGTGGGCCACCTCGGACACTGATGTGGGACAAATGGTTATCCCACCGGTACACATTAGGGTGAAGGAGGGAGCTGTGTTACCACGCCTACCTCAATATCGCATTTCACAGGAGGGGGAGGAGGCACTCACGCAGATAGTGCAGGATCTCATTAAGGTGGGGGTAGTGGAGGAAGTTCCATACAATGTCTGCAATAGTCCTATCATTCCGGTTTTGAAGAAAGACACTGATCCTAGGATTTACCGTTTTATTATTGATTTGAGGGAGGTGAATAAGATAGTGATACCTCGATACCCAGTGGTTTCTGACATCACGACATTGCTTACTTTGGTCCCGCCAACGCCGACCATGTTTTCTGTTATCGACTTGAAAAATGCTTTCTTTTCGATTCCTATTCATCCTGATAGCCGATACCTTTTCGGCTTCACTTTGAATAATCGTTCATATCGATTTTGTAGAGTTCCTCAAGGCTACACAGAAAGTCCTAGCATTTACAGTCAAGCACTGAAACGACAGTTGGATTCCTTTGTTTTACCTGAAGGGGTGGCCCTCATACAATATGTCGATGATATCTTGTTGGCGGCCGATACTCCTGAGCAATGTGAGAAGTGCACGTTATCCTTGCTTTCCTTTTTGGTATCACACAATCACAAAGTATCGAAGAAGAAATTACAATTCTGTAGACCAAAGGTAACCTACCTAGGTCACCTTTTGTCTAAGGAGGGGCGTGCACTTACATTAGACCGCATTCAAGCAATTTTGGACACGCCAGTTGAAGTACTGGGTATTTTAGTCCCAGCGGTGCAGGGGCACACACCCTATGACTTCTGGGTTCACCCTGTTCCAGACCTACAGAAACACAGAGTCTTCTGGGTGAAGTCAAAGATTTGTTTATTGGCTGCAGACCAATGACAGGTATCCTAGAAGTACAACAGCTGGTATGTTCTCAGGAGACTGCTGAAAATCATAGGAACGGGCTTCTCCTTAAGTACAAAATATCATGCTCCAGGCACACATTCCTTGGTTTACGATATGGCCATTACAAGTATACATTACAAACGAAAAAGCAGAGTCATGATGACCATCCCACATTCCAGTTCGGCCAGCCCACAATGATTTACACAGTAAGGTTCAGATCCCACATTTGATGTCAATAGACCCCCCAATAAACATGAGCATCTCCTGTTTTGGGAAACAAGTCATAAAGCAGGAACAAGCAGGTGTGGAAGAGATTAGCCGGGGGATTGTATAGAATGAAAGGGTTTTATGACGGGTCAAGCCCTGATGCTAATCACAGGTGGACGGAGGAAGGGGAGCTCGTGAGACCGGTTTGACCTGGGGCAGCACAGCAGCTGCCCAGGTCACAGAGAAGTCAGAGGAGAAGCCCATGTACTGTGAGGCCCGTATTTACTCCATTATAGCCTATGTGAGGGCAATGACAAGATGGCCACTGCTTCCAAAATGGAACCCGCGTAGTGAAGCAGAATAACGTGTACACAGTGCATTCATAGCTAGAACGATATACAAAGCACTCGTACATGCCGCATTTACCATTTGCGGTTTGTTAATACCAAGATAGACAGGGGTAAAGCCCTGTCCCCTACGCGGTCCCGAATATTAAAGTACGACAGACCCTCCTTTTGCCCTTACATAGGCAATCACTATACTCATCTTAATCCGAGTCTAGGTCAATGTTCACAAAGTCATGGAGATGTTGCTGTAGCATCATCCTATTACTTAGTTCGTCCCTCGATACAGGTTTCCTTACACATATGGTAGCACAGAGGCCACATATCGCAGGAGCACACTGTATGCACAGACAGAACAGGAAAAGAATGGCTAAGATCATTCCAATGACCATCAGAACTTTCCAACCCCAGGCAGATATCAATTCCCAGAACCACCCTACCAGTGACCAATCTCCCTTATCCACGTGTATGGATTCAGATATTTTATGGAGTTTGGAGATGGCTTGATACACTGTTGGAGCATTATCTGGTATGAAAATGCAGCAACTGGATTGGATGACCTTGCATACCCCACCGCGGTCTGCAAGAATAACGTCTAGAACCATGCGGTTCTGCAGAGTCATAAGGCGATCCGCTTGGAGCTCAGCTGTCAGATTACTAAGGGCACCAGCCGTTACATTTATAGTGGATTCAACCACACGAGTCAGTTGTCTCAGGTTCCTACTATTGACCATAGGTCCCCAAAACGGCAGGAAACCCAAGAAGAAGTCTCCCGCTTCCTGACCGGCAGTATCCTCCTTACTAATCACACCTCTCACAACTCTGGTCTTGTGATAGTCAGAGGCAGCAGTAAATGTCGGCGGTAGCAAGTTCGCAATATAACATGTGCCCGAGAAATCAGGGGGCAGCCATGTATATGCTCGGTCATTACAGATGAAATATGTGCCCTTGGCAGCCAAAAACGCAGGGGAAAACTGTGACGGGAAGGTGTACATTTCAGTACAGTCACTTCTTCCCAGTTGAGCTCTAGGATTCTGACCATTACCCTGTAAGCAGAACCGACCCATGAGGGGTACGACCCAGATTGGAGATGAGATTTTTCGCTGTCTTTCACCCAGACTAATACTATACCCCGTCGCGTTCCATCCTACATAAGGTCTCAGCTCTTCTTTGGGAATGGATGAGTATGCATCGATATCCCTACTCATATCGGCAACTCCTTTCATCAAAGCCTTATTATTGGTGATAGGTCTGATGGAACGCGGTTGGCGAGGGGAGTACGTATCTAGAGCATAGAGAAACATGGTTTGGAATGCCCATGACGATCCATTGTAACTGTACGGCAGCACCAGGTAGGGAATACCCTTGTTAATGGTATGTGGCATTAACCCACACACCCAGCAATTGGTCGTATTCATTACCAGTTGGTGCTGGTGCAAGAGTTGGATAAACGAGTTATTTACGAACTCTGATCGTCTGGTCTGTTCGTGCTCAGGCAAAGGGTGAAAAGAGTGAGAGGAGGCAGTAGAAAGAGGTATAGGCTGTTCAGTGGGTTCAATGGGCTTTTGAGCGGAGAAAAACACAAATCCTACAATAAACATTATTATGCTACACAGTGTAGAAAGGCACAAAAAGACAAAACATTTACTTTTTACAATTCTACACATCCTTGCGTTAAAGTTCATTTCCTCAATCGGTCTCTCCATCTTAAAAAACTCCATCCTCTACTCGGGCCGCTCGCGGTGGATGAGTGTCTTCTGCTAAGGAATACGCCTGTCAGTCCAGGGAAACGCCCTAGACCAACCAGAACCGTTGACCTAGCGTCTTCGGCCTGTACCCCAAAGTCTTGGCACCGCGACCCTTCGGCAGAACCCGGATGGTGGTTCGAAAAACAAAAATCAAGAAAGTCCTTCAGATGAGAGAGCAAAAATGTTAAAAAGGAAATAGTGAGGAAATCTTTATTTGTCCATGGGCCTAGGTCTCAAATTATAGCGGAGACGGCCAGGTGCTGTTTGGTCTTGAAACAAGAGTTCAGGCTCAGTGGTGTCCAGTCGATTTGATGGTGGCACAGCTTCCTGCAGAATATTGTCACTCTCTTGGTCTGAAACTGTGTCTTTTATGCGTGCGTCACTGAATGGTACAAAACGAGGTACAGTGTCTGTCTCAGAGTCGGCGATACCCTCCTTGACCCACTGGTCATATGGCAGAGGCAAGGGGACTACTTTACAATGGGTACCATGGATCCAGTGTTTCTTCCCTTTCACTCGCACTGCTGATCTTGTCGAAAGAAGAACAAGATGAGGGCCGATCCAGCGAGGCTCGTCGTTGCTCTTGCGCTGGAAATTTCGGACTAGCACCCACGTACCAGGGTTGATAGGGTGTCCAGGAGGTTCAGAAGCTTGGGGAAGAGTATCATGTACCTGTTGGTGCAAAACACGCAGTTTAACAGTCAAATCATACAGGTAATCGAGCAGTACTGGATGCTCTATCTCACTGAACTTCGTAGGCCTCGGTACACCCCATACGTTGGCCGGACGGCCAAAAACAACCTCGTAAGGGCTAAGTCCCACTCGTGAGTGTATGGTCATTCTGGTGGACAGGAGTGCTAAAGGCAGAGCGTCAGGCCATTTAAGACCGGTGCTCGCCTGGATTTTGGCCAGCTTGAGCTTTAAGGCTCCATTGTAGCGTTCTACTAATCCAGCTGATTGGGGGTGATTTGCAGCGTGGAACTTCTGCTTTATCCCTAGCCCTTCACATACATTCTTCATCACTTTACCCACAAACTCACTTCCTTTATCACACCACACCATTCTTGGCATCCCAAACCTAGGGAAAAATTTCTTCACAAGGGCTTTAGCTGTGGATAGGGCAGTGTTATCTTTCAGAGGATAAGCCTCTATCCATTTTGAGAAAGCACAAACAACCACCAGTACATATTTCAGGTTGTTGCATCTTTCCATGTGAATAAAGTCCAGCTGCAAAACTTCAAATGGACATGATGGGGGTGCAAAGTGACCAGCTGGAGTTGGGGTTCCCCTACCAGGGTTGTACTTCAAGCATACTATGCAATTCTTGACCACATTCTCTGCACACTTGGGAATCCCAGCATTCTGCCATACTGGAGCCAACAACTTGCATATACCTTTCGTACTGATATGTGCCATTCCATGTGCCATTGTAACCACTGGAAGCACATATGCATCAGGCAACAACCATCGCCTATGTTCTGTCAGATCAATCCAACAACCATTCTCATCCAACTTACCCATACTTTCTCTCCACTTGCTTAAATCTTCCTCTGTGGCTTCAGCTTGAAGCGACTTCACACTCTCTATTGTGTTCTCACACATTCCCACATCATTAACCCATCTTGCGGGGCCTGCAACACACATTCTAGTCTTCACATTCTGTGCTGTTTCTTTCGTGGTCTCATCAGCAAACGCATTCCCACGTCCAACATCATCTGTGACTTTCCTGTGCGCACTGCATTTCATGATCGCAACTTGCAATGGTAGGGTCAGTGACTCAAGGAGATCATTCACCAACTTGCCATTCTGAATTTTAGCTCCATGCGACGTCAGGAACCCACGCTCCTTCCACAAACGCCCAAAATTATGAGCCACGCCAAAGGCGTACTGGCTATCTGTGTATATATTTACTCTCATTCCTTCAGACAACACGCATGCTCTCGTGAGGGCGATTAATTCTGCTGCTTGGGCCGAATTATGTGGCACTCGTGCAGTTTCCACGACCGTGTGCAAAGTCGTGATAGCATATGCAGCAGTCGTGTCACCATTAGGGAGCTTGAAACATGAACCATCTACCCATAAAGTGCCATCACACTCAGTCAGGGGAGTATCTTTTAGATCTACTCTCCCTTTCGTCTCTTCTTCCGTTCTGAACAGACAGTCATGTTGCTCAATCTCATCTGAGTCTGCTGGAATTGGCAACAATGTGGCTGGATTCAGCGTATTGCATCTTTTTATGTGTATGTGATTTGCTAACAGTGTAAGTTCATAACCTGATAATCGCGCACTAGTCAAGTGTTGTGTCTTGGTCCTATTTAATAATGTGTCTACAGCGTGTGGAACCATAACAATCAATGTATTGTCCATTACCAAACCAGCAGATTGTCGGATAGACATCGCTGCAGCAGCTGTCGCTCTCAGACAGCTTGGCAATGCCCTTGCTACAGGGTCCAAGGTTGATGAAAAATATGCGCATGGGCGCGGTCTGTCGCCAAAAGGCTGTGTTAACACTGATAACGCACATCCATCTTTCTCGTGAACATACAATGTAAAAGGCTTACTGTAGTCAGGGGTACCCAACACAGGTGCTGAACACAATGCATGACGCAATTCCACAAAACTTTTCTGGCACTCTTCAGACCATGGGATAGGATTCGGTGTGTCTTTGCATGTTAAGGCTAACAAAGGTTTTGCCAATAAAGAAAAACTAGGGATCCAATGCCTACAGTATGAAGTGATGCCCAAGAAAGCACGTACTTCTCTCTGTGTTTTTGGCACACTCAACTGTGCATTGGCTTGAATTCTTTCTGGGGTCAGTTTCCTTCCCTCCTTCGATAAGAGATGACCTAAGTAGGTCACTTCTTGTCGACAATATTGCAGCTTAGAGAGAGACACTTTGTGATGGAAAGCGGATAAATGGCGCAACAGTGACAATGTGGCTTCTTTACAAATCTTTTCAGTATCCGCAGCGATCAGTAAATCGTCCACGTACTGAATCAGGATAGCGCCACTAGGTAAAACGAGTGCATCAAGCTGCGCTTTCAAAGCTTGACTATATATTGATGGACTTTCACAGTAGCCCTGGGGAGCGCGTTTGAAGCGGAAGCTTCGGCCTCCCAGACTAAAACCAAAAATGTCCCTGCTCTCTTCTGCAATTGGGATACTAAAGAAAGCATTCTTTAAATCAATCACTGAAAACCATGCAGCAGAGGCTGGAATCATCGTTAACAAGGCGGTTATATCGGGGACAACCGGAAACTGTGGCACAACAATCTTATTAACCTCTCTAAGATCAATCACAAATCTGTAAACAGGTGGCTGTGAAGGGTCCGTTCGTTTTAAGACAGGTAAAATCGGACTATTGCAAACGTTGCCTCTTGTCTCTTCAATCACACCCTTATTAATCAGGTCGCTGACAATGTCTAACAATGCTTTCTGCCCTTCATTAGAGATCTTGTACTGGGGAATACGTGGCAGTCTGACATTAACCTTTAAAGTCACCACATATGGCGGTATCTCCAAGAGGCCCACATCATTGGGACCAGTAGCCCAAAGGGCATCCGGAAGGGATGACAATTCAGGTGGCATTGTATTTTTAGACAAATACATTGGGGAAATCACTTTCTTGCCTAATGTAAGTTGTACTCCTGAAGGAGAACAATACAGTGTAGCGTGCAATCTTTTCAACAAATCTAATCCCAGCAAATTCTCACCACAACCTGTTGTCAGAATCAGGGGTGCTTTCAGCTCGCAAGGTCCAACAGAAAGTGACATGGGACTAGAAATCGGGTTCCTAACTGGGGCGCCAGAAAAACCTACCGAAACATTTATATCGCCAGACAAAGGTGCGCCAGGGAGTTTTGAATGCATGATTGAACTCTTTGCAGCACCAGTGTCTAGCAGAAAAGGCTCCGTTACATTTGCTGTAGTCACCTCAACATACGGTCCACTCTGATCCACTGGCACTGAAACAACTCCCTCTCTCTGTCTATGGCTGCCCTAGTAATCATTACTTTCTGCATCACCATCCTCTGCATAATAATCATTATTATAATACTGGGCCGTATTACTAGTCGCGTTAGCTTGCTGATCAAAGCTATTGATGGTACTTTGAGGCGGCAGAGGACGCGCGTTCTGAGGAACACTTCCACGCCCTCTGCCTTTAGGAGCTTGCTGACCACCCCTACCTCTTGCGCCATACGCATTACCGTTCCGCTGCATTAATTTAGGGCAACTGTATTTAAAATGACCTTCCTCTTTGCAGTATGAACATTGGTTGGGACCTACAGGGACACGTGGTTGATAATACCCGTTCATTTGCTGGTTGTTCTGAAACTGTTGGGGTTGGTGATAGACACCTTGGGGTTGTCTATAATTATTCTGACCTCCACGTGGCGGATAGGCCTGCTGTAAAAGGACCTTTGTCTTTAGTTCCTTCGTTTTCTTCTCTGTTCTATCTTTCTCGTCCTTATCTCTATTTTCATAATACTGTGCAGTAGCCAGTATTTGCGCTGAAGAAGAAACAGCCCAAGAACTTTCTGAATCTTTTAACTTTTTACACAGGTCAGGAAGTAAATTCTGCACAAACTTATCCACAAATAACCGTTGGCCACCCTCAGTACTCATATCTTGCCCACTGTGATCAATAAACGTTTCTTCAAACCTAGTAAAGAAGTCTGACACTGTCTCATCTTTCTTCTGCTTGCATGCAGATAACTTGTCCCAATTTACGCGCATCGCAGGCATTATTGTCTTCATATACGTGATGATTCTACCAGGCAGTTCAGCTACTAAAGGTTCTGGTTTCGCACCACCAGTTTGTCTAGCATCAGCAGCAACAATGTTAGCCCATGTATCCCCTAGTTCTGCATTGTGATCTACATTACGAATTGATCCCCATAGAGGCTGTGGAACAACATTACCAAACAACATGTCTATGTCGGCCAGATTCATAACGCATGACCCTGCCGTCTGTGACAACTCTTTATAATAACCTGCTGGGTTCTTACGGGGATCAGGCAAGGACTGCTTAAGCGCTAACACCTCAGAGCGCTTCCATGGAACATGCACCCAAACACGCTGGAAATGCGCTGCCACAGTGGGGTTACCACCGGCAGCTGCAACCGCTTCCTTCCATACCGGGGGAACTTCTCTCATAGGGTATTGTCGCGCTTTTACCTTTTTCCCCACAAGGACATCTTGTTCAAACAATGACTGTTGGCAATCATCATTCCTAAAGGACAATACAACCGCAACTGCTTTATCTACTCCGCGGTCCACAATTATACCAGTTCCAAAATCGAACCTCACTCTACACAATTCCTGTGGGTTCGGATTTTTACCACTATCCTCCAATTCTTCACAGAGAATTTCGCACATTTTCTCAAACACATATCTCTGTTTTGGGGCATCCCATTGATGGAAAACGTTGACAACTGATTCCACATCATACAGTGAAGGAAAAACAATCCATCTACGCGCCATGTTATCTATCACCTTTTTCTCATCGGGGTTAGGCAATTGGCTACGCAATTGCTTACGCTGTAAACCAGGAGTCGCACCAGATGACTCAAAGAGAGGAGACATTAATGTAGTAACCACATTAGCTAAGCGCTGTCGCGCTGAAGGAGAAGCTGAGGCGAGAACAGGGGGAAAAACAGAGGGAAGAAAAGAGGATGTAGAGACAGGTACTGGAGTGGTGGAAGGAAGAGTGTCAGGGGAGGCAGCTGCTGTATTAGGCAAAGTCGCAGGAAGTGCGGGGGCAGTTGGAAGCACAACTGGCGGCGCTTGAGAGGGCTGCGCTACATGGATAGGAACCGGCTGCAAAGCAGCTGGCGGTAGCGGCAAGGCTTGCAGTATATTCACTGGAGGTGGCATATTTACAAGCTGGGGAGGCGCCGTGGCATTTTGAGCATACGGGGGTGGCGAACTCAACAAATGTGACATCAGGGGATCTTTCTCCTTTTCTTCTAACTCATTCTGCTTAGAATGTGGTAAAGCTGGGTAACATTTGTCAATCCCTAACTTGCGCTGCCTATGCAATTGCTCACTCATTTGCTCCTCTTCATTGTCTTTAAATTGTACAGCTGCTTGCATTACTGTCATACCTTTCTCTCTCTTATTCTTTTTCGCTAGCTTAATTTCCTTTTGTTCGGCTTCCTTTCGCCATAAGCGGAAAGAGTCAAACATCGCCGGCCGGGCTTTCTTCTTAAACAATTTAATTTCCAAATTATCTAAAATATCGGTATCAAAACTACCATTTTGGGTCCATTTTAAAACACCATCTTTCCTGGTGTAGTGGATCCATACTTCGTTATATGCAATGGGGCCTACGCCATGTTTTACATAGAGCTCATAAGTTGGAGTTCCAACCGGAGGAACCGGACATGATTCCTCTAGCTGGAAATCTTTTCCACAACCCAAACAGAATAATCTACTAAATAGTCCAGAACCAGGCATCTTTGCTCACTAGTCTAGATCCAAACGTCAAAGGATTATCGATTACGATAGTCTCGTGAATACACGAGTCCTCTGGCTTTGGCGTTTGCAAACTCCAAAGTACCAAATTACCAAATCAAACGATCCCGAAGGATACCAAAAACAAAGAGGAGACGCTCCACTTATACTTAACTGAATATTGTTGATCGATGGCGTCACCAGAAGACTCTCTCGATTGTTTCGCTCTCTCAAAACTCGTCAAGGGTCCAAAACAGGTCGATTAATCAGGGCAGCAGTCCTTCGTAGCCGTCGGGACGCGGAGAACCTCGCAGAAAAGACTTTCGGACCACGTCGACATGCAGGGGTCGATGAAGTGGCGGCCTTCCTCCGGAATTTCCACACGAAGCTCCTCACGAACCTCTGGCTTGGACTGGTACCGCTGAAATCGTCCCGAGTTGGGCGCCAAACTGAAGTACTGGGTATTTTAGTCCCAGCGGTGCAGGGGCACACACCCTATGACTTCTGGGTTCACCCTGTTCCAGACCTACAGAAACACAGAGTCTTCTGGGTGAAGTCAAAGATTTGTTTATTGGCTGCAGACCAATGACAGGTATCCTAGAAGTACAACAGCGTGTATGTTCTCAGGAGACTGCTGAAAATCATAGGAACGGGCTTCTCCTTAAGTACAAAATATCATGCTCCAGGCACACATTCCTTGGTTTACGATATGGCCATTACAAGTATACATTACAAACGAAAAAGCAGAGTCATGATGACCATCCCACATTCCAGTTCGGCCAGCCCACAATGATTTACACAGTAAGGTTCAGATCCCACATTTGATGTCAATAGGCCCCCCAATGAACATGAGCATCTCCTGTTTTGGGAAACAAGTCATAAAGCAGGAACAAGCAGGTGTGGAAGAGATTAGCCGGGGGATTGTATAGAATGAAAGGGTTTTATGACGGGTCAAGCCCTGATGCTAATCACAGGTGGACGGAGGAAGGGGAGCTCGTGAGACCGGTTTGACCTGGGGCAGCACAGCAGCTGCCCAGGTCACAGAGAAGTCAGAGGAGAAGCCCATGTACTGTGAGGCCCGTATTTACTCCATTATAGCCTATGTGAGGGCAATGACAAGATGGCCACTGCTTCCAAAATGGAACCCGCGTAGTGAAGCAGAATAACGTGTACACAGTGCATTCATAGCTAGAACGATATACAAAGCACTCGTACATGCCGCATTTACCATTTGCGGTTTGTTAATACCAAGATAGACAGGGGTAAAGCCCTGTCCCCTACGCGGTCCCGAATATTAAAGTACGACACAGTACCTTCCACACAGAAGGACGTGCGTGCATTTTTGGGCCTCACTTCTTTTTGTAGGCAATGGATACTGGGTTTTTCACACATAGTTAAACCGCTGTTGGCACTTTTGACGAAAGACACTCCAATTCCCCTTCCCTGGTCAGACGAGTGTGGAAATGCTTTTCAACAATTACGACAAGCACTTTGTTCAGCACCAGTGTTAGGCACCCCTGATTATACGAAGCCCTTTACATTGTATGTACATGAAAGAGATGGATGTGCGTTATCAGTTTTAGTGCAGATGCACGGCGACAAGCAGTGCCCTTGTGCATATTTCTCGGCAGTACTTGATCCTGTTGCCCGAGCGTTGCCTGGTTGTTTTCGCTCGGTTGCGGCGACAGCTGTGTCAATACGCCAAAGCGAAGGAATTGTGTTATCTCATAAGCTATTGGTGCTGGTCCCCCATGCTGTTGATGCCCTGTTGAATCAGACAGAGACGCAGCACTTAACTAGTGCTCGTCTAACAGGATATGAGCTGACGCTGTTGGCTCCTTATATTACATTGAAGAGATGTGCAACACTAAACCCAGCCACATTGTTGCCATTTCCGGAGACTCAGCCTGAGGCACAAGAAGCACATGATTGCATCTTTGTAACTGAGGAACAGACAAAGGGTCGTATTGATCTCCAGGATACGCCCTTTACAGATGTAGATGGAGAACTGTGGGTGGATGGGTCGTGCCTGAAGGTACCAGATGGTACGACTTCAGCGGCGTATGCAATCACCACGTTACAAACAGTAGTGGAGACAGCACGCATACCACAGAAATTAGCTCAAGCAGCGGAACTGATAGAATTAACACGAGCATGTGAGCTTAGTGCAGGATTGTGTGTGAATGTCTATACAGATAGCCGCTATGCCTTCGGGGTAGCGCACGATTTTGGCCTACTCTGTAAGGAGAGAGGGTTTCTAACGTCACATGGAGCACAGATAATGAACGGAGAGTTAGTTCACAACCTCTTGACTGCATTAACATATCCAAAGAAGCTTGCCATAGTTAAATGCAATGCACATAAAAAAGTGATAGATAAAGTGGGAGAAGGGAATGCTCTGGCAGATCAAGTAGCCCGAGATACTGCGATGCAGCCTGACTCCACTGCAATGTATGTTGTGAAGTCACAGGCAGAAAGATGGCACGATGCTAGGAGAGAAGTGTTAGAGATACAGAGGACAGCTTCCGATAAAGAGCGGGAGCAATGGTCTAATGACGGAGAATTGGACGATGAAGGTTGTTGGAGAAATAAGCAGATGGATAAATGGAAGTTACCCATAGCTTTTGTACAACCTATGGTTCAGATGGCACATGGGCTAGCTCATGTTGGAGCTTCCGCAGTTGTGAAATTGCTCACACAAGTTTGGGAGCATCCAGAGATTGCTAGCACGGCAAAGAGAGTGGTGCAGACTTGCATGATTTGCCTAAAGTACAATCCAGGAAAAGGGACACAAACTCCAGCAGGAGGATTTGCAACACCCACTGCACCTTTTGAAGTTTTGCAAATGGATTATATTCAGCTTGAACGCTGTAATAATCTGAAGTATGTCCTAGTAGTGGTTTGTGCCTTCAGCAAATGGATTGAGGCATACCCTACGAAAGACAATACTGCAATTACTACAGCCAAGGTGTTATTGAAGGAGTTCTTCCCTCGATATGGGGTTTGTAGATTGTTGTGGAGTGATAACGGACCTCATTTTATAGCAGACGTTATCAAGTATGTCCTGAAAGGATTGGGAATCACACAGAAATTCCACGCAGTGTTTCACCCTCAGTCTGCGGGATTGGTTGAGAAGTACAACGGCACTCTGAAGCTCAAGAAAGCGAAAATACAAGCTTCCACTTCTCTGACTTGGCCGGATGCTTTACCTCTGGCATTATTGTCAATCAGATCAGTACCGCATTCTCGAACCGGTCTCACGCCATATGAGATCGTGTTCGGACGTCCGATGAACATTTGGGGCCCACCGAAACCAAAGTCAGTGTATGATGTACCTTGTGTAATGATGAGTGATTATCTGGCACAGTTAACTGATAAGTTGGTCTCTATTCATCAACAGGTTCGAGAAGCGCTCCCTGACCGGTCCACAGGTGAAGGCCACGATCTCCGGCCCGGAGATTTTGTTTTGGTGAAATCGTTTGAGAGAGCGAGCAGTCTAGAGCCGAGGTGGTGCGGTCCCAAGCAGGTCTTGCTTGCCACAAGAACGGCTGTCCGGGTCTCCAACCGCAAAAATTGGATCCACTCTATACACTGTCATAGAGTGCCACCCGGATTGGTGGAGCCTGCTGTATTGACCGACCATCGAGAAATCCTGACTGCGAAGAAAAGCCGTGCTGTGGAACCGGACGACACTGAGGAGCTCTTCCCGGACCAAGCGACCCCTGGAGTAAGAAGATATCACCTCAGACCGAGGAACTGAATTTGTGAGTATCGGAATACGTTGTCAGAGCAGCCCCTGGGTTAATGAAACGGAGACCCAATGAGGCAAGGGGGGGGATCAGCCCTGCATTAGTGTAGCGACACCCGTCTTGGCCCGATGGTGAAGAAATCAACCGCTGCCTAGGGGGTAGAGTTCTGACAACCTTTCTAGTTTCAGGAAGATATTGATATTTGTTTGAAAATGGAGAAGAAGAAAAGATTTTGTGCAATAGGTTTCATTGTTGCTATGGTAATTGCTGCTATAACCACGTGGTTTGTTGAGGATGTAATTCCTGCCCGTGAGTTGCTTGTTGTGTCTACTCCAGTGCCTGAGGAGCACTACTTCTACACCCTTCCGTACCAAGAATTGAAGCATCGCCAGTCCTATCTGAATAATACTTTCATCCAGATGCTGCATCATACCCACGTTGCTACAAATGCTAGAAATTGTTGGATATGTGGTATGATGCCAGCCCATCAGAAGAAAGGGGGAACACCATTTATACCTCTCCCTTTCTCCCATAATGGCTCTTGTAGAGCCTGGTACACTTTGCTTTTTGCCACACGAAAACCTACAGTGGGACGATTACTCTTCAGACTTAACAAAGAGTGTCATCAGGATAAAGAAGGCTACCCACAAGCCAATGGAACAACATGGGAATGGGAAGAATATCGACCAGACAATGAATCGATTCCTTACATCTTTACGAATACTAGAGACACTAATGGAAACGAGGAATTTGTAATTTTAGTGGCACAAGCTCAAGCGGACCTGTGTGTCCAAAGCATTGGTCATATTCCTGTTGGTGTCAGTGATTGCATTGTTGTACTAAATATAGACGGATTAAATAACAGTACATTTCTGGCCTCCCACAATACCTATTTTGTGTGTGGTAATAAAGGTTACTATCGTTTGCCTGCCGGATGGTCTGGGGTATGTTATGTGGCATTTTTATTACCCCCTGTATTCTTAGCACCTGCGTCTTATCATAACAACTTGAAGTTATTAAACAATGTAACTGTAAATAGGTATAAACGCACTCTATCTGTTGATAACGTTGACCAGACGGATACCAGTTTGCAACAGTATATTGATTTTAATCTAGGACTGTTTTTCTTTGTTGGAGCTGCCCTGAATAGTAGGAAGGTTCGACGATTAACGAGGGTTGTAGAGGCTGTGACGAATCAAACTGCTGCTGCTCTCGGGAACATTACGGAAGAATTGCAGATCACCAGAATTGTTACCTTACAGGATCGTCTGGTATTAGACGTTATGTTAGCAGATAGAGGTGGAGCATGTAGAATTATAGGAAGTAGTTGTTGTGTGTTCATCCCTGATCACACACCATCAGTTTATAAAGCTATTAATAAATTGCATAAAATTGCTGCTGACATTCATACAGAAAATGGCACTTGGACCTTTTCTGGATGGTTTTGGACCTTAATTACTACATGGGGATGGAAAGTTCTTACTGGTCTATGTATTATTGTAGCAAGTTTGTTCACATGTTGTATGTGTATTCAATGTGGTCCTATGATATGTTCCCTATGTGTTTCATTCTGTATCCCCACTAAGGAAGCTGTTGCCGATGTCACCTATCAAAAGAGCATAAACAAAGAAATAACTGAGATGATGAGAATCGATATAAATGATGATTATCTCGATTATCCTAGCAGGCCGAATGTCTTCAGCAAATGCTGAAAGGGTCGTCTGTTGTAAATAAAACAGCGATATGATTAAGCATTCACTGAAGACATGTGCTCTTCATGTCTGAATTACGTTTTCTGCTTTATATTGACTAATGTTCAGACTTCATTCTGCTTAGCCATCCGCCATTTTGTATGGTCATGAAACCACGTGCTCTGCACGAGAAGAGTCTTACCTCTTCATTAGTCACTCCCGAGATCTGCCTAGCAACAGTCTACGAATAACTCCTTTGTGCGTTTAGTACATGCTCAGAACTGACCACATCTGTCACTGATTAGGCTTTGCTTAAAATGTGTTTTCGCGGGTCTCAGGAACTGTTAACTCCACCCATGTAGTGATCATGCACTGAACATGTTCATATAAGGCCATAAATCTTGCTTCATGTTGTATCCGCCTACTTATGAGCCCCCCTATTGTGTATAAAAGGGCCCATGTGCACAAGTTCTGTGTGCTACTCTGTACAATACTGTAGAGTGTTGTGTAGGTTGTAGGACCACCTTTGAAGGTTAATAAACGTTGTCTTTGTATTTGCAGTTTCCGTGCCAAATTCCTTCTAGTACTTCATACACAGAAGGGCGAACCCTTTGTACTTGCGGGCCTAGCTGGGGCCTGTATGCATCACTAGTTATGGTGGGGCAGCAATGCGAAGGTCCTGCATCGTCATCAAGGATCCCATCAATGGGGCTTGCGATGCGAAGTCCGGAGTCGAGGATGCGGAACGCAGTCAGGGTGATTCATCAGTTCCAAAGAGCTGCAAGGCTGTGATTTAGGAGTCCGGCATCATCGTTGGAGCTGCAGTTGATGAGTGATGCAAGGACCTGTGCCAAGGATGCATTGTACAGTGGCGGTTCTGATGGGGCTGAGAGGGCGATGTGGATCTTTGTGACAGGTATAATCCCTTCAGCAGCAGCAATGGGCTCTTTCTGCTCAGGTTTGCGCTGCTCAGCAAAGGAGATCCCTTGAATTTGCTGGCTTCACAGAGGCTTGCAGAGCACCTCAAGCCCACTTCAAAGGTCCTTGACTAGTGTGGTATGGCTTGACAGAGTAGACACACAGATAGCAGGATCCAGGTGCAAGTGCATGGCTGTAAGAAGCCTGTGTGTCCCTGAGGCTTCACATCAGATGGCCCGCCAACTAGCACTTGGAGTCACTCTGGGTTCTGGATTGAAGAGATGGGGGTCTATTCTTCTCACTCAGGAAGAGGACAAGAGTACAACTCCTCCCTCCCATCCTGCCAGTGATAGCCCATCCAGGCACACCATAACTCCCCATTGTGTGTGGCTGTCTAGGAGGAATGCACAAAGCCCAACTGTCACCCACATCCAGTCAAGTGACCCAGAGATACGCTGCAAGCAACAGATTGATAAGGCAGGAAAATGCCAACTTACTAAAAGTGGCGTTTTCAAATTTGTAATTTAAAATCCAACTTCACTGTAGGTTAGGATTTTTCATTACAATTCCAAAGTCACCAAACATGATCTGGGTACCTGTTCCCATTGAGAAATTACACTAATACAATGTAGTAAGTTAATTCCAATATTATCCTATGGCAGAAATAGGCCTGCAGTAGCGAAAAAGGACTTTAGGACCAGGACATTTAAGACTCAAAAGTACATGTCCACCTTTAAGATACACTGCAGCCTGCCCTAAGGGCTTTTCACTAAGCCCGGGCGGCGTACTCTGATCCGCCAGCAGAGTTTGTGGAGTTTTACCAACTCCGTGGCCTGTTGGGAATGCGGAGTTGAGGCAAAACTCTGACTCCGTGGCGGAGTGGAGTACGCCCTTAGCCCCTGCGCCACGGCCCCCAAAACAGAAAAGAAAACACTTAGCTGCTCTCTGGCATCTGCGGGCTGCCCTCCGCCTCACCGTGGTGTTTCTTCTCCACGCCGCCTTCTTCGCTGCAAATCCCTACGTTTTACGTCTTACATGTACTGCGCATGCACAGTCCACGCAATACATAAAACGTAAAGGTTTGCGACCGGGAATGAGGAGGAGGATGGCAGAAGGAGGAGACACCACTGCAAGGAGGAGGGTGGCCCGCAGGCGCCATAGAGCAGGTAAGTGGGTTTTTATGTCTTTTTTTAAAAATTGTCGATGGGACTAGGGCAAACCCGAGTGGAGCGGAATCCGCGTACTCCTTCCACACCTGCTTTTTACAACCTACCTTAGGGGTTACATATGCATTAAAAAGGGAGGTTTAGGCCTGTTAAAAGAATTAATTTGCCAGGTCGAATTGGCAGTTTAAAACTGCGCAAAGGCTGCAATGGCAGACCTGAGACATGCTTAAAGTACTACTTTAGTGCATGGCACAATGAGTGCTGCAGGACCACTAGTAGCATTTAATTTACAGGTATTTAAAAGGTAGGACTTTTTTTAAAATGTCCTGATACTAAAAAGTGCCCACAGGATTGGCCCCAATAAAGCACACATGGCCAGAGGGGTGCAGGCATTCCCAAACATCATAAAGGCAAATGCCACATGAAGTTAGGAACACATAGCCAATCAGGACACAGCACACACAGTACAAGCAGCGATCACGCCCCCTCATGCCAGACATCTCGACATATTACCAACTGGGCCACATTGTGTCACACAAGGTAACTGCTCACCTGCAGTAGTTATCAGTGGCCTTATTTACGACTCCACAGGCAAGGCCTGCATGCCTTTACCAAACAAGAGTCACTGAAAGTATTTTTATGATACCCAAAGATCATATAAAACCGCACTCAGATTGATTTTCTTTTGAGTCAGTTCTCAGACCCATTTCTGTAACTGTACTACTGGTGGCAGCGTTTAATTACACCAACTGTTTCTGTTTTGCCAAAAGCATTCTGTCTTTAGTTTTTTTAAGGTAAATTCATATTTGAGTAAAAGTGAGGTCCAATACCATGGTGGGAGGTCCAGAACCCCTTTCTTTTGCCCAAATGTAAAAGTTCCTGGTGTCTAGGGACTTTCCAATCCCTGGGGGCAGATTTGGGGCAACTTTCCCAATTGGGACAGACTCTATTACCCCTTCAGGGATGGGGTATGGCTTGATGCCATGGTAGGGGAGCCCATCCTTTTTCTTATTTTGGTGCCATATTGAAATCCCTGGAATCTAGAGGGCATTCTGCACAACCCAAGGGCAACTTTGGGGTAAACCCCCAATCTCCCCCATCAGTGGGGGTAGGAAGACTACATTGCCCTTTTTGGGGTGAAAGCATGGCCTTGTGCATGGTGGGCCACCCCGAATCATTTGTTTGAAAAAAAAAAAAAAAATCTTATTTGGTGATAGTGGGCTTTCTGCCTCCACACAAACTGGGAAGGCAGACTGGGGGCAGAAAGACTGTGATCCCCTTTTGTGGGTGAAGGCATGGCCATGTGTATGGTGGACTCCCACACCCCTTGTATTTTTGGGGAAAATATCCCAGTGTCTAGCAGGCTTTCTGCCTCCTCGAGGGGCGGCTCGGAGGCAAAATCCCCCATCTGCCCCCATGCAGAGTACAATGTCTTTAAGATCCTGTTTGGGGTGCGTAGAATGGGGCTCCTTCCAACCCCTCCACTCTCCCAGGCAAAGCAGAAAGTGGTTTTCTGGGAGCCAGCCCTCCTAATGGTGTGATGTCATCTTGATCCGAAGAGTCTCCTACTCCAGCCCAGGATGATGTGATAGATGGGGTGCGCTGGACCAATAGACACCAGCTGCTTCTTTTGTACCTGGTGCTAGCATGTGACCACATCCATAGTGCCCAGCAGGGAGCACTGGATATTGAGGCCATGGTTATAGAACTGAGGAGTATAAGAAGAAGTACAAAGTTAATTTTTTACCTTAAATAAAGAGGAATACACATTGCCTGTCTCTAAGAGACACACATTACACAGAAAGGTGAGATAGCGATGCAGCAACATTGGAGAGGCAACTTTAACTCACAAGATACTTCGCTTGGCTTAACCCAGGGGCGAATTTATCTGGATTTGCCCTGAGGTTTTGTTTCAAATCACTAAATCACTTCTGTACATGGGAGAGCAGTACAACACACTGCACCCAGACTAGACAGTAGGGGGCTGCCGCATTGGTAAACATACATGCCCATATTGTTGAGCAGGAACCATTCCTGACGGAGTGTCAGTGCATTTGGCAGAGCTCACACCCTATGCCATGGTCAAGAGGAGGCTTTAATTGAGTGATGGACGTAGATTTGGCTTGGTAACACCCTACATTTACCAGCACCATGCATGACCTGCATATCAGGCTCAACACATTGGTCTGCTCTATTATGTTGCAGGCTGTGGAAACTCTGTTGGAATACATTTGAAAATCATTATCTGACTACAACCCTTTCGTTTTGATCATGCACTGGGCTGGACCAAGCGCAGTCATACCCATGTGGAAACTGCATTAGATGACCAGGTATTCCAGACTCGATATTTGAGGATGTGCAGGAATGTTGTAAAGACAAGAGCAGCACTGTGGTCTCTTTCCTGGTTGAGTGGGACACCTCCAAAACTGTCATATGTGGCCATTGTATTAAAACAATTGCATAGCTCTGGCCTGCAGTATTACAAGATTTTGACCCACAAAAAGTAAACTCAGACCCAAAAAAAGAAAATGCCTGAAATAATTATGAGACAGGAGGAGTTGATGAAAGCAAAGGAGACCCTAGCTCCCCTCATGGAAAGATCAAGATGTTTTGACTGTCGAACAAACAAGACACAGGCGGACAATTAACGTAATAAAACCAGGCTCATTTTGGCTTGGTCTATCGAACTGAGATCCAAGGAGAATCTCCATAACATGTATCCAAATAGGAAACAGAGACATGACATACTCACAGGTGGAAACAAATACAAGAAATAGAATTTGTAGACCTGTTGGCCCTGCTGTCGGCCCTGCTGTTGGCCGATATTTACAACACAGCACCTTAGGAGTGATCACTGCCACCAGGATGAGTGAGGCCCTAATAGCATCATTGCCCAAACTGGGGTTAGATCCGACAGACATGGCATCGTACAGACTCCTGTTGATGCTCAGTCACAATTATAAAATCCAGAGCTAAGAGGCTCCTTCCATTGATGATGAAAAGGAGTCATGCAGACCAGAGCTGGTTCATCCAGTGATGCAATACATCCATGAATATAAATGGTCGAACAAGTCCAGTATTTTCCCACTAGATTCCACAAAATATAGGGAGGTCTATTGTAGTTATATAGCAGATTGAGGTATAGAAGCAAAAAGAGAATTGTGAAAAACTAACTTTCCACAGACAGCAGATTGAGGTATAGAATCAAAAAGAGAGATGCAGAAACTTTACTTTGCCAAGGCATGAAACACAATACTTGCTGTTTACACAGGAGATGGTGCAGACAAAGTTTCATCTGAACTTTAAGCTATGAAGAGTATGCTGGCCATGCAGGGATGGAGATGCAAGAACAATTACCTGTGTTGGTAGGGGATGGGTGTGAAGGCTTAACTCCTTGAGTGCCCATGACGAGATGGTCTCGTCATGGGCCGCGGTTGCGCTGTGCCCATGACGAGACTATCTCGTCATGAGCCCCGCCCGCTAATGAAACGCCCGGCACAGGGCGTGGAAAGGGCGGGGCACTCAAGGGGTTAAAGCCCGAGGAATGTTTGACCCTAAATCCAAAAATGCTCACATGTTGTAACTAGTACACTGACAAAAACGTAATTATCCATTTATGGTTCGCATTTAAAGATGCAGGGGCGCATATTTACAAGGCCTCACTGCCGCTGTAGTGTCACTTTTTTTATGCTCACTTTGCGTGGCTCAACGCCACTTTGTAAATATGGCGCTTTCTGCCACAGCCCTCTGCAGCATAGTGTTACAATGGGTGTTGCTGTGAGCATTCCACCACAACACCCATTGCTTTTTGATACTACCCCGGACTTACAAGGTTAAGGCAGTGCCTAAAACTGATGCCATGGAATATCAGGCATAAGATTGGCGATACGAGGAGAGATGATTAATTTCTCCTCGTTTTTGCTCTTTCTATGTGAGCTGAACTCTGCAGCACACATAGAAGGTGCCAATTGCCGTTATTGACTGCTTATGTGCAGGAAGTTGTACCTTACTGCACATAAGCAATCTTCCCTGCAGCGCAGGCACCCTTGCAACATTGTGTCAGGGTGCCAGTGCTGGTGCTGGGCAGCTTTTCTTTGCGCTAGTGCTAGGGGGAACACAGGGGTGCAGACTATTCTTATGAATACGGAAGACCCCTGCATTTTTAAAATGTCGGAGCGCAGCGCTTCTAAATTTGATGCAGCTTTGTGCTTCGGCATTTTATTGTAAGTATGCCCCTGGTTTCGGTTTACATGGTCTCTGTTAACTACACAGATGATCCTCGTGAAGAGCCAATGGGATGTGTATTAGGAAAATGGTTCAGTACTACATTTACACCTGTATAAAAGCTGAACATGGGTAAAACCAACACACTTGCTGCGGTTATCTGTGAAGAAAAACTATCAAATACTTTTAAGAAAAGCAATATGGTGTGATTAATTGGAATGTGAAATATAGGCCCTCATTACGATGCTGGACATTGTTTCGGGAACAGGACCACCTGACAAGTAGGTGGCGGTCCTGAGATGCAAATTATGAAACGACGTCCAGAAACATGCCTTTTTCATTGAGGCTCATGCTGAGGCCCAGAAAAGGGCTGAAGCACAAGCCTCATTGCAAAAAGACATGTTGGAACCATCCCTGCACCATGTGCCAGTCGCCATGTGGTGCCACGAGGTGCCTGTCAGACAGGGTATGGATGTTTCTTGGGGCATCATGGGTGCCCCCTCAGGCCCCATAGCCGAGGCCCAGGTGGCCTGGCTCGTGCCCCCAAAGTCCCTTTCTGACAGCCTTTCTATGGCGATCAGAATGCCATGGAAAGGCTGTTGGAAAGGGATATCCTAATCCCTACGGCTGGGCCTGAGCAGGCACCGCCACTATTGTAGGGTATTATGCTCAACAGTCAGACGGGATTTACATCACTGCTTGGACCAAATGCTAACAGACCTGTAAAAGCCCAACAGTCAGACGGGCTCCTTGAGCCCATCAGGAGTGTCGGTCAGTCCCTCTGCTCGCTGCCTCCGACCGTCCGCTTAATAATGAGGCGGTCGGACAGCGGCACCAGATGTCGGACGGACCTCCGCTGACAGGCCATCACTGGCGATCTGTCCAACTTTTTAAATGGGCCCTTAATATTTTTGAGAAACTGAATTTTCCAGTTGAACTATTGTTGTTTGCTGACACATTCCAAATGGGGCAGGATAATGAACAGGAGGTGCTTGCTGTCCTCTATTCAATGAGAACCAAATCCTTGATTATGTGATGAGCTCCCTTCACAAATCGACTATAGTGACCTTGGTCTGCCAGCTGCAAGCTCCATGTCAGATAAAAATGCATGCAAGTGAACTTCAACTGAAGCATTGTTGAAGAAAACAACTAAATGAGGATGCAGCTGCTGGGGAAAGCATGTAGTCGGTAAATGCCCAATGAATACCATTGGGCTACAGAGGGGCAAGTATTACTGAATAAGCTCAGTCAGTGTCATATGCAGGCTTGAAGACATATCTGAAACAACATACATATGAACAATTAAAAAACAAAATAGTTGCCTTTGGCACGCATTAGTATTAGATGGTAGTATCGCACAGAGCCCAGGGGCTCTAGGCAGCAAAGAATGTCTGCAAGCAGGGTCTGTTTTTAACCTTCAAGCACGTATTGTGAGATATTTATCTTTGAAAATCAGGCTTTGCATACATGCAGTGTGTGTTTTGGTTATGTACACAGTGATTTTGTGGTTTAGATAGTGTGTGTCCAAGTCCACGAGTCGAATTTGCATTGATGCGGGGACGTCCGGGAGACACGCGCTCCCACGTGGGAGCAGCTGAAGCGAATTCTGTGCAGCAATGTTTGTGTGAGGAGGATAATTACTTGCTTTATTTGTGTGGAAGAGTGTATCTGGCTGGTAGTGTTTAAATAGCCCTTTTGACCTTGAAACAGATTAATTGAAAAGAGCTAGTCAAGGGCATCATAACAACATTTTTCTCAGAACCAAAATTCATGAAGGACTCTCAGTCCTGCAAAACAAGCATTTAAATTGGTGCAGCACATTTGAAACATTTTAACATTGTGAGTGTTGGTTTCAAGAAATCCTCTTTTTTGTTCACAAGTAATGAAGAAGGCAAGACAGAAACATTTCAAAGCATTTACAATTAGAGTTAATGCTCATTTCCTCTTACTTCAGGGTGTACATGTTTGAATTTAGTATGTTCAACGCATTATTTCCCTGAAACACTTGCAAGCCGCTGTATGTTCTTTCCTTAAGAAATGACATTCTGAAAACTGCTGCAAATGATCCTATGCGGAAAACGTTTGCATTAAGTGATGCCAATCTCTTAATTTTTTTCTCGAATTATTTTCATTAGTTTTAACAAGTTTGCACCTATATATATGCATGTAGTACAATATTAGCCTTCGACATGATTGATATACTGAGACACCTTTCAAACGTTGGTGGACTTGTCCTTTTGCAGGGTTATCCCCAAACGTTTTGCTTCTTTCTCCTAGTTTTAGGTTGAGCATTCGATACCTCTTATATATACTTTAGTATATACTTATATGTGTATGTACTTTGTGGGCTCTGGAGTTCAGCCCTAGGACTTGTCAGCTTCCTCTTAGGGACTTTTTTCCCTGTCCGACTGCCTCTATTTAACTGTCTTGATAGAAAACGAAGAGGTGAGGTCAGTAAAATACCAGAATTGCTTTCTGCTTGTTCAACTGCCTCGATTAAACTGTCTTGAAAGAAAACGATCAGTAGAGGTTAGTAAAATACCAGCATTGCTTTCTGCTGAGGGACTTTTATTTTTCATTTTTCTGGCAAATGCCTATCTTTAACTTTCTTGATAGAAAACGACCAGCAGAGGTCAGTAAAATACCAGAATCACTTTAGCATTCTCTAGATTCCAGTCCATAGAAATTGTCTTCCACGAGCACCAGCAGACAATAATATTTTTTTCAAATCTTGTATTTTCAGTGATATGACCACCGAAGGCCCTGATTTTATATTAAAAAACAGAGCTTTGGACTATACCATTTCCCGCTGAAAGGCAATATTTCTCTCCATGTGTTCCCATAGCTGACGTGTCATGCAGTTTGGTGCTTACTTTCCCTCCATGTTTAAGAACTTTAGATGTTTCAGCACCAAGGCTAATGTGCTGCATAGCTAAATGCATATAAGGTCCCAAAGTCGAGACAGATTTCATTGCAAATGCTTGTTTCCTGATCTGTGGTTGTTGGCTATAGTACTCTGGGCACTTTACCACTGCTAATCAGTGCTAAAGTGCATATGCTCTCTATGTAAAGTGTTGTTAAAACTGATTATCCCTGATTGGCATATTTCATTCACTGGTAAGTCCCTAGTAAAGTGCACTGAAGTATGCCAGGGCCTGCAAATCAAATGTTACTTGAGGCCATCGCGCTGCCATTGCGAAGTCGTATTACACGCAGCCCCTCCTGAAGTGCTCCCTGAAGTGCCCCTTGATCCTCGACCTGCCAGTACCGCATATCTGCGTCAGCCGGAGCCCCTACCGAGCCCGGACGTTCCCGCATTCGGTGTTGTCACACCCACAGTCTCGTGGCAGGCCCTTCGGACTCCCCCAATTATCTTAGGCACTTATATACAGGCATGCTAATATAATGTCCTGAAGTTGATCCACACATTGCTCACTTGGATCGAAACGTCGTCGACACCTTAAAACGCCTCATGCACTAAATGTGATGTCATTATTAACTGTGTAGAGACGTTACTTGCGATTTGTTTCTTAAAATTCATACTACTTGTCAAAACAAACCGTAAGCGTTGCCTGAGCCTCGCTTAAATGTTCTCTCTATTTTATGTTTGTATGTTTGTGTAGTAGGATGCAGGATGGTGTCCCATTTTTCAGTATTTGTGTTTGTTTACATCCAAAAAACGTGCTGATAAATTAAATATTGAACCTCTGTTGAGCAATACTGCGTTGATTGGGTCTGTATTCATTTGTTACTTCCTATCCCTACCTCCCTAGGGACCATTGTAGCACAAAATAACTAGTGGGCCTGCAGCACTGATTGTGCCAACCACAAGACTAGCTCGGGAAAGGTAGCTCAGACCTGCCACTGCAGTGTCTGTGTGCAATTGTTAACTGCCATGTCGACTTGGCAAGTGCACCCACTTGCCAGGCCCTAACCTTCCCTTTTTCTACATGTAAGGCACCCCTATGGTAGGCCCAAGGTACCCCCTTCGGCAGGGTGCTGTGTATGTGAAATGTAGGACATGTAGTGGTGTGTGTGACATGTCCTGATAGCGAAATACTGCCAAATTCGTTTTTCAATATTGAAAGGCTATTTTGCCCCATAGAATAGAATGGGAGTTTATTTATAGCGTCTTATAAATATAACTTCCCATTGGGACAAGATGGAGAAATAAAGTTTAGGCTCCCTGAACTCAGAATTTAATAACACATCTTTTTGTAAAGATGGTTTTTAAATTGTGTGTTTGAAAATGCCACTTTTAGAAATTGGGAACTGGTTAAAAGAAATTTCTTTAATAGACAGTATACAACCCTCATGATAACTGTGTGACCCTTTGCCCCATATATAGGCAGGACCTTAGGAATTGAGAATGGTTCGCCTGTTTTTTCCCTGTTAAATATGGACTGGCTACCTATAAAATACTTGCAGGACACTCTTTTTTTGCATTTGGCGTTTATGTCCGAATTCATGTTTTCAAGATTATGTTTTTGTTGTAGTGTTAACTCTTGCGGCAGTTTTTCCTGACGTAGCACCGCAGTGTGAGAAGAATCTCCACACATTGCTGCGATGATGCCAAAATTGATGCAAGTGCCTGTCGCCACTGCAGGAACCAACACATCAAGGGGTCCCGGCGAAGAAAGCGACGCAACGCTGCTCATCGCTGCCGCATCGATTGCCGATGCATCCCGGATTCCAAGCATTGCACTTGTGCGGCAAGTTTTCCCGACGGAGTCACCTCAGAATCGAAGCATCGTTTTCCCCCTACAGACTGGACATGATGCACCGCTATCCTGTGTGCAGCAGAATTGTTGTATCGCATACTCAAGGTCTCAGGAAACAACGAAGCTCTTTGTTTTTCAACGCCTCCCATCGCTGCGGCTGTTTGGCCTTGTCAATTGAGTGACAACAATAGGTACTTTGAGAGAAATTACTCATTCATGGTTTTCTATGGACTCAGTTCCTTAAAACCTTTTTAAAGTAATTTTATTAATACTGGTATGTTGGATTTTTGTCGTTTTGGTCTTGTTGAGTTTAGATAAAGATACTTTACTTTTCCAAACTAGTGTGATGTCCATTTGTGGTGTTATCACTCTATTACTGTGTGTTTTGAATACAAATACTTTACACATTGCCTTTGGGATAAGTCTATCTAAAGTGCCTATTCCCCATACCTTAACTAGAAGCAAACATCCCTATTTGGACTAAGGTACCTACCTCTGTCAACTAGAGACACCCATTTCTAACAAACGTCATCACCTATCTAGTTAAAAAGGTGAAACATCCTTTACAACGAAGGCTAAACAACGAGATGCCTTTACATTGAAGGCTTTACATGATAATAGCCTTTACAGTGACAAAAGTCTTTTGCAACGAAGGGGTATATTTACAAAGGGATAGCACCACCAGAACATCACTTTTAGTGGTGTTCTGGTAATGCCAAGCCCTTCTACATATTTACAAAGCGACATTAAACCACTTTTTGTGGCTTAATGCCACCTTGTAAATAAGCCCCTTTACATGCATCACTTAGCGTGAAAGGGGCATTCAATGGGTGTTGCTGTGGGCGTTTCATTGCAAGATCCATTGCTTTTTGATGCTGCCCCAGATTTACAAGGAGATATAAATCTGAGGCTGTGCCAAAAACTAATGCCATGCAAGAGCAGGCATTAGATTGGCACAATGAGGAGAAACACTTTTATTTCTCCTCATTTTTGCTTTTTCTATGTTTGCTGCATTCTGCAGCACACATAGAAAGAGCAAAACACCATTAATTATTGTTTTTGTGCAGGAGCATATACCTTGCTGCACATAAATCATTAAATAAAGAAGTAACAAATCACCATTATGGAGTGTTTATGTGCAGAAAGGGACACATTCCTGCACATAAACAATAATTCCCTGCAACACAAGCAACCTTGCACTATCGTCCAAAGGTAAGTGCATTGGCGCTAATTGTAGAGCCAGCGCTAGGTAAAACACAGTTGTGCCCTGTATTGTTTTAAATATGGCGCAAGCCCGGGTTTTGGAAATGTCGGTGCGCAGTGCTACCAAATTTGGTGAAACTCTGTGCTCCTACATTTCCATGTACATATGCCTCGGAATGTTTCACAACAAATGTGTCTTTAACACAGATGCCCTTTACCACGAAAATCATGGTAAATGTAAGTATTTTGCAAGTTATTATAAAATACTCAAACACAGATATATATATATGTATATATATATATAAATAAATGTATATATATATATATTTATATATATGTGTATATATATATATATATATATATCAAGGAAAGTCTCCAGCTTTGCATCCGATTACTTCCACCTAGCGGAGTTGGTGCAGACGGGCAGGCGCGGGACCCGCTAAAAAGTGCGTATGACTCATTGACAAAGACCGTGCTGTCGAAACGCGTCCGAGTCATTTAATGCAATCTCCTAAAAAGAAAACCTGTGTGCCACTTCTTTTTCCTGCACCCTGAACAGCGCGAGAAATGCTTTCTGATATATATGTATATATATATATTCACTTAAAAAACCATAGGTTTCACACATGTTATAGTTAGCTTCACTCGTAAAAAACCATTGAAATTCCCCCGTTATAGTTAGTTCAGATAACTATAACTCGCGCGCCCGCAATCCACTGCTCATGACGTCACATATTACATCACTCATGACATGGTCAGTGGCATCACTCATGACATCACTGATGACATCATCCTTGTGATAGAGTGGCGGTCGCGCAAGTTATAGTTATCTGAACTAACTATAACGGGGGAATTTCAATGGTTTTTTACGAGTGAAATGTCCAGCTAACTATAACATGTGTGAAACCTATGATTTTTTAAGTGAATTTGCAAGGTTTTTTAAATGCTAATTCCTAACTATAACGTATGTGAAACCTATGGTTTTTTAAGTGAATTTGTAAGGTTTTTTAAATGCTAAGTTATGTATGTATTATTATATTTTTTATATATTTATTTTACAATAAACTACCTATGTATATAGTTATAGATTGACTGTATCCTGTAATATGGAATTGCTCGTTTAAAATGTTTTTTTTTAAGGCTTTTCACCGTGCGTGCACGGTGCGTGCACGGTGTGCGCACCCCGCGTTTTTTTGAAAAAAAATAAAATGTTTTTTTCATCCTTCTGGGTCCTTCAGGGACCCCCTGACAAAGGCTAGGGGGTCAGGAACTCTCTACCCTGCCCCCTTTTCACGTTCTCCACCTTTCTTTTTCACTGTCACACACAAAACACACAAAATGGCGGCCGACACTTCCTGATTTCGACTGATTCGAATGTTGACTGACATGTAACCACCAATCAGAATTACGCTCGAGCACGTTAGGGTGCGCGCACGGTGCGCGCTTATAGATATTTATGTACTTTTAACTGCAATTTTCTCAGGAACTACTGAACAGATTGACACCATATATGCAAAAGGCACATGCCTGACCTGAGGACTACCTCTAAGCCAAATTTCAAGTAATTCTGTTCAGCCGTTCGGGCTGTACCTTCGACTAAAGGTCCTAAGGGAAAATGCATGGGGAAAATGCGTTTTGGGGCCCCCCTTTTTTCTCAGCCCCCGCTTGACGAATCACCCTGAGACTTTCAGGGTAGGAGCTGAGCGGAGCGCCCCATTAGTTTTGAAAATTTTGCGAGGATTCGTCAACCGGCGCCAAAGTTATTCAAAATAGAATTTTCAGATTTCCTATGGAAACTCGGTCCTAACTATAACTATCTACTGGCGACCGCCAGTAGATAATATATATATATATATATATATATATATATATATATATATATATATATATATATATATATATATATATATATATATATAAAACCTACTGGCGGTCGCCAGTAGGTAGTTATAGTTAGGACCTGTTTTCCATAGGAAATCCGCAACATTCTATTTGCAATAACTTTGGCTCCGGTCGACAAATCTTCTCGAAATTTCCAAAACTTATGGCGAGCTCCAGTCCGCTCCTATCCTGAAAGTCTCGGTGTGATTCGTCAAGTGGGGGCTGAGAAAAAAGGGGGGTCCCAAAACGTGTTTTCCCCATGCAATTTTTCATAGGAATCTTTAGCCGCAGCTACAGCTCGAACTGCTGAACGGAATTACACCAAATTTAGCAAAGAGGTAGCCCTTGGTTCAGACTTGTGCCTTTTTGTTAAATGGTGTAACTCCGTTCAGTAGTTGCTGAGAAAATCAAAAGTAAAATCACTTATATATCTATGGCCGTGGTGGATCCGCGCACCCTGTGCGCACCCTCCCGATCACGAGCTGTATGCTAATTGGCTGTCAACACTCCAAACCAGGAAGTGTTGGCAGCCATCTTGTGCCTCGGTAGAACCGAGGCACAAAAAAGCAGAGAAAAAAATGTGCAAAACACAAAAAGGGGGCAGGGTAGAAACACCCTGACCCCCTAGGCCTGCTTAGGGGGCCCCACAAGGACCCCCAGGGCCAAAAATGTATTTTATTTTTTATTTTTAAATCGGCAAGATCCACGCAGGGAGCGCGGATCCTGCCGAGAAAAAAATAAAAAACTAAGCGCAGGCTCCCACGCTTTGTTGCGAAATAGTCACCGGGGGGCCAAATCCCGGGGGCAAAGTGCTTTATGTAATGGGGGCCCAGAGTGGCCCCAGGGATTGCCACAAATGTGCAGGGCTTTGAAATTAAATCTGTGGGGGGGCTCAAAGGCCCCCCCAAGCCCGGGGGACCGTCACCTCCCGGGGCTTGTGTTTTTAAAAAAAATTAAAACATAAACAACCTGTGTGGAGGAGCTCAAGCCCCCCACACGCCCCGGAGACCGCCACCTCACCCGGGCTCTAAATATTATAATTGGAGGGTCTGTGACGGACCCCCCAGCCCTGGGGACCACCTACTCCCTGGGGCTTTCGTAATGTTGGGTGGGGGCCATGCGGCCCCCCTCCTGGAGCCCTGTCATGGCCCTGGGGACTTCCACCCCCCAGGGCCAGCTCCTGCAGTGTCCCGGGTGCCCACGCCCGGGACACTGTAGTTTGCTATAGAAAACTGCTTTGGTATTTGGGAGAAAGAGCAGGAAACCTGTTCTCTCTTCCAAATACCAAAGACGATTGCTTTTCCACATGGGGAGCTGCATCTTCGCAGCTCCCCATGTGGAAAAGCAATGCCAGCTCCCGCAGGACGCGGGGAGCCGGCGGGACCATGGGGGGATTGGGGACCCCCCCACTGTCCCCAACGGAGAGGGCCAGCCCCAGGGGATGGGGTCCAGGGGCTATTAGTGGCTCGGGAGGGGGGCCACGTGCCCCCCCTCCTCAGAAATTAAAAAAAAAAAATAAGGAAAAAAAAATAAGGCCAGCCCCGGGGGATGGGGTCCCCGGGGCCAATTATGGCCTTGGGAGGGGGGCCACCCGGCCTCCCTCCAAAATTATATAACAAAAATGTTTAAAAAGGGGTCAGGCCCTGGGGGATGGGGTCCCCAGGTCCAAATTATTAGGAAAAGAAGGGGGGGCACACAGCCCCCCTTCTTAAAACAAAAGAAAATAAAAAAGACCGACATCGCGCCGGAAGCCCCGCTCCCTCCTTGGAGCACTCTGAAAACGCGCCCCCTGGCACGTTTGCAGATGGGGAACGAATTCCCCTTGAATACTGGGGGTTCCTGGGTGCCGACTAGCCCACCAGGAACCTCCAGTATGCGCCAGGGGGCTGCATTGCAGACAGGTGTTCTTAGGCCACGCCCCTTTTTACACCTCTCTGCAATGCAGATCTGTGGCGCTTAATGGAGGTAAATGGTGGGCTAGTTGCACCTCAGTGACACTCAGGATTCAAGGGGAGTTAATTCCCCACCTTAAAACATGCCATGGGGCGCGTTTGCATAGTAGTGAAGGGAGGGGGCGGGGCCTGCAACGCAGCTCCGTGGCGCTTATTGGAGGTACCTGGTGGGCTAGTTGGCCCCCAGGTACCCTCAGGATTGAGGAGGAATTAATTCTCCAACTTAAAATGCCCCACAGGGCGTGTTTGCAGACATGTCACCTCAGGCCATGCCCCCTTCCTTCACCATTGTGCAAACGCGCCCCATGGCGAGTTGTAAGTTGGGGAATTAATTCTCTTTCAATACTGAGGGTCCCTGAGGGCCAACTTGACCAACAGGTATCTCCAGTATGCGTCAGGGAGCTGCGTTGCAGACACGTGTTCAGAGGCCACACCCCTTTTTACACCTCTCTGCAACGCAGCTCTGTGGCGCTTACTGGAGGTACCTAGTGGGCTAGTTTGACCATAGGGACCCTTAGGATTAAAGGGGACTTAATCTATCAATTTAGAGCGGCCACAGGGCACGTTTACACAGTGGTGAAGGGAGGGGACGGGGCCTGAGGTGACGTGTGCAAAGAGGTGGTCCAGGCCGTGCCTCTTTTTACACCTCTCTGCAATGGCGCTTGCTGGAGGTACCTAGTGGGGTAATTTGCCCCTAGGAACACTTAGGATTCAAGGGGAATTAATCTCCCAACTTAAAACGGCCACAGGGCGTATTTACACAGTGGGGAAGGGAGGGTATGGGGCCTGAGGTGACGTGTGCAAACACTCCCTATGGTGCGTTTTAAGTTGGGGAAATAATTCCCCTTCAATCCTGAGGGCCCCTGGGGGCTAACTAGCCCACCATGTGCTTCCAGTAAGCGCCACTGTGCTGCGTTGCAGAGAGGTGGTCCAGCCCGTGCCACTTTTTACACCTCTCTGCAACGCAGCTCTGTGGTGCTAACTGGAGATACCTGGTGGGCTAGTTGTACCCAAGGGACACTCAGGATTCAAGGGGTCTTTATCCACCAAATTAAAACGGCCACAGGGCGTGTTTGCACACGTCAGCTAAGCTCCCCATCCCTTCACCAGTGTGCAAACGTGCCCTGTGGTGCGTTTTAAGAGGTAGTTTTAATCCCCCTGCCCTATGATATACTAGGGGCTTACAGAGGAGGTCATGCTAATAACAGGGGTACCCCAACGCATTGTGTTCCCTACTGTATGTAGGTGTTTTAACTGTATTCTAAGTGTCTTTTAGCATAGCACTGGCTCTAGGACTGGTTAGTCAGAGTCAGTTACCACCAGTACCCATCTGAAAAAGTTGAGGGTACAGGATGGTTTTGCAACAAGGCCTCTTTTTGCTCCTCTGTTTTTTCTTTCTGCTTGTCTTCCTTCTTCCTGCACTTTTCTTCGTCTTTGAGGACTTCTGTTGCTTCTTTCTGCATTGCTTTTTCTTCTTTCTGAGTGTTTTTTCTTCTTTCTTCACATGTCCTACCTCTGTAGGCATAGTTAGAAACTAGCATTTAAAACACCTTAGAAATTAGCTGAAAAAAACATAGGTTTCAGGCATGCCAAAGTTAGAAATTAGCATTTAAAAAAACATTGAAATTCACTGAAAAAACATAGGTTTGAGGCACGTTATAGTTAGGAATTAGCATTTAAAAAACCTTAGAAATTCACTGATAAAACCATAGGTTTAAGGGGCGTTATAGTTAGTTGGACATTTCACTCAGACAAAACCATAGAAATTCCCACGTTGTAGTTAGTTCAGCAAACTATAACTTGTGCGCCCGCAATGCACTGCTGATGACGTCACATATTACATCACTCATGACATGGTCAGTGACATCACTCATGACATTACTGATGACATCTCAAATGACATCACTGATGACATCACTGATGACATCATCCTTGTGATAGAGTGGCAGACCTCCTCTCACCCTAATATAACCTTTGATACACATACTCAAAAATAGAAACTAACATTTTCAAAACAATGGACATACCAATGCCACTTACAACACACCTATTTAGTAATTCCAAGATCTACACATACATCCACTCATTCACCAACAGTCCCTATACTGCCACTCATACATGTACTCACTCATAAGTACTCATACACCTATACATCCTGTTACACACCGCCCCTCATCCATAGACTTACTCACAAATATGGTCACACATGCAAACAAAGTATTAAACATCCATTTACTTGCATATACAGTTATACACACACTATCACATTTACTTCTACAGAAACTTACACATACTTACTCTCTTAAACAATCACTTATAGAAACACCTACTTATTTGTACAGGGACTCTTCCAATCTCTAACTCTCACATATACTCACTTAAATATACACCAATACTCACATATACTAGTTTAAAGCATATGTAGTTACTCATAAAGACACTATTGAGACAGTCATTCACTCACTAACACACCCATACACACACTCATCCACCTATTCAGTCCTGCACACATGCTGTCTTCAACACATACAAACAGTGAGTCACTCATTCATGCATCTATGCAATAACTAATACCCCCCACAGAACCATACAGACACTCATACTGATACTCAAAAAAACAACTAATAAGCCATATAGATACTCATGTAGCTACTCAACAACCCATGCAGCCACTGATACACAAAGTGAGAGACTGATACAGATATTTACATATTTAAACATTATTCACTAACCCATGTATTCACTAAGATGCACTTAATCAGTCAGTTATACAATCAATTTTACAAAAACAAATCATCCATTTAGACACTTATATACCCATTTATTCTTCCATCGACCTTGAGATATACACATATAACCCATATTTAATTTTAAGATTAACACACATTCACTGGATGATGACATCAGTGATGTCATTTGAGATGTCATCAGTGATGTCATGAGTGATGTCTCTGACCATGTCATGAGTGATGTAATATGTGACGTCATCAGCAGTGCACTGCGGGCGCGCGAGTTATAGTTAGCTGAACTAACTATAACGTGGGAATGTCTATGGTTTTGTACGAGTGAAATGTCAAACTAACTATAACGCTCCTGAAACCTATGTTTTTTTTAGTGAATATATATATATATATATATATATATATATATATAATATATTCACTGAAAAAACCATAGGTTATAGTTAGTTGGACATTTCTCTCGTACAAAACCATAGAAATTCTCCCATTATAGTTAGTTCAGCTAACTATAACTCGCGCACCCGCAATGCACTGCTGAAGCCGTCACATATTACATTATTCATGACATGGTCAGTGACATCACTGATGGCATCACTGATGACATCTCAAATGACATCACTGATGACATTACTGATTAAAAAAGGGACACCATCCTACGCATCCTGACCAACAGTGCCCAACAGGCCGACGGCACCAACACAGCGAACAACCAACATCCCACCCCACACAAAGCTGCTGGCTTGGCTGCATCTGTTGGCCCCTGGCACACAGTCACACAGCCAGCCACACCCAAGGCACTCACTTCTGACCAGGACAACACCATCAGCCTGTCACCCCAGACCCATATGTCCAACACAATGCGCAGGATCCGCTGGACTCCAAGCAAGGACCATACGCCATAGCTGTATGCACGCACCTGTTGGGGCAATCCACAGCACACATTTCATACCTGTGCCTGTAGGAGAGTAGGTTCTGCTTCACATGGGTACCCCCACTTGTTGCTGGTGTTTCACTGTTTTTCTACCTTAGTCTGGCTGTGGCCCTGCTAATCAGGACCACGGCCTAGCTGCTTCCTCTCTAAAATGGTTTAGATGTACATTAGGTACATATCTAATTGGATTCTGGAGTGCCTTATAAGCCCCTAGTATATGGTATACTATGTACCTAGGGCATAGGTACCTCAGAGGTCAACCAGGGGCTGAAGCATGCATTATGCCACCCCAGGGAAGCACTCCAAAATGGCACCACAGGTCTGCTACTGCAGCCTGGGTAAGGGTATGCTTGCACCCCTTACAGTGGTATAGGCTACCTATATCCACATATATATATATATATACAGACACGTATAAACCTATAAGTCACTCCTATGGCAGCCCTTGACAATCATGAAGGCAGAGTGCTTGGTTTTGTGTGAGAGGGTGCCCAAGCATGAGCTGAGCCCCTCTGCAGCTTTCGGAAATACTTCCTTATGGCTGTTCTGTGATACAGCCATACCATATACTCTTAAGTGCATTTTAACCTCTAGGTAAATGCTAACTTTGGAATGGCTGCATCAAAACATGTTGTGTTTGGTGTCAAACATCTTGGAAAAACATCTTGGAATACTACCCCCCCCCACCCCTTCTAGAGGGAGAGACATGTTCACACTGGTCAAACCCGGTAGGACTTTCCTGAGCCCTGGCATCACAAAATGGATGCCTCTGCCACAGACACGAGGTTTCCTGTCGAAGGGAGGTGTAACCACCTCCCCAGACAGGCAGATGTGTATTGGGGCTGGGCAGGAGCACTCTCTGGTGCTTTGAAGTCCTGCACGGGGGCACATTTGGTGTCCCTGTGCATAGTCCAGTTCAAACCGGTTGCAGGGGCTACCTGCCCCTGCTCTGGCACGAAACTGGACAAAGGAAATGGGTGTAACCACCCCTCTTTCCAAACACACCCATAGGTGGGGCCTTAGAGTTAGTCCATCCCCTAAACTTAGTATAAGTATAGTAATCCAGTCCCTAGGAATTTAGATTACCCTGGACGAAACTCTGCAACATAAATCCTGGACCTTCGACTTTCTATTTCAACTAGAAGATGGAAGAAATCTCCCTTGGGGTCAAGGAGTGACTCCCCTGCTTGGCAGGCACCAAAGAAGCAACTGACCGGTCTGTATCACTGAAGCTCCCGCCGGACGCCGAAGTCTTTGCATCACCAGAGGTGGATTTCCAGACTTCCCCGAGGCTACCCTGAGTCCACAGCAAAGCTGAGGCCCGTGGCTATCGTGGGTGACGTGGAACCGTGACCCCTGGACACTATCTTCCTGGCCTTCCTCGAAGTTGTGCTTTGGGCTCCGAGTAGCCCCAGCCTTGTGCACCTCCTGCACCAAAGATTGCTGGCCTCCACTCCACGAGTGACCCGTGGGCCAGTTTCAAGTGCGACCGCTCAAGGCTCCTTTGCGATCGCTAGCCCGTTGGCTAGTAGGTCCCCACGAGGCAACTCCTCTTCTGCTTGGGCTTTCCTGGTTGCTCCAGATGTGCCCTGACTTAGCCTCGCTGGGTGAGTCCCTCAGACCTTGCTGGTCTGCACCGCAGTCCTTTCTCTGAATTCCAGTGTCTTGCCGTTGCCAAGGCTTGTTGGGTCTAATCTGGTCGCCGACACCGCAGCACTCGACAGACTTTGTGGGACAGCTCGAATCCGGCTTGTGGACTTCGTCGACGCCTCCGGGACCTCGTGGCTGAAGAGTCAAGACACCTGTCAGCTCACCTGAAGCACCCGACATCTGTGGGCATTGGTCCATCCTGCCCTTGGTCACTGGCTAGTGACCCAGACTCTGTCCCCTCTGCTTTCAGGTTCCTTCCATCCCAGATTCAGGCTTGGATCTCTTCGGACACTTCTCCTCTTCACGGCAGAAGCAGTTCTTTGCAGGCTTCCATTCCAATTGACGACGCGACCTTGTGTCTAGTTCAGTCCTTGTTCTTATACCACTTTATTGGTATATGGTTTGGTACGCCCCTAGGGCCCAACAGTGTATTTGTGCTATTACTGATGATTGCTCACTTGTAACTTAAGTACTTCGAACTTCAGTCTTATAAAGAGACTAAAGGGGTGTGTTTTCTTTTAACCTAAATACATATATTTTAAATATATACCTGGTGTGGTTGTCCTTTCATTTGATCATTCAAGAGATTATAGACTGGTAAAACAAGCTGCTTTACATTCCTTCAAGACATAGCCTGAAGGCTGCTCTCCATAGCTACCACTAGGATAGCTTTCAATAAAGGTTGTCTTTAACCTATCACCATAAGGGGTTGTTTGGACTGATACAAGGTGGCCACTAGAACTAGTGGACAGCATATATCAGGCCACCTTCTCACAGTGCCCCCTACCGACACAGCACACAATCACCGCAACAGAAAGCACACGTCTCACAGCAATGTTCAGACAACAACCGAACACCATGGAACCACCACCAATCTAGCCTCCAAATACACAGCCAGTGTGCATGAATCCGTCATCCTCCGACAGCCCATCAGCAACCAGCGTCCAAAGGATGGCACCAAGGGAAATGCACAGCCCCCTGGCAAGTCTAAAAGTAACACCCCACTCACATCAACCCCACAACCATGCAACTCACAACTCCGGCAATGCACACGTCACAAAATCAAAACCAACATGCCAAACAACATGCCCACCCACCAGACACGACAGAAAAACTCACAATGGTAACCTGGGCAAGCCGTGAACATGGGCCATCAACGGCATGGCACCTCCGCCACACACTAGCCCAATGTGGGGAGAGGTTGCAGCCAGGCATGTGTGAAGGAGGCAGGAGAACCATGAATGGGAAATGACACAATGCCAAGAGTGGTGGAGATGTGCTGGACAGACCGCAGTATGCGGAACACACCTATATCCATGGCGACACACACCACTGGTGTATGGAGTGTGGTGAACAGTGGACGCAACCATCTCCACCCGGCCAGTGGGGGAGTTTGCGCAAATGTTGCCTGTCACGTCCCCCCGTAAGCGTGAGCGGAGTGGGATTGCCCGGCGTACGCCGGGCCAGCATAGAGGTGTGAATAAAAAGCACATAGCCCTGGGCGTGGTCCACTTCCAGAAAGCCCAATCTCTCTGCCAGGGTGGCGCCTCTCACCACGCCATGAGGCCAATCTCGTCCTCGTGAGCGGAGTTGCCTGCGATCCTGTGCGCCTGTCAGACCCCGGCACACTGGACCACGAACCCGTCAGGCCCGCCCCTGCACAGCCAGGCCACACTGATCACCTGCGGACACCGGCGTGTGTCAAGGAGGGTCCACCACATGCCGGTGCAAGTTCCAAGCACCCCAAATCCTGGGCAGCGGCCACAGCACCAGACCCCCAATCAGTGAGGCACAGTTCCATATGGGCATCTTGCGACATGTGGTGCCATCAACCCTGTTCACCGCAAGTCCGCGAGACATGGTGCTACCAAACTTGAACTACGCAGGCCGGTGGGGCCATCAAACCTAAGCCAGCAACACTAGGTGAATGACCCGTGCAGACCGCTGCCTCTGGCCTACACTGCGGTCCAGTATGTCACACATGTGGAACTGTGTCCTGGCCAAGATGTGGAGGAGCCAACACCATTGGACACGCCTCCTCACAGGCGGCATCCCCTAATGGCACTGGTGCCACTAACTCTGTGCGCAATGAGTCATGGGCACTATCTCGTTGGACCTTGGTGGCGACTGAGTCCAGAAGCTAGTGGTTTCCTGCATCTTCATCTGGCTGGACCAGACTTGGTGTCTGACATGTGTCTGTCCCATTACTCTCCGCCATAGTGACTGTTTCTGTGTGGTCCTGCCCTCTGCATCTTGCCTTGGGGGCACACCTACCACTCTCCACAGAGACACTTCGCGACAAGCTCCCTGTCATCTATGAGAACCTGCTCTGCACTTGTGACCCTGCCCCAGTGCACCGCAAGTCAGGGGCCCGTGGCGGCAGGCCCATGCAGGACGTAGTGCACCCGGGCCACTAACTCTGTGCAGCACAAATGATGGAGCCTTTTTGGTTGTATGGTTGTGTCCTTTACGATGTACACTGTTGTCAATTTCTGACTGCACCAGGCAGGCCTTGCCGGCTGGTGTGCACATACCCCACACACATCCAACACAGGTGTCATTCGGTAGGTGTGCCTGCTAATAGATGTGGCCGTGCACACGTGTCCATAGCCATTCACACCATCTGAGCAAGTGTGTCCGTGTGTTCATTATGTCAGCTTGATGTGCACGGGCCCTGCAACATCACAGTGTGCTGTCTTCTGCAGACATTGCCATGTCACTTCAGCATTGACAGTGACCTTGGACATGTAGCCCCCCACCTGCCCCCTTGCATGCACTGGCTGTGTGTGCTGGTTCGGCTGGGGGGAGCAGGCCATGGTCCGGACCTGGCCAGGTGCAGGAAGTGCGGTAAGTGTGTCTCTGTATTGGGGTGTTGTCGCCACCAGGGCCACAGTACACAATGTTGCAATATGGCATATTCCAGGAGGGCGGGCCCGCAGGTACGGGGACATGTCGGAGCGCTAGAACGCTCGAGCTCTTGGCACATGCATGCCAGATGTGATGTGTATCAGTATTGCGGATGCATGAGTTTGTTGCCTGTCCTCTTTCGCTGCACGGTCCCGGCCAGCCATGGGCTGGACACCTGTGTCCGCCCTATCCAGACCATTGGCCTATACCCAAGTGGGCGCACACCTTCGAAGGCTGGCGTCGCGGTGTTGTTGGCATGGCTCTGGACATGCACGGACAGGCATTGGAATGGTGTCCCGTCAGAGTGCACGTGATGCAACCGTGCAGCGCACACAAGTGTGGGTGCCTGTGGCAGGGCAGAGCAGATGTGTGGCAACGTGACACACAGTGTGTCAGCTCATGTGCATCATGCTGGGCAAATCATCCATGATTCCCAGGGTCGCAGACGTCCCACCACATCCATGACCGGCCTCTGTACGTCTCCTGTATGCATGCAGCTGATGAAGTTTATGTATGGACGAAAGGTGCTTTTTCTGTACTATCAGGCGGTAGCACATCTGCAGCTCTGAGCAGGAACTAGCATGTGCCCAGCACCCCCTGACAGGTTTGAGGGCATTTGCTTGCGACTCCCACACTACGCACTGCCCGGCATAAGACCGATGTGTACACATCCCACACGCAGTGGTCCTTGGTCGTAGATGGCATGTGTGATATGGCCTACGCACGTACTCCCACCCCACCCAAGGCCTGCACCCGTTGCACACAGACACTGCTTATTGCACCGAGCAGTGCCATTTCACCCTCCAGACTGTCTCAGGGCAGGCCAGTCCCGCTTCAAGCAGAGCCACTGACGCAATGGCAGACCATCCCGGACACATGGTCTATTCCAGTCACGTGGAGCTGCACCGTGCACGTCTGCTGCATGTACTGTGTGCACTGCCTTTTGGCAGTGCTGCGGATCAGTTGCCGTCTGAGTTTCCGCCTTGCGCACGTCACCTGCTTGCAGCCTGTGTTGCATTGTCGCTCATGCATATTTGAGTGGTCCATGGATGTCTGCCTCTCCAACGTAACGGCAGCTAACCTGGATTTCGACGTGTGTTTGCACCCACTGTTGGACCACGACCAGGGGTGTTACCAGGATGACCGCTTATGGCATGCATGGATGTTCGGCATGCATGCTGGAAACTGGACCTGGGAGATTGCACGAATTGTCATGTGCAGTGAGCACATTGAGCCACTACCCGATTGGGCTTTTGTGCACATTGGGTCCAGTGGTTAGAGTCAGCACATCTGTCCTGGTCAGCTGGTGGATTACGTTGAGGACATGTCATATGTGGTGGCCGGCGATCGCTACTTGGAGCTGTTAGCGAACGCTGCTGCACTCACGTTCATGGGCGAGTGACAAGGTACCTGCTGCCACAACTGGATGTGAGTCATTGCACTTGTCGCGACACATGGTTGCATGTTGTGGATGTGGTCACCAGTCCAGAGACGTCAGTGAACATGGCTACATTGGCCAGGACTCATGTTCCAGGCACTGACAACCAACGCGAGTTGGCACTGACTTGTCTTGGTGCGGGACTCCCCCGAGATGGACATGGGCGCTTTCCTACATTCCTCATTCGGACATGCTGCTGCATTGGTCTGCATGTCGTGGAACGTCTCTTGTCTGTACTGACTCGCACTTGTTGATAAAGCTTCCACACTTCCACTTGTCTCCAGATGTGTTGTGTCTTGATTTTCATGCCAATGGCTCCCTGCCATCCGTGCATTGCTACCCCATCAGGACTGTGGGTTTGTACTTGTGCATTATCATGTCCCTGTTTCGTGCTTTTCCAGATGCGTATGGCCTTTTACCGGGCACAGGTGGGTGCACTTGTGTCCTGTGTTTGGTTGTGCGCAAGTTGGTGTTTGTACCACATTGTGTTGGGTGTTGGGGTGCTCTGCTTCCTGTGTGTGTGTGCTGCATTGTGTGTGAGATGTCCCTTCAGCTCTGATTTGGCTCACCCTTCTCCCTTTCAGGCGGTGTCTGTTCAGTGATGTGACATTGCCGGGTTGTGTGACTTGTGCACCTGGTTGGTGTTGTTGCTCGTGGGAATAGTTTGACTGCTGTTGTGCTGTGCTTAGTTGTGCATGTGTGCCATTGTGCCCATCTTCCCCCGTCCCCCAGTCCTTGCTGGTTCCTCTCCCTGTTGCTGTTGTGTCTGTTGTTTGGTGCATTTTGAGGTCCACGAGTCCTGCCACCATCTCCGGACTGATGTGGTGGACCCCATTTCCTCCATGTCATCCATCTCCTGGTGTGGCGCTGGACTCCCACCTCTGGTGTGCATTGCTGCCTTCTTGTTGTTGGGGTGTTTCTGCTTGTTTGTGCCTTTCGCATCATTGCTGGGATTCTGGTTGTATGCCATTGACTTCCTCCGCTCTCAGGATGCATTCATCTTGTCCACGTTGGGCTGCCATGTACGATGTTTTGTTGCCAATGGGTTTGGTGGGGTTGTCTGCTGGCTCGGGTGGCCTCCATTCTGGTTGGCTGTTGTTTTCTTTTTGGTCTGTCTTATTTTTTCAGGCTTTGGTTGTGCTTATTCCCGCCTGCTGTGTGTTTCGCGGTCCTGGCAGTGCTTATCCCTGCTCTCCTCATCGCGGATGGGCTCATTGCAAGTTTTCTGGTGTTGTGGCTTTTGTTTTTATCTCCGTCGGGGTGGTTGTATCGCAGACATTGGTCGCGTAGTCAGAGGACTATCGCATGCTACCTCCGTGTTGTGAATTCCACGTTGACACAGGGTTATTTTCCCGCAATGGGCTGCGATATTGAAAGTTGCGTTACGCTACTCTTGCGGTAGTTATCACACGTTCTTGTGAATATCCCCCTTGATGTCTTCGAACACCAACTTTCACTGAATGCTAAGTCATATGGATTCACCCTGGATACCAACCTCACCCTCAAGGAACACATTGCCAAAAAAACAAATAAGTCCTGGTCCTATCTGCAGAAAGTGAAACTGTTTCTTCCAGAAAGCAACTTTAAAACTTCTGTTCAAGTATCATACCTTGGCCTCTCATACTCCACACTGACATCCTATATTCCACAGCATGTTTCATTCAGGGCCTAAAGAAATCTGATCATGTCAACCCAATCCTAAAGGAACTCCATTAGCTCCCCCTAGCAGCCTGCACATTTTCAAAACCTCACTATCTTGTGTGATTCTCGGCACACCTGCAACCAATATACCGGCAGACTTCAGGTTAAAAAGTGTGAAAAAAGTTAAAAAAACAAGATAGGAGGCTTTTTCCATCCATGCATCTAGGATCTGGAACAACATACCCGTATCCATTAGGACCGCCCTAACAACACTCTAGTTTAGGAGAAATTTGAACACACGCCTCTTTAGAGAACACTTTGTCACAATGCCTTACCAGTGCACAAACAAGCTACCTCCCCTGTCACTCATTGACTTTATGCTTGAAATTATCACTATACAATGCTCCATCGTCTTTTGCTAGTTTCACACTGTACCTTTACCACATACACTCTCCTATTCTGTTTATTTAAGTGCCTGACACCAAGATTTGAACAGGATTTTAATAACTTCAGGGAATGCACTTGGTGTATGGTCTCCATAGATTACATTTAGTACTCTCCAGCAAGATTACATTTGTGGAGTCATTCTTAGCTCCAAAGACCAATTATTGATTGGGATTCTTTGGGCTTCAAATAATATATATAGCTTTATGACTGCAATTACTAGCCCATAGTTGTAGGGTAGCTACATATACTTGTGGTAGGAGATCCTGGAACTCCTCCATCCTATAGAAAGCTCCTGAGGAAGGATCGGATCGTTAAAAAGAAACTATGGGGAACTGTGTATGGATGATTTAGCAAGATGTATATGAGATGGGTAGGAAAATCATCTTAAATTGTGCTTTTCTGAACATTATAGATAATAGGAGCTTTTTCCCCAAACCGATGTCCTTCTGTATGTTTGCTATTAGTGGTGTAATGTTCAATTACCAGCTAATTCACACGACCCATGCCACATACAGTCCCCATGTATATAACTGCACTGTTTTGTACCTTAAGTACACAGTTCACACCAATTAACAAGTCCCCCACACACTAATAGTATTCCCATCTATCAAGGAATGACAAGATCTGATTCTTGGTAGTATAACAACATATCATCAGCATACAATAAGGCTCTATCCTCGCATCCTTCTGATCTCTGGAATCCCTTTTCATATCAGCATGTCTCTTCTGATTAATTCGACAAGAGATTACATCACTAGTGTAAATAGTAAGATGGACAAGTGATAACTCTGCTATGCACCCCTTTCTATTCTGAAATACTCAGGTGCCTGAGGCAATGGCATGTACTCCAACCAAGTATACATTCACTGTAGTGGTGGATGATTGTTGATATACTTTGGATGAATCTTTTGGTTAGTAATTTTGTTTCAATATTTATAAGTGATATAGGTTGGTACAAGGTGCACTCTTCCAGAGACTTCGCAGGTTGAGTATTGCCGAATGGTTGCACCTCTCATGTCACATGGAAGGTGTCCTCTCTGTAAGACCTCCTTGTGCAACACCTTCAGACAGGAGCGGTGAGTTGTTCTTGAGGCATTTCTGGGAAAAGGTACTGCAGCTTGGATCTTCCCCAAAGGCATCAAAGTGACTGGCTCTTGTATTTCTTCAGGTGTAATGCAACATCAATATCTGCTCTGTCAGTTGTTTAGATGCTGATAATTGGTAAGTCTTTCATTATCTAAATCTCTATCCGGGGGAGGGGGGGCTGAATACTGTAAGCGTATTGGCATTTGCTATTGAGAGAGAATCTTACTTTTTCCCTCTAACTGGGCCTTACCTCCTTATTAGGATCCAGGAAATGTGCTGAGGACCTGGCTGTTCATTCACAACTAGCTATTGTTTTGTTATTTAATTACCTGTCATTGGTAGCGCTGAGACGCCTCTGGGCATACAATGCTCTCTACAAACTATAAAATTAAATCAAAATCAAATCTTGTCACTGGATGTATTCTTGCGTCCAGTTCCCAGTTGGCTTGCTAATTCAACAGTTTTCCTGTCTTGACCACATTTTCTTATATGCTCTATTCTCTTGCTGCCCAGGCAATGTTGGAAGTAGTCAAAAGAATCTTTTCAAGGGAGTGGCAAGCAGTGTCCAGTTTAGGCATTGCTTTTCCATGGATATGAGCTTTGAATGCCTTCCATGTGGTGATCTTGGACTGTGTAGCTCATGCATTATTTGTAAAGTATGATTCTATTTATTCTCATATGAAGTCTTTGATTTTATTATCCAAGAGCCACCAAGCCTTTGAATGCCAGATGCCTCTGCAACCTACCTCGGATGATATGTTTGCAGTTCTACTGCAGAATGATCTGATAGGCTTTGAGGAAGGATTTGCACACTTGCCACTCTCTCCAGTGCACCCACAGATAGCAATATATTACTGATCCTGGAGTGTGTGTGATGAGAAACTGAGGAATGTGTATGAGCCCTTTTTCCCAAGTTTCTCGAGAACCAATAAGTCATGGAGGCCAATGCTGGGGCCCATTTGGATAGGGCTGAGATTCTGGGTGTAGTGGGAGTGGATGTTATTTATGTCATATCTGCATTGAACTTTTATCTCGCTACAGTCATTCCTGGTGTGAAATCAGTTGATTGGCCTGTTGTACTTTGTAGGTTGCTCTCTAGTAATGTGGGGTGGTACCTAGAGACTGGAAATTGTGCACTGGCTGCTCTCCAGATGCCCAGATACCATCACCAGATGGCCCGTGGGATTGCTGTATGTTTTGATGATTGACAATGGGAGGAGAATTTGTGGAGTAAGAGGGCCACAAACTTCAACCCTAAAATGAAACCTTCATGGTATACCCGTGTGAACACATGTTGGATCTGGAAACCGGCACTTGGTGTTTCAGTAAATTCATCTCCTGAAGGGAGAAGCATGTTAGTGGAGTGTTTTTTACCAAAGTGCAAGACCCCACCCTTAAGTGAGGCTATTCACATTACATGATAGGATACAGAAAGGTTTATTCCTTACATTTTGCATGGTGGAAGTTGTGTTGATATTGTTGTTGTGTGTACCTACAGGGTATCAACTGCTTTTCTAAACCTAACTGGCTAACACTATAACCCAATCCTGCCCTCCAACCTTCCCCCTCCCGACATTGCTTTTCAGGAAGTATCAGTCATCCATTATACTAATCTCACTGCTGAGCTCTATAGTACTTCAGGGGGTTGTGTGTCTGCTGTTGCAGTGCTGCAACTACTTTGGCCCTCACCGGTCTATTTCCTCTAATGGAGGGATCAATATAAAAGCAGCAACCTAATGTTACTGATAGGTCCTGCTCAAATCCAGAGCTGCTCAGGTGTGTCTCAGGACAGAGTTTACTGCAACCCCATTTAGGGTTTTAGTGTTGAACTTGGGACTACCTGTCGGTGTGGTCACACCTGTGGTAGTCAGCTGCAAGTGTTCTGCAGCTATCATCCTTCGGTCATCTCTGTCGCCCCAACCAATCGTGCTACTCAGTGTCAAACTTCTTGTGTGGCTCCTACCTCTATTGCTTTTCTTTCTCAGTCAGCAGTTGTGAGCAGGCTGTATATTCCTCAACCCAGTTCCAAGTAGACACTGTTGCATTAAAGAGGTGTGCTTCCTCTGAAAGGGTCATTTCAATTTCACCAGGAATATGAGTACATAGTACAGCTGCATGGCTCTCAGTTCCTGTTTAACCAAGATGAATGATGATCGCCTCTGCTGTTGGACTCAACAACTATAGTCTGGAAACAGCATGATTTTGTTAGACTTTATGGTCACATTGCCTTTCTTTCTGGCTGCCTTGAGAATGGCTTCTCCTGTCCTTTCAATTCAACAGTCTTACTATGATTGAGTTCCAACAGAGTGGGAGCTTGGACATAGGGCACATATAGCTACAAAGGAGGTATCCAGGACTCCAGCCACGCTGTGATACATTAGCATGGGTTTGTCCCTTCTTTTCACTCTAGTAATCCCCCATTCTTAACATTGTTCCTTGGTGCACATACTTCTGCTTCTTTTACTCTGTTTTCATCAAGTAGGTTAAAGCACTCATCACATTGCTACAGGAGCACATCAGCAAGAAAAATCTCCAAAGCTACCAATCAGGCTTCAGACAACTCTGTAGCACTGAGACAGCCACACTTCAAGAAGTCAATGGCACTCTCCTCCTCAATGACAGGAATGAGCCATGTGATTTTGGAGCATTATGTTCAAAGTGCCCACATCCTACCTTACCAACCTATCCCACCTCATGCAAACAGATTACACATGATCGGAATGCTCACTGTTTCCTGCTAAGTATCCAACGCCTCCTTCTTTTCTCTCATCATAATTAACCTCTACATGAAACCTCTCAGATCTAGCCCTGTAAACAGCAGCATCAAGATCCTTCAATACATGTCCTCATTGATAAATCCAGACCAAGCATGGTTCATGCCTAAATGAGCTACCTGCCATAACATTAGGTGGGTACACTGGCAGATCAGTTAAACCAACCAGCTGCTTTACTTCTAGCAGATAATGAGAGGGCCTTTGATTCCACCAGCTGGGCTTACTTATTTGCTCTCCTAAAACATCTCAATTTTTGGCCCCAGATTCATCACTTATGTAAAGCTCCTTTAGAATTGCTGAACAGCGCAATATCAGTGTGGACACAGTGGTATACTAGCTGTTCCCCTTAGAAAGGAGCACACAGGAAGGGTGGCCACTGTTTCCCTTGTTATTCGCTAATGCTATAGAACCCTTAGTGGAATGGCTGCAAATTGATGTGCAAATTCTGGGGTTCAAATGGTGTACAGGGATTTTGGATGTAATTGCCCATTATACGAATGATGCAGCAGTCTTTTTAGCGAACCCCAAAATGCCTGGACAGCGAGCACTTCAGATATTCTGTATATTTAGAGAAACGCCTGGTCTAGTAAATTAACTTTAACAAATCAGCCATCTTCCCAGTCACTGCTCAGGCACATGACTTACAATAGGCACTTGATATACTTGCAGCTGTGGCCTCTCGGGGGGTTTAGATATTTAAGAGTATTTGTTACCTACGATACTGCGCTTGCCTGGGCAATGACACCCATCCACTATTAGATAGGCTAGTAGCTGATATCAAAATGTGGTCCTAATGGAACTGTCTCGTATCTTTAAAATAGTGTCACTTTCTCGTCTTCTTTACCAGCTGCAGAATTACCCCTACTCCTTTTGAGGCCAAATTGCTTTGGGGTACCTAGGCAATCATAAAATATCTCAGGTCTATCTTTGCTTGATTTGCAACACACCAGACACATTGTGGTGTTACGTGCCACATCGGAATGAGACCTAGGTGCCTGAGGATTGGGCGGAAGCCACAGAATTGTGCCTCATCCAGTCAAACAACATACTTTGGACTTACATTACACAACACAAACTAAGATGTATGGGAGTGATTGCCTCATCCAAATGCCTAAGGTGCAAGATGCAAATGTGGGATTTTCTGCACACCACCTGGTGGTGCACAAAACTGCACACATTCTGGAAAGGTGTTTTGACCTCCTTGGGTCATGTCCTGGTGCAGCTCACACAACAGACCGAAGCTTATCCTTGTGCATATCACTGATGCTATTGATATTAATCAGTATAAACCGACGCTACTCTGGATAGGCCTTTTCATGGCCACTGGAAGGTAGAGGCCCCACCTTCAATTGCAGAGTGGAAAAAGGGCATGAACGAGTGCATGGTCAGGGAGCAGTAGGTTTATGAAACAGGGGGTGTCCTCAGAAGTATGTTAAAATATGTGGTGTGTGGGTGGAATACAAAGGTATCATTGTTATGAACAGCCTTGATAATGAAATCTGGACATATACGGGAATGGGACTTTAATCTTGACAAGATGTACAAATCCACAAATAATGACTGGGGGGAGGTTGGGCGGTGGAGGGATCAAGAGTACAGCTCTTACATTGAATTGCTTGTGTATTGGTATCTCATATAAAATATAATACAAAGTGTCATAAAAAAATCCTTCAATATGCAGATGAAACCCAACTATACCTATAAATTCTCAACAACATAAAGAAACTCAAATCGTGCCTCAATCTATGCAGTCTGTGATCACCTTTAACTTTCTGAGGCTATAACACGCTTGCATTGAATTCCTCCTGTTTGCCAAGAGCATTAAAAACCCAGATTCAAGTCTGGCTCTCAAACTTAAACCTACTAGGCTACACCGCACAGCTGATAGAAAATGCAAAATCTCTGGGATTCATCCTTGATACAGGGCTCACATTCAAGCAACACAATGAAAGGAAGTTTGGGCCCGATTCACAGAACTAACTTAAGACAAAATCCTAAACTTACTACCATTTTCGTATTCACAGAAGGCACTTACTCATTTTGGTATTCACAGAAGACACTTACTCACTTCGGTATTCACAGAAGTTAGGAGTCCTAACTTTAGGACTCCTAAATGCCTTCTGTGAATACCGAAAGTCTTAAAATTAGGATTTTTCTCAGTTTAGGAGTCCTAAAGTTAGGACTCCTAACTTTACTACTACTAAACTGAGAAAAATCCTAATTTTAAGGCTTTCGGGATTCACAGAAGGCATTTAGGAGCCCTAAAGTTAGGAGTCCTAACTTTACTACTACTAAATTGAGAAAAATCCTAATTTTAAGACTTTTGGTATTCACAGAAGGCATTTAGGAGTCCTAAAGTTAGGAGTCCTAACTATACTACTACTAAACTGAGAAAAATCCTAATTTTAAGACTTTCGGTATTCACAGAAGGCATTTAGGAGTCCTAAAGTTAGGACTCCTAACTTCTGTGAATACCGAAATGAGTAAGTGCCTTCTGTGAATACCAAAATGAGTAAGTGCCTTCTGTGAATGCCAAAATTGTAGTAAGTTTAGCATTTTGTCTTAAGTTAGTTCTGTGAATCGGGCCCTCCGTTTTTAACTCTCCCTCCTGAAGTAAGCAACACCATTTCTCCTGGAGGATATCTTCAGAACAATCATATAAGCCTTTCTACTCTCCCATCTGGATGGAGGCAACGTCCTGATGAGCAGTCTCCCAGGTACCACTCTACAACTACTATAAGGTATCTAACCAGCAGAGGCATGGCTCATCAAGGACTCAGCAACCACATTACACTTATATTAAAATTACTTCACTGACTCCTCATTCCAGCCTCAATCATCTTCAAGATGAGCTGCGTCTTGTATAAAGCTCTCAACAAAAAGACCGTAGCTTACCTGGCAAACCAACTAGCTATGTCTGAGGGACAACATCGGACTGGAGACAAAATATTGCTAGAAGAAATCAACTAGAAGGCCAGCTGTCTCTGCTCATGCTTCCAGGTACTGTAACAGCATCACTATTAGCATCAGAGCAGTACCAATTCTCCTACAATTCAAAAAAAAAGTTTCAGATAGATCTTTTCAAGGAGCACTGCTCCTGGCCTTCCCACAATAATTGTGTCTTCCCAGGGGCGAAGTCCCTTGTGCAGTGCTTTCGAGCTAGGTTCACACTCTACAAATACCAACACATACATGCTCATTCATGAGAGGTGTTATCTAAAACCAACATTAAGAAACCATCTGAATATTCCCCTTCCACCTTCATGTCTAGGGAGACCTGGATCCAGGATGGAAATACAATTGCAATGATTCTCCACTCAAGGTGCAACACGAGATACCCAGCCATGAAATGTCATGTTCTTCTGAGAAGTCTATATTACACCAATTGCATTTCTCAGTGCAGGAGGTTTTGGGGCTGCACAGGCTGGTCACCACAGTGATTGATTTTATGGGAAAGTGAAGAACAAGATCATATTTCTATGGTGGGGTGGGAAAGAACAGGCATGATCACACTCCATTGAGGCGCAGACATCAATTGAACAAAATGTCAGCAGTAGCAGAAATAACATTATGCACTGTTTGACCCCTAATAACAACACAAGTCTGATCCATTGGCTTACTCAAAAAGCACACTCTTGATGGGCTATGGCATGGCCAAAGATTAGAAAATACGGACAGTAATTCGGTCTTATAGAGCCCTGTCACTATAAGACCCCTTCTTTCTTTACTTGTGCTTTCATATTTGCTCCATTCATTCTTTCTTGTATCTTCTCTGGTATTATCTGTGAGTTCCTCTTTTCTTAACTGCTTAATCTTTTTCTGACATCCATTCTCTCTATCATTCTTTTATTCATTCTTTCTTCCTTATACTTTCATCTTTCTTTCCCCCTTTTATCCTTACCTTTAAACCTGTCTTTCTCTCATAGTCATTTGCTCCATTTATCTCTCTCAATTCTACTTTGTGCCTACTAAACAGAGCATGCACTGGCTGTTGCTCGATTGATTGAACCATTGGTTGTCTTCATTGTCACACTCATTTGCTTGATTTTTGTTTATTAGAATGTATTGGCTTTTGAAAAAAACTTGGGTTTTTTAATCAAGGGGGTGACTACCTATCATGATTAATAATCACAATCCTCCTGCAAGTCAGAAAATTAACCTGAGCTCCACCCCTTGTGAGGTATGGCACCGAGTATACAAGCATAACTTATGACAAAGTCTAAAGAATTCAAGCAGTACCACCTCCGTAATCAAATCAAAACACAACACAATAAAAATCCTAAACTGAATTAGACAAATAGATTGCATTTTAATAATAAAAATGACATCTAAATGAAAACAATCCAATAAGGGAACCAGAGATACGCATTTTTAAATAAACATAGGCAAGGGCAATCTGAGACATAAATCTAACTTTACAACTTTTGGTACTCACCCAGGTCATTTACGAGTCATATCTTTACGTCTCCGCACCTGGGCTAGAATCTCTGGCTCGGGCCGAAATCGCCACACCCGCTGCTGGAAAAAGTGTAATCAACGGGCTGAAACTAAAGTTTTACAAAAAGTAACATTAGGAACCCAAGCTAAATGATAGAGGAGGTCATGAAAATCAGTTTGGGCAGGGAAAAGCTTGTGGCCAGACTCTACATAACATCGTAGAAAAGTTTGCTCCTCTGCATCGTGGTACATGTAGTCCACAATTTGCACTTACCTCAATGTTGACTGTAGTGTTGCACCAAAGTTTGGAGTAACAGTACAGTCAACACTGAGGGGAGAAAAAAAAATTGCACATTTGTGCCAGGGCTGGTGGGACAACGCTTTATTTGGCTGATCATTTTTTTCTTTCCATTCTTTATCCTTTTCTATGATCATAAGGCACTGTAATTTAAGCATGTTTGAAGTTACAGTAATAATTATTTTTATGGTATATACTTGTAAACAAATATAAAAAATTACAGCTGCACCAGATTCACAAGGCCAGACCTATTGGTTTTGGCAATGCTTATTTTCATTTCACAACATTGCCTTCATGACCACTGAAAAAGGGGTAAGAAGGCAAGGGCCAGGAATACTAAAGTGTAAGTTTGCCACCACAGGCTATCCCTAATTGGCCTAAATGTTTTCAGGTGGATTCACATTCACCCTCACAGGATGATCATCTGTGGCTGGGAAGAAGCAATCAGAATCAAGTAACCTAGCTGATTTAGCATCATACAGAAGTTTTCATTTAGCACTGAGGGACACAAATTACTTTATGTGTTTAGTACAATTCCCTACTTTTGGGAGTAGAGAATAGAAAGACAAGTGGAATTCATAATGTTGTCTTCTCCACAATAAAGGTATTAGATCTGACTGCAGGAGCAGAACGTAAGATGAAATATAACATTACATGTTGAAGCCACACACAATACTGCAGGGTGGGTATTTAATATTAGTAGAAGAGGTTAAACCCATGCAGTGAGATAAACTATCATGGCACAACCATACCTGTAGGCATATTACAATAGTCCCTTTGGCGCCATAGTGCAAGCCCTTCAACTTCACCACATGAGAGACGGCAGACCAATGCTGGGCGTTGGATTGGTAAAATGGTTTGGAGATCAGGTGGAGCCAAAAGTCCACATGGCCTTTAAAGATTATTAGCAACAGAGCCTGGAAAACCACATTCTTGGAGTCAGTTGTTTTGAAAGCTGGTCACCTTTGGTGGCTCTTTTGATCTCCCCCAGAGGGAACCTTGCTCCTGAGGCGGAAAGCCGGGAGAAAAAGCTTGTGATTTTTTTTTTAAAATTGGAATCTGTATTGTCGTTTTTAACCTACTTGCTCCCTTCCTTCTGGGCATTCCCCCTGATACCAGCTGTGGCAGCTCTTCGTGAAGCGGACCTTAGCGCTGCTGAGGCTTGAGTATACACCCGCCGCCATTCCCCACTGGCCCACAGGACACGCCCACGGGCGCGAGGCCACACCCTTTTTTCCCTATAATAATGTGCATACCTCATACGCGTAGCAGACGAGCGCAGCGGGCGCGCCGTCAGCGCGCCTATGGCGCGCCTAAGGCAAGCCCGTCTGCGCCCGTCTGCGCCCGTCCGCGGCCGACCGGGGCAAGGGGCATATCACTATGCGCGTTTCTTAACATATACAACTGAACAACTGTGCTCCCTCAACAAAGATTGGCCTCTCAACTCTGTAACATTGTCTCACGTCCAAGATCTTGGCATTGCCTCGCCCAAATCTGATACGCTCGTCCCCCCCCCTCTCCCCACTGCCGCCCTCCTTCTGAACACGAGGTCAGCTGTCAAGCACCAGACCGAAATATTTGATCTCTTAGATTCTAACTCTCCAGACCTACTGTTTTTAACTGAAACATGCTACCGGCCTGACTCCTTGCCGAGCGTCCTGGCGGCCCTTCCGCCCCACTACTCTATGCTCTGTGCAGATCGACTGGAGGAGAGAGCGGGTGGCGGGGTAGCCTTGATTGCCCGCAACGGACTTCATTTGGAGCCACTCGCTTCGCCCACAATACCAGCAGCTGATTGCCTCGTAGTACGCTCTACCTCTTTTAAGATCCCAATCACCTGTGTATTAACATACCGGCCACCCCAGCCATCCCCCGGCTTTCTCTCTGCCTTCCACAACTTACTGGCCACCCTAGCAGTCAATAGCGCCTCTGTCCTGGTTCTGGGAGATTTTAATTTCTGGCCCACTGACCCCGCCGAGGATACCATATCCAAAAATTTTACTCAACTGCTTCTCAGTCTCAACTTCACTCAGCACGTTCATGGTCCTACCCACACCCGGGGCCACATCCTCAATCAGATATGGACACTAAACATCCCGACTTCCGCTCCAACTATTTCGCCCTGTCCATGGTCTGACCACTCCGTGCTCGCCTTCTCCCTGGATCTGAGCCATAAAATAACACCTTCCTTCCCCAATAACATCTGGGCAAGGAATTGGAATCGAGTCGACATTCCATCCTTGTGCAACTCGCTAACTGCCACCTGCCCGGATTTATCGGGCTCGACTCCACACCTTCAGACTACCATCCTAGATCGCTGGCTTGCCAAAGCCTGCGACCTAGTGGCCCCTCTGAAGCGGATCACCATCAACCGCACCCACAATGCCAATAAGTGGTTCAGCCCTGGCCTTAAAGCCAAGAAACTGGAGGTACGGCAGGCTGAACGAGCTTGGAGAAGAGCATACTGCCCAACCCGGAGGCTACACTATGTTACTACACTTAGCGAATATAAACAAGCCATCTTGGCAGCCAAGACAGAATATTTTTCGGGGCATATTCTAGCTGCAGAAAGCCAGCCACGCAAGATTTTTGCCACCGTCCACGAGCTGGCATCATCGGACAGAACTCTGCCCAAGATCCCCCCCTCTCAGGCCCTATGCGACTCGCTTAACGAGTTTTTCATCGAAAAAATAGTTTGCATTAAAGCCAACATTCCCTCCCCTTCGCCCACTTTCACCCACCCCCAACCACCTGGTAATAATTTGTCCCTCACCTCTATTCCCGCACTGACTAGAGAAACTCTGTTTCCCCTACTTAGGCATGTCAAGTCGGGCTCTCCAGCTGACATCTGTCCGGCACGCACTCTCCGTCAGATTTTTGCTGAGTGCCCATCCCCTGTCCTCACTCTCCTGAATGATTGTCTCACTCATGGCCTTGTCCCTGCCCCCTTCAAGACTGCCATAATCCTCCCCATATTAAAATAACCCGGAGCGGACCCTGCTTCCCCGGCAAACTACCGCCCTATATCCCTTCTCCCTTATCTGGGAAAGGTAGCTGAGTCCCATGTCACCCAGGCGCTCAGCTCCTTCATAGAGGACAGTAACTACCTTGCACCCTGCCAGGCGGGCTTTCGCCCCCGCCACTCCACTGAGAAGGTGATCATTTCGGTCATGGACCAACTCAGGGAGGGGCTTGATACCAACACCCCCCAGGCCCTTGTCCTCCTGGATCTGTCCGCCGCTTTTGACACGGTGGACCATTCCATCCTCTTGTCCCGTGTCAGGGCGGCGGGCATAGGGGGACAGGTGCTGGCCTGGATAGGCTCCTTCCTGGCAGACCGCACCCAGGCTGTCCATCTGGCCGAATTTTCTGCCCCGCCTCGTAGAGTGCATTGTGGTGTCCCTCAGGGCTCCTCTCTTTCCCCCCATTTATTTAACCTTTACATTTTCCCCCTTATTTTTGCACTGCAACAAATGGAGGTCACAGTCTACAACTATGCCGATGACCTCCAACTTATTTTTAATTTCTCCTCCCCCTCATTGGGTATAACTAGCTTCCAGTCCGTCATGCTGTTTATCCGGGATTGGATGAATGCGAACCATCTCAAACTCAACCCGGATAAAACAGAGTTGGTACTGACTGGCGGCAGTGGTAACCCTTGGTCTCCCTCATTTTGTCCCCCCTCTCTTGGTTTACCTCCCACCCCTTCTCATTCAGTTAAGACCCTTGGTATCACACTCAATTATCATTTGACACTTCATTCCCACATTAGTTCTGTTGTTTCTTCTTGTTTCTTCTCCTTGCGTACCATTAGGAAAGTATCCCGTTTTTTCTCTCTCTCTGCACTCAAATTGATTGTAATGGCCATGGTCTTATCTAAGATCGATTACGGAAACATTATTTACAATGGTGCTCCCGCCTATGCACTTCAACGCCTTCAACTGGTGCAGAACCAGGTAGCTCGCCTGGTACATGGCCTATCCAAATCTCACCACTCCTCTCCCCTCCTCACTGCCCTTCATTGGCTTCCCATCAAACAACGGGCCCTTTTCAAACTTGGTTGCCTTACTTTTCAAGCTCGGGCGGGTACAGCTCCTGCTTTTATCAACTCTGCTATCACCAATTACTGCCCTTCTAGAGACTTACGCTCATCCACTAAATCCCTACTTGTCAAACCCCGTTTCAAGAAACAAAGATCGGAAGGCCAGAAATTCTCGGTCCTCGCGCCCACTTTCTGGAACACCCTCCCGCTCACCATCCGACTCTCCCCCTCCTATATGGAGTTCCGCAAGGCCCTTAAGACCCTATTGTTCCAGCAAGCTTTTAGTCCCTAGCCCCCTAGCCTCCCGGGCCCTTCCCCGCCCAGGAATCCCTCCAATTCAAATTCAAATTCTGTCAGGCAAGATCACAAACAAACCATCAGCCAACTCCATTGAAATTTCACCCTTATTAGACTTTAAAACAGCGATGGGGCGTGGCTACGGAGCCGATGTGGCTGGCAGCATGAGCTGAGAGCTCCGCGCCAACCCCTTCAATTATCCTGTCTGGGGGCCGCTGTTTTCGGCCAAAAAGTCACCTGCTGGCGCGGCACGCACTCCTGGGGGTCCTGGTGTCCCTTGCTGGCTGGAGAGACTTCCTCGCCGAGGACAAATTTGCGGCAGGACCCTGGTCGCTCAAAATGGCGCCAGGTCCGGCCGAACTGAACGGAGCTGCAGGAAGAGAGGCAGAGGCTTGGTGCGGCGGCGGAGCGGGTGATCAGACCGCCGCTGCTGCCTGCTGAGCTTTGGCGACTGTTGGCGAGGTGCAGGACTGGTGCGGCAGAGGCGGTGCCGGGTCGGCGGCGGCCATAGAGAAAAGCGGAGCCTTTCCCCCCTCCCCCCCTTTCTGGCCCTTGCCTCCCAGTGACGTGCAGGGTGCCCGGGAGAGCATCTACGCGAGAGAGGTTGTCATTGTGGGGGCCCCGGTGCACCGCAAGGACTGACTGGGGCTTATTGAAGTGGATTTCCCCCGCCTGAGACTGCATGCTGAGCGGGGCACGGCAGTTTGCGGTCCCTGCGCGGACACCATTTTGGGCATCAATACAGCGGCGCCGAGGATCGGGTGCCTGCCAGGGTAGCCCTCGAGTGTGTTGTTGGCCAGATTGCATGGGGGAAGACCCTTGCGGCCTTGGATTCTGAGTGGCAGAACAGTGCATTGGCGAATCACGCAGGAGCCCACCATCTGGGGATCAGGGCTGGAGGAACTGTCCAGGTCTCTACTGAAGTGGCGGGAGAAGGTGGCGAAGTGGCTGGATTGGACACTTTGAGGCAGAAGGTGGGTTGTCTGGAGCTTGCACTGAATCTGCCTGCCGGCGGTGGTGCGGTGGGAGCGAGTTCTACCATTGGAGGCTTAGAGGGATCAGCATCTGATTGCCGGTCCATGGGGACCCACTCCCAGTGCTGCGCCAGGACAAAGATGGGAGGCTGCTCGCTGCGGGTTCTGGCCAGGGCGCAGGGATTGGGGGTCCTGAACCACTATATACAACCAGGTGAGGTGGCGGACATGTTGGGCACTCTGCACCAGGAGTATTGCACATGCAACATGGATGGTTGCAACCACTGTTCCTACTCGCAGTGTTGAGGGGCGCACCTGAAGGTGGGCCCACTAGGAGGACCAGGTGACTGGTTGGGTACCGCGCTGGATGGAGTTGCGCCTGGCGGAAAGAACCTTGGAGAGTGCCCTGAGAGCACTGGGGGCCGTGGGATGTCGAGCTTCTACTGAGAGGCGGGGGGCAGACGCCACGCAGTGAGGAACCTTGGGCGCTATTACCGGTGGGAGCTGGAAATTGTTGGAGAGCTGGTAGCGAGGCACAGTGGCAACCATGCCTGGGGAACGCTCGACCATGGGGAAGCCGCGGGGCAAGCAGGGGGGTGCGCCTCCAGAGCAGGAAGAGGAGGTGAGGGACGCTCGGAGGACGGAGGTGTTGAAATCACGACCAAAGGGGATGGTGCAGCAGCAAGTAGAAATGATACTCAAGGCCATTGCGCATACTATAAGTGCCCTTCCACAGGACTTAGCGCAGGTGTCAGTAGGGGTGGGCCTTCTCCATGTGGATCATACAAAATTAGCGGACCGAGTGAAGCAAACCGAGGCCACTCTGGATGTACTGGATCCAGCAAACAAGGCGCTTGAGGCACAGATGGTGGACGTGCATCGTCGCTTGCAAACCCTGGAAAAGAGAGCCGAGGATGCTGAAGGGAGGAATAGGAGGAACAACATACGGGTGGTTGGACTGCCTGAAGGAGTGGAAGGGGCCGACATGGTGACGTATTTGGAGGCCTGGTTGAAGTCCGAAGTGGCCCCGAAGGGACTCTCCCCTTTCTTCACCTTGGAAAGAGCACATAGGGTGCCGGCGCATCCGCTGAACCCTGGGAGGCCACCCAGACCTGTGGTGGCACGCTTGCTTCATTACAATGACAGATATCTGCTGTTGAATAGAGCGCGCACCGTAGGCCCGTTCAAGGTGGATAACAGTAATGTGACGCTGTTTCACAACTATAGCTTTGATGTGCAGCGACAGCGGTCCTCCTTCTTGGAGGTCAAGAAAGCACTTCGCACGGAAGGTTTGCAATACTCCTTGATGTTTCCGGCATGATTAAGAGTGGCCCTGGACGGTAAAACCTTTTTCTTCAGCACCCCTGAGGAAGCATGGGATTGGCTGGAGTCCTACAAGGCCGGACGGGGAGAAGCTGGTCGAAGCCGGAAGGCCACCGAAGGGATGCTGTGCCCCCTTCGACCACGGCGTTTGGAGAGATGGCGGCTTCGTTCCCAGAGACCAACAACGTCTCAGACGGAGAAAGACAGAACAGCGGCGCTCAAGGAGGTGACGGAGATATCTCACGAGCAAGATCCAGACTCGAGGGGAGCGACTGACTCTGAGAAGGGGTCAGCTGGGACAGTATTGGAGGAATCGGATTTGGCGATTGTCGCTCTGCCCCATGCCACACCAGGAACTGCAGGCGAGTTGGTTGATGCAGAGCACAGTAAGACATTCTCCAGTTCTGGGCAGCGCTACTGTGTACTGACATTCCTCTTTGGTTTTCTTGATGATGTGGAATGAAGGGTGATGGTGGCGGGGGCGTGGGTGGGGAGTGTAGGGGGGGAGAGCCTTGGGATGAGGGGCCCCCAACTAATTCGGAGAACCGCAGCAAGAGCTGTGGTGTAACAGGGAATGGGGTATGGTGTGAGGCGGTGGTATAATTTTGATTCAGAGGCATCTGGCCCCTGGGCACCCCCCTGTTATTGTAGTTAGAGTTCCCCAGTAGCTACCGAGGAAGTAGTTTAGTGGAGAATTTGGATGGGTGCTGATTTGTTAGGACCTGTTCTGGGAGGGGTAGTTGGGGAAGGTTGTGAGAGTGGTTTGGGGTTATAGGGGTTACCGGTGTGTAAATAGTGAGGATGCAGAGGTACCAGGAAGTGGACGACCACTATGGGGACCCTACTTGATGTTAACTGCCTGACGTGGAATGCACACAATGCGGAAGTGCCACAAGGTGCACGCATATCTGGTATGGAGGGGGGTACATATTGCCTTCCTGCAGGAGACCCACATTGATAGAGCGGAGAGCAGTGCGTTACAGCGAAGGTGGTGGGGACAGGTCTATTGTACAATGTACTCAGCATTTGCTAGGGGTGCTCTGATATGGGTTTGGGCGGGGGTGCCCTTCCAGATGACTCGCCAGTTTGCTGACCCAGAAGGACGGTTTGTAGTGGTGGGGAGGCGACTGAATGGCTTAGATGTAACACTATGTAGTATATACGCCCCTAATGTGGACCAGGTGGCCTTTTTTACCCTCCTGTCAGGGAAGCTGGCGCCCTATTTGACTGGCCCTGTGATACTGGGAGGAGATTTCAACTCCATAGTTGATGTTGATATAGATAGGTCGCATCCCCCATTGCCGGAGGCCCCGGTACATAGAATATCTAAGGCAAGAAATGAATGGCAGGATAGATAGGGATTGGTAGATACCTGTCGAATGCAACATCTTGAGGATCGTGACTATTCTTTCTTCTCGACATTGCATGACCTGCATGTGCGCATGGTTGTTATATTGTGCACGCCTGATGTACATGCAAAGGTGCTCAGCTGTGAGTACTTGGCTAGAACAATATCGGATCACAACCCACTACTTCTAACGATTATGTGGGTTTAGGAGAGGCCTGCAATCCCGATGTGGCGCCTACGACCGGAGACGCTAGAGGATGCTGTTTTCCGTGGGGATATAGAGAAGAGCATTGAGCAATATTTTGCTGAGAATGAGGGAACAGCATCTGGATTAGCGATAGAATGGGATGCTTTTAAGGTGGTGGTGAGGGGAGTGTGTATTGCCAAACAGGCGGGTGTGAGGAAGACGTTGCTTTGGGAGGTGGAAGCGGCAGAAACCCGGTTGCGAGGGGTGGAGAAAGAACGACCTGAGCGCCCGGAAGTGCAGGATGAATTAGTGGGGGCAAGGGAGGTGGTGGTGAATCAAATGGAGAAGCTACGTTGCCATGATTATAGGGCCAATCTGGCACGGGCGCACGCAGAACACGACAAAACAAGTACACTGCTGGCTTAGCTAGCTAATCCGACACCCCGGGGCACACCTATACTGGCGCTGAACTCTCCGCTGGTTCTTCTGGCCCATACCCAAAGGGGATTAACGACCTGTTCCTAGAATATTATGGTGGGTTGTATAGAAGTCACGCGGGGCCCTGATGATGCACTGGAGGAGTTTTTGGCGGGTATACAACTGCCACGGCTAGAGGAGGAACAAGCGGAGCTGCTAGGGCAGGACATCATGCTGGGAGAAGTACGGAGTGCCATTAAGCACATGGCGCGTAATAAGACGCAGGGCTCGGATGGCCTCCCAATTGAATTTTATTTAACCTATATTGACATACTAGCTCCAAAATTGGTGAAGATTTATAAAGAGGGCGGACAGTGGGGAGGCTCCCAACTTCTATGAGGGAGGCTGTCGTTGTCCCACTTCCGAAACCAGTAAGGGATGCAATGAATAGGTCGGCGTACCACCCGTTATCCATGCTGACGTCCGATTATAAGATATTAAGCAGAATTCTGGCGACTCGGCTCTTGCCCCATATGGTGCACTTGGTTCATAGGGTCAGGCGGGTTTTATTCCAACCCGCAACACAGCCGTTAATATACTGCGCATCCTCCGCATATTGGATGCAGATCATGGTGACACTCCCAGTGCCACAGTACTCTCGGTGGATGTAGAAAAGGCCTTTGACAGCCTGGAGTGGCCGTATCTGTACCGCGCTATGCGCACGTTTGGCCTTGGGGAGGCCTTTGTGTGGTGGACGGGACTATTGTATCGGGATGCGACGGCTAGGGTGCGGACAGGGTTGACTGTATCCTTCCCCTGTGCAGTAGGTCGAAGAACGCGACAGGGTTGCCCGCTGTCACCGCTGTTGTTTGCATTGGCTATTGAACCATTGGCTGTAGAGGCTAGGTTGGGGCTCCATTATCAGGGCCGGGCCCTGCGGGCTACGGAACAATATATATCCCTGTATGCTGATGACCTACTAATTTTCTTGGCCAACACGGGGGTGGCACTGGAAGGAGCGACACAACTACTGTGGGTGTTCGGAGAAATGTCAGGACTGGGGGTTAATTGGGAGAAGACTTGTCTCTTCCCGGTGGTTCCAATGGCGGGAGGCCCTGATCGAGTAGCTGGAATTCGGTGGGAACCAACATGTTTGCCCTATCTTGGGACCAAGATTTATCAAGCCCCTGCGGATCTGCTGGAAGGGAACGTGGGAAGGGCCCCTATGTGGGCTGCGAGAGAACCTGACTTTTTGGAGTGCACTGCCACTCTCGGTTGCCGGGAGAGTGGTGCTCCTGAAGATGGTGGCGCTCCCCCCGCCTGGTGTATTACTTTCAGACATTGCCGATTTGGATACCGGGGGCAATCTTTAGGCAGCTTAGGTCAATGGTTAGCGGCTTCTTAAGGGGAAATGGCAGGAAACGGGTGGTATTTTCTACCATGATGAGGCCCAGAGTGGACGGGGGACTTGCAGTACCGGATTTTGAACTTTATTACCTGGCGGCTCAGCTGCAGTGGCTGACACAAGCGGTGGCTCGAGAATTTCGGGGCCCAGAGGGCCAAGAGGGTCGGTGGATCCTACGGCATGTACTTTCTTTTACAGTGTTACAACAACCCTTGCACCTTGGGTCGCTCACTGTTGAAGAACGGACACTAAGACAATGTTGGACTCGGAGCTATCGCAGAGTCAATGTTAGTCTCCCATATGCGCCAGTGATTCCCCTGGGCATGTGCACTGCCCTCCCACACGGGGGGATTGGTCGGCGCTAGCAGACTGGGAAACGGTGGGGCTACAGGTCATGGGGGATTTGTATGAAGATGGGGTGCTACTACCTTTTCAGACGCTACAGGAAAGGTACGATTAGCCACGAGGGGACTATTTGCTGCATGCAGCCCTGGTTGCAGCCATACAGCGCCACTGGAAGGAAGGGCTCTCAGAACCCCAAACTTCTATGACGTGTCAATACGTGGTAATGGCTGCTGGGACATTTAAGGCGATTACATGTCTCTACAGGCGCTTGAGCACGGAAGGCCTGCGCCCATTGACGGAATTAAGAGGAAAATGGGAGGAGGATTTTGGGAACGAAATACTGGAAGCGACGTGGGCTCAACTGATCCGAAAGGCCTGGAAGAGCACACGGAATGCTAGGTTTCAATTAATACAATTCTTTATATTGCATAGGGCTTATTGAACCCCAGCCAGAATCAACCGATACTTCCGGATGGATACCGCCCAGTGCCTGTCCTGCAGCCTAGAGGGGGCAGAGCTACCTCATATGCTGTGGACTTGCGGACAATTGGGAACATATTGGAAGGAAGTGGTCGAACTGCTCTGTGGCGTTGCAGAGCGCCATATAGAAATAGACATGGGAACCTGTATATTACTTTGGTTCCCACACACCCCCAAGACGAAGATCACGAGCAATTCCTGGACCTCGGCTTACTGCTGGCTAAGAGAGAGATTACGGCCCAATGGAAATCACGACGGGGGCCAACGATAGGGATGTGGAAATCGGAGTTACTCAAATGGGCCAAAAGTGAGAGTACAGTTAGATTGCAGCAGGCTTTACGTGCTAATCATCAGAAGGCGCTGGAAGCAGCCAGAGCGTGGGAAGCATTAGTGATAGCACTTCAGATACCTGACACTGGTTCGGAGGTGGACCCTGCTGAGGAGACCCCAGAGGGTTCCCCTTGATTGGAACTGGAGTAGGGGAGGTAGTAGGGGCCTGGTCAAGTGGTGAATGCATGTGCTAACGTGAAACGCATGGTGATGGGCAAGTATGGTCCCCAAAATATTCAGAAACGAGATTTGACACACCTGATTTTCATATTTGATTCTGAGATTGGAAAATTGGGCACACCGGAAGCAGAGGGAGGGAATGGGAGTTTGATTGGGTTAGCCTATTGCTCATGTTCAGACTTGCATTGTTGAAAAGTAGACTTAACAATATGGACAATGTGCTTCTATTGAAATAGATATATGTGCGATTGGACGATTATTGAGAATTGCCTTATATAGTGACTTTAAAGAAGACATGACACATCCTGTGAACTTATGGGAGCACAGACATTGATGGTATGATGTAAGGAATAATGTTATTCATTGCTGCATGATTGCTATGTATGGCTTTATAAAACAATACAAACAGATACAAAAAAAAAATTAGACTTCAAAACAGCAGCATTCCAAACTCTGCCAAGTGTTATGTTATGTTATTTCTATAGCACACTAATCACCCTGGAGGGTATCCAAGCACCTGGACAAAGTGTGTAATAGTGTGGTCTCAAGGTGCTCATATGAAGAGTCAGGTTTTCAGTTTCTTGAGATACTCAGTTAGTGAGGAGGAGGGAATTGTGGTTCCATTTCTTGGGTGTGATTTTGGAGAATGAGTGACCTCCAGTTTTGATTTTGCAGATGCGGGGCATGTGTGCTAGTGAGAATGAGGCAGAGCATAGATGTGTGGTGGGTTGGTGAAACTGTATGCAGCTGTTCATGTATTCTGATTTAGTGTTTTGTAGGGCTTTCTATGTTGCGTGAGAATTTTGAACTGTCTTTGCTTGTGATTGGGTAGTCAGTTAATCTTCCTGAAGTGTGGTGCGGTGTGCGGCATGAGAGGAATAGTATAAGTCTTGTGGCTGTGTTCTGGATGGTCTGTGTAGGAGTTATTTTGTGCCATAGAGAGTGTCACCGTAGTTCAGCCTGCTGGTGATGAATGCTTGTGTGACAGTTTGTCTGGTGTTCGAAGGCAACCCTTTGAAGATCTTTCGCAGTATGGATAGGATGAGGAAGCAAAAGGTGCACACTGCATTCACTTGAGCTGTCATGGTGAGCTTGTCATCTAGGATGATCCCTAGATTTCATGCGTGGTCTATCGGTGTGGGTGTTGGTCATAGCTCTGACGGCCACCAGGTGGAATTACATGGAGAGGTCTTGTTGCTGAAGACCACTACATCCGTTTTGTCAAAGTTGAGCAACAGGCAGTTGGTTCACATCCAGTCTGCTACCATGGCCATGCACCTAGAGAAGTCGATTCTGGTGGTGTTTGTCCCGTCAGAGAGAGGATGAGTTGGGTGTCATTGGAGTAGGTGATGTCTTGTGATCTGATGATGTTGGTGAGCCTTGTCATGAGTATCTTGAAAAGAGTGGGGCTGAGGGGCGATCCCTGTGGGACACCGCATTTCTATTTCTTGACCTCTAATGGGAAGTGTCTAACCCTTTTGGTTCTTCCAGTGAGCGGATCCTTGTATGCCAATTTAATGGAGTTTTCTGATGAGGGCCTCATGGGAAACAGTGTCAGAGGACGTGTAGAGATCAAGCAGGAGGGGGGGGTTGGTGTTCCAGGATGTTTCAAATGTCATCAGTGGCTGTGAGTGCCGTTTTGGTGCTGTGGTTCTTTCTGAATCCTGATGGTGTGTTGTTTAGAAGATAGTGAAGTTTGAGGTGGGTTGTGAGTTACTTGTTAATGGCCTTCTAAATCACTTTGACTGGATAGGAAAGCAGGGAGATGGGTCAGAGGTTGCTCAGTTGATTCTGGTCAACTGTGGGATTCTTGAGAAGGGCATTGATTTCTGAAACTTTTGATTCATCTGGGAAAGTGGCGGACTTGATGGAGGTGTTGATGATGTGGGTCAGGGTGGTGCTGATTGGTGATGTTCCTAGGTTGTAGATGTGGAAGGGGCATGGTGGGTAGGGGATTAGCACTTGGGGTTGTTTAGAATTATTTGTGAATAGTTGGCAAGGCTGTGGATGCTTTAACCCTCCCCAGTAAACATTGTCAGATTCCACGGTCTCAACATAATTTTCTACTCAGACAACAGCCAACTCATCCTCTCACTCACCAATGACTCCACCACCACCAGAACCAACTTCCACAGATGCATGAAAAACTTCGCCGACTGGATGAAGAACACCTGCCTGCAGCTGAACACAGACAAGGCAAAAGTACTGATCTTTGGCAACTGCAGCAACACTTAGAATGATTCCTGGTGACCATCAGACCTAGGACCCTCACTCATTCCCTCCGACCATGCCAGAAACCTTAGAAACATCATTGAAAACAAGCTCACCATGAAATTACAGATCAACGCCGTCTCCTCTGCCGTTTTCCTCACTCTACACATTCTACATAAGATCTTCAAGTGGCTACCCCTACACATGCAACACATCATGACACAGGCCCTCATCAGCAGCCGACCGGGCTACTGCAACGTCCTCTATGTAGGAATCGTCACACAGCTCCTGCAGAAACTGTAGACCATACAGAACACCGCCGCCACACTCATCCTCGGCCTTACCTGATGCATTCACATCACACCCCACCTCGGGCAACTCCACTGGCTTCCCGTACAGAAGAAAGGCCAATTTAAGCTGCTGATCCATGCAAACAAGGCTCTACACAACCAAGGACAAACATAAATTAACCACTGCCTAAACTTCCACCAGTCATCAAGAAGACTATGCTCTGCCTCCCGTTTGACTTAGCACTCTGCCACATCTTCTCTGCAGCATCAGGAAGCACCACCTCAGATGAGACGCAGCGGTCAGGAACCCTTAGCAGCCTGTGTGCATGCTGTTCTCTAGAATAGGTTACACTACCACTGTCGGAGAGATTGTATTCATATGCAGTGGATACCTACTTTACTTTACTGCACTTCAAGAATCTTATTTCTGTCCAACCCTCAGTCAAGTCACTCTGCATTGCTTGCCGAAGCACCCCATATGCTGATGGAGATTCGCCTAAATCCTCTTTCCACGTGAGTCTGAGAACAGATGCCTGCATGGTAGGGAGACATTCAACACTGGGATTTAATTCTGTATGAGGAGTTGGGTTCAGGAACAGAAGGTTGTTTCTCAAACTGGAAAGATCCTGAAGTGATGTTTACTTACCTTCCGAATGCTGCATCTGGAGCTTCAGAAAGCAGTCTGGGTGAATTAAATATTATGGTAGATCATGCATAGATATAGAGGAAGAGGGCCATGGTAGAGAATACTTGTAACCTTGGCATTTTTCAGGGGCAGTTAAGCAAAGCATATGTTTACCCTTGTGCCAACAAAATGTCAGAAAGCAGAGGTTTTTTCAAGGCTCCAATTAGTTAATTTAAAACCTCATAATGTTGAGAGAGCAATTTCCTTGTTTCAGGTAGGAATATCCTGAGGCTGCTTGGCACTTGAGAGAATACTCATCTTCCCCAACCTTTCACAAGGATGAAGGATATTCTTGCACAAAGATTAAGGATATTAGGCTTGGAAAGTGCATGACTGTGGGTGTGCCTACTACCATACTTTCAGTGGTGTTAATTACATAGGCTCTGGCAATTATCAGGCAGATCCAAGCATAAGTGGTTTTGGTGATGTCATTTTGGCTGGGAGACAGTAGGCTAATTTTTTAGTTCAGGTGGGACTAGTCTTCCATCAGTGTATTGGGGAAACACCAGGCAGTAAATCCTTTCATTTGTTTCTCAGTCTTTCTGAAAGTTTAAGGAGAAGAAGTAAACCTTCAGAAAGTTAGATCTATAGATTGTGCTATCAGTTAGGTCATTTCTCCTGCATAGTTTAAACTGGTGCAATCGAGTGACAGGAAAAGGTTATTTACTAAGGATTTGTGTGTGATACAAAGTGACGCAAAACAATGTAAAACAATGTAAAGCATTGCATTGATTAACTCACCACAGCAGGTTAAGCACAGATACAGATGAAGAGTATTTCTTATTTACACACACACCTTTCAAATGTGGTTAGCACGCTTTTTGTGGGTTTATAATCAGGAGTCAGCACTTTATTCATGTCGGGGCAGGGAGGCCAGGAAGCTGGGACTGGCAATTTGGGCACCCTGAGCTAGGCGGAGAGAGAACATTCAGCATCCCGACATTAGCAGGAGGAGATGTAGCGGGGTAGGGACCTAGGCCGGATTATAATCTTTTTTTAACTAAAAATACGCAAACGGGTCTCAGGCCGAGGTGGCTACTGAGATTTCATCATTCCATGTATATGTCTTCCTCTGTATGGTTTTTGTCTGTCTAGTATGTTTTTTTTTTTTAACGGACCCAATGCTTGCATGTTTATGAAATGCTATATAATGTATTGGATATTAATGGCTCTTTTTTGCATGTGCTTTATTTTGTATATCGACATTTTAAATTTGATACGACACGTATTGGTATGAAATGTCAATATTAATGTAATTGGTTACACGGGTATTTAAAAGAATAAAAAATAAAAAATAAAAAGATTGACTCACCATTATAAAAAGATTACGATCTTTTGATATCTGGTGGTGCCCATGTGAACAATATGGTAATAATTGGATAGGTAGAAGGAAAACAAGGGATGGACATTGCTTGTGAGCGGGATGGCCAACTGTGGCAAAGGCAGCTGAGAGGTCCAGCAATATCAGAAGGCAGGGGTTTATATTCGTCGATGGTTAGGAGGGCAATGTCCGCAATGTGTATAGTAGTAGTCTCCATACTGCAGCACAAAGCCGTGGGCACGAGGTGAGGGGCCCTAGCTGGGGCAAGCCAAACTTATTTTTGTCTGGTCCCCCAAAATTAGAGGTCCCATGTTGATCATCTATCATGTTTTTGTTTACATTACATCCTGGGTCATAGTGAATTGTAAGAACACATTCAGATAATCCATGTGAAGGATGCGTTTCCTGTTTACATTTTACACTATCTTTAATCTTGCCTTCCTTAACAGTGTTTGCTTTTTCCAGGAGGTTGTGCTTCTGCAGGTTTTTTTGTTCAGCATATTATTCTTGCATATTGCATACTATGAACAGAGTTGTGTCTAGGTGTGTGAATTCTGATTGAAAGTGGGTGTTTATAATGGGCTGCAAGGAGAGCTCTGGAGTTGAAGCTGTGGATGAGTTTCTCATTGTGCCTGTCAGTGGATCATGGAGGTGTTCAGAACACAAGTTCATCTAATCCTAGGCCTCTCACCAGATCACTCATAGCAATGATCACATGTGCTGATTCTAAGTAGATGAAAGGAAGTACATGCAGGATGGAATAAAAAAGAGCACAGAAGAGGAAAAGGATGAGGGAAGATGGTGTGCACATGGAGAATTTCAGAAATATAAGGGGAGAAAATATATGTGCCGTGAATGCCTAACAGAGGTGCTGAAGAGAAAACTGGTGCGAAGGGAAGAACAGGAGTCATTGAGACACTAATTCCTCTTCCACAGACCTTAGTAATGTTCAACTCACAGCGTCAAATTTTCAGAATTGAAACCTTTTCAATTCTAATTATTCACAACAAAATCATTATTGTTGCTCATTTATCTAACATTGCTAACAAGCACTGGCAAAGCAAACAGGTATGGCTTATGTTAGGTGCATCTATATTACTGTATGATATGTCTAGAAGCAATAACAGAAAGCCCACAGAGAGGCACCAAAATACTGGTTGGGTGTATGCTATGATATGCACTGAAGTTTAGTTTACATGTTCTTTATATTACTGAGGGGACACTCACAGTGCAGACTCTGTGGTATATTCTCAAGAACGTGTGATTACCATTGCAAAAGTTACTTAACGCAACCCTCAACATTGCAGGTCCATCGCTGGAAATTTAAGCCATGTTAACCAGGTATTCAACACGGTGGTACCATGCGATATTCCCCAGATAAAGCATCAACTGACCGCGAAGAATTCAACGCCATGCAGCAAAAATGCGAAACGTGAATGCAAAAAAAGCTGCGATGAGGTAAATTGCAATACAAAAATCTGCGAAAACCAGCTACAGGCCTGCAATTCACACGCGTCAGGCAGGAACAATCACCATAAAAGTAGAAAAAAAACTGACAAACAAATGCCAAACAACAGCCAAGCACAATGGATGTTGCCGGAGCAAGTACGGAGGAGAACCAGAACTCCACAACCCCCTCGGAGGACCTGCCTGGGACCTCAGGGTCAGGGAAGGGCAAGGACAAGAAGAGTAGGAAGAAGCACTTCAGTCCGCAGGAAAACAGGATCCTGATAACGGAGTTGGTTGGACACCATCGACTACTGTTCGTCAGCTCCACTGTGTCATTGGCAACAAAAAATGGACTATGGCTTTCCATCGTGGACAAGGTTAATGCAGTCGGAGTGCTGAAGAGGACAATGGAAGAGGTCAAGAATCGCTGGAATGACGTCAAGCGCAAAACAATGCTGAAACTCGCCAACAACCGGAAGGCAGCAATGCAGACTTGAGGTGGGTGTCCTGCACCACAGGAGGAGCTGGACGACATGGAGGAAATGGTGTCCACAGTCATCAGTGGGGAGACGGTGGCAGGAGTCGGGGACTGGACACTGCTCAACAGGACCGGACACAACAGCACCAGGTTGAGTAACGGCCAGGGACAAACCATGCCTCAGACCCCAACTCCCACCAAGATACCAATGCACCCACGAATGCCACATCCCAGCACTGTATAACCACATAAGTCAAAGGCACACTGCATGAAAGGGATAAGGGGCAGCAAAACAGAGCAGCAGGCCCCCCATGCAGCACACACACATAACATGCAGAGCACATCAACACTGACAACAAAGTGGCACACAGCCCAACACGTCCACAACAGAACACAGGACACAACTGGCGCCCACTGGGTGTAGACACTGGCCAATCACAAGTGGCATTGCAAGGAAATGTGAGTAGACAAGGCACAAGTTCAAACACACATACGTGATGTTGTCGAAATGTCCACTGTCCCGCAGCAAATAGGCAGCCCCTCCAAAACAGTCATGATGTACACAGTCATGCAGTCTGTATGTGAACATGTACCAGCCGACAACACACATGTGAACACATTGTCAAACTACATCTCCCCTTCACATTGCAGAGGGACAGTCAACACCTCCTGCAGAGCAGCCCGAACCTCTCTTCTCTGATGACGAAGAGGACCACCACAGCTTCGACTCCGATGCCCTTCGAGAGTTCATTGACAGTCTCCGCAGCCCACATCCAGGAGCAGGGCAGCCCAACTGCAATGGGGACACCACACCCTCTGCACAGACCACACAGCAGGCAGCACCCACCACCACGGCTGCCTCCCAGGACCCCCACGAACAACACATGGCCTGCCAACGCCGTGTGTTGGGATGCCAGGAGCAGCTGGGTGAACAGGTGCGGGTGGGCTTCGACCGCATGGCAGACAAACTAGACACCAGACGTGGGTGTCTAAGTCCCATCAGGGACCACTCACAGTCCCTAACGGACACCCACAGTCTGCTCCAATGAACCATGGCTGACATTGCCAGAGTCCTGACTCTGAGACAAGAATGATTGTCTAGTCAGAGTGGCTCCAGCGAGCTCACCCGGGAGTTGGGACACATGCAGAGGCTCATGGAGAACATGGAGCGGGCCGATGCGTAAAGAGTGGCTGCCACGGCTGCACACCCTCGAGAGGTAGCTGGTTTCCACAATGAACTCAAAACCCTCCTCATGGCATTGCTGCCACAATGCCTGGCACTGATGCATGCTGCTGCTACCACTACATCCACATCTCTGCCCCCTGAAGTGTCAGTGCCACACATTGCAGCAGACATTCCACCACTGGCCCCTGAGGTGTCACTGCCATACAGTGCTGGAGAAAGGCCAGCACCAACCACACATGAGGCACATGACACAGCAGAGGACGAGGATGCAGATGAAACCGCCTTACTGGTACGGAGAAAATTGTAGCATTCATCTCTGCCACATGTTGGTTTCAGCTTGATTCTGCCCTCTGCATCATCACCTTCCACTCACCTTGGACCTCGCAATAGACTACCATTTTCTGTATGATCGCCAATGACACAGCCATCAGACTACGGACTGAACTCTTCCTCTTTCTTTGGACTTGTCATTCCATGAAGGACTCTGGCTGGCACTCCACGGGCCAACATTTGAAAGTGGGGTTCGCATGGCCCTGTACTGCTCCAGATGCAACACTCCACTGAATGTGTATTAAACATTCCAAATCACACAGATGTGTCGTGTCTATGGTCTTTCAAGTGTGGTAGTATGGACGAATGTAGGGTCAGTGAATTCCTCTTACGTCCATGTGGCTCATGTCGTTGGACTTGGGTCACAGGCTGACACATTGCTGAATGTTATCCGGGTGGCCCAGACGCAACCACAACGACAAACACTTTTGTTACTTCCTTGTTCAGCCCCATACAGAACAACGCCCAGAGCCCCGGGCTCATTGTTCAAACCCTTACGCTGGACTGGCATATGCCAGGCCAGCCCACTCCGCCTACGCTGACAGTGGGGGACAACACTAAATATCCCAGGTCTTCCCTGTAGGAATCTGCTGGTCACAGGTCTAGTTGTCAGCAAGCCACAGCCACTCTCTCATGGCTGGTGTATACCCACACCACACCCATCTAGCACACGTGTCACAGCACATGTGACTCTGCCAATAAAAAGGGCCAGGTGCACGTACTTAACACTATTTCCAACCTCTCTCAGGGTGTATCCGTGTGGTGTGCATGTAGGCATGGGGCCCCAGGGTCCTGCGACATCACATTCCCCAGGCCCGGAGGTGACATGATGGCGTCTGCACCATATGACCCAATCATAGAGGGTCCATGACTTGCAGGGCACAGACTTGGTGGCACCGGATGCACTGCGGATGGCACAGGCACACCGCCATGGGACGGTGCCCTGAGGTAGGGGCACCTTAAGTGCTGAGCGGGTGTTCAGCCTGCAATGATGCCCCGTCCTGGTGATCCAGACTGCTCAGGTTTCGTAATCCCTGCTGGACCGCAGTGTAGGACTGAGCCTGCGGACAGCTTTGGCCTACCACCACATGGCATGGCCTCAAGGGTCACAGAGTTAGTGGCACCTCATGGGCTAAGGGGGCGTGCAGCCTGCGATGAGGTGGGGTGCACTGGTATGTCCTCTGCCATGGCAAAATCAAGACACAGCACCAAAAGTGAGACCTGGTGGCCTGCGCAGCGGGGCTGCATGTTGTGGAGGGTGCCATGTCCGTGGGCCCCGGGCTTTTGGCTTGCAGTGGCACGTGGTGGGCCCTCATTGCTACACGCCAAGGGCAGAAGGTGAGCAGGGATGCCTGGGTGCGCTGGGGCGGGCATGCACGGCTGGGTGGTGGGAGGGGCTGGGGTGCAGCTGCCTGGGTGTGCAGGGGCAGACATGAACTGCTGGGTGGCAGGAGGGGCTGGGGTGCAGCTGCCTGGGTGCGCAGGGGTGTACAGGCGATGATATCGTGTGCACTTGTATGTACTGTGCCATTCATGTATCTGGACTCTATTACAAATGACAAGTCTGTCTCAAATGTGGGACCTGGTGAACTGCACTACATACCGGCACGTGGTTGGAGACACACCGGTGGCAGCAGGTGAGCAGTGTGGCCTGGGTGCGCAGTGTCGGCACTCTCTCTCCCTGTCCCCCTCTTCTTTTCTCTATCTCTCTCTCCCCTCTCTGCCCTTCTATATCTCTCTCCCCCTCTCTGTCCGTCTATCTCTCTCTCCCCCTCTCTGTCCATCTATCTCTCTCTCCCCCTCTCTGTCCGTCTATCTCTCTTTCCCCCTCTCTGTCCCTCTATCTCTCCCTCTCTTTCTCTCTCTCTCCTTCACTCTCTCTCTGTCCCTTTATGTGTGCAGGACACACCATCTCATCATGATTTTTGTTTTGCAGGCTGTGACCTACGGAATGTCCTGAGGGGAGCTGCCATGTGTATCTTCATTTCTGTTCTGTGTTTATTTTAATACATTTCCATCTGTTGCTTTGAAGGTGAATGTGTGATGCTCATTTTTGTGATGACACAGGAATTGCTCCGAACTTCAAGATTACAAAAAAGAAGCACAAGTATTAACAGATAAACTAAAAGAAAAAAACTACCCTACCAAAATCATCGAACAAGCTAAGAAGAGAGCACGAAATACTCCTAGAGAGGCACTCCTCGAAACTCAAGAAAGGCCACAGCCACAACAAATGATCTGTGTCACCACATTCAATTCATCTTCAAATGATTTGAAGAAAATAATTAACAAAAAATGGTCCATACTTACCTCTAAGAAGTTGACGTATGAGAAACCCATGTTTTCCTTTAAAAGAAACCAAAGTCTGAGAGACACCCTTGTCCATATAGACACATATAGACTTAAAGATGACATTCAGATGACATTATGGAATACTCCACCAGTGACTGGACACTATCCTTGTGGGTCATGTGTAGCCTGAAAATTTACTAGACACACCAAGACTCTCGAATTAGGCTTACGCACTCCGTGAGAACAAAGGTCACACACAAATTGTAACTCAGAAGCAGTGATCTACCTCATTAAGTGCCCCTGCGAGTTGTGGGCGTGACCAGCCGCAAAGTCAAGATACAGATAACTGAACATAGAAGCACGATCAGGCGTATGATCACGGCCACTAGACTAACATCGCACTACGTGGAGAAACAGCACAAAGTCACAGATATACGATGGACAATAATTGAGAAAGTCAATGGTACCGGGAACCTGCAGAAGAGACTCCTAGACAGAGAACAGCGCTGGGTGTACCGTTTGAAAACCCATGAGAACGGACTCAATGACGGTATACCTTGGGGCCAATTAAACAGATGCATAGAGCAAAAACTCCTTTCTGGATAGTCATAGAGGCAGTCACGATACAACATGCCTTAGCCATGACCATATTTATTGAAAAACGCTATCTGATATCGATACCAGAATCAAGACGAGTCAGTCACATCACGACCAACATACATATTTTAGGACAGTGAGCCTTCACTACTCAGGCCACTTCACCTTTATGTGCACAATGATTATCCCCATTCCCGGGATAGATTGATATTATGCTTCATTCAACTATGATAATACCAAAGCCTATAGCAGTAGACTGTATCATCATCATAACAATAGGGACATTCAAGTTCACCGTGGCTGAATTACCTCTTAATACAACTACCAACTTCAGGCGTCCTCATAGAATGGACAATATCCCTCAAGTTCCTCCGCTTTGTTGAAATAAGCACCAACACGAACAGTGCACATATTTTATTTTAATTAGGCATCCTACCTTCGTGAGTGCACACGGGAACTAATACCATTCCCAATTTTAGTACCACTCCATGAGCACATCACTCTTTGAACTACTGTGCAAACCTCTAAAAAACTACAACCCCCATCACAATTATTCCAAAATGTCAAGAACGTCTGGACGCTATACGTCACTACCTTCGGACTCCGGGGGCGTGGCACACATAGCCCATGTTCATTGCACTAACACCATTCCTTTCAAATTCATTTATACATCCCGCTATCATGGGTGCACTCGGGGACTATCTCCACGCCACCTAGCACCCATAGAATTCAAGTACTATACCACGAGCACCACGCTCGTTTGAACTACCGTTCAATCCTCAATAAACTACAACCCCCAGTATACTAACACCGATCACGTCGAATGCGTCAGCACGCTGTACGTCATTTCCTCCGAGCCTGGGGGAGTTGGCTCACAGCTCGAATTTACGGCGCTTACACTATACTTAAGCACATTACCGGCGTCTCTGGTTGCTCAAAGCCGAGGACCAGAACCAGAATAGGTAGCATGCTGGGTGACTGCTCTTATTGAAGTAAGTATGATTATAGAGACAGTATGCGTGAGATGTATGTGTGCCTGCCTTATTCGTACTCACTTTTTTCCATTAAGACTAGATACCTATTTGATGATTTTACGCTATATGGTGCAATTGAGATTGATTTCACTTGGTGCACGCTATTTTACAGAGATCAGACGTCACGCTGAAAATGCTAGGATGCGATTAAATTCGCCACTACCACAGAATGCCTGTCACATACAAACCAATATGTTACAGTGATTTGGATCTGAGTGGCACATTGAGGGGAAATTCGTCTAAACAGATGCATGCATTTAATTCAGGCATGCTCACCTTGCGGATTCCACAACACCCCACAGGGGCAGTGAGCATGGCAGCAATTCTGCCTGTGATATTTTACATGGTGTTTGTCCCTGTTTCTCTTTTCAGATGGAGCCTGGCAGTTGACACATACTTTTCTTTAAACTTTCCACGAGGAGCAGCTACTCTGCCCCCACTCTCCTGACAGGATAGGGACTTCCCATCCTAGTAACTACACTCACATAGGGGGGACACTTTTGCCCTGAAGAAAGTCCTGGACCTTTACGGCCACTCCGGACTGAAACATGTAGGCACTAGGGTCTTAGGACCATAACACTCCAACAAAGACCCGTTTTTTAAAATATTTTAATTACCAGGACAGACCCAAGAATAAAGGGAAACCGGGGATCTGCCTGAGGTATTTTATTTAAAACCCCCTTGACTCTTGTATATCAAAACAGCTCCCAACACTGTGGTTGAGCCCACCCTGACTTTTAGGGGTCGGGGTGACCTGATGATGAAGCATGACACCACTAGGGTGTGTGAGGGTAATATAAAGAAAAATAGTTTTTTCCCCACATTCATGGTTGGGTTAGGTACAACCTTTCACTAGAGAGTCCCCTTATTTCCTTTTTTCCCCTCAATTCATTTGGCCCCCATCTTCGGGTACAGCTAGTTCACTAGCACCACCGACCACTGTGTGGTCTATTGGAGTATTTTTTGTGAAATTTGACACATGCATGTCACCAGATGTGATTGTGTGACATCAGGCTGGTTATTTGGTATATGTGGCATGTCTTTGGCCAATGGGGGTGGGTGCTGGGGAGGGGGAGTCCTGGGGGTGGTGGCGGTGGGTGTCTGGCACGCATGTTCACTGGCTCCATGGCATCTGTTGTTTTTCAGGTGTGGCTCTGGGCTGGGCTCCCTTTTCTGTTGCAGGCTGGCATCCAACTTTGCACCAGGTGTTAGTTTTCTGCTGCTAACGCGCCTTATCGCATGTTTCGTGGTCTTTTCACCGATGTGGCTGGTCATTGAGAATGTTGTGGAGTGGTGTTGTCACTGCTTTTTGCTCGGGAATGCCTACACTGCATCTCATTAACGATAGTTGCCGGGGTCATCTGTGGCAATGTTTTTTGCGGTTGCTATCGCAGGTAAACTGGTGCTATGGGCTATTAGCACCCGCTTGTGAATGGGGTGATACATTTATCGTGAGTTTGGCTGCGCTAAAGTGCAGTTAACTCGGCGATAGCTCCTTGTGAATATGGCCCTGTATGCACTAAGCACGTGCATACTGATTGTGGAACCCGAGCTCAAGGCATGACTTGGCAGAACCTACCTACCTGCCAAGATAGGCTACCTGAATGGCTTACCTAGATTCTCACCCTCAGTCCCTGGCTGTCCTGGAGTTTGTTGCCGGGAACTTGACAGCATGGGACATGTTTCCAGACTGAGAAGAGTGGCTCCACCGCTTACACTGATGCAGGTGAATGTTGCTCTTTACACATTCCTTTTTAGGTCTCGCGAGCCAAAGGCTCGAAGAGACATTTTATATGTGGGATTTTCAAAGTGCTACCCACACTTTTGGCTGGCCTAAACCTTGAGTGCACGAGATCACATGCACGTGCACAGCTGCTCCTCTGCTAATTGCATTCCCCCCTCCCTTCTCACCCAGTCCTTTGATGCTCTGCTCGATTACTTTCACTTTGGCCGCTTTGACCCTTGCATTCCCCCCTCCCTTCTCACCCAGCCCTTTGATGCTCTGCTCACATCTCCCTCCTCCTTGGGCGTGAAGGGAGACAGAGACATCCTCCTTAATTGCTGTTTCCCCTCTGAGCCGAGAACACATCGGGTCCTGTGGACACGTTATTGATCAGCTCCAAACTCCGATACATTGGTCTCAAGTGACCATCTGTCAGAGGAAACAAGCAGCAGGCACTTAAATGACCTCTATACATAATTATGCTTTATTATATGCCACATAATTTTACACCACTCAATGCAACACAATTCCACGCCATGCTACACAATTCTATGTCACATAATTCTACTCCACATCACATAATGCCACTCCACATCATGCCACATAATTTGACAAAACACCACATAATTCAACAAAGTGTAACATAATTCCACTCCTCCCTACTCCACATCACACAATTGCACTCCAAGTTACACATCTGCCCTTCATGCCACACAATTGCTCTCCATGCTGCACAATTCCATGTCTCACAATTCGACTTCACACCACAGAATCCCACGCAACCAAGTTCCACGCAACGTAATTCAACTCCACACCACATAATTTCATGCCATATATTACCCCTCCAAGTCACATAATTCGACTCCACCTATTTTCAATCCACTCCATACCACATCATTTCACCCCATGCCACATAATTCCACACCACTCAAGGCCTCGCAGTTCCATGGAACACAATTCCACATCTCATAATTCCACTCATGCCACAAATTTCCACTCACACAATTCCATGCCACATGATTCTACTCCATACCACATAATTCCACTTCTGTGCACAACATATAATTACACATCATGCCACATACTATGCCACATAATTTCACTCCCTACAACATAATTCCACTCTGTGTCACATAATGCCTCTTCCCTTTCGTGCCACATAATTCAGATCAACATATTTCCACTCAACTCAATTCCTTGCCATGCGACACAATTGCACATCACATAAATCCATGCCACATAATTCTACTATATGCCACACACTTTCACTCCACACCACATAATTCCACACCACGTCACATAATTCTACTCCACATCACTTAATCCCACTCCACACAATTGCACTCCATGTCACACAGTGGCACTCCTCACAATTCCATGTCTCAAAATTTCACTCCATGGCACACAATTGCACGCCATACAATTTCACACCACACAATTCCATGCCAAAAAATTCTGCGCCACTTAAAGCCAATCCATGGCATGTAATGCCATGCCACACAATTCAAATCAACATAATTCGGCTCCATGCCACATAATTCCACGGCACGTAATTCCACTCAACACCACACAATTCATTACCATGTCACATAATTCCACTCCATGCTATATGATTTCCACTCCACTCAGTGACACTCCATGTCACCCAATTGCACTCCACATCACACAATTGCATTTCACGCCACACAATTCCACATTGCACAATTCCACACCAGTCAACACAATTACACTCCATGCAACACAATTCTGAACAACACAATTCAACTCCATGCCACCTAAATGCACTCCACCCTCATATTTCCAATCCAAGCCACATAATTCCACTCCATGTCGCATAATTCCAATCCTCTCAATGCCGCACAATACCATGCCAAACAATTCCATGCAACACAATTCTTCTCCACATAATTTCACGCCACCTAATTCTACTCTACACCACATAATTCCACTAGTCAACACCCAACAATTCCATGCCACAAAATTCAACTCCATCCCACATAATCTCACTCCATGCAACATCACGACTCAACATCATGCTACATAATTCCACTCCATGAGACATAATTCCACTCCATACCACATAATTCCACATTGTACCACACTGTACCACCTAAATGTAATCTCCCCAAACCAACATAATTTCACACCACACAATTCCACACCAGACAATTCCATGCCAGACCATTCCATGTCACATCTCATAATTCTACTCCACGGAGCATAATTTCACTCCTTGCCACCTAATTCTATGCCACACCACTTGATTTCACACCATGTCACATAATTCCACTTCACGGCACTGAATTCCTCTCCACACAATTGCACACCACGTCACATAATTGTAGTTCACACCACACAGTAACATGTCTATCTCAGTGAATGCAAAATAATTCCACTCCACATAATTCCATGCCACATAAAGTGCTCTCCACTTCTCATAAATCCACACCACATAATTCCATTCCTTGGCACACAATTGCATGCCACATAATTCCATACCACACCCCATAATTCCACACCACATCACATAATTCCACTCCACCCCCATACTTCCTCTCCGCAGAATTGCACTCCACGCCACACAATTCCATGTCTCACAATTTCCCTCAACACCCCACAATTCTAGGCCACACCACACAAATCCACACCAATTAATTCCATGCCATACCACATAATTACACTCCATGGAGCGTAATTCCATGCCACATAATTCCACTCCACTATTAATGAATCCACTCAATAACATAATTCCACTTAGCGGCACATAATTCAAGTCCACCACATAATTTCATTCCATGCCACACATTTCCACTCCATTCCATGACACATACTTCCATTCCTCTCAACACAATTCCATGCCACACAATTCCATGCCACACAATTCCACGCCACACAATTCCACACCACACCATATAATCCTACTCCACGCCATGCCAACTAATTCCACACCACATCCCTTAATTCCACACCATGCCACATAATTTAACTCCAGGTAACATAATTCATTTCCATACAATTGCAGTCTATGCCACACCACGCCAAAGAATTCCACATCTCACAATTCAGCTCCATGCCACACAGTTCCAAGCCACTCAACATACTTTCATGCCACATAATTTCACCCCACACATCATAATTTCACTCTGCATATTTCCACTCTACTTGACAACACGTAATTCTACTCCCCTCTACATTTGCAGAACAAGCATTTGCAATGCAATAGCTCTCGCATTTACGCAAGTTTGAGCTACTCACATTACAAATAACAATGCCTTTTATTTTTGTTTTCTTTTTTAAAACTTAAATAAAAGGCAGTGTCATTTACAATGCCAATAGCTTAAACTCGCGTGAATGCGAGACCTATTGCATTGCAAATGCTTGTTGAGTATGGTTTCAGGACCCGACTGATAACAAGATAGGTTACAAACGAGACAGATAGAGAGACAAAGAGAGCTGAAAGACAGAGCGAGATACACATATAGTATTGCAGTTTGAACGAAGAGATGAACGCTCCTCTGCAGAGCATCGTGCTCAGTCTGGAGCAAAGGGGTGTGTCCCTGAAGGGTAATAATTAGGGGTGGGCGGAATTTGCGAAATCCACTTTCGCAAATTATCGCGAAAATGTTAAAAATTATCGCAAACACGTGGAAATATCGCGAAGATGCAGAAGTTTTTTTCCCGCATGTTCGCGAGATTTTCTGCATGGTTGCGGCTCGCCAACTTACCCATGTGGTTGCTCGCGGGCGCGACCATCTTGTTTTCAGTTGTCTCGCGGTGCATGATCGCGAGAAGAAAGACGTGATCGCGCGACGCATGACGTCACTGCGGGCGCGAACTGACGCGAGACAGCGCAAATGGCAAAAAACAATACAACATCTCATGGAGAACGCGACCGGATCAAGAAAACTTGTCGGCGAACGCAGGGATTCAGGTAAGGCGATCGCGCGCACGCGAGAATGTATTATTTTACAGCGCGAGCAAGAAACAAATTATCGCCAAGCTGCGGAATGCGGAAATTTTGACATTTTCGCGCTTTCCGCGGAACGCGAAAATGTCAAATTATCGCAATTTCCGCGAACGGAACGAAATCTTAGCCCAGGCCTAGTAATAATGCTCAAGCTGTGGGTCTACTGCAAGTTGCTGCAGTGCAGAGAAACTGGGAGATAAAGATACAGTAATCTCTTGCAATGCATTTCTGCTTTGTCGACACCTGCAGGGAATGCACAGGTACTATAGTTTCTGTTTGTTATATTTGGGGGTCTCTAGTTTGCAGAGGTAGGTACCTTTGACCAAATAGGGGCCCTTTCGTCTAGTCAGGGAAAGGGGGGTACACTCCTAAAATAACACCTGCTCACCCCCTTGGTAGCTTGGCGAGAGCAGATAGGCCTATCTCAGAGGCAGTGTGTAAAGCATTTGTGAACACATATAGTAACCCAGTGACAACACTACAGATGGACACCACACAACTTGTAGTATAAAAATAAGTATTCTTTGTATAGTTTTAACACAAGACCATAAACGACAAAAATCCACAATACTGTATTTAAAATGGTAGAATTAGCTTAGTTCTCTTTAGATGTTAAAATGCGACACTTTGAGTTCAATGTACCTTTGGATGCGTAACGCTATACAATGAAAGTGTTGCAGGGAAAGTGATGCATCGGTTCCTTACACGCAGGAACGGTGATGCGTCGGTTTCTTACTGCGCTTCCATGGCGGTGCGGCCCTCAACGCCGCGATGCGTTGAGGATCCGGTGCAATGAAACAAAGATGGCATCTTCTTCTTGATGCGGCACGATGCGTGCACGCCCGAAGGCTGTGCGGTGACTCAACGATTCTTCTGAGCCGCGACAGGCCCTGCAACACACTTCTCCGGTGATGCGAGATGCTACGATGATGCGATGCGACAGCTGCAGCGGCGACACCCTTCTTCAGTGATGCGACGACAGCGGCTACGGCGGCAACACTCTTCTCCGGTGATGCGAGACGCTTCTGTGATGCGATGAGACAGCTGCAATGGCGACACCCTTCTTGAGTGATGCGATGACAGCAGTGGCGACTAGCTTCTTCTTCGTGAGTCGCGCTTCCAGCTCCTTGCGACACACAGTCCCTCAGAAAGTCCAACACAAATGCAAGCACTTCCAAAGAACTCTTGGGGAGCTGGTGGTTGAAGTCTGTTGTCCCTGAGACTTCAGCAGGAGGCAAGCTCTTTTTCAAGCCCTTGGAGATCCTTCACAAGTTGAATAAAGTACACAGAAAGTTCCTTTCTCCTCTCTTTGGCAGTCAGGCTACTACTGCAGGCCAATCCCTCAAGCTTAGGGATAGTCTCTCCTCAGTCTCTCAGTTTCTTCTCCTCAGCAAAGGTTGCTTCTTGTTACCCAAAAGTGATATAAAATTCTGAGGTATGAGGTCTGGGTCCCCCTTTTTACACACAGTTTCTCTTTGTTCTCTGAAGCAGAGAGGCCTTTGCCTAGTCCAAACCAGTTCTGGTCAGTCCTGGTGCACTTTGTTGACAATACTCCTTCTTTCCTTTCACAGTGAAGTGCAGGCCAGGGACTTCAGATGCACCACAGGAGGTGAAGCCAGCATTGTGGAGGGAAGGCACAGCCCTATTCAGGTCCCAGGTGCAAGTCCTCCCACCCATCTACATGCAGATTTCTCTATTCAGCCCTGTGCTGACTCACCCTCTCTCCTGGAATCCCCCAGCCCCTGTCACTTAAACTCAAGACTCAAACTCCAGACAAGCAATACACAACCTAGCAGAGGCAAACTTGGATGGTTAGACAAGAAAATACCTACTTTCTAAAAGTGTTATTTTCAAACACAGAATGTTTAAACCAACTTCACAAAAGATGCATTTTATCATTCTGAGTTCAGGCATACTAAACTCGAATTTCTACCTAGTTCCCTGAGTCAGTTAGAATTATAAGATGTAATAATCAAACTGCCCATTCTGGCCTATGGGGAACAGATAGCCTTGCAATAGTGAAAAACGAAAATGGCTGTAATTCGTAATAGTGGCCTATCTAGGTAAGCGGAATTTTTTTAAAGATCTGGTTTGACTGCACAACTATCATGATGACATATTTCTACCAATTCTTTAAATTATGCAGAGTGGCCAGGGCCTTTGGCTTCACTCCACCTAGACAAGTACTCTCTCACCTTGTGCTATCAGCTAGCATTGCATGATTACATGTTTCAATACTTTTTCCATAATAATGTATCAAGGAGTTTATTTTAATCATCATACAGTTTTGTTCCTTCTATATGCATTCTACACAAAATAAAAATAAAATGCTACTACTTACCAGCACTAGCAGCACCAGTAGGAAAATTGTGTGTATACAACGCATGCAAATATCATTTATGAACATCAATGTTTACATTTGTCAGAAAATTAAAACCAGGGCTTTTGGCTTTTTCAATGCTTGTAAGGATATATATATAGAGAGAGTCCAACTCCCACTCTGTTAAGAACAGGTCTGACACAGCTCGATGACAAAGAAAAGACTTTAAGGCCAGACTGACAAGTGCATGGCATGGAAATGATGTTGTGGTGGTGAAACACTGGGCAGACGCGTTTCAGCCTTGCGGCTTTCCTCAATGCCAGTTCCACCTTAGCGAAGATGTTCCAACTGGGGGCCAGTCTAAATCAAGAAAGGTCCACTCCCATTTGAGTAAGTTATTAGCCCTTCCTCCATGGTCGCATGTCTGCACTGCTCCCAAAGCTGTTCCATGCCAGGTTTTGTGTGTCCCGTAGCGAGTGAGAATTTTGACATTTTCGCGCTTTCCGCGGAACGCGAAAATGTCAAATTATCGCAATTTCCGCGAACGGAACGAAATCTTAGCCCAGGCCTAGTAATAATGCTCAAGCTGTGGGTCTACTGCAAGTTGCTGCAGTGCAGAGAAACTGGGAGATAAAGATACAGTAATCTCTTGCAATGCATTTCTGCTTTGTCGACACCTGCAGGGAATGCACAGGTACTATAGTTTCTGTTTGTTATATTTGGGGGTCTCTAGTTTGCAGAGGTAGGTACCTTTGACCAAATAGGGGCCCTTTCGTCTAGTCAGGGAAAGGGGGGTACACTCCTAAAATAACACCTGCTCACCCCCTTGGTAGCTTGGCGAGAGCAGATAGGCCTATCTCAGAGGCAGTGTGTAAAGCATTTGTGAACACATATAGTAACCCAGTGACAACACTACAGATGGACACCACACAACTTGTAGTATAAAAATAAGTATTCTTTGTATAGTTTTAACACAAGACCATAAACGACAAAAATCCACAATACTGTATTTAAAATGGTAGAATTAGCTTAGTTCTCTTTAGATGTTAAAATGCGACACTTTGAGTTCAATGTACCTTTGGATGCGTAACGCTATACAATGAAAGTGTTGCAGGGAAAGTGATGCATCGGTTCCTTACACGCAGGAACGGTGATGCGTCGGTTTCTTACTGCGCTTCCATGGCGGTGCGGCCCTCAACGCCGCGATGCGTTGAGGATCCGGTGCAATGAAACAAAGATGGCATCTTCTTCTTGATGCGGCACGATGCGTGCACGCCCGAAGGCTGTGCGGTGACTCAACGATTCTTCTGAGCCGCGACAGGCCCTGCAACACACTTCTCCGGTGATGCGAGATGCTACGATGATGCGATGCGACAGCTGCAGCGGCGACACCCTTCTTCAGTGATGCGACGACAGCGGCTACGGCGGCAACACTCTTCTCCGGTGATGCGAGACGCTTCTGTGATGCGATGAGACAGCTGCAATGGCGACACCCTTCTTGAGTGATGCGATGACAGCAGTGGCGACTAGCTTCTTCTTCGTGAGTCGCGCTTCCAGCTCCTTGCGACACACAGTCCCTCAGAAAGTCCAACACAAATGCAAGCACTTCCAAAGAACTCTTGGGGAGCTGGTGGTTGAAGTCTGTTGTCCCTGAGACTTCAGCAGGAGGCAAGCTCTTTTTCAAGCCCTTGGAGATCCTTCACAAGTTGAATAAAGTACACAGAAAGTTCCTTTCTCCTCTCTTTGGCAGTCAGGCTACTACTGCAGGCCAATCCCTCAAGCTTAGGGATAGTCTCTCCTCAGTCTCTCAGTTTCTTCTCCTCAGCAAAGGTTGCTTCTTGTTACCCAAAAGTGATATAAAATTCTGAGGTATGAGGTCTGGGTCCCCCTTTTTACACACAGTTTCTCTTTGTTCTCTGAAGCAGAGAGGCCTTTGCCTAGTCCAAACCAGTTCTGGTCAGTCCTGGTGCACTTTGTTGACAATACTCCTTCTTTCCTTTCACAGTGAAGTGCAGGCCAGGGACTTCAGATGCACCACAGGAGGTGAAGCCAGCATTGTGGAGGGAAGGCACAGCCCTATTCAGGTCCCAGGTGCAAGTCCTCCCACCCATCTACATGCAGATTTCTCTATTCAGCCCTGTGCTGACTCACCCTCTCTCCTGGAATCCCCCAGCCCCTGTCACTTAAACTCAAGACTCAAACTCCAGACAAGCAATACACAACCTAGCAGAGGCAAACTTGGATGGTTAGACAAGAAAATACCTACTTTCTAAAAGTGTTATTTTCAAACACAGAATGTTTAAACCAACTTCACAAAAGATGCATTTTATCATTCTGAGTTCAGGCATACTAAACTCGAATTTCTACCTAGTTCCCTGAGTCAGTTAGAATTATAAGATGTAATAATCAAACTGCCCATTCTGGCCTATGGGGAACAGATAGCCTTGCAATAGTGAAAAACGAAAATGGCTGTAATTCGTAATAGTGGCCTATCTAGGTAAGCGGAATTTTTTTAAAGATCTGGTTTGACTGCACAACTATCATGATGACATATTTCTACCAATTCTTTAAATTATGCAGAGTGGCCAGGGCCTTTGGCTTCACTCCACCTAGACAAGTACTCTCTCACCTTGTGCTATCAGCTAGCATTGCATGATTACATGTTTCAATACTTTTTCCATAATAATGTATCAAGGAGTTTATTTTAATCATCATACAGTTTTGTTCCTTCTATATGCATTCTACACAAAATAAAAATAAAATGCTACTACTTACCAGCACTAGCAGCACCAGTAGGAAAATTGTGTGTATACAACGCATGCAAATATCATTTATGAACATCAATGTTTACATTTGTCAGAAAATTAAAACCAGGGCTTTTGGCTTTTTCAATGCTTGTAAGGATATATATATAGAGAGAGTCCAACTCCCACTCTGTTAAGAACAGGTCTGACACAGCTCGATGACAAAGAAAAGACTTTAAGGCCAGACTGACAAGTGCATGGCATGGAAATGATGTTGTGGTGGTGAAACACTGGGCAGACGCGTTTCAGCCTTGCGGCTTTCCTCAATGCCAGTTCCACCTTAGCGAAGATGTTCCAACTGGGGGCCAGTCTAAATCAAGAAAGGTCCACTCCCATTTGAGTAAGTTATTAGCCCTTCCTCCATGGTCGCATGTCTGCACTGCTCCCAAAGCTGTTCCATGCCAGGTTTTGTGTGTCCCGTAGCGAGTGAGAATTAAGTAATTTCAACACTCGTACCTGCTGTGGCGTCCCAATCCTGCTGGCTACGGTTTTCACACTCACGTGGCAGCCTTCAATAGGAGATAATGATGGTAAGTCTCTGATTTGTCACTTTCTTCGCAGTGGAATACTTCTTCCTCTCTCCCCATACAGCAATGTAATCTTAATGAATATCTTATCCGGCTGGGAGGGCGACGGCCTGTATTTTCGTACCACATCCAAAGAATGCAAGCCAGGCGCGTTGCTCCAGACCGAGAGGGCGTGCCGGTGATTGGTGCTTGCTAACGGATAACACATAGAGTCCAAATCCCACTTTGTTAAGGACAGGTCCGACACAGCTCGATGACAAAGAAAAGACTGTAATGCCAGAATGTGAAAACCGTAGCCAGCAGGTATGGGACGCCACAGGGCGCACGAGTGTTGAAACTACTTAATTCTCACTCGCTACAGGACGCACAAAACCTGTGCGTCCTGTAGTGAGTGAGAATGAAGTAATTTCAACACTCGTACGCCCTGTGGCGTCCCAATCCTGCTGGCTATGGTTTTCGCACTCATGCGGCAGCCTTCAATGGGAGACAATGATGCAATGTCTCTGTTTTGTCACCTTCTTCGCAGTGGAATATGTTCTACTGGCTTATTGGTAAGTGCAACCTTGTTGGGTAAATGCATAGTGCATCTCCTACACTATAGTGGCATAAAGGATGCCAAGGAAATGTCTTCAGTGACCTTCTGTGTCTGTAACTTTGCCAGTGTGATTGTTCCTCGAGTGTCTTCAGCAGATACATTTGCATGATGGAACTGCAGAGTAAACACACTTGGATGATTTGTATTCTACAGAACTAAGAGCTTCTTTGATTGCTGGAACTGCAACTGTCTTCCTAGGAATAAAGACTCTGTCTCCTAAATTGGTGGAGGCCTTTTAGTAAGCCATCCATCATCCAGGTAAAAGGGTGGGATGACGTTGCAAAGCACAAATATATATGGTGCAGGGCGAAATGGGCAGGGTTTCTAAGCCTGTTTACATACTTCAAGGTTTTAAACGTTTAGAACATGATCCCTGCTCTCAGCAGCAGATGACAAGAAAGAACTCCAGCCTTTTATTTATTTATTTTTAAATAGAAGAGAGGGGCTCTGTGGCCCCCTCTCGCAGATGATTTTGGCCCCGGGACCCGACCTTTTATTTTATTTTTTTAAATTGAGGAGGGAGGACTCAAGGATCCCATTCTTTGGCCTTACTTCAATGGGGGAGAGGGGCTGGGACATAGCAGGAGCAGGTCCGGGGGTGGCGGTCCCCAGGGCCATATATGACTCCAGCAGAGGGGTGGGCACGTGCCCCCCTACTTTGATGTAGTTGGGCCTGCTCCGGGGAAGGTGGCAGTCCCCAAGTATAGGAGAAACCCAGGAGAGGGCCGCACGACCTCCTCCCCTTTTAAAAATACAGTTTGGCCCTGTGGAGGTGGAGGTGGTCCATGAGGCCCCCATTACAGAGCAAATGGCTCCAGGGACCCTATCTCCAGGATCCGGCCATTACCAGATGGGGAGGGTCGATGTGCCCCCCCACCTGGCCCGATTTTGGCCAGCTGGGACCCCATCCTCAGGCACCAGGCTTGAATTTAATTTTTTTAAAATAGTTGAGCGGGGCCGCGCTCCCTCCTCCCCCGGACAAGGGAGGCTGAAGCCAAGACCCAAGATGGCTGCCAACACTTTCTAGTTTGAAGTGTTGGCAGCCAATCAGATTTGAGTACAGGGACTGTCAGATCCTCAGAGATCTGAGTCCCTATATATGGAAATTTGGATTTGCTTAATATTTCCAAAACTTTCAAACTGATTTACCCCAAATCAGAAATAGGCACTTCTCTGGACCAATGTCTACCTTTGCGCTAAATTTGGTGTAATTCTGTTCAGCAGTTCTGGCTGTAGTCTTGTCTAAAGCTCCTATGGGAATCAACATGGGAAACGCATATTTTTTGACTGTCCCCTTTCTCTTGGCTTGATGGATCGCCCCAACATTTTCCAAGCACCAAAGATACAGGCAAGTCCAAAAAACGTTTTCTTGTGTAAACTAGGTCCTAGCTATAACTCCCTACTGGTAACAGTTGCATGTAGGTAGTTTTCGTTAGTATACAGTTTCCATGACTTGGTTATAACTTTGATGTCGTTTGACCAATCTTCATGACATTTTCCCAAAAAAGCATCACGGTGATTACTGTTGTTATGGAAAGTTTGGGGGTGATCCATGCAGTGGGGACTGAGAATTTGGGGCGCGAACTAAGGTTGAGTTTGTAATGTTAATTCCCATAGGAACCTTGAGCAACACTTACAGCCTGAACCACTGAACGGACTCACACCAAATTTGCAAGGAGGTAGATGTTGGTTTAAGGAAGTGCCTATTGCTTATTTGGTGTGAATCCGCTCAGTAGTTGTTGAGAAATTTAAGTTTGAAGGTATAGTGATATCTCTGACCCCACAATGCACTGCTTATGATGTCACATATTACGCACTCAAAACATGGTCAGTGACATCACTGATGACATCGCTCATGAAATCTCAAATGACATCATTGATGACCTAAACTGAAGACATCATTAGCAGATTCTCTGAGCTGAGCGACCCACTCACACCCCAATATAACCTTTAATGCACCCAGTCCAACCTCCACACTATCATTCTCAAAGCCATTGACACATCCATACGGTACTTACACACTCAGGCCCCGATTCACAGAACTAACTTAAGACAAAATCCTAAACTTACTACCATTTTGGTATTCACAGAATGCACTTACTACTTCTGGTATTCACAGAATGCACTTACTACTTTTGGCATTCACAGAATGAACTTACTACTTTTGGTATTCACAGAATGGACTTACTACTACTAACTTTACGTCAGCACTCGGGCTGGAATTTCCACTCCCGGAGCGGGAATCTCCACCTACGGCCCGGAATCTCCGATTCTAGGCCGGAATACACAAACTGTGGCCGTTGATCATTTTAGCCAAGGGTAAACACCTGTCCAAGTGCCTACCATCCCCCGCCATGCATCAGCTGAAACACTGCAGCCAACCCTAGCCCTGCAGCATACATAAATGCAGAGCAGACACACACAAACCCTTTCAACGTGTCACTGAATGTGTTTGTTGCACTACCCCTTGCAATGCAGCAAAACTACTTGAGGAGGAGAAGGAGAGCAGAGAGGATCTTCAGACAGAGGATCAACCTATTTGGAATGTCCAGCCAAGATGTAAGGGCCAGGTACCGTTTCCCTCCAGAAATCATCTTGGATATGGTATGTGAGTGGGAGCAGGAACTTGACTCTGTGACCTGCTGCTCACCTACAATACCAGCATATATCAAGATCCTTTCTGCTCTCCATTTCTTTGCCACTGGGTCTTTCCAAAGGGTCTCCAGTGACCATGTGGGAATTTCCCAGCCAATCCAGTTGCTGTGCCTGCATCAGGTACTGAGATGCATCACTGCTAGAGCCCACAACCACATACAAATGCCACATACACTGGCCATTACACAAAGGGCAGCAAGAGATTTCTATCTCCTTTCACAATTCCCACGTGTGCTGGGTGCTATTGATTTTACCCATGTGGCCCTTCAGCCACCCCGCCGCATTGCACACATCTTCTGCAACAGACACCGATGGTATTCGATCAATGTGCAAGCTGTCTGTGATGCCAGTGGGAGGTTCATTAATGTGCATGCAGTTTTCCCAGGCAGTACCCATGACAGCTTCATATTCCGCATGTCAGCTCTTGCCCGGCAGATGGCTGCGGGAGAATTTGGCAACATGTGGTTAATGGGTAAGTACCAAGCACTAAAAACGAGGTATATGTGTTATTGAAATGTCTGAATGCCCCCCAACATTAACCATTGTACAATAAGAATCATAAAGCTACATACATGGCCCAACAGACACTGCATGTACTAAAGTATAGATCATGTCCTGTGCAAATCAAAGAGGGAAATGTAACCAATTGCCCCTTTTTCACTCCTCAGGCGACACTGGGTATGCACTCTCCCCACATCTCCTCACCCCTTACAGGCGTGCAAACACTGTACCTCAGCGTAGGTACAATAGGGCACAAATATGGACTCGAGCCATCATAGAGGGCACTTTTGGTCTGTTGAAGTCGCGATTCAGATGCCTCGACCGTACAGGGGGTGTGCTGCTGTACTCCCCAGAAGTCGTGTGCAATATTATATTAGCCTGTTATGTTTTGCACAACATTGCTTTAACGCATGGCTTACACATACCTCTGGAACCTCAGCTAGCTCTGAATCTGGGAAACCGAGCCATTGCACATAACCGAGGTCAGGGCATGCAAGTCCGTAACCAGCTCGTTGCCATTGTTTTTCACATGAGCAACCTGTAGTGTCATGGACAAAATGTGGTTTGCTGTCTGTTGTCAATGATGAAACTTGGATATACACGACTGTATCAATAAATTCCATCCTGAGACGACTTTGCAAGTCACACTAACTGCATGTAAATCACGGCTGCTGACAGTAGTCAAAAGGTGGAGCTTGCCTCAGGTCATGTGCTCATGTCAGCGATCAGTGTAGTGGATGTCCCAAAAAACAACTATTCACGCAGATGACAAACGATACATGTCCTAAGAGACCTACCTGGACCTTATGAGGATGGGTCACTTAATAACAAAAGGCCATAACTATTGCATACTCAGGCCTGTGCCCTCCACAGATTTGACTCACCCACAAATGATGGGCCCAGAATGTGAGTGATGATGTCATGGGTGAATCAGGCACCACGTGTCTGTTATATATTCACACTGCTCCACCCCAATGTTACATAGCACATCACACAACTCTGGTAATGAGCACTCAATATGGACTACATGTACCATAATGCAAAGTACGAGAAAATGAAACTGGGGTTTGATGTTGTGTCAGCCCCCCCTGTCCGTGCAGAAATGTCATTAAATGGTCTGTTCCCCCTTTTGTTACATATTCATGATTCTCACCTGCACTGCCATTTCAGTTTTTTCCACAACAGAACAGTAGGATGGCAGTGGATTCGATTACTGATTGTGGATGGATCAGGATGAATACAAAATGGCTGCCAACTATTTCCTGAGATGTATTTCCTGCCTCCCACTTTCTGTAAAACATTTCCTGTATGAAATAATGTGTTCCGGGTCATTTTCGTAGTTTACGGCCCGAAAACGCAATTTCTGATTCCGGAGCGTAATGCATGTGTTTGGACCCGCCACTCTAGAACCGGAACCTACGCTTTCGGGCCGTAATCTCTGAAAATGACCCAGAACACATTATTTCATACAGGCAATGTTATACAGGAAGTGGAAGACAGGAAATACATCACAGGAAGTTGTTGACAGCCATTTTGTGTTCATTCTGAGTCCTCCTCTTTCACAGATCAGATCCTCTGACATCCTGCTGCTCTCATCTTACTTATTTCCCCAAAATGGCTGAGGGTTATGAAGAAAAAGCACCCCCTTTCACTGAAAGGGAATTAGACATCTTAGCTGAGGGCGTGCTGTCCAAATATCCTCAGCTATATGGGGACCCAGAACACCAGCTGAGCAATGCAGCCCGGGCCAGGCTATGGGCCAACATTGGGGAGCGCTGCAGTGCAGTGGGAGTCCACAACAGGAGTGCTAGGGCATGCCGCAAGCGCTGGGAGGACCTAAAACGCTGATTCCGGAACAAGGCTGAGGAGCTGGTGAGCCTGTCTTAATAATAATAATAATAATAATAATAATAATAATAATACGGAATTTTGTAAAGCGCGAACAGCTACCTCACACGGAGGTGTCCCGGCGCTGCAAGAACAGGAACATTTTGACCAAGAGGGCTAAAGGTGTAGTCAACTAGCTTGGTTGAGCGAAGAGCCAGGTTTTCAGCATGCGCTTGAAGCAAGCCTCGGAGGGGGCCTGTTGAAGAGAAGGGGGTAGGGTGTTCCATATTGTTGCCACATTGGCCGAGAAAGTGCGACCTCCCAGCCGTGCTCTTTTTGCTCTAGGGACTGCAATCTGAACACGGTTGTTGGATCGGAGGGAGCGAGCTTGGGTGTATCTAGGCAGTCGGGCTTTCAGATAGTTTGGACAGGTGCCATACAGTGATCTGAAGGCCAATGTAAGTGCCTTGAATTTTATTCTGTTTGCTACTGGTAGCCAATGAAGGGAGAGAAGATGCGGAGAGACTGTGTGCTTAAAAGGGATCCGCATTAATAGTCTCGCAGCCGCATTTTGGACCAGTTGTAGTTGCTGTATAAGGTATTTTGGTAAGCCCAGATACAGGCCGTTGGCGTAGTCCAGCCTTGATGTCACTGTGGCATGGATAACTGTTTTTCGGCAGCTTACAGGTAAGAGTCGCAGAATCTTACGAAGATTCCTCAGCTTACACATGCAGCAACCAGCTATTTGCTGGATGTGTGATGAAAAGGACAGCCTGTCATCCCACCGCACTCCCAGATTTTTTGCCGAGTGGCTGGGCGAGGGGGCTTGTCCCATCTCTGCCGGCCACCAGAGATCAGGTGGAGGAGGTGGACCGTTGCCGAAAAAAATCAATTCCGTCTTGTTGGCGTTAAGTTTAAGTTTATTTGTATTCATCCAGCAGGCCACATCTTGGAGACAACCCTTGAAATTTGAAAAGGACGCCTCCGACACTTCTGAATACGGGAACACCAGTTGGGTGTCATCGGCATATGAAATTGCCTTGACACCCCAGTTGGCAATCAGCGTGAAGAGTGGTGCCAGGTAAATATTGAATAAAAGTGGGCTAAGAGCCGAACCCTGGGGGACACCGCAACTGAGCGCCTTAGGTGTTGAGGAGACAGTCCCTAGCGCCACCTTCTGTGTTCTCTGGGTCAGATACGACTGTATCCACCCCAGTGCCTGGTCCTGGATGCCTAACTCCGCTAGACGTGACAGCAGTTTAGCGTGGTCGACCGTATCAAAAGTGGCCGACAGATCCAGGAGCACCAGCATCGCTGAGTCTCCTGAATCCATTGACCACCTCACTGACTCCGCTACCTCAATTAGAGCTGTCTCAGTGCTGAAGCCGGGTCTAAAGCCTGATTGCGTCTCGTGTAGTATGTTATTATCTTCAATAAATTTATTCAGTTGGCGCTGGATGAGTTTCTCAAGCATTTTGCCTGGGGATGCCAGCAAAGAGATCGGACGAAGGTTACTAAGGTCCTTGGGGTCCCCATTTGGTTTTTTCTTTAGCGGGAGGAGAGTGGCGTGCTTCCAGATGTTCGGGAATACCCCGGAAGAGATGGGCCTATTCCATATTTGCTGAAAGGTGGGAGCCACAAAATCAGCTATGGTATACCAGAGTTTGGGAGGGCAGGGGTCGTCAGGAGATCCTGACTTACATCGGCTTAGTTCTTGCGTAACCGCGTTTAGAGGTATCGGCTCAAATTGTGTCAAGGTAGCGCCTTTCGACATTTTATCGGCCAAGTCCATTTTTACCGTTTTTTTCTCTGGTCCAAAGGACTCATAGACTTGTTTAATTTTTGAGTCGAAAAAGTCAGAAATGTTGTTGCACAGCGTGGTTGTTGGGGGAACCTCCCTCTCAATACACCTAGGTTTAAAGAAAGACTGTACTATTTTAAAGGTTTCTCTGCTCGAGTGTTCAGCTTGTTGAATAGCATCAGCGTAGAACTGTTTTTTTGCCTTTCTAATGGCTTTGTGTAATTTTGTGGATGCTTCCTTGTATCGGGCTTTGTCTAGGGGTTCATAGTTTAGCCTCCAAAGCCGCTCCAACCTTTTGCAATCAGATTTTTGTATTCTGAGGTCCTGCGAAAACCAGGGGGCGGATGGAGAATCTCGCTTGGATATAGCGTGTGATGCTGGTGCAATGGAAGACACCATATTTTCGACCCAGTCATTAAGTAGCTGAGCGTCAATGTCGACATTTGAGGTGAGGGTAGGTGTGCTCTGGACAAGAACTGGTCCCATCGCAGCGGGGACTAGCTTCTTCCATTGTCGCTTCATGAAAGAGCACTTGCTAGTTGCAGGTTTGTCAGCCGCTAACTTTAGTTGAAATGAAATCAGAGAGTGGTTTGACCATACCAGCGGCAGCGGTGTTTCTGCCGTCACGTTGTTAATATTAGAAAATATTAAGTCAAGCGTGTGGCCCGCTCTGTGCGTGGAGCCCTTGTTGATGAGTCTTAAATTGGCTGTATGTAATGTGGACCTCAGAATTTCTGCGGGGACACAATCCTCCCTATCCATATGAATATTAAAGTCACCAACGACGCGAAATTGAGGGTGAAGGAGGGAACTCTGAATGATAGTATCCATCAAAGTGTTCAGGTGGGACTCATCTCCCCCAGGAGGGCGGTAAATAACTAGTCCCGCTAGGGATAGTTGAGGTCCCACATGGAAACAGAAGTGTAGTCCCTCTAGTCCCTGAATAAGAGTAGGAGTTGAAGATGTAAGTGTGAGCTGTTCTTTAAATATGACAGCCACACCCCCACCCCTTTTATCACCTATCCGGTTGGAGAGCCAGTGCAATGGCGGTCATGTTGTCCTCATTGAGCCACGTTTCTGTTAAAAACAGCGCATCCCACTGATGCCCTTCCAGTAGCAGCCAGATATCATCTGCATGTTTAACAAGGGATCTGCAGTTCAGAAGGCCCGCTCTGAGGTCTCTGTTGGCTGGTGGCTTGGGTTTAATCAACCCCTCCACCTTCCAGCCATCCGGCATTCCTAGTCCTATCCCACACGCCCCACAAGCCCGAGGGAGGGTGGTAGTCCCAAGGTCGGTCCTGTGAGCGCAGGCATCAGCCGTGGTGTTTAAAGACCACAGGTTTTCCCGCGACCGCACGATTCTGCCCATATGCTCCTCACCCCCAGCATGTCCGGCCCCGGCCACGGTTTGGTCGCGGACGGGCGCAGATGGGCTTTCCTTAGGCGCGCCTTTGGCGCGCCATCGTCGCGCCCGCTGCGCTCGTCCGCTGCGCGTCCGGAAGACACACATGCTAAGTAGGGAGTGAGTGAACAGGAAGGGGCGTGTCCTGGAGTTTGTGGGCGTGGCCTCTGTGTCCCGGGGAATGGCGGCAACACAATCAGGTATCCCGCGGCAGCGTTCTCAACTGCAGCGCGGTAGTGCCCAGGGGAGAGTGAAGGTAGGATTTGTGTTTAAAATCAACCAAATACAAACAATTTTTAAAAAGCAGCAATGTGTCTCTCCCGGCTTCCGCCTCAGGAGGTCAGGTGTTCTAGGACGCGCTAGCAAATCAGCGTGCTTTAAATAGCCTGATCGGAGGGGGCGTGGCCTGGAGTTTGTGGGCGTGGCCTCTGTGTCCCTGGGAATGGCGGCAACACAATCAGGTATCCCGCGGCAGCGTTCTCAACTGCAGCGCGGTAGTGCCCAGGGGAGAGTGAAGGTAGGATTTGTGTTTAAAATCAACCAAATACAAACAATTTTTAAAAAGCAGCAATGCGTCTCTCCCGGCTTCCGCCTCAGGAGGTCAGGTGTTCTAGGACGCGCTAGAAAATCAGCGCGCTTTAAATAGCCTGATCAGAGGGGGCGTGGCCTGGAGTTTGTGGGCGTGGCCTCTGTGTCCCGGGGAATGGCGGCAACACAATCAGGTATCCCGCGGCAGCGTTCTCAACTGCAGCGCGGTAGTGCCCAGGGGAGAGTGAAGGTAGGATTTGTGTTTAAAATCAACCAAATACAAACAATTTTTAAAAAGCAGCAATGCGTCTCTCCCGGCTTCCGCCTCAGGAGGTCAGGTGTTCTAGGACGCGCTAGCAAATCAGCGCGCTTTAAATAGCCTGATCGGAGGGGGCGTGGCCTGGAGTTTGTGGGCGTGGCCTCTGTGTCCCGGGGAATGGCGGCAACACAATCAGGTATCCCGCGGCAGCGTTCTCAACTGCAGCGCGGTAGTGCCCAGGGGAGAGTGAAGGTAGGATTTGTGTTTAAAATCAACCAAATACAAACAATTTTTAAAAAGCAGCAATGCGTCTCTCCCGGCTTCTGCCTCAGGAGGTCAGGTGTTCTAGGACGCGCTAGCAAATCAGCGCGCTTTAAATAGCCTGATCGGAGGGGGCGTGGCCTGGACTTTGTGGGCGTGGCCTCTGTGTCCCGGGGAATGGCGGCAACACAATCAGGTATCCCGCGGCAGCGTTCTCAACTGCAGTGCGGTAGTGCCCAGGGGAGAGTGAAGGTAGGATTTGTGTTTAAAATCAACCAAATACAAACAATTTTTAAAAAGCAGCAATGCGTCTCTCCCGGCTTCCGCCTCAGGAGGTCAGGTGTTCTAGGACGCGCTAGCAAATCAGCGCGCTTTAAATAGCCTGATCGGAGAGGGCGTGGCCTGGAGTTTGTGGGCGTGGCCTCTGTGTCCCGGGAAATGGCGGCAACACAATCAGGTATCCCACGGCAGCGTTCTCAACTGCAGCGCGGTAGTGCCCAGGGGAGAGTGAAGGTAGGATTTGTGTTTAAAATCAACCAAATACAAACAATGTTTAAAAAGCAGCAATGCGTCTCTCCCGGCATCCGTCTCAGGAGGTCAGGTGTTCTAGGACGCGCTAGCAAATCAGCGCGCTTTAAATAATCTGATCGGAGGGGGCGTGGCCTGGAGTTTGTGGGCCTGGCCTCTGTGTCCCGGGGAATGGCGGCAACACAATCAGGTATCCCGCGGCAGCGTTTTCAACTGCAGCGCGGTAGTGCCCAGGGGAGAGTGAAGGTAGGATTTGTGTTTAAAATCAACCAAATACAAACAATTTTTTAAAAGCAGCAATGCGTCTCTCCCGGCTTCCGCCTCAGGAGGTCAGGTGTTCTAGGACGCGCTAGCAAATCAGCGCGCTTTAAATAGCCTGATCGGAGGGGGCGTGGCCTGGAGTTTGTGGGCGTGGCCTCTGTGTCCCGGGGAATGGCGGCAACACAATCAGGTATCCCGCGGCAGCGTTCTCAACTGCAGCGCGGTAGTGCCCAGGGGAGAGTGAAGGTAGGATTTGTGTTTAAAATCAACCAAATACAAACAATTTTTAAAAAGCAGCAATGCGTCTCTCCCGGATTCCGCCTCAGGAGGTCAGGTGTTCTAGGACGCGCTAGCAAATCAGCGCGCTTTAAATAGCCTGATCGGAGGTGGCGTGGCCTGGAGTTTGTGGGCGTGGCCTCTGTGTCCCGGGGAATGGCGGCAACACAATCAGGTATCCCGCGGCAGCGTTCTCAACTGCAGCGCGGTAGTGCCCAGGGGAGAGTGAAGGTAGGATTTGTGTTTAAAATCAACCAAATACAAACAATTTTTAAAAAGCAGCAATGCGTCTCTCCCGGCTTCCGCCTCAGGAGGTCAGGTGTTCTAGGACGCGCTAGCAAATCAGCGCGCTTTAAATAGCCTGATCGGAGGGGGCGTGGCCTGGAGTTTGTGGGCGTGGCCTCTGTGTCCCGGGGAATGGCGGCAACACAATCAGGTATCCCACGGCAGCGTTCTCAACTGCAGCGCGGTAGTGCCCAGGGGAGAGTGAAGGTAGGATTTGTGTTTAAAATCAACCAAATACAAACAATTTTTAAAAAGCAGCAATGCGTCTCTCCCAGCTTCCGTCTCAGGAGGTCAGGTGTTCTAGGACGCGCTAGCAAATCAGCGCGCTTTAAATAGTCTGATCGGAGGGGGCGTGGCTTGGAGTTTGTGGGCGTGGCCTCTGTGTCCCGGGGAATGGCGGCAACACAATCAGGTATCCCGCGGCAGCGTTCTCAACTGCAGCGCGGTAGTGCGCAGGGGAGAGTGAAGGTAGGATTTGTGTTTAAATTCAACCAAATACAAACAATTTTTAAAAAGCAGCAATGCGTCTCTCCCGGCTTCCGCCTCAGGAGGTCAGGTGTTCTAGGACGTGCTAGCAAATCAGCGCGCTTTAAATAGCCTGATCGGAGAGGGCGTGGCCTGGAGTTTGTGGGCGTGGCCTCTGTTTCCCGGGAAATGGCGGCAACACAATCAGGTATCCCACGGCAGCGTTTTCAACTGCAGCGCGGTAGTGCCCAGGGGAGAGTGAAGGTAGGATTTGTGTTTAAAATCAACCAAATACAAACAGTGTTTAAAAAGCAGCAATGCGTCTCTCCCGGCTTCCGTCTCAGGAGGTCAGGTGTTCTAGGACGCGCTAGCAAATCAGCGCGCTTTAAATAGTCTGATCGGAGGGGGCGTGGCCTGGAGTTTGTGGGCCTGGCCTCTGTGTCCCGGGGAATGGCGGCAACACAATCAGGTATCCCGCGGCAGCGTTTTCAACTGCAGCGCGGTAGTGCCCAGGGGAGAGTGAAGGTAGGATTTGTGTTTAAAATCAACCAAATACAAACAATTTTTTAAAAGCAGCAATGCGTCTCTCCCGGCTTCCGCCTCAGGAGGTCAGGTGTTCTAGGATGCGCTAGCAAATCAGCGCGCTTTAAATAGCCTGATCGGAGGGGGCGTGGCCTGGAGTTTGTGGGCGTGGCCTCTGTGTCCCGGGGAATGGCGGCAACACAATCAGGTATCCCGCGGCAGCGTTCTCAACTGCAGCGCGGTAGTGCCCAGGGGAGAGTGAAGGTAGGATTTGTGTTTAAAATCAACCAAATACAAACAATTTTTAAAAAGCAGCAATGCGTCTCTCCCGGATTCCGCCTCAGGAGGTCAGGTGTTCTAGGACGCGCTAGCAAATCAGCGCGCTTTAAATAGCCTGATCGGAGGTGGCGTGGCCTGGAGTTTGTGGGCGTGGCCTCTGTGTCCCGGGGAATGGCGGCAACACAATCAGGTATCCCGCGGCAGCGTTCTCAACTGCAGCGCGGTAGTGCCCAGGGGAGAGTGAAGGTAGGATTTGTGTTTAAAATCAACCAAATACAAACAATTTTTAAAAAGCAGCAATGCGTCTCTCCCGGCTTCCGCCTCAGGAGGTCAGGTGTTCTAGGACGCGCTAGCAAATCAGCGCGCTTTAAATAGCCTGATCGGAGGTGGCGTGGCCTGGAGTTTGTGGGCGTGGCCTCTGTGTCCCGGGGAATGGCGGCAACACAATCAGGTATCCCGCGGCAGCGTTCTCAACTGCAGCGCGGTAGTGCCCAGGGGAGAGTGAAGGTAGGATTTGTGTTTAAAATCAACCAAATACAAACAATTTTTAAAAAGCAGCAATGCGTCTCTCCCGGCTTCCGCCTCAGGAGGTCAGGTATTCTAGGACGCGCTAGCAAATCAGCGCACTTTAAATAGCCTGATCGGAGGGGGCGTGGCCTGGAGTTTGTGGGCGTGGCCTCTGTGTCCCGGGGAATGGCGGCAACACAATCAGGTATCCCGCGGCAGCGTTCTCAACTGCAGCGCGGTAGTGCCCAGGGGAGAGTGAAGGTAGGATTTGTGTTTAAAATCAACCAAATACAAACAATTTTTAAAAAGCAGTAATGCGTCTCTCCCGGCTTCCGCCTCAGGAGGTCAGGTGTTCTAGGACGCGCTAGCAAATCAGCGCGCTTTAAATAGCCTGATCGGAGGGGGCGTGGCCTGGACTTTGTGGGCGTGGCCTCCGTGTCCCGGGGAATGGCGGCAACACAATCAGGTATCCCGCGGCAGCGTTCTCAACTGCAGCTCGGCAGTGCCCAGGGGAGAGTGAAGGTAGGATTTGTGTTTAAAATCAACCAAATACAAACAATTTTTAAAAAGCAGCAATGCGTCTCTCCCGGCTTCCGCCTCAGGAGGTCAGGTGTTCTAGGACGCGCTAGCAAATCAGCGCGCTTTAAATAGCCTGATCGGAGAGGGCGTGGCCTGGAGTTTGTGGGCGTGGCCTCTGTGTCCCGGGAAATGGCGGCAACACAATCAGGTATCCCACGGCAGCGTTCTCAACTGCAGCGCGGTAGTGCCCAGGGGAGAGTGAAGGTAGGATTTGTTTTTAAAATCAACCAAATACAAACAATTTTTAAAAAGCAGCAATGCGTCTCTCCCGGCTTCCGTCTCAGGAGGTCAGGTGTTCTAGGACGCGCTAGCAAATCAGCGCGCTTTAAATAGTCTGATCGGAGGGGGCGTGGCCTGGAGTTTGTGGGCCTGGCCTCTGTGTCCCGGGGAATGGCGGCAACACAATCAGGTATCCCGCGGCAGCATTCTCAACTGCAGCGCGGTAGTGCCCAGGGGAGAGTGAAGGTAGGATTTGTGTTTAAAATCAACCAAATACAAACAATTTTTAAAATGCAGCAATGCGTCTCTCCCGGCTTCCGCCTCAGGAGGTCAGGTGTTCTAGGACGCGCTAGCAAATCAGCGCGCTTTAAATAGCCTGATCGGAGGGGGCGTGGCCTGGAGTTTGTGGGCGTGGCCTCTGTGTCCCGGGGAATGGCGGCAACACAATCAGGTATCCCGCGGCAGCGTTCTCAACTGCAGCGCGGTAGTGCCCAGGATAGAGTGAAGGTAGGATTTGTGTTTAAAATCAACCAAATACAAACGATTTTTAAAAAGCAGCAATGCGTCTCTCCCGGCTTCCGCCTCAGGAGGTCAGGTGTTCTAGTGTCTTCCCAGCCCCATGTGTATCGTCCTCGCCTCTCCCCACTTTACAGGAGGGTCCTGCGAGCAGCTTGGCTGACCCTGCATGCTCAGCTGGAGGAGCATGAGCAGCAGAGACCTGGTAAGTGCATCATATGCAATATGTGTCTGGGAGTATGATGTGAGTGAAACAGTGCTGTACCATTGCGTGTCCCATGCCTCCATTCACCGATTCCGTGTCCTTGCAGCAGTCACCAAGATTAAAAAGGTACACTGTGGCATATGGACTGTACACGGCAGAGTGAATTTTGTGAGTTGCAGTTTCTTCATGACAACTGGGTAAATGAGCCACACTTGTGCATTCATATTGAAATCTGCTCTGCCAGCACCACTACCTTTGAACCAAGGAAATCATAACTGATGTGTGCATTGGATGAGCAATGGTACAGACACTGTCCAATGTGCGCATGGCAGGCCAAAGGATACTGGATGCTGTGACTTGCATTGCATTTGTAGAGTTTGGGTTCCAATTGAGACAGATCATCGTGTGCCATGGAGTCAAGACAGACTTTGAGATCCTTGCATCACTATTGTGTTTCTAAATTTGCAAGGTGTGTCCACTGACAGACGTCTCACCCTCAGTGTCCTGTATGGCATTTCACATGTACAGGTAGCTGTCACAACAACCCACCACTGTTCACCGGTGTACTGCACTACCTTATCAGTCACCAAAGCCAATATGTGGCACTGGATTGTCAGATTATGTGTGGGGACAGCAAAAGTCTAGACTCACAATGTAGCTAAAGAAATAGTCCAGGCCCTATGTGGATGTGTGACCCACATTCAGCATTTGTCTTGTCCCATACAATGCTGCAAATCAGATGACACTTGTCCAGACGTTAAATAGCTGCGACTCCATATCAATGGCCAAATTCAATTAAATCTGGACTTATCATGTTCTCCTTTGGTGGACTGGTTTTGGAACCTGCACATGTAGCTGTGACAGGACACACAGATCACAAGAATGCCAAGGTTGAGGGTTGGCCAATACAGTTGTGTAAGCCACAAACATTCACGTGAGATGTCCATGTCAGACTCAATTCAGTAGATGACAGTGAACATACACGTAATGTAAGTTCATAAACACTAACAACTGTAGAGTGTGATCAGAGAAAAACAAAGTCTGACCTTGGCTCGTCTATGTATGTGTCTTGTCCTGCATGAAACAACCACCACATCAGGATTTTGCTTACATTTCAGCATGCACAGCTGGCCAAATGGAAGAACAGCAGGACCAGGTCTGGGGTGGGAGGCCATCAGTGCGCTGGCGGCTACACCCTCTTGCCAACTGCGAGGAAGAAGAGTATGAGGAGGGACCCTCAACATCAGGAGGCAAGGGGATTGCGCCCACCTGGACTGACAAGGAACACAACTCTGGTGCTACATCCCGGGTGGAAGCTGTGGACATTGAAGATGGGGGCGAAAACCTGACACCTCTGCCCATGATGTGGTGGAGAGCTACTCTCCCCCAGACTCTTCACCTGTGGGTCCTGAAGAGGTGTCACCGGGGCAGGCCAATACCCAATTTGGGCCTGCCATCAGCCCCTCCCTACCTCTAGAGTCCCCCATTTCATCAGGGGCTCCAGCTGCATCCCCTGCAACTTGTCCCCCTCCTCGTAGCTGCCAGCTTGACCACAACATTGGCTCCGGACCTGAGGCACCACATCCCTCCTGTCCCCCCCCCCCCAGCCCCCCAGCCCCTTCCAGTGTTTAATTCTCGGGAGGATGATAATGTTCTAAGTGGTGATGGCGCTTTTCTTGTAGCGGTCAAAATTTCTTATATTCTATTTATGTTAGAAAAGGTGCTTAGGGAAGGGGTAATCATCCACCACCCCGCTATATGGATCCACAAAGGGTTCTTTTTCCAATACTGCCAAGCCCTAGCACACAAACATGCACAAAATCCTAATACACATCTTCAATAGTGCATCAATGTTTCACAAAACGCAGTATCAGTGGATGTTGTTCTTTTATTGTTCATTCCAGTAGTTCCCGCCAACACGTGTTTCGTCGCTCTGGGTATAACACCCACGACTTCCTCAGGGCTGGAAAGACATATATACATTGCTGTCACAAACCACTTATTGATAATTAAATACATAGATAATATCATGGGGTGGAGTGCACTTAACCCCAGTGTCAAAGTTATGTTAGTATACATAACTAATTATAGTGAGGCAAATTCATACATTTAAAATTGCGGCCTTTGTAAACCATCTCAGTGTACGTCATGATGATTATTCTGATCATGTGCGTCAAGTCATGTGACATCACACCCAATACAAAATCCCCTATGTTAAAAAATTAATAAAACCAGTGAATCCGATTAATAGGATGTGCTCCAAAGTGCAAAGAAAATTACTGGCGGGCCCTCTGCCCTCACATACCTGTATCTCTGCACTTTGCTAAGAACAATTCTGTAAGTCATAATACACATGATAATCACATTGTTCACACTGAACATGTGCATGATTAAAAATCCTCTTGAGAAATATATTTTAGTGTGAATTCTGTGAATACCAACATGAAAGTAAGTTTAGGATTTTGTCTTAAGTTAGTTCTGTTTCATAGGTCTACACACACATCCACTCAGTCACCCATACCGCAACTCATACAACAAGTTGCTCACTAATACAGCCACTGATGTCATCAGTGAAGTCACGTGATCAGGTCATGAGTGATGTCATATGTGAAGTCAGGTCATATGTGAGGTCAGGTCATAAGAAGTGCATTGGTCCCACCTTGGGTGCCACACGCAGGAAGCGTGCATCCGTGAAATCCTGAGGATGGGTCTTGCGCAAACGTGTTTTTCAAGGAAATAAGGAGCACTCATGAGGTAACCATCAAATATTTATCTAATTGTGGCAGACTTGTTTCGGCAATTATGCCTTCCTCTGTGCTTTTTAATTAAATGATGGCACACACATTTTTTAATATTTTTTCAAATGTCACAAACATTGCTACCATTGGAGAGTTTCACATTCTGGTCAGTAAGAAAGGACTGAAGCTATATCTCACTTGATGTTGTATCTGTGGTCACCATATCAGTGTGGTGTTAGTCAATTACACTTCCAATGGCAGTGCACAACTTTGCTTCATCCTGTTGATATTCAGTCAAATGCCTCAATGTACCACTTCTCCTTAGTGAGCATGGGGACACGCAGGCACTGACAATAAAATGTACACTTGAGCTGGCTCCATTAAACAGTCCTGCTGCTTGACTTCTCATGCCAGTTACCCCTAGTCACAGCCGCACAATGTAGAAATAACACCCGCAGGTGGCAATTGAATATCTAAACATTCTTAAGTTTGAATAACTTACATCGTTGGGTGACAAGGTTACTTTCAAATGCAGCGGTACAGGCACCATCGCACTAGACTTGGTCATACCTCAAGTGCCTCACACAGGATGAGTGCATCCATGAAATCGTGAGGATGGGTCTCACACATATTTTTTCGATCTTTTTAAATGTATATGTGTGTGTTTGTTTACGGAGTGTTAAATGGATGGGCTGCTCCGTGCCCATTGATGTGAGGCCGCCCTGCAGGGTCTGGGGCTCCGTGCTCGGAGGTTTGTTTGGATTTGAATTCCGGAGCTTGACCCACTCATCGTCGCAAGCCCACATGAGGAAAGGCTAATCAGCGAAGTTGTGACGGCGCAGGAAGGGATTTGGGGCAGGATGATTCCCTGCTCTCATCGTGCCGGAGGACAGGCATTGTCGTAAGGCCCCTTTGATATAAGAGCACTTGCCATGTTAAATTCATCACTGGACAACATGAATGAATAAACCCACTATGATAACTGATGCGGTAATGTAAATGAACTTTTATCATGAAGGTATATGGAGGTATTCACGTTCCATGCATTACATTACAGTTGCCAACGAACTGCATCATGCGAACTGTATTCTTTATTAGTTGTCACGTGACTTTTTAAATTTAAAGCGCGCATTAACGCACGTTACATTTCACAATCTCCACCTGTGATCAAGGCATAAGCCGAAACGCGTAAGGAAGGAGAAAGAGATTACATTGCGCTGCTGTGCCTACGAATTAAATGCTTTAACTCCGGTACTGGGCCTCATGGTGTTTGTTTAAGGAGTGTTAAATGGATGGGCTGCTCCGTGCCCATTGATGTGAGGCCGCACTGCAGGGTCTGGGGCTCTGTGCTCGGAGGTTTGTTTGGATTGGAGATGTATATATATATATATAATATATAAATACACACATACATTACCTACTGGCGGTCGCCAGTAGGTAGTTATAGTTAGGACCACGTTTCCATAGGAAATCCGCAACATTCTATTTTGAATAACTTTGGCGCCGGTCGACGAATCCTCGCAAATTTTTCAAAATAGGTGGGGCGCTAGGCTCCGCTCCTACCCTGAAAGTCTCGGGGGGATTCGTCAAGCGGGGGCTGAGATAAAAGGGGGGTCCCAAAACGCGTTTTTCCCATGCATTTTTCCATAGGACCTTTAGACAGGGCTACAGCCCGAACGGCTGAACAGAATTACTAGAAATTTGGCAGAGAGGTAGTCCTCAGGTCAAGGAAGTGCCTTTTGTAGGTTTGGTGTAAATCTGTTCAGTAGATTCTGAGAAAATAGTCTTTAAATCAATATATATATCTGAGCCAGCTTATGGTGCGCTTACGGTACGCTTACCGTACGCGTACGGTGGCGTGCGCGAGCGCGATTCTGATTGGCTCTTAGATCTTAGTAAACATTCGAATCGGCCGAAACCAGGAAGCGGCGGCCGCCATTTTCTCTCTTGCACTGAGAGAGATGTTTAAAATATAAAGCACAAAAACATGTAAAGGGGCTGTTTAGACAGCTCCCACACACATAGCCATGTTGAGGGAGTCCCCAAAGAACCCCCAAGGCCAAAAACGGAATTTATATTTTTTCGCTAATTTCGCCGATTACGCTTACCGTACGCGTACGGTAAAAAATTATTAAAAAAAAAAAATTATCCACACTCTCCCCACCCCGTGTACAATTGGTGGCCGAAGGCCACCAATTGTGCATGGCTTATTATTGCTGAGATAAACTATAATATTTAAATAAAAAATAATAAAAAAAAAAATTATCCACACTCTCTCCACCCCGTGTGCAAATGGTGCCCGAAGGGCACCATTTGTGCATTGCTTATAAAAATTACGAAAAATTAAAATATTACCATTCAAAACGAAGTGCATCATATGTCCTCCATGTGCGCACGGTGCGCGAAGCGCATCGTGCGTACATGGCCCATCTAGCGTAACGTGGGCACGCGGTGCGCTAACTGCGTAAAGTGGGCGCAGCACTAACTGCGTAAAGTGGGCGCGCTGTGCGCGAAGCGCACCGCGTGCTTACTGTGCGCGCACGGTGCGCGAAGCGCACCATGCGCGCACGGAACGAACTGCGTTAAGTGGGCGCGCACGCCACGAATGGCGTAAAGTAACTTAGCATTTAAAAAACCGTACAAATTCACTGAAAAAACCATAGGTTTCACACACGTTATAGTTAGGAATTAGCATTTAAAAAACCTTGCAAATTCACTGAAAAAACCATAGGTTTCACACATGTTATAGTTAGCGGAAATTTTACTGATAAAAAACCAATGAAATTCCCCCGTTATAGTTAGTGCAGGCAACTATAACTCACGCGACCGCAATCTTCTGCTGATGACATATGTGTCTTTATGAAAAAAAAAATATTTGTAATATATGTATAGCTAAAAATGTATGGAAGAAGACATGGGCAAATAAGTGTCTAAATACAGTATTAGCATCAGCAGAGGATTGCGGTCGCGTGAGTTATAGTTGCCTGCACTAACTATAACGGGGGAATTTCATTGGTTTTTTATCAGTAAAATTTCCGCTAACTATAACATGTGTGAAACCTATGGTTTTTTCAGTGAATATATATATACACACACACATACTATACACACACAAATATATATATGTATATATATATATATATCTTACAGAGTGTCAGTATCCACTCTTTCACTCTGTAGCTATCCTTAGGGTTTGCACCCATTTGATGAATCTCAGCAAACTTTTCAGACCAATTTCCCTCATTCCACTGGTTGGATGGAAAGTTTTGCGGCATTTGGTCAAGTGGGTCAAGGGTTGCAAAGAAACAAAGGGGGGTCCCAAAACAGATTTGGATCTGAATGCATTTTACATAGACTTTTTGTATGGGATCTAGAGCAAAAATGGTCAGTCGGATTTTGATGAAATTTGGCAGGATTGAAGATTATGGTGTGCAGATTATCCTTTTTGTGGTGGCATCCAAAAAGGATAAGAAATTTTAGTTATTAGCATTTTAAACCTGGTGATACCTGTTTCTGTAGTTTCGAAGTAGTACTGCGGTACATATAGATTACAAGTCATCTGATAATGACTGCCTTTACAAAATTTAAAGGCAGGCCACTTTGCCAGTGCTATGGTTTAGTGCCATAAATATAGGTAAATATTAGGGTTTATATATTTTTCATACCTATTGCCACTTAATTTAACTGATAATAGGTAGGGAAATAACATTGTAAGAATCTATATATTTTAGAAAAACATTACAGAGTACCACGGTATTTCTTAGGTAGTACCGCAGTACCTGAAAATATTTTTTAAACAAAATGGGTAAAACTATTAACAAAACACTGTATACACTACATTCCACAAATATAGTGTACTACAGTGTTCTGACAATTCTTTGCATACTTAGTTATGCCCAGAAAAGTCTCTGCATTACTGCAGTAATGCCTACAAATTATAACGTTACTTAAAAAATTGCAAATACAGGTTTATTTTGCAGAAAACACAGCGAGTGTTAGGTACTACTGGTACTACATAAACTGGGTAAGTAAAATTATTTGAAAATGATACAAAAAATTCCATACCTTTTTACACTTTAGGAAAATAGTAATAGGTTTGGAAAAACATTAAAACTTATCACTCCACTATATGCTACTCCATTGTACACAACTCCATTGTACTCCACTACACTGTGCACTATTCCATTGTATGGCACTCCACACTACAACCCTTCAGGTAGGCTATTCCACTCAACCAACTCTTCTATACTCCACTCTACTGCATTAGACTGTATGGTAATCCACTATACGCTATTCCACTATATGCTACTAAACTGTACGGTACTCCACTTGACACCACTACAGTGTTTGCCACTCCACTCTACTCATCTCCACTGTACAAGACTCTCGTCCACTCTAGAAGTGCATTTTATAAAATTATACTGCACTTTATGGCACTCTATGAGACTCTACTTCAGTCTGTTCACGTACACTCCACTGTCTAACTCTACAGTTCAATCTATGCTCGTATAATCCATTGTACAACACTCTATTCTGCTAAACACACATTTCAATATTGTACAATACAGCACTCCACTCCACTGTACAAGACGCCACTCCAATTTATTAGAGTATACTCTACTATAAGCTATGCAACTACACTATAATACGCTCCACGACACTCTACTCTCCGACACATGAATACACTGTACTACATTTTACTACACACTACGATACACAACTGCACTGAACTCTACTCCACTGTCAGAGTCTTTACCTCGCTGTATGCCGCTGTCTAACCATCCACTATTCACAGCGCCACTGTATAACACATTACTCTACTCGACACAGCTCCGCTGTACAACACTCTACTACACTCTTTGCTACTCTTCCCCCTACACTTCCCTACACTGCACTCAATTCAACTACGCAATACTCCACTCTATGACACTCAACTGTACAACATTCTTCTTCATTTTACTATTCGAAACTCCAATTAACAAGATGTAATTGTTTTTTTTGTGGTTTTTTTGTGGATCTTTTCTGAAATAACAGTCACACAGAAAGTGACCAATAGTGTACAGATCATAACATCATGGATATACCATCATGACAATAAAGAAGGGAAAACATCCATAACACAACAGTAAAACAAGGTACAAAAGCAATTCTGAAAGGAAGGTGTAAGATCGCTAGTAAGTAGAGAATATGTTCCCAGTGTAGTGTGCTTGGGTCCAGTTCTATTGATAATATCTGCAGTAGGCCAACATTTGTTTTATATCAGCTGTGTTTAGGCTCTGCGTGTTAACGCACTGCACATCTCAATGTTCTAGCACTTTACTCCTTCATCTGCACTCACATGTTCGCCTCAGGCCTCGTCAAGGGGGTGGTCAAGCAAGTAATTTCTTTGAGTTTGCCAAATGTCTTGGGGCGGGAGGAGGTGGTAATAGTGTGGCATATAATTCGCACATAGTGTCACCGCGGATCATGTCTCGGAGCCAGGCTCTCAGCGTCGGTGCATGTGCCTTTCCCCAGTGTATAGAGATTTGATGCTTTGCAAGTAGCATATCTATCGCAGTGAACCTCTCTATAGCCTTTGGTAATAGATGGAGGTAGCACAACAGTGCCAGCAAGGGAGTGAGCTGCACCACCTATCCCACCATAAGTGATACATGCTGGAAAATACCCACCCAGTATGTTTGTATTGTTGCATAGCTCCACGCTATATGCTGAAAGTTAGCTTCGGCCTTGGCGCACCTAGCACACACGTGTAATGCTCTGGGATCTATCTTGGCCAGCAATTTTGGGGTTACATAGATTCTATGTAGATATTTAGAATTCAGTAATTCGTATTGATGGTTGTTCAAAATGTATTGAGTTTGTGCACAGCAATAGTGCCAAATGTTGTCTGTTACTGGTATGCCTAGGTGTCTTTCCCAGGCTGCTCGTGCTTTGGCGCCGGCCATAGGGTGAAGGGAAAGTGATAGGTGGTATAAGCGTGAGACTAGGTGGGTGTCGTCTGGTGATGCAATAACAAGTGTGAGGGGGGAACTCCTTCGGCACCACTTGCCCACTCGGTATCGCCCTGATCAGTCATCATTGGACTCTGTGCAATAGGAACCTGTCCATGTATGTAACATCCCCATGCGTGGTGAGCTCCGGAACCGTGCATGGTCGGGAGTCCTTAAACAGATCCCCAACTGTTTGAAGTCCATGCTAGCCTAGTGTGTGTTTGGTCAGGGCTTCAGTGATGGGGGGTAGCCACGGTTTGTCTGCCAGTGGTAAATGTGGCGAATACAAGGACTCCTTTTGTAGATATCATTGTAATTTGGTCCACGCCCAGCAAGTCGTTGGCAGAGTTTGGATCTCAGCGGGCGAGTGCGTCAGCCCTTGTGGTAATATGGCAGAGAGGGGGATGGGATATATTTTAGAACGCTCAGCCCTGAGGTATTGAATCCAGGCATCTGGGTGATACCAATAATATGTAAAGTGGGTTTGGGCCACAAGGTAGTACAGATAAAAATCTGGGCCGCTGAATCCCCTATGCTCGTACGTGTGTCCCAGCTTATCCGCGGCTGTCTACCTGCCCAGACAAGACGAATGAGCAACGTTCGTAACGTGTCAAAGAATTTTGTGGTCAAAGCAATAGGAATACTTAAAAAGAGGTATAAAAAACCCAGCAGTACTACCATTTTTAATATGGCTATTCTACCAGCTAAAGATAGTGGGAGTTTGATCAATTTGTCAACCTGTGTCAAGAGGCGGTCCACTGCTGGTCCGTAATTTAGTCGGATTACTTCTGGACCACTGCAGTGCAGGTATATACCTAGGTACTTGGGGGGGGCGGGGAGGTCCGTACACTATTTCAGGAGTAACTCGAACACCTCTTGTGTTGTTGCCGGCGTCAATGGAAACATTTCTGATTTAGTCCAATTTATCACTAATCTCAAATAAACCCCGAATCGGACAACTTCCCTCAGAAGTGGAGTAAGGTTGTCTGCCGGTTTCCGCACAAATACCTTTGTGTCCTCAGCATAGAACGACGCAGCTAGTGGACCTGTGTGTAATTGCAGCCCTTGGTGGAGATGTGGTTACTGTATATGGCGGGCAAGGGGGTCCATAGCAGTAATAAATAGTAAGAGCGAGAGGGAACATCGCTGTCTAGTGCCATGTGATAAAGAGAATTGGTGTGTTATTTCACCATTGAGTTTCAATCGGGCAACAGGATTTGCATACAGGAGGCACACTAGGTTTGAGAAACCCACTGGGATCCCCAGTTTCTGCATTGCCGCGTATACAAAAGGCCACTCCAATTATTCGATGGCCTTTCGGCATCGAGGAGGACGACAGCTGCTGGCAGTGTGGGTTCCATTTGATCCATCACAGAAAAGATTGCACGTAGATTAAGTGTCGTAGACCAGCCAGGAATGAATCCAGCCTCATAGGGGCACAGTGTAGTGTTTACCAGTAATGCCAGTCGAGTCGCTAATATTTTTGCCAGTATTTTATTGTCGTCATTGAGTAGCGACAGTGGTCGGCGTGATGCGCATTAGCGTGGTGATTTACCTGACTTGAGCAATGGTGTCACAATGGCTTCCCGCATGGTCGAGGATAGGGACCCATTCTGAAGGGCTTCGCCATATACTTCCAGCAACCGCAGCACCAACTCATTTTGGTAGGCTTTATAAAATTCTCCCGAAAGGCCATCTGACCCTGGGGAATGGCTACTGGCCATCTCTTTTATTGCTTGTTTGATTTCATCCTCGTCAATAGGGTAAGCAAAGAAATCACGCTGACCCTCCTCCAACCAGACCATTGCTATCTCCTGTCGATAGTCTGTTAGCGCCTGTCCCACCGGGGGTTCCCACATCTTCTACAGATTAATATAGTGTGAGAGGAAGGCTGCAGTAATATCTGACCCCCTTGTCAGATCAGCACCAAAGTTAGTGTCTAGATGTGTGATAAATACAGATTGGTATTGAGGCCAGAGGAGGCAAGCAAGTGTCCTGCCGGGTCTCTCCCCTCTCCATATGTTCGGGCCATAGCATATTTACCAAGGTGTTTGACATCGCGGGCCGTCGCTTCTGTGAATTCAGTCAAGAGAGCTGCCCGGTCATGCAGGGATTCTGGGGATGAGGCAGTCTGCGCATTTGCATCCATATTTTTAATTTTTTTCTCAATGCTCTCAAGTTAATTTCGTATGGACTGGAGAACGCCGGCGTGTTTCAAAATACCGACCCCCCAGATAAATGCCTGAAAGGCATCCCACAGCACTAGTTGTGAGGTAACCGTACCTTCCTTCAATAGAAAATATTCTCGAATAGCATCACCCACTTCACTATGGAATACCGGGTCTAGTAATGCCGATGAAGGAATTCTCCATAGTAGACGCTGTTTTGGCAATGTGGGAAACTCTACCTGGAGCAGCACTGGAACATGGTCAGACAGTGTGCGGGCAGGTAGTCAATTTCCTGCACTTCTGAGAGCAAGTGTGGCTTGAGGTACCAGTGGTCTATACAGGACCATGAGCCATATGAGGCGGAGTAAAAAGTAAAAGTAAAAAGAGACTTCCCAGATGTTTCTTGTGCCAGGGATCTGTGAGTAAGGCAGACTGCAACAAGTTGGTTAGACCCTGTGTGGCATGAGGCTTTGCAGTGCAGCCTTTACCAGTGGTGTCAGTCGTGGGGTCAAGAGTGAGGTTGAAATCACCCTCCAGTAGTATATTGTCAGTGACCAGTCGGTCAATGTGTGTCATGAAGTTAGGAAAGAAGTCAGTAGTGTCTAGATTGGGAGCATACACCTTTATAAACAGAACGGACTATTATATAGTTGTGAGTTATAGTTAAATTAGAATAGGTGTGTTACTTATAGTAATTTGAAGGCAGTGTGTAAATTCTAAACTTTGGAATTTATAATCTTTGCCTAGTTTAACATTGATTTACGTGGAAACAGTAAATACATTTTTCCTAACTTTAGAATATGCCTAACCTTTGTTTTTCTCATAAAATTTAAATGATTTTTATGTTTTTTAATTCAATTGTGTTTCAGATCTAGTATTGAGTCTTATTTATTAACAACTTGTTGGGGTGTGGCCGAGTGAGCGACCTTTTGTAGATATCATTGTAATTTGGTCCACGCCCAGCAAGTCGTGGGCAGAGTTTGGATCTCAGCGGGCGAGTGCGTCAGCCCTTGTGGTAATATGGCAGAGAGGGGGATGGGATATATTTTAGAACGCTCAGCCCTGAGGTATTGAATCCAGGCATCTGGGTGATACCAATAATATGTAAAGTGGGTTTGGGCCACAAGGTAGTACAGATAAAAATCTGGGCCGCTGAATCCCCTATGCTCGTACGTGTGTCCCAGCTTATCCGCGGCTGTCTACCTGCCCAGACAAGACGAATGAGCAACGTTCGTAACGTGTCAAAGAATTTTGTGGTCAAAGCAATAGGAATACTTAAAAAGAGGTATAAAAAACCCAGCAGTACCACCATTTTTAATATGGCTATTCTACCAGCTAAAGATAGTGGGAGTTTGATCAATTTGTCAACCTGTGTCAAGAGGCGGTCCACTGCTGGTCCGTAATTTAGTCGGATTACTTCTGGACCACTGCAGTGCAGGTATATACCTAGGTACTTGGGGGGGGCGGGGAGGTCCGTACACTATTTCAGGAGTAACTCGAACACCTCTTGTGTTGTTGCCGGCGTCAATGGAAACATTTCTGATTTAGTCCAATTTATCACTAATCTCAAATAAACCCCGAATCGGACATCTTCCCTCAGAAGTGGAGTAAGGTTGTCTGCCGGTTTCCGCACAAATACCTTTGTGTCCTCAGCATAGAACGACGCAGCTAGTGGACCTCTGTGTAATTGCAGCCCTTGGTGGAGATGTGGTTACTGTATATGGCGGGCAAGGGGGTCCATAGCAGTAATAAATAGTAAGAGCGAGAGAGAACATCGCTGTCTAGTGCCATGTGATAAAGAGAATTGGTGTGTTATTTCACCATTGAGTTTCAATCGGGCAACAGGATTTGCATACAAGAGGCACACTAGGTTTGAGAAACCCACTGGGATCCCCAGTTTCTGCATTGCAAGTCAGGTAAATCACCACGCTAATGCGCATCACGCCGACCACTGTCGCTACTCAATGATGACAATAAAATACTGGCAAAAATATTAGCGAGAAGCAAAGAAATCACGCTGACCCTCCTCCAACCAGACCATTGCTATCTCCTGTCGATAGTCTGTTAGCGCCTGTCCCACCGGGGGTTCCCACATCTTCTACAGATTAATATAGTATGAGAGGAAGGCTGCAGTAATATCTGACCCCCTTGTCAGATCAGCACCAAAGTTAGTGTCTAGATGTGTGATAAATACAGATTGGTATTGAGGCCAGAGGAGGCAAGCAAGTGTCCTGCCGGGTCTCTCCCCTCTCCATATGTTCGGGCCATAGCATATTTACCAAGGTGTTTGACATTGCGGGCCGTCGCTTCTGTGAATTCAGTCAAGAGAGCTGCCCGGTCATGCAGGGATTCTGGGGATGAGGCAGTCTGCGCATTTGCATCCATATTTTTAAGTTTTTTCTCAATGCTCTCAAGTTAATTTCGTATGGACTGGAGAACGCCGGCGTGTTTCAAAATACCGACCCCCCAGATAAATGCCTGAAAGGCATCCCACAGCACTAGTTGTGAGGTAACCGTACCTTCCTTCAATAGAAAATATTCTCGAATAGCATCACCCACTTCACTATGGAATACCGGGTCTAGTAATGCCGATGAAGGAATTCTCCATAGTAGACGCTGTTTTGGCAATGTGGGAAACTCTACCTGGAGCAGCACTGGAACATGGTCAGACAGTGTGCGGGCAGGTAGTCAATTTCCTGCACTTCTGAGAGCAAGTGTGGCTTGAGGTACCAGTGGTCTATACAGGACCATGAGCCATATGAGGCGGAGTAAAAAGTAAAAGTAAAAAGAGACTTCCCAGATGTTTCTTGTGCCAGGGATCTGTGAGTAAGGCAGACTGCAACAAGTTGGTTAGACCCTGTGTGGCATGAGGCTTTGCAGTGCAGCCTTTACCAGTGGTGTCAGTCGTGGGGTCAAGAGTGAGGTTGAAATCACCCTCCAGTAGTATATTGTCAGTGACCAGTCGGTCAATGTGTGTCATGAAGTTAGGAAAGAAGTCAGTAGTGTCTAGATTGGGAGCATACACCTTTATAAACAGAACGGATTATTATATAGTTGTGAGTTATAGTTAAATTAGAATAGGTGTGTTACTTATAGTAATTTGAAGGCAGTGTGTAAATTCTAAACTTTGGAATTTATAATCTTTGCCTAGTTTAACATTGATTTACGTGGAAACAGTAAATACATTTTTCCTAACTTTAGAATATGCCTAACCTTTGTTTTTCTCATAAAATTTAAATGATTTTTATGTTTTTTAATTCAATTGTGTTTCAGATCTAGTATTGAGTCTTATTTATTAACAACTTGTTGGGGTGTGGCCGAGTGAGCGACCAAGATGGCCGCTTATCTTCGAAGCTTCCGAACCGTCGTCATCCTTTTCTTGTCTGCCGACACTCCCAGCACAAAATACTGCCTCCCGATGCTGAGCGGGTGATTTTGAGACACCTGGGGACAAATGGGGTTGATCACGGTACCTGTCTATGCCTGCTAAGCCGCAAACCAGCTGCCTACGTTCCCGGACCCAACGCGGCCCTAGGAGGCCCCGAGATGACAGTGGTCTCGGGCAAGTCTGAGGGCAGATTCTGCAGGAAGCATACACTGAAGTGAGCTGCCGTGGCCTGGGGGGCCCTTGAAACGCTGGCGAGTCTGTAGTGTGGAGCAGGGGCCTTGGCAGAGTATTCATCGTGGCCTGCTCCCCCGGTGCTGGGTAGGACCCACAGATGCAGAACACGGTGAGTAGTAGGGGGTGGCATGCTGCCTGGTCAAACCCTCCCTCAATGTAACTCCTTGGTCCCCCTCAGCTACTGTGCTTGATGCAACCCCCGCAACAGTGCCGCCATAACTCTGGACCCAGTGGGGGCAGCTATATGCACAGCTGGAATGAAAACGCAACACGCATGATGGGCCCTCCCCTCTATCACATATGCTGAACTCCATACCTGCAAAGCTGGCTGCGATAAGAACTGCTGAATAGCGCCACGAATGAGAGGCACACACACAGCATCTCATATGCAACGTGCCGGTTAACAAATACGCCGTGTCCCTCATGGCAGTCAAGTAATGGCCGACAGTGGGACCAGAGGACAATGTAATTAAGGGCAGCACGCCTCGCACAGTACACCCATGCCTCACCAGTTATTGATCTTGTGGAGTTGCCTACCTTACCTCAACAGCCCGCAATGAGTCAGACAGACCCAAACAGCTAAGCTTCGAGGCGAGGAAGACCCCCCCAACGTGAGGACGCCGAGCCTCCTACGGAATCAGAGCCACAACAGCTGGGGGATGCTGCCGCTATATTGACCGAGCTGCAAGCTGGATTCCAATCTATCGATGCTAGACAAGTCACCCTTTCCATGCGCCTTGATGACACTCTTGGCCGGCTTGAGACGCAGGACTCCCGGATCGGCAGTGCCAAACATCGAATCTCAGATCTGGAAGATGCACAACCCACCACGCAGACAGGACTAGAGAAGACAGAGAACATACTTAAGAAACTTGCCATGAAGGTGGAGGATTTGGAGGCACGGTCACGCCGGAACAACCTCCGCATTGCGGGCATAGCCGAATCCACAAACACCGGCCTCATTTCCAAATTTGTTGAATCTATCCATATAGAGGTGTTTGGGAGAGAGGTGTTTTCTGCCACATTCACAGTGGAACGTGCATGCCGAACACAGGGGCCTGCTCCGATACCTGTAGCGACACAGAGAATGATCATTGCCAGGGTACTAAACTTTCACAACGAGATGTGGCATTGCGACTGTCAAGAGAGCGTGGCGCCCTCAACTACCAAGGATCGAACATATCTATTTTCCCAGATTTCACGCAAATGGTGCAGGAGTTGCACCAGAAATACATAGACATCAAGCGTTCTCTCCAGAAAGCAAATGTTAAATACGCTATGATGTACCCCATCAGACTCCGAATCCAGATCGGTGGCCAAACACACATTTTTGATTTCCCGGAGGAAGCCATGCAGTTCTGGACGAAGCAACAACTTAAAGACAAACCACGAGCAAAGGCTGATTGAAGTGACCCTAATTCCTAATGTTGGCATGCTGACTTTTGCCTTGTCACTCAACATGGACCCTCTCCTGGTTTTGATGTATGTTATTGATAGCTTCTGGGAGGCATGGGGGCCGCCGAGGGCTTTTGTGCGAAGCCCATGACTACACCTGGGCCAGGCTGCAACCCTGAGTAACTAACAACTATTAATGTACAACAGGCACTTATTGGGAAGACATGAACCCGGTATATGCATATTCCATGGCCCGACAGCTCACTGGAGCGTTGCCTTCCCCCACAGGATGTTTTCCTGTCTGTCCTTCCCTCTCGTTCCTCGCTACCCCCTTCCCCTTTGTTTGGAAGTGTTTGAATGGGATTCACCAGGTGCTTTATATTTATGTATCCAATGTGGGTGGGGGGTGGAAATGGGGCTGGGTATTCTGGTTTGTTGATTATGGTTTTATTTTCTGTTGGTACAAAGCATGTTTCACTCACATATGGATGGGTACACCGTTCATAACTTTCCATCCTGCAGTGATTGAGAGTAGCCAAAGGACCTCCAATAGCATGCAAGTCTGGTGCCTTAGCCTTGAATGTCTGTCCTGGAATGTGAGGGGATTATCTAGCCCTAAAAAAGGGCACCAGGTCCTAGCATATATGACCAGACACAACATTGAGGTCGCCTTCCTTCAGGAAACACACTACACACCACTCTCAACACACGGATTTGCGTCCTCATGGGGGAACCACCGTTTCTTGTCCAGCTACAGCACATACTCACGAGGGGTGTGTATCTTGATACACCGCTCTCTCCCTTTCCAGGTATCTGAGGTTTTAAAAGATAATGAGGGCAGTTATCTGCTGGTGTCGGGATCGCTTGGGAGGAATCCATTCTGCCCATTGGAGGGCCCATATTTTTAAGTGGGAGGTGTGGCCTCTATGCCAAAATGACTGTTGTGCCTCTGAAGAGTGCAATTAGCACGAAACGCATCAGGCGTGAATCGACAGGCATGCTGTAAACTGTATCCGCCCGCCGATCTGGCTTTTACCTCATGAAGGTTGCTGTAGTGGATGTCAGAGTGCGTCTCCACAGTTGGGAACCTTGAAGCTTTGATGTATATATATATATATATATATATATATATATATATATATATATATATATATATATAAACAGATACCTCGTGGAACAAGGATCGACGACGCCGTGTTCTGGCAAAACACGTCTTACCAGCTGACTAAATAAAGAAAATTTGTCCAGAACACGGCGTCGTCGACCCTTGCTTCACAAAGTTTCTGTTTAGAAGTATCAGACCTTTCTTGGGTGGTCCGTGTACGACCCTGTGATCTGGAGCAGCGGCGGTTGTAACCTGATTACGGAGAGAATATATATATATATATATATATCTATCTTATAGATAGATCGAAAGATCAGGTCAGAGTTTCCACGGAAAGAGCATTTTATGTTTATCTAATAACTTTGGTGACATTTGACGAACCTCCACAAAAGTTTTTAAAAAGGTCAATCACCCCAGGTGCTTCCTGGAAAGTGTTGCAAGTGTTGGGGTGATCAGTCAAGCAGGGCCAATGAAAAGGGTGGGGCAAAAGCTTATTCTTTTGGGAAAGCTTTAAAGCAGCTGCAGAAAAAATGTCATAATGGAATTACACCAAATTTGGCAAAATCTTAGAACTTTACTCAAAAAGTTGTTAGTTATTTCAGCTGTTGTTCAGAAATGTATGCTAAAAGAGGTGTTTCAAGTCATGAAGGGATTAAAATGTTAGGTATATCTGGGCAGTTGGTCTTGTGGGAGTCCTGCGGTAAGAGAAATAGGGCCCTCTGATAGACTTGGATACTTCTTCTACCTTTTTGGTACCATGGGACCAGTCCCGGCCCCATGGTACTGAAAGAGCTGATTGGCTGCCCATAAGTTAGAGAAAAGTGTTGAAGATGCCATTACATGACTAACCTTACCCCAAGAACTTGGGGGGATAATATGTACCCCCCCATGGAACATAAATAAAAAAAATGAAAGCTTTCTGCTATGGATACAGCTGTTCTTCTGTGGGACCCAGACGTGGCCTCCAGTGACATACTGTGGCACTTCTGTGGGACCCGCTACTCAAGATTCACCTCCATGATACTAGGGGACACTGAAAAGGCATGTACATAGGGCCTCAATTGGAGTAAAGTGTTGCTGATGCCATTACTTGACTACCCTTACCTCTAGAACTTGGCGGGATAAGATGTACCTCCCAATGGAACATAAATAAATAAAAATTGAAGCTTTGTGCCACGGTTTCGGCTGTTCTTCTGTGGGACCCAGACCTGGCCTCCTGTCACATACTGTGGCACTTCCGTGGGACCCCCTGCTCAAGTTTCACCTCCATGATACTAGGGGACCCTGAAAAACTTCATTGAGTAAGACTTTCACGGTCCCGTTGTACCTTGGAAGTGAAGCTTGAGTGCCAGTACCGCAGGCATACTGAGAAAAAAGCCAAATGTGGGGTACGGGCCAGCAGAGGTATTGGCGTTCAGGTGTGGTTGGGCGTAGGACCTGGCCAGGGGCCAACTCCCCACTGTTGCCAACATGTCTGTGTGCATGACTCAAGACTAGGGGCATCCCACCAGACGCTGGGTGTATGGCCTGGTTGAAGGCTGCCTGCGAGACGGTGGCTGGAGGCCAGGCCCAGCAGCTAAACCCCCCTAGCTCCCCAACACTGCGCTTTGCCATGGGTCCTTCACAGTTAGACGCCAGACCCTGCTTTAACCCCCCGTTGCACACAGCCAAAAGCCACGCTCAGCAGGGAAGTTATCTGAATATCATCAAAAAACCCTGAAAATTCACTAAGAAACACAAAGGTAAAAGTGACATTATAGTTAGGTATGTTAATAAGATCTTAATTTACATTAAAAAAACCTGCAAAACCACTGAACAAAACAAATGTTAAAGTGATATTGTCGTCAGGTGTTGAAAAACCAAAAACAAATAAATTTACTACTTATAGCTTAAGTGAGCTAACTATAACTGCTGACCCATGTACTGCTTATGACTTAGCATATTACATGACTCATAATATTGTTGTCTCAAACAAGAAAGGGGAAAGGGAGGGGCTTTAACAATAATAAACTAGCTCAATACTATTGTAGGTCCAGCATACATGCCCAACAATCAATGTTAACAAAAGGGTATGCAGTTCCTGATGATAACGCAAAGTGTGTTAGAATCACTAGGTCCCAAGGTGATGGTGTGAAAACAGTCTGATTGAACGGAGTAGAAGGTACTCCTTCTGGAAAAGAAGACCCTCACACACCCAACAAGCGGGTGTCTTGCTTCATCACCGGGTCTTTGCTCCTTATCGGGCCGGCAGTGCAATGCCCGATCAGGCACCCCGAGGGGGCCTTCCTGTCGGAGATCTTTATTTCCAAACGCCGGTGAGTGAGGTGTGTGGGGAGAACAGTTAGTTATGATAAATGGTGTAGGTGCAAGTGAAGTGAAAGGTAAGTGTACTAAAACAGGGTAGGTGATCCACTTCAAACAATTTTAATAAAGTATGGTCAACACCCTGATTAAAAACAATCCACACATCTCTCACCATTAGGTGTATGAGTAATATGTGCTAAAGAGATAAAAGAGGTCAACATGTTTCTTGCCTAGGGTTATATTAAATGGCAATTCTTCAGGACCAATATATACGGCTACCTGCACCTTTTTGGTGGTGGCCACAACCTCTAAGAGGTGTCAATGGTGGCCACACATACAGCACCCTAAAAACGTGTGGTGCCGTGTATACCAAGAACACACAACCTAGGGTTATATTAAATGGCAATTCTTCAGGACCAATATATACGGCTACCTGCACCTTTTTGGTGGTGGCCACAACCTCTAAGAGGTGTCAATGGTGGCCACACATACAGCACCCTAAAAACGTGTGGTGCCGTGTATACCAAGAACACACAACCCCATTAGGCTGTGGAGACAATGTGGCCAGGGTAGGAATACACTAAATACTAGTGTCGATTGCATTGTAGTAACGTTACCGTAAACCTAAGACCCCGCCAGCCGCTCAAGTCTGGAGAATGCTTCTGAGGAAAATTTCCCTGTTTACAAAGTTTTTGCTGGTTTTATTCAGTTCTTGCAAGTACAAATAACTGATTGCTGCATTCTCAAAAGGCATTACAGAAACAAGGTTGGATATCTTGATGAGGACACAGATAGCTCTCGACCTTGGGGAGTGTTACTATGGGCCAGTGTATATTTGTCCAGCTATCCAGCCTGAAGGACGTGTGATCACTATGTGTGGTGTGCATTTCCTATCCTGATTGACTGAGTGTTTCTATCTACATGTGGCATCTAGCATAGTGGTATTTTGGGGGAACATTAGCCCTTGGCCTTATGGGCCCGATTCACAGAACTAACTTAAGACAAAATCCTAAACTTACTACTTTTGGTATTCACAGAAATTAGGATTTTGTCTTAAGTTTGTCTTAAGACAAACTTAAGACAAACTTAAGGCAAACTTAAGACAGACTTAAGACAGACTTAAGACAGACTTAAGGCAGACTTAAAACAAACTTAAGACAGACTTAAGACAGACTTAAGTTAGGATTTTGTCTTACGTTTGTCTTAAGTTTGTGTTAAGTCTGTCTTAAGTCTGTCTTAAGTCTGTCTTAAGTCTGTCTTAAGTCTGTCTTAAGTTTGTCTTAAGTTTGTCTTAAGTTTGTTTAAGTCTGTCTTAAGTTTGTCTTAAGTCAAACTTAGGACAAAATCCTAACTTCTGTGAATACCAAAAGTAGTAAGTTTAGGATTTTGTCTTAAGTTAGTTCTGTGAATCGGGCCCAATGTGTTTTATTGAGGCCAATTGCCGCAGGCCTGTTTGTAGTGTAACTATCTATCTATGGGTTTGATCATGGTATTCCTTGGGTGTGCATTCATCTTTGGGTTGAGAGAGACTCCACCTGTGACCTGTTATTCGATAGGCATGGGAATGGGTCGCACAGCATGCCTGACCACGTATCTCTGACTCGAGGTTAAAGAGAGGTCCGACAGCAATGATGCAAGTTTACTGGAACTCCTAAAATTAATATGGCAGTCACTGTTGTAATTTTTATGGACATTCTCAATAGCTTGTGTACACTTGTCATAGTGTACATTGGCATTACCTTTACCAATATTGGCATTTTTTTGTATTCCTAGAAAATGACATGCATTTACCTCACTTTTACTGGTAACAACATCTTACATCTGTACATGGATTATGGCATACATTGACACTGCTAATGCCGGTATCATCGTTGCTGTGCAGGCATAGATTATGACATACATTGACATTGTATTTATGATCACTGATATTGTCATATGGGCACAGGTTATGGCATAAACTGGTATTGCATTTTTCGGTATTGTCATTGTTGGGCCTTCACATTTCATGGTACTCATTCATTGACATTGTATTTACCCATTTCAACACTACCCCTTCAGCTGATTCCTCAACTACTTTATCCTCCTCATATGACATGACAGTTATGATATTGGAAAGTGTGTGTGCGTGTGTGTGAGTATGAAGTGTCTTTTACCTTTTCCCTAGCTCAGTACATACTACCTAATTTGAGGACTGCGTTCTTACAGCAAGAAGCTCCAACTTGCAGGAAAACACATAGCAGAATTATAACAATGAGTGGGGGCATAATTGACAAGACTAGTTTGGACATCAATAGGGGGATCCTCAAAAAGATAATATGCAATCAGTCCTGCTCCAGGCCAACTCCGTTCTTATTCATGTCAGCATGCAGTTGATGTGGTTCTCAGACGGCATGAGCTAATGTCACATTGTCCTTGTCGATGCAAGAATAAAAGTACAACAGGAAGAACAAATCTTTTTTTGTTATTCTTTTTATTAACAGAACAGGCTGGCACATCAACAGTACTCATCAGCAATACTTTCATTAAGGTTAGACATTTTGGGTAGAAAAAAGGCATCAGACATAACTATGATAAATGGTTTGATTTTAGACCTTGTCCACAGCTCTTGTTCATTGTATGTGGCGACATACACTCGGGAAGAGGCCAGGGGAGGCATGCATATATTGCCCCTGGAGAGGTTCCATTTGCCCCAGATCTGTATCCATTTCTTAGGGCAGCCTCTGGTTTCGTAGATTGTTTTTTCAGTAACCATACACCAATCCATGTCCTACTCCCAAGCTTGGAGAGTTGGCACCTCCAGAGCCCGCCTCAATGTTGCGATATTACGCTTGGCTATCATCATTCCCAAGGTGGCCCAGGTTCTCACTTTGCTATTCAAATCTGTCGGTCCCCATATTATTTAAAAGGCATTGCTTTGGTTCCGGTTCTATTTTAATCTCTAATACTTCCCCAATAGAGTGTGTTACCTGGCCCCAATATTTCTTAATGTGTAAACACTCCTATAATATGTGGTAAAAGGTGCCTTCTTATCCGCATTGTCTCCTGCATGTCGAATCTGTCCTGAGGTTAAACTGGCAAGCTTATGTCCTGAATAGTACAGTTGGTTCTGTATCTTTAGTTGTATCAGTCTGAGTCGTGTAGTAATATTCACCTCTCTGGGTGAAGAAGTAGCCTCCTGCCATTCCTTGTCCTCTCGGTCCTCTACGTCTTGTGCCCAGTGCTTTCTAAGTTGAGTAAGGGGGTTAAGGAAGTTGTTAAATACTTTTTTGTAAGTCAGGGCGATCGCCCCACACTCCATATATTCAGCATGAATAATATCTGCAAGTCGTGAAGATTCTGGGAGCACCCCCCTGAGGGACAGCTCTCTGGAGAGCATGTTTGATTTGGATATACCTAATCCACTCAGTGTCTACAAAGTCATATTCTCTGTGAAGTGTATCAAAGGGGATCACTCCCTTTCGGTCCCAAAAGTCTCCCACCCGGGAAATGCCTATGAAGTACCACTTATCAAATCCCTTGGAGTATCTAAGGGTCAAAAGTTGTCTTGTATCTCATAATGGCTAGCAAGCATAATTTTGTTGTTCTAGCATAGGCTTTTATTTGCTGGGTCCCAGACTTGTAGTGTGTGATTTGTTGGGCCTGTTAGCTTTATCTGTTTTGGTGTGGTGTATAGAATGCTCTTTCGTATCTGCCACGTGGCAGGACGTATTTGTCCATCCTAAATGCTGGATCATCATGGGGTTAGTGCAAGCATAGGTTAATCAGAGATGAGATGCCCAATAATATTTTTGCTTATCAAGGAGTCCAATGTCTCCACCGTACCAACCTCTCACCAGTTTTTCTGTGGCAACTCGAGGAGACCCATCATCAGTCTCTGATAATTTGTTATGGCTTTAAAGTAGGGTGCTGGGATCGCTTTGGTGTGTTTTGTAGTGTATATAGGAATCTGGGGAGTGCCATCATCTTAAAACATGCAGCACAGGGGCGATAGGTGGCGCGCGCATGGAATGGCCGCACTGATGTGAGGCTCCCAGGGCCCGGTGACATTATCCTTCCATGATCCTGCTCGACCACGGTTGCGGCTGTAACGGATTGGCTTCCCAGGTGTGGGAAACTCAGATGCAGACTCGCTGGTGATTTGGAGCAATTTGCGCCGAGGGCTGAGCCGCTAGACCAAAGTGAAGCGGACCCGAGGAGTTGCGGGGGAGCGCCCTGGAGCCTGCTGACGGCTGGCGGCGTTAACTGAGGCCGCGGATGCACCTGCGGCGGTAGGCCGCGAGGGGATGGTCCGGAGAGTGGGTGTGCCGGCAGAGAAGATCCGAGATTGAGAAGGCGGTAAGCAGCGCGACCTTGCGTCCTGCTGGTGGCTCTGAGCTGGGGCTTTGGCTGAGTTCCCACTGGAGATTGGTGGTGGAGTGATCGGAACAGTGGAAGTGCCGCGACGGGACCAGGAGGAGGCGGCGGCGACATACGGGAGAGCGGAGAGTGCGAGGGACGGAGCGAGGCCTCCCCCCTCTCCCTGGTCGCGGACCTTGGCTTGGTGCTTGAGAGGCGGCGGGGCCCTGCGGCGGCGCGGTGCTGAGAGCTGTACTGAGCGCCAAAACTGATCGTACCTGACAGGTTGGCGCTGGCACCCGGCTGGGACAGTCTGCAGCATCCGGTGAGTCGGGAGTGCTGCGGGTGACAGGGACACAGCCGGAGCTGCAGAGGCATGATACACGGTGATCATGGAGTGACTCTGCCTACTGCTGGCCATATTCTTTGCGGCTGAGGTTTTTGACGCTGGTGGCTGTTACTATTGGCGGGCGGAGGCTGCCGTGAGGTGGAGGTAGTGCGACGCAGGAGTGCCCACGCGATCAGGGGCCTTCGGGAGAGGAGCAGAAGTGGCGCATTCACTGTGAGGGAGAGCTGAAGAGGCATACTATGGGGCATAGCACGCTGTGGTGTGGCTGGGATCGGTGGCGGTGGTACGTGGCTGGCATTGGAGTGTTTCCGCTGTGCCGGGGGGTGACTGCTGGTTGGAGGGTGACAGCGCCGCCTCGTGTGCAGACGGACAGGGATTGCTGGCCTCCCGGATTGGTACCGCCGCCACGGCGACAGAATGGGCAAGACGGATACTAGGCAGCCGAAGTTGCAGTTCGAATCGGTGAGGCGCGGTGCCCAGGCCCCGCCGGCTGGATCGGAACGTGAAGGTCGCAATGGGACCCATGACGATGTGGTGGCACCGGAGACTGACGTCGAACGCATACTACAGGAGATGCGGCAAGGCTTTGCCACGGTGGTGGAGAAGGTGGACGGTATGTCTACGAGAATGGACGCAATCGTTCATAAACTAGAGGGACACGAAGAGCGGCTCGTGGAGGCGGAACGACGCATTTCGGAGGCGGAGGATGCGACCTCCGGCCACGCCACGCGGCTAGCCCGGATGGATAACCTACTGAGGGTCATTGCTGCAAAGCATGAGGACCTGGAAGCGCGCAGTCAGCGCAATAACATACGCGTTTTGGGAATACCGGAATCCACCAATGTGGGGAAGATGGAGGACTACATAGAAAAGCTGCTGCTTTCCTCTGTTGGCGGGGACGCCTTCTCCAGCCAGTTTATAGTGGAGCATGCCCACAGGGCTCTGGGTCCGCGGCCGCCGCCGGGGAGCAATCCTCGCCCGATCATTGCACGACTTTTGAATTACAGGGACCGCGATGTGGCATTGCGCGCTGCCAGGGGGAAGCAAAACCTGACGTACGATGGAAACAACTTCTCCTTTTATCCTGATTTCACGCCTATGGTCCAAGAGGAAAGACGTAAATTTCTGGAGGTCAAAGCGAAATTGCGAAAGGCGCAGATTGACTATGCATTGCTCTATCCAGCGCGCCTTAGAGTGACATATCAGGGGAAGCAGCATTTTTTCACCACACCGAATCAAGTGGCAGACTTTCTCAAGCAGCAGAAAAGAGCGAATCAGAATGGCGGGAGCGGGTCTGCGACACGACGGCTGGAATCGGACGGAGAGAAGGAGGACTCCATGGGGGCTGCTGCTGGTGGCACCCGAGAGGGCGTGCACGAGACTTGAGGAGACCGCTTTTGTTTCTCCTTTATTCCTACTTTGTACTTCTTTCTCTTCTTCTTATGTTAAAGGAAGGTGACAGGAGGCGAGTCTAGCTTGGTGATATTGTTGTCAGCTGCGCTAGTCGAGAGACTGATTTTGCACACCGGGCTCCCTCTAGCCCCTGAGGCCTGAATGTCTCCCCGGGGGGGGCCATGGATTGGTATTCGGGGGCGGGAGGTGAATGCGCGGCTACCTAGTTGAAGCCCCCAGCGGGTATTACCCTGGGGCGGTTTGCTGTGCGTCCACGTTGGACGGTGTTATTCACGCAGTTGACATGATGGGGTTGGGGTGGGCGGGGGGGGAACACATGGCTGGCAAGTTGGGGCTGCTTCAGTGGGTGGGGGTGGGACTTACGGGGGACATTACTGACCACAGCATGCCTGCCTCCTGGGGGCGTGATAACGGAAATGGGCTAGGGAGAAGTTGGGGTAAGTTAAAAGTTGTGCATCTTGGATTGATCAGCGATTTCTTTACAGTGGTGGACGGCTGGCTGCAATATTATGCTGATATGATGTTTGGAAGCATGTTCGATGACGGGGAGTATGGCTAATGGGGACACTGGCAGTCTGAACGTCATTACGTGGAATGTTAGGGGGCTGGGGGACACAAGGAAGAAGAGGCAATTGCTTGCTTATTTAGACAGACATCACATACACATTGTCCTGTTGCAGGAGACACACTTCACTCCTCAAAACGGTGGTGGATTTGCACGCAAATGGGCAGAACATAGAGTTTTTTCGTCCTACTTGTCTTATGCCCGTGGGACGGCTATCCTTATAAAAAAGCAGGTGCCTTTTCACCTAGCGGGGTCGACTACAGATACGCAGGGCAGATATTGTATAGTGTGGGGGCGGCTGGGCACGACCTCGGTCACATTGGCCTGTTGTTACGGTCCTAATGTGGATGATCCGGAGTTCTTTAATACACTATGGGCCAGGATCTTTCAACTGGGTACCCAACACGTTATATGGGGTGGGGACTTTAACGTCACATATAGCCCCGGGCGTGATAGATCACATCCAGCCCCGCATCATTACACCAAAGCGGCTAGAGTCATTGGGGACACAATGGATGCGTATCACTTACTTGACGCTTGGAGGCATATGCATCCCACCTTGCGAGAGGGCACGCATTACACAGAGCAGACTGCTTCGTGGGCGAGACTGGATTATTGGTTAGTGTCCAGGGGGTTGGGACCCGCGATCACCCACGTGCAGCATATTGCCAGAACATACTCCGATCACGCCCCGGTGCGGCTAACACTGTCATCAACGGACCTTGGCGTGCCGCGGGGGGCCTGGAGGTTGCAGCCCACCATGCTTTTAGATGAGGTTTTCCGAGAGGAACTGCTGGAGGAGGTGCAGGGATTCTTTGCCCGCAATAAGGGTTCAGTGGACAGCGTTGAGATCATATGGGAGGCATTTAAGGTAACTATGAGGGGGTTCTGTATGTCTAAGGGATTCGGGGTGCTGAAGGCTCTAAATGGCACACTAAATACACTGGAAAGGGACTTGAAACGGATGGAGGGAGAGCTGGCTCGGGCCCCGTCTGCGGCTGTCCAGGCTCGCTTCAGGGACACGCTCTCAGAATACATGACAGCAGCGGAGCGGGAAACACGATTTAAGGGGAAATATTGGAGAGCCCGTTGCTATGGTGAGGGCGAGAGACCGGGGAGAGTGCTGGCGGCCTCGGTAAGGAAGCCTCGGTTTTCAAACTACGTCCTGGAGATTGAGGATCTGGAGGGGGAGGTGTACCGGGACACAGCTAATATTCTCACTGCTTTTACGAGGCATTATGGGCGGCTGTATACCACCACCAGAATGGATGAGCTTGATCTGGAGGGGTTTATGGGGGATGTAGCGTTGGGGTGGCTTAGCGACCGACAGAGGGCCTTTTTATGTGCTCCGTTTGAGCTGGATGAGGTTAGGGAGGCTATTATGAGCATGCAATCTGGGAAGGCCACTGGATCGGATGGTATCCCGATAGAATTTTATAAGACCTATATAGATATTATGGCCCCCGTCCTGCGAGAAGTGTATGAGGAATCGCTGGAGGTGGGCTGTCTCCCTGCGTCAATGAGGGAGGCACTCATAGTTTCGCTGCTGAAACCAGATAAATCGCCGCGAAAGTGTGACTCCTATAGGCCTCTGTCCCTCCTAAATTGTGATGCTAAGATACTAGCCAAGTTAATCGCCACGCGCCTGAATTTATTACTTGAAAATTTGATACTCCCTGACCAGTCAGGCTTTGTACCGGGAAGGGCAACGTCCCACAACCTGCGGACGCTGTTTGCGATTCTTAACAATGTGTCGCCTGATCTGCCGCTCGCAGCTGTTTTTTTGGATGCCACTAAAGCGTTCGATTCCGTAGAATGGGATTACATTTTTGGAGTGATGCTGCGTATGGGCTTTCCACCACTTTTTTTATCATGGATCAGACTCCTGTACAATGTACCGGTGGCCAAGGTCCTCATCAATGGGCACACGTCTGCGTCGCTGTCCATCACAAGGGGTACCCGGCAGGGTTGCCCGCTCTCTCCGCTGCTTTTTGCCATTGCGGTGGAACCCTTGGCAGCGAAACTGCGACAGCACCATAATGACAAGGCATTGCGTTGTAATCTGAGACAGATCCTTATTTCTTTATATGCGGATGATATTACGTTATATATCCGGAATCCCCAAGAGAACCTGAATCCGATACTGCGGGAGTCTATAGTGTTTGGTAAATTGTCGGGCATACATATAAATTGGAGTAAATCTAGTATATTCCCGCTGACGCAGGCTACGACTCGGTTTGCATTGGACTACCCCCTAGAGTGGTGCGAAGAGGAGCTGCGCTATCTTGGTATCCGTGTGACGAGAGATAGAGAGGAGCTCATGAGATCGAACTATGGCACAGCGATAACTCGGATTGCAGGCTGTGTGACCAGGTGGATTACGCTCCCCCTGTCCATGGCGGGACGGGTGTCACTGATTAAGATGGTGATCCTGCCACAATTGCTTTATTTATTTCTTAACATACCGTTCTATCCGGGACGGCATTTCTTTGCGATGCTCCGGACTGAGCTGACGCGACTGGTGTGGGGAGGGCGGCAACCGCGACTGAAGTGGGAGGTACTTACTAGACCATATGTACAGGGAGGGTTTGGAGTCCCGAATTTTGAGCTATACTATCTCAGTGCGCAGGCCCACTACGCTTGGTTCTGGGTGATGCAACCCAGGTATCTACCTCAAGTGGCGGCGGAGCACTGGCTCGCACATCCGATACCGCTAGATGGTGTGCTGTATGGGCCGGTTGCACCTCGGGATCGGGCGCCGACCACGGTTACCTGTACGGTTGATGCTTGGCGTCGACTTAGACACGTCTTGCAGACCCCCCTGCTGTATGCTGCATCATTGCCGCTCACATATCACCCAGGACTGCCCTTGCTGCAGGAGGTGCTGTTCCATAAGTTTAGGACTCGAATGGGGATACGGACGTGGGGGGATCTGTATCATGAGGGAACGTTCCGATCCGCAGAGCGGATGTTACGGGACCCGCAGCACACTCCACTTGATCTCTTTTTATACGTCCGGCTGCGGCAGGGGATTCGAGCTATAACTCCGGATTTTCCACAGGAGCCAACGGAGTGTGCCCCACTGCAGGCTATGCTGAAATGTAAGACTGCCACACGATTGGTCTCACTGATCTATAGCATGGTTTATACCCAACGGGAGCTCCCTGACCCACTTGCCCGTGCGCGATGGGACGCTGAGCTTCGTCTGACGCTATCGGACGAGCAATGGAGGTATTGCTGTCTGCAGACTGAAAGACTGCCGGCCAGCAGTAGACTCCGCATGATACATTATAGATACCTGCACAGAATATATTATACGCCGGTGAAAATGTTTAAATATCATTTGAGGGATACGGATCGCTGTGATAGGTGTAGGGCCCCGGCAGCGGATTTTTTACATCTGGCGTGGGAGTGTCTGGGGGTGAATGAGTATTGGCGACAGGTTTTTGCGGCACTGACTAATATGGTTCACACGCACATAGATCCCACACCTCTACTGGCACTACTTGGATATGTTAAACAGATACAGGCAGCCCATAGGAAATTCGTGGCGCTGGGGCTTCTGATGGCAAAGCGAAGGGTGGCCTGCCGCTGGGGACGAGGACGGGCCCCGAAATTCAAGGATTGGATTAATGACCTGAAAACTTGCCAGGAGCATCTTGCCACGTACGCTGAGCTGCTGCCCAGCGCCTCTAGGCCGCGGGACATATGGGCCCCCTTGACCTGCTATCTGCTTGAATTCCCGCGAGAGGCAGCGGGACAGGCACGTAGGGAGATACCTCATTAGAAGTCGGGGGTAGAGGGTGTAGGAGTGGAGGAGTGCTAACAAGGTGAGGAGGTATAACATTGGAAATTAGGCGTTCGCATGTGGTGGGAGAGTGACTGGTATGTTTGCCACGTGGGAGACTGGGACATTGAAGTGCGGGAGTCATATTGTGGATGGCGGTGGTACGGTTATCCGCTCCAGCGGGGAGTGATGGGATTGGCCCCCGGGAATGTGATGCAGTTCTGCCTATGTGGCGATGCTCTACAGTTGTTGGAAGACTGTGTGGACGGCTGGTCCATCGTATATACCCAACTGTGATTTTCCAGATAATGCACATGTTTGTTATTAATTGTCTTTAAAACTAATAAACAGATTTAAAAAAAAAAAAAAACATGCAGCACAGCCAGTAGATAGAGTGTAAGGGACCTCCAGTGATGCACATCCCCTCAGCCTTTGTAATGAGGGTAGCAGATTTCTGTTGTAAAATTGAGCTGGGCCAATAGTGATATAGGTACCCAAGTAGCGGAACCCTTCGGTAGTCACTTTGGCTTTGCAGCCTTCAGGCGGGGGAGGTTCCATTAAGTACATAGATCAGAAATGCAGTCCAATTAAGGGGTACCCCGAATATTTCCTGAAATTGGTTAGTATATTTGTGACTCTATTCAGTGAGGCCCAAGAAGCCATTAAATATAACAGCACATCATCGGCACTAAGGGAGATTTGGTCCTCCCATTCCCTTGTCCAGCACATACCTTGTATCAATGGATCACCACGGACCCAGGCAGTCAGTGGTTCAAGTGTCAATTAAGAAATTAGAGGAGACAGTAGGCAGCCCTGTCTCATCCCACATCCAAGAGGGAAGACTAGTTTTGTTTTATTGTTCACTACCACCTGTGCCAGTGGGCCACTATAGAGGAGTCGCACCCTGGCCATTACATTTGGCCCAAATCCCATCTTTTTCAGGGCTGCAAACAGGTAGTGCCACTCAATGGTACCAAAAGCCATTTTGGCATTGAGTGAAACCACAATTGCATCCTGAGCATATCTGTAAAATTTCACTTAGCTTTTAAAATCACTCACCTTCCCTGTCACATCTCTGCAGTGTGCAGGTACCCTTTCCTGCCGAAAAACGAGCACTGGTAAGGGTAAAATCGCCGTTTTCCCACCAACTTCATTCCCCTCTCCCTGACTGGGACACGCCCACCTTGAGGCCACGCCCCCTCTTCAAAGTTATAAAGACGCGCTGACTACTAGTGCTTCAGATAACTTTTGAATCCTCCTGAGGCACAGCCGGGAGTAGCAAGGAAAACTGAGCATAACTTTGTTTTACAAACTGTAAAATTGCACTTAGCTTTTAAAATCATTCACCTTCCCTGTCACATCTCTGCAGTGTGCAGGTACCCTTTCCTGCTGAAAAACGAGCACTGGTAAGGGTAAAATCGCCGTTTTCCTGCCAACTTCATTCTCCTCTCCCTGACTGGGACACGCCCACCTTGAGGCCACGCCCCCCTCTTCAAAGTTATAAAAGACGCGCTGACTACTAGCGCTTGAGATAACTTTTGAACCCTCCTGAGGCACAGCCGGGAGTAGCAAGGAAAACTGAGCATAACTTTGTTTTACAAACTGTAAAATTTCACTTAGCTTTTAAAATCACTCACCTTCCCTGTCACATCTCTGCAGTGTGCAGGTACCCTTTCCTGCTGAAAAACGAGCACTGGTAAGGGTAAAATCGCCATTTTCCCGCCAACTTCATTCCCCTCTCCCTGACTGGGACACGCCCACCTTGAGGCCACGCCCCCCTCTTCAAAGTTATAAAAGACGCGCTGACTACTAGCGCTTTAGATAACTTTTGAACCCTCCTGAGGCACAGCCAGGAGTAGCAAGGAAAACTGAGCTTAACTTTGTTTTACAAACTGTAAAATTTCACTTAGCTTTTAAAATCACTCACCTTCCCTGTCACATCTCTGCAGTGTGCAGGTACCCTTTCCTGCTGAAAAACGAGCACTGGTAAGGGTAAAATCGCCGTTTTCCCGCCAACTTCATTCCCCTCTCCCTGACTGGGACACGCCCACCTTGAGGCCACGTCTCTCGCACTGCTCCCTCCCTACAAATATGTGCATGTTCCGGAAGCACAGCGGACGAGCGCAGCGGGCGCGACGAATGCGCGCCGAAGGCGCGCATAAGGCAAGCTCGTCTGTGCTTGTCCGTGCCGAGACCGGGCCAGGGGCCAGAACCTCTGATCAATCCCCGCGACAGGCTCCCCACATCTACCCCAAATCCACATTGATGGCACTGCGCACGCCTAACACCAACTGCGCTCAATATAATCCACACCTATGGTCAGATACCACAAAATTTACATGTCCCCACTGTAACGTGAAGCTACAGATAATGAATGAAAAAATCAAAACGTATGCCGTCACTGCATCTATGTCTTCCGACATCACCGCTGCACTAATCAATGCACGATCTCTTGTCAAGCACCGGCAAGAAATACACGATCTTATTATCAACAACAATCTTGATTGTCTCTTTCTCACGGAGACATGGACGGATGGAGCATCCGATCCTGACATGGCAGTTGCGACCCCCCCAGCCTATAACGCCTATCGCCTAGATAGAGTAGGGCAGCGCGGAGGAGGACTAGCCATCATCGCCCGCGACCACATAACGGTGAGAATATCTCACATTCACTCCACCTCCTGCGAAGCCCTTCTTTTCGATCTTAAACTCACCCCATCGTTTCATTTTAAAGGCATCCTACTATATCGACCACGAGGCTCTCGCACCAACTTTCTAGCAAATCTCGGTGCAATACTAGAAGCTCCAGCGCTGGAAGACTCATTTACATTATTGGGCGACTTGAACTTCCATCTTGAGAATGCACCTGACAAAGATACCCAGTCCTTGATATCAGACATGCACACCATGAGTCTTCGGCAACTGGTAACCACCCCCACCCATATAGCCGGTCACACGTTAGACGGCATTTTTACTAATATGCAAGGCGTTAATATAATAGATACCTTACCAATGCCATGGACCGACCACTTCGCCATTTTTATAAAAATATCAGTCACATTAAATAGACTCAGACCCCACTCTGTACCGAAACCACAAACCATCAAAGTTTGGAAGGACATCGATCACGCAGAGCTAAAGAGCCTACTTGAAAAAACTCGTCCTGACTCAACATTCGATCCAAACTTGGCCACACGACAATTTCAGGAGTGGATAGGTACCGCCACCCACTCCTTAACCCCAACTAAAAAACTCTCTAGAAACAGAGCAATGCCATCAGCCCCATGGTTTACAGAGGAGCTCCGTATTAAGAGGCAATTCTGTAGAAACATGGAGAGACATTGGCGCAGATCCTACAGCTCTGAAAGCAAGACCAGCTATAAGGAAGCACTCGGACAATACAAAGCTCTTATTGTCGAGACAAATTTTTTTTATTTCACTGAACAAATCAATTCTGCTAAAAACTCAAGTAAAAAACTTTTTGAGATAACTAAGGTCTTAGCGGGAAACGCACCGGACCTGAATCCTCCACAATCCCAAGTCTTTTGTGATTCTCTAGCTGATTTCTTTTTCACAAAGGTAAATGATATATATCAAGCATTCTCCACAAAAACAGTAATGAGCCCCCCCATATCTAACAACAGGACCAACAATATCGAACTTTCTCAGTTCTTAGACCTTGGAGAAACACAAATCAAGGAAATAATGGCCACAATCAAATCAGGCTCAGCATTAGATCCTTGTCCTCTAAAAGTCATTCGTCCGATCATGGACTATCTCTCCCCTGACATTGTATCAATCTGCAACACAATGTTCAGAACTGGGATATACCCAGACTCCCTTAAAAATAACTTGGTCAAACCCCTACTTAAGAAAGTTAATCTGGACAAGGACCAACTAAAAAACTACCGCCCCATAGCCAGTCTCCCCTTTTTAGCAAAGGTAGTGGAAAAGGCTATGAACTCACAACTCTCAGAGTTCATAGAAAAACATCAACTACTGGACAACACCCAATTTGGTTTCCGCAAGTTCCACGGAACCGAAACTGCCTTAATAAAAGCTACAGAGGACATAAGAGTGATCCGGGACCAGGGAGGTACAGCAATACTCGTACTGCTCGATCTGTCAGCAGCCTTCGACACGGTCGACCACAAGATCCTGGTCGACCGTGCCGAAAAACTGGGCATCCGCCACATGGCTAGAAATCTGCTCTCCTCCTTCTTGGCAGGTAGATCACAGGTGGTCACACTGGGGCCCTTCCAATCGCACAAGCTGTCACTACCGTGTGGGGTTCCCCAAGGCTCATCCCTTAGTCCGACACTATTCAATATCTACGTGTCGGACCTGGCCTCTGTCATCAAGGCCTATGGGATGAGCCTTACTTCGTACGCAGATGACACCCAGCTTGTGTTGGCCATTAACGGGAATGGAGACAAGGTAGCTGAAAACTTCCAAGAGGGCATGCGGGCGATCGGTGAGTGGATGGCCTCTAACTGTCTAAAGTTAAATGCTGAAAAAACGGAGGTCGTCATATTTGGACATCTCTCCCCAGGATGGTCAAACACCTGGTGGCACCCCATGCACAGAACACCACCTACACCAGCCATCACCGTCAGAAATCTGGGGGTGATTTTTGACGATAAATTAAATTTTATGGCACACTCAAATAAAATAGCAGCAACAGCCCATCACAAACTTAGGCTGATCAAGAAAATCATGCCGTTTTTACCAACCTCAGCAGGTAAGACGCTGATAAGCGCCCTCGTGCTGTCATCTCTTGACTACTGTAACGGCTTATTCATCAACGCCCAAGCAAGAGTGACCAACAAAATGCAGACCATCCAGAATGCTGCAGCCCGCCTCCTGTCTGGAATCCCTAAGTTCTCACCAATCTCTGAGACTATAAGGGACTTGCATTGGCTCAAGATTCGAAACAGGATCAAGTTTAAAGCGCTGTGCATACTCGATAAAGCATTGCACAACTGTGGTCCACATTTCCTGAAATCCCATCTCAGATACCAGTCCTCCATAAGATCGCTCCGATCTAATAACCTTAAAATCCTTCAAATACCACGAACAAAAACAGTTAACTGGGGCGATAGACGCTTCCTTGTGGCAGCTCCCAGGTTATGGAACTCCCTGCCAGCACCCATCAAAGACAGCCCATCCCTGATGCATTTCCGTAGAAAGATAAAGACCTGGCTGTTTGATCAAGAATAGTTATCGGCTCAACCTCGGGAATACATTCAAAGTTTCTAGCGCCGAGACACCTACGGGCAATTGTACGCGCTGTATAAATCTCAAAAATAAATAAATAAATATCAGTGCGCCCCAGCACCCCATGTAGTCTGCAAGGGTTTGAAGCAGTATTCCTACCAGACATGAAGCCCAATTGGTCTGGTGCACTAATTTAAGTATGATCTGTACTAGCCGCCTGGCCAACAGTTTTGCCAATATTTTCACTTCCACGTTTACCAATGAGATTGGGTGATAAGAAGTGCATCGATAGTTTGGTTTGCCTTCTTTATGTATAATCACAATTGTGACCAATCGGTGATCTCGGGGAAGGGTACCCAGTTCCTGACTTTCGACGTACATATTTCTAAGATAGGACGCTAATTTGGTAGCTCCAATTTTATAACACTCAATTGGGAGGCCATTAGGCCCTATTGCCTTCCCTGATAGAAGTGCACGGATAGTTTGTGTTATTTCTTCCTCCGTAATGTCAGACTCCAGAAGTTCTAGGTCTTCTGGGCTGAGGGAGGGAGCATGTCCTCTAAGAGCTCCTTAGATGCTTTCCCATCTGACGTTTTGCTTGGGGAGTAGAGTTGCTTGTAAAAGTTTGCAAACTCTTCTACTATCATTTGCGGGTCATGGAGCATCTCTCCTAGGCCCGTTGGAAGTGTGGTTACAAATCTGCTCACTCGTTCACTGGAATCGAGCCAGGCGAGTAGTTTCCCCGCTTTGTCCCCACTTCATATATATTGTGGCGTGTTGCTCTTTATTTGGTCTTGGCAGCCTCCCCAACCAGATCTTTTTATTCTTTCACTTTGAATTTCAGTGCTTGTTTGACTCTCTCAGCATCATCACCCAACAATTTCCCTTCCAATTGTGCGACTTCATTCTCTAGCTTTTCAACCACTGCATGCTTTTCTTTCTTAACCCCAGCTATTATGGAGATGGCATTCCCCTTACTACTACCTTGAATACTTCCCAGAGAGTCGATGCTGAGGCTACTGATTCTTCGTTTTCACGAAAGTAGTGGTCTATTCTTGTCAATAGCCTGCTCCTCACGAGGAAGTCTGAGATACCACAGCTTAATTCTTGGTACCCCTCCCCTCTGAAGCACCCCAATGGGTAACATGCGCAGAGGGGTAATGATCAGATATGCCTCTTGCCAAATGGTGAACCTCTCTGAACCATGCCACCTCATCAAAAAACCTTTAGACAAACTATCGTGGGCCCAGAGTGTAAAGTAAATTGTTGCTTATCTGGGTAAGGCACATGCCAGTCGCCTACCAGGCCTATAGCCTCTAAAAACTCAGAGAATTGTGTTGCTTTGCTGTCTGGTCCATGAGGGGGCTAGCGGTCCAAGGATCCAGACATTGCTGTGCTAAAGTCCCCCCTATTATCATCCTTCCTGCTGGGAAATTTAGGAACAGGTCTCCTAGGTCTTGAAATACTCCACTGTGCAGCAGAGCAGGTATGTTGACAGTTGCAATAGTGACTGGGTGGCCCCCCCCATACTCCAGTCATTGCCGCATACCTCCCCTGTGTTCATCCAGATATGATCTAATTTTATGGGGAAGGTGCCCCACAGAAGTATATCCACCTCTCTTGAGCCAGTGGTGAACCCGGAGTGGGCCATGAAGTACTGGGTATTTTAAGCCCAGCGGTGCAGGGGAACACACCCTATGACTTCGGGGTTCTTCCTGTTTCAGACCTACAGAAACACAGAGTCTTCTGGGTGAAGTCAAAGATCAGTTTATTGGCTGCAGACCAATTACAGGCGTCCTAGAAGTACAACAGCGTGTATGTTCTTAGGAGACTGCTGAAAATCACAGAAACAGGCTTCTCCTTAAATACAGAATTTCCTGCCTCAGGCATACATTCCTAGGTTTATGGCATGGTCATTTAAAGTATACATCACAAAACGAAAAGGTAGAGTCATGATGACCATCCCACATTCCAGTTAAGCCAGCCCACAATTATTTACACAGCAAGGCTCAGATCCCACATCATATATCGATAGGCCCCAATAAACATGAGCATCTCCTGTTTTGGGAAACAAGCCATAAAGCAGTAACAGTCAGGTGTGAAAGAGATTAGCTGGAGGCTTGTGTAGGATGAAAAGACTTTATGGTGTGTCAAGCCCTGATGCTAATCACAGGTGGCCAGAGGACGGGGAACTCGTGAGACCAGTTTGACCTGGGGCGGCGAAGCCAAGCTGCCCAGGTCACAGAAAAGTCAATGAAAGGCACATGTGCTCTGAAAGGCCCGTTTTCGCTTCATGCTATATAGCCTATGTGAGGGCAACCATAAGATGGCCACCGCTACAAAATGGAACCCACGTAGTGATGTGAAATAGCGTATACACAGTGCATTCATAGCTAAAACGTTACAAAAAGCACTTGTACATACCGCATTACCCATTCGCGGTTCACTAATACCGGGATAGACAGGGGTAGGGCCCTGCCTCCTACGCGGTCCCAAATTCTAAAGTACGACAGACCCTCCTTTTGCCCTTACATAGGCAATAACTATACTCATTTCAATCCGAGTCCAGGTCAATATTCATGAAGTCATGGAGATGTTGCTGTAGCATCATCCTATTACTTAGCTCGTCCCTCGATACAGGTTTCCTTACACATAATGTAGCACAGAGGCCACATATCGCAGGAGCACACTGTATGCATAGACAGAACAGGAAAAGGATGGCTAAGATCATTCCAATGACCATCAGAATTTTCCAACCCCAGGCAGATATCAGTTCCAAGAACCACCCCACCAGTGACCAATCTCCTTTATCCACGTGTATGGACTCAGATATTTTATGTAGTTTGGAGATGGCTTGATAAACTGTTGGAGCATTGTCTGGTATGAAAATGCAACAACTGGATTGGATAACCTAACATACCCCACCACGATCTGCAAGTTTGACGTCTAGAACCATGCGGTTCTGCAAAGTCATGAGGCGATCCGCTTGGAGCTCAGCTGTCAAATTACCAAGGGCACCAGCCGTAACATTAACAGTGGATTCAACCACACGAGTCAGCTGTCTCAGGTTCCTACTATTGACCATAGGTCCCCAAAACGGCAGGAAATCCAAAAAGAAATCTCCCGCTTCCTGACCGGCAGTATCCTCCTTACTAATCACGCCTCTCACAACTCTAGTCTTGTGATAGTCGGAGGCGGCAGTAAATGTTGGCGGTAGCAGATTTGCAATATAACATGTGCCCGAGAAGTCAGGGGGCAACCATGTATATGCTCGGTCATTGCAGATAAAATATGTACCCTTGGCAGCCAAAAACGCTGGGGAAAACTGTGACGGAAAAGTGTACGTTTCAGTACAGTCACTTCTTCCCAGTTGAGCCCTAGGATTCTGACCATTACCTTGCAAACAGAACCGACCTATGTGGGGTACGACCCAGATTGGGGATGAGATTTTCCGCTGTCTTTCACCCAGACTAATACTATACCCCGTCGCGTTCCACCCTACATAAGCTCTCAACTCTTCTTTGGGAATAGATGAGTATGCGTCGATATCTCTGCTCATATCGGCAACTCCTTTCATTAAAGCTTTATTATTGGTGCTAGGTCTGATGGAACGCGGTTGTCGCGGGGAGTAGGCGTCTAGTGCATAGAGAAACATGGTCTGGAATGCCCATGACGATCCATTGTAACTATACGGCAGCACCAAATAGGGAATACCTTTATTAATGGTATGTGGCATTAAACCACACACCCAACAATTTGTTGTATTCATGACTAGTTGGTGCTGGTGCAGGAGCTGAATAAACGAGGTGTTTACAAATTCAGACCGTCTAGCTTGTTCATGTTCAGGCAGAGGGTGAAAAGAGTGTGAGGAGACAGTAGGAGGAGGTGTAGGCTGTGCAGTGGGTGCAATGGGCTCTTGAGAGGAGAAGAATACAAATCCTACAGTAAACACTACCACACTACATAATACAAACAGGCATAAAAATACAAAACGTTTGCTCCTCATTATTTTACATATTCTTGCTTTAAAGTTCATTTCCTCAGCGAGTCTCTCCATCTTACAAAACTCCATCCTCTAATCGTGCCGCTCGCGGCGGGTGAGTATCTTCTGCTAAGGAGTACGCCTGTCAGTCCAGGGAACGCCCTAGACCAACTAGAACCGTCGACCTAACGTCTTCGGCCTGTACCCCAAAGTCTTGGCACCGCGACCCTGCGGCTGAACCCGGATGGTGGTTCGAAAAACAAAAATCAAGAAAGTCCTTCAGATGGGAGAGCTCTGGTTATCAAAAAATAATAAGGTAAAAGATAAGGAATATTTATTTGTCCATAGGCCTTGGTCTTAAATTGTAATGGAGACGGCCAGGTATTGTTTGATCTTGGAACAAGAGTTCAGGCTCTGCAGTGTCCAATCGAATTGACGGTGGCACAGCTTCTTGCAAAATATCGTCACTTTCCTGGACTGAAGTTGTGCCTTTTATGCGTGCATCACTGAACGGCACAAAACGAGGTACAGTGTCTGTTTCAGAGTCTGCGATACCCTCCTGGACCCACTGGTCATACAGCAGAGGCAAAGGGATCCTTTTGATGTGGGCGCCGTGGATCCAGTTTTTCTTTCCCTTCACTCGAACAGCTGATCTTGTAGACAGTAGTACGAGGTGAGGGCCAATCCAGCGGGGCTCATCGTTGGTTTTCCGCTGAAAATTTTTGATGAGCACCCATGTGCCAGGATCAATGGCGGATCCTGGAGCCTCAGTGGCCGGAGGGAGAGTATCGTGCACCTGTTGGTGTAAAACACGCAGTTTAACCATCAAATCATACAAGTAATCAAGCAGTACTGGGTGTTCGATTTCACTGAATTTCGTTGGTCTTGGCACACCCCATACATTGGCCAGGCGACCAAAAACGACCTCGTAGGGACTAAGTCCCACTCGTGAATGCACGGTCATTCTGGTGGACAGGAGTGCTAGAGGCAGAGCGTCAGGCCATTTAAGACCTGTGCTCGCTTGGATTTTGGCCAGTTTGAGTTTTAGAGCGCCATTATAGCGCTCTACTAATCCAGCTGATTGGGGGTGATTTGCAGCGTGAAACTTTTGCTTTATACCTAGTCCCTCACACACATTCTTCATCACTTTACCCACAAACTCACTTCCATTATCACTCCACACCATTCTTGGCATTCCAAACCTAGGGAAAAATTCCTTCACAAGGGCTTTGGCTGTGGAAAGAGCAGTGTTATCTTTTAGAGGATAGGCCTCTATCCATTTTGAGAAAGCGCAAACAACCACCAATACATATTTCAGGTTGTTGCATCTTTCCATGTGGATAAAATCTAGCTGCAAAACTTCAAATGGATATGATGGAGGCGCAAAATGACCAGCTGGAGTTGGGGTTCCCCTACCAGGGTTGTACTTCAAGCATACCATACAATTCTTGACCACATTCTCTGCACACTTAGGAATTCCAGCTTTCTTCCATACTGGAGCCAACAACTTACAGATTCCTTTCGTACTGATATGTGCCATTCCATGTGCCATAGTAACCACTGGAAGCACATATGCATCAGGTAACAACCATCGCCTATGCTCTGACAAATCAATCCAACAACCATTCTCATCCAACTTACCCATACTTTCTTTCCACTTACTTAACTCTTTCTCTGTGGCTTCGGCTTGAAGGGACTTTACACTTTCTATTGTGTTTTCACACATTCCAACATCACCAACCCATCTGGCAGGGCCTGCAACATACATTCGAGTCTTTACATCTTTTGCTGTTTCTTTCGCGACTTCATCAGCAAACGCGTTACCACGACCAACATCATCAGTGATTTTCTTGTGCGCACTGCATTTCATAATCGCAACTTGCAATGGTAGGGTCAGCGACTCAAGGAGATCATTCACCAACTTGCCATTCTGAATCTTAGCTCCATGCGAAGTCTGGAACCCACGTTCCTTCCACAATCGCCCAAAACTATGAGCCACGCCAAAGGCGTACTGGCTATCAGTGTATATGTTCACTTTCATTCCTTCAGACAACACGCATGCTCTCGTAAGGGCAATCAATTCTGCTGCTTGAGCCGAATTTTGTGGCACACGCGCAGTTTCCACAATCGTGTGCAAAGTCGTGATAGCATATGCAGCAGTCGTATCACCATTCGGAAGCTTGAAACACGAACCATCCACCCATAAAGTACCATCACACTCAGTCAGGGGAGTATCTTTAAGATCTACTCTCCCTTTCGTCTCTTCTTCTGTTCTGAACAGACAATCATGTTGCTCAATCTCATCTAGGTCTGCTGGGATTGGTAATAGTGTAGCTGGATTCAACGTGTTGCATCTCTTTATGTGTATATGGTTTGCTAACAGTGTCAGCTCATAACCAGATAATCGCGCACTAGTTAAGTGTTGTGTCTTGGTCCTGTTTAACAATGTGTCCACAGCATGTGGAACCATAACAATCAATGTATTATCCATTACTAGTCCAGCAGACTGTCGAATAGACATAGCTGCAGCGGCTGTGGCTCTCAGACAACTTAGCAATGCCCTCGCTACCGGGTCCAAGGTTGACGAAAAGTATGCGCATGGACGCGGTCTGTCGCCAAAAGGCTGTGTTAACACTGATAATGCGCAGCCATCTTTCTCATGAACATACAATGTAAAAGGCTTGCTGTAGTCAGGGGTACCCAACACAGGAGCTGAACACAATGCATCACGCAATTCCAAAAAACTTTTCTGACACTCTTCAGACCATGGGATAGGATTCGGTGTGTCTTTGCATGTTAATGCTAACAAAGGTTTTGCCAACAAGGAAAAATTAGGAATCCAATGCCTACAGTATGAAGTAATGCCCAAGAAAGTACGCACTTCTCTTTGTGTTCTTGGCACACTCAACTGTGCAATGGCTTGAATTCTTTCTGGGGTCAGTTTCCTTCCCTCCTTCGATAAGAGATGACCTAAGTAGGTCACCTCTTGTCGACAATATTGCAGCTTTGAGAGAGACACTTTGTGATGGAAGGCAGACAAATGACGCAACAATGACAAGGTAGCGTTTTTGCAAATCTTTTCAGTATCCGCGGCGATTAGTAAATCGTCAACGTACTGAATGAGGATAGCGCCACTGGGTAAAACCAGTGCATCAAGCTGCGCTTTTAAAGCCTGACTGTATATTGATGGACTTTCACAGTAGCCCTGGGGAGCGCGTTTAAAGCGGAAGCTGCGACCTCCTAAACTGAAGCCAAAAATGTCTCTGCTCTCCTCTGCAATTGGGATGCTAAAGAAAGCATTCTTTAGATCGATTACTGAGAACCATGCAGCGGAGGCTGGAATCATGGTTAACAAGGCAGTTATATCAGGGACAACTGGAAACTGTGGTACCACAATCTTATTAACCTCTCTAAGATCAATCACAAATCTGTAAACAGGTGGCTGTGAAGGGTCCGTTCGTTTTAAGACAGGTAAAACAGGACTATTGCAAACGTTGCCTCTTGTCTCTTCAATTACACCCTTTTTAATCAAATCACTGACAATTGCTAACAATGCTTTCTGACCTTCATTGGAGATCTTGTACTGGGGAATGCGTGGCAATCTGACATTGGCTTTTAAAGTGACCACATAAGGCGGTATTTCCAAAAGACCCACATCATTGGGACTAGGGGTGGGCGGAATTTGCGTAATTGCGTTACGCAAATCTCCGCGAAACGGTAAAAAATCTCCGCGAACACGCAGAAATTCCGCGAACACGCGGAATTGCTTGTTCGCGATGCTTTTTTCCTGTTCACAATTGCTGTTTGCGTGCTCGGGGAGAAATATCTCGCGAACACGCATTTTGAGAACGCGAACAAGCAAAAATTTAGCGAAATCGCGGAAAGCAGACTTTTGAGCAATTTCGCGTTCTCCGCGGAACGCGAAATTACGCAAATTCCGCAAATTCCGCGAGCGGAGCGGAATTTACTGCCCAGGCCTAATTGGGACCAGTAGCCCAAAGGACATCCGGAAGGGATGACAATTCAGGTGGCATTGCGTTTTTAGACAAATACATTGGAGAAATCACTTTCTTACCTAATGTAAGTTGTACTCCTGAGGGAGAACAATATAGTGTTGCATGCAATCTTTTTAGCAAATCTAAGCCTAGCAAATTTTCACCACAACCTTTTGTTAGAATGAGGGGTGCTTTTAGCTCACAAGGTCCAACAGAAAGAGACATATGACTAGAAATCGGGTTCCTAACTGGGGCGCCAGAAAAACCTACTGAGACATTCATTTCGCCAGACAAAGGCGCGCCAGGAAGTTTGGAATGCATGATTGAACTCTTTGCAGCACCAGTATCCAGCAGAAAGGGCTCCGTTACATTTGCTGTAGTTACTTTAACATAGGGTCCACTCTGATCCACTGGCACTGAAACAACTCCCTCTCTCTGTCTACGGCGGTCCTAGTAATCATCATCTTCTACATTGTCATCTTCTGCATAATAATCACTATTGTAGTACTGAGCTGTATTACCAATCGCATTGGCTTGCTGATCAAAGCTATTTATGGTATTTTGTGGTGGAAGAGGACGCGCGTTCTGGGGAGCATTTCCACGCCCTCTGCCTCTAGGAGCTTGCTGACCACCTCTACCACTTGCGCCATACGCATTACTGTTACGCTGCATTAATTTAGGGCAACTATATTTAAAATGACCTTCCTCTTTGCAATATGAACATTGCTTGGGACCTACAGGGATTCGTGGTTGATAATACCTGTTCATTGGCTGATTACCCTGAAACTGTTGGGGCTGCTGATAGATACCTTGTGTTTGCCTATAATTATTCTGTCCTCCACGTGGCGGATAGGCCTGCTGCAAAAGGACCTTTGTCTTTAGTTCTTTCGTTTTCTTATCTGTTCTATCCTTCTCATCTTTGTCTCTATTCTCATAATACTGTGCAGTAGCCAGTATTTGCGCTGAAGAGGAAACAGCCCAGGAACTTTCTGAGTCTTTTAATTTCTTACACAACTCAGGAAGTAGATTCTGCACAAATTTATCAACAAATAACCGTTGGCCACCTTCAGTGCTCATGTCTTGACCACTGTGGTCGATAAACGTTTCTTCAAACCTGGTAAAGAAATCAGACACTGTCTCATCTTTCTCCTGCTTACATGCGGATAGTTTATCCCAATTTACGCGCATCGCAGGCATTATAGTTTTCATGTAGGTAATAATTCGACCAGGAAGCTCTGCTACCAAAGGCTCAGGTTTCGCACCACCAACTTGTCTAGCGTCTGCAGCAACAATATTAGCCCATGTATCACCCAATTCTGCAGCGTGATCTACATTACGAATGGATCCCCATAAAGGCTGTGGAACAACATTCCCGAATAACATATCTATGTCAGCCAAATTCATGACACACGATTCTGCAGTTTGTGATAGCTCCTTATAATATCCTGCAGGGTTTTTACGGGGATCAGGCAATGTCTGCTTGAGCGCTAACACCTCAGATCGTTTCCATGGGACATGCACCCAAACACGCTGAAAATATGGCTGAACAGGTGGGTTAGCAGCTAAATCACCAGGTCTCCAAACTGGAGGAACCTCACGCATCGGATATTGGCGCGCTTTTACCTTTTTCCCCACAGGGAGTTCCTGTTCGAACAATGATTGCTGACAATCGCCATTTCTGAGGGACAGTAAAGTCGCAACTGCTTTATCTACCTTGGGGCCCACAATTACACCTGTTTCGAAATCAAATCGCACTCGACACAATTCCTGTGGGTTTGGGTTTGCACCATTATCCTCCAATTCCTCACAGAGGAATTCACACATTTTATCAAAGACATACCTCTGTTTTGGGGCATCCCATTGGTGAAAAACGTTAACAACCGATTCCACATCATAGAGTGAAGGGAAACCAATCCACCTACGTGCCAGATGATCTAACACCTCTTTCTCTTCGGGACCAGGTAGCTGACTGCGCAATTGCTTACGTTGTAAACCAGGAGTCGCACTAGATGACCCAAAGAGAGGCGACATTAAACTAGTAACTACATTAGCCAGTCGTTGTCGTGCTGAAGGAGAAGTTGAGGCGAAAACGGGGGGATAAACAGAGGGGAGAAAAACAGATTCAGATACAGGTACCTGGGTAGTATAAGAAAGAGCGCCAGGGGAAACCGCTGGCGTGTTATACAAAGTCGCAGGAAGCGCCGGGGTAACAGGTAACAAAACCGGCGGCCCTTGAGAGGGCTGCCCTGCAGGGATAGGAGCCAGCTGAAGAGGAGCTGGCGGCTGCGGGAAGGCTTGCGGCATATTTACTGGAGGCTCTACATTTACAAGCTGTGGAGGTGCTGTGGCATTTTGCGCATATGGGGGTGGCAAACTTAACAAATGGGACATTAGGGAATCTTTCTCCTTCTCTTTTGTGTCATCTTGCACAAGGGGTGACAAAACAGGGTAACATTTATCAATCCCTAGTTTGCGCTGTCTGTGCAACTGTTCCCTCATTTGTTCCTCCTCATTATCTTTGAATTGCACAGCTGCTTGCATCACTGACATACCTCTCTCTCTCTTATTTCTTTTTGCTAGCTTAATTTCCTTCTGTTTGGCTTCCTTTCGCCATAGGCAGAAAGAATCAAACATCGCCGGCCGGGTTTTCTTTTTAAACAATTTTACTTCCAAATTATCTAAGATATCTGTATCGAAACTACCATTTTGGGGCCATTTTAAAACACCGTCCTTTCTGGTGTATCGGATCCATATTTCATTATATGCAATGGGGCCCACGCCATGTTTTACATAAAGCTCATAAGTTGGATTTCCAATTAGAGGAACCGGACATGAATCCTCCAACTGGAATTCCCTTCCACAACCCAAACAAAATAATCTTCCAAATACACTAGCACCAGGCATCTTTGCTCACTAGTCTAGTTCCCAACTTCAAAGGATTATCGATTACGATAGTCTCGTGAATACACAAGTCCTCTGGCTTTGGGGTTTGCAAACTCCAAATAAACCAAAATTATCCCGAAGGATACCAAACAAACTGGGAGACGCTCCACTTATACTTAACTGAATATCGATGATCAATGGCGTCACCAGAAGGCTCTCTCGATTGTTCCGCTCTACCAAAATCGTCAAGGGTCCAAAACAGGGCGATTAATCAGGGCAGCAGTCCTTCGTAGCCGTCGGGACGTGGAGAACCTCGCAGAAAAGACCTTCGGACCACGTCGACATGCAGGGGTCGATGAAGTGGCGGCCTTCCTCCAGAATTTCCACACGAAGCTCCTCACGAACCTCTGGCTTGGACCGGTACCGCTGAAATCGCGCCGAGTTGGGCGCCAACTGAAGTACTGGGTATTTTAAGCCCAGCGGTGCAGGGGAACACACCCTATGACTTGGGGGTTCTTCCTGTTTCAGACCTACAGAAACACAGAGTCTTCCGGGTGAAGTCAAAGATCAGTTTATTGGCTGCAGACCAATTACAGGCGTCCTAGAAGTACAACAGTGTGTATGTTCTTAGGAGACTGCTGAAAATCACAGAAACGGGCTTCTCCATTTGTCATTAAGGAAGGTGGTCCCAAAGATGTTAAGGGCTAGCCTGAGGCCTCAGACGGACGCAGAAGTGGACATATTTGTGCACTGATGTGGTGGTCTTGCTACCTCCAGGAACATCATCTCTATGTTGTCCCATGGCAAAACAGTGTCCTTCCCTATGGTGCCCCTTCTGTGCATCCTATCTACCTAGGATTGGATGTCCCTAGGCTCGGTGAAGAGATACAGTGCAGTGGGGTTGGTGTCATACTGGGTGATGTTTACTAGTGTTTTACGGGGTTCTACTCTATGGGGTTAGATTTGTGCTCTGATGCTACATAGATGTAGATGGACGAAGCAGTTTGCTCTTTCTGGGGCTATCTCCTGAGATAGGTCAAACTGTCTGCGCCCATGGCGAGGGGTGTCAGTGAACATATATAACATGACATGTAGTTTGTGTTGATACCAGGTATTGTGTAGGAGTGCGCTGTGTAGCGTGTGAGGATTACTATTGTTGGGCTCGGTGTAAGTGTATGTGAAGTGAGAGAGGTCTCTGCACATGTGTTGCAAGAGTGTAGAAGCAGAAGTTGCAAGATAAGGCATACATTTATTTCCTGAGGGGCTAGTAGCACCTCCTAAGTAGAGTGTATACAAAAATACAAAAAGACATAACTTGGAAAGCATTTATTGACTGTAGAGTCAACTTTAGGTGAGGTGTCTGTCGTCTGGGTGCCCGGAGCTGTCTTTGTCTTGATGCATTGTAAACCATGTTTCTCGAGGGAGTTGTTGCAAAAAATGAATGTCCTTTATTTCTTGAGCGATTGTCCGTGTGAAAGGAAGTCTTTAAAAGATTTGGTTGAAAGAATGGAGGGCATTGGCAGTATTGTTGTACTTTCAGCTCGATCATGGATCTGTAGTAGAAGAGCTGTGGTTTTGTGGTTTTATTTGGAAAAGGCACATTGTGTATCACATTTTGGGATTGTGTTAGGTCTCTGCCACCCCAGACTGTCACACTATTCTGCCGCCAGCTGTGGGTTTGGTTGCTGGGGGTGCTGAGCTCCCTGTCTGTTGCGACGATTGTTCTGTGCTCAGTGAACCACTCAGTGAGGCAGCTGCGGCCTGGTTTCCTTGGAGCTAATTGTGTGACACATGTGTGTTGATCTGCATGTGGTTTTGGGGGTGCATGTTCGGCAGGGGCTGTCCCGGTACTATCCCATTCTGATGGTGGTACATATTTAGGCTGTACCAGTTAGCCATGTGGCTCACTCTGTAACAGTAGTGCCACTCGATCAGGCTGGGTTGGACACAGCCTCCCTGACCTTGGCCACTAGGACTGAATGGATACCCTCTGGAGTCCATAAGCAGAGTTCCCTTTGAGACAGGTGCCATCTGAATGTTCGCGGTTAGCGTGGCCTCCTCCAGGGCAGTTTTCTTTAGTTTATGTTGGATCAATTTGGTGGTGGCTCTCTGGGCCTGCTCTTGTTTTTCCCTGTCCTTTTCATGTCTTCTTCTTGTAACAGTGCAGTATGTGGACCTGTATTTCCTGCCAAGGTATGGTGTCTAGCCCTACCACTCTATTTAATATGGTCTGGATCTTGGTGGGTAGCCCTCTCTTGAGGATGTTTTAGAAGAATGCTACCTGTGGACCAATGTTGGCCCAGTGCTGAACTGTCTCCTGCCCCCATCCTTCTCTCATTCTGTCTAAGAATTCAGACACCGTCTCCCCAGGCTTCATGCTTTTTGCCATCAATCCTCCTACGATTGGGCGGTCAGGGAATATCTACTTCAGAGCTGTCCAGATTAATGTGTCTGGATGAGTTAAATGCAGACCTGTCATGCTGAGTGTTGATAAGCGTGACGGTCCATTCCCCGATGAGGTTGCTAAGCAGGCTTTTGATATCCCCTAGAGCTAGGTTTCTCCCCTTGGTGTTCTTTTTGTTGCATGAGATCCATTTTCCTGCTCCATCCAACAATGGGGGCAGTTTATTGCTAAGCCCCTATTTGTCCATCTTTGCCCAAGGCACATAGGTGGTTCCTGCTGCACTCCCATCATCTCAAGCACTCCTGCATGTAGGGGTAGTTCCATTTCGGTTCCCCCCTCCATGCCGAATTCCGTACTTGGCTACGGCCATATCTTCGGGTTTGAAGGATCCCACCTCTAGCCATGGAGCTAGGGACGGTCATACTGATGGCCCTTCCTTTCTGTCCAACATGCTAGTAGATGGCAGAAAGGTCGCATGAAGACCTCGCCATCTTCTCTGGATAATATTTTCCTAGGTGTGGGTCTGTCTGTCCAGTGAGTTTGGGGAGTGTGGCAGACATCCTCTTCATCACTTTCCTTGTGAATGCGTATGGGTGCAATGCTGCTCCTTCTATCTCTCAACTGCATTCCTGTCAGGCTTTCCTGACTGCTTATTTCCTGTTCAACCCCTCTCTTATGCCGATGGTCAGGTGATGCGTGTGACTCGGTGAAGGGCCTACCTCCATACTCATTTCTATGTAGGGCCCGAGGCCTAGCTCCTGCTCTCTCCAGGGGGGGAGGGGCAGAGGGAGTTAGCTCATCTTCCTGCAGGGCTTCCAAGGCGAGAGCTCTATCTCTTTCCATCCTTAACTCTCGTCTCTCCTCTAACTCCCATATGGGTTGCCTCCTTCTCTCAGAGCTACATGCTGTTCTCCTAGGCAATGTCTTGGTCTCGACATTACTCCCTAATGCTTCTACAATGCCATAGGCCTGCCTGGATGGAATGTAGCCTGTGGCTTCCCTTTGGAGTCAGACTTTGTGGGGCTGGTGCTCCTTTCTCTGGTTGAATCACCTTCCAATCGAGCGGCGAACCTCCCTCTGACCATATGGTGCCCGGCGGTGCACTCAGGAGTACATGCTCCCTGTTTGGCTCGGCCCTGCTGGGTCACAACCGATGGGTGAAACCCCCAGGGAGGAGACTGGGCACTGGATTCTGGGGCTGTCTGCGCTCAGGCTTTTAGGACATGTTATCCTCTTAACGGGCTGGCGGCCTGCTGTTCCTGGAGAGGTCCACCAGCCTCCTCAACCGCTGGATTGGTATAACCCAGCACGGCGGTGACTGGGATGGCTGGCATCAACAAGATGGTGTATGGTGGAGGAAGGGCAGATGCCTTGGCTACAGACTCAGGGATAGTCTTATAGGCTGGGTCCACCTCAAAGATAACCCACATCTCTAGTAGGGCCTCTCCCTTAGCCTTTTTCTGTCCAGTATACCTGGTCTGAATGTGAGTCTTTGTATGCTCTATGGAGTTAGTGTTGAATGTCCCTCCCTCTGGTCACAAAATGCCACCCGCTGCAGTGTTTCTCTAATTTCATAACTTGGGTGGGGAAACTCGTTTGCATGTGACTTACTGGGGTCGCAATGATGGAGTTGGGAGCTAGGTTTGAGTATCCTACAAATTTGGACTGTCTCAAGACTTTTCTAAATAATAACAAGTCCTACTCTAATTTTGGGTTACAGTGTACATAGGGTGGTACTGAAAAACAATCCACTGGTTATGAGATCTAAAATCAATCAATGCATTGAGTTTGACATACATCCTAAGACAAACGCAACTGAAATAGTAACAACCTGTAAGAAATTGCAATTGTTAGTTCAGAGGAGTACAAGTTGATCCGTAGTAGTAAACTAGTAAACATCAAATTCTGGTTCTGAAAAATTGGTTACTCAATAAATGCACACAAAAAAAAAAAACTTAAGAAAAATTATTCTTTTTGTCCAAATAGTAGCCTTCTCCTAAAGTCTACAACCTAAGGAGAGAGGATCCTCTGAGTAACAATTAGAGCTATGCGAACCTGAAACTCTGTTGCTAACAGATCAGAGAACAAAGGTTAGCAAAGGTTTGTGTGGAAAAAAGGGTTAACTTGACAATGATCGGTCCTCTGTGGCCAGTCACAAGCTATACCTTATTCACCAAGGTCCAAATTTTTCCTAACGTCCGAATTGCCCTTGTCATACCCAGGGGTAGTGTGTGTCGACTGTCTAAAAAAGAAAAACCCACCTTTCACTTATTTTAGACACTGGCAGTTGTGAAGCCGGCAGTCCTCAAGAAAAACAATTTGATTAAAAAATAAGATCAAGGTGGTACTCCTATTAACAATAAGAGCCGTTGTGTACCTTTGTACCACACCAAAAGGTCCAGGCGATCTCCTTCTCACACCCAGAGATGAAGCATACCTCTGATCCACATCCAATGGTCCAGTCGATCCCTTACTGCCACACAGAGAAGTTATGTACCCTGTGTTCCCCACAGTGTTCTCAAATAGTAATAGTCACCCTTGCCTTCCCTAGCGTGCTGATTAGGGAAAAAACTAAAACTGATCTATGCTTGTCCTAGTTTGTGATACGCCACTCAATGGGACTAAGGATCAGATGTAGTCTCTTACCCTCTAACAGCTGCCTCCGAACAGACCTCAGCCCCGCAGATTCAGCAGAACTTCTAATCAATTAAGGTGTCGGCTCACCGGTCTTTGTTTGTGTAGACGAATCAGTTTGTGCAGGGGTCCTTGTCCTTCGCTAGCAGTCAGACTTGATGAACCAATATCTCCTGGCTCTTGCTCGGATATGAATTTATCTTAAAGAAATAAAAAGACAAGAGGGATTTGGCAAAACAGGAACAAGTTGGATTAATTAAACACTGCGACTGGAAGAGTCTTGACAGAATGTTTCTGAGGAAAGCCTGCCTGTGTACAAAGTTTTGGCTGGTTTTATAGATTTCTTGAAAGAACCATAAGCTGTTTGCTGCACTCTTAAAAGGTATTACAGTCATAGATAAACAAGGTTGGGCACCTTGATAAGGACACAGATGGCTCTCAACCTATTGGAGAGCTAGTGTGGGCCAGTGTGTATGTGTACAGATGTCCGGCCTGAGGCATGCGTGATCACTACGTATGGCGTGCATGTCATGTCCTGATTGACTGAGTGTTTCCATTTACATGTGGCATCCAGCTTAGTGGTATTTTTGGCTTTTGGTGGAACAATTATTTTTGGGGCCAATTGCCGCAGAACTGTTTCTGGTGTAACTATCTATCTGTGGGACCGATCAAGGTATTCCCTGGATGTGCATTTACCTTTGGGTTGAGAGAGAGACCCCACCTGTGACCTGTTATTTGATAGGCATGGGTGTAGATCATGGGGCCTAGCTAACCACATATCTCTCACTCAGGTTTGACGGGTAGGTCACCTTGGGTAAATCCGACAGCAACGATACTAGTTCACTGGAACTCCTAAAATTGATATGCCAGTCACTGGTGACATTTTTATCAACATTCTCAATAGCTTGTGTACAGTTGTGATAGCGTACATTGGCATTTTCCTGGATCATGACATACATTGACATCGCTTTTACCGGTAACAACATCGTCGTCTGTACATGGATTATGGCATATACTGACAATGCTAGTGCCTGTATCATCCCTGTTGTGCAGTCATAGATTATGACATACACTGACATTATATTTATGAGCACTGATATTCTCATATGGGCATAGGTTATTGCCTACGTTGGTATTGCATTTATCGATATTGTCACAGTACTCATTGACATTGTATTTACCGATTCCAACAATATGTTAAATGGCAATTGATGACATCACTGATGACATCTCAAAGGACACACATTTACACACCCAGCTATGTCACTTTAAATCATTCAAACATTTACCTGTGAAGTAAATGGCCATGATGGAGAGTTAGAGAAAATACACGCTTGAAGTCTCTGATGTAATAACTAGGATGTACTGATCTGCAGCACAAAAAGTGCAATGTAAGGGTAGAATACCTGTCAACTATTATAAAGTGAAATAAATTGTTACCTCTTACCACCCTGTGACCAGTTCACAGGCATTTTTCACCAATCTTCTCAACAGCTTTAGTTTGCAAAAAATTAGGTCTGACTACCTTAGCCCTTTTGCTTCTGCAGGCCTCCTTCTACATATCCACAATCAAAACACCAATGTTTTCCCTTACACGCAACAAAGGCAATACACACACTCTGAACTGTGACATTACCCAGAGCTATAAAACTCAGTATGCTTGAAGTTGTCACTGCTACTAGTTACCAGAAATCCTGCAGTCCAGCTTAGAGACAGGGAATGGCAGTGTTCCATAGTGGCCATTGAACTTCAGAGCCCCACCCGCTAGTTTATCCTTTTTATGCAAGAGAATGCTTTGAGGGAAACGCTGAGGTGTATTCTATACTTTCAAATTTTTCAAGAGCCTTGGTGGGTGGGGCTAAGCCATAAGACCGGGACCTAAATCCTTGTGACATCATTAGGAGTGGTATCCCCAGAAGCTGCATGATATATGTGGCACCGAAGATACCATTGGGCAGATATCCTAGCACCCACACTCAGCCTTCAGTCAAAACTAAGCAGGTGAGCTCAGTGCTCAACTCATAGGTAGTGATGCTGAACGCAGGAACAAGCACAATTGAGTTCTGTTAAAATATAAAGAATGCAAAATCCAGGCCCAAATATTAAAGCTGAGGCACAATGAGGTATAAAGATGTATCCATAGTGACACAATTAAGCCATGTGGCAAAATACGGGTATGTGCCCAGGATTCTCAGTCGCGCTATTGCCAAAGCAGCTATTAGACGCATTTCAATGTGACTGTGGTTTCATTGGATGGGGCAACACTTTGCATGAAGTTGTTTTTCAATAACACACTTGAATAGTGTCATCATATATAGAATGAATGATCCTTGGGAAAATATTGAAAATATGGCAAAATTCAGGTAAATTGGTTTGCCTAGGACCACATGATCTGGTCATGTGGAGAAAGATGTACAGGATCCCAGGAGTCCCAGTCGTCCCAGTCACTGTCTACATTCCAACAATCAAAATGTACCATTCCTGGGCCTGGTTTCATAGACAAGCAAAATACTTTGCTTGCTTTTATCTGTAAATGGTTCAATTATGACACACTTTCGTCAGGTGACAAATACTAAGATACTTAATTTGGGGAACAACTAGCATAGGAAATGCATGGGGTCATCAATGGAAGTAATGTCACAGAAAATTATATTACAACTCTATCATTCTCCAGTAGTTGATCAAACTAGGTTTTTCATTTTACAGTCTATGAGTGTACTTTCTGAAGTGTTCATCTTTGGTAAATTCTGTCCAGTATAATTATACATCTCACTTTCTGTTTTTCCTTGTCCCTTAAATGTGCTTGATTCTAGAATTTGTTATGTTATGTTAAGTTTTCTGAAGTGCCTGGTTACTCCATTTTGATTGTCCCTGTGCTAGATTCCAATGCAAAATCCTCAAGAACCTGCCCTACTCTATTTTATGGCTTAGGTGTGTCTGCAAAACCAGGTGTTCAGTTGTTTCCGAAACATAACTTCAGAAGGCTCCATTCTCCAGTCCAGAGGTAGTGAGTGCCATAGCCTAGCGGCCAGGAAACGAAAGGAGCCACCTCCCATCCGTGCGGTGTTTATTTTTGGGATCACCGTCAATGAAGTCCCTGAAGATCTATAACACCTGTTAGAGTGATAGTGTTGATACCTATGTATTTCAATGCATTTCAATGATTTAAAAGCCTGCACCTGAGACTTGTTTGTGTGACCCATGGTTCATAGGTTGAGATACCAACTGCTCATCATACTTCCAAAGTCAATGAGATGAGTATTAATTTTGAATGAGTACGAATAACATAGAAAAACATCACAAGTAAAGTATGGTGGATAAATGTGCTACGTAACTCGTTTCGACCCTAGCATCCTCACAAATAACTATTTTATTGTCTACCTGCCCATCTGAAGATCTTCAAAAGTCCACTGTTAGGCAGCCTGATGAGAAGATCAAGAGCAAAATCCTCCTCAAAAGTACCAGCCTGGGTTCATGCTGCAATGCAGCACAGAAACTGCTAGAATTCAAGTTGTCAACAGTAGTCTTCAGAACTCATCTTTTTCAGCCTATGTGCTGCTTTGAAAACTGTCAAGTGCTTTGTCCTGCTCAACATCCTTGCCTCTTCAATGCTCTTTGATGTTACTGACAGTCACTGAATTATATCCGAGCTCAACAATGCATACCAGCTCTTTCAAACCCGATCAAACCCGATCATTCAGGCCAAAATCTGTGGCATCATCCAAGGCTCCATGATCTTGCCACAAACCTGCAAAACGTACATGGAGCCATTTGGAGCCCTACACACTGACAACAACTTTATTAATCATTAGTATGGGGATAACACTCTGATCTGCTTGATGGTCAACCCTATGTATGGCACTCATTATCTGAAAGACTGTCTCACCAGGAATTAAGCATAGATGGAAAAGGCCTCGTGCATACTCAACAAAACAAATGTGATCTTTGTATTCATGAGCAATGAAAGCAAGCAGTGACAAATGCTGGGCGGCTTTCAGCTAAGATACTTGAAAGGTGTAACCCAAAGGTCCTGATCAGCGTGAAAGCCCTGAGCTTCTATTTACATAGAAATCTCATCTATACTTGCATTGTTCTGGCCATCTGCTTGATTTCTCTCATAAGTGGACTACACAGCGTAACAATAGCTCTTGTGGTGAAGTGGGGGCCCTGAGCTCCAGGGAGTCCCCTCCAACACTGTGCACAGGCAGTGTGCCCCTGGCCTGAGAGTTTCTGACTGGGTCTGGAGCATGGGGGTCCCCGTCCATGTACTTTACGGGGGGCCCTCGGGTTTCGTCACACCACTGAGTTGTCTTCAGAACATCTATTCAAACACTTGTTCTATCCCCACTCAGTGGAGGCACCTCGGGCCCTCTGGGTGGCTACCACCCCTAAAGAGTGGCGTTCATGCTGCAGTTCATAATCAAAGGTCGCTGTAAGTATGAAAAAAATATCCAGGCCCTCTAAGAATTCCATTAGCTCATTCTACCTATCTGCTTCTCTAGTGAAGCCTGCTGTGTATTATACTAGGAAATCAATGGAAGCACCTGAACATACCTGGAAAACCAGATTAGGATCATCAGTGGGTATCTGAACATCAGGAGCCTCTAGACCAGTCTGACCAAAGAGACACATGAAGGGGATCTGGACAGACAGAGAGGCGGATACCATGTGCTCAAATCAATGTTTTTATCCCAGAGAAAGTGTGTTTTACACTTAAGCCAAGGATATGGTAAAACTAGTAACACAGAATTCTCTGTGAATCAGCCCCAATAAGAACAAGTTAATTGCGGAAGAAATAGGAGATGCTTGGAAGGTGCATCTATTAAGGTATAAGTAAGCATTGAAAAAGAAAATGTATATGCTTATAAAGAAATGTGCACCAACGCAAAATACAATGACTATTATGAAAATATCTGTACCACAAGCATAGCTGTGCCTGTCACTTAGCGCCCGATTACGAGTTACAGCAGTACAGGAACAGGAGGTCCACCACCACCATGCTTAGCGTCACCGAGACTAGCCGCTGCCCTCCCGCCAGATTGCAACTTAAAAGGGGTCTGACGGATGGACGGTGTGGTGGTCCCAGAGTATTGTCTCTTTTAAAGATGGCAGTGCCTGTGAAAAAGGCAATGTAATGGGAAAGCCACACAAGGTTTCTGCACAGTATGGATTTGCAGTGTGCACAGGAATCCCTTTGTTGTCTCTCCGCCACGGTTTTCATGGTGGTTGAGGCGATTTAAAAACCGTAGCAGAGAGGAAACCTATCATATGCTTGGCAGGGCCACGGCGGTCCCGTCAAGCACATTGCAGCCTCAGGAACACAGTACGACCTCCAGGGAATGGCATTTTCATGGCGGACGTGGTCCCAGGGCGGTCGGACTGCCCAAATTGTAATGGGGTGGTTGGACTTCAGGTGCAGCGGTGGCTGGACCTCCACTGCCGCGCCCCTCGAATACGTCTTTCCACGGACCACCAGACTCGTAATCAGGACCTTAAAGACTGAAGTAGATGAAGTTAATTCTCACTGAAAATTCCATGGCAGCAGAAATGAATTTGGTTTACATAAGGTGCCAGTTCAAAATATCCACCATTTGCCTTGTTCCAGGAAATATCACATCAACATATCTGTGCCAGAAAATAAGGTAACTGGTGCTGCCAAACTATTCCATGCTCAGGTCATCAATTTGATAATCTTTATTCAGTTATATAATAAATAAACAATAACAATGCAATCAATAAATATATTCATTATCAAGGATACAATATATAAAATACTTTAATTTTAAGAAGGCCATGGGGTCATAATTCTTGTTTTCCAGATGGGTAATACATTTCCTTTCTCGAAGTGCTTCTAAAACCTGGGGCACAACAACATTGCACACTATTAAATCATCAGGCTAATTTACAATGATTAACCCTTTCGCTGCTATGCCTTTTCCTCCCCTGTGCTAAGCCTTTTGTTTTGCTTTTTGGGATAGTAGGAGCTTAGGCCCCTGTAACCTTTTGTCCCCATAAGGTATCCATGACAAATTTGCACCCTTTTCTTCCAAAGTCATGGGAATTTCAAAGGTACCCAGCGTTTGTGGATTCCCCTTTTTGAGAAAATGGGGAAAAAGTGCTGCAGAAGAAAGCGTCTGGTTTTTCCCCTGCAAATGGTATCAACAAAGGGTTTGTGGTGCTGATATCATCATCTTCCCAGCTTTCAGGGACAAGCAGACTTTTGTCAGAAAACCAACATTTTTTACACAGTTTTAGCATTTTACTGGGACATAGCCTATTTTTGCTACGTTTTGTGCTTTTTACCTCCTTCCAGTTAGTGGTAGAAATGGGTATGAAAGCAATAATGGATCCCAGAAAGCTATACTTTTATGAAAAGTAGATACAATTCTGAATTCAGCAAGGGGTTTATTTGTGTAGATACTTCAAGGTGTTTTTTATAGAAACGGTTGAAAATAAAACAATTAAAAAGAATTTGAAAAAACAGCCAATTGTGCCAACGTTTTCACTTGTAACGTCTTCTAAGTATGACAGATGTTTGAAAGCAATATACTGTTACATTCTCTGGACCCTTATGGTTGTGGGGATATATAGGACTTGTAGGTTCACCAAGAACCTGAGAAACCCAGAGCCAATAACTGAGCACCATCTTGCAGTGGACCGGGTATATAACAGTTAATTTGGTAAAATATAAAGAGTGAAAAATAGGTATCAAAGACACCTATGTATTTCCGAAATGGGAACAAAATATAGAGTTTAGAAACAGTAGCCTCCCTGGTGCCTAGTGGGTGGATTTCTGATCGGGGATCGCCATACTACTCATCTTAAAGAAAGTAATAATACATGTTTTCGACCAGGTAGAAGTGAAAAAGACGGTTCCGGCCATGTTTAAAACCATTGTAAGAACTGGTGGCCATAGATGTATTAGATTTCTATGTACATCTACTGGGCCACCATCTGGGCCAACAGTCTCTCCTTTACTACTTTTATCTACGGCTGAGGTAATGTCACTCAAGATGACAGTAACTTGAGGGGGCATGGCCAGCAGCTGGGATCGATGGCCGCACACTAGCGCGGCTCCAGCCCCGACCGTCCTTTCCCGGTGATTATCCTTTAATCCAGCAACTTAAGTCCACAACGATCGGAGAAGGTGTGTAGAGTCTGGGAACTGACTCCGGTGGAAATTGGAAGACCCTGCGTGGAGCACGAGCGAAGTGAAAGTTGTGACCTACCGGCGGCGTGCAGCCGCCTACTCTTGTGACTGAAAGCCCCACCCAACAACGATAGCAACTGAGCGGATGAAGCAAGCGAGCCTCGCACAAACACTCTAGCGGCGGAACCTCGGCGAAGGCACCCATATCTACCAATGTGCTCCAACATAACTCTATCGAATAAATCGAGGTGCTGCAACGGAACGGCGCTGTGACGCATTCACCTCCCTAAGGATGGGTGCACTTGGGGACATCGGCTCTTTGGTCGGGGCAGAACCTGCTCATATTTAAATCAACCCAACATTCATGACCTGCCCGTAAGGGGCCATAATTCCAGGACCAAGGCTGACTCGCAAGCGTAATATTGTGAGCTGGTCATACAGTTGGTCGTGGCCCGGGAGGCACCATATCTCGGACGCCCTGTGAAGCCGAACTGAATGGTGCATAGCGGCAAACAGTGAGTGATCGGCGGTGTGGAGGGAAGTGCAGTCGCCACCCCCCAGCCTAAATCGCCTTGCTGTGCTCTGGGGTCGAGCGACTCCTGTGACCGCCGAGAGGGGAATTTGCCCCAAATGCCAAAGACCAACTCTGCAGACCGCTCACTCACGAGTACTCACCTGCAGTCTGGCAGAGTATATGCTGCTACGAACTTAACCCCTTCCATGCTCATGACGGAACGGTTCCGTCATGAGCGTCGGTTGAGCTGTGCTCATGACGGAACCGTTCCGTCATGAGCCCGCCCGCGCAAGAAACGGTCAGCACCGCGGCGGAATTCGCGCCGCATGGAAGGGGTTAAACAACACCTCATTCTAAGCGTAGAAGACAAAATGATAGGCATAACTGCAGGAAAATAGCATCCAACGGGCGTAACTACATCTGAACATACTCTGCACTACATCGGATAAAAACTTAAGGCCTCAACATAAAGCACCACAACGGAGCACCCCGAAAACAAAACCTCAACGCCCACCCATTTTTTCTACGGAGGGTGGGCCCTGAGCACCAGCAGTCACCACAGATAACCATTCCCCCGTAACTGGGCAACTGGGACTTGGCAGCAGGGGAAAGCCTAAAGGCCACGTGAGGACCAACACAGTGGGCTGTGGTGAATACCTACTCATGCTGACTGGCGACAACCAAAGGCGGTAATGGCTCACACTAGCCAAAAATAGACAAATATGGAGGGGGGACTCGTATGTTCTGGTGAGGACCAAGAAAACCAATGAAAGCCGACCAAGCCGGACTTCCCCACGCTCCAAGATGACATGAAGGCAATCCAGGGTGTCTGTACCTCGTTGGAGGGGCATATAGACTCCGTCTCCATGGATATATCTCTTCTCAGGGCGGACTTAAGGAAAATAGACTCCAGAGTCAAGGATGTGGCGGACTCTACCCAAAGTCTGGTTACAGTTACAGCAACACTAAAGAAGCAAGTAGCTGAATTACAAAATCACACCAAATCACTAACCATGCAACTCGACGACTATGAAGGAAGATCCAGACACAATAACCTCTGTATACTGGGAATTCCGGAACAAGAGGAAGGGCCAGCAGCAGATCTATTTGTGGAGGACCTTGTGTATAGGCACTTGCAGCGCCTGTGAATGTATCCAACTACTTCTCTATCGAAAGGGCCCATCGCATACCGGGGGTAGGCCCAAACCTGTGGCACCCCCCAACCTATCTTGGCAAGGGTGTTTAACTTTAGAGATCGAGATGCCATCCTCCAAACGGCTTGCAGTGCCACACTGCTAAAATGCAAGAACTGTACCATATCATTTTTCCCTGACTTCACGGCTAACATACAGAAACACAGACGCTCCTTTCTGGAAGTGAAAAACACTCTCAGAGCTCAAGATATCAAGTACGCCATGCTGTTTCCAGCAAAACTGTGAGTCAAAGCGGATGGCAAAACATGGTTCTTTACGGAGCAGAAGAAGCACGTGACTGGCTGGTTGGCTGGCAGAGAGTGGGAGCCAAAGGGAATCTGCACTGACAGGAGCGACGAATCGGGATGCAGCAGAAGAGACAAGATCCCACAAAAGGAAATGGAGATCAACACGTCGCAGGAGGGCCCTGAACTCAAAAGTTGCATTTTGAACTAAAACTAAGGTAACGAGTCCATCCACAGAAGAAGACAAAGACACCTGCATCTATGGTGTGGCGACATGAACTTAGAAGGAAAAAAACACCTAAACTCTATGGAATCTGAAGAACTGGTAGAAATAGTAAAGAAATGAACACCTGAAGAAGCAACGCTCTGTAAAGACTATCAAGGAAAGTGATGAGTATAACTAAAACGTTTCTAATGACTTAAGTAACAGAATGTCCAATTGACTGGGGAAGTCGGGGGTAAATGTTAAGCCACGACTCCTCCATATAGGGCGGGGAGAGCGACGGGCACTCTGCATAGTTGGGGAGGCGGGCTGTTGGACACCGTTATGCAGTGCGGCCGAGAGGGGGGTGGAGGGAGAGTTGGGGGGGACATTAGAATTGTTAATTATTTTAGGTTAACACAGCAACAAAACACGCCACTTGAAGAACGGTCAGAACCAAACATGCAACTGCATACCCTAAAGGTGCTTAAACCAAAAGCAGTAACAGAGCCGCACACACACTCTGTATGTTCAAAGTACATCAGGTGGGGGGGATCAACTGCTGTACCGGAATGGTCCTACAATATATAAAAAAGCAGGCCCGAGATATAGCTTCAGTGCAAGAAACGCATTTAATTGGTAATACCTGTAAAGTATTAAATAGATGGGGCTACCGGCTAATCACGCACACAGGTTTCACTTCTAGCTCCCAGGGAACCGGTATACTCCTCTGGGAAAAGTTGCCCATACATGCTCAGTAGAACGTGGGCAGATGACCTGGGCCGATTTGCGGCAGTCACCGGTACATGGGAAGGGAGACCATTAACGGTACTGACACTGTATGTTCCCCCAACACTACAACAATCTACATTGCAGGACTTGAGTAAATTTATCCTGGACCTTCCAGTCGGCACCCTGGTTATTGGGGGCGACTTTAACCTCTCTTTAGATGGGCAATGTGACCGACAACCCCCGAGTAGAGACCCAGCAACCGGATCGAAATTGCCGGACTTTCTCTCAGCCCTCGGGCTGGTCGATGAATGGCGACGACTCAGCCCGATGTTGTGCCAGTTCACCTTTCACTCGGGAGCCCACAAAAGTAAATCTCGTATTGACTATATATCCACACACGCAGCTGATCTTCCTGACTTTACTGAAGGCCAGTGCCGGGCGAAGGGTATCTCGGATCACTCTCCTGTACTGACCAAAATGACTGTGGGTTTTCAACTCAGACATACTACACTTACTATTAATCCACAAGCGCTACAAATCCCACATATCAAAATGGACTTATTAAAAAATGTAGATTTATACTTCCAAGAAAATGTTGGCTCATTTGCTTTTTACCAAACACTATTGGGAGCATTCGGTGTAGTCAATAAAGGACGAGCCCTGGCACTAATGGTGGGGCATAAAAGAGAACTATTAAAAGGTGTTGAACTACTAGAGGAGGAGATCTTACTGGGAGGGACTAACTTGGCCCAAGTCACTGACGACGAAGCCCGACAAGCGCTTGCGGCCAAGAGACTAGATTACAGACAATTGCTTACGGAGTCAGCCAGAGCCAGACAAAAGACTATATATCATAGGATATATGAACATGGAGAAAGAACAGGCAAAATATTGACATGGCTAGAGCAGAGGGAACAGACGAGTAGGTGGGTCCACCAACTCAGTGGTCCAATGGGGAGGACATAACCCACCCACAAGAGATTGTAGAAACATTTGCCACCCACTTTGAAACAGTTTTTTGACAATCAAAATTTCCTGGCCACCATCCAGACCTCAGGGCTATCGTCTGAGGAGAGTGCTTCTCTTGAGGGGGACCCTACGATAGAAGAACTGCAACTAGCGATCCGAGACATAAACTCGGGCAAAGCAATGGAACCCAACGGACTCCTGATACATTTTTCAAGTTGGCAGCAACCAAGTTGTCTCACCACTTTCACCAAATGTACATAGAAAGCTATGAGAGGGGTTGCCTACCAGCAGAGATTTGATTAGCCATGATAGTAGTGATATATAAGCAGGGCAAACCAACTAATGATTGTGGGGCTTATAGGCCCATTTCTCTCCTCATGACTGAGACCAAAATACTTGCAACAGTATTTGCGAGCAGACTCATTCCACTGGTGACCAAATTGGTACACCCAGACCAATCGGGTTTCATGGCTTCCCGAAACACTGCTCTAAATCTGCGTCGTCTACACGGGGTTGTGGGTAGGACAGATACATTGGGGGAGGAATCTGCCCAACTATCTTTGGAGGCTGAAGTGGAACCCCTGGCAATATGGGTCTGTGGCGATTCACTAGTCAGGGGTTTGAAGTGGACGGAACAGCATGAAGACCGTATATCCCTCTATGCCAATGACATTTTATCATATGTGACGTCCGCTGCCTCCCCAATCCACCGTATCCTTCACATTTTCTGTATATTCGGCAATCACTCGGGATGCACAAGAAACCGGTCCAAGTCACAACTATTTCCAATACAAGGCCCTCGGCCCAAATTACCAACAGGCTATGACAGTCCTGTTACAACAGATGGATTTCGGAACTTGGGTATGTTTATAACCACGGACCCGGTAAAATTCTATGAGACTAACTTGCTCGCCCCCTTGACACACCTGCGAAGGGACGTCAGGCACTGGCGAGCCCTCCCATTGACTTTTCTATATAGGGCGGCCCTTTTTAAAATGCTACCGCTGCCCTGATTTTATATGCACTGCAAAATATCCCATACAAGATCCCAGACTCCTATTTCTCTAGCATTGATAGTGAAGTGCACACTTTATTGTGGGACAGAGGGGCACCGCGAATAGCGATGCAAAAGTTAAAGGCAGGATGGTATGGCGTGGGATTGCGCTACCAGATCTTAAACTTTATTACTGGGCGTTGCAGCTCATAGTGATCAATTGCTGGGTGTTGTTGGGCCCCCACGATGAGCCTAGCCTCCGCACAGACAGATGGTTGATGGGGCAAGGAGGATACCAAAGACCATTTTACACTTACCCCAAATGACTGACTCTAACTGGACCCACGGCCTGAACAGTTGAAATTTGGCATATAGTGAAGAAGAAACTCGTCTGGGATAAGAAAATCACTTTAGCAACCCCCCTCTGGGAACCGGAGGAATTGGGCAGACTGAGCACCTGCACAGGGTTTGACAAATGGGACTTGATAGGCATCTCATCGGTTGGAAGCATATGGAATAAAAATGGGTTGGTTGCATTTGTAGACCTCCAGAAAAAATACCAACTTGCACAATCTGAAATTTTCAGGTATCTGCAGATAAGCCATGCCCTCAAAGCAGCCGTACCCGGGGGAGGCCCACTACCTGAAGCATCCCCCTTGAATACAGGTTAATAATAGACCCCATGCCCAAGAAACCCATCTCCTTAACATAAAAAAAATACACAATCGGCTGGATCAATTGACACGACTCACTTAACAATGGGAGGTGGATGTGGCCAAACTAGAGGAGGATGATTGGCGCGACGCTTTGGCTTCCCCTAGGGAAATTTTCATTCCTATGAGACTGAGACTGATTCAACTTAAGACCTTACACCAAGTTTATGCGGCCTCAAAGGTCCTGATGAAGATGGGAAGAAGGGCTGACACCTATTGTCTCAGAAGATGCGCAATGGAGGGCACTTATTTTCATATACTATGGGAATGCCCAATTATCCAAACAGGCTGTCACAATACGAATGGAAAGCGTAGGGGGGAAAACACTGAACCCATCCCCTAAACTCTGCCTATTAAGCATATGGGAGGCAACTGACTTAACCCAAACCGAACAATCATGGGTTTCATTAGGGTGGGCCCTGGTGAAATGAAATATAGCACAAAAGTGGGGAAATGGGGAACCTCCAATATTACAGAGATGCGTAAGCGATATGGATAGAGCTATGATAGCAGAGAAGGACATATTCAAGATCAGAGGGTGCCCCAAAAAATAGGATCTAAAATGGATGGCATGGAATAAACACAGAGGAGAGATATGCCTGTCCTCCACAGTCGAACTTTGAAGGAAGGAGGAGGGGTTGCAAAACTGGTAGCCGAAGAGGGACTGTGATAAGACAATAAACAATGTTTAGTGTTGATGTACTTCAGCAATAATGTGCGTATGTTGTGGCTAACTGATATCAAATGACTAATTGTACCACTGTAAATTTGTTGTTCTGTTCAATAAAAAGATTATTAAAAAAAAGTGACAGTAACTTTATCCTTTGTAGCTGAAGGACCATCATAGGATGAACAATCATGCTTCTTTTGGGGATGGAATATTGACAGAAAATTGTCAATCCAATCTTGGGCAGAGATCAAGGAAAGTATTGTAGGAGCCATTTTCTCCTTAAGAAAAAGCTCATTTATAGTTTTCAAAACTAAATTGCATTGTTAGTTTCAGCTGCTCATTTTAAATTGGTTCAAGCCACTTCTTGTAATTGTTTCTTTCTAGAAGTTAAGACTTATTTAAAACTTATTCCGCATTTTTGGATTTCAGCCTTATCCCTTCATTTTCTATAAAGGGCTTCTTTTAACTTCTACAGACAAGAGTACAAGCTTTGTCAAACCAGCCCTTTCGTATTTGATAGTTACCTCATGCAGGTTTTGTCAATACTAAATTGATTGATTACAGATGTTTTCATGGGCTTGTTTTATAAGGCCATGGTCTGTTGCCTGATCCAAGCATATCATGATGCCCTGTTTACTAGTTGTAAATAAGGATGCAGTAAAACTGTTAGGGTCCACTGGAGGCCATTTTAATATGACTCCATTGGTCTTACTGCCTCAACATATAAACTCTGTTTGTATTAGACTGTGGCGGTGTTTGTATTTGAACAGTTGGGATCATAGGGCTATAGCCACTCATGCAGTTGATCCTATTATCATAATCATTACTAGAGGGGCGCACTGACAAAATATCGACACCCTAAATATCGTGCCCAAAATATCAAAGTCTAAAATATCTACATTTTATACTTATAATGGGAAGTACACAAATATCGAGAGAAAAACAGTTGTGAAAGTGTTGGATAGTGGAGGTGTAAAAATTACCATTCCCACTCCAGTGAGTGCAACAGTAGGTAAAGTGTTGGTTAGCTGAGGGGTAAAAATTACTATTCCCACTCCAGTGAGTGCAACAGTAGGGAAAGTGTTGGATAGCAGAGGGGTAGAATTTACTATTCCCACTCCAGTGAGTGCAACAGTAAGGAAAGTGTTGGATAGGGGAAGGACAAAAGTTTCTGTTTCCACTCCAGTCAGTGCAATAATAGGGAAAGCGTTGGATTGCAGAGAGGTAAAATTTACTATTCTCACTCCAGTCAGTTCAAAATTAAAAACAAATAAAAAATATATCAACAAAATAAAAATATTATTTTAAAAGTAAATAAAAATATATAAATATGTTAAAAATAAAAATATACATTTAATGTTAAAAAAAGCATAATATAATGTTACATACATATCCCAAACACCTACAAACCTTATATTAAATAAAATCTAAAAATAATTTTCAAACAAATAAATATTTTTATTTAGATAATATTAACAAAAACATTAATTATTACATACATTTAGTCTATTTACTTCCTACCCTATAATACCACACAAATGACAACCAACATAGAAAATAAAAACTGTATTTGCATAATTAACATCATTAATTAGCAATTAAACAAATATTATTAATTAAAAACAAATTAAAACACATAAAAGGTAATTAACTTCCAACCCTTTACACCTATAATCCCCACAACCCACACCTAAATTAAAACTGTAAAAAAATTAATAGCACAATTAAAACAAGTTTTCAATTAAATAACTAATAGTACTTAACGACTAAATATAAAGAAAGTAAAATTAATTTACTCCCCGCCCTTCACCCCTATAAACCCAAAATCCACACACATAAAATAATTAAACACATACACTAATTAATGATCAATTCATTCATTCATACTAATCAACTAGTTATTAAATAATTAAAAATACATTACTTCCCACCCTTAATCCCTTTAATCCCCACAACCTGCACCTAAACTTAATTACACAATTACCATAATTAATTGTCAATTAATTAATAAACATTAATTAACAACTAATTATTTATAATTAAAAATAGATTACTTCCTACCCTTTATCCCTATAAACCCCACAACCAGCACCTAAAATTAATTAATTAATAATATTTAACAACTAATTATGAATCAATTACAAATAAATTACTTCCCACCCTTTCCACTATAAACCACACAACCCACACCTAAAATGTACCCCTAAACAATAAAAACACAATAAACATTATAAAATCCCAATAGGAAAAATATTAAGAAACAAATATAGTCATTCATTTATTATAATCAAATAACTTTCCACACTATTCCCCTATAAACCCACTACCCGTTATGGAGCTAAAGCTAAAAAACACAAAATGTAATTAAAATAAAATTAATAACAACTCAAAAATGTAACACATATATTAAAGAACATAAACAATACTTATACAAAAAAATACATCACATACATTTAAAATATATACTAACATACATAACACTAATTAAAAAATCGATACCTTAAACAACAATATTTTTGCAAACCATTTTAATGACTTCTATGTTTTTAAAATCGATATTTCTTACCTTAAAGTTGATATTGTTGACCACGATATTCTTGCTGTCAATATTTTGTGTGTCAATATATTTAAAACTCGATATTAGTGTAAGTTGACATGCAAAACTCACTATTTTGACTGAATACCTACTAGAAGATTAGATGAGATTATTATGTGATCGAATGTGCTCATAGCAATCCTCTCAATAAATGTCAGTGATAAATTTGGCATACTGGGTGTTGCTGCACTCCTTAATTGTCTTAAAAAGTGATTTGCTTCTGGTGGTGGGTTCATTGAAGGTGTGGGTATAGCATTTTGCTTGGAAATATTTCATGGAAGATCTTAAGTATCATGCAGTCTTCAGGAGTTCTGTTTTTCTTCCATTTTCTTTCCTGTCTATGCATGGGTCATTTATTGTCAACAAGATCTTAGAATAACAGGGTACTGAATGCTTTGGCTTGCATGCTTGAATTGGAGTCTGAATATTCACATAGATTTCCAAAAAAGTGTTCAGGGGGATGGTGACACTGGAGGTGGTGTTGATTGGGTGAAAGATGACTTCAAGAATTAGGTTGTCTATGGATGAGTCTTTAAAAGGTCTTAAGTTTTGGTTTTTTCGTTGGACACCTTGTGAGCAGAGCTGTAGGTAGTCCTTCGGCAGACATTTGCAAGGTTGCAGCTAGGTGGTTGCTTGCTCATTCATGTAAAATTATTGGTGGCAGTGGAGGGTACAGGTGCAGTAGGCTTTCTTGATGCAAGGTCTAACTAAATGTAGTTAGATATTGGTGATAAGTGCCATAATGCATGCAGGTTATGTTAAACATGGGGTCCAAAGCTGCACAATCTTTAGTGTGCTTCAATAGGGCAAGGAAAAGGGAAGTTTGTTATTATTGTGTTACTTACTAGTAATCCCCATTGGTCATGATCTTTTTTCTCATTACAGTTTGTGTAGCCTCAGGTCAATAGACATTGAAATATTGATAGGGAGAATAAGAACCCTGTCCTAGAGATTGCTGAATAGTGTAGCTGGTCAGGGCAGAATCCTTTGCCAGGATGTGCTTTTCTTGCTTGAAATGCCAGGCATGTAGCACAGTCTGTCACGATGTGACCAGGTGGTGTAATATGCTTCCCTTGCTTGAAAGGAGCACACCTCTTTAGCATTCACCCTCTGGGCTTGCGCTCCTAAATTACTACAGGGTGACACTTACAGCTCTCTAATACAACACAATAAATGAATATTGAATGTGGTAAGAGATAGGAAAGTGGTGTGGAATGGTCAGAGTATAGTGGGTGCCCAACAGAGTGCTGTCACATGCTTCAGAGAAACTTAATACTCTCATCAAGGATCCACGTATACTTGTGAAATTGGTACTGGTGATCCCGCATGAAAAGTAACTGAAAACTTTTTTGTTATTTTAAGCAATATTTAAAATGTCAACAGAGCCTAAAACCAGGATCCCTAAATCAATTTTTAATTTCAGTATAAAAACACATTGGTAAACACACTCATGTACTTGAGGAAATATGAATTTTTGTGATCAGTTATGTCCCCTATCGTAGACCCCAACGGCTCCATGTGCATGCTATAAGTACATGTATGTTCCCTCCAGTTCCAGTTTTGAAGACGCAAATACATGTGCGTCCACCGTCAACATGTCCTCTTTCAGATCCGCCATGAATGGGTCAGATACTCCATTCCTAAGTATGAAAGGCCACCGACTTTATGTGGTTCACTTTCCACATTTTACAGATTCAGGCGAGTAGGCCCTGAATTCTGCCATCAAGCCTTTCCTGCTTTCTGCCTCTGGAAGCTCCAGCCCGAGCCCGCATCTGTATCCATGAACTTTGTCCTACTCCCTGCGCGGCTAACGGTGCCCGATCCAGCCTGTTGCCTGCCAAAAACTGTATTTCACCTTCAAGATTATCTGCTTCGCTCCTCATCCGATGCATTCCTGTCTAGTAGTTTAGGTAAACATTCTTCCAGCTACCGTGCTAAGGGCCAGGCCTCACTGTCCTCATGCAAGTAATTCATAGCCCCTGTTACCATGGAAGATTCCTGCCCCCTCGCATCTCATGTAGACACTTAGACGCTTGTACACGCACTAACAGTCAGTATAGAATAGATTCTATCCTAGAGACCTTTCCTTTTGGATAACACAGTTCTTTAAACATAGGATATTAGATATGATTTGGGATTAGGTTGACATGACCCCCCAGACTTCTGTCTCTACATGAAGAGCTAAATGTCAAGTCCCCTTCACCCTCTAGTTGCACGTCAATCACACGTCATGCGGCTGCGCGCGCATCTCTGCCAAATATTTCTGCTGACATTGTAGGATTCTCTTATGGATCCACCCACTTGTGACATCATGTATAATGACGTTTTATAAGTTACGCCTATATGTCCGCCTTTTTTAGTTACGTATGCCTATTTTATCTGTATTATCAGCTGTTACGCCTCTTGCATCTGTCTTAATGTAATGCTTTCCATATAAATACCATTACCTGTCAATAATGTATGCCCTTCCTTCCTGAACTTTCGTGGTGATGGAATTTGAAGCCTGCAATTCGAATTGTATTTCCTTTGTCAAGGAATAAAGCCTTTTAGAACCTCTAATACCACGGATTCTGCCTCTTATATTTACTGAGTTATTCTTACTAGACTTTACCGCATAAAAAAAATAGTACCGGTAATGAAATATTTACCACATAAATTGGCGCCCGAACAGGGACACTTTCTCATCTCACGCGCCGGAGGTGCGTTGCAGGCCCGGTCTCCTGCCACAGCTGAACGGACAAAAACGCGTTCCTGCAGGATTTCCTGTATCTCCCTCCGGCCAAGCGGGGGCGACTGAGGCTGCGATCAACACCCAGACGAGGCGGTGAGAAGTGCGAAGTATCCCGACCAGAGCCTAGCTGAGAGAGCAAGATCCGAGGTATACAGAGGCCCACCAGGTTCCGAAGTTCCGAGTCCAGTCGAGTCGAGTCCAGTCCGGTCCAGTTTCAGTTCCGTTCCGAGGCCTTCCGTTCCGAGCTACCCGGTGAGTACCATTGCCGGGGAGGCATTTAACGTGCACATAGTCTGTGCCGGTCAAGACGGGTTTGGGTACACAAATCCGGTCTGCACTGTTTCAGCAGTGTATCTGTACTGTTTTAGCAGTATATCTAGTATGTCTTGAATATAAATAAGTATTACCTAGTGTCAGTAGTATGTCAGTAACTAGTTTCCTATTAGTCATCATTATTCGTTAAATGTTAAATGTTAAATGTTTTAATACGTTCTATACATTGTGGTGTGAATGACTGTTCATTATTGTGTTTATTTGTATTAAGTGTGTTTAAGATTAAGTAACCAGATCTAAAAATGCCGCTCTTTTCGAAATTAAGACAGATCAAAACTAGAAAAGGGGTACTCGAAGAAGCTGTTCCCATCTACCTAGGGACACCCCAGGATACTTTATGTATCATAAGCATGGCCTAGATGCCGTATTATTTCTTGATTTATGGGTGGACTACACCAAGGATTTGCCAGAAAGTCAGAGATGGCCCGCAGCGGGACCTGGGATGCAGATTGCATCATGAGAGTAGAAGAAGAATTATGGAAAAAGAAAGCCAGACAGTCACAGAAAGATGCCATTGAATTATGGCGTAAAGAATCATATAGACGTACAGAAAAAGCGCTCAGACAGGAAGAGAAAGGTAGGGAGAATTCAAATAAAACCCGAGAAAATCTATTAATTGAGGAAGGTACCCGAGTAAAATCAGAACAAGTAGATAGACAAAGAAACACTCTTATGAATGGTATGTATCCTCTTCTGGCCGAAGGGTTACCTAAGGCTACCCCGGAAATACCAAAAGACTTGACTCCTCCATTGCTCCCGATAAAAGCACATCCCAAAACACATCCCAAAACAGCAAAGGACGTTTTCCTTTCCTCCTATTTAGATGACGTAGCTCCCGAGTATGCTAATACCATACCACACACACCGCTTGCCGATGGTGTTCAACACCAAGAGCATCCGTCTGTATCCCCGCAACAACGAACTCCTACACAAGTTCCCACAGGTCCGTCCGTTTCTACTGTTTTTCCTGCATCTACAATTTCTATCTTACGTCCAACGAATCCTTTCTTGCCCAGCACTTCAGATGGTGCTACAGGAGGTACGACAGACATGTTTGCCACACCGCCGCGAAATAAACAGACCCTTAGAGATTTAGCACTCCAGCGTACACCCCAACTAGCGACATCCGACATGTTTAAAGAACAGCTTGTGGATTGTAGATACGATCCAGTACCAGGTAAACAGGACAGATTGCTCATATCATCACTACGTATACGACGAGCTACATTGTATTTAATGACGATACCAGGGATGGTTGAACACCTAGACAATATATATCGCTTTGTCCAAACAGGGCGAGGTCCAGAAAGTATTAACGAAGCTATGGAATACCAGAAAGTGGATGTCCAAAGACAACTACTACGTTTTTTCATAAATTGCGTAATTAGGAACCAAGACAGGCCTGGGGCAGATCATGATACCATACAAAAACTTGTCAAATGGGGTCAGAACATATCAGACGAGAAACATGATAAACAGGCGTGTATAACCGCCATGTATCGAAAGATCCGCAAGGAAGTAGAACGAATACATAAAGAAAGACGAGAAGCAGACAGAATTGAATCAGAGGAAGAGGAGGAGCAAGAATCAGAACAACTAGAAACGATAGCTTACGTAGGTAGAGGAAGACCCCATAATAATACTAGAGGCTTTAATGATCCGATACGTCCGATACGTCCAGAATATAGCAGACATTTTCAAACCCCTATGTTGAATACAAGGTCCCCCGAACACCTATTCCAAGCCGCTGATAAATTACTCCGAGATCGAAGGGGGTACCATATGCTCGATTCCATGGACGAACAAGAATTAGCCAGGTCAGCAGTACAATGGGCTGACAGTCCCAGTAAATACAGTGATGATGCACTAGCACACACGTTTCTGAATCTTGCCCCAGACGAACAGCGTTTAGCTAGTATATACATGATTCAACACCTCCTTATATTATATAAAAGCCAACACTCCGATCCAGGACCCTTACCTGACATATTGACAGAACTACTCACGAATAACTGGAGAGGTTCAGGTACTGATTTAATTAATGAAATTCTAGAATTTCGAAACCAGTATATAACTTTCGTATGCCCAGAACACGTTCCGGTTCCCATTATGGGAAGAAAAATGTATCACATAGATAGACAGAACCCGTTACGCGAAGTACACCCAATCAGAGGTGAAGGTAATAACTTTACACGTGTGTTTGTGTACACGCCTATAACTAAAATTGAATTATTGGAAATGAAGAAAGTAGTACCCAGCCATGACAAGGATCCAGCAGGTTTCCACCGTGAGATAAAAGACATGTTACTCATGGGAGAGTATACCTACCCTGACATTATGAAAATACTGAAAGTGTTAATGCCTGCCGGTATTTACGAGAAACTCAAAGAAAAGGAATGGGAGGTAGGAGACCAAAAGATAGATTGGACAGCATTAGAAAACGAAGAAAAGGCCCGAGCTGCAGGAGCAGGGCTTGGGGAAAAGACTACAGCACTACCAGGATTACTAGTGCAGGTACTGCCACGTTTATTAACTACGAAAAAAGAAGACTGGGGTGCAATCTCAGCCTGTAAACAAAAGCAAGATGAAGACACTAGTGATTTCTATTCCCGATTTGAAAAATGTTTTGGTATAAATAGTGGCATAAAAGCAAGTAGCGAGTCATATCCACATCTGTTTGTGACAAAATTAGTTGAAAATTCCCTGCCGCAAGTTAAGAATAGAGTATTGAAATTTGAGAGTACCTGGCAAGGGAATACCCCGTCACAGATGTTACAGATGTTACAATATCACCACAATAGAATTAGAGAAGAACAAGAACATGAACAAAGACGTATGAAAGAGACAAAAATGAAAATGCTTGTTGCTCAGTCAGTTCCAGCTGATGGTCATCAAAAGGGTGATTCCGCAGGTCCAACGAAAGGGACATGCAACTATTGTAAACAACAAGGTCATTATATACACGATTGTCCAGTCCTGAAACATAATATTGCCACAGGTAGAACCCAGGAAAGACCACGTCCACCTAGACAGGATCAGAATCAACAACAAATTCCTCAGCATGTACAACCTAGGTCAGCTCCGCAACAACTAGCTCCGCAACAGGCAGCCCCACAACAGACCGTAGCACCACCACAAGCGCAGCCTACTGCTGCCACACAAGCAACAACGCAACAGATGTATCAGTATGCACAAGCAGATTATCCCGATTATCAGCGATACACATGAAATAGCCTAGAGAGGGAAGTTGGCTTACCCCTTATTGAGGTTCCTGTAGATCAAGAGGGACCTTATGTACATAGTGAACTATTAGGGGAAGACAGAAAGTTTTTACTTGATACAGGGGCAAGCAGAACAACTATACGACGCAGTGAAGTTCCAGGGGCACCCCTCTCAGGCTCACAGAATATTTCCCTTGGATTCTCAGGAAAACCTATAATTAATGACGTAACACAACCTCTTCCACTCACGGTTGGTCCATTGACACGTACTACAGATTTATTGCTTACTAAATCATGTCCAGAAAACTTGTTAGGTATAAAAACATTGAAAGCTCTAGGAGCTATAATATGTTGTTCTCCCGAAGGAGTACGACTATTTCTACGTGACTTTAAAGGTCACTACGTGTCCAGAGACATGGATCACCGGTTGCAGAATTTACCTACACATTTATGGGCACAAGGCCCCACTGATGTTGGTTGCATGAACATTACACCATATCGAGTCACTCTAAAAACAGGAGTAGTACTACCACGAATGCGACAATACAAGTTACCACCAGATGCTGTTGTGGCTTTGCTGCAAATTATTGACGAGCTCATTGCACAAGGAGTGGTTGTAGAAACCGACTCCAATGTATGTAATTCCCCAATAATTCCGATTCTTAAAAGAACGGATCCAAAAGCACCACCAGTATATCGATTGGTTATTGATCTGCACGAACTAAATAAATGTATTGTACCACAATACCCTGTGGTCCCAGATATCTCTTCATTACTAACAGCTATTGACTCAGAAGCAACGTTCTTCACTGTAATTGATCTCAAGAATGCGTTCTTTAGCGTCCCAATAGATCCGGAAAGTCAATATCTGTTCGGATTCAGTTTAAATGGACGAAGTTTTAAATTCACATGCGCACCTCAAGGATTTACAGAAAGCCCCAGCATCTATAGCCAAGCACTGAAACGAGAACTTGACAGTATCCACATGCCAGTTAACACTGCCTTGCTTCAATATGTCGATGATCTGCTGATCACCGCCCGAAGCGAACCTGAATGTGAAACAGCGTCACTGACGGTTTTAAAAATTCTGGCCGACAAGGGGCACAAGGTGTCCCCTTCTAAGCTGCAATTCTGTGTCCAGCGAGTTGTTTACCTTGGGCACTCGCTGTCCAAGGAGGGAAGACAGCTTACACCCGACCGCATCCAGTTAATCGCTAACATGCCACCACCCAAGACACAAAAGGAGGTACGGGCTTTTATAGGTCTCACTTCATACTGTAGGCAGTGGATCCCTCAATATGCATTGACATCCAGTTGACAACACAGGAGGCAGCCACATCGACTGTCCTCCCTTGGACTCAAGAACGTACATATGCCTTTGAAAGCTTAAAGAAAGCTTTATGTCAAGCACCTGTTTTAGCAACACCATGTTACAGTAAACAGTTTACACTCTTTGTTACAGAACGCAACGGTACTGCCTTGTCAGTACTCACTCAGGAACAAGCAGGATCACACAAACCATGTGCTTATTTCTCTAGTACATTAGACCCAGTAGCTCAGGCTCTTCCGGCGTGCCTGAAATCAGTGGCAGCAACAGCTTTAGCAATCAGACAAAGCGATGCCATAGTGTTAGGACATCAATTGACAGTACAAGTACCACACGCAGTAGAGGTTCTTTTGAACCGCACACAAACACAACACTTGACTATAGCGAGACTCACTGGTTACGAATTGACATTGTTTCAACCACACATAGAAATCAGACGTTGTAATACGTTAAATCCTGCCACACTGTTACCAGTAGGCGGAACAGATCCATTGGCACATGATTGTGTTGAAGTCATTACTATCACGACGAAACCCAGACAAGACTTGACAGATATCCCTTTATCAGATCCAGACCTGACATTGTATGTAGATGGTTCATGTATGAGAACAAGTACAGGAGAGTTAGTGGCCGCTTACGCAGTCACAACAGACACTGAAGTCATTGAAACAAATTGTATTAACACTTTGTCAGCTCAAGCAGCAGAGCTCATCGCTCTGACACAAGCCTGTATTCAAGCCAAAGATAAGAAAGTCAACATATACACAGATTCACGTTATGCATTCTGAGTCGTCCATGACTTCGGCGTACTGTGGCGAGAGAGAGGTTATTTAACTTCTCACGGTGCCCACATCCAACACGGACCCCTCATTCAAGCCCTATTAGACGCAATTCATCTACCTACTGCAATATCGATTATGAAATGCAAAGCCCATACAAAAGTTATCGATATCATTTCTCAGGGTAATGACCTAGCTGACAGAACAGCTAAACAGACTGCTCAGAACCAGACTCACACAACTGACACGACAAAGACAATAGTTCCGACACCAACACATTGCATGACAGTTAAGGATCCCGCCCTTGATATAATTGACATACAGACACATGCTACATCAGAAGAAATAAAGAAATGGACTGAATTAGGAGGGATCCAAACGGATCAAGGATGGATGACGAAGGAAAAATCTATATGGTTTCTTCCCGACTCCATGGTTCAAGTCATCATTAACACAATACATAGTCCAGCGCACCTAGGAGAAAAAGCTATGCTAGACAGTATTCAACACATTTGGTTCAACAAACACTTGCGAGCAGCAGCCAAACAAAAAGTTCGTACCTGTATGATATGTTGTCAGTTTAATCCAGGTAAAAGCATCCCCGTAGAACAGGGTGGATTTCAATCTCCCGATCATGCTTTTGAAGTCCTCCAGATGGATTATATCCAGATGGAACGATGTCGATGATTCAAATATGTTCTCATAGTTGTCTGTGCTCTTTCCCGTTGGACAGAAGCCTACCCGGTTTCAGATTACACTGCCCCGACTACTGCCAAACAGTTAGTTCGAGAATTCTTCCCACGGTACGGTTTACCACGTGTTGTCTACTCAGATAACGGCCAGCCATTCTCATCCGAACTAATGAAACATGTTTCCCTTTTGTTAGGCTACCAATGGAAATTCCACTGTGTCCGACATCCCGAGGCAGCAGGTCTCGTGGAACGCCATAATCAAACTCTGAAAATTAGATTGTCCAAAATATGTAGAGAAAAAGGTGTCGATTGGATAGTAGCCTTACCAGTTGCACTCTTTTATATGAGAATGGTAGCACATTCTCGAACAGGGCTATCCCCGTACGAGGTGATCTTCGGTAGACCACCAAATATGTGGGGGACGCCTATACCTCGCAAAATCACTGATGTTGACTGTAATATGCTGACAGATTACCTGGCTTCCTTGATGTCTGCACTACAATCTTGTCGTTCACAGGTAGCTGCAGCTTTTCCCGATAACACTGAGGTGAAGCCCCATGACGTGGTTCCAGGTGATTTGGTCCTAGTGCGGAATTTCGACCGGAAGACCCAACTGGAGCCTAGGTGGAAATCACCAAAACTTGTTCTACTAACCACAAGGACAGCCGTGAAGATCGAGGGACGTAAAGGGTGGTTGCACTCGAGTCATATCAAGAAATTTTATGGACTACCGTCCAGTGTGAACACTCAGCCCTGCATTCCCTCACAGACAGACTCAAAGCTCCCCTTGGTTGAACCCACGAAAACGGAACTTTATAAACTGAAATTAAGGTCTAGCAAGTCAGACAATTTGATTGTTTAAGTCCTCTCCAAGGTGAATCGGTTGAATTTGTCTCTGACATGTATCCTCTAGACCGGAATAGAGAAAGAAATCAACAGATGCAGCTTAAAAGGCATGCGTATTGTAAATCACTTCGTAGTCACTGCACAGTAACATTATTAATTTTGTTTTTTCTAAGTTTTCTGATCATTATAACTAGTATATTACTTCGTATGTATTACCCTATTTCTAAACGTGCTTACAATGTTACTGCTGAACATTCTTTTAGTGAATTACCTCCGCATGAGTTGTCCTATAGATTTGCGCTGCGCAACAACACATTCATTAGTATGTTACATCATTCCCACCGGACCAGCAATGCTACCAATTGTTGGATATGTGGCCGACTCCCTCCCTATCAGAACTATAAGGGAGTTTTACCCCTCTATCCATATCCGTTCACACACAATGGCTCCTGTGGAGCATGGTTTAGTTTGATCAATTCCCTAGATTCAAATTCCGTAGTTTATCAAGACAACTGGGTATGGGGAAACCTGAACCTAGCTCTGCTTAAAGTCTGCTACCCTAACAAGGAGGGACTTCCCAAAAGAACAGGAACTGATCTAGAAAATGAAGTATATGGATTAGGTAATTTTACACTTAACCTCATGATCCTGAACGTTGAATCTGAAGCTACACCAATCTTGCCCGCCATGTCAGTATTCCCAGTTAAAGGGGAATTATGTGTAAGAAAGAATGGTTCCATACACATGGGCCATAGTAAATGCACCACTGTAATAAAATTCAGTGATCAAGGCAAGTCTACATTTAGAGCTTCCCGTCATTCCTACTTTATATGTGGCCAGACCGCATATATACGTCTACCTCTAGATTGGGATGGTACCTGTTACATAGCATTCCTTCTGCCACCTGTTTTCCTAGCTCCTCCTGATTATCATAGAAATACCCATTTAGTACACAATAGACAGCAGAGAGATCTCCCAATTGTCGATTACACTGAAACGGCATGGGAGCAATACACAGATTTCAATAAAGGTTTCTTTCCCTATATAGGTACAGTCACTAATAGTAAGCTGATACGTAGATTAACTAGAACCCTTGAAGCAGTAGTGAACGAGACTACTTCCGCCTTAGGCAATTTAACAGAAGAGCAGTCTGCTATGCGGATTGTTGTGCTTCAAAATCGTCTCGTCCTTGACGTCATCCTGGCCGATAGGGGCGGAGCTTGTAGGGTCATCGGATCAAGTTGCTGCATTTTCATACCAGAAAATTCGCCGTCAGTATATAAAGCCATAACCCGCCTTCATAAGATTATAAGCCAGATACACCAGAGTCCAGGCACCTGGACTTGGTCCGGTTGGTTCTGGGGCGTGTTGTCAGCCTGGGGATGGAGGATCCTATCCTTCCTAGGTATTGGCTTTCTCATACTATTCAGTTGCTGCTTATGCCTACAATGTGGGCCAGCGATTTGTGGTCTGTGTGCCACATCATGTATCCCACAACCAAGTTTTCGTTCAAGATCCCGGAAGAAGAAAGAAGAACAAATGATGCTTTATGAACAGATCGATGGATTGATGAAGATCGATATCTCTTGAGGGTCCGTAGGGGACAAGGAGGGAATGAGGAAATATGAATTTTTGTGATCAGTTATGTCCCCTATCGTAGACCCCAACGGCTCCATGTGCATGCTATAAGTACATGTATGTTCCCTCCAGTTCCAGTTTTGAAGACGCAAATACATGTGCGTCCACCGTCAACATGTCCTCTTTCAGATCCGCCATGAATGGGTCAGATACTCCATTCCTAAGTATGAAAGGCCACCGACTTTATGTGGTTCACTTTCCACATTTTACAGATTCAGGCGAGTAGGCCCTGAATTCTGCCATCAAGCCTTTCCTGCTTTCTGCCTCTGGAAGCTCCAGCCCGAGCCCGCATCTGTATCCATGAACTTTGTCCTACTCCCTGCGCGGCTAACGGTGCCCGATCCAGCCTGTTGCCTGCCAAAAACTGTATTTCACCTTCAAGATTATCTGCTTCGCTCCTCATCCGATGCATTCCTGTCTAGTAGTTTAGGTAAACATTCTTCCAGCTACCGTGCTAAGGGCCAGGCCTCACTGTCCTCATGCAAGTAATTCATAGCCCCTGTTACCATGGAAGATTCCTGCCCCCTCGCATCTCATGTAGACACTTAGACGCTTGTACACGCACTAACAGTCAGTATAGAATAGATTCTATCCTAGAGACCTTTCCTTTTGGATAACACAGTTCTTTAAACATAGGATATTAGATATGATTTGGGATTAGGTTGACATGACCCCCCAGACTTCTGTCTCTACATGAAGAGCTAAATGTCAAGTCCCCTTCACCCTCTAGTTGCACGTCAATCACACGTCATGCGGCTGCGCGCGCATCTCTGCCAAATATTTCTGCTGACATTGTAGGATTCTCTTATGGATCCACCCACTTGTGACATCATGTATAATGACGTTTTATAAGTTACGCCTATATGTCCGCCTTTTTTAGTTACGTATGCCTATTTTATCTGTATTATCAGCTGTTACGCCTCTTGCATCTGTCTTAATGTAATGCTTTCCATATAAATACCATTACCTGTCAATAATGTATGCCCTTCCTTCCTGAACTTTCGTGGTGATGGAATTTGAAGCCTGCAATTCGAATTGTATTTCCTTTGTCAAGGAATAAAGCCTTTTAGAACCTCTAATACCACGGATTCTGCCTCTTATATTTACTGAGTTATTCTTACTAGACTTTACCGCATAAAAAAATAGTACCGGTAATGAAATATTTACCACATACTCAAGGTACATAAATACACTGGGGTCTGATAACATAAATAGCAAAAATGAGTTTGCATGGGAGAGACAAATAAAACAAGTGCATTAATTAAATAAAAGATTCTCAAAAGCAAATTGCAAAAGATAGACTGCTCATCTAAGAAAGCTTACTATTCTCTGTACAAGTGCAAAACCAATTACATTGTCAAATTCATTATTAACTTTTTCTATCAATAGTCTTTCCTGATGATGATGTCATTTTTGTCCAGTGGGTCTAGATCATCTCTACTAATCTAGAGGACGTGCTGCTCCTACAAACTGTAGGTGAACATTTGAAACCTGTGTCCTTAAGATGGCAATTTCGACAACTATTTCAGCCATTTCAAGCTAAGGGTGCACAGGTATTTCTTCTGAATCCTGCTAAACTCAAGGTGATTTATAAGAATCAATCTAAATATTTCACTACGGAGTCTCAGGCGCAATCATATCTGAAGTCTATTGATACTAAAGGTGGATCCCCCTGAGGGTGGGAAGGAAGGGGAAGGGGGAAGAAAAAGGGAAAAAGAAAAGGGAGGATAAAAGAAACAAAATATGTGGGAAGGAAGAAAGAATAGGGGAAAAGGGGGAGGAAAGGAAGGAACGGAAGGGAAGGAAAGTATCTGTGGTCTGCCTTTTTTTTTTTTCTCATTGAAGTAGAAAAGCTCGATTGTTTAAAGAGCGACATTCGAGTTTGATTAAATGCTTATGTGGAAGGACAGATAGGGTCAAATAAACATGGCTAAATATGATTAGAAATATGTTGCCTGGGGAAAAACAGATCACAGATAAACATAGGAGAGGACAAATGTCCTGGCAGACCCTCTGCCGAGGTGGATCTTGCACACTCGCATCACTAAGGACTATGTCCTTTTGCTCACAAGGGGTGGCTGGAGAGGGGAGGGGGAGGGGGAAAGGGAGGATGGCCTCGATGCGGGGTCAGAGGGGTTGGGTGGATCAGAGGGAAAAAACAGAGATCACGGGTATAATTTTTGCTGATTATATGGCAGTAATACAGGGCAGGGGACAGAGTGCTCTTATTTCTTTTAGAGTTAGAGTAGATGGCAGCTAGAATGTTAAGAATAGGTACGCTAAATGTGAGAGGACTGAATGCTTTAAATAAAAGGCAGCGAGTCGCTCGGGAATTGCAGTGGCTTAACTGTGATATTATTGTACTTCAAGAAACACATCTTGCATGGTCTAAACAAAAGTATTTAAGTGATTTAGGGTATAATGTGTTGGTGTGTACCAAGCAGTCTAGTACAACCCGTGGAGTAGCTATACTAGCAAGGAGAAATCTGGTTGACTGTGGACGAGTCTTAGAGGATAGTGCCGGCAGGTGGGTTATCATGGAATGTAGTGTAGGAACTTTTAAATGCACTGTTTGCTCCATTTATGGATCTAATTTTGACGAGGCAGAAGTCCTGGAATATCTGAATGCTGAGTTAGCAACGTGGACCACTCCCGTAATTCTCTGTGGGGACTTGGATATTAATCTTTATTTTGGAGCATTAGGTAGTGAGCAATATAGCTATGTAGGTAGGAAACCAAAAGTATACAGGGCGTTAAGATCCCTGGTGAACTCACATGGGTTAACAGATGCCTGGCCCTATCTTAGGAAGACTGACCCTGGATATACGTTTTTTTCAGCTCCTCACCAAAAATTATATCGCCTAGATTACTTTTTAGTTAGACATAAACTCCTCTGTGATGCACAAGTACAGGTTTATCCTCGAGTGACGTCTGATCGCGGCCCAGTAGTGTTGTCAATTCGGATAGTACACCCACCCTGCAAACCCCGTGAATTCTCTTTTGATCGTAAGTTACTGATGGACGGTAAATTTAAAGAATATATGAGTGAGTGGATCCAAGAGTTCTTTAATCTAAATAGGGGAAGCGCAGGGGTTGGGATAGTCTGGGATACGTTTAAAGCCGCTTTTAGGGGTGAGGTGCTCAGCTATGGACTGTATGCTAAAAAACAGATGCGGAAAAAGCTACAGGAATTGTACCAGGACCTAGGCAAGGCTGAGGCACTGCTGACTCAAGATATTGCTCATAATAAGGATACTTATGATATTTCAGGCGTTGTGACGCGATTAAAGGCTAGGGTGAATAACCATTGGAGCAAGGAAGCAGCTAAGACTTATGAGACTAAAAGACAGTTGTTATACGAGTATGGGGAGGCAAGTGGAAGGTGTTTAGCCCAAAGAGTGAGGACTAGGGAAGTTGCTCAGCGAATTAAAAGTATGAAAAACAAGGCTGGGCAATATGAAGAAACCGAGAGTGGAATGTTAGAAGTTTTTAGAAGCATTTACTCCAGTCTATACACGGCTGAAGAATATGACAGTAACAGTGCTTTATCTTTTCTTGGGCAAAACGTAGATCAAGGATTGGCAGATATATTGGAGGCCCCTATAGAGATGTTTGAATTGGAAGCGGCCATTAAAGCCCTACCAGCAGGAAATGCTTCGGGTCCTGATAAGCTTCCGCTTGAAATATATAAGTTTTTTTTTCAAGTTTTAAAACAGGATATGTTAGATACACTTCGAATGGCCCAGAAAGGGGAATATCCTATAACATCGGGTGAAGCAAGTATAGCAGTGTTTAGGAAAAAGGGAAAACCGCCGGATTTACCAGGTTCATATCGGCCTATATCATTATTAAACACAGATGGGTAAGTATACTCTAAGATTTTAGCTACCAGATTATCAGAAGTGATAACCCCTTTGGTTTCTATTTACCAGCATGGGTTTATCCCAAAGCGCGGCACAACCGACCATGTTAATCGGGTGATTACTTTAATTGATCATGCAAATGTGACGGGGAGTCCTCTCAGTCTCATATTATTAGACGCAGAGAAGGCCTTCGACCAAGTATCGTGGCCCTTCCTATGGGATTTGTTGAAAATTCAGGGATTTGGGCCAAATTTTATTAAATCAATACAGGTGCTTTATCAACAACCTAGTGCACGGATTAACGTAATGGGGCTTCAATCTGCAGCGGTACCAATACAACGCGGGACTAGACAGGGATGCCCATGCTCTCCTTTGTTGTTCGCCCTGTATATAGATCCCTTTCTAAAAACAATTGAGCGGAGTAGCAGGGTACCTCCAGTCAGGATACAGTCACAGCAGTACCGGGTATTGGCGTACGCTGATGATGTAGCTGTGCTCTCACCAAGACCATCTATGGCTATGCCTGAAATTGAAAATCTTGCAAGGATATATGGATCGGTATCGGGATACAAATTAAACACAGCTAAGACTCAAATACTCTGTATTAATATTAAGTCTTATGATGACCCACGAGTTTTAGACGAGGTTACTTATTTGGGAGTGCAGATTAGGGCAGGAGCTTCCACCACGGTAGAGGTTAACTGGCAGAAGCTGACATACGGGGTCCGTAAACAACTAGATCACCTAGAATGTTTACATCTGACATTGGTTGGTAGATGCAATATCTTGAAAATGATGGTATTACCTAAGGTGTTGTATCTCTACCGATGCCTACCATTAGAGATTACCTGCACACTTATTTCACAACTGCAAGCAATATGCATGAGATTTTTGTGGTCCCAGGGGAAAGAGCGGCGGGCAAAGAAGTACATGATGCTGCCTAGAGCAGTGGGTGGCTGGGCAGTCCCTGACTTTCTTTTGTACTATTATGTATGTATGTTGCAGCGAATGAATATTTTATTAACCGGTCAGGGACCTTTGGAGCCTGCACTTAAACCTTCTATATGCTCTTTGCTATTGGGGACCGAAGCTAGCAATCGTCTTTTTATTGATATAGATTGGAACTATTACAAGCGAACTAGGTTTAAGGTGATCGCCGCTGCATATAAGATGTGGAAGGCTATAAGGAAACAATATAATATCCGAAATGTGTCTATTTATACCCCTTTAATTGCACCATTATTGCATCCCAGTATATGCTGGGATCATATAGTGGTTAATTGGCGTTTAAAAGGTCTAATAACAGTGGGCGATGTATATACATCAGATGGGTTAAAATCTTTCTCCCAACTGAAGAAACAATATCACCTAACTACTTCGCATTTCTTTAAGTATTTGCAGATGCGTGAGCATCTTGGTAAATTGAATATTGTGACTGTGTCTAATCCCCTTGTTGAGGCAAATAAAAATCGTGCTCGTATAGGGGTATTATATAATATAATTAGTGAGACAATGTCTAACGATTTGGAAGTCCATCGTACGAGATGGGAAGAAAGATTGGGGTGCTCTGAAGTACCGCTGGAGCTCTCCATTGAACTGGCAAGCCGTTTATTTATGTCTGCCAATCTCAAGGCACAACATTATAAGACTCTGTTTTATCTTTATCGCACGCCTGATAAAATTGCAAAGTGGGGAGGAGATCCAGATGGAAAGTGTTTCAGATGTAATACTTTACATGCTGATGTAGCACATATTTTTGGTTTTTGTGTTAAATTATCAGAATTGCTTAGCCATATAAACAGGTTTCTATCTGAGATTCTTGGCGTTCCTATACAACTTTCAATCAGTGAGATTCTGATGGGTATAGATGCTGGAGGTGGGCGCACAGACTTTAGTAATGAAGTTAGATATTTGATATTTATGACAGCTGCAGTGTTTAGGATGTGCATCGCCTCAGCGTGGTTACAAACTGATGCTCCCCCATTTGAGTTGTGGAGAACCCGCTTTTTGTTCACGTATAATCTGGAACACAATCTGTATATCCTTAAGGGGAGGCGAAAAAAGGCATTGGGGCAGCTAATATGGGGCGCTGCGAGTGTATTTATGGATAAGTAAGATTCAGGTTTTAAGCTGTTTGGTGTACCTATTACTCATCCTATATTACATAGGATCTAACTGAGGTGGCTCTTTTTCTTTGATATTGTTAGTAACAAATGATATAATGGAACTATTTTATGTGTTAAGTCGTGTAATGTATCTTTTAGTTTGAAATCTGCCTTATATTACTGTAAGTCAAACTCTGTGAACTGATCTTGTACTGCATAATTAATAGAATGTTGGGTTATATTTCTTTTATGTTTGTACCCGTGATTTTCTCTCAATAAAGAAATTAAAAAAAAAAAAATGAAACCTGTTGAGTCTGGTGCAGAGTTATGCATGACGCTTTTTAGTTCAGTTTGCATCACTGGGTATTCGTACGCAGTCCTGGGCATATCTGGGATGGAACTTTTGTGTGTCTGCCACCTGGTTGGGTTGTCTTTTTCCCCTACTGGCTTGATAAACTTTTCTCCTTGTTGCTTTTCAGATTGTCAAGCCCATGTTGTTTTACGTAGACCACACATCTCGATCCCTCTCTCAACTATTTGGTTTCTTTGGAAACAGTTGGTGGTTATACCCTTACACGTTTTACCCTTTGGGTTGCTAATATTAGGAAGGCATAGTGTAAGCCCCTTGCTCTGTCACATCACCATGCTACTGATTTGTTAGGATCTTTGAACATCTTGGGCCTGCTAAGGTGTGAGCCGCTTGACAAGACATTGGGCAAATTCAACTGGCGTCTTTGGTGTTGGGCCTCCATGATGGAAGCTTCTTTGGAGGACTGGGATTTATTCTAATAAAGTTGTTAGGATATGAAAGGGAGTTCCTAGTCAGGCATGATATTGTCCTATTTGAAATGGGTGGATTGATTTCGAGCGCTGAGGAAAGACTTGATAAGGGTTGAGCTTTCTTCATGTAACTGATCAGAGTGCTTGAGCTGATGCATATCAAATGCAATCTAGCTGTGCGGTCCAGTCTGGGAAGCGCATCCTGCTCACCATTTTGAGGTCCATTCTGCGGACTCTACTCTCCTCTATGTTCCTGCTCAGGAAGTTATAGCGTGTCTTTACATTCTACAGCTGAGTGTGATGAGTGATCCGAGCTCAATGGGTTTCAACTGTGAAACGTTGTGAGTGATGTGTAGCAATGGTAAGACAGGTGAGTCATGTGAGTTTGAGGCATATCACTGGTGACAATAGTGAATGATATGGAAGGGAGAGGGAGTAAGACTGGTGCGTCATGTGAGTTTGAGGCATATCACTGGTGATAATAGTGAATGATCTGGAAGGGAGAGGGAGTAAGACTGGTGAGTCATGTGAAAGCACAATGGTAGCCATAATTAAACTGTTGAGTGTTGTGCGAGAGCGCCTGGTAGCGATAGAGAGTGGTGAGTGATGCAAGTGTGATGGTTTGTGATAGAAAGACTCTGGTGAGTGATGTGAGAATGTGTTGGATAGCAATGGCGAGACTGTGGTGAATGATGTGGAAGAGTATTGGCGAGTGAAGTGATGAGGAGACTGTGGTGATTGATGAGCTGGACAAAAATGGTAAGCGATGTGTATAAGGTACGTGGTGCGCGGGGATGAGGAGACCTGGGATTAATGATGCACAACTGTGGGAAGTAATGAAGGTGAGACTGGGATGAGTGGCATGACAGTGTGATAGGTAGCTGTGGTGAAACCATGGTACGTGATGCAACGGTGATGGGTAGCACATATGAGACTGTGGTGAGTAATGCTACAGTGTTGGGTAGCAATGGTGAGACTGTGGTGAATGATGTGATACTGCTAACTCAATGGTCAGACTTGTTAGTGCTGTGACATTGTGATGGGTAGCAATGATGAGTGGTGTAAGGTAAGTGTGCTATGGGTAACGATGGTGATACTGCGGTTAGTGATGCGAGACAGTGCTGAGTAGAGATGCTGAGACTGTTGAGTTATATGAGGGCATAATGGCTTGTGGTGGTGAGACTTTGCTATGTGAAGTGTCTGATATTAAAGTGTATTGGGTAACAATGGAAAGACTGGTCAGTGATCTGATAATGTGATAGGTAGAGATGACAAGTGATGTAAGTGAGGTAAGAGTGTGATGCTGTAAGAGTGTTGATTCTCTTGTCAAAGACAAAGCACCATTTCTGGTTGGTTCAAGTACGCATTTATTGTAGTCTCCATGAAGCAGAGACCCCATCCACCATGGACCACTTCCAACTACCGTCAAATTCCATGAGCCAACCTTCCTTGGCAACCACCCACATTCCATGTTCCAAACATCATCATCTGGATACCACACCCTATTCCAGATTAGATACAGAACACCACAGATGCGTCCTGATAATGGTGATAGTAATCGAAGAATGATTAATCTATAACCAATGATAAATATTCAGAGAAACATAAGTGAATTTGCTAAATTGTGATAATCAAACAATGCAGGTCTCAAAATTCAAAGCCCAAGAACATAGTTGTAAAACTGTGTTTGAACAATTAATTAATTCCTAAAATGACTGGTTAACCGGGAGTTATAATTAGATCAAAAGTAATTTCTTAAGGTATGTTTGAAAATCGTACTTTGGACTTCTTGGGTTGGTCTCTCAACTGATTCTGAAGATAAGGGTGAACCATTCACTGCCTCTACTATTACTGGACACTCCATGATGATTGGAATATTATGCATTATGGGTCAATTAATGTCCTCACAAGCTCCCCAGCTTCACAAGCTAGGAAAACAGAAATTGAGAATTTAGAGGTGTATTTATAAGCCCCTAACACCACCACAAGGTCACTTTTAGTGAAGCTGTGGTGGTGACAGGGGCTTCTCCTTATTTACAAGGCAGTGTTAAGCCACTTAACGTGGCTTAATGCTGCCTTGTAAATAAGGCACCCTTTCACGCTGTACTTAGCGTGTAAGGGGAGGGTAATGGGTGTTGATGTGGGAGTTCCACTGCAACACCTATTGATTTTGATGCTGCCCCCTATTTACAAGGGTGGGGTAAATAGTAGGCAGTGTCAAAATTAAGACCAGGGAAAACCTTTTCTTTAAACAGGCAAAACGAAGAGAAATGGTTTATTTCTCCTCATATTTGCTGTTACTATGGGGCATATATACAACGAAGTGGCGGAGCGCGGCGTTAGCCGCCTTGGCTTTATGCCGCGCTCCGCCACTTCTGAAATGCAGGGCTGCACCATATATACAACAATATGCTGCAGCCCTGCATTTCCCCATGCGCTAGTGCTAAATTTAGCAGCCTAGCGACCAATGCAGGCACCCTTGCACCATAGTGCAAGGGTGTCTGCATTGAGGGGAAGATTGTTGTTGTGCAGGAAGGTCTTTAAATGTTGTTTTGTAACTTTTATGTGTGCTGCTTAATGCAGCAGACATCGAAGTTGCAAAACATAATTTTTTAGAGGGATTGTTTATGTGCAGTAAGTCGGACCTTCCTGCCCATAAACAATCAATGGCGTTTTGCTGTTTCTATGTGTGCTGCACAATGCAGCACACATAGACACAGCAAAAATGAGGAAAAATAAAGCATTTCTCCTCATTTTGCCTTGTTAAGACCAGCTGGCATATTTACTAGAGAAGTGGCGGAGCGTGGCGCTAGCCTTCTTTGCTTAGTGCCACGATCCGCCACTTCTGAAATGCAGGGCTGCACCGTATTTACAAGAATACAGTGCAGCCCTGTGTTGCCCCCTGCGCTGGAGCGCACGCACTCTTGCACCATAGTGCTAGGGGGTCTGCATTGCAGATGGATGGTTGTTTATGTGCAGGAAGGTGTCCTTTCCTGCACATAAACAATCAGCAATGTCGTTTTGTAACTTCTGTGTATGCTGCTTAATGGAGCACACATAGGAGCTTCAAAACCTCATTTTTTTTCAATGACTGCTTATGTGCAGGAAGAGCTACCTTCCTGCACATAAAAATCAATAATGTTTTGCTGTTTCTCTGTGTGCGGTACAAAAGGGGGTGGTGATGGATCAAACCCAGATCTGTTGACTGGGTGTGAGTGTTTGACTGGTTCTGATGCTCCGTCCATCACCACCCCCTTTTGTACCGGTTTCTCTGTGTGCAGCACACATGGAAACAGCAAAAACGAGGAGAAATAAAGCTTTTCTCCTCGCTTTGCCTGTTTAATACTAGGTTTTCCGTGGTCTTAAATTTTGCTCTGCCTCCTGTTTACCCCACCCTTATAAATAGGGGGCAGTGTCAAAGTCAATGGGTGTTGCAGTGGAAGTGGCTTAGCGGTGCCTCATCACCACCACACTAAAAGTGATGTTGTGGTGGTGATTGGGGCTTGTAAATATACCCCTATGTGTGCTGCGTTGTGCAGCACACATAGAAGCAGAAAAACGCCATTTACTGTTTACGTGCAGGAAGGTCCCCCCAAAAAAGACGTTTTGCAAGTTATATGTGTGCTGCTTTAGGCTATATACATAAAAGTTACAAATTGCCATTTAAAGATTGTTCTTCCCCTCAAAGCAGACACCCTTGCAGTATGGTGCAAGAATGCCTGTGTTGGCGCCAGGCTGTTAAATTTAGCATCAGCGCAGGTGAAGTGGTATTAAACCAAGGAGGCTAACGCTGTGCTCTGTCCCTTTGTTGTAAATATGCCCCTTAGTCTGTTCAAAAGTTAAGATGGCCTGAAAAAGAATAAATCCAGGAGTCAATGGTAATTACTTGATTTGGGTGCAAGATATGGATGGCTCGCCAATTTTCCCTGTCTTTAAGGTCATTTAGCTCATCTTTGAGGCCTCTCCTAAAAATCATGAACAATGTATACTCAATCCAATCAGCATTCCTTGATATAGCCTTAAACTTAATTATGTAGGTTTAAAATCCATTAAGCCTTGGCAAATTTCTAGAAGTTCATCTTGATTGGAATAATGTTCAGCTTGAGGAGTAAACATTTTATTAAAGGCACTTAAGAAGGCTGTGCAGTTATCAAGCAATGGAGTTCTTTGGGTCACCCGCAATTCACACCAAATCCTTCCTCGCCGTGGTTTTGTAGCAAACCCTACCTTAGCACCGTCAGACGCATAACTGTGTGGTTTGAAAGGGAAGTGCATTGAAGTGGATTTCCATCATGCCTCTGTTCATATAACCCATCCCAGGGGTGATCCAGAGTAGCTTGCTGGAGTACTGTCGAAGAGGGTAGAGGAGAGACTTTATCAGTAGCTATTGCTTGAGCTGTTAAAGTATTTTCATCAGCTAGTAACTCCTGGACCTGTTCCATTGTCTCACATGGCTGATGCTTTTTAGGCATCGCACTCTGTCGAGCTCTGTTCCAGACATAGTTAAAGTTGTTGGTCTTCTCTTGGTGTTGAGGTCGGGCCCGAGGTTCTGATTGTGCTGACTTCATGTTCATGACAACACAGACAAACACAAGAACAAAAAAAAATGAAAAATTGTTCCTCGAGATAACATTTCAGAGAGAAAAGAGAAAGGCGGGGCCGGGATCGGCCCCGCCGCACATATGGCGGGGCACAGACCCCCTCCTCCCCCTCGCCTGTGCACACAGCGGCGCGTTCCACCGCGTCACCATGACGCGGTGGGCGCGCCGCGTCCGGGATTGGCTCGCGACGGTGACCCTCATGATTAATGCGCTTCCAGAGCATGGGGGGGACTGGGGACAGGCCAGTTAGAACTGGTCTGCCCCCAGTATTATGATAAAAGGCCGGGGAGCGCGGGACTCGGTCTCTTTGTCCCGCGCTCTCCCAGCATCCGGACGCAGCCCTAGGAGGCTGCTCACCTTTTTGTTTATTTTTCTCTTGCAGCAGGTTCGTGTTCGTGGACGAAGGGACGACTTTCCTGCCGGTGTCTGTATCCGAGGTTCCTGGTCTTGAGGTCGCGACTCGGCGTGTTTCCTGGCGGTGACTTGTTTGCGAGGTCGTCCTGGGCAGCGATTGCGACTCGAGTGCGGCGGAATCACTGCAGCTGTCAGGCATCGGTGGGCGGCGGCGCGAGTTGTCGGGAGAGGCTCGTGAGGTTTTGTGTACGGCGCGCGCACGCGCCGATAAGGTATTCGTCAAGGGGGGGCCCGGGGGGCTGATTGTGCTGACCGGAGCGCATAATCGGGTGTTCCTGTGTATCGGAGGCTGTATTTTGTTATTAGCAAGAGCCACTGTGGTTCAATGGTAAAAGGCTGAGACTCTTACATGCAGGGTTTTAAAATTATTTCCTTTTACACTGATTATTTTGCGGGAGGATTGGGATCCGATGCCGTTGCTTTGGTTCTACCTTTGATTGTGTAGGGGGGGGGGCAGATTAATTAGCTGTGCAAGTGCATGTTAATATTATTCCTGATCTTGTGGGTGCAGGCATAAAATTTTGAATTTTCGTGGGCCTCATAATAGCATCTGGGGGCATACAAGCGAAGGTTGGGGACTCTGATGTAATTGTCATGTTTTTGGGGGCACATTTGGTGAAAAAGTGAGCCTGTTGTGCGGGGAGGTGCACAGAGGTGATTGTGGGTTTAATATTCTGCAATAGTTGTACGTTTGGCGCACATTTCTCGGGAATTACAGTGTTACCGGCCTTCATGTTTGATTATTAAGGGGGGCAGGCACAGTGGATGCAATATTGTGATCGTAACATTGCGCTAAGCCTGTGTTGCTTGTTTTTTCCCAGGTAAAGAGCAAGTTGAATTGGGTTTTGGGCAGGGATATTGAGGGAAAGGCGTGTGGGTCATATCATAGCATGGCAGGTAAGCGGGGAGCTAAGCGTTCTCGCATGGAGCATATGCTGGAGGCAATGATGCGTAGGATGGCGACTATGGATAGAAGATGGGGCAAGGTAGAGCAAATGGGACATAGCCTAGCAGAGCTCAGGCAGAAGGTGGAGGATCAGGGTGGGCCGCCCGGCAGGCCCAAGCGGACAATAGTACCCCCAAAACCGAGGGGGGAATTGGAGGCTCTCCCCAAGCCTTTAGACACAAGAAGGGGAAGAATCAGGACCCAAAAATAGCGGAACCTTTAGAGACACCGGTAGGGGGTGGTCCTTCTGGGCTCCCAGTAGTGCCAGAGATCCCAAAAGGGACTCCTGATTTAGTGCCCAACGTCCCGGGGTCAGCCGTGCCGGTATCTGCACCAGTTCCGGTGCCTCTGGCGGCTGAACCGGTAGTACCAAGTATCATACCGGTTTTGCCCCCATCATGCCCCAATGTTCCAGTCTTGAACCCTGTGGCCCCGGCCCCGGTATTATCACCAGCAGGGGGTGGGCAGGTGCCGCTGGAATTAGCCACTCAAATAGCGGCAGTTCTTCCATGGTTAGGAAAGGGGGGGGTGTTGCCCTTGTCGGTTGGCGCCGATCCTCTGGCAGAGGCACAAAGAATGGTGGCAAAGATCATGGCGGCCCGAGCGGGGAACAGAGCCTGGGCGCAGATAAGGCCCCGCAATCACAGCCAGGGCTCCAGGAAAGCGACAGTGGAAAAGCCAAGACGGCGGAGTCAGTGGGTAAGGAGCTGGCTTTCCCATTGTTGGGCGCAGGGGTGTTACCTTCCAGGAAGGAATATTTAGCACGGCACGTTGCGCGAGATGTGAAGGAATTGATTTGGTATGGGGCGTATGTAAACATGTTTTCTTTGCTGGTGGACAACAGGGAAATGAAATATGCTAAGAGGCAGAAGGATTGGATGCTTCCCAGTGAGTGGCGGGCGGAAATGTCAAGATTCAGGGTAGAGGAGACACTGACAAACTGGATAAGGGCATTTTCTGTGTTTATGGCCATAGTGGCGGAACGTACACCTAATATGCAAGCTGAAATGGCATGTTACCAGAGCAGGGTGGCGATGACGCATGATAAATATGGTGGTGTGGGTTGGAAGGAATATGATATGAACTTCAGGAAGGCGAAAGAGTTTGACCCTTCACTCACATGGGACCGGGTGGATTCTATTTCCTGGTTTGACCAGTTTGGCCCAGGGCAGCAGGGCAGTACAGGCCAGAATTGGGGCAAGGCACACATTTCGCCGCCACATCAGCCCTTTCGGCCAGGGCACACCGGGGGCGCGGCACCGGGTACTGAAAAAGGGGGAAGGCGAAAAGGAGTGTGCTGGGATTTTAATAGGAAGTCCTGTACCAGAGCTCAAGGCACTTGTAAATTCAGGCACGCATGCGCCATTTGTAATCACCCCTCGCACCCAGAGTCAAAATGCCTTAAGAAAGGGAATGCCTTTTCAGGGACTAGAGGGGGGAAGAAACAGGACTGAGGAGAAAGGAGAAAAGGTATCGCATTCACCCATTAATGTCTTTGCTATGAATCCCTGGTTAAATAGGTATCCAGATCTTGCCACAGCTAGGATGCTGCAGGAAGGTTTTTTGTATGGTTTCAGGATACCAGTTGGGGATTACAAAGGGACATCGGAGTGCAAAAATCAGTTATCTGTCAGATCAAACCCAGGGGTTGTAGTGCAAAAGATTAAGAAGGAATTGGGCTTAGGGAGAATAGCGGGTCCGTTTGAGGTCGCCCCTGTGCCAAATTTTGTTTGTTCTCCCCTAGGTGTGGTACCTACGGGGGCGTGGTAAATTGATAAGGATCTGACACTAGTTAATGACCTTGCCGTAGGCCCAAATAGGATACGCAGAAAGTAATTAAGGTATGATTATGATCATTATGTTAGATTCGGATAGGAGAACTATGTATTAGAGATATGTTAAGGTTAGCCATCTGAAATCTGTGCATATTAATTGTAATCAAATGTCGTGTTATGTTTCTGCGTATAATTTGTGTAAATAATGTTTATTTCAAAATTTTCATTTTGTTTTCATATTTTAATAAATACGGCCGGGGGTTGTTCGACCCCCGCTTCCAAAAAGTAATTACCTCTCATGCCTCTCATTAAAATGTGTTTATGCGCAGGGGGGGGAGGGGGAAATTCGGTAGTCCCAGACCATATAACCTCTGGTTTAGGCAGCAGGCTGGGTGACCAAGCAGAAACCTCAGCAGGCAATAAATAAGCCATGAACTCAGGAGCCGATCGTAATAAACATTCCTGAATTCCTTCTAATTATAAGGACACATTAAATCCAATTAAAAAAAATATATGCAAATATGCAGAACACTAACACGTCCCAAGTGCTCACCCAAGGGTGTGGTGCGCACCTCAGCAGCATCAAAGCAGGGCGTCTGTCACAGACTGCTCATGGCTCGCAGCAGCCGTCGGAAAGACTGGTGTATTCTGCACCGGTCTGCAGCTTACAGGAGCCGCCGGTGATAGGGGAGTGCGGTGCTCGGACACCCTACCCAGGTAAGCTCCCACCCTCATATGCAGTGTCATGCCAGCCCTGCGAAGTTTCTTAAAACCATGTATATTGGAGCCGAGAGCCATAATGCATGCAGGTTATGTTAAAGACTTGTAGTCCTTGACTGTATAAAGAAATCATGAATTACGTTTGAAATTTGGCAACCATGTCACACAAATGGCAGAACTTACTGTCTTCACAACTAAATATACAAATATATGACAATGGTTGTGAGTGAACACCTGACTGGAAAACTAAAATAGAGGGCTCAGAGATTCTCATCTTGATTTTTTTTTTTTAATACTGCATCACTGGCACCGGTCCCCTGCCAAGCTACCCGCAGTGGCACCGAGTCCCGACTGTCTTTGTTGGAGATGCCAAAACCCTGAATGTGATATTGTGCATATTCTGTGGGGATGTCAAACAATTCATACTTTTTGGTTCCAGACTGAGGAATATTTGAAAAGTTCCTCTCTCCCATTCCCCTTCCCCTAACAGTACGATTATCACTTTTACATGACGTTTCAAACACCCCCCATGTCCATACACGCTTATAAATGGCTTTCCACATCCCTCGGCCCACTCGGAGTCAACATGTTACGTTTTTTGGAACACAGATGGACTTCCGATTATCCAATGCTGCATTAAAGATATGTATAACGTGGCAAAATTCGAGAAAATGTTTTATGAACTAAATGATAACTTGCTGCAAATTGATTGTATTTGGGGTCCTTTTCTGGATCTACGACAATTTAACATTGTAACCCCTTATGTATTTAGGATTACAAATACATAGCTTTTATAAACACATACGATGTTTTGTTTGCTTACATGTTATTTAGCAAATTCATAGTATATGTAGAGAGGACTGATATCAGATACATATACTTGATTGTTCTTTGTTCTCCCCTTTTTTTCTTGGATTATCTTCATATGTATCATTTGTATTCTATGTACGAAGATGTTTATATGCTGAATACACCCTGTATCTTTTTGAAATGCCAATAAACAATAGGAGTTAAAAAAAAAAAAAAAATGGAAACCCTACCTCTGCCCCAGTCAGTTCTGAACTGCCCCCCCCCCCCCCCCCCCAGAGTAGCAGTGCTCTGTGGAGAATGCTCTCACTGAGGGGGCCCCACCTTGTAAGGAGCCTGGCAGTTTCGAGTGAAAGAGCAAAAAAAATAGTTGTTATTTGCTTCTCTTCATTTGTTACATTATGAAATCAGCTCGCACTGCAGCTGCTTAAGAAAAACACACACAGCACAGATAAGCTGAGGGGTCCCCCTTCATGTAGAGAGGACTGGGGGCTCTCGCATCTGGGGGCTGCGAGGGGGTCCTTTACACCTCAGGTGGAGGTCACAATATGCAAATAATGGTCCTACTTTCGAATGCAATTGGTTCATCCTATGAAAATTGTTGGATCTTTTAAAAAATCAGGCACAGTCAGAAAAAGAAAATAAATGTTTCACCCTGCGCGTTCAAATGAAACTTAAAACATGCTCTATGTTTAAGGATGAAATGAGCTCCCTGGGGACTGAAAGGTAGTAAAACGGGAGGGACGGAAAAGGAATTCGGGGTATATTTACAACGACGGCGATAAACGCAAAGTGCGCTTAGCGCTTTTTTATTTATCGCCGTCTATCTCTGGAATTTATCACCCTGGTAGCGCGTTATTAACAACGTGTTTCTCCAAGGTGATAACAATTCCTGCGATAGCGGGGAAATCACCGTTTTGCAAGGAATATCGCTGGTTTTCCAGCGATGTTCCCTGCAAAATGGCGATAACCTAGCTGATACGACCCTGTGGTTGTATGAGCATAATTCACCCCCAATGTTAGGGATAGGTAAGTCTGCATTTTAGCAGACGTTAGTTTTTGGCGAAAAACAGCGGTTTTCTCCAAAAACTACCGTCTGCTTAAATGCTGGGGCAGCCTTGTAAATATCGCAATGTGCACATCAGCAATATTTGCAAGGTTTACTGCCCAGTGATACCCACTTTGCATCTCATTAGAGATGCAAATGGAGGCGTCAGGTAAAAGGGTACTAACATGAGCTAATGCATTTTATCACCCTCTTGTAAATAGGGTGAAAAGATTATCTCCGCTGTTTTTTGCTTTTTAAAGCCAAAAAAGCGGAGATAATGCTCTTGTTAATATGCCCCTTCATACTTAGTGAGTCACAAGGATGAGAGCGCTTTATTATCTGACCTCAATTAAAAGGGCGAAGTAAACAGGCAACAACTCTATAATTATAAAATTAAATGCCAGCATTTGTAAAGCGCACAGCTACCTCAGGAGAGTCACATGGTGCTGGGCTAACCTACCATCAAAGCCGGAGATCGAACCCGTGAACCCTGTGGTCTGGAGTCAGGTACCCTCGCCACTGTGCCACACCTCTTCCACTCGATACTCATAAAACTAAATGACAAGCAATACTTCTTTTAACACTTTCAGTGAGTGAAAACATACAAGAGTACAGCAAAGTTAATGTGTAAATGGCACCAGTGAGCACCAACCTCACGTCCTACTAACATTCACACTAGGCTGCTTACTCATGGCCCAGGAAGGGAGATTGGGTTTTATACTGATTTGAATATCTGACCATAGAAAGCAGTCAAGTTACCAGGTGAGGGCTTGTCGAAACAACAAGGAACAGGGATTGGCAAGGCCAACAGGTCTGGCTTATTACTGAAATTACATCTTTAATCACTGATTAGTTTAGGCACTGATTAAGCCATCACACATGTACTTTGTCACTTGTCCTTGCTCACTTCTATTCATTCACCCAGTGACTTATTTTTGCATTTACATACTTACCCATCCACAATCATATAAACACCCCAAGCATATGCATGATATATAAATTGAAATAAACTTGGTGTGCATATGCTTGCTCTGCAAAAAATAGATGAATGAAAAGGGAAGTGGGTAGCAGTCTTGCAAGGTATTGCAAATGGTGTATCATTGTTTGAAAGTACCAACTTAGCTGCCACACTTTGAAGCATGCGTTGGCCAATTTAAAGTGGTAAAAACAAAGATACAGTATACCATTCCATGATAGCCATTTAATAAACATCACAGTGGGTGGTCGTCTTTGAATGTTAACGTTTATACTGATTTTGTTGCCAGCATGCAAATACATACACCGAGATGCTTGAAAATGCATGGCAGGCAATTCAGGCATGATCATCGACTTGATGGAAATCAATCCCAAAATGGCAGACATGCATCATCACACAAGCTTGCTTGTAAACTGCATAATGCTGCATGCTAGTGCATGCGCTGTGACATACACATACTTAATGATACATTGCGGCCATTTTATAATACTATTCAAACATGGCAAACAGCCACCATGTTAGAACATTATATTAAAATGTTAAAAGAAAAGAAAGAAAATGCAAAAAGGGTCCCAGCGGCCTAGCAGCACTTGGCTGCTGCAAGGCCATTTAAAAAACAATATATATATATATATATATATATGTATATATATATATATATATTATCTACTGGCGGTCGCCAGTAGATAGTTATAGTTAGGATCGTGTTTCCATAGGAAATCCGCAACATTCTATTTGGAATAACTTTGGCGCCGATTGACGAATCCTCGCGACATTTTCAAAAGAGGTGGGGCGCTCCGCTCCGCTCCTTCCCTGACAGTCTCAGGGGGATTCGTCAAGCGGGGGCTGAGAAACAGGGGGGGTCCCAAACGCGTTTTCCCCATGCATTTTTCCATAGGACCTTTAGTCCAAGCTACAGCCCGAACGGCTGAACAGAATTACTTGAAATTTGGCACAGAGGTAGTCCTCAGGTCAGGGATGTGCCTTTTGCAGGTCTGGTTTAAATCTGTTCAGTATTCCCTGAGAAAATAGCAATTAAAAGCATATATATATCTATAAGCGTGCACCGTGCGCGTACGGTAAAACTTAACGTACGCGCACGCTGCCGTGCGCGAGCGCGATTCTGATTGGTTGTTAGATCTTAGTAAACATTCGAATCGGTCGAAACCAGGAAGTGTCGGCCGCCATTTTGTCTCTCGCAGTCTGAGGGGGTGAAAAACAAAGGTGGAGAACGTGAAAAGGGGGCAGGGTGGACAGTTCCTGACCCCATAGCCTTTGTCAGGGGGTCCCAGAAGGACCCCCAAGGGCCAAAATTTCCTTTAATTTTTTTGCGAAAAATCGCGGAGTACGCGTAGCGTGCGCGTACGGTAGAAACGGAAAAATTCCGCGAACTGTGCAACGTGGGCGCACGGTGTGCGAAGCGCACCGTGCGCGTACGGTACGCGCACGGTGATAACTTTGCATTTAAAAAACCGTACAAATTCACTGAAAAAACCATAGGTTTCACACATGTTATAGTTAGGAATTAGCATTTAAAAAACCTTGCAAATTCACTTAAAAAACCATAGGTTTCACACATGTTATAGTTAGCTGGACATTTCACTCGTGAAAAACCATTGAAATTCCCCCGTTATAGTTAGTGCAGGCAACTATAACTCACGCGACCGCAATCCTCTGCTGATGACGTCAGATATTACATCACTGATGACATATGTGTCTTTCTGAAAAAAAAATATTTGTAATATATGTATAGCTAAAAATTAATGGAAGAAGACATGGGTAAATAAGTGTCTAAATACAGTGATGTAATATCTGACGTCATCAGCAGAGGATTGCGGTCGCGTGAGTTATAGTTGCCTGCACTAACTATAACGGGGGAATTTCAATGGTTTTTCACGAGTGAAATGTCCAGCTAACTATAACATGTGTGAAACCTATGGTTTTTTAAGTGAATATATATATATATATATATTATCTACTGGCGGTCGCCAGTAGATAGTTATAGTTAGGACCGTGTTTCCATAGGAAATCTCAAAATTCTATTTTGAATAACTTTGGCGCCGGTTGACGAATCCTCGCGAAATTTTCAAAACTAATGGGGCGCTCCGTTCAGCTCCTACCCTGAAAGTCTCCGGGTGATTCGTCAAGCGGGGGCCGAGAAAAAAGGGGGGTCCCAAAACGCGTTTTCCCCATGCATTTTTCCATAGGACCTTTAGACGCAGCTACAGCCCGAACGGCTGAACAGAATTACTTGAAATTTGGCAGAGAGGTAGCCATAAGGTCAAGGAAGTGCCTTTTGCAGGTGTAAATCTGTTCAGTATTTCCTGAGAAAATAGCATTTAAAAGCATATCAATATCTGTACGCGCGCAGGGTGCGCGCACCGTGCGCGCACCGTGCGAGCACCCTAACGTGCGCGAGCGTAATTCTGATTGGTGGTTACATGTTAGTCAACGTTCGAATCGGTCGAAATCAGGAAGTGTCGGCCGCCATTTTGTTTGTTTTCAGTGCGAGAGTGAAAAAGGAAGGTGGCGAACGTGAAAAGGGGGCAGGGTAGAGAGTTCCTGACCCCCTAGCCTTTGTCAGGGGGTCCCTGAAGGACCCCGAAGGCAGAAACATTTTATTTACTTTTTTTTTTTAAATCGCGGGGGTGCGCGCACCGTGCGCGCGCAGTAAAAAACAAAAAAAAAAATTTAATACGTAGTTTATTGTAAAATAAATATATAAAAAAAATAATAATACATAAATAAATTAGCATTTAAAAAACCGTACAAATTCACTCGAAAAACCATAGGTTTCACACACGTTATAGTTAGGAATTAGCATTTAAAAAACCTTGCAAATTCACTTGAAAAACCATAGGTTTCACACATGTTATAGTTAGGTGTATATTTTACTCGTAAAAAACCAATGAAATTCCCCCGTTATAGTTAGTTCAGATAACTATAACTCACGCGACCGCCACTCTATCACAAGGATGATGTCATCAGTGATGTCATGAGTGATGCCACTGCCCATGTCATGAGTGATGTAATATGTGACGTCATGAGGAGTGGATTGCGGGTGCGCGAGTTATAGTTATCTGAACTAACTATAACGGGGGAATTTCATTGTTTTTTTACGAGTGAAATATCCACCTAACTATAACATGTGTGAAACCTATGGTTTTTTAAGTGAATTTGCAAGGTTTTTTAATTGCTAATTCCTAACTATAACGTGTGTGAAACCTATGGTTTTTTCAGTGAATATATATATATATATATAGCAACAAGAGACCTCTGAGCCCAGAGGTCAAGAGAACACGCACTCACTCGGAATCCAGTCGTTTGAGTTGCAGTTCGTTTTAATTCAAAGCCAAATTCATCAGCAAACAAGCCAAACAACGCTGGCCCAACGCGTTTCGGTTCTCACTCGAAGCTTGATCACGGGTTACCAACAAAATGACCTGACATTATTTATTTCTATTTTTTCTTTCACTTCCTGTTTCACAATTTGCAAATCATTCTGGTCATTGTAGTACATTTAAATTACACATTATGCTGGTGAATTGCAAAAAAAATACCAATAAGGTAAAATAAAATGGTAAAATAACATATGGAGAAAAGAGATAGGTCCCGGATGAGTTTGTCATTAATACAATTCTTAACAACACCCTTTTACAAGTAATAATATTCAATTATTGTTGTGATTTGGGAACTCCACTTGTAAACTAGAGATACACTATTAACTCGCAATTCTGGATTATAGATACCCTCTAGTGGGTATGTCAATGGCATAGCATGCACAAATTATTTTTAGGCTGTATTGACCTGTTATGTCGAATTCGCACACCGAGTGAGTGCGTGTTCTCTTGACCTCTGGGCTCAGAGGTCTCTTGTTGCTATTTACACCGGTTGCCCTGCCGGGCGTACTACGCACCGCCCCGAGTTAAGAGCGCCGACCCTCAACCAAGGGCACCACAGGTTCTACGTAAAACAGAGAGCCGGCAGCCACCGCGGATTCGAGTGCCGAGAGAGACAGGAAAATGGATTATGTACGCGCGCCTCTGACGAACGGACGGTGAAAACTTGAACTTGCAGCCGGAGGGACGCAGGAGACAGTGAAGCCTGTCCATTCACGAGGTAAGACGCGGCAGCAGCACAAGCATTCATTGTTTCTCTATGCATACGGCACTCGCAGCGGTACGGAGCTCTCACAAAGCTATATCGTGTAGGAAGTTACGACGTCAATAATAATGTCAAGGCAAAACTGAGTTGAGCCACAGCGTAACATACACGTCTTATATGAATTTGCTAATGGACTATATCATCGAATCTGCTTAATTCAATCAATACGAACTAGTTCATTGATTATAAGTGATTAAATGACATTGACCTAACATCACTATTCGCATTCATATAAGCGTGAGAACTCGGATTTCCAAAGCCATTACCATTTCTTCAAAATAACAGCAACATAACACAAGCCAGAACAACTACTATGGAGGAAAGAGAAGCCAAACGCAATGCTGAGGTAGCACAAGTATTTGAAAGCATGTCAACTACATATCAACCCAAAGGCAAATTAAACATAAATGCTACAAATGACAACAAAGAGATCCTTAGATATTGGGAAAGATTGTCAAGAAAAGAAATCAACAAATGGTGGGAAGTGATCACCCTAAAAAAATATGTGGAAGTCAAGAGAATACCTCGAGGACTACGCCTCACATTAATGCCCAGTCATCAAGACACTAGTAGTGAACTACTGCAAGAATGGGGAGAACATCTTCTGGGCTCCTCCATGGGCCTTATCACGATCCTCATAAAGCATACAGAAAAAGCACTTAACGACATACAAAAAGAATTAAGTGAAATGGAAGACTCCTTAGACAAACTCACCCTATCCGAAGAACATCAAAAACTAAAAGAAGAAATCACCAAAAATCTGGAAAAACATGAAGACCGCGTAAAACAACGCAAGCAATTCAAATTTCAGAGGGACAAACTCGACTTTGAAGAAGGACGTATATTCACTTTTTCTAGGAAATATGAACAACAAAGAAGCAAGGAACAACTAGAAGCAGCTAGTATACAATCTTCCAGTTTTGAATCCCTGGCAAGTACAGATTTAAGTGAAAATGAAGGCACTAATGCCCCCCAACCTACATCTTCAACCAGTACTAAAATTCCTTTTTTAACCGAAATGCGCCTGGCCCTGCAACAACAAAGTTGGGAAAAGACAAGACCACCAGGCCGTGGGAGAGGAAGAGGAAGGGGCAGAGGACAGGGCAGAGGAGGAAGAGGAAAACAAGGCGAGGCAAAAGAGGGCAAGGGAGGCAACGATGCTTCAATGGAAACCCGGGGCAGGACAAAACGGACCTAGTAACACCTACACAACAAGAACTAATTGATCAAAGTGGTGATTCTCAGGAGTTGAATGTCATCAATCTCTCGAACCGCCATTTAACGAATTCAGAGGAAGAACTTCTTAAGAAAGGTCTCAATTTTTGCCCGAAAACACACATTGACATCGCCCAAACACGTATCGATCTCTATAAATACATCCGCAAAATTAAATTGGTCAAAATATTTGCGGAAAAAACGAGACCCACCAAGGATAAAAATGCCACGCCTTTCAGCAGCGAGCTATTAGTTGAAGACGAACAAGCCCTGGTCACTCTCATAACCATGGGTGAAGAAGAACCATTAGACCCGAGTGAAAACTTGAGTGAAATACTTCCACCGCTAGGAGCCGGAATAAGCGGCAAGAAACCGAAATCCTACTTCTACCCCACTTTGCCACCTGGGAACAAGATTGATTTGTTTCATGAAACAATCATACATGATCTATATCATCTTAATCATCGTAAAACCAAGGACAATCTTTCGCCTTCAGAAAGACAAGCGCTAAAAAACCTACAAAAGGATTCAACAATTGAAATCAAACCCGCGGATAAAGGCGGCAACGTTGTAATCCAAAATAAAGTAGACTACATATGGGAAGCTAACCGACAGCTGCAAGATGAATCATGTTACAAAGAACTCAACACCAATCCAATCAAAGAAATAGAAAATAATATCAATAAACATCTTAATGATTGGGTCAATGAGGGTCTGATAGACGAAGAGGAAAGAAAATATTTAACTGTGTCATATCCTATTGAAGCTACAATGTACTTCTTACCGAAAGTGCACAAACGCTTAATCAGACCACCCGTCAGACCTATCATCTCTGCCAATGGTTCAATCATGGAGCCTATCTCTAATTACATTGACTACTTCTTAGCTCCCATTGTAAAAGATCTCACCAGCTACCTCAAAGACACAACTGACCTCCTGCAGAAACTAGAAGGAATACCTTGGAACCAGCAATACAAACTTGTGTCAATGGACGTAGTCTCCCTATACACAAATATAGAACACGACATAGGCCTAAAAGCATGCAGTTTCTTTTTAGGAAAAAGAAATATCCAATACAAACAGCACAACACCATGTTGCTACAAATGATTACTCTGTGTTTGCAAAACAACATTTTCACCTTCAATAAAAAACATTTCCAACAAATAAAGGGCACAGCCATGGGCTTTTCCTTTTCTCCAAATTTTGCAAATCTGGTAATGGGATGGTTCGAACAGAAAATCGCATGGAACTGTGAAAACGACCAACATGTACAAAAAATCATCGCATGGTGGCGTTTCATCGACGACTTGTTTATAATATGGGATGGCACCAATGAAGAATTTGCAACATACTTCGAAATCTTGAATAACAATGAAACTCACCTGCAATTCACTTATGAGATAAGTTCAAACAAAATCTCATTCCTTGACATTGAAATATATGTGCAAAACAATACGATCCAAACCACCCTCTTTAGAAAACAAACAGCCACAAACTCAGTCCTGCATGCGGACAGCTTCCATCCCATAAATCAAAAATGGAACATTCCTTATGGGGAATTTTTAAGACTACGCAGGAACTGCTCCGCAGATAACGAATTCATAAACCACAGCAGAGCAATGCAAGCTAGATTTGAAAAAAGAAAATACCCTGGCAGGATAATTCAAACAAGTCTAAAAAAGGCAAAACAAAGAAATCGCACAGAGTTACTCAAAAACAAACAAAAGACAAACCAGGAAGATTTCACAAAAATACGCCTCATAACAAGTTATTCTACTGAAACCAGTGATCTGGTTCACATCCTGAAAAAACATTGGGGCATCCTAAAACTAGACACCACTATTGCAGACCTCATAGGGGATCACCCTAACGTCACATACAGAAGAGCGCCTAATTTAGGTGATAAGTTGACTCGCAGTCACTTTAAATCCAAACCACAGAAACCATGGACTAACATCGAAGGTTTTTGGCCGTGCAAGAATTGCAAAGCGTGCAAAATTGGCAGTCCGAAAAAAGAGGTTGCAGGCAGAAAAGGCGTAAAATGGAAAATTCAGCAGCATATTACCTGCAAAAGTAAATATGTGGTGTACGTGGTCGAATGTCCATGCAAGTTGAAGTATATAGGTAGTACAATCTGTGAAATCAAGAAAAGAATCCTGGAACACATTAGAGCCACTGTGAACTTAGATCGCTCTAATGCAATTGCTAAGCACATGGAAAGTATGCATGAAAGCAAATCGGAACTGCTTAGGTACTACGCCATTGAACAAGTGCCATTTCTGGAACGCGGAGGTAACCGAGAAAAACTTCTCCGTCAAAAGGAGTCCAAACACATTGTTTCATTCAGAACCCTGACTCCTTATGGCTTAAATCAGGATGAGGAACTTTTTGTACATTTGTGAACTCTCTACTGGTGAAACCGTTTTCAAAAAAGGACTAGACTATAACTGTAGTTGTAATCAATGCATGACACAACAGTGTAAGGTTTCAATAGTTTGTTTGCTATTACATTCATTCTGTACAAATGGGTCCAATCAGCCAATTCCGGCATATCTAAGAATGTATAATGCTCAACACCCACTAGAGGGATGTAATCCATTGGTCAAGTACAGTACCCTGTGTGCGAATTCGACATAACAGGTCAATACAGCCTAAAAATAATTTGTGCATGCTATGCCATTGACATACCCACTAGAGGGTATCTATAATCCAGAATTGCGAGTTAATAGTGTATCTCTAGTTTACAAGTGGAGTTCCCAAATCACAACAATAATTGAATATTATTACTTGTAAAAGGGTGTTGTTAAGAATTGTATTAATGACAAACTCATCCGGGACCTATCTCTTTTCTCCATATGTTATTTTACCATTTTATTTTACCTTATTGGTATTTTTTTTGCAATTCACCAGCATAATGTGTAATTTAAATGTACTACAATGACCAGAATGCTTTGCAAATTGTGAAACAGGAAGTGAAAGAAAAAATAGAAATAAATAATGTCAGGTCATTTTGTTGGTAACCCGTGATCAAGGTTCGAGTGAGAACCGAAACGCGCTGGGCCAGCGTTGTTTGGCTTGTTTGCTGATGAATTTGGCTTTGAATTAAAACGAACTGCAACTCAAACGACTGGATTCCGAGTGAGTGCGTGTTCTCTTGACCTCTGGGCTCAGAGGTCTCTTGTTGCTATTTACACCGGTTGCCCTGCCGGGCGTACTACGCACCGCCCCGAGTTAAGAGCGCCGACCCTCAACCAAGGGCACCACAGGTTCTATATATATATATATTCACTGAAAAAACCATGGGTTTCACACACGTTATAGTTAGGAATTAGCATTTAAAAAACCTTAGAAATTCAGTGAAAAAACCATAGGTTTCACACACGTTATAGTTAGGAATTAGCATTTAAAAAACCTTAGAAATTCAGTGAAAAAACCATAGGTTTCACACATGTTATAGTTAGCTGGACATTTTACTCGTAAAAAACCATTGAAATTCCCCCGTTATAGTTAGTTCAGCTAACTATAACTCGCGCGCCCGCAATGCACTGCTGATGACGTCACATATTACATCACTCATGACATGGTCAGTGACATCACTCATGACATCACTGATGACATCTCAAATGACATCACTGATGACATCACTGATGACATCATCCAGTGAATGTGTGTGTTTCTGAAAATTACCTATGTTTTATATATGTATATCTCAAGGTCGATGGAAGAATAAATGGGTAAATAAGTGTCTAAATGGATGATTTGTTTTTGAAAAATTGATTGTGTAACTGACTGATTAAGTGTATCATAGTGAATACATGGCTTAGTGAGTAATGTTTAAATATGTATATATCTGTATCAGTCTTTCACTTTGTGTATAAGTGGCTGTATGGGTTGGTGAGTAGCTACATGAGTGTCTATATAGGTTATTAGTTGTTTTTTTGAGTATCAGTCTGAGTGTCTGCATGGTTCGGTGGGGGGTATTACGTAGTGCATAGGTGCATGAATGAGTGACTCACTGTTTGTATGTGTTGAAGACAGCATGTGTGCAGGACTGCATGGGTGGATGAGTGTGTGTATGGGTGTGTTAGTGAGTGAATGACTGTCTCAACAGTGTCTTTATGAGTAACTACATATGTTTTTAACTAGTATATGTGACTATTGGTGTATATAAGTGAGTATATGTGAGAGTGAGAGATTGAAAGAGTTCCTGTATGAATAAGTATGTGTTTCTATAAGTGATTTTTTAAAAGACTAAGTATGTGTAAGTTTTTGTAGAAGTAAGTGTGGTGGTGTGTGTATAACTATATGCAAGTAAATGTATGTTTGATTCTTTATTAGCATGAGTGACTATGTGTGTGAGTAACTCTATGGATGAGTGGCATTGTGTAACAGGATGTATAGGTGTATGAGTACATATGATGAATGAGTACATGTATGAGTGACTGTATAGGACTGTTGGTGAATGAGTGGATGTGTATTTGGATCTTAGAATTACTGAATAGGTTGTTGTAACTGGTATTGGTATGTCCATTGTTTTGAAAAGTTTAGTCTCTATTTTTGAATGTGTGTATCAAAGGTTATATTAGGGTGAGAGGAGGTCTGCCACTCTATCACAAGGATGATGTCATCAGTGATGTCATCAGTGATGTCATTTGAGATGTCATCAGTGATGTCATGAGTGATGTCACTGACCATGTCATGAGTGATGTAATATGTGACGTCATCAGCAGTGCATTGCGGGCGCGCGAGTTATAGTTAGCTGAACTAACTATAACGGGGGAATTTCAATGGTTTTTTACGAGTAAAATGTCCAGCTAACTATAACATGTGTGAAACCTATGGTTTTTTCACTGAATTTCTAAGGTTTTTTAAATGCTAATTCCTAACTATAACGTGTGTGAAACCTATGGTTTTTTCACTGAATTTCTAAGGTTTTTTAAATGCTAATTCCTAACTATAACGTGTGTGAAACCCATGGTTTTTTCAGTGAATTTGCAAGGTTTTTTAAATGCTAATTCCTAACTATAACGTGTGTGAAACCCATGGTTTTTTCAGTGAATTTGCAAGGTTTTTTAAATGCTAATTTTTTTTTTTTCTTCTATTTTTTTAAACATATTTTTAATTTAATGTTCTAACCTTTTATAAAGACTATGGTCAAATTTTTAAAATTCTTTAATATGTTTTTTTAAATATATTTCATAAAATAAACATGTAAAATTTATTTGCAGTACATTTTTTCCTTTTTTTTTTTTTTTTTAGTACGCGTACCGTAAGCTTACGGTAAGCGTACGGTTTACGCAACGTCCGTAATTTATCTACGCTGTTTGCGTATATTTACGCAATTTGCGTAGCCGCGCGTACTATGCGTGGGTCGTGTACGCGTATACGCTACACGCGCACGTTACGCGGAAGTGTCGGGGAGTGACTGTTAAGCGCATGCGCGCAAGCGTGTGTCTTTTTTACGCGCATGCGTACTTTTGCCGTAAGCGTACCGTAAGCGTACCGTAAGCGTACGGTAGGTCATGTGATCATGAAACACAACTTTTGATTGGTTGAAACTACTTTCAGTTCTAGAACTCTCCTACACCACACCCATTCCCCTCATTTCTGCTTGTGATCCCTTAGGAGAAGGAGCTGGGTTGTCTTTGTGATACGATGGCAGAACAGCAGAGCTCTTCTGAGAGTGAGGCTAGCACTAGCAGCACTACCTTGAGGCAGAGAGCGAGGAAACAAAAGACCTCTTATGTATGGGATTATTTTACTTTTCCTGAAGGCCAGCAAAAGGTAAATGCACCCTTAGTAACTTGTAAGCTGTGTAAGCGTGTACTTTCAAGAGGTAATCCTGACAGGAAGTATTCCTTTGGGAATCATACCATGATGAGGCACCTCAGGGATGTACACAGAAGGACACATGCTCGACTTACTGGAGGTAACCCTTCAGTAAGTCATCCAAGCACATCCACAGCAGCTCAGCCTGGACCATCATCTGCAGGGCTGACTCCTTCTTCTGCAGGTCAGGTGAGCCCTTCATCTGTGGGGGGAGCATCTCCTCTTGCTGGCCCTCTGGAAATTAACCCTCGATTTCTGAGGGTTGATATTCGATGTGCCTCTTGTCATGATCTAATTTGTCATAGGGAGACCAGTGTTTCCCTAGTGAACCTCAAAATAGATCAGCACACTTGTCACAGAGACTAATTTTCCCATTCTTTCTTTCCTCTCTCCCTGCATGAACACAACGGCTCTTTTAAGAGCCAACCTTATCTTTCATCTTTTTTTTATATATGTTTTTTAAAACTTTTTTTTTTTTTTTTTTTACCGTACGCGTACGGTGCGCGTAATTTTTTTTTAAAAAACACTAAAAATCAATTATCACATTACAAGGTCTTTGAGAAACTACAATTATTATTATTGACTTACCATACCCACTCAAAAAAATATTTATTCATTTGTTTTTAAAAAAAAAAATTGCTTTAAAAATGGTTCTAGTTTTCGAAAATTTTCTATATCAATCTGAAAAAAAAGAAAAAAATATTAATATTTTTCAAACATTTTAAAATACAGTACACGTATTTACATATTTACCAAAAAATATTTTTGCCTTATTTTTGCTGTTTTCAGAATATATTGCATTTCACTATAAATTGTGAAAGCAATTGCATTCATCATTTAACAGCGGGCAAAAAAAAAATAACAATCTCAAAGATTGTATTAAAAAAGCCCAGAATCTCTTCTCACTTAAACTTAACATTACAGAAATGCATAATATTCTAAAAAAATATCATCAAAAAACAATACTTATTTCTTTAAAATACCGTCTGATATTTTTGTTACAGAAGTATAATCACAATATTATATCTCAAATAACTCCACAATACATCTGATTCCATTTCCTTTAGGCCAAATAGTAATTTAAAATTTTTTTTTTGATTAAATTTACAATGGTAATCCAATAAAATTCTAAAGTTTAATTTGTCCAGATCTCACCGATTCTCTGTAACATTTTGGTTCCCGAAAAATTTATTAATAATTTATTAAGTCCACAATAGAATTGGTTACTTTTCCGCATGGCCAAATAGTAATTTTAAAAATCTTTTTTGAAAAAATTTCCAATGGCACTCCAATAACATTCCAAAATTTAAATTGTGCAGATGTTATCGATTTTCTCTAAATTATTGGTTTTTGAAAGTTTCATAAAAAATTAAAAAAGTCCACATTACAATTGGTTATCTTTCCATTAGGCCAAATGATAATTTAAACAATCTTTTTTTTTGAAAATTCCAATGGTAATCCAATAAAATGGTAAAATTATTTTGTCCAGATCTTGCCAAGTCTCTCTAAAATTTAGGTTTCAGGAAGATTAGATAGGAATTTGCTAAATCAAAAGGCAAACGTTGTTTGAAAATCAATTGGGAATCATTACACAGTGTCCAGCCTTTTTCACATTTAAGATAAACTGTGTAATGTCCAGAAGTAACAGTAGGTCCTTCATGGAAAATTATTGCAACAGTTACAAAAGTTTTTCCTGAAATTGATAATTGCTGTCCTGTAAACTTCTTTATTAAAGTATCCAATTTTGAACCATCAGCTCTACATCGTTGCATCATTAAAATTACATACTGTCCGTATTCCTTTAAAATTAATGTTGAAAACATGTCAGATTGACACTCACCGCATTTCATGCTATGATTAGCATCTTTAACTAATTTTGCAAAAGTGACTGTTTTACTCTCTGGCAATGTCAAATAAATAAACCTTTCATTATCAACATTAGAGCCACATATATTATAACAGTTTTCACAACTATGTTCCCATTTATAAGAGAGACCAAATAAAATATCAATTGCAACTTCTTCTTCTTCCAGTACTTGAAGAAAATACATCAAAAATTCGTGTGCATCTTGCTGTTCATTTTGAGAAAACTGTGTTCGTCCTGAACATACATCTAAAAGTTTTCTAATTTCAGTAGCACTTTCTATTTGAGTTTTATCATTACTCAGCTTTTGAAATAGGAGACTCAGCTCAGAACAGAATCTTTTTCCCTGATTTACTATTATCTGCTCTTGCAAACTTTCCAGATAAAATGCAACATTCAGCACTACATTTGCGTAGCAGTTGACACCAGAGCTATTTTCAAAATGACATCCTACAACCTGTTCTTCTTTTTCCTTACTCTTTTTGCTTGCAATTACATCACTCCTCTTTTTTTTCCTCCTCTCTACATCGTCATCACAGATATTCTAATTTCTCCTTTTACGAGAAACTACACATTTCTCCAACACAGGATACTGACCTAAATGAGGAGCATAGCTTCTTCTTAATCTATTATACTCCTTTACACAATTTGTATCAGCACTAACTTTTGAGTCATCAAAGTCTATCATGAATAAACCTGATAATGTTTTCACTCGTGACAAAGCAACATATGCCATACCTTCTTTGAACACAGTTGAACCAATGTTCACAAATGCACAATCTACAGTCAATCCTTGAGACTTGTGAATAGTTACAGCATATGCTAGCGAAAACGGAAACTGCTTCCTACGTACATATATGTCTTTCACAAGCATGAAACGAACTGTACAACGACAAATGTCTTTAACTTCTTCTATCTGATCAAATTTTATTTTTAAACATTCAATTCCATCTTTTTTCTGATAATTAATAAAACCCACAACTCTTCCCATAGCTCCATTAACTAAACCTTTTTCAACATCCAAATTTCTCCTTAAAAATACTCTACAGTTCATGCAAACATATAGATTTTTTTCTAATCCAGCTGTTTTGGAGATGTTCTTCTCTAGTGAATCCAATTTATTTTTCAGTGTGCCTGTTACTGTGACAGTAATTCTTCCATCCTCAATTTTGTCCACTGCTTCCAATTTCCTGATCTCTTCCTTTTCCAATTTCAAAAGCTCCTCATTAAATATTGAGCATTCACGTAGAGTTGGCATTAAGCAGATGACACTTTTGTTTTCTGCAATGTTCTTGTATATCTTCTCTGCAACTATTTCTTCCTTTGGAAATAAATTATGTAGCAGCCGACTCTGTAATGCTTTTTTGCCAACTTCTGTGATTAGTCCAATTCTGATATCTTTCAGAATACTTCCATATTCTTCATCGCTTGCTTGCCTCATATTAGTAGTAAGTTCCTTGTACTCAAAGAAGGACCAAATATTTGTATTTCCGATGCTTCCCAATGACTTCTTCGTGTCTTCATGTGTGACAGTATTAAACACTGGTTGTCCTTTAACTGGAGTAAGTTGCAAAAGATCTCCAAAAACTATGACGTGTTTTCCACCAAATAACATGTCATAGTCTGTCTTCAAAATTTGCTGCATTCTTAAATGCACAAAGGCAAGCATTAAGTTTGATACCATGCTCACCTCATCAATAATGAGAACTTTCATCTTCTTTAATACTCTTGAAACTTCCAAGGATGCTTCTCCAGTTAGCTTGTTGTATTGTATTTTGTTCTCATGCTCCACTGGTAACATTAGCAAACGATGTAAAGTGATTCCTTTTATGTTATATGCTGCTAACCCAGTTGGAGCAGTAACCACACAAGACAAAGTTGAATCCGTTTTTTGCTGTAGGTAGCTTCTGATGACTTTTATAAGGAAACTTTTTCCAGTTCCAGCTTGTCCGCTTACATACATCCTGATTGGATGAAATGATGTGCATGAGCACTCTTTTTTTTCATGTAGAAATCCGTGATCAATTTTGCTTCTGATCTCTTCATAAATTTGTTGCTGCTCTTGATTCAGTTGTCTTTCCAAATTTTGTAAGTCTATAAATTCTTCTTGAGCTTGATTCATAGCCGTTTCCACTTCATTCATGGCTATTGATGCTTCATTTTCAACGATTGGTTGTCCTGGGGGATCTTGACTGAGTGTTCCTGAACTTTGGCTGTCTTGAGAACTGTCTCTAGCTATTTCTGCTGCAATTGTAGTTTCCTGTTCAATTTCTTCATTTAACATTTGCAGATAACTTGAGAATGTACTGCATTGTATGCTGTCTTTGCAAGCATTAAAAGAATCTTCATAGCTTTGAAATTCTCCCAGTAGTTCATCCTCTGTACGCCATGGTTTAAACAACTGTAAAACAGCCAAGTAGTAAAATTCCTTCTTGTCAGTAGTGTCGCAACTCAGCTTCCTGTGATTTATCAAACTTCCTTTTGTTTGCTTCACCAAACATCCTTCCTCACCAACGACTTTATATTTTCCATTGTTGATGTCTTCTGCGGCTTTCCGTCAATAAATGTAGTTCTGCAGCACTTCATAGAGACACATGTTCTCCAGATGTTGACTTCTCTTGGGATAATATGTGTCCAACATGTTTGATTTCAAAATATCTGTACTTTCTGGGTCATTCTCGGCCAAATATTCAATTTCTCCAACAGATTTCAGTACCCGATTTCTCATTGCTGCAAGGCCTAAACTTGCCCAAATTATTCTTCTTGACTTCGAGTAGAGACTTGCAGAAGATAACCTATCTGAACATTCGTAGGATCCAATTTCTCGATGCGATAACATCTTCAAACTGAAACTGTACAGCTTCTTACTGACAGTCTTCTCGTGAGAAATCTCTTCCCACATTTCCTTCAATTCTGTTTTTTCTGATTTCGTAATGTAAGACGTTACATATCGAGCAACAGCAATGGAATTGTCAGCTACATACTGTATATCCATGTTAGCATTCCACATTAATAAAATGACTGGGTTGTAGTCATTTATATTTTTTGATTCTTCTTTTCTTTTTAGGTTGTAGGTATTCTTAGGTGATTTTCTTGTGATAGTATGTCTCACAGCTGACATAAAACTGTTGACTCTTCCATTTGAAAGAACAGGTCTAGGAAATCCAAATCGACATTTAGTGTAGTATTTATCTTTGCTCTTGTATTTCCGTCGACAGTATTTTCCACACCGATGACTTTGGAAACGTAAAACTTGCTCCTTTAACTTTTTCTCTTCTGTGCTTTTTGGTATAGCACATGTTGCATATTCTTCAATGAAAGATAACACTGCTTCATCAGTATCTGTTCCAAACTTTGGGGCATCCTTGATCCACAACAGCATATGAATATGAGGAGCACCTCTTGCCTGGTACTCTTTTCTCCAAAAGAAATCTACTACTTCTCCAAGAGGTGGATTTTTTTTATTGCAGATGAAGGACATCATAGCCTCAAATCTATGATTGAAATATCTGCAAACATTAACCGGATCCAATGAGCACAGTTCTCCTGCTGTCTTGTATTCGATGTTTTTAATGTTTGAATTTGCCTCTCGTAGAAAATCCAGTAAATCATCCCAAGCGTACTCGGCACAGCTTAGGGTAAGGAAACATGTTGGTGTTCCTAAATTCCGTAACATGCATTTTAATTCACCATGACGTCGGTACCAATATTCATTTGTCCCACGCTGACAAGCCATCAGATTGATCAGTTGTGTTTCCAAATGATCATCTCGGTGCTGCACTTTCTCCATAAAATCCTTAGCAGACACATTTTGTAAATGTACTCCACTTTTTAAAATGTGATTTACTGCATAAGACAGTGCAGACAAGTCGCTTTCAAATAAAAGATGGAACAAATAAGGAATACTTTGTCGAAATCTGGGATCTTCAGCATATAGTCTTGTAGTCCGATACTCAGAAGCTGGAATCTGTTCCGGACGTTCATCGTATCGTCCTCCTTTTCCTTTAGGAAACAGCTGGGGAAAACATCGAGCTTCCAAGCTCTCCTCCCATACACTCACGGGAGTTCCTTTTGCTTTCTTCATCTGAAAGAGATCAATATTGTCTCCCATAACTTCTTTTGAATGAAGAGGATGTATGCTAAAATGTTCATAAATTTCTTCTTCCTTTGACTTGTCCACTTTTTCAATTTGGCCAGTTGGTGTTTCTGTGTCTTCTTGTAAATCTTCTTCTTCTTCTTCTTCTATATAAATTGATTCATACCATTTGTTATTCCTTTTCAAATACAAATTTGCTCTTTGTACTTTCCGCACATCTACCAGCTCCTGCCAAATCTTCTTATTCTTTGTAGGTACACCATTAACCAGAATAACTAATGGTTCAGTTTCCAAAGTATCCGCATCAATAGTTTCCATATTTTTTTTCAAATCCAAGGGCAAATACACCACTCTTCCTTTTAAACCTCTCAGTAAATCAGAAGGAGGTAATTTACCAGTTTTGGGCTCCATACGTACTATGGTCTGGAACGGATGAACACATTGAATGAGTATAGACTCATATGTATTTAATTCAGAAAGTTCAGCAGGAATAGCATCCAATTCTAAATTATTATGTACAGCTCTGGTTGGCATTCTATTTTCCTCTAACTTGTTGTAACAGTATTTACAAATACGCTGATCTTCACCCAAATCAAAACAATTTTCTAGAAATATATATGTGGCAAAATCCTTCCACTTATAATTATCTTCATTTTCACTCTTTCTGTAGAGATCAACATTCCTAGTTTGTTTTCTATAATGAGTTCTGCGGCAACAAATACAAGTAAAATTTGGTCTTTCATTAGAGACTATTGCAAATTTTGTTATGTGATCATTAAATGTGTTACTTACAGAGGGTTCTACATTCTCTTCCACTTCTTCCTCATTTACTGTGTCCTTCTCTGCACTGTTTTGTTCAGGACCAAAGTAACAAAACTGAATTTCATCAACAACCATCTCTACATCTGATACCGTTCCTCGGAACAGAGCCCTATTCAATTCATTTAACTTTATTGCTGGACTTTTGGCAAAATACAACCGTCTCACAAACTTTCTCATTTCAGTATGATGAACAGCCAGCATCCTAAAATGATGGAAAACACTATTACACACTTTTCTAGATAGACAAGCCAGAGAATGACCCTGCAAACCAGTAGTCTCTCTCACTCTGCATGGATCCAGACTTTGAAGCACCTTAATCTTCTGTTTTATACTTTTTTTACTATATTCTCTTAGAAACTCTCGAAATTTGTCAATAGATTCCTGACGCACAGTGCAAATACTACTACAATTCCAAGTGTACACTGGGGCTTTAGGACGTCTCCCCATAGCCTCATCTGCCATCACTTGTACCTCATCTCTTGGAACCATTATCTCCTTCTCCATTATGCAACCATTTTTTACTTCGTAAGAACGACCTCTGGTGTCAACTGCATGCAGCAAACTATTACTTTGAAAATAGCTCTCTTCATTAAAAAAAGGTTCACTACTTGAACTATGCATCCACTTTCCTAAAAACACTTTACAAAAGTGTGTTCTGTTCACTACTCTTTTCCTTTTGCTATGTGATTTCAGTACATTAACCATTTTGTCTAATGTACGCATCCTATTCAAAATTAAAATGAATAGTTTCCATTTTAATTCTAATGCCTTTGCTGCAATGGCTTCTATTTCTTTTTTTCTTTTATAAAACTTTGTCTTTTTCTTATATTTCTTCACATCCTTCATCAAATTGGACATAACTCTTCTCTGAAACATTTTTCTACGTATCTCTTTAAACGCTGTTTTTCTATTTATATAAATCTTTTCAGTTGCTGAAGGTATATTTGCATTAACTAAATTCTCAATTTTTTCCTCTCCTTTTCTTTTCAATACATCCTTTCCAGTACAGACATTTTGTACATTTTTCATTCTTTTTAATATATTTTTTAGAAATTGTTTTTTCTGCTTACCAGAAGATTTTTTCTTTTTCCCAACATGAGCATCTTCTACTTACTTTGGTCCTCTAGTTGTCTTCAAATATAGGTTTTTTGTGTGCGTTTTTTGAACTCTGGATTTTGTAGGCATCTTAAATTTTGTTCACTGCTCTTCAGCAATACCTGAAAAAAACTAAAAAAAAAATTCCTTTATTTAATTTAAATATATTACTACATTTCTTTTCACAATAGTCACAAAACGTAATTTCTTTGCCAATTTGAATGCACACTTACTGCTCTTTTTTTTTGGGCAAGTGAAAATCACTTTTACAGACTGACACATTATGAAACCACTTTTCAGTTTTTTTAAATAGCCCATGTCCAGACTGCTTTTTCAGACCACCACCATGTGTATCCTCGGTGACTGCCTACACTCCAGCAAGGGCAACCAGCCTTAGTAATGCTGAATGTATTTGCATTACAGACTGAAACCTCAAAACCCCACTCGCTTGTAAATACTGTGCATGATTATACATGGAAAGGAGCTGGGTGTGTGCTAAGAGTCTGCTTCTTCCCCCAAAAAATCGCTCCCCCTTTTTCCTACTAATGCAACTGTGAAATCACCAGAGCAAAACGCAATAAATCTCTGCCTGTAAATCCTATTTGCACACAGAGTCATGTTTTCACATTAGTCACAAAACGAAATTTCTTTGCCAATTTGAATGCACAGTTACTGCTCTTTTTTTTTGGCAAGTGAAAATCACTTTTACAGACTGACACATTATGAAACCACTTTTCAGTTTTTTTAAAAAGCCCATGTCCAGACTGCTTTTTCAGACCACCACCATGTGTATCCTCGGTGACTGCCTACACTCCAGCAAGGGCAACCAGCCTTAGTGATGCTGAATGTATTTGCATTACAGACTGAAACCTCAAAACCCCACTCGCTTGTAAATACTGTGCATGATTATACATGGAAAGGAGCTGGGTGTGTGCTAAGAGTCTGCTTCTGCACCAAAAAAATCGCTCCCCCTTTTTCCTACTAATGCAACTGTGAAATCACCAGAGCAAAACGCAATAAATCTCTGCCTGTAATTCCTATTTGCACACAGAGTCATGTTTTCACATTAGTCACAAAACGAAATTTCTTTGCCAATTTGAATGCACAGTTACTGCTCTTTTTTTTTGGCAAGTGAAAATCACTTTTACAGACTGACACATTATGAAACCACTTTTCAGATTTTTTTAAAAGCCCATGTCCAGACTGCTTTTTCAGACCACCACCATGTGTATCCTCGGTGACTGCCTACACTCCAGCAAGGGCAACCAGCCTTAGTGATGCTGAATGTATTTGCATTACAGACTGAAACCTCAAAACCCCACTTGCTTGTAAATACTGTGCATGATTATACATGGAAAGGAGCTGGGTGTGTGCTAAGAGTCTGCTTCTGCACCCAAAAAATCGCTCCCCCTTTTTCCTACTAATGCAACTGTGAAATCACCAGAGCAAAACGCAATAAATCTCTGCCTGTAATTCCTATTTGCACACAGAGTCATGTTTTCACATTAGTCACAAAACGAAATTTCTTTGCCAATTTGAATGCACACTTACTGCTCTTTTTTTTTGGCAAGTGAAAATCACTTTTACAGACTGACACATTATGAAACCACTTTTCAGTTTTTTTTAAAAGCCCATGTCCAGACTGCTTTTTCAGACCACCACCATGTGTATCCTCGGTGACTGCCTACACTCCAGCAAGGGCAACCAGCCTTAGTGATGCTGAATGTATTTGCATTACAGACTGAAACCTCAAAACCCCACTCGCTTGTAAATACTGTGCATGATTATACATGGAAAGGAGCTGGGTGTGTGCTAAGAGTCTGCTTCTGCACCAAAAAAATCGCTCCCCCTTTTTCCTACTAATGCAACTGTGAAATCACCAGAGCAAAACGCAATAAATCTCTGCCTGTAATTCCTATTTGAACACAGAGTCATGTTTTCACATTAGTCACAAAACGAAATTTCTTTGCCAATTTGAATGCACACTTACTGCTCTTTTTTTTTGGCAAGTGAAAATCACTTTTACAGACTGACACATTATGAAACCACTTTTCAGATTTTTTTAAAAGCCCATGTCCAGACTGCTTTTTCAGACCACCACCATGTGTATCCTCGGTGACTGCCTACACTCCAGCAAGGGCAACCAGCCTTAGTGATGCTGAATGTATTTGCATTACAGACTGAAACCTCAAAACCCCACTCGCTTGTAAATACTGTGCATGATTATACATGGAAAGGAGCTGGGTGTGTGCTAAGAGTCTGCTTCTGCACCAAAAAAATCGCTCCCCCTTTTTCCTACTAATGCAACTGTGAAATCACCAGAGCAAAACGCAATAAATCTCTGCCTGTAATTCCTATTTGCACACAGAGTCATGTTTTCACATTAGTCACAAAACGAAATTTCTTTGCCAATTTGAATGCACACTTACTGCTCTTTTTTTTTGGCAAGTGAAAATCACTTTTACAGACTGACACATTATGAAACCACTTTTCAGATTTTTTTAAAAGCCCATGTCCAGACTGCTTTTTCAGACCACCACCATGTGTATCCTCGGTGACTGCCTACACTCCAGCAAGGGCAACCAGCCTTAGTGATGCTGAATGTATTTGCATTACTGACTGCAACCTCAAACCCTTAAAGTATTCCTTATTTTTACCAGTACACCTTAATTTATCATGAAAAAATAGTCCATATTATTTTACATGTTCCTCACATTTAAATTTCTCCCAAAACAGAAAATAATAAACACAACTTCAACAAAAGGAATTCCAATTCTATTATTCATTTCTTAATTTACCGTATACATCCCCTCTCAAACTCATAACTCACCTTTAAAATTAGTTAGTTGTGAAAGAAATGTGGCACTCAAACAGCAGATTATCAGAGCCAGGATCTCTGTTCTCTACACCTCTCTCCTCCCAGCAGAACCAGAAAATGGCAAAGTTTCCCTCTATTTTTCCACACATATACATGTAAGTTTCAAATCTCAGTGCTTCCCCCTTTTTTTCAAATGTAATCACACATTTCTATTGGTTGAAAACCAACCCTTTTCTTAAAGTACCCTTCCCCCAACTTGACTTCTGCCTGCTACCATAGCAACAGCTCATGGAACACTGCTGTGTGGAGTTAGGTCAGAAGTTCGCCAAATAATGTTTCAATTCCACAGAGCAAGAGTGCTTGACTTTTCAAACCTTACAGCAAATCCATAGTACTGTTCTTTGGTAACACATTTTTCTGTACCAATACAAAACATGCTTCTATAAATTTACACATACAGCCTAGTTTTTAGTGTAGAATGGTATGAAACAGCCAATCAGTTCTTTTTTTTTATAAAAAAATATGTATGCCTCCATTTCCAAACTGTTTTTCATTTCTTTTTACCATTCTACTGAATTACACCTCCTGAGTGCACCCCGATCTCCTTGAAAGATGTTCACAGTGTGGATTGTAGGGCACAGCTATGTCTTCTGGAGTGAAAAGTATGCAGAGAAAACAGATATGGTGAGAGACCTTGCTTTACCAAATGTAGACATTAAATGGATTGGTCAGAGAGGGTTAAAGTGGCACCAATTGATGCCATTGGTGAAATCCTTCATGCAAATCCAACACCCTGACCTCATAATAGTGCACTGTGGTGGCAATGACCTAGGCACTTTGACTGGGGTAGGTCTGGAAATGCTTATGAAGGACACCTTTGCACAACTGTTTTCTCTTTTCCCTAAAACTGCCTTTGTGTTTTCCAACATATGCCAAAGGCAAAAATGGAACTGGTCCAATCATTTCTGTCCGCAAATTGACAAAGCAAGAAAGCACGTCAACAAATCTGTTTCTGCTTTCCTCCGTGACTATGGTATGGGTGCCATTTACCACAACAACTTGCGTTATGACATGCAAGACATTTATAGAGGAGATGGTGTGCACTTCAATGATGAAGGGAACAGAGTCTTCCTCTTGAACCTTAGACTCTGCATCGGTACTTACTTGTAGGTACCAATAAAAAATCACTTCATAAACACAACGGCTCTTTTTAGAGCCCCCTAATATCTAAACACTTAAATCTGCATTTCATTTCTTTTATTTTATTTCTTTACCGCACGCGTACGGTGAGCTTACCGTACGCGTACCCCGTGATTTTTTTAAAAATCAATAAATGTTTTCTTTGTACTTTTCTGTCCTTCTTTGACCCCCTCACAAATGTAAGGGGGTCTGTAACTCTCCTCCTTGCCCCCTTTTCTTGTTATCACTCTTTTTTTTCTGAGTGAAACACACAAAATGGCGGCCGCCGCTTCCTGGTTTCGGCCGATTAGAATGTTTACTAAGATCTAAGAGCCAATCAGAATCGCGCTCGCGCACGCCACCGTACGCGTACGGTAAGCGTACCGTAAGCGTACCGTAAGCTGGCTCAGATATATATATTGATTTAAAGGCTATTTTCTCAGAATCTACTGAACAGATTTACACCAAACCTACAAAAGGCACTTCCTTGACCTAGGGACTACCTCTCTGCCAAATTTCTAGTAATTCTGTTCAGCCGTTCGGGCTGTAGCCCTGTCTAAAGGTCCTATGGAAAAATGCATGGGAAAAACGCGTTTTGGGACCCCCCTTTTATCTCAGCCCCCGCTTCACGAATCCCCCCGAGACTTTCAGGGTAGGAGCGGAGCGTAGCGCCCCACCTATTTTGAGAAATTCGCGAGGATTCGTCAACCGGCGCCAAAGTTATTCAAAATAGAATGTTGCGGATTTCCAATGGAAAAGGGGTCCTAACTATAACTACCTACTGGCGACCGCCAGTAGGTAATATATATATATATGTATGTATATATACGTATGTATATATATTTTTATCTATGTATGTATATATATATATGTATATATTCACTGAAAAAAACATAGGTTTCAGGGATATTATAGTTAGTTGGACATTTCACTCGTACAAAACCAGTGAAATTCCCCGTTATAGTTAGTTCAGCTAACTATAACTCACAGCCCCGTAATGCACTGCTGATGACGTCACATATTACATCACTCATGACATGGTCAGTGACATCACTGATGACATCACTGATGACATCTCAAAAGACATCACTGATGACATCACTGATGACATCATCCAGTGACTGTGTGTTTCTGTAAAGTTTAAATATGTTCAATATATATAGGGAAAGGCGTATTGAAGAATGAGTGGGTGTATAAGTGTCTGAATGGATGATTTAGTAGGTGCGTGACTGACTCTATAAGTGAGTGATTAAACATATGTTACTGAATGAATGGTTGAGTGACTAAACTGTGTGAATGTCTGTAACCGTCTGTCTGTTGGTGTGTAAGCTGCTGCATGAGTTTGTGAATAGCTACATAAGTGTCTATATGAGGTATTGATTGGTTGTCTGAGTATCTGTATGGGTGCCTGAGTGTTTGTGTGGGTGGGGTGTGTGTGACTCTGTGCATAGATGTGTGAGTGGGTGATGCACTGGGTGCATGGTTTCAAGAGTGCATCTGTGATGGACTGTATGGGTGGGTGATTGTGTGTATGGGTGAGTTTGTGAGTGAATGTATGTCTCAGTTGCACATGTGTGAGTAACTACATTGAAAGGCAGTATATATGTGTGTGAGAGTATATAAATGGCTATAAGTGAGAGTGTGTGATTGTGAGAGGGGCTGTATGGATGAGTGTGTGCTTGTATCAGTGATTGTATAAGAGCATAAAAATGTGCTAGTATTTGTATGAGTAAGTGAGCTGGTTTGTGTATAACTTTATAGGTGAGTAAATGGGAGTGTGATTAATTATTTGCATGACTGACTAGGTGTGTGAGCACCTCTATGGATAAGTGGCGGTGTGTGAGTGTCTATATAGGTGTATGAGTGCATATGGTAGTCCTGTACTGAGTGACCGTAAGTATGAGTGACTGTGCGGATGAGCGAGTGGATATATGTGTAAACCTAAGAATCAGTGAGTGGGTATGTAGTTATTGGTGTTGGAGTGACTATGGTTTTGAGAATGGCAGTCTGTAATTTAGAGTGGATGTATCAAAAGTTATATTAGGCTGTGAGAAGATGCATGAAATTATTACATGGATGATGTCATTAGTGATGTTATCAGTGATGTCATTTGAGATTTCATCAGTGATGACTCTGACCATGTAATGAGTAATGTAATATGTGAAGTCATCAGCTGTGCATTGCGGGGGTGCGAGTTATAGTTAGCTGAACTAACTATACTGGGGGAATTTCACTGGTTTTGTGTGAGTGAAATGTCCAACTAACTATAACTAAACCTATGGATTTGCAGTGTATTTCTAAGGTTTATTGAATGCTAATTTCTAATTATAACGTGCCTGAAACCTATGGTTTGTCTTTTCAGTGAATTTAAAATGTTTTTAAAATGCTAATTTCTAACTATAACATGCCTGAAGCCTATGGTTTTTTCAGTGAATTTCAAAGGTTTTTTAAATGCTAGTTTCTAACTAGGCCTACAGAGGTAGGACATGTGAAGAAAGAAGAAAAAACGCACAGAAAGAAGCAAATGAAATGCAGAAAGAAGCAACAGAAGTCCACAAAGATTAAGAAAAGTGCAGGAAGAAGCAAGACATGTGCAGAAAGAACCAACAGAGGAGCAGAAAGAGGCCTGGTTGCAAAATCATCCTGTGCACACATCTTTTTCTGATGGCTACTGGTGGTAACTGACTCTAACTAATCAGGCCTAGAGCCAGTGCTATGCTAAAAGACACTTAGAACACAGTGAAAACACCTACATACACTGGGGAACACTATGCGTTGGGGTACCTCTATGATTAGCATGACCTCCTCTGTAAGGCCCTAGTACATAATAGAGCAGGGGGATTAAAACTACCTCTAAGTCAGAGGTGCAGAAATATGCTACTAGTAGTCCCATTTGCTGAGTGGTGGCGAAAGGGTGCTGGGCATCCAACCACCGCTCAGGAATTCCGCTGCGTAGGACTTACAGGAGGTACCAGGAGGGATTCTTGGCCCCCAAACTCCTTCAGAACTGAATTGGACTTCATCCCCCATCCCGTAGTCTGCCACAAGGCGCGTTAGCTGAGTGGTAGAGAAAGGGGGCCACGGCCTTCAAAGACGTTTTAGCAATCCCACTGTGTGGGACTTACTGGAGGTAACAAGAGGGGTAGTTGGCCCCCAAGGACATCCTTGGGGCCAGCTTCCCAAACTATTACCTCCAGTCAGTCCCACACAGCAGCATTGGTAAGTACTCGTACCAGGCCACGCCCACTTTTCCCACCACTCTACAAACGCACTCTCTGGCACGCTCTTGGATGGGGATTGTACTCCCCTTCACTGCTGGGGGTCCTTTAGGGGCCAACTAGCCTACCTTTTACCTCCAGTAACCCCATGCAGTGGGATTGGTGAGAGGTAGACAAAGGCCATGCCCCCTTTCTCCACCACTCTGCAAACGCCCCCCCTGGCACGTTGTAAATTGGGGGATTAAGTCCCCTTGAATTCTGAAGGGCCCTGGAGTCCAACTAGCCCACCAAGTACCTCCAGTAAGCACCACAGAGCTGCGTTGCAGAGAGGTGTAAAAAGGGGCGTGGCCTGGACCACCTCTCTGCAACGCAGGCCTGTGGCACTTACTGGAGGTACCTGGTGGGTTAGTTGGCCCACAGGGGCCCTCGGGATTGAAGGGGAATTAATTCCCCAACTTAAAATGCGCCACAGGGTATGTTTGCACATATTTCACCTCAGGCCCGCCCCCTCCCTTCACCACTGTGCAAACACGCCCTGTGGCACGTTTTATGGTGGGGGATTAAGCCCCCTTGACTCCTGAGGGTCCCTGGGGTCCAACTAGACCCCTGGGTACCTCTAGTAAGCACCACAGAGCTGCGTTGCAGAGAGGTGTAAAAAAGGGCATGGCCTGGACCACCTCTCTGCAATGCAGGCCTCTGGCGCTTACTGGAGGTACCTGGTGGGCTAGGGGACCGCCACCCCCCGGGGTTTTCAGAAAAAAATGGCGGAGGGCTCACGGCCCCCCTCAGCCCCGGAGACCGCCAACCCCCGGGGCTTTGAAAATGTGAGGAGGGGGGGCCGCGTGCCCCCCACCTGGAGGCCTTGATGGCCCTGGGGACTGCCACCCCCCAGGACAGGCTCCTGAAGTGTCCCGGGGTGCCCACCCCTGGGACACTGTAGTTTGCTATGACAGGGCGGGAGCCTCGCAGCTTCCGCCCTGCCATAACAAACTTGGTTTACTGGAGGTAGCTGGTGGGCTAGTTGCACCCCAGGGATCCTCAGTATTCAAGGGGAGTTAATCCCCCAACTTAAAACACGCCACGGGACACGTTTGTACAGTGGTGAAGGGAGGGGCTGGGGCCTGAGTTCACATGCGTTGCAGAGGGTGTGGCCTCTGAACACCTCTCTGCAACGCAGCCCCCTGGTGCATACTGGAGGTACCTGGTGTCCTAGTTGGCCCCCAGGGACCCACAGGATTGAGGAGGAATTAATTCTCTAACTTAAAACACGCCACAGGGCGTGTTTGCAGACATGTCACGTAAGGCCACGCCCCCTTCCTTCACCACTGTGCAAACACGCCCCGTGGGGTGTTTTAAGTTGGGGAATTAATTCTCTTTCAAAACTGAGGGTCTCTGAGGGCCAAATAGCCCAACAGGTATCTCCCGTATGAACCAGGGAGCTGCGTTGCAGACAGGTGTTCAGAGGCCACACCCCTTTTTACACCTCTCTGCAACGCAGCTCTGTGGCGCCTAATGGAGGTACCTAGTGGGTTAGTTTGACCCTAGGGGCCCTCAGGATTCAAGGTGACTTCATCTCCCAACTTAGAACGGCCACGGGGCGCGTTTACACAGTGGTGAAGGGAGGGGATGGGGCCTGAGGTGACATGTGCAAATACACCCTGTGGCGCGTTTTAAGTTGGGGAAAAAATTCCTCTTCAATCCTGAGGGACCCGGGGGCCAACTAGTCCACCAGGTGCTTCCAGTAAGCGCCACTGTGCTGCGTTGCAGAGAGGTGGTGCATGCTGTGCCCCTTTTTACACCTTTCTGCAATGGCGCTTACTGGAGATACCTAGTGGGCTAATTTGCCCCTAAGGACCCTCAGGACTCAAGGGGACTTAATCTCCCAACTTAAGACGGCCACATGGCGTGTTTACACAGTGGGGAAGGGAGGGGATGGGGCTTGAGGTGACGTGTGCAAACACGCCCTATGGCGCATTTTAAGTTGGGAAAATCATTCCCCTTCAATCCTGAGGGCCCCTTGGGGCTAACTAGCCCACCAGGTGCTTCCAGTAAGTGCCACTGTGCTGCGTTGCAGAGAGGTGGTCCAGACCGTGCCACTTTTTACACCTCTTTGCAACGCAGCTCTGTGGCGCTTACAGGAGGTACCTAGTGGGCTACTTGGACCCTAGGGACACTCAGGATTCAAGGGGACTTAATCTCCCAAATTAAAACAGACACAGGGCACGTTTACACAGTGGTGAAGGGAGGGGATGGTGTAGGAAAGTGGATCTATATATACTGGACCAAAGTAAGGTACAGTGTGTATAGAGTCCCCAGTCCCCAGAGGTTTGGCAGAGGTTAAAGTTAGATATAACCTTACTCTCTAAAGTGGTAGCTTGGTCGAGCAGTAAGGCAGTATCAGACGGAGGAATTTCAATGGTTTTGTACGAGTGAAATGTCCAGCTGACTATAACAGCCCTGAAACCTATGGTTTTTTCAGTGAATTTCTAAGGTTTTTTAAATGCTAATTCCTAGCTATAACATATCTGAAACCTATAGTTTTTTCAGTGAATATATATATATATGTATATATATATATATACACACATATATATATTACCTACTGGCGGTCGCCAGTAGGTAGTTATAGTTAGGACCGTGTTTCCATAGGAAATCTCAAAATTCTATTTTGAATAACTTTGGTGCCGGTTGACGAATCCACGCGAAATGTTCAAAACTAATGGGGCGCTCCACTCAGCTCCTACCCTGAAAGATTCAGGGTGATTCGTCAAGCGGGGGCCGAGAATAAAGGGGGGTCCCAAAACGCGTTTTCCCCATGCATTTTTCCATAGGGACTTTAGTCGCAGCTACAGCCCGAACGGCTGAACAGAATTATGTGAAATTTGGCAGAGAGGTAGCCATAAGGTCCATGAAGTGCCTTTTGCAGGTTTGGTGTAAATCTGTTCAGTATTTCCTGAGAAATTAGCATTTAAATCAATATATATATCTGTACGCGCGCAGCGTGCGCGCACTGAGCAAGTCCTGTGCGCGCACCCTGCCGTGCGCGAGCGCACTTCTGATTGGTTGTTAGATGTCAGTAAACATTCGAATCGGTGGAAATCAGAAAGCGGTGGCCGCCATTTTGTCTCTCGCATAAAGAGGGGGTGATAAACAAAGGGGGAGAACGTGAAAAGGGGGCAGAGTGGGGAGATATTGACCCACTAGGCATTGTAAGGGGGTCACAGTAGGACCTTGTAGGGCAAAAAAAAAGATTTATATTTTGAAAAAAAATATCGCCGAGTGCGCGCACCCAGCGCGCACCCGAAATTTTTTTTAAAACAAAAAAATAATAAAAATTTGCAATTAAGTGAAAAGATATAAGGTGGCTCTAAAAAGAGCCCTTGTGTTTATTGTGTGTTTTTTGGTACCTACAAGTAAGTACCGATGCACAGTCTAAAGTTCAAGAGGAAGACTCTGTTGCCTTCATCAGTGAAGTGTACACCATCTCCTCTATAAATGTCTTGCATGATGTAACGCAAGTTGTTGTGGTATATAGAACCCATACCATAGTCTCTGAGGAAAGCAGAAATAGATTTGTTGACGTGCTTCCTTGCTTTGCCAATCTGTGGACAAAATTGGTTGGACCAGTTCCACTTTTGCCTTTGGCATATGTTAGAATATACAAAGGCAGTTTGTGGAAAAAGCGACATCAATTGCACAAAGGTGTCCTTAATAAGCATTTCCAGACCTACCCCAGTTAAAGTGCCTAGGTCATTTCCACCACAGTGCACAATAATAAGGTTAGGCTGTGGGAGATGTAGAAAGGTTTTCACCAAAGGCATTAATTGGTGCCACTTTAACCCTCTCTGACCAATCCATTTAATGTCTACATTTGGCAAAGCAAGGTCTCTCACCATACCTCTTTTTTCTGCAAATTTTTCACTCCAGAAGACATAGCTGTGACCTACAATCCACACTGTGAACATCTTCCAAGGAGATCTGGATGCACTCAGGAGGTGTCTTTCAGTAGAAAGGCAATATGAAATGAAAGACAGTTGAAAATGGAGGCACACATAGTTTTTTTTTTATAAAAAGAACTCATTGGCTGTTTCAAACCATTCTACACTAAAAACTAGGCTGTATGTTTAAATTTTAAAAAGCATGTTTTGTATTGGTTCAGAAAAATGTGTAACCAAAGAACATTACTATGGATTTGCTGTTAGGTTTGAAAAGTCAAGCACTCTTGCTCTTTGGATATGAAACATTGTCTGCTGAACTTCTGACCTCTCTCCTCACAGCAGTGTTCCATGACCTGTTGCTATGGTAGCAGGCAGGAGACAAGTTGGGGGGAGGGTACATTTGGAAAGGGGTTGAAGTTTTCAACCAATAGAAATGTGTGATTTCATTTGAAAAAAAGTGGGAAGCACGGAGATTTGAAATTAACATGTATATGTGTGAAAAAAGAGAGGGAAACATTGCCATTTACTGGTTCTGGAGAGAGGAGAGAGGTGTGGAGCTCTGATATTCTGACTCTGATAGTCTGCTGTTTGAGTGGCACATTTCTTTCTCAACTAACTATTTTAAAAGGTGAGTTATGAGTTTGAGAGGGGATGTATGTGGTGATTTTTGAGATAAAAATTAGAATTGTGAATCTTCTTCAAAAGTTATGTTTTACATTTTGAGGTTTGTGAGATATTTAACTGTTTTGAACTTGTAAGATATTATGGAGTATGTTTTCACAATAAGTTAATGTGTACTGGTAAGAATGAGGAATACTGTTTTGTGCCTATCATCAAACCATGAGTCTGTGTGCAGAGAAGAATTGTTGACAGAGATTTAATTTGCGTTGCTGTTGAAAAGTAAGACTTGCAGTTGAAAGGAAAGGACAGCTTGTTTTTAATTGTGATGGTTAGGATTTAGCAGAAATCACTTTGAAAGAAAAGAGAGGAAAATGGCAGCACATTTGAAATTAGCATTAGTTCTGTAAGAATTGCAGACCCAGGAAAGGGGCAGCCTGTGTTTTGTGCCTACCAACACAGCATGAGTCTGTGTGCATATAGGAATTGTTGTTTGAGATTTAATTTGTGAAGTTGTTGTTCTGTAAGGATTGCAGACCCAGGAAAGGGGCAGCATGTGTTTTGTGCCTACCAACACAGCATGAGTCTGTGTGAATATAGGAATTGTGGCCAGAGATGTATTTTGTGTTGCAGTTGTTTTGTAAAACATGCACTTGCAGGAAAGGGACAGCTTGTTTTCTTCAAATGTGGTGGTTAGCAGTCAACAGAAATCACTTAATCTGAAATTAGAGGCAAAAGCTAAAACATTTGAAACCAACAGGGTAGATTTCCCTTTCAAAATAGCAAAGGCACAGGTAGTTGCCATATGTTCAAAACTGAATATAACCCTTAGCACACATGCACTGTTACATACATCCCAGCAGTCTTCATGCAGTTTTGGAAGTCTCTTTGCTCATCTGTCTTGTACCAGACAATACGCAGTCTCAAGAAACAAACTCTTGGCACACACGCAGCAGCTTCTCTCACACTCCCATGTGTAGTACTCAGGTCTGTGTGGTGTTTCAGATAGCACTGTGTAACGCAAACACATTCAACGTCATCAAGGCACATTTCGTTTGCTCTAGTGTAGTCACTCACCCAGATTTCACATGCTCATGGTATGATGTAGCTGTTAGGACATGTGGTCTTTTCTGCCTCTGTGATCTAGAAGGAAAATGTGTCAGGCTGTAACAGTAATTATCACTTGTTCTACCACAGTAGTAAATGTGCTTTGAAATTGCAAATCAAATTCTGTTTTCTGCTTAGACGCACACTATGAGGTTGTGTGCGCACAGGAATTGTGGCCAGAGATGTAATTTGTGTTGCAGTTGTTCTGTAAAACATGCACTTGCAGGAAAGGGACAGCTTGTTTTCTTCAAATGTGGTGGTTAGCACTCAGCAGAAATCACTTAATCGCAAATGGGAGGCAAAAGCTAAAACATTTGAAACCAACAGGGTAGATTTCCCTTTCAAAATAGCAAAGGCACAGGTAGTTGCCATATGTTCAAAACTGAAAATAACCCTTAGCACACATGCACTGTTACATACATCCCAGCAGTCTTCATGCAGTTTTGGAAGTCTCTTTGCTCATCTGTCTTGCACCAGACAATACACAGTGTCTCTTTGCTCATCTCTCTTGCAGCTGACAATACATAGTCTGCAGAAACACACTCTTGGCACACACGCAGCAGCTTCTCCAACACTCCCATGCATAGTACTCAGGTCTGTGTGATGTTTCAGATAGCATTGTGTAATGCAAACACATTCAACGTCACCAAGGCCTCATTTTCTTTGATCTAGTCTAATCACTCACCCTGTAACACATGGTCATGGTCTCAAGGAGCTGTTAGGACATGTGCTGTTTTCTGCCTCTGTAAATGATAAGGGAAATGTGTCAGGCTGTAACAGTAATTTGGTACTATTCAGGAACACTGTTTTGTTCCAAAAAACATAGCATGAGTCTGTGTGTATACAGGAATTGTGGGCAGAGATTTAATTTGTGAAGTTGTTGTTCTGAAAAAAATGCAGTCCCAGGAAAGGGGCAGCCTGTGTTATGTGCCTAAAATGACGATATGAGTCTGTGTGCACACAGGAATTGTGGGCAGAGATTTAATTTATGAAGTTGTTGTTCAGTAAGAATTGCAGTCCCAGGAAAGGGGCAGCCTGTGTTATGTGCCTAAAATGATGGCATGAGTCTGTGTGCGCACAGGAATGCCTGTGTTATGTGCCTAAAATGATGGCATGAGTCTGTGTGCGCACAGGAATTGTGGGCAGAGATTTAATTTGTGAAGTTGTTGTTCGGTAAGAATTGCAGTCCCAGGAAAGGGGCAGCCTGTTGTCTTTACACAAATTATCCCTTAGCACACATGCACTGTTACATACATCCCTGCAGTCTTCATGCAGTTCTGGAAGTCTCCTTGCTCATCTCTCTTGCAGCTGACAATACATAGTCTGCAGAAACACACTCTTGGCACACACGCAGCAGCTTCTCCAACACTCCCATGCGTAGTACTCAGGTCTGTGTGATGTTTCAGATAGCATTGTGTAATGCAAACACATTCAACGTCACCAAGGCCTCATTTTCTTTGATCTAGTCTAATCACTCACCCTGTAACACATGGTCATGGTCTCAAGGAGCTGTTAGGACATGTGCTGTTTTCTGCCTCTGTAAATGATAAGGGAAATGTGTCAGGCTGTAACAGTAATTTGGTACTATTCAGGAACACTGTTTTGTTCCAAAAAACATAGCATGAGTCTGTGTGTATACAGGAATTGTGGGCAGAGATTTAATTTGTGAAGTTGTTGTTCTGAAAGAAATGCAGTCCCAGGAAAGGGGCAGCCTGTGTTATGTGCCTAAAATGACGATATGAGTCTGTGTGCACACAGGAATTGTGGGCAGAGATTTAATTTATGAAGTTGTTGTTCAGTAAGAATTGCAGTCCCAGGAAAGGGGCAGCCTGTGTTATGTGCCTAAAATGATGGCATGAGTCTGTGTGCGCACAGGAATTGTGGGCAGAGATTTAATTTGAGAAGTTGTTGTTCAGTAAGAATTGCAGTCCCAGGAAAGGGGCAGCCTGTTGTCTTTACACAAATTATCCCTTAGCACACATGCACTGTAACATACATCCCTGCAGTCTTCATGCAGTTCTGGAAGTCTCCTTGCTCATCTCTCTTGCAGCTGACAATACATAGTCTGCAGAAACACACTCTTGGCACACATGCAGCAGCTTCTCCAACACTCCCATGCGTAGTACTTAGCTCTGTGTGATGTTTCAGAAAGCAGTGTATAACGCAAACACATAAAAACATCATCAAGGCCTCATTTTCTTTGCTCTACTCTAAACACTCACCCAGGTTGCAGATGCTTATGGTATGAAGTAGCTGTTAGGAAATGTGCTCTTTTCTGTCTCTGTAAACTATAAGGAAAATGTGTCAGGCTGTAACACCAATTATCACTTGATCTATCACAGTAGTAAATGTGCTTTGAATTTGCAAATCAAATTCTGTTTTCTGCTTAGAAGCACACCATGAGGCTGTGTGCGCACAGGAATTGTGGCCACATATATCATTTGTGTTGCAGTTGTTCTGTAAAACATGCACTTGCAGGAAAGGGGCAGCTTGTTTTTTTTCAACTGTGGTGGTTAGAACTGTGCACAAATTAGTAAATCACAAATGAGAGGCAAATGGAAAAACATTTGAAATTAATGGAAAGCTTAAAAAATATTTTAATGAATTATAATTACAAAAAAGATTTTTTTTACGTTTCTTGCAGGTATTGCTGAGCAACAGTGAAAAAATAAAAAAATGCCTTTAAGGACAAGAAAGAGGAAAGAAAAGCAACAACAAGTATATCTGGACAAAACTGGGGACAAAAAATAGAAGGAGAAGCTGGTGATGGCAAAAAGAACAAGTCTACTGGTAAGCAGAGTAGAGATTTCTTAAAAAAGATCTTCAAAAAACAAAAAAATGGCACAAATAAATGTAAAACAGTGTTTTATGTACAAAGCAACAACAGAGTCAACAGCAAAAAACAAAAGCTAATGTACAATCAGAAGTATGTAAAACTGATTTAACACGAAAATTAGATTTTAAAAACATTCGTCGAAAAATGTTTCAGAGAAGAGTGATGTTAAATTTGCTAAAGGATGTGAAAAAATCAAAATTTATTAAGAAAAAAAAATTTATAGAAAATATTGTAAGTAAGGCTTTGGAAATAAAAAGAAAACTGTTTATTCTAATTTTGAATAGGATGCGTAGATTAGATAAATTAGTCAATGCAATGAAGTCACAAAGCAAAAGGAAAAGAGAAGTGAAAAAAAGTAACTTTTGTAAAGTGTTCTTGGGAGAATGGAAACACAGTTCAAGTACTGAACCATTTTTTAATGAAGAGAGTTATCTTCAAAGTAATAGTTTGTTGCGTGCAGTTGACACCAATGGTAGAGCATATGAAGTTAAGGATGGTTGTGTGATGGAAAAAGAGAAAATGGTCCCAAGAAATGAGGAAGAAGTAATGGCTGCTGAGGCTATGGGGAGACGTCCAAAAGCCCCAGTGTACACTTGGAACTGTAGTAGTATTTGTACTGTGCGTCAGGAATCTATTGATAAATTACGTGACTTTCTAAGAGAATATAGTAAAAAGAGTGTAAAACAGAAGATGAAGGTGCTTCAAACACTAGATCCATGCAGAGTGAGAGAGAATACTGGTTTGCAGGGACATTCTCTGGCTTGTCTATCTAAAAAAGTGTGTAAAAGTGTTTTTCATCATTTTAGGATGCTGGCTGTTCATCATACTGAAATGAGAAAGTTTGTGAGAACATTGTATTTTGCTAAAAGTCCAGCAGTAAAGTTAAATGAGTTGAATAATGCTCTGTTCCGTGGATCTGTATCAGATGTAGTGAAGGTTTCTGATGAGATTCAGTTTTGTTACTTTGGTCCAGAACAAGAAAGTGCAGAAAAGGACACAGTTAATGAGGAAAATGAGGAACAGAATGTAGAACTCATTATTACTAAAAATTTTGAGGATGAAATGACAAAATTTACTATCATCTCTAATGAAAGACCAAATATTACTTGTATTTGTTGCCACAGAAGCCATTATACAATTCAAACAAGGAATGTTGATCTGTATAAAAAAAGTGAAAATGAAGATAATTATAAGTGGAAAGATTTTGCAACATATATATTTCTTGAAAATTGTTTTGAATTGGGTGAAGATCAGCGTATTTGTAAATACTGTTATAACAAGTTAGAAGAAAATAGAATGCCGACCAGAGCTATACATAATAATTTAGAATTGGATGCTATTCCTGCCGAACTTTCAGATTTAAATACATATGAGTCTATACTCATTCAATGTGTTCATCCGTTCCAGACCATAGTACGTATGGAGCCCAAAACTGGTAAATTACCTCCTTCAGATTTACTGAGAGGTTTAAAAGGAAGAGTGGTGTATTTGCCCTTGGATTTGAAAAAAAATATGGAAACTATTGATGCGGATACTTTGGAAACTGAACCATTAGTTATTCTGGTTAATGGTGTACCTACAAAGAATAAGAAGATTTGGCAGGAGCTGGTAGATGTACGGAAAGTACAAAGAGCAAATTTATATTTGAAAAGGAATAATAAATGGTATGAATCAATTTATATAGATGAAGAAGAAGAAGATTTACAAGAAGACACAGAAACACCAACTGGTCAAATTGAAAAAGTGGACAAGTCAAAGGAAGAAGAAATTTATGAACATTTTAGCATACATCCTTTTCATTCAAAAGAAGTTATGGGAGACACTATTGATCTGTTTCAGATGAAGAAAGCAAAAGGAACTCCCGTGAGTGTATGGGAGAAGAGCTTGGAAGCTCGATGTTTTCCTCAGCTGTTTCCTACAGGAAAAGGTGGACGATACGATGAACGCCCAGAACAGATTCCAGCTTCTGAGTATCGGACTACAAGACTATATGCTGAAGATTCAAGATTTCGTCAAAGTATTCCTTATTTGTTTCATCTTTTATTTGAAAGCGACTTGTCTGCATTATCTTATGCAGTAAATCACATTTTAAAAAGTGGAGTACATCTACATAATGTGTCTGCTAAGGATTTTATGGAGAAAGTGCAGCACCGAGATGATCATTTGGAAACACAACTGATCAATCTGATGGCTTGTCAGCGTGGGACAAATGAATATTGGTACCGACGCCATGGTGAATTAAAATGCATGTTATGGAATTTAGGAACTCCTACATGGTTTCTAACCCTAAGCTGTGCCGAGTACGCTTGGGATGATTTACTGGATTTTCTACGAGAGGCAAATTCAAACATTAAAAACATTGAATACAAGACAGCAGGAGAACTGTGCTCATTGGATCCGGTTAATGTTTGTAGATATTTCAATCATAGATTTGAGGCTATGATGTCCTTCATCTGCAATAAAAAAAATCCACCTCTTGGAGAAGTAGTGGATTTCTTTTGGAGAAAAGAGTACCAGGCAAGAGGTGCTCCTCATATTCATATGCTGTTGTGGATCAAGGATGCCCCAAAATTTGGAACAGATGCTGATGAAGCAGTGTTATCTTTCATTGAAGAATATGCAACATGTGCTATACCTAATAGCACAGAAGAGAAAAAGTTAAAAGAACAAGTTTTACGTTTCCAAAGTCATCGGTGTGGAAAATACTGTCGACGGAAGTACAAGACCAAAGATAAATTCTACACAAAGTGTCGATTTTGATTTCCTAGACCTGTTCTTTCAAAAGGAAGAGTCAATAGTTTTATGTCAGCTGTGCGACATACTATAACCAGAAAATCTCCCAAAAATACATACAACCTAAAAAGAAAAAAAGAGTCAAAATTTATAAATGACTTCAACCCAGTCATTTTATCCATGTGGAATGCTAACATGGATATTCAGTATGTGGCAGACAATTCTATTGCTGTTGCTCGGAATGTCACATCTTACATCACTAAATCTGAGAAAACAGAATTGAAGGAAATGTGGGAAGAGATTTCTCACGAGAAGACTGTCAGTAAAAAGCTATACAGTTTCAGTTTAAAGATGTTATCGCATCGAGAAATAGGATCCTACGAATGCTCAGATAGGTTATCATCTGCAAGTCATTACTCGAAATCCAGAAGAATAATTTGGGTAAGCTTAGGCCTTGCAGGAATGAGAAATCGGGTACTGAAATCTGTTGGAGAAATTGAATATTTGGCAGAGAATGACCCGGAAAGTACAGATATTTTGAAATCAAACATGTTGGACACATATTACCCAAAAAGAAGTCATCATCTTGAGAACATGTGTCTCTATGAAGTGCTGCAGAACTACATTTTTTCACGGAAAGCCACAGAAGACATCAACAATGGAAAATATAAAGTCATTGGTGAGGAAGGATGTTTGGTGAAGCAAACAAAAGGAAGTTTGATAAATCACAGGAAGCTGAGTTGCGACACTACTGACAAAAAGGAATTTTACTACTTGGCTCTTTTACAGCTGTTTAAACCATGGCGTTCAGAGGACGAACTACTGGGAGAATTTCAAAGCTATGAAGATTCTTTTAATGCTAGCAAAGATAGCATAGAATGCAGTACTTTCACAACTTATGTCCAAATGTTAAATGAAGAAAATGAACAGGAAGCAAAAATTGCAGCTGAAGTAGCTAGAGACAGTTCTCAAGACAGCCAAAGTTCAGGAACACTTGGTCAAGATCCCCTAGGACAACCAATCATAGAAAATGAAGCTGCAGTAGCCATAACTGAAGTAGAAACGGCTATGAATCAAGCACAGGAAGATTCAATCGACTTACTAAATCTGGAACAACAACTGAATGAAGAACAAAAACAAATTTATGAAGAAGTCACCAAAAAAATTGATCATGGATTACTACATGAAAAGAAAGAGTGCTCATGCACATCATTTGAACCAATCAGGATGTATGTGAGTGGACAAGCTGGAACTGGTAAAAGTTTCTTAATAAAAGTCATCAGAAGCTACCTACAGCAAAAAACAGCTTCAAATTTGTCTTGTGTGGTAACTGCTCCAACTGGGTTAGCAGCCTATAACATAAAAGGAATTACCTTACATCGCTTGCTAATGTTACCAGTGGAGCATGAGAACAAAATAGAATACCACAAGCTAACTGGAGAAGCATGCTTCGAAGTTTCAAGATTGTTGAAGAAGATGCAAGTTCTCATTATTGATGAGGTGAGCATGGTTTCAAACTTAATGCTTGCCTTTGTGCATTTAAGAATGCAACAAATTCTTAAGAGAGACTATGACGTGTTATTTGGAGGTAAACACGTCATAGTTTTTGGAGATCTTTTACAGCTCACTCCAGTTAAAGGACAACCAGTGTTTAATACTGTGACACATGAAGACACGAAGAAGTCATTAGGAAGCATTGGTAATGCGAATATTTGGTCGTTCTTTGAGTACAAAGAACTCACTACCAATATGAGACAAGCAAACGACGAAGATTATGCAAGTATTCTGAAAGATATCAGAATTGGACTACTCACAGAAGTTGGCAAAAAAGCATTACAGAGTCGGTTGCTACATAATTTATTTCCAAATGAAGAAATAGTTGCAGAGAAAATATATTAGAACATTGCAGAAAAAAATACTGTAATCTGCTTAATGCCAACACTACGTGAGTGCTCAATATTCAATGAGGAACTTTTGGAATTGGAAAAGGAAGAGATTAAGAAAATGGAAGCAGAGGACAAAATTCAGCATGAAAGAATTACTTTTACATTAACAGGCAAACTGAAAAATAAATTGGATTCACTAGAGAAGAACATTTCCAAAACAGCTGGATTAGAAAAAAATCTATATGTTTGCATGAATTGTCGAGTGATTTTAAGGAAAAATTTGGATGTAGAAAAAGGTTTAGTGAATGGAGCTATGGGAAGAGTTGTGGGTTTTATTAATTATCAGAAAAAAGAAGGAATTGAATGTTTAAAAATAAAATTTGATCAGATAGAAGAAGTTAAAGACATTTGTCGTTGTTCAGTTCGTTTCATGCTTGTGAAAGACTTATATGTACGTAGGAAGCAGTTTCCATTTTCTCTGGCATATGCTGTAACTATTCACAAGTCTCAAGGATTGACTGTAGATAGTGCTTTTGTAAACATTGGTTCTACTGTGTTCAAAGAAGGTATGGCATATGTTGCTTTGTCACGAGTGAAAACATAATCTGGTTTATTCATGATAGACTTTGATGACTCAAAAGTTAGTGCTGATGCAAACTGTGTAAAGGAGTATAATAGATTAAGAAGAACCTATGCTCCTCATTTAGGTCAGTATCCTGTGATTGAAAAACATGTTGTTTCTCGGAAAAGGAGATTTGAAAATATCTGTAATGTGGATGAACAGAACAAAAAAAAAAAGGACAGTGATGTGATAGCAAGGAAAAAGAAAAAGGACAGTGTTGAAGAGGTTGTTGGTTGCCATTTTGAAAATAGCTCTGGTGTCAACTGCTATGCAAATGTAGTGCTGAATGTTGTATTTTATCTTGAAAAGTTGCTAGAACAGATAATAGTAAATCATGGAAAAAGATTGTGTTCTCTGATGAGTCTCCTTTATGAGAGTAATGATAAAACTGAAATAGAAAGTGCTACTGATGTTAGAAATCTTTTAGATGTATGTTGTGGTTCTACACAGTTTAAAGAAAATGTCCAGCAAGATGCACAGGAATTCTTAATATATATTTTGAGTGTACTTGAAGATGAAGGAGTAGAAGTAGAAAACTTATTTGGTGTCTCTTACAAATGGGAACATTGCTGTGAAAACTGTATGAACACATGTAGTAGTAATGTTGATTCAGAAAGGTTCATATTTTTACCATTACCACAAAGTAAATCAGTGACTTTTAGTAAATTAGTTAAAGATGCCAATCACAACATGGAATGTTCTGAATGTAAATCTGACATGTTTTCCACGTTAATTTTACAGAAATATGGTCAGTATGTAATTTTAATGATGCCACGTTGTAGAGCTGATGGTTCAAAATTGGATACTTTAATAAAGAAATTTACAGGACAACAATTATCAATTTCTGGAAAAACTTTTGTTACAGTTGCAATAATTTTTCATGAAGGACCTACTGTAACTTCTGGACATTACACAGTTTATCTTAAATGTGAAAAAGGCTGGACACTGTGTAATGATTCCCAATTGATTTTCAAGCAACGTTTGCCTTATGATTTACCCAATTCTTATTTAATTTTTCTGAAACCTAAATTTTGAAAACTAAAAACTGCATCTGAAGAAAGCATTTTCTGTAATTTTAAAGGATTATAATTGTAGATATCACTTAAAAAGGATTTTGAAATTACTATTTGGCCTAAAGGAAAAGTAATAAAAACAATTTTGGACTCCTTTGACAGAAATTATTTTGGCATGTGTGCTTTTGCGACAAGGTTTAAAGACGGTTTATCTAGAAAATTTTTATTCATCTAGAAAAGTACTTGTAATATATATGTAATATTTCTAACAAGGTATATTTTAGTGAGGAAAGTTTTAGGGCTTTTTTTAAACAATCTTTCAGATTGTTTTTTTTTTTGCCCGCTGTTAAATGATGAATACAATTGTTTTCACTATTTTAAGTGAAAAATAAAAAATTCTGAAACCAGCAAAAAAAGGGCAAAAAATTGCTTTGTAAAATATGTAAAAACATGTAATGCTTTTTGTAATGTATGATTGAATATTAATACTTTTTTTCTTTTTTTGCAGAACTAGAAAGAAAAAAAAAAAAAATTCTGTTCCCTTGCAAAATACTTAAAAAAAAATGTTTCTAAATAATTTATTTTTTTTTAAAAATAAGTGAAAAATATTTGTATTTCTCAATCCTCCCTTTTCATGCTTCCATTTCTTCACCTCTTTTTGTACATTAAATTTTATTTATTTTTTTTAAAACATTTTTTAAAAACATCCTTGGGTGCGCGCAGGGGGCGCGCACCCAAAAAAAAAAAAATAATCAATCCCCCAAAAATATTTTTGGGGTTTAGTTTTTAAGTGGCTCTTAAAAGAGCCCTTGAGTTAATGGAGGGAAACAGGAAGAGAAAAATGAAAAAAAAGAAAAAACATCTATGGCCTACTGCACTCATGCGCATCAAATTTTCTCTGAATGAGATCAAGACTGGTCTCACGCACAGAAATAAGTTTACCACAATCAGTGCAGCGTGTGGACAACCTCGCAAAACAAGGTGGTCCAAAACGAGGTGTGGAAGAAGGCAAAGGCACCACTGCAGAAGAAGTGCTCGCCTGAGCTGCCGAAGATGTGCTCGGCTGAGCTGCTGCAGATGTCGTTGGTTGAGCAGGTGGAGGGTTTGCTCCAGAAGCTCGACGAAAAGTCACTGGATGCATTTTGTCAACATGCCTCAACATAGTGTGAATGCTAAAAGAATACTTCTTGTTAGGATTCCCACATGACAAGACTTTTTGACAAAGTACACAGGTAACTTTAAGTGCATTTACCTTTTTTTGTCCCTCTGGAAAAGTGAAAAACTGCCATATAAAGCTGTCTTTCTGCTTCCTGCTCCTCTGCCTCTCAAGAGTGTCCTGGTCACTGTCTGAAGATGGTTGCTGTTCAGCCATTGTCTCTCAACAACAGAATAGCTCCTTCTCCAAAGGAATCAGAACTAATAATGAGGGGAGTAGGTGTGGTTTGGGAAGAATCTGGAACTGAAAGTACTTCAAACCAATCAAAAGTGATGATTCTTGATCACATGACTTGCCATGAGGGGATTGGGTGTGGTGTTGAAACAATCAGAAACTGAAAGTAATGATAACCAATAAGAAGTGTTGTTTTATTAAGCATATAACCCGAGGTGCGCGCACTGCGCAAGCTCCGAGCGCGCACCTTGTGATTACGCATGCGCGAACGCGTAGGAGCGCATGTGCATACGTCATATGCGCGTACGTAACGCGCATACGTTGAACACGCGTATACGCGAACGTTATTGCGCGTAATTTAAGCGTATGCGGAAGTGAAACGCGTGGAGCGCGTAGGACGCGCGCACGCATGCGTACGTACGTACGCATACGTACTGGGTGCGCGCTCCCAGCGCGCACTATGACGTATATATGCGTACATAAATAACGTACGACGGTATTCTTAAAAAGTTACGAAATTGTACTAGGAGCGCGCTCAGAACGCGCACCCCAAGAATTTAAATTAAAAAAAAAAAGTGGAGAAAAATTAATTGCAAAAATTAAAAAAACTGTTCAACTTTATCCTAATTGAAATTTTTTTAAAAAAGCAAAAACAAATAAAAGGATACAGATAATATATAAATGAATACATAGGAATTTTATTTTTATTATAAAAAACAAAATTATTTAATTAAATAATTCAAAAATTAGCATTTAAAAAACCGTACAAATTCACTGAAAAAACCAAAGGTTTCACACACGTTATAGTTAGGAATTAGCATTTTAAAAAACTTGCAAATTCACTGAAAAAACCATAGGTTTCACACATGTTATAGTTAGCTGGACATTTCTCTCATACAAAACCAATGAAATTCCCCCGTTATAGTTAGTTCAGCTAACTATAACTCGCGCGCCCGCAATGCACTGCTGATGACGTCACATATTACATCACTCATGACATGGTCAGTGACATCACTCATGACATCACTGATAACATCTCAAATGACATCACTGATCAACCCTCGTGTACAGACCCCCTGGACCCTGACCACAGTTCAGCGATTCCATCGCCGACTTCATCAGCACACACGCCCTTGCCTCCACGGACTACATCCTCCTCGGGGACCTGAACTTCCACCACGAGAACAAAAACAACACCAACTCCACCACCCTGATCGCCAACCTCGCCAACCTCGGACTCAGACAGCTCGTGACAACACCCACCCAGGCCGCCAGCCACACGCTTGACCCCATCTTCTCCGCAAGCTCCCACATCTCCTTCAACAACACCACCGAACTCCACTGGACCGACCATCACTGCATCCACTTCGCCTTCAGGAAGCCCACCAGGCACCACTGCACCCAACAGATGCCTCGCCGCTGCTGGAGCAAAGTCACCGAAAACCAGCTAACCACCACCCTCGCCCAGAGCCCACCCGCCAACCCCACCAACCCCGACACCTCCACCCGCAACTTCAGACAGTGGATCGACGACTGCGCCAACACCCTCGCCCTGCTCAAGAAACCCACCAACAGCCATACCAGTAAGAAAGCCACCTGGTTCACCGAAGACCTCCAGGCCTCCAAACAAACATGTTAAAACTGGAGAAGAACTGGATCCGCGAACGAACACCGGACAGCCTCGCAGCCCACAAGAACGTCAGCTGCACACACCATCACCTCTTCAGATCCGCCAAAAGGGCCTCACTCAAAGACCGCCTAGATAACAACGCACACAACAGAAAAGAGCTCTTCAACATCATGAAGGAACTCTTCAACTCCAACACCAACGACATCCCACCTTCGCAAGACCTGTGTGACTCGCTGGCCACCTTCTTCCACCGCAAGATCGCCGTCCTCCACGACAGCTTCAACGCCACAATGGCCCTGACAACCACTGAGACCTCCGCCCCCACAACCACCACCCGCACTAACCGCCTGCTCTCCTGGACCAACATCACCGACGAGGACACCTGAAAGATTATGAACACCATCCACTCCAGATCTCCATTAGACCCATGCCCACACCACATCTTCAACAAAGCCAGCACAGCCATCGCACCCCATCTCCGGAAAGTAATCAACATCTCCTTCGAAATAGCAACCTTCCCGGAAATCTGGAAGCATGCCGAGATCGATGCCCTACTCAAGAAACCCAAGGCGGACCCCAAGTACCTCAAGAACTTCCGGCCCATCTCCCTGCTCCAGTTCCCGGCGAATGTCATTGAGAAGACCGTCAATAAACAACTGACCCGCTACCTCGAGGAGAACAGCATCCTGGACCCGTCACAGTCCGGGTTCCGCAGCAACCGATGACATCAGGACCCTGCTAGACAACAGAGAAACAGTGGCCCTCATTCTCCTGGACCTGTCAGCCGCCTTTGACACGGTCTGCTACCGCACACTACGAACACGTTTACACGACGCCGGGATCCAAGAGAAGGCCTTCGACTGGACCACATCCTTCCTCTTTGGCATAACACAGAGCGTCCGCCTCCCCCCCTTCCGCTCCAATGCCACTGAGATCATCTGTGGCGGACCCCAGGGCTCATCCTTCAGCCCAGCGCTGTTCAACATCTACATGGCACCTCTCGCCCACGTCGCCCGACAGCACGACCTCAACATCATCTCCTACGCCTATGACACCCAGCTGATGCTCTCCCTCACCAAAGACCCTCACACCGCCAAAATCAACCTCCGCGAAGGAATGAAGGCCATCGCCGAATGGATGAGGAACAGCCGACTGAAGCTGAACTCGAACAAGATGCAGGTCCTCATCCTCGGTTCCACCCCTTTGGTCTGGGATGACTTCTGGTGGCCAACCACACTGGGAACAGCTCCAACACCCACCGACCACGCACGCAACCTTGGGGTCATCCTCGACTCCACCCTCTCCATGACTAAGCAGGTCAACGCCGTCTCCTCCTCCTGCATTAACACCCTCCGCATGCTACGCAGGATCTACAAGTGGATCCCCACCAAAACGAGAAGAAGTGTCACCCAGGCCTTCGTCAGCAGCAGGTTGGACTACGGAAACCCTCTCTATGCAGGAACTTCGGCCAAACTCCTGAGATGGCTGCAACGCATCCAGAATGCCTCTGCACGTCTGATCCTCGACATCCCCCGCCACAGCCACATCACACCCCACCTGAGAGACCTGCACTGGCTCCCCGTCAACAAGAGGATAACCTTCAAGCTCCTCACCCATGCACACAAAGCACTCCACAACACCGGACCAGCATACCTCAACAGACGACTCAGCTTCTACACCCCCACCCGCCAGCTCCACTCCACTGGCCTCGCCCTTGCCATAGTCCCCCGCATCAAAATAACGTCTGCCGGTGGCAGGTCTTTCTCCCACCTCGCCACCAAGACCTGGAACACCCTCCCCACCCACCTACGGCAGACCCAAGACCTACTGACCTTCAGAAGACTCCTCAAGACCTGGCTCTTCGAGCAGTAGCAGCACCCCCCACCCCCAGCGCCTTGAGACCCTCACAGGTAAGTAGTGCGCTTTACAAGTGATATGATTGATTGATTGATTGATTGATTGGTTGACTGAGCCTTAATACTCTTCCAGAGGCCTGAAGGCTCTTACGAGTCTCGCGAGTGCTCTGATTAGTTTGCTGTTTCTAGAAATTAAATGGCCGACCTTACTGTTTACTGTGAAAAATGGCAGGTGTTGTCAAAATGAAGTAAAAAAACTGTATAAGGGGGCAGCCAAAAGGCATCCTGTCCCCCTAAATTTGATGTGGAGATCTCAAAGGCATAACCGCTGTGATGAAAATAGATGTATATTGTATTTTTAAAGTTCTCAATACATTTTACTAGTAGAAATGCACATTGTGGTCCTTGTTACTGAGAGGAAGTGTGCAATACATAGGTACTGTGATGAGTAGAAGGTCAATTATTTTTCTAAAACAATGCTATGATCTCCTGAAACTCTTGCAAGATTGTGAAAATAGGAAGGAGTAGGTGATCTTTGAATACACTCTTGTTACTGTAGGAAAGAGTCTTAGTGGAGATGATGTTTATCAGAGTCAACTATTTACGCCCCTCAGCTTGAGAAGAGTTGTGAGTAGGGTTAAGGCTCTTCCTGTAACCTACTATTCACATCCATCATCCAAAATAGTGGTCTCAGTGGAGAGGCCAATCCCTCCACATATCCTAATATGTACACCCGTCATCCAAACGAGAGGTTTCAGAGGAGAGGCTAGTCCCTCCCCACACAATATTATGTACACCTGTCATCTGAGAGAGATGTCTGCTAGGAGAGGCCAGTCCCTCCCCACACCCTACTATTTATACCCATCATCTAAAAAAGAGTTCTCAGTGGAGAGGCTAGTTCCTCCTCACACACACTACTATGCGCACCTATCATCTGAGAGAGGGGGCTGAAAGGAGGGCCTATTCCTGCCCCACACCCTACCATGCACACCCATCGTCTGAGAGAGGGGTCTAAAAGGAAAAGCCAGTCTCTACCTACTCCCTACTATGCACACCCATCGTCTGAGAGAGGTCTGAAAGGAGAATCCAATCCCTCCTCACACCCAACTTCCTGTCGTCTAAAAGAGAGGTCTCAAATGAGAGGCTAGTCCATTGAAACACTCGTCATCTGAGAGAGAGGTTTCGAATGAGAGGTCAGTCCATCCATGCACCCTACTACACACACCTGCCGTTTGAGAGAGGGGTCTCAAAGGAGATTCCAGTCCTTTCCCACTCACTACTAGACACACACTTTCTGAGAGAGAGGTCTCAGTGTGGAGGGTAGCCCCTCCACACACTCTACTATGCGCAACTATCATCCAAAGGAGAGTTGTCACCAGAGAGATTAGTCCCTCCCCAGATACTACACACACCCGTCACTCAAGCTAGAGGTCTGCCTGAGCAAATTGGGCCAGTTCATCCTAACACCCTGCTATGCACACACATCACCTGAGAGAGGGGTCTCAGCGGAAAGGCTATTCCCTCCCTGCAAGCTACTACGCACACCACACCTGTCATCTGAGAGAAAGGTCTAAAAGGAGAAGGCAGTCTCTCTCATCACACCCTACTGTGCACACCCATTATCATAGGCAGGAGTGTCAGTGAAGAGGCTAGTCACTCCCACATCATACTATTTCCATTCAATTCTGTTGCAATTCTGCAAGAATAGTTTGCAAGCGCCAGGAAGTGAAGCTAGCCGCATAAATCTCAATAGATCCTGTGAGCATCTTGTAAGACCCGAATGGAAAATTAATGAACCTGCCACAAGGTGTTTTACGGTCCTACGAGAGGCTTGTGAAACCCGCATGGAAAATGACTGATCCTGCCACGAGGGGTATTATGAACCCGTGAAAGTCTTACAAGATCGAATGGGGAGAAGTAGAAAAAAAGGGGCAGGTTATGTTAAAGTCAACCAATAGTTAACATTTCCATTACATGGTTGAAGACATGCTGTGATGTGATTGGCTGTAGGACCAGAGATAGCTTACACTGTGCCTCATAGTTTGGAGGTGCAGTCATTTCTTTCATTTTTGCTCAGAAGATATGATTTTCTTTTGGAACCAAAGCGACTAGTGTCTTCAGCTGAATTTAAGAAATAGCTCAAAGTTCAGCCAATAATAATATACTTTATGAAGTTTGTTGAGAAGTGACAGTAAGTGCCCCACTGTTGATAAAATTATTCTACACCATGTTTACTCACTGACTTAATTTGGAGGTACTCAGGGGTTGCAGCTGCACTCCCTGACTACCTCCAATTGATGTCCATGTGTTTATTGATTCAAAAGCTATTTATAAAGGTGTAGATTTCTCAGTATAGTATTGTATACGTTTATATTAGAATGTAGAGAGATGTGATTAGGGATTGCAAGTTTTGTATATATATGGAGTGTTCCCACAGCATATAGTTATAACTTAAGAATATATTGTTTTTCTAATTATAAACCAAATAATGTTGAATGTATTAACAGAAGAGGCAGTGTTTTCCTAAACTCTACTAAACTTATGTTTTACCCTTATCAGAGGTTTCAGTGGAGAGATTGCTGTTTCTTAAGAGAAACACCCTGCTCACTGTTAGCAAAAGTGTATGAAGAGAAACATGTTACTCTGTAAATCTTTATGGAATCAGCTTATACCTTGTATAGAGGTGTTAATAGTGTATGTTTTCCAATGTAGGTGCATTCAATTGCTGTGTTACTTTGAACTGTGTATAGGATGTCTTGAATGATCTTGATGAGCTCCTCAGGTCACAAAGTATTTTAACTATAGCAGCTATTAATTATAAAACTCCTGGTTAAATGTGTTGTATTGCTTTTGCACAAGTTTGTAGGTGGCTCAACCACAGATTTGATGGCATGCTTTAATTTATGTGTGAAAAAAGAAAACATGCACTTATTAAGGCTGTGGAATTTTCCAGGAGAAAGGAATAAGAAGTAAGTGGTACACTATATATAAATAAGTGACTCGGGGTGAACAATATAGAAAGGTTTACAGAATATAGCGATGAATCACTGTAATCATGTATTAACAAGTATGTATTAATACATTTTTGGGTTATTTTGACTTTTTGTAGGAGGAAAATGGAAAATGGATATTGGGACTTAGAGAAGTAACATGTGACAAAATATATGGTGGAGAACAAAACGTAGTCACTTTTAAAGAAAGAGAAAACAACAAATCTGCCAAAAATCGGGAAAAAACAATTAATTGGAGAAGTGATTGTGATCCTAATGCATAGGGGGTCATTTGTGTTCTTGCACAACCATGTCTTGTTCAAATTTACTTATTTCCAATGAAAATATTGTCTGTTTATATAAGCAGCAAAAAAGAGCCTTATTAAATGAAGCAGGATTATTGTCTTGATCAGCAGTAAGTACCTGAGAAGGCACTGTGTATCCAGATTGAAAGGATCTGGAAGCGCTTGAAGAGCAATCTAGCTAACTCTGCCTGAGCTATATTTTGTGAATTCCTTTTAACAAACTTTACGCATGCCCTATTTTGCTGAGACTTTTTTGCAACTTGCCTCAAAACAAAAAACTGCTAAATGAAAGATTCTTTGGCAGGCTGAGGTGGTGAAGGTGCTGCAACTACATCAGGTTGCTCATCATAATCTGGCGAAGATACAGCTGTTGATATAATTTGTTGATATAGTTGTAGTTTTGTAATGTTAAATTATTTTGTTGTAATAAAACATTTTTTAAGCTGATTTTTTTTAATAATAGTAATTATAGATTTTCTTATTATTACAGTATTGCAATGTTGACTAAAACTGGCAGTTCCAACTTCAGGGACAGCAGAAGTACATCTGCATGTATATAAATCCATACCATACTATGCAAATCTTTCATGCTGCAGAGACTTATTAATGGAGAAGCTAATTGTTTGAATACCCTACTATACTGACTTGTCATGCAAGAGTGAGATCTCAGTAGAGAGCTCAGTCCTTGTCCACACTGTAGTATAAAGACCTCTCATATAAGAGAGAGGGGCTGGCACAGAGACCACTGCACCTTCATGCTATACTATGAACTGTTATCAGCTGGGAAAGTTGTGGTAGTGGAGAGCAGTTTTTTTGCACATGTTGATGCTTGTTATTCTGGAGAAAGGTTTCGGTGCAGGGTTCTTTCCCTGTGCACACCCTACTTCACATGCCTGTGTCCATAGGCAGAGGTCTGAGGGAGAGGCGTGTGTACGTCCACGTTCAACTATCCACATCAGTGAACCAAGACAGAGTTAGAAGCAGAGAAGATATTCCAATTCTGTATCCTACTATGCACATACATCACCATGAAGAGAGGTAGGAGCAGAGAGAGCAGTCTCTATCCGTAGTCTACTGCATGTTACTCTGGGAGAGGTGTGAGTTGACAGAGAAGCCTCTCTCCATACCCTAGTCTTTAGGCTAGTCATCCAATACAGACTTCTCAGCAAAGTGGTCCTTTCCTCCCCATTCCTTTGTTATACATCTGTCAACCTGGAGAGAGGTGTGAGCAGACAGGTGGGTCCTTCCTCACACCCTTCTATGCATACCTATCACCCAAGACAGAGAGATCTCAGCATGGGGGCCATTTCCTTTACACACCCTACTACACATACGCATCATCCAAGACAGGGATGTCAGCAGAGAGGCCAGATTCTCCCCACACCCTACTATGCCTACCCATCAGAGGTATGAGCACAGATGTCAGTGTAGAAGAGAGTCACTTCCTACACTCTACAACAAACATCAGTGGATATGAATGGAAATTTCAGTCCCTCCTTAAACTGTACTATGTTCACCCATCAGCCGAGTCAGAGGTCTCAGATGAGAAGCCAGTCTCGCCACATACCCTACTATCCACACCCGCCATCCCAGAGAGTGGTCTCAGAAGGGGGCTAGTCTGTCTCCTCACCCAACTATGCACACCCATCATTACAGAAAGAGGTCTTATTAGAGAGCCCAGTCCTTTCACAAACCTTAGTATGTAAACTAGTCATCCAATAGATAGGTATCAGTGCTAGGTCAAGCCCTCCCCACATCCTTCTATATAAACCCATCATCCAGGAAAGGGGTGTCAGCAGAGAAGGCAGTCCCATTACACATCTTACTATGGTCACCCATCATATGAGAAAGAGGTTTCGAAACAGAGGGTAGTCCCTGTACATGCCCTCCTATGCACACCCGTCACCCAAGAGACCGGTCCCAGTGGAGAGGCCAATCCATTCCCACACCCTACTATGTACACCTGTCATTCAAGAGGGGGATCACAGCAGAAAAGGCAGTCCCTTTACACACCATATTATGGTCACCCATCATCTGAGAGCAAAGTCTCATTGGAGAGGCCAGTCCCTCCCACACCCTACCATGCATACTGGTGACCCTGAGGAGAAGTGTCAGCAAAGAGTCCAGTCTCTCCTTACACCATTCTCTGCACACTGATCACCTTGAACAGAGGTCTCAATGGAGAGGTCAGTCACTCCCCACACTGCATTTTACAGAGTTGTTGCCTTGGTGAGAGGTGTCAGAGAAGAGCCCAGTCTTTCCTTACACCCTACTATACACTCCTTTTATACTGTGTTAAGCTCTGAGTGGACAGGTCACTTTCTCTCCATACCCTAGGAGAGAAGTGGGAACTCTAAAGTATAAGTATTTTAATCAAAGAGATTGTAAATTCTATCCCCCACAACAATGTATGATCTTGCTAGACTATCTTTGGATTGTAAAGTAGGGAGGGGTAGAGAAAATGTATCTGAAGAGATGTTTCAGCAGAGAGGCTTATGTGTTTGAACTCTCCACTACCCACACCCAAGAATACAGGACTGTTGTCCATGAGATACATGCTAAATGTTTGAGCTTACGAGACTCTTGCGAGTGTCTGACAAATATACAAGTGGAGGCAGGCACTTGGGTGCATGTGTCAGTATCCCTAAAAAAAGGAATTATTCCATGAAATAATTACATAATGTTGAAATATGGTGGCTCGGTCAAGAGCATTTGTTTTTCTTGTGTGTAATGTGCAGTTATTCATAGAACTGGATGCATTCCTTGATGTTATTAAGGGAAATCCTGTTTCCTTCTGCAGTGAAGTGAACTCCATCTCGCCTATTTTCACCTGGCATATAAAAACAAATATTGTTATGATATGTAGAGCCCATGTCACGGTAACAAAGAAATGCAGAAACTGTTTTATTGACGTGCTTTCAGGATTTCTCAATTTTAAGGCAAAACTCTTCAATTGTGAAAAGGTCTCCTTCAATTGGATTTAAAGTGCAACACCTATGATTGTGCCTAGGGCCTTTATTACAAGCTTGGCGGTCCAATGGACCGCTAAACCCGTGTGTGCAGTCCATGGACCACCAGACTGGCGGTTCGCCTGCCAAATTAAGACTGTGGCGGCTGGACCACCACGGGACCACTGGAGGTGGCGCAACTGTCTAAGACCCCTAATATGCTGGCAGTACCGATGAGGCACCGGCAAGCGTATTAGGAGTTTACTCACCCTCACACTTTTTATGGTGGTGCGACCGCCATGAAAAGTGTGGTGGTGACAAACAAAGGGGCGCTATAGGGCCCCCTGTTGCCTCTGCACCAGAGGGTGCATGCATGGGGGCACATGTTCTGTGCATGCATCCCCAGTTCCTGCAGGACATGGACCTGGCAGTCCATGCCCTGTAGGAACTGCCTTTGATGCTTCTATTGCACTGCCTTTTTAAAAGACACCAAAGTGGGACCGCCAAAGAACTGCCCACCAGAGTAAAAATAAGGAGTACTCTGGTGGGCGTTCTTAAATGGCTTTGGCTGTCTCAGAGTGGGGCAGCAGCGTGGGGGCCCTGCTTCAAGACCACCAAAGTTATAATAAGGCCCTGGGTCATTTCCACCACAGTGCGCTATCAACAGGTCTGGGTATTCCTAATCCAAAAGTGCTCTCAACCATTGGTAACAACTGGTGACACTTCATAACTGTATGACCAATCCACGTTATGTCCAAGTTTGGAAATCCAAGATTTTTGTCAATGCCACAATTATTGGCATATTTTCTTGCCCAGTGGATGAAGCTGTGCCCCAAACTCCAGAGGTGAACCATGGCTCAGTATGGAGATCTCAGTCACAAGATGGGTGCTCAGCAAAATGAGTAAGCTCCAGGATCAAGATAGAGTTATATGAGGAGAGTAAAAAATGGGAGGGTGGCAAAATTATAAATGTAATTGGTAGATTTTTGGCATTTAAAAAGTAGGTCAGGTTGTGACCAACTGCTGTTTGTATGGTGCACAGTTAAAAAATATGAACTTTTTTATTGGGTGATTTTCAAAGTTTAGTAGGGTTTCACGAGAGGATCGCAATAGTAAAGCAGTCAGCACTAGTTTGCAAACAAAGTATCGCAAGTGTAATATTGAACTACATAAATATCGAGTTGGAAATACCGTGATACAGAAATATCTGTACAAGAATATCGCTTAGAAGAATATACATTTTAAGGTAAGTAACATGGATGTTAGAAATTTAAAAAAAGTTAATATTGATTACAAAAATATCGATGTTGGTAATATTGATGTTAAATTATCATTGTTAATATAGATTTTTATGGATTTTACTATATATTGAGGGCCTGATTACGATGTCGATCAGAAACTAAACCGCTTGACTCCTTGTCGGATTCGGTTCTGACTGACTCGCGGTCAGCGATTCTGCCCGACCAATCAAGATGCTTCCGAACACTGTTCGGAAGGACTCCCATTAACTGCAATGGGAGCCTGTGTTCCGACTGACAACATAGGCTCCTACGGGGAAAATGGGTGTCTGCGGAAAACTTTGAACCCTTTAGCAGGCACCCCATAGTGCCTGCCACACTGTACATGGTTTTACAGGGGGTCCCTTGGGTCCCACTGCCTCCCATACTGGAAGACTCAGGAGGAAAGGGGGCCTGCTAGGGGCCACCAAAGTCAGTTTCTGACAGCCTTATCATGTCGGACAGACTAAGCCAGAAAGGCTGTTGGAATCCAACATCATAATCGGTCGGCCGAAATACTGTCTGTTGAGCTGTATGAATCGGCTCTGACTGACTCGGATTCTGCGAATGCCGGTCGGAACCAATTCGGAATGACCGAACGGTTCCTCTTCCAACCGCGAGCATCATAATAGGTTGTTCGTAAATTTTCCTGATCGAGTTGGGAGGATGGGTTCTGACACGGTCTAGGAGAATCCGGCAGTCGGTCGGACACTTTCCTACTGGCATCGTAATCAGGCCCTTTATTGTAAAAACCAATACAAAGGCTATGAAAAGCATGGTATTAGAATATTAATGAACTTGCTGAGTAGATGGCTCAATATGGAAGTTAGAAGAACTGAGATTACAGACAATCTCCACACAAATATTGTTGTATTACTCTGTTTTATGCTCAGACATCATATTTTAGAAACATTTTGCAAACAGTGCCTACTTTCCTATTATATTACAATACAAAAGCCATTCCCTTTCAAAATAATGTTCTCACACAAGACATGTTGTTCAGTTATTCTATCATAGGTAGTCTCAAAATATTATTAATTTACTTTAAAAAAAATCCTAGAAATTCAAATAAAAAACAAGGATAAACTAACATTATAGTTAGTTGTAATAGAAAGATTTGATTTTGTTTAAAATAAAATGTAGAAATTCCCTGAAAAAAACAAAGGTTAAAGTAACATTATAGTTAGATTGATTTCTCAGTGACAATACTAACCTTTTTAAATAGCTGATGAATTTCTGTGTTTTTCTCTATTCTATTTGTAACATCATAAGCAGTGTATGATAGGGCGCAAGTTATAGTTAGTGCTGTTGTGCCATGTCATGCACTGCTTATGATGTCACATATGACATCACTCATGAGATGTTGTATGACATCATTTATGTAATCACTGATGACATCTCAAGTGCCATCACTGATGACATCACTAATGACATCATCCAATGAGTGTGTTAGTTTGTTTAAAGTTTACATAGTGGTGGGTAACTGTTACATTACTTTTCTACCTGATTTTGGACAGCTTGAGTCCAGCTAATGTGTGTAAGTGTTTACAAAACGGTTGTTTGATAGAACAATGAATGCCTCAGCAACGCATGCCAAAACAACACGGTCTCAACCACAACCAAGTCTTTACCACGCAAGCCTTTACAATTAATTTATTTGGAAAGGCATGATTGGTAAATTTATGCGCTGTAAAGATTACACCCCAGCCCTAAAATGCACCCCGCCCGAGTCCTAAAAGCTACCTGCTCCCACCCTAAATGCTAAAACCCGGCCCCCAGCCCAAATATCTACCTCGACCTCTGCTCCCCAACCTGAACCCTAAAATGGCTCCTAGCCCCCAAAAAACGACTCTGACTGCAGCCCCCATCCTAAGCCCTAAAAATGCCCCCCCCTGATAATTGCCCCCCAAGCCCTACTTACTAAGCTGCGTCCTGGTCCTTCCTTTCCCTCCCTATCCTTCCTGTTCCTCTTCCAGCCCATATGGTCTCTGCAACTAAATCACTGTCTGCTGACTGCCTTAACCATGCATATGCTTGGTTAAGGCATATGCGTGGTTAAGGTAAGCGGTGTTCGGTTTGCCTAAAAATGGCATGCATGGCTTAGCCCGCGTGGTTAATGCTGTCTCCCTTACAAAACGCATGTGCTTCTAATGGCCATAGCTGTGTAAAAGTATTGAATGAGTGAGAAACCTTTGTATTCAAGTGTAACTCTGTGTGCAGGCGACAATTGACTTGTATTCATTATGTTCCACCCAAGATTTTTGGTTCTGCAGAAAAGGTTTTGAACAGGAAAAAGATTCTATGTAGTATATTCCAAGTTCTGTAAGAAGTCTTGTGTTATTAGGGGGAATTGTGTCAGCTGGGCAATTTCTATTTAGCATAGAGGACTGTTTGCACTAGGCACTTACCTATGTACATATGCTTGTTTAACTTCAGAAGATGGCCTATCTGGAAGATATTCACCTCAGTATGAAGGGTGCAGGTGATATGATCTTTAGCACCTTCAGATCCTGGTTACTTTTAGCAAATAGAATCTTTTTTGACAACTGTTGCATACAGTGTACACTGTTCTTAGTAGATTCTTTTTAATACTCTGTGGTGTATTTCCCATAAAAGCTTGACTGTTTGCAAACACTGTGGTATAGAATAACTCTCTCCATAGAGTAAACACTGTTCTCTACTAATAACAACTTTATTTCTCAATGTAGGTTCGGTGAGTGTCAGGGGTTTGATACAGATAAAAACTGTCGATAGTAGTGCATTTGTGTGGAAGTGGCATTAACTATTTTGGCTTTCTGTGAATAGTTATATACAGAATAAACACCATACTCAATGAGGTAACTATGCTACCAGTAAAGTATATGGTATAAGGTCAGTGTTGCACATAATGCTAAGAGAGTTGTATTTGTGATGGCACTAATGATGCCTGATATTCTCATGAGATATTTTGTACTAAACTGTCAGGCCTCTAATGCCATAGTAATTTATAGGGCAATATGGGGGAAAACAAAGGTTGGATGATGTCATCAGTGATGTCATCAGAGAGATTATCAATGATGTCATTTTAGAGGTCATCAGTGATGTCATAAATGATGTTATAGAACATGTGATATATGATGTCATATGTTAGGTCACAAGCAGTGCAAGGCGGGGCCGCAAGTTATAGTTAGTGCTGCTTTCTAGAACTGCAGAATTTCTGTGGTCTTTTTTTAGTTCGAAACGTTAATGTTGTCACTGTGAAATTCACCTAACTATAACGTTACTTTAACCTTTAGCTGTTTCAGTGAATATGTGTTAGACCTGGCACCTTGGCGTGAGTCTCCCTTCCACTTTTTCTCGCTGTGCCTCATGTGTTTTTATGGTGTTGGTCGCTCAGAGCACTGTGTCACTGCCAACCAGTGCCACAGTGCAAGTGCTCTCTATTTAAAATGTATATGTTGGTTGGATTCCATGATTGGCTTATTTGGTTTACTGTCAGACCCCAGTAAAGTGCACCAGGAGTGCCCAGGGCTTGTAAATACAAATGCTGCTGGTGGGCTTGCAGCACTGGTTGTGCCTCGCACAGAAGCGGCCTAGTAAAATGTGTCTGAGGTCTGCCATTGCAGAACCTGCGTGCGGTCTGGTACTGTCATGCTGACTGGGCAAGTGCACCCACTTCCCAGTCCCTAAACCTTCCCTTAACTTCATATTAGTCACCCCGATGGTAGGCCCAAGGGCAGGGTGCATTGTAAGCATAAGGTAGGACAAGCCCTGATGTGTGTGGCATGTCCTAATAGTGAATTACAGCCATTTTCGTTTTTCACTATTGTAAGGCTACCTGTTCTCCATAGGCCAGAATGGGCTGTTAGAATTGTTACATCCTATGATCCTAACAGACCCAGGGAACATGGTAGAAATTCGAGTTTAGTATGCCTAAACTCAGAATAATAAAATATATCTTTTAGTAAAGTTTATTTTAATCTGTGTTTGCAAATACCACTTTTAGAAAGTTGGTATTTGCTTGCCTGACCATTTCAGCCCGCCTCTGCTATGATGTGTATCTGCCTGTCTGGTTGTGTCAGTGACAGGGCTGGGGAAACCCAGAGGGGCAGGGCTAGGTAGCCTGGTGGTGAATAGGAAGATTGGCAGTCAGTTGGGTGGGAGGAGTGCACCTGGGCTCTGAATAGGGTTGTGCTCTGCTACCACAATGCTGGCTCCACCTCCTGCGGAGCGGCTGATGTCTCTGCCCTGCACCCTGAATAGAAAGGCAGAGTCATGTCAACAGAGTGCTCAAGAACTGGTTTGGACTGGGCAAGGGCCCCCCTACCCCAGAGGAACAAAGGAATTAGGGGTATAAGTATTGGGATCCTGCTCCCAAGAAATTAGATCAGATCCTGCTGAAACAAGAAGAACCACTGCCAGAGGAGAAGGAACTGGGAAAGCTGTAGGAGGAGTACTGTCCCTGACCTGGGGGATTGGCCTGCAGTGGTTGCCTTGCTTCTGAAGGAGAGGAGAAAGACTACTAAAGACTTTGCTTCAACTTGTGCTTTAAAAAGATCTCCAAGGGCTTGAACTGAGCTTGCCCCCTGAACGAAGTCCCAGAACCAGTGGACTTCACCCCCAGCTCCCCAGAGTCTTTTGGAAGTGCCTGCTGCTGTTGTTGGGCCTTCTGAGGGACTGCGTGTCGCAAGGAGCTGGAAGCACGACGCAAGGAAGAGAAGCGTGCCGCCGTCGGAGCTGTTGCCATCGCATCTCGCAGAGAGTCTCGCCGCTGCAGCATCGCATCGAGCGGAAGCGTCTCGCATCATTCCGGAAGTGTCTTGCAACGCCGAAGAAGCGTGTCTCCATCCAAGCCATCGTAGCTGTCACATTGCACCGCATCGAGAGGAGAGTTTCGCATCGAGGAGGAAGCGTGTCGCCATCGCAGCCATCGTATTTGTCGCATTGCACCGCATCCAAAAAAGCGCCGCGCATCCACGGAGAAGCGTGCCGCCGTCGGAGCCGCTGTTGCCGCATCTCGCAGAAGGGGTGTCGCCGCTGCAGCATCGCATTGAGCGGAAGCGTCTCGCAACGTCGGAGAAGAGTGCCGCTGCCAAGGCCGCTGTCGTCGCATCTCGCCAAAGGTGACGCCGCTGTAGCTGACGCATCGAGTCGAGCCTTCTCGCAACATCGGAGAAGCGTAACACATCTGGAAGATCCCGTCTTTATTTCTTTTGCACCAAGAACTTCAACGCATCTGCATCGCGGCAACACTTTCGTTGCCCTGCGTGTCGCATCTAAGGTACATTAACTTAAAGTGTCGCATTTAAGAACTTAAGAGAAACTAAGCAATCTTCTACCAACTAAGCAACCGTATTGTGTATTTTTAATCGTTTAATGGTCTTGTGATAATCCTATATAAAGATTCCTTATTTTTAATATACATACCTGTGTGGTGTCCATTTGTAGTATTGTCACTTGGTTACTGTATGTGTTCACAAATGCTTAACCTATAACGCTCTGAGATAAGCCTTGTCTGCTCGCACCAAGCTACCTAGAGGGTGAGCAGGGGTTATTTTAGGAGTCTACCCCTTACCCTGACTAGAGGAAAGGTTCCCTGCTTGTCACAAGTACCTACCTGTGCCAACCAGTGAACCCGGATTCTAACAATATGTATGTATGCGTATGTCACAAATAACCTTCCCAATCTAAGAAAGGAAAGGCACCCTAAGACAGAAGAGAATCAACTTATGTTTTATTGAATCACCTGAAGAGTGCCATTTTGCAATGAGCTTATATACTCGCCATCAGCACTATCATAGACAAAATACTATTGTGTTCCTGTTATCATCATAAGTTAAACATTTGATATTCTACATATCACAGATAATTAATTATCTGCTCAGGGTCATTCTGTTAATGCAAGCCAAATGTCAAGATCTCATGTAACATTTCAAGCACAGACCAAAAATTTTATGGGCCAGATGTGCAACCATTTCATATTGCGTGTCACTAATTGTGATTTTTTGCAACTCACAATTAGGGACTAGCAAAATGAAATGTACTAATGTGTCTCACACACATTTAGCGATTCCCAATGGGGTCGCAAATATCCTGACTCATCCCTATTCATGAGGTAGGTAGCAATTTGCAACCCATTGGGAATGGCCTGCACTCACATGGATGGTGGCCTGCTGGGGTCAGCAGACCACCATGCCTGTGATTGCTTTTAAATAAAGCAATTTCTTTTTCTGAAGTGTAGCCTTTTTTCTCAAATGAAAATAGGATGCATTTAAAAAGAAAAAAGAAAACTTTCCTTTTCATGTTGCATTCACAGAGGAGAAGATGTCCTTGGGGACCCCTTCCTGTTTGCAAATGGGTTAACACCTCCTTCACGGAGTTGGTAAAACATGAATGTTTTGCGACCGCATTCTGGTTGCAAAACATTCATACATGCCACTGTGACTCGCTATTAGGAAGGGATGCTCTAGAAACGCCCTTTTCTAATAGTGACTCGCAAACCCTATTTTGCGAGTCGTCTACAGGTTGCCGACTCGCACAATAGGGTTGGTACATGCTAACAGCCGTTTTAGCGGTCACAAATGGCCCGATTCTCCATTTATGACTGATAAAAACTGTTGTGCATCTGGCCCTTTATCACAGAACACTTTTACGTGACTAAAATGGGTAAATAAACTCAATTCATATTCTTCTAAGCTCAATAGCTAACACCCATGGGCGTAGGAAGTGTGGGGGACGCGGGGGATATATCCCCCCCTGATTTTGGAGTAGGGGGCACACGGGGGACAAGGGTGGGGGGGACGAGGGGACAAAGGAATTTCCCCTCTCCCTTCTTTTATCACAGGGCCATTAGCACGCGAAAGCGCTACCTAATGGCCCTACACTTGACCTGCCTGGAGTCAGAGGCCACCCGCCCTCTGTCTTTTGTTATGCTGCAGGAAGGCTCAGCCGTTCTGGGAAGGGCAGAGAACGGAGAAAAATAAACGCTGTCTCTTTTCCTTCATGGCAAGGACAGTGTCCACTACTCCTGATCTGCCTCTGGCGGCTACCCTCCTCTCTTTATTCCTCCATCTCTTTCTGTCTCTGTCTCGCTCCTGCTTACGTGCTGATTTCAAGAGGCAGCTCTTAAGGTACTCTCTCTTGCCTCTCCTTTTCTTTATTTGTTCCCCTGTGAAATTGATCCAAAAAAGGCTGAACACTTTGGCTGTAAATGTCCTCATTTTCTGACCGTTTTCTATTGAAAAGAAAAACCTCGGAATGGAGAGAAAAAATAGTTAGATACCTAAATAAAGCAATACAGAGTGGACAGCAGACAGGCCAGACTGTTATTTACACCCACACACATTAGCGCCACTTTACAGAGTTTGCCAGTGAAAGCGCTACTTTCTTTTTATCTTCTTTCTTTGAACAACATTGTTTTCCCAGGGTGGGTAAGTGCGCCATTCCTAAAGGGACTGCAATACCTGGTTGATGGGTAGAGTGGAAACGTTTAATATGATCGTTTTCAACTTTTTAATTATTTTAGCTTATAAAATGCGGCTCTGTGTTTGGGGATGTGGTCTTTTTTAAAACAAACTGCATACATTTTGAAAGGATATAAGCAATGCACATTGAAAGGGGTCCCTTCCTGGTCCTGTAGCCATGTCTTGAACTTTTCAGGCAAAATCACTTACTGATTTCTGAATAATGAGTTTAAAACCGTTAAGGTAACCATGTTTTTTTCTGATTACAGTTCACATGCTTTGCTTTTTCTTGCATTCTATATGAGTGTTTGCTTTTTCCAGGGTGTTATTCATTTTTTTTCAGGCAGCATTTTACTGTTGTCTAGTGCATAATTTGAATTTAGTCGCAGCACAATTGAGTTGTGCTGAAGGCAGTGCGAGTTTCTCTCAATGGGGCAGTATGGTGTTCAGTGTGGGAGAGAATGTGGCACTCTGGCCAGAGCTGCTGAATTTGGAACTGGAGAACCATGTTCAGACCTTCATGACCAGTTCTCCATACCACCCTCCTGACAGAGCTTATTCCGATGCTACACCTTAGAAGGCCCGATAGACCTTAGAAGCCCAGGTGTCTTAGCACCCGCAGGTGGACCTGTCCACCACAATCCATACTGCACTTCACTTTCAGTCTTACGGGCAGGCATATGAAGAAGCACATCCTAGATCGACAGTGAATCTGTCACTGAGGTTGGCAATGTAGGATTTGCATGCACACCAAACTTAGGGGGTGATTATAATGGCAGTGGGACCGCCACGTCACCCCGTCGGTGGCGGTCCCACCGCCATTGGTGACTGCATCACAGCCCGCCATATTACAATGGCGGGTGGTTACCTGGCGGTCGGAAAGACCAACCACCACGCACCCGACGGGCTTCTTGGGCCCGCCGGTGTGGTGGAGGGGCTCGTGGTTCCTACAATGCTGGTGGTGCCTACCATGCACCGCAGCAGGGATTACGATGTCCCTTACCCGCCAGCTTATCAATGGCGGTTCACCTGCCATGGAAATGCTGGCGAAAGGGACATTGGGGGCCCGTAGCAGGCCCCTTTACCCCTGGCCCTCAGACATGGGTCCTGGGGGGCATCAATGATGCCCCACAACATATCACTGCACCATGTGGCAGGCACCGATATATTTAACATGTTCCTTTTTTTTTACTTTGCGGCGGATGATGCAGCCAGCAGTACCTGCTGCAATGTAAAAGATAGGCACTGCGAACACCGTAGTGGCAGTCGCATTGTAATGCCTATCGTGGGGCCTCCACCTTGAAGGCCAGCGGTCCCATTCCCCGATTCGATGGCGGTGGTACTGAAGTCCGCCTGCCATCATAGTCAGCCCCTAAATTTGCATTTTATGAATATGATTCAGCGGGAAATAAATTGATGTTTGCAATTTAATTGACTTTGGTTGGCCTCTTATCTATGAGATTTCCCTGTTGAATGTGCCTTTACATTATACATTTTTGGTTGTATGAATTGATTGCATACTACACTCTCCTACAGGTATTAATTTGAGTGTCATTAGGAGTGTCTGGGACCAATTGTTTTCTTAGGAATTGTTTTCTTTACTAACCTTTGCAAAGGGCCCTAAACTTCACAGCAACACAAGTCACATTTCTTTTAGTAATTTGGGATCCGTTTGAGCTACAAAATTGTTTTGGAGGAAATCGTTAGATTATGCAGCAGATGATGTATTATGTAGCAAATATGATACAGCCATAGTTAAGTGGAAAACATTTTTCCACTTAATTTTGCCCCAACATTGTAGTTGATCAATTTGTAAGTTCCCCAAACCCAAAAGTCGAGTTTGGGCACAATTTGCAATTTAAAAGCAGCCCTATAACACAGGGCTACTTTTAAACTGACCTCAGGCTTCAGCAGTGCACACATGCAAGCGCAGAAAGGGCTGCTGGCCTCTAAACTGCCATGCCTTATTATATTCTAGGGACTTAAAAGTAGTTCTAATCCCCCTGCCCTATTATGTACTAGGGACTTATAGGAGAGGTCATGCCAATCATAGGGGTACCCTAACCCATAGTACGCCCTAGTGTATGTAGGTGTTTTCACTGTATTTTGAAGTGCCTCTTTCAAAATAGCACTGGCTGTTTAGGCAGAGGCCAGGGTCAGTCAGTCAGGTACCACCAGTACCAGTCAGCAAAAAGTTGGGGAGTGCCCAGGGCGGATTTGCAACACTAGAGAAACACAAACTCAGAATGTAAAACATAACACCATGGTTGGGGGGTTCTCTTCAATAATCAGAATTGATTTCTATCCTAATGAACCCATTTTCCAACATTAGGATAGGGAAAGACTGGGGAAAAATCATAACGTTCTAATCTATACATTGAAGTTTTTATGCAGCTCTTTGATGACGGTTAATAGCTCACTGTTCAGGATTTTAACTTATAAACTTCAAATACCAAAAGAATATCTCAGACAAAAGCAGTAACTCACTGACCTATTGAATTAAAACTTTCACTAGACAAGCCTTCGATCTCTCTCAAAAAAAGAACATTAATCACCAAAGTTATCTTCACATTTTTATTGTTGCCTGAAAATTGCTGGAGACCAGGAATGCAGCAGCAGGTACTTTTCAAACCCTAATGCACTTGCAAACACGACGCCCCCACCCTAAGTCAGCGGCCTTTGTTTGCTTTGTGCATTAAGATGCAAGATTCATATATATGTTTTTTTTTAAACATTTGGTCTCATTACTATATGAATGTAAATAACAATAAAGCATACATGCAAACTGCGACTACATGCCTGCTTTTCTCAATATTTCACTTCGAAAGTATGCGATTGTATTTGTTTAACAGGCGGTGATTTGTATAGGGTCACTGGAAAGTGCACAAGGTTGTCCCTGTCCCCCCCAGAATTTTAGTGTCTCCTACGCCCCTGCTAACACCCATGAAATGCACTCTAATTTTCAATTTGAAAACCCGAGCTTTTATCATTTAGTAAAGTATGCCCCAAAGATAAAAACACGTTCAATGTAGTCCATAATTGTAACAAGAATCTCGTTGCTAGAAAAGCTCATAAACTGTGCTGAAGACTGTTGAAATGCATAAAACAAAACGGCTAATAGTAGCAGTCTGTGAGCCAAATAATGCACGGCTGATTGCAAACATCTCCCTTAAGTTCCTTCATATTCAGTGACCAGGTTCATGTATAATCACCTGGGCATGGTGCTTCATTTGTAAAAAACATAAGTGCCAGGGCCCTTGGCAGGAGGCCGCAGAAGCTCGCACTACCCATAGCACCTGCGAACGTTGCAAATGACCTACAGAACTACTATCCATTACACTGCTAGACCTGAGGCAATTCAGGCTGTTAGAGGCCCCAGAAGCTGAAAGAACGGTATGGGCAACATGCATTAGTTCTTTTCAATTATTAAACAACTGTTGGCCTACTCATTTTCAAATTACACAGACAGCTAGCAGCTGTTACAAGAGCCGATGTTGACAATTAAGTGCCGGTGCCGAGCACCGTAAACCACCGGCTCAAATTATGCACTGAGGACGGATGACATCAATCATGTTTTGGCCAATCATATCGCACCAGATTTGAGATCAGGTATTACTGGGCAGTCTTACCTGTACTAACATTCAAAAGATGGGTGAGAGATCCATTTCAGCAGCCATTAATGACTACATTGCTATTAAAGCAAAGAAGGTAAAGTAAGATGGTGATTTTAGCACCATTGCTGTTCAGAAGTTTGAAGCATCATACAATGGCACAATGAGTTAATAGGCCGGATTCAGGGCATAGGGGTGTAACATGTAGGTTACACCAGGTTACATGCCGGTTCTGGTGGCTCAGTAGACTAATGAGTCCACTGCAGGGACCTGTGTTCAACCTAATGGTCACAGGTTCAAATCCCAGCGGGTTCATTCAGCCTTTTATCCATCTAAGGTTAATAAAACGAGTACCATTGAGTTGGGTAACAATAAACATCTGTTATTCAAAGCCAAGATGCCCTTCTGGGTGATTGCACAGTTGACAAATACACGTTATGGATGTCATGGATTTGTGCTTTATGGGAAATAGCTCACTGTGTTGCTAAACATTTTGGGTACATCCTGTTGTTGTTTGCAAGTCTCAAGTTTCAATCTTGGTAAAATAACTGAAAGAATATTATGGCCACTTCAAACAGCTCAAGGTAGCTTTCAAAGCATGAGTGTGAAACCTTTCAGCATTAGACTAAATCTTTTTCAAAGCACTAGAGTGAAATTTTTCAGCATTGAACTAAATCTTCATCTGATGATGATCAGCGGTTCCGATAGGTAGCCAGTACAAAACAAATATTTTTATGGGCCAAAACTTTTTATTATCATTTGTATTGTTCTTTTCTCAGAGTACAAACTTTAGACAGATACATCTGACTTTCTGGAAGAGCATGCAGCTTACCAAAGTCTAAACTTAAAGTTTCAGATCTCACCTTATCTCTTGCCAACTTGTGGAATAACATACAGAGAGTAATGTACTTTTCCCAGAAAGCCGGTAAACTCTCATCCATCCCAGACTGACGTAGAGCCTCGAGAGACCTCGGCAGAAAAAGCTTGATGTAAGTTTCTAAGTCAGAAGGTAAAAACTTTGACCAAGGTCTACCACGAGTGTTAGCCGCGCTGGGCTTTATATCTGTCAGCCTGAAACTTTGACTTTGTCCCGGTCTAGCATGACCCGAGGTCCTAATAGGCGCTATAGGTTTCCATGTGCTAAATAGTGCTAAATGTTTGAAAAATCATATTTCCGGTTCCCTACGTTGGATTCTTTTCATTTTGGTGTAATTTTAAAGGTGAAAAATGTCTTATTTTTATAAATTAGGGTTGGATTTTTATTGTGTGTTGTGTCTGAATTATTTACTGAATTGGTGTTTTTCAATGCTTTACCTGTCTCTGAAGTTAAGCCTGCCTGATCCAAGCCAAGGTCCCAGACTAGTGTTAGCGGCATTATTGCAAGTGGTAGATGCATATTACCACCACTAATAATCCACTTTTCAACACATACAAAATAATGATGGATGAAATGCTTGACCTTATTTCAGCCACCGATAATTACTCAGGCCACATTCCAATCCATCTTTGGCTGGGTCTGAATTGGGGTGGCACAGTGAGCTAAAAAACGATGGAGGATTCAACCCAGATCTGTGACAGGGAGTGAGTGTCTGAAAAGTGTCAGTGCTCCGTCCATCATCTCCTTGTGTTTGCTTTGTTTTCCCTAAGTTGGCAGGGTATGCCCAGAAATGGGGCCCTTGCTCACTTTGCCACTGGATTCAAGCTAGCCTGGCTGATGAGGGGTGTTATCCCGAAACCGGTCCCAGGATGTTTGTTTCCATTCCAGGGAAGACCTGGCTTAGCAGTTTGAGCTGGACTATTCCCTTAAGGAATTAGGTCAAGACTGATTTGCAAATGGCTGGGTCTGAACTGGGGTGGCGCAGTAAGCTAAAAAATGATGATGGATTCAACCCAGACCTGTGACTGAGGGTGAGTGTCTAAAAAGTTTCAGCGCTCTGTCCATCATCTCCTTGTGTTTGCTTTACTCATAAAGCAGGCCAATCATTGTGTATTATTTTCACCAATGTTTAATTGAATCCTTTAACATGGAGCTGTCATTTTGTTCCTAATCAGAGTGCCTAACAACTGTAAAATCATATGAAGCTGTTTTAAAACGTCTCGATTCAACTATTGGCTGTATTATACCTGAAAGACTGCCACACTCTTCAAAAAGGATTTCCAAATAGTCAGGTGTCTAACCACACCTTGTACTACTTCTACTATGTATGAAATTATGTGACAAACATATGGATTGGTTTAGTAGTAAAATAGAGAAAATGACAACCACGCACACATTGTTCAATTCTGAAGAGTATCCGAATTTGGATAGGCTGGATCCACCTCTTGTGTTTTCTTTCTGTATATAACTCAAGAAACTCAAGTCCCTAAAAGCTGGTTACCTACAGACCTATTTTCCATAAACACCTTATAGCTTTTGCACCTTTTCAATCTAACATAGATGCTTCTCTCATTGCTGATATTTGTCCATCCACTTGGAAGCAGGATATGGAGAAACTAATCTTGAAAAGCCTGATGTGGGTCAATTCTTCCAACTGCTGTCTGATGTCACTTTTTGTTTTGCTGCCAAAATTACTGAGCCCTTTGCTAATCAATATCTATCCCTCTTCAGTGAACAAAATATGTTTCTGGATGTGTTGGGACAGGCTTATATCCTCTTTAAGACATAGAATCTATTTTCATCTAAGCTTTGGATGACTGATGCATTTGCTGTGACTGTTGTGACACAGCAACATTTGTTTTGTTTGACCTTTCTGTCACATTTAAAACCCAACTTTCTTGCTAGTTAAAGTTAAATGAGGGAATGGTGGGAGTCAAGTCAATTACTTGGCAGTACTCTACCAGACTACTGTCTCACGTTTCAGTCTAGTTCCAGCCATAACGCTGTGGTGTCCTTAAAGGCTTTGAATTAGGCCCAAAGCTTTTTAACGTAAATGTAGTCCTCTATCCAAAATATTAAGCTTTTTTTTAATCTTATTATATTGTTCACAAGCTGACATGTTACTCATGGCCAGAATGGCTTAAGATTCTTCCATTACTCAAGTCTTCTTCCATGGTTGCCCGGCCACGGATGCTAAATTGCTGCAATCCAATGGTCTAAATCTCAACTCAAATAAAATAGAGGATCTTTTGGTTGTGAGACCTAGCACCCACAGTTTTAGTTATGATGGCCTTCCAATATGAGAGAGGACCCTGGTGGGAACTAGGTTCCATTTTAGATAAGAATTATAAGACACTGGGTTGTTAGTTTAGAGAGGTGAAAGCCCCACTCGGGCAACAACCACGCTCCATGTCAGAGTGAACAACAGAAAACCACTAAATTAACCTGTGATTACCCCTCCAGTAGCTTACCACACATCAGTCATGCTTAAATTAGAGGCAATGAGTAAAGCATTTATGGTGCACAGAAACACTTATAAAATGAAAGCACCACACAAGAAAAATACCAAACCAATGTAGGGAAATAGAGTACATTTAATAAATAAAATGTTGTGTCTCTGTAGCTCACAGAGGTGGTCAGCTAACTGACCCTTGGAGTCCCTCTGGATAGCCTGAGATCAAGGCAAGCAGGTTCAATCTTTCTTCTCCAGACATCAAGGCAGTCCTTCCAGCAGTAGAAAGGCAGAATCTTCCACAGGTTCAAGAGAGTTCCAATGAGTGAGTCGAAATGCCCTATTTAGATCCCTGGTGGCAGCGTTTATGTGGTGGAATCCCCTGATGTTCCCCAAAACTGGTTCTAGTCATTTCTTTCCCTTCCCCTGGCTCCAATATGTCTAAAGCAGGGTTCTCTAAAGTCGCCCTGGAGAGCCGGATCCATGCCAGATTTCTAAGATAACTTAAGTTTATCTAAATGGGCATATGCTAAAAATCCGGCCCCCAGTACCGACATTGGAGAAATCTGGTCTATGGTGACAGAAGGCAGGGCAGGCCTGGTGTCCGGTTCCTTGGCGTGTGCTGCAGTTAGGGTCCTGAAATATAATCAGGGCAGGTACAGCCTCTCTCAAGCCATCCTGTCAGGGAAACCCTCTCCCCTCACACCTAGCTTTCATATGCTTCTCTATATGCAACCTCAACAGCACAGCCAATCACATTCATATGACCCAGGACACTAGCAGTGCTTTAGGCTTGTGCAAGAAAATGGCAACTTTCTAGTGTATTGTGAACTTTCTAAAAGTGGTATTTTCAAAATAGGAAATAGCCGATACAACGCGGCTGTAGCCACGCAGTTTCTTTACCACACATGCATAACAACGCATGTACTGTTGCTAGAAATAGTCATTACCTGGCATTTTTTTACAACGCTGTTTACGTAGTAATGGCTATGCGAGTAACTGATGTGCTATCATTGGTAAAGGTGCTGGCGCGGTGGCGTCATCGGGGTAAATGAAGAGCCTTCTGCTTCCTCTTGCTGATCTGTGCCATGGTTCGCATAAGAAGAGGAGCCTTGTCTACCGAGGTAAGGGGGTTTGGGCATCGATTCAGGGCTTTAGATGGGGGGGGGGTTATCTAATAAGTACTTGGGGGGCTCTTTTAGGGCTCAGGGCAGGGGTCGGGTATTTCTGAAAAGGGCTCAGGGAGGGAAGGCGTTCAGGGGTCTAGTGTTAGGCCTGAGGGCAGGGGTCAGGTAATTACTAAAAAGGACTCGGGGAGGGCGGATTGTGCTGGGGTTTAGTCTTAGGGCAGGGATTGGGTATTTTTTTTAAAGGGGTGCGGGGGCATGCTGGGATATACCTTTAGGGCTCAGGAAAGGGTTAGGGTATTTTAACAAGGGCTGCGGGCTGGGGGCGGAGTGGGACAATGGGGACCAGTATACGAGTGGGGGCAGAGAAAAACATTATCATGTGAATGTCTTTACCATACATGCCTTTAGAAATAAAATTGTTGTAAACGCATGTGTGCTAAAGTTATATTCATTAAAAAAAAGCGTGGTAAAGGTTACGCGTGGTACAGGTATTCACGTTGTAACGCATGCGTGGTAAAGGGGAGAGGAGTTGGCCTAATGGCTAGGGTGCTCGACCTCGGAACTGGGTTTGAGTCTCGGTAATGATGCTCAACATCCTGTGATTCTGGGCAAATCACTTAATCTCCCCGTGCCTAACAAAGAATGAATGTGTGTCTTAATGTAACGTAACTGGTGCTTTGTAAAGCGCTCTGATACCTGATTGGATTTGGGTCAAGTTCGCGCTATATAAAACTCTGCAAAAAAAAAAAAAGGCATGCGTTGCAAAGGAATGCATTGCACCGTCATATAACCTTTAAAAATCATGGTTTAAAATCTGAATTCATCATTAAAGAGGATTTTAAATTACAATTAATTTCAGTGTAACCTGTGACTTCCTATCTGCTCCCAATCTGAAGTTAGCACCTATTGTACATAATAAGGCAACCCAGTGATAGTCTCTGAGAGAAATAGGCCGTACAACAGTGAAAAACAACTTTAAGAGTTTCTCACTTTCAAGACATGTAAAATGTAAACATACATGTCATAATTTAAAATACCATTCACCCTGCCCATGAGACTTTAGGGCCTACCTTAGGACTGACTTATAAGTATTAACAAGCATTGGTAAATGCACTAGGTATCACCTCTATGAATAATAATAAACAGTTTTTTGTTGTAAGTTGTAGCTTGCTAAGTAGTTGTACAATATAAGTTAGAGAGAGTCTGTTAAAGTGTTACGACTTGTTTATGTACAAAAAGGCATTACATTGTGCTGTTACTAGTGGTATAGTGCGGGTAAGTAATAGAAAATGTTTGAATAATGAATGAATGAAAAAGGGAAATGATAGAATTAATTGATGTTAAAGCAATATTATGTGTTTAAAGAAGTTCTGACAACTTTTAGGCCTGGTGCCACTGTACCTGCTGCACCATTCAAATCATGCCCCTAGTGCATGCAAGATAACTGCCTTTTTAGTAGCAAAATAAAGCAATATTTGGTGTTTAGAGGAGTTATGACAGCATTTGGCCTCGGTGACACTGCACCTGCTGCACCATTTAAACCACAACACCAGTGCCTGTAAGGTAACTGCACTTGTGACTCTCTGTTTAGTAGTAAATATTGCAATATTTGGTATTTAGAGGGGTTCCTAGAGCTTTGGGCCCCGGTGTCACTGTACCTGCTGCACCATTGAAATCATGAGCCTAGTGCCTGCAAAGTAAATGCACTTGTGACTTCTAATTTAGTAGTTAAACATAGCAATATCTGGTGTTTAGAGGAGTTCTGACAAGTTTTGGCCGGGTACCACTGCACCTGCAGCACCATTGAAATGAAGGCCCTAGTGCTTGCTAGATAACTGCGCTTGTGACTGCCTGTTTAGTAGTAAACTTTAGCAATATTCTGCGTTTAGTGGGGTCCCTAGACCTTTTGTCCGTGGTTCCACTGCACCTACTGCACCATTCATATCAAGTCCAGTTAAACAGAAAGATACCTGCAGTTGGGCCTGTCTGTACTGGAGTTAAATAAAGCAATAGTAGGTGTTTAGAGGAGTTCAAAAAGCATTTGGACCTGGTTTTTTCTGTGAATTTCTAAGGATTTTTAAATGCTAATTTCTAACTATAACGTGCCTGAAACCTATGGTTTTTTCAGTTAATTTCAAAGGTTTTTTAAATGTCAATTTCTAACTATAACATAGCAGTCTTATTTTCAGAGAGGTGGAGAAAGGTGAGCGTGGCCTCCAAACACTTTTTAGCAATCCCACTGTGTGGGATTTACTGGAGGTACTGGAGGGGTAGTTAGCCCACAACGTCAACCTTGGGGGCCAACTACCCCTTTTATTACTTTCAGTAAGTCCCATACAGCAAGATTGCTAACTTGTTATATCAGGCCCCGCCCCCTCCCTTTACCTCTCTGCACATGTGCCCCCTGGTGCGTTGTAACTTAGGGGTTAAGTACCCTTGAATCCTGAGGGTCTCTGGGGGCCAACTAGCCCACCAGGTACCTCCATTAAGCATGTTCCGAGGCCACGCCCCTTTTTACACCACGCTACAAACGTGGCTTCTAGCGCACTGCTGCAGTGCGTCAGAAGCTGCGTTTGCAGCGTGGTGTAAAAGGTGTGGTGTATATCTATCTATCTATCTATCTATCTATCTATCTATCTATCTATCTAGATAGATAGATAGATAGATAGATAGATAGATAGATAGATAGATAGATAGATAGATAGATAGATAGATAGATAGATAGATAGATAGATAGATAGATAGATAGATAGATAGATAGATAGAAAGATAGATAGATAGATAGATAGATAGATAGATAGATAGATAGATAGATAGATAGATAGATAGATAGATAGATAGATAGATAGATAGATAGATAGATAGATAGATAGATAGATAGATAGATAGATAGATAGATAGATAGATAGATAGATAGATAGATAGATAGATAGATAGATAGATAGATAGATATATTTCACAAGTTCCTTCCAAAGAAAGGAGATTGGGTCGCACTCATGAAGGATTTAAAATAATCCTTTTTAATTCATTATTTCTTTTCACAGGGTGAAAGCCAAATTGACGCGTTTCGGTCTACACAGAGGGTCCGATTCCGATTTCGCTCGGAAGGGCTCCGAATGCGATCTGGCCGGGAAAAGTACGAGCCATACGCATGTTTACCGACCGACTCGTACAGCTTTACGAGTGTGTGGTAAATATTTCGTTACCGGTACTATTTTTTATGCGGTAAAGTCTATTAAGAATAACTCAGTAAAATGAGAGGCAGAATCCGTGGTATTAGAGGTTTAAAAAGGCTTTATTCCTATACAAAGGAATACAATTTGAATTGTTGGCGTTCTATTCCATCACCACGAAAGTTCAGGAAGGAAGGGCATATATTATTGACAGGTAATCATTTTTATAGAAAAGGCATTACAGTGAAACAGATGCAATAGGCGTATCAACTGATAAGGCAAAATAAAATATGCATGCGTAACTAGAATAGGCGTAACTAGAAAACGTCATTATACATGATGTTACAAGTGGGTGGATCCATAAGAGAATCCGGCAATGTCAGCAGAAATATTTGGCAGAGATGCGTGCGCAGCCGCATGACGTGTGATTGACGTGCAACTAGAGGGAGAAAGGGACTTGACATTTAGCTCTACATGTGGAGACAGAAGTCTGGGGTTATGTCAACCTAATCCCAAATCATATCTAATATCCTATGTTTAAAGAACTGTGTTATCCAAAAAGAGAGGTCTCTTAGGATAGAATCTTATTCTATACTGACTATACTGACTGTTAGTGCGTGTACAAGCGTCTAAGTGTCTACACTAGATGCGAGGGGGTAGGAATATTCCATGGTAACAGGGCTATGAATTACTTGCATGAGGACAGCGAGGCCTGGCCCTTTGCACGGTAGCTGGAGGAATGTTTACCTAAACTACTAGACAGGAATGCATCGGATGAGGGGCGGAGGAGATAATCTTGAAGGTGAAATACAGTTTTTTGGCAGGCGACGGGCTGGATCAGACACCGTTAGCCGCGCAAGGAATAAGACAAAGTTCATGGTCACAGATGCAGGCTCAGACTGGAGCTTTCAGAGGCAGAAGGCAGGAAAAGGCTTGATGACAGAATTCGGGCCTACTCGCCTGAATCTGTAAAATGTGGAAAGTGAACCACATAAAGTCGGTGGCCTTTCATACTTAGAAAAGGAATATCTGACCCATTCATAGTGGATCTGAAAGAGGACATGTTGACGGTGGACGCACATATATTTGCGTCTTCAAAACTGGAGCAGGAGGGAACATACATGTACGTATAGCATGTACATGGAGCCGTTGGGGTCTACGATAGGGGACATAACTGATCACAAAATTCATATTTCCTCATTCCCTCCTTGTCCCCTTCGGACCCTTAGGAGATATCGATCTTCATCAATCCATCGATCTGTTCATATAGCATCATTTGCTCTTCTTTCTTCTTCCGGGATCTCGAACGAAAACTTGGATGTGGGATACACGAGGTGGCACACAGACCACAAATCGCTGGCCCACATTGTAGACATAAGCAGCAACTGAATAGTATGAGAAAGCCAATACCTAGGAAGGAGAGCATTCTCCATCCCCAGGCTGACAACACGCCCCAGAACCAACCGGACCAAGTCCAGGTGCCTGGACTCTGGTGTATCTGGCTTACAATCTTATGAAGGCGGGTTATGGCTTTATATACTGACGGCGAATTTTCTGGTATGAAAATGCAACAACTTGATCCGATGACCCTACAAGCTCCGCCCCTATCGGCCAGGATGACGTCAAGGACAAGACGATTTTGAAGCACAACAATCCGCATAGCAGACTGCTCTTCTGTTAAATTGCCTAAGGCGGAAATAGTTTCGTTCACTACTGCTTCAAGGGTTCTGGTTAATCTACGTATCAGCTTACTATTAGTGACTGTACCTATGTAGGGAAAGAAACCTTTATTGAAATCTGTGTATTTTTCCCATGCTGTTTCAGTGTAATCGACAATTGGGAGATCTCTCTGCTGTCTATTGTGTACTAAATGGGTATTTCTATGATAATCAGGAGGAGCTAGGAAAACAGGTGGTAGGAGGAATGCTATGTAACAGGTACCATCCCAATCTAAAGGTAGGCGTATATATGCGGTCTGGCCACATATAAAGTAGGAATGACGAGAAGCTCTAAATGTAGACTTGCCTTGATCACTGAATTTTATTACAGTGGTGCATTTACTATGGCCCATGTGTATGGAGCCATTCTTTCTTATACATAGTTCCCCTTTTACTGGGAATACGGACATGGCGGGCAAGATTGGTGTAGCTTCAGATTCAACGTTCAGGATCATGAGGTTAAGCGTAAAATTACCTAATCCATATACTTCATTTTCTAGATCAGTTCCTGTTCTTTTGGGAAGTCCCTCCTTGTTAGGGTAGCAGACTTTAAGCAAAAGTAAGTTCAGGTTTCCCCATACCCAGTTGTCTTGATAAACTGCGGAATTCGAATCTAGGGAATTAATCAAACTAAACCATGCTCCACAGGAGCCATTGTGTGTGAACGGATAGGGAAAGAGGGGCAAAACTCCCTTATAGTTCTGATAGGGAGGGAGTCGGCCACATATCCAACAATTTGTGGCATTGCTGGTTTGATGAGAATGATGTAGCATACTAATGAATGTGTTATTGCGCAGCGCAAATCTATAAGACAATTCATGTGGAGGTAATTCACTAAAAGAATGTTCTGCAGTTATATTATAAGCACGCTTAGGAATAGGGTAATACATGTGCAATAGGATGCTGACAATGATGATCAGAAGACTTAGAAAAAACAAAATTAATAATGTTACTGTACAATGACTACGAAATGATTTACAATACGCATGCTTTTTGAGCAGCATCTGATTATTTCTTTCTCTATTTCGGTCCAGAGGATACATGTCAGAGACAAATTCAACCGATTCACCTTGGAGAGGACTTAAACAATCAAATTGTCTGACTTACTGGACCTCAATTTTAGTTTATACAGTTCTGGTTTCGTTAATTCAACCAAAGGGAGCTTTGAGTCTGTTTGTGAGGGAATACAGGGTTGAGTCTCTACGCTGGATGGTAGTCCATAAAATTTCTTGATATGACTCGAGTGCAACCACCCTTTCCTTCCCTCGATTTTCACAGCTGTCCTTGTGGTAAGTAGAACCAACTTCGGTGACTTCCACCTCGGATCCAGTTGGGTCTTTCGATCGAAATTCCTGACCAAAACCAGGTCACCAGGAACCACGTCATGGGGCTTCACCTCAGTATTGTCGGGAAAAGCGGCGGATACCTGTGAACGACAAGATTGTAGTGCAGACATCAAGGAAGCCAGGTAATCTGTCAGCATATTACAGTCAACGTCAGTTATTTTACGCGGTATAGGCGTCCCCCACATATTTGGTGGTCTACCGAAGATCACCTCATACGGGGATAGCCCTGTTCGAGAATGTGCTACCATTCTCATGTAAAAGAGCGTAACTGGTAAGGCTACTATCCAATCGACTCCTTTCTCTCTACATATTTTGGACAATCTAATTTTCAGAGTTTGATTATGGCGTTCCACGAGACCTGCCGCCTCGGGATGTCGGACACAGTGGAATTTCCATTGGTATCCTAATAGAAGGGAAACGTGTTTCATTAGTTCGGATGAGAACGGCTGGCCGTTATCTGAGTAGACAACACGTGGTAAACCGTACCGTGGGAAGAATTCTCGAACTAACTGTTTGGCAGTAGTCGGGGCAGTGTAATCTGAAACCGGGTATGCTTCTGTCCAACGGGAAAGAGCACAGACAACTACGAGAACATATTTGAATCCTCGACATCGTTCCATCTGGATATAATCCATCTGGAGGACTTCAAAAGCATGATCGGGAGTTTGAAATCCACCCTGTTCTACGGGGGTGCTTTTACCTGGATTAAACTGACAACATATCATACAGGTACGAACTTTTTGTTTCGCTGCGGCTCGCAAGTGTTTGTTGAACCAAATGTGTTGAATGCTGTCTAGCATAGCTTTTTCTCCTAGGTGCGCTGGACTATGTATTGTGTTAATGATGACTTGGACCATTGAGTCGGGAAGAAACCATATAGATTTTTCCTTCGTCATCCATCCTTGATCTGTTTGGATCCCTCCTAATTCAGTCCATTTCTTTATTTCTTCTGGTGTAGCATGTGTCTGTATGTCAATTACATCAAGGGCGGGATCCTTAACTGTCATGCAATATGTTGGTGTCAGGACTATTGTCTTTGTCATGTCAGTTGTGAGAGTCTGATTCTGAGCAGTCTGTTTAGCTGTTCTGTCAGCTAGGTCATTACCCTGAGAAATGATATCGGTAACCTTTGTGTGGGCTTTGCATTTCATAATCGATATTGCAGTAGGTAGATGAATCGCGTCTAATAGGGCTTGAATGAGGGGTCCGTGTTGGATGTGGGCACCGTGAGAAGTTAAATAACCTCTCTCTCACCACAGTACGCCGAAGTCATGGACGACTCCGAATGCATAACGTGAATCTGTGTATATGTTGACTTTTTTATTTGTGGCTTGAATACAGGCTTGTGTCAGAGCGATGAGCTCTGCTGCTTGAGCTGACAAAGTGTTAATACAATTTGTTTCAATGACTTCAGTGTCTGTTGTGACTGCGTAAGCGGCCACTAACTCTCCTGTACTTGTTCTCATACATGACCCATCTACATATAATGTCAAGTCTGGATCTGTCAAAGGGATATCTGTCAAGTCTTGTCTGGGTTTCGTCGTGATAGTAATGACTTCGACACAATCATGTGCCAATGGGTCTGTTCCGCCTACTGGTAACAGTGTGGCAGGATTTAACGTATTACAACGTCTGATTTCTATGTGTGGCTGAAACAATGTTAATTCATAACCGGTGAGTCTTGCTATAGTCAAGTGTTGTGTTTGTGTGCGGTTCAAGAGAACCTCTACTGCGTGTGGTACTTGTACTGTCAATTGATGTCCTAACACTATGGCATCGCTTTGTCTGATTGCTAAAGCTGTTGCTGCCACTGATTTCAGGCACGCTGGAAGTGCCTGAGCTACTGGATCTAATGTACTAGAGAAATAAGCACATGGTTTGTGTAATCCTGCTTGTTCCTGAGTGAGTACTGACAAAGCAGTACCTTCGCGTTCTGTAACAAAGAGTGTAAACTGTTTACTGTAACATGGTGTTGCTAGGACAGGTGCTTGACATAAAGCTTTCTTTAAGCTTTCAAAGGCATGTGTATGTTCTGGAGTCCAAGGGAGGACAGTCGATGTGGCTGCCTCCTGTGTTGTCAACTGGATGAGTGGTTTTGCTAGAAATGCATATTGAGGGATCCACTGCCTACAGTATGAAGTGAGGCCTATAAAAGCCCGCACCTCCTTTTGTGTCTTGGGTGGTGGCATGTTAGCAATTAACTGGATGCGATCGGGTGTAAGCTGCCTTCCCTCCTTGGACAGCGAGTGCCCAAGGTAAACAACTCGCTGGACACAGAATTGCAGCTTGGAAGGGGACACCTTGTGCCCCTTGTCGGCCAGAAATTTTAAAACCGTCAGTGACGCTTTTTCACATTCAGGTTCGCTTCGGGCGGTGATCAGCAGATCATCGACATATTGAAGCAAGGCAGTGTTAACTGGCATGTGGATACTGTCAAGTTCTCGTTTCAATGCTTGGCTATAGATGCTGGGGCTTTCTGTAAATCCTTGAGGTGCGCGTGTGAATTTAAAACTTCGTCCATTTAAACTAAAACCGAATAAATATTGACTTTCTGGATCAATTGGGACACTAAAGAAAGCATTCTTGAGATCAATTACAGTGAAAAATGTTGCTTCTGAGTCAATGGCTGTCAATAATGAAGAGATGTCTGGGACCACGGGGTATTGTGGTACAATGCATTTATTTAATTCGCGCAGATCAATAACTAATCGGTATACTGGCGGAGCTCTTGGATCCGTTCTTTTAAGAATCGGAATTATCGGGGAATTACATACATTGGAGTCAGTTTCGACAACCACTCCTTGTGCAATGAGCTCGTCAATGATTTGCAGTAAAGCCACTACAGCATCTGGTGGTAACTTGTATTGTCGCATTCGTGGTAGTACCACTCCTGTCTTTAGTGTGACTCGATATGGTGTAATGTTCATGCAACCAACATCAGTGGGGCCTTGTGCCCATAAATGTGTAGGTAAATTCTGCAGTCGGTGATCCATGTCTCTGGATAAGTAGTGACCTTTAAAGTCACGTAAAAATAGTCGTACTCCTTCCGGAGAACAACATATTATGGCTCCTAGAGCTTTCAATGTTTTGATACCTAACAAGTTTTCTGGACATGATTTAGTAAGCAATAAATCTGTAGTACGTGTTAATGGACCGACTGTAAGTGGAAGAGGTTGTGTTACGTCATTAATTATAGGTTTTCCTGAGAATCCAAGGGAAATATTTTGTGAGCCTGAGAGGGGTGCCCCTGGAACTTCACTGCGTCTAATAGTTGTTCTGCTTGCCCCTGTATCAAGTAAAAACTTTCTGTCTTCCCCTAATAGTTCACTATGTACATAAGGTCCCTCTTGGTCTACAGGAACCTCTATAAGGGGTAAGCCAACTTCCCTCTCTAGGCTATCTCATGAGTATCGCTGATAATCGGGATAATCTGTTTGTGCATACTGATACATTTGTTGTGTTGTTGCTTGAGTTGCAGCGACAGGCTGCGCTTGTGGTGGTGCTACGATCTGTTGTGGAGCTGCCTGTTGCGGAGCTAATTGTTGCGGAGCTAACCTAGGTTGTGCATTCTGAGGGATTTGTTGTTGATTCTGATCCTGTCTAGGTGGACGTGGTCTCTCATGCGTTCTACCTGTGGCAATATTATGTTTCAAGACTGGACAATCGTGTATATAATGACCTGGTTGTTTACAATAGTTGCATGTCCCTTTCGCAGGACTGGTGGAATCACCCTTTTGGTGACTATCGGCTGGAACCGACTGTGCAACAAGCATTTTCATTTTTGTATCTTTCATACGTCTTTGTTCGTGTTCTTGTTCTTCTCTAATTCTATTGTGGTGATATTGTAACATCTGTAGCATCTGTGATGGGGTATTACCTTGCCAGGTACTTTCGAATTTCAATACTCTATTCTTGACTTGTAGCAGAGAATTTTCAACTAATTTTGTCACAAACAGATGTGGATATGACTCACTACTGGCTTTTATGCCACTATTTATACTAAAACATTTTTCAAATCGGGAATAGAAATCACTAGTGTCTTCATCTGGTTTTTGTTTACAGGCTGAGATTGCACCCCAGTCTTCCTTTTTAGTAGTTAATAAACGTGGCAGTACCTGTATTAGTAATCCTGCTAGTGCTGTAGTCTTTTCCCCAAGCCCTGCTCCTGCAGCTCGGGCCTTTTCTTCGTTTTCTAATGCTGTCCAATCTATCTTTTGGTCTCCCACCTCCCATTCCTTTTCTTTGAGTTTCTCATAAACACCGGCAGGTAATAGGACTTTCAATATTTTCATAATGTCGGGGTAGGTATACTCTCCCATGAGTAACATGTCTTTTATCTCACGGTGGAAACCTGCTGGGTCCTTGTCATGACTAGGTACTACTTTCTTCATTTCTAATAATTCTAGTTTAGTTATAGGCGTGTACACAAACACGCGTGTAAAATTATCACCGGCACCTCTGATTGGGTGCACTTCGCGTAACGGATTCTGTCTATCTATGTGATACATCTTTCTTCCCATAATGGGAACTGGAACGTGTTCTGGGCATACAAAATTTAAATATTGATTTCGGGATTCTAGAATTTCCTTAATCAAATCAGTACCTGATCCTCTCCATATATTCGTGAGTAGTTCTGTTAATATGTCAGGTAAGGGTCCTGGATCGGAGTGTTGGTTTTTATATAAATTAAGGAGGTGTTGAATCATGTATATACTAGCTAAACGCTGTTCATATGGGTCTAGATTCAGAAACGTGTGTGTAAGTACATCGTCATTGTATTCGCCGGGACTGTCAGCCCATTGTACTGCTGACCTGGCTAATTCTTGTTCGTCCATGGAATCAAGCACGTGGTACCCCCTTCGATCTCGGAGTAATTTATCAGCGGCTTGGAATAAGTGTTCAGGGGATTTTGTATTTAGCATAGGGTTTGGGAGATGTCTATTACATTCTGGACGTATTGGACGTATTGGGTCGTTAAAACCTCTGGTATTATTATGGGATCTTCCTCTACCTACATAAGCTATTGTATCTAATTGGTCTGATTCTTGCTCCCCCTCCTCTCTGTTTAGGTCAGTGGCGTCTATCTCTAATCTTTCTTCGTGCATTCGTTCTATTTCTTTACGGATCTTTCGGTACATAGCTACTATACATAACTGTTTATCATGTCTTCCGTCTGATATATTCTGGCCCCAAGTGACAAGTTTTTGCATTTCTTCCGGATTTACCCCAGGCCGGTCTTGATTTCTGATTACACAGTTTATAAGGAAACGTAACAGTTGTCCCTGTACCTCCGCTTTCTGGTACTCCATGGCTCTGCTAATACTTTCAGGACCTCGTCCTGACTGGACAAAGTGATATATATTTTCTAAATGTGTAGCCATTCCTGGTAACTTCGTTAAATATATTGCAGCTCGTCGAATACGTAATGATGACAGCAGCATTTCGTCCCGTTTACCGGGCACAGGATCATATCTACAATCTACTAGAAGTTCCTTGAGCATGTCGGGGGTTGCTAATTTGGGCGTACGTTGGTGTGCTAATTCTCTAAGGGAAAATTTATTTCCTCTGGGTGGCGTAGAAAAAATGTCTGTTGTACCTCCTGTAGCACCATCTGGGGTGCTGGACGTGAAAGGATTTGTTGAAGGTGAGACAGCAACCGTCGTTGCGGGAAAAGCGGTAGAAACAGATGTGCTTGTCGGAATGTGTGTCGAAGCTTGTTGTTGTGGAGGTACAGACGGAGAATCTTGGCGATGAGCATCATCGGCAAGCGGTCTATGTGGTGCGGTATTTGCATACTCGGGAGCTGCGTCATCTAAATAAGAGGAAAGGAAAACATCTTCTGCGGTTCTAGGATGCCCCTTGGGATGTGCTTTTATCGGAAATAATGGAGGTGGCAAGTCTTTTGGTATTTCCGGAGTAGCCTTAGGTAACCCTTCAGCCAGAAGTGGATACATACCATTCATAAGGGCGTTTCTTTGTCTGTCTACTTGTTCTGATTTTACTCGGGTACCTTCCTCAAGTAATAGATTTTCTCGGGTTTTATTTGAATTCTCTCTACCTTTCTCTTCCTGTCTGAGTGCTTTTTCCGTGCGTCTATATGATTCTTTACGCCATAATTCAATGGCATCTTTCTGTGACCGTCTGGCTTTCTTTTTCCATAATTCTTCTTCTACTCTCATGATGCAATCTGCATCCCAGGTCCCCGCTGCGGGCCATCTCTGACTCTCTGGTAATTCTTTGGTGTAGTCTACCCATAAATCAAGAAATAATACGGCATCTAGGCCATGCTTATGATACATAAAATACCCTGGAGTGTCCCTCGGTGGGATGGGAACAGCTTCTTCGAGTACACCTTTTCTAGTTTTGATCTGTCTTAGTTTCGAAAAGAGCGGCATTTTTAAACCTTATTACTAGAACACACTTTATACAAGAAAACACAATAATGAACAGTCATTCACACCACAGTATATAGAACGTATTTTAAAAACATTTAACACTTAACAGTTTTACGAACAATGATAACTAATAGAAAACTAGTTACTGACATTATACTGACACTAGATAATACTTATTTATATTTATTTATATGCAAAACATACTATATATACTGCTAAACAGTACAGATACACTGCTAAAACAGTGCAGACCGGATTTTTGTACCCACACCCGTCTTGACCGGCACAGACTATGTGCACGTTAAATGCCTCCCCGGTAATGGTACTCACCGGGTAGCTCGGAACGGAAGGCCTCGGAACGGAACTGAAACTGGACTGGACCGGACTGGACTCGGAACTTCGGAACCTGGCGGGTCTCTGTATACCTCGGATCTTGCTCTCTCAGCTAGGCTCTGGTCGGGATACTTCGCACTTCTCACCGCCTCGTCTGGGTGTTGATCGCAGCCTCAGTCGTCCCCGCTTGGCCGGAGGGAGATACAGGAAATCCTGAAGATACGCGTTTTTGTCCGTTCAGCTGTGGCAGGAGACCGGGCCTGCAACGCACCGCCGGCGCGTGAGATGAGAAAGTGTCCCTGTTCGGGCGCCAATTTATGTGGTAAATATTTCGTTACCGGTACTATTTTTTATGCGGTAAAGTCTATTAAGAATAACTCAGTAAAATGAGAGGCAGAATCCGTGGTATTAGAGGTTTAAAAAGGCTTTATTCCTATACAAAGGAATACAATTCGAATTGTTGGCGTTCTATTCCATCACCACGAAAGTTCAGGAAGGAAGGGCATATATTATTGACAGGTAATCATTTTTATAGAAAAGGCATTACAGTGAAACAGATGCAATAGGCGTATCAACTGATAAGGCAAAATAAAATATGCATGCGTAACTAGAATAGGCGTAACTAGAAAACGTCATTATACATGATGTTACAAGTGGGTGGATCCATAAGAGAATCCGGCAATGTCAGCAGAAATATTTGGCAGAGATGCGTGCGCAGCCGCATGACGTGTGATTGACGTGCAACTAGAGGGAGAAAGGGACTTGACATTTAGCTCTACATGTGGAGACAGAAGTCTGGGGTTATGTCAACCTAATCCCAAATCATATCTAATATCCCATGTTTAAAGAACTGTGTTATCCAAAAAGAGAGGTCTCTTAGGATAGAATCTTATTCTATACTGACTATACTGACTGTTAGTGCGTGTACAAGCGTCTAAGTGTCTACACTAGATGCGAGGGGGTAGGAATATTCCATGGTAACAGGGCTATGAATTACTTGCATGAGGACAGCGAGGCCTGGCCCTTTGCACGGTAGCTGGAGGAATGTTTACCTAAACTACTAGACAGGAATGCATCGGATGAGGGGCGGAGGAGATAATCTTGAAGGTGAAATACAGTTTTTTGGCAGGCGACGGGCTGGATCAGACACCGTTAGCCGCGCAAGGAATAAGACAAAGTTCATGGTCACAGATGCAGGCTCAGACTGGAGCTTTCAGAGGCAGAAGGCAGGAAAAGGCTTGATGACAGAATTCGGGCCTACTCGCCTGAATCTGTAAAATGTGGAAAGTGAACCACATAAAGTCGGTGGCCTTTCATACTTAGAAAAGGAATATCTGACCCATTCATAGTGGATCTGAAAGAGGACATGTTGACGGTGGACGCACATATATTTGCGTCTTCAAAACTGGAGCAGGAGGGAACATACATGTACGTATAGCATGTACATGGAGCCGTTGGGGTCTACGATAGGGGACATAACTGATCACAAAATTCATATTTCCTCAAGTGAGTAAGTACGATGCGAGAAACGCAAAATCGCCAACCGACTCGTTTCCCGGTCCGACCCGCTCTGTACGTCTCGTCCGTAAGCAAACAGTGGCATGCAATGGAGGCGATTTCCGACCGAGCCAGTACGATGCACAATTCGGACAACCGGATCGAGTCAGACCCTCTAACACGTAAACGCACCGGGAGGCAGACTTAGGGGGTCCGAGTCGAACCCCCTTCACCTGTAGCCTTACGAATTGGTCACAGGGGGAGACCCAAGGGTCCCCCTGACACATGCATGTACGGTGCGGATGGCACGAACGCGTACACACTACAGGGGGCGCCCTTGTTCGCAACATACCCATTCAGTCAATGGCAGCCCATGTATGCGTCGTACGACCGGCTCCCATTGACTTCAATGGGAGTCCGAATGAGCTGAGTCGGTCAGCATACGGCTGCATCGTACTCGTTCGGTCGGACTCCCGGGGCACGGCTCGGTTGAAAAACCCTCCGGATCCGACTCGAACGGAGGGCTTTCCCACCGAGATCGGAATCGGCCCCAGAGACTATGGTCACGATAATATATATTGAGGCCTGGCCCCAGGGGATGGGGTCAGCGGGCCGAATTGGCCTGGGGAGGGGGGCCTCAATCAAAAAAGAAATATATGTAAAGGCCTGGCCCTGGGGGATAGGTTCCTAGGGGCTTTACACAACTAAGTAATAAAAAGCAAGTGTTAAAAGCTGTCTGCCTTTTCCGTGAGAAGAGATCCTATTTTGACAGTGAATGGGGCTTAAACTGTGTGAACAGCTTCAGTAGAAGTATAGTAAATGTGTGAAGCCAGGGGAAGTTAATAAACAAAAAATTCCACACAAAAGGTAATGAACACAGTAATTCAGCTATGGAAACTGATAAGAGCTGTAGGAGAGTAGGATCTGCTACACATGTATACCCCCACTTTTTGCTGGTGTTTCACTGTTTTTCGACTTTAGTCTGGCTGGGACCCGGCTATTCAGGGCCCCAGCCTAGCTGCTTCGTCTCTAAATTGATTGCATGTACTTTAGGCACACCACAGATTGGATCCTGAGGTACCCTTGTGAGTCCCTAGTATATGGTACACTATGTACCCAGGGCATAGGTACTATGGTGCTTCCGTGGGTGCTAGCCCTAAAACCACTAGGATAGCTTTCAATAAAGGTTGTCTTTAACCTATAACCCATAAGGGGTTGTTTGGACTGGTACAGGGTGCCAACTATAACTAGTTGACAGCATATACCAGGCCAACTTCTCACAAGAGCCCCGTTTTAAGATATATTAAACACAAGAGATTTCAGCAGAACATCACAAGCGCTGTGCAGGCGAATCCTAAACAGGAAGGTTTATACCTGGAAGGGATATTTTACCATGTCAATATGCCAGTTCAAAACTGCACCACAGTCTGTAGTGGCAGGTTTGAAACATGTTTTAAGGAGCTACATTTAGTGGGTGGCACTATGACTGCTGCTGCACAATAGTAGCTTTTAATTTGCTTTCCCTGGTTACAGGTGGTACAATTAACAAGGGACTTACAAGTAAATTAAATGTGCCAATGAGATGCAAGTCAATTTTACCATGTTTAAGGAGAGAGTGCAAGCACTTTAGCACTGGCTAGCAGAGGTAAAGCGCACAGAGTCCTAAAAGCCAATGAAAACTGCTTCAGCAAGCAAAGGCAAACATCTGGGGTGACCCTGCAGAGATGGCCAGGTCCAACAAGGATCTTTCTTTTAAAACCCAACTTGTTTCAAAGCCTTACACACATTTTTTCAGTTACTTCCAGATCATATTTCCTAACTGTGAACAACCTACACTGGCAGGATCACATACGGGCTAGTGGGGCATGACAACTGTAGTAAACCAGTAGTTTTCCTAACCCACCAAACTTGAGGATCGTCTGCCGCATTATAAGATGAGGAAAACACAACTGTTTCTCAAGTAACGTCCAGCTCGCTCCCCTATGGGAAACCTTCACTGGAAGCCCCTTTACTGGATGATCATCCACTTCATGACATTCACAAGCCTATCCTGTTTAGGCCATGCCTTCTCATACTTTATTATTGTGTCCACAATGGACTTGACAGACACAGTGGTGGTGAACAGTAAAATAAAACAATGGTCTCCAAGCTCAGAAAGAAAGCTGCCCGTTTTTCAGGACCACTGATTTCTAGGTCTTATTAGCCTCGTAATGTTAAAAAACTCAATTTAAAAATCTATACTGTTGACCTGACACCATTAGGGTGGTTTTCCTCCAACCTTTTGCCTACCTCCCTCCCTCCTTTTTCTGTACTTGTTTTTGCTGGCTTTAGGACTCTGCACACTTTACCACAGCTAATCAGTGCTAAAGTTAATGTGCTCTCTCTCCTAGACATGGTAACATTGGCTCATACCCAATTTGCATATTTAATTTGCTTACAAGTCCCTAGTAAAGTGCACTACATGTGCCCAGGGCCTATAAATTAAATGCTACTATTGGGCCTGCAGCACTGATTGTGCCACCAACATATGTAGTTCCTTAACCATGTCTCAGGCCTGTCACTGCAGTGCCCATGTGAGTGCAGGTTGCTGCCACTTTGACTTACATTGAAAACGAATTGCCAAACCTTAAACTTCCCTTGTATTACAAATAAGTCACTCCTAATAAAGGCTGTTGGTAACCTCAAAGAGCAGGACGCTATGTGAGGAAAAGGCAGGACATGTACATGTCCTGGTAGTGACAATTAGCTACATTTGTCCCGAGTAGCTACACATCTACCACTTGATGAATGAACAGCGCCTGCACTGGATCACACTCCCAGAGAACAAATCACGTCAGCAGAACCTTTGTCTCTAGTGCTGCAAAGCTGACATGAAACCCATTGCTGAAGCCATGACTCAGCAATGAAAAACAGCTACATTTAATCTTGTTGACTTGGTTATAGTGGTGCTTTACCATTGCCTAAACACAAAAATAGGGTTCAACGTTGTGGTGGTGTCAGTTATGGACTTCTTCACTCAAAGAAAGTGTGCTCTGCCTGGACTCTGCAGTAGAAGGAGTCGGGCTTCATCTCATTATTTAATCCATCTTTAATTGGGATGTACGAAAGAAGCAGCCGGCAGAGAGAGTAGATGCCACTCTTTCATCAGCTGTCAGGGTAGCCAGACCATTAATGTCTATTTATTAAACAGAAATTATCACTGTGTGCACACAAACGTTGGCTGCTGTGCATGCCTCTGCAATTTGCAGCTGGTTGTCAACATTCATGATCATGTTTTTATTCATGTGTATTGTGAAACTCTTTTTCATGTTCTTAAGTGTGGCCAGTACTGCTTCTCAAAATATTTTCCAACTTTCTCAGCTTTCAGAGTGCATGAGCTCAGACTTGCAGCGAATGAATGCATCTTGGCCCAGTGCCAGCCCCCTTATCAGCATCCCAGCCCTCCCATCCCATTGATCACACACAGAAGAGCTTCCACCATGGTCTAGCATCAGCCTCTAACTGCTTACTTTCCCTCCACCAATGATGTTATCCCATCACCTGTTTTTTAATCATGCGGGTATATTTCATGGGAAATCAGCAAGACCAGAATAGAAAAGCTTTCAGAAGAAAGAGAGGAGTGTAAAATTCTTACTGCTTGGGAAACACGCTTCTTCTTCATCATTTGGGAAATCACTAGACTACATGTGCTTTTTAAATGAGGAGCAGAAGGACTGACCTTTAATGGTCGAGCTTACTATATAAAAAATTGCAAAACAGAAAAGGGGGGAGGGGGCTCCAGTGTTTCACGCCGTGAGCAAATGTCCTGTACCTTTGCATGCACACAAAATGAATGGCCTGCTCAGCACACTTAAAAAGAGGAAAATGCATCTAAAGATTGTTTTTGTGCTGTAAGGTGTCTCTGCTTGCACATCACTGATGACATCATCCAGTGACTGTGTGTTTCTTTAACGTTTAAATATGTATTATATATATCCCAAGGTGAATTGAAGAATGAGTGGGTGTATAAGTGTCTGGATGGAGTATTTAGTAGGATATTGACTGACTAAGTGAGTGATTACATGTGTCTTACTGAATGCATGGGTTAGTGACTAAACTGTGTGAATGTCTGTATCAGTCTGTCTGTTGTTGTATAAGCTGCTGCAAGGGTTGGTCAGTAGCTACATGAGTGTCTATCTGGGTTATCGGTTGGTTGCCTGAGTATTTGTATGGGTGCCTGAGTGTGTATGTGGGTGGGTGGGAGGTGTGTGACTCTGTGCATAGATGTTTGAGTGGTTGATTCATTGGGTGTATGGGTTCAAGAATGCATGTGGAAACAGCTGTATGGGTGGGTGAGTGTGGGTATGGGTGTGTTGGTGAGTAAATGGATGTCTCAGTGGTACATGTCCAAGTAACTACATATGTAAAAGGCAGTGTATGTGAGAGTTGGAGTGTATAAATGACTATTTGTGAGAGTCGGTGATTGTGAGAGTGGCTGTATGGATGAGTGTGCACTTGTATAAGTGATTGTATAAGAGAGCAGGTTTGCATTTGTTTCAGTTTGCATAAGTGATGGGGTGTGTGTATAACTGTATAGGTGAGTAAATGGAAGTGTGATTGATTCTTTGCATGACTGACTAGGTGTGCGAGTAACTCTGGATGAGTGGTGGTGTGAGTGTCTGTATAGGTGTATGAGTGCATATGATAGTGTTGTATTGATGAGTGACTGCATGTATTAGTGATTGTATGGGTGAATGAGTGGATGTGTGTGTAGACCTAGGAATCAGTGAGTGCGTATGTAGTAACTGGCATTGGTGTGTTGATGGTTTCGAAAATGGTAGTCTGTGTTTTACAGTGGGTGTATCAAAGATTATATTAGGGTGTGAGAAGGTGCATCAGATTTTCACATGGATGATGTCATCAGTGATGTCATTTGAGATGTCATCAGTGATGTCACTGACCATGTCATGAATGTTGTAATATATGACGTCATCAGCAGTGCATTGTGGGGGCGCGAGTTATAGTTAGCTGGACTAACTGTAACGGCAGAATTTCTATGGTTTTGTATGAGTTAAATGTCCAACTAACTATAACGTCCTATGGTTTTTTCAGTAAATTTCCAAGGATTTTTAAATGCTAATTTCTAACTATAACGTGCCTGAAACCTATGTTTTTTTCAGTGAATTTCAATGTTTTTTTAAATGCTAATTTCTAACTACAAGTCCCTGAAACCTATGGTTTTTTCAGTGAATTTCAAAGGTTTTTTAAATGTCAATTTCTAACTATTACATAGCAGTCTTATTTTCAGAGAGGTGGAGAAAGGTGAGCGTGGCCTCCAAGCGCTTTTTAGCAATCCCACTGTGTGGGATTTACTGGAGGTAATAGGAGGGGTAGTTAGCCCCCAACGTCATCAACCTTGGGGGCCAACTACCCCTTTTATTACTTCCAGTAAGTCCCACACAGCAAGATTGCTAACTTGTTATATCAGGCCCTGCCCCCTCCCTTTACCTCTCTGCACACGTGCCCCCTGGTGTGTTGTAAGTTAGGGGTTAAGTACCCTTGAATCCTGAGGGTCTCTGGGGGCCAAGTAGCCCGCCAGGTACCTCCATTAAGCGTGTTCCGAGGCTACGCCCCTTTTTACACCACGCTGCAAACGTGGCTTCTGGCGCAGCTGTGTTTGCAGCGTGGTGTAAAAGGCGTGGTGCATATCTATCTATCTATCTATCTATCTATCTATCTATCTATCTATCTATCTATCTATCTATCTATCTATCTATCTATCTATCTATCTATCTATCTATCTATCTATCTATCTATCTATCTAGATAGATAATTGTTAGATAGATAGATAGATAGATAGATAGATAGATAGATAGATAGATAGATAGATAGATAGATAGATAGATAGATAGATAGATAGATAGATAGATAGATAGATAGATAGATAGATAGATAGATAGATAGATAGATAGATAGATAGATAGATAGATAGATAGATAGATAGATAGATAGATAGATAGATAGATAGATAGATAGATAGATAGATAGATAGATTTCACAAGTTCCTTCCAAAGAAAGGAGATTGGGTCGCACTCATGAAGGATTTAAAATAATCCTTTTTATTTCCTTATTTCTTTTCACAGGGTGAAAGCCAAATTGACGCGTTTCGGTCTACACAGAGGGGCTGATTCCGATTTCGCTCGGAAGGGCTCCGAATGCGATCTGGCCGGGAAAAGTACTAGCCATACGCATGTTTACCAACCGACTCGTACAGCTTTACGACTGAGTAAGTACGATGCGAGAAATGCAAAATCGCCGACCGACTCGTTTCCCGGTCCGACCCGCTCCGTACGTCTCGTCCGTAAGCTCCTGGTTGGGGGGGGATAGTTTTCAGAGTGGTGGAGAAAAGGAGCATAGCTTACTATTACATCTCAGCTATCCTGTTGTATGGGACTCACTGGAGCGAATAGGAGGGGTAGTTGACCCCAGGACAGAGTAGCTCATCCCCCAAGATTCAAATCAGGCCCTCTATTCCTAAAGTCAACAGTGTTCCAGAGCTACAACACTAATTAGCAGGAAGTTCCCTCTGGGGCCGACTGGCCCAAAATCACTCTTACTTGCAGCCTGTGGCCAAAAGTCAATGATATGGTTGTCTTAAATTGTCAGGATAGTGACCATAATGCACTGATCCTGAGGCTGTCCGGTATTCCAACCCAGCACTCTCAGACTAACTTAGTGACAGCCCCTGTTGTCACCACTAATAATAATTAGAGAATTAAATGGCCCCAAGTAGTTGCTGATGAGAAGTTGATCCGTAGCATTTATGCAGAGATGGCCCAAACTCTATCTGTATTGGGAAATCTTAACCCAAATTATGTAAGCATTATGCTTAGCTTCCACCATTTATCAAATAGATTAAAGCCCTATTTCAGTAGACAGTGCAAAATATATATGAATAACCAAAATGCTGCTCTATGGTACACTGAGGAATGCAGGCAAGCCAGAATAGAGCTAACTGAGGCCATAAAGAAGGGAATTAGGAGCGACATAATAAAAAGAAGAAGAGACTACAAGAAGACACAGGATGAAGCAAAAAGGAATTGGCAGGTAGAGAACTGGTGCACCAGGGGCATGGCCAAGATGGCGGAGAGAGTGGTCGCACTGTTCTGAGCTCCGTTCCGGCCCGCCGAAAAAATCCTGCCATCACCTTCCCCTGGCTGAGTGAGCCCGATGAAATAGGCAGCAGAAGTCTCCCTGCACTAGCTCCTGCACACGCCGGCTTTAACGGATGATCAACAAGGCTGTATGGGCCTCAAATCCTAGAGGTGAGCTGCTGGGCCTACGGGGCCTGAGACCTAGCTAGGAGATGCATCGGCCTGGCGGAGACTGTTGATCACTCGGCCCGCACATGCACCCAGGCCATTGACGGTACCCGGGGGAATGAGACGGCCCTCGCTCCTGCTTGAAACCTACAAAAGGGCCGAGCAGATCCGCCCGTGATCCGCTGTCGTGGTACACGGTACCAGAGGCGACACTGCTATGGAACACCGCGCATCCACAGGTATGTTGAATTATACGGCTCTCGGCCATGACGAATCATTACAGAGCGGGGGAGCCACCCCGGGTTGCTGTGAGACTGGAGATGCCTGGCATTTAGATTGGAGCCGTAACGGCACAGCGAGGAGTGCTGATCACTTGGCCCGCCCATGCACACAGGCCATTGATGGTGCCCGGGGGACTGAGAAGGCCCTCGCTCCTGTTTAAAATCTACAAAAGGCACGAATTGATCTGCCCATGATCCCGCTGTTGCGGTGCACGGTACCAGAGGCGACACCACTACAGAGCACCATGCATCCATGGGTACGTTGTATTATACGACCCGTGACGAATTGTTACAGAGTGAGGGAGCCCCCCAGGGTGCTGTGAGACTGGAGATGCCTGGCATTTAAATTGGAGCCGCAACGGCTCAGCAAAGAGTGCTGATGGCTTGGCCCGCCCATGCACGCAGACCATTGTTGGCTCCAGAGAGACTGCGTCGGCCCCAGCCCCTATTGGGGATCCGCTGAAGGCTCGGGCTGAACCGTCCACGATCCGGCTACTACAGTACGTGCCATTAACAGTGGAATCGCTGCAGAAGGCCGCCCATCTCTGAGAGCTTTGACTTGCGCAATCCGTGGCCGCAACAAATTACCCTGGGGCAGGTGTGCCCCCTGGAGGGCTGCGGTATTGGAGAGACAATGAGTACTTCCCCTGTCATGTAGGTGGGGGCAAAGAAAAGAGGCCAGTATTGATGCCTGTGGCATCCCCCCTTAAGTGCTGAGCAGAGCGACATGGGCATAGACATCTGACAACCAGCAGCAGCGTCTCTGCATTTACTCACATACATTTCTTTTGGGGGCAGCAGCAGTACCAATGCAGCACAGGACGGGACATGCCTGGGGCCGCCTGTGGTGAGGACGGAGGACCTGTTGGAACCTCGGCTGTCTCTTGGGACCTCGTGGTTTGCAACCTATTGAGGGGGTGCCCCCCTTGGTGACCCGCTGATGCTATGAAAAATGGGGCGATCCGACACACGGGACACCCCCTGAGAAGCTCATTGGACAATTCAAGAGCACATTCGTAACTCTGTTCGCTATGGTACTTTGATTATATACTTCCATATCCTAGCATGAATAGGCGAAGGTGAGGTATTCACACGTGGGTCTGTGATGTGACCCGAGGTCTTAAGCTGCAGCAATAAGAACTTGCGATACAACCACATTCACACTCACCCAGAAACATACCGACACTGCACCTGCCCTCTGCCCCCGCCAACATCGAGATGGGTAAACAAGAGTGGAGAAGCCCCAGGCACAACCACCAAAGGTGGAATTGAGGCCTCAGAATGCAAAGAGTGCAGAACGCTTGGAGTCCTCCACCCTAGGTGACCACACCACATAGGTGTATGTGCGGCATGGACACCAACCTCCTCTTTTTGTTGGACAGATGTTTGTAATGTTTTCTTCACACTTGTGCTTTAAAATGCTATATTTGGATCCCGTTTTTGCAAAAATTTACAGTAAATATGTGGTGTAAAACCCACCATTTGAATACATTTTTTCCAAAATTTTCTTGCGGGGGAAAACCCCCCCCACCCTCCTTTTTCAGTTCGGGCTCGCTCGCTTCGCTCGCTCGCGTTTTTATAGCGCAAACTCAAACTGAAGGTATTTGAGTGCTTTACATGAGAACCAGTCACATTGCACAAGGACACATTAATATTTTGTAGGCGGGGGAGATTAAGTGATCTACCCAGAATCACAGGATGTTGAGCCATGGTGCTAAAATTTGACCAGGTTCCCCAGTTTCCTCTGTTCCAAGGTTGGCTGCTCTGCTTCTTAGGCCACATCCACTCTTTTATCCCTCACCAGGGCTTGACACAAGAACCAAGAGCATCCCTGGCAAAAATGCTCAAACCAGCCCTGCTGCCTTTGTCTCTGCATGTGCTTTCTCTCTTTCCATCCATCCATTCTCTCTCTCCTACTCTCCTCTCTCTCTGTTCTCTCTGTGTGATTGTTTGCCCTCTTCCTTTATCTTCCCTCTCTCTGTCTCTTGAAGCCTCCCCATGCTTGCTGCGAATAATTTCGGAGAGCTGGGCGCCAGTAGAGGCTGTTGACTTTCAAAACTGACCTCCAAGGGCTCCTGCCCAGTGGGGAAATGCCCATTTGAATAAAAGGCCTGTCTGTTTCTGCCTCTCCTCCACTTCAAGCCCTGCCCTTGGAATGAGCAGCAGTAAACGAGATGTGTGCAGTAAGAATGGCGGACAAATGGTAAGCGGCTGCAGGCAGCAAGAATGTACTCACTGCTGCACTGGATTCCTTGTCTGGTTAATGTGTGTGGTATTGGGCCTCTTATACTCTTAGTGTTCTTGCTAGTGTGCATACGGCATGGCATCCCAGGGCTGCATCCCCTTCCACAATGCTGTAGGTTCTTTCCTGGCCACATGCTCAAGTGTGATTGTTTACTTGCTTGAAGAAGAAACATTCTTTAACCAAGGGATGTGGAACCACAATGCATGCTTGTCTTGTTGGATTGAAAATGACTTGGAAAAAAGCTGTGGAGAAATGGTCTTCAAGGAGGTAAGAGGCAGGTGAAAGGAAGCCTGTAGGCACGTAGGTTTATTTTGCTCCTTAGTACTCTACTGGCAAGGACGGCAGGTCGCATCAACTGCTTATTAGCCCTGCAATTCAAACCAACACGTTCCACCCATTGTGACTTAGAATTCCAATAGGAATCCAACACATCTTCCCCCTTACAAGCATATAAGAAAATAAACTAATATAAATTACATAGACATTAACATATACAACAGTATAATTTCGACAATAACTAATAGGAAATTCCTTTACTTAAAAATCACATATCATGAAAGTACGAAAGCTGATTGTGTTTGTAATCATGAAACTTAAGAGGCATAATACGTTTCTTGGATGACCTTCTAACTGCAACTGCTTGGTTGTGATCCATGCATAGTAGGAACATCCCGTCCACCAACACCCGCACCAAAGATATTCTCTCCTTGATACAACACCTACCATCATTCAAGGTCACAGTATGTGTTTCTGCTCTCACTACTCTCTTGGGGCTGAAAAAAACAATTACCTCCTTTGCAACACCAATGATTCTAACCCGAAACATGTCACCTTCATTCATCACCAGTTTTTTAGAAGCACTCCACACCTAGCTGATTTGAGCAACCTTCCTCCTTTCTCTCACACTTTCAAACACTCTTTCCTCCTGCATCCAAATGCGGCTCAACAATGACCCTGGTACTCTACCTTTCATCAAAATAAACGGTGAAACCTTAGTTTCGGAATTAGGGGTAGTACGGATTGCACATACTAACTTCCTCACTTCCAACATCCAGTCCAAACCATTCGCTAAAGACAGCTCAATAGTCTGATTTTTCCACCCTGTTACAACGCTCCACAAGACCATTGCTTTTAGGAAGATATATCGATGTCCTGGTGTGTTTTATGCCAAATTCCCTAGGGAACTCCTCAAACTTCAAGGATACAAACTATGGCTCATTGTCAGATATAATTTTATCAGGCACCCCTTCATGCAAAAACAACTTTTCCAGCACATTATTCACAGCATATGATGTGAAGTAATGTTGTTCACAAACCCCACATCAGGCCATCTTGAATGATAATCAACTATCACAATTACATACTTGACTTGGGTGTTGCTTACACCCAGAGGACCAATTATATCTAAGGCCAACTTGGACCATACTTTATCAGGCACTGGAACGATACCCACACCACTTGCGATTTATCACTGGCCACACAATGAATACAATCCCTGACAAAATGTTCAACATCTCTGTACATTCCCGGCCACCAACACATGTCCCTAACGCTCCTTTTCATGGCACTCATCCCAATAGGACCTTCGTGTGCCAAAGATACCACTTTAGGTTTCAACTCATCAGGAACCACCAAAATATCCAACCTGTACAAAAGACCCTTGACCGCTGAAAGCTCTGGGACAATATGTCTGAAAGCATCAAACATAGCATCTGACAATTTCCTAACCGGCCATCCAGATCCAACATAAGTCATCACATGTCTCAAAGTATCATCCTGTTGCAAATCCCCTACCCACACCAGAAATTGTTTCTTGAACTGCATAAGACAATCCATCAACTAAAATATAATCCTCATCTTTCCAGGATGTCTGATGCTTCTGACTTTCACACTACAAAGGTAACCTCGACAAGCAGTCTGCCATTACCTTCCTCACACCTGGAATTTACACCATCCGAAAGCAATAATTCTGTAACCAGTATTGCCATTTGGATATTTTTGGCGAAGATCTACCTGCCCTCATTGTGGTCCACCCTTACTTCAAACTGAGATCCCCACAAATACTGCCTGAAATGATCAATGCCCCACCAACAAGCTAACGCTTCACGCTCCACTACAGAATAAGATGCTTCAGCTCCCCTTCATCTCTGACTAGCAAAACTTCATCTTTCCCATTTCTTCTTTGTATGCGGACAGCCCCTAGCTGATACTGTCTGGCATCCGTGACTACAATGCTGGCATCCATAGTATTGAAGGGCTTGAGAGGAATAGCTTCAGCAACTAAACACTCAATGTCCTCAAACTAACGATCACCCTCCTCATCCCATACATATCTCTGACCCTTTTTAAGAAGGGTCCGTAAAGCATGTGTTCTCTCAGCACACCTAGGAATAAATCACGCATAATATTCGATAAGACCCATAAAAGATCTTAACTGATCTTTTCCTTCAGGGATGGGGACTCCAACGATAGCCCTTACCAAGTTTTCCTTTGGTTCTACACCCTTTGCAGACAATTAATGTCCTAAATGTTCTACACTTTCCATTCCAAAGTTACACTTTTCTGCTTTTAGAGTTACACCCTTCTCCTCCAGTACGGTCAAAACTTAAGCCAGTTTCCTATCATGCTCTGACATGTTGTTCGCATACACCAATAAATCGTCTTTGAAACATTTAACCCCTTCCACATCACTAAACATGTTATCCATCAAACACTGAAATACTGCAGAAGCCAACCCAACGGGCATCCTCTTGATTTTGAAAAGCCCCTTCAGGAGTAATAAAAGAGGCTGAAAGCTGTGATTCTCACTCCAAAACAACCTGATGGTAGGCAGAGGCCAGGTCCAAAGTGGAAAACACTGTGGCACCTTTCACGAGAAACAGCATTTGGGTGATGTTGGGCAAGGGATGATGGTCAGCCCAAATTCTGGAATTCAAATCCCTCAAATCTATGCAGATACATAAGCTCCCACTGGGTTTGCGAGCCAAACCCACAGGGGATAACCATTCTGAACCTTCAATAGGCTCAATTAGGTCCTGTGCACACAAATTCTCCAATTCCTTCTTCAACTCAGGTCTAATCAACCATGGAATCCTTCACACCTTGTGTACTACAGATTCAGCTCATTCCTTGAGCTGTATCTTGTGTCTCAACCCCTTAAACTTTCCCATAGTGTAAGTAAATGCTTTACTGAATCTTCTATCCTATACATTCTCTTCAAAATCCAGACAGCCATACACTCCTTCAGGAGCACTAGTTCACTGTTATTGAGTAATGCAAGGCAATGATTTAGGCAACCTTGAGTAACTCCAGATTTATCCAGCCATGCAGGGCCACTCAAGGTGGCCTTGCGTGGCTTGATAAATCTCACTTAGGTTTTGTGTCGCTCTTGTGACACCTTGAGGTTAAAATGTATAGATATCGGAACGGTTGGATACACAAGAGCTGCCCTAGATTCCCACAGATATGCAATATCACATAATGGAGAGAACTAATTGGCCAAGAGGGCCTTTTCTGCAATTAGAAATTTCGCATTTGCGAGTCTTGAAAAATAACACATTCTGATTGGCTGGCTGCAGCACAAACAGAAATGTTGCAGGTGCCATTGCAGGACTCAGAGACTCGGTTTCTGTGACCTGAAATAATTAAGGTGAAAGGGGGCAAGATTGGGATACCTTGACCCCCAACCCTTGTAGGGGAGATCCATGCAGGACGTCCCGGGGGTCAAATTTTAAAGAAATGTGTATTACAGGGTGCAGTGATCCCGCAGGTGTCTTTTGGAGCTAGCGCGGCCCCTTGTGCTCGTGAGAAAGTCTCATGGGAGCACAGGCAGATGAGCTATTTTAAAAAATATTTTGATCAGTATATTGTGGCCAATCGATATTCTCTTCTCGATACAACCGTTGTGAAGCATAATAATCATGCTTTGATCATGTGACATGGCTTCTGATATGCAGATTCTTATTTCAAGGCACATCGCTTTCAACCAAGCTCTTTCGTGAGAGTCACAGGCACTGGCAAAGTGTTCATGGTCTCAGGAGCCAGGTTGTGGAATGCCTGACTCCTTTTAATTAGACAGCAAACAATTACTTCCCAGGATCCCAGATTGGGAAAACTAACAAAAAATGCCCTGTTCATCCACACCTTCATGGGAAATGTGTTAAATGACCTTTCCACTCTCCTATCAACAGCAACCTTTTAATTTTTGTTCCAACAATCTGCATTAAAAGCACCGGGAAGCTTTCCTGGAAGCCAGTGGCACTATAAGGATCCTGGCGGCCCGTCTAACAATTTGATATACACACAAGTGATCTGAGAAACGCATGCCGCACTTTATTAAAACCACTTTTTTTAAAAAAGTATGGCACCTGCACTTACATAGAAGCAATGAGACTCCTTCTTAACCTAGAAATTCCAATGGAACTGGCAAGGCTAGCCAATTTTCCATGACAACTCCAAAGGTCATTAACGGAAAGACAAGCTCATATTGATGAACACTGATCTAATTTACTTGCCATTTTAAGATGGTATATAAACTCATAGTTTTAACGGTTTGACTCTCATAATATTCAAATTGTATTAGTATGAAATGAATTAAATGTTGATCTTGTTAGTAATATTATGTAAAGCATTGATATGATAAATTGTGTATGGCTTTGTAACAATTTTTATTAATTAAAACAAATTAAAAATTCACTACACATGTGAACTTCTACTTGAAATGTACAGTTTTGTTCTCTTATCACTTAGGGGCCGATTCCGATCTGGGTCGGAAAGCTCTCTGACCGAGCCGGATCCGGAGTGTTTTCCGACCGAGCCGGAGTCCTGCAGTCCGACTGAGCGAGTACGATGCGGCCGTATGCTGCCGGACTCTGTTCGGTCGGACTCCCATAGAAGTCCTTGGGAGCCAGTCGTACGACGCGTACATGGCCTCCCATTGACTGAATGGGTACGTCTCGCACAAGGGCGCCCCCTACAGTGGGTACGCGTCGGTGCCATCCGCTGCGTACATGCCTGCGTTGGGGAGACCCTTGGGTCTCCTCCTGTGTCCGAGTCGTAGGGCTATGGGTGACAGGGGGTCCGACGCAGAGGCAACTTCCCGGACGTTTTGCGAGCCGGACACTCTGGCTCGCCCCAGCTGTCCGGCGCGTGCATCGTACTGGCTCGGTTGTAAATCGCATCCATTGCACGCCATGGTTGGCTTAAGGCAGAGACGTATGGAGCGGTTCGGATCCGGAAATGACTCGGTCGGCGAATTTCACGTAGCTCGCATCGTACTTGCTCGCTCGTACAGCAGTACGAGTCGGGTGGAAAACACACGTACGGCTCGTAGTTTTTCCGGCCGGATCGCGTTCGGTGCCCTTCCGACCCGGATCGGAATCGGCCCCTTAGTGGGTAAGTCTTGTTACTATGAACTCTAGTCTTTAAAATTTGGGAACAGAGTAATGGAAAACATTTGCGTAGTGCATTGGGGATATTAGGCCTGGAAGAAAGGCAGACCATGATCTCCACTGAGGGATATGAAATGTTGCTCATGAGGTCTTGCTCATCTCAAATTAGCCTTTTTAGGTTGAGCGCGCTGCATCCGCTGTGATGGAGGTACTAATTCTTCTTTTTTAAATTTTTTGCTCTTGCTGTCCCACATCCTAATCCCTTCTTGTGCCTGTCCTTCCATCTGCAAGCACTCCTGCTCTTTCCTTCTCACTCCTTCTGTTCCTTCTTTCACTCTCTCTACACCTTCTGGCTCTACCAATTCCTACTTCATCCTTTTTTTTTTAATTGAGTTTTCAATTTTATAGATTTTATAAACAGCACAGCAATTAACAATTCATTGCAATTATATTTGAGGAATCATAATACCGTTTTTTACATACAGCATTTCATTTAAAGACATTTGAAAAGGAAAAAAGAAAAAACTAAAAACTACAAATTATAGAAAAATAGATGTTTTGTTACAGAAAATTAAATAAATAAGTAACTAAGGTACAGAAATATGTCTAGGCGATATGTAAGTGCCTATTTCTTACTGCGGCCTAGGGCCTATTTTGGGGGGTTGGGATTCCCTCCAACTGTATATGGGTGCTCATATACGTCTACCAAGAGATTTCCCTTTCTTGCCTTTTCTTTCGTAAATTCCCTTCTCAAGGTTAAATACAGAGAGGAGCCATGCCAACCATAGATTAAATGTAGGGGCAGCTTGATCTAGCCAAGCTGAGGCAACACAAATTCATAGAACTGCCATGGCGAGAAAGAGAAAGCGGAGAGACTTTGGGGCATATCAACAAGGGCTTTAACTCTGCTTTTTTGGCTTTAAAAGCCAAAAAAGCAGAGATAAAACTAGCTCCCTATCAACAACAGGGTGCTAACACGCAAATTTGCATGTTAGCACCCTTTTACTCTACGCTTCCCCTTGCATCTCTAATGAGATGCAAAGGGGGCGTTCCAGAGTAAAGTAATAGGAGAAATGTCGCTAAGCGATATTTCTCCTATTATCAAGAATGTCGCTAACCCCGTTAGAGACAAAAAAAGCAGCGCTAACCGCGGTTAACGCTGCTTTTTTACGTCTGCTAATTTTCAGACTTAGCCATGATATCCTATGGAAGGAGGATATCATGGCTAAGTTTGCCTGTCCCTATCAACAAGGTAACGTGTGATTATCGCTGGGTTTCCAGCGATAATCTCACGTTAGCCTGTTAGCGTGTAGATTTTTAACGCTATTGAGATAAGCGTTGCTAATAGCACGCTATCTCAGCGATAAAAATTCACGCTAGCCGGCGATAATTATCCTCACGCTAAGAGCGCTGAGCGATAATTATCGCCGGTTGTTGTTGATATGCCCCATAGTGTGTCCTTGGGAATTATCAACCCCAAGAAGAATTAAAGGTGAGGTTAACTTAGCCCTAAGGCCCAAAGTGGACTCTAAAAATGTCGAAATTAAGATTTTTAACATGTCTAATCGGGGGCAGGTTGAAAACATATGGTCTAGATCAGCCTGTGTGGAATCACAACGTGGACACCTAGTTCCCTGCTGCCCCCCCCCCACTGTAGAATGTTTGCTGGAGTGTAGTACAGGGAAAACACTGTTTTATAATGTTGGGCCTGAAGCCCAGCAGAGCGTAGTACTGTCTGCCCCAGCTCTAGCAACTGGAAAAAATTATCCGGCTCAGTGCCCAACCTGCCTGACCCATTTTTCGGCATGTATTTCTAGATCATCCAATTTAAGTGCCATAAGTTCGCTATAGATTCCTTTAATAGTACAGCCATCCCGACTTCTTATGACTTCTATGGTTTTCACCCTACCAAACCCATTGGGTCCGCCCAACTTTTTACTCAGGTAACTTCTGAGCTGAAGATATTTGAAACAGTTCCCGGTCCCAATACTAAATTTATCCTGGGCATCCTTAAACTGATAAATTCCATCGGTACCTAATAGATCCCCGTCTTTCCTGAGGCTAGATCCGGCCCAGTGCGCCATAGATTGGTCTAAATAAAAGTCTGGCAGCGTTGGATTACCATACAATTGTGTATAGTAATTCAACCTCCCTAAACCAGTCTTTTTTTAAAGGGGTCCAGATTTCAAAGGCAGCCTGTATAGTTCTAAATTTAGTTCGCTTGAAATAGCTAGGCTCACTGACTTTCATAAAGCAGTTTTTCGCATCTTCCCCCACCAGTAGCCTATATGCACCTTGGATTTTGTCTTCCATACTCGAGTTTTCTGATCTGCCACCTAATAATCCAACCATATATTGGAAAGCTGTGGCCCAGTAATAAAGCTTGAAATCCGGGACCGCCCAGCCTCCCCTCAATTGGGGTAAAGTCATAAAGCGTAGGGCCCTCCTGGTTTTACCATGAGCCCAAACAAATCTATTAATCAGATTATCCAGTGCGGTAAACCACTTCTTCCCAAATTCCAAAGGTATTGTCCTAAACAAGTATAATATCATTGGTAAAAATACAATTTTTATCACATTACAGCGGCCAACCAATGACATATGCAAGTTCTGAAGTTTATCAAAATCTATGTTGGCCTTCCGGATAATGGGATCGATATTAATAGCCACTAGATTGTTCAGGTGTGGAGTAATAGTAATCCCAAAATATGTCGCTGAGTCTGTCATCCGCGGATCGGAGCGACTTATCTCCCCATTCACGACAATCTGGGTCTTCTGTTTGTTTAGGGCATATCCGGAGATCGAGCCAAAGGCTAAGGCTATTTCCTCAACTGCCGCTTTCGCTGCTACGGGATTAGGAGTAACTAAAGCGACGTCGTCGTCATATGCTAGATCTTTTTTAGAAGCCCCGTGATAGATAACAGACTCAATCTCAAGACATGCCTCCAACTGCTGAATAAGGGATCAATGTATAACTAATGCGAATAATAGGGTTGAGCAGGGGCAGCCCTGCCTAGTACCCCGCATAATCATGAAAGACGGACGGAGTGTTCTGTCCATTAACTTTAAGACGAGCTGTTGGTGCGCTATACATGGTACGGATAGCTTTTATAAACCCCTGCCGGATTCCAAACCATTTCATTGCCTGCCAAAGATAGTCCCAGGAGACCCTATCGAAAGCTTTCTATGCATCCAAAAGAAGGATAGCCATAGGCTCCCCTGAGACTTCTGCTGCATCAAATAAGGTTATTACCCGTCGGATATGCTGGGTAGTCCCTCTGCCAGGAATAAACCTGCGTTGGTACGGGTGGATTACTTTCGCTATTATGGAATTGAATCTGGTCGCCAAGGCTTTAGACATGAACTTTAAATCGCAGTTTATTAAGGTGATAGGTCGATCTGATCCGGGCCCCTGAGGTGGTTTACCCTTTTTTTAGAAGCATAATAATATCGGCTCCTGCCCAGGAGTCGGGGACCGAGCTCCCGAGTTGTGCAAGGCAGATCGTATCCACCAGAACAGGTCCGATTTCATCCCAAAAAGTTTTGTAAAACTCCAGGGGAATCTGATCCGGTCCAGCGGCTTTACGTGAGGGAAGATTCTTCAAGGCACAATAGCTCTCATCATATGTCAAGATAGCTTCAAGTCTCAATCTAGCGTCATCTTCTATACATGATAGTGGTATGCTATTGAGATATCCTAATGCTAAGTCCTGCTGCACCTGAGGTCCAGCCCCATACAATCGCTGATAAAACCGCTGGAATACTTCCTGAATCTTAAGTGGGTCCTTGACTAAATTCCCGCTCTCATCTATAATCTCATTTATTTCACTCTTGACACTCTTTTGTCTAAGTCTGGCTGCCAGCATATGGCTAACTCTTTCACTAAATTCATAACAATGCTCTCTCTTGGTTAAGAAAAGCTCGGCTGCCTTCGCGGCAGCGCGATCTCCTATTTCTGCCTTGGCCCAAGCCAGCCGGATTAAAATATCATCGGGTAATAAGTCAGCATTTACTGCGATTGCCAACTCCTCCTCAATGCTAGCCAGCGATTTAAACAACTCTTCCACCCGGCATGCTTTCCTCTTTTGTCGAGAGATGCTAAAGCTGAGTGTCTCCCCTCTAATACCCTCCTTGAAAGTGTCCCACACAACTCCAGAGCTCGTGCTATATCTATTTGTGTCCCAGTAAGACGTAATCCATCCCTTCATATGCAGGACATATTCGGGATCTATTAGGAGCCCCCTTTCAAAAGTCCATGTCCGCTCGCTACGCAAACCACTAGTAAAAACGAGGGTAAGGGCTAAAGGGTTATGGTCAGATAGTATCCTAGGGTACTTTTCTATCCTTGCCCAGTGTGCTAATGAATAGGAAATGAAAAAATAATCAAGTCTGAAGACTGCTTTATGTGGAGCAGAAAAGAATGTGCTACCGGGATCGTTACGATTTAAATGATTCCATAAGTCAATAAGTCCGTGATTGCTAGCCATTATAGTGAGTGCCTTAAAACCCCTTTTTTTTCAACCTGAATATATATCTCCCCCACTAACCCACAGCCCCCCCAGCCTATTGATGTTAAAGTCGCCACACACTATTAAGGGGGTGGGCCAACTGGCTGGCTCCGTGTCTAAATGCTCAAATACCTCTGGTTCGTCAGTAGTCGAACCGTACACCGAGCAAATAGTAAAAGCCTACCCAGCAAACACGCATTCTAATACCGCCCACCGACCCCATCTATCTGATAATTTTCTTTTAACAATTACAACATTCCATCGAGTAAGGATAGCAACTCCTCTTGTCCTAGTACCCTGTTTAGTAGCTACCAATAACGCCCCTCGTGCCTTCTATATGGGTCTCTTGTACACATAAGATGTCGGCTCTCATGGTTTTCAATAGAATAGCCGCCCTTTGTCACTTAGCTTGGCCATTTAGCCCACAGATATTAATAGTTATAATTCTAAGGTTTAATGGAGTCATAAGATAATTTGTGGCCTCTTTCCTTCATCGTAAATTTATTGTTTTTCTTCTCCTTTAGCACCACCTTGATCTCCTCTTCTCTTCTATAAATAACCTGTCCAAAATGCCTAGGGCCTTTAAAAACTCGTTTCCTCATACATTGTGCTATGCTGTGCTGTGGCTTACCCTCCCCCGTGCCCCAAGCCCCCGCTGAGCCAGACCACCCTCCCACCCTCCCCCCTACTACCCAAACGGGCAAATAGGCCAGTCAAGACCTATGTGTGGCGGCCGATCTCGCAACCTAAGCTGCCCCCTCTCTACACCCTTATATGCAACTAAACAAACATAACAATTCCAATTGGAACCCACCACTGACATACCGAATAAAAATGAAGGTATAATGCAATACAGATAAGCAACTATTTCGGCGAAATCAAGAAACATCGTGTGTCATCACTCCTCCCCTCCCTTTTGCCTCCTTCAGCTCTGTCAGGAATTCTTGGGCTATAACCTCTGAAAAGAACATACGAACCCGCCCATTAACAATAACCTTGAGGCGAGCTGGAAAGAGCAGATATGCCTCACAACCCTGCCCCTGGAATACAGTTATCATTTGGCGGAGTCTCCACCTATGCTCCACAGTGGCTTGGCAAAAATCTGGGCGTGCAAAGAAGGTGTGCCCATCGAAAGACCTCTTGGCGTCTGGTCTGACCATATCTATTATAGCTTGTCGGAGCAAGAAGTTCCCAATGTAAATCAAGATTGCTCTGGGGTGCTCTTCTTGCTCAGCTGGGTGATTTAGTTTTCGCATGATTGGAAAGCAGTGTGCCCGCTGGACCTCAGTGTCCCAGTTCCATTGTGCGAGTTCCGGAAGTGCGCCTTTTAGCAGGGATACAACAAAGGACATTATGTTCCCCCCTTCTGCATTTTCGGCAATTCCAAGTAATCGAACGTTATTTCTCCTTTGTCGATTCTCGAAATCCTCGAGCTTCCAACACATGTCCATTGCCTGTTTTTCCTGCTGCCCCTTAGACTCCTGTAGTTTATCGACCGCTTCCTCCAAAGCCACTGTCCTGTCCTCCACTTGTGTGACCTTTTGTGCCATTTCAGTACATAATTTCTTTGCTTTACGAATTGAGGCCTGTAGTTTCTTTGTTGCTTGTAGCACCTCCCCTACTTTCAATTCTGGCCTCACCCTGTATTTGTTTTAAGGTGGAGTATATTAAATCCAGAAAGGGGGGGCAGCAGGACACGGGGGTGCAACTGAGCCATCTGCCGTCATGAGCCCCGTATTCTCATACACCATACTTGTGGCGGAATAGTCCCGTTCCAGATTTCTCACTGTGATCAGAACATTTTTTACAGGGCTTGTTTTGGTTCTTATTCTTCGCTTTTGCGAGGTTGATTTACTATAATGGGCTTTTTGCACTGTTGAAGATTCTCCAGAATCCAGAATCCATACCGCTAGAGATCATTGACTCACTCAGAACTGGCGAGTCGAAGTCGGGGTCGGAGTCATCGTTGAGTGAATAGAATTTATCTCCTTCAGGGGAGCCAAGCGCCGTTGCAACCAGGAACTGGGGCATTTGCCTAGAATCACTGTTTATAGCATTAGTGTCGTCATCCTGTATGCTGACTAGTCCCCCCTCGATGACAGCAGTGTTGATTTTATTGCTATTATTACAGCTTATTCCAGCGGACTCTGCCCGATTCTTTTCTTGGACCCCTGCTTGGACCCCTTGTGTCTCCGCCAAATCCATTGGACCGCCACCGCCACTTTCAGATGCGGGCGTTATGATTGCTGGAAGATTACTATCCTTCAGCGGAGCAAGTTCCGGTCCTTGTGGTAAAAATGCGCTTGTTACATTATTTTCGGGTGAGTCTATACAAGCTACAGGATCTATCTGCAAGTTTTCATCTTGGCGAGCCAGATCCAGACCCGATTCCAGCTGCTGGTCCGGTCCGGGTAGTGTTTGCAACCCTGTAACCAAGCTAGGCTGGACAGGCCCAGCAGTCTCTTCAGCTCCTACAGTCGTCCGATCGAGAGAAGTCTCTTTAATAACTTCAGCCAGAGCGAGCGGGGCGCTAGGTGAGGACATAGAAAATGCCTCGACTACTGTGGGTTGCCTCAGCGTACCTTCTGAAGCCGCCGCTGCCATCCGAAGCCGAGTCCCTTCGGTAGCGCCAACATCCTTCAGGCCGCCATCAGCTCTTTTTGTCTGGCTGCCGCGTTGTCCCGGATTTAACCCCCGCTCTGAGGCAGTATCACCGGCGTTAGCTGTAGCCTTAGCGTTGGAGACGCTGGAAGCCCCACGGCCCCGCGCCTGCCGATGCATTTGAGGGTCTTTTGTTCCCCCTTTAGCCGCTTTATCTACCTTCTCCGGTCTTGTAGCCATGGTCCAGTCCAAGCGGCGAAGGAGCTCCTGCGGTACACCAGAAGAGCAGCGGGTGCACCGAGTCAACAAATGCAGGACTGTAGCAATCACACTGGTCCTCAACGGGATCCCGGCACTCATCAACTGCATGGCATACCGAAAAGTAAGTGCATTAAATGAAAATGGGTTCTTTCCTTCCTTTTCCCTTAATATTCCTTGTTTGTTAAGCTCATTGCTACCCCAGCATTTTCAGATAGGTGCAGAGGGGAGAGGCAGCAGCGGCTCTTGTCAAGGTCAGTTGGCCATCTTGCCCTCAGCTTGGAATTCCTACTTCATCCTATTGTTTCTGGCCCTTCACTTGATCCTGGCTTCTGTCTTTAAATCAGGTTTCTTCTAGAACCCTGAGAGAACCGATTGTCCGTTTGGCATTCCTTTCATATCTTTTCGCCTTTGGCCGGTAAGAAGGATGCGCTGGTACACAAGGAGCACCTGTTTATACAAAAAAGTGCAACGATTGACTTACAGGTCTGCACCTCACGCTAGTTTCATAAGTATCTAGTCCTGCGCACTGACTCTCCAGCACCAGCTGTTGTGTGGTGCCTCTGTTTTCCAGATCCGTGAAATGTTGAAGCAAGCGGGGGTGCGCCAGGTAATGAAGTCCAAAACACTGTTGTAGTTTAAAAACCTTTATTTCAATGTAATCTTTTCTTTATTTCAATATGACATTCAGCTCAGCCAACGGTTTTGGACCCGGGCCGGGGAAGGCAGAGCCAGACCCGATGGGGGCCCGGGTAGAACGCTGGCCGGTGGCAGAAGCCCGCCCCGCCCCCCCCTAATTAAAATCCCGGCTAGGCCGGGTGGGCCAGGATTGGCCCAGAAACAAAAGAAGGCTTCCCGCCAATCAGGGAGCGAGTAATTAAGGGAAGGAGGGGATTAAAAGAGGGGCCAACTGCCCAAACAGGCACAATTCAACCCTCCTCCTGGTGAGTGAAGAAAAAGAGAAGCGTTGCCGAGAATACTCACCAACCGCCATTTGAACCATCTGAATCCAGCAGCACGAATCCGGTGGGAGAGAAGTGCGGCCGAGAAGACTCACCAACTGCCGTTGGAAGACAAAGGCTGCCGGTTGAAGCGTCTGAATACAGCAGCACAAATTCGGCAGGAAGCTGCAGCAGTGCAGAGCCAAGAGCAGGAGCAGCCAAGCCCGGGAAAATTAAAGTCAGCTGGCGGGAGCAGCGTGGGTGCTGAGCCTCCACCCCCACCAGCGTCGAGATACAGCAGCCTGCCCAGCTACACTTGCATTCGACAAAACCAGCGAGTGAGGCCAATGGAACCAGCGAGTACGCTGGGGGCGAATTGTCGACCCCAGCGCTGCAAGCAAAAGCAGCTGGAGCGGCATAACTGAGTGGGCGGGGCTTCGCGCCTTTTTGGGGGATTACAAAAAGCAGCTGATCGTGCCCGCGCCCTCGACCCAGAAGAACGTGAGGTAGCGAAGACGTCGTCGGCGGATTTAAAGGGGCAGGCCAGGAAGGCGATAACAGGATTTAAAGCGGCAGGAGCGTAATACAAGAGATAGGAATAGAGGCAAGAACTTGGTTCAAACAGTAAGAAGAATCAGCCTGCATTGTTGGGAAACGGGACAGGTTCGACTGGAGCACAATCTGGTCTGCAGTAAGGAGGAGGACAGGGAATAAGGCAAAAAAATAAGCAGGCAGCAAGCAGAAGACGGATTGGGCCCCAGGAACAGTGCAAACAACTGCAGAATACAAGCCAGCGCTAAGAGACCGAGCGCAGCAAGGATGGCCAGCAGAAAAAGCACAGCTGGTAGAAAAACACAGCCCCCAGCACATTTCAGGGAGAACCAAGAGAGGCCAGTATGCAAGAAGATAGGGCAAAAAAGAGGCAGCGACAGAGCAGGACCGGACCTGGATGAGGACCTGCAGGCCATGCTGGATCAAGCCAGGGCCCTGGTGGCGCTAAAGGGACGGAGCTGGATGGATCAACAGATCAAGGATGCGGCACAGGGAAAAAGAAAGAGGCCGCGGCACACATCGCCAGCACGACCTACCCCGAAGACGACATCGGGCGAGGGGCTTGCAGCCAAAATGGCGGCCCCACAGAAGGCGGTGGACAGGCAGCCAAAACGGCGCCCCCAAACAAGGCAGCAGAAAAGGGGCATGCAGCCAGAACGGTGGCCCCAAACAAGGCAGCAGGGAAGGGGCATGCAGCCAGAACGGCGGCCCCGGCAAAGCACAGCGGGGGCAGGACAAAAGGCACCCCTCAGGGTAGAAGGGAGAAAGCCAGAGCCCCAGAGACGGCGATCAGCTCAGAGTCGGAGGAAAGCAGCGATGAGGAGGGGTCTGTAGCCGGCACGACGGCCCCTCGGGAGAGGGACAAGACAGACCATGAGACAGGCGCCAGGGGCAATGGTAAGCAAGGCGCACGCAGCAGCATGCTAGAGCGTGGGGTGGGCCAGGGAGCACGCAGCAGCCTTTAGCAGAATGTAAATATAGGCACTCAGCTAGCAGTACACAACGTGGGGATGCAAGCTCCGTGGCTCACTCAACCCCCATGGCAGGCAGGTCTAGGGGGACCAGAATTCCAAAGGAGGGCATGGAACGGGGAAGAGGAGGAGCGAACATCCGGGTTGCCCAGGTGGCAATGGCCAGGGATAGGAGCCCCATTTAATAGGTTCTCCCCTTGGGAACCAAGGGGACAAGGGAGGCCCCCAACACCTGACACAGGGTGGGACAATGGGGGACCAACAGGGAGGGCAACAGGATAGGAGCCAAGGGCAGCAAGCCCAACACCACAGGGCGTCACGGCAGAGACCGGGACAGCCCCGCAAGGGAGCACAGGGGCTAGAGGGGGGAACAGCCTCAACCAAACAAAACCCACTGAGGGAAAGGACAACAATGGGAAGCCAGCTAGCGAATATCTACGACCCTCGCAGAGTGACCCACCTACAACAACAAAAATGTTAGGGCTGGCCAACCTCATCCCTTTCACCGTTAAGGAGAGAATTTGGCGAAAAGAATTCATAGATATTTTCTCACTGCTAGAGGTGCGCCAGGCAGAGATAAATCTGACGGCACAAGACAAAAAGGACGAGGACAGATGGGCCCCGCGAAAACCTAGAGTGGAGAGGTCAATAGAGAACTGGCTGAAGGCTTTCAGGACACTAGCATGTGTCTTCATTCAAAAACTCCCCCAAAGCGCCGCGGCACTCTGGCTATTATGAGCAGAAAGTGCATGAGGCACAGCAGCAGTACCAAGGCGAGGCATGGCTACACTATGACGAAGGCTTTAGGGAAGAAATGCAAGTCTGGCCAATAATGGAATGGGATTGTCAGGACATGGAAGGTTTCACAAAGCACATGGTGGCGGCCAGAGAAGGGGTTGGCGCAAAAGAGAACACTTTTCCTCAATACAGGAGTAAGGACAAATTTGAAAGCCAAGGGAAAGAGTTCAAAGGCAAAAACCAGGCTGGACACAAGTCGAATAAAGCCTGTTGGAAATTTGACAATGACGAGTATAAATGAGGAGCGTCATGCAGATTTAAGCATGCTTGTGGGTCATGCGGGGGAAACCACCCCATCATCCGCTGCAGACGCAACACAGGGCCAGGGGCCAACAAAGAAAAGACAGGCACCAAGAAATAAGGCACAGGCCCCGCCAAGCAGGGGCAAGGTGGACGGGGGCAGAGGACAGACGCTGCCTACCCCCACCAGGACAGGCAGATGGGGAACAACCTTTACAACGCAACTTTTACAACGCACTACCATTACAACGAAACTGTTACAACGCAAGTGGATTTACAACGCATGCCATTACAACGCAAGTCTTTACATCGACTTGTGCTAGATGGCGTGCTAACATTACAAATAGTGTAGTTTACTATCCCAACACCTTCCCTACTGTTAAGTGGACTGGAGTTGGAATAGTAAATTACACTTTTCTAATGTTAGCACGCCATCTAGCGCAAGTCGATGTAAAGACTTGCGTTGTAATGGCATGTGTTGTAAATCCACTTGCGTTGTAACAGTTTCGTTGTAACAGCATGCGTTGTAACAGCACGCGTTGTAACGTCATACATCCCAGGCAGACTACTACAGCAATTACAGGGGTACCGCAAAGCAAGCGATAAACAGTTACTGGCAGAAGGTTTCACGCAGGGTTTTCCAATACCTTACAAAGGGCCAAAGGGAGCACGGGAGAGCCTGAGCCTGAAGTCAGTGAGGGACAACCCAGAGGTGGCTAGGGAGAAAGTGAAAAAGGAAATGCAACTAGGGTGGGTGGCCGGGCCTTTCAATGCCCCCCCGCTGAAAGACATGGTGGTGTCCCCGCTGGTGGTGGTTCCCAAAAAAGAGCCAGGAAAATACCATCTGATTCATCACCTCTCCCACCCGGAAGGAGAATCGGTCAACGGTTGGCTGAACCAAGGCGAGTGCACAGTAGCATACGCATCGGTGGATGATGCAGTAGACTTAATTAAGCAGGAGGGAAAGGGAACCCTGATGGCAAAGGCGGACATAGAATCAGCTTTCAGGCTACTGCCAGTTCACCCGGACAGCTACAATCTGTTGGGTTTCAAACTGGACAGGCAGTATTACTACGACAAATGCCTACCCATAGGGTGCTCAATATCATGTGCACACTTTGAGGCTTTCAGTGGCTTTCTGGAATGGGAACTGGGTGCGAAGGCCCCAAAAGGCAGGTGGGTGCACTGTCTAGACGACTCCCTGTTCATCGGGAAAGCAGCCACAAAAGAGTGCGACGACCTCCTAGACAAATTTGTGCAGATGGAGCAGGAGTTAGGCATCCCCCTGGCGCAGGACAAAACAGAAGGCCCAACCGCACAATTGTCCTTTCTGGGAATCGAGTTAGACTCTGTGGCCGGGACATGCAGGCTGCCACCAGGAAAGGTAGCCGACCTGCGGTAATGCATAGAGCAAATGCGACATCAAAAGAAAGCAACATTAAAGGACGTGCAGCAGCTGCTAGGGAAACAGAATTTCGCCACAAGGGTGATCCCCGCGGGGCGTACATTCGCCAGACGGCTAGCTTGGCTAACCAGGGGCATGATGCAAAAACACCACAGGGTCCGCATCACACAAGGGGTGAAGGAGGACCTGGCGCAGTGGGACAGTTTTCAGGCCAATTTCAATGGCACCATGATATGGCGAGAAGCCCTGGGTAAATGCGCATGAGCTAGAGCTCTACACCGACTCAGCAGGGGGGTACGGCTTCGGGGAAATACTGGGACCCGTCTGGACAGCAGGAGAATAGCCAGAGGAGTGGCAAGGCGCAGGTCTGACAAAAAACATAGCACTGCTTGAGTTATTTCCTATAGTGGTGGCGTTCCACATCTGGGCCCAGCAACTGGCGAACAGGCAAATTACACTGTGGTCAGATAACCACGCAGTGGTGCAGGCCATTAACTCGGGGTCGGCGAAATGCCCAGCAGTGGGTACTCTGTTGCAAAGACTAGTGGGCTGCCAGCTGCAGGGCAACATTGCGATTTGGGCACGACACATTCCAGGAGCAGAAAACTCAGTTGCGGATGCCATTTCTCATTTTCAGTGGGACAAATTCAAAGAACTCACCCCAGTAGCAGACAGAAGGATGAACAGAATGCCAGAGGAAGCATGGGCATGGGTGGAGCAGGGTTGGAAACACTGCTGAGCAATGAACTGGCCCGAGAACAAGAGACCGTTACAGTAAGTGCTGGGAAACATTCAGGGATATAACGGGGCTAGAAAGGGAACCAATGGGAATCACAGGAAGAGGTCATGAGGTTCATCGAGTGGTCTTCGGGGCAGGAAAGACAAAAACTTGGGCTCAGTCGCACCTAAATGCAGTAGCATATTATTCAAAATTAGAGGATCAAGCAGATCCCACCAGGGCTTTCAAATGCAGAATGGCAATGAAGGGATGGGGGCGCCTGCAACGCCCAAGCAAAGTTAAGAGGTGGCCCATCCATGTCAAAATACTGACAGAAATACTGGGGGCATTACCAGAGGTGTGTTCCTCACAGTACGAGGGAGCCCTATTCCATGCAGCATTCGCAATGGCATTTTTTTGTGCCTACAGGGTCAGCGAGCTAGTAGCCCCATCGGTTAGTGACCCAGACACAGCCTGCATCCACAGGAAAGACGTGGAGATAAAAGAGGCCCACATGGACATACAGCTGAAGCGGTCAAAAACAGACCAAGGTAGGAGGACCGTCTGCGCGGTGTGCTTATTGAGGGAACTCCTGGGGGAGAGGGAGCAGTCCCAGGGGTGGCTTTTCAGGCACAGGGACGGGTCATTCCTTAGCCGCTTTCAATTCATAGCGGTAATAAGAAAAACCCCGGAGAAGATAGATCTCCCCGCGCGCGAATACGGGTCACACTCTTTCAGAAAATGGCAGCCACGCCAGCTACAGAGCTAGGTCTGGAGGATGGGCTGATCAAGGGGATAGGGCGCTGGACATCCAACGCATTTAAGCGATACATACACCCCACGGTTTACTAAGCACAATTTTCTCCCGCCCCACCCAGGTCCAAGAGACTCGCAGAAGAAGGTGTGGATATTGGGACACTGCTACGTGACGCGGGCGCAAAAATGGGCGGTAGCCAGACACAAGGTCGGCGGATTATGGCTGCGGGACACCACCATAGAATGGTTGGGGCGCCCGGGGATGAAATGGGACCAGCTGTTACCTGCGGCGCGGGAAGCATGGAAAAAAGGGGGCAACCCGGATGCGGTAGTAGTCCACCTGGGCGGGAATGACTTAGTAGCACTGAGAAGGCGAGTGCTGCTAGAAAGCATGCAGAGCAGTCTCACGGCACTGGCACGCCTGATCCACCCGGCGGAACTGATATTTTCTGAAATCATAGCATGGAGGGCCTAGCGGGGGCGGTGGAGCTGGGGGCAGTGGAAAAGTCCAGAAGAAAGCTGAATATTACCATGGCCAAAGTATGCAAGGCTCAGGGATGTGGGTTCGTGCATCACAGGTTCATAAACTTGAGGTTGCCAGGGTACCACCTGGAAGACGGGGAACACCTCACAGGGGTAGGAATAGACATGTTCCTACTGAACATTGTAGGCATACTGGAACAAATGGGTTTCAAGTAGGTCACAAAGGAAGGGCCGTGGTAGGGGGAGCTCCATCCGATCGGGAAACCGTATAGAGCGTGGTGGAGCAAACACGAGGAAGCTAGTAGAGAACAAAATTACTAGAAGATAGATGGAAGGCTCTCACAGTGTCCTTGAGATGCCTCACGGCAGGGGCACTGAGGGAGCCATGAGAGAGAATAGAGGTGACACTCCCACAGGACCTTTGGAAAGCCTTATAGCAGGGGTGCAGAGGGAGAAGATGGCAAGGACCCAGCCTCAGAAAAATAGAGTTGATACTCAAGTAAGGTCCTTGGGATGCCAAATGGCAGGGACCCCTGGGAGAAGGGAGGGCCCATGAAAGGGTAAAGGGTGAGCGGGACGGCACTTGAAGCCCGGGCAGGTCCAAAAGGACACCCTCCAAATCAGTAGCAAGTTGAAGCCCAGACCTGTGCATCGAAACCCAGCGAAAGAGGCCCCCTCCCTCCTCTCCCAGGAAATTGAGGAGGCTTGGTCCAGGATACAAATAGAGAAATTCAATGAGCAATAGATGAAAGTTAAACATGGACATTGGAGAACTATACTATGATCATGAACTTTGAATTTTGAAATATGAAGATTTCATGTAAAATAAAATGTTTGTTTAGAAAATAAAACTGTGACCTTTTCAGGCACCAAAGAAGTGGTCAAGTTGTGATTTAAAGGAAAGCGCGCAGTTGGTGGTAACAAGCATGGGGGAACGGGGAGGAAGACTCGCCGCCTGGAAGGGGTTTCTTGCTAGGACACCTAGAAGTTATAGACAGCAGGCTTATCACTTACGGGCATGATAATGCCATGGTAATTCCAATATCATTCAGTGCAATCAACTGGAGGAATTACATTGGATAGTGATACGTAAGGATTAAGACTATCCTGTCATTTAACCTCTGATGAAGTTCTCCTTGTGGGAACGAAACGAGTTGGCTGAGTTGTATGTTATATTGAAATAAAGAAAAGAATACGTTGAAACAAAGGTTTTGAAACTACAACCGTGTTTTGGACTTCATTACCTGCGCACCCCCGCTTGCTTCGATTACCTGCGCACCCCCGCTTGCTTCAACAAATCAAGGAGCACCTGTTGTACTTGTGCTCACTCTTTCGTTGTATGACACACCCGGTGACCTTGCATACTTACTAAAGTCCACTCAAAACATTTGAGTGAAATACTGACGTTTTCTCTTCTAGGTGTATTGTACTTAACATATTATCACGTGTGTGTGTGTGTGCGTGTGCCCCCAACTGTTCTCTAGGTCCCCCAGATGCCAACTTGATGAATGCTGATGTGGTTGGGAAGCAACAATGCCTGGTCTTGATTCCACCACATCTCTCTTTCTTCCACCAACCTGCACTCTCTTCTCTTTGTCTCACTGTTGTGGGTTCTTTTTCATCCCTGCTTTATCTCTATGTCATTGTTTCTCCACCCTCCTTGTCCCCCCTTTCTCTTTCTTGTCCTGGGTCAAAGTCTGATGATGAAAAATAAGTGTCCTGGCCCCCCCAAGAACAAGGTGCAGTGCCCGATACCTGCAGCCACCGGCACTAATTAAACATCGCATTTAAGTTTTCGAACAATTCCTGTACCAAGGAAGCAGCTGCGTCCAGCGAAAAGAAACCCCATCCAAAAACGCTGTACTTCCTTACGACAAGACGTTTTGCGTCGTGGACAGGCTGTTTTTCTTTGAAGCTGCAACGAGTTCGGAACACGGCCCAGTTTCACCCCTGGCCTTCACTTACTCGGGAGGGGTTAGCCCCTTCGGCAGAGATCGAAGCTTGCCCTCAGGTTTACGACTTCGGACGTGCCCAAAACGTGCTTTCAATGGTGGCATTCATGCAGTGGTCGAAGAGGGGGAAAAAAAGTAGGGGAGCTGTGGGCGGAGAATCAGAGGGCGGGAATAACCCAAGGATTGGCTCAGTGGACGGAGCCAGAGGTGTGGCCAGAATGCGCAAATATCCCAATTTTTTTGTATTTGTTTGGCATTTCACTGCCCAGTTTAATCAACAAATGGATACACATGATTATATAAGGTTATAATGAGTTATTGACAGTAAAACACATTCACAAAGTGGGATATGCTTCTAATCACAGAATGTCCCAAATACGATAAAATGTGGAAGCACAAGCAATTTTTCGCAGAGCCATGGTGTTTATCATCAGCACTTCTCCCTTTTTCCACAACAGCAGTTCAAACATGAATGGCAAAATATCCTAGTTTGCAAATGTTTTCTATATAACTCTGGCTCTGCCATATTTGCCTCCTAATGCAAGATCTGCTGCATGATCTGATCATTTAAACTAATACATTGTTTATAGCTCAAATGTACCAAAAGTTAACAAAAAATGTGACTTGTTTTGCTGCAGAGTGGATGGCTTATAGCAAAGGTTGACTGATCATCTTTCTCACTGTTGCATTTGTATGTTACACTGGTGCTAATAAGGCAAAATCTTTCCAAAGACTGTTAGCATGTGTACACGTCAAAATAATAAAATATCAGAAAATATACTGCATTACGCTGCAGCCTTTTTTTAAATGCATAATTTAGTCAACACTGTGGCATAATTTTGTCCTCCTTTGCTGCATATTTAATTCCAGTGACCCCACAGTAAGCAGCACATGTTAAAAGTGCTTGTGAATAAAGCAGAGAGACTGTGAAGTTTGCAAACTTAGTTTGGTGTGCGTGCCAAATTCTGCATTGCCAATCCCTGGTGAGTTGCAGCTACTACTGCTGAAACAAGGCCAATGGAGCCATCTATGGGTGAGGCTGACTGGCCTCAAGGGCAGGGCCGGCCTTAGCACTGGTGGTGCCCCGTGCATTAATGTTCGTTAGTGCCCCCCAATGACCACCTCTGTCATGGATTCCCTCACTACCACCCTTTAACAGTGCCCCTCAAGTCTCCATAACCACACTCTCTCTCAGATGCATTTAATTTGATTTACAGCGCCACTCATACCAGTGTAGGGTGTCAGAGCACTTTACATCACACACATTACTCAGAGACAATCAATATGTGTGTAAATCACTGTATAGAAAATTTTACATAAGACTAAGGACTACAAGGTGTAGGAGTCACATGACAACCATACTACTAGGCCGTATTGTTTAATAGTGATTGGTCTGGAGAAACATAAACTCAGAATTTTAAAACGTAATACCATGTTTGGGGGTTCTCTTTAATAATCAGAATTGATTTCTGTCCAAAAGAACACTTTTTGCAACATTAGGATAATCAAAGACTGGGGGGAAAAACATAACGCTCTAATTTATACCTTGCAGGTTGTATGCAGCTCTTAGATGAAAGTTAATAGCTCACTGTTGTATGTTAGGATTTTAACTTATAAACTGCAAGTAACAAAAGGATCTCTCTGACAAAAGCAGTAGCCCACTGACCTATTTACATTAGCTGCACTTTGTGATCTGTGTAGGAAGGTGGAATCTGACTACATGGTTGCCCCCACTTTTTTCCTGGTGTTTTGCTGGTTTTCGACTTAGTCTGCCTGGGATCCTGCTATTCAGGACCCCAGCCTATCTGCGTTCTCTCTTAAATTGATTACAAGTACTATAGGTACACTTCAGATTGGATTCTGGGGTACCCTTATAAGTCCCTGTAGTGAAGATCCTTATCTATATATGTACAATGCTAAGTTAGCACAACCGCGTTAGATGTTAGAAAGCCATCTTGCCGCGTTTGCTGCTTTTGCACACGACACTGTAGTCACATGTTATTAATTAAGAAATGCTTACTCGACTTTGCTTCACATGAGAACTGTCTGTTGTTCAACAGGGAGCAGCGACCTTGGTCTGTACACCGTGTAAAGAAACAGTCTGGGGCGCTAGACGGTGCATGTTGTTGAGTTCAGGTTGATCGGCCCACTATTTAGCCATAACACACACGCAGCTGCGAATACCTGAAAGTCGGGTGCTTTTAATATTGCAGTTGCATGTTTTTTACACACATTCGGAAGAAGAGCTTTCCCAGGAGCAGAGCCTAGCTGATCCTGTGATGTGATCGCCCTGAGCTGATCTTTACGGTATGGGGTTCCCCATTCAAGCCTAGAGACCTTCTACTAGTCTAATAATAATACTATTAGTTTGCTAGCGAAAGGAAGGTGGCTTGGTTCCACTGTCATTTTAGTATGATTACTCCTTTAATTTTCTATGGTATTGTAACTATGCTGATGGTTTTGATTTTAATCGTTTATCTGCTTATGTTAGCCAAACTGCTGCATCTTAGGACAAGAGGTTAATAAAATAAACTCTTTAAACTTTTACCATGTCTCTGTTTATTCTTTTGTGGACTGATATGAGAATAATTACGAACAGGTATTTCTGATCCCCACCATTCCTGAGATATACACTAAGTCGCTTGTTCTGGGTTGTCTATACATTGGGACCGCCAAGATAATACTCGTATAACGAATGGGACACTGATGCTGGCCGGATAGGGGTTCTGGGTTCTGAGGTGAGTTTTTGGTACACTACAATTCACTGAGGTCCTGGTTTCCTGCGCATAGTTCTGTGCATAAGAAGAATCCCTGCAACATGGCGCACCTAACGTTTGATCTATTGATTTGAAACGCCTTAGTAGTGCTTGTATTAGTCCACAACACCCTCACTCTGGTTTCCGGATAACGGGAGTGACGGTTTAACCTACCTGTGTTTCGACTAATAGGTTCTTTCAAGCTTGATCATTAAAAAGGTTATTTTTTCTGAACCCCAGTGCTACTGTTGATATCGTTGATACTCTTTAGTGTGTCCTTATGGCGGTTGACATAGCCGCGCATAGTCGTACACCTCTGCGCCGTCATTTGACGACGTATGGGGTGCCAGATGATGGGATGGCTGTTATTTTTGTGGTGAGCGCTGATGCGTCGTACCCGTATGAGTTGTTTTACTCATGGGTGACTTTTCCAGCGGAGGATGATGATGGTACGTTTCACACGTATACAGCCACGCAGCCGCCTGCGGTCTATACCCCATATAGGACACAAGAAATACCAATCTCTTCCTGGCAGCATACTATTTGGTTTAATGGCGCCCTTTCCCATGCGGTTGCACCGGCGAGAATGGGCCCGTTGTCTATTGCAGGGGCCACATGGCCGGTGCTGGCCGGTTTTACGCCTCATCCCCGCTATCTCACGGTGGCGGTGGCTGAGTTGCGGGTACTTCACACAGCCCTAATTACTGTTCATAGGGCTTTAGTGCAGTACGTGTCACGCACCGTGCAGGTGGGGGCACCTGCTGTTGCGGGACAACCTACAGACCACCACGCGGTGGTTATTAGTCCTGTTATGGTTAATTCGGTGGTCGGCAATCGCCCCCAAAGTAAGGATGAATTTCCTTATTCGCTTGCTGAGAAATTTGTTCTTTTTTTGTTTTGTTTGTTTTTTTTAGTTTAAATCAAACAATATACAATAAGAGAACAATGTTCATACATTTAACGTTTAAGCAGAGCAAATAGGGATCTACAAAGACCCGGTTTGATTAGTCCCTGATTATGTGGCAAGTATTGCCGGGTGATTTATCGTACTTGATGGTCTAACATGTCAAATTCTACAAAATCATTGATAACGCATTGGTTTTGTAATGTGCCTTGAGGATTTCTGTCATTCTGTTCATAAGTGTATTTTCAGTGTCTGGTTGTGAGTGAAAATCTGAATGACACACCAGAATATTGAACTTCTAGTGTGTAGATGGTTGGGCAGAGGCTGCATTTGTTTTCTCTGAGTGGTTTAAGTTTTGCATGTGAGGGGAGGTCCTTCTGGGAGCGTTTGCTCTTGAAAATGCTTGTAATGTTATGTTACATGTTAAAAGTTTTTAAAGCATCATGGTTGCTCCCAACTGATCGCCCCATGATAGGATTGCCCTATCCAGATGCAGAGGTCATAAAAGATCACAAAAGAGAAAGAGAGAAAAATTTCCAAAAAAGGAAGAAGAAAAAACTGGACCGAAAGTGGAAACAACCCACGAGGAGGTCAAAAACTTAGATTGGCACTAACAATCACATTTTAAGTTTCTTCCTCAAAGTTTTGTAAATAAGTTCTCATCTCAGGTGAAGGGGCAGGGTGTTCACAACTTCAATGCCTTGAAACCAAAGAGGCAACCACCGAAGCGGGATCTTTGATGACGGGCACTGCTGCCAGTGCGGCATCTGTCGATCTGAGTCTTCTACTGGGTTGGTGGGGTTTAACTAATGAGCACCCGTAGACAATAATATTTTTTTCAAATCTTGTAATTTTAAAGATATGACCACCGAAGGCCGTGATTTTATATTAAAAACAGAGCTTTGGACTATTCCATTTCTCGCTGAAAGGCAATAATTCTCTCCATGTGTTCCCATACCTGGCGAGTCACGTAGTTTGGTGCTTACTATCCCTCCATGTTAAACAACAGTAGATGTTTCAGCACCCAGGCTAATGTGCTGCAAAGCTAAATACATATAAGGTCCCAAAGGCGAGACCGATTGCATTGCAAATGCTTGTTTTTCAAGTAGGCACAGGGAAATTATATAAGAGGGCCAGTGGATGCTTGCCGCCCTGTCCTAGCTGCTTGCCGCTCCCCCACCCGGTCTCCCATGATATGTTTCTTGGGAAACAGTCAGAACACCGCTGTCTTACGACTATGGAAGCGCTACTACCCCTGCCTTAACCACGCATATGCCTTAACCACACATATGTGAGGTTAGGGCAGTGTGCGGTCTAGGTGCTGGCTAGATGGAAGACGGTGAAGACAATAGCAGGAAGACATGAGCAAGAGACGCGGTGAGGTAAGTGGGGCAGGGGGGTCGTTTTTAGGACTGGGAGGTCGAGGTAATTTTTGGGAAATCGCGGGGGTCGGGTGGTGTAAGTAAAGAGGCAGGGTTTTAGGCCTTAGGACAGGGGGAGGACAGAGAGTTGTTGGGGTCGTTTTTAGGGTGGGGTGGTCTGGGTAGATCTCAGGGCAGTGGGAGGGCAATGAGTAGTCAGGTAGTTTTTAGGGTTGGGGCTTGGGGTAGGTTTCAGGCAAGTGGAAGGGGTTGGGTAGTTTTAGGGACGGCGTGCTGTAGTGTATGTAATGGGGCAGGGTTTTAAACCTTAGGGCAGGGGAGGGGAACAGGTAGTCAGGGTTGTTTTTAGGGCTGGGGTTGTCGGGGTAGTTCTCAGAGCAATGGAAGGGGTTGGGATTGTTTAAAGGACAGCGTGAGTTGTGTGTAAAGGCGCAGGGCTTTAGGGCACTGGAAGGGGAATGGGAGAGTCTGCATGAGGGGTGGAGGGGTTGGGGTAGTGTTTGTAAAGGGGCAGGATTTATGGACAGCGCAGGAGGTGGAGGGGTCAGGGTAGTGGCGACCTTAGCCACACATACCCCTTTATTATTCATGACAAATGTCACTTTTGCCTCATGGAACGTAACGTTTGATTTTGTAACATGCTCACTTGTAATTTTTCTCCTTATGTATCATTACTGCTCCTATTGTGAAGCGCTCTGACACCTTCGGGTAAAGTCCGCGCTATATAAAAATGCATTAAATAAAATAAAATAATGCCTTTACCTCAAAATTCCGCAGTAAAGGAATGCGTGGTTAAGACGCATATGTGGTTTGGGCTGTGTGGTGGAGGCATGCATGGTTACCATGTGTGCCTTTATCATACAACCATGTTTTTTGAATGCGCTGCAGACACTGTGTGGTCCTGGGCACGTATTTCTGAGCGGTTTCATAACAGCAGCTGTGAATAAGTTCCTGTTTGCCGCTTTTTCTCATTCTTGCCAGCCGCAATAATATGTAGCACGAACACCATCTCCTTACAAAAGCACCAATTGCAGTACATTCATGTTTTTTTAAAATTAGGCGCGGGGACATTACACGAGCGAGCCTGTGGATGCTTGCCACCCTGTGCTAGCTGATGGCCGCTCCCCCGCCTCCCACGGTATGTTTGTTCCTTGAATGCAGAACAGCATTGTGTAGTCGTAGGGTTTCCTAGCAGCAGCTGTGACTGAGTCTACGATGGTGATTTGTGGTAGGAGCAGATACTTATCATTATGACCAGTGGTGGCTGGTGCATAGGGGCGAGATGGGTGTCGCCCTCCCACCCTGAGGGACAAAAAAAATGCCTGATGAAAAACACTGAGCAGCTAGGAATAAATTGTGCTGGCTGCTAGTGCTCAGTGAACAAACATGTACAAAATTGGGGTTTTCTTTGGGGGGGTGTGGGGGTATGGCCTTTGCTCTGCAGTGTCTGCACATGCTTTTGGCTGGGCGAAGATTTCTTCGACCTAGAGCCAGAAAGCAGGGCAGTGACGACTCACTGGTGGGTGCAGCCTTTGTCTAACTAGCAGAATAGCATTTCGATTTTGGGCGTTATTCCCTTGGCCCAGGGCGGAGCTGGAGGCCCTCCATTAATTCCAATGGCCGAGGGTGGAGCATTCCGGCAGGCTTAGAGTTTGTGGGGGTGTGGCAGTGGCCTTTGTCTCCTCCACCATACCCAGCAACAGTTGTTGTTGTTTCAAGTGATTGGTTTGCTGGGGTCTGGGGGAGGAGTCGAAAGACCAATTCCAGAATTTTCCAGTTTGGGCTTGTGCATGCATGCTCTCATTGGTATTGCCACGCTGTGCACTGCTGCAGTCCTCTTGGTAACGAGTCGACGAGGAGCCCGGCTTAAGAACATCGATCGAGCCAGCCAGGTCGAGCATGTCATCATCATGTCGTCGTCGGTAGGCCTGGGCGGTAAATTCCGTTCCGTTCGCGGAATTTGCGAAATTTGGGTAATTTCGCGTTCCGCGGAGAACGCGAAATTGAAAAAAAAAATCTACGTTCCGCAACTTCGCGAAATTTTTTGCTTGTTCGCGTTCACAATATGCGTGTTCGCGAGATATTTCACCCCGAGCACGCAAACAGCGATCGCGAACAGGAAAAAAGTATCGTGAACAAGCAATTCCGCGTGTTCGCGGAATTTCTGCATGTTCGCGGAGATTTTTACCGTTTCGCGGAGATTTGCGTAACGCGATTACGCAAATTCCGCCCACCCCTAGAGGGTTCCTCTGAGGGTGGTGTTGGGGTCGGTGTGGATCTGGAAGAGCAGGTGTTCGGCGGCGCTGAGGGTGCTCAGAGCAAAAACAGACCTATTGCCCAACCACAGGGCTGCATTTTTTAATTTGCACTCTTGCTAGACACTTGTGAGACAATTGCGAGCCAAACCTTCCAAATATCTATTTTATTTTACCCTTAATATCTCAAAACTACTACACAGATTTACAACAAACCACAAAAAGCACAATCTGTGGACCAAGATCTAGTTTCCTGTCGAATTTCGTGTAATTCTGTTCCGCCCTTTTTACTGTGGCCTTGTCTCAAGAAGTCTATGGAAAATGCATGGGGGTTTTGTGTTTTGAAATCCCCTTTTTTCTCGCCCCCACCTGACGGATTACCCCAAAACTTTCCAGGAAGGAGCTGAGGTGGATGAACATTTTTTGTGGAAACGTTTTGTGAAGAAACTGCAAACGGGGCCAAAGTTAATAGCGAATCAAAAAAAGCTCTGCCTATGGAAAAGCAGACCTAACTACAACTACCTAGTGTCAACTGCCTCTAGGTAATATACATATATGTGTGTGTGTGTGTGTGTGAGTGTGTGTGCGTGTGTGTGTGTGTGTGTGTGTGTGTGTGTGTGCGCGCATGTGTGCTTGTGTGTGTGTGTGTGTATGTGTGCGTGTGTGTGTGTGTGTGTTTGCGCTTGTGTGCTTGTGTGTTTGACTGTGGGTGTGTGGGTGGGTGTGTTTTAATCACATGAGGCTATCAAGACAGCAAAAAATGTTAATAGGATTCCTACAGCTGCTTAAAAGCAAAAAAAGGGCTTGAGATTGGTGCCTATCTACGTAACTAGAGGGATGGAAAGAGGAGGACAAAAACCAGGAGAAAAACCATGGATTGCCTTGAAAGCCAGGGGGACCAAGACAACTAGGACCAAGAGGAACGCAAAGATAAACAAGACAAGGAAGACCAAAAAGATCAATGGAACCAGGGCTAGGAGGACCACGCTAAGAACCAAGACAAGTGAGACCAGGTGGACCAGGGCCATGTGGAGACTTGGCAATAATAACAGGACAATGAAACACATCTGAGGAGAACTCACATTAGGATAATTATGACTAGAAGGACCAGGAGGGTAAGGACCAGGATAAGGGATAAAAGGACTGAGATTTAATTCATGGTTTGCTGGTAGACAACAACATGGAGCATCAAAATCACAATGACAGGCACGCAGATGACAAGGACGTTAAGGTGCAAAAAGTCTATGAACAGGATGGTAAGATCAAGAGGATCGCTAGAAGCTGGACTAAGAGGGCCAGGACCAGAAGGATGATGTCCAAGAGAACCAAGGTTGAAAGGACCAGGATAATGAGGAGGAAGACTAGGGGGCCAAGGCTAGATGTACCAAGATAAGGAAGACCAGGTGAATGAGGGACAGGAGGATCAGGGAGAGGATGACAGTGGCCAGTGCAGTGTGACCAGAAGAAGGACCAGAAATAACAGGACTGGTACTTGGAGAAGGACCAAAGCCAACAGGACTCAGACTAAAAAGTCATGAGGAAAGAGGCAAAGAAGACCATAAGTCACAGGATCTGAATAATCAGGACCAAAAGGAGTACCAGAAGCAAGACCAGGTGACATAACAGCAGGATGAGGAGGAAGGCTTACTTCAAGACAAGTTCAACCAAGACCATGGGGACCAGACCTTAGAAAAAAGAAGTAGGAGACGAAGGGTCAAAACTGAGAGAAACATGACCATTGCCAAAAGGAAGCCAGAATTATGAGGATGGCCAGGAGGACCAGGACAGGGAGGTCCTGAACTGGCCCAGTACCCAAAAGAAACCCTTTACTGGGCTGGGCACCAGGATGAAAGGCAGGAGGAGGAGAAGGCTGGATCAGATGGCAGAGAAGGCCAGGATAAGGAGAACTAGGGGGATGATTGTTAGACCTGGCACCTTGGCGTGGGTCTCCCTTCCAGTTTTTGCTGTTGCCTCAGGTGTTTTTGCTGGTGTTAGTTGCTCAGGGCACTGTGCCACTGCTGTCCAGTGCCACAGTGCAAGTGCTCCCTATTGTAAATTATGTATGAATTTGTGATTCCATGATTGGTTGGTGTGGTTTACCTGTCAGACCCTTGTAAATCCAAATGCTGCTGGTGGGCTTGCAGCACTGGTTGTGCCACCCACAGAAGCAGCCTCTAAAAATGTGTCTAAGGTCTGCCATTGCAGAGCCTGCGTGCAGTCTGGTACTGTCATGCTGACTGGGCAAGTGCACCCACTTGCCAGTCCCTAAACCTTCCCCTTTCTTCATATCAGACACCCCTATGGTAGGCCCAAGGGCAGGGTGCATTGTAAGTATAAGGTAAGACATTCCCTGGTGTGTGTGGCATGTTCTAATAGTGAATTACAGCCATTTTCGTTTTTCACTATTGCTAGGCTACCTGTTCGCCATAGGCCAGAATGGGCAGTTTGGTTATTACATCTCATAATCCTAACTGACTCAGGGAACATGGTGGAAATTCAAATTTAGTATGCCTGAACTCAGAATGATAAAATACATCTTTTAGTGAAGTTGGTTTTAACATTCTGTGTTTAAAAATACCACTTTTAGAAAGTAGATATTTTCTTGTCTAACCATTCAAGCCTGCCTCTGCTAGGCTGTGTGTTCCCTGTCTGGAGTTTGAGTGACAGGGCTGGGGAATTCCAGGAGACAGGGTGAGGTGGCCCATTGGTGAATAGAGAGATCTGCATCCAGGGAGGAGTTGCACCTGGGACCTGAATAGGGCTGTGCCTTCCCTCCACAATGCTGGCTCCACCTCCTGTGGTGCGTCTGATGCCTCTGCCCTGCACTCTGAAAGGAAAGAAGGAGTCAGGTAAACAAAGTGCTCCAGGACTGACCAGAACTGGGTTGAACAAGGCACAGGCCCCTCTGCCCTCAGAGGACAAAGGATGTTGGGGTATAAGTATTGGGACCCTGATCCCAAGAATTTAGATCACTTTGGGAAAACAAGAAGAAACCTCTGCTGAGGAGAAGAACCAAGAAGAAACTGAGGATAGACTATCCCTGAAACTGGGGGATTGGTCTGCAGGGGTTGCCTACTGCCAAAGAGAGTAGAAAGGAACTTTGTGTGTACATTTGCTCAACTTGTGAAGGATTTCTAAGGGCGTGGAAAAGAGCTTGCCTCCTGCTGAAGTCTCAGGGACAACAGACTTCAACCACCAGCTACCCAGAGTTCTTTGGAAGTGCCTGCTACTGTTTTGGGGCCTTCTGAGGGACTGCGTGTCGCAAGGAGCTGGAAGCGCGACTCAAGAAGGAGAAGCGTGCCGCCATCGGAGCTGTTGTCGTCGCATCGCGTAAAGGGGTGTCGCCGCTGCAGCGTCGTATCGAGCGGAAGCGTCTCGCATCTTCGAAGAAGGGTCTCACAATGCCGAAGAAGCGTGTCGCCATCGCAGCCATCGTAGCTGACGCATTGCACGGCATCAAGAGAAGAGTCTCACATCGAGGAAGTAGCGTGTCGCCGTCGCATCCGCTGCCGTCGCATCTTGGATGACACCGCTGTAGCTGTCGTATTGCACCGCATCAAGTAAAGCGCCTTGCATCCACGGAGAAGCGTGCCGCCGTCGGAGCAGTTGTCGTCACATCGCACAAAGGGGTGTCACTGCTGCAGTCGTCGCATCGAGCGGAAGTGTCACGCAACGTCGGAGAAGAGTGTCGTCACCAAAGCCGCTGTCGTCGCATCACTTAAAGGGGTGTTGCCACTGTAGCTGACGCATCAAGTCGAGTCTTCGAGCAACATCGGAGAAGCGTGCCGCATGTGGAAGATCTTCACGTCTTTATTTCTTTGCACCAAAATCTTCAACGCATCAACATCGTTGCAACACTTTTGTTGCCCTGCGTGTCGCATCTAAAAGGTACATTGACTTAAAGTGTTGCATTTAAGAACTAAAGAGACTTAAGCTAAATTCTACCATCTTAAAGTAACAGTATTGTGGATTTTTGTCATTTAATGGTCTTGTGGTAAATCTATATCAAGAATACTTATTTTTGATATAAAAACCTGTGTGCTGTCCATCTGTAGTGTGTCACTTGATTACTGTATGTGTTCACAAATGCTTTACACACTGCCTCTGAGATAAGCCTGTCTGCTCGTGCCAAGCTACCAAGGAGGTGAGCAGGGGTTATTTTAGGAGTGTACCCCTTTACCCTGACTAGAGGTGAGGGTCCCTATTTGTCACAAGTGCATACCTGTGCCAACTAAAGACCCCCAAGTCTAACAATAATGAAAAGAAGCAGAAGGATCAGGATGAAGAAGAAGACCAGGAACAAATGGTCCAGTAGAAAGAGGCCAATGCAATTCTAGGCCACGTGTAAAAGGACATGTCCTTAATCAGAGAGATCACACATATTGAAAATAATTCATACTTACTCATTGTAGTGCACAACCCTTTTAAAAACTCCACCTTTTTCAGACAAAATTAAGCTCTGCTTAACCCCCCACCTCCCTTAAAATACGGGTTGATTTAGCACTTGACAGACAGATTACTCCATACAAACGTACCGCATATCCCATCTGCCTTATTACAAGTGCATATATCATATGGCATTTGTAACAAATAGATAGGATATCTGTCAAGTTTTTGACAAGGTACCCTGTCCATCAAACTATGAATCAGACTCCAATTATGTTTAAGGAAAACCTTTACTATCACATTTTTACTTTGCTGCCAATCAGGGGAAATTGTTTCTGCTTCCAGCACTGGCAGAGATGAGAGAAAATCGAGATATTGACAGTAATCATTGCAGAACCTTTTTCAAAGGGCCACGGGACAAGCAGGAGCTACTGTGCCCCTCCTGACATCAGGGGTCTAGTGTTCAATAGGCAGGTCCCTGAGTCCCACTTCCCTCTTGCTAACGGTAGTGGTTATTTCCATTCACGATAGACGACATTTAGGTTAAGTCACACTAGCAGTCCAAGTCTCAGGAGGTCAACCCTGTTTCTTCCAAAAGTATAAAGTGTTCCTGCACCCAAAGCCCTATGTGGCAGCACAAGTTCCCCATGGACCTTTAGGCCATGTGATCAGTCTTACTGGCTCCTGCAGGGTTTGCACTACAGGAGTCTCTTGGATTGTTTCACTCTCAGACGTCACAGAGGGCTGCAGTGGCTGCGGACCTTGAGTAGCACTCATGGCTCTTCAGGGTCATCAGCTGGGGCTCCACGGAACTGCTTCCATTGTGACTGTAAGTGTTTTGTTATTCCTCCCACAGGTGGTAGAGTATGCTCTCTTGAGTTCCAGCACTCAGTCGGGGCTTGAGTACGCACAGGTCACCAGGTTGTTCTCTCCTCTCGATGATGGCAGTACAAGGCAAAATTATTTTTTCTAACACACAGGGTCGCCAACCTTACTCTGCACATGGCCAGTGACCTTTTCGACACAGCCTTAACTTCTTTGGCATTGTGGACCCTTCTGGCATATGGGGTTACTGTCTTCCCTATATCAACAAAGAGTCAGCGGGTCTCATGAAGCAGAACTGAGAGCTAATAACGACAAGACAACATGGTTGTGAAAAAGAGTCCTCTTAAAGAGGACGAAGTCCCATCACCCACCGAAGTGGCATGCTTCATCATTTGGGACCTCCTCTTAACCACACCTGGTGCAGTTAAGGAGCTACAACTCCTTGCTAGTGTCAAAAGGAGGAGCTCACGGATGTTTTAAGTGTGAAAACAGAGGACTAGATCTCCTAAAGATCGACGAAGCTACCTGAAGTGTGGTGAAGAGAATGTGATGAACGTGCAGTGTGTATAAACAGTGTATTAAAATTGACTACCCTAAGAAAAATATGTTTATTCAGTATCTCAGGGTGTCAAGGAATAAAAAACACGATAGCGTGTTCTCGGTAAGTCTCTGAACTCGCTAATAACAAATGCGGTCTACATGTTTCAGCCAACTAAGATCTGACAATATGATCATGGCTTTCTTCAGGACCATACGATGATACTACTGCAACAAAAAGGGAAGAAGTAAATTGTAACAAAGCAAAAGAATAGAAAGGAACGATACAACCAACTAGTGTACCTGCGTATTCAAAGATAGACGTACTGCAGGAATAATCACCCGCAACAAGTCGGGGATAACACCCTCCACTCCTGGTAACAACTCAGGGCGTGAGGCAACGCTCTGTCCATCGTTACCCCGGACGTTCTTCCTGATTATTCCGAGTGGAATAAAGATAGGAGTGGAGGACATAGCCCCGACTTGTTGCGGGTGATTATTCCTGCAGTACCAGGTTCACAAGTGTCTCCCTCTTGCTTACTTTTCAGTCTACTAATCTATTGCAGGCCATGCTCCATGTCCATGTTATTACAGATATGTCTGATTTTCTAACTCACTTACTTCCTGGGCATTCATTCACTGGTGGATTGACATTTTTTGGACTAATTTTTACGAATAGTTAAGCAGGCATTGCCTGGCACACAAGTGCACACTCACTTCCACGAACGTACTCATAAGGGCACAAATACTCTTAGCTACACATCCACAAGCACACTTGCATACCCATCCATTCACAAGTGCACACACATACTCACATCTATCCATCAACAAGCATACTCATTGACACTCATCTATTCACAAGCATGCATACGTATTCATACCAACCATTCACAAGCCCATAAATACACACAGTTGCGCACATCTATTCACACACGCAAATACACATATATTGGTACATACAAGCATGCGCCCAAATGTTCAATAAGCAGTTACATGGCCAGAGTGGTAAAGGTAGGGCCAGCGGGTGGCAGGAGGAAGAAGCACAAAAGGAGATGGAGGATTTGTGAGGATAGTCAATAACTGAAGATCCCACTGCCTCCTCTCATTGGCTAACCTTGTCATGGGTCAGCCAATGAGAGGAGGACCTTCCCTAACTAACCAAAAAGAGGTTTTGGGTCAGTGAGATTTGCTGACCCCATCCCACTGTGTGACAAGGCATCATTAATGAGGCGTCATTGATAGACTATCCGCCCACTGCACTGAAGAGCTAAAAGAAGAAGTATCCAGGGATGACTCTATTGGTCACTCTCCCTCTAGTCATAAGGGAGAGGACCTTGCTGTTCTGCGCTGATGATATCACAGCCCTCAGGGTTGTGAGATCCTCAGCCCAGAAAAGCTTGGTTAACTCTGCCAGGTGCCTACACTTTAGCGCATGTAAAGCAACCAGCTGTCTGATGCTGACATGATGAGTGTCTCTCGGGCTGACCTTGGCACAGTGACAGACACTCGTCAGAAGCCCTACGTATCCTGAAATCAGATGCAAGACCATTCTTTGCTTGTGCAATAGCAACATTTCTGGGTAAATTATGGTCCATTAGAAGGAGGGCACTATTGACTTTATTGACTTGTAGTAAGTAAATGAATTGAAACCCAAATGATCTGAACAGATGGGCGTGTATTTTGTATTAGCACTTTGGATTGTAAATATTTGGATTGCTTGCCATTTTAATTTTGATGTTAGGATGTATCTCTTAAATATTGAAATATGCTGAAATTTGCACTATGTACATATTGTATCTTTGTGATAAGTTTTTTACCCTAATTTTTATCTCTTTTTAAACTATAAAGAGCCTGTATAGGAAGTATTTACACCTACAGTACCTTTTATTCCGATTATTGCCATGTAAGATCTACGTGCTTTTTCTATCTTTCTTTTATGGTACTGTAAAACCGAAATAAAGACTTTGATGATGAGACACTCATCATGTTTTGGAAAAGGGAGGGGGGTGCCACTGCATTCATTGTTAGGGATATCAACTTACGGTTAGACTTGGGCACTGCACCAGACAGTACTAGTCTCCAAGACTCATTCTCTGCTCTTGGTCTCTCCCAACTTGTAATTGCACTACACGTGAAGCAGGGCACACTCTCGATCTGATGTCTTCTCCCAACTAAGCTGCCTTTCTTCATTCCTCTCCATTAGCCTGGTCGGACCATTTCTCTATATTTCTAAATTGAGCTCTCCCCTCCTTTTAGTGCCCTGCTCTCACTTCTATGCATAGCTTAGCTGACCACCCTTGGTCCAAACGTAATCTGTCTGGTTGTGAAATCATATCGAACAACTCTCGCCCCTTTCTGGATTCTTCCATGGAGGTTGCAGTCAATCAGTTTGACTCATGGCTTGCCAATGTTCTCGGGAGCCTTCCAGTGAATTGGCAGGGTTTCTGTTCCATCAAACATGTGTTTCACTGACACCCCACCTCCTCTGTTTAGATGCGGGAGAAACACCAGGCTTCGAGGAAGGTTTCTTTCCGAAAAAAAGAAAAGCTTGCCAAGTGGGGCCAAAACAACTTCACAAAGTTTTTAATGATTCGCTTAGCCGTAACTAACTGAGTGTTTATGCATGAGCTATGATCCACAGAACTACTACTCCTTATAAGCATAGTCCCGCATAGCAAAGCCCAAAACAGTAGCTTGAGCAAAATGTTTCGTTCAGTGTTTCTCTTCTTTATGTCTGTTGCCCTATAAAGTGTACTCACACCACTTATGTTTCTCAGCCCAACTCCTGGTGTGATACATGGGATTCTGAACCGTTATCCACAGTGCAGGTATTATGGTGGGGATTATTAAAGGAATAACTACCAGCTGTGACTCGTGCCTTTTCTGCATTTTGAAAGCGATTCCGGCCCTCAGCACCTACACGATCTTTGGTGCTCTAATGATATCCCTGCCTGCTGGACTCTGAGACTCCCTCCAGCCTCCCCCTAGCAGGTGGTCCCCCTTGCCTCTCCAGCCTCCCCTTAGCAGGTGGTCCCCCTTGCCTCTCCAGCCTCCCCTTAGCAGGGGGTCCCCTTGCCCTTCCAACATCCCTTTAGCAGGGGGTCCCCTTGCCTCTCCAGCCTCCATTTAGCAGGGGCTCCCCTTGTCTCTCCAGCCTCCCCTTAGCAGGGGGTCCCCTTGCCTCTCCAGCCTCCCCTTAGCAGGCGGTCCCCTTGCCCTTCCAACATCCCCTTAGCAGGGGGTCCCCTTGCCTCTCCAGACTCCCCTTAGCAGGGGGTCCCCTTGCCTCTCCAGCATCCCCTTAGCAGGGGGTCCCCTTGCCTCTCCAGCATTGCCTTAGCAAGGGGTCCCCTTGCCCTTCCAACATCCCCTTAGCAGGGGGTCCCCTTGCCTCTCCAGCCTCCATTTAGCTGGGGCTCCCCTTGTCTCTCCAGCCTCCCCTTAGCTGGGGGTCCCCTTGCCTCTCCAGCCTCCCCTTAGCAGGCGGTCCCCTTGCCCTTCCAACATCCCCTTAGCAGGGGGTCCCCTTGCCTCTCCAGCATCCCCTTAGCAGGGGGTCCCCTTGCCTCTCCAGCATCCCCTTAGCAGGTGGTCCCCCTTGCCTCTCCAGCCTCCCCTTAGCAGGGGGTCCCCTTGCCCTTCCAACATCCCCTTAGCAGGGGGTCCCCTTGCCTCTCCAGCCTCCATTTAGCTGGGGCTCCCCTTGTCTCTCCAGCCTCCCCTTAGCTGGGGGTCCCCTTGCCTCTCCAGCCTCCCCTTAGCAGGCGGTCCCCTTGCCCTTCCAACATCCCCTTAGCAGGGGGTCCCCTTGCCTCTCCAGCATCCCCTTAGCAGGGGGTCCCCTTGCCTCTCCAGCATTGCCTTAGCATGGGGTCTCCTTGCCTCCCCTTAGTAGGGTGTCCCCTTACCGCTCCACGTCTGCTAGTGTATCCAGAAGACCAGGATCACAGCTGTCTCCAGCACCGTGCCTCTGCTTTTGGCTGGACTAAAGAAATCGCTGTGGTGCTCTTCAAAGGCAGTCACTCCTACTTTCTTCAGGCAGTGCAAGGATCCATAATTCTGCCTCTTCCACTCGCTACTGAGGAAGAGGGCAGGGCCTGCATATCTGCTCTATTGACAGTAAGTTGTGAGCAGGCGAGGGAAGGCTTTCTGTTCAAGCTGTTGCTGGAAGCTTTTTTATTCCTTGTAAAAAGCACCACATATTTCTTTTGGTAAGTGTAATACTTTTGCAACCTCTATTCTGGACTTTGACCCTGTTCGAAAATGAGGCATTATTTTTGAGGCCTGCACAAACATTATGTCTACATTTGTCCTTCACAAGGAACCAAACACCCCATTGTAGGGCTTGATTCTCAGAGGGTAGCGCTGCAGAGCAGTCTAAGGCTTACTCAAGGGAGGTGGTGTGGGCTAGTAATCGCCATTTACGAGTTTGCAGAAATGACATTCAATAATTGATTGTCCAGTATATACTTTTCTTTACAAGAAGGAAGAGTATATTTATTACACACACACACACACACACACTACTCAATACCATGCATCAATTTACAAATATACATAAGCTGTTGGAATTACTTTGTGACTATGCATAACATTTCCTCCCCTCCAGAAGGGGGGAGGGTCTAGTGCCTCCACTCCCATGTATGGACATCATCTTACCCCCAAATGCAGTGGGTTGACCATAACCTGGAGTGAGGACCCTTCCCACTGGCACCATCCGAGTAGCGGCCCTCCCCATTATCTCACTAAGCATTTATAATAGGAACACCTGCCATAGTCTATGTTTGACAAGTTCACTGACTTGGATGCCCTGCGCACTGTTCACGCTATTCTTTATTCAAAACCTATCAACCTATAGTTCTAATTCCATTAGAACATTTGTTTTTATTCAAACATATTTTTTGTTGCAATCATTGCTCTAACATACACAATATATGTGCCAATATATCCAATATCATATATTTCCTTGAAAATACAACATAATATAAGTGTAATCTTCAACTCATAAAAATGCATAACACAATATACAATCTAATATAAACACTCAATGCTGTGCCCGATGCATTTCGGGACGTGAATGTCCCTTCCTCAGGGGAAAATCTATAAGTTCAAAAGAAAATAAACAATTTCAAACTCCACATAAGGATATACTTTGAGAAACTCAATTGCCCAGGTTTATCCCGATCAACATTGACGTGCTCTTGGACCCATAGGATCCCATATCAAATGTTAATGCATGTTCATATCAATCATCGTGCTATTACATGCTTATGTGATGGTTTTATTTTATTGTCAGTGACCCATGCTGCGTGGGCGTGACTGACTTTCCAATGCGTGATTGAATAATTTGTTGTGATTCTTAGTAGCATTCAGGACACTCGTGCGGGATATGCTTCACCGCTTTAGGAAGTAGCGAGGTTAGATTATTTTTCTTTTTGCATTAAAGTAATTCAGTGATTTTTGTTTTTTGTTTTTTCATAGGAAACAAAGTTCCATCGCCCACAATTCTTATTAACAAAGAGGACACATTGTGTAAAGGTGAGTGCGCACTTAGTGAGGTGATTCATACTGGTAGGACTGTGTTCATAATAGGCATCATTAATCTTACGTTGTACTTCTTATGACACGACTGATTACTCGTTACATGGCTTTCACAGGACTTTACCGGTACATTGTTGCATGAGGTTTATGTGACACATTGACTTAATACACTGGGTGTACAGACAGAGAGTCAACAGTAGACGCATCACACAGCATGGGCTCTCCCACAGTAAAAGCTAAAATATTAGGTGTTCAAAAAGCAAAAAATCTGGGCGGCTCAGAGAGTCAGAACCACCTTCTAACAGACCCTACCTAAGTGTCCCTCACCCAAGTGCATGGTAGCTTGGGATTAAAAAGAATAGACAGAAACTATTGACAGCTTTAATGTGCATTTTACTGAGGAATCCCTTATTGTGATAAACATTCCTTTTATACCAATGTTCAGCTTCCTAATGAACCTAATGATTCTTATTTGCCAGCTTTATGTGTATCTGCATTAGTTAATGTGAATTTGATGTGATATTGGATTTCTGAATAAAAGATCAAACTGCAGTGTATTGTTTCAATAAAATAGTAGAGACAGCTTCTGATGGACAGAAATGTGACACTCTAAGATACTGTCGATATTGCTAAAAATACAGAAGTCTCTCTAAGTTCTGTCAGGGTAGTAGGAGATATACATTCACCAGCTAATGGGGTCTGTGCCATCAAAAGCCAAGTTTCCGCGGATTCACACAGTTCTATGGCCAAGGACAAGAATAGAGATAATTCCAATTGCAAATCGTATCATAGATGTTTGTGGTGTGGATCACGCCCCCAAGCAGCCAGCATAAAAGCTATCCATCCATCGAAAGCAATGCTTCAACTGTAAAGAAATTGCCATTTCTCTACTGTCTTCTACAATACATCAAGAGGATCAGCTCTATACAGGATCAGGAGAGCAACTGTTTTGACTCCAATATTAAACAAACATTGTCAAAGCCACTAGGTCTCTAATATGCAAATTGGAACTTCTGAACTTCTGAACTGCAAGTAACACAAGGATCTCTGTGACAAAAGACAGTAACCCATTGAGCTATCCGCATAGAATACAGTGTATCTGCATTTCAAAACTACCAACAGACAAATGATTGCTCTCCAGCAGGATAATAAACCACTGGCGATATCTGGACATGTTTTTATTGTTGTCTTGCATCTGTGGCAGAGTTTGCCATTCTAATAATAAAAACAGTTTAAAGGAAGCATGCAGGAAGTATGTGCCACACATGCTCTTACCTGCTCAGTTCCAAGCAGCTGCAGGGGCCAGGAAAGGTGAATCAGGATACACACCCTTCTTTTCTTGTGCACTGAATAGAAACAGAAACATCCATGCCGCAGGACAGAAGGAAAAGGTTTCCCAGGGCCAAAGAATGGATTTGTCCTCTTGCCATGCCCCTATGGTACCTGCACGGGTGGGCGGGGACACAGCCCACCTTTCTAAAAGGAGATGCGTGATGGGGGTGCCTGTGAGAAAGAGCCCAGGCCCGATCACGCAACTCCTAGAACAGGAACAAAAACAATTCAAGTGGCTCTTTTCGATTGCCCTTCATGCAGTTACTGCGAGGGCCAAGGCTCCTGTTTGGGTGGGCCAGGCTCATGTTTGGGTGGGCCTGGCCCTCCTGGCCCACCCGCTAGAACCGGGCCTGAATTGCAAAAGCTCATGGGTTTGCGTATTTATTTTAGCTGTGTGATACAGCAGTGTGGCTGTGCAGCATGTCTAAATATGTTGAAAAAAGTGCTCTGGCATGGCCAGGAAACTATAATGAAATGGACAATACAAGCAACTAATTGAACGTGCACATATGAAAACACAAGCTAGGAAAAAATAGAACATGACAGATACGCATATGATATAAAAAAAATAAGATGATAATCAGCGTAGATTAAAGTGCTGGCATAATGTTAATCCTGTGCACGGTTGAGGCTGTCCAGAGACGAAGTTGCAGGGAATGTTATCCGAAAAAGAAAGCTTAGGCTGTGGAAAGCACCCAGCAGGGCACGAGGAAGAACATAATCAAATGTGTAAAAAGTAGGTCAAGTACGTGTGTTAAGAGTAGGATCAGCAAGAAGAATCCGAAATGTGTAAAGGGGAAGAAGCAAAACCCCAAACCGGGACACAGGTGGGGGCTGGAGAGAGGGGGCTACCCAGAAGATCGGAGCGTGAGAGAAGAGACCGGAAGTTCCGGCTCTGTAGGTACAATCCTGAAGGCAACGCTTTTGGAAAGAAGTGGTAAGAAATCCGTGCACATGCAGAGGCCGAAAAACTGAAAGTAAAGATGAGGCACCCGGAAGAACATGACATGAATGTGTAAAATTAAATGAGCATGCAGTAAAGGTGGGGTACCATCAATGAATGGGATTCGAAGTAGTGATGTGTTGTAAGAGGAACTCATGAAGTCGCAGGCATTGAATGAAGGTAACACAAAGCTGCACCATATTTACAATGATATGGTGCATCTGTGGATTTACCCCTGCGATGGCGCTACTCTTAGCAGTGTCTATCTTGGAACCATTGTCCAAATACGTGGACGTGTTCCTTAAACCTTTGCTGTTGGATGTTCCCTCATACTTGTGGGACACTATGGATTTTATTAATAAAATCGAAGGCTTTCCTTTTGACCCTGATATCCACGTGTTGGCAACTATGGACGTGTCATCTCTGTGCACACAATCCCTCAGCAAGATAGGCTGGATGCGATGGAAGTATACTTGTAGTCAAGGAACAGACCTCATCGGGTCCCAACAGAATTCATTCTGAAAGTAGCATCGCTACCACTCGACGCAATTCTTTCAAATTTGAGATATGAGCAACAATTTGTGCACTGGAACAACCTATAGAGTGCTCATATCAAACAGTGGTTTAGATACGGAGACGATGTGTGGTGCCTTTGGGAGAGCTCTGAGTCAATACTAAAGTAGTTTCATGAGTGGCTAAACAACCGTAGCCCTCACATAAAATTCAGTCTGGCACACAGTAAGAAGAATCTAGCTTTCCTGGATGTTGGATTTTCAAAGTGGTGAGGCGCAATTTTTTTTACCTGACTATAATGAGCGAGCGAGCGAAGCGAGTGTGCCGAACTGCAAAAGAAGGGGGGGGGGGGGGGGGGAATGGATTCTAATTGTGTTTTTTACGCCACATATTTACTGCATTGTTGAAAAAAATAATAATCCAAATATAGCATTTTAAAGCACAAGTGTGAAGAAAACATTAGAAACAAATAAAAAATGTGCCCAATCCTCAAACTGGTCTGCTTGCAAAATGACCCCAAAGCCAAGCACAGCCAACCAACGGAAACAGGCCAGCATAAAAAGTTGAGGATTATACTGCTAGATGCCATGTGTACAGTGCAGCTACTGTAGGACACGAGTGAAGGCAGGGTGAACAAACCGAAAGTCAGTGGCCAGATCAGTGCCTCTGATAGGCTGGAAGGGATGGTATGGTGTCAGTCATATGTCAGATCAGTGCCTCTGACAGTCCGACAGCCTGGGCAGGTTCAGCTCCTTTGTTGACGTCATACAGTCTCTCAGATTTACTGAGGTTGCAGTCCTGACTTGCTTTCCCAATCCTTGTGTTGGAGCAGTAGTTATTTTGATGAGCCTGCCTTGTCCAAACATTGTTCTGCCCTATACTAACCCTTTAGATGTTTTGAGCCTGGCACTACCCTCATGAGCTCAGGTGGGTAGCCGCCCTAGTGACCCGGGGATGCATCTGGTAAACATGGGGGCAAAGCGGCCTTTCCTCTGGTCTGTTTTTCTGAATTCTTGGTACTGTATTCAATGATTTCTGGGTTATGTCATGATAGTGCGGGATAGAGTAGGCTGCAATGGGTCCGACAAGCCCTGCAGGTTAGGGTACTGCAAAGAAGGAGCCTAAGATCGCCCTCGGACAGCACATGATCGCAATGCATTTGTGCACATGGGTGCACAGCACTGTGCAAGCAAAGGCGTGTACCAGCCAAGCTCAAACTGTGAGCTTACTTGACACATGCCTTAAGATATACGAGGGATAGCGTCTTTTCATTTGTCTTAAATTTTACCTCAAATTGAAATTACTTAAAATTTAAATGTCTGTAAATGAACTCTGCAAATATTTCAGAATTAGCAAAGCACAAATCAACCACATTTGTTTGGAATCTTGAAATTAGCTGGAAGCAAATATTTTAATACGATCAATACAAATCAATACAGTAGGGGATTTCATTTCCACACATTTCTGTTTTGCCAATGCTGGTTTTTCCAATAATGAACAGCTGACACGTTAACATGCACTTGCCCTCCCTTCAAATCAGAAGCCTTCAATGGCTTTTGTCGCCGGCCAAAATTACCTTAAAGATTCTATAAGTCACCAACAAAAGGACCAAGACCCAGCTACCACCTGAAAAACTTAAAACAGTACCAATCACATCCACTCCGATTAAGCCACCATCCTAGAGATCCACAGGAACACAAGGAAAAGGAAAGGAGATAAGTGATTTTTGGAGGGTGGTCCACATCTCTGGATCAACTTTCCTTGTGAGATGAAAGGCAACACTGAAAATCCACATATCCCCCTTTCATCACCAGAGTTCAGGATACAGCATGTAAATCTTATTCTAGGTAAGAAGTCCATCAAATGTCATATGTCCTGATTGAATAAAAGCAAGCATGCCCTTTTCTTTGGGGGTGGGGGAGGGTTATATAGTACATACTAGATCTAAAGGTATCAGAACACTAGTTGTGTTACAAACGGACACATTCATTTTTTCTTTTTTTTTTTTAGGCAGGGTGAGATTAAGCGACTTGCCCAAAATCACAGAAAGTTGAGCATCTCTGCTGAGACTCCAACCTGGTTCCCCAGCTTAGCGTTGACCGCTCTAGTTGTTAGGCCTCATCCTTTGTCTGCCCTTCTAGCTTCTACCACATATCTGTTAAAGATAAGGCAAACAAACCAATACCGCATGCTTCGTTGACCTCCCTCCTGTGGTCTAGGCATGACCTACACTATCTCCCCAGATCTCTCTTTCTGTTCTCACTCCGTCTTTCTTGCGCTCCACAGCTCTCTCGTGATCTCTTACCATGTTTACTCTCTCATGCGGCCTGTCCCCCTCTTGCTCTCCTTGTACCTGTTCTACTGTATCTCCCGCTTTCTCCTCCTCTCTTTCGCCGATCTCGTGTCCTTTCTTCTCCTCTTGTTATTATCCTTTTATCCCACCTCTCCCTTGCTCGCTCTGTTACTCTCATGATTTATCTTCTTTCGCACCTGCTCCCTCTCATGTGCTCTTGCTGTGTTCTCCTTTCTCTCCCTCTTTCTATCATGCACTCTCGTGCTCTTTAATCTCTCTCCCGCTTTACCTGCCTTCCTTATTCTTTTCTCTCCATGTATTCCTTCCTGTCTCTATTGTGTTCCAGTTTTCTTCTTTACTTGCCCGCTCTCCAGCTCACGCTTTCCCTCGATTTTGCTCTCTTTTTTCTCCTTCTATCGCGCAGTGGCAATGGCAATAACAATTCCAAAGGGAAATTATGCAAATTACACACCTAACACTCGCCCACCTCTAACTAAACTAGATTGTGGTGCCTGGAGCACTTGTATTCCTGCCATCGTCTTGCTTGCACGACTGCCTTACCTTGCATTTTTTTTTTGCAAAGGAGAAGTTACAAGCACCGCAAAATTATTTATTTAACGACCCTGGAATTCAGGTAATTGTTCCGGTCATGGGCAGATGTTGCGTATATCTTCTTTCTTATCCCAGCAGTGGAACCGCGGCGTTTTTTCTCATATGATTCAAGGACACTCAAAAATAGTGCGCTCTGCCTTAACTCCACAATATGGCCCTTCAAATCCTGCACAACTGAAAATAAGCAATTGCATACTTTGATTAATAAAAATGTCAGCGCTCAGGTGGTGCACGGCTTTTAGAGCCAGTGCCAACCCTTGCCTCTTTAATGTTTATTTCAAGGACACTTGCCTGAAATTTATGCCAGTGTCTGGGAAGGGTCATTGGACGCGGGGTGAAGCTAAAACTCTGCAGCGCGGTCTGTCCAGGCAGCATGATTGAAAACGAGGGAAGCTGTGAACTAGCGTCTGCGCAGTGGATTCCATGAAACTCGAGTGGATTCACTGCGTGGAATCCAGTGCTCAGCTTCTTGCTTCCAGACTCCGACCTGCCAAGCCATCTCCGTTCTGCTACCCAGTACCTCTCTTTTCGCAAAGATTTAAAAACCTTCCTCTTCAATCAGGCTTTCCCCGCTTAGCTCTTCATTCTTATCACTCTTGTCTTTTCCCTCAGTTGCCGATCCTGCCTACTAGCGCCAAGAAACCGCATGGTGTACGCTGCGCTTTAGAAATGTTTTAAATTAGAAATTAAATTAGAAATTACAAGCCACCCACTGTGAAAGAACGCAACCACCTCAGATTCATCCTTCTCAACACCTGCTCCGACCGCAAACACACCGTTGAACTCTGGGACCTACTCGACTCAACTTCCCCTGACGTCACCTTCCTGACAGAGACCTGGCTGAACCCCTCCTCCCGGACGGCTACAAGATCACCCGCATGGACCGCAACAAAGGAGTAGGAGGAGGAATCGCCATCGTCCACAGGAACACTCTTAGAGTCTCGACCAACACCAATGACACCCTCAGCACCGCCGAACACCTGCACTTCCAGATCCACACCGATCCCAACACCACCCTCAGAGAAACCCTCATCTACAGACCCCCCGACCCCAACAACAGTTCAGCGACTCCATCGCCGACTTAGTCAGTACACACGCTCTCGCCTCCACAGACTACATTCTCCTTGGGGTCCTGAACTTCCACCTCGAGAACAACAACGACCGCAACTCGACCACCCTGATCGACAACCTCGCCAACCTCGGACTCAGACAACTCGTCACAACACCCACCCACTCCGCCGACCACAAGCTTGACCCCATCTACTCCGCAAGCCCCCATGTCTCCTTCAACCACACCACCGAACTCCATTGGACCGACCATCACTGCACCCACTTCACCTCCCGGAAACCCACCATGCTCCACCACACCCAACAGATCCCCCGCCGCTGCTGGAGCAAAGTCACTGAAGATCAGCTAACCACCACCCTCGCCCGGAAACAACACGCCGACCCCACCCACCCTGACTCCGCACCCGCAACCTCAGACAGTGGATCGACGACTGCGCCAACACCCTCGCCCCGATCAAGAAACCCTCCAACAGACAAACCAGCAAGAAAGCCAGCTGGTTCACTGAAGACCTCCAGACCTCCAAGAAATCCTGCCGAAAGCTTGAGAAGAAATGGCACCGTGAACAGACACCTGACAGCTATGCAGCCCACAAGAACACCACCCGCAGACACCATCACCTCATCAGATCCGCCAAAAGGGCCTCCTTCAAAGACCGCCTAGACAACAACGCACACAACAGCAAGGAGCTCTTCAGCATCGTAAAAGAACTCTCCAACCCCAGCTCCAACACCAACGACATCCCACCTTCGCAAGACCTGTGCGACTCCCTTGCCACCTTCTTCCATCGCACGATCGCAGACATCCACGACAGCTTCAACGCCATGACTGCCCCGACTACCACTGAGACCTCCGCCCCCTCGGCCACCATCCGCACCGAACCTCTGCTCTCCTGGACCAACATAAATGATGATGACACCATCAAAATCGTGCACACCATCCACTCCGAATCTATGTAAGACCCTTTCCCACACCACATCTTCAACAAAGCCAGCACCACCACCCCACCCCATCTCCGGAAAGCCATCAACATCTCCTTCGAGACAGCAACCTTTCCGGAGAGCTGGAAGCATGCCGAGATCTATGCCTTACTCAAAAAACCCATGGCTGACCCCAAGGACCTCAAGAACTTCCGGCCCGTCTCCCTGCTCCCGTTCCAGGCGAAGGTCATCGAGAAGACCATCAACAGACAACTGACCCGCTACCTCGAGGAGAACAGCATCCTGGATCCATCCCAGTCCAGCTTCCACAGCAACCACAGCACCGAAACCGCCCTCATCGCCGTCACCGATGACATCAGGGCCCTGCTGGACAATGGAGAAACCACGGCCCTCATCCTCCTGAACCTGTCAGCCGCCTTCGACACTGTCTGCCACCGCACCCTACGCACACGCCTCCAAGACAAGGTGCTGGACTGAACCACCTCCTTCCTCTCCCGCAGAACCCAGAGAGTCCGCCTCCCGCCTTTCTGCTCCAAAGCCACTGAGATCATCTGCGGCGTACCCTAGGGGTCATCCCTCAGCCCGACATTGTTCAACATCTACATGGCACCGCTCGCCCACATCACCCGACTGCACAACCTCAACATCATCTCCTACGCAGACTACACCCAGCTGATCCTATCCCTCACCAAGGACCCCCTCACCGCCAAACCCAACCTCCACGAAGGAATGAAAGCCGTCGCCGAGTGGATGAAGAACAGCTGACTGAAGCTGAACTCGTACAAGACAGAAGTCTTTATCCTCGGCTCCACCCCCTCGGCCTGGGATGACTCCTAGTGGCCGACCGCACTGGGAACAGCCCCAACACCCACCAACCATGCACGCAACCTAGGGTTCATCCTCGACTCTACTCACTCCATGACAAAGCAGGTCAACGCCATCCCGTCCTCCTGCTTCAGCACCCTCCGCATGCTCCACAAGATCTACAGGTGGATCCCCACCGAAACAAGAATGATCACCCAGACCCTCGTCAGCAGCAGGTTGGACTACGGAAACGCCCTCTACACAGGAGCCTCAACCAAACTCCTGAAACGACTTCAACGCATCCAAAACGCCTCTGCACGCCTGATCCTCGACATCCCTCACCACAGCCACGTCACACCCCACCTGAGAGTCCTTCACTGGCTCCCCGTCAACAAGATGATCACCTTCAAGCTCCTCACCCACGGGTGGAGTGGTGAGGCTTCAGTCCTTGACTGACATAAAGCTCTGGCATTGCAGGGCTTTAACCTGAAGCGCCCAGGGTAAACTTCTACAAAACGTCATCAAGTGGTGGAGCCCAGCACAAGTGGATGGTGCTTTGCCGGGCTGATAACCTCACAGGCTTCAGGGCTGTGAGATCTTCTTCAGCCCCGCAATTTGATTGGTAGTAGGCTGTGCAAAGTGCGCATGCGTACCATCTGTTGATTTTAGGGACGGACTGGACTGAGGGTGAGTTTTCTGCATGCCTTCATGTGTGTGTGTGAGAGTTGCTACGAGTGACTGTGGCCATGAGTGTGGGAGACTGTAAGCTTGTGTGTGTGCATTTTTGTTTTTAATGTCCATTACGTTTTTTTCCCCAACTTGGGACAGGACTGTGTTTAAGACAGGAAAGCACACAAAATAAACAAGGGGTGAGCCGCTCCGGCACCCTCTAGGGTCAGCCGCCCCTGGGAGTTAAGGAACAGGACAGCGGGATTAAATCAATGAAAGATTGGGAGAGGAGGATCAACAGATAGGACGTGTGAAGGAAAGAAGGAAGTTCATAAAGCAACATGGGATGGAAAGACAGGGACACAGAAGAAGAACCGAATATGAGACAGCACAGAAATAGATAATGCTGAAAGTACGCACATAAAAACAGTGCTTTCAGAAAAGACAGTTCATTAAGAAACCTATAAAAGTTGTTTAGAAAAGGAGCTATAATAGTGAAAATGCAGGACTCGAAAGAGCACAATATATAATATATATGTTTCCAAGCATTTGCAATGCAATAGGTCTCGCATTAGTGAGAGTTAGAGCTGATAGTGTTGTAAATAACAATGTATTTTACCCATGTTGTGAGAAGCTTGATTTCTGTTGCAGTAACCACCCACTTTTTGCCAGAATACTGATGCACTTTGACTTGATGTGACCTGGGTCCCTGTCAATCAGGTTCCCGGGGCCTGTGTTCTTTCCCCAAAACTAACCCAAACCCAATCGGCATCTCTGGCCACAGGTCAGCCCCTGGTAAATCGTACCACATGTACCCAGGGTACTGTGGCCAAGGAAGACATCTAAGGGCTGCAGCACTTATTGTGCCACCCTTAGAGGCCCTGTACTTTTACACACACACACACTGCATTTGCAGGCTGCGTGTCTTAGTGCAGCACAAAGTGAAGAGTCAACATGGCACACATCCCTGTGTGCCATGCCTTCAACCCACTGCCCTGGCATAGATCAGCCACCCCTCTTGCTGGGTGCACTATACCAGTGGTGAGGGTACAGGTGCAGGAGCCCGATACCCCTACAGTGTCTAAGTCCATTCTTAGACATTGTAAGTGCAGTGCTGCCATTAGGAGTATATGGTGCTGGGAGTTTGCCATTACGAACTCCACAGCACCATAATGGCTGCACTGAAAACTGAGAAGTTTGATATCCAACTTCTCAGCACATTAAACCCACACTGATGCCAGTGTGGTGTTTGATGAAAAATGCAGCCAGAGGGCATCTTAGAGATACCCCTGAAAAACAACCAGCCTCTGGTGGGTTCCCTGACTGGTACACACCAGCCTGCAACCACAAGACATGTTTCTGGACCCCTGGGATGGGATCTTCGCTCCCTGAGCCCAGAAACAAAGCCTTTCCTGGGCAGAGGTGTTCACACCTTCCCCAGGCCTGGAAGAGCAATCTTTAGCAGGTGAGCTTCAACAGCCTTGCAGTCTTTGTAATGCGACCCCCAGTCTCCCCTGCTATCAGGAGCAGGCCCCCTTCCTGTCTCCCCACGTTTTCGGCGGGAAGACAGGTGGGAAAAATTAGCTAGCCAAGACGGTGTGCCCACCTCTGCCAACTCCACCCCTCAGGTGGGGGAGGCGAGGTGAAGCCCACTCTTCAGTGCCCGCCATCTTGCAGATGGCAGGCACTCCCCAATCAGGATTCGGGATTGTGCTCACTCCCCCATGTGGAGTGAGCACGCCAAGGGTGTAGTCACCCAAAGTTCAGTAGCCATTGCCTACTGACCTCCAGACCCCTAAAATGCCCCCTAAATACAGTATTTAGGGGGCAGCCCTGAACCAAGAAGGCAGATTCCCTCAACCTAAGAAGAAAAAGGATGAAAGAAGACACCCAGCAGAGGAGACTGCAGAGAACAACTGCCTTGGCCCCAGCCCTACTGACACGTCTGCAGTTTCCAGAGGTCCTGCGCCACTAATCGTCTTGTCCTGCAGACAGCGACCTCCAGAACTCCTGGGAGGACTGACTGCCTTCAACAAACACCGGATCTCCTGTTAACAGCAGCTCTGTCCAGAAGAAACGCCAAAGATAGACTCCGAGCCTGCTGAGGAAAAAGAAACTCAACGCATGGAACCACCACTGCACCCGTCGCCTACGGTCCGAGTTTGAGTGGCCCACCGGTCCTAGCGAGGTTCCCCAGCGCTCCAGAGTCCGAGTACACTCTGGGTTGACCCCTCCAGGACTCCCCGACGTCCCCTGAAGCCTCTGCACGGAGACCCCCCCAACCTCGAATGGCCCGGTAAGTTAAAATCCGACCTCAAATGACACCCCTGCATCCAGACGCCCTGGAGAAGAGAACCCCAGGTGCACCTATGCCCCCGAGCCCTCCAACTTACCTGCCCAGCTGTTGGTTCCTCCTGAAAGTCTTCCTCGACCGAGCCTGGAGCTGAGGCCAAAACTGAAAATCCCCATTGAAAACAACAGGGCACCCAACCCAAACCAGCACCCTGCACCCAGCTGGCCCTGTGCTGCTGTGGGTGCACTTTTTGTGATAAACAGGATCTCCTTTTGCCCTAAGCCTAACACCAGCAGCTTGGCTCCCACAACCTTGTGGCCTGCTTGCCAGCAGCCACCAACCGGAGGCCCCCTATCCCTCATTGGATAACATTGTGCCTCAGCACTTTGCACCCGGCCGCCCTAGAGCTGCTGAGGGTGTAACAAGAGTGTACCCTGACCCTGGGGGACCCCTGAGTCTACCTCCAGAACCTCAACTCCCACTACCGAATACTTACCCTAAAACCGATAACACTATTTTCCTCCATAGGATAATATTGACTGATTTTCTATGAAAAGTTTCAGCTTCTTACACATGTGTTTTGTTTTGGAGTGGAGTGGATGTCTGTGGTGTGGAGTGAAATTATGTGAATTGGATTGGAATTGTTAATTGTGTAATTGTGCACTGTGGAGTGGATTTGTGTAGTGGAATTATGTGGCATGGTGTGCAGTGGAAATATGTGTATAGTAATTGTGTGGTATTGAGTGTACTGGAATTATGTGGAGTGGGATTGTATGTCTTAAAGGGGAATTATGTGGAATAGCATTTTGTGTTGTGTAGTGGTATATTGTGGACTTTAATTATGTGCTGCAATGTTTTGTGGCATGATGTGGAATTCTGTGGTGCTGGATGTATGTGGTGTGTTGTGTAATTGTATTGTTGAGTTGAATTATGCAGTTTGTTGTTGAATTATGTGGTGTGGAATGGAAACATGTAGAGTTGAATTATGCAGCGTGGAAGTGTGTGGCTTTTAGTGAAATTATGCTGATGGGAATTATGTGGCATGGTGTGAAGTGTCTCAGAGAAGGACTGGTTCACTCGCTCAGTGCAATGTGGAACAGGTAAACACTTCTTTCACCCGATGTTTAGGTTCCCTGTCCAAGCATGCTCATAAGCCTCAAACCTTACTTTGGGCATCATTACGATGTCCGCCCGCCACCGCACGGGCAAAAGGGACCGCCCACCATAGGTGCGGCAGTCCCTCCATGCCCATCAGGATGCGACCGCCACCATGGCGGTCGCATCCTGCATTTTTTACATTGCGGTGGGCAGTGCTGTAAGCAGCACTCGCCGCAATGTGAAAAATGCATGTTGTGTATTTGCATGCACAACGTGGCAGGCACCGCGCGGTGCCTGGCACCTTGTGCCTGCAAATGTAGGGGGGTACCAAGGGTACCCCCAAGTGCACCCCCCATGCCCCCAACACTCTGGGGGCCCACAACGGGCCCCCAACAGCAGAGACCGCATCCCTTTCCATGCTGGAAAGGTTCTTCTCCGCCTGCATCATGACATGGATGGCGGTGTCTTGCAGACACCACCACCATATCGTGCCCCTGTTCCGCCCGATCGACGAGTCGACAGGTGGAAAAGCGGTGGACGGTCTTTCCATCCACTGCGGACCCCCCAGCCATACTAAGATGGCGGGGGTCAATCAGGACTCCTAATGGACCCCCCAAGTTTAGAGTGATTGCTTTTTTCAAAAGGAGTGCATACTTTTTTTAGTTCTTCATGATTGCTCTGTAAAGGGTTCTGTACCTGAAAAGACACCATGATGACGCTGCAAGAAACATCCAAACGTACAATCCTTTATTCAGGGTTGGCACTTCAGTAGGGTGCGGTGGGGCGAGAGTGTGGTGCTTGTGGTGACCCCAAACATTAAAGGCACAAACATTGGCATTTTTCAATGTATTTGTATTATATCTCAGAAGGTGCTGGTTATTTTTTCAAGGTTTCCATTTCCCCAAATCATTCCTGGCGTTTACCACCAGTTTGTCAAGTGGTCTTTTATTATCTGAAGACATAAATCAGTTGTCTGCTGAACGGGAAGGACAGCAGGTTTATTTAGGTAAGTATACCCAGCTGTTAAAATTTTGCTGGAAGTCTTATTTGAGTAGAAACACACCCAGAGCAGCAACGAGCCCTCAGAGCTGGAGAGCAGACAAAGCAGGCATAGGAAGGGGGAAGGGAGGGTGAGCAAAGACTGAATCGTGGAGATACAGCACGGAAGAAAGAGATTGGCAATCCATTGTGGCCGGACCGTTCACCCATTTTCAACAAAAATAACCTAGAACTAACACCCCAGCCCTCCAAACAGGAGCATAATCTTAACCATGAACCTTCACCTTAATTTGAACACTGAGGGCCTTATTATGACTTTGGCGGTGTGTCGGTAGACCGCCACACCAGCGCCCTAATGCCACACTGTCAAAGCCATAATAAGATTGCCCACCGGTTTCGGACTGGAATCCAGTTTGGGCGGTCCTGCGGTGGCTGGCCCACAATGGTGCAGTGCTCATACGTGAGCCTTAGCAAGGCACCGCAAGGAGAACGCCAATGCACATTCCTGTAGGGCATGGACTGTTTCAGTCCATGCCCTGCAGGAACTGAGGGTGCATTCATGCAGGGCGACACACTGTCTGTGCCCGTGCATGCATCCCCTGGTGCAGAGGCAACAGGGCCTGCTTTCTTTCCTCAACACCACGCTTTTCATGGCTGGGTCACCGCCTTGAAAACTGTGGTGGTGAGTAACTTCTAATATGCTTGGCGGTGCCGCAGTGGCACCACCAGCATTTTAGGGGCCTCAGACCACTGCAAGAACCCCAGGGATCCACAGCAGTCCCATGGCAGTCCAACTGCTCAACTTGTTACACAGCCGCTTGACCACTGGTGCGGCAGGAGCCGCACGGCCACCATGGGTTTGGCAGTCCATCATTCAGCTAACCTCAAAATAAGGCGCTAAGCCTTAACTCATGCACTCCCAAATCAGCAAACATACATGAGCATGTACAGGAAATAGTGGAGAGAATTTAGATCAGATTGAAGTGCGCCCACACTAAGAAACAAGTGGAAGCATCCGTTGTTGCAAAGTATTTTTGTTTCAACATTGCTAACTCCATCTGGTGCATTCCCAAATTAAACGTGATCCAACGGTAATGGAAATTTAGACATTTAGTTCAAAAGGCTCTGAATACTCATAGAAACCATGAATGAGTCTCAGAAAATGTCAGGTTCCAGGGGTTCAAATATTTCATTAAGTCAGATGGACGTGGTGAAAATGTACGATGGCTCTATACCTCCTTTTAAAAAGGAGGCTTTATGACAACGTCTGTAGAGAACAGATAGGCATTCAGAACTCTACTGTGAGGGTGCTGCCAAGCCTAATGACTGTCACTGGCCGGAGTACCTTTGTAATAGAAATGCAAGAATATATTTGCCAAAACTTAAATAACATTTTATTATTGAAAGAGCCCCACCTAAAACTCTAATACGCACAGAGGAACAAGGGCAGAATCAGTGAGCTGAAATAATTTCATTCCCCAGGGTAATAGGATCTCAAAGTACAGTGCTGGCAGAACTCTTGCTCTTGTGCAACATCCTTGGCTCGAGCTTCACCCGTAGCTGGTCAGCATGCTGTTGTTCACCACAAGATCAGAAAAGAGCTAATTTCGAAGAAAGCAGCTGCAAAGAGCTTCAGGAAGAAGGTACTGTTTTGGCTGCCCTCCCCAAACCCTTATCCCTTTATGCTGAGGATTTAGTGGCTCCTTCAACTTTAACCAGCTCCCTCTGATGTCTGCAAATTTCTGCCATGTGCTCAGGAATGCAATAATAGTTGTGGATGAAACATGATATCGCTGGGAGGAGCCAGGGAGGATGCCTTGCAGGTCAACCTCTGCTGACAGCAGTCCGTCTCAATCCTTGTCCTCTGTTCAAAGTATCGGCAATGCCTGAAAGGAAACCTTTTCAACTGGCTACTTCACAATTGGATACTTTGAGATGATATACATTATATCAAGCCATTTTTAATCTTTCATAAACATGTGCAAATATTTTTAATTTGCAAAATGTTACCAATGTAACATAATATATTGTGGCTTTGAATGGGAATTATAAAATGCTGCACTTAAGAAATTCTAAATAAACCATCCGCAGATCCCACTGACCTACACCACTTCCTCCCAATTTCTGACATCCCCACGTTGGCAAAGCTCCTGGAGAAAAATGTGCACGTCCAACTGTGTAACCACATTGATGAATTCCAACTCTTGGACCAATTTCAATCCGGTTTCCGCCAGGGTCATAGCACAGTATCCGCTCTCACTGACATTGTAGATGATGCGCTAATACTGCTTGATCAAAATAAATCTTGCCTACTGATCCTCCTCGACATTTCGTCAGCATTTGATACTGTTAAACAGGATAAACTAATTAACCACTTGGAGCACAGGATGGGGCTGCCTGGGCCTGTACTAAACTGGTTCTCCTCATTCCTCCACAATAGAACTCAAAGCTTCAAGGTGAACTAGTCCCTGTCTCATCCTTCTTATGTCGCCCTGTGGGTTCCACAGGGATCCGTGCTCTCATCCACACTCTTCAACCTGTTCATGGAGCCTTTAACAGAAATTCTGAAATCATCCAGCATTCACTATCACATGTACACAGATGATACCCAACTTTACTTGAAGATCTCCTCCAGTGAGGACATCAGGTCCCACAACTCAGTCCCACTGGAAACACAAAGCTGGCTGACACATAACCACCTGAGGTTGAACGCTCTTAAAACGGAATTCCTCTTAATCGCACCACTCAAGCAATCGCCAGTCATAGAACAATGGATGAATCAGCAAACAGCTCTTTATTGTATGCCACACATAGTTGATTCCGCAACCTCTTTGGGAATAATGCTAGACAAGAGTCTGAACATGCAGAAGCACATAGGACACTCACCAAAGGAGCAAACTTCTAACTCAGCATCTTATGGAAAATAAAACCTTTTCTCCCTTCACATGTCTTAAAGGTTGCGGTGCAACCCTTAGTGATCTCAAAGCTGGACTATGGTAGCGCAAACCTTTCCGGCCTTCCAAGATCGAAGATAGCTCCTCTTAGGGCTGCCCTCAATTCTAAAAATTGCATGTATGGCACATAAAGCCATTCAATTTAATACCTCAATGTACCTCACTCAAATACTGGAGATCTCAGGTGGATCGAGAACCTCTAGAAACGCCAGCACTTTACTGCTCAAACCACAAAAATTTAAGAAAAGAAAAACCTACAATAGAGCCTTCTCGAGTATAGCCCCGAGGATATGGAACTCCTTGTCCCCTGAAGTCAGGCTGAATCCCTCTACTGTCCTTTAAAAAAAGAAGTTAAAGTGTTACTGATGAAGACATTCCTGCCTTAGAAAGGGAACTTCCAAGGAGATAGAGGACACCCTCACAGGTTTGAGTCCTAGCTTCCAAGGCACCCTAGGGCACCCAGCTCTACAAGACTGTTAACTCTGTTTTTTTGTTTGGTTGTGCTGTTTTTACGTTTTGTATCCTACTTGATGTATAAACTGTAAAGCACTCTGCTACGCTCGGTGGTCATGTTCGTGCTATAGAAAACTTTTAAAATAAAAATAAAAATAATTATAGCTTTAACGTGTGGGGCTACTTTTAAAAGGTGCCTTTTTTGCTTGGATTAAAAAAAATATATGAGGTTGTAGTTAATATAAGTTCTTGTTTTTTAATACCCAGTGGAGTAATACTGCCACCAATGAAAACATGTTTATTTGCCATCTGAGCAAGCAAGCATGTCAGGGGAGAGGATATAGCCTAAGGACCAAAGCTGCCGACTTTGGAGGAGGGGAACCTGTTTCGAGTCTCGGTGCTGGCTCAACATCCTGTGACTCTCACCAAATCTCGTAATCTTCATGTGCCTACACAAAATGAATGTGTCCTTGTGTAAAGTACTCAAATACATTCAGTTTGAGTTTGAGATATATAAACATTTCAGCTAAGGGGATTTCATGAGCTAGATGGGACAAAGGCATCTGGCCTCTTATTGTGCTTGGTGAAGGGTCAACCCAGAGTGAACGAGCAAACATAGCCAAAGGGAAAGTGGGATTCTGGGAGGGAGCAGACAACAGAGCTAGCTATAAAAGATGCATTCTAAAATAAACACGGTGCTCGGGGAAACCATGTTTTCCATTTGAGCTCAGTCTTTGCACAGACAGCAAATGCGTTGAGATAAGAATTATAGCCCTGTTTACACAAAAGCTTAGCGGAGTGAAAATACTGAGCGAACCCTTGTGCGAACTGCTCTTAGACAAGTAAAAAAAAGTTATTTTAGTAGCTGCCATAATAGGTCAAGTGAAATGATACATGTAACAGGGGCAGTCCTCTTGGATGTCACAAAAGACCAAAAGGAGAGACTATTAAGTATATTTACCAAACAAAAGCAGGCATTCACGAAGGATAATAAAAGGAGTCAATTAAAAAGATAGGCGGTGCTTCAAGCCCATATCTAAATACACCATGTCTTGAAGAGACAGCCCATGCACTGCCTAGTCGAGACCTAAACATAAAAGCAATAAAAAAGCCTAAATCAAAGGGAGGAGCTAAAAAAATTAATTTTTCTAATTACAAACGTGGTGTTTGTGGTACTCTGTGTAACTCTTGTGCGCTGTTAGCTTCACTGTATACATTTTAATGTAAAGGGTTTCATTGACAAAGAGAGATAATGCAACATATATTATATCTACATAAAACTTTGTAAAGGGTTGTGGCTCAGAGGCTGCATGAGGGAGTTGTGGTATTTCCTCAAAAGTTGCTGACTTTGCTCCAGCACTGATTCAACCTCCTGTGATTTTGTGCAAAGTACTTAATTTTCCGGTGCCCAAAAAATGAATGTGACCTTTTGTAATGTAAGTGGTGCTCATGTAAAGCTCCCAATACCTTCTGGTTGACTACTTCCGGCATCACAACAGCATCCTGTGATTTTGGGCTCATCACTTCCTCAGGAAGCTAACCTACAAATAACAAAAAATGAAAGAGTAAGAGCACAAACATGAAGGCAGATGCTGCATTTAGTTGTAAAAAAACAAACACATACATGGGTCTAATGAAATAAAAGGCCAGTGTTGAATAAAACTATAAACCTGATGTGAGCGACTTCAATGGACTTATTAACCTAAAGAAAAAAGAACCTCTCACAAGACAAGCAGTAGAAGAAACGTGCACTTGCAAGGACTGTTTGATCATAAAGAAAAAGGTAGTTCCTACAAGAGAAGCATTGAAAGGACAAAAGTACTTGGTCAGGGCTCTGGGGGAGGGTTAAACAAAAGAAGAGGCATAACACATGCATGCCATGGGCAAATGGGGACAATGAATATGAGAGCAACAATGGAGCAAACAAATGGCAAGCCTATTCCAGGCTGAAGCCCGCCGATTGAAAACAACACGTCTCTTCAAGACAATGCATGCGCTGTCTAGCCGAGACCTAAAAACACATGCGCAGTCACAGAGTTAGAGAGCCTTCAGAAAGGTCATAGTGGATCCCACACACCTTTATTTCTTGTAAACAAAAAAATCACATTGTCTCTTCCCATTGTAAGTAAACAGATTATAACTGCCTGACATTCCTTTCCAATAATTCACATGTTGTTGTGTGTGAGAAATTGTGTTGTTGTTTGACTGTGGGCCTGGGCATAAAATTCCCCTCGGCTCACAGAGTTTGCAGAGTTTTTACCACTCCATTTTGCATGCGGAGTTCTGAAAAACATTAAGTTGGTGAGCGCTAGCAACGAAAATCTTACTCCAGACCACCTCCCAGTGAGATTTCTCAACACAGGCGATTGTGGATAACCGCTATCACTCCCTTTGAGAAACCTTCATTTAAGTTGGAGAAGCTTCCGCTCGAGTAGAAAATCTGCTTGAGCAGCAGATAGAAACTGCACCCTCATGCGCTATGCATAGTGCCATTTGCACTGATTTTCCAGCGTGGGACAAACATCCAGCGCCATAAAAACAACACCAACAGCGCAACCCAACACACTCCACCGCTTGCGGAACTCGCAGAGTTGTTTGGACACTTCACGGAGTTCCATGTAGCAGCACCCCGCAAACTCCCTGTACTCCCCCCAGGCCTAGTTGACTAGGATGTGAGCCCTGGTCAAGCAGCAGCCACAATCCCTAGCAGGGTGAATCACAAACAGTCACCAAATTAACCTGTATTTAACCCTGGGTAGCTTGGCAGACAAGCAGTCAGGTTTAAGGCAATGTGGATTTTTGCAGCACTAATAATAGTAATGAAGTGAAAACACAATGCAAGAAAAAATCCACACCAATTTAGAAATATAGAGTAAATGTTAATAAATTATTTGATACCAAAATGATAAACAGCCAATCAGTAGGACCGAGTTATGAATTTTTAAAGTTTTCAGTAAAAACTAGCGCCTAAAAGATCAAAGCTCCAACTGCACTTCTAGTCATGCGAGACCCTGTCAAAGTTAAGAAATATCATAGACCACAATGGAACGCGGGTGGTATCCAAGAAGTGGATTGGGCTCAGTCAGTGCTTACCTTTGGATGAAGAAGAAATTTTGAAGAAAAGTTCTGAGAAGGTAAATGTTCAATGGAGCAAAGCTGCAGGCGGTGCCCGAGGAGGGAGCACCATCATCGGGGGGGATGGCTCTGGATGAAGCCGGGGTGATGATTTTAACATTCAGATTAAGTCACTTTTTTAGAAATCGTAAATAGCAGCGGAATGAGGCAGGGGGCAGTAGCTAAAGACATTCCCAGGAGGTTCGATACCCCTTTGCAAAAGGAGCACTCAATATAGCAGAAGCAGCTGAAAAGTCAGGCCGACCGGCGATGCAACTTGGTTGGATAGATTAGCAGGTTGGTCCTAGTCCCTCCTCGATTCTGAGAGCAGTGTTTAGCCAAAAGGTTTCAAAGTGCCAAGTTTTGGATTTTGCCTACCTGGGCACCTTTTGCACCCCAATACGTGACAGGTGGGACACCACTTAGGGGTTCAGAACTCACTGGGTTTAAAAAGTGAGCAAGGGACACACACCCAGTCAAAGGTCTGGGTTGAATCCATCATTGTTCTTTAGCTCACTTCTCCACACCAGTGGAGAAGTGTGGCTCAATGATTAGAGCGGCAGACCCTGATGCAGAGGTCTAGCCCGGGACCAGGGTTCAATTCCCCGCCTTGGCGGGTCTTGGGCTCAAAAATTCCACGGACCTGATAATTCTCGCCTCGCTGCCTATTCCAATCATGGAGTGCAACTCTGGGCAATAGCTTGCTTAATCTCCACAACGGCCCCCACAACGCTAAGGATGCCTGGCCTCCACCTTGGGGGTGCCCAGGAGTGGACGCCTCACAGGGAAAGCCAGGATGGGTTCCACAGCGGTATTCGTACAAGCGCCTTGAGACCCTTGCAGGTGAGTAGTGCGCTATACAAGTATCAAATTTACATTTATTTACACCAGTTCAGACACAGCTATATGCAAATCAGTCTTGACCTTGTGCCTCATGGGAACAGTACAGCCCGAAGTGCCAAGCCATGTCTTCCCTGGACCGGAAACAAGCATCCTCATCAGACAGGCTAGCTTGAATCCAGTGGCAAAGTGAGCAAGGGACCCACGTCTGGGCATACCCTGCCAACACAAGTTGATTTTAAGAGTTTTTCACCACCAGGACATGTAAGACTAAAAAGTACATTTCCCACCTTTTGACCACAATGCACCCTACCCTCCGGGCTACCTATGGCCCACCTTAGGGTGACTAATATGCAATAAAAGGGGAGTTTAAAGATTGACATGGGGAGTTATATTGCCAAGTGAAATTGGCAGTTTAGAATTGCATGCAGGCTGCAATGACAGACCTGGAACATGCTCTACGGTGCTACTTAAAGGGGTGACACTCTACAAGGGACGTACAAGTAAATTAAATATGCCAATCAGATGTAAACCAATTTAACCATGTTTAGGGGAGTGAGCACAAGCACTTGTGCACTGGTTAGCACTGGTAAAGTGCACAGACCCCTAAGGCCAACCAAAACTAATTTCAGTAAACAAAATGGAGGTGTGTAGGCAAAAGGTTTGGGGCAAAATCTCCCTCAGGCTGACAGGTCTATAATTATGCAAGGCCAGATACTTCCACATCCTAAAATTATGTGTCACATACCATTAGATTCGATTGACTGGTAACTGTAAGCACCTTACAATTTTTATAATTCCAGATGGGGCATTTTGCTATTTGTACCTGACTTTTGATTTAGGCTCAGCAGCAGTGGCGTCATCAACTCCCACCTGTCACAGTTTAAGAAGGTGTGATGTTGACACATACTTATTTAATAGCCTGTTCTGTCTGCAACTCTGCAGACAAATAGTAAACAAAAACAAAGAAAGAACGAAAGGTAAAATCAAAACGGATGTGGAGCAAGTCACAGTAAAACGCCCAAAAGGTGAAAATAGTGTGCAGGGATGTAGCTTCAATTGGTGCAGCAGGTGCAATGGCACTAGGGCTAAGAGGCCTGAGGGGCCCACTGAACCCTGTTTAGAGCTGTATTTTATCATTCAAGAAGCATCTTGGTCCACTTTCTTCCTTAAACAATGGCCCACAATACACTGGCTACTGTGAGTGTGTGTGAGAAAAAGATGGGATGGAAGGAAGAGTGAAATTAAGAACATATGAAAAGAATAAATTGTGACAAGAAGGAGGGTCCAAAAGCATGAAAAGATTAATGCCAGGGTGAAAGGATTTGTGGGTGAAATGTAAAACAGCATTGAATGGGTGGGTGGAAGAAAGAGTGGCTGGAATGATTAAAGTCTTGATAAATGTGTGGATAGATGGAAGCCTGGATGAATGGGTAAATTGGTGAAAGGGGAGTAAAAGGGTGTATCAATGAAAAAGAAGGGATGTAAGAATGGGAACAGATGGATGAATGGCTGAAATTGCAGGTAGAAGGATAGAAGGATGGATAAAAGAGTAATGATGAAAGGGCGTATAGACAGAATGGTTAAGGAAGGATGTATGGAAGCATGAAGAGATGGATGTAAGCATGAAAGGATGTTGAGATAGATGCATGGAAGGTGGATTGAAGGGAAATCATTTAGAGTGGATAGGGCTTTCTTGCTTCGGTTAGCCAATGGAATTCGAGGTATGGGTGAAAGTGTGGGAGGGGGGTATTTTCATTTTCTGGCTACTCCCTTGCTCTCCAGTCTCTTTTTTCAAGAGAATTATGAATAACATGTTTGTAAAAATGGATGGAGTTGTGGCATTCCAAGATGATATTCCTACAGAGCATAACGGAATTCTAGTCACAGTTTAAGATATTTTACAAAGAAGAGGTATGATTTTACACTAATGAGAGTTTGAATACTTGGAATGTAGCATTTCTAGTAAAGGCACTAAACCACCGGAAAATCCATTTAAGAACATCATGGAGATACAAATGCCTCCTCACAGCTATCTTTGTAGCTAGTTGGGTTTTACTCATTTTCTGCAGAGTATTTTCTACAATTATTTCCTCCCATGAGGACACCAAGGAAAAAATGGCAAAATTAGGTTGTCTCAAAAGATGACCAAGAATTTTGTCTTAAAGAAGGATAAACTAATTAATACCCTGACTTAACCATCATTAACTAATAATTAAAAAATGCACTGTCACGTGTGATGCCAGTGGAAAGTGGGGCAATTCTTACTCAGACGTCAGAGTAGGGAAGTGATAATATGTGTTACTGTCTCAAGATCTTTAACAGGTACCAAAAAGAGACACTCCACCATCAAAAGAGAAGCTGTGGGATGGGTGTGAATGGCTGAACATATTGCAATCTTTCTCTAGGGTAGATGTTTCAATCTGAAGGCAGGTAGACCACTGATCTTCCTGCTTTCTGTTAATGACACTCAGAAAGCCTATTCAAGATCAGCCAGGATTTTACCCAATTCTTTCAGTTTAATTTTGATACTGAATGCGTTTATGGTAAGGGGAACTGTAGGGCAGATTACCTTTCAAGCCTACCCAGTAGTTTAAGAGCTAATGAAACGTACAGTTGTCTAGATCAGTGTGTTGTAGTATCAATTGGTGATGCAATTGGACATATTGGAGAGGTGGTCTAAGAAATAATTGGGTTAAGGGATTGGAAACTGATGGTAAATTAGAGCAGGTTAGTAATTTAATTCTAAAAAAATGGCCCAGGGAATCTATTTGGCCATGAATTTGCAAGTGTTTTGGAAGCCCATGGGTGAATTGTTAATGGGGGGCAAATTTACAAAGAGCTCATGCCTGCCGTGCAGCAAGAGAAGTTGCTATTCTGAATTACATGAATGGGGGAGAGCAGACCTGCGTTATATTTACTGAGAAATGGTGCAGTTCTGCTCTATACCTTTGCTGACGCACTTGTGTCATAGTGCAAAGGTTCCCTTTGTTGTGGTCAGAATAGGTTTTGTGCCAGAAGGCATTCCTTCCTACACAAACACTATGCTTTGAGGCATTTTCCTCTCTATACTTGTGTTGTAGAACACAGCTACATGTAAAAAAATAAAAACTAGGAGAAAAAAAACACAAATCTCCTGTTATGCCTACCTCAGAAAGCACAGGATTTTGGTGCAAATCCCTGTCTCCAATTCTTTGTAGATAGGTATTTGCATCAAAACCCCTGGGTGGTTTGGTTGAAAGGGAACACCCATGCATCACACATGGAATGCCACTTTAATACAAAGTAACGCAAGGTAACCCAACGCAAACCATGATTTGCGACAATGCCACTTGTAGACTTTGCATCACAAACCTGATGCAAAGTCCTTGTAAATCCGGGCCGGAGTGTTGATTGTTAGATCACAAATAGTGGAAACGGCCAACAAAGAACATATGGAGTCAGATGTACGACCTGCAAATTAGCGAGTCGCAAATTGCATCTCATTTGCGACTCGCAATCTGCGACTCGCTAATTGGAATGCACAACAGTGTCTCAGACACTGTTCGCGATTCCTATTGGGGTCGAAAACTGCATGCCTCATTAATATTGATGAGGCAGGCGCAATTTGCAACCCCTTTAGGAATGGCTAGCATTCACAGGGATGGTGGCCTGCTGGGGTCAGCAGACCACCATGTCTGTGACTGCTTTTTTAATAAAGCAGTTTTTTTGTTTTTTTTAATGCAGCCCGTTTTCCTTAAAGGAAAACGGGATGCATCTAAAAAAGAAAAATGCAACTTTTCACTTTCATTATTTTAAGGACAGGCAGTGGTCTCTGGGATCACTGTCTGCTCTTAAAAAATATTTTCCCACATACTTACAAAGGGGAAGAGGTCCCCTTGGGACCACAACCCCTTTGTGAGTGGTTTACCACCTACTTGAAGTAGGTGGTAATCTGCGAGGGTTTTGCGGCCGCAAAACATCAGTACGTAGCATGTTGACTCGCAATTAGGAAGGGACGCTCCTTCCTAATAGCGGGAATCGCAAATGCTATTTAGCGAGTCAGTGACTCACAAAATAGCATTTGTATATTCTATTACCTTTTTTGCGGCCGCAAACAGGAGGATCTCCAGTTTGCAGCCGCAAAAAAGGGTTGTACATCTGGCCCATGGTTAAGAGTACCACCGTGCAGGTGGACAGATTGGTGCACTGGTGCTGTAAAAAGATGAGATGATTTCAAGGTTAGCTAAAGCTTGGTCTTAATGCTGTAGATCAGATTAAACCCTTGTTGTCTGCAGGAAGCTATTGTTTCTTATACCGTTGGGTTAGGTAGTGAAAGGCGGTACATTATCACTCTGGTGGATATTTACTCAATCTGGGTTGAGTCGAAATGCACCACACTGAAGAGGTATTGGGGTTCATAAAAGAATACTCTAGAAGTTTTCCTATCTTTTCATATAAGGGACATGGGTACAATGCGTTTCCCATATGATGACAGCGGTCTTACCGAAAAATGATAATGTACACAAATGCACTCCCTTATATTCTTCCCAGCCTAAGAGCTTGGTAAAAAGAGTTAACAGAAAGATTACTGGGAGTATACAACTTGCTGTTGCTAATAGAAGAGATGTTAAAGATCTTATCGAAGATAAGGTAAGGTCCTCCCATCACACAGCCCATTCCATACAGCATTTACAGGGATATTTTATTGTATAGATTACGTTATGTATATTACAATTGAATAAGCCCATTACGTTCATATGTTTTGTATCACAATTCACGCGTACTTGGAACACTTGTAGTGTTTTTTCAGAGGAAGCAGCCCCCAGGCAGGCATAACCAACAGAGCAGCAGTTTCACCCAGTCCAAGAATTTTGAGGATTAAGGGCCATATGTACTACTCCCATTGACAAACTAAAGATGTCTCATTTTACACTAGTGGGCTCCCCAACAATAATGAAATTTGTGATGCAACCTAATTACTATTTGGTCACATTCTAAAAAGTCCATTTACAGGAGTTTGCTAGATGACCTGTCTAATGCATATTGCCTGAAATGCAGGGATGGAGGCCTGCAAAGGACAGCAGACTTACATTCCTACATTTGTTTTGCCAAACTGGAAAACTTTTATTAAAAAAAAAGCAGCCCTTATTCATTAAATGAACTGATTAGAAAAAATATTTCCCGTTTGGAAGATTAAGAATCAGAAAGGGTCACAAATGCTGTTTTGCGAGTCAGTAAGACGGAGCTTCTAAGTCTGGACTCATTCATTAGCACATGGGCCCACAGACATTCTCCAAGCTCTCAGACATACATACACACAGACTAAGGGCCTGTTAGAAGGGCACACATCGCTATCTTTGCATTGGGCAACATACAAGAGGCCCAGTACAGTATAGGCGAGAGTAACAGTTGCAATTGCATTTTTGGAATTGTATTTCTTGAATGAAGACAGCTCATTATCAATTATTTCTTTTTGTCTAGGTCAATGAAGATCAATTCGAATCAACAAGTGCCCGGAAACACCATGAGGAAGACCTTCTTTCTCATTGTGGCCTTTGCTGCTTTTCTTGGGATTGTCTTTGTGTCTTTTTACTACCATAACCCGAGTAAATGGACAGCTGCATACTCATTCCACCGTATTACCGGCTTCCATGAGGAACCTAGGACTTTACGGAATGAGTCGCATCTCCTCGCTGATGGGGCATGGACTGTAAATTCCATTGGTCGTCTAGGAAATCAAATGGGTGAGTATGCAGCGCTATATGCTTTGGCCAAACTCAACGGGCATCCAGCTTACATATTGCCAGAGATGTTCAACTGGCTAGCTCCAATTTTCAAGATACATCTGCCACAGCTGCACGAAAGTGTGGTCAACAAAATAAGGTGGAACAATTATTGGCTGCATGACTGGATGTCTGAGGAGTACAAGCACATCAGTGGAAAGTATGTGAGGTTGGCTGGCTATCCCTGCTCTTGGACCTTCTACCATCACATTCGAGATGAGATCCTCAGAGAGTTCACATTCCATGACTTTATCAAGGAGGAGGCCAATCTGTACTTGGAGTCATTAAAGGGCTCTCGGAAGAATGTAACTTACATCGGGGTCCATGTTCGAAGAGGGGACTATGTTAATACAATGCCCAACATCTGGAAAGGGGTAGTAGCTGATAAAGGCTACTTAGAAAAGGCTATGAAATATTTCCGAGACAAATACGAGGAGCCTGTGTTTGTAGTGACAAGCAACGGGATGCAGTGGTGCAAGGAAAATATTAACAACTCCAGAGGCGATGTCTACTTTTCTGGTGATAGCAATGAGTCATCGCCGGGGATGGACTTTGCCCTCCTCGCCCACTGCAACCACACCATCATGACCATCGGCACCTTTGGAATCTGGGCAGGCTACCTAGCGGGCGGAGAGGTGATCTACCTTGACAACTACACTTTACCTGATTCGCCATTCCTCAAACTTTTCCACTATGATGCAGCATTCCTTCCTGAATGGATTGGGATCCCTGCTGACCTTTCACCTCTTTTGGGGAAAAAACCTTAAGCAGACGTTGATTGTGCGCAGCTACTGACTGGAGAGGGCATTCAGTTCTCAGGCATGCCTGATAACCTCAGCTCAGTTATATAGCAGGCCTGCATATTTAGTTCGAGAGGCCCATTCTCTGGGAATGGTAACACGTATTTTAAATAATGTTTTTTAAACATTCTCTAACATTGTTTTCAGAACAAAATTTAGTACTTTTACCTGTAGCAGGATGGGTTCAGGAGCTACTTGATAGTAGGAGCATCAGCTCAGTTACTAAGAGTCTGCAATTATGTGCAATTTTCATACGGTGCCATGGTATGCTGACTACCTAACTGCACCACCTTAACACCGCATGCTGTGAGTTTCAGAAATTCTTGGATACGTTTTGCCTATATCTTTCTTAAGAAGTACTTTTAAAGATGACTTTTTTTTTTTTACAGTTTTTAAATTTTTTTTTTAAACAATTAGGCTACGTTTCCATTAATTAAGAAATAGAGTCTGTATCATGGTCCCATTCTTTGTGCTGCACCGACGCAGAAGAGATTGTCATTTGCCTTTCCTTCCTCTTTAAAGCATACTTTAACTCTGAGGGGTAGATTTATTAAACAATGTGCAATGTGGTGCAGCAACAAAAGTTGTAACACTGTGCTGTAAATAATAATAATACTCGGATTTGCATAGCCTGGCTAAACACACGTGAAGGTCTCTAGGCGCTTTCCTAGGTGCTGGGAGATTAAGTGATTTGCCCAGAATCGCAGACTGTTGAGGTGACGTCGAGACTCGATCATGGGTCTCCAAGGCTAAAGTTGGCAGCTCTGGCCATTACGCTGCACGCTCTCGCGGCTGTGCTGGAGAGAGAGCAGCGCAGAGCCATATTTTCCAAATATGGCGTGCTGCTACTCTCCTGCCCCGTGATGGTGCAAACACAAACTGCCTAGTGGCACGCACACATCATTACAAAGTGTTGATATCTAGGAGTTTGTCAGGAAGGTTAACATTTTGGTACAAATCATATGATTAGGCAAACTTTAATGCATCTCACACACTGGACGTGTGCTATACAGTGAGGCACACATGCAATGTAGGAAATGTTAAGAGCAATGAATAGAGTTCTACTACTTAACAGCTGTGTCACAGAGTTTTTTTATTCAATTGTTTTAGACAGGTATGACAATATTTGTAGGCCTGGGTTTGCCTTAAAATTCATGGTGGTAGAGTGGGGACATTCAAGTACTACCTAAGGAATGCTCCCTTGACACATTTTAGCACAAAGCAGTCCTATGCTATTGCACTACTTCAAGGCGCCTTTCCAGCATAAAAAATATTTTATAATGAAATGTAAATACTTTATCAAGACTTTGCTTCAATGTATGTGACTTTGTGGGAACACAAAGTATCGATATTCTGCCCCGAAAAATCTCTGAGTTGGTGCATGGACTGCAGTAGCCACGTGATGGTCACACATTTCCTTACGATCTTGATTCTTGATATTAAAAAGCAAGCTAGGCTTAGGTCCAGAATACTTTCGTGGCCTGATTAACCCCAGTGTAGCCTCATTGGACCGTCAGATCACCCTACTAAAGAGTCGCGAGCGTTTCCAGATCTCTCACACAATAGTCCTCAATTTCGGAGATATTTGGGCCAGCAGTCCAACTATCCCCATCCCTTGCCTTGCCTCAGTGCCTCTAGTTGTACTCGTGTGAAATCAGCACTTTTATAACGTTTTGAAAATATGTTCGTCACTTTCTGCAGAAAATCCTTCCTACACCTGAAAAAAAAGTATTTTGGCGCCAGCATAAAACATCCTTTCTGTTTGCAAGTGTATTTATTTAATTATGTTCTCTGAGACAGCCATCCATTTTCGAAGTCTCAAGAACAACGTAGCACATCCAGTTTCACAATAAGCTCACGAGAAAATGGCACATTGAGTTTCAAGGCAACATTAACTTTGGCAGGAAAATAGCATGCCACGGCAGGTGCAGGGAGAATCACGTTAGGTGAAGTAGAAGGGCAAGCAAACATTTTGGCGACTTCAATTATTGGGAACTTTGCACAACCTCACTTGTGTGATGAAAAAAAATGTGCACAACCCATGTTTTGAACCCATCAACGTTTTAAGGTTTTAATACCAATATGGGAGCACAAATATTGATGATCAAATATTCATTTACTATTCACAACTCCACATCTACGTAGTCAAGATCCATATAAGTGGAGTTAACCTTAGTGAAACATGTACTTACCTTATTGATATATTGGTCACCCATATTTTTACTACGATATTATATTAGCACAATATTAAAGACTCGGGCAGATTCACTATTTTTTCACAAAGCGCAGAGCAACAGGCACAAATGCTGCGCTGCGTTGCTGAAAAGGGGAGAGGAGGAGAGCCCCAAATTTACTGAAGTATTGCACTCTCTTCCCCCTTTCCTAGCGCTGGCGCTGAAATCATCTGCCGTGTGCCGCGGAGGCACCTTTGCGCCATGATGCAAGGGTGTCTTCATGACCCTAGCATAGGTTTTGTACTGGAAGGGTACCCTATGCATAGTGCGGCTTAAACCAATTCCCCTTATTTGTATGTATGCTTTACAGCACAGCGCGCCTACAAACTCGGAAAAGGAAGGAGAAATAAAAGCATTTCCCATACTTGCACCAACTTCAAAAGGGCGCAGTTTTCTGATACTAAACCCTGTTACTTTATTTAGTAAATTGGGTTTAGCACAGAGAAACTTGGGTGGTTGCTTGGGAATGCCCATGCTACACCCATGGTACGCCCCCTTGGCACTAAGTAATGCAAAGCAGCACTATGCGCTGGAAAGTAACTCAGAAAAGAAAGATCATGCGCCAATTTGCGTCACTTTTGTGACGCAATCACGGCGTAAAATCTTAGTACCGATATTTAAAGATGATCAATAAGGAATCCGGTTGGAGTCTCAGCATCACAACATTCTGTGATTCCGGGCAAATCTCTATCTCACTGGGTCTAAAAACAATCTGACCTTTTGTAATGTAAGCTGATGCTCATAGAACGCACTGGTTTGCCCTTGGTTAAAGTTCTTTCGATACAAAACTGCAAAAAATATATATATAATTTTTGGGGGATCTCATCTTCTAAAACTGTTTACAAATACTAGTGAAACGTGCTATCTTTAGGTATCATACAGAATTCCTGAGTACAAAAGGGGGATTAGGGACCATTTTAATTTATTGTGGGTGTTGGAACGCACTCGTATTTATTTAAGAGAGGACACACATTTAAATGGTGACTATGCTGTCATACACAAGAGTTTTTTTTTTTTTTTTTTTTTGAAACCGTTTATTACAAAATCAAAAAAATATACAAAGATGGGCCTACAACCTTCAGGCCGGCCGCTAGCAAGCAAAAGGAGCATGTGATACAAACAATAGCGCGCCTGCTGCGGCAAAGGGAAATGCACAGGAGTTAGCAGCGTTGATAGCCACACCATCCGGACCCCACATAACGGTTTCATTTTAATATAAATAACAACAGAAAACAAATCCACAAGGCAACCCACAATCAGAAACAGCAGCATGTGCTCCCCTAGAAGGGGGACCCTACCAATCCATAGGAGTAGCAAGGGGGGGAAAAGGTCAGGACAAGGACTAGGTGGACTCAGTGCTCGGTACCGGGGAGATAAACTGGCTAAGGGGACGGGGCCGGAGACGGATCGGGCAATAACGGCGGGGTACAGATTACCCGCGGTAGGCGTTCCAGGGGCCCCATACTTTCACCCATGTCCCAGGCTTACCTCTCGCAACATACACCACCTTTTCCCGAAACATGCACCAATCCATGTTCTCCTTCCATGCCGAGACAGTCGGCGACCTCTGGGAACCCCACAGTTGAGCAATGTCGCGTTTGGCCACCATATATCCCAGAGTCACCCACCACGTCTGCGGCGCCGAGTAGTCGGTTGGCTCCCATACATTCAGAAGGCATCTCCTCGCTTCGGGCAGCAGCGACACACGCGTAACCACCCGCAGGACCTCATGCACACCACGCCAGAATCGCTCCACCTCCGGGCATTCCCACAAAATATGGAGAAACGTCCCCAAAGAACCGCACCCACGCTTACACAACCCATCCACAGCATAGCCCATACGCATCAGCCTCGGCCCCGTAACATAGACCCTATGGAGTATCTTGAGCTGGACGAAGCGAAGGCGGGCCGGTTTGGCCACCTCTTTCGGGGAGGCCACCGCAGACACCCAGTCCTCGTCATCCAGCTCCAATCCATCAGCAACCCATGCCTCCCGAAGGTTAGTCAGCAGTCCTGAGCGGTCATTGATGAGTTTTTTATAGATTAATGAAATCGTGCTGTCCGGTACGTGTCCATCTAGCACTCTATCCTCCAGAGGGGAATACTCCGGGATGGAAGCAACGTCCGGGAAGACGGAGCATAGCGCATGACGGATCTGCATATACCGAAAGTACTCCCTGTCCTGCAACTGGAATTCCGTCTGCAGCATCTCGAACGTTTTGAATCCCCCCCTCGTCCAGAGATCACCCACCCTGCTGATGCCTATCATGTCCCACTTCTCAAAGCCCTTCGAGGTCCACAGGGAGCCCAACTGCTCGGATGCGTATAGTGGCGACGCCCGGGTCAAACGATCTTTCCACCCCATCGCCACATTAGCCGCGTGACACACTCGTACCATGACACGCGTGGGGCCCGTCAGATGTGCGTCGAGCGAGCTGGAGTAAAGCGCTCGGTTATAATCACCACCCGGCAGTAACATCTTATCCATTTCAAAGGCCGGGTTTAGAGCGGGCCCGTACAGGCCGTGATTAATCGCAGCCAGCTGGGAGGCCCAATAATACCGTTTGATATCCGGGAGGGCAATCCCCCCGTCATACCACGGGAGCGTCAGCTTCGCCAGGGCGATACGCGGTCTACCTTCCCAGAACAGTCGGCGCTGCAAACTCTCCACCTCGCGAAAGTAACGCGCCGGGACGACGTCCATTGTGTTCTGCAGTGCGTACAGGAAACGCGGCAGCGACATCATCTTAAACAATGCCGCCCGGCCGAGCGGCGAGAGCGGCAAGCGCCTCCAACGCGCGACATCCTCCTTCAGGCGCTGGAGGGGGGGAAGCAAGTTCTGACTATATCGGGCCTCCGCGCCCAGGGTAATGAAGACACCCAGGTACCTAAATCCCCGCGGGGTGATCTGGATAGGACAGCCCCGCGGAAGGATAGGATCCTCCCCAGAGAGAACATACACGCACGATTTAGCCCAGTTGATGACAAGGCCGGAGTTATGGCCAAATGAGTGCAATACCTCAACCAGTACTATCAGTGATTTACGTGGGGAGGCCAGGTACAGGAGAATATCATCAGCGTATAGAGATACGCGGTCCTCATACTCGGGGGTCCAGCGGAGACCACGGATAGAAGGATGCCACCGCAGCCACTCCGCCAGGGGCTCCAAGGCGAGCGCGAAAAGGAGCGGCGATAAAGGGCAGCCCTGCCGCGTGCCCCTGCCCAGCTCGAACGGAGCCGACACTCTACCGTTCACAACCACCTGCGCCAGCGGGCCAGAGTACAACAATTTTACCCAGCCAATAAATCCTGGGCCAAACCCAAACTTCGCGAGCGTCGCCCAAATATACGGCCATTCAAGTGTGTCAAACGCCATAGTGGCGTCCAAGGACGCCAAGATGGCCGGCTCCCGTATGAACGGTACACGTGCGAGCACCCCATGCAAACGCCGCAGGTTAAGCGCTGTGTTGCGATGGGGGATAAAGCCGGACTGATCCTGGTGAATCAAGTCACACACTACGCCGACCAGCCGATTAGCCAACACCTTGGCGAGAATTTTGGGCTCCGCATTCAATAGCGAAATGGGCCGATAGGATGTGACCCGGTCCCGTGGCCTCCCCTCCTTGTGGATAACCACGATGGTAGCCAGACGCTGGTCTAGCGGGAGGGAACCCGCCGAGTGGGCCGCAAGGAACATAGCACGGAGATGCGGCGCCAGCGTATCCGGTCGCAGTTTATACAACTCGATGGGAAGACCATTAGGACCCATGGCCTTGCCGGAAGCGACAGAACGTATGGCGAGGGCAATTTCTTCGGAAGTTGGAGCGGCGTCCAACGACACTCTGTCCTCCTCCGAAAGGGAAGGCAGCGCGATATCTCTGAGCAGGGCATGGGAGTCCTCTTCAGAGCGGGAATACACCCCACGGAAATAGTCTGCAAAGCAGGAGACAATTTCTTCCAGTTCAGTGACACACACACCATTCTGTTTCTCAATCAACGGGACAACTCGACTCGCTCTCTCCTTTTTGTCCAACCACGCAATCAATTTACCAGCCTTGTCACCCACATCATACAGTCTCCCCTGTTGCTCTCTACTGAGGCCCCTGGCCGCCTCCGTGACGAGGGCCTTATAGGCCGCTTGCTTGAGTCGGAGGACATGTAATTTGTCATCCGTCACCCCACATTCTAGATCACCCTCCAACTCGGTTATCTCAGCTTCAACACGGGTCACCTCCTCCTGCTCGCGCCTCCGGGAGTGGGAAATAAGGGACAGGGCCTCTCCCCGGAGTACCGTCTTGAACGCCTCCCACAGTGAGACCGCTGATGACACAGACCCCACATTCTCGTCAAAGTATCGCCCAAGGGATTTAACCAACTCTGCTCGAATGGTGGGGTCACGAAGGTACCAGGGATTAATCGGGACCACCCTACCCTCTCCCCTCGGAAGAATATCAAAGTGCAACAAGAGCGGGGAGTGGTCCGAGATACCCCGTGCCAAATGGCGCACCTCCCCCACCCTCCCCACATGAGCCGCCAGAACCAGGACATAATCTAGCCGTGAGAGACTACCATGGGCCCCTGAATGGAAGGTGTACTGTAACTGCGTGGGATGTTTCAAACGCCAACAATCCACCATCCCCAAGGTATCCAAGAGGCCAGATAACCACGCTTGGGCCCGAGGGAGGTCCCTAGGGGGGTGACGATCCACAGTTCCGGAAACCACAGCATTAAAATCCCCCCCCACCACTAGAATCCCCTCCGGAAGGCCAAGGAGGAGGCGCCCCAGGTCTGCAAAGGTGGTCTTCTGCAGCCCCGGCGGGACATATACCGACACGAAAATGACCACTCTGCCCTCCATTCTTCCCACCAAAACCGTGTAACGTCCCCTGTCGTCATGGAGCACCTCATCAATCTCCAACGGGAGCGAGTTCTTAACCATAATGCCCACACCCCGAGAACCAGACGTGAAGCCCGAATGGGCCACAAGGCGGTAGCCCCGTCGATTCATAGCACAAAAGGAGTTGCCAATGAGGTGTGTCTCCTGCAGAAAAACTATATCGGGCGAGATTCGCTTCAAGAACTGCAGGACCACACCTCGTTTTATCCTGTCCCCCAGTCCATTAACATTCCAGGACAACAGACTCAGTCCCCTACCCCCCATCATAAACAGAAGCCATCACTCGTCCCCCAGAGAGCACTTTAGAGATAACACAATGATACTTTTGTCTTGTGGTGTAAACAAACAACACCCCACCCCAACCCACCCGCCCCAACAAAACTCCCCCCTCCCTGCACCCCTGCATGAGCCCAGACAGCCCCCCCAACTTGCAGTGTGCCTGTCGCCCCTATATAATGAAACTAGCTAGACCCCCTAGAGGAGGAAAGAGTACCCCTTCTAGACCCCACACAACCTCCAAGGGAGGGGAAAGAACAAAGACAGAAGCTTGGTCGAAAGTGGCATCATAGTCGTCCAGAGTGAGGCCCACTAACAACCCCTCAGTCCCGATCCAGTGGGCCGTCTCCTCCCGCCGCCCCCCCGCCATCTCGATCACGATCCCCAGACAGAGTGTCCAGCCAGTCCCCGGCCGCTTCGGGACGATCAAAAAAGTGCGTGCGACCATCCACCTCCACCCGCAGCTTGGCCGGGAAGAGCATAGCGTATCTTAAGTTCATGTCCCGAAGTCGGCGCTTGACGCCCAGGAAGCTCAGTCTCTGCTTCTGGACCGCTTGGGTAAAATCAGGGTAAAAGTTCACCTCCATATTTTCCAGCTTGATCGGCCCTTGCAGTCTGGAGGCTTGCAGGATCGCGTCCCTGTCCCGAAAGTTGAAAATCCGGGCAAAGAGAGGCCGCGGAGGGGCTCCGACCTTTGGCCTTCCCCCGGGAACTCTGTGGGCCCTTTCCACGGCAAAGAATTTACTCAGTCCCCGAGGCTGGAGATGGGTAGCGATCAGGTCCTCTACAAATAGATCCGCCGCCGCTTCCTCCCGTCCCTCGGGTATTCCGATGATGCGGATGTTATTCCTCCGGGCCCGACTCTCGGAATCCTCCAGGCGCCGATCCATAAGTGCACTCGCCTGACGAAGTCGGCGCACCTCCGTTTGTAGGGCCGCCACCTCAGTCGTGAGGCCCGACGCGGTTTGGGCCAAAGAATCAACCCGGTCGTTGGTCTTGGAGAGATCAGCCCTCACCAGGCCGACATCCACGAGGACCGCGTCGATCTTGTGTGCCAAGGTGTCGAACCGCTCGCCCACCGAGGCCTTCATCTCGGCAATGGCGCCCATGACGTCCCGTAGAGTCAGATCCGTGGGCAAATCCGGGGCATCAGGGGGGCCCTCAGAGGACTTGTGCGGTACGCCGGGAGATCCCTTCTGGAGGGTATAGCGGTCCATGATGTTGGCCTGATGTACGGCGCCACGCCGGGTCGACTTGGTCTTTGACCGATCTCCATCTTGTTTCGTGGCCATCGCCACAGGTCTCACACCCGCACCAGCGACGCCGTAGAGGGCAGGCAATCAGGGCCACGAGCTCCGGGGGGCCACCCCAGATCGGCGGGGTGGGTCACAGCCGGCAGGCAGGTAGGGTCCCCCAGCGAGGCCACACCAACACAAAGAGCTCCGCGATCCCACTTGCAGAGATGGCAAGGGGGTGCGAAAGCGAAAGCGAAAGTGCGGGGTACGCGACTCGCCAGGCCCAGCCCGCCGTTGTTGTTCACTCTGCCATTGGGTCACCCCCCAGCCCAAATCCGGGGTCCGGCGAGAAGAAGGCCGCAAACTTCAATCGGTGCTCACTCCGGCACCCGAGGTCCGATTCGAGAACGGGAAACGGGTACCACCTCGGCTCAGGCTCACCGACACAGTCCCCTCAACCGAGGCAGGATGAGGACAGGATAAACGTAGGAGGTTGCGGAGGTCCTCGGGAGCCTCGCACCTACGCGGCCATCTTGGTTGCGCGCTAGGCTCCTCGCCGTTGATCATTTTAGCCAAGGGTAAACACCTGTCCAAGTGCCTACCATCCCCCACCATGCATCAGCTGACACACTGCAGCCAACCCTAGCCCTGCAGCATATATAAATGCAGAGCAGACACACACAAACCCTTTCAACGTGTCACTGAATGTGTTTGTTGCACTACCCCTTGCAATGCAGCAAAACTACTTGAGGAGGAGGAGGAGAGCAGAGAGGATCTTCAGACAGAGGATCAACCTATTTGGAATGTCCAGCCAAGATGTAAGCGCCAGGTACCGTTTCCCTCCAGAAATCATCTTAGATATGGTATGTGAGTGGGAGCAGGAACTTGACTCTGTGACCTGCTGCTCACCTACAATACCAGCATATATCAAGATCCTTTCTGCTCTCCATTTCTTTGCTACTGGGTCTTTCCAAAGGGTCTCCAGTGACCATGTGGGAATTTCCCAGCCAAGCCAGTCGCTGTGCCTGCATCAGGTACTGAGATGCATCACTGCTAGAGCCCACAACCACATACAAATGCCACATACACTGGCCATGAGACAAAGGGCAGCAAGAGATTTCTATCTCCTTGCACAATTCCCACGTGTGCTGGGTGCAATTGATTTTACCCATGTGGCCCTTCAGCCACCCCGCCGCATTGCACACATCTTCTGCAACAGACACCGATGGTATTCCATCAATGTGCAAGCTGTCTGTGATGCCAGTGGGAGGTTCATTAATGTGCATGCAGTTTTCCCAGGCAGTACCCATGACAGCTTCATATTCCGCATGTCAGCTCTTGCCCGGCAGATGGCTGCGGGAGAATTTGGCAACATGTGGTTACTGGGTAAGTACCAAGCACTAAAAACGAGGTATATGTGTTATTGAAATGTCTGAATGCCCCCCAACATTAACCATTGTACAATAAAAATCATAAAGCTACATACATGGCCCAACAGACACTGCATGTACTAAAGTATAGATCATGTCCTGTGCAAATCAAAGAGGGAAATGTAACCAATTGCCCCTTTTTCACTCCTCAGGCGACACTGGGTATGCACTCTCCCCACATCTCCTCACCCCTTACAGGCGTGCAAACACTGTACCTCAGCGTAGGTACAATAGGGCACAAATATGGACTCGAGCCATCATAGAGCGCACTTTTGGTCTGTTGAAGTCGCGATTCAGATGTCTCGACCGTACAGGGGGTGTGCTGCTGTACTCCCCAGAAGTCGTGTGCAAGATTATATTAGCCTGTTATGTTTTGCACAACATTGCTTTAACGCATGGCTTACACATACCTCTGGAACCTCAGCTAGCTCTGAATCTGGGAAACCGAGCCATTGCACATAACCGAGGTCAGGGCATGCAAGTCCGTAACCAGCTCGTTGCCATTGTTTTTCACATGAGCAACCTGTAGTGTCATGGACAAAATGTGGTTTGCTGTCTGTTGTCAATGATGAAACTTGGATATACACGACTGTATCAATAAATTCCATCCTGAGACGACTTTGCAAGCCACACTAACTGCATGTAAATCACAGCTGCTGACAGTAGTCAAAAGGTGGAGCGTGCCTCAGGTCATGTGCTCATGTCAGCGATCAGTGTAGTGGATGTCCCAAAAAACAACTATTCACGCAGATGACAAACGATACATGTCCTAAGAGACCTACCTGGACCTTATGAGGATGGGTCACTTAATCACAAAAGGCCATAACTATTGCATACTCAGGCCTGTGCCCTCCACAGATTTGACTCACCCACAAATGATGGGCCCAGAACGTGAGTGATGATGTCATGGGTGAATCAGGCACCACGTGTCTGTTATATATTCACACTGCTCCACCCCAATGTTACATAGCACATCACACAACTCTGGTAATGAGCACTCAATATGGACTACATGTACCATAATGCAAAGTACGAGAAAATGAAACTGGGGTTTGATGTTGTGTCAGCCCCCCCTGTCCGTGCAGAAATGTCATTAAATGGTCTGTTCCCCCTTTTGTTACATATTCATGATTCTCACCTGCACTGCCATTTCAGTTTTTTCCACAACAGAACAGTGGGATGACAGTGGATTCGATTACTGATTGTGGATGGATCAGGATGAATACAAAATGGCTGCCAACTATTTCCTGAGATGTATTTCCTGCCTCCCACTTCCTGTAAAACATTTCCTGTATGAAATAATGTGTTCTGGGTCATTTCGTAGTTTACGGCCCGAAAACGCAATTTCTGATTCCGAAGCGTAATGCATGTGTGTGGACCCGCCACTCTAGAACCGGAACCTACGCTTTCGGGCCGTAATCTCCGAAAATGACCCAGAACACATTATTTCATACAGGCAATGTTATACAGGAAGTGGAAGACAGGAAATACATCACAGGAAGTTGTTGACAGCCATTTGGTGTTCATTCTGAGTCCTCCTCTATCACAGATCAGATCCTCTGACATCCTGCTGCTCTCATCTTACTTATTTCCCCAAAATGGCTGAGGGTTATGAAGAGAAAGCACCCCCTTTCACTGAAAGGGAATTAGACATCTTAGCTGAGGGCGTGCTGTCCAAATATACTCAGCTATATGGGGACCCAGAACACCAGCTGAGCAATGCAGCCCGGGCCAGGCTATGGGCCAACATTGGGGTGCGCTGCAGTGCAGTGGGAGTCCACACCAGGAGTGCTAGGGCATGCCGCAAGCGCTGGGAGGACCTAAAACGCTGATTCCGGAACAAGGCTGAGGAGCTGGGGGGCCTGTCTTCCCAGCCCCATGTGTATCGTCCTCGCCTCTCCCCACTTTACAGGAGGGTCCTGCGAGCAGCTTGGCTGACCCTGCATGCTCAGCTGGAGGAGCATGAGCAGCAGAGACCTGGTAAGTGCATCATATGCAATATGTTTCTGGGAGTATGATGTGAGTGAAACAGTGCTGTACCATTGCGTGTCCCATGCCTCCATTCACCGATTCCGTGTCCTTGCAGCAGTCACCAAGATTAAAAAGGTACACTGTGGCATATGGACTGTACACGGCAGAGTGAATTTTGGGAGTTGCAGTTTCTTCATGACAACTGGGTAAATGAACCACACTTGTGCATTCATATTGAAATCTGCTCTGCCAGCACCACTACCTTTGAACCAAGGAAATCATAACTGATGTGTGCATTGGATCAGCAATGGTACAGACACTGTCCAATGTGCGCATGGCAGGCCAAAGGATACTGGATGCTGTGACTTGCATTGCATTTGAAGAGTTTGGGTTCCAATTGAGACAGATCATCGTGTGCCATGGAGTCAAGACAGACTTTGAGATCCTTGCATCACTATTGTGTTTCTAAATTTGCAAGGTGTGTCCACTGACAGACGTCTCACCCTCAGTGGCCTGTATGGCATTTCACATGTACAGGTAGCTGTCACAACAACCCACCACTGTTCACCGGTGTACCTTATCAGTCACCAAAGCCAATATGTGGCACTGGATTGTCAGATTATGTGTGGGGACAGCAAAAGGCTAGGCTCACAATGTAGCTAAAGAAATAGTCCAGGCCCTATGTGGATGTGTGACCCACATTCAGCATTTGTCTTGTCCCATACAATGCTGCAAAGCAGATGACACTTGTCCAGATGTTAAATAGCTGCGACTCCATATCAATGGCCAAATTCAATTAAATCTGGACTTATCATGTTCTCCTTTGGTGGACTGGTTTTGGAACCTGCACATGTAGCCGTGACAGGACACACAGATCACAAGAATGGCAAGGTTGAGGGTTGGCCAATACAGTTGTGTAAGCCAAAAAACATTCACGTGAGATGTCCATGTCAGACTCAATTCAGTAGATGACAGTGAACATACACGTAATGTAAGTTCATAAACACTTTTTTGTGTACTTTTTGCATGGTTTATACAATTATATGATACTTTGTTTGATTTTTTGAACCAATTGTCATTTTATATGTTTTTTTCTGTATTGCCTCTTTCACTGTAGCCTGATGAATAGCTGGCTCCTAATAATCAATTTTGAAATACCAAGAATATTTTAAATTATGTATGTGTAAACTAAAATTTGATTAAATTCTATATTTTTATAATAAAAAAATGCAAGAAAAAGCTATATAAAAATTCTTTCTGTTTTCTTCTGTGAAATGAGACGTCATTCTATTTATAGGGGTTCTTTTTCTGTATTTTGAATTGTTTAAATCCCTGCTTACTTACCCCGCTATTGTAGTACAGGGACCCTCTGAAGTTTATTTTGCTTAGTTCATAAACACTAACAACTGTAGAGTGTGATCAGAGAAAAACAAAGTCTGACCTTGGCTCGTCTATGTATGTGTCTTGTCCTGCATGAAACAACCACCACATCAGGATTTTGCTTACATTTCAGCATGCACAGCTGGCCAAATGGAAGAACAGCAGGACCAGGTCTGGGGTGGGAGGCCATCAGTGCGCTGGCGGCTACACCATCTTGCCAACTGCGAGGAAGAAGAGTATGAGGAGGGACCCTCAACATCAGGAGGCAAGGGGATTGCGCCCACCTGGACTGACAAGGAACACAACTCTGGTGCTACATCCCGGGTGGAGGCTGTGGACATTGAAGATGGGGGCGAAAACCCAACACCTCTGCCCATGATGTGGTGGAGAGCTACTCTCCCCCAGACTCTTCACCTGTGGGTCCTGAAGAGGTGTCACCGGGGCAGGCCAATACCCAATTTGGGCCTGCCATCAGCCCCTCCCTACCTCTAGAGTCCCCCATTTCATCGGGGGCTCCAGCTGCATCCCCTGCAACCTGTCCCCCTCCTCGTAGCTGCCAGCTTGACCACAACATCAGCTCCGGACCTGAGGCACCACATCCCTCCTGTCCCCCCCCCCCCCCAGCCCCTCCCAGTGTTTAGTTCTCGGGAGGATGATAATGTTCTAAGTGGTGATGGCGCTTCTCTTGTAGTGGTCAAAATTTCTTATATTCTATTTATATTAGAATGGTGCTTAGGGAAGGGGTAATCATCCACCACCCCGCTATATGGATCCACAAAGGATTCTTTTTCCAATACTGCCAAGCCCTAGCACGCAAACATGCACAAAATCCTAATACACATCTTCAATAGTGCATCAATTTTTCACAAAACGCAGTATCAGTGGATGTTGTTCTTTTATTGTTCATTCCAGTAGGTCCCGCCAACACGTGTTTCGTTGCTCTGGGTATAACACCCGCGACTTCCTCAGGGCTGGAAAGACATATATACATTGCTGTCACAAACCACTTATTGATAATTAAATACATAGATAATATCATGGGGTGGAGTCCACTTAACCCCAGTGTCAAAGTTATGTTAGTATACATAACTAATTATAGTGAGGCAAATTCACACATTTAAAATTGCGGCCTTTGTAAACCATCTCAGTGTACGTCATGATGATTATTCTGATCATGTGCGTCAAGTCATGTGACATCACACCCAATACAAAATCTCCTATGTTAAAAAATTAATAAAACCAGTGAATCCGATTAATAGGATGTGCTCCAAAGTGCAAAGAAAATTACTGGCGGGCCCTCTGCCCTCACATACCTGTATCTCTGCACTTTGCTAAGAATAATTCTGTAAGTCATAATACACATGATAATCACATTGTTCACACTGAACATGTGCATGATCAAAAATCCTCTTGAGAAATATATTTTAGTGTGAATTCTGTGAATACCAACATGAAAGTAAGTTTAGGATTTTGTCTTAAGTTAGTTCTGTTTCATAGGTCTACACACACATCCACTCAGTCACCCATACCGCAACTCATACAACAAGTTGCTCACTAATACAGCCACTGATGTCATCAGTGAAGTCACGTGATCAGGTCATGAGTGATGTCATATGTGAAGTCAGGTCATATGTGAGGTCAGGTCATAAGAAGTGCATTGGTCCCAGCTTGGGTGCCACACGCAGGAAGGGTGCATCCGTGAAATCCTGAGGATGGGTCTTGCGTAAACGTGTTTTTCAAGGAAATAAGGAGCACTCATGAGGTAACCATCAAATATTTATCTAATTGTGGCAGACTTGTTTCGGCAATTATGCCTTCCTCTGTGCTTTTTAATTAAATGATGGCACACACATTTTTTAATATTTTTTCAAATGTCACAAACATTGCTACCATTGGAGAGTTTCACATTCTGGTCAGTAAGAAAGGACTGAAGCTATCTCTCACTTGATGTTGTATCTGTGGTCACCATATCAGTGTGGTGTTAGTCAATTACACTTCCAATGGCAGTGCACAACTTTGCTTCATCCTGTTGATATTCAGTAAAATGCCTCAATGTACCACTTCTCCTTAGTGAGCATGGGGACACGCAGGCACTGACAATAAAATGTACACTTGAGCTGGCTCCATTAAACAGTCCTGCTGCTTGACTTCTCATGCCAGTTACCCCTAGTCACAGCCGCACAATGTAGAAATAACACCCGCAGGTGGCAATTGAATATCTAAACATTCTTAAGTTTGAATAACTTACATCGTTGGGTGACAAGGTTACTTTAAAATGCAGCGGTACAGGCACCATCGCACTAGACTTGGTCCCACCTCAAGTGCCTCACACAGGATGAGTGCATCCATGAAATCGTGAGGATGGGTCTCACACATATTTTTTCGATCTTTTTAAATGTATATGTGTGTGTTTGTTTAAGGAGTGTTAAATGGATGGGCTGCTCCGTGCCCATTGATGTGAGGCCGCCCTGCAGGGTCTGGGGCTCCGTGCTCGGAGGTTTGTTTGGATTTGAATTCCGGAGCTTGACCCACTCACCGTCGCAAGCCCACATGAGGAAAGGCTAATCAGCGAAGTTGTGACGGCGCAGGAAGGGATTTGGGGCAGGATGATTCCCTGCTCTCATCGTGCCGGAGGACAGGCATTGTCGTAAGGCCCCTTTGATATAAGAGCACTTGCCATGTTAAATTCATCACTGGACAACATGAATGAATAAACCCACTATGATAACTGATGCGGTAATGTAAATGAACTTTTATCATGAAGGCATATGGAGGTATTCACGTTCCATGCATTACATTACAGTTGCCAACTAACTGCATCATGGGAACTGTATTCTTTATTAGTTGTCACGTGACTTTTTAAATTTAAAGCGCGCATTAACGCACGTTACATTTCACAATCTCCACCTGTGATCAAGGCATAAGCCGAAACGCGTAAGGAAGTTGAAAGAGATTACATTGCGCTGCTGTGCCTACGAATTAAATGCTTTAACTCCGGTACTGGGCCTCATGGTGTTTGTTTAAGGAGTGTTAAATGGATGGGCTGCTCCGTGCCCATTGATGTGAGGCCGCCCTGCAGGGTCTGGGGTTCCGTGCTCGGAGGTTTGTTTGGGTTGGAGATGTATATATATATATAATATATAAATACACACATACATATATATACACACACACACATACTATACACACACAAATATATATATGTATATATATATATATATATATATATATATTTATCTTACAGAGTGTCAGTATCCACTCTTTCACTCTGTAGCTATCCTTAGGGTTTGCACCCATTTGATGAATCTCAGCAAACTTTTCAGACCAATTTCCCTCATTCCACTGGTTGGATGGAAAGTTTTGCGGCATTTGGTCAAGTGGGTCAAGGGTTGCAAAGAAACAAAGGGGGGTCCCAAAACAGATTTGGATCTGAATGCATTTTACATAGACTTTTTGTATGGGATCTAGAGCAAAAATGGTCAGTCGTATTTTGATGAAATTTGGCAGGATTGAAGATTATGGTGTGCAGATTATCCTTTTTGTGGTGGCATCAAAAAAGGATAAGAAATTTTAGTTATTAGCATTTTAAACCTGGTGATACCTGTTTCTGTAGTTTCGAAGTAGTACTGCGGTACATATAGATTACAAGTCATCTGATAATGACTGCCTTTACAAAATTTAAAGGCAGGCCACTTTGCCAGTGCTATGGTTTAGTGCTATAAATATAGGTAAATATTAGGGTTTATATATTTTTCATACCTATTGCCACTTAATTTAACTGATAATAGGTAGGGAAATAACATTGTAAGAATCTATATATTTTAGAAAAACATTCCAGAGTACCACGGTATTTCTTAGGTAGTACCGCAGTACCTAAAAATATGTTTTAAACAAAATGGGTAAAACTATTAACAAAACACTGTATACACTACATTCCACAAATATAGTGTACTACATTGTTCTGACAATTCTTTGCATACTTAGTTATGCCCAGAAAAGTCTCTGCATTACTGCAGTAATGCCTACAAATTATCACGTTACTTAAAAAATTGCAAATAAAGGTTTATTTTGCTGAAAACACAGTGAGTGTTCAGTACTACTGGTACTACATAAACTGGTTAAGTAAAATTATTTGAAAATGATACAAAAAATTCCATACCTTTTTACACTTTAGGAAAATAGTAATAGGTTTGGAAAAACATTAAAACTTATCACTCCACTATATGCTACTCCATTGTACACAACTCCATTGTACTCCACTACACTGTGCACTATTCCATTGTATGGCACTCCACACTACGACCCTTCAGGTAGGGTATTCCACTCAACCAACTCTTCTACACTCCACTCTACTGCATTAGACTGTATGGTAATCCACTATACGCTATTCCACTATATGCTACTAAATCTCCACTGTACAAGACTCTCGTCCACTCTAGAAGTGCATTTTACAAAATTACACTGCACTTTATGGCACTCTATGAGACTCTACTTCAGTCTGTTCACGTACACTCCACTGTCTAACTCTACAGTTCAATCTATGCTCGTATAATCCATTGTACAACACTCTATTCTGCTAAACACACATTTCAATATTGTACAATACAGCACTCCACTCTACTGTACAAGATGCCACTCCAATTTATTAGAGTATACTCGACTATAAGCTATGCAACTACACTATAATACGCTCCATGACACTCTACTCTCCGACACACGAATACCCTGTACTACATTTTACTACACACTACGATACACAACTGCACTGAACTCTACTCCACTGTCTGAGTCTTTACCTCGCTGTATGCCGCTGTCTAACCATCCACTCTTCACAGCGCCACTGTATAACACATTACTCTACTCGACACAGCTCCGCTGTACAACACTCTACTACACTCTTTGCTACTCTTCCCCCTACATTTCCCTACACCGCACTCAATTCAACTACGCAATACTCCACTCTATGACACTCAACTATACAACATTCTTCTTCATTTTACTATACGAAACTCCAATTAACAAGATGTAATTGTTTATTTTGTGGTTTTTTTGTGGATCTTTTCTAAAATAACAGTCACAAAGAAAGTGACCAATAGTGTACAGATCATAACATCATGGATATACCATCATGACAATAAAGAAGGGAAAACATCCATAACACAACAGTAAAACAAGGTACAAAAGCAATTCTGAAAGGAAGGTGTAAGATCGCTAGTAAGTAGAGAATATATTCCCAGTGTAGTGTGCTTGGGTCCAGTTCTATTGACAATATCTGCAGTAGGCCAACATTTGTTTTATATCAGCTGTGTTTAGGCTCTGCGTGTTAACGCACTGCACATCTCAATGTTCTAGCACTTTACTCCTTCATCTGCACTCACATGTTCGCCTCAGGCCTCATCAAGGGGGTGGTCAAGCAAGTAATTTCTTTGAGTTTGCCAAATGTCTTGGGGCGGGAGGAAGTGGTAATAGTGTGGCATATAATTCGCACATAGTGTCACCGCGGATCATGTCTCGGAGCCAGGCTCTCAGCGTCGGTGCATGTGCCTTTCCCCAGTGTATAGAGATTTGATGCTTTGCAAGTAGCATATCTATCGCAGTGAACCTCTCTATAGCCTTTGGTAATAGATGGAGGTAGCACAACAGTGCCAGCAAGGGAGTGAGCTGCACCACCTATCCCACCATAAGTGATACATGCTGGAAAATACCCACCCAGTATGTTTGTATTGTTGCATAGCTCCACACTATATGCTGAAAGTCAGCTTCGGCCTTTGCGCACCTAGCACACACGTGTAATGCTCTGGGATCTATCTTGGCCAGCAATTTTGGGATTACATAGATTCTATGTAGATATTTAAAATTCAGTAATTCGTATTGATGGTTGTTCAAAATGTATTGAGTTTGTGCACAGCAATAGTGCCAAATGTTGTCTGTTACTGGTATGCCTAGGTGTCTTTCCCACGCTGCTCGTACTTTGGCGCCAGCCATAGGGTGAAGGGAAAGTGATAGGTGGTATAAGCGTGAGACTAGGTGGGTGTCGTCTGGTGATGCAATAACAAGTGTGAGGGGGGAACTCCTTCGGCACCACTTGCCCACTCGGTATCGCCCTGATCAGTCATCATTGGACTCTGTGCAATCGGAACCTGTCCATGTATGTAACATCCCCAAGCTCCGGAACCGTGCATGGTCGGGAGTCCTTAAACAGATCCGCAACTGTTTGAAGTCCATGCTAGCCTAGTGTGTGTTTGGTCAGGGCTTCAGTGATGGGGGTAGCCACGGTTTGTCTGCCAGTGGTAAATGTGGCGAAAACAAGGACTCCTTTTGTAGATATCATTGTAATTTGGTCCACGCCCAGCAAGTCGTGGGCAGAGTTTGGATCTCAGCGGGCGAGTGCGTCAGCCCTTGTGGTAATATGGCAGAGAGGGGGATGGGATATATTTTAGAACGCTCAGCCCTGAGTAATTGAATCCAGGCATCTGGGTGATACCAATAATATGTAAAGTGGGTTTGGGCCACAAGGTAGTACAAATAAAAATCTGGCCCGCGTCTGTCTACCTGCCCAGACAAGACGAATGAGCAACGTTCGTAACGTGTCAAAGAATTTTGTGGTCAAAGCAATAGGAATACTTAAAAAGAGGTATAAAAAACCCAGCAGTACCACCATTTTTAATATGGCTATTCTACCAGCTAAAGAGAGTGGGAGTTTGATCCATTTGTCAACCTGTGTCAAGAGGCGGTCCACTGCTGGTCCGTAATTTAGTCGGATTACTTCTGGACCACTGCAGTGCAGGTATATACCTAGGTACTTGGGGGGGGGGGGTGTCCGTACACTATTTCAGGAGTAACTCGAACTCCTCTTGTGTTGTTGCCGGCGTCAATGGAAACATTTCTGATTTAGTCCAATTTATCACTAATCCCAAATAAACCCCAAATCGGACAACTTCCCTTAGAAGTGGAGTAAGGTTGTCAGCCGGTTTCCGCACAAATACCATTGTGTCCTCAGCATAGAACGACGCAGCTAGTGGACCTGTGTGTAATTGCAGCCCTTGGTGGAGATGTGGTTCCTGTATATGGCGGGCAAGGGGGTCCATAGCAGTAATAAATAGTAAGAGCGAGAGGGAACATCCCTGTCTAGTGCCATGTGATAAAGAGAATTGGTGTGTTATTTCACCATTGAGTTTCAATCGGGCAACAGGATTTGCATACAGGAGGCAGACTAGGTTTGAGAAACCCACTGGGATCCCCAGTTTCTGCATTACCGCGTATACAAAAGGCCACTCCAATTATTCGATGGCCTTTCGGCGTCGAAGAGGACGACAGCTGCTGGCAGTGTGGGTTCCATTTGATTCATCACAGAAAAGATTGCACGTAGATTAAGTGTCGTAGACCAGCCAGGAATGAATCCAGCCTCATAGGGGCACAGTGTAGTGTTTACCAGTAATGCTAGTCGAGTCGCTAATATTTTTGCCAGTATTTTATAGTTGTCATTGAGTAGCGACAGTGGTCGGCGTGATGCGCATTAGCGTGGTGATTTACCTGACTTGAGCAATGGTGTCACAATGGCTTCCCGCATGGTCGGGGATAGGGACCCATTCTGAAGGGCTTCATCATATACTTCCAGCAACCGCAGCGCCAACTCATTTTGGTAGGCTTTATAAAATTCTCCCGAAAGGCCATCTGACCCTGGGGAATGGCTACTGGCCATCTCTTTTATTGCTTGTTTGATTTCATCCTCGTCAATAGGGTAAGCAAAGAAATCAAGCTGACCCTCCTCCAACCAGACCATTGGTATCTCCTGTCGATAGTCTGTTAGCCCCTGTCCCACCGGGGGTTCCCACATCTTCTACAGATTAACATAGTATGAGAGGAAGGCTGCAGTTATATCTGACCCCCTTGTCAGATCAGCACCAAAGTTAGTGTCTAGATGTGTGATAAATACAGATTGGTATTGAGGCCAGAGGAGGCAAGCAAGTGTCCTGCCGGGTCTATCCCCTCTCCATATGTTCGGGCCATAGCATATTTACCAAGGTGTTTGACCTCGTGGGCCGTCGCTTCTGTGAATTCAGTCAAGAGAGCTGCCCGGTCATGCAGGGATTCTGGGGATGAGGCAGTCTGCGCATTTGCATCCATATTTGTAAGTTTTTTCTCAATGCTCTCAAGTTAATTTCGTATGGACTGGAGAACGCCGGCGTGTTTCGATATACAGACCCCCCAGATAAATGCCTGAAAGGCATCCCACAGCACTAGTTGTGAGGTAACCGTACCTTCCTTCAATAGAAAATATTCTCGAATAGCATCACCCATTTCACTATGGAATACCGGGTCTAGTAATGCTGATGAAGGAATTCTCCATAGTAGACGCTGTTTTGGCAATGTGGGAAACTCTACCTGGAGCAGCACTGGGGCATGGTCAGACAGTGTGCGGGCAGGTAGTCAATTTCCTGCTCTTCTGAGAGCAAGTGTGGCGTGAGGTACCAGTGGTCTATACAGGACCATGAGCCATATGAGGCGGAGTAAAAAGTAAAAGTAAAAAGAAACTTCCCAGATGTTTCTTGTGCCAGGGATCTGTGAGTAAGGCAGACTGCAACAAGTTGGTTAGACCCTGTGTGGCATGAGGCTTTGCAGTGCAGCCTTTACCAGTGGTGTCAGTCGTGGGGTCAAGAGTGAGGTTGAAATCACGCTCCAGTAGTATATTGTCAGTGCCCAGTCGGTCAATGTGTGTCATGAGGTTAGGAAAGAAGTCAGTAGTGTCTAGATTGGGAGCATACACCTTTATAAACAGAACAGATTATTATATAGTTGTGAGTTATAATTAAAGTAGAATGGCAAGTGAGGTGAGAACATTGTGTACAGAGCTGAGCAATTATAATAATTTGAAGGTGGTGTGTTAAGTTAAAATGTACGTTGTAAGTAACATTGTGTACATAGGTGTGTGACTTATAGTAATTTGAAGGCGGTGTGTAAGTTCTAAACTTTGGAATTTATAATCTTTGCCTAGTTTAACATTGATTTACATGGAAACAGTAAATACATTTTTCCTAACTTTAGAATAGGCCTAACCTTTGTTTTTCTCATAAAATTTAAATGATTTTTATGTTTTTTTATTCAATTGTGTTTCAGATCTAGTATTGAGTCTTATTTATTAACAACTTGTTGGGGTGTGGCCAAGTGAGCGACCAAGATGGCCGCTTATCTTCGAAGCTTCCGAACCGTCGTCCTCCTTTTCTTGTCTGCCGACACTCCCAGCACAAAATACTCCCTCCCGATGCTGAGCGGGTGATTTTGAGACACCTGGGGACAAATGGGGTTGATCACGGTACCTGTCTATGCCTGCTAAGCCGCAAACCAGCTGCCTACGTTCCCGGACCCAACGCGGCCCTAGGAGGCCCCGAGATGACAGTGGTCTCGGGCAAGTCTGAGGGCAGATTCTGCAGCGAGCATACACTGAGGTGAGCTGCCGCGGCCTGGGGGGCCCTTGAAGCGCAGGCGAGTCTGTAGTGTGGAGCGGGGGCCTTGGCAGAGTATTCATCGTGGCCTGCTCCCCCGGTGCTGGGTAGGACCCACAGATGCAGAACACGGTGAGTAGTAGGGGGTGGCATGCTGCCTGGTCATACCCTCCCTCAATGTAACTCCTTGGTCCCCCACAGCTACTGTGCTTGATGCAACCCCCCGCAACAGTGCCGCCATAACTCTGGACCCAGTGGGGGCAGCTATATGCACAGCTGGAATGAAAACGCAACACGCATGATGGGCCCTCCCCTCTATCACATATGCCGAACTCCATACCTGCAAAGCTGGCTGCGATAAGAACTGCTGAATAGCGCCACGAAAGAGAGGCACACACACAGCCTCTCATATGCAACGTGCCGGTTAACAAATACGCCGCGTCCCTCATGGCAGTCAAGTAATGGCCGACAGTGGGACCAGAGGACAATGTAATTAAGGGCAGCACGCCTCGCACAGTACACCTATGCCTCACCAGTTATTGATCTTGTGGAGTTGCCTCCCTTACCTCAACAGCACCGCAATGAGTCAGACAGACCCAAACATCTAAGCTTCGAGGCGGGGAAGACCCCCCCAACGTGAGGACGCCGAGCCTCCTACGGAATCAGAGCCACAACAGCTGGGGGATGCTGCCGCCATATTGACCGAGCTGCGAGCTGTATTCCAATCTATCGATGCTAGACATGATAACACTCTTGGCCGGCTTGAGACGCAGGACTCCCGGATCGGCAGTGCCAAACATCGAATCTCAGATCCGGAAGATGCACAACCCACCACGCAGAGAGGACTAGAGAAGACAGAGAACCGACTTAAGAAACTTGCCATGAAGGTGGAGGATTTGGAGGCACGGTCACGCCGGAACAACCTCGGCATTGCGGGCATAGCCGAATCCACAAACACCGGTCTCATTTCCAAATTTGTTGAATCTATCCATATAGAGGTGTTTGGGAGAGAGGTGTTTTCTGCCACATTCACAGTGGAACGTGCACGCCGAACACAGGGGCCTGCTCCGATACCTGTAGCGACACAGAGAATGATCATTGCCAGGGTACTAAACTTTCACAACGAGATGTGGCATTGCGACTGTCAAGAGAGCGTGGCGCCCTCAACTACCAAGGATCGAACATATCTATTTTCCCAGATTTCACGCAAATGGTGCAGGAGTTGCGCCGGAAATACATAGACATCAAGCGTTCTCTCCAGAGAGCAAATGTTAAATACGCTATGATGTACCCCATCAGACTCCGAATCCAGATCGGTGGCAAAACACACATTTTTGATTTCCCGGAGGAAGCCATGCAGTTCTGGACGAGGCAACAACTTAAAGACAAACCACGAGCGAAGGCTGAGTGAAGTGACCCTGGTTCCTAATGTTGGCATGCTGACTTTTGCCTTGTCACTCAAGATGGAACCTCTCCTGGTTTTGATGTATGTTATTGATAGCTTCTGGGAGGCATGGGGGGCCGCCGAGGGCTTTTGTGTGAAGCCCGTGACTACACCTGGGCCAGGCTGCAACCCTGAGTAACTAACAACTATTAATGTACAACAGGCACTTATTGGGAAGACATGAACCCGGTATATGCATATTCCATGGCCCGACAGCTCACTGGAGCGTTGCCTTCCCCCACAGGATGTTTTCCTGTCTGTCCTTCCCTCTTGTTCCTCGCTACCCCCTCCCCCTTTGTTTGGAAGTGTTTGAATGGGATTCACCAGGTGCTTTATATTTATGTATCCAATGTGGGTGGGGGGTGGAAATCGGGCTGGGTATTCTGGTTTGTTGATTATGGTTTTATTTTCTGTTGGTACAAAGCATGTTTAACTCACATATGGATGGGTACACCGTTCATAACTTTCCATCCTGCAGTGATTGAGAGTGGCCAAAGGACCTCCAATAGCATGCAAGTCTGGTGCCTTAGCCTTGAATGTCTGTCCTGGAATGTGAGGGGATTATCTAGCCCTAAAAAAGGGCACCAGGTCATAGCATATATGACCAGACACAACATTGAGGTCGCCTTCCTTCAGGAAACACACTACACACCACTCTCAACACACGGATTTGCGTCCTCATAGGGGAACCACCGTTTCTTGTCCAGCTGCAGCACATACTCACGAGGGGTGTGTATCTTGATACACCGCTCTCTCCCTTTCCAGGTATCTGAGGTTGTAAAAGATAATGAGGGCAGTTATCTGATGGTGTCGGGATCGCTTGGGGGGAATCCATTCTGCCCATTGGAGGGCCCATATTTTTAAGTGGGAGGTGTGGCCTCTATGCCAAAATGACTGTTGTGCCTCTAAAGAGTGCAATGAGCACGAAACGCGTCAGGCGTGTATCGACAAGCATGCTGTAAACTGTATCCGCCCGCCGATCTGGCTTTTACCTCATGATGGTTGCTGCAGTGGATGTCAGAGTGCGTCTCCACAGGTGGGAACCTTGAAGCTTTGATGTATATATATATATATATATATATATATATATATATATATATATATATATATATATATATATATAAACAGATACCTCGTGGAACAAGGATCGACGACGCCGTGTTCTGGCAAAACACGTCTTACCAGCTGACTAAATAAAGAAAATTTGTCCAGAACACGGCGTCGTCGACCCTTGCTTCACAAGGTTTCTGTTTAGAAGTATCAGACCTTTCTTGGGTGGTCCGTGTGTGATCTGGAGCAGCGGCGGTTGTAACCTGATTACGGAGAGAATATATATATGTATATATATATCTATCTTATAGATAGATAGATCGAAAGATCAGGTCAGAGTTTCCACGGAAAGAGCATTTTATGTTTATCTAATAACTTTGGTGACATTTGACGAACCTCCACAAACGTTTTTAAAAAGGTCAATCACCCCAGGTGCTTCCTGGAAAGTGTTGCAAGTGTTGGGGTGATCAGTCAAGCAGGGCCAATGAAAAGGGTGGGGCGAAAGCTTATTCTTTTGGGAAAGCTTTAAAGCAGCTGCAGAAAAAATGTCATAATGGAATTACACCAAATTTGGCAAAATCTTAGAACTTTACTCAAAAAGTTGTTAGTTATTTCAGCTGTTGTTCAGAAATTTATGCTTAAAGAGGTGTTTCAAGTCATGAAGGGATTAAAATGTTAGGTATATCTGGGCAGTTGGTCTTGTGGGAGTCCTGCGGTAAGAGAAATAGGGCCCTCTGATAGACTTGGATACTTCTTCTACCTTTTTGGTACCATGGGACCAGTCCCGGCCCCATGGTACTGAGAGAGCTGATTGGCTGCCCATAAGTTAGAGAAAAGTGTTGAGGATGCCATTACATGACTAACCTTACCCCTAGAACTTGGGGGGATAATATGTACCCCCCCATGGAACATAAATAAAAAAAATGAAAGCTTTCTGCTATGGATACAGCTGTTCTTCTGTGGGACCCAGACGTGGCCTCCAGTGACATACTGTGGCACTTCTGTGGGACCCGCTACTCAAGATTCACCTCCATGATACTAGGGGACACTGAAAAGGCATGTACATAGGGCCTCAATTGGAGTAAAGTGTTGCTGATGCCATTACTTGACTACCCTTACCTCTAGAACTTGGCGGGATAAGATGTCCCTCCCAATGGAACATAAATAAATAAAAATTGAAGCTTTGTGCCACGGTTTCAGCTGTTCTTCTGTGGGACCCAGACCTGGCCTCCTGTCACAGACTGTGGCACTTCCGTGGGACCCCCTGCTCAAGTTTCACCTCCATGATACTAGGGGACCCTGAAAAACTTCATTGAGTAAGACTTTCACGGTCCCGTTGTACCTTGGAAGTGAAGCTTGAGTGCCAGTACCGCAGGCATACTGAGAAAAAAGCCAAATGTGGGGTACGGGCCAGCACAGGTATTGGCGTTCAGGTGTGGTTGGGCGCAGGACCTGGCCAGGGGCCAACTCCCCACTGTTGCCAACATGTCTGTGTGCATGACTCAAGACTAGGGGCATCCCACCAGACGCTGGGTGTATGGCCTGGTTGAAGGCTGCCTGCGAGACGGTGGCTGGAGGCCAGGCCCAGCAGCGAAACCCCCCTAGCTCCCCAACACTGCGCTTTTCCATAGGTCCTTCACAGTCAGACGCCAGACCCTGCTTTAATCCCCCGTTGCACACAGCCAAAAGCCACGCTCAGCAGGGAAGTTAGCTGAATATCATCAAAAAACCCTGAAAATTCACTAAGAAACCCAAAGGTAAAAGTGACATTATAGTTAGGTATGTTAATAAGATCTTAATTTACATTAAAAAAACCTGCAAAACCACTGAACAAAACAAATGTTAAAGTGATATTATCGTCAGGTGTTGAAAAACCAAAAAAAAATAAATTCACTACTAATAGCTTAAGTGGGCTAACTATAACTGCTGACCCATGTACTGCTTATGACTTAGCATATTACATGACTCATAATATTGTTGCTCAGATATGAATTTACTTTAAAGAAATAAAAAAAAGACAAGTGGCGTTTGACAAACCAGAAACAAGTTGGTTTAATTAAACGCTGTGGCCAAGAGAGTCTCGACAGAATGCTTCTGAGGAAAATTTCCCTGTTTACAAAGTTTTTGCTGGTTTTATTCAGTTCTTGCAAGTACAAATAACCGATTGCTGCATTCTCAAAAGGCATTACAGAAACAAGGTTGAATATCTTGATGAGGACACAGATAGCTCTCGACCTTGGGGGAGTGTTACTATGGGCCAGTGTATATTTGTCCAGCTATCCAGCCTGAAGGACGTGTGATCACCATGTGTGGTGTGCATTTCCTGTCCTGATTGACTGAGTGTTTTTATCTACATGTGGCATCTAGCATAGTGGTATTTTGGGGGAACATTAGCCCTTGGCCTAATGTGTTTTATTGAGGCCAATTGCCGCAGGCCTGTTTGTAGTGTAACTATCTATCTATGGGTTTGATCATGGTATTCCTTGGGTGTGCATTCATCTTTGGGTTGAGAGAGACTCCACCTGTGACCTGTTATTCGATAGGCGTGGGTATGGTTCGCACGGCATGCCTGACCACGTATCTCTGACTCGAGGTTAAAGAGAGGTCCGACAGCAATGATGCAAGTTTACTGGAACTCCTAAAATTAATATGGCAGTCACTGTTGGAATTTTTATGGACATTCTCAATAGCTTGTGTACACTTGTCATAGCGTACATTGGCATTACCTTTACCAATATTGGCATTTTTTTGTATTCCTAGAAAATGACATGCATTGACCTTACTTTTACTGGTAACAACATCTTACATCTGTACATGGATTATGGCATACATTGACACTGCTAGTGCCAGTATCATCGTTGCTGTGCAGGCATAGATTATGACATACATTGACATTGTATTTATGATCACTGATATTGTCATATGGGCACAGATTATGGCATAAACTGGTATTGCATTTATCGGTATTGTCATTGTTGGGCCTTGCCATTTCATGGTACTCATTCATTGACATTGTATTTACCCATTTCAACACTACCCCTTCAGCTGATTCCTCAACTACTTTATCCTCCTCATATGACATGACAGTTATGATATTGGAAAGTGTGTGTGCGTGTGTGTGAGTATGAAGTGTCTTTTACCTTTTCCCTAGCTCTGTACATACTACCTAATGTGAGGACTGCGTTCTTACAGCAAGAAGCTCCAACTTGCAGGAAAACACATAGCAGAATTATAACAATGAGTGGTGGCATAATTGACAAGAGTAGTTTGGACATCAATAGGGGGATCCTCAGAAAGATAATATGCAATTAGTCCTGCTCCAGGCCAACTCCGTTCTTATTCATGTCAGCATGCAGGTGATGTGGTTCTCAGACGGCATGAGCTAATGTCACATTGTCCTTGTCGATGCAAGAATAAAAGTGCAACAGGAAGAACCAATCTTTTTTTGTTATTCTTTTTATTAACAGAACAGGCTGGCACATCAACAGTACTCATCAGCAATACTTTCATTAAGGTTAGACATTTTGGGTAGAAATAAGGCATCAGACATAACTATGATAAATGGTTTGATTTTAGACCTTGTACACAGCTCTTGTTCATTGTATGTGGCGACATACGCTCGGGAAGAGGCCAGGGGAGGCATGCATATATTGCCCCTGGAGAGGTTCCATTTGCCCCAGATCTGTATCCATTTCTCAGGGCAGCCTCTGCTTTCGTAGATTGTTTTTTCAGTAACCATACACCAATCCATGTCCTACTCCCAAGCTTGAAGAGTTGGCACCTCCAGAGTCCTCCTCAATGTTGCGATATTACGCTTGGCTATCATCATTCCCAAGGTGGCCCAGGTTCTCACTTTGCTATTCAAATCTGTCGGTCCCCATATTATTTAAAAGGCATTGCTTTGGTTCCGGCTCTATTTTAATCTCTAATACTTCCCCAATAGAGCTTGTTACCTGGCCCCAATATTTCTTAATGTGTAAACACTCCCATAATATGTGGTAAAAGGTGCCTTCTTGTCCGCATTGTCTCCTGCATGTCGAATCTGTCCTGAGGTTAAACTGGCAAGCTTATGTCCTGAATAGTTCAGTTGGTTCTGTATCTTTAGTTGTATCAGTCTGAGTCGTGTAGTAATATTCACCTCTCTGGGTGAAGAAGTAGCCTCCTGCCATTCCTTGTCCTCTCGGTCCTCTACGTCTTGTGCCCAGTGCTTTCTAAGTTGAGTAAGGGGGTTAAGGAAGTTGTTAAATACTTTTTTGTAAGTCAGGGCGATCGCCCCACAGTCCATATATTCAGCATGAATAATATCTGCAAGTCGTGAAGATTCTGGGAGCACCCCCCTGAGGGACAGCTCTCTGGAGAGCATGTTTGATTTGGATATACCTAATCCACTCAGTGTCTACAAAGTCATATTCTCTTTGAAGTGTATCAAAGGGGATCACTCCCTTTCGGTCCCAAAAGTCTCCCACCCGGGAAATGCCTATTAAGTACCACTTATCAAATCCCTTGGAGTATCTAAGGGTCAAAAGTTGTCCTGTATCTCATAATGGCTAGCAAGCGTAATTTTGTTGTTCCAGCACAGGCTTTTATTTCCTGGGTCCCACACTTGTAGTGTGTGATTTGTTGGGCCTGTTAGCTTTATCTGTTTTGGTGTGGTGTATAGAATGCTCTTTCATATCTGCCACGTGGCAGGACGTATTTGTCCATCCTAAATTCTGGATCATCATGGGGTTAGTGCGAGCATAGCTTAATCAGAGATGAGATGCCCAATAATATTTTTGCTTATTAAGGAGTCCGATGCCTCCACCGTACCAACCTCTCACCAGTTTTTCTGTGGCAACTCGAGGAGACCCATCATCAGTCTCTGATAATTTGTTATGGCTTTAAAGTAGGGTGCTGGGATCGCTTTGGTGTGTTTTGTAGTGTATATAGGAATCTGGGGAGTGCCATCATCTTAAAAAATGCAGCACAGCCAGTATATAGAGTGTAAGGGACCCCCAGTGATGCACATCCCCTCAGCCTTTGTAATGAGGGTAGCAGATTTCTGTTGTAAAATTGAGCTGGGCCAATAGTGATATAGGTACCCAAGTAGCAGAACCCTTCGGTAGTCACTTTGGCTTTGCAGCCTTCAGGCGGGGGAGGTTCCATTAAGTACATAGATCAGAAATGTAGTCCAATTAAGGGGTACCCCGAATATTTCCTGAAATTGGTTAGTATATTTGTGACTCTATTCAGTGAGGCCCAAGAAGCCATTAAATATAACAGCACATCATCGGCACATAGGGAGATTCGGTCCTCCCATTCCCTTGTCCAGCACATACCTTGTATCAATGGATCACCACGGACCCAGGCAGTCAGTGGTTCAAGTGTCAATTAAGAAATTAGAGGAGACAGTAGGCAGCCCTGTCTCATCCCACATCCAAGAGGGAAGACTGGTTTTGTTTTATTGTTCACTACCACCTGTGCCAGTGGGCCACTATAGAGGAGTCGCACCCTGGCCATTACATTTGGCCCAAATCCCATTTTTTTCAGGGTTGCAAACAGGTAGTGCCACTCAATGGTACCAAAAGCCATTTTGGCATTGAGTGACACCACAATTGCATCCTGAGCATATCAGTGCGCCCCAGCACCCTATGTAGTCTGCAAGGGTTTAAAGCAGTATTCCTACCAGACATGAAGCCCAATTGGTTTGGCGCACTAATTTTGGTGCACTAATTTAAGTATGATCTGTACTAGCCGTCTGGCCAACAGTTTTGCCAATATTTTCACTTCCACGTTTACCAATGAGATTGGGTGATAAGAAGTGCATTGATAGTTTGGTTTGCCTTCTTTATGTATAATCACAATTGTGACCAATCGGTGATCTCGGGGAAGGGTACCCAGTTCCTGACTTTCGACGTACATATTTCTAAGATAGGATGCTAATTTGCAAGCTCCAATTTTATAACACTCAATTGGGAGGCCATTAGGCCCTATTGCCTTCCCTGATAGAAGTGCACAGATAGTTTGGGTTATTTCTTCCTCCGTAATGTCAGACTCCAGAAGTTCTAGGTCTTCTGGGCTGAGGGAGGGAGCATGTCCTCTAAGAGCTCCTTAGATGCTTTCCCATCTGAGGTTTTGCTTGGGGAGTAGAGTTGCTTGTAAAAGTTTGCAAACTCTTCTACTATCATTTGCGGGTCATCTCTCCTAGGCCCGTTGGAAGTGTGGTTACAAATCTGCTCACTCGTTCACTGGAATCGAGCCAGGCGAGTAGTTTCCCCGCCTTGTCCCCACTTCATATATATTGTGGCGTGTTGCTCTTTATTTGGTCTTGGCAGCCTCCCCAACCAGATCTTTTTATTCTTTCACTTTGAATTTCAGTGCTTGTTTGACTCTCTCAGCATCATCACCCAACAATGTCCCTTCCAATTGTGCGACTTCATTCGCTAGCTTTTCAACCACTGCATGCTTTTCTTTCTTAACCCCAGCTATTATGGAGATGGCATTCCCCTTACCACTACCTTGAATACTTCCCAGAGAGTCGATGCTGAGGCTACTGATTCTTTGTTTTCACGAAAGTAGTGGTCTATTCTTGTCAATAGCCTGCTCCTCACGAGGAAGTCCGAGATACCACAGGCTAATTCTTGGTACCCCTCCCCTCTGAAGCACCCCAATGGGTAACATGCGCAGAGGGGTAATGATCAGATATGCCTCTTGCCAAATGGTGAACCTCTCTGAACCATGCTACGTCATCAAAAAACCTTTAGACAAACTATCGTGGGCCCAGAGTGTAAAGTAAATTGTTGCTTATCTGGGTAAGGCACATGCCAGACGCCTACCAGGCCTATAGCCTCTAGAAACTCAGAGAATTGTGTTGCTTTGCTGTCTGGTCTATGAGGGGGCTAGCGGTCCAAGGATCCAGACATTGCTGCGCTAAAGTCCCCCCTATTATCATCCTTCCTGCTGGGAAATTTAGGAACAGGTCTCCTAGGTCTTGAAATACTCCACTGTGCAGCAGAGCAGGTATGTTGACAGTTGCAATAGTGACTGGGTGCCCCCCCCATACTCCAGTCATTGCCGCATACCTCCCCTGTGTTCATCCAGATATGATCTAATTTCATGGGGAAGGTGCCCCACAGAAGTATATCCACCTCTCTTGAGCCAGTGGTGAACCCGGAGTGGGCCACTAGTTTATAGCCCCAGCGCGTTAGGGTTTTGCATGTGTTTCCCACAAGGTGTCTTTCCTGCAGTAGAATGACGTATGGGGAAAGTCGTTTGACAAATTGCAGTACAATTCCTCGTTTAAGCTTATCCACCATCCCATTCACATTCCAGGATAAAAGTTTTAGTCCCTCCTCTGTCCTCGTCCCCATTTCGTGTTGTGTCTGTCTAGTGTCTTCCCTGTTATATCTCTGATGTGTACTCGAGTGACTGTATTCTTGGTTGTTCTGTATGATACTCTTCGGTCCCTACTCATTCGGCTTGTTTGGGCTGGTAAACAGCCACGGAAAGGTTGGAATACTCTACTTATGCTGTACAAACGTGGCGGTTTCGTTGTTCCGGATTATAATTTTTAATATCTCGTGGCTCAGGTCCATTTTACATACTATTGGTATCACCCGGCCGCCCAGCTTCAGTATCTTAAGCCTGAACGCTCCCAGATACACCCTAATCAGCTATCAGCAGTACTACCACAGGGCTTGCCTCACTGCCCTGCAGAGATCCAAATGGTACCTACGACGTGCTGGGCATGGACGAAACTATGGCGATATCTACAAGAAGACTTTCTATATTCAGTAAAAATACCATTGGCAGATAACCCATGGTTACCCCTACTACTGAAGCCCTTACCAAACGTACATTACTTACGCATGGACTCCAGATTATTGACGATTTGTTCAGAGAGTCACGTCCATGCACCACGGCAGAACTGCTTACAACCGGCGATGCTTCGTACATGGAGAGATTACTTTTACATAGGGTGCATGGATCCCTGATCGGGGCAATCCTGGATGCTGCGGTGGAACCAACACATTTTCCTCCTCTCACGCTTGTTATCGCATGTACGGATGGTACCCATTTGGTTTCACACCTGTACCACCTTTCATTATGTCTTTGCCCCATGGTTGGTGCCAAGGCGCGGGCTGCCTGGGAGAGAGACCTAGATGTGTCAATAACAGACGACATATGGCATTTATTGCGGTGCGCAAACACGTCATATTTCAAATAATCATTGCCACAAATTATTGCATTTCAAGTATATACACCGTGCTTATGGCACTGCGCACCAGTTCAGGCATACTGGGAAGAGATTTTTCATCATCTATACCTCATGGTGGAATAAACTATACAACCTGCAACTCTGACGGCACTGCTTTGATATGTTCAACCTTTTAAGAAGACTATTACGAAGTTTACGGCAATAGCTTTGTTCATTGCAAAGTGACAGGTTTCTTTACATTGGGGCAGATCACAAACACCAACTGTTAGGGCCAGGCTTCGAGACATGATACATTGCGAAGCTATGAGTGATATGCTTCCACCGACTTCACTAATGAAGTATAAGTATAATAATGCTTAGATGTTTATGTTTTATTTATTCCTTCAAGAGAACAAAATTGTAAAGACAAATGTGTATGTCTTTGTTACTGCTTCTCTCAAGATAACTAAGTGTGAGCAGAGAACTCTGCTCTGCTGGCGGAGCTTTCAGATTTTTGCCTCCTCTGCGTTCCGCAGAGAACGCGGAGTTTATGCAAAACTCCGACTCCCCAGCAGAGCGGAGTTCAGCCCCACCTAGTAAGCTTACCGCCTACACCCCCCCCAATAATTTTTTTTTATATAAATAAAGATTGAGATAAATAAAACACACTTACATTTATCATGACATCACCGGGCCGCCCTCCTCCTCGCTGTGGTGTCTCCTGCAGAAACCCCTACGTCAGACGTACGTCATGGTAGGACTGACGTTGGGGTTTCAGCTTGCAGAAGAGACCACGGCGAGGAGGAGGAGGGCAGCCCAGAGATGCCGCGATAGAGGTAAGTGTGTTTTTCATCAAATTGTTTTTAAAAATAATTATTTACTTATTTGGGGAGTGGAGGTACTGAGTGGAGCGGAGTTTTTGCCCAACTCCGTGGAGCTCCACGTAGGTCAACTATGCCATCTCCTCCTGGGCTTAAATATAATGACTTTATGATATTTTGTGCAATATTCTAGTAGGAATTCAGATAGTTTTTCAGAATGTTTTTAAGGAATATGAAATTGATATAATTGTATAATTACTTTTTAATAATTGTTTTATTAAACCGATTTTTATAATTGCCTTTTGGGTCCCCTCTAAGATTGATATGAAGAAATGTTTGAATGCAAAGATAGCAGAATGTGAGATACCTGAAGGAGTTTATTTCTCCAAGAGAAACTTTCTTATGATACATTGAAGGGCGCCACACTGCCAGTAGGTATCCATCAACATGGAGGTGCCCTATTGCAGATTCGGAACATATAATATCACTTTGCAGCCCTCACTGTTACCCAACAATATGGTTCTTTTGCCTCTGAAGCATAAAGAGTGCATTGTGACTTTCTGTACAATTAGAGGTTGCCCCTTTCCCTCCAACCATGTGCAGCTATTAACCTCAGTATCCTGGAATGTCATGTCCTTAAGGCTAGTGCTGTCATGTATACCCCTTTTTACATACATTGTCCCATCCACACGACAATAACGGTTCTGAACAGGTGACCTTTTACCTAGTAGCTTGCTCTGTCTCTTCAACACAAGGCTCCTAGTATGCTATCATAATCCCTGTACCTGTCGTACATAAACATGTCCCAGGCATGGCATAATTATTCTGTATGAGGGGCACCACTTTTTTCCTCCTTGACCAACAGCCCGCTGTGTATAATCGCATTTGTTTGGAAAAACATTTATGATTGTTTTCAAAACATATTGATTCTAGAAGAATCCTGGAGTGACCACCGTAGTATATAAGACCCTTATTCCCCCTACAAATCAGAGGAGAATTCCTTCCAAGCTGAAACGGGGTCCTGTATGCTGAATCTTTGATGCTCAGCGGTCTGACATCCCTTCTGGGGTGTCATCCTCAAAGCAGAGCCGGGGTCCTTCGTTCTCAACCATCAGGTGAGGGGTATGGTTCTTCCCTAAAGGATTCTTGGATACATATACGCATATACATGCTACACATACAGATCTAGGCTAGGTACATTTAGGCAAATTAGGTGTGCATTTTAGGAATATGCAAGTGCTACTATTATTATCTGAACTGCTTATGTTCATCTTATGTATCTTATGTATCTACTATCTACTATTTACTATATTGGTACTTTAAATCTCTTTCATGTGCTTCTGTCTCCTGATTGTCGCAGCAAATATGTTTCACACAAGATTGATGCTAGACCAATAAATACTTATTGAAATGTGATCAGTGAGTGCGAGTGACTGAGCAAAAAGTACTGCACTTTTTTCCAAGATCCCTGAGGAATCAGCGTTGTCATGTTCAGTGATTGCAAGAGACAACCTACATCACTGTAAGATACAGGGGGGTGGTAGTGGCACTGTAGATCTAGTTAGTCTAATGGCTGAGATATCCTGTGAGGGGTGTCTGGAAGCAGTTTGGACACCGAGCCCTCAGTTTAGGTCATCCAAAATGTTCAGGTCCTTCGGATCCCTATGAATTACACAACAAGTTTTCCTGGCATGGGGTGTCTAAGCTAGAATTGGACCATCCCCCATGGGACTCATTTCCACACGCATGGTTAAGAAGAGGTGCCCTGCACTGGAATTCTATGTCCAGGTTCCATTTGTCATTAAGGAAGGTGGTCCCAAAGATGTTAAGGGCTAGCCTGAGGCCTCAGACGGACGCAGAAGTGGACATATTTGTGCACTGGTGTGGTGGTCTTGCTACCTCCAGGAACATCATCTCTATGTTGTCCCATGGCAAAACAGTGTCCTTCCCTATGGTGCCCCTTCTGTGCATCCTATCTACCTAGGATTGGATGTCCCTAGGCTCGGTGAAGAGATACAGTGCAGTGGGGTTGGTGTCATTCTGGGTGATGTTTACTAGTGTTTTACGGGGTTCTACTCTATGGGGTTAGATTTGTGCTCTGATGCTACATAGATGTAGATGGACGAAGCAGTTTGCTCTTTCTGGGGCTATCTCCTGAGATAGGTCAAACTGTCTGCGCCCATGGCGAGGGGTGTCAGTGAACATATATAACATGACTTGTAGTTTGTGTTGATACCAGGTATTGTGTAGGAGTGCGCTGTGTAGCGTGTGAGGATTACTATTGTTGGGCTCGGTGTAAGTGTATGTGAAGTGAGAGAGGTCTCTGCACATGTGTTGCAAGAGTGTAGAAGCAGAAGTTGCAAGATAAGGCATACATTTATTTCCTGAGGGGCTAGTAGCACCTCCTAAGTAGAGTGTATACAAAAATACAAAAATACATAACTTGGAAAGCATTTATTGACTGTAGTATAGAGTCAACTTTAGATGAGGTGTCTGTCGTCTGGGTGCCCGGAGCTGTCTTTGTCTTGATGCATTGTAAACCATGTTTCTCAAGGGAGTTGTTGCAAAAAATGAATGCCCTTTATTTCTTGAGCGATTGTCCGTGTAAAAGAAAGTCTTTAAAAGATTTGGTTGAAAGAATGGAGGGCATTGGCAGTATTGTTGTACTTTCAGCTCGATCATGGATCTGTAGTATAAGAGCTGTGGTTTTGTGGGTTTATTTGGAAAAGGCACATTGTATATCACATTTTGGGATTGTGTTAGGTCGCTGCCACCCCAGACTGTCACACTGTTCTGCCGCCAGCTGTGGGTTTGGTTGCTGGGGGTGCTGAGCTCCCTGTCTGTTGCGACAATTGTTCTGTGCTCAGTGAACCACTCAGTGAGGCAGCTGCGGCCTGGTTTCCTTGGAGCTAATTGTGTGACACATGTGTGTTGATCTGCATGTGGTTTTGGGGGTGCATGTTCGGCAGGGGCTGTCCTGGTACTATCCCATTCTGATGGTGGTACACATTTAGGCTGTATCAGTTAGCCATGTGGCTCACTCTGTAACAGTAGTGCCACTCGATCAGGCTGGGTTGGACACAGCCTCCCTGACCTTGGCCACTAGGACTGAATGGATACCCTCTGGGGTCCATAAGCAGAGTTCCCTTTGAGACAGGTGCCATCTGAATGTTCGCGGTTAGCGTGGCCTCCTCCAGGGCAGTTTTCTTTAGTTTATGTTGGATCAATTTGGTGGTGGCTCTCTGGGCCTGCTGTTTTTCCCTGTCCTTTTCATGTCTTCTTCTTGTAACAGTGCAGTATGTGGACCTGTATTTCCTGCCAAGGTATGGTGTCTAGCCCTACCACACTATTTAATACGGTCTGGATCTTGGTGGGTAGCCCTCTCTTGAGGATGTTTTAGAAGAATGCTACCTGTGGACCAATGTTGGGCCAGTGTTGAACTGTCTCCTGCCCCCATCCTTCTCTCATTCTGTCTAAGAATTCAGACACTGTCTCCCCAGGCTTCATGCTTTTTGCCATCAATCCTCCTACGATTGGGCGGTCAGGGAATATCTACTTCAGGGCTGTCCAGATTAATGTGTCTGGATGAGTTAAATGCAGACCTGTCATGCTGAGTGTTGATAAGCGTGACGGTACATTCCCCAATGAGGTTGCTAAGCAGGCTTTTGATATCCCCTAGAGCTAGTTTTCTCTCCTTGATGTTCTTTTTGTTGCATGAGATCCATTTTCCTGCTCCATCCAACAATGGGGGCAGTTTATTGCTAAGCCCCTATTTGTCCATCTTTGCCCAAGGCACATAGGTGGTTCCTGCTGCACTCCCATCGTCTCAAGCACTCCTGCATGTAGGGGTAGTTCCATTTCGGTTCCCCCCCTCCATGCCGAATTCCGTCCTTGGCTACGGCCATATCTTCGGGTTTGAAGGATCCCACCTCTAACCATGGAGCTAGGGACGGTCATACTGATGGCCCTTCCTTTCTGTCCAACATGCTAGTAGATGACAGAAAGGTCGCATGAAGACCTCGCCATCTTCTCTGGATAATATTTTCCTAGGTGTGGGTCTGTCTGTCCAGTGAGTTTGGGGAGTGTGGCAGACATCCTCTTCATCACTTTCCTTGTGAATGCGTATGGGTGCAATGCTGCTCCTTCTATCTCTCAACTGCATTCCTGTCAGGCTTTCCTGACTGCTTATTTCCTGTTCAACCCCTCTCTTATGCCGACGGTCAGGTGATGCGTGCGAATCGGTGAAGGGCCTACCTCCATACTCATTTCTATTTAGGGCCCGAGGACTAGCTCCTGCTCCCTCCAGGGGGGGAGGGGCAGAGGGAGTTAGCTCATCTTCCTGCAGGGCTTCCAAGGCGAGAGCTCTATCTCTTTCCATCCTTAACTCTCGTCTCTCCTCTAACTCCCATATGGGTTGCCTCCTTCTCTCAGAGCTACATGCTGTTCTCCTAGGCAATGTCTTGGTCTCAACATTACTCCCTAATGCTTCTACAATGCCATAGGCCTGCCTGGATGGAATGTAGCCTGTGGCTTCCCTTTGGAGTCAGACTTTGTGGGGCTGGTGCTCCTTTCTCTGGTTGAATCACCTTCCAATTGAGCGGCGAACCCCCCTATGACCATATGGTGCCCGGCGGTGCACTCAGGAGTACATGCTCCCTGTTTGGCTCGGCCCTGCTGGGTCACAACCGATGGGTGAGGGGTGAAACGCCCAGGGAGGAGACTGGGCACTGGATTCTGGGGCTGTCTGCGCTCAGGCTTGTAGGACATGTTATCCTCTTAACGGGCTGGCGGCCTGCTGTTCCTGGAGAGGTCCACCAGCCTCCTCAACCGCTGGATTGGTATAACCCAGCACGGCGGTGACCGAGATGGCTGGCATCAACAAGATGGTGTATGGTGGAGGTAGGGCAGATGCCTTGGCTACAGACTCAGGGATAGTCTTATAGGCTGGGTCCACCTCAAAGATAACCCACATCTCTAGTAGGGCCTCTCCCTTAGCCTTTTTATGTCCAGTATACCTGGTCTGAATGTGAGTCTTTGTATGCTCTATGGTGTTAGTGTTGAATGTCCCTCCCTCTGGTCACAAAATGCCACCCGCTGCAGTGTTTCTCTAATTTCATAACTTGTGTGGGGAAACTCGTTTGCATGTGACTTACTGGGGTCGCCATGATGGAGTTGGGAGCTAGGTTTGAGTATCCTACAAATTTGGACTGTCTCGAGACTTTTCTAAATAATAACAAGTCCTACTCTAATTTTGGGTTACAGTGTACATAGGGTGGTACCGAAAAACAATCTACTGGTTATGAGATCTAAAATCAATCAATGCATTGAGTTTGACATACATCCTAAAACCAAAGACAAACGCAACTGAAATAGTAACAACCTGTAAGAAATTGCAATTGTTAGTTCAGAGGAGTACAAGTTGATCCGTAGTAGTAAACTAGCAAACATCAAATTCTGGTTCTGAAAAATTGGTTACTCAATAAATGCACACAAAAAAAAAAAACTTAAGAAAAATTATTCTTTTTGTCCAAAAAGTAGCCTGCTCCTAAAGCCTACAACCAAAGGAGTGAGGATCCTCTGAGTAACAATTAGAGCTATGCGAACCTGAAACTGTGTTGCTATCAGATCAGAGAACAAAGGTTAGCAAAGGTTTATGTGGAAAAAAGGTTTAACTTGACAATTATCGGTCCTCTGTGGCCAGTCACAAGCTATACCTTATTCACCAAGGTCCAAATTTTTCCTAACGTCCGAATTGCCCTTGTCATACCCAGGGGTAGTGTGTGTCGACTGTCTAAAAAAGAAAAACCCACCTTTCACTTATTTTAGACACTGGCAGTTGTGAAGCCGGCAGTCCTCAAGAAAAACAATTTGATTAAAAAATAAGATCAAGGTGGTACTCCTATTAACAATAAGAGCCGTTTGGTACCTTTGTACCACACCAAAAGGTCCAGGCGATCTCCTTCTCACACCCAGAGATGAAGCATACCTCTGATCCACATCCAATGGTCCAGTCGATCCCTTACTGCCACACAGAGAAGTTATGTACCCTGTGTTCCACACAGTGTTCTCAAATAGTAATAGTCACCCTTGCCTTCCCTAGCGTGCTGATTAGGGAAAAAACGAAAACTGATCTATGCTTGTCCTAGTTTGTGATACGCCACTCAATGGGACTAAGGATCAGATGTAGTCTCTTACCCTCTAACAGCTGCCTCCGAACAGACCTCAGCCCCGCAGATTCAGCAGAACTTCTAATCAATTAAGGTGTCTGCTCACCGGTCTTTGTTTGTGTAGACGAATCAGTTTGTGCAGGGGTCCTTGTCCTTCGCTAGCAGTCAGCCTTGATGAACCAATATCTCCTGGCTGTTGCTCGGATATGAATTTATCTTAAAGAAATAAAAAGACAAGAGGGATTTGGCAAAACAGTAACAAGTTGGATTAATTAAATACTGCGACTGGAAGAGTCTTGACAGAATGTTTCTGAGGAAAGTCTGTCTGTGTACAAAGTTTTGGCTGGTTTTATAGATTTCTTGCAAGAACCATAAGCTGTTTGCTGCACTCTTAAAAGGCATTACAGTCATAGATAAACAAGGTTGGGCACCTTGATAAGGACACAGATGGCTCTCAACCTATTGGAGAGCTAGTGTGGGCCAGTGTGTATGTGTACAGATGTCCGGCCTGAGGTATGCGTGATCAGTACGTATGGCGTGCATGTCATGTCCTGATTGGCTGAGTGTTTCCATTTACATGTGGCATCCAGCTTAGTGGTATTTTTGGCTTTTGGTGGAACAATTATTTTTGGGGCCAATTGCCGCAGAACTGTTTCTGGTGTAACTATCTATCTGTGGGGCCGATCAAGGTATTCCCTGGATGTGCATTTACCTTTGGGTTGAGAGAGAGACCCCACCTGTGACCTGTTATTTGATAGGCATGGGTGTAGATCATAGGGCCTAGCTAACCACATATCTCTCACTCAGGTTTCACGGGTAGGTCACCTTGGGTAAATCCGACAGCAATGATACTAGTTCACTGGAACTCCTAAAATTGATATGCCAGTCACTGGTGACATTTTTATCAACATTCTCAATAGCTTGTGTACAGTTGTGATAGCGTACATTGGCATTGTCCTGGATCATGACATACATTGACATCGCTTTTACCGGTAACAACATGTAAATGTAAATGTTGTAGACTTGTAAAGCGCACAGCTGCCCCGGCAACGGGGCGTCCCGGCGCTGTAGACCGCTGGGGAACCCGTCCTGGCTATCCCTGTGAGATGGTCCCTTTCTGGGTATCTCCAAGGTGAAACCAGGCATCCCCGGCGTCTGTGGGGGGGCCGTTGTAGAGATGAGGCAAGCTTAATGCCCAGAGTTGCCGAGTGTGTTCCTGGTTAGAGTAGGTACCGAGGCGAGAATTATCGAGTCCGTTTTGACCCTGGTCCGCAACCCTGCCGCGTCGGGAATTGAACCCTGGTCCCTGGCCGATTCTCTGCTTACGGGTCTGCCGCCCCTAACCAGTGAGCCTCACCTCTCCACTTCATCGTCGTCTGTACATGGATTATGGCATATACTGACAATGCTAGTGCCGGTATCATCCCTGTTGTGCAGTCATAGATTATGACATACACTGACATTGTATTTATGAGCACCGATATTCTCATATGGGCATAGGTTATTGCCTACGTTGGTATTGCATTTATCGATATTGTCACAGTACTCATTGACATTGTAATTACCGATTACAACAATATGTTAAATGGCAATTGATGACATCACTGATGACATCTCAAAGGACACACATTTACACACCCACCTATGTCACTTTAAATCATTCAAACATTTACCTGTGAAGTAAATGGCCATGATGGAGAGTTAGAGAAAATACACGCTTGAAGTCTCTGATGTAATAACTAGGATGTACTGATCTGCAGCACAAAAAGTACAATGTAAGGGTAGAATACCTGTCAACTATTATAAAGTGAAATACATTGTTACCTCCTACCACCCTGTGACCAGTTCACAGGCATTTTTCACCAATCTTCTCAACAGCTTTAGTTTGCAAAAAAATTAGGTCTGACTACCTTAGCACTTTTGCTTCTGCAGGCCTCCTTCTACATATCCACAATCAAAACACCAATGTTTTCCCTTACACGCAACAAAGGCAATACACACACTCTGAACTGTGACATTACCCAGAGCTATAAATCTCAGTAGGCTTGAAGTTGTCACTGCTACTAGTTACCAGAAATCCTGCAGTCCAGCTAAGAGATAGGGAATGGCAGTGTTCCATAGTGACCATTGAACTTCAGAGCCCCACCCGCTAGTTTATCCTTTTTATGCAAGAGAATGCTTTGAGGGAAACGCTGAGGTGTATTCTATACTTTCAAATTTTTCAAGAGCCTTGGTGGGTGGGGCTAAGCCATAAGACCGGGACCTTAATCCTAGTGACATCACTAGGAGTGGTATCCCCAGAAGCTGCATGATATATGTGGCACCGAAGATACCATTGGGCAGATATCCTGGCACCCACACTCAGCCTTCAGTCAAAACTAAGCAGGTGAGCTCAGCGCTCAACTCATAGGTAGTGATGCAGAACGCAGGAACAAGCACAATTGAGTTCTGTTAAAATATAAAGAATGCAAACTCCAGGCCCAAATATTAAAGCTGAGGCACAATGAGGTACAAAGATGTATCTAGAGTGACACAATTAAGCCATGTGGCAAAATAGGGGTATGTGCCCAGGATTCTCAGTCACGCCATTGCCAAAGCAGCTATTAGACGCATTTCAATGTGACTGTGGTTTCATTGCATGGGGCAACACTTTGCATGAAGTTGTTTTTCAATAACACACTTGAATAGTGTCATCATATATAGAATGAATGATCCTTGGGAAAATATTGAAAATATGGCAAAATTCGGGTAAAACGGTTTGCCTAGGACCACATGATCTGGTCATGTGGAGAAAGATGCACAGGATCCCAGGAGTCCTAGTCACTGTCTACATTCCAACAATCAAAATGTACCATTCCTGGGCCTGGTTTCATAGACAAGCAAAATACTTTGCCTGCTTTTATCTGTAAATGGTTCAATTATGACACACTTTCGTCAGGTGCCAAATACTAAGATGCTTAATTTGGGGAACAACTCGCATAGGAAATGCATGGGATCATCAATGGAAGTAAAGCCACAGAAAATTATATTACAACTCTACCATTCTCCAGTAGTTGATCAAACTAGGTTTTTCATTTTACAGTCTATGAGTGTACTTTCTGAAGTGTTCATCTTTGGTGCATTCTGTCCAGTATAATTATACATCTCACTTTCTGTTTTTCCTTGTCCCTTAAATGTGCTTGATTCTAGAATTTGTTATGTTATGTTAAGTTTTCTGAAGTGCCTGGTTACTCCATTCAGAGTGTCCCTGTGCTAGATTCCAATGCAAAATCCTCAAGAACCTGCCTTACTCTATTTTATGACTTAGGTGTGTCTGCAAAACCAGGTGTTCAGTTGTTTCCGAAACATAACTTCAGAAGGCTCCATTCTCCAGTCCAGAGGGAGTGAGTGCCATAGCCTACCGGCCAGGAAACTAAAGGAGTCACCTCCCATCCGTGCGGTGTTCATTTTTGGGATCACCGTCAATGAAGTCCCTGAAGATCTATAACACCTGTTAGAGTGATAGTGTTGATACCTATGTATTTCAATGCATTTCAATGATTTAAAAGCCTGCACCTGAGACTTGTTTGTGTGACCCATGGTTCATAGGTTGAGATACCAACTGCTTATCATACTTCCAAAGTCAATGAGATGAGTATTAATTTTGAATGAGTACGAATAACATAGAAAAACATCACAAGTAAAGTATGGTGGATAAATGTGCTACGTAACTCGTTTCGACCCTAGCATCCTCACGAATAACTATTTTATTGTCTACCTGCCCATCTGAAGATCTTCAAAAGTCCACTATTAGGCAGCCTGATGAGAAGATCAAGAGCAAAATCCTCCTCAAAAGTACCAGCCTGGGTTCATGCTGCAATGCAGCACAGAAACTGCTACAATTCAAGTTGTCAACAGTAGTCTTCAGAACTCATCTTTTTCAGCCTATGTGCAGCTTTGAAAACTGTCAAGTGCTTTGTCCTGCTCAACATCCTTGCCTCTTCAATGCTCTTTGATGTTACTTACAGTCACTGAATTATATCCGAGCTCAACAATGCATACCAGCTCTTTCAAACCCGATCAAACCCGATCATTCAGGCCAAAAATCTGTGGCATCATCCAAGGCTTCATGATCTTGCCACAAACCTGCAAAACGTACATGGAGCCATTTAGAGCCCTACACACTGACAACAACTTTATTAATCATTAGTATGGGGATAACACTCTGATCTGCTTGATGGTCAACCCTATGTATGGCACTCATTATCTGAAAGACTGTCTCACCAGGATTTAAGCATGGATGGAAAAGGCCTCGTGCATACTCAACAAAACAAATGTGATCTTTGTATTCATGAGCAATGAAAGCAAGCAGTGACAAATGCTGGGCGGCTTTCAGCTAAGATACTTGAAAGGTGTAACCCAAAGGTCCTGATCAGCGTGAAAGCCCTGAGCTTCTATTTACATAGAAATCTCATCTATACTTGCATTGTTCTGGCCATCTGCTTGATTTCTCTCATAAGTGGACTACACAGCGTAACAATAGCTCTTGTGGTGAAGTGGGGGCCCTGAGCTCCAGGGAGTCCCCTCCAACACTGTGCACAGGCAGTGTGCCCCTGGCCTGAGAGTTCCTGACTGGGTCTGGAGCATGGGGGTCCCCCTCCATGTACTTTACGGGGGCCCTCAGGTTTCGTCACACCACTGAGTGAGCTTCAGAAGATCTATTCAAACACTTGTTCTATCCCCACCCAGTGCAGGCACCTCGGGACCTCTGAGTGGCTACCACCCCTAAAGAGTGGCGTTCATGCTGCAGTTCATAATCAAAGGTCGCTGTAAGTATGAAAAAAATATCCAGGCCCACTAAGAATTCCATTAGCTCATTCTACCTATCTGCTTCTCTAGTGAAGCCTGCTGTGTATTATACTAGGAAATCAATGGAAGCACCTCAACATACCTGGAAAACCAGATTAGGATCATCAGAGGGTATCTGAACATCAGGAGCCTCTAGACCAGTCTGACCAAAGAGACACATGAAGGGGATCTGGACAGACAGAGAGGCGGATACCATGTGCTCAAATCAATGTTTTTATCCCAGAGAAAGTGTGTTTTACATTTAAGCCAAGGATATGATAAAACTAGTAACATAGAATTCTCTGTGAATCAGCCCCAATAAGAACAAGTTAATTGGGGAAGAAATAGGAGATGCTTGGAAGGTGCATCTATTAAGGTATAAGTAAGCATTGAAAAAGAAAATGTATATGCTTATAAAGAAATGTGCACCAACGCAAAATACAATGACTATTATGAAAATATCTGTACCACAAGCATAGCTGTGCCTGTCACTTAGCGCCCGATTACGAGTTACAGCAGTACAGGAACAGGAGGTCCACCACCACCATGCTTAGCACCACCGAGACTAGCCGCTGCCCTCCCGCCAGATTGCAACTTAAAAGGGGTCTGACGGATGGACGGTGTGGTGGTCCCAGAGTATTGTCTCTTTTAAAGATGGCAGTGCCGGTGAAAAAGGCAATGTAATGGGAAAGCCACACAAGGTTTCTGCACAGTATGGATTTGCAGTGTGCACAGGAATTCCTTTGTTGTCTCTCCGCCACGGTTTTCATGGTGGTTGAGGCGATTTAAAAACCGTAGCAGAGAGGAAACCTATCATATGCTTGGCAGGGCCACGGCGGTCCCGCCAAGCACATTGCAGCCTCAGGAACACAGTACGACCTCCAGGGAACGGCATTTTCATGGCGGACGTGGTCCCAGGGCCGTCGGACTGCCCAAATTGTAATGGGGTGGTTGGACTTCAGGTGCAGCGGTGGCTGGACCTCCACTGCCGCGCCCCTCGAATACGTCTTTCCACGGACCACCAGACTCGTAATCAGGACCTTAAAGACTGAAGTAGATGAAGTTAATTCTCACTGAAAATTCCATGGCAGCAGAAATGAATTTGGTTTACATAAGGTGCCAGTTCAAAATATCCACCATTTGCCTTGTTCCAGGAAATATCACATCAACATATCTGTGCCAGAAAATAAGGTAACTGGTGCTGCCAAACTATTCCATGCTCAGGTCATCAATTTGATAATCTTTATTCAGTTATATAATAAATAAACAATAACAATGCAATCAATAAATACATTCATTATCAAGGATACAATATATAAAATACTTTCATTTTAAGAAGGCCATGGGGTCATAATTCTTGTTTTCCAGGTGGGTAATACATTTCCTTTCTCGAAGTGCTTCTAAAACCTAGGGCACAACAGCATTGCACACTATTAAATCATCAGGCTAATTTACAATGATTAACCCTTTCGCTGCTATGCCTGTTCCCCCCCTGTGCTAAGCCTTTTGTTTTGCTTTTTGGGATAGTAGGAGCTTAGGCCCCTGTAACTTTTTGTCCCCATAAGGTATCCATGACAAATTTGCACCCTTTTCTTCCAAAGTCATGGGAATTTCAAAGGTACCCAGCGTTTGTGGATTCCCCTTTTTGAGAAAATGGGGAAAAAGTGCTGCAGAAGAAAGCGTCTGGTTTTTCCCCTGCAAATGGTATCAACAAAGGGTTTGTGGTGCTGAAATCATCATCTTCCCAGCTTTCAGGGACAAGCAGACTTTTGTCAGAAAACCAACATTTTTTACACAGTTTTAGCATTTTACCGGGACATAGCCTATTTTTGCTACGTTTTGTGCTTTTTACCTCCTTCCAGTTAGTGGTAGACATGGGTATGAAAGCAATAATGGATCCCAGAAAGCTATACTTTTATGAAAAGTAGATACAATTCTGAATTCAGCAAGGGGTTTATTTGTGTAGATCCTTCAAGGTGTTTTTTATAGAAACAGTTGAAAATAAAACAATTAAAAAGAATTTGAAAAAACAGCCAATTGTGCCAACGTTTTCACTTGTAACGTCTTCTAAGTATGCCAGATGTTTGAAAGCAATATACTGTTACATTCTCTGGACCCTTATGGTTGTGGGGATATATAGGACTTGTAGGTTCACCAAGAACCTGAGAAACCCAGAGCCAATAACTGAGCAGCATCTTGCAGTGGACCGGGTATATAACAGTTAATTTGGTAAAATATAAAGAGTGAAAAATAGGTATCAAAGACACCTATGTATTTCCGAAATGGGAACAAAATACAGTAGCTATTTGCACATCTGCAAAATTGTGGTTACCCGTACTAGCCTGTGAATTGTAGGACATTTTTCAAAGTGGCTTCTTTCTACACATTGTCTTACATTAGGAGGGCAGAAATGCACAGAAAGTCAATAGATGATAACAGTTGCTCTACAATTCTGAGTTCCCCTAAGTCTCTCGGTACAAAGTGGGTGGGTAAGCCTAGTGTCCACAAAAGGAAACGGCTCAAAATGCAACGTGCACATGAGTGAGGTACCATTTTTATCGGGAGACCCGGAGGAACACTGGGTAGTAGGAAATGTGTGTCAGCCCGGTTATCGCACAACTTTCCCACACAGAAATTTGAGAAAAATTTGATTTGTTTCAACTAATTGGGAGGTTTGCAGGGGATTCTGGGTAGGAAAACATTGAGCGTCCCACGTAAGCCATACCTCCGTGTACTCCCCAGGGTGTCTAGTTTTCAGAAATGTGAGTTTAGTAGGATTTTCCTAGATGGCCGTTGAGCTCGGAGCCAAAAATCCAGGTGTTCCTCTTTGCAAAACCAGGTCGTTTTGTAATAGTTAATTTTGATGTCACCACAATACGTTTTAGCCACGCCCTTGCTTGTTGCGGGTACTTGGCACACCCACACGAGTGAGGTAACATTTTTATCGGGGGAGCTGAGGGAACGGTGGGTGGTAGGAAATTTGTGTCAGCCCGGTGATCCCACAACTTTCCCACACAGATATTGTGTAAAATGTAATTTTTTCAGTTTAACTTTAGGTTTGCAAGGGATTCTGGGTAGGAAAACCTTGGGGATTCCATGCAACCCATACCTCCCTGGACTCCCCAGGGTGTCTAGCTTTCAGAAATGTATGGGTTTATAGGTTCCCTAAGATGGCCGCTGAGCCCGGAAGGGAACTAAAAACACAGGTTACCCCCCCAGGTTGTCTTTTATAGATAGGTTGGCGCCCGTGTTTTTGGTCCTGGGTTTGCAAACATCTAGGGGAACCTAAAACACCCAGACATTTCTGAAAATTAGATACCCTTGGGAATCCAAGGAGGCGTGTCTTGCGTTGATCCCCCAACATTTTCCTTCCAGAAATTTGCAGTAAACCTTAAATTTAGCTATAAAGTCAAATTTTCCTCTAATATTTGTGTGGGAAAGGTGTGGGATCACCGCACGGCAAAAATTTCCCACCACTCAGTATTCCCCTTAGTTTCCCTCAAAAAATGAAACCTTACTTGTGTGGAATGGCCAAGTCCCTATGACAAGGAAGGGCCAAAAATGTGCAGAGATTGAGGGGGCCCAAAGTGGGTCCAAAAGAGCAGTTTGTTTATACATTTTTACGCAGATGCTACTTTAGGCACCCATAAAAGTGAGGTATCATTTTTCTCGGTAGATCAAGGGAAATGCTGGGTAGTAGTAAATTTGTGCCTGTGCGGTGATCCTACAACTTACCCACACAGAAATGTGAGGAAAATGTGACTTTATAAGTAAATTTGAGGTTTGCGGGGGATTCTAGGTCAGAAAACGCTAGGGGTTGCAAGCCACACCGCCAGCCAAGAGCCAGTACAACCACACCACCATCCACACAACCCGCCAGCCAAGCGCCACCCCCGTACACCGCCAGCCAAGTGCCATCCTGCATACTGCCAGCCAAGCTGGGCCAGACTGGGAACAGCAACCAGCCCCGACAGATTGCTGCTCGGCCGGCCCTGGCAGTGGGAGGAGGGGCGTGCTAGTGAAAAGCACCGCTCTCGCTCTTGTTGCTGGGGGCCGATATTACAGCACTGCAGCAAAATCGGCTCCCAGTGACAAAACCGCCCACCACGTCCCACCGAGTAAACGTCCGGTGCCCACTACAGCCAGTCCTGACCTGCAGCCAAGCACCATCCATGTACACAGCCAGCCAAGCCCTAGTCCACGTACACCTCCAGCCAAGCACCACTCCACACACACCACCAGGCAAGTGCCAATCCACACACACCGTCATCAACCGCAAATCCATCCACACCATTAGCCAAGTGCAGGTCCACATGCCCTGCCAGCAAAATGCCAGCCAAAGGTCGGTACACGCAGACCGTCAGCCAAACTACAGTTTACACACACAAACTCTCCCTGGTTTATAGAGGTTTTCTGCCCCCGCTTGAATGCAGATGAGGAAAAAAATATCACTGAAACAGCAAAAATGTGTGGCTAAAAAACAAAAGGAGCGACCCTTGCCAATGGGGCTTCTCACTGGCATGCCCATAAACATATCCTTGGTGCCTAGTGGGGTTTATGCCCCCCCACGGGGGCAGATTGGGGGTTATTGCCCCGATCTGCCTTCCAGCGGGAGGCAGAGAGCCTTTTTTGTCAGTGGGGGCATTAGCATGCATTTAGTGACTATTGCCCACATCTGCCTCCCAGGGAGACAGAAAGGCTGTGGAACTTTTTTGGGGGGTTAGGATTGGCATGCCCATTTTGGGCAGCCCCCACCTCTATGTATCAAAACAAAATCCCTAGTGCCTAGTGGAATTTCTGCCTGCCAGAGGGCAGGTCGGGGGCTATTGCCCCATCTGCCCCCAGGGGGGCAAAAAGACTGGAATTTTGTGTGGGGGCATTGGCATGCCCATCTTGGGCACCCCCACCCCTAAATCGAATTTTTTATTTTTTATTTTTTTAAATCCCTGGCTTCTAGTGGACTTTCTGCAGCTTCCTGCCTCATCTTCTCAATTTTGCTGGGGGTGGGGGAATTGGCATGCCTATCTTGGGCAGCCACCACCCCTATATCAAATGAACAAAAGAGTTCCCTGGCTTCTAGCGGGCTTCAGATTGGGGGCTACTTTCCCCATCTCCCCCCTGGGGGGACAGAAAGGCAGAAAGATTGTAATTGTGCGGAGGGGGTGGGGGCATTGGCATGCCCATCTTGGGCAGCCACCACCCCAAAATCAAATACAGAAAAAAATCCCTGGCATCTAGTGGGCTTTTTGCCCCCCCAGGGAGGGCAGAAAGACTGATTGTGCCCAATTATTTTTGGGGGGCGCAAAGGCCCTTGCCCAAGGGGCCTCTTCACCCTCCCTGGTGCCTAGTGGGTGGATTTCTGATCGGGGATCGCCATACTACTCATCTTAAAGATAGTAATAATACATGTTTTCGACCAGGTAGAAGGGAAAAAAACGGTTCCGGCCATGTTTAAAACCATTGTAAGAACTGGTGGCCATAGATTTATTAGATTCCTATGTACATCTACTGGGCCACCATCTGGGCCAACAGTCTCTCCTTTACTACTTTTATCTGCGGCTGAGGTAATGTCACTCAAGATGACAGTAACTTGAGGGGGCATGGCCAGCAGCTGGGATCGATGGCCGCACACTAGCGCGGCTCCAGCCCCGACCGTCCTTTCCCGGTGATTATCCTTTAATCCAGCAACTTAAGTCCACAACGATCGGAGAACGTGTGTAGAGTCTGGGAACTGACTCCAGTGGAAATTGGAAGACCCTGCATGGAGCACGAGCGAAGTGAAAGTTGTGACCTACCGGCGGCGTGCAGCCGCCTAGTCTTGGGTCTGAAAGCCCCACCCAAGAATGATAGCAACTGAGCGGATGAAGCAAGCGAGCCTCGCACAAACACCCTAGCGGCGGAACCTCGGCGAAGGCACCCATATCTACCAATGTGCTCCAACATAACGTTTTCCTCTATCGAATAAATCGAGGTGCTGCAACGGAACGGCGCTGTGACGCATTCACCTCCCTAAGGATGGGTGCACTGGGGGAAATCGGCTCTGTGGTCGGGGCAGAACCTGCTCATATTTAAATCAACCCAACATTCATGACCTGCCCGTAAGGGGCCATAATTCCAGGACCAAGGCTGACTCACAAGCGTAATATTGTGAGCCGGTCATACAGTTGGTCGTGGCCCGGGAGGCACCATATCTCGGACGCCCTGTGAAGCCGAACTGAATGGTGCATAGCAGCAAACAGTGAGTGATCGGCGGTGTGGAGGGAAGTGCAGTCGCCACCCCCCAGCCTATATCGCCTTGCTGTGCTCTGGGGTCGAGCGACTCCTGTGACCGCCGAGAGGGGAATTTGCCCCAAATGCCAAAGACCAACTCTGCAGACCGCTCACTCACGAGTACTCACCTGCAGTCTGGCAGAGTATATGCCGCTACGAACTTAAACAACACCTCATTCTAAGCGTAGAAGACAAAATGATAGGCATAACTGCAGGAAGATAGCATCCAACGGGCGTAACTACATCTGAACATAATCTGCACTACATCGGATAAAAACGTAAGGCCTCAACATAAAGCACCACAACGGAGCACCCCGAAAACAAAACCTCAACGCCCACCCATTTTTTCTACGGAGGGTGGGCCCTGCACACCAGCAGTCACCACAGATAACCATTACCCCGTAACTGGGCAACTGGGACTTGGCAGCAGGGGAAAGCCTAAAGGCCACGTGAGGACCAACACAGTGGACGGCGGTGAATACCTACTCACGCTGACTCAGTGGTTCTGATTGCGCAATGGCGACAACCAAAGGGGGTCATGGCTCACACTAGCCAAAAATAGACAAATATGGAGGGGGGACTCGTATGCTCTGGTGAGGACCAAGAAAACCAATGAAAGCCGACCAAGCCAGACTCCCCCACGCTCCAAGATGTCATGAAGGCAATCCAGGGTGTCTGTACCTCGTTAGAGGGGCATATAGACTCTGTCTCCATGGATATATCTCTTCTCAGGGCGGACTTAAGGAAAATAGACTCCAGAGTCAAGGATGTGGAGGACTCTACCCAAAGTCTGGTTACAGATACAGCAGCTGAATTACAAAATCACACCAAATCACTAACCATGCAACTCGACGACTATGAAGGAAGATCCAGACACAATAACCTCTGTATACTGGGAATTCCGGAACAAGCGGAAGGGCCAGCAGCAGATCTATTTGTGGAGGAGCTTGTGTCTAAGCACTTGCAGCGCCCGTGAATGTATCCAACTACTTCTCTATCGAAAGGGCCCATCGCATACCGGGGGGTAGGCCCAAACCTGTGGCACCCCCCAACCTATCTTGGCAAGGGTGTTTAACTTTAGAGATCGAGATGCCATCCTCCAAACGGCTCACAGTGCCACACTGCTAAAATACAAGAACTGTACCATATCATTTTTCCCTGACTTCACGGCTAACATACAAAAACACAGACGCTCCTTTCTGGAAGTCAAAAACACTCTCAGAGCTCAAGATATCAAGTACGCCCGCATTATAGCTCCAGGGGGAGTCATGACATTCTTAACCGGAGTGCTATTTTAAAACTCTCAAACTCAATCGAAACATTGAAACACCTGAAGACCATACATATTGAAAGTATTGAATTCAAAATAATCCCAAACGGAAATGGAAGAGAAATGACAGTGGTAACATGGAAGGATCCCTCGAAGGCTAAAGATTTTTGGCAACATAGGGAAGAGTTCGCAAAATGGGGAATCGAGATAAGACCGGTTGAAACCGAAAGATACCCGGGCCCGTTATCCACGCTGGCCAATGAAAATTCAAAGTCCGACAGTGGAATACTCCGGGGAGCAGTTGGTGGCTCGGATAGTAGTAAGGGAGGATGGTCCAATTTACGGATCATCCATCAAGGCTGGTCAGGAGTTACTAGTCCGACGCGGAAAGTTTTACCTCCAACAGTAAGCTTAGCGGATAACAAGAGGGATGAAGCATGAAAACCGAACTTGAAGGTATGCTCTTGGAATATAAACGGACTTGGAGGAAAAATAAATGATCCTGAACTAATAGCTTTCCTCAAACATTTTGACATTATATTATTCCAAGAGACTTGGTCTATCTCCCCGGAACACTTAAATGGCTTCAAAGAAATTCAACAATATGCCATCAAAAGAGGTCGAAAGGGCAGGGCAGCGGGAGGTCTATCGATTTATTTGAACACCAATGTCCCATGGTCACTTCAGTCAATTGAGTCAGGTCAAACATGGATCCAATGTATCAAAATTTCTCTCCCCCTTGACCCCAGTTCAGGACATCAGGATTTGCAAGAGTGTCGATCACTGATCATATGCAATATCTATATACATCCGGCAGCAAAGAGCAAATTAGAGAAAATTTTGACTCTTAAAGCACTTCTTAAATCCTTGCAAGCCACTTATCCACAGGTTGGTTTGGTGGTTTCTGGTGACCTAAACATGTTTCTACTACAATCAGATCCTGCCTATGAAAGCCAACGAAACAACTTGCACGGGAAACTAATCCCCCCAACAATAATAGACCATCGTAAAAAAGATAAATATGGCAAGATGTGTGCACAGATGTTGGCCGAAATTGGATTGATCACCTTGAATGGCAAATTTCCACAGGACCAGCCGGCATCCTCAACCAGAATTGATAAAAAGGTTCAATCTATACTGGATTATACAATGGTTGACCTTGAAGTACTACAAATAGTACTTATTTATAGAATAATCCACAAACTGGAGAGTGATCATAGTGCGCAAGTAATAGAGATCGGATTACAACATTCAAGGGCCCCAGCAATCAAAGATCTGACCGTAACCTCGAACCTTTACAATCTTAACCGGTTAGTTTGGAATGGAAAGAATGTAGGTGAAATCATGGATCACGTTAAAACCACGTCGGCAGAAGACGACGAAAAAACCCCATCAGCATACCAGGATAACTGGGAAAAAATGATCGTAACTCTGACGGATAAATTTGGACAAAACAATCAGACCAACAAAAGAAAATCCTCCAAGATACATAAAGTGCACCTGGGAGCAATAGGGAGCAAAAAAAGGATTTTCAATCAGGAAATCAGAAAACTTAAAGGGAAAGTCATAAAGAGGGGTGATGACGTTAAGAGGCAAATACATACTCTGAGGCAAAAATACAAAAAAGAAGTATGGACCGTAAAGAAACAACACCAAACAGAAATCTGGCTACAATTATTAGAAGCCAGCAAATCCAATAACAACAGGAAATTTTGGGCAGAAATAAACAAAGTAGCCAATGGAGTAGCCCTCGATTTTAACGTAAACATATTACAGGAAGACTGGATCCACTATCTAGAGCAAACCCAAATGACCTGTGCACATGAAAGGAATCAACTTCCCTCCAATCACCTGCTGAATGAAAAGCATGAAGAAGATCAAATCTTTGTTGTAAATTGGATTACACAATGCCAAGTCCAAATGGTCTTGAAAAAACTAAAGTCAAAAGGCGCGCCGGGTCCGAACGGCTTGCCGAATGAGCTTTTTAAATATGACCAATGGTTTTGGGCAGAATACCTTACCCTGTTGTACAACCATGCATTTCAATCAGGAAGTATTCCCCCTTCATGGAGAGGGAGCATCCTGCACCCAATCTTCAAAACAGGTGTGCGCTCAGATCCAGCAAATTACAGACTGATTGCGCTTATAGACGTAGAAGCCAAGGCATACGCATCCAATCTTTTGAAAGCATTGGAAGATTGGGTTAGTAGTAACAACATACTCCCAATCACCCAGACAGGGTTCAGGCCTGGAACCAACACGTCATGTAACCTGACAGCGCTGAATCTTCTTGTTGACAAAGCAAAGGCTAAATCTACAAAACTGTACACCTGTTTTGTCGACCTAAAAGCGGCATTCGACACAGTACCAAGGGAGATCCTATGGGAAAAGATGGCCAGCTGGGGCATACCTCCGAAGTTGTTACGGGCCATTATAAACTTGTACACATCTACCTGGGTTAAGATAAAACTTGGCAACGGGGACAGAACAACACCAAAAATCCCCACCTACATTGGCCTCAAGCAGGGATGTGTATTGGCCCCCACTCTTTTCAATATCTTTACTGCGGACCTTGACAAGAGCATCTCAGAGATCCAAACAGACCCTCCAAATTTAGCCCAACATAAAATAAGGAGTATGCAGTACGCTGATGACATAGTCCTTTGCAGCCAGACCCCGTTGGGTCTCCAACGAGCCATAACAAGGCTGCACAAATATATCAGTACGCATGGGCTGCAATTTAACTATAAAAAAACGAAAGTGGTCTGTTTTGCGTCTCACCCAGGACAGCAAACATTCAGATGGTACATTGCTGGGCATAATATAGAGCAAAGTTCCACCTACAAGTATTTGGGAGTACTGGTTGACTCAAGATGGTCATTGAGAGAACATACCCTGTACAGAAAAGCCCAGGCAAACAAACTGCGGTTCGCCTTAAACATACTACTAACTAAATTAAAATGCCCATCGAATGAATACCTGCTGAAAGTGATTGGTGCCAAATTTTTACCATCCCTCACGTATGGCTCCGACCTATACAGAGGCAAAGACGCTAATTTCCTGAACCTCCAACAGTCAGTGTTGTTTAAACATCTTTTTCAAATTCCGCAGTTTGCATCTCAGGCGCAGGTACGCCTTGAATTCGGGTTATTAAATCAGCACCATGCTAGACAAGCCGCCACAATAAAAACGTGCTGGAAATTAAGAGCAGCTCAAGAAGACACACTGATGGGTCACTGCTGGTCTGAAATTAACAATCAAACAAAAGGAAAAAAGGCTTGGAAAACAACACTGGAAGAATCATTGAAAAGCTTAGACATGCAAGAGACGTGGAACTCCAAACACACCTTCGCGGCCTTTAAAAAAATAGCCAATGGAGCTGCAAAACATAAATCCTGGATGGCCGATAAAGCAGCTCTGGCAAAGAAAAAACATGGCTGGATGGTATTGGCTACGTATGAGAGATGCAACCCCCAACCGTATCTAGTTAGCTATATAACACCATCCACGCAACAAATGCTACTACGACTACGGCTGGGAACCTATACCACAAAAGATCAGATCCCGGCATGGCAGCAAACATGGCCAACAGCGCTGTGCAGGCTTTGTGGTCTCTCTGAAGAAACTTTGATCCATGTCCTGTGCATCTGTCCTCTTCTGAGTAAATTGAGACGGTATTATCTCCAACAGATATTCCGCCTTTTTCAAATTAGAACATGTCGGTCGGCAGCTATGTTAGTATTGAACAGCCAACAATTGCAGACAGCCTGCAGGGCCACCAGATTTTTTCAGAAAACTAGTCGCCTTCTGCAGGAAAATGAAAAAAGAGGTGACCTATTGGGCAAAACTTAAAGTCTTATTGGAATAAATGACTTTGAAAATAGACAATGAAAGTTGGACTCCATTTCTACACAAAAAAAAAAAAAAATCCGCAAATGTTTTTTAAATTATTTATTTAAATGGAATAAGCTCTTTTGAATTTTACTTTTTTGTAAAGGTTTTAATTAACCATACACAAAATTTTACTTACTTAAGTACGCCATGCTGTTTCCAGCAAAACTGTGAGTCGAAGCGGATGGCAAAACGTGGTTCTTTACGGAGCCAGAAGAAGCACGTGACTGGCTGGTTGGCTGGCAGAGAGTGGGAGCCAAAGGGAATCTGCACTGACAGGAGCGACGAATCGGGATGCAGCAGAAGAGACAAGATCCCACACAAGGAAATGGAGATCAACACGTCGCAGGAGGGCCCTGAGGTTCTGGACTTTTAAGAGTCCAGAGGTGTCAGGGAAACAACACCCAAAGACCCCTGAGTTCCTCCTGTCTCGGTGCACAAATAAACAGAGACACGGGCTTCTCGATGGTGGCGTCAAAGACCAAGGTTTATTTACTGCAGGGACACAGAAGTCATAGGAACCACACAGAGGCAGAATCTACGAGACTGTTCGAATTGCATTTAGGCCTGGGCAAAATTTCCGTTCCGTTCGCGGAATTTGCGATAATTTGGCATTTCCGCGTTCCGCGGAGAGCGCGGAAATGTCAAAATTTTCGCATTCCGCAGCTTTGCGATAATTTGGTTCTTGCTCGCGCTGTAAAATAATACATTCTCGCGCACGCGCGATCGCCTTACCTGAATCCCCGCGTTCGCCGACAAGTTTTCCCGATCCGGTCGCGTTCTCAATGAGATGTTGTATTGTTTTAGCCATTTGCGCTGTCTCGCGACAGTTCGCGTCCGCAGTGACGTTATGCGTCGCGCGATCACGTCTTTTTTCTCGCGATCATGCACCGCGAGACAACTGAAAACAAGATGGCTGCGCCCGCAAGCAAACACATGGGTAAGTTGGCGACCCGCAACCATGCAGAAAATCTCGCGAACATGCCGGAAAAAAACTTCCGCATCTTCGCGATATTTCTGCTTGTTTGCGGAGATTTTTAACATTTTCGCGATAATTTTCGGAAGTCGCTTCCGCAAATTCCGCCCACCCCTAATTGCATTAAGTGGGTTGTTCCTTAAATACACGCAAAATGTCTTTAGGCAACATTACACGAATATTTCTCATGCCCAACCCGGTATCCCAAATAAACAGTAAATAGACATCAAACAATAATTAGTCGTAGGTTTTCGGTATTCGATCAGGTCCCCTTGTCAGTTTTCCATTCTTTACCCGATCCTCCCCATCATAAAAATCGTAACCTCCCCATTGTAAAAGCCCAGAAGGAGAGGAGCAGAGCCAGATGCAAAGGATTGAAAAGTAGGATAAGAGGTGTTTATGGATCATAAACGGGCATGGCTACCGTCTTCGGCCTTTCAGTCAGGACAACGGACACTAGAACCAGTATAGCAGGACTGGCCTCAGGCAAGGGAGGCAGCTTGATTCTGCCTAGTCATGCAGCGTCAGCCTTTCTCGGGGCTCGAGCTTACGTGTCCTTAACAAGGTGACTATGTCGGGGTCATTGCCCGTTCATTGACTATGTGTGGGCAAGAAACAAAATGGATGCCGTAACTAAAATGGATGCCATGACTTTACAACAGAATGCCCTATTTCTCAGTGAATTCATGCTAGTTGCGTAGCGAAAACACTGTCATGTATGTAATGGATCATTTGCGGTTCATTGGTACCAACATCGTGTCAGTAATACGATACCGATTTCACGGGTTCGGATCGCTACAGAACCTCAGACCGTCCTTTTGCCCTTACATAGGCAATAACTTACTCTATGTCGGAGTCCATTTCTATGTTCATCAGGTCACTGATATGTTGTTGAAGCATTACTCTATCCCGTGGCGTATCTCTAAAAACAGGTGGTCTTCTTACGCATGTTGAAATGCAGAGATTACATAAGGCAGGACCACACTGAACAATGAGACAGCACGAAAATAAAAATACCAACGCAACACCAGTGACTATCAGAACCTTCCATCCCCACGCAGACAACAGGCTCCAGAACCATCCCATTAATGACCAGTCACCTTCCTCTACATGAATAGAGTCAGAGATTTTGTGTAACTTAGAGATGGCCTTGTATACTGTTGGCGCATTATCTGGGATAAAAACACAGCAACTCGATTGGATCATCTTACACACTCCACCTCGATCTGCAAGTAACACATCAAGAACCATACGGTTCTGTAACGTCATGAGGCGATCCGCTTGAAGCTCAGCTGTCAGGTTACTAAGGGCACCCGCAGTTTCGGTGATAGTGGATTCAACTACCCGTGTTAGTTGACGTAAGTTTCTACTGTTACCCATAGGCCCCCAGAACGGAAGGAAACCTTTGAAGAAGTCTCCTGCTTCTTGGCCAGCAGTATCTTCTTTACTGAAAACACCTCTCACAACTCTAGTTTTGTGATAGTCCGGTGCAGGAGTGTATGTCGGAGGTAGCAGTTGAGCGATATAACATGAGCCTGAGAAGTCAGCAGGCAGCCATGTGTATGCTCTGTCTTGGCAAACAAAATAGGTACCCTTAGCAGCTAAGAATGCAGGGGAAGACTGTGACGAGAAAACATATGTTTCGATACAGTCACTCTTCCCTAGTCGAGCTTTCGGATTCCTCCCATTTCCTTGCAAACAGACCTGACCTTGGTGGGGTACGACCCAGATCGTAGTTGAGCTTTTACGTTTGTTCTCACCCAGAGTAATGCCATATTCCGTAACATTCCAACCCATGTAAACTCGCAATTCATCCTTGGGAATGAACGGAGTGTTATTGACATCTCTAACCATGTCAGTGATTCCTTTTACCAAGGCTCTATTAGCAGAGTTATACCGAGTGGAACGCGGAGGCCGTGGAGGATAGGTCTCTAGGGCATAAGCGAACATGGTCTGAAATGCCCAGAATGATCCATTATAACTAAAGGGCAGAACCAGATAAGGGATGCCCTTGTCCATGGTATGTGGTATCAAGCCACACACCCAGCAGTTTGTTGTGTTAACCACTAGTTGATGTTGGTGCAAGAGCTGAATGAAAGTGTTATTTATAAACTCAGAGCGTCAAGCTTGCTCGTGGGCAGGAAAAGGATGGAAAGAGTGAAGAGAAACAACAGTCGGAGAAACAGAAACATGGGGAGATACTGTAGATGTAACAGGTGTAAAGATCAACTGAATACCAAAAATAATTCCGCCTACCAAAGTTATCAAAACAATCAGAAGTGTCAGAGTACATTGCATTAGAAAACATTTGCTATATAATATGTCATATAGTTTTGTCTTGTGCACATTTATGACATTAACCCGTCGCAGTTCAGGAAGCTCCATCTTCTACAACCGTTCGCAACGGATGGTTTGTACCTGTTAAAAACTTGCCTCTGTTTACCCTGGGAGTTCCCAAGATAGACACAAGAAACCAACCTTGTGTCTGGTTCCCTGCAAATTAAAACAAGGCACACGTTACGACCCTTCGGTAACCCAGACGGCAAGGTGAGAGAAACAACAAAAACAAAAAGATAAAACTTAGAGCAAACTTCCTGACTGAATGGAATGCGGTAAGATAAAAACAGTTTTCAAACAGAAAGGTAATTATGCAATGTCATTAGTTCATAACATGAGAACGTAGATTATATCTGTACTTTCCGGGTCTTGTCTGATCTTGAAATAGCTGGTCTACAGGTGCGGAAATGTTCGACTCCACAGGTGACAAATGTTCACTTTGTACAATACTCGGTTCAAGATTCAAAGGAGCGGTTCCTGCTGAGGTGTCAAAGTTCTGTGTTTCAGTTCGTGGGTGGTCCGTTATATACTCTAGGAACAGGTTCTGTCTCGGATACGCCAAATCCCTGTCTAACCCAGTTATCATAGGGGAGTGGGAGAGGGACACGCTTCGTATGGCTAGCGTGCACCCAATTCTTCCTTCCAGCTAGGCGTACAGCAGTTCTTGTTGTGAGGAGTACTTGGAACGGACCCACGAATCTTGGCTGAAGGTTCCGAGTTCGTTCAAAATTCCGTACTACAACTTGGTCGCCTGGTTTCAACGTGTGGCCTGGACTCTCTGGCAGTTTTGGCAAGGATTCAAATACCTGTTGATGAATAAGGCTTAATTTAGCAGTCAGGTCATAAAGATAATCAATCAACATTGGGTATTCAATCTGTTTGAATTCCTTTGGCCTAGGGACTCCCCAAACATTAGCAGGACGACCGAACACTATCTCATATGGGCTAAGCCCTACTCGAGAGTGTACAGTCGCTCTGGTGGACAGTAGAGCTAAAGGCAGTGCATCTGGCCAAGATAGACCAGTGGAAGCTTGAATTTTAGCAAGTTTCAGTTTCAGAGTGCCATTGTACCCTTCAACCAAACCCGCTGACTGTGGGTGATTCGCACTGTGAAATTTTTGGTTAATACCCAGACCCGTACACACACTCTTCATAACTTTCCCTACAAACTCACTTCCATTGTCCGACCAAACAATCCGTGGCATACCATACCTGGGGAAGTACTCTTTGAGGAGGATTTTGGCAGTAGACATAGCAGTGTTATCCTTTAACGGATATGCCTCAATCCATTTGAAAAGGCACAGACTACCACTAGGACGTATTTAAGATTGTTACACCTGTCCATGTGGATAAAGTCCAACTGAATCACTTCAAAGGGACAAGAAGGGGGAGCAAAATGACCAGTTGGGGTTGGGGTTCCCTTGCCAGGATTATGCATCAGGCATATCATGCAGTTCTTCACCACTCTTTCCGCACACTTAGTAATTCCATCGTTCTTCCATACTGGAGCTAACATTTTACAGATCCCTTTCGAACTGATGTGCGCCGCTCCATGCGCCATCGTGACTACTGCGAGCACATACGCGTCAGGTAGCATCCAACGTTGCTGCTCAGACAAATCAACCCAACATCCACTTGAATCCTTTTTACCCGTTTTCTCCTTCCATTCATTCTTCTCGTTTTCAGTTGCTTCATTCTGGATTGCCTTCACACTTTCAATCGTATTCTCACACGTCCCTGATTCAGCAATACATCTTGCAGACGTTGTAACGTACATTCGGCTCGTCATGTTCTTGGCCGTTTCTTTGGCGACCTCATCAGCAAACGCATTCCCACGGCCAACATCATCCGTAATCTTTCGATGTGCACTGCACTTCACAATCGCAACTTCATTCGGTAGGGTCAGGGATTCCAATAGATCGCTGACTAACTGTCCATGTTGGATCTTAGTTCCATGGGACGTGAGAAAACCTCTTTCTTTCCAGAGACGTCCAAAGCTATGTGCTACGCCGAAGGCGTATTGGCTATCAGTAAAACACATTCACTCTCTTTCCCTCAGCTAAAACACACGCTCTTGTTAATGCAATTAATTCTGCAGCTTGGGCAGAATTCTGACTTACTCTTGCAGTCTCAACAATCGTACTCAAAGTCGTAACTGCATATGCGGCCGTCACATCACCATTCTGTAGTTTAAAACACGACCCATCGACATATAAAGTGCCGTCTGGATCTAGTAACGGAGTATCTTTCAAATCAATCCGACCTTTTGTCTCTTCCTCAGTTCTAAAACAGCAATCATGGGGCTCTGAATCACTCGACTCTAGAGTAGTCGGCAACAGCGTTGCTGGATTCAATATGTTGCATCGCTTAATCTGAATGTGACTTGCCAAAAGCGTCAGCTCATAGCCTGATAGTCTAGCACTGGTGAGGTGCTGAGTTTTCGTTCGATTCATGAGTGTATCCACAGCATGTGGAACCATGACTACTAACATGTTGTTCATGACTAGTCCAGCAGACTGTCGAATAGACACTGCAGCTGCTGCTGTAGCTCTCAAACAACTTGGCAATGCTCTGGCTACCGGATCTAATGTGGATGAGAAATATGCGCAAGGTCGCTGTTTGTCACCAAATTGTTGCGTTAAAACACTCAAAGCACAACCTTCTCTTTCATGGACATATAGTGTAAACGGCTTACTGTAGTCAGGAGTACCCAACACAGGAGCTGAACACAGCGCATCACGTAAGTCAGAGAAGCTCTGTTGACATTCATCAGACCATGGCAAAGGGCTCGGAACACCTTTTCCAGTCAGGGCTACCAATGGTTTTGCCATGAGAGAAAAATTTGGGATCCATTGCCTGCAGTATGACGTAATACCCAAAAACGCGCGTACTTCTCTCTGTGTGCTTGGTACAGTCATCTGCGAAATTGCTTTGATTCTCTCTGGGGTCAACCTTCTTCCCTCCTTTGACAAAAGATGACCTAAGTAGGTCACTTCTTGGCAACAATATTGCAGTTTAGAAGGTGACACCTTGTGATGTAAGTCTGACAAATGACGTAATAGAGAAATTGTAGCTGCTTTGCAAGTTTCCTTGTCATCAGCAGCCAGTAAAAGATCGTCTACGTATTGGATCAGAGCAACACCAGGAGGAAGTACAAGAGCATCTAATTGACTCTTCAATGCTTGACTGTAAATTGAAGGGCTCTCACAACAACCTTGTGGAGCGCGCTTGAATCTGAAACTGCGACCTCCTAAGGAGAAACCAAAAATGTCTCTACTTTCCTCGGCTATCGGAATGCTGAAAAATGCATTTTTCAAATCGATCACTGTAAACCATGAGGCTGAGGCAGGAATCAACGTTAATAATGCAGTGATATCTGGTACCACAGGAAACTGTGGAATCACTATTTTGTTAACTTCTCTGAGGTCAATCACAAACCGGTAGATTGGAGGTTTGGACGGGTCAGTGCGTTTCAAAATCGGTAGAACAGGACTATTGCAGACATTTCCTCTAGTTTCCTCAATCACATCTTTCTGTATTAAGTCTTTCACAATCAGCAAGAGTGCACGTTCCCCTTCATTCGAAATCCGATACTGTGGGATTCGTGGGAATTTAACATTCGCTTTCAGACTTACCACATAAGGGGGAATTTCCAAGAGGCCTACATCGTTAGGACCAGTTGCCCAAAGAGTATCAGGGAGAGAACGCAGCTCCGGTGGGAGCTTATCCATCGACATATACATTGGAGAGATTACTATTTTGCCTAATGTGAGCTGTACTCCCGAAGGAGAACAGTACAGTGTCGCATGTAGGCGTTTCAACAGATCTAAACCAAGCAGATTCTCATTACAACCGGTTGTTAGAATAAGGGGTGCTTCTAGTTCGCATGGCCCAACAGAAATTGATAAAGGACTAGAAACAGGATTGTGAACAGGGGCGCCTGAGAAACCTACTGAAGTGTTCGTTAAGCCAGACAAAGGTGCGCCAGGGAGTTTCGCATGCATAATTGAACTTTTTGCCGCACCAGTATCCAACAGAAACGGTTCGACCACGCCTGATGTAACTACTGCGACATAAGGTCCACTCTGATCAAGTGGAACTGATACTACTCCCTCTCTTTGCCTGTGGCTGTCCTAGTACTCGCTTCTCTGAATCTCTTCATTATTATCATAATAATCGTCAACATGATACTGTGGAGATCTACCTGCTTGCGCAGATTGTGCATTTCGCTGATCGAAATAATTCGATTGGCGATCAGCCTGTGGTGTCATTGTACCACGTCCTCTACCCCTAGGAGTTTGCATAAACCCAACATTACCTCTCTGAGCTGGGACACCACTAGTCTGTGCGTGCAGTACCGGACACACATTCTTATAATGGCCCTCCTTTTTACAATAGGCACACTGATTCCATGCTAACTGTTGTCGGGAAAAACCATAATTAAATCTTTGGGACGTCCCTTGCTGGAATTGTGGCTGCTGCTGAAACTGGGGTCGCTGCTGTGAATCTGACTGATTCGAGCGAGGCGGATACGCCTGTTGCAAAAGAACTTTAGTCTTTAAATCTTTTGTTTTCTTTTCTGACTTTTCCTTCTCTTCCTTCTCTCTATTCTCGTAATACTGAGCAGTTGCAAGTATCTGTGCTGTCGTCGACACTGCCCATGCACTTTCAGAATCCTTTAACTTGTTACTAAGTTCGGGTAATAAATTAAACACGAACTTGTCGACAAACAATCTCTGGCCTCCCTCAGTACTCATATCTTGTCCAGTGTGGTCTACGAAGGTCTCTTCAAATCTAGTGAAAAAGTCAGAGACGCTTTCGTCCTTCTTTTGCTTGCATGCCGATAGTTTATCCCAATTAACTCGTAACGCTGGCATCAGCGTTTTCATCAGATTAATTATTCTGCCAGGTAAGGCAGCAATCAGAGGTTCAGGTTTAGCACCGCCAACTTGTTGCGCATCTGCTGCTACAATAGCTGGCCAATCACCTCCTAAGGCGACTGGGTGGTTCTCTTGCCGAATCTTGGCCCATATAGGCTGTGGCACTACATTACCAAATAACATTTCAATGTCCGCCAAATTCATGACGCACGCCTGAACTGTCTGCGTTAACTCTTTGTAATAACCAGCAGGATTTGTACGTGGGTCTGGCAATGCCTGTTTTACTGCTAATACTTCGGCCCGTTTCCAAGGGATGTGTATCCATACTCTCTGGAATTGTGCCGGGGCAGCTGCAATACCATTAGCCGCATCAGCTTGAACTGCATCACGCCATATCGGTGGAACTTCCCTCATCGGATATTGACCTCGTCTTTTCCTAGTAATCGGTGAACCATCAGGGTCCCTTGTCGCTCGAAGAGGGGAATCATCCCTATAAGCTAAAATCAGTTCTATCGCTCCCCTTACTCCTGAACCTATCACCATTCCTGCGGCGAACTTCTGTTGAATATTTATCAGATCAGAGGGGGCAGAATCTAAGTCATCATCTTCCCATTCTTCACGCACAAGAGAACACATCACGTCAAAAACATAACGTTGAGTTGGTTCATTCCATTGCATAAAAGTATCTAACACTCTTTGTGCATCATACTTCACAGCTTTCGACATCCACCTAAGAGCTGTCGAATCTAACATGTCTCGTTCCTGAGGACCAGGAAGCTGGCTACGTCTCTGTATAGAGTCAGAAACGGGGGTCCCAATTAAAGACCTGTAGAGAGGAGTTAAGATATTAGTTACAGAGTCGGTTATTTTCCGACGAACGGAAAGCGGAGTCAGAATGTTCATAGGGTTCGGGGATAGGGCAGCTGGAGCAGATGAAATAGTAAGCGTGGGAGTAGCAGGTAAAGCAGTTTGCGAAACGACAGGCAAAGGCGGAGCAGGCGACCCAGGAAGAGGGGGTGCCGAAGGAACATTAACTACGGGAAGGACAGGTGCTGGAATCAAAGGAAGTGGAGCAACTACTCCAGGCTGACCAGCAGCTGGCTGTACAACAGGTAGTAACTGTGGTACTGTAATACCCTGTGCATACGGTGGAGGTGAATTCAACAGGTAAGACAACAGAGGATCCTTTTCATGATCCTCCATCGGCTTAGTAGGACAAGATGGCAATACAGGGTAACATTTATCAATTGCCAAATTATATTTTCTATTCGCCATCTCCATTGCTTTCTCAGTCTCGTTGACATGCAGCTGCCTAGCAGACTCCATTAAAGTCAACCCTTTCTCTTTCTGTTCTTTGTTCGTCTTCCTAATTTCTCTCTGTTTGGCTTCTTTGTGCCATACGCGAAAAGAATCAAACATTGCCGGCCGGGCTTTTCTCTTAAACAACTTCATTTCTAGATTGTCTAGAATTTCGGTTTCGAAGCTACCATGCGGTGGCCAACTAAGGACACCATCTTTTCTGGTATAACGGACCCATACTTCATTATACGTAATAGGACCCACACCATGTTTACAATAGAGCTCATATGTAGGAGTTCCAATCGGAGGAACCGAACACGAATCCTCCAACCGGGAATCCCCGTTGCAACGTAACCAGGACAGGAAACAATTACTACTGGTAGTCATGACAAACAAAGACAAATTCCAACCAAAATGCGCAAAGAACTTAGGCCTACCAAAATGAACTATTACCAAAACAAAGATTATCTAAACAAGAGCAACCAATGACAATCTACGAATTAAACCAGAGCAACAAAGAACAACCAAACTGAGCGTAACCCACTTAATACTTAACTGAAATGTGGAAGACGTCACCAAGGAGAACCCGTCTACGTCTCGCCGTACTAAGGTCTGCACCTCGGGTCCAAGACAGGGCGACAGTCAGGGCAGCGGTCCTCTGTAGCCGTCTGGGAACGGGAACCCTCGTGGAAGAGATTGTCGGGCCACTTTTACGACATGCAGGGATCGATGAAGCGGGGTACCTCCCTCCGGAATCTTCACACGAAACTTCTCGAACTTTTCAGGCTTTGGACCGGTACCGGATGACGTCGCCCCACGTTGGGCGCCAATTTGAGGTTCTGGACTTTTAAGAGTCCAGAGGTGTCAGGGAAACAACACCCAAAGACCCCTGAGTTCCTCCTGTCTCGGTGCACAAATAAACAGAGACACGGGCTTCTCGATGGTGGCATCAAAGACCAAGGTTTATTTACTGCAGGGACACAGAAGTCATAGGAACCACACAGAGGCAGAATCTACGAGACTGTTCGAATTGCATTAAGTGGGTTGTTCCTTAAATACACGCAAAATGTCTTTAGGCAACATTACACGAATATTTCTCATGCCCAACCCGGTATCCCAAATAAACAGTAAATAGACATCAAACAATAATTAGTCGTAGGTTTTCGGTATTCGATCAGGTCCCCTTGTCAGTTTTCCATTCTTTACCCGATCCTCCCCATCATAAAAATCGTAACCTCCCCATTGTAAAAGCCCAGAAGGAGAGGAGCAGAGCCAGATGCAAAGGATTGAAAAGTAGGATAAGAGGTGTTTATGGATCATAAACGGGCATGGCTACCGTCTTCGGCCTTTCAGTCAGGACAACGGACACGAGAACCAGTATAGCAGGACTGGCCTCAGGCAAGGGAGGCAGCTTGATTCTGCCTAGTCATGCAGCGTCAGCCTTTCTCGGGGCTCGAGCTTACGTGTCCTTAACAAGGTGACTCTGTCGGGGTCATTGCCCGTTCATTGACTATGTGAGGGCAAGAAACAAAATGGATGCCGTAACTAAAATGGATGCCATGACTTTACAACAGAATGCCCTATTTCTCAGTGAATTCATGCTAGTTGCGTAGCGAAAACACTGTCATGTATGTAATGGATCATTTGCGGTTCATTGGTACCAAAATCGTGTCAGTACTACGATACCGATTTCACGGGTTCGGATCGCTACAGAACCTCAGCCCTGAACTCAAAAGTTGCATTTTGAACTAAAACTAAGGTAACGAGTCCATCTACAGAAGAAGACAAAGACACCTGCATCTATGGTGTGGCGACATGAGCTTAGAAGGAAAAAAACACCTAAACTCTATGGAATCTGAAGAACTGGTAGAAATAGTAAAGAAATGAACACCTGAAGAAGCAACGCTCTGTAAAGACTATCAAGGAAAGTGATGAGTATAACTAAAACGTTTCTAATGACTTAAGTAACAGAATGTCCAATTGACTGGGGAAGTCGGGGGGTAAATGTTGAGCCACGACTCCTCCATAAAGGGCGGGGAGGGCGACGGGCACTCTGCACAGTAAGGGAGGCGGGCTGTTGGACACCGTTATGCAGGGAGGCCGAGAGGGGGGTGGAGGGAGAGTTGGGGGGACATTAGAATAGTTAATTATTTTAGGTTAACACAGCAACAAAACACGCCACTTGAAGAACGGTCAGAACCAAACATGCAACTGCATACCCTAAAGGTGCTTAAACCAAAAGCAGTAACAGAGCCGCACACACACTCTGTATGTTCAAAGTACATCAGGTGGGGGGGATCAACTGCTGTACCGGAATGGTCCTACAATATATAAAAAAGCAGGCCCGAGATATAGCTTCAGTGCAAGAAACGCATTTAATTGGTAATACCTGTAAAGTATTAAATAGATGGGGCTACCGGCTAGTCACGCACACAGGTTTCACTTCTAGCTCCCAGGGAACCGGTATACTCCTCTGGGAAAAGTTGCCCATACATGCTCAGTAGAACGTGGGCAGATGACCTGGGCCGATTTGCGGCAGTCACCGGTACATGGGAAGGGAGACCATTAACGGTACTGACACTGTATGTTCCCCCAACACTACAACAATCTACATTGCAGGACTTGAGGACCTTCCAGTCGGCACCCTGGTTATTGGGGGCGACTTTAACCTCTCTCTAGATGGGCAATGTGACCGACAACCCCTGAGTAGAGACCCAGCAACCGGATCGAAATTGCCGGACTTTCTCTCAGCCCTCGGGCTGGTCGATGAATGGCGACGACTCAACCCGATATTGTGCCAGTTCACCTTTCACTCGGGAGCCCACAAAAGTCAATCTCGTATTGACTATATATCCACACACGCAGCTGATCTTCCTGACTTTACTGAAGGCCAGTGCCGGGTGAAGGGTATCTCGGATCACTCCTCAGTACTGACCAAAATGACTGTGGGTTTTCAACTCAGACATACTACACTTACTATTAATCCACAAGCGCTACAAATCCCACATATCAAAATGGACTTATTAAAAAATGTAGATTTATACTTCCAAGAAAATGTTGGCTCATTTGCTTTTTACCAAACACTATGGGGAGCATTCGGTGTAGTCAATAAAGGACGAGCCCTGGCACTAATGGTGGGGCATAAAAGAGAACTATTAAAAGGTGTTGAACTACTAGAGGAGGAGATCTTACTGGGAGGGACTAACTTGGCCCAAGTCACTGACGACGAAGCCCGACAAGCGCTTGCTAGACTAGATTACAGACAATTGCTTACGGAGTCAGCCAGAGCCAGACAAAAGACTATATATCATAGGATATATGAACATGGAGAAAGAACAGGCAAAATATTGGCATGGCTAGAGAAGAGGGAACAGACGAGCAGGTGGGTCCACCAACTCAGTGGTCCAATGGGGAGGACATAACCCACCCACAAGAGATTGCAGAAACATTTGCCACCCACTTTGAAACAGTTTTTTGACAATCAAAATTTCCTGGCCACCATCCAGACCTCAGGGCTATCGTCTGAGGAGAGTGCTTCTCTTGAGGGGGACCCTACGATAGAAGAACTGCAACTAGCGATCCGAGACATAAACTCGGGCAAAGCAATGGAACCCAGCGGACTCCTGATACATTTTTCAAGTTGGCAGCAACCAAGTTGTCTCACCACTTTCACCAAATGTACATAGAAAGCTATGAGAGGGGTTGCCTACCAGCAGAGATTTGATTAGCCATGATAGTAGTGATATATAAGCAGGGCAAACCAACTAATGATTGTGGGGCTTATAGGCCCATTTCTCTCCTCATGACTGAGACGAAAATACTTGCAAAAGTATTTGCGAGCAGACTCATTCCACTGGTTACCAAATTGGTACACCCAGACCAATCGGGTTTCATGGCTTCCCGAAACACTGCTCTAAATCTGCGTCGTCTACACGGGGTTGTGGGTAGGACAGATACATTGGGGGAGGAATCTTCCCAACTATCTTTGGAGGCTGAAGTGGAACCCCTGGCAATATGGGTCTGTGGCGATTCACTAGTCAGGGGTTTGAAGTGGACGGAACAGCATGAAGACCGTATATCCCTCTATGCCAATGACATTTTATCATATGTGACGTCCCCTGCCTCCCCAATCCACCGTATCCTTCACATTTTCTGTATATTCGGCAACCAATCTGGATGCACAATAAACCGGTTCAAGTCACAACTATTTCCAATACAAGGCCCTCGGCCCAAATTACCAACTGGCTATGACAGTCCTGTTACAACAGATGGATTTCGGAACTTGGGTATGTTTATAACCACGGACCCGGTAAAATTCTATGAGACTAACTTGCTCGCCCCCTTGACACACCTGCGAAGGGACGTCAGGCACTGGCGAGGCCTCCCATTGACTTTTCTATACAGGGCGGCCCTTTTCAAAATGCTACCGCTGCCCTGGTTTTATATGCACTGCAAAATATCCCATACAAGATCCCAGACTCCTATTTCTCTAGCATTGATAGTGAAGTGCACACTTTATTGTGGGACAGAGGGGCACCGCGGATAGCGATGCAAAAGTTAAAGGCAGGATGGTATGGCGTGGGATTGCGCTACCAGATCTTAAACTTTATTACTGGGCGTTGCAGCTCATAGTGATCAATTGCTGGGTGTTGGGCCCCCACGATGAGCCTAGCCTCCGCACAGACAGATGGTTGATGGGGCAAGGAGGATACCAAAGACCATTTTACACTTACCCCAAATGACTGACTCTAACTGGACCCACGGCCTGAACAGTTGAAATTTGGCATATAGTGAAGAAGAAACTCGTCTGGGATAAGAAAATCACTTTAGCAACCCCCCTCTGGGAACCGGAGGAATTGGGCAGACTGAGCACCTGCACAGGGTTTGACAAATGGGACTTGATAGGCATCTCATCGGTAGGAAGCATATGGAATAAAAATGGGTTGGTTGCATTTGTAGACCTCCAGAAAAAATACCAACTTGCACAATATGAAATTTTCAGGTATCTGCAGATAAGCCATGCCCTCAAAGCAGCCGTACCCGGGGGAGGCCCACTACCTGAAGCATCCCCCTTGAAGACAGGTTAATAATAGACCCCATGCCCAAGAAACCCATCTCCTTAACATAAAAAAATACACAATCGGCTGGATCAATTGACATGACTCACTTAACAATGGGAGGTGGATGTGGCCGAACTAGAGGAGGATGATTGGCGCGACGCTTTGGCGTCCCCTAGGGAAATTTCCATTCCTATGAGACTGAGACTGATTCAACTTAAGACCTTACACCAATTTTATGCGGCCTCAAAGGTCCTGTTGAAGATGGGAAGAAGGGCTGACACCTATTGTCTCAGAAGATGCGCAATGGAGGGCACTTATTTTCATATACTATGGGAATGCCCAATTATCCAAACAGGCTGTCACAATACGAATGGAAAGCGTAGGGGGGAAAACATTGAACCCATCCCCTAAACTCTGCCTATTAAGCATATGGGAGGCAACTGACTTAACCCAAACCGAACCATCATGGGTTTCATTAGGGTGGGCCCTGGTGAAATGAAATATAGCACAAAAGTGGGGAAATGGGGAACCTTCAATATTACAGAGATGCGTAAGCGATATGGATAGAGATATGATAGCAGAGAAGGACATATTCAAGAACAGAGGGTGCCCCAAAAAATAGGATCTAAAATGGATGGCATGGAATAAACACAGAGGAGAGATATGCCTGTCCTCCACAGTCGAACTTTGAAGGAAGGAGGAGGGGTTGCAAAACTGGTTGCCGAAGAGGGACTGTGATAAGACAATAAACAATGTTTAGTGTTGATGTACTTCAGCAATAATGTGCGTATGTTGTGGCTAACTGATATCAAATGACTAATTGTACCACTGTAAATTTGTTGTTCTGTTCAATAAAAAGATTATTAAAAAAAAAGTGACAGTAACTATATCCTTTGTAGCTGAAGGACCATCATAGGATGAACAATCATGCTTCTTTAGGGGATGGAATATTGACAGAAAATTGTCAATCCAATCTTGGGCAGAGATCAAGGAAAGTATTGTAGGAGCCATTTTCTCCTTAAGAAAAAGCTCATTTATAGTTTTCAAAACCAAATTGCATTGTTAGTTTCAGCTGCTCACGTTAAATTGGTTCAAACCACTTCTTGTAATTGTTTCTTTCTAGAAGTTAAGACTTATTTAGAACTTATTCCGCATTTTTGGATTTCAGCCTTATCCCTTCATTTTCTATAAAGGGCTTCTTTTAACTTTCTACAGACAAGAGTACAAGCTTTGTCAAACCAGCCCTTTCGTATTTGATAGTTACCTCATGCAGGTTTTGTCAATACTAAATTGATTGATTACAGATGTTTTCATGGGCTTGTTTTATAAGGCCATGGTCTGTGGCCTGATCCAAGCATATCATGATGCCCTGTTTACTAGTTGTAAATAAGGATGCAGTAAAACTGTTAGGGTCCACTGGAGGCCATTTTAATATGACTCCATTTGGTCTTACTGCCTCAACATATCAACTCTGTTTGTATTAGACTGTGGCGGTGTTTGTATTTGAACAGTTGGGATCGTAGGGCTATAGCCACTCATGCAGTTTATCCTATTATCATAATCATTACTAGAGGGGCGCACTGACAAAATATCGACACCCTAAATATCGTGCCCAAAATATCAAAGTCTAAAATATCTACATTTTATACTTATAATGGGAAGTACACAAATATCGAGAGAGAAACAGTCGTGAAAGTGTTGGATAGTGGAGGTGTAAAAATTACCATTCCCACTCCAGTGAGTGCAACAGTAGGTAAAGTGTTGGTTAGCTGAGGGGTAAAAATTACTATTCCCACTCCAGTGAGTGCAACAGTAGGGAAAGTGTTGGATAGCAGAGGGGTAGAATTTACTATTCCCACTCCAGTGAGTGCAACAGTAAGGAAAGTGTTGGATAGGGGAAGGACAAAAGTTTCTGTTTCCACTCCAGTCAGTGCAATAATAGGGAAAGTGTTGGATTGCAGAGAGGTAAAATTTACTATTCTCACTCCAGTCAGTTCAAAATTAAAAACAAATAAAAAATATATCAACAAAATAAAAATATTATATTAAAAGTAAATAAAAATATATAAATATGTTAAAAATAAAAATATACATTTAATATTAAAAATAAAAGCATAACATAATGTTACATACATATCCCAAACACCTACAAACCTTATATTAAATAAAATATAAAAATAATTTTCAAACAAATAAATATTTTTATTTACATAATATTAACAAAAACATTAATTATTACATACATTTAGTCTATTTACTTCCTACCCTATAATACCACACAAATGACAACCAACATAGAAAATAAAAACTGTATTTGCATAATTAACATCATTAATTAGCAATTAAACAAATATTATTAATTAAAAACAAATTAAAACACATAAAAGGTAATTAACTTCCAACCCTTTACACCTATAATCCCCACAACCCACACCTAAATTAAAACTGTAAAAAAATTAATAGCACAATTAAAAAAAGTTTTCAATTAAATAACTAATAGTACTTAACGACTAAATATAAAGAAAGTAAAATTAATTTACTCCCCGCCCTTCACCCCTATAAACCCAAAATCCACACACATAAAATAATTAAACACATACACTAATTAATGATCAATTCATTCATTCATACTAATCAACTAGTTATTAAATAATTAAAAATAAATTACTTCCCACCCTTAATCCCTTTAATCCCCACAACCTGCACCTAAACTTAATTACACAATTACCATAATTAATTGTCAATTAATTAATGAACATTAATTAACAACTAATTATTTATAATTAAAAATAGATTACTTCCTACCCTTTACCCCTATAAACCCCACAACCAGCACCTAAACTTAATTACACAATTACCATAATTAATTGTCAATTAATTAATTAATAATAGTTAACAACTAATTATGAATTAATTACAAATAAATTACTTCCCACCCTTTCCACTATAAACCACACAACCCACACCTAAAATGTACCCCCAAACAATAAAAACACAATAAACATTATAAAATCCCAATAGGAAAAATATTAAGAAACAAATATATTCATTAATTTATTATAATCAAATAACTTTCCACACTATTCCCCTATAAACCCACTACCCGTTATGGAGCTAAAGCTAAAAAACACAAAATGTAATTAAAATAAAATTAATAACAACTCAAAAATGTAACACATATATTAAAGAACATAAACAATACTTATACAAAAAAATACAGCACATACATTTAAAATATATACTAACATACATAACACTAATTAAAAAATCGATATCTTAAACAACAATATTTTTGCAAACCATTTTAATGACTTCTATGTTTTTAAAATCGATATTTCTTACCTTAAAGTTGATATTGTTGACCACAATATTCTTGCTGTCGATATTTTGTGTGTCAATATATTTAAAACTCGATATTAGTGTAAGTTGACATTCAAAACTCACTATTTTGACTGAATACCTACTAGAGGATTAGATGAGATTATTATGTGATCGAATGTGCTCATAGCAATCCTCTCAATAAATGTCAGTGATAAATTTGGCATGCTGGGTGTTGCTGCACTTCTTAATTGTTTTAAAAAGTGATTTGCTTCTGGTGGTGGGTTCATTGAAGGTGTGGGTATAGCATTTTGCTTGGAAATATTTCATGGAAGATCTTAAGTATCATGCAGTCTTCAGGAGTTCTGTTTTTCTTCCATTTTCTTTCCTGTCTATGAATGGGTCATTTATTGTCAACAAGATCTTAGAATAACAGGGTACTGAATGCTTTGGCTTGCATGCTTGAATTGGAGTCTGAATATTCACAAAGATTTTCAAAAAAGTGTTCAGGGGGATGGTGACACTGGAGGTGGTGTTGATTGGGTGAAAGATGACTTCAAGAATTAGGTTGTCTATGGATGAGTCTTTAAAAGGTCTTAAGTTTTTTTTTTTTCGTTGGACACCTTGTGAGCAGAGCTGTAGGTAGTCCTTCGGCAGACATTTGCAAGGTTGCAGCTAGGTGGTTGCTTGCTCATTCATGTAAAATTATTGGTGGCAGTGGAGGGTACAGGTGCAGTAGACTTTCTTGATGCAAGGTCTAACTAAATGTAGTTAGATATTGGTGATAAGGGCCATAATGCATGCAGGTTATGTTAAACATGGGGTCCAAAGCTGCACAATCTTTAGTGTGCTTCAATAGGGCAAGGAAAAGGGAAGTTTGTTATTATTGTATTACTTACTAGTAATCCCCATTGGTCATGATCTTTTTTCTCATTACAGTTTGTGTAGCCTCAGGTCAATAGACATTGAAATATTGATAGGGAGAATAAGAACCCTGTCCTAGAGATTGCTGAATAGTGTAGCTGGTCAGGGCAGAATCCTTTGCCAGGATGTGCTTTTCTTGCTTGAAATGCCAGGCAGGTAGCACAGTCTGTCACGATGTGACCAGGTGGTGTAAAATGCTTCCCTTGCTTGAAAGGAGCACACCTCTTTAGCATTCACCCTCTGGGCTTGCGCTCCTAAATTACTACAGGGTGACACTTACAGCTCTCTAATACACCACAATAAATGAATATTTGAATGTGGTAAGAGATAGGAAAGTGGTGTGGAATGGTCAGAGTATAGTGGGTGCCAAACAGAGTGCTATCACATGCTTCAGAGAAACTCAATACTCTCATCAAGGATCCACGTATACTTGTGAAATTGGTACTGGTGATCCCGCATGAAAAGTAACTGAAAACTTTTTTGTTATTTTAAGCAATATTTAAAATGTCAACAGAGCCTAAAACCAGGATCCCTAAATCAATTTTTAATTTCAGTATAAAAACACATTGGTAAACACACTCATGTACTCAAGGTACATAAATACACTGGGGTCTGATAACATAAATAGCAAAAATGAGTTTGCATGGGAGAGACAAATAAAATAAGTGCATTAATTAAATAAAATATTCTCAAAAGCAAATTGCAAAAGATAGACTGCTCATCTAAGAAAGCTTACTATTCTCTGTACAAGTGCAAAACCAATTACATTGTCAAATTCATTATTAACTTTTTCTATCAATGTAAATGTAAATTGATACTTGTATAGCGCACTACTCACCCGCAAGGGTCTCAAGGCGCTTGTACGAATACCGCTGTGGAACCCATCCTGGCTTTCCCTGTGAGGCGTCCACTCCTGGGCACCCCCAAGGTGGAGGCCAGGCATCCTTAGCGTTGTGGGGGCCGTTGTGGAGATTAAGCAAGCTATTGCCCAGGGTTGCAGAGTGGGACTCCATGATTAGAATGGCACCGAGGCGAGAATTATCAGGTCCATGGAATTTTTGAGCCCAAGACCCGCCGAGGTGGGGAATTGAACCCTGGTCCCGGGCTAGACCTCTGCATCAGGGTCTGCCGCTCTAATCATTGAGCCACACTTCTCCTGATGATGATGTCATTTTTGTCCAGTGGGTCTAGATCATCTCTACTAATCTAGAGGACGTGCTGCTCCTACAAACTGTGGGTGAACATTTGAAACCTGTTGAGTCCGGTGCAGAGTTATGCATGACGCTTTTTAGTTCAGTTTGCATCACTGGGTATTCGTACGCAGTCCTGGGCATATCTGGGATGGAACTTTTGTGTGTCTGCCACCTGGTTGGGTTGTCTTTTTCCCCTACTGGCTTGATAAACTTTTCTCCTTGTTGCTTTTCAGATTGTCAAGCCCATGTTGTTTTACGTAGACCACACATCTCGATCCCTCTCTCAACTATTTGGTTTCTTTGGAAACAGTTGGTGGTTATACCCTTACACGTTTTACCCTTTGGGTTGCTAATATTAGGAAGGCATAGTGTAAGCCCCTTGCTCTGTCACATCACCATGCTACTGATTTGTTAGGATCTTTGAACATCTTGGGCCTGCTAAGGTGTGAGCCGCTTGACAAGACATTGGGCAAATTCAACTGGCGTCTTTGGGTTAGGGCCTCCATGATGGAAGCTTCTTTGGAGGACTGGGATTTATTCTAATAAAGTTGTTAGGATATGAAAGGGAGTTCCTAGTCAGGCATGATATTGTCCTATTTGAAATGGGTGGATTGATTTCGAGCGCTGAGGAAAGACTTTATAAGGGTTGTGCTTTCTTCATGTAACTGATCAGAGTGCTTGAGCTGATGCATATCAAATGCAATCTAGCTGTGCGGTCCAGTCTGGGAGGCGCATCCTGCTCACCATTTTGAGGTCCATTCTGCGGACTCTACTCTCCTCTATGTTCCTGCTCAGGAAGTTATAGCGTGTCTTTACATTCTACAGCTGAGTGTGATTTGTGATCCGAGCTCAATGGGTTTCAATTGTGAAACGGTTGTGAGTGATGTGTAGCAATGGTAAGACAGGTGAGTCATGTGAGTTTGAGGCATATCACTGGTGACAATAGTGAATGATATGGAAGGGAGAGGGAGTAAGACTGGTGCGTCATGTGAGTTTGAGGCATATCACTGGTGATAATAGTGAATGATCTGGAAGGGAGAGGGAGTAAGACTGGTGAGTCATGTGAAAGCACAATGGTAGCCATAATTAAACTGTTGAGTGTTGTGCGAGAGCGCCTGGTAGCGATAGAGAGTGGTGAGTGATGCAAGTGTGATGGTTTGTGATAGAAAGATTCTGGTGAGTGATGTGAGAATGTGTTGGATAGCAATGGCAAGACTGTGGTGAATGATGTGGAAGAGTATTGGCGAGTGAAGTGATGAGGAGATTGTGGTGATTGATGAGCTGGACAAAAATGGTAAGCGATGTGTATAAGGTACGTGGTGCGCGGTGATGAGGAGACCTGGGATTAATGATGCACAACTGTGGGAAGTAATGAAGGTGAGACTGGGATGAGTGGCATGACAGTGTGATAGGTAGCTGTGGTGAAACCATGGTACGTGATGCAACGGTGATGGGTAACACATATGTTATGTTATGTTATCCGGATTTGTAGAGCGCACAGCTGCCCCAGCAAAGGGGCGTCCCGGCGCTATAATGGACAAAAGAAACCGGACAACAAGCAGTATCAGGGAACACGGCCATAACAGCTCTTACAAGTCCAAAGGAAAGAGGAAGGTTTTGATGGCCTTCCTGAAGACCATCAGTTCATCAATGGCACGGATATGAACAGGAAGAGAGTTCCATAGCCTAGCAGCAAGTACTCTAAAAGAGCGGCCACCGGCTCTGGCCCTCTTAAAATGCGGAACTGTGACCAGGTGAAGCCCTGAAGATATTAGAGGCCGTGGAGGTACATACGGTGAATTAAAATGATCCAATATCTGGGGAGAAGAATGCTTCAAGATTTTAAACGAAAGACAAAGAGATTTGAACTGAATCCTCTGAACAACGGGGAGCCAATGAAGTTTATGGATAGTTTTTTTGGCCGAACAAAATCTCGGCAAACCAACCAGAGCCCTGGCGGCAGCGTTTTGAACACGTTGGAGTCTGGAAAGTTCGGCCACGTTGGCTCCCAGCAAAAGAGAACTCGCATAATCCAACCTAGACAAGATTGTGGCTTGTACAATAAGCTGTCTGGTTGGAGCATCAAAAAATTTGAGAATGGGTCTAAGTCTACGAAGAGTCCCAATACACATGGCAGCGGTTTTCTTCGTGTGGGAGACAAAACTAAGTTTTGAATCCAGCCAAACCCCTAGATTTTTTACCTCGGTGACAGGAAGAGGAGTTGGGCCAAGCTCAGACGGCCACCAATGATCGCCCCAAAGATGACTCTGCCTGCCAACAATGAGAACCTCAGTTTTTTTGGCATTCAATTGTAGGCAGTTATCAGTCATCCACCGGGCCACTGAGCTAATTCCCTCACGAAACTTAGCAGCCTCAAGGTCGGATGCCCCACTTATTGCAACCGCCAGCTGCGTGTCGTCAGCGTAGGACACCATAGTCAGGTTCCAACGCTTGGCGACAGCAGACAGCGGCTGCACATAGAGATTGAAAAGTGTGGGGCTGAGAGCCGACCCCTGTGGAACGCCCTGTGCAATAGGATAGGGTTTAGATTGGAAAGGAGGAGTGACAACCCTAAAAGTACGACCAGATAGAAACGATCGAAACCATTCAAGAGCCATGTTGTCGACACCAGCCTCAACCAGACGATTTAATAAAATGGTGTGGGAGACGGTGTCGAACGCGGTGCTGAGATCCAAAAGCACCAAAGCCGCCGTTTGACCGGAGTCAACCAGAGTACGTAGATGATCGACCATTGAAAGCAGCGCAGTCTCAGTACTATGGCCAGATCGAAAGCCGTTCTGTGAAGGATCTAAAATATTAGCAGAGTGGAGATGAGTGGAAAGGATAGCGTTGACATGGGCCTCGGTCAACTTTGCCACCCACGGAAGAAGAGATATGGGACGGTAGTTCTCCAGCTTTAATGGATCCAGGGCAGGTTTTTTTAAAATAGGCATCACCTGGGCCTGTTTCCAGCTGCCAGGAACAGAACCTGACGTCAGAGATAGATTGACGAGGTCACGTAGAGGAGGGAGACACAGTGACGCAGATTCTCTAAATTGGGCAGGTCGAAGAGGGTCCATTGGCGAGCCTGATTTGACTTTCGCCACAATTCTGTTAAACTCCTCCATTGATAGCTCTGGGAGAGAGCACAAAGACATAAGGGTCTTCGGGCTGGATTTCAGCTTCTCCTGAGGTACAGTCGAGCCAGGCAAAGAGCGGTAAATAGCCTCCACCTTTTCTACAAAGAAGACGGCCAAGTCCTCACAATGTGAAACAGAGCAGATCTCAGCTCTACTGGCTGTAAGATCCTTAAGCACCTTAAATATTAATTTAGTGGGATTGGTGCTCATGTTAAATTCACGAGAGTAATAAGCGGCCCGAGCTTGACATATCGCTCTATGATACTTCTTGATCTTAACAAGATACAGCTTTTTCCTAGCAGGCAGATATGACTTACGCCAGGCTCTTTCAGCTTGTTTACATGATTTTTTTAGGAGCCGGAGTGAATCATCATACCATGGGCTAGGTTCAGCACGACGACATTTACTCTCGGCAATTGGGATCAGACAGTCTAAGGCTCTAGTCAGCCAGCTACAAAAAAGATCATAGCCCGACTCAACATCGGAAAAAGGGCCAAGCGGATAGAGCCCAAGAAGCCGATGAAAATCTGCAAGACTTAGTTTTTTCCATGGGCGTCGAAAGGACACAGGCGCAATTGCTCTATGAGGGAAATCCTCAATTGTAAGATGCAACTCTATGAGATAGTGATCAGTCCAGGCCATCGGCCTGGGAGAAAGCACTTTAGCCGAAGTGAAGTTGGTAAAGATAGGGTCCAAAATATGTCCACCAACATGAGTGCAATGCTCAACCAGCTGAAATAGCTGGAGAGTCTCCAGATCGGCAATGGTGCTGCTGACCATGGAAGAAAGAGGAGCATCAAAATGAAGATTTAAATCGCCAATAATACTAAAATTGGCAGCCCCTAAGGCTAATTCGCTCACAACTTCAGGAAGAGCTGACCTAAAGGCAGCATCCGGGCCCGGAGGTCGGTAGATAAGTAGCCCCGAAAAAGTAAAATGAGGACTAATAGAGATACGAAAGTGAACACTTTCGCAACCTGCAATGTCTAAGGCCTTCCAAGTACATGAATAGCAGGATTTTACAGCAGCCGCAATTCCACCACCTCTCGAGTTACGATTATGAGTAAAAATCGCATACTCAGAGGGGAGAGCCAAATTAACTGCTGCTAAAGCTTCCTCATGCAGCCATGTCTCTGACATAAAAAGAACATCAGGAGCTTCCTCCGTAAGTAAATTATGGACATCCAAATGATGTCTAACCAGCGACCTCACATTGAGGTGACAAATCTTAACATCATAAGGGACCTGAGAATTAGGCTGCAGAGGAACAACGCTATCAGAGCATCCCAAGGAGGCTGGCCTGTAAGCGGAAATAGGGGCGGGGAGTGGGAGTTTAAAAGCACACTTAGGGCACTGAAAAGGGCCGGATAGAGGATGTAACGAAGTAGAGATGCAGGGCGCAGAATCGCAAAAAGTAAGCAGTTCTGATCTAGAATACATTCGTAATAAACAATCCAAAAGCAATACAGAGAAACCAAAGATCCCTGCCCTGCCTTAGCCCTGACTCGGCGCGGACGAGCGCAGACGGGCAGGACTCTGGCACAGAGAAGGCGTCCCCACTGCGCGTAACCGCTGCGCGCTTGAAGGACTGGTTTAAATAGGGTGTCGGCGTGTGTAGAAGACCGCTAGACCGCTCAAAATGGCGGCCCCACACGTCCCAAACACCACTCCAAAATTGCTGCCTAATCCCCCTACTGACTGCCACCACCAGGACCGGACCCGCTAAAACGGCGGTGAAACAACAAATTTAAATGCAGGTAGGAGGGAGGAGGGAGGATGCTCTATATTAAGAACAAGGAAAAACAAATTAAATCAAAACGTAAATACTAAACTAGGTAGTTTAAAATACAAGTGCGAAGCACCTTCGCTGCAGAGCACAAAGCGCGAGTCCTTAAAATGCTCTAATGAGCCAGGTTACCTTGTCCAAGCTGACCCCCTTGAAGTACCGCCTTAAATAGGGTGTCGGCGTGTGTAGAAGACCGCTAGACCGCTCAAAATGGTGGCCCCACACATCCCAAACACCACTCCAAAATGTCTGCCTAATCCCCCTACTGACTGCCACCACCAGGACCGGACCCGCTAAAACAGCGGTGAAACAACAAATTTAAATGCAGGTAAGAGGGAGGAGGGAGGTGGTGAGTAATGCTACAGTGTTGGGTATCAATGGTGAGACTGTGGTGAATGATGTGATACTGCTAACTCAATGGTCAGACTTGTTAGTGCTGTGACATTGTGATGGGTAGAAATGATGAGTGGTGTACGGTAAGAGTGCTATGGGTAACGATGGTGATACTGCGGTTAGTGATGCAAGACAGTGCTGAGTAGAGATGCTGAGACTGTTGAGTTATATGAGGGCATAATGGCTTGTAGTGGTGAGACTTTGCTATGTGAAGTGTCTGATATGAAAGTGTATTGGGTAACAATGGAAAGACTGGTCAGTGATCTGATAATGTGATAGGTAGAGATGACAAGTGATGTAAGTGAGGTAAGAGTGTGATGCTGTAAGAGTGTTGATTCTCTTGTCAAAGACAAAGCACCATTTCTGGTTGGTTCAAGTACGCATTTATTGTAGTCTCCATGAAGCAGAGACCCCATCCACCATGGACCACTTCCAACTACCGTCAAATTCCATGAGCCAACCTCCCTTGGCAACCACCCACATTCCATGTTCCAAACATCATCATCTGGATACCACACCCTATTCCAGATTAGATACAGAACACCACAGATGCGTCCTGATAATGGTGATAGTAATGGAAGAATGATTAATCTATAACCAATGATAAATATTCAGAGAAACATAAGTGAATTTGCTAAATTGTGGTTAATCAAACAATGCAGGTCTCAAAATTCAGAGCCCAAGAACATAGTTGTAAAACTGTGTTTGAACAATTAATTAATTCCTAAAATGACTGGTTAACCGGGAGTTACAATTAGATCAAAAGTAATTTCTTAAGGTATGTTTGAAAATCGTACTTTGGACTTCTTGGGTTGGTCTCTCAACTGATTCTGAAGATAAGGGTGAACCATTCACTGCCTCTACTATTACTGGACACTCCATGATGATTGGAATATTATGCATTATGGGTCAATTAATGTCCTCACAAGTTCCCCAGCTTCACAAGCTAGGAAAACAGAAATTGAGAATTTAGAGGTGTATTTATAAGCCCCTAACACCACCACAAGGTCACTTTTAGTGAAGCTGTGGTGGTGACAGGGGCTTCTCCTTATTTACAAGGCAGTGTTAAGCCACTTAACATGGCTTAATGCTGCCTTGTAAATAAGGCACCCTTTCACGCTGTACTTAGCGTGTAAGGGGAGGGTAATGGGTGTTGATGTGGGAGTTCCACTGCAACACCTATTGATTTTGATGCTGCCCCCTATTTAAATGGGTGGGGTAAATAGTAGGCAGTGTCAAAATTAAGACCAGGGAAAACCTTTTCTTTAAACAGGCAAAACGAAGAGAAATGGTTTATTTCTCCTCATATTTGCTGTTACTATGGGGCATATATACAACAAAGTTCTGGCGTTAGCTGCCTTGGCTTCATGCCGCGCTCCGCCACTTCTGAAATGCAGGGCTGCACCATATATACAACAATATGCTGCAGCCCTGCATTTCCCCTTGCACTAGTGCTAAATTTAGCAGCCTAGCGACCTATGCAGGCACCCTTGCACCATAGTGCAAGGGTGTCTGCATTGAGGGGAAGATTGTTGATGTGCAGGAAGGTCTTTAAATGTTGTTTTGTAACTTTTATGTGTGCTGCTTAATGCAGCAGACATCGAAGTTGCAAAACATAATTTTTTAGAGGGATTGTTTATGTGCAGTAAGTCGGACCTTCCTGCCCATAAACAATCAATGGCGTTTTGCTGTTTCTATGTGTGCTGCACAATGCAGCACACATAGAAACAGCAAAAATGAGGAAAAATGAAGCATTTCTCCTCATTTTGCCTTGTTAAGACCAGCTGGCATATTTACTAGAGAAGTGGCGGAGCGTGGCGCTAGCCTTCTTTGCTTAATGCCACGATCCGCCACTTCTGAAATGCAGGGCTGCACCGTATTTACAAGAATACAGTGCAGCCCTGTGTTGCCCCCTGCGCTGGAGCGCACGCACTCTTGCACCATAGTGCTAGGGGGTCTGCATTGCAGATGAATGGTTGTTTATGTGCAGGAAGGTGTCCTTTCCTGCACATAAACAATCAGCAATGTCGTTTTGTAACTTCTGTGTATGCTGCTTAATGGAGCACACATAGGAGCTTCAAAACCTCATTTTTTTCAATGACTGCTTATGTGCAGGAAGAGCTACCTTCCTGCACATAAAAATCAATAATGTTTTGCTGTTTCTCTGTGTGCGGTACAAAAGGGGGTGGTGATGGATCAAACCCAGATCTGTTGACTGGGTGTGAGTGTTTGATTGGTTCTGATGCTCCGTCCATCACCACCCCCTTTTGTACCGGTTTCTCTGTGTGCAGCACACATGGAAACAGCAAAAACGAGGAGAAATAAAGCATTTCTCCTCGCTTTGCCTGTTTAATACTAGGTTTTTCGTGGTCTTAAATTTTGCTCTGCCTCCTGTTTACCCCACCCTTATAAATAGGGGGCAGTGTCAAAGTCAATGGGTGTTGCAGTGGAAGTGGCTTAGCGGTGCCTCATCACCACCACACTAAAAGTGATGTTGTGGTGGTGATTGGGGCTTGTAAATATACCCCTATGTGTGCTGCGTTGTGCAGCACACATAGAAGCAGCAAAACGCCATTTACTGTTTACGTGCAGGAAGGTCCCCCCAAAGAAGACGTTTTGCAAGTTATATGTGTGCTGCTTTAGGCTATATACATAAAAGTTACAAATTGCCATTTGAAGATTGTTCTTCCCCTCAAAGCAGACACCCTTGCAGTATGGTGCAAGAATGCCTGTGTTGGCGCCAGGCTGTTAAATTTAGCATCAGCGCAGGTGAAGTGGTATTAAACCAAGGAGGCTAACGCTGTGCTCTGTCCCTTTGTTGTAAATATGCCCCTTAGTCGGTTCAAAAGTTAAGATGGCCTGAAAAAGAATAAATCCAGGAGTCAATGGTAATTACTTGATTTGGGTGCAAGATATGGATGGCTCCCAATTTTCCCTGTCTTTAAGGTCATTTAGCTCATCTTTGAGGCCTCTCCTAAAAATCATGAACAATGTATACTCAATCCAATCAGCATTCCTTGATATAGCCTTAAACTTAATTATGTAGGTTTAAAATCCATTAAGCCTTGGCAAATTTCTAGAAGTTCATCTTGATTGGAATAATGTTCAGCTTGAGGAGTAAACATTTTATTAAATGCACTTAAGAAGGCTGTGCAGTTATCAAGCAATGGAGTTCTTTGGGTCACCCGCAATTCACACCAAATCCTTCCTCGCCGTGGTTTTGTAGCAAACCCTACCTTAGCACCGTCAGACGCATAACTGTGTGGTTTGAAAGGGAAGTGCATTGAAGTGGATTTCCATCATGCCTCTGTTCATATAACCCATCCCAGGGGTGATCCAGAGTAGCTTGCTGGAGTACTGTCGAAGAGGGTAGAGGAGAGACTTTATCAGTAGCTATTGCTTGAGCTGTTAAAGTATTTTCATCAGCTAGTAACTCCTGGACCTGTTCCATTGTCTCACATGGCTGATGCTTTTTAGGCATCGCACTCTGTCGAGCTCTGTTCCAGACATAGTTAAAGTTGTTGGTCTTCTCTTGGTGTTGAGGTAGGGCCCGAGGTTCTGATTGTGCTGACTTCATGTTCATGACAACACAGAAAAACACAAGAACAAAAAAAAATGAAAAATTGTTCCTCGAGATAACATTTCAGAGAGAAAAGAGAAAGGCGGGGCCGGGACCGGCCCCGCCGCACATATGGCGGGGCACAGACCCCCTCCCCCCCCTCGCCTGTGCACACGGCAGCGCGTTCCACCGCGTCACCATGACGCGGTGGGCGCGCCGCGTCCGGGATTGGCTCGCGACGGTGACCCTCATGGTTAATGCGCTTCCAGGGCATGGGGGGGACTTGGGACAGGCCAGTTAGAACTGGTCTGCCCCCAGTATTATGATAAAAGGCCGGGGAGCGCGGGACTCGGTCTCTTTGTCCCACGCTCTCCCAGCATCCGGACGCAGCCCTAGGAGGCTGCTCACCTTTTTGTTTATTTTTCTCTTGCTGCAGGTTCGTGTTCGTGGACGAAGGGACGACTTTCCTGCCGGTGTCTGTGTCCGAGGTTCCAGGTCTTGAGGTCGCGACTCGGCGTGTTTCCTGGCGGTGACTTGTTTGCGAGGTCATCCTGGGCAGCGATTGCGACTCGAGTGCGGCGGAATCACTGCAGCTGTCAGGCATCGGTGGGCGGTGGCGCGAGTTGTCGGGAGAGGCTCGTGAGGTTTGGTGTACGGCGCACGCACGCGCCGATAAGGTATTCGTAAAGGGGGGGGGCCCGGGGGGCTGATTGTGCTGACCGTAGCGCATAATCGGGTGTTCCTGTGCATCGGAGGCTGTATTTTGTTATTAGCAAGAGCCACTGTGGTTCAATGGTAAAAGGCTGAGACTCTTACACGCAGGGTTTTAAAATTATGTCCTTTTACACTGATTATTTTGCGGGAGGATTGGGATCCGATGCCATTGCTTTGGTTCTACCTTTGATTGTGTAGGGGGGGGGGCAGATTAATTAGCTGTGCAAGTGCATGTTAATATTATTCCTGATCTTGTGGGTGCAGGCATAAAATTTTGAATTTTCGTGGACCTCATAATAGCATCTGGGGGCATACAAGCGAAGGTTGGGGACTCTGATGTAATTGGCATGTTTTTGGGGGCACATTTGGTGAAAAAGTGAGCCTGTTGTGTGGGGAGGTGCACAGAGGTGATTGTGGGTTTAATATTCTGCAATAGTTGTACGTTTGGCGCACATTTCTTGGGAATTACAGTGTTACCGGCCTTCATGTTTGATTATTAAGGGGGGCAGGCACAGTGGATGCAATATTGTGATCGTAACATTGCGCTAAGCCTGTGTTGCTTGTTTTTTCCCAGGTAAAGAGCAAGTTGAATTGGGTTTTGGGCAGGGATATTGAGGGATAGGCGTGTGGGTCATATCATAGCATGGCAGGTAAGCGGGGAGCTAAGCGTTCTCGCATGGAGCATATGCTGGAGGCAATGATGCGTAGGATGGCGACTATGGATAGGAGATGGGGCAAGGTAGAGCAAATGGGACATAGCCTAGCAGAGCTCAGGCAGAAGGTGGAGGATCAGGGCGGGCCGTCCGGCAGGCCCAAGCGGACAATAGTACCCCCAAAACCGAGGGGGGAATTGGAGGCTCTCCCCAAGCAGGTTAGACACAAGAAGGGGAAGAATCAAGACCCAAAAATAGCGGAACCTTTAGAGACACCGGGAGGGGGTGGTCCTTCTGGGCTCACAGTAGTGCCAGAGATCCCAAAAGGGACTCCTGATTTAGTGCCCAACGTCCCGGGGTCAGCCGTGCCGGTATCTGCACCAGTTCCGGTGCCTCCGGCGGCTGAACCGGTAGTACCAAGTATCATACCGGTTTTGCCCCCATCATGCCCCAATGTTCCAGTCTTGAACCCTGTGGCCCCGGCCCCGGTATTATCACCAGCAGGGGGTGGGCAGGTGCCGCTGAAATTAGCCACTCAAATAGCGGCAGTTCTTCCATGGTTAGGAAAGGGGGGGGTGTTGCCCTTGTCAGTGGGCGCCGATCCTCTGGCAGAGGCACAAAGAATGGTGGCAAAGATCATGGCGGCCCGAGCGGGGAACAGAGCCTGGGCGCAGATAAGGCCCCGCAATCACAGCCAGGGCTCCAGGAAAGCGACAGTGGAAAAGCCAAGACGGCGAAGTCAGTGGGTAAGGAGCTGGCTTTCCCATTGTTTGGCGCGGAGGTGTTACCTTCCAGGAAGGAATATTTAGCGCGGCACGTTGCGCGAGATGTGAAGGAATTGATTTGGTCTGGGGCGTATGTAAACATGTTTTCTTTGCTGGTGGACAACAGGGAAATGGAATATGCTAAGAGGCAGAAGGATTGGATGCTTCCCAGTGAGTGGCGGGCGGAAATGTCAAGATTCAGGGTAGAGGAGACACTGACAAACTGGATGAGGGCATTTTCTGTGTTTATGGCCATAGTGGCGGAACGTACACCTAATATGCAAGCTGAAATGGCATGTTACCAGAGCAGGGTGGCGATGACGCATGATAAATATGGTGGTGTGGGTTGGAAGGAATATGATATGAACTTCAGGAAGCCGAAAGAGTTTGACCCTTCACTCACATGGGACCGGGTGGATTCTATTTCCTGGTTTGACCAGTTTGGCCCAGGGCAGCAGGGCAGTACAGGCCAGAATTGGGGCAAGGCACACATTTCGCCGCCACATCAGCCCTTTCGGCCAGGGCAAACCGGGGGTGCGGCACCGGGTACTGAAAAAGGGGGAAGGCGAAAAGGAGTGTGCTGGGATTTTAATAGGAAGTCCTGCACCAGAGCTCAAGGCACTTGTAAATTCAGGCACGCATGCGCCATTTGTAATCACCCCTCGCACCCAGAGTCAAAATGCCTTAAGAAAGGGAATGCCTTTTCAGGGACTAGAGGGGGGAAGAAACAGGACTGAGGAGAAAGGAGAAAAGGTATCGCATTCACCCATTAATGTCTTTGCTATGAATCCCTGGTTAAATAGGTATCCAGATCTTGCCACAGCTAGGATGCTGCAGGAAGGTTTTTTGTATGGTTTCAGGATACCAGTTGGGGATTACAAAGGGACATCGGAGTGCAAAAATCAGTTATCTGTCAGATCAAACCCAGAGGTTGTAGTGCAAAAGATTAAGAAGGAATTGGGCTTAGGGAGAATAGCGGGTCTGTTTGAGGTCGCCCCTGTGCCAAATTTTGTCTGTTCTCCCCTAGGTGTGGTACCTACGGGGGGCGTGGTAAATTGATAAGGATCTGACACTAGTTAATGACCTTGCCGTAGGCCCAAATAGGATACGCAGAAAGTAATTAAGGTATGATTATGATCATTATGTTAGATTCGGATAGGAGAACTATGTATTAGAGATATGTTATGGTTAGCCATCTGAAATCTGTGCATATTAATTGTAATCAAATGTCGTGTTATGTTTCTGCGTATAATTTGTGTAAATAATGTTTATTTCAAAATTTTCATTTTGTTTTCATATTTTAATAAATACGGCCGTTGTATATTGGAGACGAGAGCCATAATGCATGCAGGTTATGTTAAAGACTTGTAGTCCTCGACTGTATAAACAAATCATGAATTATGTTTGAAATTTGGCAACCATGTCACACAAACGGCAGAACTTACTGTCTTCACAACTAAATATAGAAATATTTGACAATGGTTGCGAGTGAACACCTAACTGGAAAACTAAAATAGAGAGCTCAGAGATTCTCATCGTGATTTTTTTTTTTAAATGCTGCACCACTGGCACCGGTCCCCTGCCAAGCTACCCGCAGTGGCACCGAGTCCCGACTGTCTTTGTTGGAGATGCCAAGAACCTGAATGTGATATTGTGCATATTCTGTGGGGATGTCAAACAATTCATACTTTTTGGTTCCAGACTGAGGAATATTTGAAAAGTTCCTCTCTCCCATTCCCCTTCCCCTAACAGTACGATTATCACTTTTACATGACGTTTCAAACATACCCCCATGTCCATACACGCTTATAAATGGCTTTCCACATCCATCGGCCTACTCGGAGTCAACATGTTACGTTTTTTGGAACACAGATGGACTTCCGATTATCCAATGCTGCATGAAAGATATGTATAACGTGGCAAAATTCGAGAACATGTCTTATGAACTAAATGATAACTTGCTGCGAATTGATTGTATTTGGGGTCCTTTTCTGGATCTACGACAATTTAACATTGTAACCCCTTATGTATTTAGGATTACAAATACATAGCTTTTATAAACACATACGATTTTTTGTTTGCTTAAATGTTATTTAGCAAATTCATAGTATATGCAGACATGACTGATATCAGATACATATACTTGATTGTTCTTTGTTCTCCCCTTTTTTTCTTGGATTATCTTCATATGTATCATTTGTATTCTATGTACGAAGATGTTTATATGCTGAATACACCCTGTATCTTTTTGAAATGCCAATAAACAATAGGAGTTAAAAAAAAAATGGTAACCCTACCTCTGCCCCAGTCAGTTCTGAACTGCCCCCCCCCCTCCCCCCCCAGAGTAGCAGTGCTCTGTGGAGAATGCTCTCACTGAGGGGGCCCCACCTTGTAAGGAGCCTGGCAGTTTCGAGTGAAAGAGCAAAAAAAATAGTTGTTATTTTGCTTCTCTTCATTTGTTACATTATGGAATCAGCTCACACTGCAGCTGCTTAAGAAAAACACACACAGCACAGATAAGCTGAGGGGTCCCCCTTCATGTAGAGAGGACTGGGGGCTCTCGCATCTGGGGGCTGCGAGAGGGTCCTTTACACCTCAGGTGGAGGTCACAATATGCAAATAATGGTCCTACTTTCTAATGCAATTGGTTCATCCTATGAAAATTGTTGGATCTTTTAAAAAATCAGGCACAGTCAGAAAAAGAAAATAAATGTTTCACCCTGCGCGTTCAAATGAAACTTAAAACATGCTCTATGTTTAAGGATGAAATGAGCTCCCTGGGGACTGAAAGGTAGTAAAACGGGAGGGACGGAAAAGGAATTCGGGGTATATTTACAACGACGGCGATAAACGCAAAGTGCGCTTAGCGCTTTTTTATTTATCGCCGTCTATCTCTGGAATTTATCACCCTGGTAGCGCGTTATTAACAACGTGTTTCTCCAAGGTGATAAAAATTCCTGCGATAGCGGGGAAATCACCGTTTTGCAAAACGGCGATAACCTAGCTGATACGACCCTGTGGTTGTATGAGCATAATCCACCCCCAATGTTAGGGATAGGTAAGTCTGCATTTTAGCAGACGTTAGTTTTTGGCGAAAAACAGCAGTTTTCTCCAAAAACTACCATCTGCTTAAATGCTGAGGCAGCCTTGTAAATATCGCAATGTGCACATCAGCGATATTTGCAAGGTTTACTGCCCAGTGATACCCACTTTGCATCTCATTAGAGATGCAAAGGGAGGCGTCAGGTAAAAGGGTGCTAACATGAGCTAATGCATGTTATCACCCTCTTGCAAATAGGGTGAAAAGATTATCTCCGCTTTTTTGGCTTTTTAAAGCCAAAAAAGCGGAGATAATGCCCTTGTTAATATGCCCCTTCATACTTAGTGAGTCACAAGGATGAGAGCGCTTTATTATCTGGCCTCAATTAAAAGGGCGAAGTAAACAGGCAACAACTCTACAATTATAAAATTAAATGCCAGCATTTGTAAAGCGCACAGCTACTTCAGGAGAAGTGTTCCGGCGCTGGGAGCCTTCGGGAGGATAAAGCACGATATTGCCCAGAGTCACATGGTGCTGGGCTAACCTACCACCGAAGCCGGAGATCGAACCCGTGAACCCTGTGGTCTGGAGTCAGGTACCCTGGCCACTGTGCCACACCTCTTCCACTTGATACTCATAAAACTAAATGACAAGCAATACTTCTTTTAACACTTTCAGTGAGTGAAAACATACAAGAGTACAGCAAAGTTAATGTGTAAATGGCACCAGTGAGCACCAACCTCACGTCCTACTAACATTCACACTAGGCTGCTTACTCATGGCCCAGGAAGGGAGAGTGGGTTTTATACTGATTTGAATATCTGACCATAGCAAGCAGTCAAGTTACCAGGTGAGGGCGTGTCGAAACAACAAGGAACAGGGATTGGCAAGGCCAACAGGTCTGGCTTATTACTGAAATTACATCTTTAATCACTGATTAGTTTAGGCACTGAATAAGCCATCACACATGTACTTTGTCACTTGTCCTTGCTCACTTCTATTCATTCACCCAGTGACTTATTTTTGCATTTACATACTGTTGGGCTTGGCCCTTCTGGCAGGTTCACCCCTGAACTTTTTTTGCTTTTATTGGTGACTTGGTGATAGTGGTTTTTGGTTTCTGCGCACTTTCCCTGTGTCCCAGGGTAAAGTGCGTGCGCCCTCTGAGTGCATGTGGTGAGATAGGCCTGCCCTCCCATAGGAATGCATGGGGAATGTATGTGTCCCTAGTAGTTCCTGATGCGTGGGGTGTGCAGGCCCGAGTTTGGTATGTGCAGACTCGTGTGATCGAATGCTTCGCAATGATGTATGATGCGTGATTATGTCATGTGCGGAAGTGCCACTTCTAGGAGTTGGCATATTAGTGTAAAGTGTGTCTGGCGTGTGATTGGCTGGAGCTGGATGGTGAGCCTGGCTCCAGGAGTCTGGTTGGGTCTGCCCCAGTGGTGAGTGTGAGATTAGCATGCGGATGGCTGGGGAGGAGTGCACCTTGGACCTGAATAGAGTGAGGGGCTGAGCACATCAAGGGTGCTCCCCAACCAGCTGCGACTGGTTTTCCCCCTCACCCTGAACCCAGAACAAAGGGAAAAGATTTATAAAAATGGGGCTGTGTCCCCACAGAAGTTGTTCTCTTGCTGATCCTAACCTGAGGGGGGCTGCTGCTGTTGCTGGACCAGAGGACCGCCACTTGGACTACCTCCCTGCCTGGAGGCCCAGTGAGCTGGCTCTGGGTCCAGCCTTGCCCCCACCCCTGCCCTGCTGCATGCAGGGGAGAACTTGGCTGGACTTTGTGCTTACTGGCACCCATAAGCGCCTGGAAGCGCTTTTATTTTACTTACAGCGCTAGGAGCGCTTCCTTTGGGACCCCAGCAGCGCTGAGCTGCAATAATTAGCGCAGGAACCCCGGCGTGGGATTCCCCGCTTTTCTGCCGTGTTTTATAACGGGTGTACACCTCTGAATGTGCTTTTAGGCGTCATGTGTAATGTACTTTTACCCCTACAGGTATTGTGATACTTAGGTGGTTGTTTACTCCTAGTACAGCTGGTGCTAGTAAGGTCCTAGTTCCCTGCGCGATATTTTCCTAAGGTGGTTAGGGTTGCGTAGGTGGTACTTACCTGTTACCAGTAGTTACTGGTTGTGTGCTACATTTTCTATTTAGTGCTACAGTGATTGTATGTGCTATGTTCTAAAGTATTATTCCTACGTTCTAAGTGCTATTTCTACAAAGTGCTAATTCCTGACAGTGGTCCATGTGGCCCTGTCCCCTGTATATATAATCCCTTGTAAATTCTGCCCGTGCCTGTTGGCACATTGTAAAGTGTGTGTTTTTATCTAATGTGTTTTGGTATAATACAAAGGCTATTTTTATATAATACCTTGTGTGGAGTTTCCTTTGTGGTGGGCCTTGGGTGTTGTTGCTGGGTGCGCGCAAAACGCTTTACATATTGCCTCAGAGATAAGCCTGACTGCTCGTGCCAAGCTACCAAGGGGGTGAGCAGGGGTTATCTTTGGCGTGTACCTTCCTTGCCCTGACTAGAGTGGTGGTTTCTGCCTGGCTTTGGCGCAAGCCCTTGTTGTAAATTGAAACAACGATGTGATTAAGCATTTACTAAAGACATTAATTCCTTTTTCAATAGATCGTGTTTTCTCTGTTATGTTGACCGAAGCTTGGACTCCATTTTGTATTGTCATGCCTCCACGTGTTCCCCACGAGAAGAGTCCAACCTCTGTGTTAGTTGCTCTCGTAATCTGCCCAGTAACAGTCTATAAATAGCTCCTTTGTCCATCTGGCGCATGCCCAGACTTGACCACATCTGTTATCAGTTAGCCTTGCTTGACCATGTTTTCGCGGGCTCAAGGAGTGTGTTAGCTCCGCCCACATATTGATTCAGTATCGAAAATGACCATAAATGGTAATGTTCTTCGTCTTCATGTTGTATCCACCCACTTATGAGCCCCTCTACTGTGTATAAAAGGGGACCATGTACGAATGTTCTTTGTGCTACTCTATGCAATACTGAAGAGTGTTGTGTGGATTGTAGGACCACCCTTAAGGGTTAATAAATGCTGTCTTTGTACTTTGCAGTTTCCGTGCCAACTTCCTTATAGATTCCATTACAGGAGAGCGAACCCTTGTGTCCTGCGGGCCTAGCTGGGGCCTGTATTCATCAATTGGCGCCCGTCACGTGGGGCTCATCGGCGACTCGGATGCTGGAAGGATTGGTCGCGACGAAGGTGAGGAATTGGGCCGGGGACGTGATCACTGCCAGCGGCGTCTTAGCCCTGGCATCCCAAGGTTTTTCTTCCTTCCCTTCCGAGCTGACCGTCTGGGTGGCGCCGGTCCTCGACTGAGACCTCTTCTGTCGGTCTTGCCGTGAAAGCCGTTTGGGCGATTGTGGAGCTTGGCAGTTGGAATCTGGACTCTTGATTGGTAAGAACCGGTGTACGGTACTTGCTCCGAGTTTTGAAGCCTGATCTGGCTATTTGAGTTTGATTTGTTATGACTAGTCATATTTTGGATTTGTCTTTGTGAATATATATGCGTTGCAACATATTTAGGCAGGTAATGTGGAGAGATTTCTCCAGAACTGTGTAACTTTGAACGGCGCAACGATTAAGTGCCATTTTTTATGATATTGCATATTTTGCATTATTTCTGAGCATGCCTGCTTTCAGCGCACTCCGTAAGTGGTGCTGCTGTTTCGGAAACCGGTTGAACCTCGAGGAATCTGCTCCAGCTCCCCCAGAGGGGACTCCTAATAGGGATATGTACGTGAAGCATGGTCTTTCTTCCATAATGTACAGCACAGTATGGAGGAAATATACAAAAAAAGATCCTGAGTTGCGATGGCCTTTGTATGGATCGTTTGATATACGTAAGATTGAGTATGTGGAACAGTGTATGTGTAAGCGGCGTGCTCGTCAGGATATGTTTGAGTGTGTACGGTTGTGGGTGAAGGAGGTGCGTGAGCGAGAGAAACGTGAGAAAGCGCTGTTTGATAAAGAACAACGGAAGAATGATCATGTGCGAGCACAGGAAGCGAAGCGTCGGGAGGACAGAGAGCAGACGGACAGGCAAGAGAAGGAGCGTAGGCTACAAGTTTCGGGTCAATACGTTGTTCGGCAGCCACTTTATCCTGTCCTTAATAATCTTGATGATGATTTTTCTTTACTAGATCGCCCTCCGCCCCCTTATGTCGGCGCATCTGCTCCGAGGCCGCAAGATTCTGTCCCGGGTCCGGGTAAGGTAGATACGCGGTCCATGTTATCGGCCGAGCATATGGCTGAGCTTCGGAAACTTTCCCTCCGTGCACTTAAGGGCAAGATGTCTAGGGAGGAGTTGCTCCATACTTGGGGGTCGTGGCAAGATAGAGAAAGGGTGTCTTTTCTGGCTCATTTCGCTGAGGAAGTGATTGCTGCTTTCCGAAAATATTCTAGTGTCTTTGAGCCTGACGATGTGACATCGGTTGCTAAAGCATTGCATGATGGTGTTTTTTCTCCCCCTAAGGCTCCTGAGGCGGCTCGGCGGCTGTTCGCCTTGCGGGACGAGGTGCTGGCCCTTAGAGAGAAAGCACGCCAACAAACGGAGGAGGAGAAGCAGTCGGATTCGTGCACAGCAGAGGGCCCCTCATCCACCTCCCAGTCAGATAAGGATGACATGGTGCATGTTAAACCAATGCGAGAGGCAGCGCCTTTGTATGTTCCTCCTAAAGGAGCAGGGACTAGCTCGGACATTACCTCCGCCGATGCTAAGGGATATTTCGTGTATAATTGGGTTTACACTCCGTGGCATAGGGCTGATGTTATGGCATTGAAGAATGCGCTGCCCGACCCCCGCAAGAATCCAGCGGCCTTCTATGAAGAAGTCGAGGGGGCCTTGAATTCTTGCGTTATGACTTTAGCAGATATAGACCTGTTCTTTGGCCTTATTCTACCACCGGATATGTGGCGATCTGTACGAAAGGTAGATGATATAGTTGCCTTTAAGGCCCGGTGGTCTGACCTTGAGGATGAGGATAGGGAGCGGAAGCCCGCGCAGAAACCGCCGCAGAGTATTTTAGATCTCCCTGCTGCTATTGTGACTAAATTGAAGACAATTATCCCCCCTAAAAAGATTGACTGGAATATGTTAGCTGCATGTAAACAGAAAGTTGACGAGTCGGTTGCGGACTTTTTTACGCGCTTTGAGGAGACGTTTCATGATTTTAGTGGCCAGTCGCTTACCGACGATACGGGACGCCACCTTTTTGTGGATAAATATGTAGGTAATCTGCTGCCGGCAGTTGCGGCCCGTCTAAAAGCGAGTGAAAGTTCTTGGTCCTCCGCTACGCCGACGGCCCTCCTGACTATCGCCCAGTATTATGAGCGTCAGGAGCAAGAAGCAAAGGGCCAGGAGGAAAAGAAATCGAAAGATTTGAAAACAAAGGTGATGTTGGCGCAAGTCTATGGCCCGCCTCGACGAGGTAGTAATAGAGGTAGGGGAGGATCTTATGGTCCTCCCACGGGCCGGTCTGATTTGAATAGGAATCAATGTGCGTATTGTAAGCAATCGGGTCACTGGGCTAGGGACTGCCCGGTGTTGCATGCATCGCGCCAGGGGCACACCCACGGTGGCCCGCGAGGTAGAGGGGGTTTCTCGAACTTTCGAGGGAATTCTAACGAACAGGCTCGTTTTGACTCTGCTGGGCAGCACCGCGATAGATCAAACGTTTTTGACCGCCAGCATCAGTACCAAGCGTCGGGGATTGACCGGTTGGGGTACCATGACTCTCAGCATGCATAGGATTGCGTTGGATGGGGGTTAGAATCAGTTGAGGTGCCGGTCGATCAGAAGGGCCCTTATGTATCGGCTGAGGTTTTGGGCTCTACTGATCAGTTCCTAGTGGATACTGGAGCGACACGTAGTGCGCTGTCTAAGCAATTGGTTCCGGGGGCTCCCCCATCCGGCTTAATGGTCACATCGGTAGGGTTTGATGGTACACTCTCCCGAAGCCCTCTTTCACAGCCCCTCATGTTTAAGGTTGATTCCTTTTCTGCACCCTGTCCGTTTCTGCTTGCCCCGTACACACCGGACAATATTATGGGTCTTGATATGTTAAAGCACTTTAGGGCTACTATCCGCTGCTCCCCTGCTGGTGTGCGAGTAATATTGAATGACAATTACCCTCGATCTGAACGGATGTGTGCGATGTCAGAGGAGGCGCTGTTAGCTACCCTCCCTCATGCTTTGTGGGCAACTTCGGATACTGATGTGGGACAAATGGTGATTCCGCCGGTCCACATTAGCGTCCAGGAGGGGGCGGTGTTACCACGCCTCCCACAGTACCGTATTTCCCAGGAGGGCGAGGAGGCTCTCATACAGATAGTGCAGGATTTGATAACGGTTGGGGTAGTCGAGGAAGTCCCCTACAACATTTGTAACAGTCCGATTCTTCCCATACTGAAAAAGGATACGGATGCCAGAGTTTATCGGTTTATAATTGATTTGAGAGAAGTGAACAAGATCGTGATACCTCAATACCCAGTGGTTTCCGATATCACGACGTTGCTTACTTTGGTCCCGCCTACGGCGACCATGTTCTCAGTGATTGATTTGAAGAATGCCTTCTTTTCCATTCCCATTCACCCTGATAGCCGATATCTTTTTGGGTTTACACTGAATAATAGATCTTATCGTTTCTGTAGGATTCCCCAGGGCTATACAGAAAGCCCTAGTATTTACAGTCAGGCTTTGAAACGACAATTGGATTCCTTTGTCCTGCTCGAGGGTGTCGCCCTCATTCAATATGTGGATGACATCTTACTGGCGGCTGACACCCTGGAGTTATGTGAAAAAAGTACGTTATCCTTACTTTCCTTTCTAGCGTCCCGCAATCATAAAGTATCTAGGAAGAAGTTGCAATTCTGTAGACCAAAGGTGACTTATCTGGGTCACCTTTTGTCTAAGGAGGGACGTGCACTCACACCGGATCGTATCCAAGTAATTTTGGATACACCGAGACCATCCACACAGAAGGATGTGCGTGCATTTCTGGGCCTTGTTTCTTTTTGTAGACAGTGGATATTGGGGTTCTCACACATAGCTAAGCCATTGTTAGCTCTCTTGACAAAGGACACGCCTATCCCAATCCCTTGGTCAGATGAGTGTGATACTGCCTTTCAGCAACTACGACAGGCCCTTTGTTCAGCACCAGTGTTAGGGACCCCTGATTATGCAAAACCCTTTTCGTTGTATGTGCATGAGAAAGATGGATGTGCATTGTCAGTTTTAGTGCAGATGCACGGCGACAAGCAGCGCCCCTGTGCATATTTTTCGGCTGTACTTGATCCTGTCGCTCGAGCATTACCAGGGTGTTTTCGCTCGGTTGCGGCGACAGCTGTGTCAATACGCCAAAGCGAGGGAATTGTGTTATCTCATAAGCTGTTGGTATTAGTCCCCCATGCTGTTGATGCCCTGCTTAATCAAACAAAGACGCAGCATTTGACCAGTGCCCGTTTAACGGGATATGAGTTGACGCTTTTGGCTCCTCATATTACGTTGAAAAGGTGCGTAACGCTAAACCCGGCAACATTGTTGCCATACCCCGAAACTCAGCCTGAGGCGCGGAAAGCGCATGATTGTATTCTCGTGACTGAGGAACAGACAAAGGGTCGTATTGATCTCCAGGATACGCCCTTTCCAGATGTAGATGGAGAACTGTGGGTGGATGGATCCTGTCTGAAGCTACCAGATGGTACGGCTTCAGCAGCATATGCAATTACCACATTACAAACGATAGTGGAGACAGCACGCATACCACAGAAATCAGCTCAAGCAGCGGAACTGATAGCATTAACACGAGCATGTGAGCTCAGTACAGGACTATGTGTGAATGTTTATACAGATAGCCGCTATGCCTTCGGAGTAGCGCATGACTTCGGCCTACTCTGGAAGGAGAGAGGGTTTTTAACGTCACATGGAGTACAGATAATGCACGGAGAGTTAGTTCATAATCTTTTAACTGCATTGACGTACCCAAAGAAAATTGCCATTGTTAAGTGTAGCGCCCATAGGAAAGTGGTTGATAAAGTTGGAGAAGGGAATGCGTTAGCGGATCGAGTAGCACGGGAGACTGCGATGCAGCCCGGTACTACTGCCATGTATGTAGTAAAGTCACAGGTGGAGAGATGGCATGATGCGAAGGAGGAAGTGCGAGAAATGCAAAGGACCGCTTCTGACAAAGAGCGGGAACAATGGGCTAGCGAGGGAGAACTGGATGACGAGGGTTGCTGGAGAAATAAGCAGATGGATAGATGGAAATTACCCACGGCCTTTGTACAACCTATGGTTCAGATGGCACATGGGCTAGCACATGTTGGAGCTTCCGCAATTGTGAAATTGCTTACCCAAGTCTGGGAGCATCCAGAGATTGCTAGCACGGCAAAGAGGGTGGTGCAGACCTGTATGATCTGTCTGAGGTATAACCCAGGAAAGGGTACTCGAACTCCAGCAGGAGGATTTGTGACACCCACTGCACCCTTTGAGGTTCTGCAGATGGATTACATCCAGCTTGAGCGCTGTAATAATCTGAAGTATGTTCTAGTAGTGGTCTGCGCTTTCAGCAAATGGGTTGAAGCGTACCCTACGAAAGACAATACTGCAATGACTACTGCGAAGCTGCTGCTGAAGGAGTTTTTCCCCCGATATGGCGTTTGTAGACTTCTGTGGAGTGATAATGGCCCTCACTTTGTAGCGGATGTTATAAAGTATGTCTTGAAGGGTCTAGGCATCACCCAGAAGTTCCACGCCGTGTTTCACCCTCAGTCTGCAGGCCTAGTTGAGAAGTATAATGGTACACTGAAGCTTAAGATCGACAAAATTCAAGCTTCGACGTCTTTGACTTGGCCAGACGCTTTGCCACTGGCGTTATTGTCAATCAGATCAGTACCGCACTCTCGAACTGGCCTTACGCCGTACGAGATTGTTTTTGGACGCCCAATGAATATTTGGGGTCCACCAAGACCTAAGGCTGTGTATGATGTACCTTGTGTAATGATGAGCGATTATCTGGCACAGTTAACGGATAACTTGGTTTCTATCCATCAACAGGTCCGAGAGGCGCTCCCTGATCGGTCTACCGGCGAAGGACATGGTCTCCGGCCTGGGGACCATGTCATGGTGAAAGTCTTCGACAGAACGAACAGCTTGGAACCGAGATGGGTGGGCCCTGAACAGGTCCTCCTCGCAACGAGGACGGCTGTGCGAGTCTCCAACCGAAAGAATTGGATCCACTCCCTGCACTGTAGGAAGGTGCCGCCCGGATTGGTGGAACCTGCCGTGCTGACCGATCAACGAGACATTTTGGCTGCAGAGACAGGCCGTGCTGCGGAGCCAAACGCCACTGAGGAGCTCTTTCCGGACCACGCGACTCCTGGAGGAAGGCGATATCATCTTCGACCAAGGAAGTGAGTTTTCCAGTACCGGGACATACTGTCAGAACGGCCCTTGGGTTAGTGAAACGGAGAGCCGATGAGGCAAGGGGGGGGGATCAGCCCTGCATTAGTGTAGCGACACCCGTCTTGGCCCGCTGGTGAAGAAATCAACCGCTGCCCAAGGGGAAGAGTTCTGACAGACTTTTAGTTTCAGGAAGATATTGGTTTTACTCTTTTTACTTTGACATGGAGAAAAAGAAAATCCTTTGTGCATTAGGGTTCATGCTGACAGTAGCCATTGTTGGGATAACCACATGGTTCGTGGAGGATGTAACTCCCGCTCGGAAGATTCTTGTGTTGACAACTCCGGTGCCTGAGGAGCACTACTTTTATACATTACCGTATCAAGAGTTGAAGCATCGACAATCTTACTTGAATAACACTTTCATCCAGATGCTGCATCATACCCACGTTGCTACGAATGCTACGAACTGTTGGATATGTGGGATGATGCCAGCTCATCAGAAGAAAGGAGGAACGCCATTTATACCACTTCCTTTCTCTCATAATGGCTCTTGTAGAGCATGGTATACTTTGCTTTTTGCCACTCGGAAACCGACAGTGGGACGATTGCTTTTTAGACTTAATAAAGAATGCCATCAAGACAAGAATGGGTATCCACAAGCGAATGGGACAATTTGGGAGTGGGAAGAGTACCGACCAGACAATGAATCCATTCCCTACATCTTTACGAACACAAGAGACACTGTGGGAAGAGATAAATTTGTAATTCAAGTAGCACAAGCTCAAGCGGACCTGTGTGTCCAGAGTGTGGGTTTCATCCCTGTTGGTGTCAGTGATTGCATTACTGTTTTGAACATTGATGGGTTGAACAACAGTACCTTTTTAGCCTCCCATAATACGTACTTTGTGTGTGGAAATAAAGGTTATTACCGTCTGCCGGCTGGGTGGTCTGGGGTATGCTATGTATCATTTCTATTACCTCCTGTATTCCTAGCACCCGCATCTTATCATAAGGATCTGAAATTATTGAATAATGTGACTGTAAATAGGTATAAACGTACTTTATCAATTGACGATGTAGATCAGACTGACACCAGTCTGCAACAGTATATTGATTTTAACTTAGGACTGTTTTTCTTTGTTGGAGCTGCCCTGAACAGTAGGAAGATCCGAAGATTAACAAGAGTGGTAGAAGCTGTGACAAATCAGACTGCTGCTGCTCTTGGGAATCTTACGGAAGAATTGCAGATCACAAGAATTGTTGCATTGCAGAATCGTATGGTATTAGACGTTATGCTAGCTGACAGAGGAGGAGCATGTAAAATTATTGGAAGTAGCTGCTGTGTGTTTATCCCTGATCATACGCCATCAGTTTATAATGCCATCAATAAACTGCATAAAATTGCAGCTGAGATCCATACAGAAAACGGCACTTGGTCTTTTTCTGGATGGTTTTGGGCGTTGATTACTGCCTGGGGATGGAAGGTTCTAACTGGTCTCTGTATTATTGTAGCGATTCTGTTCTCATGCTGTATTTGTATCCAATGTGGTCCCTTACTCTGCTCATTATGTGTATCATTCTGTATCCCTGATAAGAAAGCTATTGCTGATGTTGCCCACCAAAAACGTTTAGCTAAAGAAGTTGAAGAAATGATGACAATTGATATATATGATGATTATCCTAACAAGCCGGATGTCTTCAGTAAATGCTGAAAGGGTCGTCTGTTGTAAATTGAAACAACGATGTGATTAAGCATTTACTAAAGACATTAATTCCTTTTTCAATAGATCGTGTTTTCTCTGTTATGTTGACCGAAGCTTGGACTCCATTTTGTATTGTCATGCCTCCACGTGTTCCCCACGAGAAGAGTCCAACCTCTGTGTTAGTTGCTCTCGTAATCTGCCCAGTAACAGTCTATAAATAGCTCCTTTGTCCATCTGGCGCATGCCCAGACTTGACCACATCTGTTATCAGTTAGCCTTGCTTGACCATGTTTTCGCGGGCTCAAGGAGTGCGTTAGCTCCGCCCACATATTGATTCAGTATCGAAAATGACCATAAATGGTAATGTTCTTCGTCTTCATGTTGTATCCACCCACTTATGAGCCCCTCTACTGTGTATAAAAGGGGACCATGTACGAATGTTCTTTGTGCTACTCTATGCAATACTGAAGAGTGTTGTGTGGATTGTAGGACCACCCTTAAGGGTTAATAAATGCTGTCTTTGTACTTTGCAGTTTCCGTGCCAACTTCCTTATAGATTCCATTACAGGAGAGCGAACCCTTGTGTCCTGCGGGCCTAGCTGGGGCCTGTATTCATCACCCTAGCCAACCAGAAATCCCATTTCTAACACATACTTACCCATCCACAATCATATAAACACCCCAAGCATATGCATGATATATAAATTGAAATAAACTTGGTGTGCATATGCTTGCTCTACAAAAAATAGATGAATGAAAAGGGAAGTGGGTAGCAGTCTTGCAATGGTATTGCAAATGGTGTATCATTGTTTGAAAGGACCAACTTAGCTGCCACACTTTGAAGCATGCGTTGGCAAATTTAAAGTGGTAAAAAAAAAAGATACAGTATACCATTCCATGATAGCCATTCAATAAACATCACAGTGGGTGGTCATCTTTGAATGTTAACGTTTATACTGATTTTGTTGCCAGCATGCAAATACATTCACTGAGATGCATGAAAATGCATGGCAGGCAATTCAGGCATGATCATCGACTTGATGGAAATCCATGCCAAAATGGCAGACATGCATCATCACACAAGCTTGCTTGTAAACTGCGTAATGCTGCATGCTAGTGCATGCGCTGTGACATACACATACTTAATGATGCATTGCGGGCATTTCATAATACTATTCAAACATGGCAAACAGCCACCATGTTAGAACATTAAATTAAAATGTTAAAAGAAAATGCAAAAAGGGTCCCAGCGGCCTAGCAGCACTTGGCTGCTGCAAGGCCATCTAAAAAACCATATATATATATATATATATATATATATATATATATATATATATATATATATATATATATATATATGTATATGTATATATATATTCACTGAAAAAACCATAGGTTTCAGGGATGTTATAGTTAGTTGGACATTTCACTCGTACAAAACCAGTGAAATTCCCCCGTTATAGTTAGCTCAGCTAACTATAACTCACACCCCCGTAATGCACTGCTGATGACGTCACATATTACATCACTCATGACATGGTCAGTGACATCACTGATGACATCACTGATGACATCTCAAATGACATCACTGATGACATCACTGATGACATCATCCAGTGACTGTGTGTTTCTGTAAAGTTTAAATATGTTTAATATATATAGGGAAAGGCGTATTGAAGAATGAGTGGGTGTATAAGTGTCTGAATGGATGATTTAGTAGGTGCGTGACTGACTACATAAGTGAGTGATTAAACATATGTTACTGAATGCATGGTTGAGTGACTAAACTGTGTGAATGTCTGTAACCGTCTGTCTGTTGGTGTGTAAGCTGCTGCATGAGTTTGTGAATAGCTACATAAGTGTCTATATGAGTTATTGATTGGTTGTCTGAGTATCTGTATGGGTGCCTGAGTGTTTGTGTGGGTGGGGTGTGTGTGACTCTGTGCATAGATGTGTGAGTGGGTGATGCACTGGGTGCATGGTTTCAAGAGTGCATCTGTGATGGACTGTATGGGTGGGTGAGTGTGTGTATGGGTGTGTTTGTGAGTGAATGTATGTCTCAGTTGCACATGTGTGAGTAACTACATATGTGAAACGCAGTATATATGTGTGTGAGAGTATATAAATGGCTATAAGTGAGAGTGTGTGATTGTGAGAGGGGCTGTATGGATGAGTGTGTGCTTGTATCAGTGATTGTATAAGAGCATAAGAATGTGCTAGTATTTGTATGAGTAAGTGAGCTGGTTTGTGTATAATTGTATAGGTGAGTAAATGGGAGTGTGATTAATTATTTGCATGACTGACTAGGTGTGTGAGTACCTCTATGGATAAGTGGCAGTGTGTGAGTGTCTATATAGGTGTATGAGTGCATATGATAGTCCTGTACTGAGGGACCGTAAGTATGAGTGACTGTGCGGATGAGCGAGTGGATGTATGTGTAGACCTAAGAATCAGTGAGTGGGTATGTAATTATTGGTGTTGGAGTGACTATGGTTTTGAGAATGGCAGTCTGTAATTTAGAGTGGATGTATCAAAAGTTATATTAGGCTGTGAGAAGATGCATGAAATTATTACGTGGATGATGTCATCAGTGATGTTATCAGTGATGTAATTTGAGATTTCATCAGTGATGACTCTGACCATGTAATGAGTAATGTAATATGTGAAGTCATCAGCTGTGCATTGCGGGGGTGCGAGTTATAGTTAGCTGAACTAACTATAATGGGGGAATTTCACTGGTTTTGTATGAGTGAAATGTCCAACTAACTATAACGCTCCTGAAACCTATGGATTTTCAGTGTATTTCTAAGGTCTATTAAATGCTAATTTCTAACTATAACGTGCCTGAAACCTATGGTTTGTCTTTTCAGTGAATTTAAAAGGTTTTTTAAATGCTAATTTCTAACTATAACATGCCTGAAGCCTATGGTTTTTTCAGTGAATTTCAAAGGTTTTTTAAATGCTAGTTTCTAACTAGGCCTACAGAGGTAGGACATGTGAAGAAAGAAGAAAAAACGCACAGAAAGAAGCAAAAGAAATGCAGAAAGAAGCAACAGAAGTCCACAAAGATGAAGAAAAGTGCAGGAAGAAGCAAGACATGTGCAGAAAGAACCAACAGAGGAGCAGAAAGAGGCCTGGTTGCAAAATCATCCTGTGCACACATCTTTTTCTGATGGCTACTGGTGGTAACTGACTCTAACTAATCAGGCCTAGAGCCAGTGCTATGCTAAAAGACACTTAGAACACAGTGAAAACACCTACATAAACTGGGGAACACTATGCGTTGGGGTACCTCTATGATTAGCATGACCTCCTATGTAAGGCCCTAGTACATAATAGGGCAGGGGGATTAAAACTACCTCTAAGTCAGAGGTGCAGAAATATGCTACTAGAAGTCCCATTTGGTGAGTGGTGGCGAAAGGGTGCTGGGCATCCAACCACTGATCAGGAATTCCGCTGCGTAGGACTTACAGGAGGTACCAGGAGGGATTCTTGGCCCCCAAACTCCTTCAGAACTGAATTGGACTTCATCCCCCATCCCGTAGTCTGCCACAAGGCGCGTTTGCAGAGTGGTAGAGAAAGGGGGCCACGGCCTTCAAAGACGTTTTAGCAATCCCACTGTGTGGGACTTACTGGAGGTAACAAGAGGGGTAGTTGGCCCCCAAGGACATCCTTGGGGGCCAGCTTCCCAAACTATTACCTCCAGTCAGTCCCACACAGCAGCATTGGTAAGTACTCGTACCGGGCCACACCCACTTTTCCCACCACTCTACAAACGCACTCTCTGGCACGCTCTTGGATGGGGATTGTACTCCCCTTCACTGCTGGGGGTCCTTTAGGGGCCAACTAACCTACCTTTTACCTCCAGTAACCCCATGCAGTGGGATTGGTGAGAGGTAGACAAAGGCCATGCCCCCTTTCTCCACCACTCTGCAAACGCCCCCCCTGGCACGTTGTAAATTGGGGGATTAAGTCCCCTTGAATCCTGAAGGTCCCTGGAGTCCAACTAGCCCACCAAGTACCTCCAGTAAGCACCACAGAGCTGCGTTGCAGAGAGGTGTAAAAAGGGGCGTGGCCTGGACCACCTCTCTGCAACGCAAGCCTGTGGCACTTACTGGAGGTACCTGGTGGGTTAGTTGGCCCCCAGGGGCCCTCAGGATTGAAGGGGAATTAATTCCCCAACTTAAAACGCCCCACAGGGTGTGTTTGCACATATGTCACCTCAGGCCCGCCCCCTCCCTTCACCACTGTGCAAACACGCCCTGTGGCACGTTTTATGGTGGGGGATTAAGTCCCCTTGACTCCTGAGGGTCCCTGGGGTCCAACTAGACCACCAGGTACCTCTAGTAAGCACCACAGAGCTGCGCTGCAGAGAGGTGTAAAAAAGGGCATGGCCTGGACCACCTCTCTGCAACGCAGGCCTCTGGCGCTTACTGGAGGTACCTGGTGGGCTAGGGGGCCGCCACCCCCCGGGGTTTTCAGAAAAGAATGGCGGGGGGCTCACGGCCCCCCTCAGCCCCGGAGACCGCCAACCCCCGGGGCTTTGAAAATGTGAGGAGGGGGGCCGCGTGCCCCCTGCCTGGAGCCCTTGATGGCCCTGGGGACCGCCCTGCCATAACAAACTTGGTTTACTGGAGGTAGCTGGTGGGCTAGTTGCACCCCAGGGATCCTCAGTATTCAAGGGGAGTTAATCCCCCAACTTAAAACACGCCACGGGACGCGTTTGCACAGTGGTGAAGGGAGGGGTTGGGGCCTGAGTTCACATGTGTGCAAACACACCCTGTGGCGCGGTTTAAGTTGGGGAATTAATACCTCGTCAATCCTGAGGGTCCTTGGGGGCCAACTAGCCCACCAGGTACCTCCAGTAGGTGCCACAGAGCTGCGTTGCAGAGGGTGTGGCCTCTGAACACCTCTCTGCAACGCAGCCCCCTGGTGCATACTGGAGGTACCTGGTGTCCTAGTTGGCCCCCAGAGACCCACAGGAATGAGGAGGAATTAATTCTCTAACTTAAAACACGCCACAGGGCGTGTTTGCAGACATGTCACCTAAGGCCACGCCCCCTTCCTTCACCACTGTGCAAACACGCCCCGTGGGGTGTTTTAAGTTGGGGAATTAATTCTCTTTCAATACTGAGGGTCTCTGAGGGCCAAATAGCCCAACAGGTATCTCCCGTATGAGCCAGGGAGCTGCGTTGCAGACAGGTGTTCAGAGGCCACACCCCTTTTTACACCTCTCTGCAACGCAGCTCTGTGGCGCCTAATGGAGGTACCTAGTGGGTTAGTTTGACCCTAGGGGCCCTCAGGATTCAAGGTGACTTCATCTCCCAACTTAGAACGGCCACGGGGCGCGTTTACACAGTGGTGAAGGGAGGGGATGGGGCCTGAGGTGACATGTGCAAATACGCCCTGTGGCGCGTTTTAAGTTGGGGAAAAAATTCCTCTTCAATCCTGAGGGACCCGGGGGCCAACTAGTCCACCAGGTGCTTCCAGTAAGCGCCACTGTGCTGCGTTGCAGAGAGGTGGTGCATGCCGTGCCCCTTTTTACACCTCTCTGCAATGGCGCTTACTGGAGATACCTAGTGGGCTAATTTGCCCCTAAGGACCCTCAGGACTCAAGGGGACTTAATCTCCCAACTTAAGATGGCCACAGGGCGTGTTTACACAGTGGGGAAGGGAGGGGATGGGGCTTGAGGTGACGTGTGCAAACACGCCCTATGGCGCATTTAAAGTTGGGAAAATCATTCCCATTCAATCCTGAGGGCCCCTGGGGGCTAACTAGCCCACCAGGTGCTTCCAGTAAGTGCCACTGTGCTGCGTTGCAGAGAGGTGGTCCAGACCGTGCCACTTTTTACACCTCTTTGCAACGCAGCTCTGTGGCGCTTACTGGAGGTACCTAGTGGGCTACTTGGACCCTAGGGACACTCAGGATTCAAGGGGACTTAATCTCCCAAATTAAAACAGACACAGGGCACGTTTACACAGTGGTAAAGGGAGGGGATGGTGTAGGAAAGTGGATCTATATATACTGGACCAAAGTAAGGTACAGTGTGGATAGAGTCCCCAGTTCCCAGAGGTTTGGCAGAGGTTAAAGTTAGATATAACCTTACTCTCTAAAGTGGTAGCTTGGTCGAGCAGTATCAGACGGAGGAATTTCAATGGTTTTGTACGAGTGAAATGTCCAACTGACTATAACAGCCCTGAAACCTATGGTTTTTTTAGGTGAATTTCTATGGTTTTTTTAAATGCTAATTCCTAGCTATAACATATCTGAAACCTGTAGTTTTTTCAGTGAATATATATATATATATATATATATATATATATATATATATATATATATATATATATATATATATATATATATATATATATATATATATATATATATATATATATATATATATATATATATATAATCTACTGGCGGTCGCCAGTAGATAGTTATAGTTAGGACCGAGTTCCCATAGGAAATCTGAAAATTCTATTTTGAATAACTTTGGCGCCGGTTGACTTATCTTTGTGAAATTTTCAAAACTAATGGGGCGCCCCGCTCAGCTCCTACCCTGAAAGTCTCGGGGTGATTCGTCAAGCGGGGGCTGAGAAAAAAGAGGGGTCCAAAAACGCGTTTTCCCCATGCATTTTCCCATAGGACCTTTAGTCGAAGGTACAGCCCGAACGGCTGAACAGAATTACTTGAAATTTGGCAAAGAGGTAGTCCTCAGGTCAGGCATGTGCCTTTTGCTTAAATGGTGTAAATCCGTTCAGTAGTTCCTGAGAAAATCAAAAGTAAAATCACATATATATCTGGGCGGAGCCTAACCACACATCTCATCGTGAGATCTGATTGGCTGTCAGCACTTCATCCAAGAAGTGTTGGCAGCATCTTGGGACCAATATACATGATAGCACCTTATTAAAAAGCATTGCAGTTAATAGAAGGTTTTAAGACTTTAGTTACATTATAAATCATTTGTTGATGGTACCATACTCATTTTAGGAATTGTGGTGTGTTCTAAGGTGATTTTACCATGTGAAAAAGCCTTCTGCTGTGATATCATGAATCATGTTTGAGAGAAAACTATTTTCTCCTGCTTTTCCCACAGAGGTTTGGAAGGTGATCTATAAGCTAACTGAGAGCATATTTTCTGTAAATTCACATTATATTTCTCAGTCATGTGAGAATGTAGTCTGACATTCTCAGTAAAACATGTACATCCAACAAGGGCAGAGACTGTCAGTTGATTCCTTTGTGTTCTACTGCAGCTTCCCAGAGTGTTCTAAAGAACAACTAGAGCGCTAACAGTCCTACTTATGACAAACGTATGGCACACCTGAAGCCATCTTGGTTGGAATAAAGTGGTAATTCTTAAAACATTTAATTTAAAAAGGAACACAATGAGGGGATTCATTTTGCCATAGAAATTATGATTAGTGCTGCAGAAAGAAAAATTAGGGCACATTTTGACTTCTCAAATCCTCGTCTATGTCATAAAAAAATTCTGACATGCAGACTGAAACATGCACTTTGAATACCAGCAGCAGACTTCCCTGGTGAGCAGTAGCTTTACCACAGTGATCTAATGAGCAACTAGAGCGCTAACATTCAGAATTTATGGCAAATGTGTGACACATCTGAATGCCTTCTTGATGGAACCAAGTAAAAAACTGAAAGTATTTCCTACTGAGGAGACTGCAGTAAATGAGGAAATTAGGAAACTTCATAACAAATAAATCTCCCAAGATGGCCACCATAGACAAAAGAGCCCAAATGTAGCCCAAATATCACCCAGATGTAGCCCAAGTATAGCCCAATGACAGAATGTCCCAGAGTGTTCTAACGAACAACTAGAGCGCTAACAGTCTTACTTATGACAAAAGTATGGCACACCTGAAGCCATCGTGATTGGAATAAAGTGGTAACACTTAAAACATTTAATTTACAAAGGAACAAAATGAGGGGGTTCATTTTGCCATAGAAATTATGATTAGTTCTGCAGAAAGAAAAATTAGGGCACATTTTGACTTCTCAAATCCTCTTCTATGTCATAAAAAACTTCTGACATGCAGACTGAAACATGCACTTTGAATACCAGCAGCAGACTTCCCTGGTGAGCAGTAGTTTTACTACAGTGATCTAATGAGCAACTAGAGTGCTAACATTCAGAATTTATGGCAAATGTGTGACACATCTGAATGCCTTCTTGATGGAACCAAAATAAAAAACGGAAAGTATTCCCACTGAGGAGACTGCAGTAAATGAGGAAATTAGGAAACTTCATAACAAATAAATCTCCCAAGATGGCCACCAGAGACAAAAGAGCCCAAATATAGCCCAAATATCACCCAGATGTAACCCAAGTATAGCCTAATGACAGAATGTCCCAGAGTGTTCTTAAGAACAACTAGAGCGCTTACTGGCTTACTTATGACAAAAGTATGGCACACCTGAAGCCATCTTGATTGGAATAAACTGGTAACACTTAAAACATTTAATTTAAAAAGGAACACAATGAGGGGGTTCATTTTGCCATAGAAATTATGATTAGTGCTGAAGAAAGAAAAATTAGGGCACATTTTGAGTGACTTCTCAAATCCTCTCCTATTTCATAAAAAAATTCTGATATGCAGACTGAAACATGCACTTTTAATACCAGCAGCAGACTTCCGTGGTGAGCAGTAGCTTTACTACAGTGATCTAATGAGCAACTAGAGTGCTAACATTCAGAATTTATGGCAAATGTGTGACATATCTGAATACCTTCTTGATGGAATCAAAGTAAAAAACTGAAAGCATTTCCTACTGAGGAGACTGCAGTAAATGAGGAAATTAGGAAACTTCATAACAAATAAATCTCCCAAAATGGCCACCAGACACAAAAGAGCCTAAATGCAGCACAAATATCACCCAGATGTAGCCCATATGTAGCCCAATGACAGAAGTGTTCAAAACACTTATTTTTTGTGTATTTGCAGGTTTATATAGTGCAGACTTGTCAGGTACTGGAATGCTTTACATGAGCATTGGTTACATCACACAAGATCAAATTCATTTTGGTTGTAGACATGGGGAGATTAAGTGATTTGACCACAATCACAGAATGTTGAGCTGAAGCAGAAACTCCAACCTGGTTCCCCAGTTGCAAAGTCTGCAGCTCTGGAAATAACACCACATCCTCTCGCCAAGGTGCAACATTTAATCAAGTGGTCAACTGGATAAAAAAACATAAAGATTACAAATAATTTAAAAGTTCTTTGTCGCTATTTGAAAACTCAGAAAATATGTCCTCATTTTTGTTTTTTAGAGCACTAACCATAATTTTGATGCAAATAAGACCCTCTCATATATGTAATTTCTAAAGGAAATACTCTAGATATTACAGTTTTGATTACATCAAGATGACGTCAGGCGTGCCACACTTTTGTAATAAATATAGAATGTTAGCAATCTAGTTGTTCATTGGGATACTGTTGAGAGGCAGAGGCCAGAGGCACGGACTCTGAAAATTGAAGGCAGGTAGGAGAGTGCAGAGGCAACAATTTGACCACACTGGGCAGTCAGGCAGGGCAGTGGCAGCACAACAGACTATGGAGGGCAGTGGAAAGGGGGGCAGGGGCAACAAACCAACAATACAGGACTGGCAAGAGAGGCTGTGGCAATATAATAGACCATTGTGGGCAGAAGGAAGAGGCAGTGGTAGTACAACCATACATGCCAACAGACCGGTTTCAGCCAGGAATCGTCCAATGTTTTTAAGCTCAAATGGGCTTTATTTGATCTGTCTCCTGTCTACAATCTCCTCTTATTCAATGTAACTCAAAGGGGAAAATCAATACCCCAGTTTTTTTTCAAAATCTCCCTCTTACCAAGTTCAAAATGTTCGCAAGTATGGTACATTGAATCATGGTAGGCAGGAGGAATTGGGGTAGGGACATGGACTCGGATAACAGAGGACATGAGGGACATGGAGAGGTGCACCAAACTGACCCTACAGGGCAGGCATCAGGGTTTGCAGCAGCACAATACACCACACAGCGCATGCAGGACGGGAGTGCAGCACAGCAATCCATAGACAGCAATAGGGAGGGGACAGGACCATGCACATGGACAACAGAGAACAGATGGGAAAGAGGCAATGGTAGCTAGCTGACCATAATGGACAGACAGGAGAGAAAGCTGCAGCATAACAGACCATAAAGGGCAGGAGGGACGGATCAGGGGCATTACAATGGAACAGACAAGCCAGGAGGGAGGGAATAGGGGGTCTGCACATGGAAACAGAGGGCTGGGGGCAAGGTGGCAGGGAAGAAGCAGCAAGATGACCATGGAGGTCAGGCAGGATGGGCACTAGAAACAAGACACACCATGGAGAGCAACAATGAGACTATGGTGGCATACACACAGACCATGGAGGGAAGGTGGGAGGGGGTCAGGGGCAGCTAGCTGACCACACAGGGAAGGTGGGAGGGGCCATGGCAGCACAGAAGACCATGCATGGCAAGCGGGAGGGTTAGTGGCAGCACAATGGCTATGATGGGCAAGAAGGAGGGTGCAGGGGCATGCACAAAGGACCATGGAGGATAGAAGGGAGGGTCAGGACCTGGGCACAGACAAGAGAGTTCAGGGGAAGGGGCCTCACAACAGACCGCGCGGGGCAGGCAGGAGGAGCAGTTGCAGCACAACAGATCAGGGTGGGCAGAAGGGTGTGGCAGTAAAATGGACCATGGAGGACAGGAGGAAGGGGATAGGGGCATGGCATGTGGACAGGCAGGGTGGAGGTGGCAGGGACAGGTTACAGTCATCTGACAATGCTAGGCAGGTGGGAGGGGAGTGGCAGCTCAACAGAACAATCAGAGTAGATAGGAGCGGCAGGTCCATAGAACATAGTGGGCAAAAAGGATGGAGCAGGGGCATGCACAAAGACATCGGAGGGCAGGGGGAAGGAGAATAGGGGCAGCAAGCTAGGCACAGAGGCTAAGCAGGAGGTCAATGATGGGCCATAGAATTGGGCAATGGAGGGCAGGAGGAGTGGACTGGTACATCATGCTAAATGGAGGGCAGTGGCAGCACATCAGACCATGCATGGCAGGAGGGAGGAGGCTAGTCCATGGATTCAGACAACAGAGGATAGGGAGAAGGTGGATGGGGCAACAACTAACTGTTCAGAGAAGGTGGGTATTAGGAACTTTATTGTTTTTAAATGTGTGTCTGTGCGAACTACTTAAAATATGAACAAGTATGCAGCATAATCTCACTTTTATTCAGGAAGAAGAGGACGTTTGTGACTGTGACTCCGGGCTCACTTGGCAGAAACACCCCCTGACCCTCCACCCCCATCGCAAAATGTAATGCCCGTGAAAAGGGTAGGTGGACGCAGTGTTATATAGAACATAGTCCTGAGAGCACGATTGAAAATGAAAACTAGATGTAGTATATGGTATAAACTATGCACCAAAAAGTGTGATATAAGATGAACCAGGGCGTGAAATATAATATGCAATACATTGTGCGCAATGACAGATTCATTGGAGAGCGCGAGATAGCACAGGCACTAGCGCGTGCTATGCGATATGTGCCTTGGAGTATAATATGCACAGGGCAGTGTTGTGTAACATAACTAGTCTCTAAAGTTGTAATATAAAATATGTGCTGGGGAGTGTAACGTTGCATATGCACTGTGACAAAGATATGGATCCCAGATTGTAATATGTATGGCATAGCGCTGTGCGTTATGACATACACATCGAGGAAGGCACGTTAGATGGGGCAATATAACCCGTGCGAAGGCAAGTGTGGCATGACATATTCACGGGGTGGTGTTACAGTGCACATGGGCTAGAGAGTGTCATAGCATACGCACTAGCTGGTGGAATACAACACAGTGGTGTGAGGCACTCGGCGGGCACTGGTGGGTGTAACACAGCATTGGGTTCAGCCAGGAGCACGCTGTGACTCTCAAGTGAGGTTTGTCTCCTTTCCAGAGAGTAAAATAAAAAGTATTACACATCCGGCGGTGGATGTGTTTTTATTAACCGTGAGGGGGGTTTCTTGCATAGTTTGGTCGAATTTTTGTCGAATCCCCTTTGAATGGCTTGGTGTGCGTGTATATTAAATGTGCCCGTCAATAGCTACCCATGTTTGTATAAATAAACGACAAGGGTGTCTACTTGGAGAGTACCCACCGGCGGGGGCGCCGGGATTAGGCACGGTAGGGCGTCAGACACGTCAGAGCTTCACTAGCGGTGTTAATACATTCCATGTGGATTCATTCTATGCATAGTCGCCTTTTAATGAATATCACGCAAATCGTCATGGTTATAGGTACATACGGTTTGTCCAGCATGTCCTAGGTGTTTCTATAAATATATATATTTTTAAAATAATAAAAAACAAAGGCCGGCCCTGGGGGATGGGGTCCCCGGAGCCATAAGTGGCCTGAGGAGGGGGGCAATGCAGCCCCCTCCTAAAGAATTTAAATTAAAAAAAGGCCAAGACCCGGGGGTTGGGGTCCCCGGGGCCGATTAAGGCCTTGGGAGGGCCAAATTAATTTTTTTCAACAAAATAAATTAGGGTGCAGGCCCTGGGGGATGGGGTCCCCAGGGCCAGTAAATTAGAAAAAGAAGGGGGGGGCACACAGCCCTCCTTCTTAAAAAAATAAAATAAATAAAAGACCGGCATCGCGCTGGAGGCCATGCCCCTCCTTGCAGCACTCTGCAAACGCGCCTCCTGGCCAGTTGTAAGTTGGGGAATTAATTGCCCTTCAATACTGAGGGTCCCTGAGGGCCAACAGGTATCTCCAGTGTGCGCCAGGGAGCTGCGTTGCTGACAGGTGTTCTGAGGCCACGCCCCTTTTTACACCTCTGTGCAACGCAGCTCTGTGGCGCTTTCTGGAGGTACCTAGTGGGCTAGTTTGACCCTAGGGACCCTTAGGATTCAAGGGGACTTAATATCTCAACTTAGAACGGCCACAGGGTGCGTTTACACAGTGGTGAAGGGAGGGGACGGGCCTGAGGTGACGTGTGCAAACACACCCTGTGGCGCGTTTTAAGTTGGGGAAATAATTCCCTTTCAATCCTGAGGGACCCTGGGGGCCAACTAGCCCACCAGGTGCTTCCAGTAAGCACCACTCCGCTGCGTTGCAGAGAGGTGGTCTAGGCCGTCCCCCTTTTTACATCTCTCAGCAACGCAGCTCTGTGGCGCTTACTGGAGGTACCTAGTGGTCTAGTTGGACCCTAGGGACCCTCAGGATTCAAGGGGACTTAATCTCCCAACTTAAAACGGCCACAGGGCGTGTTTACACAGTGGGGAAGTGAGGGGACGGGGCCTGAGGTGACGTGTGCAAACACGCCCTGTGGCGCGTTTTAAGAAGTAGTTTTAATCCCCTGCCCTATTATATACTAGGGGCTTACAGAGGAGGTCATGCTGTTCACAGGGGGACCCCAACGCATAGTGTTCCCTAGTGTATGTAGGTGTTTTCACTGTATTCTGAGTGTCTTTTAACATAGCACTGGCTCTAGGACTGGTTAGTCAGACTCAGTTACCACCAGTATCCGTCTGAAAAAGTTGAGGGTACAGGATGATTTTGCAACAAGGCTTCTTTCTGCGCTTCTGTTTGTTCTTTCTGCACATTTTCCTTCTTTCTGCACTTTTCTTCGTCTTTGAGGACTTCTGTTGCTTCTTTCTGCATTTCTTTTTTTTCTTTCTGTGCGTTTTTTCTTCTTTCTTCACATGTCCTATCTCTGTAGGCATAGTTAGAAATTAGCATTTAAAAAACCTTTGAAATTCACTGAAAAAACCATAGGTTTCAGGCACATTATAGTTAGGAATTAGCATTTAAAAAAACCTTAGAAATTCACTGAAAAAACCATAGGTTTCAGGGGCGTTATAGTTAGTTGGACTTTTCACTCGTACAAAACCATTGAAATTCCCCCGTTATAGTTAGTTCAGCTAACTATAACTTGCGCGCCCGCAATGCACTGCTGATGACGTCACATATTACATCACTCATGACATGGTCAGTGACATCACTCATGACATCACTGATGACATCTTAAATGACATCACTAATGACATCACTGATGACATCATCCTTGTGATAGAGTGGCAGACCTCCTCTTCCCCTAATATAACCTTTGATACACACATTCAAAAATAGAAACTACAATGTTCAAAACAATGGACATACCAATACCAGTTACAACAACCTATTCAGTAATTCTAAGATCCACATACACATCCACTCATTCACCAACAGTCCTATACAGTCACTCATACATGTACTCACTCATCATATGTACTCACACACCTATACATCCTGTTATACAATGCCACTCATCCATAGAGTTACTCACACACATAGTCACTCATGCTAATAAAGAATCAAACATCCATTTACTTGCATATACAGTTATACACACACCACCACACTTACTTCTACAGAAACTTACACATACTTAGTCTTTTAAACAATCACTTATAGAAACACATACTTATTCATACAGGAACTCTTTCAATCTCTCACTCTCACATATACTCACTTATATACACCAATAGTCACATATACTAGTTTAAAACATATGTAGTTACTCATAAAAACACTATTGAGACAGTCTATCACTCACTAACACACCCATGCACACACTCATCTACCCACACAGTCCTGCACACATGCTGTCTTCAACACATACAAACAGTGAGTCACTCATTCATGGACCTATGCACTACGTAATACCCCCCACCGAACCATACAGACACTCAGACACTCATACTGATACTCAAAAAACCAACTAATAACCTATATAGACACTCATGTAGCTACTCACCAACCCATGCAGCCACTTATACACAAAGTGAGAGACTGATACAGATATTTACACATTTAAACATTACTCACTAAGCCATGTATTCACTAAGATACACTTAATCAGTCAGTTATACAATCAATTTTTCAAAAACAAATCATCCATTTAGACACTTATATACCCATTTATTCTTCCATCGACCTTGAAATATACATATATAAAACATATGTAATTTTCAGAAAAACACACATTCACTGGATGATGTCATCAGTGATGTCATTTGTGATGTCATCAGTGATGTCATCAGTGATGTCACTGACCATGTCATGAGTGATGTAATATGTGACGTCATCAGCAGTGCATTGCGGGCGCGCGAGTTATAGTTAGCTGAACTAACTATAACGGGGGAATTTCAATGGTTTTGTATGAGTGAAAAGTCCAGCTAACTATAACGCCCCTGAAACCTATGTTTTTTTCAGTGAATATATATATATATAGATATATATATATATGTATGTATGTATGTATGTATGTATATATATATATATATTCACTGAAAAAACCATAGGTTTCACACACGTTATAGTTAGGAATTAGCATTTAAAAAACCTTGCAAATTCAGTGAAAAAACCATAGGTTTCACGCATGCTATAGTTAGCTGGAGATTTTACTCATAAAAAACCAATGAAATTCCCCCGTTATAGTTAGTGCAGGCAACTATAACTCACGCGACCGCAATCCTCTGCTGATGCTAATACTGTATTTAGACACTTATTTGCCCATGTCTTCTTCCATTAAATTTTAGCTATACATATATTACAAATATTTTTTTTTCATAAAGACACATATGTCATCAGCAGAGGATTGCGGTTGCGTGAGTTATAGTTGCCTGCACTAACTATAACGGGCGAATTTCATTGGTTTTTTATGAGTAAAATCTCCAGCTAACTATAGCATGTGTGAAACCTATGGTTTTTTCACTGAATTTGCAAGGTTTTTTAAATGCTAATTCCTAACTATAACGTGTGTGAAACCTATGGTTTTTTCAGTGAATTTGTACGGTTTTTTAAATGCTAAGTTACTTTACGCCGTTCGTGGCGTGCGCGCCCACTTAACGCAGTTCGTTCCGTGCGCGCACGGTGCGCTTCGCGCACCGTGCGCGCACAGTGAGCACGCGGTGCGCTTCGCGCACCACACGCCCACTTTACGCAGTTAGTGCCATGCACGCACTGTGGGCACGCGGTGCGCTACGCGCACCGCGTGCCCACGTTACGCTTCATGGGCCATGTACGCACGATGCGCTTCGCGCACCGTCCGCACATGGAGGACATATTATGCGCTTCGTTGTGAAAGGTAATATTTTAAATGTTCCTTACGAGTGATATGCCATGCACAAAAGGTGCACTTCGGGCACCTTTTGCAATAGTGGTGGGTATAGTGTGGATTATTTTTTTTAAAAAAAATAATTTTTACCGTACGCGTACGGTAAGCGTAATCGGCGTTTTTTCGAAAAAAAATAAAATTGAATTTTTTACATTGGGGGTTCTTTTGGGACACCTTAATCAAGGCTAGGTGGTTAGGAGCTGTATAAACAGCCCCTTTACATGTTTTTTGCCTTTGTTTTTCCTCCCCCCCTCAGAGTGCGAGAGAGAAAATGGCGGCCGCCGCTTCCTGGTTTCGACCGATTCGAATGTTTACTAAGATCTAACAGCCAATCAGAATCGCGCTCGCGCACGGCACCGTACGCGTACGGTAAGCTTACCGTAAGCGCACGGTAAGCGCACCGTAAGCTGGCTCAGATATATATATTGATTTAAATGCTATTTTCTCAGGATCTTTTGAACAGATTTACAACAGACCTACAAAAGGCACTTCCTTGACCTGTAGACTACCTCTCTGCCAAATTTCAAGTAACTCTGTTCGGCCGTTCGGGCTGTAGCTGTGTCTAACGGTCCTATGGAAAAATGCATGGGAAAAACGCGTTTTGGGACCCCCCTTTTTTCTCAGCCCCCGCGACTTTCAGGGTAGGAGCGGAGCGTAGCGCCCCACCTATTTTGAAAATTTCGCGAGGATTCGTCGACCGGCGCCAAAGTTATTCCAAATAGAATGTTGCGGATTTCCTATGGAAACAGGGTCCTAACTATAACTACCTACTGGCGACCGCCAGTACGTAATATATTTATATATATATATATATATATATATTCACTGAAAAAACCATAGGTTTCACACATGTTATAGTTAGCGGAAATTTTACTGATAAAAAACCAATGAAATTCCCCCATTATAGTTAGTGCAGGCAACTATAACTCACGCGACCGCAATCCTCTGCTGATGCTAATACTGTATTTAGACACTTATTTGCCCATGTCTTCTTCCATACATTTTTAGCTATACATATATTACAAATATTTTTTTTTCATAAAGACACATATGTCATCAGCAGAAGATTGCGGTCGCGTGAGTTATAGTTGCCTGCATTAACTATAACGGGGGAATTTCATTGGTTTTTTATCAGTAAAATTTCCGCTAACTATAACATGTGTGAAACCTATGGTTTTTTCAGTGAATTTGCAAGGTTTTTTAAATGCTAATTCCTAACTATAACGTGTGTGAAACCTATGGTTTTTTCAGTGAATTTGTACGGTTTTTGAAATGCTAAGTTACTTTAGTCCATTCGTGGCGTGCGCGCCCACTTAACGCAGTTCGTTCCGTGCGCGCACGGTGCGCTTCGCGCACCGTGCGCGCACAGTAAGCACGCGGTGCGCTTCGCGCACCGCGCGCCCACTTTACGCAGTTAGTGCCGTGCACGCACGGTGGGCACGCGGTGCGCTACGCGCACCGCGTGCCCACGTTACGCTAGATGGGCCATGTACGCACGATGCGCTTCGCGCACCGTGCGCACATGGAGGACATATGATGCACTTCGTTTTGAAAGGTAATATTTTAATTTTTCGTAATTTTTATAAGCCATGCACAAATGGTGCCCTTCGAGCACCATTTGCACACGGGGTGGACAGAGTGTGGATAATTTTTATTTTTATTTTATTTTTTTAAATATTATAGTTTTTCTCTTAACTTATAAGCCATGCACAATTGATGACCTACGGCCACCAATTGCACACGGGGTGGGGAGAGTGTGGATAATTTTTTTTTTTATATAATTTTTTACCGTACGCGTACGGTAAGCGTAATCGGCGAAATTAGCGAAAAAAATAATCCGTTTTTGGCCTTGGGGGATCTTTGGGGACCCCCCCACCTTGGCTATGTGTGTGGGAGCTGTCTAAACAGCCCCTTTACATGTTTTTGTGCTTTGTATTTTCATCATCACTCTCAGTGCGAGAGAGAAAATGGCGGCCGCCGCTTCCTGGTTTCAGCCGATTCGAATGTTTACTAAGATCTAAGAGCCAATCAGAATCGCGCTCGCGCACGCCACCGTACGCGCACCGTAAGCTGGTTCAGATATATATATTGATTTAAAGGCTATTTTCTCAGAATCTACTGAGCAGATTTACACCAAACCTACAAAAGGCACTTCCTTGACCTGAGGACTACCTCTCTGCCAAATTTCAAGTAATTCTGTTCAGCCGTTCGGGCTGTAGCCCTGTCTAAAGGTCCTATGGAAAAATGCATGGGAAAAACGCGTTTTGGGACCCCCCTTTTATCTCAGCCCCCGCTTGATGAATCCCCCCGAGACTTTCAGGGTAGGAGCGGAGCGTAGCGCCCCACCTATTTTGAAAAATTCGCGAGGATTCGTCGACCGGCGCCAAAGTTATTCAAAATAGAATGTTGCGGATTTCCTATGGAAACGTGGTCCTAACTATAACTACCTACTGGCGACCGCCAGTAGGTAATATATATATATATATATATATATATATATATATATATATATATACATCACACCGCTTCAAAGTACAAAGTACAGCACTCGTGGAGAATTCCTAACCTGATTTATTAGGTTAGAATGAACACAAAATGACATGTTTCGGCGACTGCCTTTTTCAATTTTACACGGCGTCCCGGGACAATGTAATTTAAACCAGTTACTTCACAATGATTGGTCAATTGGCTCCAAATTGCAAAAACATAGACAAGGGACTTAGCAGATGGGAACAAAGGCAAATTTCGGACATCTTTAAACATGCAAATGAAATCATAATGCAAGTTCGTTGTTAATTAAAACATTTCATCAACTACATGAATTTGTACATATATACAAATCAACACATGGTTAATTCATTCAGAAGCTTCATCCGAGTTATTACGCCCTGTATGGGCTATCACTATTATGTAGTCCCTATTAATGTGGTTGTCAAGGACAGAGAGAACCAAGCTAGCGTATTGCAATCACAATGAAGCCCAAGATGGGCATTCTCTGTCTGACTTGATCTAGTGAGCTTAAAATCAATAAAGCCACAAAAAGGAGACAACCCACTAATGGAGCACCTAAACAGGGCAATTCAAAGACCAAACAAAGATGATATTAGGAGGCTATTTACAAAGAAATTGAGAATGTTAGAGGAGGGCTTAATATCCTAGTTAGCCACAAAGTTGATGCATAGGCAAGGTTTGCAACAATTCTTATGATACATGATATATATAGAGATGTACTGACAACCTGTCTTGTGTATTCAATTCGTTAAAGATGTACAGCTAATTCCTCACCACTATTGAGGCCCTGTGGATTTTTTACTTTGTAAATCGATTATGAATCGGGACTCCAATCTGCGGAGTTTGAGTAGCCTATCACCTCCTCGTGTACTTATAGGTACATGATCAAGGTAAAAAAGCGTAACAGGTCCCTGTTACTGCTATGATGACTTTTAAAATGGCGGGCCACTGGGTAATTAACATCACATGTGGTGATGGCTCGCAGGTGTTCTAAGATCCTGATCTTAGTCGGAAGTATGGTGCTCCCGATGTACCACATGGACAGATTAAACAGTACACCGTGTAGGGAGTATTGCAGTTCATGAATTTTCCAATTTTCTTAGGGGTCTTAAGACCTGGAACATCATACGTTAGGATCTTATCACTATTTTTACATGCCTTGCACTTTCGGCATGGATAGAAGCCTTTGACTGGACCTAGACGTAAGTCTTTTCTTTGTAAAGAGTAATGGCTCTGAACCAGATGATCTTGTAATGATCTGGCCTTCCTAAATGACAATTGCGGTGCTTTTGTCAGATCTTCTCCAATGACCGGATCGGATCTAAGAATGTGCCAATTTTTCTTAAGTATTTGTCTAAGGTCATTGTGGTTACTCGAATAATTGGTAATCATTCTGCAATCCATGTTAGAGGACAGAATAGCTTGCTCTTTCTTCTGTTTAGTCGCAGAAGGACCACTTATTAAATCTATTCTGTCCTTAGTATCTACCTTGCATCTGGCGTTATGTAGACTGGCTTCAGCGTATTCCCGCATGCGGAATCTAGCTGTACTTTCTGCTGATGCTGAATGAAAATCGCATTCTCAGGTGCAGTTCCTCTTAATTCTCAACAGCTCACCATATGGAATACTATGAATTAGTTTATCCATATGGCAGCTATCGGAATGCAAGACGGAATTGCCCGCCGTTGTCTTTCTATGAAGAGTCGTACACAATCTACCATTGGAGACAAACACCCTCAGGTCTAGGAAGTTCACAGACAATTTACTGATTTCACCACTAAACCACTAAACCACTAAACCTGAGGTTCAAATCATATATATATATATATTACCTACTGGCGGTCGCCAGTAGGTAGTTATAGTTAGGACCTATTTTCCATAGGAAATCCGCAACATTCTATTCCGAATAAGTCTGGCGCCGGGTGACAAATCCTCGCGAAATTTTCCAAACTTTTGGCCAGCTCCGGTCCGCTCCTATCCTGAAAGTTTCGTGGTGATTCATCAAGCGGGGGTCCCAAAACGCATTTTCCCCTTGCAATTTCCCATAGGACCTGTTGACGCAGCTACAGCCCGAATTGCTGAATGGAATTACACCAAATTTGGTAAAGAGGTAGTCCTCAGTTCAGACTCGTGCCTTTTGCATAAATGGTGTAAATCCGTTCAGTAGTTCCTGAGAAAATTAGACTGAAAAAGATAGATATATCTATGGCCTCGGAGGATCCGCGCACCCTCCCCGCACCCTAAGCGCACCCTCTGCGAACCGAGCGTGCACCCTCCCGATCACGTGCTGAATGCTAATTGGCTGTCAAGTGTCTGTCTACATTTGAAACCGGGAACTGTTGGCAGCCATTTTGTGCCTCGGTAGAAGCGAGGCTGATTAAGTGTGCGAAAGATGTAAAGGGGGCAGGGTAGAAATACTCTGACCCTCTAGTGTTGCTTAGGAGGACCCAGAAGGACCCCCTGGGGCCCCCTTTAAAAAAAAAAACGGCAAAATGCGCGCAGAATGCGCGGATCAGGCCGAAAAAAACAAAAACCCCGAAGCGGGCTTCTGCGCTTCGTTAATAATTAGCTCCCGGGTGGGACAAAACCAGGGGGCAAAATATTTATAAATTAATGGGGGAGGGGGGCTGCGTGGCCCCCCTCCTGGAGCCCTCGAGGGCCTTGGGGACTGCCACCCCCCAGGCCCGGCTCCTACAGTGTCCTGCGGTGCCCACCCCCAGGACACTGTTGTTTGCTATGAGAGTCTCCCGCCCTCCCATAGCAAACTTCGTTAGGATTTTGAAAGAGAGAGCAGGGAAGCCTGCTCTCTCTTTCAAAATCTAAACGATATTGCTTTTCCACACAGGAAGCTGAATGTCAGCAGCTCCCCATGTGGAAAAGCAATGCCGGCTCCCGAAGGACACGGAGAGCCGGCGGGGACTCTGAAATTTTTGGGAGATAATCATCAAGCTTAAGTGTTTTGTTCTTGAGTGTACCGGTCGCATTGCAATCGCGCACCAAACACGTACCCAACGCATACCGTACGCGGATGCTTTCGGGCAGGGATCGAGAACGGTGCGCATAGGGTGCGCGGATCCCAAAAAAAGGGAAAAAAACATAATAATAAAGTATTGGAAATATAGTTTAAAAAATATTTTAAAAAATATATTTTTTTAAAAATTACATTTTTTAAAAAAAAAACATTAAAAACAAATATTATTTTTTAATTTTTAAAGAATTAATTGTAAAAATAAGTTTAAAAAATGGTGAGAAAAAAGTATTTAAAAAGAACATAATTAAAGGAATTGACACACTGAATTAGAAAAATTTAGAAATCCAATGAAAATCATTAAACATCATAGCTTTAGAGATAAGTTATAGATAGGAATTAGCATTTAAAAAACCTTTGAAATTCACTGAAAAAAACATAGGTTTCATGCACGTTATAGTTAGGAATTGGCATTTAAAAAAACCTTAGAAATTCACTGAAAAAAACATAGGTTTTAGGGGCGTTATAGTTAGCTGGACATTTCCCTCGTACAAAACCCTAGAAATTCCCCCGTTATAGTTAGTTCAGCTAACTATAACTCGCGCCCCCGCAATGCACTGCTGATGATGTCACATATTACATCACTCATGACATGGGCATCTCAATTTAGCAACTAAGCAAAAAAACACAGAATACTCTACCCCTATGATTGAAGAATGTACAAAGTATCATGTATCTAACTCCAAAAAGGATGACACTCAGGTAGGAAAAAGAAAATGTGGCATCCAAACACATAAAGTTACCATAAAAATGGATATAAGTACAACAAAACGCAAGACGATCAAAATAGAAAAAATATTATTTCCTTTTATTTAGGAATAAATTAGGAAATTTAATTCATTTGTTTATGTCACTTTGCAATACATCAATAACATACAAAACATACTAAAAATTAGTACAGAAAGGGATATAACACATGTATGAATAAATAACAGATTCCCAAACCGGGGGGGAAAAAGGAATAGGGGGACAGTTTTTAATCAAACAAACATGCATTCAAATTCAAACAGCTCGCATTCATACAACATCACAAAATTCATTCAGCAAAGACCAAAAAACTTTCGTGGACCCATTCCCAAAAGGTGATCCCAGGGGACTTTGATAATTGATCAAGATGGTCAGAGAAAACTTTTATCAAAGTATACAAAAAGGTTCGATGGGGGAATTGCAGGCCCAATAAACAATGCCGACGCGCGTTTCGGTGAAACAACTCCTAACCAGAAGTACCACCTTCTTCAGGGCGTGACAGACAGACCCCCACAGGCTGGGACCTATAGAGATAAGAAAAAATAATAATAATAAAAAATAAGAAAATAGACAATACAAATGAACAAAAAAATAAATAAATCAGATGTACACATGGACAAAAAAAGAAAAAGTGAGAAGGGAAAATTTAATCACTCCCAGACATAATGCAAAATGTATGCCACATAGCACAAAAACAAGGAATAAATAAGCTCCAAACTGAGTGCCAAAACCTTAAAATGGAAAACTATAATTTTCTTTGTAGAACTGTTTCGTTCGAACATAGACTAACAAATATGCAAAAGTACAAATATACACATATACATACATAAATATAGGCACCTAGAATAACAATAAGAGGAAACGTCAACAGGAAAGAAAAGATGTAGAGATACACAGAAAGCGCCAATATATCAAACAAACACATTAATAACTCTTCTGCAAGAAATCTATGCACAAAAATGGAAAAACAATAAGGCAAAGAGATACAGACCCAAAGCCTCAGAGGCACGCAGGAAGGTGCACGGATAAGCGCTTACCTGCGTGAAAAGCACAAGAAAAGGGCCAAAGGTTTCCTAGCGGTAATACTCTAAAGTGGATCTCTCCAAATCTGAGTCAAGGAGAAAAATAGACAGATGGAAAACCTATGGTAAAGTAAAAAGAAAAAGACGAAATAAGTGACATCCGCTCAAAATCCACAAACGTCGATTCAAGAATGCTGTTCAAGAATTAAAGGCTCAAAATAGCCTCACAGCCCTGCTGGGGAAAGAAAAGGTAGGTAAAGAGTCTATCGAAGTAGTTTACCTAAATTCCAAGGGAGCCGAAAGCAGAGCGGGAAAACATTCACCCGCTAGATACAAACAGTTCTGTCCCTATTTCTCCCGTTTATGTTCCTGGTACAATCGTCAAGAAAAGGTTCCAAAAGCGGTTCGCGTAGAACCTAAGAAACCGAAAGCACACAAGGCAGAGGCGTTAGCACTGCACGCACCTTCAAAGAATGTGATATCAAGGCGAAACGGAAAACAAGACAGTATATTCAATCAACAAAAAGGGAAACAACATATTGCGAGGATTGCAATTCGCAGCCGGTGTCAATAAAGATAACACCTAGTAAAGAGAGATCAGCTCACCTGGGTCCAAAGGACCTTCCGTGGAGCACACTCCAACGGATAAACAGAATCAGGTTTTCTGAGGCGTTTTCAAGATAGAAAGCCAAGATGGTCGGATCGCTGAAGGACAAATGGAAAAATAAAGATAAAAATAAAAATAGAATATCGCCCAGAGAAACAGCATGGTACACAAAGCCACAAGGAAATCAGATATAGGATATATATGAAAACGCCGCACTAAAAGTCTCTCAAAGATTACCTTAATGATAAGGTCCGATGTCAGCGCTCAAAACGAACACGGTCCAAGTGGCAAATATCGCGAGGATGATCGCACGAGAAAAAACCTTGTTGGAGGGCAGGTATTTAAGTCCTCCGAGTAGAAACCTCACAGCTAATCTGCCAATCAAAGCGCGAGGCAAAGCAAATTTGGACCAGCCGAAAATGCAGGAACATATAAACCAATCAGAGAGGCTGTAAGCGGACCATGACGGAATAAGGGGACATCCATTGGTAGACAGAAAAACGAGGATATAACATACAGCTGAATGACCACTCAAAAAGCCATATTTTTTAAGTAAAAAATGTGTGCAACGCAGGAATCAACTAGACAAAGGGCCAAAATAGCGGTCCTAAGAGGCGTATGAATGCCGAGGCAAAGTAGGAATAAAAGGAAATAAAAAGAGATCCAAATGGCCAAGCACAGATGCGAAATACCGCAAAAATAGGCGAAGAAAAAACCAAGGGAAAAACAAGAGACATTCTTTAATAAAGGAAAAAAGGTTGAAACAATCAAAAAAACAGAAATAAAGAGACGACAAAAAAGGGAAATGATTAAATAAGATAAAATAACATGAAACAGAATAAGAATAAGATAAAAATAGAAAATAAAAAATAGAAAAATCAAAAAATCAGCTGTAGAGTTCAGGGATGCAGGTAAGCAAAAAACTCCTATATGATGGCATTTTCCCATGGAAGGGATTCATTGAGGCCTCTGTTCTTCGTATCAAGGACAAAAATCCAAAAAACTTCGCGTTTTTTACGCAGGTTGTCTGGATTCGTGCCCTTTTGGGCTTGTACTTTCTCCAATATAGTCCACCGTAAGTCTTCCTCTTTGTGATTCTTTTCCGCCCAATGTCCCACCAAGGGAGCAGCATGCTTGAGTCGTCTGATATTAGATTTGTGCTCACCAATGCGTACTCTAACCTCTCTCGAGGTTTCGCCGACATAGGTCAATGAGCAGGGACACTGGATCGCATAGACACAGTTAGATGTTCTGCAGTTGGTAATCTCTTTGAGAACAGCAGTGAAACCATTTGTACAAAAGGAAGTGTCAACAATGGCATTGGCACAAGCATGGCATGTGCCACACTTGTGGTTTCCCCTCACAGGGGACGTTCCTTCGATTGACCGTTGTAGCCATGTTTTCTGGTTAGGGATCTTAGCTTTAACCAGAAGGTTCCTAAGATTCTTATTCCTGCGGAACGCAAAAACTGGTCTGGGCATGGCTGATGATTGTTCGCCCAGGTTTAGGAGATGCCACTCAGAGTTGACAATCTGTCTGATCTTGTTATTGAAAGGGGAATGTTTGGTGACACAGACAAGTTTGTCCATAGATTCCTGGCATTTACTTTGAAACATGGATTCCCGATTGTAGAAACGAGCTCGTTTCATAGCGTTCCTAACTAGCCTCGGAGGATATCCTCTGTCAATAAACTTTTGTTTCATGTTTTCTGCATTACTGAGATAATCCTTGATGGAAGTACAGTTTCTGCGTAAACGCAGAAACTGACTGAAAGGAATCCCATCCTTCTGGCTCCTTGGGTGGAAGCTTTCAAAATGCAGGAGGGTGTTTCTGGCAGTCGGTTTCGTGTAGAGGGACACCATCAGTTTGGAATCATGGTGTTCCACCCAGACATCCAGAAACTCGAGTCTAGTAGTGCTGAAATGGGCAGTGAACTTGATGTTACAGTCAGCCGCATTCAGCCATTCAATATATTCCTCCAGGGAGTCCTGGTCGCCGGCCCAAATAAAAAAGACATCATCGATGTATCGCGACCAGTGTCGCACATTCTCAAAAAATGGTGCGACCTCATTAAAGATGTTGGATTTCTCAAAGTCACCCATGTACAGGCAGGCAATGCTCGGTGCGCATGCTGCCCCCATGCTAACACCTTGCACTTGTTGGTATAGCTGCCCGTCAAACTCAAAGAAGTTCTCTTCCAAGACAATCTCCAGGCTTTTGATCATGAAGGTCTTGTTTGATAATGATGGGTCAGACTGGATGATGTTGCTGACTTCTCTGCCTGCCTCTATCTGGGGAATATTAGAATATAGAGATTCAACATCCAGAGTGACAAGGAGTTCGTGCTCGCAGTTGTAATCGAGTCCCTCAATTTTGGAAATAAAATGCCCTGTGTCTTTTACATAAGACGGCAGATCGCCCACCAGGGGCTGAAGGAACCTGTCAAGATATTTCGAGAGAGGCTCCGTAGCGGAGCCAATCGTTGAGACAATCGGTCTCAGAGGGGGATCAAATTGGTTCTTGTGGGTCTTAGGCAGGCCGTAAATAATAGGAATGCGGGTATAGGTAGGTGTGAGGAAGAGAGCTTCAGACGTGCAGATGTCCCCTCTTTCTACTCCTTGTTCTACCTCCTGCAGAATACGTTTTTTGATTCTTGATTCAGGGTTGAGAATGATTTTACAGTAATGTCTAGGGGATCTCAATTTAGCACCAGCGCAGGGGGAAATGCAGGGCTGCACCTTAATCTAGTAAATATGGTGCAGCCCTGCGTTTCTTTTTTGTGTTTGAAAAGCTTTATTAATGAATAATGAAATGGGAAACAACAGAAATATAATAAAAAAATAAGAATGAAACATCAGAATTACCTGGTACCTAAAAGAGAAGAGTAAAGCCATTTTTAGGTTTTATAGAAAAAGGAAGGGAAGAGGGAGGGGAGGGAACAAAGGAAGAAAGTAAGGAGTGAGGAGGGTATAACAACATCATTGTATGGAGAAATAAAACAAAGAGAAACATATAGGTTACATCATTACAGAAAAGTAAATGTGAGTTATCGAGTGGATATATATATACATTAATTGGCCGAAGTAAAAAGTAAAAAATAACAGATATAATGTCATTCAATGAGGTGTAAGATTCTCAGCAGTTCGATGTGAGATACTATTTAAAACAATACGATCTAAATAGGTGGTAAGGGGTAACCAGAAGAGATCTCTATTTAACAATGGTTTACAAGAGGAGGTGAATGCAACATCAAGTCTATGAAAATGACAGAGGGTATTCCACCAATGTTGTATGGAAAGTTTTGTAAGAGTTTTTCCAATTGAAGGATATGTGTTGAAAGACAAGAGCAAGCATAAGATCGAAAAGACCAGACTCATGAGATGGAAGTTCTAAAGAGTCAGAGAGACTACCAGCAAAGAGAAGAGGAATAGAATAAGGAATGGAAATTGAGAAAATTCGAGAAATGTATGACCAGACCCTATCCTAGAAGACTGAAACAGAAGGACAAAGAGAAAGAAGACGTAAAAGGTCAGCATTAGAGGAGTCACAAGTCCAGCAGTTAGAGTCAGCAGAGGAAGAAAAACGAGGTAAAGATGAAGGGGAGAAACAAAGCCTGTGAAAGAGGAAAAACATAGATTGAGTAAGAGATGCAGAGCGGGAAATGTTTAAAGAACGAGACCAAAGTTTATCCCAAAAGATGGTGAACCATTCACAAATGAGATCCGACTCCCACGAAAGTTCCAATTTGGATTTAGGACGATCAGGAGGAGGGGCTGAATTTTTTTTTTATATAAGAGAAGCTTTGGGTAGAGTAAGGAGTATATTGAAAAGGGAGTTTTGGTTTTCAGATGAAGATTGAGAGGGGAGAGAAAAGTAAATGTCAAGAATAATTGACATGAGAGTAGTAAACCTGTGCAAAAAGGAGCGAGGACAATGAAATATGGATTAAAATTGAGGAAAGGAGCAGGGTGAAATCCCATTAAAAATATTTTTAACCCATATAATACCCTTTAATCTCCATGAATTCCAAAAAACTGGCCTATTCTTGAAGAGGATAAGTGAATTATGCCAAAAAGGAGAATCTAAAAAAGATTCCCGAGAGGTAACAGCAGGTTGGACCAGAGGTTTCAAAGGGGAACAGGTGTGTCTAAATAGCGGAAGAGAGGTATAAGAGGATTTCGCAGAGAAACACATACATTCCTTGAAAGAGAAGGGTAGTAACAAGATTTGTTCAATGGTAAGCCAAAGAGGAGTAAATGGGGAGAATTCAGACAGGAGCCATTTGGACACCTGGCGAAGAGAGAAGGACTTATGATAGAGGCGAAAGTCCGGGAAGTTTACCCCACCATTAGATTTTGGCTTTTTTGTTCTTCCCAAAAAATGTATAGAGACATGAGTCAATACGTTTGAAGTAAACAGCAGGGATATGAACGGGAAGCATAGGGAATATGTAAATTAAAATTGGAGCTATCATCATTTTAACCGAGTCCAATCGACCCCACCAAGAAAGGAAAAGAGGGTTCCAAGAAGAGAGTAACTTATCCATACGAGATAAGACTGCAGACATGTTCAATCTGATTGAGGAGGAGGCAATAGAGTTGAAAAACCATATGCCTAAATATTAGATTATTGAACTATTCCAAGCAAACCTAGTGGAGAGGAAAGAGTGAGGACAACAGAATTATGTAAGGGGGAGAATTTCAGTCTTAACTGAGTTAATTTTGTAACCAAAGACTTGCGAAAAGGATTCAAATTCAAGTAATAAAGGAGGCATAGAAGTGTCAGGATCAGAGATAAAAAGAAGGATATCGTCTGAATATGCGGAAAGTTTCAACTGACAATCACCATAAGGAAAACCGGAAATGGAATCATTATTACGGATAGAGGACAAAAAAGCTTCAAGTGCTAAAACAAAAAGAAGAGGGGATAAAGGACAACACTACCATTTACTAAGACCGAGGCTTTAGGTGCAGAATATAATAAGGAGATAGGAGATATTAATTTAGAACCAAAACCATGCAATTGGAGCAATGCAAACAAAAAGGACCAATCTACTCTATCAAAAGCTTTTTCTGCATCGACAGAGATAGCAGCCAAAGACATAGATAGGGAGGGGACTTTATTTAAAACATTGAGAAAGAAACAAGAGTTGTCGGAGGTTAGTCTTCCTTTCACAAAGCCATATTGTTCTTTACCGATAAGTTAAGGCATGAGGGGATCTAAGTGTAAAGCTAACAACTTAGCGAGCAATATATAGTCAACATTGACAAGAGATATCGGCCGATAGTTTTCTTTAGGAATGAGGCAAATAGTGGCCTCCTGGAATGTGCCTTCTGTTTTACCCGCTAAATAAAATGAGTGAAAAAGCGTTAGAAGTTTCGGGAGTAGTAAGTCAGAAAAATGCAGATAAAATCCAAAGGAAAATCCATCTGGACCAGGAGTTTTCCCTTTAGTAGGAGTTTTCAAAGCGGTGGAAAGTTCATTAAGAGGGAGGCCTTAATCAAGATCGAGAAGGTTAAGATGAGAAGTAGAGGGAGAGGGAATTTTATCAAGATAAGATTGGATGAGAGAAGGGGAGGGAGGGGATTCCGGTGTATAAAGATTTTGATAAAAAAGTTTAAACTTGTTAAGTATCTCCTTATCTTTATGGAGAAGAGAATTAGTAGAAGAGTAAATAGAATCTATAGGAGTGCGTTCCTTGCGTGTTTTGAGATAGTTTGCTAAAAGTTTCCCTGCCTTATTATGACCACCATAATAACGAGCGCTACTCCGAAGGAGTATTGAAGAGGCATTGTCAGTAGTGGTTTTTTAAAAGTAATTTCCGCTCGAATCAGTTCTGGTGAAATGGAATTTTTAGAAGAAGTATAGAATTCATGTTCTAATAGCTTGATAGGAGCTAATGTAGTTGCACGTTGATGAAGAAAGCGTTTCTTTTTCTATGAAACAAAGTCAATTATGAAACCTCTAGCTGTGGCTTTAAAGGAGTCCCAGATAACATGGGGGGATGAGTCAAAATTGCAGTTAATTTCAAAGAATTCATTAGCGAAAGAGCGAAAGGAGGAAGTGAAGAGAGCATCGGTAAGAAGAGAGTTGTTAAAACGCCATCAAGAGGATTTCAGATGTGGAGGGAGGGAGCAAGTCAAGATCTGTAACAATAGGGGCATGGTCAGAGATAACTATGGGTTCAATAGAGGAAGAAAGAAGATTTTGGGACAAGGACTGAGAAAGAAAGATATAGTCTAGACGAGAAAGTGTTATATGAGGAGAAGAGAAAAAAGAATAATCAAGAGTGTCAGGGTGCGAAAGTCTCCAGGAGTCAATAAGATCAGTCTGAGAGACAGTATCAAGAAATTGTTTATGAGATTTGTGTGGAATAAAACGGACTGTAGACTTGCGGTCAAGAAATGAGTCTACAATTTGGATGCAATCACCACCTAAGATAAATAGATCATCACAAAACTGAATACTTTTTTGGGTAATCATCGGCCAAAAAGAAGAATTAGGCAAAGTAGGACCATAAATATTAAGAACAGTTAATTGAACAGAATTTATTGATAGTTTGGCAAGTATCCATCTACCTTCCACATCATTTTCTTGTGATATAACTTTACATTTGAGTTTCTTATGACAGAGGATAACAACGCCATTCTTTTTATTAGTGGATGGAAGGAATAAAACCGTACCCACCCAGCCTCTTTTCAATTTAAGTGATTCAGTATATGTGAGATACGTTTCTTGTAAAAGAACTATGTCTGAGTTATAGGAGGCAAGGTGGGAAAGGATTCTCTGTCTTTTAATAGGACTGATAAAACCTTTTACATTCCAGGAGATAACTCTGTAAGTCAAATCCTCAAAACTTTAACAGAAATACAATCCACAACGATAGAGAAGAGAGAGAAAATATCAATGAATAAAGTGAAAAGAGGATAAAGACAGAATAAAAGCTCATACCATACCAGATAGACATTAATGAATGAAGAAAAAGGCAGAGCAGATGCAGAACCCAGGAGAATAGTGAGGAGGGGGGATAGGAAAGAATGAAGGGAAAAGAGAGCTACAATGAGAGACAGTACAAATCCGAAGGACGACTGAGAATGCATACCTGGGGGAAATAAGGACAACATAAGAAGGCTGGGGCAATGGCGACGAATGGAAGACAAAATGCCCGAAGCAGGAAACCCGGTCACACCAGAGCGAGATAGAAGGGAATACAAACAGACCAGACAACTTTAAAGCTGACAAGCTGAACCTGTGTAAATATAATAGGGGAACAAGAAAATGTCAAAAGATTTGTAAGGAGTGAAGAGAAGAAACAAATCGGACACAAATATAGAATTAAGCATCAGAGATGAAGATGACAAGTAAGAGGGCAGTGAGGAGAACGACAAATCGTCAAAGAGAGGTAAAGTAAAGAAAGGAGGAAGAGCGCATGAAGTAAAATGGAAGAAGAACATAAGAAATGAAGTAGAACAGTAAAATGGAAAGAGAGGAGATTGAAAAATAACAATTAATTTGGTAACAATATGTAATATAAGCGTGTAGGAGAAGACAAACGTTTCTAAAATATTTCTAAAACATAAGAAGTGCATGGATTAATAACAAGGCAACAATGAAAGATTAAGAGAAATGGAATTCAACAAATCAGCATTTAACAAGTCAACCCGTAGAAGGAGCAGTGGTGTCCATAGTATTTGAAGCATGAGCATGGATAAACTTTTTCAGTTCTGCAGGATCTTCAAATGACTGAGTACGATTTTGGAAGGTAACCTTGAAGATGCAAGGGTGAAAGAGGCCATATCAAGCTCCCATTGAACAGAGAAATGGACGAAGGTTAAGAAATTCTTTCCGTCTACTAGCTGTAACATTAGAAACATCTTGATAGAGACATACTCTTTGACCAAGCCAAGAAATTTGACGTTTGGCTCTGGCAGCGGACAGAACAGAGAGCAAGTCAGTAAATTTGAGGAAAAGGATGATAACTCCTCGAGGTCTGACCAGGGATGAAGAGATTGAAGGACGTGGACCAAGTCAGTGAGCTCTTTGAATGTTGAGTGATGTTGAAGGAGGCATGTTCAGCAGTTTCGGTAAGAAAGATGAGAAAAAGGTGACGGGGTCCTCTCCTTCCAAAGATTCTGGCAGACCGTAGATGCGTAGGTTATTCCGTCGGTTACGATTTTCCAAATCCTCTGTGTGTTGTTGAAGCCTTCGAACTTCCTTCTCTTGTGAGGAGAGTCTATGTGAATCATTCTGAACCGTTGAAAGTTGCTGTTCCACTGCAAAAACTCTATTCTCCATGGATGACCATTTGTCCTCTAGAAATTACATTTTGTTATTTGTTTCTTCCACAAATAGACGCAAGGCACGAATCTCTTCCAACAACAGTTCCATGGAAATAGTAGGAGATGACTGAACAGAAGATGACGCTTAAGACGTTTTGAAGTGGACGTTGGTGGAGAAGTTTTATTTGGCGTAGAATGTGCCACTGGAGCATGAGCAGAAGGTACATTAGCCATGTCTGCAGAGGATGAGGGAGTAGTCGCTGTAGATGACAAAGAAGGCGCAGGTAGCGTCGACGAAGAGGCCTTGGGGACAAATATACATTTTGGTTTGCGTAGCCTGCCCATAAACCAGTGATAGCAGAAGATGCCACTGAAGAAGCGACCAATCCGATGGACACTTGGATATTGTTACACTTCCAAAATGAAACAGTATACCAGAGTAACACAGACGTATTAAAGATGCAAACGTAGTGCAGACAAGAGAGAGTTGACGGTAACACAGAGGCTCATATTTGGAGCTTGCGACATTCGATGAGAAGGGCTACGATGAAGAATATTCCAGAAGGAGACTTGCGAAGATGAGAAACAGGAAAATTCCATATCTAAAGTGCATCGATACATGTTCATAGGAGAGCCAACTGAGAACACAGGCTGATGTTTAGGGGTAAACTTGGAACATATATGCTGAGAGAGCTGACTGTGAGGAAACATCACTTAAATGTGAAGAAAAGTCAATTGAAATCCAGAAGCTCCCAGCAGAGAAATATGCCAGCCATAAGAAGAAGACCCATTACCGGAGTAGACAAGGGAAAGTCTGTCCTTCTTTGACAAAACTCCGTGGAGAAGTTCAAACGCGGCACAACAGCACACAAAATGGCGGCCGCATCACTGAGGAGGATTTGCTGATGGCAGAAACGGCATTTAGTGCGACCCAAATTCGAGCGCAAAAGCCTTCCCCGCGTTCACTGCATCTTCCGATTGCAGTAATTATAAAAAACGCATGTAGAGGATGCGAAATAGTGCAAATATAGTCCAGGAAGTGCTCCGGCGCATCAGAGACTGGGACGCAGGCGGCCATCTTGAACCGGCGCCGAGACCACGCACTTCAGCCCCGCATTTCTAAAGTGACGAAGCGTGTCGTTAGCCTTCTTGGCCGAGCAACACTCTTTGCCACTTTCTTGTAAATATACCTCAAAGGTTCCACAAATGTTGGTCTTCAGCCGATGCTCCACTGGTAGGTTTTTCCCATGAATGTTTTGCAAACCACCTGTATTGTAGATTGACTACTTATTATATGCTGATAGTCTTGAAAATGAGCAAATCAAAACTCCTAGTAACGAAATACAAAGTGCTAAACTAGTTGAAGTTGTCACCAGTTTCATGTGTCACTTGACTGCTATGAAAAGAGATAATCATGGGGCTTCGCAAGTGCAGGCATGCTACGAGAAGGATGGAGAGGAGAGTTGACATACAATAAAAGGGTAGATGATTAAAGGAAAGGGATCGTGAACAGTGACCTAGTTACAAATGTGGAAAAAGATTTTATTATAATAACAAATACGATTTCCTGGCAGGAAGTTCCATAGTTTTGGCACACTTACAGAAGATCTAATGAGGATGCTCTGTTTGAAGGCAATGTCATTTCAAGAACGATGTTGCTTGAGTTTCTGATGTTATGGGAGACTGTAGACAGGGTAAGTGCTTGAGTCATGTATAAGTGGGTGCCAAGCTTAATTGCTTTATAGGTAATTTTGCTATGTTGGAAGAAATTTCTGCTTCTGTGGGTTAACATGTAAAGGATGAGAGGATATGGCCAACTTTTTTTGATTTAGTCAGCATCTTAGCAGTAGAGTGAAGCCCAACTTTTACAGGACATGCGTTTTGGTTTGGAGAGATCTAATAGTACTGAATTTCCATAAGCCATCCAGGAAAGGGCTCATCTCTGACCTGCCAATTGAAGATCGTGTTAAGATAATATGTATTAAGTTTTCATATTCCACGCTCGCAGGATGTCTGGATGTGGGGATATTAAGGTGGGCCTTTTCACTAAGGATGAATTCAAGGAATTCGGCCAGAGTTGCATTTTGACGTCTTCTGATGGAGTTTATTCATTTTTGTCTGATCTGATTGCTACATTTTTGGACAAGGAATAAACTTTCTCTGCACAGGTGTGCTAAGCTTCTTCAATTACACAGTGAATATTGGATATGCCAAAGGGGTTACCTTATATTCACTACATTGGCAGCTGGCCATTAACCAACAGACCATTCAAATTCAGAGTTGTCCACAAAATTTGAGTGTAAGTTATCATATCAAAGCCCTTTTTTTTCTTTTTGAGACTGCAGCAGCTCCATGGCAGTCAGACAGAAGGAAAATATCACTGAAGGAGTGGACTGACAACCAGATGCTGTCTGCACAATCAGGTGGTGTTGGTCTCTTCAACAGGATACAGAATTCCAGGAGCAGGCAGGTAGGCTGTCTCTTTAAGTAAGAGGTGTAGTCTTTAACCATACCATTACTCACAGTGTTGCTCATCTCTGGCCACAGGCTGCCTGCTCAAGCTGGCTTGGACCAGGTCCACTAAGCACAAACATTATTTCCTGCTCCATTCAGTGGATGTGAATTCAAAACCAGATACTTACACTTGCACCTGGCTTTACATTGGTTTATGCAAGGAAGAGCAGCACAGAGGGACAACAGAAAGGAGAGGAGCTAGAATGCCAGCGCCCTGAAGCACAACACTTGCAATAAGCAGGAGTCGCGGGCCGAGTTACGACATACTCCACAGATTTTGCACGCCACTAATAATCAGCTGCCATTAACTAATAGTAGTTGACTGGTTATGGAGGCGCGGCAGCCTTCCATGGTACTTTGGATGTAATCTGTCCTTCTGACGGTGAGCACGAAATCCAATCATGCAGAGTGCTTGCCAGGAGGCCTACAATAAAACATACCGAGCCAGAGAAAATTAGAAAGTTAGCAGTAGTTTGTCACATGGACACTGTATCAGGGACTTTCAAACCAATAGGCAGTATCATTTTAGTTTGTTGTTTTTTTTTGGTAAAAGTGATTACAAGCCTGTGCAGTCCTTATATTCATTCGATCTCAATTCTGTGTTCTGAATATCTCATTGAATTAGTATCCACGTTACCTCTCACTAGTTGGATGACGTGGAACAAATGTGAGCATTTTAAATCACTGCTCACAGATAGTCTTGGTGAGTCCCCACATAGGCTCCTTGTATCCTTATAATTCTCATTATGTGGCCGACGGGTATACCAGCCTTCAGGCTAGGACTTACTTATTAATTCTCTCAAACAAGAACATTACTACCAATTTATGAGTTCAAAAGTATTCAAAAAAGTGATCGACAGAATGCTTGAATTAAACTCGGCTGCAGGTAGTTACTCGGGTCGCATCCCAGTCCACCATCACTGGACCCAACCTATACCTGGCTGATGAGCGAACTAACTAAAGCAAATCCAGTCCTGACTTGCTTGTGTTCTGGTTGAGGTAGAACCAGGCATGGCAGTTCGGGCTGGAATGTTCCCATTGGAGCAGGGTCCGGATTGAATCGATTACGGTTGGGTTCAAACTGAGGTGGCATGTTATGCAAAAATAATGATGGACTGGGATGTGACCCAGAGTAATTACCAGTGGCTGTGATTTATTCAAGCATGTTGCTCACAACAGGTAGCTAATGGAAAAATCACAAAAAATCTGAATCACAATGTGTATAACCCTAAGCTCAAGAGATTTTCAAATGAGCATGTGCTTTTTAAAGACGAGAACCCTCACTCACCACTTGGGTGACATGCTTCATCATTGGGTTCCCTCTTGCACACAGTGCCCGCAAGGTGCACTGTGTGGGTTACAACTCTCCTCCTGGAGAGGAGCGTGAGGTGTTTTATTCACTCCAATGAAAACAGTGAATGAGGAGCAGAGTTCAAAAAATATTTATCAAAAGTGTCTTAAAAACATCTCAAAAGGAAACCAAACTTTAATAACTTTCCTAATGGATGCAATAAAAAGTAGTGTGACGATAGAGTTAAGGATATTTCCTATCTGACTGGGTCAACATATTTCTGCCAGGTGACCAAAAGTTCATGGCATTCATCAGGACCACTGTCTTGTCACTCTGCTAAACAGTGAAAAAAAAACATACTTATATCATGTATGTATATTGTCGAGACCAACTGAAGTCTAGTCTTCTAGCTGTAACACATAAAAAACAACATTTCTAAGTTATTCACATCTTCATATCTAAAACAACTATTACCCAAGTGATGTGAAAATTGTGCCTGCAAACATCACCACTGTGAGAACACACTAACAAATCATTAGTCTCACCAATTGCGGATAAAAATCTCCACCTCTACCTTACACAGGTCCTCTATCTGTATGCAGGTACCTGGAGGCAAAATCAAATAACACATAAAAGTCATGAAGGGTCAATCTTTTTAGAACAACGTATGGACTAAATGTTAAACTTGTATGAAGGGTCCTCTTAAACTCTCATATTGTCACTAAAAACACTTCATATTATTTCTTAACCATTCATCGATCTCAAATAGAACAAGAACTGTATCTCATCTTCTATCTCATTCATAACAGGCCAGAAAAGAAATCATTAGCCTCGAAATGGCTGTTAAAGAAAACATTTCAGAAGTGTTTTTATCCTAAACTCAATCCAAAGCCATTTCACATTAACTCCCAACTCTTAGTCAACTTTACATATAAACCATTAAAATGGTCAAGGCCTAGGTCGCACACATATTGGGACAACTGGTGAGCATAAAATTGTTGGCCCATATTAATAAGCATATACTGCGACAGTATGCGTCTTAATCGAATACGAAAATGCCCTTGCCGTACTAATAGGTCTCGCTCGTAGCAACAGAGTGGTTGGCTAATGTTTAAATGCGAGTATTTGTTCAGAATGGTTAGCGTGCGAGAAATATGTGCGCGACCTAGGCCTTGACCATTTTAATGGTTTATATGTAAAGTTGACTAAGAGTTGGGAATTAATGTGATATGGCTTTGGATTGAGTTGAGGATAAAAACACTTCTGAAATGTTTTCTTTAACGGCCATTTCGAGGCTAATGATTTCTTTTCTGGCCCGTTATGAATGAGATAGAAGATGAGATACAGTTCTTGTTCTATTTGAGATCGATGAATGGTTAAGAAATTATATGAAGTGTTTTTCAGTGACAATATGAGAGTTTAGGAGGACCCTTCATACCAGTTTAAAATTTTGTCCATACGTTTTTCTAAAAAGATTGATCCTTCATGACTTTTATGTGTTATTTGATTTTGCCTCCAGGTACCTGCATACAGATAGAGGACCTGTGTAAGGTAGAGGTGGAGATTTTTATCCGCAATTGGTGACACTAATGATTTGTTAGTGTGTTCTCACAGTGGTGATTTTTGCAGGCACAATTTTCACATCACTTGGGTAATAGTTGTTTTTGATATGATGATGTGAATAACTTAGAAATGTTGTTTTTTATGTGTTACAGCTAGAAGACCAGACTGCAGTTGGTCTCGACAATATACATACATGATATAAGTATGGTTTTTGTTTTTCACTGTTTAGCAGGGTGACAAGACAGTGGTCCTGATGAATGCCATGAACTTTTGGTCACCTGGCAGAAACATGTTGACCCAGTCAGATAGGAAATATCCTTAACCCTATCGTCACACTACTTTTTATTGCATCCATTAGGAAAGTTTGGTTTCCTTTTGAGATGTTTTTAAGACACTTTTGATAAATATTTTTTGCACTCTGCTCCTCATTCACTGTTTTCATTGGAGTGAATAAAACACCTCACGCTCCTCTCCAGGAGGAGAGTTGTAGCCCACACAGTGCACCTTGCGTGCAAGAGGGAACCCAATGATGAAGCATGTCACCCAAGTGGTGAGTGAGGGTTCTCGTCATCAAAAAGCACATGCTCATTTGAAAATCTCTTGAGCTTAGGGTTATACACATTGTGATTCAGATTTTTAGTGATTTTTAGGTCTCGCCTTGCTATCGCGTAAGCGATCGCAAAGCGAGACTATAGGAGCTTTTAAAAGTGCTCCCAAAAAGCGGATTGCATTGCTAGCACGCGCACAATCACGCGCTTTGTGCCGCCATGCACTCCGCTTTTTGAGAGCACTTCAAAGGGTCCGCGCCCCCAAGCGCGCGCGCCACGCTCCGCCGGGCTTGTCTTTTTTTTTTTTTTATTACTTTAAGCGCGAGGCGCGCGTGCGGCCAATGCTTGTTTTTTTTAACACCCAAATTCAGCAGGTGCTAATTTACTTTAATTATTCAGACCTGTGGATAATCAGCCCGCCAGGTAGCCCAGGTCTGCCTCACTTAAGCGCTTCGCCCAGAGGAAAAGATCTGGTTATTGCAAACATGAGTTCCAGGAAGGGAAAGCAGTCGAAAGAGACGGGGTGAGTTTTGTTACTTCTTATTTTAGTTTATCTATTCGATTTACGCAATGCCATCGGCATCTACAATGATACAAGGTAGCACAAACGTACTGCTCCAATGATAACGTGCAGCGCTGAGATGCTGAGGGGGGAATTTGAAATGTTTATAATCTGGTACAATTCTTTAACGCCGAATTTAGTTTATTATGCATCGTTGTATCGCTGCACCCCCAGTAAGAACAGCCCTCTCCAGCCTAAAACCCCAAGTTAGGGCGCCCTATCTTCTCTCGTGGAATCTGAGCTGTCAAAAGCGAAAGGTCATTATTTTGAATGTAATCCGTTTGACGTCTCAGCAGTATGTTTGCATTTCTTCTTCCCTTCCCGAGCAGAGAGTAATGTTAACTGTATTCCTTGCACCTCGCAGGTAAACGGAAATAAAACTAGCACGCGACCAAAAGTTTTAAAAAGCACTGTGACGTAGCTAAGCATGAAATGGGCTCGTGCGCAAGCAAGGCCAATGCAATGCCTTCCTTACGCCTGGACGGCTAGGAGAATGAAACAATAATCGAGGGTCAGACCCTGAAGGCCTCAATACCACTGCACCTCCAGCCTCATTGGTAGCCACGCCCCTAAAAATGCATGCAAACCACATGGTAAATGCAGCCTTCGTCACGCTAAATGCAAAACGATTTCATTCAGTCAGTGCGGTATTTAATCCTAGTTATGCCTCAACAGACTAATGCTTTTTGTTCCGGAAATGAGTTGTACCTATTGTGTGTGCGCCTTAGATCTCCCACAAACATTTTCGGATCTCCCACGTTTCTCAGTGCCGGCGTCCATGAGTTGCTCATCTGCTTCAGTTTTATTTCTATTTGCTTTCTGGGGTTCGTAGTCCACTGGTTCCCTTTTTGAAATTAGAAATGCAATTCCCAGAATACACAGTAAAACCCTGGACAGAATGTGCTACTCGCACATGGACAACAAACCTGAGAACGCTGCGTATGTGTTTTTTTTTTCTTTTTACAATTTACACTTTTTTTTAATACTTTTTTTTTCTTTTTTTTTTTTTAAACGATGTATTATTCGCGTGCATATCACACACTACATAAAATCTATCTAAGCCCAAGTAGAAGACTTCTGTGTATTTATATTCTAAAGCATCATAATGAGCAACAAAAGTTGGCCTAGCGGCTAGGGCGCTCGACCTCGGAAACAGGGTTCTAGTCTCGGTAATGACGCTGAACATCCAAATCACTTAATCTCCCCATGCCTCACAAAAACAAGCATTTGCAATGCAATAGGTCTCGCAGTTACACGAGTTAAAGCTATTGGCATTGTAAATGACAATGCCAATAGGCATTGTTATTTGCAATGTCAAGAGCTCAAACTCGCGTAAATGCGAGACCTAATGCATTGCAAATGCTTGTTCCATTAGGTACCTGTTGCGAACAACATTTATTGGAGTGGTACACTTGATGGTAATAATTCCTCCATTAGAGACCTTGTTGTGAGATAATTTATTCAAGCATTCCATCCATCACTTTGTTGGATACTTTGATGATTTAAGAGTGCAGGCATGCCTGAACAACTTACAAATCTCAATTAGAGGAATGTTGTCAATGAGGGAGTTACAATATAGGCTTATAGCCTGCTGCCAAGGTTTACAGCAGTTGGTAAAGACCTTAAACCAGAGCGGAGATGGCCTTTAACAAGGAGTGTAGCCTGAGGCAGAAGGGCTATAAGGCCATTTTAACATTCCACCGACTGCGGATAGAATGTTCTAAACTAAAAAGAGAGAAACTGAAGACAAACATAGGATTGTTAGAGCATTAGTTTACACCAGCTATTATTAGTCCTGAGCTACCTCAATGTCTTCAAAGGAGCTTCCAACATTCCAATGTTGTCATATACCCTTAGAGCCCGACCTAGTAAGCTCTACTGGCCATTAAAGGCCCGCTCCAGTGTTAAAGAAAGCAGTGCTTTCATGGCTGGTAGAGCCCGATGTGAGGGCTCTTGGGCTATTAGAGCATTCCGCCCCTAGAGGGCAGAATGTTCTAATTACTGAAAACCAAAGCCTCTCAGAGGCGGGCTCTGAGAGGCCTTTGTTCACAGCAGCAGCTGTGAACAAAAACAACATTGGAATGTTGCTCTGCGGGCTTCTACCGGCACGTTTAAGCCCATAGCACTCCATTGTATTCAATGGGGTGCTCCACATTCCAATGTTCTAATATAGCTTATGGCCCACTGTCGAGTACTATAGAAGTTGTTTAAAAACCCTGAGCCCAGGTTATATGTCTGAGAAGCGAAGGCCTATAATGAGGGAGAGGGTTTTTAACAACATGTATAGCCCAAGGAAGAAGGGCTATAGGGCTAATTGAACATTCTTTCTTCTAAGGGTAGAATGTTCCAAATTAAAAAGGGAGCAACATGAAGACAAGCAATGGAATGTTGGAGCTTTGGGCTTATACTAGCCATTATATGTACAAAGCTACTCCATTGTCTTTAATGGAGCTCTCAACATTCCAATCTTCTAATGAAAATTATTTTCACATTTTATATATTTGGCCACCTCTCTTGGTTGAGCGACAATTGTTTTTAAGATCAATGGTCTTAGATCCAGGTGTGTGCACAGTGAAAAGAAGAGTTGAAAGAATATTTAGTAGTACAGACGATCCTCAAGTGATTTCTAACATTTTAGGTTTATTTGAGATCATTCCATGGTAGTGGCTACTTTTTCTATAATGTAAAACATAAAAATCATTGATTGAACTTTTCTAAAATGTACTTATCATAGTTTTTCTACATACTTTCACATTCTGATCTAGATCAGTCTTGTGCGAACATGCATTTTAGCTCATCTTGACTAAGGTTCATTGCTTTTTTCCAGATGCCTAAGATGTATAAGATTTTGTGAGGGCTTTAAAAGAGTACAGTTGTGTCTCAACATGTGTTTTTAATTTTTGTACAAATGAGGTTTGTCACTGTCCATTATTGGTATCTCATGTTTGTAATGGTTTTAATTAACATTCAATAAATACATTCAGTACTCATTTTCTCAGTTGTAGTTGACCCATGGTTTCCATATTTCCAAAGATCGGTCAATGGTATAGCAAACGAAGTAGTGTTTTTCTGAGAAGCATGTTTGTGTAAGTGATATGGTTGAGTGGCACAGTGGTCCCAGGCTATTAGTTGGTAGCATGTTCATGGGACTCAACAGATGTCACCCAGGTTCCACCTGGAGCTTCTGTCTTATATGTTGAATTTAATAAGAAGTAAAAGAAATAAAAAAGTACCAGAAACTACGAGCCTGGATCCAGACATCTTCCATTAGATATATCCTTACATTATCACACAAGACAATTCACGTTCCCTGTAAAAATGACTTACACCGTAAGTGTGAGTTAGGACAGTGATGGGAGTTAGGAGAAACTACCGTAAGTCTGCTAAAACTGAGGCCCAGACACCAGTAGAAAACCAGAACCCCAGAGTTTGGCAGCAGGTTCAGACTCTACCTTCAATATAACTGAGGACTCAGACACTGTCACCAGATCAGAATCCATCAATAAAGCGGAGGACCATAACAAGGCAGAATTCCCTAGTCAATAAGATTGAGAACTAGTGATCCATCACATACCACTAGCCAAGATGAGTGCTCCTGTTGGCTGTGATGCAAGGTCTGTTGTGTTATCCTATTCAACACTCCTCTGAGAGCCAGTGGCTTTACACACACAAGTCAGGTGATACATTATAGAAGTGTCTTCCTTGAAGCATGAGAAAAGAGAACACAGGGTGCAGTGCAACTAGTTGGCCCTGAATGCCCCTCTTGTATGGCTTGCCTTACAGCCATCGCTATAGGGCACACAATGGTCCCTCCTTTTTGGGGGCTTGCAGTCCGAGTGTAGACATTTTAGAGTTCTACTCCATTGGTCTGTTACTCCACTCTTGAGCAGGAAGGACAATGTTTGGCAATTTCTTCCTACTTCCTTCCCAGTGAAAAAATCTACTATCCATGCAGGCAGGAAGTACATTTCTCATAAAACAGTGCACACATTCCACCTTCCATGAATATGGTCTGGCGGGAGGGTTAGGAGTATTTAGGAAGATTATGGGTTACGTGAAAAAATTGACTTGCATAAGGTTGCACATAGGTAAAAGTGCCAGATCCCTGGGAAAGGGATGCTAGCTGTAAATGAATAATTGAACAAGTTTAAGACCAGCTGCGGCCCGTGCAGGTAAGAGGAGTGTGTGTTGGTGGGGCCGGGTGGTGGGGATTTCAACAGACTATGATGAGGGAAAATTAATTATTTATTTCATTTTCTCTCTTGGTCGTCTGTCGAATCCCCCCAACCCAGCCCCACCGCTCTTACCTGCACGGGTTGCGACTGTTTAAGACAATCTTACATTGCACTGCCTACAAAAGTTTTCATTGACTTTCACAGCATTGCAAGCAAAATGTGTCATTACTAGCCAACAGAGCTTGTGAAATGAAACTCCAAAGAGTAGTAGGCTAAGTGAGAGAATTCCAAACCTGTAACCCATAGTTTGTACACAGATTTCTGCAACTAGCCCTTAACTTAGCAGCTTATGTCTAGGTGTGCAAAGGAGGACAATGACAACTATAGATGACGCCTACTATCTAGTGACAGCATTGAGTCCTAGCCTGAGAAAAATCTACCACTGCAACAGCACCATCATGTGCACTGATATATTTTAGTTGTATGACTATCAGGAAAAATAGTTTATCATACTTGGAACTGTTGAAAATGAAGTGAAACAGTTTCAAATTATCTTATTGTTCCTCTCCTTAATGTACATGGATGACGAAGAAAGTGTCACTAGTTAATTTTCTATTCATTTTCTTTTAGCACAGGTCATCCAGTGAAAGTGCAGCATGCGTCCAGGGATGGCTGGTATTAAACAGAAGTGCACCCTCCTACTTGCTATCTTATTTATTATTTGCATCTTTTCTGTGTCCTCTTACTACAAATATTCACATCGCTGGAAGACCGAACACAGACGTCTTCCAGTGCCCAGCTACCACAAGCAAACAAGAAATGTAGAGAATGAGAAGAAAGTTATGGCAGATGGGATGTGGACTGTGAATTCAATTGGCCGACTAGGCAATCAGATGGGCGAATATGCTACGCTGCATGCTTTGGCCAAGCTCAATGGCCGTCCGGCTTACATACTTCCAGCGATGCACAACTGGCTAGCACCTATCTTCAAGATAACTCTGCCACAACTGAACACATGTGTAGTTAAGAAGATAAAGTGGAGGTATTATGGGCTGCATGACTGGATGTCTGAAGAGTACAAGAACATCAGTGGAAAGTACGTCTACTTGACAGGCTATCCCTGCTCGTGGACCTTCTACCACCACATCCGACATGAGATCCTTAGAGAGTTCACATTCCATGATTTTATCAAACAAGAAGCAAATGAGTACTTGAAAAAAATAAAGGGCTCTCGGAAGAATGTAACTTACATTGGGGTTCATGTTCGACGAGGGGACTATCTACAGACCATGCCAAATTCCTGGAAAGGGGTGGTAGCCGATAAAGGCTATTTGGACAAAGCTATGGCTTATTTCCGGAATAAGTATGAAGAGCCTGTGTTTGTAGTGACAAGCAATGGGATGCAGTGGTGCAAAGAGAATATTAATAACTCCAGGGGAGATGTCTACTTCTCTGGTGATAGCAATGAGACGTCTCCGGGGAAAGACTTTTCTCTCCTTGCCCACTGCAATCACACCATTATGACTGTCGGCACCTTTGGGTTTTGGGCAGGTTACCTTGCCGGTGGAGAGATGATCTACCTCAACAATTTCACCTTACCGGATTCCGAGTTCCTCAAAGTCTTTCATTATGATGCCGCATTTCTGCCTGAATGGATTGGTATTCCTGCAGACCTTTCACCTCTTCTGTCAGGGAAACATTGAGGATACAACCTGTACTGTACATACTTCACAAGTGACCCTTTGATGAAGATTTTTTTAGGTCTCTATTTCCCAGCTGCACTAAAGCTACGCAATTTATCTGATGCTAATTTGTGTACTAATCTGGGACTGTCAATGTGGCATTAAAATATTTTAATTTAAAACATTTCTATAGAAGATTAGGAGCTAACTTTATTGTATCTGGATGTGCACTCAGCTTAACATGCCACACTGGTGTACAATAAATGTTCAACTGTATTGTAGAACCCTTGTGGCATAGGAAATCTGCCAAATGTTGAAATGGGTATACGGTGTTTATAGTTATCAGTAGTATTGGCGGCTCAACATAAAATGCTTTTTTCAGATGATAATATCCATCAAGGAAAGGTTGCGCAAATGTATTTAACCTACACATGTTAATCCGACACAAAAAGATAAGAATGGCATAGCTAATGTAACGAGGATGTAATGATAAAAAGATCTACTTCTATTACACAGAACTTGCACATTTCTCCCCAGATCTGATGAAAAACAATAATTGAGAGAAAACATTATTGTTTGTTGCCGTTTGGAAGTAATCCATAAAAATCTCTAATAGACCCTTGAAAAGTAACTACACATCAGGAAGTCAGGTGGACAGGCGAGATGAGTACATAAAAGGTGAGTGAAACTTTCACTGTGCAAATCTGAACACGTACACTTTATGTGGTCAGTGTTACTTGCATTTCAGAAGGAATCTATAAATTCATAAAGTAATTACAGTCTAGCCTTTCAGTGCATTGGGTGTTAAGTTACTCTGCATAGAAATCCTGTGTTGCCAATCTTTTGAAAATCAAGACCTCAATAGCAGTGGATAGACTTGCCAGAAATCAAAAAATAAAACTTCACATTTCGCTGACCATGGAGTTTCTTCCTGCTCATAAACGTTGATTCAATCCCATGAAAAATGGTCAAGAAAAAAACGATTTATCTATAATGGAGCATGAAAGAGGCAATCTTATGTTACCAAGTACGGAAGGAATTTTACACACGTTTAGCGAAAGTCTCAATGATATCTTAGGTCTAATTATTTTGAAAAATATCAAGCTGAAAATGTACAACTAAACCCTAAAACATTGTAGGTGTTTCGCATGCATTTCATGATAGGGTCTAACAGTGGCGTAACGAAATTTGAATGGGCCTTCTTGCAAGGTACGTTGAGGGGTCCCTTCGGGACTCAATCAGGAGCTTTCCGGCCAGGGTACTGTGCCGAGGGAACCCCCCTGGGCTTGGGGTCCCCTCGCACCACGGGGGCTGCAGGGGCCACTGGAGTCTCATACTGTTTTTTTAGTATAATGCTCCAGTAGCATCATTTTTACTTTTCTAAATTTCGGCATTTTCTACATTCCCAAATCATTATTTAAAATGCAGCTCATATTAGAATTCCAGGTTTATAGATGTAGATGCATGTATTTGTACATCTAATGTTTCAGGGTCTGACAGCCTTATTCTATGATGAATATTATCATAGGAACCTACATATAGTGTTTAGTCCCAGCAAAAAGCAATGTATTTAGCTTGAATGACTCATATTGAGAAAAAAAAGTCACTGAAAGGGCCCGTTATACTAAACTCAGCCAATTGTGTCATCAAAGAAAGCTCTGGGTGTCTTCATCAGGGCCTGACTGGGAACACAAACCAGCCCTGGCAATTATTCCAGTCTGGCACTTGTGAGGGCAATTGGGTGGGATGGATGAGTTTGCAAGAAGCAGCACTGTTTCCGCTTTAGCACTGCTGCCAGTTTCGTTACAGGAACCGATATTGCAAAAACCGGCCCCCAGTAACAAAAACCGGCCCACACTGCTTGAAAACTGTCCCCCACCATTCCGGCCCTCCGGAAAAACGCAGAGTGCCTGCTACGGCCAGTTCGACCCTGGTCTTCATGCATTAAAATATATCTGAATTGTGTTTGCCAATGGTGCACAGTTTGGCCTATGTTGATTTATCCTAGCCCAGACTGTTACACCTAGATGTCTATTTGGACTGTCCCTCCATTTACCGCAAAAGTCGCATGGGTATTAACCACAGAGACCTGCACAAGAATCAAATCTGTTTTTCCCTCATTGTTGGACTTGGCCTTTTTGGCAGGTTCACCCCTAAACTTTTTGCCTTAAGTTCTGACATGGTGTTGGTGGTTTTAGGCCTCTGGGCTCTTTAGCACTGTGGTCCAGTGTAAAGTGTGTGCACTCTCTATGTACATTTGGTGAAGTTGGCCTGCCCTCCCATTGGAATGCATTGGGGATAAATGTGTCCGTGGTAATTCCTGTTATGAGAGGAGCGCAGGGTCATGTTTAGTATGTATGAACTCGTGAGAAGAAATGCTGCGCAATGGTGTGCGCAGATTTATGATGACTGGTGGGGAAATGCCACTTTTAGACGTTGGCATTTCTGTGTGCTACGTGTCTGCCTGCCTGATGTGAATTGCATGTCTGGCTTGTGAGTGACAGGGGCTGGGAGGTGTGTGTGGCTCCAGGAGGGGCAGGGTGAGTCAGCGCTGGGCTGAATAGGACATCTGGGCTGGGAGTAGTGGGAGGGGTAATCCCCTGACTCTGAATAGGATGTACAATGCTGACTCCACCCCCTGTGGTGTGTCTGATCACCTAGCCCCCACCTGACAAAGGGGAAGAGGAGCTTGCAAAACAAAGTGCTCCAAATCCCCCCTGAACCGGTTGCATCTGGTTCCCCCATGCCCTGCACTTTAGACAAAGGATTTGGTGATATTGATATAGGGGCTGTGACCCCATGATGTTGTTCAGTCTGTACCTGCTCCTACACCTGCGGGGGCGTGCTGCTGCTGGGGCCCAGGAGGACCTGCCAGGAGGGCTGCCTCCCTGGGCCCAGCATGGCCCCCTTGATTCCTAAGGACCTGAAGGACTGTCTGTTGCCCTAGCGCCTCGTGAGCGCTATATTCCTACTTAGGAGGAGCATGTGGGCTTTTGCAGCGCAGCGCTGCATGAGGAGGGAGAGGGAATCCCCGGCGTAGGGATTCCCCCGTGTTGCGGAGGAGCGGGTGCCCACCCCGTGTTTTGGAATCTTATATGCGGGTGCCCACCCCGCTTATGCATGCATTATTATTGCGGGTGCCCACCCCACTCTATAACTTAAATTGCGAGGGAGCCCACCCCTCATTGCCGCCAAGAGAAGGAGAATCACCGCCGCGGCCCCGATCGCCGAACCGGAAGTCAGGCAATCTTGCCTGGGACGTGGGCGGGGCCTCCTGCGGGCCGCCGGAAGTCTGGACTGGGCTTCCGTAAGCGAGGGAGAGCCCCAGCGACTGGAGAAGAGGCGGCCGAGTGAACGTCTGCAGCCAGGCGGGGCTCATGTGAGCTGAGAGAGCCCCGTGCAGCAGACGAGAAGTGTGGCAGCTGATCGGCGGGGGCTCCCGTGAGAGGAGGGAAGTCCCACGCTGCCAGAGAAGAGCGAGACCACAATTGAGGAGAGAGAGCCCCCGAGCAGGGGGGGCTCTCCTGGTGCACGCCGCAGGGATCCCTGGAAGAAAAGGAGTCCGGTGAGTAGAGCTGGTGGGGAGGGGGTGTATATCGAGGCACGCTATCAGTGCCTGCCCCATGGTTGTTTCCCCAAGGCACCTGGTTGGTGCCTGAGCAGCCTCACAGAGGGCAGGCCGCTCCAACACTGGGCATGATTTTTGCGAAGGGCCCCAGTGGGGGTCCAGAGGCACAGTGCTGCCCGCGTGTTTATGCTGATCCCAGCTGCCCTGCGGGAGTTTTGCGCAGTTTTATCTTAGTCCCTGAGTGGGACAGGAGGCACAGTGTTGCCAGGGCCTTCACTTGATTCACAGCTGTGCAGCACTTAGTGCCAGCTGCTACGTTTAGGCCACAGTTCTTTGGGGGCAGGCTTGAGAGATAGGAGTGAGATGCAGCTCCTTTGCCCCAGCGCAACTATGGATTCTGCTGCACTGGCAGCGTGTTCTGGCACTTTGGACATAGGGCATTTGAGCCCTAGAGAAGGCCAGTTGTCCAGGGGGGTCGGTGATTTATGTGATGTGAGGAAATGTGGTTCTCTACTGTGATTCATACCTCTAAATGCGTTTGGGGATGAGATTATGGGCCTCATGTAGGTAGCATACCAGTTACCACTTCTAAAATACCGAACGATACCGAATCGGTATTTTAGAAGTGGTAACTCGTATGTAGGTAATGAGTCGGTATTTTTTACCGATTCGTTACAATTCGGTAATTACCGAATCGGTATTTACCGATTCGGTAATGAGGCATACCTTCCCATTGATGGGAAGGTATGCCTCATTACCGAATCGGTAAATACCGATTCGGTAATGTGTTGAACACATGCAAGATTGGCAGGGTGTCACATTGACACCCTGTTGCACCCCTGATTCGGCCATGTGTACACATGTGGCACACATACATGCCCTAAGGGCATGTATGTATGCCACATTGCACACTGCTACGCGCGTAAAAATGCATAAACACATACATTGATTATTTACCACCAACTATAAGTTGGTGGTAAATACCGACTCTTAAACACACCCACACACTCCCCCTACATCTCGATTTTGGTTTCGGAATTTACCGAATCGGTAAAATTACCGATTCGGAAAAGTTACCGATTCGGTAACAGTACCGATTCGGTATTATTACCGAATCGGTAATTTTACCGATTCGGTAAATTCCGAAACCAATAATTGTCCCCCTACATACCAATAGCCAAAATACCGGTCGGTAACGGTATAATTACCGAAAATCGGCCGTTACCGACCGGTATTTGGCTACCTACATGAGGCCCTATGTGCGTAATGTGTTTATGCTTGTGAGGTTATTTCCTACTGTGAGTTTTACCCCTAATGTGAGTTATGCTTAGGAGGTTAGGGTCTAATGCGTTTAGACTTATGAGATGATTGCATAATGTGTTTATGCTGGTGAGGTTGGCGCAGAATGTATTTCACGCCTAAATGTGATACTGTGCATAATATGGTTTATGTTACAGGATGATGCTGAGTACAGTGGTTACCAGTGATTACTGGTTGTACGTTTATGTGATGTCCTACTTTTACTAAGTTCACTTTTTGATGGGTCTGACAGTGGTCCAGTTGGCCCTGTCAGGTGTATATAATCCCTTGTAGATATTACCTAGTGCCAGGTGGCACAATGTATATTATTTGATTACTATTCTAATGTGTTATGAGAATACAAAGGCTATTTTTGATCTAACCTTGTGCGGAGTTCCTTTTGTGGTGTGCCTGGTATGTTGTTGCTGTGTGCGTGCGCAAGCGCTTTACACATTGCCTCTGGGATAGGCCTGACTGCTCGTGCCAAGCTACCAAGGGGGTAGCAGGGGTTATCTTTGGCGTATAACTCCCTTGCCCTGACTAGAGTGGTGGTCTCTGCCTTGCTTTGGCGCAAGCCTTAGCCAACCAGAGATCCCATTTCTAACACTCATTTACTCGCTAGACCAACATCTCTGAATTTTCTGAGACATCTAATAATATGTTCTCTAATCTATTCCTTTGTAGTTTTCAAATAGAAGCACAATATTTTATGTAGAAAGCCGATACGTTTGAAAAGGCTGGATACAAAAATCTTCTTTTACCACTTATCCATGATTCCAAAGCTGCACAAAATGTGGGCTAAGATATGCTTCTTGGGTCCTATGCGTCTTCGCATCAGTCCCAACTTGCCTTTCATTTATCGCCAGGCTATTTTGGACCCCTCATAGAGATGGTAAAGTAACCTGACAAAGCAAGAGGGAAATGTATGCTTTCCAGGTAAGACCATAAACATTCCAAGTTCACTAGATTAACGACTTCTCTGTATCTAGTAAAAAAAACAGCTTGAGGAATTTAGATTGTGTTTACAACTTTATGGTGTGAAATGAGTAATTGATGTCAACTAGCGACGAGGTATACCTCCTAACTTTACTAGATGTATCAGTATAGCAGTTACAGTCCAAAACCACTTGTTAACATCTTCCAAAATATTGTATAATCATCATTCAACAGACAAACAGAACTGACCTCTTTTATTGGGTTTCAGGAAAATATTGAAAACCAAGCTAGATTCCTAATATGAAATGATTATGCACCAAGGCCTGAATGTAATATGCTGCTTAGAGTTAGTGGTCAGGTTAGGCACTAGTATTGATCACAAGGTTTCATACACGTTTCATCCTAATCCATTCTTTCCAGGAGTCTTCCTTTTCAATAGGGAAACTATTGAATGGTGGCATTGTGTGAAGATCACCAGAGTCCAGAGTATTAAGACGGGCTCTTACATATATTTATGTTTTTCAGTATCAGTCAATCAAAAGATGTTTATTTAGACCACTTGGTCTTTAAACAATATCATCTACATACCATTCTTATAGCAATGACTACAAATAATTAAAAACACTTTTTTGTTCAAATAGTTTTTATTGAATTTTCCAAAATAAGAACAAAAGTGAAAAGGACAAAAAACAAAAATAATAAACAAGAGACGCAAATTACAAAGAAAAGTAGAAAATGTTCCCCATTACAGACAAGCTTATGTTTTAAAACATAAGAATACAGTGTGGAGGTCATATTTTGATTGACATTCAAAATACTTATAAGAACATCAGGTAGAGCAAATATCATGACATCATGGAGAGTAGTATATTGTACGTAGGAACATATCACGTGTATATTCTATGTATCAGCATAGTTTGCAAGATTAACATAGTCCACTCATATCACATCATTAATACATCTTGAGTCTTAGTTTGAACCCCCTATGGAGGAAATGTGAGGCTTGTACGGTTTGATACACACTGTACATGATGGAACAAAGGAAGGGAAGCGTGATCATAGTATATGCCTAAAGGGAGAACTGTCAGCATTATGTAGGAAGTTTAGTTTAGCTACCGACAAGAAGACCGTTAATATATATATGTGCGTCCCCTGTGGTTTTATTCTTTGTATTGCATATCCTTAAGTGGTTAGAGAGAGGTACCCGTTGAGTTCATGGTGGATCACACTTAAAGAAGAAAGCATGAAGAGAGTTCCATAGTTTCCTATGGTGAGGAGTGTAAGGAAATATTTTCCGCACCTCTAAGGAAAGAAAGCCATTCTTGCCACATCTTGAAGGAGACTGCTTTAGTCTCTTTCAAAACAATTAAAAGTGCTAACGAATTAACAGACCAGTTAATGCAGATAATCAAAAACATCTTTAAATTAATACAGTGTATAAAAAGTTGGTTGAAATCGGTAACCCCCTCAAGTATACCCTAATACATTTTCTAAATTAAAATCTATATGTCCATGTAAACCTTTTTAGCAGCAATCATAAACCTCCCTATGCCACATCTAAAAATCGCATTTCAATTGTGTTCCATTGCTTGTGGATGATTTCTAATCCCATATTTTAAAAAGATTGGTCGTAAAATCTTTTACCCAGCGGTCAGTACTTTAAAACAATCCAATAAAATGTGCAATATATTGCATTTTGTGCTTAGACAACATGTACGATTCCCCTCATGATCAATCATGACTGTTTTTATCTTTTCATTGGCATAAGGTATTAATTATGATTTTCAGTCTTAACACTTCTCTTCTCAAGTAGCTATTAGGTAGTATGTCTACAGATTGGAATCTTACTTCCTTTTTTTCCAAGAGCCAATCAATCAATCAAATACACTTTATTCAGTTTTTCCATAAAACCATAACAGTAATCTAAAACAGTACAGTATACAAAATGTAACATAGTTGACAGCTCGCACTTAAAAATCACTTGTACAATACATAAGAATAGAGGCACAGTATATAAAAAAAATGGGTGTGTACTAGGGGCATATGTATCAAAAACCGTATTTGCGATTCTCAAATAGCGATTTTTTGAGAATCGCTATTTGAGAATTGCAAAACGGGATGTATTTAAAAATTCGCACATATTTTGTGAATTCTTAATATTCCTTAATTGCGATTAGCAAATTACGAAATCGCAATTAAGGAATACCTTCCCATTCATTCCTATGGGCCAGGAGAACCATAGGAATGAATGGGAAGTCATTCTGCAATTGCGATTCGCAATTTGCTAATCGCAAATTGAGAATAATTTCAAAGGTGCAAGGGTGTCATGATGACACCCTGATGCACCCCTGAAATGAGCATGTGTGCGCATATGGCGCACAAACATGCCATAAGGGCATGTATGTGCGCCACATGGCACTTTGAAAAATGCCAAAAAGTGCATTTTTCAAAGAAATCGCAAATTACCACCAACTTAAAGTTGGTGGTAATTTGCGATTTCTTAAGGTGAAATCGCACAACTTGGGTGCTTGTTACATAGCATTTAAGGAATTGCAATTTGCGATTCCTTAAATGCTTACGCAAAATTAAGGAATCGCAAAATTAGCGATTTCTTAATAATGCGATGCGAAAATGGCTGATGTATTCGCAAACTCTGGAAGGGGGCGTGGCCAACTGGCGAACATGGCGGCCGCAAGTCTTTGAGGCTCCGGCCGTTACCCCCGCTTTATCCTGACAGTCATCCTGGGAAGCGGGCAGTCCTGACCTAAATAGTGCTGGTCGGGTGCAGGGCAGCGGCGGGGACACCCCCTGAAATCCGGGAGCCGCGAGGTGACCGCTCCTGGCCGCAATCAGCGAGGCAGCCTACGAGGCGAAGCTGCCCGCTAGCGGCGATCGCCGGCTTGAGGGTGTGTCTGGCGAGCGGAGGACGGAGAGCGCGGTGCTCGGGAAGGCCTGGAGTGCAAGCGGTGGAGGCCTCCCGTCGGAGGCTGCGATGTGCCTGGTACGCTGAGGTGCAGAGGAGTGGAGGCGGTGGCCTGGGCTGCGCCGCGCGACCCGCGAAGACATCGAGGACGACGGCGGGCGGAGTTGTGCCCCGGGGGAGCCAGCCTGGGCGGCCCGTGAGCGGTGCGGCCTGCGGAGGACACGGAACGGGGCGCCGACGAACAGTGAGTGGCTGGGAGCTGCGGGGCCCGCGAGGCGGTCTGCGCCCTTGCTGTGGGGTGAGCGGCGGCCTGTACTTGCGCCTGGACTGGAGCGCCCTGAGTGAGGAGGAGCGGAATCACAGGCTCAAGGCTGCGGGGGCAGAGCGAGACGGAGATCGGACGGCCTGGCGGACCCAGTGACTGGAGGACGCCTACTGCCGGGGACCAGTGGATGGATGCGGGCGGCGGCGGGCGCCACGTTGCAAGGGCCGCCATCTTAAGTGGACCGGCAGCGCACCTCTGGGCGTAGGTTCTCACTGAGGAGGACAGTAGTGCGACCCGGAGTGGTGGGGGCGCCCCTGAGAGGCTGTGCGAGGCGTGCTGGAGGCGGGAGGGGCCCCCGGCCGCCCCTGGTGGCTGAAACGTCGGACCGGAGCCAATCTGAGCACACAGCGGACTGCCGGCGGGCACCGATCGGGTGTACCCGGCGACGTCGGACGGAGCGCCTGCCTCCGCGCGGCTGCGGCGGGGAGCTGAGGGCCGTCTGGAGCGGCTGGAGGGTGTAGGTCGGAGGCCTGGCTGGCCGTGGATGGCACCGGCGAGGGGAGCCACGGAGTGTCCTGGGGGCTGGCGCACGCCGGTAAGGAGGACAGTGGAGCACTGACCAGGGGAGAGGGGCACGACACACTGGCCCAGGAGCCCTGAGGACTTCGGAATCTACTGATCGTCCGCACAGGCGGCCGCACGGAGGGGTGCGCAGTACAGGAGCGGAGCAGCGGCCACCGAGCTGCGCCTGTGACACTGAGATCCGGCCTGCGGATGCCGACGGCCCAACAATACGCGATGGGCCGGCTCCGGGACAAATCACAGCAGGGACAGTCTCGTACAGGGAGCGTAGACACGCAATCCCGCTCAGGAGGAGATGCGGAGCCACAATCTGCAGCACTGTCGGCCAAGATGGACGTTATGCTCGCGGCAGTGGAGAAACTCGGCGCCAGTCTGGAGCAGACGAGGGAGTCCTTAGAAGTCAGGATAGACAAGGTCACCTCCGACTTCACGCTGCTCCATGCAGATCACCGCAAGCTGGCGGAGAGGGTCACAGTCCAGGGCCAGACGCTTCGGGAGCTCCAGCCAATCACTCACAGCCATGGGGCTGCGCTGCAGGATGTGTTGGACAGGGTTAATGCATTGGAAGACCGGGTTGACGAAGCAGAAGGGCGCTCCCGGCGCAATAATGTACGTGTCGTGGGCCTTCCTGAGGGCGTCGAAGGCAGGAACCCGGAGCAGTATATCGAGCGCTGGCTGACGGACCTCTTGCCGCAGGGGGCGCTATCCCAGCACTTTGTGGTAGAGCGCGCACACAGGGTGCCAGCGCAGCAACCCAAACCGGGGGCCCGGCCCCGCCCGTTCCTCTTCAGGCTCCTGAACTATCGCGACCGCGATGCGATCCTGAGGGAGACGCGCAAGTCTGGTGACCCGACGGTTGGCAGTAGCCGTGTCATGCTCTTCCCTGACTACACGGCGGCGGTGCAACGGCGCAGGAGCAACTACCTGGCGGTAAAGAGGCAGCTTCGGGAGCTGGCGCTGCCCTACTCTCTGCTGTTCCCGGCCCGCCTGCGAGTGGTGGCACAGGAGGGGACCCGCTTCTTCGACTCCCCGGAGGATGTCTGGAACTGGCTGGAGGAGACGGGGCAGTGGAAGGGGGAGAGACCCGCGGGCGCGGCGCCTGATGGCCGCCCGGAGAGAGGACCCCGGAGGCGCAGGAGGCGAGGGGCCCGACAGCACTTGAGGATGGGGCTAACAGCGCCTAGCCCGGAGAGGATCAGAGTGGAGCGGCAGGAGGCCCTTGACGCGGTGGCGACTCTGGGGACGTCGCCTGGTGGAGAATGCATGGAGATTGGTGCGAGCAGCGCCCCGGGGACTAGCGGTGCCTCGTCCCCATCCACGATGATATCGGAGGACCTGGCCTTACCGGTGGTGACCCCGCAGACCGCCGATTTGATTACGTGACGAGACACTGCTGCACCGCACTGAGGTGGGCGCCATGCGGGGGTGGGTATGCCCACGCGATTGGCCTGCAGCTGGGCACCTGGAGTGGGGACGGGGCCTTGAGGGCGGGGGGGTTCTCCCGTTGGGGGCGCGGGCTTAGCGCGGGGGGTGTCTAGTAGTGCAGGAAGACCCGACAGTAGCGCGCACCGCTGGGCGGTCTAGTGGGGGGTCCCTACCGCCGCGTCCTAGAGCTCAGACAGCGCGACAGTTTCACGATACGATATGCTACTGCTTTTCCCTTCCCTTAGAGGTGATAGGGGAGGGGGGACATTGCGCCAGCTGGTCGACACTCTCGCGCGTACCCCCTCAGGCACTGTACTGACACATTGCATAGTTAAGTGGTTCCTTTGACGTTTGGACGGATGCCCCGTTGGGAATACGCCCCTCTTTGTTCTCTTGTTCTATTGTTTACGGCAGTTACACTGATCACATGGCAGCGCAATTATATGTTCCCCTGGGTTGGGTGGCTGGCCCCTCGTCCCCCTCCTCAGGTGCGGCTGTCCTACCTCCAGCCCGGCTGGTTTTCCTATCTTCACGATGGCGCACACTAATGTGATGACTTGGAACATACGGGGCATGCACACACCGTCCAAGCGCTACTCTGTCTTCTCCTACTTACAGCGTCACTCCGTCGGGATCGCTCTCCTGCAGGAGACGCATATGTCAAGACCAGAACTAGACAGGCTTGCCAAGCGGTGGAGGGGGCACACGTTTGGGACCGTTTATTCGGCGCACGCGCGCGGCACATTGATATGGGTGCGAGCAGGGGTCCCCTTCCGATGCGAGGAGGCGGTGGTGGACGGCGAGGGCAGGTACACGCTAGTGCGGGGAAAATTGAACGGGCAGGAGATCTTGCTGGGGTCGATATACGCGCCCAACGTAGATCAGCCGTCCTTCCTGGAACGCCTGACACAAGTCCTGCACCCCTACGCGGGACTCCCCTGGCTACTGGGAGGGGACTTCAACATGGTGCTAGATGTTCAACTGGACAGATCCTTCCCTCCTCTGCGAGCTGCGGTGGTGGCGTCTAACGCTAGGGCGTTGGGGGACTGGCTTGCGCATTGGGAGCTGCAGGACCTGTGGCGCACTCTCCACCCGAGTACCAAGATATACTCTTATTATTCGGCGGTACACGATCTTCACGTCCGCCTGGACAGGTTGGTGGGCTCGCAGTCGCTACTCCCGCTCATAGCCCGCTCTGAATATCTAGGCCGCACGCACTCAGACCATAATCCCCTGTGGCTCCAGATTAGCTGGGTGGTGGAGCGGCAGCCGGTGCCCACCTGGCGGCTCCAGCCGAGCGCGCTCGAGGATCTGGAGTTTAGATCTTCCCTGGGCACGGCCATTCTGGCATACTTTGAAGCGAACGAAGGAACGGCGAGCGATGCGCTGGTGGAGTGGGAAGCCCATAAGGCGACCATCCGTGGCCACTGTATGGGGGCTACCTGGAACATACGAAGGGGCCTCACGGACTCTCTGACGCGTTTGGAGAATGACCTCCTGCGGCATGAGAGGGAGGGAGAGGGAGGGGGTCGCCACTCACACACTCTGGCAGACCTTCGGGAAAGACACGCGGACCTTCTGGAGCGGCTCCGGTGCCACAACTATGCTGCGCACACGGCCAGGACGCATGCTGGAGCGGATAGGGCGGGCCGCCTTCTGGCCTGGCTCATACGACAGGAGGACCGGCGTGCCCCCATCGGATCGATCCACAGAGCGGATGGCACACTAGTCCATACACAGCGTGAAATACACCGGGCCTTCACTGACCACTACAGGCAGCTGTACACCGCGAGGGGGACTGGCCCCCCGCAGCTTCTTGGGGACTTTCTGGCCTCTATCCAGCTCCCTGCGGTCACGGCGGCACACAATGAGGATCTTACTGGACCCCCCTCTCTGGAGGAAATAGAGGAGGCGATCCGATCGATGGCATCTGGGAAGACGCCGGGGCCGGATGGCCTGCCAGCGGAATATTATAAAGCGTACCGCGAGTCCCTGGCGCCAGTGCTGAGAGAGCTCTATAACACAGCACTGGAGGTAGGGTCGCTCCCTCCCTCTATGCAGGAGGCGTTCCTGGTCTCCCTGCCTAAACCTGACAGGGACCACACGGAGCTAGGCTCCTACCGACCCTTAGCGATGCTGAACGTGGATTATAAAATCCTCGCCAAAGTGCTGGCGGAGCGGCTGGCGCCGGTGGTCCCCCACTTGGTGCACGCTGACCAGAATGGTTTTGTCCCAGCGCGGTCAACATCCCTGAACCTCCGGCGATACTTCAGGGTGGCGACTGAGGCGGTGCACAGGTGGCCCAGGGCGGGGTGCCTCATCCTGGACTTAGAAAAGGCATTTGACAGCCTAGAGTGGGGTTACTTAGCCGAGGTGCTGCTCCGATACGGGTTGGACCGGGAATTCCTGCAGATGGTCGACCTGTTATACAGGCGACCCACGGTCCGCGTCCGTCTGGGCCCTCACGTCTCGGAGGCGATACCGGTGGGCCGGGGTACACGGCAGGGGTGCCCGCTCTCCCCGCTCTTGTTCGCACTGGCGATGGAGCCCTTGGCTGTGGCTCTGCGGGAGACGCTGGGAGATGGCTTACAGTTGGGGGACGCAGTCCACCACGTGTCGCTCTATGCCGATGACCTGCTAGTCTATGTACAGGATGTGGGGAGTGTCCCGGAGGAGCTGCCGCGGCTGCTGAGGACGTTCGCCGATATTTCAGGGTTACGAGTGAACGCCGCCAAATCATGCCTGTATGCCTTTAACGCCGGTATAGACGACCCGCGATACTACCTGGATGGCACATTGGTCCAATGGAAGGCGGACACCTTCCGCTACCTGGGGATCCAAATCTAGCGCTGCCCGGCCGACCTCTTTGATGGGAACCTGGGGAGGGCGGTCACGGCGCTCAGATCGCAGATACGATTCTGGAGCGCGCTCCCATTGACGATCACGGGCAGAGTGGCGCTGGCCAAAATGGTCATGCTCCCCCGCCTCCTGTACTACTTCGCCAATCTCCCGATGTACATCTCCCCCGCATTCTTTGGCAAGCTTAGTCGACTGCTGCGGGACTTTGTCTGGGGTAGTGCCCGGCACAGGCTGGCGCTTGCGAAATTGTATTTGCCAACAGACAGAGGTGGTCTAGCCGCCCCTTGCTTCGAGCACTACTATCTGGCCGCTCAACTACAATGGGTGGCCCGCTGGCTGGCTGATAAAGGCAGAGATGAAACGGCCTCGGGGTTGGCGCCCTACACACTGGAACAATTAACGAGGTCCTTCCACCCCCTTCACAGGGTTGCGCGCCCGCTGCCACTCCTCCTGGAGGTGGCGCACAGGTGCTTTCGGAGGGCCTTGTTCCTCACGCGTGCTGTTACCCCGTATGCGCCGGCGATACCGCTCGAGGGCTCCCCTAGCGGAGGGGGGGTGCTCACGGCTCACATGCTGGCGGACTGGTGGGGGGCCGATGTGCGCACGCTGGGAGACCTCTACCGGGAGGGTGAGCTGGTACCATACGAGACCCTGGTATCGGAGGACGGGCTCCCACCCGGGGGGTTCCTGCAACACCGCTCGCTAATGGCGAGCATGACTGCCCGATGGGGAGATATGACCTCGGAACCCGCCCTGCATCTGACCATGCAATACCTACATGTCATGGGGAGAGGAGGGCACTTGATACGCTGGTTCGCAGCCTCGCTGAGGGAGCTGACGTCCGTCAGCCTGGACCGCCTCCGTGCTAAGTGGGATTTGGACCTGGGTAGGCCGCTAGAGAACAAGGAGTGGGAAAGGATACTCAAGAGCCCAGTGCGTATACCCCGAAACTTGCGATTCCGCCAAATCCAGCTGTTTATCGTGCACAGAGCTTACCTCACGCCGGAGTCAATCAATCGGTACTTTCACCGCACAGATGCGGTGTGCCCTAGGTGCGGAGAGCCGGGGGCGGGACTCCTGCACATGCTGTGGAGCTGCGCACGGTTGGGTGTCTACTGGAGATCGGTCAGTGGGCTGCTACTAGAGAGTGTGGGACGTAGCATTCCATTTGACTGGCCCGAACACATACTACACCACTTTAAGCGACCGCGCAAAGATAAGGTGGCGTCGCGGTTCATTGACCTGGGGCTGGTGGTGGCGGTGCGACTCATCACGAAAAGGTGGAAAGCACATGACCCACCGTGCGTGCAGGCTTGGATTGCCTCGTTTCGGGCATGGGCCGGGGCTGAGGGGACCGCCATCCAGAGGGAGGAAACATTGGGCCTGCGGAGGGAGCCTATGGCGGACCGCTGGAAGCAGCTGCTGGGGAAGCTCAGGCATCTGGGTGCGGAGAGCGAAGAGGAGTTGCAGGGGGCAGCGGACGGCGCTGGCGCGGGCGGGGGTGGAACCGGGGAGGCCCCCCTGCAGTGCTGACATACCCCGGCTATTTCCTGCCTCCCCTGGCGCCACGACGACCACACTTGCATAGTGCCGATCGCACCCGGGGCGCGCATACACACACACGCACGGGGGTTCCCGGGGGGGGGTGGAGGGGCGGGGGGACTAGACGACAACCGGGAGGGTATTGGGCCTGTCTGTACGGTTTATGCTGCCATTGTTGGGGGTTCTGTTTTGTATACTCTTTGGGCCTGGTGGGCATTTTGCCTGTTCTTTATAGTCTGGGGGCGGCGGGTAGCGCCCACGCATAGTCACGGAACCCAGTTGCGGCACGGTTCCTGCTGTTACTCCTGTTGCGCCCAATACGAGACTGTCAGCGAGACTGTGGTTGGCACCGCTGAGGGCGGCGCTCGCACGCAAGACTGGTTGCAAGTCCTGGCGCAGTGGTTGGGGGTTCTGTTGCGGGGCGCTCCCCTGCCTATGCTCTCAACTCTTTGATTACCTGTTGTGTCACATGCCAAAGAATGTTTTTTGTTTACTTTAAAACAATAAAAACAGATTTAAAAAAAAAAAAAATGTATTCGCAAACTCTGTTTTTTTGTGAATCGCTGCATTTGCGAGTACAAAATCGTTTGATACATATGCCCCCTAGTTCTTTAAAATGGAAGATGAGCAGAGGAACCCTAGCCCCACCGAAAAACCCCCAGCCCTACATACTGGAACACAAAAAAAACACATCAATTAGTTGCAGCAAGCTCTAAGCCTCACTGCTAATTTGAAAAAGTTAATAACGTAAAGAACGGTGTTACCAAATAACATTTGTAAAAAGATAAAAGCTGGTCGCACCTGCCTGAAATCCAGTGAATTCAGGATGGGGATGATAACATATTTCCGGGGTATCTAATAAAAATTACAAAACATTAGAAAGTGAAGCATGTTCTGGGAAGACTTACCATCACAGCCACAGGACGCTAAACTCTGACCTCTGCTACGCCCATGTGGCTGAGCTAAGAGGAGGTGGAAGAGATCAAGGCGAAACCTCGTTAATAAAAAACATTTGTGAATACTAAAAGGCCATAACATTTATGGCTCAGTATATTGTTCAGTTTTCACAGCGACAAACGTACGAAAACTAGATTTCCTCAGCTCACATTCTTCCCGTTCCAGGGTCCTCTGATTAAAAAAGATCTCCTTACCCAGCCCAGATCTTTCTTATTCACCGATTCCAGGCTGGAAAATAGATCAGCTCTACCCAACCTGCCAAAGCATTTCTTAATATAATTGAACTATGGGATATGGTGAGCCTGGTCAAGCCCCATACACTCCATTATAATTAATTTACTTAAAGTTGGACCTTGATGCAGACCACACTGTTAGGGGACGATGAGCCAACAAATCAGAGAGGTAGGGCACACCCAGCTCTTCATTAGCCAAAAAACTTGAAGTACCAAGAGCCAGTCATGAAGTGAACTGATTTTTTGTCCTCAAGGTATTGTTTGTCGCAATCTCAGAATTCTTCCCTGTCTATAGCCTGAAGCTCACTCTTTGTAGTCTCAATTTTAAGTCGTGCATGCTCAGTCTAATTCTTATCTCCTTGCAGACTTTTACCATGTTTTTCTTAAACTCCTTCGTCCATTTTAGTTGACTGTGCTGTATTAATATTTTACACCACAAGGAGATCTTTTGTTCTACCACCAAGCTTTTGTGCATCCAAAATCTTATCAACGCCATGCAGGACATTATATTCAATGATACCAGTTCCATCTCTATTCTTATAGCCTGGATCATGGACGATCTAGGTAGTGACAGTAGGTGTTTTAGGCATTTACCCTCTTCAATATCCCATCTATTTTTACAGCTTAGATATAACAGTTCACTTCCATATTTGAATTGCGGTGGAATCATAGCTACAAAGGCTTTCCGAGCCGGTCTATCTGACATCTCCCCATAATCCTTTTTGAATTTGTTCAGGCCGCTAACGGAAGTAGGAGTCCTTCCTTTCAGGGATTCCAGATGGATGTCCAATTTTAGTGACTTTTTTAACCAGACCCGTACATACTTATATTCCTTTACTGTCTACAGATTAGTGGGGTCTAGGAACCAGCTGAACTTTGTTGTTTTATTACCAAAGCACAATGTTTTAGTTGTTTCTATCCATATTCTTTACCAATATTTTGTGCTTGCAATATTCCATAAATCCGTCCAGCTTTCTTTGAAGGCCTATCTCTGTCTGGGCTACAATTACAAGGTCATCTGCATAAAGGAGACAAGCGACATGTTTGCCATCCATCATGGGGCTGACACATTTGGCCTCCCTCAAGATGGATGGCAAATCAGCTATAAATATAGAAAAGAGTAGAGGAGCCAGGTCGCACCCCTGTCTTAGTCCATTTTCAATTAATATTTTCTCTGTTAGGGTTCCCTCGGTGTCCATGATGACTTGCACCCAGTTATAGCTATGTAGCTCCTGGATTATAGCGAGGAGATACTTTGGTATGTCCCATCTTGTCAGAGTCTTCAATAAAGTTTTGCGGTTCACCAGATGAAAGGCTACCCAGAAGTCGATGAAATAGTAGTATAGTCTGCCTCTTATTTCCACCGTCATCTATGAGATGCACCATGAGGAGAAACAATGATCACTGGTAGTGTGCCCTACTTTAAAGCCCCCATGCTCTGGGTGTACAATGTGGTTTACGTCTGCCCATTCTTTTAACTGTTCCAATAGATTTTTTAAAATAACTTTTTCTCCTACATCCAACAAATTTATTAACCTATAATTCTTTGGGGCATTCATTAATATATCCCTGTTTGTGGATGTGTCTAATAATTGACCCTCTCCAGCTGTCCGGTATCTGTCCCATCTCTAGTATCTCCTGAAACATTTGGGAAAAGAATTGTGCCCACCAATCTGGCCTGGTCTTTATAATTACAGCTGGCAGATTGTTTGGTCCTGCTGTCCTAGTTAAAATTATGTTTGCTATGATACATTTAATTTTGCGTGTCTTAAATAGGGAACTGATATCTTAATTTTTATCTATCCAAGAGTTGACCCTCTTTACTACAGGTTCTCATTGTACTTCCAGATACTCTTTCCAGGCCTCTTCTGTCACCGCACAATTCCCTGTATTCTACCAAAGCCATCTTGGACTCATTTCCAGAACGTTTTTGCATTTTTAGTTTCTATCGCTTCCAGAAGGTTACCCCAACATTTCTCCCTCTGGTTTCTTTTTTGATCTCTTAATCACCTTTTTATATTGTTTCTTTCTCTTCTTGAGGCTTTTATCATTCGCAAATCATATCTTAACTTAAGGCATCTTTCCCCTTTTCTGATCTGTGATTTTAGTTTCCAATATTCATTGTTAAACCAATGGTTTCCTTTAATCTTGGCTCTCTGATTCCTATTACCGCTGTTTTTCTTCCATTTTACTTCAACTCTTAAACAATGCACAACTTGTCTAATAGTTGTTTCACACCTCCATAACATTTTACTAAGAGAGCTACTTAGCTTTTGGCTATGTTGGAAACTGGATGATTTTTTCATACACCCTTCTGCCATTCTTGTAGTGAGACTCCTCGATAATCCACTTGAACAAAGAGCACTTTTTCTCTTGATCTCCTTTCACCCCTTCTAATTTGAGTTTTAGGAGGAAAGGATCACTTTCCTCAACTTGGGGCACCCCAACAGTTCTTACTATATCACAATTCCAGGCATGCATAAAGATATAATCTATTGAGGAGGGTTGCTGTCCCCTTTTAAACATTCGCCATTCAGACAGACCAGCCCCTTCAACCCCAAATATTTCTCTAAGGCCATATCTTGTGCTGTCAGTTCAACATGAGTGAAGCTGACATAATTTATCTTTTATGCAGTCAATATCTCCATATGTCGACCCTTCGTGGGTCCAATTTATGACTGCAATCCCCTAACAGAATAAACAACTCCCTGGGATGTAGTCACTCTATATCGTCCTTGAATTTGTCCAGTTCGGCCCTATATCCTTCCCCGCCTCTCCCTGTATATACACATTGACTATAGTGACATAGTCATATTTTGGTTCTGGGTCTCTTAGTTGCACTCTACAAGCCACCAACCAGCTACATTTTAACTATCAACTGCTTCACATTTTTTGCTATTTTGGTGTATACAGGATTATTTGCCCCCATGGCTCTTCTTAGCCAAACTATTTATCTGGACACAGAACTAATCTAATCCATTCTTTCAAACCCTCCTGGTCTGCTTTCATTATTACCAACTTCACCATACTAGAGTATAGTTGTACTTTCGTTACTTCGCTCCTTTTATTGTTTTCCGTGAAGTCTACTTGTTTGAAATCATTTGCCCCTATCTCCATCCGGTTTGCGCAATTGGAGATGGAGGAAAGTAGCTGGGACCAATTTAATGATTGTATTTTCATCACTTTCTCATCTCCTTTTCCATACTGCGAGGGTTAGATTATTCCCATCGCTTCTATCTAATTCTGTTTCTTCAGGCCTCTCATTACACTCTCCTCTTCCCTTCTTTTGCTTCCCATTCTCTTACCCCCCCCCCCCTTTTTCCTTTGGGTTATAGTTTTCTTTTGTCTATTTGATTTATTTTGGTCACCGTCATTCTTTTACACCGAGTAGGTGGACTACTGCTCTTTTACTATATCTTGTTCACTCTGCATTCTGAGTTCCCTTCATTGTAGTAGTCATTGGGGTGATCACTCCTTTCTGCTTGTTCTTTTTTTCTATTCTTACTGGACTCTCATGTCTTCTATCCTTCCCCACACACTTCCATTTCAGCTGTTCCTCCTTTTCCACCCTCTTTAACCCTTTCAACCTTCCCCCTTTCCTCCTTCTTCTCATCCTAGGATTATATTGCATGTATCAATTTGACTCTCTAAAGTTTTTTTTTCTATCATTGGTTGTCTAGATATATATTTTGGGGTATTAACGACCAAAGTCCTTCCTCTATTTCCTGATGTTCGGGGGTTCGAATTGAGGATTTCATTCTTTCCACAGGCCTTATTATTGATGACATATGTGCCTTGATTTGTTTTAGTTCCCCCACTATAATTTGTAGCTGGTCCTTTTGAGCTTTTAGGACATCATTATTCAGCATTGATACCTCCAGTAAACCTTGCTAAGGTTTTTGTAGTATCAACATTATCTCCAGCATGGAGGCAGATGTAGTTGCTGAAATCTCACGGTTAGGATAGAGTTTTCTGCTGATTCTTCGTTTACTTTAGTTGGAGATTGTTCCGTTCTCTCTTTCTGCAACTCTTCTGTGGGGTTACTGCATGTCAAACTACAGTATTTCCTTTCGCATCCCTTTCCTTGCAAACATCAATTCACCCAAGGAGATGAAAAGCCAAGGTGATGACAACAGTCTTGGTTCCAGGAGTGACTCATTTTGACTTAGTATTTAATGATGGTCTAGGTGGGGTAGCTGTACTTCCGACGATAACTGGCTGACATTCTCACCCTGGGTTGATTGTTCTTCATCACATAACTAGGATTCTGACAAAAATTGTTTTCTTTTAGCATTAAATCTGTTTTTATTGACAGAACACAATCGGAGGAACATAAGCAGGATGCCTACAACACAGCGGGCCGGCTAGCTGGGATTTGGCTATACCAGCAAGGCAACAATCAAAGCAAACTTCTCGGGATTAAACACAGCAAGCCGCCTACAACCCATCCCGGCCGGCTGCGTCTAAAAGGGGGGATAGTGACTATTAGGTAGTGTCATGGACAAGCAGGCAAATCAGTTAAGAAGCAATGAGTCCATGATATCGGGAATGCGACCCGCTGAAGTCCGTAGGCTCTAGAATCTGTATCATATTTGAACAATAAACATAACCTAGAAATAATATAGAAACAGTAAGAAACTCCTAAAACCCATCCTACCCCCACCCCCTCTCCTCAGTGAGCATAAAGGAAAATAGAGGCACGTGCGTCATCCCGTGGGACTTGGGTGCTGCAATGGGGTCGTCATGTCCGGGGAAAGGAAAAAGCCGACAATACACACTCTAAAGGGGTGGTTGCAGTGGCATCCGGAACTAATTTCAGGATACAGAGGTATTGCAGGCAAGTCAATTCACGGAATTCAGTGGAGAGAATAGTTAAAAAAGGGGCCCAAGTTTTGGCATAATCTTTACCCTTTCCTGCCGCTACCACGGAAAGTCTCTCCATCGCTAGAAGATTTCATAATTGGTGTAACCAGTGCCTATGATCAGGTACTTTGTCTGATTTCCACCTTGTCAGTATTACCCTATGCGCAGCGTTCAGCACAAGTGCCATCTCTCACCCCCTAGTCGAGCGCAAGGGAAAAGTTATCGCATTGGGGAGGCCTAAGAGTGTGTAAGCAGGGAGCCGAGGTATGGATGTGTTGAAGGCCAAGTCTATGTCAACTAGGATCTGTTCCCAGTAGCGGGTTAGTTTGGGGCAATGCCAAAGTAAGTGAAAAAGTCTCCCGGGATTATCGCACCCCCTCCAGCAGAGTCCATTACATTGGGATTGCCATTTGGATAGCTTTTCGGGGGTGTAGTACCAATAGGTAGCAATTTTAAAAGCTGTTTCAGTGTGGCTCGAGGAGTACGTAGTGTGGTGTTCCCGATAGAAAACGTCTTCCCACTCCTCATCAGACAACGTGCGCCCTAGTTCTGCATCCCAGCATTTCTGCCCGGCAGTGCGGGTCCTTGGGAGGGCTGAGGTAAGGAAGGAGTAGAATTCGGAGATAAGGCTTTAATCATCTTTTTTGTTAAGTATCCATTTCTCAAATGGCTTCATTAGCCGGAAAGCCAGGTGACGCGTCCCAGGTTCTGAGATCCAATGTATCATCTGGGAGTGTAAATAAATATCAGTGGCAGGCAAGTTGTAGTCCGATTGTAGTTCCTTAAAGGGGATAAGGCCCTGAAAGTCAAATAGGTGCCCCAAACGTTTACAACCCTCCTCAAACCACCGTGCTGCAGCCTTGGTGGTCATTCCCAGCAGGAAGGCGGGATTTGAGAAAAGCGGGGTCAGGGGAGAAGGGAATGAGGACAGAATGGCCCTCTGAGAGACTCTGTCCCATGCAAGCATTGCGAGTCGTGTGACTGGTGAGGAGTAGAGTCCCCAAGCACGGTCCAACTTCGGCAACCAGGCGTTCCACCAGATGTGGTGGCCCGCGACCGTCTGATCCATGAAGACCCAATATTTCTCTGTCATAGGACGGTTCCATTCCAGTAAATAACGTAAGAGTGAAGCATGGAGATATCGAGTGATGTTAGGGAAGGCTAGTCCCCCATTCTTCTTGGGTCGTTGGAGCTGGGTTTTTTGTAATTGCTGTGAGATCGGGCCCTAAACGTAGCCCTTGATTGCCACCTGTATTGGTCATAGGTCATGAGGCTGGGGGTTCTAGCGGAAGGGTTTGGGACAAGTATAGGGCTTGTGGTAGGGCATTCATTTTAATCGCCGATAATCTCCCAAACCACGTATGGGGTAGGCGACGCCAGTGGTGGAGGTCTGCACAGATCCAGGAAAGTAGCGCAGAGTAGTTCGCCTCTGCTGTTTTTGCCAGGCTTTTGTGGAGGGTCAAGCCAGGGTACGTAAGTCCCCCGGACACCGAGTCAAAGGGGAAGCAAAGGCGGAGAGCCTCCTCTGTGTGTTGACTAGTGGAAAGATTGAGTACTTGGGATTTCTATGTGTTAATTTTAAAGCCAGAAAACTGACTGAATATCTCAAGGTCCTGCATGATGGCCAGCAGAGAGGGCAGGGGGTGTGCAATTGTAAAGATAATGTCGTCCGCGTATAGGCTAATGAGGTGATGGTCTAAACCAAAGGGGATGCCCTGCGCTAGGGGGTTATCTCAAAGTCGCTGAGCCAAGGGCTCCATATATAGAGCAAAAAGGATGGGGGAAATGGGGCACCCTTACCGTGTTCCTCGTCCCACTCCGAAGTGCTCAGAAAGTAAGCCATTGACTCGAACAGCTGCCTGGGGGCTCTGTAGATGCTCACGATCCAGCATCGAAACCGGGGTCCCAGCCCGAAGCGCTCTAGGGTGGCGAATAGATACGGCCAGTGTACATGGTCAAAAGCCTTTTCCGCGTCCATCGCCAGAAGAAGGGCTTCCTCTTTGGACCGCTGTACCTTATTGATTAGATGACAAAGGCGTTTAGTATTGTCTCCACATTGCCGTCCCGGAATGAAACCGGATTGATCCGGATCGACTAGGCCCAGCATGTGGGGGTTCAACCTCTGTGCTAAAATACTGGGGAGCTTTGCGTCTATGTTCAACAAGGAGATCGGCCGGTAGGAACTGCAGAAGTCAGGGTCCTTACAGGGCTTGAGGATAACTGAAATAGATGCCTGTAGCATAGAGAGGGTGAGGGAACCCGAGTCTGCAAACAAATTAAACAGGCGGGTGAGTAGAGGAGCAAGGTAAGCGAAGTAGGTTTCGTAAAAAAGGGCACTGAAGCCATCCGGCCCCGGGGCCTTCTATAGCTTCAGCCGGGCGATCGCAGAGATAACTTCCTCAATGCAAATAGGCGTTTCCAGGGTGGCAGCTGCGCCCTCGGGCAGAGGCGTCACCGCTGCGTCTCTCAGGTATTCGGTAGGATCGAGCAGCAAGGAGGAATCAGCCGCCTAAAGGGAGTGGTAAAAGGAACGGAAGGAGAAGACTATTTGGGCGTCACCAGTTAGGAGTCGCCCGGACCCATCATGCAGCGATTTAACCGAGTGAGCCTCTTGCTGGCTGCGCACGCAGGGCGCTAACATGCGGCCCCCTTTATTGGAGCCAACAAAATTTTTGTGTTTCAGGCGGGTCACAGCATGTTCAGCCTGGTCGAGATCCAATCGGCGGAGCTGAAGGCATGCCTTTTTTAGCTGTCGCCATATGCGGGGAGCACCAGAGCGATTATGTATGGTCTCTTATTCTTTAGCGGTGGCCTCAAGCTCCGTGCGTTTCTCCTGTCTGGTCTTATTCTCATAGGTGGCTTTTGCAATGAGGGCACCTCACGCTACTAGCTTAAGTACCTCCCATACCAAAGAGAGTGGTGTGTCAGCCATGTCATTAGTTGCTATATAATTAGTAATGCATCGCCTGATGTCAGTAGCCACATTTGGGGACCAGAGCAGGGAATCACGCAGGCATAGCGGGGAAGCGCAGAGCTAAGGTAATGTGTGCGTGGTCAGAGAGGGCCCTTGCTTTAATGTTAGACTCCGTAACTAGGGCCCAAGCAGCCGGAGTAACAAGTAAGTGGTTGAGACAGGCATATGTTTTGTGTGCGGCCGTGTATTATGAAAAATCTATCTCGTCGAGGTGTAGACAGCGCCAAGCATCCCTAATCCCCACCTCTCTAAACCACTCCCCTCCTTTCACTGACAGAGCGCCGGCGCCTCCAGTGTGAGAGCCAGAACAATCCTGTTCACCGTTCATCACGAGATTAAGGTCGTCCCTACTACTACCGCAGGGTCTGGGGAATGCAACACCTCAGCACAGGCCTCCAACAAAAACTTCCCTGGGCGATCATTAGGGGAATAGATGGAAGCAATAGTGCAGGAGGAGGAACCTACGTGGAGTCGGAGCGCTAAAAGGTGTCCTTTGATTTCTGAGACTGGCCCCACTGCAGAACCCCTAAAGTGTTTGGCCACTAGGACGGCCACTCCTCCCCTTTTACTGTTGGTAGAGGACCAGAACTGGTGAGGGAAGTGACTGTGGCACATACGGTGGGTGTCAGACTGCAATAGGTGGGTTTCTGGAATGAGACAAATGTCCCCCCCGGAATGTTCTAAGAAGGACAAGACCCCGGACATTGAGACTGACTATTTTAAGATCCAGTGGGGAAGGAAGGGGTTAGGAGAGCTATGCAGGAGTACACGCTGTCCTGAGATAAAAGAGGGCAGAAGAGGGCCACGTGCGCATGGCCGTCATGCATGGTACCGATAAAAGAACTCACTGAGGAGAGAACCCACCCAAACCCACGGCAAAAAGAGAAAAATATCAAAAATGAAACATGACTAGAGTCTGTCAGAGTAGGGAAAGTCCAGAGGGTCATCCGGAGGAACCGGGACCTTGATGAAAAGTCTCCGAACTTGATACCAGGCAGCCTACGAGCTGCAAGGGAGAGTCCAGGGAGTCTGAAAGGATGGACCACTCCGGGGCTCCTCGAGCTCCGCAACACATCCACCATTCCCTTGGTGTAAGTGGAGGTGACTCACGGGGTGCACGGGCAGTCTTGGTACTGGGTAAGTGTTGAGAGGACCGCGTTGCGCTCCTTCGCCATCTCTTCCGGGCCTGGTTTGGTGGAGGCCCGATGGTTTGCCAACCGTCTGCCATCAAGGGAGTTTTTTTCCCTGTCATGCTTTGAGGGGCTGTCTTTTGTCGCCAGAATCAGTTCAGCAGCAATTCCTAGGACGTCCATAGCTTCCTTGAGGGAACATATCTGCCTCAATTTCCCTTGGTGCTTGAAGATGAGGCGGAATGGATGGCCCCAAGAGTACGGTATCCTTTTGTCCTTAGAAGGGCTGTAACGATGTGGAATTCCCTCCGCTTAGCTAGAGTCGCCGCTGCCAGGTCTTGAAAGAGGGGCGGTGTGTGCCCTCAGAACTGAATTGGTTGGGCCACTCTCGCCACACGTAGGATCTGCTCCTTCAGCTGAAAGTCATGCATACAGAGTAGCACATCGGGCAGTGGGGCTTTTCCGCCTCTGGGGAGGCCCACTCGGTGGACGCGGTCTATCTGGATCTTTTGCGGACAATCTTCACCCAAGATGTGTTGAAAGAGGGACATGACGTAGTCTCGCAAGTCATCGCCTTCTGCCTTCCAGGGCACCGCGCGGATGAGGATGTTATTTCTCCGGGATCGGTTTTCAAGATCCCCTGTGTGGGCCTGGAGATCTAGATTTTGGTCCAGCACACAAAGGACCTCCTGTTGCAGTTGGTGGAGATTATCCTCTCTCGCCAGCTCATGGCCCTCCAGTGCAGCTACTCTCTCACCCACCTCATCAAAATCTTGGTGCACCTCCTTGAGATCAGATGCGAGCTGCCCCTTCAGCTCCAAGTTGTCTTCCTTAATGGCAGAGGACAGTTCCAGCATGAAGACCTTTGCGACTGGGCTGTCTGCCTCGTTAACGGAGTCTGTGTGCCCTTGGTCTTTAGATGTTCCTTGGGATGTCTCGGAGCCACCCAGTTGCTTGAGCAAACGTTCCTTGAGGGATTTCTCCCTTCTCGCTCGGGCTGAGACCATCCCTGCACACCGAGGCGTAGAAGGCGGATGGAGAGTTGTTTGCAAGCCAGACGTTTCACTGCAGTCCCCGCTACGGAGCTAGGACCATGATCAGGGTCCGGCTGTTAGTTAAAAGGGTGCTGAGCGTGTGGGGGCCATTGAGTCTTGTAATCCCAGTAGAGAGACGCAGTGCAACAAATGGTGGTGCCCGTCGCCGGAGCACCCCTTGATGGGGTTCAAAGAGCCTGGGCAGGCGGTGTTCAGAGTGGTGTTAGGGCCCAGCTGCAGTTTCCAATGGGCCCACCTCTTCCATCCGGTCAAGGACCTGAGTGCTGCCTAGCGGGGAACGCTGGCTAGGGCAGAAAGCACCCCGGTCACACAGCTGCGCAGAGTGGGTGGAAGGGAAGCGCCATCTCTTTAGAAGCTGTCTTGCCACATTCTTATGTCTCGGGGACAAATGTGTAAGTGTCACGCGGGTGCAACATCAGTCCTGACACCCAGTGCCCCAGCGTTAGGTGACTCACCAGGGAGGGGCTAGCCATCAGCCGACGGGCGAGGCATCCGTCGTGTCCGAGTGTTCCGCTCTCGCTGTGGCCCAGACTGACCCCTTGGTGACTGATCTCCTTAATGATAGACTGAGAGGTCCCCTGCAGCCGGGTCCCGGACCCCGCAGTCCGTTGTGGGGCAAGAGATAAAATAGCGGATCAGGAGCCTCACCCGTGCTGACCAGGATCCCAGAGTCGGTGACGTGGGGGTGAGGGATGCGCGATGGCCTGCTGAGCCTCTAGGCCCTCTGGAGGTTGCTGCCACTGCTTAGGTGGGGCTGGCCAGTGTGCGTGCAGGCCAGAAGTGTGGGAGACCACAAGCTGGCGGCTGCCCTGCAGGCCATGTTCTGGCCCGCGGCAACCAGATGCGAGAGCCTCCTGGCTCACAGGACCTTCAAACAGTAATGCGGGCTGCCGTGGCGGCGATGCGGCCATTCTGGTGTGTTCAGAGCCGCTCCGCAGTGCTGGGGGTGCTGAGCCTCTTAAGCCTTCAGGAGAGCACTGCCGCTGCTTCGGTGGGGCCGGCCAGTGTTCGCGCCGCAGATGAGTGGAAGACAACACGATGGCGGACGCCCTACAGGCCGTGTCCCTTACCAGGCCCACAGCTGCCAGATGTGAGGGTCGTCTGGTTCCCGGGACCGTCAGTCAGCAGTGCAGGCAGCCGCTGCTGCAATGCGGCCGTTCCAGTGTGCTCAAGGCAACTTTGCAGACCCGGGGGTGCGGCCCTTACCCAGCCTTCGTCTCGGCTGCAGCAGCCCCAGCGCAGCTCTGGCAGATTCCAGCAGGAACGCTCCAACGATCCGGTCGCCGTCTCAACAAGGCGCCAGGGCGATCAGGGGTCTAAGCCCCTCATCTGCTGGTGAGTTGCAGTCCAGGGAATAGGGCAAATACAAAGCTATTAAGTCGGCGGGGCCACGCCCCCAAGTTATTTTTTTTTTAAGTGTTTCCATACAAAATCCTTAATCGATTTAGTCACTTTCTTATTTTCCACAGGGCTATTGTTCAACTGCCGGTTCTTAGAGTTTTCTCTCTTTGTCTTATTTTTTACTTCTCCGTTGTTCCTTTCCTTCTCCTCCAGGTTCTTATCTCTCCCAGCTATTGTGTTCTCCTTTTCATGGCAGCTGTTCTGTCTCTTTTGTGGTTTACCTTTCCCTGGTGCCATCTATTGGCCTGGGTCAAGCTTCTTTTACCAGATTACCGAGCTTCCCTTCTAGCTGTACAAGAACTGATTTCCTCCTTGGCATTCTCTCTCTGGTATTACTCAGTTTTGGTTCAATCATAAGTTTAAGTAAAGAATAATCCTTTTGTTTCACCCAGGCGTCCCACTCTCATCAGGCCCCTGCCTTGGCTTTCTCCCTCCGGTATTACTCAGTTTAGATTGAGTCTTAGGATTGGGTAAAGAATAATCCTTTTATTTCACCGGGGCATCCCACTCTCAACAGGTACCATCAGTCCGCTACCTCTGCCCTCTGTTGTCTCTGATTGCTGTGCCTTAAACCTTCCGCTGTCTCTGTCCACGACTTGTTTTTTGGGTCTCGCCTGAGCCAGCGTATGCGCTGCTCTGGCAAGACATTTAGGGGCCGATTCCGATCCTGGAAAAATATTCCCCGTACGAATCATATCTGGATTTTTTACCGTACGGATCGTACAAGTCTCGTACAAACTGGCAAGTACGATTCGTATGTGAAATAGTCCATACGAATCGTATTGGGTAAATTCCCCGACACGTCCTCGGGTCGGAAAAGGTGTCCGACACGTCCCCGGACATTTTTACGTACAAATCTGAAAACTGAAGTCCGAGCGCGCAAGTACGATTCGTACCGTCCGTGCGATTGTACAACCGTATGGTAAAAACACCGTCCGGAGCGAACTCCTATAGCAACCATGGCGACATCCAAACAGGTGCCCGGTACGCACGAACACCCCCCCCCAGCCCCCTGTTTGTATGCGCTGTCCCCCCCAGCCCCCCGTATGTACGCGCCGTCCCCCCTAGCCCCCCGTATGTATGCGCCGTCCCCCCCAGACCCCCCGTATGTACGTGCCCCCCCCAGCCCCCCGTATGTACGCGCCGTCCCTCCCAGCCCCCGTATGTACGCGCCGTCCCCCCCCAGCCCCGCGGATGGACGCGCCGTAACCCCAGCCCCCCCAGATGGACGTGCCGTACCCCCAGCCCCCCCGTGGATGGACGCACCATACCCCAAGCCCCCCCACGGATGGACGTGCCGTACCCCCAGCCCCCCCGTGGATGGACGTGCCGTACCCCAAGCCCCCCTGCGGATGGACGCGCCGTACCCCCAGCCCCCCCGTGTATGTACGGTGCGGACCCCCACCCGTGTATGTACGGCACGTACCCCCACCCCCATAGGTACAGTGCGGACCCCCACCCGTGTATGTACGGCACGTACCCCCACCCCCGTAGGTACGGTGCGGACCCCCACCTGTGTATGTACGGTACGTACCCTCACCCCCGTAGGTACGGTGCGGACCCCCAGCGCGGGGGTGGGGGGATGTGCCGTACATACACGGGTGGGGGTCTGCACCGTACCTACGGGGGTGGGGGTACGTGCCATACATGCACGGGTGGGGGTCCGCACCGTACCTACGGGGGTGCGGGTATGTGCCGTACATACATGGGTGGGGGTCCGCACCGTACCTACGGGGGTGGGGGTCTGCGCCGTACATACACGGATGGGGGTCCATGCCATACATACACGGGGGCTTGGGGTACAGTGCGTCCATCCTCGGGGGGGCTGGAGGGGGGACGGCGCATACATACGGGGGGCTGGGGGGAGACAGCACGTACCGGGCCCCCTATTCCACTCGCATCGCGGCGTACTTCGCTTTTCCGGCACTTTTTGGGTGCCGTAAAAATATTGCCGTCCGGACTGCTGTCGGTACGAATCGTACTTGCTGGGACGTAAAAACATGCCTAACTCCGTCCGGACGTCACGTCCGCGGTGTCCCGGATCACATTCGTATGGATTTTGCTGTCGGTCGGTGTTTTTCCAACTCGTACGGAAATGGTGTTTCCGTACGAATCGTACTTGCAAGTTTGTATGGTGTTTTTACCGGGTACGAGTCGAAAACGCTCCGACCGACGGTTCGTACCCGGTTTTTCCAGGATCGGAATCGGCCCCTTAGTAGCTGGGTTTTAAAAGTGCTACCCACAGGCTTTTGCCGGGCCACCAGCTTGCTGTTACGCGCACAAGCGCTCGCGACGTGCGCAGCTGCCATCTGGCTTTCTGTAATGGCTCATTAAGCCTTACAGCGCGCGCGTGAATCCCCTATCCTACCCCCTCCATTCTCCCACTCCCTCCTCGTAAGCTTCATTTTCCTTACACTTTCGCGCCGCGCGGCCGTGTCACTTTCACGGCCACGCGGCCATTGCTTGTTTTACCTTTATCGCACACTTATTTTAAGTTGGCAGGTCTGTATTTTACATTCCTACACTCTGTATTGCTTAACTCGTCCCTTCTGCTCTCTCCATGTTGCTTTCATGTCTGTCCCTCCTACCCTCACCGGTGTTGGTTTCATGTTTGTAACCGACACTCTCCCCAGTGTTTCTTCTGCCTTTCCCCTGTGTTGCTTTGGACCCCAATTGCCTCCTTTGTTCACCTAGACCCCGGTTCACTTTAATCATTTAAAAATAAAAACACGTTCACACATTTTTTTACGTTTTAATTACTAAAAATCATTTTGTAGGATTCCGCATTAAATGCTTTTTTTGGCACTTCATGAAAGTGAATGTGTTTTTCAGTCGTTTCCCTTATGTACATTTCCCTTCTGTGTTGCTCTCTGTCGATCTTCCTCTTTCGCCCTCCAGTGTGCTTCTCGCCATTGCCTTTACCCAACCCCTCCGTCTGTATTGCTTAACTCGTCCGTTCTGCTCTCTCCATGTTGCTTTCATGTCTGTCCCTCCTACCCTCACCGGTGTTGGTGAAACTTGGTTTCATGTTCGTAACTGAAAGTCTCCACAGTGTTTCTTCAGCCTTTCCCCTGTGTCGCTTTGTACCCCAATTGCTTCCTTTATTCACCTAGATCCCGGTTCACGTTAATCATTTAAAAAATAACAACACGTTCACACATTTTTTTACCTTTTTATTAGCGATCCAACTCAGGTCCGTAACTAAAAAGAAAAAAAAGTGCCTGCATCATTTTGTAGGATTCCGCATTAAATTAAAAAAATTTAAAAAAAATCATTAGCCATGTTGCACAGCTAAGAACCATTGCCAGCCCCAATAGGTCACAGTAGCAAGATCTATTGTCTTTGCCAATGATTGTTCATTTTCTCAGCTCTTGTTTTTTATGTTTTTGCAGTACGATGGCGGCTGCGCAGCTTACCAAACTCTTTGCTGCTGCCTTAAGTGAAGCCTGCTTTATGGCTGTCGCGATTCAACTTTTTAATATGCTCCGTTCCTTCCCGTAACCATCCCCCCCCCCCCCCCCCCCCCGCCGCTTGTTATTCCTGTGGCCTTTAGACTTCGGTCGCTTTTACAGCAGCTGCACCGAGCTGATCGGGTCATCACCGTGACCCTACCTTTTTCATCATCCTCTGCCTTCCGGCTCAGAGTTTGTTTACAGTCAACCTACCTAGATTTTTGTTAGAATATATACTTTTAGATTCTGTAGGATGTTGCTATGACATTGGCGCGACAGTTATCCATTAACGCGACAGTTATTCATTGACCCCTGGACCGTCTCTGGTCTGCGGTGGCAGAGAGTCCTGTCATTGACAATGCTCGTGGATTATATCCTGTTTCAAACTACATCTACCGTGAGGGGAGTATGATTTGTATCATGCTTCTACACAGAGGCACTGCTACTTTTACTTATGGCATAGACGGGCTGACGTGTTATAACGATTTGCTACTGAACACCTTCAAAGTCGCTCCAAAAGTGTCCTGTGTAGGTCACAAAAAGACACTGTTTGATGAGCTGGCGTTTCCTGCTTTGCATGCTGGTTAAAATAGGTAGTCGGCTTTAGCAAGCGCATGCAGCCTTTTAACTTTTCCTGAGGGTTAATTCTTGACATTTTGTTATGGCACAGCAGTCCAGTACTCTAACATGCCTAAAAAATTAAAATTTTACAGCTCCTTTTGTCGTAAGATACCTTCAACTGTATATACAAGTGGTACAAAATACACCACGTTTGTGAGAGTTCACCTGGCAACATTAAGCATTGTATGTTGGCCTAAATATCGACGAATCACACACTCATTCTTTACTTCAAAGAAAAATGTCTTGAGTCTGTACCAACAACTGTACTACTCTGTGCCACTATACTCAGTGCCAAGCTACTCCACTCCACAGCATGCCACTGTTTTTCTACACCTATCTACTCCACTTTACACCACTACAATCTGCTCTGTGCCACTCTACTCAATTCAATTCAATTCAATAACACTTTATTCGGTTACAAAAATAACCATAAAAGTACATAAAAACATGTTAACAATGTTAAAAACGTAGACTTATATTAGCGATGCAGTAAATCAGCCAAATTAAAAAGACACTATTTAATTTCTTTTTACATCATAATCGTTTTCCTACATTTAAAAATATTTTTTAGAAAGGCTGTAACAGAGGCTATCACAAATTCTGTCTCTAACTGTTGAAGGGCCATAAAAGCTGGGCGGCTTTGCCTTATACCAAATAATTTTAGAACAGGGGTAATCCATAGTTTCCTCTGTATTGAATAAAATTTACAGAAGAATACCACATGTATGGTGGATTGTCCAGAGGTATTCACATGGGCACTTACACAATTCGTTTGACCAATCATTTTCATCAGGGAAACTTATTGATCTATGCAAAATACCCAGACGAAATTGCATCAGTAAAAATGTATCATATCCAGTCTAGGTACGGTTGCAATCTATAAATTGTTAATACGAGGTTATGTGCCTGTACCGTTGTTTTATTCATTTCCACGCATAACCTCTGTTCACTCAAAAAATTTAGACATTCTTTTTTTAGATCTTTCCTTGATATCCTATGCATAGAAAAAGGTTCATCATAACAATCTTGGTGGCCCAGGTTATAAAAGAACGATTTAACATAAAGCAACCACCTGACTTGTTTCACTCCATCTAAACCCATACAATCTGTGAGAATCAGGCGATTGAATTTCATTTCTTCTATTGTCCGAATCCTGTGCCACAGCAGGACCGGTTGGATCTTTATAATGTCTTCCAGATATGACAACCCTAGTTCTGCGTGGCATATGAAAGAGGAAGTACTATTTGGAACCATTAATAAGAACCTCAGAAAAATGTTTTCAGCTACCTGGATGGAGTTAACATCCACGTGCCCCCATATACCTGCTCCATACAAGGCTACAGTGATGTATTTCGCTTTATATATATTTAATAGTTCCACCGTCGGACGTCTCCCCATTTTCCTACTGAAATTAGATAGGGCAGTCAGTGTTCTTATAAACAATAGTCTTCTTATTTTAACTGCATCCGCCCATGATCCCGTATGTTCAAATAAAATTCCGAGATAGGAAAAAGTCTTGGTACTTTCGATCCGCTTTTTATCAATATAGATTGTCTTAGGCTTTATACATCCAGGGCCACAATTCATTATGAATGTTTTAGATACATTAATAGCCAAACCCCTCTCTGTCATAAAATTTACAAAGCTGTTTACAACCCTTTGAAGTCCCTGTGATGTGCGAGCCATAAGAACGGCATCATCTGCATATAGTAATGCTGGGATAACTCGTTTACCAGCTTCTGGTAAGTCCCTGCATTCCTTAACTAAAACCGTATCTAAACTATTTATGTACAGTGTAAAAAGAAATGGTGCAAGGACGCAGCCTTGTCTCACTCCGCGCCTTACTTTAAAGTGTCTAGTGCATTCCCCCCCGACCCCAAAACGGACCCGCGCCTTTGCCCCTTGGTATAGCTGCCTTAAGTAAGAAATCAAACCCATTTCAACACCCATCTCCTCTAAAATAAGCCATAATTTGTTATGAATTACACAGTCAAACGCCGATGATATATCGACGAATGCCATGTATAAAGGTCCTTTTTTGGCTTTAGTATACTTATTCATTAAGATGTTAAGGTTAAGACCCTGCTCAATTGTGCCTAGCTTCTTACGGAAGCTGTATTGCAGGTCACTTATTACTGCGTGTTCCTCCGCCCAACCTTGTAATCTGTTCAGTAATACTCGACCCACAATTTTCACGGTGGGATCCAACAAAGATATCGGCCGGTAGCAAGCCGGATCTGCCCTATCACCTTTTTTAAAAATAGGTACCAAAATGGATTCATACCATGTAGATATAAAATCTACGGCATGCCTCTCTACTCCACTCTATACCTGTCTACTAATCTGCCACTCTACGCCATTCTGTGCAACTCCACTCGAAGCCACTCCAGCCTACACCACTCTTTGGCACTCTTTGCCATTCTGCGTCATTCTACACTCTATGCAACTCATCTTAACTCCACTTTACGTTACTCTGTTATGCCGCTCCACTCCACTCTACCTTATGCAACTCTACTCTATGCCGCTCTACTCCACACAACCAAATTGAACTTTACGGTGCTCTACGCCCCTCTACTCCCTTCAGCTCAACTCAACACCACTATCAATATCTCCCTCTCATACTGTCTCTCCAACCTTTCTTCTGTCTTCCACAATCTCACACATCCCTTGCAGTTCCTTCCCCACACTGTTTCTCCTCTCCTTCTCCCGCCCTCTACACTGCAGCCTCCCTCTCTGAACTCAAACAAGTAGGCCATGCCTGCTAAAATAATATATAAGAAAAAATACATAAAACTTTCTTTTGAATTTGAACTAAACAGCCCCGCCCACTTTTGGAGTCTGTTTAACCGATCTTTGGTAGGTAGCATACATTTTCTGATACTGCTCCGTGGCTTACTGCTAACATTATTCGTCGTGACGTTTTCCGTGTTCATATCCTCTCGATTCCTTCTACCCGTTCAGAAACAGAACTGCTTCAGGGAAGGGAGCAACTGCATGATGACTCCTCGTAGGAAAATGTATTTCTTAACATTAGCAGTTTACAATGGTAAGCACCAGGACTGTGTTGTTAGATTAACATAGAAGAATAGCTTTCTTGATTGGGTGTGAACTGAACCACAGAGAGCAAAGCTTGCAACAAAACAAGGATTGGCATAGCCAATAGGTCGCGCCTTTGGGACCTTATAAGTGTTTAGCCATGCAACAGTTGATGTTGTTGCACCAAGGATATTGTGCTACATAACTAAATACTTAAAAGGTCCCAAAAGCGAGACCTATTGGCTATGCCAATGCTTGTCCTCCTTCTTTCTTTGTTTGTTTCCTGTTTCTTTTTAATCTCCTTTTGGTCTTGTTAGCAATTTATCTCCTTCTACAAGGATTGTTTCTAGCGTGCATCCTTGCTTATTGCCAGAAGGTCCCTGGCTCAGGGCTGTCCTGCTGCACGCCCCACGGCTCCCAGCGGGGGCCGACGCAGTCGTCCACTCCAGCCAGCCACTGTTCTAACCACTCCGGCCGACTCCTTCACTTTATTAGCAACTGGGCATATATTTCTGCCCACAACCACTGGGAATTAGGAAGAGATGCTGCCGGCCCACAAGGCCCCCTCAAAGTATGTCTCCTCTCTTCTAACCCTGGGCGTAGTTCGCATAGCCGCGCTTCGCGAAGCTTCGCGAAGCTTCGCGAAGATGTACTTGCACTACGCGACCTTTGCGTAGCTTCGCGAGCTTGCGTAGTTGCTTGGGGCGCCCGTTCGTGATGGCTTTTTCTTGTTCGGGAGCGCGGTGAGCGTGTTCGGGGAGCTGTTTGCATGCTCGGGGGATATATATCGCGATCTTACCCATGCGGTCGCCAACGGGCGCGGCCATCTTGTTTTTCAATTGCCCCGCCCGCTCGCGATGCCTATTTCCTGTTCCAGGTCGCGGATAGCGTGTTCGCGATGTGCATTGACGTGTTCGGGAGCGCATTTTACTTGTTCGCGATGAATAGTGCATGTTCGCGAGAAATATCGCGCAAACTTACCCACGCAGTAGTGAATGGGCGCGGCCATCTTGTTTTTCACTCTATGCTATAGTTCTGGGCCTACTTTTGCATCTACCCTTTATCTTTGCAATCCTTTGTCTTTAAAGCATTTTTTCTGACTTTTTTTTAGTTATTATCTATCTCTCTCTTTGCCTAAGTCTATATTTTGCATTTTATTTCTACTTTTACTGTGTTTTTGTTACTTTGATAAAGTTCTTTCTATCTTCCTCCACCTAACTTTTTTTTCCCCTTCTAACTTTTCTTTTCCGCCTCCCACCCACCCCAGAACCATGGCCAAGGGCACACCAAGTGCGAGTGCCAAGGGCAAGGGACCTGCAGGAGCAGAGAAGGGCCGCCTGCCTTGCGGCAGAATGCATCCTGCAGGGGTGCAGGCCCGGCAACTGTTTGGGGAGGAGGAGGTGGCCGCCCTTGTTTTTTTCATCCAGCGCCTCCTCCCCTTGACCTTGGCAGCAGGCGGCAGGCCCGGCTCCGGGTACGCTACCCAGGAGCTGCACCGTCGGTGGGCGAAGGTGCGCCGGGCCGTGTTCCAATGCTCTGGGGTCCGGCGCACCCACAATCAGCTAGCCCACCGGTGGTCCGACATCCTGGACCGGGAGCAGGACCTGTTGGACCTGCTAGGTGTCGAGGTCGTCGGGCTTGGTGAGTAACTGGTGATTGTGTATATTAAATTTGATGAACAACAAGATTACTGCTGCGTGCCAAGGGTTGCTGGTAAATTACGTTCCAAAAAGCAAAATGTTCTTTGATTTAAGCCAAGGACCCAGGTGCTCGGTGGTACTCTTACTTGTTTGCAAGTTAGTTTGCGCTAGCTTGTGCTGCTGATGATGTAAGTTGATTTTACTTTTTTTGAGAGACTCTAGTCCTTCCATTGTCCTACTGTGAAATAATGGTGGATGGATATTGGATACTAGGTTTAGTTTGTTAGTATTATTTAATAATTTTTTTAAGCGGTCTGCGTGACGCCTCCTCTGTCACTGATTGCTGCTTACCCCAGTCCTCCGTCGAACCTTTTGTACTTTGTTTAGTGAGTGGTAGGCTTAGCATGGTCAGTCAGTAGCAGAAATAGATCAGAATCATGCAACCAACCCACAATTTGTTGTATGTATGTCTGCACTAATGTATGCATGTGTCCTCCATCTCATCTATGCATTTGATGGCTGAAAAAAATGGAAATGCAGACTTAGTGAACAATTGGCCCGTCTGGATGGAATAGGTGGTGTAGGTCAGGTGGTACTTACTAGGCTTCGTATTGTAATCAGAATGATTATGGAACACTGGAGTGTTCATAAATAAGTAGACGATCCGTGAATGCAGGAAGATGCCAGTAGTCGATCCATCTGATTAGATAGGTCAATTTTATTGCAATTGTTGTTTCCTAAAATGTTGTTTGACTTATTTTTCAAAATGATTTATTATTATTTGTTTCACAGCACTCCTTAATGTTTGTCTTTCTTTATTATATTTTACATGATCATCAGCACCACCCAGGCGCAAGAAGACGGGGTCGGAGTCGGCGGGGGAACCACAGGACCGCTCCTGCTGCTGGCCCCAGTAAGTCGTCCAGTGGTTATATTGACATTTATATTTCCCTAACTTTTACTGCATCTTTTTTTTCCGAACTATAAATTATGGTTCCACTTTCTAATTCTATTTTTTACAAAAGTTTACTTCTTTGACCTTGACTATCTGTTTCCAAATTCTGTTTATCCCTGCCTCTAACTAAGTTGCTTCTAACTGCCTCTGCTATGACTCTCTGTACTACTGGTCCTACTACTTCTATTACTATTATTACTCTGTCTGTAGTGAAGCTTGCACAGTTGCCCACTCTTTATAGAAGGTTTTCTTTGGAATAATAAAACTCTGATTGACCAATAGCTCTAGCCACTGTGTCCTGTCCTTTGGGTTGTCCTCTTCAAGTCTTCTCAATGTTGAGGCTTTGAGAATCACCACAAACAAAATGGCCAACCAGATATTTGACTAGTATTTTTGATCGGATAATACATGATACTACTATTGTCTAGTGATTCTGCAGAGTCACATACAGAACTATGAACAACAAAATAGGATGTTGCTGATGGGAGGTTGGACCTTACTGATCACACCTCAGTCCGAAGAACCCACGATCCCCTGACCGACTAGCTTTAGTGTCTCACATTAGGGTCCCACTCCCGACCCCCCCCCCACGAAGAAGATACACAATGTTGATGATGACTGAGACAGACAACCCAGAACATAATAATTAATAACACCATTTTGCTCACTCACTTGTATAAATCCACCCCACCACACCAAATACCACAGAGTCTATGTGTAAGTTCAAAAGGTTTATTTGAAACAAGTATCAAACTCTGTACATCGTTAATATGAAATTTAATTTACTACAGCCATAGTCAATAAGCCAGTAAAAAGTCTAAGATTAAAACAGTAAACATTTACAAGTGCATGACAACAAGAACAAGAGCCAAGATCTTTTGAATTCTGGAAGACCCCTCACCGTAGAATGTAGAAATACTGGTTACATCATCTTGCATCCAATATGCTCTGTAAATCTCTGGTTTGTAGAAGGGAATCTTCCGCCTATTATATGTGAAAATGCTGCGCGTTACCCGTTAGATAGTATACTGGTGAATGCAAGCATTTTGCAGTCATGGCAAAAAGTGTAACATGTATGTGATGGCTAAGCAATATGGACTAAACAAACTCAATAAGTGGGTTGTTTTTCGACCTCTTCACTTGTACGCAACAGTCAAGTGGCCTCAAGGCATCTGCTGCACATGTCAATAAGCTGGCAGGTAGAATTAAATATGCGCCAAAAGAGTAGTAGTCGACATGATGAATCTAAAAGGGTTAAACATGGCTCAGGCTAACTTGCAAAAGAGTAGAGTAGGACTTGATGACCCTAGGAACCATATCACTAGTCACTACTAGTGTCTGTCTACTGACTGTACTTTCTGTATAGTGCTGATGTATGTTATATTAACTTTTTTTTCAATGTTCCAAGTGAACACTTAAAATAGGGGGAGGTTTCCAGGCATCTAAAAATTTGTGTTGTTTTTTTCTAGGCACACTACCATCCACCAGTGCCGGCGGGGACAGCGGCGATGCGGCCATTCCGGAGGGGGCAGGAGAACTGGCGGCACCTGCAGGAGAGACAGGGGGGAATCCAGTAGCAGTGGCCGGCGCCGGTAAGGTATATTCATTACTTCTTGACATTACTACTAGATGGAAGTGTGTTCACTATTTCACTGTACTGTGCGACTTATTAAGTAGTAGTGAACATTATACAACGGTTGAAGAAGACACCCTTTACTTAGCATTAGCAGCGTGAGTTGAGTAACCAATGGCCTCTTCTATTTGACTCCAAAATCAGCTGTGAAGGTTTTATGGAGCAGACAAACTCAGATCAGATGACCTTGATGGATGTGTTGAACAAAGAGGGAAAGAACTAAGGGTGGAAGGACGGGCGAGATAAATAATATGACTGACTGGCAGAGAAGGATATGTTGTTGGAAGCATGCATAGGTGGCTGATAGTAATCAGATCAGATGCATGGGTTGCTGAAGGATGGGTGGAAGGTGGAAGAGAATGCCTGCCTGGGGGGGCGACACAGTATTGGTGGATAGTGCTAGATAGCAAGAATCAGCGTTGTTTGGTTCTCAAAGCCAAGGCAAGCAAGGAAGGAGCGGAAGCATGGGTGGTTGTTGGTGAAACCAACTAAGTATGAGATATATAAAAAAGAAGGATAAACGTTTACTTTAATGGATGTATGCCTGGATGTACTACTAGTACTACTATCATCATCAATAGACAGTATAGGTGGAAAGTGTCACTGGAGATTCTTACTTTGAAGAAAATGTAAAAGAAACTGCGCAACTGTAGCAAAGCGTAGGGGAATATAGGTAGTATTATCAGAAGAATACAGTAGACTTGCAGTAGTTTGCAAGCACGTCATATATATATATATATATTCACTTAAAAAACCATAGGTTTCACACACGTTATAGTTAGGAATTAGCATTTAAAAAACCTTGCAAATTCACTTAAAAAACCATAGGTTTCACACAGGTTATAGTTAGGTGGATATTTCACTCGTAAAAAAACAATGAAATTCCCCCGTTATAGTTAGTTCAGATAACTATAACTCGCGCGCCCGCAATCCACTGCTCATGACGTCACATATTATAACACTCATGACATGGTCAGTGGCATCACTCATGACATCACTGATGACATCATCCTTGTGATAGAGTGGCGGTCGCGCGAGTTATAGTTATCTGAACTAACTATAACAGGGGAATTTCATTGGTTTTTTACGAGTGAAATATCCACCTAACTATAACCTGTGTGAAACCTATGTTTTTTTAAGTGAATTTGCAAGGTTCTTTAAATGGTAATTCCTAACTATAACATGTGTGAAACCTATGGTTTTTTAAGTGAATTTGTACGGTTTTTTAAATGCTAAGTTATGTATTTATTATTTATTTATTTATTTTCAAGGTTTTTCACCATGCGCGCACCTTGCGCGCACGGTGTGCTTCACGCACCATGCGCGCGCTTTGGGCGCGCGGTGCGCTGCGCGCACCGTGCTCGCACCACGCAATTTTTTCCCCAAAAAAGAATACAAATTTTTGTCCCTTGGGGGTCCTTCTGTGACCCCCTGACAAAGGCTAGGAGGTCAGGAACTCTCTTCCCTGCCCCCTTTTCACGTTTTACACCTTTTTTCCCCCTTTCCTTTTCAGTGCGAGAGACAAAATGGCGGCCGACACTTCCTGATATCGACCATTTCGAATGTTTACCGACATCTAACAACCAATCAGAATTTCGCTCGCGCACGGCACCGTGCACGCACAGTGCGCGCACAGTGCGCGCACGTGCACGCACAGTGCGCGCACGGTGCGCGCGTATAGAAATTTATATGCTTTTAAATGCTATTTTCTCAGGAAATACTGAAGAGGTTGACACCAGACCTGCAAAAGGCACTTCTGAGGACTACCTCTCTGCCAAATTTCAAGTAATTCTGTTCAGCCGTTCGGGCTGTACCTTTGACTAAAGGTCCTATGGAAAAATGCATGGGGAAAACGCGGTTTGGGACCCCCCTTTTTTCTCGGCCCCCGCTTGACGAATCACCCCGAGACTTTCAGGGTAGGAGCTGAGCGGAGCGCCCCATTTGTTTTGAAAATTTTGCGAGGATTCGTCAACCGGCGCCAAAGTTATTCAAAATAGAATTTTTAGATTTCCTATGGAAACACGATCCTAACTATAACTATCTACATATATATATATACAAAAACATACGGAAGTAATTATAAACAAAGCGGACAAGGGCGGTAATATTGTCTTATGGCCTAGACCCCTATATATGGAGGAAGCAGGGCGTCATTTGAATGATGCCAGCTGTTATAAGAAAGCCAGCTTTCAAGAATTACGTCAAATAAAAGACAACATATTTGCAGAACTTTTGCAGTGGAAACGAGTGGGCTTATTAACTAAAAATGAATATAATTTTTTGAAAAATGACCACCCAATGACTCCCTATTTATACTTCATCCCGAAAGTACATAAAAATTTAACACCAGTTCCAGGCAGACCCATTATATCTGCGCAAAAAAGTTTACTGGAAGCTATGTCCAAATATATAGACTATTTTTTACATGAATTTGTGGAAAGTTTGCCGTCATATATAAGGGACACTGGACATTTTTTAGCTAAATTAAAAAATGTAAAATGGGATAATGATTGTCATTTGATAGTGATGGACATTTGTTCGTTATACACGAGTATTAACCATAGTGATGGTATGAATGCAGTTCGCTATTATTTGGACAAAAGGAGTATAAATATGTATGAGCATAACAAAATGATTATAAAAATGATTGCCACTTGTTTAACCAACAATTATTTTCTTTTTAATAAGGAAGTATTTCAACAGCTGCGCGGCGTGGCCATGGGAGCATGCTTCTCCCCCAGTTACGCATGTTTACATGTGGGCTGGTGGGAGGAGCATGTTTTGATGGCCACCCATAAAATCATGTTTGAACAGCATGTGCTCCATTGGTGGAGATTTATTGATGATGTTTTTTTAATTTGGAAAGGAACCAGAGAGTCAGCAAACATCTTTATAGATGAAATAAATAAAAACACATTGAATCTTAGGTTTACTTCAGATATAAGCAATATTGCAGTACAATTTTTGGATGTTGACATTTTTATTAAAGAAGACACATTACACACTAGAATGCACAGAAAAGTAACAGCCGGGAACTCTGTATTACACGCTAAAAGTTCTCATCCTCGCCATCTGATTCGTAGTATCCCCTAAGGGGAATTTTTAAGAACTAAACGGATTTGCAGCCATGAGGAAGATTTGAAAACCTGTCAAAATGAGACTTTTGAAAGATTCCTAAGGAGAGGGTATAAGGCCTCTGACCTACACATAGCTCGAGACAAGGCAAATAATACAGCTCTGGTTGCTTATCAACACATTGCTCCTAAGGCCCAAGAACTGATAAGGCCCAGTACTAATGATACGGACTCCACTATCCCGGAATCAATGAGTAACATCAGGTTAATAACTAACTATTGCAGACAAGAAAGACAGATTCGTAGAATCTTATATAAAAATTGGCCAATAGTTAAGACGGATATCACTATGTCTCAAATTTTGCCGGAACTTCCCCTATTGACATTTAGAAGGGCACCCTCAATGAGGGATGCTTTAGTCAAAATTAGTCCAGAGGTAGTAACTTCCAATACTTGGTTAATGGCCAGAAATGGGTTTTTCAAGTGTACTTCTTGTCGCGCTTGTAAGTTCGGAAAAAATGGCTCAGAATATGTCACTTAGCAAAACAAGCTTGGGTTTTGACTCAATGGCAGCAAGGCCAAGTCATGTAAATTAAACAAAACAGAGAGAGTGCCAGTGCTGCACTATACTTACAAAAGAGTTTTAACCATGAGCTGAATTAAACAAGTTCACTTTTGACCACTTTTTGGTTGATTTTAATCAAAATTATTTTAATGCAATAAATTCTCTTATTATTTTGCACGGTTTCATTGAAGTAATTAAAGCATTTCACAAATAATCAAACAATACAACGTAGATATTTACATTACATTAACACATATGAATGACAACACTACTAGCGTACCTCAATCACTCAGACAACAACACTCATATAGAAATTTATAGATAGGACCTATCTTCGCCTTTGGCCAATCATCTGCTAAACAACTAAAAATAAGATATTAGAAGTACTGCAAGTGTTATCTGCTGATGGCCTTATGTATTCTGTACATACAAGTGTAAATCGTTTGGTTTATTGTGTATAGTTAGTATGTTTGTGAATTTTGAGTGTTGTTGTCTGAGTGATTGAGGTACGCTAGTAGTGTTGTCATTCATATGTGTTAATGTAATGTAAATATCTACGTTGTATTGTTTGATTATTTGTGAAATGCTTTAATTACTTCAATGAAACCGTGCAAAATAATAAGAGAATTTATTGCATTAAAATAATTTTGATTAAAATCAACCAAAAAGTGGTCAAAAGTGAACTTGTTTAATTCAGCTCATGGTTAAAACTCTTTTGTAAGTATAGTGCAGCACTGGCACTCTCTCTGTTCAGAATATGTCACAGCATTTAGTCCTGAGCCAGTTAAGATAAAAGGACATCTAACTTGCAGAACTGAGTATGCAATCTATGTTTTAGAATGCACTTGCCATCTATTATATGTGGGCAGTATGAAGTTGCAAGTCTTCAACAGAATCCTTCAACATCTTAGAGCTGTGGTGAATTCCGATCCCACATACGCTGTAGCGAGACACTTAAAATTGGTACATAATAACAACCTCAATGACCTTAGATATTATGTCATTAGTGCAATATCGAAGAACATCAGAGGTGGAAATATAGGGAGAAAAGATTGAGACAAGTAGAGTCTGAATTCATTATGTTATTAGATACTAAGATGCCAAATGGGCTTAATAATAATGAAGATCTGCATAACTTTTTATAATGAATTGTTGAATTCAAGGATGTTGAGGAGTTAATGAGTTCCTGGTTGCTTTTTAACTGACGTTTTATGTTTAATTTTACCAATTTTGTCTAGGTTTCTAGACTTTGTTTGGTTTTATTGGATTTTAGTGTTGGTTTTAAGCTTCCAGATTTTATTAATTTTAGACATCTATTTAAAGCTGGGCAAACTAGGTGTGGTTTGTGTCTGTTAACCTTTGATCATTTAATGATGTTTACTAAACTATGCACTTTATTCAACTTTTCAAGAGTCCAAATATCTCTAGATATGTGTCCAAATTCTAATTTGTAAATAATTTTGACTTCCTCATTTTTATCAGATGCCATCGATAAGAATGTTTTGGAGAAACTGTTGCGTGCTACTGTATGAACATTCCACTTTTGAATATTGAAACATGAAAAAACTTGGAAACGTCAATTACAAGCTGCTATGTATTATACATTGATCATATTTATATATTTATAAGTTTACTTTGTTATGCACTTTACCATTAATAACTACACTATTTTGCACTAGTTTTTACAAATCACCGCTACGTATGCCAAATATATTCTTTAAAGAAAGTGATGATTTAAAGATGCATTGTATATATAGAACCAAACATGGGCAAATGAGTTAAATTGTTAGATGCCAACTAAAATGCTTTTTTCCTATTGCATTTGTGAATCGTAAAACAAATGAACACTATGTTCTTATTCAAAAAGTATTTGACTGACAAAGTTAGACAATACAATATTATATTTTGCGCATCGTGAGCACTATGCTCTGACTGGATGTTAAAAAATTATATGTCTGATGTATGTCTAGTTTAAAACATTTCTGCATTTAACAAAGTTTGGCAAACATATTGAGATATAGCTCAAAGTGAAGTCCCATGTTTATGTTTATTAGAAAACTGTGTTGGCAATTGTCTAAGTGGTGATGTAATTGGTCGGCTTATTTAAGGATATACATTGGTCCTGCGCGTCATGTGATCAAGACTGCCGTGGGCAGTCGAAACGCGTCAGGCTGAGCTGAGCACTTGCTTGAGAATGCACTATGCACTTTAATTTGCACCATCAATAAAAAGAAAACTATCTCCACGAAGTGGTCCGTACCTGCTTTCTTTGGATCCTATCGGATTGTTCCAGGACTTGTGGCTGTTACATATATATATATATGTATATTATCTACTGGCGGTCGCCAGTAGATAGTTATAGTTAGGATCGTGTTTCCATAGGAAATCCGCAACATTCTATTTGGAATAACTTTGGCGCCAATTGACGAATCCTCGCGAAATTTTCAAAATAGGTGGGGCGCTCCGCTCCGCTCCTTCCCTGAAAGTCTCGGGGGGATTCGTCAAGCGGGGGCTGAGAAAAAGGGGGGGTCCCAAAACGTGTTTTCCCCATGCATTTTTCCATAGGACCTTTAGTCCAAGCTACAGCCCGAACGGCCGAACAGAATTACTTGAAATTTGGCAGAGAGGTAGTCCTCAGGTCAGGGAACTATAACTCACGCGACCGCAATCCTCTGCTGATGACGTCAGATATTACATCACTGTATTTAGACACTTATTTACCCATGTCTTCTTCCATTAATTTTTAGCTATACATATATTACAAATATTTTTTTTTCAGAAAGACACATATGTCATCAGTGATGTAATATCTGACGTCATCCGCAGAGGATTGCGGTCGCGTGAGTTATAGTTGCCTGCACTAACTATAACGGGGGAATTTCAATGGTTTTTCACGAGTGAAATGTCCAGCTAACTATAACATGTGTGAAACCTATGGTTTTTTCAGTGAATTTGCAAGGTTTTTTAAATGCTAATTCCTAACTATAACGTGTGTGAAACCTATGGTTTTTTCAGTGAATATATATATATATACATATATATATATATATTAATATTATCAAGCGGAAGCCCCTTCCTCCCACTCTGGGCACCACTCCCTACCTATTATTATTTATGTATTTTCGATTGGGTCAGCCAGCCTGTAAAGGGTGGCCTATGTGTTATTTATGGTTGGTTACACAATCAATGAAAGCAAAGTACCCTCTGCAGTAGCGGTTGGTGGTGGGAGTGCTGGCGGGCGGTGACATGGGGAGGGGACGGGTGGGTGGCACTGGCGAGTAAACTGTGTATTACGGCCAAATACAGGTAATCAACATAAAAATAAATAAAATTATTTTCAATGTGCGCACTGCACCGACGAATGCGATGCAGTGCCTGCAATTTTTTTTTTTTATGTATTGTTTAATTACCTGTGATTGTCCTTAATCATTAGTTTACTATCCCCACGCTGCACCTTCCCACGTCACCGCCCGGCAGCACTCCCACCACCGACCGCGACTGACCTGATGTCGTATCGTATTAGCATCTATAATATGAATATAAGCAATGATCATTGGATCAGATTCATAATAAGCCTTTTTGTAGTACCCAGGGCAGGGTGTAAGTGAAATTGTGCATTTGCCCTCATGTAACAGACAGAGTATGGCCAGTGCCACCGGCCGTAAGGCGTCATACAAAAATATGAGCTTCCCCACCTGCAGACAGTAGTAGTAAATAAAACTAACGTGAGTCTCCATCATGTGGCTCATATCTGTTTCTCTTGGGTGCAAGCTTAGCTGACTGAGCTGGCATGCTGGCTACAACAAGGTTATGTAATTGGGCTAAACTACAGATAAGAACAACACGACTGGTGTACCGGAGTACATAGTACGATTATATTTATAATGTCGGAAACTCCCACAAATGTTAGAGTCCAAGGAAGTAGGAGTAGAGATACTTACCACCAAATCACAAATGTTATGAACTGTGCTTGCTAGTGATACTGTGACACTATGTGTTGAATGATTTTAGTGTTTCTGTTTTGCTAAGAGTATTGGCTACAACATGTTCTTTTTCTTTCTTGATATAGATACTCCTTGCACATCAACCAAACCATCTCGGAAGGAGTTGGCCGCTAGGGCCCGGCGCCATACACTGGAGGCCATCTGCGAACATTTTCGCCGGCTGGTGGCTCAGGCGGAGGATGAGGAGGAGGTGGCTGCAGCCTCCTTCAATGCCCCGGGCCCCAGTCAGGCCCTGGCTCCAGTTTCACGGCGCCGTGGTCCGGCAGCCGCCCGCCGCCGCACCTCCATTTCAAGCACTGCTGCCCCCCACCCTGCATGTAACTGCAGGGCATTTTGCCACCAGCTGCTCCGCCGGATGGCCCGCTTAGAGGAGAACCTGGAGGAGCGGGTGAAAATCCTGGTGGACAAACACCTCAAGGCCCGCCGACAATAGAGGACCTCGTCATTTGCCCCTTTTTTAATTCCTTTTGTTGGGGTGTGGGTTTTTGGGCATCAGGGATTCATTCGGACTTTGGGAATCGTGGACTTTCGTTTCGTTTTGGACATTGATTGGGGTTAGGGTGGGGGGTGGGTTAGGTCAGAGTGGGATAGTTTATTTTTGTTTGGGGATATTACATTTTATTCTATTTACTTATACGATGTTAATGTTTTGTGGTGGGTTACAGTTTTCAGAATTCAATCTAAGTTACATGGTTTGTTACTTTGTTTCCGTGCTGCTGCATGCCCACAGCCAGTGTTTGATTTAAAAGATCTGCCGATTTTGTAACACACAAACCGATAGATGCAGTACCCCACACTGAGTTATTTTTAATTGTCATAATAGTACTGTCAGTCTCTCCTCCTAGTCCATACCTCCCACCAAACTTATCTTACCTGTGATTGATGATGAAGTTCGGCACACTGATGGCTGCATGGTTGATTTCCCAAATTAACTGAGAAGATGCCATTATTGTGGTGGTAGTAGTAGACACTGGCAATAGCATTTGAAAAAAGAAAGAGAAAGTCACTTGACTGAGAGACTGTGGGAGGAGTAGTAGAACAGAACACAAAGTAAACTACAGCATGGGTGGGCAAGAAGAAGAAGATCCTTGCCCTGCCTTAGTTGAAATTCAATTAGTGTTGCTTTCACCACATCTGCCCCAGCAAGCGTGTGATCAATTGTTGGTGTACATTTAATGTAGTCATCACATCACACCTCAATATAAATCACACAGCCCAGGAGAAGAGGGTTAGTGATTGATGAATGGATGGGCAGTGGGGTTGGGAAAGGTTTGAGAAAGAAAAACAGACAGTATGCATGGACACAACAAAAGTAAAACACAATCTTGTAAGACGACCATGATGCATTATCAAAGAAATCAAAGTATAAAGTGAGAAAAAGCAAATGCATGCATGCTGAGGAAGAGAAATTGATGGTTAATGATAATGAGTTGTACTTACTACAAATACTATTACCCAATGAGACAGTACAGGTAAGAAATTATTAATATGAAATTTGCCTTGCCTGTCTGCCGCCCTCAGAGCTCAGACCGAACCAAATTACATGCTGTACCGGGCTTACTTTTATTTTTCAAGCTAGCAAAGCAAATTAAAAAATAGTTGTAGGGATCAATTACCAAACAAACCACAACACACAGTCGAAATGATTGAAGAGAAAAAAACAATCAAATAAATGTAAAGACGAATGATGAATGATACTAAAGTTACTGTAATATCCTGGTCCAAATGTGGAGTTGCATCATTCTCGTCATTCCTCTTGGTCCTCCCTTCCATGGACACTTCGCACATCTATCTTGGGTACCACTGCCTGCCTGATGCGGATTGGTAAGGTAAGTGTGAGTCATTTCTCCCACTATAGCACAAGTTAAAGGCCGGCCTGTAAATGTAGATGGAAAAACAAACGGGGTATTGAAAAATTACTGCATTTAAAACAATAAACTCAATTACAGTGGAGTGCAAGACGAGAAGACAAGACTCTGGAGAGAACACTTTCAGACTGAGGCAGCTTGGATAGGATACATAGTGTCTACTCTACAGCATTAAGCTACAACAACAACGGGACAGGACTCAGGAGCCAGCACAGCCACAGAACAGGAGAACCGCTGCAGAGGCCAGGCAACCTACCCCTTACTTACATTTTGAGCGAGCCAGAGAAATGTCATATGCACTGCAGCAACCTAGCATTTTCCAAATGAAGTGACTAAATCAATGCGCCACTGTCCCTCATACCACTACACTCTACTCCAGTCCACACCACTACACGGACATCTAGCCTTGGTCTGCTGTGGTTCTTGTTCAAACTGTTTACCTTTTAAGTCAGCCCATGAAACGCAGTTATTCCATCAATTTTCTCCAATCCAACTGACTGTGTGAATAGATAGTATGCTCAGCAGCATCATGATGATGACCGTGTGGTACGTATTCTCCAACACCAACTCAGTCTGTAGTGACTGATTAAGTATAATATATTCCATATTACAATATTGCAACGGATATTGGCCGGCACCTGCAGTGGTAGGAGTACAATGTGGTTATTATTAAACAACAAGGAAACATTAACTGTCACCAAACCTGAGTCACTTTTACTTTGTCAATAAACTAGTATAGTTCTACTTCATGGCATGCACAATTATTCGTAGTCACCCAGCATCCAATGCAATGCATGCCATCATTCACAATGGTAATCACTCATTATTACCTGTCTTGCTGTTCTCTTTGGCTGTCAAATCTGATGCCTGCCTAGCCTTCTGACAGTCAGTGATGAGTTTCTTTCGGCTTGGAAACAAAACGGAATATAGCTGGAGTCACGTTTCACTTCTTATGAAGGGACTGTTAGAGGCAACATGTATTGTACTATTCTCCATCTCCATCCAATGTCTGGTTTGCTTGAAATGTACTTAGGGAGAGTAAGGAAGATGGAGCAGGACCCTGAGGAGTGGAGTGGACAGTTATGCACAGACGTGCAACTCCAATAGTGAAATAAAAAGAGGAGACTGTTGATGGATTTGTTGTGATTAGATTTTGAACCAGAAAAACAGATACACAGTCACACACAAATAAAGGAAGGGAGAACAATTTGAAAGCCTAGTTGTCAGGGAAGAGGAGCTCGTTCTCAAACACTGGTGGTTCGGACATAAGTACGTCTAACAACCCACTACTTATGTCATCGAAGTCGCTCTCCTCTTCCTGCTGTGATTCACGTATTTTGTACTCCGGTGGTATAAAGTGTTGATTCATTTTGATCATGGTTAACCTCTCAATGCTTTTGGGCGAGAGACTGGTCCTTTTGACAGTAACAATGGCACCAGCAGCACTGAAAACACGCTCTGAAGAGACACTTGCAACAGGGCAAGCCACATACTTTATCACCAGCCTGCTGAGCACTGGCCATTGGCTTCTTTTCCCATACCAATACACCAATGGGCTTTGCTCCATGAAGACCTCTGTTGTGTCATCTAGATAGGCCTGAACCATTTGCTCAATGTTCAGGGGTGCTTGGCCTCTTTTGCCTTTGCATCAGTCATGGACGTACAAAACCCTTTCCGTAGAAACCAATCACCTGCCGTTTTTTTAAATGTGCCTGATGATCCTGTTGGGGCTGTTGATGTTATTGCTGGCAGTGTTGTTGACTGCTGGGAGGCAAACGCACTTCTCTCGGCCTCTGAAGTAGAAGTTGACTCTGGGTGCCCTGCAGTACTTTTTCTGCCCTTGGGGGGGGGGGGCCTCTAATTAAGATCCTTTCGGTTTCAAAGTCAGTGGCTTCCTCAGCTATCAAAGTTTTGTACTGGGTAACATCCACTTCTGAAAAAGGAATTACTTCATTACTGAGCAGAAATAATTTGTAACGTGGATCCAAAATTGAGGCAGTAATGTAATGTGGATGTGACACAATGTTATTTTGAATCCTTGTATTGTCAGATAAGCGAACGACTAAGGTGTCTGCCAAATAATATGCGTCTACTTTGTCATCCACACCTGCGTACATTTCTGACACCTCCTTCAGCTCTTGTTCTAGCATGTACAACAATGGGATAGCTTGGCCCATAGTACAGTCCTCCCTGCTCACTTCACGTGTGAAGACCTCAAAAGGAAGTAGCATCTCTGTCAGGCATTTGACGAGGTCCCATTGGGCCATCTCAACTCTCATGCCTTTCACAGTAGGATCCCCTGACCTTTTCATGACATAAGCATTAAGTGGTATGTACTGCTCTAACAGACGCTCAAGCATGTAATACGTTGAGTTCCAACGTGTTGGCACCTCCTGGATGAGTGCTTTGATTGGCATTTTATGCTCATGTTGAATGACCCTCAGCTGCTTCCGGGCTTTAAAATGCTCAGGCCACCCACCACAATAATAACCAAAAAGTGATTACAAAGGACAGGAACAGGAAGTTGTAGTGTCAGTGGAACTTACTTACTCTCATAAAAAATATTTTAAAAAAAATAAAAGCTTCCCCGTGCTCCAAAACTACAGTTCAATGACAACTTGAGGAGTTTTTTTAGCAAAATGCACAAAATCAGCGTTTTCGAGATGGATTTATGTTGCTTGCGAGATATTGTTTGCCAGATTGCAAATGCTGCGTGTTCGGGATCACGAACTGTACAAAAATGCTTTATCGCGTGCGCGAACACGCATATTGAGAGCGCGAAAATGCCAAAAACTGTAAGTCTGCATTGTCGCGCTGTGCAGAGTTACCGAAAGTACGCGAGCTGAATCCCTAGGGTTACCTACTGGCTGAAAAGCCCTATTTATTTAACACACACCCAAAAACTGCTATCCCACCCCAAAAAAAACCTTTTGCAATGAAACCCAAAGCCATACAAGGTGTAAAAAAATAATTCAACACACAACACAAAATGTAAATTAAAATAATGCACCAAAGATTTGAGGATGACTACCTCTGGGCGTACTGGCAGACTAGGCCACAAGCTTGGAACAGAATGGCAAAAGCAAGCACACTGCTTGGATGGCACCACAAAATGGCCACCACACACCCACAACAACAAGAAATGGAAGACAGTCAATGTACGCCTATGGCAAAAGCACAATGCCTGCCTTCCTAAAATGGCCGCCACACACATGCTCAGGCCACCCACCACAATAATAACCAAAAAGTGATTACAAAGGACAGGAACAGGAAGTTGTAGTGTCTGTGGAACTTACTTACTCTCATAAAAAGTATTTTTTTTTAAATAAAAGCTTCTCCGTGGTCAAAAACTACTGCTGAATGACAACCTGAGGAGTTGTTTTAGCAAATGCACAAAATTAGCGTTTTCGAGATGGATTTATGTTGCTCGCGAGATATTGTTTGCCAGATTGCAAATGCTGCGTGTTCGGGATTGCGAACTGTACAAAAATGCTTTATCGTCTGCGCGAACACGCATATTGAGAGCGCAAAAATGCCGAAAACTGTAAGTCCGCGTTGTCGCGCTGTGCAGAGTTACTGAAAGTACGCGAGCTGAATCCCTAGGGTTACCTACTGGCTGAAAAGCTCTATTTATTTAACACACACCCAAAAACTGCTATTCCACACCAAAAAACACCTTTTGCAATAAAATCCAATGCCATCCATGGTGTAAAAAATAATCAACAGACAACACAAACTGTAAATTTAAATAACGCACCAAAGATTTGAGGCTGACTAACTCTGGGCCTACTGGCAGACTAGGCCACAAGCTTGGAACAGTCAATGTAAGCCTATGGCAAAAGCACAATGCCTGCCTTCACAAAATGGCCACCACACACATGGCCAGGAGGACACAACAACAACAAGCATAAGCCAAAGGGAACAAAGAAAAGAAATGCAGGCCTTTATGGAAAAAGAAGCACACACTACTAAACTACCACCACAAAATTGGCACAAGCCACATGGGCACTCGCAGTCACAACAGGCCATGTAAAAAAATGAACTGAAGCAGGCCTATAATGGATGACGGGACAAAGGAGGCCTGCTAAACAACACAGCTTTAATCCAAAAATGAAAATCAACAGGGCTACGAACGGATTGGAAAGAAGTTACACATCAAGCACACACATCCAACAAAGGTATTTCACACACACACACACACACACACCAACAGTCAAATATACCACAGCCACATTTAGCATTTCAATCCTATGCCATCCATGCCCTACATGATGTTGAAAATTCTACAGACACCACGAAACATGGACCCATGGGTACCCTACTGGCAGAAATTGCAGAGAAAAACAACTATGCCCCTATTGAAAGTACAGGCCACCCGCCACAACAATAATTTTAAAAAACAATGAAAATCCCAGAAAAATATAGGTACACAAACAAGCCCCAATGAAACAAACACACCAATTCTCCAACTTACTTGTAGTAAATTAAATCTCAAATCAAAAAGTCCTCAAATAAATCCAATCCAATGGTATGATGCAGCAGACAGACACAAAAAGTGAACCTTTCAGCTCCAAATCCAAATGAAAGTGAACAGCACATGCACAAAGCACTGGGAGGAGCCTGCTGGACAGGAACAGGAAGTTGTAGACTCAGGGGCACTTCCTTCCTCTTGAAAAAAAGAGTTAAAAAAATTAAAGGACTCCTCCTTACACAAAAGACTACAACAAAATCACAATCTGAGGAGTTTTTCTGAGCAAAATGATCATTTTAGAGAAGGTTTTATGAAGCTCGCGAGATATTCTTCGCCAGATTGTAGTTTTTGCATGTTCGGGATCGCGATCTTACAAAGACAGCCGCCGGAATCCAGCTCTCGCGCCGAATGACGTGTTCGCGATCGCACACTCTCGCGGGCTTGGGCAGCCATATTACAAATCTCGTGGCGCTCGCGAACGGACAGAAAAGCAAGTTGCCGATCGCAGAATCACGGTAAGACGTTGCCGCGCGCACAAGAATGAATATTGAGCGCGCGAGGAAGCAAAAGTACTACGCTACGCGCTAGATTGCGTAGCAATCTGCAACTTCACGCTCTACGCGAATCGTAAAGTTGCCCAAACTTCGCAAGCTCCGCGAACGGAGCGTAGTTCAACGCCCAGGCTGACTCTCTTCCCACATGCTGCACGCTGCAGCCTCAGCTCAGCTCCTTAACAACCGCACACCGCCAGCCCGGCAAGCGGACACGAACATCAGTACCAGTTCGAGCACCGCACGATGCTCCCTTGGCGCTTGGTGTCTGCATCCACCGGCATAGCGACATCAGAGGGCAGTGCGCAGAGTTCCTGTGCGACGTTTCCGAAACAATCAAACTTCAAAGGCTACTCGAACCAATGTTCTTGAAAAACAGGACTTCCTCATAATCTCAAGTATTTCAGTACATACACATAGGTAAGAACACTTACAATTAGCTTGACCTGCAAAGCAAAAGTGGAATACTTACCTACAATGTAAAGACTGCTGATGTATCTCCCATGATTTAATGACTCCCGATGTGTAGCCTGTGAAGTAAATGCAAGATACCTATTCAGTCAGGTACACATACTCACCCAGACAACACCATCGACACAACAGCATATAAATTACTAAGCAATAAAGAAAATGAAATAAATAAACTAAACTTTAATAATTGAGTGGGGGGTCCAGAGATTCAAATAATGATTCTTTGGGGGGGGGTCCCCGGATTCCAGTAATGATTAGGTGGCGGTACACAGAAGTCAAAAGGTGAAGAACCAATGTTGTAGACAGCACTGAAGCCACTTAACAGTGGCACCAAGCATCGCATGAAAGGAAGATATGTTTTCTTCCAAACTGAGTGTGTTGGAACTGAATTTAGGAGCACATTTCATTGTATGCAATACAGTGTTTCTGACCAGAAGCAGTCAGTAACTTTGTGAACCCCAGCTTTGATAAGGGCTACTGATTCTCTTAATATATACCCACATTTGTAAAGCGCGAACACTCACCCGTAAGGGTCTCTAGGCGCCGTCAGGAAGATTAAGCAAGCGAGTTCCCAGAGTCACATGGTGCTGGGCTAATCTGGCGCCGGGGATCGAAACCTGATCCCCAGATTCCGGAGTCAGTCGCCGTGGCGCCACACCTCTTCCCTCTTGAGTCTGAGTGGATTACACTCTTCTGTTGATAGGGGGCTTCTTTGGCTTCCAGGTGAATGTTCGCCTGATGAAGATGAATTACACTTCATACAGGTTACTGCTGTTAAATTTGTCAAATATAAGATATCATATAATACATGGTAAATGAGACATAATAATTGGCTGAACAAATGCAGATGCAACTTTTGCAATTGCACAGTAAAACCATTTTGGAATTTTACAATGCAGCTACTAAACCACACACCACGCAACTGATCACTGAGCAAACAGGTATAGGCCAGATAATGAGTGTATTTACCCGCATACATGCCAAAAACCAGCTACATACCAAGTACAGAGCACAAATGAAATGCCAGACGAAGAGAGTATTTGCAAACGTGTCAACAACCAGCTGCATAATTAGTACACAATAAACAAGAATATTTCAGGGGAGGAGTGTATTAAAAAATGCATCAATAACTTAAATGAATGTACATGTGACAATTTTTCAGATCAGGACACTTTCCACTTTGTACTGTTTTGTGGCCTTTATGGTGTCCCTCAAATACAATTTATTTTACCTTTATTGAAAGGGAGACAGTTTACTCAAGCTAGACCTGTTTTTATTTTTCTGCAAATGTTGTTCAATGATTTTGTCTATTTTAATGTTGCTAGATTCTTAATGATAGCTGTTGGACTCAGAAAAAGAAGAGGTTGATTTGTATTTGGAGCATATTGTTTGCTTGTTTTTTCCCCCTGATAATGTTTATTATGGGTATTGAGCCCTGGATTTTAACGTTTTATTTTTAATTTGGGACATTTTATCACTCACCTGTTTTTTATTATATCAAGATCAATTTCTCCTGAGGTTGTTCATTACTTGTATGCAATTCTTTGTCTTGAATCTTTTTATTTAATTTTACGTCTGTATCTTTTATGGTTTTTATTAACCCAATAAAGATTATTTTGAGTGACATGTCATGAACCATCTGCATAACGAGTACAGGGTAAAGAGCAATATGTTAGACGAAGAGTGTATATATGTGTAAACAACCAGCTGCATAACGAGTACAGAGTAAACAAGAATATGCCAGACAATAAGTGTATTTACATATGCGTGAACAACCAGCTGCATAATAAATACATGAAAGAGTAACACCCTCCCATGTGTACTTATCCAGCTGCTGAAATAGCATTTTTGTAATAAACACAATCAATGTGAGGAATGGCATTCTCCTCTAACATTGAATTACCTCGATGACAGCCTCTGTACGAGATGCTTGTGTTTATGATGATGATTACGCTGCCTCAGCCAGACCTAAAGGGGTGTGTTGGAAATGATGGTCCTCTGCAATCCCACATGGGGATGCTCTGACTATGCACACATTACATCCCATTATGACCTGCTGTTCCATACCTGGATGAAATGAGGAGCACACTTGAAGGCAACGCCATGGGTTGTAGACTAGCCTTTCATCATCCACATGCCACAAACAAAGGTTTTAAATTCAACACACAGACTTAAACTCCAGCAACACCCAGTAACCAAAGTAAAGAGACTGTAGTAACTGGGCACTTTAGCCATGTGTGCAACCTTCAGGCCTGTGCATTGTCTGGACCAATTGAATGGCACCTACCGAGTATTCCTACTTATGCCACGTTTTTAGGTTTGGCGTAATGAAAGCTGTTTGTAGCATTCCTTCTTCACAAATGATTTAGCGAAATAATACCAGTGTAGTATTGCACAAAACTATTGTTACAGCTGATACCATTTTGAGTTTTCTACTGCCATTTTGCTTCCCACAGTGTGCCCATGTTATGCATAGCCTGTTTGTTCTCGCGCTTCTAACATATGCATCCTCGCTCTCATAGATAGCACTGTTAAGCGAGGAGCTGAGTGTCTGGAAATTTGCATTTCTTGTGTCTGTTTCTGTTATGAGTATCCTTATTTAAAGCAGTGTATGAAAAAATCTAAAGAAGTCATGCAAATTGGAGACGGGTCAGCATTAGATGCTCTTTCCTGCCACTTTGCACATCAAATTTGCACTTTGCTTGTTTTGCTGACTAAAGGGGTGTAGATTCCTAAACGGTGTAGAAGTGATTCAGGCATTGGGGAAAGTTAGGTGGAAAGCTCGGCTATGAAACTGGCTGAGCACAAGAAGAACGCAAGGGCCCCCTTCAGGACTAGAGCTCAGACTTCTCATTGTACTGCATCTGACGTTTGTTCACAATCTTTACAAAACAATATTCAAGGCACCAACATCCTAAGTACATTTTCCGTTTCTGAAACCTAAAGTTCCTGGACAGACACTAACAATCCCTCAAACTCCACTCACAGATATTTACTGGGACCCTGTGGCAGGAGTGAAGTGTAAACAAGTGCAGGCTACTGGAAGCGGTCCGTAGTCTAGCAAAGCGAAACAATTGAAAATCTTTATATGCACTTTGTTGCTAACACATGTTTGGTTTGAAAACAGTAAAACAGCAAGAAACAGTCACCATCCAGGGCTTGGATCAACAGGGGTTGGTATGTTACATTTCTGATAATGCTGGCTCGAAGCAGGGATCACTAGTCATACGGAGTTTCGATGGCATGAGTAGTCTGGACTAAAGGCTACTGATCAACAGATGGGCTGGGAAACTGAGAGATTTAGTAAGGCCAGATTTAATACGATTTCCATCGCGAAAAATAGATAGCTGTTGAAGATTCCATATTCTCATATGTTCTGCTTGAATTTGTACATTTTTCGATAGCTGTGAGCAGCAAGCACTTGCCTTCGAAATGTTGATGGAGGGGCAGAGGTGACAGGCAGGCTTGTGTCTGTCCGAGGGGGTATGAGCTGCTCACACGGCCTGTGTGTTTGAGCGATGCTGTCTGCCCCAGCCCTCACACTTGCAGCTTCCCAGAGGGGCCCGGTGCTTCTGGGTCTGGAATTTATGGATCCGGAGATTTTGGACCCGATCAACCTGGGCCCTGAATTGCGTTTCTCAAGCCAGATTTACCACTTTTTATGAAATAACACAACTTGTAACGAGAGCCTAAGAGAGCTACCTACCTAATTCTGTTTAGGTCTGTCCATTTAAACACACAGGGCGTTAATCTAGACAAACTCAAAGTATTGTATTTCAATTCAAACCAATTGGACACATATCTGTGACTAGGTATTCAAAATACCACACATTCAAATCAAGAAGTATTTGAAGGGTAATCTATATTTAGAATATCATATCCCTTTTTCTATTCACTTAATCCAGAAACATTAATAAAAGTTCAGATTTTCACCATGATACATGGGATTCTCAAATCTCTGTACAAAAACCTGTTCCTAATTTCGATTGAATTGTGATGTCTCTAGTCACCTTTGATAACCAAATTAAGTCGCTGCTGAACTGTAATAACATGTTACAGATGAGGAGTCTCATGATTACGTCTATGTCCCTCGTCCTCGACCCAGTCATAACTAATGAGGTATGTTCCACTGACAGGAAATGCTTTCAGGCTCCACCCACTCTCCTGCCAGGGGCTCTAAAGACATAGCCAGCAGAAAGCACTTCCTGTTTTGTTTCCTCTCAGTGGACACGACGGGGGACGCTGAGGTAATTGCTAGGCACTTACCTTGTTGATGGATATCCTTGAGGTACCTCCTTTGCTGGGCCAATGGCATAGCTAGTCCTTTGGCCGGTAGTGGCGGCCCCCGAGTTTGGCGCCCCACGGCAGCCGCATCGAAGAGTGGGGGTGGGTGGGGTGAGATTGCCATTCCAAGTTTGCCAGCTCCGAGACTGCAGGAGCGTGGGGGGGAGAGGCTGCCACCCCCAAAACTCATGCCGCCCAGGGCGCACAGCAAACTCCCGCCCCCCCTTGCTACCCCACTGTGCCGGGCTCTGGGGGTGCTTTTGGGCCATGGTGGGAACTCCTTGAGTCGGGACGCCTGGCCTCCTGGATTCCGTCCATAGCACCAATCACCTGCTTTGCTGGGCTGGACAGGGCTCAGTTGTCTTTTGGCTTTCCTTGGCTGACTCAGGGTAAGACTTCAACTCGGGGTTTTGCCACTCCTAAGGACTTGTTATACCATCCGCTCTTGGGGCTGTGATGGTTTCATACTCCCAACTGGATTCCTTTACGAGGAGTGTTTACGGGTGATTTTCTTTCAGGAACCATACTCCAATGTGTCGGGTGTAGAGTTGTCCGTCTATGGCTGGTCTTGCCTTTCATCTGGCGTGCAAGAGTGGCGCCGCAGCTGTGTGGCTGTGAGGACTGCTTTTGGCCGGTGCCGCTGTTCAATGCGGAGGCTTTTTTTGGTGGCGGGTCCTCCGTCCGCCCCTGTTGACCGTGCCTATGGGAGAGGGGCATGGTGGGTGCTGGTCACCTGTGGACTGGCTGATCGGGTCAGTTTTGGCTCTCGTTGCACTTACTTGAACTAGTGTAGACTGCTTCTGCACGTTCATTTGCATAAAAAGAGGGAAAAGGTTTGTTCTGTTGTTACTGCTGGCTCTGATTACTGTTCTCTGTGTGCGAAAACACAACCAGAAGCTCAGACATGCTTCTCCTGTCTCGTCTCTGTCTTCTCCTGTGGACAGTGTGGATTCTACCCCTCCTGTGAAGCAAGACAGGTTGGATGATGAGGCTAGATTGAAGAAACTGATTTTGGAGACATGTCTGATTTGAAGTTCTCCTAGACGTCTGCTGGTGTCCGTTCTGGTGGGGGTAGTGATCTCTATTCCGACATTTCCAGCTCTGAGTCTTCCTATGGTTCCTCCTTGGGCGCAGTGGACCTAAAAGGAAAACATATTCCCAAAGACCTGTTGCAAGACATCTTGTCCTATGTCAGTGAGAACATGGGTTTTCCTGATTAGGAGGTTGCCAGCACGTCCAGGGATACAGTGTTACCACAATTTCAGAAGCAGGTCGACTAAGACTCTACCTATTCATCCTTTTGTGATGGACATCCTGTTGAAAGAGTGGAAAGATCATGTTGCAGGACATGGAGGTTTACCATTCCTGAGACTGTTCATGTTTATTCCATTGTGGCCAGTTTGGTGAGTCGTCCTTCCATTGCTGATGATAATATTCTCAGGGATGGATAAAAAGATTGACTCTTCTGTGAAGAAGGCCTATGCTAGGTCCCATCTCGCCATCTGGTTGGGGGTGTATGGAGCTTAAGTTGCTCAGTCATTAATGTCCAGCATTATGGCATAGTTTGCCACCATGCAGGAAGGTGGTACTTAACTGGAATCCAAGCAACGTCAGGCTGAGTTCCTCTCCGATATTGCCTTCGACTCTGTACGTGCTTCAGCCATGTCCTGTGGTGCCTCCATTGCAGCTAGTCGGAATTTATTGCTGAAGGGGTGGAAAACTGATGCAGCTCAACGCTCCATAGCTTTGAGTTTACCAATCACTGGTCCTCGTCTTTTTAGGAAAGCGCTTGAGGAGAAACTGCAAAAGGTGTTCAAGGAACGTAAGCATTCCTTCTCCTTCCAGCATCAGTCTCATCATAAGGAGTCGTTCTATTCAAATGCTAAGTCTTTCTGTCAGCCTTCTTGTCTACAGAAGACTGCGTTCTGGAACCAGAAGCCTGCTGGGAAAGGGTTCCAACATCAGTTTCAAAAGAAGCCCCCTTTTGATACGGGACCGGGGACTCCGCATTCCTGACTATGCTGACTCCCTGTTCATTCCCTCTGGAGTGCTGCCAAAGGTTGGTGGGACACCACATCTTTTCCTGGCAGTGCGGCATCTCTCGATGACCGATCAGTGGGTACTGGATGTCTTTGATCGAGGTTATCAGATCGAGTTTTTATCCCCTTCATCTACATCATGACTCTGACTCCGCTCCCTAAGGACGTCTGTCCTCGTCAAGCGCTGCTGGACGGAGTTCAGTATCTGTTTCTGAAATGAGCAATTGTCCGTGTTCCCCGATCGGAGTGGGGTCAGGAGACTTATTCTATCATTTTTCTCATTCCAAAGGTCAAGGGAGGCTTTCGGATTGTGACAAATCTCCAATCTTTGAACCAGTTTGTTTGAAAGATGCCATTCAAGCTGGAGACCCTATTACATGTGATTCCATTGATTCAGCCCAGTTGGTTGATGTTTACCATGGATCTTCAGGATGCATAGCTTTATGTGCCAGTGTCACAGGAGTGTCAACAGTTTCTGAGATTGTACCTGAATGGTTAGCATTGGCAGTTCTATGTCCCACCGTTTGGCCTGCGCTCCTCTCCCAGGGTTTTCACCAAAGTGGTGGTGCATCTGGTGGAACACCTTCACCTCCTGGGAGTGTCTGTGTTTCCTTACCTGGACGATTGGCTTCTGCAGGCTCCTTTTGCCTTGGTGATGTCTCAACAGTTATCTTTGACCATTAGTATGCTGGAAAGCCATGGGTTTCTCCTGAACTTTTCGAAGTGCCATCTTATTCCTGCTACCCGGAGGTCCTTCATAGGAGCAGACTTTGATTCTGTTCTGGGTAAGGTGTTCCCTCCTCCTTCCAGTATTCTGCGACTGCAGTCTCTGTTGCAGAAACTGTTGTTTCAGTCTTCGGTTCCCCTGCTTCAGTGGCTGGAAGTACAGGGTCACATAGCTGCGACAGTGTTCACGGTTCGCTGGGCCTGATTACATCTTTGACCGTTGCTGTGGCATCTTCACCGCTTGGTGCCTTTCCCGGTTCAGAACTTTTCCATTCCTGTTCTGGTGTCTCCAGAGGTTGTAAACGTACTTCAGTGGTGGATGGTTTCTGCATATCTCCACAGAGGCATGTGGCTGCATCCTCCTCCATCTGAGGTGATGACGTCAGATGCAAGCACGTCCAGTTGGGATGCTACTCTGGGTCAGTGGTCTCTCCATTCTCGTTGGTTGGACTCGGAGTCTTACCGGTCCTCCAACTGGAAGGAGCTGTCTGCGGTGGAGTGGGCCTTCGATTCTTTCAGGATCATCTGCTGGGGTGCAATGTTCTGGATGGATTTATTTGCTTCCAGGACCAATGCTCTGCTTTCCCTCTTTTGTTCCCAGACTCCGGAAATGGAGGCCTGTGGGGTGGAGGCCTTGTCTCTCCGGTGGCCCACTTGGTTTCTGTATGCCTTTCTTTCTTTTCCTCTCATCCCTGTGTTTCTGCTGAAGGTTCATCAGGGAGGGGGCACAGGTAGTGGCTGTATTACCTCACTGACTCCAGAGGTTCTGGTTCCTTTTGTTACTTAATCTGGAGTTGGGTCTTCCTTGGATCCTGCCTCCCTGCCCATCTCCCCTGAGGTCTGTCGCTCCTTCCCTCCTGGTCTCTCTCATCTTTGCATCTGGTGGTTGAATGGTTGTCTCTAGGGGCCAGGGGTTTGCCAGACCACATAATTACTGTGAGTCAGGCCTCACATAGGAGGTCGACTTTGTCACCTTACTCTAAACATTGAGCTTCCTTCACCTCCTGGTGGTCTGAGCTTGGTCTGTCTTCCGCCTCGTGCCCTCTCGCTATTATCCTGCAGTTTTTTTTGGGTGGGTTCCAGAACCGTTATGCTTTGTCTACCCTGAAGGGCCAGTGGTCTGCTATTCAGGCTTTCCGGTATCCGGTTTCCGTGCCATCTTCTGATGGGTTGTTGGCATCTCTTTTCTTCAGAGATTATCTCTCACTGTTCATTCTTCTGTACCTTCTTGGGATCTGTATCGAGTCCTGAGTGCTCTACAGTCCTCTCCTTTTGAGCCTTTGTAATCTGTTGATTTCTGTCCTTTAAGGTGGCTTTCTGGTGGCCATTACCTCAGCTCAGAGGTTGGGTGACCTCACTGCTTTGCGTTGTTCTCCTCCTTTCTTGCGGTTTATGGAGGGCACTCTAATCCTCTGTTTGGATCCTGGTTTTATACCTAAAATTCATTCTAGGTTTCTTTCTTCTCAGGAATTGATCTTTCCATTTTTCTACCCTTCTCCTTCTTCTCCTGCTGATCAGTTGGTACACACTCTTGATGTTAAGCATGCTTTGACCATGTGTGGGGACCGGTCGGCAGTGTTTCGTTCTTCTGACTCCCTGTTTGTGTCATTTGGCCAGGCTGGTCTGGGGAAAGTTGCTTTACGGCCTAGGCTGGGTCGTTAGATCAAGTCTGTTATTTCTTTGGCTTATCAGGTCTCTGGTTTGCCTTGTCCCTCTGGGGTTCAGGCCTGTTCTACTAGGGGAGTCTCTGCTTCCTGGGCTGCCTTTCATGGGGTGCCGCTAGATGAGATCTGTCGGGATGGGACTTGGGCTTCGGACTCTACTTTTGTGAAGCATTACAGTTTGAATTGGGCTTTGGATGATCACGTGAATTTTGGTTGTGGTGTTTTGCGTGCTGTGGGGCCTGTTGCTCCCACTTGATTCTGTTTTGCTATTAAACATCTCACTTTGGTGCTCTCTGCAACTGTGTACAGTCTGTTTTCTGCATGTTGCTGTGCCAAAGGCCTTCATGTGTTTACTGCCTTGGAATTCCTCATTAGTTATTACTGGGTCGTGTACGAGTGAGGAGTGATGAGTTACTTTTGGTAATCCTCATTGCTCTTAGTCTCACTCGTCCTAGTCATAATTCCCACCCACCCTCCCTGTTTCAAGCCTTTTGTGCTTGGTATGTCAAAAAGTGCTTTCTGCTGGCTATGTGTTTATAGCCCCTGGCAGGAGGGTGGATGGAGCCTAAGGCCTTTCCTGTTTTGTTTCCTGTCAGTGGAATATACCTCATTAGTTATGACTGGGTCGACGAAGAGTAGGACTAAGAGTAATGAGGATTAACAAAAGTAATCAGAGCATCATGCCTTCTGCCCACAAAAAATGATGAGAGGAGAAATGCTTGCACAATCGTTCAGGGTTGCATTGTCGCCCATTGTGTTTTTTGCCCACGTCACCTCAGGTTAAACTTAGCCATATGCAAATCAGCCTGCTCCACTAAGAACAGTCTAGTCCAAGCACTCTCAATTCGAACACAAGCAACCCAAGATCGGTTTAAGCCTGTTTGAATTCCTGCTCACTGTGCCAATGGGTCAGCTCTAATATTCCTAGGAAATAGGGTACATTCAATCCTTCAGAAGAACACAGTGTTCTATCTGATTCATTTATCGCAAATCAACATTCTTTGGAGCGCCAAGATGTGCTAAATCAATATTCCAAGTTACCATCAATGAATTTGAACAGAGACAAAAGGCAATTTCGCATATCACATATTTTGGACATATTGTATAATCAATAATTCTGTACAACGTCAATGGTGTAACAGAAGTGAACATGTGTGCAAGAACAAATTAAATACAAGGAAAGAGTCCACTGGTAAAAAAAATTGACCGATTCCAATACCTGAGCAAATACCAGTCCAGAAGGATCACTGACAGAATATCGACGGACAGAATATCCAGCTACAGGAATATCAAGTCTAAAATATCGATGGACAGAATATCGACAGCCTATCTCTACCATGATTAGTGCAAAAATATCGAAACCAAAATATTATTGTTTAAAATATCGTTGTTTAAAATATTGATTATTTAAATGTCTTAAAAATATTATACAAATAATAAATATAATGAATAAAAACATAGTTAGAATTATTTAAAAAATTTAAAAACCGATAAATGATTAATGTAATATAAAAAATAAACATACATATTACTTTTATATATATATATATTAACCTAATAATATTAATAAATAATTATTTTATTTAATTATGAAATGTTAGAAATATAAGAAAAATTATAAATACATATATATATAAATACACCTGTAGTATAGAGATAAAAATAAAATATATATCATCAATTAAAATATTAAAATTAATATTTATTTAAAGAAAAATATTTTTACACTACATTAACTATAAAAGTAGGGAAATGTTGGATAGCGTAGGGGTTAAAATTACTATTCCCACTACAGAAAGTGCAACATTGCAAAAACAACAGTTGATGGACAGAATGCAGAACAATGTCATACATTCACCCCAGTACAGAGACCCGGGCCTAAATCCATTGTTTTTTTGTTCACCATGCCATTTCAGTTTGAACCCAGCAATATGCAAATCAGTCTTGACCTTGTGCCGCATGGGAACAGTCCAGCCCGAACTGCCAAGCCAGGTCCTGCCTGGACTGGAAACAAGCATCCTAGGACCGGTTTCGGTGTTTCACCCCTCTTCAGACAGGATAGCTTGATTCCAGTGGCAAGGAGAGCACGGGACCCACGTCTGGGCATACCCATCCCACTCGGGGTGACAAATGCAAAAACAACAGTTGATGGACAGAATACAGAACAATGTCATACATTCACCCCAGTACAGAGATCTGGGCCTAAATACATCGTTTTTTTGCTCACCATGCCATTCCAGTTTGAACCCAGCCATATGCAAATCAGTCTTGTGAAAGTGTTGGATAGCGGGTAGATACAAATTACTATTCCCACTCCAGCGAGTGCAACAGTAGGGAAAGTGTTGGATAGCGGGTATGTAAAAATTACTGATCCCATTCCAGCGAGTGCAACAGTAGGGAAAGTGTTGGATAGCGAGTATATAAAAATTACTATTTCCACTCCAGCGAGTGCAACAGTAGGGAAAGTTTTGGATAGCGGGTATGTATACATTACTATTCCCAGTCCAGCAAGTGCAACAGTAGGGAAAGTGTTGGATAGAGGGTGGGCAAAAATTACTATTCCCGCTCCAGCGAGTGCAACAGTAGGGAAAGTTTTGGATAGCGGGTATGTAAAAATTTCTATTCCCACTCCAGGGAGTTCAACAGTAGGGAAAGTGTTGGATAGCAGGTGGGTAAAAATTACTATTCCCACTCCAGCGAGTGCAGCAGTAGGGAAAGTGTTGGATAGCGGAGGGGAATAATTTACTATTCCCACTCCACCAAGTGAATGCCAGGAATCCCCGCCACGCAAGTCATAGTTTGCCCTGTGTGATTTGTCGACATCCATAAGGTGGATGCATTAATCATATTGCAGTACCCTTATAAAAGTGCTTTAATCAATGTGTATATGCTCAGACTGACTTCAAAGGATTTTCCAGGCAGTTGGGACTACGCCTGCAGTCAAGCTCAGTGATTCTAATCACCTTAATCCAGTTAGCTCTTTCCGCTTGGGTGAACAGTGCTCTGAAAATCTTTTAACTTGCTTTTGAAGGCTTATGAAAAGCATTTGGACTCTAATTGTTTGAACGTTGTACTAAAAAACTTTAACTTGATTTTGAAGGCTTATGGAAAGCATTTCGATTCTAATTGTTTGAACATTGTACTAAAACACTTTAACTTGATTTTGGAGGCTTATGGAAAGCATTTGGGATCTAAATGTTTGTTGATTTTGACATCGTCTAATTGTGCTGCTACACTTTGGGCTTATGTTCAGTGCTGGTAATTCTTGTTACAATAGGGCAAATAATTTTCTTTCTGTCATTAGAGAAGTTTGTTGCATGCATTTTAGCAACAGTATGCAATTGTGTGTATTGTTTAATGCTAGATTCATGTTTATTTTTTGAGTGATCACGGACACATTTATACAGGCGCTTGAGGCTATTTTAGAAGTGCTTCATTTTGAGTTTGAAGGACAACAAGAAAAGACTGGTTCATATTAAGGTGAGATTATTGCAAATTACAATACATTAACATTGCTAAGTGAATTTTCATGATCTAGAAAAGCGAAGTCTTATGTAAATTCTGCTTTATGTTTATAGAAAAGAAACCCTATTTCATATTCGCATATTTTTAAGAGACAATTTGTTTGAAGCGCCAGAATACCAAGAAAGGTAATTTTGAGTGTTATAATTTTAATGTGCAGTATTGCAGTTACCTTTAGGGATTTAGGGCATCTTGCGCTTACATGTTTTTTGTGTATTTTAGGAACGCATGAGTGTTTGGCCGTGTTAACGTTACAAAACCTGGCAGGTCCAGACGGCATCCTTATTTCTTGGTGAACACGCGAGGCGTAGCAGTCTCCCTTTCTTCTTGTCTCTTCCCATATTCCCCTTCCCTCTTTGGACATCTGCCAGGGCTTCTGTTTTAGTCAGTAGCACTGAGAGGTGTTCAAGGGGGGTTGGGGAACAAGCATCGTTCCTGCAGACAGACCTGGATTTCAGGTGAGTGGCTGGACTCACATCTTACATAAAGCCAAGCCACAAAAAATATAGTCTGCCTAAACGAGGGATGTCACTACAGGAAAAGACACTATGAGTGTGCAAGATTTAACTAGGTTAGTACTAGGGTTACAGCAGGAAGTCACCACACTAAAACAGGAAAATCATACGTTAAACAGCGAGTTGCAACGATATAAGCCCCGAGAAAACCTTTGGGATAACACCTCGGTCAAAATAAAACCAGTGGTTCAACCACAATGTTTCACTTTTACCCCAGAAGGTGCAGAGGGGACACAACCGGTAAATGTTAGTGTTACGACTCCTACCCCGGTTCCTTTGGCTCCCCCGGAAAGGTTCTTTGGAGACCAGGCAAAGTTTAGCATTTTTATGAACCAGTGTCAGTTACATTTCTTGTGCAAGCCTGCAGCCTTCTCTGACGATGCCGCAAAAGTGGAATTCGTTTTGTCCTATCTAGGTGGTACAGCAGCCACGTGGTCAATACCCTTCGTAGAAAGGGATGACCTAATCCCTCGCTTTAAGGAAACAATGCAAAAACTCTTTGCAAGACACCAGTTCATTCATGCAAGCGACAATGAGCTTCTGAACCTAAGGCAGGGCAATAAGGATCCATTGTCCTACATCACATCCTTTAATAGATTAATTGCTGAGACGCAATGGCCAGGACGTCACTTTTTTATCGTGGCCTTTGAGATGACTTAAAGGACGTGTTAGCGCAAATTGTTGATTTACCAACAGATTGCGTGGAATTTATTGACCTAGTGGTCCAGTTGGATCATCGTCCCACCCTACTCCCCTATCAACCCACAACCAACTCATTAAAAAATTACACAATTAACATATTTACTAATTATTTATTAATAATTAATTTCCAATTAATAACTAATTAAGAACATTTTCAACACAAGTAATAATATAAAATATTAATTACATACATGTTAATTAATAAGATTATTTATTAATTAATTATAATCAAATTACTTCCCACCCTACGTCCCTATAAAACCACAACCCATGCCTAAAAAAGTACACAATTAACATATCTACCAATTAATTATTAATAACTAATTAATAATTAGTTGATAAATTGATTAACACAATTAACAATATACAATATTAAATAAAAAAATATTAATTAATAAAATTAATAATTCATTCATTTAAAATAAATTACTTCCCACCCTATTACCCTATAAACCCACAACCCGCTACGGAACTAAAACGCAATATTTATGTTTTAATTTTTTTTTTATAACTTCTAAAAAATTATTATTAAAAATATTATAATTAAATTACTTCCCACCCTATTCCCATATAAACCCACAACCCGCTACGGAACTAAAATACGCAAAAAATTAATTAACATAAAATTAATTACTTGTAAAAAATTCAAACATACATTACAAAAATAAGCTATAGCCGGGTCTGGTGGCTCAGTGGACTAATGCGTCTGCTGCAGGGGCCTGTGTTCGACCTCATGGTCACAGGTTCAAATCCCGGCGGGTCCACTCAGCCTTTCATCCATCTGAGGTCGATAAAATGAGTACCATTGAGTTGGGTAATAATAAACATCTGTTATTCAGCACCAAGATACCCGTAGTGGTGAACGTGCGCTTTACAAATACACGTGTTATGTTTTAACACATATACTAACATACAAAACACAAAAAAAAAATCAATATCATTAACAATTATATTTTTCCTAACAATATTACTAACATCCATTTTAATTAAAACGATATTTCTTACCTGCATGTCAATATTCAGTTCGACGATATTCTTGATGGTCGATATTCTGTCATAGCGATATTTAAACATAGATAAAATGGTATATCGATATTTAGACATCAATATTATGTCTGCATACCAGTCCAGAAATCTAAAGTTCATAACTTCTATGTGTGATACACTGGTGACCCATCAGTGAGAAGTGATGGTGAATTACAAACTGCATCGACGATAGCCAGTTTTTCTCTTGACATATAGGGGCCTATTGGAAGCCATGGAAGCGGAAAACAATCGCCCGCCGGCACCGTGGGAAAACCGGCAGCCAAATTAGGATAATTCGCCAAAAAACACCGACCGCACCAGAATGGGGCCAAGAAAAACCACCCGTAGCGGGCGGAGATGGCCAAAATCCGTTCGCAGCGGTCGGAGTCGCGGCGGAAAAACACTAACCCGCCGCAAGTATAGCAGAGACACCGCACGGGAAATTAAGATATCCCTGACAGTCCTGCGTTCCGCTGTCTCCGACCGCCGCGGTCGCACAATGGGATGAATGGGAGAGCCCGCAGAAGAGCTGAAGCACAGCCACCGCTGTGGACAATCCGTAAAAAATATGGCGGACGAAGCAAAAAACCCACAAGAAGGCCAAAAGGTGCACACAGAAAACTAACCATGCCCCCCAAATACACAAAACACACCCCAATGACACAACCACATGGCAAAAAGAAACATACAAATCCCAGGACAACACACCTGACAGCAATACCCCAATTGGACACACCCACAAAGCTAAGTATAAAACCAGCCCCTTCCCTGACCACAATCCTTTGTAATACTCCATCAGAGAAGGGACACACACCCCAGCTGATAGAAGAGGCAAAGGACACAACATCACTTGCCACACCACACACAGCACCACCACCACTTCCACACCTGCACCACTAACCCCCTGCACAACACACACCACACACATCACAACCACAACCACCACTCACACTCCTGCACCCACAACCACTTTGCACACCACACACCATGGCCAAACAGAAAATGCCCAAATTCACAGAGAGTGAGTTGACAGTCATGGTAGATGAGATAGTAGAACCACAGCTTTTTGGTAGCCTGGTCCAACAGACACCATTAGCCACAGGGACACAAACGTGGGCAAGGATAGTCCAAAGGGTCAATGCAGTAGGGTCCACCCCAAGATCATAAAAGGAGATCATGAAGCAGTGGCATGATCTGAAGAGGGTGGTCAAGGAGAGGAGGAGCAAGAACCGTGAGCTGGCTCAGATGACTGGCGGTGGCCCTCCCATTCCACAAAAAATTCACACCATGGGAGGAGAAGGTGCTTGCCATACTGCATCCAGAGAGTCTCACAGGAGTAGCTGGGGGAGTGGAGGCTGGTAAGTACAAACAAATGACTACCACCACTCTGCTATGTACTGTCTTGCACAACTACAAAGCTACACCACATTGGACAAATTCCATCCATCTGCACCACACACTCACAAAAACATGGCTCACAGATCAAACATTCACCCACTCCCATTCACCCCAAACATAGCTAACAATATTACGATGGGGGCATGTGTACAGGCAGACAGCACTACAACTCCCACCAGGCCCCCTTGTCCTACTGCATCAGCATGATGGAGCCCTCCACGCACCCCACCCAGAAGCATGTGTCAGCCATTACACAACCCACATCAAACTTACAGGTAGGTAGCCATCTTCCCTGGGAGGGTGTTTGTGGGTGGGAGGCCTGCACCACTCTTCCCATCATGCCCCCTGGCCCAAAGCCTAGCAAGATGGATCCCTTCCCCCACCCCACCCAGAAGCATGTGTCAGCCATTACACAACCCACATCAAACCTACAGTTAGGTAGCAATCTTCCCTGGGAGGGTGTTTGTGGGTGGGAGGCCTGCACTACTACTCCCACTATTCCCTCTGTTCCACACCTGAGCAGGATGGAGCACTCCCCTACCCAGAAGCAATTGGAAGCCATTGCAGTACACCAAACAAACTTACAGGTAGGTAGCCATCTTCCCTAGGAGGATATCTGGGGTGGGAGGCCTGCACCACTACCCCCACCATGCCACCATGCCCCCTGTCCCACAGCCTAGCAAGATGTATCCCTCCCCCATCCCACCCAGAAGCATGTGGCAGCCATTACACAACCCACATCAAACTTACAGGTAGGTAGCCATCTTCCCTGGGAGGGTGTTTTTGTGGGTGGGTGGCCTGCACTACTACTCCCACCATTCCCTCTGTCCCACACCTGAGCAGCATGGAGCACTCCCCCACCCAGAAGCAGTTGGAAGCCATTGCAGTACACCAAACAAACTTACAGGTAAGTAGCCATCTTCCCTTGGAGGGTGTCTGGGGGTGGGAGGCCTGCACCACTACTCCCATCATGCCCCCTGTCCCACAGCCTAGCAAGATGCATCCCTCCCCCCACCCCACCCAGAAGCAGTTGGAAGCCATTACGTCACCCTCATCAAACTTACAGGTAGGTAGCCATCTTCACAGTGAGGGTGTCTGGGTGTAGGAGGCCTGCACTACTACTCCCAACATTCCCTCTGTTCCACACCTGAGCAGGATGGAGCACTCCCCTACCCAGAAGCAGTTGGAAGCCATTGCAGTACACCAAACAAACTTACAGGTAGGTAGCCATCTTCCCTAGGAGGATATCTGGGGGTGGGAGGCCTGCACCACTACTCCCACCATGCCACCATGCCCCCTGTCCCACAGCCTAGCAAGATGGATCCATCCCCCCACCCAGAAGCATGTGTTAGCCATTACACAACCCACATCAAATTTACAGGTAGGTAGCAAACTTCCCTGGGAGGGTGTTTGTGGGAGGGAGGCCTGCACTACTACTCCCACCATTCCCTCTGTCCCACACCTGAGCAGGATGGAGCACTCCCCACCCAGAAGCAGTTGGAAGCCATTGCAGTACACCAAACAAACTTACAGGTATGTAGCCATCTTCCTTGGGAAGGTGTCTGGGGATGGGAGGCCTGCACCACTACTCCCACCATGCCCCCGTCCCACAGCCTAGCAAGATGGATCCCTCCCCCATCCCACCCAGGAGCATGTGGCAGCCATTACACAACCCACATCAAACTTACAGGTAGGTAGCCATCTTCCCTGGGAGGGTGTTTGGGGGTGGGTGACCTGCACTACTACTCCCACCATTCCCTCTGTCCCACACCTGAGCAGCATGGAGCACTCCCCCACCCAGAAACAGTTGGAAGCCATTGCAGTACACCAAACAAACTTACAGGTAAGTAGCCATCTTCCTTGGGAGGGTGTCTGGGGGTGGGAGGCCTGCACCACTACTCCCATCATGCCCCCTGTCCCACAGCCTAGCAAGATGGATCCCTCCCCCCACCCCACCCAGAAGCAGTTGGAAGCCATTACGTCACCCTCATCAAACTTACAGGTAGGTAGCCATCTTCACAGTGAGGGTGTCTGGGTGTAGGAGGCCTGCACTACTACTCCCAACATTCCCTCTGTCCCACACCTGAGCAAGATGGAGCCCTCTCCCCACCCCCCCAGAAGCAGTTGGAAGCCATTGCAGTACACCAAACAAACTTACAGGTAGGAAGACATATGATTCTGGACCATGACCCCACTGAGTAGGATGTAAGCTGCCACCACGCACACACATGTGTGACATAAACCCAAATGTGGGCCCATGACAGGTAAGTAGCCAGTACGTGCACCCACCCATTCGTCACAAATTAAATGGTACCATATGACAACACCAGCCCTCTCATTGCACAAAGAGGCACACCTACCCCATTGCCAATCACAGTATGCACACGGGTAAGCTTAGGAAACTGTAACAGCTACCAAAGTGTGACATCTCAATGCACAAGAAGAAGAAAGTCAGGGCACAATCATGCACAGCAGCTAATTACATGTGCATTGCCATGGGGCAAGTGCAACAAGGACCATTCGAAAAATACAGGACAAAGGTATGCAGGAGATGACAATGGCCAGTCCATGACCAGACAAATCAACAATGAGTTCTCAATTAAACACATGTTGTGCCAGGCCTGTAACCCTTATTTGTGCACGGGTCACATGGTATGCCTTGACACCTCACACCATGGACAACTGCATCATGTCAGGAAGCACAGTAGTGCACATACTAACCAATGTGATGATCTGTCAATTGCGCAGTGTACAAAAAGTGAATGACACCCAGCTAACACCAAGCTTGCCGGGTGCACAACAATGACCATTTCCCATCTGACCCACAGGTGGCCAAGAACCCACTGCAGAGGACACCACCAGCAACTTGCATAGCGAGTCTCCTCTCCCTGGTACATGGACTCTCGAATGTTGACTCCCAGGACTCCATTGACGATGAGCTTGAAGCCGGCCTATCTGGTGTGTCAGGGAGCAACAGGTCCCAGGACCCCATTGTCCCCTCACCACATCCGCGGCAACAACAACTTCACAGCAGTCCCCTGCTGTCACGGCCTGTGCGGCCACTGCCAATACCACCACCACCACCACCACCACTGCTGCCTGCAACACCCTCCCTGTCCCAGAGGATGACCAGCACACACCACCGACGGAGGAGGGCAGGGAGAGGATGCGGGTGCCCACAGCGGTGAGGAAACAGGTCCGTGGCAGTAGGGCAGGTGGGAGGAGCAGGGTCACCCACAGACACCAGGAAGCTGGGAGCCAATCCCTGGAACACATCACCAGAGTCCTGGGCGCAAACGAACAGGCCCAGGGATGAACGGACCAGTCGGACGAACTGTTGCACAAGCTCATCCTGCTGATGAGGTCCATTGACACCCGCATGGGACAAATCGTGGACCTCTTGGGCCAGCAAGTGGAGGTACTGAGGGATAGGCATGCGCCACAGACAGCACCTCCACCTCCCTCTGGTGAGCCGCAGGATGACTGTTCACCATCCTCCCCTGCACCCACAGAGAGGGGTGAGTCTTCAGACCCCACTGGCCCTTCAGCAGGCCCCCCCACCAAACAACGAAGGGGCCGTCCCAAGAAGACCCTGGGAGTATCTGAAGGCAAAGCACCTGCCAGATGCCAGTCATGGAGCCAGCCATGATGGCAACCCTCTCCACCACTGCATTGACTTTTTGGACTGCCCTTCCCCACACTGCCTTGTGAATGGCCTCTGTCTGTTGGACTGGGTAACCCTGGGCGTAGTTCGTGAAGTAGCGCTACGCGTAGTTACGCAAAGTGCACTTCGCGAGCTACGCGTAGCACTTCGCGAACTGCGTAGTACCCTGTTCGCACTGTGCAAGATGCCGTTTTCAATGATTGCACAGTGCGGACAAGCATGCGGCACTGTGCAATCATTGAAAATGGCATCTTGCACAGTGCGAGCTGTGGTTTTCTGCCGCTCAAGTAGATTTTTACTCGAACGGCAGCTTTCTCAACGCAGACTGGTAGTTTCTCATCGCGAGCAGTCGCGGGCATACGCGACCACTCGCAATGAGAAACCTGTACTCCCCGCGTTGAGAATCTCACCGGGAGGTTTATTTTCCACGCTTGCGATCACCAACTTGGGTGCCGATTCCGATTCTGTAAAAATATTCCCGTACGAATCGTATCCGGATTTTTTTACGTACGAATCGTACAAGTCCCGTACAAACTGGCAAGTACGATTCGTATGTTAAAAAATCCATACGAATCACATTGGGAAAATTCCCCGACACGTCTTTGGGTCGGAAAAAGTGTCCGACACGTCCCCGGACAGTTTTACGTACAAATCGGTAAACTGAAGTCCGAGCGCGCAAGTACGATCCGTCCCGTCCGTCCGAATGCACAACCGGATGGAAAAAACACCGTACGAAGCGAACTCCCATAGCAACCATGGAGACGTCCAAACATGTGCCCGCATACGCGCCGTACCCCCAGCCCCCCCATGTACGCGCCGTACCCCCACCCCACCCCCGTAGGCACGGAGCGTACCCCCACCCCGTAGGTACGGAGCGTACCTCCACCCCGTGTAGGTACGGAGCGTACCTCCACCCCCGTAGGTACGGAGCGTACCCCCACTGAAGGACTGGGCAATTTTTAAGACCCAGCGGTGCCAGGGGAAAACACCTGAGACCTTCGGGGTTCACCTGTTTTGGCGTACTAAACAAACAGAGACACGGGACTCATCCTCTGGCGTCGAAAGATCGTCTTTAATGACTGCAGTCAGGAACAGAAGTCACAGAAGTATCATACGAGCTAGATTCTACGGAGACTGCTCGATTTGTACAAAGCAGGTCGCTCCTTAAATACTGAATATTATGCCTCGGGCAAACATTCCTACAAGTTTACAATTATTCCCGTTTCTGTATTCCAAACAATAAGATCACACAACATCACATTTCCATCTCCAGGTGTCCGGCCTTCAATCACACAATTCTGACATCCCTCTATTGAAAGGCCGGACCGCCCCATAATAAAATTGGTCACCTCCTCATCATAAAAGGCTAGAGGGAAATACAGGGACAGATGCAGAAAATAGAAGAGTCAGATAAGACATATTCGTAGGCAAATAAAAGAAGCGTGGTCTATTGTATCAGGGTCAGTAATCTTGCTCAAGCAGGACAAGACAGAAAACCGGTGTGGAAGGGTCAGCTTCGGGCGGCAGAGTCAGCTTTCGCCAAGTCATGCGGAGTTCAGAAGAACGTGCACTAAGAAATACGTGTTCTCGTGAGGTTACCTAAACAGGGTCATCGCTCGGACATCACCCATTCACTGACTATGTGAGGGCAATGATACAAAATGGACGTCATGCACAAAATGAAACCCGTAGGTTTGAACACGAAAACCAGTAATATATGACAAATCCTTCAGTGCAGCGTTGCGAAAACACTCGCCCATACTAAACTCATCATTTGCGATTCACTAATACCAAAATCGTCACGGTACCATTAGTTCCAAAACACGGGTTCAGTTTTCACGGAACCTCACCACCCCACCCCGTAGGTACGGAGCGTACCCCCAGCCCTGTAGGTACAGAGCGTACCCCCACCCCACCCCGTAGGTACGGAGCGTACCCCCACCCCATAGGTACAGAGCTTACCCCCACCCCCGTAGGTACAGAGCGTACCCCCACCCCACCCCATAGGTACGGAGCGTACCCCCACCCCCGTATGTATGGTGCGGACCCCCATCGCGTAGCGCTGGGGGTCCGCACCGTACCAAAGGGGGTGGGGGTATGCTCCATACCTACGGGGTGGTGGTACACACCATCCATAGGGGGGGTGGGGGTACGCACCGTCCATAGGGGGGTGGGGGTACGCTCCGTACCTACGGTGGTGGGGGTACGCTCCGTACCTACGGGGTGGGGTGGGGGTATGCTCCGTACCTACGGGGTGGGGGTACACACCGTCCATAGGTGTGGTGGGGGTACGCACCGTCCATAGGGGGGTGGGGGTACGCACCGTCCATACGGGTGGCTGGTGGTACGGCGCGTACATACGGGAGGCTGGGGGTATGGCGCTTACATACGGGGGGCTGGGGGTATGTGCTGGGGGATGGTGCTTACATACGGGGCTGGGGGTATGCACCGTCCATATGGATGTGGGGGTACGCACCGTCCATACAGGGGTGGGGGTACACACCGTACCCCCAGCACCCCGTATGTACGCGCCATACCCCCAGTCCCCCGTATGTACGTGCCGTACCCTCAGTTCCCGTATGTACGGCATTTACTCCCAGGCCCCTACACCCTGCCCGTGCCTGTACGCACCCTACCCCAGGCCCCTACACCAGCACCCTCACCCAGCATTGCGCATGTACGAGTTGTACCAAGCCATAGCAAATGTGAGCACTGTACAACCACATGGCCGATGTACGCACCTTACAGACGCGAAAAACACACGTACTGAACCAGGACACTGCAAAACACCACAAGGAGAGTCAATTTGAATCAAACACCACAAAACACGTCCAACAAGCCCAAATACATCCAATACACTGACCTGCAACAGCCAAACAGGTAAACAGAGGCCCAAAACACAACCACTCCTTATAACACACCCACCCAAAGTTCAAACACAACCACACCCACAAATGGACCGACAAAAAGGGCCCACACACACAAACCATGAGCCTTTGCAACAGACCCACTGCTGCCAGACCCCACAGACAACCCACAGCACCATACTTGAACCTTGACTACACCTTACACTTGCACACCTTCACACAACCACCTTCACAAACACCCCCCATCACATTCACACACACACCTTCACAACCACACACACACACCCACAACCATCCACACCCACACCCCACACCATGCCCACAGACAAGAATCCAAAGTTCACAACAGCGGAGCTGGAGATCCTTGTCAACGAAATCATCAGAGTCAAGCCACAGCTCTTTGGAACATTGGTCAGACAGACCAGCATATCAGCAAAATCAGCCATGTGGCAGAGGATCGTCGAAAGGGTGAATGCTGTTGCGCCCATCAGAAGGACCAGGCATGAATGCCAAGCCAGGTGGTACGATCTGCGGAGGACGGTCCGCCGCAAATTGACTGACGAATATAACCAGGGGAACATCACTGGAGGTGGCCCGCCCCGCAGACCGGTACACTACCTTCCCTGGGAGGAGAAGGTGATGCGCACGCTGCCGACGGTGGGAGTACACGGAGTAGAAGGAGTCGCCGAGCCTGGTGGGTACACAAACAACTCACCTCACATGGGGGGAACCGCATCAACAACCCAACTCCCAATAATGCACGCAACTACCCCAAAGCCATCACCGGACACAACCACACTCCAAAAACACGCACATGCCACTAGCGGCTCCATGCCCCATGCACCAAGCAAGGCCATGCCAAGTCACAGGCCACACAAAACACCAACACAAGACAGGATGTCTGTGATGCCGGGAGGGTGGGCCTCCAAAAAAACATTGTGCAACTCAGTAGCAGACACCAATGCCCTCAGCCCATATGGCCTAGGGCAGAGCTATACAAACAGTGTGTCCCGACACTGTACTGTGTCGCCTGCAAATGGTGGCCGCGTCGCAGGATGACATGGGTATGAAGGCCCAATTTGCACATAACAGCAGCTAATGAAGAGGCATCACTGTGAAAGAGTGTCAGCATACACCGCCGCAGCAGCGCAGACTCAGAGACACTCTGCCCAATGGGGGCCGGGAGATTCTAAACAAAGCCACATGAACAAGCCAATGGCCATTGAAAGACCTGCAAAGTGTGTGTGCCCAGGAAGCTGGGCTGAGGTGACAGAGGGTGACAGACAGACGGAGGGAGAGGGAGAGAGAGGGAGGGAGACAGAGGGCGACAGAGGGTGACAGAGGGAGACAGAGGGAGACAAAATCAGCCTTGGGTGGTGTGGGCATGTCCGCTCGTCAGCAGGTGGACTGTGTGCATGTTGACAAGGTCTGACAGTGCGTGAAACACCCCTTTTTTGTTTGGAAATCACTGGGCCATGTGTCAAACTGTGCACGAGTAGATCCTTGCTGCAGGCACAAACCTAACCTTACACCCAGTATACGCACTCACTCTGTTTGTTAGAACCCAGTCACAAATGCATAAGTTACCTACCTGCATTCTCCAATAGATATGAAAAAGAACCATTTGCCCAAATACAGTGCAACACGTAAGCCGGTTCTGCATCGCTCGCTACGCACGCTCACTACACTGCTCACTGCGTTAAAAAATGATGCAACAACAAAGAGTGTGTCACACATAGGAAAAGTGTTGAAAGCTGTGGCCAAGGAACATACCCATGCACCATGCACAATGCACAGGGACTTGCCAAGTACAGACAAGGTAGATGACACTTGGCCCTGCTGTAGACAGCACAAGGCAATCCTGTGACCACTGTACACTCAAACACCAACTCCACATGCCACCTACCTACCACAGGAACTCACATTCACTGTCATGCCAGCATGCACCATGAGGGGATAGACACATCACCTGGTAGACCCAATGACAAATCACACCACACCCAACAGCATGCCCGGTCACACACACATACCCCCCTTACACAAGCACACACCCCCAGGGCAGCCAACGCAAATTGGCACTCCCACAATGGATATGTGACACGACAAGACCAATCCATAGCCAAATACGCATCCCAACACTCATTAGACAGGCCAAATTACCAGGAGTACATATCAATCTGTCCCCCGCAACATACCCATCCACAAGTGCACTGTGGGAGGAATGCTAGACATATCCAACTACCCAGAGGAGCTGTGCCAACTTGAGTATGTATGAAACATGGATGTCGCATGAAACACCATTAACATTGTCTCTCTCTCACACACAGGGCAACGTCGTCGATCTCCCCCCAACACTGGGGGGGAAGAATCACAGGACCAGGCTCGGCGTGACGATGATCCCACCGGCAGCGACGACTCTCACCACACCGTGGATGACCCAGACCAACCTGGCCCCTCTGGTGCCCAAGCACCTGCAGCACCTGCATCAGGTACAACTGTGCCAACCACCACCCCATTCCTGCCACATCCCAGGATACACACAGGAGCCCTGCTCGCACACAACAACGCAGCCAGTCTGACCAGGAGGGACAAGGTACTCCGAGCACCCAGGAGGAGGCAGGCGACCCCGCAAATGCCATCCCTCAAGGGTCCCGGAGACCCGATGTGCCCACAAGGGCAGGCCAGGCTCAAGTGGGCAGGGGTGGTGGGAGTGGAGGACGACGGAGGCGCGAACCTGACCAGACAGCTGAGGAACCCATTATGTCACACGTCCGCAACATCCTGGACACATACCGACGTGACACCAGGGGCATCAGCCAGGCAGTGGAGACCCTCAATGCGATTAAGAACCTGCAGGCCGAGCAATATGCCAGTCAACAGCAACACCAAGGACGGATGGAGGCAAGACTGGCTGAGCTCGTGGCGGTGCAAACGGACATGAGCCCTTCAGTCCGTCGGATTGCCGAAATCATGGGCAACCCTCCCTGTGCCACCAGGCGAAGATCACCACCAGCCACAGGGAGGGATCAGGAGGAGGAGGATTCGTCCGACGGAGCATCACAGACATCGTCACGGCCTGCTTCTGAGGGTCCCTGGGGGAAGGTGGGTCATCCACGCAAAAGACCGTGAGAGTCAGCGGACCATCACCATCTCCCAGGTCACCTGGCCTGGCACCTGGCCCTCTGGCGCAACAGCAGCACCTCATCCAATGACATTCTCTGCCACATGGACTTGCTGGTCACTGTCTGACCAATGTTGACAAAGACTGTGGCATGGACTCTGATGACTTCCAATGGCAAGGATCCCAACTCCCCCTGTGAACTTTGGATTACAGACACCCGGCGAGCACCTCTTTACATCCCCCCAAACACGTACCCCACCACTAATAAAAATCATAAAGATCACGAGATGATGCCGTCATTTTGCATTATTCCATAACATGTGTGTGGTGGAAAGTCAAACCATGCCTGAGTTTTGAAGTAACTCCAACCATGCATACCCTGGGCTCTGAGTCTAGCACAGGACACACATGGGTCACAATGTATCATCCAATACAGACATGGAGCACCATACTCACCCGTGATGGGCCCAACCAGCTGAGGGGGTGCCTGCACAACTGTGCGGACAGACCTATTTCTAAGAGCAACAGTCATGCGCAGAGGTCAGGGATCATGTGGAGTGTCCTGGGGTGGGAGTCCCAGGTATGTGTAGCCAGGTGGGAGAACTATGTCCTGCATGCTGGAGTCAGGTGGATGTGGAGAATGGTGGCCAGGCCAAGGTTGGATGCATGGAGATGGCACAATGGAGTCTTGGATGACAGTGCCACAAGGTTGTGTTGGGGTCGTGGTCGTGGACTGCATCCTGAGTGTGGGCGTGGATTGTGAAGGTCATCCTGCAGCTGACAGTGATCCATTGCAGCTATCTCTGTTGGACGGTGATGTGGCTGGGTCGCCGGATGTTGAAGCAGAGCTGTGCAGATGCACCCTGGATGTGGACAAGTATCATGGGAGCTGTAACGTACTTCTCCGTAGAGTGCAGGGTAGGATTAGACACGGATGTTGTAGTTGACCTGGGGGATGGTCTGTCTTGCCTTGAGGTGGATCAAACTGTGGATCTTGTGCATAATGCAGAGTGTGCTGAAGCCTGAGGTACAGATGCTGGCGATCAGCATAGCACATGTGAGCAAGCAATCCATGATGCACACCAGCTCGTGTGCGTGGACACTGTGTGCCTGTGCAGGGCCCTTGCGGGTGGGACACAAGCAGTTGACCCAGCTGTAAGGGGACAATCCGCAGATAAACACCTCAGTCGTGTACAAGTCCAGCATCAGGTGGCCGATGTTCAGCCATCTGCCAATGGATACCATACATTATTCAATATGAGAACTGGCAAGGACTGCGTCTTTGGGGAGGGTGAGGAGCACCTGGCTGTCAATGGGACACCAGATGACGATGAGATGCAGTGCACATGTCATGGTGTAGAGGGGGATCCTGGGTACATTGTAGACTGGCACGCTGAGACATTATACCTGTGCCATGTGTCCCACAACGACACCATACTACATGCAGAGGCCAGGAGTACCACTCCCATGGCCTTGTTGGGGTACAGAGCCGGTGGGGAGTAGGAGGGACATGACCTGGTTGGTGTGACAGGGCCTGGAAGGCGTGCCAGCGCTGTGTAGGCAGTTGGAGTTGCACACTCATTATTCAAAGGTGTTGTGTGGGCGATGAGTGCATGCCTGAGTGCATGCAACAGATGTATTGGATGGACATTGCTTGGTGGGTGGCCTCAACATCATGGTGTAGCGTGATGTGGCACATGCAAGGACATGAGGCACGTGCAATGTGCACGTAGCATGTGCAAACGGTCCAGCCCTTGGCACCGCAACTGTGTCACACATAAGCAGATCACACCAAAATGAATGGGTGGAGGGAGGAAGGGGGGTGCGTCTTAGAGGCGTGTGTGTGAGGCCAAATATAGAAACTCTGTGTGACCTTGCTGCAGGGCCTGCAGCAGCAGGCGCCATGTCCTGAAAACCATGCCACAAGTTGCACACAAACCCAAGCATGTCAGAAAGGACTACTGCAAAAGGTGTATGATAAGGAAGGAGTGTCTGGTTCAACATGGCACACACACAGACAATGGATGCACATGCAGCAAAGTGGCCGTTGTGGGGACTGAGATGCCAAAATACCTACACAGCCATGTACATCATGCACAATACATATCATAATCCCTGACAAACAGCTTGCATCTTGCTACTCTACACATAGACTCATATGCACAATCTGTGATAACTATGCCAGACATGCCGCATGCACAGTGGCAAGAGACCTGCATTGACAGAGATGAGGCACCTTGGAGGCTGAGGGACACCTTTATTAGTCATGTTTGCCGGAAGGCAAATGCATCTATATTAACAGATGCACAGGTCATGTGGATGAACATGTGAGACCTACACTGGCACCCCCCTTTGCACCACAGATGCAGGAAATCCATAGAACTGGCACACAAGTGACGGGTTTGAGGCAAACACCCTGTGCTGCTCACGGAGAGGCTGCTATTCACCATTGAGCTTCTAATGGGGATGTCCCACACTATGTCAACCTGGTGCATCCCGTATGTTTCCGAGGGCAGTGTTACACACATTGATGCCTTCATCACAATCCACAATCACATTACAGATGACTGTCACCAAGTGTGACTATCAATTCAGGTGAATCCAGCTCCATGTCATGTACTCCATGGTGATTCTACATGTATGCAAAGTAACCAAACATGAACAGGAGCAGTGCACACATATTCCTAACAAATAGCACACCCAAACAGCCGTGCTGCATCCCTTACCCTGAGGAGAATTTTCGACATGTCCGTGCATGTTACGCTGATTCAGCACACGTTGCTGTATTCATGAGGAATAGCAGGAGCACAACAATGCCACCAGCAGACAGCAGGCGCAAATACCTGGGGATGAGAGACACACAAGAAGTGAGCCAAAAGAAGCACATCCGCATGCATGGGCATGTACTCGACACGTATAAGGTTGTCAACATGCTAGGTGAAAATAGTGTCTCAGGAAAGACATTCTTTTATTACACCATCACTCGAGTGACACATCCACACACACCTCTGACTCACTTGCCATACATGCAGATGGACCCACACATTGCAACACATGCCACACAAGGCTCAATGCGTGCACACTCAGACACTGCAACTCACCACTAAGCAAAGAAGTTGCGTATGAGCCGACTCCGGATGTCCTCTTCCTCCTCCTCCTCAACATCACTTGCCTCGTCACCAAGCCCCTCATCCTCCACGGGTGGATGATCCTGCTCATCGGGATCCAGGATGAGTGGCACAGCTTTCTCCACTGCCATGTTGTGCAGCATGCAGCACACGAGGAAGATTTTGCAGACCTTCACCGGTGCATATGGGAGTGCGCCGCCGGTCTTGTGCAGGCACCGGAATCAGCTCTTCAGGAGGCCAAAGGTCCTCTCTATCACTCGCCTGGTCTGCCCATGGGCGTTGTTGTACCGGTGATCGGCAGCCGTTCTGGGGTTGCGGAGAGGCGTGATCAGCCATGGCATGTTGGGATAGCCAGAGTCCCCTAAATGGAAACATCATGGACAGAAGTGGGTCAGGAGAAGCAGTAAGACAGAAAGATTACGCTAAATACAGGACTAACAGAGTATACCCACCAACAAGACATGCTCGTTCGTTGCGCAGATGCAGCATCATTTCAGGCACCCTGCTACGCCTCATGATGTAGGCATTGTGTGCTGATCCTGGAAAACGAGCACAGAAATGGGAAATCACCATGTTAGCAAGACACACCACAAGGGCATTAATGGAGTGGTAATGTTTACGGTTGTGGAAGGCTACCTCCTGTGCCTGTGGTGGTACCAAAGCCACATGTGTCCCATCAATAGACCCAATGACATGGGGCATCCCTCCCAGGGCATAGAAGTAACCCTTGACACCTGTCAACTGCTCAGGAGTTGGGAAATGAATAAACTCATCCAGGTGAACCAACATGGCCTCTAAAAAATCATGCAGGACACAGCTGAACATGGTCTGGGACATGCCACCAACATGAGCTATGGTATATTGAAACGTACCTGTGGCAAAGAAATTTAGGGCTGCCATCACCTTCATCATGGGTGTCAGTGCAGTAGGATACCTGTGTAGCGGTTGGAGGTGTGGTGCCAGCCTTGCTGTCAAGTTCTCAATCAACCGTTGGGTGAAGCGGTAGCGGCGTATACAGTCACGTTCCCTCAGGGCAGCCAAGTCTGGCATTGGTCGGGGGAGAGGCGGAGCCCTGCAGTAATTTGGAAGGGACAACGAAGAGTGAGTACAGTACAACAACAATGTCAATGTACTGAGCACATATTAAACAGCCAATACCCATATGCTACATACAGAGTCAGGTCTGTACAATATATCCTGGACACGTATGCCAGGCAGGTGACACTCCTACCAAGAGCCAGCTACAAACGTGGATTCTCAAGCTCAACATGACATGGCATGACACTAGCTGTGGGCCAGTGTAAGTGAACAGGCAGACGCATTACAGGAGTGACAGACATCCACATATGTGCAGAAGAAAGATTTTTATCATACAGACAGGTTGCGGAACACTAGAGGCACAGGTCACATATCCCTGAAAAATGGACAGACCACAAACCTTGCCATGAAGGGGTACATGTCAAGACTCATCACACATACATTGATACTACGCAGATATGTCCTTGTCCCGCAAGTCCATGTTCGATGCATACATACACACGTTACGTCTGATTCCACATGTGTCCTGGTGTGCATAATAGTGTGCCATGCCCATCTACACACAGGCACATGTTGGATGAAGCAACTGCAGATGCATTTGACGGAACACCAACAGAAAGCTCATGGGAACACATGACACACACATGACATACTCACATCGTGCAACGCCGGTAGTCACATGTTAGGTGTAATTATCCGTGTACCTGGCATCAGGGGACAGTTGCGGGTGTTGGCGACTGTGCCATGCCAGTGACGCATTGCCCAACAAGTCTGTACTACATGCACACATGTCAAAGGTGTGAAGGGGATGTGTGGCACATCGTGCACCCTCACACATGACATGTGTACACAGCTCATCACACATCTATTGGTTTCAAACATGAGGAGATATGTGCCACATCACAGCCTGACACACCTAGGCCCGAGACATGTAGGACTGCACTGACAATGACTTGATGTCCAGCCTTGGCCAAGTATGACAGCTCAATTCCTTTCTGTGTGCTGCCTGTCACCAGTGTAAGGTGTGAACCGCACCATACACACGCTCTGAGGGCGTGTGTAGGGTCCGTCTCACTATGGTTGTGTTGCCGTAGGCGTACGCCATAGAGATATGGTCCGTACACGCGTGTGTAGGGTCCGTATCACTATGGTTGTGTTGCCGTAGGCGTACGCCATAGGGATACGGTCCGTACACGCGTGTGTAGGGTCCGTATCACTATGGTTGTGTTGCCGTAGGCGTACGCCATAGGGATACGGTCCGTACACGCGTGTGTAGGGTCCGTATCCCTATGGCGCACAACCATAGTGATACGGACCCTACAGACGCGTGTACGGACCGTATCCCTATGGCGTACGCCTACGGCAACACAACCATAGTGATACGGACCCCACACATGCGTGTACGGACCGTATCACTGGAGTAGTGGTGCCCTAGGGGCGTGGAACGCACCGTACCTGTGTGTGTATAGTGAAATTACATAGGGGACACATGAGGGACAAGTATAAGGGCCTAAATGCATGCTGGTTGTCATGGAGACTGAGTTTCAAGTTCAAATATTTTCATCAGGTGGCCAGCAATAGTCGGTTGGAGACAGTATACTATGTTGCAAAGTGGTTGTTGACTTGACATCAAAGCCCCTCACTGGGGTAGGTTTAAAGAGATTGGAGGAAACGTAGGATGCAAATGAGATTGACGAATCACTCTGTACTCCTGTAAATGACACAGGCCAGCAAGGCAAATATAAGGCAGCCAGGTCCCATGAGAGAGCACTTGCCTGCACAACCTTTCATTCCACACCACTGATGCTGCTCGTGATTCCTCTGGCACCATGTCCAGGTCTGTGGAGAGGGCCCAGCCATTCATCCTGGAGGAGAATGTGGCATTGCTGGATGTCATCCTTCCACAGTACCCCAGCCTGTATGGGAGACCAGGGGAGCAGGTGAGTGCTGACTCCACTAGCTTAGACTGTGCCCCTTTTTAGTGACTGTCACTTCTGGCATTGTGTCCAGGTGTGACAGACATGCAATGTTGTTTAGAGTGGGTCCCAGGGGGGGGAATGCCTCATGTCTCCCATGCAGAGCATGCTGTAGTGCATGTCTGCACTCCTCACTTGCATAGTGCTTACTGTGACAATCACTGCATGGTGCATGCCACATTCAGCCTGGCTAATCCTCTTGGGAATGTTGTTTCTACAGCCCTGATGTGATTCTGTGTTCCCCCCAGTGTGACAGGTGACTGTACCCACAGATGTGTGTGAGTTGAGTGTACCTGTGGTGAGAGTGTCCAAATGATGTGTTTGTCCCCTGGACATTGGTGTGTGTGTCAGTCCCCTGTCATGTGTGTCTATGTGGGTGTGTGTGTCAGTCCCCTGTCATGTGTGTCTATGTAGAGTGTTGCAGCCCAGATGCATGAGGGATGCATATACCCTACCCATCTGATGTGAGCAGGGAGCAGTGCTGTGTGTCTAACGTGCTGGGCTAGCCCAACACCTGTGACACCCCCCAGTCAAGTGGCACATGTGCAGAGTGAGGTTTGTACCCGCAGTTGCCAATGGCAGGTGATTGTCCTGTGCTTGTGTGTGTCTGTGTACTCTGCTGATGTTTCGTCAGTGGCCTGGGGCATGTGACTGCTGTGAGGTGCTGTACATAATCCTGGTGTAGCTTGTGATGCACAGTGTGAGCCATGATCATTGATTGTGTCGCACCCCTCATTCCACCTGTGTACTTTCAATGCCACGTAGTGCATTTTGCCTTCCCCAGAGGATAATGTCCCTATGACAAAGGTGCAATGAGTCTGCTGCATACTATGCCCTGTTAAAACCAGCCAAATTGTTCTAATGTGTGTCTCTGTGACATGTAGCATGTATATTTAAGTTGTCTCACTTTGTCATCCTCACAGGTAGGCACCTATGCCAAGGGGGAGATTTGGAGGCAAGCCGTCATTGCCGTGAGGTCGGTGGAGGGTCAGAAGCGGCGCCTGGCCCAGGTGAGAAAGCGCTGGCAGGATATCCGGTGCTGGACCAGGAGGATCGCCCGGGTCCTGCTGGGGGACTCACCAGAAGGGAAGAAGAACCGTGGGCGCCGGTGCCTGACCCACATCATGAAGCGTGTGCTGGCGGTGGTCTTCCCTGACTTGGATAGGTGCTTATTGGAGAAGCAGCAGCAGGAAGGGGGTAGGTACATGTGTGTTTGTTGTGTGTCACCAGCTTTTGGAAGTGCGCAGACGCATGGATACACTGCCAGGGTTTATATGTGCAGTGCATATCCTGTTCCACAAAGTCAACACGTGCCGTTCTTTCTCCCTTCCCCTCCTTGACATGTGTTCCCGGGTCTGTTGGTTAGTCACTCTTGCACAAGGTTATCTAGGCTGGCAGTTAATCCAAGTGCCCAATGCTTGCAACATCATGTGTGGGGGTGGTGTGTTACATGTGGTGTGAGCTTGCCTGTGCCCTGGCCAGTTCAGTCATTGTGGGGTCCATGTTGGTTGGCACTGCTGCCGAGTCCCGACATAGGAGTGTGTCTTAAAAGTGTACTGCCTTACAGCATGCATGACCAATGTTGTGCCCTCAGACATGATGTGCATGAGTGTGAGATATGCATAGTGCAGGGATGGTTGCTTCTGTTGCAGTCATATCCATAGAGGACCATGGAGGAGTGTGGCCACTACAGTCCCCTGGGGCACCTTTTCCTAGGTATCATGTGTGTCAGCCAACAATGTGGACATTCTCTGTGTCTTCAGCATAGGTTGGGCACTGTGGCATTGTACCCTGGCCTCATTTGTATTTACGTTAAGTGTGCTACAGGGTGCTTGACAGGGTGACCCAATTTGGCTTGTGCATACTCACAGCGGCCAGTGCCTGTGTGTCTTGGTACGACTATCTGATGATGGTTGTTTTTCAATTATATGTGTGGTCAGGCGCACGAGGGGTAGTTCGTGTACAATCAGGATTTATTGTAGGGCATTTTTTTAATCCCCGAGTACGAGGTGTAAGTACTTCCTCTGTCTCAATCACATTGTCTCAGGTAGGGGGGTGTTTGTGCGGGCAAGGCCTACATGTCCAAACCGTATGTCTCCTTGCCAGGTCTGGCCTGTGTGTGATGATTGTCTGGACATACACTCAACATGCAGTGACCCAGTCATGTTGGGCATGGTTTAATGTATTTGCTAAGCATGCATGTGCCAAAAGTTAACAGACATGGTTCCTGCTCATCCCTTTTTTGGCAACGGTGTGTGGTCCAGATGCTGTGCTCGACTGTCCCCAGACACTAGCTCCTCTGTCTCATTTGATATCAAGTTATTTGCTGTTGTGTCATGCTCTCCATTGTTTCTCAGTGGCATGGTGGGTCAACCCACTGTGTGGTGCAGGGCCTACACATGTGCATAGTATTGTTGATGTTACTCACGTTGCTTTTCATGCTATGCACTGTGACCTATGTAGTTTTGACTCATGTGTCATATGTATACAGGTGTCTGATTATTTCCTGTCTCTTCACCTTGCCCACAGCATCGTCAGGGGAAACCGAGGGAGACACTGGCACGGACCTTGAGGAGGGATCCAGCACCGGTGCCACCACTGCTGGCGAGTCTTGCGCAGCGAGTGGCACGGAGGCCGAGGGGAGTGAGGCGGAGGACCTGTCCAGTCCCACCACCAACTATGACGCTGACGGGTCCGAGGCTGAGCTCCCAGAGGGGGCGGAGGCTGCTCCCAGAGCTGAAAGCAGCACTCCATCTCTCGCCACCTACTCCATTCCCATCACCGGCCTCCCACTTGCTCGGGTCCCTTCCCTCCGTGCTTGGCGACAACATGTCTCCTTCGTGCCAGGCACCACACCCCCTGCCCCTGACTCCCCTGCTGCCGTCAATGCCGAGTCTGTGGACATCCTGCGGCAGTTGCAGGTTGGTCAGACATCGCTGCTTAATGTCCTCCATGGCCACATCAGACTGCTGACACAGATGGTGTCGTACATGGAGTTCATGTCAGCAGCGATGTCTGACCAATGGATGTTGCTGAGGTCCATAGACTCGTCACTGACTGCAGCAGTGGATCTCCAGCAGCGCTCCGCCCCCCCACCCCCGCAGCATCCACCCTTCCCACTCCCATGCCTGTCCCACGCACACCCAGACGTCCCCATGCACGCACCCCACCAGACACAGGCAGCACACCACCAGGGAAGGCCAAGCACACTCCTCCAGTCACGCACACACAGGGGGAATAGGCACACCCACTGGGTCGGGGGGCAAACGGCAGCCACGCAGCCACAGTGGGAGTCCGCAGTCCTCACGACCCACTTCCTCCAAAACCACTCCCCTTGGCTCCCCTGCCCAACAGTCGGACAAAGAGTCCTTCATGGCCAGTCTGTCCCTCAGCCCCAGTGTGACACCACCCCGCAAATGGTCGAGGAAGTCCCCAGGCAGGGGAGTTGAGTCCCCCCCCTGTCCACACCCTCCCCCAGTAGCGCTGCAACCCATCCCTCCGACCCCCCCCTCCTTGGGGCCTGTGGTTCCTTCGGGTGCAGGGGAGACGCTGGAAGAGCTTGCGACCGTGTGCAGCGCCCTGCTAACCACCACATTTGGCGCTGCCCCACCCCCAGTGGTGGAGTAGTCCGTCCCTGCACCCACAACACCTACCCTTGCCCCTCCTGTCCCTGCGGTGCCCGGTCCTTCCCCCCCACATGATGCCCCCCCTTCTGTGGATGATATGGAAGAGTGAACTGTGCAGGCAAGCTAGGGGAGACGCGTCCCAAGGTGTCCCCCACCAGGACTTCGCACATGGCCTAGCCTATGGGCCCTGTATATAGTGGACATTTCTTTTGCTATAATTTTTTATGCTGAATAAAGCATTTTGGTTTTCATTTGCACACGAATGCTTTTCTGGTCTTGCTGTTGGTGGTGCTGCTCCATGATTTGGGGTGGTGATAATTTGTTAGGTGTCTGGGAAATGTTGTAGTGTGCTGCTCATGGGGTGGACCCTGGTATCTGTGTGCCATCACAAGGTATCTACAAATAATCTTTGGTCGTGTATGCTCTTATTGTATGGTGACATTGTCCCAAGGTGTGTTCCTTCCTCTGTGGACCCTGACATCTTCCCTGCAGGGTGTTTCCCAATTGTTGTGCTGAGCTCTGTCTACATTTCCTGGGTGTGTGACGGATCCCTTCAACTTTGGCCATGCATGCTCAGCAATGTCTCCACCTGCATCATTTGTGGCATCCTAGGTGGTCACTGTACTTGTGTATGGAGTATATTGACATGACTTCAAGTGGACATGTTCCCTTTTACGCACTATGCATGTGTGTACTCCCAGCCTCGCACACATGTGTTACGTGTTCTGCAGGGTCTTTGGGCACCTGTCTGACAATTGTGGGCATTGTATCTGTGGGTACTCCACCCTTTTCCTTCCATGGGAGGCAACAACTTGTTGGCTGCCCCAGCACCTGTACATTCCTATCAGTCCTGGAATGTGCATGACAGTGTGTGTTCCCTGTGGGTCTCTTACCCAACCCCTTCTATGTCTGGGCACTGCTGGGAGGACTCTGCACCCACCCCTCCTGTGTCTGGGCACTGCTGGGAGGACTCTGCCCCCACCCCTCCTGTGTCTGGGCACTGCTGGAGGACTCTGCACCCACCCCTCCTATGTCTGGGCACTGCTGGGAGGACTCTGCACCTACCCCTCCTGTGTCTGGGCACTGCTGGGAGTGATAGGCACCCACCCCTCCTATGTCTGGGCACTGCTGGGAGGACTCTGCACCCACCCCTCCTATGTCTGGGCACTGCTGGGAGTGATAGGCACCCACCCCTCCTATGTCTGGGCACTGCTGGGAGGACTCTGCACCCACCCCTCCTATGTCTGGGCACTGCTGGGAGGACTCTGCACCCACCCCTCCTGTGTCTGGGCACTGCTGGGAGGACTCTGCACCCACCCCTCATGTGTCTGGGCACTGCTGGGAGGACTCTGCACCCACCCCTCCTATGTCTGGGCACTGCTGGGAGGACTCTGCACCCACCCCTACTATGTCTGGGCACTGCTGGGAGGACCCTGCACCCACCCCTCTTATGTCTGGGCACTGCTGGGAGTGATAGGCACACACCCCTCCTATGTCTTGGCACTGCTGGGAGGACTCTGCACCCACCCCTCCTATGTCTGGGCACTGCTGGAAGGACTCTGCACCCACCCCTCATATGTCTGGGCACTGCTGGGGCTGATGGCCACACAACCATATGTGTCTGTCCACTGGTGTGGTACGACCCGTACCCACATCCTTAAGGGATGGGTATGGGCCGTACCCCTACGTCACCCCAACAATGGCGGTATGGCCATACCCACGTCCCTAAGGCATGGGTACGGGCCGTACCGCCATTGTTGGGGTGACGTAGGGGTGGGCGTGGTACGACCCGTACCCACGCTCTTAAGGCGTGGGTATGGGCCGTACCCCTACGGCACCCCAACAATGGTGGTGCGGCCCGTACCCACGTCCCAAAGGCATGGGTACGGGCCGTACCGCCATTGTTGGGGTGACGTAGGGGTGGGCGTGGTACGACCCATACCCATGCCTTTGGGACATGGGTACGGGCCGTACCGCCATTGTTGGGGTGCTGTAGGGGTACGGTCCGTACCCACGCCTTAAGAGCATGGGTACGGGTCGTACCACGCCCACCCCTACGTCACCCCAACAATGGCGGTACGGCCCGTACCCATGCCTTTGGGACGTGGGTACGGGCCATACCGCCATTGTTGGGGTGACGTAGGGGTGGGCGTGGTACGACCCGTACCCACGCTCTTAAGGCGTGGGTACGGTGCGTACCACAATTGTTGTGTTGCCGGTTCGCGTTCATGTCGACTTCCGTTGTGGCGGACGCAGGCCTTGGTGGAGACGCCCCCGCCCCCCAAAGTGACCAGGCCCTCGGGGTCAGGTATGTACAGGGCATGTATGATTTTAAACTTGGGTGGGGGTTATGTTTCCTGCCCCTGCCCCCCCCTTTGCCCCTGGGTGTTGTTCTGACCTTCTGCGGCGTCTGCATCGATTCCTGTACACCAGGTGGACTGCTATGAGGGCCGGGATAACACGTAGGTTGGGGTCCATGGCCGTCCGTCGCGTACAGGTGCTCCTTCTGCGCGTCGTCCTGATTTCCCGGCAGTTTTTGGCTGCCGTAAAATATAATCCGTGCGGAGTGACGTGGGTACGGATCGTACTTGCTGGTTCGTGAAACGCTGCCTGACTCCGTCCGGACGTCACGTCCGCGGTGTCCCGGATCCGAATTGTGGGTATGTTTTAGCCGGTCGGTGTTTTTTACGATTCGTACGGAAATGGTGTTTCTGTACGAATCGTACTTGCGGGTTTGGAAGGTGTTTATCCCGGGTATGAGTCGGATGGAGAAAACGATCCGTCCGACTGTTCGTACCCGGGTTTTACAGGATCGGAATCGGCACCTTGATGTTGCTGATCGCGAATGAGGAAAAAGTCTCGCCGGGATGTCATTTTGCTTGCTCGCGGTCGCCAACTTGACGTTGAGGACCGCGAGCAAGCAAAAAATTACCACTATGCGTGTTTGCACTGTGCTACGTGCAATTCGCGTAGTGTGAAGTAGTGCAAACTTTGCAAACTATGCGAGCGTAGCGTAGTGCTTTGCCCAGGCTTAGTCACCACATAAATGTGGTGACTACTCGATTATCTCATCTACCACAACAGTCAACTCACTGCTCCACCCCACCCCCAATGGAAATGTGCATCCCCCTCGCATCTCGCCATTGCATATAAAATATCCTTACACACATCTCGTTGTGTCTGCTCCGTCTTTATTGCAGATGTACAGCCTTCAACATTATCACAATGTACCAGGAGCATGGGCTGCATATAGGCAAGGAGAAGTTGAAGGCACCTAGGGAAACACAACAGAGCTCCTTTCACTGGTCTGGGTGTGGTATCACAGACATCACACAACCCCTACCATCAGGATAACCCAACATACACACGGCACAATGTGCAACAAGTGTCACCATACACGTCCTGTAGATGTTCCCAAATGACCTGTCAAAGAAACATTGCCAAACACCGCTGGGTCTACAACTGGCTGCTGTTACAATTCTCACATGCCCCTTCACGCCAACAGCAATATCAGAAGGCAATGGGTATGTTGCACATTGTCACCCACCTTCAAGTGAAGTAGCAGGTCAACACCTTCCTCCTCTCCACTGTCCACATCACTGTACACAGGTTGGTTTGCAGGCTAGGGCTTGGGTCCTCACCATCATCCAGGAGCAGGGGAATCTCCTTACGAATAGCTAGGTTGTGGAGCATGCAGCATGCCACTACAATCTGACACACCTTCCTGGACGAGTATGCCAGTGCACCTCCGGTCTTGTCCAGGCAGCAGAAACGTGACTTGAGCAGACCAAAAGTACGCTCCACCACACGACGTGTCCTCCCATGTGCCTCATTGTAGAGGACGTCAGCTGGGGTCCTGGGATTCCTCAGTGGGCTCAGCAACCAGGGACGGTTGGGATTTTCAGTCACCTAGGTATGACACACACAAATAGACATTGAAATGTTGCTGAGGCTGAGGGCAGCAGCCCACACACTCAGCATGCAATACGACTAGGCATACTCACCCACAATCCATGCACGCTCGGGAAGCAGATTAGCCATCAGCTGGGGCACAATGCTGTTCCTCAGGATGCAGGAGTCATGGGCCGAGCCTGGGAATTTGACACACATGTGGGAGATGATCATATCTGCCAGGCACACCACCTGCACATTTATGGAGTGGTAATGCTTGCGATTCCTGAAAATGTGCTCACTGGCTTGTGGTGGCACAAGCCCAACATGGGTGCAATCAATGGCACCAACAACATTGGGGATGTGTCCAAGGGGATAGAAGTCTCCCTTCACAGCTGGCAATTCAGTACCCCTGGGGAAATGGATGTATCTGTCCTTATCATCATGGCAGAAAGTACATCACGCAGCACCATGCTTAACATCGATTGTGACATTCCACCTGCGCTGGCCACTGTCTCTTGGAACGATCCAGTGGCAAAAAAATGCAGGGCCACCATTACCTTATAAGTAGGGTTGAAAGCTGTTGGATTTGTCAGGCGAGGCTACAGGTGGGGCTCCAACAGATCACAAAGGGTTTCAAGGGTGGCTCTATCCAGACGGCATTTCCGTATGATCGCAACATCCTCCTTGTCCTCCAGCACCGTCAAGTGACAAATCAAATTTGGCCTCCTCCTATTTGAGATGATAGTGGACACGTCAATGCAATACATCATGAGAGGTGCACAAAATATCACGTTCTGGATGACACAACGACAACAATGACTGCCATCAATATTGTGTTACAGACCAGCTTACATGTAGGCACACCTTCAGCTACACAAAGGGCACACCTGTCAACTTACACAAGACAAGTACCTCAAACACCACCTTGGTCAATGTGAATGCACATAGGCAGATGGCCACATTTCACATGGGCACGCCTGGGAGTATAGCATCCAGCATATGTGCAACAAATCAAACCCACTGTCTCATACCTAGCTGCTGTACCTGTCACACCTTAATGCGTCATTACAACCTGGCCCACATCCACCACACAATGACCACCGTCGGCGCAGGAATGACAAATGTGTGCATGAGCAGACATGAGAGGCAATGAAAAATGGATCATCATTCATTAAGACGAGCATTGCTGTGATTGTCGCTGCACCTCAACACATTGACATGTGTACACATTGTAGAGTCCAGAACAACACTGTCCTACCCACCCAACGATCAAATCCATAAGTGACATGTGAGTGAGTACAGACCAATATTTGAAATCACACACACAAACATGGCATGTGTAGCCATCAGTGGAGTAAATGGAACATTGGCATTGTATGCACAATGATTTGCCATTGACCATGTGGGCACTGGGCACTGTTGATGTTTGCCAGATGACCATTGCGATTGTATGGCACCCATATCGCGGTAGCTACATCCTGGCCCCGGCGGTGTGTCACCAGCACCCCCATTCACACAAGTGCGGTAGTGATAGGCATGGAGACATAGGGAAATGGCGGTGGGCATACTCCGCCACCCATATCGTGGTAGCTACATCCTGGCCCGGTGGTGTGTCACCAGCACCCCTATTCACACAAGTGCGGCAGTGATAGGTATGGAAACATGGGAAAATGGTGGTGAGCATGCTCTGCCGCCTAAATTGCGGTGCCTCGTGTCAATGTATGGCACCCATATCGTGGTAGCTACCGCCTGGCCCCGGAGGTGTGTCCCCGCCATGGAGCTTGCCCTAGAGCCAATAGGAGGCTCAATAGTGGTGGCATGATGCAATTTTGAAACTCGCGGTAGGCGTGCTCCGCCACCACGGAGGCGGTCATTGGATGCATTTGAAAGATGCACCATCGCGCTAGCGCACACCGGGCCCCGGCAGTGTATCCCCACCATGGAGCTTTCCCTAGAGCCAATGGGAAGCTCGATAGCGGTGCCATGATGCAATTTTGAAGATCACGGTAGGCGTGCTCCGCCACCGTGGAGGCTGTCATTGGATGCATTTGAAAGAGGCAGACCTGGACCACTAATTGCTGCAGCTTGGCACCTTTGAAACGACCGCAGGGGGCTATATATGTGTGTGGAATTGAGCCTCACATTTCTACTGATCCCAGAGCCTACGCCAGAGACCTCACACCTGCTGCTGCCTCCAGGGACTGCTGCCTGAGACCCCTCACCTGCTGCTGCCTCCAGGGACTGCTGCCGAAGACCCCTCACCTGCTGCTGCCTCCAGGGACTGCTGCCTGAGACCCCTCACGTGCTGCTGCCTACAGAGCCTGCTGCCTGAGACCCCTCACCTGCTGCTGCCTCCAGGGACTGCTGCCTGAGACCCATCACCACCCAATTCTGCCACTGTTGTCTCATGTCCACAGTGATGGCAAGGACAGAGAAGACCTGTGCCAGTTCCTTCATGAGCGAGGAGCTGGAGGACCTGGTGGATGAGGTGCTCACACAGTACCCACGGCTATTGTGGTGCCCCAAATGTCATTGTAAGTCGTCAACAGTGGGGTGGTAGGGCATGGGGGCCACACATGTAGCTGGAGTGATGCAGTATGTACCTGGAAGTGTGGGGTAGTGTCATGCACTGCCTGACATGCTGTCTCCAGGGGGAGGGTGTGTGCACCCAATGCCACAGGTTTCCCTGCCTGCACATGTATGCATGAGTGACCTGTGTTGTCAGCCATACAGTGACACAGAAGGTTGTTCATGCTGTAGTCAGTACAGTGATTGCTTGGCTGGATGGCTGTGTGTGCCCCTGTAGTCCATCTCAGTGTGAGCCCAGCTGGGCAGCACAGTCCCCATCTACAAAGACAAGGACACACCACTTCACTTACAGAGTATGACATCAGTCTTTTCACATTGCACTCCAGCTATGGGCCATCTCAGCACTGTAGATTGCACACAACTGCCCTTGTGAACGGCATTTTGTAGTTGTGAGATCATGTCCCTGAATTTGACATCCATGACACAGTTATCTATTCACAGGGCAGGGACATTTGGGCTGCGCAGTCCTGGGCACAGTGGGTCACCCCACCCCCCTCAGGTTGATTTGTGATGTATGTGTTGCTCAACCCAACAATGGACTGGAGATGTGGGCAGGCTACCTAGGGGTTCCAGTGCTGGCATCCTGCATGTGTGTGAGATGTGCAGGGACTGTGTTCCCCCTCACACCTGCATACATTCACGTCAGCTTTTCTCATGCAGATTTACCATGTGAGATGTACTCTAGTCTCTGATAGACATATCATTGGTTATGTGATGAGTTTGTATCTCACTGCTATACTGATAGCTGTTGGTACATAACACTGTGTCCCTGATCATTTCCCCCTCTTGTCTCCCATGCCTGCAGCTCAAGGTACACCAGCATAAGGCACGTGTGGAGGGCCATTGCCGCGAAGGTATGACACCACTAATGGGGCGCATCTTGGCGGTGACACAGCCTGAGCTTGATGCACGTTTGAAGGAGCATCAGCAGCAAGCCAGGGGTGAGCATTTGGGGAGTCTGACTTTGAATGGGAATGGCTGCATATGTACAGAGCCTGTGCCAGCGCTGGCCTATGTGATGTTGGTAGTGTGATGCTGTAGCATGTAAGTGGCTCCTGGGCTGGGTGCCAGTGGCATTAATTTGGCCTACCTGTACTGACAATGGTGATTTGGATGCTGTACATTCACATTACATACTGAGTTGTGCTCTTCAGGTTTCTTCTGCACTGGGGTAGTCTTGGGAATCCCATGGGTGGGAACGGCAGTGTGCCCAATCTGACTGTGCCTTCATCAATGCGTCCATTGCATGCACCCAGATTGTGGAGGCCTACACATCTGACAGTACAACATGGTGGGTGGCATGGGCTAATGGCCATTGTGGACTGTCATGTTGCAGTCTGGGTCTCTGTTGTCTGTGTTGTCCCCTGCTGTTCCATTCTGATCTGCCTTTGGAAACAAGTAGTGTGCCCCCATCATGTCCCTAGGTGTGCTCAGAGCTAGTTGTGTGTCTGGTTGAACAGAGCCACAAGCAGGGTGTTGTGCTGTGTGGTCATCACATGGCTCACTCATGCCTGAGTGTCCAGTTTCCACGCACTGCTTGAGTCTATATAGTGAGTTGGCACGATGTGATTGCACAGGGTGGTGTGCAACATGTATATGTGGTCATCTTTTGTAATGCATTGCTTACATATGTTTGTTCTGTTGCTTTCACTGACCTGACCCTACATCTCTCTCTCTCATGCAACATCTCCTGTGGTCACGGAAGGACAGGAGACAGACACCAGTGGGGGTGAAACAAGCACAACAGCTGCACAGGAGCACAGTGACACAGATGTCACCAGCACCTCAGAGGGGGACAGGAGTCTGCTGGAGGAATCCCAGCCTGAGACGCCAAGCACCACATCATCTGATGCCAGCGCGGATGCATTCATGTTGGAGGGCACAGGGAATGGGGACTCTGCATCATCTTCCACCACACAGCGGCCAGTGCCCACCCTCCCAGCCACTTCCTCTGGTGCTGCCCATGTCCGCCTCAGTAAGAGGGGAAGAGTGTCCTTCACCCCTGGCACTGCTTCCCCTGTCCCCCCTACTGCTATCAGTGCTGAGTCGGTGGACCTTTTGCACCAGCTGTGTGTAGTCCAGACAGCTCTCCTCAACGCCTTCATTGACCACGACAAAATATTGGCCCAGGTGGTGTGCTTTCATGGAGTGCTTACATTCTGAACTGGGTGGGCTGCACCAGACAGTCCAGGCTTTGTCATTGACAGTGACGTCGGCCCTTCAACAGGCACATACTCACAGTCCAGCTCCAGTCCCTTTGTCCACCCCCCTGGCATTGGCCACGTCTGACAATAGTGACCATGGTCCACATACATCACAGTCACGATACAGCACACAGCAGCAGCAACCCAAGTGGTCCCGGCCGCAGACAACATCCCCACAGAAGACCAAAGCCACCCCAGAGCGCAGGGAGAAAAGCCCGTCAGGTGACACCAGTGGACAAAAAGCAAAGCAGAAGGCCTCAGGCACACATGCCTCAGAGGCATCCCCATCCAAGGACTCTCCTGCCCCTAAGGCATCGCGCAAAGAGAAGCATACAGTGTCTGTGCCCACCAAGGAGGAGGTGCGTGCCCACCACCTCGACTCCCATTCCAAGCCCAGTGAAGCAGGGGCCGCAGTGCACTGTAGGTGTGACACCTAGTAAACAGGGGAAGGGGGGCAGAGGCGAAACCAGGCAAAATGTTCCGCTGGGTCCAGCAGATCACCAGAGGGGATGCCAGTGCCTGCACCTGATGCAGCTTTGGCAGTGAGTGTGCCTGCTGTGCCCACACCACTTCCCATTGATCCAAAGTCAGGCAAGCCATTTAGAATCCCGAAGAAGTGGAGAGGCACCCCTCCACAATCTCCAAGCCACACTGTGTCTCCCGTCTGCATTACTGCACCTCCATGTGCCACTACACCACCTGGTCCAAGGAGCCCTCCGGCTTGCCAAGCCACTGATAGCTCTACCTCAGCTGTTCCGCTCTCTCCCCGTTAAGGTGCCCCAACAGTCCCCAAGACACAGCCAGCTCCCAGTCCGTCTGACAGCCAAGTCTGAGTTTTTCTCCTGCACAGGTAGGCCTGTACTGCACATTGTTACCCCCTGACTGTGTTGCTGACCATGGAAAGGTACAGTCGCACACATTCCCTGTGCAGCTTCTCATGGACTCAGTCTGTACCTTGTACTGACCACTGGCCTTGTGTTTTTCCCCCTGGCTGTGCAGCTTCTCATGGACTTAGTCTGCACTTTGTCCTGCCCACTGGCCTTGTCGTTCACTGCTGTGTGCCCCCTGCCTGTGCAGCTTCTCATTGACATGCTCTGAATTTTGTGCCTTGCTCTTCTCTTGTCATGGTGCCTATTTGTGCAATTTTGAATAAAGACAGTTGCTCATGTTGTCTATTTTGTCAGTGTCCTTACTGAATAAAGTTATTTTGCTGTGTGGATATGGTTTACTGTGCCACATGCTCTCCGTGCCTCTTCAACATGGTCAATGTTTGGGCTCACTTACTAATCAGTTTTCTGGGGTGACGGGGTCTTCAGTTCTTCCTGCACCAGATACTTGTGGGGGCAATGGTGTAATTTTACAATGTGCAGCAATTGTCATTTACTTGATTAGTTCATGTTGGCTATATTGTACACATGTCAGGTTGGGGGGCACTGCCGGCACAGAGTGGGTTTCTGCACACAGTTTTGCAGGCAGGCTGTCCAGGGTCAGCATGTATGTGTGTTCCTCCTTTATGTGTGCCCAGTGGTGCATGTGTGTGGTCATCTTGTGATGGTCAGTCATCCTAGTCCCAATGCTTACTTTCCATGTGTGCTTTTGGATGGTCAGGTGGTGTGTGGTGTGAAGGGGTGAGTTTGTGGGGAGTGTTGATGTGTGCATGCCCCTTCAATGTGAACTACACACATGTGTCACCCAGGAGTGGTATGCCTGTTGTTTTGATTGTTCAGCCCTGTGGGTGTGGTTGTATGCACATGTGTGAGTTGTATGTAGTGTACTGTGCAGTGTGTTGGTGTGTCCTTGCAGTTCTGTCTGACTCCTACTTGTTGTTTTTGTCACTTGTGAGTATGCTGAGTGTGTAACTGGCGAGTCAGTGTTGTGTTTTGTTGCACATCCATGTGTCTAGTGGCTGTTTGTGGGGACTGTGCAGACCTGCTGTTCCACACTGCCATTGTGGTTGTGTTTTTTCATGCCTTGCTGTCAGTTGGTGCCTTCTTGCCTCCAGTGTGGCATGTTGTGTGTGTTGTCATGCCATCCCCTATCTGTGCTTCTAGGTCTGCACTCCCTCTCTTTGTGTATGGCACACTCCTGCCATGTCCCCTACTGGCATGCAGTACACTTCACTTTGGTGTCAGCTGTCCCCTTGGTTTTCATGTGTGTGTGCCTCCCCATCACTTCATTTGTGTCACTGTGCTTTGTGGTGCAGTTCTTTGTCCAGGGTCAATGCGTCACTCAGGGCATTTCCCCAATGGGTTGTATGTGATGTGCTGGTGCTGTTTGTCAGTCATGGTTGCTCCTATGCAGTTCAACTGTGTGTGCTGCCCAGTCCTCTGGTCAAGTTGTTTACACCTTTGTGACCCGGACTTGTGCATCTGTTGGTGTTGTGTTGAATGTATGTGTGTTGTCTGTGTTATTGCTTCAGTACCTGGGTGTGCTGTTGTCTTTGTGCTGTGCTGTATGGTGTTGTGTGGGTTGCTGCCCTGTCACTGATGTCTGTGTGTGGCTGGTATGCCTGGTGTGCACACACTGCTTGTTGTGCATGCAGTGCTATGTGTGTCTGTTGCCTTGTCATTGCCTGGTGTGCATCCCCTGATGTCCTGCTGTTTTTGCTTTGTCATTTTTGTGCCTGTGCATCTGTTGTTTGTTTGATGTGACTGTGTTTTTCTGTGATGTTGCACTTCTTCTGTGTGTTGTGGTATGTTGTCTGTGCATTGTTCCTGAGTGATGATGTTGTGCCCTCCTGTTGTGTCTGTGCTCCCATTGCCTTTCCCCAGTTCAGCTGCACAGGGCATGTCTGTTCTTGTTGTTGTTCTGTGTGTGTTTCTGTTGGGTCATGTGTTTGTGTGTTGTTTTTGTGCAGACATTTGTTGTGGCATCCCTGTGTGTGTGTGATGTTTGCGGCTACCCCCAGGGTGTGTTATTGTTTGTGTGTGTGTGTTGACTGGCAAGTATTGCCAGCCTTCAGTGTGTTTGGCACTGGTGTTGTGTGATGTGGTATGAGGGGGGTATCCATGTGGATTCCTATTGGTGTTTGTCAGTCATGGCTTGTGTCAATGGTCCCTGTGTGTGTTGCTGCGTGTGTACTCCTGTGAAGTAGTTGTATAGATGTGTAGCTGTTCACAGTTTGACGTCAGGGCCTTCCTTTCATCCTTGTGCCTCTACATGGTTTGCCTTGCTGTCTCCCTGTGTTGTTGCACTGTTTTGTCTGTGGCTTGTCCTCACTGCCTGTACCAGCCATGTGTGCTTTTATGGTGTGAGGGTGTTGTTCTCTGTTCCTTGTCTTGCATGTGATGTACACATGCTTGTTGTGTGTCTCCTTGGCCTTCCATTTGTGTGCATCCCACTTTGGTTTTCCTATTTGTTGTGCTCCATTGCTGTCGGCATGTGGGGTGTGTATGTGTCTGTGTGTCAGTCTGTGGTATGTATGTGTGACTAAGCAGGCTGTGTGTCCATTTGGATATTTGTTCCGTGTATGTGTTCATTTGGTGCTTGTCCTCATTTTAGTTTCCCTGAGTGTGGTGGTGTGTGTGTTTCCCTGGCCCTGAGCTACTTTGCTGTGTGTTGTGTGTTCCTATGCAGCCACACCTGCAGTGTCTGTCTACATGATTGTTTGTTGTGTGGTGCAGGGTGTGTATTGACCTGGCTTGTTGTTGTGCATGGGGTGCACAGGAGGGGCACATGGCATGTGCCTACATGGGGTGTGCTCGTGTGTGGTGGGAGAGGGTGTGGCCCTGTGGTCTTTGTGCCCTGCCCATGCATGGCACTGGCCCTGCCTTCTGCATTGTGCGCATGTATTTCCTTGTGTTCACCGTTGTGGTGACTGGGACATTGCTGCATGGTGGCAGGAGATGTGTGTCCATGATGCAGAGGGGTGACTTGGTGGCAGGTGGGTGATGTGTGGGTGCCCTTGTGGATGTGTCGCTGTCCCCACCAGGGTGTCTGATGTGGATTTGGACCCTGTGTTAGCCCATGTGTTGTGTGTTGTGTGTTTTGTTATTGCGTACCTGCGGCGGTCCATTAGTTTCTGTTGATGTAGCAGGTACAGCACCGGAAAGATGTGTAGAGCTGGCTCCATGGCAGTCGTGACCGGGTGATGTGGACTGGGAATCTGGTTTTGTGCTCCGCTGTTGTACTTCCGCCGTCTCTGGTTGGGCGGTTTCTCCACTGCGGTGCATCTGCTTGTTTGGGTCATCCTAATTTGTGGAGCGGGACGGACGTCATTCCGCACGGCGAAGAGTCTCCATTGGCTCCCACCGCCGCAGTGGCGGGCGCACTTTGATGGCGGTACGCATCGCACCACAGCAGAAGGGAAATGGGCTATGTTTGGCCATACTACTATGGCGGGCGTGAGGACCGCTGCTCGCGGGCGGAAAAATTCATTTTTCCGCACCGCCGGCACCGCGGTGGTGCCACTGCTGACATCCTAATGGACCCCATAGAATTCCAAGGGGCCGTATTACAGAACGTGCCCCAGGGGTGCAAGGGGCATTTGCTCCCGCTTTACATGCCCCCAGGGCACATTGGTATTGAAGAAGAGGCTGTAGATGCTTGTGCAGCCCTTTCAATAATACTGAAAGCGCTGGCACACATGTAGCGCCAGCGCTTTCTTAAGAGGGCAATCCCTCATTTGCCCCATGCAATGGAGGAAATCCCTTTGTCTCTGTGCTCGCGGGCGCAGAGGCAAAGATGCTGCCACCTGATGTGAGCCCTCTTGAGGAGGAAAGAGGGTCCTATAGACCCCTAGACACCCGATTGCAAGCAGGTGCTGTCACTCACTGCACCCGTGTGCAAGGGGATTTATAATCCCCTTTAAAAGTGCAGGCGGTGTGCCACCTGCACAGTGAAACGCGGAGCAGCTACTTCAAAGCTGCTCTATATTTCACCTGAAATGCATTGCCCCCAGGAAAGCACGTCTTTGCTGCTGCCCTGAAAGTAACACATTCAATGTAATACGGCGCACTCTACTTGTTAGAGACAGGCGCACCTTTTGAAAGGTGCTCCCAGTTCTAAAAGGAAAATGTGCGGCATTCCATAAAATGGCCTCAGATGCATTGGACAATGTGAAGATAGTGTTAACTGTAACACATGATTTCCCCTCGTTGCCTGCTGAAGTGAATGGACCTACAAATCTAGATGCAATGTTAGAAGGAGATCAAGGAATCATCATGTGCTTAGTAGACAGATGTAGGATCTGTCAGCCTTAGAGTGGATGTCTCTTAAATATTTGTATTTTTTCCCCTCCTTTTTCCATTAGTTTTTGTTGTCCTAAGAATGATGTGCAATTTACCACTGCTAACCAGAGCTAAAGTGTTGGTGCTCACCCCCTTAAGTATGGTAAAAGTGGCTTACACCCAATTGGCATTTTTTATTTACTTATAAGTCCCTTGCAGACTGGTATCCAAAATACCTAGGGCATGTAAAGTAAAAATGCTTCTAGTGGGTCTATACAACTAATTGTGGCACTCACTTATTTAGCCACTTAAAACATGTCCCTGGCCTGTCATTGGAGCCTAAATGCAGTTTTAAACTGCCAATTCGACTTGCCATTATATCCTCCTAGCCAAGTCTTAAACTACCTTTGCATACATGTCACCGGCCAATGTATAATTTGTCCTCGTCAGGAGGCCACTGCAACTTGCACCACCCTTTGCCTCAGCCAGTGCGGCCAATGACAATACCCACACAACTGATTGCCATCCCACTCTTACAAGTGTGACAGTTCAGACTAATTCAGGCCCCTGAAGTTATAAGAATGGCTTGGGCAGCAGATATTATTTGTTTTTAATGTATATTGAACTCTTAAACAAATGCTGTTGTGCTCATCTACAAATTTTACAAGCAGTGCTGCCTGTGACAGGCTGACATAAGAGTCAGTGTTAACAATTAAGGGGCAGATTTACAAGCCCTGTGCGCCACTTTTGCGCCGCTGTTGCGTCACTTCTGTGACGCAGCGGTGGCGTAAAGCTAGCGCCATGCTGCGGGGGATTTACAACGTGACACATCTAGGTGCATCACGTTGTAAAGCCCTGCACCACATGAAACCTGCGTCAGGTTTCATGTGGGTGTTCCGGCGCAGGAGGGGGTGGGAGCATTCCGGTGCAGAAACTCCTCAGAAAAGTGCTTGTGTGAAATCTACAAGATTTCACTTAGTCACTTTTCCGACCCCGCTGCGTCAAAACCTTGCGCCTGCTTGAAGCAGGCGTAAGGTGTGATGCACCATGTGCAAAATAGGCCGGGTTGGCAAAGTGCTGGAGTTGTGTTGCGCCCGCGAAACAACCCTATCACTGCGCCAACGTTACGATGGCATATGCGACACGCATCTGCATTTCCTTGCGCCATGATGTGCCGCATTGTAAATGCGCCGCATCCGTGGTGGCCCAAGGATTGTGATGCGTGTCGCAAGTTTCCTGGCGCATCCCTGCTGATTTGGAGGGATGCACCAGGAATTGTAAATTTGCCCCTTAGTGCTGGTGCTGGGCACCGTAAACAACCTGCTTAAATTAAGCACTGGTCACCCTCTAAGGTGACCACAGGACAGAGTGCATTGCAATTGAAATGTTGGATTTGTACTTTTAAGTTTTACATGTCCTGGTAGTAAAAGTTTTGTTCTTCACTACTGCGAGGCCTACTTGCCCCATAGAATAACATTGGGTTGCCTTGTTACATATAGGTGCCGATTCCGATCCTGTAAAACCCGGGTACGAACCGTCGGACGGAGCGTTTTCTCCGTCCGGCTCGTACCCGGGAAAAACACCGTACAAACCCGCAAGTACGATTCGTACAGAAACACCATTTCCGTACGAATCGTAAAAAACACAGACCGGCTAAAATATACCCACAATTCCGATCCGGGACACCGCGTACGCGACATTTGCACGGAGTCAGGCAGCGTTTTACGGATCAGCAAGTACGATTCGTACCCACAGCACTTCGGACGGCAACATTTTTACGGGACCCAAAAAGTGCCGGAAAAGCTAAGTACGCCGCGAAGCACGACGAAAAGGAGGCCCGGTACGCACCGTACCCCCATCCCTACACGTCCGCACCATGCCCACAGCCCCCCATGTATGCTCCGTACCCCAGCCCCCATACGTGTACGCGCCGTACCCCCACCCCCGTAGGTACGGAGCGTACCCCCACCCCACCCCGTAGGTACGGAGCGTACCCCCACCCCGTAGGTATGGAGCGTACCCCCGCCCCACCCTGTAGGTACGGAGCGTACCCCCACCCCGTAGGTACGGAGCGTACCCCCACCCCCGTATGTACGGTGAGCGAACATACGGAGGTGGGGGTACGCTCCTTACCTACGGGGTGGGGGTATACTCCGTACCTACGGGGTGGGGGTACACTCTGTACCTACGGGGTGGGGTGGGGGTACCTTCCGTACCTACAGGGTGGGGGTACACTCCGTACCTACGGGGTGGGGGTACTCTCCATACCTATGGGGTGGGGGTATGCTCCGTACCTACGGGGTGGGGGTATGCTCCGTACCTACGGGGGTGGGGGTACGCACCGTCCATAGGGGGCTGGGGGTACAGCACGTACATGGGGGTGGGCTGGGGGTACGGTGCGTACATGGGGGTGGGCTGGGGGTACGGCGCGTACATGGGGGGCTGGGGGTACGGCGCGTACTTGGGGGGGCTGGGGGTCCGGCGCGTACTTGGGGGGGGCTGGGGGGGTGTTCGGCGCATATGCGGGCACTTGTTTGGACGTCTCCATGGTTGCTATTGGAGTTCGCTCCGTACGGTGTTTTTTCCATACGGTTGTGCATTCGGACGGACGGGACGGATCGTACTTGCACGCTCGGACTTCAGTTTCCCGATTCGTACGTAAAACTGTCCGGGGACGTGTCGGACACTTTTTCCGACCCGTGGACGTGTCGGGGAATTTTCCCAATGCAATTCGTATGGATTTTTTAACATACGAATCGTACTTGCCAGTTTGTATGGGACTTGTACAATTCGTACGTAAAAAAATCCGGATACGATTCGTACGGGGAATATTTTTAACGGATCGGAATCGGCACCTTAATGTGTGCTAACAATTGATTGGCAACGGATAGGTATTTCATGTTTGGTATCAATGTAATTGTAATTAACAATTCTATTTAATGGTAAAGTTGGACCTTAAAGTACAATTTTGAAAAATACCTCCTTTAGAAAGGTGGCATTTTCCTGCCCTTTGCTTTTTGGTGCCTGCAGCCTGTCCTAGTTCACATGGCTAGGTGTAGTTGTGTTAGAAGGCGACCTCAGAGGAGACAGGGAGGGTACCTGGGCACCCTGAGACCTACCCTCGGGGTATCGTAGCCGGGCACTGGCGGGAGACTCCTCAGGGGAAGAGTCTCATGTCTAGGATCGTACACACTGCACCACACGACAAAGAGACACCACACGGTATGTTCTTGGGAACAGACCTTTATCTAATCAGCTTCGTAGGATCTTTATGATCAACAAGGTGGATATTCACAAATAGAGCACGGGCTCAAAGAGTCTCGGTAGGGATAGGGGGTAGCGGGACAGTCTTTGGGGATCCGGATCAATGCAGGGACGTACCCGGCGCACAGCTCACAATCCTCGAGCTGGGGGATACGCTGTGGTCATTGGGGCCCAGCCGGGCCGAGGGAGTCTTTAGGAGCCACGAGTCACTCAGCAGGGCTCAAGCACAAGGTCGGAGGTCTTACGATCTTCAGGGGAGCCACGAGTCACTCAGCAGGGCTCAAGCACAAGGTCGGTGGTCTTACGATCTTCAGGGGAGTCGCGAGTCACTCAGCAGGGCTCAAGCACAAGGTCGGAGGTCTTACGATCTTCAGGGGAGCCGCGAGTCACTCAGCAGGGCTCAAGCACAAGGTCGGAGGTCTTACGATCTTCAGGGGAGCCGCGAGTCACTCAGCAGGGCTCAAGCACAAGGTCGGAGGTCTTACGATCTTCAGGGGAGCCGCGAGTCACTCAGCAGGGCTCAGGTGTTCCAAGGTTGCAAGGGAGCCGCGACCACGTCAGCAGGGCTCTCGTCGTTCCAGAGACGAATCTGCCAGATAGTCCCAGAGCACCCCTTGTTATAGGTCAACTCCTCTTTGATGTCCGGAGTCTGTGTAGGCAGGGGTCTTAGCACCTGGGGGTCCCTTGTTGGAGTTTCCTGCCATGTCGTCCTATGATCCTTTCAGGGCCGGGTCGGGAGGAGTCCCAGACACACAGCAGGCGTGGAGCCAGCCCTCAGGGAGGCCGGAGGGCCGATCGAAACCCATCTCGTAAGGGGAGGTCAGAGGTGCGATGGAAACTGCTCCTCCCTCTCTCACTCCGTGGGAGCGCGATGTCCTCCAGCCAGGGCGGCGCCTCTAGGCCTGGGTTGCGCTGGAGCCGGGCGACCATAGTAGGTGCATGAAGTGGGCACGCGGGCCCTGTGGTGCTGGGAAGATGGAGGGCATGGACGGGGAAGTCCGGGTCAGGTGTGTATGGGTTCTGGCGGGAAGGACCGGCTAGGCCGTGTACTCGGGGGCTGAATGAGGTGCACGGGTCAGGGTGTGTGGCTAGGGGTCAGGGATGGCCATGCCACAAGGCCGGGTCTAACACACGTCCCCCCCAGCTGAAAGCCGGAGAGAACTACCCATCCTCTTGGGGGTTCTCTTCGCTGAGGCGGAAGAACCGGGAGAGGCCGTCAGCGTTGGCGTGGTCAGTACCAGGGCGATGCTCTACGTTGAAATCCATCCCCTGGAGGGAGATTGACCACCGCAGTAGTTTGGGGTTTTCTACTCGCATCTGCATGAGCCATCGCAAGGGGCGATGGTCGGTTTGGACTTTGAAATGGGTGCCGAACAGATAGGGTCGTAATTTCTTGAGTGCCCAGACTACGGCGAACGCCTCGCGCTCAATTGTGCTCCATTTCTGTTCTCTGGGTAACAGCCTTCGGCTGAGGAAGGCTACGGGCTGGTCTAGGCTTTGGTCATTCACATGTGACAGGACTGCCCCAATGCCATGCTCGGAGGCATCAGTTTGTACTACAAACTCCTTGGAGTAGTCGGGGGCCTGGAGCACTGGGGCAGTACACATGGCCGCTTTCAGGGCATTGAACGCCTCCTGGCAGGCAGAGGTCCACTGCACTTTCTTGGGCTGTTTCTTGGACGTGAGTTCCGTGAGGGGACCGACAAGGCTGCCGTACCCCCGGATGAATCTCCGGTAGTAGCCGGTGAGGCCCAGAAAGGCTCGGACCTCCGTTTGGGTAGTGGGTGGTTCCCAGGCTAGGATGGCATCGATCTTAGGCTGCAGAGGGGCGACCTACCCGCTTCCGACCCGGTGCCCTAGGTAGACCACCGAACCTTGCCCAATCTGACACTTGCTGGCTTTTACTGTGAGGCCTGCCTGGCGCAGGGCCGTTAGCACCCTCCGGAGGTGCTGGAGGTGCTCACTCCATTCGGAACTGAAAACCGCGATATCGATATATGAACTTTTCCAGCCCGGCCAGGACTCTATTTACCAGTCGCTGGAAGGTGGCCGGGGCATTTTTCATCCCGAAGGGCATCACGCGAAAGCGATAGTGCCCATCCGGGGTGGAGAAGGCGGACCGCTCCTTGGCTCCTTCTGTGAGCGCAATTTGCCAGTACCCGCAGGTCAGATCGAATGTGCTGAGGAAATGAGCAGACCCGAGACGGTCAATGAGCTCGTCTGCTCGGGGAATGGGGTGAGCGTCGGCTCGGGTGACTTCATTGAGTCCCCGGTAGTCCACACAGAATCGGAGTTCTGGGGCGACACCGGGGGCAGCTGCTTTCGGGACCAGTACCACGGGGCTGGCCCAGGGGCTGTCTGAGGGTTCGATCACCCCCAAGGTCAACATCTTTGAGACCTCGGCCTGAATGCAGGACCAGACTCGATCAGGGACTCGGTAGGCTCGGTGCTTCACCGGCGGGCTGTCTCCGGTGTCCACGTCATGGACACACCAGTCGGTGACTTGGGGGACAAGAGAGAATAAGTCGGGGAACTGCCCTAAGAGCTGTCAGCAGTACTCGCGTTGCTGGGAAGTGAGGGATGGAGAGAGGTTCACTCCTTCCACGGAGCCATCCTTCTCCTTGGTACACAGGAGGTCAGGGAGGGGATCAGACCCCTCTTCGGCCCCTTCATCGGTGGCCAGTAGTAGACTCAGCTCCGTCCGCACGAAGTGAGGCTTGAGGCGGTTCACGTGAAGGACCCGAAGGGGGTCCCGAGGTGACTGGACGTCCACCAAGTACGGGACCTGGCTCTTCCGCTCAACGACTTTGAAGGGCCCGGTCCATTTATCCTGGAGGGCGCAAGGTTTCACTGGGGCCATGACCCATACCTGCTGGCCCGGCTGGAACTCGACCAGAGTGGCATTCTGGTCGTACCAGCACCTCATTTCTTCCTGGCTCGCCTCAAGGTTGGCCTCGGCCAGTTCTCGAAACTTCCTAGTCTGGTTTCGGAGGGTCAGAACGTATCGGAACACATCTCGGGGGGGGTCTCGGGGCGCCGCCACCCACTCTTCCTTGACCAGGCTGAGGGGCCCCCGGACGGGATGCCCGTAGAGTAACTCAAACGGGCTGAACCCCAAGGATTTCTGGGGAACTTCCCGGTAGGCGAACAAAAGGCAGGGGAGCAGGACGTCCCACTTGCGCCGGAGGGGCTCATCCAGGCCCGCGATCATCCCCTTCAGAGTCCAGTTAAACCGCTCTACTAGGCCATTTCCTTGGGGATGGTACGGGGTGGTGAACTTATAGGACACTCCACATTGTTGCCACAGGGATGTCATGTATTTGGAGATAAAGTTCGTCCCGCAATCGCTCACGACCTCGCGGGGAAAACCCACACGGGAAAAGATCCCCATCAACGCCCGGCCCACCACGGGGGCTGTGATGGTGCGTAGGGGAATGGCCTCAGGGTATCGGGTGGCATGGTCCACTAGGACGAGGATGAAGCGGTGACCTTGTGAGGTTGGGGGGGTCCAGGGGCCCCACGATGTCGATCCCGACCCATTCAAAAGGGGTACTGACGACAGGGAAGGGTTGGAGGGGAGCCTTGCGCTTTCCTCCACTTTTCCCACTAGCCTGGCACGTGGGACAGGACTTGCAGTGGGTTTCTACATCTGCTTTCATTTTAGGCCAGTAAAAGTGAGTCACTAGGCGACTGTAGGTTTTGTCTTGGCCCAAGTGGCCTGCGAGGGGGACATCGTGGGCCAAGCCCAGGAGGAAGTCTCGGAAGCGTAGGGGTACCACAAGCACCCGGGCTGATCCTAGCTCCACCGACTTCTGCTCGCTGTACAAAAGGTCATTTTCCCAATATAACCGGTGTGTTCCAGATTGGTCGCCCGTGGCTTGGGCCTCTGCTTGCTGCCGGGGTCCGACCAGGGAAGGACAGGTAGCTTGCTCCTGGCAGAACTCCTCTCGGGAGGAGCCCCCCTCGTGGCGCCACTGGGCCAACTCGGGCAGATCGCCTAACTCTGCGATCTGTGCGGGGTCGGAAGGTAGGGGTTCATCGCTGGCGACAGATTCTCCTCGTGGGGAGATGTGGGGGACCTCAGCTGGGACAATCCTGTCCTCGTTGGCAGGTGCGTCCTCGACTTCCCCAAGGTGGGGCAGTTGGGCCGCCATAGATCGGGTGGTGGCGCACACCCACTCGGGGAGACCCATCATCCCTAGGTGGGTCTTGCGCTCGACTTGCTTCCAGGGGGAACTTTCCAGGTCGTTCCCCAGGATACATTCGACCGGCTGGGAGGTTCTTACTGCTACTTTCAATTTACCGACCACTCCTCCCCATTCAAAAGGCACCAGGGCTACCTTACAGAGGCTCTCAGTGTTGTCAGCTGCAATGACAGGGCAAAATATATTGGGGAGGACCTGGTCTTCGTGGACTAAGTGGCTGAGGACACCGGTGATGCTCTCCCCGGTGTCACGAAGGGCCTCTACCTGTTGGCCATTGATCGTCACTAGCTGCCCGTATTTCTTCGTGTTGGAGGGCAGGAGGCTCCCAGGGACCATTTCTCTGTCTCCTAATGATACTAAGGCCATGGCGGCAGGTTCCCACTCTACGGTCTCCTCAATCTCCTCCCCTAGGGCTACATTGGCTATCTGTCTGGCTGGGGGGGCTGTAAGTGGGGATGCGCAGGGCCATGGGGCATTCGGGGTCATTGGCGTAATGCCCGGGCTTCTGGCAACGGAAACAAGTGATGGTCACCCGGTGCCCCCGTCTCATGGGTGGACCGGATACAGCTGGTGGGGGTGTCGTGAAGTGCGGAGGTTGGTTTTTCGGAGGACCGGACTGGGATTCTTTCTGCCCTCCCTGGTTCCCCCCCTTCTCTCTGGCGGGGTGGTCCCTGACTGGCTCGGGGGTATTCTCCTACAGGGCCCAGGGAGACCCGGGTGTTGGTCCAGCGATCCGCCTCAACAGCCAGCTTCCTCGGATCCGTGAGCTTGCTGTTGAGCAGATGCTGGCGTAGTTCCACAAAGCAGTTCGCGGCCAGGTGTTCCCATAACATGAGGTCGGTTAGTTTGTCCAGGGTGGTTACTTTGCTGCCCTTAATCCACCCGTCAAATGCACGGCTGAAAAAGTTCACATACTCCACCCACGTGGTGCCAGGGATCTTCGTGCAGTCCCGGAACCGCTGGCGGTACATCTCCGGGGTGAGGCCCTACCTTGTGAGCAGGTCCTCCTTCATGTGGCTGTAGGAGGTCTGCATGGAGGATGGTAGGTCGAGCAGGGTGTCTCTCCCCTCGCTCAAAAATCGGCCCCACAACCCGGCACCCCAATCCTTCTGCAGGACTCGGTGGGAGGTCATGGCGACCTCGTAGGCCTTGAACCATTGTTGGATGTCATCGTTTTTGTAATATTCCTTGACCACATCTTTGGGGATGTGGACCTTCTGTTCCGCCGGGGGGGCCGCCTCTCGGTTCTCCGGGGGTCGAGCATCTACGCTCCTTGCTTTGAGCTCGATTTCTTTCAAGCTGCGTTCGTGCTCCAGTTGAAGTCTTCTTCCTTCGTGCTCCCGTTGGAGTTTCTTCTCTTCTAGTTCGCCTTGTTCTCGCATCTGTTCCACTGCTAGTTTCTTCTCAGCTAATTTCAACTCGCCCTCGATTTTCAGTTTGGCCAGTTCGAGTTCTTGATTACGACTTCTCTCTCTGTCTGCGAGTTCTTCCGGGGATAGACCCCCGTCTGGTATGAAGATTCGTACCTGGTTGCTGCTGCTTTCTCTTTGGGAGAGTCCAGCTTCGTCGTGGAGCTCCACCGCTCCTTCTGGGCGGGGGGCTCCGAATTCCACCCAAGCTTTCAGTGCCTTCTGCATATCTTCTTTGGTGTTGAGACCAGTGGTAGCGATTTTTAGTTCTTTGCAGAATTGCTTCAGTTTTTTGTGCGTGTACTCTTCCAGTTGTTCTGCCTGGAACACAGTACTCGTGTCGGTTTCTGTGAGACTCATGGCGTTTTCTTCTGCCGTCTTTGCCGGTAGTGCGTCAGCCGTTTTACGGTATGATCTCTAGATTATGGGCCCGAATCCCGTCACCTGCCACCAATGTTAGAAGGCGACCTCAGAGGAGACAGGGAGGGTACCTGAGCACCCTGAGACCTACCCTCGGGGTATCGTAGCCGGGCACTGGCGGGAGACTCCTCAGGGGAAGAGTCTCATGTCTAGGATCGTACACACTGCACCACACGACAAAGAGACATCACACGGTATGTTCTTGGGAACAGATCTTTATCTAATCAGCTTCGTAGGATCTTTATGATCAACAAGGTGGATATTCACAAATAGAGCACGGGCTCAAAGAGTCTCGGTAGGGATAGGGGGTAGCGGGACAGTCTTTGGGGATCCGGATCAATGCAAGGACGTACCCGGCGCACAGCTCACAATCCTCGAGCTGGGGGATACGCTATGGTCATTGGGGTCCAGCCGGACCGAGGGAGTCTTTAGGAGCCGCGAGTCACTCAGCAGGGCTCAAGCACAAGGTCGGAGGTCTTACGATCTTCAGGGGAGCCGCGAGTCACTCAGCAGGGCTCAAGCACAAGGTCGGAGGTCTTACGATCTTTAGGGGAGCCGCGAGTCACTCAGCAGGGCTCAAGCACAAGGTCAGAGGTCTTACGATCTTCAGGGGAGCCGCGAGTCACTCAGCAGGGCTCAAGCACAAGGTCGGAGGTCTTACGATCTTCAGGGGAGCCGCGAGTCACTCAGCAGGGCTCAAGCACAAGGTCGGAGGTCTTACGATCTTCAGGGGAGCCGCGAGTCACTCAGAAGGGCTCAGGTGTTCCAAGGTTGCAAGGGAGCCGCGACCACGTCAGCAGGGCTCTCGTCGTTCCAGAGTCGAATCTGCCAGATAGTCCCAGAGCACCCCTTGTTATAGGTCAACTCCTCTTTGATGTCCGGAGTCTGTGTAGGCAGGGGTCTTAGCACCTGGGGGTCGCTTGTTGGAGTTTCCTGCCATGTCGTCCTTTGATCCTTTCAGGGCCGGGTCGGGAGGAGTCCCAGACACACAGCAGATATGGAGCCAGCCCTCAGGGAGGCCGGAGGGCCGATAGAAACCCATCTCCCAAGGGGAGGTCAGAGGTGCGATGGAAACTGCTCCTCCCTCTCTCACTCCGTGGGAGCGCGATGTCCTCCAGCCGGGGCGGCGCCTCTAGGCCTGGGTTGCGCTGGAGCCGGGTGGCCATCGTAGGTGCATGAAGTGGGCACGCGGGCCCTGTGGTGCTGGGAAGATGGAGGGCACGGACGGGGAAGTCCGGGTCGGGTGTGTGTGGGTTCTGGTGGGAAGGACCGGCTAGGCCGTGTACTCGGGGGCTGAATGAGGTGCACGGGTCAGGGTGTGTGGCTAGGGGTCAGGGATGGCCATGCCACAAGGCCGGGTCTAACAAGTTGGCAGTTGGACTTTGTGAATTCCTCCTAGTCCCACAATAGAGGGATTAGATGTGTCTGAACGGACCATCTGCTGGCAGGATGGGGCAGAACCGAGCAAAGTCCCATGCAACTGAATGGGCTGTATTTTGCCTTTAAATACAGGACTTGCTGCAACTGCATTGTACTAACAGCCAGCTTGGAGCCGGGATAGGGGATTCATGAAATGCCAACCACTTCAAGAGAAACCTCTAGCAATATCTACTTTAAAGAAGGCACCAGGTATAAAAAAGGAACCCCCTAAAACAATCTTCATTTCACTCTCTGGACCTGCAAAAAGACTCTCCGAGAACTGCCGGTTTCTGTGATACACTGTGTACTCCACAAGATTGCATTGCTGCACCTGGAAGGACTGCTTTGCTGCCTGGAGCTAACCTGGAACCCCTGTAGGCCTGCTCTGGTGCTTGGTCCCTGCTTCATCACTTGAACACAGGACTACCTGAGTGATTCCAAGGGCTAGTTTGCTGGTCTTCTTTTCAGAGCTACAGGGACATAAAAGGCTCCCATCATCTTGAACTCACACCTGGATAAAGCCTAAGTGAGTCCTAACCCCCCAAGCTCTGGACCCATATGTGTGGTGTTAAAGGTGCCCAGATAGCCAAAATCTGAAATTTGTGGCTAAAAACTGCTTTGAAAAACGAGGGTAGACCAGGACCAACCTGCTCTGTATCCGCTCAAAGTGCATTGCGGGTTGCCCTGATTTTGCGGTAGCTCCTGCTACTTTCTTCTCAACAGCAGCAAAACCTGTCCAGCTGTCACTTGGTTAAGGGGATCAAACCTACAGGAACTCTTGTCGGTTATTGCCTTAAACTTTGTCACAATGAAGATTTTCGATTTCCAAAAAAGAGACTTAGTCCAAATGTCGAAATTTACACCACAACTTCATCCAGCGGCTCACTGGTGACGAAGCATCCTCCTTTCTTCAAACTTTCTTCTGAAGGCAAGCGCTGACCAGGCCCAATCCATTTCTTTTATCCAAGCCGTGCTCCATCGCGGTCAGCCATATTTTTCGATTTTGACCCGGTCTCACATGACTAAATGTGGTTCCATGTTAAAATATTGATGTTAAAAATACAGATGAAAAAAATATCGATGTAATAATATCGATAACAAAAATATAGACTCCCTATACTTAAACAGGTAAGTACAATAATATCGACACAAAAAATTGATGTAAAAAATATAGAAGTAAAAAATATCAACTTAAAAAAAGTACATAACAAATAACATTAATTAAATAATATTAATATTATTAACAAAATAAAATAAATTTAATATATTTGAACTAATTAATACAAATAAACATAATTTAATATATATAAACACAAAAAAGTGTACATATACATATATTTACTTAAATACATTTTATTAACTATTATCTTTATTTAATTTTTAAACTTTATAAATTAAATAAAAAGTAAATATACACATATATCAATAATTTAAAATAAAATAAAATATTCTATATTTAATTAACACATTAAACTATTAAAAAAAGAATAAAACATACATTTAGGTGCCGATTCCGATCCTGTAAAACCCGGCTACAAATGGTCGTACGGAGCGTTTTCTCCATACGACTCGTACCCGAGAATTCCACCGTACAAACCAGCAAGTACGATTCGTACAGAAATACCATTTCCGTACGAATCGTAAAAAACACCGTACGGCTAAAAAAATACATACAATTCCGATCCTGGACAGCGCGTACGCGACGTCCGCACGGAGTCAGGCAGCGATTTACGGACCAGCAAGTACGATTCGTACCCACAGCACTCCGCACAGCTATATTTTTACGGGAGCCAAAAAGTGCCGGAAAAGCTAAGTATGCCGCAATGCACGAGGAAAAGGGGGCCCGCTACGCGACATACATGCCATCACCCACATTGTACGTGTCATCATGTACGGTGCGTACCCCAACATTGCATATGTACGGACTGTACCCCCAACCCCCCGTATGTATGGACCGTACCCCCACCCCACCCGCGTATGTACGCACCGTACCCCAGGTGCACCCCCCACCCGCTTATGTACGCACCGTACCCCAGGCATAGCCCCCACCCACGTATGTGCGCACCGTACCCCCAGCCCCATATGTACGCGTCGTACCCCCAGCCCCGTATGTACGCACCGTACCCCCACCCCAGCCCCGTATGTACGCGCTGTAACCCCAGCGTGTAGCGCTGGGGGTACTGCATTTACATACGGGGCTTGGGTGGGGGTACAGCACGTACATACGGGGCTGGGGGTATGGCGCGTACATACGGGGCTGGAGTAGGGGTACGGCACGTACATACGGGGCTGGGGGTACGGCGCGTACATACGGGGCTGTTGTGGAGTACGGCACGTACATACGGGGCTGGGGGTACGGCACGTACATACGGGGCTGGGGTGGGGGTACAGCACGTACATACGGGGCTGGGGGTACGGCGCGTACATACAGGGCTGGGGTGGGGGTACAGCACATACATACGGGGCTGAGGGTACGGCGCATACATACGGGGCTGGGTGGGGGGGCCGTAAGACTCGTACCCTGGGCACAAGTGTACCCGGGGTAGGGGTCGTACACAGTTCGCTCCGTACGGGACGTTTTCCATACGCTTGTGCATTCGGAACGCGGGTACGGATCGGACTTGTGCGCTCGGACTTCAGTTTTACAACTCGTACGTAAAACTGTCCGGGGGCGTCTCGTAGACTTTTCCCGAGGCGATTCGTATATATTTTTCCCGTATGAATCGTACTTCACCATTTGTACGGTACTTTTACGATTCGTACGTAAAAAAATACGGATACGAGTCGTACGGTAAAAAAAAATACAGGATCGGAATCGGCACCTTAATAACAAAATAAACGCAATAGTAGTGAAAACATTGGATGGTGAGGGGGTAAAACTTACTATTCCCACTCCAGTGAGTGCAACAGTAGGTAAAGCATTGGATAGCATAGGGTTAAAAAATACTATTCCCACTCCAGTGAGTGCAACAGTAGGGAAAGCATTGGATAGTGGAGGGGTAAAAATTACTATTCCCACTCCAGCGAGTGCAACAGTAGGGAAAGCGCTGGATAGCGGAGGGGCAAAAATTACTATTCCGACTCCAGTGAGTGCAACACTAGGGAAAGCGCTGAAAAGCGGAGGGGTAAAAATCACTATTCCCACTCCAGTGAGTGCAACAGTAGGGAAAGCGTTGGATAGCGGAAGGGTAAAAATTACTATTCCCACTCCAGTGACTGCAACAGTAGGGAAAGCGCTGGATAGCGGAGGGATAAAAATTAGTATTCCCACTCCAGTGAATGCAACAGTAGGGAAAGCGCTGAATAGGGGAGGGGTAAAAATTACTATTCCCACTCCAGTGAGTGCAACAGTAGGGAAAGTGCTGGATCCCACAACTATAAAAAACAAAATCAACATTTTTATTAAATTTAATTTCGAATATTAACATAATTAATATTTAAATTTAAATATATTATTAACAAATATAATAAAAAATTATTATTTACAATTAACACTATGATATCCACAACACACACCTAAAATTATTTACACAATTACAATGAAAAATTACTAATTAATTAATGTAAATTAATTTAAAGATATTTAATTATTAATCAATAAAAAATGAATTACTTACCACCCTTCACACCATTTACACATATAAACAACACACACCTAAAATGAATTACACAATTACAATTAATATTTACTAATTAATTTTAAAATATTTAATAATTAATCAATAAAAAGTGTATTACTTACCGCTCTTCACACCATGTACACATATAAACACCACAACACACACCTAAAATTAATTAGTTAACATAATTAATTATTAATTGATTAATTGAAATTAATTAGCAACTAATTATCAAACAATTACTAATTAATCAATTAACACATTTAACTCTATAAATTCACAATTATACACATTAATTATTCAATACATTTTATATAATTAAATTACTTCCTACCCTATTCCCCTATAAACCTACAACCCGCTACGCAACTAAAATCACAATATTCAATTTAAAAACAAATTATTAACTACTATAAATAATTATTTAAATCTATATAAATAAATTACTTCCCACCATATTCCCCTATAAACATACAACCCGCTACAGAACTAAATACACATGATTAAACTTAAAAATAAATTAATAACTAGTAACATTTTAAAACATATAATAAAATGAAATATAAATCTCATTAAAACACAAAAATACATAACATTATTAATAATTCGGTATTTTTGTCAACTATATTTCTGTAAACCATAATTAAAACGTCGATATTTTTGTAATCAATATTACTTACCTGTCAGTCGATATTCTTTTCAACTATATTTTTGTTGTCGATATTTCTTCTCCACGATATTTTTGCAGCGATATTTATGTCTCACGATATTTTTACGCCGATATTCCTGCTCTGCACCCTAAATGTCCCGAGATGGAAGTTTGATCTATTTTTTTCTAACTTGGTATGGGATTCTTTTGTGTTGTTTTCACTTTATTACAGTTTGTGTGCTGCATAAACACATTGCCTTTAAGTTGATCATGACTTTTTTTGGGCAAAGCTACCAGAGGGTTGCGCACAGGTTAATTTAGTGACTTTTGTGGTTCATCCTGACCGGGATTGTGAATGCTCCTTGAACAGGGATCACACTCAATTAATCAACAACCATATTTCTCAAAACAGTCAATTATTGTTCTTCTTCTGATTAGCTGGTTTCTTTCCACAATGCCTGTTGGTAAAATGTTAATAGGGTCACTTTGCCTCCAATAATTGTTGGTTAGTTCCTTTCTGCATCCTGCAAAGTGTCTGCAGAAGCGTTGTCACAGAAAGATCTACGGAAATTGAGATCTTTTGGGACAGCATTGAAGGACGATATCATTAAGATTAGAAGAAAGGTGATCTTCCCAAGGATGAGTACAAAGAGCTTTACACAAATTCACCTAATGCAATCTATTTTGAATAGTACATCAGAAAATGTGAATATTGTTCCAATGATTCATTCAACTTTTCTGTTTGTCCATTGGTCTGTGAATCATAACTGTTGGATTTTAAATATCTAATACCAACTCTTTTTTCATTCTTTCTGGATTTTGCAGAGACCATGAAGGCAAAATATGTGAATTACAAAACTGCCAGCTTATTCCACCTGTGTTTATAAGTTTCTTTGTTGAATAAACTGTCCCATCTTAGTAAAGTAGTGAATTACTACAGGCAACGTTGTCTAACCATGGGAAGGAGGCATATCAACCTATCAACCTATCAACTATATAGTCCATGGAAATCATGTTGCATGGTTGATATGGAGTAGAAGAGGTTTCTAAACCCCTGCCTCAGGCATAGGTGAGGATTTCGCAGGAGGACACACTGAGATTAAAACAAGGTTTTCCTAGCATGTCAGGCATTAGCACATTTCATTGTAGTCCCGCAAAGCAGGTTTTTTTTTAACTAGTTCATACAGTTATTTTGTGACGAGCCCCCTCCAAATGATGTCTCCAATGACAAAAGGCACTATTATGGTCAGGAATTCCCTGTGGTATAGTTTTGCTCTATGTCTGCCAATGTTAGAAATAGTAAGCAACTGGATGCAAATTTTTAGTTCCAGGAACCCATTGCAGCAGTACCACCCCGATGGCCAATGAGACAGCATTAAACTCTACAACAAAGGGAAGCAGATCATTAGGAAGTCTTAAAATGGGAGCAGAAGTGAATATGACCTTCAGTTGACTGAATGCTTTTTGGGGACCCTCAAGAAAAAATTATGTACGTGAGCTGGATTGCATTTCCCACAAGCCCCTTTCAGGAAGGGAAGGGGCACCAATGCTTTATAGCATGTTCTCTCCTCCTGCAGCACAGAAAACATGCAGGACTAGTTCAGGTTGTGCCCTGTCAAGATCAGGCAAAGACGGGCACCCTTTAAGCTCAGGATTTTAAAACTACTACATATTCCATAAAAGGTGGCACAAGATGCATAAGAGAAAATCCTCTCATATTATAGGGGATGGGATTGCGTGGTGGCAACGTCAATCACCAGCTGGGGCTCGCTCATTGCTCAAATTCATTAGTGAGTGTGTGAGTAAATAGCCTTGCTGTGTAGGCCTACTCTGAAGTCACCTTCTAAATATATGAAATCTGGCGGTGGAAGAAATAGAGCAATTAACAATCCTTGTGTCTCAAATTTGCCACTAACAATTTGTACACAGCCCTCCAAATAGCAAGCCACTGCCACACATATAAGTCGAGAAAGAAGGATATTGTTTGTGTAACTCAACAGAACATAAAGACAATGAGGGAGATAACTTCTCAGCCTGGGAACCCATAAACAAGTATTGTTAACAGTGGTGATATAAAAAAAATAATGCAATGTCAGTTGTTTAACCGTCGAACTAAATTACAAAATCGTGTAAAGGGAGTGTGCAATTCTGTCCTGGCTAAACTAAATGGCATTCAGGTAAGGTTGTCAAATTTTATTGAATTTCCCAAATCAACAGTTACATAGATTACAAGTAAATCAATGACCAGGCCCGTTCACAGAGTTGTAAAGAGAGTGGGAGCTAGAGTCCCTAACGGGGGTCTAAGGGCATGACACCCATAAAAACGGCACGCAGTGGAGCTATGTGGTTGAGAAGCGCACCTGCAGGGATGGTCAGACATGAGAAGTAAGGACAAGTTTACCCTTCACATTGATTGTGAACATTATGTCAGGTTTAGGTATTCAATACCAGCTTAGAAGGAGGAAACCCCCTGAGGCAAGAATTGAGTATCAGCAGATTAGTTGAATGTTATCCTTCATTGCACCTGAATTTTGACCAATTCCTCATTGCACCATGAAACTTTTTGCATGGCACCATTGTATTATCGTTTAATTGTGATTTGTTAATTTAAACATATTTTTTCAACCATTTGGTATGTGCATCTATTCATTTAATTATTGTGTTGTAAATGCTGACTTGCCTATATCTTTTAATTCCTATACTTTTTTTATCTTCTTCCAAGTCAACCCATTGTTTGCTATCTATCAAGTAAAGCTGTAAAAACAAAGCCTCTGGACGAGATGGCATCCCAATGGACGTTTATAAAAATAACAATACCCCTGCGGGCTTCTATGATGATAAACGTTATAAGTGTGTCTTCAAAATGTTTTTACGTGGTCCTCGTCAAGGTCAACAATATTTCCAATATCCAGAAAAAGGGTCATGAGTGACCCAAGCTGCTATTGACTAATAATATTACTGGACACAATTGTTTAATTAGTGGGGAGAGTACTGCTGGAATGGCATGGTTGGAACAATCATTGAATTTTTATCTGTTAACGACAAAATGCACCCGGGCTAAGGATCTACCTAGCATTTATGGACCTGACCTGTTCTTTGGCAGTATAATTTGCTCAACGCTCTGGTCTATCATGCTGGGAATAGGTGTGGTGGAACCTTTAGTTTACCTATAGTGTTTATTTCCCAGTGTGGCTTTTGTCATACAGAGCTACCATGCTGTCCTTGCACTTTATATTGTTCTGTAATTTTTATGTGGAGTCTAGGAAAACATTTTTATTATCAATTTGGCAAATCTTACATTTGAAACAATGTAGACCAGCACTTCTTTCATTGCATGCCTGGCTTTACCAAATTCCATTCAGAATGAACTTACAATCAGGAACTATGTTCTTGAATTGGCTGCACTCACACAGCCAATAGCTTTCAATAGAGCATGTATGAATTTATTGTCTTTGAAAATTATAAACTGCATATTTGAATTGGTTTGACTATTTTAGTGTGATGCGATTCATTTATTGTTGTGCAGTGTTTTTATGACTCTTGAAAGGCTAAAAGGTAGTCACATAAAGAAATTAATGAATGGATGCCTGTTCCTTTTTTTACGTAATTCACATTTCACTCCCTGGCATTGACAAATGGGGCACTATAGTAATAATGCATCATACATCACAGAATCCTAGAAACAATCCTTTAACACTACTTGCTACTAAAAACTTCAAGAAAACCCATCTTTGAGAATCCAGCTTACTGTACATGAAACACTGAACAAATAAATGGTCTGAAGAAGGGTCTTTAACAACAGAAGAAAATAATTTAAATACTTAAAACTTTCAAAGATGACCACCTTCAACATGCTTTACAAAATTCAGAAGAGTGGATTTCCGCTTCCAGGATACCATTTAATTGCAGGAATTGATTCAGGATTTACAAAACATGGGAAATACTTAGGGGTCTATTAGGATGGCGGTCGGAAAAGCACCCTGACCGCCATGGAAGCGGAAAACAACCGCCCGCCGGCACCCTGGGAAAACTGGCAGCTAAATTAGGATCAACCACCAAAAAACACCGACCGTGGTGGAACAGGGCCAAGAAAGAATGCCCGTAGCGGGTGGAGATGGCCAAAATCCATCCGAGGCGGTCGGAGTCGCGGTGGAAAAACACCAACCCGCCGCAAGTATAGCAAAGACACTGCACAGGAAATTAGGATAGCCCCGACGGTCCCGCGGTACGTACCGCTGTCTCCGACCGCCACGGTTGCACAATGGGATGAATGGGAGAGCCAGCAGAAGAGCTGAAGCACAGCCACCACTGCGGACGATCCGTAAAAAATATGGCGGACGAAGTAAAAAACCCACAAGAAGGCCAAAATGTGCACACAGAAAACTAGCCATGCCCCCCAAATACACAAAACACACCCCAATGACACAACCACATGGCAAAAAGAAACATACAAATCCCAGGACAACACACCTGACAGCAATACCCTAATTGGATACACCCACATAGCTGAGTATAAAACCAGCCCCTTCCCTGACCACAATCCTTTGCAATACTCCATGAGAGAAGGGACACACACTGCAGCTGACTGGAGAGACAAAGGACACAACATCGCTAGCCACACCACACACAGCACAACCATCAATTACACACCTACACCACTAACTCCCTGCACAACTCACATCATACATATCACAACCAGAACCACCACAAACACTCCTGCACCCACAACCACTTTGCACACCACACACCATGGTCACACAGAAAATGGCCAAATTCACAGAGAGTGAGTTGACAGTCATGGTAGATGAGATAGTCAGAGTGGAACCACAGCTTTTTGGTAGCCTGGTCCAACAGACACCATTAACAACAAGGACAAAAACGTGGGCAAGGATAGTCCAAAGGGTCAATGCAGTAGGGACCACCCCAAGATCAAAAAAGGAGATCATAAAGCGGTGGCATGATCTGAAGACGGTGGTCAAGGAGAGGAGGAGCAAGAACCGTGAGCTGGCTCAGGGGACTGGCGGTGGCCCTCCTATTCCACAAAAAACATTCACGCCATGGAAGGAGAAGGTGTTTGCCATACTGCATCCAGAGAGTCTCACAGCAGTAGCCGGGGGGAGTGGAGGCTGGTAAGTACAAACAAATGACTACCACCACTCTGCTATGTACTGTCTTGCACAACTACAAAGCTACACCACATTGTACAAATTCCATCCATCTTCACCACACACTCACAAAAACATGGCTCACAGATTCAACATTCACCCACTCCCATTCGCCCCAAACGTAGCTAACAACATCACCATGGGGGCATGTGTACAGGCAGACAGCACAATAATTCTCACCAGGCCCCCTTGTCCCACTGCATCAGCAAGATGGAGCCCTCCACCCACCCCACCCAGAAGCATGTGTCAGCCATTACACAACCCACATCAAACTTACAGGTAGGTAGCTGTTGGACTTGGCCCTTCTGGCAGGTTCACCCCTGAACTTTTTGCCTTTTATTGGTGACTTGGTGTGGTGATTTATTTGATTTCTGCGCACTTTCCCTGTGTCCCAGGGTAAAGTGCGTGCGCGCTGAGTGCATGTGGTGAGATAGGCCTGCCCTCCCATAGGAATGCGTGGGGAATGTATGTGTCCCTAGTAGTTCCTGATGCGTGGGGTGTGCAGGCCCGAGTTTGGTATGTGCGGACTCGTGGGATTGAATGCTGCGCGATGATGTGTGCGGCGTGCATGTACCTAGTGTAGAAGTGCCACTTCTAGAAGTGGGCACTTCTGTGTGCAGTGTGTCTGGCGTGTGATTGGCTGGAGCTGGCTGGTGAGCCTGGCTCCAGGAGTCTGGTTGGGTCTGCCCCAGTGGTGAGTGTGAGATTAGCATGCTGATGGCTGGGGAGGAGTGCACCTTGGACCTGAATAGGGCAGGGTTTTCCCCACACACTGCTGGCTCCGCCCCCTGTGGTGCGACTGACGACCCTAGCCCTGCCAGTGAATAGAGTGAGGGGCTGAGCACATCAAGGGTGCTCCCCAACCAGCTGCGACTGGTTTTCCCCCTCACCCTGAACCCAGAACAAAGGGATTTGGGGTATAAAAAGGGGCTGTGTCTCCTTACAAAATGTTCTTGTTCTGTCTTGAATCTACCAGGGGCGTGCTGCTGCTGGGGCCCAGGGGAAGGCTTGCCTCCCTGGGCCCTGCCCAGCCCCTGGATGTCCTGGATATTGGAGGACTGTACTTCTAGCGCCTGGTGAGCGCTTTATTGCTGGTTCTCTTTTTGGACCCTGACAGGGGGGGGGCTTGCTGCTGGAGGGGCCCAGGAGGGACCGCCATGGGGGCTACCTCCCTGCTGGAGGGCCCTGTGTGCTGGCCCCTGGGCCCTACCTTGCCCCCTGGATGCCCTCAGGACCTTGGGGACCTTTTTGCTGGTCCTTTTGCTTTGCCAAGGCTTGTTACAGCCTACCAAGGGCCCTGGGAGCGCGTGGGCCTCGCAGAACGGCGCTGCACGACGAGCGAGGAGGGAATCCCCAGCCTAGGGATTCCCCCATGGTGATGCCGATTTAGCGGGTGCCCACCCCGCCGTACGTTTTTAAATTTGAGGGATTCCCCCGTGATGGCTTGATGGTAATTACGAGTGGCATCCATTGCTTTCTGTACCTAAATGCGGGTGCCCGCCCCGCCTTCATGCCGCTTGTTTCCTTTGTAATGACAGAGGCGGGTGCCCACCCCGCCTCATGGGAGTAGTTTTAACCCTCGAGGGAGCCTACCCCTCTTGCGAAGAAAGTTAACCGCCGCGGCCCCGTTCGGCCGAATCCGGAAGTCAGGCAGCACTATGCCTGGCGGCGGGCGGGACTTCCGGTTTCCCGGAGGAAGTCCCGCGCACGCCGCCGCTGCCTGAAAGAGTCGCCGGGTAGAGAAGCTGGCGCCTGCCTGTGCGGGGCTCCCATGACCGAGGGAGAGCCCCGCGGGCGCCAGCCAGTCAGAATGGCAGCCGGAGTCCAGGAAAGCCCCGGGTCCCAGGAGGGGGCCCGGGCGAAGAATGCCGGCAGCACGGAGTTCCCAGGGAAGCCCTGCTCCTAGGACGAGGAGTCCCCCCGAGAGCAGCCCGGTGAGTAAGAACGGGCTGGGGGGGGGGGGGCTCCGTATGGCCACTGGTTGGTGCCTGATTGAGGCACGGTGCGATAATGCCATTTCGAGCGACCCCAGTCTTGCAGCAGGCCGCTCCCACGAGGCGAGCATGTTGTGGCTAAGCACCCCTCCGCTCCAACGGAGGCATGTTTGGGTTGAGCGCCCCTCCGCTCCAACGTGGGGCATGATTATTGACATTGGTGCTGAGTGGTCCCGCAACAGAGCGGGCCACTCTAACGAGGGGGACATGGTTATTCTTCTAAGAGCCCCGTGTGGCTCTAGCGATTGGCAGAATGATTCTCAGAGCCCCGGGTGGCTCCAACACGTGGGCAAGTTTGTTTTAAGAGCCTAGAAGGCTCCAACGTTTGGCCCCCCCCTCATTTCCTTGAGAGCCAGAGAGGCTCCAGCCCAGCATTGGTTGCACAGAGGGCGCCAGGGCGCTCCACAGTACTTTGGGGCAAGCCCCTTTGCTATATTTGCGCACCATTGATTTCAGGAGCCCGTGTGCTCCATGGGGGACATGTTGATTTTCTGAGCCAGGTGGCTCCAGCGTTTCGGACAATGTGTTCAGGGGCCAGTGAGAGCCCGTGCCTCCTATTTGCCTTCCCCAGCTGCGCAGCACTTAGTGCCAGCTGCAGCGTTTAGGCCCTGCTTTGTCCCCAGCTGCCCAGCAAGTAGTGGGCAGCTGCTACGTTTAGGTTCTGGTGCGACCTGGACTCTAATGTGATTTTTGTGCTAGGAAATGTACAGTGTAGTATGTTTTGCGCACCCTGTGTTCATGCTTTTGGGTGCTAGGAAATGTACTGTATATAGCATGTTTTGCGCACCCTGTGTCTTATACCTCTAAATGTGTTTAGTTCTGCCTAGGAGGTTGTTTTACCTGTTTAGGTTGATGGTAGGGAGAATGTACTTCCCTGTGCGATGTGCGCCCCTAGTATAGTTATACTTGGGTGGTTAGGTCTAATGCGTTAGACCAATGAGAATTGCATAATGTGATTTATGCCCCTGTGATAGATACAGGATAGGTTTTATACCTGATGCTAGTGTGATGACGCTGAGGTCATTATTGCGCCAGTAGATACTGGTTATGTTCTACATGTACACTTGGTAATTTGTGTTATGTTCTAAGAGTGCTAATTCCTGACAGTGGTCCATGTGGCCCTGTCCCCTGTACATATAATCCCTTGTAAATTCTGCCCGTGCCTGTTGGCACATTGTAGAGTGTGTGTTTTTATCTAATGTGTTGTGTATAATACAAAGGCTATTTTTATAGAATACCTTGTGTGGAGTTTCCTTTGTGGTGGGCCTTGGGTGTTGTTGCTGGGTGCGCGCGCAAACGCTTTACACATCGCCTCAGGGATAAGCCTGTCTGCTCGTGCCAAGCTACCAAGGGGGTGAGCAGGGGTTATCTTTGGCGTGTAACTCCCCAGCCCTGACTAGAGTGGTGGTTTCTGCCTGGCTTTGGCGCAAGCCTCAGCCAACCAGAAATCGCCATTTCTACCATTGGTGATCAGCGGTGTGATTTGGACTTGCGTTTGCGCTGTACCGCAGCGGCAACTGGCCGCACTACAAAACTCTGCATTTAGATAAATCACATGGTATAGGGATTATTGTTCTAAGTTTGTTTTTAAGTGTCATTTCTTTGGAAATGTGTTTCTTGTGCACTGTGAGTTAGGTGTCCCTAGCTCGGGAGGGTAGATCATCCCCCTTAGTGCATTGTGTTTTCTGGATTCACCAAAGGGTGGGATCCAGTGGTGGCAGCAGATGTGTGTCCAGTGCATGTATTCCCATTCCCAGTTCCCGGGGTAGTGGTACCTGTGTCACGTGGTGGTCAGGTTGAGAAATCAGGGGCGGTAGAAACTGTCTTACCAGTCTTGGGAGGGGTTTGGGGATGAATGTGTAATGCGCTGGATGAATGTGGATGTCCCATTCCCAGTTCCCAGAGTAATAGTACCTGTGTCACGTGGTGGTCAGGTTGAGAAATCAGGGGCGGTAGAAACTGTCTTACTAGTCTGGGGGGTGTGTGTATGTGGATGAATGATGTGAGTTCTCTGAAATAAGGAGCTTGCTGGTTGATTGGGTGTGAGTTCTCTGGGATAGGGAGCTTGCTGGTTGATTGGGTGTGAGTTCTCTGGGATAGGGAGCTTGCATTGGGGAGTGATTCCAAAAGTAGTGGCTGAGGTGTCTTCCAGCCCAGCGTGGTGGAAGAGGTTCAGAGTAGCCCAGTGTTAGAAAAGGTAGACGGACCGGGAGGGCCGGCCGGGGTCAGGGGGAGAGGTCTCCGGGGAGAGCCGTCTCCAGCGATCGTACAGACAAGTAACTTCCCCCCCACAGACAGGAATCACACACGGATAAGGTTCAGTGTTCTTTATAGGTACTTAGTTATGATACGGTAGAATGGTACAAGGAGGTCTGGACGCCGGGGTCCCCTCGATTAGAGTCTCGTAAGGTAGGGAAGGGGGTAGCGGGTCAGTCTATTTACCAATCAGGTAGTTCGGATGAGATGATGATGAGCTCACAATCCTCGAGCTTGGTGTTTAGGTGGTACGGTCCGCGGCAGCGCCAGCAGGTCCCGGTAAGGATGGTTGATACAACGGGCCGCGGCAGCGCCAGCAGGTCCCCGGAAGATGTACGGTCCGCGGCAGCGCCAGCAGGTCCCGGTGAGGATGGTCGTTACAACGGGCCGCGGCAGCGCCAGCAGGTCCCAGGAAGATGACGGTAGCAGAAGGCCGCGGCAGCGCCAGCAGGCAGGACGATGGTTCACAAGAGCGGGCTACGGCAGCGCCAGTAGACCGTCAGGGTTGAGTTCACTCGGTGTCTCTCGACTCCAGGATACAACTGCCTTCCTGCTCCAGAGCTGTCTTAGTTATAGGGCTGGTGCCCTTTGATGTCCGGACCCTCGCACTTGGAGGTCGGAGGGTCCGGGATGAAGGTGTCCAGACACCCAGCAGGGGGTGGAGCCAGCGCCTGGGGGCTGCTGGAGGCGATCGGCACCTGGCGGGGGAAGAGCTCTTGACGCTTCGTTCTCCCATTGACCTGCCAAGTGGTCCGCTCACCTCCTGGGTGGATGGTGGTGCCGGGATGTCGGGGCCGGCCTGGCCCGGGGTTAGGGTCGAGGTGAGGCCACGCGGCCGCGTGGTGCAGGGCCCAAGATGGCGGCTTGACCCGGCCGGGGAAGCCGGTGGGGCTGGACCCCGTGATGAGTAGGGGTCCGAGGGCAGAGGGTCCGTCGGGAGACGGAGTACAGGGGCTTGTCACGGGGGTATGCCGGGTGGGCCGGAGCTCGGGCCCTGTCGTGCGGGGGGGGAGCAAGCCCTCTAGGTGGCCTGTCCAACATGCGTCCCCCCCAGCTGAAGGCGGGGAGAGTCACCCATCTCCTTGGGGACTCTCTTCGTCGAGGCGGAAAAAGCGGGACAGGCCGTCCGCGTTGGCGTGGTCTTGGCCTGGCCGGTGCTCCACAGTGAAGTCCATTCCCTGCAGGGAAATGGACCAGCGCAAGAGTTTTGGGTTCTCCCCCCGCATCTGCATCAGCCATTGCAGGGGTCGATGGTCGGTTTGTACCCGGAAGTGGGTACCGAAGAGATAGGGTCGGAGCTTTTTGAGGGCCCACACTACTGCAAATGCCTCCCTCTCGATTGTGCTCCAACGTTGTTCTCGGGCCAGGAGACGTCGACTGATGAAGGCCACCGGCTGGTCATGACCTTCGGGGTTCAGCTGAGAGAGGACGGCCCCGATGCCGTGGTCGGAGGCGTCGGTCTGCACTACAAATTCCCGACTGTAATCGGGGGCCTGGAGCACCGGGGCGGTGCACAGGGCGGCCTTCAGCTCCTCGAAGGCCGCTTGACAATCAGGAGTCCAGTGGACCCGCTTCGGTTGATTCTTGGATGTGAGTCCCGTGAGGGGCCCCACGATGCTGCCGTAGTCCTTCACGAACCGCCGGTAGTAGCCGGTGAGCCCCAAGAAGGCTCGGACCTCGGTCTGGGTGACGGGGGGCTGCCAGGACTGGATGGCAGCAATCTTAAGTTGTAGTGGGGCCACCAGCCCGCTTCCCACTTGGTGCCCAAGGTAGGTCACAGACCCTTGGCCAATTTGGCACTTGCCGGCTTTAATGGTGAGGCCGGCCCGCTGGAGGGCTTGGAGGACCTCTTGGAGGTGACGGAGGTGGTCGGACCAGTGGCGGCTGTATACAGCGATATCGTCCAGGTAGGCAGCGCTGAATTCTTCGAGCCCTGCCAAGACCTGGTTCACAAGACGTTGGAATGTGGCGGGGGCATTCTTCATGCCAAAGGGCATGACCTTAAATTGATAGTGGCCGTCGGGGGTGGAGAAGGCTGACCGTTCCTGAGCCCTGGGTGTGAGGCCGATCTGCCAGTAGCCCGCCGTTAGGTCGAAGATACTAAGGTAGCGGGCGGCCCCCAGCCGGTCGATCAGCTCGTCTGCTCGGGGGATGGGATGAGCGTCGGTCCGGGTGACAGCGTTCAAGCCCCGGTAGTCGACGCAGAATCTCAGTTCAGGGGCGGTGCCGGGGGCAGCGGCCTTGGGAACTAATACAACCGGACTGGCCCAGGGACTGTCCGAGGGCTCGATGACCCCGATCGTGAGCATCTTGGCCACTTCCTCCTGTATGCAGGCCCGTACCCGATCTGGTACGCGGTAGGCCCGGTGTCGGACAGGGGGACTGTCCCCGGTGTCCACGTCGTGCAAACACCAAGGGGTGACCCCGGGGGTGAGGGAGAACAGGGCAGCGAACTGCAGCAGGAGGTCCCGGCAGTCCTGGCGTTGCTCCGAAGTGAGGGTGTCGGAGAGCCGGACCCCATCCACGGAGCCGTCCTTCTCCTGAGTCTTTAAGAGATCCGGGAGGGGCTCTGAGTCTTCTTCTGTACCACTGTCGGTCGCCATCAGGAGGCTTAGTTCGGAGCGCACAAAGTGTGGTTTGAGCCGGTTGGTGTGGAGGACCCGCAGGGGGTTCCGGGTGGACCCCATGTCGATGAGGTAAGTGACGGGGCTTTTACGCTCGACCACTTTGAAGGGCCCCGTCCACTTGTCTTGCAGGGCACATGGTTCGGTGGGGGACATCACCCATACTTGCTGCCCAGGCTCGAACTCCACGGAGGAGGCATTGTGATCATACCACCTTTTCATGTCCTCCTGACTGGCCTCGAGGTTTGCCTTGGCCATCTCCCTGAAGCGCCGGGTCTGGTTTCGTAGGGCCAGGATGTATTTGAAGACGTCGGGAGGGGCCGTTAAGGGGGCCATCTCCCAACCTTCCTTGACTAGGCTGAGGGGCCCTCGCACAGGGTGCCCGTACAAGAGTTCGAAAGGGCTAAAGCCGAGGGACTTCTGGGGGACTTCTCGGTAGGCGAAGAGGAGGCACGGGAGCAGCACATCCCACTGGCGACGGAGAGGCTCTTCCAATCCCCCAATCATCCCCTTGAGAGTGCGGTTAAAACGCTCCACTAGTCCGTTCCCTTGGGGGTGATAGGGGGTCGTGAATCTGTAGGTGACCCCGCATTGTTGCCAGAGGGACTTCATGTATTTAGATATGAAATTCGTACCTCGGTCGCTGACGACTTCTCGGGGGAAGCCTACCCTGGAGAAGATCCCCATCAGGGCCCGGCCAACCACCGGAGCTGTCACTGTCCGTAGGGGCACCGCCTCGGGGTAGCGGGTGGCATGGTCCACTAGTACCAAGATGAACCTGTGTCCTTGTGCCGTGCGGGGGTCCAGAGGCCCCACAATGTCTATCCCCACCCTCTCGAACGGGGTGGTGACCACCGGGAAGGGTTGCAGAGGGGCCTTCAGCTTCCGACCACTCTTCCCGCTGGCTTGGCACGTGGGGCAAGATCGGCAGTGGTTCAGGACGTCATTCCTCATTTTTGGCCAGAAAAAGTGGGTCACCAGGCGACTGTATGTTTTGTCCTGGCCCAGGTGTCCAGCCAGGGGGACATCGTGGGCCAGGTTGAGCAGAAAGTCTCGGAAGCGGAGCGGTACCACCAGAACTCGACCGGCCCCCAGCTCGGCGATTCTTTGCTCGCTGTAGAGCAGGTCGTTGTCCCAGTAGACCCAGTGGGTTCCGGTGGTGTCCCCTGTGTTTTGGGTATCGGCTTGTTGGCGGAGTCCCTCGAGGGAGGGACAGGTCTTTTGTTCCTGGCGGAACTGTTCTTGGGTGGGCCCCCCCTCTTGACGCCACTGAGCCAGATCCGGAAGGTCCTGGTGTTGTGCGTCTGCTTCGATAGTCGGGTCCGGGAGGTCGGCCTCGCTGTTGTCCTCGACGGGGGCAACCGGGGGCGGAGGTGCCGGCCATTCGGTTTCTTCTGATCGGGGGGTGGCCCGGGCGGCCATGGATCGGGTGGTTATGCAGGCCCAGTCCGGGAGGCCCAGCATCCCCAGGTGCTCTCTTTTCTCGACGGTGGCCCACGGGGAACTCTCGAGGTCATTCCCCAGGAGGCAGTCCACGGGGGCATCGTCCCGGACCGTCACCTTCAGTAGGCCGGAGACCCCTCCCCATTCAAACGGGACGCAGGCCATCTTACACATACTCTCAGAGTTATCTGCCGAGCGGACGGGGCAGAGAATGTTCGGCAGGATCTGCTCGGGCTTCACCAGATGACAGCGGACGGCCGTCACGCTGGCGCCGGTGTCACGCAAGGCCTCGGCCCTCTGTCCATTAATGGTCACCCACTGACCGTACTTTCTGGTGTTGGCGGGTAGGGGAGCCCGCGGAACCATGTCTCTTCCCCCTGGGCATGCCAGGACCATGGCGGCCGGTTCCCACCCTTGCTGGGCCGGCTCGTACTCTTCGGGTCCCTCCGAGGATTGCTCTTCCCCTAGGGCAGCGGCCGCTACCTGGCGGGGCTTGGGTGTTTGATTTAGCGGGCAGTTCGGGTCATTGGCGTAGTGGCCTAGTCGCTGGCACCGGTGGCACGTGACGTTGGCTCGGTACCCAGGCCGCAACGGGGGGTTGCCCCGGCCGGCCGGAGGCGGGGTGCTGGCCACGGGTGTTGTTGGTAAGGCGTCTCTCCCTCGCCCCTGGCCCCCTCCTCCTCCCCGAGGACGGTGCTGGCCTTGGTTGCCTCTGTTCTGGTCGTGGGGCCCTCTCCGGCCCACTCGGGTGCTTTCCCACCGGTCAGCTTCGGCGGCGAGCTGCCGGGGGTCGGTCAGCCTACTGTCGAGTAGATGCTGCCGGAGCTCGACGAAACAGTTGTTTGACAGGTGCTCCCATACCATAAGGTTGAAGAGTTGTTCGTAAGTGGTGACCTGACTTCCCTTGATCCACCCTTCGAATGCCCGGCTGAAATAGTTCACGTATTCTACCCACGTTGTACCTGGGATCCTGGTGCAATCTCTGAACCTCTGGCGGTACATCTCGGGCGTGAGGCCGTAGCGGGTGAGGAGGGCAGCCTTCATGTGGTCGTAGGACGACATTTGGTGATCGGGGAGCTGCAGCAGGGCATCGCGACCCTCGTTGATAAATCTCCCCCAAAGTCCGGCTCCCCAATCACTCCGGTCGATTCGGTGGGAGGTCATTGCGATCTCATAGGCTTTAAACCACTGTTGTATGTCGTCTTCTCGGACATATTCGCGGACAACATCCTTGGGGATGTGAACTTTTTTCTCACTTGGCCCCGGGGTGTGTGGTCGCTCAGGCACCCCCAGTTCCTTATTCTGTTTGCGCAGTTCTATTTCCGCTAGTCGGCGCTCGTGCTCGAGCGTTATTTTTTTCTCTTCCAGCTCTCTCTGTCTCTGCTTTTCTTCTCGTTCCTCTCGAAGCCGCATATGCTCGAGGTTAAGTTTCTGTTCAGCTAACTTGAGTTCCCCATCCATCTTGAGTCGTGCCATCTCCAACTCGTGTAATCTGACTCTGTCTCTTTCTCGGATCTCCTCTTGCGGAAGGCCCGTTCCCCGCTCCTCGGGAGCCGTGGCGTTCCCCTCTGGTGTGATGCTGGTTTGGTCTGGGGTGACGCTGCTTTGGTCGGAGGGTCCTGTGACCCCCGTTTCTGTCCATGACTCCAGAGCGCGCTTTAGATCATCCTTGGTACTCAGGCCGGTGGTAGCAATGCCAAGTTCTATGCAAAATTGTCTCAGTTCGCGGTGGTTGTATTCTTCTAATTTTTCCATTTGGAATTTCTCGGTGGAGCTGCTATCTTTGGTCGACATCGTGTTTTTGTCGTGGGGTGAGCTACTCTCTGTACGCTTACGCGTTGATTCGGATCGCGCCGCTGGCCACCAATGTTAGAAAAGGTAGACGGACCGGGAGGGCCGGCCGGGGTCAGGGGGAGAGGTCTCCGGGGAGAGCCGTCTCCAGCGATCGTACAGACAAGTAACTCCCCCCCCACAGACAGGAATCACACACGGATAAGGTTCAGTGTTCTTTATAGGTACTTAGTTATGATACGGTAGAATGGTACAAGGAGGTCTGGACGCCGGGGTCCCCTCGATTAGAGTCTCGTAAGGTAGGGAAGGGGGTAGCGGGTCAGTCTATTTACCAATCAGGTAGTTCGGATGAGATGATGATGAGCTCACAATCCTCGAGCTTGGTGTTTAGGTGGTACGGTCCGCGGCAGCGCCAGCAGGTCCCGGTAAGGATGGTTGATACAACGGGCCGCGGCAGCGCCAGCAGGTCCCCGGAAGATGTACGGTCCGCGGCAGCGCCAGCAGGTCCCGGTGAGGATGGTCGTTACAACGGGCCGCGGCAGCGCCAGCAGGTCCCAGGAAGATGACGGTAGCAGAAGGCCGCGGCAGCGCCAGCAGGCAGGACGATGGTTCACAAGAGCGGGCTACGGCAGCGCCAGTAGACCGTCAGGGTTGAGTTCACTCGGTGTCTCTCGACTCCAGGATACAACTGCCTTCCTGCTCCGGAGCTGTCTTAGTTATAGGGCTGGTGCCCTTTGATGTCCGGACCCTCGCACTTGGAGGTCGGAGGGTCCGGGATGAAGGTGTCCAGACACCCAGCAGGGGGTGGAGCCAGCGCCTGGGGGCTGCTGGAGGCGATCGGCACCTGGCGGGGGAAGAGCTCTTGACGCTTCGTTCTCCCATTGACCTGCCAAGTGGTCCGCTCACCTCCTGGGTGGATGGTGGTGCCGGGATGTCGGGGCCGGCCTGGCCCGGGGTTAGGGTCGAGGTGAGGCCACGCGGCCGCGTGGTGCAGGGCCCAAGATGGCGGCTTGACCCGGCCGGGGAAGCCGGTGGGGCTGGACCCCGTGATGAGTAGGGGTCCGAGGGCAGAGGGTCCGTCGGGAGACGGAGTACAGGGGCTTGTCACGGGGGTATGCCGGGTGGGCCGGAGCTCGGGCCCTGTCGTGCGGGGGGGGAGCAAGCCCTCTAGGTGGCCTGTCCAACACCCAGCTAGGTCTCGGTGTAGGGGCTCACGGCCTGTCTCTGCGGAGAAGGAGTGGGTGGGACTGCGTGTCTCCAGGTGCCCGAAACCCAGTGTCAGGGCCTGGATGGTTTCTTTAGGGAACATCAGGTCGGGGGCCTAGGCTGTACCAATAGGTCACTTGAGGAGGATCTCCCAGTGTCTAGAGGACGTGGAGCGTCTGTAATCAGAGCTCCAGTAGTCCTGGTGTCTGGCGGTACCGCTCCAGTTGGGAGGGTGCAGAAGTCCAGAGGGAGGGGTGAGAGGGGGAGGGATTCCCCAGTGGGAACCAGTAGGTCAGGGACCAGCCGGGAGGGCTGTGTCGCCACTGAGTGACCGTGGTGTCGCCACTTCTGTCCTGGGGGGTCTGCACGCACTGTCAGATGGACAGGAGGTAGTGAGATCAGCGCCAGGCAGACTGTCACACGACCCATTAGTTATGTGTCGTTAAGTCCTGGTTCGCCAGGCATCTGACCAAAGGGTACGTCCCTCGGTTGGGGAGCCAGTAGTCGGTGTTTCCGGATCTGGACGTAAGGGCAGCTGTAGTCCTGAGGGCAGGTGGGGCTCATCTTAGGTGAAGAGACCCTGCTCTACAGTGGAAGGGGGTGCAGAGGGAGGGAGTCCTCGCCTCTGACCCCTTGGATCCCAGGTGGTAGACCAGTTGGTGGAGAGAGGTCCTGAACTGGTGGGAGAGTTGTGTTCTGGTGGGTGCTTCCCTGGGAGGGTGCGGAACCCCAGAAGTAGAGGTAGGGTGGGGCATTCTTGCCAGTGACCTCTGGTCAGCCTGAGGGTGCGGACCCTAGGTTGAAGGATCAGTGGTAGTTGGGAACTACACTGAGAGGGAGAGTGGAGAATGGCTTGTATGCCAGGGGTTACTACCCCCCACTCTGGGTTTGGCAAGGACCAGTGGTATCTGGGTGGCCTAGGGCCTGGTCCTGGTCGTGGACAACTAGGTAGTACCAGTGGGGTAGCCTAGTTTGGCCTGAGTTCTTTTCGGTTGTGTTTTTTCAGATGGAACCATGTTGATTGAGAATGGCGTAGAACCGGAGAGTGTCCCTGCAGTGCGGGCCTGCGTCCGTGTTCTATCGCCCCAAGCAGGGAAGACCATCACGGTGGTGATTGGTCTGCCCTGCGTTTTGGCTGGAAGGGGGTTGTGTTGGACTTGGCCCTTCTGGCAGGTTCACCCCTGAACTTTTTGCCTTTTATTGGTGACTTGGTGTGGTGATTTATTTGGTTTCTGCGCACTTTCCCTGTGTCCCAGGGTAAAGTGCGTGCGCGCTGAGTGCATGTGGTGAGATAGGCCTGCCCTCCCATAGGAATGCGTGGGGAATGTATGTGTCCCTAGTAGTTCCTGATGCGTGGGGTGTGCAGGCCCGAGTTTGGTATGTGCGGACTCGTGGGATTGAATGCTGCGCGATGATGTGTGCGGCGTGCATGTACCTAGTGTAGAAGTGCCACTTCTAGAAGTGGGCACTTCTGTGTGCAGTGTGTCTGGCGTGTGATTGGCTGGAGCTGGCTGGTGAGCCTGGCTCCAGGAGTCTGGTTGGGTCTGCCCCAGTGGTGAGTGTGAGATTAGCATGCTGATGGCTGGGGAGGAGTGCACCTTGGACCTGAATAGGGCAGGGTTTTCCCCACACACTGCTGGCTCCGCCCCCTGTGGTGCGACTGACGACCCTAGCCCTGCCAGTGAATAGAGTGAGGGGCTGAGCACATCAAGGGTGCTCCCCAACCAGCTGCGACTGGTTTTCCCCCTCACCCTGAACCCAGAACAAAGGGATTTGGGGTATAAAAAGGGGCTGTGTCTCCTTACAAAATGTTCTTGTTCTGTCTTGAATCTACCAGGGGCGTGCTGCTGCTGGGGCCCAGGGGAAGGCTTGCCTCCCTGGGCCCTGCCCAGCCCCTGGATGTCCTGGATATTGGAGGACTGTACTTCTAGCGCCTGGTGAGCGCTTTATTGCTGGTTCTCTTTTTGGACCCTGACAGGGGGGGGGCTTGCTGCTGGAGGGGCCCAGGAGGGACCGCCATGGGGGCTACCTCCCTGCTGGAGGGCCCTGTGTGCTGGCCCCTGGGCCCTACCTTGCCCCCTGGATGCCCTCAGGACCTTGGGGACCTTTTTGCTGGTCCTTTTGCTTTGCCAAGGCTTGTTACAGCCTACCAAGGGCCCTGGGAGCGCGTGGGCCTCGCAGAACGGCGCTGCACGACGAGCGAGGAGGGAATCCCCAGCCTAGGGATTCCCCCATGGTGATGCCGATTTAGCGGGTGCCCACCCCGCCGTACGTTTTTAAATTTGAGGGATTCCCCCGTGATGGCTTGATGGTAATTACGAGTGGCATCCATTGCTTTCTGTACCTAAATGCGGGTGCCCGCCCCGCCTTCATGCCGCTTGTTTCCTTTGTAATGACAGAGGCGGGTGCCCACCCCGCCTCATGGGAGTAGTTTTAACCCTCGAGGGAGCCTACCCCTCTTGCGAAGAAAGTTAACCGCCGCGGCCCCGTTCGGCCGAATCCGGAAGTCAGGCAGCACTATGCCTGGCGGCGGGCGGGACTTCCGGTTTCCCGGAGGAAGTCCCGCGCACGCCGCCGCTGCCTGAAAGAGTCGCCGGGTAGAGAAGCTGGCGCCTGCCTGTGCGGGGCTCCCATGACCGAGGGAGAGCCCCGCGGGCGCCAGCCAGTCAGAATGGCAGCCGGAGTCCAGGAAAGCCCCGGGTCCCAGGAGGGGGCCCGGGCGAAGAATGCCGGCAGCACGGAGTTCCCAGGGAAGCCCTGCTCCTAGGACGAGGAGTCCCCCCGAGAGCAGCCCGGTGAGTAAGAACGGGCTGGGGGGGGGGGGCTCCGTATGGCCACTGGTTGGTGCCTGATTGAGGCACGGTGCGATAATGCCATTTCGAGCGACCCCAGTCTTGCAGCAGGCCGCTCCCACGAGGCGAGCATGTTGTGGCTAAGCACCCCTCCGCTCCAACGGAGGCATGTTTGGGTTGAGCGCCCCTCCGCTCCAACGTGGGGCATGATTATTGACATTGGTGCTGAGTGGTCCCGCAACAGAGCGGGCCACTCTAACGAGGGGGACATGGTTATTCTTCTAAGAGCCCCGTGTGGCTCTAGCGATTGGCAGAATGATTCTCAGAGCCCCGGGTGGCTCCAACACGTGGGCAAGTTTGTTTTAAGAGCCTAGAAGGCTCCAACGTTTGGCCCCCCCCTCATTTCCTTGAGAGCCAGAGAGGCTCCAGCCCAGCATTGGTTGCACAGAGGGCGCCAGGGCGCTCCACAGTACTTTGGGGCAAGCCCCTTTGCTATATTTGCGCACCATTGATTTCAGGAGCCCGTGTGCTCCATGGGGGACATGTTGATTTTCTGAGCCAGGTGGCTCCAGCGTTTCGGACAATGTGTTCAGGGGCCAGTGAGAGCCCGTGCCTCCTATTTGCCTTCCCCAGCTGCGCAGCACTTAGTGCCAGCTGCAGCGTATAGGCCCTGCTTTGTCCCCAGCTGCCCAGCAAGTAGTGGGCAGCTGCTACGTTTAGGTTCTGGTGCGACCTGGACTCTAATGTAATTTTTGTGCTAGGAAATGTACAGTGTAGTATGTTTTGCGCACCCTGTGTTCATGCTTTTGGGTGCTAGGAAATGTACTGTATATAGCATGTTTTGCGCACCCTGTGTCTTATACCTCTAAATGTGTTTAGTTCTGCCTAGGAGGTTGTTTTACCTGTTTAGGTTGATGGTAGGGAGAATGTACTTCCCTGTGCGATGTGCGCCCCTAGTATAGTTATACTTGGGTGGTTAGGTCTAATGCGTTAGACCAATGAGAATTGCATAATGTGATTTATGCCCCTGTGATAGATACAGGATAGGTTTTATACCTGATGCTAGTGTGATGACGCTGAGGTCATTATTGCGCCAGTAGATACTGGTTATGTTCTACATGTACACTTGGTAATTTGTGTTATGTTCTAAGAGTGCTAATTCCTGACAGTGGTCCATGTGGCCCTGTCCCCTGTACATATAATCCCTTGTAAATTCTGCCCGTGCCTGTTGGCACATTGTAGAGTGTGTGTTTTTATCTAATGTGTTGTGTATAATACAAAGGCTATTTTTATAGAATACCTTGTGTGGAGTTTCCTTTGTGGTGGGCCTTGGGTGTTGTTGCTGGGTGCGCGCGCAAACGCTTTACACATCGCCTCAGGGATAAGCCTGTCTGCTCGTGCCAAGCTACCAAGGGGGTGAGCAGGGGTTATCTTTGGCGTGTAACTCCCCAGCCCTGACTAGAGTGGTGGTTTCTGCCTGGCTTTGGCGCAAGCCTCAGCCAACCAGAAATCGCCATTTCTAACAGTAGCCATCTTCCCTGGGAGTGTGTTTGTGGGTGGGAGGCCTGCACGACTACTCCCACCATGCCCCCTGGCCCACAGCCTAGAAAGATGGATCCTTCTCCCCACCCCACCCAGAAGCATGTGTCAGCCATTTCAAAACCCACATTAAACGTACAGGTAGGTAGCCATCTTCCCTGGGAGGGTGTTTGTGGGTACGAGGCCTGCACTACTACTCCCACCATTCCCTCTGTCCCACACCTGAGCAGGATGGAGCACTACCCCACCCAGAAGCAGTTGGAAGCCATTGCAGTACACCAAATAAACTTACAGGTAAGTAGCCATCTTCCCTGAGAGGGTGTCTGGGGTGGGCGCCCTGCACCACTACTCCCACCATGCCACCATGCCCCCTGTCCCACAGCCTGGCAAGATTGATCCCTCCCCCCACCCCACCCAGAAGCATGTGTAATCCATTACACAATGCACATCAAACTTACAGGTAGATAGCCATCTTTCCTGGGAGGGTGTTTGTGGGTGGGAGGCCTGCACTACTACTCCCACCATTCCCTCTATCCGGCACCTGAGCAGGATGGAGCACTCCCCCACCCAGAAGCAGTTGGAAGCCATTTCAGTACACCAAACAAACTTACAGGTTGGTACCCATCTTTCCTGGGAGGGTGTCTGGGGGTGGGAGGCCTGCGCCACTACTCCCACCATACCCCCTGTCCCACAGCCTAGCAAGATGGATCCCTCCCCCCACCCCACCTAGAAGCATGTGTCAGCCATTTCACAACCCACATCAAACTTACAGGTAGGTAGCCATCTTCCCTGGGAGGGTGTTTGTGGGTGGAAGGCCTGCACTACTACTCCCAACATTCCCTCTGTCCCACACCTGAGCAGGATGGAGCACGCCCCCACCCAGAAGCAGTTGGAAGCCAGCACAGTACACCAAACAAACTTACAGATAGGTAGCCATCTTCCCTGGGAGGGTGTCTGGGTGTGGGAGGCCTGCACTACTACTCCCACCATCCCTCCTGCCCCCCCCCTCAGCAGGATGGAGCCCTCCTCCCCCCGAAGCAGTTGGAAGCCATTACATCACCCTCATTAAACTAACAGGTAGGTAGCCATCTTCACAGTGAGGGTGTCTGGGTGTGGGAGGCCTGCACTACTACTGCCACCATTCCCCCTGCCCCCCCCCCCCTCAGCAGGATGGAGCCCTCCTCACCCTGCAGCAGTTGGAAGTCATTACATCACCCTCATCAAACTAACAGGTAGGTAGCCATCTTCACAGTGAGGGTGTGTGGGTGTGGAAGGCCTGCACTACTACTTCCAACATTCCCTTTGTCCCACACCTGAGCAGGATGGAGCACTCCCCCACCCAGAAGCAGTTGAACGCCATTACAGTACACCAAACAAACTTACAGATAGGTAGACATATGATTCTGGACCGTGACCCCACTGAGCAGGATGTAAGCAGCCACCACGCACACACACGTGTGACATAACAAACCCAAATGTGGGCACATTCCAGGTAAGTAGCCAGGACGTGCACCCACCCATTCGTCACAAATTAAATGGTGCCATATGATAACACCAGCCCTCTCATTGCACAAAGAGGCATACCTACCTCATTGCCAAGCACAGTGTGCACACGGGTAAGCTAAGGAAACTGTCACAGCTACCAAAGTGTGACACACCAATGCACAAGTAGAAGAAAGTCAGGGCACAATCATGCACAGCACCGATTTACCTGAGCATCGCCATGGGACAAGTGCAACAAGGACCATTCAAAAAATATGAAAGCATGTGTGGTGGTACAAATCAAGATATGCACGTGACAGGACAAAGGTATGCAGGATATGATGGCCAGTCCATGGCCAGATGTGACGTCTGCCAGGTCGGACAAATAAACAATGAGTTCTCAATTAAACACATGTTGTGCCAGGCCCTCGATGGCATCAAGTCTCTGTAATCCTTAATTGTGCACGGGTCGCATAGTATGCCTTGACACCTCACACCATGGACAAGTAATGCCTGTACCACTACATCATGTCAGGAAGCACAGTAGTGCACATAGTAAACAATGTGATGATCTGTCAATTGTGCAGTGTACAAAAAGTGAATGACACACAGCTAACACAAAGCTTGCCGGATGCACTACAATGACCATTTCCCATCTGACCCACAGGTGACCAAGAACTCACTGCAGAGGACAACACCAGCAACCTGCAGAGACAGTCTCCCCCCCCCCCCCCTCCGGAACATGAACTCTCGGATGTTGACTCCCAGGATTCCATGGACGATGAGCTCGAAGCCGGCGCATCAGGTCCCAGGACACCATCATCCCCCCCTCCACATCTGCGCCAACAACAACTTCACAGCAGACCCCTGCTGTCACGGCCTGTGCATCCCCCGCCACCACCACCACCACCTGTGCTGCCTGCAACACCCTCCCTGTTCCAAAGGAAGACCAGCACACACCACTGATGGAGGAGGGCAAGGAGAAGATGCGGGTGGTGAGGGGCCAGGTTCGTGGCAGCAGGGCAGGTGGGAGGGGCAGGGTCACCCACGGACACCAGGAGGCTGGAACCCAATCCCTGGAACACGTCACCCGAGTCCTGGGCGCATACGAACAGGCCCAGGGACGAACGGGCCGGTCAGACGAACTGTTGCACAAGCTCATCCTGCTGATGAGGGCCATCGACACCCGCATGGTACAAATCGTGGACCTCTTGGGCCAGCAAGTGGTGGTACTGAGGGACAGGCATGTGCCACAGATAACACCTCCACCTCCCTCTGGTGGGCTGCATGATGACAGTTCAGCATCCTCCCCTATGCCCACAGAGAGGGGTGAGTCCTCAGAACCCACTGGCCCTGCAGCAGGGCCCCCCCCAGCCAAACTATGAAGGGGCTGTCCCAAGAAGACCCTGGGAGTATCTTGAGGCAAAGCACCTGCCAGACGCCAGTCATGGAGCGAGCCATGATGGCAAACCTCTCCACCACTGCATTGACTTTTTGGACTGTCCTTCCCCACACTGCCTTGTGAATGGCATCTGTCTGTTGGACTGGGTCACCATATCAATGTGATGACTGCTCGAATATCTCATCAACCACAACTGTCAAGTTAATGCTCCACCCCACCCCCAATGGAAATGTACACTCCCCCTCGCATCTCACCATTGCAAATGAAATATCCTTACACACATGTTGTCGTGTCTGCTCCGTCTTTATTGCAGGATGTACAGTCTTCAACATGATCACAATGTATCAGGAGCGTGGGCTGTATGTAGGCAAGGAGAAGTCGAAGACACCGAGGAAAACACAACAGAACTACTTTCACTGGTCTAGGTGTGGCATCACAGACATCACACAACCCCTACCATCAGGATAATCCAACATGCACATGTCACAATGGCCAACAAGTGTCAACATACACGTCCTGTAGATGTTCCCAAATGATCTGTCCCAGAGACATTGCCAAACACCGCTGAGTCTACAACTGGCTGCTGCTACAATTCTCACATGCCCCTTCACGACAAAAGCAAAATCAGCAGACAATGGTATGTTGCACATTGACACCCACCTTCAAGTGAAGTAGCGGGTGATGAGCTGTTCACGCAGGTCAACACCTTCCTCCTCTCCACTGTCCTCATCACTGGAAATGGCTTGGTTTGCAGGCTGGGGCCTTGGGTCCTCACCATCATCCAGGAGCAGGGGAATCTCCTTGCGAATGGCTAGGTTGTGGAGCATGCAGCATGCCACTACAATCCGACACACCTTCCCGGGCGAGTATGCCAAATTTGGCCTCCTCCTATTGGAAATGATAGTGAACACATGTCAATGCAATAAATCATGAAATGTGCACAGCACATCACGTTCTGGATGACACAACGACAACAATGATGTTTACTCATTCCGCAAGCTCAGAACGTGGTGTTGCAGGTAAGTATGGATAGTGAGACAAAGCTGGTGCACAAAATGTCATCTTGCAAGTAGCCCTGATTGCTGGTATAATCACGTTCTGAGCTTGCGGAATGAGTAAACATCATTGTGATTATACCAGCAATTGTACTGTGGCTTTTGGTGAATTATGGGACAATGAGTATGGCAAGAGTGAGTCACTTAATTTCATGGACTTCACCTGGGACACTGCACACGTGATGACTAAACCTTTGAAAAAAGCAAACTGCTGAAACGCGTCAGGTTCATCTCATCCTGTTCGTGCCTGCGCTAAATAAATAAAGTTATGTTGGTCCAGAACTGAGCTTGGCGCCTTTTCCTTTGGATTTAAATTGTTGGAAAGTGCTGTCTTCCAATGTAGCCAGGCTCGCCCTGCAGGGTTGGAGGCCCCCGACGACAGTATTTGTTTGTGGATATATATATATATATATATATATATATATATATATATATATATATATATATATATATATATATATGTATGTATATATATATATTCACTGAAAAAACCATAGGTTTCAGGGGCGTTATAATTAGCTGGACTTTTCACTCGTACAAAACCATTGAAATTCCCCCGTTATAGTTAGTTCAGCTAACTATAACTCACGCGCCCGCAATGCACTGCTGATGAGGTCACATATTACATCACTCATGACATGGTCAGTGACATCACTCATGACATCACTGATGACATCTCAAATGACATCACTGATGACATCACTGATGACATCATCCAGTGAATGTGCGTTTTTCTGAAAATTACATATGTTTTATATATGTATATCTCAAGGTCGATGGAAGAATAAATGGGTATATAAGTGTCTAAATGGATCATTTGTTTTTGAAAAAATGATTGTATAACTGACTGATTAAGTGTATCTTAGTGAATACATGGCTTAGTGGGAAATGTTTAAATAAACAAAGTCCATTAACATACGCTCTCAGGGCAATAAGCAGGTCACCAATGTAAATAGCTGTATCAGTCTCTTACTTTGTGTATAAGTGGCTGCATGGGTTGGTGAGTAGCTACATGAGTGTCAATATAGGTTATTAGTTGGTTTTTTGAGTATCAGTATGAGTGTCTGAGTGTCTGTATGGTTCGGTGGGTGGTATTACGTAGTGCATAGGTGCATGAATGAGTGACTCACTGTTTGTATGTGTTGAAGACAGTATGTGTGCAGGACTGTATGGGTGGATGAGTGTGTGCATGGGTGTGTTAGTGAGTGAATGACTGTCTCTATAGTGTATTTATGAGTAACTACATATGTTTTAAACTAGTATATGTGACTATTGGGGTATATAAGTGAGTATATGTGAGAGTGAGAGATTGAAAGAGTTCCTGTATGAATAAGTATGTGTTTCTATAAGTGATTGTTTAAAAGACTAAGGTGCCGATCACGATCCGGTAAAAAATGTCCGCGTACGACTCGTATTGGGTCTTTTTACCGTACGAATCGTACAAGTGCCGTACGAACTGGCAATCACGATTCGCATGGTAAAAAGTCCATAAGAACCGCACTGGGAATCATTCCCCACACGTCCTCGGGTCGGAAAATGTGTCCGACACGTCCTCGGACGATTTACCTTACAAACGTGAAAAGCCAAGTCCGACCGAGGAATCACGATCCATCCCGTGCGTCCGAGCGTACAACCGTATGGAAAAAACACCGTCCGCACCGAACTCCTATAGCAACCATGGAGACATGTGCCCGCATACGCGCCCAACACTCCCCCCAGCCCCTGTACGTCCGACACGTACCCCCCGTGTATGTATACCCCCACCCGTCTAGGTACACCCCAGTACGTTCAAGTCGTACCCCCACCCCAGTACGTGTCGTACCACCGTCTATGTACACCCCAGTACGTTCCAGTCGTACCCCCACCCCAGTACGTGTCATACCCCCCGTGTACCTACACCCCAGTACGTTCCAGTCGTACCCCCACCCCAGTACGTGTCGTACCACCCTCTATGTACACCCCAGTACGTTCGAGCCCCACCCCCACCCCAGTACGTGTCATACCCCCCGTGTACCTACACCCCAGTACATTCCAGTCGTACCCCCACCCCAGTACGTGTCGTACCACCGTGTACCTACACCCCAGTACGTTCGAGCCCCACCCCCACCCCAGTACGTGTCATACCCCCGTGTACCTACACCCCAGTACGTTCCAGTCGTACCCCCACCCCAGTACGTGTCATACCACCCTCTATGTACACCCCAGTACGTTCGAGCCCCACCCCCACCCCAGTACGTGTCATACCCCCCGTGTACCTACATCCCAGTACGTTCCAGTCGTACCCCCACCCCAGTACGTGTCGTACCACCCTCCATGTACACCCCAGTACGTTCGAGCCCCACCCCCACCCCAGTACGTGTCATACCCCCGTGTACCTACACCCCAGTACGTTCCAGTCGTACCCCCACCCCAGTACGTGTCGTACCACCGTCTATGTACACCCCAGTATGTTCGAGCCCCACCCCCACCCCAGTACGTGTCATACCCCCCGTGTACCTACATCCCAGTACGTTCCAGTCGTACCCCCACCCCAGTACGTGTCGTACCACCGTGTACCTACACCCCAGTACGTTCGAGCCCCACCCCCACCCCAGTACGTGTCATACCCCCCGTGTACCTACACCCCAGTACATTCCAGTCGTACCCCCACCCCAGTACGTGTCGTACCACCGTGTACCTACACCCCAGTACGTTCGAGCCCCACCCCCACCCCAGTACGTGTCATACCCCCGTGTACCTACACCCCAGTACGTTCCAGTCGTACCCCCACCCCAGTACGTGTCATACCACCCTCTATGTACACCCCAGTACGTTCGAGCCCCACCCCCACCCCAGTACGTGTCATACCCCCCGTGTACCTACATCCCAGTACGTTCCAGTCGTACCCCCACCCCAGTACGTGTCGTACCACCCTCCATGTACACCCCAGTACGTTCGAGCCCCACCCCCACCCCAGTACGTGTCATACCCCCGTGTACCTACACCCCAGTACGTTCCAGTCGTACCCCCACCCCAGTACGTGTCGTACCACCGTCTATGTACACCCCAGTATGTTCGAGCCCCACCCCCACCCCAGTACGTGTCATACCCCCCGTGTACCTACATCCCAGTACGTTCCAGTCGTACCCCCACCCCAGTACGTGTCGTACCACCCTCTATGTACACCCCAGTACGTTCGAGCCCCACCCCCACCCCAGTACGTGTCAAACCCCCCGTGTACCTACACCCAGTACGTTCCAGTCGTACCCCCACCCCAGTACGTGTCGTACCACCGTCTATGTACACCTCAGTACGTTCGAGCCCCACCCCCACCCCAGTACGTGTCATACCCCCGTGTACCTACATCCCAGTACGTTCCAGTCGTACCCCCACCCCAGTACGTGTCGTACCACCCTCTATGTACACCCCAGTACGTTCGAGCCCCACCCCCACCCCAGTACGTGTCAAACCCCCCGTGTACCTACACCCCAGTACGTTCCAGTCGAACCCCCACCCCAGTACGTGTCGTACCACCGTCTATGTACACCCCAGTACATTCGAGCCCCACCCCCACCCCAGTACGTGTCATACCCCCGTGTACCTACATCCCAGTACGTTCCAGTCGTACCCCCACCCCAGTACGTGTCGTACCACCCTCTATGTACACCCCAGTACGTTCGAGCCCCACCCCCACCCCAGTACGTGTCAAACCCCCCGTGTACCTACACCCCAGTACGTTCCAGTCGTACCCCCACCCCAGTACGTGTCGTACCACCCTCTATATACACCCCAGTACGTTCGAGCCCCACCCCCACCCCAGTACGTGTCAAACCCCCCGTGTACCTACACCCCAGTACGTTCCAGTCGTACCCCCACCCCAGTACGTGTCGTACCACCGTCTATGTACACCCCAGTATGTTCGAGCCCCACCCCCACCCCAGTACGTGTCAAACCCCCGTGTACCTACACCCCAGTACGTTCCACTCGTACCCCCACCCCAGTACGTGTCGTACCACCGTCTATGTACACCCCAGTACGTTCGAGCCCCACCCCCACCCCAGTACGTGTCATACCCCCCGTGTACCTACATCCCAGTACGTTCCAGTCGTACCCCCACCCCAGTACGTGTCGTACCACCCTCTATGTACACCCCAGTACGTTCGAGCCCCACCCCCACCCCAGTACTTGTCATACCCCCCGTGTACCTACACTGCAGTACGTTCCAGTCGTACCCCCACCCCAGTACGTGTCGTACCACCGTCTATGTACACCCCAGTACGTTCGAGCCCCACCCCCACCCCAGTACGTGTCATACCCCCCGTGTACCTACATCCCAGTACATTCCAGTCGTACCCCCACCCCAGTACGTGTCGTACCACCCTCTATGTACACCTCAGTACGTTCGAGCCCCACCCCCACCCCAGTACGTGTCGTACCCCCGTGTACCTACACCCCAGTACGTTCCAGTCGTACCCCCAACACAACCTCCTAAGTACGGTGCGCACCCCAGGCCCCAACATCACATCCGCATGTACGAGTCGTACCAACCCACACACAAGGACAGCACCGTACAACCAAATGGCCCATCTACACACCGTACACACGCTCAAAACGCACGTACACAACCAGGACAAAATAAAACAACACAAGAAGACACTATTCGAATGGCACAAAGCCACTAAACATGGCCAACAAACACTACAAATACACCTTCACTGACCTGCAACTGCCAAAGACAAACAGAAGGCCAAAACACCACCACTACTTATAACACACCCACCCAAAATTCAAACACTGCCACACCCACCCATGGACCAATAAAAAGGGCCCACACACACAAACCATGAGCCTTTGCAACAGACTCACTGCTGCCAGACACCACAGAACCATACAACAAGCTACACCACACCTTACACTTGCACACCTTCACACAACCACCCTCACAAACACCCCCTCATCACATTCACACACACACACACACACACAACCATCCACACCCCCCCCAACATCCACACCCCCCCCCCACCATCCCCACCGACACCCCTCACCATGCCCACTACCAAGAATCCAAAGTTCAGTAACCGAGAGTTGGAGGTCCTTGTTGATCAAATCCTCAGAGTCGAGCCACAGATCTTTGGAACATTGGTCAGAAATACCAGCCTGGCAGCAAAAACAGCCATGTGGCAGACCATCGTCGATGCTGTGAATGCTGTTGCGGACACCAGGAGGACCAGGCAGGAATGCCAGAACAGGTGGTACGATCTGCGGAGGAGGGTCAGAGCCAAGAGGCAGGAGGAACACGACCAGGCCAACGCCACCGGAGGAGGGCCCTCCCGCAGACCCGTACAGTACCATCCCTGGGAGGAGAGGGTGATGGCCATACTGCCGGTGGAGGCAGTCGAAGGATTAGAAGGACTCCGAGACCCGGGTGAGTACACAAACAACGCACATCACATGGGGGGAACGGCATCCACAACCAAAATCACTAACAGGCACGCAACCACCACAAGCCATCGCATTACTCAACCACACTCCATGAGCACGCACATGCCACTGCTGCCACCATGCCCCATGCACCCAGCTGGACAATGGCAAGTCACAGAAGACAACAACACATGACACGGTAACCCGGATGGCGGGAGGCTGGGCCCCAAAAATCACATAGTGCGACTCCGAAGCAGACAACAATGCACTCTGCCCATATGGCCTAGGTCACAGCCAGACAAACAGTGTGTCCCAACACAGGAATGACTTGCCAGCAAATGGCGGACGCCTTGCATCAACACATGGGGGTGAAGGCACTGTTTTGCACATGACAGCAGCTAATGAACAGCCAACATTGTGAAAGAGTGGCAGCACACACCACCACAGCAGCAGCGCACAGACACACATCACACCCAATGGGTGCCTGGAGATCAGAAACAAACTCACATCAACAAGCCAAGGGCCACTCAAAGATCTGCTAACAGTGTGTGCCCAGGAAGCTGGCCTGAGGTGACAGAGGGTGACACACAGAGGGAGGGAGAGGGTGACAGAGAGGGAGGGAGAGGGGGACAGAGAGGGAGGGAGAGGGGGACAGAGAGGGAGGGAGACACAGGGAGAGCAAATCAGCCGTGTGGTGTGTGGGAATGTCTGCTTGTCAGCAGGTAGACTGTGTGCATGTAGCCAAGGGTGGCCCGTGCCAGAACCCCCCCTCTTCACCATGGCAAAACACAGGGCCATGTCACAACCTGTGCACGAGCACAATGACAGCTACCTGCATCACATAAGGGTGGGGAACAACTCCATGTGCACATGTACAGTGCTACACGGAAGGCGCCAATGCATGGCTCGCAACACCGGCCCACTCCACTGCTGACTGCAGTCACACTTGACGCAGCAAGTAAGACTGTGCCACACATAGTTAAAGGTGCCAAAGTGGTGCCCAAGGGACACACCCATGCACAAGTGCACTGTGAGTGGACTGCAAGACAGATCCTAATTCCAAGAGGAAATGTGCCAACTTATGAAATGATGAAACATGGATGTTGCATGGACCAAAATTAACATTGTCTCTCTCACACACAGGTCAACGTCGTGGTGCACCCCCCAACACTGGGGGGGAACACTCACAGGACCCGGATCTGCAGGAGCCCGATCCCACCGGCAGCGACCACTCTCACCACTCTGTGGACGACCCCGACTGACCTGGCCCCTCTGGTGTCCAACCGCCTGCAGCACCTGCGTCAGGTACAACTGTGCCAACCACCACCCCCACTCCTGCCACATCCCAGGAGACACCCAGGATCCCTGCCCCAACACCACAATGCAGCCAGGCTGGCCAGGAGGGACACGGTGTCCCGGGCACCCAGGAGGAGGCAGGCGACAACGCCAATGCCACCCCTCAGGGGTCCCGGAGACCCGATGTGCCCGCAAGGGCAGGCCAGGCGCAAGTGGGCAGGGGTGGTGGGAGTGGAGGACGGCGGAGGCACGAGCCTGACCAGTTGGCTGGGGATCCGGTATTTTCCCATGTCCGTAACATCCTGGACTCATACCGGCAGGACACCACGGGCATGGCCCAGGTTGTGTCCGTCCTCGAGGGGATCAAGGCCCAGCAGGCCCAGCAACATGCGGAGCTACATGCCTGTCTACTGGTACACCAACGGAGGATGGAGGACAGACAGGCTGAGCAAGTGACGGCATTCCAGGGGATTCACGCTACACTCCGTCGGATGGCCGACAACATGGCCGACCCTCCCTGTGCCAGAAGGCGGAGAACATCACCACCCACAGGGAGGGATCAGGAGGAGGAGGAGGAAACATCCGATGGAGCATCTCAGATGTCGTCACGGCCTGCTGGTGAGGTTCCCCGCAGGAGGCCGGGTCGTCCACGGAAAGGACCGTGAGGGTCGGCGCTACATCCCCATCTCCCAGGACACCTGGCCTGGCACCTGGCCCACTGGAGCAACAGCATCACTGCATCAAGAGACATTCTCTGCCACATGGCCCTGCTGGTCACTGGCTGACCAATGTTGACAAAGACTGTGGCATGGACTCTGAGGACATCCAATGGCAAGGACACCAACTCCCCTACTGGACTTTGGATTCAAACTTCCCGGAAAGACACTCACTTTGTTCCCCCCCCCCCCCACCAATAATAAATCACACTATGAAGAGTAGATGCCTGCTGGTAGCATTATTACCTAACATGTGTCTTGTAAAGTCAAAACATGCCTGAGTCATCTTTTGTCGTCAACCACCCACACCCTGGGGCCTGAGTCTGGCACAGGACACATGGGTCACAGTGTATTAGGCAAGACAGACATGGAGCACCATACACACCCGTGATGGGCCCAACCAGCTGAGGGGGTTACCGAACAACCGTGCTGACAGACACATTGAGTACAGCAACAGTCATGCGCAGAGGTCAGGGATCCAGTCCAGTGTCCTGGGGGGCACCCAGGTATGTGTAGACAGGTGGCAGAAACATGTCCTGCAAGCTTGAGTCCGGTGGATGCAGAGAATGGGGCCCTGGCCAACGTTGGATGCATGGGGATGGCACATGTCACAATACCCACACAGTCATGGACATCATGCCCAATACACAGTCTCAGCCCACACACACAGCTTGCATCTTGCCACTCGACACATTGACACATAGCCACAATCAGGGAATACCATGCCAGACAAGCAGGATGCACCATGGCAACACACCAGCATTGACTGAGAAGAGGCACCTTGGAGGCATAGGGACACCTTTATTAGTCATGTTTTCGGGATTGCAGAGGCAACTCGAAGTACACATGAACACATCATGTGGAGTAACATGTGGGTCCAACACTGGCACCCCCCTTCAGCAGCACACATGCGTGTTCGCCATGGAACTGGCACACAAGCGTCGGCTAACAGCTAAATACCCACAGCTGCACACGGAGAGCCTGCCATACACCATAGATCCGCGTATGTCGAAGTCCCACACCATGTCAAGCCAATGCTAACCGAATGTGTCCGAGGGCAGTGTCACACACATTGATGCCATCATCACAATCCCCTATCCCATCACTGATGACTGTCAACCAGGCAGACCATCTATTCAGGTATACACAGCTGCATGTCGTGTCCCATGGGGATGCGACATGGCTGCAGAGGAACCAAACACCGACAGGGGCAGTGTGCACACATCGTGAACAACTGCCACACCCAATACACCCCAGATGCATCCCTTACCCCATGGAGACTTCCAAACGTGTCCGTGCCTGTAACGCTGAGTCAGCCCACGATGTCATGTCCATGAGGAATAGCAGTGCCACAACAATGCAACCAGCAGACGCCATGCGCAGGTACCTGGGGAAGAGAAACACACAAGAAGTCAGCCACAAAAAGCACAGCCACTTGCATGTGCATTTACTCGACACATGTATGGATGACAACATGCTAGGTCACAATTATGACTGCGGAAGTACAACCATCACTGGCACCATCACTCCAGTGACACACCCACACACACCTCTGACTCATGTGCCATACATGCAGGTGGAGACACACATCACAACGCATGCCACACGGGGACCAATGCGTGCACACTCAGACACTGGTACTCACCACTATGCAAAGAAGTCGCGTATGAGCCGAGTCCGGATGTCCTCTTGCGGCTCCACATCCTCCACATCACTAGCCCCATTGCCAAGCCCTTCGTCCTCCACGGGTGGATGGTCCTCGTCATGTTGATTCAGGATGAGTGGCACTGCTCTTTCAACTGCCATGTTGTGCAGCATGCAGCAGACCATGAAGATCTTGCAGACCTTCGCCGGGGCATGTGGGAGTGCGCCGCCGGTCTTGTGGAGGCACCTGAATCGGCTCTTCAGCATGCCAAACGTCCTCTCTATCACTCGCCTTGTCCGGCCATGGGCGGTGTTGTATCGGACCTGGGCCGGCGTGATGGGGTTGCGGAGAGGTGTGAGCAGCCAAGGCATGTTGGGATAGCCAGCGTCCCCTACATGGAAAGCATATGGTCATCGTTAGAAGTGGTGAAGCGGTCGTGCTGGTAGGCTATACTGAATACAGGACAGACAGACTGTACCCACCAACAACACATGCCCGTTCGTTGCGCAGCTGCATCATCATGTCAGGCATCCCGCTACGCCTCATGATGTAGGCATCGTGTGCTGATCCTGGAAAACGAGCACAGACATGTGAAATCACCATGTTGGACAGACACACCACAAGGGCATTGATGGAGTGGTAGTGCTTCCGATTGCGGTACGCCACCTCCCGTGCGTGTGGTGGTACCAAAGCTACATGTGTCCCATCTATGGACCCAATGACATGGGGCATCCCTCCCAGGGCATAGAATCCACGCTTGACCTCAGTCATCTGTTCAGGGGTTGGGAACTTGATGAAGTCATGCAGGTGAATCAACATGGCCTCTAAGAAATCATGCAGCACACCACTGAACGTGCTCTGGGACATGCCACCAACATGAGCTATGGTATTTTGAAAGGTACCCGTGGCAAGAAAATGTAGGGCAGCCATTACCTTCAGCTGGGGTGTCAGTGCCGTGGGATACCTGTGCTGCGGTTGCAGGTGTGGTGCCAGTCTCGCTGTCAACTCCAGAATCAACGGTTGGGTGAAGCGGTAGAGCCGGATGCTGTCATTATCCTGCATGGCAGCCAAGTCTGGAATTCTTCGGGCAAGAGGCGGCGCTCTGCAGTAATTTTGAAGTGACAAGGAAGAGTGAGTGCACTACGACAACAACTCATGTGTACTGAGCACATGTTAATCTGGCAATACACACATGCTACATAGGGAGTCAGGTATGTGCTACATGGCCAGGACACGTATGGATGCAAGGTGACACTCCTTCAAAGACCCAGCTACACACGGAGATTGCGTACCTCCCCATGCCACGCCATGGGAATAGCTGTGTCCCAGTGCAAGTGAACAGCCAGACGCAACACAGGAGTGACATACGCCCACACATTAGCAGCAGTAGGATGCCGATTGCAGAGATTGGTAGCGGAACACTGGAGCCACAGGTCACATGACATTACACTAGGCCAGCCCACACACCTTGCCATGAAGGTGCACATGTCATGACTCACCACACATACCTTGTGAGGATGCTGACATGTCCTTGTCACGCTACTCCGTGTCCCATGCATACATGTGCACCTCACATCCGATACCACATGTGGCATGGTGTGCGGAACAGTGTGCAATGACAATCTACACACAGACACATGTTGGTTGCTGCAACGACTGCAGCTTTTGAGGGTGCTCCAACATCAACCTGATGTGAAGCCCCCACACATACATGACATAGTCACATTGTGCACCGTGGGTAGTGACAAGTCAGGTGTCATAACCCCTGTACCGGGCATCAGGGGACACTTCCGTGTGTTGGTGTCCGTGCCATGCCAGTGACGCTCACCCCAAGTGCGCAGTACGACATGCACACATGTCAAAAGAGTCAAGGGCATGCCTGGCACACATCGCACCATCACACAGTACATCTGTACACATCTCATCATACATCTGGTGCCTTCTCGACTCAGGAGTAATGTTCCACATCACAGGCCTTTCACACCTGTGCCCCACACATGTAGTGATGCACAGACGATGCCTCAATGTCAATTAATGCACAAGTATGTCCATCCATGGACAAGTATGTCCGCCCTATCCCTACCTGTGTGCCGCCTGTCACCACTGTGATGTGTGAATCCCGCTGTACTGCTGCAAAGAGGGCCTGTGTACGTTCCCATATCACTATGGGAGTGCAGCCGTATGTGTACCCATCGTGATGGTGAGCGTACAGGCATGTGTACGGCCCGTACCACTACGAGTACGCATACGCGAGGCCACACATACTGATAGGGAGCGTACAGGCATGTGTACGCTCCCTATCAGTATGTGTGGTTCGCGTATGCGTACTCGTAGTGGTACGGGCCGTACACACGCATGTACGCTCCCTATCACTACGAGTACGCATACGCGAGGCCACCCATACTGATAGGGAGCGTACAGGCGTGTGTACGGCCCGTACCACTACGAGTACGCATACGCGAGGCCACACATACTGATAGGGAGCGTACACACGCCTGTATGCTCCCTATCAGTATGTGTGGCCTCGCGTATGCGTACTCGTAGTGATAGGGAGCATACAGGCGTGTGTACGCTCCCTATCAGTATGTGTGGCCTCGCGTATGCGTACTCGTAGTGATAGGGAGCGTACAGGCGTGTGTACGGCCCGTACCACTACGAGTACGCATACGCGAGGCCACACGTACTGATAGGGAGCGTATACACGCCTGTATGCTCCCTATCACTATGAGTACGCATACGCGAGGCCACACATACTGATAGGGAGCATACAGGCGTGTGTACGCTCCCTATCAGTATGTGTGGCCTTGCGTATGCGTACTCGTAGTGATAGGGAGCGTACAGGCGTGTGTACGGCCCGTACCACTACGAGTACGCATACGCGAGGCCACACATACTGATAGTGAACGTAGTCACGCGTGTACGGGCCGTTGCAATGCATTTGGGGTGCCCTAGGGCCCCGGAACGCACCGTACCTGTGTGTGGAGCTCAGAATCACATAGGGGACACATGAGGGACAAGTATTAAGGCCTACATGCATGCTGGTTGTCATGGATACTAAGTTCAAAAATCGAATTTCTTCTGGAAGGTGAACAGCAGAAGTCAGTTGGAATTAAAATACTTTGTTGCAATGTGTTTGTGGAGCTGACATCATGCAGGAGAATAAAACCGATAGAGTACACACAGACTGCTAGGTTTGAAGGGATTGGTGGAAACATAGGATGCAAATGTGAGTGACCAATCACTCTGTACTCCTGTGCATGAGACAGGGCAGAAAGGCACATATAAGGCAGCCAGGTCCCATGAGGGAGTACTTGCCTGCACATCTTTGAATTCGTCGACCCAGCTGCTGCTACTGATTCCCTGGAACCATGTCAAGGGCTGTGGAGAGGTCACAGCCATTCACCCTGGAGGAGAACATGGCATTGCTGGATGTGATCCTCCCACAGTACCCCATGCTGTATGGGCGACCAGGGTATCAGGTGAGTGCATAGGCCACTGGCACAGACTGTCCCTATGTTGTGACTGTGACTTCTGCCATTGTGTCCTGGTGTGACACACATGCCATGTACTGTTGGGGGGGTCCCAGGGGGGGGGGATGCCTGATGTCTCCCAGCAGTGCCCTGAGACAGGAGGGGTGTGTGCCTATCACTAACAGCAGTGCCCTGAGACAGGAGGGGTGGGTACAGAGTGCACCCAGCAGTGCCCTGAGACAGGAGGGGGGTGTGCCTATCACTAACAGCAGTGCCCTGAGACAGGAGGGGTGTGTGCCTATCACTAACAGCAGTGCCCTGAGACAGGAGGGGTGGGTACAGAGTGCTCCCAGCAGTGCCCTGAGACAGGAGGGGTGTGTGCCTATCACTAACAGCAGTGCCCTGAGACAGGAGGGGTGGGTACAGAGTGCTCCCAGCAGTGCCCTGAGACAGGAGGGGTGTGTGCCTATCACTAACAGCAGTGCCCTGAGACAGGAGGGGTGGGTACAGAGTGCTCCCAGCAGTGCCCTGAGACAGGAGGGGTGTGTGCCTATCACTAACAGCAGTGCCCTGAGACAGGAGGGGTGTGTGCCTATCACTAACAGCAGTGCCCTGAGACAGGAGGGGTGGGTACAGAGTGCTCCCAGCAGTGCCCTGAGACAGGAGGGGTGTGTGCCTATCACTAACAGCAGTGCCCTGAGACGAGAGGGGGGTGTGCCTATCACTAACAGCAGTGCCCTGAGACAGGAGGGGTGTGTGCCTATCACTAACAGCAGTGCCCTGAGACAGGAGGGGTGGGTACAGAGTGCTCCCAGCAGTGCCCTGAGACAGGAGGGGTGTGTGCCTATCACTAACAGCAGTGCCCTGAGACAGGAGGGGGGTGTGCCTATCACTAACAGCAGTGCCCTGAGACAGGAGGGGTGTGTGCCTATCACTAACAGCAGTGCCCTGAGACAGGAGGGGTGGGTACAGAGTGCTCCCAGCAGTGCCCTGAGACAGGAGGGGTGTGTGCCTATCACTAACAGCAGTGCCCTGAGACAGGAGGGGGGTGTGCCTATCACTAACAGCAGTGCCCTGAGACAGGAGGGGTGTGTGCCTATCACTAACAGCAGTGCCCTGAGACAGGAGGGGTGGGTACAGAGTGCTCCCAGCAGTGCCCTGAGACAGGAGGGGTGTGTGCCTTTCACTAACAGCAGTGCCCTGAGACAGGAGGGGTGGGTGTGATGCACAGTGTGAGCCTTGATCATTGATTGTGACATTGCCATCATTCCACCTGTGTACCCACTATGGCACGTACTGCTTTTTCCCTCACCAGAGGATCATGTCCCTATGACAAAGGTGCAATGCGTTGGCTGCATGACATGCCTTGTTGTTACCAGCTAATTTGTTATCAAATGTCTCTCTGTGACATGTGGCTGGTGTATTGATGTGGTGTCACTTGTTCTTCCTCACAGGTAGGCGCCACTGCCAAGGAGCAGATCTGGCTGACCGCCGTCAGTGCCGTGAGGGGTGTGGATGGTCGGAGGTGGAGCCTGTCCCAGGTGAGGAAACGCTGGCAGGATATCCGGTGCTGGACGCGGAGGATTGCACGGGTCCTGCTGGAGGACTCACCTGAGAGCCACAAGAACCGCGGGCGCCGCCGTCTGAGCCACCTCCACAGGCGTGTGCTGCCGGTGGTCTTTCCAGACTTGGATCGGCGCTTACAGGCGAAGCAGCAGCCGGAAGGGGGTAGGTACATGTGTGTGTTGTGTGTCACCGGCATTTGTAAGGGCACAGTAGCATGAATTCACTGCCAGGGTTTAAAGGTGCTGTGCAGATCCATTTTGCCCCAGTATAGCGCTGCGCCCCTGCCACCCTTCCCCTCCTTGCAATGTGTTCCCTGGTCTGTGTGTAGCCACTCCTTCACAAGGTAATGTAGGCTGGCGCTTTGTCCACGAGAACTATGCCTGTAGCATCATGTGTGGGGGTGGTGGGTAACAGGTTTTGGGACCTTGGCTGTGCCCTGTCAAGTTCACTGCATGTGGCTTCAATGTCAGTTGGCACTGATGCTGACTCCAGACATGGGAGTTGGTCTCTCATGTGTCATGCCTTACAGTGCGCATGTCCTATGTAGTGGCCTGTGACATGATGTGCATGAGTGTGCGATACGCATACTGCAGGGATGGTGGCGTGGGTTGCAGTCATTACCATTCAGGAGCATGGAGTTGCGTGGCCACTACTGTCCCCTGGGGCACCTTTTCATCGGTGTTGTATGTGTCATCATAAACGTGGACACTCTCAGTGTCTACAGCGTAGGTTGTGCTCTGTGCCATTGTCCCCTGGCACCATGTATATAGACGTGCTATATTGTACAGGTGTCCACTGTGCAGCCTGACCTGAATGTCCTTCTTCATACTCACAGTTGCTAGTGCCTGTGTGTCTTGTTATACTCATCTGAGGATGGGCACTGGTGCCTCATTATTTGTACAGGCGCACCATCGCTGTTTGGCGTCCAATCTTGCATTTTGCCTGCCCCTGTGTTTATCACCCAGACTATGAGATGTTGGTGCCACCTGTGTCTCAACTATTTACCTCGTGTGGGGGTGGTTGGGGCGGGCAAAGCCTATATGTCAAATCCAGATTTCTACTTGCTGGGTCTGGGCAGTGTGTGATGTTTGTCTGGACACACACGCAAGGTGCAGTGACCGAGTCATGTTGTGCATGTTTTCTGCATTACCTATGCAGCATGTGTCTCAAGTTCATGGATATGGGCCCTGGTCATCGGTATTTTCGCCAACGCTGTGTGGTGCAGATGCAGTGCTGGATTGTCCCCAGGACATGGGTGCTATGTCAGACTCCGTTTCCTGTCTTTAGCTATTGTCTCATGCTCTCCATGGTATTTCAGTGGCATGGTGGCTCAACCAACTGTGTGTTTCATGCCCTACATCGGTACCTTGTTTCGTAGATGTTAGGGATCTTCCTTTTCAGGCTATGCAATGTTACCTATGTAGATTGGACTCATGTGACAGATGTGTACAGGTGTCTGATTAATTTCTGTCTCTCCACCCTGCCCACAGCATCGTCGGGGGACACAGAGGGAGACATGGACACAGACCAGGCGGAGGGACCGAGCACCAGTGCCAGCCGTGACATCGGGGCTGGCACATCGAGTGGGACAGAGGCGGAGGAGAGTGTGGCCGAGGACCTGTCGACTGGCACATCAGAATACGAAGCTGACAGGTCCGAGGAGGATGTCTCCGAGTGGGCGGAGGCTGCACCAGCAGCTGACAGCGGAACAACACCTCGCACCGCCCCCTCAGTTCCCATCAGCCGCCTCCCACTTGCTCGTGTCCCTTCCCAGCGTGCCCGGTCACCGCATGTCTCCTTCATGCCAGGCACCGCACCCCCTGCCCCTGTCTCCACTGCTGCCGCCAATGCCGAGTCTGTGGACATCCAGCGGCAGCTGCAGGTTGGTCAGGCTGCGATCCTTAATGTCCTCCATGCCCACGGGCAAACCCTCACCAACATCGAGGCATACTTGGAGGGCATTCATTCATCGCAGGCTGACCAACGCAACTTGCTGAGGTCCATAGACTCCACACTGACTGCAGCAGTGGGTCTCCTGCAGCGCGACCTCCCCCCACCTACCCCTGCCCCATCCACACTTCCCACTCCCATGCCTGTCCCACGTACACCCAGACGTCGGCATGCACCCACATCAACAGACACAGGCACCACACCAGCAGGGAAGGTCCACCACACTCCTCCTGACACGCACACACAGGGTGAGGTAGGCACACCCACTGGGTCGGGGGGCAAATGTGTGACACGCAGCCATAGTGGGAGTCCGCATTCCACCCAGTCCACTCCCTCCAAATCCCCTCCCCTCAGCTCTCCTGGCCACATCTCCCCCAAGGACTCCTTCATGGCCGCTCGGTCCCTGAGCCCCACAGTGACACCACCACGCAAGCGGTCAAGGAAGTCCTCGGTCAGGGTGGTTGATTCTCCCCCCCTGTCTCCACCCTCCCCCGGTGGCGCTGCGACCCATCCCTCTGACCCCCCCCCCCTCCTTGGGGCCTGTGGATCCTTCGGGTGCAGGGGACTCCCTGGAGGACCTTGCAAAGGTGTGTAGTGCCATCCTGGCCTCCGCCTTTGGCCCTGCCCCACCCCCTGTGGTGGAGTCCTCCATCCCTGCACCCACAACGCCTCCCCTTTGCCCTGATGTCCCTGCGGTGCCTGGTGCTTCCCCCCCCCATGATGCCCTCACCCCTGTGGAAGACGAAGGCATGTAACTGTGCAGGCAAGGTAGGGGACACGCATCGCACTGTGTCCCCCATCCAGCTGAGACTCATTGACTGCCCTATGGGCTTTGTGACTATTGAACTGCCTGCGATCCACGGACATTGTGCTCATGCTGAATAAAGCTTCATTTTTTTTTCATTATAACACTACTGCTATGCTGGTATTGGTGTTGGTGGGGCTGCTACATGGTTTTGGGTGGTGTTTATGTGTTGGGTGTGTGGGAAATGTAGTAGTGTGCTGCTCATTAGGGGGACCCGGGGATCTGTGTGCCATCACAAGGTGTTAGCTCACTTTCTTTGTTCATGTAAGCAGTTACTGCATGGTGCAATTGTCCCAGGGTGTATTCCTTCCTCTGTGTACCCTGATATCTTCCCTGCAGGGTGTTCCCAATATTTAGCGCAGAGCTGTGTCTACATGAGCTGTGTGTGTGATGGAGCCCTTCTACTTTGGCCATGCATGCAGGGCCATGTCTCCACCTGCAACATTCGTGGCATCCTTGGTGATCACTGTACTTGTGTGTGGAGTCTGTTGACATGAGTTCATGGGGACATGTTCCCTTGTAGGCAGTATGCATGTGTGTACTTCCAGCCTCACACACATGTGTTACACACCTCCTGTCTCAGGGCACTGCTGTGAGGACTCCACACCCACCCCTCCTGTCTCTGGACACTGCTGGGAGTGATGGGCACCCACCCCTCCTGTGTCTGGGCACTGCTGGGAGGACTCTGCACCCACCCCTCCTGTCTCTGGACACTGCTGGGAGGACTCTGCACCCACCCCTCCTGTCTCAGGGCACTGCTGGGAGGACTCTGCACCCACCCCTCCTGTCTCAGGGCACTGCTGTGAGGACTCTGCACCCACCCCTCCTGTCTCAGGGCACTGCTGGGAGGACTCCACACCCACCCCTCCTGTCTCAGGGCACTGCTGGGAGGACTCTGCACCCACCCCTCCTGTCTCAGGGCACTGCTGGTAGTGATAGGCACACACCGCTCCTGTCTCAGGGCACTGCTGTGAGGACTCCACATCCACCCCTCCTGTCTCTGGACACTGCTGGGAGTGATAGGCACCCACCCCTCCTGTGTCTGGGCACTGCTGGGAGGACTCTGCACCCACCCCTCCTGTCTCAGGGCACTGCTGGGAGGACTCTGCACACACCCCTCCTGTCTCTGGGCACTGCTGGGAGTGATAGGCCCCCACCCCTCCTGTCTCAGGGCACTGCTGGGAGGACTCTGCACCCACCCCTCCTGTGTCTGGGCACTGCTGGGAGTGTTAGGCACCCACCCCTCCTGTCTCAGGGCACTGCTGTGAGGACTCCACACCCACCCCTCCTGTCTCAGGGCACTGCTGGGAGTGTTGGGCACCCACCCCTCCTGTCTCAGGGCACTGCTGGGAGGACTCTGCACCCACCCCTCCTGTCTCAGGGCACTGCTGGGAGGACTCTGCACACACCCCTCCTGTCTCTGGGCACTGCTGGGAGTGATAGGCCCCCACCCCTCCTGTCTCAGGGCACTGCTGGGAGGACTCTGCACCCACCCCTCCTGTGTCTGGGCACTGCTGGGAGTGTTAGGCACCCACCCCTCCTGTCTCAGGGCACTGCTGGGAGGACTCTGCACCCACCCCTCCTGTGTCTGGGCACTGCTGGGAGGACTCTGCACCCACCCCTCCTGTGTCTGGGCACTGCTGGGAGTGTTAGGCACCCACCCGTCCTGTCTCAGGGCACTGCTGGGAGGACTCTGCACCCACCCCTCCTGTGTCTGGGCACTGCTGGGAGGACTCTGCACCCACCCCTCCTGTGTCTGGGCACTGCTGGGAGTGTTAGGCACCCACCCCTCCTGTCTCAGGGCACTGCTGGGAGGACTCTGCACCCACCCCTCCTGTGTCTGGGCACTGCTGGGAGGACTCTGCACCCACCCCTCCTGTGTCTGGGCACTGCTGGGAGTGTTAGGCACCCACCCCTCCTGTCTCAGGGCACTGCTGGGAGGACTCTGCACACACACCTCCTATTTCTGGATATGTACGCTTGGAACATACACGGTGGGGGTACGCTCCATGCATACGAGGGTGATGGTACGGGTCGTACTTACACTGTTGGGGTGGGTGTACGGTACGTACATACGCGGTTGGGGGTACGCTCCATGCATACGCGGGTGAGGGCACGGGTCATACTTACACTTTTGGGGTTGGGGTACGGTACGTACATACGCGGTTGGGGGTACGCTCCATGCATACGCGGGTGAGGGTACGGGTCGTACTTACACTGTTGGGGTGGGGGTACGCTCCATGCATACGAGGGTGAGGGTACGGGTCGTACTTACACTGTTGGGGTGGGGGGTACGCTCCATACATACGTGGGTGAGGGTACAGGTCGTACTTACACTGTTGGGGTGGGGGGTACGCTCCATTCGTACGCGGGTGAGGGTACAGGTCGTACTTACACTGTTGGGGTGGGGGTATGGTACGTACATACGCGGTTGGGGTGGGGGTACGCTCCATGCATACGCGGGTGAGGGTACGGGTCGTACTTACACTGTTGGGGTGGGGGTACGGTACGTACATACGCGGTTGGGGTAGGGGTACGCTCCATGCATACGCGGGTGAGGGTACGGTTCGTACTTACACTGTTGGGGTGGGGGTACGCTCCATGCATACGTGGGTGAGGGTACGGGTCGTACTTACACTGTTGGGGTGGGGGTATGGTACGTACATACGCGGTTGGGGTGGGGGTACGCTCCATGCATACGCGGGTGAGGGTATGGGTCGTACTTACACTGTTGGGGTGGGGGTCCGCTCCATGCATACAAGGGTGAGGATACGGGTCGTACTTACACTGTTGGGGTGGGGGTACGGTACGAACATACGCGGTTGGGGTGGGGGTACGCTCCATGCATACGCGGGTGAGGGTACGGGTCGTACTTACACTGTTGGGGTGGGGGTACGGTACGTACATACGCGGTTGGGGTAGGGGTACGCTCCATGCATATGCGGGTGAGGGTACGGGTCGTACTTACACTGTTGGGGTGGGGGTACGCTCCATGCATACGCGGGTGAGGGTACGGGTCGTACTTACACTGTTGGGGTGGGGGTACGGTACGTACATACGCGGTTGGGGTAGGGGTACGCTCCATGCATACGCGGGTGAGGGTACGGGTCGTACTTACACTGTTGGGGTCGGGGTACGTTCCATGCATAGGGGGGGTGGGGGTAGGGTCCATACATCTCTATCCCCACGCTATGTGATGCTTGTGCGGGCCGTACCCAGGCCTTTGCCACGTGGGTACGATCCGTCCCGCCATTGTTGGGGTGACGTGGGTGTGGGCGTGGTACGTCTCGTACCCACGCTCTTGAGGCGTGGGTACGGGACGTACCGGTCTGGTTGTGTTGCCGGTTCGCGTGGTGACGGACTTCCGTTGTGGCGGTCGCTGGCTTAGCTGGACACGCCCCCACCCCCTCGTAGTGACCAGGGCATGGGTGTCAGGTATGTCCTGGGCATGTGTGGTGTGTGACTTTGGTGGGGGTTTTGTGGCCTGCCCTGGTCCTGCCACCCCCACCCCCCCCCTTTCCCCCCTCCCTTAGTTGTTCTGACCTTCTGCGGCGTCTGCGTCGTAACCTGTAGAGGAGGTGGACTGCTATGAGGGCCGGGATGACCCGTAGGTTCGGGTCCATGTCTGTCCGTCGCGTACGGGTCCTCCTTGTTCGCGTCGTCCTGTGTGTCCGTCGCGTACTGGTGGTCCTTGTTCGCGTCGTCCTGATTTCCCAGCAGTTTTTGGCAGCCGGAAAATATTCACCGTGCGGGATGACGTCGGTGCGAATCGTGATTCCTGGTTCGTGAATGGCAGGCTGCGCGCGTCCCGACGTCAGGTCGGCCCTTTCCCGGATCGCATTGGTAGGATTATTTTGTTTGGTCGGCCTTTTTTACGAATCGTACGGAAATGGTGTTCCGTGCGAATCGTAATTCCTTGTTTGTAAATTTTGACGACCGGGTACGCGTCGGACGGTGAATATGCTCCGTCCGACGGTTCGTACCCGGTTTTTACCGGATCGTGATCGGCACCTAAGTATGTGTAAGTTTCTGTAGAAGTAGGTGTCGTGGTGTGTGTATAACTGTATATGCAAGTAAATGGATGTTTGATTCTTTATTAGCATGAGTGAATATGTGTGTGAGTAACTCTATGGATGAGTGGCGTTGTGTAACAGGATGTATAGGTGTATGAGTACATATGATGAGAGAGTATATGTATAAGTGACTGTATAGGACTGTTGGCGAATGAGTGGATGTGTATGTGGATCTTAGAATTACTGAATAGGTTGTTGTAACTGATATTGGTATCTCCATTGTTTTGAAAATTTTAGTTTCTATTTTTGAATGTGTGTATCAAAGGTTATATAAGGGGAGAGGAGGTCAGCCACTCTATCACAAGGATGATGTCATCAGTGATGTCATTTGAGATGTCATCAGTGATGTCATGAGTGATGCCACTGACCATGTCATGAGTGATGTAATATGTGACGTCATCAGCAGTGCATTGCGGGCGCGCGAGTTATAGTTAGCTGAACTAACTATAACGGGGGAATTTGGATGGTTTTGTACGAGTGAAAAGTCCAGCTAACTATAACGCCCCTGAAACCTATGGTTTTTTCAGTGAATTTCTAAGGTTTTTTAAATGCTAATTCCTAACTATAACGTGCCTGAAACCTATGGTTTTTTCAGTGAATTTCAAAGGTTTTTTAAATGCTAATTTCTAACTATGCCTACAGAGATAGGACATGTGAAGAAAGAAGAAAATACTCACAGAAAAAAAAAAAAGAAATTCAGAAAGAAGCAACAGAAGTCCTCAAAGATGAAGAAGAGTGCAGGAAGAAGCATAACGTGCAGAAAGAACAAACAGAAGAGCAGAAAGAAGCCTTGTTGCAAAATCATCCTGTACCCTCAACTTTTTCAGACGGATTCTGGTGGTAACTTAGTCTGACTAACCAGTCCTAGAGCCAGTGCTATGTTAAAAGACACTCAGAATACAGTGAAAACACCTACATACACTAGGGAACACTATGCGTTGGGGTCCCCCTGTGATCAGCATGACCTCCTTTGTAAGCCCCTAGTATATAATAGGGCAGGGGTTTAAAACTACCTCTTAAAACGCACCACAGGGCGTGTTTGCACATGTCACCTCAGGCCCCGTCCCCTCACTTCCCCACTGTGTAAACATGCCCTGTGGCAGTTTTAAGTTGGGAGATTAAGTCCCCTTGTATCCTGAGGGTCCCTAGGGTCCAACTAGACCACTAGGTACCTCCAGTAAGCGCCACAGAGCTGCGTTGCAGAGAGATGTAAAAAGGGGCACGGCCTCAACCACCTCTCTGCAACGCAGCGCAGTGGCGCTTACTGGAAGCACCTGGTGGGCTAGTTAGCCCCCAGGGGCCCTCAGGATTGAAGGGGAATTATTTCCCCAACTTAAAACGCGCCATTGGGCGTGTTTGCACACGTCACCTCAGGCCCTGTCCCCTCCCTTCCCCACTGTGTAAACACGCCCTGCGGCCGTTTTTTAAGTTGGGAGATTAAGTCCCCTTGAATCCTGAGGATCCCTAGGGGCAAAATAGCCCACTAGGTACGTCCAGTAAGCGCCATTGCAGAGAGGTGTAAAAAGGGGTACAGCCTGCACCACCTCTCTGCAACGCAGAGCAGTGGCGCTTACTGGAAGCACCTGGTGGGCTAGTTGGCCCCCAGGGTCCCTCAGGATTGAAAGGGAATTATTTCCCCAACTTAAAACGCGCCACAGGGCGTGTTTGCACTCGTCACCTCAGACCCCGTCACCTCCCTTCACCACTGTGTAAATGTGCCCTGTGGCCGTTCTAAGTTCAGAGATTAAGTCCCCTTGAATCCTAAGGGTCCCTAGAGTCAAACTAGCCCACTAGGTACCTCCAGTAAGCGCCACAGAGCTGCGTTGCATAGAGATGTAAAAAGGGGCGTGGCCTCAGAACACCTGTCTGAAACGCAGCTCCCTGGCGCATACTGGAGATACCTGTTGTGCTAGTTGGCTCTCAGGGACCCTCAGTATTGAAGGGGAATTAATTCCCCAACTTACAACTGGCCAGGGGGCGCGTTTGCAGAGTGCTGCAAGGAGGGGGCGTGGCCTCCAGCGCGATGCCGGTCTTTTATTTATTTTATTTTTTTAAGAAGGAGAGCTGTGTGGCCCCCCTTCTTTTTCTAATTTACTGGCCCTGGGGACCCCATCCCCCAGGGCCTGCACCCTAATTTTTTTTGTTGAAAAAAATTAATTTGGCCCTCCCAAGGCCTTAATCGGCCCCGGGGACCCCAGCCCCGTATTTACACCGCTAGTGAAGTTCTGACGTGTCTGACGCCCTACCGTGCCTAATCCCGGCGCCCCCGCTGGTGGGTACTCTCCAAGTAGACACCCTTGTCGTTTATTTATACAAACATGGGTAGCTATTGACGGGCACATTTAATATACACGCACACCAAGCCATTCAAAGGGGATTCGACAAAAATTCGACCAAACTATGCAAGAAACCCCCCTCACGGTTAATAAAACACACATCCACCGCCGGATGTGTAATACTTTTTATTTTACTCTCTGGAAAGGAGACGAACCTCACTTGAGAGTCACAGCATGCTCCTGGCTGAGCCCAATGCTGTGTTACACCCACCAGTGCCCACCGAGTGCCTCACACCTCTGTATTGATTTCCACCAGCTAGTGTGTATGCTATGACACTCTCTAGCCCATGTGCACTGTAACACCACCCTTTGAATATGTCATGCCACACTTGCCTTCGCACGTGTTATATTGCCCCATCTAACGTGCCTTCCTCGATGCCTATGTTATAACGCACAGCGCTATGCCATACATATTACAATCTGGGATCCATATCTTTGTCACAGTGCATATGCAACGTTACACTCCCCAGGACAGATTTTATATTACAACTTTAGAGACTAGTTAGGTTACACAACACTGCCCTGTGCATATTACACTCCAAGGCACATATCGCATAGCACACGCTAGTGCCTGTGCTATCTCGCGCTCTCCAATGAATCTGTCATTGCGCACAATGTATTGCATATTATATTTCACGCCCCGGTTCATCTTATATCACACTTTTTGGTGCATAGTTTACACCATATACTATATCTAGTTTTCCTTTTCAATCATGCTCTCAGGACTATGTTTTATATAACACTGCGTCCACCTACCCTTTTCACGGCCATTACATTTTGCGATGGGGGGTGGAGGGTCAGGGGGGGTTTCTGCCAATTGAGCCCGGAGTCATAGTCACAAACGTCCTCTTCTTCCTGAATAAAAGTGAGATTATGCTGCATACTTGTTCATATTTTAAGTAGTTCGCACAGACACACATTTTAAAAACAATAAAGTTCCTAATACCCACCTTCTCTGAACAGTTAGCTTGCTGACCCATCCACCTCCTCCCTAGCTCTGTTGTCTGAATCCATGGACTAGCCTCCTCCCTCCTGCCATGCATTGTCTGATGTGCTGCCACTGCCCTCCATTTAGCATGATGTACCAGTCCACTCCTCCTGCCCTCCATTGCCCAATTCTATGGCCCATTATTGCCCTCCTGCTTAGCCTCTGTGCTTAGCTTGCTGCCCCTATTCTCCTTCCCCCTGCCCTCCGATGTCTTTGTGCATGCCCCTGCTCCATCCTTTTTGCCCACCATGTTCCATGGACCTGCCACTCCTATCTACTCTGAGTTTTCTGTTGAGCTGCCACTCCCCTCCCACCTGCCTAGCATTGTCAGATAACTGTAACCTGTCCCTGCCACCTCCACCCTGCCTGTCCACATGCCATGCCCCTATCCCCTTCCTCCTGTCCTCCATGGTCCATTTAACTGCCACACCCTTCTGCCCTCCCTGGTCTGTTGTGCTGCAACTGCTCCTCCTGCCTGCCCCGCACGGTCTGTTGTGAGGCCCCTTCCCCTGAACTCTCTTGTCTGTGCCCAGGTCCTGACCCTCCCTTCTATCCTCCATGGTCCTTTGTGCATTCCCCTGCACCCTCCTTCTTGCCCATCATAGCCATTGTGCTGCCACTAACCCTCCCGCTTGCCATGCATGGTCTTCTGTGCTGCCATGGCCCCTCCCACCTTCCCTGTGTGGTCAGCTAGCTGCCCCTGACCCCCTCCCACCTTCCCTTCATGGTCTGTGTGTATGCCATCATAGTCTCATTGTTGCTCTCCATGGTGTGTCTTGTTTCTAGTGCCCATCCTGCCTGACCTCCATTGTCATCTTGCTGCTCCTGCCCTGCCCCCTTGCCCCCAGCCCTCTGTTTCCATGTGCAGACCCCTATTCCCTCCCTAATGGCTTGTCTGTTCCATTGTAATGCCCCTGATCCGTCCCTCCTGCCCTTTATGGTCTGTTATGCTGCAGCTTTCTCTCCTGTCTGTCCATTATGGTCAGCTAGCTACCATTGCCTCTTTCCCCTCTGTTCTCTGTTGTCCATGTGCATGGTCCTGTCCCCTCCCTTTTGCTTTCTATGGGTTGTTGTGCTGCACTCCCGTCCCACATGCGCTGTGTGGTGTATTGTGCTGCTGCAAACCCTGATGCCTGCCCTGTTGGGTCAGTTTGGTGCACCTCTCCATGTCCCTCCTGTCCTCTGTTATCCGAGTCCATGTCCCTACCCCAATTCCTCCTGCCTACCATGATCCAATGTACCATACTTGCGAACATTTTGAACATGGTTAGAGGGAGATTTTGAAAAAAAACTGGGGTATTGATTTTCCCCTTTGAGTTACATTGAAAAAGAGGAGATTGTAGACAGGAGACAGATCAAATAAAGCCCATTTGAGCTTAAAAACATTGGACGTTTCCTGGCTGAAACGGGTCTGTTGGCATGTATGGTTGTACTACCACTGCCTCTTCCTTCTGCCCACAATGGTCTATTATATTGCCACAGCCTCTCTTGCCAGTCCTGTATTGTTGGTTTGTTGCCCCTGCCCCCCTTTCCACTGCCCTCCATAGTCTGTTGTGCTGCCACTGCCCTTCCTGCCTGCCCAGTGTGGTCAAATTGTTGCCTCTGCACTCTCCTACCTGCCTTCAATTTTCAGAGTCCGTGCCCCTGGACCCTGCCTCTCAACAGTATTCCAATGAACAACTAGATTGCTAACATTCTATATTTATTACAAAATTGTGGAACGCCTGACGTCATCTTGATTTAATCAAAACTGTAATACCTAGAGTATTTCCTTTAGAAATTACATATATGAGAGGGTCTTATTTGCATCAAAATTATGGTTAGTGCTCTAAAAATCTAAAATGAGGACATATTTTCTGAGTTTTCAAATAGCGACAAAGAACTTTTAAATTATTTGTAATCTTTATGTTTTTTTATCCAGTTGACCACTTGATTAAATGTTGCACCTAGGGGAGAGGATGTGGTGTTACTTCCAGAGCTGCAGACTTTGCAACTGGGGAACCAGGTTGGAGTTTCTGCTTCAGCTCAACATTCTGTGATTCTGGTCAAATCACTTAATCTCCCCATGTCTACAACCAAAATGAATTTGATCTTGTGTGATGTAACCAATGCTCATGTAAAGCACTCCAATACCTGACAAGTCTGCACTATATAAAACTGCAAATACACAAAAAATAAGTGTTTTGCACACTTCTGTCATTGGGCTACATGTGGGCTACATCTGGGTGATATTTGTGCTGCATTTGGGCTCTTTTGTCTCTGGTAGCCATCTTGGGAGATTTATTTGTTATGAAGTTTCCTAATTTCCTCATTTACTGCAGTCTCCTCAGTAGGAAATGCTTTCAGTTTTTTACTTTGATTCCATCAAGAAGGTATTCAGATATGTCACACATTTGCCATAAATTCTGAATGTTAGCACTCTAGTTGCACATTAGATCACTGTAGTAAAGCTGCTGCTCACCACGGAAGTCTGCTGCTGGTATTAAAAGTGCATGTTTCAGTCTGCATATCAGAATTTTTTCATGAAATAAAAGAGGATTTGAGAAGTCACTCAAAATGTGCCCTAATTTTTCTTTCTTCATCACTAATCATAATTTCTATGGCAAAATGAACCCCCTCATTGTGTTACTTTTTAAATTAAATGTTTTAAGTGTTACCAGTTTATTCCAATCAAGATGGCTTCAGGTGTGCCATACTTTTGTCATAAGTAAGACAGTAAGCACTCTAGTTGTTCTTAAGAACACTCTGGGACATTCTGTCATTGGGCTATACTTGGGCTACATCTGGGTGATATTTGGGCTACATTTGGGCTCTTTTGTCTCTGGTGGCCATCTTGGGAGATTTATTTGTTATGAAGTTTCCTAATTTCCTCATTTACTGCAGTCTCCTCAGTGGGAATACTTTCAGTTTTTTATTTGGTTCCATCAGGAAGGCATTCAGATGTGTCACACATTTGCCATAAATTCTGAATGTTAGCACTCTAGTTGCTCATTAGATCACAGCATTAAAACTACTGCTTACCACGGAAGTCTGCTGCTGGTATTCAAATTGCATGTTTCAGTCTGCATATCAGAATTTGTTTATGAAATAGAAGAGGATTTGAGAAGTCAAAATGTGCCCTAATTTTTCTTTCTGCAGAACTAATCATAATTTCTATGGCAAAATGAACCCCCTCATTTTGTTCCTTTGTAAATTAAATGTTTTAAGTGTTACCAGTTTATTCCAATCAAGATGGCTTCAGGTGTGTCATACTTTTGTCATAAGTAAGACTGTTAGCGCTCTAGTTGTTCGTTAGAACACTCTGGGACATTCTGTCATTGGGCTATACTTGGGCTACATCTGGGTGATATTTGGGCTACATTTGGGCTCTTTTGTCTCTGGTGGCCATCTTGGGAGATTTATTTGATATGAAGTTTCCTAATTTCCTCATTTACTGCAGTCTCCTCAGTAGGAAATACTTTCCGTTTTTTACTTTGGTTCCATCAAGAAGGCATTCAGATGTGTCACACATTTGCCATAAATTCAGAATGTTAGCACTCTAGTTGCTCATTAGATCACTGTAGTAAAGCTACTGCTCACCAGGGAAGTCTGCTGCTGGTATTCAAAGTGCATGTTTCAGTCTGCATGTCAGAATTTTTTTATGAAATAGAAGAGGATTTGAGAAGTCAAAATGTGCCCTAATTTTTCTTTCTGCAGCACTAATCATAATTTCTATGGCAAAATGAACCCCCTCATTTTGTTCCTTTGTAAATTAAATGTTTTAAGAGTTACCACTTTATTCCATTCAAGATGGCTTCAGGTGTGCCATACCTTTGTCATAAGTAGGACTGTTATTGCTCTAGTTGTTCGTTAGAACACTCTGGGACATTCTGTCATTGGGCTATACTTGGGCTACATCTGGGTGATATTTGGGCTACATTTGGGCTCTTTTGTCTCTGGTGGCCATCTTGGGAGATTTATTTGTTATGAAGTTTCCTAATTTCCTCATTTACTGCAGTCTCCTCAGTAGGAAATACTTTCCGTTTTTTACTTTGGTTCCATCAAGAAGGCATTCAGATGTGTCACACATTTGCCATAAATTCAGAATGTTAGCACTCTAGTTGCTCATTAGATCACTGTAGTAAAGCTACTGCTCACCAGGGAAGTCTGCTGCTGGTATTCAAAGTGCATGTTTCAGTCTGCATGTCAGAATTTTTTTATGAAATAGAAGAGGATTTGAGAAGTCAAAATGTGCCCTAATTTTTCTTTCTGCAGCACTAATCATAATTTCTATGGCAAAATGAACCCCCTCATTTTGTTCCTTTGTAAATTAAATGTTTTAAGAGTTACCACTTTATTCCATTCAAGATGGCTTCAGGTGTGCCATACCTTTGTCATAAGTAGGACTGTTATTGCTCTAGTTGTTCTTTAGAACACTCTGGGAAGCTGCAGTAGAACACAAAGGAATCAACTGACAGTCTCTGCCCTTGTTGGATGTACATGTTTTATTGAGAATGTCAGACTTCATTCTCACATGACTGAGAAAGATAATGTGAATTTACAGAAAATATGCTCTCAGTTTAGCTTATAGATCACCTTCCAAACCTCTGTGGGAAAAGCATGAGAAAATAGTTTTCTCTCAAACATGATTCATGATATCACAGCAAAAGGCTTTTTCACATGGTAAAATCACCTTAGAACACACCACTATTCCTAAAATGAGTATGGTACCATCAACAAATGATTTATAATGTAACTAAAGTCTTAAAACCTGCTATTAACTGCAATGCTTTTTAATGAGGTGCTATTGCTGGAGCGAGGTTTTCCTTAAGAAACGTATACCTCCTCCATTTCATCATTTTGAATTAACATGAATAACTGATTAACATTAATAGTATTAATTGTTTGCAGTGGGTTTGATTAATCAACATTACTAATTAGAAAATATACATGGGAATCGCATTTGCATGGCTTGATTGATACGTAAACTAATTTCGTACGCATACTAATATCAGATATTTAGAATTTGCATGTTTAATGTTGCTTTTGTGATGTGATTTGTGAATCGTACTTTAAATTGTGAGTATAAACTGCAATGCGTGTTGCTTTTGGCTAGATAAATACATACACATAGTGGGTTTAGTGAGGGAATAACATTTTAATAGTCATTTCTATGTATTAATTACGTTTTATGTTTCTTTGATTAAGTTGACCTTTCTGGAGTGGCCACAAAATGGCTGCCATCCCTATTCTGATGCCCCGACAAGACATAGAAGTCACTGAGTGAAGTGCGCCTGCGCTAAAAGCAACAATAACCTCGTCCTGACCCCAGGCAGACTGTATCCGTGAAGGTCATCCTGGGAGGAGCGCCAAGCACCAAACAAAGGATTTACTTAAACTATGAACAATTATACTTGATAGGACACAACCCTGCCTGGAAATAAAACATGCCCTGAATGGACTAGAAACTGTTACAAATGTACTCAAAAATTGAGAAGCTGCATCTAATGCTACATTTGATGTATGAGAAGCAGGAAGAATGGTCCTGGTTAACCAATTAAAATTGTTTTGTAACATGTATTGAAACATTCGCCGATAAAAATGTATTATAAAAGTAGACTAGAGAGGGTAGGAGCTTAGCTTACTTCTTTGCACCCCATCACTTTACCAGATAGCCAGACGTTATGCTGACGGAGAGGACGGTGACACTGCTGGATAGCTGCTGCCAGAGACTCTGATGGACCGATCAGATGCCCAATTAATTTACGAACTGATTCCTTGATTTATGGGCATAGAGACGAAAGATCTGAAATTGACATAGAGGACGACATTTAGCCAGATTAGGTAAATATGCGAACCAAAAATATTGAATGCTATATGATTTCCTTATGCTTAAATTAGATAAACATATTGTTTGCATTTAAAGAACTGTGTCGGGTTATTATTTGAAGTATTTCAATGTATATTGTCTATTAGGAGTTAGGGGTTGCTATTCCCAGCAACTGGCTGATCCATGGCCAATAGAATGGGAGGAACTGCTAGGTTATAATGTATTTGAGATCCTGGTGAGGTAGGGAGGTATAGGTAAACTTGTCAATACTCATCAGGTGATTGGTTCACTCTTCCTCCCATTTCCAGCGCATGAAGTAAAGAAAGAAACTCCCCTCTCTTGCAGACCATTGATACTGATAGTGGAATGAATGATTGATTGGTGTTATGGGCCCCACCAGTGAATGAGTGAGTGAAATATGGTCTGGCCAGTAGCGAGGGGATTTGTGGAGCTCGGCGCTGGAGCACTATCATGTATATTGGTCCCAAGATGGCTGCCAACACTTCTTGGATGAAGTGCTGACAGCCAATCAGATCTCACGATGAGATGTGTGGTTAAGCTCCGCCCAGATATATATGTGATTTTACTTTTGATATTCTCAGGAACTACTGAACAGATTTACACCATATATGCAAAAGGCACGAGTCTGAACTGAGAACTACCTCTTTGCCAAATTTCATGTAATTCTGTTCAGCCGTTCGGGCTGTACCTTCGACTAAAGGTCCTATGGGAAAATGCATGGGGAAAACGCGTTTTGGGACCCCCCTTTTTTCTCAGCCCCCGCTTGACGAATCACTCCAAGACTTTCAGGGTAGGAGCTGAGCGGAGCGCCCCATTAGTTTTGAAAATTTCACGAAGATAAGTCAACCGGCGCCAAAGTTATTCAAAATAGAATTTTCAGATTTCCTATGGGAACTCGGTCCTAACTATAACGACCGCCAGTAGACAATATATATATATATATATATATATATATATATATATATATATATATATATATATATATATATATATATATATATATATATATATATATATATATACATTGAAGTTCTCCCCAATATCCCAGGAAGAAAGACGAGCCACTCCGTAGTCTGCAGGAAAGTGTAGAGTTTATTCACACCAGACGACGCGTTTCGGCTGACAAGCAGCCTTGGTCACATGACCTCGCTCCTGAACCAGGAAGTATATATCGTCATTGGTTCCGGGCACGTCGCAGCGTGCACAAACAAAAGTAAAAACAGACTTAATCTCAGTCTTTCTTCTCACACAATAATTTCGTGATTGAAAACAAATTACATTTGATACATTAATGCTTTCCCTTTGGTATCCATGTTAGACGACCAAGTTACAAATGTTGTGAGCATTGTTGCATTATACTTAATTTAATGTTGTTCGTGACAGTCAATGTTTTTAGTTTTCCGCACATAAGTTGTTTATACATAGAATAATATCGAAAACCCTGCAGCTGGGTGATATAGTATAGTAAGCGCAGTGGCAGGTAGAAAAAATTCCCAAGGTTGTGGTCACCTATATATATGTCCAAAAACTAATAAGTCCAAAATTAATATCAAAGCTACTGGTAAAGTACCAGGGAGTGCTTGAGCCTAATATTTATTTGAAGAAGGCCACAACTGGAAATAAGTGCAACCAAATATAGGTATAGTACCCCAAAACTCTATACGAGTCCCATAAAGTGAACAATGTGCGCATACCAAGGATTTAGCCAGTATATTCTATCGGTGACTATTGGTGATGAATTCATCTATTCATAGGCCCCAAGCTGCAGAAACGAGAAGGGATAGTCAATCATTAGTGTATGTTACATTAAAAAACAAACTGTCACTAAACAACCCATGTTTGTATCCGGCCATGGGGTACATTCAGAAAGCATAACAATACAATTGAGAACAGAACCATACAATCAATAATCAAAAAGGGGTAAACAGTCATCAGAATTCAGGTTTTAAAACTGGTTACTATAGCAGCGAGGGAAACAGAATAAAAAAGGGGGGGGGGGGAAAGAGGGGGAGCGAGGGGAGATGAAACTTACCCTCAAGCCTCTTTTAGCAAACAGTAATACAATAATATTTACAAATGTGAATACATTTCCTCATCATTGTTAAGACCAATTGGAAACAGACTGCCTGTTTGTAAAATAAAACGAGATTCGAGTCGCCTCAGTGATTGTATTCTATTCCCACCTCTAGGGTGTTTGGGCACACTGTCTAGAGCAAAAAATTTTGCTTTCGTCCAATCACTGGAATGATGCTCCTTGAAGTGCCTGGCAGTGCTATAACTCAGATCTTGATTCGTTATAGCCCGCCAGTGCTCCAAGATTCGTTTTTTTACTGGGAATGTAGTGGACCCTACATATATATATATTCTTTAAATAATATTTGCATAAAATGACATATGTATGTTTCATATACGTGTGGTGTTGACATTTACAAACATTTTATGGCCACCTTATACTTACATTTAAGAAATCAATAATGTCAGTTTAATACTAATGTGTGATTTATAATTTAACCTAACTTGTCAATGTATTAGTTGCATTTCATGTAAGCCTCATTTCTTACTCTCCTATTCTAACGTGAACTTGTGATTTGCGTATTCTGAAGCTTGTGGGAATATTCAGCAAAGTTACCACTTGTGTTTCGACTCATAAATGTTTCCTTTGACATCTTCAGTACAGCTCAAATACAGTTGCAACAATTTTTGTAACAATCTGGAACAGCTGCCTGAGAAAGGAGAGTGGATGAATCCTACTGTTTCTCTCTCTGAAATATCCTATCGTTCATATAATCTATGCTTATATGATTTAAGGAAGCTATGTAATGGATTTTCCAGATTGTATTATTTTTCCTGCTTCATCATCCTCATCCCATAGAGATTGACCAATGGGACAGAGTGGTCTGACATTTCCGGTGATGCGAAGGGGTGTCACCCTAGAATTTAGGGAGTATAATTGCTCAGATTTTGGGGACAGAAGCGGCAGCAGCACCCATTCTGATGATTGGAGATGGCTCATTTTGCACATACAAGGATTTTGGCTTCCTATCATGAACACTGCCACGTGCTACCTACCGGTGTGCTTGTGCAGAACTGAACCTTTCGGTTGGAGGGTGCTCCAATATACTACTGTGAATTATTACTGCAGACTTGACAAACCAGAACTGGTTACTCAGAACTTTACTGAACTTCCTAAAGGGTCTGTATTAGACTCATCTGATTTCCTTATTTGGGTTGACTTCTAATCTATCTCGGACAAGGTGGATATTTTACCTTGATTATTCACAGAAGCTTAGTGCCTTTATTATTAAACCATATTTAACCTGATAATTAGGGCTGAATGTTATTAGTAATTCAAACACTAATGTCTCTTGATCCAAATTTGAAAAACAAAACTTAGATCAATACCACATTCTGCTGATTCCATCTCATCATTTCATCTATGGGTTTAAGTCGTTATAGAAAATTGATCAGATATTTGACCTATAGAAGAGTGTATCTTGGGTTAGCAATTATCCTATTCCTAGTCCTCTTTGGATAATTGCCCATCCTCCAAATATTCTAGTCCCTTTCAGAACAGAAAATATCCATCGGACGACAAAGTAAGAGCATATCGTAGTGAGAGGTTAGAGGAGACCATTAAAAAATAATATTAAAGCTTGATAAAACATTTTGGGCCTAGAGCAGCACTATAACAGAAGGAGGCACCCATTCTACCACTACCAAAAAAATACTATCCTAACTTAACCTGAATCCCAAGGACGCGAATAATTTTCGGCCCATCTCCCAACTCCCTTTTCTATCGAAGGTCATATATAAGGCTATGAACCAGCAACTGGTACTGTTTCTACAGGACAATCAACTGCTAGATTCCCCTCAAATTGGGTTCAGAAGCTGTCATAGTACAGAAACAGCACTGATAAAGACAACTGAAGAGGTTAGAACAATAGTAGACGGTTGCGGCAGTGTGGCGCTTTTACGTCACGATTTATTGGCAGCCTTTTATATGATCAATCATCAGAGCTTGGTCTCCGGGCTGTAAGTATTTGGTGGTTAGCTCTGGAACTATTACAATCATTTCTATGTGAAAGAAAGTAAGTGGATCAATTCCTGTCAGAGCTTTTTTTCTCTGCATGTGGGTTACCGCAAGGATCCTCAATCATCCACCTTAGTTAATGTTTACGTTAAATGGCTGGCAGCCTTGATAAGATTGTTTCGGTTCATTCACACTCCTTATGCTGATGACACCCAAATCGTGGCATCTTCTGACAATAGTATAGGTGTGGAATTCCATGACGCTATGGCAGCAATTGATAACTGGATGTACCTAAACTGCTTGAAATTGAACTCTGGAAAAACAGTAATCATCCTTTTTAGGAATAACCCCAAATTCTGGTCCCTTTCCTGGTGGCTGGAAGAACTGGGTACCTTGCCCTCCCCAGTTAGCCAGGTAAGGAATTTGGGAGTGGTAATAGACAATAGACAGACATTTGGACAGCAGGTCAGTACAATCATGTTCTCCACTTTCTACACCTAAAGGATGTTTAAAAAGATTCTCCCTTTCATTCCTTTGAAAGCTCAAAAAACTGTGATAACTGCACTGGTTCTATCTATGATAGACTAGTGCAATGGCCTGCACCTAAACATGCAACATCTTAATAGGCTACAGGTCATGCAGAATGCTGCTGCCAGGTTGTTAGTAGGCATTCCCAAACACAAGTCTGTTTCTCAAGCCATCAGTAAGCTCCTCTGGGTCCCTGTCACGCAGCGTATGAGGCTTTTCACGGCATATGCCCAAACAAGCTGCAAAAAACATTTAAATGGTACATTCCAGTGAGAAACCTTTATGTCAATGGTGCTCTGAAACTTGTAGTTCCCGAGTTCAAATGAACCAATTGGGGAGGAAGAAGTTGTGTTACCTCACTGTAAAAGAATAGAACCTCTTCATATCACAATTGAGCCCAACCTACTAGCATTTAGGAAGGAATTTAAAAACCTGGTTAAGGATGATTCAATGTTTGTCTCACTCAGAGCTAGCGCGTTGACACCTCCGGGTATTTGTTTGCTCTTTAAAAATCACTTTAATATTTACATTAACATAACTTTCGATACCCACATCCTTCCCATGTGTACAAATAATCTGTGTGCATACATACCCCACCTATTGCAACAGAATCAGAGAAGACTCGATCAACAATTGCTGCATCGAGTCACAGCACATGAAACCACGTGACCTTAAGCAAGACAATTACATCACAGGAGAAACCATGAAAAGGGGTCTACATCAGAGGGGAGGATTGTTTAGCATCTGAACGACAGGTATCATGTGATATCAAAGAAATGACATGAATAAAGGAGTGTTGACCACTCTCGCCGGCTGGACATGCATTTCAAAATACGGTGCAGCTTTCCTGGGCTTATTGGTTAACGTCAGCTCTGGGAGGTAACTTTTATTTGTTACCATGTTAAGACCACAGCTTCCCTAAAAGCAGTAGACTGACTGAAATAAACCTATAGGCTGTAATGTTGCCAAAAAGCAGAGCCCTAGAGTCAGACTATCAAATATGTGCTTCTCCCTCAAATGATATACTTCATGTGTGTGCCCCACCAATTCACAGGAGCTGCACTATCATGTACTTTAGTTATGACTGCAACCCTATGACATTCCAGCATGGGCCCTCCAGGCATCTTTCCCTGCACTTCATTCATGGCCTGCAGTGCTTCTTGCTAAATTCCTTGGATGGGTTTGGATTATTTGAAATAGGATTTAACGGTAATTATTTGCTGTGTTTTTATTAGGCCTGGGCAAAAATTTCGTTCCGTTCGCGGAAATTGCGATAATTTGACATTTTTGCGTTCCGCGGAGAGCGCGAAAATGTCAAAAATTCCGGTTTCCGCAGCTTGGCGATAATTTGTTTCTTGCTCGCGCTGTAAAATGATACATTCTCGCGCGCGCGCGATCGCCTTACCTGAATCCCTGCGTTCGCCGACAAGTTTTCTTGATCCGGTCGCGTTCTCCATGAGATGTTGTATTGTTTTTAGCCATTTGCGCTGTCTCGCGACAGTTCGCGCCCGCAGTGACGTCATGCGTCGCGCGATCACGTCTTTCTTCTCGCGATCATGCACCGCGAGAACAACTCAAAACAAGATGGCCGCGCCCGCAAGCAGCCACATGGGTAAGTTGGCGACCCGCAACCATGCAGAAAATCGCGCGAACATGCCGGAAAAAAACTTCCGCATCTTCGCGATATTTCTGCTTGTTTGCGATAATTTTAAACATTCTCGCGATAATTTGCGAAGGTTAATTCCGCAAATTCCGCCCACCCCTAGTTTTTATCTAGTTTTTATCCTGTTTTTATTCTTGCATTGATTTTATTCTCTTTGTATATTTATGGAATCTTTTCATTGTATTGTCTTTTATGATGAATTTAATCGAAATAAAGACATATTGAAATTGCTTCTTGCTAATCCAATACTGTGATTCTACATGAAATGCCATGACTTGCAGAACCCTTGCTACTACAATGCTTGCTTTCACACATTGGTCTTCAAAAGCATTTTCTAAATGACCTGAAGACATAGCTCTGTCAATCATGATCTGCAGGCACTCCCTATTATTACATTTGGGAACGGAATTTTCCATGGGCAGCAGTATGGTCAGCAGGTTTTTGGCCCTAGATCTTAGTGTGAGGTAAGAAGTTTGCTGCCACTCTGCAGAGCCAAGTTGACACTTCTATATCCACACCAGCTTGAGGGGTACCACACTGTCAGCAGGCCCATCCATGAGATGTGAGAACCACAAGGCTGGGAGATTAGCTGGCACAGTTCAGGAGAATTCAGGCAAATAAAAATGTAAAGTAGTAGGTTCATTTTGATATACCTGATGCCTTGAGCAAACACATTTTTCCTGAAGAAGAAGGCAGAGCTAGCCTTAAATATGATCTGGTAAGGTAACTGACTGCAAGGCCTAATTTTCGGAGTTTTCCAAAATGACCTCTTGTTGTAACTTGGGTACTTCATGTAAGATATGGCAGAAGATGGTACTGGAATCCATCGCTCGGGTTGGAATGATAATGTGGGCCAGGCAATCTGTCCAGGAGCAGTAACCTTGCAATATGGATCCAGCAGGTTACAAATGCTGCACTACTCCGATTCTTCTGCTGCCAACTATACATAGACAATATGTTGGTTATAAAAAAGACTCAGGGAAGGGGGAGTGGGACGAAAGAGAGAAACATACACACTGGCTTGGTCCACAGTGCATGGCTTTTGATATCTAAAGTAAAGAGCAGACTTTTGGCATTTTTATTATACTGAATATAGCACCTAACGTCTGATAGTGTATGCTATACCTTTTGACAAACCATGTATTTCCAACTCCCTATGGCTGATTGAGGGTCTGTCTCCAGAACTGAAACACAAATGCAATCTGTAAAACATATGCAAATAATACTCTGAGCGATTATGCATTGCTTGCTACGATTATTACCTTCAAAGTTATGTAATATTGCTCTGTGGTTCGAATGCCTTTTAACGTCACTGGGTTCTAAACTGCAACATAATAAATGTACATTAACAACATGTAGTTCACCCACGAACCAGCAGCCACTTGCATATCTAGAAACAATACTTTATAAAATACACCTGTAAGAAAGGATATCGAAGTCTGTTCAAGATAAAGATAATGGTTCCTCCTCTCGTAGAAAGAACACGTGCAATATAAGACTTTGAAATCCTGAATGGATGATACATTTTAAAGAAGCAAACACGTGTTAACATAGGAGTTCATAAATCATAATCCTTAATGGAGGACTCTTGAAAATCGTGTTCATGTCGAAGTCTATGTCATTAGACACAGGTGTTGTGCTGAAATACTTTTCTGACTACAATTTAGTTTCTTCTCAAATTCCAAACACAGCAGACTGCAGGTTTCACAAATACTGACAACAATATCCTGGCTTCAGCAACTACCTATCACGATTGCATAGCGGGGATGCTGTGAATCATGAGACACTTATACTCTACACATTCACGAAGGCTACTGACATTTGTGAGTCTTGTGAGGCATCTGGGGCTCCGAGGGTCCTGCAGTCCTTCTTGTCTTCACTCATGTGTTCAGCATTGCACAGAGGTGCGGATCCTCCTCCCAGGCGGTGCCCATGCTCTGCGCTCTCTGCCAGACTCTTCTGCTCCTGAAGACACGTGTGTTCAAGAGATTCCAAGTAAATGATTCAAGTTTGGGACCGGAACACAAAGGTAAGTGATTCCCAGGGATCATGCTATTTTCTCATCTTCCATAAGAATACAAATGTACTCGTGCAATCAAACATGCATCTGACTCACTCAAAATCATTTCTATTATTTCCCTTGCTTCTCTCCAGGAAGTCTAATCATTCCAGCCTAATCAAAGACACCGCACACATCAAGCCCCAGTGGTCGCTTCAGCTGCAAGAGACCTGCGTTTCTCATGTAATGATGCCCATGCTTTCTATCCTTGATCCCAGCTACTAGTTAGTGGGACCATCCAAGGCCAAGGGGAATGGGGGTAGCATTTTGGAATTGTTGATGCAGACGTTATCAGTCAAGGGTACCTCTTCCTTCCTCACCCTCAATAAAAAAAACACTAGGAAATAGACTGCCATGACCTTGGTGCTAGCATTATGTCTATGCTTTGAGTTGGTTTCAGCAGCCACTGCCCATTTATTACAAGGTAGTGTACTGCCCTTTGCCCAGAGCCACCCAAAGGGGTTGGACAGGTGGGCTACCAGACTGCCCCAGGGAGTAAATGCCAGCTTCGTCTAGACCTAGTCCCCTCCTAGTCAGTGCTTTGTCTTCACTTTGTACCTGTCCCAGCACTGGGGAACTTTTTTGGGAGATTAATGACTTCTGTATTTTGGGTAAATTCCTTCCAACCAAAATATTCCCACCATAATTTAGAAGTCTGTGGAGACTTCATTCACTTTCATCCATCTACCGTGACAATCACTCTCATCCGGTACACATTGGCTGCAGACCTCACTCGTGCAGGCAGGCAGTCACCCTGCTGTCCTCTGGGAAACCTATGGTTAGTCCACACTCAAACAGCTGTGTGCCTCAGTGCCACCTATGGTAGCCAACAGGAGCATGCCCGTGGATCGATCACCCTCTCAATAATAACAACCACTAGAGTGATTGAGTGGCAGCATTCAACCACCCACTCCACAAGCAGAAGCCGACGCGCTGACATACTTACAGCTTTCTTTAGAAAACCAGCTCCCTCCGTGTTATTAAGGACACAGCTTGTGTTTCTGGACTTTTATGTGGTAGCCTAATTCATTCTGGGTATTATAGTCTTGTTTGCGTCCATTGAACTAATTAGGCTAGCACACCCGAAATTATTGATTTGTAGGTGAATAGTTCAGGACTGCATGCAGTGTTTGCTACAACCGGAAGTGAGGTGGTCACAGTGCTTTGGAACACTGGAGCATAGAGTAGATGGTTGATAGACAGTGAAACGCTCACAAATCCAGTTTCAGGGCTGTGCGAGCAAACCTGTCTATGACGTTCCCTCCAGTGCCACCTGAAGCAAATTAGAAGCAAATCTGAGCCTCTTATGCAAAGTAGAATACACAAATACATCCTGCTTTAGCTTTTAGAGCAGATGTCTATTTATTTTCCTGAAATTGTGTCCATTTTGTTATTAATTTTATTGTTGTATTCCATTGTAAACTTTTATTGTGGGAGAGGGAGATTGTAAATTTGGGTATAAACATTGAAGTTAATATTTGTACATGCCATTACACTGAGAAAAAAAAGAATAACATTTTGATTGATTTCGTATGGTTAGGACTGATTCTATACAAACACAGGCAAATTCAAAGATTGGTTCGGGGAACGCACTGGTATGAAAACAAATACCTACACACGAAAATACATTTGAGTCAAGGTTCTCTCTCGGTGTTAGTCCTTACTCTCTTAAATATCTGCCAAATCTTGGGACCCAAAAGAGGTTTCAAGGGTTCCAAAAGTAGCATAATAGGCATATTCCAGAAAATGACATACAACCTTTGACCTGATGAGAACTTTTCAGGAAATAACATTACATAGCATCTGTCCCAGCTCAGAGGAAATCACTGTATGGCCTCTCGCAGATAGCACGAGAAATGAGTTAAAAGTAAAAAGTAAAATGAGTGGCCAATGAGAGCAGAGTCCTTACCTCACAAAACCTCCTCTGCATCATCAGACATGCCAGTGAGGATAACGAATCACCAAGTGTGAGCCATCAAGAACAGATTTCGGTCTAAACCTTATTACACTTAGAAAAGAGGCGCACAGCTGCAAAACGAAGATGATATGAGAGCCTGGGTGGCCATGCTAACTGAGCTACTGACACCGCCAGATCAGTTACCACCACAGATCGGGGGAAGACAGCCACCACTTACCGATAAGATGAGGGTCCTCCAAGGGGGAGACATGGATCCCAACATTTCATTTTCAGTGAGGTGTGTGTGTCTAAAGTGGATCAGGGGTGAGTTCCTTAGATGCCATACTGTATGGATATTGTCAATGTATAAGATGTTCTAAGCCTGAGGGGGTGGGGAGAGGAGGGAGTTGGTTTTCTTTTCTTGAATTAGTTACCTGCAATTGGAGATGTAAAACGGTAAGTGGTCCAAACTGCGGATGTACATTTGGAAATGCCAATAAAAACTATACGGAAAAACAAAAACGTATTACTTCAGGCTTAAGGCAGCTGTAGCTATCTGTCACATCTCATGCAACTACACAAACAGATGATTTAGCCATTGATTGGGGCCTTTCATCTCACTAAAGCCACTGTTTCTGAGAAATGGCATTCCCACTTTCAGTCATGACCTACGGCATCCCTACGTGACGGTAGGCACTGACAAAGAGGCCCATCTCGGGGCCTCAGCTGATGAGACTGCCACTGTGGGGCAAGGGTAGGCAAGCACTTGACGGGAGTTGACTGCCTGTGAGCACTGCCCTAACTGATGCCACTGCACCAAGTGGCTGACAGCAGCCATATTAGGTTAGGGGGTACCGTGCCAATCGCAATCTATTAGGGTTTGCTGATTGGGCAGTTTGACCCTGCACTGCCCCAGCAGGCATGGGGCGACTTCGGCGGTGGTGGACTGCAAGTACCTTTGATGTGGTAAGTGTTGACTCCCAAAGCATTCCAGGAAATGACATAGGACCCGATTCACAGAACTAATCTGAGACAAAATCCTAAACTTACTACTTTTGGTATTCACAGAAGGCATTTAGTAGTAGTAAAGTTAGTTAACTAATACTAAATACTTTCTGTGAATACCAAAAGTAGTAAGTGCATTCTGTAAATAGCAAAAGTAGTAAGTTTAGGATTTTGTCTCAGATGAGTTCGGTGAATCGGGCCCGGAATGTTTGGTTCCTTATTCTTCCAAGTTTCTCCTTTCCTATGGACCACCATTTTCGGATACAATCTTACCACGCAATTTTTCACACAAGAACACATGCTCCATGTACCTGATTTTGGAACGATGATTTGGGTAAGAAATTAACCTAACCTATAGTCATTTAAAGCTGTAACTCGCAACCACCATTCACTCGGGACCTAAAACACACATTTTAACAGAATCTTAAATTTGTGAGTCCATTGAAAGTCACCAAAAATCAGCGCAAACTTTGTCAGGTAATATCCCAAATGACCCTATTATCGTTGTCAATTACTTTTCTCCCCAGTTATTTTCTACAGTCAATTCCTACCAATCTTTTACAAATGGTTGGATACAATGCCAAAAATTACTATCCGTAAGCACGCTCTAACCACACACTCCATGACCTTTGGCCCCTTCCTAATCTTACATACACAATGGCTGTGAGATAATCGTCCTCTTCCTCACACTGTGCATCTGGCTACACAGTGCATGGCACAGTGCTATTTGTGCCCCCCTGACCTTTTCAAGTGCCCCCCTCACCTCCTGGCTAAACTCTAGCACGTTACTGGCTTGATCGAGGACCCCGCAGTAAGCATTTATGTTTAACGATGTCAATACTGGACCGGGGAACAGCCCATAACCAGTACAGGGCTGCTATGAAACCTCGCCATAAGTCAAACTGAGTCCATAGCACCAGGGACTTGTGTTACAATCTATATGAGCAGCTGTATTGGCAGTAAAAAAGGAAGATTTCTTTGGGACTGTTGGAATCTCTATTTTGGTTGGACGTTGTTTGCCCCCCAAGCAGCTTCATAATAATTAACAAACAGTATAAATATAATTTGAGACTTAGGGGGCCAAAAACGAATGGTCTGGTGTTGCTGGGCCTGGATGTAGTAACACTGTGCCAGATTTTATGGGTTGGAAAACCTGGGTGCTAAAATCGTGGAAGGGTTGGGCTGCAAGTACAGCCCATCCCAGTGCCCTCCTCCATGCACTAGGACTGCAACCGGCAAGCGTTCATCCTCCCGAGGAAGATAAAATGAGCACCACTGTTTCTGGACCAAAAAACACCTGTTAATCACACTAAGGGATAATCAAAACTTCAACACATTTCACACTGTGGCCAGAACTGGCTTGTCAACATGGGACATTTATGCCCTGTTAAAATAACTGCCAGTGCTTAATGCTTAATGCTCACCGGGACAAAGCAATAGCCAATGTAATGCTTGGTCTGAAGAAAAATATTAGCTCGTGGGCTAAGGGACAACTTAACAGGAATGTCCATCTCACAGTAAATGATTATGGAGGACATGCAAAATTGCGTTGTGGTTTGGTAGACCTGGCACCATTGGCGTGGGTCTCCCTTCCATTTTTTTGCTGTTGCCTCCTGTATTTTTGCTATGTTTTGCTGGTATAGATGCTTTGGGCTCTGTGCCACTGCTATTCAGTGCCACAGTGCGAGTGCTCCCTATTGTAAAGTATTGTATTGGATTAGCGACTCCATGATTGGATCATTTGATTTACTTGTCAGACCCTAGAACAGTGCACCATGTGTGCCCAGGGCCTGTAAATCAGATTCTGCTGGTGGGCTTGCAGCACTGGTTGTGCCACCCACAGAAGCAGCTTGTAAAGTGTGTCTCAGACCTGCCATTGCAGAGCCTGTGTGCAGCCTGGGGCTGCCATGTCGACTTGGCAAGTGCACCCACTTGCCAGTTCCTAAACCTTCCCTTTGCTACATATTAGTCACCCCTAAGGTAGGCCCAAGGGCAGGGTGCATTGTATGTAAAAGGTAGGAGATGCCCTGATGTGTGTGGCATGTCCTGATAGTGAATTACAGCCAATTTAGTTTTTCACTATAGCAAGGCTACCTGTTCCCATAGGCCAGAATGGGCGTATGATTATAACATCTTATAGTCCTAACTGACTCAGGGAACTAGGTAGAAATTCGAGTTTAGTATGCCTGAGCTCAGAATGATAAAATACATCTTTTAGTGGAGTTGGTTTTAACATTCTGGTGCCGATTCCGATCCGGGTAAAAAAATTTGCATACGAATCGTATCTATATATTTTCACGTATGAATCGTACAAGTACCGTACAAACTGCGAAGTACAATTCGTACGAGAAAAATACATACGAATTGCGTCGGAAAAATGGTCCGAGAGGGAGCCGTAAATTTTAACATCCGAATAGCGTTGGGAAAAGTGTCCGATAGGGAGCCGGACATTTTTACGTGCAAATCGTAAAACAGAAGTCCAAGCGAGCAAGTACGATCCGTACCGCCCGTCCGAATACACAACCGCATGTAAAAGGCCCCGTACGGACCGAATGCTGTAGCACACATGCACACGGGTAAACTTGTGCCCGGATACGAGTCGTACAGCCCCCCCTCACCCCGCACATGTCAGCACCGTACCCTCCCTCCGCACCGTACCCCAACACCGTAGCCCAGCCCCGCACCTGTACGCACCGTACCCCAACACCGTAGCACAGCCCCGCACCTGTACGCACCATACCCCAACTACGTAGCACAGCCCCGCACCTGTACGCACCATACCCCCATCCCGCATGTACATGCCGTACCCCACCCCGTATGTAGGCGCCATACCCCCAGCGCTATGCGCTGGGGTACGGCGCGTACATACGGGGTGGGGGTACGGCGCGTACATGCGGGGGGGCTGGGGTACGGCGCGTACATACGGGGTGGGGGTACGGCACGTACATGCGGGGGGGCTGGGGTACGGCGCGTACATACGGGGTGGGGGTATGGCACGTACCGGGCCCCCTTTTCCTCGTGCATCGCGGCGTACTTAGCTTTTTCGGCACTTTTTGGCTCCCGTAAAAATATAGCCGTGCGGAGTGCTGTGGGTACGAATCTTACTTGCTGGTCCGTAAAACGCTGCCTGACTCCGTGCGGGCGTCCAGGATCGGAATTGTATGTATTTTTTAGCCGCACGGTGTTTTTTACGATTCGTGCGGAAATGGTATTTCTGTACGATTCATACTTGCTGGTTTGTACGGTGGAATGCCCGGGTACGAGTCGTATGGAGAAAACGCTCCGTACGGCCATTTGTACCCGGGTTTTACAGGATCGGAATCGGCATCTCTGTGTTTGAAAATACCACTTTTAGAAAGTAGATATTTTCTTGCCTAACCATCCAAGCCTGCCTCTGCTAGGTTGAGTTTTCCATATCTGGTTTGTGAGTGACAGGGGCTGGGGGACTCCAGGAGACAGGGTTAGTCAGCACAAGGCTGAATAGACCTATCTGCATGAGGAGTGGTGGGAGGAGTAGCAACTGGGCCTGAATAGGGCTGTACCTGCCTTCCACTACACTAGCTCCACCTCCTGTGGTGTCTGATGACCCTGGCCCACACTGACAAAGGAAGAAGTTGTGCACTGGCAGAATGCCTCCATAACTGATTTGGAGTAGGTACAGACACTCTCTGCCTTCAGAGACAAAGGATTTTGGTGTATAAAAGGGGGGATCTAGACCCCAGAACTTTGCCAAGGAGAAGAACCAAGGAAGCTGAAGGAGGAAACTGCCCCTGTGCTGTGCTGTTGGGGTTGGCCTGCAGTGGTTACTTTATTGCCAAGGAAAGGAGAAAAGGAACTTTGTCTGTACTTTTGCAATCTTGAAGAAGAATCTCCAAGGGCTTGAACTGAGCTTGCCTCCTGCCTGAAGTCTCAGGGATACAAGAATTCACCACCAGCTCCCCTGAATTCCCTTGCTGTGGAATTCTACCTGCAGAGAGGTGCCTAAAGTTGTTTGGGCTCTCTGAAAAGACTGCGAGCCTCTGGGAGCCGGAAGGGCGACACAACGAGTAGAAGCGTGTCACCGCTGCAGCAGTTGCCGTCGCATCGCTGAAGAAGCGTGCCGCCACTGCAGCTGTTCGCCGTCGCATTTTCGACGAAGCACGTTGCATCACCGGAGAAGTGTGTCGTTGCCGCAGAGGTCACTGTCGCATCGGCGGAGAAGCGTGTCACAGGGCCTGTGGTGGCTCAGAAGTTACCGAGTTCGCCGCTAGGCCGTCTGGCGTGCATGCATCAGATCCAACGTTGTCGCATCACATCAAGACTCTATTTTCTCGTGTGGCACTGGATTGTTGCATCACATTGAGGTGCCATCTTGTCGTATCGCACCGGATCACAGTATGAAACCAACACATCACCTCCTCTCCGGTAAGGAACCGACGCATCACCGCCCCTGAGCTGCAGTAAGGAAACAACATATCAACTCCCCTGAAGCAAGGAACCGACGCATCACCTTCCCTGCGACCCTTTTGTTTGTATTGCATTACGCATCCAAGGTACTTTGAGAGTAAAGTGTCGCATTTACCATCTACAATGAATTGAGCTCTTTCTACCATTTTAAAGACTATTCTTGAGTACAGTATTGTGGATTTTTGTGGTTTGGTCTTGTCTTTGCTGTGAGGGTTGAGGCCGTCTTACCACCACCACCTGGGAGGATACTTGCTGCTGGGGCCCCGACGCTGTGTGTTCCCTCCGCCGCCGTAGCTTTGCGAACTGCACGGCCGCTGTGGGGGGAACTACAGCTCACAGACAGCTTAGCGACACCTGCCAGCACCGCCCACTTCCTGCTCACTGCGCGCCCGGAGGCGCTTATACAGCGGCTGCTCCCACTAAGGAGCGGGAGACAAAGCTAACGCTGTGAGGGTTGAGGCCGTCTTACCACCACCACCTGGGAGGATACTTGCTGCTGGGGCCCCGACGCTGTGTGTTCCCTCTGCCGCCGTAGCTTTGCGAACTTCCCGGCCGCTGTGGGGGGGAACTACAGCTCCCAGACAGCTTAGCGACACCTGCCAGCACCGCCCACTTCCTGCTCACTGCGCGCCCGGAGGCGTTTATACAGCAGCTGCTCCCACTGAGGAGCGGGGGACAAAGCTAACGCTGTGAGGGTTGAGGCCGTCTTACCACCACCACCTGGGAGGATACTTGCTGCTGGGGCCCCGACGCTGTGTGTTCCCTCCGCCGCCGTAGCTTTGCGAACTGCATTGCCGCTGTGGGGGGGAGCTACAGCTCCCAGACAGCTTAGCGACACCTGCCAGCACCGCCCACTTCCTGCTCACTGCGCGCCCGGAGGCGCTTATACAGCGGCTGCTCCCACTGAGGAGCGGGGGACAAAGCTAACGCTGTGAGGGTTGAGGCCGTCTTACCACCACCACCTGGGAGGATACTTGCTGCTGGGGCCCCGACGCTGTGTGTTCCCTCCGCCGCCGTAGCTTTGCGAACTGCACGGCCGCTGTGGGGGGGAACTACAGCTCCCAGACAGCTTAGCGACACCTGCCAGCACCGCCCACTTCCTGATCACTGCACGCCCGGAGGCGCTTATACAGCGGCTGCTCCCACTGAGGAGCGGGGGACAAAGCTAACGCTGTGAGGGTTGAGGCCGTCTTACCACCACCACCTGGGAGGATACTTGCTGCTGGGGCCCCGACGCTGTGTGTTCCCTCTGCCGCCGTAGCTTTGCGAACTTCCCGGCCGCTGTGGGGGGGAACTACAGCTCCCAGACAGCTTAGCGACACCTGCCAGCACCGCCCACTTCCTGCTCACTGCGCGCCCGGAGGCGTTTATACAGCAGCTGCTCCCACTGAGGAGCGGGGGACAAAGCTAACGCTGTGAGGGTTGAGGCCGTCTTACCACCACCACCTGGGAGGATACTTGCTGCTGGGGCCCCGACGCTGTGTGTTCCCTCCGCCGCCGTAGCTTTGCGAACTGCATTGCCGCTGTGGGGGGGAGCTACAGCTCCCAGACAGCTTAGCGACACCTGCCAGCACCGCCCACTTCCTGCTCACTGCGCGCCCGGAGGCGCTTATACAGCGGCTGCTCCCACTGAGGAGCGGGGGACAAAGCTAACGCTGTGAGGGTTGAGGCCGTCTTACCACCACCACCTGGGAGGATACTTGCTGCTGGGGCCCCGACGCTGTGTGTTCCCTCCGCCGCCGTAGCTTTGCGAACTGCACGGCCGCTGTGGGGGGGAACTACAGCTCCCAGACAGCTTAGCGACACCTGCCAGCACCGCCCACTTCCTGATCACTGCACGCCCGGAGGCGCTTATACAGCGGCTGCTCCCACTGAGGAGCGGGGGACAAAGCTAACGCTGTGAGGGTTGAGGCCGTCTTACCACCACCACCTGGGAGGATACTTGCTGCTGGGGCCCCGGCGCTGTGTGTTCCCTCCGCCGCCGTAGCTTTGCGAACTGCACGGCCGCTGTGGGGGGGAACTACAGCTCCCAGACAGCTTAGCGACACCTGCCAGCACCGCCCACTTCCTGCTCACTGCGCGCCCGGAGGCGCTTATACAGCGGCTGCTCCCACTGAGGAGCGGGGGACAAAGCTAACGCTGTGAGGGTTGAGGCCGTCTTACCACCACCACCTGGGAGGATACTTGCTGCTGGGGCCCCGACGCTATGTGTTCCCTCCGCCGCCGTAGCTTTGCGAACTGCACGGCTGCTGTGGGGGGGAACTACAGCTCCCAGACAGCTTAGCGACACCTGCCAGCACCGCCCGCTTCCTGCTCACTGCGCGCCCGGAGGCGCTTATACAGCGGCTGCTCCCACTGAGGAGCGGGGGACAAAGCTAATGCTGTGAGGGTTGAGGCCGTCTTACCACCACCACCTGGGAGGATACTTGCTGCTGGGGCCCCGACGCTGTGTGTTCCCTCCGCCGCCGTAGCTTTGCGAACTGCACGGCCGCTGTGGGGGGGAACTACAGCTCCCAGACAGCTTAGCAACACCTGCCAGCACCGCCCACTTCCTGCTCACTGCGCGCCCGGAGGCGCTTATACAGCGGCTGCTCCCACTGAGGAGCGGGGGACAAAGCTAACGCTGTGAGGGTTGAGGCCGTCTTACCACCACCACCTGGGAGGATACTTGCTGCTGGGGCCCCGACGCTGTGTGTTCCCTCCGCCGCCGTAGCTTTGCGAACTGCACGGCCGCTGTGGGGGGAACTACAGCTCCCAGACAGCTTAGCTACACCTGCCAGCACCGCCCACTTCCTGCTCACTGCGCGCCCGGAGGCGCTTATATAGCGGCTGCTCCCTCCGCATCGCGGGCGCGCGCGGGCGATGCCGGGTGAAGCCCGGGCAAAGGGCGGGCCGTCTGTGGCTGTCCGGGGACGACAGGGGACGGGACGGGCCACCCCCCTAAAAATCAACTATGGGTAAGCGTAAACACCTTTGCAATGGGGATCAAGGGAACAAGAAGGCAAAGATACCACGAAAGGCAGATACTATATTACCATATTTGATATCTGCTGTGGGAGTGATTACAAAGGAAATCGCTAACGCAGAAAAAGAACTTGGAATAACTCTGACAGAAACCGAGGAGGCTGGCCACGACCAGGAGGGGGTTACACAAGAGTCTGTAGTCGCTCAACTCGTTACACAATCTGATCCCCAGCCGGATACAAACAATGTATTGCCGGTCATAGTAGGCTCAACCGAAGGCAGTCAGCCTTCGTCATCATCTTATGACACTACACAGACCCCACCACCTGAACTGGACAAGGGGGATAAGCAAATGAAGAAGTTTAATAAAAAGACTAAGCACATTGATAAAACACCGGAGGCTATGGAGGATGAACTGGTTAATAGACTTAGTAACAAAACTGAAGGGCTCATTAACCTGCATCTTGAGCCGGCACTGACTAGAATTGCTAAGGACATTGTTGATGTTTTAAACACGTGTGTAGCAGGCCTGTTAAAGAGATGCAATGCTCTAGACACCTTTGTCCAAAAATACCGTGAGCTCTTAAACAGAACACCATTCCCACCGACCCTAGACTCAGGAAATCAACTGCAAGGTGTGAATAAAAATAATGCCATTTTAAGGGAACAACATCAGATAGCACATGTACCTGCAGTAAACAGTGTGGTAGTTGGGCCGGTTCCTGAGGGGGTTACTAGGTCTCACCTCCCTAGTGGTACTATAATAGAAAATTTGCGGAGTTCCACCCTGGCAGGCACACAACATTTTTCTAAAGACCCAGTTGAGCTGCCATGCCACTTTAATGTACACCTTCCGCCCCAAGCTGCTCCCTTAGTGGCTGTGTTAACAGGGGTCCCCCCGCTGAAAAGTAATGGGAGTGAAAGTACCCAAGACTTAATGGAGAGAACCAAAACCTGGTGCAAAAACTACTGTAGCGGGGACATGGATATAGGCACCAACATAAATATGGTCAGAAGAGTAGGATGGGTTGGCCCCAGAAGAAAAACGCGTGAGGGGGATTGTATGGTGATAAATTTTAAATCTTATCACATGGCAGAACGTCTCTTTTGGGACGGTTCTGATTTGTTAAACTCGGGCATTAGGCCCCTTCCCCTGGGCAACTTTTATCTACCCCCTCAAAGTAAGGTATGGTACCCCTCTGTCCTAGTGGTACGACCACCGGACAGAGCACCAGCATATGCACATGCACATAGAGGCTCTCAGCCCACGATAGAGGGCGGGAACCCACTCAGGGACGAAAACATAAACATGGAGATCTCTAATGTCCTGGGGTGCACACTGGACACTCGTTTCTCTGCACTCTCAGGATTGGACGGGAACGATTGACTAAGTAACCCCCAGGATCGGGTACCTGTAGAAGGGACCCCAGCCTCATCCTGCAGAATTTTGAGCTGGAATGTAGCCGGTATAAGGGCCAAAATGGGAGATGTACTATGGAAGGGGTTTTTAAAAACATTTGATATAATATCCCTTCAAGAGACATGGTATGCTCAAAACTGCTTTTCTCTGGATGGCTATTGTCATTTCTATATTCCAGCTAGACAATGCGCTGCAGGGAGAGCGAAGGGAGGGCTGATTAGTTTGTTCTCTTTAGAAATAAAGGGCTCTCTCATGCAGCTCGAAGCAGGATGTCATAACTGCCTAGTAGTGGAACTTTCAGTGTCCGACACAAGTAAAGTATTATTTATTAATTTTTACAATTCTATGGAATCAGACAACAATCTAGATTTGTTAGAACAGTTTCTTTTAACTTATAGTCTGAGGTCAAATTCTTTTGACATCCTTCTGATGGGGGACCTAAATATTCATCCCTTTGACAATCTGTGTGGGGGTAAGGCCTATGAGGGCCCACCGTTCTCTGTACCATCTCATTTTGAACACACGAAACAGGGGGAGGAACTGGAACTTTTTTTGGCAAACTGGAATCTCTATGAATCGGGTTGTGGGGAGGCTGAGAATAGGATCCCGACATTTAAGGGGAAAGACAAAGGTACAATCATTGATTATGTATTTTTAACTTCATTTATGCTACCTCAAGTTTTAAGATATTTAACAGAGGTTTCTATTTTTAGTGACCATAACCCGGTGATTCTTGAACTGATTCCGGGGGACCCATTATCCTTTAAGCCCACATCACAAAAGTTGGTGAGAGAAGTCTCCCTAACGGATCAGGGGAGAAAACTGAAATGGGCAAAAGTGGTCCCAGAGACCTTTTTATCGGAGATCTTATCCACAGTAGAGGTAGAGATTAATATCTGTTTAGATGCTGAGGCTCAACGCCCTGACATTATTAATGCTTTTAATAGTATCTGTGTACAAGTAAACCAAAGTCTACTTATTAAAGGGAAACAGAAACCCCAGATAGGTAAAAGATGGTTTAACAAAAGATGTTCACAGTCCCATGCTGCCCTTCTGAAGGCCTTGAAGGTCATTCCCAGGGATAGGGGGTTTATAGCTACCTGTAGACTAGCCTATAAACAAGCATTAACTGAAAGAAAACAGGAGCTGCGGGATGAAGCTTGGATAAAACTCTTGTCACCTGAAGTACTGAAAGACAGTGGGAAATTCTGGGCAACTGTAAATCAGCCACTGTTTACAAACAATGATAATTCCCCTTTGGACTGTAACATCGTGGATGAGGTCTGGATAGCCCACTTTGAAAAGATATACAGCCTCCCTCCAAAGGGCCAATGTGCTTTATCCAATTTGCCCGAAAAAGTCCTGTCCCCTTTGACTTTTGAGGTCTCTGAAGTTGAAAGGGCCATAGGGGAAATGTCAAAAAACAAGGTTCCCTACCCGATGGGGACCCCGCAGATCTGTTCAGGGCTGCCCCAAATATCTGGTCAAAAATCTTAACTAGCGTTTTCAACATGATCGGGCCAAATAGTCTTCCAGCATCATGGGCCACTTCAATCATTATCCCGGTGTTCAAAAAAGGTCTTCTTGTTATAGACCTATTTCTTTAATTGATTCTTCAGTAAAAATACTCGGTAAAGTGGTCCTGCATAGACTGAGTGAGTGGTTGGATGAGAGAGGGGTATTGTCTAACACCCAATATGGTTTTAGATCAAAACGGAGCACCATTGATCAGTGTCTAAACCTGCTTCTTTTAATTAGTAAGTATACGGTGGCCAAGGAGGGGTCATTATACATGGGGTTTATGGACCTCTCCTCTGCTTTTGACCTCACAAATAGGTCAAAGCTTTGGAATATACTTTTAGACATGGGAATTGATGCACCTCTCGTACACTTTTTAGCAGACTTGCATTCGGACCTTTCGGCTAAAATCAGACTCAATACTGAGGGGCGGTGTACTAGACACTTTAGGTCAGAAAGGGGGGTCAGACAGGGGTGTATTCTGGTGCCCCTGTTTTTTACACTATATATAAATGCCCTTGAGTCACAACTGGGGGAGGTTTCCTTGGACACTCCACGTATAGGGGAACTGGTTATACCGGTCCTCCTCTACGCGGATGATGCCGTCCTCCTGGCACGTACTGGGGTAGGCCTACAAAAGTTGTTGGATGCCTGTGGAAATTTTATGGAGAACCTGGACTTAAAAATAAATGCAAAAAAATCCCAGGTTATGATTGCAGGGAGGGTAAAGCGGAAAACCAAAGTTAAAACCTTTCTCTGTAGTGGAGAAGTGGTCTGCAGGGTACCCACATTCCCTTATCTGGGGGTCGTCTTTGACGATAAGGGAACTTGGCGCCCACAAAATAACAGTCGTAGTGTGGCGTTTGCAAGGACCGTCTCAGGTCTTATGGGGTTCACTAAAAAGTTGGGGGCTAGACCAGTAGAAGCTCTTCTAAAGGTATACAAAGCCAAATGCTTGGCCGTTGCAATGTACGGTTGTCAAATATGGGGTTATACCAATCACGACAAAATTCAGTTAATAGAGAACAAATTTCTGAGAGGAGTATTCTCTGTTCCCCAGTCCACCCCCACCTTTTCCACTCATACCGAAGTAGGGGTTGGATTTGTTACTGATCAAATCAAAATTGCACCTTTGATATATTGGCTAAAGATCTGGTTGAATGAAGAAATTTCCCTAAACCATACTATACTGAAAAATTGTTTAACATTGGATAATGCTAACAAAATTCCATGGTTGGCTTATATTAAATCTGGTTTCCAAAAAATAGGGCGCGTGGTCCTTTTCTCCTCACCGGAAACTATAACAAAAAAGGACATTGCACTGACAAGAAATGCCCTACTGGTCATGTTATCATTAGAGCGAGAGGAGATAGAACTGATGAAACCAGTAGCCAGAGCTAACTATGCCCTGGTTAGCTGCCCAGGCCCTGAGCCATATCTGACTATAGTGAACATCCCATATCATCGGTACCTTTTAATTAGATTTCGGCTTAACCTGATACATTTTTCTTTGGGTTTTTTCCGAACATGGTGTACTCCGGAACATGCTGACCCCTGTAAATGTAACAATTTTTCAACACAGGATACCCTTCACTTCTTTATGTTTTGTCACCCTTAAAATGATTGTAGAAGGAAGTTTTTGTTCCCAATTTTGAGGGAGGCGGGATTTACACAGGTTAGGCCAGCACTTGTGTATCTAGAGCTACTTAACTCACCACGAATAATGTTTCATGTTGCTAGTTTCCTGGTTGCCGCTATCTGTATTAGGAAAAAGACAAATACCTCACTGCCGGCCCTAAGTGGCCCTGAATAGCATATCTTTTGCACCTTAAAATGTTTCTGCACTGGGAGAGCATAATTTTATGGTAGTCTTTTTAAAAAAAAGGTTTTTAGATTTTATTTATGTATGTGTTAAAATGGGTCAAATAGTTCACAATAAGTATAGTATGAAGTTTTTATATATCAAGATTTTTAACTATGTAATTAACTGTTTTTTGCTCATGATTGTACAATGTCTTTTATGATATTAAGTTATCGAATAAAGAATTTTGACTGACTGACTGTCTAGTAAAGAATACTTATTTTTCTAAACTGGTGTGGTGTCCATTTGTAGTGTTTTCACTGTATTAATGTACGTGTTCACAAATGCCTTACACACTGCCTCTGAGATCAGCCTGTCTGCTCGTGCCAAGCTACCAAGGGGGTGACCAGGGGTTATTTTGGAAGTGTACCCCCTTACCCTGACTAGAAGCAATGGTCCCTATTTTGTCAAAGGTACCTACCTATGCCAACTAGAGACCCCCAGTTCTAACATGAAGCATACGCGGTAACCAACTTTAATATTTACAATAATTTCAGCTACTAAATATAAGTGGGTTAGGTGTTTTTTCTGAAAGTGCGGCTTTCCCTTAGATGTGTACGTTGAAACAGAGGCTAGCAATTAAGAATCACAATTAAATCATGTTTGAATAGACAATAATTTCACTGTCAAAGGCTCATTCATAAACCAAATTAGCCATAAAGAAAAATCAGTAGGCATTCTGTTCGATTTCATCAAAAGAAGAAATGTTCAAAGAACAATGTCAGAACGAGAAAATTAGCTCCTGAGCCAGCAAGAATAAAATAGTTTTGCCAATGACCTGTTTCCTCATAGAATCTGACAGGCCCAATCAAATTGCTGTATTACTTTTACGTGCACTGTGTGCATGCTACTCATTGGAGCTACACCTTGGGCCATCGTATTTGCATAAGGTGTAGGGTTCATGGCAGTGAGAGAATGCACCACAGATCGCAGGCTGTTTGTATTGGTAGAATGAAATTCTTACAGTGCGCTGCACGCTTCTCCTCTCCGCTTGTTCTTGTGATGGGGAAGGTATACCATTTCATTCAGTTCCGTGATTGTGAAATGCTTGGAAGTGAAAGCATACGCTACAGACATAGGATTATTTAAACCATGCTGCAGACTTTGCTTTTGGATTCTTCCCAGTCGCCATTTTCAGAAACAGCATTTCCAAAGTATGTTCGTCTTCATATAACTTATAGGTTTGGAAGATGTTCTACAGTAGCCATCCATCCCCACCCCTTGTTGCTTCCCCCACACCAGTTTTCTCAAAAAAAACTTTTTGCACTTTGGTTTCATTTTAGTTACAACTTAGATCAGTAATTAAAAAGAAAAAAGTTATTCACGGCACCTGCGCTTTACCTTTCAACATTTTAAACTAAAGCGCGGGTGCCCTGATTGCTGCCAAAGCATGAAAGATGTTTTTTTTTCCATTTCTTGACTTTTGCAGCAATCGTTGCACCCAAGCTTAACTTAACATGTTTCGAGGTAAAGCGCGTGTGCCGTAATTGTAACAAGAGTAAACAAATAGAAACAAGCATTTGCAATGCAATAGGTCTCGCATTTATAAGAGTTTGAGCTATTGGGCATTGTAAAATTACAATGCCTTTTATTTATGTTTTGGTATTAAAACAAATAAAAGACATTGTCATTCACAATGTCAGTAGCATAAACTCGCATAAAAGCAGTGTGTGGAGTGCAGCAGTGTGCGGCGTGCAGCAGTGTGCGGCGTGCAGCAGTGTGCGGCGTGCAGCAGTGTGTGGTGTGCAGCAGTGTGAGGCGTGCAGCAGTGTGAGGCGTGCAGCACTGTGCGGCATGCAGCAGTGTGCGGCGTGCAGCAGTGTGTGGCGTGCAGCAGTGTGCGGCGTGCAGTAGTGTGTGGCGTGCAGCAGTGTTTCGTGTAGCTGTGTGAGGCATGCAGCACTGTGTGGCGTGCAGCGGCATGCAGCAGTGTGAGGCGTGCAGCAGTGTGCTGCATGCAGTAGTGTCGTGCAGCATGCAGCAGTGAGTAATGCAGCAGTGTGTAGCAGTGTGTGGCGTGCAGCAGTGTGCGGCATGCAGCAGTGTGTGCCATGCAGCAGTGTGTGGCGTGCAGCAGTGTTTCATGTAGTATTGTGCGGCGTGCAGCAGTGTGTGGCGTACAGCAGTGTGTGGTGTGCAGCAGTGTGTGGCGTGCAGCAGTGTGTAGCATGCAGCAGTGTTTCGTATAGCAGTGTGCGGCGTGCAGCAGTGTGTGGCGTGCAGCAGTGTGCTGCGTGCAGCAGTGTGTGGCGTGCAGCAGTGTGTGGCGTGCAGCAGTGTGTGGCGTGCAGCAGTGTGTGGCGTGTAGCAGTGTGCGGCATGCAGCAGTGTGCGGCGTGGAGCAGTGTGAGGCGTGCAGCAGTGTGCGGCGTGCAGCAGTGTGAGGCGTGCAGCAGTGTGAGGCATGCAGCAGTGTGTGGCGTGCAGCAGTGTGTGGCGTGCAGCAGTGTGAGGCGTGCAGCAGTGTGAGGCGTGCAGCAGTGTTTCGTGTAGCAGTGTGAGGCGTGCAGCAGTGGGCGGCGTGCAGCAGTGCGCAGCGTGCAGCAGTGTGTAATGCAGCAGTGTGTAATGCAGCAATGTGCGCAGCAGTGTGTGGCGTGCGGAAGTGTGCGGCGTGCAGCAGTGTGCGGTGAGCAGCAGTGTGTGGCGTGCAGCAGTGTATGGCGTGCAGCAGTGTGTGGCGTGGTTTGTAAACAACAAGAAAAGCGGACATCAAAGGAAGGGTGGGAGGGAACGAGCATATGGGGTGTGAGTTATAACGTAAGTTAATTGTTGTAAGAGGGGATGCAGGAAGTGAGGCCGAGCGCGCGCTGGCGAAAGCAGTCTGCTGCTTTCAAGTCCGATGCCAGATGCCAGCTTCGCGCTTGAATGCATCACATGCACTGGCCATAAACCGCATTCCTAAAGTCTTGTGACCCTTACTAAATCTCTCTGAATGCGTGAGGCGGCGCACGTGCAGGAAGTAGCTGGTGGCAAATGGAATGCGCGTGGTTGTGCGCGTAACCGCCACCCGATCCGCCTGGGAAGCCTTTGGGAGCATTTTGTGAAGCCCCTACAGAAGTCTCGCTATGCGATCGCTTACGCGATAGCCTACGCGATAGCCAGGCGAGACCTAAAAAATGGCAGCTACATTTTTTTTGTTTCTCTATATGTCTACTTTTGTTACAATCCCGGCACCCTCGCTTTACCTTTAAACATGGTGAGCTAAAGCGCAGGTCCTGTGATTGTTGCAAAAGTAAAGAAATAAAAAATTATATATATTTCTTCTGAAGAAATCGCGCCACCTGAGTTTTAGCTTAGCATGTTTAAAGATAAAGCGTGGGTGCTGTAAATATTTTTTTTCTTTTTAATTACTGATCCGAGTTGTAACTAAAATGAAACCAAAGTGCAAAAACGTTTTTTTAATGAAAACTGGTGTGTAAAACACCGCGCTTTAGTATAACATGTTTAAAGGCAAAGATTAGTTGCCGCCAATGTAAAAAAAGAAAAAGTAAATGAATAGAAAACAAGCAATCACCACCGGAGTGGTGAGGGTGAATTGCCTCCTTCAGCCCGTGCCCCGCAGCTGTCTGTGGCTGCTTTGAATGCTGAATATGGAGCATGGAAAATGAGTGGCACCCAGCGTTAGCCTGGATATGGGCGCAGTTCTAAAGCATACAGCTATGGCGGTCCATGAAGGGCGCAGTGGTGATAAAAAAAAGGAAAAAGTGGGCATTGCGCTAAAACATATAGCACGGGCCTGTGCTTATTAAACTTATGCACATGATGATCCGTGAAGGGCGTCATGGTCGTGGCACACCGAAAACAGGAAAATGAGTACTTCTGAGGAACAGATGAACAATGCAGGCGGAGACTAACTGTAGTTGGTCGGTGCTGCTTTTTGTTAAATGGAAGTGAGCTATCACTCTGTTTAACCATTAAAGAGGCAGCAAAGAGGAACGATAATGCATTAAACCAATAGGAAAAAAGCAGACAGGGCATAAGTCCTTTTCAGTTTTTTGCTACTACAAGAGATTTTCCAGACAATGCAAGCGCTGTCTACGCTCGAACTAAAAACTGTAAAATATTGACATGTAAAGATTTAACAGACCTGCTTTCTTTCACTTACGACCCCAGAACCTCCTTCTAGCCAACACAGACAATTTGCTCATTTATTGCAACGGTCAACAAGTTTTCCTTGCCAAGGAAAAAAAAATTGTGAAAGACAGACTATATCATCGGCAGTCCATTCAGGAGGGGTTTAGAGTTAACTCCATGCTGCGTCCTGGCCTCTCGTTTACTATGTAATGATGGTGCCGCGCTCCCTAGTCAGCTGATGCAAGTTACACTTCTCTCAGGATAAAATGTTCAGGGGCCCAAAGGCAGGGGTACCCTGCCCTCATCTATGTCTGCGGGTTTTCCTGCTGCTTAGACTCGGCTGTGCCAGAGCTGAAGGTAAGTGATGGAGCGGGTTACCAGCTCGGGTCACACACACATACCATATACTCACCTGGGCCCATAACATTCATACAGATAAGCTAGTAAAACCCCGCTGGCATCAATTTTGGGTTTGTCTGTATATTGGGATTCACTTTTACCTAATCTTACCAACTTGACCTCCTTGTCAATATTTTCATTTTCTCAATGGATCAGGTTGCTGAGATAGCTTAAGTAGAAACAACATTAACTTTTACCTTAAAAATAACCACAAACTCAAAGTTTTAAAATCATTATCTAATCCACAATTCTTTGAGTCAAAATCAAATACAGTTAACACCTTCTTCTCTCAAGAAGAATTTAAAGTCAAGTAAAGCAAAGTCACAATAAAAGGTCAATGATGACGGTACCTGAAGAGGGAGAAACATAGAGAACAATACAAGGACATACGATACAGATTTATAGTTACCTAGGATAATGGGATGACTGAACCCCTGTCCTAGGAGTCGGGTGAAGATCTCCCAAACAAGACAGGAGAATGAAGATCAGGACAGGTTCAGGACCGGGAAGGTGACCTATTCTAAGTGCAATGCCTGCGTCGCACCCCTCTCTGGCACTACTCTCCTCGAATAGTTCTTCCGCAACTCCCCTTCGAGATGATAGGCTTTCGATCAGTATCTCAGCGTCTGGAAATCAGCATAGTCTGTGGCTGTCTTTGCATCTGTGATGATGGTGTCATCACCCATCTGTGCGACTAACTAAACTTACCTCAATTATACTATTCTACGTGTATGTTCCACCCCCCAATGTTTCAAAATCGTGAAAACCCCTACTTCTGATTGGGCAAGGCAAGGAGAGGAGGTCATCACACCACACTAGATGTAATATTTTTCTTAGGGTCTTTTGTTCAATGTTGCCGCCCCTTAATTTGTTTTTCCAAGCTTTATTCCCACCCGCATTTCACGTTGTAATCAATACATTTTGATACACTTGCTTTAGTTTTCTTCCTTTGTCCGGGTCAATAGGTTGAGTTCTCATGCGCCTCTCTCCAGTGTGGCCTTGGCTGTGTTTCAACTTTGTCATCATGGTTCCGGCAGGTTTCTGTGCGCCTGCTCGCAAGTCAAGTGGGGTAGGGATTTCAGTCACCCTCCGAGGCCCAAATATTAACTATTAATAAATTCAGAAAATGACACGTTAGAATATGGAAATGAATGATTTCACTGTATACCACTTATCTCTACTCTATCCCCGTTTACTTTTTTAAATCTTTCGCATTAGTATTTAGTAGGACTTATAAGGTTTAGTTTCAGCAATAGCATGCACATTAACATGTGAGTTTGAAGCGGCCATATTAAGAGATATTGCGCAGCGGTTAAGTCTTTCCCCCAAGCATAGAAGACGAACGTACTACGTAGCTGCAGTAGACGCATGCGAAGTGTAAATCCCGCATTTTTGGTGGCTATTTTAAGACACTCGGGTTACTTGTTAGTAATACACATACGAAAGCTTCCCATAGATATTGTAATGCAATATTAGTATTTACAGGTTGGTTACGTGATTACATGTTATTTGAGAGAATTGCATACAAGCAAGTCTCTTTTATACAAAACCTTGCTCCATCATTCCCCTCTCTGATGGCACTTAATGCCATCACTAATATCTACTGAATCAGATGCCAACTTTAGCACATCTCAATTTCTTCTTCAACCCTTTCATTCATTTCCTTTTCTTTCTTGCATTGTAATCCTCGCATTCTTTTGTAAAAATCTCCTTTTAATTCTTCCAGCTGTATTTCTTCGAGTTTTCTTTTCTTGCCCTTTTCATTCACTTCATATCTCTTTCTTGTTTTGCAGCATTTGTGCCAAAACATTATTGCTAATACTAACAGTGTTATTCCCATTATGGGCAGTATTATTTGACCTAGAATACCTTTACCTATGTTGGAAAACCAACTACCTAAATTAGAAATACTATTTGTCAACTTCTTCCATATACTTTCAACTTCCAGTGGTTTCAACTCTCCTTCTAATTTCGTAATATTTTTAATATATCCTCCAATTTCAATACTTTTATCAGGAATATACGTACAACAATGTTGCATTTTTAATCATTTACAGACTCAGGCCCTCTTTTGCCAATAATATGTCAAGAGCAAGTCGATTTTGCATAACTATAGATCTAACCGCAACTAATTCAGTGTTAATCATCAAGAATCCTCTAGTAGTGTTAGTAGATAACCGATCAACTACTGAAGACAACTGACAAATTTTCCGTGAATTTAGGAGAACTCCCACTGAAGGTATCAATGCACCAAAAATGTCACCTACTATTTTGGAAAAACTAGCTCTTTTTATACGTCTTAGTCCATTATAATCTTCATTGCTTCCAGTGATTCTTTTTACATGGTATACTTTAGGGAATACTATTTCAAAATAGCAACTCCCATACCAGTTGTCTGGCAGCCTAAAATAGGCCTTATTGCTACACACATAATAGATTCCAGGAAATACTGGATCTGTCCCTCCTTTTAATCCCCATACCCCAATTATGAAGAAATTATGTTCTTATTCACTGGAACCAATAGCCACATTGTTATATTCTGTCTTTTACCTATGGAGACAGATTTTCCCTTTCTTTTCAAAGTCCATAGCAGCATGAGTCTTGCCATTTGCAAAGTGCTCTTCCTCTTCCGCCCATTTAGGTATCTGAGGTTTAGGTTCAGAAGCTCTTCTTTGGAAATCCTGTTTCCTTTTCTCAACTAGATTCAAAAATATTTTCTCTTCTTCATGTAATTTACAGGTTAAATTGTGCCTATGTGCTTCAGCTATATCTATTGCTTTCATAGTTAGAAAATATTCACACATAAATTGTGAGTCTCTCGTACTAAGGACATAGGAACATAGGAACCTCAGAAAAAAACACGTCTACATTCGAATAATATTATTGCAGTTTTCCTGTTCTATAAAATAAGCTTGCCAAAACACTACATGAAATACCATACGTCAATGGTAAATGATGATATGTCACTCCTTCTGCGACAGATGCGGGTAATTTCATATACACGTAACAATCACTAACATCTATGGTCTCTACATATTGTACTAACAGATGTGTAAAAACATTTAAGTCTGTGTCATTTTTATTTACAGTGGGATGTAAATCTAACTCATCTGGTGCTTCTAATTCTACATCATCTCCTTTGATGTTAGCTACCTTTTCATGTGTATTAGTGCTATTTTGTATATTCGTAACCATTAAATATGGAATTGCTACTGTTAGTACTAACCAGATTATAAGCACTAAAAATATGCTACATATACATATTGTACAACATTTCTTTACACAATTCGGTTTTCCAGCAGTCCTATTGTCAGACATTTTTCAAATGGGATAAGAAGATTTCTCTTCAATTTAATATTTCAATTTTGTGAATATATAGGGGGAGAATATATATTTTCAAGTTGGTCTCACTTCTTCATGTCTAAATCTTCAAGAATAACCTACGCCCATTCAGGACCTTTGAATTTATTATTTATTATTTTCAATCTTGGGCTTCTTAGTTTTGGTGTTTCAGTTGATGGTCCAGATCGACTAAATACTTTGTCTACTTGCTCTGGTTCTTTTGTTACAGTGTTAAAGTGGTATTTCAATCTTTTGATAACACCAGGCCAATTATTACCTTTTCTGATTCATTTTGCTTGCACTGCACTTTCACTTTCTTCAAGTGTTCTTTTATTTTCATTAATTTGAGGCACAACTTTATTACTTTTATCTTCAGAATCTCTCTCTACCTGACCTTGTCCAAGGCTTATTATTTTAATGTCACTTGCCTGGATGTGTTGTTCTTCCCTAGTCTGATCCTGTTCAGGTTCAGTTTAGATAGGTTTTTCTTCTTCTTTTACCTGAACTTGTTTGACTTTTCCTATCTGTTCCTGCTCAGGTCTTCTTGTTGCGTGATTTTCTTCTGCCTGAGCGTGTTCTCTAAAATCTAACTGTCCCTCCTCAGTCTCTGGGGCTGTGACTTCGATTTCATTTGTCTGAGTAGATTGCTCTTTCCTTCTCTGGTCCTGCTCAGGTTCCCTAACAGTCGTATTTTCGATTTACCGAGCGCGTTCTTCTGCACCTATCTGATCCTCACTCTTCTCCTGACTAGCTAATCTAGTTAGGCTTCTGGTTCTTACAATCACTTCAGGAATATCTACTATTGGGATCCAATCATCCGGACTGGTGCTTGGTTGTTCTTGGTCAGCTACTTCAGGATCTATTATTCTGGATCCTTCAGCTGGACAACCTTCAGCCCCCTCAACTGCTTGAGTCAGTTGAGGTTCCGTCTCGTCAGGTGCTGGTACTCTTTTAGTATCGCTTGCATGAATCCAATTAGGCAAACCTGTACATTTTACTGCTGTCGTTGTAACCAATATAACCTGATGTGGTTTTTCCCACCTTGGTGCTAGGCACGATTCTCGAGTGTGATTCTTCACAACTACCCAATCACCGGGGTTCAGATCATGTGCTTGGATCGGCTGCCTGGCGACTGCGTCTTCTCCAACCTTGTGAGAGAGAGAACGCACTTGGTCAGCCAATTCTTTGCAATACTCCAGTACCAAATCATCAGTTATATTCAACAGCCTGTGTCCTGGTATACATGCCTGCCTCATTGCTCTTCCCATAATTATTTCATGGGGACTCAATCCGGTATTCTTGTCTGGAATACTTCTGAGTCCCATCAGAACAAGAGGTAAAGCATTAGGCCAGTCCAGTGGAGTGGATGCACACACCTTTACTAGCCTTGATTTAATTGTGCCATTCAATTGTTCTACCACTCCAGATGCCTCTGCCTCTGGGCACAGTGCAGCTTTTGTTCAATTTTAAAGGCTGCACAAATTAATCAAATTATTTCATTATTAAAATGAGACCCTCGGTCCGATTCAATAGTTACTGGAAAATCGAAATGAGGTATAAGCTCTCTCAATAGGAGTTTGGCCACTGTCAAGCTGTCATTTCTTCTGGTGGGGTATGCCTCCACCCACTTTGAAAATAAACAAACGATGACAAGTACATATTTCAATCCTCAACAAACAGGCAACTGAATGAAATCTATTTGAAGTCTTATAAAGGGACCTTCCGCCTTTCCGATTTTCCCCATACAGACTACCGTTTTCTTGCCTGGATTCATTTGTTGGCATGTCAAGCATCTTTGGCAAAGACTCTCTGCAATATTCCTGAACCTTGGATACAAATAATCTCGACTGAAGAGCCTAATCATTGCATCTCTGCCTATCTGGGTGTCTCCATGATACATCCTAGCCATAGGTGCAAGCATACAGTGTGGCAATACAGGTCTGTCATCTGAATAAACCCATACACAATCTTCTGCCCTTCTCTGACAACCTATTTTCTCCCACTCTTCTCTTTCTCTTGCCTCTGCTTCATCTTGTAGTTCTTTTACTTCTCTCCATGTTTGTAATCATGACAACAGCATAAGTTGGTAGCTGATTCTACAAGTTTCAAGTTTCCTGTTTACTGCCATTTGATATTTTGCGCAGTGTTGGGCAACCTGGTCAGCATAACGATTTCCTGCATTCACACAGTCATTTCCTGACTGATGTGCGACACATTTCTCCACTGCCACTTCTTTTGGTAATTGTATTGCTTGAAGCAATTCTTTAACAAAATTTTAATTTTTGATGGGAGCCCCTGAAGAAGTCAGGAAGTCTCGCTGCATCCAAAGCTGGCCAAAGTCGTGCACAACCCCGTAACATCAGTGTAAATGGTTACTCTCCAATTTTTACTAGTTTTGCAAGCTTTAATTAAAGCTATCAATTCAGCTACCTGTGCAGACTTGACTCCTGGTAAATAGGATGCTTCGACTATTCCAGCCAATGTACACACAGCATAAGCAGCACTCAAACCTCCTTCCTCATGGCGCATACATGAGCCATCTACAAAAAGCTCATGTTCTGCATTTTTCAAAGGGTCATCCTGTATGTCTGGACGGGGTTTAGTACTGAGTTCTGTTATATCAAGACATTCGTGTTCAGCTTCATCTTTCACTTCTTCATTGTATGGATCTGGTACCAAGGTAGCTGGGTTAAGAATAATACATCTAGCTATGGTCACATTTTCTGCTCCTAATATGATCCTCTCGTATTTTGTCAATCTGCTAGGAGTGAGATACTGAGTTCGAGTTCTTGTTAAAAGAATTTGAACTGCATGGGGAACGTACACCTTTACAGGGTGTCCCATCACAATAGACGTGCTTTTTTCCAGACTCATACACGTTGCAGCCCCAGCTTTTAGGCATCCCGGTAATGCGGATGCTACAGGATTTAAGGTAGCAGAAAAATATGCCACTGGATGTCGCATTAGACCATGTCTCTGTGTTAAGACTGAGAGGGCACAGTTATCCCTCTCACTACAGAATAATGCAAATTCTTTCGATTAATCTGGTATACCTACAGCAGGTGCTTCACACAAACAATTTTGTAATTTCACAAAGGATTGCATGCTCTGATCATCCCACTCTATTGGGTCTTTTGCTTGTTTCTTTGTCATTTGTATCAAGGGTTTTGCCAGTAGAGAAAACCCCACAATCCATTGCCTACAATATCCCACGACACCCAGGAACATTCTTATTTCCTTTTGGGATTGCGGTAGTTTCATTTGTTTTATTATTTTTATTCTCTCGTGGTCACTCTCCTTAGTCCTCGTTCTATTTGGTGTCCCAAATATTTTACTTCATTTCTACAAAATTGTAGTTTCTCAAGGGACACTTTATGTCCACCTTTGGCTAGATGGTTCAATAAGGCAATGGAATCAGTTACACAGTCAATCCTTGTTTTGGATGTGACCAATAGGTCATCAATATACTACACCAGGACCGACTCCTGGGGTAGCACTAATGTCTGAAGACATTTTTTCAAAATTTGGTTAAAAATCGAAGGACTTTCTGTGTACCCTTGAGGAACGCGATTCCAAACATTAATACGAACCTCAAATGTGAAGGAAAATAAAAACTGACTATCAGGATACAATGGGATGGAGAAAAAGGCATGACATAAATCAATCACGGTAAACCATCTTGCATTCCATGGTATTTGGTACAAAATCACTGCAGGGTTGGGTACTATAGGGCAGCTTGGCACAACAATCTTGTTTATTTTCTTAAATCTTGAACTACCCTATATTTTCCGTTTGGTTTCTTAATGCCAATTATAGGTGAATTACAGGGACTACTCATGATTTCTTTTAGAATGCCTTGCTCGACCATTCGATCAATTTCTGCTGCAAATTCAGCCTTTACCTCGGGACTCATTTTGTATTGTCGAGTATTTGGATAAACCGCACCTTCTTTCACAGATACTTTAACAGGGTCTACATTTGTCATCAATCCTACTTCTTTTCCTGTAAAATCCCACACTTCAGGATCCACTGTTGTTTTGACCTCTTCTGGTAGGTCTTTTTGGGTTATTATGGAAAACAATTCATTTACCTCTGCTCCTTGCTTGGCTAGCATGATTTTGTAAATTCCATCTTCATGTGGAGTTTGAATGGCAACACTGTCCGGTGTGCAAAATATGGTGCAATCCCTCTTGCACAACAAGTCTCTCCCTAATAAATTCACAGGACTAGAATCACACACCACGAACTTATGCAACTCTTTAAATCTTCCAATGCACACCTCCATTGGTTTTGTAATAGGGGTCCTAATTTGATTATTAGAAATGCCAATGGACTGCTTCTCCCGAGAGGGGTAGGTTTGGGATGTCTGCTGTCACAGTAGAACGGCTAGCACCAGTGTCCAACAAAAAGGTAATGTAAATTCCTTCTACCTTACCATCAATATATGGACCTGACTGATCTACCGGTAAGGATGCGCCAAGTACGCACTCCTTTTCCTCCCATCTCAGGCACCGTTATTGATCTTGGTCTTTGAAATACGTATCCTGCAAAAGAAACTGCGATGTTACATAATTTTTCTTATCACTTCCTTCTTGAAATCCAGTGTCTGCACTGCACTTGGCTTGACTCACAAAATTTGGCAAAGGGGCAGGTGGCAATTGACTGTGTAGATTTACAACCTGCTGCGGTTGACTCATTATCACCTCATTCTGCGTCTGTGGATTTAAATTTTGATTTGGGCCATTATTATGCTGTATACTTTGACACTCGTTTTTCCAAATCCCCAATTTTCCGCACCCATGACAGGGAAACTTTTTCTTTGCTTTCTCTCTGCTCAATCGCCCTTTTGGTTTATCTCCACTATTATCACTCTGACCTTGCCCCCTTCCTGTATTTCCTGCCTGATTCTATAGCTGGAGTTCCTGCTGTTCTGCTAATTTCACTTGAGCCCACATCACTTTCTCCTCTAAATGCTTTCATCTATTGTCAATTTAATCTCCGCAGTATTTTGCATATTTTAGGATCTCATCTATGGGCTTCGCTTGCCAGCACAAATTGTGCTGCTTAATTATTTGGGATATTTCCTGTCTTAACCTTGACACAAACCTATACACAAAATGAGTCATGTCCTTATCTCTGATATTTTCACATCCACTATACTTCTTGAACACCTGTAAAAGACGCTCATAGTAAGCATGTACAGACTCATCCTTTTGCCGGGTTGTTCTATCTATTGTTATCCAATCTATTTCTTTTGGGGGAATTTTCCCTTTTAGGAAATTGATTACCTGGTTATATTTCTTCATAACCTCCTCTGACGGGGCTCCTGTTATCTAATTTCTCGGGTACTCATCACCAGGTCAATCAACTGTAATTTTACATTCGGTCCACAAATCAGCAGGCACCACTATGTCAAATAAATCATCCAAATCTTTCAACAAAACCTTCAAAACCTTCACAAAACTCTCAACCTGTCTGTACCATTCCACTGTTTTTTCTCTAAATTTATGGAAATCATTTGTAAATGATAAAATATCCTGTCAGGTCCATGGGACATGTACATATCCCCCTCCTGGAACCTCTCTCATTGGGTACAATCTTTCAGCCTTCTCTGTTTCTTTCATTAAATATTCGGATGTTGATCGATTTGTCTGCACTTCTTCCTTTTTCTTTGTCCATCTAACTTTCCATCTATGTAAATCTCCCCATTTTTGCAATATTGTCAACAACTCCTTTATCTGCAATTTTCTTCCTGACATATTCATATTTTCTAAATCACTTTCGGAAAATTCTGCTCTATAGGGTTTCTGCAACACCTTGGATCTCCCGGTTTCAATTCCCATTTCAGAGGCCACATTTTTAAATTTTTCATGAAATATTTTCGTGTTTCGGGTTATGCTTCTGCAAATGAACAGAAATTATTCCTCACTATAGTTGCTTAACCTATCCAGTCCTACATTTCTTCTCATTCAACTTTTAATTTGAAAATGTCTAATATTTTTGGTGGTGTTTTTTTATTTTTTATTTCCTGTGCCCATCTTTCTATTTCTTCTGGGGTTACTATTGTGGCACTCTTCGTCCCTGTAGATGTCTCTATTCGTATTTCTTTTGAGCAACCTGGTGTGACTGTCCTGGGTGTCATTTATTTGCCCTCCTATCGGCAAGTCCATTAATGACATTACTGATTCTCATTTACTAGCTTGGTGGTCAATTATTCTTTTCTAGGTTCAATAATAGGTGTGGTCATGACAGGTGTTTTAAGACAATTTGATGTATCCCCATACAATGGGACAACAGGACCTATAGTCACTGGGATAGTCAGAGCTACGGGATGCGCGTTTAACTGGTTTATCTTCTGTATTAATTTGTTTCTATTCTTGTTTATCGCTTCCCTTTCTTTTTCCTGAAATACCCTTTCCATTGTTTTCTCAAGTAATATTTGTGGTACCAAGGGTGTGTCTAGAATCGGGGCACTCGGGTTGTTTTATTAGGTCTTTCGTGATAAGGCGGAGGATTTTTCATTAAAATATCTTCTAAATAATCATCTTCTGAGTCTCCACTACCTTCCAATTTTAAGTGCTTTGTTTTCTCTGTGCATTTTCCTCCTGTCTGTTCCTAAACCATTAATACAGGATATAATCCTTCTGTTACCATGGCTTGCCTCCACTGTTTCACCTGCTTGTCTCTGGTTTCACATGGAAATTTCGGATAAAATCTACTCAGATTCCTTTCACTTCTTTGTCTATCTCGTTCAAATGTCTCAGTCTCCCATTCTTCTAGTGCCTCATACTGAGTTAATCTGGGTTCTAATTCATTCACTCTAGTGCGTAAATCATGTAAAATCCTTCCATTAAATGTTCCGAACTCTGGAAAGGCTAATATTCCATTGTCCTTTGTATATTCTATCCAATTTTCTAACCATACACAGATATGATAACCTCTCTCTATCATCATGTAGGATGCGGGAGTTTTCGGAGGAGGAATGAGAATTCCTTCTCTAGTTTTAATTGGTTTATCCTTTTTGAAATAATTCTTAATTTTCTGCATAAATGACAATTTTCTTTTCTCTCCATGCATTTTGTGCGATCTTCCTTTTATGTACTGTTTGTGGGCAAAACCTAAATACCTTTTGTCTGGCCGAGTCCCTATTAATGTCGGATCGTACATACAAGTTCCAGTGTCTATTATTATTCTTGGGGACTCTATGGTTAGGACCAATCAAATATCTGCTCTTACTTTAATGAGTCTCCAATACCAGTGTGGCTTCTTATTCTCCTAACCAATCAGATTCTGTTTTGCTATGCGTTTAGCCTATACTAGCGAGACTCTCAGTGACGTCAGTATTGCTCCTCACTACTGAACCCTCATTTACACACTATGAGTAAAAACCTTTCTGCTTACTCTTCACACAAGCATCAGAGAACCTGCTACTCCTTCAGTTTTACCCTTTCTAGGTGATATAAGACCAAAGTTTCACCAGCAAACTCTTTTGCTTCCAATTAATCTCACTTTTACACGAACGAAAATAATCCCTAAATCAGTGCTTCTAGTCCTGCATAACTTTCAGCACCTTCTTGATCCAAAGAAGTATCCTCACTGCAGTGTGGCTTCCATTCGCCACCCACTATTCAATATTCCCAGGAATTTCCAGACTACATAGTTTTTCACATATGCTACAAGATCCATCACATAGGATCTTGTAGCATATGTGAAAAACCATAAAGACATATCAAGAAATAATGTACCTTTCTATTCTACTTATTCACTTTTTCCGCATTTGAAATATATTGTATATACTATTTATCATCACATGTCACTTTATCACCACAAGTCACCAATATTTTGCTCTTTTGAATTTATGTATTACAACAGCCCATAATACTTTATTCCCTTAAATTTCTAAATTGCAAACTTTTTATTGGTGTGTGCTTTTTTTCCTCATTTATCTGTTATCTGTTACATTTAATTAATATTTTTTGAACTTTCTAAAAGAAATTAGAAATTCCTGACAGAACTATTGTATTTATATAATACGCCTACCCAGGTTCTGAGGGACACCGGGTCACCCCATTATTTTTTCTCAATGAATTTCAACTTTGTCATCATGGTTCCGGCAGGTTTCTGTGCGCCTGCGTGCAAGTCAGGTGGGGTAGGTATTTCAGTCACCCTCCAAGGCACAAATATGAACTATTAATAAATTCAGAAAATGACATGTTAGAATATGGGAATAAATGATTTCACGGTATACCACTTATCTCTACTCTATCCCGTTTACCTATTTTAATCTTTCGCATTAGTATTTAGTAGAACTTATAAGGTTTAGTTTCAGCAATAGCATGCGCATTAACATGTGAGTTTCAAGCGGCCAAATTAAGAGCTATTGCGCAGCTGCAAAGATTTTCCACCAAGCATAGAAGACGTCATACTACGTAGATGCAGTAGACGCATGCGCAGTGAAAATCCTGTGTTTTTGGCGGCCATTTTAAGACAGTCATGTTACTTGTTAGTAATACACATACAAAAGCTTCCCCTAGATACAGTGTGTCGTGTGTAATGTAATATTAGCATTTACAAAACAAGTTGGTTACGTGATTACATGTTATTTGAGAGGATTGCAAGCAAGTAAGTCTCTTTTATACGAAACCTTGCTCCATCATAAGCACCCGCCGCTCCCTCTGTCTTCGGGTGCTTTGTGTCACTGCTCACGGCTTCACAGCGTTTTGCACGTTTTATCTTGTGCCCGGTGTTCTGTCGGTGTTTGCATAACCGGAGACGATATCGCCGAACTGCTTCCTGGATAGTGTCTGAAGTTGCACAAACGTTCCACGTTTGAAACGTCCCACTGCTCCACTTTGTTAAGCCTCTGACTGGTTAACGGAGCTCTCCTGACAGGTGGGCGCGGGCTGGCGTTCGGGCTGGGAGAGCGGGAGCGCCATGTGTGACACACTCCGAGCCGGCACAGCTGAACTGCAGCACCTGCTCCAAAAGTTATTAGCACCACTGTGCCTGACACCGTAAATTCAAAGGATAGGCGAGGCAGCTGGTGTGTCTGTTCTACACTACCGAGCATACATATGAATCCACTCCGCATTGCATGCACCACAGTGGGCGCAGCACTGTGCAATTATATAAACATTCGTTACTACAGCACCCACGTTTTTGCGTTTGAGAAGCTCATTTAGTCCAGTTTTTGGTGTTGCATGCTGGGATTTGTAGTCCATTTTTAGCACATTGTTAAAGCAGTACGACACTCACTGAGTTGAAAGATAACATCTGGCAGGGATGAGGTACTCAGCAGTGGAACTGCGAAACTTTAGATTTGTGTACGCAGAGCCAGCAGCAATAACTAGCGCAGAACATCCAGTCGCTGATGTGGAGCCCTTTCATTTGTCTCCTAGCCCAGGTCCTCATGTTTGTCACCTGAGAGTTTGTTTAATTGGATGCTAAAGGCGCCTGGGATACCATTTGAAGAGCTCTGTTGTATTTGTGAATGCCAACCCAACGTACGCTTTACCTTACATTCTAGCTTTCCACCGTCTTCGAAAAGTTAAGCAAAAAATGTTTGTGTTTCATCCAGTTTCATAGACATAGATCAATGATTTGCGACAAGAGTAAACTGCACTGTCCAATGACGTTTATGTTCTGCAAGGCTCGTCCCACTGGGGTGCGCTATGCACAAGTTTATTTGCCATGATAATAGGGGAAATGTGTAAATAGACTTGAGACGTTTTCAAATTGCAGCTGTGCATGACTTCTGCTTGTGGATGACGGGGTGGCAGGAGTGTTACTCTTGCTGATACATGCATCTGTCTGGCTTTTATTTTCAACTGAAGTTATTCTCACACAAGCATAACATGTTTAAAGACTAGGGGGCATATCAACAACAACCGGCGATAATTATCGCTGAGCGCACTTAGCGCTCGGATAATTATCGCCGGCTAGCGCCGATTTTTATCGCTGAGATAGCGTGCTATTAGCAACGCTTATTTCATCAGCGATAAAAATCCTAGCGCTAACTGGCTAACGTGAGATTATCGCTGGAAACCCAGCGATAATCTCACGTTAGCTAGTTGATAGGGACTCACAAACTTAGCCATGATATCCACCTTCCATAGGATATCATGGCTAAGTCAGTCCTGAAGCAGGCGTAAGGAAAGTAGCGATAACAGGGGTTATCGCTACTTTTCCTGACGCTATGCTTCATAGCGTTAGGCTTGCTGATAGGAGAAATATCGCTTAGCGACATTTCTCCTGTCATGCCAGGTCAGGAACGCCCACTTTGCATCTCATTAGAGATGCAAAGCTGGGCGTTAGGAATCCTGACGCTAAAGCTAGGTTTCACGCGTTAGCGTGACCTTGCTGATTAGGCGATAAAATTATCGCCGCTTTTCGGCCGAAAACAGCCGCAAAAGCGGCGATAATTTTTTATCGCCTGCTTGTTGATATGCCCCTAAGTGCGGGTGCCCCCAATGTAAAAAATAGAAGTAAATAAATGGAAAACAAGCAATTGCCACTGGAGTGGTGAGAGAGAATCGCCTCCGTCAGCCCGTGCCCCGCAGCTGTCTCTGGCTGTTTTGATTGTTGAATATGGAGCATGGAAAAGGAGCGGCGCCCAGCGTTAGCCTGGATATAGCTCCGTGCTAAAGCATACAGCGCAGCACCTGTGTGCATTAATGTTATGCTCATGGCAGTCTGTGAAAGGCGCCATGATGAAAGAAAAAGGACAAAAGTGGGCGCCGTTCTAAAACATATAGCGCGGGGCCCGTGCTTATTAAACCTATGTGCATGATGATCCGTGAAGAGCGTCATGATCGTGGCACACCAAAAACAGGAAAAAGAGAACTTCTGAGGAACAGATGAACAATGTAGTTGGTCGGTGCCATTGAGGAGGCAGGAAAGAGGAGCGACAATGAATTAAACCAATAGGAAAGAATATGTCCTTTCCAGTTTTTTCCTACTACAAGAGGTTTTTCAGACAGTCTAGGCTCGAACTAAAAACCAGACCATTCCATGGGTATTAACCCACAGTAGCTGGATTTAGGTGTGGCGACCCTAACCAGAAACATCATTTCCCGTCAATCGGTACCTCCCCCCCCACATCTAAATCCGACTGACTCATAATTAGGTTCCATATAGTTTGTTCTGTTATTTCAATAATCAGAGATAGTGGCTGTCCAGGTGATTCACAATAAGGAGGATTTTTAGAATAGTCTACCACCAGGAAGTTCTGTTGGCGCTGAGGATTCAAGAGGTGAACAGCAAAGGAGGTAGATGTTATAAACCATAGGATAAAGAGCTAGGTTTTAAGCGATTGCCGGACCTTGAGGTGAGTAGAGCTGGCAGAAATCGCAAGAGAAATAGAGTCCCTTAGGTGAGTGGCTAGAACAGTTGTAAGTTTGAGATAGTTTTGGCTCATCAGATATCACACGTTCAAGAGGCAGAGTTGGAGTGTCATTAGAGATGGCATAACCCGTGATTCTGGTACGGATTTGAGTGTCATAGGTGTAAGAGGGAAAACGAAGACCAAGGAAATAACTGAGATCAGCAAGCAGACACATTAACATAAAGGTGCAAGAGACATGCTGGGAGAGGTGATCTGTCTGCAACATCACAGGGAGCTTAAAAGAAGCAGAAGAGGAGGCACCAACATTGACACTTTAAGAGGGGTCTCAAAGGAAAGGATAGAACTGCATCATGGAGAGCAAAAAGAAGCAGATTGTGGTCAACACCGTAGGGAGGTCAGGTAAAATCCTAATGTTGACACTGACGACATGGGAGGCGAGCCAAACGTCATTGGAGAGGGCAGTCACGACCAGTTTGCTTGTGTGGACAGACGACAGCTTGAGCATTGTCCAAAGTATAGGTAGATTGCAGGTTCTAGGGTTTTAGAAGCCATTTTCATTTTATGGCCCTTCAACACTCCCCTATTTAGCAATGATGCTATGATTACATCATAGTCACGTATGGCTCACTAGAATGGTGCTTTTTTGTGTTTGAAAACCATCAGAAGCATGAGAGGCTTGGGACGCAGATCCCTACTCAAAATGTTGGATTTCTTTTGGCATAGCAGTAGAAGGATCCAGAAACCTTCACTTCACCTCCCTCGCCCTTGCACAGACCCTGCACATGCACAGTAGCCACAGCAGATAACGCACCTCACCACCAAGCCCTGGAATGCCCTCCCTCTCCACCTCTGAACATCACCCTCGATGACGGACTTTAGGAAGAGAATCAAGACCAGGCTATTTGACTGGCCCAGCAAACCAGCACCTGGATACCCTCACAGGTGATAAGCTGCCCGCTACAAGTACTGATTGATTGAAGGTGAAACCGATTTATAGTTTCTGCTCAGGGTGCCAGCCTTGATTGGTCTTCTACCTATTGCCTCACTCATTTGTACAGCAACAGGCAGTATTCATGCTTTTATAAAGCTGCGTGGTTATTGCATACGTCACCAACTTCCGTCCTTGATCATTTGGCATCATTTAAATCATTTGACAGCATCTCTGCCATATGCATATTGCCATATGGATTAATGGTCCTTTTCTTATTATATCCCTTTTTGTGTACAAAACACATAGTACCCCACTTTGCCGCTCCCTCTGGCTAGGTTGGTGTTATACAGTCCTTTTACCACCCCTCCCAAAATGGACTACTTATAGCTCAGATAATATAGATAGATCTCTGCCTCCTTTTTCTTCCTCTTTCCCCTTTCCTCTCCTCCATCGAGATATAAAACTTTAAAGAGCGGTTGAGCCAGCTGCCACAGTTGCCATAGGAGATCAACTAAATGCACAATAGAAACCATGAAACATCACACAGGACCTGCAGAGTAAAGTAGAGCCGCTACTAATTGCAATTCTTATTTGTGCATCTGTCTCTCACATTTTCCTTCACTCTGCTAGGTGTTACTCTCCTAAATAAGTCTACAACATCTCTATTGTCACTCACACACAACTTCAAACCACTTCCCAAATAGGATCACAACAAATACAACGTTGTGCCAATTCCTCTCTCTCTTTCTCAGTGCATTATGCCGTGCATGTGATAATGCACATCAGTGCCCTGCATCCAAGTATGAAGCATGTTATAAATGCTACAATAGATCCAAACCATGCATTGTACCTAACCTGGAAATATTTTATAAAGATATTTATTTCTTTAGTCGTCATTTTCTGTATTGAGAACATTCCAAAGTTCTTATATATTTGAAGATAAGGGATAAAGGCATTCAAGGAACATGATTTGGGGCCATATGTATGAAGCCAAATTGCGATCACAAACACTGAAATTCGCAGAATTTCAGCGTTTGCAATCGTAATTTCGGCAGTGTGCAATGTAGCACACAAAAACCCACTCGCAAAATAAGGAATCGCAAAATTTGCAATTCCCTATTTTGCGAAGGCATTTAAGGAATCCGAAATTGCGATTCCTTAAATGCAATGTAGGAAGCACCCAAGTTGTGCGATTTTGGATTAAGGAATCGCAAATTACCACCAACTTCAGGTTGGTGGTAATTTGCGTTTTATTTTAAAATTTCACTTTTTTGCATTTTTTAAAGTGCCATGTGGTGCACATACATGCCCTCAGGGCATGTATGTGCCCCACATGCGCACGAATGCTTATTTCAGGGGTGCAACAGGGTGGCCTATTGACACCCTTGCAACCTTGACATTGCATTCTCAATTTGCGATTCTCTAATTGGGAATCGCAAATTGAGAATGTCTTCCCATTCATTTTTATGGGCTTTCTAGCCCATAGGAATGAATGGGAAGGTATTCCTTATTTGCGAATACCAATTTGGGATTTGCAAATAAGGAATATGTAGGATTCGCAAAATATTTAGCAAATCCTACATACATTGCATTTTGCAATTCTCTAATTGCAATTCCCTAAAAATCACAATTTGAGAATCGCAAAACGCGTTTTTCATACATATGGCCCTAGTGGTCATATTGAAAGAATTTGGAGAAGTAGGAATACCAAGATAACAGTGTAGCATTACTTATTTCAAGGTTCGTCACTGCACCACATTTTAGACTAAGACACTAGATGCTGCTTTTCCAGTAAAGTAAAATTCAATTTGTATTATGTTTGAGTCCTGTTTTTTTTAATCACAGTTATTCCCAGTCTTTAATTTGATTTTGAAGTGCTTCCTATCTTTGGAACAGAGGAATGTGTTAAAAGAATTATGAACTGAGAGCACACAATGTGGTCACGTGAGGAGGTGTGATTGATAACCATATCTTCTGGTTCCCCAGTTTGTATCTTGCTCACTACACAGCTATTGGGATGGATGTTGTTCTGATAGAGAGTCTCAGGTCTGCTTTCTCAAATAAAAATGTCACTCTGCTGAGTGACTAGTCTAATTTTGTAATACATCTTTCACTATCAGCATGTTTTGCAATATGTTAGAGTCAGGATTAGATGTCAAATAACCTAGTGTAATCGCTAAAACTACTCCACTGGAATAATCTGGTGGTGTGGTTTGTGTTTTTTGTCTGCCTACCTCAGTACATTCCACACCACGGTTAGGGTCCTATCAAGGTTTATTTATAGCACTGAGCCCCTTAAGTAGTCTTTTTTCTAAGCATTCCCAATCTTTCCAGATAAAGTCAAGACTAGAGGAGAATGGGAGTGCTAAAATACTATTTCATTCCAAGTCAGTACCCAAGTTACTTTTTTTATATGCTTGAACCACCAAAGTTAGCAATAGTAGGCAGAGCTTATGTGAATGAGCATTACAGGGATAGCTACTTGGATACACAGTAATCACACTAGATAACTGAATGTATACTTCTCTTGTAGAGGCTATGAACATAATTTAGAGGGGGCAGTATGGAATAAAAAACCTTAAAATGACTCTGCGACTCACAGTCCACACCATTGTTAGAAATGGAATCCCTGGTTGGCTGAGGTATGCACTCAGGCCAAGCAGGAACCACCAATCTAGTCAGGGCAAGCTAGATAGATACCAAAAGATAACCTACGCTCCCCCTCTGGTAGCTTGGCACAGATCAGTCAGACTTATCTAAAGAGGCAATGTGTAAAGTATTTGTGCAACACACACACACATTAACACAATGAATACACCACAAAAAAGTCAACACAGGCTTAGAAAAATAGATTATTATATTCTGAACAAAACAAGACCAAAACAACAAAAATCAAGTGTATCGAAGCTGAGCTATTGAAAGTTAACGAATAAATGCAGTAAAGCACTTAGAAGCCGGTAGCGATAAAAGTTTGGGCTGACCGTGACAGGTGCGGCGGCCGGGTCCAGGACCAATGCAGGCGCCAGTGAACGAAGTAGCTTTCCTAGGCACAAACAACAAAATGATTCGATCTTCTCCACGCCGTGAAGGTGATGCATCAGCTCCATAAACGGGTGCTGGATTAGAGAGGTGTTGAGTGATGCACTGTATTCTGCCAAGCAGTTGTAGCAGAAATGTGCTGTTGGGTGCGTCGATCTCTGATGGTAAAGCACTGTTTTTGATGCGATGTGCCAATTTTACTCCCGCAACAAAGTCAATGTGCCTCTTCTGTAATGCACAGAACGAAAATGCAACAAAATCTGGGTTGCAAGTATCTGGACCTCATCCAGTGAGCTAGGCACAGGAGCAAGGGTAGAGACTTTGATATGCCTGAGTCTCAAGCAACAGGAGGTAAGCAAACAAGCCCTTGGAGATCATTTGGAGTGTAGGGAGAGTCCAGTTCCCCTTCAGCTGAGTCGGAGAGAAGCAGGCATCAGGACAGCACAAGAGAAAAGTAGGCCTGCCAAGTCTGCAGTCTAAAGATGAATCCTTTAAGCAGCACAGCAATCCTTCTGACAGAGCTTAAGTTCAAGATCCAGAAGTGTCTAATTTGGTAGGTTCAGAGCTCCAGTATTCATATCCAACTATGCCTTTGAAGTGGGGAGATGACTTCAAAGCCTCTCCTTGAAGTTCGCAAGTGCCCCTTTATCCCAGCCCTTTCAGTCTGGCTATCTGTGTGGGGTAATCAGTCCGGGAAACAGCAGTTAAACCACAAGCGGTACAACACATTCCATTACCCTGCATGTCGTTGCAACGCAAAAGGTGTGTAGCAGTGTGTAGAAGTAGTTGGTTTTAACTCCAACACCTTACCTATTGCTGCAAACACTGGATTTGGAATAGTAAATTAAACTCCAACTTCCAGAGCACCCCTGACAGCAAGTCAGGGTAAAGTTTTGCGTTGCAACAGCATGCGGGGTAATGTCATGCGTTGTAACATCACATATCCAATCAGTCCGTTGTGTGGAGGTAGGACACAGCCTAGTCAAGTGAAGTGTTAGTCCCTTCTGTTTATCCTGCCCAGATACGGACATCAGAATGCAGATGTATGTAGATGGGTTCTCAGACACATCTATGCGTCCTGTGTTGTGGCTGTCTAGAGGGAATGCACAACGTGTAGCTGTCACACCACCCAGATGTTTATTGGGGACACGCTGCAAAGCACACAGAGTTATAAGCACATAGAAATGTCCACTTTCTAAAAGTGGCATTTCTAAAATAGTAATGCTGAATCGAACTTCACCAGTAAGGAGGACTTGTCATTACCATTCCAAACATATGAAACATGAAAACGCTACTCTTCTCTGATCAGGAATAACAGCTTAAAAGTGCATTAATTAATTCCCACTGCTAACCTACGAAAGGAGTAGGCCTCACAGTAGTGAAAAAGGAAACTGGCCGTTTGCCACTACTAAGGCATGCAAAACATACCAGTACATGTCCTACCTTTCATTTACACAGCACCTGACCATAGGACTATCTAGGGCCTACCTTTGGGGTGACTTATGTGGAATAGAGGGGGAGTTTCAAGCTATGCAAGTAGTTTTAAATGTCAAGTTGAAGTGGCAGTAAACTGCACATAAAGACCAGGTTCGAAAGGCTACTTCTGCGGGTGGCACAATCAGTGCTGCAGATCTACTAGTAGCATTTAATTTACAGGCTCTGGGCATATGGTATTCAACTTTACAAGGGACATACACATAAATCAAATATGCCAAACAGATGTGGGCCAATTATACCATGTTTAGAGGAAAGGTCATCTGCCCTTTAGCACTGGTCAGTAGTGGTAAGGTGTCCAGAGTCCTAAAGCCAATAAAAAGGAAGTCAGAAAAGGAGGAGGAGGAAGGCAAAAGGTTTTGGTGACCTATCAGAGAGGGCCATTTTCGAAAATGATGCCCCTGCCCAGCCTAAAGCCAGGGTAGTCTAAACAATATCTTGATGGACTACCCTGATTAGGGCAATATAACTTGGACATTGGCCTACTAGTGCAGGGATACCTGACAGTCATACTCCTCTCTGAACCCAGTTGGATCTCTCTGTCCATGCTCTCAGGGGCCACTGAGCTAATCCATGGGGAATCCTTCTCCTTACCTGTGGGCCCCATCTGTGCAGTACCTAACTTTAACTTGCTCACAGATGCATCCCAGTAGGCAGATACGTGACCCAGCACAGATTTCAGGTTAGTCCTGTTGAAATCTCTAGAGCTCATGACTTCCAAGATTTCACAGAGGCCTCACGCTGAGCCAAGCCACCATCGTCAACTCAAAACCTGGATTTAGGAGGAGCCTCATTCGACGTTGAGAGGAAATGCTCCTGAAAAACAACTAAGTGCGAAGGTAAAAATGTGACAGAGACCTCCCGCTTAGTGTATTCGACCAGGGCTCCATTGTGGTAAGCCACAAACTTTGTCCCAGTCAAGCGCGACCAGATGTTCCAAATTAGGGCATTTATTTTTTTAAGCACCGGAAAGTGTTTAATGCTTAGAAATGTATATCTCTGGATCCCTACATTAGATTTTTGGCATTTTGGTGTCTATTTGTTCATAAAAATATAACCTATTTTTATCAATTGGAGTTGTACATTTTATTGTGTATTGTCTCTAACTAATTTGATGTATTGGTGTTTTTAAATGCTTTACACACCTGTCTTTTAAATTAAGTGTACCTGCTCACTGCCAGCCACCAAGGGTTGAGCAAGGGAATCATTTATTGAGACTTTGACAGGACATTTTATTGTGATTGTGGCCTTATTGCTAGTGGTAGGTTCCTACTTACCTCTACTAATATAACACCCTCCCACATTTTGCAACAGCATTCCGGTTGCAAAACATTATTTAGTATTTGAAGGGGCGCCCTGTACACGTGTGTTCCGAATACCAAATTGTTATTATGTCACAAACCCAAATTGTTTTTTGGTGATATATTTAAAGTCGATTAGCAAATTTGTAGAAATGATTTGGTTAACACAACTAGTGCCTTAATTATGAAGTTTTGCCATAGGGCGGTGCCACGGGTCTTCCCGCTGTGCTGCCCTACGGCAAAATAAAAGGGCAGGAATGCAACTTATTTATCAGATATGGCACATTCCTGTCCTTTGCTCCTGTGCCGGCGCACAATGAGCTGCCGTATGCCAAAACAGGCAGCATTGCACCATGGTGCAATGGTTCCTGCACTGTGGTGTAGATTGTTTTTGTGCAGGAAGGTTTCCCTGCACAAAAATAATCACTGGGAGGCGTACGTTTTTGCCGCTGCCTCAGATCTACTATTTCTCGTAAATCTGGGGCAGTGTCAAAAAGCCATGGATGTCGCTGGGAACGCCCCCAGCAATTCTCATTGCATGCCCCTTTAAAACAGAAAACTGCTTTAAAGGGAACAATATTTATGAGGCATCATTAAGCCAACAAAAAGTGGCTAAGTGCTGCCTTGTAAATATGGAGCAGACTCCTGCACCATGGACCATCACAATATTTTCATATTGCCACAAAATTTTGATTTTTCACAGCCTGCAGGGAGGTTAAGATTATGCAAATCTCCTTTTTTGCCACAACTCAGCGATAACAATTGAAGATTATAAAACTTCAATGAACATACCAATATAGTATAAAGTGAGCCGGGGCGGAGAACTCCGCTCCGCCTGCGGAGTGTGCGGAGATTTGCCTACTCCGCATTCCACAGAGAACGCGGAGAAGGCGAATCTACACACACTCCGCAGCGGAGCAGAGTTGGCCAGCCCCCACCTCCACCCCCCCTATTAACAAATAATTCTACAATAATTAAAAGTAAATGAAAAACCACTTACCTGTACTGAGGCGTCCCCGGGCTGCCCTCCTCCTCTTCCTCGCTGTCTGGGTAAATTTTGAGAAAACTGCGCAATGCACTCATGCCTGCGCATTTCTCGCAAGAAATGCACATGCACGGGCACGCATGCATGCGCATTTTTCTCAAGGAATACCCAGATGGCGAGGAGGTGGAGGAGGCAGCCCGGGGATGCTGCAGTACAGGTAAGTGGTTTTTCATTATAGCCCGCCGTAGCGGGCTACACCGGCTATTAAAGGCTATTAAAGGCCCGCTGCAGCGTTAAATGCCAGAGCCGAAGGCGAGGGACTTTAACAAAAGCAGCGGGACTTTAAAAGCGGTATAGCCCTGTTACGAAGGGCTATAAGGCTATTAGAACATTCCGCACTAGAGGGCAGAATGTTCTAACAAATTAAACAAAGGCTTATCGAAGCTCGAGTGGATTTAAATCCCCTCGAACTTCGAGAGGCTTTTGTAAAACATTGGAAAGTTGCTCTGCGGGCCTTTACCGGCCCGTAGAAGCATGGAGCACTCCATTGTCTACAATGGAGTGCTCCACATTCCAATGTTCTAATTACTTTTAATTAATGTACAATTACTTGTTAATAGGGGGGGTGGAGGCAGGTAGCGGAGTGGAGCGGAGTTCCGCTGAGTTTGTTTGCAACTCCGTGGACCTCCACATAGTCCCGCTACGCCCCCTACGCCCAGGGTTAGTATAAAGTTCCTCGAAAAGCAGCCATCTTCCTTCTTTGTGTAACTGGGAACAAGATAATTAAACAACAAGAGATTAAACTTCATTGAAGTCAACTTTCCAGACGATAGTCCGGGAACAAGAAGATTCTTATTCTGAAAGAAAGAATAGATTCACGTAATATCTTTAATAAGATCAGGGTGGGTTACAATAACATGTGGAGGGATAATCTTTATTAAAATCCATATTTTCTGCCCAGAAGGCTATGAATAATCTAACTTTTATGGCATGACACGGAGGCCAACATTATGCAAGTTCAAAGTGCATTAAGAACGTTATCAATCGCACTAGAGATTGGTCTAAAATAACAATTCTTGAACATAGTTTAATTCAACCGGTCTCCTGCTCCTAGGATTTCTTGCAGACCCCCTCCAAGGATAAAGGCTTTGGAAGCCAAAGCATGACTAAGAGACATCCACACCACTCTCATACTAACTTCTTTCACCCATCTTCCCAACGTTGGTGAGGAAACTCCCCTACGAGGCCAACTGTGGGAGATTATTAATTGACTCTCAATTAGTCTCAGACTTTCAGTTCTTTTTTCGTACTCTATCTGGCATTTACCAACACAGAGTCTTTCATTCTGAGGAAAGAAGGAGAACAAGATAGAAGAAGACATAGTTTTGGTTCTATTTTTGAAGTAAAAGCAAGCACATTCTGGTTGGAATGACCCACTGAAAATATCTAGTGCTTTACCATTTGACGTTCTTGTGAATGAGACTAGACATAATAAAACAATAAGTTTCTAAGAAATGCGTTTGGCGGAAAGACTGGTGTTCTCACCCCAGGAGGTTAGGATTCGTAACACGTCCCTAACATCCCATAATGCAGTATATTTAGTGGTTGGAGGGTTTAGTACTCTCATACCGCCTATTATCTACTCAGTTAGTAAATTCTGTCCTTCAGAAACTGTCTATTAGATAATGTCCTACAGATATAGCTGATCTATAAACATTGACGGTTCTGTAACTCAGGTCTGATGTGAATAGTTCTGAAAGATAGTTCACAACATGCACTAAATCAGTTGAAATGGGATCAAAACTTTGTTGAAAACACCAGCGAACCCATTTGTTCCAAGCCAGTCAATATGCTTTCCTTGTTCCTGATGCACATGATTCAGATATGAGTCAGAAAACATCTGGCAAAAGCCCTGGGATATGCCATTGTCTCCTGAAACCTTCCAGCCCATCAGAACCAGCAGTCCCTGCTCTACAAGGGGATGGAAGTCTCCCTCTGGATCTAGGAGTATTTCTCTGAATGAAGGAATTAGTATTGGGAAAGTCTATGCTCATTTCCAGGACGATTGGGAACCAGGTTTGTGATCTCCAAAAGGGGTTATCACTACTAGGCTAACGTCGCGCATGCAGGAGTAGGCACGGTAGCATGACAAATGGCGGGAAAGCATATGGTGCTAAACCCCTCCAGTCTTCGAGGAAAACATCTACCCCTATTGCTTGAAGGTCCGGTCTCCAGCTGAAGAACTCTTCTAGTTGAGTATTCAGCCTGTCTGCAAACAGGTCCGTCCTGAAGGGGCCCCATTTGGATTGGATATTGAGGAATATTTCCCTGTCCAGTCTCCAATTGGTGGAATCCTTGAAACTCCTGGAGAATCAGTCCGCTACACCATTGCTCAATCCAGGAATATGTTCCGCTATAATTCATACTCCTTTGTTCAAGCAGTAACTCCAGAAACCCTTCGCCAGATCTGTCAGACCTTTGGAATGGGGTCCACCCAGCTTGTTGACATACCGGACTGCTGACACATTGTCCATATGCAAAATTACACAGCATTTCATTGACTTCTGGCTGAAGCAACGAACTGCAAATGAACCTGTTAGTAATTCTAAGCAGTTGATATGCAATTTCTTCTCTTGACCTGTCCAAAGTCCCTCTGTTCCCACATCTGGCACCCCATCCTTCCAAACTCGCATCTGATTCTATTATTAGGTCTGGTTCTTTTCCAAAATTGGCTCTGCAATTACATGCCTCTGCATTCTTCAGCCACCAAAGTAGGTCCCTCCTTGGTTCCTGGTCTAGAGATACTATCTGGGAATACGATTGTGTTGATCTCAGTGCCCTTGCTTTTAGCCTTTGAAGTGCTCAATAATGTAATGGGCTTGGGAAAATGGCCTGAATTGTGGATGATAGGAGACCTAGGATCCTTGCTAACATTCTCAGTGGAAAAGTCTCTTTGGAAGAAACTTCCTTAGTGCTTTTCGGACTTTCCTTACCTTGTCTCCCAGGAGTTTTAGTTCTGCATTTATTGTATTTACCACAAAGTCCAGGAATTGTATCCTTTGGCTTGGTACTGTACAAGATTTTTTTTTGTTTATAATAAACCCTAGGTGCTCTAAAAGCCATATGGTGAGGTCTATGTGACGGGATATCGTCGGTTTTGACTGAGCCATTATAAGTATATCGTCCAGATATATTATTAATCTCACTCCCCTCTCCCTGAGCCAGGTAGTCACAGGATTTAGTGAAGTGCCAAGGTGCGGACAGTAGTCTGAAAGGGAGACTGCAAAACCGGTATAGTTTTCCCTCCCACATGAATTAAAGGAAGTTCTGGTGCGGCCCCCAAATAGGGATTGTCAGATAGGCATATTTTAGATCTAGTCTTGTCAGCCAGTCCTCTGTCCCTCAAAAGATGGATACCTTTCATTTTGAAGTGGTGGCAGGTTACCCATTGGTTTAAATCAGTGAGATTGATAACTGGTCTCTGTTCTTTGTTTTTCTTTTCTACCAGAAAGATATTGCTGAGGAAAACTAACTCTGAGCCCTCTATTATTGCACCTTTTGTTAATAGGTCCTCTACTTCTTGTGAGACCAGTTTCTTGTCCTTGGGTGAGCATGAAATCTCCCATGGGTGTCTTATTTGGGAAGGGGTATCGAGGAACTCTAACTTATATCCCCTCACTGTATTCAGGACCCAGGGGTCTTGCATTACCAAATTCCAATTGCCAGAGAATTGGCGCAATCTGCCTCCCACCCGTGGAGGAATATATGAAAGGTCTTTCGAGGTTCCTACTAGTGGAAAAGGAGTGCTGTCTGTGATCGCCTCAGAATGGTCTTTCACGGTTCCTCTGCCATTGGGAGTAGAAATTTTGCTGGGTACCGTAGGTATGTTGGAATTTTCTACGACGACCCAGGAAGGTTCTGGAGGGAGGTAATCCACAGCCGGGGAATCGACCCCGCATTCTCCTGCCATACCAAAAACACTATTGTGGAACACCTTTTTAATTTCTTTCTGCGACTTCTGAATGGAGAAAAACACTCCGACGTATATCGCCATTTCCATAATGAAGTCTTCACCGAATAGCAGACCCTGGGAATTAGGCCCTCCATATTTGTTGGCTAACTCAATTAGCTTCGGGTCGATTTTAAGTAGAACCCCTTTACTTCTCTCTGTAGAGATCACAGTGTTGGCATTGCCTAAGAGGCATATTGCCCTTTAAACCCATTCTCAAAGTTCCTTCAGGTTGATTGGGGTTTTGCCTAGGTAGGCTGACTTAGCCATTTCAATTTTTTTTTTTAAGGGGGCCTATAATATCAATGAGGAGGTCCTGACTAACCCCGGGCGGTGAACTCCGCTCCGCCTGCAGAGTTTGCGGAGTAATCCGCACTCCACGTTACGCGGAGCTCGCAGATTCTGAAAAACGCCGCTCCGCGTATCGAAGCTGAGTTTTTTTCCTCGCTCGCGTTCATCAACGTTAAGTTGGCAAGCGCGGAAAATCAACCTCCTGGTGAGATGTTTCCTCATTCGCGTTCATTAACATCAAGTTGGCAAGCGCGAGCATGGAAAATCAACCTCCCGACGAGATCTCTCAATACGGAGGGTCAGGTTTCCCATTGTGAGTGGTTGCATTTGCTCGGGACCGCCAGCATTGAGAAACTGCTCGTTCGCATCGAGAAAGATGCCGCTCGAGTAAAAAATCTACCCAAGCAGCAGAAAAGGAAAGCAGGGACCGCTTGCACTGTGCATGGTGCCGTTCATAATGATTGCACAGTGTGGACAAGCATCCGTCACAGTGCAATCACTGCGAACAGCATTTTTCTATTGTACTCTGCTGCTTGCACAGCTGTGTTGTGCCCTTCACGGAGTTCCGCGTGGCGCAACTCCGCGAACTCCGCCCAGGCTTAGTCCTGACAGGACCTCAGCCCATTATCCATGCCTTTCTTAGGATCTTTTGCATTTTTGTTTATGAAGGCTACCACCTTAGGGTCTAATTCGGGAGTCATAGCCACCTTGTCAGGTAGGGATGGTCGGGCGCATTCAGAACGCAGTCTGGATCTAACCTCCTTTGGGATTTCTTTCCTCAATCAAAAGGAAAGGTAGTCGTCACGTGTTGTGATGGTGTCCACTCAGGTGATAAGGGGTGTTTAATTAACAATGGACATCTGTGTAGAACTCTGAAGAGCAAGAAAGCTCAATTTCTGGTTCGAAATTATCATCACAGTTGATGGCGATAGGGAGCTCAGGGCCTTTCTCCTGCCCGTCTGTGGAGCCCGAGGCACCGATCTTGTTACCGCCTAGAGCGTGATGAAGGAGTTGGAGGTTTTACTTTTCTTTGTCCCTTTAGGTAGATTTCCTCCACAAGCCCTCTTTCTTGGAGCCTTGCTTGGCCCTTCTTGGCCACTAGTAGATGGCCGTGATTTATTTGAGATGGATTCAATTATTTTATTTATAGTTTCCTCAAGTGAACCCAAAACCTTTTCTAATGCCTTATTAACTAGTTCCTCTAGTTTATCCTCAATATTTAATTAAGGTGAGGGTACAGAAATATTGTTGACAGGGGTAAAGTTACTTAAATAATTAGTTTATAATTAAGAAGGAGTAGCTAAACAGACAGTTTGATAATGTAAAGTGTGGATATCCTCAATTTATATTAAATTGATTTTTTGTACTCTTCTCCTACCTAGCATGAGGGACAAGTCGAAAAATCAGCTGTTCATTTGGAAGAGAACAGCTGAGTGGCATCGGAGGATTGAGCCGGTAACTGTCATCCTCCTCTTGCCCAATCCTTCAAAATGGAGGATGTATTGGGGACTGCTGAAATTCCTCAATCATCTAAAATGGCGGCCACGCAAGTATTTAGCTATCATGGCAGTCTCTAAAAGTCCTTTTCTCTAATTGGCATTCATGCGCTGTAGCCGGGCCTCCTCTTGTGATTGTAATCGCACTGAGGGCTCCGGCTTGATCCTGATGCCCCGCTTACCATTCCGATCGTCTCCCTGTCTTCTTAGCAGTTAAAGCAGTACTCGGAGTGTCAGTGGCTCGGTGTGATCGCGGCCGTGAGGGCATTGCAGTCCAGTGTGAAGGCACAAGAGGAGCGTCGTGGTGGGGGCTACGACCAGTATTACAATGGTTCAAATGGTTTTAAAAGTAAGCCAAGCATCATTATGGCCTGATTAAATATCTGAGCAGTAGAGGAAGATTGGGGCAATTCCGGTTGAAGATTGGGGTAATTCTGGTTTACGGGGCTAAGTAAGAAACACATAAAAGGCTAAAACATATGAAAAGGGGGAATAGAAAAGCATGGAGTACTCCAAGTTTAACCTTTAAGGCTACCTAAACTGTATAGATAAACAGCATGCAATAGATAATTAATAATAAAAGTGATCTAAAAGAGACTAATCTCATGAAAGGATAGTACTTATCTTTGTGAGGAGCAGCAACAAAGAAGGAAGATGACTGCTTGTAGGGGGACTTTATATTATATTGGAATGTTCATTGAAGTTCCATATTCTTCAAATGTTGCTGCTGAGCTATAGCAATAAAGGAGATTTGCATAATGATGGCCTCCGTGTCATGCCATAAAATTTGTTTTACTTGGAGAATAATATTCAGAAACAGTATTTCCATATGTTATTCTATTTCCAGCTAAAAAGTTAGGTGCGCATTATCAAGAAACGGCGCTAAAATTATCGCCGCTTTAGCAGCAGAAAACTGCCACTAAAGCGGCGATAATGGGCTTGATAATATGCCCTTGAGAATTCCCATAGAAGCCCATGTTCTGGTGTCAACATAGGCTTCTTCTGGAATTCTCTGCGGCATATTATCAAGCCCATTATCGCCGCTTTAGCGGCCGTTTTCTGCCGCTAAAGCGGCGATAATTTTAACGCCGTGCTTGATAATATGGCCCTTAGAGTCTGATTTTGAAAAAGGAGTTCTTTAACTCAGTCAGAAGAGCAGTGAGTGGGAATTCCAGAGCAAAAATTCCCTGAAAGTTTAGGAACATCAACATTCTAGATAGAGGGCATTCATAAACTCTCTTTCAGTCCATCATCACGCTTTCATTTAGCCCTGTCATGGGATGGAGTATATCAGTATCAAGGTGAAAATGTGAAGGGAACACCCCTAAAAGGTGTAGGAAATAGTAACTCCATTGTGAAAAATTATCTTCAGTGTAATTGCACTGATGTGAGACATTCGTATATTAGAGTGCAGCACAAAGTTGCCCACTCTTCTCACATCACAAATTAGGACATTAAATGTCAACAGTTACATGACATGAACATGCACTTAGCACATGTTCTTTCTTGATTCAATGATTACTAAAAATATTTTATTCAACCGTACTATTAGAGAGTGCCTTTACAGTAGAATTAGAGAAGCTGCTGATAAGTATGAGTTTAACCATGCTAATTTAGATGTTTTAATGACGTTTTAATTGAATAAAACAATCCTCTTTTAATAGCTAATTTACTTACTCTGTAGAAGTAACTTTACCTGTCTAAATGTGTGCTATAATGTATGAATAACGTTGAGGCCCTGATTTGGTTGTCGGGCGGAGGGCCTTCGACCAGGGAATGGAGGCTCTCCCCTCAACATCCTGAGGTTTCCCTCCAGCTGCAGTATTTTGACTACGGCGGTCGGAGGAAAACCGCAAGGGGATTCTGCTCCTCTTCCAGCAAGCTCTCTGAGCCTGTTGGAACAGGAGAGGAATAGTAATCCCTTCAATGACGGCGGACCGAGGCTGTGCTCCACCAACAGGATTACGATGTTGGTTTCCGACAACCAATCCATGTCGGCCTTTCCGACATGGATTGGCTGTTGAAAAGTGATTTTGGGGGGACCCTAGCAGGACTCCCTTTCCCCCTGGTCCTCCGCATATGGGCGTAGGGGGCACCTATGGTGCCCCTCCACATCCCTGCACCATGTAGGCAGGCATCGTGCAAGGATGTTTGCAAACTTCCATTTTCCAATGGGAGCTTGTGCTGCAGGCATTTTCAGCCTGCTGCACAAGCTCCCATTGGAAAATGGATGTTTCCAACCTCACTATGTGTGGTCACATCCAAATTAGGATGTCAGAACTGCCGGTCGGTTCCTTCCCCGCAATGGTGTTGGGTGGACGCAAGTCCGCCCAACATCGTAATGAGGGCCTGTGTGATGTGAAAATGCGATTAAAACTGTCTTACATGTAGACGGTGATCTTACCTGAAATTATCAGATTAATTTAATGTTTATCTACTGTATGTTACAAGTTGTATTAACGCAATGCACTACAATTACATATAATTTGTGCTGAATGTACTCACGCATATTAAGTATGCACCATTGAATTAATGTTTAACTTGACTAATCAGTTTAGGCTTTATTTCATTGTGCTGCATGCTGCATTTCATAAAAATACTGTTTTCCATTTTCTGCTAACAAAACGTTTCATACAAGTGTTCACATGCATTCTTAGTTTAGAACAGATGCATTACTGTACTAGAGATAGGGGAAAAAGAGTAGACCTTGATGGAGGTACATAGAAAAACAAAATAGAAAATAGAGCGCTAACTGAATGGATCCGTTCAACAAATGATACAACCTACATGTGTCCAATGTGGCACAATCCAGCGATGTTGCAGTCTGCAACTTTGGAATTTGACCAGGACAATGGACCCCTGAAGGTGTCATCAAGGGGGTATTGCCTAAGTGGACTCAGAACGTTATAATATACTGTTTCCTTTAGACTTTTAGACAGATGCTTTTGTGGATCCCTTCCTACCTTTTTGCTCCTGCATATCTCTCTTGCGGATTCTTTTCAGACACCTTCCATGATTACTATTACCTGAGTGGACTTTGAGAGATTTAGACCTCAAAGCTCCCCCTTTTGATTCCTTACAAAGTGTGGCTTAGGCTAACACCTATTACTGACCCATAGACGACTTTTGCCCGAGCTTCTGAGATGCTAACGCTTCCCTACTTGATTTCCATTTGTTTTGTCCTGATTTCCTTCATGGAAATTCCCTCATTTGCCAGTATTTTGATCCCTAACCATCATCTGGACTTTGAAATTCTAGATTACTAATGTTTAGGAAAGAGAATCTTAGATTATTTTCTGAGCACAAGATTCTGATGTTGCTATTCTGTATTGCTGTCACAGAGGGGCCGATTCCGATTCCGGCAGCAAAACGAACCGACCGACACGGACCCGGACCGAATACCGACCAACACGGACCAGCGCTGTACGACCCGTGCAGTACGATGCAACGCGTGTGAATTACAACCGACACGTACGGAATACAAGCCGTACGACCGAGCCGTAGGGAAAATAGTGATCCGGCCGGAAAACCGACGCAATTTTCACCGACCGACACGAACCCGGAATGAACCCGACTGACCTGTACCCGCGATGTACGATTAGCGCAGTATGATGCAATGCGTGTAAAACCAGACCGACTCGCACGGAGAACAAGCCGCACGACCGACACGCACAGACAACCTGGCACACAAGCAATAGAGACCGCCGCGAACGACACGTACCAAACACAGAAGACAGGCAGCGTGAACGAGGCGGAGAAGCCCGCACGAGACAACAGCAGCGTCCGTTTCCGTCACATGAACGTCTCCTTCATGCCTACAAAACACAAAGGAAAAAAGACAAAACAAGTGCCAAACAAGCAATGACAAAGCCAATAAATACCACAAAAAAATTAATGGGACAAAGACACACCCACAACTCCAACTATATAAAGGACTACAATCACTACAATCATCCCTTGCAAACAGGAGACACAGCCAGCAGCAAACACCAGTACACAGCAACCACAGACACACTCACAACTCACTCATTACATAACTAACACACCATCAGCACCTCATACAAAAGCACACACATATACACACAGCAAAACCAACACCAACCCATCACTTGCACCCTCACACACACATCCCTCACCACCACCTCCCATCACCATGCCTCCAAAGTAGAATCCAAAGTTCACAGATAGTCAGTTAGAAGTGCTGGTAGACGAGATCATCAGAGTAGAGCCACATTTGTTTGGTACATTGGTTCAAAGGACCCCCATCTCACAGAAAACCAAGATGTGGGCGAGGATTGTGGACAAGGTGAACGCACAAGCACCAGCAAGGCGCACAAAGGACGACATCCAGAACAGGTGGTATGACGTGCGCAGGAGGGTCAAGAAACTCATCAAAAAAGATCACGCCCTGAGTCAGTGCACTGGTGGTGGCCCTCCTGACAAACCAGTCTGTGGAGAAGAGGAGAAGGTGTGGGACATCCTACCACCAGAGAGCGTCCATAGCCTAACAGACATCCCAGAGCCTGGTGAGTACACAAACAACATACCCAAGATTGTGTGGCAGGGGATAGTGAAACCATGCACCTCAAGCAAAGCTACTCAAACCAATAGATAATCAGCCCAAGATGTGAATGCCAGTCAGACACACACAATACCTGCCATCTCATAGTGACTGGGGACTGTGTCATGACATGCACCAACCTACAAACAAATAGAGCAAGCCAGTGGTACTAAGCCAAATACACCCTGCCAGACAGTTGGACACCACAAACACACCACCTCACAGTGCAGCTGACTGTCAGGAAGGAATAGTGGGGATGCAGGTGAAGTGAGTGTAGCAAAAAGCATGATGGGGCCTGTAGTCACAGATAATGCTCCCCCTCCTGATTGGCCCATCAAGACCTCTCTGAAACATGCCCACATCACAGGGAGTGGACAATTACTGACAGGATGGCTGACACTAGGTCCTGCTGTGGGGAGCACAAGGCCCTGCTAGGGCTTGTGTGCAAATCAGAAGCAGGACACCACTGACTGACATCCTGAAAGACAACTTGCATGCCCTACAATGGAAGCACGTTTCATGATGGGAAGGAGGACTGACAGCCCTGACCATACTACTCAGCATGGGGAGACACCACCCAACACAAACTCCACACAACTCACAGGGTACAATGCATTGACACACACCTCACTGAAATATCAGCAAAAGATACCCCGTAATGGGTGCTGCTGTGTGAAGCACAGGGGCTCACTTGGGACTTGTAGCCAAACAAACACCAGGATTTCACAGTCAGCCATCTTGCCATTGCTGTCACACCCCCCACAGGGAAGCAGAGTCAAGAGGGAGGAAGCATGGGCATGCTGGGAAGGGGGGTGTAGCCAAGAGTATGATGGGAGTCGCAGTCACAGACAACCCACACCCACCCACATGGCCCAGCAAGACCAAACTGAACCATACTCGCCTCACAGGGAGTGGGAAGGGACTGACAAGATGTCTGACACTGGGCTCTGTTGTGGGGAGCACAAGGCCATGCTGGGAACTGGGCAACAACAAACACCAGGATTTCACAGTCAGCCATCTTGCCAGTGCTGTCACACCCCCTCACAGGAAAGCAGAGTCAAGAGGGAGGAAGCATGGGCCTGCTGGGAAGGGGGGTGTAGCCAAGAGTATGATGGGAGTCACAGTCACAGACAACCTACACCCACCCACATGGCCCAGAAAGACCAAACTGAACCATACTCACCTCACAGGGAGTGGGAAGGGGCTGACAAGATGTCTGACACTGGGCTCTGTTGTGGGGAGCACAATGCCATGCTGGGACTTGTAGCCAAACAAACACCAAGATTTCACAGTCAGCCATCTTGCCATTGCTGTCACGCCCCCTCACAGGGAAGCTGAGTCAAGAGGGAGGAAGCATGGGCATGCTGGGAAGGGGGGTGTAGCCAAGAGTATGATGGGAGTCACAGTCACAGACAACCTACACCCACCCACATGGCCCAGCAAGACCAAACTGAACCATACTCGCCTCACAGGGAGTGGGAAGGGACTGACAAGATGTCTGACACTGTGCTCTGTTGTGGGGAGCACAAGGCCATGCTGGGAAATGGCCAACAACAATATCAAAGTCTGTCTGTGACAAGCTGGGAAAAAGCAGTGTACAGACAGGCATCTGTTTGAAAAGTAGAAAATGTCATGTTTGTGAACCAACGATGCATGTAGAAACATAAATCACATTGTGTGTCTCTTCCAAACACAGGTGGTGCTGGGCACCCAGCACCAAATGACGAGGATACCCAGTCCCAGACTCTGGAGGACACTGAGCTCTCTGGTCTAACTCTCTCACTGTCCTCTTCGGATGACGACGACCAACCTGGCCCCTCCGGTGTGAGCCATCATGCAGCACCAGCAGCATCAACATCTGCCCCCCCTGTACCCACGCCTCCAGCATCTGGACATCGACAGGGCACCCCCGCTAACACGGACAGACCAAGGACAATCAACACCCACAGCACAGGGACACAGGACCCCCGGAAGCTACAGCCAACACCACCCAAGGGGTCCCAGTGTCACCTGTGCGTACCGCCGCTGGTCCTGCCCGTGTGGAGAGGGGTGCTGAGAGGGGTGGGAGGCACAGGGCGTGCCTTGCAGAGGGGTCTGGACTGCATGATGACCCCCAACTAGCACGCATCTTAGATGCGTACCAGGATAGCACCGGAGGATTTGACCAGGTAGTGGGGATCCTCAAGGACATGCAACACGAGCAGGTCGCCCACCATGACCACATAGAGGCCAAGTGGGATGACATCACTGCGGTGCATCGGGACATACTACAATGCCTCCGCCAGATCAACACCAACCTGTCCACACCCCCCTGTGTGCCCACAACATCTGTCGCAACACCATCTGCCAGCGCCACAGGGAGGGAGGAGGACTCTGGCGGAGAGTCCCCTGCACCGCAGAGACCTGCACATGAGGATCCCCCCCGGAAGAAGAGGGGTCGTCCGAAGAAGGACATGTGAGAGGCAGATGTCCCAGCACATCCCCCAGGGCCTCCAAACCTGTTCTGGACAATTTTCTTTGTGCGCAACCCATTCACCTTGTCCAATCGCACACAACTCGCCCACATGACATGGAGGGTTCATGTTGGGCCAATGTATCAGATGACTGTGGACTTTACTCTGGACATTTCATCTACCAGCACTTCCAACTTCAATGTGAACTTTGGATTCCCAAACCACTGTACAGCACCCACCATCCTGTGCACTTCCCTCACACATGTTTGTAAATAAACTCAACAGTACACCATACTTGCCTCCGTTGTGATTCCAACTTGTCATGTTCAGGGAGATGTCGATCTGCTACACAACACAGTGCATGCCAAATACTGCAACAATGTGACCAACGTAAGGTGAGTAATGGGGATGTGACACATGTGAGGGACACACACCACTATGGCAACACAAAACATACTCACCATGGCCATGTTACTCATCACACACAATGATGTTGACCTGAAACACATTGGCATGCACAGACACAACACCAAGCCCAGTCAGTGGTAACAAGTCCACAGGTGAGGTAAGCAGATGTCACTCAGATGTGGAAAGACAGACAACGCACATAACAAAGCGTAGCACAGGTTCATTACACATCAGCAACACGTTTATTCCACACTAGTTGCACAGTAATTCTATGTAACAGTGGACACACGCGCCCAATGTGTTGGAGAATGGAAATCCAGGGATGTGTGGTACATCAGTTGATGGGAATTGTCAACTTCTACACTGGTGTTGGCTTCTGGGTGTTGGGGGTCAGTGTTGACCACACAACAGGCAAAGTACCCTGGGAAGGACAGATAAGATACAGTCAAAAGCACAAAAGAACAGGAGAGAAATGCAATACACATGCACAAAACATGTTGCAAAACACCTACACAAACACTAGTTAGCAGTACAACCCTATTGTGGAGTACACACCAGCTGAATGGACACATCACAGCACGCATCCAGTCAAGTGGTACACAGACACACTCAGACAGCAACAGAGCTGGCTCAACACATTCCAGGCTACCTCCATACATTCACATAACAACCATGGAAACCCACATTCAGGTGAAGAAGTTGTTGATGAGCTGGAAGCGGACGTCACCATCATCTTCATCATCACTGGCATCTTGGCCCAGGCCGGGATCCTCCACAGGTGCCGGAGGTTGGTCGTCGTCATCGTCATCCTGGATGAGAGGCACCTCCTTCCACACCGCCATGTTGTGTAGCATGCAGCAGACAAGGATTATTTTGCACACCTTTGCAGGCTCGTATGGGAGGACCCCTCCGGTCTTGTTCAGGCAGCGAAAGCGGCTTTTCAGGAGGCCGAATGTCCGCTCAATCACCCTCCTGCTCCGACCATGTGCCTCATTGTAGCGCATCTCGGCTGGTGTGACAGGGTTCCTGAGGGGTGTCAGCAACCACGGCATGTTGGGGTATCCGGAGTCACCTACACACACAAAAATGAACAAGTAGCTGAGTTTTGTAGGAGTGCGGAATACAACAGTGACAAACACACACAATGAGAAACAGTCAGTACACACCGACAAGCCAGGCATGCTGAGCTGGCATCTGTGACATCAGCGTTGCAATGCGACTACTCCTCATATTGTAGGCATCGTGCGCAGAACCAGGGAACCGTGCACACACATGTGTGATCAACCTGTCAGCAAGACAGACCACCAGAGCATTGATCGAATGGTAGTGCTTCCTGTTCTGGTATGCCTGCTCATGTGCCTGTGGTGGTATCAGGGCAACATGTGTCCCATGAATAGATCCGATGACGTTCGGCATCCTCCCCATTGTATAAAAGGCATCCTTAATTTCAGGGAGTTCATCTGGGCTCGGGAACTTGATATACAGGTCGAGGAATTGCAACATCCCCTCCAAGACATCGCGTAGCACCCGACTAAACATTGTTTGCGACATACCACCAGTAGTAGCCACAGTGTACTGGAAGGTACCTGTAGAAAAGAAGTGCAGGGCTGCCATCACATTCACCTCTGGGGTCAGTGCTGTAGGGTATGTACTACCAGGTAGCAGCTGTTGTGCTAACTGCTCCTCCAACTCCGCAATCAGTGGCCTGGTGAAGCGGTACCTTCTGATGCAGTCGCGTTCCTGCATGGTTGCAAGGTCTGGGAACGGACGATGGACAGCTGGTGCCCTGCAGTACAGAGATGCACAAAGGAAGATTGTCAGTACATCCACCCATGTGGCCATGACCACGATCACTATCACATGCTAGTTCATGACATTACACGATGTAATGAGGTGTGTGCTGTTAGGCATGGACACATATGTCACCTACAAGACCACCACCTCACATCTCAATTCCACATGTCCACATGAGTCCCATGTAGTGCAATGGCCAATCATCTGGCTGTGTCACCCAACCTATGTGCTGCTGCAACGTTCAAAAAACACACCCCAGTGACAATTGAGGCCTCATGTCTCCCAGGCATCACAGATCTTTGCCATGCAGAAACCCAGGCTTCCTGTATTGCCACATCAACACAGCAATGGACATGGCGTAGCACGTACACACCACAAGGCAAGCGTAAGTCCCACAGGTAGTGGCCACAGTTGTTCCTGCCGGCCCTACATGTACGTCTCTTAGACACACACCCCATCAAGGGTGATGCATATACCACATGGATGTGGAGACTGTCACCCATTGGTAGCAGGTGATCAGACACATCTGAGACACAACATGCACACAGACTGTGGATGCACATCAGTATTGTGGCTACAGGTCTCACTGTGACGTACATGCCATCACCCCCAGGACTCCGGGTGTATGTGACATCTCCTAAACATATCCAACCTGAGACTGTGGCCTTGACTCATGCCCATTACTGTCCAATTGTACATCACAGTGGTAATGTGCACAACACACAAAGGATTCTGCCCCCATGTACACGTGCACAGCCTGGGAGTGGCTGCACAAAGTGCCAGCCAAAAAACAGCTGTGGCCCCTCCAAACACCCAGGGAATGCAGCCTTACATGCCATGGGACACTGTGTGGCCAATGCTATAGTGTGGAAGGTGTGCGCAGGTGTCCCTGGCCAGTATATGTGTGTTGCATCCGTATAATAGTCACACTAATGAGGTCCGACGCTGGTGACAATGCGTACGCATTGCACGGGTCGTGTCCGAGCCATGCGTATGCTTTGTCATTGAATGCAATGAGGTCCGACGATGGTTACAATGCGTACGACTTGCACGGGTCATGTCCCAGCCATGCGTACGCTTTGTCATTGAATGCAATGAGGTCCGACGTGGGTGACAATGCGTACGCATTGCACGGGTCATGTCCGAGCCGTGTGTGCACTTTTTCATTGATTGCAATGAGGTCCGACACGGGTGACTATCATGCATACGCGTCGGACAGGCATGGTCCGAGACAGGCGTACGCCTTGGCCATTGAATCGTATGGAGACCGGTGCATGTGTACATTCAAAATACGCGTTGTGCAGTCAGTTGAACGAGCCGTGCTCACCCATTGGCTCTGGACTGTCATAGAGACAGATGCGGATTCAAAAGTTGTACGAGTTGTGCACTGGAAATTCAGTTGGATGCCTACAACAATGTTGCAATTTCAAGTGTTCCATGAAGGTGAAGATTTGAACGATGCGTGTACGAGTCGTACTTTTAAATGGATTTGCCAGATTCATAGAATGCAACCGTGTTGGACCTATCACTTTAGACACATGGCACAGATTCTGCCTCTGCAGCACAGATATAAGGCTGGCTGGCCCCCAGGGAGCTCACTTGGCTGCACTACATGCTACTGGACCACATCCCTGCTACCACTGCTGCTGTCTCTGCACCCTCTGGCTCCTGCTATGGCACGTACTCTGGAGAGGGCCCCAGCCTTCACTGAGGAGGAGAACCAGGCCCTACTGGACGGGCTCCTTCCAGAGTACAGAACACTCTATGGGAAACCAGGGGAGCAGGTGAGTGTGCAGTCCACTGCCTTCCTAATTATGCATGTTGTCTGGCTAGTAGTACTAGCAGTGTGTACACCAGTGGCAAGCAGTCTCAATGACTGCTTTCATCCCCCAAAGTGTGTAGGTACATGCAATGAATAGTTTTCCTGCTGCTAAAGTGCATTATTGCAAGCTCAAACTATCCAGGCATTGTTAACATGTCAGACATGCATGTGCTTTTGCAATCCCCATGGTTGCACTACCTGTGTAATTTATTGCCCTTTGTGATGATGACATGTCTATCCAAATGTGTGCCGCAGCAATCTGGGGCATGTGCGTTAATGTACTTTTCACTTTGTCCTCCTCACAGGTTGATGCCCACCAGAAGCAGGAGATCTGGCTGACCATCGCCCGGGCTATTCGTTCTGTGGGGGTTTACAAGCGCCGGATCCGCAACTGCCAGAAGAGGTGGCAACACTTTCGGGGCTGGACCCGGAGGATAGCTAGAGTCCAGCTGAAGCTGTCACCTCCACGCAGGAGGGGTGGACACCGTACCCTGACTCCCCACATGCTCCGGATCCTGGCAGTGGTCTTCCCGGACCTGGATAGGCAGCTGAAGGCCAGACAGCAGCAGGAAGGGGGTAAGTCCATGTCTGATCTGTGTACTATGTCTGACATACAAATGGCAGTCTTTTGTCCTGCTCAAACTTCCATGTTACGTAGCTCTTGTAGTCCCAAACTCAGGTCCCTCATTTGTGTGATGCACCCTCCTCATCTGTTCCACAGGTGTGGCCCCTCAAATCTGTTGCTTGTGTCACTAGGGCACTGTGTCCCTGCAGTCAGCTATGCTTCATGTACCGGTCAGCATCAGTTCCCGTGAATCTGTTGTGTGTTTCATGGGTGGGTCAATTGTTTACACAATGCCTAAGATCTGACATGTGATCTGTGTGTGCCCTTGAGATGTGGACCAATTGCTGGTCTGACTCGCAACATGTTGCTGGGGTATTCCAAACAAACCCATGCAGCAGGGGACTCCAATTTAGGGGCCTCAGGAGTATGTATAGCAAGTATGTCTCGCTTGCTTAGCCACCTGACTACTGTCCAAGGCCAAACACTGTTCCACTTAGTCCTGGCCAGTCATGCCCCGTCAAGGGCATTTACCAACACTCTGTAATCCTACTCCTGATTATGAAATTGCAGGTTGTGCTCAGTGACATGTGCCCTCAGGTGTCTGCCTCTGTGTCATCAGGGTGTGGCTTGTTGCTACGTACAACTGGGGTGTCCATGATTCAGAGGGTCAGCATGACATCTGCAATGTGACTGAGAGAGACAAGACCTGTGTGACATATAGGTGTGTGATCATCTGCATGTGTCCTTCATGCAGCTAGGTTACATGCATGGCAGACTGTGATGTGTTAATGTACAGGGATTAGTGTTTGCTGCCACTCATATGTCTGATTTGCATGATGTGGGGTCTTCTGGGTCCTGGATATGTTGTTTGCATGGGATGGGGAAGTGCGCAGGTCAGCTGCTGAGTTTGCTTTACCCCAGAGCTAGGATTGTGAGTCAGTGCATATTGTTGTTGTCTGGATGCCCTGCCCCTGTGACAGGAGACAGTGTTGACTGACTTTCAGGGCATACCAGTGCCATGGCATTTAACATGCTATGAGTGAGCCTGCATTGTGTTCAAGTGTGCACCATGCACCACATTGTGGCATTGACCATCAGGACAGGAGTACATCATAGTGTGTGTTGCTGGCCTGCTTCACAAGCATGTGGAATGAGCCTCTGCCCATCCCTTCGCCCGGACACCTGTACTGAGTCAGTAGCAAGAGATGTGCTGTGTGTATAGTGGCATACTCCTACATGTTCACTTGCATGTACAACTGATGTGTGGGTGGTGCATGTTGGCACATTGGGGTGCTAGCATCCAACATGCAACGGCCATATGTGTGAAAGTCAAGGAAGGGATATGTGTGCCATGGTTGATGTTGAGAATGACAATTGTCTTATCCTAAACAGTGTTGGCACTTTGAGCTGTGTTCAGCTGATGATGCCAGGGCTTGCCCTGGGATGTGATGTACGCACTGTGGTGTGTGCAGTCGGTGCAGGTGACTGATGTTGTTCTGTTACTTCCTATGCCTATCCAGATACATCCACGGCCACAGGAGGGGACAGCTCCACAGACCAGGAGGAGCCACAGAGCCTTACAGGGACAGAAGGAGAGGAGTCGGGTGGACACAGAGGGTGAGTTGAGCCACACAGAGGAGTCGTCAGCACCCCCCAGCTGAGGGCCACAGCATCTCCGAGGATAACTCCCTTGTGGAGGCGGGTGTCAGCAGCCACAAAACCCCAGCTAGTGAGGCTGTCCCCGCCCCCGCCACCGCCACCACCCCCACCACCCCCCTCCCATCGGCTCCCATCCCAAAGGTCCCTGTGGGCTCCTGTGTTTGTGAGCATGTCTCCTTCATGCCCGGCACCGCACCCCCTGCCCCTGTGTCCCCTACTGCCCTGAGTGAGGAGTCAGTGGACTTACTTCGACAGATCCATTTAGGGCAGACGTCGATGCTGAAGGTCCTCCATGCACACACAGGTCTGTTGACACAACTGGTGTCATTCATGGAGGGCATTTCCTCGGGCATGTCTGCCCTAGAGAGGAGCAATCAGTCCGTGGCCTCCTCCCTGATGGCCGCAGTGTCCCTCCTCCAACAGTCCTGCACCCTTCCTACCCCTGCACCACCCACTATTCCTAGCACCCTACCTTTCCCAAGCACAGAAACCCCAAAACCAAGGTCTAGACGTGCACACAAGCAAGCGCAGGGGACTGATTCCACACTCACAGGGGCTGGTTTGCTGACACACACACAGTCATCCACAACCACTCTGCAGTCCTCCGAGACCTCTCCCTCCCAGCCCCCTTCCCTTGCCTCACCTGCAACCCCATCCCCCCAGAAGCTCTTCCTCTGTGACCTTGGCCTCTTCCCCACTGACCCTGCAGATCCTGATTACAAGGGAAAGAGGAAGTCCCCACACACAGAAGGGAGTGCCCCTCACGCCCGGACACCCTACCCCAGGCGCAGTCAGACCAAGACGCCCACACGCAAGTCCCCCCTGCGCCAGAAGAGCAAGACCCCCCCTGCCACCACGCAGCTCCAAGGCAAAGTCTCTGTCCTCCATCCCCCAGGCCACCACTCCAGAGGTTCCCCCGCCACTCCCTGCCCTGGGTTCTCCCACACACAGATACACCATCCCCAAAATGCTAAGGCCATCCCCCCTAGCACCTGCTCCTCCACACCTGGTCAGACAGTTGGTGCCACTGATGTGGGGACCGTGTTCCCCCCTGCCGACCTCACCTGTCTCCCATTCCGCTCCCATGGATGTAGGCACTGCTTTGGAGTCCACGACCACCCCGTCTGACTTGGGCACTGCAGTGGTGTGCCAATACACTCCATCTGACCTGATTACTGGAGTTGTACCGGCACCCACCCCATCTGACTTGTGCCCCACAGTTGTGACAGCACCCACCACTTCAGTCAGCTCCACTGCAGTTGCAAGTGTCTCGCCTGCATCCCCCACCTCTTCACTGCCTCCTTCTGCTGTGCCCTGATCCTGTCCCTGCGGTGCCTGACCTGCCTCCATGTATGCCCCTCCGAGGGGATGACCCCGGTCCTTAGCAATGCAGGCAAGCAAGGTGTGACATTTGTCACTCTAGTTCACTCCTTGGCATTTGGACATGGACTGGCCATTGGCCTTTTGTTTGCACAGAAGTTTAGATTTTATAGGAGCAACTGGGGCTTCTGTGCAACTTGCTAGACATATGTTTTGGGTTTGTGTAGATGACTTAGGCGAGATTCCCGTACCCAGGCTGTTGTGACCAGAGCCTTCATTGTGTGGTAACTGATGGCTGACTGACCAAGTGTTCTGCAGACATGAGTGGGACTTACGGTGGATATGTTTGGCACAGCTGGGCTCCCACAGGAGTAGTGTCCCCTCAAGTAAGTGTGTTGTCCAGTGACATGGCCTGGGCCCATGGTGTGTGTTGTATGAGCATGTGTGTGTGTCCACATCCCTGTTCATACACAGACAGTGTTCCCTTGATGTGTTCCTGTTGTTGATGCTTGCTGAGTGGTACTGGGTTTATCCCACTACTTTTCCAATGGGCTACCAGATGTGTGGGTGCATGACACACTACTGTTAATTGGTGTATCATCATTGGGATTTGTCAGTTCTGAGTGGTGATGATGTTGTCAGACACAGATTGGACACAGTCAGGGTTCCTCAATGTACTTATTTGTTCGCAATATCATGTAGTTGTCCCTAGGTGGTAGTTTTCAGTGATTGAGACATTTGTATGTGTGTGTGACTGCTCCCACTTGTCGGGTTGACGGCTGCGATGCTGGCAGGTGTCAGCATGAGTGCCTTGTGTTTCTCCTTGGCATCTGCATTGTCCTGGGACTGGGGCAGGGATTCTGAAGGTTACATGAGCTCTGAGGTCATGGCCATGTCCCGCATACTGTGCAGTATGTCTGTCATTCCCCAGGGTTGCAAACTGTCCTTGCGTGATTCGTCTGTGCACCTTAGTTCATCCCAACATTCCTGTGTTTGTCATGGGTGCATGTGCTATGTCACCTGTCCATGTGGGCTTCACAGATACACAGTGTTGCAGTTCAGGGTGTGTGGTGTTGAGGGTGGACTGATGTGAATGTTTCCATGGATGGTCCCCTAGCTCCCGTTTGTCCATGGATGAGGGGCCATGCTGAGTGATTTGTGTTTGTGTATGTGTGATGTACGTTTGTGGCACAGGACACATGTCTGGGTTTCCCAGTTTGTACGACATCTGCCTTTGTCATCACAGTGGAGGTGTCATGCATGCTTGTGTCACCCCACTGTCTGGTCCCTGGGGGTAGTGGTGTTGTGTCTCAGTCTCTTGCTGTGTTAGTTGGTGTTCATTCCAGCTTGTGTCACATGTGTCTGTTGTGCTCCCTCTCATCTCCCAATGCCTGATTGCTCACTGAGGGTGTCCCATTGATGGTTTACTTTTGTATGGCACTGTGTCCGCAAATCCGCATCTGTGTCACTGTGGTTCAGCCCCCCTCATGTGTTGTGTAGTTGCCTGGGGATACTGTGACACACACACACATGTTGTGTCCGATGTGCAGTGTGAGTTTGCCTGTTTATGTTTGTGCATCTGCACCAGTGCATTGGTATTGCTGTTGTGGGCCTTTGTCTGGATGCTGTTTCTGTGATTTTGCATGCTGTCCCTGTGAGTCATTTCACATCATTGTGTCATTGTACGCTGTATGCATTGTCAGCCCCCATGTGTGGTGCTTGTCTGCACATGGCCGAGAGTGTGTTATGTTTTCACAGCACTGTTAGCCTCACCACATCTCTGTGTGTATGGGACACAAGCACTAGTTTGCCCCAGAAGTGTTTGATGTGTTAGGAGCAGGGATCATACATGCTGTTTGTTATTTGCAGCTTTGACCATGATGACACTTACCTTTTGATCGCTGTGATGAGGGGGGTTTGGTCCCCATCGCCACAATGCTCCACATCTGCTGAATTTTGTGAGCCCTCACTTAACTTCTGTTCTACACAGTGAGGGGGTGTTCTTTTTACATTGCCACAGTGCTATGGTTATGCTTGCCTTGTGTATGTCACACTCATGTGTTGGTCACACATGTGCTGTTACTTACATTGTATGCTTGTAGCCATAATCACTGTTGTGGGCATTTGTCACAGACTACACACTGTTGTCATGATGTTATGGGGGATGTATTTTGCGGACATACCTGATGTTGGAGTGTGCTGTATGTGTTGCACATCACCCATCCTATGGCTGGGGGTGGCAGGGGTGATGGGCAACAGGTCCCCTGTGTGTGGGGGTGGCAGGGGTGATGGGCAACAGGTCCCCTATGAGTGGGGGTGGCAGGGGTGATGGGCAACAGGTCCCCTGTGAGTGGGGGTGGCAGGGGTGATGGGCAACCTAAGCCCTATGGCTGGGGGTGGCAGGGGAGATGGGCAACAGCAGCCCTATGGCTGGGGGTGGCAGGGGTGATGGGCAACAGGTCCCCTGTGAGTGGGGGTGGCAGGGGTGATGGGCAACATCAGCCCTATGGCTGGGTGTGGCATGGGTGATGGGCAAGAGGTCCCCTGTGAGTGGGGGTGGCAGGGGTGATGGGCAACATAAGCCCAATGGCTGGGGATGGCAGGGGTGATGGGAAACGTCAGGCCTATAGCTGGGGGTGGCAGGGGTGATGGGCAACATAAGCCCCATGGCTGGGGGTGGCAGGGGTGATGGACAACAGGTCCCCTGTGAGTGGGGGTGGCAGGGGTGATGGGCAATATACGCCCTATGGCTGGGGGTGGCAGGGTTGATGGGCATCAGGTCCCCTGTGAGTGGGGGTGGCAGTAGTGATGTGTAACAGATCCACTATGGGTGGGGGTGTTTGTGGTGCTGGCCATGCAACCCCTATGGTGGGCTGTTGTTAGTGGCCAGGATGTAGATCCCCTGTGTGTGTGTGCCAGTTTGCGTGTACGTGTCGTTTGTTTGTTTTGTAGGTGTCTGACTTACCGTCTGCGCCGTCGGCGTCGGTCCCTGATCTGGTCATAAATGTAGAGTACTGGTATGACCTGCACAATGGGATTCATGATGTGTTCGTGTCGTACATGCTGCTTGTTGCTCCGTCTCGTACCCGCTGCAAGCTGGTCCATCTCGTAGCTGTGTATTGAGTTGTGGCGCGAATCGTAGATGATATGCTTGTTTTCCGGATGCTGTGACGTCCCATGCGTGACGACCCGTCCGGCGCGTAGGAAGTATGCATCGTACTTGTCATGCCGGAAACTGCTATGGATACTGCTTCCGGGCGACTCGGTTCATCTTTAGGAGTTTCGGCTCGGACGGAGAATGGGGCTTAATTCAAAGCCTATGTGTCGGTCGTGTTTTTGGCAGTTATGCGCATCGTACTTCCTCTACAGGACGGACCGACTCCGGGTACGTGTCGGTCGCACGGTAAGGCTACGGACAGCTGTCCGACCGGCCATCGGAATCGGCCCCAGAATGTCTTGTATATTTAATACTGGTTTGCCTCCATCTTATTCATTCATCAGGGGATTCTATTGTTATTCTGTATCTTTATAGCATGGTTGACCCGAAGGCATCAGGTATCAGAGCGCTTTACACGAGCACCAGTTTCATTACATGAGGACACATTCATTTTTATTTGGTTAGGCATGGGGAGATTAAGTGATTTACCCAGAATCACATGATGTTGCACGTCCTTGCTGAGACTCGAATCCGGTTCCCCAGATTTGAGGTCGACCACTCTAGCCCTTAGGCCACATCCTCTCCTGATTGTGTAGCCAAATGGGTTGCACTGTAAATTTAAATTTGATTGAATGCAAAAACCTAACTACCATTACCTCTCAGTCGGGTTTAAAATGTCCGTCGGAGGACCAATGGTAAACCAGTGGGCCCAGAAAACAGTGTATCAAATCTGGCAGCATGTTAGATGGTTATCCGCTGATGTGAGGGAGTTAGGGTGTCCTATCTAGAAATTGACCAAGCCCAGTACTAACCCCAAAAGCCAAAAGATCGATGAAGATCAAGCAGTTCGGCAAATGACTTGTAGCAGCAGAGGATAGTGATTATTAATAGGGTTCTGTGTTGTAGTTGTTTATACTTATATTGTGGTGTTTTGAAATGGATATGTGATGTCATGTAGAAATGATTTATTTTGATATGTGATAATGGCACTTAATGCAGAGAAGTTGAAATGGTTATTGAGTCCATTGTGACCTAAGATCCCGGGTTAGATAAAATACGTTAAGTCAAGTTTCAGTGTAGATGACACTGGGTGTAGTTGTCTGCTGTGTTGTGGTGCTGATCGTGAAATGTTATCAACAGCATTTTGATAGGGACTTTGTCTTTGTGCAAGATGGCAGCCCTCATCCTCCTAGACCTCTCCACCGCCTTCGACACCGTCTGCCACCGCACACTACGCACGCGCCTCCACGACGCAGGGATCCGAAACAAGGCCCTGGACTGGACCACCTCCTTCCTCTCCGGCAGAACTCAGAGAGTCCGCCTCCCCCCGTTCCGCTCCGAGGCCTCCAAGATCATCTGCGGCATCCCACAGGGATCCGCCCTCAGCCCGACGCTGTTCAACGTCTACATGGCACCACTAGCACGCAATGCCCGACAACACGACCTCAACATAATCTTCTATGCCGACGACACTCAGTTGATCCTCTCCCTCACCAAGGACCCCCTCACCGCCAAATCCAACCTCCACCAGGGAATGAAGGCCGTCGCTGACTGGATGGAAGACAGCCGCCTCAAACTGAACACAGACAAAACGGAAATCCTCATCCTCTGGCCCAACCCCTCCGCTTGGGACGACTCTTGGTGGCCCACATCACTGGGGTCCCCCCCGGCCCCCACCGACCACGCACGCAACCTGGGAGTCATCCTCGACTCGAAACTCTCCATGACCAAACAAGTCAACGCAGTCTCCTCCACCTGTTTCAACACCCTCTGCATGCTCCGCAAGATCTTCAGATGGATCCCTACAAACACGAGGAAAACAGTCACCCAGGCCCTGGTCAGCAGCAGGCTCGACTACGGAAACGCCCTATACGCCGGATCCTCGTCCAAGCTCATCAGCAGACTACAGAGAATCCAGAATGCCTCTGCATGCCTGATCCTCGACGTCCCGCGCCGCGACCACATCACCCCCCACCTGAAGAACCTGCACTGGCTCCCCGTCGACAAAAGAATCTCCTTCAAGCTCCTGATCCACGCACACAAGGCACTCCACAAAACCGGCCCAGCCTATCTCATCAGCCGACTCTCCTTCTACGTACCCAACAGAAAACTCCGCTCTTCTGATCACGCCCTGGCCACGGTCCCACGCATCCGGAGAACTACTTCAGGAGGCAGATCCTTCTCCCACCGAGCCGCCAAGACCTGGAACACCCTCCCCCTCCACCTACGCCAAACTGAAGACCTGCTGACCTTCAATAGACAACTCAAGACCTGGCTCTTCGACCACTAACAGCCTCCCCCCCCCAGCGCCTTGAAACCCGCCCGGGTATGTAGTGCGCTTTACAAGTTACTTGATTGATTGATTGATTGATTGATTGTGAAATGTAGTAGGTAGGAGCAGACTGTTGTATATGGCTTATGTATTATGAGCATGAGATGGGGCTGATGCCTCATGCCTTCATTGTAAAGGAATCCTGGCGCTACAGGATTCCACACAAATGTTCAGTAGCAGGGTTCTGTGATGGTCAGTTGGACACTGGCCAGCATGGGAGTGGCTGCTCTTGACTGTAGATCTTGAAATAAGTCACTCACTTCCATTGTCCTGTGTAAAACCTTAACAACAATGTTGGCAACGAACCCCTGGCCAGTGCGGTGAGGAGAAGGACCATCAAGAGAGGAGAAGAGAAGAAGTGGTACTGCGCAACAACATGCCAATGGGAGCAGCGGAGCAGAAAATATTTTGTTGATACGGCTGAAGTTTTCTGAAGTCTTTCCAAAGGGTTTTTCCCAACCAGACCCTTATGTAAGTTAAGGGCGCAGTGGCGTAACCATCTGGGTGACTGGAATGCTGTGAAAGTAGCGTGACGTAGAATGGCAGCTATGTACACAGCACACTGCAGCCATATTAAAACTAAGACCAGTGGATATGACTTCTAACTTTGATCTTTGGGAATATAAGAGATGCATCTGATTTACCTTTGAAGAAGTGATTGAAAGAGACCTGCTAGTCTAGTTCTGCAGTGGTGTTGTATGGTGAAACAACCAGCAGCATTTTGGGGGATTTCCAAAAATCATCCAATCCGCATTTAAAGATGGTGATGCACCCTGGGGGTCTAGTTCTGCAGTGATGTTGTACGCTGAAACAACGCACCGGCCATTTTGGGCGATTTACAAAAATCACCCGAATAGCATTTAAAGACGGTGATGAGCACACCTCATTAGATACGTGCACGTCAGGAGAGAGGTTGTCTCCATCAACAGTGATGCGCACACCTGTCTATTGAGTAGTTTTATGGGAAGTAAGGGTACACATCGGAGAGACTGCTTTGGCTGCTCAACAGCACTGTGAAACACTCACTGTGGAATTAGGTTGATATGCACATTGCTGGTGAGGTGTCTGTATGGCGCTGTTCAAGGTACATTCGGCCATGTGTCACAGTGCATCTCACAGTGATACGCACACTATTCTAGGCTATTTTTTACTTTAAATTATTGCTTTCCTTGGAGTTGTGTTTGGGCACCAGGGAAGCAACTAAAAGCAGTTGCAGTGAAATTGCCCCTGTAACCCCTGCACACATCTCTTTTATACCACCAACTTGTTTCCTAATGCAACCGGGCTCTCCACTTATGCCTTGAGAGGATTGGATATTAATGTATGACAATTATATAGAAGCATTGGATGGTAAAGGATTTTGACCTGCAAGGAAAAAAGCATTATTGCTAAGTGCTTTGGGCAAAGAGGGTCAAAGGGTGTTTAGATACTTAGCCCCAGCGACAGAAGTAAATGGTCAACTCATCCCGGATGTCTTTAAAAAAGCCAGGTGCAGTAGAGATTTGTTATGCCAATGAAGAAAATTAAGTTATGAATAGGTATATGCTTTACACGCAACATCAGAGGGTGAAGGGGACGGTTGATGAATTTGTAGCCAGGGTATGTGAGTTGTCTACTAAGTGTCGTTATGGACCCATGACAGATGAACTTCTTTCATCGTTCAGCCCCTGTTTGTCACAGCGAAGCCTGAAGATCCATCATTGTTCTCTGTGAAACAGAACTGATTCATGGGTAGCCATTGTCAGGAGGTAGTGGGGTTTGTCTATGACTACCCATTTCATATCAACTTCTGTGTGACCTGCATCTAGGCAGTGTCTTGTGAGTTTGGTGTTGTATTTCTTGCATCTTATTGGGCTCTGGTGTTCCACTATTCTTAGTCGGATCTTGTGGGTGGTCATCCCCAAATGGATCAAGGTACAGGGAAATTAGCATGTAAATGGCCCCTTACTTGTTGCAATTGGTTAGGGTACGTAGTTCCCATGGAGTTGTCCCGTCTAAACCTACCTGTGACGTGGGGTTTGTTTAGTGGCAAACTAAGCATGACACACAGGGATGGTGGCCTTTAGCTGGCGAGAGTGACAAAGTATTCTGGCATGCCTCTCACGAGGTAGGGGTTGGTGGCTTTGGTCTTGTGTGTATCAAGATAACCCTTTATGTACTTATTGCATTTAGGAGAAAAAAAGGGTTTGGGTAAATGATTGTCCCCTGTGTTAAGAATGGACCAGTTTTTGTTTGTTGACTTCTTGATGGTGTTGGTTAGGTGTCTGTATGTGCTAATGCAGACTAGTCTATCCATGGGGCATTTAGTGTGAGTTTCAAGGAGGTCTTAATTGTTGTTATTCCTTGCCCTTTTGGCTGCTTTGCGCATGAGATTTGCAGGATATGATCTCGAACAGGTGGGAGCATAGTGTATTGACATGCTCCTTGAATTTTGTCAACTCGGTGCAATTTCTCCTTATCCTTAGGAATTGTCCCACTGGTAAATTGTTTCTGAGGGTATGTTGATAGAAACTGGTGTATCACAGCAGTGATTTACGCACCATGGGTTTTCTATATAGCTCCGAGCATATGCTCAGGTGGGGATTCCTTGTATCGAGCCAGACGGAGAAGATCTTAAGGGATTCTTCAGTACCTTCCCACACCACTAGCATGTTGTTAGTATATCTCCTCCATTCTTTGAGCAGCATATACTGCTTCTACAAACATGTTGTTCCTACCCCCTTGATACTGTGACCCCGCACCCCCATCCATTGAGACAACTCTACCCTCCAAGCATGGTACCATGCCGCTCTGTCCAATGAGACACAACCTCCTCCCTCTTCATACAGGACATGACTACCTAGTTTACAAACACTATTCATATGTGGCCATACCTCAGGCCCCTATCTTCATAATATCCTCAAACTCTTTGCATTATGGGGCAAACATTCCCTACTCCTAAGAATAATACTAGGCTGCCTTGTTCTGTATGAGGCGGTCTTCTTCTCAAAACAGGACATGACCATTTGAGTCTAACACTTCACACACTTTGTACCCCTATCTCCGTAGCCTTTGCATTATGGGGACTACATCTCCCAAATTTCCAAGCATAACACATGCTCTGACTAGCGCAACGCCAAGAGCGCGCTACTTTCTAGTGATCATACCACTCTTCTAAACACAACTACCTCCCCATTCTGTCATCTTTCTACACTAGAGACCACACTTGTATTTTCCTAATATGACATGCATATGGGAATTCTACAACCTCATTTATGTGAGCCCCTGCATCAGGGGGCTACACTTCCCATGCACGTGAGCACCTCTGAATTTCTGACTGGAGTCATGCCATTAGCATGCTAATTCCATTTATCCCTTCCCAGTAGATGTATCACACTCTTGCCAGGACACCCAAACCAGTAGAGACACAGACTTGTTCAAGTTACGCTCTGCAGTGCTAGTGCCTCACGTGACCGTTCGGGCTCAAATTCTTCGGATGACCAGCCGCACTGCACGCACCTTCGAGCCTGACATGCTCTTGCTGAGTGCAAATTCCCATAAACTTAACCAGGGACACGCACCTCTGGAGACAATGTGTTCTCTCCTTTCTGATAATTCTGAATGTGCGCCCACCCTCCACCCCTTACACTGCTGGATAGTAAAGCATGGAACCAGTCCACCCAGTTCCTTTCTTAGCTAACTGTATGACCTTCGACAAACTTTGGAATGCAATACCAAGCTGTTCCCTTAGTATTCCTTGATTCATGATTGGAATCAGTTCATACACACCCAGTCTATGAGTGCATTGCAAGACTATATTGCTTGTCAGCACACTACAGCAACTGTAATCCCAGAGTAATCCGAGAATAAACTAGTACATGTAATTTTAATTTTACGATACTTTTTATCATAATGTTGCGTAATATATGATTGTGATGAGTGGCTTTTGATTAGGGGTGGGCGGAATTTGCGAAATCCACTTTCGCAAATTATCGCAAAAATGTTTAAAATTATCGCAAACAAGCGGAAATATCGCGAAGATGCGGAAGTTTTTTTCCCGCATGTTCGCGAGATTTTCTGCATGGTTGCGGGTCGCCAACTTACCCATCTGGTTGCTCGCGGGCGCGGCCATCTTGTTTTAAGTTGTCTCGCGGTGCATGATCGCGAGAAGAAAGACGTGATCGCGCGATGCATGACGTCACTGCGGGCGCGAACTGTCGCGAGACAGCGCAAATGGCTAAAAACAATACAACATCTCATGGAGAAGGCGACCGGATCAAGAAAACTTGTCGGCGAACGCAGGGATTCAGGTAAGGCGATCGCGCGCACGCGAGAATGTATTATTTTACAGCGCGAGCAAGAAACAAATTATCGCCAAGCTGCGGAAAGCGGAAATTTTGACATTTTCGCGCTCTCCACGGAACGCGAAAATGTCAAATTATCGCAATTTCCGCGAACGGAACGAAATTTTAGCCCAGGCCTACAAATTATTGCCAAGCTGCGGAAAGCGGAAATTTTGACATTTTCGCGCTCTCTGCGGAACGCGAAAATGTCAAATTATCGCAATTTCCGCGAACGGAACGAAATTTTAGCCCAGGCCTACTTTTGATTCTCTCCTTTGCGGTTGTCTCATACTTGGCTGTGTGATAAGTGGTGTCACCTACATGGATGGAGAGTGATACTATCATATCACTAAATAGGTAAAATGATGTTAGAGTTTCTTTTAGCAAGTAACCACTTCACTTAACCTAATTTCTTTGATATGAAGACCTCTCTTGTAAATTCAGTAGGACACATCAAGACATGCTTAATGGTTTTGTTTACTTTTTATTGTTTATTTCAGATAGACAGTGGACCTCATATATATATATACCCAGAAACCCCGAGTGGGGTCACTTAAGGGCAGAAACATGTTGAACTACTGTAGGGATATATTTGCTGGCAACCCCTAGTCCTCTCATCTTTCAAACCTGTCCCAGGAGACCACAGAACAAATATCATTTGGCCTCCTGTAGACAGTTTTATTTCACAACCTACCCTTCATTGCACTCAGCCCCTCAAACCACCCTTCTTTATTTTATTCCTTGAAAACATCTCAGCTGATTTTCAAAGCCTGGAGACTTGTAGCCCACACCAATGACCTTGTGGCTTTGGTGTGAAGTGGGAACCCAATGATAAAGCATGTCACCTCCGGGTGAGTGAGGGTTCTTGTCCTAAAAGAGGTTCTTCCCTGCATGATGGTTGGAACGCTCAGTCTGACACCCAGACTGTAACAAATTTGTGAACAGTTCCTTTCTTGACTCTAATTTTCTCGAGACATTGGTATTGTGAGTTTCATAGTTAGACATGGAGTAGTATGGTCTCTAATTCAGGGCCTCTCCCACTAGATCTTCAGTGTGTTTTTGATATTCCTTTGTATATATCTGGATCAGCAGGTAATGCCACCTATACTTTGGCTGTTTCCTACAGGAATTAATGCAGCAGCTAGCAATTCAGTGGGCTCGACAATGAAACCCATTCCTCAGACTCCCATGGTTCCAACACAAGTGAATACCCCATGTGCTGTAGATGCATACACTACATTAAATCAATCAGGATTTGACTCAAGCAGGAGGTTTCCTCAAAGGCTATCTCCCTTTTTCCTGCCCGACACAAATGCCCCACCAATGATGAATTACAGTACCCTTAGAGCAGAGATGCATTTTTATACTCCAACTTCTGACATGTCCCTTCTGAATTCACCGCCTGCTTTAACTAGTGATCCCCGAAGTGGAGAGATACCCCTCAATACCCCAACAGAACAACCAGGTCTTACTGCCTGAGAACTTGATGACTGGTTTGAAGGTATGGACATCCCGACAAGTGGTGGGAATCCTGGAATGAGTGGAGGAAACGGTCCGATCCCTGAGAGAGAAAGGATAGTGGATGTGGATAGATTTAAAGTAGAATTAGAGGAAATGATAATTGGGACTCTTGAATTGTCACAACTTAATGCATATGAGGATGATGAACTACTCTTCCTTTGCAAAGACATTAATAGACGCGCAGGACAGGCTCATGAGAAAGTCTCTGAATTGGCAGAAACACATGGAATTGATATACAGAAATCCAAAGTTTTACAGAAAAGTTACAGGTTATGCTTAAGTGATCTTGCAAACATGTGTCTGCCAGGAATGAGATTACAGATCAAGGAATTAATTGCATACATTACAAAAAAAGAAGTGAATTAGATAAATGGGAAGGTAGACGAAAAGAAAAAGGAACCAAAGAAAGTCAAGTTACAGATGCCTCCATCTGGAACAGAAGAGGAAGATTAGGACGCACACATGCTCCCCATGAGAGAGGCGCCTGGTAGAGGGTGTGTCCCTATACCATGGAGCAGAACAGATCTTGCATCCTTTGTAAATGATTTTCCGAAATTGAGAGAGAATCCAGTGGGATGGTGCAGACAGGTTGATCGATTTGCTAAATATTAAAGATTTTGTGAAAAGATTTGTATACTTTTTTTGAAATTGTGATTCCAGGTGATCTATGGGTCAAGTACAAAGTTTCTGTGGATTGGCCTGAAGTAGAGCCGATGAGGGTGTTCGGACACAATTTCATGGTGTGGAATATCGTTGACATGAGCATAGATTTTTTTGGTAACTAATATTGATGTCAAAAATATCTATGTTATTAATATTGTTTACAAAAGATCATTGTTAATAATGTCCTTTTAAAATAATTTGTATGTATCTTACTATACGTTTTAGTTGTATAGGTTTAAATAATAATTGTTAATGTTTTTTAATGTAGTTTGTAAATTTTTAGTTGGTTTTAAATTTTATATAATCATTTATTGAAACTTTTAGTCTCATAGTGGGTTGTGGGGAAGTAAATTAATTATAATTCATGTTCATTTAATTTCTAATTAAATATAATTATTCAATTGAAAATTAAGTATGTAAATTGTGGAATGTATTTATTTTTTAAGTCATGTTTTAGGTGTTGGTCATGGGGTTTGTAGGGGTATCGGGTGGGAAGTAAATTAATGATAATTATTTATCAATTAATATTAATTATTCAATTGATAATTATGGAAATTGTGTCAATTAATCTTTTAAGTCATGCTTTAGGTGCAGTTGTGGAGTTTGTAGGGGTACAGGGTGGAAGCAAATTAATTATTAGTAATTAATAATTACTTTTTAATTAATAATTATTTAATTGATAATCGTGCAAATCGTGTAATGAATTTATTTTCTAAGTTATGGTTCAGGTGCGGTGTATGGGGTTTGTGGGTTCAGGGTGGGAAGTAAATTAATTACTTTTAAAATTAATAATTACTTTTTAATTATTAAATATTTAATTGATAATTATGTAAATTGTATAATGAATGTATTTTTTAAGTTATGATTTAGGTGCAGGTTATGGGGTTTGTAGGGGTGCAGGGTGGGAAGTAAATTAATTAATAATTAATTGTTAAATATTCATAATTATTTAATTTATAATTATGTTAATTGTGAAATTATCATATTTGTTAAGTTATATTTTATTTGAGTGTTATTTACTTTGTAGAGAAATAGGGTGGGAAGTTATTTCAATAATCATACATTTTAAAATATGTATTAATTTATTAGGAATTTTTTATTATTTAATATGTTAATTGTCTAATACTTTGTTTATTTCTATTACATTGTAATTGGCTGTTATATTTGTGGGAATATAGAGACCGATTACGATGTCATACAGCCGCCCGCTATCCCCTTAAAGCCAAGGCAGCGACAGCTTCAGAGAATGGAGGAGAGTGGGACAATGACCCCTCCAAAACCTCCGGGTGGAGGATGATGACAACTCATCCTTATCTTATAGTACCAGGTTCATACTTCCAGATATTGGGGGAGGAGAGGCTTCTCCACAGAAGAACCAGATAAGGCCATCAGAAGGCAATAGCTGCAGGCTTAGTTAGCTTCCATAGCTCTGGGGGAGAAGAAGTTAGAACTATCAAGTATGAGGAAGTGAAAGCAAGAACAAATTGTGACATCGACAATGAGGAAGATGCCCTGGGTTGGCGGGTTTTCTCCCAGGCTTCCAAAGAGAATAGTTTCCATGTATGTAGAACGGGGCGACATTGATAAATGGCTGACTGCATTTGACAGGGCCCTTGAGATGAGAGGGGCCCACTCCAAGTATTGGAGTTTAGCCCTGTGGGAGTTGATCTCAGCAGCTGGGCGGGATAGGATCCTTACCTACAGGGGGATGAGGCAAAAATGTACTCCCACATAAGAAAATGTCTAATCAAGAAATTTGGTCTGACCCCAGAGCAGTACAGTGTGAAGTTCAGGGACACCCAGAAAGTAAACAAATAGTCCTGGGTGGACTCTGTTTTATATCTCCATGAAGGCACTAGAGGACTGGATTCAAGGTAACCAGGGGACTACTTATGAGGGGCTGTTGCTGACTCATTGTGTACAAGAGATGTTATGCTAGTATATAGTGGACTCTAAGCTGTCTGGTCCCAGGGAACTAGGGGAGACAGCTGATGAGTGGGTGAGAACCCGGGTTTTCAATCAGCACCAGGGGGAGACTCCAAGAAAGAGGGGCTAGGCCCACAAAAGCCTAAGGAGGAAAGTGGTAAGCCCACCACAAAGACTCCCGCAGTACCTCAGACCCCTACAAAGAAGGAGGGCAGATTCCACCCTAACTCTGATAAACAGAGGCAAGGGAACCCAGGGCTGAAAAAGTAATTGGACAACATGGCCTGCTTTGACTGTCAGCAGTCAGGTCACTTGAGGGTTCATCTTCCCTGTTCCAAGAAGGTGGCTAGCACTGGGCTAACCAGTGTAGCCATAGAAGAGAACTCTTAAGACGAGGACGTCCTCTTAGCATTTTGTTGGGAGACAAGTCAGGATGATAAGATGGTGATCCCTGAGGGTGGGAGTAGGCCCTTCTACTGGCCTGCAAGACACCTGTGTCAGTCACAATATAGTGAGTGACAGGTTTCTGTCCTCAGACATGTATGCGCCAGGAGAGACAAGAAGGGAAAGGGTAGCCCCAGGTGAAATCTCAACCAAACCTGGAGCCATAGTACCCCTAGTAGGGGGGAGTATGGGGGTACCCTTAGCTTGTATAAGATGTTAGCCAGTGCTGACCACCCCTTAGATTGTCTCCTGAGTCCAAGTGGGATGGTCACCCAGGGTGCCCCCAAGCCAAAGATCCTGTGGTGCCAGTCCCAACAGTTAGGAGGATGGGGTCCCAAAAGAAAGGGATAAAGAAGAGGAAAGGTAAGCCACTCCAGGGTGCCACCCCCACACTGACAGAAGGAAGAGTGGGAGAAAGGTGTCTGCCACAGGATGTGGTATCCTCCCCTCTCTAAACAGCAAGAGAGATGCCAGGAACCCATAGTTGCTCCTAAAGCAGCTCAGCTACCTGTCACTGAAGAGCGTAGGGTATGGCTCTTGATTCTGACAGCTGTCAGTGCCCTCTTTTGGGTGCTGGCCTTCATGGCAGCACAGTATTTTGCATGGGGGTGCAGACCCCATGGTCAAAAGTAAGCTAGGCCCCCTGACCCTGTTGGTCACGGTGGGGTTTCTCAAGTGTTGGGTGACCTCTGTTGGTAAGCTAGGTGTTGCCCTAGGATAGAGGAAGTAGGCACCTCACTACCGCAGCTGAACAGGGAGGAAGAAAAACAGCTGTGATGGATTTTCAGTTTAAAATGGGTCCTGTTACTGTAGAGATGGTCAGCTTCACAGGGGAAGTGACCTTGGCAGGAAGACGTAAGGCAGAGTAGGCCCTGCAATTGCACAGCCTGACTTCTTCACTTTCTTCCTCTCCTGACAGACTAGGGAAACTCTCCAGGGTTGGTTTGAGTCTCCTGGCCTATCGCCTGGGGGGAGTGGGGGATGTGTGAGAAACCAGGACCTGTTTGCAGTTCCCCTCAAACTTCTTGCCCCCATTTTGACTTCTAGATTCTTGTTTCCTGATTCTGACTGTGCCCTAGCCTCTGCTAACAAGACCCAGGGTCTGTGCTCTGATTAAAAGTACATGGTAATTAGGTATAATTACAACTGGTACTGACAACCTACCTGTAAGTCCCAAGTATATGGTAGGGTATGTAGGACCCAGTAAATATAATGCACTTATGTGTGCACTACTGTGGTTCCTGCTGTCATTTTAAAACCGATTCCTCCCTAGCAGGCTGCTTTAAAATTGAAATTATATGCAAATTCGATTTTGGAATTAGAGGCGCTTCCAAAGTCTCAAACTACTTTATTTTTCCCTATAAGTCATCTCTAAGGTCTTCCCTGGGTGTCCGAGGGGAGGGTGCCTGTAACTGTAAGCAGAGACATTATAAAAGATTGTTTATATGCCCTGGTGAGGGTAAAATTGCCAATTTAGTTTTTTTAACCCATTGTAGCACAATGGCTCCATAAGCTAACATGGGAATACATTATTAAAGTGTAGCTATTGAAAGAAAGGAGCTAAAAATATACTTCAAAGTTTCAAAATGATAATTGGAATAAATCCAGCAACTTGCCACTGTTAGATTTATTTTAACTATCACAGAAAAAAATTCATAGAACTTTCTTTTAGGTAAGCCAAAATCCAGCCTTCAAGCAGCCCTGCTCTTATTGGTCAGCCTCTGCCAGCCCGATCCAAAATGTCTTTAATGAGGTGAAGTGGCCTGACTAGATACTACGGATTTCCAGCGGGGGGAGAACTGCAAGCTGCAGAGCAAAAGGCAGGATAAGCGTGGAGTGGCAAAGCTGGTCTTCCAAGAGGTAATGACAGTTTATGGCAGCACAGGCTCACCTCCAGTCAGACAGGAGCCCCAGTAATTAGATTGGCAGAGGAATCGGAAAGGGAGTGTTAGGAAAACTTAGCCACGCCAGTGGGGTGGCTTAGCCAGATCTTAACCACCAGGAGAAAATTCATTTTGAATTTTGGAAGAATAGTGCTTTCTGTGTCAAGAATAAGCCACACTTTGCAGAAAGTGGTCATACATGAGGGTGGGACCCTGCATCCCATTGGTCAGGGGTGCCCCACTGCTTGTCGCCAAGGAACTCTGAATACATATAGGAAAGCTGCCAAACAACTCAAATCCCGTGCCTGAAACAACAAGGAGAAGGACTACCCTGCTGGAATCCTGATCTGCACCCAAAGGATTCAATCAATTAGAAGCGTGCTACTCACCCGTCAGGGTCTCAAGGTACAGGGGGCTGGATGACGTGCAGCTCTAAATCAGCCAAAGAGCCAGGTCTTGAAGCTCTTCCTGAAGATGTCCAGAGTGGGGAAACGTCTGATGTTGATGTTGAGTGGGAGCTTGTTCCAGGTGTTTGCCGCGATGTAGGAATAGGCTGTTCTGCCCGATCTGGCTCTGTGAATGTGCGGGGTTTCGGTGAGGTCGGCGGTGCAGAGGTTTCTCTTGGGTACGTGGAAGCAGACTCTTTCGTTGAGTTATTGGGGCCCGGTGTTGTAGAGGGATTTGTAGGCGTGAGTGAGTAGCTTGAAGGCTATTTTCCTCTCGACGGGGAGCCAGTTGAGGAATCGCAGGTGCTGGGTGATGTGTTCAACTCATGGGATGCCGAGGATGAGTCTGGCAGCGGTGTTCTGAATGGTTTGGAGTTTTCCAAGCAGGGATTTGTTGATTCTGGTGTAGAGGGTTTTTCCGTAGTCCCTTCTCTTGTTATGAGTGTCTGGGTGGCAGTCTTTATGGATTCTGGGGGTATCCACTTGAAGGTCTTGCGAAGGATGCAGAGGGTGTTGAAGCACATGGAGGAGATGGCGTTGGTCTGTCGGGTCATGGTCAAGGATTGCACTCTGAAGGACAGCACCTGCTGCACAATCTGCAGCTACAGCCCTAAGGACTTTGCACAAGGAGTAAAGAGTGGACTCCCTGACAGAAACAGGTTAACAGAGCTCACCTAAACCATGCCCACCAAGACTTCCCCAGCCTGGAGTGTGTCCAGTGGACTTTTAAGGATTTGGCTAGGTGCATTGTGGGAAACGTAGTCCTAACATTCCAAGGACCATCTCAGAACTTCTAAACCTTTGGATTCGTGTTGTGGACACTTTGGAATGCCAAAAGGACATTATGGAAGGAGATCCAGAAGGTTGGAGAAGTTTTTTCAAAAAGCTCCATAAGGTTACCGACTTGTCAAACCGTGACGTGGCCTAGATTTCATGTTTGTCACACTGAAAGCTCCATAGCTCAAGACTTCCAGGATTTCACAGAGGCCTCGTGCTGAGCCAAGCCACTGTCATTGACTCGAAACCTGGCCTGAAGAGAAGCCTCGTTCCACGTCGAGAGAAAAGCTCCAGAAAAATGAAGGTAAAAATTTAACTCACTTTGTGTATCCGACCAGGGCTCTATCGGGGTTGGCCTCAAACTTTCACTTTGTCCTGGTCAAGCGCTACCAGATGTTCCAAGTTTGCACTATTGTTTTTAAGTTATAAAAGAACAAAACGCCCTTGCTACAGATATAGATGCAATATTCTTCACCCTTGGTCCCTGGCATATCCTTGGGTTCCCTTGTTTATTATAAGATGTTGATGCACAATCTCTGGATTGTAAAGGTTTAAATAATCTAATAAGTTGTTTTTGGACTCTACCTACAACACAATTAGTGGGCTTCTCTCTCTTGTTCTCTCTTGTTCTATTCCCCTTTTGTTTTTCTTTTTCCTACACAGCATTTCCTTTTTTCTACTCCTTTTTAGGTCTCGCATAAAGCAGCGCATGCGCTGCCTCTGCGAGGCATCAAGTAATAAGTATTACTACTGAAACTCCACCCATTGCATCTCACTTTGTTTTGTCACTTGCCATTGGTTACATCTGGCATTGCTCTTTTTATGTAGCTCATTCATTGGCTGGTGGTCCGAAACGTCACTTCCATTTTGCTTCCCTTGTGCAGGAAGCAGCACTGACCAACTACAGTTTAGTTCCGCTGCTCCGCATTATCTACTCAATTTGGGACTACTTCCTTGTTTATTTTCCACCGCCATTCACCACTAGCTGCTGAGTTTGGAAGTGTTGGCATTTTCTTTTCCTGTTCCGCCCCCCTCCCGTTGGTCGTGTTATCCATCCTCCCGCCCTCTTTCCCGTTGTCAGTGTCACCGTTCCCTTTGTTCCCGCCCCCCTCCCGCTGTCCGTTTCCCCGTTCACTTTGTTCCGCCCCCCTCCCGTTGAGTGTGTTCTCCATCCTCCCGCCCCTTTCACATTGTCAGTGCCCCCGTTCCCTTTGTTCCCGCCCCCTCCCGCTGTCTGTTTCCCCGTTCCCTTTGTTCCCGCCCCCTCCCGCTGTCTGTTTCCACGTTCCCTTTGTTCCCGCCCCCTCCCGCTGTCTGTTTCCCCGTTCCCTTTGTTCCCGCCCCCCTCCCGCTGTCCGTTTCCCCGTTCACTTCGTTCCGCCCCCCCTCCCGTTGAGTGTGTTCTCCATCCTCCCGCCCCTTTCCCATTGTCAGTGCCCCCGTTCCCTTTGTTCCCTCCCCCTCCCGCTGTCTGTTTCCCCGTTCCCTTTGTTCCCGCCCCCCTCCCGCTGTCCGTTGTTTGGCAGCTTGTGGCAGTCATGGAGGCGCGCGCTTGTTAAACCATACGCCCTCATTGGCGGGTATCTTGTCCTCCAAAAGTCTTTCCCACTAAGGTCTGTAGCCCACATGCAGGGGTGTATTTCTTTACAGAGAGATGGCATATCTTCAACTCTGGGGGCTACAGAAATCTAACCTGAAGTACCGCAACAAATGGGAGTTACGCAACATATATTCCCCGTTCCCAGAGTAAGTTTGCTTAAGGAAGCTTCACTTCTCTTTACGTCATCACGCTCATCAGTGCACGTATGTGGCTGACTGCCGCTTTTTTTGTAATTTAGCCGATGAGGATGAAGACGAAATGGAGGAAGAAGCTCTCCCCCTGGATAAGATTGAAGATGGTGACCTGGAAATGATGAAAGATATGGCTCGGAGAGCATCGTTTTTAACTAGACCTTTCATCCAGGTCAGTGTACATATTCAACAACATTTTCTAGTGTTTTGCTTTGAAATTGTTGAAATTGGAGAGCGTGGATGTATTTTGTTGCTTTGATTGTAAATCAATTCCTTTCTGGAAGGAAATGTAATCCTTTTTAAAATCATATTTTTGCACAAGACTGTAAAACCTCATCAGGCCTTTCTTAGAAAAGGCAAATTAACTCATGTTGCATAAACGGTATATGTTCATGGGTGGATCTGAAAAGTTCTGGTACGGCTTAACCTCACAAAATACTGCCTTTTTTTTAGATCATTTAAATGTTTTTAGTAATCTATGTGGTTTTGCTTATTGTTGTTGAGAAGAATGGGTCTCGCCTAAATAATGTAAATAAACAATTTGAGCCATTTGCCAGGGTCTCATCTTATTTAAACTTCAGTTTTGTTCCCATTATAACTCATAAATCGTGTATAATGTTTTGTAGCATTATGTAGAAGTTGATTTATTGATGGCTGTAAATTGTTTTTTTTTTTCCTGCACAGCGAACCTGTCCACGCCAGGAAACGCAAACAGGAGAATGTGATCGACAAGTATGAGAAGGTGCGGCGGCGCCTGCAGGCGGAGCCAGAAAAAGACCTCGTTCACCTTCTTCCCATCAATGACAAGCGTGGCATCATTCCCCAGAGTATGGAGAAACCAGGTAAATCTCCAGGTGTCTGTCTATATGGATGGCAATTCTTCTGGCCATGCACCCCAAAAAGATTCTTTTGCTTCTTTTTTCTCCCCGTCCCCAAGCTTTAAAAAAGTTTACATCTGCTTTGCTTTGCCAGTGTCAGCTTTACCTTCAAGAAGGCTTGGCTCATTCAGAGCCAGCTGTCTGTGGCCTGGGGTTCTATTCGCTTCTGTGTTTGTTTTCCGTGTGTTGATAAAGATTCAAATCAGTTAGTGGAGGAAAGCCTGGAAATGCAATTCTCAAACGCTCTCTGCTTCTACTTTTTAGGTTGAGCATTCGAGACCTCTTGTATATACTTTAGTATATGCTTTAGTGTATATGCTTTAGTATATACTTATATATGTATGTACTTTGTGGGCTCTGGAGATCAGCCCTTGGACTTGTCTGCTTCCGCTTAGGGACTTTTTTTTTTCTGGTCAACTGCCTCTATTTAACTGTCTTGATAGAAAACGACTAGCAGACATCAGATACCATAATTGATTTCTGCTGAGGGACTTTCTTTTTTTAAAAAATTTTCTGGCAACTGCCTCTATTTAACTTTCTAGATAGAAAACGACCAGCAGAGGTCAGTAAAATACCAGAATCACTTTAGCATTCTCTAGATTCCAGTCCATAGAAATTGTCTTCCACAAGCATCCAAAGACCCTGCTTTTATATTAAAAACAGAGCTTTGGACTATACCATTTCCCGCTGAAAGGCAATATTTTTCTCCATGTTTTCCCATACCTGGCGTCTCACGCAGTTTGGTGCTTACTTTCCCTCCATGTTAAAGAACAGTAGATGTTTCAGCACCCAGGTTAATGTGCTGCATAGCTAAATACATATAAGGTCTCAAAGGCGAGACCGATTGCATTGCAAATGCTTGTTGTTTATACGACGACTGCTGACTAATTAAGGGGCCTCTATTCCTTTCTCCGGTTTCCTGCCGGAGCTTGTCTTTTAATTGACAGGTAGCACCCCCACCCCCCTGCACACACGCCTATAAATACCATTTTCAAAGTGTGGCTTCCAGCTTGGCTTTGTCAATTCGTCTGAAGAGACAGCAGTGTCTCTCGCCAGCATCGTCTATGGGTTCTGAGCTCCAACGCCAGTGACAAGGAGCAGGGCTTTTAGGGGCTTGCAATCTCTCTTGAAATCCCATCCCTGAGAGACAATCTTCTACAACCTTAAACCCTGATCATTCAATCTCTCTTGACTGCTACCACCATTCTCTCACTGCCACTCAAAGTGCCACCAATTTTGGCCCATTACACGGACCCCAAGTTAGTGCAGGAGCCTGACGCCTCTCGTTTTTGGGTTCTCCTTTCTTCAAGGACATCCCTACAGTTTGAATTTTAATAAGGACTTTTTAGCAGAATATTAAAAAAAAGGGACACGTGTGTTGTGTTTGAAGTAACACAACATAAAAGAAAGTTAATAGGATTGTTATCACCAGTGAAGAAACTAAAAACATGCGCTTGAGTTTTACCGCGGGGGTAAGTGTTCAAAGGACCCCCAAGCGGAGTCATATTTCTTTCAGTAATTCTTGTTTGTTAGTTTTTCGAGGACTTGTACCCCAAAAACTCTCTAAATTACCCTTTTTTGAAAAAGAGCAATTATTAGCACAAGTCTAATTTTACATTATGTAGTGTAGAAGGTTAAACTTGATGATGGTCTCCGTAACTAGGTTTCGGGATTGTGGAAGTTAGGCACAAATAACTGAAGCGGGGAGGAGTAAAGCATGCTCTATCTGACAGTGGTTACCTAAAGTGACCTGGCAGAAGGTGTGCACCGTAAAATAGAACATGAAGTGTTCTACTCAAAAGTATCAATACACGCCACTCATTCTTTCCACCGGAGCTTCAAGTACACCAGAACCATTGCTTGCACTCACTCTCCCCCACCCCCTCCCCCCCCCCCATCACCTTTAAACCAAGGGTCAGTCATTGGTGTCAGCTGTAACCTTCTGATACTAAGAATTAACCTCAAGGTAAGTGGAAGATCTTTGCTTCGGGTGAGTGGCCCATTGTGAGACACCTTTGTCTATCTATATTGGTCACCTGAATAAAATAAGCTCTGTGGTGGTCAGAGACAGAAACCTGATAGCTGTAGAGCCTAGGTGTAGCATTAATCAAAAGTGCACAGCAGCAACTACATTAATAAATTAAAAAACACTGCACAAAAAACTCTTGTGCAAAATCTAGTTAACCTTGTCTAATCTGCCAAAACCTGGGGCCAAAGCAAGGTACACAAGCGGCAAACCCACACATGGAATGCACAAGTGGCAGACTGCAAGGGAATACTAAACGCACCTCTTTGGTATCCCTACATTAAATATATTAGGCACACAGCCAGCATTGTTTAGAAGATGGCACTGCATCTGCAATAGAACAGGCTGAATCCAACAATACAGCACTGCAAACCACAAAGATAAAGGCAAAGATATTTATAGCCACTCTAAGGTAGCATAATGATTTACCTCCAGTGGGCTGAAGTCATGGTTCACCAGGAAGGCCAGTATCGCGGTAGGGACTACTAGGAATTCCACCCGGAATGTGTCGTGGTTTCCATCATAGGTAGCTTTGAACTTGCTGTAGATCATCCAGACAGTGGCGTAGGAGCAGGCGATATAGACCACCTATCAAAGGTCAGGTAGGAAAGTTGAGGAGAATTGTTTGTGCAGGATGGGATATTATAATAAATGAAAGTGGAAACAGAGTGAAGCAAGAAGTGAGTGACAAACAGGCCATGTATGAATGGAAGACGAGAGGAAAAACAAAATTCAAAGTTGAACTGCAAAAACATCTTAACCTGTTGAAACTCATCCATAGAAAACATGCAGACATTCAATCTGCATGACTATTTGTTTCTGTCAGTTGCAATTCATGCGTTTTCGTTCCACTACCAGGTTTACCTAATGATAGGACCTAACTGGTTCAGGAGGGAGTATAGCACACACATCTCAAAAAATGAAACTTGCCGATTACTTCCACTTTTGTTTTGCCTTGTAACTGTAATGTAGATTTTTCCAACTCTGGCTTTATTGCATTCAATTCCCATGTACCACTTAAATATTGACACAGCCCCATCATCTCAACTTTTCTGATATAATCCTTCACAAGTTGCAGATGAAACCATGAATTTGATGTATGTTGATATAAGGCACGTATATTTTTATTCAATCTTCCAATAGTCTAAATAAATAAGCCAGATTTTTTTTTCCCAATCCTTGCAGTAGCAGGAACAATAGAACACTTACAAGAGAAAGGTGTGCCCCCCGCCCCCACTAACCATGACACTGGATTCTCTGTGATGGACTTAGTTTAGGTGGTAATACCAGAAGGCAGCACACCGGGGTCAGTTACGGCGCCCACAATCTATGATATAGCCAGGCTTAGGCAGAGGAGATTGAGGGGGCTAACCTTTCAAACTACAGGATGTGGAGGGCGAGGCTCTGATTAACCTAACGGCATACGAAGGAGTACCTGAATAGCACCAGATTTTCAGTGTGAAGATTCCATCAGAACCAGGGTCCTACAGACTGTTGCCAAAACATAATAAGACTTGGAAACTTACAGGGACAAATGGAAATCACAGGAAATGTATAGCTGTACACGTGGCTGGAAACCTTGATCCTTCACATTCCAATATACAAGAAACATTAAAACGATATACTAGAATCAGGAACTACACAGACATTGTGTTGGCAAAAAAGACTTAGAGAACATAAAGGTTACTGGTAAGTGGGTTCAATAAAAGTTCGATAGACGAATGTCTGTTTTCGTGGTTAGTAAGGTTACTGACAAAAGGAATACATATACATAGAGCAGACTTCCCTCGTTTATGGTTAAATAGTTTTATGGTTTCAACATATACTTAATAAAACAAGACTTACATTTCCCAAAAACATACTTTCTTTACTCAGCACAGTGCTTTAACATGCCTTAAATACTGATGGTTTCATTCCTAAGACTCATTATCTGGTCAGGATTTAGGACTTTAGTCATCTGCGGGAGACAAAGGTTTTTCCTCTTATTGTAATAGTGACTTTAGTCCTAAGACAAAGACACATTGACCCACTACTACATATTTGAATGTTCATTCATTTCATCATAGCCACTCCTAATAATAACATTTATGAGTACTGCCAGAGTAAACCGTGCAGCATTTTGTGGTTTCATTGGGTACACAAAAACCCTTTTGCTGGCAGGTGCTCTGGAGTTTCTTGACATCCAACTTTTGTGAGGAGGTTGACAAACAACTGAGCCATGAAGACTGGCCGAATTAACAAAATGATTAAAGTCAACCGAGTGCGTGCGCATGGCACACTGAAGAAGAGCGTACATACCTGTCCATCAATATACAATTGTAGAGGAGGTGTTTCCTTACACCAGTAAAAACAGTCACATGGCCTGACCGAAGGCAACATAAACAAACAGATTTTTCAGAAAGTGGTTATGTAGTGCCATTATCAGTTCTTTGTACCAAACGCATTGCTACAGATACTAATTGATTTCTGGCTTTTTCTGTCACCTTGTCCACCAAAAAGGGTTGTAGAACCTCTTTGCCATACAGCAGCATTGCTCGAGAATATGATGGCACTCTGAGAAACACAACAGCGTCAATGGCCGTCTATCGTGGTAAGCTAGTCCTCCTATTTAAGGTTAATCATGTCCTGCACCGATCTCCTCCTCTTAGGTCATCTTCTCTGCATCTGCCATCCTGGGAGAAATACTTTTAATCTTGGTCTCTTGGCCTAAAACGTTTGTTCCAGATGAGAAGATTTCTCTTAAATACAATTGGTACTCTATAAGTATGGTAATATCTCCACAACAGGGAGTGTGATGGAAGTACCACCTTACTTTCAGTGAGAAGACCAAACACTGCACCGAACTGTGAGATACACTTACGTGGACACTATAATAAGCAGACAACTAAAGTAATCAACACCTAGACTGTTAAGTTACTGCGTATTTATAAAGTGCCACGTTAACCAATTTCTTAGCCTCTTGGGGTTTATACAGACTGTTGTCTGTAGTTGCGATTCAATCAGCAAAGATTCCCATTGTAGGAAGACTGTTTCAGTCATCTTCTGTGTGGGTATGTGGTTTGGAGGGTGAGGGTTATCCTTATGGCAGTGCTCAGTAATATAGGGGGACGTGGTCATCCACAGCCTTCTACCATAAATCTAAGTGTTTGGTACAAGATTGGTTACAGTCATACCTCTTGTGGCTAGCTGATGCAGTATTCTTCTAACGTCTATGTGAAGATGTACTGTGCATCTATACTGCCTGATCTAGGTGGCTAAGAGAGTAGCATCTAGTCTTTTGACTAGGATGTATTTCACTAAATTGAAAGATAGTTCTAGATTATCCCCTTGAGAATCAGGCACTATTCTTGACTGTTTGGATCCTATCCTTTGGCCCAGATTCCAGAGTTTCCCTAATAATTCCAGTGTTTACTGTACAACTTAAAAAAAAAAAAGCACAAAAGAATGAATAGCAGACCTACAGCGTACAGACATGAAGAACTTACCTTCATGCTTGTGTTGTAGAGAGAGATATAGTTGGTGAACAGATCCAGGTATCGAGTAGTAAAAACAATGGCGAAAAGGATCTGGCTTTTCCCAGAGATGCCTAGAGGGGGTATAAAAAGGAGTACAAGGAATCACTTGGTTTGTGTTTGAATATCTGCATGGCCTCAGATTAAACATCACGAATGACAAGATCAGTACATGAATTTAAGCAGGGTTATGACAAACGGTTGTAGAACACTTTAGTATTGTAGATTTTATATAATGCTTTGTACCCTGACATGGTATACAGTAAGGCAAAGTCGCAGAGTCTCAAATGAAGAAAAATTCCTCAGCCATCTGGGGACTCAACCAAAATTCTTGAGCTCATCACAGCCTTCCCTTATATACTTTTAACCTTTTCAAGTAAGCTATACTTACATGGTGCATTGCTGGTACTCCCACCTAACACCAAAAAGAAGAACTTCTACCAATTCTACATCAGATGCCACAATATCTACTTCCAAATCCTCACCCACTCTCTCAACAGCATTCTTTGCCAACATCAATCGTGACAAACAATCTGCTGGAATATTGGGTTCCTGCAACCCACACTAACTATATGCAGTGCACACTTTGCAACTGAGCACTACCATAGCAGTTCTGGCAGCTGAAATCTTGGTGTGACCAAAGCTAAACAAATAATGCACTGCCCAAAACCACACGCACCATCAATCTTTCGATGATGGGATTGTGTCCTTCATAATCCAGTATCCTCTCTGATCTTGTTAAGTCCTCACTCAACCTCTTCCAGCAGCATAAATAGCTATCCTCCACCTCTGCAGCAACACTCTCCACCCCTTCCGTCTCTCCTTCCTCCAACCATAAGCACTTCCACTCACTCAACTTATGACACTGTCCATCGTCATAACTCAGGCCTCCATAATTCTTCCCCCTCATGACTCCACCTCGGTTCTCCCCACACATTTGTGGTTTCTCTGAGTAAATATTTACTATTTCCAGCATTACTGCAACACACGAGGATCATGTTTTACCATAAAAATATACTTTTCTTCTTATTTTTAAAACTATTCCTGTTTATGTCAGCACTGAGTTGGTCTTGATGCATTTGGCATAAACGGGCGCAGTGAAGAAACAGTAGAGCCCCAATCCGCAGAGCAAAACTGAAGGTGGTATATTATCTTGAAAATGACAGAACCACTGCTGAGCCCTTAGAAGGAAACCCGGGCAGCTTGAAGTCTCATAGCACAGAATGAAACATTTTCAAATTGGGAGTCAGCTGTAGTCTGATAGAGTAGTATATTGTTTCCTCTCACAAGCTCACTGGACGCCGTTCTACATAAAATGAACAAACATTGGCAAAGTTAAAAGGTCTCATCTTATGAACTGACTTGACAAAGTTTTCTTTTTTTCCAATTGACCACCGATGAGAAGCCGGTATTGCACTTGCCATTGTTCAATAACTGTGCAAGCATTAGCGAAGGTAATGGCTCGGCTGTTAGGCAGGCATCATTAAATGTATTTTAAAAATATATATTTTATACTTGTCCCATTCCAAGATTGTGATGTACACTCCAAGTTTAGATGCAATACAGCAGCCATCTTTGAATGGTTCAGACATAAAAAAAAGAAGAATTTCAAGCTGTGCTCACTCGCATTTTTTGGGATATAACATAACAGCTATCGCTGACTAGTACAGGTATTAACCTCTTGGGCGCTACTGACATGACCTCTACATCACTAGCACTCTTTGCCAGGCCCTGGGCACTTCTGGTAGCTTCTGTGGCACATAGTCCTGACCCCTAGGTACTGACCCCTAGGTACTTTTCCTCAGAACAGTCCTAGAACCATTTGCTGGAGTCAGAGTACTCCTTTTGCCCAGACCTAAGACGCTGGGACTTTGCAAATGTTTTGCCTGGAGAACTGTCAACGTACCAGTACAAATCAGTCAGCCTTCCCACTGAAGGTGCATCCTCGGTGGTCCTGATTTCGCCACTGCTCCCGTGACCTTCTGCAGCAGCAAATTCAGGAGGCTCGACAACCATGGCATCCAACAACATCGAACCTTCTTTGGGACAACCTGCAGCCTTGCCCCTCAGAGGAAATCCATCCAGAAAGGTGTCTCATCCTAAAGTAGAAATCTTCACCGGACTCGAAGGTGAGCAGCATCCAATCGACGTCAATGGCTTCGCAGGCATGAATTCTGGACTTTTCAGGCCTTCAGCAAAGGCTTCACTGAGATGTCATCCTTTGTCAACCAGCAGCCAGCAAGCAAGCCTTCAGATCCAGCCTGCAGCCTTACCCTACCTAGGACTCTACCTTCTTGAACATTTGATAAGTACAAAGGTAACTCATTGACCAGGACTGACCAGTTCCTAGTATGTGACCCGCTCTCCATCGTGTTACACCAAACCTGCCTCTTTCTGGTCCCTCCCCCCAGGGGGGCTGGACAGGGTTATTTAGCCCAGTTTGCCCCTCTGAGATGGGGTGCAGGGCAGAAGGCCCAGTGAACAGGGAAACATGCCAAACAAAGAAGGGGTGGAGTAAAACACCAGGCATGGAGCTGTTTCTCCCCATCCTAGAACGGGAGCTACAACCTTTCTGCCCAATTTGGATCAGATTGTTGGTTTTACCCCCAATCTGCATCTTCAGGAGAACAAAATCCCACTAGACACCAGGGATTTTACATTGGGCATAAAAAGGAGCAGGTGGGTTACCTTGCTATGCCTGTACTCCAAAAGGAGCAATACAGTCTTTCTGTCCTGTCACGATTGGGGTTTGCCAATTTTAGTTCTTGGCAAAAAAAGGGGTGATGGCAGCCCACTCTGGCATCCCGCCATGCCCCCACACCAAAAGGGGCAATACCCACAATTCCTTGTAAACCTCAATGTTGGCTAAAATCATCCATTTTCCTCACATTTCTGTGAGGGCAAGTTCCAACATCTGCATAGAGCTGCAAATTTCCTTCCACCACTGTTCCCACACATTTCCCAATAAAAAATGCTACACCCACTTGCGTGGCTTCACCTAGAGCCCGCCACAGGAACAATTTAAAGCAGGAACTCATGTCGCAGGCACTGGACCCACCCACACATGCTAATTTTATCAGAAGTTTGGGAACACTGGGTGATGGATATTTTGTGGAACTGCACAAATTCCAGGGCTTTCCCTTATAAAAATGTGCCGAAAATACATGTTTTTTTTGCCAAAGTTTGAGGCTGGCAAAGTATGAGATTTGGAAGACATAATGGGTAAGAAAAGGTAAGGATCCAAGCAAAGAACACCACTCTGGACTCTCCTGGATCTCAAGTTTTCAGAACTGTCTCTTTTTGATAGGTTTTGCAGAGTGGCAGCTAAGCTCAGTCAACGATGGCTTATGCATTCAATAAGTCATCATACATGCAGTCTGTCACTCATCTTAGCATGTATGCCCATTCATCAACCCGCTAAGTCATACAATCACTGTAAACTCCCTCAATATATGCAATATATATAAAAAAAATAACATGCTGCTGCCTAAACTTTGCAGGCATATGCTTCCAGTAACAAACAAATCAAACAGGACCAGACGTCCGTCTAGCAATGGTATTGTGCACGGTGTTTCGTTGTTTTGCAGTTTCGACATTGCCCCCATGTTGACCATCTTGGAATAGAAAACAGTAAAACTATGGACAATAAATACTATGAAATCATGCTGGCCTGGTCTAGAACTATGACCTGGCACACTGCAGATGAAATGAACATCAAGCAAGAGCCCATTAGCGCGGTCTCGGAAGCTGATGCATGCTCTAAAGTAATGATAATAAAAAGATAGGTAGGAAAAAATTGAAGAACTAATGCTGATGCACAATAATTTTCAGGTGGATGTGAATGCGATCAGCAAACTTCCGATATTTGGCCAAATAAGCCAATGTCTGAAGTGTGTGACCCATTGCACCATACTGAACGTTATCATGGATGCAGAAGAGTTCATCAGCCAATGGCTCTACTGCCCTATGAGTGACAGTATTCTTCAGATGAGATTTTTCCTTCTCTTTCTGTATTGATTATATTTCTCAGGGGGTAATCAACACCAAAATCCTACATAGGTAGTCTGTGAGATTTTCTGTAACACAAACATCTGCTGGTTTAACATGCTACAATAGCAAACCAACCCTTAAAGGCTTATTGTCTTTAACATATGAGTTTTGTAATAAAGAAAGGTTATTGCCTTTCTTGTAAGTTAAATAAAAACGGATCAAAACTATGCTTTCTGGCATACCTTTTCCTAATGAACAAATCAGGCCTATAGTCTTTATCGCTGGCTTTTCATCAAAACCAACTCAGACCTACTGTATTGAGCATAAGCTTACTCAAAAGGCAACCATCAGGTGCACAATAATAAAATTCCAACTATATGTAACGTCACAATTGTCGAAACCACATAAGATGCGTCATAAGAGGGTCTAATAAGGATTATTACATTGCAAATCTTATATCCCCATGGGTTGTTCAAGTAGTTGATCTCATCAAAACCCTTAGCTACTATGTTAATCTGTGAGATTCTGCTTAACAAAATACCTGCCTACAGGCTGTGACCTTACACTCCACTGTTAAAACCCAATTGCCTTTAACACATGCTATTTACAGCAAGCAGGTCAGGCCTATTGTCTTTCTCATACCTACTGTTTTTCTCATACCGTTTCATAATAAACAGATCAAAAACGTATGAAATCTAACATAACGTTTCTCAATGAACCAATAAGGCCTATTGCCTTTACCATTGGCTTGACACCATAACCAAACAAGCATTTGCAATGCAATAGATCTCGCATTTGCAAGAATTCGAGCTATTGGAATTGTTACAATGCCTTTTATTTATGTGTGTAGAAAAGCTGCAAGTGGTGTGTAACCACACACTTTGTAATTATAGTCCTTGCTTATGAGAAGCAAGGCTGGCAGTAAAAGAGACGTAGTTAATGCCAACGTTGCTTCTCGTGAGCAATGAGTGAAAGTACAAAGTGTGTGTTTATGCACCGCTTGCTGGTTTTTAAAATACATAAATAAAAGGCATTGGTATTTACAATGCAAATAGCTCAAACAGTCGCCAATGCGAGACCTATTGCATTGCAAATGCTTGTTAAATATTAGGGCAGCCAACTCGACTCAATTTTAGATACACTTCTTTCTTATCAGAGTAAATAATCTTTCTGTTCCAAAAATAACCAATCTTTCTAGTGATATGTCAATGTGTGTTTGTATTGCCGAGCTAAATGCTTCCATCAGGCCGATTTCAGAGCGTGGGTCTCTAGCGTCAGACAACACAGATTGAAAAACATGTGGTCTATTCCAGCCAACCTCCTCCTTCTTCGTTGATAGCCACGTATGTGCAATAAAACAGTTAATTTTCGTTAATTTTTCTCAAACTCAATTGACTGCTGATTTCTTAAATCAAGTGGCAGTCTGTCCACAAGTCTGGACTCGCAGATCTCTATTGTCTAACCTCCAGATCAATTCTTTATAAATCTGTCTCACTATTCCTTTCAGAATATTCTATCGTTAGACTGTTCCATACATATTTTAGCATATTTTCTGGCTTCTCTCCAGATCCTGCCGGTTCTAGGGAGCACCTAGAAATTCAATGGTGATTCTTCATGCTGTTTTAATAGGCCAGGGCTCTGAATACTACAGCTTTAATGGTTGACTGAAACTCTAGGTTTCACGACTCTCCAGTGACAGCCTTGTTTGAGCAGTAAGAATTAATTCTAGAAGGTGGTGTGAAGGACAGTAGTAAATGCAGTTAGCACAAACTGCTACAATTATTTAGGTTATTTCCTAGGTAGAAGTTATACTTCTAAAACAAAATATCTTCATTAAGCACAAAAAAATTATATAACCAGGAAAAGAAAAACTTTTGGTGAAATTGAGAGGTCTTTAGCCAACAGGGTTCATGAGGTATGTCTCCACATAGTTATGCCCGAAACATACTCAATGTAGGACTAGCAGTGGGTAGTGTTTATTAAATACAAGCATTTGCAATGCAATAGGTCTCGCATTTACGCGAGTTTAAGCAACTGGCATTGTAACTAACAATGCGTTTTATTTATGTTTAAAAAACCAAAACATAAAAGTCATTTTCATTTACAATGCCAATAGCTCAAACTCGCCTTAAATGCGAGACCTGTTGCATTGCAAATGCTTGTTCTCATATACGACAAGTTTTCCCTGATTATGACAGACCACACACCTCTATATTCAGATGATTACATCAAAAAATGACTAGAAGGCCCCTCGCTTTTCATAGACCACTCGGACTCAACTGAACAAACTACTTCAAGTCTTCTAGAACAATTGGAAAAATTAAAAAAGAAATTGGTGAGACTTCAGCTGATGATTCGTATGCTAACGGAATATCTTAAGGCTGATACCATTCCATTAGGCTTGTAAGTTTGGAATATCTTGGGTGTCTTCACTGAGGACAATATATATTTGAATGGGTTCAGCTATATAGGTACAACCTGCTCTAGCCATTGGATGATACTAGGGATTGACACCACGAGTGAACATGATAAAAAACTATGTGAAGAGATTGAGGAACTTGAGAAACAGATTAGGGAATCCAGTTCAATCCTTGACACCAAAAACATACCAGATAAGATTGAGAAAGCTTCAAAAGAGTTCTACGAGATACAACAAGACAAAACAAGCATTGGCAAAACCAATAGGTCCCGCGCCAGCCCTGGACGTGTGACAGCTAAAAGACATTGACAAAGCCAATAGCTCTCACCTAGGTGCGACCTATTGGCTTTGCCAAAGCTTGGGAAATAGGGCTGAAGGTCTGCCAAAGGACTGATTCCCAACAACTAGAGCACACACCTTTAAAATGTCCGCTCTAGAATGGGAGTAATCTAAGAGGTACAAATTGTGGTTGTATCTGAGAAAAGATCTCTCAGCAGTGCGTACCGGAGAGCAGGACAGAGATTGCTGCCTCAAGTAATCAATGTAAAACATAGAATAACACCAAGCACGTATAAAAACTAGTTTAAGAATCTTTAAATTCACTGGAAACCCAGTAGCTGCTCCGCAAGTCACTTCACACTCAGTCAGCAAAAATGTATAAGTGCAAAATGCAGAATAGAAGAAACATTCAACCTACATTCAGATGCGTAGGGTTGTGTGAGAAACCAGGACCTGTATGCAGTTCCTCTATTAAAGTGTAACTATTGAAAGAAAGGAGCTAAAAATATATACTTCAAAGTATCAAAGTGATAATTAAAATTAAATACAACAACATGCCACTGTTAGATTTATTTTAACTATCACAGAAAAGAAGTAATAGAACTTTCTTTTAGGTAATCCAAAATCCAGCCTTCCAGCAGCCCTGCTCTGATTGGTCAGCCTCTGCCAGCCCGATCCAAGTTGTCTTTGATGAGGTGAAGTGGCCTGACTAGAGACAACGGATTTCCAGTAGGAGAAGAACTGCAAGCTGCAGAGCACAAGACAGAATAAGGGTGGAGTGGCCAAGCTGGTCTTCAAAGAGGGAATTACGAGCACACGCTTTAAAAATGCCCGCACTTGTGTAGGAGCGTCCAAGCAATACATTATGGAATGAAAAATTAAAAAGACCAATAGATTAGGATATTTTGTTTGGACGGAGTAGGGCAGGCGGGGCGGGCAAGCAATTACAGGAGAAGGGAGTAGGGGTAAGGTTGCAAGCAACGACTACGGGAAGTGGTGGGACAACAGGGGGCAGCAACACAGAGAAGGGGTGAGTGGGAGGGGGAAGAAGCAACAAGGAAAAGGGCTGGGTGGGAAGACCTGATGGTTCTTCCAGCAGAGATATGGTGCAATTTAGGCACTTTGTAGTGAGGAATGGGGTGCGAAGAGCTATCAAAGTAGCAATAAGTCACAAGAGGCCCTTCACCCCTATTCGCGATCAATTGTGCTTGGAGAAATGCTGTAGGGCACAGGGGAGTTGCCAAGTAAGTCATGTGGTGGAGCAACTCTCTCCGGGCAGCAGATTGTACTTGACAGTAGTGATGGCTGCTCTCCTTAACATCTGCACCTTAGAGAGCAGACCAAGCTCTGTTATTAAACACTGCCAGTACTGCTGTCCATGACTCTGTCTGCCCCAAGCAGAACGCCATGCCTGGTACCAATTTCTAGGAAGCTGAGCAGCATGGTCCTGTCCCTGGCTCTTGCTTACAAGACTGCCCACTACACCTGACCTCGCTTTCATATGGCAGCATACCATGTCTCTCTCCTCTGGTCGTGAGCTGCGTGGGAGAGTCGCTGAATTATCCTGGCTTCTTTCTTCAGCAGTGCTGTGGGGGAGGGGAAGAATGAATGGAATACAGCAACCTGGGGAGTTCTGGTGCTGCTCACTGCATCCCCTAAAATACCCGGACTAACAACCAAAATGAAGACTGACCGCCACATCCACCCTATAAGAGGAACGCCTGCAGACAGGTGATCCCCTCCAATGGTGCATCACAGGGTAGGAGAGGGGCATTCTGTGTTTCTGAGTCGGACACAATTTTGAGTGCCCATCTTGTACTTGCGCCTCCCACCTCTGCTAAAGTCGGTGCCTAGGGCTCGAGTGCTACACAAACACAGCAAAATAAGTAGTGACACGCTCGGAAGCCAAGAAAGCGGAACACACCGAGCTGTAGAAAAACAGTGAGCGAGGATGAATCAGAGAGAGATAACAAAATAGAGAAAGAGCAGCTAGAGAAAGATAGGCAGAAATAAAAACAAGCAGCTCAAGAGGAGTGGTGCGGGCGGGCAGAGGGAGACAAGGGGGAGTGGTGCAGGGGAGACAAGGCTCCCGCAAGAAAAACGTCGTGGGAGTGAACCTTTGCAAAAGAGGTGGGACATGCACCCACCTTTAGCCATTTGCAGGCTATGATGACAAAATGACACAGGCAAAAACCAACCCAATGCGTGGGGGGAGTCAGACCCACACAGAGTAATGTAGAGTGCTTACAAGGAGCCTAACAGAGCAGCGCATGCGCGCTGGCTCATGCTCGACCTAAAGACAACTAAAGTAACAAGCATTGGCATAGCCAATAGGTCTCGCCTTTGGGACCTCATAAGTTTTTATCCAGACCTACTGTCTTTGTTGATGTCTTTAAGCTATGCTGTAGAGAATTATGGCTGCTTTGCAGCATGTTGAAAAGTTATAATAAAGAAGTGTTAGAAGCATTTTTATTACCTCATATATAACCAAGAAGACATTATGCACAACTGAATGACCCTATTAAAAAAAGAAATACCATAAAAAATGCTGTATCCAGTTTTTTGTGTTTTTGCAATACTGGCAACTTCTCCCCACCTGTTCTAATACGTGTTTGTTATGGCTTTATTTGTTTGTTTGGGGGAGCTGGGAAATGGTACCTGAATTACAAGACGAGCAGCATGTATAATGTGAGAATGGGCACTCGAGGATCACAGTGCGGAGCAAGGTAAACGTCTGTGCTGATACGGATTCTGTCATATGGTAGTCACAAGCGAGTGGGCCTTGTTCACGGAACACAAAAGGGCCAAACCGACTTCAGTGTGACATGCATAACACTAGCAGGGGCTCCATGTCACGAAGGGACCAGTGCGTTCTGGGAGTTGTAGTCCAAATTAACTCAATTGATCCAATTAACACACATGAAAATATTGGCATGCATAAAAATCCTAAAAATTGAGCGTCAGGCATGTGCTTGATGAAAAAGGGCCATCTGGTGGCCTTGTAAAAAAAGGGCTATGGCATCTCATTTTGCAAGGCGCGTGCATACGTTGCCTTTATATGGAAAACAAACACAGCTATAGGATGAGAGGCTTAGTAAATTATCTGAAGAGTGGGGCCATAAACCATGCAGCTCGTGTCTTGTTTAGCTCAGTCCACACCCCTTCCTTCCAGGACGCCGTGACCTGCGGGCGCGCCATTGCCGGTAACAATCTCTCATGTCTATTCTGAGACCTGCTGTGAGGTAGCCTGCAGCAAGGCTATAAATGCCACTGAAATCACCTCGTGCACGTTCATTCACCCTATATATCCACACAATGCGCAGTTAACGCGCCTGCACGTGCGCGCACGAGCCTTTAGTCTGCGACGCCTCTGCTGGCGCCGACGGTACAATGCAGCCGGCAGAGGCAGCCAAGCTCTGGAGAGATTTCTTTGAGACAACGCTTTTCCTATTTATGCAGAGAGAGTGTTTTGTTTAAAGCTGTGAGCTACAGGCCCCAGAGGGGCTCATGAACGCATGTGTTGGATAACAGATCAGCTACAGGAGAAACGCCGCTAGATTTATTAATTGCTGCTAAGGAAGCAAGGCAGACTAAATGAAATGCCAACTATGAGTACAGGTTATCTTGGATGTTATGGTGAATGACAGGATGACAGTACGACGCGCGGTGTACTGTAATTACTTCCGTCGACCCACGTGGGCAGTGGACCTTCCAAGAAAAACACAGCACCGAGGCCGTTATAACCCCAAATTTAAACAAGCACTGAAAGACAAGCGCTGCCCCATCGACAACATTTACCTTGTGGAAGCGAGCAGCGGCAGGCGCGATAATTGCTAACAGATGGCACCGCTGCTCGCTTCCGCAAGGTAAACGCCATACATGCACGAGTACCAATAGGAAACAGTGCAAAACATGCAAGAGTTTAAACAAAAACCTGGAGCAATTCCAAAAAGTCACTCCAATGCAGCGCTTACGCGCTGCTTAGGCGAGACCTAAAAATACATTAGTAAGTGCATCTAAATCATTATTTGTAAAATTGCTCATGCACACAGATACAATTGGCATTCCTACCCTCCATGCACACCTCTTACGTTTAAAAAAAGTTTAAATCCTGCCACCAAATGATAGTTTCTCTATCTTGTGCAGTGATAAACTGTGAGCCTTTATTTTCTTCCTTTGGATTAGGGTCTAGGTATTAGGTTCTAGATAGCTCCCAGCCACAATCATACTTGAACAAAAGGCCCTTTAAATCATGCCTTTGTGTTTAACTGAGCTGGAAGTGAAAATAACAAAGCCCCCCTGGCGGACTGCATGTTGCTGCTCAGAAGGCAGACAACATGCGGGCACTGCTAAATTGTATTACGGTGCTTGTAAATTACACCAAGACAAATTCAGCATATTTCACTGGGTCAGCTGGATCCCAGAAATGGCTCCGAAATAGCTGCCTGAACCAGGGTCCAGAGAGATTCCCTTAATTTCTTGCACTTGTTACCATGGTTGAAACAACTATATTCTTTTCTAACCTGAAAAACTGGCTGCTGTCTCCAATAATCTCAGAATAGATGGAGCATATGTAAGCATATTACTTTTTTCTTCAAACCTGTTCAGGGCCAGACTAGAAACGCAAAGCGGCCCTGGCAGTTTTGACGGACCAGCACCCCAGGGGAGTGCTTGGAAGGCGCTGGGGGGGCTTCAGGGGTGGCTATGTTGCAATTTTTACTGTAAAATATGTATTATAGTAGCGCAGGGGGTTGGGACAGGGTCAAGCAACATGAGGGAGGAGGGTGGGAAACACAAGGTTGAGAGGTTGGAGGGGGTGGGGCCACAGTGCTTGAAATGGAAAAATAGAAGTGCAGGTACTCTGTACCAGAGTACCTGCTTGTTTTTGAGAAGTGCCGGTACTCTCCAATTAAAAGTATTGCATTTCTCTTGCGAAGTGCCGGTACTCACCCTCTCAAAATAAAAAAGTGCTGGTACTCCGTACCGGCCCATTTAAAGCACCGGGTCGGGGAAATACAACGGGGAGCTGGAGGAGGTTCAGCCAACACAGTACATTGGTGATAGCGAGAAAATATATCTGCGAGAAAATAGAGAGCACTGCAGTTGTATACGACATTGGCAGTCAAGAGCATTATGAGAACCTCCCTGTGGCCTCAGTATTCGTAGAGGTAGGTCTCTGTATGGAAACAAAATAAGCATTGGCACAGCCAAAAGGCCTTGCCTGTGAGACTATTGCCTCTGGCATGGCTTTTTGTTACTGCTGTATGGTCGTTTTTGGCAATGATCACTGTGTGGCATGGAGTGGTACTGTGAGGAGTGGAGCAAAGTGGCATTATGTGGCATGGAGTGCCACTGTGAGGAGTGGAGTGGCAGGCATTGTGTGACATGGAGTAGAGTGACAGTATGACGTGGACTGGCACAGATTGGAATGGAGCAGAAATATGTGGCGTGGAGTGGAAATATGTGGTGTGGAGTGGAAATATGTGGAGTGGAATTATGTTGCATGGTGTGGAATGTGATGAGTTGTGGAGTGGAATTATGTAGCATGGAATTGTGTGGCATGGAATTGTGCTGTTTTAGGTGCAGTGGAACTATATGATGTAGGGTACAATTATGTGGCATGAAGTGGAAATATGTGGATTAGAATTACATGGCACTGAGTGAAATTATGTGGCATTTCCTGGAATTATGTGGCATGGAGTGAAATTGTGTGGCGTGGAGTGAAATTGTGTGGCGTGGAGTGGAATTGTGTGGCGTGGAGTGGAGTAGTGTAGTTTGGGGTCCAATTGTGTGGAGATGAATTGTGTGGTGTGGAGTGGAACTATGTGGAATTAAGTGGCATGGAATTATGTGGTGTGGAGTGAAATTATGTGGTGTGGAGGGGAATTATGTGGTGTGGAGTGGAATTGTGTGGCGTGGAGTAGAATTGTGTGACGTGGAGTGGACTTGTGTGATATGGAATTCTGTTACACTGAGTGGAAATATGTAATGTGGACTGAAGATATGTATAGGGGAGTAGAATTAAGTGGGTGTCAAGTAGAATGGAAATATGCAGAGTGAAATTATGATGTGTGGGGTGAAATTATGTGGCATGAAAGTATGTTGAGCGGCTTGGAACTGTGTGGCATGGAGCTGAATTGTGAGATGTGGAATTGATTGGTGTGATGTGGCATAGACTGCAATTGTATGGAAATGAATTATGTTACCTGGAATTAAATTATGTGGCATGGTGTGGAATTAAGGGATGTGGTGTGGAATTAGTTGGCATGGTGTGGAGTAGGATTATATGGTGTGGTGTGGGATTGTGTGGAGTGGAATTGTGTGGCATGGAATTGTGTGGCATGGAATTGTGTTGAGGGGAATGGAAGTATGTGTCATAGAATGGAGTGGAGTGGAGAGATGAGGCATGGAATGAAATTATATGGTGGAGTGGAATTATGTGGCGCTTAGTTGAATTATGTTATTGAGTGGATTCATTAATAGTGGAGTAGAATTATGTGGCATGGAATTATGTGCCATGGAGTGCAATTATGTGGTGTGGCATGGAATTAATTGGTGTGGATTTGTGTGGTGTGGCCTAGAATTGTGGGATGTTGAGGGAAATTGTGAGACATGGAATTGTGTGGCTTGGTATGCAATTGTGTGACATGGAGTGCAATTCTGTGGAGAGGAAGTATGGGGTGGAGTGGAATTATGTGATTATGTGGTGTGGTATGGAATTATGTGGCATGGAATTCTGTGCCATGGAATGAAATTATGTGCTGTGGATTTATGTGTAGTGGAGAGCACTTTATGTGGCATGGAATTATGTGGAGTGGAATTATTTTGCATTCACTGAGATAGACATTACTGTGTGGCGTGAACTACAATTATGTGACGTGGTGTGCAATTGTGTGGAGAGGAATTATGTGGCGTGAAGTGGAATTATGTGACATGGTGTGAAATCAAGTGGTGTGGCATAGAATTAGGTGGCAAGGAGTGGAATTATGCTCTGTGGAGTAGAATTATGAGATGTGACATGGAATGGTCTGGCATGGAATTGTGTGGTGTGGAATTGTGTGGTGTGAAATTATGTTGGTTTGGGTGGATTAAAATTATGTGGTACAGTGTGGTACAATGTGGAATTATGTGGCATGGAGTGGAATTATGTCTCATGGAGTGGAATTATGTGGCATGGTGTGGAGTTATGTGATGTTGCATTGGAGTGAATGTATGTGGCATGGAGTTGAATTGTGTGGCATGGAATGTTGTGGTGTTTAGTGGAATTATGTGGTGTAGAGTAGAATTAGGTGGTGTGAAATTATGTGGAGCAGAATTGTGTTGCATGGAATTGTTTGGCATGGTATTGTGTGGCATTGAGAGGATTGGAATTATGCGACATGGAGTGGAATTATGTGGCTTGCATTGGAAATATGAGGGTGGAGTGCAATTATGTCGCATGGAGTTGAATGGTGCAGAATTGTGTTGCACGGAGTGGAATTGTGTAGACTGGAGTGGAATTGTGAAACATGGAATTGTGTGGCGTGAAGTGCAATTGTGTGATGTGGAGTGCAATTGGGTGACATGGAGTGTCACTGAGTGGAGTGGAAATCATATAGCATGGAGTGGAATTATGTGACATGGTAATAAATTGTGTGGTGTTGAGTGGAATTACGTGTCGTGGAGTGGAATTATGTGACATGGAGAAGAATCATGTTGCGTTGAATTGTGTGGCATGGCATTACGTGCCATGGATTGGATTTAAGTGGCGCAGAATTAGTTGGCATGGTATTGTGTGGTATGGAATTGTGTGGTGTGAAATTGTATGGCGTGCAATTGTGTGCCATGGAGTGGAATTTTGAGACATGGAATTGTGAGGAGTGCCACTGTATGACATGGAGTGCAATTGTGTGGAGTGGGATTAAGTGATGTGGAGTGGAATTATGTGACATGGTGTAGAATTATGTGGTGTGGAGTGAAAGTGTGTGGCATATAGTAGAATTAATTGGCATGGATGTATGTGATGTGCAATTGTGTCGCATGGCATGGAATTGTGTTGAGTTGAGTGGAAATATGTTGAGTTGAATTATGTGGCACCAAAGGGAAGGGGAATTATTTGACACAGAGTGGAATTATGTTGTAGGGAGTGAAATTATGTGGCATAGTATGTGGCATGACGTGGAATTATATGTTGTGCACTGAAGTGGAATTATGTGGTATGGAGTAGAATTATGTGGCATGGAATTGTGTGAGTGGAAATTTGTGGCATGAGTGGAATTATGAGATGTGGAATTGTGTGGCATGGAACTGCGTGGCCTTGAGTGGAGTGGAATTATGTGGCATGGGGTGAAATTATGTGGTATGGAGTGGATTGAAAATATGTGGAGTGGAATTATGTGGCTTGGAGGGGTAATATATGGCAAGAAATTATGTGGTGTAGAGTTGAATTATGTTGCGTGGAACTTGGTTGTGTGGGATTCAGTGGCGTGGAGTCAAATTGTGAGACATGGAATTGTGCGGCATGGAGAGCAATTGTGTGGCATGAAGTGCAAATGTGTAACTTGGAGTGCAATTGTGTGCTGTGGAATGCCATTGTGTGGAGTGGACTCATGTAGGGAGGAGTGGAATTATGTTACACAGTGTGGAATTATGTGGTGTTCTGTCAAATTATTTGGCATGATGTGGAGTGGCATTATGTGATGTGGAGTAGAATTATGTAACATAGAATTGTGTGGTATGGCGTGGAATTGTGTTGCATTGAGTGGAGTAAAATGATGTGGCATATAATAAAGAGTACTTATGTGTAGAGCTTTTGAATTATGTGGCATGGAGTGGAGTGGAATAATGTGGCATTCAGTGAAGTTCTGTGGCATGCAAGGGAATTATGTGGCATGGAGTGGAGTCGAATTATGTGCAGTGGCGTGAAATTTGGATGCGTAGAGTGAACTCATGTGGTGTGGAACTGTGAGACATGGAATTGTGTGGTGTATAATTTCTGGGCGTGTAGTGGAACTGTGTGTTGTGATGTGGAACTGTGTAGTGTGGATTTGTGTAGCGTGGATTTGTGTAGCGTGGAATTGTGGGGCATGTAATTGTGGGGCATGTAATTGTGTGGTGTGGAATTGAGTGGTGTGGAATTGTAAGGCATGGAATGGCATGGAGTAGAATTGTGTGAGATCGAGCAATAAATATAGGTAGTCAAATTAAACAGCAGATGGTGAAAATACGAGTGTTTGTTTATAAAGAAAACATGTTGGTGGAATGTGGCTTCGACATCTTGAAAATAAAGGGAGTGCCATGTGTTGTGTGAAATATACTTCAATAAAGGTATCCTGACTATTACAAATAAGAAGAGAGGAATATACACACGTATATGCTTTCAAAATATGTGCATTGTAAATATCAGTAAAAGTACATTCTTTTTAAAATGGGGTACCAGATTGCATTTTAAATCAAAGTGGCCCTGCAAGTACATTTCCTACAATAGGGTAACAGTTGGATAAATGAGTCGCCCGGCCAAGGGTGCCGGCTAATGTTTAAAGTATAGACTGGGAGGGGCGGGATGAAGGTACAGGGCCAGCAACAATTCAAAGTGGTCGGGCAGAAAAGTTGGGGCTGAATTTTATGTAGGGAGCGAGTGAATCGAACAAGCCCAACTACGAAGACTAAGAGATCGCACACTGTGGCAGAGCAGACACGCTGCGCAAGACCCATTAAATGGCACAGGGGAAGGACCTACTTTATACACATCACACAAAGAAAACACATGGGTGAAATATCAATATCTTGTTTTCTGTGTAATCGGTTTTGTAGCGCTGCGGTACTAGGCGCTACCAACGGACACGATTCGTTCACTTTGAAAAATGATTATAAAGTACGGCATAGCGAAGGAACGTAAAATACACATTCGTTCTACGTTGTATTAGGAGAGGGGTTGCTGGAACCCCGGCGGGATTATAAAGTCACTCTGACGGTTTCTGGTAGTTGTGCACTAGAAGCTGTTTTTCACACTATTACTGGCAGGAAGCTGGTTCCCTGCCAGCGTTGTAATGCTGCCCGCGGTTTTTGCACAGCGTGCTCTGCCTCCAGGTCATTAGTGATAAAGGCTCTTGCAGGTGCGAGCCTGCCTCTGGGCGCTCTCTTTACAACTCAATGAATAGCTGCCAGAGCAGGCGCAGCCACTGACGTCAGAGCCCATCCCCTTCTATGCGAGAGGTGTCCCAGCAATCAAGTGAAAGTGATCGTGATTGCGATCAAACATCAAAGCGGCCGCGCGGCCGCGAAAGTGAGGCGCGCGCGCGCGCGCACATGCACTGTAGCTCTAGGCTGGCCTGGTACCATTTTTTGGAGCCCTCTCAATAAGTCTCGCCAGACCAGCGCATGCGCTGGGTCAGTCGAGACCTAAAAAGGGACATCAGGAATTACAAGACAGGAAGGGCTCGTCCATACCTTTCAGATATTTTTAGGTCTCGCGAGCCAAAGGCTCGAAGAGACATTTTAAATCTGGGCATTTCAAAGTGCTGCCGTGGCCTAAAGCTACAGTGCACGTGAACGTGCACGCGCGCAGCGCCATGTGTCTTAACTCCGTAGCGATCGTAATCACGATCACTTTCACTTTCGCGGGCTCCTCTGTTGCTGGCATTCCCCCCTCCCTTCTCGTTTGTTTTATACATCGCTATCTCCATCCCCACCGTGACACACTCCTAGCTTTTTATGGACATTATGATATACTTTGAAGTGCTTGAGTCACTTTACGACAGTTTAAAAAAAACTTTTTGATAAGCATGTAGAGCGCTTGTTTACAATAGCGATTGCGAAAGCGGTCGCTTTCAGTGCCGCTTGTTCATTTAAGCTGTTCCTTATTTCATATGTAGTTACCTGAAGGTGAAAGACAGAATTTTTTTTAGAATTTAAACACACCTTTTACATCATTCCATGCTCATGTACCCCGCTCGCATTGCGCACAGCATCACAGTTCCCATGCGTTTTTTGAATGCACTTCGACCACTACTTAAAGTAAACACAAAAAGGTGCTACGACACGGGTGCGGCGCTTTGTTTTTAATTACTTTGAGCCATACTGTACAACGGCCCGCGCTGATGTGCAAGTGCAACATCTTATAGAACGGCAACGCCGATAGATCCCGCATAGATGAAACTTATTGGCTTTGCAAATGCTTGTTTAGCACTTATAGCCTGCAAACGAAACAACGCCCAACCACATGCATGAAAATACTGGACAACAACGGCCACTGCAAGATCCTACACCATCACCTCCCCTTCCTCCCGGATGCTGCTTTCGGTTTCATTCTGTGCCAGATTCCATGTCAGCGAACAAAATACCCTTCAACGCGACAGCAACGGGTGCCTTGACCCACTGGGTGATGTCAATAGTGCCAAGCGACCTCAACTCTCCTGCTGTGTAACTAAGCAAGAATCTGAGGCTCGCTTGGATCCGCGACAGAACAGGCACTTACTTAAGGGGGCTCACCTAGTTTATTTTCCTTTAGAAGCACTTTTCATGAGCACTGTTTTATCTCGCACTCTTACTGCTCATGAGGCCTCCCATGGACCTATGTGAGAGAAAGCGAAAGTAAGTGGCACTGCATCAGTTGAACAAAGTGCTGCACCCCATGGTAATAATTAGGTGCGTGCTGGACCTCACTGTTGTTATCCTGTTGAAAGGAATACGCAGTGAAAAAAAGTGCAAAATCATTTATTGAACATTAATAAACAAGTTATTAATGGGGCGTTCCGTCTCTGTCTACTGTGACGCTCCATTTCTCTCTCCGCTTTTAATCTCTAGAGCCTGATATTCTTGAATCAAGCCACATAAACATTGAATGCCGACTGAGACATGGAATTGCACAAACCCCAGAACAACACAACATTTGGGAATATAACGCATCCGTGGGTGTTCCTTCTTCCTCCCTGACCCACATCTTGTGACAGTTGCCCCCCCCCCCCCCCCCTCCTTCTCTCTGTCTCATTCTCTCAGAGAAGCACAGCAGTGAAAGGTCTCTGTCACACCTCTGGTTGCCCGAATCCCTGTTCATGCTCCTGAATTAACAGAGCTCGGCACTGTTACAATTAAGCTTTTGATCTTGGGACACATTCTGTGGTGTGACGCAGCCTTTTCTAGCAGGTGCGCAACACCCATTGGACTCACAGGGCTTCAGCCCCCCCCCCCCCCCCCCCCCCCCCCCGTCGTGAGTGGCAGCCCGGGATGAGACCGCTTCCCGGCGCACACCCAGCCGCACCCAAGCACTTCACAGGTCTTTAAAAGACCATTTGCATGTTAATGAGGCCTCGCTGTTGTTTCACCCCTTCTAAGAGCCCCTGCAGCTCCACTCTGCCTAAGGCTTAAAAGATTCAGCCCCCCCCGAAATTTTTTCTTAGCCCCCCACGAAATTTGCCTCTAGTTGCGCCTCTGTTGTCTGGTGCTGCCTGTAGCTATGTTATTGCTCGTGTGGTCTTGATTGCAGTGGGACTACAATGGCAGTTTACTCCTTCGTTTTGCAGTTGCATTTCTACAGCGCCACTTCCTCTAGACAATTCTGATGCACTAAAACGCTTTGGAAAGAAGAAGAGTTTCTACCACCGGACAAAGCTATTCTGTAAAAGTGTTTGGGTGGCAAATGAGTTGGGTATCGGAACAAGCGTGCATCTGAGTCTCAAACGCATCAGCACCGGCAGCCAAGAAGCAGGACTGAAGTCCTTGCAGCTTGCGCTTGAGAGACATCTGTTCAAAACAAGCATTTAAAATGCAACGGTCTCGCATTCTTGAAAGTTTGAGATATTGGCGCTGCATTATTATTTGCAACGTCAATAGCTCAAACTTTCAATAATGCCAGCCTTACTGCATTGCAAATGCTTCTTTAATTTGTAGTCCTGCATTGCCCACACTGAATACATTCCAGTGAAACGTAACTTCGGAATAACGGCTTGCTTTTTAAATAGCGCTTCATACTGAGCCTGCCGTTTTTAAGGCCTGTAAAAATGAGGAGGCAATTTTACCAATTTAAATGTATCCGTTTCTGTCATTTCGAACAACTAGAGGCAGAGTTGATCTTGCTGGGATTCTAGCTAGTGACATATGGATAAATGCCAAGAGCAGCGAAGAGAGTTTAACTAAATGATCCATTGTCATATGTCATAAGCTCGGCCTGGCTAACGCCGTGACCTCTGCTCCCGCCAGCAGGGCTGGGTGTACGCAGAGAGAGAGGAGAAGAGAATATTCCGTTCTGTCACAATGCAGATGCGTGACCTATTGCTGCATCCAATGTAAAGAAATAGAAAATGTCTTTACTTTTGATGCAATCGCCGCACCATGTTTTTCTATTTCTACTTCTTTACTTTTGCTGAAATCACGGCACCCGCGTGGGTGCCTAGATTGTAACAAAAGTAAAGTAATAGAAAAGAAATGGCAGGACGGCCGCACTTAGCATGCAACTTGCCCCTCTGCTTAAAAAAAAAGCATTTGCAATGCAATAGGTCTCGCATTTGCGAGAGTTTAATCTATTGGCATTGTAAATGGCAATGCCTTTTATTTATGTTTTAAAAACCAATACGTAAATAAAAGGCATTGCCATTTACAATGCCAATAGCTCAAACTCTAACAACTGCGAGACCTATTGCATTGCAAATGCTTGTTTTCTTTAGCAACCGGACACACATACGACCAAATTACGGTCGCCCATGGAGCAGATACAAAAGAAAAGAAAATATCCTAGATTTCTTGTCCCCATTTTTTACTCTGATAAACTTGTTGTATTTATTATTCATTATTAAAAATATTGTATGTTCTCTCCAAATGATTGAATCGCAACCAAGTATTGTCTGAACTTACTTGTTCAAATGTTGTTTCATCTACATGTCTGTTTTATGCCTTGTTAAGTATTGAAAACACGATTCGGTAAAGGAGTATAGAATATATATCAATGATCCCCCCCCCCTTCCCATTTTCATTCTTGCTCCACTCACTCTTTTTCCTCCCTTCTCTACGTTTTCTGTGCACTTCTAAGGTGGCCACCAATTATTCCACGCCGACATCCGGCCGCTTACCCTATGACTTTCACTTGCGTGGAACCTCTATTCACTTAGAGCCGCACACAGTTTCCGCTCTTCACCCGCAAGCTTTTCTGGTACTGCATTGAACAGCACATCTGCTCTCTAGTGTCCACCATGGCACTTGGTTGCGGTCCGCCAAGCTACGCATACTGTGACTCGGAAGTATCTGAGCATTGGCATCCATTTGAAACAAGGCAATGTCGCTTTCATCACGTCGGCCCACAGTGCTGTCAGTACTACTTACCGCTTGCCATCCTCAGCTCCTCTCTCCACCCCCCTCTTTTTTGTTTCCCTCCTCCAATTAGCATACTTCTACTACTATCATTAGTGTGTCGTCATCCGCTTTTCATAACTGGCGAGGAGCAGAACCTTGATCTCTCATTGGGACAATTTTCGGAGCCCGCACATGATCACTTTATATATATTCTTACCTCTTGTCACTTTCCAGGTGATGCTTAATTGACACCATCCGCATATACGGCAGTACATTGGTATTACCTGTTGGGTGTGTACCCCAAACAGGATAGCATGAAAAAAATCTTTATTTAAATCACGCAATTATGGTTATTTAACTTTAGCTACTGGTGACACTACGCATGTAGTTAAGCACTCGCCTAGGGCATGCCTCACAGTGACGATGACAGGAATTTCACTCTAACAGCCAACATAGCACGCAGGCTTTCTACGCACATGCATGGTATGCAAGACATTCTTATTCTTTCCGGGAGTAAATACAGGACAAATGTTTTATTTGTCCTTTTCCCTACTCCCCTTTTGCATTTCCTTTCTTTCCTTTTTACCTCCCCTCTCTTCCCAGGTTGACCTTATTTTCTTGTGACAGGCATTTCCTTCCTGAGGCATACATTATAAGTCCTGATGATGATTCCCATATTTAATTGAAGGATCGAAACGTTGTCGACCGAAAAGCACCATGACTACTATAAATCTTGTATTCAGATATAAATAGCATGGGAGTGATACAGCACGATGTGGTGCTAATTTAATATTTATAGCACCTTTCTAAAATAGTCTGACTTCTTTATATGTTTTTAGTTTGTATTGTTCATCCTGTTCCTCTGTTCTTCTCTACAGGCGCCCTCTGGCCTTGTATTTTTTCTAAAACATTCTTTAAAAACATCATGTATATGACCCTACTTTAGGTCGCTATAGAAATCATTTTGTTTTCTACGAAGAATATTGCATCTATTTCTCTGGCAAGGGACCCTTTGTCCCTTTATAACTTAACTCCACCCTTCGGTCCCTGACATACCCTTGGGTTCCCTTGTTTATTATAGCACGCTATTGGTTTTTAAGCACTAGAAAGTGCTTATTCTTAAATAAATCATTTTCTGCTGACCCTTCTTTGGATTTTGTCAGTTTGGTGTATATTTGTTCATAAAGATATAACCTATATTTAAAAATTGGTGTGTAATTCTTATTATGTGTTGTGTCTTACTAAATTAATGTATTGGTGATTTCAAATGCTTTACACACCTGCCTCCTAAATTCAGCCTGCCTGCTCGCAGCCAGCTATCAACGGTTGTGCAAGGGAATAATGTATTGAGTCCTTGACTGGAACTTTTATTGTGATTGTGGCCTTATTACAAATGGTAGGTACCTACTTACCTATTAAACTACCTTCCATGATTTTGCAACTGCATTTTGTTCTCAAAACATTAGTACATACCACTGCTATTTGGAAGGGACATCCCAAACACATCACATCCGAATACTGAATCGTTACTGTGTCACATACCCAAATTACGATTCGATAATGTGTTACTGAATCTCAAGTTGGGTTGGATAAATTAGAAAAATAGCTTTTTTATGCTTGCAAATGGCCCGATTATGCGAATCGCCCCATTTGCAACTGTAAAAAAGCTTCATATATTTAGTCCATAGTGTTTTTTTCATGAGTATTTGTGTCTTGCTTCTCACCATGGTGTGACTTACACTTGAAGGTCAGTCAGAGTGAATTGTAAAACCAACTATGGGCCTCATCCACGGTCCTGTCGGTGGTGGTTGGACCTCCGCGGTGCTATCGGATGCGTCCGGCCAGACCACCATATTACAATGCATGCGAATAGGCAGTTTTCCCATCACTGCTGTCCCTCCGACAGGAGATTACAACCATAGGTGGTTTAGGAAAGGACCAACAATGGCCGTCGGAGAGAGAGGAACACCTCACAATCCGGCCGCCAAATTATGATGCACCATTCTGACGACGTAATTGTGGTGTTCCAACTGGCCAATCAGAACTGGCGGAAAAGGAGGGAGAGGAAGGCATTACCCACCTGTACACAGCTCTGCAAGTCCTGTGCAGAGCTATGTACAGGTGGAGATGGAAGGGGAGTGGTGGACATGGATACAGTGAAAGGAAGTTCTGGCTGGTCCACCACCACCATGCTTTGGCCACTGGAGAATGACTCTGATTTTGTTGATGCATAGTTGGAAGGATCCTCCAGGTACTCCCACCACCATCCATGCTACTGGCTCCATCTGGGTCACTGGTGTGACAGAAACCAGTCTGGCCAGCTTCTTCCTGAATGGTCACTGCCCTGTCTCCTCTGCTGCCCTGGGTTGATGCTGCAAGGATAGTAAAAATAGGTTAATTGCTATTGCATGAACACACTTGGTAAACAGATTCTAATGCAACACATTACACAATTGCACAGATCACAACACCAACAAGGATGACAACATTGACTCCAACATTGGCCTGAGCACATGCATGATAGATAGCTACATTACCTGTGCACAGTTACACATAATGGTATCATTACCACTGTCAGCCCCAGCTGCATGTGGGACCTTTTTCAAATCAAGCAACATGTGTGTAGCCGGAAATTACACCTGCCTGTAAACCTAGACCCTTGTTGCAAACCATAGTAACCTGATGACATCAAATGAGATGTCCAAATGGAATCCAGCTCTGCCTATACACACAAGGCCCTGCAATCAGCAAATGGTGAGATGCAACTGCACTGAAACATGGAGAACTGCTGGGCACCTGCTACAGCTCAGTCACAGCAATGTGTGACTACCAAGAATGAGGTGACATGGAAGTGCACACTCCACAATGTTCACACTTCTCAAATGACACTTACACATCTGTCCACCGCCAGGTGATGCTGTTGAAAGCTGCACATGAGTGGTTTCGCTAGGTGTCACATGTAGTGCCTAAGAGTAGAATAGAGACATTATGGATCTAAGTGGTGTAAGATATCAGCGCAAGTAAGCATTATAAAGGAATCAGGCTAGGAACATTCTCAGTCTATGATGTCCCATGTCAGCAGACATTGTAAACATTGTAAATGTCAATGCCATTACAACACTGAAAGTACATGAGGGCTAGGAAATATCTAGTCTAGAAAATGGTCTCACTTGTGTACAAAAGGGAAGGGAGTTCACTGTGCCTTTCTGGCCTTGCAAACACTCATACCAATGTTGTACCTAATGCCCCAACATGTCAGCATGCCTCTCCCTAATGCAGGTAACCAGCCAGTGTATCAGCCTCCACAAATGCACATGTCCATCACACCTCACTGAATACACCCATCTCAATGGCATGCAAACTCACATTGCCAGATAGTACTGCAAGTCTTCCAACCTTGTGTGTCATTGCTACAACACTTTGCCCTGCCTAACAACATCCAACAATATAATTGGGTATGTGTGACTCACCCACGCATGTGTCCACTCCCTTTATGTGGTTATACCTACTCTGTACATCCATCATGCAAAACATATTGTCATGAACACATTGACCAATACATACCCATATGATGAAATCAGAATGAAATGCATGGAACAGTTGTACATATGACAGTACATCACCTAAAGGTACACATGCCAGCATGTACGTATCAATGCAGGTGACACCAATGGTGTAAGCCACATCAGAATACTGCACATTCCCCACTTACCAAGAGGAAGTAGAGCAGAGTGCATTGTATGCCATGCCACAAGTCTGTGGACCACTTTTACATGAGACACAGTTGTGAGGAAGCATCACTCCAGAGAGGATCTGGCCTGGCAGTTCGGGCTGGACTGTTCCCATTGAGCACAGGGTCAAGACTGATTTGCAAATGGCTGGGTCTAAACTGGAATGGCATGGTGAGCAAAAAAACAATGGATTCAGGCCCAGATCTCTGTACTGGGGTGAATGCATGGCATTGTTCTGCATTCAGCCCATCAATTGTTGTTTTTACACGGTTGTGAGGAAGCATCACTCCAGACACGAGGATGACAAGTGGGCTGTGTGGGAACCACTGTCACACATGACATCAACTGATAATGTAGGCAGCCTGTGACATTGGCCAGCCCTGTGGCTGGTAAACTGTGGTAACTGTCATTTTACTGGCCCCTGCTTAGTACCTTGTCGCATGGACAATAGTCTGCAGGTGTCAGCATGCACCTACTGTAAGACCTACACATGCAAAAACTCTCTAATTGTGTGGGACACCATTCACCTTCAACCTTGATGGGGAAATAGCTGCCTGGAACAGAAAATAGATGGTAATGCAGAACTTTTCACTTATGACAATGCTCACCCCCTCTTAGCTGCTGTTCAGCTTGCAACTGCCCATCAAGGTCCAGCCACGCCACCGCAAGGATGCAGGCCATCATTGGTCAGGGTCTGGCACATGCCCCTAATGCCTGGGGAGGACATCCTCAGCTGCACCTACACAATCTTGCGGGTCATGCACCTCAGGTCCTCTTTCTTTTTCGGCAGTGTACTCTGCGCCGACGAAAGACCTCCAAGGTCCACACCTTCCAGGCAATGGCTTTCCACATGGGCACCTTCAGATGGGTGTTGACCCGAATGGATGCAAGAGATGAAGAGACTGAGCTGACATTCAAGAAATAGCTAATCTGCTAAGGTGACACAGAGGTTGTAGAGAGATAGCATATCCATCAATTAAGAACGCACATACTACAGGTGTACTGGGCACTAGCTGAGCACTACAAAACCTGTACAGAACACTGTTTAATTCATCTGAGGAGTAACCTCAATCATGATCATGCCAATACAGACTAGGTCAGCCCACTAACATCACATATCCCTGGGCCACACCAAATGCACACGATTGTGTTCGCCTGAAGGCTACAGTACTAGTTAATCACTGGACATTCTGGACAAATGACTTGAAGAATGCAGCCTAATACTTCAATACTATCATTGTAATGACTACATTTCTATATTTGGGTCACAATGAAAAGGCTGACATGTGTGTCACTGAGAGCCCCCACTCTGAGAATCAGTGGGCATGTGGTGTACTTAATAGAATCATACCACATCAGAGTTTATGTGTGTTTGGGAAGTCCTGCCATCATGAGACACACTTAATGCCAAATGTGGCCACATCTAATGGATGACATAAACATTATATTGGACATACTGAAAGCTAGGTCATTCTCATACAGCTGGTGATGCACATCTGAACTGTAGTGCAGAAACAACCAACTATCTGCAGTGTACACGAGTCACATGAGCAAATTTCCTGTACAATGCCACCATCACTCATATGATGGTAAGATCCCAGACATGTTGGAGTAAGATGCCTGTCCTAAGCCAATGACACACATTAACCTTACGGGACCATGGACAGTTGACTTGGGTCTGGCCTTTTCATTATGCCCAAAACAAATGAGCTTATACTAGGTGCAAATAGGCCAACTCATATTCCTGTTACACTGATTCATGTCACATCTGGGAATCAGCATATCTGCAGGTAGTGTACAGCTCCATTAGCACTTCAACTCTACTACAGCCTGGGCCAGGGACCATACAGAGCACATTTCAGTGTCAGTGTTTGCTCTCTGCTTGCTGAACATACTGTTTCCACATGAGCATTTTATGCCAACATATCACAAAACTAACAGTACACGTTTGGGCCAACCTATATGTAACATCACCATTGTGGGGTACCATGGAGGGGATGTGAGGTGATTGTATCTCCTTGACAGCAGGTTGAATGAGGCCTCATTAGTGTACTAGGATATGCGATGGTCGTATTTTTCAATGCTGGCCACTGGATGTGACTGTCGTACTCTACACCATCTACAGTGCGGTACAAAAATCCAGCACATGACGTATCAGCCTGTCCCAGCCTATTTTTCAGGAATCCACATAGAGTGTGTTATCTTAAGGCGGTAATAGGCCTTGTACCGTGACAGTGGCTTTTTTCAACTTTGGCCAATGGCTGTGATCGCCGTATTCAATACCGTCTTCCACGCTGTTCAAATAGGCGTTGATCTGTGATTCTGCATGTACCATTAGTGAGGATAATCATCCACCATATCAATGTTGAAGGCCTCATTGATAAATGATCTCCTTAGTGCGCTTCCACCAGTACATAAATGTTGGATCATGTCCTCTGATGTATGACACTATTTCTCTACCTATACCAATCCTCACACATCAGTGTTGTACATGACTGTGCTTGAAGACACGATTACCGTGGGCCAGGGTACACCAGCGGTGATGGTAGGTATGTGTGCAATACAAACTCCTCAACATGGCAGTGTGCAGCATACAATAGTAGTTTTATACTAGGCACAGTGCTGTAACAGACACATGCGGCGGCCTGATTGGGTATGATAGGTGGAGCTTGCAGTCACAGCATGTGTCTGAATCTTCCTGGCTGTTTACCACCTGGAATGGCCTTTCCTACAACAGTGGTCAGTGAGTTAAATGTATCATCCAGACAATTGACGTGCATCTCTCCCACTTTCCTCATCCAAGAAGTGGTTGTGTATGCTATGGTATGTCATACAATGAGAATGTGCATTGCTGTATACTACTGACATCTGCAGTGATTTTTGTTCACATTTCATTTGGTTGTGTCTTGGTATATGTGAGTGTGTACACTTTGACCAATCTCCATATGTGTGTACTCCCAAAACATAGGTACCGTGGCAGAGGGTAGAGATGACACCCTCCTATGGACTGGCCATTTCCAGAATTAAAAACCATGGAATAAAGAGACTTCATCAGGAAGTTTTGTCTCAATAATCAGACAATACAAGATTTATGTGAAGAGTTTGAGCCTAACTTAAGTCCTCGAAGGAACTATCCCACATCGCTGACACCAGTGGTGAAACTCACGTCAGCACTGCATTTCCTAGTCACTGTTTCTTTTCTGTACACTGTGGCCATAGCTTGTGAAATGTCACAACCTATGTTCAGTGGGTGGTATGTGATGTGGTAGCTACGCAAACAAATAATGGACTGAACGCCAAATAAATCATACATTCAACCCTAGTCAAGAGATCTGGGTATTACCCCTCATCAGCCAGGCTAGCTTGAATCCAATGGAACAGTGAGTAAGGGACCCACGTCTGGGCATACTCATCTCAATTAGAGCGAAAAGTGCTATACAAATGATGGATGAAATGCTGAATATATCATACATTCACCCCCAATCAAGAGATCTGGGTTAAAGCCATCGTGCCTTTGCTCGCTACACCACCCCAGTTACGAACCAGCCATATGCAAATCAGTCTTGACCCTATTCCTCATGGAAGCAGTCCAGCCCGAACTGTCAAGCAAGGTCCTCCCTAGACTGGAAACAAGCATCCTTGGACCGGTTGCAGGGTATTACCCCTCATCAGCCAGGCTAGCTTGAATCCAGTTGCACAGTGATGTGTTGACAGCATTGGTAAGACACATTTGAGACACATGAAAAGCTACATTCAGTTCCCCAGGCATAAAGACTTGGCCAATGTGAAGGGTGACTTTCATGGTTTAAGTCACATCCACATATGTAGTTGGATCTATCGATGACACACATATTGCCTTAGTACACCGCAAGTCACAGGACAGGTGTACAGAACAGGAAGCACTTCAATTCTATCAATGTGCAAGTGGTGTGTTTATTGGATTAATACATCTCACATGTCTGTGCCAGATTCCCAGAATCTGTCCACTCCTTCGTACTGCTGAACAGCACCCTACCCCAGCTGATGTCATAACTACTACTGGAGAGGGCCTGACTTGTTGGTGAGTATGATATGTCCAATCCGTTGTGTGTGTGATGTCAAGTTGTATGTTCTACAAATGTCTGACATATAAATTCACAATTGTGTGCCTTCCATCTAGGAGACTCAGCATATCCCAGCCTCCCATGGTTGCTGACACCGCTGAGGAATAGAACAATGCCAATGGAAGTTCACTTCAATGAGGCCCATGGGAGAACAAGGCTACCGTAGAGCGGACTTTTGGACTCCTTAAAGCTAGATTCAGATGTCTGAACAGGACTGGGTGATCCCTCCTCTACTCACCTGGGAAGGTGGGTCAGATCACCATAGCCTTCCACATGCTCCACAACCTTGCAGTACGATGGAACTTCCCTCATCGCAGAGGATGAAGACCAGTAGGAGCTACCAGGTGAGGATCTTGAAATGCCAAATGAAGATAATAGTGGTGAAGAGGAAGGAGTTGAAATGCGATAAGAGCTCATCAACAAATTCTTCTCTAGAAGCAACTTCTTCTCTTGAGTGTAAGTATGCTGAGAGTTATCGTGACTTTGACTGTTACATTGTCTGTTGTTGTGATGCTGTGAGGCAGACGTTAATGGATACATGTTAGGTATGTGCAGCTGCGTCAAAGTGTGTGCGCTGCTGTTTGTGGAGGTTTGGAGACATGCACATGTAGTTTAAGCCGCTTTGTGTAGGTGACTTCTTCCAATGTACAGTGTACTCCAGAAGTTGACAATGATTGTTGTCAGCTGTATTGCCTCCTGGCTAATCTCTTTGTATTGGTCTGTTTTAGCTATCTTCACCATATCATTTTCATTTGGACCTTTCAGAGTTGTGACATCAGCATATATATGATTCTGTTTTTCAGTATGAATATGATTCTGTTTTTCAGTATGAAGTGGACATGGATTGTTTCTGGGAATGTCTGGCACAGACCTTTGGTTGTAGTACTCCAGTACCAAGCCAGTTTGAACAGCCATAGACTGGAATTTGCTAAGACTCCATTGAGCTTGTTCCCTGTCATGTGGTGGCCATATTCCAATATGTGTGCCATTATGTTCTCCATCACAATGTTGTTATAGGCCAGATCATGCGAGTCTCCCTCTACATTGGCTAAGTCCTCAATGTGTATGTAGCTGCTGATGTGTCTCACAATTGTATGCCACAGTGCTTGTGACACACCACTGACATATGTTTGGGCCATTCCACCAGATGCAGCAAGAATGGATTTAAATGAGCCTGTGCTCAGAAACTGTTGTACTGCCATGTTTTGGTTTTTATTTTCAAATGATGTGGGATACATTCTGTGAGGTTGTCGATGTGGCTCCAGCTGATGACATGAACCACCTGTCAGTTGCCTACTCTATTTGGCGTTGTCAGATGATTCGTCTCCTCCTATCATGTTTTTGAAGTATGCACATGACGTTTGTGGCCACTGACACCGATTGTTTTTGTGACGTCTTGTTTAGCTCTTTTTGTGACATCATGACAGCCTAATGGTTGGGACCATGGAATAAAGTTGTCCTGAGACCGTACACTTGTATGTACGTCTTGGGGTGGCATTCTTGAGATAGTCTGTAGCACAAAGTTGACAATACACATTTACACGCTTACCTAAGTAGCTTACACTTTCATCTGAGGGATCACATGGGAATCACAACATATATTGCTAGATGTAAATGATACTACATGAGCTAGTGTTTTGAGAAATAAATTTATTGCAGAGCACATGGTGGCAACAAGAAATTAAACAAGACAAATTGGCCACTGTGGAGTGCGTTGTCGGTGGTGGTGGATAAAACCATTGTTGAAAGAGCCACATTGCTTGGAGTCCATAGTCCAACACATTCCTCCCATCAGAAGTGGAAGAGTGTACAGGAATAGTCTACAAAGTGAATGGATTGCACACAAAGGACGAAATCAGGGGCAACATTTCTTACTGGCGGTTGTGGGTGTCTTCCCATCCAACCCTCCTGGATATTTCCTTGGAAGTCCCACCCTACGTCCAGTGGAGGGATCCACAACTGCAGGGTTAGAGGTGTCTGAGTAGTCTCCCACTGATAGGGCCTCCCTTCCTGTGGCTGCCACAGATGTTGAAGGGACAGTTGTAGTTGTGCCACAGGGAGTGGTAGGAGTAGGTGTTAAAAAAATCTCTACAGAGGGCTGTATCAATGTCCCTCAACACCTCAATGAGCTGGCCCATTTAGTCGTTATGTGTATCCACTCTCTAGTCCATTGCCCTCTGCATTTTATTAATGTTCCAGAGTTCCTGGTCCATCGCTTCCTGGTATCCCTTATATGCGCCCTTGACTCTGGCAAGGTTGGCCGGGGCATCGATGGCACCATAAGCCTCAATTGCCCTCCCAACACCCCTGCCCACATGGACATGTACCCTTGGCCCTGTCTGCCCCTCCCACTGGCTCCTCCATCCTCAGTGAGTGTGTTGTTGCTCCCCACTTCTGGATTTGGGAGGAGGTGGCAGGACATGTTGCTGGCGGAGCTAGATTGACCGGTTGTTGGGTTTGGGTAGGGGTCAGCTGTGATGTTGAAGTTAGATGGGAGATGTTGCTGTGGGCCATGTTGGACTCACTGGTGCCGTATGCTCATGCTGACCAGATGGGCCAGGTTGGTCCACCTAGGCCAAGGGGCCAGGAGAGGCTGCATCGCTGGAGGCTTGATTCAGGTGCGGAGTTTGAGCCTGGGGGTGTTTTACCAGATCAACCTGTTGGGACAGAGATTACATTATCATTATTGTAAATGTGGCATGTGCATCAAAATCATTTCAGTCACATTGAGTTCATGAGTGGGAGAGAAAAAGGGTGGAGGTAAGCATTACCAATTATCCCAGTTATGAATGACGCATTTTCATGACATTAGTATACCCCCATTATACGCAGTGGTATAGGCCTGTTCATGAGCTATGCTGATATGCTTAATTTTGCAGTGAGTGATGGAAATGCTAACTCCCAGTGACTTGCACCCAACACAATGTAGAAGATATGCGAGTATTAGTACATTACAAGACCTAGTTGTGTACAATACAGGCATACACATGACTTTGTAATAGCTTTGTTATTGCTAATCATGTGTGTGGTGCAGTGTCAATGTATCACCAGGCAAATTGAACTAGCGGGGTTACCTTAATGCGTTACTGACATAATTTTGTGTACACACTTGGCAAAGTTTTGATAATGGACTCATTATTTCCTGCTCTGGACACCATGGGAAGTTCAGGCTAAGCAGGTAAACATGTAAATGAGCAGAGCATTGTGCGTATAGTGCTCAGTCCACATGTCCTGAACCTCAGTAGTGACAGGTGAGTATGGAGAAACAACACAGGTGCCTCTTTTTCAGAGTTAGAAATATAGGGCCTCATGGTAGCTATAGTCCTTTCATTTTCCACTTCTCAACACTTGCAAAACTGGTCAGGGTTACATAGCTGTTAGCTAAATTCAGTTGTGGTGGGCCATACTACTGGATATTTGCGCACATTATTATTCCTGGGATGTTGATTTGATGGTAATGCAGTTTCAGCCAGCATTTCCACATGTGAGAATGTAATTGCTATTGATACTTGTGGAGGGCTACTGATTGTAACTATCAATAGTACATCTCTGATACTTTAGCTACTGCATATTGGACCAATCGATGTACAACAATTTAGCAAGAAATGTATTGTGTGCTAAGGGGACAGTTGTTTAAGTGTTACTTACCAGACTCCTGTCCCCCAGATATTCCTATCAAGCCCTCCGAATGCATGCTCCTTCTCCTCCCCGGCTGTGAGTTGTAATGGAGGCCCGGGAGGACCACCACCAGTCTTTTGGGCGTCCAGGTAGTGCCTGTTGGCCAGGGCCTTGGCCCTGGCCTTCAGGTCGTGCCACCTCTTCCTGATGTTCTTCTTTGTGTGCAGGGTTGTACCTACCTCATTCATTTTGTTGACTATCTTGTCCCACATCGCATTCTTCCCTGTGAGAGGAGTTTGCTGCACTTGGCCTCCAAAAATCTGCGGTTCTACTCTAATGACTTCATCCACCATCACTGACTACTCGTTATCTGAAAAACGTGGCTTTTGTTTGTGACTTTGTGTGAGATACAGTGAGTGACAGAGAAATAAAAAGGGTTTACAGGGAAATAATTAGCAACATATATACAGTGAATGGTGCAAAGGAGGTGTGTGGGGTGTGAATGTGTGAAAAGGGCTGACTGCTCTGAAAGGAAAGAAATGGTCAGTCCTGCTGTGCTGAAGGGTGGTGGCAAAGGATCATGGTCTGGGTTGAGGCATGTTTTATATTTTGAACTGTATGTGTGTCCACATTGCCAATTGACATCAGCTGTGTAGGTTTTTCTACATAAGCAATGGGTAGTGTTGTGGTGCTTCATAGTAGCAGTACCGCCGGCGGTCTCGTGATGTGGTGTAACACCCAACATGGAACCGGCAAGGTATCGGATGTATCGTAATCTGCTCAGCGGTGGAACCACAGTCATGGTGGTGTCAGAGTCCCTAGTGACACCCTTTCCGACTGCCACAATCCATGCAGAGTCCACTTCTGCGTCTGTGATTCGGCCTGCATGCATCATAATACAGAGGGGAGGGGACCGCGGCCTCAGCGGTCAGAATTGGACTGCGGTCATGGCGGTCAGACAATCAATTCGACTGGCATTGTAATCAGCCCCTATGTTTCTTAAGCCATTATTTAGAGACAATTAGAAAATCTGTGGTTATTATTTAGTTAACACAGCTGGTATTTATTATATTGCCTCAATTTTATATTGCCACTATATCAGCTTTACATGGAGAATAATATTCAGAAATATCATTTCCATATGCTTTTCTATTTTCTGCTAAAAAGTTAGTGTCTGGTTTTGAAAAATGAGTTCCTTAACTCAGTCTGAAGTGTAGTGAGTGGGCACTCCAGAGCAAACATTCCCTGAAAGTTTAGGAACATTCATAAACGTTCTAGATGGAGGGCATTCACAAACTCTTTCAGTCCATTATCACTCTTCCATTTAGACATGCCAAAGGATAGAGTAAATCAGAATCAGGGTAAAAATGGAAAGGTAACACCCTTAAGAAGTGTAGGGAAAGGGCAACTCAATGGTGAAAAATTATCTTCTGTGTTGGGATTTGTTTTTTAAGTGTAATTGCACTTATTTGAGACAGTTGTCCACTCTTTACACATCCCAATTCACAACGTCAAATGTCAACAGATACATAACTTGAACGTGCTCTTAGCACTTGTTCTTTCTTGATTCAATGATTGCAAAAGAAAATTAAATTACTCAACCTTACCATTAAGAGTGCCTTTACAGTAGAATTGGAGAATCAGATCATAAGTATGAGCTTAATCATGCTAATTTACCTGGTTTTAATGAAGTTTTGATTAAATAAAACCATCCTCTTTTAATAGCTAATGTACTTACTCTGAAGAAGTAGCATGACCCGTCTAAACGTGTGCTTTGACATATGAATAACATTTAGTAACTTGAAAATGTGATTGAACCCATCGTCTTATATGTAGAATGTGATCTTCCTGAAACAATAGGATTTATGTAATGTGTGGACTAATTCTACACGTATGTGCATTTAACTATCGTTCACATCATACTTACACCTGATTAAATCTAAAAGTTTACTGTATGTTACATGTATTATTAACTTAACGCAATGCACTAGAATGTATATTCATTTGTGTTTAAATGGGCTCACGCATATTAAATGTGCACCACTGAATTAATGTTTAACTTGAATTAACAGTTTAGGCCTGTATTTCACCATGCTGCATTTCATAAAAATTTTGTTTTCCATTTCCTGCTAACACAATGTTTCTTGCAAGAGTTCTCATGCATTGTTAGTTTATAACAGATACATTACTGTACTAGATATAGGGGAAAAGGCTTGAGAAAAAGACCTTCACAAATGTACATGGAGAAACCAGCGCTGACTTGGACTCGTTCAACAAATGTTACAACCTACGTGTGTCTGAGAGAAGGATGTCATTCCCATGTCCAGGGTGGAACAATCCAGCAAAGTTACAGTCTGCAACTTTGGGATTTGATGAGGGAAATGGACCCCTGATGATGTGATCAAGGGGGTATTGCCTAAGTGGACTCAGCACATTATACTGTTTCCTTTGGACTTTTAGACAGATGCTTTTACAGATCGCTTCCTCCCTTTTTTCCCCTGCAGATCTCTCTTGCTGATTCCTTACATACACCTTACCTGGTTTCTATTACCTAAATGGACTTTGAGAGGTTTAGACTTCAAAGCTTCCCCTTTTGGTTCTTTTCTAAGTGTGGCTTAGGCTAACACTTATTCCTGAACCATAGAAGACTCTTGACCGAGCTTCTGAGATGCTAATGCTTCCCTAATTGATTTCCTTTTGTTTTGTCCTGATTTCCTTCATGGAAATTCCCTGATTTGTGAGTCTTTTGATCCCTAACCATCCTCTGGACTTCCAAATTCTAGATTATTATTATATCGGAAAGAGAGTCTTAGATTATTTTCTGAGCACCCAATTCTGATGCTGCTATTCTGGTTTGCCTCAATTTCTACAGGCATCTAGAGATTCCAATCTTTATTCTGTATCTTTACAGCATGGTTTTACGAGTACTTTATTTGAATTTGATGATTCCTTTCTGATAAACTTTTTGAACTTGGCTTCCGATTCCCGGTCCTCATTGTGTAGCCAAATGGGTTGCACTGTAAATTGAAATTTGATTGAATGCAAAAGCTTAACTTCCATTCCCTCTCAGTTGGGTTCAAATGTCCATCGGAGGACCAATGGTAAACAAGTGGGTCCAGAAAACGCTATATCAAGTCTGGTAGCACGCTGGATGGTTATCCACTGATGTGAGGGAGTTAAGGTATCCTATCGCTAGAAATTGGCCAAGCCCAGTCCAAACCTTAAAAGCCCATGGTTTGGTCCAAGGATCGATGAAGATCAAACAGTTCGGAAATGATTTGTAGCAGCAGTGAAGTTTGACTATTAATTGGGTTGTGTGTTGCAGTTACTTATGCTTAGATTGCGGTGGTTTGAAAGGGCTGTGTGATGTCATGTGGAAATAATTTTTTTTGATATGTGAATATGGCACTTAATGCAGAGAAGTTGAAGTGGTGATTGGGTCTATCATAACCTAAGATCCCAGGATAAATAAAAGACGTAAAGTCAAATTTCAGTGTAAAAGTCACTGGGGGCCTAATTGTAAGTCTGGCAGTCTACGGACCGTTAGACTCGCGGGGGCGCGGCGGTGGCAGTTCCGCCACAGCCACACTTGCGTTCTGACTTCCCTATGAAGAGGGAGGTTGGACTGCCATTGCTTCCCTGCAACTGCCAGGGATCAGAGATCCCTGGCGGTGTGGCAGCGGTCTTGAGGCTGCAATATGCTTGGCAGGACTGCTGCAGTCCAGCCAAGCATATTATGGGTTTCCTCTCCGCCACGGTTTACATGGGGGATCCTACTCCATAAAACCCATGCAGGAGAGGAAACAAAGGGGGCCTCTACAGGGCCCCTTGTTGCCTCAGTGCCATGGGTTGCAAGCAGTGGGCACAAGTTGTGCCCCCTGTGTGCATGCACCCCAGTACCTGCAATGCATGGACAGAGTTTGGTGGTGCAGCAGCGGGCCCGCCACTGAGCCGCCCGATCTCGCACCACCAAACCCGTTTATGCACCGCCCGCCAGATTATGATTTTTTTGTCACTGGTGGGAAGTCCCACAGTGGTGCCTATGAGATAGTCACCACAATGTCAATCCTGGATAGCTTGGCTGTGAGTAGGCAGGCTTAACTCAGAAGAAAGGTATGTAAAAGCATTTAAAAACAACAATTCAGGAAATAATTAGGACATATCATAACAAACAATATATACCCCATACCAATTTATAAAAATATGATATATTTTTATCTTTAAAATGACACCAGCATGACAGCAATCTAATTCAGGGAACCGGAGATATGATTTTTTAAAGAGTTAGCACTATATAGCACTTAGAAACTTATAGCACCACTTTGTGACATCTCGTCACTCTTGACCGCGTCAAAGTCAAAGTTTCAGATAAACCATGATGGAGCCCTGCTTGGATACCCCTCACAGTAGGCCTTGCTCGAGATTTTACCTTCTGACTTCGCCGGCTTGCTTTCCAGGGATCTCCCAGTCAAACTCTTGAAGTTGGACCTCCAGAGATTTTCAATTGTACAAAACAGCAGGCCAGGCCAGCTCAGAGTTGAAGGTGGGAGGTTGAGTTGTACCCTTAGGGACCTTTTTTCCAAAGTTGCTCCAAACTTCAAAAGTATCCAAAACACACTCCAAGGGTCTGGAATCTCCAAGATTGTCTTTGAAATGTTTGGACCACAATTGCCACAATGCACCTAGACAAAACCCTTACCAATCCACTGTATGCACTCCAGGCAGTAGATTATTGTGGGTGATGGTCCAGGAGGGCTCTGTTAACCTGTAGCTTGGATGTACCTCGCTTTAGTCCTTTTGAAGCGAGGTACATCCAAAGGGCTGTAGTTCCAGATAATGCATCAGGCGCAGTCAGTCAGAATACAGATCAAATCAAGTTTTCTGCTTGGCCAACCTTCTTCTTCTCTAAGTTTCAAGTGGCAGAACTGAGAAGCTTAAACCTCTCACATATTTATTAAGTGTTCTCTGGGGTCAAGCAGGAGAGCACTCCTGTCCAATAAGGTGCAGAGCAACTCCTCAGACCATGACCACTTCCTCCAAAGTGTGGCATAATCTTCTCTCAGAAAGCACTATTCCTTAAAAATTCAGTATGGCCGAAATCCCAGCAGAGGAGCAAGAACTAGGTAAACCAACCTCCAATGTGGCTCATTTCCATAGCTCACCTCGCCCTGCCATTTGCAGATTTGTGTCTTAAGCCTGCCTACTGTCTGGATCAGAGGGGCTAGAGGGTGGATGGACCTGGGTTTCACTGCTTGGCCTATTCGTCTTTTGAAGCTGATGCTTTATGACCCCTCCCCCCTGCTCTGGTATTCCTGTGTTGCAGAGCTCTCTCCAACAGATAGCCGCTCCCTGATTGAGCCACCTATCAATTTATCAAAGCAGCCAGGCTAATCCTGTTAACTCTGACCAATCAGGGGAGACCATGGGAAGGCTGAATTTTGGCATACAGACAAAGTCTTATAACAATAGCATATCATTGGATTTATCAATACCATTCTCCTAAATGGTTTTTCTTATTTAAATCCTATGGGGCTAGGCATCTACAATAGAGAAGCTGCAGTGTGCAATTTCTCCATCATTAGGGCACATAAAACATCTTTTATAAGGCCCCTGCTTGTAGTTACATGACCCCCCCATCACCCCTGGGACAACAAGGGGAGACTTTAGGGGTCCTGAACATGCAAAAATAGTGTAGATCCTCACTCCACAGTGCTGCTAGCATCAAAGTAAATTTTGGGAGGCACTTTACTAAAATGGGGAAAGTGAAATGTGCAATTTCTCTATTCTCAGGGCATATAAAACATATTTTATAGGGCCCTCCTTATAATGACATGGCCCTCACCCCTGGGACACCTAGGGTGACACTAAGGGTCCGTAAAATGCCAAAATATTGCAGTTTATCACTTTGTAAGTGCCCGTACTACCAAAGTCGAGTTTGGACACAATTTACATTTAAAAGCAGTGCTGCAACACAGGGCAGCTTTTAAAATTAATCCAGGCTCTCAGCAATGCACACAAGCAAGTACAACAAAGGCAGCTGGCCTCTAAATGGCTGTTAGACTTGGCACCATTGGCGTGAGTCTCTCTTCCACGTCTTGCTGTTGCCTCATCTGTTTTTGTTGGTCTAGAACCTTTGGGCACTTTGCCACTGCTGTTCAGTGCCAAAGGGCAAGTTCTCCCTATTGAAAAATGATGTAATGGATTAGAGGTTCCATGATTGGTTATTTGATTTACTTGTCAGACCCTTGTACAGTGCACCATGTGTGCCCAGGGCCTGTATATCAAATGCTGCTGGTGGGCTTGCAGTACTGGTTGTGCCACCCGCAGAAGCAGTCTTGTAAAATATGGCTCAGGCCTGCTATTGCAGAGCCTGTGTGCAGTCTGGGACTGCATGTCGACTTGGTGAGTGCACACACTTGCCAGTCCCTAAACCTTCCCTTTTCTACATATTAGTCACCCCTAAGGTAGGCCCAAGGGCAGCGTGCATTGTATGTAAAAGGTAGGACATACCCTGATGTGTGTGGCATGTCCTGATAGTGAATTACCGCCAATTACGTTTTTCATTATTGCAAGGCTACCTGTTCCAATAGGCCAGAATGGGCAGTTTGATTATAACATCTTATAATCCTAACTGACCCAGGGAACCAGGTAGAAATTCGAGTTTAGTATGCCAGAACTCAGAATGTTAAAATACATCTTTTAGTGAGGGTGATTTTCACATTCTGTGTTTGAAAATACCACTTTTAGAAAGTAGGTATTTTCTTGCATAACCATCCAGCATGCCTCTGCTAGGTTTGTGTATTCCATGTCTGTGTTGTGAGTGACAGGAGGCTGGAGAGGGCCTTGGCTCCAGCAGTCTGAAGGGTCACGGCTAGGCTGACTAGGACCTGCATTGAATAGAGTGAGGGCGGAGATTTCCTTTCACTGACCTGAGCCTTCAAGACTAGAGAGTAGGGGGAAGAGATTTCCTTTCAGCTACCTGGGTCAGGTCTGCTCTCAAATAATGCTGTCTCCACCTTCTGCCAGGAAGCTGCACCCAGGAGGACAGAACTAGTTTGGACTAGGTACAGACACTCTCTGCCTTCAGAGACAAGGGATTTGTGTGTATAAAAAGGGGGACCCAGACCCCAGAACTTTAGATCACTTCTGGGAAATCAAGAGGAACCTTTGTCAAGGAGAAGAAACCGGAGAAGCTGAAGGAGGATTACTGCCCCTGTGCTGTTTGCTGTCTGGGGTTGGCCTGCAGGGGTTACTTGTTGCCAAGGAAAGGAGAAAGGGACTTTGCTGTTTGCTTTGTCATCTTGAGGAAAATCTTCAAGGGCTTGAACTGAGCTTGCCACCTGTCTGAAGTCTCAGGGACACAAAAACTTCATCACTAGCAACCCCTGAATTTCCTTGCTGGAAATTCTAACCTACAGAGAGGTGCCTGCAGCTGTTTAGGACCTCTAGAGACTGTTTGTCGCTGGGAGCTGGAAGCGCTACGCAACGCGGAAAAGCGTGTCGCCGCCGCTGCAGTTGCCGTCGCATCGCTGAAGAAGCATGTTGCATCACCGGAGAAGCGTGCCGCCGCCGCAGAAGTTGTCATCGCATCCCCGGAGAAGCGTGTCGCAGGGCCTGTCGCGGCTCCAAACTTCATCGATTTTGCAGCAATGGCGGTTGGGCGTGCACACATCACATCCACATTGTCGCATCTCATCAAAGACACCATTTTGACGCATCGCACTGGATTGTCGCATCGCATCGAGGCGCCATCTTGTCGCATCACACCGGATTACAGTAAGAAACCGATGCATCACCTCCTCTCCGGTAAGGAACTGACGCATAACCTCCCCTGCGCTAAAGTAAGGAACCAACACATCACCTCCCCCGAAGCAAGGAAACGACGCATCACCTTCACTGCGACCCTTCTGTTTGTTTTGCATGACACATCCAAGGTACTTTGAGAGTAAAGTGTCGCTTTTACCATCTACATTGAACTAAGCTATTTCTACCATTTTAAAGTCATATTTTTATTACAGTATTGTGGATTTTTGTTGTTTGGTCTTGTGTTAAGTCTAGTAAAGAATACTTATTTTTTCAAACTGGTCTGGAGTCATTTTGTAGTGTTTTCACTGAATTACTGTATGTGTTCACAAATGCTCTGCACACTGCCTTTGAGATAAGCCTGTCTGCTTTTGCCAAGCTACCAAAGGGGTGAGCAGGGGTAATTCAGGAGTGTATCCCCCTTTCCCGAACTAGAAGCAAGGGTCCCTATTTGGACAAAGGTGTATACCATTGCCAACTAGAGACCCCCATTTCTAACATTGGTGGTCAGCGGTGATGATTTGGACTTGCATTTGTGACTCAAATAAAGTGATTGGTGTATACTACTAGTGAGTGCAGACCATAACGCGACCACATACATTTGGTAGAATTTTTCTGGGACTATTTTTTGAGAACTGCCAATACTTACCATGAGTAGACCAGCAGCCAATGCATCTGTGGATTTAGATTTTGAAGATGAGAGGATTGATACCTACACTGTGCCACACCTTAAAGCTGTTTTTAGGAAATTTAAAATAGGAATATCAAAAGGTGCTACGGGCTTGGTTGGAATCCAGGAATGCCAGTGAGCATCCTGAAGAGCCTATAATGGAGGGAGAGATTATGGATGGGCAGCTGTATGGGCCATTGGGCCTGACTGGGGTGAAAGCACCTTCCAGGGTGGGCAGCAGTGTTTCTTCTAAAGGCCTGTCTCCAGAGGAGCTGGAGGACAGAGAGAGAACCAGGATGCATGAGTTGGAGCTCACAAAGCTCAAGCTGGGGAAAGAAGATAAGAAGTTGGCATTTCAGAGAGAGAAATTAGCCCTAAAGGAGAAAAAGATGCTTTCCGAGCAGACAGTGAGATAGTCCCTAGGACTCAACTACCTGATAACACTAAGAAATACAGGCAGTAGGTAACCATCAATTGGAATAGGGTGGAGGCTCTGAGAGACACCGGGGCCAGTGTGACAGCTGTCAGTTGTCGGCTGTTGTCTGAAGAGCAGGTGATCCCCAATGCATTTTACCGTGTTGTTGCCGTTGACAACACAGAGAGCCACTGCAAGGTAGCTCAGGTTCCCTTTGGGTGGGGGGGTCTCAGGTACCTTTCAAGTAGCTGTGAGGCCAGCCATGCCTGTTGACTCTCTACTAGGCAATGATTTGGAGAGCTCCCCTTGGTTGAAGCTGGAGCAGAGGTCGCATTTGGAGATGTTGGGTCTGCCTGAGTGGGCATGTGTGACCACTCGGTCAATGGCAGCCAGTAAGGGTATTCAAGAGGACTTGGAGCCTGAGATAGTGGCCCAGGTGCCTGCCTTAAAGAGAAGAGGCAGGGGGCGTGGGAAACCGGCCCCCAAAGTTCCCACGGTCCAGGAGGAGGCAGACCTTGAGGGGAATGCCGTGGAACCTACAGGAGAGCAAGTAGCTGAACTGAAAGACCTGCCTGAGCTGACCCATTGGCAGCAGGATGGAGGACCCTCCATGGAAGAGTTCTGCGAGGAGCAGAAGGCGTGCCCTTCTCTTGTGGGTTTGCGGTAACAGGCCACAAATCAGGCAGCAAGTGATCAGTCTGGATCACATTGGATCTACTGGGAGAATGGTCTCTTGTATAGTGAGCCTAAGGTTGCTTAGCCTGGGTCAGCCCGTGTGCTGGTTGTACCCCAGCGCTTAAGAGCCTTCCTACTGGATCTGGCTCATGGTGTGCCTTTAGCAGGACATTTGCGGCAAGACAAGACCTTTGAAAGGCTTGTCACCCACTTTTATTGGCCCCAAATGCGCAAGAGTTCAGATGCTCATTGCAGGACATGTCAGACTTGCCAGGCAAGTGGTAAGAGTGGGAGGAAGCACAAGGCTCCTCTCCAACCTTTCCCTGTGGCCAGCACCCCCTTTGAGAGGGTGGGTATTGACATTGTGGGGCCTCCGGATCCCAAGACAGCCATGGGCAACAGGTTCATCCTGGTCTTGGTGGACCATGCCACCCAGTACCCGGAAGCCATCCCTCTCTGAACAGTGACGGCCCCCATAGTGGGTCGTGCATTGATGGGTATTTTTCCTGTGTGGGGTTCCCCAAAGAGGTGGTGTCAGACCATGAAACCAACTTCATATCTAAGTATATGAAGTCCCTGTGGCAGGAATATAGTGTAACCTATCAGTTCAGCACTCCTTACCACCCCCAAAGTAATGGGCTGGTTGAGGGATTCAACCGGACCAGAAAGGGCATGATTAGGGGTCTTGAGGAACCCATGAGGCTTAAGTGGGACGTCCTCATGCCATGCCTTCGGTTTACTTACAGAGAGGTGCCACAGAAGTCCCTAGGGTTCCGTCCCTTTGATCTGTTGTATGGTCACCCTGTAAGAGGACCTCTGAGTTTGGTAAATGAAGGCTGGGAGAAAACTCCCAATAAACCTCCCCAGGATGTATAAAGCTACATGCTGGCCTTCAGAAACCAGACTAGGCGTTTCAGACAACTCGCTCAGGCGAATCTGGAAGCCAGCCATAAGGAGAAGAAACAGTGGTATGATCAGAATGCCACTCCGATCGAGTTTCAGCCTGGACAAAAGGTTTGGGTCATGGCCCCAGTGGAGCCTTGTGCACTCCAGGATAAGTGAACTGGACATTTTGAGGTGGTGGAGCGCAAGAGTAATTCACCTACCTGGTGGACTTGTGATCTCCTAGGAACCCTTTGCAGGTCCTGCATGTGAATTGCCTGAAGCCTCACTTGGAGAGGTCTGAAGTGGACATGCTCCTAGCAACAGATGGTGGGATGGAAGAGGAGACTGAGCTCCTGTCTACCCAGGAGCAAGATGGGTCAGTGGACGGAGTAAACCTCTCTCCCGCCCTGACCCCTGAGCAACAGAATGACTGCCGCCAGCTGTTGGAGCAGTTTTCTGATTTGTTCTCCCTGACCCCTGGTGTCACTCAGTGGTGTGTTCAGGATGTGGACACTGGGGACAGTCCTCCTGTAAAGCACAAACTTACAGAGTGACTGACAGGGTGAGAGCTTGCATCAAGGAGGAGTTCTTCAAGATGTTTGCCTTAGGGGTGATTGAGTCCTCAAACAGTCCTTTGGCCAGCCCAGTGGTCTTGGTCCCAACGGCTGCCGCACCGGGTGCCACACCAGAACTTCGGTTCTGTGTGGACTAACAAGGACTCAATTCAGTCACCAGGACTGATGCGCACCCCATCCCCAGAGCTGATGAGCTCATTGATCGGTTGGGGGCTGCACAGTACCTCAGTACGTTTGATTTAATGTCTGGGTACTGGCAGATCGCCTTAACTGATGGGGCAAAAGAGAGGTCAGCATTCTCCACACTAGATGGGCACTACCAATTCCGGGTTATGCCCTTTGGGATGAAGAATGCCCCTGCCACCTTTCAGAGGTTGATCAACCAGGTGTTTGCTGGGCTGTAGGATTTCAGAGCCGCCTACCTGGATGACATAGCAGTGTTCAGCCCCAGTTGGGGAGAACATCTGCGCCACCTCTGGGAAGTGTTGATTGCACTGCAGAGAGCAGCCCTCAAGATCAAGGCGAGGAAGTGCCAGATCGGGCAGGGTTCTGTGGTGTACTTGGGACACCAGGTTGGGAGTTGCCAGGGGGCGCCCCTACAGCCCAAGATTGATACCATTCTGGCTTGGGAACCCCCCAAGACCCAGACAGAGGTGAGAGCCTTTTTAGGACTCACAGGGTATTACAGGAGGTTTGGCACTCTCTGCCTTCAGAGACAAAGGATTTGTGTGTATAAAAAGGAGGACCCAGACCCCAGAACTCTAGATCACTTCTGGGAAATCAAGAGGAACCTTTGCCAAGGAGAAGAAACCGGAGAAACTGAAGGAGGATTACTGCCCCAGTGCTGTTTGCTGTCTGGGGTTGGCCTGCAGTGGTTACTTGTTGCCAAGGAAAGGAGAAAAGGACTTTGCTGTTTGCTTTGTCATCTTGAGGAAGATCTCCAAGGGCTTGAACTGAGCTTGCCTCCTTTCTGAAGTCTCAGGGACACAAAGACTTCACCACCAGCTCTCTCTGAATTTCCTGTTGGGGATTCTAACCTACAGAGAGGTGCCTGCAGCTGTTTAGGACCTCTAGAGACTGTTTGTCGCTGGGAGCTGGAAGCGCGACGCAACGAGTAGAAGCGTGTTACCACCGCAGCAGTGCCGCCGCATCTCCGAAGAAGCGTGTCGCATCACCGGAGAAGCATGCCGCCGCCGCAGAGGTCGCCATTGCATCACTGGAGAAGCGGGTCGCAGGGCCTGTCGCGGCTCCAAACTTCACCGATTTCGCCGCACAGCTGTTGGGTGTGCACGCATCGCATCCACGTTGTCGCATCGCATCAAAGATGCTATTTTGTCGCATTGCACCAGCTCATCGCATCAAGGCGCCATCTTGCCGCATTGCACCGGATCACAGTAAAAAAACGACGTATCACCTCCTCTCCGGTAAGGAACAGACGCATCACCTTCCCTGTGCTGCAGTAAGGAACCAACGCATCACCTCCCCGAAGCAAGGAACCAACGCATCACCTTCCCTGCGACCCTTTTGTTTGTTTTGCGTGACTCATCCAAGGTACTTTGAGAGTAAAGTGTCGCTTTTACCATCTACATTGAACTAAGCTATTTCTACCATTGTAAAGTCATATTTTTATTACAGTATTGTGGATTTTTGTCGTTCGGTCTTGTGTTAAGTCTAGTAAAGATTACTTATTTTTCTAAACTGGTGTGGTGTCCATTTGTAGTGTTTTCACTGTATTACTGTATGTGTTCACAAATGCTTTACACACTGCCTCTGAGATAAGCCTGTCTGCTCGTGCCAGCTACCAAAGGGGTGAGCAGGGGTAATTCAGGAGTGTATCCCCCTTTCCTTGACTAGAAGAAAGTGTCCCTAGTTGGACAAAGGTGTATACCATTGCCAACTAGAGACCCCATTTCTAACAATGACCATGCCCCATTATGTCCTAGAGACTTAAAGGATAGTTTTAATCCCCCTACTAAGGACTTATAGGGTAGGTCATGCTAATTATAAGTGCACCCTAATATATATTATTGTGCCCTCATGTATGTGTGTGTTTTCACTGTGTTTTCAACATAGCACTATCCCACGGACAGTCAGAATCAGTTATCACCAGTATCAATCAGCACAAAAAAAGGGGGTGTACAGGGCACACAGGATGACCTTGTAACGCTGTCACAATTGGTCCTGTAGTTCCTTTGTATAAGCCTGCAATAGCAGGAAATGCCACCCATTATTTGGCTAATCCTACAGGAATGAATACTGCAGCTAGCAATTCAGTGGGCTCGACAATGAGACCCATTCCTCAGACTCCTGGTTCTGACACAAGTGAATACCCCATGTGCTGCGAGTACAGACCCTGCATTAAATCAAACCGGATTTGACTTGAGCAGGAGGTTTCCTCAGAGGCCGTCACCCTTTTTCCTACCCAACACAAATGCCCCACCAATAATGAATTACAGTTCCCTTAGAGCAGAGATGCCTATGGAGACGCCAACGTCTGACATTTCCCTTCTGAATTCACTGCCTGCTTTAAGTAGTGGTCCCTATAGTGGAGAGATAATCCTCAATACCCTAACAGACCAACCAGGTCTTACTGCCCGAGAACTTGATGACTGGTTTAAAGGTATGGATATCCCGACAAGTAGTGGGAGTCCTGGAGTGAGTGGAGCAAACACTGAGATCCCTGAGAGAGAAAGGACAATGCATGTGGTTAGATTCAAAGTAGATTTAGAGATGATAATTGGGACTCTTGAATTGTCACAACTAAATGCATATGAGGATGATGAACTATTCCTTTTCAAAGACGTTACTAGACGTGCAGGACAGGCTCATGAGAAATTATCTGAATTGGCATAAACTCATGAAACTGATATACAGAAATCCAAACTTCTACAGAACAATTACAGTTTATGCTTTAGTGACAGAGATCTTGCAAATATGCGTCTGTCAGGAATCACAGATCAAGGAATTAATTGCATATATTAAAAAAATAGAGGGAATTACATAAGTGGGAAGGTAGATGGTCAAAGAAAAAGGAACTAAAGAAAAATAGGTTACAGATGCCTCCATCTGTAACAGAGGATGTAGGCATTGCTTCTCATGAGAGAGGTTTATGGTCGAGGGTATGTCCATATATCATGGAGCAGATCAGATCTAGCATCCTTCACCAATGATTTTCTGAAATCGAGAAAGAATCCACTGGTATGGTACAGACAGGTTGATCGACTTGTGAAAATATCAAAGGTTTGGTGGAAAGATTTGTATACTTTATTTTAAATTGTGGTTCTAGGTGATCTGTTTGTCGAGTGCAAAGTTTCTGTGGAATGGCCTGAAGTAGAGCTTATGAGAGTGTTCAGACAAAATATAGAAGAAACAAAAATATCGAGATGCAGAAATATTGAGTTTTTAATATAGTGATCCACAAATATCGTGATGCAGGAATATCGTTGACAAGAATGTAGATCTTTTTGGTAAGTACTAACGATGTTAATATAATTTACAAAAATATCTTCATTGTTAATATCGATGTTAAAAATATGTATGTTAATGTTGTTTACAAAATATTGTTGTTAATAATATAGGGCCTGGTTTTGACTATGATGCAGTTGCATAGGCTATCTGCCGGCACAGCTGCACCAAAGCCGCACAAGGACCACCGTCCGGATTACGAGTTGAACTTGTGTATGATCCTTCGCCTTTCTCTTGGCAATGCCTGGAAAACAGGCACCTCAATGGGAATGGTAAAAAAGTTACTGTACTTTGAGAGAATGCAGCCATTGGGGCACATGTGCCCCCTGAATGGATACTCATGGCAAGGGGGCATGGGGACCCTGTAGTGCCCCCTCTGTTCCTCCACTGGCAGCATTTTCATGGCAGGACTCCCACCATGAATTGGCTGGCGTTGATGAAACTTGTAATATGCTCAGCGGGTCTGCGCCAGTCCCCCAGAGCATCTTACATTGTGGAGCAGCTCTCCCACCACCAGGGAACAACTATTCCCTGGTGCAGCTGGTGGTCCTCCGCCGCAACAACTTTTAAAGTCATAATGTGGTGGACTGACCAACCCCACCGCGAGTCTTGCAGTCTTGCGACCTCAAAACTCGTAATCAGGCCCATCGTTTTTTTATAATTATTCAAGTTTTGTACTATATGTTTCAATTGTATATGTTATAAATTGTTTGTATAATTACTGTTATTGTTTTTCAATATAGCTTGTAAATGTTTAGTTGGTTTTAAGTTAATTTAATTATTTATTGTAATTTTTAATGTCGTATGGGGTTGTGGAGTTTGTAATGTTACAGGGTGTGAAGTAAATTCATTTTAATTAATTTCTGCTTCATTTTAATCAATATGGATTATTCAATTGTTAATTAATTTGTAAATTGTGCATTTCATTTATTTTTTGTCATGTTTTAGGTGCTGGTCATGGAGTTTGTAAGGGTACAGAATGGGAAGTGAATTAATTATAATTAATTAATATATTTTTAATTATTAATTATTTAATTCATAATTACGTACATTGTGTAATTAATGTATTTTTTAATTTGTTTTAGGTGTGGGTTGTGGGGTTTGTAGGGGTACAGTGTAGAAAGTAAATTAGTTATATTTAATTATTAATTCGTTTTTAATTATTTATTATTTAATTAATAATTATGTGAATTGAGTAATTAGTTTATTTTTTAGTTATGTTGTAGATGTTGGTTGTGGGGTTTGTAGGGGTACATGGTGGGAAGTAAATTATTTATAACAAATTAATCATTATTTTCTGATTATTCATAATTTTTTTATTGATAATTATGTTCATTGTGCAGGTAATCATTTTTTAAAGATATGTTTTAGGTGTGGGTTGAGTGGTTTGTAGGGGTACATGGTGGGAAGTAAATTAAATATAATACATTAATTTTAAATAGTAACTATTTATTTGATAATTGTGTTAATTGTTAAATTATCATGTGTTATGTTATATTTTAGGTTTGTGTTGTTGTTTACTTTGTAGAGGAATAGGGTGAAAAGTTATTTCAGTAATCATAAATTAAAAATATTTATTAATATATTAAGAATTTTTGTATTATTGAATATGTTATTGTGTTATACTTAGTTTATTTCTATTACATGTTAATAGTTTGCTGTTATGTTTGTGGGAATATAGAGGCCCATCACGATGTCAGGTGATCGGACTGCCTTCTGGTTGTGTGACAGTCAGCAGACCACCCAATAAGGAAGTGGCGCTCCAACCGCCGAATGACGATGCGACCGCCGGGTTTAAAGGCGTAAAGTGCTCCTTTTCATGACCAGGGAAAGGGCTGCAGCACAAGCTGCCAATGGAAAGGAGCACTTCTTGCACACCCATAGACTGTGTGCCATTCACTATGTGGTGCATGGCACATGGTGCATGGAGGCGAGTGGGGGCAATGCATGTGCCTCCAGGGCCACTTTGCAGTGGCCCACTAGGGATAGGGGTCATTTTGGGACCCCCAACATCCCTTTCTGACAACATGTACATGGCGGTGTTCCCTCCATGAACAGGCTGTTGGAAAGGGCTATCCAAATGCTGACAGCGGTGCCTGGCTCGGCACTGCCGCCATTGAATGCTGCTACTCTGACCGCTGCCCCTCTGAGATACTGATGGAGGCAGCAGTGTGGACTTCGACCGTATAGGGTCAACCGCCAGCATCATAATAAGGCGGTCAGACTGAAGGGCTGACGACGGTCGGACCTCCACCTACAGCGTGTCCGTGGCGGTCCAACCACCATCGTAATGAGGCCCATATTGTATGCCAACGTCTGACATTTCCCTTCTGCAGCTAGCAATTCAGTGGGCTCGACAATGAGACCCATTCCTCAGACTCCTGGTTCTGACACAAGTGAATACCCCATGTGCTGCGAGTACAGACCCTGCATTAAATCAAACCGGATTTGACTTGAGCAGGAGGTTTCCTCAGAGGCCGTCACCCTTTTTCCTACCCAACACAAATGCCCCACCAATAATGAATTACAGTTCCCTTAGAGCAGAGATGCCTATGGAGACGCCAACGTCTGACATTTCCCTTCTGAATTCACTGCCTGCTTTAAGTAGTGGTCCCTATAGTGGAGAGATAATCCTCAATACCCTAACAGACCAACCAGGTCTTACTGCCCGAGAACTTGATGACTGGTTTAAAGGTATGGATATCCCGACAAGTAGTGGGAGTCCTGGAGTGAGTGGAGCAAACACTGAGATCCCTGAGAGAGAAAGGACAGTGCATGTGGTTAGATTCAAAGTAGATTTAGAGATGATAATTGGGACTCTTGAATTGTCACAACTAAATGCATATGAGGATGATGAACTATTCCTTTTCAAAGACGTTACTAGACGTGCAGGACAGGCTCATGAGAAATTATCTGAATTGGCATAAACTCATGAAACTGATATACAGAAATCCAAACTTTTACAGAACAATTACAGTTTATGCTTTAGTGACAGAGATCTTGCAAACATACGTCTGTCAGGAATCACAGATCAAGGAATTAATTGCATATATTAAAAAAATAGAGGAAATTACATAAGTGGGAAGGTAGATGGTCAAAGAAAAAGGAACTAAAGAAAAATAGATTACAGATGCCTCCATCTGTAACAGAGGAGGAAGATGAGGATGTACACATTGCTTCTCATGAGAGAGGTTTATGGTCGAGGGTATGTCCATATATCATGGAGCAGATCAGATCTAGCATCCTTCACAAATGATTTTCTGAAATCGAGAAATAATCCACTGGTATGGTACAGACAGGTTGATCGACTTGTGAAAATATCAAAGGTTTGGTGGAAAGATTTGTATACTTTATTTTAAATTGTGGTTCTAGGTGATCTGTTTGTCGAGTGCAAAGTTTCTGTGGAATGGCCTGAAGTAGAGCTTATGAGAGTGTTCAGACAAAATATAGAAGAAATAAAAATATCGAGATGCAGAAATATTGAGTTTTTAATATAGTGATCCACAAATATCGTGATGCAGGAATATCGTTGACAAGAATGTAGATCTTTTTGGTAAGTAATAACGATGTTAATATAATTTACAAAAATATCTTCATTGTTAATATCGATGTTAAAAATATGTATATTAATGTTGTTTACAAAATATTGTTGTTAATAATATAGGGCCTGGTTTTGACTATGGTGCAGTTGCATAGGCTATCTGCCGGCACAGCTGCACCAAAGCCGCACAAGGACCACCGTCCGGATTACGAGTTGAACTTGTGTATGGTCCTTCGCCTTTCTCTTGGCAATGCCTGGGAAACCGGCACCTCAATGGGAATGGTAAAAAAGTTACTGTACTTTGAGGGAATGCAGCCATTGGGGCACATGTGCCCCCCTGAATGGATCCTCATGGCAAGGGGGCATGGGGACCCTGTAGTGCCCCCTCTGTTCCTCCACTGGCAGCATTGTCATGGCAGGGCTCCCACCATGAATTGGCTGGCATTGATGAAACTTGTAATATGCTCAGCGGGTCTGCGCCAGTTCCCCAGAGCATCTTACATTGTGGAGCAGCTCTCCCACCACCAGGGAACAACTATTCCCTGGTGCAGCTGGTGGTCCTCCGCCGCAACAACTTTTAAAGTCATAATGTGGTGGACTGACCAACCCCACCGCGAGTCTTGCAGTGTTGCGACCTCAAAACTCGTAATCAGGCCCATCGTTTTTTAATAATTATTCAAGTTTTGTACTATATGTTTCAATTGTATATGTTATAAATTGTTTGTATAATTACTGTTATTGTTTTTCAATATAGTTTGTAAATGTTTGGTTGGTTTTAAATTAATTTAATTATTTATTGTAATTTTTAATGTCGTATGGGGTTGTGGAGTTTGTAATGTTACAGGGTGTGAAGTAAATTCATTTTAATTCATTTTTGCTTCATTTTAATCAATATTAATTATTCAATTGATAATTAATTTGTAAATTGTGCATTTCGTTTATTTTTTGTCATGTTTTAGGTGCTGGTCATGGAGTTTGTAAGGGTACAGAATGGGAAGTGAATTAATTATAATTAATTAATATATTTTTAATTATTAATTATTTATTTCATAATTACGTACATTGTGTAATTAATTTATTTTTTAATTTGTTTTAGGTGTGGGTTGTGGGGTTTGTAGGGGTACAGTGTAGAAAGTAAATTAATTATATTTAATTATTAATTCGTTTTTAATTATTTATTATTTAATTAATAATTATGTGAATTGAGTAATTAGTTTATTTTTTAGTTATGTTGTAGATGTTGGTTGTGGGGTTTGTAGGGGTACATGGTGGGAAGTAAATTATTTATAACAAATTAATCATTATTTTCTGATTATTCATAATTTTTTTATTGATAATTATGTTCATTGTGCAGGTAATCATTTTTTAAAGATATGTTTTAGGTGTGGGTTGAGTGGTTTGTAGGGGTACATGGTGGGAAGTAAATTAAATATAATACATTAATTTTAAATAGTAACTATTTATTTGATAATTGTGTTAATTGTTAAATTATCATATGTGTTATGTTATATTTTAGGTTTGTGTTGTTGTTTACTTTGTAGAGGAATAGGGTGAAAAGTTATTTCAGTAATCATGAATTAAAAATATTTATTAATATATTAAGAACTTTTGTATTATTGAATATGTTATTGTGTTATACTTTGTTTATTTCTATTACATTTTAATAGTTTGCTGTTATGTTTGTGGGAATATAGAGGCCCATCACGATGTCAGGTGATCGGACTGCCTTCTGGTTGTGTGACAGTCAGCAGACCACCCAATAAGCAAGTGGCGGTCCAACCGCCGAATGACGATGCGACCGCCGGGTTTAAAGGCGTAAAGTGCTCCTTTTCATGACCAGGGAAAGGGCTGCAGCACAAGCTGCCAATGGAAAGGAGCACTTCTTGCACACCCATAGACTGTGTTCCATTCACTATGTGGTGCATGGCACATGGTGCATGGAGGTAAGTGGGGGCAATGCATGTGCCTCCAGGGCCACTTTGCAGTGGCCCACTAGGGATAGGGGTCATTTTGGGACCCCCAACATCCCTTTCTGACAATATGTACATGGCGGTGTTCCCTCCATGAACAGGCTGTCGGAAAGGGCTATCCAAATTCTGACAGCGGTGCCTGGCTCGGCACTGCCGCCATTGAATGCTGCTACTCTGACCGCTGCCCCTCTGAGATACTGATGGAGGCAGCAGTGTGGACTTCGACCGTATAGGGTCAACCGCCAGCATCATAATAAGGCGGTCAGACTGAAGGGCTGGCGACGGTCGGACCTCCACCTACAGCGTGTCCGTGGCGGTCCAACCACCATCGTAATGAGGCCCATATTGAGTGCCAACGTCTGACATTTCCCTTCTGAATTCACTGCCTGCTTTAAGTAGTGGTCCCTATAATTTTAATTTAATTAACATTATTTGTTTTAATCAATAATAATTATTAAAAAGTGTACTAATTATGTAATTTGTTACATTTGTGTTAAAATGTAGACATATTTTTTTTTATTTAAATATTTATATTTGTTGTTATTTAACACAGTTGTTAAAATGAGTGATTTCTTTCAAGTGGACAACTCTCTCTTTGCTGTTGCACCAATTGGAGTATGAATAGTATATTTTACCCCTCCTGAGTCCACCGCTTTCCCAACTGTTACCCAGACTGTAATGGGAATAGCTAATTTTATTCCTACTGAGTCCAACACTTTCTTTATAGTTGCACAGAGTGGAGTGGGAATAGTAATTTTGACCCCTCCTAAGTCCAACGTTTTTACTACTGTTGCACAGACTGGAGTGGGAATAGTAAATTTGACTCCTCCTGAGTCCAAAGATTTTCTTATTGTTGCAGACACTGGAGTGGAAATAGTAAATGTTATCCCTCCCCTGAGTCCAACGCTTTACCTACTGATGCACCGACTGTAATGGGAATAGTACATGTTTCCTCTCCTGAGTTTAACGCTTTTTCTAATGTTGCATACATTTTACTCAGAATAGTATATTTATCATTTATATAGTTTATATTTTTATTAATATTGTTCAAATATAATTATTAGGTGTTTGTGTATTTAATTTAATATTTTATATATACATACATTTATGTAATTTTAAGATATTTGTAGTAAAATGTTTTTTAAATAATGTGTTACTTATTATGTATAATTTAATTCAAAATATTTTAACTTGTTTATTTGTTGTACTTTTTATTTTCTTATCTGTATGCAACTACTGCTAATTAAAAAACATCTCAGCGAAACCTGTGGTCCGTGTCCGTGTTTTATCAACAGGATTGGAGTGTGACGGTGTTTGCAATATATATACCTACTGGCGGTCGCCAGTAGTTAGTTATAGTTAGGACCTATTTTCCATAGGAAATCAGTAACATTCTATTCCCAATAACTTTGGCGCCGGTTGACGAATCTTCGCAAAATTTTGGCCAGCTCCGGTCCGCTCCTATCCTGAAAGTTTCGTAGTGATTCGTCAAGCGGGGGCTGAGAAAAAAGGGGGGTCCCAAAACACGTTTTCCCAATGCAATTTCCCATAGGACCTGTTGACGCAGCTACAGCCCGAACTGCTGAACGGAATTACACCAAATTTGGCAAAGAGGTAGTCCTCAGTTCAGACTCGTGCGTTTTGCATAAATGGTGTAATTCCGTTCAGTAGTTCCTGAGAAAATTAGAGTAAAAAAGATAGATATATCAATGGCCTCGGAGGATCCGCGCACCCTATGTGCACCCTAAGCGCACCCTCTGCGAACCAAGCGCGCACCCTCCCGATCACACGCTGTATGCTAATTGGCTGTTAAATGTCTGTCTACATTCGAAACCAGGAACTGTTGGCAGCCATTTTGTGCCTCGGTAGAAGCGTGGCTGATTAAGTAAGGGAAATAAGTCTGTGAAAGATGTAAAGGGGGCAGGGTATAAATACTCTGACCATCTAGTGTTGCTGAGGGGGTCCAAGATGGACCCCCTGGGGCCCCCTTTTAAATAAAAAAAAACGGCGAAATGCGTGCAGGGTGCGCGGATCCGGTCGGAACAAAAAAAACCCTGAAGCGCGGGCTTCCGCGCTTCGTTAATAATTAACCCCCGGGGCCAAATCTTTACAAAAGAATGGGGGAGGGGGGCTGCGTAGCCCCCCTCCTGGAGCCCTTGAGGGCCCTGGGGACCGCCACCCCCCAGGGCCGGCTCCTACAGTGTCCTGGGGTGCCCACCCCCAGGACACTGTTGTTTGCTATGAGAGGGCAGGAGCCTCCCGCCCTCCCATAGCAAACTTTGTTTGGATTTTGAAAGAGAGAGCAGGAAAACCTCCTCTCTCCTTCAAAATCCAAACGATATTGCTTTTCCACATGGGGAGCTGCATGTTAGCAGCTCCCCATGTGGAAAAGCAATGCCGGCTCCCGAAGGACGCGGGGAGCCGGCTGGCACCGTGGAAGCGTTGGGGCTCCCCCCATGGTCCCCAACGTTTTTTTTAAAAACCCGGGGGACGGGGTCCCCGGAGATAATAAAAATTAGTGATAGGGGCTATTTTTTTTTTTTAAGGTTAAAATTAGGAGTCGCGCATCCTAACGCGTTGGGTGCACGGTTTCTCTCGCGTTGGGTGCGTGGTTCCTAACACGTTGGGTGCGCGGATCCAAAGAAAAAAACTGACATTTTTGGGAGATAAACATCAAGCTTAAGTGTTTTGTTCTTGAGTGGCTCTAAAAAGAGCCGTTGTGTTCATTGAGAGTTTTTGGTACTTATAAGTAAGTACCTATACAGAGTCTAAAGGTTTTGAGGAAGACTCTGTTTCCTTCATCAGTAAAGTGTACTCCATCTCTCCTATACATCTCTTGCATATGAAAGCGCAGATTGTTATTGTAAATGGACCCCATTCTATAGTCTCGGAGAAAAGCAGAAACAGATTTATTCACATGTTTCCTAGCTTTCTCAATTTGTGGACAAAAATGATTGGACCAGTTCCATTTCTGCCTTTGGCATATGCTAGAATACACAAAGGCAGTTTTGGGAAAAAGTGAAATCAATTCTGCAAAGGTGTCCTTCAAAAGCACATCCAGACCTACCCCAGTCAAAGTGCCTAGGTCATTGCCACCACAGTGCACTATTATGAGGTCAGGGTGTTGGATATGCATAAAGTATTTTACCAATGGCATCAATTGGTGCCACTTTAACCCTCTCTGTCCAATCCATTTAATGTCTACATTTGGCAAACCTAGGTCTTTGTGAATGCCTTTGTTTTCTGCATACCTTTGGCTCCAGAAAATATAGCTGTGTCCCACAATCCACACTCTAAGCATCTTGAAGGGAGGTCTGGATGCCCTCAGATGGTTTCTTTAAATGAAATGGCAGTTTGAAAAGTAAGATTTTTCTAAAATGGTGGCTAAGATGGAGTTTTGAAAAAAGACAAGAAATCATTGGTTGTTTGACAACCTTCTACACTGAAAGGTGGGGTGCATGTGTCTGTTTTTTAAACGCATGATTCTTATTGGTTAACAAAAACTGATTGAAAGGAACATTATATATGATAAGCTGATATGTTGAAAAGTCAAGCACACTTGCTGTTTTGATTAGCAACATTGTGCGCTGAACTTGTGACCTGTGTGCTCAGTTCAGTGTTCCATGACCTGTTTCTATGGTAACAGGCAGAAGGCAGATTGGGGGTAGGGTTCAAATATATGTCATTTGGTAAGGGTTGAAATGTTTAACCAATAGAAATGTGTGATAGCTTTTGAATGTATGTGGGAAGGAATGTGATTTGATGTTTACATGTATATGTGTGGAAAATGAGAGGGAAACTTTGCCATTCGTTGGTTTTGCTGACAGGTGCACAGTGCAGAGATTCTGGGTAAGAAAATCTGGTGTGTGACTAATATACTTCTTAATCTACAAAACAACTTGAAAGGTGAGTTATTTAACCCCTTCGCTGCTAGGCCTTCCCCCCCCCCCTGTGCTAAGCCTTTTTTGGGCTATTTGGGGTAGTGCGCGCTTAGGCCCCTGTAACTTTTTGACCACATAAGGTATACACACCAAATGTGCGTCCTTTTCTTCCAACATCATGGGGATTCTAAAGGTACCCAGGGTTTGTGGATTCCCCTGGAGGGGTCCCAGAAATTAGCCAAAAGACAGCAATATTTTTTTTTGGGGGGGGGATGGTAAATACGGCCTGCAAATAAAAGCGTCTGGGTTTTGCCTCTGCAAATGTTATCAAAAAAGAGTTTGTGGGGCTGAAATCACCATTTTCACAGCTTTTAGGGAATTACAGACTTTTGTCAGAAAATCATCATTTTTTACACAATTTTGGCATTTTTCTGGGACTATTTTTGCTTTTTTTTCTGCTTTCAACCTCCTTCCAGTTAATGGTAGAAATGGGTCTGAAAGCAATAATGGACCCTGGAAAGCTATACATGTTTGAAAAGTAGACACAATTCTGAATTCAGCAAGGGGTCATTTGTGTAGCTCCATCAAGGTTTCTTTATAGAATCTAACAGTTAAATATAGGTAAAAAATGAAAATTAGTTGAAAAAAACAGCCTTTTGTGTCAACGTTTTTACCTGTAACTTCTTCTAATTATGACAGCTCTTTGAAAGCAATATACTGTTACATCTGCTGGACCTTCCTGGTTGTGGGGATATATAGGACTTGTAGGTTCACCAAGAACCCGACGAACCCAGAGTCAAAAACTGAGCAGCTATTTGCAATGTTTTTTTTTTATTATGTTCCGGGTATGTAGCAATTATTGTGGGAAAATGTATACATGGAAAAATCGGTATGAAAGACACCTATGTATTTCTGAAATGGGAACAAATTATGGAGTTTAGAAACAGTACATATTTGCACATTTTCGAAATTGGGAATACTCATACTTGCATGAGAATTATCGGTCATTTTTCAAAATGACTTCTTTTTTACACAAAGTCTTTCCTTTGGAAGGCAGAAATGCATCAAAAATCAATAGGTAATAACAGTTGCTTTACAAATCTGAATTACCCCAAGTCTCCCAATAAAAATGGTACCTCACTTGTGTGGGTAGGCATAGTTCCCACAATAGGAAATGGCTCAAAACCCAACATGAACACACCACATTTTCACAATGAAAATTTACCCTTTTTTTGCGAAGGCACCATTTTTACCGGGAGACCCGGGGGAATGCTGGGTGGTGGGAAATTTGAGTGAGCCCGGTGATGCCACAACTTTCCCACACAAACATGTGTGAAAAATGTGATTTTTTCAGCTAAAATTGAGGTTTGCAGGGGATTCTGGGTAAGGAAACTTTGGGGGATCCATGCAAGCCATACCTCCCTGGAAGCCCCCGGGTGTCTAGTTTTCAGAAATGTATGGGTTTGGTAGGTTTTCCTAGATGGCCGCCGAGCACCGGGCCAAAAACCCAAGTGACCCTCCTTGCAAAATCAGGTGGTTTTGAAATAGGCAATTTTGATGTCGCCTCACTACATTTTGGGCCCTTGCCTGTCACGGGTACTTGGGCCTCCCACACAAGTGAGGCACCATTTTTACGGGGAGACCCGGGGGAATGCTGGGTGGGGAGAAATTTGAGTGAGCCCGGTGATGCCACAACTTTCCCACACAAAAATTTGCGAAAAATGTGATTTTTTCAGCTAAAATTGAGGTCTGCAGGGGATTCTGGGGAAGGAAAGGTTGGGGCATCCATGCAAGCCATACCTCCCTGGAAGGCCCCGGGTGTCTAGTTTTCAGAAATGTATGGGTTTGGTAGGTTTCCCTAGATGGCCGCCGAGCACCGGGTCATAAACCCAATGACCCCCCTTGCAATACCAGGTGGTTTTGAGATAGGCAATTTTGATGTCGCCTCACGACGTTTTGGGCCCTTGCCTGTCGCGGGTACTTGGGCCTCCCACACAAGTGAGGCACCATTTTTACTGGGAGACCCGGGGGAACGCTGGGTGGTGGGAAATTTGTGTCAGCCCGGTGATGCCACAACTTTCCCACACAAAAATGTGTGAAAAAGGTGATTTTTTAGCAAAATTTGAGGTTTGCAGGGCATTCTGGGTAAGGAAACGTTAGGGGATCCACGCAAGCCATACCTCCCTGGAATCCCCCGGGTGTCTAGTTTTCAGAAATGTGTGGGTTTGGTAGGTTCCCTAACTAAAAAGACAAAGATTCCTGCACAGCCATCTATTCCTCAAACACACACACATACTGGTTGGATTTGGCACGAGGGCGAGTGATGGTTCAGTATATTATTTATTGTTAACAAGAGATTTCACAATAATGAAATGCACTGTCAATAATTAAATGGACAAAAAACTGAACCAATGACTCGCAGCTCGTGAGCTGTAAAGCCACGGCAAGGCAACAACCGCTTTACAGGCCATTCACACACCTTTCATACGTGAGACACACAAGACCATTCACACCACCAGGCACAAAAACAACACATTACAACATTCACAAAAAGGGAAAAGGTACACCCTGCTTCAGAAAGACAAATATTACTGCAAAGCCATCTAATCCTCAAGCACACACACATACTGGTTGGATTTGGCACGAGAGTGAGTGATGGTTCAGTATATACAATTGTATAAGTGATTTCACAAAAATGAAATGCACTGTTAATAATTGAAAGGGCGAGAAACTGAACCATTGACTCACAGCTCGTGAGCTGTAAAGCCACGTCAAGGCACCAACTTCTTTATAGGCCATTCATACACCTTTCATACGTGTGACACATACAAAACCATTCACTCCGCCAGCCGCGGGCCCATCACAATACAACACTCACACCAGCAGACAGCGCCATTCAAGGGCCCATTATTTTCACACGCCCACATTCCTGACAAAGCAACCACACAAGCTGATGGATTGCGTGGAGTGGCACTCAGCTAGCAGTGTGTGTAGTGACCAGCAGCAAGTCACTACTCACACACCGCCAGCCTGAGCACCAGTCCACGCACACAGCTAGCGGAGCGCCAGTCCACACACACCGCTAGCCCAACACCAGTCACGCACACCGCCAACCATTTGCCAATCCATGCACACCGCCAGCCAATCGCCAATCCATGCACACCACCAGCGAAGCGCCAGTCCACACACACCACCAGTCAAGTGCCAGTCCAGGCACACCACCAGCCAAGCACCAGTCCACCCACACCACCAGCAAAGCACCAGTCCACACACACTGCCAGCCAAGCGCCAGTCCACGCACACCGCCAGCCAAGCACCAGTCCACGCACACCGCCAGCCAAGACCCAGTCCACGCACACCTCCAGCCAAGCGCCAGCCTACACACACCACCACCACATTTAGGAAAAATAAAAACACAAACAAATTGAAAATAGATACAAATCTACTAACACAAAATCTGAAATTAAATACATTGCACTAATGCCAACCTTGAAATAGAACCAAATTTTTTAAAGAATACAGACCAGGCAGTTGACTTTACCACTCATGTGTGCTCCCAAAATTCTTTTGCGTGTGGTACGCTCTAAAACAAGCAGGGACACACAGCCCAGGGTTATAAGGACACTCGGGCAGTACATACGAGTCTCCTTCCGCGTACCTCGTCGCCAACAGACTCTACATCTCCTAGTGGGAAAGTCTTTTGAGGATGTGGGAGGAATGAAATCAGGAAAGTGGCAATCTTTCAATCGAGCCACATCCTCCACCACTCCAACTCTAGGAACACTTGCCTGTTCCACAACAACAAGGCTGCCTATCACAGATTGCTGAAACTGAACAAAAGTCAACTTTCATGCAGGAGAACACTCCTTTAACACAACAAAAGCATTGAAAGTTGCTAAATTAAAGAGATGGATGGCCAACTTCTTATACCAAACGTAAGCCTTACGAATAGCAGTGTAAGGTTCCAACCTCTTATCTACTCTATCAACATCACCCATGTGCTTATTGTAGTCTAAAATGCACTTCAGAAATCTGACCCCAAACAGCCACAGGTGAAGTACTCTCATCATGGATGGTAGTCAGCATGTACACATCCCTTCTGTCTACAAATTTCACAGCTAGTAGTCCATCACTACACAAGGAACTGCACTGTCCCCTCTGAAGTTTTCTGCAAACAAGCTCTTTTGGATAACCTTTACGGTTAGAGCAGATTGTGCCACAAGCAAAAGTGTCCACTTTGAACAATTCCTTAAACAATTGCACAGCAGTGTAGAAGTTATCAAGGTACAAATGGTGGCCTCTGTTAAACAGTCCTCTAGCAAGATCCCACACAATTTTCTCAGAAACTTCAAAAGTGGACAGACAACCAGGGGGGTCAATAGTTGAATCCCTACCAGTGTACACACGGAAATTAAAAACATATCCTGTCCTACTCTCAGACAACATATACAGCTTAATACCAAAGCGTGCCCTCTTGCTAGGGATGTACTGCCTAAAAACCAAACAGCCTTTGAACAAGACCAATGACTCATCAATAGATATTTATTTCCCTGGAGTATAGATCTCTGAAAATCGATCTACAAAGTGATCAAGAACGGGCCGAATCTTAAAAAGACGGTCACAGTCAGGGTGATCTCGTGGCAAAGACAAAGAATTATCAACAAAATGCAGCATCTGCAGCAAAAGCAAATACCGATCACGAGTCATAACTGCAGGAAATATGGCCGTTGCCATCAAGGGACTGGTAGGCCAATATGAAGCCATGGACGGCTTCCTTATCAAACCCATCAATAAAGTCAAACCCAAAAACTTCTTCATCTCTTCCAAATTTGTGGGAGTCCACCGGGTAGCTCTACATTGGGGCCTAAGTTTGTCACTGTTGTCCCTCAAAAACTGTTCAGCATACAAATTAGTCTGCTCAACAATCTCACCCAAAAATACATCATCCATAAACAACTGAAAAAACTGTATAGGCAAAAAAATTTCACAATCCACTCTACACCCTGCATAACCACTAAAGGCAGGCAATACCGGCTGCACCATGTTTGGATCAACCCAGACTCCAGCACTTCCAGTAGGAAGCCTAGCAGACTCAGGCTGCAATCCAGATGCCTCTTGCACCATCGGCACAGCAGTATTCTCCTCTAAAACAGGCACTTCATCCGCACTGAGAGTAGCTTCATCTGCACTGAGAGTACCTTCATCATCCGATGATTCCATGTGGAGAGAAAACACACTGCCTGAATATTCCCCTCCCTCCTCTCCCTCAGACGCACTGTCAGCCTCATAATCCTGCTCAGAGGAAGATTCAAGAAGCATACCAACCACCTGCTGAGCAGTCATCCTACAGCAAGCCATACTGCTTACTAATAAAAGTAACTTGTCAACAACAACAAACACTTTGTAAAATAAGTAATAAAAAAATGCACCTTTATCAGAAATACCTACATACTCCAAAACGATACCACTCACTTGCCAGAAGCAGATAAATTCACCACCACCTACTCTGCACAGACACAGTATGGATCAACAATATCCCACTAAAAAAGAAAGAGAAAAGAAAATTACAGATAAGACAATGCAAAACACATCGCAAAGAATTCCATGCACAAAACACTAACTAAATAAGCTGCCATTATGACACCACTTACAAAAAAATTAATTCATATATGACACAAATAATAATTTGGAATATATACAACAAAAATGTTTTTCTTACCAAAAAAATGCAACTACGCAAAACTGCAGAACACCACTGTCGAAATCGCAAACAGGAATCAAAAGCTTTACACTAGAATAAAAAGGAGAAAAAAACATTACAGTCACATATGCAAATAATGCACCAGTCCACACACAATCCACCAGCCAAGCTAAGGGGTAGGTGAGCCTAAGAGTATAAATAAAATATTCACCCCCATAAAAGTTGAGCAACCCTTGCCCTTGAGGCCACTCCCAAACACTAAAATTAAAAAAATAAAACGCAGGTGGATAGTGGCTTCTGCCCCCATTGAGGACAGATGGGCCTAAAAACTGCTATTCTGCCACCCAAAAAGGGCAGAAATGACCACAATCATCCTCCCATAAAAGGGAGCGACCCTTGTCCAAGGGGCCGCTCAACAACATAAAAAAAAACCTGGGTGGCCTAGTGGCCCTACAAATAAACAAATCAGCCGATCTGCCCCTCAGGGTGGCAGAAACGGCCAAATTAATACTCACAAAATGGGAGCAACCCTTGCCCAAGGGGCCACGCCACACAATAAAATCCCTGGTGGTCTAGTGGGCCCAATTAAAAAAAAAACATGGCCATTTGGCCCCCTGTGGGGCAGACACAGCCACAGCCACAAAGATTGACCCCAAAGGAGAGTGACCCTTGCACAAGGAGTCACTCTCCACAAATAACTCCCTGGTCGCCTAGTGGGCCCTACATTAAACAAGCCTTTTCAATGCAATCGGTCTCGCCTTTGGGACCTTATATGTACTTAGCTATGCAGCACATTAGCCTTCGCCCTGAAACATCTGCTGTTCTTTGACATGGAGGGAAAGCAAGCACCAAACTGCGTGACACGCCAAGTATTAGAAAACACGGGGAGAAATATTGCATTTCAGCGGGAAATGGTATAGTCCAAAGCTCTGTTTTTAATATAAAATCTGGGCCTTTGGTGGTCATATCACTGAAAATATAAGCTTTAAAAAAAATATTATTGTCTATGAGTGCTCGTGGAAGACAATTTCTAAAACTAGAGAATGCTGAAGTGATTCTGGTATTTTACTGACCTCTGCTGGTCCTTTCCTATCAAGAAAGTTAAATAGAGTCAGTTGATCAGAAAAAAAAGTCCCTAAGCGGAAGCAGACAAGTCCTAGGGCTGATCTCCAAAGCCAACAAACCATGTAAACATATAAGTATATACTAAAATATATACAAGAGGTCGCGAATGCTCGACCTAAAAATTGCATAATCTGCACCCCCATGGGGGCAGACTGCCAAAATCATAAGCCCGCAAAGGGGAGTGACCCTTGCCCAAGGGGGCACTCCCCACTAAACACTCCCTGGTGGTCCAGTGGGCATTTTTTTTTTAATAAAGAAAATCTGCCCCCCAGGGGGGCAGACAAAGTCTGAAAACATTGCCCCCAAAAAGGGGAGCAACCCTTACCTAAGGGGCCGCTCCCCCAAACAAACTACCTAAATAAAATGGCCCCCAAAGGGGAATGACCCTTGCCCAAGGGGCCACTCCCCACTACATTGATGTAAAATGGCCAGTGGGCTGATTTTATTATTTAAAAAAAGTCTGCACCCCCCAGAGGGGCAGACAAATCAATAATATATTGCCCCAAAAGGGGAAGCAACCCTTGCCTAAGGGGCCGCTCCCCCCAAACAGAAAATTCATGGCCCTTTAAAAAAAAAAAAAATCCCTGGCGTTAGTGGGCATTCCTGCTGCACGATCGCAGGATCGTGCAGCAGGAAGGCACAAAAGAGGCATTGAGGGAAAGGAAAACCCTTTCCTTTCCCCCGATGCCTCTTTCATTTAAATCCCCTCCTCCCCAGCCCCAAAACGTACCTCTTTGTTCACCGACGCGCAGGAAGCAAATGGCTTCCTGCGTGTCGGTAAACAAAGGGAACCCTCAATGACGTCAGCGCGCCTTGCGCGCTGACGTCATTGATGACGCAGAGGGGGGAGCGGGGGGCAGGCAGGGGAAGGTCTTTCCCTGCCTTCCCGTAAGAAACCCGCAGATCGACCACCCACGGGGGGAGCGCCAGCACTTCCCCCGTGGGTGGGTGTCATGACGAGCTGGGCTCGTCATGAACACACGGCGACAGTGTGCCATGACGAGCCCAGCTCATCATGAGCACAGAAGGGGTTAATTGTGAGGGGATGTATGTGGTCTATTTTGATTTTGATCAAACTAATGTGTTTCTCCTGCTAAAGTGCAGGGTGTACTTTTTTCTGTCTACAATCTTATTGACAGTGTGTGTGCATGTAGAAACCATTCTGTGATAAGCATTTGTGTTTTTCATGTGTTTGCAGACAGATAACTGTGCTGTTTTTATATTTTGGTACAATTATGAATTTGCAAAATTAGTCATGTTTCTACACTAAAATGTAGTATTCGTAGATTAAGAAATGTGTTTTGGTATAGTGCAGGGGATAGTGTTGTTTGTCTAGAATCACACAGTGAGTCTGTGTGCATTTAGGAATCATTTTGAGAGAAACATTTTGGTACTAATATGTAGTAGAAGATTTTCTGCAATGTGTGCAGTCACCTTAGATCTTGTAGACTAGTAAATGTATTTTGTACAAGGGATAGTTGGCTGTCTACAATTACACTGTGAGTCTGTGTGTATTTAGGTAAGCACTGTGAGAAAAGCATTTGGTAATATCATGTATTTGCTTGCAGATAATTGTTTTAAAACCTGTCATGTCGTCAAGTTTTAGTAGCATTAAAAGCCAGTCTTTGCTTGTGCATTGATAAAATGAGTCAGGCTTTGACACTAAAGAGCAGTACTTATATATGTAGATTGTGTGCAGTACCCTTACCCCTTCCAAAGTAGTGAATGAGTTTTGGTAAACTCCTAGGGATAGTGTTGCTTGTCTAGAATCACACTGTGAGTTTGTGTGCATTTGGGTAACCATTGTGAGAGAAGCACTTGGTAACATCATGTATTTGCTGACAGATAACTGTTTTAAAACCTGTCATGTTGTCAAGTTTTAGTAGCATTAAAAGCCAGTCTTTGCTTATGCATTGATAAAATGAGTCAGGCTTTGACACTAAAGTGCAGTACTTAAATATGTAGATTGTGTGCAGTCCCCTTACCCCTTCCACAGTAGTGAATGAGTTTTGGTAAACTCCTAGTGATAGTGTTGCTTGTCTAGAATCACACTGTGAGTCTGTGTGCATTTAGGTAACCATTTTGAGAGAAGCATTTGGTAACATCATGTATTTGAAGACAGATAACTGTTTTAAAACCTGTCATGTTGTCAAGTGTTAGTAGCATTACAAGTCAGTCTTTGCTTATGCATTGATAAAGTGAGTCAGGCTTTGACACTAAAGTGCAGTACTGAAATATATAGATTGTGTGGAGTCCTGTTACCCCTTCCACAGTAGTGAATGAGTTTTGGTAAACTCCTAGGGAGTGTTGCTTGTCTAGAATCACACTGTGAGTCTGTGTGCATTTGGGAACCACTGTGAGAGAAGCATTTGGGTCCTGTTCTCATGTTTTGGTAGAATTAGAAGGCAGTCATTGCTTATGTATTCACCCAGGAACTGTCCAAGTAGTAACGGAGTGAGGCAGGCCTTAGCACATGCATTGATTCAAATGCTTATCCACTATGCATGCAGTCCTCTAACCATCTACACAGATCTCTTTCACATCTTTTATTTCCACAGTCAGTATCCATACACTTCCAGCAAACACCCTGTCACTCCCCTTGTACTCCTATAGTGTCCCATTCTAGTCACCTACACACTTGTCTTTCACTTGTTCAATTAACTACTCAGTATCTATAAAGTCCAGTAAACACTCTTTCAGTCCACTTGCACACCTCTACTGACTCATCTATTCACTGCACCAAAACACAAAAACTAAAAAAAATTAACCCAGGCACTCTCCTTGCAGTAGTGTAATGATTCAGTCAGTACTGAAGTAATCATGCAGTGTCTGAGGTCTTAGCACTTATCTTGCACTCATCCAGTGACTGATCTAGTACCATGTACTAATTTCTTCACTGCGCCAAAACTGAAAAACTTAAACATTTTACTCAGGCACTCTCCTAGCAGTAGTCTAATGATTCAGTCAGTTCCCAGGTACTCATGTAGTGACCCATGCATTACCACATGGACTGCTTCAAATGTCTATGCAGTATGCATGCAGTCTTCTAACATACTATACACTTGTCTTTAACAGCTTCAATTCCCCAGTCAGTATCCATGTACTTCCAGCAAACACCCTGTCACTCCCCTTGCACTGTTCCAGTGACTTATTCAGTACCATGTAGTAATGCATCCACTGCGCCACAACTGAAACACTTATAAATTCACCCAGGTACGCTTCTTGCAATAGTCTAATCTTTCAGTCAGTACCTAAGTAGTAATGGAGTGAGGCACGCCTTAGCACATGGATTGATTCAAACATGTTTCCACTATGAATGGAGGTCTCTAAGTACCAACACAATTGTCTTTCAGACCTTCAATTTCCCAGTCAGTATCTACAAACTCCAATAAACACTCTGTCACTTCAATTGCACACCTTCACTGACTCATTTGGCACTAAGTACTAATCTATTCACTGCACTAGAACCCAAAAACTTAAAAAGATTCAACCAGTCCCTCTGTTTGTAGTACTCTAATGATTCAGTTAGTACTCAGGTAGTTTTGCAGTGATCCAAGTGTTACTCTATAGACTGTTTCAAACGTCTATCCACTATGCATGTAGGTCTGTAGCCAGCTACACACTTGTTTTTCACACCTTCATTATCCCAGACAGTATTCATACAGTTTCCGCAAACACCCTGTCACTCCCCTTATACTTCTCCAGTGACTTATTCAGCATCATGTAGTGATGTATTTACTGCACCAAAATACAAATACTTATAAATTCATCCTGGCACTCTCCTTGCAATACTGAAAACATTCAGACAGTATACAAGTACTATTGGACTGAGACAGGCCTTAACATATGGGTGGATTCAAACACATATCCACTATGAATGTAGGTCTCTAATCACCTACACACTTGTCTTTCACACCATCAATATCCAAGTCAGTATTCAAACACTTCTAGCAAACACCCTGTCACTCACCCAGTGTGTATCCTTATAGTACTGTAATCATTCAGTCAGTTAGCATGTAGTCTTTTAGGGCCTCATGTACGTAGCCGAATACCGGTCGGTAACGGTCGATTTTCGGTAATTATACCGTTACCGACCGGTATTTAGGCTTGTGACATGTAGGGGGCTCATTTCTGTATTCGGTAATTTACCGAATCGGTAAAATTACCAAATCGGTAATTTTACCGATTCGGTAAATTCCGAATACAGAAATGAGATGTAGGGGGAGTGTGTGGGTGTTGTTTGGAGTCGGTATTTACCACCAACTAATAGTTGGTGGTAAATAAAGTATGGATGTGTGAAAGCATTTTATAGCGCTTAGAAGTGTGCAATGTGGCAGACATACATGCCCTTAGGGCATGTATGTGTGCCACATGTGCACACATGGCCGAATCAGGGGTGCAACAGGGTGTCAATGTGACACCCTGCCACCCTTGCATGTGCTCCCCCATTACCGAATCGGTATTTACCGATTCGGTAATGAGGCATACCTTCCCATCAATGGGAAGGTATGCCTCATTACCGAATCGGTAAATACCGATTCGGTAATTACCGACTCACTCCGATTCGGTAACATTTACCGAATTTTTACCTACATACACTTTACCGATTCTTAAATACCGAATCGGTATGATTCGGTATTTTAGAATCGGTAAAGTGTATGCCACCTACATGAGGCCCTTAGTGAGGTAGGCTATAGGGCAGGAACTGCTTCAAAGTAGTATGCACTATGCATGTAGTGATTTAACCATCGTCACACTTGTGCTTCAGGGCTATAGTTTCTTAGTCAGTATTTATATAAAATGTGTTTCTACAGTAATAGAATAGTATAAATTTGAAAGTTATTAATATACATTTATTTGTGATTCTTTTTTACAGATACTGTTTTTCAACGTTAAAATAGAGAAATCATGCCAGAAAAAGAAAAGAACAGAGACAGGAGAATTACTTGAAGAAACATCAACCACAAGTATTGAATGAACAAGATAATGTGGCTAAAAAGAAACAATCTTCTGGTAAGATCACAAAGCAATTTATTAAAAATGTTTGTAGGACCAAACAGAATGTACAGAATGCTGAAACCTCTGAGAATGCTTCAACTAGAAAAAAAATTCAAAATAAGAGGAAAAGCAAATGGACAGTCAAAGGAGACAAAGTATGGTAAAAGAAGGCAAAATCAGTATAAGGAATTACGCAAAAAAATATTTTACAAGAGAGTAGTACATAATTTGCTGAAAGATGTGAAGAAATATAAAAAGAGAGCTCTATTTTATAAAAAGAAGAAGCATATTGAAACAATTGTTGAAAAGGCTTTTGAAGCAAAAAGTAAATTATTCATTTTAGTATTAAACAGAATTCGATCACTAGATAAACCAATCCATTTAATGAAGGCCAAAAGTAGGAGGAAAAGAGAAATTAATAGAAACATTTTTTTTGATTTTTTTGGGGAGAATGGAAACAGTTCCAGTTCAGAGTTTTTCTTTAATGAAGTTATTTACAGAGCAAAAAATTATTGTATGCAGTTGACACCAGTGGTAGAGGTTATGAGGTTAGAGATGGTTGTCCAATTGACAAAGAGAAAATGGTTAAAAGAAATGCAGAAGAAGTGATAGCTGATGAAGTTCCAGGGAGACGTTCTAAACACCCTGTGTACACTTGGGATTGCAGTAGTATTTGTAGTGTACGCAGTGGTCGAAGTGGGGAAAAAAAAGTAGGGGAACTGTGGGCGGAGAATCGGAGGGCGGGAATAACCTGTGGATTGGATCAGGGGGCGGAGTTAGAGGTGTGACCAGGATGCGCAACAGATCCCAATCTTTAGTATTTGTTTGGCAGTTCACTGACTAGTTACAGCTTATGTTATTTAATTCACCCAATGGATACACATGATTATTTAACGATTAATATGAGTTATTGACATTAAAATAAATTCACAAAGTGGGATATGTTTCTAAATACAGAGGTGCCGATTCCGATCCTGGAAAAACTGGGTACGAACCGTCGGACGGAGCGTTTTCTCCGTCCGACTCGTACCCGGGAAAAACACCTTACAAACCCGCAAGTACGATTCGTACAGAAACACCATTTCCGTATGAATCGTAAAAAACACCGACCGGCAAAAAAAAAAATACAAATCGGATCCGGGACACCGTGTACGCGACATTCGCACGGAGTCAGGCAGCGTTTTACGGATCAGCAAGTACGATTCGTACCCACAGCACTTTGCACGGCAACATTTTTACGGGACCCAAAAAGTGCCGGAAAATCGAAGTACGCCACGATGCACGACGAAAAGGGGGCCCGATACGCACCGTACCCCCATCCCTACACGTCCGCACCGTACCCCAGCATCCCCCCATGTCTGCGCCGTACCCCCAGGCCCCCCATGTCCGCGCCGTACCCCCAGCCCCCCATGTCCGCGCTATACCCCCAGCCCCCCTATGTCCGCGCCGTACCCCCAGCCCCCCCATGTATGCGCCGTACCCCCAGCCCCCGTAGGGTAGGTACGGAGCGTACCCCCCATATGTACGGGGTGTACCACCACCCCCTGTATGTACGGGGCATACCACCACCCCCCGTATGTACGGGGCGTACCCCCCGTACATACGGGGGGGTGGTGGTACGCCCCGTACATACGGGGGGTATGCCACGTACATACGGGGGGGTGGTGGTATGCCCCGTACATATGGGGGCTACGCCCTGTACATACGGGGGGAGGTGGTATGCCCTGTTTATACGGGGAGTACACCCCATACACACGGGGGGTACGCCCCATACATACGGGGGTGGTGGTACGCCCCGTACATATGGGGGTGGGGGTACGCTCCGTACCTACCCTACGGGGGTGGGGGTATGGCGCATACATGGGGGGCTGGGGGTACAGCGCGTACTTGGGGGGCTGGGGGTACAGCGCGTACTTGGGGGGGTGGGCTGGGGAGGTGTTTGGCGCGTATGCGGGCACATGTTTGTACGTCTCCATGCTTGCCATGGGTGTTCGCTCCGGACGGTGTTTTTTACATACGATTGTGCATTCGGACGGGCGGGACGGATCGTACTTGCGCGCTCGGATTTCAGTTTCCCGATTCGTACGTAAAAATGTCCGGGGACGTCTCGGACACTTTTTCCGACCCGAGGACGTGTCGGGGAATTTTCCCAATGCGATTCGTATGGATTTTTTAACATACGGATCGTACTTGCCAGTTTGTACGGGACTTATACGATTCGTACGTAAAAAAATCCGGATACGATTCGTACGGGAAATATTTTTAACGGATCGGAATCGGCACCAGAATGTCCCAAAAATGCTTAAAAGTGGAAGCACAAGCCATTTGTTTCCGAGCCATGGAGTTTCTGTCATCAGCAATATACACAGAGACAATCAATTTTACGTGTGTAAAACACTGTATAGGAAATGTTACATAAGACCAAGGACTACAAGGTGTAGGAGTCACATGACAACCATATTAGTAGGCAGTATAGTTTAATAGTGATTGATATGGAGAAACACAAACTCAGAATTTAAAACTTAATACCATGATTGGGGTTCTCTTTAATAATCCTAATCGATTTCTATCCAAAAGAACACTTTTGCAACATTAGGATAAACAAAGGCTTAGGGAAAAAACCATAACGCTCTAGTTTATACCTTGCAGTTTGTATGCAGCTCTTAGATGACAGTCAATAGCTCACTGTTCTTTGTTAGGATTTTAACTTATAAACTGCAAGTAACAAAAGCATCTCACTGACAAAAGCAGTAACCCACTGACCTATTTACATTATGTGCACTTTGTGATGGGCATGGTACATTTTTTTTGCAGCAGGCACATTAACCCTCTGCGCTATCTATCCATGAATCAAAACTTCCACTAGACAAAACTCCGATCTCGCTCTAGTAAGAAGTTTATTCACGGGAGTTATCATGTCATTTTTATTATTGCCGAAAATTGCCGGAGGCCAGAAAGGAGGCAGCAAGTGCATTTAAAACCATAATATACTTGTAAGCATGGCCCCACCCGAAGTCAGCACCCAGTGCGATTGCACTACCCTAGAGCCGCCCTGCTCAAAGGTCCTGTGACCTCAGTGACAGAGTCACTGCTGCTTCCTAGGCCTGTCCGCAAGACTGGAGGTGAGCTTCAGTATGGATTGTGGTGGACAGGCCTTCAAGGTTAACCCACACTTGCCACCACTAGGGTCAAGCTGCTGGTGCTAAGACACCAGGGCTTCTAAGGTCTTGCAGGGCCTTCTATGGTCTAGCACGGGAATGTGCTCCCTCAGGAGAATGGTCTGGGGGACTGGTCATAAAGGCTGAACCTGGTTCCCCCAGTTCTAAATTCGGCAGCTCTGACCACAGTGCTACATCCGCTCCCTCGCTGAACACCATACTGCCCCACTGAGAGAAAATCACACTGCCTTCAACTACAATCCAATTTGACCTGCTATAAACAACTGGATGCAACTCAATTCAAATTACGTACTAGGCAAGAGCAATATGATGCCTAAAAGAAAAAGTAACAACATCCTGGAAAAAGCAAACACTCATAGGGTATGAAAGATTAAATAAAGCATGTGAAATGTAAGCAGGAACAACATGGTGAACTTAATGCTTTTACACTCATTATTCCGAAATCAACGAGTATTTTTGCCTGAAAAGTTAAGGACATAACTACAGGGTCCAGAAAGGACCCATTTCAATGTCCACTGCTCATATGCTTACAAAACGTTAGCAGTTTAAAAAGACCAAATTAGTGAACACAAAGCCGCCCTACACATTTTGTTTTCCAATCCTCCCATCAACAAGGTATTGCAGTACCTCCGGGACTGGTGCACTTCCCCACCCGGGAAAACAATGCTGTTAAAAGAAAGACAAGAAAACAAAAGTAGCGCTTCACTGGCAAACTCTGTAAAGGGACGCTAATGTGTTTGGGTGTGAATAAAACCAATCTGGCCACTTTAAGAACACTCTGTTTTGCTTTTAGTTATTTATTTTCATATTTTGAACCGTTTATTTCAGGGGCTGCACGTTGGAATAGAAAAATGTCAAAAACGGCATTTCCAGGAAAGTGTTTTTTTTTTTTTGCATCAATTTCACAGGGGAACAAATGAACGACAGGAAGAAAGGGTGAGAACCATTTCTTGAGTCACGGATTCGGTAAGTGAGGAGGGGCTAGACAGAAAGAGAGGGAATAAGAGTAAGAAAGAAAGGGGGGAGGGGGCGCTGTTAGCGTCAGAGCAGAAGGGGACACTGTCCTTGTCTTGTCTGGGCAGGAAGCAAGAGACGGAGACCTTTTCCTTCTCTGCCCGTCCCTGAACAGCCACTAATGCTGAGCCCTCTCTGCAGGCCTTGGATATTTCTGAGGTCCAGGGACGCAGGTTCAAAATAAAAAAGTAGGGGAACGGAATCTATAGAATTAAAGAAGTAGGGGCACGCCGTGCCCTGCCGATCCCCCCCACTTCGACCACTGAGTGTACGACAAGAATCTATTGATAAATTATGTAGTTTTTTACGAGCATATAATAAAAAAAGTGTTAAACAAAAGATTAAGGTGTTGCAAGGACTAGACCCTTGCAGAGTGAGAAAAAATACTGGTTTGCAAGGTCATGTCTTTCTTTCTAGGAAAGTTTGTCAAAGTGTTTTTCACCATTTCAGGATGCTGGCAGTACATCATACTCAAATGCGGAAGTTAGTGAGAAGATTGTATTATGCAAAAAGTCCAGCACTAAAGTTAAATGAGTTGAACAGTGCTCTTTTGCGTGGGTCAGTATCAGATGTGAAGAAGGTTTGTGATGATATTGAGTTTTGTTACTTTGGTCCTCAGCAAGAGAGTGCAGAAACTGTACCATTAGTAGAACAAAATGTTGAAGACAATGTAGAACCCGTAATTACAAAATATTTTGAGGATGAAATCACAAAGTTTAAGGTAATTTCAGGAGAACGACCAAATGTGTCTTGTATTTGTTGACGGCGAAGTCACTATAAAAATCAGACTAGGGGTGTCAATCTGTATTTAAAAAGTGAAATAGAAGATAATGATAAGTGGATGGAATTTGCAAATTATTTGTTGGTAGAGGATTGTTTTGATTTGGCATCTGAGCAGAATATTTGCATATATTGTTATAACAAATTAGATGAGAATAAAATGCCTGCTAGAGCTGTTCATAATAATGTAGAGTTGGTTGCTATTCCTCCAGAGCTGATAGATTTAAATACGTATGAGTGAATTCTCATTCAATGTGTGCACCCGTTTCAGGCTATTGTTCGTATGGAGCCGAAAACAGGTAGATTACCTCCATCAGAGTTACAAAGAGGATAGAAAGGAAGAGTTCTGTATTTACCGTTAGATTTAAAGAAAAATATTGAAACTATTGGTGTAGACCATGCAGAAAATGAACCACTAGTCATTCTAGTTCATGGTGTTCCTACTAAGAATAAGAAAATCTGGCAAGAGTTAGTGGATGTTAGAAAAGTGCAAAAGGCATCACTGTATCTGATAAAAAATAATGAGTACTATAGAAATGTGTTTGTAGGAGAAGAAGAAATAGATTTAGCAGAAGATACTGAAACATGAAGTGGACAAATTGAAAAAGTGTACATGTCCAGATGTGAAAAAATCTATGAACATTACAGTGTACATTCACTTCATTCCAAAGAGGTGATGGGGAATACGATTGAGTCGTTCCAAATAAAAAAAGCAAGAGGAAGTCCCATGAGTGTATGGGAAGAGAGCTTGGAATCTCGTTGTTTCCCGCAGTTCTTTCCAACAGGAAAAGGTGGACAACAAGATTATATGCAGAAGATCCAAGATTTCCACAATGTATCCCTTATATGTTTCATCTTCTGTTTGAAAATGACTTGTCTGAACTTTCATATGCAGTAAATCACATTTTAAAAACTGGAATGCATCTGCAAAATGTAACTGCAAAGGATTTTATGGATAAAGTGCATCAGAGAGATGATCATTTAGAATCTCAGTTGATTAATCTGATGGCATGTCAGCGTGGGACTAATGAATATTGGTACCGTCGTCATGGAGAACTGAAATGTATGCTACGGAACTTGGGAACTCCTACATGGTTTGTTACACTAAGCTGTGCTGAGTATGCTTGGGATGATTTACTTGAATTTCTTCGAGAGGCAAATTCCAATATAAAAAAATATTGAATACAAGACACCTGGAGAATTGTGCTCTTTGGATCCTGTTAATGTATGCAGATATTTCAATCATAGGTTTGAAGCTATGATGTCTTTCATCTGCAATAAAAAGAATCCTCCTCTTGGAGAAGTTGTGGATTTCTTTTGGAGAAAGGAGTATCAAGCAAGAGGTGCTCCTCATATACATATGTTGTTATGGATCAAGGACGCCCCCAAATTTGGAACAGATTCAGATGAAACTGTTTTGTCTTTCATTGAAGATTATGCCACATGTGCTGTACCCAATAGCAGAGAAGATAAAGACTTAAGACAACAAGTCTTACGTTTCCAAAGCCATAGGTGTGGAAAATACTGTCGACGAAAGTACAAGTCAAAGGATAAGTTCTATACCAAATGTCGTTTTGGATTTCAACGTCCTGTATTATCCAACGGAAGAGTGAACAGTTTTATGTCAGCTATGTGACATACCATCACAAGAAAGTCTCCAAAAAATACCTACAACTTAAGAAGAAGCGAAGAATCAAAATACATAAATGACTACAATCCAGTTATTTTATCCATGTGGAATGCTAACATGGATATTCAGTATGTTGCGCACAATTCCATTGCTGTTGCTCGATATGTAACGTCCTACATTACTAAATCAGAAAAGACGGAATTGAAAGAAATGTGGGAAGAGATTTCTCACGAGAAGACTCTAAGTAAGAAATTATACAGTTTCAGTTTGAAGATGTTATCGCATCGTGAAATTGGAGCATATGAATGTTCAGATCGGTTATCATCTGCAAGTCTATATTCCAAAAGTAGAAGAATCATTTGGGTGAGTCGAGGTCTTGTAGGAATACGAAATCGGGAACTGAAATATGTTCAAGAAATTGAATATTTAGCAGAAAAAGAACGAGAAAGTACAGATATTTTGAAAACGAATATGTTGAACACATATTACCCAAACAGAACTCATCATCTTGAGAACATGTGTCTCTATGAAGTGCTTCAAAACTACAATTTTAAACAGAATACTACAGAGAACATCAATGATGGAAAATATGCAGTGATTGGTTTCCGAAGGATGTCTGGTGAAACAAAGGAAAGGAAATTTAATTAATCACAGGAAACTGAGTTGCAACACTGCTGACAAAAGGGAATTTTACTATTTAGCCCTTTTGCAAATGTTCAAACGTGCGTTCAGAACTGGAATTACTTGGAGATTTTCAGAGCTATGAAGATTCATTTAATGCTGGTAAAGATAGCATACTGTGCTTTTGCAAATTATGTGAAAATGTTGAATGATGAAATTGATCAAGAAGATACAATTGCAGATGAGATTGCTAGAGACAGTTCTCAAGACAGTCAAAGTTCTTCTGCACTGAGTCAAGATCCACTAGTACAACCACTTGTTGAATATGAAGCAGCGACTCCCATGAATGAGGTGGAAACAGCAATGTATCAAGCTCAAGAAGATGTAATACAGTTAGGAAACTTGGAAGAACAACTAAATGTTGAACAGAAACAAATATATCAACAAGTGAAAGAGCAGATTGACCATGGATTACTTCATGAAAAGAAAGGGTGCTCATGTACATCATTTCAACCTATCCGAATGTATGTGAGTGGTCAAGCTGGAACAGGAAAAAGTTTCTTAATTAAAGTAATTTCAAGTTATATGCAGAAAACAACTGAGTCACATTTGTCTTGTGTTGTCACTGCTCCAACTGGGTTGGCAGCACTTAACATTAAAGGAACTACTTTACATTGTTTACTAATGCTACCAGTAGAGCATGAGAACAAATTGGAATACCACAAGCTATCTGGAGAAGCTTGTTGTGAAGTTTCAAGAGTCCTGAAGAAAATGAAACTTCTCATTATTGATGAGGTAAGCATGGTCTCAAACTTGATGCTTGCCTTTGTGCATTTAAGAATGAAGCAAATTCTTAAAACAGAGTATGACGTGTTATTTGGAGGAAAACACGTCATAGTTTTTGGAGATCTACTGCAACTGACTCCGGTAAAAGGACAACCGGTATTTAAAACACTTGCACATGAAGATACCAGAAAGTCTCTTGGTAGTGTTGGTAATGTGAACGTTTGGACTTATTTTGAATACAAAGAACTGCCAACAAATATGCGACAGGCAAATGATGCTGAATATGGAAGTATTCTTCAAGATATAAGAATTGGAATTCTTACAGAACATAGCAAACAAGCTTTGGAGAGTCGATTACTTTGCAATTTGTTTCCAAATGAAAATGTAGTTCTTGCGAAAGTGTACATGAAAATTGCAGAAAATAAATCTGTGATCTGCTTAATGCCAACACTGCACGAGTGTTCCATATTCAACGAAGAACTATTGAAACTGGAAAATGAAGAAATTATAAAAATGGAAGCCATCGATAAAATAGAGCATGAAGGAATCACTATTATTTTGACAGGAAAGTTGAAAACAAAACTGGATTCTTTAGAAAAAAAAAATATCTAAAACAGCTGGTTTATCTATGCATGCATAAACTGTCGGGTAATTTTAAGGCGTAATTTGGATGTAGAAAAAGGTTTAGTTAATGGAGCAATGGGTAAAGTGGTGGATTTTGTTAATTATCAGAAAAAAGAAGGAATTGAATTTTTAAAAATTAAATTTGATCAGATTGAAGTAGTTAAAGAAATTGGTCGTTGTTCAGTTCGTTTTCTGCTTGTTAAAGATTTATATGTCCGTAGGAAACAATTTCCATTTTCTCTGGCATATGCAGTGACTATTCATAAATCTCAAGGATTAAGTGTAGACAGTGCATTGGTGAACATTGGATCTACCGTATTCAAAGAGGGTATGGAATATGTTGCTTTGTCGCGAGTCAGAACATTATCTGGTTTGTTTTTGATTGATTTTGATGAAACAAAGGTTACTGCAGATGCAAACAGTGTAAAAGAATATAATAGGTTACGAAGGGTGTATGCTCCAAATTTAGGTCAATATCCTGTATTTGAAAAGCGTGTGGATGGTCGAAAAAGAAGGTTTGAGAATATCTGTTCTGAAGGTGTAGAGAAGGGAAAAGAACAAGATAATGTTGTGATTGCAAGTAAAATAAAAAGGACACTGTTGAAGAGATTGTTGGTTATCAGTTTGAAAATAGTTCAGGTGTCAACTGCTATGCTAATGTAGTGGTCAATGTTGTTTTTTATCTTGAAGGTTTGCAAGAACAAATTATGCAGAATCGGCAAAAAAGATTTTGTTCTCTGTTGCGTTCTGTTTATGAAAAATTGACAACAGATACAAGTAAAATACAATCTGTTTCAGATGTTCGTAATCTTTTGGATGTGTGTTCTGGTTCTACACAATTTACACAAAATATCCAACGAGATGCCCAGGAATTTTTAATGTATATGCTTTCCATTTATGAAAATGAAGGTGTAGAAATAGAAAATATTTTTGGCGTTTCTTATAAATGGGAACATCATTGTGAAAATTGCATGTATACATGTACCACTAATGTAGACACTGAAAGATTTCAATATTTAACATTACCAGACTGTAAATCAGTGTCTTTCAATAAATTAGTTAAAGGTGCAAATCAAAACATGGAGTGTAGTCAATGTAAATCAGAAATGTTATCTACATTATTTTTAACAAAATATGGACAATACATAATTTTAATGATGCAACGTTGTACAGCTGATGGAAGAAAATTGGATACTTTAATAAAGCAATTTGTAGCAACACAACTGTCAATATCAGGAAGGACTTTTGTAGCAATTGCAATAATTTTCCATGATGGCCCTTCCACAACATATGGACATTACACGGCCTATCTAAAATACCATTTGGCCTCAAGGAAAGGTATATGTTTGAATTATGGACTTTTTCGTGCTCATTGACTCGGTGAATATTTTAAAGCGACAACATATACAGTTTTTATAAGTTAAAGTTATAAAATGTTGTTAGCCATAAGCATTTCATATATGTGTGAATATGTTGCTTTGTCGCGAGTCAGAACATTATCTGGTTTGTTTTTGATTGATTTTGATGAAACAAAGGTTACTGCAGATGCAAACAGTGTAAAAGAATATAATAGGTTACGAAGGGTGTATGCTCCAAATTTAGGTCAATATCCTGTATTTGAAAAGCGTGTGGATGGTCGAAAAAGAAGGTTTGAGAATATCTGTTCTGAAGGTGTAGAGAAGGGAAAAGAACAAGATAATGTTGTGATTGCAAGTAAAATAAAAAGGACACTGTTGAAGAGATTGTTGGTTATCAGTTTGAAAATAGTTCAGGTGTCAACTGCTATGCTAATGTAGTGGTCAATGTTGTTTTTTATCTTGAAGGTTTGCAAGAACAAATTATGCAGAATCGGCAAAAAAGATTTTGTTCTCTGTTGCGTTCTGTTTATGAAAAATTGACAACAGATACAAGTAAAATACAATCTGTTTCAGATGTTCGTAATCTTTTGGATGTGTGTTCTGGTTCTACACAATTTACACAAAATATCCAACGAGATGCCCAGGAATTTTTAATGTATATGCTTTCCATTTATGAAAATGAAGGTGTAGAAATAGAAAATATTTTTGGCGTTTCTTATAAATGGGAACATCATTGTGAAAATTGCATGTATACATGTACCACTAATGTAGACACTGAAAGATTTCAATATTTAACATTACCAGACTGTAAATCAGTGTCTTTCAATAAATTAGTTAAAGGTGCAAATCAAAACATGGAGTGTAGTCAATGTAAATCAGAAATGTTATCTACATTATTTTTAACAAAATATGGACAATACATAATTTTAATGATGCAACGTTGTACAGCTGATGGAAGAAAATTGGATACTTTAATAAAGCAATTTGTAGCAACACAACTGTCAATATCAGGAAGGACTTTTGTAGCAATTGCAATAATTTTCCATGATGGCCCTTCCACAACATATGGACATTACACGGCCTATCTAAAATACCATTTGGCCTCAAGGAAAGGTATATGTTTGAATTATGGACTTTTTCGTGCTCATTGACTCGGTGAATATTTTAAAGCGACAACATATACAGTTTTTATAAGTTAAAGTTATAAAATGTTGTTAGCCATAAGCATTTCATATATGTGTGATTTGTATTTTATGGTACTTTACTGAGAATAGCATGTTGTTTTTTTTTTAAACAATCTTTTTGATTGTTTTTTTTTGCCCGCTGTTAAGTGATGAGTACGATTGAAATCACTATTTCTAGTGAAATTCAATATATTCTGAGAACAGCAAAAAAGGCAAACAAATTACTTTGTTGAAATTATGCTGTGTTGTAAAAAATGTATTATTACATGTTATAACTATTTTTTCTTTTCTTTCACAGATTCTAATTCTAAAATAAGCAATTTACATCAATTGACATTACAAAAAAAATCTGAAAAAATGTGTACCATTTTTAGTTTCTATTACTGTGAGGATAAGTTTAACTAAGTATTAATATGTAGAATGGACAGATCTGCATGAAGCTACAAAGTTTGAACACGTTTTTAAAAACACTCTGCTTATACCTATGTAGTTTTGAAATCTCTCTGTTATTGGATATCATGTGACCTCCAAAAAAACAGATTTGAGTGGTTCATAATATTTCCCATTGTACCTATTGAAGGACTGCAATCATTTCAATCATTCTTCTTTGAGCATCTTTGCAGACAAAACTCTGTGCTTACCTTCTATCATTTGCAAGCAATTTTAAAAACAGAAATATGTCACTTTTTGTAACATAGTTATTACGCAAGACACTCTTTCATACTTACAAAGAGAGGAAAAGGCACTCTGTGTACTTTTTCTACTCCATGTAAATACAACCTCATCATACACACCACTTTGTGTTGAAAGGGTGTTCTATAAGTATTGTTGTGCATAATTGCACTGAATACTCATAGAACAAGACACATCTCCAGATTTATCAGAAATTATAAATCTCGATATGTGTGTGAATGCTGCACCATTCTTCAATTGGTTTAGGAAAGCACAACAAGGAGAATTGTTTTCATTTTTCCTCATTTTTAAATCTTCAATGCATGCTAAAATGTTCAGCATACATTGAAGGAGAAAAATGCGTTTTCTGATTGTTTTTGTCTTCCTGCACAAAAACAAACAGCACATGACACAGATGTCCTTGCACTATGGTGCAAGGGTGCCTGTGTCACCACATGGCTGCAATTTAAGCAGCCGTGCAGAGAGAAGCATAGATTTGCAACATATTTATGTACATATGTTGCATCCCAGTGCTTCGGAAGTACTACAGCACACTGCAGTTAAAGAGGTTACTGTGTGATGCTGCAGCACTTCCTCATAGTTCTGCACTTATACATTCACCATACGCTACTAATGCATTTATTCAGTCAATTACGTACTACACATACATTCATCTAAACTTTCACACACAAACAAACAAATATAGCTCTTTTTTTAAACCAGGAAAGTTAGTTCTTAGAAGAACTTTTTTTTTTCTTCTTTTTTCTTTTATATATTTTTTTGGTTTTTTGAACAATGTTTAATTTTTTTGGTTTTTCTTGAAAAAAAAAAGGAAAAAACAGAACTGGAGGAACAAAACAATGAACTTCAGGAAAAAAAAAACTAGCAATGGTGACTCTCTTGCTTTCGGCAGATGAGATCGATTGACTGCTCTCCATAGCATAAAACAGCATTGCATTTTATGCAGAGCACTTTCAGGGATTGAAACTGTGGACGGATGTCCACATTTTGTACAGAAGGATCCACCCTTGAAGTGCTTGGCTGCGATGGATCTGAAGGAGCAGGAACAACTCTCATTCTGCGGCATTCCTCCCGTGCAAGGTTCACCGGATGAAGGGTCCTCAGATGCTTCATCATACTTGCAGTTCCGCAGGAATATTTTTTATTCGGATCCCCACGGGACAGCACTCTCTGGCAGATCTTGCAGGTTACAAAGGTGGCATTGGTTTTTGTTTGCACCTCAGGATAGGTGAAAAATTTCCACACCACAGATGAATATCGTGGTGGGCGTGGTGGCTCTTCCAAAAAATCATCCTCAGATGAATGAGGAGATCCTGGAGATGCCTGCTGCCCTGAAGCCATTGTTTGTAAAAAAAAAAGATTCACCTAAGTTTAAACTTAGTTCAAAAAAGCTTCTTCTCTGCAAAGAGATGCTCCTCCAAAGAAGGTCAAAGAAGAATGATTGAAATGGGTGGGGTCTTTCAATAGTTAAAACAGGAAGTGTAATGAACCAATCAAATCTCTTTTTTTCAGGTCACATGGGATCCGCGCACCGTGCGCATAGGCAGCACGCACCCAGCACACATCCGCAAAATTGAATTTAAAAGGAATATAGGATTAGAAGTAAAAATATATTACTTTTATGAGTAGTTTAGAGTTTGTCTTCAATTAATATTCACATGAAATACATATATATATATTTTTTTAAATGTAAAATATTTCACGGGATTCGCGCAACCACCGTGTCAAACACGCACATGACGTATCACAGAAGCACGCAAGCATCGCGTAACGTGCATCGTACGTGTCGCGTATAGGCGTGGAGTCACATAAAGGTCGCATTGCAATCGCACACCAAACACGTACCCAACGCGTACCGTACGCAGATACTTTCGCGCAGGGATCGAGAAAGGTGCGCATAGGGTGCGCGAATCCCCCAAAAAATGAATAAAATAATAATAATAAAGTATTGAAAATATAGTTTAAAAAATATTTTAAAAAATGTACAATTAAAAAAAAAATTACAAAAAAAAAATATTTTTTAGTTTTTAAAAGAATTAATTGTAAAAATAAGTTTAAAAAATGGTGATAAAAAAGTATTTAAAAAAACATAATTAAAGGAATTGAGACACTGAATTAGAAACATTTAGAAATCCAATGGAAGTCATTGAACATCATAGCTTTAGAGATACGTTATAGATAGGAATTAGCATTTAAAAAACCTTTGAAATTCACTGAAAAAACCATAGGTGTCATGCACATTATAGTTAGTAACTGGCATTTAAAAAACCTTTGAAATTCACTGAAAAAACCATAGGTTTCAGCGGCGTTATAGTTAGCTGGACATTTCCCTCATACAAAACCCTAGAAATTCCCCCGTTATAGTTAGTTCAGCTAACTATAACTCGCGCCCCGCAATGCACTGCTGATGACGTCACATATTACATCACTCATGACATGGTCAGTGACATCACTGATGACATCACTCATGACATCTCAAATGACATCACTGATGACATCACTGATGACATCATTCATGTGATAAATTAGTGCATCTTCTCACACCCTAATATAACCTTTGATACACCGACTCAACATTTCAGGCAGCCTTTCTCAAAACCATAGATACTCCAATACCAATAACTACATACCCACTCATCGACACTTAGGTCTACACACACATCCACTCACTCACCTGTACAGTCACTCATACCTACAGTCACTCAGTACAGGACTATCATATGCATTTATAGACACTCACACACCGCCAATCATCCATAGAGGTACTCACACACCTAGTCAGTCATGCAAATAATTAATCACACCCCCATTTACTCACCTATACAGTTACACACACACAAGTTCACTTACTCATAAAAATACTATCACATTATTACGCTCTAATACAATTACTGATGCAAGCACACACTCATCCATACAGCCACTTTCACAATCACACACTCTCACATATAGCCAGTTATATACTCTTACACACATATATACTGCCTTTCGCATATGTAGTTACTCACACATGTACCACTGAGATATACATTCAATCACTAACACACCCATACATACACTCACCCAACCATACAGTCCATCACAGATGCACTCTTAAAACCATGCACCCATAGAATCACCCACTCACACATCTATGCACAGAGTCACACACACCCCACCCACACAAACACTCAGGAACCCATACAGATACTCAGACAACCAATCAATAACCCATATAGACACTCATATAGCTATTCACAAAACCATGCAGCCACTTATACACCCACAGACAGACAGATACAGACATTCACACAGTTTAGTCACTAGTCTGCAGTAAGATACGTTTAATGACTCACTTATAGAGTCAGTCACGCACCTACAAAATCATCCATTCACACACTTATACACCCACTCATTCTTCCATAGGCCTTTCCCTATGTATATTAAAGATATTTAAACTTTACAGAAACAAAGACTCACTGGATGACGTCATCAGTGATGTCATCAGTGATGTCATTTGAGATGTCATCAGTGATGTCACTGACCATGTCATGAGTGATGTAATAAGTGACGTCATCAGCAGTGCATTGCGGGGGCGCAAGTTATAGTTCGCTGAACTAACTATAACGGGGGAATTTCTAGGATTTTGTATGAGGGAAATGTCCAGCTAACTATAACGCCCCTGAAACCTATGGTTTTTTCAGTGAATATATATATATATATATATATATATATATATATATATATATATATATATATATATATATATCACCCAAAGTTGTCCAAAGAACGAAGACGCACTCCGGAGCAGTATTTCACTTGAAATCTTTAATGAGGGAAACCAGCATTTGCATTCCAGATTTTCTTTTCTTTGCCTGACCGGTTTCAGAGCCCCCAGCTCCTTTTTCAAAGGCACACTGAAAATCACCCAGAGACTGCCTGCATGCTAATTAATATATTAAAGTGAGTAAAGGAGCCACAAAGGTTGGAACTGGTGCAAGCCCACGAGCGGTCAGAGAAGTTTTGTAAATTAAACCATGCAAGTGTTTTCAGGAGGCCCAATGGAGGGCTATAAATATGAAATTTTAATTTCACTGCAATCATGTAGAAACCCACTGAAGGGGAAAATGTAACTGCTAAGAAACTACGAAATCCAGCATGCTTTTTGTAAACACTCACCTGTGAGGTCCACCGGAGGGCAATATATTAATTAGCATGCAGGCAGTCTAGTGATTTTCAGTGTGCCTTTGAAAAAGGAGCTGGGGGCTCTGAAACTGGTCAGGCAAAGAAAAGAAAATTTGGAATGTAAATGCTGGTTTCCCTCATTAAAGATTTCAAATGAAATACTGCTCTGGAGTGCGTCTTCATTCTTTGGACAACTTTGGATGATATATATATATATATCTATATATATTATATATATATATATATATATATATATATATATATATATATATATATATATATATATATATATATTTATAATAATTATATTGTAAATTAAGATTAGTTAAGTTAAGATTAATATATTTTTTAATACTTTTGGTTAAATATATGTGTAGGTAAACATACACACTTTTTAGATATAGTAAAAAAACATATTTTTGTCTATGTTTCAATATTAGTGTAAAACAATCTATTTTGTTTGATATTTTGTTTGTCATTACCATTAAATGTATATAAAAACAATATTTTTGTGATCGAAATTGTTTGCACAATATTTCTTTATCACAATATTTTTGGGATGTAATATTGTGTCATAGAACCGCAGATGAAACATCCTCAATCACATGTGCCATCATCTCCGGCAATTAAAAAGTACAACCAGGTGATTACATTTTTAAAATTGAAAATTTCTCCTAAACAGAGTGGGTCAAGATTGACAAAACGACCCAAGACACCAAAGAGTCAACACATGCTTATTATGAGAGATTGTTGCAGGCATTTAAATAGTTCAGTGGTACCGAGACTATTAAGGCAAAGCATATGGGACATTTTGTTCACAGGTTTGTGTATTGACTGAAGCCTGAAGTTAGGTCCATTATTCAACAGCATTTGATTTGTTGGCAGAATAAGCCCATTGAGGAAATTTTGAGATATGCTAAGTACTGCAGCTATTAATTGGAGATGAAGCACAAGAAATTGAAGGAGAGATAAATGAAGGCTGCTCAGCGAGGTCAGAATCACTCATTTGTTGAGAATGCAGGTCCCATGCAGGATATATATCAACACGGAGTTCCTAAGGGGCAAGGTATTCATAGGTTTCGAAAGCAAGGGTTTTAACCGCAAGGTAGCGGTCGAGTTGTCCCAATTGAACCGAGAACAGGTGTTGGTGCACTGACTCTGAAGAAAACCAACCCATGCAACGTTTGCGGCGTGCTGGGGCACTAGAAACGCGAATGTTGTTTTAATGCTGGTAACTGAATGGTGGATTTGTGCAGTCACAGGGAAATAATATGGCTCAGACACAGCAAGTACTGCGACAAAGAATTCAGAACCCTAATCTTACTGTGCCACAAGCTCACTAGATGCAAGTTCCACAAGCCCCAATACCACAACAGAACACAAATGTCCAGAGATACAGTGCAAATCAGGTCCCTTATGTAAGCACGAATTCCTTTGTGAAACAGGGTACATCCCCCCAATACTCCCATGATCCAAGCAGATGATTTAAGATCAGACCTGTCGCAATGACAGGGCCTGAGAATGGAGGAGGATTACATTCTTGGTGCAAACCTAGAGGTAGACCATAGTGGTCCATACGTCGATGGTGAGGAAATTAGGAATCCTGTCTCATTCCTTATTAACACTGGTGCTACCCTCTCTACTGTAAGAACAGCAAAGGTTCCTACCCTACCCCTCTTGGGACGAAGAATCTAAGTTGTGGGAGTTGTGAATAAACAAATGACTAGCCCAGTTTCAGAAGCGGTGCTAGTGAAGATAAGGGGTCTTATCTACAAGAAAGTGACTCAGCTTGGCACTGCAAGCCATTTGTCTGCGCCGCATGGAGTCACTTTCAAAGCACAGGGATATGTTGTATCCCTGGGCTTTCCCCTGCACTTGCGCACAATTGGCTGCCATGCGCCAAGGCAGGCACCCTTGCACTATGTGGCAAAGGTGTCTGCGTTTCAGGGGAGATTGTTTTTGTGCAGGAAGGCACACCTTCCTGTACAAAACATATCTCCTCGTTGCGCCTCCCTACTCCGCAGCATAATGGCGCATTCCCAGCTTTATGAAAGGCTGTAAATCTGGGAATGCGGCAGAAGCCATGGGTGTTGCGTGAGAACACCCACAGAAACACCCATGACATCCCTGTGTTCACGCAAAGTACTGCGTAAAAAGGGGCCGTATTTACAAGGACACAAAAAGCCATGCAGGGTGGCTATAGGTGTCCTTTTAAATATGGGGTAGCAAAATGTGCTGCCGGTGTGTCACAAATAGTGACTCACCGGTGGTGCAAGGGGCTTGTAAATATGCCCCAGGATCCTTTGAGGACCATTACAGATTTGTGCTGTGTTACTCTAGTACTGGGAATTTGCTTGGACGATATCTCTTGTGCAAGTTGGACTGTTCCATTTACTGTACCCCCACATGGGATTGAATTTGGATCCATGATGAGGACAATGTTTTTAAACTTCTTAGACCGAGATTTTAAATCGAAATATGCCTCATATTGACAAAAGACGATTTGCCCCTAGAATTGAGACACACAGGTGCCGATCACGATCCGGTAAAAACCAGGTATGAACCGTCGGACGGAGCATATTCTCCGTCCGACGCGTACCCGGTCTTAAAAATATACAAACATGGAATTACGATTCACACGGAAACACCATTTCCGTACGAATCGTACAAAACCCCGACCGACGAAAATAAACATACAAATGTGATCCGGGAAAGCGCCGACGTGACGTCGGGACGCACGCAGCCTGCCATTCACGAACCAGGAATCACGATTCGCACCGCCGTCATCCCGCACGGTGAATATTTTCCGGCAAATACTGCCGGGAAATCAGGACGACGCGAACAAGGAGTACCAGTACGCGACGGACAGACAGGACGACGCGAACAAGGAGTACCTGTACGCGACGGACAGACATGGTCCCGAACCTACGTGTCATCCCGGCCCTCATAGCAGTCGACCTCCTCTACAGGTTCGGACGCAGACGCCGCAGAAGTTCAGAACAACACCCAGGGGCAAAGGGGGGGGGGGGCAGGGGCAGGACACAAAACCCCCACCCAAGTCACAAATCATACATGCCCTGGACATACCTGACCCCCAGGCCCTGGTCACTACGAGGGGGTGGGGGCGTGTCCAGCAAAGCCAGCGTCCGCCACAATGGAAGTGCTTGACGACGCGAACCGGCAACACAACAATACAGGTACGTCCCGTACCCACGCCTGAAGAGCGTGGGTACGAGTCGTACCACGCCCACACCTACGTCATCCCAACAATGGTGGGACGGCTGTACCCACGTGGCAAAGGCCTGGGTACGGCCCGCACAAGCATCACATAGCGTGGGGACGCATATGTACGGACCGTACCCCCACCCCCGTATGCATGGAGCGTACCCCCAACCGCAACAGTGTAAGTACGACCTGTACCCCACCCGCGTACGTATGGAGCGTACCCTCACCCCAACAGTGTTATTACGACCCGTGCCCCCACCCGCGTATGCATGGAGCGTACCCCCACCCCAACAGTGTAAGTACGACCCGTACCCTCACCCGCGGACGTATGGAGCGTAACCCCACCCCAACAGTGTAAGTACGACCCGTACCCTCACCCGCGGACGTATGGAGCGTACCCCCACCCCAACAGTGTATGTACGGACCGTACCCCCACCCCAACCGTGTATGTACGGCCCGTACCCACACCCGCGTATGTATGGAGCGTACCCCCACCCCAACAGTGTAAGTACGACCCGTACCCCCACCCGCGTATGCATGGAGCGTACCCCCACCCCAACAGTGTAAGTAGGACCCGTACCCTCACCCGCGGACGTATGGAGCGTACCCCCACCCCAACAGTGTAAGTACGACCCGTACCCTCACCCGCGTACGTATGGAGCGTACCCCCACCCCAACAGTGTAAGTACGACCCGTACCCTCACCCGCGGACGTATGGAGGGTACCCCCACCCCAACAGTGTATGTACGGACCCTACCCCCACCTCGTATGCATGGAGCGAACCCACACCCGTGTATGTTCTAAGTGTACATATCCTGAAATAGGAGGGGTGGGTGCAGAGTCCTCCCAGCAGTGCCCAGAGACAGGAGGGGTGGGTGCAGAGTCCTCCCAGCAGTGCCCAGAGACAGGAGGGGTGTGTGCAGAGTCCTCCCCGCATTGCCCAGACACAGGAGGGGTGGGTGCCTAACACTCCCAGCAGTGCCCAGAGACAGGAGGGGTGTGTGCAGAGTCCTCCCAGCAGTGCCCAGAGACAGGAGGGGTGGGTGCAGAGTCCTCCCAGCAGTGCCCAGACACAGGAGGGGTGGGTGCAGAGTCCTCCCAGCAGTGCCCAGACACAGGAGGGGTGTGTGCAGAGTCCTCCCAGCAGTGCCCAGAGACAGGAGGGGTGGGTGCAGAGTCCTCCCAGCAGTGCCCAGAGACAGGAGGGGTGTGTGCAGAGTCCTCCCAGCAGTGCCCAGACACAGGAGGGGTGGGTGCCTAACACTTCCAGCAGTGCCCAGAGACAGGAGGGGTGGGTGCAGAGTCCTCCCAGCAGTGCCCAGACACAGGAGGGGTGGGTGCCTAACACTTCCAGCAGTGCCCAGAGACAGGAGGGGTGTGTGCAGAGTCCTCCCAGCAGTGCCCAGAGACAGGAGGGGTGGGTGCAGAGTCCTCCCAGCAGTGCCCAGACACAGGAGGGGTGGGTGGGTGGGTGCAGAGTCCTCCCAGCAGTGCCCAGACACAGGAGGGGTGGGTGCAGAGTCCTCCCAGCAGTGCCCAGACACAGGAGGGGTGGGTGCAGAGTCCTCCCAGCAGTGCCCAGAGACAGGAGGGGTGGGTGCAGAGTCCTCCCAGCAGTGCCCAGACACAGGAGGGGTGGGGGCCTATCACTCCCAGCAGTGCCCAGACACAGGAGGGATGGGTGCAGAGGCCCCCAGCAGTGCCCATGGGAACAAAAAGGGTGGAGTACCCACAGATCCAATAGCCACAATTGTCAGTCAGGTGCACAAAGACCCTGCAGTACATGTAACACATGTGTGCGAGGCTGGGAGTACACACATGCATACAGCCTAAAAGGGAACATGTCCACATGAAGTCATGTCAACAGACTACATACACAAGTACAGTGATCACCAAGGATGCCACGAATGATGCAGGTGGAGACATCGCTCTGCATGCATGGCCAAAGTTGAAGGGGTCCGTCACACACCCAGCTAATGTACACACAGCTCAGCGCTAAATATTGGGAACACCCTGCAGGGAAGATGTCAGGGTACACAGAGGAAGGAACACACCTTGGGACAATTTCACCATGCAGTAGCTGCTTACATGAACAGAGAAACCTAGCTAACACCTTGTGATGGCACACAGATACCAGGGTACCCCCTATGACCAGCACACTACTACATTTCCCACACACCCAACACATGATCACCACCCAAAATCATGGAGCAGCCCCACCAACAGCAATACCACAAAAGCAGTAGTGTTCTAAGGGAAAAAAAGGCTTTATTCAGCATTTCCAAATAAAGTGTGTGTGGATAAAGTTCAATATTTACAAAGCCCATAGGGCAGTCCATGAGTCACAGCTGGATGGGGGACACAGTGGGACGCGTGTCCCCTAGCTTGCCTGCACAGTCAGACTCCTTCGTCTTCCACAGCGGGGAGGGCATCATGTGGGGGGGAAGGACCAGGCACTGCAGGGACATGAGGGTGAAGGGTAGGCGTCGTGGGTGCAGGGATGGAGGACTCCACCACAGGGGGTGGGGCAGGGCCAAAGGAGGAGGCCAGGATGTCGCTGCACACCTTAGCAAGGTCCTCCAGAGTCTCCCCTGCACCCGAAGGAACCACAGGCCCCAAGGAGGGGGGGGGGGCCGAGGGATGGGTCGCAGCGCCACTGGGGGAGGGTGTGGACAGGGGGGGGGGACTCAACCACCCTGACCGGGGACACCCTTGACCGCTTGCGGGGTGGTGTCACAGTGGGGCTCAGGGACAGAGCGGCCATGAAGGAGTCCTTGCCGGATATGTGGCCAGGAGAGCTGAGGGGAGGGGATTTGGAGGGAGTGGATTGGGTGGAATGCGGACTCCCACTCTGGCTGCGTCGCTTACGTTTGCCCCCCCACCCAGTGGGTGTGCCTACTTCACCCTGTGTGTGCGTGCCAGGAGGTGTGCGTATGACCTTCCCTGCTGGTGTGGTGCCTGTGTCTGTTGTGGTGGGTGCATGCTGACGTCTGGGTGTACGTGGGACAGGCATGGGAGTGGGAAGTGTGGAAGGGTCAGGGGTAGGGGGTGGGACGTAGCGCTGCAGGAGACCCACTGCTGCAGTCAGTGTCGAGTCAATGGACCTCAGCAAGTTGCGTTGGTCAGCCTGCGATGAAAAAATGCCCTCCAAGTATGCCTCCATGTTGTTCAGCACTTGGCTGTGGCCATGGAGGACATTAAGCATCGCAGCCTGACCAACCTGCAACTGCCGCTGGATGTCCACAGACTCGGCATTGGCGGCAGCAGTGGAGACAGGGGCAGGGGGTGCGGTGCCTGGCATGAAGGAGACATGTGGTGACCGGGCACGCTGGGAAGGGACACGAGCAAGTGGGAGGCGGCTGATGGCAATGGAGGGGGCGGGGTGAGATGTTGTGCCGCTGTCAGCTGCTGGTGCAGCCTCCGCCCACTCGGAGAGATCATCCTCAGACCCGTCAGCTTCATATTCTGTCGTGCCAGTGGACAGGTCCTCGGCCTCACTCTCCTCCGCCTCAGTACCACTCAATGTGCCAGCCACGATGTCAACGCTGGCACTGGTGCTCGGTCCCTCCGCTCCGTCTGTGCTGATGTCTCCCTCCGTGTCCCCCGACGATGCTGTGGGAAAGGTGAAGAGACAGCAATTAATCATACACCTGTATACATATGTCACATGAGTCCAATCTACATAGGTTACAGTGCATAGCCTGAAAAGAAAGATGAGTAACATCTACAAAACAAGGTACATATGTAGGGCATGCAACACACAGTTGGTTGACCCACCATGCCACTGAAAAATTATGGAGAGCATGACACAATAGCAAATTACATGAAATGGATTTTGACAGAGGAGCCAGGCTCTGGGGACAATCCAGCACTGCATCTGCACCACACAGCGTTGCCGAAAATAGGGATGAGCAGGGACCATATCCATGAACTTGAGGCACATGCTGCATATTTATACTGAAAACATGCCCACCATGACTGGCTCACTGCACCTTGAGTGTATGTCCAGACAAACATCACACACTGGCCAGACCTAGCAAGGAGCATTCTGGTTTTGACATGTAGGCTTGGCCCGCACCAACTACCCCCTACATGAGACAAGTTGTTGAGACACAGGTGGCACTTACATCTCTTAGTCTGGGTGAAATACGCAGGGGCTGCATAAATGCAAGATTGGACGCCAAATACCCAAGGTGCGCCTGTCCAAATAATCATGTACAAATGGCCATCATCAGATGATTGTAACAAGACACACAGGCACTGGCCACTGTGAGTATGAACAAGCAAAATCAGGTCAGGCTGTACAGTGGACACTTGTACTACATTTCACGTCAATATACATGGTGCCAGGGGACAATGGCACAGAGCACAACCTATGCTGTAGACACTGAGAGTGTCCACGTTTTGTGATGACACACATGAAACCTATGAAAATATGCCCCAGGGGACAGTAGTGGCCACACAACTCCATGGTCCTGAAGGGGAATGACTGCAACACACGCCACCATCCCTGCACTATGCGTATCGCACACTCATGCACATCATGTCACAGGCCACAACATAGGACATGCGCGCTGTAAGGCATGACACTTGAGAGACTAACTCCCATGTCTGGACTCAGCATCAGTGCCAACTGACATGGAACCCACATGTACTGAACTGGACAGGGCACAGGCAAGGTCCCAAAACCTGTTACACACCACCCCCACACATGATGCTACAGGCATAGTTCACGTGGAGAAAGCGCCAGCCTACATTACCTTGTGAAGGAGTGACTACACACAGACCAGGGAACACATTGCAAGGAGGGGAAGGGAGGCAGGAGAGCACCGCTAGACTGTGGGTAACAGGATCTGCACAGCACCTTTAAACCCTGGCAGTGTATCCATGCAACTGTGCACTTACAAATGCTGGTGACACACAACAAACACACATGTACCTACCCCCTTCCTGCTGCTGCTTCTCCTGTAAGCGCCTCTCCAAGTCTGGAAATACCACCGCCAGCACACGCTTGTGGATGTGGGTCAGACGGTGGCGCCCGCGGTTCTTATGGGTCTCAGGTGAGTCCCCCAGCAGGACCCGTGCGATCCTCCGTGTCCAGCACCGGATATCCTGCCAGCGTTTCCTCACCTGGGCCAGGCGCCGCTTGCGACCATCCGCACTCCTCACGGCACTGACGGCGGTCAGCCATATCTGCTTCTTGGCAGAGGCGCCTACCTGTGAGGATGAACAAGTGACACTACATCAATACACCAGGAACATGTCACAGAGAGACATATTAGAACAAATTTGCTGTTTACAACAAGGCATAGTATGCATCCAACGCATTGCACCTTTGTCATAGGGACATGATCCTCTGGGGAAGGGCAAAAGCAGTACGTGCCATTGAAAGTACACAGGTGGAATGAGGGCAACTACACAATCAATGATCCAGGCTCACACTGTGCATCACAAGCTACACCAGGATAATGTGCAGCAACTCTAAGCAGTCACATGCCACAGGCCACTGACGCTACCGCAGCAGAGTACACAGACACACACAGGCACAGGACATTCACCTGTCATTGCCAAATGCAGCAACAAACCTCACTCTGCACATGTGCCACTAGACGGGGGGGCTCACAGGTGTGGGGCTGGCTATGCACGTCAGACACACAGCACTGCCCCCTGCTCACATCAGATGGGCAGGGTATATCCATCCCTCATGCAGCCCAGGTGCTACACTCCACATATGCACCCACCCACATGACAGGGGACTTACACACACACCGATGTCCAGGGTACGAACACATCATGTGGACACTCTCAGCACAGGTACACTGAACAAACACACATCTGTGGGTACAGTCACCTGTCACACTGGTGTGAGCACATAATCACATGAGGACTGTAGAGGCTACATTCCCAGGAGGACAAGACAGGCAGAATGTGGCATGCACCATGCAGTGATTGTCACAGTAAACACAATGCAAGTGAGGACGGCAGACATGCACCACAGCATGCTCTGGCTGGGAGACATCAGGCATTCCCTCCCTGGGACCCTCCCTACAGTACATAGCATGTGTGTCACACCTGGACACAATGGCAGAAGTCACACTCACAAAAAAGGGACACAGTGTGTGCTAGTGGACTCTGCACTCATCTGATACCCTAGTCGCCCATATAGCAGGGGGTACTGTGGGAGGATCACATCCAGTAAAGCCAGGTTCTCCTCCAGGGTGAAAGGCTGTGACCTCTCCACAGACCTTGGTTCCAGGGAATCAGTAGCAGCAGCTGGGTCGTCGAATACAAAGATGTGCAGGCAAGTGCTCCCTCATAGGACCTGGCTGCCTTATATCTGCCTTGCTGGCCTGTTTCATGCACAGGAGTACAGAGTGATTGGTCACTCACATTTGCATCCTATGTTTCCTCCAATCCCTTCAAACCTAGCACAGTCAGTGGGTTCTTATTGTGTTTTTTTCTTGAGCATGATGTCAACTCCAGAACCACATTGCAACAAAGTAGATTAATTCAAACTGACTACTGCTGTGCACCTGCTTAAAAAAATTCAAACTTTAAACTTGGTCTCCATGACAACCAGCATGCATGTAGGCCTTTATACTTGTCCCTCATGTGTCCCCTATGTAATTTGGAGCTTCACACACATGTACGGTGCGTCCCGGGGCCCTAGGACACCCCAAATGCATATCAACGGCCCGTACAGGCATGTGTACGGTCCGTACCACTATGAGTACGCATACGCGAGAACACCCATAGTGATACGGACCGTACACACGCCTGTACGCTCACTATCACTATGGGTGTTCTCGCGTATGCGTACTCATAGTGGTACGGACCATACACACGCCTGTACGCTCACTATCACTATGAGTACGCATACGCGAGAACACCCATAGTGATACGGACCGTACACACGCCTGTACGCTCACTATCACTATGGGTGTTCTCGCGTATGCGTACTCATAAAGGTACGGACCGTACACACGCCTGTACGCTCACTATCACTATGAGTACGCATACGCGAGAACACCCATAGTGAGACGGACCGTACACACGCCTGTACGCTCACTATCACTATGGGTGTTCTCGCTTATGCGTACTCATAGTGGTATGAACCATACACATGCCTGTACGCTCACTATCACTATGAGTACGCATACGTGAGAACACCCATAGTGAGACGGACCGTACACACGCCTGTACGCTCACTATCACTATGGGTGTTCTCGCGTATGCGTACTCATAGTGGTACGGACCGTACACATGCCTGTACGCTCACTATCACTATGAGTACGCATACGCGAGAACACCCATAGTGAGACGGACCGTACACACAGCTGTACGCTCACTATCACTATGAGTACGCATACGCGAGAACACCCATAGTGAGACGGACCGTACACACGCCTGTACGCTCACTTTCACTATGGGTGTTCTCGCGTATGCGTTCCCATAGTGATACGGACCGTACACGCGTGCGTACGCTCACTATCACTATGGGTACACATACGGCAGCACTCCCATAGTGATAGGGAACGTACACAGGCCCTCTTAGCGAAAGTACGGTGCCTTTCACACATCACAGTGGTGACAGGCAGCACACAGGAAGGAATAGGGCTGACATACTTGTCCATGGATGGACATCAAGGCATTGTCTGGGCATTACTACATGTGTGGGGCACAGGTGTGAAAGGCTGTGATGTGGCACATTACTCCTGAGTCGAGAAGGCACCAGATGTATGATGAGATGTGTACAGATGTTATGTGTGACGGTGCAATGTGTGCCAGGCATGCCCTTAACTCCTTTGACATGTGTGCATGTCGTACTGCACACTTGGGCTCAGCGTCACTGGCATGGCACGGTCAACAACACATGCAAGTGTCCCCTGATGCCCGCTACAGGGGTTACCACACCAGACATGTCACTACCCACGGTGCACGATGTGACTATGTCATGTATGTGTGGGGGGTTCCCATTAGCTTGATGTTGGAGCTCCCTCAAAAGCATCAGCTGTTGCAGCAACCAACATGTGTCTGTGTGTAGATGGACATGGCACACTGTTCCGCACACCAGGCCACATGTGGTATCAGATGTGAGGTGCGTATGTATGCATGGGACACGGAGTAGCGTAACAAGGACATGTCTGCATCCTCTCTATGAATGTGTGGTGAGTCATTACATGTACACCTTCATGGCAAGGTGTGTGGGCTGTCCTAGTGTAATGTCATGTGACCTGTGGCTCTAGTGTTCCGCTACCAGTCTCTGCAATCAACATCCTACTTCTGCTGATGTGTTGATGTATGTCACTCCTGTGTTGCGTCTGGCTGTTCACTTACACTGGGACACAGCTAATCCCATGCCATGGCATGTGGAGGTTCACAATCTCCGTGTGTAGCTGGGTCTTGGTAGGAGTGTCATCTGGCAGCCATACGTGTCCAGGGCATGTGGCACATACCTGACTCCGTATGTCGCATATGTGTATTGACAGATTAACATGTGCTCAGCACCAAAATATTGTTGTTGTAGTGCACTCTCTCTTCCTTGTCACTTCCAAATTACTGCAGAGCGCCGCCTCTTCCCCGAGCAATTCCGGACTTGGCTGACATGCGGGAGAATGACTGTATCCGGTGCGACCGCTTCCCCCAACCGTTGATTCTGGAGTTGACGGCGAGGCTGGCACCACACCTGCAACCGCTGCACAGGTATCCTACGGCACTGACACCCAAGCTGAAGGTAATGGCAGCCCTACATTTTCTTGCCACGGGTACCTTTCAAAATACCATTGCTCATGTTGGTGGCATGTCCCAGAGCATGTTCTGCCGTGTGCTGCATGATTTCTTAGAGGCCATGTTGCTTCACCTGGATGAGTTCATCCATTTCCCAACCCCTGAAATGTTGACTGGTGTCAAGCGTGGATTCTATGCCCTGGGAGGGATGCCCCATGTCATTGGGTCCATAGATGGGACACATGTGGCTTTGGTACCACCACAGGCACAGGAGGTAGCGTACAGAGATCGCAAACACTACCACTCCATCAATGCCCTTGTGGTGTGTCTGTCCAACATGGTGATTTCACATGTCTGTGCTCGTTTTTCAGGATCAGCACACGATGCCTACATCATGAGGCGTAGCAGGGTGCCTGAAATGATGACGCAGCTGCGCAACGAACGAGCATGTGTTGTTGGTGGGTACACTCTGTCTGTCCTGTATTTTGCGTAGACTTCCAGCACGACCGCTTCTCCTGTCCTACTTATGTCCATGTGCTTTCCATGTAGGGGACGCTGGCTATCCCAACATGCCATGGCTGATCACACCTCTCCGCAACCCCATCACGCCGGCCCAGCTCCGCTACAACACCGCCCATGGCCGGACAAGGCGAGTGATAGAGAGGACATTTGGCCTCCTGAAGAGCCGATTCCGATGCCTCCACAAGACCGGCGGCGCCCTCCCATATGCCCCGGCGACGGTCTGCAAAATCTTCATAGTCTGCTGCATGCTGCACAACATGGCAGTTGAGAAAGCTGTGCCACTCATCCTGGATCAAGATGATCAGGACCATCCACCCGTGGAGGACGAAGGTCTTGGCAATGGGGCTAGTGATGTGGAGGATGTGGTTCCGCAAGAGGACATCCAGACTCGGCTCAAACATTATTATGGCCTAGTACATGTTGAAAGAGACTTCATGGTGTGCTTGTTTAGGCAAACATGGTGTAACCCCAGATTCAGATTAATGGCTGAAAGTTTATGTCACATATGTGTTGTGTTCCAACAGCAAAATGTAGGTAAAAGAACAGCAGTAACACTAAGTCACATCGGGAGATCAAGAGGGCCCTTTAACAGGATACAATTAGACTTCATTGAGATGCCTGTTTGCAATGAATTGATATATGTTCTAGTGATTGTGTTAATCTTTTCATGGTGGGTTTAAGCTTACCCAAACAGGAGAACTAATTGTGGTTAAAGGATTCAATACCGTGTTTTGGCTTTCCAACTTCTTTGGAGTAACTCATTTAATAATGAGGTCCTGAAGATGTTATATGCAGCATTACTCATTGTACAGAGATTCCACTGCAGTTACAGACCGCAGGCTTCTGGAATTGTGGACCAAGAAAATGGCATGTTGAAATCCAGGTTGGCTGAAGTGTGTGCTTCAACATCTCTGCAATGGTCTGATGCTTTGCCTCTTGTGTTGATGAGTCTACGTAGTGCACCGGATAGTAGGACAGGATTGTCTCCCCATGAAATCATCATGAAGAGGGACATGAGACTGTCAGCTGTGCCTGCAAATGTGCTTGTGAACTTTACAGATGACATTACTCTTGATTACCGCAAAGGATTGGCTGATGTGGTACATTCTGTATCTCACCAGGTTGAAACGGCTACAGCCCTGTCTCAACAGGAGTAGTACCATGATATCAGTCACTGCAACTGGGTGATGGTGAAGAAGCACATTTGCAAGTTGTGCTTAGAGCCTAGTTGTGGCCCCTACCAGGTAATTCTGGTTAAACCACGACAGATGTGAAGTGCCGAGGTCTCCCTAACTGGGTACATGCTGCCCATACTTGCAGAGTCACATGTCCCCTTGATGATATAACAGCATCTGTTCCTGATGTTCCAGTGGTTACAGTGAGACAGAGGGAGCAGATTAGTCAAGGTGTTGGGGATCAACAAGCTACTGAGACAGCATGTATTCAGGCTGAGAGGGGTCTGAGAGAATCAACAGTTCAAGTTGGTACAGGCGGGTCTCATCCAGTAGTTTTAACTGCTGCATATTCAAACCCTGGTGAAGGGTCCAGTGCAGTCGTAACACAAATTGTACCTGGAGACTGGTGGCCAAGAAGACAGGAGGGAGGGAGACATTGTCTGTCTGAAGTACATGTACCACACACTAACCCAGAGATACTTAAGGATTTGGCCTAAGTGACATTGAAGAAGAAAGACCAACCGTAAGCAGATCAAAGAGAGCTAGAGTACCCTGCCGGAGGTACTCTTCACCTGAAAGGACTTACCTAGCCATCAATGACTGGGAAAGATTTTTTTTACAATTTGCTATAACAATTCGCATTCAACTAAGCCTCCTTAAACTGAACTTTCTGGCTGAACTGAGGTTTGTAATTTGTGAATTTGACCTGCACATTTATTAGAGATTGAATTTTATACCTTTGTCCAAACTACAAAGAAGAGTACCAACGCCAAACTACAAAGAAGAGTACCAAAGTCTTCTAAGGTTGCCACTTAGAAGAACACGGAGTAGGACTAAGGAAGTCTCATGAAGATCATTATACATATTTTGCTGGAAAAAACATTTGAGATTTGCTGCTTGTGCAAGGGAAAACTAATTGCAAGGAACTATGCTGCAGTCTTCTAGTTAAACGGCCTGTCACCATAGAACTCATAGAGCCTAACGCAAACTCTATTCAACGCAAACACAATTGTGTAGGACTATTTGCTGTTGTGACAATAGTATTAGTTGTTTTATTTATAATTTGGAATGTACCCCATAATTTTTAGGTAGAAGAGGTTTAAGGTCTTATTATGAGTTTGGGTGTCCGACCACCATAGACCGCGCCTGCTCCCGCCAGCAGCCCACAATACTGGTGGTCCGAAGACCATCGTATTATGAGTTGGCCACGCGTGCGGCGGTGTGGAGGCAGGAATCTTGCAGTGGTGGTAAGTATTTTTCCCAGGACCGCGTACTTCCGAATATCATTTGGAAGTACGCGGTCCTGAACGCACAGGATCTACTGTAGCTGCAATCTGGGAAAGATTCTCTCCTCGAGAAGCATTAAAATATTCCTGAAATGACTATTTGAAGTAAAAAACCTCCTAAGATGGACCTTTGGCATTTTTTTTGATGGGAGGAGTCCTTTCTTTTTTTTCTTTTTTTCAACTGGGAGGAAATGCCCCACAGTCTCCAACTTCCTGTTCCTGCCCAGCAGGCCTCTCCCAGGGCTTTGTCTATCTCATGGTCACTTTTCATTTAGATTTGGAGCTGGAAGTATCACTCTTTGGACCTAGGTTGGGGTGTGTCCACTGATGCAGAGGAAACTCTGACCGACATCGTAATTGGTAGGGGTGGGAGAAATTTGATTAGTTGCGCTACGCAAAGCTCCGCTAAATGGTAAAAAAATTCTGCGAGAACCCAGAAATTCCGCGAACAGGCGGAATTGCTTGTTACACCCGTTCGCGATGCTTTTTTCCTGTTCACGAACGCTGTTTGCGTGCTCGGGGGGAAATATCTCGCAAGCACACATTTTGAAAGTGCGAACAAGCAAAAATTTCCGCGAAGCAGAGGATCGCGTAACTTTTGGCAATTCCACGTTCTCCGCAAGCAAGAGGAACAGAATTGACCACCCAGGCCTAGTAATAGGCCCCTCAGTCATGGATGATCATGACATTATGCATGTGCTGTTCGGCTACATATTATTATTATGATTTATGATCATGAGGTGATGATCATGACAGTTGCAAGTTTGATCAGCCCGATACCAATAGTTACATGCGGACAGCTTTGTGTGATTTTTGGTTGCTATAAATTGCCCTCACCTAATTGTACATACACCAGGCAAAAAATGAATGAGTGAAAAAAGGACTATTCTTCTCTTCGCTCCTGCGCTGCCTCTGTGTCTTCTCAGTGCACTCTTCATAAAGTTTAACTTCTTTCTTTCTTTCTTGATTCTGCAATATAATTTTTGTTTTTCAATTCGCAGGCCCTCTTACCCTGCACCAAACTTGAAAAGCAACATAACACTTTACCATACCGGACCGCATCTGCCAGGCAGCATCCGCCCGGCAGACAAGATTGACGGACAGTACAAGAGGAATGCAGATGCAACTCCCAATTTGACAATACAGTATATTTTATTCTTTTAATAGTCATTAGAACTGTGTATTGTTTGCTTGACTCCTACATAATTTGTAATATATTTTCAATCTTTCAAAGCTCAGTAACACAGAACATTTAGATATATAATGTAACTTGGGTCTCTCTGGTGGTAGACTGATTTTACCTGTACTCTTTCCTTCATTTCCTTTTCCTCCCATAACAGATTTATGATGGTTGGTTGCTCATTGCCCAGAAGAATGTCCTTGAGTAGTGTTTTTCTTTATCAACCATTTCCCCAAACTCCCCTTCCCATCCATTCATCAACCCTCTCACCCTATTCCCTGGGGCCACGTGATTCATTCAGGTGTGACATAATAATTTACACCATTAATTGATCACACACTTGGTGGGGGTTGTGGTGAAAGAAAACCAACTCAGTGCAGGATCTTGAGCTCGAAGTATAGCCCACACTGGCCACATTTACCAACCCACGCATAAAAACAGTGTTCGATATTTTCAGAGGAACATCATTGCCAGCATCATCATTCAGGCACTGTGTTGCGTCAAAACTTTCCCTTGTCTACTTCGGAGTTGCAGTCCACTTCATTTCGTAACATGTACTAGATCACAATTGTTCTGAATAATTAAATTAGCATTGCTCATTATATTTACTCTATTGTCTCTATTCTTGTGTACTAGTAGTCTAGTTTGGTGACTGCCTCAATTTTGTTTTAAAGCTTGCATTTAAAAATATATAACTGGCATTAATTCACTTAGGTCCCTGTGATGAATAATCCTTATCCTACACTTTGGGTACATCTAGGAGGAACTGTTACTACTACCACCAGCATGGCCTTTTGGGAAACTATGCAGCCCTCGCTTCATCTATTCAGGTAAGAGAACTGTGGTTCATCATTGTTGTACTGATATATATATATATATTCACTTAAAAAACCATAGGTTTCACACACGTTATAGTTAGGAATTAGCATTTAAAAAACCTTGCAAATTCACTTAAAAAACCATAGGTTTCACACATGTTATAGTTAGCTGGACATTTCACTCGTAAAAAACCAATGAAATTCCCCCGTTATAGTAAGTTCAGATAACTATAACTCGCGCACCCGCAATCCACTGCTGATGACGTCACATAGTACATCACTCATGACATGGTCAGTGGCATCACTCATGACATCATCCTTGTGATAGAGTGGCGGTAATTAGAGTTAAAAGTACATAAATATCTATGGCCGGGGAGGATCCCGCAGACCCTATCCGCACCGTAAGCGCACCCTTCCCGAACCGAGCGCGCACCCTCCCGATCGCGCGCTGAATGCTTATTGGCTGTCGAGTGTCTGTCTACGTTCGAAACCAGGAACTGTTGGCAGCCATTTTCTGCCTCGGTAGAAGCAAGGCTGAAGAAGCAAGGGAAATAAGTGTGTAAAACATATAAAGGGGGCAGAGTGGAAATACTCTGACCCTCTAGAGGTGCTTAGGGGGTCCTAGAAGAACCCCCAGGGGCCCCCTTTTTTAAAAAAAAAAAAAAACGCCGAAATGCGCGCACGATGCGCGCATCCTATCGCGTTGGGTGCACGGATTCTCTCGCGTTGGGTGCGCGGATCCACGGAATTTTTTGGGGAAAAAAGACAAGAAATCATTGGTTGTATGACTACTTTCTACACTGAAAGGTAGGGTGTATATTTCTGTTTTTTTAAAGGTACGATTCTTATTGGTTAACAAAAAGAGATTGTAAGGAACATTATATATGATAAGCTGATATGTTGAAAAGTCAAGCACACTTCCTGTCTTGTTTAGCAACATTGTGTGCTGAACTTGTGACCTGTGTGCTCAGTGCAGTGTTTCATGACCTGTTTTATATGGTAAGAGGCAGAAGGCAGATTGGGGGAAGGGTTGAAATGTATTTCAGTTGGAAAGGGTTGAAATGTTTAACCAATAGAAATGTGTATTTGCTTATGAGTTTATGTGTGAAGGATTGTGATTTGATGTTTACATGTATATGTGTGGAAAATGAAATCTAAAATCACACTGTGAGTCTGTGTACATTTGGGTAAAGATTGTGAGAGAAGCATTTGGTAACATAGTGTATTTGATGACAGATAACTGTTTTAAAATCGGTCATGTTGTCAAGTTTTAGTAGCTTTAGAAGCTATTCTTTGCTTATGCTTTGACACTAAAGTGCAGTACTGAAAATGTAGATTGTGTGCAGTCTCCTTACCCCTTCCACAGTAGTGAATGAGTTTTGGTAAGCTGCTAGGGATAGTGTTGCTTGTCTAGAATCACACTGTGATTCTGTGTGCATTTGGGAACCACTGTGAGAGAAGTATTTGGTAACGTTGTGTATTTGCTGACAGATAATTGTTTTAAAACCTGTCAAGTTTTAGTAGAATTAGAAGCCAGTTTTTGCTTATGCTTTTATTAAATGAGTCAGGCTTTGACACAAAAGCGCACTCCTGAAATATGTAGATTGTGTGCAGTTCCCTTATCAGTTCCGTAGTAGTGAATGATTTTTGGTAAACTCCTAGGTATAGTGGTTGTTGTCTAGAATCACACTGTGAGTCTGTGTGCATTTGGGAACCACTGTGAGAGAAGCATTCGGTAACATCGTGTTTTTTTAGCAGATAACTCTTTTAAAACCTGTCATGTTGTCAAGTTTTAGTAGCATTAGAAGCCAGTCTTTGATTATGCGTTGATTAAATGAGTCATGCTTTGACACTAATGTGCTGTACTTAAATATGTAGATTGTGTGCAGAACCATTACCTCTTCTAGACTAGTGAATGAATTTTGGTAAACTGCTGCTAGGATAGTGTTGCTTGTCTAAAATCACACTGTGAGTCTGTGTACATTTGGGTAAGGATTGTGAGAGAAGCCTTTGGTAACATAGGGGCAGATTTATGTTAGACTTGCGCCATTTTTACGCCGCCATTGCGTCATTTTTGTGACACAGCGGTGGCGTAAACCCTGCGCCATGTTGCGCCCCATTTACATCGTGACGCATCTATGGAGATGCGTCACGGTGTAAAGCCCTGCGCCACATTAAACCTGCGTCAGGTTTAATGTATGCAGGGTGGGCGTTCCATCGGAAAAAGCCTCGGAAAAGTGACGCAGTGAAATCTACAAGATTTCACTCAGTCACTTTTCCGAAGCTACTGCGTCAAAACCTTGCGCCTGCTTGAAGCAGGCGTAAGGCATGACGCAGCATGTTAGGTATGGGCAGCCCCTAAACATTGCTGGAGTTGCGTCGTGCTTGCGACACGACTCCAGCAATGCGCCGCCCTTACGCCATCAGATGCGTCACGCATCTGTTTATCCTTGCGCCACGATGCGCTGCATTGTAAATGCGGCGCATCTGTGGTGGCGCATGGGTAAACTTGCGTGACGCATCTTTCTTGGCGCATCCCTGCTGATTTGCAGGGATGCGCCAGGAAACATAAATCTGCCCCATAGTGTATTTGATGACAGATAACTGTTTTAAAATCGGTCATGTTGTCAAGTTTTAGTAGCTATTCTTTGCTTATGCATTGATAAAATGAGTCAGAGTTTGACACTAAAGTGCAGTACCATGTACTATTCTCTTCACTGTGCCAGAACTGAAAATTTAAAAGTTTTACCCAGGCACTAACCTAGCAGTAGTCTGATGATTTAGTCAGTTTCCAAGTACTCATGTTGTGAACCATACATTACCACATAGATTGCTTCAAATGTCTATGCAGTATGCATGCAGTCTTCTAACATACTATACACTTGTCTTTCACATTTTCAATTCGCTAGTCAGTATCCATACACTTCCAGGAAAAACCCTGTAACTCCCTTTGCAGTCCTCTAGTGACCCATTCTTCACCATGTACTAATCCATTCACTGTGCCAAAACCCAAACACTTATAAATTCACCAAGATACTATCTTTGCAGTACTCTAATCATTCAGTCAGTGCCTAAGTATTCATGCACTGAGCCAGGCCTTAGCACATGGACTGCTTCAAACCCCTATCCACTATGTATGCAGTCTTCTAACCACCTAGACACTTGTCTTTCACACTTTCAATTCCCTAGTCAGTATCCATACAGTCCAGCAAACATCCTGTCACTCCCTTTGCACTCCTCTAGTGACCCATTCAGTACCAAGTACTAATCTATTCCCTGTGCGAAAAGCCTACCACTTATAAATTCCCCTAGGCACTCTCCTTGCTGTACTCTAATCATTCAGTCAGTACCCAAGTACTCATGCAGTGAGCCAGGCCTTAGCACATGGACTGCTTTAAATGCCTATCCAGTATGGATGCAGTCCTCTAATTACCTACACAGTTGTCTTTCACACCTTCAATTCCCTAGTTAGTATTCATACACTTCTAGCAAACACCCTGTCACTCACCCAGTGTGTCTCCTTATAGTACTGTAATCATTTAGTCAGTTAGCATGTAGTCTTTTAGTGAGGTAGGCTTTAGGGCATGAACTGCTTCAAAGTAGTATGCACTATGCATGTAGTGTTTTAACGATCGTCACACTTGTGGTTCAGGGCTATAGTTTCTTAGTCAGTTTTTATATAAAATGTGTTTGTACAGTAATGGAATAGTATAAATTTGAAAGTTATTAATATACATTTATTTGTGATTCTTTTTTACAGATACAGAACAGGAGTGTTTCTCATCCGTTTGCACTCTTCTCGTGCAAGATTGTTTGGATGAAGGGTCCTTAGGTGTTTCATCATACTTGCCGTGCCGCACGAGTATTTTTTGTTAGGATCCCCTCGTAACAGAACTCTTTTACAAATCTTGCGCGTGACGAAGGTGGCATTGGTCTTTGTTTGCCCCTCGACAAAAGTAGAAAATTTCCACACCACTGAAGGAAAATGTTGTGGGCGTTGTGCATCCTCCAAAAATTCATCCTTAGATTCGGTGAATATTTTAAAGAGACAACATTTACAGTTTTTGTAAGTTAAACTCATAAAATTTTGTTAGCTGTATGGATTTTATATATCTGTAATTTGTATCTTGTTTTTTTGTTTGAGAATATCATGTTGTTGTTTTTTTAACAATCTTTGAGATTGTTTTTTTTTTGCCCGCTGTTAAGTGATGAGTACAATTGAAATCACTATTTTTAGTGAAATTTAATATATTCTGAGAACAGCAAAAAAGGCAAAAAAATTACTTTGTGGAAATTATGCTGTGTTGTAAAAAATGTATTATTACATGTTATCATTTTTGTTTCCTTTTCTTTCACAGATCCAAAATTTTAAAATAAGCAAAATGAATTTAGATTGGAATGAAAATGTGAAAAAAATGTGTACCATTTTTTATTCCTATTACTGTGAAGGTAAGTTTAACTAAGTCTCAATATGCAGAATGAGGAGGTCTGCAAGAAGCTACAAAGTTGAAACATGTTTCTAAAAACAATCTGTTTATACCTATGTGATTTTGAAATCTGACCATAATCAGATATCATGTGACCTGCAAAAAAAGAGATTTGAGGGGTTTATAATATTTCCCATTTTAGCTATTGAAGGACCGCAATTATTTCAATCATTCTTCTTTGAACATCTTTGCAGACAAAACTCTGTGCTTACCTTTTATCATTCGCAAGGAATTTTAAAAACGGAAATATGTCACTTTTTGTAACATAGTTATTGTGTAAGATACTCTTTCATATTTGCAAAGAGAGGAAAAGGCACTCTGTGCACTTTTTATACTCCATGTAAATACAACCTCATCATGTAGACCACTTTGTGTTGAAAGGGTGTTCTATAAGTATTGTTGTGCATGATTGCACTTAATACTCATAGAACAAGACACATGTCTAGATTTCTCAGAAATCATAAATCTCAATATGTGTGTGAATGATGCACCATTCTAAAATTGGTGTAGGAAAGCACAACAAGGAGAATTGTTTTAATTTCCCAACGTTTTTATATCTTCAATGCATGCTGAAATGTTCAGCATACATTGAAGGAGAAAAATGCATTTTCTCATTGTTTTTGTGCAGGAAGGTGTGTCTTCCTGTAGAAAAACAAACAGCACATGACACAGATATCCTTGCACTATGGTGCAAGGGTGCCTTTGTCACCACATGGCTGCAGTTTAAGCAGCCGTGCAGACAGAAGCATAGATTTGCAACATATTTATGTACATATGTTGCATCCCTGTGCTTTGGAAGAAAAAAAACAAAATAGGAGAAACCAAACAATGAACCTCAGGGAACAATAAAAAAAAACTTTAAAAAAAACCTAGCAAATGTGACTTTCTTGCTGGCGGCTGATCAGATCGATCGACTGCTCACCATAGCACAAAGTCGCATTGCACTTAGTGCAGAGCACTTTTAAAAATTTAAATTGAGGACGGATGTCCAAGGTTTGAGCTGATGGATGCACTCTTGATGTGCTCGGCTGCGATGAGGTGGAAGGCGCAGGAGCAGGAGTGTTTCTCATCCGTCGGCACTCTTCTCGTGCAAGATTGTTCGGATGAAGGGTTCTCATGTGCTTCATCATACTTGCCGTGCCGCACGAGTATTTCTTGTTAGGCTCCCCTCGCGACAGGACTCTTTTGCAAATCTTGCACGTGACCAAGGTGGCATTGGTCTTATTCTGCCCCTCGGGAAAAGTAAAAAATGTCTACACCACTGAAGAAAAACGATCTTTGGGTGGTGCCTCCTCCAAAAATTCATCCTCAGAAATATGAGGAGATGCAGGTGATGCCTGCTGCCCTGAAGCCATTTTTGGTTGAAAAAAGTTAGAGCTAAGTGTAAACTTAGTCTAAAAAATGTTCTTCTCTCCAAAGAGATGGTTCTCTAAAGAAGGTCAAAGAAGAATGATTGAAATGGGTGGGGTCTTTCAATAGTTAGAAGAGGAAGTGTAATGAACCAATCAAATCTCTTTTTTAGCAGGTCACGTGGGATCCGCGCACCCTGCGCTTATGCTTATGCAACAATTAGTGAATCACCATCATCACCACCACTAATACATGTTGTCACAAGTTCAAGGGGTAAGGGTCTTAAGATATCCCTCCCCTCAGCACCCAAATTATAAACCAGCAAAGCTTTTTTCTTTTTTGAGGTGAAAGTGTCTCCATCAATTGCCTCAATGTAGGCTTCGAATGTCTCCTTCCACTGTTGCCACCTAACAGGAGGAGTACCGGGTGACTGAAAAAAGGGGGGTGGTGCAATTACATGATCCATTTGTTGGCCGTGCATGGGTGAGTTGCTGCCCCACAAATGCAACAAAAGGATTAAACAACTAAAACATGTAAAAAGGAACGCTAATGATGACAATGAGCTTAGCTATACCGCTACCATCTGCCGGTATAGTAGCTTCTGTACAAGTTCAAATGCCCCATTAGTGTGTGTCCTCAACCCCATCAAGGAAATTTGATGAGTTGCCGTTTTATTACAATACAGTTTGAGCTTAGCTGTGTGCTCTTCTAGCTTGGGGTTTCCCGGTTCCCTGTATGATTATAAATGATCCACAAGGTGGCAGTAATGCCAAAGGTTTCACGCCGTTACTGTTTTCACTGAAGGCAATAGGTGATGCGCGCCTGTATGCGCGCCGGTAGTCACCACAATGCGATCCGGACACGTGCTGATGCGCACACTGGTTACTAAGGTGATGCGCGCCGATCAAACGTGCCGACAGTCACAGTGGTTGCCAAGGTGGCGTGCGCCGATCACACGCGCCGACAGTCACAGCCATCGTGATTTATTACTGAAGTCTCACACACCGAAAAGGGAGGAATATGGAATTAAATAGTCTCACCACGGGAAGTCAGGAAGAAGCACATGATCTGCGGAAGAGGTGAAGAGCTTCAGGGAGACTTCAAAGATCGCCGCTACACTGGAGACTCGGGTATCACTGACGTCGCATCGAAGTGGAAAACAACCACAACTTCCAGCTACATGCGATGGGGGAGGCAGGAGGCTGGACAGCTCGTCGCCACTGAAAAGAAGACGACAGCAGGCAGGTTTGTGGAGCTTCTTTATTCCTGTCCAGTAACTCCGCTTCCGCGGCAGCAACTGCCACAGCTACGCATTCTGTGTTTCATGCAAGGAACTGCAGAAGAGAATGCGCACAAGAAACTTACAAGAGATCCCAACAACTAGTCGTAGCCAAATGTGCATAGAAAAGAGGTAATACATTCATCAAAGTCCATGTAACACAATTTGGGTTCTCAAAGACAATCCACTCGTTTCACCCCCTATTCCCCCGTGTAAATGTGCAGATTGAATCTAATACAATCAAAGTACAATAAAAAGTTATACAGAAAAAATTCTTATCTGCGTTCTGGAGGATGGATGGAAGAATTACGAAGAAAAGGGTAGGGAACCCAATGCTGAAAGCCTGAGACACCGTCCCTTCCTTTCCTCCTGTGAAAGAGAGAGAGGGTGTAAAGTCCACATTAGTACAGAAGATAACCAAGGAAGGGTTTCAGAACAGCAGAGTAATTTAAATACGTCAGATCCGAATCATGAATTGACGAATACAGGATATTCTAAAGCGCACCAAGAACAATATTGATAGTTAAAATTCATGATACAGTTAAAAAATAATAAGTTAAAAATGAAATGAACATTGAGGTATCCTAGTGGTACGAGAGGTCTATATGTTGACTAGACTAGCTAAAATCTATGTAAGTCATGAGTCATAATACACACACAAGTAACAAATTCTAGCGAACGGGGGCCTATTCTTCTTGTAGATGGATAGCCATCTCTTCATCCATATTATGCCCATTAGGATATCGGGTAAAAATGCCAATGATGTGTCTAGATTCCCTTTGTCTTAGTTTTAAAATACGGTTGCCACCTCTGTGTCTAGTGATCACTTGTTCAATGATGTAATAAGAAGGTTTAGTGTAATCTGAAAAATGGTGGGATTCAAAGTTGCGGGCCATAGGATACTGCTTATCCTTATTGTTTATAGCCCTAATGTGTTCCAGAATGCGTTTTTTTGCCATATGGGTGGTACTGCCCACGTATCTTAAGTTGCATGGGCATTGTAATACATAGCTGACAAAGGTGCTGGTACAAGTCAGGAGCTGTTTGATCTTAACCATGTTGTTGGTACTCATATTCCAAAATTAATTGACCATGCGGCTGTTGCCACAGGCCTTGCAGTGTCCACAGGAGAAGAAAGCTAGTAGGTCAATTACCCTGTTGACATTCATGGTACTGAGGTAGTTATGTACAAGAAAATCTTTCAAATTACACCCTCTTCTGTATGTAATGCCCGGTCTGTCTGGGAGGGTGGCACCTATGATCGGATCACTTTTAAGTATACCCCAGTTTTGTGTAATGCTCTTGCGGATTTGGTTAGAGTTACCGTTGAAGGTGAGTATAGCACGTGTCTGGGGCTCCTCATTGTTCTCACCTTGGTTGATAGTATTATCGCCAAGTATGGTGGCTCGTTCCACATTTTTTACTTTGTCAACTGCCCTTTTCAGGACCCAACCCAGGTAACCCCTGTGTAGAAATCTTTGGACCATAATAGTTTCTTCTCTGAGGTAATCAGTTTCTTCACTGCAGTTCCTTTTAGCTCTGAGCAGCTCCCCGTATGGAATACTCCATTTCAGATTGTCAGGGTGGCTGCTCAGAGCATATAGTAGAGTATTGCCTGCGGTGCTTTTGCGGTGTAGAATCGTCTCTACCCTGTTCTCTATTATCTGTTTTTTCGTGTCCAAATATTCCACCTCTACCCTACTGATGTTACTGGTAAGGGTGATGTTCAGATTGTTCTGGTTGAGTTTGGCAATGAAATCAAGGGGCTCCTGTTCATTGCCCTGCCAGACGACAAAAATGTTTTCTATGTATCTCAGCCAAACAATGACTTTGGTAAAAGCCTCTTGAAAGTTAGTATTGTTCTTGATGTCTTCCTCTCAGGCACCCATGAATACATTCACAAAACTCAGAGCAAAACATGTGCCCATCGCGGTCCTGTGTGTTTACACATAAATGTCACCATTAAACATGAAAAGATTATTGACAAGGCAAAACTATCATGGCAGAACAACTTTATCCTGGTAACTATGGATGTGAATTCTCTTTATACAGTGATTGATCACGACCAAGGGACCAAATCCTGCGCTTGATTCCTCAGACAGAGAAATGTCAGATATCTCAGTCACACCTCTGTGATTTTAGACATGAATAAGTTTTGCCTTATCAATAATTTTTTCATGTTTAATGATGACATTTATGTACAAACACACGGAACCGTGATGGGCACATGATTTGCACCGAGTTTCGCGAATTTATTCATGGGTATACATGAAGTCAATGGCGCCATCCGCATTATCGATTTTCCTGACTCCCAGTCTGATAGCTCCTCAATATCCACCCTAGTTCTTGTTCACCCCCATAGTTAGCAGTTGCAGTTCACGTCGGCAATTACAATCCAGATGACAGTTAGATGGGAACGCATTTTTGATAAGATTGGACACGATGACACTGGAACAGAAACCATAAAAATGAAGCCTTAAGTCATGCCCATCGGAAAGAAACCCAATAAGAACATCAGCAACCCTCACGGAATAGCACAAACCAGTGCGAGAGTATGTATCAGATGCAAGTTTTTCAATGTATAGAGTTTATAATGACCATGAGGCAGTAAAAGTATTCATGTCATTATTTTCAAGCATCCAGCTCGCAAGTACAGTAATGTGTCAATACAGGATAATAATGTACGATGCCAACGTTTGTTAAGTAATGTAAAACCCCAATAAACAAATTTTAAACAAAAAAAAAAAGTCACCCCTAGGGTAGGCCCTAGACAACCCAGAGAGCGGAGTGCAATGTATTTAAAAAGCAGGACATGTACTTTTAGTTTTAAGTTTTAATTGTCCTGGTAGTGAAAACTCTTAAATGTGTTTTTCACTACTGCAAGGCCCATCTCTCTCATAGTATAACGTTGGAGTTGGCTTTTATGATTTCAATTTAGATACTGGAAGAAATAACCAGTTCATGTTTGGTGTGTCTGTAAGCACAATTTGAATTCCAAACTTTTGGTGAAGTCGGATTTTAAATTGCAATTCTAAAAATGCCACTTTTAGAAAGTTTGCACACAAGGAATAGTAGAATACACTCATAATTGTAACCCAATGTTCATAGTGCTTAACAGCATTGAAGGTGTGCCAATTTGAGTCACGCTCCATCCATGCACGCTGTAAGTATGTCACAAAAAGGAGCCTTGTCAGGTCCCCGAGCAAGGTGCACAGCAAAATATACAATTAATCCATGAGTTTCAGCCATTTTACCATTCTGACGGCAAGGTTTAAAAGGTTTACTCCCAGAGCGTTTTGCTCTCGGGAGCCAGCAGAGGCGTGCAGGGCCATCTGGTTTTAATTAGCCATGGCGCGCTTGTTTCCAATTCATGTGAAATGAAATGTGTTCCTCCATCATTCAGTGATTTCTAGCGCAAACACTCTACCCCCACACACACTTTTTCATTTCCTTATTTTTTCTTTCACTTAGTTAACGCAGTTTTTCGCCCGCGCTCCTCGTTTAAGCTCTGCATGTCATGGGTTAAGTAATTCTCAGTACCTGACCTTCCATCTTTTTGCAAGTGGTAACCTGAAGAAGATATTAGAAACAACTTTTCCAAAACGTTTATTTTGTTTTGCTAATTATACATTTCATTTTTTGCTATTAAAATGTGCGATTTAGGATTTCAAGAGCTGAACTAATTGGATTACATATACGCATTTTGAGTGCTAATAGAACAAACGAGCATCAGGTTCCCGTACTGTAATACAGATTAAATGTCAGACCAGATACTTTGAAGTAAAAAAAGACAAGAGGTGAAGTACTCTTAACACGAAAAACGCAAAGATTTAATGAAGACATTAGTCACTTACTCTACACAGTTTACCATCCCCGCTCCTCACTTGTTGCCAAATATCTAATTTATTAATGGAAACTAGTAGATTATAGATTGTATATCATTTTTTCAGGCAGTCACGGATGGCAGTCTAGGAATACTTGCCATTCTGCCCTCTTCCTTAAATTGAGGACTTTCATCAGAATTTATGACAGGGTACGGTTTAAATTACGCACATCGCCTTTGCTTTACTCTCGGGGAAACCATGTAACAGAACACAGAATTAGAAAGTATCTGATTAACACACATTAATAATCTATTTTCAAATAGTATTCTTAGACGCAGACCTCACAAGCACCATGTTCAGACGGTCTTTACCTTTAAGGCTAGTTCAGAAAGAAACATATTCAAGCAAGCAATGACTGTGGCTGAGAAGCTGTTCACAGGCAGTGACGTCAGGGCCGTATTTATTAGTCCGTTCCAAATTCAATCACGTAAAAGTGAAGTACAAAATTCTCACACTATAAAGAAGAGTGAGAGTGAAAAAATTTAGAACCTCCCATGACCGTTGTCCATGTAATAAAAGCCACAATATTGTTAACTACTTTCGTTAAAGAAGAAGGATCAGAAGTAATTTCTTCCAAAAACCGTTTACATACTTGCAGCTGTCAGGAAGGTATCTCTGCTTAGTAACATGGCGGTATTAACAACGCATGTTGTGGTTTGGAGGCAGTACGGTCAGGTGGTAAGGAAAAACAAGCATTGGCATAGCGAATAGGTCTCGCCTTTGGGACCTTATAAGTGTTTAGCCATGCAACACTTGATGTTGTTGCACCAAGGAGATTGTGCTGGATAACTAAACACATAAGGTCCCAAAGGCGAGACCTATTGGCTATGCCAATGCTTGTTCTGAGTCTTTTTGTGCCAGGGCAATGGGTGCTGCTGAGCGCGACGCAAAGGGGTGGAACAAAAGAGTCCCAGAGGCCTGGAAGGAGTCTAAACCTGTTTCACGAGGGGTTCACGGCATAGGGAGCATACCAAGAATGTGGCGTTCACATACATGTGCTTTAAAGGGCTTCTAGGAGCTGTATTCAGTATCGAGGAAATTGCATGCTGACAGGCATGTCTGCGCGTGTGACGGGATTACTTGGAGAGAAATAAACAACACAAAAGGTGTTCTGAATGAAGGGGCCGGTCCCGCTGGGCTCAGCGCGGGTGCTCGCCTCGCTGCCTTCATCCGCGCGCAGACTGCCTGCTGTTTTCCATTTCACTTGCAGTAAATTTACAGTCTTTGTCTATTTTTGCATGAGTAGTTTTTGCCAAGGATAAAGGAACAGCAAAGTTTAGAATCCGGTTGGACATTTTTGAATGATAGCATATATAAAGTTTTTATGTTGATATTATTTAACTTTCTCCCCTTGCCACTGACAGTCATATTGTTTATAGCAATATGATGATTTATATGAAAAAAGCAAGGCTGTTTGTATGTTCGAATATTGTCTCTTGTGCTACCTGGGTAGTTGATACGGGTTACTGTGACGAGTGGCCATTGTGAACACAGGGCTCTCATAAGAGCTCGACCATGGTAGTGGTTCACCCTACATGTGGCTGCCTGAGCGTGGGATTGTGTTCCTTCTCCCCTCATAACTCCATTTGGTAAAATGTATTTCTAGTATATACTTTATAATTTAAACAACGAAAGTACTGCTTTGTGAGAATTCTCAGGGTTCCCAGATCCATGTTTAAATCATCCAGTCCAGTGTTTTCCTTGCATTATGATTTTATGGAAAGCATGGACAAGACTACAAGTGCCAGAATGCACCAAAACAAAACTGGCACTATTTTTTCCACCTAACATGATAATTTAAGGTTTCCTCACAGAGTTACAAAAAAAAACACACAGTACATGCCACATCACTGGAACACAGCTTTTCCTGTCCTGGACTTTGATTTTGCAAATCATTTTTTCAGGTGTGTCTAGTAGGTAAATGGAACATTAAGTAAATTACATCTAGCAGAATGCACTTATTTGCTCAATAAAACCATGGAAGTGGAAACAAAGCATCCATCTGATGCAGAGCATTCTGGTCACGTCAGTCTATATAGTGATTATGCTATGTAGCTGACCACACAGTCCCAATATCTGAGCACTGTAATGAAAGATGCCTGTTTGCAAAGAGAGGTTTGATTTTGCAGCAGTAGGAACTCTACATGCATACAGTAGCAAGCAGTGTCTGTGCATCAACGATATGTGAGTGCGTGTTTGACAATACAGAGAGCAGTCAATGAAGTGAAGGACATCCGTTGTTTAATCATGAATGGTTGTTGCTCCCTATACATTAAATGCAGGAACCTGAGCGAAAATGCTTAGCCTGAAAGGTTACTAAGGCAGCAGATTTAACACCATTGTTCATTTCACCGTTTTGCTCTATACTGCAAGATTTTTGCTTTATTTAAATCATTCCATACAGGCCTAAACTATGTGAACTGTTGAGAAAATTGAGTTATTACATGAGCCTTGCCAATAAGAATTGTGAATGTGGTCAATTTATTACAGAAATTGGGATAGATAATGGCAATGCACCATTTTGCACCAGTTTTAATATTGCACCAGGACTATTAATTAACGTTTGTTAATTTGTCTTACGCCGTACCACTTTCAAATTCCACCACCCGCCACCGGAATAGGCTGTATCTTGCGTCCACACAAAGGACCTACTGCCCTGCTGTACTGACTTGCTGACTGCTGCCCGCTGCCCTCTTACCTGGGGAATACGAACTGGACCTGCAACTTCATCTTGAACCCAGGACCCCAGAATGACTCCAAGGGCTCGTCTGCTAGCCTCCAGATCTGAGGCACAAGGACATAAAAGGCTCCCCAACTAGTTCCTTGAGCCAACTGCAGCAAGTTCATGCTCCCTAAGTGGTGCCCCTCAGCTCCTGTATCCTTGGTGTGGTCAGCAAGCTTAAATAAAGCTTTTGGGCTCCTTGCGACCGCGGAAGGGCCCGTTTGTACTAGTGCGAGCCACTGCCAGAAATCACTGTGCACCACAGCATTGACCGCCCACTCCTGCTCCACAGTGAAGCCTCCCACGATGCTCACCTGGCTCCCCGCGAACCTCTCCAATGCGAACGGGACTCTTGGTACTGCGCCTCAGCAGTACTAATCTGGGACTATATCTGACCTGCGCTCCATTGAGGTTGGCCTGAACTTTTAAATTTTACCCGATCTAGCACGACCAGATAGCAGCGTTTGGTGCTTTGTGCTTTTAGGTGCTATTTTTAGGTCTCGCGTAGCGTTGCAGTGCGAAAGCACTGCCATCGCTTTGCGAGGCATGCAGTATATACTGTAGGGTGGAAGCTTTGTGGAAGCTCCGCCCACTCTCTGCCCATTGGCTTTTGTCTAAAATTCTGCCTTCTGATTGGTTTGAGGCTTGTTAGTCCCTCCCCATTCATCATTTGTATCCTTCCACGGCCACTAGCCCCTTTACTTCCAACAGTATTTTTCTTCCCCTGCCTTCCCCCTCCCCTCCCACAGTCCGTGAATTCTCAGACCACACCAGCACCCCCCTACTCCTGTTCCTGCCTTCTTCCCACCTGCACTTCCGATTCCAATGCAATAGATCTTGTGTAAATGCGAGTTCTATTGCATTTTCAATGCTTGCTTATAAAGTCCTTTCTGTGAGGTAGGAGGCGGATGGATTGGATATACCGGCATGCCTCTGTACCCACTTGCGTCTACCACAGTGCTCGCATGACTCGGTGGAAGCAGCTAGCAGTACATTCATGTTCGGTTGTTTATTTTGGAAACGTAAATGCGTTGTAAACGCGTTAAATGCCTGCTGCTTTACCCTAAAGTGTGTCCCTGTCTCTGGCAAGCAGACATCGAGGCAGGCACTCCCTGTCTTCGTGGAAAGGTTTATTGCACCAGCTGCCAGACTGTGAGGCTTACAGATACAAGGTTGCACTTTCACTTCTGCTTGCCGCCTCTGATTGCTGAAGCACCTGAAAAAAAGCTTCACACAGTTACGGCTCCTTTACACAGGATAGAGTTGAGAAAGCTATTCTTGAGATTAAATCAGGCTCTTCTCTGGATCCATGTCCCGTAAAGATTCTTCACATGGTCCCAAACATAGTAGCACAAATTTTAACACCTCTTTTGAATAATATTCTCATATCTGGGTATTTTCCAGTAGAGTGGAAAAACTCTCTGATTAGGCCCATTATCAAAAAACCCACCCTTGATCCTCTTGAAGTGGCCAACTATCGTCCCATTGCCAGCCTACAATTTCCTTCAAAAGTATTTGAAAAAGTGCTAAATGAGGAACTTCGGTCCTTTGTAGAAGACAATAATAAACTAGATATAGCTCAACACGGTTTCAGGCCACACCACAGCACTGAGTCTGCATTAATTGCTGCGACTGAAAGCTTACGACTACACCTAGATCAAGGTGGAAAGGCTATATTGGTAATGCTTGATTTATCCGCCGCGTTTGATACGGTGGATCACCATATTCTCCTTCAGCGTCTGGCAGAGATAGGGATAAAGGACAAAGCAGCAGATGTTCTTCATTCCTATCTGAAAAATAGAAAGCAAGCTGTGGTATTGGATGAGCACACATCCTCTCACTTTGTAATGCCATGTGGAGTACCTCAGGGATCGGCACTTTCACCTACCCTGTTCAACATATACGTTTCTCCTCTGGCTAAACTAATTCGCTCACATGGCTTTAAGGCCGTTTGCTATGCTGATGACACACAGATTATTATCTCTTTAGCCACAAATCCAGAGACTGTGGCTGAGCGTTTTAAGTTCTGTATGAGCCAGATCATTTGCTGGATGCAAAATAACTGCCTGAAATTGAATACCGGGAAGACGGAGGTAGTTACGTTTGGAGGAGACATGTCTCTTTGGAATTCAAATTGGTGGCCGGAAGCAGCAGGACTCTGCCCCCAGCCAGTAAAGAAGGTAAAAAACCTTGGAATTCTCATTGACGACCAACTCTCCCTTATTGACCAGGTAAATAGTATAACCTCCTCCTGCATTTACACAATTAAAATCCTTAGAAAAGTCCTTCCGTTTATTCTCATGCCATTGAGGAAAATGGTTGTAACAGCACTGATCCTGTCAAAAATTGACTATTGTAACTCACTCTACATTGGAGCCAAGAAAAATGTAATCCAAAAGCTCCAGACCCTGCAGAATGTTGCTGCCAAACTGTTACTGGATCTACCTAAATTCAGCCCTATTAGTCAAATTACGCGTGAACAGCTACATTGGCTGCCCATAACCGCGAGGATTCAGTTTAAATCAATGTGCATGATACATAAGAGCCTGCACAGGCTAGGACCATCACAGATAGGTCAATACTGTAAACGGTATACCCCTTTGAGACGTTTACGCTCTGCGTCAGCCCACCTGCTTGTGGTGCCAAAAGTAAGGACTCTGAAGTGGGGGGCAGAAGTTTTCGGCACCTGGCTCCTAAAGTTTGGAATACGATGCCGCTGCATCTTAGAATGCAAAACGATTTACTACAATTTAGAAAGGGACTAAAAACATGGCTTTTCACAGGTATCCCTACAAAATCGTAAGTTTATCTGATCCAGATGTAATGGCAGTAAGCGCTAAGACGCCACGGCAAACATGCGCTATATAAAAACCAATTTTCATTTCATTTCATTTCATTTCTAATGTGGTGGAAACACAGCATTTCGAGCAGAACTGCACAGAAAAGTAAAACGTGTACTTTCTGCTTCGAATGCGGCCCCCAGGGGAAGTGAAGGTCGCAGACCAGTCTTCCCCTGGGGAATTCGCGCAAAGACCGGAAGGACAAGGTGGGGGGTGGGATTAGAGTGGCAAGGGGAAGGGGCGGGATTTGGGTGGCTTTATAACATGATGGGAGAGGAGAAACAGCCTCTTCGTAACACCCAAGCACCACTGGGAGGACATAGGAAAACTTTGTAGTCAGTAGGTGGGTGGTGGGGGCAGGGCCGATTGGTCGATCGGCGAGGGTTTGTTTCTTAGCTGCGGGTTTTCGGGGTACTGTGAGAGAAAGTTCCTCTGGGGCTACGGGCTCACTGGCGACCTGCTGGGGACGGCTGTCTGCGCCGAGATGCGGGGGTGGGGCTGAGCGGGCCGGGGGGGTGGGGTTGCAGCAGGCGTGCACATCGGGAGGGTGCCAGGTCAGCCTTCGGGCATGTGCGGGCGTCAGCACCTCTGAGGTGTTGGGCCGCGTGGTCGGGCGCCACCTGGAGCTATGGCACCCCGTTTTCGGCAAGCGGCAGGACATTGGAATGGATGGCTGTGTTTCTATTTCCAAGACCGATATCTCGGCTGCCCATAATGGTTCCAGATAAAGGGTTACGCGCGTGATGGAAGTCACCCAGTCAACGTCAGCTTTTGTTGACTCAGGTGGAGTTCTATAGGGGTTTCCTTTTGGGCCAGCACGGGAGGACTTTAGCCGGGATACGTAGCGGTGCGGGGGAGGAGCGACGGCGGGAAACAGCGGGCTCAGGTGCAACTCCATCTGGTTTTGGGAGTGGGCTGGCTACCTCGGGGCGGTGGGGGTGCGGGGACGCGGAGCATCGCTCAGCTGCGGCATTTAGGCAGGCCCGGTTGAGGCGGGAGGTCGGTCACTGGAACAGGTTTTTGGGGTGTATGGGCCTCCCTATCACGGACATGCAACCCTAGGGGGAGAAGCCCGGTGGGCTGGTGAGCTGGGGGGGAGACGTGACGGGAGGCAGCGCGGGGGAGGGCCTTGCTTGGGGCTGCCGCGTGGGAGGGCCCTGGGGTGCGGTCGGGGCATGCAGGTGGCTTTTAGGGGTACCGTGAGTAGAGGCGAGGGACCGCCTGCACGGCGCGAGGCCCAGTGTTGCTCGGGGCTCACCTGGTTGGAGCGACCAGGTGGGGGGGGACCAGGACCGGTCTGGTGCCGGCAGTAACGGGGATGCCAGCGGGGCGCATGACGGCCTCAGTACGCTGGCCAGAAGCAGTAGGGAGGTCCGCGGCGGCCTGCCACCGTCGCGGGATCGCGCAGCAACAAACATTTCAGCGGTGTGGCTTTTCGAAGTGCTGACCACAGTGTGTGACAGTTTGGCGTGGATGTCTGGAATGAGTAGGGGGTTTGTTGATATGGATGTGGTGGGATGCCGTAGGACTGTGGAGTGGGTTTGTGGAATGAGCGATGCAGTGCGCATGGGGGCGGCTGGTGAGCGGGGTCGCCAAGGAGGGTTGGGGGGGTTCCAGGTAACTGGACTGTCTTGTTGTTGCTCCAGGAGCCACGGATGGATACAGACCAATGCAGAGGGGACGTCGGCGACAGGGAACACCATCGCCTGAGCAGGAGGAGGAGGTCCTGGACAGACGCTAAGGTACAGGTCTATAAATGGGGCAGGGGGGAAGTTGCACGGACGGGGAGTCAGAGGCTGGTGGCGGGGGTGCATTGGGCTGTGATGGATGGGGGGGAGGCAGGTGCTGCTACGACAGGCTGCTGCAGGCTGCTGGAGGACTGTTTGGGGCCACGTGAGGGGTAGCTATGGGACCGGAAGGGCGCTGGGGTGCTGGGGGACGGAAGTGAGCGTGCTGGTTTTTCTGGAATGGAGTGTTCGGCAATGGTATTTTATTGGTTGAGCATTGTGGAATTCTTTGCCACTGGTCACTGGACTTTATCGAAGCGGGAGGAGCGCTGGCGCTTGGGGGGACTGAGGTGCCGGCTGCCACACAAGCGGTTATGGGTACAATAAGTGACGGGGCAGTTACACTTGGGGATGGGCGTACATGCACTGTCCGGGCATTGCCCACAGCTGGGGCATGCTGACAAATTGGGTGCCATTAGAAGGGGTTGTTTTACTAAGCGGTGATTCGGATACCCAATGTCGTTGTGCAGGAGAGGGCGGGGAGTTGACAGGGCTAGGAAGCCCTTCTCGGTTATTTGGAGGCCATGGGTCCGTGGCGCTCGATGTTGTATGTGTAAAAGCTGGGACTCTGGCGCAAATGCAGGATTGGTTCTGATGTGGGTGGGGGGGCTCTGGGAGAGTGTTGCATGGGTCCACGTGCGCTGGTGAGCGGGTGTAGATGGTTACGATGGCAGCCCACCCCGGCGGGGGGTCGGGGACATGGAAGCTGACATAAATGCCGCATGTGATGATGACAGACACATGGGTGGTACGTCTTGCAGTTTGCACTGGAGTGTGAGACGGGTTTGACTGATAGGCTTTTCCCCTCTGATTTCATTATTTCAAGTTTTATATAGCGGGGCTCGCCCTGTAGGTATCGGAGCGCCCTCCATACACACTGTAACGTATAGGGATGGCTGGGGGTGTGCAGCGCAGTGGGGCTCTGGGGGACTGGGGCGCTGGCGTCTTGACTGCATGTGGGGTCTGAGAGTGCTGCACATGGGGGTGGATTTAGGTAGGGTGTCCGGTGGGGATTTCGGAGGCGCACAGAGTGCGAGGCCGAATGGGGCAGTGGAAAGAGTGTACGCGGTAGGGATGAGCAGGGATGGTTTGGGATGTGTGGTGTGGGGATGCGACGCGCGGTGCATTTGGTGGACGGACAATGGGACTATGCTCTTTTCAGGAGTTCGGGGGACCTGGGAGTCCATTAATGTTCCCCCTGGAGGCGGGATGCTGTAGTCGAGGTGGAGCAACAAATGAATGGGCGGTGCGTGTGGTGACAGCTAGCCAAGCTTCAAGAAGAAGCTTTGCTGCAGGGAGAAGGCGAACCTAGACGATCCAGGAGTTCGCCACACCCCCTTAGGTCCCGAGGGCTCAAAATTGCGACGCTGAACACGTGCTCTTTGCAAAAGCACCATTTGGAGTTTTTTCACTCCTTGTTGATGGTGAGATTGATATCCTTGCCCTTACGGAGACCTGGCTTGGTACTTCATCTACGCCGGACATACTGGCGGCATTGCCTCCCGATTTTGATGCGCTATGGTATAATCGCCTCAATGACTGTAGAGGGGGGGGTCACCATTTTATTTTAAAAAAGTTTCAAGGTGACACAGGTCGTAGCTGAAAACTGTGACTGTGCGGAGCTCCTGGGGATAAAAATCTCACTTAAATCCTCCTGTATTATGTTGCTGGTATTGTACCGCCCACCACAGAGCTCGCCAGATTTTAATGACGCCTTCCTGGAGCTCTTGACGGATTTGGGCTCCAGATATAAATCCCTTATGGTGGTAGAGGACTTCAACTACCACTGGGATAAGGTACCTAGAGACCTCACAGAGGTAGAGTTCGAAAATAATCTTTCCTCACTTAACTTACAGCAACTAGTAGTGGGACCAACGCATGTGAAGGGCCATACACTAGACTTAATTTGGTCTTCCATGTCCCAGACAGAAATAACTGAGGTCAGTCCTTGCATATGGTCAGACCATTTCCTGATCAAGTGCTGGGCTCCAGGAGACCCCTCACCTGCAGTGTCCAGTCAATTGTGGAGAAAGGTCCGGTCTTGGAAGAAGATAGAGGCAGACTCTCTACTTTCCACGCTGCTTTCCACTTCACTTCCTAAGATGAGGGAGACAAACCTAGACTCCGATACTACAGCCCTTATGGCCTGGATCCGTGCTGCTCTGGACAAACTGGCCCCTGAGCGGCTGGAGAAGACCAGAGCAAAAGGAAAGGGAGCACCGTGGTTTGATGCCTCACTCAGAGAAAAGAAACAAGCCCTCCGTAAGGTGGAAAGAAGGTAGAGACTCAGCTATAGCCCAGCGGAGTCAGAAACCTATAAAATGCTTCCCTCAAAATACAAGGCGGATATCCTGGTGAGGAAGTCAGCCTTCTATGAGAATAGAATTAGAGGGGCCACGAACAAACAAAGGGAGACCTTTGCGATCCTAAGGGAATTGACGCAGCTGGATGGGAAGATTCCTGCTAGTGACCAACCCGACTGTGACACCTTTCAGAGGTTCTTTCTTCAGAAAGTACAGGACATTATTAGGGACATCACGGAGATCCCAGCTGAACCTCTGCTGTCATCTTGCCCTGCTAGTCAGGAGACGATAGGGACGTTGAACAGTTTCCCATGTATTGACGAGGAGAGCTTGGCTGATCTTGTCGGCCAAGTCAAGTTAGGCTCCAGCACGGATCCATGCCCCCGAGAATCTTTCAAATGGCCCTGCCTGGTATTCAAACTCAGCTGTTGAGCCTACTGAACGATTCATTAGAGGCGGGCTATCTCCCAGTCCAGCTGAAGGAAGCTAGGGTTTCTCCACTCTTAAAGAAAGCAGGAGCAGACACCAAGGCTTTAAAGAACTATAGGCCTATCTCGCAACTGCCATTCCTGGGCAAAATCCTGGAAAAACATGTTCTGAACACACTGGCTAGCTACCTGGAGGAACATGGTTTACTCCATGCCATGCAGGCGGGCTTTCGGCCCCAACACAGCACAGAACTAGTAATGGCCACTGTCACTGATGAGCTGAGAATCAGGGCGGACAATAAACAGCCTTGTGTCCTGATTCTATTGGACTTGTCAGCGGCATTCGATACGGTCAGCCATACCATCTTGCTGGACCGTATCGCAAAGCTGGGAATAACAGGACAAGCGCTCAAGTGGCTTGAATCTTTTCTAACGGGTCGAACCCAGAGGGTGCAGCTGAGAGACCAGTTATCTGAGGCAAGTGATGTGACCTGGGGCGTACCCCAGGGGTCCGCACTTTCTCCCTTCCTCTTTAACATTTACCTACAACCCTTGGTGGAGGAGTTAATGCATAGGAATTGTCAAACTTTTAACTATGCTGACGATACCCAGCTATTGGTCCAGCTGGAAGATACAAGGGAAGCACAGGAATCGGTAAGGAATTTGCTCCGATTCACTGTAAATTGGATGACCAATAACCTTCTGAAAGTGAACGCTGAAAAAACAGAGGTGCTGGTCATCACAAACTGAGTCAATCCCTGGTGCGATCTGTTCTGACCCCCAGAACTAGGTACAACACCTATTCCTTGTAGGGTGGTCAAAAGCCTGGGGCTAAAGGTTGATGGAGACCTTTCCATGGCCCCTCAACTCTCGGCGGTGGTGGGGTCTTGCACGGGGGTGCTGAGGCAACTGCGAAAGTTAGCACCTATTCTATCAGCCCCCACTCTGCAGTCCATCGTGTCCGCCACAGTCATCTCGAGGCTGGATTCTGGAAATGCTTTATATCTTGGCCTGCCGCAGAAGTTGTTGAGGAAACTGCAGGTGGTGCAGAACGATGCGGCCAGGCTGATCTATTCCCTACCTAGGAACTCGCATGCAACCCCACTTCTCCGGATGCTGCACTGGCTGCCTGTTAAGTTTAGAGTGCAGTTTAAGTGTCTTTGCATGGCTCACAAGGCAGTTTTCGGCAAAGCCCCGGAATACATTAAACAGCGCCTGAGGAAGTACATTCCAGGCAGAACCTTGCGTTCGGGTAAGGCCTCCAATCTGATCCAACCCAGATTTAAGTTAAAATCTAAAGGGGGCAGGGCTCTTTCTGTACTTCTTCCGCAATTGTGAAATGAGCTACCGGCCAGCCTGAAGGAAGACTCGCAGCTACTGTCCTTCAGGAAGAACTTGAAGACTCATCTGTTTAAAAAGTCAACATCTTCGCCCTAACTGGGGCGGACAGCGGAGTGATCTAGGAGACAGCAGGTTATGTTCCTTTTCTCTGTGAGCGCTTAGAGACCGGCGGTGATAGGCGCTATACAAAAACACTATAACATAACATAACATGTGGCACCTGGTGTGTGTGGGGGTGCGTAATGGGGTTCATGATTTTGAGCAGGGCGACGTAGGAGCTTTGAGGAGCGTTGTGAGGATGGTGTGACTGGGTGCTAGGCATTTGGGGTGGGGGTTTAGCGGTTACGGTTGGGGACAGTTTTCAAGGGCACCGTGATTATTGACTTGAGGGTGAATGCCTGGTGTCGGGTGGGTGCTGTTTTTTCCAGCTGTGGAGGGTGGAATCTCAGTGCTGCAGGTCGTTCTCAGCCGCATACAGAGGCCGGGCTGTTGGGTGAGGGCTGCCTACGGTGGCGCACGGTTCTTATGTTATTGGGGCTATAGCAGAGGTGGCGGATGGAGGACCCTGGGGGGGGGGGGGGAGCGGCTACATGTTCGGGGCTACGGGTGTACGACAAGGTGTTTCTGTGACGAGGTGGCGACTGGACACTTGCCAGCCAGGGGGCTAAGGGAAGAGGGATGCACTTCATGCAGGACTAATCAATTTTTTCCACTACAGGAGTTGGGAGTGGAACAGGAGTCCAGGCGGTCGCCTGGCGGGGTGGCCACTTGTCCCGGGCACTGAACAATGGAGGAGGTGAACTAGCCGGTTTACAGAAGGGCTGTGTAATGATGATGAGGGAAGTTGTGGAATGTATATTGGGTGTTTGTGGGATAGATATGGGGTGTTTGTGGCCTGTTTCGGATGCCATTTTGTTACGAGAAATAAGGAGTTGCCCCGATCTGAGGATACAGGTGGGAGACAGATGTCTACTGGGATCTCGGGGTGGCTTTCCAATATGATGCATGGACGGGGACATGGGCGATGAAGCGGATGATGGGGGCGATTGGTCGAGGTTGGCCTAACAGCTGTTGCTTGTCCACATGGGTCGCAGGTACAGGCGGGGTAAGAGGGATTGCACCGTGATGGGGGGCACCTGCATGGACAGGGATCGGCCCGTACACAAACGTTACTTATTCCTCTGGGTGCGGGTACAGGTGGTGGATGGTCGTTCACCACGAAGGGGGGCACTTGTCACAAGCAACGTTTGGCCCAAATGATCTTAGCGGTTTACACTGGATGCAAGCAAAGAGGTGGTGGGTCGTTCTCCGCGAGGGGGGAACTTGGCGCAAACAAAGTTCGGTCCCAATCAAATCTTAGCAGTTTTTATAGTGGAGGCAAGCAAAAGGGTGGATGGTTGTTTCCTGCGAAGGGGGCACTTGATAAAAACACAGTTTTGGCCCAAGAGTCATATCTGTCTACACTGGATGCAAGCAAAAGGGTGGATGGTCGTTCACCGAGGAGGGGGCACTTGGCACAAGCACGGTTTTGGCCCAAGAATCCAATCTGTATACGCTGGATGCAAGAAAAAGGGTGGATGGTCGTTCACCGAGGGGGGTTGCACTTGGCACAAGCACGGTTTTGGCCCAAGAATCCTATCTGTCTACACTGGATGCAAGCAAAAAGGTAGATGGTCGTTCACCGAGGAGGGGGCGCTTGTCGCAAGTGAAGTTTGGCCCGACGATCTTCTCTGTTACACTAGATGCAATCAAGAGGGTGGATGGTCGTTCACCGAGGAGGGAGCGCTTGTCACAAGCGAAGTTTGGCCTGACAATCTTCTCTGTTACACTGGATGCACACAAAAGGGTGGATGGTCATTCACCGCGAGGGGGGGCACTTGTCGCCAATAAAGTTGGCCCAAAAAAAAAAAATAATCTTATCGGTTACACGGGATGCAGGATGATTTCTACGGGACACGCGTTTGGGTGGTGGGTTGGTCGCCCACTGGATGCCGCAGGGTTGGCTGGCGGGAGGCGAAAGGTGCCCGAGACCTGGGGGGGTGGGGCAGGGAACCGCCCTACGGGGGTTCCCTGGTTGGCGGTACTTTGGAGGGGTGGTGAGTCACATACGGGCGGATTCACCCCTCGGGGGGGAGAACAGTACACGGGTGAATGATAGCGGGGCGCGTGAGGCAATGAAGGAAATGCAACAGAGGATGCTCGGAGGGCAAGTGAAGGTGAGAATGGGGAGAGGAAGGAGGTCACCGAGTGAATGGGGAAGAGTCAAACAGGTGAGATGGTTTTGAGAAGGAAGAATGGAGAATGAGTTGGTATGGGATGGGGAAAGTATATTTATTGCATTTCTGTACTATGTAATAAAGTTTAAAGCATTGCAACCTTGTCCTAATAAATGGCCTTTTACGCTTCAAGTAACAGTGTGGAGTGTGGTTCTTGCACGATTGAATCACTATGAGGAATGTCTCGAGCAGATGTGACGCTTCTGTCGAGCCAGAAGGTGTTCAGGAAATATGTGGGGGTAGGGAGAGTGTGCCATTGTACTACTGTCCAAGGCGGCAGAAGCAGCCTGCCCAGTGCGAGGAAGCAGTTCCTTCACCACAACGGGAAATACCCCCAGAATCGTAGAACCAAGCTCAGTGTAATGAGGGGAGTTTAGGGTCAGCTGCAAAAGACAGCAGGACGAGGAAGAAAGTCTGAGAGCAGCAAAGCCAATCGATGAAAGAGGGGCAGCTGGGTGTCCGTGACCCCCAAGCAAGTAAGTGCAAGCCAAGTGCAGCGAGGCAAGTTATACTCCTCATGAGCAATGCGGGGAAAGTAACTCAGAGTGGGTGGGTGCGTTTGTTGAATAGCTTTTTTTTATAACTGTATATTCTGTCTGTAAAAAACACAATGTTTAGGGCCGCACTGATGTATTGCTTTTCTATTTTTTAAGAGGCCTATTTCTCAGACATCCTATGCAGAAACGCGGCACATAAAGGATGAGGCGTAACGACCAGAGCTGCCAACTACGGAACTAGCTAGGTTGGAGACACGGCGTCGCCTAAACATCCTGTGATACTGGGCAAATCACGTAATCACTTTGTGCCTGCAAAAAACTGATCGTGCATTTGTGTAATGTACCTGGTGCACATGTAAAGAATTTAAGTAACCTCGGATGGTGTGCGCCGATATAAAACTGTACGTAGAATATAGGAAGCAGAACATGGCACAGTGAGGCGAAATGTGCCATCTGCTAACGGTACTGGTGATGAAGAGAGCACAATAATATAACCAGTTTTTTTAATGAATATAACGGATTTCTGTTAGGGTTTATAGTTGATGCTCAAGAAATGAGTGGCTTGTAAAAATCCTGGGCCAGGGAAGTTCAAGGTTCAAAGTTCAGTCTTTGAGAATACATGTCTCCTCTTAACGCCTTGGTTGTGGCTGGTGCTTTCGGTTTCTAAAGGAGACGAGAAGCAGGAAATGCCACCCCTCAGCCCCTGCCAACCCTGTGAGTCCGAAGCATGATAACTTGTAAAATAAATAAATGCTAGAGGCGGGCAGTGTGTGTTTCACTCTATTCTTCAGGATGAAAAACTAGAATACCCTGAGGAAGGGTCGGGAAGATGGTGAATTCAAGTCTTGAACAGGGATATGTGTCTCAGCTCTTACTTTAAAGAAAACATCTCAAAGACAGTATCCAAATAAGATGGGATGGCTCAGGCCCATAGACGTCACCCGGCACGCCTCGATTGTGACTCGAAGCACAGCAGTTCTACATATTTAACTTTATATGGTCATTGTGCAGAAAGTTTTACGATATCCACTGCGAATGTCCATTCTGTGCAGAAGGCAAAAACATCATGAGCTGGAGGTTCGTGTATCCCTGTGTTGTGAAAGAGGCCAGGGTGGGAGCCAGCATAAAGAGGTCTCGCCTGTGTTTTTTTCTTCTGCCTCGTGATTTTTAAATAAATGTGTCTGCGTTATCGTGTTCTGCTGCAGGCATTGTGTCCCTTGCCAGCTTTGCGAATCGTGCACCCACTTTCCTGTGGACTAGTTAGTGGCCAGTTCTCAGTGACATTGGAGCAGAGTGCTGGATGTGTACATTAACATTTCACCAGCAGCACCTTCCTACTGACTATAGGGAGGAGAGCAGCTCAAGCTGAAAAAGAATGCTATCTAAGGGGTTCTCGGGGGCCTGCACCTTGAGGAGAGCGGTAAAGGTGAACGAGCTGCCACCTCACATTTCCTGGTGGAAGTTGCGCCATTTAAGGAACTCTACTTATTAGATGAGAGGCCGTGCTTTCTGAAAGCAAGGCTAATGTGCTGCATAGCTAAATACATATAAGGTGCCAAAGGCGAGACCGATTGCATTACAAATGCTTGTTCACTTTATGCTTTAATATTCAAATCTCCGGTTCTAATGTTTTTAGGTCTCGCCTGAGACAGCGCATGCTGTCTCTTCGAGACATTTAGTAAGTGGCTTTTAAAAGTGCCACCAGAGGCTTTTGGTGGCCTAAAGCTTGAGTGCACGTGAGCGTGCACGCCCGCAGCCACCATCTGCCTTTTTGTCATGGCTCATTAAGCCTCCTCCACCTCCTTGCTGTCTGCTCTCACTACCCCCCTCCCTTCTCCCCCTCCCTCCTCGTTAGCTTGTCTCTCTTTGAGGTCCTGTTCAAAATACTACAGAGCAATCTCAAGAGCGTGCCAGTCTTTTATTTTCTTTTTTCATCTTCACAACTTCGCGTGCGACACCCCCCCACCCATCTGCTTTCCCAGTCTTCTTTCCGAGTGTCTTGTGTCTGAAGACATCAAATTGCTCGGCTGCTTGATTATACAGTTAATCAAAACAGGAGAGTTTGTTTTATTTCGAGTGGTATTAATTTTCCCTGACAAATCTAGTCAGCAAAAAACCTGTGATTAATTTTGCAACCTACAAAATGAAATATCACCTTTTAAAATACAGAGTTTATTGAAATTTATGAACATTACGTGCCAAACGTATGAGGAAAGTAACAGAGAGCACTCGTCTGTTTAAGCACTTCGAGGTGCAATGGCTAGCAACACTAATAAAGAGACCTCCTGGAAAAAGCCAATCTCTCTTTGACCCCAAACGACGACTGTCCTTATCTATTCTAGAGAAACCCTTTACTTTCTGGGGAGAGGCCTCTCACACATTCTCTCAAGACCCAGAAAACACACCAGGTGGCCCTGCTCCCGGAGCAAGCAGTGAAATCCAGGTAGCCTTTCCATGAACTTCCTCCGGCGCATGTTTTACTTACAGTTCACCCAGCATGGAAACAATGGGGCATATTAACAAGCCAGGCGATCAAATTATCGCGCTTTAGAGACAGTAAACTGCCGCTAAAACGGCGATAATGGGCTTGATAATATGCTCTATGGAATTCCAATTGAAGCCCATGTTAGATGTGAAGGACAAACTTGGGGGCATATTATCAAGCCCATTATCGCCGTTTTAGCGGCAGTTTTCTGCCGCTAAAGCGGCGATAGTTTTATCGCCTGGCTTGTTAATATGCCCCATTGTTTCCATGCTGGGTGATAATATGCCCCCAAGTTTGTGGATTGTTGTGAGGAACTGGAGCACAATGTATCACCCATGCGGGTCCTCAGCCCCATGCTAATTTACGTTTATTGCACAGAGGTGCATCCTGGCTTTTGCCAATTAATGAGGAAGGTGTGGACAGTGACATCACTAAATAAAAGGCAAAAAGGTCAGTTAAAATATTTCAATAAAATAACGATATGGACAGTTCCAGCCAATAACCTCACACCTCTAAGATTATTGTCTTGGGAAGGCGTGGTCTTGTGTCCGACTTTGAAATCAACAAACTGCCTTTCTAAATACAGATTCACGTCACCAAAATAACCCTGTCATTTGGGGTAAAACACTCAATGCTATCAGGGAAAACGCACAAATATCTGATTATACAAAATACCTTATTGCAAGCATTGTTTTTGCAGTTGTATATAGCGCAAACTCGACCCGAAGGTATTGGAGCGCTTTACATGAGCACCAGTTACATCACACTAGGACACATTGTTTTTTTGTAGGCACAAACCTTCAATACACCACAGTGGTGCTGTCAAATGTCTAAACCCTCTGACCTTGATTTTCCTGTGTGAGTACATTATTTCCCTCCCTCTGTTTACGTTATTTCAGGTTTGACAGGAAAAAGTGCTCTTCTTCAGAGTACCCAAAATTGCTACCTAAATATTTTACCAGGCCCTTCTTTTGACGCTCTGGGCTTCAGGCCAAACATGTCAAGGTCAGTGATGTCGATTGTGGTGCACAAAGTGAAACCCTAGGAGTACAATCTGTTTCTGCATGAATTTCACTCTGTGCCTATTGCAGAGTGAGTGGAGGAAGTGCTCATTGGAGGTTTGAACTTGCAGTTTTTTTCCAGGTCGTACCACAGAACATTCTATTCACCTGATCTATGTCCCTATGTTTTCATTCATCATAGCCATGTGGTTAGGTTTGGCTTGTCTGAAAATATAAATTAATAGACCAAGAAGTGAACAGGGTTTTTCCTGTTTTGCCAGTCTCCCTATCTTCTCCCTCTTAGCAATAAAGCATCATGTGCGCATATCTATCAATGTGCAATTTAGAATAATGTTTAGTAAGAAACATATACCATCAGCCGCGGCTCTGTCATGATCCTCGCGAGACACCTGACGGCCAGAAGGAAGACCGGCGCCCCCAGCTATTACTCTGCTGCAAGTAGAAGAAGGTGCAGCAAAAGCCGAACTACAGTTCCCAGAAGACACTGGGACGCCGAACTCCAGAGAGCAGGAAGCGGTGTCGATCACATGACTGCCGCTATAAGACCCTCCCCCTCTGTAGGAACGGTGCTTGACAATCGGTTGGAGTTACCAGAAGACAGCGCTTAGCGGATGGTGATCCCCGCTGGAGGACTAGCGCTCGCCGACATCCACAGCCGCGAACCCGAGACCCGTTGTCACGAAGCCCTTTTGGTTTCTTCATTTCCAATCCCTGTCTGCGGCGCCAAGGCCAGGTAATCAGGTGGGATGCTGTGGGAGGAGCGGGAGCACTCCGTTTAAAGACAATTACCGAGGCAGTTGTGTTAACTGCATAATACTCCGAAAGACTTTGCAGACTCACCCGGGAACGCGATTGTTTCGTGAGCCTCAGCCGCGGTCCCTTAACTTTCAGCGTACTGCGCAGCCAACGCGGGGAAAGCGTTGGCGCTACACAAACTCACACCCGACTTTTGTTTTCAGTGAGGATCTTCAGCGCTCACGTAAGGCACGGTCAGTGCCGCCTGAACAAACACGATAGTGAGGATAACTATCGTACTCGTAGGGACCCAGAAAGGACTCTGCACAGAGAGACAACGCCCTACCAACTATTTCATTGGCCGTGAAGCTAACGGTCACCGAGACTGGGGGTTCTAGATTCCTGTACTCCTTAGGTACGTAGGGGTCCTCTAGAGAGAGAAGGAAGGCAGTGAGTAGGTGGCATTCTCTTCCCTAACACTTGATCTGTTTGTCTCCTCCTTTCTGCAGCCTGCTAAGAGAGTGACTCCATAGATCCACCCGTTCGCTGATAGAAGACCCACGCTGACCCCAATCTCTCCTTTGTTAATCCTCTCTTTTCCCCCCTGTGTGCCTCTCCCACGCACTGGTGTTTGTTTGCGTTCATCAGCGTGGGGTTGCACTTGTGAGAAATAGAGACTTCCTGCACGTCATCGTTCCTGCCGGTCGATCAGCAAGGTCAGTAGCTTCCTGGAGTATACGGCTACTGCCAGCCTGACAGATTGTCAAGCCCAAGTTTACTTCTCGGCCTGAACGATGGACTCCAATGTTGTGTTGTCCTCCCTGTTGGAGAGTATCACGGCTTTACAACAGGAAGTACACGCTTCTCGGTTAGAGAACCAAGAAATGAAGAAAGAAATGAGTACCTTGCGCAGGGAGGTCGCAGGCATTACTAGACAAGGCCCTGGCAAGAGCGCGTACATAAAAGATTGGACCCTTCCCCATCCTGCGACACACACAACCCCGGTACTGGGGGGTGGCGCCTCTGGTGCAGGGTTCTTTTCTCCTCCTGGCACGTCGCAAGCTTCTCATGATTCCGCTCCTACAGTGCATGTCATCCAGACTCATGGGATACCATTAGCCCCCCCCGAAAGATTCTTCGGGGATCCAAAGAAATTTGAGACGTTTCTTAACCAATGCAGATTACATTTCCTTTGTAAACCGACGATATTCCAGGAACACACAGCAAAGACCTCCTTCATGATGTCGTACATGGGGGGCAACGCGGCTAGCTGGACCATTCCGTTAATGGAAAGAAACGACCCGGTGTTGCACAATTTCCATGACTTTTGTACAGAAATGAGAAGACTATTCGATCGTAAATCTCATATGTTGTCATTGGATCGAGAATTGCTTACCCTCAGGCAAGGTTCCCAGGATTTGCTGTCATATATCACCACATTTAATAGACTTTTGGTGGAAACCGATTGGCCTACCGAGAAACGTTCCACCCTATTCTACCAAGGTCTTCGAGGTGAGCTAAAAGACGTGTTATCCCAAGTGGTTCAGCTGCCTCCGACTTGTGAGGAGCTGATTGATCTCACAGTACAGTTGGAACATTGCTTGCAAGAACGGAAGACTGATAAAGCTCGAGGTGAGACTCACTTCCCGCTCCCTAGGATTAGATCACTCCCCGAGGAACGTCCAAAAACCACAGACACCAGCGAACCCATGCAGATTGGGGGAATGCGAGGTCCTCTTACCCCTAAAGAAAGGGAAAAAAGAAGGCAGCAGAAGCTTTGTCTTTACTGTGGGAAAAGCGGACATTTCATAAGGGAATGTCGCGCGAGAGCCAAGGCCCCCGAACGACCCAGCACAACACAAGTACCAGCCGCTTCTTTTTCATGGGAATCGGAAAACTAGAAAGCCCACGACAGGAAGGGATCACTGCCTTGGGTACAGGTTTATCACGGATTCCCCTAGCACTAGCCAACACCATGCAACCCGCCGTAGCCCACATCAATGTGTGCGTTACTGTATGGATCACCGAGAACCACCCTCTAGACGTGGCAGCCTTGTTGGATTCAGGCGCAACCGGAAATTTCATGGATCTACAATATGCTCGGCGGTTTGGGGAGCCATATGAAAGTAAGGCAATACCCGAAATAGTGAAAGCCGTAGATGGTAAGACCTTAACATCCGGACCTGTCAGACATCACACCATACCCCTGAAAATGAGGGTAGGGGAAGACCACTATGAAGTTCTGCGGTTTGACCTAATAGACGCCCCTCAATTCCGCTTGATCTTAGGCATGCCATGGCTGACTCTGCATGACCCAGTAGTCCGATGGGCAGAAAGCACTGTGTCCCTGACATCTGATCATTGCAAAAAGCACTGTACTAGTCAATCCTTGCAGGAGGACAACGGTTCCAGAACACAAGCAAGTCTTCTCGCTGAAGGCAGGGAAGAACCTGAATATTGCTGTACTGCTTCATTACCTGACGTGTATATGAAATACCAACCAGTGTTTGATAAACAAACAGCGACCCAATTGCCTCCCCACCGATCATTCGATTGCTGGATCGACCTCCACCCTGGAGCCGACATCCTCTGCAGCCGAGTGTATGCACTCACCGAACCGGAGACCCGCTACCTCAAGAAATACCTGGAGGAGAATTTGGAGTCAGGATTCATCCGCCATTCCTCATCACCCGCCTCTTCTCCCCTCTTCTTTATTTCTAAAAAAGATTGCGACGAGTTGAGAGCCTGCATCGATTATAGAGCCATCAACAAGATAACCATTAAGAACCGATATCCTCTCCCGTTGATTCCCGTGCTGCTGGACCAGCTCAAGGGGGCCCAAATATTCACCAAACTAGATCTTCGGGGTGCATACCATTTGGTTCGTGTAAAATCTGGGGATGAATGGAAAACTGCATTCCGAACCAAGTTTGGTCTTTACGAGTATCAAGTCATGCCCTTCGGTCTATGCAATGCCCCAGCAGCATTTAAGTTTTTTATGGATGAAGTCCTCAGAGGCCTGCTGGAGGTTTGCTGCATCGTCTACATAGATGATATACTCATCTATTCGTCCTCCTTGCAAGAACACATTACCCATGTACAAGAAGTTTTGAACCGCCTTCAACGCCATTCTTTATACGCCAAGCTGGAAAAGTGCTTATTCCATGTAAAAGAAGTGGCCTTCCTTGGGTACATCATCAATTCGCAAGGCTTTCAAATGGATACCGCCAAAGTGGACGCAATCACTTCGTGGAAAGCCCCAAGTCACGTCAAGGCGGTACAACGATTTCTGGGGTTCGCCAATTACTATTGGCGGTTCATAAAAGACTTCTCCAAGGTGATACACCCCATCTCTCGTTTACTGCGAAAGAATACACCTTTTGTCTGGGACCAAGAGGCAGAACACTCCTTTCAGGAGTTAAAAAGAAGATTTACAACCGCTCCAATTCTACTCCACCCAAATTCTGACCTGCCGTTCGTGGTGGAGACTGATGCGTCACAATACGCCATAGGCGGAGTGTTGTCCCAACAACACCAACAAACGGGGCAACTCCACCCGGTGGCGTATTATTCCAAGAAGCTATCCCCGAGTGAGGTGAACTACTCCATCACGGATAAGGAGCTGCTGGCCATCAAACGGGCTTGCGAAGAGTGGAGGCACTATCTTCTAGGAGCAAGTCATACAGTTGAGATGTACACCAACCACAGAAACCTTTTGTTCCTGAAATCAGCCAGAGCCCTCACCCCGCGTCAGTTACGCTGGTCCCTGTTCTTCTCCGATTATGACTTCCTTATCAAATATAGACCTGGACCTCAGAACGGCAAGACCGATGCCTTATCCCGTATGGAGGAACCCACAAACCCCGAGATGAGCATACCCCCTGAGCCACCGTCCATTCTGCGCGACAAGGCCTTTTCTCACCAGTTACTTGCCCTCACCTCTTCAGAAGAATACCTTGAGGCTGTGAAAGCGTCCTTGTCCGACTTCAACATCCACGCCTGGATACAAACAGACCCAGCCCACAGAAACAAAAAAGGGGACTTCCTGTTCCAGAACAATGCCCTGTTTCTACCCCAGCAGGCACAACAACAACAAGCTATCACTTGGATCCATGATTCCTCGTTGGGAGGCCATTTGGGGGAAAACAAGACCATAGCAGGACTGGAAAGGTACTTTTGGTGGCCCACCTTATGGACGGATGCTAAAGAATATCTGAAGAACTGTGCCGTCTGTGCACAGAGCAAAACCAGCCATTCTAAACCAGTGGGGCTGTTGTGTCCCATCCCTTTCCCACCAGCCCGATGGCACACGGTATCGATGGATTTCGTAGTTGAGATGCCGCCCTGTGAAGGATATACCACCGTGCTAGTGATAATTGATCACCTAACAAAGATGGGTCACTTCGTCCCTCTCAAGAGACTTCCCACAGCGGGCTAATTGGCTCTGGTATTCCTGCAACACGTGGTGAGAGCACACGGACTACCGAGGGTACTCATAACAGAGAGAGGATCCCAATTCACCTCACGCTTTTGGAAGAAATTGTGTGAATCAATGAATATTGATGCCCGTCTATCCACGAGTTATCATCCTCAGACGGATGGTAAAACAGAACGTCTGAACCAGACACTAGAACAGTACCTGCGTTGTTTTACCCTTCAAAACACCATAGAGTGGTACCCTTTAATATGGTTAGCGGAGTTCGCATACAATAACGCAGAACACGCCACACTAGGGTGTTCCCCTTTCTTTTGTCTTTACGGTTTCCACCCTAACATTCTTCTGTTCGAGTGGCCTGTGGTCACCAAACACCCCACAATTCAAGAACACCACACTCACCTTCGAACCATTCTAAAAGAGACCAGGCTCCATTTAGAGACAGCTCAAAAAACACAAAAACTGTACGCTGATCGAAAGAGAGCACCAGAACCTGAGTATCAGGTAGGAGACAAAGTGTGGTTGTCCACCAAGAATCTACATCTCAAAGGGGTGGGTAAACTAGCTCCCAAGTATGTAGGGCCTTACAGAATAGAACACATCCTGAATCCTGTAGCAGGTAGGCTATGCCTACCCTCCTCCTGGAAAATACATCCTGTTTTCCATGTCTCCCTTCTCCGACCATGCCCTGCCAGCATGAGACTACCCCTGACTCCCCTCCCTGTGGAGGTGGAGGGTCAAGCAGAATATGAAGTCCAAACATTACTAGACTCCCGTCTGGTAAGGGGAAGAGTACAGTATCTAGTAGAGTGGAAAGGGTTTGGGGTGGAAGAACGGACTTGGGAACCAGCAACTAACCTTCACTGTCCGAAACTACTACAACAATTCCACGCCAGATATCCTGGTAAACCAGGGCAACCGCCGAGACGGCGGTCCTCGAGAGGTGGTTCTGTCATGATCCTCGCGAGACACCTGACGGCCGAACTCCAGAGCGCAGGAAGCGGTGTCGATCACATGACTGCCGCTATAAGACCCTCCCCCTCTGTAGGAACGGTGCTTGACAATCCGTTGGAGTTACCAGAAGACAGCGCTTAGCGGATGGTGATCCCCGCTGGAGGACTAGCGCTCGCCGACATCCACAGCCGCGAACCCGAGACCCGTTGTCACGAAGCCCTTTTGGTTTCTTCGTTTCCAATCCCTGTCTGCGGCGCCAAGGCCAGGTAATCAGGTGGGACGCTGTGGGAGGAGCGGGAGCACTCCGTTTAAAGACAATTACCGAGGCAGTTGTGTTAACTGCATAATACTCCGAAAGACTTTGCAGACTCACCCGGGGAACGCGATTGTTTTGTGAGCCTCAGCCGCGGTCCCTTAACTTTCAGCGTACTGCGCAGCCAACGCAGGGAAAGCGTTGGCGCTACACAAACTCACACCCGACTTTTGTTTTCAGTGAGGATCTTCAGGGCTCACGTAAGGCACGGTCAGTGCCGCCTGAACAAACACGATAGTGAGGATAACTATCGTACTCGTAGGGACCCAGAAAGGACTCTGCACAGAGAGACAACGCCCTACCAACTATTTCATTGGCCGTGAAGCTAACGGTCACCGAGACTGGGGGTTCTAGATTCCTGTACTCCTTAGGTACGTAGGGGTCCTCTAGAGAGAGAAGGAAGGCAGTGAGTAGGTGGCATTCTCTTCCCTAACACTTGATCTGTTTGTCTCCTCCTTTCTGCAGCCTGCTAAGAGAGTGACTCCATAGATCCACCCGTTCGCTGATAGAAGACCCACGCTGACCCCAATCTCTCCTTTGTTAATCCTCTCTTTTCCCCCCTGTGTGCCTCTCCCACGCACTGGTGTTTGTTTGCGTTCATCAGCGTGGGGTTGCACTTGTGGGAAATAGAGACTTCCTGCACGTCATCGTTCCTGCCGGTCGATCAGCCAGGTCAGTAGCTTCCTGGAGTATACGGCTACTGCCAGCCTGACAGGCTCCACCGCTATGGCGCAGGAGCGTCACCCCCCCCCCCCTTCCAGCAGCATAACAAAAAGCTGGGTTTATCACCATTTTATTTTGTTTGCCGGAGTCTTGCTGGTGGGGCCAGGGGGATAACACCCACCCTTCGGTAAGTGGTATGCACTGTTATCAGTGTGTATGACTCGGCAATATGAAGAGGTAACGACGGACAGAGCGGGGCCTCATTTAACCTGAGAAAGGTTCCAGGGAAGTGAGGTTGAATCCTTGATCACGCAGGGTGATGATTACATCCAGTGATAGATGGTTTCGCATCAAAGCGAGGTTGTATTGTTCTTATTAACTCTTTTGCTCTCACCTAAATTGCTCTCAATGAATAGAGTTTTTTTACATGCAGTAGCTAGAATATTATAGGTCCTGAAGAAAGCCGTGGGCAATTCCCAGTTAGGCTGAAACATGTCGACCCATTGTTAGCAGTCACTAAGATTACTGCTATGATTTATTAGCAGCTATTTGTGATCATTGCATTATTTGTTCATTTTTACTAGGTGTGAGGATAGTTATATTTTCTAGAGCGACTAGTCTCTCCACACAATCTTTTTAATGTCCTTTTCTTTTTGTTGCACTGCATCACATTAGATTCCTTCACTACTTAGTACACTTTTTTGCTGTTGTTGTCTGCCCGATTTTGGTAAGGCATTTCTTATGAGCATCAGAGCTTGCCACAGAAGCAATCCCTATGATCAAGAGATTGATCTTCTGCTTGTGGCGGATGACCAAATGATAGCATTGATCATCAGAGCTTGATACCTTAGCTCTATCGCATACAGCAATTTGATGGTAATCCATGCTCTGCTCTAAATGCCAGGGCGTTATTACAACTATCTTTCTATTTCTGTGTATATCTCCCTATGTGCTTTTGTGATTGACCCCCAGTCCTCTTGTGTATATGAAAGTTTGGCCAGGTGTCTCAGGCTGGCCAAACCGTCATGGGCACTGAAGGTGTCTCCAACCCAGCCTGCTGGGTTGGAGACAGCACGCACAGCTTGCCAGTCTCCCTAGGAGGACAAATCATCATTGCTCAGGCTAATCCTCAAGCTGCTCTCATGTATGCTTCATCCTGAGCATACAGATTGGCCGCAGCTAAGTCTGGGCCTGTTCCTGCAGTGGAGCCACAAAAGGAGCAGATGATCGGCAATACGGTAGGCTACAGGCGGCAATATTTTTATTTATTTTGTACCTTTTTTTCGTTGTTGTCTCTCTCCTACCTCCTCCCCTCACCTCCCTGCCCCACCACTCTCCTCTGACACCAGCCGCTACTGATAACCATTATATATTTATATTAAAGCCATGAATTTCTGGATCCGCATAATCTAACTGAAGAATTGAAAAGAGGTGCTTTGGTTGTTCCAACTGTGGGCAGGTTGAACTCGCATTTAGGTCTGCCATGACAGCCCTGACATCTGCAAGACATAGTGTTACTATCCTTTAGCATAAACTTAGAGTGGCATTGGCTCCACCCAGAGTAGTATTACCCTCTCACCAAATGCTATTAACTGTTGTGTGTATCATTCCACCTTCTATTCAGTGTTTCCATTGCAATACAGCAACACCCTAGCGACTGGTGTGTTAATGTTCTGTGTAGTGTTGAAAATAAAATTAAAATAAAAACTATTTTATAAACAAAAATATTCTTTATGTACACTGTATTATTGCTAGTGGTTTACAATAAACACTGAAATGCTTTAATGACAGTAATGATTGCATTTAAACAATGTGACTGATTCCGATGCTATAATAGTGATTTTTAACATGTGGTTATTGGTCTTTTAATCTTGTGACCCCTTGGCAGAGCCAATAGGCTTGTCATATAATTTTTTTTTTTTTTTTTTAACAAAGTTTATTGAGGTTCGCAGGCCTGTAACAAACACATACTGTGTAAGGTTTCGTATTAAGATACATACAAAAGGGTGAGCGATGTTACAATCATGTAATACACAATCATATTAGGTATTCTGCGCATGGTATTTATCCTCCCTCACGCCACCCAAAACAAGAAGAACAAGCATTGGCATAGCACCTTTGGGACCTTATAAGTGTTTAGCCATGCAACGGTTGATGCTGTTGCACCAAGGATATTGTGCTGCATAGCTAAATACTTATAAGGTCCCAAAAGCGAAACCTATCGGCTATGCCAATGCTTGTTTGTTGTTGTCATTTTGGTCTTGGTTTATTAGATGCTACTTTTGTATTCTAACTTGGTATGTGATCCTTTTTGTGTGGTGTTTTTACTGTGTTACAGTTTGAAGAGTTGCCCAAATACTTTACACATTGCCTCAAAGTTGAGCCGGACTGCTGCAGGGGGTTGAGCACAGGTTAATTTGAGATTTGCTTGTGACCTACCCTGTCAAGAATTGTGGTTGCTGCTTGACCAGAGCTCACACCCTAGTCAACCAGTAACCCAATATGTCACAGGAAGTGATTGTACAAATGAAATAACGCATATGTGCTGGTAAACCATAGGTTAACTCGCTGTCTTTATAGTGCTAGCCTGTCATGACTTCACCCCTCATGCTTTTGCCTTATTTTGTCACCAGTTCCTGCCTCAGCCCATGTGTGGGTCTCCAAAATAAGATGTTCCTGTTCACACATTGGTCCACTATACTCTAACATTGGCTTTATCTTCTGTCAACATGCGTCCCCCAGACATACAGCTCTGCTCGGTGTGTAGGTGCATGTGCAGGTCTATGTGTGTAGCTTGTGTGAAAAGATACCTCGAGTGGTTAGTGCATTTACCGAAGACACCTGCGAGTAATCAGTAGGCCACTGCTTTATAAATAAAAAACATGCTTTGAAAATGTAAGGATGTTACTGGAGAACTACTCACAAACTGTGGATCACACGCATGAATCCATATAAGGAAGCTCAGTGGGGAAGATGAAGCAAGTGGGGCAAGGGGATGGGGATTGTATGATGACGGTGGCATGTGATAAGAGCCAACTAGGAGTAGGGGGGGCTCGCATACATTTGCAGGGGGACCCTTCATGTTCTGTCATGCCATTGGTTCAGATAGTGAAGTGTGTCTTCCAGGACATGTGCTCCTTGCATCTTTTTCAGACCGTGACTGGCAGGCATTGTTCAGACAGGAGGCACTCAGAGAGCAGTGCACTATACCGCCCATCAACAATATGTGCGGCAATGCCCCTAGTAAAATGAGCTGCGTTTTATTATCCCAGGATAAAAATCCTCCTAAAACCCCAAAACAAACATATGTCAATTGCAATTACAACGCCATAAAAACAACCCACACAGGCTACGCTGAATCACCTGCAGTCAGTAATTTTAAGACTTTCGGTATTCACAGAAGGCATTTAGGAGTCCTAAAGTTAGGACTCCTAACTTCTGTGAATACCGAAGTGAGTAAGTGTCTTCTGTGAATACCAAAATGAGTAAGTGCATTCTTTGAATACGAAAATTATAGTAAGTTTAGGATTTTGTCTTAAATTAGTTCTGTGAATCGGGCCCATCGTTCAAGAGGGCGAGCTGCAGCCCAGGGTCAGGAATCACTGGGCAATGGCGCCGTGCAATGCTGAGTTACAGTTTCCAGCTGATTGGCAAACGTTGGAAGCATAAATTCTAACACGTCCAGTAAAACCGGACCTACGTTTAACTCTTCGTAAATTAGACATGTTGTGCTTGTAAAGTCACAGTGTTCTGCCGTAAATTAAATAAAACAATAACGAGCCGGCGCACCGACGTTTGGTACACAATCTCAAAGGTACAATATGCTTTCAATGACGCAAGCTTTCTACAAGTGTTATGACTTTATGAAACAGTATATCTTTTTTTCTTTTTAAGAATATTTATTTACAGACAAATAAAAATACTCATGGTGTAGCTGTTAAGTTACTTTCAACCTCCGTTTGCTGGAGTGCAACCGTGCTCTGATTCCCTCCTAATGCAGGGCCCAAAGGTCTTATAGTAGAATCTATGCCAGGTCTGGCCTGCTGCCCTCCTCCGTACCTTTTCATTTGTAGGTCTCTTCTACGGACAGCAGGAGCTGTCTGCCAGAAGGCCTCATCTTAAGACTGTACATAGGGTACACAAGATAGGGCTATGCCCACTCCCCCTTTAACCATAGACAGTGGCGGCTCCTCTGCTAAGGTGGAGGAGCGCCGCCCGCTACTTTTCGCAGTGTAAAAAAAGGAAAAATAAAATGCTAATAATTTGATGTTATTATCATCTTATTTGTTCCTGCCTCAGCATTTTGTTAGGGGCGGGGCGGATCTGCTCTGCTCTTAGAGCAGGGCTGACGCGTGGTGGGCACTCTGTGAGTGTGCAATGACTGATGATTGGCCGTGCTTTTTGGTTTGGCCAAACTGTCATGCGTACTTTGCATATTCTCCCCTCAGGCTGCATTACAGCCTGGGTGGAGAACATGCCCAGGCTCCAATTCCCTGGCTGAGCATCGATCTACGGCGCTCAGACCAATCACAACTCTGCATTGCTGCATTGTAATTGGCTATGGGGAGCCTGGGAGCCCGGTTGCTTCCTGCTTCCTGTTTGGACAGAAGAAGCCATGAAGAGGATGGAGGAGAGGAGGCGGTCGGCCAAGCGGCTGGCGTGCCTGCAGGTAAGGTAATTTTTTTTAACCCATCCCTCCTCCTCCCTCCCCACCACACTGCTCCTTCCCAGTAGCAGCCACCATTGGTCATCAGCGTATTTTGGTGAATCTCCTTCAGTCATGGGCTAGATGGCCTGTCTGTGATATTTTGAATTAAGCACAAATGGCATTTTGCACATGTTTAAATTTTTTCCTTGGCGAAACGTAGTCCCTATTTATGAGTCCGATACGTTACTAAGGAGTGCTTAGAACTTAGAGCTCCCCCGTGTCCTCTACCCCAACTTGTGCCTGCCATCTCTCCTATGTCACAGTCAGCCCCTATCAAAGTTTTTGATGGCTGATGCCTCATGAAAGCCCCCTCAAGTTTTTTTTGAGTCCCTACTCTCGGGCTGCTCTACAATACTCAGCTGACAGCAAAAATACCACTATTCTACATTTTTATTACTACACGTAGGAAGTTAAGGGAAGCCATTCAAAATTACAATTCTACAAATATGACACCTCCTGAAATGCATAGTACATAGGAAAAAGAATAAAACACACAAAATAAACATAACATATTCAAAATCAATACGATAGATGGCAGAATGAATATAGCTTGTAGCAAAACAAATAGGTTACACAGCAGCATAAGTACTTTATTCACTTTATAAATAATATGAATAACACATATGCTACATTAAATAAAACATACACTACAATATCTGTGAACGATATGGAAAAGAATATGGCCCTCACTGAAATGAGTATGACTTGTATTAAAATGTATGACATTCGGTGACGTGATTGATATGCGCTAAAAGAAATATGACAGTAAAATGAATATGATGCAATGAAATAAATATTGGAGCAGGGTCAGGACTGATCTGCATATGGCTGGGACAAAACTGAAGTGGCGTTGTGGGTAAAAGAACAATGGGTTGGAATGGTACCCGAGCAATTGCCAGTGGTTAGACTTAGTGCAGGCATTCCTGCTATCACCATTTGATAAAACACCCTAAATGTCAGATGTGGGTACTGGTCTCACTATGCAACTGAAACCAAGCTACACCCGAGTGTTGAGTCACAATCAGGGTAAAATCGGTTTTGGGTTGTTTGTGTGACAGTTCACAAAGGACCTGGCCTGGCAGTTTGGGCTGGACTATTCCTATTGGAACATGATCAAGACCAAGTTGCACATGGCCGGTCCAAACTGAGGTGGCATGGTGGGAAAAAGTATGAAGTGTTGGAATGGTACCCCACATTGTAAAAAATATCACTCATATTGAAATGAATATGACATCTTGAAATGATTATAAAACATGTGGACATGAATACAAGACTTGTTGAAATAAATGCCAAGTTGAAATAAATATAACTAGGGGTGGGCGGAATTTGTATAGTCGCGTTACGCAAATCTCCGCGTAATCGCCACAAATCTCCGCGAGCATGCGGAATCTCCATGAAGACATGGAAATACTTGTCCCGCCCGTTCGCGATGTGTTTTTGCGTGCTGGCGGTAAAATATATCGCCAACTTGCCCATGCGGTCGCTAATGGGTGCGGCCAACCTGTTTTTCACTTTTCCCGCCCGCTCGCGATGGTTATTTCCTGTTCCGGGTCGCGTATTGCATGCTCGCGATGCTTATTTCCTGTTCTGGGTCGTGTACTGCATGCTCCCGCCCATTCGCGATAAGTATTTCCTGTTCAGGAATGTATATTATGTGTTTGCGATGCTTTTTGCTGGGGGAAATATCGCACAAACTTGCCCACACGGTCGCAATGGCCGTCGCCATCTTGTTTTTCACTCTATTGCTATGGTTTTGGGCCTGCTTTTCAATCCTCCCTCTATCTTTTCAATCCTTTGTTTCTGGAAACTTTTTTTGATCTTTTTTTATTTATTATCTATCTATCTATTTTCCTTATTCTATATTTTGAATTTTTTTCAACTTTTTGTGTAATTTTCAATACTTCTTCACACTTTTTCTATTACCTGCTTTTTTCATTTCTTTTACTTACTTTTTTCATTCCTACCTTTTCTTTTCTGCCCCGTACTACAACCCAGAACCATGGCAAAGGGCTCGTAGCCGCAGCCAGAGCCTCGACCGCCTTCCTTGCGGAAGGCGGCACCAACACGGGGTGCAGCCACGGGCCTTATTCGATGAGGCAGAGGTGGCCGCACTGTTTTTTTTTGTGCAGCACCACTTCCCCTTAACCCTGGCAGCAGGCGACAGGCCTGGTTCCGGGTACGGGCTCCGGGAGTGTCGGCAGCGTTGGAGAAAGGTGCGCCCGGCAGTGTTTCGCTGCTCTGGTGTCCGGCGCACCCAAAACCATTGGACGCGCCGGTGGTCCGATATCCTGGACCGGCTGGACCTGCTAGGAGTGAAGGTCCCGGGGCTTGGTGAGTAGCTATTTAATATTACTACTTTGTGTCTATTCTTCTGCTCTGTGCTATATATTGTGAATATATTTTTTTTCCGACCAGCAAGAATGCTGCTACTTACATTGCAGGTAAAATAGGTTTAAAAATCTTCTGTGATTGTTATGACACAGGTGCTCGGCGCTACTAATCTTACTTGTTTGCAACTTTGCACTCACTTAGCGTGATTATGTTAGAGTTTCTTTTAGAGAACTTAAGTTAGGTAATGCTAGAGAGACTCTAGTCCTTCCTTTGTCCTCCTGTAACTAAGAGATAGCGGTGGATTGATACTTAGTTTAGGTACTTATTAGTATGAATTGGTAATTTTTTAGTGGTCTTCGTGACTCACCCTCTGTTACGTCACGTGCTGCTGAGTGCTGCTTACCCCAGTCCTTAGTAGAACCTTTTGTAGTTTGCGTAGTGAGTGGTAATAGGCTTAGCACTAGCAGAACATCAGCAGCTACCAACCAGCAATTTGGTGTATGCAAAAATGTAGGCATGTGTCCTCCATTTATGCATTTATGAGGACTAAAATAAATGGAAATGCAGACTTAGTGAACAATTGGCGCACCTGGAATAGGTGGGCTAGGTCAGGTGGTACTTAGGCTTAGTTGGTATTCTGGAATCAGAATGGAACACTGGATTAGTGTTTATAAATAATAACTAGTCGGTCCGCAAATCCCTCGATACTACTAGTCAACTAGATTAGATAGGGCAATTTTTATTGCAATTGTTGTTTCCATAAATGTTTGTTTGACCGTTTAAAAAAATATTTTATTTGTTTCACACCAATCATCAATGCTTGTCTCTTTCTTTCTTACATCTTTAATGATCAGCATCCAGGGGCAAGAAGATGGGGTCTGAGTTGGCGGGACCAGCTGGACAAGAACAACACCAGGAGGAACAGGACCAGGACCGCTCCTCTATCGAGGGCTCTGCTGCTGGCCCCAGTAAGTCTTCCTGTTGTTAATAGTAATAATTATTCTTCCCTAACTTTAACTGCACCTTATTTTTTCCGAACTATTGTTTCCATTTCCTAATGTTTTTTTTTTACCAATTCTTCTTTGATCTAGACTATCTGTTTCTAAATACTTGTTATCCCTGCCTCTAACTGCCTCTATGACTCTCTGTACTACTTCTATTCTGTCTGTAGCTAAGCCTGTCCAGTTGGCCACTCTTTATTTGAAAGGTTTTAAATAAAACTCAGATTCACCAATAGCTCCAGCCATTGAGCCCAGTATTTTGGGTTGTCCTCTTCTACTACTTCTAGTCTTCTTAATATTGAGGTTTTCTGAATCCTGAGGCTTTTCAACAATTCCCACCAACAAAATTCCCAACCAGATTTTACTATTTTTGATAGGATAGGACATACTACTACTGTTGTTAGGATTCTGCACATACAGAACTTTGCACAAGAAAATAAGACGTTGGTGATGGGACATTGGACCTTCCTCACACCTCAATCAGAACCCACCACAATCCCCTGACCGACTAGTTATAGTGTCTCATTACTATTAGCTCTCCGAACCCCCCCATACCTAATGAGTAGACAACACAGATTATAACACTCTCGACCTCTCTGTCGTGGAAGCAATGCACATGCACATTGCACAGCCTTTCGCTCACTCACTCGTGTAAGTCCACACCAAATACCACCGAGTCTATGTAAGTTGAAAAGGTTTATTTTCAACTGACAAGCTCTGTATGTTGTTCTACAATGCAGCACCAACAGCAAAATGCATAAGATTAAAACTAACCCTGGGCGTAGATCGCGAAGTAGCGCTACGCGTAGCTACGCAAAGTGCACTTCGCACTACGCGAGCTACGCGTAGCACTTCGCGAACTACGTAGTACCCTGTTTGCACTGTGCAAGATGCCGTTTTCAATTATTGAACAGTGCGGACAAGCATCCGGCACTGTGCAATCATTGAAAACGGCATCTTGCACAGTGCGAGCTGTAGTTTTCTGCCTCTCGAGTAGATTTTTACTCGAGCGGCAGCTTTCTCAACGCGGACTGGTAGTTTCTCATCACGAGCGGTCGCGAGCATACGCTACCACTCGCAATGAGAAACCTGACCTCCCCGCGTTGAGAATCTCGCCAGGAGGTTTATTTTCCACGCTTGCGATCGCCAACTTGATGTTGATCGCGAACGAGGAAAAGTCTCGCCGGGATTTCATTTTGCTTACTCGCGGTCGCCAACTTGATGTTGAGGACCGAGAGCAAGCAAAAAATGACCGCTGCACTAAGCTACGCGTGTTTTCACTGTGCTACGTGCAATTCGCGTAGTGCGAAGTAGCGCAAACTTCGCAAACTACGCAAGCGTAGCGCTTTGCCCAGGCTTAATTAAAACAATAAACATTTTCACACTTCGTTACACTTACAACAACTACAAGTAGAAGACAAAAGGCGAAATCATGATAACTGAACAGTGATGGAACCACCACCCTCTCCTTGGTAGGAATATAGTTAGATCTCTGAGCGAATTCTGGGGACCCCTCACCTTAGAAGGACCTAGTACTGGTTACATCATAAGCTCTGTGTAAAAGAATCTTCCAAACACAATAAATGAAGTTATTAATATCCTTTAATGGAGCTTGTAAATCAGCCTCCACATTCATCTCCATGCATCAATTGAATCCCTCTTGAACATTCCTTCAGTCTTAACATTCTCTTTGGAACTAATGACATCATAGTGTCATTTACACATTACTACATTCTCCCCCCTCCCCCCTAAAACAAATTAATGAAATAAAGATAGAAAAGAGAAAAATAACGCAAGCAAGGTAAACAGATTAACAATGTTCAATTAATCTTTCTGGTCTTTTAGCAATTCTTTCTGATTTTCTCTGACTCCATTCTTCTTGTTGATTATCAGAGCGTGCAGCTTCAACATTTGATGCAATTTTTCTAAAGAAAGATTTGTTTCTTGTTATTGTTCTATCATCATTCGTTGCAGTCATTGCTGTACCTTGTATTTTTTTAATTTCTAAAGGTGTAGGATGAAATCTGGTTTGTGATTTTTTTTGTTGTTGTTGCCGAACTAATACCAAATCACCAACTTGATAATCTTGATTTTGATATCTTTTTCCTTTTTCTGCGTAGTATTTCATTTTCTCTTTTGCTTCTTTATCTTTTTCCATTACCTCTTTGTGTACCCTCGGAGGAATTAGAGGCAACTGGGGTAAACGAGTTCTTCTTGACTGTCCAAACATTAGATCTGAAGGGCATTTTCCTGTTGATGGATGTGGAGTATTCCTATAGTCTCTTAAAATTTGACACAATGCCTGATTTATAGAAATTTGCGAAAGTTTTGCTCTTTGTACCGCTTTTTTAATAGTTGCCATCAATCTTTCTACCATTCCGTTTGCTCTAGGCCACATTGGAGTTACTTTCCTGTGAATTATTCCCAAATAGTTCATAAATTTTCCAAACTCTTCTCCACTAAATGGTGGCCCATTGTCTGTTTTTAATATATTAGGTATTCCCCAAGTTGAGAATATTTCATCTAGCACAGGAAGTACTGTTGAGGTGGAAGTAGAGGATATTAGTTTTACAATTGGAAAACGAGAGTATTTGTCTACTATTGCTAGTAAATAATGGCCAGAGTCTAATGGGCCATAGAAATCTGCTGCTAAGTTTGACCATACTGCATTAGGTAGATCTGACATGTGTAATTCTTCAACTCCTTTTTCCTTTACAGTGCACTGACAGACATGACAAGACTGAATGACTTCTTCTACCTGTCTATCTAAACCTGGAAACCACAGTTTTTCTCTTAAAAAATTTTTTGTTGCTGAAACTCCTCGGTGACTCTCGTGAGCTAAATCAATTACACGACGTTGAAGACTCTCCGGTATTATTATTTTAGTTCCTCTAAGTAATATTCCAGACGAGGTTACAGACAGTTCCGAGTTTATGTTTTTAAATGCTAATATATCATTTCTTCTTATGTTTCTTTGGAATTGACTTCCAATATTTATTAGTCTCCATTTATTTTCATGCAGGATTTTTTTTACCTCTTGAAGAGTGTTATCTTTTTCTGTTTCCTCAATTAGTTCGCTTTCTTTCACAGTTCCTGGGACTGCTGATCTTACTATGAAATGTATATATTCTTCCACCTCTAATTGGTGTTTAGTTGTTGTTTCAGCTGGATGCCTTGATAAATAATCCGCAGGATTATGTTCTTTTCCTGGCTTATGGATAATTTTAAAGTCATAGTCCATAAGCCTCATTCCCCACCTCTCAATTCTTGGAGGCATTTTAGTTCTAGGGTTTCCAAAAATAGAAACTAGTGCTTGATGGTCAGTAATGATCACAAAAGATTTTCCGTAGATAAAATCATGAAAATGTTCACATGCCCAAACAACAGCTAGACTTTCCTTTTCAGGCTGTGAATATCTTTGTTCTACTTCAGATAAACTTTTGCTGGCATGTGAGATTACATATCTTGGGCTTTCTCTTCCAGGTTTATGCTGCACTAATATTGCACCTAAACCTACAGGACTTGCATCCACTATTAATTCTGTACACAGGTGTGGGTCAAAATATTTTAAGTTTGCTGCATTTGTTATTTCCAATTTTATTTTTTTTAAAAGCTTGTTCACATTCGATATTCCATTGAAATTTTTTTCCTTTCTTTGTTAAATCTCTTAGGGGCGAGCTTAAAGTTGCGAAATCTTTTATGTATCTTGCACAGTAGCTTGCCATTCCAAGAAAAGATCTCAGTTCTGCTACATCTTTTGGTTCCTGCATTGCATTCAAAGCTACTATTTTGATAGGATCTGGTCTCATCCCTTTTTCTGAAAATATATGACCAAAGAATGTCAATTCCTTTTTATTTAATTCACATTTCTTTTCATTTAAAGTTAACCCAGCTTTTTCAAGTTGTTGACAAACTTTTTCTAATGCCTGATCATGTTCTTCTTGCGTTTTTCCAAAGACCAAAATATCGTCACTGTAATTCATGCAATTCTGTATTGGTCTTATGACATTTTTTATAGTTTCCTGGAAAATTTCTGCTGCAGAACAAATTCCAAAGTTCAACCGCTTGTATCTAAATAATCCCATGTGTGTTGAGAATGTTGTTATGTATCTAGATTGGTTATCAATTAGCAACTGATGATATCCTTTGCATAAATCAAGTTTTGAAAATACCGACGCCCCATTTATGGTGCTTATCATATCATTCAAGTGTGGGCCTGGGTAACGTTCTCTTTCAATAGCGGTATTAGGTATTCTCATGTCCACACATATTCTGATGTCATTGGTGCCCGTCACCCCTTCAATTATATCTTGCTCAAGTAAAGATTTTATTTCCTTTTCAACTTTGTCTTGCATGTGTATTGGCACTCTTCTATGTGTTTGTGCCGTTGGTTTTATCGCTTCGTTTATGTGTAAGGTAATTTCTTTTCCTTTAAATTTACCTAATCCTTCAAACAATTTGGGATATTTCTTTAAAACTGGATGATCCGTTGAAATATTACAGTTCATTGCTAGTAGACCCATTATTTGAGCAGTTACATTGCTCAATAAACAAGGACCTGGGACTTCACCCTGCAACACGTGTATTTCTTCTTTACTTGTTACACTTCCATATTTTAAGATTTCTTCAAATTTTCCTAGGCAAAGAACTGGATGTTTGGCACCCCATTGGAAGACACTAACATTTGATGGTGATAGTATAGGTTGTTTTTCCATTTTCTTATATTCAGTTATGCACATTATGTTACATGTTGCTCCGCTATCCAACACAAAGGGGACCTCTTGCGACCCCACTAATAAATTGACAGATGTAGTTTTTTTTATATTTTCTCTTTTAATCATATTAATTTGTTGACAAATGTTATTTCCTTGCGTTATATCGCTTTCTTGCATCATATATAGTTTTTCTGATTGTTCAAATTCCTCCTCAGATTCTCCTTCAATCTCTTCCATATGTCTTACGTATTTTGTATTTCCAATCTTTTTTTTAATAGGATTGATTTGTTTCCAATTTTCTTTACTTTCTTTTTTAAATCTGCAAACACTTGCAAAGTGATTATATCCTTTGCATTCTTTACATTGCTGTCCTATTGCTGGACATTTCCTTTGGTGTGGAAACTGAAATCCACATCTGTAGCATTGCCTTTTCCCTTTAAATTGCATTTCATTTTGTTTTTCAACGGTTATTTTCTTTGACATTTCTCTAATTTGTTCAATTGCTTTAACTCTTCCTTCTTCCATGTTTGTGGCATGTTTTTGAGCTTGTGTTTCTGTTTTTGCCATGCGAATTATTTCTTGCAGGTCATATTTTTTTTCCAAGAGTTTTTTTCTAAACTTCATTGAGTTGCATCCTTGTATTACTCTTAATCTAATGGCTTCTTCATTATTGAATTTATCAAACTCACAAAATGTTACCAATTTCTTAAGTCTCGTGACAAAATTATCCATTGTTTCATTTTCTTGTTGGCATGCTAGATTAAAATTGTATCTTTCAAAATCTAAATTTCTCTGAGGGTCAAATTTTGCGTTTAAACATTTCATAATTCCTTCATAGGTGTCTTTTTCATTTTCAGGAAATGTAGTTATTAAGTCTTCTACATCGTCGCCTACAAGATTGAGCAACAGGTCTTTCGCTTGTTCATCTGAGTATTTTTTACATGTTGCTTTTAAAAAATGTTTAAACCTCCTAGTCCATTTTTCCCACCTTTGTGCAATGTTTTCTTGTTCAGATAGACTGAAAGGCAATGGTCTTCTAAAAATAGTACTTGAAATGCTTTCAGTAGCATCTTCTTTGTTGTACATGTCTGAATTCATATTTATAATAACATTGCTTGTTTCCTCTTCAGTCATGGTTTAATATGAATTTATTTAAATTACAGTTCGGCAATCTTCTTATTTTTTTTTATTTGCTGTTTTTTTTTTACTGTAATTTAAATAATTTAATTAACTTCAGTTAATATGGTGTGTTTTATTAGTGACTAAAGTTTTATATTATTCTTTATAGTCCTTTCTTTCTTTCAATGCTTGCTTTTAGTTGCTTTTTAGAAGTCTTTTCTCTATTTCAATGTTTGCTTTTGAAGTCCTTTCTTACTTTCGTTGACTTTAGTTGAACTGGGTGCTTCAATTGAAAGGAAGTGAGCACAGGTAGTGAAATCCTTTTCAATTATTATATTTATTTAGCCTTGTTTATTTAACTTATCTGCTTGCCTTCGTTTTTTTTTTTTATAACATGCTTTTTTCTGGATAAACGCTTTTAAATTGTGCTTTATTTAATTAAGGAAACTCTTGTACAATACGAGTCTTTGTGCGCTGAAATATATACACTCTGACAGTTTTAATTCCTCTCATGCGCTGACAAAATACACCGGCAGAGACTCGCTTTCAAAAGCTCTTTGCCGATTGTTTGTTTTCCATTAAGAGCTTAACCTTTCATGCTTGGCTGCACGCGTTAGAGCACAAGCGCTGCTAAGCATTCCTTTCCATTATGAGCTCAGTCTCTTCACGCTTGGCTGCACGCAATGAAATACACGTGCAGCTAATGTTTATTTTCAATTGCCTGCTCCGTTTCTTTCGCGCTTGATTACACGCAGTGAAGCACACACTTTCAAAATGTTTACTTTCAATTAGCAGCCTCAGTTTCTCACGCGCTTTGTCACTCGTGCTCAAATCACTGTTTATCTTCAATACTACACCTGCTTAAACATTTTATTTCAAATTCTGGCTCTGAATTATATGCGTTATAAGTTTATTTTGAAAGGTTAAAAAAAAATGTCACATCAACTTATCTTCAAAGGTGAATATTGTGAGGTTTTACACACATATATTGGTCTGCAGTTTTAAATAACTTCCAGTTTCATTCAATGGTAATCTACTTGCTGCTTGTAATTTGAAGAGTATTTTAGAATGAATTTGTAAATTACTTACAGTTTAGATTTCTTTGTAGATTTTGTTTGGAGAAGAAAAAAAAAAGTCATTCAATAATCTGCTTCCATACCGGTCCTGTGTAGTCCATGCGATTTTGATTATATAATTCAGCTTGCAGCACTCTGAAGCTTCCAACTGCTGTCATTCAGTTGTGATCAATTTAAAATCCCATAGTGTATCTCCTTCAGGAAATAAATCTTCACTTTTCCTGTGTATCTTGATCCCGCTCGTCGCCAATGTAAAAGAATCTTCCAAACACAATAAATGAAGTTATTAATATCCTTTAATGGAGCTTGTAAATCAGCCTCCACATTCATCTCCATGCATCAATTGAATCCCTCTTGAACATTCCTTCAGTCTTAACATTCTCTTTGGAACTAATGACATCATAGTGTCATTTACACATTACTACACTCTGCAAAGCTCTGGTTCGTAGAAGGGAATCTTCCATCTGTTATGAGAAAAATGGTTCGCGTTAGTACTATATTGCAAGCATTTCTCAGTCGTGCCAAAAAGTGTAGCATTTTTATTGCTAAGCAATATGGACTAACACCAGAACTCCATAACAAAGTGGCTTGTTTTTCAACCTTGTACGCAGCTCTCAGACAGTAGTAGTATGAGCTCATGTGGACTCAAAGGCGTCTTGCACTACAAGCTGTGAGGTAACGTGCGCAAAAATAAAAGACACAAAGGTAAAATGGTTGCATGGTTGGGGCTAACTAAGCAAAGACTAGAATGACCCTAGGGACCATGTAACACTACTAGTGTATACTCTACTACCTGATTTGTACTAGTGATATCTGTTGTATATGTATGTATTAACTTGCTAGTGAAAAATAGGGGGAGGTGTATATGGCACCTAAACAAAATGTAATGTTTATTCTAGGCGTACTACCGACCACCAATGCCAGGGCCAGCGGCGAAGGCGACGTGGCTGCTGAGGGCAGAGAAGAGGCAGCAGTTGCAGGAGGAGCTGCAGGGGGTGAGCCAGCAGCAGTGGCGGGCGGTGGTAAGTTATATTCCTAATCCTTACTTATTGACATTGCACTCACTGCAAGGGTGTACTGTATACTCTACTGTTGAGACTTATTAAGTAAGAAGTTGTTGTTGATGGTTGAAGACACCCTTTACTTAGCATTAGTAAAAGCATTAGCGGCGGGAGTGTTGAGTAACCAATGGCTTCTTCTTGTAACTTCAACTCAGCTGTGAAAGTTTTATGGAGAAGACTAAAAGTCAGATCAGATGACCAGGGCCGGACTGGCCGTAGCGGGCACTGGGCAATCCCCCAGTGCGCCACACGGGTGGAGGCCGGTTTTGGGCCCCTGGGGGCCGTTTTTGTTACAGGGCCGTTTTTACAGCGAAGCTGAAAAATCGGCCCTGTAAACAAAAGCGGCCGAAAACCGGCCCTGGCAAAGAGCTCGGCGGCACCCCCAAGCCCAGGGGGGCCGGCCGAGCACTTTGCCAGGGCCGGTTTTGGTTCCCAGTTCGGCCCTGCAGATGACCTTGATGGATGGGTTGAATGAAAAGGGAAAGAAGGGTGTAAGAAAGAAAGCCGGGCGAGATTTAATATTTATGACTGACAGAGAAGGATACGTGGGATGCATGCATGCATAGGTGGCTGACAGGAATCAGATGCATGGGTGGCTGAATGCCTGAAACTCACACAAATGTTATAGGCCGAGGAAGTGGGAGGATAGATACATACCACAAACGTTATGTACTGTGCTGGCTAGTGCCACCGTGCCACTATGTGCAGAATTAAATTGTCTTACTGCTTTGCTAAAAGTGTATTTTACAATAGTCTTTTTTTTTTTCTTCTTGATATAGCTACTCCTTCCAAAGGGAAACCGGACACGAAGGAGTTGGTAGCCAAGGCCCGGTGCCGGAAGCTGGAGGGAATACCGCCGGCTGGTGGTTTTGGCAGAGGAGGAGGAGGAGGCGGAAGCAGCTGCAGCCTCCTCCAATGCCCCGGGTCCCAGCCATCCCCCTCCAGCATTACGGCACCACCATCTGGCAGCCGCCCACCACCACCCATCTTTTAATACCTTGTCTAGAGGAGCAAGTTCGTGTCCTCCTGGAGAGAGGATCCCGCCGATAAGACCCTGTTAATTGCCCCTTTTTTTATTTCTTCTTTTGGTGGGTGGAAATTGGGCGTTGGGATTAACTTTCTTTGGACAATTGGATATTTCGTATAGGTTGGACTTTTTCGTTACGTACATTGGTCGGGGTTAGGGAGAGGGGTGGGTCAGGTGTTGTGGGATTTCTTACATAGTTTATTTTTGTTAGGGGATTAAATTATATATTTATACTTTACATATGATGTTGTTAATGTTTTTTTTGGTGGGGTTACTGTTTTACGTCACAATGTTTCCTTGCTGGTGCAGGGCCACAGCCAGTGTTTGATTTAAATAATTGACTGACTTTGTAAGACACAAATAGATAGATGCGGTACCCCTCACTGAGTGACTTGTCCTACTAGAACTGTCAGTCTCTCCTCCTAGTCAATGCACTCTGCAACTGGGCTCATCAAAGGGGTGTGTGAAATTGAATTAATGAAAAAATTTCCATTATTAATTATGCCACCCCCAAACTTCTTCTCTTACCTGTGCTTGATGTTTAACAGCAATGGCTGCATGGTGATGATGGTTTTCTTTCCCAACATGCAAAATGGTTGTGGTGGTAGTAGTAGTAGACACTGGCAGTAGCATTTGCAAAAAAAGAAAATGAGCCAATCAGTCGCCTGAGAGAGACTGTTGGAGGAGTAGTAGAATGAAGTACAGTACAGAACTTACTGCCAAACAATAATGTGCAAAAATCCAATAAAACATCATGGTGGTGGGGATTGCCTAGTACATAGAGTTACAAACTTTACTTGTGTCGAGTCACTCGACTAGGCCTACAGTACACTCAACACAAGCGTAACCGTTAGTGCTGTGTAGGAGGATGACAACAAATCCAATTGCTGCCGGCAATTAATGCTGATGGATTAGGTTCCTTTGGTAAAAAAATTACCTCGCAAATATACTGCTCATGGGTGGGGAGGCAGAAGAAGATCCTCGCCCTGCTTTGAAATTGAATTAGTGTTGCTTTTGCCACATCCGCCCCAGCAAGCGTGTGATAAATTATTGGTGTCCATTTAATTTAGTTACACCTCAATAAGTCACACAGCCTGGGGTAAGAGGGTTACGGTTTGATAAATGGTTGGGAAGTGGGGTTTAGGGAAAGGTTTGACAAAGAAAAACAGTACGCATGGACAACAACAAAAGAAAAAACAATCTTGGTAGACAACCATATCCCTAAATCTGTTAAGGGAGAAAAAGGAAATGCATGCATGATGATGATAACTTGATGGTTAATGAAGTACTTACTAACTACTACTAGACAATTAGACAGTACATGGCAGCAGTATCTTATGCAATTTGCCTTGCCTGTCTGCCCTCAGAGACCCGAATTACACACAGTTTCTGTTATTTTCATTTGTCCCGGCCCAGGCTTACAATTAAAGATAGCAAAGTAAAATCAAAAATAGCTGAAGGGATGAATGGAATTATTAGAAAAGAGCAAACATACTAATAACAACAACACACAGTAGTAATGATTGAAGACAACAAATGAATCAAATTATTTAAAAGATGATGAAAGTTGATACTGTTACTGTATGTTATCCTGGTCAAAATGGGGAGTTGCATCTCAGCATTCCTCTTGGACCTCCCTTCCATAGATGCTCTGGCCATCAATCTTGGGTGACGCCACTGCCTGCCTTGCAGATGTAGATTTATTGGTAAGGAAAGTGTGAGTTGTTTTCCCCAGTATAGCACAGGGTAAGGGCCGGCCTGTAAATGTAGATTGAAAAACAAAAGGCATATTGAAAGATCAAGTAGAAAAAAAAAGCATAAATTACGGTGGAGTGCAACAAGAACACTTTCAGAGGTGGCATGTAATCTGTATCCAGCATTAACCTTCAACAACACCAGGACAGAGCAGGCCCATGGCACCCGCCGTGACCCTTCCTCCATTTAGCGTACTTTTTTTGAGACAGAGGCAAACAAAGCACATAATATACAGCAACATAGCATTTTACAAATTAAGTGACTAAATCAATGCACTGCTCTCAGTCATACTACCACACTCGACTCCACCACTACACAGACATGTAGGTCTGCAGTGGTTGTTGTTGAATTGTTTACATTTTATTCCACTCACGAAACACCCTGAGTTATTCCATCAATCATCTTGGATCCTACTGAGTGACTGTGAATATATTATGTCACTGTGGTCATCATCATGGTGTTGTCCAACTCAGTGTGCATTGTATAGATTGAGTCCCCTTTCCATATTCAAAATGCAATGGATCGGCCTGCAGTAGAAGTACAAATTTGTTATTAAAAAATGAGAAGGGAAACAAAAATTGCCTTGAGTTACTTTTAGTGTGTAGATTAGATAATAGTACACAATGAATAACTTCACGCAATTCAAACAACAACAACACAAATCACTCAGTCAGCATCCAATGCATGTCATCTTCATTACCTGTTCCTTCTCATCTTCAGTTAATGGGCAGTCTCTCTCGGCTCGGAAAGTAGGATAGCTAAAGTCGTCATCATCATGTTCCACTTCTTTTGGAGGGATTCAACGAGGCAAGATTTTCTTCTATTATGCTGATCATATGGCTTGAGGGCAATAGATTTAGAGTGATTCAGGAGGATGAAGGAGCAGGACTCGGAGGAGTGGGCTAAAATGCAGAAAGCTGAAACTCATATATGACAATAAAAGACTAGAAGACAGTGGTGATGGATTTGTTGTGAATCGAAGTTTCCAACCAGAAAGACAGACACAGATAAAAGTAAATAAGGGAGGAAGACAGTAAGAAGTGCAAGTCTCGTTGTCAGGGAAGTATAGATCATCTAACAACTAACAGGAGGTGCTCAGTCTATTCATGAAGAACAGACAACCACTGAGCGCTGTGAAGAATGCTTAGAAACCTCTTCAGATAATTTGCTCATCAACTGGCAAGAGTTAAGAGTCCATCAGCCCACCCTTACTGGCGGAGCTTCGTCATCTGGACCTCTAGGAAATCTAGATCTAGGGCCACAGTCTTGAGTCACCTAGACCTGCTGGGTACCTGACCTGACGTTCCTTAGAAAGGCTCTTGCCAAGGCGTATGTTCAAACCATATGAACTCTAGTGACGTGCAGTGCTCTAGTGTAAGTGAAAATTAAAAACGGCTACCTGGGCAAAAAATATATTTATTAACAATTGTCCAAGTGTCATACTTAAAAGAACCTAATAGTCCGGAAAAAATTGACTATTTCCTGGCTAAGTCTATTGTGGTCGACATGTTTCAGCCGAATGAGTCAGTTTGACCCGGCTTTCTTCAGGACCTAGATGTAATAGAGTAAAGGCTACTGCAGGATAAACACAATTCGTGCATAAACCAGTGTAAAACAACACTCATAAAGGAAGTATAATAATCAGGTAAGTATGTGGCGATAGCCACCCTACCAGTACAAGCGAACCTCGTGCTTGGAGGTAAGAGCTACCTCTTCTTTCCTAGAGAGAATTCAAAGAGTCAGACCATCAAAAAAGCGTATCCTCATAAATCACAGCATCAGCGACTACTATTCAACAGTGCCCATTATGCCCTGATTAGATCGCGAAATAACCCAAACAGTGGTTCCATGCAAAAAAGATTTGGAGAGAACTGTACTTGACTTACCCAGCTTTATGTGGGAGAAAAACCTCACCTCACCCGGGTGACTGCAGTCTGTCTGCACACTTTACATATAAATCAAACATTATGATAAACCTAAAAAATCAAAGACCCCACAACACTCAACCCCTAATAGGTGCAATACTGCGGGTAGAAGGAAAGAATGTCCTTCATGAAACCTCAGACTTAAAAAAACTCAAAAATCATGTAGTCTAAAATAATAGAAACCTCTATCTGTGTGACCCCCCTTGGCTCACTCAAAAGCTAAATGTAACAGAGTCCAGGGAAAACACCATAGTATGCGAGGTTCAAGCAGTGTTGCCATATCACTGCTAAATTTAGTCAGCAAAAGACCCAAGTATCATGGACAAAAATGGGGGCTCTCCACTCCTTACCTGTCCGTCGGTACTTCAGACCAGACTACGAGCTGTCTGGGAGGTGACGGCAGGGGGAGGGAGAGCTCCTTATATATCCGTCTTCATGAATAGACTGAGCACCTCCTGTTAGTTGTTAGGTACTGATTGGGGATTGAAGGTTTTTCAGTCCATAATTAACTCCCCTGAGACCCCTACTCACATTGTTTTTGGTAAGTATAGATCATCTTCAAACTCTGGGAGTTCAAGCAGAAGTAGGCAATCATCATCTAAGATGCTACTTCCATCACCTGAGCCGTTGTCCTCATCTTCCAGCGTTGATTCATGTATTGTGTAATTTGGTGGTATAAAGTGCTGATTCATTTTGATCATGGTTAACCTCCACGTTTTTGGGCAAGAGACTGGTCCTTCTCACTGTTACAATAGAACCTGCAGCACTGAAAACACGTTCAGAAGAGACACTTGCGACAGGGCAAGCCAGATAGTTTATCGTCAGCCTGCTGAGCAGTGGCCATTGGCCCCTTTTCCCATACCAATAACGCAATGGATTTTGATCAATGTACACCTCTGTCGGGTCATCCAGATAGGCCTGGACCATCCGCTCAATGTTCAGGGGTGCTGCACTTTGTTCGGCCTCTTTTGTCTGTGCATCAGCACTGGATCTACCAAGTCCTTGCTGTGAATACCAATCCTTTAATGATTTTACTGGGGGCGATGATCCGGTTCTTTATCAATCAATCATAGCATTTATAAAGTGCACTACATACCCGTGAGGGTCTCAAGGCGCTAGGGGAGGGGGATGCTGTTACTGTTCGAAGAGCCAGGTCTTGAGGAGTCTCCTGTAGGTAAGGAGGTCTTCGGTCTGCCGCAGGCAGATGGGGAGGGTGTTCTATGTCTTGGCGGCGAGGTGGGAGAATGATCTGCCGCCGCCGGTCACTCTTCAGATGCAGGGGACAGTAGCTAGGGCACAGTCTGCGGAGCGGAGCTGGCGGGTGGGGGTGTAGAGGCTGAGTCGGCTGTTGAGGTATGCTGGTCCGGTGTGCCTTGTGTGCATGGGTGAGGAGTTTGAAGGTTATCCTCTTGTTGATGGGGAGCCAGTGCAGGTCTCAGGTGGGGTGTGATGTGGCTGCAGAGAGGGATGTCGAGGATCAGGCGTGCAGAGGCGTTCTGGATGCTTTGGAGCCATTTCAGGAGTTTGGCTGGGGTTACTGCGTAGAGTGTGTTGCCGTAGTCCAGTCTACTGCTGACGGGGCCTGGGTGACTGTCCTTCTAGTTTCTGTGGGGATCCACTTGAAGATCCTGCAAAGCATGCGGAGGGTGTTGAAGCAGGAGGAGGAGATGGCATTGACCTGCTTCATCATGGAGAGGGTGGAGTCGAGGATGACCCCTAGGTTGCGTGCGTGGTCGGTGGGTGTGGGGGGTGCTCCTAGTGCAGTCTGCCACAAGGAGTCATCCCAGGCTGAGGGGGAGGATCCGAGGATGAGGACCTTCATCTTGTCTGAGTTCAGTTTCAGTCGGCTGTTTCTCGTCAAGTCGGCGACGGCCTTCATTCCTTCGTGGAGGTTGGTTTTGGTGGTGTGGGGGTCTTTGGTGAGGGAGAGGATCAGCTGGATGTCATCGGCATAGAAGATGATGTTGAGGTCATGCCGTCGTGCGACGTGGGCGAGTGGTGTCATTTAGACATTGAACAACATAGGGCTGAGGGATGAGCCTTGGGGTATGCCGCAGATGATCTTTGTGGCTTCGGAGCGGAAGGGGGGAGGCGGATACTCTGAGTTCTCCCGGAGAGGAAGGAGGTGGTCCAGTCCAGGGCCTTCTCTTGGATTCCGGTGTCGTGGAGGCATGTTCGTAGTGTGTGGTGGTAGACCGTGTCGAAGGCGGCTGACAGGTCCAGGAGAATGAGGGCCGCGGTTTCTCCATTGTCTAGCAGGGTCCTGATGTCGTTGGTGGCAGCGATGAGGGCAGTTTCGGTGCTGTGGTTGCTGCGGTACCCGGACTGGGACAGGTCCAGGATGCTGTTGTCCTCGAGGAAGCTGGTCAGTTGTTTGTTGACGGCCTTTTCGATGACCTTCACCGGGAATGGGAGCAGGGAGATGGGTCAGAAGTTCTTGAGGTCATTGGGGACGCCTTGGGTTTCTTGAGTAAGGCGTTGATCTCTGCGTGCTTCCAGCTCTCCGGGAACATCGCTGTCTCGAAGGAGATGTTGATGGTTTTCCGGAGATGGGTGCGATGGTGCTGCTTGCTTTGTTGAAGATGTGGTGCGGGTAGGGGTCTTCCGGGGATCCGGAGTGGATGGTGTTCATGATCTTGATGGTGTTTTCGTCATTGATGTTGGTCCAGGTGAGCAGGCGGTTGGTGTGGGTGGTGGTCATGGGAGCGGGGGTCTTAGTAGTTGCCGGGGTGGTGACAGCGTCGAAGCTGTTGTGGATGTCGGCAATCTTGCGGTGGAAGAAGGTGGCCAGCGAGTCACACAGGTCTTGTGACGGTGGGATGTCATTGGTGTTGGAGCTGGGGTTGGAGAGTTCCTTAACGATGCTGAAGAGCTCTTTGCTGTTGTGTGCGTTGTTGTCTAGGCGGTCTTTCAAGGAGGTCCTTCAGGCAGATCTGATGAGGTAGTGGAGTCTGCGGGTGGCGTTCTTGGGGGCTGTGTAGCTTTCTGGTGTTCGTTCGCAGATCCAGTTTTTTGGGGGTTTTCGGCAGGTTCACTTGGAGGCCTGGAGGTCTTCGGTGAACCAGCTGGCTCTCTTGCTGGTGTGGGTGTTGGAGGGCTTCTTGAGCGGGGCGAGGGCGCAGTCATCAATCAATTGTCTGAGGCTGCGGCGTCGGGGTCGGTTGGGTCTGCGGGTGGGCTCTGGGCGAGGGCAGTGGTTAGCTGGTCCTCGGTGACCTTGCTCCAGTGGCGGCAAGGCATCTGATGGGTACGGTGGTGTATGGTGGGTTTCCGGAAGGTGAAGTGGATGTAGCGGTGGACGGTCCAGTGGAGTTCGGTGGTGTGGTTGAAGAAGATGTGGGAGCTTGCTGAGAAGATGGGGTCAAGTGTGTGGCCGGCGGAGTGGGTGGGTGTTATGACGAGTTGTCTGAGTCTGAGGTTGGTGAGGTTGTCAATCAGGGTGGAAGAGTTGGAGACGTTGTTGTTCTTGAGGTGGAAGTTCAGGACCCCAAGGAGGATGTAGTCTGTCGAGGTGACGGTGTGTGTGCTGATGAAGTCGGCGATGGAGTCGCTGAACTGCGGTCAGGGTCTGGGGGTCTGTAGACGAGGGTACATCTGAGGGTGGTGTTGGGGTTGGTGTGGATCTGGAAGTGCAGGTGTTCGGCGGTGCTGAGGGTGTCGTCGATGTCTGTTGAGATTTTGAGAGTGTGTCTGTGGACGATGGCAATTCCTCCTCCTACTCCGTTGGTGCGGTCCTTGCAGGTGATCTTGTAGCCTTCCGGGATGGCTATGGCGATGTCAGGTGCCGAGGAGGGGTTCAGCCAGGTCTCCGTCAGGAAGGCGACGTCTGGGGCGTTGGTGTTGAGTAGGTCCTAGAGTTCAACGACGTGTTTGCGGGCGGAGCAGGTGTTGAGGAGGATGCGTCTGAGGTGGTTGGGTTCTTTGGTAGGTGGGTTGGTGAGCCGGATGCTGGTGAAGCTGCAGTTCTGGCAGGAGAAGGTTCATTGGGTGTGCTTTGGGGCAGACAGGAAGCAGGTGCGTGATCGTCCAGTATTGAGTTTGTGGAGGGTGCTGGAGTCGTAGCGAAGGCAAGTGTTGTGGTGCTTGCGGGGGCCAGGGGTCCTGGCGCTGGGTGCGGTCAAGGCACGGATGGGCACAGACAGGCTTGCCTTAGGCCTCCTGTGGGAGGGAGGAGCAGCTAGGAGGTGGGAGCGGGGCGGCGAATGGGAGTGCGGGGGGCAGGGTGGCAGGGATGCAGCAGCGGGAAAACAGGCTGGGAGCGGCAAGAGGCACAAAAATCAAGTTGGTACAAAGTCAGAGGCAGTTAAGGCACAGAGAGCAATAATAGCACAGGAGTACCAGTGTCACGGACCAATGCGGGTCCAGGCGGCAAGAGTGGCAAGGCAGACAGAGCGTGGGGAGCGACCTGCCTGCGAGCAGGGTCCGTGGTCACTACTTTCACCGCTGCGCGGCCTCCATATGAGGAGCAGTGAGAGGGAGGAGCAGCTGGGAGGCGGGAGCGGGGCGGCGAATGGGAGTGCGGGGGGGCTGGGCCGCAGGGATGCAGTGGCAGGAAAACGGGCTGGGAGCAGCAAGAGGCACAAAAATCAACAGTATGGGCACAGAGGAAGAAAACAAGCGACCTGCCTGCGAGCAGGGTCCGAGGTCGCTCCTTTCACCGCTGCGCGGCCTCCCTATGAGGAGCTGTGGGAGGGAGGAACAGCTGGGAGGTGAATGGGAGTGCGGGGGGCAGGGCCGCATCAGTGGGAAAACGGGCAGGGAGCAGCAAGAGGCACAAAAATCAACAGTATGGGCACAGAGGAAGAAAACTATCGACCTGCCTGCAAGCAAGGTCCGAGGTCGCTCCTTTCTCCGCTGTGCGGCCTCCATATGTGGAGCTGTGAGGACGGAGCAGCTGGGAGGCGGGAGCGGGGCGGCGAATGGGAGTGCGGGGGGGGCTGGGCCGCAGGGACGCAGTGGCAGGAAAACAGGCAGGGAGCGGCAAGAGGTACAAAAATCAACAGTATGGGCACAGAGGAAGAAAACAAGAACAACAAGAAAACAAGTTATGCACAGAAGCAATGGGGCACAGAGGGGAAGCAAAAACAGAAAAACAAGATGGTACAAAGTCAGAGGCAGTTAAGGCACGAAGAGCAATAATAGTACAGGAGTACCAGTGTCACGGACCAATGTGGGTCCAGGCGGCGAGACTGGCAAGGCAGACAGAGCCGTGCAGCAGCGTGGGGAGCAACCTGCCTGCGAGCAGGGTCAGAGGTCGCTCCTTTCACTGCTGCGTGGCCTCCATATGAGGAGCTGTGGGAGGGAGGAGCAGCTAGGAGGGGGGGCGGGGCGGTGAATGGGAGTGCAGGGGGCGGGGCCGCAGGGATGCAGCGGCGGGAAAACGGGCAGGGAGCGGCAAGAGGCACAAAAATCAACCGTATGGGCACAGAGTAATAAAACAAGCAACCTGCCTGCGAGCAGGGTCCGAGGTCGCTCCTTTCACTGCTGCGCGGCCTCCATATGAGGAGCTGTGAGAGGGAGGAGCAGCTGGGAGGCGGGAGCGGGGCAGCAGGGATGCAGCGGCGGGAAAATGGGCGGGGAGCGGCAAGAGGCACAAAAATCAACAGTATGGGCACAGAGGAAGAAAACAAGAACAACAAGAAAACAAGTTATGCACAGAAGCAATAGGGTACAGAGGGGAAGCAAAAACAGAAAAACAAGATGGTACAAAGTCAGAGGCAGTTAAGGCACAGAGAGCAATAATAGCTCAGAAGTACCAGTGTCACGGACCAATGCAGGTCCAGGCGGCGAGACTGGCAAGGCAGACAAAGCCGTGCAACAGCGTGGGGAGCGACCTGCCTGCGAGCACCTTTACACCTCTACACCTTTGTACACTTCAGACACCTCCTTCAGCTGTTGCTCTAGCATGTGCAACAATGGGATAGCTTGGCCCATAGTACAGACCTCCTTGCTGACTTCACGTGTGAAGACCTCGAAAAGGAGAAGCATCTCAGTCAGGCATTTAACTAGGCACCATTGGTACATCTGAAGGGTCTTGCCTTTCACAGTAGCATCCCATCTTCGCATGACATATTCATTAGTTGGTCTGTACTGCTCAAACAGACGGTCAAGCATGTAATAAGTTGAGTTCCAACGTGTTACCACCTCCTGGATGAGTGCTTTGACTGTCATTTTATAGTCACGTTGAATGATCCTCAGCTGCTTCCGAGCTTTAAAAGAATGGCTGAAATGAGTGCATATTTTTCGGCATGTGGTCAGTAAGTTGCTGACTATTGCTTCTTTTTTCAGAAAGTCTTTAACTATAATGTTAATGCAGTGCGCCAAACACTGGACCCTGAAATAGGAACCAAGCTCCATGGCCTTAAGTACATTACTGCCAATATCTGTGGAAACAAAACCAATCCTAAGCCCTCTTGGTTGCAGCCATTCAAAGACCTTGCTGTGAAACTCTTCCAAAATGTTTACAGCAGTATGAGATTTCTCCATGGCGAAAATGGCTACTGTTGCATGTTTACGAGTAGCATTAAAAATCTCAGCTGTGTCAACAGCACCTACTTGAGATAGCTTATCTCTAACCCCCACAAAAGAGACCCAGTGTGCAGTGATGCACATGTAATCAGTGGCTTGGCAACTGGTCCACATGTCTGTTGTCAGGTTGATATTGTGAAAAGCACTCTGCTGCAAAGCTTGTCCAACCAATTCCAGCACATTGTGATGTAGTGCTGCAACAGCAACTCTGGCGAAATAGGACCGGCTCGGAACCTTCCATTTAGGGCAGATGGCTGACACAAATTCACGGAAACCCACCCCTTCCACAAATGAAAAAGGGAGAAGGTCCAGCGCTAACATTTTAGCCAGCTTCGCATTGTACAACAGTGCTGTTTAGTGGTTGCGTTCGTACTGCCCCTCAGACCTAAACATGCTGAGAATGGTAGGCTGGATTTTTTTCCTTTGTGGTGCAGATGTTTTCTTGAACCTAGTTAGGCTCAACAACACACCTTTTTTCATTGCAGTACTCGGTTGCCTTGGTGTCTCAGGCTGACTCTGAGTATGACTCTTACTGCGGTGCCACTGAGATGTTGCTGAGGATGTGGGCAGTACTACTACACTGCTGGGGACAGGGCTAGAAATGTATCCCTCTTGTTCACCTTCCACCGCCATCACATCTTCCATCATATTCTTCATCCCCAACAACAGCAATGGGTTCAGTTTTACTTTTTTCTAAGCGAAGCAGGTGAGCCTCCCACTGGATACTGTGGTGTATTCTGAGATTACTTGTTTGGCCTCCGGTACCATAGTTTGTACCAAGCTTACCCCGCCTGACAGCCTGTCGACAAATTGAGCATATAGCAATGTTCTCCTCCTTACTGCTGACCGAAAAGATGTCCCAAACTGGGGAGGAGAACTTTCTGGCACTGCTGGATGTTCCACTTTCAATACCAGATGAACTGGAGGGTGTGCCTGGAATTTGACTCTGTGCAGTGACACTACCACTACCTACTGAGGTGATGGTTGAGCTGAATGTAGGTCCCTGCCGGTCCTTTACAAATATGGAAGCTGGAGGTCGTGTTGTTGTTACCTGTGTTGGAGGTATCCATGCTACATCACTCGCAGCAATTTTGGATAGGGTAATAATGTTGGTCGCCATCTCATCGCGGCCAGGAGTGATATTCATGATGACTTGCTCGTCATCATCACCCCCCTCTTCTATATCTACCTCCATAACTGTAAGGCTTTCTGGAACCTTCCTTTTCAATAGCCTTGTCTTGTGGCGTGCATCACTCTCAGACTGAGCTGGTGGCTTCCAAGTGGCATCAAGATCATCATAAGTGGAGCTTGAAGAAGAAGTTGATGGACTAACCCTCCTTTTCCTTTCTCGGGGTCTGGAAGACAATGGATCATCTGAAACAGTGGCATGCTCCTCTTTGTCTGCAGGAAGCTCGATTTCCTGAGATGCCCCTAATTCAGGAGGAACAACTACTATTGTGGGTTGTGGCTGCTGCTGTTCTTGCGCCTGCTGCTGTTCTTGCGCCTGCTGCTGTTCTTGCGCCTGCTGCTGCGCCTGCTACGGTGCCTGCTGCTGCCCACTTATCTGCTGAGTTTCCGCCTGCGTTGATTGTGTACTACTTTGCGATAATTACATTTCAACATCGCTGCGACACTCATGGGCTTGGGCCTAGGTTGGTGGAGCTGGCCCGCTGGTGCAGAGGTGCTGCTCCCAGCTTGATCCCCGGACAACACTTCTGCAGGCATCATTTTTGTGTTTCCCAAAAAACATCAGGGGCGGCACACCAGTCTTGGTAAGTGCCACTTCCTTTTCCTGTTCCTTCTTCTCACTGACATCTTTCTTGGTACTGGAGGACCTGTTACCTTTCTTTGGGCCCATCTTCTTCAGATGTCAGCAGGTGCACAAGTTGCAGAGATGTCTGTGGTCACACGTGGACGTGACGTAGTGCGCAGCAGGATTCTGTCTGGCAGTACAAAGGGTGATGATGATGACACCTCCTCCTCTGTCTTTTGTGCACCTAAAAGCAAAGAAGTCATGAGAAGAACATCAGTGAAATATTGAATTTTTTGTTGTGGTTCAATTACTATTAGTACAAACAAACAAATAAAAGATATAACTTAGTGTAGCCACTTGTGAGAGTTTGTCAACAAGGGCTTTCATGGTATACTGTGTAAAATCTCAGGAAGGATAGTAAAGAAGAAGAACAACAACAAAAATACAAATATATTGGAAAACCATGCAGGCCTATATGGCAAAAGCAGCACACTTCTATAACTCCCACCAGAAAAGGTGGCCACCAGCCACATGGACACTCACAGAATCACAAGCAACAAGCAGGAGGCCTGGAAAACAATGTACTGAGAAAAGGCCTATAATAGCCAGGCTAAGGATGCATGCTGCTAAACCACACTGCTTTGCCTTTTAATGCAATAAAATGCAAAAACGAAAATCCACAGGGCTAAACAAGGCCTGCAAGGTACACAACAACACGCCACACACCACAAAGGCATTTATTTAACACACAACCAAAAACAACAGAAATAACCCCAAAAATACACATTTTACAATTCAATCCAATGCCATCCATGCCCTACATGGTGTTTAAATTCATCAGAACACACAGAAACAGTTGTATCATGCACCCATGACTACCTCTGAGCCTACTGGATAAAAGGCCTGTTGGCAGACTAGGCCGCAAGGTTGCAGGCCTATGGCAAAAGCACACTACCGGCCTTCAAAATGGCCACCAGCCAAATGGCCAGGCCCACACAACTACAGGAAACTGAAGACAGACAATGCAGGGCTATTGCAAAAAGCACATGGCCTGGCTTCAAAATGGCTGCCAGCCTCATAGCCAGGCCCACAACAAGAAGAAGTCTGAGCCACAAAGGAATAACATGCAGGCCTATATGGCAAAAGCAGCACACTAATAACTCCCACCAGAAATGGCCATGGCCACCAGCCACATGGACACTCATAAAATCACAAGCAACAAACAGGAAGCCTGGAAAACAATGTCAGGAGAAAAGGCCTATAATAGCCAGGCCAAGGATGCATGCTGCTAAACCACACTGCTTTTCCTTTTAATGCAATAAAATGCAAAAACAAAAATCCACAGGGCTAAACAAGGTCTGTAAGGTACACAACAACACACAACACACCACAAAGGCATTTATTTAACACACACCCAAAAAGAACAGAAATACACCCCAAAATACACATTTTGCAATTCAATTCAATGCCATCCGTGCCCTAAATGAATTCAACACACACCAAAGGAACAGTTGCTTCATCATGTACCCACCCAAGCCTAGCTTTGGGCCTACTGGCTACCCACAACAACAAAAAAACAAAAAAATTATAAGTACCAAAATTGTAGTTGGAGCAACTGCAATGCTCCAATCAAACAAACAACATCAACTTACTTGTAAAATATCAAATTCAAAAGTCCTCAAATCCAATGATAATGATGCAGCAGACACAAAGAGTGATCCAGCTCAAAATCCAAAGGCAGAATGAACAGGAGATGGACAAAGCACTGGGAGGAGCCTGCTGGACAAGAACCGGAAGTTGGAGACTCTGTGGCATTTCCTCCCTCTTCCCCCAAATCTTTTTTTTTTAAAAGGACTCTTTGCACAAAAAAGTACAGCCAAATGTCAATCTGAGGATTTTTTTTCATCCAAATCATCATTTACAGAAGGTTTTATGCTGCTCGAGATATTATTCTACTCCAGATTGAAAAATTTGCGTGTTCGGGATCGCGAGCTTCACCACACTTCCAAATGATGTGTTCACGATCGCACGCTCACTTTTGCGGTGGTGAATGACGTGTTCGCGATCGCAGACATCTCGCGGTGTCCGATGGTGCTGCAAATGACTTGTTCGCGATCGCAAACTCTCGCGGGATAGCGCGACCGGCTACCAACATCTCGTGGCGCACACGAACGGATCGGAAAACTCGACGGCGAACGCATTGATCCCGGTAAGTTGACCACGTGCGAAAGAACGCATTTTGAAAGCGTGAATATGGAAAAAATCTCTGCTACGCCGCGGATCGCGGAAATGTTGACATCTCCGCGTTCTCCGCGTAACGCAAAAATGCCCAAATATCGCAAATTCCGCAAGCGGAACGGAATTTGATGCCCACCCTTAAATATAACACATGTTTAAATGAAAATGTAATTAGGTGAAATGAGTAAGATCAATGTTAAAATGATCGTGAACAACACTAAAATGAGGAGCATTAAATTGAAGTGAAATGGGAATGTAGTCAAGAGTTACAGCAGATTGTGATTCAAAACACAGATGACAATTGCAAAGAGATCCTTGCCCAACTGGAGGATAAGGTCTACTATCCTAGGATTAACTCGGACCCCACTAGAGATATACAGACTTTCACTGGAGGCCTTACACGTAAAGGGCGAGAAATAGGTTTTCTAAGAAAAAACAAGCATGCTTTTTATTTACAAAGTCTACCAGAGAATCCAAATCATCTATATCCTTCTAAAGATGCATAAAGGTTTAAAAAAGTCCTTCAGGTCACTTAATAGTATCAGGTTGTAGTTCTGTATTTGAACAAGTTTGCCAATACATTCATTTTTTCCTCAAACAATGGTAATCCAAGACAAAATACTACATTAGAGACAACGTGGATTTTATACGACTAACAGAAAACAAGGATTTTGATAACACCATTGATTTGTTTGGTGACTAGGGGCCTTCAGTCCCTCTACACCAACATCCCACAGTCCAACACCCTTAGAATGACTGTGTGTACCTTACAGCAATGTGGAAAACTAGTAAAGGTACCTATCTGGATTATACTAGCCTTAACAGAGATTGCATTAGAAAAGAACTATTTCCTGTTTGACAATCAATTTTATTTTCAAACTAAGTGAGTAGCTATGAGGACAGGCTTCGCTCCCAATCTACCAAATTTGTATATGGCAGATCTTTATAGAATTTCACGTCTTTCTACCTAGAAATCCCTTCTTAGTGGACATGAGACAGTGGTTTAGATTTATTGAAGATGACTTTCTAATTTGGAAAGGGTACATCTTTCCAATTTGGAGAGGTACACCATCCCCTTCATGATCTTAATTTTGGCTTTGGTTACCAAACCAACCCAAGGATCGACCATATTTTAGGCTCCTCTCTTGTCACCCCCTGCAGGATTGCTTGTCTTTTTCCTTGACCCCTTAAATACCTTATGAAGGTTCTCCTTAGCTGAGGCTCACCCTCATCTGACCTACCCAGATACTTAAATATCTTCATCATAACTATTCGCTCACAGTTTGTTCTGCTTGGTCATTAGAATCACTGCCTACTTATATAAGCTTTACCTCAGAGACAAAGTCACTCTCACCTCCTTGAATACATAAATGGTCCCCCTTCTTCTTTAAAACTCGCTTCTAGCCTTTCTCAGAATGGAGATAATTTCTGACCCCACAGGATCCAATGCCTTCACTATCACTTAGCAACCTAACTCCTCCAAAAATGCAGCCGAAAAGCACAAACATCGCTTACTCAAATCCAGACCTGAAACATTAATCTCAGACCTCTACCTCTGCCCAAAAAAGGCTATTCTATCTAATGACCTCATCTTCTACACCAGAAAACGGGCATGCTGCAGGAATGTCCTATACTCCATGCTTTGAATAATGGACCCTAGGAAAACTCCACATGGTCTCAAATTAACAACTTCGCCATCGCCTTCCTCAAGGCTAATACCACCATCACCCTCTACAATAATGCTATTAATCTAATCCAAGCCGCTAATGCCAATCTAGCCAAGATGGATTATATTTTCCCTACCCTCAAGAAAGTGGTGACCGCTAAATCCTTTGATCCCTATCCACACCTTTCTAGGTCACAGAATTTAACCAGCTTGCCTCCCACCACTTCCTGGAGTACTCCAATTTCTCATAATTCCACTCACTCTACAGCGGATTTCGGTGAGATTCAGTCACCTGTAGTAGTTTATCAATCCAATCGACCATCGACTGATTTCGATTGCGGGCTTAATGTCTCACTCATCTCCCTGATCTCAAGCCAGATACACAGCGATTCCCGAGTCAGGAACATCCCTCACACTTTAGCGTCTTTTCTCTCTTCGGATGCTTTCCCTCCATGATCCCACTGTTTATGCCTTCTTTGCTGTCCGAGCCCAAAAGACCGCCCTCCATGGTCTTTTTTCACCCTAACACACTTAACCTCCTTTTGACCACCTCCATTACACAACACAATTGTCCCTCCACCCTCCTACCTTCCCCAGCCACTCCTTCCAAGCGCACAGGGAGTCTGCAAGATTTTAATGATGCACTCTCTCCCCGGAACATTGCATTTCCACCTCATACCATACAGACATCCCTCAAGACCCCTCCTCCACGTCAGATCTCTCCACTCTGCCTCTATCCTCGAACCAACACTTAGACACGTTTGTGCGTCTGGATGAGTTATCTCTTCAACTTCACCTTCTCTCATATGAACTCCATGAACTGAAAGCCCTCTCACTTGTGCATCTACCCCTGCTCAGTTCTCTCATTTCCTTAGGAAAGCTCCCCATAGTACCCGCTAGCGCAATCACTGTCCTTGGCCAGCAGTCCTCGCACCGAATCTCTAAAACCTTACCTCTCCAGAACGCCCATTCCCGCCCTAAAATAATGGAGGTCAATCTTGCAACCAGTGACATTGAGGATCTACTCCCTTCTTACTCTATCACTCTAGACACTGTCAAGACTCCTATGGTCCAAATCCAAGCCATTCACGCCAACCCGCACTGGTAGCCCTCTCATAACCTCAGCGTCTTAAATAGCAACAACCTCAAGCAAGTGAACACCAGTCAGACTTATACATCCCACACGCCTGTACAGCTGAAATGTGCACTACTCAACTGCAGATCGGCCAGTAACCATGCCTCTGATATCTTTGACCTCATCAAAATCATTTAGCTAGATATCATCATCCTCACGGAAACATGGCTAAATCCCTCTTCCACCCCTATCCTCCTAGACCTCTTAGTTCCTCCCAGTCATGACAAAATCCGTCTAGTCAGATCTAAGTAGCAGGACGGGGGATTGGCTTGTATACACCAGAAGACATTCTCGGTTTCCCACACAGAGACCACCTCCTCATCCTCCATTGAATAACTTTGCCTCAACATTTGAAGTAATCACCTCTTGGTTTGCAAGCTTCATACCTTCTACCACCCTCCTGGAGACAACTTCCCCTTCATTGAACAAATAAGGGAAATCATCTCTTCCAATGACGACCCCTCAGTGTCTCAAATCTTCCTCAGTGATTTCAACCTTCACTGGGCTAACCCTGAGGACCAAGCGGTAATCTGCCTAAAATCATTCTCATAGGATCTGGAGCTGACCCAAATCTGTGACTGGCCAACTCATAACAAAAGAGAAATTCTGTACCTCATCATATCAAAAGGAAATACCATCACACTGGATGCCATTACCCCTTTTGATTGCTCCGACCATTTCAGAATCTTCTTCTTTATCAACAGGGAAGTGTCCCTGAGGAGGGATCAGTCGAAGAGAATTGAACAATGGAAAAGGGACCTCAGGAATATTAACACGGAAGGTCTGGCAACCGAAAGTAAATATGACTTGTCTTCCCAAGATGACATGACTGATGTGCATGAACTCGCTGACTTCTATAACTTCACTATCTCTTCCATTATGGATTCCATTGCACCACTACAACAAAAATAATGCCTCTTCCAAAATCTCCTAACCCTGGTCCAATGACAACCTAAACTATGAACGCCGCAACTTAAGGGCAGCTGAACGTTCCTGGAGACCCAAACCCTCCTCAGATCATCCAAAAGTCCTTAGATCAGTAAGGAGTTCCTATAATAAAAAAAATCAAGAGTACTAAGGCCGATTACTTCAGATCGCAAATTATTCAAGCCTCAAATCGACCCAAGAAAACTTTTGAAATTGTCAAACAAAAATCAGCGAAAGCACCCAATCACCTTGACTCAGGAGACCGCTCTCCTCATGTGACAAACTGGCTGCTTTCTTTATGGAGAAAACAAAACTCATTAGTATTGACCTTGAATCTAAAAAGGCTCTTCTTACATCATACGATATTGCGTCTCCTCCTATTCACTCTGAGAGGCTCGAGCCACTTAGTATTAGCACCAAGAATAAGGCCACCTGGTGTACTCTTATTCCACTCAATAAAAGAGACATTTACAAAACCCTTCTTAGAATCAACCCATCTAATCACTTCAGCAACCCGCTGCCACCGACTGTCTTCAAAGGAATCAAGGAAGCCTTCATCCCCCTTTGGACAAAGATTGTCAATGCTTCATTATCACAAGGCACAATCCCTGAATGCCTAAAAGCACAGCTCAGGTCTCACCCATTCTTAAAAAACCTAAGCAGACAGAACTGATCTCAATAACTTTCGCCCCATTTCCAACATCGCCACTCTGGCTAAGCGCCTAGAAAAATGCACTTCCTCCTAATCCTCCTTGCCCTTTTTTCTGCGTTTGACACTGTTAATCACGACAACCTCTCCGGTCTGGTATTGCAATGGTTTTCATCCTGCCTTCACAATAGATCCCAAAGAGACAAGGTTAATCAATCCCTATCCTAGCCCTCTACAGTCTCCATGGGGGTCCTACAAGGGTCTGTCCCATCTCCATACTCTTTAATATATTCTTGGAACCGTTAGCAAATGCAAACTCCATGAACATTCTTTTTCATATGTATGCGGATAACACACAACTTTACCTGAAAATCACCTCCTCTGGAGACTTCACCTCACTCACCTCTACCCTGACGAATACCCAAAACTGGCTAACAGAGAACCCCCTCCTGCTCAACACCTCCAATCAGAATTCCTTCTCATATCTCCTCCTAATCACGCCCCCAAAATAGATCTCTGGATGAAACACCTCACTGCCTTCAACTGCTCTCCTCACATCATTGATTCAGCTAAATCACTCGGAATCACCCTGGACATGCACCTGAACATGAACAATCATATTAGTAAGGTGTGCAAGGGAGCTAATTACCAAATGAGGATTCTTAGAAATCTCAAACCATTCCTTCCACAAGATGACTTCAAGCAGGTGGTTCAAGCGCTTGTCTTGCCGAGGCTAGACAATGGCATCGCTATACTCTGTGGCCTCCCCAAATATACCTTGGCCCAACTTAGGGCTTCCTTAAATGCCGCTGACACATCTATTAAGGGGACAAAAAGAAATGCTCACATATTCCCAGCCCTAAGATCTCTAAATTGGTTGCCCTACGAAGCAAGACTACATCTAAAGATCGGCTGCTTGACTCACAAAGCCCTCCATTTCAAAACCCCTGGTTACCTGGATCAAAAGCTAGAATTATCTGGAGGGGTAGACCATAAAAAATTGCAAACTCTCTCCTCTTGAAACCTCAGACTTTTCACAAAAAGAGAATGAGGCAAAGAGCTTTCTCTGGCATGGCCCCAAAGATCTGGAACTCTCTCCCACCGGCAGTCCGCAGAATCTCCCCCATGGCTGCCTTCAAACAGGAAGTAAAAATAATCCCAATGAAAAAGTTTCTTGCCTTAAATCGTCACTGCTCATCTGTTTTTCTCAATGCCCCTCTGACTACGTTATTTATTGGTCTAACAACTGTGAAGCTCAGGGTCGTCTGATATACCCTATTAAGTAAGGTTTGTTCTCCTCCTAGTACTGTATGATATTAGCTTAATATGATATTCTTTGTTACCCTCTTCGCCATTGTCCCTTTACTATTTCCTACCCTTCCAAAATGTGAAGCACTTTCATACCCCTTGGGGTCATGTTCGCGCTAAACAAAACTTTATAAATAAATAAATAAAATAAATACAGTCACCAGATTACACACATTCCACACTTGGTTCGACCATGCAGCTATCCCTTTTCTTGATCTATGGGTGAGAGTGAAGGAACATAAAATTTAGGTTATACGACGGAACAACCATTACAATGCATGCTTTTACAATGCAGAGTTTACAATGCGCCAACTATTACAATGGATGTTTTTACAATGCATGTCACTACTAAGCATACCCATGGAAATGCATTGCAAGTACCTTTACCAAGCATACAATTACCATGCATACAATGTAACGCACAACTCCTAACCCTTAATATATGGGTTTGTTAAAGGAAAAATATTTATAAATATGTAACAGTTAACTGAGTGAAATGGTACACAACAGTTCAATTCTAAATTAAAATGTATTGTATTGTAAAACACAAATTTAATATGCGATTGTAGTAATGGCCAAAGCACCGTGTGCATTACATATATAACTAATATGGAGTCCTTTCCCAATTTCCACTATCTGTATAGCCTATGTTTCATCAACTAGATGTTGTTCTAAAATGGTATAAAAATAAATATTCTTTTCCCACTGTACAAAATAATTATATTTTCAGTCAGATTTTAAACCACGCTAAACAATACATTCTAAAACATATCGGGCCCGATTCACAGAACAAACTTAAGACTAAATCCTAAACTTATTACCATTCTGGTATTCACAGAATGCACCTACTACTTCTGGTATTCACAGAGTGAACTTACTACTTTTGCTATTCACAGAATGAACTTAGAACTTTTGCTATTCACAGAATGCATTTACGACCACTAAACTTACGTCCGCACTCGGGCCGGAATTTCCGCCCCCGGAGCGGAATTTCCGCACCCGGAGCGGAAAGTCCGCTCATGGGCCGGAGAGTCCGCCTACGGGCCGGAAAATCCGCATACGGGCCGGAAACTCCGCTCTCAGGCCGGAAATTCCGCTCTCGGGCCGGAAAGTCAGATTTGGGACCAGACTACATCAACTGTGGCCATTGATCATGTGAGCCAATGGTAAACACCTGTCCAAGTCCCTACAATCCCCCACCATGCATCAGCTGACACACTCCAGCCAATCCCAGCCAACAGCTCCAGTTAGCCATCATGTTGCTAGTGCCTACCATCCCCCACCATGATCCAGCTGAAGCCAATTAACACTCATTGACCGGCAGCAAAAAACATTTAAAAGCAGCACACAGTGAAGGAACAGGTTTGGCCACACAGAGTTTGTCTTTGCAAGCTGACACCGGCTGAGAAAAATGGACCTCCTGAAAAGAAAGAGGAATTTCACAGCAGAGGAGACCACCATGCTTGTGGAGTTCATTGTCAGGCACCACAAACGCCTCTATGGACTCCCACCCTACTGCACCAGTGGGACACAGAAGGCAGCCCTGTGGCAGCAATTATCCACTGCTGTCACAGCATTGGGGGAGGAGAGGTGCACAGTCCAGGACCTAAAAAAAAAATGGCAGGATGAGCGGCTGAGGGTAAAGGAGAAATACTCCCGGATTGAATTACATCGGATCCTCCCAGCCGCATACTCTGGACCATGCATCCGCCTCACCCCACTGGAGGAGGATATCCTGACAACGATACACCCCCACTTGGTCCATGGGCTGCCTGTCAGTGACGTCCGCTACGTGGTACCAGGTAAGAGGGATGAAAAGAAAAAGTGCATGAAAAGATTGTCTGTGTTGCACTGTCAGTGTGAATAAGGAAGTAGTCCAAAGTGTATAGAACAATCCGTCAGTCAGAGACCCTGTATGTAGCACTACAAGTCCCACAATCCTTAGTGATGGAAATGTCAAATCCCTCCCCCACTTCAGAAAACATGGGCACTGTCCTGTTGCAGTAATACACCAGCCCGCTAAGTAGCAATTGACAAATATCAGCAGAGATGCGCCAGTAACAATGCGACACGCAATCCAACTCTTGTGCAACCGCGGAGGCGTCACATTTACAATGCGGTGCACTGTGGCGCTGGGATAGACAGATGTGTGTTGCAACTGATGGCATTAGGGGGGTGCTCTGCTGGAGTAGTGTCGCAAGTGTGACGCAACTCCAACAATGTCCATGGACCGCCTACACCTAACGTTCTGGGCCACTCATTACATGTGCCTCAAGCTGGTGTAAGTTTGCATGGCACCACCCTATGAAAAGTGACTACGTGAAATGCCGTCGATTACAATGCATCACTTGTACGACGCATAACCAAAGAAACGCACACCCTGCCTACATCACAGCTGATGCATGTTTAATGTTGCGCAGGACCGCACAACGTGAGGCATCCCCATAGATGCATAACATTGTGAATAAGTCTAAATGTGTCACCTGTATTACCCCACCGCTGTGTCACAGAAGTGACGCAACTGCGGTCTAAATGTATTACAAGGCGCGTGTAAACCTGCCACAAAAAATCTACTGAGTAAATCACCCCGTGCCAGCTTAAAGCACAAAGCAGAAGGTGAGAGAATCATCAGATCTAAAAAGTCATACACCTATTCTGTTGTTCATTTCCCACCCTGCCACGCCATTACGTCCCCAATGCACCACTGCTCCTCCCTGCCCAGTCTGCGACAGTACTGCATAACACTGTTAGCATGCATAAGAAATGGGGAAATCACAGAAATGTTCCACAAGCACATTTTCCATATGTTTAGTTTTCTCTCTTCTCACCCATTGACACATTCAGCCAGAGCACAGACAACTGCCGCAGCAGAGGTCCCTGCATCGACTGGGAGGAATCGCCACCGTACAGTGATAGGCATACCACCCTCACCGGCTGGTAAGTCAAAGTGGCCAGGAGATGGTCAAAATGCATAAATTGTCAGGAGTGACCGAGGGACATATAGTGCCCACATATGAAAGTCAACCAGAGATGAACAAATAGCTGCATTACTATTGGAGTTGTCAATGGACATCCACCTTTAGCTAATTATAATTGTGAACAGCTGAAGACAATATATTACATGCCTTGGCTCATCAAACCTTCGTAATTGCGGAACATGACATGTTTTTCAGCAACAGCCCCAGACCTGGCAATCCAATCCTGTTATCGAGTGCCACAGCTACTCAAAAGGGTGTCCCCACTATGTTGTAATGGTGTCTGTAGACGTAATCAATCAATCTAATTGACAGAAATATGGCAATGATGAACAAGTGAGATCCCAGGGTCATTAGTATTGACAATGCATACACTGTCCAACTTTGAATGTTTCCAATATAGATCAAATTCCCAGTCCACACAGCTGGTCATGTACCACTTACATTGTCTGGCTTTTGTGTTGCCCATCAACAAAACACGATAGTGGACCTCGCATCAGGATCCGTAGACATGTCATTGTGATATGGGTTGCATCCAGGTAGTGGGCCCATTCGAAGTTATGTGGGAGCAATCATGATATTACGTATAACACACTTCAGCAACGCTGGTGCCCACAACTGCTTGTGCTCATCCTTTGTGCCAGAAAACTAGTGCATCACATGTGGCTGCAGGAATGTAAAGTAGCAAAACACACTTATCATTGTAGGTACAACGAGGTCCTCCCAGAATCAAAGACACACACTGACTTCAGCTACAAGGTTGGCTGTGACATCTGTTCAGGGCCCACACACTGTTCCGGTGCTGGGCCAAGGGAGGGGAACCCAATAATATATCAGGCTGACTGCTCACTAAGGGCCATATGTAGGTAGCCGAATACCGGTCGGTAACGGCCGATTTTCGGTAAAAATCCCGTTACCGACCGGTATTCAGGCTTTTGGTATGTAGGGGGGACATTCCAGGATTCGGTAATTTACCGAATCGGTAAAATTACCGATTCGGTGTGTGGGTGTTGTGTGGATTCGTTATTTACCACCAACTAAAAGTTGGTGGTAAATGACGAATGGCGTAGAAAAAGCAGTTTTTTGGCACTTAGAAGTGTGCAATGTGGCAGACATATGTGTGCCACATGTGCACACATGCAGGAATCAGGGGTGCAACAGGGTGTCACTGTGACACCCTGCCACCCTTGATTGTGCTCCCCCCATTACCGAATCGGTATTTACCGATTCGGTAATGGTAACTGGCTTCCCATTGATTCCTATGGGCCTCCTGGCCCATAGGAATCAATGGGAAGCCAGTTACCATTACCGAATCGGTAAATACCGATTCTAAATTACCGACCAATTCCGATTCGGTAATTTTTACCGACTGATTACCTACATAGCATTTACCACTTCATAAATACCGAATCGGTAAAATTCGGTATTTATGAAGTGGTAAATGTTAGGCTACCTACATAAGGCCCTAAATGTGCCTTTCACGTCCGCCGTATGTTGTATGTGTTGTACAACACTGTTGTCCTGCATCACAATATGCTCACATATGGCATTTGAACCCATGCAAGATCAGACCCTGGTGGCTAATGAAAGGATGACACAAAATGTATGCCAAGTGAGTGCAGAATGGACATTCAATAGTACCATGAGTGAGTCATATGAAGTGACCAAAACACAACCGGCTTGCAATTCAATTATCGGAAACACCATGATGAAAATAGCATGGCTGAGGCCAACACTGATGCCAGTAGTGTACCTTTGAGATGAATGTAGGGGCTGCTAAGGTGAATCTTCATGCAGTTATACCTGCAAAATGACTAGGCTGAAGAGCAACACGCTAATCCAGTGCAGGCAGAAGGCATCAAAGCCTCTCAGCCTATCCGCAATGTGTGAGTATAAACCAAATGTTACATTCTGCTTGCCTCCTCTACTACCGTATTCACATGTATAGGTGAGTGTTTGACATATGAGGTTTGGATGTCTGCTGTACAAGACACCAATCGTCGTCAGCTAAGTAGTACCATGATCTTGGAAATAGAGTACGCAAAGAGAGGACACTCGAAGGATGGACCTAAGACATCTGTGTTCTCTCATACAAATATGTGTGACTTCATGCGTGGGGAAGTACAAATGAGCAACATCATGTCCCTGACTATTGCAAATCTCACACATGAAACCCTTTCTGACTTGACAAATAACAACATGAGACTCTGGAAATATGTAAGTCTGAATGGCAAAGGTGAAAGCAGTGTAATGGGGAGGATTCCGGGCCATTTATCCCTTCCTATCAGTAACCTTCTCATACATGTGTGTCTGTTGATGTGTCATCTTATTGATGTCAGTGCTGTGTGGAGGAAACGGCTGGCAACTGCTGCATGTGAGCAGGTGCCCAAATGTAAAGTTCAGGAGCTAAACATGCTGCACATTGTTCTGGATTACCCACAAATGGTCATTGAGAATGACATGTTGGCTCAGAGCTACCATCTGTGGTTGCAAAATATAGACCTGTATGTCTCATCACAGCTGCTGACAGGATGACACCACAGCAGCGGACACCGTCCCGGGGACTGCATGACATCCTGGCTGCAGCAGTTCAACCCTCGCGCACCCGTCCTTCAGGTAATTCTAGCATGAGGTGTGTCTGTTGATGTGTCATCTTATTGATGTCACTGCTGTGTGGAGGAAACGGCTGGCAACTGCTGCATGTGAGCAGGTGCCCAAATGTAAAGTTCAGGAGCTAAACATGCCGCACATTGTTCTGGATTACCCACAAATGGTCATTGAGAATGACATGTTGGCTCAGAGCTACCATCTGTGGTTGAAAAATATAGACCTGTATGTCTTATCACAGCTGCTGACAGGATGAGACCACAGCAGCGTGCACCATCCCGGTGACTGCATGACAGCCTGGCTGCAGAGTTGAAACCATCGCGCACCTGTCCTTCAGGTAATTCTGGCATGAGGTGTGTCACTGGCTTCGACTCCAAAGCCATGACAGAGATCCTGATTCCCCTCTGCATGTAATCAGCAATTGTTGAGTACAAAGTGAAATACAAATCAGGAGTGTCATGTGCCTGTCTGTCAATTGGTGATGCAGATAATTGAGAATGTTGTCACTTCCCTCTACAGCTGCTGATTCAGGGACAGCTATGCCTACAAAAGCCGTGAGGAGACAGGTCCAGCAGGTGACACTAGGGGGGAACACCAAGGGACAGAGAGTTGAGCCTGGAGCTGGTGAGTTTGCCTGTATCTGTGTAACACCTCAGTGCTATGGTGTGAGCTGTCATTTGTGGTGGTACCCTCCACAGGTCACATGATCCTCATCTGTTGATGCAAAGTACAGTTAATACAAACCCTTGTGTTGCACCACATGTTATACCAGGTCAATCCGTAATACGGTTGCAACCTCTGTTCCAGGGGATGCTGAGGACGAGGATGACAGGCCTATGACCAGTGCGGGCCAACGGGGAATCAGAGGGGAGAATCCCCTGATCCTCCAAGCTGTGATGTCGGCTGCAAGCACTGCTCAAGAGGAGGAGGATGAATTTCCTGAGGACGTCTACTTGGTGGATGATGAGGACTACATGTCTGATGACGATGAAGATGCCAATGCGCGCTATCGTGCCAGATTGGCTAAATCGGTCAGGGCATCACATCCTCTGCTAAGCAACGTTCATCAGCCTCCTCCCAAGCATGGCATGGCCTGTCCCCAGACTCGAGCAAACCAGCCACAGTACCCACGCATCACAACACAGACATCACTCCCTCACAGTCCTCACGTCCAGGACCAACATGGTGGTTCCCCTACCCGCTCTTCCCTAGACAGTGTATCCCTGCCATCCTCTCCACCATCTGGGGGTAGTACCAGCCCTGTTGTGCTGCCGGAATCCCCTGGGCACCATTCACCTGCCCACAGGCTCCCCCTGCTGTAGGACCTGCTCGTCCCATCAAATGGCAGACAGCTGCAGAGAGGGCCTGCACCTGGCTGTGATGGCCAGTGGGAGCAGGACTTCTACCAACAGCAGAGCGATGTGAGGCAGGACATTTGTGCCATAGGGGCTACCCTGTCCGACATGTCGGACTCCCTGCAGGACATGGTCCACTTCCCTCAGGTGGTGGAGAGGCTGAGCCAAGTGTTGGATAGGATGGATAGGACTTGGCAGGACATGTCCAGAAATATGCGAGACATGCTATCCATCCAAAGGGAAGAGGGTGCAAGACACCATGCCTTGGCCATGAAGATGATGGAGGGCATATTGAAAGTGAGCCAAACTTTCCCTTCATGGTCAACGCAGGGAGGGGAGCTATCATATCTGCCCACAGGACAGCACATCCCCACACCTGTACCAACTGCACAGCAACAGAGCAAAGGAGACATCCACACCAGCGAGCTGAACTGGCACTCCCAACACCAACCCCTGTACAGGCACTCCCGCCACCTGCACAACCACCACCAACCCCTGTACAGGCACTCCCGCCACCTGCACAACCACCACCAACCCCTGTACAGGCACTCCCACCACCTGCACAACCACCACCAACCACTGTACAGGCACTCCCGCCACCTGCACAACCACCACCAACCCCTGTACAGGCACTGCCACCACCTGCACAACCACCACCAACCCCTGTACAGGCACTCCCACCACCTGCACAACCACCACCACCTCCTGTACAGGCACTCCCACCACGTGCACAACCGGCCCTTGTCCAGGCACAACCATCAAGTGTGCATACACCATCTGCCCCAGCACATGTAGATGACCCTGGACAGTCCCTTGGACAGTACCCACCTCCACGTAGGCGGCGAGCCAGAGCTGAGCACTCCGAGCGGTCCTCCCCCCCCCAAATTGCGATGTCACAAGCTTGATCGCCGGTGACCGGAACCCAGGACAATGTAACCACGTGATTGTGTGTTCACCAAATAAAGACCTAAAAAAAAAGAAATCTGTTGTGTCTCATGTCCTGTGTAACGATGTAGGTGGCCTCGAGATGTGAGAAGGTATGTGTGTGTGTGACACAGTTATAAGTGTAACCCTTCATTGCAACAAGCCATTATGTGCATAGCAGATGACTCACCAAATATGTGTCCTGATTCAGAACTCGACATTCTAAATGAAGTCAAACAAGTAGAAGTAATTAGAATTCCTCAAATATATTTAGGTATGAACAGAACAACCTTCCGTTTGGAAGGGAGGAAGGAAAACAAATGATGGTCTTGATGCAGAGGGAGAATGGAACCTGTATTGGGGTGGGGCAACAAAAATATAACACTTCAGGGAGCGTCAGGGAAAACAAGGGGAAACTGAAATAATTGTTCACGTCAATGTCTCCGTCAAAAGTCAAGTGGCCTTCTGGTCATCCTCTAGGACCACAATGTCCAGATCCTCTGAGTCCGATGCAGGCACACGTCTGGCAGGTGCAGTAACAGGCACCACATGTGTTCGTGACACACGAGGAGTACGGGGGGAAACAGTGTGGGGCATCGAACAGGGGGAGACATTGATGGTGGTATGGGAAGGGATTGTGGAGACAACAGACGACATGGCTGTGGTCAGTGAATTGATGCTGGTGGCGAGGGTGGCCATAGATCGGAGCATGTCCTCTCGCATCATGCATACCTCCATACACACTTGTAGCATGATGCGAGCGGACATGTCTGGCTGACCCTCACACATCCACATCAAGTCCACTGGCACAGCCACAGGAGGAACAACACCGGGAAGGGCATGGGGGGGACAGGAGGGATGTAGTGCCTGAGGTCAGGAGACAATGATGTTGTGGAGCTGGCGGCGACGATGAGGGGGACTTGTTGCAGGGGATTCAGCTGGAGCCCCCGATGGCATGGGGGACTCTAAAGGTAGGGAGCGGCTGATGGCAGGCCCAGGTTGTGTGTTGGCCTGCCCCGAGGACACCTCTTCAGGGCCCATAGGTGAAGAGTCATGGGGAGAGTAGCTCTCCAACACATCATGGTCCGAGGTGTCGGGTTCACCCCCCCCCTTCAATGTCTTCAGCCTCCACCCGGGATGTAGCACCAGCATCAGGGTGTCCCTTGTCAGTCCGGGTGGGCGCAATCCCCTTGCCTCTTGATGTTGAGGGTCCCTCTTCATCCTCCTCTTCCTCGCTGGTGGAAAGAGGGTGTAGCCACCGCCGCACTGGTGGCCTCGCACTCCGGACCGTGTCCTGCTGCCCTTCCGTTTCGCCAGCTTTGCCTGCAGAAATGTAAGCAAAATCCTAATGTTATGGTTGTGTCATGCAGAACGAGACACATACATAGAGGAGCCAAGCTCAGACTTATTTTCCTCTGATCACACTCTATAGTTGTCAGCGTCTATGAGCTGACATTACGTGTATGTTCACTGTCATTTACTGGATTGAGTCTGACATGGGCATCTCACCTGGATGTTTGTGGCTTACACAACTGTATTGGCCAACCCTCAACCTGGCCTTCTGGTGATCTGTGTGTCCTGCCACTGCTACATGTGCAGGTTCCAAAAGCAGTCCACCAATGGAGAACATGAAGAGTCCTGATTTCTCGGATTTTGGCCATTCATAGGGAATCGCAGCTATTTAAGGTCTGGACAAGTGTCATCTGCTTTGTGTCATTGTATGGGACAAGACAAGTGGTGAATGGGGGTCACACATCCACTGAGGCTCTGGGCTATTTGTGTAGCTACATTGTGAGTCTAGCCTTGGGCTGTCCCCACACATGATCTGACTATCCAGTGGCACATATTGGGCCCGATTCACAGAACTAACTTAAGACAAAATCCTAAACTTACTACCATTTTGGTATTCACAGAAGGCACTTACTCATTTTGGTATTCACAGAAGGCACTTACTCATTTCGGTATTCACAGAAGTTAGGAGTCCTAACTTTAGGACTCCTAAATGCCTTCTGTGAATACCGAAAGTCTTAAAATTAGGATTTTTCTCAGTTTAGTAGTAGTATAGTTAGGACTCCTAACTTTAGGACTCCTAAATGCCTTCTGTGAATACCGAAAGTCGTAAAATTAGGATTTTTCTCAATTTAATAGTCCTAAATTTAGACTTAGGACTACTAAATTGAGAAAAATCCTAATTTTAAGACTTTCGGTATTCACAGAAGGCATTTAGGAGTCCTAAAGTTAGGAGTCCTAACTATACTACTACTAAACTGAGAAAAATCCTTATTTTAAGACTTTCGGTATTCACAGAAGGCATTTAGGAGTCCTAAAGTTAGGACTCCTAACTTCTGTGAATACCGAAATGAGTAAGTGCCTTCTGTGAATACCAAAATGAGTAAGTGCCTTCTGTGAATACCAAAATGGTAGTAAGTTTAGGATTTTGTCTTAAGTTAGTGCTGTGAATCGGGCCCATTGGCTTTGGTGACTGATATGGTAATGCAGTACACCGCTGAACAGTAGGGGATTGTTGTGACAGCTACCTGTACATGTGAAATGTCAAACAGCCCACTGAGGGTGAGACGTCTGTCAGTGGACACCCCTTGCAAATTTAGAAGCGCTTAAGAGTGATGCAAGGATGTCAAAGTCTGTCTTGACTCCATGGCACATGATGATTTGTTACAATTGGAACCCAAACTCTACAAATGCAATGCAAGTCATAGCATCCAATGCCCTTTGGCCTGCCATGCTCACACTGGACAGTGTCTGTACCATTGCTCATCCAATGCACACATGATTTCCTAGTGCCAATTGTAGTGGTGCGGGAGGAGCAGATTTCAGTATTAATGCACTATTATGGCTCATTTTGCCAGTTTATAAAGATACGTGGTATGGAGGAAAGGATATACAAATATATTCGAACAAGGACTCTTTTAATTATCCACTCACATGTGATTAAATTCACTTCTCATTTTCTTTGTATTTGTGCTGAGCATGTACAAAAACATATATTTACAAAACAAAACCTCTGTACATATAACAAAACTACGCTACTGTCCTAAACATTAATTTTCAATTGTGGGTCCACCCTTCAATAGTGTGGACAACCCCAGAGGGCATATACATTGCATGAGAAGTATCAATGTCCCCATAAATTCTAAGGCAATGCAAGGTTGTTGAATCCCAACACAATCAAAATCTTTTGGGTCCCTCTGTAAAACCAAAATGTCGACGCGGTCGCGTTTCAGCCAATCAATTCCTTTTGGCCTCTTCAGGACAAGGAAAACCGCAGCAATCTTAGGCTGGTCCCTCTACTCAGCATACCAAGTGTAAGTACTGTACAATAGCCAGGAGTGGGACGCAGGGGATCCACGCCCTATTCCATCTCTTTATTGAAAAGTCAGCTGGGCCCCCTGTTCGTGTTCTAAAGTCAAGATTTCTTCCGTCGTGATTACACGCTTGCTTCTCTAGCTTCTCCTTGATAGCTCTTCCGCATCTATCGGTGCTAACTCTCGCTACGCGAGTTTGTTCAGGAGAGCACTATCTGCAGCATATGCTGCAGATAGTGCCCTCCTGAACAAACTCGCGTAGCCTTAGCATTGCATTGCCTTAGAATTTATGGGGACATTGATACTTCTCATGCAATGTATATGTCCTCTGGGGTTGTTCACACTATTGAAGGGTGGACCCACATTTGAAAATTAATGTTTAGGATAGTAGCGTACTTGTGTTATATGTGCAGAGGTTATGTCATGTAAATATATGTTTTTGTATATGCTCAGCACAAATACAAAGAAAATGAGAAGTAAATTTAATCACATGTGAAAGGATCATTAAATGTGTCCTTGTTCACAAATATTGTTATATCTTTTCCTCCATACCACGTTTCTTCATATATTGTGTTCACTTTACCCAGGTAATGGAAGGTGTAATTGTTGGGTATACCCCTAGCTATCAGAATCATTTAGCCAGTTGTCATGACGGAACTACAACTCCCAAAACGCACTCTGCCCTGTACAGTCCATATGCCACAGTGTGCCTTTTTATGCTTGGTGACTGCTGCATGGACACAGAATCTGTGAATGGAGGCATCGGACACACAATGGTACAGCACTGTTTCACTCACATCATACTCCCAGACACATTTAGCATATGATGCACTTACCATGTCCCTGCTGCTCATGCTCCTCCAGCTGAGCATGGAGGGTCGGCCAAGCTGCTCGCAGGACCCTCCTGTACAGTGGGGATAGGCGAGGACGATGCACATGGTGCTGGGAGGACTGGCCCACCATCTCCTCAGCCTTGTGCCGGGACCACAGTTTCAGGTCCTCCCAGTGCTTGCGGCGTGCCCTCGCCCTCCTGGTGTGGACTCCCACTGCACTGCAGCGCTCCCCGATGTTGGCCCACAGCCTGGCCCGGGTTGCATTGCTCAGCTGGTGTTCAGGGTCCCCATATAGCTGAGGATATTTGGCCAGCACCCCCTCAGCCAAGATGTCTAACTCACTTTCAGTGAAAGGGGGTGCCTTCTCTTCATAACCCTCAGCCATTATGGGGATAATAAGTATGATGAGAGCAGCAGGCTGTCAGAGGATCTGATCTGTGAGTGAGGATGACTCAGAATAAACACAAAATGGCTGCCAACTATTTCCTGTGATGTATTTCCTGCCTCCAACTTCCTGTAAAACATTTCCTGAATGAAATAATGTGTTCCGGGTCATTTTCGGAGTTTACGGCCCGCGAGCGCAGTTTCTGGTTCCGGAGCGGAGGGTCCGCACACGCGCCGTATGCTCGGTAATCGGGACTTCCGCTTTTGTGCCGTAAACTCCGAAAATGACCCGGAACAAATTATTTTATACAGGATATGTTTGACAGGGAGTGGGAGGCAGGAAATACATCACAGGAAATAGTTGGCAGCCATTTTGTATTCATCCAGATCCATCCACAATCATGAATCTAATCTACTGCCATCCTGCTGTTCTGTTGTGGATAAAAAAGAAAAGACAGTGCATGTGTGAATTATTAAAATGTAACAAGAGGGGGAAGAGACCATTTAAAGACATTTCTGCACTTATGGGCGGGGGGGCTGACACAACATAAAACCCCTGTTTCACTTTCTCATGCTTTGCATCATGGTACATGTAGTCCATATTGGGTGCTCAGTAGCAGAGTTGTGTGATGTGTTACGTAACATTGGGGTGGAGAAGTGTGGATATATCACAGACACATGGGGCAGATTTATGTTCCCTGGCACATCCCTGCAAATCAGCAGGGATGCGCCATGGGAGATGCGTCACGCAAGTTTGCCCTTGCACCACCGCAGATGCGCCTCATTCACAATGCCGTGCATCGTGGCGCAAGGACAAGCAGATGCGTGATGCATCTGCCGGCGTAAGGTTGGCGCATTGCTGGAGTTGTGTCACAACTGCCACGCAGCTCCACCAAGGCTCGGGGTGCCCCTATCCTGACATGCTGCGTCAATCCTTAAGCCTGCTTCAAGCAGGCGCAGGGCTTTGACGCAGCATGGCCGGAAAAGTGTCTGAGTGAAATCTTGTGTATTTCACTCAGCCACTTTTCGGAGGCGTTCCTGTGCCAGAAGGCCCCCCCCCTGTGCAGGTATGCCCACATGTGGCGCAAGCTTGACAACGTGACGCATCTCCCTAGATGAGTCATGTTGTAAATAGCCCGCAGCATGGTGCTGGGTTCGCGCCGCCGCTGCGTCACTAAAGTGACGCAACGGGGGGGCAAAAGTGGTGCACGGGGCGTATTCATCTGCCCCATGGTGTCTGATTCACCCATGACATCACTCACGTTGTAGGCGCATCTTTTGTGGGTGAGTCACATCTGTTGATGGCACAGGCCCGACAATGCTATGGTTATGGCCTTTTCTGAGGTCCGGCTGGGTCTTTCAGTACATGTATCATTTTCCATCAGCGTCAATAGATTCTTTCGGGACATCCACTACACTGATCGCTGATATGGGCAATTGAGCTGAAGCACGCTCAACCTTTTGACTACTGTCACCAGCTGTGATGAACATGCAGTTAGTGTGGCTTGCAAAGCTGTCTCAGGAAGGAATTTCTTTACACAGTCGTGTATATCCAAGTTTCATCATTGGCAACAGACAGTAATCCACATTTAGTCCATTCCACTACAGGTTGCTCATGTGAAAAATGTGGCAATGAGCTGCTCACGGACTTGCATGCCCTGACCTCGGTTATGTGCCATGGCCCGGTTTCCCAGATTCAGAGCTAGCCGAGGTTCCAGCGGTATGTGTAAGCCATGCGTTAAGGCAATGTTGTGCAAGACACAGCAGGCTAATATGATCTTGCACACGACTTCTAGGGAGTACTGCAGCACCCCCCTGTACGGTCGAGACATCTGAATCACGACTTCAACAGACCAAAAGTGCGCTCTATGATGGCTCGAGTCCGTATGTGTGACCTATTTACCTACGCTGTGGTACAGTGTTTGCACGCCTGTAAGGGGTGAGGAGATGTGGGGTGAGTGCATACCCAGCGTCACCTGAGGAGAGGGGAAAGGGCAGTTGGTTACATTTCCCTCTTTGACTTGCACAGGACATGATCTAAACTGTATTACATGCAGTATCTGTTGGGCCATGTATGTAGCTTTATGATTCTTATTGTACAATGGTTATTGTTGAGGGGCATTCAGACATTTGCAAAACACATTTCCCTCATTTCTAACGCTTGGTACTTACCCAGTAGCCACATGTTGTCAAATTCTCCCGCGGCCATCCGCCGGGCAAGAGGTGACATGCGGAATATGAAGGTGTCATGGGTACTGCCTGGGAACACCGCATGCACATTAATGAACCTCCCCCTGGCATCACAGACAGCTTGCACGTTGATGGAATGCCATCGGTGTCTGTTGCAGAAGATGTGTGCAATGTGGCGGGGTGGCTGAAGGGCCACATGGGTACAATCAATTGCACCCAGCACACGTGGGAATTGTGCAATGAGATAGAAATCTCGTGCTGCCCTTTGTCTCAGGGCCAGTGTACGTGGCATTTGTATGTGGTTGTGGGATCTTGCAGTGATGCATCTCAGTACCTGATGCAGGCACCGCGACTGGCTTGCCTGGGATATGCCCACATGGTCACTGGAGACCCTTTGGAAAGAGCCAGTGGCAAAGAAATGGAGCGCAGAGAGGATCTTGAGATATGCTGGGATTGCATGAGAGCAGCAGGTCACAGAGTCAAGTTCCTGCTCCCACTCACATACCATATCCAAGATGACTTCTGGAGGGAAACGGTACCTGGCCCTTACATCTTGACTGGAAATTCCTCCTCCTCAAGTGGTTTTGCCGCATGGTAAGGGGCAGTGCAACAAACAAATTCAGTGACATGTTGTAAGGGTTTGTGTGTGTGTGTCTGCTCTGCAGTTATACGTGCTGCCGAGCTAGGATTGGCTGGAGTGTGTCAGCTGATGCACGGTGGGGGATGGTAGGGACTTGGACAGATGTTTACCCTTGGCTCAAATGATCAATGGCCACAGTTAATGTAGTCTTGCCCAAATCGGAACTTCCGGCCCGAGAGCGGAATTTCTGGCCCGTAGGCAGACTTTCCGGCCCGTAAGCGGACTTTCCGGCCCGTGAGCGGATTTTCCGCTCCGAGTGCGGACATTCCGCTCCGGGGGCGGAAATTCCTCTCCGGGGGCGGAAATTCCGGCCCGAGTGCGGACGTAAGTTTAGAGGTCGTAAATGCATTCTGTGAATAGCAAAAGTTCTAAGTTCATTCTGTGAATAGCAAAAGTAGTAAGTTCATTCTGTGAATACCAGAAGTAGTAGGTGCATTCTGTGAATACCAGAATGGTAGTAAGTTTAGGATTTAGTCTTAAGTCAATTCTGTGAATCGGGCCCATCTTGTTTTGAATTATGATATTTCACTAAAAAAGTATCAATTCAACCGTCCCCCATTATGTGCTCGGTGGTACACTGATTTCGCTGGTGACCACACTCTGCTGAGGTAGGAAGGGTACAATTGACAGTTTGCTGTGGAGATAGTGCCTCCTATCTACAAAAGTAAGTAAAACGATTACAAAAGACACATCTAGGAAAAACCCAAATGATCACAAATTATAGTGAATATATATATTTTTTTAAATTGCAGATTTATCAGAGAACATCTGAACACCTACCAAATTTCGCGAAAAAGACCTTCAGGCGAACAAATGTAAGTTTTAATTAGAAACATTTTCATTCCCATTTTAAAAAAAAAATGAAAATAGAAAACTGACTTTTTACTTTAAAAAGGTGCTGGTCAGTTACTGAGTGAAATGTACTGTTCCAACTCCACCGGGGGCATACCTCTGGGCAGGTGCGGGACAGTGACTGGGGGTCAAATTCACTATGCTAACCCCACCAGGGGCATACCTGAGGGCAGGACAGTGACTGGGGGCAAATTTATTATTATAACTCTGCCTGGGGGGGAATAGCTCAGGGAAGGTGCCAGAGAGTGACTGGGGGCAAATGTACTATTCTAGTTCTGTGGTGGGCATACCTCGGGGCAGGTGCTGGGCAGTGACTGGGGGCTAATTTACTAATCTAACTCCACTGAGAGCTTACCTCGGGCAGTTGTTGGACAGCAACTAGGGGGGCTAGAAACTCCAACAGGTGATTGGATCATATTTGTTTTTTAAATAAAAATGCATACATTCCTCAAATATTTCTTACTACTCATCAATAGATATCTTGGTTAAAATACATTTGTACATCTCCAACTAGACAATAAAGATCAACCGTCACACAACTCTGAAAAGACAAATTAAAAAATACATCCCAACCAAAAATAAGATAAGAAACAATCACTTTCAACCATTAGAAAATAAATATGTTTCACTTTCGACCAGGGGCATACCTCAGGGCAGGTCTTGGACATTGACAGTGGGCTCATTTACTATTCTAACGTAGCTGGGGACATTCCTCAGAGCAAGTGCTGAACCGTGACTGGAGACTTACATGCTATTCTGACTCTGCTGGGTGCATCCCTCAGGGAAGGTGCTGGATTGGGACTGGGAGCAGATTTACTATTCTAACTCCTCTTGGGGCATCCCTAAGGGCAGGTGCTGGACAGTGGCAGGGGGCACATTTACTATCATAGCTCCGCTGGGGGCATACCTAGGGGCGGGTGCTGGACAGTGACAGAGGGCAAATTTACTATTGTTACTCCGCTGGGAGCATACCTCGGGCAGGTGCTGGAAAGTGACTGGGGGGCAAGTAACTGTTCCAACTCTAAGAGGTGGATACATCTTGTTGCTTGTAAAAAGTGCGTACAACTTCAAAATAATGGATAAACACATTCCTCAATTAACTTCTTTCTACTCACCAACAGATATCTTGGTAAAATCTATTAGTACCTCTCTAACAAGACTAAACCTGGGTGTAGTGGTTGTAGTCGGGCTACGTGGAGCATCGCGGAGTGTGGCCAAATCTACGCACACTTGCACGCTCCGCGTAGCCCCACTATGCGCCGCCTGCCTCCTGCCCGCCCTCATTTTAAAATAACAAAGTATTTTAAAGTAAGAAAATGCCTTACCTGAGGTGCAGCGTCCCGGGGATCCCTATTCCTGGTTCAGCGGCAACTTATCCCTCACAAATACACATGTGCGGACGCCCGCGCATTTCTCGTGAGAAATGCGCGGGCGTCCGCGCATGCGCATTTGTGAGGAAGAAGTTGCCGCTGAACCAGGAAGAGGGAGCCCCGGGACACCGCACCTCGGGTAAGGCATTTTCTTATTTTAAAAGACTTCATGTTATCTTAAAATGAGGGCGGGCGGGAGTCGGGTGGCGGGCAGCTCTGCTCCGCATTGGCATGTGTGTAGCGCTGCCTGCTACGCCTACTTCGTGGACCACGAAGCAGGCAGTACTATGTAGACTCTGCGGGCGGATCGGAGCACTACGCCCACCCTTAAACAAGACCAAAAAGATAAAACTTCACACAACTACAAGAAGTACAAACCAAAAATACAGCCCAACCAAAAATAAGGTAAGAAACAGCCACTTTATAAAAAAATATATATATGTTCTCCCCCCACAGCAAAACGTTGAATAAAGCACAATGAAAAATATTTTTTTTCCTTAAAACAAACAAATATTCTCTTTCTCTTACCAGGTTAAAAATATACCCAACGATATCCTAACCCGGGTGCATTTCTTCACAAGAGGCAATCCTTCATGCGTCCATGGAAAAGACCGACCTGACCTACGGAGGACACCATATTCAAATTTTTCAGGACCCTGCCCCACTTACTCTGGGACGGCACAGAGAATTTAAACTGGTCACGTACAAACGGAGGGACCTGAAAATTAAATACCAGTGGGGTCACCTTTTTGCCTTGATGTTCACGTGGGAGGGAAGGCGCAGATCTCTGAGATCCTTGAGGGAAGCTCAACAGCTACTCCAGCTCAAGTTGGACTCTAGCCCCCCCAGCTCAAACACCTAGAATGGTCCACTGTGCCTCATCCTCGCAACCGGACTTGGAAGCCAAGCGACATGTCGCTGCAGGCCAAGCAGGACATTATAAATCACCTTAATCCCATGGACTGCACACAGTCACTCCCAGCCAGACTTCAGCCCTCCCCTTCACAACTGCATCTTGAGTACAGGGGCCTCACCTTTTGAGCGCTCTAGGCTCCCGGATATAGTGTGGTCCACAGCTAGACTTTTACGTAAATTGATCTCACTGCAAACACTATGTACTTCTAATGGGCCGGCCGGGGAGGCCCTTGGACCCTGGTCCTATCCGCCTCCAGACTTGGCCTCAAAGCAGGAGACCCCCAATTCTCTCAGGGGGATCTTTATTTCCCTCCTTGCAACTATAGAGTGAGCCGGCAGCTGGATAGAATGGCGGCAACCAACAACACGATCTTGATGTCACCCTCCGCGGTTCACCTGGTCCCCATGCGGAAAGACTTCCTCAGAGTTGCCCTGGCGCATACCAATGGGCTACTCCAGGACTGAGAATGGACTAATGTGGCCCGGTTGGCCGTTTCATCGTTTGTACTCCCCCCCTTTTTCCCTTTTTATCCCTGTGGGTTCCCTGGGGGGTGGGAGAGTATTTCTCCCTATTGTCATGTATCCTTAGCCCAGAAGATACCTAGCTCTACAGGGGATATCCTACTGCTGTCGGGCCATAGTTTGTTTTAAACGCCTTTATTCACCAGCTTACCATGCAGAATTACCAGCATCCAGATGCTTGCTGGTTGCGTCTTTTTAAAAACTTTTTAGCCCCATATTTAAAAATGTGTTTTATTGCTGCTCTATCTCACACACTGCACTTTGCTCACTGGCTCCTGCACAGTAGGTGGCTTCCACGGTGCGCTTCATGCCAATTGTAGCGGAGGGAAGACCCCCCACAGCCAGCACTTCTGGGGCCTCACTTCCGCCAAGGTCAGTGCTCTAGCCTGCAAGGACAACTATTTAGGTGCAGGCTGGAGTAGGCGCGCAGTGGACGCGCGCAGAGGGCACGCCTGAGGCAAGCCTGTCTGCACTCGTCCGCGCCTGGACCGGGCCCAGGGCCAGAACCTCTGGCCCCAACACTATAATTATGCCCAAACTCCAATACTCGGGGGAGAGCCTTCGCACGCTATGGCAGCGTTGGGGCAAGTCTTGGGGGCATATTATCAACAGCATGCGTTGAATACCGCAAATCGCGCTTAGCGCGAATTTGATTATCGCCGTCTATCGCTGGATTACATCGCCGTGTTAGCGGAGTATTAGCAATGCTTAGCTCACAGGCGGTGTACAAACCAGCGATAGACGGCGATAATCATCATTAGCGTGTGAAATCAAGTGATGATTTCACAGCGCTAATGAAAAGCTTGTAAATATGGGAGTGTGGACTTAACCTGTCAATCCACCTCCCATACTAAACATGCTTAAGTCAGGTTTTGACCAGATGTTAGGATTCGGCGATAATCGCGTTTAGCGGGACTTTTAATATCGCTTTGCAAGACCGGGCCTCCTTGTTAATTCAGCACTGTTGTGTTAGCGCCCTCTTTCTTGTTGTATTTTTGAATGAACGCCTACTTTGCATCTTATTAGCGATGTTTATCGGTGACATGAGATGCGTTACGAAATCGGCTGCTAACATGCGCTAATGCATGTTAGCGACGCCTTGTAAATAGGGCGATGAAAATATCGGCGCTTTAGCAGCAAAAAGTGCTGCTAAAGCGGTGATGCTGCCCTTGAAAATAGGCCCCTCGCAATCTTCTTTCATGTGAAGAGCTGTTACTCGTAGAACCCTCCCAATGCGCAAAATGTCGTTTCAAAGTTACCAGGAGCATTCAGCCGACGCTGAAACCAGATAGTAGTCTGGTCAAATCAGGTATGCATAACAGAGAGCTCAATTTAGCGCTAATCAATGCTAGGTCATTGATTAAACATAAGTATGAAGTTGCTGATTTTATCACTAATAATAAATTGGATGTCTTGTTTGTGACTGAAACATGGGGCGAAGAAACATCGGACCCTGATTTTAATTTTGCGGTACCACTTGGGTACAAAGTATCAAATCCATCGAAGCAAACTTTTATCACACTGCTCATTTCTACCCTCCTTGGACTATGAGGCAATCCTTTTTAAAATCACTCCCTATGAACAAGAGACATTCAAGGGAATATTGATTTACTGTCCACCTGGCGCCCCCTAGTCTTCAATCTAAATGCTTCACTATTTTAGGCGACATGAATTTCCATCTCGAATCATCAGCAGACAGAGATCTGCAGGAGCTTATGGACATCACATCAGAATTAGGACTCCAACAACTTATAAATCACCCTGCGCATCAAGCAGGACACACCTTAGATGGTTTGTTCACTAATAACCCTTCCATCTTCATTACATCTGTTCTCCCTCTTACCTGGACTGATCACCATTCTTTTCAGATATAATCTGCCTCGCTCTAATAGTATCAATATGACTAGCACCAAGTCCACTGGGAGAGCTTGGCATAAAATTGATCAGAGTTTACTGGAGAGACACTTAATACAAAGCCAACCGGACTTGGGTTTGGAAGCTGAGGCTTCAGCTAGAAATTATACAACCTGGTTGGAATCAAATTTTGCTAAAGTAGCTCCTGTAACAGTGATATATAAAAATAGAACAACCCCCTCTGCTCCGTGGAAACCTTAAGATTAGATAAACAAGCCTGCAGAAGGCAAGAAAGAAGCTGGCGAAAAATTATGAAACACTAGAAAAAGATCTGTATAAAGCTATGTTGGCAGACTACAAAAAAAAGCTAATTGCCGAGAAAAGCCAATACTTTACATCACAAATAGAAAGGGCAGGTAACTCTAGCAAGGAACTCTTTAAGTCTATAAAAAAATCTGACAACAGCTACAAAGGATGATCCTGCCAATTGGAGCCAAGAATTCTGTAACACACATGCCTAATCCCTTAACCCCTTAACTGCTGGGCCTTTTCCCCCCCAGTGCTGAGCCCTTTTTTGGCTATTCAGGGTAGTTCGCGCTAAGGCTTCTGTAACGTTTTGACCACATAAGGTATCCTTGCCAAATTGGCGTCCTTTTCTTTCAACATCATGGGGATTCTAAAGGTACCCAGGGTTTTTGGATACCCCTGGAGGGGACCCATAAATTAGCCAAAATACAGGTAATTTTCTTTTTTTTTTAACAATTGGAAAAAAGGGCTACAGATGAAAGTGTCTGTTCTTTTCCCTGCAATTGGTATCAACAAAGGGGTTGTGGTGCTGAAATCACCATCTTCCCAGCTTTCAGGTACAAGCAGACTTTTGTCAGAAAACCACATTTTTTTACACAGTTTTGGCGTTTTTCTAGGACATTTTTGGTATTTTTTGTGCTTTCAACCTCTTTCCAGTTAATGGTAGAAATGGAAGAAATGGGTATGAAAGCAATAATGAAACCTGAAAAGCTATACATTTTAGAAAGGTAGATACAATTCTTTATTCAGAAAGGGGTCATTTGCATATATCCTTCAAGGTTTCTTTATAGAAACTAACCGTACAATATAGGACAAATTGAAAATTAGTTGAAAAAACAGCAATTTGTGTAAACGTTTTCACCTGTAACTTCTTCTAATTATGACAGCTGTTTGAAAGCAATATACGGTTACATCCGCTGGACCTTTCTAGTTGTGGGCATATATAGGACTAGTAGGTTCACCAAAACCAGACAAACCCAGAGCCAATAACCGAGCAGCGTCTTGCAATGGTTTTTTATTATGTACCGGGTATATAGAAATTAATTTGGGAAACTATATACATGGAAAAATTGGTATGAAAGACGCCTATGTATTTCTGAAATTGGAACAAAATATAGAGTTTAGAAACAGTGGATATTTGCACATTTCCGAAATTGTGAGTACACATACTAGCATGAGAATTATAGGTCATTTTTATAATGACTTATTTTTTATACATTGTATTTCATTTGGAAGGCAGAAATGCATCAAAAATTAATAAGTAATTATAGTTGCTCTACAATTCTGTGTTACCCTAAGTCTCCCGATAAAAATGGTACCTCACTTGTGTGGGTAGGCCTAGTGCCCGCGACAGGAAACGGCTCAAAGCGCAACGTGGACACTCTTTATATTTACAGTAAAAACTGACCCTTTTTTTGTAAAGTGCCTAGCTGTAGATTTTGAACCCTAGCTGTGCCGGGAACCTAGGGAAACATAGCAAACCTATAAATGTTTTAAAACTAGAGAGTCATGGGAATCCAGGATGGGGTGACGTGACTGTCTCTCACCAGTTTCTGTTACCCAAAATCCCTTGCAAACCTATTTTTATTTTTTTTAAACACATTTTCCTACATTTTTGTGGTGTGGAAAGTTCTGAAATCTCCATGGATCCACAAAATTCCACCCAAAGTCTTCTGAGAAAAATACTACCTCACTTGTGTGGGAGGCCCAAGTACCTGTGACAGGAAACGTCTCAAAACGCAACATGGACACACCACATTTTCACAGTGAAAACTGACCCTTTTTTTGCGAAGGGCATAGCTGTAGATTTGAACCCTAGCTCTGCCGGCACCTAGGGAATCCTATCAAACCTATACATTTCTTAAAACTAGACACCTACCAGTGCCTACACATACGTGTACTACCAGTGCCTACACGTACATGTCCGCAATGGTAGTACATGTACGGGTACGTGTACTACCAGTGCCTACACGTATGTGTAGGCACTGGTAGTACACGTACGTGTAGGCACTGGTAGTACACGTATGTGTAGGCACTGGTAGTACACGTACCCGTACGTGTACTACCAGTGCCTACACGTACGTGTACTACCAGTGCCTAAACGTACGTGTAGGCACTGGTAGTACACGTACGTGTAGGCACTGGTAGTACACGTACCCGTACATGTACTACCATTGCGGACACGTACGTTTACGCACTGGTAGTACACATACGGGTACGTGTACTACCAGTGCGGACATGTACGTGTAGGCACTGGTAGTACACGTACGGGTACGTGTACTACCAGTGCCTACACGTACATGTAGGCACTGGTAGTACACTTACGTGTAGGCACTGGTAGTACTACCATTGCGGACGGCACTGGTAGTACACGTACGGGTACGTGTACTACCAGCGCCTACACGTACATGTACTACCAGTGCCTGCACATACGTGTAGGCAATGGTAGTACATGTACTCGTACGTGTACTACCAGTGCCTACACGTACGTGTCCGCAATGGTAGTACACTTACAGGTACGTGTACTACCAGTGCCTACACATACGTGTACTGCCAATGCCTACAGGTACGTGTACTACCAGTGCCTACACGTACATGTAGGCACTGGTAGTACACGTACATGTATGGTCCGTACCACGAGTGCTCCTACGGCCACACAACTCTAGTGATACGGACCGTACACACGCCCTCAGAGCATGTGTACGGTGCGTTTCACACGCTTATACTGTTGAGAGGATGCACACACGAAAGGAATGGAGGTCTCAGACTGGCACAAGGATGTACATCAAGTCATTGTCATTGCTGTCCTACATGTGCAGGGCCTAGGTGTGTCAGGCAGTGATATTGCACATGTCTCCTCATGTATTTGCACAATTGATGTGTGATGACCTGTGTACACATGTCTTGTGTGATGGGGCACTATGTGGCACCCTTCTCCTTCACACTTTGCACATGTGTGCATGTAGTACAAACGTGTCAAGCACAGCATCACTGGTATGGCACAGTCACCACCACCCGCAACTGTCCCCTGATGCCAGGGACAGGGACTATAACAACTGACATTTAACAACCAGCGTGCAACGATGTGACTATGTCATGTGTGTGTCATGTGTTCCCATGAGCTTGCTGTTGGTGTCCCGTCAACTGCATCTGCAGTTGCTACATCCAACATGTGTCTGTGTGTAGATGGGCATGGCACACATCTACGCACACCATGCCACATGTGGATTTCCACTTAACCTGTGTCTGTATGCATCAAACTTGATATTTTGACATGAGGACATATCTGCGTCGTCTCAATGTCTGTGTTTTCTGTTTTCACGTGTACCCCTTCATCGCAATGTGTGTGATCTGTACATTTGGCATTCCATGTGATCTGTGCGTCTAGCTTGCCGTCAGCTGTCTGCATGAGATGACATCCTTAAAATGCTGAGATGTAGATGTATGTCACTCTTGTGATGTCTCTGGCTATTCACTGACACTGGCCCACAGCTCGTTTCAGGGCATGTCATGTAGACTTGACAATCAACGGGTGTAGCTGGCTTTTCGTAGGAGTATCACCTGGCTGGCATACATGTCCTGGATGTATTGCACAGACCAGACTCTGTATTTAGCAGATGTGTATTAGCAGTTGAGCATGTGCTCAGTTCATTGACATTGATGTTGTTATGTTCTCACTCTTCGTTATTCATTCCCAATTTCTGCAGGCACCGCCTGTCCCCAGACCAATGCCAGACTTGGGTGCCATGAGGGAACGTGACTGCATACGCCGTTACAGATTCACCCAACAGTTGATTGAGGACTTGACAACCAGGCTGGCACCACACCTCCAACCGCGACACAGTTATCCTACTGCACTGACCCCCAAGGTGAAGGTGATGGCAGCCCTACATTTTTTTGCCACAGGTACGTTTCAACTCACCATAGCTGATGTTGGTGGCATGTCCCAGACGATGTTCAGGTGTCTCCTGCATGATGTTTTGGCAGCCATGTTGGAGCACCTGGATGAATTCATCCATTTTCCGACTCCTGAGGAGTTGACAGGTGACAAGGGTGATTTCTATGCCCTGGAAGGGATGCCCCATGTCATTGGGTCCATTGATGGGACACATGTGGCTTTTGTACCACCACAGGCACAGGAGGTCACCTATTGCAACCGTAAACATTACCACTCTATAAATGCCCGTGTGGTGTGTCTTGCTAACATGCTGATTTCCCATGACTGTGCACGTTTTCCAGGGTCAGCACACAATGCCTACATCATGAAGCATAGCAGGGTGCCACAAATGATGCTGCGGCTGCACAACGAACGAGCATGTCTTGTTGGTGGGTATACTCGGTTTGTCCTGTGTTTTGCGGTATCTTTGTATCTTACGGCATCACCTGACCCACTTTTTTACATGATGTTTCCATGTAGGGGACTCTGGCTATCCCAACATGCCATGGCTGATGACACCTCTCCGCAACCCAAGATCAGCTGCAGATCACCGTTACAACGATGCACACGGGCAGACCAGGCGAGTGATTGAAAGGACGTTTGGCCTCCTGAAGAGCCGATTCCGGTGCCTTCACAAGACAGGCGGGTCCCTCCCATATGCACCGGTGAAGGTCTGCAAAATCTTCCTTGTGTGCTGCATGCTGCACAACATGGCAGTGGAGAAGGCAGTACCACTCATCCTGGAGCAGCATGAGCAGGAACATCTACCCGTGGAGGATGAAGGCCTTGGTCACGAGGCAAGTGAGGAGGAGGAGGAGGAGGAGGAGGATATCCGGAGTCAGCTCATACGCAACTTCTTCTCATAATGGTGAGTCACTGGGTCTGAGTGTGCACGCTTGGAGCCTTGTGTGGCATGTGTTGCAATGTGTGTGTCCAGCTGTCTGTATGCTAAGTGACTTAGATGTGTGTTCTGATGTGTCACTCGAGTGATGATGTCATTCCACTCATTTTAGCTGTGACCCTAATTTTTCTAATCGCATGGTGACAACATTATTCCTGTAGAGTAAATGACCATGTATGCGGATAACAATCTATTAGCTGACTGCTTGTGTGTCTGTCATCCACAGGTTCTTGCGCATGTTGTCTGGAAGTGTCATCGTCGGCCTCCTGCTATTCCTCATGAGTATTGCAACGTGTGCTGAATCAGCGTTCCATGCACGGACATGTGGAAAAGTCATTTTGGGTGAGGATTGCAGCAAGGCATTATGGGGTTGTTAGGTGTTTGGAATGTGTGGGGACTGCTCCTGTGCATGTTGGGTTACCATGCATACATGTCGACTCACCATGGGGCACATGACATGTAGCATGACTCCCATGAATTGATAGTCAACCTTCGTGACAGTCATCTGTAATGGTTTGTGGATTCTGATGAAGGCATCAATGTGTGTATAACTTCCCTCAGAAACATACGGGATGCTACGGGTGGACATGGTGTGGGACATCCCCATAACAGGCTCAATGGGGAATTGCAGCCTCTACGTGTGCAGAAGCGGCTGTTTGGCTCATCCCCTTAACTTGTGTGCCAGGCCATTTGGATTTACTACATCTGTGTTGTGAAGGGGGTGTCCAGTATAGGTCCAACATGTTCAGCCAAATGACCTGTGTGTCTGTTCATATTGATGCTTTTCTCTTAGTGTGAGCCTGAGTAATAAAGGGGTTCCTCACCCTCCAAGGTGCCTCGTCTCTGTCAATGCAGGTCTCTTGCCACTTTGCATGCGTCATCTCTGGCATAGTTGTCAAAGATTGTGCATATGAGTCTATGTGTAGTTTGGCTACATGCATGCAGTTCTTCATGGGTTAGAATCTCGATTGTGCCTGAATTCCATGGTTGTGTATGTATTTGGGCATGTTGGTCCCCACGACGGGCCGTCAACGCCTGCTGAGGGTGTGTCTCCTGTGCGCGGCTCGGCCTTCTGTTTCCTGATCCTGTGTCAGTCATCTTTAGTGATTGTGCATCCATTTTCTCTGGGTGTTCCATGGGTAACCGGACACTCCTTCCTTTACATACGCCTGTTGCAGTTGTCATTTCTGACATCCTTGTCTTTGTGTGCTACTTTTGGCATAGTTTCAAGGACATGCCGCCTGCTGCTGCGGCCCCTGCAGCAAGGACCCACAAAGTGGCGGGATTCGGCAACACACACGCCTCAAAGATGCTCCTCCCTGCCTACCTCCACCCATTCATTTGGCTGTCATCATCTTGTCTGTGCCACTGTTGGGTACACGCGGTGCCAAAGGCAGGACCGTCAGCACATGCAACGTGCACATTGCACGACCCTCATGTCCTTGCATGACCCACATCACACTACAGTCTGATGTTGTAGCCACCCTCCAAGCAATGTCTATCCGAAACTCAACCGCCTGCTCTCAGGCATACCCTAAGCACACACATGACACCTTTGCATGCTGAGTGTGCAACTCCAACTGCCTACACAGCGCTGCCTCGCCTTCCAGGCCCTGTCACACCAACCAGATCATGTCTCTCCTGCTCCACACTGGCTCCGTCCACCAGCAAGGCCATGGGAGTGGGACTCAAGCCTTCAGCATATGGTATAGTGGCGTCATCTGGCACATGGCCCAGGGCTCATCTTTCAGCGTGTCAATCTTCAATGTGTCCAGGACCCCCCTCTCCACCATCACATGCGCACACAACATCATCATCATGTCGTATGCCATTGACACCCAGGTGCTCCTCACCCTGACCAAAGACGCAGCCATTGCCAGTTCCAACATTCAAGAAGGCATGAGGTCCGTGGATGAATGGCTGAACATCACCCACCCGAGGCTGGACTTGTACAGGACTGAGGTAAGCATCTGAGGATTGTCCCCTTACAGCTGGCTCAACTCCTTGTGTCCCACCCGCAGGGGCCCTACACAAGCACACAGTGGCCACGCACACAAGATGGTGTGCATCATGGATTTGTCACTCACATTTGCCATGCAAATCACCAGCATCTGTATCTCATGCTGCAACACCCTCTGCATGATGCACATGATCCTCAGATAGATCCACACCAAGGAAAGACAGATAATCCCCCAGGTCCACGACACCAGCCGTGTCAACTACTGCCCCGCCCTCTACGGAGCAAGTACATCCTAACTCACGGGAAACTTGTCCACATCCAGGGTGCATCTGCACAACTCAGCTTCAACATCCCGCACCCCATCAACATCACCGTCCACCTGAGATAGCTGCAAGGGATCACTGTGTGCTGCAGGATGACCTTCAAACTCCTCACACACACTCAGGAGGCAGTCAACAACCCCAGACCCCAAAACCAACCTTGTACGTCTGTCATCCAAGACCCCGTTGGCCCAACTCAATGCATCCGAACTTGGCCTGACCACCATTCTTCACATCCACAACACTCCAGCATGAAGGAGATGGTTCTCCCACCTGGCCAAACATACCTGGGACTCACTCCCCGGGAACCTCCACATGAGCCATGACCTCTAGGCCTTCATCAGCCTCTTCCTGATTGGTGTGTCCGCACAGTATTTCAAGACCCCCTCAGCAGCTTGAGGCCATCACGGGTGAGAATTGGGCTCCCAGGCTGTATTGGATGATACATGGTGACCCATGTGTGTCCTGTACCGGACTCAGATCCCAGGATATGGATGGCTGGAGTTAGTTCAACACTCAGGCATAGTTTGACATTAACACACACGTATGTTGTGGACTAATGCAAAATGACTGCAACATCTCATGAAAAAAAATAGTTTTATTCTCGGTGGAGTGCGTGTTTTGGTAGATAAAATAAGGTGCTCTACCGGGTGCATAGAATCCAAAGTTCACAGGGGGACATGCTATCCTTGGCATTTGAAGTCATCAGAGTCCAGACCACAGTGTTGGTCATCATTGGTCAGACTGTGACCAGCAAGTCCATGTGGCAGAGAATGTCAGTGAATGATGTGCTGCTGTTGCGCATGAAGGCCAGGTGCCAGGCCAGGTGACCTGGGAGATGTGTTGATGGTCCGCTGCCTCTCACGGTCTTTTCCGTGGACGACCCACCTTCCTCCGGGGACCCTAAGATGCAGGCCTTGATGATGTTTGGGACGCTCCGTCGGACGAATCCTCCTCCTCCTCCCTCCCTGTGGCTGGTGCTGGTCTGCGCCTGGTGTCACAGGGAGGGTTGCCCATGTTGTCGGCAATCCGACTGAGTGAATGGCTTATGTCCCTTTGCACCGCCACGAGCTCAGCCAGTCTTGCCTCCATCCGTCCTTGGTGTTGTTGTTGACTGGCGTGTTGCTCGGCCTGCTGATTCTTAATGTCTGTGAGGGTCGCCACTACCTGACTGATGGCCCTGGTGTCACGCCGGTATGCCTCCATGATGTTGCGGACGTGTGACATACCGGTCCCTTCAGCTGTCTGGTCAGGTTCTTGCCTCCGCCAGCCTCCACTCCCACCACCCCTGCCCACACGAGCCTGGCCTGCCGTTGGGGGCACATCGGGTCTACGGGACCCCTGAGGGATGGCAGTGTCGGTGTTGGCTGCCTCCTCCTGGGTGCCCGGCGAACCTTGTCCCTCCAGGTCAGACTGGCTCAGTTGTTCAGTGTGGGCAGGGCTCCTGGGTGTCTCCTAGGATGTGGCAGGAATGGGGGTGGTGGTTGGCACAGATGTACCTGAAGCAGGTGCTGCAGGGGCTTGGACACCAGAGGGGCCAGGTGGGTTGGGGTCATCCGCGGAGTGTTGTAAGGTGTTGCTGCCGGTGGGATCAGGTTCCTCCCAATCCTGGGACTGTGGTTCTTCTCCCCCATTGTTTGGGGAGATCCTTGACGTTCCCCTGTGTGTGAGAGAGAGACAATGTTAATGCTGTTTAATGCGACATCCATGTTTCACACATATTCTATTTGCCACAGTTCCTCCAGGTAGTTGTATGTGCCTAGCATTCACATCAATGTTCACTTGTGGATGGGTATGTTGCAGGGGACTGATTGAAATGTTCTCCAGGGTGTTTGACATGTCGAATTTGGGCTTGGATGCTTCTTTGGCTGTGGCTTGATCTTGTTGTGTCACATGCCCATTGTGAGAGTGGGTAACTCCATTGGCTGCCCTGGGGGTGTGTGCTTGTGTAAGGGGTGAGTGATCATCCCTCAGCCCGACGCTGTTCAACATCCACATGGCCCCCCTCACACAAGTGGCCCGCCACCACAACCTCAAAAACATCTCCTACGCCAACGACACCCAGCTCATCCTCTCCCTCACCAAGTACCATCACACCGCCAAAACAAACATCCACAAGGGCTGAGGTCCATCGCCGACTGGATGCGGAGCGGCCATCTGAAACAGAACTCGGACAAGACCGAGGTCCTCATCCTGGGGCACACACCCGCAGCCTGGACGACTCCTGGTGGCCGATCGCTCTGGGGACAGCACCGACACACAACCACCACGCACGCAACCTAGGATTGATCCTCGCATCCTCCCTCTCCATGTCCAAGCAGGTCAATGCCGTCTCCTCCTCCTGCTACGACACCCTACGCACGCTCCGCCGGATCTACTGGTGGATCCCGACCAAAACAATTAGAACAGTGACACAGGCCCTTGTCAGCAGCTGACTGGACTACGGCAATGCACTCTACGCAAGACTCCCATCCAAACACCAACGGCGGATACAACTCTTTGGAAAAGCCTCAGCACGACTGATCGTCAACACCCCCCGCCACAGCCACATCACCCCCCTCCTGAGTGACCTGCACTGGCTCCACATCGACAAGAGGATCACCTTCCAGCGCCTCACCCACGCACACAAGGCACTCCACAACGCCGGACAAGCCTACCTGAACATCAGACTAAGCTTCTACACCCGCCAGCTCCGCTCCGGCAGACTCGCCCTCGCAGCTATCCCCCGCATCCAACGTACGACCGCCTGCGGGAGATCCTTCTCCTACCTCACCGCCAAGACCTGGAACACCCTCCCAAACCACCTACGACTGACCCAAGACCTACTTGCCTTCAGATGACTCCTCAAGACCTGGCTCTTCGTGCAGTAGCGGAACCCCCCCCCCCTCAGCGCCTTGAGACCCTCACAGGTAAGGAGTGCGCCTTAAAAGTACCCTGATCGATTGTTGATTGATTGACGTGCCTGCTGGTGGGTGTACTGTGATTTGGCAGTGGGTCTCCCAGGTGATGTATCTGTCCCCCCATGGAGCATGCTGCCATGTCAGTGAGTGTGAGTTCCTGTCCTAGATATCTGAGCTGGTTGTGTTTGTGTAAGATTTTGCAGTTGTCACAGGAGGGCCTTGTGCTGCCTACAGCAGGGCCAAGTGTCAGCTACCTTGTCAGTACTTTGCCAGTCCCTGTGCATTGCGCATGGTGCATGGGTATGTACCTGGGCCATATGGGCTGAGGGCAATGGTGTCTGTTTCTGAGTTGTACAATATGTTTAGTGATCCACACCCTCCCAGCATCCCGGACATCCAGTCTTGGGTTTGTGGTTTGTGTAGCCTGGGACATGGCATGGCCTTGCTTTGTGAATGGGGCATACACATGTTAGTGGCATGAGCGTTGTTTTTGAGTGCGGTTGTGTCCGGTGAGGGCTTGGGGGTAGGTGAGTGCATTTGTTGTAGTTGGAGTGTGGATGCCATTACCCCCATGTTACATAAGTTGTTTGTGTACTCACCAGGCTCGGCAACTCCTTCGACTCCGTGTACTCCCACCAGCGGAAGCAGGGCCATCACCTTCTCCTCCCAGGGATGGTAATGTACCGGTCTGCGGGGCAGCCCACCTCCTGTGATGTTACTCTGGGTGTAGTCCTCGGTCATTTTGCGCTTGACTGCCCTCCGCAGATCGTACCACCTGGCTTGGCATTCATTCCTGGTCCTTCTGATGGGCGCAACAGCAGTCACCCGATCGACGATCCTCTTCCACAGGCGTGATTTTTGGGCTATGCTGGTCTGTCTGACTAATGTTCCAAAGAGCTGTGGCTCGACTCTGATGACTTCGTTGACAAGGATGTCCAGCACCTCCCTTGTGAAGTTTGGATTCTTGTCTGTGGGTGGGGTGTGGGTGTGGATGGTTGTGGGTGTGTGGGTGAGAATGTGTAGGTGTGTGTGTGAATGTGTAGAGGGGGTATGTGTGAAGGAGGTTGTGTGATGGTGTGTAAGTTAAGGTGTATGGGTGCAGTTGTTTGTGTGTGGTGTCTGTCAGCAGTGGGTCTGTTGCAAAGGTTCATGGTTTGTGAGTGTGGGCCCTTTTTATGGGTCCATTTGTGGGTGTGGCTGGGTTTGAAATTTTGGTGGGTGTGTCATAAGAGGTGGTTGTGAGTTTGGGCCTCTGTTTGCCTGTTTGGATGTGCCAGGTCAGTCTTTTAGATGTTTTTTGTACTGTAGATGTGTTTTGTGGTGTTGTGCGATTCGATTTGACCCTCCTTGTGCTGTTTTGCAGTGTCCTGGTTCTGTACGAGTCGTTTTAGTGTATGTAAGGTGCGTACATACTGTGGTACTTTAAAATTTGGGACCGCGTAGGAGGCAGGGCCCTACCCTGCCTATTCCGGTATCAGCGAACCGCGAATGGCCAATGCAGTATGTACAAGTGTTTTCCATAACGTTTTATCAATAAATGCACTTTGTATATGATATTATACATTCGTGGGTTCCATCTTGAAGCAGTGGCCATCTATCGGTTGCACTCACATAGGCTACACATTAGGGACAAGCACAGGCCTTCAGAACACATGTGCCTTCTATTGACTTCTCTGTGACCTATGCGACTTGGCTCCACCGCCCCAGGTCAGTCCGGTCCCACGAGCTCCCCGTCCTACGGCCACCTGTGATTAGCATCAGGGTTTGACACACCATAAAGCCTTTTCATCCCACACAAGCCTCCGGCTAATCTCTTTCACACCTGACTCTTCCTGCTTTATGGCTTGTTTTACAAACAGGAGGTGCCCGTGTTTATTGGGGTCTGCTGATATCTGATGTGGGATCTGAGCCTCGCTGGGTAAATAATTGTGGGCTGGCTGAACTGGAATGTGGGATGGTCATCATGACTCTGCCTTTTCGTTTGTAATGAATACATATGAATGACCATATCGTAAAACGAGGAATGTGTGCCTGAAGCATGATATTTTGTTTATAGGGAGAAGGCCGTTTCTGTAAGTGGAAGCAGTCTCCTGAGAACATACATTGTGTTGTACTTCTCGGATACCTGTAATTGGTCTGCAGCCAATAAATACGATCTTTGACTTCACCTAGAAGACTCTGTGTTTCTGTGGGTCTGAAACAGGAAGAACTCGAAGTCTTAGGGTGTGTTCCCCTGCACCGCTGGGTTTTAAAAACCCAGTACTTCAGTTGGCGCCCAACTCGGGGCGATTTCAGTGGTACCGGTCCAAGCCAGAGGTTTGTGAGGAGCTTTGTGTGGAAATTCTGGAGGAAGGCCGCCACTTCATCGACCCCTGCATGTCAACGTGGTCCGAAAGTCTTTTCTGTGAGGTTTACCACGTCCCGACGGCTACGAAGGACTGCTGCTCTGATTAATCGCCCTGTTTTGGACCCTTGACGATTTGGTAGAGCGAAACAATTGAGAGAGTCTTCTGGTGACGCCAAGGATCATCGCTACCTCAGTTAAGTATAAGTGGAGCGTCTCCCAGTTTGTTTGGTATCCTTCGGGATTTTTGGTATCCTTCGGAATCGCTTTGATTTGGAACTTGCAAGTGCCAAAGCCAGAGGACTCGTGTATTCACGAGATTATCGTATTTGATAATCCTTTGAAGTTTGAAACTAGACTAGTGAGCGAAGATGCCTGGTTCTAGTGTATTTGGAAGTTTGTTTTGTTTGGGTTGTAAAAGGGATTCCCAATTAGAGGATTCCTGTCTGGTTCCTCCAATTGGAACTCCAACTTATGAGCTTTATGTAAAACATGGCGTGGGCCCCATTGCATATAATGAAGTATGGATCCGATACACCAGAAAGGACGGTGTTTTAAAATGGCCCCAAAATGGTAGTTTCGATACAGATATCTTAGATAATTTGGAAGTTAAATTATTTAAAAAGAAAGCCCGGCCGGCGATGTTTGATTCTTTCCGCCTATGGCGAAAGGAAGCCAAACAGAAGGAAATTAAGCTAGGAAAAAGGAATAAGAGAGAAAAAGGTATGTCAATGATGCAAGCAGCTGTGCAATTTAAAGATAATGAGGAGGAGAAAATGAATGAGCAGTTACATAGACAGCGCAAACTAGGGATCGATAAATGTTACACAGTTGTGTCACCCCTTCCGCAAGATGAGACAAAAGAGAAAGAGAAAGATTCCCTAATGTCCCATTTGCTAAGTTTGCCACCCCCGTATGCGCAAAATGCCACAGCGCCTCCACAGCTCGTAAATGTGCAGCCTATAGTTAATGTGCCGCAAGCCTTCCCACAACCCTCAGCTCCTCCTCAGCTGGCTCCTATCCCTACGGTGCAGCCCTCTCAAGGGCCGCCAATCTCGTTACCTGTCTCCCCTGCGCTTCCTGCGACTTTGCCTAGTACATCAGCTGCCTCCCTTGGCGCTCTTCCTAACACTGCCCCTGTACCTGTATCTACACCCGTTTTTCTTCCCTCTGTCTTTCCCCCCGTTTTCGCCTCAACTTCTCCTTCTGCACGACAACGAATAGCTAATGTAGTTACTAGTTTAATGTCGCCTCTCCTTGGGTCATCTAGTATGACCCCTGGTTTACAACGTAAGCAGTTGCGTAGTCAGCTGCCTGACTCTGAAGAAAAAGAGGTATTAGACCATATGGCGCGTAGGTGGATTGTTTTTTCTTCACTCTATGATGTGGAGTCAGTTGTTAATGTTTTTCACCAATGGGAAGCCCCAAAACAGAGGTATGTGTTTGAGAAAATGTGTGAAATCCTCTGTGAGGAATTGGAGGATCATGGTTCAAACTCATATCCCGCAGGGGTTGTGTCGAGTGCGATTTGATTTTGGAACAGGTACAATTGTGGGTCCCGATGTAGATAAAGCAGTTGCGACTTTACTGTCCTTCAGGAATGATGATTGTCAACAATCATTGTTCGAACAGGAATTCCCTGTGGGGAAAAAGGTAAAAGCGCGCCAATATCCAATGCGTGAGGTCCCTCCATTTTGGAGGCCTGGTGATGCTAATGCTGTTCCACCTGTTTTGCCACATTTTCAGCGTGTTTGGGTACATGTCCCATGGAAGCGTTCTGAAGTGTTAGCGCTTAAACAGACATTGCCTGACCCCCGTAAAAACCCTGCAGGATATTATAAGGAGTTATCACAGACTGCAGAATCGTGTGTCATGAATCTAGCTGATATAGATATGTTGTTCGGGAATGTTGTTCCACAGCCTTTATGGGGATCCATTCGTAATGTAGATCACGCTGCAGAATTGGGTAACACATGGGCTAATATCGTTGCTGCAGACACTAGACAAGTTGGTGGTGCAAAACCCGAGCCCCTGGTAGCAGAACTCCCTGGTAGAATTATTACCTACCTGAAAACTTTAATGCCCGCGATGCGTGTGAATTGGGATAAACTATCGGCTTGCAAACAGAAGAAAGATGAAACGGTGTCTGATTTCTTCACTAGGTTTGAAGAAACATTTATCGACCACAGTGGTCAAGACATGAGTACTGAAGGTGGCCAACGGTTATTTGTTGATAAATTTGTGCATAATTTGCTTCCCGAGTTGTGTAAGAAGTTAAAAGATTCAGAGAGTTCTTGGGCTGTTTCCTCTTCAGCGCAAATACTGGCTACTGCACAGTATTACGAAAATAGGGATAAAGATGAGAAGGATAGAGCAGACAAGAAAACGAAAGAATTGAAGACGAAGGTTCTGTTACAACAGGCCTACCCACCGCGTGGTGGTCAGAATAATTATCAGCAACCTCAACAGTTTCAGAGAAACATGCAAAGGTTCGAGTACGCCCAACAGCGTGTTCCTGTAGGTCCCAACCAATGTTCGTATTGTAAAGAAGAAGGTCATTTTAAGTATAGTTGTCCTAGATTGTTGCAGCGTACTAATGGTGCGTATGGCGCACGAGGTAGAGGTGGTCAGCAAGCTCCTAGAGGTAGAGGGCGTGGAAATGTTCCCCAGAACGCGCGTCCTCTTCCGCCTCAAAATACGATAAATAGCTTTGATCAGCAAGCCAATGCAACCGGTAATACAGCTCAGTACTATAATAATGATTATTATGCAGAAGACGACAATATGGAAGGTAATGATTACTAGGACAGCCATAGACAGAGAGAGGGAGTTGTTTCAGTGCCAGTGGATCAGAGTGGACCGTATGTTACGGTAACCACAGCGGGTGTGTCAGAGCCCTTTCTGCTGGTTACTGGTGCTGCAAAGAGTTCAATTATGCATTCAAAACTCCCTGGCGCGCCTTTGTCTGGCGAAATTAATGTTTCAGTAGGTTTTTCTGGCGCCCCAGTTAGGAACCCGATTTCGAGTCCTATGCCACTTTCTGTTGGACCTTGTGAGCTAAAAGCACCCCTCATCCTAACGACAGGTTGTGATGAAAATATGTTAGGGTTGGATTTGTTAAAAAGATTGCATGCAACGCTATATTGTTCTCCCTCAGGAGTACAACTTACATTGGGTAAGGAAGTGATTTCCCCGATGTACTTGTCAAAGAATACATTGCCACCTGAATTGTCATCCCTTCCGGATGTCCTTTGGGCTACTGGTCCCAATGATGTGGGTCTCTTGGAAATACCACCATATGTGGTCACTTTAAAGGCCAATGTCAGATTGCCATGCATTCCCCAGTACAAGATCTCCAATGAAGGTCAAAAAGCGTTGTTAGCAATTATCAGTGATTTGATTAAAAAGGGTGTAATCGAAGAGACAAGAGGCAATGTTTGCAATAGTCCTGTTTTACCTGTTTTAAAACGTACGGACCCTTCACAGCCACCTGTTTACAGATTTGTGATTGATCTTAGAGAGGTTAATAAGATTGTTGTGCCACAGTTTCCAGTTTTCCCAGATATAACTGCCTTGTTAACTATGATTCCAGTCTCCGCTGCATGGTTATCAGTGCTCGATTTAAAGAATGCTTTCTTTAGCATCCCAATTGCAGAGGAGAGCAGGGACATCTTTGGCTTCAGTTTAGGAGGTCGAAGTTTCCGTTTTAAACGCGCTCCACAGGGCTACTGTGAAAGTCCATCAATATACAGTCAAGCTTTAAAAGCGCAGCTTGATGCACTTGTTTTACCTAGTGGTGCTACCCTCATTCAGTACGTTGACGATTTACTAATCGCTGCGGATACTGAAAAGATTTGTAAAGAAGCTACATTGTCATTGTTGCGTCATTTGTCTGCCTTTCATCACAAAGTGTCTCTCTCAAAACTGCAATATTGTCGACAAGAAGTGACCTACTTAGGTCATCTCTTGTCGAAGGAGGGAAGGAAACTGACCCCAGAAAGAATTCAAGCCATCGCACAATTGAGTGTGCCAAGAACACAGAGAGAAGTGTGTGCTTTCTTGGGCATTACTTCATACTGTAGGCACTGGATCCCAAGTTTTTCTTTGCTGGCAAAACCTTTGTTAGCATTAACCTGTAAAAATACACCGAATCCTGTCCCATGGTCTGAAGAGTGTCAGAAAAGTTTTTGGGAATTGCGTAATGCATTATGTTCAGCTCCTGTGTTGGGTACCCCTGACTACAGCAAGCCTTTTACATTGTATGTTCATGAAAAGGACGGTTGCGCATTATCAGTGTTAACACAGCCTTTTGGCGACAGACCGCGTCCATGCGCATATTTTTCGTCAACTTTGGACCCGGTAGCGAGGGCATTGCAAGTTGTTTGAGAGCCACAGCCGCAGCAGCTGTGTCTATTCGATAGTCTGCTGGACTAGTGATGAATAACACATTGATTGTAATGGTTCCACATGCTGTGGACACATTGTTAAACTGGACCAAGACACAGCACTTAACTAGTGCTCGATTGTCAGGGTATGAATTGACACTGTTGGCAAACCATATACACATAAAGAGATGCAACACGTTGAATCCAGCTACATTATTGCCGATTCCAGCAGACCTAGATGAGATTGAGCAGCATGATTGTCTGTTCAGAACAGATGAAGAGACGAAAGGGAGAGTGGATCTTAAAGATACTCACCTAACTGAGTGTGATGGTACCTTATGGGTGGATGGTTCGTGCTTCAAGCTTCCGAATGGTGATACGACTGCTGCATATGCTATCACGACTCTGCACACGATTGTTGAGACTGCACGCATACCACATAATTCGGCTCAAGCAGCAGAATTAATTGCCCTTACAAGAGCATGCGTGTTGTCTGAAGGAATGAAAGTGAACATATATACTGACAGTCAGTACGCCTTTGGCGTGGCCCATAGTTTTGGGCGATTATGGAAAGAACGTGGGTTCCTGACTTTGCATGGAGCTAAAATTCAGAATGGTCAGTTGGTGAATGATCTCCTTGAGTCACTGACCTTACCGTTACAAGTTGCAATCATGAAATGCAGTGCGCACAAGAAGGTCACTGATGATGTTGGTCGTGGTAATGCATTTGCTGACGAAATCGCGAAAGAAACAGCAAAAGATGTGAAGACTCGAATGTATGTCGCAGGCCCTGCAAGATGGGTTGGTGATGTTGGAATGTGTGAAGACACGATAGAGAGTATGAAGTCCCTTCAAGCTGAAGCCACAGAGAAAGAGTTGAGCAAGTGGAGAGAAAGTAAGGGTAAATTGGATGAGAATGGTTGTTGGGTTGATTTGTCAGAACATCGGCGATGGTTGTTACCTGATGCATATGTGCTTTCAGTGGTTACTATGGCACATGGAATGGCACATATCAGTGTGAAAGGAATCTGTAAGTTGTTGGCTCCAGTATGGCAGAACGCTGGAATTCCCAAGTGTGCAGAGAATGTGGTCAAGAATTGTATGGTATGTTTGAAATACAATCCTGGTAGGGGAACCCCAACTCCAGCTGGTCATTTTGCGCCTCCATCATATCCATTTGAGGTTTTGCAGCTAGATTTTATCCACATGGAAAGGTGCAACAACTTGAAATATGTACTGGTTGTTGTTTGCGCTTTTTCAAAATGGATAGAAGCATATCCCCTAAAAGACAACACTGCTTTATCCACAGCCAAAGCCCTTGTGAAAGAATTTTTCCCAAGGTTTGGAATGCCAAGAATGGTGTGGAGTGATAATGGGAGTAAATTTGTGGGTCGAGTGATGAAGAATGTGTGTGAGGGATTAGGCATTAAGCAGAAGTTCCACGCTGCAAATCACCCCCAATCAGCTGGATTAGTAGAGTGCTACAATGGCACTCTGAAACTCAAACTGGCCAAAATCCAGGCGAGCTCCGGTCTTAAATGGCCTGACGCTCTGCCTTTAGCACTCCTATCAACAAGAATGACTGTGCATTCACGAGTGGGACTTAGCCCATATGAGATCATATTTGGCCGCCCGGCCAATGTATGGGGTGTGCCAAGACCGACAAAATTCAGTGAAATCGAACATCCAGTACTGCTTGACTATCTGTATGAATTGACGGCTAAATTGCGTGTTTTACACCAACAGGTGCACGATACTCTGCCCCAGGCCTCTGAAGCTCCAGGACACCCTATCCACCCTGGCTCGTGGGTGCTTGTGAAAAACTTTCAGCGAAAGAACAACGATGAGCCCCGTTGGATCGGCCCTCACCTCGTACTTCTATCGACAAGATCAGCGGTTCGAGTGAAAGGGAAAAAGAATTGGATACACGGCGCCCACTGCAAACGGATCCCTTTGCCCCTACCATATGACCGGTGGGCCCAGGAGGGTATCGCCGATTCTGAAACTGACACTGTCCCCGTTTTGTGCCATTTAGTGATGCACGTGTAAAGGGAACGACTTCAGAACAAGAAAGCGACGATATTTTGCAGGAAGCTGTGCCACCGTCAAATCGAATAGACACCACAGAGCCTGAACTCTTGTTTCAAGACCAGACAGTACCTGGCAGAAACCGCTATAACCTGAGACCAAGGCCTATGGACAAATAAAAATTCCCTTCCCTTACTATTTTTTGATATTATAGCTCTCCCATCTGAAGGACTTTTTGATTTTTATTTTTCGAACCACCATCCGGGTTCAGCCGCAGGGTCGCGGTGCTAAGACTTCGGGGTACAGGCCGAAGACGTTAGGTCAACGGTTCTGGTTGGTCTGGGGCGTTCCCTGGACTAACAGGCGTACTCCTTAGCAGAAGATACTCACCCGCCGCGAGCAGCACGATTAGAGGATGGAGTTTTTCAAGATGGAGAGACCCGCTGAGGAAATGAACTTTAAGACGAAAATATACAAAATAATGAAGAGCAAACGTTTTGTATTATTATGTCTGTTTATACTATTTAGTATGATGGTGTTTACTGTAGGATTTGTATTCTTCTCCTTTCAAGTGCCATTTGCACCCACTGTACAGCCTATACCTCATCCTACTGTCTCCTCACACTCTTTCCACCCTCTGCCTGAACACGAACAAGCTAGACGATCTGAGTTTGTAAACAACTCGTTTATTCAACTCCTGCACCAGCACCAGCTAGTTATGAATACAACCAATTGCTGGGTGTGTGGTTTAATGCCACATACCATTAATAAGGGTATCCCATATCTAGTGCTGCCGTTTAGCTATAATGGATCGTCATGGGTATTCCAGACCATGTTTCTTTTTGCATTAGATGCCTACTCCCAGCGCCAACCGCGTTCCATCAGACCTAGCACAAATAATAAAGCCTTAATGAAAGGAGTTGCCCATATGAGCAGAGATATCGACGCATACTTATCTATTCCCAAGGATGAATTGCGAGCTTATGTAGGTTGGAACGCGACGGGGTATAGCATTAGTCTGGGTGAAAGGCAGCGAAAAATCTCATCCCCAATTTGGGTCGTACCCCACATAGGTCGGTTCTGTTTACAAGGTAATGGTCAGAATCCAAGAGCTCAACTGGGGAAAAGTGACTGTACTGAAACGTACACTTTTCCATCACAGTTTTCCCCTGCGTTTTTGGCTGCCAAGGGTACATATTTTGTTTGCAATGACCGAGCATATACATGGTTGCCCTCTGATTTCTCGGGCACATGTTATATTGCAAACTTGCTACCGCCGACATTTACTGCTGCCTCTGATTATCACAAGACCAGAGTTGTGAGAGGCGTTTTTAGTCAGGAGGATACTGCCGGTCAGGAAGCGGGAGACTTCTTTTTGGGTTTCCTGCCGTTTTGGGGACCGATGGTCAATAGTAGGAACCCGAGACAACTGACTCGTGTGGTTGAACCCACTGTTAATGTAACGGCTGGTGCCCTTGGTAATTTGACAGCTGAGCTCCAAGCGGATCGCCTCATGACTTTACAGAACCGTATGGTTCTAGACGTCATACTTGCAGACCGTGGTGGGGTATGTAAGGTCATCCAATCTAGCTGTTGCATTTTCATACCAGATAACGCTCCAACAGTTTATCAAGCCATCTCCAAACTGCATAAAATATCCGAATCTATTCACGTGGATAAAGGAGATTGGTCACTGATGGGGTGGTTCTGGGAACTGATATCTGCCTGGGGTTGGAAGATTCTGATGGTCATTAGAATGATCTTAGCCATTCTTTTCCTGTTCTGTCTGTGTGTACAGTGTGCTCCCGCGATATGTGGCCTCTGTGCTACATTATGTGTAAGGAAACCTGTATCGAGGGACGAGCTAAGTAATAGGATGATGCTACAGCAACATCTCCATGACCTCATGAATATAGACCTGGACTCGGATTAATATGAGTATAGTTATTGCCTATGTAAGGGCAAAAGGAGGGTCTGTGGTACTTTAAAATTTGGGACCGCGTAGGAGGCAGGGCCCTACCCTGCCTATTCCGGTATCAGCGAACCGCGAATGGCCAATGCAGTATGTACAAGTGTTTTGCATAACGTTTTATCGATAAATGCACTTTGTATATGATATTATACATTGACATTGTGGGTTCCATCTTGGAGCAGTGGCCATCTATCGGTTGCCCTCACATAGGCTACACATTAAGGACAAGCACAGGCCTTCAGAACACATGTGCCTTCTATTGACTTCTCTGTGACCTATGTGACTTGGCTCCACCGCCCCAGGTCAGTCCGGTCCCACGAGCTCCCCGTCCTACGGCCACCTGTGATTAGCATCAGGGTTTGACACACCATAAAGCCTTTTCATCCCACACAAGCCTCCGGCTAATCTCTTTCACACCTGACTCTTCCTGCTTTATGGCTTGTTTTACAAACAGGAGGTGCCCGTGTTTATTGGGGTCTGCTGATATCTGATGTGGGATCTGAGCCTCGCTGGGTAAATAATTGTGGGCTGGCTGAACTGGAATGTGGGATGGTCATCATGACTCTGCCTTTTCGTTTGTAATGAATACATATGAATGACCATATCGTAAAACGAGGAATGTGTGCCTGAAGCATGATATTTTGTATATAAGGAGAAGGCCGTATCTGTAAGTGGAAGCAGTCTCCTGAGAACATACATTGTGTTGTGCTTCTTGGATACCTGTAATTGGTCTGCAGCCAATAAATACGATCTTTGACTTCACCTAGAAGACTCTGTGTTTCTGTGGGTCTGAAACAGGAAGAACTCGAAGTCTTAGGGTGTGTTCCCCTGCACCGCTGGGTTTTAAAAACCCAGTACTTCAATACACGATGTTGTTGTACAGTGCTCACATATGCAATGTTGTTGTACGGTTTGTACATACGCGATGCTGGGGTATGGTGGTGGGGTACGGTGCATCCAAGTACGGGGCTGGGGTACGGTGGTGGGGTACGGTGCTGGGGTAGGGCGCTGGGGTACGGTGCATCCAAGTAGGGGCATGGGGTACGGCGCTGGGGTACGGTGCGTCCAAGTACGGGGCTGGGGTACGGTGGTGGGGTACGGTGCATACAAGTAAGGGGCTGGGTTACGGGGCTGGGGTAGGGCGCTGGGGTACGGTGCATCCAAGTACGGGGCTGGGGTACGGTGGTGGAGTACGGTGCATACAAGTAAGGGGCTGTGGTACGGTGGTGGGGTACGGTGTGTCCAAGTAGGGGCATGGGGTACGGCACTGGGGTACGGTGCGTCCAAGTATGGGGCTGGGGTACGGTGGTGGAGTACGGTGCGTACAAGTAAGGGGCTGGGGGATGGTAGTGGGGTACGGTGCGTACAAGTAAGGGGCTGGGGGATGGTGGTGGGGTATGGTGCGTACAAGTAAGGGGCTGGGGTAGGGTGGTGGGGTACGATGCGTACATGTACGGGGCTGGGGTACAGTGGTGGGGTACGGTGGTGGGGTACGGTGCGTCCAAGTAGGGGGCTGGGGTACAGTGTTGGGGTACGGTGCGTACACGTACGGGGATGGGGTACAGTGCAGACATGGGGTGTACGATGCAGACATATGGGGGGAGGGGGGCTGTACAACTCGTATCCCGGGCACAAGTTTACCCGGATACGAGTGGTACGGCGTTCGATCCGTATGGAGCCTTTGCCATGTGCTTGTGTTTTCGGACGGCCGGTACGGATCGTACTTGCGCGCTCGGACTTCAGTTTTACAATTTGTATGTAAAACTGTCCGGGGACGTCTCGTAGACTTTTCCGGAAGTCATGCGTATGAATTTTTCACGTACGAATCGTACTTTGCCGTTTGTACGGGACTTGTACGATTCGTACGTAAAAAAATACGGATACGAGTCGGACGGTAATTTTTTTTAACGGATCGGAATCGGCACCTAAATATAAAGTAAATAAAATTAATTTACTTCCCACCCTTTACCCCTATAATACAAACACCCACATGCAAAGATATTAAACAATTACCTTAATTAATTATCAATTAATTCATTTTAATGATCACTAATTATTAATTAATTAAAAATAAATTACTTCCCTCCCTTTATCCCTATAAACCCCACAACACGCACCTAACATTAATTAAACAATTTCCATATTTAATTTTCAATTAATTAATCTTAATTAACAACTAATTATTAATTAGTTAAAAATAAATATCTTCCCACCTTCCACCTTTATAAACCCAAAACCCACATCCCGAAAAAATATAATTAAACAAATAAAATTAATTATCAAGTATTTATTGATAATTATCAACTAATTATTACTTAATTAGTAATAAATTACTTCATACCGTTTACCCCTATAAACCCCACATCCCGCACCTCAAAATAATTACACAATTACCATAATTAATTACCAATTAATTAATATTAATTAACAACCAATTAATAATTAATCAAAAATAAATTATGTCCCACCTTTTACCCCTATAAACCCCACAACTCACACATAAAATTTACCCAAACAAATAAAAGCACAATTAACAGTATAAGATCCCAATTAAATAAATATGAATAAATAAAAATTAATCATTAATTTTTTATAATTACATGACTTCCCACTCTATTCCCCTATAAACCCACAACCCGCTACAGAACTAAAAAAAGCTAAATTTAATCAAAATAAAATTGATAACTACTAAAAAATTAACACATATATTAAAAAACATAATCTATACTTTTACCAAAAAAACTCATACATTTAAAATATATACTAAACACATAACTATATAAAAATTCAATATTTTAAACAACTATATTTTTGCAAATGATATTAAAGACTTCTATATTTTTTTAAATGATATTTCGTACCTTAAATTCGATATACTTAACCACGGTATTCTTGTTGATATTTCTGTGCCACGATATTTCCAACTCGATATTTGTGTAGGCCGACATTTCCAACTCGATATTTTGTCTAAATACCAACTAAATCGCTACAACATAATGAAACCCAGTCCATACCTAAAATCAAAGACATCCTCTCCTCCTGGTCCCCTAAACACATCATGGTGTGGCAGACTTCCAACCCTCAAAATGGTGATCACCACAGTGGTCAACTTTGTCACATTTATGCTTCCCATGAGACCATCACCAACCTTTTTAACATCATTGACAAACTAACATCAGCCTTCCTATGGAATGGCAAAAAAGTTAGAATTGCCTACAAGTCCCTTTGTTCACACTTGGTGGCTGTAAAGTGACGAACTGGAACCACTGTCAATCAGCTTTCTTACCGACCGAAGTTGCCCACTGGCTATTGGAAAATACAATTGCCCACCCTTGCTGAAAAGATATAGAACATACATTATGCGAACCCTACCACATCCCCTCCATCATCACCATGTCAATTCACAGGTGTGCACATGTTTGGCAAAGATTTATAGACACTGTTAAAGTGCTGAAATTATTCCATAAACCCTATGTCAAATTCTATTTTGAACTCAACACTAGCTTCCTTATGGCACAATCTGAAAATGTAATCTGAAACAATCACTAGCCTCGGTACTCCATGGGCTACAACAGGGATAAGATTAATACGAGACCTATATAATGATGACACCAGTCCCCAATCCTTTGCAGAACCCCAGTCAATATATTTAACTTGCCAAATTTTGACTTTTACACATTTCTAAAACTTGAAGCTAAACTATCTAAACCGAATATATGACGTTACTTCGCATGCGTTTACAACGCATGCCTTTACAACACAGTCAGTACAACGACCGCGCTGTTACCACGCGTACCATTACAACACAAGTAATTACAACGACTTGCTGTAGGGAACGCTGGAGTTTGGAATAGTATAATTTAATATTCCAACTCCAGTCTGTGCAATAGTAGGGAACGTGTTAGATTTAAAATCCAACACCTAAAGCCTCATCCTCGGTTCCACCCACTCGGCCTGGGACGACGCCTGGTGGCAGACGGCACTAGGAACACCCCCAACTCCCACCGACCATGCACACAACCTAGGGGTCATCCTCGACTCTACCCTCTCCATAGCGAAGCAGGTCAACGCCGTCTCCTCCTCCTGCTTCAACACCCTCCGCATGCTTCGCAGAATCTTCAAGTGGATCCCCAACGAAACAAGAAGGACGGTCACCCAGGCCCTTGTCAGCAGTAGACTGGACTACGGAAACGCACTCTACGCAGGAGCCCCGGCCAAACTCCTGAAACGGCTTCAACTCATCCAGAACGCCTCCGCATGCCTAATCCTCGACATCCCTCGCCCCAGCCACATCACACCCCACCTGAGAGACCTGCACTGGCTCCCTGTCAACAAGAGGATAACCTTCAAACTCCTCACCCACGTACACAAGGTACTCCACAACACCGGACCAACGTACCTCAACAGCCGACTCAGTCTCTACACCCCCACTCGCCAGCTCCGCTCCACAGACCGCGCCCTCGCCACCGTCCCCCGCATCCGAAGAGTGACCGCTGCCAAGACATGGAACACCCTCCCCATCCGCCTATGGCAGACCTTCTGACCTTCAGAAGACTTCTCAAGACCTGGCTCTTCAAACAGTAGCAGCTTTCCTCCCCCCAGCGCCTTGAGACCCTCGCGGGTATGTAGTGCGCTTTACAAATGCTATGATTGATTGATTGATTGAAAGCCCCCTACAGCAAGTCATTGTAATGACTTGCATTGTAATGGTATGCATGTTAACAACGCGGTCATTTTACTGACCGCGTTGTAATGGCACCGCATTGTACCGACAGCGTTGTAAACGCTGTTTCCCACCTAAACCAGGCTCAGTTGACCACCCTTGCCTGACATCATGGCACTCAGCTGGACATATGTCATCAGAAATATACAGAGTCCTAACCAGCCCCTCACCACTGCAAATGAAATGGTCTAAACAATTAGGAACCCTACACATAGATTACCTCTCAGAAGAAAACTGGACAAAAATCTGTGATACATCACTACGCAACAAGATTGTCCCTTCGCTCACACAATCAAACTTTTTCACTATGAATCTACTTCACTGGACACCCGTCAAATTATATAAATTAAAATCGTGTGATAACGACAAATGCCAGAACTTCAAGATGCTTCCTGGAACAACTGAGCATATGTTTTTTATTTGCAGCCACCTTTGCTAATACTGGACAAAGATTGAGGACTAACTATCATAGATATTTAGAACATCGATTAACTTAAACTTTTCAATGCTTTCCCTTGGCCCGTGGCCCTCACAGACTAATTTACAACTCAACACCCATGACATGGCACTGCTCGGCCTCTTACTGACCATCGCCACCAAGAATTCCTCATGGAGTGGACATCGTTTAAAAACATATCATATCACACTTGGTGGGCTTGGATAATATAACTCAGAAGTGCCAACAGTTCCTAGGTACCTCTACTCAATAACCCTCAGATATCACAGAAAATATGGCAGACATTAGACAAATTTACAGAACTCAATAATACTTCCCTCCCCCTGACTACCTTTAGACTCCGACAACCATGTCATACAGATCATACCTTCCAAGGCCATCATGACATCACGCTCACTGGGCCCCACTTGTCTGCCCTTTATTTTTTCACCCCCATGTTGGATATTTCTTGCAATACATGAGAAGACTTGGAATATGTACTACTCTTTGTCTATATTTGTAGTTTTACGTGTAATAGTTGTAGGTCACTATTAGTACCCAGTCATAGTTTTTCTTGAGTATGTTCTGTATTTGTTGCTGCATGAACATTATCCCAGGTCCACTCGACCCAACTTTGATGCTATTATCAATGGTCGTAATATCATTTGGATATACAGTACTTTAGTGCAATATAAAAAATGCAATATAATAGTTGTAGGTCGCTATTTGTACCCAACCACTGTTTCTCTTTAATACGTTCTATATCTGTTGATGCATGGACATTAACCCAGGTCCAGTCGACCCAGCTAGGATGCTATTATCTAAGATCGTAATCCTATTTGCATATACAGTGTTTAGTGCAGCTAATGTACTAAATGTATCCCCCATATTGATACCCATATTTGCTTCTGTATGTTGCAATAAAAACCAATAAAGATTTATGAAAAAAAGGAAATGCTAAATTTGAAGAAAAGAAAATGTAAAAGGAAATTGGACAGTATCCGATGCAGCACCCAAGAGAATTAGGAAAGTCTCTCTGGCTCACTCCCGAATTTCAGGGTTTATATAGGAAATCTTCTCATACATATAAGTAAAACTGCAAATTCATCATGGTGTGAGCAATAAAAAATGTAAGCAAATCAAAGCATGGTTTTGTTAAATGTCATATAACCTCAGCATCTAAGCACTATTCCACTACATGAATATTGATTCTGGTAAAGGGCTGAAGTAATCCATAGTTAACAGAACAAATGAATTACAAAAACAACTGTGAACTATTGTGAATGAATACAATACAGCAGGCAGCGGAAGAGACCTTGTGCTTCACTAACATTACAGAGCGCATGTTAACTGTGTCAAATCACTGGAAAGAAATATGACTTTGCTGGACTGTGCCCAGCAGAAATACAAATAAAACGTAAGGGTGAGACATCCATTTGTACAAGATGGCGTAGAGCCCTAGCTGAGGCCCTATTATCATAGGCCAGGATAAGGCACTTTTTTTATCTAATCATGGCAAACTTGTTTCGAGAGTAATAAAATCAAATAAGTGAACACGGGTAAATTCGAGTGTAGATCCGCATTCTGCATGTTGTTAATAGTGCACAATTTCACAAATGCACAAACAATCTTACACAGGCAGGCTGCATGTGATTTGGGTGGTTGTTACAGTAGTTGCAGGTGGACTATAAGGAGATGCAGAGCTGAGTGGTAGTGAATATTTAATGGCATGACATTCATTACTGAGGGCATCCAATGACTATGCCTTTACACTACAAGTAGTGTCTGACTACTACATCTGAGCAATATTTCTACAGCTACCACCTTGAGATGCACTGTCAAAAAATCCAATGAGCTGACACCTGCAGGTCCTGCCTCCCCTTTTTGCAGGTGCATGTTTCCATTCCTTATACCTCGGAGGAACACTGCAAATAATGCCTCCCAAGCATTGCACTTAGTCATTGCATTTTTCTGACACATAGGGGCCAATTACGGTGGCGGGCGGATTTGAGTCCGCCCATCATCGTAGCGGGATCGGGACTGCCAGCCTGTAATGCGGCAGTCCCGCACCCCTAATTATGATGCAAACACCACCGCGGCGGTCGCATCCAACAATTTAACATGGCGACGAGTAATGCTGGCTGCAGCACCCACCGCAATGTTAAATGGCCATGTTGTGCATTTCCATGCACAACGTGGCAGGCACTGCACGGTGACTGCCACCTTGTGCATGGATATGTAGGGAGATACCATGGGTACCCCACCAGTGCACAACTGGCTCCCCCAACACTGAGGGGGCCTGCAACGGGCCCCCCGAATCCAGCCTCTGCCAGCCTTTCCATGGCGGTTCCACCTCCGTGGAAAGGCTGGCTGACGCTAGCATTGTGATCGGGCGGGTGGTGTCTTCGAGGCACCGCCCCATATCCCCAGTCTTATCCGCTCCGCCAGGCAATCGTCACGATTGCCTGTGACGGAAGCATGGTGGGCGGGCTTTGCGCCCGCCACACTTGCGGAACGATTCCCCCGCCATTCTGATGTGGCAGGGGGAAATGGGCATGCAGATGGCAGAGGGACCGCCACCGCCGGCCCGGTGGTAGCCGTCCCTCCGCTATCGTAATCAACCCCATAGATCCTCATTTCCTCTTGCTTCATACCACACTGTCGCCCCTTAATACTGGCCAATCTTATTGATTTGTGAATCTGTATCACTCTGCTGAATATGAAGCTCCTACCTCAGTTGCAAAACTCTCACATCTGCGTTTTGGGAGCAGGTTGTGGACATAAAGTTCAAGATCATATACCCTCTCATCTTATAACAATCTTCCACTGTCAGGGTATGAAAACGGATTAACTGCTGCTAGTTCTTCCGACTCACCTGAACCACGGACGTTTGGAGCAAATGGCCATGAGCCAGGCCTCCTCTTTCACAACCTGCAGTTTAAGCACAATTAATTCAAACTTTCTCCTGTGGTCAAATGTCATGGTAGAGGGATGGCTGGTTGGCAGGGCTGGGTTGTATTGTTTGAAACCGACCCTCAGAAAGGATGGATTTGTCCGGGACGGTGCCCAGGCGACTCAGGCATGGAGGCAGCTGGCTTTTTTACACACTGGCAGTGAAGCAAGCAAACACAAATGACACATTCCCTATTTTTTTAAGTCATTTCCTGGTGACATGTTGTCCCATGTATATGCAATAATTCTGGCCGATAATACAGTCCAATGCCTCAAGGTATGAAAAATATCGCCTATGGTAATACTGCTGAGTGTTTCTGATCTGGGGCTTGTTCCTAGATTTAGCACACCATGTTGGAATTATCAGGTGCAGTACTACGTTTCCCAGTGTCTGTTCTCTCATAATCAGGGTCCTAGTGTGGGGAATATTGTGCTTACAAATAGAGTGCATGAGGCAGTTAAGCACAGAGGGTTGAGCTAGAGGCACTTTGTGTTTGGGTTCCAGAAATATGCAGCATTTATACCACGTAATAATGAAAAACTGAGTGGTAATTTAAACTTGCAGGGATATACACATTAAAAATCTTCAGGCTTCCGGAGATGCTAGGGACTAATGAACACATAGATTAACAAGCTGGAGAACATGTATGTACTGTGTGAGAGATGAGGAATGAGGAGTGATGGATGATGAGTTTGCACAGAAGAGTGTAGGATAAGGAGTGAGAGATGAGGGGGTGGATAAGGAGTGATGGATGAGCAGTGAGGGATGAGGAATAAGGATTGTTGGGTAATGGTGAAGGTGCGAGGGATAAGGAGTGAGAGATGATATATGAGGATTGAAGAATAGAGAATGAGAGATTAGGAATGAGGGCCGATAAATGAAGGATAAGGAGCGAGGGATGAGGAGTGAAGGTGAATGGATGGGAGATGAGAGGTGACAAGCAAAGAATGGGAACTGAGAAGTGAGAAATTGTGATGGCCTGGTACCTTTAATCTGGGGACCTTGGCTCTTGAAAGCAGCTAAAACCTTAAAGTAACATTCTGAAAGAGAAATGAGGAATTGCCAGGGGAATCAGACAAGGAAATACTGCTTTCCTCAACAATTGCTCGTTTCTTAGGTTAAACTCAGGGTTCCTCCTTTAATCCCCATTTACTTTGCTTACAGAAGTTACCTGTAGCCCTGGTAATGATAACTCTTGGGTGGGGTCTTAACAGAGACAAATACAGGCCACTGATACTAATTCGAATTGCTTGCTTAAAAGGGGAGATTCCCATCTCTCAGTGAAAACGCTAAAATAAATTGGGCCATAAAATGCATTTCATAGCACAAGAAATTGTAAAAAAGCGCAGGATTATTGAAGAGCTCATGACAGACCAGCTTAGCAAAGACTCTTGCCCCCGCAGACGCCGGAGCGGCAATGGATTGTCTACCATTAAACCCCCCAGCCCGGTGGCACGCCCTGATCCGGCCAAGGAGCGGCAAGCAGTGCTGTCGTCCCTTGCAGGGGCTCCTTCGAAGTGAGGCAACACTTGCTCCAATTGCATTCTATACTTTGAAATTGCACCATTGCCCTATGCCAATGGTATCGATAATATTCATAGGCCTATCTGGTGGGAGCGGGGAGCCATGAGCCACAGGTACCCTTTCCTCTTTTTCCTAAGAGCAGGATGCTCTGGACATTGACTCTAATTCTTTTGTATTATACTTCTGTTTTTGCTTCAATGGTCGTTTTCTTATTTTCATTTTTGGGGTCTCCTCTCCCCGTTGCTGCGTCTATCCTGACCCGTGCACAGATACGCAACTCTGCTACACCATGGGCACTCTGTCTGGGACACTGGAGGACCTGGCCAGCGGTGGTTAGATTGGCCCTAATGCACTTGCAGCGTGCAAACCCCACCCCACCAAAGTAGATGAGTGTCACAGTCATGACATTGAATATGAAAGGGCTTATTAACCCCATTAAATGCACAGCTATCTTGTCTTATTTGGAAAACTCCGAAGCCCATATCTGTTTACTACAAGAGACCCACTTGCTGTCTAGCGATACACATAGGATGCGCTCTAAGGCCTTCCCACAGCAATACTTCTATTCCTTTCCCACTAAGAAGGCTGGGGTTGCCATTCTTATTGTACGTACGTTCCCTGGGAATGTGGGAGCCAGGGTGCCGGAGATCAAAAGGAGGCTCCTGGCACTATCTGTGACCATAGGGGGGCCCACAATAACACTGGCCACTATTTATGCTCCTAACGAGGGCCAGGAGACATTTTTACATAAGGCGAAAGGAGACTTTACATCTACACCTTACCGTCAAATTTTTATAGGGGGTGACCTTAACATCGTGGTCGAAAGTCAGCTTGACCGCTCTGCACAGAGACAGGGACAAACGGGGGCTCTCTCTGACTCCAACCACCAGTGGTTCAATGATTTGGGGTTGGTAGACCTGTGGCAGCATTTTCATACCCATACACTTGACTGTACTTTCTACTCTCATGCCCAGGGACATATGCAAGGTTAGATTACTTCTTAACGACACGGTCTCTTCTCCCAATTGCGCAGAGCTCAGTAATCGAACCCCAAGCACTTTCAGACCGTGCCACCTTAACTGCAAAATTGCTGTTTCCTCCCACTTCTCGACCATCATACTCCTGGAGGCTCAGAGACACGCTCCTCCACCACCCTGAATTCGTGGCACACCTTACCAAAACACTAGGGGGCAGATTTATGAGCCACTTGCGCCTCATTTACGCCGCCGTTGCGTCACTTTTGTGACGCAGCGGCGGCGCAAATCCTGCGCCATGCTGCGGGGTATTTACAACGTGACGCATCTGGGAGATGCGTCACGTTGTAAAGCCCTGCGCCTGAAGTAGGCGTACCTGTGCAGGGGGGGCGTTCCGTCGCAGGAACGCCTCCTAAAAGTGGTGAGTGAAATCTACAAGATTTCACTCAGTCACTTTTGAGCCAATGCTGCGTCAAAACCCTGCGCCTGCTTGAAGCAGGCGTAAGGATTGACGCAGCATTGTAATGATATGGCACCCCCGAGCCTTGCTGGAGCTGCGTCGCGCTTGCAACGCGACTCCAGCAATGCGCCACCCTTCCGCCATCAGATGCGTCACGCATCTGTTTATCCTTGCGCCACGATGCGCTGCATTGTAAATGCGGCGCATCTATTGTGGCGCAAGGGTAAACTTTTGTGACGCAGCTTTCCTGGCGCATCCCTGCTGATTTGCAGGGATGCGCCAGGAAACATAAATCTGCCCCAATAAGTATTTTTAGCCACCAACAACACTCAGGACACCCCATCATCTCCCTTTGGGAAACCCTCAAATTCGAAGCCCGGGGCGACCTCATAGCCACATCAGCCGCAGACAATAGGATACGCCAGGAGAAGAGGGACAAACTCTCTAAGCAAGTATTGGAATTAGAAGTAACCATGGGCGTAGTATGCGTAGTAGCGCTACGCGTAGCTATGCGAAGTGCACTTTGCACTAAGTGAGATACTCATAGCACTCCGCGAACTGCGTAGTGCGCTGTTCGGAATGATTGCACAGTGCCGGATGCCTGTCCGCACTGTGCAATCATTGAAAACAGGATCTGGCACAGTGCGAGCTGTCGTTTTCTGCCGCTCTAGTAGATTTTTACTCGAGCAGCAGCTTTCTCAACGTGGACTGGTAGTTTCTCATCGCGAGCGGTCGCGAGCATACGCGACCACTCTCAATGAGAAACATGACCTCCCCGCGTTGAGAATCTCGCCGGAAGGTTTATTTTCTATGCTCGCGATCGCCAACTTGATGTTGCTGATCGCGAACGAGGAAAAAGTCTCGCCGGGATGTAATTTTGCTCGCTCGCGGTCGCCAACTTGACGTTGAGTACCACGAGCGAGCAAAAAATGCCAACTACGCTACGCTACGCGTTTTTGCACTGTGCTACGTGCTAGCACAAACTATGCAAACTACGCAAGTGTAGCATAGTTGGCCACCCAGGGTTATCGATCCAACTAAAAGCGGCACGGGCTCAGCTGGCCAGCTTGGACCTCATAGAGTGGAATACACTGCCCTTCACTTGAAACATACATTTTATACTGGGGGGGACAAATACGGCCACTTGTTGGCTCATAAATTGCGGGCACAGCGACAGACAGCATCAGTCCCACTCCTCCTGAATGAAAGGGGTATGGAGCTTACACAAGGGGAGGATATAGCTAATGCATTCCGGGATTTCCAGGCGAATCTATATACTGCTCAGCCCTAGCCTGATTGGAACCCCTCAAGGTACTGTCAGGGTATAACCCACTCCAGGTTGACAACTGACCAGGCGGCTGCCCTAGATAGTCCCATTAGGACCGAAGAGGTCATCTAGGCCATAGCTCGACTTAAACTCCTTAAATCCCATGGCCCAGATGGATTCACCGCCATTTTTTATAAAACCCTTTGTCCCATTCTAGCCCCAATACTGACTTGGCTTTTTAATGCTATTGACGGCACCTTGCAGCTGCCTCCCACGATGCTCCTGGTGACGGTCGCAGTATTGCCCAAACCAGGGAAGGATAACAGAGATTGTGCCTCCTACAGGCCGATATCCCTGTTGAACATAGATTTTAATACCTTCACGTGGATCCTAGCGTCCAGGTTGGGACCTATGATGCTTGGACTGATCGAACCGAACAAGGCCGGATTTGTGGCAACAAGCATTGCAGCGAAAATACCAGAAGGCTACTGCATCTTTTGGATAAGTCCCATCGTCAGTCCAAGGAGCGCATCTTCTCATTGATAGACGCTGAAAAGGTGTTCAACTGTGTCGATTGGCCCTTTCTAGAGACCGTCCTGGAGGAGTTTGGGATTGGGTGCCAATTTCGCCAATGGGTGTTCAGTGGCTATAGTCAACCCTCAGCCACTGTTCGGGTGAATGGATTCATTTCGACCCCTTCCATATCACCGGGGGCACGCAACAGTGCTGTCTGCTCCCCCCCTCCTGTTTGCTCTCTACATGGATCCGTTAGCCCAGAGGGTTCGGGAAAATCAGTGGATCAAAGGGATCCTGTTTGGGGAAGAGCGGCATATCATCAGCCTTTACACACTTTACACATCGCTACGCTTCAGTTCCCCTGGACCTCAGTTCCGGCTTTTTTGGCCGAGCTAGAGGAAATCTCAACAGCCTCTGGATTTAAAGTTAATGTGACTAAGTCCCAGGCGTTAGACTTCTCCTTTCAGCAGACAACTGCCGCTACCTTGGCTCTGGCCTGCCCTATTCACTGGGATCAGAAGGTCATCCCGTACTTGGGCATACTGCTGTCAGTCTCCACCGCTAAGACGCTATCCCTGAACTGTACTCAGTTACTGTGACAGACCAGACAAGAACTTGAAAGATGGAGGCCATTCAACCTCTCCTGGCTGGGACGGGTGGCAGCTCTCAAGATGAGCATACTCCCCAAAGTCTTGTATCTTTTTCAAACCGCCCTCAGTGTTTTAAAACAGCTTCAGTCCGAATTTATTGCTTTCAACTGGGCAGATAAGCAACCGCAAATAAGTAGAGATCTGAGCTTTAGACCTCATGTAGAAGGGGTACTGGGTATTCCCGACCCGACCTATTACAAAGCGACACAGCTACGAATCCTACTAGAATAGGCCCAACCAGAATCCGAGAAGAATTGGCTCGTTAGCAGAAAAGTCTCTCTAGAAGGTCCCCTTCCTTTGCAAAGCCGCTAGACTCCATGGGCTGTATGACTCACCTGTAGCACGATCAACATTGAAAGCTTGGGATGCCACAACCATACGCAACAGCCTGACATCTTTTCCATCGCCCCTCACCCCTATTACCGAAAATCCGAACTTCTCCCCGGGCCCTGACTGGGAGTCATTTAGTCACTGGGACAAACCAGGGCATGGGTCTATCGGGCATTTCTTTGACACAGAGCGCCCTAGATCCTTCGAGGATTTTAAATCTGACTTTGACATACCGGAAACTGAGCGCTATCATTATTTGCAAATACGACATTGGGTCATGCAGCCCCAGGTTCATCCAGGAGCAGAGAGGCTCCTCACTCAATATGAGCGCTGGTTACAGTCCACAAAGCGACTCATTACAGAACTATATCACTTCTTACGTCCCCCAGAACAGGTGGTCAAGTCTGTGGGCCAACAATGATGGGAGGCTGAGCTCAGACAGACACTGACTCCCAAAGAACGGGCAGATGTTCATTTCAGAGCCCGACACTCAGCACACAACACTTCCAGCATAGAGACAGCCACTAAGATTAAGATGTACTGGTATCTCACACCCTCCCGACTCCACAAACGTGACCCCGACCGTTCCCCCACTTGCTGGAGGGGTTGCAAGGCAGATGGCACATTACTACACCTGTTGTGGGAGTGCCCCAACCTCACAACCTATTGGACACAAGTACTGGACGAGCTTGACCGTCACTTTGATACCACGCTATTATGCTTCCCTGCATATGTGGTCCTGGGAGTGTCTGATAGGCTTACCTTTCCCCTCAAGTCTCGTAAAGGCAAGCAGCTGGGTATAGCTCTAGGGGCGGCATTACAGAACATATTATCTCACTGGGCCACAGATAGAACAACAACCATACAGGGATGGCTCTACCGCCCATGGTATTTGCTCGGTATGGAGCGCATTTCGTTCTCGCTCCAAGGGGATGGGGCTTCCTCCGCTGACGCGTGGCGACCCTTTGACATCTTGCTATGCTCTGAGTTCCGCAAACTATCCTGCCCTAGATACTTGCGGCTACTGCTCCTTCCCGCGCTGAATCGGGGCGCGACCCAAATACCACCACACTAAGCAATAATGTGCTGAGCCCAACCTTCACTTTTATGTCCAAGCAGCTCAAATGGTGCGGAGATGGGAGGATGGAGGAGAGGGCAGGGGGGAGGGAGGGTAGGGGGGGAGGGAGGGCGGCGGGGAGGTTCATTTCAGTTTTATTTTAATGCTCTGCGAAGCAATATGATGGCTGCTGACCCATGACTTGAGCTTCACCTCTCACTGCATCTTGCTTGTTTTTAAACCAATAAAACGATTTAACCCTAAAAAGCCCAGGAATATAGCCACTTTGTAAAGTTTTCTTTTAGGGCAACACCTTTGCTCACTTTTTCATTTCCCATTATTTACTTGTGTAATCACATCTCCATCTATCCCTCCTCACTAGTCATACCTCTTTCCTTATCCTTTAAACATTGACCCTCATTCTTCATTATTCAATTCTCAACCCCATATTCCTTTCAATGTGGTTCGTATTCATTTCAACACCAGTCTTATGCATTACTGTAAGTGTAATGTTCATTTCACGGTGGATCATACTCTTCTCAAATTGTATGGATGTAGTTTCAAAATACAATATATTTCTGTTAACATGCGTCATTCATTTCACTACAGGTTATAATTACTTAAGCAATTATGTAAAGAGATCTGGAGGAAAAATGTTTACACTGCACATCCTTCAAACAGCTAACACATCTAATTACAATTACAATAAGTACAAGCATTGAGACACCAGATCCAGTATTTCTGGATGAGTAAGCCTCACCCACGTAATTTGGCTTGTGTCATCAAACTGATAATTCATTATGTACTATAGGTCAGTTTACATAACAGCTATTCTTAAAAGGATTATATGTTAATAGATGTTGGTGTAAGCAAAGTTGATGAAAATACATTAGACTGTTAAGAAAAGTCACGAAAATACAATGATTTTTAGCAGCCGCGGCCCGTGGAGGGAGTTCCGTGGGGCGGTAAGGCGGGGCGGGGGAGGGGCAGGGTGGGGGGGGGGTTCTAAAAACCGGAATATGGATAATTGCAGGTAAGTAAACAATTAAATAAATAAAACGAATTTCGCAGCGCGCGCTACGAAATTCGTTTTATTTATTTAATTGTTTACTTACCTGCAATTATCCATATTCCGGTTTTTAGAACCCCCCACCCTGCCCCTCCCCCGCCCCGCCTTACCGCCCCACGGAACTCCCTCCACGGGCCGCGGCTGATTTTTAGTATGTTATACGCTTTATGATATCTATTTGAATGTATAACATTGTGTACTTTTGTCTGAACCAATGATTGAAAAGCTGTACATTTTTTAAATCACAAGCTAAGTTTTGTGTAGAATAAAACTCATAATCATAGTTGTGATTTATATGAAACAATTTAGTAATTTTTTAATTGACGGATCATGTATATACAAATATGCAGGTGTACACATGATCAAATTGATGTAAATATATGAGTCATTTGTAAGATTAAAATATGCATTTGTATCAAAATGTTGGGTATCCATAGCGATGTAAATGATGTACGTTGCATGGATCAATTTAAACATATAATTTAGTCACAATTAATTTTTTTAATGTATTTAATTTGAAATGTGGATGTTAATATTATATGATTGTTTTGAATGATTTCAGTACGTGTATATTTAATGTGTTTTTTAAGTGGCTTTAATCATTGCATAACTCACGTTTGAATCACACTATAAGATGAGAAAAATAAGACATATTTATACTATACACAAGTAACATATACTAATAGTAGTTTTAAATTATTTCTATCGTATAAAAGTGGAGGATATAATTCACGCCAAATTGCCCCATAACTTAATAAGAATAGACACTCTGTATATAAACAGTATTATATTAATAGGAAAAAGGGTGTTCAAGATGGCCACCACAGTGAGATCCATTACAAAGGAGATGCATGAGGCTAGTCCTCTTTTGAGCTCCAAACAAAGTATAAATGCGAGCTCAAACCGGCAGTCGGGTTGATACTAATCCGACTGCAGACTGCCGAATTTTAGCTGCACTACAAAACGTAACAGGTATGACTTAGAAAAGATAGGGCCATTTATATTTAATGCCTGGTTCCATATTAACTTAAATTTAATATTGACTCAAATTACTTCTAATGTTTTTAGAATAAACTCCTTCAATTGAGAAGTTGCTGGGGACTGGAAATTTAATTACACCGTCCAAAAAGCACCAGAGTTCACTTACCTGTATCTTTTGATGATTATTCACCTTAAACAAAGTAAGTAAGGAGATTAAATGACTAATACACATATGGACAAAGATAAATAAACTCCAACTGATGTATTGTCTTTTTATTAATAGAGTTACAGAACGACGATCGATTTGACATATACGTATAAATTGTATTCTATAATTGTTTGGAAACACCATTCAGGTATTTGTTTCCTTTTTGATTAAGTCACATTTGTTATAACAGAAGGTATAGGTCCATATTTCAATGAGTAAAATGGACAATACAACTAGGGGCATGTGTAAACAGGTTAAAAAACTGATAGTTATTATGAGTGGCTCTCATGTAACTATTTAGGCAGTCTATAATACCAGATCAGTAAGGATGGTTAAATATCACTCTTATAATGAAGCTTCTTGGAGGACTGCTATTTGTATATTTATGGAGAATCAAGAAATAGGTCTTCTAAGTAATCCAAAATAATGGCAAGGCATTTTAAGATGGTAGTGAGATATGTGTATTCACAATTGCTCTGGCTCCACAACATAACTATTTTATAAAAGACTTTAGAAATATAGGATGCGGCTGTTTGAATTTGTAGTTGATGAATTATAAGATAAGATGACTTTTAATAATATATTCTCTTTGTTTCATGTACAAATCAATCTCTAAATAATTTGCATGCAATACCATGATGTTTGTTTCTAGATTAAACCTTAGTGCCTAATTAAAAAAAGATCTATGAAAATTATGGTTTTGATAAAATCAGACACATTAGAATCAATGTCTGTGCTCTTGTGGATAGAAATCTCTTTATGAGTTCTGAGGATGTTACATAATATATGCATCTTGAGATATTCTTAGCTTCATTGATGTGAAATTTTATGAATTGAGAAATTATAATTTTTTTGTACGGGTGTATCAATCATTTTCTGTAAATAATGTAATGTATAGTTTAAATTCACGCATGGTAATTATTATTTATTTCATGTTTTATTAGGGGTCAACTGTTAAGTTTATGATAATCCTGAAGATGGTCTAATGGACAAATGCATAGAGACCGAAACGTCGACACTCACACTCTCTTCTGGAAAATAATGTTTAATGAGAAGAAGCGTTTACAATAGTGACATTGAAGGATTATACAATTGTATTTATTTTCCTCTTGTTACATTGTATGTATAACTGTGTAGTATCCTTGATACATTTCAAAATACCCGTGTTTTGAATATTTATTGTTTTGTGATTGGTTCATTGGTTCTTATGTCCTCACAAGGAACAAAAATATTTCTTAGGTAAAAGACATTTGAATAATATCTCTGTGGCGAGTTTATTAATAATTCTTGCAGTTAAAAATATATATGAAAAGCAATAGAACAGAGTATTCCAAAGAAATCCCTTGAAGGCGCTTTTTACCCGTTCATTTGATTTGCCCAAGCCCTCAAGGGTAGATTGGGTTTCCCATTATATTCAATTGTGTGATCACATGCATCCTTACCCAACGCTAGTAAGATGATACTAACAGGGTGGAAAATACCTCATGATTAAGAGGGTGTTGTTGATGAATTATAATTCCTGGATAACTGCAGGGAACCAGCTAAAAATACCTTTGGGTAAACCCTATAGGATAACCCTTTATTATTAGGTACCTTAGGCATGGTTAAAAAAAGAAGGGATATTTCTTGGCACTATGGCCTTCAGATCTTTTTTCCTGCCAAGGGGGATGCTTCTCGGAAAAGTGGCCTTTACATCTATCTTGTTGCCAACATGCTTCTGCCCATAAGTGCCTAACATACATCTCGGGCATTCAGAAGGGCTGCAAAATGTAGAAATACATTATCCCTTCTGAACTAAAATAGCACCTCTACATAGAGGTGAAACAAGAACAACCTACCTTACTTGCCTGGAGGTAACAACCTTGGAAATAGACATCACAGTGAACAGTGTAGGCAAAAATAGCACAGTTAATTCAAAGTGATAGAAAATCAGCAAATATGATCCTTGGAGTGACACTGCAAAGTAAAACATGCTACACATGTGAAACTGTGCTTCCGTGGAGACAAAAACACATGCAGTCAATCATGCATCCTGACCTACCCAACTTGGGTGAATACTTTATGGCATGGTCAGATGCTGGATGATGGTCTACTGCAGTCATACACTATTAGCATGTTATTATTAATTAGAAATACTTCTAATTGGGAACCAGTTTGTGATAAATAATTTTTTTAAATCGAGATAAGATGGTCATGATTGCCAGAATTAAATATAAATTGCTACTTTAGTAAAAGTAAGGCAATTGCATCTCTTTATTATTCAGCAGGAATGTCTCCAGTATTTCAAATCACACCAGTTAAGGAATCTGAATACTTCTTAGAACCCAACTATATATGACGGGGTTCCTCCCCAGTAAGAAGTGAATATTGGAGCGGGAGAGGGAAAATGAGACACAGAAGATAAGTAGAAACTCACATCCAAAATAAAGCTCTAAAAAGGGAGCCAGGAATCAAATTAACCAACAATAAAATTTTGTATATGGAAATAGCTCAATATGTGTTATTTATTTACATACATAGGCGAATACAGAAAACAATGATTTAATCATGCATACATATAAAAACTCATCTCACCCCCATCGAACAAGATAAATATCATATTACACATTACGATTCAACGCATACCGTAGCAACACATTCTAACACAATATGGATTAAAATATTTCATGCAATAAGCCATACCAGAACACCTCTGTTGTTAACTCTGGATGTAAACTTGAAATATTACAATGACCAATTTACTTTAAAATATCAATGGACCACATACATACATTTACGGGTTCATTAGAACATCTGTTCCTTTTATTCAGTGTACTTTTTATACACAAAGAGCATAATTTTAAAATCCAATTATTTCTTGGTGTCAGGATTGCTATGGCGCTGGTGCCGACGCGGGTTTCGATGAAAGGGGATAAGTCAACCACCCACCATCTTCAGAGCACAAACTGATAAATCAGTAAATAATAAAGTCACAACCAAGGAGGGGTGGAGACAAGAGGGCAAAAGCCTAATGCTTATCTGATATCCAAAGAACGGGCTATGAAAACGGAGGAAATAGTAGCTTGGATTCTCTGGTAACCGGGCTCAGAAAGGCTTGCACTGGGTGTCCGGAAAATAATGTAGGGACTCCTCCTTCGATTTCTTTAGAAAGTGGAAGGGCTAAAGATATATGGATCAGTGACAAAATACCGAGAACACAAATATCTTGACACACAAATATCGTGTCAAAAATATCGTTGACACAAATATTATTTTTCTAAAGGTAATAACAACGATATTGAGTTAAAAATTTAGTTACACCTATCTCCTTAAAAATAAGACAAACATATTGTTTTTCAATATATACACAGTTTAAAATGATAATACCTAAAAAAAAATATATATAACTATGATATACTATAATATAAAGTATATTTCATAAATTTCCGAAACATTTCAAATAAAAAATAAAAATGGTATACTTATATAAGCATACACACTCCAAAACATATGTGCATGTGTATATTTCTACAAACTACTAATATTAAAGATATATATTTTACATTATATTAATTTTTAGTGATATTTTTAATATAAAAATATAAAAGCATATATACATAAAACAATACAAAATGAAAATTAATAGAAACATAAAAAAGACATTCCCTAAAAATATTCAAAAATATTTTATATATATGTGTGTGAGCAAGGGGATTGTGTTTCACGAGACACATAACTGGAATCAAATCTAGCCCGAAGAACGGATCCCCTGAGTGAGCGTTATAATATTTATTGAAAAAATTGAATTGTCCGATGGGCTTCGCCGGCACACGTTCCACCTACCATGGGCTGAGTGGGGCGGAAGAAGCACGGCAAAGGAAATATATATATATATATATATATATATATATTATCTACTGGCGGTCGCCAGTAGATAGTTATAGTTAGGACCGTGTTTCCATAGGAAATCCGCAACATTCTATTTGGAATAACTTTGGCGCCGGTCTACGAATCCTCGCGAAATTTTCAAAACTAATGGGGCGCTACGCTCCGCTTCTACCCTGAAAGTCTCGGGGGGATTCGTCAAGCGGGGGCTGAGAAAAAAGGGGGGTCCCAAAACACGTTTTCCCCATGCATTTTCCCATAGGACCTTTAGTCCGAGCTACAGCCCGAACGGCTGAACAGAATTACTTGAAATTTGGCAGAGAGGTAGTCCTCAGGTCAAGGATGTGCCTTTTGTAGGTCTGGTGTAAATCTGTTCAGTAGGTCCTGAGAAAATAGCATTTAAATCAATATATATATATCTGTAAGCGCGCTCCGTGTGCGCACAGTGAAAAACCAGAAAAAAAAATAAAAAATAAATACATAACTTAGCATTTAAAAAACCGTACAAATTCACTGAAAAAACCATAGGTTTCACACACGTTATAGTTAGGAATTATCATTTACAAAACCTTGCAAATTCACTTAAAAAACCATAGGTTTCACACATGTTATAGTTAGCTGTACATTTCACTCGTAAAAAACCAATGAAATTCCACGTTATAGTTAGATCAGGTAACTATAACTTGCGCGACCGCAATCCACAATGTGTAATTTCAGATGTCATCATTGATGTCATGAGCAACGTTCCCTCTAATTTTTTTTCTCTGTGTGCGGCAGTGCAAGATCTCTGTGCGCTGCAGCCAAGGCTGTGTGCGCCAAGTATGCGAGTGCAGCCGGCGAGTATATAAATCCGTGACAATTACCACTCAAAACTTTTGTTTGCAATGAGATAGAGAACAAGTGCATTTCACACATATAGCTCTAATTAACAGGGTCTTGTGACAGTTTTGCACTGTGGAGACAGATCATCGTGACATTAATTGTTTATTCTAGTTGCACCTATACCCCAGGCTAAGAAAAGGACAAGACTCAGAAAGGAGCCCCATATAAGATTTTACTGAATATTCTTGATTGGAGCACTGATCATTTGGTGTGGAATTGCTGGAAGACTATTCAAGAGAATATATATTTAGCAGGTTGACAATTACATGACACAGTTACCTTTTGATGTACAACAATGTCTTTGCTAAGAGCAAGTGTTTAAAATGTGCCCATCCAGGCCAAATATAGACTGTGGGAAAGGGTGTCTCAGACAAGTCAAGTGCCATCACTAGATGTGTGACACATTTGCTTCTTTCTTTGGTCCATGCCATTCTTCCAGTGCTGATAAATTATATCAAGGTCAGCTTTGCTATTTAAGAGATAGGCCTTTGTCATCATCAGCGTAACCAAGTGATTCCCCTCCAGTCTAGTTCTTGATTTAGACTTGATAGTGTTCAAGTGACTGAATCCTGGTTCACAGTCTGCACTTGATGACTGAAATGTTGGAACATGGCTGACAAGCCACATAATGCAAAGCATGCTGTTGGTTGGACATTCAAGAACGGCCGGTGGAATACGTCAAATATTACTCAGCAAACCTGAGAAAGGAAAGATAAAATGTAGTTCTTGTATACATTTATCATGATACTCAGTGAAAAAGTATTGAGCATTATCTCACATCCTTTTCCTTTTTTATAGATCTACTTAGAGACATTTTAACCCATAGGCAAAGTGGGCTCTGGCCCAGGACCCCAGCTTTTCAGGGGGCACCTTGAGAGAGCCAGCTCGGTTCTGCAGAGTCGTGCTGTAGTGACCCTGAATAATTCTTACACAGATTGTAATGGACTCTCACACATCACCCCTATTCAAAATAAATTAAAGGAAAACGGTATTTGAAACAGACATTTTGCAGAGAAATTATGCGTTTATGTTTCACTCTTTCAGATCAAGGCAGAACCTCACATATTCATATGTCACAGATATTATTTGCAGTACTATTAGTGAACTGATGCTGTGTTACAATATTGAAAACGAACCTCACTTTCCCTAAATATTAGATGTAAACACATTTAAAATGCCGTGGCTGGTGAATGGTTTAAATCTCTAGCTAAGCGTCCACCCAAAGTCAAAATGCTATAAATTTGCTGTATGACGGATATGAACACCCATCGCAGTGCTAAAACAATCTCAGGGCGCATTGCTGATATTGAACGAAAATTGCATCTTCAAGTCGACCTGAGATTATTAAATCAGGTTGTCCAATTTATGTTCTAAACTGAAACACAAACAGTATTAATAAACGTTAACAATTATTTGTAATATTTGTACATGTTATATGCTACGTGATTTACAAATACTTACTTACTATGGCTTGGCTCGGAGATTCATTTTCGCGCCTGTCTGTCTCTAGCACCAAGTACAGGGCTTCTCTAGAGCCGGCATGCTTACTTCTCCTAGTCTACCTCAGATTGGCCTGGTACATTTTCGATATTGACGCGGTTCTGCCTGAGCAGCTACGATCTGATTAAATGAGCATAAATGATTCTTAGCTGACAGAAGAAGCGTGCAAGAAGCATTAAAAAACTGATATCAGTCGTAGAACTGAACATCAGCTAAGGTGGCCGAAAGAGGCCTCGACCATCTGTAACATGATTGGAGCGGGCCGGTCCTAGGATATGTGGGGTCCCGGGCAGAATAGGAACATGCGAGGCCCCTATAATTTGCATAAGATTTAACCTCACAGGAATTGACATCATAGGAAGTAATATCAATTGGCCATTATTTATATGGCATTGATTAAGAAGCTACTTACCTAGTTTGGATATCAGTAACATGGTTAAAAAGCTTTAATATTCCTAATAAAATACGTACATAGATATTAAATTGCTATTAAGTAGATTAAATAAAGTTTAAATGTAGTTTAAATGATTTAAACTTGGTTATTGTTCTATTGAATGGGATGAATGAAAATTATATGCTAACCGGTCATTCTGAGTCTGCCACTAAGAGATGTCCAAAAGAGAGGTGAAACTTTATACTAATGTGGAGAAAAGACAGTTTTGAGTGTATTTCCAAAAGACTGGAGTTACACCATAGCTCAAGAGGGTGATAGTTCTAGTCCTGCACAAGTAGAAAAGAGAAGGATCTGCATCCAATCAGGTCCATCTAAATTTTAGGATGGCACAGGAGTTTGGTTGCCACTGAGTATGGGTTCCAGACTGAAAGTAAGGAGTGCTGTGGAAAGATAGATCCTTTTTAATGCAGTTCATAACAACAACTGGATAGTGCCTTGCACATAGAGGGCTTCGGACGAAAAACCCAGCAGACAGCATAAAGGTGAGAAGAAATGGCATAACGATCCAGCCATCTCAGATGAGAAGCCTAGCACGGTTCTGAATGATTTGAAGGGTAATGAATTCAAGAAGGCAGGAAGCCCAAGAAATAAGGCATTTGCTTAATGTAGTGAGAAGATAATTGACTGTACAACAGCCTCATGGTAGTGAGAGGGCCGAAAAGGAATGACTTTCTGTTGCTTATGGATGTAGTAAAGGCACGTGGATGAAAAATGGTTATTATATTCTGAAAACAAGAGAAAATGCTGGAAAATGAATCCAAGATGTTTTTGCTGACTCTGCCCATGTGGGTGATTGACGTACTTCCACCAGCCACCAAAGAGAATACCATATGGTATGAGATCCTTTAAAAATGAGAACCCTTGATTTGTCACTATAAGGTTTTGATTAATTTGTCTTCATTCAGAAATCAACCGCTAGCATGCACATACCAGCATACTCTTCGGCAGAGACTTGATTGCCACAGAGGGAAATCATGTTTAGGTATCAATATGTGCAAGATATAAGTAAGAAACCAAAAATATAACACGACAACTGACATACACCTAAAAACAGCCCAGAGTATTGGTTTTGTCAATGGTTGTTAGGTGTTTAAGGTAAATGAGTAACAACAATACATTATTTTACTTTCACATTGTTGTTTTAACCAAGTAGCTCCTTCACACACATTTGAAGAGAATCACAACTAGAATGCAGGACCACTGCTCTTTGTGCTTTGCAGAGAGGCCATATTTTGAATAATCATGCAATCTGAACACCTTTTTGACCCACAGACATGCACAGTGCGAAATCTGTACTGCCCACAGCCTCAACTCCAAAGTGCTCAACTGTAGGTGTTATAAACACCTGGAGCCGACTCAGTACAAAGGGTGCATCATCCAAGAGTAATATGCTGTGAAATGAAATACAGAAACACACATGCTGGAAATAGTTAGCACTCTTGGGAAATGCAACATTAAGTAAAGCATGGGAAATATAAACAGGAACAAAATCACTGCCATGGATTAAAATAACAGCAGGAACGCTGGAATTGTGCGGCAGGAGATGGCTAAATTATGTGGTAGGGTGAGTAAATTATGAGACAAGAAAAGGCGAATTATGCGGCATTATGTGGCACATTTTGAAAGAGTATTACTTCATTTTGTTGCCTTTTTTAAACTTGGTAACACTGTTTGGGGATTGGTTGCACCCATTAGTACCAATTTAACACCAAAATTTAGCAGCGGAAACAAAAAGTTGACTATTCCAGCTTTTCAAAGGGCCTTTCCACATGTAGCAAGATGTATCTCTGCATTTTTAGTAACTTTTGAATTGTTTGAGATAGAAAGCAATTTTGTTAAAATCTGTAGATTATGCAGCAGATGGATTATGTGGCAAATACGGGAAATGCATAATTATGCAGAAATTGGTGCTACCGCATAATCGCATAATTCCAGTGGCCCTGCCTAACATGCAGCATCAGACTGGGACAGAAAATAGGCCATGTACCAAAATGAAAATTAGTGAGTTAGTTAGCTAGAAAAGTGCCCCATGTTTGCAAACTAGGGAAGTTGTCAACTTGTAAAGACATGCAGTAAAAGTGTTTTGTAAGAGATGGAAGACTGCACTGATTTGATTTTGCTGCAGGCACTGTTTACTTTAATATCAACAAAAATCAACAGTAAAAAACGGCTCACGTGATGATAAACCAGGTCAACAACTAGCAAAAAAAAAAGCGGCCTACAAACTGACCAGACAGGAGGGTTTAAGTGGGATGAAAAAACTGGGGGGGGGGGGGTCTTTCAAATGGGCATGGCTGATGTATTTAAGGACGTGGCTTAAAAACATGTCAGCTATAAATCTGTGCATAGCATAGTGTGCCGCCTGACTGGTATTTTGCTGCATCTGTCATTGCCTCCAGATAAATATTACAACAGGTAACATTATACCGACAACAAGCCTGGACTATTGGCTTTGCCAGTGGCTATTAGTTGCATAAGATGAATAAGCAACATCTACGGCTTCCTTGTATACAATATTGAAAATGCTTCGGTTCTGAAATGATGAGACTGAAAGAACTATATCGAGTCTCGTTGAAGTTACTTTAAAGGCAGTGAAGGCCAGCACTGCTGCAGAGTTAAGTTTTGTTTTTTCACTCTGAGGGTGAGGGCAAAAATAGAGAGCGCCCGTCTCATCACCTGCTTTTCAGAACTTTTCATTGTGCAGACACTTGATCAATGTATTTGTAGGAAAGCTTAAGGACATGAATATAGGGCCCCTTTTCAATGTCCATTTTAATTTAGTACCAGGTCCAAGACTCGAGTGACCCAGCACACTTTAAACCCTGCTCCATCCACTTTTGCATGTGGATTCTGCTCCTCTGCGTGCACCTCTTGTCTGGCTGCCATACTCACACCTATCTGCTCCCCCCACTTTATTCCGTTTGTCTTGCCCCTTTAGTTCGCCTCTCTGCTCCCTTTCCACTTCTCCTTGGTGAGCAGCTTCCATTGTGATGTACCACCATCGCCACTCTATATCCTTTGCTGTGCCCCCTGCAGGATATTAAGCCTTTTATTCATACAGGGGCAGGGCTACTTCACAGGCAAGGGCACTTAAATGACTTGTCTGATTGTTGTCATCAACATGCAGATGCAGCCATTAGGCCCACAGAGAGGGGCCAGCAGGGGAGATTGATAACAAAAAGAAAAATATAAAGTCCTAGGGGGCCCCTGGGCCTCGAAACTCTGGAGTGTGTAAAGCTGGGAGGCCCCATGGGTGCGAGCAGGCGCGGGGCCCTGGGCAGCTGCCCACGCTGCCCATGCCTAGCACCTGCCCTGGATTGGAGAGTGGGGCGGCAGCAAAGACTCTGTAAAGACACACCCACCTGGTTCAATCAGTGCCCACAGCAGTGGGCCCAGGACCTGGAAAAGCGCTGAAAGCCTCCCTCTCTGATCGGACAGATGAGGGGAGGGCTTCTCTCTGGTTCCACTTCTTGGGAGGGGCAGGCAACCCCATCAAGGTAGAAGAGCCTGGTGGAAGAAATGAAGAGAACCGGAAAATGAACCCGCGCACAGACAATGGCGAGCAGAGAGTGCAGTGATGGCCCTAGAGAGATCCCTTGTGTCATCACATCAATCAGCGCATCAAAATTAGGCCCCCGAAAAAAGAGACTTGTGCTTTCAGGAGGTGTGAACTTTCCGTGGAAGACAATACATTCTGACTCGCAGAGGGGCCTCTGAGTGTGAGCGCTTCATCTGCACTTGGGAGATTAAGGGGGGAGAGGGGGGCAATCCGACACCAAACACTTTATTGTGTGTGAAAAAGGCCGCTTTATTGAAACAGGTGCATATCACAATTTTAACTCCTTGGCCACTGCCTTACAAAACTAACGCCTCGCTATACAATAACCTCCTGACCCCTTGTGTTTTCCCCCCACCCCTACGATCCCCCCATCATTTCCCCCATCCCCCAAAAATACAACATAACATTCCTAACCAACATATAACCCAATCCTACACCGTGTAGCCTTTCCCAACTCCCAAACTCCCCTGACCGTAACCCCTACCTGCCTTTAATGCAACTGTAACTATCAAACCTCTAATCTAAACTTATCCAACCTGTCTACCCTTTACCTGTCCCTGGACCCACATTACCAAACCTCTAACCACAAACTCTAGCCAATCCCGGCCAACTGTCAACCACCCCGCTTGCACCTGCTCCAAGCGACAATACAACCAAAACGCCCCTATGTACCTGTTCCAACAAATGCTGCCCCAAAACCCGCAAAAATGCAACCCCAACACCCCCAGAACCCGGACCCCTAAACCCCACAACCCATAGGGAGGGAGGGTGGGAAACTTTTACACTAGCGCACCCAGCCACCAGGTCACCAAGTCTAAAATGGTGGCTGGGATATCGCCGTTTTACTTATATACCTCTTGGGCTACTGCCCCTGGATTTGGGCTACATTTGGGCTATCCCTCAAATGTAGCCCAATTTACTACAAAATGGCCGTTCGGCCACGCCCCCCTCTCCCCCCTCCCAACCTGCCCGGGCGGCAGACCTCGCGGTGCTCGGCTGCCCCCCAGGCTCCCATTGGGAGATTAAGGGGGGAGAGGGGGGCAATCCGACACCAAACACTTTATTGTGTGTGAAAAAGGCCGCTTTATTGAAACAGGTGCATATCACAATTTTAACTCCTTGGCCACTGCCTTACAAAACTAACGCCTCGCTATACAATAACCTCCTGACCCCTTGTGTTTTCCCCCCACCCCTACGATCCCCCCATCATTTCCCCCATCCCCCAAAAATACAACATAACATTCCTAACCAACATATAACCCAATCCTACACCGTGTAGCCTTTCCCAACTCCCAAACTCCCCTGACCGTAACCCCTACCTGCCTTTAATGCAACTGTAACTATCAAACCTCTAATCTAAACTTATCCAACCTGTCTACCCTTTACCTGTCCCTGGACCCACATTACCAAACCTCTAACCACAAACTCTAGCCAATCCCGGCCAACTGTCAACCACCCCGCCACCCAGGAAAAGGGGGGAAGTGTCGGCGACTGCGCCTCTTCCTCCCCTTTTTCTGCCCCCCCACGCACCGCGACCCCGCAGGACCTAACGCCTATAAACTCCCAACAGACGCGCCAACACTTCTCTCAACTCCAAAAGATACAGATCCATTCCCATCCGGGACAAGTGCACCCCGTCATCCCTGAACATCTCCCGTGCATCGTAACGAATGTCCCCGTGTGCTACGCGGTCAATCCCCAAATGCCGACAAAACCTCACCATCTCAGTATTAAGTTTTCGCCGCGCCTTATCTACCGCACCTGGGTTCACCGCCCCCCTCCAACTCCTCCGGGGGACGAACTCCGTCCACACAATCGAACAACCCGCCCATCGCTCTTTGATCAACGCCAGATCCTTCTTCATCGCCCGCATTAGTGCCAAACCAGTCTCCCTTACCATGTCGTTCTCCCCCAAATGAAGAACCAATACATCTGGGCACCGACCCGCCCGTAAGATCCCATTCAACACCGGCACCAGTTCCTTCCAACGCATCCCCCCCCTACCCCTCCACCCCACAGAGAACACATCTTTATTAAAACCCAACTGTTCCCCAAAATAGCTCTCCTGCGCCTGCAATTGGGCCCTCCTCACGAACGAGTGCCCCACAATCCAGATAGACATTTCTCGGGCCAGGGGTCCCATAACCGAACCTGAAAAGAAAAACAAGAATGAAAACCTATCCACAACCTCTGAAAAAGCTCCACTGTCCTGTGTAAAGTCCCTCTTTTGCCTGTTTTTTTTTTTTTTTTTTTTTTTTATAATGGCGCCCCACCCCCCGGCTCGCTGCGCACATAACGCTGGTAGCAATTTGAAGACCATCTTCCCAACTTCATGATTTCGTCCCTGTCCCAGCCCCTTGCATGCGCCTCCGACGCTGCCCCGATGCGAAACGAGTGCGTGCCAAAACCCTTTTCCTCGACCCCCAAAGTCCTAAGTGCTTTCCTCAGTACTGCCAGCAATTGTGAAGCTTTAACGCCTCGCCCCTGCTGATGGGAGAAGACCAGTCCCCCCAGACCCCCAGCGCACGCCCTCCACCGCATACCCCAGCGGAACGGACACACCCCCGGAGATCGCCCTTTCTTCAACGTAATCCACTTCCCCCGACTCTTCTGGTCTGTCTTTGCCTTTCGCAGCCAAATGCTCACTACCCGATCCCCAAATGATACCTCCTCCCAGATCAAACCCCGGTCCCCTTTCGACCCCAGCAGCTCTGATACCCGAAACGCCCCAAAAAACATCCAAGACATGAGTGTGGCGAACAGCAAGGCCTCCCCACCGTCCCAGCACACCGCTGGCAGAACCCCTATCACCCTACCTAATAGTTCCCAGGACAGAGGCCTCCGCACCCTGGCCACTCTCCCACATTCCCGCGCCCAGCCTTCCAAAATCCGCGCCCCCAGCTCCCCCGCGGATGGCGCATAACCCCACAACAATTTGCCGACGAACGCCACCCCCGCCAATTTGCCCACTATAGTCACCCTTGTCAAACCCCTCTCCACCAAATCCAGAATAAATTGCACCACGTCCTCCCGTCTCTCCGCCTCCGAAGCCCGCCATCTCGCCCCTGAGTGAACAAACTCCTCCCATGCCGCCCTGTATGCTAGTTTCGTTGACCGCGCCAATGAACCTAGAACCAATTGTAGCATCCGGTATTGCCTACTTCCCAGAGTTGGTTCGGCATCCTGGTCGGGTTCACGTCCGCGTCCTTGGCGAGCCCACGGAATCTCCCCCACTGTGAACGAGACAAGGCATCCGCAATGTCATTGTCCACACCTGGCACATGCACCGCGCGAAACGCAATATCATGCCTCAAACACCCCAGCACAAAAACCCGCAACAGCTTAAGCACCTGCGCATCCCGCGCCGACTGCCTGTTCACCACCTGTACCACTGCCATGTTGTCTATCCTGAACGTGACTTTTTTGTGTGCCAGCAAAACCCCCCACAGTGTGACTGCCACCACTAAGGGAAAAAATTCCAAAAACGCGATGCTCCTGCCTCCCTCCAACCAGTCCCCGGGCCAGGGCTCCGCACACCATCTCCCCTGCCAATACAAACCAAATCCCTTGCTCCCCGCTGCATCCGAGAAAATCTGTACGTCCCATACCATGTCCACTTCCCTCATCAAAGGCACCCCATTGAACTGGTGCAGGAAAAACTGCCACATGCGCAAGTCCTCTCTCACCCCTGCTGACAACCTCACATGATGGTGCGGAGGCCTCTGCCCCTCCAGTGCGCGCCCCAGTCGCCTGCAGAAAGTCCGCCCTACTCTGACCACCCTACAAGCAAAATTGAGATGTCCCAGCAACACCTGTATGTCCCTGACCGTCACCTTCTGTCGTGCCAACACCTCGGTCAGCAAACTCAACATGTTCCGTTTCTTTTCCTCCGGGAGGCGCGCCTCCATGCGTACCGAATCCAACTCAATACCAAGGAATGCCAGTGCCGTACTGGGGCCCTGTGTTTTTTCCGGGGCCAGCGGCACGCCCATGTCCCCCATGATCTCATGGAAGCTGTCCAGACCCTTCTGGCAGTCCGCGGAGTCTGAGGTGCCGACAAAGAAGAAGTCATCCAAGTAATGTGTTACCTTTGGTGACCCGTTCGTTCCGTAAACAACCATTGTAGGAACGTGCTGAAGCATTCAAAAAGTGCGCAGGACATGGAGCAGCCCATCGGCAATGCCTTGTCCACATACCAGTGACCGCCGAATTGTATGCCTAACAGATCCCAGTCATCTGGATGCACTGGCAGCAACCGGAAAGCTGACTTGATGTCGCACTTTGCCATCTGAGCCTTTGCGCCCGCGGACACCACCAGTGCCATGGCCACGTCAACCGATGAATAGGACACAGTGGCCGCGTTTTCCGCAATAAAATCATTGACCGACTCACCTTCTGGCCATGACAAATGCTGAATGAGGCGAAACTGGCCTACCTCCTTTTTAGGTACCACCCCAATGGGTGACACAATCAGATTGGGCAAGGGCCACTCGCAAAATGGTCCCGCCATGCGGCCCTCTTGCACCTCCTTGTCTAGTTTTGCCTGTACCACTTGTGGATGCTCCCTTGCTGATCGCAAATTATCTGCCCATCTCCGGACCCTCGGCCCCTCGTACCCCAATCTGAACCCCTCTTGAAACCCCAATCTCAGTGTTTCCGCCGCCGCCCTGTCCGGATAGGCCCCCAACGCCCCCATCAACTGCTCTACCCTAACCGGCGTATGAGCCCTTCGCCCCAGCCCCTCTCGCCCCCCTCCCTCCCCCCCCCTGCTGTGACAGCTGCTGGGCTCCAGCCTTAGGGGCTCCCGACTGCCAATGCTGCCCGCTCTGGCCCGGACCTTGTGTCCCCCAACACTTGACCAGCGGGTGTCGCTTGCCGCAGCCCGAGCATTCGTGCCGAAACTTACAATATTCTCTCGTGCATAGGCCTTTGTTAAAGTCCCAGCAAGCCCCTTTGTCTCCTGTCGTCCCTCTGCCGGCTCCCCCCACCCCCCCGCGGGTGGGACCCCCTCGAAAGGGCTGGTACACAAGCGGCAGCCCGCTGGCAGTAAAGATAGTCTTCCCCGACCCCGCCAGGCCCATGGTATGCTGCCATAAATCCGTGTCCAGCTCTCCCCATTTTGCCTCCGCATCCCATGCCATGCGTGCCCTGAATTCCTCATCATACTGAGCCCAGGCATATCCACCCCCCGTAATCTGTGCCTTCCTAATAACGTCCATGTATTTGAACATGGCCACTGACCTCTCCGGAAACTTCTCGCAATACACGCTGGCATATATCAGAAAAGCCGCTGTCCAGTTTTCTATTGTCAGCGGCACCTTAGGCCTCTTTGCGAGCTCAAATTCCTCTTCCTTCGAACCCTCTTTCGCCCTGACCTCCCTGTGCAGGAGTTTGAGTATCTCCACATACTCCCCTTTCCAGATCCGTTCCTTTGTAGTCAACATCAAGTGCGCCCCCAAGGGCTTGGTCACTCCCATATATGGTAACCGCTTTACCTTCAATTCCTTACTCTCCAGTTTTGTCTCCTCTGCCTTTGCGTCCCCTGTTCCCTTCTCACTTGTCCCCTCCTTCTTGGTCTGCCCGCTGTCGCCCTGCCCTACGCCGTCCGTGCCCACAGCCACATCAACCACATACGTACCTTTGCGCAATCTTTCCCCTACGTCCCCCTCCGCCCCCACCCCCCCCACCCCTCTCGACACCATCCTTGGCCGCCCGAGCAAATGTGCATTACCTGGCGCCAATGTCTCCGTCCGTCGCTCCTCCCGGCGTCCAGTCCTGGGGGCCGAGCTGCTTTCCCACCTGTATGTCCGACCCGTGGGCTGCGCCTGGCGTCGTGACACCTGTAAGAAACTATCCACAACATTACTCGGCCCCCCGTCCCTACCGTCTCCCACCTCACGCAACTCTCCTTCCTCCATACTCTCCTCCTCATAGTCCAAAGTCTCCTGCCCCGCACCCTCAGCGCTGCCCGCTGGTGGTGCCACCTGTCTCCGTGATACAAACAAAGTTTCCTCTCCAGCGTTCCTCCGGCGCTGTCCCCCGGGGCGCTGTGACCCCGTGGGTGTTGGGGCTGGCGAGCCCGTCACGGGCCTACTTGTGCCAGCCGCGGCGGGATCCCTCGCCGGTACTGGGCACGCCGCCCGAGGCTCCACCCTCCCTTCTCCTTGGCGTCGCCAGGCCGCTCCCAGCCCTGCCAAGTCCGGTACCCCGCGATGCTCCTGCTGTCGCTGCGCTACCTGCAAAGAAAATGAATGGTCTGGTGTGCTGGGCCGACCTATCTTCCTTCTCCCATCCCATCCCCGCTTGCCAGCCCCCGACGACTCCGCGACCCACGCCTTGCCCACCGCGCTCAAATCCCCCACTTCGACGTCCTCCCCAGCTCCGTCGTCCCCGTCACTCCACTCCCCCTGCCCACTCCACCCCAACCCCTGCCCGCTCGGCCCCCCCCCCAACCGCGCCACCCCCTACGCCTCCCCCCCCCCTCCCCCCCATCTCCCCCGTACCTGCGCCCTCGGCCCCCACCCCCGAGGCCCCCCCCAAACCCTCCGCCCACGACTCAAAAATATCCAAGCCGTCCCAGTCCCTCTCGCTGCCCTCTGACTCAAATAACACGGGGGATTCCCCCCCTGTCGCATCCCCCCCCAGGACCCCCCCTACCGGGCCCCACCCTCCGTCGTCGCACTCCGCCAGGCCCCTGACCCCTATGCTCCCCCCCACTGAGCTCCCTTCTCGCCCCCCCCCGCCCATCCCCGATTCCCCCCCTGTCGCCTCCTGTCCCGACGCGATCGCCCCCCCACTTAAGGCCGCGCCCCCCCCCTCCCCCGCCCCGCCGCCTGCCGCCTATCCTGCCAATCTACTCTATTCCCAGCCAGACCCGAGCCGCCCCCCCCCCCGCCCCCCCACCACCCTCCCCCATTCCGCTATTTCCCAACTCGGGGCCTCGTGTCTCCCCGCTGTGTCTGCCCCATAAACCCCTTCCTGAGCTGCCGTCTCGCCAGGGCCTTCCCCACACCTTCGATCTCCCTCCTCCCGCTCCGCCCGCCCCCGCGCGCTCCGCGATCCTGTCATCGGGCCTGCCCGGCCCTCGCTCGAGCGTCTCTTCGCCCCAGCCGCAACCATGGCAACGGCCGCTCCCCGGCTCGAGGAGCGGCCCGCGTAGGACCTGGGCCTCTCACGTGAGGCGTCCTGGGCCGTCCCCCGTCGCGCCGCTCGTCCCCGCCCCCTCCCCGCCTCCAGGCCCCTAACACTCCCATCCACACCCGACGCAGACCCGGAGGCGGCGCTCCTGGCATATGCGCCGCCTCGAACACTCACCGCCACACGCGACGGACTCCCGGGTGGCGAACAAGCCGCGACGGCGGCCGCCACCCCCGCGGACGCGCGCCTCGCCGGGCGCTTCGTCCAATTGGCCTCCTGGACCAGCAAGTCCATCCTCCCCGCCTCGCTCAACAACCGGATAGCCTCCAGGACACGGTAGTCGCCGCAAGACATGCCTCCAGGTACTTTAAATACACCTACTCTCACCTACTAATACACGCAGGAAAACTTTTACACTAGCGCACCCAGCCACCAGGTCACCAAGTCTAAAATGGTGGCTGGGATATCGCCGTTTTACTTATATACCTCTTGGGCTACTGCCCCTGGATTTGGGCTACATTTGGGCTATCCCTCAAATGTAGCCCAATTTACTACAAAATGGCCGTTCGGCCACGCCCCCCTCTCCCCCCTCCCAACCTGCCCGGGCGGCAGACCTCGCGGTGCTCGGCTGCCCCCCAGGCTCCCATTCTGCAGCCAGGCTTCAGAGAAGCAACACGATGATGCAGGATCCGGCCCGCAACGCCCATTGGATTCAAAGTGCTTCAGCCCCCTCTCCCCCCCCCCCCCGCCTCCCTCCACCCTGGTGTGTGACAGCCGGGGCTGAGAAAGCTTCCCGGGCACACATAGAGCCGCACCCGAGCACTTCAAAGGTCTTTAAACGACCATTCACTTTTTAATGAGGCTTTTTTGTTTCACCCCTTCTTAGAGCCCCTGCATCGCCAATCTGCATATTGCTGAAAGACCGTACTTTTCAGGGCATTACCATTTAAAATGCGGTGGCTGGTGAAGGGTTTAAATCTCTAGCTAGGCATAGACGTGCGCGCTTTGTGAGACCGTCTGCGCGCTTGTAAAAGACCCTATGAGCGCCCGCTCGAGCGCGCAGCTTACTGGGAACAATGGTCATGAGTGATGTCACTGACCATGTCATGAGTGATGTAATATGTGACGTCATCAGCAGTTTATTGTGGGCGCACAAGTTATAGTTACCTGATCTAACTATAACGTGGAATTTCATTGGTTTTTTACGAGCATCCCACGGGGCTGTCGATTTCTCTTGTTAGTGATCTTGAGTTGTTTCCTTCTCCTCTCACCCCGCGCCCACGTCCTCTGTAGCCGCTTGCACCCTGTTTGGAGTAGATTTTGTTTCTTCCTTGTGCCATTAGCGTAAACTCGTTTAAAATTTAGCTTTTTACTCCTTGGTTTTCAGAGATGGCCGAGGCATCACTTTCATAATTATCACTTTCCCCTGTTTCATTTGGTTCACCAGTTTTGTCTAGTTCATCCGAACTTGTAGTAGCAATGCGAACTTTTTTCTTAGTTTTCAAAATTGGCGCTGGTGTTTGCACGCGCAGGTGATCATATTTTCTGGCAAAAGTCAGAATATGTCCTTTTTCATAGTCCACTTGGTCTCTGTGGAATTTGCGCTGTTTCTTTGCCTTAATATCTTCTTCAATCCTGTCGAGTTTGACTTGCATTTTCGACATGTCAGATTGAAACTCATCCACTGTACACATCGTTTTCAATTTACTCACAATATCATCTGTTTCAATGGCCAATCTTTCACAGTCTCTGCGGGCATATTTGACAAGTAAGCCCAACATAATTGTGGAGCAATTGTGGCTGTTGTCTGACCACTCCTCTACCAGCTCAGGGTCGGGATTGTTGAAAGTCGGTGTTACGAATATTCTTAGTCCACGTGGGACCCTGCCCACATCAATGTATTTCTGGAGGGTGGTTGCCTCCCACCACTTCGTTTGTTCGATTTTTAGGGCTTTCCACAAATAATCCCACAGTTGTTTCTTGCTCTGGGTCTCAGTTCTGTTGGGCTCAGTCTCAGCACTCCCTCCTTCCTCTATGACATTCTCGAACATCATAACTGCAGCCTCGCTGCGTTTCGTATTCCTCAATGTGGCCATAATGGTGTATGATTACAACGCTGTAAGCGTATCTGCCAAAAAAAGCGGTCTTCTACAAAGGGTCTATGTTCGACCCTTAACAAGACTCCATCTGCCCTCTAGCTGTTTAAATTGTTCTTTCTAACCATGTCGAAAAATGAAGAAAAAAATGAAGAAAAATGTTCGTGCTCACCCGGTTTTGGTCGCCGTACTGCGAAGCAATCTTACTCAGCTTGCCTGGCGGCTTCTGTGTCGGCTTTCTCTTTGCGGGGCACGAAAACACATAACAGAAGGGCGGGCAAGAGTCGATACAATGTATCTTCCAACAAACGAATTCGCTTCAACTCAAGCCTCTTGGTGATGGCGGGCCGTGACGGGTTAGCGAAACCCAAAATATTCCAAACGTACGTTGAAAAAGCTCCGATCCACCAGGAAAAACAACGCTTCACGGCACCCTGTGCTTTATGGCAGAATTTATTTGGCAACACAAAACTCTGCGCGTTTCGGGAACACTCGGTCCCTTGTTCACGAGCATAAAGGAATAGTGAAAAAAATACAAATAAGTAACACTTGTCATGTGACCTTTGGTTTCACGAATGAAAAAAAGTGAAGACAGACTTATCCTTTCAGTCACAGATCGTTTTGGGAGATTCCTATTCAAAACGAGTGATTGCTTATTCTCTGTTGTTAATCTGTTTAAAGAATGAGACAAACATTTTTTACTTTTTACTAGTCTAGATAACCCCCTTTGAGTTGTCTGGCATATATATATATATTCCTCGAAACAAAGCTCCTTCTGGATTCACGGGGACCCGTGAGAAGTGGTGCACATGACGGCAGAGCGTACCAGCTCATCTTTTCATGGGACTCTGGGAGGAGGAGATCTTTCAGGATCCCGGGTTCTCTCTGGATTTTGGGTGGGTCGTCGTGTGGCTTCGCTACATTGACGACTTATTCATCATCTGGAGGGGATCAGAGTCTGAAGCCAAAGACTTTATCAAAAAACTGAATGCCAATGATCCCAACATCAGACTCACAGGCAACATTGACAGTACTGAGGCTGAATACCTGGATGTTAAATTAGAGATCAGAGACAATGTCATTCACACCACACTGTTACGTAAAGCGGCAACAGCATTCTTCATGTCCTCAGTAGTCACCCAGAAACACTCAAATGGAGTATTCCGTCTGGGGAACTACTGAGCGCCAGAAGAAATTGCAACACTGAAGAATCATTCAAACAAGAGAGCACCGCCATGCTTGAGAGGTTCAGAGAAAGGGGCTACCCTAACTGGGTACTTTTGAAAGCCAAAGAGAAAGCTGGTTGTATCAACAGAACTGACATTCTTACTGACTAAACTTCCCCAGACGGAATGATTAAAGAGAATGACATAAGCATCGTACGCTCATATCCCACCGAAACCAACGAGATTAGGCGCATCATTGCCAGCAATTGGAACACACTCAGGAATGATGATGTCATAGGTGAGACTATTCAAACAAGACCCAGCATTACATTCAGAAGAAGCACAAACATGAGAGACATGCTGGTACATAGTGACGTCACCAGATACACTACGAACAGTAGACACAACCTGCAGGGATTTCTTCCCTGCGGACATTGTAAAGCGTGCATACACAGCACTTTCGCAAAGAAGTCACCATAGGCACACACAAAAAAGTAATCTCACAATTCTTTACATGTAGCACCACTTTTGTTAACTATGCAATTATGTGTCCTTGTAATCATTGGTACATTGGTAGCACGACGTTAATGGCCAAGAAACGCATACTTTAACACATGCGGGCCATAACCAATTGTTGGACTTGGCCCTTCTGGCAGGTTCACTCCTGAAACTTTTTGCTTTTACTTATGACCTGGTGTTAGTAATTTTTGGCTTCTGTGCACTTTACCGCTGTGTCCCAGGGTAAAGTGCGTGCGTGTAGTGAGGTTGGCCTGCCCTCCCATAGGAATGCATGGGGGAATGTATGTGTCCCTGGTAGTTCCTGATGCATGGGGAGTGCAGGTGCGAGTTTGGTATGTGCGGACTCGTGTGATTAAATGCTGCGCAATGATGTGTGCGGTGTCCATGTAGCTAGTATGGAAGTGCCACTTCTAGACGCTGGCATAAATGTGCAGTGACTGCCTGTCGCGTGATTGGCTGGCTGAGGTCATGTGACGGGCTAGGGAATCCCCAGAGTCAGGAGGAGTCACCCAGTGGTGAATGTGGAGATCGGCAGCCAGAGGGGTGGGAGGAGTACACCTAGGACCTGAATAGGGCTGGGATTTCCCCACACAATGCTGGCTCCTCCCCTTGTGGTGCGACTGATGACCCTAGCCCTGCCAGTGAATGGAGTGAGGGGCTGAGCACATCAAGGGTGCTCACAAACCAGCTGTGACTGGTTTTTCCCCTCACCCTGAGCAAAGACAAAGGGTTTCACTGTATAAAAAGGGGCTGTGTCCCCTTACGATTTGTTCTCTTGCTGATCCTAATTTGAGGGGGGGGCCTGCTGCTGCTGGGCGCCAGGAGAGACCGCCACTGGGGACTGTGAGCCCTGTGAGGTGGCCCCTGGGCCCAGTCTTTGCCCCCCTGCATCTGAAGACTTCACCTTTACCTGCTTTCAAGCGCCTGGGAAGCGCTACACCTATTTGCTGAGGAGCGCCTTCATTTGTGGCCAGCAGCGCTTGGCTGCGATCCTCACGAGGGAACCCCGACGTAGGGATTCCCCCGCTGTTTGCCCGTGTTTTGTGGCGGGTGCCCACCCCACATTGTGGTGCTCGCTCGTGGGTGCCTACCCCGCTTATTTAATTATTTCTATGGCGGGAGCCCACCCCGCATACTGGTGCTGACGCGGGTGCCCACCCCGCTTATTGCCTCGTTTTGATTGAGGGAGCCCACCCCTCATTGCCGCCGGGAAGAAAGTCACCACCGCGGCCCCTGAGAAACCAGGAAGTCAGACAGTTTGTGTTGGGACGTGGGCGGGACTTGAACAGGAAGCGGACGGGAGCCTACCCCGCGCTCCTGTAGCCGGAAGAGCAGCGCCGCATCCCCCAACCCAGGCGGGAGCCCACCCCGCTCTGAGACGTGCAGACCTGTGGGTCGGGAGCCGGTAGGCTCCGCATTGAAGTCCCGGGTCCCAGGAGGGGGCCTGGGTGAAGTAAGGGCGTCATTGGAGGAAGCGGACGGGAGCCTACCCCGCGCTTCTCAGAGGACAGAAGAAAGAGAAGAGGCGCCGTGACTGCCCCCAGCCCCGCCGCAAGAGAAGTGCCCACGAAGCCGATGAGTGCTGCCGGTGAGTAGGGGCTTCTCTTCTCCCTTACTGAGCGGCCCTGCATTGTTTGTAGTAGAGCGCTGGTGTGCTCCAACGATGCGGGGGCAGAATTGTTTTAGAGCCCCGAGGCTCCAACGTCTGGGGGGCATTATCCTCTCGAGTCCCTGAGCAGGACTCCAACGTTGTGGGGCACAAGTGCTTCTTAGAGTCCAGAGGGACTCCAACATACGGGGGCATTCTTTGTGTAGAGTCCAGAGAGACTCCATCGGGCTGTGCTTGTTTAAGAGCCGGTTGAGGCTCCAACGACGGGGGCAGTATTTTGTAGAGCCCAGCGAGGCTCCAAGGGGCCAGTCCTTTGTTTAGAGCCCAGAGGGGCTCAGGGGACAGTCAGTTGGCCAGAGCCTGCAAGGCTCCAGCGTTGGCCCCCTCATTGTTCTACAGCTGCCCAGCACTTCGTGGGCAGCTGCTCCGTTTAGGGCCCTGACACTGGGACACAGGGCGTCCTAGCCCCAACAAGGCCAGTTGGCCTAGGGACAGTTACAGGTGGTGACTTATGTGAGTTTGGCGCAATTTTGTTTTCCTGCACCTCTGAATGTGTTTTTATGCGTCATGTGCCTTGTGTTTACACCTCTGAATGTGTTGTGATGCATCATGTGTAGTGTGCTTATACCCCTACAGGTATTGTAATACTTAGGTGGTTGTTTTTCTCCTAGTACAGGTGGTGCTAGTGAGGTCCTGGTTCCCTGCGCAATATTCTCCTAAGGTGGTTAGGGTTGCGTAGGTGGTACTTAACATTTACCAGTAGTTACTGGTTGTGTGCTACAGTGATTTACATTCTATGTTTTAAGTGATATTCTAAGTGCTAGTTCTAAAAGTGCTGATTCCTGACAGTGGTCCAGGTGGCCCTGTCTTGTACATATCCCCTGTAAATTCTGCCCGTGCCTGTCGGCACATTGTAAAGTGTGTGTTTTAATCTAATGTGTTTTGGTATAATACAAAGGCTATTTTTATATAATACTTTGTGTGGAGTTTCTTTTGTGGTGGGCCTTGGGTGTTGTTGCTGGGTGCGTGCGCAAACGCTTTACACATTGCCTCCGGGATAAGCCTGACTGCTCGTGCCAAGCTACCAAGGGGGTGAGCAGGGGTTATCTTTGGCGTGTAACGTCCTTGCCCTGACTAGAGTGGTGGTTTCTGCCTGGCTTTGGCGCAAGCCCTAGCCAACCAGAAATCCCATTTCTAGCATTGGTCATCAGCGGTGGGATAGGACTTGCATTTGCGCTGTACCGCAGCAGCAACTGGCTGCACTACAAAACTCTGCATTTTAGATAATCACATTTTGGGGATTATTGTTTTTGAAGTTCCATTATTTCTTCTCCTGAAGGTATCATTGTGTAATTGTGTTCAGTACATTTGTCCCCCGCCCTGCGCCCAGAGTTTGGTACCTGTGTCACGTGTGGTCAGGTTGAGGAATCAGGGGTTGTAGAAACTGCCTTACCAGTCCGGGGGGGGGGTTGTGTGTGGATAAATGGTGTGTGGCACTAGACAAGTGAGTGTGAGTTCTCTGGGATAGAGAGCTTGCTGAATCCTTTGTGAATTGTGTACTCCTGTGTTAAGCTCAGACCCCTAGGTTCCCTGTGTAATCTTTTCTCAAGAACGTCCGCCAAAATGGAGCCTGCTTTTGATTTCTGTGATCTGTTTAGGTACAGTATGTTGGAGTTCGTAAGGTTCTGTGAAGACAGAGACATAGGGGTGGATGAGTCAGACACTCAGTCCGAACTTAGAAGCAGCCTGATCCTATGGCAAAAGGGTCAATGGGATCTTGAGCGCAGTAGGATAAGGGCCCGGGCCTCACACCAGGAGGGTGGTGGGTCTGTGGGGAGCCCTGAAGATTCAGAAGAGGAGGAAGAAGATGTCAGTACCTGGATGCCAGTAGAGAGTGAAGACCCCATAGGTAGGGAGTCCCTTGCTGGGTCCAGCGTAGGAGGCAGCACCTCATTCCCTTTCCTGTCCCCAGAGGAGGATAGGAAGATAGCCTTAGAGGAGAAAATGGCATTATGGGCTCATGAGTTAAGTCTTAGGACATTTTCCCTTGAGCAACAAAAGCTAGAGACTGAGAGGGTCTTAGCGCAGGAGAGGATAGAGGAGGCTGAGAGGGCCTTCACCAGGGAGAAATCAGCTCTGGAGGGTAGACTATCCCCTGCGCGCAGTCTTAGTTTTCTGGGCTCCCCAGGGAGGGTTGAGTCCAGTGGTGGCAGCTATATAGATTTCAGTGTAGGAAATCCCAGTCCCAGATCCCCCAGTCTGGTACCTGTTTCCCAGGAGGAGGAGTTAAGGTTGAAATTCAGGGGCAGTAGGAAGCTGTCTCACCAGTCTTGGGACGAGTTTGTGGATGATTGTCATGATGCACAGGTGGAGTGGCTGGCGTTTAACCCGGAACAGGATTTGCATGGAGCGCTCAATATGATTACCAAAGAGCAGATGCTCAGTAGTTGTTCTCCAGGGTTGCGCCAACACCTGTTGGGGTGTGACTCCTTGAGTCCTTGGGACCTTGCAGCGGAAGCAGACCGTTGGGAAAGGGCTAGAGGTTCTCTAGAGTCATTAGGGAGTGACTCCAAAAGTAGTGGTTCAGGTATCTTCCAGCCCAGCGTGGTGGAAGAGGCTCAGTGTAGCCCAGCTAGGTCCCAGGATAGCGAGGAGGGTGTAGGGGCTCACTGCCTGGCTCAGTGGAGCAGGAGTGAGAGGGTGACCGAGGGTCCCCAGAGCAGGAGTGAGAGGGTGACCGAGGGTCCCCAGACGCACGAAGCCCTGCCTCAGGACTTGGATGGTTTCTTGAGGGAACACCAGGTTGGGGACCTAGGCTGTCCTGTTAGTCCATTTGAGGAAGATCTCCTAGTGAGTAGAGGACCTGGAGCGCCTGTAAACAGAGCTCCTGTGGTTCTAGAGTCTGGCAGTACAGCTCCGGTAGGGAGGGTACAGGAGTCCAGCGTGAGGAGTGATTGGGGGATGAGTTTCCCAGTGGATGCACCAGTGGACCAGAGACTAGCCAGTTGGGCTAGATCTTCTTGGGGGGACCCGGGTGGTGCCACTTCTGTTCTGGGGGATCTTCACGCACTGTCAGGTGGACAGGGGACGGGAGATTTGCGCCAGACAGACAGTCACATGACACATGGGTCATGTGTCAGCCTCAGGGGGATGGAGTGTGAATCCCCAGAAGGCCTGGAGTGCCAGGCAATTATTCCACCAAAGGTTCTAGACCAGAGGTTGGGAGGCCAGGTTCAGGATCAGCCTGACCTGAAGGGTAGGACGACTGTAACCAGTGTCCTGACCGGTTCTTCTTCCAGAGGTACCGCCCCAGTTGGTTGGGAGCAGGACTCTGGAAGGGGGTGCAGAGGGTGGGAGAGCCCACCTCTGACCCTGGTACAACCTGAGGGGTTAAACCCTGGGTTGGAATGGCGTTCTAGGGGTACCGCTCGCAGAAGGTGGAGGAACCCTAGAAGAAGAGGTAGGGGGAGGAGAGCCTTCCCTGAGACTCCTGGTCCGCCTAAGGTTGTAGACCCTAGGCTGGAGAACCAGTGGCAGTCTAGCCCTGTCCTGCAGACAGGAAGAGTGGAAAATGGTTACTATGTGCCATGGGTTACTACCCCCTGCTCTGTGAATTGGCAAGGACCGGTGGCACCTGGGTGGCCTAGGGCCTGGTCCTGGCTGCGGACAGCTGAGGAGTACCAGTGGGGAAGCCAAGTTAGTCCGCCGAGTTTTTTCAGAGGGAACCACGTGGGTTCAGAGTGGCGTAAAACCGGAGAGTGTCCCTGCCGTTGCGGGCCTGCGTCCGTGTTTTATCGCCCCAAGCAGGGAAGTCCATCACGGTGGTGATTGGTCTACCCTGCGTTTTGGCTGGAAGGGGGTTGTGTTGGACTTGGCCCTTCTGACAGATTCACCCCTGAAACTTTTTGCTTTTACTTATGACCTGGTGTTAGTAATTTTTGGCTTCTGCGCACTTTACCGCTGTGTCCCAGGGTAAAGTGCGTGCGTGTAGTGAGGTTGGCCTGCCCTCCCATAGGAATGCATGGGGGAATGTATGTGTCCCTGGTAGTTCCTGATGCGTGGGGAGTGCAGGTGCGAGTTTGGTATGTGCGGACTCGTGTGAATAAATGCTGCGCAATGATGTGTGCGATATCCATGTAGCTAGTATGGAAGTGCCACTTCTAGATGCTGGCATAAATGTGCAGTGAGTGCCTGTCGCATGATTGGCTGGCTGAGGTCATGTGACGGGCTAGGGAATCCCCAGAGTCAGGAGGAGTCACCCAGTGGTGAATGGGGAGATCGGCAGCCAGAGGGGTGGGAGGAGTACACCTAGGACCTGAATAGGGCTGGTATTTCCCCACACAATGCTGGCTCCGCCCCTTGTGGTGCGACTGATGACCCTAGCCCTGCCAGTGAATGGAGTGAGGGGCTGAGCACATCAAGGGTGCTCACAAACCAGCTGTGACTGGTTTTTCCCCTCACCCCCTCAAAGACAAAGGGTTTCACTGTATAAGAAGGGGCTATGTCCCCTTACAATTTGTTTTCTTGCTGATCCTAATTTGAGAGGGGGGCCTGCTGCTGCTGGGCGCCAGGAGAGACCGCCACTGGGGACTGTGAGCCCTGTGAGCTGGCCCCTGGGCCCAGTCTTTGCCCCCCCTGCATCTGAAGACTTCACCTTTACCTGCTTTCAAGCGCCTGGGAAGCGCTACACCTATTTGCTGAGGAGCACCTTCATTTGTGGCCAGCAGTGCTGGGCTGCGATCCTCACGAAGGAACCCCGACGTAGGGATTCCCCCGCTGTTTGCCCGTGTTTTGTGGCGGGTGCCCACCCCGCATTGTGGTGCTCGCTCGCGGGTGCCTACCCCGCTTATTTAATTATTTCTATGGCGGGAGCCCACCCCGCATACTGGTGCTGTCGCGGGTGCCCACCCCGCTTATTGCCTCATTTTGATTGAGGGAGCCCACCCCTCATTGCCGCCGGGAAGAAAGTCACAACCGCGGCCCCTGCGAAACCAGGAAGTCAGGCAGTTCGTGTTGGGACGTGGGCGGGACTTGAACAGGTAGCCGGAAGAGCAGCGCCGCATCCCCCGACCCAGGCGGGAGCCCACCCCGCACTGAGATGTGCAGACCTGTGGGTCGGGAGCCGGTAGGCTCCGCATTCGAGTCCCGGGTCCCAGGAGGGGGCCCGGGTGAAGTAAGGGCATCATTGGAGGAAGCAGACGGGAGCCTACCCCACGCTTCTCAGAGGACAGAAGAAAGAGAAGAGGCGCCGTGACTGCCCTCAGCCCCGCCGCGAGAGAAGTGCCCACGAAGCCGACGAGTGCTGCCGGTGATTAGGGGCTTCTCTTCTCCCTTACTGAGCGGCCCTGCATTGTTTGTAGTAGAGCGCTGGTGCGCTCCAACGATGCGGGGGCAGAATTGTTTTAGAGCCCCGAGGCTCCAATGTCTGGGGGGCATTATCCTCTCGAGTCCCTGAGCAGGACTCCAACGTTGTGGGGCACAAGTGCTTCTTAGAGTCCAGAGGGACTCCAACATACGGGGGCATTCTTTGTGTAGAGTCTAGAGAGACTCCATCGGGCTGTGCTTGTTTAAGAGCCGGTTGAGGCTCCAACAACGGGGGCAGTATTTTGTTGAGCCCAGCGAGGCTCCAAGGGGCCAGTCCTTTGTTTAGAGCCTAGAGGGGCTCAGGGGACAGTCAGTTGGCCAGAGCCTGCAAGGCTCCAGCGTTGGCCCCCTCATTGTTCTATAGCTGCCCAGCACTTCGTGGGCAGCTGCTCCGATTAGGCCCCTGACACTGGGACACAGGGCGTCCTAGCCCCAACAAGGCCAGTTGGCCTAGGGAGAGTCACAGGTGGTGACTTATGTGAGTTTGGCGCAATTGTGTTCTCCTGCACCTCTGAATGTGTTTTTATGCGTCATGTGCCTTGTGTTTACACCTCTGAATGTGTTGTGATGCATCATGTATAGTGTGCTTATACCCCTACAGGTATTGTAATACTTAGGTGGTTGTTTTTCTCCTAGTACAGGTGGTGCTAGTGAGGTCCTGGTTCCCTGCGCAATATTCTCCTAAGGTGGTTAGGGTTGCGTAGGTGGTACTTAACATTTACCAGTAGTTACTGGTTGTGTGCTACAGTGATTTACATTCTATGTTTTAAGTGATATTCTAAGTGCTAGTTCTAAAAGTGCTGATTCCTGACAGTGGTCCAGATGGCCCTGTCTTGTACATATCCCCTGTAAAATCTGCCCGTGCCTGTCGGCACATTGTAAAGTGTGTGTTTTTATCTAATGTGTTTTGGTATAATACAAAGGCTAATTTTATATAATACCTTGTGTGGAGTTTCTTTTGTGGTGGGCCTTGGGTGTTGTTGCTGGGTGCGCGCGCAAACGCTTTACACATTGCCTCTGGGATAAGCCTGACTGCTCGTGCCAAGCTACCAAGGGGGTGAGCAGGGGTTATCTTTGGCGTGTATCTTCCTTGCCCTGACTAGAGTGGTGGTTTCTGCCTGGCTTTGGCGCAAGCCCTAGCCAACCAGAAATCCCATTTCTAACACCAATAAAGACCCAAAATATTGTATTGTATTGTATTGTTTTTTATATTTATAGAGCGCAACTATCACCCTACGGGTATCTTGGCGCTAGGACTGAGATGGGATAAGACTTTTGAACCAACAAAGTGTCCACCAGCAGAAAACAAGAGAAAGAGAAGAGATAGAAAAGCAAAGGCCGACCAAGGAATGCAGGATTAAGAGATCAGGTGCCCCTGCCTAGGAAAAAGCCAGGTTTTCAGACTCTGCCTGAAGTCCATCAAAGAGTTAGCCTGTCTGATATTCAGAGGGAGGTCATTCCAGCATTGCGAGGCCACTGCACTAAAGGCCCTACCTCCCATCCTAGCCTTCTTGACCCTGCCAGTACTTAGCAGAGAGGCACTCGATGAACGTAGAGTCCTTTGAGGCTTGTACCAGGACAGTTTCTCCTGCAAGGAGATTGGGCCAAGGCCGTGTGCCGCTCTATAGACAATGCACAGGGATTTGAACCTAACCCTTTCCCTTATAGGAAGCCAATGGAGCTCTTGTAGCGCTAACGTGGTTGAAGATCCGCGTTTCCTATTCAGCGCCAGTTTGGCTGCCATCGACTGGACCCTCTGCAAGCTCTGATAGATGTAAAGAGGGGCTCCTAGATACAGAGAGTTGCAGTAGTCCAGCCTACTCAGGATGATACTGCGTACCACCAAAGGTCTTTTCTCCACAGGCAGAAGAGGTAGATTCTGTCGTAGGGCTTTCAGGAGAGCAAAGCCCACCCCCACTGTTTTTTTAGCGTGGGAAGCCATTTGAAGATCATTGTCAAACATAACGCCCAGATTCCGCACCGTAGTCACAGGTACAATGGGTTCCACTTCTGGGGCCAGTCTGAGGTCAAAAGGCATGTCTCTTACTCCTGCCGGGGGACAGTAGATCACCTCTGTCTTGCCTCCATTAAATTGCAAGGAGTTAGCCCTGAGCCAGTCTGAAGTCTGACTCATATATTTTTGGAAGTTGTCCATAGTCAATGCACCTTTTCCCTCCAATGAGAACACCAGTTGGGTGTCGTCTGAATAGTTGACCGGCAGCAAGACACTATCAGGCCAAACATTTCTCCGACTCCTCCGTCCTGAGTTATTGCATTCTGGAACAGATCAAAAACAACCCCAGGGGTGGTCATAGAACCCTCATATTGAGACAGAAAGAGTCAAAGTACATAGTGGATTTCCAAACTAGAATGCCGGGAGGGTTGAACCAGGAGGAGGAACTAGCCATCCATTTGAAAGAACATTAGTATGCTTACCTGTGCTCTTCTGACTTTTTCCTTTTCCTCTCTAGAAACTCTGTAACAGTTTCCCTGTGCCCATGATGTTGTCATTTTCATGACTTATTTTTTCCTACATTGTAACATCAGTGCATTAAGTTAAACTATATATACACTAGATCCCTTTGTCTTTTGGGGTCTAGCTTTTAATGTGAATCTTTTTGTTTTTCTCTTTGCAGGAGGAAAGGAAGGGGCCCATTCCGCCTGACACCTCACTTGACACCACGAGCACGGGTCACCTAACTTTTTCTTCGATTATCACTTAAGTTGGCTTATCGCGTCACATGGTTATCACTCCAGAGGTGAGACAGGCGGGGCTCCACCTGGTAGTCAATGCCATACCACAGACACTTCAAGGACATTTGGTATGCTTTTTGCACCGTGTAGTTGTTTCGGATTGCTGTTCCCATTATGAACATTAGTCTTCATTTGACCATTTGGAGCTCTTTCCCGGGCACTCGCCCACGTGTTTAGTGTGTTGATCTGTGGAACTGACCTAGGATCAGTTTTCTGTTTCTCAGAGAGGGGTCCGGTTCCTTGCTACGTTACCATACTTACTTCCCTAACATTACCTTGGTATCTCGCCTTAGCCAGGACTTTTCCCTTTGTTTGCATTTGTCCAGATAGAGCCATACCGTTCACTTCGCAGAGATTTACACATGCAATTTTGGGGCGACATTAACGCACTTTGTGCTTACGTTTCAACTTGCCTTATGTTCATATATCATTTGCTGACAGGCACCATGCATTGTACAACCACGGTTCACCACTCCAACATGGCCGACAATGTTGGAGTGGTTTTCGAATGAAACTCAGAGTTCAACTCTCAGTCTCAGAGTTGGTTCACTTGTTTTTTTTACATTTGGGTTACTAAGACGCATTATTGAGACATTGTTACATATGTCTAGCTCGGTACATTTGATTTGCAAAGTACTGTTTTACTTTTCCATCGTGGCTGCTACTGTTACTTGAGACACCACTTGTGTATTTGTCCCATGTGATGTTTTTTAAGCCAATCATATGTTTCTGCACTTTTACATGTGACCAAAACTGCGGCTGTAGTCGAAACGCATCGTGTAATTAAACGCTTACTGCAAGTTTACTCTGTTTTGGATCTCGATTGTCCTGAGAGCGCACTTAACTTTGTCTTTGTGGGATATAAATATATATATATATATATATATATATATATATATATATATATATATATATATATATATATATATATATATATTTATATATTTATATATATATATATACAATAAACAAACAATAATATTACATATCTAAACATATGTAAGCATCAATAAAACATTGTAAGCTCTGTAAAAAGCTAGACATACTATTCACACTCCACTGTGTGCATCACTAAGGAAAGCGTTGGACACAAAAAGGGTAAAATCTACTATTCCCACACCAGTTTGTGAAACAGTAGGGGAAGCGTTCAACTCCGGAAGGTTAATATTTACTATTCCCACTCTAATCTGTCCAACAGTAGGGAAAACATTGGATTCCAGAGAGGTAACATTTCCTATTCCCACTCAAGTCTGTGCAATTGTAGGGAAAGTGTTCGACTCCAGAAGGGTTACATTAATTTTCCCTCTCCAGTTTGTGCAACAGTAGAAAAAGAAGTTTACTTCAAGCACAGCATATTTTAATAACTCTATTAATTGACCAAAAATATGAAACTATGAATATAAAAATTCAATATATCATTTTGAAAAATATTTTTTTTAAAGCATTTACTTAAAAAAAATAACTTTGAACACTATACTCCAACAAACGTAGCAATACACAATTAAAATATAATTTAAATAAAAAAGGTAACACAATTCACATAATAAATAATATATAAAATAGTTATTAATGAATTATTAATTATTTAATATAATTGAATAACTTTCCACCCTATCCCCCTAAAAACACAACACAAAATATAAAATAAGTATTGAACAAATTAGATAATTATTAATTAATAAAGATGTATTTAAAAACACTAATTGAATGATTATTGATTATTACTTAATTAACTTCCCACCCTGGACCGTAAAAGCCCAACAACCTACACCAAAAATGTATTTTAAAAAAATACACAATTTACCTAATTAATCATCAATTAAATAATGAAACACACACCAAAACTATCATCAAAAAAATATATTAATTAACAATGTGCACAATTAATTATCAATTAACCAACTAATAATAAATAATTAATACATTATTACTTAATTAACTCCCCACCCTATACACCTACAAACAAATAACCCACATCTAAAATATCACTAAGAAAATTATGATAATTACACAATTTGCATAAATAATTATTATACTTAATTAACTTCCCACCCTGTACCCCTGCAAACCTCACAACCCACTGCAACACAATAAATTACTATTAACAAATAAATTAAACGACTCCTTACGGACTTGAATGGACCCATGGGGAGTGGCGCACACTCCCCATGGGTCCATTCAACTCAATTTTTGGGTCTGTGATTACTGAGAGCGCGCGTATTGGAATAGTGATTTTTGCAAGTAACAAATAAATTAAAATGATAACTAACTTAAAATTGAAAACTATATTTAAAAATATTAATAACAACTATACAAACAATATGCAACATATACAATTAAAATATAAACTAAAGCACAATCAATAATTTAAAAAACAATCTTTTTTACAACAATATGATTTCAAACGATATTAAAAACACAGATATTCTTCCAAATTATATAATTTACCTAAAAATCGATATTTATGTCCATGATTTTTCTGCGTCACAATATTAACGTTTCACAAAATTTAAAACTTGATATCTGTGTGACTTGATATTACTAACTCAATATTATGTCCAAATTTCAGATATATCTGATCCTTGATACAAGGCATATCAGTCTAACAGTAGTAAATTTTGAATAAGTATGCCTGTATAATCCAACAATGTGAGTCCTCCACATGAAAAACGAGTGGCTGTAAAATCCAGCCTAGCAAACACTCCCACTGCATGCGTATTATCTTAGAACCTCCCCCACAAAGCAACAGGTAACTTTGCCCCCTGCTCATATCAGTTCAACACCCGGCTGACCCGAACACTCAGTTCGTCAATGCGCGGCATTTATCTGTGTACCTATATCGCTCTCATTGGTCTGCCTAAAAACTGAGCAGAGTTCGAGGGAGACACTGTAAAAGGTGATGCGACCCTGTAGACTACATCTCCAATGAACCTGTTGCCTTTCTAAGCAAGGCATTCAATAGATTCCCATAATAGCCACATTGACGGTTCCTATTGGTGGTCCACACATGGGCTGCCATGCCCCAATAGGGCGCCCGCTGTCTTTAATTCTTCGAAAGAGTCAATCAGTCTTCAATTGGTCATGATCATGACCCTGATTCCTATCTCGTTCGGAAAGCATACCGACCAAATTGGTTCCAAAAGGCTTTCCGTATGACTCAGATCAGTGAAATTGCTCTTCCGCCCTCGCAGCTCCACCATTAAGTGAGGCCTCCCCTGAGCCACTGGACTCTCGAGTGTTGGTGTTCGAGGCCCTCCTCCACCTGCAGGTTATACCTGCACTTCATCCCTGGTGGTCCAGTGGACCTCTGTCTCCTTCTCTCGCTCTGCTTTTCCTCTCCTGCTGCCCTTTTTACTTTTTTTTTCACCCTCATTTTTATCTTCCCTTTTACTCTCCTTCTATCTCTTCCCCCCACTTTTTTATTCCACTCTTTCCCACTTTTTTCACCTGTTTTTCCCTACCGCTTCTGCCCCCGCGGCCCCTCCCCCCCAGCAAGACCTGCACAACCGGCCCAAGCCAGTTCCACCCCCCGCTCCCGCCTCCCAGCTGTCAACCCCTCCCCGACCCCTACTTAATGGCGGCCGCTGCGTGGCCGTGCCGCTGGCAAGCCAAAGACAAGCCCGAATGCACCCGTCCCCAACCAGACTGTGACCAGTACCAGGAACCCTGGACCTCTGCACTGCCAACGCTATGACCCAGTGGCACTCCACACACTCATCCCAGGCCACAACAACAACTGCAAGCTAGCATCACCAGCCAACACCCATGGACCCTTCAGCTGTCACCGCTGCCGACACACCCACAGTACTACAAGGAACATGGACCCAGCAAAACCTGCCCGCAAGAACACACCCGAATCGAAGACACTGCAATGCATCCTCCTCAACGTCAGATCACTCCACAAACACGCCACCGAAATCTCGGACCTCCTCGACAGCACTACCCCGGATGTAGCATTCTTCACCGAAACCTGAACCAAATCCAGCTCGGGACAGACATCGCCATTCCCCAAGGATACAAGACCTCCAGGAAGGACAGCCCCACCTGCCTGGGAGGAGGAATTGCCATCATCCACAAATCCACCCTCCGCCTGAGCACACTCCCAGACGAGCCCACAGACCTGATAGAACACCTTCACTTCAAGATACTTGCCAGCCCTACCACCACCCTCCGGGGAACCCTCATCTACTGACCCCCTGGACACCGTGGACCATTCGCTAACTCCATCATGGACATCGTCTCCCCGCATGCCACCACATCCATCATCTATACCCTGCTGGGAGTCCTCAACTTCCATCTCAACAACCAACTAGACCCCAACCCCGCATCCCTCCTGGACAACCTCCACAACATTGTAATTCGCCAGACCGTGACCAAACCCACGCACTCAGCGGGACACACCCTCAACCCCCTCTTCACAACAGGAAACTCCATTACTTTCAGCCACACCATTGAACTCCCGTGGACAGACCATTGATGCATCCACTTCTCCTTCAGAACACCCACCACCCACAGACACTATCACCTGCTCCCACGGAGAAACTGGACCAAAATCGGCAACAACCAACTCACCTCCTCACCCAGCAACTCCACCCCGACCACCGCGGAAGACGACGACCCCATCACCACAGCCCAAACTCTGCACAGATGGATCACCGACAGCGTCAATACCACAGCCCCCCTCAAGAAGAACAACAACACACACACCAAGAAGGCCAGGTGGTTTACCGCCAAACTTCGAGAGTCCAGGCGCACCTGCTTTCACCTCAAGAAGACCGGGAGGAACTCCAAATACACGGAAGACCACAACAACATCAAAGCCACCACCAATGCCCACCACCAGCTCATCAGAAACACGAGGAAAACTGCAATTGAAGACAGAATCTCCACACACGCACACAACAGCAAAGAACTCTTCATCATCATCAAGGAGTTTGCCCAACCCACCAGCTAGTCGACTGGCATTCCTCCCTCACAAGAACTCTGCAACAAACTCAGCACCTTCTTTCACCACAAAATCAAGAACATCTACGACAACTTTGACGAAGATAACAAACACACTAAACCCCCACCAGCCACCCACGACACCCTGAAGCCAACAATTGACAGCTGGACAGCCCTCACCACCGAAGACACACTGAAGACGATGAAGTCGATCCACTCTGGGGCCCCCTTGGACTCCTGCCCCCCACCACATCTTCAACAGAGAAGCCAACACCATTAAACCCATGCTTCGCTAAACCATCAACCGCTCCCTGGCTAACGCCTCCTTACCCGATGACTGGAAACATTCCGAGATCAACCCCCTCATAAAGAAGCCCTCGGCAGACCCCACCAACCTCAAAAACTACAGACCCATCTCCCTGCTCCTGTTCCCATCGAAAGTCATCGAGAAAGCCATCAACAGCCAACTCGCCACCTTCATCGAAGAGCACAACATCTTCGACCCATCCCAATCCGGCTGCAGAAAAAAACACAGAAACCACCCTCCTCGCCACAACAGACGACATCTGCTCCCTACTGGACAAAGGAGAAACAGTAGCCCTCATTCTCCTCGACCTCTCAGCGGCCTTAGACACGGTATCCCACCGCACCCTAATACGCAAACTCCAAGACGCAGGGATCCGGGATAAGGCCCACGACTGGATCTACTCTTTACTCTCCGGCAGAACTCAGTGGCTCAGACTCCCCCCTTTCCTCTCGGACCCTACACCAACCACCTGCTGAGTCCCCCAGGGGTCCTCCCTCAGCCCAACGCTCTTCAACTTCTACATGACTCCGCTCGCCCCCATCGTCAGAACCTATGAACTCAACATTGTTTCATACGCAAACGACACCCAACTCATCCTCTCCCTATCCAATGAAGCCAACGCAGCCAAACACAACTTCCAAGAAGGCCTGGAAGCTGTCGCCAAATGGGTGAAAACCAGCTGCCTACAACACAACACCGACAAAACAGAAGGACTCATCATGGGCCCACACCCCGACGTCTGGAACGATACCTGGTGGCCCACCACCCTCGGAAGCCCACCCACCCCCACGGACCATGCACGCAACCTTGGAATCATCCTAGACTCCGAGCTCAAAATGGACTGCCAGATCAACTTTGTCGCATCCTCCTGCTTCCACACCCTCCGCCTCCTACATAAGACCTTCAAATGGATCCCCCTCGAGCACAGAAAAACCATCACTCACGCACTCGTCACCAGCAGACTCGACTACGGCAACGCACTCTATGCGGGAATAAACAAAAACCTCACCCGCAAGCTACAAAACATCCAGAACACCACCTCAAGACTGGTCCTCAACCCACCCAAACACTGCCACATCTCCCTGCACCAACGCACACTCCACTGGCTCCCCATCGAGGCTAGAATCACCTTCAAGATCCTCACCCACACACACACAAAGCCCTCCACAACACCGGACAAGCATACCTCAACAGCCGACTCAACTTCCACGCACCCCAAAGAACTCTACGATCAGCCCAGCTCTCCTACTCCATGGTTCCCCGCGCCAGAATGACCAGGTCGGGAGCCCGCTCCTTCTCCTTCCTCCCGGACAGATCCTGGAATGCCCTACCTCTCCACCTCAGACAGACTACATCACTCCCCATCTTTACGAGAAACCTCAAAACTTGGCTCTTCGACAGACCCCCCTCCTTGATGAACTGGAACCTGCACTTCACCTACTCCCCAGCGCCTTGAGAGCCTTACGGGTGAGTAGCAGCACTCCACAAACACGTGGTTGGGGGAGTCCAACTGACCGAGTACGATGCATCCGTATGCATCTGGATACGATTCGGACAGGCTCCTATTGACCTCAGTGGGAGCCTATGTTGCGAACGTGAACACAGGCTCCTATGGAAGAAAGGGGTGGTTGGGGAAAACCTTGCACCCTGTGGCGGTCAGCATATGGTGCCTGCCACACTGTGCATGGTTGGGAAGAGGGGACCCAAGGGTACCGCTATGAGCCTGATTCGGAGGGCCCTGGGTGTAGGGGGGCCTGCTACAGGCCCCTAAAACCGTTTCCGGCAGCCGTTTGGTTCTGGTCAAACCAAATCAAAAAAGGCTGTCCGAATCATTCATCATACTCGCTCGGAAACCGGGTCCATAGAGCTGTACAAATCGGCTATGGAAAGGCTTGACCTGTCCAAATGCCTTTCGGACCTATGCTGTCAGCCCTAACCGTTTCCAGGCATCATACTTGGTCGTTCGTACCTGGGTGACGAATCGGTCAGAAACAGGGGCTCTGGATCAGATTCGACAAACTCAAATCTGATTCGGAGCCCTTCCAACCGACATCAGAATCGACCCTTATATCTCCTGTGATCCCATTGCTATTCTAAAAAACAACAAAATCCAATAGATGCCATTTTAGCCGCATTGGTGGTTCCTATTGGTAGAGCAATCAGGTGCAGCCAAGTCTCAATATGGCACTCAACGCTACCTTTTTCAGCATTTCCCCTGAACTCTGCCCAGTTTTTTGGCAGGGTAGAATGATGGTACAGAGACAGATAATGCAGCTTGACGAAGTAAGTGTCCTGGGCTGATATGAGCATGGGGCAAAGTTACCTGTTCCTTTTGGAGTACCAAGATGTACTAATACCTTAACAGGTATGATTTTAAATACTGGGGACACTCCTGACAAATATAAAAGGCCTTACATTTACTAATGCAGCAATTTATAATTCATTCTGGCAAACACGACCATCTCAACATTTTTTTTTATCAGGAACTGGTTCCCAAATTGGGAATTACTAACTAATAATAACGTTATGCATGTAAGGCAGGAAGTCCTTGTTTCACCTGCATGTAAAGGTGCTATTTTAGTTCAGGTGGGATATTGTATCTCTACCATTTCAGCACTGATGAATGCCCGAGAACGTACGTTAGGCTGATATATGGGCAGACAAATGCTGGCAGGAAGATAGATGTGATGGCCACAGTGCCCAGAAGCATCCTCTTTGGCAGGAAAATAAATGTGAGGGTCACAGTGCCCAGAAACATCCATTCTTTTCTTCTAACTGTACTTAGGGTACGTAATAAAAAAGGTATATCCCATAGTTGGACGCTAAGGTATTTTTAGCTGGATCTCTGCACTTATCCAAGAATCATAATTTATTAAGAACTCCCTCATACTCATGTAGTTGAGCCCCCCCTGTAGTATTATTTTACCAGGGTGGGATAAGCCTATGATGAGGCATGCCACATTACGTAGGTGAGGCTTACTTATCCAGAAATACTGGATCTAGTGTCTCACATTTAGGATATTTAACCGGGGATACAATATGTTTCAAGCTTCGTAATTTGTGATGCCTCGTACTGATGGTGACTAGATATATTCATTTTACTCATCATATTCATTTCAACATGTGTCATATTTCTCTTAACACGTCAGTCACTTCAGCAAATATTTTATGCTTTTTATTGCAAGTCCTGTTCTTTTCAGTGCTTGCTATGTTCTTTTCAGTGAGGGCCATATTGATTTCAGTGCACTTGATGTATATTTAGGTATATGGTTTATTCCATTTGAAATCTATGGGCCCGAATCACAGAATTAACTTAAGAGAAAATCCTAAACGTACTACTTTTGGTATTCACAGATGCACTTACTACTTTTAGTATTCACAGAATGGATTTAGGACTACTAACTTTATGTCCGCTCTCAGGCAGGAGATTCCTGCCCAGAGGCGGAGATTCCGGCCCAGAGGTGGGACTTCCGGCCCGGAGGTGGGACTTCCGGCCCGGAGGTGGGGATTACGGCCAGTGGCGGAGATTTAGCCATGGCCGAATCTCCACCTCCACGCCGGAATCCCCACCTCTGGGCTGGAAGTACCACCTCCGGTCCAGAATCTCTACCTCCAGGCCAGAATCTCCGGCCCGATTGCGGATGTTAAATTAGTAGTTGTAAATCCATTCTGTGAATACCAAAAGTAGTAAGTTTAGGATTTTTTCTTAAATTAGTTCTGTGAATCGGGCCCATTGTTTATCAGATATTTTTTGCTACATGGAAAATTGATTCTGCCATGTATCATACTGGTTCCAAAACATGTTGTATGTATTCTGTTCGTGTTAATTTGTTTTGCTGTGTGTTCCAGGCAGTATCATAATTGTAGAGCTGCAATTTTGACAAGAACGGCTTCCAATTTGGGAGAAAAGAAGCAGTCCCCGCAGATAAAAGGTATGGGAGGCAACTCTTGGTGGCAGGTATTAGGGTGTAGCACTGTGGAGAGAGACGTGAGTGAAAGGAGTAAGCCCGGGCACAACACTTCCCCGGGTGTTGCAGCACAAACACAAACTCTTTACTGCATAACCTGCTGGGCTGGCCAGACCATGGACATGTATGGAGTGCCAGACTGTTCATACGAATCATAGGGAAGTCCCCAGCAGGTTGGAGGGCATCGAGGGCAGTTTTCACAGGCCCTTTACAATTCCATAGACAGAGTTTTTGCTTGGGTAGGTGGTCACTTTTACAACACTAAAGGATATGGTGCTTCTCTTCACACTGCTGTGTATGATTTTTAGAGCCTCAAAGCACAGCTACACTACATGCACTCCAGAGTCACGGGTGCATAAAGAGTGCACACTGCATTGCACAAGCAACAAGCTTTTTTAAATTCTCATTTGTGGTAGCTCAAGTGGTTGTGCAAATATGCAGTCACACATACGCATAACACCTATAACTGTCTTCCGTCGCCACATACCACCGACCTGAAAGCAGACCGGTGGTCTGTGGGTGACGAGGAACAGGCACATGAAGATTGTGTGGGAGCTGATTTTTATATTAAAAATATGGGGCCATATGTAGGTAAAACGTGTTTTGCGATTCTCTAATTGCAATTTTTAGGGACTCGCAATAAGAGAATTGCAAAACGGAATGTAGGTAGGATTAGCAAAATATTTTGCGATTCCCACCTATTCCTTATTTGCGAATCCCAAATTGAGATTCGCAAATAAGGAATACCTTGCCATTCATTCCTATGGGCAAGAAGGCCCATAGGAATGAATAGGAAGACATTCTCAATTTGCGATTCTCAATTAGAGAATCGCAAATTGAGAATGCAATTTCAAGGTTGCCAGGGTGTCAATAGGACACCCTTTTGCACCCCTGAAATAAACATGTGTGCACGTGTGGCGCACATACATGCGCTAAGGGCACATATGTGCGCCACATGGCACTTTGAGAAATGCAAAAAAGTGCATTTTTCAAGGAAATCGCAAATTACCACCAACCTGAGGTTGGTGGTAATATGCGATTCCTTAAGCCAAAATTGCACTTGGGTGCTTCCTACATTGCATTTAAGGAATCACAATTTGGGATTCCTTAAATGCATTAGCAAAATAAGGAATCGCAAATTTTGCGATTCCTTATTTTGCGTGTGGGTTTTTGTGTGCTACATAGCACAATGCCCAAATTGTGATCGCAAACGCCGAAATTCGGCGAATTTCAGCATTTGCGATCGCAATTTGGCTTCCTACATATGGCCCATGGTGCCTAAATTTGACTATCTTTATTTGACATAACTAGGCTGAATTGGGCTGCAGAACTTAGAAGAGTTCATGTTCATTTGTGTGCATCAGCCAGCACATTCCAAGTTTAATCCAAGTTTATTTATTTATTTGATTTAGTTCTCAGCTGAGAATAACAAATATTTCATAAATAAAAGATTCTTTGACCTACAAAATGATAAAATATAGTTTGTAGTACAACGTTAAAAAGGATTTTAAAAATTTGAGCCAGCACATTCATGTTTTCAGTTAGTTTGAGAAAATCATTTTAAGTCAGCAGCAAACCATGGTCTTTGGTTGCATGTAATAAATAATGTTTCATTTACTTTCCTGGGAAAGGTCATTTTGATCTTACAACATGTCAAGGCTACTCAGCTGAGCATCCGGGAACATGTCATTGTTATTTATGTGTAAAAGCAGCTCATTGTTTTTCTGTTGTGTTTTGCATTAATATTAAATCATGTACACTGTTAGCCAATGCAAGTGTGTGCAATTTTAAATAATAATGTTATTGGTGCTGTGCAAGTAACATTTTAGTGCAGCACATCTCTGTAATAGTCAAACTTTGAAAATTGTGTGCTTTCTTTGTCTAAAACCTTATAAAATACATGCTTTGGGGGGGATCAGTCAGTATTTTATACATTTTACTTTCAGCTTCAGACCAGTGAGAGTTGGCCAGAGAGGTTTGCTTAGACTGTGAACGAGACAGACTTATTTATGCCGGTGTGCTTGACACTTAGAGAGACTGTGTAAGCTTTTGCTTACAATTTGAATATGCTAATTTCTTTGAATGATTAACTAACCTTTTACCCTATGTAATGAATATTTGTACATATGAATTGAATACATTAACAGAACTGAGATTAGTGTCTCAAGTATTTTTCTAAATGTTATTGGCTAAAAAACTATCAAGAATTCTTCCTTTTCCTCAACTTGACCCCCTATTCAAGTAGTTATGTTTGGTCATCAATACATGTTAATCCGCAATGTGTGTATAAACCAAAGGAGCCCACCCGAGACTCTGCCAAAGCTGTGCAGTCTGCAATTAATCATGATTAGGGACAAGAAAGAGTTGTTACAAACTTTACTTCGAACTGAATTGGTAAGCTGCTTGCAGATCTGTTTATCATCAGTGTTGAAAACTGTTTATTTCTGAAGGGTGAGTGCAGACCCTTCTTGAGCAACAATCATAGTCCCTGTCAGGGTGAACCACAAACGTCACAAAAAACTGCGGTAGCTTGGCACAAAAGCAGTCAGGCTTAGCTTAGAGTCAATATGTTAAGTTTTTATGCAGCGCACAAACAGTATTTAAGTGAAAAGAGAAAGAAAAATCCCAAGAACAATGGAGTACATTTTAACAAATAAAATGATACCAGAACAACAAAAATCCAATCAGTAGAAGCGGAGCTTGGAATTTCACATTTTTAGGTAAGTATAGCGCCTACATCACAAAGCACCATTCTAGGTATTTGGTTGTGCTAGACCGCCATTGAGCACAAGAAAGATAGGGTGACCAGATCAGCCCGGCTGAAAAACTTACCATCTCAAAGTCCTGTGCAAAAAGTTCAGTTTGCAGTGGAGGAGGCTTAAAGACACAGGGAGGGCTGCATGAATGGTCACTGTAGCGCAAAGAGCAGGCCTGGTATCATGGACAGTTGTCACTGTAGCACAAAGATCTGGACAGACACCATGGATTGTCATTCCTGGAGCTTTGCATTGGCAGTCACCATGGGCTAACGTTACTATAGCACGAGGTCCAGTTCTTGGGATCCTGGTCATTGTTAGTCATCACTGCCCGTCGCTGTAGCATGAAGAGTCACATTCAGCAGAGTTTTGCGTTGGCAGGTGGTAGTTTCTGACGTGACCTTGTCCTATTGCGGTCTCAAGACGTCCAAAGTTTCAGGATTTCTCCCTATCTTTAAGAAGAGTTCACTCTGAATCCAGCTAAGAGCCCAGGACCTGTGGAAGCACCTCTTGGGGATTAGGCACTCACTCTAGCAAAGACCAACAGGGATCAAGCAGGTCCAGTTGCAGGTCAGGCAGGTCCAGTTATAGAAGGTCACTTGGGCAGTTCCAGCGAGGTCTCTAGAGTTTCTTGTGTCCCTGTATCTTAGAACAGGAGCTCATCCAACGGACCCTTAGAGGCAAGGCAGTCCTTCTTCTGTAGTCTGCAGATTGAGGAGTGTACTCAAGAGTTTGACAGAGGGTACAATATTTATACCTGGTGCCAGTATTTAAAGTAGATGAACTTCTAGGCTATGCCCCCATATAGTTCTGCAAATTTACTTCCTTCCCCGGCCCAGGCTCCAAATGGTCTAGGGTGTTAAAAGGCTGGTGTCACGTTCCTTTGAGAGTTTGCTGAAGGCAGCCTTTTGAAATGTAAGTGGGGCAAGCATTGCTCCACCTAAACAATCCTGGCAGAATGGCACATCCTGCCAACAACTAGCCCCCCCTTTGTCTCACTGTCTGAGAGGAATCATCAAATGTTAACTGTTAAGTTATTCACAAGCCATGTGACCCTAGACACAGACAGCAGGCACCAAGTGACAAGTACAAGAAAATGCCAACTTTCTAAAGGTTTCAGACAGCAAATCACCAGAGTGCCAGCCTGGGTGCAGTTACAAGCAAGCAGTCATAAGTGGAGGCTGGCACCTAAATCATGCATTCATGTGTGACATTTCCAGAAACTATTCTCAGCACCGGCTGCTACAGCATATATTGTGCATACTTATCAGCCAACATGGCAGCTGCAATCATGCCAATCCTCCTGATTTAATCAGAACTTTTTGTTTTATGCCAACAGTGGCTTGCTTTCATCTTTCTCACACTTAGAAAATCCTTCACTTCAATGCAAATTTTATTTTGAATGCATCTGGCTTAGCACAATCTGTCTTCAGCCTAGTCAGAATGTACATTGACGCATTTTTAAAGTACAAAAGAGTAGAACGCTGTTCTGGTCCTTAGCTGTGCATCAAGACTCAAGCGACATCAAAGAAACACTACCACGTACTTTATGCAAAACAAGGCCTTGCCTGGGACACCTGAAATAGGCTTGTCACAGTTTGCAACTCCACCTTCTGAAACTGTTTATACAGGCCTCTAGGGGGAGCTGGTGGTTGGCTACCAAGACCTATATTTAGCACCTGTCAGCTGATGGGTAGTAACCCATATAAACTGAGAAGCAGGTCATGTTCCCCTGAGCAAAAATTACTGCCATTCGTATCACTTCACAGGAATTAACCACTAGTGTCAAAGGCTAGTTGTACATTATAAGAATTGCGTTATTGGTTGAGCAAGGTGGAAACCCCACTCAGGCAATAACCACAAATCCTTCTCAGGATGTAGCACAAAAATTCCTAACATTAACCTTTTCTTAACCCTCTGATAACTTAGCACAAAGCAGTCAGATGTCACTTGGAGGCAATGAATAAACTATTTATGCAGCACACAAACAGCAATAAAGGGAAAACACAACCCAAAAAATCTCAAGGTTATTTTGAAACATATAGCATATTTAAATAAATAAAATGATACTAGAACAACAAAAATCCAATCAATGGAACCAGAGATATATAATTTCAAAATGCTACGTAAAAATAGCTCCTAAAACTGGTTGCACTGGACTATGGCAAAGTCAGAAATTCTGGCCGACCGCGATGTAGTGCCGGGCAGATAAAGGGACCAGGTTAGTTCAGCTGAAAATTTGTACATTATGTCCTAAAAGTAAAATTTTCAGAATTGTGGTTTCAAATCCGACTTTACTCGGCGTAGCCAACCACCAAGCAAGATGGCAGCACACTAAGCAAGCTCTGCAGCAGCCAGACCCTATGGGGCCGATTCCAATCCTGGAAAAAGGCTGTACGAATCGTTGTACGGAGCGTTTTCTCCGTACGACTCCTACCCGGTAAACTTTCCGTACAACCTAGGAAGTATGATTCGTACAGAAAGCCTATTTCCGTACGTTTCGTACAAAAGACCGTACAGGTTAAAAAAAAAACAACGATTCTGATCCGGAACAGCTTGTACGCGACGTTCGGACGTATTCAAGCAGCGGTTTCCGGCCCAGCAAGTACGATTCGTCCCTACGTCACTCCGTACGGCTCTTTTCTTACGGGAGCCAAACACAGCCGGAAAAGCAGAGTCCTACGCGAACCGCTACGCAACGGAGCCCCGGTACGCGATGTACACGCCATGAACCCCATCGTACGTGTCATCCCGGTCCTCCTAGCCTACGACCTGGTGCACCGGACCCGACGCACACGCCGCAGAAGGTGAGAACAACACCCAGGGGCCAGGGTGGGGGTGAGGGGCAGGCAACATACCCCATACCCAAATCCAAACCTATAATATGGAGCCCATACATTACCACCAGGGTCTGGTCACTTGGGGGGGGCGTGTCCAGCAACCCCTGCGTACCGCAACTACGGAAGTGGACGTGTACGGTGTATTGCACACGTACCCCTACGGCACCAGTAGAATAGTGTTACAGACCGTACACACGCAATGAATGCGTGGGTACGGTGCGTTTCACACGTACCCCTACGGCACCAGTAGAACAGTGATACGGACCGTACACACGCAATGAATGCGTGGGTACGGTGCGTTTCACACGTACCCCTACGGCACCAGTATAACAGTGATACGGACCGTACACACGGAATGAATGCATGGGTACTGCGCGTTGCACACGTACCCCTATGGCACCAGTACAACAGTGATACGGACCGTACACACGCAATGAATGCGTGGGTACGGTGCGTTTCACACGTACCCCTACGGCACCAGTAGAACAGTGATACGGACCGTATACACGCAATGAATGCGTGGGTACGGTGCGTTTCACACGTACCCCTACGGCACCAATAGAACAGTGATATGGACCGTACACACACAATAAATGCGTGGGTACGGTGCGTTTCACACGTACCCCTATGGCACCAGTACAACAGTGATACGGACCGTACACACGCAATGAATGCGTGGGTACGGTGCGTTTCACACGTACCCCTAGGGCACCAATAGAACAGTGATACAGACCGTACACACACAATGAATGCATGGGTACGGTGCGTTTCACACGTACCCCTACGGCACCAGTAGAACAGTGATACGGACCGTACACACGCAATGAATGCGTGGGTGCGGTGCATTTCACACGTACCCCTACGGCACCAGTAGAACAGTGGTACAGACCATACACACGCAATGAATGCGTGGGTACTGTGCGTTTCATACATACCCGTACGTCACCAGTACAATACTGATACGAGCCGTACACACGCAATGAATGCGGGGGTACGGTGCGTTTCACACGTATCAGTAGGGCACCAGTACATTTGGGATACGAGGCGTACACACGCCACGAATGTGGGGTTACGGTCTGGCCCTGCATGTTACCTTCATATTGGTGTTTGTGTAGTTTCAGGCCAGCAGTGTACTGCTCCAAGAGGGTTGGTGGAAGGGTGCAGAGGATTCCCAGCAGTGCCTAGCCATATGGGGGTGGCTGCAAATCAATACCAGCAGTGTCAAGACATGTAGGGGTGGCTGTAGAGGACTCCCAGCAGTGGTCAGCCATGTAGGGGTGGCTGTAGATGAATACCTGCAGTGTCCAGCCATATGGGGGTGGCTGCAGATGAACACCAGCAGTGGACAAACATATAGGGGTGGGTGCAGATGAATACCAGCAGTGTCCAGACATATGGGGGTGGGTGCAGAGGACTCCCAGCAGTGGACAGAGACATGGGGGTGGGTGCAGAGGACTCCCAGCAGTGGACAGAGACATGAGGGTGGGTGCATATGACTACCATCAGTGGACAGAGACATGGGGTGGGTGCAGAGAACTCCCAGCAGTGGACAGAGACATGGGGTGGGTGCAGAGGACTTCCAGAAGTGGACAGAGACATGGGGGTGGGTGCATATGACTACCAGCAGTGGCCTGCAATATGAGGGGTGGGTGCAGAGGACTCCCAGCAGTGGACAGAGACATGGGGGTGGGTGCGGAGGACTCCCAGCAGTGGACAGAGACATGGGGGTGGGTGCAGAGGACTCCCAGCAGTGGACAGAGACATGGGGGTGGGTGCAGAAGACTACCAGCAGTGGACAGAGACATGGGGGTGGGTGCAGAGGACTCCCAGCATTGGACAGAGACATAGGGGTGGGTGCATATGACAACTAGCAGTGGCCTGCAATATGAGGGGTGTGTGCAGATGAATACCAGCAGTGTCCAGACATATGGGGGTGGGTGCAGAGGACTCCCAGCAGTAGACAGAGACATGGGGGTGGGTGCAGAGGACTCCCAACAGTGGACAGAGATATGGGGGGTGTACATCATTATCAGATGACCACACCTACATGGTGATATGTACGTATCCCTAACTTTGGATTATGATGACAGTGCTATAACAACACATCACTGACAGCATTGTCCCACTCCCAGGAGGATGGATGTCTTTCACCCACTGCATGACACACCACATGTGGGTGTGAGGGCAAATAACACATGCATACCCACCCATGGCGGATGCAGCACAATACACACCCTGATATCATGCCACAAGACTGTATAGTCATGTAACTTCCTACAAAACTAAGATAGCCAAAGGGAACACACACTGTCACGCACATCCCAGGACTGATTGGAATGTCCAGGTGCTGGTCTAGCCACCAAGATGTTGTCTGTCATGGAAGGAATAGGGTGGAATTCCCCTAGATACAATGCCCACAATTGTGAGTCAGGTGCCCAAATACCCTGCATAACAAGTACCATTTGTGTGGTAGGCTGTGATTACACACATGCATAGTGCTGAAAAGGGTGAATTTGTCCCTGAAGGCATTTCGACATACTCAAAACACAAGTACAGTGACTAGCAAGGATGGCACAGACGATTCAGCAGGAGACATCGGTGAGCAGGGATGGACATTGTTGAAGGGATCCGTCACCAACAAAGGAAATGTTGACACAGGTCAGCACAACAATTGTGCAACTGTTTGCAGGGAAGATGTCAGGTGCCACAGAGGAAGAAACACTCCTTGGGACAATGTCTCAAAACAAAACAAACACACACTACCAATGATTCTTTGCAGAGAGATTGTGATGGCACACAGATACCATGGTCCACCTCATGACCATCATACAAAAACATTTCTCAGAACCCTAACACATTACCAGAACACCAACTCCAGGAGCCTCATCACCAACATCAAGTACCTGAAATGCAATAGTGTTGAAAGTAAAAATAAAGGCTTTATTCAGCACAAAAAAATATCAAAAAATAGACTATTTACAGAGGCCAATGGCCAGTCCAAACGTAAAGTCCAAGGGGGGACGTAGGGGACCGCGTGTACCCCTAGCTTGCCTGCACAAATGAACCTCCAGGTTCGTCAGACGTGGGTGGGGCGTCATCTGTGGCAGTACCAGGCACTGCAGAAACAGGAGGGTGAAGGGTAGGTGTGGTGGGTGCAGGGGTGGACGTCTCCACCACAGGGGGTGGGGCAGCACTGAAGGAGGAGGCGAGCTCGGCGCTGCACACCGCTGCCAGTACGACCATCTGAACCCCTGCACCTGAGGATTCCCCAGGGTCAAGGGAGGGTGTGGTGGGCGAGGGATGGGTTGCAGCGCTCCTGGGGGAGGGGGTTGAGGTGGTGGAGGACTCAACTCCCGTGCCCGGGGACTTCCTCGCCCGCTTGTGGGGTGGTGGCTCAGCGGGGGCGAGGTCCAGCCCACCCAGAAAGAGCTGCTTGGGTGAGCGTTTGGCAGGGTAGCCAAGGGGAGTGGTTTTGGAGGGACAGGGTTGTGAGGACTGCAGACTACGACTGTGGCTGTGTGTATGTCGTCTGTCCCCAGACCCTGTGGGTGTGCCTACATCCCCCTGAGTGTGCGTGCCAGGAGGTGTGCCCTTTGCCTTACTTGGGGGTGTGCTGCCTGTGTCTGGTGGGGTGCGTGATCGTGACTGTCTGGGTGTGCGTTGGACAGGTATGGGAGAGGTAGGGGGGACGGAGCGCTGCAGGAGAGTAACTGCTGCCGTCAGGGAAGAGTCCATTGCCCGCAAAATCTTGCGTTGGTTACACATCGTTGCTGACATGCCCTCCATGAACGACACCATCTGTGTGAGCAGTTTAGTGTGGCCAGGGAGGACATTCAGCACCGATGCCTTCCCAACCTGCAACTGCCACAGTATGTCCCCAGACTCTTCACTGAGGGCAGCAGGGGTGATAGGGGCAGGGGGTGCGGTGCCTGGGCCGAAGGAGACATGATGGGCCTGTGCACGGACAGAAGGGACGGGAGCAACTGGGAGGGCGGAGATGGTAACGGAGGAGGCAGGGACAGATGTGGGAATGCTGCCAGGTGGTGTAGCAGCCTCCGGCTCCTCGAAGAAGTCAGCGTCGGACCCGTCGGCGTCGTAGCTGGTCTCGCCTCCAGACAGGTCCTCGGACTGACTCCGCTCGCCCTCCGTGCCACTGGCTCCCTCGGACTGGCCAGCAATGGTGGCACTGTCGCTGGGTCCCTCCTCCAGGTCCGTGCAGGTGTCTCCTTCTGTTTCGGATGATGATGCTGTGGGCAAGGAGAAGAAACAGAAATGCATCAGTCACCTGTATACATCTGACACATGAGCACAAAAACAATAGGTCACAGTGCATATCAGGCAATGCATCATGAGTAACAGCTAGATTACTCCGCACATATGTGAGCCCTGTACTGCCCAGTTGGTAGACCCACTATGCTACTTGGACACAAGGAAAAAAAGAACACACCAGGCTACAACTTGAATGAGAAATACACTGAGAAGCTAGTGTCTGTGAACAGGTGAACACAGCAATACAATGAAGTCATGCCACCTCTTGTTTACCCTGAAAGAAACAGTAGTGGTGCACCCAAGGTAAACTAACCAAGGAAGTGCACACAAAACTACATTTACACTGTCATTGAAGAAGCAGGCACCTTTTTCAAAGAAGCCACTGTTAGAAATAAATGGTGTTGCAGAAAGTACATATATAAGGGCCCACGGAGGTCTTGATGTCTTGACACACGTTAGTTTGTATCACCAACAACAAAGGAGTTTCACAAAATCAAGACCACTGTGGGAACATGTATACGGAGAATCTGCAACATCATTTAATTCTAACTGTGGCTTCTTTGAAAAGGTGCCAGCGTGTTCCATGAAAGTGGAAATGTCGTTTGGTGTGCACTTCCTTGGGAGACATCTTTCATGCAGGCACATTAGTGTTCTTAACACAAATCATCAAATTACCACATTTAAAACATGAAGAACTGTCGACAAGTGCTGTGCGTGCCAAGGTAGAAACATTTTTGACTAACAACTTGAATTATGTCAGTTGTCACATGGCCATCCGTTACCTGATGACAGTTGGCTACACATATGACCCACTGCCTGTCATGTAGAGTGGCACACATGTCCAAACCCAGGACAATGCATAAGCTAACGGGCCTGCAATTGTGTGGTAAAAAAACATAGCTGTACTGTGGAGACACCCTCATGGCAAGCCAGAATGTCCACACAGATGTCAGCACACAAAGACCAAACTGCGTTGCATCTGAACCACACACATGTGCCAAAAATGTATGAGCAGTAATCATGTTTTTAAAAAAATGACACAGGCTGCAAATCACGAACATTTAGCAATGGCCACCATCACAGGGGCACTGCACGGTGATTCTTTGTACAGCCAATTCTCACACACAGGTCAGACCTGGCAAGAAGAAATCAGGGGTGCCCATGTAGGCCTCTCCCGCACAACCCCCCCATACCTGACTCAATGTGATTGATACAGATCATGAAGTGACACCTCTAAATCAGGGTTTCAAAAACTGTGCAGCAACAATTGCTAAATTGACACATCACCTCGTGGGGCTGGCAACACATATTTGTGACCAACAACCATCAACAGATTGTTGTGAATAGCCACACAGGCACTGCCCAGTGTGAGTATGCACAAGCCAAATGGTGTATCCCTGTCCAGTGGACACATGTAGCACACATTGGAAAAATACAAACTAGGTCAGGGAACAATGCCACAGAGGCAGACCTATGCTGAACCCACAGAGAATGTGCACAGTGTTGGATGACACACATGATTAGGAGGCCAGGGTGTCTCAGGGGATTGTAGTGGGCACACTGCTCCGTGTTCCTGGAATGAGCTGACTGTACCATGAGCAACCGTCATAGCACTATGCATATCTCCCACTCATGCACATCATGTCTGAGGCCACAACATTGGTCATGCATGGTGCAAGGGTGTTCAGTTGAAACCTCACACTCCTATGTTGAGACTCATCATCAGTGCCAACAAATATGGACCCCCAACATAGTGAACAGGTCATGGCACAGGCAAGGTACCAACACATGTCACAGACCACCCTCCCACATGATGCGGAAAGCTATGTGCACTTTGATTTTCTGGCACCCTAGATGACCATGTGGAAATGTGATTACACACAGACCAGGGGACACATGTCAAGGAGTGGAAGGGATGAAAAAGAGCACCAGGTGACATTGGGGAACAGAAAATGCACTGCACATATAAAGTCTGGGAGTGTATCCAGGCTACATAGCACTTCCAAAAGCTGGTGACACATACCACAACAAACAGCCATGTACCTACCCCCTCCTTGCTGAAGTCTCTCCTGTAACTGCCGATCGAGGTCAGGGAAGACCACCGCCAGGACACAGGTCATGTGGGTGGTCAGGCGTCGGCGGCCGCCGTGGGGGCGAGAAGGGTCCATCCCCAGCTGGACCCAGGCGATACTCCGGGTCCAGCACCGGATATCCTGCCACCGTTTTCTGACCTGTGGTAGGCACCGACTCCGATCCCCCACTGATCTCACGCCCCTGACGATGTCCTGCCAGATCCCCATCTTCTCGTAGGCAGTTGCCTGTCAGGATGACAAAGTGAGACAACATCACTACACCTGCTCCATGTCCCAGAGACACACATTTGAACATCTTTGAAATGTTGAACAGGGCATAGGATGCTGACAGGAATTGCATCATTCTCAATGAGAAATTGGCCTGTGTGCAAGCCCCAATGCACTTCATGGCATTGAAAGTCAACAGGTGGCATAAGGGGTGCGACACACTCACTGATCATGGCACACACTGTGCAGCACATGCAACAGCAGGCTGATTGACAGCACGTGCCAAGCAGTCACATGTCCCACTCCACTGATGCACCCTCAGCAGACTAGACAGACACACCCAGGCACAGATCACTCGCCTGTCAGTCACAACAGCGGATACAACCCTCACTCTGCACATGTGCCACTTGCCTGTGGGGTGTCACAGGTGTCGTGCTAGCTCTGCAAGTCAGACACACAGCACGGCTTACTTGTCACATCAGATGGGTAGAGCTGTTGCCTCCTCCATGCAGCTGTGGTGCAACATTTCACATAGACACTCACCCACATGACAAGGAACATTCACACACATCAATGTCCATGAGGTTGTACACATCATTTGGACACTCTAACCACAGGTCCACTGAACTCATACACATCTGTGGGTACAGTCACCTGTCACACCGGGGGGGACCACTGAATCACCTCAGGACAATAGGAAAAAAAGCCACCAAGGATTTGCCAGGCTGAATGTGTCATGCACTATGCAGTGAATATCACAGTAAGCACAATGCAAGTGAGGAGTGCACACAGGAAATACCTCATGCTCTGCATGAGAGACATAAGCATGTCCCCCCCCGGGACCCACTCTAAACAACATTGCATGTCTGTCACACCTGGTCACAATATTGACAGTCACACAACAGGTGCATAGGGAAAGGTAGTGGAATCAGCACTCACCTGCTCCACTGGTCTCGTTCCAATTTTGAGCATCATGTCAAGTCAACAACCACTTTGCAACATTGTATTATTTGGCCAACTGACTGTTCCAGGACACCTGATGGACACATTGTAAATGAAAACTCTGTATCCATGACAACCAGCATGCATTTTGGGCCTAATACTTGTCCCCTATGTGTCCCCTATGTAATTTTGAAATCCACACACATGTACGGTGCGTTTCACACGTACACGCATGGCACCAGTAGAACAGTGATACGGACCGTACACACGCAATGAATGCGTGGGTACGGTGCGTTTCACATGTACCCATACGGCACCAGTAGAATAGTGATACGGACCGTACACACGCAATGAATGTGGGGGTACGGTGCGTTTCACGCGTACCCGCACGGCACCAGTAGAATAGTGATTCGATGCGTACACACGCAATGAATGCGGGGGTACGGTGTGTTTCACACGTACCCGTACAGCACCAGTAGAACACTGATACGGGCCGTACACACACAATGAATGCGGGGGTACGGTGCGTTTCACACGTACCCGTACGGCATCAGTAGAACAGTGATACGGACCGTACACACGCAATGAATGCGTGGGTACGGTGCGTTTCACACGTACCCGTACGGCACCAGTAGAATAGTGATACGGCACGTACACACGCAATGAATGCGAGGGTACGGTGCGTTTCACACGTACCCATACGGCACCAGTAGAACATTGATACGGACCGTACACACGCAATGAATGCGTAGGAACAGTGCGTTTCACACGTACCCCAACGGCACCAGTAGAATAGTGATATGAGGCGTACACACGCCAGGAATGGAGGGCTACGAGTCGCACAAGGATGTCCATCAAGTACTTGTCATTGCATACTTTCATGTGCAGGCCCTAGGTGTGTCAGCCAGTGATATTGCAGGGGTCATCTCATCTAGTTGCACAATTGATGTGTGATGACCTGTGTACACATGTCATGTGTGATGGGGCACTTTGTGGCACACATCACCTTGACACTTGGCACACATGTGTGTCTGTAGTCCAACTGTGTCATGCACAGCAGCAGTGGGATAGCACAGTCATCACCACCCGCACCTGTCTCCTGATGCCAGGGACAGGGAGACACTCTCAACTGACATGTCACGATCAGCGTGCCCCTATGTGACTATATCAGATGCTTGTCATGTGTTCCCATGAGCTTGCTGTTAGTGTTCCGTCAACTGCATCTGTTGTTGGTGCATCCAACATGGGTTTGTGTGGAGATGGGCATGGCACACATCTACGCACACCATGCCACATGTGGATTACCACGGCTGTAAGGTCTGTGTGCATCTGACTTCATATTTTCCCAGGCATACATGTCTGCGTTGTCTCAATGGCTGTGTTTTTTTGTTGTCACATGTACCCCTTCATCGCAATGTGTTTCATATGTACATTTGGCATTCCATGTGACCTGTGCGTGTGCCTTGCAGTCAACTGTCTGGATGAGATGACATCCTTCCAATGCAGCTATGTGGATGTGTGTCACTCCGGTGATATCTCTGGCTGTTCACTCCGACTTGCCCCCAGCTCATTTCAGGGCATGTCATGTAGACTGACAATCAACTGGTGTATCTGGCTTTTCGTAGGAGTCCCAGCAAGGCATGTGTCCTGGATGTATTGCACACATCAGACTCCATAGTTACCTGATGTTTAGTAGCAGTTTAGCATGTGCTATGTTCATTGACATCGATGTTGGCAGACTCTCAATCTTCATTATTCCTAACAATGTCCTGCAGGGCACCGCCTGTCTCAAGACCAATGCCAGACTTGGCTGCCATGAGGGAACGTGCCTGCATCCGACGTTCCAGATTCACTCGACAGTTGATTGAGGACTTGACCGACAAGCTGGCACCACACCTCCAACCGCGACACAGGTATCCTATTGCGCTGACCCCCAAGATGAAGGTGATGGCAGCCCTAAATTTTTTGCCACAGGTACGTTTCAATTGACCATAGCTGATGTTGGTGGGATGTCACAGACAATGTTCAGCCATGTCCTGCGTGATGTTTTGGCAGCCATGTTGGAGCACCTTGATGAATTCATCAAATTTCCTACTCCTGAGGAGTTGACAGATGTCAAGGGTGATTTCTATGCCCTGGGAGGGATGCCCCATGTCATTGGGTCCATTGATGAGTGTGCAAGCTTGTGGCATTGAGTAGCATGTGTTGCAATGTGTGTGTCCAGCTGACTGAATGCAAAGTGACTTTGATGTGTGTACTGATGTGTCACTCGAGTGATGATGTCATGCCACACAGTTTTGCAGAGAGAGTTTCTTTGAAATTTGCATGTGTCCAACATTGTTCATGTTTCGTAACTGACCATGTGTGCGGCGAGATTTGTTTTAGGTGACTTCTTGTGTGTCTGTCATTCCCAGGTTTTTGCGCCTGTTGTCTGCTCGTGTCATCTTTGTCCTCCTGCTATTCCTCATGAGGATTGCAACGTGTGCTGAATCAGCGTTCCATGCACGGACATGTGGAAATGTCAGTTTGGGTAAGGATTGCAGCAAGGCTTTTTGGTGATGGTACGGGTTGGGAATGTGTGGGGACTGCTTCTGTGCATGTTGTGGTATCATGCATACATGTCTTCTCACCATGGAGCATATAACATGTAGCATCACTCCCATGACATGATAGTCACCCTTCTTGACAGTCATCTGTAGTGGAGTGTGGGGTCTGATGAAGGCATCAATGTGCGTAAACCTTGCGGATGCTACGGGCGGACATAGTGTGGACCATCACAACAACAGGCACTATGGGGAATTGCAGCCTCTCCGTGTGCAGCAGGATTTGTTTGGCTCATCCCCTTAACGTGTGTGCCAGTTCATTGGGATTTACAACATCCGTGTTGTGAAGGGGGGGTCCAGCGTATGTCCCACATGTTCTGTCAACTGACCTGTGAGTCTGTTCGTATGGATGCATTTCCCTTTGTGTGAGTTTGTGTAATAAAGGTGTTCAGCACAATCCAAAGTGCCTCATCTCTGTCACTGCAGATCTCTTGCCAGTTTGCATGCGTCATCTATGGCATAATTGTCAAAGATTGAGCATATGAGTGTATGTGTACTTCGGCAACATGCATGCAGTTCTTCATGGCTAATAATCTCTATTGTGCATGAAGTACCTGGTTGTGTATGTAATTTGTGCAGGTTGCTCCCCACAACAGGACGTCAACGCCTGCTGATGGTGTGTCTCCTGTGCGCAGCTCCGCATTTGTTGCCTGATCCTGTGGCCGTCATTTTTGGTAATTCTTCATACATTTTCTCGGAGTGACCCATGAGTAACCTGACACTCCTTCCTTTACATACACCTGTTGCACTGTGCTGTTCTGACCTCCTTGTCTTTGTGTGCTACTTTTTGCCTAGTTTCTCACCCCTTCCACCTGCTGTGGCCTCACCTGCGGCACCGCCCCACTGAGTGCCCTGATTCTGCCACCCACACGCCTCCAAAATGCTCCTCCCTTCTCCCCTCCACCCATTCTTAATGCAGCCAGCAGCTTGTCTGTGCCACTGTGCACCAACGCCGTGCCAAAGGCAGGACCGTCTGCGCCTGCAACGTGCACAGTGCACGACCCTCTGGTCCTTGCATGACCCACGTCACACAACAGGCTCATGCTGGAGCCACCCTCCAAGCAATGTCCACCAGACAAGCAACCGCCTGCTATCAGGCGACCCCTAAGCGCACAGACGACACCTTTGCATGCTGAGTGTGCAACTCCAACTGCCTACACAGCGCTGCCCCGCCTACCAGACCGTGTCAGAACAACCAGGTCATGTGCCTCCTACTCCACACCCGCTCTGTCCACCAGCACGTCATTGGACTCTGTTACCTCCTCAACACAACAGCCCCACACATCACCTTCATGACAGTAACCTGGATAAAAGCATCCTCAGCACGCAACTTCTTCATTGCCATCTCTGACGGATACAAGATCACCCACAGGGACGGCACTAACAATCCCGGAGGATGAATTGCAATTTATTCACAAGTACACCCTGAGAGTCACAAATCCGGTTTTGCACCAACCCCCTGGCAACCCTCAGAGGAACACTCATCTACACATCTCCAGGCCTACATCCACAATTCTGCAAAGACATCAACACATACATCTGCATGCACGCCCTCACCTCCACAGGCTACATGTGGCTGGGGGCCAGTAACTTCTGGCTGGAGGAGAACCACACCACCATCCATCATTGATCCATCAACATTTGCATCCACGTCTCCGACGAGCAACACACTGCCCCACACCCCGCTACCGATCCCCCAAAGATGCTTGATGTAAGTCACCACAGACAAGCTGTGTGGGACTCTCGAACCAACACCCCCGCCACACCCTGCAACCTCACACACTGGATCAGCAACTGATCCAACAATCTTGCCACATTGACGGACTTTCCTGTGAAGCACAACAACACTTAAGCCACCTGGGACAAGGCAGACCTACTGGACTCATACAGATCTAGCCGGACTCTTGTGCAAACCTTGCAACACAAAGGACCATCAGTTACCTTACAGCCCTGGAAAACGCCACACACAGCCATCACCATATCATCAGCAAGGACAAGTGGAGATCTTTCAGATAGGGCCGAGGCACCAAAACACACGACATAAAGGAGCTCATCAGCATTGTGAGTGAACAGCAGCTCTCCATCCGAAAGACACCCCACCCTTGCAAGGCAGATCAAATCCCTTGCAACTTTCTACCACTGCAAGCTCATGGACATACACGACAGCCTTGGCACACAGAGGCAGACAGCACTATTATCCGCGGGACAAACCCCCCTCAGGTTCTGGACTCCCGTCAGCAGCAAATACACCACCTGGCTCATGTGCCCCATCCACTCTGGCTCTCCATCAGGCCTCTTCTCACACAACATCTCAACCACATCATTCCCCATCCTTGAAGCCCACGTCCAGCACGTCATGAATGTCTCCTTTGAGTTTGCCATATTCCATGGGAGCTGGTGGCATGCAGAGACCCAGGCCCTTCTTAAACAACGGACGGCAGTACCGCAGGATCTCCTGGAACATCACCCTGCTTCCCTACCCAGCAAATGTCATCAGGAAGACACTCAACGAGCAACTGACAAACTTCCTCCATGCAAACAGCTCAAGGCAACCGGCACCAGACAGTCTTCCACAGTATTCACACCACTGCAACCGTCATCATTGTCACCACCAACGACAACTTTGCCCTGCTCAACAATGGTGAGACCACCCCCTTGACCTCTCAACGGCATTCTACACCATGTGCTACCACAATGTCAGCTCATACATCTCCAACACTGGTATCCAGAGGAGGGCCCAGGATTAAATCACCAAATAGCTCACCAGCAAGGCCCAGGGAGTCGGCCTCCACCCTTCAGCATGTGGTACACTGGGGTCTTCTGGCCCATGCCCCAGGGCCCATCTCTCAGCGTGACGATCTTCAATGTCTCCATGACCCCCCTCTCCACCATCACATGCGCACACGTCCTCATCATCATCTCGTATGCCATTGACACCCAGCTGCTCCTCACCCTCACCAAAGACCCAGCCATTGCCAGATCCAACCTTCAAGAAGGCATGAGATCTGTTGACGAATGGCTGAACATCAGCCACCTGAGGCTGGACTTGGACTGGACTGAGGTCATCATCTGAGGATTGTCCCCTTATGGCTGGGTCAACTCCTTGTGTCCCACCGGCCTGGGCACCGCACCAGCACCCAGTGGCCATGCACGCAAGCTGGTGTTCATCATGGACTCATCGCTCACAATTACCATGCAACTCAACACCATCTGTACCTCATGCTGCAACACCCTCCGCATGCTGCAAATGATCCACAGATAGATCCACTCCAAGGCAAGACAGACCGTCCCACAGGTCCTCGACACCAGCCAGGTCAACTACAGCAACGCCCTCTATGGAGGAACAACAGCAGAACTGCAGGAGAAGTTAACCACATCCAGGGTGCATCCGCACACCTCATCTTCAACATCCCCCGCCCCAGCCACATCACCGTTCACCTGAGATAGCTACAATGGCTCACTGTCTGCTGCAGGATCACCTTCAGACTCCTCACCCACACTCAGGAGGCAGTCCACAACCCCAGACCCAAAACCGACCTTGGACGTCTGTCATACAACACCCCGTTGGCCCAACTCCGTGCATCCCACCTTGCCCTGGCCACCATTCATCACATTCACAGAACAACTGCATGCAGGAGATAGTTCTCCCACCTCACCAAACAGACCTGGGACTCCCTCCCCAGGCACCTCCACATGACCCATGACCTCTACGCCTTCAAGATACTCTTCCAAATTGGTCTGTCCGAGCAGTATTGCAAGCCCCCCCTCAGCAGCTTGAGGCCATCACGGGTGAGTATTGGGCTCCATGTCTGTATTTGATGATACATTGTGACCCATGTGTGTCCTCGACCGGACTCAGATCCCAGTGTATGGATGGCTGGAGTTAGTTCCACACTCAGGCATACTTTGACATATAAAATACAAATAGTGAACTGGTGGTCATAAAAATGAGTACAAAGAACAGAAAAATAGAAGAGTGCTATAAACTGTTCTGAGTGTGGTAAATAGAAATAGAACAATGTACTCTTGATGCGGATTCCCATCAACTGCCAAGGGAGGCCAGTGTCATCACTTGGTAATCCTTCCTTCCTGTCACTACTCCGTATAGCCAAGAGGCCAGTGTAGTAGGCAAGATCAGAGCAGAGTACAAGTTCCAAGGAGAAATCGACCAAGAGTGGCCATATGTATTTCTGTTGACAGGTGTTATGCAGTGCAAGTGAAAAAACTATTAAAAAGGGATTTGGACAGGGAAAACTATGTTTATTTGATATCTCTGTTCCAATCCAGTTAAAAAGAAGAATCGTAGCGGCAACTTTTAGCAAATAGGTTGCATCATATAGGGGTCAACTAGTTTCAGCCAGTTGGGACTATTTTCCCGGCTTTCTTCAGGACCAATACATAATTGCTACTGCAAGTGAAAAACAAAAAGTGGAAAAAATGACAAGTTGTTAAGTGATACAACCTGGTACCTATCGACCTCACAGGCAAGTAGGGTGTATTTCACTCCTGTTGGAAGAAAATAAAATACAGACGGTAGGTAATGTTCTATTTCAGTATACCTCAGTGCATGCAAATTTAAAGATAGGTTGTCAAAGCTGGTTACAACCAAAATGTCATTATATGAGACTGAGCATAACAACTCACCTGACTTGTGTGAGCGTCAGACCTCACCTCACCCGGTAACAACTCAGGTAATTGAGACCCCGCCCTGTAAGTGTGAATCAAATTAGGGCGGATTATTCAACAAACTGAAGGAAAGTGTTGAAAATACAAGAAAAGCGATTAAAAACATGTTGTCCAGCGCGTGTCCAGTAGGAATAAAACATAAGTAGACTGCTTTGTATGCTACTACAGTGTGGAGATGCAGATTCTCACATAAATGGAGCACCGGTGAAAATGGCGCCTTTATACAGCAGTACCCTAGGTGAGTTACAAACAATTAGTACTGCGGCATTGTGTTACGGTGACCATAACGCCATGTTATGGTACCGGGGACAGTATAAAAACGAGTCAAAGGCTAGTCGGTCAAGGTGAAGCTAGACAAAAGGGGCTCGTGAGATATTAAGGTGTATCTCTAATGGTGGAAAAAACAGACAATTGTGGTTTCTCGCGATGTCTCTCGCGTAAGTAAGTGAAAACCCCGTAAGCGTGGCTGATGGATCGCTAGGGGTGAACAGTATGAGAGTCAAGTCTCCAGCAGGGCATGATCAAAAGGCGAGACGGACTGTTATGATTTATCGCGATGTCACTCGCGTATGTTAGTTAAACCCCGTGGGCGTAGCTAAAGGATCGCTAGGGGTGGGTAATTAAGCCGTAGGGATTACGGAGTCACACATCGAGTAGGACCTAATCAAAAGCATGCCAGATGTAGACGCGCATAACGACTCACCTCTCCGTCGGTGCCTCGGTCCTTCCTGTGTTTGTGGGAGGTACCGAGGCAACGTGTGACGGGAGTTTAAGGACGTGAATAGGTCATGTGACACTCCACGTTGAGCGCTATGAATTAACTCAGGGGAGTGGCAAATGAAGGACTACAAGATGACATCACTAAATGCGGAAGTCGTAGTCCAGTTGGAGAAACATGAATATGTCGGTAAAAGTAAAGGACAGATATTATGTGCGCATCGTTATCAGATAAAGTAGATGTAACGAGGCGTTTTCAAGTCACGATGAGAGTCTCTAAAATATCTGTGTTGTGTAAACCTGATAGATAGTCTAGTCGCTGGATACAGTGTGTAACTAGATATCACTAACGGGGCAATGCCGCAGTACTAATTGTTTGTAACTCACCTAGGGTACTGCTGTATAAAGGCGCCATTTTCACCGGTGCTCCATTTATGTGAGAATCTGCATCTCCACACTGTAGTAGCATACAAAGCAGTCTACTTATGTTTTATTCCTACTGGACACGCGCTGGACAACATGTTTTTAATCGCTTTTCTTGTATTTTCAACACTTTCCTTCAGTTTGTTGAATAATCCGCCCTAATTTGATTCACACTTACAGGGCGGGGTCTCAATTACCTGAGTTGTTACCGGGTGAGGTGAGGTCTGACGCTCACACAAGTCAGGTGAGTTGTTATGCTCAGTCTCATATAATGACATTTTGGTTGTAACCAGCTTTGACAACCTATCTTTAAATTTGCATGCACTGAGGTATACTGAAATAGAACATTACCTACCGTCTGTATTTTATTTTCTTCCAACAGGAGTGAAATACACCCTACTTGCCTGTGAGGTCGATAGGTACCAGGTTGTATCACTTAACAACTTGTCATTTTTTCCACTTTTTGTTTTTCACTTGCAGTAGCAATTATGTATTGGTCCTGAAGAAAGCCGGGAAAATAGTCCCAACTGGCTGAAACTAGTTGACCCCTATATGATGCAACCTATTTGCTAAAAGTTGCCGCTACGATTCTTCTTTTTAACTGGATTGGAACAGAGATATCAAATAAACATAGTTTTCCCTGTCCAACTCCCTTTTTAATAGTTTTTTCACTTGCACTGCATAACACCTGTCAACAGAAATACATATGGCCACTCTTGGTCGATTTCTCCTTGGAACTTGTACTCTGCTCTGATCTTGCCTACTACACTGGCCTCTTGGCTATACGGAGTAGTGACAGGAAGGAAGGATTACCAAGTGATGACACTGGCCTCCCTTGGCAGTTGATGGGAATCCGCATCAAGAGTACATTGTTCTATTTCTATTTACCACACTCAGAACAGTTTATAGCACTCTTCTATTTTTCTGTTCTTTGTACTCATTTTTATGACCACCAGTTCACTATTTGTATTTTGTATGTAAGGATAGGGGATTTGAACTGTTGTGTTGGTCATTAAACTCCTCCCTTAGACCCTTTCATCCCCTTTGGGGGATTCATATTGATATACTTTGACATATCCCCACACGTATGTTGTGGACTCATGCAAAATGACTGCAACACCAATTTTTTTTAATTTTTTTATTATCAGTCTGGGGCGTGATTTGTGCAAGAAAAGGGTGCAATACAGGGACCATAGAATCCAAAGTTCCCAGGGGGAGATGGGATCCTTGGCATTTGAAAGCAGCAGAGTCCAGACCACAGTGTTTGGCATCATTGGTCAGACTGTTACCAGCAAGTCCATGTGGCAGAGAATGTCAGTCAATGAGGTGATGCTGTTGAACATGAAGGCCAGGTGCCAGGTCAGTTGACCTAGGAGATGTGGATGGGCGGCTGCCTCTCACGGTCTTTTCCGTGGATGACCCACCTTCCTCAGGGGACCCTCAGATGCAGGCCTTGACAATGCTTGGGACGCTCCGTCGGACAAATCCTCCTCCTCCTCCCTCCCTGTGGCTGGTGGTGGTCTTCGCCTGGTGGCACAGGGAGGGTTGCCCATGTTGTCTGCGATCCGACAGAGTGAATGGCTTATGTACCTTTGCACCGCCAGGAGCTCAGCCAATCTTGCCTCCATCCATCCTTGGTGTTCTTGTTGACTGGCGTGTTGCTCGGCCTGCTGGTTCTTCATCTCTGTGATGGTCCCCTTTATCTCTCTGAGTGTCCCAACTACCTGGCTGATCTCCCTGGTGTCACGCCGGTATGCCTCCATGATGTATGTGTGACACAGCTGGCTGGTCAGGTTCTCGCCTCCGCCTGCCTCCAAACCCACCACCCCTGCCCACACGAGCCTGGGCTGCCGTTGTGGGCACATCGGGTCTACGGGACCCCTGAGGGATGGCAGTGGTGGTGTTGTCTGCCTCCTCCTGGTTGCCTGGCGAACCTTGTCCCTTTTGGTCAGACTGGCTCAGTTGTTCACTGTGGGCAGGGCTCCTTGGTGTCTCCTGGGATGTGGCAGGAATGGGGGTGGTGGCTGGCACAGATGTTCCTGAACCAGGTGCTGCAGGGGCTTGGACAGCAGAGGGTCCAGGTCGGTCAGGGTTATCCGTGGATTGTTGAGAGGCGTCGCTGCCGGTGGGATCAGGTTCCTCCCGAGCCTGGGACTGTGATTGTTCACCCCCATTGTTGGGGGGAGATTCATCACGTTGCCCTGTGTGTGAAAGACAGACATTGTTAATGCTGTTTCATGCAACATCCATGTTTCATACACATTCTAGTTGGCACTGTTCCTCCAGGTAGTTGTATGTGCCTAGCATTCTCCTCAATGCTCACTTGTGGATAGGTATGTTGCGGGGGACAGATTGATATGTGTTCCTGAGTCTTTGACTTGTTGATTTTTGGCTTGGATGCTTCTTCGGCTATGTATTGGCCTTGTTGTGTTACAGGTCCATTGTGACAGTGGGTAAATCCATTGCCTGTCCCGGGGGTGTCTGCTTGTGTAAGGGGTGTGTGTGACAGGGCCTGCTGGTGGGTGTAGTGTGATTTGGCACTGGGGCTCCCAGGTGATGTAGCTGTCCCCCCATGGAGCATGCTGCTATGACAGTGAGTGTGAGTTCCTGTCCTAGATATCTGACCTTGTTTTCTTGGTGTTTGTGTTTGCACTGGTCACAGGAGGGCCTTGTGCTGCCTACACCAGGGCCCAGTGTCAGCTATCTTGTCAGTACTTTCACAGTCCCTGTACATTGAGCATGGTGCATGGGTATGTACCTGGGCCATATGGGATGAGGCCTCATAGATCGTACCACCTGGCTTGGCATTCAGTCCTGGTCCTTCTGATGGGTGCAACAGCATTCACCCTATCGACGATCCTCTGCCACAGGCGTGATTTTTTGGCTATGCTGGTCTGTCTGACCAATGTTCCAAACAGCTGTGGCTCGACTCTGATGACTTCATTGACAAGGATCTCCAGCTCCTCCCGAGTGAACTTTGGATTCTTGTCTGTGGGCATGGTGTGGGGTGAGGGTGTGGATGGTTGTGGGTGTGTGGGTCTGAATGTGAAGTTGTGGGTCTGAATGTGAAGAGGGGGTATGTGTGAAGGAGGTTGTGTGAAGGTGTATATGTTAAGGTGGATGGGTGCAAGTGTTGGTGTGTGCTCTCTAGCTGCAGTGAGTCTGTTGCAAAGGCTCATGGTTTGTGTGTGGGCCCTTTTTATTGGTCCATTTGTGGGTGGGCCTCAGTTTGAATTTTTGGTGGGTGTGTTATAACGGGTGGTTGTGAGTTTGCCCCGCTGTTTGCCTGTTTGGATGTGGCCAGGTCAGTCATTTCTATGTTTTGTGCACTGTAGACGTGTTTTGTGGTGTTGTGCGAGTCGAATAGACCCTCCTTGTGCTGTTTTACATTGCCTATGTACGGTGCGTACATACGCGATGTTGTTGTGAGGTGCGTACATACGCGATGTTGGGGTATGCACCATACATACGCGATCTTGTTGTAAGGTGCGTACATATGCGATGTTGACGTACGCACCGAACATGCGCGATGTTGGGGTACGCACCGCACATGCGCGATGTTGTTGTAAGGTGCGTACATTCGTGATGTTGGCGTAGCACCGTACATGCACGATGTTGTTGTGAGGTGCGTACATACGCGATGTTGTTGTAAGGTGCGTACATATGCGATGTTGGGGTACGCACCGTACATACGCGATCAATCATCAATCAATCATAGGCATTTATAAAGCGCACTACTCACCCGGAGGGTCTCAAGGCGCTAGGGGGGGGGGGTCCGCTACTGCTCGAACAACCAGGTCTTGAGCTTCTTCCTGAAGGAGAGGTGGTCTTGGGTCAGGCGTAGGTCGGTGGGGAGGGCGTTCCAAGTCTTGGCGGCCAGGTGGGAGAAGGATCTTCCTCCTGTTGTCGCTCTGTGGATGCGGGGGACGGCTGCGAGGGCGTGACTGGTCGAGCGGAGGTGGCGTTTGGGAGCGTAGAAGTTGAGGCGGCTGTTGAGGTAGGTCGGGCCTTGGTTGTGTAGGGCTTTGTGTGCGTGGGTGAGGAGCCGGAAGGTGATTCTTTTGTCCAATGCAGGTCTCTCAGGTGTCTGGAGATGTGAGTTCGTCTGGGTACGTCGAGGATGAGTCTCGCCGAGGTGTTCTGGATCCGCTGGAGTCTCTTCTGGAGCTTGGCGGTGGTACCGGCGTAGAGGGCGTTGCCGTAGTCCAGTCGACTGGTGACGAGGGCCTGGGTGACCGTTTTCCTGGTCTCGGTGGGGATCCACCGGAAGATCTTACGTGGCATGCGCAGGATGTTGAAACAGGACGAGGAGACGGCGTTGACTTGTCTGGTCATGGAGAGGGAGGAGTCCAGGATGAAGCCCAGGTTGCGTGCGTGGTCTGTAGGTTTGGGTGCGTTGCCCAGGGCGGGGGGCCACCAGGAGTCGTCCCAGGCGGAGGGTGAGGAGCCCAGGATGAGGACTTCCGCCTTGTCTGTGTTCAGTTTCAGGCGGCTGGTCGTCATCGCTTCGTGTAGGTTGGCTCTGGCGGTGGCGGGGTCGTTGGTCAGGGAGAGGATCAGCTGGGTGTCATCGGCGTAGGAGATGATGTTCAGGTTGTGTTGGCGTGCGATGGCCGCAAGGGGGCTCATGTAGACATTGAAGAGGGTGGGGCTGAGCGAGGAGCCCTGAGGGACGCCGCAGATGACTTCCGTGGCTTCTGATCTGAACGGGGGCAGGCGGACTCTCTGTGTCCTTCCGGTGAGGAAGGAGATGATCCATTCCAGTGCCTTCTTCTCGATCCCGACGTTGCTGAGGCGCTGCACTAGGGTGCGGTGGCAGACAGTGTCGAAAGCCGCGGAGAGGTCCAGGAGGATGAGGGCCGCTGTTTCTCCGTTGTCCAGCAGGGTTCGGATGTCGTCGATGGCGGTGATGAGGGCGGTCTCGGTGCTGTGGTTGGCCCGGGAGCCTGACTGGGAAGGGTCAAGGGAACCAGTCGTCTCGAGGAAGGCTGTCAGTTGCTTGTTGATGGTCTTCTCGATGACTTTGGCTGGAAACGGGAGGAGCGAGATGGGGCGGTAGTTCTTGAGTTCGGTGTGGTCCGCCATTGGTTTCTTTAGTAGAGCGCTGAGTTCGGCGTGCTTCCAGCTCTCAGGGAAGGTGGCGGTGTCGAGGGAGGTGTTGATGATGTCCCGCAGGTGGGGTGCGATGACAGCGTCGGCCTTGTTGAAGATGTGGTGAGGGCAGGGGTCGGTTGGGGATCCGGAGTGGATGATGTTGTTGTAAGCTGCATACATATGCATGGGGGGGCCTGTACGACTCGTACCCTGTACGACTAGCACCCCGGGAACAACTTTTCCCGGGATACGAATCATACAAAGTTTGCTTCGTAGCGTGTAAAGTCATTCCCTGTGTACGGGACGTTTTCCGTACGAATCCTAAATCGGAAAGCCGGTCCGGATCGTACTTGTACGGTCGGACTGTATTTTTAGGATTCGTACGGAAAAGTGTCCGGGTCCGTCTCGTACAACTTTTCCCGATCCAATTCGTATGGATCGGGCCGATCCGTATGTATTTTTCCCGTACGAATCGTACTTCACGGGTGGGACAGGACTTGTACGATTCGTACGGGAAAAATTACAAATATGAGTCGTACGGAAAAAAAAAATACAGGATCTGAATCGACCCCAATTTCTCCCAACATCTGCTAACATCCATGCAGCGCAAAAGGTGTGGGGTTCAGCGGTGGTCGCAGGCACTCTTGGCAACCGATTGATTGTAATTAGTGCCGCCTAGAACCCTGCTGAGATAGAGGGCCGGTGCCAGCACATAGCCCGCGCAGAGGAGCTGATGCACTCCTGTGAGGTGTGGAGTGTGAGGCGCGGAGTGCGAAGCTTGGTGGACAGTTGGGTGCCAAGCTTGCAGAGTGGAGGGGATGGACTGATCGACGTGCAGACACTGCCTGCCTGGTGGTGAGCAAAGGAGCACTGGGCCATCAATGACCGAAGGTGAGGCGTGGGCCTCCCAGTAGCAATTGCTGAGGCCTGATCCAGGAGGCCTGGGAGACCCAAAGGGGAGTGGATGCCTTTCTCTCCCCCTCCCCACCTGGTCTCATTCCCCCTCACATACCTTCTTCCTCTCTGGTCCCCCTGCTCTTCCAGCCATGGGGAGGGGCGGCACGGCTTCTCGGCGGGACACACGACCGAGAGAGAATCTTTGGAGTCGGCAATTGAGCAGTAGTTCCAGTCGAAGTCAGCGAGGTGAGGTGTCTAGTGATTCCCGGTGTACGAGCCTGGGGGAGGAAACCACACAGGCTTGCTGATTGCCTGTGCCCCCCCTGGGAAGGAGGACTGGACACCACCTGCCCATGCCGACCGTGCCACCAAATAGAGGTAGGGGACCAGGGAGCTGAAGCAACACATATTCCTTGTGGAAGGTCACTGATTTCAACCAGTAATGTGGATGGTAAAACAAATTGAACTGGGCCATAAAGGCTATATATCTAAGGCACGGCTCTCACCACTTGCCCTCCCCTCGATGAGCCAGGTAGGGTGAAAATCGACGAGCCAGGCAGAGTGTTGTCGGGACTTGCGGCTGGCTGGGGTCCCCAGAACTTAGACTTATTTCCACACAGTAGACACTACATCGGTAGAGAGCCCCGGGGAATCAACAAGACACTGGGCCTGTCCTCTGATTTGTTAGGGCAATGGTTAGAAATCATTGGGCAAAACCCACAAAAGTCAATAGCCTCAACAGGAACACTATTCTTATGGATGTCCACTCAGGGAGATTCCTCTCTACATGTAGGGAATGATGCTGGTCCCTCCACTCAGACTGACGAAGAACCCACAGTACGCAAAATAATGGTGGCAATAAGGGACCTGAGAAGGACATTGCAACCCAAGCTAGATACAGTCACGACAGATGTGAACCTACTCAGAGCAGATGTCAGGATTATTTCGTACGAGGTGAAGATGGTGGAATCTTAAATCACCCATCTACAGTCCACAACAAAGCAATGGAGGAGCAGGTCCAAGCCCTCACCAAAAACAATGTGATACTTACATCGAAAGCCGCCAACCAGGAAGGCAGGTCTAAGGGTAATAACATCTGGGTGGTGGGGGTTCCGGAAGGAACTGAAGGGCCTAGTGTGAACCTGTTCCTAAAAGATCTGATACTTAAAAAACTCCACAGGAAAATACTTTCTAAATACTTCTCAATAGAGCGAGCACATAGAGCATTGGGCCCTCGACTACAACCGGGTGGTTATAATTTCCAGAATATTTAACCATAGGGACGGAGACACAATTCTGCAGGTGGCACATGCCCATGGTGACCTATGTATCAAAAATGCAACAGTTAGATTCTTTCCAGATTTCACCTTGCAGGTCCAGAAACAGAGACAGAGTTTTGAAGCAATGTCATCAGCCCTGCATGATAAAGAAGCCAAATATATGATGCTCTACCTTACCAAGTTGCGGGTCATAAGTGATGGCAAAATGTGGCATTTCAATACTCCTGAGGAGGACTGGGATTGGGTAGAGGAATGGCGTCCTACTCATCGAAGAGGGACAAGATCTAAAGGAACTCGGGATGGGGCAGAGGAAAAGGCAACACTCCACCCCTCGGTCGACAGCCAATCTCCAGGTCAGTTAGTGGGCATGTGAGAATACTCCTATGGGCCTTTGCTTGTCCAACTGTAGACTCTGGCAAGACAGGTTTTTGGTTTAGTGGTGTCTGACTGGCCCAAGGGTCACTGGTGGTTTGGCTCTATGCACTAGAAAGCACCATTGCAAGTCGGGCGCTGGCTCTAGATTATTGAAACACGATCCTTTGAAGTGGATATGCTCATTGTTTATTCTTGTTTCTTCAGATATGTTTCATGTTGGCGTTCTGGCCGCCCCTAATTTGTTAAGTTATGTACTGGGCGACAGGCACTCTGCAAGTTGGGGGTGGCAGTTCTAGCTCACAAGAAAGGGTAGCAGGGAGGGGGTGTGGTTGGGGGTTTCTTGAGGCATGCTATATTTGTTTTGTTGTAATTCATGTTATTGATGCATCATTACAGATTTACTGGCGGGTGGGCTGGGAAAAGTGGGGATGTCCTGGAGCTTTGGTAGCCCGAGTTGGAACAGAGCTGTCACTGTCGGGGAGCGATTCCATTCCTACATTCCCTGTGCTGGAATGACACAACATCTGAATAGAGACTTAGATATTTGGTCATAGAACGTTAATGGTCTGGGCCATAAGATTAGGCATACCCTGGCCCTTCAGTATTTACAAAGACAGGCTTGGATGTGATATTACTCCAAGAGACACATCTTAAGGGCACATGTTACAAGGCTCTACATAGGGTTGGATACACACTGATACATAATTCAAGTTACAAAACAGATTCGAGAAGAGTGGGTATATTACTCAGAAAATGGGTTCCCTTTACAGCTCATCACACTTGGAATGCTTCACAGGGTAAGTTTCTGGCAGTAACAGAAACATGGGAGGGTAAGACGATAAATTTCTGATCCCTGTATATCCCCGGCTCCGGCATGCAGGGACTTTACCGTATGTTGGTGCACTACTGTTAACCCTGCTGGCTGGAACACTAGTGCTGGGGGATATGTTAACGATGTCATGGATGCCACCCCTGACAAGGTTAGCGTAGCAGAGTTGGGTGGGGGCAGGCGTGTGCTGCCCTTGTTTGTAGAAGCTATGGGATTAGTTGACCTGTGGAGACAACACTATCCCTCTGTTAGACGTTATGCACATTTCTGTTCTGCACACGCTAGTTATGCCTGCTTGGACTATCTCTTCACGCATACTCCTTCGGCTGGGCAATTTCAAAATGCGACAATATATGTGAGGGGTATCTCAAATCATTCACCAGTGGTGGTACATTTACAAGGACCTTCAGAGTCCATCCCATTATGTCCCAGAATTGACACCTGGTATCTCCAAGACAGGGAAATGAAGAATAAAATCAAAAATAGGACTACCCAACATTTTGAAGAAAATCAGGGATCAGTTGACTCCCCCTGTATACTTTGGGAAGCCTATAAGGCAGTGGTTCGAGACTAGGTCCTTGCACTCAGAGGGGGAAAAGAAGGAACACATACTTGAATATGAGGCCATCAAAAAAGAGGTTTTGGCACTGGAGGGAAAGCTGTATTAGACAGCTTGGAGGGGTTGGCCCATCAGCTGAGGCTAAAACAGGACGCACTTTGTGCTCTTATAGAGCATAGGGCCAAACAGTATGCCCTGGCACCTGAACATCACCTGCATGACTTTGGCGACAAGGCCACCAAACTCCTGGGTTGGTTGGATCGCAGGAATCTAGACAGGGCTTGGGTACTAGAGGTTCTGGACATCAATGGGGTGATGCAGGGGACCAATACAGACATAGCTGGGATGTTTGCCACGTATTATGAAAATATATACACATCCCCGGAACCTGAGTGCAGCACTCTTAGAGACATTCGACCTGCAGATGATAGAAGAGGAAGACAGAGAGGGCCTAGAGGTTAACCTGATGGAGGAGGAGGTGGCGGGTGCCATTAGGGGGCTGCAGTATGGGAAGGCAGCAGGCTCAATCAGCTTGCTGGTTGAGCTATTTAAATTCTGTGCGGCAGGACTGTGAGGCTCCAATTGTACAAGACGGGTTCAAGTACCTGAGCATTCATACTACCCAAGATCTGCAGGATTTTCTCCGACTGAACGTGCATCCTCAACTAGAGAAACTGCACATGGATGTATCCCATTGGCACAACCTACCTCCACATTGATGGGGATGGCATCACTCTACAAGATGATGACCCTTCCACGCCTATTGTACATATGGCAAGATACGCCATTTTGTGTCCCGGTGAAGATATTTCAAAAGCTAGACCACGAGATGTGAATTCCTCTATGGCAGGAATCTGCACCTCAGATAGAGTTGGATAAATTGCAGCAGGAGTGTATGAAGGGGGATTGGGGATCCCAGATGCCCGGCTCTACTACTGGGTGATGCAATTAACAGTGATCAATGGCTGAGTGTTTGTTGACCAGCAGAAGCCCACCTAACAGGTGGACAGGTATGCGATGGGCCAGTGGAACTGTGAATCCGCTCTTTATCTGCCCCAGAGGGAGAGTACGATGCCTCCACATACGCATTCAGTGGTCAGGGCCGGGCGGGAGGCTTTTTTCCTACCTGGGCTGGCAGAATAGACTGACAGAATGGACCCCATTGTGGTGCAGTGACTTGTTAAAAGAGGTGAGGGGCCTAAAAGGCTTCTCATGTTAGGAAATGCTTGGGATTGAATACTTGTGGGATATCTGGATATTGCTGGCTATGAAATCTTTTGGCCATCTAAGGCAGGAATACGATATGGCAGGCACGGAGCATTATCCAATGGAGGACCGACTAATAGCAGACCCCATACCTAACAACGATATTTCACTGGTATACAGGAAATTACAAAAAAACTCCCCAGATGTAATCCTACATCAGAAGTGGACAGACGACTTAGGTAACATAGATGACGACGAGGAGTAGGCCAAATCATTGCAAAGTTGTAGTCAACTAGCCATTAGGAATATATTTTGCTTGATTTAATTGCAAATTCAATGCACAGCTCGTATTATTCACAAACCCTCCTTTTTAGGTCTCGCCTACACAGCGCGCATGCGCTCCTTAGGAGACCTTTAGTAATCAATTCAGTTTTGGCCCCAAAAACGTGCACATGTTGCATTGCTTTCAATGGCAACACGTGCACGTTTGGCGATTCCCTTGCGGGAGCGAGCTTTGAAAGATAGTTCCTGCTCGCTCCCGCAAGGGAAACAGGCGCAGACCCCCTTCTCTCTCCCCTCCTCCTGCTGCCTCCTCCTGTCCTCGTCAGCGCGAGGCGCACGTGCTTGTTGTGTTTATTTGGTTCCTGATAATACTCATTTGCTGCTCCTTTACTGCTCCTCTGTATCCTGAAGTTCGCTGCCAGTTCCCGGTTGGTGAGGGAAGTATTCACTGCTTCTCCCGCCTTGAAGCTTGGAACTAATTTTCGGTGTAATAGGTTTATTAATTACCTACTCATTCTTACATTTGTGCTACCTTTCTCTTGATCTGCTAACAAAGACCATGAAGGCCCTGTATACGAAGTCCCTGCACCCGGTTCTTCCCACGCTCACAGCCGACTCCTGTCTCTCTTTCCCTTCCCATTTTCTCCCTTACATCTCTGCTAGGTGTTTTTACAGTAGGACATCTTTTTCATAGAGCCGGTTGGAGTACTAAGACTCTCAAACTATTGGTCCAGGCTTGATACTGGTCAAGTACTGCATTGCCTTTAAGATCTTCTGCCTGACCTTTACTTGTCTAAACAGACTAAATTCTAGTTATCCTGCTGCAAAAATAGGGATTCATCCAACCCTAATTCGTGAGCTATGTAGTCCACATTATCTAGGACTAAAAAACCCTAAATTTAACTAGCCAACACATATAGATGACCAATTTTCTGTACAAATGCCTTTGTTCTAACTAAAATATATGAAATGCTTTAAAACTGTGTTTAGAACAGCGCCAAAACACCCATTCACAGTGGAGAGCGCTATAAACCCGTTGTCGTTCATGCAGATGAGATATGGCTGTAGCAGTTCAGAGTGAGGATTTGTGGGGCAAGTCGAAGACTGTGTAGTCCAGAGTAAAGGAGGGTCACATAGGTAAAAGATGACGTTCAGGAGAGTGCAACTGCAGGGAGCATATCCTCATATGTGTACTAAACAAGCTTATAGAGCATAAGTAAAAAAGAGTTGTGAGCCTCTATGTTTTACTTTCTGTTCGCCAGACCTAATCCCTTAATAAGTCGATGTGCAGAACATGCTTCTGTGCTGAGCACAGGTGCAGACGGCTTCCTTCCACCGAGACAGGCATCCCAGCTATCCCCTGGTAGAGTTGTCATTAGGCGGGACCACAAACCCTTTGTGCCCGAAAGTAGCCCCCTTTGGGCACTTGTCCAAACATGCACATTCATCTCAGGTTATAACCATTAACTTATTGAGACATGTCAGCAGTATCAGTCATATCTTTAGCACCAGCCTCCATAAAATTATCTCGGAGTGATTAAGCATGGTATGACAGCAATGTCCATTGAAAACTTGAAAGCACATATCAGAGTCATCATTCTCAAACTCGAGGCTCCATTATGCGTTGCACACTGTATGCGTCTGTGCATTCCTTAGTAAACTATTCTTGGCTAGAGAGTGCCTTGTACAGCAATCTTTTATTTAAAACTTGGTCTGTGATAATTCTGTATCTTATGGTTGGCCCTGGGCAGGCAATTCCTTACCAAACATCACTCACCATTTGTAATGAGGAGGCCGCCAGCGGTGTGTAGTGCCAAGGGCATTACCTCAGTGTGTCAAAAGAGTAATACATCTTTTGAATGTTATGGGGTATAAACCAAGAGGAAAACACAGCCACTTAAGCTGACAGCGAGAACCAACCTTCTCCCCTCCCTGCTCATGGAGAGGTATTGCTATGCAGAAATGAAAAAAAGCATGTTTTAGCACCATTTTATATTGAAGAATATCCCTTTTACTTTGAAACCTGATTAGAAAGTGGGCAGCACTTAGAAATAGAGTGCTTTTCACGCTTTCTGCGTGAGCCCTTCTTGGCTCTAGAGTAAAATACCCTCCCCACCACTGAACAAGGCACTTGGGTGGTAAGTTAAAATAATAACCCTTTGAGTACTGTGCCAGTTTTGTCGCATAGAATTGCTTCTTTATCTTAAAAAGTTATCCGGTCCGGCCATCAGAGAAACTTCGCTGAGAGAGGCAGAGCTGGGAGTCCATGTTCACTAATGCTCCAACCAATGGGAACGCTTGCCATCCCTTCACTGACGCCGCTTGGAGGTACGGAAGCCAGGAAGCGACAAGATTGAACTCAGTGCATGCAAACGTATTCATGACAACAAAGCTATTGTTTTAGCCGTGAACTCTTGGCAGTCAAAGAGCAATATATCAGATGTGCTAAAGCTTATTTCATGTGTAAACGAGGGCGCAGAGTCCCCTGGGCATTACAGCTCCGGCAGCATCAGCACTCTTTTTGGACTGCCTAAACCTATCAATAGCTCACTTATGGCATTTACACTTCCTGGTTAATGCGGCGTAAGAAAAACTGCAGGACCTTTGAGGCAGTGTAATTCTTTCCCCAGTGACAGTAACCGAAGGATAACACAAGTCTCATTCTCTGGAGACAAACTGGCATCGATGCTAACAAGATAGAGGCGGCCCGCCTCCTTTAAAAGCAAAACTGGGTCTTCCTAAGCCAAGATCAAGGACTAAACACAACATAACACATTCAGATTACTTTTGGATGGTGATGCTGGTCCCAGCATGAATACATGTTGTTATTGCTATCTGGCTGGAGTAAAGTCTGACGAAGCGGAAAGAGGCTGACACAGTGGCAAAGGAGATGAAACACTAGCAGCATACACACAATTGATAATACCAACAAGCATTGGCATAGCCAATAGGTCTCGCCTTTGGGACCTTATAAGTGTTTAACCATGCAACAGTTAATGTTGGTGCACAACTTACTACTTATAAGGTCCCAAAATCGAGACCAATTGGCTATGCCAATGCTTGTTAAAGTAGTGAAAGCACTGTCCTTATTGTGCGACCAGAAAGCAACATTCTTTCATATACTATGGTCATGCTCCAATGGTCTGGTTCAGTCTCAATGAATGTAAGAGAACTACTGCTGAATATAGCTGGGGAAGAACCTAGACTCAGATATCATCACATCTAGGTGACCCTAGAGGTGGGAGTGGCTAAGAGAAACTGTGCCCAGGTGTGGGGTAAGCAGGAAGCTCAAACAGTGGGGGAATGAATGTCAGATATGGACTGGTGTCAAAATGCGGAACAAGTGGTATATCTGGGGCGTAGATGCCCAAAAAAGTGGGAAAAAGTATGGGGGCTTGGAGGGAGTTTAGATGGGTTTTAAGTTTAGATAGCAGGCATCAAGCTCACGGGGCCTTGTAGGTTCTTTGAATTCAGATTGTGTGCCTGTGAAGAATTGGTGATATTGCGTCAAAATGTGTTGCCGTTTTGTGGATGTTTCCCATTGGTCATTTCACTATTTTAAAAAACTAAAATATATGCATTACCCGTACAAGCTTTATGATGCAAAATGAATAAAAAGATTTATTTAAAAAAAAGATCCTACTTTACCATGAAAGAGGAATTTAAATTACAATTCCTTTGAATCTCGCTACCAATCCAAAATTAGCACTTATCAAATGTTATGAGGTAACACAGTGTTAGGCCCTGTATTACGAGCTTAGGCGTAATTCATCACACATGATCAATAATGATACCACGGGGTATGTTATTTATTGTGTGCTATGATAAACATCTATTACACATTTGTGGGGAATAACATGCAGATTTTGGTATTTAACACAGCAAAATTTGCATGGTACAGTAAATACTGTCCATTTCCACTATTAACTTTCGGTAGGTTTAACCTACTGAGATTTAACGACAGCTATGATATTTAACATTGGATGTAACATATATAGCCAAACTCGTAATTCCAAAACATAAACAGGGGTTTGTGCACTGGCCGTAAATAACCAGTCAAGCTTGTAATCAGGGCCTACGTAAATAGGAGAGATTGGTTTTACAATAGGGAAAAACTACTTTAGAAATCTTTCTCTGCAATGACATGTAAAATTTAAGTACATATGTCCTACTTTTTAAATAAAATCAACCCAGCCCAATGGGTCTTTAGGGCCTACTTTAGAGGTGGTTTATATCTATTTAAAAGGAAGGTTTAGGTCTGGCAAAAGGTTTATTTAACCAGGTCAATTGGCAGTTTAAAACTGCACTACAGGCTGCAGTGACAGGTCTGAGAAATCTTTTGAAAAGATACATTTGTGGGTGGCACAATGAGTGCTGCTGGCCTCCAACTAGCATTCAGGTCATGGGTACATGTAGTGCCTATAATAAGGGCTTACAAGTAAATTCAATGTGCCAATAAGTTGTTGCCCAATTTTACCACAGGATCAGTCAGGAAAGGTCATGTGGGATGGATGGTGCAACATTGTACACACTGACACAAAACCAACTCTGCTAGATGTTTCTGACAATATCCAACACTGAGAACAGTGGTGGCTGGTGACACATCAGAGCTGTGCGGCACAATAGTTGGGTGGTAGATCGCAAGCAAGCCTGACCAACATATTTGGCTTTTGGGGGAAGTTCTCCCTCCACCCCCGAGAAACGTTTCAAAGAAAGAGTATTCAAGTAGTCAATTTTATGAAGTATTTGTGAACATGTAGTATTGAAATATTTATACACATTAAAAACTGCCCCATAACCTAATGCATTAAATATGTTCAACTGTAGTGTGCAAATTGTAGAGTGGCAAGTAACATTTCACTATGTAAGAAACTGTAAAATGTATGCATTACCCGTACAAGATTTATGAGACAAAATTAAAAAAAAGATTTATGTAAAACAAAATCCTACTTTAGCATGAAAGAGTAATTTAAATTACAATTCCTTTGAATCTTGCTACCAATCCGAAGTTAGCACTTATCAAATGTTATAAGGTAACACAGTGTTAAGCCCTGTATTACGAGCTTAGGCGTTATTTATCACACATGATCAATAATGATACCACAGTGTATGTTATTTATTGTGTGCTATAATTAACATCTATCACACATTTGTGGGGAATAACATGCAGATGTTGTAGTTTAACGCACCAAAATTTGCATGGTATGGTAAATACTGTACAGTTTCCACTATTAAATTTCGGCAGGTTTAACCTACTGAAATTTAACGACAGCTATGATATTTAACATTGGATGTATCATATATAGCCAAACTCATAATTATGAACCATAAACAGGGGTTTACACACTTTGTGGGTGGCACAATGAGTGCTGCAGGCCTCCTACTAGCATTCAGGCCATGGGTACATGTAGTACCTATAATAAGGACTTACAAGTAAATTAAATGTGCCAATAAGGTGTTGGCCAATTTTACAACAGGATCAGTCAGAAAAGGTCATGTGGGGTGGATGGTGCAACATTGCACACAGTTGTGGGGCGCAAAGGTTGGGTGTTAGATCGCAAGCAAGCCTGACCACCATAATGGGCGTTTGGGGGACGTTCTCCCCCACTTGAGAAACGTTTGAAAGAAAGAGTGTTCAAGTAGTCAGATTTATAAAGTATTTGTGAACATGTAGCCTTGAAATATTTAAACACATTAAAAACTGCCCCATTGTCTAATGCAATATGCATATGTTCAACTGTAGCGGGCAAATTGTACAGTGACAAGAAAGGTTTTTAATTATCTTGCCTACAGACACATTTGTCTGAGCACTGCACCTGGTTGGTAAAAAGTAAAGATCATTATGCCATATTGGTGATATCTTAACCAGCGTGGTCATTGTATTACTTTATTGTTTGATTAATTAAATCAACACAATCCGTATAAAAAAAGAAGGAACTTAAAACATTATCCAAACAATTTTCACTGAGCTACTCCCATCGTTCTTAATAAAAGTAAGGCAATAAAATTATTGAGTAAACGTTCTCTTCGAGAAAAAGGTGACCTTCACTTACGTGCAAACAAGAGGTGACATTGTATCAATAAATACATTTAATAAAAGTAAAAGTCTCTTCTAAAAACAACAAGTAAGCCACCAAACTGGAAAAAGTGCAACATAGTGCAAAGGGGAGAACATGTTTGTGAGATAGTGAGAAGTCAAAGAGTGTTAAGCAACTGGCGCCCTTAGGAGTATGTTATCCAACAATTCAGCCGTAGTTTGCTGAATGGGTCCTCTAAGTCGGATTTAACTTGATCTGTTTGATGCCGCCCAATTTTTGCATAAAATTCAGAGTTACAGAAGGCAATAGCAAAGCATTGGTGTAACATCGTTTCCTCAGCCAAGCAACCTAAAGTTTCATGGTCACTTTGGCAAGATTCTTCTGTTATCGGAGGGTCACAGACTTCTAACGTAAAGGATGGATTCTAGTTCAATGTTGTGAGGCTGGGCCAAGAGACACCAAATTACTGAAAAGCATGCTTCAACAATGTGCCATTGTTATGTCCACCTGTATTTGTTTCCTCGTTTTGACACAGGACCTGATATTTCTGGTTCAACTTACAGTATACAAGATGGACAAAGATTGTGAAGCTGATGTTTAGAGCCATATTCTCCGGGTTCAATGCCGTGATAATGCCCTGCCTGCAAGACCAGACTCCCAATCTGTTCCGCTCGTGCCTCAGTTCTGATCTACGCAGGGTCATCAGTGCTGGGCAAAGACATACAATGTGCTCCAAAGACTCAACCGATTCACCGCAACCCCTGCACACAGGCTTGTCTGATAAACGCCGCCAAAGGGGTAGATGTTTTAAAAGGTGCCACTCACCCAGTCTAAGTGCCAGGAATCTCTGTTTTAAACACAAGGGGTATGTAACAAACTAGATGTGATGGAAGTGAAGCAAGATGGTAAGAGTTGATTACTGCCCATGCGTGCTTGCCTTGCGTTTGGCAAGAGTCACCTTGTCAGAAGAGTAGGAACACAATAGGGTGCACTTCTTAATACTAACCATGGGAAGTATACTCCCTTGAGTTTGTGAAGTTTTGCCAACTCCGCACTCTGCTGGGAGTGTGATGTTGGCACAAAAACTCTGACTCTGCCATGTGGCGGAGTTTCCCCCCCCCGCACCCAATCCTAAGTAGCCCAGCCGAGTCCTCCTTACCTGGATCTCGATGCAAGGCGTTGCCCGTGCCTGGGCTGCCTCCTCGCACAGGAGGATTCTTCTTCTCCTCCAGTGGGCTGTAAAATGGAAACCCCATCTTGCAGGACTCGAGAGGACTGCACATGTGCGCGCATTTGCAGTCCTCGCGAGTCCTGCAGGAAGGGGTTTGCATTTTACAGCCCACTGGAGGAGAAAAAGAATTGTCATACGCTCAGGAGTTAGGCAGGCATACCGGAGTCAGGAAGGACTGCTGGCAGAGGTAAGTTTGGTGTGGCGGCAAGGTGGAGCGGAGCGGAGTGGAGTGGAGAAGAATTCCACTGAGTTTTTACACATTCCTTCGGAATTCCACATAGTGCCACTCCGCCAACTCCGCCCACCTTTTCTTGATGCTTATTTTGAAAGCTGTGTTACTTGGGTTAAGGTTCCAGAGGTCACTTGCTGATAATTGCTGCACACATTTGTGAAAGAGCCGACTGTATGACCCACCAGAATTACTGGAGCGGATGTCTAAACATAGCAGGGACTCAAGGGAAGCAGCTATACCCTGCCTTAACTTGTGGCACAATTTTTATAAAGCACCTGCATTTAGCATTTCGTAGTTTAGGAGGCCTAGCTCTAATCAGATCTGTGCTGCAGATGCAGTTTTTGGCAGCCGAAGAACCTTTTGTAGATCTTAGACACATGTTGGTTTAGTGTGGAGATGAGCTTACCTAGGGAAATTTAAAAGCCGTATGACAAAGTAGGGCCTATTTTAGCTTGCATAACTTTCAACATTGGAGCTAGGCTTGGACCTGTCAGCTTTTTGGAAAGTTTAGAGAGGCTAACTTGAAGAGCCATAGCTTTCATAGCAATGTCACTACGATGCTTGACCCTAGAGTCAATGTTAATCCCCAGTTCTTTATATGATTTTTCTACTGAGAGTGCAGAGTTGTTCTATGACCAGCCACCACCTCTATAGCGTGTCCTGCCAAATATGACAAATTGGGTTGTCTTTAAAATTACCTCCAGGTTGTTCATGGCAGAGTAACTGTATAACTTAGTTTGCAGCTATTGCAGCTCAACTCTCGTAAGGCTGAGGAGGGCAAGGTCGTCGGCATACAAAAGATTGCTGAACTGAACACCACCAATATTGGGGGTGGGTGACTGTTTATTGCATCTACCCCTACTGAAAAGTCATCTTTAAACCGGTTGAAAAGAAGGAGAGCTAACACATATCCCTGTTTGACTTCTCTCGACATTATAACTTTTCGAGATAGATGTGAGCCAGTGCCAAGCTTAACTTGGATCCAGGTGTTGTTGTGCAGTTGGACTATTGCATCCAGGAGTTTAGCCAGGATTCCCCATTTCGTTAGCTTGGCCTAGAGTGCCTCCCTTGGAACCCGGTGAAAGGCTGCTTTGAAATCTACAAAACAGCAAAAGAGTACCTTAGAAGAAACAGTTGCTTTATCAATGAGTGTTGATAGGGCTAATAAATTGGACGGAGTGCCCGAGTTTGCTATGAAGCCTGTTTGACTTTTTGGGATCAATCCTTTCGAGTGAGCCCAAAAGCTCAGCTCTTCAAGTAAAAAAGCTCAGCTCTTCAAGTAAAAGACTCGGAAAGTGTTTCGCCTTATTATCCAATATCCTGGCTTGGCAGTTCGGGCTGGACTGTTTCCATGAGGCACAGGGTCAAGACTGATTTGCATATAGCTGGGTCTGAACTGGGGTGGTGAAGGGAGCTAAAGAACGATGATGGATTCAACCCAGATCTGTGACTGGGGATGAGTGTCTGAAAGGGTTCAGCGCTCGTCCATCATCTCCTTGTGTTGGGTTAATCCTGTTAAGCACATCATGCTGTCCTTTCGACTTGTATTCAGGTGTGAATAGAATCTTGGTATTCTTGGAGTCGCGGGCAACTTTTCCTTACAGAGTGCCCGACTCGACTGGATCGTATTTTTCTGTTGATGGACCTGAGGCTATTCCTAATTTGTGCAGACGATTTTCTCAAATATTTAGTTGACTAATCGAGCATTCTCCAGATGACCATTGTACATTCTTGATAGTTACTTTTAAGTGGTTGTCTCCAGCCGTGGATCGGGGCTCTGAGGTCGATGGTGTGTAAAATGTTGAGTCCGAGTAATCAGTTCAGTTGTCAAATATGTGTCTACTTGTAGTTGACCATTTATTTTTTTATATCCCAATTGAGGTCCTTTTCGGTTATTCAATAGCTACCATATCATAGGGGTTGGATGAGGGTCTTCTTGAACGAGAAGAGGAAGAATGATGGACCTGGTGGTGTGCAGTTGTGAACTGTTGAACATTTAGTGTTGAGTTCACAGATGTAGCTTGCTGTTCATGATTCTGCAAGCTGGGACTTGGAGCTTGTTTGTAGGCTGATGTTTTAAACAATGGGTACAGCTTAAAAGATTCAACTGCGTTTTTTGTTATTTGCTTGTTTCTTAGCTTACGCTGACGTTTCATTTTTCTCTTACTAGGAAGGCGAGATGATTGAGAATTGGATTTAGAATGTTGTCAGTCCAGTGTGGGTGGCAAAGGGACCTGCTCTAGGCCAGCTGCATCGATTAAGTCACTCCCAACTTGGGCTCTGTGACAATGTTATTGGATTCTTGTCCGTAGATGTTAAAACTTGATCATTATAAAGAGAGTTTGATACTACACAGGGGTTTGCCTCACTGCTCCCTGTCACTCAATGGTCGGAGGGTGCCTGTGCTTTTTTGTTTGCTGGAATGGAGTTTGGTACTGTACACTTTAGTTGGTCCTGTTCCTGGCACTTACTATCTCTGTCTTTGGTTAATTGCTTTACTTCATCCAGGACACAGTGTAAAAACGCTGAAAGGGCTGATAGACTGTCATAATGGGTGAACAACAACAGACTGACTGGACCAAGTTTGAAGATCATTGAGCCCTTATTATTAGGTTGTTCAGGTTCTCAAGCTTGATGTCAATGCTTGCCGTGATCAGGGCTAAGGTGTTCAGAAGATCAACCTGTCCTGTTTATCTGAATGATAATGTAATGCTGTGAATATAGTTTGGAGAGTTTGCCGCAGTTGGGGCCATGATTCCGACTTTGGTGAGGGAATAGGGACTCTTGTACCAGGTTCAGGTTTCTGGTTAAACAGTCTGGCTGTGTATTTAAGAAGAAAAAAGATAGCTCCAAAGGTGATTGGTCATTAGGTTGGCTCCTGTTTGTTGCTTTACTGCATGGGTTTGGGGCAAAAGTAGTTTAATATTTCCTTTCAGTGATCTGTCCCATTGAGCTGCAAGAGGACTGGATACATCAGAATTGGTTGAAAGTAATTTTGATTTTACTGGGAAACTTGAAGGCAGGTGTTGTTGTAACTGTCAAGAATTCCTGTCATACGAGGGGAGGAAAACGGTAACCAGCGAAAACGGACTACATCTCCCAGGATGCTTAGCGGTTGAGAGGTTATGTAAACAGGAGAGCTGTTACATAACTCAAGGGAAACACGCCCTTATGTAAACAGGAGAGCTGTTACATAACTCAAGGGAAACACGCCCTTATGTAAACAGGAGAGCTGTTACATAACTCAAGGGAAACACGCCCTTATGTAAACAGGAGAGCTGTTTCATAACTCAAAGAAAACACGCCCTATAAAGGGAGGAACCGGGAGGTACAAGGCTGTCGGATATTGTGTTTACACCGACGTACCTGCTTCGTGAAGAGCAGTGTTCCGGAGTGGTGCTCCAGTAAGGCAAGAACGGAGGTAGGTCGAGTCGTTACTCCCTGGGCCGTGTCTTGCCCCATCGTCACCTGTGAAGGACCCGGAAGCTCTACCGGTCAACCATTGAGCTTCGCTTTTTGACTCGGCTGAGTCCAAGCGCAGTGGCGCTTTTGCTGGTTGGAGTCGTAACTCCCAGCCCGACCAGAGACACAGGGACTGCCAGCTGTAACGCACACCAGGAGGTGTTTGCCGCGTTACAGACTCGGAAGTCCACAGGATCGATCGAGCGGCTGCTCTCGGTTCAGTCTTCTTGCTTGTGATTGGGGTATCGGTGACGCATCACCAGGAGGTGACTCCGCGTCCCGGTGCAGTCTGAGGAAGAGGTTGAGCGGCTGCTCCCTTCAGGTAGAGACCCCGGCTGGGTGTTTCCCTGACTCCTCGATTCTCCCCAACACTCTTCGTGCCCCTCACAGCCTACCGATTGGCATTGTCGGCCATTTCATTTCTGCCCTCTGTTGGCATACGCCGGGATCGGCGTATATGCAGAGGACGGTTAGGACCATCCGTGCTGTGGGCTGGTAACGTACTTAGCCTGGAGGATTCCAGTGACTATAACTTTTGTTTGTTCTTTGTATTTTATTTGCCTTCATTAAAAGAACTAACCCTTCACAAGTGGTTGCGTCCTCATTGTCGTGTCTGTTAAACGATCCTGAGACGTTCAGGGCGTTACAGTAACACAGTGTTAAGTTGATCTATTTGTTGTGGTTCGGTGTTGGCTGTTGACTCTGTGATTTCACTCCAGAGATAATCGTTTGGTGCATGTAATTGATGACTTTCCTAGAACTGAGATTGAGAGTGAGATGGAGAGTGTTGAGGATCCAATGTACTCCAGATAATTGGCCCAATAGGATTTTTAGTTTTCTGCTGCTGGGCTTACAATGGGGACAGCCAGCGGTGGTAGAGTTCTGTTATTCGGTGGCATGTGGCAATAGCCTTGGTTAATATTTGTTGTGGTATTCCTCCCTTGAGCACCTCTCGCCCTAAGGGGGAGTAGGAAAATCTAACCCCTCCTGATGTTTTAAAAAAATAATAATCTAAGATAGAGGGAACTCGTCGGTGCTAGAACCATGCGTAGAACCACCTTCCTGGTTACTGACACAGTCGAGAGTGGGGTTGAGAAGAGAGACTTGTCCATGGATTGTTTAGAAAAATTCACTGCAGTTCCTTCTGCCCCTGCTGCCATCAACTTAGTATTTTTATGCTTGGGGGTTGGGAATACCTTCCTTATTTTCCCAGATTTCATCACTCTGGTTTGTTAAGCTACCTTAACGACAAAACACCGAACACACCAGGCCTCCTCCCCTGGGCCTATACTCGGCGTCGGGTTCCTGGCTCATGGGTCAAAAGACTGCAAGAGACAGCGGGGCTCACCGCTTTCCGCAAGCCGCACCCTGCATTAGCAATCTGCTTCTGCAGGAAAAGACGGGGCACACGCTTCGCAGCAGCCGACTAGGACTGCCCCACTCACCCTCTGTGTGTCCAATATGTTAGCATGCAGCTTGGTTGGCCGGCTTTGCTGACTTGACGTAGCTTGACTGGCTATGGCTATGGACACGGTGGGCACGGTGGGCAATAGGCTGGAGAGCCGCATGTCCGTTGTCACCACAATGAGTTAACTGAGGGAGGAAGGAGGTGGGGCGTCGTCAACTGATCAGCAATGGTGGGGGATGTGTTGTGGGGGATAACCACAATTGTGCTGTGAGGGAGTGCAAGGTAATATCTCTATCTTGGCAGAGCTGCCATTATGCCGTCATACCTTCGCCTCTCCTTGCCACCTTCTCCACTGCCTTCTCCACCGCTTTCTTTGCCTTGGCCTCACTGCGCCTCTCAGCAGCTGCACCAGCCGGAGAAAGGCAGCGGCCGACAGCCAAGCACCAGCGACCCAGAACGCCTCCGGAAAGCTGCACATTACTTGGTCATTGCATACATTAAAATGTAAAGTATGTTCTGATCATAAAACGGTAACATTATGCAGTACTTTTAACTAAGCAAGCACATACATATATACAGTGGTCGAAGTGGGGGAAAAAAAAGTAGCGGAACTGTGGGTGGAGAATCAGAGGGCGGGAATAACCCAAGGATTGGATCAGTGGGCGGAGGTGTGGCCAGAATGCGCAAACATCCCAATTTTTAGTAAATGTTTGACATTTCACTGCCCAGTTTAATCAATCAATGGATACACATGATTATTTAAGGTTATAATGAGGTATTGACATTAAAATATACTCACTAAGTGGGATATGCTTCTAATCACAGAATGTCACAAATACGATAAAATGTGGAAGCACAAGCCATTTGTCCCCGAGCCATGGAGTTTTTGTCATCAGCACTTCTCCCTTTTTCCACAACAGCAGTTCAAACATGAATGGCAAAATATCCTAGTTTGCAAATGTTTTGTATATAATTATGGCTCTGCTATATTTGCCTCATAATGCAAGATCTGCTGCATGATCTGATCAATTAAATGAATAAATTGTTTGTAGCGCAAACGCATCAAAAGTTAATCAAAAGTGTGACTTGTGTTGCTGCAGAGTGGATGGCCTATTGCAAAGGTTGACTGATCACCTTTCTCACTGCTGCATTTGTATGTTACACTGGTACTAATAAGGAAAAATCTTTCCAGAGACTGTTAGCGTGTACACATATCAAAATGATAAAATATCAGAAAATATACTGCATTGCGCTGCAGCCTTTTTTTAAATGCATAATTTTGTCAACACTGCAGCATAATTTTGTCCTCCTTTGCTGCATAATTAATTCCAGTGGCCCCACAACAGGCACCACATGTTAAAGGTGCTTGTGAATGAATCAGAGAGACTGTGAAGTTTGCGAACTTAGTTTGGTATGCGTGCTAATCCTGCATTGCCAATCCCTGGTGAGTTGCAGCTACTACTGCTGAAACAAGGCCAATAGAGGTACCTACCAGACTAGTCTCAAGGGCAGGGCCGGCCTTAGATCTGGAGGTGCCCTGTGCATTAATGTTTGTTAGTACCCCCAAATGACCACCTCTGCCATGGATTCCCTCACTACCAACCTTTAACAGTGCCCCTCAAGTAGCCATAACCACACTCTCTCTCAGGTGCATTTAATTTGATTTACAGCGCCTCTCATACCATTGTAGGGTGTCAGAGCACTTTACATCACACACATTACACAGAGATAATCAATACGTGTGTAAATCACTGTATAGAAAATGTAACATATGACTAAGGACTACAAGGTGTAGGAGTCATGTGACAACCATACTAGTAGACTGTATAGTTTAATAGTGATTGGTGTGGAGAAACACAAGCTCAGATTTTAAAACGTAATACCATGGTTGGGGGTTCTCTTTAATAATCAGAATTGATTTATGTCCAAAGGAACACTTTTTGCAACATTGGGATCGCTGAGCGCACTTAGCGCTCGGATAATTATCACCGGCTAGCGCCGATTTTTATCGCTGAGATAGCGTGCTATTAGCAACGCTTATCTCATCGGCGATAAAAATCCTAGCGCTAACTAGCTAACGTGAGATTATCGCTGGAAACCCAGCGATAATCTCACGTTAGCTAGTTGATAGGGACTCACAAACTTAGCCATGATATCCACCTTCCATAGGATATCATGGCTAAGTCAGTCCTGAAGCAGGCGTAAGAAAAGTAGCGATAACAGGGGTTATCGCTACTTTTCCTGACGCTATGCTTCATAGCGTTAGGCTTGCTGATAGGAGAAATGTCGCTTAGCGACATTTCTCCTTTCATGCCAGGTCAGGAACGCCCACTTTGCATCTCATTAGAGATGCAAAGCTGGGCGTTAGGAATCCTGAAGCTAAAGCAAGGTTTCACGCGTTAGCGTGACCTTGCTGATTAGGCGATAAAATTATCGCCGCTTTTCGGCTGAAAACGGCCGCAAAAGCGGCGATAATTTTTTATCGCCTGCTTGTTGATATGCCCCCGTCTCTTTTGGAATGTGATCTCTCCCGACCAGGAACTCACCTTACCTCCTATTGATTTCCCTTGAGTGCTTTGTTTATTACAACCAATCCAAGCTAATGGGTCAGAGTGGCCCCTTAAGGATGATGCAGCTCTAAACCCTCTGGACACCTGTGCCTTCAGATGTGGCTCTCTCCAGGCATGTTACCCCCTCACCCAGGAGAAGTAGGGTTCATGATAGCGTCCATGCTGGATGCTGAGGGCACTGCGGTGAATATGATGGTGTTAGATTCCTATCAAGGGTGTCCGCACTTAAAATAAAGATAGAAATCTCAGAGTCTGCCTTAAAGGAGTGTTCTATTAAGCCGATAGGGTATCATTACAGGTCCATACTTTTAGAGGCCGATATTTGGACTACAATGTGCCCTTATTCCTGTCAACTAGTGGTTGGGGTTCCATAAGATTATCACTTGGGAGTGTCAATATACCATGTTACCTTATTGCCAAATATTTACTGGTGCTAGTACATACAACTCCATCAGCTCCATAGACTGGTGATGAAATGTTGACCGAGTCTGTGGAGAGTCTTGGCTCGTGAACTCGGTGAGGTCCACACCTCATTAGAACAAGAGTCCTGTATTCTCCTATTTTGTAGTCAAGGGCATAAACCTTTTTAAATGTACTGTATGACATTTATGATGTACAATAATTTCCTCGGGTGAGTGTACTCTGATGTTATGTGAAGATTATATTTATACTGCTTTGCTGTAATGACTACCACTGCATTTAACTTTAATTTTAAGAGACTAAGGGGTATATTCACAAGAGCGTGTGATAACTATCGCAAGAGTAGCTTAACGCAACTCTCAACATTGCAGCCTATCGCGGAAAAATTATGCCGTGTCAACCAAGTTTTCCCAATGCGGCGGTAGCATGCGATAGTCACCAGATAACTGGGCGCGCAAAAATCAACGCCACGCAGCAAAAATGCGAAACGCGAACGTAAAAAATCATGCGATGAGGCCAATCGCGGTACAAAAAGTAGCGAAAACCAGCCACATGCCTGTAAATCCCACTCGTCTAGCGGGAAAATGCACCATTAAAAACCACAGAAACAACACACCACAAACAAGCCAAAGCACATAGCAACATGGATGCACCCTGACCCAGGGCAGAGGCCAACGCGAATCCCACAACCCCCAGAGACCACCAGCAAGGAACAACGGGGTCGGGGAAGGCCAAGGAGAAGAGGGAGAGAAAGACGGGTTACAGACCGCAGGAAAACAAGACCAGCGTCACGGAGGTGACAGAACACTACCAGCAACTGTCTCACAAGCAGACTATCTTGAATGCAGATGGAGTGTCGAGGAGGCCAAGAGGCGCTGGCATGACGTGGAAATCTAAACCAGGCACAAACCCGCTGCCAACAGGAAGCCAGCAATGGCGACAGGAGGTGGGAGTCCTGCGCCACAGGAGGAGCTGGAGGAAATGGAGGCCAGTCATCAGTGTGAAGACGGTGCAAGGAGTTGGGAGTCCGGACACAGCTCGTTAGGACCTGACACAACAACAACAGGGTGAGGATCTAAAAAGGACTGGGGGACGGGGAGAGATGGGCACAATGGCACACATGCGCAACGATGTGTAGCACACTGCACAACCACAAATACCCAGGGACCTGTCCCCCATCCCCATGGAACACTGCAGCACACACACATAGCAATCACAGCACATTCCATGACAATGTGGCACAAAGTGCAACGCCGACACTGCAGAACAGGGGACACAACTGGGTCCGCCCATGCGCAGAAACAGGCCAATCACATTGGACTGAGCAGGGAACTGTGAGATGCATATGTACGAGTACAACCTCACATCTGTCATGTAGTCCAAATGTCCACTGTCCCAACTCAAATTGCCAGCACCGCCCAAACAGTCATGATGTACATTGTCACACAGTCTGCATGTCCACAAGAACAATGTGCCAACATAAATGTCAACACAATGTCAACATGCATCTCCCCTTCACATTGCAGAGGGACAAACAACACCTCCAGCAGTTCACACCAGCAAACCCATCAGTGATGGCGGAGACGACCACCACACCTTTGACACCGACACCCTACAACAGCCCATGGACATTTCACACAACCCACCACCAGGACCAGGGCAGACAAGCCACTTAGAGGAGAACCCAGTCCCTGCAAGAGACCACACAGCATGAATCACCTGCAAGCATGGCTGGCACATAATGAGTCTGGAGCCGTAGCTAGGAGGGAGGACCTCTGCACACTTCAAATGTCCTCTTGGAAGTCACCCCCACTTCAAAGGCACAACTAGGTTTAAGTACTGGGTCTCTCACGCCACCAAATTAGTACTCTACTGGACATTTGAAGAACTCTGTGAGAAGAAAGGACTTTTGTGCTGCTACAAGGACTGCCACTCTGCTGGACTGCTACTCCTGAAGAACTGCTTTTCTGCTATGCTGCCCTGCTGCCTGCTGCCCTCTGCCCTGCTGAGGAGGGACTGGACCCATCTCACTTGAACCCGGAGTGACTCTAAGGGCATGCTGGCTTGCTTCCTTTTCTAAGTATTAGGGACATCAAAGACTTTTCATCGAACTGCAATAGCACTTGGACTTTGCTTGTTGCAAGTCTTGCCCTGCCAAGTGATGCCACTCCAGTCCTGGGCCCTTGGAAGTGAGTATAAAGTGCTGCAACTTCTAGAATCCACTCATCAGTGACATTGCGCCGATCAGAACTAGCGTATCTCCTTCAATGCTGATGCATCACTGCTGCTGCATGGACCTCGCCTCGCCAACTGCACGGCGCATCGCCTCCAGTTACTGACGCATCTCCAACTTTGAAAGTCTCAACACCGAAGCACCGCCTTCAATCCAGCGGTTCGATGATGACACATCGCTTCATTGCTTGTCGCATCTTGCCTCAGTTGATGACATGTCTAAGGTACTTTGCAGTGGGCCAAGTTTGGTCCCTGTATCCAACCAGCGCTCCATCGCAGTTGGCCTGAACATTTGGATTCACCCCAGTCTAGCGCAACCAGATATCCCCGGCTGGTGCTTTAAACACAATGGGCCCGATTCACAGAATTAACTTAACCCCTTGTGTGCCACGCCCTTTTCCCGCCCTGTGCCGGGCTTTCTATTAGCGGGCGGAGTTCATGACGAGATGGTCTCGTCATGGGCACAGCGCAACCGCGGCCCATGACGAGACCATCTCGTCATGGGCACTGAAGGGGTTAAGACAAAATCCTAAACTTACTACCATTTTCGTATTCACAGAATGCACTTACTCATTTTGGTATTCACAGAAGGCACTTACTCACTTCGGTATTCACAGAAGTTAGGAGTCCTAACTTTAGGACTCCTAAATGCCTTCTGTGAATACCGAAAGTCTTAAAATTAGGATTTTTCTCAGTTTAGGAGTCCTAAAATTAGGACTACTAACTTTACTACTACTAAACTGAGAAAAATCCTAATTATAAGGCTTTCGGTATTCACAGAAGGCATTTAGGAGTCCTAAAGTTAGGAGTCCTAACTTTACTAATGCTAAATTGAGAAAAATCCTTATTTTAAGACTTTCGGTATTCACAGAAGGCATTTAGGAGTCCTAAAGTTAGGAGTCCTAACTATCTTACTACTAAACTGAGAAAAATCCTAATTTTAAGGCTTTCGGTATTCACAGAAGGCATTTAGGAGTCCTAAAGTTAGGAGTCCTAACTTTACTACTACTAAATTGAGAAAAATCCTTATTTTAAGACTTTCGGTATTCACAGAAGGCATTTAGGAGTCCTAAAGTTAGGAGTCTTTGACGAGGCCGGGTCACCCCTCCTGCCTTCCACGCCTGCCGCTGTCTCCTGCTGCCTGGCCGTCCGGATCTCCCCTCCTGCTGTCACGCTTGCCCCCTGGTAGAGCCCGCCGTCCATAGTTCCCGCCGCTGCCTCCCTGCGGCACCGCCCACCACCAGCCCATTCGCCGCCCCGCTCCCGCCACCCAGCTGACCCGCCCTCCCAGGCTCCTTACTTATGACGCCCCCAGAGCGACCGCGCAGCGGATGCGCGCAGCGGGAGCGCCGACTGAGCGCCGAAGGTGCGCCAAAGGTAAGCCCGTCTGCGCCCGTCCGCGCCTGTCCCGCGCCCAGCGTCAGGACCCCTGGCCCCCGCAGACCCCAGCCCACCCGCCGGACGTACGACGCCGCCACCCTCAATGCACTCAACGCCGGCCGAATCCCAGGATGCTACCGAGCCACCCCGAGACGCACCCACGGACCCTTCTGCTGCAACGCCTGCAAGTTCACCTGCATCCGGACCAGCACTACTCCAGCACCAACCAAGACCAAGACGAGCAACAGCAGCAGCCACCTGAAATGCATCCTGCTCAACACCCGCTCCGTCCATAGACACGCCATCGAGCTCTGGAACCTGCTCGACACAACCTCACCAGACGTCGCCTTCCTCACGGAAACCTGGATTAACGCCTCTTCAGCGCCCGACATCGCCATCGCCATCCCAGACGGCTACAAGATCATCCGAAGGGACCGCATCAACCAGACCAGAGGAGGCATCGCCATCATCCACAGGAACACCATCAACATCACGACCAACACCGACGACACCCTCGCACCCGCCGAGCACCTGCACTTCCAGGTCCACATCAACCCCAAGACCACCCTCAGAGGCACCCTCATCTACAGACCCCCGGGACCACGCACACAATTCATCGAAGACATCGCCGACTTCATCAGCCCGCACGCCCTCCTCTCCGCTGACTACATCCTCCTCGGGGACCTCAACTTCCACCTGGAGAACAACAACGACCGCAACACCACCACCCTGCTGGACAACCTCGCAAACCTGGGACTCAAGCAGCTGGTCACCACCCCCACCCACTACGCCGGACACACAGTCGACCCCGTCTTCTCATCCAGCAAGGACATCGCCTTCAGCCACGCCACCGGACTCTACTGGACGGACCACAGCTGCGTCCACTTCAGCTTCGGAAGGACCACGATCCACCACCACCAGCAACACGTTGCACGCAGAAGCTGGAACAAGATCACAGCCGACCAGCTCGCGACCTCCCTGAGCATGAACTCTCCCACCAGCGCAACGAACCCAAGCCAGGCGGCCACCAACCTCGCGAAGTGGATCCGCAACTGCGCAGACGACCTCGCCCCTCTGAAGACCCCGCCTAGCAGACCCGGCAGCAAGAAAGCCCCATGGTTCACCGACGAACTCAAGAGCTCCAAGAAGAACTGCCGAGCCCTCGAGAGAACATGGCGCAGAGACCCAACACCGGACAACATGACCGCCCTCAAGCTCGCCACCCGAAAGCACCACCAACTCATCCACGCCACCAAGAAAACCGCATTCAAGGAACGACTGGACAACAACGCACACAACAGCAAGGTACTCTTCAACATCGTCAAAGAGCTCTCCAACCCCAACGCCGGAAACAACGACATCACCCCTTCGCAAGACCTCTGCAACTCCCTCGCCTCTTACTTCCACAACAAGATCGCGGACATACACAACAGCTTCAGCACTCAACCGACGCACGCCATGACCGAACCACCGCCCCCCACCACCACCCTCCGTGCCTGGACCCCGATCAGCACCGAAGACACCGTCCGCACGATGAACTCCATCCACTCCGGATCTCCTACCGACCCCTGCCCTCACCACGTCTTCAACAAGGCCGACGCTGTCATCGCACCCCACCTGCGGGACATCATCAACACCTCCTTCGACACCGCTACCTTCCCGGAGAGCTGGAAGCACGCCGAACTCAGCGCTCTACTAAAGAAGCCATCAGCCGACCCCACCGACCTCAAGAACTACCGCCCCATCTCGCTGCTCCCGTTTCCTGCAAAAGTCATCGAGAAGACCGTCAACAAGCAGCTGGCCGCCTTCCTCGAGACGAACGGTTCCCTCGACCTCTCGCAGTCTGGCTTCTGGGCCAACCACGGCACCGAGACCTCCCTGATCGCAGCCACAGATGACATCCGAGCACTGCTTGACAACGGAGAAACAGCAGTCCTCATCCTCCTAGACCTCTCCGCGGCCTTCGACACTGTCTGCCACCGTACACTAGTGCAGCGACTCAGCAACGTCGGAATCCAGGAGAAGGCACTGGAGTGGATCATCTCCTTCCTCGCCGGAAGGACACAGAGAGTCCGCCTCCCCCCGTTCAGATCTGAAGCCACCAAAGTCATCTGCGGCGTTCCTCAAGGCTCCTCGCTCAGTCCAACCCTCTTCAACATCTACATGAGCCCCCTCGCAGACATCGCACGCCAGCACAACCTCAACATCATCTCCTACGCCGACGACACCCAGCTGATTCTCTCCCTCACCAACGACCCCGCCACCGCCAGAGCCAACCTTCACGAAGGGATGAAAGAAGTAGCCGAATGGATGAAGAACAGCCGCCTGAAACTGAACTCGGACAAGACGGAAGTCCTCATCCTGGGATCCTCACCCTCCTCCTGGGACGACTCCTGGTGGCCCCCAGCCCTAGGCAGCGCACCCAAACCAACAGACCACGCACGCAACCTGGGCTTCATCCTGGACTCCTCCCTCTCCATGACCAGACAAGTCAACGCCGTCTCCTCGTCGTGCTTCAACATCCTGCGCATGCTACGTAAGATCTTCCGGTGGATCCCCACCAAGACCAGGAAGACGGTCACCCAGGCCCTCGTCACCAGCCGTCTGGACTACGGCAACTCCCTCTACGCCGGAACCACCGCCAAACTCCACAAGAGACTCCAGCGAATCCAGAACGCCTCAGCACGACTCATCCTGGACATCCCCCGTCGCAGCCACATCTCCGGACACCTGAGAGACCTGCACTGGCTCCCGGTCAACAAGAGAATCACCTTCCGACTCCTCACCCACGCACACAAAGCCCTACACAACCAAGGCCCAGGATACCTCAACAGCCGCCTCAACTTCTACGCTCCCAAACGCCAGCTTCGATCGACTGGCCACGCCCTCGCCGCCGTCCCCCGCATCCGAAGAGCCACCACAGGGGGACGGTCCTTCTCCTACCTCGCCGCCAAGACATGGAACTCCCTCCCGACCCACCTCCGCCTGACCCAGGACCACCTTGCCTTCAGGAAGCAACTCAAGACCTGGCTGTTCGAGCAGTAGCAGACCCCCCTCCCCCAGCACCTTGATACCCTCTGGGTGAGTAGTGCGCTATATAAATGCTTTGATTGATTGATTGATTGATTGAGTCCTAACTGTACTACTACTAAACTGAGAAAAATCCTAATTTTAAGGCTTTCGGTATTCACAGAAGGCATTTAGGAGTCTTAAAGTTAGGACTCCTAACTTCTGTGAATACCAAAATGAGTAAGTGCCTTCTGTGAATACCAAAATGAGTAAGTGCCTTCTGTGATTACCAAAATGGTAGTAAGTTTAGGATTTTGTCTTAAGTTAGTTCTGTGAATCGGGCCCTATATTTTCATTTATTCTTTAAAAGTTCAAAACTCCAGTTATACTTATTGGATGTTTGTCATTTGTATCTTGTTTTGTTCATAAAGTATACGCTATTTTCCAAACTAGTGTGGAGTCTTTTTGTGGTGTTTTCATTGTGTTACTGTTTGCAGTGTTGCAGAAATATTTTACACATTGCCTCTTAAGTTAAACCTGCCTGCTCTGTGCCAAGCTACCAGAGGGTGAGCACAGGCCAATTTATAGTGTGTATCTTACTTACCCTGACTGGGATTGTGGTTCCTGCTTGGACAGGGTGACTACCTCTGCCAACCAGATACCCAATTTCAACAGTGGACATAAGATCTAGTGACTGGATTGTCTGCTAGTACTTGAACTGTCCTGATTTATGAGATAAGGGCCAAAGAATAACAGGGCTTTGCTGACTATAGCCACTTGCTTTCAATTGGATGAGGTGATCTTCTCAGATGGGAAGGAACCAGCCACCTTTGCAACTTCAGATTTACAGATTGTGAAATGGGCACTAAAGTCTTGTACTTTGTTTTCTTGGATCCCAGTGGGATAGGAGATAGTACACCGGATAATAAATATTGCCCACATGGACATCTATCACATCACCTAAAGACTAGCCGCTGTGAGAAATTGGGTTGTTGGTTGACTGAGCTGTGAGCCCTGGTCAAGCAACAGCCACAACCCCTGGTGGGGTGAATAAAAAAAAAAACTCACAAATATAACCTGTGCTTAATACTGGGTAGCTTGGCACAAAAAGCACCCAAGCTTAACTTAGTGGGAATGTGTAAAACATTTTTGCAGCATGCATACAGTAATAAAGTAAACATACCACATAAGAAAAATCCCAAGAAACCATTTGCCACTAAAACAATAAAAATCCACTCTGTACAACTGGTGTTATGGATCTTTCAAGTTTTTGATAAAAAATATCACCTAAAAGATCGAAGTGCCTACCACGGACATCTAGTTGCTTAAGACCAGGTCAAAGTATAAAAATATGGCCGACCCCGATGAAGCACATGTTGGATAGAAAAAGTGGATTAGGATTGGTTGGTGCTTACCTTCAGACTTAGAAGAAATGTTGAAGAAAAAGTTCTGCGAAGGTAAAGTTAAACAGGGCAAGGTCACATGCGTGCATGCAGGCGATAGCAGCCTGGATGGCATCAAACTGCATTAAACTTAACGCAGGGAAAACCGGGGTGATTGCATTCGGGAACATCGCTAACCTTTGGACACCTGATTGGTGGCCAAATGCAGTGGGCTTGCCTCCAGTCCCTGTGGACAGGGTGAAAAATCTGGGAGTGATCCTCGATTCGAAACTTTCCTTCGGTAACCAAATTAGTAAGGTCGTCTCATCCTGTTTCTTCATTCTTAGAATTTTGAGGAAAATTAAATTCATCCTCCGGGAAGACAGCCTGAAGTTAGCAGTCACAGCGCTCATTCTGTCACTAGTTGGGGTGGTGGGAGCTTTCGTAACTGCGCCACTAAGGCTTGGAATAGCCTGCCTTTCCATCTTAGAAATCTAACTAAGCTACTCCCCTTTAGGAAAGAATTAAAAACATGGCTTTTTATTTAATTGATCATCTTAGCTAACAGTCACAGTTTCTCTCCAGGTTGGTAGTGCATAGCGCCAGGACACCTCAGGGTAACAGAGTGCTTTAGAAGTCTCAGTAACATAACATAACATAACATGCGGTGTCCGAGGAAGAAGTGTCGCTGTAAGTGAGCTGCTGTATGAGGTCGCTGTGAAGAATTCTACATCCAAACTTAATCACTTTTATAGAGGTTGAAAATCTCCAGCAGGACAAGGCAGCAGGCTGTAGCCAACAAGAGTTTCAGTAGGCTGGATACCCCTTTAGCACAGGACAGCTGAACAGGTTTTGCTGCTGTGGAGAAGAAGGCTGCGGGAGTTACCACAAACTCAGGTCGACCAGCGATGCACTTCAGTTCTCAGACCAGTTTTCAGCCAAAAAAATATATGTCCCAAGTTTTCAATTTTGACTAACTGGGCTTCTTTAGCACCACCCCCAAGGGCCCTCGACTGGAGGGGCACCACTTGTGGGCAGTTGGGGGGGAGGGCAGTTAGAACTCACACTGGCTGGGTTCAAGTTAGGGTTCAAGATGGTGGGGGCCTGTGGCTTGAACAGGGAGGCCAGCAAACTACCCCTTGGAGTCACTCTTGTAGTCCTGGGTTTAGGTGGAGATGTAGGGCTCAACAGCAGGACAAGCCTATGAGGGTTTTATACAGGTCCTAGGCAGTAAATCAGTACTTCCAGGGGCAGCAAAGCAGTCTTGTGGAGTACACAGGCCATAGCAGCAGGATGTCCACTGACATTCCTTCTGCAGGTCCAGAAAGTGAACTGAAGAGTGGTACTGAGTGTCCTATTTTTATACCTGGTGACTTCTTTAAATTTAGAAGACGTTACCAGAGGTTTAGCTTTGAAATGCCTGGAATTTCCTGACTACCCTGCCCTTGCTATAAGTTAGATACAGAGACAGTGCAGTGGTGACTTGTCACAGCCTATTCAATTGCAAGTGGGGCTGTACCAAGTTCCGATTCCACTACCCATCCTGCGAGCAGATGGCACATACATGCACACCTAATCCCTCAATTGTGTGACTGTCTGGGGTGTATTCCCAAAGTCCTAACTGACATCTACATCCAGTCATGTGACCCCAGTAAGGCTGCAGGAATGAAATGACAAAGAGCATAAATATCACAACATTCTAAAAGGGGCATTTTCAAAATGTTAATTTAAAATCTGACTTTACCTTTGAAAAGGATTTTTAATTTCAATTTAACTTATGTGTTAGACCTGTCATTCTTAGGCTGGACTTCCACCAACCTTTTGCCTGCTTACCTCCACTTTTTGCTGTATCATTTTGTTAAGCTTAGGACGCTAGCACCCTATCACTGCTAACCACTGTTGAAGTGCATGTGCTTTTCCCCTAAACATGGTGACACTGGTGTATACCTGATTGTCATATTTAGTTCACTTATAAGTCCCTTGTAATGTGGGATACCAAATAACCAGGGCCTCAAAACTAAATGCTACTAGTGGGCCTGCAGCAGCACTGACTGCGGTACCCACACAAGTAGCCTTTCAAACCTGTCTCAGACCTGCTATTGCATAAACTGGGTGTGTAATTTACTGCCATTTAGACTTGCCATTTAAACCACTTTCCAAGCGTTAAACTCTCCTTTTATTACACATAAGTCACCCCTAAGATAGGCCCTGGGAAGCCCTAAGGGCAGGGTGCTGTAAAAGGAAGAGCATGTGCCATTAAGCTTTACATGTCCTGGTAGCGACAAACAGCAAAATTAGTTTTTTATTACCGTGATGCCTACTCCTCACATAGGCTAGCATTGGAAATTCCTTGAAACACTTTTCCGCGGTAATTCTTGATTAAAAAGGAGTAGCTGCATTATGTTTCATAGCTTTGAAATGGTGATTGTGAGAAATCAGGACCTGTTTGCAGTGCCCCCCCACACTTTTTGCCCCCATTTGAACTACTAGGTGCTGGGTTCATTACTCTGAGTGTGCCCTGGTTTCTGCTAACTAGACACAGGGCCTGTGCTCTAAATAAAAGTTCATGATTAGGTATAATTATAATTGGCAATGACAGAATCCTATAAGTTCCTAGTATATAATAAGGCAACGGGGATTCAAACCACCTGTAAGTCCCTGTATATATTAGGGCAGGAAGCGTTAGAGGCACAGTAGATTCCCCGCACTGGAGTGTGGACTGCTGTGTTGCCTGCAGTCATTTTAAAAGCCAGCCCTGCCTTGCATGCTGCTTTTAAATTAAAATTATATGCAAAATCGACTTTGGATTTAAAGGTACTTCCAAAGACTCGAGCTACCGTATTTTCACATATAAGTCACCTCGAAGGTCTCCTCTAGGTGCCCCAGGGGTACGGTGCCGTGTAACCAGTTGCAGGGACATTATAAATGTTGTTTCATAATCTCTGGTGAGGGACAAACTGCCAATTTTGTTTTTCCCCATTGCAGTGAATAGCTCCATGGGCTAACTTTGAGATATTTTAATTAAGCATAAATATTGACAGGAGCCACCTGAAAAGATACTTCAAGGTATCCAATTAATAGTTACAGTAAGTCCAACAACTTGCCACTGTTAGGCTTATAATAACTATTACAGAAAGGAAGTTATTACATTTTCTTTTCTGTGAGCCAAAATTCAGGTTTCTAGCTGCTCATGTTTGGCCAGCCTTTCCAAGGCTGAGCCAGAGCTGCTTGATGAGGTGTGAAGTGACCTGTCAGAGTAGACAATGGATTTTCTGTGGATGGAGAACTTTAGCTGCAGAAGCCAAAACGCAGGAAGGGAGTGGGGGAACCAAACTTGTCCTCAAAGGGAGAATTATACTTTGTGACCAGCGCAGGCTGACCTTTACTTTATTTGAGTTTTATATAGTGCTGGCTAGACCCAGAGGTATCAGAGCGCTTTACATAAGGAACAAAAATAGCGAGTTACAAGGTACAATAATTTAAACATTTGTTGCACAGTCATTACACAGTAAGTGGCAAATCATAAGGGGGTGAGAGAGAAGGAAAAGGGGGACAAGAATAATGTTCTGAGAGAAGGTGAGACCAGAGGGGGGATGGAGTTAAGGCAGTCCAGCAAGAAGAAGAAAAACGTTCAAAGGGTCGTCAGGGGGAGTCCGGAGGGAAGGGGGAACAGACAGAGGTCAAACAAGATGGCGGGTCTGGGTCATGGGTATCGATGGAGACCAACACCAAAATGTCGGGATACACAAAAGTGAAAAATCCAGAACGAAGAACCAGAGAGCAGGATTCAAATGAGTAGAGTCAGAGGGGTGACGCAGCCACAAAACCAAAGGCAGGCGGAAGGCTGTGGATGGCGTGCAGAGGCTCAGCACCACAGGGGCATCGGTATCGACAATCCGCAAGGCATCGATCCTGCACCCCCATACCTGGAAAGGACTCACGGGTCACAGAGTTTGGAACTGAGGCGAAGCACACCCAAGCAGATGGCCAGTATGGGGGAGGCAGTGAGGCAGCAGCGGGGACTGGGAGAGCGAGCCACCCCTTGATCGGAAGATTGCAGGTGGGAATTCGGGTCCACTGGACCAACAGCACCGTGGTACTCACCATCGATACAGCTCATCGCGACAGGAGATCAAGCGTCGGGGCAGACAGCTACTCCGAACCCATAGGGCCAGGGGACAGTCCAGAAGGGGGAATTTCTCGCCCCCGATCAATCAGCCACCATCCAGAGTTTTCCGATTATGCCTAAGCTGTGCCAAGGCTGGTCCGATTGTCAGCGATCTGCGGCAATTCGTTCCGAGGGAGGCAGTAGAAGGAAAAACAGCAGCAGAGGGACGAGGAACGCCATGCCCCAATGTCCGGCTGGGTAGGTGATGGCCGCGGGAGAAACCCGAGCCAGACTCCTCTATAGCCGAACCAAGCGGCTCCACCGGGCATGGGCCATGTTTTCTCGATGCCCGCAATCAGAACACAGGATACGGTTCCGAATCAAGAAAAGGGAGATCGGAGAAACGCAATCACGGGTGAACCTAGGTGATTAAAAAGGGGTCCTAGGTGGGGAAAAATTATGGGGAATAAGGGGGATTTAAGCCAAAACGGCAATCCCCTTCCGAGAGCCTCCGGCTGGAACTCCTCACCAGACGGCCATCTTGGGTAATGTTCAGCTTCACATCCTGCACCCCCAGCCAAACAGGAGTCTCAGCAATTAGATTAGTCTGGGGGTTGGAAGAGGTGTGTTAGTGAAACAGAGCCACATCAATGGGTTTGCTTAGCCAGATCTAACACCAAACGAGAGACAGTCTCAATGATGGATTTTGCAAGAATAGTGCTTTCTGGGACAAGAATATGCCACACTTTAGAGGAAGAGTCCGTACACTTGGATGGTACCCTGTATTCCATTGGCCAGGGGTGAATCCCTGCTTGATGCACAGAAACTGTGAATATATATGGGAGAGCTGCATAGGTCCTCAGCTCTGCTCCTGAAACTTCAAGGAGAAGAAGAACTGCCCTGCTGGAAAACTGATCGGCACCCCCAAAGGTCTGCACTCTGAAGGACTGTACCTTCTGCACATTCTGGGACTACAGCCCTAGGAACTTTGCCTTGCTCCAAGAAGGATTAAGTAGTGGACTCCCTGCAAGATACAGGTTAACTGAGGCCACCTGCATCATCTCCACCAAGAGGTCCCCATACTGGAGTGCATCCAGTGGAATTTTAAGGATTTGGCTGGGTGCATTGTGGGAATTGTAGTCCTCCTGACCCAGCATAGATTTCAGGCTCATCCCGCTAACAGCTCTGGAGCTCCAGACTTCCATAATTTCACCGAGGCCTCAAAGAAAGTCAAGCGTATGAACCCGCACCAAAGCTGACCTGAAGAAGAGCCTCACTTGACGTTGAGAGAAAATCCTACAGAAAAGGTCTAAGTGTGAAGGTGAAATTTTGACTGAGGCCTCCCGCTTAGTATATCCTGCCAGGGCTCTATCACGGTCAGCCTCAAATTTTGACTTTATCCTGGTCAAGCGTGACCAGATGTCCCACTTTGGCGCTTTTTGTCTTTTATCCGACCAGGGCTCCATTGAGGTCAGCCTCAAACTTTGACTCTGTCCTGGTCAAGTGTGACCAGATGTCCCAATTTGGCGCAATTGTCTTTTAAGCACTAGACAGTGTTTAGTATTTAAAAACTCATAACTCTGGCTCCCTACATTGGATTTTTGACATTTCAGTGTCTATTTGTTCATAAAAATATAACCCATTTCTTTAACTTGGTGTTGAATTTTTTTTGTAGGTCGTGTCTTACCTATTTAATGTATTGGTTTTTTAAAATGTGTTACACACCTGCCACCTTAGTTAAGCATGCCTGATTGTTGCCAGCTACAAAGGTTTGAGCAAGGGAATAATTTATAACCCCGAGCGTAATGTGCATAGCGGGGCTACGCGGAGGTCCACGGAGTTGCAAACATACTCCATGGAGCTACGCTACACCACCCACCTCGACCCCCTATTAAGAAATAAGGTAACCTTAATTAAAAAGAAACTTTAAACCACTTACCTGTGTACCGTGGCACCCCCGGGCTTCCCTCTTCCCCTTCCACACCCTACCAGTAATGCTTGAGAAAACTGCTCATGCGCACGTGCCCGTGCATGCGCATTTCTTGTGAGAAATGCGCATGTGAGGGCGCGCACGCATGTTCAGTTTTTTCAAGTATTACTGCTACGGCGAGGAAGAGGAAGAAGGCAGCCCAGGGACTCCGTGGTACACAGGTAAGTGGTTTTATCTTTCTTATCAATTAGGTTTAACTAATTTCTTAATAGGGGCTTGGAGGCAGGGGCTGGCAAACTCCGCTCCGCTGCGGAGTATGTGGAGATTCGCCTTCTCTGCGGAACGCGGAGAAGGTAAATCTCCACATACTCCGTGGGCGGCGCGGAGGTTTCCGCCCGGGGTTAATAATTTATTGAGGCCTTGTCTGACCCTGTTTTTGTGTTAGTGGCCTTATTGCTAGTGGCAAGTCACTACTTATATCTACTAATAATCCACTTTCCAGCAGTGATGACAAATCATCTTTACTGGTAAAGTTGTATTTAACATTACTGTTTTAGAAATGCCACTTTTACATTTCTCTGCTCTCACTGCTCTGTGTGCCTTTCAGCATGTTTCCAATACACATCTGAGATGGGTGACAGCCACACTTTGTGCATTCCCTCTAGATAGCCGCAAACACAGGAAAGGTGCATATGACAGAGAACTCTTCTGCATTCATCTACATTCTGATAGCTCTTCCTTGGTAGGAGGAGGGAGGGTGGAACAGATATCGACACCTGAATAAGCAGAGTCTTGTGTCCCACACAAAGGGCTGATTATCCACCACAGATATCCTGGCAGACAGGGCTGGGGTGAAAGGGGATCCATGCACCTCAAAGGCCTGCTTTGAAGTCACCCCCACTTCAAAGGCACATTTGAGTATAAGTACAGGGCTCTGCCAAGACAGTACACTACTGGACCAGGAGTAAAGACTGCTGTGCTGTAAAGATTGCCACTCTGCTTGACTAAGTGTTCTGAAGGAACTGCTTCTCTGCTTTGCTGATATGCCCTGCTGCTTGCTGTTCTCTGCCCTGCTATGGACAAGGACTGTACCACTCTCGTTTTTCTGCCTCTTCTCTGTTTTCTCCTGCCCTCTATTTTGCCTCTTCTTTGCTTGCTCCTTCCCTCTAGTTTGCCTCTCTGTGATCGTTCTGCCCGTTATTTTGTCTCTTTCTGCTAGTTTCTGACCATTATTGTGCCTCTCTCTGCTCGTTTCTGACATTTATTTTGCAACTTTCTGCTCCTTTCTGACCTGTATTATTTTTCCTCTTTCTGCTTGTTTTGTAACTTTATTTTGCCTCTTTCTGCTCATTTCTGACCTAAATTTTACCTATTAATGCCCTGTAATATTTTGCCACTTTTTGCTTGTCTTTGACCTTTATTTCGCCTTTTTCTGCTTGTTTGTGACCTTTATTTTGCCTCTTTCTGACCTGTAATATTTTGCCATTTTCTGTTTGTCTCTGACCTTTATTTTGCATTTTTCTGATTTTTTCTGACTTTTATCTTGCCTCTTTCAGCTTGTTTCTCCTTCTTCCCGCCATTTCCCTTCACCCTCCTCCCGCCACCGAACACCCTGCCCTCCTCCCAGGACTTACTTAGTGGTGGCCTCAGAGCAACCCCATTGAGCAGTTCCTTGTACCAGCCCCCCCTGCAACAGTTCTCACGTCCAGCTTACCTGCAGTCCACTGCCCTCTACTGCATTCAGCTTGTGCTGTCTTCTGCTAACTATTTGCTCATTTTTCTGCCTCTTCTCTGCTCACTCCTGCCCTCTAGTTTGCCTCTTTCTGCTCATTCTGCCCATTATTTTGCCTCTTTCTGCTAGTTTCTGACCCTTTTTTGCTTCATTCCCAATTCTTACCTTTATTTTGTCTCTTTCTGCTCATCTCTGACCGTCTTTTTCCTCTTTCTGCTCATTGCTGACTTTTATTTTGCCCCTTTCTCCTTATTTCTGACCTTTATCTTGCTTCTTTCTGCTTGTTCCCTCCCTCTCCCCGCCATTTCCCTCCTCCTGCCGTTTCCCTCTGTAGCAGACTTTAGGAAGAAACTCAAGTCCTGGCTCTTCGACCAAGACATTGCATCCACAGCATCCAGATATCCCTATGAGTGACATTGCTGAGCTATACAAATGCTGATGGATTGATTGATTGATTTATTGATTGATCTTGAACCCAGAGTGACTACAAGGGTTGCTGGCTTGCCCCTGTTTTCTGAAGTCTTAGGGACATCAAAGACTTCCTATAACTCTGCTTTTGCTCTTTGCCATCTGTGAGTCCTCCCTTGCCTGAGGTGGAAATCCAGTCCGGGCCTCAGAAGTGGGTTTCACTTCAAAATTGATGCAGCAACGACTTTGCGAAAATTGGAACTGACGCAGTGACTTTCGACAAAGATGCAGTGCTGACCCAAGGAAATCCCTGTGCAGCCTGATGAAGCAGGCCCGACTGTGATGTTCAACGATGATGCATCATAATGAGGTTTGTCAATGAAGCTTTCCTTGGTGGCGCGGATTAGTGCCGACACTTCGCCTCCATCTACAGGATTGACGATGACCTAGCGACTCCTCGCATCAAGTCTTCAACGTTGATGCTCACTACATCCGTGGTACTCTGTCAGCGGGACTTGTCTGAGTCCTGAACTTTGGATTTACCCTGGTCTAGCGCAACCTTAATTAACCTTTTAGTGATATTGACTTCTAAGCACTGTTTTTGGTTTATTTCTTTAAAAATTCAAAACACTGGTTCTACTTATCAGACTTTTGTCATTTTGGTCTTGATTTATTCATAAAATTATTGTCTATTTTTTAAAACCTGTGTGGAGACTTTTGTGGTGTTTTCATTGTGTTACTCTGTGTGTGTGTGTGCGTGTGTTGCACAAATAATTTACACATTGCGTCTCAAGTTAAGCATGCCTTCTCTGTGCCAAGATGCCAGAGGGTGAGCATGAGTTAATTTAAACTGTGCATTTAACATGCCATGACTAGGATTATGACCCCTACTTGGACAGGGTGCGTAACTCTGCCAACAAGAGACCCAAATTCTAACTATACCAAACCTGAAATGCTGATCTGTCCCCAATCAAAAATTAGCACTTTTTTAAATGTAGCAAGCAACCCAATGTTATCCTTTGGGACAGGTAGGCCTCACAATGGTAAAAAATAAATGTAGGAGTTTTTCACTACCAGGACATGTACAATTTAAAAGTAGTGGTCCAATCTTTTAATAACAATGCACACTGCCCATTGGGCTATCTAGGGCCTACCTTAGAGGTGGCCTATATGCAATAAAAGAGGAGGTTATATTGCCAAATGAAACAGACAATTTAACTCTGCATTGATGCTGCAGTGGTGGGCCTGGGACATAAGGGGCTTTTCAGGGGCAGTTTCCCCATTAGGCATCTGGGGCTGCACCTCCCTGAAAATATGAAGTAGATCGATTTAGTTAGAGATATAATCATATCTCTAAATAAATAAATGTATTTAAGTCTGGCCTCTCTTTCCCAGGCTACATGCCCCACCTCGCTCTGAAGCAGGAGATTTAAGCAAGGCAGTAAATCAAGTTTCTGATCTGTGATGCACTATGCAGGGCTTACTGCTCTAAAGCCACTCATTGTCATTGTAGTCTATGGCAGTATCCACTATTGGCCAGTGACACTTTTGGCATCATGGTTACAGGTGTTGGAGTCTCCATCCCTGTGTGAGAGCAGCCATCCATCATTCATTGCCATAGATCACACATTTTCCCATTGGTCACAAGTAGGAGTGAATACAAGCATGAGTGTTTTGGTGCCTTGTTCTCAGTAATGGTAAGTGTTAGAATGCTACTCTTCTGTTAAGTATATTTTGCTGAGGCCCCTTGCCATGCTAACCTCCCCCACTTGGACACTCCAGGCCCTTGCTGCACATTGCTAGCCCTATTCGAAGTGGAGCTGCTGTTTTTGTTCCCCGCAAAATTGATCCAAAAGACGAGCAGGACAGGGTTTTTGTTCCCTTGTGAAGTTGATCCAAATATCCGAATCAAGCGCAAAGCAAGAGATATGTGCTTACAGTAGAAGGTTATCTGCTGTATGACATTAAACCTGGCCCTATCTTCATCCCCTTAACAACATTAATACCAAAAACATGGATTGATTTACAAACAATGAGTGTTACAAACATTAAGGCAATGCAAGGCAGCAATTTACTTCCTCTCTTAATTCACGTTTTACTTAATCTTGCCTTTCTTAAGAGTTAACTATCCGGTGCTGATGCTGATGCCAAAGCAAAGTGCCTGTCAGCGGGTTGTCCTCGCTGCAGAGCACACAGAACAATGGTCATGTATTCCAGTTGCAATTGCAATTCTGTGTAAATAAGTGTGAAGGGGGCTCACAGAAGCCAAAATATTTACAGGGCAAAAGCAAAAGGAAATACTTTGGTTAAATGTGTGTGAATGCAGTGTATGTTTGGAAGTAGTGAAGTGAGGGAGATGAGAGGATGTGCTTTCAGGGAAGAGTGAAAAGAGAGTGCTGAAAAGGAAAGAGAGGAAGTTAAATATGTGCAGATGGACGAGATGTGCAGAGAAAAAGGGCATACATATCTAATATAAAGCGCACATATCTGAAGGCCAAGACTCCTTCCACATGCCTCAATACTATTGAAATTTCAGAATTTAAACATTTCCAAGGTTAATTATTTATAACAAATTCTTGCTGTTACTCATTTATCTTAAACAGCTAGCAACCATTGACAAAGCCAATTATACTGACAGGTTTTATGTGTAGGTTAGTTGTCGTGTTATATATCTTGATGCAATTGCATCTCAGAAAGAAACCAAAATATTGACCAGGTACCACACTATGGGAATCACAGAAATGTATTTTACATGGTCCCTTTTAGAAAGCTCCCACATTTTCATCCCACTTAAACACCTGTCTTCACTTATTTCTATATGACTGATTACAGTTACAAGCTGGGGGTCGTTCCCAAATCCTGGTTACAGCATTATCTTTCAAAGTTGATGCCGCATGCAGTGCAAGACACTGGTCAAGCACACACTTTAAAAGTTGTCGCATTGTACAATTTGCACATTACAGTAACTGTTGAACATACACCTCACCACATAAAAGTCAATCCAAACCTTTACACCCTGCCTCTTTCAAATGTTACCAGCCGCCCCTGGACTACTTATGTTCCTGGCACAATAAGTGCTGCTGGGCCACTAGAAGCATTTAATTTACAGGCCCTGGGTACATAGTATACAACTCTACAAGAAACATATATGTAAATTAAATTTGCCAACTGTTGTAAGCCAATTTTGCCATGTTTAGGGAAGAGAGAAAAATCGCTTTAGTGCTGGTTAGCAGTGGCAACGTTCACAGAGTCCTACGGCAGACAAAAATTAATTCATGAAAAACAAGCATTTGGAATGCAATAGGTCTCGCATTCACACGAGTTTGAGCTATTGGAATTGTAAATGACAATGCCTTTTTATTTATGTTTTCGGTTTTAATATATAAATAAAAGGCCTTGTCATTTACAATACCAATAGTTACATTTTTGCAAAAGCGCAAACTAATGCATTGCAACAAAGGGCCTCCTCGACCGCTTGTTAGAAAGTAAATATCAGAGAAAGAGACCAGGCCTGCAAGGTCTTCAAAGTAGTGATAAATAGTGCAGTGAAGAAAATGTGTAAGTGTTGTAAATGACACACACACAAAGGGTGAAGTGAGAATTACATATGATCTGAGCTATAAACACTAACAAAGAGCTCCAACACCTTTCATTCTGTGATTACACTGTTGTGGCTCAGGAGGAAGAGCGGGAGTGTGGGCTATTTCTTGCCTTCTCTGTGATTTGAGTCTGGTCTGTGGCATTGCTTGATGTCATTGCTATCTTTCGCCTAATGAAAAACACTTCAGCTGTAGTAGAGCCCTGGCTTCACCTCCTGGTGCAGGGCGGGCTGAGGTTTATGCCAGGGAAGGAGGGAGGGAGGGATGGTCTCAGCTGCAGCCTCGAACAGTGCCCTTGCTATTACCAGTGAACAAGAGGCGCTGAGGTGGTGGTATTATTATTGGTGGTGGTGGTATTGGTATTGGTGGTGGTGGTGGTGGTGGTATTAGCAGTGATAGTATTGGTGGTGGTAGTATTGGTGGTGCTGGTATTGGTGGTGTGGAAATATGGATTTTTCTGGTCAGTTATGTCCCCTATCTTGGACCCCAACGGTTCTATTCGCATGTTACAAGTACATGTATGTTCCCTCCAGTTCCAGTTATAAAGACGCAAATACATGTGCGTCCACCGTTAACATGTCCTCTTTCAGATCCGCCATGAATGGGCCGGATATTCCATTCCTAAGTACGAAAGGCCACCGCCTTTATATGGTTCACTTATGCCATTTTACAGTCCAGGCAAGTAGGCCCTGATTCTGTCATCAAGCTTTTCTGCTTTCTGCCTCTGAAAGCTCCAGTCTGAACTCGCATCTGTGACCATGAACTTTGTCTCATCCTCTGCGCGGCTCACAGTGCCTGACATCAGCTTGCTGCCTGCCAAGAACTGTATTTCACCTTCGAAATTATCTGCTCCGTTCCCTGCCCAATGCATTCCTGTCTAGTAGTTTAAGTAAACATTCTGCCAGCTACCGAGCAGAGGCCCGGCTTCTCTGTCTTTATACAAGTAATTCATAGCCCTATTACCATGGAAGACTTCTGCCCTCGCATCTAGTGTAGACACTTAGACGCTTGTACACGCACTAACAGTCAGTATAGTCAGTATAGAATAAGATTCTACTCTAAAGGACCTCTCTTTTGGATAACATAGTTCTTTAAACATAGGATGTTAGATATGATTTGGGATTAGGTTGACTTGACCCTCCAGACATCTGTCGCCACATGTAGAGCTAAATGTCAAGTCCCCTTCACCCCCTAGCTGCACGTCAATCACACGTCATGCTGCTGTGCGCGCATTTCTGCCAAGTATTTCTGCTGACATTGCGAAATTCTTTCATGGAACCACCCCATTATGACATCATGCCTGATGACGTTCCTTTGTTACGCCCAATCACGCCCATTTTCATTACGCATGAATAATGTTATCTTCCTTATCAATTGTTACGCCTCTCGCATTTGCTTCACTGTAATGCCTATTGTATAAAAGTAATTAATTATCAATAATGTATGTACTTCACTTCCTGAGCCTCCGTGGTGATGGAACCTGGAGTCCACGATTTCGAAATCGTCCATTGGAATAAAGCCCATTCCTAACCTCTAATACCACGGATTCTGCCTCTTATTTATTGAGCTATTTTTATTATGTTCTGTATCAAATTAAGTCCCGGTAATTAAATTATTTACCACATAAATGGCGCCCGAATAGGGACACTTTCTCATCTCACGCGCCGGCGGTGCGTTGCAGGCCCGGTCTCCTGCCACAGCTGGACGGACAACAACGCGTACCAGCAGGATTTCCTGTATCTCCCTCCGGTCAAGCGGGGGCGACTGAGGCTGCGATCAACACCCAGACGAGGCGGTGAGAAGTGCGAAGTATCCCGACCAGAGCCTAGCTGAGAGAGCAAGATCCGAGGTATACAGAGGCCCACCAGGTTTCCGATGTCCTGAAGTGTCCGAAGTTTTCAAGTCGAGTCCAGTCCGGTCCAGTTCAGTTCAGTTCCGTTCCGAGGCCTTCCGTTCCGAGCTACCCGGTGAGTACCATTACTGGGGAGGCGTTCTGGCGTGCACATAAGTTGTGCCGATCCAGACGGGTTTGGGTACACAAATCCGGTCTGCACTGTTTCAGCAGTGTATCTGTACTGTTTAGCAGTATATCTAGTATATCAAGTATATAAATTCAGAATAATTCCGTTAATATCGAGGATTATGTCTTTTGATTAAGTTTTCTTAGATCGTCATTATCATTGTTGCTCATTTAAAAACGTTAAATGTTAAATGTATTAATACGTCCTGCATATTGTGGTGTGAATGACTGTTCATTATTGTGTTTTTATTGTATTAAGTTTGTTCAAGACCAAGTATCAGACCAGTTCTCAATATGCCGCTCTTTTCGAAACTAAGACAGATCACAACTAGAAAAGGGGTACTCGAAGAAGCTGTTCCCATTCCTCCTAGGGACACTCCAGGGTATTTCATGTATCATAAACACGGCTTAGACGCTATATTATTTCTTGATCTATGGGTAGACTACACCAAGGAATTATCAGAAAGTCACAGGTGGCCCGCAGCTGGGACCTGGGATGCAGATTGCATCGTTAAAATAGAGGAAGAGTTATGGAAAAGGAAAGCCAGACAGTCACAGAAAGACGCCATTGAATTATGGCGTAAAGAATCGTATAGACGCACAGAAAAAGCACGTAGACAGGAAGAGAAGAGTAAAGAGAATTCAGATAAAGTCCGAGAAAATCTATTAATTGAAGAAGGTACACGAGTGAAATCAGAACAAGTAGACAGACAAAGAAATGCCCTCATGAAGGGTATGTATCCCCTTCTGGCCGAGGGATTACCTAAGGCTACTCCGGGGATACCAAAAGACTTGCCACCCCCATTATTTCCAATAAAAGTACATCCTAAGGGGCATCCTAGAACCGCAGAAGATGTTTTTCTTTCCTCATATTTAGATGACGCAGCTCCCGAGTATGCTAACCCTGCCCCACATAGACCGTCGACCGGGGAGGTTCAACGCCAAGATCCTGTATCTGTATCTTTACAGCATCAAATCCTGACACAAGTTCCGGCAAGCACGTCCGTTTCCACATCTGTTCCTGCAGCTACTTCTATAGCTGTGTCCACACCTATAGTTGCTGTATCACGTTCAACGAATCCTTTCACGCCCGATACTCCAGACGGGGCTACTGGAGGTGCTACCAATATTTTTTCCACGCCACCCAGAATAAATAAACTTACCTTTCAAGAGTCAGCACATCCACGTACCCCCAAACTCATAAATGCCCGCACGCTTAAGGAACTTCTGGTAGATTGTAGATATGACCCTGTGCCCGGCAAAGAGGACGAAATGATCATGGCATCATTACGTATCAGACGAGCCGCGGTGTATTTAGGGAAGTTACCAGGAATGACTGTGCATCTAGATAATATATATCATTATGTCCAAACAGGGCGAGATTCTGAAAGTATTAACAGAGCTATGGAATACCAGAAAGTGGAGATACAGGGGGAACTGCTACGTTTCCTCATAAATTGTGTGATCAGAAATCAAGACCGACCGGGGGTAGATCCGGAAATAATGCAAACTCTTACCAGATGGAGCCAGAATATATCAGAAGGGAGACATGATAGGCAAAAATGTATAATAGCCATGTGCAGAAAGATCCGAAAAGAAATAGAACGCCTACACGAAGAAAGATTAGCGGTAGACCAGTTTGAACAAAATGAGGAGGAGGAAGGATCAGGACTGTCCGCAGGACAGTCAGAAACCATAGCCTATGTAGGTAGAGGAAGATCTTGTAATAGTACTAGATGCTTTACTGACCCGATACGTCCGATATGTCTAGATAATAACAGGAATTTCCAAACACCTATAATAAATATGAGGTCCCCCGAGCATTCGTTCCAAGCCGCTGACAAATTACTGCGAGAACGAAGGGGTTATCATTTACTCGATTCTATGGATGAACAAGAATTAGCCAGGTCAGCCGTTCATTGGGTTGACAGTCCCGGAAAATATGGTGATGATACAGTAGCACACACATTTTTGAATCTCACCCCAGAAGAACAGCGTTTAGCTGGGATTTATATGATTCAACAACTTCTTATACTATACAAAAGCCAACATTCAGATCCTGGTCCCTTACCTGATATATTGACTGAATTACTCACGAATAGATGGAAAGGTTCAGGTACTAAGTTAATTAAGGAAATACTAGAATCCAGAAAACAGTACATTCTTTTTGTATGTCCAGAACATGTTTCACTGCCCATCAAGGAAAGACCAATGTATTACATGGACAGACAGAATCCCTTACGAGAAGTGCACCCAATAAAGGGCGAGGACAATGAGTTTAAACGTGTATACGTATATACGCCCATATCGAAAATAGAATTGTTAGAAATGAAGAAAGTGGTACCCAGTCATGACAAAGACCCAGCGGGTTTCCACCGAGAAATTAAAGACATGTTACTCATGGGAGAGTATACCTATCCCGACATTATGACAATATTAAAGGTATTAATGCCTGCTGGCATTTATGAAAAACTCAAGGAAAAAGAGTGGGAGGTAGGAGACCAAAAGATAGATTGGACAGCATTAGAAAATGAAGAAAAGGCCCGAGGTCCAGGTTCGGGGCTTGGGGACAAAACTAAAGCACTACCAGGTTTACTAGTACAGGTACTGCCGCGTGTATTAACCACGAAAAAGGAAGACTGGGGTGCAATCTCAGCCTGTAAACAAAAGCAAGATGAAGATACTAGTGATTTCTATGCCCGATTCGAAAAATGTTTTGGTATAAATAGTGGTATAAAAGCAAGTAGCGAGTCATACCCACATCTGTTTGTGACAAAATTAGTTGAAAATTCCTTGCCCCAAGTGAAGAATAGAGTATTAAAATTCGAGAGTACCTGGCAAGGTAATACGCCATCACAAATGTTACAAATGTTACAGTATCATTACAATAGAATTAGAGAAGAACAAGAACATGAACAAAGACGCATGAAAGACACAAAAATGAAAATGCTAGTCTCCCAGACAGTTCCAGCTGAAGGTCATAAAAAGGGTACGACACAGTCCGGTGATTCAGCAGGACCTGTAAAAGGGACATGCAACTATTGTAAACAACCAGGTCATTACATACACGACTGCCCAGTCCTGAAGCGTAATATCGCCATAGGTATTACAAAAGAAAGACCACGGCCACCTAGACAGGATCAGAATGAACAAGGAGCACCGCAGCATGCACAGGCCATGCCAGCTCCACAACAGTCTATACAGTTTGTGCCAGCCGCACCAGCGTTGCCTGCTGTTGCCACACAAACCACGACACGACAGCTGTACCAGACCGCACAGTATGACTATCCTGATTATCAAAGATACGCATGAACCAGCCTAGAGAGGGAAGTTGACTTACCCCTTATCGAGGTCCCTGTAGACCAAGAAGGACCTTATGTACATAGTGAATTATTAGGCTAAGATAGAAAATTTTTACTTGATACAGGGGCAAGTCGAACAACTATAAAACGTAGTGAAGTTCCAGGGGCACCCCTCTCAGGCTCACAGAATATTTCCCTTGGTTTTTCAGGAAAACCTATTGTTAATGAAGTATCACAGCCTCTTCCACTTACGATAGGACCCTTGACCAGAACTACAGATTTATTGCTTACTAAATCATGTCCAGAAAACTTGTTAGGTATAAAAACACTGAAAGCTCTAGGAGCTATAATATGTTGTTCTCCGGAAGGAGTAAGATTGTTTTTACGTGATTTCAAAGGTCACTATGTGTCTCGAGATATGGATTCCCGACTGCAGACTTTACCCATACATTTATGGGCACAAGGCCCTACAGATGTTGGTTGCATGAACATTACACCATATCGAGTCACACTAAAGGCAGGAGTGGTACTACCACGAATGCGACAATATAAGTTACCCCCAGATGCTGTAATGGCTTTACTGCAAATCATTGACGAGCTTATTGGCCAAGGAGTGGTTGTGGAGACCGACTCCAATATATGTAATTCACCGATAATTCCGATTCTTAAACGAACTGATCCAAAGGCTCCCCCAGTGTATCGATTGGTTATTGACCTGCGCGAATTAAATAAATGTATTGTACCACAATACCCCGTAGTTCCAGACATCTCTTCATTACTGACAGCTATTGATTCCGAAGCAACATTCTTTACTGTAATTGATCTCAAGAATGCCTTTTTCAGCTTCCCAATAGATCCAGAAAGCCAATACTTGTTCGGATTTAGTTTAAATGGACGTAGCTTTAAATTCACACGCGCACCTCAGGGATTTACAGAAAGCCCCAGCATCTATAGCCAAGCACTGAAACGAGAACTTGACAGTATACACATGCCAGTCAACACTGCTCTGCTTCAATATGTCGATGATCTGCTGATCACCGCCCGAAGCGAACCTGAATGTGAAAAAGCATCACTGACGGTTTTACAAGTTCTAGCCGCAAAGGGACACAAGGTGTCCCCTTCTAAGCTGCAATTCTGTGTCCAGCGAGTTATTTACCTTGGTCACTCGCTGTCCAAGGAGGGAAGGCAGCTTACACCAGATCGCATCCAGCTAATTGCAAACATGCCAACACCCAAGACACAAAAGGAGGTGCGGGCTTTCATAGGCCTCACTTCATATTGTAGGCAGTGGATCCCTCAGTATGCATTTCTAGCAAAACCACTCATTCAATTAACAACACAGGAGGCAGCCACATCGACTGTCCTCCCTTGGACCCAGGAACACACACTAGCTTTTGAAAGCTTAAAGAGAGCTCTATGCCAAGCACCTGTTTTAGCAACACCATATTACAGAAAACATTTTACACTCTTTGTTACAGAACGAGAAGGTACTGCCTTGTCAGTACTCACACAGGAACAAGCAGGATCACACAAACCGTGTGCTTATTTTTCTAGTACATTAGATCCCGTAGCTCAGGCTCTGCCTGCGTGCCTGAAATCAGTGGCAGCGACAGCTTTAGCAATCAGACAAAGCGATGCCATAGTGTTAGGACATCCATTGACAGTACAAGTACCACATGCAGTAGAGGTTCTTGTGAATCGAACGCAAACACAACATTTGACTATAGCGCGACTTACAGGTTACGAATTAACATTGTTTCAGCCACATATAGAAATCAGACGTTGTAACACATTGAATCCTGCCACACTTTTACCTGTAAACGGAACAGACCCATTAGCTCATGACTGTATTGAAGTTATTACAATAACGACGAAACCCAGACAAGACTTGACAGATGTCCCATTGTCAGATCCAGACCTGACGTTGTATGTAGATGGTTCATGTATGAGAACAGGTACAGGAGAGTTAGTGGCCGCTTATGCAGTCACAACAGACACTGAAATTATTGAAACAAAGTGTATAAATACCTTGTCCGCTCAAGCAGCAGAGCTCATCGCTCTGACACAAGCCTGTATTCAAGCCACAAATAAAAGAGTCAACATATACACTGATTCACGTTATGCATTCGGAGTTGTACATGACTTCGGCGTGCTGTGGCGAGAGAGAGGTTATTTAACTTCTCACGGTGCCCACATTCAGCACGGACCCCTTATTCATGCCTTATTAGATGCAATACATTTACCCACTGCAATATCGATTATGAAATGCAAAGCTCATACGAAAGTTACTGATATCATTTCTCAAGGCAATGATCTAGCTGACAGAACAGCTAAACAGACTGCTCAAACTCAAACATCCGACATGACAAAGACAATAGTCCAGATACCAACACATTGCATGATGGTTAAGGATCCCGCTCTTGATGTAATTGACATACAGACACATGCTACTCCAGACGAAATAAGGAAATGGACTGAATTAGGAGGGATCCAAACGGATCAAGGATGGATGACGAAGGAAAAATCTGTGTGGTTCCTTCCTGATTCAATGGTCCAAGTCATTATTAACACTATCCATAGTCCAGCACATCTAGGAGAAAAAGCTATGCTAGACAGCATTCAACACATTTGGTTCAACAAACATTTACGAGCAGCAGCCAAACAAAAAGTTCGTACCTGTATGATCTGTTGTCAGTTCAACCCAGGAAAAAGCATTCCCGTAGAGCAGGGTGGATTTCAGCCTCCTGATCACCCTTTTGAAATTCTCCAGATGGATTATATCCAGATGGAACGATGTCGAGGATTCAAATATGTTCTCGTAGTTGTCTGTGCTCTTTCCCGTTGGACAGAGGCATACCCGGTTTCAGATTACACTGCCCCGACTACTGCCAAACAGTTAGTTCGAGAATTCTTCCCACGATACGGTTTACCACGTGCTGTCTACTCAGATAACGGCCAGCCGTTCTCATCCGAACTAATGAAACACGTTTCACTTTTGTTAGGTTATCAGTGGAAATTCCACTGTGTCCGACACCCCGAGGCAGCAGGTCTCGTGGAAAGACATAATCAGACCCTGAAAATTAGATTGTCCAAAATATGCAGGGAAAAAGGTGTCGACTGGGTAGTAGCATTACCAGTTGCACTCTTTTACATGAGAATGGTAGCACACTCTCGAACAGGGCTATCCCCGTATGAGGTGATCTTTGGCAGACCACCAAATATGTGGGGGACGCCTATACCACGTAAAATAACTGATATTGACTGTAATATGCTGACAGATTATTTGGCTTCCTTGATGTCTGCACTACAATCTTGTCGTTCACAGGTAGCTGCAGCTTTTCCTGACAACACTGAGGTGAAACCCCACGACGTAATTCCGGGGGATCTCGTTTTAGTGAGGAACTTTGATCGAAAGACTCAGCTGGATCCTAGGTGGAGGTCGCCGCAATTGGTCTTGCTCACCACAAGGACAGCCGTGAAGATCGAAGGCAGGAAAGGCTGGGTACATTCAAGTCATATCAAGAAATTTTATGGACTACCATCGGATGTGAAAACCACACCTTGCGTGTCTTCACCCATTGACTCAAAACTTCCTTTGGTTGACTCAAGCAGTCACGAACAATACAAACTAAAACTTAGATCTAACCAGTCGGGCAATTTGATTGTTTAAGTCCTCTCCAAGGTGAAGCGGTTGAATTTGTCTCTGACATGTATCCCTTAGATCTGAATAGAGAAAGAACCCGAAAAATGTTGAAACGACATGCATACTGTAAATCACTGCGTAGTCATTGCACAGTGACGTTATTGATTTTGTTTTTCCTAAGCCTTTTAATAATTACTGCAAGTATATTGTTGCACATATGTTATCCTATTTTTAGACATGTTTATAATGTTACTGCTGAACATTCTTTTAGTGAATTACCTCCGCATGAATTGTCATACAGATTTGCGCTGCGCAATAACACTTTTATTAGTATGTTACATCATTCCCATCAGGTTAGCAATGCTACAAATTGTTGGATATGTGGCCGACTCCCTCCCTATCAGAACTATAAAGGAATTCTACCTCTTTTTCCATACCCGTTCACACACAACGGCTCTTGTGGAGCATGGTTTAGTTTACTTAATTCCCAAGATTCGAACTCCGCAGTTTATCAAGACAACGGGGTATGGGGAAATCTGAACTTAGTTTTACTTAAAATCTGCAACCCCAACAAGGAGGGACTTCCCAAAAGAACAGGAACTGATCTAGAAAATGAAGTATATGGATTAGGTAATTTTACGCTTAATCTCCTGATCTTGAATGTCGAATCCGAAGCTAATCCAAGTTTACCCGCCATGTCAGTATTTCCAGTAAAAGGTGAATTATGTGTAAGAAAGAATGGTTCCATACATATGGGCCATAGTAGATGCACCATTGTAATAGAATTCAGTGATCAAGGCAAGTTGACATTTAGAGCTTCCCGCCATTCCTATTTTATATGTGGTCAGACGGCATATGTACGTTTGCCTCTAGACTGGGATGGTACCTGCTACATTGGATTCCTTTTGCCACCTGTTTTTCTAGCTCCTCCTGATTATCACAGAAATACTCATTTAGTACACAATAGAGAAAGGAGAGATCTCCCAATAGTCGATTACACTGAAACAGCATGGGAAAAATACACAGATTTCAATAAAGGTCTCTTTCCCTATATAGGTACCGTTACTAATAGTAAGCTGATACGTAGATTAACTAGAACCCTTGAAGCAGTAGTGAACGAAACTATTTCCGCCTTAGGCAATTTAACAGAAGAGCAGTCTGCTATGCGGATTGTTGTGCTTCAAAATCGTCTTGTCCTTGACGTCATCCTGGCCGATAGGGGCGGAGCTTGTAGGGTCATCGGATCAAGTTGTTGCGTATTCATACCAGAAAATTCGCCATCTGTATATAAAGCTATAACGCGCCTTCATAAGATTGTGAGCCAGATACACCAGAATCCAGGCACTTGGACTTGGTCCGGGTGGTTTTGGAGCGTGTTATCAGCCTGGGGATGGAGAGTTCTATCCTTCCTAGGTATTGGCCTTCTCATATTATTCAGTTGCTGCTTATGCTTACAATGTGGACCAGCGATTTGTGGTCTGTGTGCCACATCGTGTAGTCCACATCAAAATTTTCGTTCAAAATCCCGGAAGAAGAAAGAAGAACAAATGATGTTATATGAACAGATCAATGGATTGATGAAGATTGATATCTCTTGACGGGCAAGTAGGGGACAAGGAGGGAATGTGGAAATATGGATTTTTCTGGTCAGTTATGTCCCCTATCTTGGACCCCAACGGTTCTATTCGCATGTTACAAGTACATGTATGTTCCCTCCAGTTCCAGTTATAAAGACGCAAATACATGTGCGTCCACCGTTAACATGTCCTCTTTCAGATCCGCCATGAATGGGCCGGATATTCCATTCCTAAGTACGAAAGGCCACCGCCTTTATATGGTTCACTTATGCCATTTTACAGTCCAGGCAAGTAGGCCCTGATTCTGTCATCAAGCTTTTCTGCTTTCTGCCTCTGAAAGCTCCAGTCTGAACTCGCATCTGTGACCATGAACTTTGTCTCATCCTCTGCGCGGCTCACAGTGCCTGACATCAGCTTGCTGCCTGCCAAGAACTGTATTTCACCTTCGAAATTATCTGCTCCGTTCCCTGCCCAATGCATTCCTGTCTAGTAGTTTAAGTAAACATTCTGCCAGCTACCGAGCAGAGGCCCGGCTTCTCTGTCTTTATACAAGTAATTCATAGCCCTATTACCATGGAAGACTTCTGCCCTCGCATCTAGTGTAGACACTTAGACGCTTGTACACGCACTAACAGTCAGTATAGTCAGTATAGAATAAGATTCTACTCTAAAGGACCTCTCTTTTGGATAACATAGTTCTTTAAACATAGGATGTTAGATATGATTTGGGATTAGGTTGACTTGACCCTCCAGACATCTGTCGCCACATGTAGAGCTAAATGTCAAGTCCCCTTCACCCCCTAGCTGCACGTCAATCACACGTCATGCTGCTGTGCGCGCATTTCTGCCAAGTATTTCTGCTGACATTGCGAAATTCTTTCATGGAACCACCCCATTATGACATCATGCCTGATGACGTTCCTTTGTTACGCCCAATCACGCCCATTTTCATTACGCATGAATAATGTTATCTTCCTTATCAATTGTTACGCCTCTCGCATTTGCTTCACTGTAATGCCTATTGTATAAAAGTAATTAATTATCAATAATGTATGTACTTCACTTCCTGAGCCTCCGTGGTGATGGAACCTGGAGTCCACGATTTCGAAATCGTCCATTGGAATAAAGCCCATTCCTAACCTCTAATACCACGGATTCTGCCTCTTATTTATTGAGCTATTTTTATTATGTTCTGTATCAAATTAAGTCCCGGTAATTAAATTATTTACCACAGTGGTGGTGGCTTTGGTTGTTGCGATACTGTTGGTGGTAGTATTGTTGGTGGCGGTATTGGTGGTGGTGGAACTGGCAATGGTGATGGTGGTATTGCTGGTGGTATTAGTGATGGTGGTATTGGTGGTATTGGTGATAGTGGTAGTACTGGTAGTGGGATATTGGTGGTGGTGGTGTTGGTGGTGGTGATGCTATTGAGGTGGTGTATTAGTGGTATTGGTGGTGGTGTTTTTGGTGGTAGTATTGATACTGGTGGAGCTATTGGTATTAGTGGTGGTATTGGAATTGGTATTGGTGGTGGTATTGGTGGTGGTGGTATTGGTTATGGTGGTGGTATTGGAGGTGGTGGTATTGATGGTAGAATTGGTAGTGGTTTTGGTGGTGGTGGTGGTATTGGTGGCGGTGGTAATATTGGTGGTGGTGGTAGCATTGGTGGTATTGGTGGTGGTATTGGTGGTGATGGTAGTATTGGTAGTAGTGGTATTGGTTGTATTGGTGGCAGTGATATTGGTATTGGTAGTGGTGGTGATGGTATTTGTGGTGGTTGAGGCATTGATGTTCGTGGTATTAGTGGTGGTGGCAGTATTGGTGGTGGTGGTATTGGTTGTGGTGGCGGTATTGGTGGTGTTTGTGGTAGTGGTGGTGGTATTGGAGGTGGTGGTGGTGATGGTATTGGTGGTGGTGGTATTATTTGTGGTGGTGGTATTGGTAGTGGTATTGGTGGTGGTATTGTTGGTGGTGGTGGTATTGGTGGTGGTGGTAATAGTGGCGGTGGTGGTATTGTTGGTATTGGTGGTGGTGGTATTGGTGGTTTTGGTGGTAGCGGTGTTGGTGATGGTATTGGTGGTAGTTGTGGTGTTAGTGGTGGTAGTCATGGTGGCAGTGGTGGTAGTGGTGGTGGTGGTATTGGTATTAGTGGTGGAGGCATTGGTATTGATGGTGGTATTGGTGGTGGTGGTACTGGTATTGGTGGTTGTGGTATCGGTGGTAGTATTGGTGGTGGTGGGTTTGGTGGTATTTTTTGTGGTAGTAGCATTGGCGGTGGTGGTTTTATTGCTGGTGGCATTGGTATTGGTATTGGAATTGGTATTGGTGGTGTTGGTATTGGTGGTGGTGGTATGGGTATTGGTGGTATGGGTATTGGTGGTGGTATTGGTGGTGGTATTGGTGGTGGTGGTGGAGGTATTGGTGTTGGTGGTATTGGTGGTGATAGGATTGGTGGCATTAGTGGTGGTGGTATTCATGGTGGTGGTATAGGAGGTGCTCCTGGTAGTGGTATTGGTGGTGGTGGTATTGGTGATGAAGGTGGTATTGGTGGTGGTGGTGGTATTGGTGGTTTGTGGTGGTGGTATTGATGGTGGTGGTGGTTTTGGTGGTGGTGGTGGTATTAGTGGTGGTGGTGGTATTGGTGGTGGTATTGGTAGTGGTATAGGTTGTGGTGGTGGTAGTGGTGGTGGTGGATGTATTGGTGATGGTGGTATTATTGGTGGTGGTGCTGGTATTGGTGGTGATGGTATTGGTATTGGTGGTGGTGGTGGTATTGGTATTGGTGGTGGTATTGGTGGTAGTTGAGGTGTTGGTGGAGATGGTATTAGTGGTGGTGATAGTAGTGATGGTATGGGTGGTGGTATTGGTAGGGGTGGTATTGGTGGTGGTATATGAGGTGTTCCTGGTAGTGGTGGTATTGGAGGTGGTGGTATTGTTGGTGGTGATATTAGCGGTGATTGTGGTATTGGTGGTGGTATTAGTGGTGGTGGTATTGGTGGCAGTGGTTGTATTGGTGGTGGTGATATTAGTGGTATTGGCGATGGTGGTATTGGTGGTGGTGATTTTGGTGGTGGTGGTGGTGGTATTAGTGATGGCATTGGTGGTGGTATTGGTGGTGGTAGTGGTATTAGTGGTGGTGGTACTGGTGGTGGTGGTATTGGTGGTGGTATTGTTGGTATTGGTTGTGGTGGTATTGGAGGTGTTGGTGGTAGCAGTGTAGGTGTTGGTATTGGTGGTGATTGTGGTATTAGTGTGGTATTCGTGATGGCAGTGGTGGTGGCCTTGGTGGTGGTGGTGGTGGTATTGGTGGTAGTGGTGGTGGTGGTAGTGGTAGTGGTAGAAGTATTGGTGGTACTGACATTGGTAGTGATGGTATTGCTGGTGGTATTGGTGGTGGTGGGTTTGGTGGTACTGTTGGTGGTGGTAGCATTGGTGGTGGTGGTATTGGTGGTGGTAATGGTGGTGGTGGTATTGGTAGGATTGATGGTGGTGGTTGTGGTGTTGGTGGTATTGGTATCAGTGGTGGCATTGGTATTGGTGGTGTTATTGGAATTGGTATTGGTGGTGGTGGTATTGGTGGTGTGTGTATTGGTGGTGGTATTGGTGCTATTGGTGGTGGTATAGGTGGCAGTGTTAGTGGTGGTGGCATTGGTAGTGGTGGATGTGGTGGTGATATTTGTGGTGGTATTGGTGGTGGTACTGGTGGGGGTATTGGTGGTATTGGTATTGGTTGTTGATGGTCTTAGTGGTGTTATTGGTAGTGGTGGTTTTGGCAATGATGGTGGTACTGGTGGTACTGGTGGTGGTATTGGTGGTTTGTGGAATTGGTATTGGTGGTGGTGGTGGTGTTGGTTGTGGTGCTGGTGGTATTAGTGGTGGTGGTGGTATTGGTGGTGGTGATAAGGGTGGTGTTGGTGGTGGTAGTGGTGGTGGTGGTGGTATTGGTGGTGGTGGACGTATTGGTGGTGGTGGCATTAGTGGTGATGGTATTGGTGGTGCTGATGGTGGTGGTATCGGTGGTGGTGGTATTGGTGGTGGTGGTATTGGTGGTGATGGTGGTATTGGTAGTGGTGGTACTAGTGGTGGAGGTATTAGTAGTGGTGGTATTGGTATTGGTGGTGGTGTGTAGTATTGGTGGTATTTTACTAGGAGATAGGTGGTATGAATAATAGGACAGGCGCTGCCAGAAATATTCACTGAAATTATTATGTATTACCCTAATTAGTACAGTGCTATTAGGAGGAGAGAACCACTAGCCTCTCCTAATCAGCAACCTAGACCGCAAACAATTGGCAACATAAATCCCTAGCACACGTTGGTTCTCAATGTTAATTAACACAGTAGTTTCAAAAGACAAAAATTATACATGAGACAACATATGAATCAGCAGCACAAATTGTGTGTCTTGAAGTTTTCACTCTTTAATTCATATGTAGGTTCCTTTGATTTATATTCTTGTGACTGTTTGTGAGCCCACAGCCAACATGTGTTTCGTCGCTTCACGTTCAATTAACATGCTACTTTTTCAAGGCTAAGTAAAGAATAAACTGCAGTCACTATTTCAGGACAGAGTAGTACAAAGTTATATATGTTCTACGACATTCCACCAAACGGTCTTAACAGTGACCATGTGTACATAAGACAATAAAGCTACATAGTATGTGAAAACACCCATCAGTGTGCCACATACTGCAGATAACAGTACGTTAACACCGCCACCATAGCAAGCATGGTTGACTATGTATAATGTGAACATTAAAATTCCAAAATGTTCAAAGAAAAGTCCACAGACTGATACATGAGTTTAAAGAGAATTGTTCATTCATGATATTTACATAACATGTGTCAAGGAAAATAATCAAACTTAGACCCGGTGTATTATGTGTCTATAAACAAGTACTATGTGGCTATTCACCCGTCAAATCCATAACTCAGATTGTAACCAATATCTCCAAGTGTGCCAAGCGTGCACCGTCACCAACACTCATCGGAAATAATAATATGCAGAATTGCACCGACCTTAATTTCCTATTTTGGGACCGCTATAAGTAATGATGAGAAGAGAGAGACAGATATTGGGATTGGTATTGGTGGTAGTTGAGGTATTTGTGGAGGTGGTATTAGTGGTGGTGGTGGCATTAGTGGTATTGGTGGTGGTATTGGTGGTAGTGGTGGTATTGATGGTGTTGGTGGCATTGGTGGTGGTGGTATTGGTATTAGTGGTGGAGGCATTGATGTTGGTATTGGTGGTGGTGGTACTTGGATTGGTGGTGGTGGTGGTATTGGTGGTAGAATTGGTAGTGGTGGGTTTGATGGTATTTTTTGTGGTGGTAGCATTGGTGGTAGTGGTGGTATTGGTGGTGGCATTGGTATTGGTAGTGGTATTGGAATTGGTATTGGTGGTATTGGTGGTGTTGGTATTGGTGGTGGTGGTATTGGTGGTATTGGTGGTGGTATCGGTGGTGGTGGTGGTGGTGGTGGAGGTGGTGGTGGTATTGGTGGTGGTAGCATTGGTGGTGGTGCTCATGGTGGTGGTATTCGTGGTAGTGTTGGTGGTATTAGTGGTGTTATTGGTGGAGGTGGTATTGGTGATGAAGGTGGTATTGGTGGTGGTGGTGGTGGTATTGGTAGTATTAGTGGTTTGTGGTGGTGGTATTGATGGTGGTGTTTTTGGTGGTATTAGTGGTGGTGGTATTGGTGGTATTGATGGTGGTATTGATGGTGGTATTGGTGGTGGTATAGGTTGTGGTGGTGGTAGTGGTGGTGGTGGATGTATTGGTGGTGGTATTAGTGGTGGTGGTATTGGTGGTGCTGGTATTGGTGGTGATGGTATTGGTGGTGGTGGTATTGGTGGTGGTGTTATTGGTGGTAGTCGAGGTATTGGTGGAGATGGTCTTAGTGGTGGTGACATTAGGGGTGGTGGTGGTATGGGTGGTGGTATTGGTAGGGGTGGTACTGGTGGTGGTGGTGGTATAGGAGGTGTTCCTGGCATTGGTGGCAGTGGTTGTATTGGTGGTGGTGATATTAGTGGTATTGGTGATGGTGGTATTGGTGGTGGTGATATTGGTGGTGCTGGTGGTATTGGTGATGGCATTGGTGGTGGTATTGGTGGTGGTGGTGGTGGTAGTAGTGGTGGTGGTGGCATTGGTGATGGTGGTATTGTTGGTGGTATTGTTGGTATTGGTGGTGGTGGTATTGATGGTGGTGAAGGTATTGGTGGTGTTGGTGGTAGCAGTGTTGGTGTTGGTATTGGTGGTGATTGTGGTATTAGTTTGGTATCCGTGGTGGTATTCGTGGTGGCAGTGGTGGTGGTCTTGGTGGTGGTATTGGTGGTAGTGGTATTGGTGGTGGTGGAAGTATTGTTGGTACTAATATTGGTAGTTATGGTATTGGTGGTGGTATTGGTGATGGTGGGTTTGGTGGTATTGTTGGGGGTGGTAGCATTGGTGGTGGGATATTGGTGGTGGTGGTGGTATTGGTGGTGGTAATGGTAATGGTGGTGGTGGTATTGGTGGTGGTGGTCTTGGTATTGGTGGTGGCATTGGTATTGGTGGTGTTATTGGAATTGGTATTGGTGGTGGTGGTATTGTTGGTGTGTGTATTGCTGGTGGTATTGGTGCTATTGGAGGTGGTAGTAGTATAGGTGTTAGTGGTGGTGGCATTGGTGGTGGTGGTATTGGTGGTGTTCGTATTGGTGGTGGTGATATTTGTGGTGATATTGGTGGTGGTACTGGTGGGGGTATTGGTGGTATTGGTATTGGTGGTGATGGTATTAGTGGTGTTATTGGTATGGTGGTTTTGGCGATGTTGGTGGTACTGCTGGTGGTTTTGGTGGTTTGTGGAATTGGTATTGGTGGTGGTGGTATTGGTGTTGGTGGTATTAGTGGTGGTATTGGTGGTGGTGATATTGGTGGTGGTGGTGGTGGCAGTGGTGGTGGTATTGGTGGCAGTGGATGTATTGGTGGTGGTGGCAGTGGTGGTGGTATTTGTGGAGCTGGTGGTGGTGGTGGTGTTTGTGGTGGTATTAGTGGTGATGGTGGTATTGGTAGTGGTGTGATTGGTGGTGGTGTTCGTATTGGTAGTGGTGGTATTGGTGGTGGTGTGTGGTATTGGTGGTAGTTGAGGTATTGGTGGAGGTGGTATTAGTGGTGGTGATGTTGTGTTTCAATTTAGATGCCCGTACATAGGTTCCCCTGAATCATGTCCTTAAATAGGCACAATTCGCACTGCTCCTATTTAGGCATAAAATCCCAGTCCTTATTTAGGCATTAGCCATGCTATCCAAATACAGGCATGGTCACCTACATCCGCCCATCCCACTTCACAACGAGTTCTTACAAACCAGACGCTTAAGCCATCTGGACTTTCCCTAGCTAGGATTATTGATTTCTCCAAAAACTCATCTATCATGCATGAACTACTATTCCTTAGTGGTTCATCCGTGACGTTTTACTCTGCCCGACTTTACATCAATGCTAGCATTCCTAAGCACCCTCCAGGTATAAATATCCCTTCCCTTACCATGGCAAACCACGGCACGGCTCGGCACAACTTGACTGCACGGTTCACCACGGCAAGTTCGGAAGAGACCCTATCCCGGCCTGACACACTGACCAGAAGCTGTCATCCCTGCTCGCAGAGAATCCAGCTTCCTGTGTTCTGACTCCCTTCGCGGGGTGTTAGAGTTTAAGACCCGGAAAGAGATTCCCACCTCTCTCATTCTAAAGGTATGGAGCAGACTAAAACCTAGAGGGACTCTTGGCATACAAACTTAGTATATACTATAGAAAACAGCACCTGCTCTTACCTCGTACTACACTTAGGTTAGGTACACCGGGGTAGAACTATTTAGAAGCACCAGACGAGTATTCGCTTTTTAGCCTGTGTTATTTATGTATGTATATATGAATATATGTCATAGCTAAAAGACAATGCTATTGCAGTATTATTTCTCCTTACTGCTTACGCTGTGCGTATTATATCTCACTTACTGCCTAATGATTGTAACAGCTCATATCTCTTATACGAGGAACAAGACTGTTCAATAAACCCCTTTTATTGAAACGCCCGACTATCTATTTCTGTGTAACTCTGAAGAAACTAAGCATGCACGATTGACTGAGTGAAACTTATCTATTGTTTCCACAATTCTGAGAGGCGTTCCAATTCTAAGGGAAACAAAGTTGTCATGTTTATGTGGTTGTCAGAAACTAATCCCTTCTTGTTCATATGAGAAGTTTATAGTGAACTCTGAGTTAGCTGGCACACACAAGTAATTAGGTTTAATGCACTCGATAGGAGCATACTGACTATGCAAAAACTATAGAGTATATTATTCCAATGCGCAGAGCCTGTAAGGGAAATAAGAACTACACTACAGTGATGGCATTAGTGGTATTGGTGGTGGTTATATTGGTGATGGTGATGGTGCTGGTATTGGTGGTGTTCATTGAAGTGGTAGTTGTGGTATTGGTGGTGGTGGTCGTACTGGTGGTGGTATTGGTGGTGGTGGTGGCAGTATTGGTGGTGGTGGTGGTATTAGTGTTGGTGGTGGTGGTATTGTAGGTGGTGGTATTGGTGGTGGTAATATTGGTGGTATTGGTGATGGTGGTGGTGATATTGGTGGTGGTGGTATTAGTGGTGTAGGTGTTGGTGGTGGGATTTGTGGTGGAGGTATTGGTGTTGATGGTAGCGGTGTTGGTGGCGGTATTGGTGGTGGTTGTTGTGTTAGTGGTGGTATTCACGGTGACAGTGGTGGTGGAATTGGTGGTGATGGTGGTATTGGTGGTGGTGATATTGATATTAGTGGTAGTGGCAATGGTATTGGTGGTGGTATTGGTATTTTTGGTGGTGGTCTGGTATTGGTGGTGATGGTATTGGTAGTGGTAGTGATGTGATGGTCTTCTTGGTATTGTTGGTAATGGTAGCATTGGTGGTGGGATATTGGTGGTGATGATGGTATTGGTGGTGGTGGTATTGGTGGTGGTGTTGGTGTTGGTGGTGGTATTGGTGGTGGTATTGGTGGTGATATTGGAATTGGTATTGGTGGTGATGATGGTAGTAGTGGTGATGGCGGTATTGGTGGTGGTGGTGGTCCTGGTATTGGTGGTGATGGTATTTGACATGGTATTGATGGTGGTTGTTTTGGTGGTATTGTTGGTAATAGTAGCATTGGTGGTGGGATATTGGTGGTGGTGGTATTGGTGGTGGTGATGGTATTGGTGGTGGTGGTATTGGTGGTGGTGGTATTGGTGGTGGCATTGGTATTGGAGGTGGTATTGGAATTGGTATTGGTGGTGGTATTGGTAGTGGTGGTATTGGTATTAGTGGTATTGGTAGTGGTGGTGGTGGTGTTGGTGGTGGTGGTGGTGGCCTTTGTGGAATTGGTGGTGGTGGTATTGGTGATATTGGTGGTGGTATTGGTGGTGGTACTGGTGGTGGTATTGGTGGTGGTATTGGTAGTGATGGTATTAGTGGTGGTATTGGTGGTGATGGTTCTGGTGATGATTGTGTTATTAGTGGTGGTGGGGGTATTGGAGGTATTGGTATTAGTGGTGGTGGTATTAGTGGTAGTGCTGGTATTTGTGGTGGTATTGGTGGTGGTGGTATTAGTGGTTGTGGCATTAGTGGTGGTGCTGGGATTGGTGGTGGTGTTTGTATTTGTGGTGGTGGTGGTAGGGGTGGTGGTGGTATTGGTGGTGGTGGACGTATTGGTGGTGGTGGTATTAGTGGTGATGGTGGTATTAGTGGTGGTGGTTTCATTGGTGGTATTGATGGTGGTGGTGATATTGGTAGTTTTGGTGGTGGTATTGCTGGTGCTGATATTGGTGGTGGTATTGGTGGTATTGTTAGTGCTATTGGTATTGGTGGTATTGGTATTGGTTGTGGTGGTCGTATTGGAGGTGGAGGTATTGGTGGTGGTGGTAGTGGTATTGGTGGTATTGATGGTGGTGGTATTGGTGGGATTAGTGGTGGTGGCGGCATTGGTGGTGGTATCGGTGGTGTTGGTGGTGCCAAGGTGGGAGTGGTATTGGTGGTGGTTGGGGTGTTAGTGGTAGTATTGGTGGTGGTAGTGATGGTATTGGTGGTGGTGCTGGTGGTGGCTGTGTTATTGGTGGTGGTATTGGTGTTGGTATATTGGTGCTGGTATTTGTGGTATTGGTGGTGACATTAGTGGTTTTATAGGTGGTGGTGGTGATAATGGTGGTGATTGTGGTAGTGATATTGGTGGTGATTCTATAGTTAGTATTGGCGGGGGTGGTGTTGGTGGTGGTGTTATTAGGTTTGGTAGTATTGGTGGTATTGGTTGTGGTGGTGTTGCTTTTATTGGTGGTGGTATTGTTTAGAGCGTGGTGGTACTGGTGGTGGTGGTTTTAGATTAGTGGTGGTGGTAGTAGTGGCAGCGGTATTAGTGGTGGTATTGGTGGTGGTGTTGCTGGTGGTGGTATTGGTGGTGTTAGTATTGGTGGTGGTGTTGGTATTGGTGGTGGGGGTGTTGGTATTGGTGGTAGGGGTATTGGTGGTAGTGGTAATGGTGGTGGTATTGGTGGTGGTATTGGTGGTGGTAGTATTGGTGGTGGTGGTGGTGGTATTGGTGGCGGTGCATGTGTTGGTGGTATTGGTGGTGGTGGTATTGGTGGTGGTGGCTCTGGTATTGGTGGTGATGGTATTGGTAGTGGTATTGATGGTGATGGTTTTCTTGGTATTGTTGGTAATGATAGCATTGCTGGTGCGATATTGGTGGTGGTGGTAAAGGTGGCGATGATGGTATTGGTGGTGGTGGTATTGGTGGTGGTGGTGGTGTTGGTGGTGGTATTGGTGGTGGCATTGGTATTGATGGTGATATTGGAATTGGTGGGGGTGTTGCCTATATTGATGGTGGTATTGTATAGGGCGTGGTGGTATTGGTGGCGGTTGTATTGGTGATGGTGGTTTTGTATTAGTGGTGGTGGTATTGGTGGAAGTGGTATTAGTGGTGGTGGTACTGGTGGTGGTATTGATGGTGTTGGTATTGGTGATGGTGTTAGAATTGCTGGTGGTGGTAGAGGTATTGGTGGTAGTGGTAATGGTGGTGGTATTGGTGGTGGTATTGTTGGTGGTAGTATTGGTGGTGGTGGTATTGGTGGTGGTGCATGTGTTGGTTGTATTTGTGGTGGTGGTGTTGGTGGTGGTGGTGTAGGTGTTGGTGGTGGGATTTGTGGTGGTGGTATTGGTGTTGGTGGTAGCGGTGTTGGTGGCGGTATTGGTGGTGGTTGTTGTGTTAGTGGTGGTATTCATGGTGACAGTGGTGGTGGAATTGGTGGTGATGGTGGTATTGGTGGTGGTGATATTGGTATTAGTGGTAGTGGCAATGGTATTGGTGGTGGTATTGGTATTTTTGGTGGTGGTCTGGTATTGGTGGTGATGGTATTGGTAGTGGTAGTGATGTGATGGTCTACTTGGTATTGTTGGTAATGGTAGCATTGGTGGTGGGATATTGGTGGTGATGATGGTATTGGTGGTGGTGGTATTGGTGGTGGTGGTGGTGTTGGTGGTGGTATTGGTGGTGGTATTGGTGGTGATATTGGAATTGGTATTGGTGGTGGTGGTGGTTTTAGTGGTACCTTTGGTGGTGTTGGAATTGGTGGTGGTGGTATTGGCATTGGTGGTATTGGTGGTGGTGGTGATATTGGTGGTGGTGGCATTGGTGGTATTGGTGGTGGTGGTATTGGTGATGGTGATATCAGTGGTGGCATTGGTGGTATTGGTGATGGTACTGGTGGTGGTATTGGTGGTATTGGTGGTGGTATTGGTGGTGGTATTGGTAGTGATGGTACTAGTGGTGGAATTGATGGTGGTGCTGATGGTGTTATTGGTGGTGGTGGTGGTGGTATTAGTGGTGGTGCTGGTATTTATGGTGGTGGTGGTAGTGGCGGTGGTGGAATTGGTGGTGGTGGACATAATGGTGGTGGTGGTGTTAGTGGTGGTGGTTTCATTGGTTGGAGTGGTGGTGGTGGTATTGGTGGTGGTGATATTAGTGGTATTTGTGGTGGTGATATTGGTGGTGGTATTGGTGATGGTATTAGTAGTGCTATTGGTAGTGGTATTGGTGGTGGCATTGGTGGAGGTGGTATTGGTATTGGTTGTGATGGTATTGGTGGTCGTATTGTAGGTGGAGGTATTGGTGGTGGTGGTGGTAGTGGTATTGGTGGGAGTGGTATTAGTGGTAGTGGCATTGGTGGTGGTGTCGGTGGTGTTGGTGGTGGCAAGGTGGGGGTGGTATTGGTGGTGGTTGTGGTATTAGTGGTGGTATTGGTGGTGGTGGTGATGGTATTGGTGGTGGTACTAGTGGTGGTTGTGTTATTGGTGGTGGTATTGGTGATATTGGTTGTGGTATATTGGTGCTGGTATTTGTGGTATTGGTGGTGGCATTAGTGGTTTTATTGGTGGTGGTGGTGGTATTGGTGGTGGTTCTATTGGTGGTATTGGCAGGGGTGGTATTGGCAGTGGTGTTGGTGGTGGTGGCATTAGGTTTGGTAGTATTTGTGGTATTGGTTGTGGTGGTATTGATGGTGGTGGTGGTTTTGCTCGTATTGGTGGTGGTATTGGAGGGGGTGGTATTTGTGGTGGTGGTTTTGGATTAGTGGTGTTGGTATTGGTGGCAGTGGTAATGGTGGTGGTATTGGTGATTTAATTGTTGGTGGTAGTATTGGTGGTGGTGGTATTGGTGGTGGTGCAGGTGTTGGTGGTGGTATTCATGGTGGTGGTATTGGTATTGGTGGTGGTATTGATGGTGGTGGTTTTGGTGATATTGTTGATAATGATAGCATTGGTGGTGGGATATATGTGGTGGTGGTATTGGTGGTGGTGATGGTATTGGTGGTGGTGGTATTGGTGGTGGGGGTGGTTGGTATTGATGGTGGTGGTGGTATTGGTGGTGGTATTGGTGGTGGTGATGGCATTGGTGGTATTGGTGGTAGTGATATTGGTGGTATTGGTGGTGGTATTGGTGGAATTGGTGGTGGTATTGGTAGTGATGGTATTAGTGGTGGTATTGGTGGTGGTGGTTGTGGTGATGGTGGTACTGGTGGTTTGTGGTATTGGTATTGATGGTGGTGGTGGTGGTATTAGTGGTGGTGATGATATTGGTGGTGGTGGTATTTGTGGTGGTGGTGGTAGTGGTGGTGGTGGTATTGGTGGTGGTGGGCGTATTGGTGGTGGTGATGTTGGTGGTATTGGTGATGGTATTGGGAGTGCTATTGGTGGGCGGTATTGGTGCTGGTGGTACTGGTATTGGTTGTGGTGATGCTGGTGGTCATATTGTAGGTAGAGGTATTGGTGATAGTGGTGGTAGTAATTGTATTGGTGGTAGTGGTTTTGGTGGTATTAGTGGTGATTGCATTGGTGGTGGTATCGGTGCTGTTGGTGGTGGCAAGGTGGGCGTGGTATTGGTGTTGGTTGTGGTATTAGTGGTGGTATTTGTGGTGGTGGTGATGGTATTGGTTGTGCTACTGGAGGTGGTTGTGCTATTGGTGGTGGTATTGGTTGTGGTATATTGGTGCTGGTATTTGTGGTATTGGTGGAGACATTAGTGGTTTTATTGGTGGTGGTGGTGGTTCTATTGGTGGTATTGGCGGGGTGGTATTGGCGGTGGTGTTGGTATTAGTTTTGGTAGTATTGGTGGTATTGGTGGTGGTGGTTTTGGATTAGTGGTGTTGGTATTGGTGGCAGTGGTATTAGTGGTATTATTGGTAGTGGTGGTACTGGTGGTGGTATTGGTGGTGTTGGTATTTATGGTGGTGGTATTGGTGGTAGTGGTAATGGTGGAGGTATTGGTGGCGGTATTGTTGGTGGTAGTATTGGTGGTGGTTGTATTGGTGGTGGTGCAGGTGTTGGTGGTTTTATTCGTGGTGGTGGTATTGCTGGTGGTATTGGTGGTGGTGGGATTGGTGGTGGGATTGGTGGTATTGGTGATGGTAGTGGTTGTATGGGTGGTGTTGGTATTGGTGGTGTGGAGCTATTGATGATGGTATTGGTGGTGTTGGTGGTGTTATTGGTGGTTGTGGTGGTATTGGTGCAGGTGATATAGGTGGTATTGGTGGTGGTGGTAGTGGTATGAGTGGAGATATTGGTGGTGGTATTGGTGGTGTCAGTTCTGGTGGTGGTATTGGTGATGGTGGTATTAGTGGTGGTGGTTGTATTGGTGGTGGTGGTGGTATTGTGGTGGTGGTATTGGTGGTGGCATTGGTGGTCGTGATATTGTAGGTGGTGGCATTGGTGGTGGTGGTAGTATTGATGGTAGTATTGGTGGTGATGGTGGTGGTGATAATGGTGGTGGTTTTGGTATTGGTGGTGGTGGTAGTATTGGTGGTGCTGGTGGTAGTAATGGTGATATTGGTGGTGGTGGTATTGGTGGTTGTGCTATTACTGTTGGTAGTATTAGTGGTGGTGGTATTGGTGGTGGTTGTATTGGTGGTGGTGGTGGTGGCATTGGTGGTGTTGATTATAGTGGTAGTGGTGGTATTGGTGGTCATACTGGTGGTGTTATTGGTGGTGTTGGTGGTATTGGTGATGGTGGTATTAGTGGTGGTGGGGGTATTTGTGGTGGTGGTATTATTGTTGGTGGTGGTGGTATTGGTGGTGGTGGTATTGGTGGTGGTAATATTAGTGGTATTGGTGATGGTGGTATTGGTGGTGGTGATATTGGTGGTGGTGGTGTTATTGGTGATATTGGTGATGGCATTGGTGGGGGGATTGTTGGTGGGATTGGTGGTGATATTGGTGATATTGGTGGTGGTGATATTGGTATTGGTGGTGGCGGTTGTATTGTGATGGTATTGGTGGTGGTGGTTGTGGTAGTGGTATTAGTGATGGTGGTACTGGTTGTGGTATTGGTGGTGGTATTGGTGTTGTTGGTGGTAGCAGTGTTGATGGTGGTATTAGTGGTGGTTGTTGTATTAGTGGTGGTATTCATGGTGGAGTGGTGGTGGTATTGGTGGTGATGGTGGTATTGGTGGTGGTGGTATTAGTGGTGGGGGTATTAGTATTAGTGTTGGTGGTCTTGGTATTGGTGGTGATGGTATTGGACATGGTATTGATGGTGGTTGTTTTGGTGGTATTGTTGGTAATAGTAGCATTGGTGGTGGGATATTGGTGGTGGTGGTATTGGTGGTGGTGATGGTATAGGTGGTGGTGGTATTGGTGGTGTTGGTGATGGCATTGGTATTGGTGGTGGTATTGGTGTTGATGGTGGTTGTTTTGGTGGTATTGTTGGTAACAGTAGCATTGGTGGTGGGATATTGGTGGTGTTGGTATTGGTACTGGTGGTATTGGTATTGGTGGTATTGGTGGTGGTGGTGACATTTGTGGAATTGGTGGTGGTGGTATTGGTGATATTGGTGGTGGTATTGGTGGTGGTACTGGTGGTGGTATTGGTGATGGTATTGGTAGTGATGGTATTAGTGGTGGTATTGGTGGTGGTGGTTGTGGTGATGATTGTGTTATTATTTGTGGTGGTGGTATTGGTGGTATTGGTATTAGTGGTGGTGGTATTAGTGGTAGTGCTGGTATTTGTGGTGGTATTGGTGGTGGTGGTGGTATTAGTGGTTGTGGTATTAGTGGTGGGGCTGGTATTGGTGGTGGTGTTTGTATTTGTGGTGGTGATGGTAGTGGCGGTGATGGTATTGGTGGTGGTGGATGTATTGGTGGTGGTATTAGTGGTGGTGGTTTCATTGGTGGTATTGGTGGTGGTGGTGATATTGGTGTTGGTGATATTGGTGGTACTGGTGGTGGTATTGGTGGTGGTGATATTGGTGGTGTTATTGGTGATGGTATTGTTAGTGCTATTGGTAGTGGTATTGGTGGCTGTTTTGGTGGTGGTATTGGTGGTGGTGGTATTGGTATTGGTTGTGGTTGTCTTATTGGAGGTGGAGGTATTGGTGGTGGTATTGGTATTGTTGGTGGTGGTTCTTGTATTGGTGGTGATGGTATTGGTAGTGGTATTGATGGTGATGGTTTTCTTGGTATTGTTGGTAATGGTAGCAATGGTGGTGGTGGTGGTGGTGGTATTGGTGGTGGCATTGGTATTGGTGGTGATATTGTAATTGGTATTGGTGGTGGTGTTGCTTGTATTGGTGGTGGTATTGTATAGGGTGTGGTGGTATTGGTTGTATTGGTGGTGGTGGTTCTGGATTAGTGGTGGCGGTATCGGTGGCAGTTGTATTAGTGGTGGTGTTACTGGTGGTGGTATTAGTGGTGTTGGTATTGGTGATGGTGGTGGAAATGGTGGTGGTGGAAGGGGCATTGGTAGCAGTGGTAATGGGGGTGGTATTGGTGGTGGTATTGTTGGTGGTAGTATTGGTGGTGGTGGTATTGGTGGTGGTTGTTATATTAGTGGTGGTATTCATGGTGACAGTGGTGCTGGAATTGGTGGTGATGGTGGTAATGGTGGTGGTGGTATTGGTATTAGTGGAGGTGGCAATGGTATTGGTGGTGGTATTGGTATTGTTGGTGGTGGTTCCGGTATTGGTGGTGATGGTATTGGTAGTGGTAGTGATGGTGATGGTCTTCTTGGTATTGTTGGTAATGGTAGCATTGGTGGTGGGATATTGGTGGTGGTGCTAAAGGTGGCGATGATGGTATTGGTGGTGGTGGTATAGGTGGTGGTGTTGGTGTTGGTGGTGGATTGGTATTGGTGGTGATATTGGAATTGGTATTGGTGGTGGTGGTGGTTTTAGTGGTGCCTTTGGTGGTGGTGGAATTGGTGGTGGTGGTATTGGCATTGGTGGTGGTATTGGTGGTGGTGGCATTGGTGGTATTGATGGTGGTGGTATTGCTGATGGTGATATCAGTGGTGGCATTGGTGGTATTGGTGATGGTACTGGTGGTGGTATTGGTAGTGATGGTACTAGTGGTAGAATTGGTGGTGATGGTGGTGCTGATGGTGTTATTAGTGGTGGTGGTATTTATTTTATTTATTTGGTTAGTTTTATAAAGTGCACAGCTACCCACCAAGGGTTTCCCAGCGTGGTATTAGTGGTGGTGCTGGTATTTGTGGTGGTGGTGGTAGTGGTGGTGGTGGAATTGGTGGTGGTGGACATAATGGTGGTGTTGGTGTTAGTGGTGGTGGTTTCATTGGTTGGAGTGGTAGTGGTGGTGTTGGTGGTGGTGATATTGGTGGTGGTGGTGATATTGGTGGTGGTATTAGTGATGGTATTGGTAGTGCTATTGGTAGTGGTAGTGGTGGCGGTATTGATGGTGGTATTGGTGGAGGTGGTATTGGTTGTGGTGGTATTGGTGGTTGCATTGTTGGTGGTGGTGGTGGTGGTAGTAGTGTTATTGGTGGGAGCTGTATTGGTGGTGGTGGTAATGGTGGTATTAGTGGTGGTGGCATTGGTGGTGGTATAGGTGGTGTTGGTGGTGGCAAGGTAGGGGTGGTATTGGTGGTGGTTGTGGTATTAGTGGTGGTATTGGTGGTGGTGGTGATGGTATTGGTGTTGGTACTAGTGGTGGTTGTGTTATTGGTGGTGGTATTGGTGATATTGGTTGTGGTATATTGGTGCTGGTATTTGTGGTATTGGTGGTGGCATTAGTGGTTTTATTGGTGGTGGTGGTGGTATTGGTGGTGGTTCTATTGGTGGTATTGGCAGGGGTGGAATTTGCAGTGGTGTTGGTGGTATTAGGTTTGGTAGTATTGGTGGTATTGGTTGTGGTGGTGGTTTTGCTCATATTGGTGGTGATATCGTATTGGAGGTGGTAGTATTTGTGGTGGTGGTTTTGGATTAGTGGAGTTGGTATTGGTGGCAGTGGTATTGGTGGTGGTATTGTTGGTGGTGGATGTATTGGTGGTGGTGCAGGTGTTGGTGGTGGTATTCATGGTGGTGGTATTGGTATTGAAATTGTTGTTGGTGGTCCTGGTATTGGTGGTGATGGTATTGGTGGTGGTATTGATGGTGGTGGCTTTGGTGATATTGTTGGTAATGATAGCATTGGTGGTGGGATATTGGTGGTGGTGGTATTGGTTGAGGTGGTGGTATTGGTGGTGGTGATGGTATTGGTGGTGGTGGTGGTGGTGGTATTGGTGGAGGTATTGGAATTGGTTATTGGTGTTGGTATTGGTGGTGTTGGTATTGGTGGTGGTGGTATTGGTATTGGTGGTGGTGGTATTGGTGGTATTGGTGGTGGTATTGGTGGTGGTGGTGGCATTGGTGGTATTGGTGGTGCTGGTATTCCTGGTGGTGGTATTGGTGGTGGTACTGGTGGTGGTATTGGTGGTGGTATTGGTGGTGGTATTGGTGGTGGTATTGCTGGTGGTAGTATTGATGGTGGTGGTATTGGTGGTGGTTGTTGTATTAGTGGTGGTATTCATGGTGACAGTGGTGGTGGAATTGGTGGTGATGGTGGTAATGGTGGTGGTGGTATTGGTATTAGTGGAGGTGGCAATGGTATTGGTGGTGGTATTGGTATTGTTGGTGGTGGTTCCGGTATTGGTGGTGATGGTATTGGTAGTGATGGTGATGGTCTTCTTGGTATTGTTGGTAATGGTAGCATTGGTGGTGGGATATTGGTGGTGGTGGTAAAGGTGGCTATGATGGTATTGGTGGTGGTGGTATAGGTGGTGGTGTTGGTGTTGGTGGTGGCATTGGTATTGGTGGTGATATTGGAATTGGTATTGGTGGTGGTGGTGGTGGTTTTAGTGGTGCCTTTGGTGGTGTTGGAATTGGTGGTGGTGGTATTGGCATTGGTGGTATTGATGGTGGTGGTATTGCTGATGGTGATATCAGTGGTGGCATTGGTGGTATTGGTGATGGTATTGGTAGTGATGGTACTAGTGGTGGAATTGGTGGTGGTGGTGGTGCTGATGGTGTTATTAGTGGTGGTGGTATTTATTTTATTTATTTGGTTAGTTGTATAAAGTGCACAGCTACCCACCAAGGGTTTCCCAGCGTGGTATTAGTGGTGGTGCTGGTATTTGTGGTGGTGGTGGTAGTGGTGGTGGTGGAATTGGTGGTGGTGGACATAATGGTGGTGTTGGTGTTAGTGGTGGTGGTTTCATTGGTTGGAGTGGTAGTGGTGGTGTTGGTGGTGGTGATATTGGTGGTGGTGGTGGTGGTGGTGGTGGTGATATTGGTGGTGGTATTGGTGATGGTATTGGTAGTGCTATTGGTAGTGGTAGTGGTGGCGGTATTGATGGTGGTATTGGTGGAGGTGGTATTGGTTGTGGTGGTGTTGGTGGTTGCATTGTTGGTGGTGCTAGTAGTGTTATTGGTGGGAGCTGTATTGGTGGTGGTGGTAATGGTGGTATTAGTGGCGGTGGCATTGGTGGTGGTATAGGTGGTGTTGGTGGTGGCAAGGTAGGGGTGGTATTGGTGGTGGTTGTGGTATTAGTGGTGGTATTGGTGGCGGTGGTGATGGTATTGGTGTTGGTACTAGTGGTGGTTGTGTTATTGGTGGTGGTATTGGTAATATTGGTTGTGGTATATTGGTGCTGGTATTTGTGGTATTGGTGGTGGTGGCATTATTGGTGGTGGTGGTGGTGGTGGTATTGGTGGTGGTTCTATTGGTGGTATTGGCAGGGGTGGTATTGGCAGTGGTGTTGGTGGTATTAGGTTTGGTAGTATTGGTGGTATTGGTTGTGGTGGTGGTTTTGTTCATATTGGTGGTGATATTGTATTGGAGGTGGTAGTATTTGTGGTGGTGGTTTTGGATTAGTGGAGTTGGTATTGGTGGCAGTGGTATTGGTGGTGGTATTGTTGGTGGTAGTATTGGTGGTGGTGGATGTATTGGTGGTGGTGCAGGTGTTGGTTGTGGTATTCATGGTGGTTGTATTGGTATTGAAACTGTTGTGGGTGGTCCTGGTATTGGTGGTGATGGTATTGGTGGTGGTATTGATGGTGGGGGCTTTGGTGATATTGTTGGTAATGATAGCATTGGTGGTGGGATATTGGTGGTGGTGGTATTGTTTGAGGTGGTGGTATTGGTGGTGGTGATGGTATTGGTGGTGGTGGTGGTATTGGTGGAGGTATTGGAATTGGTTATTGCTGTTGGTGGTGTTGGTATTGGTGGTGGTGGGATTGGTATTGGTGGTGGTGGTATTGGTGGTATTGGTGGTGGTGGCATTGGTGGTATTGGTGGTGCTGGTATTCTTGGTGGTGATATTGGTGGTGGTATTGGTGGTGGTACTGGTGGTGGTATTGGTGGTGGTATTGGTAGTGATAATATTAGTGGTGGTATTGGTGGTGGTGGTTGTGGTGATGATGGTGTTATTGGTGGTGGTGGTGGTATTGGTGGTTTGTGGTATTGGTATTGATGGTGGTGGTGGTATTGGTGGTGGTGGTATTAGTGGTGGTGCTGATATTGGTGGTGGTGGTATTTGTGGTGGTGGTGGTAGTGGTGGTGGTGGTATTGGTGGTGGTGGACGTCTTGGTGATGGTGATATTGGTGGTGGTATTGGTGCTGGTGGTATTGGTATTGGTTGTGGTGGTGTTGGTGGTCGTATTGTAGGTGGAAGTATTGGTGGTAGTGGTGGTAGTTGTTGTATTGGTGGTAGTGGTATTGGTGGTATTGGTGGTATTAGTGGTGGCAAGGTGGGAGTGGTATTGGTGTTGGTTGTGGTATTGGTATTGATGGTGGTGGTGGTATTGGTGGTGGTGGTATTAGTGGTGGTGCTGATATTGGTGGTGGTGGTATTTATGGTGGTGGTGGTAGTGGTGGTGGTGGTATTGGTGGTGGTGGATGTATTGGTGGTGGTGATATTGGTAGTGGTATTGGTGATGGTATTGGTAGTGCTATTGGTGGTGGTATTGGTGCTGGTGGTATTGGTATTGGTTGTGGTAGTGTTGGTGGTCGTATTGTAGGTGGAGATATTGGTGGTAGTGGTGGTAGTTGTTGTATTGGTGGTAGTGGTATTGGTGGTATTGGTGGTATTAGTGGTGGCAAGGTGGAAGTGGTATTGGTGTTGGTTGTGGTATTAGTTGTGGTATTTGTGGTGGTGGTGATGGTATTTGCTGGTGGTAATGGTGGTGGTTGTATTATTGTTGGTGGTATAGGTTGTCGTATATTGGTGCTGGTATTTGTGGTATTGGTGGAGGCATTAGTGGTTTTATTGGTGGTGGTGGTGGTATTGGTGGTGGTGGAGGTTCTATTGGTGGTATTGGCGGGGGTGGAATTGGTGGTGGTGTTGGTGGTGGTGGTATTAGTTTGGTAGTATTGGTGGTGGTGGTGGTTTTGGATTAGTGGTGGTGGTATTGGTAGCAGTGGTATTAGTGGTATTATTGGTGGCGGTGGTACCGGTGGTGGTATTGGTGGTGTTGGTATTAATGATGGTGGTATTGGTGGTAGTGGTAATGGTGGAGGTATTGGTGGCGGTATTGTTGGTGGTAGTATTGGTGGTGGTTGTATTGGTGTTGGAATTGGTGGTGGTGGTGGTGCTGATGGTGTTATTAGTGGTGGTGGTATTTATTTTATTTATTTGGTTAGTTGTATAAAGTGCACAGCTACCCACCAAGGGTTTCCCAGCGTGGTATTAGTGGTGGTGCTGGTATTTGTGGTGGTGGTGGTAGTGGTGGTGGTGGAATTGGTGGTGGTGGACATAATGGTGGTGTTGGTGTTAGTGGTGGTGGTTTCATTGGTTGGAGTGGTAGTGGTGGTGTTGGTGGTGGTGATATTGGTGGTGGTGGTGGTGGTGATATTGGTGGTGGTATTGGTGATGGTATTGGTAGTGCTATTGGTAGTGGTAGTGGTGGCGGTATTGGTGGAGGTGGTATTGGTTGTGATGGTATTGGTAGTGGTAGTGATGGTGATGGTCTTCTTGGTATTGTTGGTAATGGTAGCATTGGTGGTGGGATATTGGTGGTGGTGGTAAAGGTGGCTATGATGGTATTGGTGGTGGTGGTATAGGTGGTGGTGTTGGTGTTGGTGGTGGCATTGGTATTGGTGGTGATATTGGAATTGGTATTGGTGGTGGTGGTGGTTTTAGTGGTGCCTTTGGTGGTGTTGGAATTGGTGGTGGTGGTATTGGCATTGGTGGTATTGATGGTGGTGGTATTGCTGATGGTGATATCAGTGGTGGCATTGGTGGTATTGGTGATGGTATTGGTAGTGATGGTACTAGTGGTGGAATTGGTGGTGGTGGTGGTGCTGATGGTGTTATTAGTGGTGGTGGTATTTATTTTATTTATTTGGTTAGTTGTATAAAGTGCACAGCTACCCACCAAGGGTTTCCCAGCGTGGTATTAGTGGTGGTGCTGGTATTTGTGGTGGTGGTGGTAGTGGTGGTGGTGGAATTGGTGGTGGTGGACATAATGGTGGTGTTGGTGTTAGTGGTGGTGGTTTCATTGGTTGGAGTGGTAGTGGTGGTGTTGGTGGTGGTGATATTGGTGGTGGTGGTGGTGGTGGTGGTGATATTGGTGGTGGTATTGGTGATGGTATTGGTAGTGCTATTGGTAGTGGTAGTGGTGGCGGTATTGATGGTGGTATTGGTGGAGGTGGTATTGGTTGTGGTGGTGTTGGTGGTTGCATTGTTGGTGGTGCTAGTAGTGTTATTGGTGGGAGCTGTATTGGTGGTGGTGGTAATGGTGGTATTAGTGGTGGTGGCATTGGTGGTGGTATAGGTGGTGTTGGTGGTGGCAAGGTAGGGGTGGTATTGGTGGTGGTTGTGGTATTAGTGGTGGTATTGGTGGCGGTGGTGATGGTATTGGTGTTGGTACTAGTGGTGGTTGTGGTATTGGTGGTGGTATTGGTAATATTGGTTGTGGTATATTGGTGCTGGTATTTGTGGTATTGGTGGTGGCATTATTGGTGGTGGTGGTGGTGGTGGTATTGGTGGTGGTTCTATTGGTGGTATTGGCAGGGGTGGTATTGGCAGTGGTGTTGGTGGTATTAGGTTTGGTAGTATTGGTGGTATTGGTTGTGGTGGTGGTTTTGCTCATATTGGTGGTGATATTGTATTGGAGGTGGTAGTATTTGTGGTGGTGGTTTTGGATTAGTGGAGTTGGTATTGGTGGCAGTGGTATTGGTGGTGGTATTGTTGGTGGATGTATTGGTGGTGGTGCAGGTGTTGGTTGTGGTATTCATGGTGGTTGTATTGGTATTGAAACTGTTGTGGGTGGTCCTGGTATTGGTGGTGATGGTATTGGTGGTGGTATTGAGGGTGGGGGCTTTGGTGATATTGTTGGTAATGATAGCATTGGTGGTGGGATATTGGTGGTGGTGGTATTGTTTGAGGTGGTGGTATTGGTGGTGGTGATGGTATTGGTGGTGGTGGTGGTATTGGTGGAGGTATTGGAATTGGTTATTGCTGTTGGTGGTGTTGGTATTGGTGGTGGTGGGATTGGTATTGGTGGTGGTGGTATTGGTGGTATTGGTGGTGGTGGTGGCATTGGTGGCATTGGTGGTGCTGGTATTCCTGGTGGTGATATTGGTGGTGGTATTGGTGGTGGTACTGGTGGTGGTATTGGTGGTGGTATTGGTAGTGATAATATTAGTGGTGGTATTGGTGGTGGTGGTTGTGGTGATGATGGTGTTATTGGTGGTGGTGGTGGTATTGGTGGTTTGTGGTATTGGTATTGATGGTGGTGGTGGTATTGGTGGTGGTGGTATTAGTGGTGGTGCTGATATTGGTGGTGGTGGTATTTGTGGTGGTGGTGGTAGTGGTGGTGGTGGTATTGGTGGTGGTGGACATATTGGTGATGGTGATATTGGTGGTGGTATTGGTGCTGGTGGTATTGGTATTGGTTGTGGTGGTGTTGGTGGTCGTATTGTAGGTGGAAGTATTGGTGGTAGTGGTGGTAGTTGTTGTATTGGTGGTAGTGGTATTGGTGGTATTGGTGGTGGCAAGGTGGGAGTGGTATTGGTGTTGGTTGTGGTATTGGTATTGATGGTGGTGGTGGTATTGGTGGTGGTGGTATTAGTGGTGGTGCTGATATTGGTGGTGGTGGTATTTATGGTGGTGGTGGTAGTGGTGGTGGTGGTATTGGTGGTGGTGGATGTATTGGTGGTGGTGATATTGGTAGTGGTATTGGTGATGGTATTGGTAGTGCTATTGGTGGTGGTATTGGTGCTGGTGGTATTGGTATTGGTTGTGGTAGTGTTGGTGGTCGTATTGTAGGTGGAGATATTGGTGGTAGTGGTGGTAGTTGTTGTATTGGTGGTAGTGGTATTGGTGGTATTGGTGGTATTAGTGGTGGCAAGGTGGGAGTGGTATTGGTGTTGGTTGTGGTATTAGTTGTGGTATTTGTGGTGGTGGTGATGGTATTTGCTGGTGGTAATGGTGGTGGTTGTATTATTGTTGGTGGTATAGGTTGTGGTATATTGGTGCTGGTATTTGTGGTATTGGTGGAGGCATTAGTGGTTTTATTGGTGGTGGTGGTGGTATTGGTGGTGGTGGAGGTTCTATTGGTGGTATTGGCGGGGGTGGAATTGGTGGTGGTGTTGGTGGTGGTGGTATTAGTTTGGTAGTATTGGTGGTGGTGGTGGTTTTGGATTAGTGGTGGTGGTATTGGTAGCAGTGGTATTAGTGGTATTATTGGTGGCGGTGGTACCGGTGGTGGTATTGGTGGTGTTGGTATTAATGATGGTGGTATTGGTGGTAGTGGTAATGGTGGAGGTATTGGTGGCGGTATTGTTGGTGGTAGTATTGGTGGTGGTTGTATTGGTGGTGGTGCAGGTGTTGGTGGTTTTATTCGTGGTGGTGGTATTGATGGTGATATTGGTGGTATTGGTGATGGTGGTGGTTGTATGGGTGGTGTTGGTATTGGTGGTGGTGGAGGTATTGATGGTGGTATTGGAGGTGTTGGTGGTGATATTGGTGGTTGTCGTGGTATTGGTGCAGGTGATATAGGTGGTATTGGTGGTAGTGGTGTGAGTGTAGGTATTGGTGGTATTGGTGGTGGTGGTATTGGTGTCAGTTCTGGTGGTGGTATTGGTGATGGTATTGGTGGTGGTGGTTGTATTGGCAGTATTGGTGGTGGTGGTATTGTGGTGGTGGTATTGGTGGTGGCCTTGGTGGTCGTGATATTGTAGGTGGTGGTATTGGTGGTGGTGGTAGTATTGATGGTAGTATTGATGGTGATATTGGTGGCGGTGGTATTGGTGGCTGTGCTATTGCTGTTGGTAGTATTGGTGATGGTTGTATTGGTGGTGGTGGTGGTATTGGTGGTGTTCATTATAGTGGTAGTGGTGGTATTGGTGGTCATACTGGTGGTATTATTGGTGGTGTTGGTGGTACTGGTGATGGTGGTATTAGTGGTGGTGGTGGTATTTGTGGTGGTGGTATTATTGTTGTTGGTGGTGGTGGTGGTATTAGTGTTGGTAATATTAGTGGTATTGGTGATGGTGGTATTGGTGGTGGTGATATTGGTGGTGGTGGTGTTATTGGTGGTATTGGTGGTAGTGGTATTGGTATTGGTGGTTGTATTGTGGTGGTATTGGTGGTGGTGGTGGTAGTGGTATTAGTGGTGGTGGTACTGGTGGTGATGGTGGTATTGTTGGCATTGGTGGTGGTGGTATTGGTGGTGTTGGTGGTAGCAGTGTGGATGGTGGTATTGGTCTTATTGGTGGTGGTGGTATTGGTATTAGTGGTGGTGGCATTGGTGTTGGTGGTGGTATTGGTATTGGTGGTGATGGTATTGGTGGTGGTATTGTTGGTGGGATTGGTGGTGTTATTGGTGATATTGTTGGTGGTGGCAAGGTAGGGGTGGTATTGGTGGTGGTTGTGGTATTAGTGGTGGTATTGGTGGCGGTGGTGATGGTATTGGTGTTGGTACTAGTGGTGGTTGTGTTATTGGTGGTGGTATTGGTAATATTGGTTGTGGTATATTGGTGCTGGTATTTGTGGTATTGGTGGTGGCATTATTGGTGGTAATGGTGGTGGTGGTATTGGTGGTGGTTCTATTGGTGGTATTGGCAGGGGTGGTATTGGCAGTGGTGTTGGTGGTATTAGGTTTGGTAGTATTGGTGGTATTGGTTGTGGTGGTGGTTTTGCTCATATTGGTGGTGATATTGTATTGGAGGTGGTAGTATTTGTGGTGGTGGTTTTGGATTAGTGGAGTTGGTATTGGTGGCAGTGGTATTGGTGGTGGTATTGTTGGTGGTAGTATTGGTGGTGGTGGATGTATTGGTGGTGGTGCAGGTGTTGGTTGTGGTATTCATGGTGGTTGTATTGGTATTGAAACTGTTGTGGGTGGTCCTGGTATTGGTGGTGATGGTATTGGTGGTGGTATTGAGGGTGGGGGCTTTGGTGATATTGTTGGTAATGATAGCATTGGTGGTGGGATATTGGTGGTGGTGGTATTGTTTGAGGTGGTGGTATTGGTGGTGGTGATGGTATTGGTGGTGGTATTGGTGGAGGTATTGGAATTGGTTATTGCTGTTGGTGGTGTTGGTATTGGTGGTGGTGGGATTGGTATTGGTGGTGGTGGTATTGGTGGTATTGGTGGTGGTGGTGGCATTGGTGGTATTGGTGGTGCTGGTATTCCTGGTGGTGATATTGGTGGTGGTATTGGTGGTGGTACTGGTGGTGGTATTGGTGGTGGTATTGGTAGTGATAATATTAGTGGTGGTATTGGTGGTGGTGGTTGTGGTGATGATGGTGTTATTGGTGGTGGTGGTGGTATTGGTGGTTTGTGGTATTGGTATTGATGGTGGTGGTGGTATTGGTGGTGGTGGTATTAGTGGTGGTGCTGATATTGGTGGTGGTGGTATTTGTGGTGGTGGTGGTAGTGGTGGTGGTGGTATTGGTGGTGGTGGACATATTGGTGATGGTGATATTGGTGGTGGTATTGGTGCTGGTGGTATTGGTTGTGGTGGTGTTGGTGGTCGTATTGTAGGTGGAAGTATTGGTGGTAGTGGTGGTAGTTGTTGTATTGGTGGTAGTGGTATTGGTGGTATTGGTGGTATTAGTGGTGGCAAGGTGGGAGTGGTATTGGTGTTGGTTGTGGTATTGGTATTGATGGTGGTGGTGGTATTGGTGGTGGTGGTATTAGTGGTGGTGCTGATATTGGTGGTGGTGGTATTTATGGTGGTGGTAGTGGTGGTGGTGGTATTGGTGGTGGTGGATGTATTGGTGGTGGTGATATTGGTAGTGGTATTGGTGATGGTATTGGTAGTGCTATTGGTGGTGGTATTGGTGCTGGTGGTATTGGTATTGGTTGTGGTAGTGTTGGTGGTCGTATTGTAGGTGGAGATATTGGTGGTAGTGGTGGTAGTTGTTGTATTGGTGGTAGTGGTATTGGTGGTATTGGTGGTATTAGTGGTGGCAAGGTGGGAGTGGTATTGGTGTTGGTTGTGGTATTAGTTGTGGTATTTGTGGTGGTGGTGATGGTATTTGCTGGTGGTAATGGTGGTTGTATTATTGTTGGTGGTATAGGTTGTGGTATATTGGTGCTGGTATTTGTGGTATTGGTGGAGGCATTAGTGGTTTTATTGGTGGTGGTGGTGGTATTGGTGGTGGTGGAGGTTCTATTGGTGGTATTGGCGGGGGTGGAATTGGTGGTGGTGTTGGTGGTGGTGGTATTAGTTTGGTAGTATTGGTGGTGGTGGTGGTTTTGGATTAGTGGTGGTGGTATTGGTAGCAGTGGTATTAGTGGTATTATTGGTGGCGGTGGTACCGGTGGTGGTATTGGTGGTGTTGGTATTAATGATGGTGGTATTGGTGGTAGTGGTAATGGTGGAGGTATTGGTGGCGGTATTGGTGGTGGTTGTATTGGTGGTGGTGCAGGTGTTGGTGGTTTTATTCGTGGTGGTGGTATTGATGGTGATATTGGTGGTATTGGTGATGGTGGTGGTTGTATGGGTGGTGTTGGTATTGGTGGTGGTGGAGGTATTGATGGTGGTATTGGAGGTGTTGGTGGTGATATTGGTGGTTGTCGTGGTATTGGTGCAGGTGATATAGGTGGTATTGGTGGTAGTGGTGTGAGTGTAGGTATTGGTGGTATTGGTGGTGGTGGTATTGGTGTCAGTTCTGGTGGTGGTATTGGTGATGGTATTGGTGGTGGTGGTTGTATTGGCAGTATTGGTGGTGGTGGTATTGTGGTGGTGGTATTGGTGGTGGCCTTGGTGGTCGTGATATTGTAGGTGGTGGTATTGGTGGTGGTGGTAGTATTGATGGTAGTATTGATGGTGATATTGGTGGCGGTGGTATTGGTGGCTGTGCTATTGCTGTTGGTAGTATTGGTGATGGTTGTATTGGTGGTGGTGGTGGTATTGGTGGTGTTCATTATAGTGGTAGTGGTGGTATTGGTGGTCATACTGGTGGTATTATTGGTGGTGTTGGTGGTACTGGTGATGGTGGTATTAGTGGTGGTGGTGGTATTTGTGGTGGTGGTATTATTGTTGTTGGTGGTGGTGGTGGTATTAGTGTTGGTAATATTAGTGGTATTGGTGATGGTGGTATTGGTGGTGGTGATATTGGTGGTGGTGGTGTTATTGGTGGTATTGGTGGTAGTGGTATTGGTATTGGTGGTTGTATTGTGGTGGTATTGGTGGTGGTGGTGGTAGTGGTATTAGTGGTGGTGGTACTGGTGGTGATGGTGGTATTGTTGGCATTGGTGGTGGTGGTATTGGTGGTGTTGGTGGTAGCAGTGTGGATGGTGGTATTGGTCTTATTGGTGGTGGTGGTATTGGTATTAGTGGTGGTGGCATTGGTGGTGGTATTGGTATTGGTGGTGATGGTATTGGTGGTGGGATTGATGGTGGGATTGTTGGTGGGATTGGTGGTGTTATTGGTGATATTGGTGGTGGTGGTATTGGTATTGGTGGTTGTATTGTGGTGGTATTGGTGGTGGTGGTGGTAGTGGTATTAGTGTTGGTGGTACTGGTGGTGATGGTGGTATTGTTGGCATTGGTGGTGGTGGTATTGGTGGTGTTGGTGGTAGCAGTGTGGATGGTGGTATTGGTGGTGGTTGTATTAGTGGTGGTATTTATGGTGGCAGTGGTGGTGGTATTGGTGGTGATGGTCTTATTGGTGGTGGTGGTATTGGTGGTGGTGGTATTGGTGGTGGTGGTATTGGTATTAGTGGTGGTGGCATTGGTGTTGGTGGTGGTATTGGTATTGGTGGTGATGGTATTGGTGGTGGTATTGATGGTGGTGGTTTTGGTGGTATTGTTGGTAATGGTAGGATTGGTGGGGGATATTGGTATTGGTGTTGGTGATGGTATTGCTGGTGGTGGTATTGGTGGTGGTGTTGGTGGTGGTGGTATTGGCGGGGGCATTGGTATTGGTGGTTGTATTGGAATTGGTATTGGTGGCAGTGGTGGTATTGGTATTGGTGGTATTGGTGGTGGTGGTATTGGTGGTGGTGGTATTGGTATTGGTGGTATTGTTATTGGTGGTATTGGTAGTGGTGGTGGTATTGGTGGTGATGTTGGCGGTGGTGGTGGTATTGGTTGTGGTGGTGGCATTGATGGTATTGGTGGTGGTGATATTGGTGGTGGTATCGGTTGTGGTACTTGGGGTGGTATTGGTAGTGATGGTATTAGTGGTGGTATTGGTGGTGGTGGTTGTGGTGATGATGGTGTTATTAGTGGTATTGGTTTTAGTGGTGGTGGTATTAGTGGTGGTGCTGGTATTGTGTTTGGTGGTGGTATTGGTAGTGGTGGAGCTGGTACTGGTGGTGGTGGTTGAATTTGTGGTGGTGGAGGTAGTGGTGGTGGTGGTATTGGTGGGGTGGACGTATTGGTGGTGGTGGTATTACTGGTGGTGGTTTCATTGGTGATATTGGTGGTGGTGGTGGTATTGGTGGTAGTAATATTGGTGGTATTGGTGGTGGTATTGGTGGTGGTGATATTGGTGGTGGTAGTAGTGATGGTATTGGTAGTGCTATTGGTAGTGGTATTGGTGGCGGTAATGGTGGTGGTATTGGTGGTGGTATTGGTATTGGTTGTGGTGGTATTGGTGGTCATATTGGAGGTGGGGGTACTGGTGGTGGTGTTGGTGTTAGTGCTATATGGTGGTACTGGTGGTGGTATCAGTGGTGTTACTGGTGGTGGTATCGGTGGTGTTGGTGGTGGCAAGGTGGGAGTGATATTGGTGGTGGTTGTGGTATTAGTGGCGGTATTGGTGGTGGTGGTGATGGTATTGCTGATGGTGGTTGTGTTATTGGTAGTGGTATTGGAGATATTGGTGGTGGTATATTGGTGCTGGTATTTGTGGTATTGGTGGTGGCATTAGTGGGTTTATTGGTGGTGGTGGTGATACTGATGGTGGTAGTGATATTGGTGGTGGTTCTATTGGTTGTATTGGCGGGGTGGTATTGGCGATGGTATTGGTGGTGGTGGTATTAGGATTTGTAGTATTGGTGGTATTGGTTATGGTGCTATTGGTGGTGGTGGTGCTTTGCTGGTATTGGTGGTGGTATTGTATTGGCAGTGGTGGCATTGTTGGTAGTGGTGGTTTTGGATTAGTGGGGGTGGTATTGGTGGCTGTGGTATTAGTGGTGGAATTGGTGGTGGTGGTACTGGTGGTGGTATAGGTGGTGGTGTTGGTCTTGGTGGTGGTGGTGGTAGGGGTATTGGTGGTAGTGGTAATGGTGGTGGTGGTATTGGTGGTGGTATTGTTGGTGGTAGTATTGGTGGTGGTGGTGGTATTGGTGGTGGTGCAGGTGTTGGTGGTGGTATTTGTGGTGGTGGTGGGGGTGTTATTGGTGGTATTGATGATGGCATTGGTGGTGGGATTGTCGGTGGGATTGGTGGTGTTATTGGTGGTGGTGGTTGTATTGTGGTGGTAGTAGTGGTGGTGGTAGTGGTGGTAGTGGTATTAGTGGTGGTACTGGTGGTGATGGTGGTATTGTTGGTATTGGTGGTGGTGGTGGTGGTATTGGTGGTAGCGGTGTGGATGGTGGTATTGGTGGTGGTTGTTGTATTAGTGGTGGTATTCATGGTGGCAGTGGTGGTGGTATTGGTGGTGATGGTCTTATTGGTGGTGGTGGTATTGGTGGTGGTGGTATTGGTATTAGTGGTGGTGGCATTGGTTGTGGTGGCACTGGTATTGGTGGTGATGGTATTGGTGGTGGTATTGATGGTGGTGGTTTTGGTGGTATTGATGGTAATGGTAGGATTGGTGGAGGGATATTGGTTTTGGTGGTGGTGATGGTATTGGTGGTGGTGGTATTGGTGGTGGTGGTGTTGGTGGTGGTGGTATTGGTGGTGGCATTGGTATTGGTGGTTGTATTGGAATTGGTATTGGTGGTAGTGGTGGTATTGGTGGTGGTATTGGTGGTGGTGGTATTGGTGGTGGTGGTATTGGTATTGTTATTGGTAGTGTTGGTAGTGGTGGTGGTATTGGTGGTGGTGGTGTTGGTGGTGGTATTGGTGGTGGTGGTGGCATTGATGGTATTGGTGGTGGTGGTATTGGTGGTGGTGATATTGGTGGTGGTATCGGTTGTGGTACTTGGGGTGGTATTAGTGGTGGTATTGGTGGTGGTGGTTGTGGTGATGGTGTTATTAGTGGTATTGGTTTTAGTGGTGGTGGTATTAGTGGTGGTGCTGGTATTGTGTTTGGTGGTGGTATTGGTGGTGGTATTGGTAGTGGTGGAGCTGGTACTGGTGGTGGTGGTTGTATTTGTGGTGGTGGAGATAGTGGTAATGGTGGTATTGGTGGGGTGGACGTATTGGTGGTGGTGGTGGTATTAATGATGGTTGTTTCATTGGTGGTATTGGTGGTGGTGGTGGTATTGGTGGTAGTGATGGTGGTATTGGTGGTGGTGTTGGTGGTATTAGTGATGGTATTGGTAGTGATATTGGTAGTGGTATTGGTGGTGGTAATGGTGGTGGTATTGGTGGTGGTATTGGTTGTGGTGGTATTGGTGGTCATATTGGAGGTGGAGGTACTGGTGGTGGTGTTGGTTTTAGTGCTATATAGGGGTGGTGGTATCGGTGGTATTACTGGTGGTGGTATCGGTGGTGTTGCTGGTGGCAAGGTGGCAAGGTGGGAGTGGTATTGGTGGTGGTTGTGGTATTAGTGGCGGTAACAGTGGTTGTGTTATTGGTAGTGGTATTGGTGATATTGGTGGTGGTATATTGGTGCTGGTATTTGTGGTATTAGTGGTGGCCTTAGTGGGTTTATTGGTGGTGGTGGTGGTGGTGATACTGGTGGTGGTAGTGATATTGGTGGTGGTTCTATTGGTTGTATTGGCGGGTGGTATTGGTGGTGGTGTTGGTGGTATTAGGTTTTGTAGTATTGGTGGTATTGGTTGTGGTGGGATTGTTGGTGGTGGTGCTTTTGCTGGTATTGGTGGTGGTATTTTATTGGTGGTGGTGGCATTGGTGGTAGTGGTGTTTTTGGATTAGTGGGGTGGTATTGGTGGCTGTGGTATTAGTGGTGGTGTTGGTCTTGGTGGTGGTGGTGGTAGGGGTATTCGTGGTAGTGGTAATGGTGGTGGTGGTATTGGTGGTGGTATTTTTGGTGGTAGTATTGGTGGTGGTGGTGGTATTGGTGGTGGTGGAGGTGTTGGTGGTGGTATTCGTGGTGTTGGTATTGGTGATGGTGCAGGTTTTGGTGGTGTTGGTGGAAGCAGTGTTGGCGGTGGCATTGGTGGTGGTTGTTGTATTAGTGATGGTATCCATGGTGGCAGTGGTTGTGATGGTATTGGTATTAGGCGTGGTGACATTGGTAATGGTGGTGGTATTGGTATTGTTAGTGGTGGTCCTGGTATTAATGGTGGTGGTTTTACTGGTATTGGAAATGGTAGCATTGGTGGTGGGATAATGGTGGTGGTGGTATTGGTATTGGTGGTGGTTATGGTATTGGTGGTGGTTGTATTGGTAGTGGTGGTGTTATTGGTGGTGGTATTGGTGGTGGCATTGGTGGTGATATTGGAATTGGTATTGGTGGTGGTGGTATTGGTGGTGTTGATATTGGTGGTGGTGGTATTGGCATTGATGGTATTGGTGGTGGTGGTGGTATTGGTGGTGGTGTTGGTGGTGGTGGTATTGGTGGTGGTATTGTGGTGGTTATGGCATTGGTGGTGGTGGTATTGGTGGTGGTGGTATTGGTGGTGGTACTGGTGGTGGTATTATTGGTAGTGATGGTATTAGTCGTGATATTGGTGGTGGTGTTTGTGGTGCTGATGGTCTTATTGATGGTGGTATTTGTATTGGTGGTATTGGTGGTCTGTGTTATTGGTATTGGTGGTGGTATTGGTGGCGGTATTAGTGGTGGTGGTATTAGTAGTGGTGCTGGTATTGGTGGTGGTGGTATTAGTGGTGGTGCTGATATTGGTGGTGGTGGTATTTGTGGTGGTGGTGGTAGTGGTGGTGGTGGTATTGGTGGTGGTGGACGTATTGGTGGTGGTGATATTGGTGGTGGTATTGGTGATGGTATTGGTAGTGCTATTGGTGGTGGTATTGGTGCTGGTGGTATTGGTATTGGTTGTGGTGGTGTTGGTGGTCGTATTGTAGGTGGAGGTATTGGTGGTAGTGGTGGTAGTTGTTGTATTGGTGGTAGTGGTATTGGTGGTATTAGTGGTGGCAAGGTGGGAGTGGTATTGGTGTTGGTTGTGGTATTAGTTGTGGTATTTGTGGTGGTGGTGATGGTATTGGTGGTGGTAATGGTGGTGATTGTATTATTGTTGGTGGTATAGGTTGTGGTATATTGGTGCTGGTATTTGTGGTATTGGTGGAGGCATTAGTGGTTTTATTGGTGGTGGTGGTGGTGGTGGTGGTATTGGTGGTGGTGGAGGTTCTATTGGTGGTATTGGCGGGCGTGGAATTGGTGGTGGTGTTGGTGGTGGTGGTATTAGTTTGGTAGTATTGGTGGTGGTGGTGGTTTTGGATTAGTGGTGGTGGTATTGGTAGCAGTGGTATTAGTGGTATTATTGGTGGTGGTGGTACCGGTGGTGGTATTGGTGGTGTTGGTATTAATGATGGTGGTATTGGTGGTAGTGGTAATGGTGGAGGTATTGGTGGCGGTATTGTTGGTGGTAGTATTGGTGGTGGTTATATTGGTGGTGGTGCAGGTGTTGGTGGTTGTATTCGTGGTGGTGGTATTGATGGTGGTATTGGTGGTGGTGGTGGGATTGGTGGTGATATTGGTGGTATTGGTGATGGTGGTGGTGGTGGTTGTATGGGTGGTGTTGGTATTGGTGGTGGTGGAGGTATTGATGGTGGTATTGGAGGTGTTGGTGGTGGTATTGGTGGTTGTCGTGGTATTGGTGCAGGTGATATAGGTGGTATTGGTGGTAGTGGTGTGAGTGTAGGTATTGGTGGTATTGGTGGTGGTGGTATTGGTGTCAGTTCTGGTGGTGGTATTGGTGATGGTATTGGTGGTGGTGGTTGTATTGGCAGTATTGGAGGTGGTGGTATTGTGGTGGTGGTATTGGTGGTGGCATTGGTGGTCGTGATATTGTAGGTGGTGGTATTGGTGGTGGTGGTAGTATTGATGGTAGTATTGATGGTGATATTGGTGGCGGTGGTATTGGTGGCTGTGCTATTGCTGTTGGTAGTATTGGTGATGGTTGTATTGGTGGTGGTGGTGGTATTGGTGGTGTTCATTATAGTGGTAGTGGTGGAATTGGTGGTCATACTGGTGGTATTATTGGTGGTGTTGGTGGTACTGGTGATGGTGGTATTAGTGGTGGTGGTGGTATTTGTGGTGGTGGTATCATTGTTGTTGTTGGTGGTGGTGGTGGTGGTATTAGTGTTGGAAATATTAGTGGTATTGGTGATGGTGGTATTGGTGGTGGTGATATTGGTGGTGGTGGTGTTATTGGTGGTATTGGTGATGGCATTGGTGGTGGGATTGTTGGTGGGATTGGTGGTGTTATTGGTGATAATGGTGGAGGTGGTATTGGTATTGGTGGTTGTATTGTGGTGGTATTGGTGGTGGTGGTGGTAGTGGTATTAGTGGTGGTGGTACTGGTGGTGATGGTGGTATTGTTGGCATTGGTGGTGGTGGTATTGGTGGTGTTGGTGGTAGCGGTGTGGATGGTGGTATTGGTCTTATTGGTGGTGGTGGTATTGGTATAAGTGGTGGTGGCATTGGTGTTGGTGGTGGTATTGGTATTGGTGGTGATGGTATTGGTGGTGGTATTGATGGTGGGATTGTTGGTGGGATTGGTGGTGTTATTGGTGATATTGGTGGTGGTGGTATTGCTATTGGTGGTTGTACTGTGGTGGTATTGGTGGTGGTGGTGGTAGTGGTATTAGTGTTGGTGGTACTGGTGGTGATGGTGGTATTGTTGGCATTGGTGGTGGTGGTATTGGTGGTGTTGGTGGTAGCAGTGTGGATGGTGGTATTGGTTGTTGTTAGACCTGGCACCATTGGCGTGGGTCACCCTTCCATTTTTGTCTGTGCCTCAATGTGTTTTTGTGTTGGTGTTAGCTGCTCAGGGCACTGTGCCACTGCCATCCAGTGCCACAGTGCAAGTGCTCCCTATGGTAAAATGTATTATGTGAATTGACTTCCACGTTTGGCATATTTGGTTTACTGTCAGTCCCTTGTAGAGTGCACCCGGGGTGCCAAGGGCTTGTATATCCAAATGCTGCTAGTGGGCTTGCAGCACTGATTGTGCCACCCACCAAAGCAGCGGGGTAAAATGTGTCTAGGATCTGCCACTGCAGAACCTGCACGCGGTCTGGGACCGTCGAGCTGACTGAGCAAGTGTCCCCACTTGCCAGTCCCTAAACCTTCCCTTAACTACATGTTAGTCACCCCTCTGGTAGGCCCAAGCGCAGGGTGCATTGTAGGCATAAGGTAGGACATGCCCTGATGTGTGTGGCATGTCTTAATAGTGAAATATAGCCATTTTCGTTTTTCACTATTGAAGGCTACCTGCTCTCCATAGGCCAGAATGGGCTGCTGGGATCGCTACACACTGTGACCCCAGTGGACTCAGAGAGCATGGTAGAAAGTCATGTTTAGTATGCCTGAACTCGGGGTAATAAAATACATCTTTTAGTAAAGGTTATTTTAATATCCTGGGTTTGCAAATGCTACTTTCAGGAAGTTAGCCTTTGCGTGCCTGAACATCTCAGTCCGCCTCTGCTGTGGGTGTGTTGATGAATACAGGCCCCAGCTAGGCCCGCAGAGTACAAGGGTTCGCTCTCCTGTAACAAAAACTGGAAGGAAGTTGGCACGGAAACTGCAAAGTACAAAGACAGAGTTTATTAACCCTTAAGGGTGGTCCTACAACCTATACAACACTCTTCAGTATTGCATAGGGTAGCACAAAGAACTTGCGTACATGGTCCCCTTTTATACACAAAAGAGGGGTTCATAAGTGGGTGGATACAACATGAAGCGAAATTCATTACCTTTTATGGGCATTTTCGATACAGAATCAATATGTGGGCGGAGTAACTAATTTCCTGAGCCCGCGAAAACATGTTCAAGCAAGGACTAACGGATTACAGATGTGGTCAAGTCTGGGCATGCGCCAGACGGACAAAGGAGCTATTTATAGACTGTTACTAGGCAGATTACAAGAACAACTAGCAAAGAGGTAGGACTCTTCTCGTGCTGAGCACGTGGAGACACGACAATACAAAATGGAGTCCGGACATTAGTCAACATAAGACAAGAAACATGTTTCAACTAGAGAGAATTCATGTCTTTAGTGAATGCTTAATCATATCGCTGTTTTAGTTTTTAACAGACGACCCTTTCAGCATTTACTGAAGACATTCGGCTTATTAGGATAATCATCATATATGTCAATTTTCATCATCTCTTCTACCTCTTTAGTTAAATGTTTCTGATAGGTGACATTGGCGATAGCTTTCTTATCAGGAATACAGAATGATACACATAGGGAACAAAGTAAAGGACCACATTGGACACAAATGCAACAAGAAAACAGAATTGCTACAATAATACAAAGACCAGTCAAAACCTTCCACCCCCATGTGGTGATCATTGCCCAAAACCATCCAGACAACGTCCAAGTGCCATTTTCTGTATGGATTTCAGCTGCAATCTTATGTAACCTATTGATAGCATTATAAACTGATGGCGCATGGTCAGGAATAAACACACAACAACTACTTCCGATAATTTTACACGCTCCACCTCGGTCAGCTAACATAACATCTAATACCATACGATTCTGTAATGCAACAATTCTAGCAATTTGCAATTCTTCCGTAAGATTCCCAAGAGCAGCAGCGGTCTGATTTGTCACAGCCTCTACAACTCTTGTTAATCTTCGAACTTTCCTACTATTTAGGGCAGCTCCAACAAAGAAAAACAATCCTAAATTAAAATCAATATACTGCTGTAAGCTAGTATCAGTTTGGTCAACGTCATCAATAGATAGAGTACGTTTATACCTATTTACAGTCACATTATTCAACAACTTCAAATCTTTATGATAAGATGCAGGTGCTAAGAATACGGGAGGTAATAAGAATGCTACATAGCATACTCCGGACCAACCGGCCGGTAAACGATAGTAACCCTTATTCCCACATACGAAGTATGTGTTATGGGAAGCTAAGAAAGTACTGTTATTTAACCCGTCAATGTTCAGGATAATGATACAGTCACTAACACCAACAGGAATATAACCCACACTCTGGACACACAGGTCCGCTTGAGCTTGTGCCACTTGAATCACAAAGCGCTCTTGTCCTGTAGTGTCTCTGGTGTTCGTGAAGATGTAGGGAATTGATTCATTGTCCGGTCGATACTCTTCCCATTCCCATATTGTCCCATTCGCTTGTGGATAACCATCCTTATCTTGATGACACTCCCTATTAAGTCTAAAAAGTAATCGTCCCACTGTTGGTTTCCGTGTGGCAAACAGCAAAGTGTACCATGCTCTACAGGAGCCATTATGAGAAAAAGGAAGAGGTATGAATGGCGTTCCTCCTTTCTTCTGATGAGCTGGCATCATACCACATATCCAACAGTTCGTAGCATTCGTGGCAACGTGGGTATGATGCAACATCTGGATGAAAGTGTTATTCAAATAAGACTGACGATGCTTCAGTTCTTGATACGGAAGTGTATACAAGTAGTGCTCCTCAGGCACTGGAGTAGTCAAAACAATCAACTCCCGGGCAGGAGTCACATCCTCAACAAACCATGTGGTTATACCAACAATAGCTACTGTAATGATAAAACCTGTTGCGCAAAGAATCTTCTTCTTCTCCATCTTAGAGTAAAAAAAGTCAATATCTTCCTGAAACTAAAAGGTTGTCAGAACTCTTCCCCTTAGGCAGCGGTTGATTTTTTCACCAGCGGGCCAAGACGGGTGTCGCTACACTAATGCAGGGCTGATTCCCCCCCCCCCTTGCCACATTGGCTCTCCGTTTCACTAACCTAAGGGCCGTTCTGACAACTTTGGATACAGAAGTCACTTCCTCGGTCTGAGGTGATATCTTCTCCCTCCAGGAATCGCTTGGTCCGGAAAGAGCTCCTCAGTGTCGTTCGGTTCCACAGCACGGCCTTTCTCCGCAGTCAGAATTTCTCGATGGTCGGTCAATACAGCAGGCTCCACCAATCCGGGCGGCACTTTGCGACAGTGCAAGGAATGGATCCAGTTCTTTCGATTGGAAACTCGCACAGCTGTCCTCGTTGCGAGCAAGACTTGCTCAGGACCAACCCATCTCGGCTCCAGACTGTTCGACCTTTCGAAAACCTTCAGCATCACCTGGTCCCCAGGTCGGAGATTATGACCTTCACCTGTGGACCGATCAGGGAGCGCTTCTCGAACCTGTTGATGAATAGAAACCAAATTATCCGTTAACTGTGCCAGATAATCATTCATCATTACACAAGGTACATCATGCAGTGACTTAGGTTTTGGTGGACCCCAAATATTCATTGGGCGTCCAAAGACGATCTCATAAGGTGTGAGACCGGTCCGAGAATGCGGTATCGATCTAATTGACAATAATGCCAGCGGTAAAGCATCTGGCCAAGTCAAAGAAGTCGAAGCTTGGATCTTAGCGATCTTAAGCTTCAGAGTAGCGTTATATTTCTCTACCAATCCCGCAGACTGAGGGTGAAATACTGCATGGAACTTCTGGGTAATGCCTAGACCCTTCAGAATATACTTTATAACATCTGCTATAAAATGAGGTCCGTTATCACTCCATAGCAATCTGCAAACACCGTATCGAGGGAAGAACTCCTTCAATAGCATTTTGGCTGTAGTCATTGCAGTATTGTCTTTCGTAGGGTATGCCTCAACCCATTTTCTGAAGGCACAAACCACTACTAGAACATACTTCAGATTGTTACAGCGCTCAAGCTGAATGTAATCCATCTGTAAAACCTCAAAGGGCGCAGTAGGTGTTGCAAATCCTCCTGCTGGAGTTCGTGTACCCTTTCCTGGGTTATACCTCAGGCAAATCATGCAAGTCTGCACTAACCTCTTTGCCGTACTAGCGATCTCTGGATGCTCCCAAACTCGTGTGAGTAGTTTAACAATTGCGGAAGCTCCGACATGCGCTAGTCCATGTGCCATCTGAACCATAGGTTGTACGAAGGCTGTGGGTAACTTCCATTTATCCATCTGCTTATTTCTCCAACATCCTTCGTCATCTAATTCTCCATCATTGGACCATTGCTCCCGTTCCTTATCGGAAGCGGTCCTCTGTATTTCCAGCACCTCTCTCCTAGCATCGTGCCATCTTTCTGCCTGTGACTTCACAACATACATTGCAGTAGCACCAGGCTGCATCGCAGTCTCTCGTGCCACCCGGTCTGCTAAAGCATTCCCTTCTCCAATTTTATCAACCACTTTCTTATGGGCACTACATTTAATTATAGCAATCTTCTTTGGATATGTTAATGCAGTCAAGAGGTTGTGGACTAACTCCCCGTACATTATCTGTGCTCCATGTGACGTTAGAAACCCTCTCTCCTTCCAGAGTAGGCCGAAATCGTGCGCTACTCCGAAGGCATAGCGGCTATCTGTATAAACATTCACACACAATCCTGCACTGAGCTCACATGCTCGTGTTAATGCTATCAGTTCCGCTGCTTGAGATGATTTCTGTGGTATGCGTGCTGTCTCCACTATTGTTTGCAGTGTGGTGATTGCATACGCTGCTGAAGTCGTACCATCTGGTAGCTTCAGGCATGATCCGTCCACCCACAGTTCTCCATCTACATCTGTAAATGGCGTATCCTGGAGATCAATACGACCCTTTGTCTGTTCCTCAGTCACAAGAATACAGTCGTGTGCCTTCCGTGCTTCAGACTGAGTTTCCGGGAACGGCAACAATGTGGCCGGGTTTAACGTTACACACCTCTTTAACGTAATATGAGGAGCCAAAAGCGTCAACTCATATCCCGTTAAACGGGCACTGGTCAAATGCTGCGTCTTTGTCTGATTCAGCAGGGCATCAACAGCATGGGGGACTAATACCAACAGTTTGTGAGATAACACAATTCCCTCACTTTGACGTATTGACACAGCTGTCGCCGCAACCGAGAGAAAACAACCAGGCAATGCTCGGGCAACAGGATCAAGTACGGCTGAAAAATATGCACAAGGGCGCTGCTTATCGCCGTGCATCTGCACTAAAACTGATAATGCACATCCATCTTTCTCATGCACATACAGTGAAAAGGGCTTCGTATAGTCAGGGGTCCCTAACACTGGTGCTGAACAAAGGGCCTGTCGCAATTTCTGAAATGCAATTTCACACTCGTTCGACCAGGGAAGAGGAATTGGTGTGTCCTTTGTCAAAAGGGCTAACAATGGTTTAGCTATGTGTGAAAACCCCAATATCCATTGCCTACAAAAAGAAACAAGACCCAAAAATGCACGCACGTCCTTCTGTGTGGAAGGCACTGGCGTGTCCAAAATTGCTTGAATACGATCTGACGTAAGTGCACGCCCCTCCTTAGACAAAAGGTGACCCAAATAAGTCACCTTTGGTCTACAGAATTGCAATTTCTTCTTCGACACCTTGTGATTGTGAGATGCCAAAAAGGAAAGCAAGGGTAACGTACTCTTCTCACACAGCTCAGGGGTGTCAGCCGCCAACAAGATGTCATCGACATATTGTATAAGGGCGACACCCTCGGGCAGAACAAAGGAATCCAATTGCCTTTTCAATGCTTGACTGTAAATACTAGGGCTTTCTGTATAGCCCTGAGGGACTCTACAAAATCTATAAGACCTATTATTCAGAGTAAAACCGAAAAGGTATTGGCTATCAGGGTGAATAGGGATCGAAAAGAAGGCATTTTTCAAATCAATAACTGAAAACGTGGTCGCCGTTGGCGGGACCAAAGTGAGTAACGTCGTGATGTCAGAAACCACTGGATACTGAGGTATCACAATCTTGTTCACTTCCCTTAAATCAATGATAAACCGATAAACCCTGGTATCCGTATCTTTCTTCAAAATGGGTAGGATAGGACTGTTACAAACATTATAGGGAACTTCTTCCACTACTCCCGCCTTAATCAAATCCTGCACAATCTGTATGAGTGCCTCCTCCCCCTCCTGGGAAATACGATACTGAGGGAGGCGTGGTAGCACCGCACCCTCCTGGACACTAATGTGGACAGGCGGAATCACCATCTGTCCCACATCAGTATCCGAAGTGGCCCACAAAGAACGAGGGACGGAAGCTAATGCAGTCTCCTCCGCAACCACACACATCCGGTCTGTCATCGGGTGATTATCATTTAATATCACACGTACTCCAGCGGGGGAGCAGCGGATCGTAGCTCTGAAGTGCTTGAGCATATCAAGACCCATAATGTTATCAGGCGTGTTCGAGGCAAGCAGGAACGGACAGGGTGCAGAAAAGGGATCAACATGGAATGCAAGGGGTCGGGAAAGAGGGCTTCGAGAGAGTGTACCATCAAACCCTACCGATGTAACCATTAAGCCAGATGGGGGAGCCCTCGGAACCAATTGTTTGGATAGCGCACTGCGGGTCGCCCCTGTATCAACTAGGAACCGATCAGTAGAACCCAAAACCTTTGCTGAAACATAAGGACCCTTCTGATCAACCGGCACTTCAACTGATTCCAACCCCCATCCAACTCATTCCTATGCATGCCGTGAATCATGGTACCCAGAGCTGTCAATCCCTGACATTTGGTACTGGTGCTGTCGATCAAATACATTGGGTCTATCTCGCTGCTGCGCGTTAGGTTCAAAGCGAGCACGATCATTAGAGTTCCCTCTATAATTCGAAAAGCCCCCTCTTCCTCTCGGCGGTCCCTGACCACGTCCCGGACGAGATGCATACAACACCGGACAATCTCTGGCCCAATGACCCGACTGTTTACAATACGCACATTAATTTCTATTTACATCTGACCGACCCGAAGGGGGACCATAGAATCCTCCCCTACCTCTATCGACACCCCGACGAGGCGGACCATACACTTGCGCTAACATCACCTTTGTTTTCAAATCTTTCGATTTCTTCTCCTCCTGCCCCTTCGCTTCTTGTTCCTGACGCTCATAATACTGAGCCATAGTCAGGAGGGATGCCGGAGACGAAGTGGACCAGGAACTTTCACTCGCTTTTAAACGAACTGCTGTTCCCGATAATAAATTCGCCACATATTTATCCACAAAAAGATGTCTACCCGTATCATCCGTAAGTGACTGACCACTAAAATCGTGAAATGTCTCCTCAAAACGCATAAAGAAATCTGAGACTGATTCATCAACCTTCTGTTTACACGATGCTAACATATTCCAGTCAATCTTTTTAGGGGGAATAATCGTTTTCAACTTAGTCAAGATAGCAACGGGAAGATCTAAAATAATCTGCGGTGGTTTTTGCGTGGGTTTTCTTTCCCTATCCTCATCCTCAATTTCAGACCACTTAGCCTTAAAAGCGGGAACATCATCCACCTTCCGCACAGATCTCCACATATCCGGTGGTAATATGAGCCCAAAGAACAAATCTATATCTGCTAAAGTCATAGTACAAGAATTCAAGGCCCCTTCGACCTCTTCATAAAAGGCCGCTGGGTTTTTGCGGGGGTCAGGTAAAGCATTCTTCAATGCCATAACATCAGCCCTATGCCAGGGAGTATAGACCCAATTATACACAAAATATCCCTTAGCATCAGCGGAAGTAATATCCAAACTAGTTCCCGCTCCTTTAGGAGGAACATACAAAGGTGCTGCCTCTCGCATCGGTTTAGCATGCACTAGTTCGCTCTTATCTGAGTGGGAGGTAGATGACTGGTCGTCGCCGACACATGGATTCGACTGCTCCTGTTCCCCTGCCTTTTGGCGCGCTCTCTCCTTAAGGTCACTCGCCGCGTCCCGTAATGCAAACAGCCGTCGAACCGCCTCAGGTGCCTTAGAGGGAGAAAAAACACCGTTACGCAATGCTTTAGCATCTAATACCACATCATCAGGCTCAAAAACATCTGAATATTTCCGAAAGGCAGAAATCACTTCATCAGAAAAGTGTCCCAAAAAATACAACTTCTCTCTATCCTGCCACTTTTCCCAAGAGTCCAACAATTCAGTGAGGGATAACTTGCCCTTAAGTGCACGGAGAGAAATTTTCCGAAGCTCACTCATACGCTCGACTGACAACATAGACCGCGTGTCTACCTTATCCGAAACCAATCCAGACTCCTGCGATCTCGGGGCGGACGCGCCAACATAAGGGGGCGGAGAACGATCTAATAAAGAAAAATCATCTTCAAGATTAGTAAGGACAGGATAAAGTGGCTGGCGGACAGCATATTGACCCGACACTTGCAACCTACGCTCTTTCTCTTGCCTCTCCGCCAGTTCTCTTTCCTCCCGACGCTTCGCTTCCTGTGCTCGCACATGATCATTCTTCCGTTGCTCTTTATCAAACAGCGCTTTCTCACGTTTCTCTCGCTCACGCACTTCCTTCACCCATAACCGTACACATTCAAACATGTCTTGCCGAGCACGCCGTTTACACATACACTGTTCCACATACTCAATCTTACGCATATCAAACGATCCATACAAAGGCCAGCGCAACTCAGGATCCTTTTTGGTGTATTTCCTCCATACTGTGCTGTACATTATAGAAGAAAGACCATGCTTCACATACATATCCCTATTAGGAGTCCCCTCTGGGGGGGCTGGAGCAGATCCCTCGAGGTTTAACCGGTTTCCAAAACAGCAGCACCACTTACGGAGTGCGCTAAAAGCAGGCATGCTCAAAAATAATGCAAAATATGCAGTATTATCAAAAATGACACTTAAACGTTGCGCCGTTCAAATTTACACAGCTCCGGAGAAATATCTCCACATTACCTGCCTATATGTGTTGCAACGCATATATTCTCACAGTAATCAATACAAAGCATGACCGGTCATCACAAAACCAAACTCAAATAGCCAACCCAGGCTTCAAAACTCGGAGCAAGTACCGTACAACGGTTCTTACCAATCAAGAGTATCCAGATTCCAACTGCCAAGCTCCAAAATTCGCCCAAACGGCTGTCACGGCAAAACCGACAGAAGAGGTCTCAGTCGAGGACCGGCACCACCCAGAAGGTCAGTTCGGAAGGAGAGGAAGAAAACCTCGGAATGCCAGGGCTAAAAGACGCCACTGGCAGTGATCACATCCCCGGCCAAATTCCTCACCTTCGTCACGACCAGTCCTTCGAGCATCCGAGTCGCCGATGAGCCCCACGTGACGGGCGCCAATTGATGAATACAGGCCCCAGCTAGGCCCGCAGAGTACAAGGGTTCGCTCTCCTGTAACAAAAACTGGAAGGAAGTTGGCACGGAAACTGCAAAGTACAAAGACAGAGTTTATTAACCCTTAAGGGTGGTCCTACAACCTATACAACACTCTTCAGTATTGCATAGGGTAGCACAAAGAACTTGCGTACATGGTCCCCTTTTATACACAAAAGAGGGGTTCATAAGTGGGTGGATACAACATGAAGCGAAATTCATTACCTTTTATGGGCATTTTCGATACAGAATCAATATGTGGGCGGAGTAACTAATTTCCTGAGCCCGCGAAAACATGTTCAAGCAAGGACTAACGGATTACAGATGTGGTCAAGTCTGGTCATGCGCCAGACGGACAAAGGAGCTATTTATAGACTGTTACTAGGCAGATTACAAGAACAACTAGCAAAGAGGTAGGACTCTTCTCGTGCTGAGCACGTGGAGACACGACAATACAAAATGGAGTCCGGACATTAGTCAACATAAGACAAGAAACATGTTTCAACTAGAGAGAATTCATGTCTTTAGTGAATGCTTAATCATATCGCTGTTTTAGTTTTCAACAGTGTGTTCTGCCTAGCAACAGTACAGGAGCAGGGCTGGGGGATTCCAGGAGACAGGTTGGCTGCCAGGTGGTGGGTAGAGAGATTACACCAGGATGGGTGGGAGGAGTACACCTTGACTCTTGAATAGACCTGTGCTCTGCCACCACAAAGCCGGCTCCGCCCCCTGTGGAGCGGCTGATGTCTCTGCCCTGCTACTGAAAGGAACAAGCCGAGTCACCACAACAGAGTGCTCCAAAACTGGACTGAGCCAGGCCCAGGCCCCCTGGTGCTAAAGAACAAAAGAATCACTGTATAAAGGTAGGAGCCTGGCTCCTAAGAAATCAGATCCAGATTGAACCACAAAGGAACTCTGCCCGACTAGGAGGACCTGGAAGAAGCTGAAGGAGGAGTAACTTTCCCTGACCTGGGGGATTGGCCTGCAGTAGGTGCCTTGCTGAGGAAGGAGAGGAAAAAGACTGAAAGAGACTGTTGCACTTTGTTCTTCAACTATCTCCAAGGGCTTGGAAGAAGAGCTTGCCCCCTGAACTGAACCTCAGGACCAGTGGGTTCACCGTGTCTCCGCTCGTCTGAGAACTCGAGCCGTGTGCTTTCTCCCGCCGGAGTGCTCTGCGCACCTTGCCACCCCTCCTAGGGCCGTGACACCCAGAAGCCTGGCCGCCTCCCCTCCCCTCGCCGAGAGCCCCGCTCTACCCGAGTCGCTCTGGACCCATCGAGGCTGGCCGCCCCGCTTCCCTGTCACCTGCCTGCCACTGGAGCGTGCCTGGTGCCCTCTCGCCCTCCCGCCGGATTTCGAATTGGGAAGTGAAATCAAGCCTCGGACGGCCGCCCGTACGTCGTAACGTACCCGGCCGCCCCGCTTCACCTCCCAGCCTGAGTCTGACCGTGCCGCCCTCCGCCGTGACCTCCCGCACAGTCCGTGTCGGAGGCCCTGGGCCGCACCTGTCTACCGAGAGCCGCCCGCTGAATTCTTGATCCGGAGACCCGCGAGGTGCAGAACCTGCATCTCCCCTGAAGACTCGTCCAAGCACATCGCACGTTCCCAGGTACAGTGAACTCTCTATCGGACTCGGGGTCCGCAACGTTCTGATTTCCCTGTATCACTGTATCCCGGGTGCACTGCGCATCATCGTGACTGGACCGACTCAACCGAGCCCTGCGAAGCGCTCGTGATCGAATAAGTTACCAAAGAAAAGAACAGTGCCTAATTATCATCTCGTGGCTTCCATTTCGCAACCGTTATTGATGGTCTTGTACATGCCTGCGTAACAAAGAATCTTTTATATAAAGCATCCGTATTTTTGATACAACTTACGCCTGGTGTCCATTTGTGGGGGATCATTGTGGTTTACTGTGTGTGATCATAAATGCTTAACTGACTAGCGCCCTGAAGTTTAGCCCTGACTGCTCGCGCCACACTACCTATAGGGTGAGCAGGGGTTGTTCTGAAGGGGTAATTCTCTCGCCCTGAATAGAAGAAGGGACCACTGCTTGTCACAAGTACCTACCTGTGCCAACCAGAGGTTCCCCATTCTAACAGTGGTGGTTGTATTAGTGGTGGTATTTATGGTGGCAGTGGTGGTGGTATTGGTGGTGATGGTCTTATTGGTGGTGGTGATATTGGTGGTGGTGGTATTGGTATTAGTGGTGGTGGCATTGGTGTTGGTGGCATTGGTGTTGGTGGCATTGGTGTTGGTGGTGGTATTGGTATTGGTGGTGATGGTATTGGTGGTGGTGGTTTTGGTGGGGGGATATTGGTATTGGTGTTGGTGATGGTATTGCTGGTGGTGGTATTGGTGGTGGTGTTGGTGGTGGTGGTATTGGCGGGGGCATTGGTATTGGTGGTTGTATTGGAATTGGTCTTGGTGGTAGTGGTGGTATTGGTATTGGTGGTATTGGTGGTGGTGGTATTGGTATTGGTGGTATTGTTAGTGGTGGTGGTATTGGTGGTGATGTTGGCGGTGGTGGTGGTATTGGTTGTGGTGGTGGCATTGATGGTATTGGTGGTGGTGATATTGGTGGTGGTATCGGTTGTGGTACTTGGGGTGGTATTTGTAGTGATGGTATTAGTGGTGGTATTGGTGGTGGTGGTTGTGGTGATGATGGTGTTATTAGTGGTATTGGTTTTAGTGGTGGTGGTATTAGTGGTGGTGCTGGTATTGTGTTTGGTGGTGGTATTGGTGGTGGTATTGGTAGTGGTGGAGCTGGTACTGGTGGTGGTGGTTGAATTTGTGGTGGTGGAGGTAGTGGAGGTGGTGGTATTGGTGGGGTGGGACGTATTGGCGGTGGTGGTATTACTGGTGGTGGTTTCATTGGTGATATTGGTGGTGGTGGTGGTATTGGTGGTAGTGATATTGGTGGTATTGGTGGTGGTATTGGTGGTGGTGATATTGGTGGTGGTAGTAGTGATGGTATTGGTAGTGCTATTGGTAGTGGTATTGGTGGCGGTAATGGTGGTGGTATTGGTGGTGGTATTGGTGGTGGTATTGGTATTGGTTGTGGTGGTATTGGTGGTCATATTGGAGGTGGAGGTACTGGTGGTGGTGTTGGTGTTAGTGCTATATGGTGGTACTGGTGGTGGTATCAGTGGTGTTACTGGTGGTGGTATCGGTGGTGTTAGTGGTGGCAAGGTGGGAGTGATATTGGTGGTGGTTGTGGTATTAGTGGCGGTATTGGTGGTGGTGGTGATGGTATTGCTGATGGTGGTTGTGTTATTGGTAGTGGTATTGGAGATATTGGTGGTGGTATATTGGTGCTGGTATTTGTGGTATAGGTGGTGGCATTAGTGGGTTTATTGGTGGTGGTGGTGATACTGATGGTGGTAGTGATATTGGTGGTGGTTCTATTGGTTGTATTGGCGGGGTGGTATTGGCGGTGGTATTGGTGGTGGTGGTATTAGGATTTGTAGTATTGGTGGTATTGGTTATGGTGCTATTGGTGGTGGTGGTGCTTTGCTGGTATTGGTGGTGGTATTGTATTGGCAGTGGTGGCATTGTTGGTAGTAGTGGTTTTGGATTAGTGGGGGTGGTATTGGTGGCTGTGGTATTAGTGGTGGAATTGGTGGTGGTGGTACTGGTGGTGGTATAGGTGGTGGTGTTGGTCTTGGTGGTGGTGGTGGTAGGGGTATTGGTGGTAGTGGTAATGGTGGTGGGGGTATTGGTGGTGGTATTGTTGGTGGTAGTATTGGTGTTGGTGGTATTGGTGGTGGTGCAGGTGTTGGTGGTGGTATTTGTGGTGGTGGTGTTATTGGTGGGATTGTCGGTGGGATTGGTGGTGGTATTGGTGATATTGGTGGTGGTGGTATTGGTATTGGTGGTGGTGGTTGTATTGTGGTGGTATTAGTGGTGGTGGTGGTAGTGGTGGTAGTGGTATTAGTGGTGGTACTGGTGGTGATGGTGGTATTGTTGGTATTGGTGGTGGTGGTATTGGTGGTAGCGGTGTGGATGGTGGCATTGGTGGTGGTTGTTGTATTAGTGGTGGTATTCATGGTGGCAGTGGTGGTGGTATTGGTGGTGATGGTCTTATTGGTGGTGGTGGTATTGGTGGTGGTGGTATTGGTATTAGTGGTGGTGGCATTGGTGTTGGTGGTGGCATTGGTATTGGTGGTGATGGTATTGGTGGTGGTATTGATGGTGGTTTTGATGGTGGTGGTTTTGGTGGTATTGTTGGTAATGGTAGGATTGGTGGAGGGATATTGGTTTTGGTGGTGGTGATGGTATTGGTGGTGGTGGTATTGGTGGTGGTGGTGTTGGTGGTGGTGGTATTGGTGGTGGCATTGGTATTGGTGGTTGTATTGGAATTGGTATTGGTGGTGGTATTGGTGGTGGTGGTATTGGTGGTGGTGGTATTGGTATTGATGGTATTGTTATTGGTAGTATTGGTAGTGGTGGTGGTATTGGTGGTGGTGGTGTTGGTGGTGGTGGTGGTATTGGTGGTGGTGGTGGCAATGATGGTATTGGTGGTGGTGGTATTGGTGGTGGTGATATTGGTGGTGGTATCGGTTGTGGTACTTGGGGTGGTATTGGTGGTGGTATTGGTAGTGATGGTATTAGTGGTGGTATTGGTGGTGGTGGTTGTGGTGATGGTGTTATTAGTGGTATTGGTTTTAGTGGTGGTGGTATTAGTGGTGGTGCTGGTATTGTGTTTGGTGGTGGTATTGGTGGTGGTATTGGTAGTGGTGGAGCTGGTACTGGTGGTGGTGGTTGTATTTGTGGTGGTGGAGATAGTGGTAATGGTGGTATTGGTGGGGTGGACGTATTGGTGGTGGTGGTGATGGTATTGGTGGTGGTATTGATGGTGGTGGTTTTGGTGGTATTGTTGGTAATGGTAGGATTGGTGGAGGGATATTGGTTTTGGTGGTGGTGATGGTATTGGTGGTGGTGGTATTGGTGGTGGTGGTGTTGGTGGTGGTGGTATTGGTGGTGGCATTGGTATTGGTGGTTGTATTGGAATTGGTATTGGTGGTGGTATTGGTGGTGGTGGTATTGGTGGTGGTGGTATTGGTATTGATGTTATTGTTATTGGTAGTATTGGTAGTGGTGGTGGTATTGGTGGTGGTGATGTTGGTGGTGGTGGTGGTATTGGTGGTGGTGGTGGCAATGATGGTATTGGTGGTGGTGGTATTGGTGGTGGTGATATTGGTGGTGGTATCGGTTGTGGTACTTGGGGTGGTATTGGTGGTGGTATTGGTAGTGATGGTATTAGTGGTGGTATTGGTGGTGGTGGTTGTGGTGATGGTGTTATTAGTGGTATTGGTTTTAGTGGTGGTGGTATTAGTGGTGGTGCTGGTATTGTGTTTGGTGGTGGTATTGGTGGTGGTATTGGTAGTGGTGGAGCTGGTACTGGTGGTGGTGGTTGTATTTGTGGTGGTGGAGATAGTGGTAATGGTGGTATTGGTGGGGTGAATGTATTGGTGGTGGTGGTGGTATTACTGATGGTGGTTTCATTGGTGGTATTGGTGGTGGTGGTGGTATTGGTGGTAGTGATGTTGGTGGTATTGGTGGTGGTGGTATTGGTGGTATTAGTGATGGTATTGGTAGTGCTATTGGTAGTGGTATTGGTGGCGGTAATGGTGGTGGTATTGGTGGTGGTATTGGTTGTGGTGGTATTGGTGGTCGTATTGGAGGTGGAGGTACTGGTGGTGGTGTTGGTTTTAGTGCTATATAGGGGTGGTGGTATCGGTGGTATTACTGGTGGTGGTATCGGTGGTGTTGCTGGTGGCAAGGTGGGAGTGGTATTGGTGGTGGTTGTGGTATTAGTGGCGGTATTGGTGGTTGTGTTATTGGTAGTGGTATTGGTGATATTGGTGGTGGTATATTGGTGCTGGTATTTGTGGTATTAGTGGTGGCCTTAGTGGGTTTATTGGTGGTGGTGATACTGGTGGTGGTAGTGATATTGGTGGTGGTTCTATTGGTTGTATTGGCGGGGTGGTATTGGCGGTGGTGTTGGTGGTATTAGGTTTTGTAGTATTGGTGGTATTGGTTGTGGTGGGATTGTTGGTGGTGGTGCTTTTGCTGGTATTGGTGGTGGTATTTTATTGGCGGTGGTGGCATTGGTGGTAGTGGTGTTTTTGGATTAGTGGGGGTGGTATTGGTGGCTGTGGTATTAGTGGTGGTGTTGGTCTTGGTGGTGGTGGTGGTGGTAGGGGTATTCGTGGTGGTGGTAATGGTGGTGGTGGTATTGGTGGTGGTATTGTTGGTGGTAGTATTGGTGGTGGTGGTGGTATTGGTGGTGGTGCAGGTGTTGGTGGTGGTATTCGTGGTGTTGGTATTGGTGATGGTGCAGGTTTTGGTGGTGTTGGTGGTAGCAGTGTTGGCGGTGGCATTGGTGGTGGTTGTTGTATTAGTGATGGTATCCATGGTGGCAGTGGTGGTGGTATTAGTGGTGATGATGGTATTGGTGGTGGCAGTGGTTGTGATGGTATTGGTATTAGGCGTGGTGACATTGGCAATGGTGGTGGTATTGGTATTGTTAGTGGTGGTCCTGGTATTAATGGTGGTGGTTTTACTGGTATTGTTGGAAATGGTAGCATTGGTGGTGGGATAATGGTGGTGGTGGTATTGGTGGTGGTTATAGTATTGGTGGTGGTTGTATTGGTAGTGGTGGTGTTATTGGTGGTGGTATTGGTGGTGGCATTGGTGGTGATATTGGAATTGGTGTTGGTGGTGGTGGTATTGGTGGTGTTGATATTGGTGGTGGTGGTACTGGCATTGATGGTATTGGTGGTGGTGGTATTGGTGGTGGTGTTGGTGGTGGTGGTATTGGTGGTGGTATTGTGGTGGTTATGGCATTGGTGGTGGTGGTATTGGTGGTGGTGGTATTGGTGGTGGTACTGGTGGTGGTATTATTGGTAGTGATGGTATTAGTAGTGATATTGGTGGTGGTGTTTGTGGTGCTGATGGTCTTATTGATGGTGGTATTTGTATTGGTGGTATCGGTGGTCTGTGTTATTGGTATTGGTGGTGGTGGTGGTATTGGTGGCGGTATTAGTGGTGGTGGTATTAGTAGTGGTGCTGATATTGGTGGTGGTGGTATTAGTGGTGGTGATTTCATTGGTTGTATTGGTGGTGGTGGTGTTATTGGTGGTATTGGTGGTAGTGGTATTGGTGGTGGTGATATTGGTGGTGGTATTGGTGATGGTATTGGTAGTGCTATTGGTAGTGGTATTAGTGGTGGTATTGGTGGTGGTATTGGTGGTGGTGGTAGTATTGGTATTGGTGGTAGTGGTATTGGTGGTGGTGGTATTGGTGGTGGTGGTATTGGTGGTATTAGTGGTGGTGGCATTGGTGGTGGTATCAGTAAAGTTGGTGGTGGCAAGGTGGGGGTGGTATTGGTGGTGGTTGTGGTATTAGTGGTGGTATTGGTGGTGGTGGTGGTGATGGTATTGGTGGTGGTACTGGTGGTGGTTGTGTTATTGGTGGTGGCATTGGTGGTATTGGTTGTGGTATATTGGTGCTGGTATTTGTGGTATGGGTGGTGGCATTAGTGGTTTTATTGGTGTTGGTGGTGGTTATGGTGGTGGTTCTATTGGTGGTATTGGCAGGGGTGGTATTGGTGCTGGTGTTGGTGGTGGTGGTGGTATTAGGTTTGGTAGTATTGGTGGTATTGGTTGTGGTGGCATTGGTGGGGGTGGTTTTGGATTAGTGGTGGCGGTATTGGTGGCAGTGGTATTAGTGCTGGTATTGGTGGTGGTGGTTCTGGTGGTGGTATTGGTGGTGGTCTTAGTGGTTTTGATATTGGTGGTGGTGTTGTTATTGGTGGTGGTGGTGGTATTGATAGCAGTGGTAATGGTGGTATTGGTGGTATTGGTGATGGTATTGTTGGTGGTAGTATTGGTGGTGGTGTTGGTGGTGGTATTCATAGTGGTGGTATTGGTATTGGCGGTGGTAATGATATTGTTGGTGATGGTCAAGGTGTTGGTGGTGATGGTATTGGGGTGTGTTAGAATGGGGAACCTCTGGTTGGCACAGGTAGGTACTTGTGACAAGCAGTGGTCCCTTCTTCTATTCAGGGCGAGAGAATTACCCCTTCAGAACAACCCCTGCTCACCCTATAGGTAGTGTGGCGCGAGCAGTCAGGGCTAAACTTCAGGGCGCTAGTCAGTTAAGCATTTATGATGACACACAGTAAACCACAATGATCCCCCCACAAATGGACACCAGGCGTAAGTTGTATCAAAAATACGGATGCTTTATATAAAAGATTCTTTGTTACGCAGGCATGTACAAGACCATCAATAACGGTTGCGAAATGGAAGCCACAAGATGATAATTAGGCACTGTTCTTTTCTTTGGTAACTTATTCGATCACGAGCGCTTCGCAGGGCTCGGTTGAGTCGGTCCAGTCACGATGATGCGCAGTGCACCCGGGATACAGTGATACGGGGAAATCAGAACGTTGCGGACCCCGAGTCCGATAAAGAGTTCACTGTACCTGGGAACGTGCGATGTGCTTGGACGAGTTTTCAGGGGAGATGCAGGTTCTGCACCTCGCGGGTCTCCGGATCAAGAATTCAGCGGGCGGCTCTCGGTAGACAGGTGCGGCCCAGGGCCTCCGACACTGACTGTGCGGGAGGTCACGGCGGAGGGCAGCACGGTCAGACTCAGGCTGGGAGGTGAAGCGGGGCGGCCGGGTATGTTACGACGTACGGGCGGCCGTCCGAGGCTTGATTTCACTTCCCAATTCGAAATCCGGCGGGAGGGCGAGAGGGCACCAGGCACGCTCCAGTGGCAGGCAGGTGACAGGGAAGCGGGGCGGCCAGCCTCGATGGGTCCAGAGCGACTCAGGTAGAGCGGGGCTCTCGGCGAGGGGAGGCGGCCAGGCTTCTGGGTGTCACGGCCCTAGGAGGGGTGGCAAGGTGCGCAGAGCACTCCGGCGGGAGAAAGCACACGGCTCGAGTTCTCAGACGAGCGGAGACACGGTGAACCCACTGGTCCTGGGGTCCAGTTCAGGGGGCAAGCTCTTCTTCCAAGCCCTTGGAGATAGTTGAAGAACAAAGTGCAAAAGTCTCTTTCAGTCTTTTTCCTCTCCTTCCTCAGCAAGGCACCTACTGCAGGCCAATCCCCCAGGTCAGGGAAAGTTACTCCTCCTTCAGCTTCTTCCAGGTCCTTCTAGTCGGGCAGAGTTCCTTCGTGGTTCAATCTGGATGTGATTTCTTAGGAGCCAGGCTCCTACCTTTATACAGTGATTCTTTTGTTCTTTAGCGCCAGGGGGCCTGGGCCTGGCTCAGTCCAGTTTTAGAGCACTCTGTTGTGGTGACTCGGCTTGTTCCTTTCAGTAGCAGGGCAGAGACATCAGCCGCTCCACAGGGGGCGGAGCCGGCTTTGTGGTGGCAGAGCACACGTCTATTCAAGAGTCAAGGTGTACTCCTCCCACCCATCCTGGTGTAATCTCTCTACCCACCACCTGGCAGCCAACCTGTCTCCTGGAATCCCCCAGCCCTGCTCCTGTACTGTTGCTAGGCAGAACACACACCCACAGCAGAGGTGGACTGAGATGGTCAGGCACGCAAAGGCTAACTTTCTGAAAGTAGCATTTGCAAACCGAGGATATTAAAATAACCTTTACTAAAAGATGTATTTTATTACCCCGAGTTCAGGCATACTAAACATGACTTTCTACCATGCTCTCTGAGTCCACTGGGGTCACAGTGTGTAGCGATCCCAGCAGCCCATTCTGGCCTATGGAGAGCAGGTAGCCTTCAATAGTGAAAAACGAAAATGGCTGTATTTCACTATTAAGACATGCCACACACATCAGGGCATGTCCTACCTTATGCCTACAATGCACCCTGCGCTTGGGCCTACCAGAGGGGTGACTAACATGTAGTTAAGGGAAGGTTTAGGGACTGGCAAGTGGGGACACTTGCTCAGTCAGCGCGACGGTCCCAGACCGCGCGCAGGTTCTGCAGTGGCAGATCCTAGACACATTTTACCCCGCTGCTTTGGTGGGTTGCACAATCAGTGCTGCAAGCCCACTAGCAGCATTTGGATATACAAGCCCTTGGCACCCCGGGTGCACTCTACAAGGGACTGACAGTAAACCAAATATGCCAAACGTGGAAGTCAATTCCCATAATACATTTTACCATAGGGAGCACTTGCACTGTGGCACTGGATGGCAGTGGCACAGTGCCCTGAGCAGCTAACACCAACACAAAAACACATTGAGGCACAGACAAAAATGGAAGGGTGACCCACGCCAATGGTGCCAGGTCTAACACGTGTCCCCTCCAGCTGAAAAGTGGGGAGAACTACCCTACCCCAGGGAGTTCTTCATCACTAAGGCGGAAAAACCTTGACAGACCGTCAGCATTGGCGTGATCTGTGCCAGGGTGATGCTCCACCGTAAAGTCCATACCCTGTAGGGAGATGGACCACCTCAACAGTTTTGGGTTCTCACCCCTCATTTGCATCAACCATCTGAGGGGCCTGTGGTCGGTCTGAACCCGGAAGTGAGACCCAAACAAGTAGGGTCTTAGCTTCTTCAGCGCCCAGACCACAGCAAATGCTTCTCGTTCTATCGCACTCCACCTTTGTTCCCGGGGGAGTAGCCTCCTGCTAATAAAGGCTACTGGTTGGTCAAAGCCCTCCTCAGTGATCTGTGAGAGAACAGCCCCTACACCATGCTCTGATGCTTCCGTCTGCACCAGGAACTCTTTGGAGAAGTCAGGAGCCAAGAGCACGGGCGCCGTGCACATGGCAGTTTTCAGGGTGTCGAAGGCTTTCTGACAGGTGTCAGTCCATATCACTTTTCTGGGCTGCTTCTTCGAAGTCAGCTCTGTCAAGGGGGCAACGATGCTGCCATACCCCTTGACAAACCTCCTGTAGTACCCGGTGAGTCCTAAAAAGGCCCTCACCTCCGTCTGGGTCTTTGGGGGCTCCCAAGCCAGGATGGTTTCAACTTTGGTTTGGAGGGGCGCCACCTGGCCGCTCCCCACTTGGTGTCCCAAGTACACCACTGAACCCTGCCCGATCTGACACTTGCTTGCCTTGATCGTGAGGCCTGCCTTGCGCAGCGCCATCAACACTTCCCAGAGATGTTGCAGGTGTTCTTCCCATGTGCCGCTGAACACTGCGATGTCATCCAGGTAGGCGGCGCTGAACTCGGTCAGCCCAGCCAACACCTGGTTGACCAACCTCTGGAAGGTGGCAGGGGCATTCTTCATCCCAAAGGGCATCACCCGGAGCTGGTAATGCCCATCTGGTGTAGAGAATGGGGACCTCTCTTTGGCCCCATCAGTTAAGGCGATCTGCCAGTACCCAGACGTTAAATCAAACGTGCTGAGGTACCGTGCATCCCCTAACCGATCGATGAGCTCATCAGCTCTGGGGATGGGGTGCGCGTCGGTCTTCGTGACTGAGTTGAGTCCTCGGTAGTCCACACAGAACCGGAGTTCGGGCGTGGAACCCGGCGCTGCAGCCTTTGGGACCAAGACCACTGGGCTGGCCCAAGGACTGCTGGAGGACTCAACCACCCCTAGAGCAAGCATCTTCGAGACCTCCTCTTTGATGCAGGCTCGGACCCTGTCAGTTACCCGGTAGGCTTTGTGCTTCACAGGTAAGCTGTCTCGTGTATCCACATCATGGACGCACCAATTTGTGATACCAGGAACCAGGGAGAACAGGTCAGGAAACTGCCCCAGCAGCTGGCGGCAGTCACCCTGTTGCTCCGGGGTCAGGGTGGGTGAGAGGTTGACTCCATCCACTGACCCGTCTCGCTCTGAGGCTACCAAGAGGTCAGGGAGAGGCTCGGACTCCTCTTCCGTCCCATCATCGGTGGCCAAGAGCATGCCCACTTCGGACCTCTCCAAGTGGGGCTTCAGTCGATTGACATGTAGGACCCTTAAGGGGTTCCTAGGAGACCGCAAGTTCACCAAGTAGGTGACAGAACTCTTGCGCTCCACAATCTCAAAGGGTCCTGTCCACTTGTACTGGAGTGCACAAGGCTCCACAGGGGCCAGGACCCACACTTTTTGACCAGGTTGAAGCTCAACCAGAATGGCATTCTGGTCGTACCACCGCTTCATTTCCTCCTGGCTGGCTTCCAGGTTTGCCTCAGCAAGTTGCCTGAAACGCCTAGTCTGGTTCTGGAAAGCCAGCATGTAACTGTATACATTCTGGGGAGGTTTCCTGGGAGATTGCTCCCAGCCTTCCTTGACCAGACTAAGAGGTCCTCGTACTGGGTGGCCATACAAAAGCTCAAAGGGACTGAACCCTAGAGACTTTTGTGGCACCTCGCGGTACGCATTGAGAAGGCATGGTAAGAGGACGTCCCACTTACGCCTCATGGGTTCCTCGAGACCCATAATCATGCCCTTCAGGGTTCGGTTGAAGCGCTCAACCAACCCGTTTCCTTGGGGATGGTAAGGGGTGGTGAACTTGTAGGTCACACCACACTCTTGCCAAAGGGACTTCATATATTTCGATATGAAGTTGGTCCCCCTGTCAGACACCACCTCTAGAGGGAATCCTACTCGTGAGAAAATTCCCATCAGTGCCCGTCCCACCACGGGGGCCGTCACTGTCCTCAGAGGGATGGCTTCAGGGTACCGGGTGGCATGGTCCACCAAGACCAGGATAAACCTGTTGCCCATGGCTGTCTTGGGGTCCAGTGGCCCCACAATGTCAATCCCCACCCGCTGGAATGGGGTACTGACCACAGGGAAAGGTTGGAGTGGAGCTCTCAGCTTCCTTCCACTCTTGCCACTTGCCTGGCAAGTCTGGCATGTCCTGCAGTGAGTGTCAGAACCCCTGCGCATTTGGGGCCAATAAAAGTGGGTGACAAGCCTTTCAAAGGTCTTGTCCTGCCCCAAATGTCCTGCTAACGGTACGTCGGGAGCCAGCCCCAGTAGGAAGGCTCTGAACTTCTGGGGTACGACCAGCGCACGGGCTGACCCAGGTTCAGCAACCTTAGGCTCTGAGTATAGGAGGTCGTTCTCCCAGTAGATCAAGTGAGTTCCGGACTGATCACCCTTGGCCTGGGCTGCAGCCTGCTGCCGCATACCCTCTAGAGAGGGGCACTCTTTCTGCTCCCTGCAGAATTCCTCCCTGGTGGGGCCTCCTTCTTGCTGCCAATGGGTCAGCTCAGGCAGGTCCCCCAGTTCGGCTATCTGTTCCCCGGTAGGCTCCAGGGCATCCCCCTCAAGGTCTGCTTCCTCCTGGGCCGTGGGAACTTCAGGAGCCGGATTCCCGTGCCTCCCTTGCCCTCTCTCTAAGGCCGGTTCCTGGGCCTCTCCCTCAGGCTCCAGGGTTCCTTCAACACCCCTACCGGCTGCTATTGACCGGGTGGTCACGCACGCCCAATCAGGCAAGCCCACCATCCGCAGGTGAGTTGTCTTCTCCACCTTTTCCCAAGGGGAGCTCTCCAAATCGTTACCTAGGAGACAATCAACAGGCATGGCCTCTCTCACAGCCACTTGCAGAGTACCAGAGACCCCCCCCCACTCAAAGGGAACCTGAGCCATTGGACACTGACTCTCTGTGTTGTCGGCGTTGACAACACGGCAGAATGCGTGTGGGACAACCTGCTCTTGAGACACCAGGTGTTGCTTGACAGCAGTCACACTGGCTCCTGTATCTCTAAGAGCCCCCACCCTCTTGCCATTTATGGTCACCCACTGCCCATACTTTTGAGTATTGGGGGGCAGTTGGGCCTCAGCGACCATCTCACTGTCTCCTAATGAGACTAGGGTCATCTGTACGGGATCCCCCGCCCCTTGGACATCTATCTCCCTCCCCAAGGCTACACTATTCACCTGCTTGGGGGGTGGAGCACCAGAGGGTGCTGGTTTACCATACAGGGGGCACTTGGGATCCACGGAAATGTGCCCCAGGTTGTTACACTTGTAACATCTGAGGGGCCCTCTTTGAACAGGGTTACCTGTCGGGGCCCCGGTCTGCTTCGGGGGTGGGGGTGGCTGAGAACCTTTCCCTTGGTTCCCTTGGGAATTACTTTGGGGCCCTCTGTAGAACTCCCTCTGTTTACCCTTGTCCCCCCCACTCTTCTGCTGGGGACCCTGAACACCTTTGGCGGGGCCTCCCACGGGACCCTTGTGGACCCTGGTGCTGATCCAGCGGTCCGCCTCCTCAGCAAGCTTCCTAGGGTTAGTCAGCTTGCTATCGATCAGGTGCTGGCGTAGCTCAGGAAAACAATTATCCGACAAGTGCTCCCATGCAATTAAATCAAACAGCCCTTGGTAATCATTCACTTTGCTACCCTTCACCCAACCATCCAGCGCTCTGCAAAAAAAGGTCACATATTCTACATAAGTGGTACCAGGTTCCTTGGTGCAATCCCTAAATCTCAGTCTGTACAATTCAGGAGTTAACCCATACCTCGTCATAAGAGCCTCCTTCATGTGTGGATAGGATGTTTTGACCTCAGAGGGGAGATCCAGCAGTGTGTCCCGCCCTTCACTTAGGAACCTTCCCCACAACCCCGCTCCCCAATCTTTCTCAGGGACCCGGTGGGAGGACATGGCTACTTCATAGGCCCTGAACCACTGCCCAATATCATCCTGCTTATAATATTCTTTAACTACATCTTTAGGAATGTGCACCCTTGACTCTGTTGAATTGCTGCCACCAGAGGGTGAGTTGTCTAAACTCCTGGCCTTGAGATCCAACTCCCTCATTTTTACCTCATGCTCCATGGCCAGTTTTTGCCTTTCCATCTCCATTTGCAGTTTTGCCATCTCCACCTCATGTGCTCGTGCAGCACTCCTGTCGGCCATCTCCTCTGGCGACAGGCCTCTGCTAGGCTCACAAACACATTCGGGGGGTATCACCTCCCGTGCATTCTCTGGGAACTTTGATTCTTGCCAGGCTCTCAGCGCTTTCACGTACTGATCCTTGTTGCCAAGTCCACTCTGCTTAATTCGGTACTTGGAGAGATATCCTTTCAGGACATCATTGGTGCACTTTCTCAGTGCCTCTGGCTCCCAATCGATGTCATCCACTCCAGAGAATACAGAGGACGCTCTGCCTCCACTGACTGAGCTAGGCATGGTTTCTTAAGGTGGAGATTCTTCTTTAGCAACAACTGTCAATCAATCTGTGGCTGCGTTATAGGTCTGCTCTACGTGGTGATCAATAATTCACTGTATGTAAATCATAAATGCAAATTCGAAATCCCACCGCTGCCACCAATGTTAGAATGGGAAACCTCTGGTTGGCACAGGTAGGTACTTGTGACAAGCAGTGGTCCCTTCTTCTATTCAGGGCGAGAGAATTACCCCTTCAGAACAACCCCTGCTCACCGTATAGGTAGTGTGGCGCGAGCAGTCAGAGCTAAACTTCAGGGCACTAGTCAGTTAAGCATTTATTATCACACACAGTAAACCACAATGATCCCCCCATAAATGGACACCAGGCGTAAGTTGTATCAAAAATACGGATGCTTTATATAAAAGATTCTCTGTTACACAGGCATGTTCAAGACCATCAATAACGGTTGCGAAATGGAAGCCACGAGATGATAATTAGGCACTGTTCTTTTCTTTGGTAACTTATTCGATCACGAGCGCTTCGCAGGGCTTGGTTGAGTCGGTCCAGTCACGATGATGCGCAGTGCACCCGGGATACAGTGATACGGGGAAATCAGAACGTTGCGGACCCCGAGTCCGATAGAGAGTTCACTGTACCTGGGAACGTGCGATGTGCTTGGACGAGTCTTCAGGGGAGATGCAGGTTCTGCACCTCGCGGGTCTCCGGATCAAGAATTCAGCGGGCGGCTCTCGGTAGACAGGTGCGGCCCAGGACCTCCGACACGGACTGTGCGGGAGGTCACGGCGGAGGGCGGCACGGTCAGACTCAGGCTGGGAGGTGAAGCGGGCGGCCGGGTACGTTACGACGTATGGGCGGCCGTCCGAGGCTTGATTTCACTTCCCAATACGAAATCCGGCGGGAGGGCGAGAGGGCACCAGGCACGCTCCAGTGGCAGGCAGGTGACAGGGAAGCGGGGCGGCCAGCCTCGATGGGTCCAGAGCGACTCAGGTAGAGCGGGGCTCTCGGCGAGGGGAGGCGGCCAGGCTTCTGGGTGTCACGGCCCTAGGAGGGGTGGCAAGGTGCGCAGAGCACTCCGGCGGGAGAAAGCACATGGCTCGAGTTCTCAGACGAGCGGAGACACGGTGAACCCACTGGTCGTGGGGTCCAGTTCAGGGGGCAAGCTCTTCTTCCAAGCCCTTGGAGATAGTTGAAGAACAAAGTGCAAAAGTCTCTTTCAGTCTTTTTCCTCTCCTTCCTCAGCAAGGCACCTACTGCAGGCCAATCCCCCAGGTCAGGGAAAGTTACTCCTCCTTCAGCTTCTTCCAGGTCCTTCTAGTCGGGCAGAGTTCCTTCGTGGTTCAATCTGGATCTGATTTCTTAGGAGCCAGGCTCCTACCTTTATACAGTAATTCTTTTGTTCTTTAGCGCCAGGGGGCCTGGGCCTGGCTCAGTCCAGTTTTGGAGCACTCTGTTGTGGTGACTCGGCTTGTTCCTTTCAGTAGCAGGGCAGAGACATCAGCCACTCCACAGGGGGCGGAGCCGGCTTTGTGGTGGCAGAGCACAGGTCTATTCAAGAGTCAAGGTGTACTCCTCCCACCCATCCTGGTGTAATCTCTTTACCCACCACCTGGCAGCCAACCTGTCTCCTGGAATCCCCCAGCCCTGCTCCTGTACTGTTGCTAGGCAGAACACACACCCACAGCAGAGGCGGACTGAGATGGTCAGGCACGCAAAGGCTAACTTTCTGAGAGTAGCATTTGCAAACCCAGGATATTAAAATAACCTTTACTAAAAGATGTATTTTATTACCCCGAGTTCAGGCATACTAAACATGACTTTCTACCATGCTCTCTGAATCCACTGGGGTCACAGTGTGTAGCGATCCCAGCAGCCCATTCTGGCCTATGGAGAGCAGGTAGCCTTCAATAGTGAAAAACGAAAATGGCTGTATTTCACTATTAAGACATGCCACACACATCAGGGCATGTCCTACCTTATGCCTACAATGCACCCTGCGCTTGGGCCTACCAGAGGGGTGACTAACATGTAGTTAAGGGAAGGTTTAGGGACTGGCAAGTGGGGACACTTGCTCAGTCAGCGCGACGGTCCCAGACCACGCGCAGGTTCTGCAGTGGCAGATCCTAGACACATTTTACCCTGCTGCTTTGGTGGGTGGCACAATCAGTGCTGCAAGCCCACTAGCAGCATTTGGATATACAAGCCCTTGGCACCCCGGGTGCACTCTACAAGGGACTGACAGTAAACCAAATATGCCAAACGTGGAAGTCAATTCCCATAATACATTTTACCATAGGGAGCACTTGCACTGTGGCACTGGATGGCAGTGGCACAGTGCCCTGAGCAGCTAACACCAACACAAAAACACATTGAGGCACAGACAAAAATGGAAGGGTGACCAACGCCAATGGTACCAGGTCTAACAGGGTGGTATTGATGGTGGTGGTTTTGGTGGTATTGTTGGTAATGGTAGCATTGGTGGTGGGATATTGGTGGTGGTGGTGGTGGTATTAGTGGTGGTATTGGTATTGGTGGTGGTGGTGGTTTTGGTATTGGTGGTGGTGCTATTGGTATTGGTAGTATTGGTGGTGGTGGTGGTGGTGGTATTGGTGGTGGTGTTGGTGATGGTGGTATTGGTATTGGTGGTATTGGTATTGGTGGTGGTAGGGTGGTATTGGTGGTGGTGGTATTGGTGGTGGTGATATTGGTGGTATTGGTTGTGGTACTGGTGGTGGTACTGGTGGTGTTATTGGTGTTGGTGGTGGTGTTGGTGGTATTGGTGGTTTGTGGTATTGTTGTGGTGGTGGTAGTGGTGTGGACGTATTGGTGGTGGTGTTATTAGTGGTGGTGGTTTCATTGGTGGTATTGGTGGTGGTGGAGGTATTGGTGGTGGTGATATTGGTGGTACTGGTGGTGGTGGTATTGGTGGTGGCAACATTGGAGGTGGTATTGGTGGTATTGGTGATGGATGGTATTGGTAGTGGTATTGGTGGCAGTATTGGTCGTGGTATTGGTGGTGGTGGTATTGGTATTGGATGTGGTGGTGGTCGTATTGTAGGTGGGGGTATTGGTTTTGGTGGTAGTAGTGGTATTGGTGGTAGTGGTATTGGTGGTATTAGTGGTGGTGGTACTGGTGATGGTATTTGTGGTGTTGGTGGTGGCAAGGTGGGAGTGGTATTGGTGGTGGTGGTGATTGTATTTGTGGTGGTACTGGTGGTGGTTGTTCTATTGGTGGCGGTATTGGTGGTATTGGTTGTGGCATATTGGTGCTGGTATTTGTGGTATTGGTGGTGGCATTAGTGGTTTTATTGGTGGTGGTGGTGGTATTGGTGGTGGTGGTGGTATTGGTTCTATTGGTAGTATTGGGGGATGGTATTGGTGGTGGTGGTATTAGGTTTGGTAGTATTGGTGATATTGGTTGTGGTGGTATTGCTGGTGGTGTGATTTTGCTGATATTGGTGGTGGTACTGTATTGGCGGTGGTGGAATTGGTGGTGGTGGTTTTGGATTAGTGGTGGTGGTATTGGTGTCAATGGTATTAGTGGTATTATTGGTGGTGGTGGTGGTGGTACTGGTGGTGGTATTGGTATTGGCAGTGGTGGTGGTATTGGTGGTAGTGATGTTGGTGGTGGTATTTGTGATAGTGGTATTGCTGGTGGTATTGGTGGTGGTGGGATTGGTGGTGGGATTGGTGGTGTTGGTGATGGTGTTGGTTGTATGGGTGGTGTTGGTATTGGTGGTGGTAGAGGTGTTGATGGTGGTATTGGTGGTGGTGGTATTGGTGATGTATTGGTGGTTGTGGTGGTATTGGTGGAGGTGATATTTGTGGTATTGGTGGTGGTGGTAGTGGTATTAATGGAGGTATTCATGGTATTGGTGGTGGTGTTATTGGTGGTGTCGGATCTGGTGGTGGTATTGGTGATGGTGGTATTGGTGGTTGTAATGGTGGTGGTGGTATTGTGGTGATGTTTTAGGTGGTGGCATTGGTGGTTGTTATATTAGAGGTTGTGGTGGTATTGGTGGTGGTGTTAGTATTGATGGTAGTATTGGTAGTGCTGGTGGTGGTGACAGTGGTGGTGGTTTTGGTATTGGTGGTGGTATTGGTGGTGGTATTGGTGGTGGTAGTATTGGTGGTGCTGGTAGTTGTAATGGTGCTATTGGTGGTGGTGGTATTGGTGGTGGTATTAGTTGTGTTGGTGGTATTGATGGTCATATTGGTCGTATTAGTGGTGTTGGTATTGGTGGTGGTGGTGGCAGTATTGGTGGTGGCAGTATTGGTGGTGGTGGTATTGGTGGTACTGATATTGGTGGTAGTGGTATTCCTGGTGGCAGTATTGGTATTGGGGTGGTGGTACTGGTATTGGTGGTGGTGTTGTTATTGGTGATGGTATTGGTTGATTTGGTGGTATTGGTTTTGGTGGTGGTATTGGTGGTGGAGGTATTGGTGGTGGTGGTTTTGGTTATGTTGGAGGTGATATTGGTGGTGGTATTGGTGTTGTTGGTGGTATTTGTATTGGTACTGTTGGTGGTGGTATTGATGGCATTGGTAGTGGTGGTGGTATTGGTGGTGGTGGTGGCATTGGTTTCAGTGTTATTGGTGGTGCTGTTATTGGTGGTGGTATTGGTGGTGATGGTATTGGTTGAGGTAGTGGTGATGGTATTGGTGGTGCTGATGGTGGTGGTATTAGTGGTGGTGGTGGTATATTTGTGTGGCGATTGCGGTTTGGTGGCGGTATTGGCTGTATTTGTGGTATTGGTAGTGGTATTGGTTGGTGTTGTATTAGTATTGGTGGTGGTGGTATTGGTGGTGGTATTGGTGGTGATAGTATTGTGGTGGTAGTATTGGTTGTGGTATAGGTGGTATTGGTGGTGGTATTGGTGGTGGTGATATTGGTGGTGGTGATATTGGTGGCAGACGTATTGGTGGTGGTAGTAGTATTTGTGGTGCTGGTGGTATTTGTGGTGATTTTGGTGGTGGTATTGTTATTGGTGGTGGTGGTATTTGTGGTGGTGGTATTGGTGGTGGTGGTATTGGTGGTGGTGGTATTAGTGGTGGTGGTGGTATTGGTGGTGGTGGTATGGGTGGTGGTTTTAGTGATGGTGGTGGTATTGGTGTTCATATTGGTGGTGGTGGCATTGGTGGTGGTGGTGGCATTGGTGGTGGTGGTATTGGTGACAGTTTTGGTGGTGGCAGTATTGGTATTGGTGGTGGCAGTATTGGTATTGGTGGTGGCAGTATTGGTATTGGTGGTGGTGGTATTGGTGGTACTGGTATTGGTGGTAGTGGTATTGCTGGTGGAGGTATTGGTATTGGGGTCGTGGTATTGGTATTAGTGGTGGTGGTATTAGTGATATTGGTGTTGAGGGTGGTAGTGGTGGTGGTGGTATTGGTTTTGGTGGTGGTGGTACTTGTACTGGTGGTGGTGGTATTGGTGGTGGTAGTGGTGGTGGTATTGGTAGTGGTATTAGTATTGGTGGTCGTATTGGTATTTGTACTAGTGGTGGTGGTATTGGTGGTGGTGCTGGTGGTGGTGTTGGGGGTGGTGGTGGCATTGGTTGTGGTGGTATTGGTGCTGGTGGTATTGTTGGTGGAATTGGTGGTATTGGCAGTGGTGGTATTGGTGGTGGTGGTATTGGTGCTGATGGTTGTAGTGGTATTGGTGCTGGTGGTGTTGGTGGTATTAGTGGTGGTGGCATTGGTGGTGGTATAGGTGGTGTTGGTGGTGATATTGGTGGTGGTGGCATTTGCAGTATTGGTGGTATTGGTGGTGGTGGTGGTGGTATTGGTGGTGGTGGTGGTGTTGGCATTGGTTGTGGTGGTATTTGTGGTGGTATTGGTGGTATTAATGGTGCTAATGGTGATGGTATTGGTGGTGGTGGTATTGGTGGTGGTATTAGTGGTGGTATTGGTGGTGGTATTGGTGGCATTGGGGTGGTGGTGGTATTGCTGGTGGTGGCATTGGTTGTGGTGGTATTCGTGGTGCTGATATTGGTGGTGGTATTGGTGGTGTTGGTGGTGGTGGTATTGGTTATGGTGATATTGATGGTGGTGGTGGTATTGGTGGTATTAGTAGTGGCGTTTGTGGAGGTATTGGTATTCCTGGTGGTATTGGTGGTATTGTTTGGTTGTGGTATTGGAATTGGTGGTGGCAGTATTGGTGGTATTGGTGGTGGTGGTGGTATTGGTGGTATTGGTGGTGGTGGCATTGTAGTGGAGGTATTGCTGGTATTGGTTGTAGTATTGGTCGTGGTGGTATTTGTGGTAGTGATATTGGTGGTGGTAGTGATGGTATTGGTGGTGGTGGTAGTAATGGTGGTGGTGCTGGTGGTGGTGATATTGGTGGTCGTGGTGGTATTGGTGGTGGTAGTAGTGTTGGTGGTGCTGATGGTATTAGTGGTGATATTGGTGGTGGTATTGTTATTGGTGGTGGTGGTGGTATTTGTGGTGGTGGTATTGGTGTATTGGGTGGTGGTGGTACTGGTGGTGGTATTGGTGGTCGTGGTATTAGTGGTGGTGGTTTTAGTGTTGTGGTGGTATTGGTCGTGTTGGTGGTATTGGTGGTGGTGATGGTATTTGTGGTTTTAGTGGTGGTAGTATTGGTGGTATTGGTAAGTTGGTAGTCATATTGGTGGTGGTGGTGGCATTGATGGTGGTGGTTGGTGGTGGTGATATTGGTTTGGTGGTGGCATTGGTGCTATTTGTGGTTTTGGTAGTGGTATTGCTGGGGGTATTGGTGGTATTGGTTGGTTGTGGTATTATTGGTGGTGGTATTGGTGGTGGTATTATTGTGGTGGTAGTATTGGTTGTGGTATTGGTGGTGGCGGTATTGAGGTGTATTGGTGGTAGTGGTGGTTGTATTGGTGGTATTGGGGTGCTATTGGTGGTGGTGATATTGGTGATGATGGTGGAGGTATTGGTGGTGGTGGTAGTATTGGTGGTTGTAGTATTTGTGGTGCTGGTGGTGATGATATTAGTGGTGGTGGTGGTATTGGTGGTGGTGGTAGTATTGGTGGTGCTGATCGTATTAGTGGTGATATTGGTGGTGGTATTGTTATTGCTGGTGGTGGTATTGGTGGTGGTGATATTAGTGGTGGTGGTGGTACTATTTCTTAACCTTCTTCTGTAAATTCTTGGTAATTCACCAAAGTGGTATAGCTGCACTTAATGCAACAACATATACCATGGGTGCATTTTTGAGACCTTCTTTAATAATTGGGCACCTAATTTGGTCTGGCATTGACCATGACCTTTTTCGTTTATTAAAATTCTGCCTCTCTCTCTATGTCTCTACAAGAAACAGTCAGCCACTCTTGTTTCCAAATTACAGGACCGCGACTACCCCCAGAGAATCATTCAGAAAACCAAAAAAAGAGCTCGCAATCAAAACCGGGAGGCTCTACTAGAAATTGTCACACGGGAAGCATCCTGCCCATCCATGACATGCGTCACAACATACAATGTGGCCTCAAATAAAGTGTCCGGCATTATCTGAAAGCACTGGCGCATCATAAACTATGGTACGAGACAATGGGAGGAACCCCTCTTCGCATACAAACGAGCAAGTAACCTAAAGGATCGACTAGTGTCTACACGTCCGAGAGCACCCCAAAGACCCACCACCAACACAATCTTGAACACATGGGGTCTCCCCAAGGTAACCGGACACTACCCTTGTAATGATTGCAGCATATGCCATTTGTCACATGAATCGGAAACACTCGATCTGGAATCCGGCAAAACCTGGAAACAGCTACAACATACAAATTGTAATTCCACCAATGTTGTTTACCTGATCATATGCCCATGCGGCCTCTGCTATGTGGGCATGACGACACGCAAGTTCAGGACCAGAATAGTCAAGCACCACAGCACAATAAGGTGCAAGAAAAACAGTCGCCTCATGGACCACTATCTACAACAAGGACACACACCAAATGACATGTCGTGGAAGGTGATTGAACAGTTTAAATACAATCACCAGAACAATGAAAAGATCCTACTCACTGAGGAACAACGATGGATCTACCGTCTATCAACCCATCACCACAGGTTAAATGATTCCATCCCGTGGTGCAGTCTGAAGGCCTGAGTGCTCATGCACCCAGTCCACACACAACATCTGTACCCTGGCCTATTCTCTAAATAGGCTTCCTAGTGGACACCACGGTTCCCCTCTAGATAACAACTCAGCGCTCTCGGAGCTAGTCTTTACCCTAAAACAGATGACCGGTATACACTTGACCGTTACCGTTCATCACTGTGGTCTACTTCTAGTATTTCAATATACATGCGCTCATCTGTCAGAACATATGTCCCCAACCGAACTGTTTGGAATCTGGACTCAGAAGCAATATGGTGTTTTTATTAAAAACGAGCCAACCTGAACTCACTAGCACTTCGGGGTTAATTGCACACATAGTAACCATGACGACTGGCCTGTTGCGCCCTTACGTCACTACATGTGCGTCCCCCCATAACACTAGATCTCTGGGGCGCTCAACTATTGGTTCCCATGACGACAGGCGTAAACACGCCTCGACATCACCACACCCACTAGGTCTTTTTTCTATGTTCTTTCTTTTACAGACGCTAATCACAGCACCCGAACCATTGGGAACACCTGAACTTTCAACGATGGGTATTTAACCACCGGTCAAACCCGGGTCCATTACCAACGGAGATCTGCTGCAGCACAACAGGTTTCACGAGGGTCCTGATCAACGAAGTTGTAAGTAGACCCAGAGGATTCACTGACCCACCAACCGGGTAAGACTTTCCTTTACAACCTTCACAAAGGGCCCCTGTGCCACTGTTTCTTTCTCCACAGAATCAGAACCCCTGCCGTAATCTCAAGGGGCATTCGCTGCAAATCACTAGCATGAGAAGAGTTACTCTTTTTCCTTGTGTGTGATCTTCCGATATAGACTACCACATTCAGTAGCGCATTTACCGGTAATCACAGAGCCGCACCACTACCACGGTCCCACTTTTGCCTCATTTTCCGCCACCCGCATGAATCTAACGGCAAATCTATATTGACGTGATAATGCTAAACCATGCTGAAACTCTTTACTGTATGTTTGTTTGTCTTGTATTTTCTGTGTACAGTAATGTTCGGAGAGGGAATCCCCCTCCCACACGTAGGGTACCTTAGCGCGTGCAACACATTTAAGGTCATACACTTACCTCTAGTGTAGATCTCACATTCACATAATTAAGGTCCTGAGGAAAGCCAGTTATTAATGAAAGACCTGGCTGAAACATGTAGACCACACACTGGATGCAGGAGTTCCTAACTATCACTCCACCTACATCCACTGCCTTGTTTTTATCACTACCAGAGGCCCATATATTAAAGGTAAACCCTCTGGTTATTGGGACCACTGGATAGTTTTTAAATTTCACTCTCACTTCACTATCACTGCACACTCAGCAAAATATCCGCCCGCTGTAATACAGGCGTTATAGCACACCCGGGACACATTCGGTGTCACTGGTTGGGCCCGATGATGGTATTTTATTTATTTTTTAAACATGCCACGTGTGCTTCCAGCCTGGCATGTTTATATGTAGCGTCCTTTGAGGAGAAACATATTTTTAATGAATTAGCTCCGTTCTATGAAAACGTGAGCCAGTGGTCACGATTTATAGACAGCATATTTTTTATCTGGCAAGGCACTCAGGAGGATCTTGAGTCCTTTATACAGTGGTTAAATTTAGGTGATAATATGTTTTTATGAGTTTCTGGACATTAAAATTAAGGACACTAATGGCACACTATCCGTGGAACTATACACTAAACCTACTGTCCGCAACACCATGTTGCATTTCGAGAGTTTTCATCCTGTCAGTCAGAGAAATAATATTCCTTTCGGGCAGTTTGTCAGAATTAGAAGAAACTACACAAGCATTCAAGACTTTGAATATCATGCTAGAATATTAACCAGAAAATGTTATTTTATTTTTATTTTAAAGGTTTTATACAGCGCTGGCTAGACCCGGAGGTATCAGAGCGCTTTACATGAGTATCAGAACATAGTTGCAGGTTACATCGTTACAAAGGTTACACAGTTATTAGAGCTTGGCAAACATAGTTACATGTAAGGTCGAGACAAAACATAAGGACATATACGTAAGGGAAAAAGCAGGCAAGGGGAGATATTCAGTGGGGTGGTAGGAGCAGGGAAAGAATACAGAGAATGGAGGAGGGAAAGAGGAGGGGAGGGTGAGTGACACAAAATGGAAAGAGGAGGGGGAGGGTGCCGGGGACACAAACCGGTAGACGAGTCAAAGCTGCGTCCAAAGTCCAGTAAGCTGTGATCCCAGGGGAAGTGGTATCATTTCCCCATCCCTGTTGCAAGAAGCTCCCTATACGCAGTGGACTCTCTCAGAGGGGACTCTGAGACTCCAAGGCCTACACACTGGATCCTTCCCCAAAAAGGGGAGAGGGAGTGCTTTGGCAAGGGGTGCCATACCATACCTCTACTGTGAGTGGCTCCCTTGGTGCAGTGGACTCTCTCAGTGGGCTCGCTGAGACTTCAGCGTATAAATATTGGATCTTTCCCCAACAAGGGGAAAAGGAGTGATTAGTCAAAGGGCACAAAGGGACAGGGGGTTAGGCGGTGTAGCAGGTAACGGGAGAGATTCAGGTGAGAGGGAATAGACAAAGAAAGAAAGAGTACTAAATGGGAACAGACAACATCAGTTAGGGGGATCTTGCACTATTTACATACTTAAAGATCTTGTTTCTGGAGATTTTAACCTCCGCGGTATAAGCCCGTGATGGCGCTTATCGAGGAATAAGTAAAAACATTGAGATTGCACCAAGTCTCTGTAGCATGAGCTCAACTCACTGACCTATCTTACTAATGCTTGCTGATCATTGTAGGCTACCGCCCACTGTAGGTTGTGCCGGGCACCCCCAGGGGTCAGAGTCCACAAATATGAACAGGGGGCGGCCGATGCCTCTCCCCCTCCGATCCCCACTGTATCAGATGTTATGCGCACAGGTAGCTTCCGGGTGGGGGAAGACTCCCAGTGCGTAGGTTCCGTGCGGGTTGCCATTTTAAGTCCAGGTATAGTCCAGAGTTGATGCAGCGTCAGGGTGCATATAGGGATGTGATGGCCCCTCTCTGGGGGCAGCGGATGTCTCTAGGTACAGCAGCCTACCTCCTCATATTTATCAGAGTGCTCCGGTGGAGGGCTGCAACATTCCACTTTCATTGAATCAGCCGCGAAGACCAGCGGGCGCCATTTTGGAGTCAGGCGTCTGTGAACGATCAATGGTTCAGCGGTATCACCAGTGCCCTTTGCCCGCTGATCTCAGGCGGGAAGATGGCTCCTCACTGCCACACCGTCAGCCAGTGTGGGTCAGAATCCTTGGGCTATAGAGGCAGTTTGCGGATGACAGTCAGGCTCCGCTCGTTCCAGTAGGCATTGCGACTTGCTCTGTAGGAGCTGACGGTTGGTCCGCTACCCCACCGCTCCTCAGGGAAAAGTCTATTCTCCCCCTAAATTGTGCTGTGGGAGCCTCGCGATTCGTCACGGGCTCCGCATATCAGGACCAGGCTCCGGTGTCTATCTAGGGCCGGCGTCTGATGGAGGCACTTTTGACTACATGTGGGCTGCAAGATCCCAACAGCTGCAGACTTCCAACCAAATTCAGGCTGGTAAACAAGAAAGTGCATCCTGGTAATCTCACAGTGACCCTTGGATTAAGGCAGAAATGGGAATCAGCGTGATGGAGAACTCGCTTCCCTCAACCCGTCCGGTGCGCAGGATGTGAGGTCTGGGCCGTTTTGTCACAGACTTAAGCTCCGCGTCCACGTTGCAGGCATATGCGTTCAGTGTCCAGTCATCTGCGGACAGACACGAGATCTATGATCCTCAGACCGACCAGTGTTGCCCTAAGCAGATGGTCAAGAAAGCCTACAAACGAGCAAAATATTATAATAGTGATTGCTTGTTTGAACCCAAAATAAAGAAAATGGAAGATCAGAAACAACTTATTTGTGTTACTAACTTCACAAGTATAAGAAATAAAATAAATAATCTCATAAATATGAACTGGAACCTTTTAAATAATAGTGGCTCCAATCCTTTACCACAACCATTGTTTGCATTCAGAAGAAATAAAATGATTAGGAATTGCCTTGTACATACATATCCCTCCTCAAGCAATAGAAACCAATTTGCAAAATAGATGGTTCATGCCCTAAAGGCAATTTCCCTTGTGTATCATGTAAGAACTGGGCCACCATCATGAAAGGTACTGAATAACATATAACGAAATAATTCACCACCATAGAAGCTTAGTGAATTGCAGAACCAAAAATGTTATTTACTTAATTGTATGTCCATGCAGCAAAGGCTACATCGGAGAGACCTCTAGGGAAATAAGATTGAGGCTAAATGAAAATAAATCAGCGATTCGAACCAAACGCCAGAATGCCCCTTTAGTAGAACACTGGACTGAAAGGGCACCTAAAATTGAAGAACTCAGGTGGTGCATTATTGAGGTAGTACAAATGAATATAAGAGGAGGAGATTTAAAAGCAAAAAGGAAGAAGAGGGAACAATACTACATGTCTAAATTTAATACACATAGATGTGGACTGAATAGTAGGGAAGAATGGGAAAAAATTATTTAAGATCATATATAGTATATTCCCATGTCCCTCAGTTACAATCCCGTATAATATCCCTGGATTTTTCCATGGTGGCCGTGTTTCCGATGTAAAGAGCCATTTGATTACTGAATTATAACATTTCTAGAAATAATTACCATCAGAGAGATCACGGTCTGAATCTTTGGCAATAAAAATGAGAATAAGTTATAGAAACACGAACAATAGCAGGCCCTATGAGGCCATTATACCAAACAGCAGTGAACTAATAGAAAGAAAGCCATTGGAAACATGCTCACAAATTTAGTATAAACTGCCTACTGTCCCTGACACACAGGGAGCGCATTGATAAAAAGTATGTCCTGGTATTTATGGATATAATAAATAATATTCGGGTAGACAGTATATGGCTTTACATAACAAAAATTGAGATCTACATATCTACAGGGTCTTAATCCCTATGATATTGCAGAACTGATTACCTGCATTTTTATGTACCACCATTTATATGTGCCACCATTTTTAATGTCAAAAAAATAATAAAATCGGTATACCTATAGTGGCGACAGGAACTGACAACACGTCAATATGTTTTATAGTGAAAATGCATTAATGTGTCTAAGACAAATATGACACAGCACCAACATGGCCGCCATAGGGAAGGACGAGTGAAACATCATTAATCAATCAATCAATCAGATAATTTGTAAAGCGCACTACTTACCCACAAGGGTTTCAAGGAGCTGAGGGAGGGGGAGGGGGGTGCTGCTGCTACTGGCTGAAAAGCCAGGTCTCGAGTCGTCTCCTAAAGGTCAGCAGGTCTTCGGTTTGTCGTAGGTTGAGGGGGAGGGTGTTCCAGGTCTTGGCGGCGTGGTGGGAGAAGGACCTGCGTCCGGATGTGGTTCTACGGATGCGCGGGACCGTGGCCAGGGAGTGGTCGGTGGAGCGCAGTTTCCTGTTGGATACGTAGAAGTGGAGTCTACTGTTGAGATAGGCTGGGCCGGTTTTGTGGAGTGCCTTGTGTGCGTGGATCAGGAGCTTGAAGGAGATTCTTCTATCGACGGGGAGCCAGTGCAGGTTCCTCAGGTGGGGGGTGATGTGGTCGCGGCGCGGGACGTCGAGGATCAGGCGTGCAGAGGCGTTCTGGATTCTTTGCAGTCTGTTGATGAGCTTGGTCGGGGCTCCGGCGTAGAGGGCGTTTCCATATTCGAGTCTGCTGCTGACTAGGGCCTGGGTGACTGTTTTCCTCGTGTCTGTTGGGATCCATCTGTAGATCTTGCGGAGCATGTGGAGGGTGTTGAAGCTAGGGGTGGGCGGAATTTGCGAAATTCACTTTCGCGAATTATCGCGAAAATGTTAAAAATCTCCGCAAACATGCGGAAATATCGCGAAGATGCGGAAGTTTTTTTCCCGCCGTTCGCGGTATTTTCTGCATGGTTGCGGCTCGCCATCTTCCCATGTGGTTGCTCGCGGGCGCGGCCATCTTGTTTTCACTTGTCTCGCGGTGCATGATCGCGTGAAGAAAGACGTGATCGCGCGACGAATGACGTCACTGCGGGCACGAACTGTCACGAGACAGCGCAAATGGCTACCAACAATCCAACATCTTATGGAGAACGCGACTGGATCGGGAAAACTTGTCGGCGAACGTGGGGATTCAGGTAAGGCGATCGCACGCACGCGAGAATGTATTATTTTACAGCATGAGCAAGCAAAATATTTGCGGTAAAGTGCGGATTGCGGAAATTTTTACATTTTCGCGCTCTCTGCAGAACGCGAAAATGTAAAATTATCGCAATTTCCGCGACCGGAACGGAATTTTAGCCCAGGCCTAGCTGAAGCAGATAGAGGAGACTGCGTTGACTTGTTTGGTCATGGTGAGTTTCGAGTCAAGGATGACTCCCAGGTTGTGTGCGTGGTTGGTAGGAGCCGGGGGTGTCTCCAGTGATGCGGGCCACCAGGAGTCATCCCATGCTGAGGGGTTGGGCTCGAGGATGAGGATCTCCGTCTTGTCTGTGTTCAGCTTAAGTTGGCTTTCCTCCATCCAGTCGGCGACAGCCTTCATTCCCTGGTGGCGGTTGGATTTGGTGGTGAGGGGGTCCTTGGTGAGGGAGAGGATCAGCTGCGTGTCGTTGGCGTAGGAGATTATGTTGAGGTCTTGCTTTCGGGCGATGCGTGCGAGTGGTACCATGTAGACGTTGAACAGCGTTGGGCTGAGGGAGGATCCCTGCGGGACGCGGCAGATGATCTCGGAGGCTTTGGACCGGAACGGGGGGAGGCGGACTCTCTGAGTTCTGCCGGAGAGGAAGGAGGTGGTCCAGTCCAGGGCCTTGTTTCGGATCCCTGCTTCGTACAGAACAAGTTTACACGAAACACATGGGGTACCATAAGGGACAGGTACCTGTGTTGATTTTCAGTTCGCCTGGTGTGAACCTAGAGTTGGTGAAGATATAAAATGAAACAGTATATTGCAGGTATTATTACCGTGCCGCGCGATTAATTAACACAACATGGCGGTACAATTATAATTAAACTCATTACCACGGTCCGAATGATTTAGCAATATGACAATTTTAGGGCATAATAAAGAGTAACTAATATTATCATTATTACAAACCAGAGAATAGGTGCTTCGTAAATAAATAAGATTTACAGGTAGGTATAACTGAGCGGTATTAGACCACAGTATATTACAATATGGCCGCCGCAGTCGAGCCTTAAAACAGGGCATATTATTGAACATAGTCCTCTCCATGAATGGTTCACTTACCGATATTTTCATTATTAAAGAAATGATATGTAGGGAATTGATACTAACTCGATTCCCGCGTCACGTTCTTAATTATGATAGCATTAGTTTACGAATAAAACGGGGTATTAAGTTCAATATTTTGACCCCGTAAATTTAGCGAGATGATCGTACCTAGAGAGCATAACAAGCTGTTGGTAATGGCAGATACCATGACATGGACATTTTAGTATAAAATCAAACAAACAGGCAGTTATAATTCATTAACATGAGGCTAAAACCCATTTCAAAATGGCCGCCCTCGTTGAGTGGTAATTCAGTGCACTTCATCCAATGTGATGTCATTCACTGGACAGGTGGGGCTAATTAGGCAATCAAAAGGAATATATAAGGAGCCTGAAAACAACACTGCTTTCAGACTCAATTTGACAGGTCAGCAAGACAGATGCTTGTTCTTTTAACCCCTTCGATGCTCATGACGGAACGGTTCCGTCATGAGCATCGGTTGGGCTGTGCTCATGACGGAACCGTTCCGTCATGAGGACAGCCCCCGGGGGAAGCGCTGGTGCTCCCCCCCTTGTGCAGCGATCTTCACCCCCTTTACGGGGGTGGCAGCGGAAGAGCTTCCGCTGCCACCCCCGAGCCCCCCCGAGCCCCCCCACGCTTTCTGATGACGTCAGCGCGCACAGCGCGCGCCGGCGTCATCAGGAAGCGTTGGACGCGCTGGAATCCATTTCTTCCAGCGCGTCCAAGGGAGCAGAGGTAGGTGTTTGTAGTCCGGTGGGGGCCGCGGCGGTGAAATCTGTAGTATTGAGGCATCGGGGGAGAGGAAAGAGTATTTCCTCTCCCCCGATGTCTCAATACAGGGCATTCCTGCTCCACGATCGCGCACAGCGTCGCGATCGTGGAGTAGGGATGCCCCACTAGACACCAGGGATTTGGTATTTCGAATTTGGGAAGCGACCCCTTAGGCAAGGGTCGCTTCCTTGGGGATAAAAATTTGGCGAAGTCTTTTCTGCCCCCCCTGGGGGCAGATCGGTCCGCTTTCTGCGCGTTTCTGCCCCCAGGGGGGGCAGAAAAGCCCACTAGACACCAGGGATGTCGTTTTTACTATGTAGGAAGCGACCCCTTAGGCAAGGGTCGCTTCCTTGGGGGGCCCAATAATTTGAAGACTTTTCTGCCCCCCCTGGGGGCAGATCGGTCTTCTTTCTGCCCGTTTCTGCCCCTAGGGGGGGCAGAAAAGCCCACTAGACACCAGGGATGTCTATTTCGTTATGTAGGAAGCGACCCCTTGGGCAAGGGTCGCTTCCTAGGGTGGTAAAGTGATTAGAAGACTTTTCTGCCCCCCCTGGGGGCAGATCGGTCGTCTTTCTGCCCGTTTCTGCCCCCAGGGGGGGCAGAAAAGCCCACTAGACACCAGGGATGTCTTTTTCTTTATGTAGGAAGCGACCCCTTGGGCAAGGGTCGCTTCCTTTGCGGCCTAATTATTTAGAATACTTTTCTGCCCCCCCTGGGGGCAGATTGGTCGTCTTTCTGTCCGTTTCTGCTCCTAGGGGGGGGGCAGAAAAGCCCACTAGACACCAGGGATATAAATATTATTGTAGGAAGCGACCTCTTGGGCAAGGGTCGCTTCCTTGGGCCCCTAAATGTTTTGAAGACTTTTCTGCCCCCTCTGTGGGCAGATCGGTTTTATTTTTTTGCCGTTTCTGCTCCCATTGGGGGCAGAAAAGCCCACTAGACACCAGGGAATTAGTTCAATTAGAAATAGAAGTGACCCCTCGCTTCCAGGGTGCAATTTGTTATATGTATTTGGCTCACCTGCCCCGGGACTGAATAGCCTTTTTTTTCCTGCTGTTTTCTGCCTGACCTGGCACACAAACCGATTGACCATTTGGGTAGTGACATGGCATGTTATAATGTTTATTGTTATATTTTTTGTGATTTCCAATTGTAATGTTTTTTTTGTTTACTTTTTTGTTCTAGGTGAAGGCTTTTCTTCTGTTCACGGTGACGTTTTGGTTCTGGTGGTTTTGCTGTTTGTGTAGTTTGGTAAGAGACTGTTTTTTTGTACAATGCAAATGTGTTTGATTTCTCTGCCTGTTTTTTTTTGCAAATGGTGTAATAATAGCAGTATGTTTGGTTTTTGAGTTTCAAAAACTTTTTGCATTTATTTGAGAAATTTGAGAAATTTATAGAGCGCACAGCGGCCCCAACGGGGCGTCCCGGCGCTGAAACAATGAAAAACAAAGGGAGGTCGTAGGGGCAGATATCCAAATTTATGAGGAGAACAGATGTGTTTTCAGGGATTTACGGAAAACTAATTCAGTCTGACAGGTGCGTAAGGCTAATGGAAGTTTGTTCCAGCACTGAGAGGTACAGACCTCAAAGGTTTTGCCACCGGCCCGAGATCGTTTACATCGGGGGGTTTCCAGGAAATGGAGGGTATTGGACCGTAGAGTCCTGGAGTTGGCATAAGGTCGAAGAATGTTTTTGAGGTGTGCCGATCCCTTGCCTTTTGAAGCTCGAAAGGCCAGAGTCATGGCCTTGAATACACATCTTTTTGCTATGGGCAGCCAATGTAACTTACGGAGATGAGGAGTAATATGGTGTCTGGCCGGGATTCTCTCAACCAGCCGTGCGGCGGCGTTTTGGACCGTCTGGAGCTTGTGGCAGAGGCCCGCTGTGATACCAAGGTAGAGAGCATTAGCATAATCAAGATGGGATATGATCAGGGCCTGGATCACAGTCTTACGGCAGTCTACCGGCAGATAATTGATGAGGCGTTTTATGATTCTAATCTTGGCGAAACAGGAGGTTGCTACTGTTTGCACCTGATTTTTGAAGCTAAGTTGAGTGTCCCAGCGGACTCCGAGATTTCTCACCGAGTCTTTAGGGATGGGAGCTAGGCTTAAGTCTTCTGGCCACCATATATTGGAATCCAAGGGAGATGATGTGTTGAAAAAAAGGATCTCTGTTTTACCGGCGTTGAGCCGGAGGGAATTGGTATCCATCCAGCTCGAGATGTCCCTGAGACAGGATTTCAAAGGATCAAAAGCAGAGGCAGAGTGAGAATCGAAAGTGAAAAGAAGCTGGATGTCATCAGCGTAGGAGGTAGATTTGATCCCCGTCTGTGCAATCAACTTGGCCAGAGGGGTGAAATACACGTTAAAAAGGAGCGGGCTCAGGGAAGAGCCCTGAGGGACTCCCCATTTGAGTGGTCTGGCCAGAGAAGAAAAAGGGGGTGTGAAAACCTGCTGTGTGCGGTCCGAAAGGTAGGATGAAAACCATTTCAGGACAGCTCCACCCAGCCCAAGGTCCTCCAGTCTTCCCAGCAGGATTTTGTGAGAGACGGTGTCGAATGCTGCCGATAAATCTAGCAGCACCAACACCGCCCTCGATCCTTGGTCAAGCGTCCACCTCACCGAGTCGGCCATTTCGATAAGGGCCGACTCGGTGCTGTGGCCCGACCTAAAGCCGTGCTGGGAGTCGTGGAGAAGACCATGGGTTTCAATGTATTTCGACAGCTGGGAATGTGCCAGTCTTTCCAAGATCTTAGCTGGGGCAGGCAGGAGAGAAATAGGCCTGTAATTACTGGGATTGTCTGGATCTAGGTTAGGTTTCTTTAGGATGGGAACTAAGGAGGCATGTTTCCATTTGGCAGGGAAACAGCCCGTTCTGAATGAATCATTCCAGATGAGATTGAGGTAGGGGTTGAGAAGGGGTGCATGTTTTTTATAGAACTTGGCAGGCCAGGGGTCTTTGGGTGAGCCTGATTTGCATTTGGTTAGTTCGGCCAGAGAGTCTACTTCTGATATGGTGTCAAATTCGAATAGGGTAGGTAGCTGGGGCGAGGGGGTAGAAAGTTTCTTTTTTTGCCCTGCGGTTTTGGGGAGGGGGAAAGAGGAGTAGATGTCCTCAATCTTATCCTCAAAGAATTTAGAGAGTTTGTCGCAAAGCGACTGGGAGGCAGGCTGAGTACGAGTCAGCGCAATGGGGTTTGTGAAGGATCTCACTATATTGAAAATTTCCCTAGGGCCATTACTGGCAAGTTGGATTCGGGATGCCAGAAAATCACGTTTGTGTCTTTCAATCATTCTCCGATATTCTTTAAGGGCTGATTTGTAGGTAATTTTGCTGTCAAGGGAGAAGTTGAGTCTCCAAAGGCGTTCGAGGGATTTACAAGAGGCCTTTTTCTGCCGCAGCTCATCAGAGTACCATGGTGCGGAGGGTGTCGCCCTGTAGGTTTTTATGGGTTTGCTGGGAGCTAAGGCATCCAAGGCCTGAGTAATCCATGAGTCCAGATTATCGATCAATATGTCCGGATCGGACGACAGACAAGGAGGAAAGTTTTTGAGGTGTCCCAGGAGTGATTCGGGAGTGATGCAACTCCAGTTTCTACCTGATGATTTAGGGGTGATGGCAGGTCTAGCGTGGCAGGTGATGTCAATCTCGAAAGGGATGAGGAAGTGATCCGACCATATAACCGGGATGGGAGATGTGACTCGGATAGATGGTAGATTGGAACAGATCAGATCCAAAGTATGACCGGCTTTATGGGTAGGTAGAGTAACTGCATTGGTGCACGATGTGTATTTTGTTGTCTTGTGAGTAATTTGTTTTTTTTTCTTCTTTCTAGTTTGATATCGTTGGTCTTTGCTGTGTCACTGCAGAGTTTGTTTCTGGTGAGTGCAGCTGTCTCTTTTGATTTTGGATTGTATAGTTTTTGAGTACATTGATCTTATTGATATAAGGTACACATTTCTTTACTTACTTGGTTTGCACATTGTTGGTTGTTGTTGACTTGTTTGTGCAGTCTTCTATCTTAGTAGGTATAATGGCTAGCCGTAGGATGACTGCTCAGCAGGTTGTTGGTTTGCTGTTTGAGTCTTCCTCTGATATTGGGTCAGAGACTGACTCTGCTTCTGAGGGAGAGGGGGCAGGGGACGATTCTGGCAGTGAGTTTTCTCTCCGTATGGGGTCATCGGATGATGAAGATACTCTTAGTGCGGATGAAGTGCCTGTGTTAGAGGAGGAGACTGATGTGCCGATAGTGCGGCAAGAGGCATCTGGGCTGCAGCCTGCGGCTGCAAGGCTTCCCGTTGGTGTAGTGCGGCAAGAGACATCTGGGCTGCAGGCTGGGACTGCAAGGCTTCCCGTTGGTGTAGTGCGGCAAGAGGCATCTGGGCTGCAGGCTGGGGCTGCAAGCCTTTCCGTTGGTGTAGTGCGGCAAGAGACATCTGGGCTGCAGGCTGGGGCTGCAAGTCTTCCCGTTGAAACTGATGACCTCTGGGTTGCCCCTGGCATGGTGCAGCCGGAATTTCCTGAGTTTACTGGTGTTCCAGGGTCTAGAGTGAATACCGAGAACTTTTTGCCTGTAAATTTTTTTCAGTTGTTCATGGACGATGTGTTTTTGGCAGAGATTGTTGAGCAGACTAATTTGTATGCCGAACAGTTTTTGAGGGACAACAGTGCCAGTCTTAAGCCACACTCTAGAGCTACCCGGTGGACTCCCACAAATGTTGAAGAGATGAAGAAGTTCTTGGGTTTAACTTTTTTGATGGGCTTGCTAAGGAAGCCATCATTGGCTTCATATTGGTCTAGCAGTCCCTTGATGGCAACGTCTATTTTTCCGGCAGTCATGAGTCGTGACAGGTATTTGCTTCTGCTTCGGATGATGCACTTTGTAGATAATGGTTTAGCGTTGCCACGAGATCACCCTGATTGTGACCGTCTTTTTAAGATTAGGCCTGTCCTTGATCACTTTGTTGATCGATTTTCTGAGATTTATGCCCCTGGTAGAGAAATTGCAGTGGATGAGTCTTTGGTGTTGTTCAAGGGCCGCTTGGTTTTTAGGCAATACATTCCTAGTAAGAGGGCACGCTATGGAATAAAGCTGTATATGCTGTGTGACAGTAGGACTGGATATGTCTCTAATTTCAGGGTGTACACCGGTAAGGAATCTAGGTTTAACCTCCCTGGTTGTCCGTCCACTTTTGGAGTGACTGAGAAAATTGTTTGGGAACTTGGTAGAGGATTTTTTAACAAAGGCCACCATTTATATGTAGACAACTTCTACACTGGTGTACGGTTGTTCAGGGAATTGGCCAAAGTGGACACTTTTGCTTGTGGCACAGTCCGCTGTAACCGTAAAGGTTTTCCGAAAGAACTTGTTTGTCAAAAGCTTGTGCGGGGACAGTGCAGTGCGTTGCGTTGCCAGGAGCTTCTTGCTGTGAAGTTTACAGACAGGAGAGATGTCTACATGCTGACTTCCATCCATGATGAAAGCACTGCACCTGTGACTGTTTGGGGTCAGGTCGCTGAAGCGCGCAAACCTGTATGTGTTTTAGACTATAATAGGTACATGGGTGGTGTTGACAGAGTAGATCAGAGGTTGGAACCTTACACTGCTCTTCGTAAGGCTTACATTTGGTACAAGAAGTTGGCTATCCATCTTTTCCACTTGGCAATGTTTCATGCTTTTGTTGTGTTCCAGGATTCTTGCCCTGAGTCAAAGATGACTTTTGCTAAGTTTCAGGAGTCTGTAATAGGCAGCCTTGTTGTAGTGGAACAGGCAAGTGTTCCTAGAGTTGGACTGGTGGAGGATGTTGCTAGATTGAAAGAACGCCACTTTCCAGATCACATTCCTCCCACACCCGCAAAAGATTTTCCCAGTAGGAGATGTAGAGTCTGTTGGCGAAGAGGTTTGCGGAAGGAGAGTCGTATGTACTGCCCCGATTGTCCCTCTCATCCTGCACTGTGTCTCTCTGCTTGTTTCCGAGCGTACCACACGCGTAAAAACTTCTGGGAAGATTCATGAGTGGTAAAGTGAACTGCCTGGTCTGTATTCTTTGGAAAATATGATTCTGTTTCAAGGTTGGTGTTAGTGCAATGTATTTAGTTGCTGATTTTCTGTTAGAAGATTTGTATCTATTTGCAATTTGTTTGTGTTTTTATTTTTTTCTAAAAAAATCCAAAATGTGATGGCGGTGTGTGTAGGCTTGCGCTTGGCTGTTGGTGTGTGTGGACTGGCACTTGGTTGGTGGTGTGCGTGGAATGGTGCTTGGCTGGCGGTGTGCGTGGACTGGCGGTGTGCATGGACTGGCGGTGTGCGTGGACTGGTGCGTGGCTGGTGGTGTGCGTGGAATGGTGCTTGGCTGGCGGTGTGCGTGGACTGGTGCGTGGCTGGTGGTGTGCGTGGAATGGTGCTTGGCTGGCGGTGTGCGTGGAATGGTGCTTGGCTGGTGGTGTGCGTGGAATGGTGCTTGGCTGGCGGTGTGCATGGACTGGTACTTGGCTGGCGGTGTGTGTGGACTGGTGGTGTGTGCGGACTGGTGTTTGGCTGGTGGTGTCCGTGGACTGGAGCTTGGCTGGTGGTGTCCGTGGACTGGAGCTTGTCTGGTGGTGTGTGTGGACTGGAGCTTGGCTGGCGGTGTTCGTGGAATGGTGCTTGTCTGGTGGTGTCCGTGGACTGGAGCTTGGCTGGCGGTGTAGGTGGATTGGCGATTGTGATGAATACAGGCCCCAGCTAGGCCCGCAGGACACAAGGGTTCGCTCTCCTGTAATGGAATCTATAAGGAAGTTGGCACGGAAACTGCAAAGTACAAAGACAGCATTTATTAACCCTTAAGGGTGGTCCTACAATCCACACAACACTCTTCAGTATTGCATAGAGTAGCACAAAGAACTTGCGTACACGGTCCCCTTTTATACACAATAGAGGGGCTCATAAGTGGGTGGATACAACATGAAGCCGAAGAACATTACCATTTATGGTCATTTTCGATACTGAATCAATATGTGGGCGGAGCTAACACACTCCTTGAGCCCGCGAAAACATGGTCAAGCAAGGCTAACCGATAACAGATGTGGTCAAGTCTGGGCATGTGCCAGATGGACAAAGGGGGCTATTTATAGACTGTTACTAGGCAGATTACAAGAGCAACTAACACAGAGGTTGGACTCTTCTCGTGGGGAACACGTGGAAGTATGACAATACAAAATGGAGTCCAAACTTCGGTCAACATTACAGAGAAAACATGCTCTATAAGAGGGGAATTAATGTCTTTAGTAAATGCTTAATCACATCGTTGTTTCAATTTACAACAGACGACCCTTTCAGCATTTACTGAAGACATCCTGTTTGTTAAGATAATCATCATATATGTCAATCGTCATCATTTCTTCAACTTCTTTAGCTAGACGTTTCTGGTGAGCAACATCGGCAATAGCTTTCTTATCGGGGATACAAAATGATACACATAATGAGCAGAGTAAAGGACCACACTGAACGCAGATACAGCATGAAAACAGAACCGCTACAATAATGCAGAGACCAGTTAGAACCTTCCATCCCCAGGCAGTAATTAACGCCCAAAACCATCCAGAAAAGGACCAAGTGTCGTTTTCTGTATGGATCTCAGCTGCAATTTTATGCAGTTTATTGATGGCATTATAAACTGATGGCGTATGATCAGGGATAAACACACAACAGCTACTTCCAATAATTTTACATGCTCCTCCTCTGTCAGCTAGCATAACGTCTAATACCATACGATTCTGCAATGCAACAATTCTGGTAATCTGTAATTCCTCCGTAAGATTCCCAAGAGCAGCAGCAGTCTGATTTGTCACAGCTTCTACCACTCTTGTTAACCTTCGGATCTTCCTACTGTTCAGGGCGGCTCCAACAAAGAAAAACAGTCCTAAGTTAAAATCAATATACTGTTGCAGACTGGTATCAGTCTGATCTACATCATCAATTGATAAAGTACGTTTATACCTATTTACAGTCACATTATTCAATAATTTCAGATCCTTATGATAAGATGCGGGTGCTAGGAATACAGGAGGTAATAGAAATGATACATAGCATACCCCAGACCACCCAGCCGGCAGACGGTAGTAACCTTTATTTCCACACACAAAATACGTATTATGGGAGGCCAAGAAGGTACTATTATTCAACCCATCAATATTCAAAACAGTAATGCAATCACTAACACCAACTGGAATAAAACCCACACTCTGGACACACAGGTCCGCTTGAGCTTGTGCTACTTGAATTACAAACTTGTCCTTTCCCACAGTGTCTCTTGTGTTCGTAAAGATGTAGGGAATGGATTCATTGTCTGGTCGGTACTCTTCCCACTCCCAAATTGTCCCATTCGCTTGTGGATACCCATTTTTGTCTTGATGGCATTCTTTATTGAGTCTGAAGAGCAATCGTCCCACTGTTGGTTTCCGAGTAGCAAAAAGCAAGGTATACCATGCTCTACAAGAGCCATTATGAGAGAAAGGAAGTGGTATAAATGGCGTTCCTCCTTTCTTCTGATGAGCTGGCATCATCCCACATATCCAACAGTTCGTAGCATTCGTAGCAACGTGGGTATGATGCAGCATCTGGATGAAAGTGTTATTCAAGTAAGATTGTCGATGCTTCAACTCTTGATACGGTAATGTATAAAAGTAGTGCTCCTCAGGCACCGGAGTTGTCAACACAAAAATTTTCCGAGCGGGAGTTACATCCTCCACGAACCATGTGGTTATCCCAACAATAGCTACTGTCAACATGAACCCTACTGCACAAAGTATTTTCTTTTTCTCCATGTCAAGGTAAAGATAAGAATAAAACCAATATCTTCCTGAAACTAAAAAGTCTGTCAGAACTCTTCCCCTTGGGCAGCGGTTGATTTCTTCACCAGCGGGCCAAGACGGGTGTCGCTACACTAATGCAGGGCTGATCCCCCCCCCTTGCCTCATCGGCTCTCCGTTTCACTAACCCAAGGGCCGTTCTGACAGTATGTCCCGGTACTGGAAAACTCACTTCCTTGGTCGAAGATGATATCGCCTTCCTCCAGGAGTCGCGTGGTCCGGAAAGAGCTCCTCAGTGGCGTTTGGCTCCGCAGCACGGCCTGTCTCTGCAGCCAAGATTTCTCGTTGATCGGTCAGCACGGCAGGTTCCACCAATCCGGGCGGCACCTTCCTACAGTGCAGAGAGTGGATCCAATTCTTTCGGTTGGAGACTCGCACAGCCGTCCTCGTTGCGAGGAGGACCTGCTCAGGGCCCACCCATCTCGGCTCCAAACTGTTCGTTCTGTCGAAGACTTTCACCATGACATGGTCACCGGGCCGGAGACCATGTCCTTCGCCGGTAGACCGATCAGGAAGCGCCTCTCGGACCTGTTGATGGATAGAAACCAAGTTATCCGTTAACTGTGCTAGATAATCGTTCATCATTACACAAGGTACATCATACATAGCCTTAGGTTTTGGCGGACCCCAAATATTCATTGGGCGTCCGAAGACAATTTCGTAAGGTGTAAGGCCAGTTCGAGAGTGTGGTACCGATCTAATTGACAATAACGCCAGTGGCAGAGCGTCTGGCCAAGTCAAAGACGTTGAAGCTTGAATTTTAGCGATCTTAAGCTTCAGTGTACCATTATACTTCTCAACTAGGCCTGCAGACTGAGGGTGAAACACGGCGTGGAACTTCTGAGTGATGCCTAGGCCCTTCAAGACATACTTTATAACATCCGCTACAAAGTGAGGGCCGTTATCACTCCACAGAAGTCTACAGACGCCATATCGAGGGAAGAACTCTTTCAGCAGCATCTTCGCAGTAGTCATTGCAGTATTGTCTTTCGTAGGGTACGCTTCAACCCATTTGCTGAAAGCGCAGACCACTACTAGGACATACTTCAGATTATTACAGCGCTCCAGTTGGATATAATCCATCTGCAGAACCTCAAAAGGTGCAGTGGGTGTCACAAATCCTCCTGCTGGAGTTCGAGTACCTTTTCCTGGGTTGTACCTCAGGCAGATCATACAGGTCTGCACCACCCTCTTTGCTGTGCTAGCAATCTCTGGATGCTCCCAGACTTGGGTAAGCAATTTCACAATTGCGGAAGCTCCAACATGTGCTAGCCCATGTGCCATCTGAACCATAGGCTGTACAAAAGCCGTGGGTAATTTCCATCTATCCATCCGCTTATTTCTCCAGCAACCCTCGTCATCCAGTTCTCCCTCGCTAGCCCATTGTTCCCGCTCTTTGTCAGAAGCGGTCCTTTGCATTTCTCGCACTTCCTCCTTCGCATCATGCCATCTTTCCACCTGTGACTTTACTACATACACGGCAGTAGTACCGGGCTGCATCGCAGTTTCCCGTGCTACTCGATCTGCCAACGCATTCCCTTCTCCAACTTTGTCAACTACTTTCCTATGGGCGCTACACTTAACGATAGCAATTTTCTTTGGGTATGTCAATGCGGTTAAAAGATTGTGAACTAACTCTCCATGCATTATCTGTACTCCATGTGACGTTAAAAACCCTCTCTCCTTCCAGAGTAGGCCGAAATCGTGCGCTACTCCGAAAGCATAGCGGCTATCTGTATAAACATTCACACATAGTCCTATACTGAGCTCACATGCTCGTGTTAATGCTATCAGTTCCGCTGCTTGAGCTGATTTCTGTGGTATGCGTGCTGTCTCCACTATCGTTTGCAATGTGGTAATCGCATACGCTGCTGAAGTCGTACCATCTGGTAGCTTCAGGCATGATCCATCCACCCACAGCTCTCCATCTACATCTGGAAAGGGCGTATCCTGGAGATCAATACGACCCTTTGTTTGTTCCTCAGTCACGAGAATACAATCATGCGCTTTCCGCGCCTCAGGCTGGGTTTCGGGGTATGGCAACAATGTTGCCGGGTTTAACGTTACGCACCTTTTCAACGTAATATGAGGAGCCAAAAGCGTCAACTCATATCCCGTTAAACGGGCGCTGGTCAAATGCTGCGTCTTCGTTTGATTGAGTAGGGCATCGACAGCATGGGGGACTAATACCAACAACTTATGAGATAACACAATTCCCTCACTTTGGCGTATTGACACAGCTGTCGCCGCAACCGAGCGAAAACACCCCGGTAATGCTCGGGCGACAGGATCAAGTACAGCAGAAAAATATGCACAAGGGCGCTGCTTATCGCCGTGCATCTGCACTAAAACTGACAATGCACATCCATCTTTCTCATGCACATACAACGAAAAGGGTTTTGCATAATCAGGGGTCCCTAACACTGGTGCTGAACAAAGGGCCTGTCGTAGTTGCTGAAAAGCAGTATCACACTCATCTGACCAAGGGATTGGGATAGGCGTATCCTTTGTCAAGAGGGCTAATAATGGCTTAGCTATGTGCGAAAACCCCAATATCCACTGTCTACAAAAAGAAACAAGACCCAGAAATGCACGCACACCCTTCTGTGTGGACGGTCTCGGTGTATCCAGAATTACTTGGATACGATCCGGTGTGAGTGCACGTCCCTCCTTAGACAAAAGGTGACCCAAATAAGTCACCTTTGGTCTACAAAATTGCAATTTCTTCCTAGATACCTTATGATTGTGGGATGCTAAAAAGGAAAGTAAGGATAACGTACTTTTTTCACACAACTCCAGGGTGTCAGCCGCCAGCAAGATGTCATCGACATATTGAATGAGGGCGACACCCTCGAGCAGAGCAAAGGAATCCAATTGTCGTTTCAAAGCCTGACTGTAAATGCTAGGGCTTTCTGTGTAGCCCTGGGGAATCCTACAGAAACGATAAGATCTATTATTCAATGTAAACCCAAAAAGATATCGGCTATCAGGGTGAATGGGAATGGAAAAGAAAGCATTCTTCAAATCAATCACTGAGAACACGGTCGCCGTAGGCGGGACCAAGGTAAGCAACGTCGTGATATCGGAAACCACTGGGTACTGAGGTATCACGATCTTGTTCACTTCTCTCAAATCAATTATAAACCGATAAACTCTGGCATCCGTATCCTTTTTCAGTATGGGAAGGATCGGACTGTTACAAATGTTATAGGGGACTTCCTCCACTACCCCTACCGCCATCAAATCCTGCACTATCTGTATGAGAGCCTCCTCGCCCTCCTGGGAAATACGGTACTGTGGGAGGCGTGGTAACACCGCCCCCTCCTGGATGCTAATGTGGACCGGTGGAATCACCATTTGTCCTACATCAGTATCCGAAGTTGCCCACAAAGCACGAGGGAGGGTAGCTAACAGCGCATCCTCTGACATCGTACACATCCGTTCTGATCGGGGGTAATTGTCATTCAATATTACCCGTACACCAGCAGGGGAGCAACGGATCGTAGCCCTAAAATACTTTAACATATCAAGACCCATAATGTTGTCCGGCGTGTACGGGGCAAGCAGAAACGGACAGGGTGCAGAAAAAGAATCAACCTTAAACATGAGGGGCTGTGAAAGAGGGCTTCGGGAGAGTGTACCGTCAAACCCTACCGATGTGACCATTAAGCCGGATGGGGGAGCCCCCGGAACCAATTGCTTAGACAGTGCACTACGTGTCGCTCCTGTATCCACTAGGAACTGATCAGTAGAGCCCAAAACCTCAGCCGATACATAAGGACCCTTCTGATCAACCGGCACCTCAACTGATTCTAACCCCCATCCAACGCATCCCTATGCATGCTGAGAGTCATAGTACCCCGACCGGTCAATCCCCGATGCTTGGTACTGATGCTGGCGATCAAAAACGTTTGATCTATCGCGGTGCTGCCCAGCAGAGTCAAAACGAGCCTGGTCGTTAGAATTCCCTCGGAAGTTGGAGAAACCCCCTCTACCTCGCGGGCCACCATAGGTATGCCCCTGACGCGATGCATGCAACACCGGGCAGTCCCTAGCCCAATGACCCGATTGCTTACAATACGCACATTGGTTCCTATTTAAATCAGATCGGCCCGAGGGAGGACCATAAGATCCTCCCCTCCCTCTATTACTACCCCGCCGGGGCGGGCCATAGACTTGTGCCAACATCACCTTTGTTTTCAAATCTTTCGATTTCTTTTCCTCCTGGCCCTTTGCTTCTTGCTCCTGACGCTCATAATACTGGGCGATAGTCAGGAGGGCCGTCGGTGTAGCGGAGGACCAAGAACTTTCACTCGCTTTTAACCGGGCCACAACTGCCGGCAGCAGATTAGCCACATATTTATCCGCAAAAAGGTGGCGACCCGTATCGTCAGTAAGCGACTGGCCACTAAAATCATGAAACGTCTCCTCAAAGCGCGTAAAAAAGTCTGCAACTGACTCGTCAACTTTCTGTTTACATGCAGCTAACATATTCCAGTCAATCTTTTTAGGGGGGATAATTGTCTTCAACTTAGCCACAATAGCAGCAGGGAGATCTAAAATACTCTGGGGCGGTTTCTGCGCAGGCTTCCTCTCCCTATCCTCATCCTCCAGTTCAGACCATCGAGCCTTAAAAGTGGCAACATCATCTACCTTTCGCACAGATCGCCACATGTCCGGTGGTAGAATAAGCCCAAAGAACAAATCTATATCTGCTAGAGTCATAACGCAAGAATTCAAGGCCCCCTCGACTTCTTCATAGAAGGCCGCTGGATTCTTGCGGGGGTCAGGCAGCGCATTCTTTAATGCCATCACATCAGCTCTATGCCACGGAGTATAAACCCAATTATACACAAAATATCCCTTAGCATCGGCGGAGGTAATGTCCGAGCTAGTCCCCGCTCCTTTAGGAGGAACATACAAAGGCGCCGCCTCGCGCATTGGCTTAGCATGCACTAGATCGCTCTTATCTGATTGAGAGGTGGATGAGTGGCCTTCTGCAGTACACGAATCCGACTGCGTCTCCTCCCCTGCTCGTTGGCGCGCTTTTTCTCTATGGGCCAGCACCGCGTCCCGCAAGGCGAATAGCCGCCGAGCCGTATCAGGAGCCTTAGAGGGAGAAAAAACACCATCATGCAATGCTTTGGCATCCGATGTCACTTCTTCAGGCTCAAAGACACTAGAATATTTCCGAAAAGCAGCAATCACTTCCTCAGCGAAATGGTTCAAAAAATACAATCTCTCTCTATCCTGCCACGACCCCCAAGTATGGAACAATTCATCCACGGACACCTTACCCTTAAGTGCACGGAAGGAAATTTGCCGAAGCTCAGCCATATGCTCAGCCGATAACATGGACCGTGTATCTACCTTACCCGGACCCGGGACGGAATCTTGCGGCCTCGGAGCAGATGCGCCGACATAAGGGGGCGGAGAGCGATCTAGTAAATAAAAATCATCATCAAGATTATTAAGGACAGGGTAAAGTGGCTGCCGAACAGCATATTGACCCGAAACTTGTAGCCTACGCTCCTTCTCTTGCCTGTCCGTCTGCTCTCTGTCCTCCCGACGCTTCGCTTCCTGTGCTCGCACATGATCATTCTTCCGTTGTTCTTTATCAAACAGCGCTTTCTCACGTTTCTCTCGCTCACGCACCTCCTTCACCCACAACCGCACACACTCAAACATATCCTGACGAGCACGCCGCTTACACATACACTGTTCCACATACTCAATCTTACGTATATCAAACGATCCATACAAAGGCCATCGTAACTCAGGATCTTTTTTTGTATATTTCCTCCATAGTGTGCTGTACATTATGGAAGAAAGACCATGCTTCACATACATATCCCTATTAGGAGTCCCCTCTGGGGGAGCTGGAGCAGATTCCTCGAGGTTCAACCGGTTCCCAAAACAGCAGCACCACTTACGGAGTGCGCTGAAAGCAGGCATGCTCAGAAATAATGCAAAATATGCAATATTATAGAAAAAATGGCACTTAATCGTTGCGCCGTTCAAAGTTACACAGCTCCGGAGAAATCTCTCCACATTACCTGCCTATATGTGTTGCAACGCATATATATTTTCACAAAGACAAATACAAAATATGACTAGTCATCACAAATCAAACTCAAATAGCCAGATCAGGCTTCAAAAACTCGGAGCAAGTACCGTACACCGGTTCTTACCAATCAAGAGTCCAGATTCCAACTGCCAAGCTCCACAATCGCCCAAACGGCTTTCACGGCAGGACCGACAGAAGAGGTCTCAGTCGAGGACCGGCGCCACCCAGACGGTCAGCTCGGAAGGGAAGGAAGAAAAACCTCGGGATGCCAGGGCTAAGACGCCGCTGGCAGTGATCACGTCCCCGGCCAAATTTCTCACCTTCGTCGCGACCAGTCCTTCGAGCATCCGAGTCGCCGATGAGCCCCACGTGACGGGCGCCAATTGATGAATACAGGCCCCAGCTAGGCCCGCAGGACACAAGGGTTCGCTCTCCTGTAATGGAATCTATAAGGAAGTTGGCACGGAAACTGCAAAGTACAAAGACAGCATTTATTAACCCTTAAGGGTGGTCCTACAATCCACACAACACTCTTCAGTATTGCATAGAGTAGCACAAAGAACTTGCGTACACGGTCCCCTTTTATACACAATAGAGGGGCTCATAAGTGGGTGGATACAACATGAAGCCGAAGAACATTACCATTTATGGTCATTTTCGATACTGAATCAATATGTGGGCGGAGCTAACACACTCCTTGAGCCCGCGAAAACATGGTCAAGCAAGGCTAACCGATAACAGATGTGGTCAAGTCTGGGCATGTGCCAGATGGACAAAGGGGGCTATTTATAGACTGTTACTAGGCAGATTACAAGAGCAACTAACACAGAGGTTGGACTCTTCTCGTGGGGAACACGTGGAAGCATGACAATACAAAATGGAGTCCAAACTTCGGTCAACATTACAGAGAAAACATGCTCTATAAGAGGGGAATTAATGTCTTTAGTAAATGCTTAATCACATCGTTGTTTCAATTTACAACAATTGGCTGCCGGTGTGCCTGGACTGGCGATTGGATGGCGGTGTGCCTGGACTGGCGCTTGGCTAGCGGTGTGCGTGGACTGGCGTTTGGCTAGCGGTGTGTGTCGACTGGTGCTTGGCTGGCTGTGTGTGAGTAGTGACTTTCTGCTGGTCACTACACACACTGCTAGCTGAGTGCCACTCCACGCAATCCTTCAGCCTGTGTAGTTGCTGTGTCTGGATTGTGGGCGTGTGAAAGTGATGGGCCCTTGAATGGCGCTGTGTGCTGGTGTGAGTTTTGTTATGTGATGGGCCCGCGGCTGGCGGTGTGAATGGTTTTGTATGTCTCACACGTATGAAAGGTGTATGAATGGCCTGTAAAGAGGTTGGTGCCTTGTCGTGGCTTTACAGCTCACGAGCTGTGAGTCAATGGTTCAGTTTCTTGCCCTTTCAATTATTACCAGTGCATTTCATGTTTTGTGAAATCACTTGGTAATACAATTTTATCTACTGAACCATCACTCACCCTCGTGCCAAATCCAACCAGTATGTGTGTGTGCTTGCGGGTTAGATGACTGTGCAGTAATATTTGTCTTTCTGAAGCAGGGTGTACCTTGTCCCTTTTTGGTGATTTTTGTGCTGTGTTGCTTTTGTACCTGGTGGTGCGAATGGTCTTGTTTGTATCACGTATGAAAGGTGTGTGAATGGCCTGTAAAGCGGTTGGTGCCTTGACGTGGCTTTACAGCTCACGAGCTGCAAGTCATTGGTTTGGTTTTTTGTGAATTTAATTATTGACAGTGCATTTCATTTTTGTGAAATCTCTTGTTAATAAAATTTAATGCACTGAACCATGACTTGCCCTCGTGCCAAATCCAACCAGTATGTGTGTGTGTTTGAGGAATAGATGGTTGTGCAGGAATCTTTGTCTTTTGTTTCTCTGCCAAGGTACACTTTCCATGTAAGAATAACCCACCAACTGTAGATATTGTCGAAAACCCTTGGGAGTTCATGGTGATGTCTCTCTAGTGATTTGAAAAATATTTTTTATCCCCATTGTCCTGTAAACCTCAAATTGTCTGCCACATTTTCTTTGCAGTATTATTCCTAAATTCTCACGCTGTAGTAACAATAGGTAATCTGGTTTTGCAAGGGGGGTTACTTTGGTTTTTTGCCCAGGACTCGGCGGCCATCTAGGGAAACCTTTCCAACCCACGCATTTCTGAAAACTAGACACCCGGCGGCTTCCAGGGAGGTATGGCTTGCGTGGATCCCCCAACGTTTCCTTACCCAGAATCCCCTGCAATCCTCATTTTTTGCCCAAAAAATCACTTTTTTCACACATTTTGGGGTGGGAAAGTAGTGGCATCACCGGGCTCACACAAATTTACCACCACCCAGCGTTCCCCCAGGTCTCCCGGTAAAAATGGTGCCTCACTTGTGTGGGAGGCCCAAGTACCCGCGGCAGGCAAGGGCCCCAAACGTAGTGAGGCGACATCAAGATGGCCTATCGCCAAACCACCAGGTTTTGCAAGGGGGGTCACTTTGGTTTTTGGCCCGGTGCGCGGCGGCCATCTAGGGAAACCTAGCAAACCCAGGCATTTTTGAAAACTAGACACCCGGCGGCTTCCAGGGAGGTATGGCTTGCGTGGATCCCCCAACGTTTCCTTAGCCAGAATCCCCTGCAAACCTCAAATTTTGCTCAAAAAATCACTTTTTTCACACATTTTGGGGTGGGAAAGTAGTGGCATCACCGGGCTCACACAAATTTACCACCACCCAGCGTTCCCCCAGGTCTCCCGGTAAAAATGGTGCCTCACTTGTGTGGGAGGCCCAAGTACCCGCGGCAGGCAAGGGCCCCAAACGTAGTGAGGCGACATCAAGATGGCCTATCGCCAAACCACCAGGTTTTGCAAGGGGGGTCACTTTGGTTTTTGGCCCGGTGCGCGGCGGCCATCTAGGGAAACCTAGCAAACCCAGGCATTTTTGAAAACTAGACACCCGGCGGCTTCCAGGGAGGTATGGCTTGCGTGGATCCCCCAACGTTTCCTTAGCCAGAATCCCCTGCAAACCTCAAATTTTGCTCAAAAAATCACTTTTTTCACACATTTTGGGGTGGGAAAGTAGTGGCATCACCGGGCTCACACAAATTTACCACCACCCAGCGTTCCCCCAGGTCTCCCAGTAAAAATGGTGCCTCACTTGTGTGGGAGGCCCAAGTACCCGCGGCAGGCAAGGGCCCCAAACGTAGTGAGGCGACATCAAGATGGCCTATCGCCAAACCACCTGGTTTTGCAAGGGGGGTCACTTTGGTTTTTGGCCCGGTGCGCGGCGGCCATCTAGGGAAACCTAGCAAACCCAGGCATTTTTGAAAACTAGACACCCGGCGGCTTCCAGGGAGGTATGGCTTGCGTGGATCCCCCAACGTTTCCTTACCCAGAATCCCCTGCAAACCTCAAATTTTGCTCAAAAAATCACTTTTTTCACACATTTTGGGGTGGGAAAGTAGTGGCATCACCGGGCTCACACAAATTTACCACCACCCAGCGTTCCCCCAGGTCTCCCGGTAAAAATGGTGCCTCACTTGTGTGGGAGGCCCAAGTACCCGCGGCAGGCAAGGGCCCCAAACGTAGTGAGGCGACATCAAGATGGCCTATCGCCAAACCACCTGGTTTTGCAAGGGGGGTCACTTTGGTTTTTGGCCCGGTGCGCGGCGGCCATCTAGGGAAACCTAGCAAACCCAGGCATTTTTGAAAACTAGACACCCGGCGGCTTCCAGGGAGGTATGGCTTGCGTGGATCCCCCAACGTTTCCTTACCCAGAATCCCCTGCAAACCTCAAATTTTGCTCAAAAAATCACTTTTTTCACACATTTTGGGGTGGGAAAGTAGTGGCATCACCGGGCTCACACAAATTTACCACCACCCAGCGTTCCCCCAGGTCTCCCGGTAAAAATGGTGCCTCACTTGTGTGGGAGGCCCAAGTACCCGCGGCAGGCAAGGGCCCCAAACGTAGTGAGGCGACATCAAGATGGCCTATCGCCAAACCACCAGGTTTTGCAAGGGGGGTCACTTTGGTTTTTGGCCCGGTGCGCGGCGGCCATCTAGGGAAACCTAGCAAACCCAGGCATTTTTGAAAACTAGACACCCGGCGGCTTCCAGGGAGGTATGGCTTGCGTGGATCCCCCAACGTTTCCTTACCCAGAATCCCCTGCAAACCTCAATTTTTGCTCAAAAAATCACTTTTTTCACACATTTTGGGGTGGGAAAGTAGTGGCATCACCGGGCTCACACAAATTTACCACCACCCAGCGTTCCCCCAGGTCTCCCGGTAAAAATGGTGCCTCACTTGTGTGGGAGGCCCAAGTACCCGCGGCAGGCAAGGGCCCCAAACGTAGTGAGGCGACATCAAGATGGCCTATCGCCAAACCACCTGGTTTTGCAAGGGGGGTCACTTTGGTTTTTGGCCCGGTGCGCGGCGGCCATCTAGGGAAACCTACCAAACCCAGGCATTTTTGAAAACTAGACACCCGGCGGCTTCCAGGGAGGTATGGCTTGCGTGGATCCCCCAACATTTCCTTACCCAGAATCCCCTGCAAACCTCAATTTTTGCTCAAAAAATCACTTTTTTCACACATTTTGGGGTGGGAAAGTAGTGGCATCACCGGGCTCACACAAATTTACCACCACCCAGCGTTCCCCCAGGTCTCCCGGTAAAAATGGTGCCTCACTTGTGTGGGAGGCCCAAGTACCCGCGGCAGGCAAGGGCCCCAAACGTAGTGAGGCGACATCAAGATGGCCTATCGCCAAACCACCTGGTTTTGCAAGGGGGGTCACTTTGGTTTTTGGCCCGGTGCGCGGCGGCCATCTAGGGAAACCTACCAAACCCAGGCATTTTTGAAAACTAGACACCCGGCGGCTTCCAGGGAGGTATGGCTTGCGTGGATCCCCCAACATTTCCTTACCCAGAATCCCCTGCAAACCTCAAATTTTGCTCAAAAAATCACTTTTTTCACACATTTTGGGGTGGGAAAGTAGTGGCATCACCGGGCTCACACAAATTTACCACCACCCAGCGTTCCCCCAGGTCTCCCGGTAAAAATGGTGCCTCACTTGTGTGGAAGGCACAAGTACCCGCGGCAGGCAAGGACAACAAACGTAGTGAGGCGACATTTGGGATAGGCAATGTTGATGTTGCCTCACTACGTTTGTTGTCCTTGCCTGCCGCGGGTACTTGGGCCTCCCACACAAGTGAGGCACCATTTTTACCGGGAGACCTGGGGGAACGCTGGGTGGTGGTAAATTTGTGTGAGCCCGGTGATGCCACTACTTTCCCACCCCAAAATGTGTGAAAAAAGTGATTTTTTGAGCAAAATTTGAGGTTTGCAGGGGATTCTGGGTAAGGAAACGTTGGGGGATCCACGCAAGCCATACCTCCCTGGAAGCCGCCGGGTGTCTAGTTTTCAAAAATGCCTGGGTTTGCTAGGTTTCCCTAGATGGCCGCCGCGCACCGGGCCAAAAACCAAAGTGACCCCCCTTGCAAAACCTGGTGGTTTGGCGATAGGCCATCTTGATGTCGCCTCACTACGTTTGGGGCCCTTGCCTGCCGCGGGTACTTGGGCCTCCCACACAAGTGAGGCATCATTTTTACCGGGAGACCTGGGGGAACGCTGGGTGGTGGTAAATTTGTGTGAGCCCGGTGATGCCACTACTTTCCCACCCCAAAATGTGTGAAAAAAGTGATTTTTTGAGCAAAATTTGAGGTTTGCAGGGGATTCTGGGTAAGGAAACGTTGGGGGATCCACGCAAGCCATACCTCCCTGGAAGCCGCCGGGTGTCTAGTTTTCAAAAATGCCTGGGTTTGGTAGGTTTCCCTAGATGGCCGCCGCGCACCGGGCCAAAAACCAAAGTGACCCCCCTTGCAAAACCAGGTGGTTTGGCGATAGGCCATCTTGATGTCGCCTCACTACGTTTGGGGCCCTTGCCTGCCGCGGGTACTTGGGCCTCCCACACAAGTGAGGCACCATTTTTACCGGGAGACCTGGGGGAACGCTGGGTGGTGGTAAATTTGTGTGAGCCCGGTGATGCCACTACTTTCCCACCCCAAAATGTGTGAAAAAAGTGATTTTTTGAGCAAAATTTGAGGTTTGCAGGGGATTCTGGGTAAGGAAACGTTGGGGGATCCACGCAAGCCATACCTCCCTGGAAGCCGCCGGGTGTCTAGTTTTCAAAAATGCCTGGGTTTGCTAGGTTTCCCTAGATGGCCGCCGCGCACCGGGCCAAAAACCAAAGTGACCCCCTTGCAAAACCAGGTGGTTTGGCGATAGGCCATCTTGATGTCGCCTCACTACGTTTGGGGCCCTTGCCTGCCGCGGGTACTTGGGCCTCCCACACAAGTGAGGCACCATTTTTACCGGGAGACCTGGGGGAACGCTGGGTGGTGGTAAATTTGTGTGAGCCCGGTGATGCCACTACTTTCCCACCCCAAAATGTGTGAAAAAAGTGATTTTTTGAGCCAAATTTGAGGTTTGCAGGGGATTCTGGGTAAGGAAACGTTGGGGGATCCACGCAAGCCATACCTCCCTGGAAGCCGCCGGGTGTCTAGTTTTCAAAAATGCCTGGGTTTGCTAGGTTTCCCTAGATGGCCGCCGCGCACCGGGCCAAAAACCAAAGTGACCCCCCTTGCAAAACCTGGTGGTTTGGCGATAGGCCATCTTGATGTCGCCTCACTACGTTTGGGGCCCTTGCCTGCCGCGGGTACTTGGGCCTCCCACACAAGTGAGGCATCATTTTTACCGGGAGACCTGGGGGAACGCTGGGTGGTGGTAAATTTGTGTGAGCCCGGTGATGCCACTACTTTCCCACCCCAAAATGTGTGAAAAAAGTGATTTTTTGAGCAAAATTTGAGGTTTGCAGGGGATTCTGGGTAAGGAAACGTTGGGGGATCCACGCAAGCCATACCTCCCTGGAAGCCGCCGGGTGTCTAGTTTTCAAAAATGCCTGGGTTTGGTAGGTTTCCCTAGATGGCCGCCGCGCACCGGGCCAAAAACCAAAGTGACCCGCCTTGCAAAACCAGGTGGTTTGGCGATGGGCCATCTTGATGTCGCCTCACTACGTTTGGGGCCCTTGCCTGCCGCGGGTACTTGGGCCTCCCACACAAGTGAGGCACCATTTTTACCGGGAGACCTGGGGGAACGCTGGGTGGTGGTAAATTTGTGTGAGCCCGGTGATGCCACTACTTTCCCACCCCAAAATGTGTGAAAAAAGTGATTTTTTGAGCAAAATTTGAGGTTTGCAGGGGATTCTGGGTAAGGAAACGTTGGGGGATCCACGCAAGCCATACCTCCCTGGAAGCCGCCGGGTGTCTAGTTTTCAAAAATGCCTGGGTTTGCTAGGTTTCCCTAGATGGCCGCCGCGCACCGGGCCAAAAACCAAAGTGACCCCCCTTGCAAAACCAGGTGGTTTGGCGATAGGCCATCTTGATGTCGCCTCACTACGTTTGGGGCCCTTGCCTGCCGCGGGTACTTGGGCCTCCCACACAAGTGAGGCACCATTTTTACCGGGAGACCTGGGGGAACGCTGGGTGGTGGTAAATTTGTGTGAGCCCGGTGATGCCACTACTTTCCCACCCCAAAATGTGTGAAAAAAGTGATTTTTTGAGCAAAATTTGAGGTTTGCAGGGGATTCTGGGTAAGGAAACGTTGGGGGATCCACGCAAGCCATACCTCCCTGGAAGCCGCGGGGTGTCTAGTTTTCAAAAATGCCTGGGTTTGCTAGGTTTCCCTAGATGGCCGCCGCGCACCGGGCCAAAAACCAAAGTGACCCCCCTTGCAAAACCAGGTGGTTTGGCGATAGGCCATCTTGATGTCGCCTCACTACGTTTGGGGCCCTTGCCTGCCGCGGGTACTTGGGCCTCCCACACAAGTGAGGCACCATTTTTACCGGGAGACCTGGGGGAACGCTGGGTGGTGGTAAATTTGTGTGAGCCCGGTGATGCCACTACTTTCCCACCCCAAAATGTGTGAAAAAAGTGATTTTTTGAGCAAAATTTGAGGTTTGCAGGGGATTCTGGGTAAGGAAACGTTGGGGGATCCACGCAAGCCATACCTCCCTGGAAGCCGCCGGGTGTCTAGTTTTCAAAAATGCCTGGGTTTGCTAGGTTTCCCAAGATGGCCGCCGCGCACCGGGCCAAAAACCAAAGTGACCCCCCTTGCAAAACCAGGTGGTTTGGCGATAGGCCATCTTGATGTCGCCTCACTACGTTTGGGGCCCTTGCCTGCCGCGGGTACTTGGGCCTCCCATAGAAGTGAGGCACCATTTTTACCGGGAGACCTGGGGGAATGCTGGGTGGTGGTAAATTTGTGTGAGCCCGGTGATGCCACTACTTTCCCACCCCAAAATGTGTGAAAAAAGTGATTTTTTGAGCAAAATTTGAGGTTTGCAGGGGATTCTGGGTAAGGAAACGTTGGGGGATCCACGCAAGCCATACCTCCCTGGAAGCCGCCGGGTGTCTAGTTTTCAAAAATGCCTGGGTTTGCTAGGTTTCCCTAGATGGCCGCCGCGCACCGGGCCAAAAACCAAAGTGACCCCCCTTGCAAAACCAGGTGGTTTGGCGATAGGCCATCTTGATGTCGCCTCACTACGTTTGGGGCCCTTGCCTGCCGCGGGTACTTGGGCCTCCCACACAAGTGAGGCACCATTTTTACCGGGAGACCTGGGGGAACGCTGGGTGGTGGTAAATTTGTGTGAGCTCGGTGATGCCACTACTTTCCCACCCCAAAATGTGTGAAAAAAGTGATTTTTTGAGCAAAAATTGAGGTTTGCAGGGGATTCTGGGTAAGGAAACGTTGGGGGATCCACGCAAGCCATACCTCCCTGGAAGCCGCCGGGTGTCTAGTTTTCAAAAATGCCTGGGTTTGCTAGGTTTCCCTAGGTGCCGGCAGGGCTAGGGTACAAAATCTACAGCTAGTCACTTTGCCAAAAAAAGGGTCATTTTTCACTGCAAAACCACGTTGCGTTTTGTGCCGTTTCCTGTCGCGGGCACTAAGCCGACCCGCACAAGTGAGGTACCATTTTTCTCGTAGGACTTTGGGGAACGCAGGGTGGGTGGAAATTTGTGGATCCACGCAGATTCCAGAACTTTCCATCACAGAAATGTGGGGAAAATGTGTTTTTTTTGTCAATTTTTTACGTTTGCAAGGGATTCTGGGTAACAGACCATGGTGGGAGGCAGTCAAGTCACCCCATCCTGGATTCCCCTGGGTGTCTAGTTTTCAGAAATGTATAGGTTTGCTAGGTTTCCCTAGGTGCCGGCAGGGCTAGGGTACAAAATCTAAAGCTAGTCACTTTGCCAAAAAAAGGGTCATTTTTCACTCCAAAACCACGTTGCGTTTTGCGCCGTTTCCTGTCGCGGGCACTAGGCCAACCCGCACAAGTGAGGTACCATTTTTCTCGTAGGACTTAGGGGAACGCGGGGTGGGTGGAAATTTGTGGATCCACGCAGATTCCAGAACTTTCCATCACAGAAATGTGGGGAAAATGTGTTTTTTTTGTCAATTTTTTACGTTTGCAAGGGATTCTGGGTAACAGACCATGGTGGGAGGCAGTCAAGTCACCCCATCCTGGATTCCCCTGGGTGTCTAGTTTTCAGAAATGTATAGGTTTGCTAGGTTTCCCTAGGTGCCGGCAGGGCTAGGGTACAAAATCTACAGCTAGTCACTTTGCCAAAAAAAGGGTCATTTTTCACTCCAAAACCACGTTGCGTTTTGCGCCGTTTCCTGTCGCGGGCACTAGGCCGACCCGCACAAGTGAGGTACCATTTTTCTCGTAGGACTTTGGGAAACGCGGGGTGGGTGGAAATTTGTGGATCCACGCAGGTTCCAGAACTTTCCATCACAGAAATGTGGGGAAAATGTGTTTTTTTTGTCAATTTTTTACGTTTGCAAGGGATTCTGGGTAACAGACCATGGTGGGAGGCAGTCAAGTCACCCCATCCTGGATTCCCCTGGGTGTCTAGTTTTCAGAAATGTATAGGTTTGCTAGGTTTCCCTAGGTGCCGGCAGGGCTAAGGTACAAAATCTACAGCTAGTCACTTTGCCAAAAAAAGGGTCATTTTTCACTCCAAAACCACGTTGCGTTTTGCGCCGTTTCCTGTCGCGGGCACTAGGCCGACCCGCACAAGTGAGGTACCATTTTTCTCGTAGGACTTTGGGGAACGCGGGGTGGGTGGAAATTTGTGGATCCACGCAGATTCCAGAACTTTCCATCACAGAAATGTGGGGAAAATGTGTTTTTTTTGTCAATTTTTTACGTTTGCAAGGGATTCTGGGTAACAGACCATGGTGGGAGGCAGTCAAGTCACCCCATCCTGGATTCCCCTGGGTGTCTAGTTTTCAGAAATGTATAGGTTTGCTAGGTTTCCCTAGGTGCCGGCAGGGCTAGGGTACAAAATCTACAGCTAGTTACTTTGCCAAAAAAAGGGTCATTTTTCACTCCAAAACCACGTTGCGTTTTGCGCCGTTTCCTGTCGCGGGCACTAGGCCGACCCGCACAAGTGAGGTACCATTTTTCTCGTAGGACTTTGGGGAACGCGGGGTGGGTGGAAATTTGTGGATCCACGCAGATTCCAGAACTTTCCATCACAGAAATGTGGGGAAAATGTGTTTTTTTTGTCAATTTTTTACGTTTGCAAGGGATTCTGGGTAACAGACCATGGTGGGAGGCAGTCAAGTCACCCCATCCTGGATTCCCCTGGGTGTCTAGTTTTCAGAAATGTATAGGTTTGCTAGGTTTCCCTAGGTGCCGGCAGGGCTAGGGTACAAAATCTACAGCTAGTCACTTTGCCAAAAAAAGGGTCATTTTTCACTCCAAAACCACGTTGCGTTTTGCGCCGTTTCCTGTCGCGGGCACTAGGCCGACCCGCACAAGTGAGGTACCATTTTTCTCGTAGGACTTTGGGGAACGCGGGGTGGGTGGAAATTTGTGGATCCACGCAGGTTCCAGAACTTTCCATCACAGAAATGTGGGGAAAATGTGTTTTTTTTGTCAATTTTTTACGTTTGCAAGGGATTCTGGGTAACAGACCATGGTGGGAGGCAGTCAAGTCACCCCATCCTGGATTCCCCTGGGTGTCTAGTTTTTAGAAATGTATAGGTTTGCTAGGTTTCCCTAGGTGCCGGCAGGGCTAGGGTACAAAATCTACAGCTAGTCACTTTGCCAAAAAAAGGGTCATTTTTCACTGCAAAACCACGTTGCGTTTTGCGCCGTTTCCTGTCGCGGGCACTAGGCCGACCCGCACAAGTGAGGTACCATTTTTCTCGTAGGACTTTGGGGAACGCGGGGTGGGTGGAAATTTGTGGATCCACGCAGATTCCAGAACTTTCCATCACAGAAATGTGGGGAAAATGTGTTTTTTTGTCAATTTTTTACGTTTGCAAGGGATTCTGGGTAACAGACCATGGTGGGAGGCAGTCAAGTCACCCCATCCTGGATTCCCCTGGGTGTCTAGTTTTCAGAAATGTATAGGTTTGCTAGGTTTCCCTAGGTGCCGCCAGGGCTAGGGTACAAAATCTACAGCTAGTCACTTTGCCAAAAAAAGGGTCATTTTTCACTCCAAAACCACGTTGCGTTTTGCGCCGTTTCCTGCCGCGGGCACTAGGCCGACCCGCACAAGTGAGGTACCATTTTTCTCGTAGGACTTTGGGGAACGCGGGGTGGGTGGAAATTTGTGGATCCACGCAGATTCCAGAACTTTCCATCACAGAAATGTGGGGAAAATGTGTTTTTTTTGTCAATTTTTTACGTTTGCAAGGGATTCTGGGTAACAGACCATGGTGGGAGGCAGTCAAGTCACCCCATCCTGGATTCCCCTGGGTGTCTAGTTTTCAAAAATGTATAGGTTTGCTAGGTTTCCCTAGGTGCCGGCAGGGCTAGGGTACAAAATCTACACCTAGTCACTTTGCCAAAAAAAGGGTCATTTTTCACTCCAAAACCACGTTGCGTTTTGCGCCGTTTCCTGTCGCGGGCACTAGGCCGACCCGCACAAGTGAGGTACCATTTTTCTCGTAGGACTTTGGGGATCGCGGGGTGGGTGGAAATTTGTGGATCCACGCAGGTTCCAGAACTTTCCATCACAGAAATGTGGGGAAAATGTGTTTTTTTTGTCAATTTTTTACGTTTGCAAGGGATTCTGGGTAACAGACCATGGTGGGAGGCAGTCAAGTCACCCCATCCTGGATTCTCCTGGGTGTCTAGTTTTCAGAAATGTATAGGTTTGCTAGGTTTCCCTAGGTGCCGGCAGGGCTAGGGTACAAAATCTACAGCTAGTCACTTTGCCAAAAAAAGGGTCATTTTTCACTCCAAAACCACGTTGCGTTTTGCGCCGTTTCCTATCGCGGGCACTAGGCCGACCCGCACAAGTGAGGTACCATTTTTCTCGTAGGACTTTGGGGAACGCGGGGTGGGTGGAAATTTGTGGATCCACGCAGGTTCCAGAACTTTCCATCACAGAAATGTGGGGAAAATGTGTTTTTTTTGTCAATTGTTTACGTTTGCAAGGGATTCTGGGTAACAGACCATGGTGGGAGGCAGTCAAGTCACCCCATCCTGGATTCCCCTGGGTGTCTAGTTTTCAGAAATGTATAGGTTTGCTAGGTTTCCCTAGGTGCCGGCAGGGCTAGGGTACAAAATCTACAGCTAGTCACTTTGCCAAAAAAAGGGTCATTTTTCACTGCAAAACCACGTTGCGTTTTGCGCCGTTTCCTGTCGCGGGCACTAGGTCGACCCGCACAAGTGAGGTACCATTTTTCTCGTAGGACTTTGGGGAACGCGGGGTGGGTGGAAATTTGTGGATCCACGCAGATTCCAGAACTTTCCATCACAGAAATGTGGGGAAAATGTGTTTTTTTTGTCAATTTTTTACGTTTGCAAGGGATTCTGGGTAACAGACCATGGTGGGAGGCAGTCAAGTCACCCCATCCTGGATTCCCCTGGGTGTCTAGTTTTCAGAAATGTATAGGTTTGCTAGGTTTCCCTAGGTGCCGCCAGGGCTAGGGTACAAAATCTACAGCTAGTCACTTTGCCAAAAAAAGGGTCATTTTTCACTCCAAAACCACGTTGCGTTTTGCGCCGTTTCCTGCCGCGGGCACTAGGCCGACCCGCACAAGTGAGGTACCATTTTTCTCGTAGGACTTTGGGGAACGCGGGGTGGGTGGAAATTTGTGGATCCACGCAGATTCCAGAACTTTCCATCACAGAAATGTGGGGAAAATGTGTTTTTTTTGTAAATTTTTTACGTTTGCAAGGGATTCTGGGTAACAGACCATGGTGGGAGGCAGTCAAGTCACCCCATCCTGGATTCCCCTGGGTGTCTAGTTTTCAAAAATGTATAGGTTTGCTAGGTTTCCCTAGGTGCCGGCAGGGCTAGGGTACAAAATCTACAGCTAGTCACTTTGCCAAAAAAAGGGTCATTTTTCACTCCAAAACCACGTTGCGTTTTGCGCCGTTTCCTGTCGCGGGCACTAGGCCGACCCGCACAAGTGAGGTACCATTTTTCTCGTAGGACTTTGGGGAACGCGGGGTGGGTGGAAATTTGTGGATCCACGCAGGTTCCAGAACTTTCCATCACAGAAATGTGGGGAAAATGTGTTTTTTTTGTCAATTTTTTACGTTTGCAAGGGATTCTGGGTAACAGACCATGGTGGGAGGCAGTCAAGTCACCCCATCCTGGATTCCCCTGGGTGTCTAGTTTTCAAAAATGTATAGGTTTGCTAGGTTTCCCTAGGTGCCGGCAGGGCTAGGGTACAAAATCTACAGCTAGTCACTTTGCCAAAAGAAGGGTCATTTTTCACTCCAAAACCACGTTGCGTTTTGCGCTGTTTCCTGTCGCGGGCACTAGGCCGACCCGCACAAGTGAGGTACCATTTTTCTCGTAGGACTTTGGGGATCGCGGGGTGGGTGGAAATTTGTGGATCCACGCAGGTTCCAGAACTTTCCATCACAGAAATGTGGGGAAAATGTGTTTTTTTTGTCAATTTTTTACGTTTGCAAGGGATTCTGGGTAACAGACCATGGTGGGAGGCAGTCAAGTCACCCCATCCTGGATTCCCCTGGGTGTCTAGTTTTCAAAAATGTATAGGTTTGCTAGGTTTCCCTAGGTGCCGGCAGGGCTAGGGTACAAAATCTACAGCTAGTCACTTTGCCAAAAAAAGGGTCATTTTTCACTCCAAAACCACGTTGCGTTTTGCGCCGTTTCCTGTCGCGGGCACTAGGCCGACCCGCACAAGTGAGGTACCATTTTTCTCGTAGGACTTTGGGGAACGCGGGGTGGGTGGAAATTTGTGGATCCACGCAGATTCCAGAACTTTCCATCACAGAAATGTGGGGAAAATGTGTTTTTTTTGTCAATTTTTTACGTTTGCAAGGGATTCTGGGTAACAGACCATGGTGGGAGGCAGTCAAGTCACCCCATCCTGGATTCCCCTGGGTGTCTAGTTTTCAGAAATGTATAGGTTTGCTAGGTTTCCCTAGGTGCCGGCAGGGCTAGGGTACAAAATCTACAGCTAGTCACTTTGCCAAAAAAAGGGTCATTTTTCACTGCAAAACCACGTTGCGTTTTGCGCCGTTTCCTGTCGCGGGCACTAGGCCGACCCGCACAAGTGAGGTACCATCTTTCTTGTAGGACTTTGGGGAACGCGGGGTGGGTGGAAATTTGTGGATCCACGCAGATTCCAGAACTTTCCATCACAGAAATGTGGGGAAAATGTGTTTTTTTTGTCAATTTTTTACGTTTGCAAGGGATTCTGGGTAACAGACCATGGTGGGAGGCAGTCAAGTCACCCCATCCTGGATTCCCCTGGGTGTCTAGTTTTCAGAAATGTATAGGTTTGCTAGGTTTCCCTAGGTGCCGGCAGGGCTAGGGTACAAAATCTACAGCTAGTCACTTTGCCAAAAAAAGGGTCATTTTTCACTGCAAAACCACGTTGCGTTTTGCGCCGTTTCCTGCCGCGGGCACTAGGCCGACCCGCACAAGTGAGGTACCATTTTTCTCGTAGGACTTTGGGGAACGCGGGGTGGGTGGAAATTTGTGGATCCACGCAGATTCCACAACTTTCCATCACAGAAATGTGGGGAAAATGTGTTTTTTTGTCAATATTTTACGTTTGCAAGGGATTCTGGGTAACAGACCATGGTGGGAGGCAGTCAAGTCACCCCATCCTGGATTCCCCTGGGTGTCTAGTTTTCAAAAATGTATAGGTTTGCTAGGTTTCCCTAGGTGCCGGCAGGGCTAGGGTTCAAAAACTACAGCTAGACTCTTTGCAAAAAAAGTGTAAATTTTCAGTGTGAAAATGTGGTGTGTTCACCTTAGGTTTTGAGCCACTTCCTGTCGTGGGCACTATGCCTACCCACACAAGTGAGGTACCATTTTTCTCGGGAGACTTAGGGTAGTTCAAATTTGTAAAGCAACTGTTATTACCTATTGATTTTTGATGCATTTCTCCCTTCCAAATGAAAGACATTGTGTAAAAAAAAAGTCATTTTGAAAAATGACCAATAATTGTCATGCAAATATGAGTATTCCCAATTTCGAAAATGTGCAAATATGCACTGTTTCTGAACTCTGTAATTTGTTCCCATTTCAGAAATACATAGGTGACTTTCATACCGATTTTTCCAAGTATACATTTTCCCACAATAATTGCTATATACCCGGACCAAAAAAAAAAAACATTACAAAATGCTGCTCATTTTTCTACTCTGGGTTCGTTGGGCTCTTGGTGAACCTACAAGTCCTATATGTCCCCACAACCAGGAAGGTCTAATGGATGTAACGGTACATTGCTTTCAAAGAGATGTCATAATTCGAAGAAGTTACAGGTAAAAACGTTGACTCAAGAGGCTGCTTTTTCCAACAAATTTTTAATTTTTCCTATATTTGCCTGTAAATTTCTATAAAGAAACCTTGATGGATCTACGCAAATGACCCCTTGCTGAATTCAGAATTTTGTCTACTTTTCAAAAATGTATAGCTTTCCAGGATCCATTATTGTTTTGTTACCCTTTTCTACCGTTAACTGGAAGGAGGTTGAAAGCACAAAAAATAGCAAAAATAGGGTATGTCCCAGAAAAATGCCAAAACTGTGTAAAAAATGTTGGTTTTCTAACAAAAGTCTGTCATTCCCTAAAAGCTGGAGAAATTGTGATTTCAGCCCCACAAACCCTTTTTTGATACCATTTGCAGAGAAAAACCCAGAAGCTTTCATTTGCAGCCCGTTTTTCACATTTTTCACAAAAAAAATAAAAAATTGCTGTATTTTGACTAATTTCTGGGAACCCTCTAGGAGAATCCACAAACCCTGGGTACCTTTAGAATCCCCAAGATGTTGGAAGAAAAGGACGCAAATTTGGCGTGGATACCTAATGTGGTCAAAAAGTTACAGGGGCCTAAGCGCGCACTACCTCAAATAGCCCAAAAAGGGCTTAGCACAGGAGGGGAAAAGGCCTAGCAGCGAAGGGGTTAACTTCATACCTGGTAAGTGGGACCATTGAGGGATTGCTAACTCTGATCTTTATATCTCTCTATACAGAATGAAGGTAGACTTAGATGATTTTTTTAGATGTACAAACTTTGAAGATTAAATACATGTTTCGACTGCTTTATAGATAGAACAGAGTACTTAACTTTGACTATAAAATAACATTGCCAGTTATAGGTCAAGTTAAAATCTAGAAAGTCCAAACAATAGCTTAGTATACATTCTTATGTTGTCTCTGTAGAATAAAATCTGGACCAGAACTAAAATTAACTGGAACCAGCACCCCGAAAGAAGAAAAAGTGGGTGGATCTTATAAACAAGATTTGAAATTAGAGGTGAGATAAGTAAAATTTTACTTGCTTATACTGACTAGAATAAAAACTGAAAAAATATTTTCCATTTAATATACTCTTTAATAGGTGATTTGTTATAAAAAATCTTTTCAGATCTATATTTTAGTTAAGATGGATCTGACAATATAAAAGTTATTTGTGAATGATCCCATCGAAGTGTAACTAACAAAGGTAAGCCACACGATTAAAAAGTGGTTTTATCTTTTAGCAATTTAAAGTGAAGTTGGCTCTGTATTTAGAATGCGAAAACCTTGGGGATATATATATATATTTTTTTAAATAATTCCAAATAGCATATTTTTGCATACCCCCATAGGTATTACATTAACGCCTTGAAGGGATTCTTATAAATAGAAGGGTGAGAAAACTAAACAAAGACCCTCCAAAGAAAATTATAGGGGTAAGTTTATTCAGTCCGTTCTATATTTGAAATGAGACAATAATCAGAGGGTCTGATCCTAATGGAATACTCTTCCCTCATAGTATCATCCGGCACCTATGAGACTGTAAAAACCAGACGAGGAACCTGTCCAAAACTTCATTTGAGACAAATATAAGAGCTTCCAAATAAATCAATAGGTATGTAACGGGTTTACTATTAATATGAATGAGACCCGGTGTATTAAACTATTATGTTTGAGTAATCTTTCTGTGTTTTAAATTAATGAGTGTAAGCCTATTGGATTTTTGGCCTACACTTTTCTTCCATGCAGACTTATTACTAGGTTGCTAAATATAAATCATGAATAGTGTAATAAAGGAATGTTTAAAAAAAAAAATGTTTTTCTAATAAAGTTTTTTACATTCTATTCAGATTTTTAAATATTGAACTATCGTCCTGAAGAAGGTGACGATTCACCTTATCACCGAAACGTCGCGTTGACAGTTGTTCTTCATGTATTTATTGCACATATTGTTTACCTTTTATTTAAAAATATGATGAATATATGATTTTAAATGTGTTTTTAACTTTGTCAATATCAATTGTATAGAACATGATCTTTTGAATAAAATATTGATAATACATCTCTTTGAATTCATACGTTTGATTAGAAATTGATTATTCTATGTATGATTTTATATATTTTTGTCTGAAAATTTAGCAACCTGGTAACATTTGTCTTATTATATCTCAGTGTATGACCTTACTATAACTAAGTAAACCAATCCAATTAGAGGATAGAATCCTCATGTTTTCAGAGTAGAACTAGAAGGGAACTTTGTGTTTGTTTCAGTATCTATCCCTATCCCTTTTCCAAGTACTAGGGTACGTCCCAAACCTTTTTGAGACAACCAATTTCACACCTACTGGCTTTGCCAATGCTTGTCCCCCCCCCCCCCCATAATCTTATTGAAACTGGTTACACTGATTTTCCATTATGAATGTTTTTGGGAAATATTAGCATGCATCAACACATGTTACAAAATTATGCTGCAATGAAATTGTACCTGAAATTTTGCAGTAGTTAAGCAAAATGTGTTTTTTTCCTGCTTTCATTTTTTTATGAACATTTGAATTTGGAAGCTAAGAATTATCAATCTTGCTTTAAAGCTTCTGCAAATATTTGCATCAAATCAGAGAGCATTCCTGGACCATTATACATAGCCTTATATTGCTAAACTTGTGTACACATTTTTATACTGGAACCACAGTCAGTAGTGCAGTCAGAGCTTACTGTAGTGGAGACGGAAGTCCAGGTATACACATTGCTATGTTAGCATAAGCGTCTTAGAAGTTAAAATGCCATCTTGCCACTTTTGCTGCTTTTGCACACGACACTGCAGATCGATGTTATTATATGAACACTGCTTGCTTGCCTTTTCTTCACATGGGAACGGTCTGTTGTTCACATCCCTAGTTGTGCACCGCGACTTTGGTCTGAACATTGTGTGCAGACACAGTCAGGGCCAACAAACAATGTATGCTTTTGAATTCAGGTTGATCGGCCCACGTTCTAGCCATAACACGCACACAGCTGCAAATATCTGAAATTCGAGCGCCTTTAATATTGCAGTTTGCATGCATGAGATACTCACTTTGGAGAAGACTTTTTCCAGACACAGAGCAAAGCTGATCCTGTGATGTGATTCACCAAGGCTGATATTTACGGTATGGGGTTCCCCATTCAAATCCTAGAGACCTTCTATTAGTTTAATAATACTAGCTTACAAGTGAAGGGAGGGTGGCTGTATTCCACTATCATTTGTAACATGATTTCTCCCTTCATTTTCTATGGTATTGTAACAACGATGATGGTTTTATTCTTAATCATTTGTCTGCTTATGTTAGCCAAAGTACTACATCTCAGGACACGTAGTTTATAAAATAAATATTTTAAACTTTACTGTGTCTCTGATTACTCTTGTTGTGGACTGATATGAGAATAATAACGAACAGGTATTTCTGATTCCCACCATTCCTGAGAGTACTCTAAGTCGCATGTTCTGGGTTGTCTAATCATTGGTAGCTTCGAGATGATACGGAGAGCGAATGAGACACTGATGCTAGTGGGATAGGGGTTCTGGGTACTGAGGTGAGTTTTTGGTACACCGCAATTCACTGAGGTCCTGGTTTCCTGCGCATAGTTCTGTGCATGAGCAGAATCCCTGCAACATGGCGCACCTAACGTTTGGTCTTATGATTTGAGATGCCTTAGTAGTGCTTATATTAGTCCACGATGTCCTCACTCTTTTTCCGGATAACGGGAGTGACGGTTTTGACCTAACTTATAGTTACTCTAGAGGTTCAATCAAGCTTGTCATTCAAGATTGTCAATTAAACAGGTTTTTTCTATTTTGAACCCTTGTGCTACTGTTATAATAGATTGTTTTTCTTTTCTGTGTCCTTATGGCTGCAGTCGCTATTGTGGCGCATAGCCGCGCACCTCTCTGGCGTCATTTGACGCAGTTCGGGGTGCCGGACCATGGGATGGTGGTTATCTTTGTGGTGAGTGCCGATGCGTCATATCCCTACGAGTTGTTTTACTCTTGGGTTACTATGCCGGCGGTGAATGCGGACGATAGTATGTTTCACTCTTATACTCCCACACAAGTCCCAGTGAATTATACGCCATATCGGATGCAGGAGATTCCTATTTTGGCTTGGCAGCATCGTATTTGGTTTAATGGCACCCTTCCCCACACAGTTGCACCGGTTCGTATGGGCCCTTTGTCCATTCCAGGGGCCACTTGGCCGGTACAGGCCGGATTTACACCTCATCCTCGTTATCTAAACGCTACGGTGGATGAGTTACATGTCCTCCATACAGCCCTAATTAACGTACATCGGGCTTTAGTGCAATACGTTTCACGCAATGTGCAGGTGGGGGCACCTGTTGTTGCGGGGCAGCCAGCTGGCCCGGCCGGGATTGTTATTAGTCCCGTCATGGTCAATTCGGTGATGAGCAAGCGCCCCCAGAATAAGGACGATTTGCCTTATTGGCTTGCTGAGAAATTTGACCAGCTGGAAGCAGTATTTCCGCACTCCACTCCTGTGGAGAAACACAGGATACTCACCATTAGTTTGCAGAAAGACTTAGTCCCAGAAGTGGCCGATTGTGACAACTGGGGTAAAGTTTTTGCAGTGGTCTACTCGAAGTGCTTTGGCACACCATCTATGGCCGTACTTCCCTCCGTGATCAAACGTGTTCAAGATCAGCACGGTCCGGAGGCAGCGGTCGAGTTGGGAATGAAACTTGTCGGTGTGTTCGACGTCGTTGCCTCTCTCATCCTTAGTAACCTCAAGGGAGATGCGGTACACTTTCAAGTGGCGAATGGTTTAGCTCTCGTAGACGACGTCGATAAACCCCGAGAGTTGCCTACAATTATTGCGGAGGCTTATAGAACTATAGGCCGCAGTAGTTTGGGGATTAAGCCTAATATTATCATTGCAGATGTGCAACAGCAAACTAAGGCGGGTTCGTCTATTAAAGACGAGCGTCCAGCTTTTCCTAAACAAAATTGGCGAAGTAAGAAACAAGGAAAGCAGCAACAGAAACAGGGATCTTGCCCCGCGTCACCAGTACAGGCGTCTAGTGAACGCACGTATGATTTGCGAGATCGCACTAGAATAAGGTCACCTGATGTATTTAAGGTTACTGAACAACGTTCTCCTCGTTCTTCACAGGAAACATCGGCCTCGCAGTCCGGTGGCAGAGAACGTGTCAAGGGTCGGGGTGCCTAACAAGGACGTGAGCAACAGCGTCTGCCTGACGGTAAAGGCAAGCAGGACGAGTTTGCACGTCAACGTCCCCCGTTTCAGAAGAAGAGGGTTGCTGCACTAACAGCAAGGTATTCCACAGATAGTGAGAACGCAGCTTCGGAACCTGACATGGGCACTGCGTCCATTTCTGGAGGCGACAGCAACTGACACGTTCATTACTGTAGAAACTGCGGATACTAGAGTGGTTCCCCTGACAGACTATATGACATTGTCCTTTTAATTGAGGGTGACATACAACGTACAATACAAGGGATTTTTTTGGATAATCTGTCCTCTACATATGACATTCTATTGGCAGAGGCAGACTGGCCACCAGCTTTCGTTTTGGCTGCTCCGAGAGGGGAGGAGGTAATCCTCCCATCTTTCGCGCACACTGTGCCAAAGGATCATGCTCAGAAGTTTGATGAAGAGTGGGCCCAGGTGCTTGCTCCGGCTTTGTACCGTACTCAGGTTGGGTGGGATAAGTTGTCGCCAAGCCATGAGATTCCTTTACGGTCTCTGCCCCAGCCGCAACCTCAATATCCCATGCGCCACGAAGCTAGATCTCACGTCGCGGAAATCCTTGAACAATTGGAATATCAAGGTGTTACTGAAACTTGTGTCACCGCTGAATAATCCTCTATTCACTGTAACTAAACCTGATGGGTCGTACCGCCTAGTTTTGGTTTACCGGCATTTAAACTCTCATTGTCGGACTTGTGCTGTACAGAATACCCACAGTTCTGCCCTTGTTGATAGTTTCGTGCGAAAAAGGTTTAAGACCACACTTGACATATCTAATGGCTTTTTCAGACATAATCTGTCCTCTATTAGTAGTCAGTGGACAGCCTTTACTTCAGGCGGCAAACAAAAACAGTTTAAGAGATTAGCCATGGGCTATAAAAACAGCCCCGGCGTCTTTTTTCGCACGTGTAGTCTCTCTGCTAGAGAGCATTGACCCTGATGCGTACTCGTATGTTGATGATATCTATCTCACAGATGACTAATTATGGCCTCATCTGTGTCGCGTTGACCGCATCATTGTTATGTTTACGGACTTCGGTTATAAGTTCAACTTTGCGAAGTCTCACATTGCAAAGTATACAGTGTTGTTCTTGGGCTACGAGCTCAATAATGAAGGTCGAGGATTAGCCCCTCACTTCCTAGAGAAGTGCGCATGTTTGCGTGCTCTGACAACGCTGAAGAAACTACAATCTCTGCTGGGTTTTTAGAATTACAGGCGTACTTACATTACCGATTATGCCCAGCGTATCAAGCCTCTATAGGCCTTGTTACAACCTAATTTTTCCAAATCGAGCTGGCTGCCAGAGCATTCAGCTATCTTGCAATCTTTGCAGGCTGACCTTCTTGCTTCGAAATATTTACTGACATGTGATAACCACACTAACCTGGTAATAAGAATTGTACCTGGCACAGTAGGTTTCACGTACCTAACGTTCAATGAGGGCGATACAGTCCCCATCGGTTACAAATCACACTTGTACACTTCAGCTGAGATGGGATTTGGACTGCGGTACAGATGGCGATTCTTAAAGAGAGAGCGCTGTCTCAAGGGAAACTAATGTTGATGTCACACAGTAACCTGCTCTTGAGGCAGTGACGAAAGCCAGTGTACCGAATTCTAAAGCTTTGCATCCCCGTTGGCTACAATGGGCCACTTCCTTGACATCACCTGATGTCACATGCATCATTGCAGACTCAGGAGTACTTGCAGTATGAATTAGTTCATCCCGCTCCTCTGTCTTTGTGCCCACTTGAGGATTACCATTGTGTCATATACACAGACGGTTATGGAATCAAAGCATGCTTATTCAGCAGCCTGCGCAATTGTGGCGGGTACTTTCGTGAATGGTGAATTCAAGTCTGATGTCGTGCATACGCAGTCATTGGGTGATTGTACCGCACAGTTGACAGAGCTACGTGCTCTTGTGCTTGCGCTGGAGCTTGCTGATCCACGGGTTACAACTCTTGTAGTGAGTGACTCGTTTTACTGTGTTCAGTCTTTTAATGACAATTTATTCTTTTGGGCTCAAAATGAATATCGTGATTCCAAAGGTAGCACAATTATGCATAAAATGCTTTGGGTTTGAGTGGCAGAACTTACACAGACTCTGCCTCTCGTGAATGTGATTCACACTCTTGGGCACCAGCGAGTTGGTGTCCACGCTGTAGGGTACAGCTTAGCTGACGAAGCAGCGAAAACTGCGGTAGCAACATATCTAGTAGCAGCAGTTACAAGATCCAAAAGTAAGATTGATGATACATCTTGGCAGCTATTGCTGCAACGGAGAAGAGAAGTAATTACCCTAGAGGTTTCCCCTCTCAGTACTCCTATAATTTAAGTCCTGATAAAGTTCCCTATGTGAGGATTAATGACGTTGGTGACAGGTTGATTCCCAACGTGGACTGCAGGCCTTCCTTGATAACAGCGGCTCACGAAGGTATGGCCTCTACCCATGCCGGCGTTTCAGCGACTGTTACTCTTTTACAACAACATTACTGGTGGCGCAGATTGTATAAACAAACTCGTGCTTATGTTCTTAATTGTGACATTTGCCAGCAGATTAAACCTTTGACTGCTACGCGCCCGCCACAAACGCAGTTGTACATATCTAATAAACCACTTGGGTGTGTTTATTTAGATCACTGCGGTTCTTTCTCCTCTTATACTGTGTATAAGTACATCTTAGTTGCAGTAGATTTGTGCACATGTTTTCTTTGGGTATGGCCACAAAGGAGTGCTGATGCTCGAACTGTGATCAGGGATTTGCGTGTCTTTGTAGGAATCTTGGCATGTGGAACCTTTCATTCTGACCAAGGTCCTGCGTTCGCCTCTAAGGCGTACAAAGAAGCCATGTGATCTTTGGGGGTCCAAGTCAAAATTTTCATCTCCATACCAGCCTGAGGATCACTGTGCTGTATTACAGAATCTACAAGAGACCAGAGACAGTCTTGCAAAGGAACACTTGCCCTCCACAACTGATGCTGCGCTTCAGATTCCGGTAGTCGGCTGGCTATCTCAAGTTGGTGACCTGGTCTGTGAGAAGGTGGAGAACAAGAAGGAGTTCGGCCCATCTTATCGTGCACCAGTACCAGTGCTTGGCGTGCAGGGTACAAGAACAGTCATTTTACCTCCACTTCCTGGTCGCAAGGAGAACAGGTACATATCCATTGACAATGTCAAACTACAGCGAGTGGCCGATTCTTCTTAGTATGACTCCAGCGGTCTCTTGTCCAGGGATGCTGAGAAATTCTGTTTTGGCTCCAGCATATACCTACAGGCCTGACATTGCCATCGAGATGCATACAGTTACTAATCCTTTGTTGCCTCCACCGGCTGGTGGTCAATCTGAAGATGCAGTGGGCCCGATTCACAGAACTGACTTAAGACAAAATCCTAAACTTACTACCATTTTGGTATTCACAGAAGGCACTTACTCATTTTGGTATTCACAGAAGACACTTACTCATTTCGGTATTCACAGAAGTTAGGAGTCCTAACTTTAGGACTCCTAAATGCCTTCTGTGAATACCGAAAGTCTTAAAATTAGGATATTTCTCAGTTTAGGAGTCCTAAAGTTAGGACTCCTAACTTTACCACCACTAAACTGAGAAAAATCCTAATTTTAAGGCTTTCAGTATTCACAGAAGGCATTTAGGAGTCCTAAAGTTAGGAGTCCTGACTTTACTACTACTAAATTGAGAAAAATCCTAATTTTAAGACTTTTGGTATTCACAGACGGCATTTAGGAGTCCTACAGTTAGGAGTCCTAACTATACTACTACTAAACTGAGAAAAATCCTAATTTTAAGACTTTCGGTATTCACAGAAGGCATTTAGGAGTCCTAAAGTTAGGATTCCTAACTTCTGTGAATACCGAAATGAGTAAGTGCCTTCTGTGAATACCAAAATGAGTAAGTGCCTTCTGTGAATACCAAAATGGTAGCAAGTTTAGGATTTTGTCTTAAGTTAATTCTGTGAATTGGGTCCTGAGTATGCTTATCCCACAGATGTATCGTTGCCTGGTTTACAATCAACTGCAGCTGACCAGTCACGATTTTCATTTGATACTAACTCTATGACTTCCAATCCCCCATCGAAAGTTTCTATTTTTGCTACTTGGTTTAAGAGACATTTTTTTATTCCCCCCTGGACTTACATTTGGCTGTTGCTCATAAGTATCTTTTTGTTTAGGTCCATTGGAGTTGTGGTGGTATTTTTTCATCTGTAAATGGACACTATCTCACCGAAAGATCTGCAATTAGACTAATTGATGGAACTTTGGCCCCCCCCACTCCTCATCGCACATTATGAAAAGGGACCAGACTTTTGTGAATATTACTGCCTGGTCTGTGTTGGATGGGATTGTGTGGGATGCTGTTAAATTTCAAATTCATGGTCCCACAGAGGTGTCCCAAATGTACTTCGTGTTTTTATCGGAGATATTGTGAAACAAAACATCTGCTCTCATGATTGGGACACCCAGGCCATAGAGGCACTGTTTTCTGATTTGAAATATTATGCTGCTTTTGATGCTGAAGATTTGTATTCAGACACAGCTAATTATGGGGAGCTATTTTGCTACCAACACTATGGTAATCACTTCCTACACAAAGCCAATACATTTAGAAATTTTGTAAATTATACGCAATGGGAACATTGTCCGGTGCCAATTGAAGGCAGCTCTAAAACTTTAGAGAACAAATTTACATATTTTACGGATTTCAGTGTATCTGACCCTGAAGCATTTTATTTTAAATTAGCTGCGAAGCCGGCTTCTAAAGTTAGACTGACTTCGACTAAATTGTTGTAATCCAAATCCTTTATGGATGAGTTGACTATAAGGGGTTATGAGCTGTGGAAAGATACCATTGATCTTAAATCACTTTGGGGTTCTAAACCATGACAGGTACAAGGAACGGAGGCTCTGCATCGTGCTTGCTTTATCCCAAACCACATGTTATTTTTGAATTCTACCATTTTTCAAACCACCTGCTTTGGATTGGCTACTTCTAAAAAGATTAATTCCCCCCCTATTCCTGATCTGGGTGCTTACCCAAATTGGGATAAGCACACAGATCTGTCCCTTGAGGTGTCGCAGTCATATATTACTAACACATCCTTCAACATTGCCAATTTAAATCGTGAAGGATGGTTGATATGGGGGAAGAGCTCAGATTCCTGTCAACATCGTTTTCTGGGTCTATACCCTGGATGTACACAGGTTAGAGTGGACCCAGGCTTTGAATCTTCCCATTCGGTTACTACCTATTCTGTAGGGAAGTTATGTCAGAACTGGCTGCAACATTCCACCTTGGCATCTGTTAAACTTCATTTATCAAAATTGCATGACAAAATAGATTTGAATGATTTTACTAAGGGTCCTGTGGGTGGCAGGTCCAAAAGATGGGTATATGCTATTTTTAACGAAGTTTGGAAATTATCGCAAATTGAAGCGGCCTTCAGATTGAGAGCTATTGATCAAACAAATTTGGAAAAAGTGCTAGCTGTTATCGATAATAGCATTAACACCCTTTCTTCCAGAATTTACACATTAGATAATATTGTTTCATCTGTTGTGGATATTGTACAGGATGATATGTCTGTTTTATATCATGGCCAAAATCAATTGCGTTCTATAATGCAGTTTGCATGGACTTTGCAAACGTTGAAGGCTGGTAAAGTTCCCTGGAACTACATGAATACATCTTCTTTATTCCTGCATTTAATCTGACTACAAAACAACAGTTCATGTCCATGAAAGATGCAACATACTCATTACTACATATTGAAAAGTTGGAACCTTTGCCTTTCTCTGTGGCCGAATTGAACACTGCTGTGTGGCTTATCCACGGTTTAATCACCTTGCCATTTCCTTTGTTTAAGTTCAGTTCCTGTATGAAACATTATGCCCTAGGCAGATATGAACCACTAGGTACTGCCTTTTTGCATGAAGTTTGGTCACTCCCATTTACATACAGATGCATGAGAGAAGGTAAAGAGGTTTATTTGAAAGGTGAGGATTGCACTTCCACACCTGATCACTCAGTAGTCTGTAGGCACATCCAATTGCATGGTGCATGCAAAGGACAGGCACCGAATTTAGCTTGCATTCTGAAAGGGGTTCCAGTGTCAGCTATTACGCCCACTTTTACATTGTTAGCTAACGGTAGTTATTTGCTTTTAAATAATGAGACTTGCTGCGGGATGCTAGTTGGAATTCTTTACATTGTGACTGTTTCGCAACGAGTAGTCTGCGGTAAAAATTTCCTTTTCCCGCCCCCGCATGGGAGGCTGGATATATCCATCTGGCCTTCCATCCCAACCTTGAAAGCAGAGTTCAACAAGATGAGCAGAATAAGGGCTCTATTGTCTCAAAAAGAAGTCGTTCTGGCTTCCTCTCGTAAAACATTTGTCCTTCACGTAGCAAACACCCGCACCAAGGTGCATGCGCTTTTGAATACTGATCTCCCCCTTCACTTCGGTGCCCTGATTAACACTATATTCAATGCCTCGTCAGCAACTGGCTTGGCGCATTTTTTCAAAGTTGTAGGCTCCGGCCTCGTGACCTCTTTCCAAACAATCTTTGGTGTGATACCGGCATTTTTTCATTCTATTTTTTCCAGCATCTTCGATGTGCTCCCGTTGATTCTCGCCCTCACGGCTGGTGTGCTCCTGTTGGTCTGCTTGCTGCGCAATGGCTGCACAATATGTGTAGACAATGAGTATGCAGTTCCTAACAGAAAGAAAAAAGACAAAAGACAGATCCTAACTGTAGAGTAACCATCAGTATAATGCAGGAGAGTGATCTCCTTGTTGGAAAAAGACCCTCACACACCTGACAAGAAGGTGTCTTGCTTCATCATCGGGTCTGCTCCTACTCGGGCCGGCGCTGCAATGCCCGATCAGGCGCCCGTGATGGGGCCTACTTAACGGAGATCTTTATTCCGAAGCCGACAGGTCAAGTGCAAGTAAGGGACTCAGTGTAGGTGAAAGTGAAAGTGTATAGTGAAGTTAAAATAGGGAAAAATATTCCAATCAAAATAATTTTAATGAAGTTGGTTCTTCCCCTAATTAAAAGTAAATAAATCGCGTATGGTCACCCTATGTTGTGATATTATACGCTAAAGTGTGAGGTCGACATGTTTCTTGCCCTATTATCTGTTCGATGGCAATTCCTCAGGACCTAATTGAAAATCTACCTACACATTTTATGGTGGTGGGCACCCAACACATGTAGTGAAAAGTGACCACCCTTACAGCACCCTAAAAAATGTGGGGGTACCTCTGGTGTCAATCAAGTTAATCAAATATAACCTGTAAAGATAAAAACAGTTAGAACAGTCAAAGATAAAGCAATGCGATATAATTAAAATCAAATCAATAATATTGATTCAGCAGGTGACGGTGCATCACACGCATGCAATGGGCCCATGGGCAGTGACATGCTTGATGCAGCCAAACTCTCGTCAATAGATCGAAGCTTGTTCAGACGATGAAGATGATGTCATGAGTGTCACAGCAGGTCAGTAATAAAAAACGCGTGGGAGGGGGAGAGGGGAGAGAGTGGTGTGAACAATGTCACTATCAAACATCAGGAAATCCTCACCCTTGTTATTTATGGTCCGGGCCATAACAGTACCGGTCGCCGTCGACACTGAATTCTAGTGTCCTAATATATGATAAGAACATATTAATTCAACAAGAAATACTGCAGGAGAGTAATAAAACAGGTAAACATAAAGTTGTCCAAATCAATTCAAAAGCCAGAAGATCTGAGGCAAAAGTACACGACCCCACGGATAATAAAATGAGGTGGGGTGCAAAGAATGGCTAATAAGGTATAGCAAATAGCAACGGAAGGTGGACTTGTTAATATGATGATCACGTCACCATTGTGGTTGCTAAAAAGGCTATGAACATCTCAACAAAGCTCACGGAAGGGTAGCCATGTAGCATAGCAAGTAACAAAAGGCACACACCCGGTATCGCTATCTCACCAATATAAAGAGAGGAACGCTTACTTGCCAATGGAGAATACCGCCCAAACGTAGCGGTAAACATCATGGGGAAATGAGAGGCAGGAGCGTGAAAGCGTTAAAGAGAATGCGAACTCATTACTCACGGTTCACTCGGTAGAGTCACAAAGTTAATCCTACCCCGGCGGCACTACCGGTCCGAACGGTCTGGTAGTCGAGCTAAAGAGCCCCGCACTGTTAAAGGTTGGAGGTCGGGGTGGGAGTGGTTCAGAAAGGTGCCGGTACCAGTGAAAACGCTAGAACACTCACAACCAGCCGGCGCCATATTGGGGCAGTAGTCACATGACCCCCTGGTGGTCATGTGATCGCATGGAGGCCAATCAGGGTCGCGCGATCTGTGGATATCGATCGTTAGTAAAGAAAACGACTTAATGTATATCACAACGGGTGTATGGCAATGGAGAGAGCCTCGATACGTCCAGGACACCCCAACAAGGAAATTAATACGCTGTGCAAGAAAAAATTAATTCAATAAAGTAAAAATATTTGGTTACTTATTTAACAACCGCATGTACAGCAGAAATTCCTGAGCACAATGAGATGACAAATAAAGGTCTTAAATTGTGAAAGCCACAGATGTACGAGTCAGGGCTTATAATTAATAACTAGTTCTCACAGAACATAACCCTTGCGCTGAAGGAAGGGGGGAAGAGAGAAGAAGAAGTGCAACCTTCTCAAAAAGACTAATAAAGGCAAGGTAGTGTTGTACAGAAAACCAAGTCTTTTTAAACTGCTAGGATCGTTGTTCTAATTTGGTTTTATTTTATTTTTATTTTATTCTAAGTGAGAAGGCTCCAAGGTATGTCCTCATTGAGACCCATTTTATCACAGGACAGTCTAAGGACCCACCATTGTTCAAGGCAAAACAAGGTGTCTTTTGACATGCCCGGGTGTGCTTCCAAGACGCACCACTCAAAAGACTCAGGGGGATGTCGTCTTTCTGTGAAATGAGTCGTCATTTTGGTGTTGGTCTTAACACATCTGAAAGTACTCCTATGTTCCATTATGCGTACTTTTACTTGCCTAGTGGTCATCCCTATGTAGACGAGATTACAGGTGCACCTAATCAGGTAAATGCAGTTGGCTGTGTTGCAGTTGGTATGTATCTTCAACCGCCAACAAATGCCATTAGGGAGATTCAGTAGTTTGGTAACCTTGGTTTGGGGACACGCGGAACATGATCCGCAAGGGAAGTGTCCCTGGACTAATGGTAAGTCCCAAAGTGTGTTCTGTGTCAAATTGTGAGGTTTCTGCAGTCTGGTATGTATCAAAATATCTTTTATGTTGTTCGTGCGTTTGAAGGCAAATCTGGGTGTGGAAAAGGTCAGTGACCCAGTATTGAGAATACCCCAATTCTTCCTAATGATTTTCCTCTATCGATTAGAATCAGGGGTATATGTGGAAACACATGTGATGCTTGTGTCTGTTTCTCTAATCTTATCCTCCAGGAGGCCCTCTCGGTTGTTATTCCTCGCTCTTTTGTAGGCGTCTGCAATCACCTGTTTAGGATATTCACGTTGAGACAGATCTTGTTTTAAAATATTAGCTTCCTTTTTATAGTCACCAAGGGTGCTACAGTTACTCCTAATGCGAAGGAACTGGCCAACTGGTAGGTTTTGTCTGAGTGCTTTGGGATGGTGACTGCTAAATAGCAAAAAGCTATTTCTGTCAGTGGGTTTTCGATAGAGAGTGGTGGAAATTGTCCCTGCTTCCAACCTGAGGAGGAGATCAAGGAATGGAATCTCGCTCGTAGAAATTGTGTTGGTGAATTTGAGAAATGGATTGAGAGTATTGATCCAGATGCAAAATTCATTGCATTTAGTCGAGTCTCCCTTCCAAAGGATAAGGATATCGTCTATAAACCGTTTCCACAGTAAGATGTTGGAGACATATGGGTTATCAGAATGGAAAATCTTACGCTCTTCAAAGGCTGACATATATAAACATGCCAGGCTAGGCGCGAAGGTGCTCCCCATTGAAGTACCCTGGGTCTGATGAAAGAGTTGGGTACCGAACTGGAAATAGTTTTCAGTGAGTGCAATGGTAGCACATTCCATAACAAATGACACCGGGGTGAGGGAGTACCACTCGGCATCATTCAAGATGTCCTCAATGACATCCAGTGTTGCTCTCTGGGGAATATTGGTGTAGAGGGCCTCAACATCCAAAGTGACCAAAAGGTTCACCTCATTAGAATGTTGGGCCCCCTCAAGGAGACGCAATACATCAGTTGTATCTCTGACGAAAGAAGGAGTCTTCTTCACAAACGGTTGGATGAAATGATCGACAAATTTCGAGAGGGGTTCAAGTATAGAACCGATACCAGAAACAATTGGACGTCCAGGTACAGGTGTCACCCTTTTGTGGATCTTTGGGAGACAATAAAAGTAGGGAATAACAGGTTCTTTTGTTGTTAGAAAATCAACCTCCTTCTTCATGATCCACCCCATTGATTCAGCCGAGTAGGTCATGGCAGAGATGATGTTTTTTAGTCTCTGTGTAGGGCTTTCTCTTATCGGAGTGTAGTACCTTCTATCACTCAATTGTCTCTCACATTCAGTGTTGTAGTCTACTGTGTTCATTATAACCGTGGCCCCACCCTTATCAGCTTGTTTAATCGTAATGGACTTATCGTTAGCCAAAGCCCTGATGGCAATGGTCTCTTCAGTGGAGAGATTGTGAAAGGGGGCTGAGACGGTCTTTGTATTGAAATCCTTCAATACAGCTTGTTCGAATGTGAGAACCTCATTGGGGACCATAGCACTTGTGGGAGTGAACGTTGATGGTTTGTGTAGGCAAGAATCATCAATGGTATATGTTGGTTGGTCATGAAAAAAGGCATGAAGGCGGATCTTGCGAAAGAAGCCTTGTAACTCACAGCGATCCCTAAAAGTGTCAGTTCTTGGGGTAGGAACAAAGCCTAAACCCTTCTGCAGAACATGTTCCTCAACAGGAGAGATTGCTTTGGAGGAGAGGTTGACAATCAATTTCTTTTCCCCTTGGTTTGGCTCCTGGTTTCCACTGCCCCTGTTGGTTGGTCCTGCCATTGCACTCTTTTTTGTCCTCTTCTGCGCCCTCTTCTTCTGCCCCAGCCTCTGTCTAAAAAAGTAGGTGCAGGTCCAGCTGGAAAAAAGGGTGGTGGGCCTTGTGGGTATACTGGATATTGCCAGAAGGGAGGTCCCTGGTAGGGTGGAGCATTGTATGGAGGAAACATGGGTGGTTGGTAAGGGCGTGTCTTTCTATTATTCCAACTCCCGGAGTTTGAGTCGTTGCTGGAAGAAGAACCTCTCCGTGAAGTATTAGAGCTGTCGTCTGAGGAATATCCAGTAACGGAGCTCGTGTAATCCGCTTTAAGATATGGGTAAACTTTCTCAGTAGAGAATTTCTGTATGTCCTTTTGTAATTTAGAAATCTTTTGTTTCATAAGATATTCTCTATTCTCAGCAATCTCTGCATTGATTTCTGACAGCTTGCTTTTAAAGGCTGCTGTCTGAATTGTCACTTTTATGGCACCCTCTGCCGCTTGAATTCTGATAAGAAGAGCGTCTGCTATTCTTTTCGCTGTGTTGATAATCAGAATCAACCAGTCCCTAGTGCACTTCCAGGCAACTAGGGACCATTCCTTCTTAAAAGTAGCATCTTCCAAGAAGAGACGGGGGAAGTTATTAACAATGAGGCCATTTGGAGCTATATTAGCTCTCAAGTATTCGGTCATCATTGCCCCGTGTAGAGTGACTTTAAGCCACTCATGCTTAATATTGGATAAAGACGACTAATCCTCTGCTTGGCTGACCGAGGCAGCACTGCCATCAGATCCCAACAGGGACGGTGCTCGTAGTATCTCTGCTGCTGCTTCATCACCTAAACTTAATCCCTGATAGTCCTCCATGTAATTAAAGGAGGGTAGTCGAAGGTGTAGATCAAGCCAAATTGGATTGATCAAAGTAAATAAAATAGAGAAATGGGCCAAAGGAGTCAATTCACAGCCTATTGGTAACCTGAGTAAAGAAACCCCACGGGTAAAAACCCGTGCATACAATGGAGACAAAGTCGAGGGGAAACAGAGATGAGGGTTTTTATAATAAGGTCCAGCATACGTACCCAAGAGACTATGTATAGACAATGAGTATGCAGTTCCTATCAGAAAGAAAAAAGACAAAAGACAGATCCTAACTGTAGAGTAACCACCAGTATAATGCAGGAGAGTGATCTCCTTGGTGCATTTTTTCAAAGTTGTAGGCTCCGGCCTCGTGACCTCTTTCCAAAGAATCTTTGGTGTGATACCGGCATTTTTTCATTCTATTTTTTCCAGCATCTTCGGTGTGCTCCCGTTGATTCTCGCCCTCACGGCTGGTGTGCTCCTGTTGGTCTGCTTGCTGCGCAATGGCTGCACAATATGTGTCACACAACAGCCTGCCCCGGCTGCTCCATCTTCGTAACCGGATGCTTCAATATTATGGAACATTGCCACTGGTCACTTTAAGCATAGCCTATGGATTGTCCTTCCAGTCTTCTTACTTTACTTGCGTGCAACCTGTTTTTCATTGCCTAGATTGTCCCTTCGAATGGGCTCTGGATTTGTGCCTGTCGAACTCGGTGTCTCCTGCCCGGATTATGATCGACTAATGAGTCCCTTAGTGGCTCATGAGTTGGACTGTTCTGGTATCAGGATTTTGGCCTGTGGAGCGGCACATGGAGTCCTAGGGAATTGGGACATCTATACGGCAGCGTATGAATTCTTGGCGAGAAGTTACATTGAGGAACACGCAAGTTGCCCTCTGATTGTGCTACAGGCTCCAGTTATCGAAGAACATGTATGTTCATTTACTTTGTTAGACTGGATGGCAGACACTTTTACCGAACATTATAATGACTTCCTCTTGCAGGCTGTCGCGACTTAGTGTGCTTACACGTTGATGGATTAACTTGGAAGTTGACCCACTTCCGTTGTTTAAACTACACCTTTTGAGGTATTTTTTTTTTGACTCGCTATTTAGGCTGTGCTGAGCCTTTGTGAGATATTACGTCACACATTTTTTTTTTCTTTTTTCCATTTTTACACTGATTTTTCGAACTTTCACTGCCATTTATATGGATTTACAATACGTGCACTTGGTTCTGTCACTGTCGAACTTGAACTCTGCGTTCCTAAATTATATCCCTATTTGTTCGTGGTCCGATCAAGGGGGGGTGTAGTGGAGGCGGAGGTCCAGGTACACACATTGCTATGTTAGCATAAGCGTCTTAGAAGTTAAAACGCCATCTTGCCACTTTTGCTGCTTTTGCACACGACACTGCAGATAGATGTTATTATATGAACACTGCTTGCTTGCCTTTTCTTCACATGGGAATGGTCTGTTGTTCACATCCCTAGATGTGCACCGCGACCTTGGTCTGAACATTGTGGGCAGACACAGTCAGGGCCAACAAACAATGTATGCTTTTGAATTCAGGTTGATCGGCCCACGTTCTAGCCATAACACGCACACAGCTGCAAATATCTGAAATTCGAGCGCCTTTAATATTGCAGTTTGCATGCATGAGATACTCACTTTGGAGAAGACTTTTTCCAGACACAGAGCAAAGCTGATCCTGTGATGTGATTCACCTAAGCTGATATTTACGGTATGGGGTTCCCCATTCAAACCTAGAGACCTTCTATTAGTTTAATAATATTAGCTTACAAGTGAAGGGAGGGTGGCTGTTTTCCACTATCATTTGTAACATGATTTCTCCCTACATTTTCTATGGTATTGTAAAAACGCTGATGGTTTTATTTTTAATCATTTGTCTACATATGTTAGCCAAAGTACTGCATCTTAGGACACGTAGTTTATTAAATAAACATTTTAAGCTTTACTGTGTCTCTGATTACTCTTGTTGTGGACTGATATGAGAATAATAACGAACAGGTATTTCTGATTTTCACCATTCCTGAGAGTACTCTAAGTCGCATGTTCTGGGTTGTCTAATCATTGGTAGCTTCAAGATGATACGGAGAGCGAATGAGACACTGATGCTAGTCGGATAGGGGTTCTGGGTACTGAGGTGAGTTTTTGGTAAACCGCAATTCACTGAGGTCCTGGTTTCCTGTAAATAGTTCTGTGCATGAGGAGAATCCCTGCAACATTACGACATTTACTTAGAGCACTCACCCTAATAACAAATAAAGGCTTTTAATTAATAAACCATCGATACAAGTTTGAACAGCATTACCATATATACAAAAATATTACCTAAGTTGCAGAGTGCCCTTTCCTCATCCATAATGTGTTACTGCACACTGGCAGCCCAAGGGTTTGTGCTGCAGGGGGTTGGGCCTATTTACACATGAAGTTATTGCTCTTTATCCCAAGCAATATGTCCTGGGCATCAGGCAATAGAAATTCCACATCCCTGTGGTGGTGGTGGTGGTGTTGGCATTGGTGGTATTGGTATTGTTGATGGTGGTAGTGGTGATGGTATTGGTGGTAGTGGCATTGGCAGGATTGGTGGTATCAGTGGTATTGGTGGTGGTCGTGGTTTTGGCATTAGTTGTGGTGTTATTGTGGTGGTATTGTGGAGGTGGTATCGGTGGTGGTATTGGTGGTGTCGGTATTGGTGGTGGTATTGGTGGTGGTGGTATTGGTGGTAGTGGTGGTATTGATGTTGGCATTGGATGTGGTGGTATTGGTGGTGGAGGCGGTACTGGTGATGGCATTGGATGTGGTGGTATTGGTGGTGCCGGTAGTGGTGATGGTATTGGTGATAGTATTGGTGGTGGTGATATTGGTAGTGGTATTAGTAGTGGTATTGGTGTTGGTGGTGGTATTAGTGGTGGTATTGGTGGTGGTGCTTTTGGTAATGGTGGTGGTATTGGTGCTGGTGGTATTGTGGTGGTGGTATTGGTGCTGGTGGTAGTATTGGTGGTAGTAGTATTGGCGGTGCTGGTGGTGGTGGTATTGGTGGTGGTGCTGATGCTATTAGTGGTGATATTGGTGGCAGTATTGGTGGTGGTGGTGGTATTGGTGGTGGTATTAGAGGTGGTGGTGGTATTGGTGGTGGTAATAGTGTCATTGGTGGTATTGGTGGTAGCGGTATTGGTGGTACTGGTATTGGTGGCAGTGGTATTGGTGGTGGAGGTATTCGTATTGGGGTGTTGGTATTGGTATTGGTGGTGGTATTGGTGGTACTATTGGTATTAGTGGTATTTATATTGGTGGTTTTGGTGGTGGTGATATTGGTGGTAGTAGTTGTGGTGGTGGTGATGGTATTGGTGGTTGTGGTGGTATTGGTGGTGGTGCTATTGGTGGTGGTGGTGGTATTGGTGGTAGTATTGGTGGTGATGGTGGAGGTGGTAGTTGCATTGGTTGTGATGGTATTGGCAGTGGTGGTATTGGTGGTGGTGTTGGTGGTGGTAGTGGAGGTGTTGGCATTGGTTGTGGCGGTATTGGCATTGGTAGTGGTATTGGTGTTGGTGTTGGTGGTATTGGTGGTGGTAGTGGTGATGATATTGGTTGTGGTGGTATCGGTGGTGGTCGTATTGATGATATTGGTGGTATTGGTAATGGTATTTGTTGTGGTAGTGGTGGTGCTATTGGTGGTGGCATTATTGGTAGTATTGGTGGTCTAAGTGGTGCCATTGGTTGTGGTGGCAGTGGTATTGGTAGTGTTGAAAACTAAAACGGCGATATGATTTCTTGTCTTATATTGACTAATGTCTGGACTCCATTTTGTATTGTCATGTCTCCACGTGCTTTACACGAGAAGAGTCCTATCTTTTCGTTAGTTGCTCTTGTAATCTGCCCAGTAACAGTCTATAAATAGCTCCTTTGTCCATCTGGCGCATGCCCAGACTTGACCACATCTGTTATCAGTTAGTTCTTGTTTGACCATGTTTTCGCGGGCTCAGGAAATTGTTAACTCCACCCACATATTGATCCTGTATCGAAAATGTCCATAAATGGTAATGAATTTTGCTCTATGTTGTATCCACCCACTTATGAGCCCCTCTGTTGTGTATAAAAGGGGACCGTGTACGCAAGTTCTGTGTGCTACTCTATGCACTACTGAAGAGTGTTGTGTAGGTTGTAGGACCACCCTTAAGGGTTAATAAACTCTGTCTTTGTATTTTGCAGTTTCCGTGCCAACTTCCTTCTAGCTTTTGTTACAGGAGAGCGAACCCTTGTATTCTGCGGGCCTAGCTGGGGCCTGTATTCTTCAATTGGCGCCCGTCACGTGGGGCTCATCGGCGACTCGGATGCTCGAAGGACTGGTCGTGACGAAGGGGAGGAATTTGGCCGGGGATGTGATCACTGCCAGCGGCGTTTTTAGTCCTGGCATCCCGAGGTTTCTTCCTTCCCTTCCGAACTGACCATCTGGGTGGCGCCGGTCCTCGACTGAGACCTCTTCTGTCGGTCTGCCGCGACAGCCGTTTGGGCGAATTTTGGAACTTGGCAGTTGGAATCTGGACACTCTTGATTGGTAAGAACCGTTGTACGGTACTTGCTCCGAGTTTTGAAGCCTGGGCTGGCTATTTGAGTTTGATTTGTGATGACCGGTCGTATCTTGTATTGATTATTGTGAGAATATATGCGTTGCAACACATATAGGCAGGTAATGTGGAGATATTTCTCCAGAGTTGTTTAAATCTGAACGGCGCAAAGTTTAAGTGCCATTTTTTTGATAATACTGCATATTTTGCATTATTTTTTTAGCATGCCTGCTTTTAGCGCACTCTGTAAGTGGTGCTGCTGCTTTGGAAACCGGTTAAATCTCGAGGAATCTGCTCCAGCCCCCCAGAGGGGGCTCCTAATAGGGATATGTATGTGAAGCATGGTCTTTCCTCTATAATGTACAGCACAGTGTGGAGGAAATACACCAAAAAGGATCCTGAGTTACGATGGCCTTTGTATGGATCGTTTGATATGCGTAAGATTGAGTATGTGGAACAGTGTATGTGTAAACGGCGTGCTCGGCAAGACATGTTTGAATGTGTACGGTTATGGGTGAAGGAAGTGCGTGAGCGAGAGAAACGTGAGAAAGCGTTGATTGATAAAGAGCAACGGAAGAATGATCATGTGAGAGCACAGGAAGCGAAGCGTCGGGAGGAAAGAGAACTGGCGGAGAGACAAGAGAAAGAGCGTAGGTTGCAAGTCTCGGGTCAATATGCTGTCCGCCAGCCACTTTATCCTGTCCTTACTAATCTTGAAGATGATTTTCATTTATTAGATCGCTCTCCGCCCACTTATGTTGGCGCGTCTGCCCCGAGGTCACAGGATTCTGGATCGGTTTCGGATAAGGTAGACACGCGGTCCATGTTATCAACTGAGCGTATGGGTGAGCTTCGGAAACTTTCTCTTCGTGCGCTTAACGGCAAGCTATCTCTTACTGAATTATTGGAATCTTTGGAAAAATGGCAGGATAGAGAGAAGCTGTATTTTGTTGAAACCTTTTCTGATGAAGTGATTACTGCCTTTCGGAAATATTCAGATGTTTCTGAGCCTGATGCTGTAGTATCAGACGCTAAAGCATTACGTAATGGTGTTTTTTCTCCCTCTAAGGTACCCGATGCGGTCCGACGGCTGTTTGCATTGCGGGATGCGGCGTTTGAACTTAAAGAGAGAGCGCGCCTAAAGGCAGGGGAGAAGGAGCAATCGGATTCACACATCGGCGGCGAACGATCATCTACTTCCCATTCAGATAAGAGCGAACTAGTGCATGCTAAACCGATGCGAGAGGCGGCACCTTTGTATGTTCCTCCTAAAGGAGCAGGAAATAGTTCAGACATGTCTTCCCCCGATGCTAGGGGATATTTTGTGTATAATTGGGTTTATACTCCCTGGCATAGGGCTGATGTTATGGCATTAAAGAATGCATTGCCTGACCCCCGCAAGAATCCAGCGGCCTTTTACGAAGAGGTCGAAGGGGCATTGAATTCTTGTACTATGACTTTAGCGGATATAGATTTGTTCTTTGGGCTCATTTTACCACCGGATATGTGGAGATCTGTACGGAAGGTGGATGATGCTACCGCTTTTAAGGCTAGGTGGTCTGAGATTGAGGATGAGGATAGGGAGAGAAAACCCGCGCAAAAACCACCCCAGCTTATTTTAGACCTTCCTGCCGCTATCTTGACTAAGTTGAAAACAATTATTCCCCCTAAAAAGATTGACTGGAATATGTTAGCATCATGCAAACAGAAGGTTGATGAATCAGTGTCAGATTTCTTTACGCGCTTTGAGGAGACATTTCATGATTTCAGTGGTCAATCACTTACGGATGATACGGGTCGACATCTTTTTGTCGATAAATATGTGGCGAATTTATTACCGGGAATAGCAGCTCGATTGAAAGCGATTGAAAGTTCTTGGTCCACCTCGTCTCCGGCATCCCTCCTGACTATGGCTCAGTATTATGAGCGCCAGGAACAAGAAGCGAAGGGGAATGAGGAGAAGAAATCGAAAGATTTGAAAACTAAGGTGATGTTAGCACAAGTATATGGTCCGCCTCGTCGGGGTGTCGAAAGAGGTAGAGGAGGATTCTATGGTCCCCCTTTGGGTCGGTCAGATGTTAATAGAAATCAATGTGCGTATTGTAAACAGTCGGGTCATTGGGCCAGAGATTGTCCGGTATTATATGCATCTCGTCAGGGACGTGGTCAGGGACCACCGAGAGGTAGAGGGGGTTTTTCGAATTTTAGAGGGCACTCTAATGATCGTGCTCGATTTGACCCTAACGTGCAGCAACGAGATAGACCTAATGTATTTGATCGGCAACATCAGTATCAAATGTCTGGGAACGACCGTTCTGGGTACCATGATTCGCAGCATGCGTAGGATTGCGTTGGATGGGGGTTGGAATCAGTTGAAGTGCCGGTTGATCAGAAGGGTCCTTATGTTTCAGCAAATGTTCTGGGTTCTACTGATCGGTTCCTAGTTGATACAGGAGCTACTCGCAGTGCGCTGTCCAAACAATTGGTTCCGAGGGCTCCCTCATCTGGCTTAATGGTTACATCGGTAGGGTTTGATGGTACACTCTCTCAAAGCCCTCTTTCCCGACCCCTTGCATTCCATGTTGACCACTTTTCTGTACCCTGTCCGTTTTTGCTTGCCCCGAACACGCCTGACAACATTATGGGTCTTGATATGCTCAAGCACTTCAGAGCAACGATCTGCTGCTCCCCTACTGGAGTACGTGTGATCTTAAACGATAATCACCCCATGACAGAACGGATGAGTGTGGTTGCAGAGGATACTGTCTTAGCTTCCCTCCCTCGTACTTTGTGGGCTACTTCGGATACTGATGTGGGACAGATGGTGATTCCGCCTGTCCACATTAGTGTCCAGGAGGGTGCGGTGTTACCACGTCTCCCTCAGTATCGTATTTCCCAGGAGGGGGAGGAGGCACTCATACAGATTGTGCAGGATTTGATTAAGGTGGAAGTAGTGGAGGAAGTTCCCTACAATGTCTGCAACAGCCCTATTCTACCCATTTTGAAGAAAGATACTGACACTAGGGTTTATCGTTTTATCATTGACTTACGGGAAGTGAATAAGATAGTGATACCTCAGTATCCAGTGGTTTCTGATATCACGGCGTTACTCACTTTGGTCCCGCCAACGGCGACCACGTTTTCAGTTATTGATTTGAAAAATGCTTTCTTTTCGATTCCTATTCATCCTGATAGCCGATACCTTTTCGGTTTTACTTTGAATAATAGGTCTTATAGATTTTGTAGAGTCCCTCAGGGTTATACAGAAAGCCCTAGTATTTACAGTCAAGCATTGAAAAGGCAATTGGATTCCTTTGTTCTGCCTGAGGGTGTCGCCCTTATACAATATGTCGATGACATCTTGTTGGTGGCCGACACTCCTGAGCTGTGTGAGAAGTGTACGTTATCTTTGCTTTCCTTTTTGGCATCTCACAATCACAAAGTGTCGAGGAAGAGATTGCAATTCTGTAGACCAAAGGTGACTTATTTGGGTCACCTTTTGTCTAAGGAGGGGCGTGCACTCACACCAGATCGTATTCAAGCAATTTTGGACACACCAGTACCTTCCACACAGAAGGATGTGCGTGCATTTTTGGGCCTTGCTTCTTTCTGTAGGCAATGGATATTGGGGTTTTCACACATAGATAAACCGTTGTTAGCCCTTTTGACAAAAGACACACCGATACCTCTTCCCTGGTCAAATGAGTGTGAAATTGCTTTTCAGCAATTACGACAAGCCCTTTGTTCAGCACCAGTGTTAGGTACCCCTGATTATACGAAGCCCTTTTCGCTGTAAGTGCATGAGAAAGATGGATGTGCATTATCAGTTTTAGTGCAGATGCACGGCGACAAGCAGCGCCCTTGTGCATATTTTTCGGATGTACTTGATCCTGTTGCCCGAGCATTGCCTGGTTGTTTTCGCTCGGTTGCGGCGACAGCTGTGTCAATACGCCAAAGTGAGGGAATTGTGTTATCTCACAAACTGTTGGTATTAGTTCCCCATGCTGTTGATGCCCTGCTTAATCAGACAAAGACGCAGCATTTGACCAGTGCTCGGTTAACGGGATATGAGTTGACGCTTTTGGCTCCTCATATTACGTTAAAGAGGTGTGCAACGTTAAATCCAGCCACATTGTTGCCGTTCCCGGAAACTCAGTCTGAAGCACGGAAAGCACATGATTGTATTCTTGTGACTGAGGAACAGACAAAGGGTCGTATTGATCTCCAGGATACGCCCTTTACAGATGTAGATGGAGAACTGTGGGTGGATGGATCATGCCTGAAGCTACCAGATGGTACGACTTCAGCAGCGTATGCAATTACCACATTGCAAACAATAGTGGAGACAGCACGCATACCGCAGAAATCAGCTCAAGCAGCGGAACCGATAGCATTAACACGAGCATGTGAGCTCAGTGCAGGATTGTGTGTGAATGTTTATACAGATAGCCGCTATGCCTTCGGAGTTGCGCACGATTTTGGCCTACTCTGGAAGGAGAGAGGGTTTCTAATGTCACATGGAGCACAGATAATGTATGGAGAGTTAGTTCACAACCTTTTGACTGCATTAACATATCCAAAAAAGATTGCTATAGTTAAATGTAGTGCCCATAAAAAGGTGGTTGATAAAGTTGGTGAAGGGAATGCTTTAGCAGACCGGGTGGCACGAGAGACTGCGATGCAGGCTGGCGCTACTGCAATGTATGTTGTAAAGCCGCAGGCAGAAAGATGGCACGATGCTAGGAGAGAAGTGCTGGAGATACAGAGAACCGCTTCCGATAAGGAACGGGAACAGTGGTCTAATGATGGAGAATTAGATGATGAAGGGTGTTGGAGAAGTAAGCAGATGGATAAGTGGAAGTTACCAACAGCTTTCGTACAACCTATGGTTCAGATGGCACATGGACTAGCGCATGTCGGAGCTTCCGCAATTGTTAAATTACTCACACGAGTTTGGGAGCATCCGGAGATCGCTAGTACGGCAAAGAGGGTAGTGCAGACCTGTATGATTTGCCTGAGGTACAACCCAGGAAAGGGTACACGAACTCCAGTAGGAGGATTTGCAACACCTACTGCACCCTTTGAGGTGTTGCAGATGGATTACATTCAGCTTGAGCGCTGTAACAATCTGAAGTATGTTCTAGTAGTGGTTTGTGCCTTCAGTAAATGGGTTGAGGCATACCCTACGAAAGACAATACTGCAATGACTACAGCCAAGATGCTATTGAAGGAGTTCTTCCCTCGATATGGTGTTTGTAGATTGTTGTGGAGTGATAACGGATCTCATTTTATAGCAGACGTTATCAAGTATGTCCTGAAAGGCCTAGGCATTACTCAGAAGTTCCATGCAGTGTTTCACCCTCAGTCTGCGGGATTGGTTGAGAAATATAACGGTACTTTGAAGCTTAAGATCGCTAAGATCCAAGCTTCGACTTCTTTGACTTGGCCAGACGCTTTACCGCTGGTATTATTGTCGATTAGATCAATACCGCATTCTCGGACCGGTCTCACACCTTACGAGATCGTGTTCGGACCCCCAATGAATATTTGGGGTCCACCGACACCAAAGTCAGTGTATGATGTACCTTGTGTAATGATGAATGATTATCTGGCACAGTTAACAGATAATTTGGTTTCTATTCATCAACAGGTTCGAGAAGCGCTCCCTGATCGGTCCACAGGTGAAGGTCATAACCTCCGACCTGGCGATCAGGTTATGATTAAGGTGTTCGAAAGGACGAACAGTCTGGAGCCGAGATGGGTTGGTCCTGAGCAAGTCCTGCTCGCAACGAGGACAGCTGTGCGAGTTTCCAATCGGAAGAACTGGATCCATTCTTTGCACTGTCGTAAAGTGCCGCCTGGATTGGTGGAGCCTGCTGTGTTGACCTACCATCGAGAAATCCTGACTGCAGAGAAAGGTCGTGCTGTGGAACCGGACGACACTGAGGAGCTCTTCCCGGACCAAACGATTCCTGGAGGAAGAAGATATCACCTCAGACAGAGGAAGTGATTTTTTTGTATCCAAAGACGTTGTCAGAACAGCCTTTAGGTTAGTGAAACGGAGAGCCAATGAGGCAAGGGGGGGGGATCAGCCCTGCATTAGTGTAGTGACACCCGTCTTGGCCCGCTGGTGAAGAAATCAACGGCTGCCTAAGGGGAAGAGTTCTGACAACCTTTTAGTTTCAGGAAGATATTGACATTTACTACAAGATGGAGAAAAAGAAGATTCTTTGTGCGACAAGCTTTATTATCATTGTTGCTATTGTTGGTATAACCACATGGTTTGTTGAGGATGTGACTCCTGCCCGTGAGTTGTTTGTTTTGACTACTCCAGTGCCTGAGGAGCACTACTTTTACACCCTTCCGTATCAAGAATTGAAGCATCGTCAGTCTTATTTGAATAACACTTTCATCCAGATGTTGCATCATACCCATGTTGCTACAAATGCTACGAACTGTTGGATATGTGGTATGATGCCAGCTCATCAGAAGAAAGGAGGAACGCCGTTCATACCTCTTCCTTTCTCCCATAATGGCTCTTGTAGAGCATGGTACACTTTGCTTTTTGCCACACGGAAACCTACAGTGGGACGACTACTTTTTAGACTTAATAGGGAATGTCATCAAGATAAAGAAGGCTATCCACAAGCGAATGGGACAATATGGGATTGGGAAGAATATCGACCAGACAATGAATCGATTCCCTACATCTTCACGAATACCAGAGACACTGCTGGGAATGAACAATTTGTGATTCAAGTGGCACAAGCTCAAGCGGATCTGTGTGTTCAGAGTGTGGGGTATATTCCTGTTGGTGTTAGCGATTGTATTATTGTTTTAAACATTGACGGATTAAATAATAGTACTTTCTCGGCCTCTCATAATACATACTTCGTATGTGGGAATAAGGGTTATTATCGCTTATCACCCGGCTGGTCCGGAGTATGTTATGTAGCGTTTTTATTACCTCCTGTATTCTTAGCACCTGCATCCTATCATAAAGATTTGAAGTTGTTGAATAATGTGACTGCAAATAGGTATAAACGTACTCTATCCATTGATGATGTTGATCAAACTGATACTAGCTTACAGCAGTATGTTGATTTTAACTTAGGATTGTTTTTCTTTGTTGGAGCTGCCCTAAATAGTAGGAAGGTTCGAAGGTTAACAAGAGTTGTAGAGGCTGTGACGAATCAAACCGCCGCTGCTCTTGGGAATCTTACGGAAGAATTACAAATTACTAGAATCGTTGCATTACAAAATCGTATGGTATTAGATGTTATGTTAGCTGACCGAGGTGGAGCATGTAAAATTATCGGAAGTAGTTGTTGTGTGTTCATTCCTGACCATACGCCATCAGTTTACAATGCTATTAATACATTGCATAAAATCGCAGCTGAGATTCATACAGAAAATGGTACTTGGACCTTTTCTGGATGGTTTTGGGCATTGATCACTACATGGGGATGGAAGGTTTTAACTGGTCTCTGTATTATTGTAGCAGTTCTGTTTTCCTGTTGCATCTGTGTTCAGTGTGGCCCTTTACTCTGTTCTCTATGTGTGTCATTCTGTATACCTGATAAGAAAGCTATTGCCAATATCACCTATCAGAAACATTTAAACAAAGAGGTGGAAGAGATGATGAAAATTTACATATATGATGATTATCCTAATAAGCCGAATGTCTTCAGTAAATGCTGAAAGGGTCGTCTGTTGAAAACTAAAACGGCGATATGATTAAGCATTCACTAAAGACATGACTTCTCCTTCCTTAGAACATGTTTCTTGTCTTATATTGACTAATGTCTGGACTCCATTTTGTATTGTCATGTCTCCACGTGCTTTACACGAGAAGAGTCCTATCTTTTCGTTAGTTGCTCTTGTAATCTGCCCAGTAACAGTCTATAAATAGCTCCTTTGTCCATCTGGCGCATGCCCAGACTTGACCACATCTGTTATCAGTTAGTTCTTGTTTGACCATGTTTTTGCGGGCTCAGGAAATTGTTAACTCTGCCCACATATTGATCCTGTATCGAAAATGTCCATAAATGGTAATGAATTTTGCTCTATGTTGTATCCACCCACTTATGAGCCCCTCTGTTGTGTATAAAAGGGGACCGTGTACGCAAGTTCTGTGTGCTACTCTACGCAATACTGAAGAGTGTTGTGTAGGTTGTAGGACCACCCTTAAGGGTTAATAAACTCTGTCTTTGTATTTTGCAGTTTCCGTGCCAACTTCCTTCTAGCTTTTGTTACAGGAGAGCGAACCCTTGTATTCTGCGGGCCTAGCTGGGGCCTGTATTCTTCAGTAGTGGTATTGGTGGTGGTGGTAGTGGTACTGGTGGTATTAGTGGTGGTGGAATTGTTGGTGGTGGTGGTGGTTGTGGTATTGGTGCTACTGGTATTGGTGGCAGTGGTATTGCTGGTGAAGGTATTGGTATTGGGGATGTTGGTATTGGTATTAGTGGTGGTGGTATTAGTAGTGGTATTGGTGGTGGTATTCCTGGTGTTGGTGGTGGTGGTGGAATTGGTGGTGGTATTGGTGGTTGTAGTATTGTGGTGTTGATATCGGTGGTGGTATTGATATGGGTGGTGGTATTGATATGGGTGGTGGTATTAGTACTAGTGGTGGAGGTAATGGTGGTGGAGGTGGAATTGGTGGTAGCATTGGTTGTGGTGGTATTGCTGGTGGTGGTATTGGTTGTGGTGGTATTGCTGGTGGTGGTATTGGTGGTGGTAGTGGTGGTGTATTGGTGGTGGTGGTATTGGTTGTATTGGTGGTAGTTTGGTAGTGATGCTGGTGGTATTGGTGGTGATGGTGATATTGATGGTTGTGGTATTGGTAGTGGTGATTGTTAGACCTGGCACCATTGGCGTGGGTCACCCTCCCATTTTTGTCTGTGCCTCCGTGTATGTTTGTGCTGGTGTTAGCTGCTCAGGGCCCTGTCCCACTGCCATCCAGTGCCACAGTGCAAGTGCTCCCTATGGGAAAATGTATTGTGTGAATTGACTTCCATGTTTGGCTTATTTGGTTTACTATCAGTCCCTAGTAGAGTGCACCAGGGGTGCCAAGGGCTTGTATATCCAAATGCTGCTAGTGGGCTTGCAGCACTGGTTGTGCCACCCACAGAAGCAGCCTGGTAAAATGTGTCTAAGGTCTGCCATTGCAGAACCTGCATGCAGTCTGGTACTGTCCTGCTGACTGGGCAAGTGTCCCCACTTGCCAGTCCCTAAACCTTCCCTTACCTTCATGTTAGTCACCCCTATGGTAGGCCCTAGGGCAGGGTGCATTATAAGGATAAGGTAGGACATGCCCTGAAGTGTGTGGCATGTCCTAATAGTGAATTACAGCCATTTTCGTTTTTCACTATTGTAAGGCTACCTGCTCTCCATAGGCCAGAATGGGCTGCTAGATTATAACACTCTATAATCCTAGCAGGCTCAGGAAGCATGGTAGAAATTCATGTTTAGTATGCCTGAACTCAGAATAATAAAATACATTTTTTAGTGAAGTTTATTTTAATATCCTGTGTTTGCAAATGCTACTTTTAGAAAGTTAGCATTTGCTTGCCTAACCATTTCAGTCCGCCTCTGCTGGGAGGGGCTATCTTCTTTGTGTGTAGCTTGAGTGACAGGGCTGGGAAGTTCCAGGAGACAGGCTGGGGCTGCCAGGTGGTGAATAGAGAGATTACACCAGGATGGGTGGGAGGAGTGCACCTTGACTCTGAATAGGGATGCGCTCTGCCACCACAATGCTGGCTCCACCCCCTGGGGAGCGTCTGATGTCTCTGCCCTGTCTGCTGAAAGAAGAAGCCAGAGTCCCAACAACAAAGTGCTCCTCACTGAAAAGAACTGGACTGGGATTAGGCAAAGGCCCCCCTGGCCTGTAAAGACAAAAGAAACTTGGTATAAATGTAGGAGCCCTCCTCCTAAGAAATCAGATCCTGATTGAACCACGAAGAAACTCTGCCTGACTAGAAGGACCTGGAAGAGGCTGAAGGAGGAGTAACTTTCCCTAACCTGGGGGATTGGCCTGCAGTTGGTGCCTTGCTGAGAAAGGAGAGGAAAGGACTAAAAGAGATTTTGCAACTTCGTTTTCAACAATCTCCAAGAGCTTGGAAGAGAACTTGCCCCCTGAACTGAGTCCCAGGACCATTGGACTCATCTGCCTTCCAAAATTGAGTTGCCTGGACAATTCTTGCTTGTTTCCTGCTGGATTTGGCCCCCAGTACGACCCGTACCCCATCCGCCGCAAAGCTGTGTCTTTGCCGCCCGGCACCGTGTGTCTACGCTGATTTAAAAGCGTTAGTACGCACCGTATCCCTCCCATCCTCATCGCACCTAACCTTCCCCGCCGTACAGCCCTGGCTGCCTAATCCTGTACGCCTCGGACACAAGCTTCATTGTCCCGCAGGTACAGTCCGTACGCTGCCAAACGTACTGCACTGTGCCGTGCTCAGAGCCGAGAAGCCGCATCGCACAGATCCTCCCCGTACGCTGTACAGCTCACCGAGAAGTGTCGCCGCCTATCCGCACCGAAGGTACGGCTCGAACGCCGAACGCCACGGACTCTGCAAGCCGATCTGGGCCATCCGCAACGTATCCCTGAAGGTCCCGTATCAACGCCGCGTACCGACGCCGCGACCCGACCAGCATCCGAATACGCTGCCGAGCTTCGACCCGGACCCATCGACTTGTCCCGCACTGTCCGTCGCGGACCCTACGAAACCAAGGTACTTTGTTCTGTTCGCACCGCAGCGTGCACGCCACGGACCCCGGAGTCCGCAACGATTGTTAGACTCGTACTTTCTTTGTTTTTAATGCCAACGAGTCGCACATCCAGGTACGAACCGTACAGAGCCTTGAAAGAAGCGTATTTATGTGAAAGAAGCGTAATTAACTAAAAGAAGCCTATTTTTGTGTTTTAAGCCTTTCTACAAGAACATTGAACTTTAAAATAATACTGTGGTCATTTTTATTCGTTATTCTGGTCTTGTGGTAAGCCTTATATAAAGAAAACTATTTTTATACAACCTTGACTGGTGTCCATTCGTGGTGTGTCATTGTCTTACTGTATGTGTTCACAAATGCTTAACCTATGACGCCCTGAGAACAGTCTTGACTGCTTGCGCCACACTACCTAAAGGGTTAGCAGGGGTTATTTGAAAGGGTGATCCCCTTATCCTGACTTAGAAGTAAGAGTCCCTGCTTGGCACAAGTGCATACCTGTGCCAACCAGAGATTCCCAATTCTAACATTGGTGGTCAGCGGTGAGGATTTGAATTTGCATTTGTGATTCATGTACAGTAATTGAGTGAACACCACGTAGTGAGTTCAGACCGATAACGCAGCCACACAGTATTGATTTTTGTTTTTGCTGAAGAATCTCCACTTTAAGAAACCATGCCTAGCTCAGTCAATGGAGGCAGGGTGGCCTCTATATTCTCTGGGGTTGATGACATAGATTGGGATGAGAAGGCACTGATGAGGTGCACAAGTGAAGTTTTGAAAGGATACCTCTCCAAGTACAGAATTAACCAAACTGGATTGAAAAACAAGGATCAGTATACAAAGGCGCTGAGGGCCTGGTACGAATCCAAGTTCCCAGAGAATGTGCTGGAGGTGATACCCCCAGAAGGTGCTCCTGAGGCTGGCAGAGGCCTGTCGCCAGAGGAGATGGCCGACAGGATTGTTGCAAGAGCACATGAAGTGGAGATGGAAAAACTTCAAATGGAAATGGAAAGACAAAGTCTGGCCATGGAGCATGAAGTAAAAATGAGGGAGTTGGATCTCAAGGCCAAGAGTTTAGACAACTCTCCCTCTGGTGGCAGCAATTTAACAGAGTCAAGGGTGCATATTCCTAAAGATGTGGTGAAAGAGTATTACAAGCAGGATGATATTGGGCAGTGGTTAAGGGCCTATGAAGTAGCCATGTCCTCCCACCGGGTCCCTGAGAGAGATTGCGGAGCGGGGTTGTGGGGAAGGTTCCTGAGTGAGGGGCGGGACACACTGCTAGATCTCCCCTCTGATGTCACCACATCCTATCCACACATGAAGGAAGCTCTGATGACAAGGTATGGGTTAACTCCTGAATTGTACAGGCAGAGATTAAGGGAATGCACCAAGAAGCCTGGTACCACTTATGTAGAATATGTGACTTTTTTTTCCAGAGCGTTAGATGGTTGGGTGAAGGGTAGCAAAGTAAATGATTACCAAGAGCTGTTTGATCTAATTGCATGGGAGCACTTGTCTGATAATTGTTTTCCTGAGCTACGCCAGCACTTGATCGATAGCAAGCTAACTAACCCTAGGAAGCTTGCTGAGGAGGCGGACCGCTGGATCAGCACCAGGGTCCACAAGAGTCACGTGGGAGGCCCCGCCAAGGGTGGTCAGGGTCCCCAGCAGAAGAGTGGGGGGGACAAGGGTAAACAGAGGGAGTTCTACAGAGGGCCCCAAAGTAATTCCCAGGGGAACCAAGGGAAAGGTTCTTAGCCACCCCCACCCCCGAAGCAGACCGGGGCCCCGACAGGTAACCCTGTTCAAAGAGGGCCCCCCAGATGTTACAACTGTAACAACCTGGGGCACTATTCCATGGATCCCAAGTGCCCCATGTTTGGTAAACCAGCACCCCCTGGTGCTCCACCCCCAGGCAGACGGCTAGTGTAGCCTTTGGGAGGGAGGTAGATGTCCAAGGGGAGGGGGATCCCGTACAGATGACCCTAGTCTCATTAGGAGACAGTGAGATGGTCGCTGAGGCCCAACTGCCCCAAATACTCAAAAGTATGGGCAGTGGGTGAACATAAATGGTCAAAGCGTGGGGGCTCTTAGAGATACAGGAGCCAGTGTGACTGCTGTCAAGCAACACCTGGTGTCTCAAGAGCAGGTTGTCCCACACGCATTGTGCCATGTTGTCAACGCCGACAACACAGAGAGTCAGTGTCCAATTGCTCAGGTTCCCTTTGAGTGGGGGGGGTCTCTGGTACTCTGCAAGTGGCTGTGAGAACGGCCATGCCTGTTGATTGTCTGTTAGGTAATGACCTGGAGAGCTCCCCTTGGGAAAAGGTGGAGAAGAGGGCTCACCTGAGGATGGTGGGTCAGCCGGATTGGGCGTGCGTAACAACACGGTCCATGGCAGTCAGACAGGGTGCTCAAGAAGTTCTGGAGCCTGAAGGAGAGGCCCAGGAACCAGCCTTAGAGAGAGGGCACAGGAGGCACGGGAATCCGACTCCTGAAGTTCCCACGGTCCAGGAGGAGGCAGACCCTGAGGGGGATGCCCTGGAGCCTACAGGGGAACAGATAGCCGAACTGGGGGACCTGCCATAGCTGACCCATTGGCAGCAAGAAGGAGGCCCCTCCAGGGAGGAATTCTGCAAGGAGCAGCGAGAGTGCCCCTGTCTTGTGGGTATGCGGCGGCAGGCTGCAGCCCAGGCTGATGGTGATCAGTCCGGAACACATTTAGTCTACTGGGAGAACGACCTCCTGTATTCTGAGTCTAAGGTTGCTGAACCTGGGTCAGCCCGTGCGTTGGTGGTACCCCAGAAGTTCAGAGCCTTCCTACTGGGGCTGGCTCACGATGTGCTATTGGCTGGGCATTTGGGGCAAGACAAGACCCATGAAAGGCTTTTCACCCACTTCTATTGGCCTCAAATGCACAGGAGCTCAGATGCTCACTGTAGGACCTGCCAGACTTGCCAGGCAAGTGGGAAGAGTGGAAGGAAGCAGAAGGCTCCTCTCCAACCCTTCCCGGTGGTTAGTACCCCATTCCAGCGAGTGGGCATTGATATAGTGGGGCCTCTGGACCCCAGGACAGCCATGGGCAACAGGTTCATCCTGGTCCTGGTGGATCATGCTACCAGGTACCCGGAAGCCATCCCTCTGTGGACAGTGACGACCCCCGTGGCGGGACGAGCACTGATGGGAGTTTTCTCACACGTGGGATTCCCTCTAGAGGTGGTGTCTGACCGAGGTACCAATTTCATATCTAAGTATATGAAATCTCTTTGGCACGAGTGTGGGGTAACCTACAAGTTCACCACACCGTACCACCCTCAAGGAAACGGGTTGGTTGAGAGATTCAACCGAACCCTCAAGGGCATGATTATGAGTCTGGACGAACCCATGAGGCGTAAGTGGGACGTCCTCTTACCATGCCTTCTCTTTGCTTACCAAGAGGTGCCACAGAAGTCTCTAGGGTTCAGCCCCTTTGAGCTCCTGTACGGTCACCCAGTAAGAGGACCTCTGAGTTTGGTTAAGGAAGGCTGGGAGCAATATCCCAGTGATGAATACAGGCCCCAGCTAGGCCCGCAGGATACAAGGGTTCGCTCTCCTGTAATGGAAGCTACAAGGAAGTTGGCACGGAAACTGCAAAGTACAAAGACAAAGTTTATTAACCCTTAAGGGTGGTCCTACAACCTATACAACACTCTTCAGTATTGCATAGAGTAGCACAAAGAACTTGCGTACACGGTCCCCTTTTATACACAACAGAGGGGCTCATAAGTGGGTGGATACAACATGAAGCAAGGAATATTGCCTTTTATGGACATTTTCGATACAGAATCAATATATGGGCGGAGTTAACACACTCCTTGAGCCCGCGAAAACATGGTCAAGCAGGGACTAACTGATAACAGATGTGGTCAAGTCTGGGCATGCGCCGGACGGACAAAGGAACTATTTATAGACTGTTACTAGGCAGATAACGAGAGCAACTGACACGGAGATAGGACTCTTCTTGTGCTGAGCACGTGGAGACATGACAATACAAAATGGAGTCCAGACTTTAGTCAACATAAGGGAAGAAACTCGGTCCTAAGGGGAATTCATGTCTTTAGTGAATGCTTAATCACATCGCTGTTTCAATTTTCAACAGACGACCCTTTCAGCATTTACTGAAGACATCCGGCTTATTAGAATAATCATCATATATGTCAATTTTCATCATCTCTTCCACCTCTTTAGTTAAATGTTTCTGATAAGTGACATTGGCAATAGCTTTCTTATCAGGAATACAGAATGACACACATAGGGAACAGAGCAAAGGACCACATTGGATACAAATGCAACAAGAAAACAGAATTGCCACGATAATACAAAGACCAGTTAAAACCTTCCATCCCCATGCAGTGATCAATGCCCAAAACCATCCAGAAAAGGTCCAAGTGCCATTTTCTGTATGAATTTCAGCTGCAATTTTATGTAACCTATTGATAGCATTATAGACTGATGGCGTGTGGTCAGGAATAAACACACAACAACTACTCCCGATAATTTTACATGCTCCACCTCGGTCAGCTAACATAACATCTAACACCATACGATTCTGTAATGCAACAATTCTAGTAATTTGTAATTCTTCCGTGAGATTCCCAAGAGCAGCAGCGGTTTGATTTGTCACAGCCTCTACAACTCTTGTTAATCTTCGAACTTTCCTACTATTTAGGGCAGCTCCGACAAAGAAAAACAATCCTAGGTTAAAATCAATATACTGTTGCAAGCTAGTATCAGTTTGGTCAACATCATCAATAGATAGAGTACGTTTATACCTATTTACAGTCACATTATTCAACAACTTCAAATCTTTATGATAAGATGCAGGTGCCAAGAATACAGGAGGTAATAAGAATGCTACATAACATACTCCGGACCAACCGGCTGGCAAACGATAATAACCCTTATTCCCACATACAAAGTATGTATTATGGGATGCTAAGAAGGTACTATTATTCAACCCGTCAATGTTCAAGATAGTGATACAGTCACTAACACCAACAGGAATATAACCCACACTCTGGACGCACAGGTCCGCTTGAGCTTGTGCCACTTGAATCACAAATCGGTCCTTCCCCACAGTGTCTCTAGTGTTCGTGAAAATGTAGGGGATCGATTCATTGTCTGGTCGATACTCTTCCCATTCCCATATTGTCCCATTCGCTTGTGGATAACCATCTTTATCTTGGTGACATTCCCTATTAAGTCTAAAGAGTAATCGTCCCACTGTAGGTTTCCGTGTGGCAAAGAGCAAAGTGTACCATGCTCTACAAGAGCCATTATGAGAAAAAGGAAGAGGTATGAATGGCGTGCCTCCTTTCTTCTGATGAGCTGGCATCATGCCACATATCCAACAGTTCGTAGCATTTGTAGCAACATGGGTATGATGCAACATCTGGATGAAAGTGTTATTCAAATAAGACTGACGATGCTTCAATTCTTGATACGGAAGGGTATAAAAGTAGTGCTCCTGAGGCACTGGAGTAGTCAAAACAAGCAACTCCCGGGCAGGAGTCACATCCTCAACAAACCATGTGGTTATCCCAACAATAGCTACTGTAATAATAAAACCTGTTGCGCAAAGAATCTTCCTCTTCTCCATTTTAGGATGAAAAGTCAATACCTTCCTGAAACTAAAAGGTTGTCAGAACTCTTCCCCTTAGGCAGCGGTTGATTTCTTCACCAGCGGGCCAAGACGGGTGTCGCTACACTAATGCAGGGCTGATCCCCCCCCTTGCCACATTGGCTCTCCGTTTCACTAACCTAAGGACCGTTCTGACAACTTTGGATACAGCAGTCACTTCCTCGGTCTGAGGTGATATCTTCTTCCTCTAGGAATCGCTTGGAAAGAGCTCCTCAGTGTCGTTCGGTTCCACAGCACAGCCTTTCTCTGCAGTCAGAATTTCTCGATGGTCGGTCAATACAGCAGGCTCCACCAATCCAGGCGGCACTTTGCGACAGTGCAGGGAATTTATCCAGTTCTTTCGATTGGAAACCCACACAGCCGTCCTCGTTGCAAGTAAGACTTGCTCAGGACCAACCCATCTCGGCTCCAAGCTGTTCGTCCTTTCAAAAATCTTCAGCATAACATAGTCTCCAGGTCGGAGATTATGACCTTCACCTGTGGACCGATCAGGGAGCGCCTCTCGGACCTGTTGATGAATAGAAACCAAATTATCCGTTAACTGTGCCAGATAATCATTCATCATTACACAAGGTACATCATACACAGACTTAGGTTTTGGTGGACCCCAAATATTCATTGGGCGTCCAAAGACGATCTCATAAGGTGTGAGACCGGTTCGAGAATGCGGTATCGATCTAATTGACAATAATGCCAGCGGTAAAGCATCTGGCCAAGTCAAAGAAGTCGAAGCTTGGATCTTAGCGATCTTAAGCTTCAGAGTACCGTTATACTTCTCAACCAATCCTGCAGACTGAGGGTGAAATACTGCATGGAACTTCTGGGTAATGCCTAGACCCTTCAGGACATACTTTATAACGTCCGCTATAAAGTGAGGTCCGTTATCACTCCACAACAATCTGCAAACCCCGTATCGAGGGAAGAACTCCTTCAATAGCATCTTGGCTGTAGTCATTGCAGTATTGTCTTTCGTAGGGTATGCCTCAACCCATTTACTGAAGGCACAAACCACCAGTAGAACATACTTCAGGTTGTTACAGCGCTCAAGCTGGATGTAATCCATCTGCAAAACCTCAAAAGGTGCAGTGGGTGTCGCAAATCCTCCTGCTGGGGTTCGGGTACCCTTTCCTGGGTTATACCTCAGGCAGATCATGCAGGTCTGCACTACCCTCTTTGCCGTGCTAGCAATCTCTGGATGCTCCCAGACTTGAGTAAGCAGTTTTACAATTGCGGAAGCTCCAACATGTGCTAGCCCATGTGCCATCTGAACCATAGGTTGTACAAAAGCCGTGGGTAACTTCCATCTATCCATCTGCTTATTTCTCCAACAACCTTCATCATCCAATTCTCCATCATTAGACCATTGTTCCCGTTCCTTATCGGAAGCGGTCCTCTGTATTTCCAGCACTTCTCTCCTTGCATCGTGCCATCTTTCTACCTGCGACTTCACAACATACATTGCAGTAGCACCAGGCTGCATCGCAGTCTCTCGTGCCACCCGGTCTGCCAAAGCATTCCCTTCTCCAACTTTATCAACCACTTTCTTATGGGCACTGCATTTAATTATAGCAATCTTCTTTGGATATGTTAACGCAGTCAAAAGGTTGTGAACTAACTCGCCATGCATTATCTGTGCTCCATGTGACGTTAGAAACCCTCTCTCCTTCCAGAGTAGGCCGAAGTCATGCGCTACTCCGAAGGCATAGCGGCTATATGTATAGACATTCACACACAATCCTGCACTGAGCTCACATGCTCGTGTTAATGCTATCAGTTCCGCTGCTTGAGCTGATTTCTGTGGTATGCGTGCTGTCTCCACTATTGTTTGTAATGTGGTAATTGCATACGCTGCTGAAGTCGTACCATCTGGTAGCTTCAGGCATGATCCGTCCACCCACAGTTCTCCATCTACATCTGAAAAGGGCGTATCCTGGAGATCAATACGACCCTTTGTCTGTTCCTCAGTCACAAGAATACAGTTGTGTGCTTTTTGTGCTTCAGACTGAGTTTCCGGGAACGGCAACAATGTTGCCGGATTTAACGTTACACACCTCTTTAACGTAATATGAGGAGCCAAAAGCGTCAACTCATATCCCGTTAAACGGGCACTGGTCAGATGCTGCGTCTTTGTCTGATTAAGCAGGGCATCAACAGCATGGGGGACTAATACCAACAGCTTGTGAGATAACACAATTCCCTCACTTTGACGTATTGACACAGCTGTCGCCGCAACCGAGCGAAAACAACCAGGCAATGCTCGGGCAACAGGATCAAGTACAGCCGAAAAATATGCACAAGGGCGCTGCTTGTCGCCGTGCATCTGCACTAAAACTGATAATGCACATCCATCTTTCTCATGCACATACAGGGAAAAGGGCTTCGTATAATCAGGGGTCCCTAACACTGGTGCTGAACAAAGAGCCTGTCGCAATTTCTGAAAGGCAACTTCACACTCATTTGACCAGGGAAGAGGAATCGGTGTGTCCTTTGTCAAAAGGGCTAACAATGGTTTAGCTATGTGTGAAAATCCTAATATCCATTGCCTACAGAAAGAAACAAGACCCAAAAATGCACGCACGTCCTTCTGTGTGGAAGGCACTGGCGTGTCCAAAATTGCTTGAATACGATCTGGTGTGAGTGCACGCCCCTCCTTAGACAAAAGGTGACCCAAATAAGTCACCTTTGGTCTACAGAATTGCAATTTCTTCCTCGACACTTTGTGATTGTGAGATGCCAAAAAGGAAAGCAAGGATAACGTACTCTTCTCACACAGCTCAGGAGTGTCAGCCGCCAACAAGATGTCATCGACATATTGTATAAGGGCGACACCCTCGGGCAGAACAAAGGAATCCAATTGCCTTTTCAATGCTTGACTGTAAATGCTAGGGCTTTCTGTGTAGCCCTGAGGAACTCTACAAAATCGATAAGACCTATTATTCAAAGTAAAACCAAAAAGGTATCGGCTATCGGGATGAATAGGGATTGAAAAGAAAGCATTTTTCAAATCAATAACTGAAAACGTGGTCGCCGTTGGCGGGACCAGAGTAAGTAACGTCGTGATATCAGAAACCACCGGATACTGAGGTATCACGATCTTGTTCACTTCCCTTAAATCAATGATAAACCGATAAACTTTGGCATCCGCATCTTTCTTCAAGATGGGTAAAATGGGACTGTTGCAAACATTATAGGGGACTTCTTCCACTACTCCCACCTTAATCAAATCCTGCACAATCTGTATAAGTGCTTCCTCCCCTTCCTGGGAAATACGATACTGAGGGAGGCGCTGTAACACCGCACCCTCCTGGACACTAATGTGGACAGGCGGAATCACCATCTGTCCCACATCAGTATCCGAAGTAGCCCACAAAGTACGAGGGAGGGAAGCCAAGACAGTATCCTCTGCAACCACACACATACGTTCAGTCATAGGGTGATTATCATTCAAGATCACACGCACGCCAGCAGGGGAGCAGCGGATCGTAGCCCTGAAGTGCTTGAGCATATCAAGACCCATAATGTTGTCAGGCGTGTTCGGGGCAAGCAGAAACGGACAGGGTGCAGAAAAGGGATCAACATGGAATGCAAGGGGTCGGGAAAGAGGGCTTCGAGAGAGTGTACCATCAAACCCTACCGATGTAACCATTAAGCCAGATGGGGGAGCCCTCGGAACCAATTGTTTAGACAGCGCACTGCGGGTGGCTCCTTGTTAGAAATGAGGGGGCTCTGGTTGATGCAGGTGTGAACCCACAACAAGCAGGGACCCTTTACTTCTTGTCAGGGCGAAGGATGACTCCCCAGAATAACCCCTGCTCACCCTCTAGGTGCGTGGCGCGAGCAGTCTAGGCTAAGTCTCAGGCGTACACGGTTAAGCAAATGCAATTACACATACAGTAAACCCCTTGCATGCACCACAAATGGACACCAATCAGGTAGTATATAAAAATAAGCTTTTATGTAGTTTCAGCAGAGTCAAATACAAGGCCCAGTAACGTTGAACTGGTGGGGCCACAATTCGTAGGAATACGGTAAAGTTCTCTTTGTTACGGAAAGTTCTTTAGGCGGGCACGAGGTGACTGTAGGCCTCAGCGTACTCCGTGCTGAAGCGGCGACCGGGAAGCACACGGCAGATGACAGGGAAATCAGAACGTTGCGGACCCTGGATCCGATGCGAGCTCGTGGTCGAGTTCGTAAGTACAGTACCTTGTTTCTTGACGCGAAGGAGGGTGCGGGATTTCAGCGGCCCTTCGACAGAAGAGCGAGGCGGCGTCCGGGGCTCCCACACTTCACGATGGGTGTCTGATCTTCAGGCTCACGACAAGAGCGGGGTGTTGCAGGTGGCGGGTGAACAAAGCGGGGCAGCCGGGCACGCAGATGCGTCCGGGCCGTCCGAGGCTTGGAGATGCTCACAACGCCGATTCCGGCGGGAGGGTGAAGGTGCACAGCGAGCCTCCAGCAAGCGAGGTGACAGGGGCAGCCCAGCACAGCGTAGGGGGAGCGGCTCCGATCGAGCGAGGCTCTTCCCAAGGCGGGGGCGGCTAAGCAGTCCTGGTCACGGCTCAGGGAGGGACTGGGCACGAGGGTCACAGCTCCGGCGAGGGAAAGGACACCACAGTCCAGCAGCAGGCGAGTGAAGATCAGGTAGAGCCCAATGGTCCTGGGGCTCAGTTCAGGGGGCAAGCTCAGTTCCAAGCCCTTGGAGATCGTTTTGGAAAAGCACAAGTCTTGAAAGTAAAAGTAAAGTAAAGTCTTCAGCAACAGGTTCTCTTCTCCCCTTTGGCAGCAAGGTCACCACTGCAGGCCAATCCCCCAGGATAGGGACAGTCTTCCTCCTACAGCTTTCCCGGTGCCTCCTCCTCAGGCAGAGATTCTTCTTGGTCAAAAGCGGATCTAGTTTCTCAGGAGCAGGGCTCCTCCATTTATACCACAAATCTTTTGTTCTCCCAGGCCAGGGGGTCCCTTGCCTAGTTCAGTCCGGTTTCTGAGCACTTTGTTTACGCGATGCAGGCTTCTTCTTTCAGAGTGCTGGGCAGAGTTCTCAGACGCTCCACAGGGGGCGGAGCCGGCACTGAGGGGTCAGAGCTCTGTCCTATTCAGAGCCTAGGAGCACTCCTCCCACCCATCTACCTGTCGATCGTCCTATTCACCACCAGGCTACCTAGCCCTGCCCATCTGGGTTCCCCCAGCCCTGTCACTCACACCAGCCAGACATCAGATACCCATCACGCAGAGGCGGCTGAAATGTTTAGGCAAGCAAAGGCCAGCTTTCTAAAAGCGACATTTGCAAACCCGGAATATTAAAATAAACCTTGCGAAAAGATGTACCTTATTATTCCGAGTTCAGGCATACTAAACTCGATCTTCTACCATGTTCCCTGGGTCGGTTAGGATCATAGGGTGTAACAATCCAGGCCGCCCATGCTGGCCTATGAGAACAGGGTAGCCTTGCAGTAGTGAACAACAAAATGGCGGTCATTCACTACCAGGACATGCCACGCATCCAGGCTTGTCCTACCTTAGGCTCACAACGCACCCTGCCCGTGGGCCTACCAGAGGGGTGACTAACATGCAGCTAAGGGAAGGGTTCAGGGACTGGCAAGTGTGGGCACTTGTCAGTCAGCGTGTCAGTACCAGACTGCACGCAGGTTCTGCGATGGCAGACCTTAGACATATTTTACCGGCCGCTTCTGTGGGTGGCATAACCCGTGCTGCAAGCCCACCAGCGGTGTTTGCCTTTACATGCCCTGGCGCTCCTGGCGCACTTTACTGGGGTCTGATAGTAAATCAAACAATCCAATCAGGGAATCCAACCAACATATATAATTTACAAGGGAGCACTCGCACCGCGACACTGGTTGGCAGTGGCACAGCGCGCTGAGCGGCCAACACCATAAAATCACATGAGGCACAGCGACAAAAAGAGGAAGGGAGACTCACGCCAAGGTGCCAGGTCTAACACGTGTCCCCTCCAGCTGAAAAGTGGGGAGAACTACCCTACCCCAGGGAGTTCCTCATCACTAAGGCGGAAAAATCTGGACAGACCGTCAGCATTGGCGTGATCCGTACCAGGGCGATGTTCCACCGTGAAATCCATCCCCTGCAGGGAAATGGACCACCTCAACAGCTTTGGATTCTCACCCCTCATATGCATCAACCATCTGAGGGGCCTGTGGTCCGTCTGAACCCGGAAGTGAGACCCAAACAAGTAGGGTCTTAGCTTCTTCAGCGCCCAGACCACAGCAAATGCCTCACGCTCAATAGCACTCCACCTCTGTTCCCGTGGGAGTAACCTCCTGCTAAGAAAGGCTACGGGTTGATCTAGGCCCTCCTCATTAATCTGTGAAAGAACAGCCCCCACACCATGCTCTGAAGCGTCTGTCTGAACGATAAACTCTTTGGAGAAGTTGGGAGCCAAGAGCACGGGCGCCGTGCACATAGCAGTTTTCAAGGCCTCAAAAGCTTTCTGACAGGTGTCAGTCCAGATCACCTTCCTGGGCTGCTTCTTCGAAGTCAGCGCTGTCAAGGGGGCAACCATGTTGCCATACCCCTTGACAAACCTCCTGTAGTACCCGGTGAGACCTAGGAAGGCTCTCACCTCTGTCTGGGTTTTGGGCGCCTCCCAATTCAGGATGGTTTCTATCTTGGGCTGAAAGGGTGCCACCTGGCCACTCCCAACTTGGTGTCCCAAGTACACCACGGAACCCTGCCCGATCTGGCACTTACTCGCCTTGATCGTGAGGCCTGCCTTACGCAGCGCCATCAACACTTCCCAGAGGTGACGCAAGTGTTCCTCCCACGTGGAGCTGAACACGGCGATGTCATCCAGGTAGGCTGCACTGAACGAATCCAGCCCAGCCAACACCTGGTTGACCAATCTCTGGAAGGTTGCAGGGGCATTCTTCATCCCAAATGGCATAACCCGGAACTGGTAGTGCCCATCTGGGGTGGAAAATGCTGACCTCTCTTTGGCCCCCTCGGTCAAGGCGATCTGCCAATACCCAGACTTTAGATCAAACGTGCTGAGGTAGTTGGCAGCCCCTAGCCGATCGATGAGCTCATCAGCTCTGGGGATGGGGTGTGCGTCAGTCCTAGTGACTGAATTGAGTCCTCTGTAGTCCACACAGAACCGGAGTTCGGGTGTGGCTCCCGGCGCTGCAGCCTTTGGGACCAAGACCACGGGGCTGGCCCAAGGACTGCTAGAAGACTCAATGACCCCGAGTGCAAACATCTTGGAGACCTCCTCCTTGATGCATGTCCTCACCCTGTCAGTCACCCTGTAGGCCTTGTGCCGCACAGGTGGGCTATCCCCAGTGTCCACATCATGGACGCACCAATCAGTGACACCAGGGACCAGGGAAAACAGATCAGAAAATTGTCCCAGCAACTGGCTACAATCATTCTGTTGCTCAGGGGTCAGGGTGGAAGAGAGGATGACACCATCCACTGACCCATCTTGCTCCTTGGCTGACAGGAGGTCAGGAAGAGGTTCTGTCTCCTCTTCCATCCCCGCATCTGTTGCCAAGAGCATGCCCACTTGGGACCTCTCCAAGTGGGGCTTGAGGCGGTTGACATGTAGGACCCGTAAGGGGTTCCTAGGAGACTTCAGGTCCACCACGTAGGTAACAGGACTCTTGCGCTCCACCACCTCAAAGGGACCGGTCCACTTATCCTGGAGCGCACATGGCTCCACGGGGGCCAAGACCCATACTTTCTGCCCAGGCTGAAGCTCTACCAGAGTGGCATTCTGGTCGTACCACCGCTTCATCTCCTCCTGGCTGGCTTCCAGATTTGCCTCAGCAAGTTGCCTGAAACGCCTAGTCTGATTCCTGAAGGCCAGCATGTAGCTATATACATTCTGGGGAGGTTTCCTGGGAGATTGCTCCCAGCCTTCCTTGACCAGACTTAGAGGTCCTCTGACTGGGTGACCATACAGAAGCTCAAAGGGACTGAACCCCAGAGACTTCTGTGGCACCTCACGGTAAGCGAAGAGAAGGCATGGTAAGAGGACGTCCCACTTGCGCCTCATGGGTCCTTCTAGGCCCATTATCATGCCTTTGAGGGTTCGGTTGAATCTCTCAACCAACCCGTTTCCTTAGGGGTTGTAAGGTGTGGTGAACTTGTAGGTTACACCACACTCCTGCCAAAGAGATTTCATGTACTTGGACATGAAATTGGTACCTCGGTCAGACACCACCTCTAGAGGGAATCCCACTCGGGAGAAAATTCCCATCAGTGCACGTCCCACCACGGGGGCCGTCACTGTCCTCAGAGGAATGGCTTCCGGGTACCGGGTGGCATGGTCCACCAGGACCAGGATGAACCTATTGCCCATCGCTGTCCTGGGGTCCAGTGGCCCTACAATGTCAATCCCCACTCGCTGGAATGGAGTACCGACCACAGGGAATGGCTGGAGTGGAGCCTTCTGCTTCCTCCCACTCTTTCCACTTGCCTGGCAAGTCTGGCATGTCCTGCAGTGAGTATCCGAACTCCTGCGCATTTGAGGCCAATAAAAGTGGGTGACAAGCCTTTCAAAGGTCTTGTCCTGCCCCAAATGCCCTGCCAATGGCACATCGTGAGCCAGCCCCAGTAGGAAGGCTCTGAAGTCCTGGGGTACCACCAGCGCACGGGCTGACCCAGGCTCAGCAACCTTAGGCTCTGTATATAGGAGGTCGTTCTCCCAGTAAACGAAATGTGATCCTGACTGATCACCTGCGGCCTGGTCTGCAGCCTGCTGCCGCATACCCACGAGAGAAGGGCACTCCTTCTGTGCCTTACAAAAGTCCTCCCTGGTGGGACCCCCTTCCTGCTGCCAATGGGTCAGCTCCGGCAGGTCTCCCAGTTCAGCTATTTGTTCCCCTGTAGGCTCCAGGGCATCCCCCTCAAGGTCTGCTTCCTCCTGGACCGTGGGAACTTCAGGGGCCGGCTTCCCGCGCCCCTTGCTCCTTCTCTCTGAGGCCGGTTCCTGGGCCTCCCTCTCAGGCTCCAGGACCTCTTGAGTACCTCTACTGGCTGCCATGGACCGTGTGGTGACACACGCCCAATCTGGCATACCCAACATCTCCAGGTGAGCACTCCGCTCCACCTTAGCCCAAGGTGAGCTCTCCAAATCGTTCCCTAACAAACAGTCTACAGGCATGGCGGGCCTCACAGCTACCTGAAGAGTACCAGAGACCCCCCCCCCACTCGAAGGGAACCTGAGCCACCTTGCAGTGCCTCTCTGTGTTGTCAGCGGCAACAACGGGATAGAATGCATTGGGGACCACCTGCTCCTGAGACACCAGGTGACACCTGACAGCTGTCACACTGGCTCCTGTATCTCTAAGAGCTTCCACCCTATGGCCATTTATGGTCACCCACTGCCTGTACTTCTTAGTGTTCTCAGGCAGCTGGGTTGGAGGGACCACTTCACGGTCTCCTAGCGAGACTAGGGACATCTCTGCGGGACCCCACCCACCTTGGACATCCCTCTCCTCCCCCAAGGCTACACTAGTCACCTGCCGGGGTGGAGCACCAGTGGGTGCTGGCTTACCAAACAACGGACACTTTACATCAGAGGCAAAATGCCCCAAATTGTTACACCTGTAACATCTTACGGGCCCCTTCTGAACAGGAGGACCTGTCGGGGCCCCGGTCGGTTTCTGGGGTGGGGGAGGCTGAGAACCCTTCCCTTGGTTCCCTTGGGGACTATTTTGGGGCCCTTTTTGGAACTGCTTCTGTTTACCCCTGTCCCCCCCACTCTTCTGCTGGGGACCCTGCCCACCTTTGGCGGAATCTCCCACGGTACCCTTGTGGACCCTGGTACTGACCAGGCGGTCCGCCTCCTCAGCAAGCTTCCTCGGGTTAGTCAGCCTACTATCTATCAGGTGCTGGCGTAGCTCAGGAAAACAATTACTGGACAAGTGCTCCCATGCCATTAGATCAAGAAGCCCTTGATAATCATTCACCTTACTACCCTTTACCCAACCATCCAGCGCTCTGCAAAAGAAAGTCACATACTCCACATACGTACTATTGGGAATCTTAGTGCAACCCCTGAACCTCTGTCTATATAACTCAGGGGTCAACCCATACCTAGCCATCAATGCTTCCTTCATATGGGCATAAGAATTATGAACATCAGCAGGTAAATCTAACAGTGTGTCCCGCCCTTCACTCAGGAACCGTCCCCACAACCCCGCTCCCCAATCTTTCTCAGGGACCCGGTGGGAAGACATGGCTACCTCGTAGGCTCTGAACCACTGCCCGATGTCGTCATTCTTGAAGAACTCCTTCACTACATCCTTGGGAATATAAACTCTTGGTTCCGCCGGTACTGGCGGTGTGCTGCCACCAGAGGGATTAAGCTCCAAACTTTTTGCTTTCAGCTCCAGCTCCCTCAGCTTCATGTCATGCTCTAATTGTAGTTTCTTTTCTTCCATGGCTAATCTTTGTTTTTCCATATCCATCTGCCCATGAAGTTTTGCCATTTCCACCTCGTGTGCCCGGGTTGCTGCCCTGTCTGCCAATTCTTCTGGCGACAGGCCTCTGCCAAACTCATGGACGCTTTCTGGTGGAACCACTTCCACCTGATTCTCTGGTGCCTTTGACTCATACCAGGCCCTCAGCGCCTTCACGAATTGGGCCTTGTTTTTTAATCCAGTTTGGGCAATCCTGAACTTGGAACACAAACCTTTCAATTCTTCATTGGTACGATTCTGAAGTGCGTCTTCCTCCCAATCTACGTCTTCAAATCCAGAGATTATGGAAGCCGCCCTTCCGGCAGAAAGTGAACCAGGCATGGCTCTAACAACGGAGATTCTTGGCAAAACAAAAACAAATGCTAGCCTTGTGGCTGTGTTACTGGTCTGCTCTCACTACGTGGTGATCAGTGATTCACTATACGCAAACCACAAATGCAAATCCGTAAATCCTCAACGCTGCCACCAATGTTAGAAATGAGGGGGATCTGGTTGACGCAGGTGTGAACCCACAACAAGCAGGGACCCTTTACTTCTTGTCAGGGCGAAGGATGACTCCCCAGAATAACCCCTGCTCACCCTCTAGGTGCGTGGCGCGAGCAGTCTAGGCTAAGTCTCAGGCGTACACGGTTAAGCAAATGCAATTACACATACAGTAAACCCCTTGCATGCACCACAAATGGACACCAATCAGGTAGTATATAAAAATAAGCTTTTATGTAGTTTCAGCAGAGTCAAATACAAGGCCCAGTAACGTTGAACTGGTGGGGCCACAATTCGTAGGAATACGGTAAAGTTCTCTTTGTTACGGAAAGTTCTTTAGGCGGGCACGAGGTGACTGTAGGCCTCAGCGTACTCCGTGCTGAAGCGGCGACCGGGAAGCACACGGCAGATGACAGGGAAATCAGAACGTTGCGGACCCTGGATCCGATGCGAGCTCGTGGTCGAGTTCGTAAGTACAGTACCTTGTTTCTTGACGCGAAGGAGGGTGCGGGATTTCAGCGGCCCTTCGACAGAAGAGCGAGGCGGCGTCCGGGGCTCCCACACTTCACGATGGGTGTCTGATCTTCAGGCTCACGACAAGAGCGGGGTGTTGCAGGTGGCGGGTGAACAAAGCGGGGCAGCCGGGCACGCAGATGCGTCCGGGCCGTCCGAGGCTTGGAGATGCTCACAACGCCGATTCCGGCGGGAGGGTGAAGGTGCACAGCGAGCCTCCAGCAAGCGAGGTGACAGGGGCAGCCCAGCACAGCGTAGGGGGAGCGGCTCCGATCGAGCGAGGCTCTTCCCAAGGCGGGGGCGGCTAAGCAGTCCTGGTCACGGCTCAGGGAGGGACTGGGCACGAGGGTCACAGCTCCGGCGAGGGAAAGGACACCACAGTCCAGCAGCAGGCGAGTGAAGATCAGGTAGAGCCCAATGGTCCTGGGGCTCAGTTCAGGGGGCAAGCTCAGTTCCAAGCCCTTGGAGATCGTTTTGGAAAAGCACAAGTCTTGAAAGTAAAAGTAAAGTAAAGTCTTCAGCAACAGGTTCTCTTCTCCCCTTTGGCAGCAAGGTCACCACTGCAGGCCAATCCCCCAGGATAGGGACAGTCTTCCTCCTACAGCTTTCCCGGTGCCTCCTCCTCAGGCAGAGATTCTTCTTGGTCAAAAGCGGATCTAGTTTCTCAGGAGCAGGGCTCCTCCATTTATACCACAAATCTTTTGTTCTCCCAGGCCAGGGGGGCCCTTGCCTAGTTCAGTCCGGTTTCTGAGCACTTTGTTTACGCGATGCAGGCTTCTTCTTTCAGAGTGCTGGGCAGAGTTCTCAGACGCTCCACAGGGGGCGGAGCCGGCACTGAGGGGTCAGAGCACTGTCCTATTCAGAGCCTAGGAGCACTCCTCCCACCCATCTACCTGTCGATCGTCCTATTCACCACCAGGCTACCTAGCCCTGCCCATCTGGGTTCCCCCAGCCCTGTCACTCACACCAGCCAGACATCAGATACACATCACGCAGAGGCGGCTGAAATGTTTAGGCAAGCAAAGGCCAGCTTTCTAAAAGCGACATTTGCAAACCCGGAATATTAAAATAAACCTTGCGAAAAGATGTACCTTATTATTCCGAGTTCAGGCATACTAAACTCGATCTTCTACCATGTTCCCTGGGTCGGTTAGGATCATAGGGTGTAACAATTCAGGCCGCCCATGCTGGCCTATGAGAACAGGGTAGCCTTGCAGTAGTGAACAACAAAATGGCGGTCATTTACTACCAGGACATGCCACGCATCCAGGCTTGTCCTACCTTAGGCTCACAACGCACCCTGCCCGTGGGCCTACCAGAGGGGTGACTAACATGCAGCTAAGGGAAGGGTTCAGGGACCGGCAAGTGTGGGCACTTGTCAGTCAGCGTGTCAGTACCAGACTGCACGCAGGTTCTGCGATGGCAGACCTTAGACATATTTTACCGGCCGCTTCTGTGGGTGGCACAACCCGTGCTGCAAGCCCACCAGCGGTGTTTGCCTTTACATGCCCTGGCGCTCCTGGCGCACTTTACTGGGGTCTGATAGTAAATCAAACAATCCAATCAGGGAATCCAACCAACATATATAATTTACAAGGGAGCACTCGCACCGCGACACTGGTTGGCAGTGGCACAGCGCGCTGAGCGGCCAACACCATAAAATCACATGAGGCACAGCGACAAAAAGAGGAAGGGAGACTCACGCCAAGGTGCCAGGTCTAACACTCCTGTATCAACTAGGAACCGATCAGTAGAACCCAAAACTTTTGCTGAAACATAAGGACCCTTCTGATCAACCGGCACTTCAACGGATTCCAACCCCCACCCAACGCATGGTACCCAGAGCGGTCAGTCCCAGACATCTGATACTGGTGTTGCCGATCAAATACGTTAGGTCTATCTCGTTGCTGCGCGTTAGGGTCAAAACGAGCACGATCATTAGAATTTCCTCTGAAATTCGAAAAGCCCCCTCTACTTCTCGGTGGTCCCTGACCACGTCCCTGGCGAGATGCATACAACGCCGGACAATCTCTGGCCCAATGACCCGACTGTTTACAATACGCACATTGATTTCGATTAACATCTGACCGACCCGAAGGGGGACCATAGAATCCTCCCCTACCTCTATCGACACCCCGACGAGGCGGACCATACACTTGCGCTAACATCACCTTTGTTTTTAAATCTTTCGATTTCTTCTCCTCCTGCCGCTTCGCTTCTTGTTCCTGACGCTCGTAATACTGAGCTATTGTCAGGAGGGATGTCGGAGACGAGGTGGACCAAGAACTTTCACTCGCTTTTAAACGAGCTGCTATTTCCGGTAATAAATTCGCCACATATTTATCAACAAAAAGGTGTCGACCCGTATCATCCGTAAGTGACTGACCACTAAAATCATGAAATGTCTCCTCAAAGCGCGTAAAGAAATCTGCAACTGATTCATCAACCTTCTGTTTACACGAGGCTAACATATTCCAGTCAATCTTTTTAGGGGGAATAATTGTTTTCAACTTGGTCAAAATAGCAGCGGGGAGATCTAAGATAATCTGAGGCGGTTTTTTGCGCGGGTTTCCTCTCCCTATCCTCATCCTCAATCTCAGACCACTTAGCCTTAAAAACGGCTTGATCATCCACCTTCCGCACAGATCGCCACATATCCGGCGGTAAGATAAGCCCAAAGAACAGATCTATATCTGCTAAGGTCATAGTACAAGAATTCAAGGCCCCTTCCACTTCCTCGTAAAAGGCCGCTGGATTCTTGCAGGGGTCAGGCAATGCATTCTTTAATGCCATAACATCAGCCCTATGCCAGGGAGTATAAACCCAATTATACACAAAATATCCCTTAGCATCGGCGGAAGTAATATCCAAACTAGTTCCCGCTCCTTTAGGAGGAACATACAAAGGTGCCGCCTCTCGCATTGGTTTAGCATGCACTAGTTCGTTCTTATCTGAGTGGGAGGTAGATGAGTGGTCATCGCCGATACGTGAATCCGACTGCTTTTCCTCCTCTGCTTTTAGGCGCGCTCTCTCTTTAAGATCGCTCGCCACGTCCCGTAATGCAAACAGCCGTCGAGCCGCATCAGGCGCCTTAGAGGGAGAAAAAACACCGTTACGTAATGCTTTAGCATCTAATACCACATCATCAGGCTCAAAAACATCTGAATATTTCCGAAAAACAGTAATCACTTCCTCAGAAAAGTGTCCCAAAAAATACAACTTCTCTCTATCCTGCCACAGGGATAACTTGCCCTTGAGTGCACGAAAAGAAACTTTCCGAAGCTCACCCATTCGGTCAGCCGATAACATGGACCGCGTGTCTACCTTATCCGAAGCCGATCCAGAATCCTGTGACCTCGGGGCAGACGCGCCAACATAAGGGGGCGGAGAGCGATCTAATAAATAAAAATCATCTTCAAGATTAGTAAGGACAGGATAAAGTGGCTGACGGACAGCATATTGACCCGAGACTTGCAACCTACGCTCTTTCTCTTGTCTCTCCGTCAGTTCTCTTTCCTCCCGACGCTTCGCTTCCTGCGCTCGCACATGATCATTCTTCCGTTGCTCTTTATCAAACAGCGCTTTTTCACGTTTCTCGCTCACGCACTTCCTTCACCCATAACCGCACACACTCAAACATATCTTGACGAGCACGCCGTTTACACATACACTGTTCCACATACTCAATCTTACGCATATCAAATGATCCATACAAAGGCCAGCGCAACTCAGGATCCTTTTTGGTGTATTTCCTCCATACTGTGCTGTACATTATAGAAGAAAGACCATGCTTCACATACATATCCCTATTAGGAGTCCCCTCTGGGGGAGCCGGAGCAGATTCCTCGAGGTTTAACCGGTTTCCAAAGCAGCAGCACCACTTACGGAGTGTGCTAAAAGCAGGCATGCTCAAAAATAATGCAAAATATGCAGTATTATCAAAAAAATGGCACTTCAACTTTGCGCCGTTCAAATTTACACAGCTCCGGAGAAATATCTCCACATTACCTGCCTATATGTGTTGCAACGCATATATTCTCACAGTAATCAATACAAGATATGACCGGTCATCACAAATCAAACTCAAATGGCCAACCCAGGCGTCAAAAAACTCGGAGCAAGTACCGTACAACGGTTCTTACCAATCAAGAGTGTCCAGATTCCAACTGCCAAGCTCCAAAATTCGCCCAAACGGCTATCACGGCAAAACCGACAGAAGAGGTCTCAGTCGAGGACCGGCGCCACCCAGATGGTCAGTTCGGAAGGGAAGGAAGAAAACCTCGGGATGCCAGGACTAAAATGCCTCTGGCAGTGATCACATCCCCGGCCAAATTCCTCACCTTCGTCACGACCAGTCCTTCGAGCATCCGAGTCGCCGATGAGCCCCACGTGACGGGCGCCAATTGATGAATACAGGCCCCAGCTAGGCCCGCAGGATACAAGGGTTTGCTCTCCTGTAATGGAAGCTACAAGGAAGTTGGCACGGAAACTGCAAAGTACAAAGTCAAAGTTTATTACCCCTTAAGGGTGGTCCTACAACCTATACAACACTCTTCAGTATTGCATAGAGTAGCACAAAGAACTTGCGTACACGGTCCCCTTTTATACACAACAGAGGGGCTCATAAGTGGGTGGATACAACATGAAGCAAGGAATATTGCCTTTTATGGACATTTTCGATACAGAATCAATATATGGGCGGAGTTAACACACTCCTTGAGCCCGCGAAAACATGGTCAAGCAGGGACTAACTGATAACAGATGTGGTCAAGTCTGGGCATGCGCCGGACGGACAAAGGAACTATTTATAGACTGTTACTAGGCAGATAACGAGAGCAACTGACACGGAGATAGGACTCTTCTCGTTCTGAGCACGTGGAGACATGACAATACAAAATGGAGTCCAGACTTTAGTCAACATAAGGGAAGAAACTCGGTCCTAAGGGGAATTCATGTCTTTAGCGAATGCTTAATCACATCGCTGTTTCAATTTTCAACACCAGGAAACCTCCCCAGAATGTATACAGTTACATGCTGGCCTTCAGGAACCAGACTAGGCGATTCAGAGCACTTGCTCAGGCAAATCTGGAAGCCAGCCAGGAGGAGATGAAGCGGTGGTATGACCAGAATGCCACTCTGGTCGAGCTTCAGCCTGGTCAGAAAATGTGGGTCTTGGCCCCCGTGGAGCCTTGTGCACTCCAGGACAAGTGGACCAGTCCCTTTGAGGTTGTGGAGAAGAAGAGTTCTGTTACCTATTTGGTGGACCTTCAATCTCCCAGGAACCCCTTGAGGCTCCTGCATGTCAACCGCCTTAAGCCCCACTTAGAGAGGTCTGAAGTGGGCATGCTCTTGGCAACAGATGATGGGGCAGAAGAGGAGAGCGAGCCTCTTCCTGACCTCCTGGAAGCCACAGAGAAAGATGGGTCAGTGGATGGTGTCATCCTCTCTTCCTCCCTGACCCAGGAACAACAGAATGACTGCCGCCAGCTGCTGGGGCAGTTTTCTGACCTGTTCTCCCTGGTACCCAGTATCACAGATTGGTGCGTCCATGATGTGGATACTGGGGACAGCTTACCTGTGAGGCACAAGGCCTACAGGGTAACTGACCGGGTTAGGGCTTGCATCAAAGAGGAGGTCTCAAAGATGCTTGCTCTTGGGGTGGTTGAGTCTTCCAGCAGTCCTTGGGCCAGCCCAGTGGTCTTGGTCCCAAAGGCTGCTGCGCCGGGTGCCACACCCGAACTCCGGTTCTGTGTGGACTACAGAGGACTCAATTCAGTAACCAAGACTGACGCGCACCCCATCCCCAGAGCTGATGAGCTCATTGATCGGCTAGGGGCTGCCAAGTACCTCAGTACGTTTGATTTAACGTCTGGGTACTGGCAGATCGCCTTGACCAACGGGGTAAAAGAGAGATCAGCATTCTCCACACCAGATGGGCATTTCCAATTCCGGGTGATGCCATTTGGGAAGAAGAATTCCCCTGCCACCTTCCAGAGGTTGGTCAACCAGGTGTTGGTTGGGCTGGAGGAATTCAGTGCCGCCTACCTGGACGACATAGCAGTGTTCAGTGTCGGATGGGAAGAACACCTGCCTCACCTCTGGGAAGTGTTGATGGCACTGCGCAAGGCAGGCCTCATGATCAAGGCAAGCAAGTGCCAGATCGGGCAGGGTTCTGTGGTGTACTTGGGGCACCAAGCAGGGAGTGGCCAGGTGGCACCCCTGCAACCCAAAATTGAAACCATCCTGGCTTGGGAACTCCCCAAAACCCAAACGGAGGCGAGGGCCTTCCTAGGACTCACTGGGTATTACAGGAGGTTTGTCAAGGGGTATGGTAGCATTGTTACCCCCTTGACAGAGCTGACTTCGAAGAAGAAGCCCAGGAATGTGATCTGGACTGACACCTTTCAGAAAGCATTTGAGACCCTGAAGACTGCCATGTGCACGGCGCCCGTGCTCCTGGCCCCTGATTTCTCCAAAGAGTTCCTGGTACAAACAGACGCTTCAGAGCATGGTGTAGGGGCTGTACTCTCACAGGTCACTGAGGAGGGCTTTGACTTACCCGTAGCCTTCATCAGTAGGAGGTTACTTCCCCGGGAACAAAAGTGGAGTGCGATTGAGCATTTGCTGTGGTCTGGGCATTGAAGAAGCTAAGACCCTACTTGTTTGGGTCTCACTTCTGGGTTCAAACAGACCACAGGCCCCTCAGATGGTTGATGCAGATGAGGGGTGAGAATCCTAAATTGTTGAGGTGGTCCATTTCCCTACAGGGGATGAATTTCACGGTGGAACATCGCCCCGGTATAGACCACGCCAACGCTGATGGTCTTTCCAGATTTTTCCGCCTTAGAGAACTCCCTGGGGTAGGGTAGTTCTCCCCACATTTCAGCTGGAGGGGACACGTGTTAGACCTGGCACCATTGGCGTGGGTCACCCTCCCATTTTTGTCTGTGCCTCAATGTATTTTTGTGCTGGTGTTAGCTGCTCAGGGCCCTGTGCCACTGCCATCCAGTGCTACAGTGCAAGTGCTCCCTATGGGAAAATGTATTATGTGAATTGACTTCCATGTTTGGCTTATTTGGTTTACTGTCAGTCCCTAGTAGAGTGCACCAGGGGTGCCAAGGGCTTGTATATCCAAATGCTGCTAGTGGGCTTGCAGCACTGGTTGTGCCACCCACAGAAGCAGCCTGGTAAAATGTGTCTAAGGTCTGCCATTGCAGAACCTGCATGCAGTCTGGTACTGTCCTGCTGACTGGGCAAGTGTCCCCACTTGCCAGTCCCTAAACCTTCCCTTACCTTCATGTTAGTCACCCCTATAGTAGGCCCTAGGGCAGGGTGCATTATAAGGAAAAGGTAGGACATGCCCTGAAGTGTGTGGCATGTCCTAATAGTGAATTACAGCCATTTTCGTTTTTCACTATTGTAAGGCTACCTGCTCTAGTCTCCATAGGCCAGAATGGGCTGCTAGATTATAATACTCTATAATCCTAGCAGGCTCAGGAAGCATGGTAGAAATTCATGCTTAGTATGCCTGAACTCAGAATAATAAAATACATCTTTTAGTGAAGTTTATTTTAATATCCTGTGTTTGCAAATGCTACTTTTAGAAAGTTAGCATTTGCTTGCCTAACCATTTCAGTCCGCCTCTGCTGGGAGGGGCTATTATCTTTGTGTGTAGCTTGAGTGACAGGGCTGGGAAGTTCCAGGAGACAGGCTGGGGCTGCCAGGTGGTGAATAGAGAGATTACACCAGGATGGGTGGGAGGAGTGCACCTTGACTCTGAATAGGGCTGTGCTCTGCCACCACTGGCTCCACACCCTGGGGAGCGTCTGATGTCTCTGCCCTGCCTGCTGAAAGAAGAAGCCAGAGTCCCAACAACAAAGTGCTCCTCACTGAAAAGAACTGGACTGGGATTAGGCAGAGGCCCCCCTGGCCTATAAAGACAATACCATCACTCTTAGAATTGGGAATCTCTGGTTGGCACAGGTATGTACTTGTGACAAGCAAGGACTCTTACTTCTAAGTCAGGGTAAGGGGATCACCCTTTCAAATAACCCCTGCTCACCCTTTAGGTAGTGTGGCGCAAGCAGTCAAGACTATTCTCAGGGCGTCATAGGTTAAGCATTTGTGAACACATACAGTAATACAATGACACACCACAAATGGACACCAGTCGAGGTTGTATAAAAAATAGTTCTCTTTATATAAGGCTTAGCACAAGACCAGAGTAACGAGTAAAAATGACCACAGTATTATTTTAAAGTTCAATGTTCTTGTAGAAAGGCTTAAAACACAATAATAGGCTTCTTCCACATAAGTACTCTTTCTTTCAAGGCTCTGTACGGTTCGTACCTGGATGTGCGGCTCGTTGGCGTTTAAAAATAAAGCAAGTACGAGTGTAACAATTGCTGCGGACTCCGGGGTCCGTGGTGTGCACACTGCGGGGCGAACAGAACAAAGTACCTAGGTTTCGTAGGGTCCGCGACGGACAGTGCGGGACAAGTCGAGGGGTCCGGGTCGTGGCTCGGCAGCGTATTCGGATGCTGGTCGGGTCGCGGCGCCGGTAAGCGGAGTTGGTATGGGACCTTCAGGGATACATTGCGGATGGCCCGGATCGGCTTGCAGAGTCCGTGGCTTTTGGCGTTCGAACCGTACCTTCGGTGCGGATAGGCGGCGACACTTCCCGCCGAGCCGTACTGCGTACGGGGAGGATCGGTGTGATGCGGCTTCTCTTCTCAGCTCTGAGCACGGCACAGTGCAGTACGTATTGCAGCGTACGGACTGTACCAATTTTGGAAGGCAGATGAGTCCAATGGTCCTGGGACTCAGTTCAGGGGGCAAGTTCTCTTCCAAGCCCTTGGAGATTGTTGAAAACAAAGTTGCAAAGTCTCTTTTAGTCCTTTCCTCTCCTTTCTCAGCAAGGCACCAACTGCAGGCCAATCCCCCAGGTTTAGGGAAAGTTACTCCTCCTTCAGCTTCTTCCAGGTCCTTCTGGTCAGGCAGAGTTTCTTCGTGGTTCAATCAGGATCTGATTTCTTAGGAGCAGGGCTCCTTCTTTTATAGCACAATTCTTTTGTTCTTTGTCGCTAGGGGGCCTGGGCCTGGCTCAGTCCAGTTTTGGAGCACTTTGTTGTGGTGACTCTGCTCTTTCCTTTCAGCAGCAGGGCAGAGACATCAGCCGCTCCACAGGGGGCGGAGCCGGCATTGTGGTGGCAGAGCACAGGTCTATTCAGAGTCAAAGGTGTACTCCTCCCACCCATCCTGGTGTAATCTCTCTACCCACCACCTGGCAGCCAGCCTGTCTCCTGGAATTCCCCAGCCTTGCTCCTTTACTGTTACTAGGCAGAACACACACACACAGCAGAGGCGGACTGAAATGGCCAGGTCAGTAAATTCTAACTTTCTAAAAGTAGTATTTACAAACACAGGATATTAAAATAAACTTTACTAAAAGAAGTATTTTATTACTATGTGTTCAGGCATACTAAACTTGACTTTATACCATGCTCTCTGAGTCCACTGGGATTACAGCGTGTAGTAATTCCAGCAGCCCATTCTGGCCTATGGAGAGCAGGTAGCCTTCAATAGTGAAAAACGAAAATGGCTGTAATTCACTATTAGGACATGCCACACACTTCAGGGCATGTCCTACCTTATCCTTACAATGCACCCTGCCCTAGGGCCTACCTTAGGGGTGACTAACATGAAGGTAAGGGAAGGTTTAGGGACTGGCAAGTGGGGACACTTGCCCAGTCGGCATGACAGTGCCAGACCGCATGCAGGTTCTGCAATGGCAGACCTTAGACACATTTTACCAGGCTGCTTCTGTGGGTGGCACAACCAGTGCTGCAAGCCCACTAGCAGCATGTGGATATACAAGCCCTTGGCACCCCTGGTGCACTCTACTAGGGACTGATAGTAAACCAAATAGCCAAACATGGAAGTCTATTCACATAATACATTTTACCATAGGGAGCACTTGCCCTGTGGCACTGGATGGCAGTGGCACAGGGCCCTGAGCAGCTAACACCAGCACAAAAATAGATTGAGGCACAGACAAAAATGGGAGGGTGACCCACGCCAATCGTGCCAGGTCTAACAGTATTGGTATTGGTGGTGGTGATGGCATTGGTGGTATTGGTGGTGGTATTGGTGGTGGTATTGGTGGTGGTATTGGTGGTGGTGCTATTGGTGGTGGTATGGTATTGGTGGTATTGGTGTTGGCATTGGATGTGGAGGTATTGGTGGTGGCAGTAGTGGTGATGGTATTGGTGGCGGTAGAAGTGATGGTATTGGTGGTGGTGATATTGGTAGCAGTATTGGTAGTGGTATTGGTGGTGTTGGTGGTGGTATTAGAGGTGGTATTGGTGGTGGTGGTGGTTTTGGTATTGGTGGTGGTATTGGTGCTGGTGGTATTGTGATGGTGGTATTGGTGGTGGTGGTAGTATTGGTGGTGGTGGTAGTATTGGTGGTGCTGGTTGTGGTGATATTGGTGGTGGTGGTATTGGTGGTGGGGCTGATGCTATTAGTTGTGATATTGGTGGTGGTGATATTGGTAGTGGTGGTATTAGTGGTGGTGGTATTAGTGGTGGTATTGGTGTTACTGGTGGTATTGGTGGTGGTGGTGGCAGTATTGGTGGTGGCAGTATTGGTATTCATGGTGGCGGTATTGGTGCTGGTGGTATTGGTGGTACTGGTGGCAGTGGTATTGCTGGTGGAGGTATTGGTATTGGGGTGTTGGTATTGGTATTGGTGGTAGTATTGGTGGTGGTATTTATGTTGGTGGTTTTGGTGGTGGCAGTGATATTGGTGGTGGTAGTTTTGGTGGTGGTATTGGTGGTGGTGGTGGTATTGGTGGTGGTTGTATTGGTGATATTGGTGGTGGTGGTATTGGTGGTGGTGGTATTGGTGGTGGTGGTATTGGTCGTGGTGGTGGCATTGGTGGGTGTGGTATTGGTGGTGGTGGTAGTGGAGGTGTTGGCATTGGTTGTGGTGGTATTGGCATTGGTGGTGGTATTGGTGGTGTTGGTGGTGGTTGTGGTATTGGTGGTGCTAGTGGTGATGGTATGGGTTGTCGTGGTATTGATGGTGGTAGTGGTGGTGCTATTGGTGGGGGCATTATTGGTGGTATTGGTGGTCGTGGTGGTAGTGGTGGTGGTGTTGGCATTGGTTGTGGTGGTAGTGGTATTGGTGGTGGCGGTAGTGGTACTGGTAGTATTGGTGGTGGTGGTGGTTGTGGTATTGGTGGTGGGGGTATTGGTGGCAGTGGTATTGCTGGTGAAGGTATTGGGGTGTTGGGATAGGTATTAGTGGTTGTGGTATTGCTGGTGTTGGTAATGGTGGCAATGGTTGTGGTGGTGGTATTGGTGGTGGTATTGATGGTTGTGGTGGTGGTCTCAGTATCGGTGGTGGTATTGGTATTGGTGGTATTAGTACTGGTGGTGGAGGTATTGGTGGTGGTATTGGTGGTGGTGGTGGTGGTGGAGGTGGTATTGGTGGTGGTGGTAGCATTGGATGTGGTAGCATTGGATGTGGTAGCATTGGATGTGGTGGTATTGGATGTGGTGGTATTGGTGGTGGTGGTATTGGTGGTGGTAGTGGTATTGGTAGTATTGGTGGTAGTATTGGTAGTGATGCTGTTGGTATTGGTGGTGGTGGCGATATTGATGGTGGTGGTATTGGTGATGGTATTGCTGGTAGTGGTATTGTGGTGGTGGTGGTATAGGTGATGGTGGTAGTGGTATTGGTGCTGGTGGTATTGGTGCTGGTGGTGATATTAGTAGTGGCGGTGATATTAGTGGTGGTGGTGGTATTGGTGGTGGTGGTGGTATTGGTGGTGGTGGTATTGGTGGTGGTGGTATTGGTGATGATAATATTGGGGGTTGTAGTGGTGGTGGTATTGGTGGTGGTGATGTTGGTGGTGGTATTGGTGTTGGGGGTAGTATTGATGATGGTATTGGTAGTGATGGTATTGGTATTGATGGTGGTGATGGCATTGGCGGTATTGGTGGTGGTGTTATTGGTATTAGTGGTGGTGGTGGTACTGGTGTGTAGTGGTATTGGTATTGAAGTTGGTATTGGTACTAGTGGATGTGATATTGGTAGTGGTGGTGGTATTGGTGGTGGAGGTGGTATTGATGGTGGTATTGGTAGTGGTGGTATTCATGGTATTGGTGTTGGTGGAGGTATTGGTGGTGGTATTGGTGGTGGTAGTGGTTATGGTATTGGTGGTGGTAGTTTTCGTGGTGGTGGTATTGGTGGGATTTGTGGGATTGGTAGTTGTATTGGTGGTGGTATTGGTAGTGGTGGTATTGGTTGGGGTGTTGGCATTGGTTATGGTGGTATTGGTGGTGGTGTTGGTGGTAGTTGTGGTAGTGGTGATGGTATTGGTTGTGGTGGTATTGGTGGTGGTATTGGTGGTGGCGGTGGCATAATTGGTGGTATTGGTAGTGGCGGTGGTATTGGTGGTGGTGGTGTTGGCATTGGTTGTGGTGGCAGTGGTAATGGTGGTATTGGTGGTGGTAGAGGTGGTGGTTGTGGTATTGGTGGTGGTGGTGGTGGTAGTATTGGTGATACTGGTATTGGCAGTGGTATTGCAGGTGAAGGTATTGGTATTGGGGGTTGGTATTGTTATTAATGGTGGTGGTATTGGTGATGGTATTGGTGGTGGTATTGTTGGTGTTGATGGTGGTGGCAATGGTTGTGGTGGTGGTATTGGTGGTATTGGTGGTGGTGGTATTGGTGGTGTCGGTATCGGTGGTGGTGGTATTAGTACTGGAGATATTGGTGGTGGTATTGGTGGTGAAGGTGGTATTGGTGGTGGTGGTAGGATTGGTTGTGGTGGTATTGCTGGTGGTAGTATTGGTGGTAGTTGTATTGGTCGTGCTGGTGGTGGTGATATTATTGTTGGTGGTGGTATTGGTGGTGGTGCTGATGCTATTAGTGGTGATATTGGTGGTAGTGATATTGGTGGTGGTGGTATTAGTGGTAGTATTGGTGGTGGTGGTATTAGTGGTGGTGGTGGTATTGGTTGTATTGGTGGTGGTGGTATTGGTATTGGTAGTGTTGGTAGTAGTATTGGTAGTGATGCTGGTGGTGGTGATATTTATTGTGGTGGTATTGGTGGTGGTGATGGTATTGCTGGTGGTGGTATTGCTGGTGGTGGTGGTGATGGTATTGATGGTATTGGTGCTGGTGGTAGTGGTATTGGTGGTGGTGGTAGTGTTGGTGGTGGTGGTGATATTAGTGGTGGTGGCATTGGTTGTGGTGGTATTGGTGGTGGTGCTGTTGGTGGTATTTGTGGTGGTGGTTGTGGTTGTGGTATTGGTGGTGGTATTGGTGGTGGTAGTATTGGTGATAATATTGGGGGTGGTAGTGGAGGTGGTATTGGTGGTGGTGATGGTGGTAGTGGTGGTATTGGTGGTGGGGGTAGTATTGGTGGTGGTATTGGTAGTGATGGTATTGGTGGTGGTGATGGCATTGGTGGTATTGGTGATGGTATTGGTGGTGGTGCTATTGGTGGTGGTATTGGGGGTTGGAGGTGGTATTGGTGGTGGTGGTATTGGTGGTGGTGCTGATATTAGTGGTGAGGGTGGTGTTGGTTGTGGTGGTAGTGGCAGTATTGGTATTGGTGGTGGCGGTATTAGTGGTGGTGGTATTGGTGTCAATTGTATTGGTTGCAGTGGTATTGATGGGGAGGTATTGGTATTGGGGTGATGGTACTGGTACTTGTGGAGGTGGTATTAGTGGTGGTATTGGTAATGGTTGCATTGGTGTTGGTGGAATTGGTGTTGGTGGAGGTATTGGTAGTGGTGGTGGTACAGGTGTGTGGTGGTATTGGTGGTGGTATTGAAAGTTGTATTGGTACTAGTGGGGGTGGTATTGGTAGTGGTGGGGGTATTGGTGGTGGAGGTGGTTTTGGTGGTGGTAGTGGTTATGGTATTGGTGGTGGTAGTATTCGTGGTGGTGGTATTGGTGGTATTTGTGGTATTGGTAGTGGTATTGGTGGTGATATTGGTAGTGGTAGTACTGGTGGTGGTATCGGTGGTGGTGGTATTGGTGGTTGTGGTGTTGGCATTGGTTGTGGTGGTATTGATGGTGGTATTGGTGGTGGCATTGGTGGTGGTGGTTTTGGTGGTGGTAGTGGTAATGGCATTAGTGGTGGTATTGGTGGTATTTGTGGTATTGGTAGCGGTATTGGTGGTGGTATTGGTGGTGGTGGTGTTGGAATTGGTTGTGGTGGTATTGGAGGTGGTATTGGTGATGGTATTGGTGGTGGTGGTGGTGGTATTGGTGGTATTGTAATGGTGGTATTGGTGGAGGTAGTGGCGATTGTATTGGTGGTGGTGATATAAGTGGTGGTCGTGATATTGATATTAGTAGTGGTATATGTGGTGGTAATGGTGGTGGTGGTGGTATTAGTGGTGATATTGATGGTGGTGGTATTGCTGATGGTGGTCTTGTGGTGGTATTGGTGGTGGTATTGTGGTGGTATTGGTGGTGGCGATATTGGTAGTGGGGGTGGTATTGGTGCTGGAGGTATTGGTGGTGGTGTGGCATTGGTGGTGGTATTGGTGGTGGTGGTGGCGGTATTGGTGGCGGCAGTATTGGTATTGATGGTGGTGGTATTGATATTGATGGTGGTAGTATTGGTGGTACTGGTATTGGTGGTAGTGGTAATGCTGTTGGAGGTATTGGTATTGGGGTGGTGGTACCGGTATTGGTGGTGGTGGTATTATTGATGGCATTGGCATTGGTGGTATTGATGGTATTGGTGGTGGTGGTATTGGTGGTGGTAGTATTATTGGTGTTGGTAGCGGTGGTGGTATTGGTATTGGTGGTTGTATTGGTACTGGTTAGTGGTATTGGAGGTATTTGTGGTATATATGTTGGTGGTGCTATTGGTGGTGGTATTGGTGGTGGCGGTGATGGTATTGATGGTGGTGGTTTTGGTGGTGGTGGTGGTATTGATGTTGGTAGTATTGGTGGTGGTATAGGTATTGGTGGTGGTATTAGTACTGGTGGTGATGGTCATACTGGTGGTATTGGTGGTGGCATTGGTTTTGGCAGTATTGGTGGTGGCGGTATTGGCGGTGGTATTGGTGGTGGTATTGGCGGTGGTATTGGTGGTGGTATTGGTGGTGGTGGTATTGGTGTTGGTAGTATTAGTGGTGGTAGTGGTGGTGGTATTGGTGGTGGTGGTGGTGGTAGTGGTGGTGGTAGTGGTGGTGGTAGTGGTGGTAGTATTGTTGTATTGGTAGTGGTGACAGTATTGTTGGTGGTATTGGTTATTTGTGGAGGTGGTGGTGATTTTGTTGGTGGTGGTATTGGTGTTGGTGTCATTGGTGGTGATGGCATTGGTGGTATTGGTGGTGGTACTTTGGTGGTGGTATTGGTGTTGGTGGTATTGGTGGCGGTGGTATTGGTGGCGGTATTGGTGGTATTGGTGGTAGTGGTATTGGTGGTGGTGGTATTGGTGGTGGTGGTATTGGTGCTGGTGGTATTGGTGGTTGTGGGATTGGTGGTAGTGGTAGTGGTATTGGTGGTGGCATTGGTTGTGGTGTTATTGGTGGTGGTGGTATTGGTGGTATTGGTTTTGGTGGTATTGGTGGTATTGGTGGTGGTGGTATTGGTGGTGCTGGTGGTATTTGTGGTATTGATAGTGGTGGTGTTGGAATTGGTTGTGGTATTGGTGGTGGTGGTGTTGGAATTGGTTGTGGTGGTATTGATATTGGTGGTGTTATTGGAGGTGGTATTGGTGGTGTTGGTGGTGGTGGTGGTATTGGTGGTGGTAGTGGCGATGGTATTGGTGCTGCTGGGATTGGTGGTGGTGGTGTGATTGGTGGTGGCGGTGTGATTGGTGGTGGTGTGATTGGTGGTGGTGGTGGGATTGGTGGTATTGGTTGTGGTGGTATTGGTGGTATTGGTTTTGGTGGTATTGGTGTTTTTGGTGGTGGTATTAGTGGTGGCATTGGTTTTGGTGGTGGTAGTGATGATGGTATTGGTGGTGGTGGTGGTGGTATTTGTGGTATTGGTAGTGCTATTGGTGGTGGTATTGGTGGTGGAATTGGTTGTGGTGGTATTGATGGTGGTATTGGTGGTGGTGGTATTGGTGCTGGTGGTACTGGTGTTATTGATGGTGGTAGTACTGGTGGTGGTAGTGGCGATGGTATTGGTAGTGGTGATATTGGTGGTCGTGGTGGTATTGGTGGTATTGGTATTGTTAGTGCTATTGGTGGTGGCGGTATTGATTGTGGTATTAGTGGTATTGATGGTGGTAGTGGTATTGGTGGTGGGTTTGGTTCTGGTATTGATGAGGTTGTGGTATTGGTGGTGGTGATATTGGTGGTGGGGGTGGTATTGGTGGTGGAGGTATTGGTGGTGGTGTGGCATTGACGGGGGTGGTATTGGTGGTGATGGCGGTATTGGTGACGGCAGTATTGATATTGATGGTGGCGGTATTAGTATTGATGGCGGTAGTATTGGTGGTACTGGTATTGCTGGTAGTGGTATTGCTGTTGGAGGTATTGGGGTGGTGGTACTGATATTGGTGGTGGTTTTGCTGATGGTATTGGTGGTATTCGTGGTATTGGTGGTGGTATTGGTGGTGGTATTGCTGGTGGTATTGCTGGTGGTATTTGTGGTGGTGGTTTTGTTGGTGGTATTGGTGGTGGTGGTATTGGTGGTGGTGGTGGTATTGGTAGTGGTGGTATTGGTAGTATTATTGCTGTTCGCTGTGGTATCGGTGGTGGTATTGGTATTTGTGGTGGTATTGGTACTGGTGGTGGTTGTATTGGTGGTGGTATTGGTGCTGGTGGTTGTAAGAAAAAATTATTGGTGGTGGCAGTAGTGGTGATGGTATTGGTGGCGGTAGAAGTGATGGTATTGGTGGTGGTGATATTGGTAGCAGTATTGGTAGTGGTATTGGTGGTGTTGGTGGTGGTATTAGAGGTGGTATTGGTGGTGGTGGTGGTTTTGGTATTGGTGGTGGTATTGGTGCTGGTGGTATTGTGATGGTGGTATTGGTGGTGGTGGTAGTATTGGTGGTGGTGGTGGTAGTATTGGTGGTGCTGGTTGTGGTGATATTGGTGGTGGTGGTATTGGTGGTGGGGCTGATGCTATTAGTTGTGATATTGGTGGTGGTGATATTGGTAGTGGTGGTATTAGTGGTGGTGGTATTAGTGGTGGTATTGGTGTTATTGGTGGTATTGGTGGTGGTGGTGGCAGTATTGGTGGTGGCAGTATTGGTATTCATGGTGGCGGTATTGGTGCTGGTGGTATTGGTGGTACTGGTGGCAGTGGTATTGCTGGTGGAGGTATTGGTATTGGGGTGTTGGTATTGGTATTGGTGGTAGTATTGGTGGTGGTATTTATGTTGGTGGTTTTGGTGGTGGCAGTGATATTGGTGGTGGTAGTTTTGGTGGTGGTATTGGTGGTGGTGGTGGTATTGGTGGTGGTTGTATTGGTGATATTGGTGGTGGTGGTATTGGTGGTGGTGGTATTGGTGGTGGTGGTATTGGTCGTGGTGGTGGCATTGGTGGGTGTGGTATTGGTGGTGGTGGTAGTGGAGGTGTTGGCATTGGTTGTGGTGGTATTGGCATTGGTGGTGGTATTGGTGGTGTTGGTGGTGGTTGTGGTATTGGTGGTGCTAGTGGTGATGGCATGGGTTGTCGTGGTATTGATGGTGGTAGTGGTGGTGCTATTGGTGGGGGCATTATTGGTGGTATTGGTGGTCGTGGTGGTAGTGGTGGTGGTGTTGGCATTGGTTGTGGTGGTAGTGGTATTGGTGGTGGCGGTAGTGGTACTGGTAGTATTGGTGGTGGTGGTGGTTGTGGTATTGGTGGTGGGGGTATTGGTGGCAGTGGTATTGCTGGTGAAGGTATTGGGGTGTTGGGATAGGTATTAGTGGTTGTGGTATTGCTAATGTTGGTAATGGTGGCAATGGTTGTGGTGGTGGTATTGGTGGTGGTATTGATGGTTGTGGTGGTGGTCTCAGTATCGGTGGTGGTATTGGTATTGGTGGTATTAGTACTGGTGGTGGAGGTATTGGTGGTGGTATTGGTGGTGGTGGTGGTGGTGGAGGTGGTATTGGTGGTGGTGGTAGCATTGGATGTGGTAGCATTGGATGTGGTAGCATTGGATGTGGTGGTATTGGATGTGGTGGTATTGGTGGTGGTGGTATTGGTGGTGGTATTGGTGGTGGTAGTGGTATTGGTAGTATTGGTGGTAGTATTGGTAGTGATGCTGTTGGTATTGGTGGTGGTGGTGATATTGATGGTGGTGGTATTGGTGATGGTATTGATGGTATTGCTGGTAGTGGTATTGTGGTGGTGGTGGTATAGGTGATGGTGGTAGTGGTATTGGTGCTGGTGGTATTGGTGCTGGTGGTGATATTAGTAGTGGCGGTGATATTAGTGGTGGTGGTGGTATTGGTGGTGGTGGTGGTATTGGTGGTGGTGGTATTGGTGGTGGTGGTATTGGTGGTGGTGGTATTGGTGATGATAATATTGGGGGTTGTAGTGGTGGTGGTATTGGTGGTGGTGATGTTGGTGGTGGTATTGGTGTTGGGGGTAGTATTGATGATGGTATTGGTAGTGATGGTATTGGTATTGATGGTGGTGATGGCATTGGCGGTATTGGTGGTGGTGTTATTGGTATTGGTGGTGGTGGTGGTACTGGTGTGTAGTGGTATTGGTATTGAAGTTGGTATTGGTACTAGTGGATGTGATATTGGTAGTGGTGGTGGTATTGGTGGTGGAGGTGGTATTGATGGTGGTATTGGTAGTGGTGGTATTCATGGTATTGGTGTTGGTGGAGGTATTGGTGGTGGTATTGGTGGTGGTAGTGGTTATGGTATTGGTGGTGGTAGTTTTCGTGGTGGTGGTATTGGTGGGATTTGTGGGATTGGTAGTTGTATTGGTGGTGGTATTGGTAGTGGTGGTATTGGTTGGGGTGTTGGCATTGGTTATGGTGGTATTGGTGGTGGTGTTGGTGGTAGTTGTGGTAGTGGTGATGGTATTGGTTGTGGTGGTATTGGTGGTGGTATTGGTGGTGGCAGTGGCATAATTGGTGGTATTGGTAGTGGCGGTGGTATTGGTGGTGGTGGTGTTGGCATTGGTTGTGGTGGCAGTGGTAATGGTGGTATTGGTGGTGGTAGAGGTGGTGGTTGTGGTATTGGTGGTGGTGGTGGTGGTAGTATTGGTGATACTGGTATTGGCAGTGGTATTGCAGGTGAAGGTATTGGTATTGGGGGTTGGTATTGTTATTAATGGTGGTGGTATTGGTGATGGTATTGGTGGTGGTATTGTTGGTGTTGATGGTGGTGGCAATGGTTGTGGTGGTGGTATTGGTGGTATTGGTGGTGGTGGTATTGGTGGTGTCGGTATCGGTGGTGGTGGTATTAGTACTGGAGATATTGGTGGTGGTATTGGTGGTGAAGGTGGTATTGGTGGTGGTGGTAGGATTGGTTGTGGTGGTATTGCTGGTGGTAGTATTGGTGGTAGTTGTATTGGTCGTGCTGGTGGTGGTGATATTATTGTTGGTGGTGGTATTGGTGGTGGTGCTGATGCTATTAGTGGTGATATTGGTGGTAGTGATATTGGTGGTGGTGGTATTAGTGGTAGTATTGGTGGTGGTGGTATTAGTGGTGGTGGTGGTATTGGTTGTATTGGTGGTGGTGGTATTGGTATTGGTAGTGTTGGTAGTAGTATTGGTAGTGATGCTGGTGGTGGTGATATTTATTGTGGTGGTATTGGTGGTGGTGATGGTATTGCTGGTGGTGGTATTGCTGGTGGTGGTGGTGATGGTATTGATGGTATTGGTGCTGGTGGTAGTGGTATTGGTGGTGGTGGTAGTGTTGGTGGTGGTGGTGATATTAGTGGTGGTGGCATTGGTTGTGGTGGTATTGGTGGTGGTGCTGTTGGTGGTATTTGTGGTGGTGGTTGTGGTATTGGTGGTGGTAGTATTGGTGATAATATTGGGGGTGGTAGTGGAGGTGGTATTGGTGGTGGTGATGGTGGTAGTGGTGGTATTGGTGGTGGGGGTAGTATTGGTGGTGGTATTGGTAGTGATGGTATTGGTGGTGGTGATGGCATTGGTGGTATTGGTGATGGTATTGGTGGTGGTGCTATTGGTGGTGGTATTGGGGGTTGGAGGTGGTATTGGTGGTGGTGGTATTGGTGGTGGTGCTGATATTAGTGGTGAGGGTGGTGTTGGTTGTGGTGGTAGTGGCAGTATTGGTATTGGTGGTGGCGGTATTAGTGGTGGTGGTATTGGTGTCAATTGTATTGGTTGCAGTGGTATTGATGGGGAGGTATTGGTATTGGGGTGATGGTACTGGTACTTGTGGAGGTGGTATTAGTGGTGGTATTGGTAATGGTTGCATTGGTGTTGGTGGAATTGGTGTTGGTGGAGGTATTGGTAGTGGTGGTGGTACAGGTGTGTGGTGGTATTGGTGGTGGTATTGAAAGTTGTATTGGTACTAGTGGGGGTGGTATTGGTAGTGGTGGGGGTATTGGTGGTGGAGGTGGTTTTGGTGGTGGTAGTGGTTATGGTATTGGTGGTGGTAGTATTCGTGGTGGTGGTATTGGTGGTATTTGTGGTATTGGTAGTGGTATTGGTGGTGATATTGGTAGTGGTAGTACTGGTGGTGGTATCGGTGGTGGTGGTATTGGTGGTTGTGGTGTTGGCATTGGTTGTGGTGGTATTGATGGTGGTATTGGTGGTGGCATTGGTGGTGGTGGTTTTGGTGGTGGTAGTGGTAATGGCATTAGTGGTGGTATTGGTGGTATTTGTGGTATTGGTAGCGGTATTGGTGGTGGTATTGGTGGTGGTGGTGTTGGAATTGGTTGTGGTGGCATTGGAGGTGGTATTGGTGATGGTATTGGTGGTGGTGGTGGTGGTATTGGTGGTATTGTAATGGTGGTATTGGTGGAGGTAGTGGCGATTGTATTGGTGGTGGTGATATAAGTGGTGGTCGTGATATTGATATTAGTAGTGGTATATGTGGTGGTAATGGTGGTGGTGGTGGTATTAGTGGTGATATTGATGGTGGTGGTATTGCTGATGGTGGTCTTGTGGTGGTATTGGTGGTGGTATTGTGGTGGTATTGGTGGTGGCGATATTGGTGGTGGGGGTGGTATTGGTGCTGGAGGTATTGGTGGTGGTGTGGCATTGGTGGTGGTATTGGTGGTGGTGGTGGCGGTATTGGTGGCGGCAGTATTGGTATTGATGGTGGTGGTATTGATATTGATGGTGGTAGTATTGGTGGTACTGGTATTGGTGGTAGTGGTAATGCTGTTGGAGGTATTGGTATTGGGGTGGTGGTACCGGTATTGGTGGTGGTGGTATTATTGATGGCATTGGCATTGGTGGTATTGATGGTATTGGTGGTGGTGGTATTGGTGGTGGTAGTATTATTGGTGTTGGTAGCGGTGGTGGTATTGGTATTGGTGGTTGTATTGGTACTGGTTAGTGGTATTGGAGGTATTTGTGGTATATATGTTGGTGGTGCTATTGGTGGTGGTATTGGTGGTGGCGGTGATGGTATTGATGGTGGTGGTTTTGGTGGTGGTATTGATGTTGGTAGTATTGGTGGTGGTATAGGTATTGGTGGTGGTATTAGTACTGGTGGTGATGGTCATACTGGTGGTATTGGTGGTGGCATTGGTTTTGGCAGTATTGGTGGTGGCGGTATTGGCGGTGGTATTGGTGGTGGTATTGGCGGTGGTATTGGTGGTGGTATTGGTGGTGGTGGTATTGGTGTTGGTAGTATTAGTGGTGGTAGTGGTGGTGGTATTGGTGGTGGTGGTGGTGGTAGTGGTGGTGGTAGTGGTGGTGGTAGTGGTGGTAGTATTGTTGTATTGGTAGTGGTGACAGTATTGTTGGTGGTATTGGTTATTTGTGGAGGTGGTGGTGATTTTGTTGGTGGTGGTATTGGTGTTGGTGTCATTGGTGGTGATGGCATTGGTGGTATTGGTGGTGGTACTTTGGTGGTGGTATTGGTGTTGGTGGTATTGGTGGCGGTGGTATTGGTGGCGGTATTGGTGGTATTGGTGGTAGTGGTATTGGTGGTGGTGGTATTGGTGGTGGTGGTATTGGTGCTGGTGGTATTGGTGGTTGTGGGATTGGTGGTAGTGGTAGTGGTATTGGTGGTGGCATTGGTTGTGGTGTTATTGGTGGTGGTGGTATTGGTGGTATTGGTTTTGGTGGTATTGGTGGTATTGGTGGTGGTGGTATTGGTGGTGCTGGTGGTATTTGTGGTATTGATAGTGGTGGTGTTGGAATTGGTTGTGGTATTGGTGGTGGTGGTGTTGGAATTGGTTGTGGTGGTATTGATATTGGTGGTGTTATTGGAGGTGGTATTGGTGGTGTTGGTGGTGGTGGTGGTATTGGTGGTGGTAGTGGCGATGGTATTGGTGCTGCTGGGATTGGTGGTGGTGGTGTGATTGGTGGTGGCGGTGTGATTGGTGGTGGTGTGATTGGTGGTGGTGGTGGGATTGGTGGTATTGGTTGTGGTGGTATTGGTGGTATTGGTTTTGGTGGTATTGGTGTTTTTGGTGGTGGTATTAGTGGTGGCATTGGTTTTGGTGGTGGTAGTGATGATGGTATTGGTGGTGGTGGTGGTGGTATTTGTGGTATTGGTAGTGCTATTGGTGGTGGTATTGGTGGTGGAATTGGTTGTGGTGGTATTGGTGGTGGTGGTATTGGTGCTGGTGGTACTGGTGTTATTGATGGTGGTAGTACTGGTGGTGGTAGTGGCGATGGTATTGGTAGTGGTGATATTGGTGGTCGTGGTGGTATTGGTGGTATTGGTATTGTTAGTGCTATTGGTGGTGGCGGTATTGATTGTGGTATTAGTGGTATTGATGGTGGTAGTGGTATTGGTGGTGGGTTTGGTTCTGGTATTGATGAGGTTGTGGTATTGGTGGTGGTGATATTGGTGGTGGGGGTGGTATTGGTGGTGGAGGTATTGGTGGTGGTGTGGCATTGACGGGGGTGGTATTGGTGGTGATGGCGGTATTGGTGACGGCAGTATTGATATTGATGGTGGCGGTATTAGTATTGATGGCGGTAGTATTGGTGGTACTGGTATTGCTGGTAGTGGTATTGCTGTTGGAGGTATTGGGGTGGTGGTACTGATATTGGTGGTGGTTTTGCTGATGGTATTGGTGGTATTCGTGGTATTGGTGGTGGTATTGGTGGTGGTATTGCTGGTGGTATTGCTGGTGGTATTTGTGGTGGTGGTTTTGTTGGTGGTATTGGTGGTGGTGGTATTGGTGGTGGTGGTGGTATTGGTAGTGGTGGTATTGGTAGTATTATTGCTGTTCGCTGTGGTATCGGTGGTGGTATTGGTATTTGTGGTGGTATTGGTACTGGTGGTGGTTGTATTGGTGGTGGTATTGGTGCTGGTGGTTGTAAGAAACTGGCTCTGTATATGTTGCACCGAAGTGAGGTTCAGTGTGTATAGAGTCCAAGGGTCTCCAGAGGTAGGCACAGGTTAAAGTTAGATAGAACCTTACTTTCTAAAGTGGTATCTTGTTCGAGCAGTAAGGCAGTATCAGAGGACAGTGTTAAGCATTTGATGTACACACTCAGTCAGCAAATGAATTCACACACTCAAGAACTGAACTCTAGGCCAATGGTTTTTGTATAAAAAAATATACTGTTGTTTTATTTATAGAACCAAGCAAGCCTGGTACAGGTAAGCATATAAATACTTTGCAGTAGTAAATTCCTTGTGTGAACACAGTTCAAAATTGCAGTATAACTTGTACTCATTTTAGTTACAGTTTAAGTAAGCAGTTTGCAACACTTAGCAGGTATAGTACATTCGAATGAATGGGCTTTTTAAGTAAAATGTAATTAATTACTTTTTATATTACTTTTGCTAACACAGGGCTAGATCCTAGATTCAGCACTGGGACATTTCCTGAAAACAGTTCAGTAAATTTGTTTTAGTTAGAGGTACGATTTTTGAAGAATATTATTGTATATCAAAAGTTGACACTTTTTCACATAGAATCACCAATGTTATCCTATGGGAGGAAATTCACTTAGCAGGTAAGTTACTTTAACAATACTTTTCTTATTCAGTGCTGAATACCTAGATTCAGCACTGGGACATCTCATGAAAACAGTTGAAAAAATGCGTTTTGGTTAATCGGGTGATTTTTAAGGAATATTCTCAGTTTTCAAAAGTCGACAGAAACTTTTTGGGAGTAAAAGTGTCAATGTTATTCTATGAGGAAAAAGTGGTTATCGGTTTCCAGGTAGGTATACGGTCTTTGAAGTTATGGTCCTGGGGTTAGACTCAGGCGTCTCCCAGGGTCAGTGATGCACTGTTGTTGCACCCTCAGCGGCACTCGGGCAGCCAGATGCAGAGTGTTGAGGCCCAATGTTATCCTATGGAGGATAGGGGGACTCCGGTTGGTGGCTGCTAGCAAACAGGCCTCGGGGTTGTGGGAGCAAAGCTCCCAGGATTAAGCTCAGGGCAAGTTGGGGACAAAGTTAGCACCAAAGGGGCACCCTCAGCGGCACTAGGGCGGCCGGGTGCAGGGTGCTGTTTTGAGGTTGGGTGCCCTGTTGATTTCAATGGAGATTCTACGAGACAAAGAAACACTGCAGGCTTGGGGACGGGGATCTTCCAGGAGTGACCACCACTTTGAGGGGTAAGTTGGGATGCTGAGGGTTGATTACGCACCACTGGGTTGGGCACACAAGGCCGTGGGGCGTCGGGTGCAGCAAGGGTGCCTTGGGACGTCAGATTTTCTTACCCGCTCTGGTCGCAGTAGGGAGGGTCCTGTGGATTGAGGCTGCAGGCATCATCAGGAGGCTTGAGGCACGTCAGGGGTCACCGGATCTCAGGTCAGGATCGCCGGGGGACCTCCTCATGGTATTTTTCCACTCTAGCTCGGGCCGGATTCGGCGGGTGCAGAGCGTGCGGGATTCGTGGTTCCTGGCTGGCACCAGAAGCTGCAGTTCAAACACGTCGGGTGTTCACGGGGGAAACAGCTTGGAAAGTGAAGGCAGGCAGGTCCTCTGGGGTTTTTGAGGTTGCTGTCCGCTGGACACACCGGGGTTTTGCAGGAGCAGGTTCGAGGGGAGACAGGCCTGTAGGGATGGGGCCAAGTCAATGGGCGTCGTCCTCTTGTTAGCTCTGCACGGCTTCTCGTCCTTCTTCTTCTCTTCTTTTTCTTGTGGGTGCTGGATCTGAGGAAAGAAGGTTCAGGGTGCCCCTAAATACTAAATGTAGGGGCGTTACAGGTAGGTAAAGGGCAGGGACCAATGGGTCCCTTCCCTGGGGTGGGTACACCCCCTGTTCGGCCACTCTCCAGTGGGAGGGGGGCAGGAGCCTGTCCCTGGTTGGCTGGGTCCCCCTATCTTCACCTCGTCTCCCCCACCTTAGGGGTGCTGTTGGCAGAGGTGGGCACACCTCTCTTCCTCACTTGTTTTTGCCTCCAGTTCTCCCACCCAAAGTGGGGGGTAGAACCAGTGGGGACCAGTTGCTGAAAGCAGCAAATGGTCTGGAGAGGCTCACAAAGGTAGCATGCCTTTGAAGCTTCTCCTTTGTGAACCCTGCCCATCCTGGGGGAGGAGGCTTGGCACCTCGTCCCAGGATGTGTATTGTTTCAGGCCCCCGAGAGCAGCAAACGCTTGACCCAGGGGTCCAGGAACATGTCTGGTGGTGGCAGCCTGTGCAGCCACTCAGTCAGGTCACTAGAAGTTGGTCGAGTTTCAGGGGGCATCTCTAAGATGCCCTCTGTCATGCATTTTACATTAAATCCCACACTGGCATCAGTGTGGGCTTAATGTGCTGAGAAGTTTGATACCAAACTTCCCAGTCTTCAGTGTAGCCATTATGGTACTGTGGTGTTCGTAATGACAAACTCCCAGCACCATATACTCTTAATGGCAGCACTGCACTTACAGTGCCCAGGAATGGACTTGGGCACTGTAGGGGTACAGTGCTCATACTCCTGTACCCTCACCACTGGCATAGGGCACCCAGCTAGAGGGGTGACTGGTGTATGCCAGGGCAATGGTTTGTAGGCATAGCACACAGGGATGTGTGCCATGTCAACTCTTGGCTTTGTTCTGCACCAAGGCACTGTGTGAGTGTCCAGGAACAGGGCCCCTAAGGGTGGCACAATAAGTCCTGCAGCCCTTATGCCCTTAGGGGCCTTCTCTGGTCACAGTACCCTGGGTACCTGTGGTACCATTTACCAGGGGCTGACCTGTGTCCAGAGATGCCAATTGGGTTTAGGCTTAAATGCAGTTTTAGGGAAGTAACACAGGCCCTGAGCACCTGATTGGAAGGAGTGCAGGGCACACTCAGTCAAAGCACATCAGCAATTCAGCAAAAAGTGGAGGCATACCATGCAAGAAAGAGGGCACTTTCTCGTATTGGTGGTATTGGTGGTAGTGGTGGAGGTGGTATTGATGGTGGTGGTGCTATTGGTTATGGTGATATTGGTGGTGGTATTGGTGGTGGCAGTATTGGTATTGGTGGTGGTATTGGTATTGTTGTTGGTGGTATTGGTGGTACTGGTAATGGTGGCAGTGTATTGCTGATGGAGGTATTGGTATTGGGGTGGTGGTGGTATTGGTGGTGGTATTGGTAGTGGTATTGCTGGTATTTGTGGTATTGATGGTGGGGGTATTGGTGGTGGTATTGGGGGTGGTGGTGGTATTGGTAGTGGTATTGGTGGTGGTATTGGTGGTGGTATTGGTAGTGGTATTGGTGGTGGTATTGGTGGTGGTGGTGGTATTGGTGGTTGTATTGGTGCTGATGGTCATATTTGTGGTATTTGTCATGGTGATGGCATTGGTTTTGGTGGTATTGTGGTGGTGGTACTGGTGGTAATATTGGTGGTATTGGTTGTGGTGGTGGTAGTGGTGGTGGTGGTGGTATTGGTTGTGGTGGTAGTGGTGGTGGTATTGGTTGTGGTGGTATTGGTGGTGGTGGTATTGGTAGTGGTGGTAGTATTGGTGGTGTTATTGGTGGTGGTATTGGCGGTGGTGGTGGTATTGGTGCTGATGGTCATATTTGTGGTATTGGTGGTGGCATTGGTTTTGGTGGTGTTGATGGTATTGGTGGTGGCTTTGGTGGTGGTGGCTTTGGTGGTGGTATTGGTGGTGGTGGTATTGGTATTGGTGGTGGTATTGGCACTGGTGGTGGTATTGGTGGTGGTATTGGTGCTGATGGTTGTATTTGTGGTATTGGTGGTAGTGGTGGCATTGGTGTTGGTGGTATTGTGTTGGTAGTATTGGTGGTAAAATTGGTGGTATTGGTGCTGGTGGTATGGGTGCTATTGGTGGTGGTAGTGGTGGTGGTGGTATTGATGGTGGTGGTATTGGATGTATTAGTGGTGGTAGAATTGGTACTGGTGGTCGTATTTGTGGCATTGGTGGTGGTGGAGGTGGAGGTGGTATTGATGGTGTTGGTGGCATTGGTTATGGTGGTATTGGTGGTGGTGGTATTTATGGTATTGACGGTATTGGTGTTGATGGTGGCGGTATTGGTATTGTTGTTGGTGGTACTGGTAATGGTGGCAGTGGTATTGCTGATGGAGGTACTGGTATTGGGGGTGGTGGTACTGGTATTGGTGGTGGTGGTATTGGTGGTGGTATTGGTAGTGGTATTGATGGTGGGATTTGTGGTATTGATGTTGGTGGTGGTATTGGTGGTGGCAGTGGTGGTTTTGGTGATGGTGGTTTTGGTGGTGGTGGTATTGGTGGTGGTATTGGCACTGGTGGTGGGGGTGGTGGTATTCGTGATGGTATTGGTGCAGATGGTCGTAATTTTAGTATTGGTGGTGGTGGCATTGGTTTTGGTGGTAGTGCTATTGGTGGTGGTATTGTGGTGGTGGTATTGGTGATAATATTGGTGGTATTGGTGGTGGTAGTATTGGTGGTATTGGTGGTGGTAGTATTATTGCTGTTGGTGGTGATATCGGTGGTGATATTGGTATTGGTGGTGGTGGTATTGGTATTGATGGTGGCGGTATTGGTATTGTTGTTGGTGGTATTGGTGGTACTGGTAATGGTGGCAGTGGTATTGCTGATATTGGTATTGGGCGTGGTACTGGTATTGGTGGTGGTGGTATTGGTAGTGGTATTGCTGGTATTTGTGGTATTGATGGTGGTGGTACTGGTGGTGGTATTGGTGGTGGTGGTTTTGGTGGTGTGGTGGTATTGGTATTGGTATTGGTGGTGATATTGGAACTGGTGATGGTGGTTTTGGTGGTGGTATTGGTGCTGATGGTTGTATTTGTGGTGTTTGTTGTGGTGATGGCATTGGTTTTGGTGGTATTGGTGGTGGTATTGTGGTGGTGGTACTGGTGGTAATATTGGTTGTGGTGGTGGTTGTGGTATTATTGGTGGTAGTGGTGGTGGTATTGGTTGTGGTGGTATTGTGGTGGTGGTAGTATTGGTAGTGGTGGTAGTATTGTGGGTGTTATTGGTTATTGGTGGTGGTATTGATGGTCGAATTTGTGGTTTTGGTGGTGGCATTGGTTTTGGTGGTGTTGATGGTATTAGTGGTGGTTTTGGTAGTGGTGGTATTGGTGGTGGTATTCGTGGTGGTATTGGCAATGGTGGTGGTGGTATTGGTGGTATTGGTGCTGATGGTCGTATTTGTGGTATTGGTGGTGGTGGTGGTGGCATTGGTGTTGGTGGTATTGGTGGTATTGTGGTGGTGGTATTGGTGGTGGTATTGTGGTGGTGGTATTGGTGGTAATATTGGTGGTGTTGGTGGTGGTATTGGTGCTATTGGTGGAGGTAGTGGTGGTGGTGGTATTGGTAGTGGAGGTATTAGTGGTGGTAGTACTTTTGCTGTTGGTGGTATCGGTGGTGGTATTCATACTGGTGGTGGTATTGGTACTGGTGGTGGCTGTATTGGTGGCGGTATTAGTGCTGGTGGTTGTATCTGTGGCATTGGGGGTGGAGGTGGTATTGATGGTGGTGGTGGTGGTAGTGGTGGTGGTGGTATTGGTGGTGGTATTGGTGGTGGTATTGGTGGTGGTATTTATGGTGGTATTGACGGTATTGGTGTTGATGGTGGTGATATTGGTATTGTTGTTTGTGCTATTGGTGGTACTGGTAATGGTGGCAGTGGTATTGTGTTATTGCTGATGGAGGTATTGGTGTTGGGGGTGATGGTACTGGTATTGGTGGTGGTGGTGGTATTGGTGGTGGTATTGGTATTGGTAGTGGTATTGATGGTATTTGTGGTATTGATGTTGGTGGTGGTATTGGTGGTGGCGGTGGTGGTATTGGTGATGGTGGTTTCGGTGGTGTTGGTATTGGTGGTATTGGCACTGGTGGTGGTGGTATTGGTGCCGATGGTCTTAATTTTAGTCTTGGTGGTGGTGGAATTGGATTTGGTGGTAGTGGTATTGTTGGTGGTATTTTGGTATTGGAGGTAATATTGGTGGTATTGGTGGTGGTGGTATTGGTGGTGGTATTGGTGGTGGTGGTATTATTGGTGGTGATATCGGTGGTGATATTGGTGGTGGTATTGTTACTGGTGGTGGTTGTATTGGTGGTGGTATTGGTGCTGGTATTGGTGGTGGCGGTATTTGATGGTGATGGTATTGGTATTATTGGTGGTACTGGTAATGGTGGCAGTGGTATTGCTGATGGAGGTATTGGTATTGGGGTGGTGGTTCTGGTATTGGCGGTGGTGGTATTGGTGGTGGTATTGGTGGTATTTGTGGTATTGATGTTGGTGGTGGTATTGGTGGTGCGGTGGTGGTGGTGGTGGTTTTGGTATTGTTGGTGGTATCAGCACTTGTGGTGGTGGTATTGGTGGTAGTATTAGTGCTGATGGTCGTATTTGTGGTATTGGTGGTGGTGGCATTGGTGGTGGTGGTATTGGTGGTAACATTGGTGGTATTGATGGTGGTGGTATTAGTGGTATTGGTGGTGGTAGTGGTTGTGGTGGTATTGGTGGTGGAGGTGGTATTGGTAGTGAAGGTAGAATTGGGGGTGGCATTGGTTATTGGTGGTGGTGATATTGGTGGTGGTGGTGGTATTGGTGGTGACGACATTGGTGGTGGAGATGGCATTGGTGGTCTTGGTGGTGGTATTGTGGTGGTGGTGATGTGGTGGTGGTGGTATTGATGTTGGTGGTATTGGTGGTGGTATTGGTAGTGGTATTGGTGGTATTGGTGGTGGTCGGATTGGTGGTGGGATTGGTGGTGGTGGTGGTATTAGTGGTATTGGTGGTGGTAATATTGGTGGTGGTAGTGGTGGTGGTATTGGTGGTGGTGATGTTTGTGGTGGTATTGGTCATGGTGATAGTATTGGTGGTGGTATTGGTGGTGATGGCAATGGGGGTGGTATGGATGGTGGTGGTGGTATTGGTGGTGGTGGTGATATTGGTGGTGGGTGTTAGTGGTGGTGGTATTCGTGGTTGTGGTGGTATTGGTGGTGGTAATGGTGGTGCTGGTGGTTGTGGTATTGATGGTGGTGGTGGTATTGGTGGTGGTGGTGGTAATGGTGGTGGTATTGGTGGTGTTGCTGGTGGTATTGGTTGTGGTATTGATGGTGGTATTGGTGGTGGCGGTATTGGTATTGATGGTTGTGGTGTTGTTGTTGGTATTGGTGGTACTGGTAATGGTGGCAGTGGTATTGCTGATGGAGGTATTGGTATTGGGGTGATGGTTCTGGTATTGGTGGTGGTATTGGTCGTGGTATTGGAATTGGTAGTGATATTTGTGGTATTGATGTTGGTGGTGGTATTGGTGGTGCGGTGGTGGTATTGGTGGTAGTGGTTTTGGTGGTGGTGGTATTGGAGGTGGTATTGGCACTGGTGGTGGTTGTATTGGTGGTGGTATCGGTGCTGATGGTCATATTTGTGGTATTGGTGTTGGCGGTGGCATTGGTGGTGGTGGAATTGTGGTGGTGGTGGTATTGGTGATATTGGTGGTGGTAGTGGTTGTAGTGGTATTGGTGGTAGTGGTGGTGGTGGTGGTATTGGTGGTGAAGGAGGTGGTATGGATGGCGGTGGTGGTGATATTGGTGATGGGTATTAGTGGTGGTGGTATTCATGGTTGTGGTAGAATTGGGGGTGGTGATATTGGTGGTGGTATTGGTGGTGACATTGGTGGTGGTGATGGCATTGGTGGTCTTGGTGGTCTTGGTGGTGGTATTGGTGGTGGTGATATTGTGGTGGTGGTATTGATGTTGGTGGTATTGGTGGTGGTATTGGTGGTACTGGTAGTGGTATTGGTGGTGGTGGTATTGGTGGTGGTTTTTGTGGTGGTGGGATTGGTGGTGGTGGTGGTATTAGTGGTATTGGTGGTGGTGGTGGTATTGGTGGTGGTAGTGGTGGTGGTGGTGGTATTGGTGGTGAAGGAGGTGGTATGGATGGCGGTGGTGGTGATATTGGTGATGGGTATTAGTGGTGGTGGTATTCATGGTTGTGGTGGTATTGGTGGTGACATTGGTGGTGTTGATGGCATTGGTGGTCTTGGTGGTGGTATTGGTGGTGGTGATATTGTGGTGGTGGTATTGATGTTGGTGGTATTGGTGGTGGTATTGGTGGTAGTGGTATTGGTGGTGGTGGTATTGGTGGTGGTTTTTGTGGTGGTGGGATTGGTGGTGGTGGTGGTATTGGTGGTGGTATTAGTGGTATTGGTGGTGGTGGTTTTGGTGGTGGTGGTGGTGGTGGTGGTGGTATTGGTGGTGGTGGTGGTATTGGTGGTGAAGGAGGTGGTATGGATGGCGGTGGTGGTGATATTGGTGATGGGTATTAGTGGTGGTGGTATTCATGGTTGTGGTGGAATTGGGGGTGGTGGTATTGGTGGTGGTATTAGTGGTAGTGGTAGTGGTAGTGGTATTGGTGGTATTGGTGGTGGTGGTGGGATTGGTGGTGGTGGTGGTATTGGTGGTGGTATTAGTGGTATTGGTGGTGGTGGTATTGGTGGTGGTAATATTGGTGGTGGTATTGGTGCTGATGGTCGCATTTGTGGTATTGGTTGTGGTGGTATTGGTGGTGGTGGTATTGGTGGTAATATTGGTGGTATTGATGGTATTGGTGGTGGTAGTGGTTGTGGTGGTATTGGTGGTGGTATTGGTAGTGATGGTAGTATTGGGGGTGGTATTGGTGGTGGTGATATTGGTGTTGATGGCATTGGTGGTAGTGGTGGTGGTGGTATTGTGGTGGTGGTATTTTGGTGGTGGTATTGGGGTGATGGTATTGTGGTGATGGTATTGTGGTGATGGTATTGGTGGTAGTGGTATTGGTGGTGGTGGTGGGATTGGTGGTGGTGGGATTGGTGGTGGTGGGATTGGTGGTGGTGGGATTGGTGGTGGTGGTGGTATTGGTGGTGGTAATGGTGGTGGTATTGGTGGTGTTGCTGGTGGTATTGGTTGTGGTATTGATGGTGGTATTGGTGGTGGCGGTATTGGTATTGATGGTTGTGGTATTGGTATTGTTGTTGTTGGTATTGGTGGTACTGGTAATGGTGGCAGTGGTATTGCTGATGGAGGTATTGGTATTGGGGTGGTGGTTCTGGTATTGGTGGTGGTATTGGTCGTGGTATTGGAATTGGTAGTGGTATTGGTGGTATTTGTGGTATTGATGTTGGTGGTGGAGGTATTGGTGGTGGTGGTGGTGGTGGTGGGTTGGTGGTGGTAGTGACGATGATATTGGTGGCAGTGATATTGGTGGTGGTGGTATTGGTGGTGGTGGTGGTATTGGTGGTGGCAGTATTGGTGGTGGTGGTATTGGTGGTCGTGTTGTTTATAAAACAGGCTACTGAAAACAACCGATCATGTAGCTTAATGCAGATGACATTTAACACAGATGTCCTGTTTTCAGCTTCAACCCATCAACACACGATTGTGTTGGTGATGGTGGTAGTGGTATTGCTGGTGGTATTGGTGGTTGTGGTATTGGTTGTGGTATTGGTGCTGATGGTCGTATTTGTGGTATTGGTGGTAATATTGGTGGTATTGATGGTATTGGTGGTGGTAGTGGTTGTGGTGGTATTGGTGGTGGTATTGGTAGTGATGGTAGTATTGGGGGTAGTATTGGTGGTGGTGATATTGGTGTTGATGGCATTGGTGGTCGTAGTGGTGGTGGTGGTATTGTGGTGGTGGTATTGTGGTGGTGGTATTGTGGTGATTGTATTGTGGTGATGGTATTGTGGTGATGGTATTGGTGGTAGTGGTATTGGTGGTGGTGGGATTGGTGGTGGGATTGATAGTGGTGGGATTGGTGGTGGTATTGGTGGTGGTGGTATTGGTGGTGGTAATGGTGGTGGTATTGGTGGTGTTGCTGGTGGTATTGGTTGTGGTATTGATGGTGGTATTGGTGGTGGCGGTATTGGTATTGATGGTTGTGGTATTGGTATTGTTGTTGTTGGTATTGGTGGTACTGGTAATGGTGCGGTGGAGGTATTGGTGGTGGTGGTTTTGGTGGTGGTGGTATTGGTGGTGGTATTGGCACTGGTGGTGGTTGTATTGGTGGTGGTATCGACGCTGATGGTCATGTTTGTGGTATTGGTGGTGGTGGTGGCATTGGTGGTGGTGGTAGTGGTTGTGGTGGTATTAGTGGTGGAGGTGGTATTGGTAGTGATGGTAGTATTGGGGGTGGTATTGGTTATTGGTGGTGGTGATATTGGTGGTGGTATTGGTGGTAGTGGTAGTGGTGGTATTGGTGGTGGTGGGATTGGTGGTTTTGGTGGTGGTGGGATTGGTGGTGGTGGGATTGGTGGTATTGGTGGTGGTATTAGTGGTATTGGTGGTGGTGGTATTGGTGGTGGTAATATTGGTAGTGGTAGTGGTGTTGGTGGTGGTAGTGGTGGTGGTATTGGTGGTGGTATTGGTGGTGGTGATGTTTGTGGTGATATTGGTCATGGTGTTAGTATTGGTGGTGGTATTGGTGGTGATGGTAATGTTGGTGGTGGTGGTATTGGTGGTGAAGGAGGTGGTATGGATGGCGGTGGTGGTGATATTGGTAGTTGGTATTAGTGGTGGTGGTATTCATGGTTGTGGTAATATTGGGGGTGGTGGTATTGGTGGTGCTGGTGCTTGTTGTATTGATGGTGGTGGTGGTATTGGTGGTGGTGGTAATGGTGGTGATATTGGTGGTGTTGCTGGTGGTACTGGTGATGGTGCTGGTGTTGGTGGTGGTATTGGTGGTATTGGTGTTGGTGGTATTGGCGATGGTGGCAGTGGTATTAGTGGTAGTATTGGTGATGTTGAAGGTGGTGGTATTGGTGGTGGTCATATTGATGGTGGTGTCAGTGGTGGTAATGGTGGAAGTATTGGTGGTGGAGGTATTGATGGTGGTATTGGTGGTCATGTTGTTTATGAAACAGGCTACTGAAAACAACCAATCATGTGGTTTAATGCAGATGACATGTAACACAGATGTGCTGTTCTCAGCTTCAGCCCATTAGCACATGATTGCGTTGGTGGTGATATTAGTGGTGGTGGTGATAGTGGTATTGCTGGTGTTATAGGTGGTTGTGGTATTAGTGGTGGTGTTGGTGGAGGTGGTATTGGTATTGGTAGTATTGGTGGTGGTATTGTTGGTGGTGGTATTGGTGGTGATCTTGGTGCTGGATTTAATGGTACTGGTGGTATTGATGGTGGTGGTATTGGTGGTGGTGGTATTGGTAGTGGTATTGGTAGTCGGGGTATTGGTGATGGTGGTGGTAGTGGTATTGGTGGTGGTCATATTGATGGTGGTGTCATTGGTGGTAATGGTGGAAGTATTGGTGGTGGAGGTATTGATGGTCATGTTGTTTATGAAACAGGCTACTGAAAACAACCAATCATGTGGCTTAATGCAGATGACATGTAACACAGATGTGCTGTTCTCAGCTCCAGCCCATTAGCACATGATTGCGTTGGTGGTGGTATTAGTGGTGGTGGTGATAGTGGTATTGCTGATGGTATAGGTGGTTGTGGTGGTGTTGGTGGAGGTGGTATTGGTGTCGGTAGTGGTAGTATTGGTGGTGGTATTGTTGGTGATGGTGGTGGTCGTGGTATTGGTGATGGTGGTGGTAGTGGTATTGGTGGTGATGTTGCTAGTGTTGATGTTGGTGTTGATTATATTGGTGGTGGTGGTATTGGAGTGGTGGTATTGCTGCTGGTGGTGGTATTGGCCATAGAGGTATTGGTGGTAGTGGTATTGGTGCTAGTGGTATTGGTGGTGGTGTTGGTGTTGGTGGTGGTATTGGTAGTGGTGGTGGTATTGGTTGTTTTGCTGGTGGAGGTATTGGTGTAGGTATTGGTGGTGGTATTGGTGATAGTATTGGTGGTATCGGTGGTGGTATTGGTGGTATTTGTTGTATTACTAATGGTATTGTTGGTGGTATTGGTAGTGGCGGCATTGGTGGTGGTATTCGTGGTTGTAGTGTTGGCATTGGTTGTGGTGGTATTGGTGGTAGCATTGGCGGTATTGGTGTTGGTTTTGGTGGTGGTAATGGTGAGGGTATTGGTAGTGGTGGTATTGGTAGGGGTGGTTGTATTGGTGACATTTGTGGTGTTGGAAGTGGTATTGGTGGTGGTACTGGTGGTGGTATTGGTGGTGGTGGTGTTGGAATTGGATGTGGTGGTATGGATATTGGTTGTGGTATTGGAGGTGGTATTGGTGGTAGGATTGGTGCTGGTGGTGGGATTGGTGGTGGTAGTGACGATGATATTGGTGGCGGTGATATTGGTGGTGGTGGTATTGGTGGTGGTATTGGTGGTGGCAGTATTGGTGGTGGTGGTATTGGTGTTGTTTATAAAACAGGCTACTGAAAACAACCGATCATGTAGCTTAATGCAGATGACATTTAACACAGATGTCCTGTTTTCAGCTTCAACCCATTAACACACAATTGTGTTGGTGATGGTGGTAGTGGTATTGCTGGTGGTATTGGTGCTGATGGTCGTATTTGTGGTATTGGTGGTGGTGGTATTGGTGGTGGTGGTATTGGTGGTAATATTGGTGGTATTGATGGTATTGGTGGTGGTAGTGGTTGTGGTATTGGTAGTGATAGTAGTATTGGGGGTGGTATTGGTGGTGGTGATATTGGTGTTGATGGCATTGGTGGTCTTGGTGGTGGTAGTGGTGGTGGTGGAATTGTGGTGGTGATATTGTGGTGGTGGTATTGTGGTGATAGTATTGTGGTGATGGTATTGTGGTGATGGTATTGGTGGTAGTGGTATTGGTGGTGGTGGGATTGGTGGTGGTGGGATTGGTGGTGGTGGTGGTGGGATTGGTGGTGGTGGTGGTATTGGTGGTGGTGGTATTGGTGGTGGTAATGGTGGTGGTATTGGTGGTGTTGCTGGTGGTATTGGTTGTGGTATTGATGGTGGTATTGGTGGTGGCGGTATTGGTATTGATGGTTGTGGTATTGGTATTGCGATGGTGGTTCTGGTATTGGTGGTGGTATTGGTCGTGGCATTGGAATTCGTAGTGGTATTGGTGGTATTTGTGGTATTGATGTTGGTGGTGGTATTGGTGGTGCGGTGGAGGTATTGGTGGTGGTGGTTTTGGTGGTGGTGGTATTGGTGGTGGTATTGGCACTGGTGGTGGTTGTATTGGTGGTGGTATCGGTGCTGATGGTCATATTTGTGGTATTGGTGGTGGTGGTGGCATTCGTGGTGGTAGTATTGGTTGTGGTAGTGGTTGTGGTGGTATTGGTGGTGGAGTTGGTATTGGTAGTGATGGTAGTATTGGGGTGGTATTTGTTATTGGTGGTGTTGATATTGGTGGTGGTATTGGTGGTGACATTGGTGGTGGTGATAGCATTGGTGGTCTTGGTGGTGGTATTGGTGGTGGTGATATTGTGGCGGTGGTATTGATGTTGGTGGTATTGGTGGTGGTATTGGTGGTAGTAGAAGTGGTGGTATTGGTGGTGGTGGTTTTGGTGGTGGTGGGATTGGTGGTGGTGGTGATGGTATTGGTGGTGGTGGTAGTATTGGTTGTATTGCTGGTGGAGGTATTGGTGTAGGTATTGGTGGTGGTATTGGTGATAGTATTGGTGGTATCAGTGGTGGTATTGGTGGTATTTGTTGTATTACTAATGGTATTGTTGGTGGTATTGGTAGTGGCAGAATTGGTGGTGGTATTCGTGGTTGTATTGTTGTCATTGGTTGTGGTGGTATTGGTGGTATTGGTGGTGGTAATGGTGAGGGTATTGGTTGTGGTGGTATTGGTAGGGGTGGTGGTATTGGTGGTATTGGAAGTGATATTGGTGGTGGTACTGGTGGTGGTATTGGTGGTGGTGGTTTTGGAATTGGTTGTGGTGGTATTGATATTGGTCGTGGTATTGGAGGTGGTATTGGTGGTAGGATTGGTGCTGGTGGTGGTGGGATTGGTGGTGGTAGTGACGAGGATATTGGTGGCGGTGATATTGGTGGTGGTATTGGTGGTGGTATTGGTGGTGGCAGTATTGGTGGTGGTGGTATTGGTGGTCGTGTTGTTTATAAAACAGGCTGTTGAAAACAACCGATCATGTAGCTTATTGCAGATGACATTTAACACAGATGTCCTGTTTTCAGCTTCAACCCATTAACACACGATTGTGTTGGTGATGGTGGTAGTGGTATTGCTGGTGGTATTGGTGGTTGTGGTATTGGTGGTGATGGTTGTATTTGTGGTATTGGTGGTGGTGGTATTGGTGGTGGTATTGGTGGTGGTATTAGTGGTAATATTGGTGGTATTAATGGTATTGGTGGTGGTAGTGGTTGTGGTGGTATTGGTGGAGGTATTGGTAGTGATGGTAGTATTGGGGGTAGTATTGGTTATTGGCGGTGGTGATATTGGTGTTGATGGCATTGGTGGTCTTGGTGGTGCTGGTGGTATTGTGGTGGTGGTATTGTGGTGGTGGTATTGTGGTGATGGTGTTGTGGTGATGGTATTGTGGTGATGGTATTGGTGGTAGTGGTATTGGTGGTAGTGGTATTGGTGGTGGTGGGATTGCTGGTGGTGGGATTGGTGGTGGTGAGATTGGTGGTGGTGGTATTGGTGGTATTGGTGGTGGTGGTGGTATTAGTGGTATTGGTGGTGGTAATATTGGTAGTGGTAGGGGTGGTGGTAGTGCTGGTGGTGGTGATGTTGGTGGTGGTATTGGTTGTGGTGATAGTATTGGTGGTGGTATTGGTGATGATGGTAATGGTGGTGGTGGTATTGGTGGTGAAGGGGGTGGTATGGATGGTGGTGGTGGTGGTGGTATTGGTGGTGGTGGTGATATTGGTGGTGGGTATTAGTGGTGGTGGTATTCATGGCTGTGGTGGTATTGGTGGTGGTGGTATTGGTGGTGGTTGTGGTATTGGTGGTGGTGGTGGTATTGGTGGTGGTGGTAATGGTGGTGGTACTGGTGGTGGTGCTGGCGTTGGTGGTGGTATTGGTGGTGGTGGTATTGGCGGTGGTAATAGTGCTATTAGTGGTAGTATTGGTGTTGTTGAAGGTGGTGGTGGTCATATTGATGGTGGTGGCAGTGGTGGTAATGGTGGAAGCATTGGTGGTGGAGGTATTGCTGGTGGTATTGGTGGTCATGTTGTTTATGAAACAGGCTACTGAAAATAACCGATCATGTGGCTTAATGCAGATGACATTTAACACACGTGCTGTTCTCAGCTTCAGCCCATTAGCACATGATTGCGTTGTTGGTGGTATTAGTGGTGATGGTGATTGTGGTATTGGTGGTGGATTTAATGGTAGTGGTGGTATTGTTGATGGTGGTATTGTTGATGGTGGTATTGATGGTTGTGGTATTGGTGGTGGAGTTGGTGGAGGTGGTATTGATGGTGGTGGTATTGGTAGTATTGGTGGTATTGTTGGTGGTGGTATTGGTGGTGGATTTAATGGCAATGGTGGTATTGTTGATGGTGGTATTGGTGGTGGTGGTATTAGTAGTTGTGGTATTGATGATGGTGGTGGCAGTGGTAGTGTTGATGTTTGTGTTGATTATATTGGTGGTGGTGGTGGTGGTGGTGGTATTGGTGGGGGTGGTATTGATGGTGGTGGTGGTCGTATTGGCCATAGAGGTATTGGTGGTGGTATTGGTTATATTGGTGGTGGTAGTAGGATTGGTGGTGTTGGTGGTGGTATTGGTAGTGGTATTGGTGGTGGCGGTATTGGTGGTGGTATTGGTGATGGCAATGGTGATGGTATTGTTGGTCGCCGTATTAGTGGTATTGCTGGTGGTGATGGTATTGTGTTGGTGGTATTGGTGGTGGTATTGGTGGTGGAGGTGGTAGAGTTGGTGGAGGTGGTGGTATTGGTGGTGGTGGTGATATTGGTGGTGGGGGTGGTATTGGCGGTGGTGGTATTGGTGGTGTGGCATTGGCAGTGGTGGTATTGGTGGTGGTAGTAGTGGCAGTATTGGTGGTGGCAGTATTGGTATTGATGGTGGTGGTATTGGTATTAGATATTGGTGGTATTGGTGATACTGGTATTGGTGGCAGTGGTATTGCTGGTTTAGGTATTGGTATTGGGGTGGTGCTAGTGATATTGGTGGTATTTGTGGTGTTGATGTGGGTGGTGGTATTGGTGGTGGTATTGGTGTTGGTGGTTTTGGTGGTAATGGTGAAGGTGGTATTAGTGGTGGTATTGGTGTTGGTAGTATTGGTGCTGTTGGTAGTGTTATCGGTGGTGGTATTGGTGGTGGTACTGGTACAGGTGGTGGTGGTATTTGTGATGGTATTGATGCTGGTGGTTGCAATGGTGGTATTGGTGGAGGTGGTATTGGTGGCGGCATTGCTTGTGCTGGTATTGGTGGTGGTATTGATGGTGGTATTGGCGGTATTGGTTGTGGCGATATTGGTATTGATGGTGGCGGTGTTGGTGGTAAGGGTATTGGTGGCAGTGGTATTGCTGGTGGAGTTATTGGTATTTTGGTGGTGGTACTGGTATTGGTGGTGGTAATGGCGGTGGTATTGGTGGTATGCATGGTATTTGTGGTATTGATGTTGGTGGTCTTGGTGGTGGTATTGGTGGTGGTATTGGTGGTGATGGTGGTTTTGACGGTGGTAGTAGTGGTAGTGGTGGTGGTATTGGTACTGCTGGTGGTGGTATTGGTACTGCTGGTGGTGGTATTGGTGGTGGTGGTTTTGGTGGTGGTATTGGTGGTGGGATTGATGGTGGTATTGGTGGTAATAGTGGTGGTGGTGTTTGTGGTATGGGTGTTGGTAGTGGTATTGGTAGTGGAGGTAATAATGGTGGTGGTATTGGTGGTGGTGGTATTGGTGGTAGTATTGGTGGTGATGGTGTTGGTATTGGTGGTGATACTGGTGGTGGTGGTATTGGTGCTGGTGGCATCGGTGGTGGTGGTGATGGCATTGGTGGTGGTGTTGGTGGTATTGTGGTGGTGGTATTGGTGGTGGGGGAATTGGTGGTGGTTGTATTGGTGGTGATGGTGGTATTGGTGGTGGCGGCATTGGTTATGGTGGTATTTGTGCTGGTGGTATGGTGGGGGTATTGGTGGTATTGGTGGTGGTGGTATTGGTAGTATTGGTGGTGGTGGTATTGGTGGTGATGTTGGTGATGGTGGTGGTGGTATTATTGGTGGTGTTATTAGTGGTGATGGTATTGGTGGTGGTTGTATTGGTGGTGATGATGGTATTGGTGGTGGTATTGGTGGTGGTATTGTGGTGGTAGTATTGGTGGTGGAGGTAGTGGTATTGATGGTGGTGGTATTGGTGGTGGTATTAGTGGTTTGAGAGGTATTGGTGGTGGTGGTATTGATGGTATTGGTGGTGGTATTGGTGGTGATGGTGGTATTGCTGGTGGTTGGTAATGGTGGTGGTGGTATTGGTGGTGTTGCTGGTATTGATGGTGCTGGCGGTGGAGGTATTGGTGGTCGTATTGATGGAAGTCGTATTGGTGTTCGTGTTGTTTATAAAACAGGCTACTGAAAACAATGATCATGTGGCTTAATGCAGATGACATGTAGCACAGATGTGCTGATGTCAGCTTCTGCCCATTAGCACACGATTGGGTTGGTGGTGGTATTAGTGGTGGTGGTAGTGGTATTGGTGGTTGTGGTATTGGTAGTGGTGTTGGTGGAGGTGGTATTGGTGTTTATGGTGGTATTGGCGTTGGTGGTATTGGTGGTGGTGATATTGGCGGTGGTGGTATTGGTGGTGGAGGTATTGGTGGTGGAGTTAATGTGATGGTGGGGTATTGGTGGTGGTATTGATGGTGGTGGTATTGGTAGTGGTGGTATTGGTGGTGGTGGTATTGGTGGTGGTGGTATTGGTGGTGGTAGTGGTATTGGTGGTGATATTGGTAGTGTTGATGTTGGTGTTGGTTGTATTGGTGGTGGTATTGGTGGAGGTGGTATTGATATTGGTTGTGGTGGTATTGGTGGTGGAGGTATTGGTCATAGAGGTATTGTGGTGGTTTTGCTGGTAGGGGTATTGGTGGTGGTAGCATTGGTGGTGGTGTTGGTGTTGGTATTGGTGGTGGTGGTGTTGGTATTAGCAATATTTGTGGTGGTGATATTGGTGTTGGTGGAGGTATTGCTGGAGGTATTGGTGGTGGCGGTATTGGTAGTTGTAGTGGTGATACTATTGGTGGTGGTGGTTGTATTGGTGGTATTTCTGATATTCATAGTGATATTGGTAGTGATATTGGTAGTGGCTGCATTAGTGGTATTGGTGGTGGTGGTATTGTGGTTGTAGGGGTTTTGGTGGTGGTAGTGGTGATGGTATTGATGGTGGTGGTGGTATTGGTGGTGGTGTTGGTGGTGGTGTTGGTGGTATTGGTGGTGGTAGTGGCGATAGTATTGGTAGTATTGGTAGTGGTATTGGTGGTGGTATTGGTGGTATTGTTGGTATTGGTGGTAGTATTGGTGATGGTATTGGTGATGGTGGTATTAGTGGTATTGGTGGTGGTATTGGTGGTGCTAGTATTGTGGTGGTGGTATTGGTGGTGGTGATATTGGTGATGGGGTGGTATTGATGGAGGCGATATTGGTATTGGATGTTGGAGGTGTTGGTGGTACTGGTATTGGTGGCAGTGGTATTGCTGGTGGAGGTATTGGTATTGGGGTGGTGGTACTGGTATTGGTGGGGTTGGTGGTATTGGTGGTGGTGTTCGTGGTATTCGTGATATTGGTGTAGGTGTAGGTGGTATTATTGGTGGTGGTGGTATTGGTGGTGGTGGCACTGGTATTGGTGCTGGTATTGGTGGTGGTGGTATTGGTGGTGGTGGTGTTATTTTTGGTGCTAGTGGTCATATTGGTGGTATTTGTGGTGGTGGTGGAGGTGGTATTGGTGGTTGTGGTGGTATATGTCGTGGTGGTGGTATTCATGGTGGTATTGGTGGTGGTGGTATTGGTATTTATGGTGGCAGTATTGGTATTGGTGGTATTGCTGGTACTGGTATTGATGGCAGTGGTGTTGGTGGTGGAGGTATTGGTATTGGGGGTGTTGGTACTGGTATTGGTGGTGGTTGTATTGCTATTAGTAGTGGCATTGGTGGTATTTGTGGTATTGATGTTGGAGGTGGTATTGGTGGTGGTGGTTATTGTGGTGATGGTATTGGTAGTGGTGGTTTTGGTGGTGGTATTGATATTGGTGGTGGTATTGGTACTGGTGGTGGTGGTATTGGTACTGGTGGTGGTGGTATTGGTGCTGGTGGTGGTATTGGTACTGGTGGTGGTGGTATTGGTGCTGGTGGTCGTATTGGTGGTGGCACTGGTTGTGGTGGTATTGGTAGTGGTATTGGTGGTGGTAATATTGGGGGTGGTATTGGTGTTGGTGGTATTATTGGGGGTGGTATTGGTGTTGGTGGTATTGGTGGTGGTGGTGGTGGTGGTAGTATTGGTGGTGATGGTTTTGGTATTAATGGGGGTGGTGGTGATATTGGTGGTGGTGGCATTGGTGGTGTAGATGGCATTGGTGGTATTGGTGATGGAGGTGGTGGTGGTATTGGTGGTGGTATTGGTGTTGGTGGTATTGGTGGTGGTATTGGTGGTGGTGGTATTGGTGATGGTATTGGAGGTATTGGTGGCAGCTGTATTGGTGGGACTGGTGGTGGTAATATTGGTGGTGGTGATGTTGGTGGTGGTATTGGTGGTGGTATTGGTGGTGATATTGGTATTGGTGGTGGGGATGGTATTGGTGGTGGTATTGGTGGTGGTGGTGGTATGGTGGTGGTATGGGGGTGGTGGTATTGTGGTGGTGGTATTGGTGGTGGACGTGGTGGTATTGGTGGTGGTTGTAGTATTGGGGGTGATATTGGTGGTGGGGTTGTATTGGTGATGGTGGCATTGGTTGTGGTATTGGTGGTTGTTGGTATTGGTGTATTGGTGGTGGTATTGGTTGTATTGGTGGTGGTATTGGTATTGGTGGTGGTATTGGTACTGGTGGTGGTGGTGGTATTGGTGGTGGTTTTGGTGCTGGTGGTCATATTGGTGGTATTGGTGGTGGTGGCGGAGGTGGTATCGGTGGTGGTGGTGGCGGCATTGGTTGTGATGGCATATGTGGTCGTGGTATTCGTGGTGGTATTGGTGGTGGTATTGGTATTTATGGTGGCAGTATTGGTATTGGTGGTATTGCTGGTACTGGTATTGATGGCAGTGGTATTGTGGTGGAGGTATTGGTATTGGGGTGGTTGTACTGGTATTGGTGGTGGTGTTATTGGTATTAGTAGTGGTACTGGTGGTATTTGGGGTATTGATGTTGGTGGTGGTATTGGTGGTGGTGGTATTGGTGGTATTGGTGGTGGTGGTTTTGTTGGTGGTGGTATTGGTGGTGGTGGTGGTGGTATTGGTAGTGGTATTAGTATTGGTGGTGGTATTGGTACTGGTGGTGGTGGTATTGGTGCTAGTGGTCGTATTGGTGGTATTGGTGGTGGTGGTGGTATTGGTGCTGGCACTGGTTGTGGTGGATTTGGTGGTATTGGTGGTGGTGGTAGTATTGGGGGTCATATTGGTGGTATTGGTATTGGTGGTATTGGTGGTTGTAGTGGTGGTGGTAGTATTGGTGGTGATGGTGTTGGTATTAATGGTGGTGGTGATATTGGTGGTGGTGGTTTTGGTGGTGGTGGCTTTGGTGGTGGTGGCATTGTTGGTGGAGATGGCATTGGTGGTATTGGTGGTGGTGTTGGTGGTGGTACTGTGGTGGTATTGGTGGTGGTATTGGAGGTGGTATTGGTGGTAGTGGTATTGGTGGTGTTGATGTTGGTGGTATTTGTGGTGGTATTGGTGGTGATATTGGTTGTGGTGGTTACATTGGTTGTGGTGGTATTGGTGGTGGTATTAAGGGTATTGGTGGTGGTGGTATCGGTGAGACTGGTGGTGGTAATATTGGTGGTGGTTGTGGTGATGTTTTTGGTGATATTGGTGGTGGTGGTATTGGTGGTGAAGGTATTGGTATTGGTGGTGGTGGTATTAGTAGTGGAGGTGGTGGTATTGGTGGTGGTGGTGGTTTTGGTGGTGGTGATGAGGTGGTATTGGTGATGGTGGTATTGGTTTTATTGATTGTGGTATTGGCGGTGGTGGTATTGGTGGTTGTGGCAGTATTGGTGCTAGTGGTATTGGTGATTGTAGTGGTGGTGGTATTGGTGTTGGTGGTATTGGTGGTGGTGGTATTGGTGGTAGTATTGGGGGTGATGGTGTTGGTATTAATGGTGGTGGCGGTGATATTGGTGGTGGTTGGTTTGGTGGTGGTGGTATTGGTGGTGGAGATGGCATTGGTGGTATTGGTGGTGGTGGAATTGTGGTGGTGGTATTGGTGTTGATGGTATTGGTGGGAGTGGTATTGGTGGTGGGAGTGGTATTGGTGGTGGTATTGATGTTGGTGGTATTTGTGGTGGTAGTGGCGGAGGTATTGGTTGTGGTGATGGCATTGGTTGTGGTGGTATTGGTGGTGGTATTGGTGGTGGTATTAGAGGTATTGGTGGTGGTATTGGTGGTGGTATTGGTGGTGGTGGTGGTGATGGTGGTGGTGGTATTGGTGGTGGTAGTATTGGTGGTTGTGGTATTGGTGGTGGTGATGGCATTGGTGGTGGTATTTGTGGTGGTGTTGGTATTGGTGGTGGAGGTGGTGGTATTGATGGTGGCGGTGGTGGTATTGGTGGTGGTGGTGATATTGGTGGTGGGGTGGTATTGGTGATGGTGGTATTGATGGTATTGGTTGTGGTATTGGTGGTGGTGGTGTTGGTGGTTGTGGTATTGGTGGTTGTGGTTGTATTGATGGTGATGATGGTGGTTATGGTATTGGTAGTGGTGGTATTGGTGCTGGTCGTATTGGTAGTGGTACTTGTGGTGGTGGTATTGGTGGTGGTATTGATGGTGGTGGTGATATTGGTCATAGAGGTATTGTGGTGGTATTGGTGGTATTGGTGGTGGTGGTAGTGATAGTGGTATTGGTGGTGTTGTTAATTAAACAGGCTTCTAAAAACAACGGGTCATGTGGCTTAGAGCAGATGACATGTAACACAGATTTGTTGTTGTCAGCTTCAACCCATTAGCACACAATTATGTTGATGGTGGTATTAGTAGTGGTGGTAGTGGTATTGGTGTGGTGGTGGTATTGGTGGTGCTGCTGGTGGTATTGCTGTTGGTGCTCCCTTCCTCTTTTTGTCGCTGTGCCTCATGTGTTTTTATGGTGTTGGCCGCTCAGCGCGCTGTGCCACTGCCAACCAGTGTCGCGGTGCGAGTGCTCCCTATGTAAATTGTATATGTTGGTTGGATTCCATGATTGGATTGTTTGATTTACTGTCAGACCCCAGTAAAGTGCGCCGGGGGCGCCAGGGCATGTAAATGCGAACACCGCTGGTGGGCTTGCAGCACTGGTTGTGCCACCCAAAGAAGCGGCCGGTAAAATATGTCTGAGGTCTGCCATCGCAGAACCTGCGTGCAGTCTGGTACTGACATGCTGACTGGCAAGTGCCCACACTTGCCGGTCCCTAAAACCTTCCCTTAGCTGCATGTTAGTCACCCCTCTGGTAGGCCCACGGGCAGGGTGCGTTGTAAGCCTAAGGTAGGACAAGCCTGGATGCGTGGCATGTCCTAGTAGTGAATGACCGCCATCTTGTTGTTCACTACTGCAAGGCTACCCTGTTTTCATAGGCCAGTATGGGCGGCCTGGATTATTACACCCTATGATCCTAACCGACCCAGGGAACATGGTAGAAGATCGAGTTTAGTATGCCTGAACTCGGAATAATAAGGTACATCTTTTCGCAAGGTTTATTTTAATATTCCGGGTTTGCAAATGCCGCTTTTAGAAAGTTGGCCTTTGCTTGCCTAAACCTTTCAGCCGCCTCTGCGTGATGTGTATCTGATGTCTGGCTGGTGTGAGTGACAGGGCTGGGGGAACCCAGATGGGCAGGGCTAGGTAGCCTGGTGGTGAATAGGACGATCGAGAGGTAGATGGGTGGGAGGAGTGCTCCTAGGCTCTGAATAGGACAGTACTCTACCACCTCAAAGCCGGCTCCGCCCCCTGTGGAGCGTCTGAGGACTCTGCCCTGCACTCTGAAAGGAGAAGCCCGCATCGCGTAAACAAAGTGCTCAGAAACCGGACTGAACTAGGCAAGGGCCCCCCTGGCCTGGGGGAACAAAAGATTTGGTGTATAAATGGAGGAGCCCTGCTCCTGAGAAACTAGATCCGCTTTTGACCAAGAAGAATCTCTGCCTGAGGAGGAGGCACCGGGAAAGCTGTAGGAGGAAGACTGTCCCTATCCTGGGGGATTGGCCTGCAGTGGTGACCTTGCTGCCAAAGGAGAGAAGAGAAACTGTTGCTGAAGACTTTCACTTTACTTTTACTTTCAAGACTTGTGCTTTTCCAAAACGATCTCTAAGGGCTTGGAACTGAGCTTGCCCCCTGAACTGAGCCCCAGGACCATTGGGCTCTACCTGATCTTCACTCGCCTGCTGCTGGACTGTGGTGTCCTTTCCCTCGCCAGAGCTGTGACCCTCGTGCCCCAGTCCCTCCTTGAGCCGTGACCAGGACTGCTTAGCCGCCCCCGCCTTGGGAAGAGCCTCGCTCGATCGGAGCCGCTCCCCCTACGCTGTGCTGGGCTGCCCCGTCACCTCGCTCGTTGGAGGCTCGCTGTGCACCTTCACCCTCCCGCCGGAGTCGGCGTTTGTGAGCATCTCCAAGCCTCGGACGGCCCGGACGTATCTGCGTGCCCGGCTGCCCCGCTTTGTTCACCCGCCACCTGCAACACCCCGCTCTTGTCGTGAGCCTGAAGATCAGACACCCTCGTGAAGTGTGGGAGCCCCGGACGCCGCCTCGCTCTTCTGTCGAAGAGCCGCTGAAATCCCGCACCCGCCTTTGCGTCAAGAAACAAGGTACTGTACTTACGAACTCGACCGCGAGCTCGCATCGGATCCAGGGTCCGCAACGTTCTTATTTCCCTGTCATCTGCTGTGTGCTCCCTGGGCGCTGCCTCAGCACGAAGTGCGCTGAGGCCTACAGTTACCTTGTGCCCGCCTAAAGAACTTTCCGTAAAACAAAGAGAACTTGACCGTATTTCCAAGAATTGTGGCCCCATCAGTTCAACGTTACTGGGCCTTGTATTTGAATCTGCTGAATCTACATAAAAGCTTATTTCTATATACTTCCTGATTGGTGTCCGTTTGTGGTGCATGCAAGGGGGTTTACTGTAGGTGTAATTGCATTTGCTTAACCGTGTACGCCTGAGACTTAGCCTAGACTGCTCGCGCCACGCACCTAGAGGGTGAGCAGGGGTTATTCTGGGGAGTCATCCTTCGCCCTGACAAGAAGTAAAGGGTCCCTGCTTGTTGTGGGTTCACACCTGCGTCAACCAGAGCCCCCTCATTTCTAACATGGTGGTATTGGTGGTGGTATTGTTGGTGGTGGTAGCATTGATGGTGGTAGTATTGATGGTGGTATTGGGGGTGGTGGTGGTATTGATGGTGGTGTTATTGGTGATGGTATTGGTGGTGTTTGTGGTGGTGGTATTGGTGGTGGTGGTATAGGTGGTATTGGTGTTGGTATTGTGGCGGTGGTATTTTTGGTGGTGGTGGTATTGGTGGAGGTATTGATGGTGGTGGTATTGATGGGGTGATATTGGTGGTGGGATTGGTGGTGGTGGGATTGGTATTGGTGGTGGTGGTATTGGTGATGGTGGTATTGGTGATGGTGGTATTGGTGATGGTGGTAGTGGTGATGGTGGTATTGGTGGTATTGGTGATGGTGGTATTGGTATTGGTGGCGGTGGTATTGGTGGTGGTATTGGTGGTGGTGGTATTGGTATTGATGGTGGTGGTGGTATTGGTGATGGAGATATTGGTGGTGGCGGTATTGGTGGTGGTGGTGGTGGTATTGGTTTTGGTGGTGGTATTGGTTGTGGTGGTGTTAATAAAACGGTCTTCTGATAACAACCAGTCATGTGGCTTAGTGCAGATGACATGTAACACAGATGTGCTGTTGTCAGCTTCAGCCCATTAGCACACGATTATGTGCTACCTCGAATTGACGTAACTTAATTTGCTAATCATTTCTAAATCCATTTTACTTGGAACGGGGGTTTGAAACAGATAATGTTGGGTTAAAGTGATTGAAAGCAGGCAACTGTGTTACGGGGCGGCCATACTGCTTAAAAAACCACAACCAGTTTGAACTGAAGCAGTGCATGTCCTGCCTGTTGTTGGAGAAACTCAATTAGGTAAATAGTGCTTACAGACTAAATAAAAGGTCCTGTGTAAAAACTGAAGTAAATGGCCAGTCGCCATGGGGGGACAAATGAAGACAAGGCCTTACTAAGGCGGCACTAACAAGCCTATTAACGAATCCGAAGGCAGCATTTACGAAAGACAATGACACAAGCCAATGAAAAATATGGGAAGAGAGTGGGCACGGATTCTCTCCCATACTCTACTACAGCAGTCTTGCAGAGCGAGCAGCGCATGCGCGCTGCCACTAGACTCGACCTAAAAATGAAGGGTAAAGGCAAACATTTTGAGGACGACCCTGCAGAGAGGGCCAGGTCCTATAGCCACCAACATTCCCTGCTTTGCTACTACTGAGACGAAGGTTAGCACTAGAAATACACGGCTTGGTATGCCTGCAGTCACTTATGTCAGTTCTTATACCTTGGAGGGGCTAAATAAATTGAATACTGCAAAAGGCTGCACCGTTCATAATCTCCACCTGAAGACAAGGAATTACCACAGCTCTTTAAAGCAGTGTTTTCCTGATAGAAATATTATATAGCAATTTCTATGTACAAACCTCGTTGCGTTTTATCACTTGTTAGAAATATGTGAATGTTCTGGTGACTTTACAAACGATTCACATAAAAACTCGCCTGCGCTGTTAAGTATGTATTGGAAGGGTGCATGCTGCCATCTAGTGGTATTTTATTTGAGTACACAATGCACTGAAATATTTTAAGATTCCCTGGAAAAAAAATAGTAAGCTATGGTTTCTTTGGCTCGTAACAGCATAACCTCTTATCTGCTGAGGCTTTCCGCTCTCAATTATTGAGCCTCTTTTTTAATGTTTCATGCATAATTGTTTCATACTTTCAGAACTTTTTTTCCCACAAAAACTATCCAGGCCAAATTCAAGTCCATTTTGCCTTCATGTTGGGTATTCTAAAGGTACTCAGGGCTTGTGGATATACCCGGAGAGAACCAATAAAGTAGCCAAAATGCAAGTTTCTTCAAACAAGCATTGGCATAGCCAATAGGTCTCGCTTTTGGGACCTTTTAAGTATTTAGTTATGCAGCACAATATCCTTGGTGCAACAACATAAACTGTTGCATGGCTAAACACTTATAAGGTCCCAAAGGCGAGACCTATTGGCTATGTCAATGTTTGTTATTTCAAAGCACCGAAGATGAACTCTCGAGGCCGAAAAGGCAGAAGCACGCTGTTACTAGGAAATTGCAGCCTTCAGGGAAAGCGCGATGCCTTTAAAACGAAACAATCAAGAAAGGAAAACACGAATACAATCAGCTCAGGATCAATTCCATGTTAATTCCATCAAAGCCAAGCTGACAAACCTTGTTGTCCTGAAAACTCAAGCAAGGGTAACGCTGTCTGAATAGAGCGCTCCAGTTAAAATTCCTAGGTCACTTTGGACACTTAAAAAAAAAGAAAAAAAACTTAAAACGTTGTTTTTACATACTTGTATAACTTGCATTTTCAAGCAGTAGCCCGTAATGTCTGGGGTGGAACCCCACTACTTCATAAAATGTATTTAATAAACCGTTGCTTTCTTATTTATTGTTTCTTCGTAAATGTCAGATTTAAACTGTTTGGACAATAAAGCAACAATAAAAAGAACTTGTACACATGGCGTGTTCTATTCACCTATCCACCGTTGTAAACCTTTGGCCATGCAAACATAATTTGCTCTCCCTGGAAAGCCATTTCCCGACTTTATGGGCCCTTGTTTGTGTTATCTGCATAGCGCCTTTCCGGGCTGCTTGGGGTCGTTGTTCCCTTTTATGGTAAACAACCAACAGAACCCCCATGATCTCTATGAGCACGGGATAAAAATGCATATAGCGGTGGTGGATATATCTAATTTATAGGCACTAGAATAGAAGGGAGACACGTTGATATTTGTCTTGCCTTCAATGGCTGCATCTTTTCTTGTGTAGGGATCGCGGCTTGCTCACAAAGTGTCCCGAAATATATTTTCACAAGTGTGCACATAGAAAAGTGCCCTCCGTCTATTGTATGCACTGTGCACACAGACCCCTCCCTTCCCTGTCTATTTGTTTACTATTTACAGCAGAAGTTCTCCCTCGCTGCCAGATGGTGTAAGTAAGAAAAATTAAGCTGTTTAGTGCTGAAGTTTTACTGCACTGTCTAGACTTGGCTGCCATTGTCCATCCGACCACTGCTGTTCTGGACATTAACTTTAGCCCTTGGCCACCTGGCAAGCACCTATAAGCCACAGTCCAGCCGAGCCCAGCTTAGGCACATGGAAGAAAGAAAATACAAGGTGTGCAGCACAAAAGCTACTGTGGGCAAGGCTGAGTGTAGTTCAGTTGAAACTTGACACAAGAGGAAGTGGGATAAGGGAGGGGGTGGCAAATGGTGTGCACTTTCGCGGCCGCTTTGATGTTCTCAGTGGCCGCGCGGCTCACTGAGAACATCAAAGTGGCCGCAAAATGATCACGCAGGCTGCCAAATGGTGCGCGCGCCCGGCGCACATGCACTGTAGTTGGCGGCCTGAAAGCACTAGTTTGCACTTTCAAATCCCCCGTTTACAAAAGTTCTCGCGAGAGCAGCGCTAAAGCGCTGGCTCAGGCGAGACCTAAAAAAGGGGAATACGTGCTGTGCATGAAAGTGTGTTTTTTTTTTGTTTTCTTAAATTTGGCCTCAACAAACAATTTGCTGATCTAATATTCCCCTCGTTTCGGCTTTCAGGAAGTGGCACAGTTGTGTATATATTTTTTTTACTACAGTTTTTTGCATTTTTCTAGGTGGTAGTCGGTTTTTCCTTTTTTTCCCCCCCCATCTGGTAGCTCGTTGAGGAAACACATGGGAAACCTATGGGGAAACCCAGAAAAGTATACCATTCTAAAAAGCAGGAATAAAACTGAATTCAGCAAGAGGTCATTTATGTAGATAGCCTATGAGTTTCCCCAAAAAACTAATTGTTGAAATAGAAATAGTAAAAATAACTTGGAAAAAGACAGAAACGGTTACATTTTCATATGTAATTTGTTTTTCAATTGCCAATTTACAATAGTAATATGCCGCTACATCTGGCAGAACTTCTGGTCATAGAAATGTGTAGCGTTTGTTGGGTGACCGAAAACATGCGATATCCCAAGCCAGCAACTAAGCTCCAACATTTAATGATTTTTCTTTGTGCACCGATTATTTATCAATTCAACCGGCAAAATCCAATAAATGAAATATGGCTATGAACAAAACCTACGAAACTGGTCTAAGATACAGAGTTTAGGAATGGTTATTTGTACAACTCTGAATTTGGGGTTACTCATAATACCATACAATTCAGAGGCAGGCAGATGACATGTAATACAGATTTGTTGTTGTCAGCTTCAACCCATTAGCACACAATTATGTTGATGGTGGTATTAGTAGTGGTGGTAGTGGTATTGGTGTGGTGGTGGTATTGGTGGTGCTGCTGGTGGTATTGCTGTTGGTGCTGTTGATGGTGGTATTGGTGGTGGTATTGTTGGTGGTGGTAGCATTGATGGTGGTAGTATTGATGGTGGTATTGGTGGTGGTGGTATTGATGGTGGTGTTATTGGTGATGGTATTGGTGGTGTTTGTGGTGGTGGTATTGGTGGTGGTGGTATAGGTGGTATTGGTGTTGGTATTGTGGCGGTGGTATTTTTGGTGGTGGTGGTATTGTTGGAGGTATTGATGGTGGTGGTATTGATGGGGGGATATTGGTGGTGGGATTGGTGGTGGTGGGATTGGTATTGGTGGTGGTGGTATTGGTGATGGTGGTATTGGTGATGGTGGTATTGGTGATGGTGGTAGTGGTGATGGTGGTATTGGTGGTATTGGTGATGGTGGTATTGGTATTGGTGGCGGTGGTATTGTTGGTGGTATTGGTGGTGGTGGTATTGGTATTGATGGTGGTGGTGGTATTGGTGATGGAGATATTGGTGGTGGCGGTATTGGTGGAGGTGGTGGTATTGGTTTTGGTGGTGGTATTGGTTGTGGTGGTGTTAATAAAACGGTCTTCTGATAACAACCAGTCATGTGGCTTAGTGCAGATGACATTTAACACAGATGTGCTGTTGTCAGCTTCAGCCCATTAGCACACGATTATGTGCTACCTCGAATTGACGTAACTTAATTTGCTAATCATTTCTAAATCCATTTTACTTGGAACGGGGGTTTGAAACAGATAATGTTGGGTTAAAGTGATTGAAAGCAGGCAACTGTGTTACGGGGCGGCCATACTGCTTAAAAAACCACAACCAGTTTGAACTGAAGCAATGCATGTCCTGCCTGTTGTTGGAGAAACTCAATTAGGTAAATAGTGCTTACAGACTAAATAAAAGGTCCTGTGTAAAAACTGAAGTAAATGGCCAGTCGCCATGGGGGGACAAATGAAGACAAGGCCTTACTAAGGCGGCACTAACAAGCCTATTAACGAATCCGAAGGCAGCATTTACGAAAGACAATGACACAAGCCAATGAAAAATATGGGAAGAGAGTGGGCACGGATTCTCTCCCATACTCTACTACAGCAGTCTTGCAGAGCGAGCAGCGCATGCGCGCTGCCACTAGACTCGACCTAAAAATGAAGGGTAAAGGCAAACATTTTGAGGACGACCCTGCAGAGAGGACCAGGTCCTATAGCCACCAACATTCCCTGCTTTGCTACTACTGAGACGAAGGTTAGCACTAGAAATACACGGCTTGGTATGCCTGCAGTCACTTATGTCAGTTCTTATACCTTGGAGGGGCTAAATAAATTGAATACTGCAAAAGGCTGCACCGTTCATAATCTCCACCTGAAGACAAGGAATTACCACAGCTCTTTAAAGCAGTGTTTTCCTGATAGAAATATTATATAGCAATTTCTATGTACAAACCTCGTTGCGTTTTATCACTTGTTAGAAATATGTGAATGTTCTGGTGACTTTACAAACGATTCACATAAAAACTCGCCTGCGCTGTTAAGTATGTATTGGAAGGGTGCATGCTGCCATTTAGTGGTATTTTATTTGAGTACACAATGCACTGAAATATTTTAAGATTCCCTGGAAAAAAAATGGTAAGCTATGGTTTCTTTGGCTCGTAACAGCATAACCTCTTATCTGCTGAGGCTTTCCGCTCTCAATTATTGAGCCTCTTTTTTAATGTTTCATGCATAATTGTTTCATACTTTCAGAACTTTTTTTCCCACAAAAACTGTCCAGGCCAAATTCAAGTCCATTTTGCCTTCATGTTGGGTATTCTAAAGGTACTCAGGGCTTGTGGATATACCCGGAGAGAACCAATAAAGTAGCCAAAATGCAAGTTTCTTCAAACAAGCATTGGCATAGCCAATAGGTCTCGCTTTTGGGACCTTTTAAGTATTTAGTTATGCAGCACAATATCCTTGGTGCAACAACATAAACTGTTGCATGGCTAAACACTTATAAGGTCCCAAAGGCGAGACCTATTGGCTATGTCAATGTTTGTTATTTCAAGGCACCAAAGATGAACTCTCGAGGCCGAAAAGGCAGAAGCACGCTGTTACTAGGAAATTGCAGCCTTCAGGGAAAGCGCGATGCCTTTAAAACGAAACAATCAAGAAAGGAAAACACGAATACAATCAGCTCAGGATCAATTCCATGTTAATTCCATCAAAGCCAAGCTGACAAACCTTGTTGTCCTGAAAACTCAAGCAAGGGTAACGCTGTCTGAATAGAGCGCTCCAGTTAAAATCCCTAGGTCACTTTGGACACTTAAAAAAAAAGAAAAAAAACTTAAAACGTTGTTTTTACATACTTGTATAACTTGCATTTTCAAGCAGTAGCCCGTAATGTCTGGGGTGGAACCCCACTACTTCATAAAATGTATTTAATAAACCGTTGCTTTCTTATTTATTGTTTCTTCGTAAATGTCAGATTTAAACTGTTTGGACAATAAAGCAACAATAAAAAGAACTTGTACACATGGCGTGTTCTATTCACCTATCCAGCGTTGTAAACCTTTGGCCATGCAAACATAATTTGCTCTCCCTGGAAAGCCATTTCCCGACTTTATGGGCCCTTGTTTGTGTTATCTGCATAGCGCCTTTCCGGGCTGCTTGGGGTCGTTGTTCCCTTTTATGGTAAACAACCAACAGAACCCCCATGATCTCTATGAGCACGGGATAAAAATGCATATAGCGGTGGTGGATATATCTAATTTATAGGCACTAGAATAGAAGGGAGACACGTTGATATTTGTCTTGCCTTCAATGGCTGCATCTTTTCTTGTGTAGGGATCGCGGCTTGCTCACAAAGTGTCCCGAAATATATTTTCACAAGTGTGCACATAGAAAAGTGCCCTCCGTCTATTGTATGCACTGTGCACACAGACCCCTCCCTTCCCTGTCTATTTGTTTACTATTTACAGCAGAAGTTCTCCCTCGCTGCCAGATGGTGTAAGTAAGAAAAATTAAGCTGTTTAGTGCTGAAGTTTTACTGCACTGTCTAGACTTGGCTGCCATTGTCCATCCGACCACTGCTGTTCTGGACATTAACTTTAGCCCTTGGCCACCTGGCAAGCACCTATAAGCCACAGTCCAGCCGAGCCCAGCTTAGGCACATGGAAGAAAGAAAATACAAGGTGTGCAGCACAAAAGCTACTGTGGGCAAGGCTGAGTGTAGTTCAGTTGAAACTTGACACAAGAGGAAGTGGGATAAGGGAGGGGGTGGCAAATGGTGTGCACTTTCGCGGCCGCTTTGATGTTCTCAGTGGCCGCGCGGCTCACTGAGAACATCAAAGTGGCCGCAAAATGATCACGCAGGCTGCCAAATGGTGCGCGCGCCCGGCGCACATGCACTGTAGTTGGCGGCCTGAAAGCACTAGTTTGCACTTTCAAATCCCCCGTTTACAAAAGCTCTCGCGAGAGCAGCGCTAAAGCGCTGGCTCAGGCGAGACCTAAAAAAGGGGAATACGTGCTGTGCATGAAAGGGTGTTTTTTTTTTGTTTTCTTAAATTTGGCCTCAACAAACAATTTGCTGATCTAATATTCCCCTCGTATCGGCTTTCAGGAAGTGGCACAGTTGTGTATATATTTTTTTTACTACAGTTTTTTGCATTTTTCTAGGTGGTAGTCGGTTTTTCCTTTTTTTTCCCCCCCATCTGGTAGCTCGTTGAGGAAACACATGGGAAACCTATGGGGAAACCCAGAAAAGTATACCTTTCTAAAAAGCAGGAAAAAAACTGAATTCAGCAAGAGGTCATTTATGTAGATAGCCTATGAGTTTCCCCAAAAAACTAATTGTTGAAATAGAAATAGTAAAAATAACTTGGAAAAAGACAGAAACGGTTACATTTTCATATGTAATTTGTTTTTCAATTGCCAATTTACAATAGTAATATGCCGCTACATCTGGCAGAACTTCTGGTCATAGAAATGTGTAGTGTTTGTTGGGTGACCGAAAACATGCGATATCCCAAGCCAGCAACTAAGCTCCAACATTTAATGATTTTTCTTTGTGCACCAATTATTTATCAATTCAACCGGCAAAATCCAATAAATGAAATATGGCTATGAACAAAACCTACGAAACTGGTCTAAGATACAGTGTTTAGGAATGGTTATTTGTACAACTCTGAATTTGGGGTTACTCATAATACCATACAATTCAGAGGCAGGCACAGCCCGAGCGGTGGGGCAGAGGGGCAGGACAAGGGGGAGTCAACAGACGATGACGAGATAAGCTTACATTTTAAAAAACGATAACCACTTACCTTGTGCTCGCCGTATCACCAAGTCAGCCATCTGGCGAGCGCAAGGTAAGTTGTTTTCCTTTTTAAAAATTTAAGTTTACTTCGTCGTCGTCTGTTAACCCCCTCACCCCGCCCCACCGCTCCTACCTGCACAGGCCACGCCTGTTTGGAGGGCATTTTACAAAAATGTTCTTTCTTGCATACGTGATTACATTTGGAAGAAAATTGTGGAGAGAAATTCTATTGAAAATAATAATGTTATACTATCCTGTGTTCCTGCACTTCTGCAAATAAAAATGGCATGCCACTCTTGTGACTGGGAGTAAAGCTGGTGAAAGAACGGCCCCAAAACACAGCATGGAGACATCAGGTTTTCACTTTGAAAATTGCCTCATTTTGGCGATATGAGTAGCAGTGGTATTTGGGCATGGGCTTGCCAGTAACCCAGAGAATCCTACTAAATCAAACTAAAGACATTTCTGAAAACTCGACACCGAGGGGAGTTCAAGAAGGTGTAACCTGCATAAATCCAGTCCACAATGCCCTATAAAAGTCAAACTTTGGCTAATATTACACATTTTTACACATTTCTGTGAGTAAATGTTCAGGGACATGTGGAGATCCACACAATTTGTACGTCCAGCCTTCCCATAGTTCTCCCATAAAAGCGGTAACCTACTTGGGTGGCTGGGTCAATCACCCATGGTAGGAACCGGTCAAACCTTGGACAGCGTGAAGTCATTGTGGTGCTTATGCCTTCACAGGCTTACAGTTTTGGTCCATTCTAATGACGTGTTAGGTCCACCTACACATGGTAGGCAGCATTCCAGTGGGGAGAAGTTTGGGAGTGTATGGTTTTAAAACTTCAGCTATTGGTGAGAAGTGCCTGAATTTTCTGCCATATAAATATAGGAAAAAACTTTTTAACCCATACCTTGATGGTTGAAAAGGATTCTGAGAAGACATACTGGGATCAGCACAAACCAATTTTCCTTGGAGCTAGTAGGCATCGGAAGGCACATTGGGCGTGCCCTTTAGTGGCAAAGTCAGGCCCAACCCCTGGGGTTGCCAACCCCACCAAATTCTTTGTAAAAAAAATATATAAAATTAATCCCTGGTGTCAAGTAGCTTTCTGATGCCACTCACCTGAGCCAATAAGAGCCATAGCAGGGGGGGAAAGACTGTTGTGCACATTATGGACAGTAGTCTGGCCAATAAATGGGCGGCCAACCCCAGCACACCTATTTAAAAAAAAAAAAAATCCCTTCCGTCATAGTGAACTTTATGCCATAGTCACACTAACTGTCTGCATATATTATCACATCTAATTTATTTGCAAGGCAAAAAATGCAAGTAACTCTGCCACTTGTTCTGATGGTATGTTAGGCAGGCATAAGGCTTCAATGATTTTAGTAATGGAACAGACTGCATAGGTAGCATTGAGTGCTCCAAGATAGTCTCTCAAACAAGAATCATCCAGAATCAAAATCAGATCTGCCATTTTAAGAGGTATGTCTTTGATATTTGGTCTTGGCTTGGTACATATAATTTAGTGACATTAATATGTAACCCTGGGCGGAAAGCTATGCTACGCTCGCGGAGTGTGCGTAGTTTGCATAGCTTGCGCAATTACACGCTACGCGAATCGCACGTTACACAGTGCAAAAACACGGAGCGTAGCGGGCATTTTTTGCTCGCTCGCGTTCCTCAACATCAAGTTGACGACCGCGAGCGAGCAAAATCAACATCCCGGCAAGACTTTTTCCTCGTTCGCGATCGGCAACATCAAGTTGCCGATCACGAGCGTGGAAAATAAACCTCCCAGCGAGATTCTCAACTCGGGGAGGTCAGGTTTCTCATTACGAGTTGTCGCGTATGCCCGTGACCGCTCGAGATGAGAAACTACCAGTCCGCGTTGAGAAAGCTGCCGCTCGAGTGCAAATCTACTCGAGCGGCTGAAAACGACCGCTTGCACTGTGCATGATGCCGTTCGCAATGATTGCACAGTGTGCGCAAGCATCCGGCACTGTGCAATCATTGCGAACAGCATTTCCCTACCGCACTATGCAGTTCGCATAGCTATGCGTAGCTACGCATAGCGCTACTACGCGAACTATGCCCAGGGTTATTAATATGCCCATGTCCTAGCTCATCATCATTGCCATATGAAACTGGTAGCATCATAGCATGGTTCAAAGAATTACACCTAATCAAGATGTTCACAGAGGCCAGCTGTCATATCACACAATGTGGCTGTTTGTCACATGCTGAATTCCGGGAGAGGTCATCAAATTTTCATCTGAGTGAGGAACAAACAGAATAAGCATATTTCCTATTACAATCCCTTCAACTATAATACAGACAGCTGTAACTGAGTTCAGACAGCCAGGAAGAGCTATAGCTACTGGATGTAAAACAGCAGAAAAATAAGCCGCTGGACTCATTACCCCTTCATGTTTTAGGTCAAGATTGACAAAAAGCACAAACTCTTTTGATGACAATAGGAAAAAAGCTCTTTGTCCTAATCAGGCTTTCTCATGGAAGCTGCATTACGCATATTTTCTCTTAATTCCAGGATGGCCTTCATGCATTCACTATCAAATGCTACAGATCTTTGATATCACTGTGTGTTAGCCTTATTAATGAGTTCACAGTCAGGGAAAAGTTTGAAATCCACTAACGACAGTGGCCAACATTTGCCCGGAACATCCTCACCTCCCTTTGGGTGGTTGTAGGATTCATCAGAAGGCTGCAGAAACACGTTATTTGAAAAATGTGTTTGCTCCTTTTTCAATGTGATGTCCAAGATAAATGACTTCTTTTTTACAGTATTGCATTTTTCTGGGCAAGACCGTGTGACCATTGTCAGCAAGATTGTTTAAAAATCCAATTGGATTTCATTTACAAACTTTTGTCCTTGATGCCCCAAGCAGATCATCAGTGTATTTGACCCACAGTGAGTTAGAGGGCAACTGCTAATTCTCCAAATCTTTTTTTAGAATCCGTCCCAAAAAATTGGACTTTCAATATGCCCCTGTGGAATTCGACACCAAACAAGACTTTATTTTGGGAAAGCGGAGGAATGGAGAACACTTGACATAAGTCAGTGACTGTATACCATTCTGCAGGCATATTAAATAAAATTACAGCAGCATTTGGTTCCACAGGACAACATGGGCTCACTATTTGGTTTATTTTTCGAAGTCCTTCTCTATTCTCCACTTACCACTTGGTGTTTTAATGCCCATAACTTGAGCGTTGCAAGGACTACCAAGCACATCACGTAGAATGACTTATCCTATCATTTTTGAAAGAGGAGCTTTATTTCTTTTCTGCTTCTGTTGAAAGTTTGTAATGCCTAATTCTAGAGAAAACATCATTAGGTTTGAGCTAAATCTGGTTTGCACTTTTTATCAATCCTACCCTTCACCTGTGAAATCTCACACCTCTTCTTTGACCAGTTGTCCAAAATCCAGAGGTATGTAATCTTTACCTACTCTTTAGTAAGAACTGGAAACAACTGAACTCTTGAGTCTTGTCATTTGATTTTAAAAACTGAATACTCATATTGTGTTTCGATTGCAAGACCATCTGGTGTGCAGTAAATCATTTGGTTCATTTTAAAAAGCAAGGCTCTTTCAAAGTAAATTAACAGGACTCAAATCACATAATATGAACTAATAGTTATTCCCCATGGTAACTGGGACATCTGCTGTAATCTTATTAACAATCTGTTTATTGGCAATGCCTAAACTTAGAGTTGTCTTCCTGAGACGGGCAGGTTTAGAACCATCAAAGAATGAACGGTAGGGTGGGTAGCACTAGTATCAAAATGAAATGATACAGGGTGGACATTCACCTCACCATCTACATATGAACCACTATGGTCTATTTCTAGGACTACACCAAGTATATCATGTCATATTTTTGTTATGCATATTTGTAGAGTGCGCTATCACCCAGGAAGGTATCCTGGCACTGAGTAGGTGTGAGTCTAGGCACGCCTGGGGCATAGTGGAACTCTTTGAAAAGTAAAGTCTTCAGCTTCTTCTAGAATTCAAGAAGTGAGGAGGAGGCTCTTATGTGTAGCGGCAGGTCATTCCTTGCTTTAGGAGCGATGTAGGAGAAGGCTTGACCGCAAGACCTGGTTTTCCATATGCATGGAATTTGTGCAAGTAGGTGTCCGGATAAGTGGAGGTGTCTAGAAGGTTTGTGAAAGTAGATGCTATGGTTGAGGTATACTGGCCCAGTGTCATATAGTGCCTTGAAAGTGTGGGTAAGGAATTTCCATTGTGCTGGTTTGTGACTGGGGCTCCTTTAGGTGTGGTGTGAAATGAGTGCGGTTTGGGGGGTTGAGAATGATTTTGGTTACCGAGTTTTAATGGTCTGCAGTCTTCTGGTGAAATTTTTGTTGATGGCATAGAGGGTGTTCCCAACGTCCAGCTTGCTTGTGAGCAGCGAGTGCATTAATGTTTTCTGGGTGCTAATCGGGAGCCACTCGAAAATCTTCCTCAGCATCTTCAGGGTATGGAAGCAAGAGGCAGTGACGACATTGACTTATGCAATACTGTTGAATTTGCTTTTGATGATGATCTATAGTTTCTAGGCGTAGGGGGTTGTCTGTCCTAGCTCTGTTGGCCACCAGATCAGGTGAAGGCCCATGGTAATGTGCTCTTCTCGAAGATCACTATTTCGGTCCTGTCGATGTTCAGCATTAGGCAGTTGATCTTCATTCAACGGGCGATTTCAGTCATGCAGGAATTGAACGTGATCAGGGTAATGGGCATCTTGTCTGTGAGGGAGAGAATGAGTTGTATATCATCTGCGGAGGAGAGGATGTTGATATTGTGATAGCAGATGATGCTGATTATAGGGATCATGTATGTGTTGTAGATGGTAGGGATCAGGGAGGATCCTTGAGGAACTCCACAGAGGAGGTTGCGGGCTCCTGAGGTGTACAGTGCCAGGCTGGCTGACTAGGTCTTTTCCTGTCAGGAAGGATTAGATCCATCGGACTGTGTGTCCTTTGATTCAATGTAATGCAGGCATCGGATGAGGATGGGTGGAAAACTATGTCAAATGGTGTGGAGAGGTCCAGGAAGATGAGGGTTGATGTGTCTCGTCTGTCCAGAGTCATGCAGATGATATCCATGGAATCAATGAGAGGAGTTTCTGTGCTCTGCTTGGGTTTTAAACCATACTGAGTGGAGATGAGTAGTGGGTAGGCAGTGAGGTATTTGCTTAGGTGCCTGCTGATGATTTTGTCAAATACCCTGGCCAGGATTGGTAGCAGGGAGATCTGTCTGTAGTTGGAAAGCGTTGAAGGGTCTGCGGAGGGTTTCTTCAGCCTTTGTGTATTTCCAAGCATCTGGGAAGATCTCAGAGGAAGTGAGGCACCATTCAGAACTCAGGCACCATCATTGTATATTAGTTTCTGGTGGAAACTGAGGAAAATTATTATTCAGAATATATGGATTCAATTGGTACCCTGGATTTTAAGGCATCCTATTTCTCAGGCTTTGCTGTATCTATGGAGCTTTTAGCATGTTTGTATGGCACTGCCCTTGACTTTGCACATTCAACACATGAGGTGGTTGAGCTGGACCAACCAACTGTACCTGAATCTGTTTTGCATTCACTCAAATTATTCACACCATGATTCTGCTCCTTGCATATCTTTCACTCCATTCATACTAAAATTGTTAGGTGACACAAAATGCGAATCAGAACCCACCATCTGAGTCCTGCAGTTTTTCTGAAGCTACTTATCTGAGCATCCATCAGCTACTCTTGAATCTTTTCTGCTTTGCATCAAAACAGTCACTGTAATTCTTGGAGGATTTCAATATTCATTTTTTTTATTTCATGTTTTGGCTCCGAAGACATCCATATGGGATAAACTTATACAAATTTATAAGCATAAGACCAAATATAACTTCTTGTAATCGGCTTTTTCAATGACATTCAAATTATTCGATCATATGGTAAGTATCATTATAGTTTTAAGAAATATTTAAAAAAGTTAAAAACTTAATAACAAAACATTTCATTTGGTGGAATGTATAACAAATGAAGGGCCTCAGCTGCTGATCCCACATTAAGGGCCATATGTAGGTAGCATCACATTTACCGATTCATAAATACCGAATTTTACCGATTCGGTATTTATGAATCGGTAAATGTGATGTAGGTAATAATTCGGTAAATTTTACCGAATCGGAAAAATTCGGTAATTATGAATCGGTATTTACCGATTCGGTAATGAGGCATACCTTCCCATTCGGTAAATACCGATTCGGTAATGGGGGGAGCATATTCAAGGGTGGCAGGGTGTCACATTGACACCCTGTTGCACCCCTGAATCTTGCATGTGTGCACATGTGGCGCACATACATGCCCTAAGGGCATGTATGTCTGCCACATGGCACTCTTAAATCTGCAAAATATTACTTTTTGCAAGGTATTCGTTATTTATCACCAACCTGTATTTGGTGGTAAATAACGATTTCTTAATACTAATTTTCACTCTTTAGAGTGCTCCCTACATATGATTTCAGGATTCGGTATTTACCGAATCGGTATTTTACCGATTCGGTAATTTACCGAATCCTGAAATATGCCTCCTACATCTCAAATAGCTAGATACCGGTCGGTAACGGGATATTTACCGAATTTCGGCCGTTACCGACCGGTATTTAGCTACCTACATGAGGCCCTAAACTTCAGGAAAAGACGTCGTAACCACTTATGTCGACATAACGTTAAAGTGGGACAAACAAACAAAACATGCTTCAAGTCCGGAGTATCATTTTGATATATATTACAAATAGTACGGGTACCATGCCATTTCGCAGTTAAAACATTTAATGGAAGAATGTCCAATCTCAATAAAGTTCAAAAACTCCTGACCCAATGCAACAAGTTCTATATCAACTATGGTTGCGGATATGTTGGAATAGTAGTTTTCACTAAGACTTCAAATCTCTTTTTTAGGTCGAGCTTTGCTAGACCTGTTCTATTCTCTTCTGTAGGCTCTGGCAAACCCACCGATTGCCATTGATTACTATTTGTGACATTTAGAAATGCCAGCTTTTTGTTGGGGCATTTGTGTAAATGCCCCTCCTTTGCCTGCTTAGTTCCGTCCCTGACGATTTCACACATAGATGGTTTTGTTCGGCCATCACACTGTACAGCGTGTGATGGGCCCTCTGCCTTGTTTTTGTTTTTCATTCCTTGAATTTTCATTTTGCTCGGCTGTGAATAGGTCATGTGACAGATAAGGCCGCCGTTGATCTCTGTGCACGAGGAGACTTTATGAGCACTGCTGCCTCCGTCCGTGCAGGGACGTTTTAAGGATTTTGGGGGCCCTGGGCCAAATGTATTTTGGGGGGCCCCTGTTCGAAAAGCTTTGATTTTATGATCCAGTTTCAGCTCTTTGGTCAAGTTCTAAATGTGTTTACATCTGATATTCAGGGATAGTGATGTGTGTTTTTATTAGTATTGTAACACAGTAGCAGCTCACCAATATTACAGCAAATAATCTGTCACACCCTCCCATTTCTCATATGTGAAGTCTTGTATTCATCTAAAAAAAATTATATGGATGCTGCATGAAACAACCATTTTACCTGCAAAAAGTCTGTAATAGACTCTCACCCATTAAAAATAATAGAAAAACGCTATTTACAACAATCATTTAAAAAATCATTCAAGGTCATCAGGGTAAGACTCTGTGCGGAACCGAGCTGGCTCTATCAAGGGGCCCCCTGAAAGGCAGGGGCCCTGGGCAAGAGCCCACTTCGCCCATGCCTTAAAACGTGTCTGCGTCCGTGATGTCTTAATCCCCCTGGGCCTGCTCGTGGAAGCCCCCGTGTAATCACCGCTAAAGTGGTTTACAGCCTTCCTGAAAAAACGCATGTGTGCACCGTAAACATTGTGTAAGGAATGCTGGAGGTGTGGGATCCGTCAGGAGCTCGGGTTGGCAGGCACTGGTGTATATAGGCTGTCTGACTGCTGGAGATGAATGCGGGTGCGCTGCCAGGGTGGGGTGCGACCTGCAGATCGTTCTGTTATCTATTGTAAACATGGGTGATTTGGCATGTGACATCTCATTTGTGTCTACATTTTAACGCGGCAGCCATAGTTCCAAAGTAATATAATTATATCCTGTGTGACAATGAAAATGTTTTTGCAATGGTTCGTCTTGGTGGCAAGAGATCCAATGGGTGTTTTCCCAAATAAAAAACAATAAATTTTTAATACACGCAGTGATGCACTCAACATACAGAAACATAAAAGCACAACTTAGGCTGCGCCTAGAAGTTGTTAAGTTTTCCGGTGTGCACTACTTTAGCAAAAACATGACACACAACCATGTGGAATCAACGAAGAGCGAAGAACACAGGCACACATGTATATACAACACATCAAACACACATACACAAATGCAAACCACACAGACACTTGCACACCTGAACTCACCTACCACATAACACAAAAAAACACATATTCACAACACATGAACCGCCCACAGGACACACAATACAGTCATAGTATACATATCCCACACACCTTTTACGCGGCGCACAGTTATGCATGCTTTTCCTACTTCTCTGATACTCCTGCACCCTCTCTTCCAACCTCTGTCATGCCATTTCCCCTCTTTTCTTTTTTGTCACGCCCTCTTTCATCTCTCATTTTGTCTTTTCGGGTATACCTCTTCTGTAAAGACTTTGGGCCATATTCACAAGGAGCTATCGCCGAATTAACGGCACTTTATTGCAGCCAAAATTGTGATAAATGTACCACCACATTCACAAGCTGGTGCTAACAGCCCACAGCACCAGTTTCCCTGCGATAGCAGCCGCAAAAAACATCGCCACAGAGGACCCCAGCAAATATTACTAATGAGATGGCCCGCAGACATGGCACCCTCCACACCATGCAGCCACGCTCCGCAGGCCACCATGTCTCACGTGTGGTGCCGGGTCCTGATTACTCCATTGCATGTGACATACCAGTGCACCCGGCACCATCGCAGGGTGCACACCCGCTCAGCCCTATGGGTGCCACTAACTCTGTGATTCAGGAGGCGACGCCACGTGGCGTTAGTCCCGCGCTGGCCGCTGGCTCTGGCCCACACTGCGGTCCAGCAGGGCACACATTACATGAGCTGGCCATACCGCCAGGACGGGGCATCATCGCAGGCTGCACACCCGCTCAGCAGCTTAAGGTGTCACTGGCTCAGTGCACCCGAAACCACCGTCTTGTGGCAGGGTACCTGTGCCATCCGCAGGGCCTCTAATGCCACTAACCCTGTGCAACCCCAGTCAGCGCCACGTGGTGGCAGGCCCATTACGGCCGCAAGGCCTCAGGTCCCACTAACCCTGTGCAACCCCAGTCAGCGCCATGTGGCATTAGGCCCATGCCATCCGCCAGGACTCGGATGCCACCAACCCTGTGTACAACAACTAATGTGCCCATTATAGATGAGAAGGGTGGAGCGTCCGACATCCAGTCAGCACTGGAAGAGGGGGATGTGACGCTGTCGGCCCCTTATGTTGGCGCACTCACATGGCCAGTGACGCCTGTTCTGGATGGGTGTGGTGTGTGTGAAAACCTGCCCTCAGGGAGTGGCTGTGACATGCTGACAGCTAGACCAGTGACTTGCACACCACCAGCGAGTATGCCTGCGAGGGGTAGCAATGTGGCCCCCCCTCGGAGCGTAAGCGGAGTGGTCTGGCCTGCCGTACGCCGGACCAGCGCAAGGGCTTGCAACAATGACTCGTGGGCTTTGGGCATGGTTCAGTCCATGTCTGGACAAGGAAGTGACTGATACGTGTGTCTCTGTTGAAGTGTCCACAGGACCATGTACACATAAAGCAATGTCGCACCCTCTGACTCGCATCCTGCATGTTGAACATCAGTGACGCAAGGGAAGGCACTGTCCACACATCCATCCACACATCCATACATAAATGATGTAAGACATGACAAAGCAGCGCGTCACTAAATGTTTATTGGCACATCCAGTGCAGTTCTGCAGCTGGAGTGGTACAGGGCAATGCCGAGCACACCACACAATATGGGCCCATGGAGGGCCAGCCAGAGTCAATCCGAGGATGACATGTACTGCAGTAGAGGAAGGGTACAGTCCGCTTTCTGTCTGCCGTGTCATTGTTCGTTGGACAGGATGTGTCAGTCCATGTCACTGTCCAAGGTGAGTGCATCTGAGTGGATCGGGGGACAGTGGAAGGTCATGAAGCGATGTGCGGGACCAGGCAGCAACAAGCTCGTTGGCGGGAATGAATGCTATTTCCTCCTTCTGGTCACAAACCCATCCACGTCCTCGTCCCGGGATGTGTTGCATGCCCCACCTGTGGGTGTTGCTGTTCCGGCTGCGGCACTGTGTGCCACTGACACATCAGGTTCCTAGGTGGATAGGCCTGCCGCACTGGGAGGCACTGACACACCAGGGGGCTAAGATGTGGATGGTGTGGGGGTAGCAGTATTCATCAGCACCACGCCTTGTGGCAGCGATGCCATGATGTAGACCTGCAGGGCATGATAGATCCCAGTTACATTTCACTGATGTACAGCGGTGGCTCCCATCCTTTCCGCCTCCATCCGCGCCATGTCCTCCAAGAGCCTCCGTTTGTGTGCCAGCTCACAGCTGGCATCGCTGGAGCCACTCTGAGCGGACAGGTGTTCTTCCCTCCGAGTCATGACTCCAGCGATGTCAGTCATGGGTCGGGTTTGGACACCCAAGGATGGCATCCAGGTTGGTAGCCATGAGGTGAAAGCCCACCCGCACCTGCTCAGCCATCTCCCTCTGGCCCTCCAGCACACAGCGTTGGAAGGCCACTTGTTGTTCCTGGGGGTCTTGGGAGAGTGCTGGGGCTGTGGGTGCCTCCTGCTGTGGGGTTTGGGTGGTGGGTGGGGTCTCATCGATGTAGCTGGGCTGCCTTGATCCTGGTGGGGATTGGCGGATGAGGTCAATGATGCCTTGGATGGTTTGGGTGTCGATGCTGGTGTTGTCCTCCTCATCATCAGTGAAGAGTGGCTGGGACTGTTCTGCAGGGGGTGTTTACGGTGGCCCAGTGATGTGAATCGGAGATGGTGTATTACAATGTGTCCACATGTATGTAGCCGCATGGTACATGTTGACATTCAGACAGCATGGCATTGTACATTGTGACAGTCTGTAGATCTGGATGATGACCCAGGGTCATTGTGGGTGTGCACTGTGCTCTGCTTGATTGTGCATGTGTGCCATTGTGGCCATCTCCACCCGTCCCTCCAGTACCTGTTGGTCACTCACCCTGTTGCGGTTGTGTTGTGTCCTGTCGAGCAGTGTCTGGTCCCCCGACTCCGGCCACAGTTTCCACACTGATGACTGTGGACACCAGCTCCTCCATGTCAACCAGCTCCAGCTGTGGCGCTGGGCCCCCACCTCCAGTCAGCGTTGCTGCCTTCTGGTTGGCAGAGAGTTTCTCCTTGGTCTTCCGCTTGATGTCATTCCATCGCCTCTTGACCTCGTCCATTGTCCTCTTGTGCTCTCCGACGACATTGACCTTGTCGACTATGTCCCGCCATATTCCAGTTTTGGTGCCCAATGACACAGAGGTGACGAAGAGTTGTTGATGGTGTTCCATCACCTCCGTGACTATGATCCTGTTCACATGCGGACTGAACTTCGTCTTCCTTGTCTTCTTGTCCTTGCCCTTCTCTGTCCCCGAGGTCCCGGGCTGGTTGTCCGGGGTGCTTGTGGGGTTGCACTCGTTCTCTGCGCCTGCTCCGGCTACCTCCATGGTGCTAGGGTGCTGGTCAGTTTGTGTTTGTTTGTTTTTTCAGTTTTTATGGTGATTTTTCCAACCTGTCAGGTGTGTGTTGCAGGCCTGGCGCTGCTTATCGCTGATTTCCTCATCGCGCTTTGGCCCATCGCGTGTTTTTTTGTGTTGTGGTTTGAGATTTTATTTCCATCGAGGTGGTTCTATTGCGGACATTGTCCGCGGTTTCGGAAGACTATCGCATGGTACCACCGTGTTGTGAATTCCACGTTGTCACGGCATTATTTTCCCATGATGGGCTGCAGTATTGAAAGTTGCATTACACTACTCATGCAGTAGTTATCACTCGTTCTTGTGAATATACCCCTTTAACTCTGTCAGCTGAGGGTGTCAACTAAGTCCCCTTCTACTACTTGCCCCCGTTTTTCACTATTTTTCTCTTCCCACAAATCTTTTTCTCTTCTCTTTGACATGTCTCTCCTTGACTTTAATTGAATCTGCATTCTCTCTCTTTCTGCTCCCTCTCCTCTCTTGCACAGTTTTCTCCCTGTATTCTTTTCTCTCCCTCCATCTATTCTTTGTCTCTTGCTCTCGGCTCTGCCTGTCCTCCTCACCGAGAGCATCTAAGCATTTCCATTCCAGAGTCAAGCCTTCATTTGTGTTAGTGAACACATTTCCATTGCAGCAAAGGCAGTCAGTCGTCGGACAGGACACAGGGCTGCGATCATGCGATGTGTTTATTTTATTCACGAATGGCCGCTTGAGGTCAAAGCCTCAATGGACCGCCGCTCCCTTACACAGCCTGTGAAACGTGGCAAACAAAACCAGGGGCAGGAATGACCGGCGCACCCCGCGCCTAGAGGAGGGGCGCCCTTAGTAGCGCCACGGGACTGGACCTTCCCCAGGGCCGAAAAGGGGGCTGGAATGAGGTGACGTCATCGGGGTGCGCTGAAAGGTTATTTAAATCCGCGCCCTGCGATCTTCAGCCTCTTTGTCCCTTTGAACCTCCGGCAAGCTGCAGGGGCACATCGTCAACGCGGAGAGAGTTCGAGTCGGCGGTGTGCCGAGTGTGGCACAGGAGGTTTGAGGGGGCCCTAGGCGTAGTTTTAGGATAGTTTGACGATCATGTATTTAACTAAATATTCCCTTTTAGAGTGCGAGGCGTCTCAGTGCCATATGCGGTGGGCGCGCCTTTGTTTTTCTTGTGTATTTCCTTTCGAGGGCCGTGCTGTTACAGGAAAGATACGGTTGTAGTGTGAGGCATTTCGCTACTATTTGCGAGGGGATGCTCCCTTTATTGTCGAGGGGCGCGGTGGTATATGGTAACATGTAACTTTGGGCATGGCAGTGTGGCGGTCATGCAGTAGGTGATATTAGAAGACGCGGGTATGAGCTCAAGCCTGTATGAGTGTGTGGGAACAACATCATTTAATAAGCCAGTATTTACAATGTATCTGCTATAGTTAATAGGGCCGTTGGTATCACCAAAAGGTAATGCAGCTTTGAGTCTATTATCGAGATCGGTGTTATTTGGCGCAGCTGCGTTGCGGGTGAGGGGCGGTGCCCATATTATCAGGGGGTTGGGCTCCATTGATAGGGGCGGTCGATTTCAACCCAGAGGAGCCCGGGTTCATCCCGCTATATGGGGTTAATTTACCTGAGAGTGCAGCCACACATGTAGAGTCGGGATGGCAGTGTGGCGCGGGTGGGTGATAAAGGTTGTTAGGCATAGTTATCACGAGCGGGGGCAGGGTCTCTGGTCAAGCGGTAGCTGAGATTAGAAGCCGCGAGTATGAGGTTGAGTCTGTATTAGAGTGAGGTTCAATTATCAGAGCGGTCGCCTTTGGTCCGGGAGATCCAGGTTGAGCGGCAGCGTGGGGCGAGAACAAGATCAAGTAATAGGCCAGTATTTAAAAATATATTTAATGTATTTAACAGTGCCGTCGCTATTTATCGAAAGGTAATACAGCTTGGATACTGGATATCGGGATCGGTGTTATTTGGTGCAGCTGCCTTGCGGGGAGAGGCGTTGCCCGTATGTGCAGGGGGTGGGGCTCCATTGATAAGGTGGTCGATTTCAACTCGGAGGAACCCGGTGTCGTCCAGCAAAATGGGAATCAATGTGATCAGTTAGCAGAGACAAGGTCAGGCAGGCGCCCTCATTCCCCGTGCGTCGGCCTTAGAGGAACACAGATAAATCACATGTAAGGTATCGTGGGCAAATACAGCAATGTGTGCTAATACGGATTAGAGATTTCAAACTCCAAGACGCGGCTTAAAGCGTATAATTAGCATGGTAGTCGCAGTTGTTAAATACCTGCTGTTTTACCGTTTTTTTAGTTACAGAACATTTTTACTTGGAAGAAGGTGTCAAGGAGTTAAGGTATTGTTGTAAATTCGGCTAATGTATCTGGGGAACGTAATTCATTTACTGATGAAATTACTGTGTCACACACGTGTTTGTCAGTTACGGAACATTTTTCCTTGGAAGAAGGTGTCAAGGAGTTAAGGTATTGTTTGTAGCTTCGGTTACTGGCTCTGGGGAACGTATTTCATTTACTGATGAGATCACTGTATAACCTCAAGGGCATTGGTGCAAATGCAGTTGAGATTATGGCCTGGATAATAAAAGAGCAATTGTTAGACTTGCGTCATAAGAGCGCTATTTTAACTGAATGTGATATCACAACTACACTGTTTTAAATGCATGTTATGGGAAGGGCTGTGGCCTTGCACACCCTAATTATGGGGTGATCTTTGCCCTCCAGGCGACAGTTACGAATATTATTTTATTTTCTTGAATACGAATGCGTGGTAATGTTTAGGGGGTCGTTGCCCCGGAAGCCCCAGTTACGATGTTGGTAGAATTTTTTCTCAAATACAACATTGGTTGTAAGTGGGACTTGGCTTGCATTCCTACCACGTGCAAGTGTGTTTTCAGGCCTGGGCTATGCTGAAGTATGCTGTGCCTCCTTGCACAAAGGTGGACAATTCAGGGCAGATGGTGCAGAAACACACCGTCGCGTCCAGCAACCGCACCCTAGTAGCGGGCATTATTTCTGGGGGGGTGTATAATTCATGCCAAATGGCGCAGAAACACACCGATGCGTACAGCTGCCGCATGCTAATAGTGGGTATTCTTACTGTGTGGGTGTACAATTCATGCCAAATGGCGCGGAAGCACACCGCTGCGCACAGCAACTGCACGCTAGTAGTGAGCATTGCTTCTGGGTGGGCGTACGCTTATTACCACTCTCGGTACATCGCAACGAGACAGTGGGATAGGGGCTGCACATGGAAATACTGGGAGCTAATCCAGCCCAGTTTCAATAGGCGCCGGATGTGTACCTGAATCCACACGCTTTTACTGTAGTGGGGTATTAGTTATAGGGCGTATGTTAAATAGGACGATAGGCCGAGCGTTTGCTGTGTGAAGCATTCTAAACGTTCCGAGCCAGGCGCCCCTATGTGCGCCATTACGTTGCTCTGCTATAGGTCACCTGGTACAATGCATATACAAGTTCTCTAAACAGCAGGATTTGCGCACTGCTTTCCCTCATTGATAAGGTACACGTTAGAATAGGCTCTTGCAGGCACAGCTGAGCAGAACTTTGCGTATTCGGGCTAGCTCCCATTACACCAACTCCAGTAAGGTTATGTAGTCCAGTAGGAACTCTGTAGATCTAAAACCGGACAATGCTGTTATTGTAAAGACAGCACATACTCATTTCCGTTTTATGTTACCAGCAATAAGGAAATCAGCCATTGGTCTCAGTCACTTTTAGTACGTTTGGTCCCAATACTCCCGTCAGTGGCAATAACCAAGTTTCCTGGGGGTAACACGGTACGGTTAAAATTGCCAGCCATAATGGTCCTGGTGGCTAAGTCTCTGAGAAATGTAAAGCAGCTTGTTTTACCTTATAATCTCTTGAATTACCAAATGAAAAGACACCACACAGGTATTTATATCAAATATATATGTATTTATTTCTAAATATACTCTACTAATCTCTTTATGAGATTAGAGCCAGGTAAACATTCAAAGATCAACAATTCTCAATAAATTAAGCACAAATATGGCTGTAGCCCTAGGGGCGTACCAGACCATATACTAAATAAAAAAAAATAAAAAAATGGTTTAACAGTTCAAAACTTTTACCTTCTTCCAGTTATCTGTGAAACGTCATGGTCAGTTCAGCACAAGGGACATAAACTCTGTCTTGCCAACATAATCACATGGCTGGTGTGATAGTATAGGGGCAACCAGCCTTGGCCTGGATGGAGAACGTCTCATCAAGTGCTCATGGTGCTGCTAAGAAGTCAGGAAACAGATGACATTTTGTCTGCTTACAATTACCCTTGAGCCGCTAGTGCGGGGGAACCAATTCTGGCATGGATGTAGTTTCTTGTTATGTTTTCACGGTGATGCCAATAAGTGTGAGGAGACAGTGCAAAAACATTCTCAAGGCTTTGTTGCAGGAGGACCCCTTCCAAAACCCAAGTTTACAATCACCAGTTTGTGCCGATATGGAACAGTATTTATTCCTTTCACGTAGGGGGTCTTTTGCGAGGGACATAATAACCGTTAGGGTAGTAGTCAGTTTGGGGCTGAACGGTGAGTATTGCTGCGTGGGCTACCGGGTCTGGCTAGTTACCAGGCAATATATTAAATCATCCAGCCGCTGCTTCCCTCGACCAAGGGCAACGCCATCTTCACATAGTGTTGGCCATGCGGGGGTGGGAGGATTTATAATAAAGAGGCACATAGCAGAGGATACGGTAACCGGAGGCTCCCTGGTAAAGGTGGTTATGGAGTACAATTTACAAACTTCACCTCGGGCACAGGGTAATTACCCGGCAGGTGCTACATTATCATGGTAACCCAGCCTTTTATACCCCTGTGGCGGCCTATAACCACAGGTCCTAACAGTAAGGGGCAAAGCAACACCTCTCACAAAGGGAGCAGCCTTGTCAGTGGGTGGAGCAATAGCTCAGAGGGTGGCAGTGCAGGAGTCCAGGCCAGTGTAAGTCCGGCTCAAGAGGGTCTTTTGATGGACACAAAATATGTAGCATAGCTGAGTGGTTTCTAGGCACAAGGAGGTGCCTGGTTGGTAAGTTAACTATGACTGATGTCAGCAGGTAACGGTATGGGGCAGTAGGTCTTCTTCGGGATTGAGGCTGCGGGGAGATGGGTCACAACACAGGCATCCACACATGCTGTGGGTCATAGGGATTCCCAGAGGTTCTGGTGAAGTTGCCTAAGGCTGTCATCAGCCGGGACTTAGCTTCTGGGGCATCTGGCTGGCGACAGAAGGGACTGACCTGCCGGTGGTCCCGTACGTCACCTGGCTGGTGACAGAGTTCGGACCTGCTGGGGGTCCTGGACTTCATGGGCATACCGAAGAGGCATACCGGAGAGGCTCGGGAGAGTACACTTAGGGTTGCACTAAGTTTGCAGGCATCCTGGTGGGCAGAATTGCTATTGGAGGCCCTAAGGGACTAGTTTCCTTGGGGAGGGAGGTGGATGTCATAAAGTAAAAACGGGAGATAGTGTTGGGCCTTCCCAACTCGGTGGGCATTAAGAGAGGCTTCTGGACAATGTGCCAGCTACTGAGGTTAGTTGCCAAGATATTTTATCTAACGCATTCTTGGGCCTGGTAAATTATCACAAGGCTGGAAGAGGGTGCGTTATTAGGCCACCGCTCAATGACCGATGGTCTGAAGGGAAGTTTCTATATGTGGTCGGTAGGATAACGCAGGCAGTATAAGTTAAGGGGGTTCTGGTTAAGGCCAAGGACAAGCTGGGGAAGAAAGTGATACAGGCGACCAGTAAGAGGAAGGCAGCGGGTCCAACACTTCCTCCACTGTCCCAGGAGACCAGGGGAGTCTAATTGGGTTGCGCTAGCATCTAGGCACCCGTACGGGCGGAAATTTTATGGAGGGCCTGGGGTAGTAGTTCCCTTTAGGATAGCGGTGGTGGAAATACAGCTGGTGACAGGTTCCTGGCAGGGGGTCATGGATTAATTCCGGGGAAACAGGAGATGGTGTAAACTAGGGTCTTCACAACTCGATGGCCACTGAAAGGGGGCAGGTAATGTATCACAGGACGGCCCAGATAACAAAAGGGAGAGGTGGAATCAGGATGGAGGGCATAATTTTGGTAGACGGGCAGTGGCTCATACAAACAATACTAGGGGCCATTTAGGAGCACAGTTAGCGCGGGGGAGGGCGAGCGTGCCAGGGAGCTTCTCGCCCTGTGGCGGTTCAACAACTGGATGGCCCCCAGAAAGGGGTAGGAGCCACGTGTGCAGAGGGTAGGCGGAAGGGGGGACTGGCCTGCTGGTGGTCCCTGACTCTTCTGCCCTAACCCACAACCTATGGACTGAGGTGAACCCTGGGGAGGCTGCCTGAGTGCAGGTACCCCGGTGGGCATGCCAGTGTGCCATGCGGGGCCCTGGTTTACAAGTAGTGTAACTGTTCGCTGTAGCGCGTTGGGGCCTGCTGGCCCAATGTGCACAGCAGAGTGGGGGCTTGGTGGGCCGAGACGGCCAAGTTCAAGTGTATGGCCAAGTTCAAGAGTTCAAATGTAATGTGGTGCATATCTTCTTTACTGCCTTTGACAGGCCAAGGCCACTAAAGTGTACGGCCAAGCTCAAGTTCAAGTGTAATGTTGTGCCTAATTGCCTGGCAGCCTTCGTCAAGTTAATACCGCTAAAGAGTGATGCTTTGATAATTTTATATCCAAAAGGGATACTGTTACTCTCGTGTTGGTCACTGGTGAATTACCTGTTTCGTGAATAAAAAGGCTACGCCATGAACAACACGCTCTGTTTCTGAGAGTTCTTGGGCAAATGGGAAGAGTGAATGTCACGTTGTGCGCCTACTATGCAGATGAGACGGGAAGCTATGTTGCACATGAGTTTTTGGTATTCTAAAAATACAACCTTAGAATGAGTGCTACTTATTAGTTTATAAGTAATTGTGGAAAACGTTTCTGCATGTTTTCTTAAAAAAAAGAAAACCCTATTTGAAATCTATATTTTGAAAAACACAAACACAAATATGCCCCTTGAAGCGTTGGCCTCATAGGGCAAACTTACATCGAAAGGCACTGAAATGTCATGTGTGTGACATGCGTGAGGAGCCTGGCTGTAGGGCCTCCGCAGGTCCTGTCATTTTTATATTTCAATGTTAGCAACCGAACACTGTTATTGTTGGCACGTCAGGATCCAGACGAGGCAGACCTTGTACCGGATGGCTTACCTCATCGCAGGAAGACGCTCAGCTCGGGGTCCTGCCCACAAGTACTTTTTAATGTCATTTGGTGATTCGCTAAATTTATAGGCTGTACTTCTAATTATGCATTTCTGGCCTGTTGTATTCATCACATTAAAATGTGCAGGTGGCAACACGAAACTCCACAGTGAATCAACAGGTAACAATTAGCTAAATGACTTTCTGCCAAGTGAGACTAACATCCCGTGTATTCCAGCACTTTAACCAGCGCACTTTCTAGACGTGCAGTCGCGCTCCGGTTAGCACCGGAGCAAGGACTGCCAACCTCCCCCCTCCTTCCCGGTTTGGGCGCCCTTGGGCTCCCCTGTTACTTTTCTGGTATTGAGGAGAGGCATTTTGTGGAGCGTTCTAACTTCACGTCGCAAAATTCAGGGGCAAAAAGGTATTAAAAGGGCGATGCACGTGACAAAAAACACGCAAACAAATGTGTTGTGATTCACCCTTGACTTTGAAAGTGCCTCATTCTGTATGGTACTAATGGGAACTGACATGGCTGGAATATATTCAGATTTTTCTTGGATTGGTAACCTCTGTTAATATCCACTAGGCAAATCACCATCACGGAGTGGACAAATGATGAGGTTTGTCTATGCTCCTTTTCTGGAAATTAAGACGCTACATGGCAAACAAACAAGCTCCAGATTGACATATTTCGACCAGTATTGCTTTTCATAATCCAAACGCCACTCACACCCGTACTCCAGGAAGCTTGAGGAGCACCCCTATGGGTGACCATGAGCATGGTGGCACCAGGGTGGCTCATGTGATGCAATGCGCTCAGTACTTAGCGGAGTACAGTGTCTCAGAACATATCGCCTGACAATGTGAGTAGCACTTATACCTCTACAGCTCACATAGGGCCCCCCAATGCAGCAGCAATTCAATGCATATGTTAAAAATAAGTACGTTGTTCGTAAGATGTCATATATGTGTTGAACTGCTAAACACTTATGAGGTCCAAAAGGCAAGACCGATTGCATTGCAAATGCTGGTTTTACCACAGGAATTAGTGTCCGAGAAGCTAACTTAGATTTACTGAAGTCTGTTTTAAACAGGTCTTTAATTAGAATGGTGTTAAAGAAGTTAGTGTTGTTTGATCAATCTCGAATTGTTCAAGAGCATACCTTAGATTTCTTTAAAACTGTGATTTTCTCTCTTTAAATCAAAGATTTCCTTACAAAAATAATGCCCTAATGTAAAAATGTTGCTTCACTGCAAACATAGGGCCCACCAGACCTTGTGCAAATGCACCTCTAATCCTTAGTTCGAACCTCAGGGAAGCTACTGATGCTAAATTATCACATGAGTATAATCTTCCTAAATTTTGACCTACAGTCTTATCCCAAAAAAAAGCACCTTGCAACATCAATTAATTTCACTGCATACAATTTAGTGGTTATCTTGGCCCGATACACCTCAAGAAGGTGTGAATGTCTCCTGCCAACAGTGCTGAAGAAAGCACCTACTCCCTTCTGCAACTTACTATATTGTTGGTTATATGCTCTTTATCGTTGAGGGAGCTAGTTACAATTTTACTTAAAAAACTGAACGATTCGAGCATCTCCAGTTTGTGGGAACCCAAATGCCATGTAAAGTTAAAACTTTTGCAACCCTTCTTCCCTACAAAGCAGAAAAATTTACTTTTCGATGTATTTATCTTTAAATAGTGCAAATCCGCAAATAGTTGAAGGGACGCCAGATTACTGTTTAAACCTTTTGGTGTAAAATCGAAAATTAGAATATCGTCTGCATAAAGCAGGCAAGTTAAAGAGCGTCTTCCAATGCTAGGGGGAAAACCCGAGCCTTTAGATATAAAGCTGGGAAGACTGTGTGTGAACAATGAGAACAGCAGGGGTGACAAGGAAGCATCCCTGCTTCAGGCCATTTTTAGTCAGAATATTCACAGATAGCCCTCGATCTCCACCCATCAGGACTTTAGACTACGTTGAAGCGTGTGGGGCTATAATTGAGAGCAGCAGGGTTCCAGGAATGCCAAGATTAGATGACTTTCCCCACCGTGTTGGACGATCAGCTTTGTCAAAGGCTGTGGAAAAGTCAATAAACCGAGCATAGAGTGAGGAGCCCCTGATGGTAACACACTTTTCATTATGAGCTGCAAAGCAGCAATATTGTCCAGTGTGCCATGATATTTCCTAAATCCCGTTTGCTCTACTGGAATGATCCTGCTACTTTCAGGCCAAATGTTTGGATGATCCACAAGACATTTAGTAGAAACCTTGTTTACAGCATCTAACAGAGCACTTTGACGATAATCGACAGGTGAGTTCCTATAACTTTTTTATGCAAGGGAATGATAATGCTTCCAGCCCTCAAAGAATGCACAGTTCCATTCAAAAAGCAATGTTCAAAGACTGGAGACAAAATCATAGCCCAAAGGTTGACCTCTTTTTTTGATAACGGATATTGGAAATTCGTCCAGCCCCATTGCTCCTGAGGGTCGAAGGGCCCTGATTGAAGTTTCGATCTCACTGACGGTGGACTGCAATTGCCTGTTACCAATTGTGGACTGTCAGGGATGTCTTCAGTTTTTATTTTCACTTCTAGGCATGGAGTGACAAAATAAAGTCCCTCCATGCATCCTCATGAAATGGTGAGGGGGACGACCTTACTCTAGATCCACAACTGTCAGCTATAATCTCCCAAACGTTTGCGTTGTTTCTCTTATAGACCGCCTCTCTCAAGCCAACCCACCTTCGGTCGGTTCCTGCTTTTTAAAACAAGCTTTCGCCTGTTTCCAGCAGGTGTCTCTTCCCCTAGAGTAGGGAGCAGGTTGCACATGAACTAACCCCATTGATCTCCCTGTTTAATGAGAGAAGTGGAGAACATAATGATTTCCTGAGAGGCTTGGGGCACAACGAGTGGTTGTCTTTTGCGATGTGTTTCATAAATTGGGTGAAATGATTAAGGATGTCCAAATCTACATCCAAGACAGCCCTCTCTAAAAGCCCCTTTAGATTAGAGGTCTTGGATGGTGGCTACTGCATCCTACCCATAGTGCTTTAAAATTTAGGTCTAGAATTATCAATTTTTGCAGGACTCCACTGGGTGCAGATTAAACGACAGAGAGAGGACCAGCCATCTGTGGTCACTAAATGTAGAATCTACTACTTACCAATAGGCTAAAAGATGAAAGGTGGAATTAGAGGCGATAATGTAGCCAGTGATAGAAAACCCTGAGGAGATTAATGAGTAAAATGAGGAGGAGGGTCTTGGTTGAATCTGCCGTTTACTATCACACACTCACTCTTACTTAGATGATTAAGGAGAGAGGGCCCTCTTGTCTGTTCTCAAATTTAGGGAGGGGGGGGCTAGAAAAAGGATCTAAAGTGCTGTTTCTTTCTGTTGGTCCAGAAATAAGTAATTAGAGTGATTTGCAGTTTAGGTCTCCAGCCAGCAGAGCTTGGTATTTCTCATCATTATTCACGACTTTCGACAGAAAGGAGAAAATATCAGGGAGCATCTGGTTTAATTTTATCTGTGGGATATATGCATTTAGCACTATTAGTGGGGCTTTCTCTCTTCCATCAGCTGATGGAATAATCTTCGCTGCTCGGAAGAGATTGGAGGGGTCTTTATACCTATTGTAGAGCCACTGCATGTCATTGCTCAACAAAAGGGCTATCCCTTCCTTCGCATCCCATTTCTTAGATAGGGAGGCATTACAACTTAGGACAAAGTAACAATTGCACGAAAGTTAGTCTGCACTTTCTTAATGCACCCTTTCTCACCTTTTATTTAAGTTCTCTTTTGCCTTTTAGTTTTGCCTTCTAATTTTAGCAGCGGCCGAGAGGGTCCCCAAGTCAGTCGGTAGACAGGGTGCAGCCCCCAGCAAGCAACACACAGAGGGCGTCCACATTCACAACAATATTCAGTGGAATTCAAAAAGAGTCACCAGTGTAGAAATGTGAGGGAGCGCAGGGGCTCAATGTTAGCTGGGGGGATCCTGCCAGCCACGTCACGTCCACCTTTATTGCTCCGTCGCACGCCCGAATTGGGGGAGCCAGCAGCAGGAACCAGAGTTAAAGCTGGCTCAGCGAGAAAACGGCACAGGGCAGAGAAGTACCTTGCTTTGCTGAGCAGCCAGAAAGCGCCACTCTCCGACCACACTGCTCCAACAGGGTCCACGCTCAAGCCACACTTCAGGGTGTCAGGGCGTCACAAAGAAAGACTTTGGGCGCTCAGCCCAGGCATGCCGCAGTATGGCAAGGGCCTCTCCCCATTTGGGAGTGAATGTTTTGGCCATATGTTTAGGGCCATCTGACCCCCAGCTTAGCTGGTGGATTGTGTGTGGATTGTCTCATTATTTGCATTTGTGATTGTAATGTTTTATTTCTCCTTTTTCTCCTATTCTAGTGCAAAGCTTTTGATTCTGTTGATATGATTCTTGTTTGCGGTTTCGGCAATAGTTGATCTGCAGTTTGCGTAGTTGAGTGTGTTTGGTAAGAAAAACGTTTTTGTTGTGTTTACTCCAAATGAGTATTGTTGTCATGCATGAATGAACTGTTTGTAAGTGGTGTTATAATAGCAGCATATTTAGCTTCTGTTTTGAGTGTGAAATTCTCTTTGAATTTGTGCACAATGTGTATTGTGTTGTCTTATTTGTAATTTTTTTTTTTTTTTTTTGTGGGATATTGTTGGTCCTTGCTGTGTCTGTGCAGAGTAGGCGATGGTGAGTCTAGCTGTTTCTGGCAAGTGAGTGTTAACGCATTTTGGAGTATATAGGTCTATGTGATAAAGCCACATTTCGTTTATTACTTATTTTACAAAGTGTTTGTTGTTGTTAACCATATGTCAAGTTACCTTTACTGTTAAGGATTATGGCTAGCCAGAGGATTACTTCTCAGCAGGTTGTTGATATGCTTTTTGAATCTTCCTCGGACCTGCTAAAGAATCTCCCTTCAATCTCTGAGCCTGCTGCAGCCTCGAGACAGCAGCTCCTCCTCCCACTCTCCGAACAGCACAGCATCACGCAAAACCCACAGTGCACTCAAAGAGGGAGGTATCCGGTCATGGCATATTTCAAGATCTTATCAAAATCATTAGGCTACCAGCACATCACACTCTCCAAAATATGCAAACTTAGCTCACAACGGAAACCCAAAACAAAAGATGATATGAATCTGCTAACACCTACTTTCTTTGATTCTTCAACGCCGCTGTATTTACTATAAGGCTGCATAAGCCTCTTAGAAAAAGCATGAATTGGCTCTTTCTCCTCTTGTGTTGCTCTCATAATTTTCACCCAATGCACTTCCTTATCTGGCACTTCCTTTTCCAAATGCTCTATCGCCATCCTATATTCCTATATTTTCAGAAACCCTTTCAGCTGGAGCATTGTTCGGAGTAACTCTAGCTGGTTCCTTTGTCGGCCAAGCAAAAGCAACCTTACACTTTGTTTATAAATCACCAGGAACAACAATCTCAACTAATGAATACAAATCAAACCAAGGCATTCTCAAAAAGTGTCACCAATATATGAATCTCCTTGTACCCCTTGTCAGGTGCTTCTCTCAATTTTGCAAAAATTACCAAAAAGGCATAGAGATCACTCCTAGTCCAAGGTACATGTACATAATACCTGCCATGGACTTCTCTCAAAGGAAATTCTGTCACTACATCTTGATCCATGTCACTCACAACTGTCTGCTTTCATCTCTATCTCTGTTCCTTTTCTTTTAGTAGGAACTTTCCACTTTTCTCTGTACTTCTTTAAATATCTCCAGTCTTTAGCTTTCTCAGCTAAATACTAAACCCCTAGTGTACTTCGGACAGCCGGGATCTGTCCGACAGCACGGTGGGCGTGTGCATTGGATGGCTCCCAGTCATCCTGGCACCCACCCATGGGAGAAGCGCTGGCGCTCTCCTCATGGACCGCCCTTGGTGACACCCGCCCAGGAATGGCAGCAGAAGCACTTACACTGCCCCCCCCACCCCTTCCCACAGCATCTAATGACATCAGCACGCACTGCACAATGACGCTATTAGTGGTTGTCGGACGCGCTGAAAGGTATTTGCTTTCTGCGCTTCTAGAATAAAGGTGAGTTTCTCCTCAGGGAGGGGCATTTGTTTTTTAACAAAGAGGCATCAGGGTAAAGGAAAGGGTTTTTCTTTCTCCTGATTTCTCTTTGGAGAATTCCTGCTGCACAATTTCTCATGGGGGCGCGATCGTGCAACAGGAATGCCCACTAGACACCAGGGATTCTTTTTGATCACTTTCAGGAATGTCAGGGAGCGGCACCTTGGGAAAGGGCCGCTCCCCTTTGGGGAGCAATTATTTTGTCCGTGTCTGCCCCTAGAGGAGCAGATCGGCTTATAATTTTGTACGTTTGTCTACCACACTAGGCCACCAGGGATTGATTTATTGTTTTGATGTTGGAGAGCTGCCCCTAGGGCAAGGGTTGCTAGGGGGGAGAATATTTTGGCTGTTTCTGCCCCCTTGGGGTCAGATCAGCCTTATGGTTTTAGGCCCGCCTGCTCCCAAGGGGGCAGAAGCCACTAGACACCAGGGATGTTTAGTGGAATATGGTATTGTTGTTGTTGGGGAGTGGCCCCTTGGGCAAGAGTCGCTCCCATTTAGGAGGGTGAATATTTTAGCCATTTCTGCCCTCCTTGGGGGCAGATCAGTCTTCTGTTTTTAGGGCAACCTGCTCTCAAGAGGGGCAGAAGCCACTAAACACCAGGACTGTTTAGTTAAATATGGTGTTGTTGTTGGGGAGAGACCCCTTGGGCAAGGCTTGTTCCTATTTCGGGTGTGATTATTTTGGCAGTTTCTGCCCCCTTGGGGCAGATCGGCCTTATGCTTTTAGACCCATCTGCTCCCAAGGGGGAAAGAATCCCCTGGGCACCAGGGATATTATTTTTGGGCAATATTTCTGTTGTGGGGAGCTGCCCCTTGGGCAAGGGTCAGTCCCCTTTAGGGGGTGATTGGCTGAGTCTGCCCGGCCTTATGCTTTTAGGCCTACCTGCCCCCAAGGGGGGCAGAAGCCACTAGACACAAAGGATGTTTGTTTCACTAAGTTAATGTTTTTGGGGAGCAGCCCCTTGGGAAAGGGCCTCTCCCCATTTGGGAGTGAATGTTTTGGCCATATGTTTAGGGCCATCTGAACCCCAGCTTAGCTGGTGGATTGTGTGTGGATTGTCTCATTATTTGCATTTGTGATTGTAATGTTTTATTTCTCCTTTTTCTCCTATTCTAGTGCAAAGCTTTTGATTCCGTTGATATGATTCTTGTATGCGGTTTCGGCAATTTGAATTTGTGCACAATGTGTATTGTGTTGTCTTATGTGTAATTTTTTTTTTTTTTGTGGGATATTGTTGGTCCTTGCTGTGTCTGTGCAGAGTAGGCGATGGTGAGTCTAGCTGTTTCTGGCAAGTGAGTGGTAACGCATTTTGGAGTATATAGGTCTATGTGATAAAGCCACATTTTGTTTATTACTTATTTTACAAAGTGTTTGTTGTTGTTAACCATATGTCAAGTTACCTTTACTGTTAAGGATTATGGCTAGCCAGAGGATTACTTCTCAGCAGGTTGTTGATATGCTTTTTGAATCTTCCTCCGACCATGATTATGAGACTGTCAATGCATCTGAGTTAGAGTAGGAAGTGCAAGATTTTGGTAGTTAATTTTCTGTCCATGAGGAATCATCTGACGATGAAGCTGTTCTCACAGTGGATGAAGCTACTCTCAGAGCATATAAAGTGCCTGTTTTAGAGGAGGACACTGATGTGTCGATAGTGCAGCAAGAGGCATCTGGACTGCAGCCTGGGGCTGCAAGGATTCCCATTGGAAGTGCTGGGCTCTGGGTTGATCCCAACATGGGGGAAGCAAGTGTTGCCTGCCATTAGGGGTGTTGCAGAGTGTAGAGTGAATTGTGAATTATTTATTTTGCCTATGCATTTATTTCAGTTGTTAATGGATGATGTATTTTGGCTGAGATTGTTAAGCAGACTAACTTCTATGCTGAACAGTATTTGAGGAACTACAGTAAACAGACTTAGGCCCTGCTCTAGAGTTACCCAGTGTACTCCCACAAATCTGGATGAAATGAAGATGTTTTTGAGCTTAACTTTTTTGATGGGATTGATAAGAAAGCCATCCCAGTCTTCATATTGGTCTACCAGTCCCTTGATGGCAATGGCCATAATTCCTGCAATTATGAGTTGTGATCGGTATTTACTTTTACTTCGTATGGTGCATTTTGTTGATGCTGCTTCAGCATTGCCACAAGATCACCCTGATTGTTGTGATCTTTTTAAGACTTGTCCTATCCTTGATAACTTTGTAGATCGATTTTGAGAGGTCTGTGCTCCAGGGAAAGAAATAGCTGTTGATAAGGGCAGCTTGGTTTTTAGGGAGTACATTCCTAGCAAGAGGGCATGTTATGGAATTAAGATGTACATGTTGTCTGAGAGTAAGACAGGATATGTCTATAATTTCTGGGTGTACACTGCTAGGGATTACACTATTGAACCACCTGGTTGTCTGTCCACTTTTGTAGTTAGTGAGAAATTTGTGTAGGAACTTGGCAGATGACTTTTTAACAAAGATCACCACTTGTACCTAGATAACTTCCACACTGCTGTGCAATTGTTTAAGGAATTGTTCAAAGTGGACACTGTTGCTTATGGCACAATCAACTCTAACCGTAAAGGTTACCCAAAAGAGCTTGTTTGCAAACAGCTTGAGAGGGGCAGCGCAGTGCCTTGTGTAGTGATGAACTGCTAGCTGGGAAATTTGGGGACAGGAGGGATGTGTCTACATGCTGACTACCGTCCATGATGAAAGTACTTCACCTGTGACTGTTTGGGGTAAGGTTGCTGAAGTGCGCAAACCTTTGTGCATTGTAGACTACAATAAGGACATGGGTGGTGTAGATAGAGTAGATCAGAGGTTGGCACCTTACACTGCTGTTTGTAGGGCTAACATTTGGTATTAGAAGTTGGCCATCTATCTCTTCAACTTAGCAACTTTTAATGCTTTTGTTGTGTTCAAGGATTGTTCTCCCGAGTCAAGAATTACTTTTGTTCAGTTTCAGGAGTCTGTGATAGGAGGCCTTGTTGTAGTGGAATTGGCAAGTTTTCCTAGAGTTGGAGTGGTGGAGGATGTGGCCAGATTGAAAGACTGCATATGGCCATGTTTGAACTGGGGTGGCAGAGTGGGCAAAAGAACGGTGATGGATTAAACCCAGATCAGTTGACTGGGGGTGAGTGCTTGCAATGTTCAACACTCCGTCCATCATTTCCTTTGGTTTTTGCTTTGTTCGCCATAAGTTGGCAGGGTATGCTCAGACGTGAGTCCCTTGCTCACTTTGCCACTGGATTCAAGCAAGCCTGGCTGAAGACGGCTGAAATGCCAGAAACCAGTCCTATGAAGCTTGTTTCCGGTCCAGGGAAGACATGGCTTGGCAGTTCGGGCTGGACTGTTCCCATGAGGCACAGGGTCAGACTGATTTGCATATGGCCATGTTTGAACTGGGGTGGCAGAGTGGGCTAAAGAATGGTGATGGATTAAACCCAGATCAGTTGACTGGGGGTGAGTGCTTGCAATGTTCAACACTCCGTCCATCATTTCCTTTGGTTTCAGATTGAAAGACTGCCACTTTCCTTATTACATTCCTCCCACACCCCAAAAAAAATCCTTGTAAGAGATGTAGAGTCTATATGCAAAGAGGTATGTGGAAGGAGAGCCGCATGCACTGCGCTGATTGTCCGTATCATCCTGGGCTGTGTGTGCTCGGTGATCCCACAACTTTCCCACAAAGAAATGTGAGGAAAATGTGTTTTTTTAGCAAAATTTGCAGTTTGTGGGGCATTCTGGGTAGGAAGACATTGGAGGATCTACACATGCCATACCTCCCTGGACTCTCCCGGGTGTCTAGTTTTCAGAAATGTCTTGGTTATGTAGGTTTTCCTAGATGGCTGCTGAGCCCAAGACCAAAAAACCAGGGGCCCTCCATTGCAAAACCAGGTTGTTTTATGATAAATACATTTAATGTCTCCACAATACATTTTGGGCCCTTCCCTGCCGTGGGTACTTGGCCCACCCACACAAGTGAGGTACCATTTTTATCGATAGACTTGGGGAATGCTGGGTGGGGGGAAGTTTGTGGCTGCCTGCAGAATCCAGAACTTACCATCACAGAAATTTTAAGACAATGTGTTGTTTTTTAAACAAAGTTTAAGGTTTGCAAGGATTCTGGGTAACAGAAGCTGGTGAGACCCACACATGTCACCCCATTCAAGATTCTCCAGGGTGTCTAGTTTTCAAAAATGTACAGGTTTGCTTGGTTTCTATAGGTTTCGGCTGAGCTAAGGTTAAAAATCCACAGCTAGGAACATTGCAAAAAAAAGGTCAGTTTTCACTGGAAAAATATAATGTGCCTATGTTGCGTTTTGGCCCGTTTCCTGTTGCGGGAACTAGGACTACCCACACAAGTGTAGTATCATTTTTATCGGGAGACTTAGGGAAATGCTGGGTGGGTGGAAGTTTGTGGCTCTTCACAGATTCCAGAACTTTCCATCACAGAAATGTGAGGAAAATATGTTTTTTGACAAAGTTTGAGGTTTGCCAGGGATTCTCGGTAACAGAACCTGGCGAAAAAAGAGTCAGTTTTCACTGAAAAAATGTGATGTGCCTACGTTGCATTTTTGGTCGTTTCCTGTTGTGGGCATTAGGCCTACCCACACAAGTGAGGTGCCATTTTTTACTGGGAGACTTCAGGTAATGCTGTGTATGTGGAAGTTTGTGGCTTCCAACAGATTCCAGAACTTAACATCACAGAAATGTGAGGAAAATGTGTTTTTTTTTAACAACATTTGAAGTTTGCCAGGGATTCTGGGTAACAGATCCTGGCCACAATACAGTCAGTTTTCACTGGAAAAATGTGATGTGCCTACGTTGCATTTTTGGTTGTTTCCTGTTGTGGGCATTAGGCCTACCCACACAAGTGAGGTACCATTTTTCTGACAGACTTCAGGGAATGCTGGGTGTGTGGAAGTTAGTGGCTTCCAACAGATTCCAGAACAGAACTTAACATCACAGAAATGTGAGGAAAATGTGTTTTTTTAACAAAGTTTAAGGTTTGCAAGGATTCTGGGTAACAGAAGCTAGTGAGACCCACACAAATCACCCCATTCAAGATTCCCTTGGATATCTAGCTTTCAAAAATGTACAGGTTTGCTTGGTTTCTATAGGTGACGGCTGAGCTAAGGTTAAAAATCTACAGCTAGGAACATTGCAAAAAAATGGTCAGTTTTCACTGGAAAAATAGGATGCGCCTACGTTGCGTTTTGGCCCATTTCCTGCTGCGGGCACTAGGCCTAACCACACAAGTGTGGTATCATTTTTAACGTGAGACTTAGGGAAATGCTGGGTGGGTGGAAGTTTGTGGCTCTTCACAGATTCCAGAACTTTCCATCACAGAAATGTGTTGTTTTTTTTTACATCAATTGAGGTTTGCCAAGGATTCTGGTTAACAGATCCTTGCCAAAATACAGTCAGTTTTCCCTGAAAAAATGTGATGTGCCTACGTTGCGTTTTTGGCCATTTCCTGTCATGGGCATTAGGCCTACCCACATAGGTGCCATTTTTATTGGGAGACTTCGGGAAATGCTGGGTGTGTGGAAGTTTGTGGCTTCCAACAGATTCTAGAACTTAACATCACAGAAATGTGAGGAAAATGTGTTAGATTTAACAAAGTTTGAAGTTTGAAAGGGATTTTGGGTAGCAGAACCTGGTGAGAGCCACACAAGTCACCCCATCCTGGATTCCCCTGGATGTTTAGTTTTCAAAAATGTACAGATTTGCTACGTTTCCCCAAGTGCCGGCTGGGCTAGGGTCAAAGATCTACAGCTAGGCACATTGCCTAAAAAGGGTCAGTTTTCACTGGAAAAATGTGATGTGCCCTCGTTGTGTTTTGGTCTGTTTCCTGTCGCGGGCACTAGGCCTACCCACACAAGTGAGGTACCATTTTTATCAAAGACTTGGGTAATGCTGGGTGGGTAGAAGATTGTGGCTCCTCACAGATTTCAGAACTTTCCTTCACAGAAATATGAGAAAAATGTGTTGTATTTTTTATAAAGTTTGAGGTCTGCAAGGCATTCTGGGTATCAGAACCTGGTGAGAGACACACAAGTCACCCCATCCTGGATTGCCCTGGATGTCTAGTTTTCAAACATGTACAGGTTTGCTAGGTTTTACTAGGTTCTGGGTAAGGTGGGGTCAAAAATCCACAGCTGGGCACATTGCAAATGAAGGGTCTGTCTACACTGGACAAATGTGATGTGCCCACAGCACCAGGCCTATCCACACAAGTGAGGTACCATTTTTATTGGCAGACTTGGTGGAATGCTGGGTGGGTGGAAGTTTGTGGCTGTCCAGAGATTCCATAACATTCCATCACAGAAATGTGAAGCAAATGTGCTTTTTTGGACAATATTTGAGGATTGCAAGAGAGTAACAGATCCTGGTAAGAGCCACACAAGTCACCCCATTCTGGACTTCCTTGGATGTCTAGTTTTCACAAATGTACATGTCTGCTAAGTTTTCCTAGGTTCCGACTGAGCTAGGGTTCAAAATCCACAGCTGAGCACATTATGAAAAAGGGTCTGTTTTAACTGGAAAAATGTGATGTTCCCACGTTGTGTTTTGGAATATTTACCGTCGCAGGCACTAGGCTTACCCACACAAGTGAGGTACCATTTTTAGACAGCCTTAAGGAAATACTAGGTGGGTGGAAGTTGGTTTCTCCCTACAGACTCTAGAATTTTCAATCAGAAATGTGAGGAAAATGTGTTTTTTTCCCAAAGTTTGAGGTTTGCAAGGGATTCTGGGTAACAGACCCTGGTGAGAGCCACACAAGTCACCGCATCCTGGATTCCCCTGGATGTCTGGTTTTAAAAATGTACAGGTTTGATAGATTTCCCTAGTTGCCAGCTGAGATAGGGTCCAAAATCCACAGTTAGGCAATTTGCGAAAAAGAGTCATTTTCCACTGAAAAAATGTGATGTGCCCACTTTGCTTTTTGGGCTATTTCCTTATGTAGGCACTAGGCCTACCCACACAAGTGAGGTGCCATTTTTATTGGGAGACTTGTGGGAATGCTAGGTGTGCGGAAGTGTGTGGCTCCCTGCAGATTCCAGAACTTTCCATCACAGAAATGTAAGGAAAATTAGTTTTTTTCCAAAGTTTGTGGTTTGCAAGGACTTCTGGGTAATGGAACCTGGTGAAATCCACACAAGTCACCCCATCCTGGATTCCTCTGAATTTCTAGTTTTAGAAAATGTACTGGTTTGCTAGGTGTCTCTGTGTGACAGCTGAGCTAGGTTCCAAAATCCACAGCGAGGTACACTGCAAAAAAGGGTCAGTTTTCACTGGAAAAATGTTATGTGCCTCCGTTACGTTTTGCACCGTTTCCTGTCACAGGCACTGGGCCTACCCACACAAGAGAGGTACTATTTTTATCGGGAGACTTGGGGAACACAGTTTAGTAGAACAAGTGTTATTACCAATTGAGTTTTTATTTATTTCTGCCTTACAAATATAAGACAATGTGTGAAAAAGAAGTCATTTTGAAAAATGTCCTCTAATTCACATGCTCATACAGATACACACTTTCGAAGATATGCCAATAACCACTGCTCCTAAACTCTAAGATTTGCTCCCATTTCGTAAATACATAGGTTTCCTTGATACTTAATTTTCACTGTTTATATTTTATCATATTAATTGCTATATGTCCAGTACACAATGAAAAAACATTGCAAGGCACAGCTGAGTTATTGGCTCTGGGTCTGGGTACCTAGGGTTCTTGTTGAACCTACAAGTCCTTTATATCCCTGCAACTCGAAGGGTCCTGCAGACCTAATAGCATATTGCTTTAAAAACTCTGCGATACTTAGCAGAAGTTACAGGTGGAAACATTGGTACAAATGGCTGTTTTGACCCCTTGTTGGATTCAGAAATTTGTCTAATTTTTGGAAATGTATCGCTTTTTGGCATCGATTATTTCTTTCATACCCATCTGCACCTCTAACTGGCAGGAGGTTGAATGCACAAAATATAGGAAAAATAGGCTATGTCCCAGTAAAATGCCAAAACTCTGTACAACATTTTGGTTTTCTGACAAAATTCTGCCTGTGCCTGAAAAGTGAAAATGGTGATTTTACCACCCCAAGCCCTTTATTGATACCATTTGCAGGGGGAAAAACAGATGCTTTCTTTTGCAGCAAATTGTTCCCTTTTTTTTGCTTTAATTTGTAACTGTATTTTGGAATGTAGTCGGTCCGCTCCTGGGGAATCCAAAACCTTGGGTACCTTTACAATCTATTGGATGTTGGAAGAAAATAATGCACATTTGATCTGGATATCTTATGTGGACAAAGAGTTACAGGGGCCTAAGTGCGAACTACCCCAAATAGCCAAAAACAGCTTAGCACGGGGGAGGCCTAGCAGCAAAGGGGTTAAAATGAGCTTGCAAAGTCACTAAGCCCAATTCTTTTATCTCTGCTTCACTCAAATCCGTTATATAATTCAGGAGATATCAGCCTTATGGAAATCAGCTGAAACCTCAAGTTTATCATGTGCTTCGTTCAGACACCTTGTTGCTTCTCTGATCAGATATGTAATTTCATCTACAATATAAGACATTAGTATACTTAAATCAACAGTTTTGCTAAATTTATTTAAACTCAATCTTTAAAAGTCCAGCATTAATCTTCCCCTCCCTAGGAGTCTCAGCAAGAACAGTAGCAGGGGGAGGAGGAGCTTAGCGCGCATCCAAGATGGTCGCGTGAGCACAGGGCTCCCCGGACCCTCGCCACTCCTCGCAATTTATCCTGATGATATCCTGATTTCTTGGACGGGCTTTCGAAGGTGAACCTAGACTGAGTCCATAACTCTTTCCAGAATTTGAATCGGACTTGGGCGACCGAAATTACAGCACTTTGAACTTTTGAGGCCCACCTTGAGGCCGTGCCGGGGACTTGGTGATCTGTGGAGCCGGGACGTAGTTGAACAACAACGGCATTGGGACCTCATCAGTGGCCGTATCCCCACTTTCGGTTTCGCTTTCGGTTTCTGGCAGGGTCTGATTGAGGGTCTGTTTCGCTCGGCCGGGGACCAATCCAGCCTCCTTCTGGTGTCATCGCTGCCTCCTCATTACAGCGTACTGGGTCAAGTCGCGACTCTCTCCGGACCCCATGAGCCAGCTTCTCGGCCGGTCGGTGTCCGACCTGCCGGCGGCCATTTTCACTCGGTCTTGTGGGCGAGCATCTTCCCCCATGACGGGCAGGGGTGAACATGAGAAGCGGAAGACCAAGACGTCTCTTCGTGGGGGACAGTTCCAGACAAATGTTATGGACCGCTATACTCAAGCCAAAGGATCCCCCGGGCTCTCCAGCAGTACCCCGGAGGACGCCAGAGAAGACCCATCTGCCCCTGTTGACTTGTCCCTGCAGGACATTATGGGCGCCATCACCGGCATGAAGGAGACCATCGGCCAGCAGTATGAGGCCCTGGCTCGTAAAATTGACACGGTCGCCATCGATGTCACTCTAATCAGGGCTGACCTGTCTAAAACTAACGAGAAGGTGAAGTCATTGGATTTGAAGACCTCCAGCCTCACGGCCGATGTGTCGGAACTTCGAACAGACCTTGGCGCTCTGAAATCGGCCAACGACTTGATGTCCCATTGGCTGGAGGATTTTGAGAACAGGGCAAGACGCAACAACATCCGCGTCATAGGTGTTCCGGAGAATCCCGAGACTCGTTCTGTTGACCTCCTGGTCGAAGATCTAATCCTTACCCATCTTGCCCCTTCTGGACTCAGCAAGTTTTTCGCTGTGGAGCGTGCACATCGTGTCCCGGGCGGTAAGCCCAAGCCTGGCGCTCCCCCGAGGCCTATCATCGCTAAACTTTTTCATTTCAGGGACCGTGATGCGATTTTGCAGGCTTCGAGGGTGCACGGCCCGGTGAAATTTGAAAACTCCTCTGTCAATTTTTCCCCGGACTTCACTCAACTTGTTCAGAGACAGAGGATGGGCTTTCAGGGGGTTAAGCAACGTCTCCGGGACCTGGGCTTGAAGTATGCTATGCTTTTCCCTACCAGGCTTCGAGTGGAACATGAGGAATGGACCTTCTTTTTCGAACGACCGGACAATGTGAGTGACTGGTTGGATTCCCTGCATGGTCGGGGCGATCAAACGGGGCACCCTGGCGGTGCCGAGGGTGGTGAGCCTCCACAGAAGTGACCTTTCGGTCCCTAACCTTGATAATCGGACATTGCTCAGATGGGTTCTACCTCTTTTGTATATTTTGTCTTATAGTAGTTCGCGTCTGGGTGGCGGGTGGAGACGGGCCTCTCTCCTCCTCCGGGGTCTTTTTGTAGAATGGGATTGTTAGGACGACAGGCACACTGCATTTTGGGGTGGTTTTATAGTTTGCAGAGGGTGCAGGGAGGGGGGAGTTGTAACGGGTTTTGGTTGGGGTGTTTGTGTTCGTGTTTTCTTTTCTCAAGGCGGCATATTGGTTCTTTCTTTGCTTCAGGTGTCCTGCTCTCTGTGGGGAGACTCCTGCTACTTTTGTGGGGATGGGGGGTAGTGGGTTGAGGTTGATATCTTGGAACGTCAATGGATTGGGGGATCGTATCAAATGGGGTGTTGTACTGCAATATTTGCGTCGTTTGACTCCTGATGTTGAACTCCTGCAGGAGACGCATTTGGTCTGCAATGTGTGTCATGCTATGAATAGGTAGGGATACCGATTGGTTGCACACTCCGGGTTCACCACTGGTTCCAGAGGGGTTGGTATTCTTGTCCGGTCTTCCCTCCCACTAGAGATTGATAATGTCATCCTTGACGACAGAGGGCGTTATGCCGCCCTAACTGGTAGGTGGGAGGGTAAGACCCTTTCCTTAGTCACGATATATGTTCCCCCAGGCCTCCAGACCTCCATTTTCTCTGATGTTGGTCGGATGTTGCTGGAACTCCCCGATATTCTTCTCCTCATGGGTGGGGACTTTAACTCTGTGCTATCCGGCGATCTGGATCGTCACCACCCCAGGGCCCTTCCCGTTTCCCAATCATGGCTCGGTGGGTTTTTGGACACCTTTGGTCTGGTGGATTGCTGGAGGTTAATGCACCAGACGCAATTTCAATACACCTTCCACTCCGGGGCTCATGGGAGTCTCTCCAGGCTTGATTACTTCCTCATGCCCGCGGCCCAGTCCACCCACGTTGGGGAGGTTCGACACTTGGCCCGGGGCATTTCAGATCACTCCCCTGTGTGGCTGCTTTTCGATACGGGGACGCAAGCCGCAGGGCGGATCGCCCCTATTAACCCTTGGCATCTGCGCAACCCCAAGACTCGCAACAGCCTCATTAAGTCGCTCGACCACTACTTCCTGGAGAACGAGGGGTCTGTCTTGTCCTCAGTGTCCCTGTGGGAAGCCTTCAAAACTGTTATTCGTGGACAGGCCCTCTCTTTAATAGCTGAGACCAAGAAAGCTAGGAATGGGGAGGTCGTGAGGCTGGAGGCCGAAATACTAGAGTTGGAGGCTGAACTAGCCTCAGGTGTCACCCAGGATTGGCTCCACGCCCTTAGCTTGAAACAGTTTGAATACGAATCCCTTGTTACTGATGCCGCCAAGACACTGTACAGGGAACAGCAAGGTAGACTGTATGATGTTGGGGATAAGGCGGGTAAACTGATTGCGTGGCTTGATAAGAAGGAGAGAGTGAACCGCGTGGTCCCTGTGCTTCAGAATTCCGACGTTGTGCGTGTGACTGACCCTGGCGAGATTGTGGAGTGTTTTGCTGACTATTTTCGTGTGGTCTACTCCCCGGTGTCCGATAGAGAGGAGGATGACTCTCGTTCCTTGTTGAGGGACATTGCGCTGCCTTGCCTGTCTGAAGAGGATCGAGAGTGCATGGAGGCATCGTTGTCAGCCGACGAGATTGCTACCGCGATTCGTTCCCTTCGTACTGGTAAGGCTATGGGCCCCAATGGATTGCCCATTGAATTGTACAAATTGTGCCCGGATAAAGTCGCACCGTTTCTCCGTGATATGTTTTTGGAGTCGCGTGAGCTTGGTTCCCTCCCTAGTGACCAGCGTCTGGCCACCATAGTTGTGATTCCTAAGGAGGGCAAGCCTCGTGATCGTTGTGCCTCATACAGGCCCATTTCCCTATTGAATGCTGAACCGAAGATTCTCGCCAAGGTCCTCGCTAATTGCTTACTCGCTGTTATCTGTGACCTGATTCATCCGGATCAATCTGGTTTCATTCCGCACCGGAACACTGCTCTCAACCTGCGGCGTTTGCATGGCGTTCTCGCCAGGGCGGAGTTTCTTTCCGAGCCGGCCATCTTGGCTTCCTTGGACGCCACGATGGCCTTTGATACGATAGAATGGCCATACCTCTGGGCCACACTGGCGAAGTTCAGTTTCGGGGCGGGATTTATTAGTTGGGTGAGACTTTTATATACGGATCCGCTAGCTCAGGTTGTTGTCAATGGGAGGGTGTCCCAGCCCTTCGCTCTCGGGAGGGGTACTAGGCAGGGGTGTCCGTTGTCCCCCCTGCTCTTTGCTCTTGCTCTAGAACCGCTCGCAGCCTGGCTCCGATGGGAACCGTCGATAAAGGGCATTCAGTGGGCCCCTGGCTTTGAGGACCGAGTCTCGTTGTACGCCGACGATATTCTTTTGTACCTCACCTCCCCGCGTGAATCCCTTAATGTCCTTTTTGACGTCCTCACTTCTTTCGGGAAAAACTCCGGGTTGATCATTAATTGGTCTAAATCTTGTGTGTATGTTATTTCCGGTGGCCTTCCCCCCTTGCCGAATAGGTTTCCCATTCAAATTTCGCAATCCGGTTTCAAGTACTTGGGGGTCTACGTATCGTTGGACCCGGCGGTCCGCCATGAGCATAATCTCCTTCCTCCTCTCCGGCGATTGAAGTTGGATGTGGCTCGCTGGCGTAGGTTGCCGTTGTCGCCACTCGGTCGAGCGGCACTTTTTAAAATGATGTCCCTGCCCCGATTTCTCTACGCACTCCAGAACTCCTTTGATAATTATTTCGGCGGCCTACTCCCGGGAGGTAGAGGGTTTACAGAGGAGACTTATTTGGGACGGTCGCGCTCGTATCGCTCTTGCAAAACTGACTCTCCCCTGGTATGACGGGGGCATTGCGCTCCCGGACATCAGGAGGTACTATTGGGCCTCCCAGCTGTCCACTATCAACCATGCTACGTATGCACCCGGTCCAAATCCGGCTTTCGAGATGGATAAATATCAGTTGCCTGGTGGCAACTTCAACAGAGCGCTCTATTCTCGGACGGCGGGGAGGAACCTAACGGGACCCACTAAGATTGCAGTACGTGTGTGGAAGGATGCCAATGTGGCCATGCGTTGGAATGATCGCCTGACACGAGCGACCCCCTTGTTTGCGTCGGACGGATTGGGATGCCTCTGGACAACGAAAGGTTTTGAGAACTGGGATATGATTGGCATTAGCAGAGTGGGTGATCTCTGGGTGAAAGGTGCGGTCAAATCCTTTGCGGTGCTTCAGAGTGAGTATGAGTTGAGTGAGAGGGAGGGAGTTCTTCAGGTACGCACAGGTTCGCCACGCTTTGCTGTCGGTCTTCAAGGCCGGTACCACGGTCCCCGCAGCTTCACCACTCGAGGACCGTATACTTGATGGTCATCTGCCCGATAGTACGATTTCTTTGATTTATAAGAAATTAATCAACAATCGGGCGGACCTCCTTGTGCATCTTCGGGAGGCCTGGACCGGAGACGGGTTGGAGTTGGACGACGAGGACTGGCAGTCTGCACTGTCCTCCCCGAAAGAGGTCGCCATTCCTGCCCGTCTCCGTCTTGTCCAGCTTAAAATTCTTCACCGTGTTTATGTGACGGGTCCTCGTTTGGTTGTGATGGGTTTTTCTTCGGATGGGCTGTGTAAGCGCGGCTGTGGAATGAGCGCCACCTTCCTTCATATCCTTTGGGAGTGTTGCGAGGTTGCGGCTTATTGGCGCCGTGTGCATGCGGTAATGGAGTGTGTCACTGGGGTCGCTCTGTTGCCTGAGGATCGTCGATGTTTGCTGAATGTATGGGAGCCGAATGATTACAACGTTGCCCAGGCCCGGTGGGCGGCACTTGGGAACATGATTGCAAAGAGGGATATCGCGCAGCTTTGGGGTTCCCGACGGCCTCCCACCGTGTCAGTGTGGAAGGAGAACATGGACTGGTGCATGTTCAGAGAGAAGACGGTATATCTGGTTCGGGGCAAGCCCGGGGCGTGGGGTAGAATTTGGGGTCAGTGGAACGCATACAGAGGTAACATTTGTACGCCCCCTTTTGAAGATACTTCTGACATTTCTCTGTCCCCCTGATCCTGAGGTTCCCGGAATACTGTACTCTTTATGCTGATTGTTCTGACTTCCCCGCTGCCTCCCCCCCCCCGGGTCATCTTTATTGACCTCCTGATTCTTCACCTGGTGTGGTGGGGTCCCCCCATCGGCGCTTGACACCGTCTAGACTGTTTCTCGCCTTGAGTTTTGTTTTCTTGTTTCTTTGTTCGTTCTTTTCTTTTAAAATTTAAAATATCTGTATCCTGCCTAACATCTGAGTTGCCGAGAATAACTTTTGTAATCCTGCTGCGCCTCTGGGGATCAGTCGCTGCTTTGTGACGTCACGTAATTGGCATGCCTATACTAGCGGCCGGCCCTGGTGGTTGTAGGCCCATGTTTGTACTGCTGGTTTTCTGCACAATAAAGTTTTTCCCAAAAAAAAAAAAAAAAAAGAACAGTAGCAGGCATGTCAGTAGAAGCATAAATTGGAACAGCAGTAATATCTCTATCAGTACTCAACAAAACTATTAAGGTATTCTCGGGTGGGGCACCTGAATTCACTGTTCTTCTCGCCCCTGTCACTACAAGCACAGTCAATACCTGTACTTGTACCTTCCCCCCAAGCCCCCATTGTAATGTAAAACTGCAAAGACTTGTGCCTGTCTCTGTGTACAAGTACAGGTAAATGTAGGAGGTTTGGAATTCAAAAGATCATTTAAAAAGTTATCCTCCCCTTCTGAATTGTTCTTTGTCTTGTTACTCTCCATAACCCTCATCATTTTCCTGTCTGTTGTCTCATTAACTAAGGCAGGAAAAAATCCCATTCCCTCTACAATATCCTCCCCTTCAGAATCTCTACTGATATTCCACTTGCTTTCTAACCACTGTCTAAATGAACTCTTAACCTGCTTCTTCATTCTCTTCCTCTCTTTCTCTGTGGCTCTACGATCCCATTTATTCAAGGCATCAAACTGTGTAGCTCTAGGTAATCACTTCCTCTCACTCATTGTCTGCCTCAGGAAATCTACCTTTCTTATGTTAAAGGTACCCTTTAAAGGAAATTGCAAGTCCCTGTCACCAGGGGTATGTTCATGTCAATCACAAATCTAGAGACACGTATAAAGCTCAACACCTGTCAACATTTAGTTCGTAGGCGAACATTCTGGAATAATCTTCTGTTCCTCTGTAGTAAGTACGCTAGGAGATCCACACTTTCATAACATAGCACCTATAATTCTCACTCAAATTAATCCTATAACTGCACAAAACAAGTAGACGAACAACAACCAATCCCAGCTCAGCTATGCCAAAGGTTAACAGCAACCAAATAGTGATAGCACGACTCTGTAGTGACGTTTTACAAATCCTAGTGCTGCTCCTTGGGTCAGCCAGCCAATGACAGCACAGCTTTTTCCATGAATGGAAAAACAATACACAGTCTTTTCTCACTAAACATACACAAATAAACAAAATGAACCTTCTCTGCTCAAACTAAATAGGAGACAATCATCAAGATAAACAAAAATAATCTCGCAAACAACAGAAGCAATGCCAAATACCTCCACAGCACTTGTAAAATACAATTCACACCAATGCAGTCTCCCGTCAAGCGCTAATCCAGCTCTGTTTAGTGTACTTACTCCCATGCACCAAGGTGCAAATAACGCCACCTAACTAAAAATGCAAACCCCTGGAAAAGAAAACGTGTTAATTCAGAAAAATCCATATACGTGTGAATGTGGTGCCTCACAAAACACATTACCTTATTGGAGACAAGTTCAACAGTAATATCTCGAGAACTTGGATTATGACGAATCCGATTATCTAATCAACCAATAATATGCCATAACTTCTTTGACGTAAATTACAAATAAGACAAGTACATCAAACTGACAGTTATCAAACCACCAATTATCAACATTGCAACATTGCATAACCGATTTTAAAAACATCACATGTAGTATAACAATCCATCATACAACACAAACCTCACTCTCAACTACACATCACAATACACCAGCAACACACCAAAACATTCTCAATCCGAAGAATCAATCTATACCCTATTTAAACTTACATTCAGGAACAGCATTGCCTGTTGGGAACACAGCAAATAATCCACAAGGAAAATCCACAGTGGAAAATGTAAAGTATAAAAAGCTAAGGACAGGTCAAAATGAAATCCCTAAAGCAGATGGGAGGTGCTCTTATCTCGCAACCAGTCTCTACTAGCAAATTCTTGTGGGCTAGGGGAACCTCTAAGTTGTACACCCCAAAATGACACCTCAATAACCCTCCCACAGGTGGATGAATTGGAGATGGTTTTTGGACCTCAATTTCATGAGGGAATGTGTCCCCGAGACACCAATCAGCATTTCAAAATATAGTCAATTAAGCAAGAGCAGACTAAATAAGTGAGTTTTGAGACAGAAATAGACATTTTAATAAGATTTATTTCTGAATTTCAAAAGGTATGATACAGAAATTATAAATGCAAATTTAATAAGTCTTTGCCATGAAGGCTTTCAGTAAGCAAAGTCCCAAATGAGCAAAAAATCAATATGAAATTGCACAGTATCCCTGGGAGCACCCAAGAAAATCAGAAAAGTATCTCACCCCCAAATTTGAGGGTTTATATAGGAAATCTTCTCATAGATCATAACTAAAACTGCAAATTAATCTTGGTATGAGGCACAAAACAATTCATTAAATCAGGCCAAATTTATGTTAAACATCAGATTATTTTAGCATCTAAGCACTATCACACCAAATGAATATTGATTCAGCTAAAGAGCTGAAGTAATCCATAGCAGACAGAGCAAAATAATTACAAAAACAACAGTAAACTATTGCGAATGAATGTAATACAGCAGGCAGAAGAAGAGACCTTGGGCATCCCAACATTAGAGTTCATGTTGGAAAGTTTTGTTTCAAAACAGCAGGAAAAATGTCAATGGAAAAAAACAAATATCACTTTGCTTGACTGCGCACAGCAAATAAAAATGTAAAACAGTGAGCATGCAGCGTGAGGCATCCATTTGTACAAGATGGTGTCAAAGCCTAACTGAGGCCCTATTAGCATATGCCAGTTTAAAGCACTTTAACTAGTCATAGCAAACTTGTTTCAAAAGCAATAAACTCCAATAAGTGTACACGGACAAATTTGAGTGTACATCCAAATTTTGCACATGTTAATAATGCACAATTTCACAAACACACAAAAAAACTCTTACACAGGCAGACCGACTGTTATTTGGGTGTTTGGTGCAGGTAGTTGCAGGTGGACTATCAAGAGATGCAGAGCTGAATGGTAATGATTATTTAATGATTGACATTCATAACTCAGGACATCCAACAACTTTGCCATTATGCCACATGTGATGTCTGACTATTAGCTACATCTTTGCAATATTTCTTCTGCTACCACCTTGAGATGCGATTATCAAAAATCCAGTGGCCTGTCACCAGCGGGCACTGCCTCCCCTTTTTATCTTATCTTCCCTAACAGGCGTATGTTCCCATTACATACATCTCAAATGAACGCCGCATACGATGCTTCTCAGGCATAGCGTTTTTCTGACACCGATACTTATTTCCTCTTGCTTCATCCCACACTGAAGGCCCTCAATACTGGTCAGGCTTATTAATTTGTGAATCTGCTCGTCCAACGGAGTCAAATGTAATTCTGCTGCAGATGAAGCTTCTACCTCAGTTGCAAAACTCTCAAGTCTTCATTTTGAGAGCAGGCTCTGGACATCTGGTCAAAGATCCTAAACCCTCTTCCTACAATTTTGCACTGACAGGATGTGAGAACAGACTACCCTGAATCCTGAATTAACTACTGGTAGTTCTTCTCACTCACCTGAGCCATGGACTTTTGGAGCAAATGGCCAATAAGCTGGGGCTCTTCTTTCACAATCTGTGGTACAGGCACAAGGAATTCAAATGTTCTCCTGTGATCAGATGCCCTGGTAGACTGATGGCTGGTTGCAGGTCTTGGAGGCTGTTTCCTGCAAAGTCTTGAAATTCACTGAAATCTTTAAAATGATTATCAGGAGTTGTATTGCTTGAAGCCGGTTTCACGAAGGATAGATTTGTCAAGTACGGTGCTCAAACGAATCAGTAACGTAGGTATCTGGCTTTCTTACACATTGGCAGTAAAGCACGCAAGCAAAAATAACATATTTCCTGTATTTTTCAGTCATAGTGACATGGTGTCCCAGGAATATACGATAATTCTGGCTGATAATGCAGTGCATCAATTCAAGGTATGAAATATATTGCCTATGGTAATACAGCTTAGTGGTTCTGATACTATGGGACCTGAAGAAACTCTTAATCCTGGGGTTCATTCCTAGATTCATCACGCCATGTTTGAAATCTCAGGTGCAGTACTACGTTTCCTAATTTCTATTCTTCTCATAGTCAGGGTCCAAGTGTGGGGAATATTGTGCTTACAAATAGAATACATGAGGCAGTTAAGCACAGGGGGCTGGGCTTGAATTCCATAAATATGCAGCATTTAGTATGTTGGGATAGTGGGATGCAGAGTGGTAATTTAGAAACACATTGTGTGCACAGGGATATACACATTGAAAATCTATAGGCTTCAAGATGTGCAATATGCAATGCTAGGGACTAGTGGACCCATAGATTAAAAAACTGGAGCACATGTATGTACTGTGTGAGAAATGAGGATGGATGGAAGATGAGTTAGCACTGAAGAGTGGAGGATAAGGCCTGAGAGATGAGGCGGTGAATATGGAGTGATGGATAAGCAGCAAAGGATGAGCAGTGAGGGATGAGGAATGAAGATTGTTGTGTGATGGTGGAGGAGCGAGGGATAAGGAGTGGCAGATGAGAGGTGAGTATTGAGGGATGGGGGAATGAGAGATGAGGAATGAGGTATGAGGGCCAATAAATGAAGGATTAGGAGAGACGAGTGAAGGTGAACGGATGGGAGATGAGAGTTGACGAGCAAAGAATGGGAACTGAGAAGTGAGTAATGGTGAAGTCCTAAAAAGATGCTTTCCAAAGTGACTATAAAACCTGTGCCTGTTAACCAATTTTTGAAACACTGTGCTATGAAATGCATCTGATGCCCCAATTTGTATTAACGTTTTTAGTAAGGGGTGGGAATCGCCCCATATTGCAATATTACAGCAGGCCTTAGAGCCTCAGTACGAATCCCTGGATTTGTCCTGCCATGCCTGCATCCAGGAGTTGCCATTACCTGGGATAATGGTAACTTCCGGTGGCAGAGTATATGAGGATTACAGGTGGAACCCTGAGGTTACCCTGAGAAATGAGAAATTGCAAGGAAAAGTGGTAACTCTTTGCCTGAGTCTCCTGGTAACTACTGATTTCTAATCCAGACGTTTACTCTGAGGTTTCCGCTGTGGTAAATCTGCAGGCATGATGCCTTTAACCAGTGAACACTGGCTGCCGAAAGAAGCCAAAACCTCAGAGTACAATTCTGGGAGAGCAATGAGGAATTACCAGGAGAATAAGACAAGGAAATACTGCTTTCCTCAACACTTGCTCATTTCTCAGGGTAACCTCATGGTTCCACCTTTAATCCCTATTGACTTCGTTTACAGAAGTTACCTGTAGCCTTAGTAATGTTAACTCCTAGGTGGGGACTTAACAGAGCCAAATCAAAACCACTGATACTGATTCTAAAATGCCTGCTTTATAAGGGGAACGTTGGGCGATTCCCATCTCTCAATGAAAATGGTAAAATAAATTGGACCATCAGATGCATTTCATAGCACAAGATATTATGAAAACGCTCGGGATTTGCAGACACTTTGAAAAGGTTACTTTTAAAGCATCACAAGAGATCACTAGTGCTCACTTTTCAGTTCCCATTACTAACTTGCTAAATTTCATCTCTCATCTATCCCTCCTCACTATTCATCCCTCTTTCCTTATCCTTTAATCATTGACCCTCATTTTTCATTCCTCAATTCTCAAACCTCATATTCATTTCAATGTGGGCCATATTCATTTCAACACCAGTTATGTCATTTACAGTATATGTAATGTTAAATTCAAGATGGATCATATTCTTTTCAAATTGTATGAAAGTAATTTCAAAAATACAATATATTTAATTTAACATGAGTCATATTAATTTCACTGCAGGTTACAGTCACTTAAGCAATCGCAGGAGGCGATCTGAAGTAAACCAAAGTGCACACTGCACATCATTCAAACAGCGAACACATCTAATCTAAGAAGTGTGGGGCATCAAAAAAGAAAGAAACCAGAAAAGCATTGTATCTAAAGTGAAATAATTCTAGGATGAGACACAAGAGCCAGAATTTCTAGATAAGGAAGACTCACCCACATAATGTGGCATGCTTCATCGTGGGCTTCCTTACCCCACCCTGGTAAGATTAGGACAAGCCAAAATGTAACAACAGCTGAGGTATTTAACGCATACAATAATTATCTGATGTGTTAAACAAAGCCAAACTTGTAATTCTGACCCATGCGTAAACAGGGGTTTATGCATGGATCGTATTTTACAGTCCCACTTGTAATCAGGGTCTAAGTCAATGGGAGAGATACATCTTACAATAGAGAAACACAGCTTTAGGAGTTTATTCCCTGCAATGGCATGTAAAACTTTAGCACATATGTCCTACATTTAAATATAATCGACCCTGCCCAATGGGTCTTTAGGGCCAACTTTAGAGGAGGCATAGACCTCTTAAAAAGGACGGTTTAGGTCTGGCAGAAGATAAAATGGCAGTTTAAAACTGCACTACAGGCTGCAGTTCCGGGCCTGAGACATATTTTAAAAGGTTACTTTAGTGAATGGCACAATGAGTGCTGCCGGCCCCCAACTAGCATTTAATTTACAGGTCCTCGGTACATGTAGTTCCCTACACTAAGGACTTACAAGTAAGTTAAATGTGCCAATAAGGTGCAGGCCAATGTTACCACGTTTTTGGGAAATAGCGCAAGCATTTTAGCATTAGTTAGCAGTGGTAAAGTGCACAGAGTCCTAAAGCCAGCAAAAACGAATGCAGCAAAGCAGGAGGGGAGAAGGGAAAACATTGTTGGGGTGACGCTGCATAGAGGGCCAGGTCTAACCCGCATCAAGACCGCAGCGACAAAAAACAATGTGAGTAAGACAGCTGCTTACTGCATAGACAACAACACATTCCCTGGAAAGGAGTGGAACAGACCTCCAAACAAGGTGCAATCACTGCTTCTGAAAATATTAAAACTGTGAGTTAAGCGAAAAAAAGTGTGAACACAATAAAACACTTCAAGTCAGCCTGTTTCGATGTAAAATACTCTTATCCATCATAGTGCCCACTGAAGTCTTTGAACAAACTTTTAACTAAACCAGTGGCATTACTAAAATGTAACATATTCATAGACAGTATACTACTTAGTTTGTGTACTGGTACAGACTACAAATTGCAAAATATAGTGTTTGCCACAAATTGCAATACAAATTTACTCAACGCCTAGGAATTCTCACCCGTTCAATCGCGGAACAAAGTCAGGTTTAGAGAAGATTCGGCTGGGAAAGTACTTCTTTAGGCAACTTATTAGCTCATATTCTCAGGTAGCTAGACCAAGCATTAGGCTTTTAAAGTGTAGAAGCACAGAATTAGAGGCAGACTCCTGTCGACTCACCTGTCAAGAACTGGTATTTTTCTGTGCTCATATTTAATTTTACAATTTAATTCTGTCTGGGATTTGTCGACATCGGTTAACTCAATTCTATTAGTGAAAACAGCAAACAATTGGCTCTTAGGGCTGTGTTATAGAAACTTTGCATTGAAGCAAGCCAAAAATATGGTACATCCATCAACACTATTGTGGCTGCTTGTATAATTGGAAATGGAGCAATTTTTGGTACCAGGGAAAATATTGGATAAACTAACTTCACATTATTTTTTCAAATAAGAAAAATGTCACTATAATGAAAAATCAGTTTGTTCAAGAAAGTGGGATGAAATCTATACAAAGATCTCTCTGCACTGTATTCCAAATCTTAGGAGGCAAAATGGCCTCTACCCTGTTGCAGCGAAGCACAATCTTGTGGGGGCGTGCAATGAGTCCTCATAAAGCACATAGTGTATATGCACCCTCAAATAACAACCTTCTTAAAACATGGACTTGGCCCAGTTATGTTTATGGAGGACTGAACAGATTTTCCACAAGTATGAAGCACTGTACTACCATATTTAAATAAGATACCGCCATCAGTTTTCCCCAGCATGCTAGGAGGCATCATTCATCCTTTACTCTGACTGAGGGTACATATTGGGTTCCCCACACCTGCTCAATCAGGCAGTCATGAAGTCTGATGTGGAGCAACATAATTAGACTGGAGCCATCTATACAGCTTGAAAATGTCAAAACCATAAGAATCAGCCAGATAAGGTCATGTGGGATGGATGGTGAAACGTTGCACACACTGACATAAAACCATCCCTGCTAGGTGTTACTAATAATATCGACCAGAGAGAACAATAGCACCTGGTGACATCTCGAAGTGGTGGGGCATGAGTGTTACACCGCAAGCAAGCTTGACCAACATAAGGGGCGTGTGGGGGAAATACTCCCCTGCCCCTGAGAAACTTTTGAAAAAATGAGTGGGGAAATGGTTCCTTTTAAAGCAAATTTGTAAAGTTATTGCAAACATGTAGCTTTGGTAATTTTAACACATTAAAAACTGCCCCAAGGGTTTATCACGGAGCGCAACTGCAGCGATGGGAGCCACCGTATGTGCCAACTATTGGACAAGACCCAACGTACTCAGACCCCCACGGTCCTTCTCTTGATCGATGCCGAAAAGGCTTTCGACCGGGTGCATGGTAGACTGCATCTATGCAGATCCACAGGCGCGGATCAGGGTGAATGGGGTCACATCCTGACCATTCCAAATTAGGAGAGGCACGCTACAGGGGTGCCTGCTGTTGCCCCTCCTCTTCGCGTTATATATGGAGCCCATTGCGGAGAGGGTCCGCAAACATCCGGGGATATTAGGGATTAAAATGGGAGATAGAGTGCATAAGATCTCATTATATGCAGACAATGTGGTCCTTTTTATAACACTGCCAGAGCTCTCGCTGGCTTACCTGATAAAGGAACTGGAGTTATTCAGTCTAGCATCCGGCTTTAAAGGTAATCTCCATAAAACACAGGCTCTGAGCCTGACCCTCCCTCAGGCAGAACAACAGGCACTATTTTCACAGTTCACATTAAGATGGGCTACGGAAGGTGTCAAGTACTTGGGCTTGCAGATGTTCCTCACCATGGCCAAAACAGCACAAGTGAATTACTCCAGCCTGCTGCCGAGATTAGGTACAAGCTCATGAGCTGGAAGAGGCATATCCTGTCCTGGCTAGGTAGATTAACTGCTGTCAAAATTACCACGCTCCCACGGATACTGGATGTGATGCAGACGCTACCGCTTAGTCCCCCTCCCAACATGCTAGCAAAAATGCAACATCTCATTTGTACCTTTGTCTGGAGGGGTAAGAAACCGAGAATGGCCCGACACCAGACGTACCTTAAACAGGAGGACGGGGATTGGGGTCCCATGTTTAGAACTGTATTTCCAGGTGGCACAACTTAGATACATGCTCAAATGGTATAAACTGGAATCAGAGAAGCATTGGTGCTTCATAGACCGCTCGATAGCAGGCATGCACAACTGGAAGGTCCCGTGGCTCCTCCGAAAGCATCGCCCCTGCGGAGTATATGTGTCGCCGGTTCTGAGGGCTACCATGGCGGTGTGGGCCAGAGTGTAGGTGCCATATGGCTCATCGACCCCGATGTCTCCCCTGACCCTATTTATAGGCAATCCTGACTTTCTGCCGGCTCACAAGGGAAATAGTTTTCTCCATTGGCAAGAGGCCAACTGTAAACGCATTGGGGATTTGTTTGATGAACATTGGGGTAATGCAATTCACTAGCCGCACTGAAGGCTATGGGGTCCCTAGAAAGGAGTACTGGGAGTATCTGGCTCTTCATCATTGGGTTACCCAGCCACAGGTGTGCCCCCATGCTAGCCAAACACATACAAAATTTGAGAAATGGTACATCACTAGAACAACAGACAAACAGCTGAACATTTACACCTTTTTAAACACTCCCAGACAGTCCGGTAAATCCCCCGTGCAGCGTCGGTGGGAATCGGACTTGGAATATGAGTTCTCACCCAAGGAATGGAGTGATATTGTGCACAGGACCAGAGCATCTGCATGCAGTACAGTGGGCAAAGAGTTGTTTTTGAAGATTGCACATTATTGGTACTATACGCCGGCATGGCTACTTAAATGGAAACCGGGGGAGACGGCACAATGTTGTCGTAACTGTGGTCAACTGGGCACGCTCACCCATATTCTCTGGTCATGTCGGAAAATACAGGAATTTGGGGAGATAATCCTTCGAGACATAGACACAATCTATCACACGGATTTAAAAAAACTCCCCAGATTTATACTTCTAGGGTTGCCTAATGCCTTGATGTACCCCCTTAAGTCTGATGGCTCTCGTGCTAGGAGCAGCCAAGCAGGTATTACTGGCTAGATGGGGCACGGTGTAGATGCCGTCCCACTTAGACTGGCTATATAAGCTAGGGGCACCACTAGGTATGGAAAATAATACAGCAGGCCTTACACACTCCCTCCCTAAGTTTGACAAAACCTGGGGGGCCACCATAGAATGTTTTTCAAACAAATTCAAGGAACTCACCTGCCCAAAGTATCTCAGAGTGCTCCACCTCACTAGTTCCCCCCACCCACAAGTATAAGACATCACCCAACCCCCGACCAGTTTACATATAGGACGCATGCCTGGCCCGCCTCACACACATACAGGAAATAGACCTTCGTACCCCCCCCTCTTCTTTCCTACTTTCTTCTTTCTATACTCTTATCTTCAGTTAAATGAACGATCCCCACTGGCCAGTGGATGTAGGTTGCGGCTATTTTATTGTTTGATCTTTTCAATCTAATAAAAAGATTTAAACCATAAAAACTGTCCCATAACCAGGGGAGGGTCCTGCCTTTGAGCGTTGGGGCATTGACCCACTCATATTTTGACCCCACTGACCCCATTTTATGTGCATATAACTTTTATTTTAAAAATACTCCATACATTCATTTTCATGCCTCGTGCCCACAGCAGTCTGCCTTCAGTCACTGGCGTCAGCGGCTAAGTGGGTGGGGTTTCAATTTTGATAGACAAGACACCGAACACCAGTAATATACTGGAGCGAGAGCATGGCACCTAAGCCCAAAGTGCGCATATCAGGTTGGACGGCTGCATTTCTCCGGCCAGGCCGACATGCACACTAGAGGCCTCTCTCCAGTGAGTGGGGGTTGCTCAAAACCGCAGATCCCCAGTCTCCTAATGATGGGGAGTTTTCCTGCTCAAACTAAATCTAGCACTGCGCTCATGCTGTATAACAGCAAGGGAGCAGTGTCCGGATTGGCTGTCAGGTTGAGGGTCAGTTTGCTGCTTCTGCTAAGCTAGTGGAGGAGATGTTGCAACTTGCCAATGGTATGTTTTTCACGTTATTTTCATCAACTGGGCCTTTTTCCCACCTTAATTGTGCGGCTCGTGTTTGTGGAACTCAATTATACTTTCACCAAGCATAGAAAACAAACCATGTGGTGTAGCCAAGAAGGTTCGAGTCACAAGAAACCTTTTAACATTGATTTGCAGGAATTTCGACTTCAACATATCGACTACCGTTACATCATCAACATAAAGGCTGCTTGGGTGCTACCCAATGGTAGAGCTCTCCCTTGTACTAAATTTGCTGAGTGGTCGCAGCCCCAGAGCCGGGTCAGCTGAGCCCATGTCCATTTCTAGGCTTTCACAAGAGCTCCTTGCCTTCTGGGAGCAATAGTGATGATTCACTTCAGTAGGACTATTTTTCAGTGCTGATGCTCGGAAGAGATTGGCGAGGAGTTTTGAGTAGGTCCTGACCTGGTGAACCATCACCGTTCCTGCCATGTTATTTCCAAAAAGGTTGCATTCTGGGACGTGTAGTTATACGGTTGGCTTCACTTAAATTGACTGACTTTCCGCTTGAGACTCAGCAGCGGCAGCTCACCTAGAAGGGAAGGCGTGGGGTAGGATGGCAACATATGCATGAACTACATGCAGGCAGGCATGAACTAAGACTGACCCCAGCCTGGTATGAAAGGGAGAGGCAAGAACACATGCCGCATAACTTTATAATCTTTGTAGTGCCGCATTTCCCTCTCAGACACACACACTGGATTACTACACTCTTAGAATAGGGTGGCCACTCAGCCAGTATTTGAACCAACACTCTGCCCTACCTTCCTCTCCTTCCTGTGCTGCAGAAGCAGGACCATGGCCTGCATGGGCAGCATGGGGTCTTCTATCGGAGTGAGGCACACAGGAGCTATAAGGTGCACTGATATGTCACCTCTCATACCTTGTGCTGCTGCCAGCATGCTCCTGCTTTCTCGGTGTCCTGTCATAGCACATGCAATTGTCACGCACACACTGCAACACTTTACTGCTGCAAAATTTCCTGTCATCTGCACTGATGTACTCAGCATCTCACAGCTATTTTTTGGGCCGCTGAGCAAGCAAACCAAAGGATGCACTCGAACACAACACACAATTGTGGGGATACCAAGCAATAATGTCTTCAGTCAAATTGTGCTGCACATCTGTGCGTCTTTCGCCATGGTGACTGCTTGTGTAGCTCCTAAATTGCTTTAAAGCACTGTGCCGAACAGAAGACGGAAGTCAGAGACTTTAGAAAGTAAGATAGAGTAGGTGAGAGGGACGTTCTTCACACTTGAAGTTGTCAAAAATGACATAGGAGGAGTTCGCTCACTCTTGGTTTTTTCCCCTTTGTGTTCTGGTTCATGCATAATTGACTTTTCTTTGCAAAAGGCTGAGCTACAGGACTTACAATGCAAGGGGTAGGATGTTGCCTCAAAAAAGGTTGGCACAAATGGGGCAGAGTCTGTCACAGTACAGCTACACCAATAGGCAGGACCACTGGAATTATATAGAAGGGAAGGACCCAGTTATGCAGCTACTTTGGCTAAATTATGCAGCAAGAAACAGCAAATTATACAGCGTAATATGGCACATTATGTGATAGTATAATGTTATGATCTTCCTGTCATCGTGGTCGCGCGTCGCGTGACTCGGTAGAATGTCCATAGTGCCAACGTTTTAATGAGTTGACTGTGCGCTCGCGTCCAGTCAGTTGAGCGGCTGCTGGCTGAAGGATGAGGCGCGCTGATGCTATGTGCTATGAGTAATAAACCTGTGGAATCAACTCTCTGTTTCCCTGTCATGTTGTGATTACAACATGTTTTTGGCGACGAGCTTCAGTCAGCGGAGCACATAGCGTACAGCGATGAATCTATGTGTGCTCTGCGCTGATCAGATGTAATTTGTGGAAAGGTGTGAGGCACTCGGTGCGAGATGACTTCACTGCGGGGTGAGAAGACGCCTATTGTGACAACTCAACGCGTCGCTAACGAGTTTGTCTCCCTGAAGAGAACACCTCCTTGAAGGAACAGCGTACGGTGACCGTGAGTAAGTGAAGCACTGAGAGGTGTTAAAGAGCGTTCTGTGGTGCAGGGTGAGGAGACGCTTGTAGTGAACCCCCAACGCGTCGCCCTTGTGTTTATCTGCCGCATATCCAATCCAGCTGAGAGATTTGACACAGTGGTGCTTTGAGCCTTTCCCCAAACTGAGCATTTAAGGGAACAACATTAAAAGTTACCAGGCAACAAAGCATTGGCTGAGGTAACCCAGGCATAGCGGTGCTTCCCCTCCTCTCCTAGGCACTACGGGAGGAAAGGCACCATGACAGCTGTTGAGTATGAGGAAACACGGTAGTCAGCTGACAATGAACTGACACGTGTAGAAAATATTTCCTCACAGTGTCACTCTCCCAATGCTGGTAGCATTCAGGAAAGCAGAAAAGGAAACTTAGAGGAGGACGCTGCCACCTGCTTGAGTAAGATCGGAAGCGCACCACCTCTTCCCTTAGCTGACAAACCTGTCTATTACACATGCCGAGAATCAGCTGTATCAACGGAGCATGTGGCGCAGACGAGTTCATTTTATGTCAATAGCTCGTGACCCGCACCATGCGCTGGAGATCCCACACACCACTGTGTTGGACACTCCTCTTGTGAAGAATTAAAGTTTACATCCAGTAATGTCCCTTGAGAGGCAGCTGACAGACATAGCAAGGAGCACTTCATAAACAATTTGTGCGGTGGAAGTAAAGAACGTCGCTTCAATCTTTTGTATTCTTCCTTTTGACTTCCTGCTCATTCAATATGGAGGTCACAGCATTAGATGTTTCAGCTGTTTCTTCTCTTCCACATTTTCTCAGCCAACCAGGCAGTCCCAGTATAGAATGGGATGAGTGGATTGAAATGTTTGACAATTACTTGGAAGCATTGGATGCCCAAGATTTCAGCTCAAATAGGAAAAAAGCTATTTTGCTCACCAATTTGGGTAAAGAGGGTCAACATATTTTCAAGTACCTGCCTGTTGTCACCAATGAACATGGCCAACCCACTGAAGATGGCTTTCAAGAAGCACGTGAAAGGTTGGAGGTTAGGTTTGCAAAGGAGACTAATGTCGTCATGAGGAGATACACATTTTATACTCAACCTCAGAGAGTTGGAGAATCCATTGATGACTTCATTACGAGACTCCGTGAGCTTTCAATAAAGTGTACATTTGGAACCATGGCTGAGGAAATGATACATGATCAACTCATTGTGCAATGTAGAAGCAGAAAGACACAGGAATGCTTATGGGCTGCCAAAGACCCCTCTCTGAAAGATGCAATTGACATTGCAAAAATAGTTGAAGAATCAGAGTTCTTTATGGAGGAAATGGATCGCAGAGATTCCAAACTGAACATTACTAATAAAAGTGAAACATCCTTTGTAGAGGGTGGTGAAGGGGATGTGGCTGCCTCTAACAGATTTAAAGGTGGGAGGAGAACTTATGGCAGCAGGCTGTATCCCAGTAAGTTTGGTAATAAGACTTGTGGCAAGTGCGGGAGCACTTATCACATGTCGGACTCTAAACATTCCTGGGCCATTGGCAAAGAATGTAGAAAGTGTGGCCATAAAGGTAATTTCACCAGAGATGCCAACAAGGGAAAGGTAACAATGTTGTCTGAGGAGACAAATGTTAGTGAATGTTTGTTCAGACCAGACAGAATTCTTTGTGTCGAACCTTCCCTAGATGATGTTGTAGATAATGAAGCTGTTCTTCTCACCAATCCTTTCAGCGTAGATTATAAGAGGAGATGTAGACCCAATGCAGAGTTTGTCATTGCTAACAGGAATATTAAGCTAATGGTTGATTGGGGGTCCTTACATACCATCATACCTAATAGAATATACCAAGAGGAATGGCCCCACATGAACCTATTACCCAAAGACATAAATCCCGGTGGGTATCAAGGTGAGCAGATAGACATACCAGGTTACATTTTGACGGACATTTTCTTCAAAAACAGGTCTGTCAAAGGGAAAGTTTATGTGCTGAATCCGGGCCCCCCATATTGGGTTGGCATCACCAGTATGACCTCCATATTAGGATTGACCCTCACGCTGTTGAACAAGTAATGGTGGTGGAAGGCCTCTCAGTTGAATATATTTTGGAGGGAGGTAAAGAAGTTTTCAGAGACCCACTTGGTAATTTAGAAGGTTACGTTCACAAAATAAAACTTAAAAACATGGTGACATCCTTGTTCAACATAAGCTTAGGAAGGTTCCCATCATGGTGAGAGGGAAGGTCAAAAAGATGTTGGATGAAATGTTATCCAGTGGTGTCATTGAGCCCCTTGAGTGCTCTGCTTGGGTTTCTCCTTTTGTTATTTCAGAGAAGGCAGATGGAAATTTACATTTCTGTGTTGATTTGAGGAGTTTAAACCAGATTATCATCCCTGACACCTTTCCCCTACCCAATATCAACGAGTTAATGGTATTGTTACAAGGAGCAAACATTTTCTCCAAACTAGACCTTCATCATGCTTATCACTAAATACGTTTGCACAACTCCTCTAAACATTTGACAGCCTTTATCACCATGGAAGGTATCTTTCAATTTCCCAGGATGCCTTTCGGCTTCTCCTTGGCTGCTAGTGTTTTTCAGAGGATGGTATCAGAAGTGTTTAAAGGTCTAAAAAATATCATCTGCTTCCAAGATGATATCCTGGTCTTTGGTGATAGCGTGAGCAGCCACAACTTAGCGTTAAAAGATGCCCTTGCCAGACTTTTGGAATCTGGTTTAACGCTGCGTAGAGAAAAGTGTTCCTTCCTTGCCACAGAGGTGGAGTACTTAGGACACTCCATTTCTTCTGAAGGTGTCAAACCCAAGAGAGAGTTACTTGCATCTATAAAATTGGCTCCCATTCCCAGTAACAGAGACCAGCTGCGTTCATTTATTGGAGTACTACTCAAAGTTTGTGAAGAATTTCGCAAGTAAAACTGAACCTTTAAAAGTACTTATGAGGAAATGTATCAATTTCATTTGGGGAACTGATCAGCAAAAATTGTTTTGATAACATCAAGCTTGAAATCTGTAATGCAGGTATTCTGGTTCCTTTCGATGTTAACGCAAAAACTATTGTCACTGATGATGCCAGTGACACTGGCATTGGTGCTGTGTTATCTCAGAATGATGGTACCTCAGAAAAAACTGTAGCATTTACTTCCCGGACCTTGACTTCTATCAAACGTCATTACTCTGTAATAGAAAAAGAAACCCTAGCAGCCACATGGGGTGTCGAATATTTCAGAACATATGTTTGGGGGCGCAGGTTTCTCCTCCACACCAACTATAAACCATTAGTCAAACAAAATTCTGTCACCAGTTGGAACAGGGAAAGGGTCAGCTAGACTAGCTCGCTGAGCCTCCAGGTTGCAAGAATACAACTTCAATATCGAGTTTATATCTGGTTGGCGCAATGTTCAGGCTGACTGTCTGTCACATCTGCCCTTAGACTGGGAAGAAGTGGACAAAAGTGGGATGTGAAAGAGTGAAAGAGAAGGAGCTATCTCCAGTGTCAATGATGTTGTTCAGCGGAGCTGTGGTGTAGTCAGTAAAGAAGAATGGGCGGAGGCCATGTCACAAGATGAGGTCCTAAAAGTTGTTCTCAGTCTCATTCTTAAAAGTAGGAGTAGGGAGTGTACATTAACCACTAGTGTTAGACCCTTTAATGCTGTCATTGATGAACTATCCACTGTCACTGATCAGATTGTCATGCGTGGCGATAAGATAATTCCCCCATTTGGCATTCACAAAAGGCTATTCAGCTTAGCCCATGAAGGACACTTAGGACAGACTATTACCAAAAAATGTTTGCGGAATGAATTCTGGTGGCCGGGCATGGATAGTGAGGTGGTTGATTGGGTTGAAAGATGCAGTGAATGCAGAGAGTGTAAGAAGAGACTTAAGGTCGCACCACAGTCTGTCCCGAGTTCTATCCATGATCCTGGTGTGGTTTGGCATATCATTTGCTTGACTTCATTGGACCTATGCCAGGAGTTCACCCCAGCAAGAGATTAGGTATGGTTGTAATGGATTTTCACTCTAGATGGCTTCTTGTGTATCTGTTTCCTGAGATTACCACTAGAGTCACCATTAAAGTGCTGCGCACCATTTTTAAAGAGGAAGGTTTTCCCAATGTCCTTATTATGGACAATGGCACTCAATTAACTTCCATTGAAATGTGTGAGTTTCGTCGTGAGTGTGGTATTAAACATTCCCTCACCACATTGTACAACCCTCAATCCAATGGGATTGTGTAAAGAGCCAACCGTATGATTAAAGGAGCTATTGGTTTGGCTCTCACCAATAATCTTGACATTGATGAGACCTTAAATGAATTAGTGTGGGCTTACCGTACCACTGAAAATTCCACAACTGATGTGGTTCCCTTCATTGTCATGCGCGGTAGAAAACCATCTTCCAAACTAGTACCTTCATGGGTCAGAGAGTTGTCGGAAGGGGAAAATGTGAGTGGCAGTGATAAGGGTACCCCCATGCATGCATCCCCTCTTGTACACTCCCAAAACAAGCCTTCTCTCAACCTTCTTCTTGGAGACTGGGTCAAAGTCAGATCTGGTCATTGGATCAAAGGCCTATGCAAGTTTTGTGGTCCTTTCAAAGTTCAGTAGGTGCATCCTTTGTATGTTGTGTTGGCCAATGGAGAAAAATGGAATTTACGCAGAGTAGCCAAGTATCGCTCATGAGATAAATCTTCCAAAGCCATTGTCAACAGGAATTCTTGTTCGGGTTTCATGTTGGCTCATGATCATGAATTGCTCAACAGTTCCCGTACTTGTACCGAGATGAGAGTGTCAGGTCCCAGTGGTGATAATTTGGGTAATAGCCTAAGGTTTAATGTTGAGAATCCAGAGTCTCATGGTCCTCAAGATACACAACTGTGTCAAAAACCCTTACGTGTCAGGAGACTTCCTCAACACTTGCAAGATTTCATGGTGGGGTGATTTGCCCTCATTCTTATTTATTCATGGTGGGTGGGTTTTGCTCTCACTGTTATCTTATTGCCCTTCACTCTTCTCACTGCTCCATTGCTCTGTTTCCATGCCTTTCCCTTTGCCCCTGTTCTCTCTTTGTTCTCTTCTTCCGTTTTTCCTCTATTCATTTGCTCTACGTGCATGTAGAGGAAAGGGGGTATATTATGATCTTCCTGTCACCGTGGTCACGCAACTCGGTAGAATGTCCATAGTGCCAACGTTCTAATGAGTTGACTGTGCGCTCACGTCTTGTCAGTTGAGCGGCTGCTGGCTGAAGGATGAGGCTCGCTGATGCTATGTGTTATGAGAAATAAACCTGTGGGATCAACTCTCTGTTTCCGTGTCATGCTGTGATTACAACATATTACATCATTATTTTATCATTATTGCACATGGTAACACGGTCTGGGCAATTATTTCACTCTTTGAGTACCAGTTTAACACTTAAATACATCAATATGCAATTTAAAGATGACCAGTCAAACCTTGTGAAAAGCTTTACACTGTGTGATGAAACATGTACCCATGCTTGGAGTAATTTTTGATCTGTTCCAGCTAGAATTTTTTTTTTTGTTAAAATCTGCAGATTAGGCAGCAGGTGATGGATTATATGGCAAATGCTGCAACTTCACAATTATGCATAAAGTGCCGCGGATGCAGAATTACATTGTTCCAGTGGCCCTGCCAATAGGCCTGTGCCTATGAAGAGCCAGTGTGACAAGAAAAGTCAGTTGCACGTCAAGCAATTGACCACCCCCGTTTCTACCTCAGTACTGACTCCCCATTAGTGTTTCACTGGCTGAGGCCTGTCTGCAATGTTCCTTACTTTACTGTGGGCTACCCAGGGGCCGGTCCTCCACTAGGGCGGAGGAGCGTCGCCCCACTGCTTTCTCGCAGTGCGAGATGCTGAAATATAAAATGGTAATAACTTTCAGTTATTACCATTTTCTGTTAGGTTGCAGTCAGGTGGGCGGGTGGGAAGGTGGGCAGGGCTGCTCTGCGAGCAGGGTAGGGGAGGAGTGGTGCGCCCACGCCTGAGTGCACAAAGAATGTTTGGTCGGCCTTCTGGGGATGCCCAAACCAGTCGTGCGCGGAGAACAACCTTTACAACGCAACTTTTACAACGCACTACCATTACAACGAAACTGTTAAAACGCAAGTGGATTTACAAGGCATTCCATTACAACGCAAGTCTTTACATCGACTTGCGCTGGATGGCGTGCTAACATTACAAATAGTGTAGTTTACTATCCCAACACCTTCCCTACTGTTAAGTGGACTGGATTTGGAATAGTAAATTACACTTTTCTAATGTTAGCACGCCATCTAGCGCAAGTCGATGTAAAGACTTGCGTTGTAATGGCATGCGTTATAAATCCACTTGTGTTGTAACAGTTTCGTTGTAACAGCATGCGTTGTAACAGCACGCGTTGTAACGTCATACATCCGTCGTGCGCACTCTGCCCTTCTCCATGCAGGCTGCAATGCAGTCTGCATGGAGAACATGGCCTCTCCATAAGCCCCTGGCTGGGAGGCATCCTGACCAATCACAACACTGCTTGCAGCATTGTGATTGGCTTAGGGAAGGGAGCCTGGCTGCCTGCTTCCTGTTCCTGTCTCAGGCATTAGAGCAGGAGCAGAGAAGGCGCAGGACCCGGCCGGTGGAAAGGTACGTTTTTAATTTTATTTTATTATTATTAAATTAAACCCCGCCCCACGCGACCTCCCCATATGACCCTTCCCTCCCCACGTGGCACACCCTCCCAGCTGCGACCCCCACCCCTCCAACCGCAAGCCATGCCGGCCACGACTGGGGCCACCAGGCTACCTCACTCATCAGGCCTCAGTGACTATTGCATCACCACTTGATCTGTGTCAGTCCATTGCATCTCTCCTCAAAAATACAAAAGTCACCAGGGTTACAGTCGGAGCCTCCAGAAGGATCTTTATATTAATATTTTGTCACAAGTCTGATGAAATCTAATTGAATGGAGACCCAGCTGTGCGCAAATCTCTCTGCATTTGTCGTGCTGATGGGAAGGAGAATGATTGAGGGTGAAATGGCCCAGTATACGGGGTCAGAGTTTGTCCACTATGTCAGGCGGTCGGTATTTTAAGGGAAATAGGTGATATGCCACTTGTTTCAAAATTGGACCCATGGTTTCAGAAGAAGATGACATGTCACATTTTACTCCTGATCAATACATGAAACAATAACTTTTTTTCTAGAAAGTGATTCTCATTGCAGTTTTTGGAATACCTTTCTTTTCAGCAGCCTCTGTGTGCCTACAAAACACTTTTTCTCATTTCACGTCTGTTCTGTCCACGTGGATTCTTTGCACTAAGCAGCTCCAGTAGTCATTTTATTGACTGACAAACCTTGGCATGTTATGCATGGTTGCAGAATGTCATCTACTTTCCCCCAAACAAATGCCATCTGCCCCAAACCTGATAGACTGCAAGATGTAGGTGAGAGGGCTGAATCACTACACTAGTCCCAGCTATCAGGAGTGCTTCTAGACTGAATTGGTAGGAAAAACATGATTTAATTTTACATCAGGATGGGGGTGATGTGATCATATTTCTTGATCCGCTGAATGAGAAGTACAGTATCACAGAGAGGGAGGTATGACGCACCTTGTAGCCGGGTACAGCGGGAACGATGAGTTGCTAGTTAACCCTATTCCCTTGGGGGTGACACCCATGCGTGCTCAATAAACACGACACGTTTACCACCTCCTCCGGGGGAAAGGGAAAAAAGGGACAAAGAAATCAAAATAAAATAATCTGCTGCTGCTAGGCGCTGGAACGGGATGTCTTCGCTAGATCGAACTTCACTCGCCTATGCTCCACCCCATAAACCCTGTAAGTGAGACATAAAACACACACTGCATCAGGCGAGCTCTAAGGGCACTCCTCCCATCTCCCCGCACTCCCAAGGAAGCCACACTTACAGAAACAACGCTCGTTATCCTCCACACAGCAGTAACGTCAAAACAAAATAGAAAGCCTTAGTGCTTATGCAGTCTCTTGCAATACGTAGAAGGTACTTATCTCAAGTGTCGCAGAGTCCAGATTGCAGGGCCAGGATAACAGACCTGTCTTCCTTCCTTGGTTACCTCACCAAGTAACAGACGGAGAGGCGCAGTGCTCTCCTGATGTCGCGTAGCTCCCTCCCGTCCACGTTGGTCCGGAGCAAGCGGAGAAGGAACTGTGTGCACCCTCGATATTGTTGGCCAAGTCTCCTCTGAGGTTCAGGGGCTTCGCGTCACAAGACGCGCTGTGGGGTCAATGTACTGGGAGCCGTTACTGTCTCCGTGACCCGATTTTCTGTGGCGCATGCGCCCAAAGCTGTTCTAGTAGCGCGATGCGCTACGGAAGGAATGTTTCCTGCTAACGAGCACAACGCCCTGTGATGTATCCGTCGGAAAGAAATACAGACGACGGTCTCTCAGCACGAGTGGATTTCACTCGTCGGCTTACGTCCAGTCCTCAGGGAATCCAGGAAATGTTCTAAGTGGCAAGCCCCACGTTCCCAGTGGGCGGAGCTTAAGTAAACCAATCCCGTGCACTCTCAGGATTGTGGGAGCGGTAGTTCTTTCTCCCAGGCTCATGGGAGAGGTAGTTCTAATTCCCCCTTCCACATTCACACCATGCATTATGTGCCTCCTCTAGAGCGTCTCCTCACCCTAGACCTGACAGTACCCCCTCCCAATGGCCGTCGTCTCGGCGGACTGCCTGGTTTCGTGGGGTAGCGGGAGTGAAATCGTCGTAACAATCTCGGACAATGGAGATTGGTCTCGGGCTCCCATGAACGGTCCTCAGGACCGTAACCCTTCCAATCGACTAGGTAGAGCACTCGTCCTCTGACGACCTTGGAATCTAGGATGCTGTGCACTTCGTATTCCTCTTCTCCTTCTACCTCTATCACTGAGGGTCGGACTGGTAACCGTGTACCTGGGCGGCATGGTTTGAGTAGGGATACATGAAATACCGAGTGGATTCGCCACTGTAGTGGCAGTGTAAGTTTCATGGCAACAGGATTTATGGCCTTGACTATTGTGTAGGGTCCTATGTATTTGGGTTGTAATCGGTTATTCCCTTTGAGTTTTAAGGGTTTGGTACTAAGCCACACCCTGTCTCCTACTTCGTATAGTGGTTCAGGTGTTCTCTTTTTATCTGCCTGTTTTTTGTCTCTTACATGAGCCTCTTCTAAATGCTTTTTGGCAGTGTCTAATGTCAGTTTGAGGTGCGCATGGTGTTCCTGTATGGATGGATGCGTGGATACTACTGGGTGTTCGAAGGGTAGCATGTTGGGATGGAACCGCTGGAGACAATAGAAGGGTGAACACCCCAAATAAGAATGGGAGGTATTGTTGTACGCAAATTCCGCTGTCCATAGTAATCTGCTCCATTCTTCCTGGTGTTGCAGCGTGAAACAGCGAAGGTATTGCTCTAAGGTTTGGTTGAGCCTTTCGGTTTTTCCATCCGTTTGGGGATGATAGCTGGTAGATAGACGGGCGTCGATTTTCATGATTTCGCATAAGTTTTTCCAAAATTTGGACGTGAACTGGGTTCCCCTATCGGTGATGATGATGGACAGCACTCCATGTAGTTTAATTATGTTCTGTAGAAAGATAGAGGCTAAGGCACCTGAAGTGGGTAAATTGGTAAGAGCGAGGAAATGCCCCATTTTGGTCAGATGGTCGATTACCACTAAAATGGTGTCGTAACCGTGGCTAAGGGGCATTTCCACTATAAAGTCCATGGAGACTGTGTGCCACGGGGCTGGTGGTGTGGGAATTGGTCTGAGTAACCCACTGGGTCGTTGATGTTGTGCCTTGGCTTGGAAACAAACGGAGCATTCAGAAACGTATGTGGTTACATCCTTATGCAGAGATTCCCACCAAAAATATCTGGTTAGGGCAAGTCCTGTTTTATGAATTCCTGGATGTCCCCCCAGGGTGGAGTCGTGAATCCACTGTAAGGCCTGTTGTTGGAGAGGCCTTGTGGGCAGAAGGAGTTTGTTCTTATGGTATAGCAATCCGTCTTTCTCATACCGATGTTGGGGGGCTTCCTGCACCCAGGATGCTTGATCGACTGATGAGGAATGTTCTTTTACTTCTTTAAGAAAGTCTTGGGAAGAGAGTATCACCACCATCTCTTTGGGGAAGGACGCCTTCTGCAGGATCACGGGAGGTTCTTCTTCCTCCTTAGGTTCCGTGATTCCAGCAGATTGGGGACTAGAAAGTGTGCCTGCCTTTCCATTCTGGGGGCCTGGTCTGCACTTGATAATGAAGTCAAAGTCTGCAAAAAATAGTGACCATAGAAGTTGCCGGGGTGTCAGGGCTCGGGCGCTTTTCAGGAATAACAGGTTTCGGTGGTCCGTATATATCTCTACGGTGTGCTTGGCTCCCAACAGATGGTGTCTCCATTCCTTACAGGCTCGTTTGATGGCCAATAGCTCCTTGTCGGAGATAGTGTAGTTGGCCTCACATGGGGTTAATTTTTTAGAATAGAAGGCAACTGGATGCAATTGACCGGTCTCTGGGTGTCGTTGTGACAGTATTCCTCCCACCGCATAATACAAAGCGTCTGTCTCTAGGATGAAGGGTTGTGACGCATCCGGATGTCGTAATATGGGGGCGCACGTAAAACGCCGTTTGAGATTCTGAAAGGCTTCTTCGGCTAGTGTTGACCAGTGGAACACCGCCCCTTTTCTCAAAAGATGTGTCATTGGCTGAATGATCTTCGAGAAGTCTCGTATGAATCTTCTATAAAAATTCGCAAACCCCAGGAAGCTTTGCAGGGCCTTTACACTGGAAGGAGATTCCCACTCCCGAATGGCCCGTGTCTTCTTTGTATCCATACAGAGTCCCTTCGGACCGATGACATACCCCAGGAATTCCATTTCTTGAGTATGAAAGAAGCACTTTTCGAGTTTTGCATAAAGGGAATGCCTTTGGAGCCTTTCCAATACTGCTGCCACATGAATGATGTGGTCTGTCATGGAGGAGGAATATACTAAAATGTCGTCGATGTAGACAAGACAGGGCACATCCAATAATCCTCTCAGCACCTCATCCATAAAAAACTGGAAGGCGGCGGGGGCATTGCAGAGTCCAAAAGGCATTACCTGGTACTCATACAGGCCAAATTTGGTTCAAAACGCCGTCTTCCATTCATCCCCCCGCCGTACTCGTACCAAATGGTATGCTCCACGGAGGTCCAATTTCGTGAATACCGTGGCCCCTTTCAACTGATCCAACAGTACGGGGATTAAGGAGAGTGGGTACCTGTTCTTCTTTGTGATGCGGTTGAGGGCTTTATAATCTATACACGCCTGTAAGCCTCCCTCACGCTTTGGAATAAAAAAAAGAGGCGAGGACGCCGGAGAGGTAGAGTGATGAATGAATCCATTGGCCAATAGCTTACTCAAGTATTGTTGCAGGGACGTATTTTCTGCTTCAGTGAGGGCGTATATGCGACTGCACGGTGTGCTGGCTCCAGGTTCGAGGTCAATGACACAGTCATACGCCCTATGGGGGGGAAGGTTACTAGCTTCCTGTTCATTGAATACGTTCTGCTAGTTCCGGTACTCGTTAGGTAGAATCGTGGTACAATTCACGCTTGCGGGAACATAACTGTTGGCTAGAAATTCCGCGGGGTTGTTTTTGTTGGGCTGTGTTAGTACTGTCTCGTGATTATAATGCTCAGTACAATAGGGAGAGTTCAAAGTAACCGTCCTTGCTGCCCACTGTACAAAAGGATCATGGAGCGTGAGCCAAGGCATGCCCAATATCAGGGTAAACTGGGGGGACGTCTATTAAATCGAATTGGATAAACTCTCTGTGACGCACTGTGATCCGCATCTGAACCAAGGGAGTATGGTATCTTATGGGTCCTGATGTTAACTCCGAGCCGTCCACAGCCTTAACCAACTCTGGTATCTTCTTCTTAACTCCTTGCAGGCCTATTTCTCGCGCATAGTTTTGATCAATAAAGTTGCCTGTTGCTCCGGAGTCCAATAAAGCATGCACAGATATCAGTCCTGCTTCCGGTACATCCAAGGTAACGTAGACGTTGAGATGGGCAACAGCGTGCTGGACGGTATTAACCGCTGCATGGCAGACCTCGTCCTCTTGTGACCTCAAACAAGGGGTCTGAATCGTGTTTGGGCGATCTAGTTTTCCGACAGTTCTGGTGAGCATACCATCGCAGGTACTTTCTGCTCCCCCTTGCCTTCTCGATACGGAAGTCTGGTTTTTGCTTTACACTCCTTAATGAAGTGTCCTGACTTCCCGCAATATAAACATAGACGTTGTTTTCTTCTTTTTTTTTCCCTCTCCTCTTGGGTTAATGGTCCTCTGATACCACCTATCTGCATGGGTTCGGTCCCATCCATGCTGGGGGTGGTTCCCTCGTTGACCGCTCGGGAGCGAGGCAAGGTGTATCTAACCTCGGAACGTGGTTTATCTCCTTTCCTCTCCTGTAATCGATGATCTAGCTGTACAGTGAGATCAATTAGCTCATCACAGGCGGAGGGCAGGTGTACCACTTGGGCCAAGACGTCTTTGAGCTCACTCCTCAATCCTTGATAATATAGGGAGGATCGTTTTTCCATGGGTCAGTCTGTTTCGGAAATGAGTCTATTAAAGGTAGTGATGTATGAAAGTAAGTCTTGACTACCTTGTTTCAATGTGAGTAATTCCCTGTCTAATGAGAGGAGGTGCGCCTTCCTATCGAACAGTTTGCGCATTTCGTCACAGAAGGTGTCAAAATCTCTCAAGGGTGGGTCATCCCTTTCTATGAGGGGAAAGGACCAGGTAGCCACGTTCCCTCCCAGATAGGACATGATGAACGCGGTTTTTGTCTGATCATTATGGAACACGGCCGGCTTACACATGAAGTGCAACTTGCACTGTCCCAGGAAAATACCAAACTTCTTTGGGTCTCCGAAGAAACGTTCGGGTGGTGCTAAGGGCAAGTGGGCGGGCTGAATAACTTGTATGGTAGAAGGGCCCGAACCACCCCCTGTCGTCTGAGCTGACTGTCCTACTCCTCCCCCCTGATGGTTGGGCGGAGGTAGCATCCAAGGTTTAATATATTGAGCTCCTCGTGCATCGCTAGGCCCAAGACGAGACAACCCTGCGACCTCCCGCCTCATAGTACTCATTTCATTGTGGAGCTCTGAGTTCTCACCACGAATTGTTTCTACTTCTATTCGCAAGGCTGTTAGCGTTTCCAGCACCGAAGTAAGCACGGTGTTGGTATCCATCGTTCAGGCTGTATGTAACCGTGGGCTTGCCACTCTATCACAGAGAGGCAGGTATGACGCACCTTGTAGCCGGGTACAGCGGGAACGATGTGTTGCTAGTTAACCCTATCCCCTTGGGGGTGACACCCATGCGTGCTCAATAAACACGACACGTTTACCACCTCCTCCGGGGGAAAGGGAAAAAAGGGACAAAGAAATCAAAATTAAATAATCTGCTGCTGCCAGGCGCTGGAACGGGATGTCTTCGCTAGATCGAACTTCACTCGCCTATGCTCCACCCCATAAACCCAGTAAGTGAGACATAAAACACACAATGCATCAGGCGAGCTCTAAGGGCACTCCTCCCTTCTCCCCGCACTCCCAAAGAAGGCACACTTACAGAAACAATGCTCGTTATCCTCCACACAGCAGTAACGTCAAAACAAAATAGAAAGCCTTAGTGCTTATGCAGTCTCTTGCAATACGTAGAAGGTACTTATCTCAAGTGTCGCAGAGTCCAGATTGCAGGTCCAGGATAACAGACCTGTCTTCCTTCCTTGGTTACCTCACCAAGTAACAGACGGAGAGGCGCAGTGCTCTCCTGATGTCGCGTAGCTCCCTCCCGTCCACGTTGGTCCGGAGCAAGCGGAGAAGGAACTGTGTGCACCCTCGATATTGTTGGCCAAGTCTCCTCTGAGGTTCAGGGGCTTCGCGTCACAAGACGCGCTGTGGGGTCAATGTACTGGGAGCCGTTACTGTCTCCGTGTCCGTGACCCGATTTTCTGTGGCGCAAGCGCCCAAAGCTGTTCTAGTAGCGCGACGCGCTACGGCAAGGAATGTTTCCTGCTAACGGGCACAACGCCCTGTGATGTATCCGTCGGAAAGAAATACAGACGACGGTCTCTCAGCACGAGTGGATTTCACTCGTCGGCTTACGTCCAGTCCTCAGGGAATCCAGGAAATGTTCTGAGTGGCAAGCCCCGTGTTCCCAGTGGGCGGAGCTTACGTAAACCAATCCCGTGCACTCTCAGGATTGTGGGAGCGGTAGTTCTTTCTCCCAGGCTCATGGGAGAGGTAGTTCTAATTCCCCCTTCCACATTCACACCATGCATTATGTGCCTCCTCTAGAGCATCTCCTCACCCTAGACCTGACATACAGTGCCTTGTAGGGTGCCCTACTGCCTTTTAATGTTTAGTCCTTGATTTCTCATTGTGTCCATTCTGACTTATCTCAATAACTTGTATTTCCTCCGTAGATGTCATTTGTAATGGTACAGCAATAAATAATAAAGTCATCTCTGAGGTACTCAGCATTATCGCAAAGGCTGTTATGAAGTTCTCTGGTTATACTGAATAAGCAACTACCTACATCGTTATCATATGGAATCTCTTTATGATGATATCATGACTGCACTTTCACATTTGCTTTATTCACATTTGCTTGAAAATGCACCATTTGCCCACTCTTTTTCCCAAATTTTCTTGTGGAGAGGACCCCCCCACCCCCGACCCTACATAATGTTAATGTAATGTTAATGTTGGGCGGGCGCGCTCACTGCGTTCGCTCGCCACCAGGCCCTCAGCCGAAACTTTTACTTTCAAATGTCAACAGTTGGTACTGCCCATAGCCTAATGCATTACATATGGTCATCTGTAGTGTGCAAATTGTACAGTGACAAGTAAGGTTTTTAAAATATCTTACCCGCACACACGACTGTCTCAGCACTGCACCTGGTTGGTAAAACTGAAAGATCATGCCATATTTGTGATCTCATAACCAGCATGGTCGTTGCATAAATTAATATGTTAATGTAAAGTATGTCCTGATCAAAAACTGTAGCAATATGTAGTATTTAACTATCCAAGTACATGTATATAATACATGGTGGGAGATTCTGTTATCTCTTTAAGACCTGTCTCAAATTTTCTTCTGGCAGTCTAGTTATGACATGTAGTATGACTGATTTATTTATCTATTTATATACATTTACAAAATAAATCTACTTTGAACATTTAAGGGCTAGTCACTGTGATTTGTCTGACTGGACACAATGATGAGACAGCAAGACATAAACATGTAGGGACACCCTACACACTGCTGCACGCCGTAGCCAGGGCCTGAAGAAATATAATTTCACCACCACCACCACCCTGCTGGAACTCCATTACCACCCGTTGGTGGCACACTACATTATCAAAACCAGCTGCATCATTAAACAAGCATTTGCAATGTAATAGGTCTCGCATTTACGCAAGACCTATTGCATTGCAAATGGTAGGCATCACTGACAACGGAAGGCAGGGTGGGCGGGCGGGGAGAGAAGGCATGGACAACTGGAGGACCGGCGGGGAAGAAGGCATGTACAACATGGGGGGAGCAGGCACGGACAACAGGCGGGCGGGGGAGAAGACACGGACAACGAGAGGGCAGGCAATGGGGGAGAAAGCACAGACAACGGGAGGGAGGTCAGGGGGAAGAGAAGGCACAACAACAGGGGGCAGGGGAGAGTAAAGAAGCATGTCATGCCTGCAGTAGGAGAACGTCATTTACAAAAATAGTGCTCACCTTCTAAATAACACGTACCGTGTAACAACCGAAGTAAAGGGGCCAGTCGCCATGGGAGGTGACAAATGAAGAGGCGGCAGTACTAAGGAGGGACTAACAAGCCCATTGATGAATTAGAAGCCAGCATTTAGGACAGACAATGACACAAGCCAATGGCAAATATGGGCGGAGAGTGGGCGGGGCTTCTATTCCCTACTCCTCTACAATAAGTCCCACAGAGTAGCGCATGCACGCTGACTCTAGGCTCGACCCAAAAAATGCAAGTTTAGATGGGAACTTTTGGAAGGGCTCAGCATGTGAATTTCGGGTGTAAAGGGAGCATTTTGCAAACTACATTAATAAAGTGATAGAGGACAAGGGGCTGTACAGCACATTTGAGGGAAGGGGCGTGAGAAAGGGTGCCCACCCCACCTTCAGGCCTACAAGCTAACTATTGGAAGGAGAGAAAGAATACAACTGGAGCTGCAGAGGGAAGAGATGTTGAAAAGGACCACTGGAATATGGGGAGGGGAAATGGGGAAAGTATGGCAAGGGTTGACCTAGTTTCAATATTTAAAACAAGCATTTGCAATGCAATCGGTCTGGCCTTTGGGACCTTATATGTATTTAGCTATGCAGCACATTAACCTGGGAGTTGAAACATCTACTGTTCTTTAACATGGAGCGAAAATAAGCACCAAACTGCGTGACACGCCAGGTATGGGAACACATGGAGAGAAATATTGCCTTTCAGCGGGAAATGGTATAGTCCAAAGCTCTGTTCTTAATATAAAATCAGGTGCTTCGGTGGTAGTATCAAATCCAAGATTTGAAAAAAATATTATTGTCTACGGGTGCTCATGGAAAACAATTTCTATGGACTGGAATCTAGAGAATGCTAAAGTGATTCAAGTATTTTAATGACCTCTGCTGGTCACTTTCTATCAAGAAAGTTTAATAGAGGCAGTTGCTACAAAAATAACAAAAAGAAAGTCCCTAAGCAGAAAGCAATTCTGGTATTTTTCTGACCTCTGCCTGTCGTTTTCTATTAAAACAGTTAAATAGAGGCAGTTAAACAGAAAAAAAGTCCCTAGGCGGAAGCAGACAAGTCCTAGGGCTGATCTCCAGTGCCCACAAAATACATACACATATAAGTATATACTAAAGTATATACAAGAGTTCTTGAATGCTCGACCTAAAAACGGCCTGGGTGATGGTGTGATGGCCAGAAAAGCCATTGTTACCAGCAGAGCCCCTCTTATCTTGTCGACAAGCTCATCTTCTCTTGGGGTCTCTAGGCAAACCGACAGTCAGGACACCGTTCAACTGAAGACTAAGAAATGTAAAAAAGAAAACAACAAACCTCTAAGCCTTTTCCATCTATGTACCCAGGATTTGGAACAACATCCCTGTAGCAATCAACACTGCAAATAGGAAGGTACCTGGCATCTTCTTTTGCAGAGTCCTACACGTGGCTGCGCACCAGGACACAGAATCTACAGCTAATGGAAAGAGACACAAGATTTAGAATTGAAGCCTACCATCACCCCCTTAGCGGGCCCACTAAAGGTCTGATTTTTTAGCCAGTGTGCCTAGGTCAAGACAGAAATTAAAGACCGATAAAAGTGAACATTCAAAACCATAAGTCTTTCATTTTTGTGCACATCCTATAATACAATAGGAAACAAGCATTTACAATGCAATGGTCTCGGCAATATTATAGGTAGAGCTATTGGTATTGCTCATTATTTTTTTATCATTTTTGTATCCCTAAATAAATGGCATTGTCATTTCTATTGGCATTAGCTTTTTTTATGCATATGTGATACCTATTGCATTAGCAGTGAGGTAGTGAGAGAGTGAGGTGGTGATCTTTTTAGAGAGAGAAGTAGTGAGATAGTGAGGTAGTGATATAGATAGAGGGGAGTAGTGATGTATAGAGAGTTATGTAGTGAGAGAGAGTGAGGTAGATAGAGTGTGAGGTAGTGAAAGAGTGAGTTAGTGAGTGAGAGGTATTTTCTGACGTAGTGAGATAGAAACAGTGAGTGATGTTGTGAGGCAGTGAGAGAGAAAGATTGAGGTAGTGAAAGAGAGAGTGAGGTAGTGAGGGATGTTGTGAGGTATTAAGATAGAAACAGAGAGTGATGTAGTGAAGTAGTGAGATAGAGTGAGGTAGTGAAAGAGTGAGTGTAAGTGACTTAGTGTATTTGAGAGAGAGAGTGAGGTAGTGAGATAGAGAGAGTGAATTAGTGATTTAGAAAGAGAGAGTGAAGTTATGAGGTAGTGAGAGAGGGATGTAGTGAAGTTTTGAGAGAGTGTGTTGTGATATACAATGCAATGGTCTCGGCATTGTTAAAGTTAGAGCTATTGGCATTGCTCATGACATTATATTTGTTTATATTTTTGTTTTTAAAACATTTAAAGAAACGGCATTGTTATTTACAATGTCAATAGCTTAATCACTCTCAAATGCGCGTCCTATTTAATTTGCACCCACACACACAAAGCCACCCACACACACAGAGCCAACCACAGAGCCACTCACACAGAGCAACCCACACACAAATAGAGCCACCCACAGAGCCACCTACACACACACACACGCAGTAGCCCACTGACCTATTTACATTATGTGCACTTTGTGATCTGCATGGTACATGTTATTTGCTGCAGGGACATTAACCCTATGTGCTACCTTTCCAGGAGTCAAAACTTCCACTAGACAAAACTCCGATCTCTCTCTAGGAAGAACATTAAACACCCGAGTAGTCATGACATTTTTATTGTTGCCGAAAATTGCTGGAGGCCAGGAAGGAGGCAGCAAGTGCTTGTAAAACCTTAATTTACTTGCAAACATATTGTCTCCACCCAAAGTCAGCGCCCGGTCTCACCGGTTGCACTGCCCTAGAGCTGGCCATTCTCAAGGGTGCTGTGACCTAAGTGACAGAGTCACTGTTGTTCTTGGCTGTGCTGCTTCATAGGGCCGCTGATCATTGGAGATCAGCTTGATTCGAAGCTCTACTACATTTTGGCAGGTTGGGAAATCAAAACACATGCATGTAGAGCGATCTGATCAGCTTTATGTTTTGCAAGCAACAACACAAACAGCTGGTGACGGCCCTTACACACTGGTTGAAAACAGTAAACAGGTTAACATGATCTCAAACCTTAGTTTACATTTCTGAAACATTGTGAAAGTTGTGCGAGTTCTAGGGACTACATTTATACTATATGAAGCATTGTATAAAAGCAGCATCCGCGAGTCATGCTACAATAGATGAAAAACTTGTGGTTAAAACCCAACAAAAGGCCGATGCCGTTGGTCCAAGGGGATGCAGTAAGTACTCTGAAGCATACCCAAAGGGTACAGTACTGGGTGTTGCATCTAATGTATCACAACGATGGATACATGCAATGATGAAAATAACCGGACCGGTGGTTATTAAGGGCCCCTAATGTTAAAGAAAAATTAAAATGCAATGAGCAGTGGAATAGGCCAACCAGAGCATTGCATAACTCGTGTTCCTTGTGAATCTAAAAGAACAAACTGCACGTACCCGTGTAATACACCACTATAGGCAAACTCAATATCTATATTTCTCTCATATGCGGAGAAAGCGTATCAGCATATGGGCGAGGCACCCACTCACCTGCAAAGAATGGACCCAAATTAGAATTGAGAATATTATACAACGATGTGTCCAATTTGGCAAATAGATGCTGTATTTAACATACCTCGTGTGACCCATAAACGGTACCTAATGATACCATACGCCTCTCTAATGTCGGGAGCAAAACCGCACCATATCTCGGCGTTTGCCTTGAAAGGACTCCCAGAACCAGAAGTTACTTGTAGTGCGACCACAACGATGTGAAGCTAGTCTGTGTTATCTATTAATTGTCTACGAACTCCTACCATATTTAGAAGGTGTTTACTCACAAATACAAAAAAAAGTGTTATGTAACCCAATATGCATAACAAGTAAGGGGAAAGCCGTAAATAACGTAACCCCATCAATCAAGCTTTTGTGTAGCAAAAATGTATAATATACCACACAATGGCACAGCATATAGGTTGCTAATATGAAAGTTCACAACAGAGTTTACATTTCAATTAAAGTGATTGGCAACCTGTCCGATTGTTTTAATAATCGTGAAGACAATCATCGAGGAAAGGGAACTGAGGTTGCACAACTTTTGTGAGGGTACAGAAACGAGTGGTAGATTTGGGGGGGGGGGCGCACGGAGGGCTTGATCGAGGCCCAGGGAGGGCGAAGGCGCAAAGGCAGTGTCGACGAAGGCTTCGGGTGCCTGGGAGAGGTGTGCAGGGACAGAGCGAACTTAGGCGAACACGGGTCCGAGTGAGAGCCGAGTTCTCGGAGGCAGATGGTATAAACAGTTCGAGTTAGAAATCTTACCTTGTTTCCAGTTCGGCGCTTTCCTCCTTTCTGTATTTTTCTTTTTACCACTTCCGTCTCAGAAAAGGAGCGAAGCAACTCGGTTAAGGCAGCTCCTTCATAGCCCACGGGCCCCCAAAAATCGGGAGGGGCTTCTCCCAGCCTGCAATGGAACCATGATCCCAGAGCGCGAGCTGGATGCGAGCTTGGGGCTCTAAAAAGGGAAGACGGCGGAAAATCCAAGCCGCTGCTGCCTGCTCTCCACCTTCCTTGAGACTGCCGCGGCGAGCGTGGTATAATTGCAGTGAACGAAAAACAAGGCTGAGAAGTGACCTGCTTAGTGATCGCGAAATGCTCAGACAGTCAAGGAAGCGATAATTGCGCGGGGAAGTTGATGTGAGGTTAAAAACATGCAAGGGAGGCGGCTACGGAAGAAATTGTGATACATCTGTGAGCGTGATGCTAGCTTACCGGTTAATCCTTGTTATAGGGCTGGACCGGGGGCATCAATGTGCTCGTGAACAATTCTGCAGAATGGGAGAATCGTATCAGTGAAAATGTGTGCTTGAGAAGGCAGAGGTAGACACAATGGATGGTGAGAAGACTCACCAGTTTGCATCCTTTAAGGTTGAAGAGCCACAGGCGTGTGTTAAGAGCCCAGCAGCCAGTCGTTGAGGGAATCGCCCTGAACACCGCCGCCTTTCTCCGAGGTGAAGCAGAAATGCCTCGGAGAAAGGCAGTGGCGTTTTCGGATTCGGGGGCGTGTTTTTCTTTTTCTCTCCTCTTGCCATTGGCTGGAGGAGAGAAAAACACGCCCTGAGAAAACCTCGCAAAAAACACGCCCCCGAATCCGAAAAGGACGGGGCTTGTTTTGCGAGACAAAGCCTCTTCTCCAATGGCTGGCCAGCATTTTAAGAGGCCAGCCAATGGAGAAGAGACCTAAAAATGGTGGATGGAAGCTTCAAAACTTTTTCGGCTTCGAGGGCGTGTTCCTGCTGTTCTAAAAAGGGCGTGGCTAAAAAGTGGAAAGAACAGCACGGAACACGCCCCCGAATCTGAAAAAGACGGAGCCTATTTGGAGGGACGGCTCTCTCCTCCAATGGCTGGCCTCCGCTTAGGAAGCCAGCCAAAGGAGGAGAAGCAAAAAGAGAGGCGGGCTAAATAGCCACTCTAAGAAACATTAAATCTCTGGACTTCCGGTTCTGCCTTCAGCAGACCGGATGGTCCCTCGACCTAAAAAAGGACTATCCTTTGGAGAGAGAAATGCTTCATGACCTCCGCGGGGGCAGTGTGTTTCGGGTGCGGTTTTATATGCCATGTCACGAACGTTGTGTTCACATGACTCAGACACATAATAAATGGGACCAAATAAAACACAAGCCTATGTGCCCAAAAATTAGCCTCATGACTTTGTGGCTGTGGTCAGAGGTGCCTGGCATCAAATCCAATCCTGTCTGCCACGCCTGATGCTGGTAAAATCACTTTTGCGTTTCAGTGCCCAAGCTCCACCCGAAGAAATTGGAGGGTTTTACTGGACAGTTACATTTATTAGCTATATACTTGTAGATTAAGGGAATTTTCTGAGACTCACAGGCTGTTGAGCTGATGCCCTGGCTTAAACCTGATTCTCCAGTTCTAAAGTTGGCAGCTCCGGTCGAAGTGCCACATCCCCTCCTCATTTCGCCTTGCGGCATCCAAATTGGGGATATGTATCTTGTGATGCATTTTACAATAAAGGAAGGATAATTGATGGGGCCAGGCCTACTTCGCGTCGAGTCAGACCAACTTTACTGGTTATGCATAGGAGTGAACTTGCTAACAGCAGAACAAACGTTCATACACAACATTTCTAGCGCAGGTGAATTACAAATTATTAAAATGTTTCTGCACAGCACTCTCGTTATGCTGCTCTCCAGTCACATTACTAATGTGAGGTGGTCGTCTTGGGATGTTGAATACTTTAAATAAATGTAAACAAAAAGAGAGCGAGGAAAAAAGATAACTTGTCCTCTTCCCCAATGAATTTTCAAAAACAAAATGGACAAGTTATTGGGAAGGTAACTTAGAGCAAACGTTTTTTCGCCGTCACCTGTTGGAAAGCTGAGAAGGAGAGTACACAACTGTTGTAAAATAAACCCTCACCCACCTACCTAGTAGGTGGCATGCTTCATCATCGGGGCCCAACTGGATTGCCTAATGCAATCCAGCTGTGCTACGACGCCTGAGTTACAGCGGAGCAGGTTGTTGGGTGAAGAGAGAGTGACGTGCTATGTGAAGTGAAACTATGAGTTAAAAATGTCTCTGAGGAATGCCCTTTTGAAAAAAAAATTATTAGAAGAGTCCTAGGACATGAGTTAAAAACATATTCGGGATCTCTACTAAGGTATGCTATATACCCTGGTATCCCTTACAAATGAGGTCTACTAGTTTCAGCCTTCTAGATGGTTCTTGAGGCTTTCTTCAGGACCGAAAATTAGTGAGTGGCCTAAAAATAGGGGAGGCCACATGAGGTGTAGATATCAGCACACACCCTAAAGTGTAGTGGTTAGTGATGATTACTCACAAAACCTCTGTTGGGAGTACTTAGACTCTGAGGTTGTTATGCCTCTGGCATCCAATCGGTTTGTAACGTCCCCTATTGACCGTTTGTCAGGGGAGAAAAGGTCCGGTATACCTATACAGCCGATCAGATCCGCTTGTTTAGCCTAAATTCCAATAGAAGCCCATGTTGACACCAGAACATGGGCTTCTATGGGAATTCTCACGGGCATATTATCAAGCCCATTATCGCCGCTTTAGCGTCAGTTTTCTGCCGCTAAAGCGGCGATAAATTTAACGCCGTTTCTTGATAATATGCCCCCAAATTTCCCCAACGGCCCCCAGTGCCTTGAGACCCTTCGGGGTGATTAGTTTGTGCTTTAAAAATACCAGTTTAAAGAGGTAACAATGTTGTCCAGAGAGAGTAAGGCTCGGAGATAGCCACGTGCAAAAGTACATACACACCAAACGCAAACCGTACAGATGTAAATGCAGGTACATGAAACAGCACAAAAGGCAATGAAAGCGCACGGCATACAATAGTAAGTGCTAGAAGTCAAGCATAAATGGACGCGTACACACGGACAGTGGAAATCAGACAGAGCCATAAAAGCACAGACAGGCGACAAACACATGCCAGATCAGACACGGACATCCGAATGTAAACACAGGCGAAAGCACAAATAAGTGCCAACGAGCCATGTAATTGCAACAACATCATACACCGAACACTGCAGGTAATGGGAATAAGGATCTCTCGAAAATGTATTGCCGCCTCCAGAAGAAACTTTGTGGAAATCTTGCAAACAGTCATTTTTGGAATATGTTCTCTCCCGATCAGTGGCGTAACAAAACTTGAGGGGTCCCCCCTGCAAAATACATGGAGGGGGCCCCCCACACTCCCAGCCAGTCAAGAGCTCTCAGGCTAGTGACTCGTCATACCGCAAGGGCTGAGGGGGCTAATGTTACTCCACTGTTACCAATACGGCCATTATAAGTAACCATGGATGGTGGAGTTAATAGTTGGGCATAATCTGCCAGCAGTCTATCGTAGGTGGTGGTCTATCCACTATAAGGGTCCCTGCCATCAGTACGTCGGGGAAGTTTGTCATATTTTAGGTGGGTTTCCTGAAGCATATTCCTGTCAGGATATGCAACATCAGGCCCAGTCATCGTTCAGTTTTGCCAAAAGTGCATCCACTGCTCTTTCATAACTCATTCCTACCTCTTGCTTTCTATCACTTCCTATCCATTATTTCTGAGCATCCTATCTTTTCTTCAATCTCTTACCAGCCTTCTTCTTTCTGTTCTCTGTCCCTTTCATCTCCTACTTTTTCTCTCCCATTCAGTTGAAATCATTCCACTATGCTTTTCCTATCTCCTGTGCCGTATTTCTCTCCCTTTCTCTGCTCTTTTTATACTATGCTTTGTATTTCCTTCGTCCATTTTCTTACCCTCTCCATTCCCTACCTCTATTTTCTCTTTTCCTCTTTTATACCCCGCCCTCTCTTCCTGTCAGCTTTCCAGCTGACCTTGTCCTTATAGCACCTCATGATTTCTTTCCTGCATACTTTCTCACTGTGTCCCTTGATTAGCACTTCCAGTGCATTCTTGTCTATCACTATGCTCTTCATCAATCTTGTACAGACCTGGAGCCTGGATCTCTCGTCTTGAGATCTTATTGCCCTTCTTCTTCCACATAGTCTTCCAGAACCCCTAGCCTCAAAGGTTGTATTTATTTACTCTGGAGTCTTCACTGGTGTCTCTAGAGAGGCCAGATGGTGCCTGTTCCCCAGTGCTATTTGTCCTGGCTCCCGTAGTGCCAACCACCACAGCTGCTCAATGTATTGGGTGACAACACAGAAAAAACAGACACTGCACCTTGCCACACACATTAAATTGTCCAACTACCTGTTGTAGCAAATCAGTGTTGTTTGATTAAACTATTTGTATCTCTCTCACCATCTACATACACACACACACACGCACAAACACTCTCACACATACAAAAAGGCCACTGATGGAGGGGAGTATTTTGCTGGAGTGGGGGACACATCCTTACCTCTCACCCACCACAAGCACTTTTTGTTTTGGACCATGTATAACAGCCTTGATCAAACCCCTTCACTTCCCTTATCACTCATACAGAATTCTAGTTGTATTCTGTACAGTGACATACTAATGTTGTTGTGGACTCTTACGCATACAAAAAAAGCCCCCAGCAGGTCGTTGCCTCATATACAGAGACATTCACATTGACACAACTCCCAAAAAACTCCAGGCATATTCCAACCTAGGAAAAGGTAAAAAAGAGTATAATGCATGAGGTGCATCATTTAGGTCAGCACATTCGCTTAAAGAGGGAATTCTGGGAAGTCACTTGCCCCGGTACCTCTGACTATTGCGCCTCTTCGATACACAGCAGACAGAGAAGTGATGGGGGACAAGTACAGGCTTAGACAGTCTAGTTAGTGGACATGGAACACGGGTGGGGCGGGGAGGGTGGGTAGGGGGTGAGGGTGTGTATGAGTGTTTCCCCTTATTTTTGTATTCCTTTTCTCTGAGGGTCTCCTGCTTTGTTACAAGCCTGGTGTTATGTTTTTGCTGACCTTGGTGGGCCAGATGGGCCTTATGCTACGCAAAGTCGCTGGCGTACTAGCTAACCCTGCATTGTTATATCCATGTATGTTGAAACTTCAATAAAGAGATTTAAACCATAAAGAGGATGTACACTTTTCTTGTGGTCAGAGTACATTTATCAATATTTTCCATCAGCTGTGACATTAGTAAACCTGGTCTTGGAATCTCTCCCTGCTGCCTTTTAATTTTGCTAATTCATTGGTGTCCACACTATGATAATTAATTGTTAAGACCAGGCAGGGCTAAGGTTTTTAACACAGCAACTGTCTCTTACCATTCTTGGACAGATTTATTTAAACAGTCGATTGTTGTATTTCCTGGATGCTAACAACTCGCTTTTGCTTCTTTATCAACTTTCACACCACTACCTCACAGAGCCATTTACTGATAAGCACCACTATCGATCAAGGACAAAATCATCCTAAAAAATAAACTGTGTCCCAACCCCACACCGTCTTCCCAATAACTCACTTTAAAATGCGGAGGGCTAATCCATTTAATGTTTGACAACAGCCCTTGAAACAAACTTCCTGCAGAGCATCACAACCCATCCAACCTGCTACTGTTCAGAGAACAACTCAAGGATCTCCTGCCAACACCCATCCTACCAACATGTGATGCCTCTACTCAAGACTCACTAGTTTCCCCAACTCCTGACTTATTGATCAACAGCTCAAAATTAAGACCGACCTCTTTCTCCAACCTACTGTCCTGCAGAAACAATCCAAGGTGTCTTCCCCAAATTTCTCGAAATCAATGATGACAAAGACAACCAGTCACAAACATAACATTTCACACTGTGTAGCTTTCTCTTCCAGAGTGTCTGCGAGACTGACAGACAGACACATGTTCACTGTAGTGTGAGTCTCAGCACTTCTCTTGTCAATTGACAGACACAAGGCACTTGTTCGAGTGCACTGGTCTTTTTCTGTGGGAAATACTGGATAAGGTGGGTCTGGGTACACGATTCAAAACATGGGAATGGTGTAACTATTCTAGCCCCGCAGCTCGGAAACTGAGCTGGACTTTCACTTCATCCAAAAGAAATGGACTGACATCCTCCACAAAGTGCACACCTCCTCATTCTGTGGCTCAGAAAAAGAAGCAATACCTAAAGTAACATACTATTGGAACTACACCCCAGCCAAAAGGTGAAATGGAAACTCAACAGTCCTAATGCTGTTAACGCAATTTCGGCCACTCAGACACACTGACTCATCTCCTCTGGCTCTGTCCCAAACTCAAACGCTTCTGGTAGGACGTGCTGAAAGATATGCAACAGTTATACTCTGTCTTTCTAGCCACATCCTACTGAGACTCCCCAATGCCCGACACACCCTCTACACTCTAACAAAGGGAAGGCAATAATAATGGCTTGGGCTTTCTGTGGGGATAAACATTTTATCAGAGCCAAATGGGGCACAGATACATTGTCGACTCACTTTGACTGGCTGCATAAACTGTGAGACCTTACAGGGATGGAAAAGCTTACTGCTTCCTTGCAGAACAAATTGCTACACTTTGACAAAACGAGGGGCTCATGCATCCAATCTCTGGCACTGGACTTTTGGAAACGTACTACTCCTCTTTAGTTATGAGTACACCAGCTTACAGGACAAGGGGGCACGCCTGATCAGCAAGACAAAGACTGACAACATTGGGTATGGCGCACCAAAAAAACCCAGCCGGCTCACACTGAATACATTGCGAATGAGCTAATTCTGGCGAGAGAGGCTATGCTCCCTTGGTGAACACCCCTGATATTTTATCCCTCCCTACTGCCTTTCCCAGTCCCCCCTGGTATCCTCCCTTCCTCGCCTTCTATCTCCTTCTTCTGTTCGCCCACTGTAATGTCGCACTGTTCTACCTCTTTGGCCTTTGGATTTAGGTAAGAGTATTTTGTTCCTGGATAAATTAATAAAAAGATCTGAACCATAAAAAATCAATGGGTCTGCAAAATATATCAATTTTAACATTGTTAATATAATATTCCATCAATACAAGTAAAATTCAAAGTGTTGTATGTCAATGAGAAACACTATTTACAAGGCGAATAAAGCAAATTAAAACATTTTAGGGAAAAAGCCAAGACCTCATTATATCAAGCAGAATAGACTATGCCACCAAATACTTAGATATTTTATATACAAAGATATTCTAATTGCACCAAGATTGAAGAAAAGTACATTAACGTTGATTAGTGTGATGGTAAATGTGAGCCTTAAATGTCAAATCATCAATGTATTAAAAGTTATCAGCTTTGGAAGTATAATCCCTGACACAGAGTTGGATTTTAATTATGGAATATGCAGATGTTTGTGGAAATATGGATTTTTCTGATCAGTTATGTCCCCTATCTTGGACCCCAACGGTTTCATGTATAAATCACCAGTACATGTATGTTCCCTCCAGTTCCAGTTATGAAGACGCAAACACATGTGCGTCCACCGCCAACATGTCCTCTTTCAGATCCGCCATGAATGGGCTGGATATTCCATTCCTAAGTATGAAAGGCCACCGGCTTTATATGGTTCACTTATGCCATTTTACAGTCCAGGCAAGTAGGCCCTGATTCTGCCATCAAGCTTTTCCTGCCTTCTGCCTCTGAAAGCTCCAGTCCGAGCTCGCATCCGTATCCATGAACTTTGTCCTACTCTCTGCGCAGCTAACGGTGCCTGACATCAGCCTGTTGCCTGCCAAAAACTGTATTTCACCTTTGAAATTATCTGCTCCGCTCCCTACCCAATGCATTCCTGTCTAGTAGTTTAAGTAAACATTCTTCCAGCTACCGAGCAAAAAGCCCGGCTTCTCTGTCATTTTGCAAGTGATTCATAGCCCTGTTACTATGGAAGATTCCTGCCCTCGCATCTAGTGTAGACACTTAGACGCTTGTACACGCACTAACAGTCAGTATAGTCAGTATAGAATAAGATTCTACTCCAAGAAGGCCTCTCTTTTGGATAACACAGTTCTCTAAACATAGGATGTTAGATATGATTTGGGATTAGGTTGACTTGACCCTCCAGACTTCTGTCGCCACATGTAGAGCTAAATGTCAAGTCCCCTTCACCCCCTAGTTGCACGTCAATCACACGTCATGCTGCTGCGCGCGCATTTCTGCCAAGTATTTCTGCTGACATTGCGAAATTCTTTCATGGAACCACCCTATTATGACATCATACCTGATGACGTTCTTTAGTTACGCCCAGTTACACCCACTTTTGCTACGCATGTATGTTTTATCTTCACTATCAATTGTTACGCCTCCTGCATTTGCTTCACTGTAATGCCTATTGTATAAAAATGATTACTTATCAATAAAGTACGTTCTTCACTTCCTGAACCTTCGTGGTGATGGAATATGGAGCTCATCGATTTAAATTGATTATGGAATAAAGCCCGTTCCGAACCTCTAATACCACGGATTCTGCCTCTTATTTTACTGAGCTATTGTTATAGATTTTCCGCATCAAATTAAGTTCCGGTAATTAAATTATTTACCACATAAATGGCGCCCGAATAGGGACACTTTCTCATCTCACGCGCCGGCGGTGCGTTGCAGGCCCGGTCTCCTGTCACAGCTGGACGGACAACAACGCGTACCCACAGGATTTCCTGTATCTCCCTCCTGCCGAGCGGGGGTAACTGAGGCTGCGATCAACACCCAGACGAGGCGGTGAGAAGTGCGAAGTATCCCGACCAGAGCCTAGCTGAGAGAGCAAGATCCGAGGTATACAGAGGCCCACCAGTTTCCGAAGTTTCCGAAGTTCCGAGTCGAGTCCAGTCCGGTTCAAGTTCAGTTCAGTTCCGAGGCCTTCCGTTCCGAGCTACCCGGTGAGTACCATTATCGGGGAGGCGTTCTGACGTGCACATAGGTTGTGCCGGTCAAGACGGGTTTGGGTACACAAATCCGGTCTGCACTGTTTCAGCAGTGTATCTGTACTGTTTAGCAGTATATCAAGTATGTCTAGTATATAATTCAGATTTACCTAGTTAGTATCGAGTATTATGCTTAGTGACTAGTTCCCTAAAATGACCATCATGGTTTATTCATTAAATGTTAATTGTTAAAATGTTTTAAATATGTTCTGTATATTGTGGTGTGAATGACTGTTCATTATTGTGTTTTATGGTATTAAACGTGTTCAAAATTAGGTATCAGATCAGTTCTCAATATGCCGCTCTTTTCGAAATTAAGACAGATCAAAACTAGAAAAGGGGTACTCGAAGAAGCTGTTCCCATTCCTCCTAGGGACACTCCAGGGTACTTCATGTATCATAAACATGGCCTAGACGCCATATTATTTCTTGATCTATGGGTAGACTACACCAAGGAATTACCAGAAAGTCAGAGGTGGCCCGCAGCTGGGACCTGGGATGCAGATTGCATCGTGAAAGTAGAGGAAGAATTATGGAAAAAGAAAGCTAGACAATCACAGAAAGACGCCATTGAATTATGGCGTAAAGAATCGTATAGACGTACAGAAAAAGCACGTAGACAGGAAGAGAAGAGTAAGGAGAATTCAAATAAAGTTCGAGAAAGTGTATTAATTGAAGAAGGTACTAGAGTAAAGTCAGAACAAACAGATAGGCAAAGAAATGCCCTTGTGAATGGTATGTATCCCCTTCTGGCCGAAGGATTACCTAAGGCTACTCCGGAGATACCAAAAGACTTGCCACCCCCATTGTTTCCGATAAAAGTACACCCCAAAGGGCATCCCAGAACCGCAGAAGATGTTTTTCTTTCCTCTTATTTAGACGACGCAGCTCCCGAGTATGCTAATGCTGCGCCACATAGACCGCCTGCCGAGGGGGTTCAACGCCAAGACCCTCCTTCGTCTGTACCTCTGCAACAGCAAACTCCGACACAAGTTCCGGCAAGCACATCTGTTTCTACATCCGCATCCACACCTATGGTTGCTATATCCCGTTCAACGAATCCTTTCACATCCAGCACCCCAGGTGGTGCTACCGGAGGTGCATCAAGCATTTTTTCTACGCCACCCAGAACAAATAAACTTTCCTTTCAAGAATTAGCCCACCAACGTACGCCCAAACTAGTAACTCCCAACACGCTCAAGGAACTTCTAATAGATTGTAGATATGACCCTGTGCCCGCAAAAGGGGACGAAATGATGTTGGCATCATTACGTATCCGACGAGCTGCAATATACTTAGGGAAGCTACCAGGAATGACTGCACATTTAGAAAATATATATCATTTTGTTCAGTCAGGGCGAGACCCTGAGAGTATTAACAGAGCCATGGAGTACCAAAAAGTGGAAATCCAGGGGGAACTGTTACGTTTCCTCATAAACTGTGTGATCAGAAATCAAGATCAACCAGGGGTAAGTCCGGCAGAAATGCAAATTCTTACCACTTGGGGTAAGAATATTTCAGAGGGGAGAAACGATAAACGATCATGTATAGTAGCTATGAGCCGAAAGATCCGCAAAGAAATAGAACGAATACATGAAGAAAGATTAGCAGTAGACGAATCTGAACAAACCGAGGATGAGGAAGAATTAGAACTGCCCACAGGACAGTTAGAAACCATGGCCTATGTAGGTAGAGGAAGATCTTGCAATAATACTAGATGCTTTACTGATCCGATATGTCCGATACGTCCAGATAATAACAGAAAATTCCAAACTCCTATAATAAATACAAGGTCCCCCGAACATTCGTTCCAAGCCGCCGACAAATTACTCCGAGAACGAAGGGGTTATCATATACTCGATTCTATGGACGAACAAGAATTAGCCAGGTCAGCCGTACACTGGGTTGATAGTCCTGGAAAATATAGTGATGATACACTAGCGCATACGTTTTTGAACCTCGCCCCAGATGAACAGCGTTTAGCTGGTATCTACATGATTCAACAACTCCTTATATTATATAAAAGCCAACACTCCGATCCTGGCCCCTTACCTGATATATTGACTGAATTACTCACGAATAAATGGAGAGGTTCCGGTATTAAGTTAATTAGAGAAATACTAGAATCCAGAAAGCAGTATATTCTTTTTGTATGTCCTGAACATGTCTCATTGCCCATCAAGGAAAGAACGACGTATTACATGGATAGACAAAATCCCTTACGAGAAGTGCACCCGATAAAGGGTGATGACAATGAGTTTAAACGTGTGTTTGTATACATACCCATATCCAAAATAGAACTATTAGAAATGAAGAAAGTGGTACCCAGTCATGACAAAGACCCAGCGGGTTTCCATCGTGAAATTAAAGATATGTTACTCATGGGAGAATATACCTACCCCGACATTATGACAATATTGAAGGTATTAATGCCTGCGGGCATTTACGAAAAACTCAAGGAAAAGGATTGGGAGGTGGGAGACCAGAAGATAGATTGGACAGCATTAGAAAACGAAGAAAAAGCTCGAGGTCCAGGTTCAGGGCTCGGGGACAAAACCAAAGCACTACCAGGTTTATTAGTACAGGTACTGCCACGTTTATTAACTACGAAAAAGGAAGACTGGGGTGCAATCTCAGCCTGTAAACAAAAATCAGATGAAGACACTAGTGATTTCTATTCCCGATTTGAGAAATGTTTTGGTATAAATAGTGGAATAAAAGCAAGTAGCGAGTCGTATCCACACCTGTTTGTGACAAAATTGGTTGAAAATGCCTTGCCCCAAGTTAAGAATAGAATATTGAAGTTCGAGAGTACCTGGCAAGGTAACACTCCGTCACAAATGTTACAAATGCTACAGTACCATCACAATAGAATTAGAGAAGAACAAGAACATGAACATAGACGCATGAAAGACACGAAAATGAAAATGCTAGTTTCCCAGACAGTGCCAGCTGACGGTCATAAGAAGGGTATAACACAGTCCAGTGGTTCAACAGGTCCTGTGAAAGGGACGTGCAACTATTGTAAACAGCCAGGTCATTATGTACACGATTGTCCAGTTTTAAAACATAATATTGCCATAGGTAACGCAAAAGAAAGACCACGACCAATTAGACAGGATCAGAACCAACAAGGAGCCCCGCAGCATGCACAGTCCATGCCAGCTCCGCAACAGTCTATGCCAGCTCCACCACCGCAGCCTATTGCTGCCACACAAACAACGACCCGACAGATGTATCAGACCGCACAGTATGACTATCCTGATTATCAACGATACTCATGAAGCAGCCTAGAGAGGGAAGTTGGCTTACCCCTTATTGAGGTCCCTGTGGATCAAGAAGGACCTTATGTACACAGTGAACTGTTAGGTCAAGATAGAAAATTCTTACTTGATACAGGGGCAAGCCGAACAACAATAAAACGTAGTGAAGTTCCAGGGGCACCCCTCTCAGGCTCACAGAATATTTCCCTTGGCTTTTCAGGAAAACCTATCATTAACGAAGTAACACAGCCTCTTCCACTTACGATCGGTCCCTTGACACGAACTACAGATTTATTACTTACTAAATCATGTCCAGAAAACTTGTTAGGCATAAAAACTTTGAAAGCTCTAGGAGCCATAATATGTTGTTCTCCGGAAGGAGTAAGATTGTTTTTACGTGATTTCAAAGGGCACTACGTGTCCCGAGACATGGATCACCGACTACAGACTTTACCGACACATTTATGGGCACAAGGCCCTACAGATGTTGGTTGCATGAACATTACACCATATCGAGTCACACTAAAGGCAGGAGTGGTACTTCCACGAATGCGACAATACAAGTTACCCCCAGATACTGTAGTGGCTTTACTACAAATCATTGACGAGCTTATTACCCAAAGAGTGGTTGTGGAAACTGACTCCAATGTATGTAATTCACCGATAATTCCGATTCTTAAACGAACCGATCCAACAGCTCCGCCAGTATATCGATTGGTTATTGATCTGCGCGAATTCAATAAATGCATAGTACCACAATACCCCGTAGTCCCAGACATTTCTTCATTACTGACAGCCATTGATTCCGAAGCAACATTCTTTACTGTAATTGATCTCAAGAATGCCTTTTTCAGCGTCCCAATAGATCCGGAAAGCCAATACTTGTTCGGATTTAGTTTAAATGGACGAAGCTTTAAATTCACACGCGCACCTCAAGGATTTACAGAAAGCCCCAGCATCTATAGCCAAGCATTGAAACGAGAACTCGACAGTATCCACATGCCGGTCAACACTGCCCTGCTTCAATACGTCGATGATCTGCTGATCACCGCTAGAAGCCAACCTGAATGTGAAAAAGCCTCACTGACGGTTTTACAATTTTTGGCCGAAAAGGGGCACAAGGTGTCCCCTTCTAAGCTGCAATTCTGTGTCCAGCGAGTTGTTTACCTTGGTCACTCGCTGTCCAAGGAGGGAAGGCAGCTTACACCAGATCGCATCCAGTTAATTGCTAATATGCCAAATACCCAAGACACAAAAGGAGGTGCGGGCTTTCATAGGCCTCACTTCATATTGTAGGCAGTGGATCCCTCAGTATGCATTTCTAGCAAAACCCCTCATTCAATTGACAACACAGGAGGCAGCCACATCGACTGTTCTCCCTTGGACTCAGGAACATACACAAGCTTTTGAAAGCCTAAAGAAAGCCTTATGCCAAGCACCTGTTTTAGCAACACCATGTTACAATAAACAGTTTACACTCTTCGTTACAGAACGCGAAGGTACTGCCTTGTCAGTACTCACACAGGAACAAGCAGAATCACACAAACCATGTGCTTATTTTTCTAGTACATTAGATCCCGTAGCTCAGGCTTTGCCTGCGTGCCTGAAATCAGTGGCAGCAACAGCTTTAGCAATCAGACAAAGCGATGCCATAGTATTAGGACATCCATTGACAGTACAAGTACCACATGCAGTAGAGGTTCTCTTGAACCGCACACAAACACAACACTTGACTATAGCACGACTCACTGGTTACGAATTAACATTGTTTCAGCCACATATAGAAATCAGACGTTGTAGTACATTGAATCCTGCCACACTGTTACCTGTGAATGGAACAGACCCACTAGCACATGATTGTATTGAAGTTATCACTATCACGACGAAACCCAGACAAGATTTGACAGACGTCCCATTGTCAGACCCAGACCTGACATTGTATGTAGATGGTTCATGTATGAGAACAAGTACAGGAGAGTTAGTGGCCGCTTACGCAGTCACAACAGACACCGAAATCGTTGAAACAAATTGCATAAATACCTTGTCAGCTCAAGCCGCAGAGCTCATCGCTCTGACACAAGCCTGTATTCAAGCCACTAATAAAAAAGTCAACATATACACTGATTCACGTTATGCATTCGGAGTTGTACATGACTTCGGCGTGCTGTGGCGAGAGAGAGGTTATTTAACTTCTCACGGTGCCCACATTCAGCACGGACCCCTTATTCATGCCTTATTAGATGCAATACATCTACCCACTGCAATATCAATTATGAAATGTAAAGCCCATACGAAAGTTACTGATATCATTTCTCAAGGCAATGATCTAGCTGACAGAACAGCTAAACAGACTGCTCAAACTCAAACATCCGACATGACAAAGACAATAGTCCCGACACCAACACATTGCATGATGGTTAAGGATCCCGCTCTTGACGTAATTGACATACAGACACATGCTACACCAGACGAAATAAAGAAATGGACTGAATTAGGAGGGATCCAAACGGATCAAGGATGGATGACGAAGGAAAAATCTGTGTGGTTCCTTCCTGATTCAATGGTCCAAGTCGTTATTAACACTGTACATAGTCCAGCACATCTAGGAGAAAAAGCTATGCTAGACAGCATTCAATACATTTGGTTCAACAAACATTTACGAGCAGCAGCTAAACAAAAAGTTCGTACCTGTATGATCTGTTGTCAGTTTAACCCAGGTAAAAGCATTCCCGTAGAACAGGGTGGATTTCAGCCTCCTGATCACCCTTTTGAAGTCCTCCAGATGGATTATATCCAGATGGAACGATGTCGAGGATTCAAATATATTCTCGTAGTTGTCTGTGCTCTTTCCCGTTGGACAGAGGCATACCCGGTTTCAGATTACACTGCCCCGACTACTGCCAAACAGTTAGTTCGAGAATTCTTCCCACGGTACGGTTTACCACGTGTTGTCTACTCAGATAACGGCCAGCCGTTCTCATCCGAACTAATGAAACACGTTTCACTTTTGTTAGGCTATCAGTGGAAATTTCACTGTGTCCGACACCCCGAGGCAGCAGGTCTCGTGGAAAGACATAACCAGACCCTGAAAATTAGATTGTCCAAAATATGCAGAGAGAAAGGTGTCGACTGGGTAGTAGCCTTACCCGTTGCACTCTTTTACATGAGAATGGTAGCACACTCTCGAACAGGGCTATCCCCTTATGAGGTGATCTTTGGTAGACCACCAAATATGTGGGGGACGCCTATACCACGCAAAATAACTGATATTGACTGTAATATGCTGACAGATTACTTGGCTTCCTTGATGTCTGCACTACAATCTTGTCGTTCACAGGTAGCTGCAGCCTTTCCCGACAACACAGAGGTGAAACCCCATGACGTAATTCCAGGGGATTTAGTTCTAGTGAGGAACTTTGATCGGAAGTCTCAGCTGGATCCTAGGTGGAAGTCGCCTCAGCTCGTACTGCTAACGACGAGGACAGCCGTAAAGATCGAAGGACGAAAAGGCTGGATACATTCAAGTCATATCAAGAAATTTCATGGACTACCGTCAGACGTAAACGACACACCTTGCGTGTCTTCCCCGAGTGACTCAAAACTTCCTTTGGTTGAATTGAATAACCACGAACTATATAAACTAAAACTTAGGTCTAACAAGTCAGGCAATTTGATTGTTTAAGTCCTCTCCAAGGTGAATCGGTCGAATTTGTCTCTGACATGTATCCCTTAGACCTGTATAGAGAAAGAAACAGAAGGATAAAGTTGAAACGACATGCATACTGTAAATCACTGCGTAGTCATTGCACAGTGACGTTATTAATTTTGTTTTTCTTAAGTCTTTTAGTAATTACTGCAAGTATATTGTTGCACACATATTATCCTATTTCTAGACATGTTTATAATGTTACTGCTGAACATTCTTTTAGTGAATTACCTCCGCATGAATTGTCTTATAGATTTGCGCTGCGCAATAACACTTTTATTAGTATGTTACATCATTCCCATCAGGTTAGCAATGCTACAAATTGTTGGATATGTGGCCGACTCCCTCCCTATCAGAATTATAAAGGAATTCTACCTCTCTTTCCATACCCGTTCACACACAACGGCTCCTGTGGAGCATGGTTTAGTTTAATTAATTCCCTAGATTCGAATTCTGCAGTTTACCAGAATAACTGGGTATGGGGAAATCTGAACTTAGTTTTACTCAAAGTCTGCCACCCCAACAAGGAGGGACTTCCCAAAAGAACAGGAACTGATCTAGAAAATGAAGTATATGGATTAGGTAATTTTACGCTCAATCTTATGATCCTGAATGTCGAATCCGAAGCTACTCCAATTTTGCCCGCCATGTCAGTATTTCCAGTAAAAGGTGAATTATGTGTAAGAAAGAATGGTTCCATACATATGGGCCATAGTAGATGCACCACTGTAATAGAATTTAGTGATCAAGGCAAGTCTACATTTAGAGCTTCCCGCCATTCCTACTTCATATGTGGTCAGACGGCATATATACGTTTGCCACTAGATTGGGATGGTACCTGCTATATCGGATTCCTTTTGCCACCTGTTTTCCTAGCTCCTCCTGATTATCACAGAAATACTCATTTAGTACACAATAGAGAAAGGAGAGACCTCCCAATAGTCGATTATACTGAGACCGCATGGGAAAAATACACAGATTTCAATAAAGGTCTCTTTCCCTATATAGGTACAGTTACCAATAGTAAGCTGATACGTAGATTAACTAGAACCCTTGAAGCAGTAGTGAACGAAACTATTTCCGCCTTAGGCAATTTAACAGAAGAACAGTCTGCTATGCGGATTGTTGTGCTTCAAAATCGTCTTGTCCTTGACGTCATCCTGGCCGATAGGGGCGGAGCTTGTAGGGTCATCGGATCAAGTTGTTGCATTTTCATACCAGAAAATTCGCCATCTGTATATAAAGCCATAACTCGCCTTCATAAGATCGTAAGCCAGATACACCAGAATCCAGGCACCTGGACTTGGTCCGGTTGGTTTTGGAGTGTATTATCTACCTTTGGATGGAAGGTCCTATCCTTCCTAGGTATTGGCTTCCTCATATTATTCAGTTGCTGTCTATGCCTACAATGTGGACCAGCGATCTGTGGTCTGTGTGCCACATCGTGTATTCCACCACCAAGATTTCATTCATCCCAGAAGAAAAAAGAAGAACAAATGATGCTATATGAACAGATCGATGGATTGATGAAGATTGATATCTCTTGACGGGCAAGTAGGGGACAAGGAGGGAATGTGGAAATATGGATTTTTCTGATCAGTTATGTCCCCTATCTTGGACCCCAACGGTTTCATGTATAAATCACCAGTACATGTATGTTCCCTCCAGTTCCAGTTATGAAGACGCAAACACATGTGCGTCCACCGCCAACATGTCCTCTTTCAGATCCGCCATGAATGGGCTGGATATTCCATTCCTAAGTATGAAAGGCCACCGGCTTTATATGGTTCACTTATGCCATTTTACAGTCCAGGCAAGTAGGCCCTGATTCTGCCATCAAGCTTTTCCTGCCTTCTGCCTCTGAAAGCTCCAGTCCGAGCTCGCATCTGTATCCATGAACCTTGTCCTACTCTCTGCGCAGCTAACGGTGCCTGACATCAGCCTGTTGCCTGCCAAAAACTGTATTTCACCTTTGAAATTATCTGCTCCGCTCCCTACCCAATGCATTCCTGTCTAGTAGTTTAAGTAAACATTCTTCCAGCTACCGAGCAAAAAGCCCGGCTTCTCTGTCATTTTGCAAGTGATTCATAGCCCTGTTACTATGGAAGATTCCTGCCCTCGCATCTAGTGTAGACACTTAGACGCTTGTACACGCACTAACAGTCAGTATAGTCAGTATTGAATAAGATTCTACTCCAAGAAGGCCTCTCTTTTGGATAACACAGTTCTCTAAACATAGGATGTTAGATATGATTTGGGATTAGGTTGACTTGACCCTCCAGACTTCTGTCGCCACATGTAGAGCTAAATGTCAAGTCCCCTTCACCCCCTAGTTGCACGTCAATCACACGTCATGCTGCTGCGCGCGCATTTCTGCCAAGTATTTCTGCTGACATTGCGAAATTCTTTCATGGAACCACCCTATTATGACATCATACCTGATGACGTTCTTTAGTTACGCCCAGTTACACCCACTTTTGCTACGCATGTATGTTTTATCTTCATTATCAATTGTTACGCCTCCTGCATTTGCTTCACTGTAATGCCTATTGTATAAAAATGATTACTTATCAATAAAGTACGTTCTTCACTTCCTGAACCTTCGTGGTGATGGAATATGGAGCTCATCGATTTAAATTGATTATGGAATAAAGCCCGTTCCGAACCTCTAATACCACGGATTCTGCCTCTTATTTTACTGAGCTATTGTTATAGATTTTCCGCATCAAATTAAGTTCCGGTAATTAAATTATTTACCACATGTTAAGAAACCTCGATCCCGCCGAGCAGTCTGAGAAGGTAGCACTGTTGGGGGATATGGCAGTGGCTGATCAGACCAGTATAAACTATTTCCACTTAACTAGAGAGCATCAAACTCTGTGCTTGCAATCCAGCACATCACACATGCACTGAACACTGTCAACCAACTCATGTAAAGGAAATACTGTTCTCCTCTCCCTCCGGTGCTTTCTTTAGCTAATGTTCTTCCTGTATGTCTCCTTTACCCATTGGATTTCTCCTTCCGCATTATATCTCTTTCTTTTGCAAAGTCGTAATACTTTTCAGAAGCCTTCTCCTTTTTCCCTTCGTCTTTCACTGGCTCTCTTTTTTACTTTGTGTCTCTTTTTGTGGGTTACCAGTCTCTTCCACCCATTTTCCTATTTGGGATCTTTTTGCCCTACATTTATGGAGCTCTTTCTTTCTCTTTTTCACCATTTTTTATCACCTCTATCTGGGCTTTTTACTTTCACCCTTTCTGCCTCCCTGGGGCCCATACTATTGCTCCCTGAGGCCCTACTTCATCCATCTTCGCCCCATCTTTCGATCTATTTGACGGGATTTCTTTCACTCTCTCCTAGGTTGTCTAATATTACCTTTCTCTCTTTGCTCATCCGTCTGTCCCTCGTTTATCTATCCCCTGACACTGGTCCACACAACACAATCTACCATCTTTGGTTTCTTTAATCTTCTCTGCACAACATATTTTGATGATGATCTACAGAAAGAGAACGCATTGTTTTTCAGTGATCCTTACAAAACTCAAAATTCATATGTTCTCTCTCTCGTGGGTTAGCTGCCTTTCTCCTTCTTTCTCAAGGGTGCCTTGTTTGCTCTTGTGGGTCTCTTTCATTCTCTATATGGCTCTCTGGATTGCTCAGGCTCCTTCTATACTTTCTCTTTGGGGCTTCCTTTCACCTTTTAATCTTGTGTTTTTTCCCCTAAGTGCAAATTATTAAATTTCCATACCTATTTTATTTCTCACATGCACACATTTGAGTTCTTTTTAAAGGTTATTTTTTTCCTCTCTGTTTGTATATTCACATCTCGGGTGTTTTAAGTTTTCTCAGATTTGTGGTCTTATATTTTCACTGTTACTCTCAAACACTGTAAACCTATTTCACTCTCCTTCGGTCTGCGGAACTCTCTGATAACACTCTCACCTCTCACACTAAAGTGTTTCTTTACTGTGTATTTCTACAGTCTCAAAAGCATTACTGTACACATTTACCAACCTCAAAAAGATGAAATTATGACTTGGCCTAGTTGAGATTCAAATTCATGAACAACAGATCACAAAACATGTCTTCTTTTTTGATCTCACTGTTTCTTCTCTCTCACTTTCTCCCTCTCTTAAAGTCTTCGTCTTCTCTTCTTAGTTATCTCACCCTTCGTCTCTTTCCCTCTCTCTCTGCCTCACTTACTCTCATTCTTTCCATTTATCTCTTTCAAATTATCTTGCTCCGCCTCTGTTTTACGTTCTGTTTTTCCTCCCTCTCTTATTCCTCACACCTTATGCTCTGCTTCTTCTGTCACCTAATTTTTTCTCTGGCTTCTCACATTTGTTTCCCCTCATATTGTTACACTTCTCAATCACATGTTTCCCTTCTCTCATTTTCTTGCTCTGACGGACGCAGGGCCGGCTTTAGGGCAGCGCGACTGGTGCGGCCGCACTGGGCGCTGACCTGTGGAGGGGGTGCCGACCTAAGGGGGGGAGAGCACTGTGTTTAGCAATTGCTTATGATTGGAGAGATGGGGGCACTTTTGCCCGGTGGTAGTGAGAGAATTCGAGGTGGAGGTCATGGGGTGTGGGGGCACCAAAAATGATTGTCGCACTGGGAGCCACCAGCTCTAATGCCGGCCCTGGACGGATGCGCTCTCAGCTCTAATTTCATCTTCCACTCTGTCCCTTATATTTATCTCTGAGAGTTCAGACTTCTTTATGTGTAGATGTCTCACTTTACACTTGAGAATTAAACTGTAAAACAAGTTTAGAATCCCATACCGGAATATGTCAAATAACTGAAGGGCTGCGTCACCTCATGGATAGGCAGCATTCTAATATAACTCTGCATATAGGTTTTAACAATATAATGCCATCTGAAAAATACAAATTGCAGCATTTTTGCCCATACGTTCAAATATGCACTACCTGACGCTTTGTGTTTCTGGGTCCGCTGCAGTGTTTACCATGGAGCTCAAGTCAAGGAACCTTTCTCCAGCACAAGTGTTGTCCCGACATGGACTGCTTTGAATCTAAGCACATTTATAACATTGTGTTCATGAGCTCTGGCATCCCCCACAAAATGGAAAAGACTTTGCATCCCAGGAGGGACTGTATGTACGGACAACACACTTTAGTTTAATGCCTAGTAAGTGTCTAAGTTTCTAGAATAAGAACAGAAGCACTCACCTTCGTTCACCCTGAAAAATCACTTTGTCTTCCTTAGATGTGTTTATTTCAATGTTGCACCACTGGTTCATTTTTATAAGTTCTTCTTGCTTTTATGGGACAGTATGCATATAGCAATTGAGCTTGGGAGTGATGAGCAGGGCTGGCTTTAGGGCAGTGCGAGTGGTGCAGCTGCACTAGGTGCTGACCTGGAGAGGGGCACTGTACTCAGGAGGGGCGCTGTGCTTAGCAGCTTCTTACGATTTAAAAACACCTGCTGCAGATTTCCTTATGCATCCAGCTTTCGGGCAGCAATAAAAATGTCTAGATAACTCTTGTAATTAATGTTCTTGATACAGAAATATATCAGAGTTGTGTCTAGTGGCAGTTTTGACTAACCATAAAGTAGCACAGAGGGTTAAAATACCTGCTGCAAAGAACTGATCTGTATTTTTTCAGGCTTGGTGATTGGATTAGTAAAATCAGCCTTTAACAGTGCTTTTAAAACAAATGAAATGTATGTGTATTTACCTGCCCTTTTTCTCGCCGTTGCTGCTCTGCGGCCCCTGCCCCCACCGGTTTTCCCGCTCCCGCCTTCCAGCTGCTCTTCCCTCCCCCATCCCCTATGTTATGACAGCTGTTGCGTGGCCACACCGTGTGCCAAAGGCAAGCCCATCTGCGCCTGTCCACGACCCGACTGCGACCAGCGTCAGGGATCCTGGATCTCCGACCATCCACCGCTACCATGCAGCGGCCCTCCTCGCACTCAACCCCGCAAGAAACAACAAAGGCCAGCAGTCCACGCCGCACATAACCCATGGCCAGTTCTCCTGCCTCCACTGCCACCAGACTTTCACCACCACCCACGCCGCCAACACCGCCCACGCCCTGAGGTGCATCCTCCTTAACGTGCGCTCCATGCACAGACACGCCGTGGAGATCTTGAACCTCCTGGACACCCTTTCACCAGATTTCGCCTTCTTTACAGAAACCTGGACTAACGCCTCCTTCGCCCCCGACATCGCCATCGCCACCCTAGACGGATACAAGATCCAGAAGAAGGACCGGCCCAACCGCCCGGGAGGAGGACTCCCCATCGCACACAAAACTCCCTTTGCGTCTCCACCTCGAGCGACGTCTTCCTCACCACCGAACTCCTGCACTTTCAGGTCCAGACCAGCCCCAACTCCACACTCCGCAGCACCCTTGCCTATAGATCCCCCGCATCCTTTTCGCCACCACCATCACAGACCTCATCGTACCCCACGCCATACTCAGAGGAGACCTGAACTTCCACCTCAACAACCCCAGCGACCCCAACTCCACCACCCTCCTGGACAACCTCGCCAACATTGGACTGGAGCAACTCATCAGCATGCCTACCCACAAGCAGGACACACCCTCAACCCCATCTTCGCAGGAGGAAACAGCATCCACTTCAATCACACCACGCTACCCCCATGGACAGACCACCAATGCGTACACTTCCTCGCCGGTAAACCCAAGCCGCCCAAACTACCCCGTGCCCTCCGCAAAGTTACTGGAGCAGAATCCAAGAAGCAGCTCAATTCCACCCTCAACCCCGACACTACCAACGCTGCGATGGACGCCAACCTCACAGCTAGGGAACCCAACACATGGATCTCCAACTGCGCAGACAGCACGCCCTGCTACGCAACTCCATCAGACAGCACCACAGGAAAGCCACCTGGTTCACCGACGACCTGCAGGAAGCCAGACACACCTGCAGATGCCTCGAGAAGAAATGGTAAAATAGCAAAACTCCTGAAAACCACACCAACTACAATAATGCCATGACTGAATACCACCAACGCATCAGAACCACACAAAATAACTTTTTTTTTTTTAGTTTTACCTATCACGAACTAGACCCGAGACATTGGGTATCAGAGCGCTTTAAATGAGCACTAGTTTAGATACAGATGGACACATTCATTTTTTTAGGTACAAGGAGATTAAGTGATTCACCCAGAATCACAGAATGTTGAGCGTCGTTGCCAAGGCTCGAACCCGGTTCCCCAGCTTCGACAGTAAGGCTACATCCTCTCCCCAACCTTCATCCACCACAAAATCCTTGCCAACTCCAGCAACTCCAAGGAGCTCTATAGCATCATCCAGGAATTCACCATGCCCTTCCACCGAAACCACAGACATCACACTCTCCCAGGACCACTGCGACAAGCTTGGATCTTACTTCCATCTGAAAATCAAAAACCTCTATGACAACTTCACTGACCAAACACTGGTCTCCGCAACCACTCCCTCCTACGGCAACGCCAGCCAGCCCACCATCTCCTCCTGGACACCGGTCACGACCGAAGAGGCCACCTCGACCATGAATGGCATTCACTTGGGGGCCCCCACAGACCCCTGCCCACCACACATCTGCCAGTCAACTGCAGAGTACCCCAGGGATCATCACTCATCCCAACCCTTTTCAACATTTACATGGCCCCCCTCGCCCCCCTCGTCAGACAGCACGGCCTCAGCATAGTATCCTATGCCGAAGACTCCGAGCTCATCCTCTCCCTCACCAAGGGCCCCACCACCCCCAGACTCAACTTCCATAAAGGAATGCAGGAAGTTGCATCCTAGATGAGCGACAGCTGCGTGAAGCTCAACTCCAATAAGACAGAAGACAGAAGTCCTCGTCCTCGGAACCACCCCATCGGCATGGAACAACACCTGGTGGCTCACCTCCCTCAGCAGCCCTCCGACCCCCACGGACAATGCCAGAAACCTCAGCATCGTACTCGACTCCTCCCTCTCCATGAATCGACAGGTCAACACCGTCGCTTCCAGTTGCTTCAACACCCTTCGTATCCTCTGTAAGACTTTCAACTGGATCTTCCCTGAGTCAAGTAAAACAGTCACCCAGGCACTTATAACCAGCAGACTGGACTACGGAAACGCCCTCTACGCCGGCATCAACAAGTCTCTACTCCGCAAGCTCCAGACGATACAGAATACCACCACCAGACTCATCCTTGGCATCCCCCGACATGAGCACATCAGCCAGCACCCACGGAATCTCCACTGGCTTCCCGTCAAGAAGAGAATCACTTTCAAGACACTCACCCACGCCTACAAATGCCTCCACAACACCGGACCCTAATACCTCAACGAGAGAATCACAGTCCACATACCTAAAAGAAACCTCCGATCTGCCAACCTTGCCCTCGCCGAAACCCCACGCATCTGCAGAGCTAGAACAGGGGGAAGAGCCTTCTCCTACATCACGGCCAAGACCTGGAACAAGCTCCCGTTCAACATTAGACGTGCCCCCTCCCTGATTGCCTTTAGGCAGGCCCTCAAGACCTGGCTCTTCGACTGAATGGAACTGCTGACTTCCCCCAACCCCCCCCCCCCCCCCCAGTGCCTTGAGGTCCTCACAAGTGAGTGGTGAGCTTACAGTCCCCTGCTTGATTGATTGAGTGATTGATTGATTGTGACAGAGGGGCTATGGAGAGATGAGGGCCAGTTTGCCAGATGGTAGTGAGGGAATCTGAGATGAAGGTCATTGGAGGAGGGGTGCCACCAGAGCTAAAGGCGGCCCTGGTAGTCAGTGACAAACTGAAAGCATTGCAGGTGCCAAAAGTGTTTAACCTGCCTTCCCAGCACCTCCTCCAAAGTGTCTTGATTGTTAACTGCTCTGTCATTGGATGGCTGATGCTGCGCCACTCACTTATAAAGCATCACAAGTCCTGACAAGCAGCCAGAGCACCATCGCAATACAGCCTCTCAGAAATAATCTACAAATTAAACCACTGCTCATCTCTGATGGCTATCTGCAGCCAGTCTGGTTTTTTTTCTAACTGCCCTTCCAGTTTCTTTCTCTCCAGCGAGTGGAAACAGAGGATGGTGCAGGGCAGATATGAAGAAAAACACTGATCTGAGGAGCCAACAAGTAAAATAAATGCAGTCTCTACAGGCAAGCAAGGTGGGCACCACTGCACTGGCTGCACCACTGATAGCCTGGCCCTGATTTTGTGCCTTCCAATTCGTTCCAGCAGATCCTGGTCCTGGAGCTGCAAACATTCTCCTGCCCCAGTCAGCTCTGTGCTGCCTCGTCTCTTCTCAGATGACCAGTGCCCTGTGGAGAATGCTCTCTCTGAAGGCCCCCACCCCCATCCTTCTTCCGCGCCTGGCTCTGACTGAAGCGAAATAATGTAAGCTGTTACTTTGTTTCCCCTCAGTTCTGGGTCAGTCCAGGAGCTCAGAGCAGGCTGCACACTGCAGCTGCCAGAGCAAGACACACACAGCTCTCTACAGATGAGCAGAGGGAGGACCCCCTTCACGTACTGAAGACTGGGGGCCCCCCACACCACAGGGTGGCCTGCAGGGGTGTTTGTTACACCCATGCTCCCGATCAGGAACTCATTTTACCTCCTATTTATTTCCCTTGAGTGCTTTGTTTATTACAACCAATCCAAGCTAATGGGTCGGAGTGGTCCTTAGATGCAGCTCTAAACCCACAGGACACCTGTGCCTTCGGATGTGGCTCTCTCCAGGCATGTTACCCCCTCACCCAGGAGAAGTAGGGTTCATGCTGAGGGCACTGCGGTGAATATGATGGTGTTAGATTCCTATCAAGGGTGTCCGCACTTAAAATAAAGATAGAAATCTCAGAGTCTGCCTTAAATGAATGTATTATTGAGCCGATATGCTATCATTACACATCAATTGTTTAAATTTAGAGGCCGATATTTGGGCAACAATGTGCCCTAATCCCTGTCAACTAGTGGTTGGGGTTCCATAAGATTATCACTTGGGAGTGTCAACATACCATGTTACCTTATTGCCAAATATTTACTGGTGCTAGTACATACAACTCCATCAGCTCCATAGACTGTTGATGAAATGTTGACCGCGTCCGTGGGTCGTGGCTCGTGAACTCGGTCCACACCTCATTTAAAACCAGAGCTCTGTAGTCTCATAGTTTGCAGTCGAGGGCATACACCCTTTTGAATATACTGTATGACATGCATGCTGTACAATAATCTCATCGGGTGAGTGTACTCTGATGTTATGTGATGATTATATTTATACTGCTTTGGGGTAATGACTACCGCTGCTGTTAACTTTAATTTTAGGAGACCGAGAAGCAAATAATTACTATTTTTCAGTAACAGTGTCTCATACTGATATTTAATTTTCAATGAGAGGGAAAACGCAGGCCCTTACGAGGTATATTCATATATATTTTATCGTTTGAATGGACGCTAAGACTTCACATAGTCTAGATGGAGTTTGTCTTGGTGTAATAACATGAGAAGTAAAATATTGTGACTTTAATGCATTTTGGTGTGTGAGTATGCTGTTTTCTTTGATACATTTTGTTTTTTTCTCCGTGAAACCTTTAGTTATTTACAGAGGTTAAAAGGTGGTTTGATAAAATATATTAAAAAAAATATTATTTGAACATGCTAATGGTTCTTTGATCATTGCAACAGTTCTAATCTGTGCTACATGAAGCCATATCAGTATAAATTAATTTTTCTGGTTAATGTTGTATTGGTTTTTAAATCTGTACATCTACATTTTTATTTTATATGGGTATGTATTTAAAGGTTTATTTTATATATGTCTAATTTTGTATCCCTGAAGAAATTGAAATGTAACGAAAGGTGTCGGCCGCAGAAAATAGTAATTGTTTAGACTAGAAACAAGCTTTGATTATGAATGAGTAATGGATCGAGAATAAAGGAATTATCACACGATATCATCAGACTGTCTTGTACTTTGTTTCACATAATCAGAAAAGGATTTGAGATGCATATATCATTTGATTTATTCTGTGTTTTATTACTTTATGGACTGCCAATTTGAATGAGACATACAAGTGCTGAGTTATATCGCATAATTCAAGTAAGAGATAAACATTGGTTAGTCTCCAAGCAAGGGATTCTGGGAGTTGTTTCCTGTTAGCTCGTGCACGTACAATGGAAGATTGAGAGATTTTTTATTGAACCTGGCAATAGTGGTGTGTGCGAGTTTTCTCTAGTGCCTAGCTCCACCGCCCCTCTAGTTCTGTCACCTCTACCTCCCTTCCCTTCCGCTGCGATCTGTGCTGCAATTTCGACACCCGCTGTACATGCTTGAGTGGGACCTGCACATACCTCCAAGAGATCATTCAGTTTGTGATTTGTTCTGCATAAATCGTCAAAGCACGGGACTAACACACCTCTCACACTGCACCCCAAAGTTGACATTCAGTGCCCCGTTATTGAACTCCTGAGATTCGCACACTGCTCTGTTAATAGTCTCCAGTCACACGAAATTAGCTTATGGTCCCATTGGTATAGATTCCATCTATATTTAAAATAACTTAATTGGCCCCTCCCGATATGGATGCCCCAGCACGTCCTGTCCTGCACCCCATAAGGAAGGTGTTATCCATGAACACTTCCTGTTCATACCAAAGTATCTAGAAAAAAGCAATGTTTCCCCTTTATTTTTTTTATTAAAGCAAACTTTGTCATTTGAACCCCAAGGAGGGATCGAAGAGAAATGAAGACTGTGATGAGGAACCCGAAACCTTCTCTGAATCTCCTGAAACAAGAGAGGACAAAGACTCATTCATAATGAGGACCGGAATGTGCTACTCAACCTGTCTGCGACCACATTCTCCATCCCTGGAAGATAATGTCTAAGAGTGAGGATTTGACTCCGCCCAAATCCAAATCAGCCTTGAAATGCTACAGAGGTGAGGGACTCATTTGCTCCCTAGATGGTAGATGTTAAGACCGGTCAGATTTAGGGTGGTTTACCCCCAAACATGTTGCTTGATTGCCTCTGGGTTTGCTGAATTCTTTTTGCTTGCCATAGGACTCTGAGCACTTTACCACTGCCAACCAGTGCTACAGTGTATGTGCTGCTCCCCTAAAACATGGTTTTATACACTTATCCACAATTGGCACATTTAATCTATCTATAAGTCCCTAGTAGAGTGCACAACATGTGCCCAAGGTCTGTAAATGATATGCTACTAGTCGGCCTCCATCATTGATTGTGCAACCCACACTGTCACTGCAGAGCCTGTGTGCAGTTTACACTGCCATGACAACTTGCCATTTAAAGTCCCTTGTCAAGCCTTAAAATTCCCTTTTATTGTATATAAGTCACCCCTAAGTTAGGCCCTAGGTACTCTGTACAGCAGGGTGCTGTGTCATCAAAAGGTAAGACCTGTACTTTTAAGTTTTGCATGTCCTGCTAATGAAAAACACCTACATTCTTTTTTCACTACTGTGAGGCCCACCCCTCTCACAGGTTAACATTGGGAATTCCTTATTACATTTTATAAACTGCAATCAATGCCACTAGCATCCATCTACACCCCCACCTATTCAGAGCTCTGCCAGACCACTGCTGTGCTTTTTCGCTTTACTTCACCTCACCTCCGTCTTACCTTGCCTTAGCTTCGTCCAGCCTTGCTGCACCCCTCTTGTTTCAACAGCCTGCAGAAGGGGGGGGGCTGTACGGATGAGCTGAGCTGATTTCCTGGCCCCACCCAAAGTCTTCTGGAGGGCAGTATCCAAGGGGGTCCACCAGTTACAGCAGCAGCTCGAACACAATCCAGCAAGTCAGTTTGAAGACAACATGAACTACTGCGTCATCATCTGCCCCCACAGGCCCAATGCTTCTCCTGCTAAGCCTGCATACACAACAGGGCGTGAGCGTCATAGCTGTAGTCAACTGCCGCAAAGTGTGTGCCCACTTCCCCCGCAGAAGCGGCCCGGCTAGTGCTGGGTGCGGCTTGCGGGAAGCGGTGTGCCCTGCTTGCCCCCGCAGCCTCACGATTCAGCGACTAATGACTCAGAATTCTTAGGGCTAGACAAATGGCTACTAAAATCGTTTGGCATGTCCATCAGACGGACCGGGAAGGACCAATTATTCCTGCAGCAAACAAGGTCACAGCAGATGGCCCGCTTGGACAGCTAGCTCACCAAATTGTGTAGCACCAGAGAGATGGGCTCCCGACTAAAAGGTTAGCCTGTAATCACCTACAAAAAGGATCACAAGGAGCTCAACTCTGCCTTAGAGCTCAAACAAAGTCCCAGTACAACATAGGGGAGCCAAAGGAATTGTCCTCAGGGCGAAGCAGCCCCTAGCTTTGACACCTCTATCTCACGGGCAACTAGCAACATAAGTGTGAGCCGAGAGTACCCCCAGAGCTTAAAAATCCCCAAAAGGAGATCACTCTCAAGTGCAGCAATTTGGAGAGAGCATGAAGTCTATAATTCGCCTGTTATCCCTGGGTTGCACATTGGCAAAATTACACCTATCTTGACAGAAAAGGTGACAGAAAAGGTGCTCAAACTCCCAATTAGCAGGAAAAATGAGGCAGTACCGCCAAATCTGGAATATGCCCTAGAGACAGTGGTACAAATCCATTAGAAGAAAAGTCGTGGCCAAGACGGCCAGAAAACCGAGACACCACCACCGATCGAAAGCTCCTTTTCACCAAAAGGAGAACCGACCTCCGATTCCCCATGGCAGGTGACCTTACCACATCCTTTTTTCAAAACTTGGGGCAAAAGATTGAAAGAACCTCTGAGCTGGCTCCAAAGCTGTTGTGGTTATTAGAGCTACCACAGTTCACCAAGCACAATGGCCCTTTATCGAGTGATAACGTCAAAGAAGACTTACAATTAACACACACAAATGAATCAGACTCCCGCCCTTCCTCTCAGAACCAACAGAGATCAGATGTAGAGTCCCCCAAGGATCCTCCCTCAGCCCTATGCTCTTCAACATCTACATGGCCCCACTTGCAACCATCATCAGAAACCACGGGCTCAGCATCGTCTCATACACCGATGACACCCAGCTCATCCTCTCCCTCACCAAGGAACCTAATACCACAGGCACAACTTCCAAGAAGGGATGGAGGCTGTTGCGACTTGGATTAGCAACCTGAAGCTCAACTTGGAGAAAACAGATGTTCTCATCCTCTGCTCCGCCCCCTCTGCTTGGGACAACACCTGGTGGCTCCCGGCTCTTGGAAACCCACCCACTCCAACAGATCACGCACACAACCTCGGCTTTGTACTCGACTCTTCACTCACCATAAATCGCCAAATCAATGCCATATCCTCCGCATGCTTCAACACCCTCCGAGTACTGCACAAGACATTCAAGTGGATCTCCCACGACTTTAGGAAAACCGTCACCCACGCACTCATCATCATCAGACTGGACTACAGTAACGCCCTCTGTCGGACTCAGCAAAAAACTCCTCGGCACACTCTAGACCGTCCATAAAGTCACAGCCAGACTTATCCTTGATATTCCACGATGCAACCACATCCCCAAACACCTCTGCGACCTTCACTAGGTCCCAGTCGACAGAAGAATAACGTTCAAACTGCTCACACACGCCTACACAGCCCTCCACGACATAGGACCACAATTTCAGAATGACCAAATCCTCTTCCATGCCCCGAAGAAAAACCTTCGCTTAGCCAATCTCACCCTAGCAACCATTGCACGCTATCACAGGACCAGAGCAGGAGGAAGATTCTTCTCCTACCTAGCAGCCAAGTCCTGGAACAAACTCCCACTTCACCTGCAACGGAGCCCAACACTGCACCAGTTCAGAAAGGACCTCAAGACCTGGCTCTTCAACTGACCCCAACGGAGCTGCCCACTCCCTCTACCAGCACCTTGAGACCCTCCCAGGTGAGTAGTGAGCTTCACTTACACTAATTGATTGAATCACACAATTTGATAACCAGTGCATTACTGTGGCAATCTGCAAAGATGGAGGTCCAAATAGAACTCCTGCAATTGATAGCACTCCGCCTAGTCAATCTAAGCAGCAGAGGGGAGTATTTGGAAAATAAGATTGCCAGGAACCTTGACGCCAAACGTCGCTCATGCTCCTGTGCAACAATCATTGACAAGTGGGCTTCTCTCCCAGAGGTCTTAGGGGACATTGTAGAGATTGTCAGAGAGAGAATGGACATGCTGTCATCCAGTATCATAGACGTTTAGGCAATCCCAAGCAGCCATCATGTGGCTCCAAGCAAGAAGGAAACAGTCTCACCAGGACCGAAGTCAACTGACGGAGCCGAATACGATCATGCACAAAGGTTTGAGAACCCAGCAAAAGGGCTTGGCACCACTTCCAGCAAAAAAGAGGGATAACAACAGCGAAAGCAACGTTCCTATAAGAATCTGCCAAGATTTAGGTGCCCCAAGCTCAACTGTCAGGCCAGATGCTCTCCTATCAAGGAGAGCAAAGAAAAAGGTGAGGAAACAACTCAAAAAGACCACTACAGCCACTGAATAAAGATCCACCCCCTGACAAACGGACTTGAAAAACATACAACTTTATCCAATATTCACAGTCAGACGGGAGGGCCAATACCGATATTCCATCGGGCCCGATATATGGACACAACCAAGAACAAGCTATAACAGCGCAAAAACCCCTTCGTCCCCTGCCAGTTCATGCTTTCCTCGGATCCCAAAACAGCGGCTAGAACACGCCTACAAAGGCAGACATAAGCACCCAGGTACTAACACGCACTACGCTGCTGCGTACGGATGCTCCACTCCAATCCCAGATAAGCACGGAGAAGAAGACATGAGCGCTGAGCACACAGGTATGGAAAATCGGAAACTAACAAGAAAATGCTCTGAATCATCAAGCCAGCCTAAGTTCCGCGCTAAACCCGGAAGTCCAGGTTCTAGAAACACGAGAAGCATCAGCAGCGGGGCCAATAACAAACATCTATGAGGTGGTACCTACTCCAAGATATCACACCACGGGACAGAACAACATCTGGAACAGGAGCAACATCCTCCGCCTCTTTAAACATTTGGCCTCTCTGGAACAAATTCAATCAGTAGACCCGGAATGGGTTAGATTTATGAAACTTCAGGGGGACACTCATGGTGACTCAACTTGGTGGGACTGAGGCATTAAGAGTCTCCAACAAGTGATACTGGGCAAAGCACAACAACTCACTTAATGGGCTATAGATGCCCAGTCTCTGCTACAATTAAAATACCAAAACACACAAGATGATGGACGGAATGTTACACATTACCAAAACATTCCCCCCAGTCAGAGATCTGGGTTTAATCCATCGTTATTTTGCTCACCACGCCACCCCAGTCCAGTCCAGGCATGGCCATATGCAAATCAGTCTTGACCCTGTGCCTCATGGGAACAGTCCAGCCCGAACTGCCAAGCCATGTCTTCCCTGGACCTGAATCAAGCATCCAAGGACGGGTTTTGGGTTTTCACCCCTCTTCAGCCAGGATAGCTTGACTCCAGTGGCGTAGTGAGCACGGGACCCACGTCTGGGCATACCCTTCCCACATAGGGCGAACAGCAAAACACACAAGATGATGAATGGAATGTTGCACATTGGCAAAACATTCACCCCCAGTCACAGATCTGGGTTTAATCCATCGTTATTTTGCTCACCACGCCACCCCAGTTCAGACATGGCCATATGCAAATCAGTCTTGACCCTGTGCCTCATGGGAACAGTCCAGCCTGAACTGCCAAGTCATGTCTTCCCTGGATCGGAATCAAGCATCCTAGGACCGGTTTCGGGTTTCACCCCTCTTCAGCCAGGATAGCTTGACTCCAGTGGCGAGGTGAGCACGGTACCAACGTCTGGGCATACCCTTCCCACATAGTGCGAACAGCAAAACACACAAGATGATGGACGGAATGTTGCACATTGGCAAAAAATTCACCCCCAGTCACAGATTTGGGTTTAATCCATCGTTATTATTCTGTACTGGGGTGAATGTATGATATTGTTGTACATTCTGTCCATCAACTGTTTTTTTTGCATTTGTCACCCCGAGTGGGAAGGGTATGCCCAGACGTGGGTCCCGTGCTCTCCATGCCCTGGAATCAACCTATCCTGGCTGAAGAGGGGTTAAACCCCGCAACCAGTCCTAGGATGCTTGGTTCCAGTCCAGGGAGGACCTGGCTTGGCAGTTCGAGCTGGACTGTGACCCATGAGGCACAGGGTCAAGACTGATTTGCATAAGGCTCGGTTCAAACTGGAACGGCATGGTGAGAAAAAAACGATGGATTTAGGCTCAGATCTCTGTACTGTGGTGAATGTATGACATTGTTCTACATTCTGTCCATCAACTGTTGTTTTTGCACAATTAAAATACCTGCATGTCTTTGCTGAGAACAAAGGGGACCACGGTGTCCGGTCCGTCCTGCATGGGACCAAAACCTATGGAGTCCATAGCAGCAGTCGGTCCGGCCTTAAGGCTCATACTGGCATCAGGATCGCATGAAGCAATAATCATCGGGCAGTATACTCAAACCACTTCGCCCCAGACCAAACAGGGGTACAAAGAAAGCAGCAGCACTGTTCCTAACAAACATGGCAGTACACTTGACCAGGTGGAGTAAATGGATGTAAACCCACCCCGCCAACAACTGACCATATTTTCATGGAACATAGCAAAATTAGAAAAGGAGAAAGTACAAAGGAGTTCCTAGAGAAGGGCAATATTCTATGATTCCAGGAGACATGGACCCTATCCAATACCCGCCTCGCAGGGTATGAGGAGCACCATGAAGCAGCGATAAAAAGAAACATCTTTGGTCACCCATCAGGCAGACTTTCCGTTTTCCTAAAGCAGGCCTGCAGATTCATGGCTATAGAAATTCAATCAAAATCACCAGAGACTCAAGTCTTATTGATTAGCGGCCTGAATCCAAATTCCCAACCCCTCCGCCTACTGCCAATTAATTGCTACATCAACCCAGCACAGACCTTCATGAAAGATTCTATGGATGTTCGGACACGCACTCTAGATGATCTCTTAATCAAATATAAATCCCATAAGGTAATCATAGCGGGGGATTTTAATCTGAGGGACCTAGACAAAATGAACACCAGTCTCTGTGCAGGTGCCGGGCAGAACCACTTTCTAATCTCATCGAAAACCACAAGCTATGCTCAACTCATACACTAAAGGAAGCATGCTCCACATCCTGGCATCCAAAACCAACATTCCGGAATGTCTCGACAATCTATTATATCCTAGTGAGTGAAACCATCCCAACTAGACTAACAGAATTCGAAGTCGAAGCCCCTGAAAGCTGGGTTCAAGCTTGAAGTTCCAACAGCAACCATCTTTCAGAGACTAGGAGATACAAGAGGAGCAAAAAATGCATAAGGTCCTAATAAGGATAAAATGGTCTGCAAATATAGAGAGAAGATGCAAACTGGTTGAATCGAAGCAGGAAGGAACCCCAACAACCTATGCATCATCAATAAAGGATTGGGAGAATATTGTAGGGGATCTCCAACAAAAGCTGGGAAACACTCTAAACCAACGCCCATGTACTAAGCTGACGCAGATTCCTGGAAGCAAACGTCCTTCGAAGGCCATACCCAAATGCAAAAGTGCCTTACGTAAGGTCTTGGAAGTGAAGAAAAAAGGGGGCATACTTACAGAGGGCCGTTCCGTTACAGATTTGAGGTCAGCTTATAGAAAGAAAGCTTGGGAACAGAAAAGGGAACACATAGATATGGAAAGGCTTAAAGTGTTCTCCCTGCTGAAAGAGAATAACCCCTCCGGGCTGTGGAGACACATCAATCAGTTGAGCAATCGAGGTGCTCCAAGAGAAAACGGAGTGGTGGAGCATGAGTGGACAAATCATGTAACACAACCATATTCGAATGCTCCCTCTGACAAAGACCCCACAGAAGTGATGAACCAGGCAGTGGGGCAGAGAGGGTCAACTAATGTAAAACAACATGACTTGAGCGCCCCCCTTGAAAAAGGTCCTACAGAATCGATTAGCTGGGAAGAAGGTTTCTGCAGGATGCCAGGTACAACAATAAATGCTGGCGTGGTTATCATGACCTTCAGGAAAATTAGGAACAATGGAGCACCAGGGCCACATGGGTTGCCAGCACCAGTATTTAACACAGCACCACATTTCTGTGCAGGTATCCTAACTCCACTTTTTAATAACATCTTCTCAACAACAAAGATGTCGGACTACTGGAGGGGTTTCTATACTTGTCTCTATTTACAAAAAAGGCGACCGTTTGAAGCCATTAAACTACTGGCTTATCCCCCTGCTTGATCGCGAAGCAAAGGCTAATGCACAACATCTCCTGAAGGATCTGGAATCTTGGGTACAAGAAAAGGGCATCATTCCCTTTTATCAATCAGGATTTGGGTCACAGTCTTCGACCCTGGGCAACATCATAGCACTTGCTCACCTATCAACACAGGCAGTGAAGAAGAAGAGACTTTCATTGTTCTGCTGCCTCATTGATTATAGCACAGCATTCGATAAAGTGGACCGCCGAAGGTTATGGTGGAAATAAGACAGACAGGGATTCCCACCCAAATTATTAAATGCATAAAATCATTTTATGAAGATATCTGGGTGTGAGTCAAAACAAGTGCTAACACAGTGACCTCAAAAATTTCAACAAATATTAGGCTCAAACAGGGATGCGTGCTGGCACTCCTCCTGTTCAATCTGTATACCGCAGACCTGGGGGGGGGGGGGGCACTTTGCAAGGTGCAGTTTAGTAGCACCAAGGTTTGGAAGTACAAGGCTGCTGGTACTGCAATACACAGATGACACAGTAATAATGGACCACACTAGATTGGGCCTCCAAAGAGCCCTGCCTGTACTGGAATGTTTTAACAAAGCCAACTACTTGACCGTTAACCAAGGGAAGACCAAGGCAATTGTGTTCGGGAGACATCAACTCAAAAGGCAAGCCAAATGGTCATTGAGAGATCTGCAAATTGGTACATTAATATCCTATAATTACTTTGGGGTTTGGCACTCGGAAACGGCCAATGTAAACATCCATCGAAAACATCTGAACTCTAAGGCTAACAATGTTATCCACCTGCTAAGACAACTGAACCAACATTGCTAAGCCCATCAGTTGAGCCGATCTTGACTGTTTTAAAAGCAAAACTGATATCAGCCATATGCTACGGATATCTGGCTTTTCCTGGATCGCTGGATGAGTTCTTAAATATAACTCAAACTAAAGCATACAAATCAGTGCTACTCATCGCCCTCAGCCAGGAAATCAAGACTGAGACTGGAGCTGGGCCTCGGGAGGCCTGACCTAATATGCCAGACTGAAATGATAAAGCTAAACCTCAGGATCTTGAGGGCCCCAGTGGAATTAATCATATACCAGTTGAGATATTTCTTCGAAGAGGTAAGGACAGCCTGGCATGCCAGCTTGGCCATGCCATCAACACACTGAGGAATGAGGTAGCAAGCTTTCGACTTTCGGAAATTCTACTCTCCGCCTAAAAGAAAGCAGTTAACAAGTAGGTCTTGGAAACATCTTTGGGTAAAGATATCAAAGTCTTCCACCCAAGCCCAATCCTAGAGCCACTAGATAAATTACACATTCCGGTAAAAGCCCAACACTATTTAAATGAGACTCTGATGTCATAAGTCCACAGGAAAATACTCACTAAGAGACTTATTACGTTAAGCATCACTGACTTCAAACAAGCCTGGGCACGCCAGGGGGAGAACATTGAGTGCAGGCTATGTTCTTTCCACAAGGAATCTTGGCTGCACCGCCTGTGCTGTTGCCCTAAACTGAATAATGAGCGTTGTGCCTTCCCCACCTGATATTTATTGCTAACTTTGCTCACTGGATTCAAGCAAGCCTGTCTGATGATGGCTGATTAGCCAGAAACAAGTCCCAGGATGCTTGTTTCCAGTTCAGGGAAGACATGGCTTGGCAGTTCGGGATATACTGTTCCCATGAGGCACAGGGTCAGACTGATTTGCAAATGGTCATTTCTGAACTGGGGTGGTGGAGTGAGCTAAAGAATGATGATTGATTAAACCCAGATCAGTTGACTGGGGGTGAGTGCTTGCAATGTTCAACACTTCGTCCATCATCCCCTTTGGTTCTGCTTTGTTCGCCCTAAGTTGGCAGGGTTTGCCCAGACATGGGTCCCTTGCTCACTTTGCCAGTGGATTCAAGCTAGCCTGGCTGATGACGGCTGATTAGCCAGAAACTGGTCGCAGGATGCTTGTTTCCGGTCCAGGGAAGACATGGCTTGGCAGTTCGGGCTGGACTGTTCCCATGAGGCACAGGGTCGGACTGAATTGCATATGGTCATGTCTGAACTTGGGTGGCGGAGTGAGCTAAAGAATGATAATGGATTAAACCCAGATCAGTTGACTGGGGGTGAGTGCTTGCGATGTTCAACACTCCGTCCATCATCCCCTTTGGTTTTGCTTTGTTCGCCCTAAGTTGGCAGGGTATGCCCAGACGTGGGTCCCTTGCTCACTTTGCCACTGGATTCAAGCTAGCCTGGCTGATGATGGCTGATTAGCCAGAAACTGGTCCCAGGATGCATGTTTCCGGTCAAGGGAAGACATGGCTTGGCAGTTTGGGCTGGACTGTTCTCATGAGGCACAGGGTCAGACTGATTTGCATATAGTCTGTCTGAACAAGGGAGGCGGAGTGAGCTAAAGAATGATGATGGATTAAACCCAGATCAGTTGACTGGGAGTGAGTGCTTGCGATGTTCAACACTCCGTCCATCATCCCCTTTGGTTTTGCGTTGCTCACCCTAAGTTGGCAGGGTATGCCCAGACGTGGGTCCCTTGCTCACTTTGCCAGTGGATTCAAGCTAGCCTGGCTGATGACGGCTGATTAGCCAGAAACTGGTCGTAGGATGCTTGTTTCCGGTCCAGGGAAGACATGGCTTGGCAGTTCGGGCTGGACTGTTCCCATGAGGCACAGGGTCAGACTGAATTGCATATGGTCATGTCTGAACTTGGGTGGCGGAGTGAGCTAAAGAATGATGATGGATTAAACCCAGATCAGTTGACTGGAGGTGAGTGCTTGCGATGTTCAACACTCCGTCCATCATCCCCTTTGGTTTTGCTTTGTTTGCCCTAAGTTGGCAGGGTATGCTCAGACGTGGGTCCCTTGCTCACTTTGCCACTGGATTCAAGCTAGCCTGGCTGATGATGGCTGATTAGCCAGAAACTGGTCCCAGGATGCTTGTTTCCGGTCGAGGGAAGACATGGCTTGGCAGTTTGGGCTGGACTGTTCTCATGAGGCACAGGGTCAGACTGATTTGCATATGGTCTGTCTGAACAAGGGAGGCGGAGTGAGCTAAAGAATGATGATGGATTAAACCCAGATCAGTTGACTGTGAGTGAGTGCTTGCGATGTTCAACACTCCGTCCATCATCCCCTTTGGTTTTGCGTTGCTCACCCTAAGTTGGCAGGGTATGCCCAGACGTGGGTCCCTTGCTCACTTTCCCACTGGATTCAAGCTAGCCTGGCTGATGATGGCTGATTAGCCAGAAACTGGTCCCAGGATGCTTGATTCCGGTCCAGGGAAGACATGGCTTGGCAGTTTGGGCTGGACTTTTCCCATGAGGCACAGGGTCAGACTGATTTGCATATGGTCATGTCTGAACTGGGGAGGCGGAGTGAGCTAAAGAATGATGATGGATTAAACCCAGATCAGTTGACTGGGGGTGAGTGCTTGCAATGTTCAACACTTTGTCCATCATCCCCTTTGGTTTTGCTTTGTTCGTCCTAAGTTGGCAGGGTTTGCCCAGACGTGGGTTCCTTGCACACTTTGCCAGTGGATTCAAGCTAGCCTGGCTGATGACAGCTGATTAGCCAGAAACCGGTCCCAGGATGCTTGTTTCCGGTCCAGGGTACACACGGCTTGGCAGTTCGGGCAGGACTGTTCCCATGAGGCACTGGTCAGACTGATTTGCATAGGGTCATATCTGAACTGGGGTGGCAGAGTGAGCTAAAGAATGATGATGGATTAAACCCAGATCAGTTGACTGGGGGTGAGTGCTTGCGATGTTCAACACTCCGTCCATCACCCCCTTTGGTTTTGCTTTGTTCGCCCTAAGTTGGCAGGGTATGCCCAGACGTGGGTCCCTTGCTTACTTTGCCCCTGGATTCAAGCTAGTCTGGCTGATGACGGCTGATTAGCCAGAAACTGGTCGAAGGATGCTTGTTTCCGGTCCAGGGAAGACATGGCTTGGCAGTTTGGGCTGGACTTTTCCCATGAGGCACAGGGTCAGACTGATTTGCATATGGTCATGTCTGAACTGGGGAGGCGGAGTGAGCTAAAGAATGATGATGGGTTAAACCAGGATCAGTTGACTGGGGGTGAGTGCTTGCAATGTTCAACACTTTGTCCATCATCCCCTTTGGTTTTGCTTTGTTCGCCCTAAGTTGGCAGGGTTTGCCCAGACGTGGGTTCCTTGTACACTTTGCCAGTGGATTCAAGCCAGTCTGGCTGATGACAGCTGATTAGCCAGAAACTGGTCCCAGGATGCTTGTTTCCGGTCCAGGGTAGACATGGCTTGGCAGTTCGGGCTGGACTGTTCCCATGAGGCACTGGTCAGACTGATTTGCATATGGTCATATCTGAACTGGGGTAGCAGAGTGAGCTAAAGAATTATGATGGATTAAACCCAGATCAGTTGACTGGGGGTGAGTGCTTGCGATGTTCAACACTCCGTCCATCATCCCCTTTGGTTTTGCTTTGTTCGCCCTAAGTTGGCAGGGTATGCCCAGACGTGGGTCCCTTGATTACTTTGCCACTGGATTCAAGCTAGTCTGGCTGATGACGGCTGATTAGCCAGAAACTGGTTGCAGGATGCTTGTTTCCGGTCCAGGGAAGACATGGCTTCGCAGTTTGGGCTGGACTGTTCTCATGAGGCACAGGGTCAGACTGATTTGCATATGGTCATGTCTGAACTTGGGTGGTGGAGTGAGCTAAAGAATGATGATGGATTAAACCCAGATCAGTTGACTGGGGGTGAGTGCTTGCAATGTTCAACTTTCCGTCCATCATCCCCTTTGGTTTTGCTTTGTTCTCCCTAAGTTGGCAGGGTATGCCCAGACGTGGGTTCCTTGCTTACTTTGCCACAGGATTCAAGATGGCCTGGCTGATGATGGCTGATTAGCCAGAAACTGGTCGCAGGATGCTTGTTTCCGGTCCAGGGAAGACATGGCTTGGCAGTTCGGGCTGGACTGTTCCCATGAGGCACAGGGTCAGAGTGAATTGCATATGGTCATGTCTGAACTGGGGTAGCGGAGTGAGCTAAAGAATGATGATGGATTAAACCAGATCAGTTGACTGGGGGTGAGTGCTTGCAATGTTCAACACTCCGTCCATCATCCCCTTTGGTTTTTCTTCGAAGACGTGGGACAGCCTCGCATGCCAGCCTTGGCCATGCCATCAACACATTGAGGATTAAGGCAGCAAGCTTCCGACTTTCGGAAATTCTACTCTCCGCCTGCAAGAAAGCAGTAAACAAGTAGGTCTTATAAACATCTTTGGGTCAACACACCAAAGTCCTTCACCCAAGCCCAATCCTAGAGCCACTAGATAAATTACACATTCCGGTAAAAACCCAACACTGTTTAAATGAGGCTCTGACATCACAAGTCCACAGGAAAATTCTCACTAAGAGACTTATTATGTTAAGCATCACTGACTTCAACCCAGCCTGGGCACGCCGGGGGGAGAACATTGAATGCAGACTATGTTCTTTCCACAAGGAATCTTGGCTGCACCGCCTGTGCTGTTGCCCTAAACTGAATAATGAGCGTCGGTGCCTTCTCCACCTGATATTTATTGCTAACAGGGGCTGAAGTCATGTAGAGAGCCCTCGGCCTTATGCTTCATGAGACAAAAGACAATGAACCTAGCAAGACTGGGGAAACTCACACGCCTGATCAGGGTCGCCTTAAATGACGTGCCAGAACATACTCATGCGCCTGTGACAGTTACGCCACATCATATAACACGCTGAAGGAGGCAGGGTGGCCCCCAACAGGCACCAAGGGGTTCACCCTCCTTACTTGAAGGCCAACTCGAAAACCCGAATTTTTAAAGTCCTAGTTTTTTCAAAAGTTTTAGTACTTATTCAATTTATTAAAAGATGAACATATAAGTAACTCAGAGGATTTGCACAAAAGTGCCAAGGGTCAACGGTGCAAAAACCCCATCGTCCCCTGCCAGTTCATGCTTTCCTCGGATCCCAAAACAGCGGCTAGAACACGCCTGCAAAGGCAGACATAAGCACCCAGGTAATAACAGCCACTACGCTGCTGCGTACAGATGCTCCACTCCAATCCCAGATAAGCACGGAGAAGAAGACATGAGCGCTGAGCACACAGGTATGGAAAATCGGAAACTAACAAGAAAATGCTCTGAATCATCAAGCCAGCCTAAGTTCCGCGCTAAACCCGGAAGTCCAGGTTCTAGGAACACGAGAAGCATCAGCAGTGGGGCCAATAACAAACATCTATGAGGTGGTACCTACTCCGAGATATCACAACACGGGACAGAAGAACATCTGGAACAGGAGCAACATCCTCCGCCTCTTTAAACATTTGGCCTCTCTGGAACAAATTCAATCAGTAGACCCGGAATGGGTCAGATTTATGAAACTTCAGGGGGACACTCATGGTGACTCAATTTGCTGGGACTGAGGCATTAAGAGTCTCCAACAAGTGATACTGGGCAAAGCACAACAACTCACTTAATGGGCTATAGATGCCCAGTCTCTGCTACAAATAAAATACCTGCATGTCTTTGCTGAGAACAAAGGAGACCACGGTGTCCGGTCCGTCCTGCATGGGACCAACAGCTATGGAGTCCATAGCAGCAGTCGGTCCTGCCTTCAGGCTCATACTGGCATCAGGATCGCATGAAGCAATAATCATTGGGCAGTATACTCAAATCACTTCGCCCCAGACCAAACAGGGGTACAAAGAAAGCAGCAGCACTATTCCTAACAAACATGGCAGTACGCTTGACCAGGTGGAGTAAATGACTGTAAACCCACCCCGCCAACAACTGACCATATTTTCATGGAACATAGCAAAATTATAAAAGGAGAAAGTACAAAGGAGTTTCTAGAGAAGAGCAATATTGTATGATTCCAGGAGACATGGCCCTATCCAATACCCCCCTCACAGAGTATTAGGAGCACCATGGAGCAGCGATAAAAAGAAACATCTTTGGTCACCCATCAGGCAGACTCTACGTTTTCCTAAAGCATGCCTGCAGATTCATGGCTATAGAAATTCAATCAAAATCACCAGAGACTAAAGTCTTATTGATTAGCAGCCTGAATCCAAATTCCCAACCACTCCGCCTACTGCCAATTAATTGCTACATCAACCCAGCACAGACCTTCATGAAAGATTCCATGGATGTTCGGGCACGCACTCTAGATGATCTCTTAATCAAATATAAATCCCATAAGGTAATCATAGCGGGGGATTTTAATCTGAGGGACCTAGACAAAATGAACACCAGTCTCCTTGCAGGTGCCGGGCAGAACCACTTTCTAATCTTCTCGAAAACCACAAGCTATGCTCAACTCATACACTAAAGGAAGCATGCTCCACATCCTGGCATCCAAAACCAACCTTCCAGAATGTCTCGACAATCGATTATATTCTAGTCAGTGAAACCATCGCAGATAGACTAACAGAATTCGAAGTCGAAGCCCCTGAAAGATGGGTTCATGCTTAAAGTTCCAACAGCAACCATCTGTCAACCACTAGGAGAAACAAGAGGAACAAAAAATGCATAAGGTGCTAATAAGGATAAAATGGTCTGCAAACATCAAGAGAAGATGCAAACATGGTTGAATCGAAGCAGGAAGGAACCCCAACAACCTATGCATCATCAATGAAGGATTGGGAGAATATTGTAGGGGATCTCCAACAAAAGCTGGGAAACACTCTAAACCAACACCCAAGTACTAAGCTCACGCAGATTCCTGGAAGCAAACGCCCTTCGAAGGCCATAACCAAATGCAAAAGTGCCTTACGTAAGGTCTTGGAAGTGAAGAAAAAAGAGGGCATACTTACAGAGGGCCGTTACGTTACAGTTTCGAGATCAGCTTATAGAAAGAAAGTTTGGGAATAGAAAAGGGAACTCATAGATAAGGAAAGGCTTAAAGTGTTCTCCCTGCTGAATGAGAATAACCCCTCCGGGCTGTGGCGACACATCAATCAGTTGAGCAATCGAGGTGCTCCAAGAGAAAACGGAGTGGTGGAGCATGAGTGAACAAATCATGTAACACAACCATATTCGAATGCTCCCTCTGACAGAAGTGATGAACCATGGAGTGGGGCAGAGCGGGTCAACTAATGTAAAACAACATGACTTGAGCGCCCCCCTTGAAATAGGTCCTACAGAATCTATCAGCTGGGAAGAAGGTTTCTGCAGGATGCCAGGTACAACAATAAATGTTGACGCGGTTATCAGGACCTTCAGAAAAATGAGGAACAATGGAGCACCAGGGCCACATGGGTTACCAGCCCCAATATTTAAAACAGCACCAGATTTCTGGGCAGCTATCCTAACTCCACTTTTTAATAACATCTTCTCAACAACAAAGATGTCCGACTCCTGGAGGGGTTTCTATACTTGTCATTATTTACAAAAAAGGCGACCGTTTGAAGCCATTAAACTACTGGCTTATCCCCCTGCTTGATCTCGAAGCAAAGGCTGATGCACAACCTCTCCTGAAGGACCTGGAATCTTGGGTACAAGAAAAGGGCATTATTCCCTTTTATCAATCAGGATTTGGGTCACAGGCTTCGACCCTGGACAACATCATAGCGCTTGCTCACTGTTAGAAATGGGATTTCTGGTTGGCTAAGGCGTGCGCCAAAGCCAGGCAGAAACCACCACTCTAGTCAGGGCAAGGAAGTTACACGCCAAGGATAAACCCTGCTCACCCCCTTGGTAGCTTGGCACGAGCAGTCAGGCTTATCCCGGAGGCAATGTGTAAAGCGTTTGCGCACGCACACAGCAACAACACCCCAGGCACACCACAAAAGGAACTCCACGCACGGTTATAGCCTTTGTATTATAATAAACCCATTAGATCATAATCACATAATATACACTGTGCCAACTGGCACTGGGCAGTATCTACAGGGGATTATATACACCTGACAGGGCCAATTGGGCCACTGCCAGAACAATCACAAATCACCAAAATGTAAATGTAGAACAAACAATAAATGTAGAGCACAACCAGTAACTACTGGTGAAATACTGAACTAAGGCCTAGATCGTGCAACGTAAATCACACTGTGCAATAATAATCACATTAGGCCTCAAGCATATTAGGCCTACAAACCCTTAGCATAACCATAGTACGCACAACCCTCATAACCATAGTACGCACAACCCTTGTAACCTTAAACATTATTAGAAGCATAGATCAGGGCATAAAGGCATTGCTCAGTAGACATCACATTTAGGCATAAACACAGTGTACCCCATCTGGGGGCACACGCACTAAAATGGACCCCAGGCCAACTGGCCATTTACAGGGGCTCCCAATGTCCAGAATGTCAGGGTGTAGGTAGGGCTACTCAATTAACCCTAGGGCCACAAAAAGCAGTAAAGCCAAGGTGCGCAATTGCACCACCTAAACGTGGCAGCTGCCCACTAATTGCTGGGCAGCTGGGAACTCAAAAGATGGGCACAGCATTCTCTGTCCCCCACGGGGACTCTAACCAAACTGTGCCCCCAAATGCTGCATCTGCCTGCGTTCTCGCAGGGCAGCTGGGGAAGATGGCCAGCGAACAAGCTCTGGCACTACAGTGCCTCTGGGCCCCGCTCTGGGGCTCTAACTGAAAATGTGCCCCCAAAAGGAAGTTAGTACTGGCAGGAGGGGGGGGGGGGCGGGCACCGGCAATGTGCCCCAACGCCCCCTCTAATGGCTACACCAATGCACCCTACTCACTGGGCTTTTCTGGCTGCCCTCCGGTCTCCTCTCTTTGGCGCACAAGGCCTCCTTCAATTAACAGAAGCGCGGGGCTGGTATGCAGTGGGGGCAGGCACCGACAATGTGCCTCAGGCCCTCTCTGACTCACTCCCAGATGGCTCTGCTTCCTTCCGCTTCAGGCCATCCGCGAGGCTCCCATGTCACCAGGGAGCCCCGCCAAGACCAGCAGCACCTCTCTGCTCCGGCTGGCGGCATACACAGGAGAGCAGGGTAGGGTCCTGCCTGGCTCCTGCTCGGCTATTCTCCTGGGCACCGGAGTGTGGGGTAGGCTCCCGTCCGCTCCTTCTCTGTCAGCCAGCAATACCTCCGCCTCACTTACGGCGCCGCCTGTGTCCCAACACAGGGCGCCTGACTTCCGGTTTTCGCGGCAGTGCTTTCTCTCGGTGCCGCAGCAGTGATTTCTATGGCGGTGATGCGGGGTGGGCAGCCGCGAGAATAATAAATCAGATAAGCGGGGTGGGCACCCGTCTTCTCGCTACAATGCGGCCGGCAATGCGAGGTGGGCTCCCGCGCCGTAAATAAGTATAATTGCGGGGGAATCTCCACGCCGGGGATTCCCTTACCAAAAATGATCGCAGCTTCGTGCTGCAGTGGAAAATCAGAAGCGCTGCTCCTCTTGGGCCACCAAGTAGAGCGCTCACCAGGCAATAAATATATATCGCTCCCCAGGCGCCTAAGCACAAAGTCCAGAGAAAGTCTTTTGGGAATGAAGGGGGGGGGGGGGGCAAAGGCTGGGCCCAGGCAGGCCAGTTCACAGGGCCCTCCAGCAGGGAGTCAGTCCCTAGTGGCGGTTCCTCCTGGCGCCCAGCAGCAGCAGCAGGCCCCCCTCAAATCAGGAACAGCAGAGAACAACTTCATGGGGTCACAGCCCCTTCTTTTATACACAGGTTTCCTTTGTTCACATGGCACAGTGCTGGGGGAAAACCAGATGCAACTGGTTTGGGGGAGCTTTGGAGCACTTTGTTTTGCTCAGCCTCTCTCCCTATTCACAGGACAGGCTAGGGACATCAGATGCACCACAGGGGGCGGAGCCAGCATTGTGGAGGGAAGGCACAGCCCTATTCAGGTCCCTGTTGCAACTCCTCCCTCCCATCTAGCTGCTGATCTCCCTATTCACCACTGGGCTGACTCACCCTGGCTCCTGGAATTCCCCACACCATCCAGCACCTGTCAATCACAAGCCAGACATGCACCCCACATCAGGCCGGCAGACACACAGCACACAGAAATGCTAACTTCTAGAAGTGGCACTTCTCCTATAGTTATAATAAATCTGCGCACATCATTGCGCAGCATTTATTCTTACGAGTTCGCACATACTAAACTTGACCCTGCACTCCTCTCACACCAGGAATTCCCATGGACACACATATCCCCCATGCATTCCTATGGGAGGGCAGGCAGTCTCACTAAAGGTAACACAGAGCGCACGCACTTTACACTGGGACACATTGCTAAAGTGCCAAGAGGCCTAAAACCACTAACTATAGGAAAAAAGGCTAGGATAAATGCAAAACGTTTAGGGGTGAACCTGCCAGAAAGGCCAAGTCCAACACTCACCTATCAACACAGGCAGTGAAGAAGAAGAGACTTTCATTGTTCTGCTATCTCACTGGTTATAGCACAGCCTTCGATAAAGTGGACCGCAATAAAATCGCTTTATGAAGATATCTGGGTGCGGGTCAAAACAAATGCTAACACAGTGAAGGCTCAAACAGGGCTGCGTGCTGGCACCCCTCCGGTTCAATCTGTATACCGCAGACCTGGGGGGGTGGGGGGGGAGTGCTTTGCCATGTGCAGTTTAGTAGCCCCAAGGCTGGGAAGTACAAGTCTGCTGGAACTGCAATACACAGATGACACAGTATTAATGGACCACACTAGAGTGGGCCTCCAAAGAGCCCTGCCTGTGCTGGAATGTTTTAACAAAGCCAACTACTTTACGGTTAACCAACGGAAGACCAAGATAATTGTATTCAGGAGACATCAACTCAAAAGGCAAGCCAAATGGTCATTGGGCGATCTGCAAATTGGTACAGGAATATCCTACAATTACCTTGGGGTTTGGCACTCAGAAACGGCCAATGTCAACATCCATCGAAAACATCTGAACTCTAAGGCTAACAATGTTATCCACCTGCTAAGACAATTGAACCAACATTTGTTAAGCCCATCAGTTGAGCCGATCTTGACCGTTTTAAAAGCAAAACTGCTATCAGCCATATGCTACGGATATCTGGCTTTTCCTGGATCGCTGGATAAGTTCTTAAATATAACTCACACTAAAGCATACAAATCAGTGCTACTCATCGCCCTCAGCCAGGAAATCAAGACTGAGACTGGTGCTGGGCCTCGGGAGGCCGGACCTAATATGCCAGACGGAAATGATAAAGCTATACTTCAGGATCTTGAGGGCTCCAGTGGAATTAATCAGACACCGGCTGAGATTTGTCTTCGAAGAGGTTGGGACAGCCTGGCATGCCAGCCTTGGCCATGCCATCAACACATTGAGGATTGAGGCAGCAAGCTTCCGACTTTCGGAAATTCTACTCTTCGCCTTGAAGAAAGCAATAAACAAGTAGGTCTTGGAAACATCTTTGGGTCAAGACACCAAAGTCCTCCACCCAAGCCCAATCCTAGAGCCACTAGATAAATTACACATTCCGGTAAAAGCCCAACACTGTTTAAATGAGGCTCTGACATCACAAGTCCGCAGGAAAATTCTCACTAAGAGACTTATTACGTTAAGCATCACTGACTTCAACCCAGCCTGGGCACGCCAGGGGGAGAACATTGAGTGCAGACTATGTTCTTTCCACAAGGAATCTTGGCTGCACCGCCTGTGCTGTTGCCCTAAACTGAATAATGAGCGTCGGTGCCTTCTCCACCTGATATTTATTGCTAACTTTGCTCACTGGATTCAAGCTAGCCTGGCTGATGACGGCTGATTAGCCAGAAACAAGTCCCAGGATGCTTGTTTCCGGTCCAGAGAAGACATGGCTTGGCAGTTCGGGCTGGACTGTTCCCATGAGGCACAGGGTCAGACTGATTTGCATATGGTCATTTCTGAACTGGGGTGGTGGAGTGAGCTAAAGAATGGTGATGGATTAAACCCAGATCAGTTGACTGGGGGTGAGTGCTTGCGATGTTCAACACTCCGTCCATCATCCACTTTGGTTTTGCTTTGTTTGCCCTAAGTTGGCAGGGTATGCCCAGACGTGGGTCCCTTGCTCACTTTGCCACAGGATTCAAGATAGCCTGGCTGATGACGGCTGATTAGCCAGAAACCAGTCCCAGGATGCTTGTTTCCGGTCCAGGGAAGACATGGCTTGGCTGTTCGGGCTGGACTGTTCCCATGAGGCACAGGGTCAGACTGATTTGCATATGGTCATTTCTGAACTGGGGTGGTGGAGTGAGCTAAAGAATGGTGATGGATTAAACCCAGATCAGGTGACTGGGGGTGAGTGCTTGCGATGTTCAACACTCCGTCAATCATCCACTTTGGTTTTGCTTTGTTTGCCCTAAATTGGCAGGGTATGCCCAGACGTGGGTCCCTTGCTCACTTTGCCACTGGATTCAAGCTAGCCTGGCTAATGACGGCTGACTAGCCAGAAACTGGTCGCAGGATGCTTGTTTCCGGTCCAGGGTAGACATGGCTGGGCAGTTCGGGCTGGACTGATCCCATGAGGCACTGGGTCAGACTGATTTGCATATGGTCATGTCTGAACTGGGGTGGTGGAGTGAGCTAAAGAATGATGATGGATTAAACCCAGATCAGTTGACTGGTGGTGAGTGCTTGCAATGTTCAACACTCCGTCCATCATCCCCTTTGGCTTTGCTTCGCAGAGGTGGGACAGCCTGGCATGACAGCCTTGGCCATGCCATCAACACATTGAGGATTGAGGCAGCAAGGTTCCGACTTTCGGAAATTCTACTCTCCACCTGGAAGAAAGCAGTAAACAAGTAGGTCTTGGAAACATCTTTGGGGCAACTCACCAAAGTCCTCCACCCAAGCCCAATCCTAGAGCCACTAGATAAATTACACATTCCGGTAAAAGCCCAACACTGTTTAAGTGAGGCTCTGACTTCACAAGTCCGCAGGAAAATTCTCACTAAGAGACTTATTACGTTAAGCATCACTGACTTCAACCCAGCCTGGGCACGCCAGGGGGAGAACATTGAGTGCAGACTATGTTCTTTCCACAAGGAATCTTGGCTGCACCGCCTGTGCTGTTGCCCTAAACAGAATAATGAGCGTCCAGTGATGCTGAAGTGTCATGACAGGTAAAACCAGTTGAGCCATCACCGACCATGTCAGCATCTGCTCTCCCGAGCGACCACACTATCAGAAAGGCTACTTCAAGGCAGCAAGAATTTGACAGAGCAAGGGCCCAGCTCTCTTTATATACCTTGTGACCCAAGTCTCCCGACCAAGGGGAGCATTTCGATTTCCCTAGCCAATGCCCCATGACCAAAAAGAGGTAAGATTTTCCAAATGTACAAAAACCCAAATAGGATAATGATGACATTGTCAGAACACACATGACCTTCAACCCCTTCCAACATTACATGAGTCACATGAAATGAAGTGACACTGGACCAAGGGCCACATGTACGACCATTTCATTTTGCGACTCGCAAATTGCCAATTTTAGCGAGTCCCAAAATCAAATGTACTAATGTGTCTCAGACACATAAGCAAATCCCAATGGGGTCGCAAATGACCTGCCTCATCAATATTCATGAGGGAGGTCACAATTTGTGACCCATTGGGAATGGGTATGGGCAATAACACTAGGATGGTGGCCTGCTGGGGATAGCAGACCACCATGTCTGTGCTTGCTTTTAAATAAGAAAAACACACAAGATGTTGGACGGAATGTTGCACACTGGCAAAACATTCCCCCCCAGTCACAGATCTGGGTTTAATCCATCGTTATTTTGCTCACCACGCCACCCCAGTTCAGACTTGGCCATATGCAAATCAGTCTTGACCCTGTGCCTCATGGGAACAGTCCAGCCCGAACTGCCAAGCCATGTCTTCCCTGGACCGGAATCAAGCATCCTAAGACCGGTTTCGGGGTTTCACCCCTCTTCAGCCAGGATAGCTTGACTTCAGTGGCGTAGTCAGCACGGGACCTACGTCTGGGCATACCCTCCCCACATAGGGCGAACAGCAAAACACACAAGATGATGGACGGAATGTTGCACATTGGCAAAACATTCAACCACAGTCACAGATCTGGGTTTAATCCATCGTTATTTTGCTCACCATGCCACCCCAGTTCCGACATGGCCATATGCAAATCAGTCTTGACCCTGTGCCTCATGGGAACAGTCTAGCCCGAACTGCCAAGCCATGTCTTCCCTGGACCGGAATCAAGCATCCTAGGACCGGTTTCGGGGTTTCACCCCTCCTCAGCCAGGATAGCTTGACTCCAGTGGCGTAGTGAGCACGGGACCCATGTCTGTGCATACCCTCCCCACATAGGGCGAACATCAAAACACACAAGATGATGGACGGAATGTTGCGCATTGGCAAAACATTCAACCACATTCACAGAGCTGGGTTTAATCCATCGTTATTTTGCTCACCATGCCACCCCAGTTCCGACATGGCCATATGCAAATCAGTCTTGACCCTGTGCCTCATGGGAACAGTCCAGCCCGAACTGCCAAGCCATGTCTTCCCTGGACCGGAATCAAGCATCCTAGGACTGGTTTTGGGTTTCACCCCTCTTCAGCCAGGATAGCTTGACACCAGTGGCGTAGTGAGCACGGGACCCACGTCTGGGCATACCCTTCCCACATAGGGCGAACAGCAAAACACACAAGATGATGGACAGAATGTTGCACATTGGCAAAACATTCACCCCAGTCACAGATCTGGGTTTAATCCATCGTTATTGTGCTCACAGGGTCAAGACTGATTTGCACATGGCTGGGTTCAAACTGGAATAGCATGGTGAGCAAAAAAACGATGGATTTAGGCCCAGATCTCTGTACTGGGGTGAATGTATGACATTGTTCTGCATTCTGTCCATCAACTGTTGTTTTTGCTTTTAAATAAAGCAACGTCTTTTTTAAATGCATTTTCCTTAAAATCAAGAAACGGGATGTGTTTGAACAAGAAAAATGAAAAGTTTCCTTTTAATTTTTTAGGAGGAGGAAGCGGTCCGTGGGACCACTGTCTTCTGTTAAAAAAAGTTTTCACCACCAGTCACAAAGGGGAAGGGGTGCTTCTGGGACCCCTTCCCATTTGCGACTGGCTTATCACCTACTTGAAGTAGGCGGTAAACTGCGATTGCTTTGTGACTGCATTCCGTTAGCAAAACACTCGTACATGCCCTTGCAACTTGCTATTAGAAATGGACGACCTTGACACTCCCCTTCCTAAACCCTATTTTGCAAGTTGATAATAGGTTACCGACTTTCAAAATAGGTTTGGTACATTGCACAAGCCGTTTTAGCGGTCACAAGTGGGCGAATCTCGGTTTGCAACCGCCAAAAGCGGTCGAACTCTACTTTTTAATTTACTCTATTGGTGCTCGTAATGGTATATATCTGTTTCTCCCCAAATGTTGTTGCAGCACTCATATTTTATACTAGAATGACGCTGGTTCAATAAATGCTCATTGAAAACGTCTCCACTGTTTATTCTGTGTATCTCTCGGAGAACAAGTGAGCACGAGTGACTGGAAGAAAAGTACTGTACTGTTTCCACAATCCCATAGGGGCCAGGGTTGTCATATTCGATAGTTGCCAGAAACTATTTGCTCCTTGTAAAGTTGTGAGGCTTATAGTGGCACTGTATGCTAGCTAGTCTACAGCTAAAATATCCTTTGGGGGCGTCTGGAATCAGTCAAGACACCAATCCTTTGGTTTACGTTGTTTAAAAGCACAGATCCTAAATAGATTTGTAGGAACTACATGACAATGTGTGGAGATAAGATCAGGGCGCTGCTGGAGCTTCGGACCAAAAAGCATTCCTTTCTGTAAAGATGACAAAGAGCCCATTAAGCTGTCAGTATTCTGCTTCATGTGGAAATTAAAAGTAGCAGTCTGGTGACAAAATTATAGGCATGGGATGAACATACCTCACAGCTGCCACAGAGCTCCATTAGCCTGCTGCCATCATCAGTGGGTGCTAAGCCAAGCCCCCCAGGCCCATTCCAGTCTGACATAGACAAAGAAGTCAGACGAGGAGCTTGGATGACACTATGAAGAAACCCTATATTAACCCGTGCTCAACCCCATGGTAGCTTGGCGCAAAAGCAGTTAGGCTTAACTTAGAGACAGTGGGCCCGATTCACAGAACTAATTTAAGACAAAATCCTAAACTTACTACTTTTGGTATTCACAGAAGTTAGGATTTTGTCCTAAGTTTGACTTAAGACAAACTAAAGACAAACTTAAGACAAACTTAAGACAGACTTAAGACAAACTTAAGACAATCTTAAGACAAAATCCTAACTTAAGTCTGTCTTAAGTCTGTCTTAAGTTTGTCTTAAGTTTGTCTTAAGTCTGTCTTAAGTCTGTCTTAAGTCTGTCTTAAATCTGTCTTAAGTTTGTCTTAAGTTTGTCTTAAGTTTGCCTTAAGACAAACTTAAGACAAAATCCTAACCTCTGTGAATACCAAAAGTAGTAAGTTTAGGATTTTGTCTTAAGTTAGTTCTGTGAATCGGGCCCAATATGTAAAGTATTTATGCAGCACTTCAAACAGTAATAAAGTGAAAACACAACACGAAAAAAATCCCATACCAGTTCGGAACGATAGAGTAAAATCTAAATTATTTTTGACCAAAACAACAGCAATCACATCAGTCGAACTAGAGATATGCAATTTAAAGATTAAAGTGAAAATAGTGCCAAAAAGCACAAAACACCAACTGTGGATATCTGGTCACACTAGACCAGGACAAGGTAACAAGTTCAGGCCAACAGCAAGGGAGCATGGGCTGGCTACAGGGACCCAGTTAGGCCTGCCGAACAAAAGTTCCTTAAATCCTGGTTTCAAAGAGTTGTGCAGTCCCGTGTCGAGATTGCATCTCGCAGCCGTGGCGATACGAGGTCCTGGTCAGAGATGTGTAGCACAGCATCAGTTCTGAGGAGCTGCGAGGCTACGAGGCTGCGACGCAAGGTCCTGCATCGTCGTTAAGGAAATGGTAGATGAGGGGGCTTGTGATGAGAACTCCTGCATTAAGAATGCTTCATGCAACTGCTGGTTCCAAAGAAGATGCAGGTCTTGGAATGCAGAGTCCTGCACCATAGTCGAGGCTGTCATCGAAATGAGATTTGTGATGCGAGGGCCTGCATTAAGGATATGTCGTGCGGCAGTGTTTCCCATGGGGCTGCGGGCTGTGAGGGTGATTTAAAGTCCTAGCAAAGTCTTAGCACTAAGAATGTCCACGCAGCAGAGACAATGCTTTGTTTCTGCCTGGGGTTGCCCCGCGCAGCAAGGAGATGTGTTGGTTCTGCTGTGTCAACAGATGAGCTGGCAGAGCACCTTCAGGCCCACTTTAAAGAATCCAGGACTGGGGTGGCACCACTTGGCAGGGTAGGACTCACAGATGACAGAGTCCAGGTTCTGGGTTCAGGTTTGTGGGAAGCATGTTATGTCTTTAAGGCTTCTGATCATGAGGCCAGTCAACTAGCCCTTGAAGTCACTCTGTGGTCCTGAGTTTAGAGATCCAGATCCAGTCCTTCTCACCCAGGCAGGAGGGCAGCCGAGCAGAAGGTCAGCACAGCATGGCAGCAGTCCTTCAGAACAGCAGTCCAGTAGAGTGGCTGTCCTTTCAGCAGCAGAGCAGTCTTCTTCCTGGTAGAGTCCACAGGTCCAGAAGTGTGCTGAAGAGTTGGAGTCTGAGGTCCAATATTTATACCTGGTGCCCACTTTGGAGTGATAGAAGCTTCCAGAGGATTCCACCCCCTGAGGGGCTTGGAATGTCCTGCCTCCCTGCCCTGACCCCAGATTGTCTGGGGCCCAATAGGTTAGTGTCAAACCCTTTATGAGAGTGCCCAGGCAGGGTCTTTGTGATGTGCAAGTGTGGTAGGTGACAGGTCCTCCCAATTGTTAACTCAGAGTGGCCCATCCTGTATCTCTTAGTCCCACTATCTGGGAGCAATACAAAAAAAAGTCTAACTGTCAGCTGCCCCCAGTCATATGGGCCAGGATTAGGCTGCAGGCACCAACGTTTAGGACAAGGAAATGCCAACTTTCTAGAAGTGCATTCTTCGAATTGTGACAAAAATATCTGACTTTACCATTAAAGAGGGCTTTTTATTCCAATTCTTTAGACACCAAACTTGAAATGTCTACCTGCTCCCAATTGATATATGTTGCTTATTACACGTAATAAGGTAACTCAATGTTATCCTGTGAGTGAAGAAGGCCTGGCAGCAGTTAAATACCAATTTAGGAATTTTTCACTTCCAGGACATGTAAAACTTAAATGTACATGTCCAAACTTTTAAATAAGCTATTTCCACCATGTTGTCGAAGAGAGCACAAGTACTTTAGCACTGGTTAGCAGTGGTAAAGTGCACAGAGTCCTAAGGCCAGCAAAAACAAGATCAGCAAACATGGGAGGGAAGAAGACAAAGGGGCATATCAGCAAGGCGGCGATATAAAAATTATCGCCGCTTTTGCGTCCGTTTTCGGGCGAAAAGAGGCGATAATTTAATCGCCTTAGCAGCAAAGACACGCTATCGCGTGATTTGCTGATTTAGCGCCCCTTACAACAACGCCCAGCTTTGCATCTTTAATAAGATGCAAAGTGGGCGTTCCGTGCCAAAATAACTGGAGAAATGTCGCTATCCGGCATTTCTCCAATTATCAAGCTGCACGCAAACAAGCAGAGCGATAAGAAAAGTAGCGCTAACCACAGTTATCGCTACTTTCCTTACGCCTGCTTGTAATCTGATTTAGCCATGTAATCCAATGGGAGGTGGATTACATGGCTAAGACCACCCTGCCCTAGTAGCAAGGTATCGCTTGTTGCAGTGCGATTATCGCTGGATTTCCAGCGATAATCACACTGTTTTCCAGCTAACGCATGGATTCCCATCACTTGGGAGATAAGATTTGCTGATAGCATGCTATCCCCGCGATAGAATCCAGCGTTAGCCTGCAATAATTATCCTCGCACTAAAAGCACTGAGCGATAATTATCGCAGGCCCTTGCTGATATGCCCCAAAGTTTGACAGAAGACAACTCTGAGGCTGACAGGTTTAACAAGGAATAATATGTAGAAGTCGGTATCTCTTGTGATATAATCGCTAGAATCATAATACAAATTGGAGCAGAAACTCCTGTTTCTGCCCAAACTACCATACTACTATATTTGAGAGATCCCACTGAAATTAAAGTTTCCCATTTGCCTTTCAGAAATCTTTTTGCCAAGGCTGTATCTACAAGTGTGGCCTGCTGGGCATTCAACTTTGCATTTCAAAAGCAAACCCTCAAAACAGGAATTGTCAGGATGGAAAGTCCTCTCCATATGAACCTATGTGCACCGCTGCATGACTGCCCCAACTGTACTGATGTCTGGATCCCTTGGGCTGGTGTTTGTTGCACAAGCACAGGGTCGCAACCACCATGTAGTGATCAGAAGGTGTAAACAGGTCCTTTTTAGGTCTCGCCTGACCCAGTGCATGCGCTGGTCTGGCGAGACTTTTTGTGAGGGATCAAAAAAATGCTACCATGGCCAGCCTAGAGCTACCGTGCATGTGCGCGGGCGCGCGCTTAGGAGCAGAGGCTGGCAAACCTCGTCATGCTCACATCACATCAAACATCAAAGAACATGTTGTGTTAATGCTTTGCTGCGCCCGTTTGACTTACAATGTGCTTTCTCTTTCCACAAACTCGATGTTTGTGTTCCTTTATTTTGAGATGCTTTTAGTATTACTGTTTTGTGACTTAAAGAACATTAAGGAAATGTTACTGTGAAACTGGACAACGTTCATAGTGTTCATTTCTGATCGCAGCAGCTGCTTCATGTCCGTTGCACCATTCAGACAGTCCTTTCGTTGGCGCTTTCATGAGGACATGATGAGGAAGCTGGAAACTTTTGGCACATTTTCTTTAAAAGCACAGCATGTTGGCGACTGGTTAATCGATTAGACCTATGTAGCGCTTTAGATCTTTAAGCGCTATGGTGGGTGCAGCAGTTACTCATGAAATATGGGGTGCAACTCACAAGGAGGGGGCAGGTTTGAGTGCACATTGGCTGCAATCGAACTCTTAAGATGATGGGCTGTGTGTATCCATTATCAGCACTCAGTCATCGCTAAGTGATCTTGTTTGTTTTGTTGTTGTGTTAATGCTTTGCTGTGCCCGTTTTGACTTACAACGTGCTTTCTCTTTCCACAAACTTGATGTTTGTGTTCCTTTATTTTGAGATGGTTTTAGTTTTATTGTCTCACACACAACCGCACACACAACCACAACCACACACACAACCACAACCACACGCACAACCACCCACACAACCACACAACCACACACACACACAGAACCACAACCACACACACAACCACACACACAACCACACATACAACCACGCACACAAACACAACCACACACACAACCACACACATACACACAAACACACATACACAACCACACACACACAACCACACACAACCACACACACACAACAACCACACAACAGCCACACAACCACACACAACCACACACACACAACCACACACAACCACACACATGAACAGCAACCACACAACCACACCCACAACCACACACAAACACAACCCCAACCACACACACAACCACACACACAACCACAACCACACACACAATCACACACACAACCACAACCACACACACAAAACCACACACACAACCACACACAACCACACACAACCACACACACAACCACAACCACACACACAACCACACACACAGCCACAACCACACACACACAACCACACCCACAACCACACATACACAACCACACACAACCACACCCACAACCACGCACACACAACCATAACCATACCCAACCACACCCACAACCACACACACACAACCACAACCACATACACACAACCACACACACAACCACACAACCACACACACCCACACACACAACCACACACACAACCACCCACCCACACCCACAACCACAACCACACCCACAACCACACCCACAGCCACACCCACACACACTCTCACACACACAACCACACACACAACCACACACACACAACCACACACACACACATAACCACACACACACACAAACACACAACCACACACACAACCACACACATACAACCACACACACACACACACAACCACACACACACAACCACACACAACCGCACACACAACCACACCAAGCATTGGCATAGCCAATAGGTCTCGCCTTTTGGACCTTATAAGTGTTTAGCCACGCAACAGTTGATGTGGTTGCACCAAGGATATTGTGCTGCATAACTAAATACTTGAAGGGTCCCAAAAGTGAGACCTATTGGCTATGCCAATGCTTGTTAACCTATGTCACTGGAGTTCGCCTACAGGCTCACTCATTCAAAGTTCCCTGCTGTGTGCTTAAGTCAACCCTTGGCCTATATTCCTATAAGCTGGATAAAGTGAGCATGGAGAAGGGAGAGCCAGGCTTTCCCACACAAGGATGCTCTTTGATTCAGAGAGAGGTCACAAGGAAAAGCCCTGGGCACATCTTAGGAAGGAGATGGGCTGATAAAGGAATCATAAAGTGTAGGACTGAGGCCCTGGGCTCACCTTTTGGTACACATATCACTTTGGCTGAAATCCAGGTGTGAACACCTTGTCACTCCTATGGCCTGTGTTATGGGGCTACCAGCTTTGGAGTTGCTGCTGTTCTGACAGACTGATTTTGAAAGGAAGAGAGGGCAGAGGAGTGGGTACTTCAAAAGAAACAGACCCACAACATAAACTTCAAAGATCAGACCCTAAAACACATTTTTTGCACAGATATAGATTATAAGGAGCGGAGCTTGAGACCCCCAAAATTGGCAACTGTCCAGCAGCCAGTTGGGATTTGTGGGGAGGAGAAGCTCTGCAAGACATTTTCCTGTGACCAAGACTGGGGGCCAAAGTCTGCTAGTCTCCCTGCTGGTTAGGGGACATCACCCAGGGAATCCAAGACCACCTGCCCTGGAACTATCACCTGTTATGTTATGTTATGTTATGTTAAATTAAATTTATTAAGCGCACGTACGCCCGTAGGCTTCATGGCGCTGTGGAAGACTAGCAAAACATAACATGTGACAGAAAGAAAGAAAATTTAACTAAGGATAAGCTTGCTTAAAGAGCCAAGTCTTAAAAGCCTGTCTAAAGGCTAACAGATCTTCGTGAAGTCTTAGTGGCAGTGGCAAGGAGTTCCACAGGGAGGAAGCTAGGAAGTGGAAAGATCCTCCTCCCTGGCGTTGTTTCCTGATCCGGGGCACGACTAACAAATTCTTTTGGCCAGAACGGAGAGCACGGGAGGGAGTGTAACTGACCAGCAGGCAGCTAATGAATCCAGGGCCCTTACCTTGTAGAGCCCTGAAGATAATGCATCCCGCTTTAAATGCTGCTCTCTGCGCTACAGGCAGCCAGTGGAGACTGGCCAGTCCAGGTCTAATAGACTGCCACTTAGGAATTTTACAGATCAACCTGGCCGCTTGGTTCTGAACCAGTTGGAGTCTCTTGAGCTGCCCCGCCGGTAGGCCCAGATATAAACTATTGGAATAATCCAAACGGGACAGCACAAGAGCAATGATGACCTGAATCAGAGCAGGGTGGGTTAAAAGGTGGGCGATCTTCTTAATCTTGCGAAGTTGGAAGAAACTTGCAGATACCACAGTCCCTACCTGGCTTTTGAGCGAAAGATCTTCATTAAAAGTGATACCTAAGCTCTTAACTGTTTGGGATTTAGCTGGAGGATCTCCCATTTCTGGAGGCCAGAAGTGTGGTCCCCAATACAGTTCACTCTTCCCAGGCAAAATCAGTTCAGTTTTGCCTGGGTTGAGTTTCAGATGATTTAGGCCCATCCATCTCTGAATGTGAACCATGACCTCCCGAAATTCGATGGCAGCGCCAGGGGAGTCCAGACAGAAGATCAGTTGCAGATCATCTGCATAGTTAAGAATTAAGGCGCTAAACTTTTTTAATGAAAATAACAAGGGTCGTAAGTACAAATTAAACAAAAGTGGGGACAGGGACGAGCCTTGGGGGACTCCACATTCATTTTTGATTTTGGGCGCTGTAAAAGTTCCCAATCTCACTGCCTGGGTACGCTCCGAGATAAATGACTTCAGCCATCTAAGTGCCGAGCCTCTCAGGCCAGCCTGTTCGACACGGTCGACCAAGATGGTGTGGTCGACCGTGTCGAATGCGGCCGAAAGGTCGAGAAGTACCAATGCTTGGTGAATGTCCCTATCTGCATTGCTTCTTAGTACATTCTGGACCGCCAGTGTCACCATCTCGGTTGAATGCCCTGGTCGAAACCCAGCTTGGTTATGCTCCAGATATCCAGTGGTTTCAACGAAGCTAGAAAGACAGCTAGCAACGTGTGCCTCCAGGATTTTTGATAGGAATGGCAGCAGGGATATCGGGCGGTAATTAGATGGATCGTGAGGATCAAGACTGGGTTTTTTGATCAGGGGAATCAATAGAGCATGCTTAAATCCTGCCGGTACCTTTCCCTGGTTAAGTGAGTCATTAAGCAGAGAGAGGATCCCGTGAGGGATAGAGTGCCCAATCTCTGTAAAAATGTGGGGTGGGCAGATGTCATCGGGTGATCCAGACTTAACCCGAGCCAGGAGAGTTGAAAAAGTTTTAGCATCTATAGCAGGAAGGGTGTCTAATGTAGTGGGGTTATTAAAAATATCATCTAAAGGAGACGATTTAGGAGAGCTAGCAATGTTGCGTTTTATATTTACAATTTTCTCTCTGAAAAAATCATTCAGAGAGTCACACAACTTCTGGGTAGGGGCTATTGATGGGGCTGTCCTATCATCGTCACAGAGCTCGTTGACTATGTTAAAAATATCTTTAGTTTTATTTGAGGAATTTAAAATTTTTTGAGAAAAATAGTCAGATTTATGTTGGAGCAAGATTTTTTGGAACTCCTTTCTTGCGGTACAGTACACTGTCCTGGCTTGAGGGGAGTAGCTTTGTCTCCATTTCCGTTCCTTCTGTCGAACTCCCAGTTTAAGATCTTTCAGTTCTTGGGAGAACCATTTGTGTGCTTCATTTCCTCTAACATTAGGGACCCGTACTAAGGGGGCTGAGAGGTCAGCTGCGTTAAGTAACCAGTTAGACAGCGCTCTCTCGCTAGTGTCCAGATCATCGTACGGTGGTGGTACGGTTTTGTTTAAAATGTCAATAAATCCCGGAAGGTCCATAGATTTCCATTTGCGGAATTCTTTGCTCTTGCATGGCTTGGGTTTGACATTTCCGCCTACTTCTAGTGTGAAATAGATGATGAAATGATCCGACCAGATACATGGGCTGATGACTGGATTGGATAAAGATAGATTATGCGTCCATATCTGGTCCAAGCTGTGACCTTTCTGGTGAGTGGGTACATGGATGTGCTGATTTAGATTCAGGTCTGTTAGCAAATCTATCAATTCAGCAGCTTGAGTATCTGTGCCTATGCTATCAAGCCAGTAATTTAGGTCCCCGATAAGGATGATTTTAGAGTAGCTGACTACATATGAAGCCAGCTGCTCTGCCAGAATGGATGGATATTTGGCCATGTATTGGGGGGGTCGGTAAATCAGGACCAGAATGAGGGACCCACTTTCAGTGTCGAGATTAATCACCAAGTTCTCAGTGTCCGGAAGGATCAAAGAAGGCAGTTGCCTGACCTGAAGGGATTTCAAGATTATAGCTGCTACTCCACCTCCGGCCTTCCCAGGTGTACGGTTGGCCGTCAGAATATAGTATTCTGCAGGAAGAGCCACGAGTACGTCGGGGAGGGAGTGAGGGGTTAGCCAAGTTTCAGCTAATAAGAAGATGTCAGGTTTTACCTCCTTCAGGAAAAGAAAAATGTCTATCTGGTTTTTGATCAGGGATCGAGTATTGAGGTAGTAGCAGCGCAAGCTGTGTTTTACAGAGGGTGCAGTTTGAGGCTCAGGAAAAGGTTGTTTTAAAGGCTGAGCATGAGGCACAGCATTGATGGAAGAGGAAAGCCCTAGGCTTTGAATGCAAGTCAATGTGCGTGGGGCTAGGGAGTGCTTACAGGGACCATCAAGATTGTGAGGGCGTAAAAGCAGGAGTTCCTGAGATGAGTATTTATAAAAATGGCCAGGAGGAGTGGGCTCGGGTCCCGGTCGGCCGCGGACGGGCGCAGACGGGCTTAACTCAGGCGCAACTCCGGCGCGCCTCCGTCGCGCCCGCTGCGCTCGTCCGCTGCGCTGACACATGATGGCCCGTTTAAGTAGGGGCGGTACTCGTGGGGGTGTGGCCAAGATGACCGTGGCCTCGCCTCACCCGAGCAGCCCAATCCAAGATGTCGGCCCCAGCTGCTGCGAGCCGCCGCTGTGTTCAGCGCTGTGCCGTGCCGGTGCACTCAGAAGGAGTGGAAGGTGAGCGTCAGGATTTCCGTGGGGGAAGAGATGAGCAGAGAAGATTAAAAGCGCGCCTCTGCGCTTAATGCAGGAGCGCTAGTTAAAACAACGACAACAACTCCTCCACCCTGATCGACAACCTCGCCAACCTCGGACTGAAACAGCTCATCATGACGCCGACCCACATCGCCGGCCACACGCTTGATGCCATCTTCTCTTCAAGCCCCCACGTCACCTTCAGCCACGCCTCCGAACTCACCTGGACAGACCACCACTGCATCCACTTCTCCTTCCGAAAACCCCTCACACACCACCGCACACTACAGACCCCCTGCCAATGCTGGGGCAAAGTCACTGAAGAACAACTACAGACAACCCTTGCACTCAACCCACCCACTAACCCCACCACCCCTGATGAGGGTGCACTCACCCTCGAACACTGGATGAACGACTGCGCCAACACCATAGCCCCGCTGAAAAAACCCACCAACAGAGACACCAGCAAAAGAGTCAGCTGGTTCACCCCGGAACTCCTCGACTCAAAACGCACCTGCCGGAAACTGGAGAACATATGGCAAAACGACAAGACGCCAGACAGCCGCGCTGCCCACAAAGACGCCATCCGCAACCACCACCACCTCATCAGGACCGCCAAAAGGACCTCCTTCACAGACCACCTTGACAACAACGCACACAACAGCAAGGAGCTCTTCGCAGTGCCAACGACATCCCACCATCGCAAGCCCTGGGCGACTCCCTCGCCACCTTCTTTCACCGAAAAATCACCGACATCCATGACAGTTTCAAACCCCGGACGACTCCTGCAGACCTCACCGCACCGGACCCACCGTACCCCACCACCCACGACTCCCTAACAACCTGGGCCAACGTGAGCATCGAGGACACAATCAAGACCATGGGAACAATCCACTCTGGATCCCCGTCCGACCCTCCCCGCACCGAATCTTCAACAAAGCCAGCAACTCCATCGCACCCCACCTGCACAAAATAAGCAACCTCTCCTTCGAGACCGCCACCTTCCCTGAGAACTGGAAGCACGCCGAGATTAACGCACTACTGAAGACACCCAAGGCAGACCCGAGCGACCTCAAGAACTTCCGACCCATCTCCCTGCTTCCGTTCCCAGCAAAGGTCATCGAGAAGATAGTTAACACCCAGCTCACCCGTCACCTCGAAGACAACAACATCCTGGACCCGTCCCAATCAGGATTCCGCAGCCACAACATCACCGAGACCGCCCTCATTGCCGCCACAGACGACATCAGGATCCTTCTAGACAACGGCGAGATGGCGGCCCTCATCCTCCTGGATCTCTCCGCCGCCTTCGACACCGTCTGCCACCGCACACTTTGCACGCGACTCCAAGACGCAGGGATCCGGGAGAAAGCCTTGGACTGGACCACCTTCTTTCTCTCCGGCAGAACTCAGAGAGTCCGTCTCCCCCGTTCTGGTACGATGCCTCCAAGATCATCTGCGGCGTCCCTCAAGGATCCTCCCTCAGCCCGACGCTGTTCAACGTCTACATGGCACCACTAGCACGCATCGCCCGACAGCACAACCTTAACATAATCTCCTACGCCGACGACACTGAGCTGATCCTCTCCCTCACCAAGGACCCCTCACCGCCAAATCCAACCTCCACCAGGGAATGAAGGCCGTCGCCGACTGGATGGAGGATAGCAACCTTAAACTGAACACAGACAAGACAGAGATCATCATCCTCGGGCCCAACCCCTCTGCATGGGATGACTTCTGGTGGCCCACATCACTGGGGACCCCCCTGGTCCCCACTGACCACGCACGCAACCTGGGAGTCATCTCGACTCGAAACTCACCATGACTAAACAAGTCAACGCAGTCTCCTCAACCTGCTTCAACACCCTCCGCATGCTCCGCAAGATCTACAGATGGATCCCGACAAACACAAGGAAAACAGTCACCCAGGCCCTAGTCAGCAGCAGACTCGACTACGGAAACGCCCTCTACGCCGGAGCACCGTCCAAACTCATCAACAGACTGCAGAGAATCCAGAACGCCTCTGCACGCCTGATCCTTGACGTCCCGCTCGGCGACCACATCACCCCCCAGCTGAGGAAACCTGCACTGGCTCCCCGTCGACAGGAGAATCTCCTTCAAGCTCCTGATCCACGCACACACGGCACTCCACAAGACTGGACCAGCCTATCTCAACAATCGACTCTCCTTCTACGCACCCAACAGGAAACTCCGCTCTGCTGACCACGCCCTGGCCACGGTCCCGCGCATCCGTAGAACAACTTCCGGAGGCAGATCCTTCTCCCACCGCGCCGCCAGGACTTGGAACACCCTCCCCCTCTACCTACGACAAACCGAAGACCTGCTGACCTTCAGGAGACAACTCAAGACCTGGCTCTTTGACCAATAGCAGCAGAACCCCCAGCGCCTTGAAACCCTCACGGGTATGTAGTGCGCTTTACAAATTACTTGATTGATTGATTGATTGAAGACATTCAGCCAACATCTTATGTCTTTCAGTTATATCCTTTTTTATGCAGTGGCCTGGTTTATTATACATAACATATATGTGGCATGCTACACATTTTTTATTTAACCAACCGTTTTTCTTGCTTATATCATTGGGATCCATACAGTAGTGTCTCTTCAATTAGCTCTTTAGCATGTAGCCTCTAATGGGGTCTCTGTTTCACCATGTCCTGTGTGCACTGCGTGGGGGAGGTCTATACCTCCGCCTGGTTCCCCTGTTTCTTTGCCCGCTAAGTATGTCTGGTAAGCTCCACAGATGTTCTTTGGTCTATTTTGTAGTGGGAGAAGTTCATTGTATGCCTCTGAGTAGGTGTTACAATATATCATGTCACTGTGCCACGCTTCTAAAGTAGGGGTTGGGCCTCTTGCCCATCTCATCGCCACTCTGCGTTTTGCCAGTAACATACCAATAGATATCAATTTGCGGTCTGCTTTTCTTATCTGTTTACTATAACCTAATGGTGCTAGGAAATGGTCCATCTCTAGTGTCGTGCCTACTATGTTCCCAAGTTCTAGTGTCATCTTCTGCCAAAAATAGAATATTCTGGAGAAGTACCACGCCACATGCATGAATCCTGCATTCTATTCCGGACATCTATGGCATGCTGCAGTGTTCTGTAACCCGTACCTATCTAATTTCGCAGGGGTGTAATAAACTCAAATTAAATATTTATACTGCATTAGCCTGTGTCTTCCGTTTTGTGAGACTTCTCTGATCATGTCGCGACAGTATTTCCAACAGTCATCTGTGATAATTATGTGTAGATCTCTCTGACATTCTAGCCTCGCTTTGTCCATAGAGGGTCTACGGGCTTCCTGGGCGTAGTGGTATAATTGTGTGATTAATTTTTTCTGGCGACTTCTCTGTTATCAAATATGTTAATGCTGGCATGTCTGGGGGCTCTGACATGCCATCTCTCAATAGGGAATGTAGCGTGTGTCTGACTCTAAAGTATTGGAATCTGATAATGGCTGTGGGGTGTATCGATTCAGTTCTTAGTGCATCCCAGCTTTTCAATGCCCCTACATCAAATATGTCTCCCATCTTTGTAATCCCTAGTGTTCTGAGGGCCTGTGTCACCACTTTCTTTTTTCCCAGTGTGAACCATGAGCACCAATCCACTAACATATGCGGTGAATATAGCATCGTTCCAGCTTGTCTCTCTAAGAGATCCCACCAAGCATGATGTGATGTGGCATTCAATGTATCAACGACCCTGTGTTGCCTCTTGGGGGTGGAGAATAGTGTTTGAGGAAGTGGAGTGGGGGCAACCACATATCTCTCTATGTATAGGTATGGTAAGTCTGACGGCCCGTGCAGCCAGTAATACGCAAATGAGCTCTGGGCTACTTTATAGTATAGCTCTAGATTTGGTGCGTTTAGTCCACCCTTATTGTATGACAGTGTTAGTGTCTACCACTTCATCAGTGTTGTTTTCCCATCCATGCCAGATTGATCATGAGAGATTGCAGTGTAGTAAAAAATAAGCGTTTTAATAATATTGGGATATTTTGGAATAGCTATAGAAATCTTGGAAGGATTACCATTTTCATACTAGTAATGCGTCCCATTAAGGACAGTGGTAATTTTTTCCAGCGATTTATGTCTTTCTCAAGCTTTGCTGTACCATAATTTTCAAGAACAACTGTTGAGGAGTCTATGTGTATATATATACCCAGATATCTAATCAGTTCTGAGGTCCACACCTATGGGAATTCAAGGGGAACCTGCCTCGCGGCTGGGGTAAGGGTAAATATTATGGATTTTCCCCTATTGACACGAACTCCTGATACTCCTCCAAATCCTACCACTTCTCTCAGAATGGGGGAGAGAGTGTATTCCGGGTTTCTGACATATATCAGCGTGTAGTCTGCATATGCTGAAATTGTGAGTTAGTAGTCCGGTTTGCGGATGCCCCTATGACTGTCATATTCCCTAATAGTACACGCCAATGGCTCCGCCACTAAGGCATATAACAAGGGGGATAGAGGGCATCCCTGTCTGGTGCCTCGAGTGATATTGAAGGGTGCTGTTACTGTGTTCCCTATTATAACCCGTGCCACTGGGTTCGTATATAGCAGTTCAACTAGTTTGAAAAAAATCTCCCTCGCTCCCGTTCGGCGGAGAACTGCATATTGAAACTCCCATTCGACTGAATCGAATGCTTTTTCAGCATCGAGGAATATTGCAACGGCCTTCAGTCCCTGGGTCTATTTGCTTTATTGTACCAAAAATCGTACAAAGATTCAACATGATACTGCGCTCTGGGATAAAGCCAGACTGTTCCGGTCGTACCAATATGAATACTATTGGCCCGATTCACAGAACTAACTTAAGACAAAATCCTAAACTTACTACCATTTTGGTATTCACAGAAGGCACTCACTCATTTTGGTATTCACAGAAGGCCCTTACTCATTTCGGTATTCACAGAAGTTAGGAGTCCTAACTTTAGGACTCCTAAATGCCTTCTGTGAATACCGAAAATTAGGATTTTTCTCAGTTTAGGAATAGTAAAGTTAGGACTCCTAACTTTAGGACTCCTAAATGTCTTCTGTGAATACAGAAAGTCTTAAAGTTAGGATTTTTCTCAGTTTAGGAGTAGTAAAGTTAGGACTCCTAACTTTACTACTCGTAAACTGAGAAAAATGTAGGCATGGCACACAGGGATGTGTGCCATGTCGACTCTTCACTTTGCTATGCACCAAAACACGCAGCCTGCAAAGGCAGTGTGTGGGTGCAGTGGTATAGGACCTCTAGGGTGGCACAATAAGTACTGCAGCCCTAAGAGGCCTTCTCTGGTCACAGTGCCCTGGATACCTGTAGTACCATTTACCAGCGGCTGACCTGTGGCCAGAGATGCCAATTGGCTTTAGTTTTTGGGAAAGAACATAGGCACACCGAGTAAAAGTGTATCAGTACTCTGGCAAAAAGTGGGGGGTTACTGCAACAGAAACCTGCCATCCTACACTCTGCCCCTCCATTACGAAAATGTTTTGGTTTGCTTGACTACCTTGCTTTTGTAACATGTTAACTAACAAAATGCCCAAAGTGATATTTTCGATAAGCAATACTGCTAACCAAACTGTAGTTATGTATTGCGTTTTTATTATGTTTAAAAAAATAATAAGGAGAGACGTATATGGCATCTAAAGTATATAATGTTTTTTCTAGCCGCAGGGCCACCAGCAGTGCTACTGTGCCAGATGGGGAGGCGGTTGGAGGGGGAGTACCAGCGGTTACAGGGATGGGATGTGGTAAGTCACATTGCTTGCCTTTTGACAAACTACTAGTATACTTACTGTATTTGTTAAGCATGGCAAATATGTATCCCACCCATCATCATTAATCACTTTCTTGCCCATGGCATTTCGCGTATTTCTCCATACATAATTTCTGTTTTGTTTTCTAATAGGAAATCCTTTTAATCAGATGTTATTCTGCCTTATTTCCTTTCAGACAGCATTTTTTTTGTGAGGCATGCATAGGTAAAAACTTTCCCTGTGGTTCTCCTAATCACATCAAATTTCAATGGTCCTAGGAGACAGGGAATGTACTTCCACTGTGCCACTATATGACTTAAAACAAGTGTTTGCACAGATCATTGTTTACAATTTGTCTTTTTTAATTTTTTCTTTCTTGATAAAACTATTTCTGCTGCTCCACCACCACTACCCACATGGCAGGCTATAGCCGTCAGATGGCTTGTCTCGAAAAACAATAGCAACAACTCTGAACCTACATCGATAATGCATTCTTCTGAGCCCATTTCTATTTTTTGTTTTGGTGGGAGGGACTTTTGTTGTGGGTGGAGAGGGTAGACATTGGGAAGGGCAATTGGGGCAATTTTTGACTTGTTTTGGACTCTTCTTTGGACTTTAAGTTTGGACATTTTTTAGGGCGGTATTCATTTGTTTGAGGAGAGGGGTGAGCTTGTTGGGGTGGAGAGGGTTTTTTTTTGTTAAAAAGTAAAGAGAAAAATTATTCTGAAAGTCTTTTTTGTGTTTTATTTTTAATTTGCACTACTGCCTTTTCATGCAGCTTATGTTTTTATTCTACTTATCAAATTTATACCAGTTAGTTATAATTAGTTATACCCTTGTCCTACTACCCTCTGTAACGATATTGACCATTAGGGGCTATACTGCCATTGCATATTATGCCCACAAAAACCTAGATAAACAAAAAAGTACTTATCTGCTGGTGAAGTAAGTTACTTACTAACTAAACAAGGTCACATCAATACATAGCTCTCTTACCCAAATGCATTAAGTGTTTGCTGCTACCTCTCTCTTTCAAAACCTTACTGCAGAGTTTCCCAAGGTGTCTTCTTTCTGGGGGCAGTAGTAGTAGCAGGGAAGGCATCTTGAGTGAGGCCCCACTCCCACCTAAGTGAGCTCCTAATGTAGAATTAATCAAAAGGATTATCCATCACAGGCAACTAAATTGAAAGAAAAACACAGAGTTAGTGGGTTATATTCATATTAGAACTTTACAAAGACTACTACCACTATGACACAACAAAGTATACCAGATATTATAACAAAAACTAGCAAAGGTAGCTTCTTCTGAGCAAGGCGGAGCTAGTATTTAAAACAAAAGTTAGAAAATCTTTAAGGCAGGAGAAGTGGGCAAGGTGAAGCGTTTATGCAACACAAGGCCTGAATGATGATGTTGACAAATGTTGTTCTATATCTAAAAATAGGGATTCCTTTTATGTGTGTGTGGGTAAGTGTGGCTGGTGTGGGCTATTGTTCAGGTAATAAAAGATCCCGCAGTGAGTTGGTGTCAGTTTCACCACTTTCACCCCACCTAGTGTGTGATCCGTTTATGTTGTAAATTAAGTCACACCTCAATAAATCACACCACCCAGGGAAATAGGGTTAAGGGTTTGATGATTGGATGGTAAGTAGGATTTGGGGAAAGGTGTGACAAGACAAACACTGCACAACAACAAGCAGCACATCATCATCAAGCAATTGTGGAAGAAAATGAAGGAATTGTACAGTTCAGTTAAATGCATTGCAAACAGTTCTTCAGCCCCAGAAATCCAAGTGTTAGAACAGGGGTTTCTGATTGTCAGAGTATGCACCCTGTACAACAAGGCACCACCACTCTAGTCAGGTTAAGCTAGATACATATTAAAAGATAACCTGTGCTCAACCTCTGGTTGCTTGGCACTGCATAGTTAGGTTTATCTAAAGATGTAACTTGTTCAGTATTTGTGCAACACATACAGTAGCACAATGAAAACCCCGCAAAAATACTCCACACAGGTTTAGAAAAATCGATTATATTTTTTATGAGTAAAACAAAATGATAACAACAAAAATCCAATAGTTAGAACTGGAGATATGAATTTTTAAAGATTAAATCAAAATGTGGTGCTTAGAAGCAAATACCACTTAGGGGTTACATGAGGTTGATTTGTACTAGGGTGAATCCAAAGGTCAGGCTGACTGCAGGACGGCTTCAGAACGCATGCAGGTTCCGCTGAAAAAGTAACATGGACGGAGGAGGTGTCGATGTCAAAGACTCTATGCATTGGTTCTGATCCGCGCAGGTGATGAAGGCTTCGTCGACTAATTCCTTTATGATGCAGGCAATGCTTCGTCACTGAGCTGCGCTGTCCTTCATCATCGAGCCATGCAGTCCATCAAAGTAATGTCATAGATCAGCTCCTGCGTTGAAGGGCAATGCATTGGTTCTGATCGGCGCAAAGCTGTGACTGCGTCCAATTTGATGGTTTTACACAGCAGAAGCTCAATTTCAAGGGGCCAGTACTGGATTTGCACCACTTGGCAGGGCAGGAATCACAGATGGCAGAGTCCAGGTGCTGTTGCAGGGCTTAAGGTAGACGTTGATGGCCCTGAGACCTTAGAACAGGGGGAAAGCCAGAAAGCCCTTGAAGTCACTCTGGGTTCAAGTAAGATGGGACCAGTCCTTGTCCTCAACATGGCAGAGATCAGCAGGCAGCAGGGCAGCAGGGCAGCAGAGCAAAGCAGAAAAACAGCACTTCCAGAGCAGTAGTCAAGCAGAGTGGCAATCCTTGTAGCACAGCAGTCTTTACTACCGGCAGAGTTCTTCACAAGTTCAGTAGTGTACAGTGGCGGACGGTGACATTTGAAAGTGGTGGGGCGTAAAATGTTTGGCATACTTCAGCATAGTGAGCGAGCGTAGCGAGCGAGCCCGAACAACCTAAGGGGGGTTCGGGGGGATTCTCCCCCCGAGAAAATTTTGAAAAAAGAGTGGAAAAATGGTGCATTTGCAAGCAAATTTGAGAAAGCAGAAAGGTTAATAAAGCAATGAAGAAAGTGCAGTTATTACAGTAATAAAGAGATCATGTCATATAACATAGGTAGCTGCTTATTCAGTATAACCACAGAGCTTCATAACAGACTTTGAGATATAATGCATTTCTGAGTACCTCACAGGTGTTTTTTATTTAACAAACAACTAAACAGGTGGTCGGAAACTAGCAGCATTGAACATACATATGTTTACTTTTTGTATCTAAACTCAGCACGTCTGTCTTTAAGAGCAGCAAACTTTTCAATTACTTGAACGTTAAAATCAGAGAAATTTTGAACTAACTTGCTCTCTATAGAAAGCATTGCCAAAGCATTCAGTCTTTCCTGAAGCATGGTGTTTCTTAGGAATGTCTCAATCCTCTTTAAGGCGGAAAAAGATCGTTCTGCCTCTGCTGTTGTCATAGGAGTGGTTATGACAATTTTAAGTAAAGTCACTGTCTCTGTAAATGTCTTTTCCATATTAAGTTTATAAATTAAAGTCAGCAAAGCCCTGGCATCTCTGGCATTTCGGTACACAGGCATTGAGTACAGTACAGTCAGCTCACTTTTGAGGTCCTCTTGGTTGAGCATGGGATAAGCTTCCACAGCCTCATGCAGAGCATGCTGAGGGAAGGATTCACCATATTTTGCAAAGTTTTGACTTTCCAATAATGCGGCACTCACCAAATATTTTGTGAAAGCAAACCGTTCTTGTGCATGCACAATTACAATGTCACATATCTCCTTTGCATTTCGGACCAGAGTGGTGATGTTTTTCCTGTGGTTTCCAAAAGTTGAAGCCTCTGGCAGTTTGCTGTCTAAATTGTCAACCTCATTTCTCACTATGCTTATGCGCTCGACAAACATAGCGGTATTTCTTTTCACAGAGACAGTATCGATCTCTCGTGCTTGTAACTGATTGTATAAATTTTCGACAGCTGACATTATGTCTTGAAATAAAAACAGAAAGAACTGAAACTCTCTATCTTCTAGTGTTCTAGCAAAGCCACGGGCTTCACTTTGAGTTTTGAAATCAAAGGTGTCATTGACTTCTATATTATGAAAACATTTCACAAGGTCATCCCTATATTGATATATTAGTTGGACTGTACGTATGTTAAAGTTCCAACGAGTTGAGGATCCCCTTGGAACCCTTTTGTCCACAATCTCCTGAAGTGCTTCCGTTCTTTTTGGGGAACGTGAGAAGAATGCTGCCATGCCTCCTACATCCAGAAAGAAAATTTGTGTCTTGGAGATCTTTCATACTGCCTGCTGCATAATAAGATTAAGTTGGTGGGCGTAACAGTGCACGTAATGAGCATAAGGGTACACATCTCTAATTCTTTTCTGTACTCCACCAAGGCTTCCACTCATTACGGACGCACCATCATAGCTTTGTGCAATAAGTTTTTTTTTTTGGTGCACCTCTGGAAAAATGAAGTTGAGTTGACGCAGTATAGCTGCAGTAATGGTTTCTGCAGTTGAGTCTCTTAAATGAGTGAAACCATAGAACCTCTCCACAACATTATTGTCATTGTCCAAGTATCGAATGACTAATACGGACTGTGTTTGTGTGGCCACATCAGTGGTGTCATCAGCCTGAATGGCCACAAAGTCTGTGTTTTGCAACTCTTGGACAATATGGCTTCTCAGAATTTCGAGCATACACTCAAGGAGTTCATTTTGGATAGTTTTAGAGGTGCCCTTAAAGACTGTAGCAGTTGCTAAATGTACTTCCATTTCTTTGTCTATGCTTGCTATTAAATCCACAAGGCCTTTGAATATTCCTGGATTTGTGGAATCTTCTGATTCATCATGGCCTCGCAATGCCAGTTCGAAAGCACCACAGAAACGAATGCAATCAATTAATTTTGATAGTATGTGCCTATTCCTATCAACTGTTTCATTGTGTTTCTGTATTGTTTGGCGGTATGCACTGCTTATGTGCTGCTCAATCGGTGTGTCTCCCAACATTCCCAGTCTTGTTACGTTTTCCATATGCTTTTTTGTGTGTGCATGCTTCTTGATTTTTTCAGACAGATGCTTCAAGTCTATCACTCCTTCTCTTGTCCAAGGAAAATCACCATTAAACAGCAAGCAGGGGAAGCAGAACAGTTTGTTTCTTGTCGGACACCCTGTAAGCCATTCAGCTTTTGTGTACCAGGTGTTTGAGAATGTACGTGTGTAAGATTTTCCTCTGTCCTGGGTAACTTGTTGTAGTTGTAGGTCTGGCCGATCAGGTCCTAATCTCTTTATCTGTAGTTTCTCTTCTAGTTGCCGTGCATGGAATGACCGTGTAATTAATTGTTCTACCGTATTCATCATGTCGATGTTGTCCTTACCAATATGAAAGAAGCCTGTCAATAGTCAAAGTACAACGTATAAGATTTGGTGCAATAATAGCAAATTTCAGTATAAATACATCTATCTTGTGCATTTTCGCAATATATCTCCAATCCAACAGCTCCCCTTTGCGCAACAGGACTGCTAAAAATACAGCCTTACCGCTGCTCGCTGCCTCTGTGTGCCATAGTGGTTGCTGAAGGCACTGAAACAGACACTGTTTGAGGGCCTTGAAGAAGGCAAGGAATAGATAGTGCCATCACAACCGTTATTGCCCAAACCACAGGGCTAAGGCTCAGTATTAGTAAATTCCATCCACTGAGGGAGGGTACAATGTACAGAATGTGCACCCACCCCAACCACCATGTAGAGTGACCAGAAACATAGCCCTAACTCCAATCTAAATAAAAATATCATCAGTTTCCTTACCTTTAACACTGGTGTTTGCTGGGTCGTAGCTGGGATGAAAGAGCAGCAAAGGAGGTTGGGGCCTCTTGTTCTTTGTCCAAAAATTGCCCAAAAATTCAACTTGTCAGGCTTTACCAGGTGCTGAAAATAAAAATATAACAATTTATTTTTGAAAGATTAGGGTAATCAAACAAAGACTGGGGGAAAAAAACATAACGCTACAATTTTTACCTTGCAGTTTGCATGCAGCTTAGATGACAGTTCATAGCTCACTGTTGTATGTTAGGATTTTTACTTACAAACTTCAATTAACAAAATGATCTCTCTGACAAATGCAGTGACTCACTGACCTCATGTGCATTTTGTGACCTGCATCAGGTACATGAACTCTCCTGAAGCCTAATGCTAACACTGGGGGTTTCCAGCTCAGAGGGGAATAAACAGACTGAAAAGGTCAGTGATGATGGGCCAGTATATAGAGGGGTAGGCCGCGGCCGCGTACTACGTAGGTTAAGTCAGGGCAAGATCCAGTTTAGTGGTGAGTCTCTCGTTTTTTGAACCTGAATCACCATAGATGGCGGCGCGCCGGCAAGGTCTGATTAACCGTTAATCAGACCTTGCGGGCGCGCCGCCATCTATGGTGATTCAGGTTCAAAAATCAATGCATAGAACATCAGTCACAGTGCCGCCTTACCTTTCTGCCAGGCCAGGTGAATAACGACGACTGCGACAGTGCGACTCGTGACTCTCACACCCTCACTTACGCGAGAAGCCCCAAACTAGATTAACTCTTTTAGTGTTATCAATTCCCATCTCCAAATAGGTCCTTGTGTAAGAGAAAAGGTATTGTGGGTTATATTGGCAGAGGTAATCGGTACTCGTCGACATGGGATTGTGTGACGTCATTGCCCTGTAGTGACCGTCTGTCACATCTTTGGAAGTCATAAGTCTCGTTATCAGTAGTAGCATCCTTTTAACCAGGCATTTTCTACGACATAACACAAGCATACATGTGTAATGTCGCACAATAAGCTCAAGGGTCTACTCAGAGAAGACTCACAATTACAATGGACACCAAAATAACCAAAATCCTACGAAAAACAAAGCCTAGTGTCAGTCCTTTGATAGGCGCCGAAGCTCCCCCTTTATTGTATTTTATTTAATGCGTTTTTATATAGCGCGGACTTTACCTGAAGGTGTCAGCAGCGCGCTTCACAATAGGAACATGATGCATGAGGAGAAAAGTACAAGTGAGCATGTTGCAAAGGCAATAGTGACAATTGTGCAAGTATTAAGAGGAAACAAAATACAAGAGGGAGCAAACGATACGTTACGAAAGGAAAAAGGGATATGTGTGCATGTTACAAAAGCATACAAGTACAAGTAGAGTAGAGGTAAAATATTGCAATAATTGGCAGACACTCAAAACACTAAAACAAATGTTACGTTACATGAGGCAATGGAGGCAATTGTGCAAGTTTCAAAAGCAAACAAAATACAAGAGGTAGCAAACGATACGTTACAAAAGGAAAGGTGACGTGTGCATGTTACAAAAGAGTACAAAGGTATACTGCACTAAATGGCATAAATTCTAGGTGCTGGACACAAATCTATGACACTAAAACGCGTGACTCAGCAGCACAACACCACATATTTTGTAGTTTTTTTTTGAGAAAAGGGTATGCGATAATGCGAGGGCGGAATAAACAGACTGAAAAGGTACCACCTTCCAGCTCACTTCGGCCTCGCAAGACGGCTGTCCTGAAACTTTAAAATGCGAGCAGGGCCTCGAGCGCTGACACCGCTCAGAAAACTGTTGTGACAGGCCGTGAACGTACTAAGGTGATGGAGAGGGCCGGGGGAGGGGGGCACAAAGGACTGAGGCGCGAGGGGGACGTGTGGGTGGTGAATCACGGACCCTGACAGGTGGTCCTCATTCTTCAAGATGGCGGGTGCAGCAAGTGTTGATTTTAAGCAGAACAAGCACACTTATATGTGACTCGCTCATTTGTCAAGCATTGGAAAAAATATGACAGCGCTGCATTCATGAATCTATAACCTGAGTGCGTCCGACAGCAGAGCCCTGTGTAGGGATGGGAATGAGCGATGCACCTATCTTATCAGGTCCCAAACAGCATAACTTTCAAAGACCTCTCCTTTTTTGCCGCCCGCTTTCTTAGTATTATGTTTTTCATTAACAAATCATTGTTATTATTAGGTGTACTGGTACAATTTATTCAATAGAAACAAACTAAGACTACAACTCTCACAATGCTTTGATTTGTTAAATCAAATGTTCGTGACTCGAAACGTGGTACTGTTGGGCCAACATGGAGCAAAATTACACATTTGGTACAGATTATAATAACAATGACATTATTAAGTACGTAACTGCGTTCGCTAGGATTAGGTTTCGTTTTTAATTAGTTGGATGAATTTAGGCATTTTTGAACTGCGCAATAAGTACGAAGTTCCTCGAAGGTGACGTAATTTTAACTTCACAAATCTTCTCTGCGGCCAGATGCCATGCTCAACATGGCCTAAGTAAACACCAGGCTGCGGAGATGTGTTTGAATATATTGCAACCTTGGGTTATAGAAGCAAACACAGTGGCATGATCTTTTCCTCTGTCCAGAAGTCCTGCCCGGTGCTTCTGACAACGACGGTAAGCGGCTGCTTCTGACAGCCCTGTGCAGCAGTGGGAAAGTGTCTGCTGCGTGGGAAGAATTAGAAACAATTGGGGCTAATACCCCAATAGTAGGCCCATTTTTAAATATTTCATCTGCCTTGCAAAGCTGGTCAAGCATTTAAAAAACATGATGTTGGTGTGGCAGCTTTCTTTAAAAATCCGCCCACCTCTATGTGTACAGCACTTACTATCACAGAGTTATCTCACCATAAATAACAGTAACACGCGGATTTACAATTACCTATCTCAGAACTTTTTTCACATGTTATGAGTTTTTGGTGCATCTTTGTATGCTGTCACGTATATCTGGGATTTGAACCCTGAACTTTTTAATATCAGGCAGATTTATTTCACCAATAAATATATATATCTGTGATCATAGTTGTTATCTGGCCCTATGTCTGGTGTGGGGAGCGTCGAGAAAGGTAAAAGGGGAAGAAATTACTGGTTGTGAGACGAGATGAAAAAAAACGTGGGAGTGAGGGAGAGATTAACTAGGCCGCGGCCGCGTACTACGTAGGTTTGGGCCGTTTGGCAGACTAACGTAACACTCAGGTCAGGTAGCTGAAATTCGTCTTGCAGTCGCACTCGCAGAAAATATTCCTCGTCTAGAGCCTTACTCGTCCTGTAGTTCCTCTAGGCAAAGTTTTTAAAAGGGCAACATACATTTCATTAAAAGTCAACTTTTAGGTTGGAAAGATATCTGTGCAAAGATACTCGCTAAAGTTCGTTACGTTACATGAGGCAATGGAGGCAATAATTGTGCATGTTTCAAAAGCAAACAAAATACCTTTCTGCCAGGCCAGGTGAATAACGTAACGTCGACGACTGCGACAGTGCGACTCGTGACTGACTCCGTGTCCGTGAGGGACTCCAGTCATGTGGCAGCACTGGCGCGGGGACGAGCGACACGTACCAACAGCCGAGTCAGCGAGCGTATCAGCGTACGCCTCGGGAAATCAGGCCAATCACTACTGCATGGCTTGGCTTCACATAAGCCAGCCACACTGTGATTGGCCATACAAGTGCGGCCACCACCCACGCGCGGCACCATGCAGGCTGCGCGGTGTCTTAGCCAATCATGGCGCTGCATTAGCAGCGCACTGCAACAGGATTGGGACAAGAGCAGGGTTACTCCCTGCCCATAATGAGACCCGGGGGCTGCGGTCCCTCGCCTCGCCACACCCACACACTGCCTGAGAATGAGTCGCTAGGGGAGGAGGGGGGAGGAGGGAAGGTCAAGGTATTGTGTGCGTGTGCGCATGTTCGGGCCAGTCATGACTAGCCCAAAAATTGACATGCGCACACTGCTGCTGCTGCCTGCTGCACTATTCGCGCTGTGTGTCAGTCACTCACTGCAGCAGCCCCGCCCCCAGTGCCGTCCACATTGAGTCGGGCTTATCCCGATTCCCGGAGTGCGTGCGGCGCCGTGCGCGAGTCAGTGGCAGCACAGTGCGTGCGATCGATTTCCAAATATTTATTTAAGCATGATGATGACTGTGAGTGACTGTGCTTAGTGGGGCAACGCCCCAACGCCCCCAATGGACGGACCGCCACTGGTAGTGTACTGTCTGAGTATGGTCAGAGACCCAGTACCTATACCCAGTTGTGCATTTGAAGTGGGGAAGACTTCAAAGAAGGGTCTATGAATTGCACACAGGCCCTTTATTCTCAGCCCTGACTCCAGAATAGCAGTAGGGGGTTATCAGCCCTTTGTGTGGAAAATAGAACACTGCCTATTTAGGTATAAGTGTCGCCCCTGTCCCCATTTTCCTGCCCAGGAAGAGCTATCAGAATGCAGATGAATGCTGATTAGTTCTCTGTCCCACCCACCCTTCCTGTGTATGTGTGTGGCTGTCTAGAGGGAATGTACAAAGTATAGCTTTGACCCAACCCACACGTGTATTGGAGTCAGGCTGCAAGGGACACAGAGCAGAGAAATATCCACTATCTAAAAGTGGCATTTCTAAAACCGTAATGTTAAATCCCGGTTTACCAGTAAAGAGGATTCATCATTAACATTTCAAATATATGAAACATGATGCAGCTACTCCTTTATAATCGGGAATTACAGGTTAAAAGCAAATTAAGGAATTCCCAATGCTAGCCTAAGAGAGGAATAGTGAAAAATGAATTTAGATGTTTGTCACTACCAGGACATGCGAAACTTTAAAGTACATGTCCTGCCTTTTACTTGCACAGCACACTGCCCATAGGACTACCTAGGGCCTACCTTAGGGGTGACTTATGTGTGACAAAAGGGGAGATTAAGGCTTATCAAGTGGTTTTAAATGTCAAGTCGAAGTGTCAGTAATCTGCACTCACAGGCCTTGCAATAGTAGGCCTGACACAGGTTTGAGAGGCAGGTTACAGACCAAGCCTGCAACCTCTGCATCATCTTGGACAGCAAGCTATCAATGAAGAATGAAGAAACAGATAAACACCATCTCATCTGCCTGCTTCCACATCCTAAGCATGCTTCGCAAGATCTTCAGATGGCTCCCAGTCAATGCCACAGAGCCCATCATGCAGGCCTTCGTCATCAGCAGACGGGACTAAGGGAACACACTCTATGTAGGAATCACTGTACACCTTCTAAAGAGACTACAAACAATTCAAAACTCAGCTACAAGACTCATCCTTGACCTCTCAGACTTACCCACATCACACCAAACTTCAGGAAGTTACACTGGCTACTGATCCAGAAGAAATGCCAGTTCAAAATGCTAATCCATGCACACAAAGCCCTGCACAACGTAGGACCAACATACATCAAAAAACGAACGACATTCCACCAACCGACCAGACACCTGCGAGCCTCCTCCCTGTTCCTCCCAGCCACCCCCGAGATCTGCCAAAGCAGGTCAGAAAGAGAGGAGGAGGAAGGCAAAACTGTGTTTGACCCATCAGAGTGGGACATTTTCCAACACCAGGTCATTATATATCTAAATGTTCTATCATCTGGGTTTGGAAAATACAAATTATGGAGGAGTGATGTGAACCCACACAGTTCTAAAAATTATGATTATTAAAAGAAAAATGATATTTTATTGCAATGTTTCCCAAACTGTGGGACAACCCCCACTGGTAGTGTGAGAGACGATTTTCAGTACTTCGCAAAATTTCAAGCAATACATAAAGATGCCTTTAAGTTCTGTGTTTTCCTTTGCACATTTGCTGTAGTTTAAAAACAGAGGCCAAATGTCAGGTTATGTCTTCTGCTGCTTATGTCTTTTAACATTGATGGTTTTGTCATTTTGCAGTCAGAGAAAGAAAAGTAAAGTGAATCATATGACAATCTATGGGCCAGATTCTGATCTCGCTAGGAAAGCCCTCCATACGACTCGGATCCGGAGGGCTTTCCAAGCGAGACGTGCTTGAGGAGTCCGAAGGAGCGAGTACAATGCTGCTGTATGCTTATGGACTTGGTTCGCTCGGAATTCCCATTGAACTCTATGGAAGCCTGTGTACAGACGCCACACTGTGCATGCCTGGATCCAAGGGACCCATAGGCACACCTCCATGACAAATTCGGAGGGCCCCAGGTGAAGGGGGGCCTTCTGCGCCCCCCCCCAAATTTCGCCTCGACAGCCGTTTCGTCACCCTGAGACCGAGGAGAAGCGGCTGTCCGAATCATGCATCGTACTCGCTTGCTCGGAATACGGCTCAATAGCGCGGCACGATTTGGCTACGAACGAGTCTTTCAGACAGGTTCAGGTCCTGGAAATAATACGGTCGGCGCATACGTGATCTTCGCATTGTACTTGGTCGTTCGGACCAGTGTATGATTCAGTCATAAACAAGGGCTACAAATCGGATCTGGGAAAGCCAAATCTGATTTGGAGGTCTTCTTAACGACATCGATTTGCCTTGCCTCTTCTTGCATGTCTCAGCCGGAGTCCAATCCATGTCCAGATCATCAGAAGCGGGGCTTGGATAAGATGGTGGAGTACCGTTCCTTTTCTTGCTGGAGATCTAAAAGTCAATGGTTCTAAAAGATTAGGTTCTTGTTCACCTGGAAACTCAATCTCCTGTTTCGCTCTTACTTGCTTTTACTATTGCTGCAGCTATTGTGCACTTTGCTCAGTTTCCTGCAACGATTGGGTACTACTCTGCAAAAGATACAAATCCAATTTGTAGTCACTGCTTGTCGGTGTCGCCATGATTGCAGTGGCTGCCTCACTGAGAGACATGGGCTTGGGGTGCTGACGTTGATGAGGGAGTGTTGCTCCTTGGAGGCCAGTACAGTAGGCACACATATCCCAGAAAAGGGTTTGGTCGACACGTCAGTGGTGGCAATCTGCCTCTTCTTCTCCTCCTAATTGGCCACTTTCTTAGCAGCACCTTTCTGTAGAGCCATCTTGAAGCTGGTAGTTGGCAGTTGCACTTAGCTGCACAAGCGGAAGAGCCTGGAGGACTCACAGCACATGTTGTGGTCACGTCACTTTGTACAGTCCCTCTGTCTGGCAGTACTGTGTGTTATGTCTCTTGCGCACCTAAAAGCAAACAAGCAAGAAAAACATTTGGGAGCGTGGCCAGGCAGCGATGGTGTAGTGCACAGACGTCAGAGCTCCTGGCTGGTAGTCCCCATCCAGTGGCATCCGGTCTTCTTTTTTTGGCCAGTGGGGCACTCATGCACTACGGGGAGCTCCTACATCCTCAGAAATTGCTTTGCTGCTGAAATTGCAGAGAGACGAGGCACTGAGGTGTGCCCGGCAGCCGAATCCAACAGCTGACAGGTCACGATTGCAAGATGATAGATGAAACTGATAATGAGCTTGCAGGCCTAGCCGGTGTGTGGGCTCATTTAGTTGACCTGTGGATTATCGGGGGCCCCTTACCATGAAGTGCAAAGAGGCGCTGTGCCTGCCGACGACTCTGCAGGGAATTCGGTAACACCGGTCAGAGACCTGAGCCTGCTATGGAGCCTTGGAGCTCGGCCACGGCGGGACTGCTGGGATGTCCCTGAGTCACAGGGAATCTTACTTTTGCCCCACCAGGCCCTGCTGTGCTGCATTAGTGGGCTATGCAAAATTGATCAGGTTGTAAGCAGACCTGAGATAATTCAGTTTTAACTCCATTCTGTATTCTGTCGCCATTTTGTTGCCCTCACTCAGGCAGCTTGGTAAACCGAGTGTTTTTGCCCTTTGTACTGCCACGTGTCAAATAACCTTCCCTTCCTTGTTGTGAAGCCAATTCCAGGAACTAGCCAGACTGACTAAATCCCTGCCTATACTGACTAATCCTTGTCCCAACTATTTGTTGGCCTTCAGTATTCTTTCTCCGCATTATCCTATTTTGCAAGTTGTCCTTTGAAGCACACAAACATGTCCTGCCGTTACTGATTGACCTATAGGTGCTGTCATTGATTGACTTATGGGGTTGGGCAAAAACACGACTCAAGGGGGACGTTCTGGTTACATGATGCCTTGTCTTGAATGTTTTCCTATTGGCTAATATTTGGCTGATCGTGTATGTCCATATTGGCATTTTGCATACTTGCATGAGCCAGGACTGCCCCTTTCTTTTATGCTGAGTATGTAACCCTCACATATATAAGGCCCCAGTGTTCTGCTCTCTTTGGACTGCCTCATTCAGTTGCTGCGGCTTCTGGGTGACGTAGTCACACTCATTTTGAGTTTAATAAAGATGTTCTTTTATATTTCAGTTTCTGCGCCAACTTCTTTTTTTTTGTTAGTTGAACCCTGAGAAGGAGTTTTGAATTTGTTCAATTGGTGCCCTCTGTGAGGCTCATCAGGAGTGGCTATCTGAGGGAGTGATCTTGTCAGGAGACTGAAATCTACTGAGGAGGACAGGACAGGACTCTACTAAGGAGGTACTCTGTGCACGGAGATTCTGGGGATTCTTTGTCTCTGCAGCCCAGTATATTTCTGATCTTCCTGATTTTGATCCTCCACATGATATCACTCCTGACTGAGAACTTTTTTTTTGGCGTGAGTATTCTAAAAAAAGACCGTTAGGTCATTCAGAACTTGGCAGTTAGAATTTGGACAACCTTTTTATTGGTAAGAGTCGTTATGAATTTGTGTTGGCCAACTTTGGATTTGTATTGGATTGATATGCAAATTGCAATTTGTGTAGGCAGGTCATGAGGAGATTTTTCTCTACTTTGTATAACGGTGCAACGTACGGAGAGTACCTTAAGCACTACTTTGATTATAAATACTTGCATATTCTGCAGTATTTTTTTGGCATGCCTGTTTCAAGCTCACATCGAAGAATGTGTTGCTTTTTTTTTTTTAAGGTACCATAGTGAGATGTGAATTAAATTAGCCGGCTCCCATGAGGGAATACCTAAATAGGTTTAGGTATAAAAACATATTTCTTCCTTGGTGATTCTGTATCCCCAGGGAATTAAAATATGGACATAATACATACAAGGATCCTTTGTTCTGCGCAATCTTATGAATGGAGTGTATTTTGGCTTCTTGGACATATAGCAGTCTGTTGGGCTGTTTTTTTTTTTGCAGTCTTTTGGAACACTATTAAGAAGCGTTTCTTGTAAATATGACTTGCAACTAGTATTTACAAATGGTTTGGTTTAAGTACAGTCTATGGGCTGTCCTTTGTTTCTGTCCTAAGTGTTGATCTGTGGGTTAAATGTGTGTTTCTGTGGGTTAAATATATGTGTCCTGAGTGTTTGACCCCTTTCTGTTTATGTCTGAAATGAGCTCAATGTGTGTTTGTGGTTTTTCTTGATGTTTTCAGTCTGTTAAGCAAAATGTCAGTTAATTAATATTAAGTAGAAAGTAAATAAAAATCCAGAAATGAACCGTGTGATATGCTAAATAGCTATATGATACTATATAATTTATAGAGTAAGTAATTATGCACATGTACAAACTGTTAAATGCTTAAAAAAATAAAATTAAAATTTACATTCACTAGGAATACAATGGCCTCAAAAACTAAATTGTGTGTTTTGTAGAAAAATAAACTTATAGTATTTTTTACTTCCATACATTGTATTAGATATAAACAGGCAAACACTTCAGCTGAAGTAAATTTTTGCTGAACTCAAACGCAACACGCATTGATATGTCTTAGTTTGAAAAAGACTGCCACCGTGCTCATGTTACAACACTGAGAGACAAGCTTTTATTGTCGCTAAGCAAGCAGCTCTAATAGACAGGAATGTTTACTCAGCAAGGACTTCGCCCTCAGTTGAACACGGGTGAAACTTTGCATTTCAAAATGTTGTTTTAAAAAGGTTCCAAAACTAAGGTTCATTATTTTGTATTACAGGAAGCCATTTCAATTAAGGGTTTCCTCCCTTTAAGCATTTTTATAAGAATATTTTTGGTTCTAATGTTAAAATAATTGTTCTGTTAAAAAAACCAAAAAGGTGGCGAAGAAATTTTTTTTTTGTCATGTTTTAAGTTAGGCTTCTGTGCTTAGGCTTATAAAAGAATGCATCTAAAATGATAGGCAAGGGATGCAGCTTGCTTTTATATGTGAAATTATCAAAAATGATTGGGTTTATCAAAAATAATTATTAATAATGAAAAATAATTATTAAAAATAAGTGCTTCTAAATTCATTTTTTTTAACTATTTATAAAGCTTAATACTCATACTGTGACCTCCTAGCATTATAATTTAATTTAAGTTGTGTTGTACTGCATAATGAGGACATTTGTATATGTAATTTCACTTGGCGCAGGCTTAAAAAAACTCATTTTTCTAAAGGATTTGCAAGAGATATGTCTAATGTCCAATATCTGCAATCTGTAAAGAACATACTGAGGATGATTATTATGTAGCACAATTATAGGATATTTATTTTTAAGTGCCCCAAATATCAAAGTCGAAATTGGGTAAAATAGACTATTTAACAGCATTCTTGCCCTTTACAATAGCTTTAAAGTGCCTTAGGCTTCAGTAAATGCATATATTTAGGTATAATACAAATTTGCAGGTTGTTCCCATTTGGGGTTGCTTTTAATGTCTCAGTGAGCCAATGTGCCCAGTGCAGAGGTTTGGGTTTAATATCAAGATTGAAGGTTCTAACTCTAGATAGACGTTCATCCTTTTAAGGTTGATGAACTAAGTACCGTTGCATAGGGTAGTAACAAACATTTGTTCTAAAGCTAGTATGTTATGTTATTATGTTCTGTGAGTTATTCACAGTAAATGTTTTAATAATTTAAGAATAGAAATAAATTGTAGCCCCTAAAAGGAGTAATATATATCACATGTGTTTTTAAAAAGGGTTAATTATTGCAGGTTAGGAAGGTTTTTTTTGTCTGTGACAAGCTTCAGGGTGAGGAGAGAGACAGGGCTGAGGAGCGCAGAACGCGAGGCAGATTTTGACCTTGAGGTAGGTAAGGTGGGAGTTAGGAGTGAGTGTAAATAGATGGAGAAACCGTTGCTTGGAAAAGCTTCTCTGACAAGAAGACATTAATGCTTGCACACTATAGGAACCTTGAAAAGTGGCGGGGACCAGGAATGCTGGCAGAGGCTGGATAGCAGCCCAGAAAGTTCTGCTGAGGTGTTATTCTAAGCTCTTGGAGGACTGTGCAAGGTCGAGAAGTGCATTCCTGCAGGGCCTCGCTCAAAGCAGGGCCTCAAAGGGGGTGATACATTCATATTTTTGCTTTTGAAAATACTGTCCATGTAGTTGCCTTAATTTAAGATGGTTGGTTACAATTGATATTTTGTGTGTTATGTGAAGTATCAGCAGTAGGTTGAAACAAGATGATTTTTTTTTATGACTTCTTTGAAAACAAAACAAAATGTTTGTGTGTTTTCCATATTTTTGCATTTTGTCCTTCTATGAATTGTTCCTGCTGGTCCTGTGTGTCAGACGCGACACAGTAAGTTATATTTGACAGCCGGCCACCACTAACTGGTGACCAGCTGTCCAACGGAGGGTTAGGAAAGTAAAAAAGTGTAATTTTCATTTTAAGCCTGACAAATTAAGCAGGCCCGAATATTGGGTTTTGGGCTGCAGGTTCATAGTGCATAAAGTACATGACATGGTGTTGTGAGGAACTGGAACATTAGCTGAGATTACCGTATATGGTGTAGGGGCCAGCGGTAGAGTTAAAATTTGTGTACTATTTTGACTTTTGTGTATCACCCATACTCTTGGTATTGTGTCACAAACTTGACTATCACCCGAGTAATTTTTCGTTCTTCCTATAGATTTTTCTTTTGCCGCTTCTCCCCTGATTGATGTTGCATTGTGCCTAGTTATTGGGGATTTTAGCTATGTCCTAGTCCCATTTCTCTTTTTCGAATTCCTTTCACCAGTCAGCCCTTTTATTATTATTGGTGTATTGTTCAGGTTCACATTTCCAGACTGTAGTAATGTACCAGGGACCCCCATATTATGTATAATTACCTTTTTGTATGACCAGACTGGTTTTTAAGAATTTTCTTTAAGCCTACTTCGATGTTTTCCAGTCTGACTGTCAGGGTAGTGATGGACTGGTTAACTTACTCAATACTATAGTAAGACAAGTTGTTCCACCTCAATAGGAGATACCTTACATTTATTTTTTTGAACATGACAAATTTTCAATGACTGTTTTAATTTGGTTTTTTACCCTTTTGTTCCTGCATCTTTAATTTTCGGTGGGATCAGATGTGTTCTAAATCATGGAAATACCAGGACTCTCTAATTCTTGTCTTTTGTTTCCACATTTGATTATTAGCCTGTGTATTGCATAGTGCACCTGATGCACAGTTATTAAAGGGAGGTATCTACATGTTTCTGATAATCTGTATCATGTGATTTCTCTTTTGAGGTGTTCTAGATAAGGAATTTCGGAACACCTAGATGTAATCATTGAAAAAAAAAAAGAAGAAAAAAAAAAATGTTTACCCCATTAGGCAATGCCACCATGTGATAGAATTCCCATGTAATTATCTACCCTCAGATGGCAGAGGATAATGAAGGGTACCCAAATTGAAGAGACTAGAAGTACTGCCTTTGAGAATGACAGTGTATTCTAGACCAGAGTTGTCCTATGGCGTATGGTCACTCCCTTGCAGATTGTAGGCCACCTGCTTGCAGTCCCATTGTTAAATACAATGAACTGTTTTTATACTAAACTGAGGGAAACTAACAACTGTGTCACATTTCCTACGTCACTAGATTCTGCGGGAATTAAGTCATAATAACCTGCAGAACACTGATTTAAGCCTAATTCCCATCAGTGACAGCTACAGATGAAAGACGGACGTCTTGGCCCTACAGTCCCAGCACCCAGAAAGTAGCAAGGCTGGACAGCGCGCCATCAATGGTATCTCCAAAGCATCGTACTTGCTCCATCAGACGGCGTTGGACATCACAAAACCAGAGTTTCAGTGTAAAAGAGTGAAAGAGAAGGATCCCTGTTGTTGATGGCAGAGCTGATTTGAGGCTTCAGTTTTCAACCTGTCATGTGCTGGTAACCTCTGACAGTGTGCAGTCCCTTGAGCCCCTTGGCCTGAGTTTTGGCCACCCCCCCTATCTTTTCTTTGCTGCAACGGAAGGGCAGTGCACCGGAGGATCTAAGGCACTACATGATGAAAGGAAAATTAAATGAAAGAGCAGCCCAAACATCCTCTGACACTGAATAGCGAGTGTTGCTGAGCGTGAAAGTCTGTTGCTCTTTCCGATTAATAGTACTTGGGTCTGCACGAGATGATCTGTGCCAATGACCAACGAAGAGCACAGTATCTGTAGTGCCTGCCGCAGAGGAAATATATTGGTGCACTGCCTTGAGACTTTGAGACTTTCGAGTAAGCTGTGAGTGTTTGCCAGGAGGGCACTCCAACGGATACTGAGAAGCACTATTTTCATGGAAGGCCTGAATGAAGAGGCCCAATGCGGAAGAAAACAACAGAAGCAGATTTGATGGATGATAGAAGCCTACCAGAGAGGCTTAGAACGGACTTTGGCATAGTTATGGTTGCACAAGTGGTTCCAGTGCAATTGCATAGAATGGGTGTTAGGAGACTGATTCTTATTGTTTTGCTGGCATTGTTTTAGAGTAGTATTCTGTTTAGTAAAAGCAGAATGAGGTCTATCCTCTGTTGAAGAGTATCCCCATTTCACCTGAGAGCCTTGATAAGGACTGCCACTGTTTCACCTGAGTATACAATAGTCACTGAAATGCATAAGAGCCCTGAAAAGGTTCACTAAATAATTTTAGGATTTGCTTTTGCCTAGGGTTGTGAAAAATGATAATCCTGTTTGTAATAATGGTCATTACTTTCTTCTGCTATCTGAATGTTAATTATGACTCGATGCTTTGTTCTCTTTGTATCCCTGTTGATAGCTTCCATATACCTGCTTAAATGAAATGTGTAGAATGGAAAATGCTCACCTAGCAATGAATTAGGATTTGCCTGAGTAATGTCAAAAGGAGGGTCTGAGGTAATTCAGTTTTAACTCCATTCTGTATTCTGTCGCCATTTTGTTGCCCTCACTCAGGCATGTTGGTAAACAGAGTGTGTTTGCCCTTTGTACTGCCACGTGTCAAATAACCTTCCCTTCCTTGTTGTGAAGCCAATTCCAGGAACTAGCCAGACTGACTAAATCCCTGCCTATACTGACTAATCCTTGTCCCAACTATTTGTTGGCCTTCAGTATTCTTTCTCCGCATTATCCTATTTTGCTAGTTGTCCTTTGAAGCACACAAACATGTCCTGCCGTTACTGATTGACCTATAGGTGCTGTCATTGATTGACTTATGGGGTTGGGCAAAAACACGACTCAAGGGGGACGTTCTGGTTACATGATGCCTTGTTTTGAATGTTTTCCTATTGGCTAATATTTGGCAGATCTTGTATGTCCATATTGGCATTTTGCATGCTTGCATGAGCCAGGACTGCCCCTTTCTTTTATGCTGAGTATGTAACCCTCACATATATAAGGCCCCAGTGTTCTGCTCTCTTTGGACTGCCTCATTCAGTTGCTGCGGCTTCTGGGTGACGTAGTCACACTCATTTTGAGTTTAATAAAGATGTTCTTTTATATTTCAGTTTCTGTGCCAACTTCTTTTTTTTTGTTAGTTTAACCCTGAGAAGGAGTTTTGAATTTCTTCAGACCTCAACAGTAACAGGGCAAATGGAGGGGGAGCAGCAATAAGGCCCACCAGGCTCCTGTGGAGCATGACTAAACAGTGTAAGTGACGCTACTGGTGACCCGACTATCGCACCCCAGATACCCTGCTGCTATTTCCCACACAGGAGGGACTGGACCTGTGCTCTAGTACTGTAATTTGGGGCGGCAGCTATGAGGAACCTGATGAAGGCAGCTAGACTATCAGATGAATCTGCCCCCCCAAGGGTCTTATATTGGAGAGTAGCTGTGCTGTGGCCCCCAGCTCCAGTTGTGGGGCCATGACTTTAGAGAATTCTGTGGGGGTCCTGTTTGGGGTGCTGGAACACTAATGTGAGGAACGAAGCATTAAGCCCTTGCAGAGTCCAATGATGGAAGGCTCAGCCGAGTAAGTGACAGTGCAGTTTAACTGAGGCACAATACACCCAAAGACCTGAAGAGCCAGAACTACTCTGTAGCACTGCCGCCCCCCACCAGTACTTCCTCGATGGCATATGCTGAGCTGTCCTTGTGTACTGAGCAGGTGCTGTAGTTGTTTGGGGGGTACTGGAGTGGAGGAGATCTGCGGAGACTGTGTGGGCACTCAATGCCCACCTACTCCCCAGCGGCTGGAGCCAGAGATTGGCTGCAATGTACCAAATACATTATGACAGGCTGCTGTGAACTCAATTTGATGATTTACAGTAGACCAAGCCAAAGTTGTGGGAACTATTAAGTCCAGGCCCTTCTTTAAGAGGGGAGTGTCCACAGCCCACGTCTGCAGCGATGAGTGCAGCGCCACAGCCTATCACCTCTAGAGTATAATTTGGGGTCACTTACCTGGCTGCGGGTTGCTTCCCACCTCTATTTGACTTAGCAAACCCATGGCCCATTGTGTAAGTGCTCAAAAACTCATCCTATATCTATGCTACCTACTACTGCTCCCCTGGAACAATGAAGAAGATTTCCTGGAAGAAGGAAGCGGAAACTGGGGGTCCAGTTTCAGGGAACTCTACAGAAGTCCAGCATGAAGACGGGGCAGCTGCTTCCTGGACGGGATCTCCTGGAGATCCCACTCTTAATGATATCCTACAGGCCATACCAGCCTCTAGTGAAGTACTGGAATCAAAGATAGACACTTTGGAGGTGGATATGAGAAGTGTGAGGCAAGATCACAGGCACTTGGCAAAACGAGTCTGGACAGAGGAGAGAGAATCAGCTGAGGTCCCCCCTACCATTGTGTCATTGAAGAAAGACTTACATCTATGGAGGCCAAGGTTTGAACATTGGAGTTCAGGACGGAGGATGCAGAGAACAGATCACCTTGGAACAACATCATGGTAATTGGCCAACCTGAACATATCGAAGGGGACCACATGCTGAACAGAACAACCTTGATCATTGGCTGGAGAGGAAATGGCGATGGAGAGGCTTCCTCCCTTCTTTGCATTAGAAAGGTGCGTTGGTTCCCTTCCTGACCTTAGCCCCCAGGGGAACTGCCACAGCCAGTGGTGGCCAGACTGTTGCATTTTAAAGACTGAGACCACATCCTCCATCAAGCAAGGCTGAAAATAGACCTCAGAGTTGAGAACAGTAAAGTCATGGTGTTCCCGGATTTCACCAAGGAGGTCCAGAAACGGCGGTCTACCTTTCAAGAGGCTGCTCGATGCCTCCGTCAACTGGGTCTTAACTACGCCATGATGTTCCATGACAGACTGTGAGTGATGACCCCAGGTGTAGTGCAATTTGTTTGGACCCTGCAGGAGGTATGGGAGTGTATTGATCAGCACCCACTACCCGAATCTGGACAGAGGTCCCCAAGAAGGACAACTGCAAGAACTTGATCAACATGGGAGAAGTCCAACAGGAACAGCTGTAGGTGATTGAAGTAGTAGCAACAGTGGAGCGAGCCCCCCACCAATAGTGGGTGACGATGGAGCCCAGACTAAGACTCTTACCTTAGGTCTGTCTCATTTGTGAACTCTAGCACAGAGCTGCACACTGTAATGCTGGGGCCGGCTGATGAGCTCCTTTAATGCAACTGAGTCGTTAGTACTATTATGCCTATTGAAGTTGATGTGCTTCCCCAGGGGTGGTGTGAGAGATGACAGTGGTGCATTCTGGCCCACTTGGCTACGATGCATGGTATGCCATATGCTACTGGTAGGAGGAGTCCCTGCTGTGGGGTATCGGAGTAATCACGCCCCTTCTTTGTGTTGTATGCGTGGGCTCGCCCGTTAGAGTTTGAGATTAGAATGCGTAGTTGGATGGGGCAGTCGTTGCCTACTTGTCCTGGGTAGTGGGAGTTGGTATGAATGTAGTTGGTTTGTATGAATAACATTACCAACTGATATAAAGTGTTCTCGTACCTCAATAAATGGGGGGTCTATTTCATGCTGTTAAAGAAAACATACCTGATGGCTAAAGAAGGGTCAGCACTGCAGAAAAGATGGAGAGGCCAGGCATACTACACCACCTTTTCAGCTTATGCAGGAGGAGTCCTTATTTGGGTGGGCCCGGGGGTCATCTTCCAGAAAACTGGAGAACTGATTGACCCGGAGGGCAGATTTGTGGTTGTAACTTGACTGGCAATCCGTGATATAGCAGAGGTTAATATATATACGCCCGAACATCAACCAGGGGGCATTTCTAGGGGACCTGTCTAGGGTCTTGTCCCTCTACCTGGTGGACTAGGTCATTATGGGGGGTGACTATAAATGTGCAGGTGATCCTATGCTAGATAGATCCCACCCTCCCATTAAAGGACTTCCCAGTTAGCAGAACAGCTAGTGTATTTGCGGGGTGGCAAGCTCGGTGGGGACTAGTTGATACCGGGTGCCACATGCACCCACTGACTGGAAATTACTCCTTCTTTTTGGGTCTTCATGAACTTCATGTATCCTTAGACGCGTTCCTGTGCACCCCAGAAATCTATGGTTTTGTGCACAAGGTTTAGTATCTTGCTAAAACCATTTTGGATCACATCCAGATATTCCTCCATTGGGAAGGGACGCAGCCCTATATTCCTATGTGGATCGTGAAACCAGGATCTCTATATGAGCCGGTCTTTCAGGGCACCATTAGAGATGGCATGCAGTATTATTTTGAGGAAAAAAACTGACAAAGCATCCTTCCCCAGGTGGAATGCCAATCCTGCTAAACAGTGGTCAGTCATTATGGAATTTGAAACAGGCCAGGGAATCCGGCTTTATAGACCTGCAGACGTTAACTATCATTTCAGAGAGTTCTACTCTTGACTCTATGCAGGCGCTTCCGTACATACAGGAGGCACCATAACTGATTTCCTTGCCCCATTACTGTTACTCTTTCTTACGCTGGAGGAGGCTGAGGAGATGGGGGGATATTACACTCCAGGAAATATAGGCTGCACTGAAGAGCAGGGCGAGGAGGAAAACCCCTGGGACAGATGGGTTTCCTGTTGAGTTTTACATCACGTATCCTGATGTATTGGCCCCCAAATTGGTGAATCTGTATAAGGCAGCTACAGACATGGGCCATCTTCCACCTTCCACCTATGAGGAACTAGTGGTGCCATTCCTAAAACCAGGGAGATCTCCACACGACTGTAAAGCATGTAGGCCATTGTTGATGCTTAACATCGACTATAAAATCCTTAGCCAGCTATTAGATACCAAGTTTCTCCCCTTCATAATGAAATTAATACACCCAGGCCAAACAAGGTTTATTCCTGGCCATAACATAGCAATAAATATCAGGAGGCTGTTGACGTTACTGGAGGAAAATACATATGACCACGGGGAAGCAGTAATATTGGCAGTAGACATAGAGAAAGCCTTTAATAGCTTAGAGTGGGACTTTCTTTATGGTGTGATGAAACGTCTGCGGCAAGGGGCCTGAACTCGACTGCTATATATATGAACCCCATAGCCAGAATCAAAACTGCACATGTTATATCCGAGAGTTATGAGGTAGGCTAGAGGAACAGACAGGGTTGCCCCTTGTTGCCCTTGCTCTTTGCGAAGGCAATAGAGCCGTTAGTGCCCGATCTGGGGTTCTTTACCGGGGTTTAACAGTCGGTGATCAGCAACATCACATCGCCTTATAAGTGCATGTTTTGCTAGTAACCCTTTGAGATGCAGCAGCAGATCTTGATGGTGCTCAACAGCTGCTCGACAATTTTGGCTAGCTATCTGGGTTGAGGGTGAATTGGCAGAAATTGTGGCAGACCTCCTGAGAATTTAGGACTATAGCAGTGGGAAACCCATTGCCTGCAGTATATGGGGGTTAAAATATTCCATGGCCAGGCTGATTTATTAGACAGGAATGTGGGGACAGTGGTTCGGGTGCTTAGAGCGTCCATTGACTTCTGGAGAACGTTTCCCTTGTCTGCAGTGACTCGCATTGCTGTTCCTAAAATGTTAGCACTCTCCTGGCTATATTTTTTTGTGTCGCTGCATATTTGGATTCCCCTCGCACTGTTTCAAGAACTGGATTAACTCACCATTGCTTTCATCTGGGGAGCGAGTCGCAGGAGAGTAGCTTTGAAAACCCTGCAGTACCTACTGGGAGAAGGCAATCTAGCACTCCCTGAGTTTGAGACATATCACATAGTGGCGTAGCTCCAATGGCTAACCAATTGGTTGGTGGGTAGGTTGATCCCAGGGTGCAAGATGGGACAGTTTAGACCTGCGTTCCAGCAGCTGGTCAGAGTACTTCTGACGTCAGGCTGTCCTCTCGCTGAGAATGCTAATGAATTTCGAGTGCTGCAGTGCTATTGGACCAGGTGCTTGAAAAAGACACTAATGTGAGTCCCGTACTCGCCCGACATGCCCAGTAGTATTTTGGAGGCACTGCTGCATGTGGATGACAGGTGGGGTCACGCGGATCGGATAACTGCGAGTATGACATAGGTTGGAGATATGTTCGAACTGAGGGTGTCCTCCCATTTGAGGAGCTTTGCTTGGAATTCAAGTTGCCACCAGGACAATTTCTGCTTCACAGGATAGTGACAACAGCAGTTAGGAAACATTGGAAAGGTGGCCTGTCAGAATCACCTCCTCACAGGCATTGCAAATACATATTCACATCCTCTGGTACTTTCAAAGTGGTCTCCTGTTTATATTGAACAATCCGGGATATCATGTTTAAACCTCTAGAAGCCTTGCAGACCGGTTGGGAGGAGGACTTGTAGATTCCAATACTTGAGTGCAATTGGGCGTCTGTTGGAACAGTCTCGCAGGATGTCTCAGAACACCTGATTAAAACTGATCTTCTATATCTTACATAGAGCGTACCTCACTCTAGGGAGAGTAACTAGACATTTAATACAGTTGGGGCAACATGCTTACATTGTAGGGTGATCGAAGTAGAATTCTTGCATGTGCTCTGGGACTGCCCATCCCTGTCAGAAAATTGGGAAGAGATCACGAAAACAGCTGCCAACATTATATTGATGGTGGTCCCCTGCACTCTGGAGCACTGCTTATTGAGCTGGTTTCCTCATACTGCCAAAACTGTGGCACCAGCAGGTTCCAAGACTTGGCCTTTATCTTAGGAAAAAGCAAAAAACTAGAAATTGAAAGGCTACTAGGGGACCATCATTACAGTTTGGCGTAGGGAACTCGAGATGTGTGCAGGATATGAAAGTAGAGTGCTGCTACGAGAAGCGAGAAGAGGGTGGGATTTACTGGAAACTGCTAAGGCCTGGGAGATGTTGGCAGACAGCTTGAGAGACCTGGAACTCTCTTCACAGGTAGCATCTACTGGCAGCCTGATGGCTCTGGTCCAGGATTAGGACTGCTGACGTGATTGCGACCCTCCTGTAAATATGAGACCCCAGTGGCCTGGTCTCTTGATACTGCTCAAAACATCACCGTACTCTTAGCTGAATAAATGGGACAATTGGTAATGGAATGTTATTCTGACTATAGATGTATGGGCACGACTCAGGGCTTCTCTCACTAAAAACAACTTGAACCATCCATTGGCGTAGAATATAAATTGCCTTTTTGAGTAGATTTAACTGCTTCTCAAGTAGAGAATTAGCTTGAGGTGCAGCCGCGGCTCACCAGTGTCATGAAAATAGTGCCAGAAGGCAGCGGTACGACCGGAAGCAGGGTAAGTGGCTGGCAAATCTTGCAGGTGCCAGCACGTGCTAAAACAAGTCTTGGGTGCACCAACGGAAAAAAAATCAGCCATACACCAGATGATGGAATTTAGCAGGAACTCCAAATAAAATGCATAGTGCCGAGTTCTTGAATTCCTCCAACTCTGCAAGCGAAGTGAATTTTCCACCCAAGTCTAGTTACTGCGGCCAGTCTCTGAGTCACATGACTGGGTGTAACTGAAAGTTGGGCTTTCAGGATTCCTTCCACAGCTCACCTCTCTTGACTATCACAATATACCAGCAAGACTCATATCATTCCACCCAACACTTATGAATGAACAATGTACCCTGATTTTTTACCATATTACATGATGTTGGTAATAGCTAGCTGCAGGTGGTGTTCACCAGTTTCTTTGAAAAAGGCTTAAAAGCTTTTACAAATGTTTTACCATGCATAGCCAAGGTCAGGTTTCAGACGCCACAGAAACATCCAGAAAATCCACCAGAATAAGCATCAAGTAACCAGTATAGATGACCCCAACATGAACCTTCCACAAGACAGCCCTCAGTACATTAATCCTGTTTCTCACTATAAGCAATTAGAAAGGGACCTTTGTGAACATTCCAAAGCACCTTCTAGAAGACAGCCTCATCAAGTTAATTATCTGCACCTGTTACTTGTTACAAACAATTAGAATGTGACCTTTATGAATGCTCTCACGCAGTCTTATTTAAAAACCATCCACACTCCTCCCCTTCGCTTAGTCTCTTCGCCTGCCACTTACCTGTTTTCCAGCTACCAGGACTCAGTCTTGCTAGCTCCATAGACCCTCCCGCTTTTACATTACTACAAAGAACATCCCACATTAGTTTCGCACCTGAATTGAAAAAAGAAAGGGAGAGACGCATTAACAGACTTGATTTTACTATGCGCTTAGCTCAGTCGCAAAATCATGCTGCAAACAAAGGTAACCAGTGTTTTTGTTCAACTTGTCTCAAGAAAAAGGAGAGGGACCCAAAAACCAAAGAAGAGTACCAAAATAGACCTTAGTCATAAGAACCGCCTTTGGGTAAATACACATGCATAAAACCAAACTTACGATAGACTCCCTATGTCACCAATGTATAAACCATAAACAGGGGAATAAAGAAATCAAATAGCTGATTCAAATAAAAATGTAATAAAATTAATAAGCAAATATATATATATGTGTTTCAGTGTACAATGTTTACTCAAAATAAAATAGACATTGAGAATTCATCATAAAAACTATTTTTAAAAAACATATGCAATCCAATATGGTTAATGCAATTAAAAAACATACATACAAATAACAGCAAAAGAAGAATAGAAATTGGGAGAACAAGCAGGAAAATAATTCCTATTCACAGAAGGAACTACTAAATATTACATAGATCAATTGTCATATTATAAGGAATTTGTCAGTCTTAACAGTTGTCTACATAGATTTACAGTAGGCCTTCATAATAGTGCATCGACGCGTTTCGGTGGGCACTCTATTTTGCCTGTCATACATATTTAATACAAATATTCCAACTATATAATAGTTAGTAGCTCTCCCTTTAAATACTTAACAAAAATATACCGACTATAAAATTATCATAGAATGAATGATTTAGCTGACATTACTAGTGCTGGTATTTGTTGCCTGTTGCCTTGATAGTGTTAGAATTGGCTACTAGGTGGGGAAATCCTCCAAACAATGTTTTGGGGACCTTTCATTTCATCTTAATTTGCAGAATAGGGTCTGTGTCTCGTTTTTAAACAAATGTATAAAACAAAACACAATAGCATAAATATATGACTCATCCTTCTAATTTAGGGTAAAAGTTAATATTGTTAGGAGCATACATGGAGTGCTATTTAGTTGCCCTTTTACACTATCTAGTACAAGATGGCAGCCGTTCTGTATAGGGTGGTCGTGTGACAGAGGCAGTTGAAACTACTTATCTTAATAGGATCTTGTGTTTAATAACAATTTTGTTTTTATAACAAAAGATAAAAATATAAAAATATGATTTTTTCTAAGATTGAGGGTAGTGGCTCTTATCGCTAGATAAGTATAGGGAGCGCTACAGCTTTGCCTTGTCATATTATCCGCTATAAGATGGCGGCCGCTTTGTAGATGTTGATCACGTGATGTAGACAGCTGAGATTATTTAATGCAATTGAGGCATGTGACGAGGCATTGGAAGGGTTTATAAACGGCACATTTTGGCAAATCCATTTTATCTACCGACGGAGGTGTATACCTGTATGCCGTTTGACATCACATAGGTAAACGTAGGGCTTATATATAAAAAAATCTTTTTTACATATGGGCTGCTGTAGTTTAGAATTTTTTTTAAAATATGGTCTGTTGTAGCCTTATGGAAGGATCCTTTTTTGTTACATTAGAAACGGGATGCCCTTGAATCCCTTTAATTTTAGCGCGATTGCAAACAACGGCGATAGTTAGCCCCCATTCGTTCTTGGCGGGAAATGTGTGAGCTATATGTTGGTAACTATTTTGCGTAACTATTTTGCGTCACGTTGTCCAGTGCTTAAACTGTCACGATTGGCATATTTCAGAAATCGGAAGTGGATTGCCAAATTTGAAAAACTGACGGGATTGTACTAGTGGATGTGAGCACCACAGAAGAGACTTTTTTAGTCCTTATAGGTAATCCAATATAAATATGATATTTGTTGGCTAAATAGCAGGTTAGGTTCATGCAAGAATAGAGAAATGAATTTTCTTTTCTTTATTAGGAATCCTGAATTTTAGAGAAGATACGAGCCATTTATGTCTTGCATTCGGGGCATATAATTGGAGGTAAATTGATTACCATAGCATGTTGAGGAATGAAAGTTAAGATCCCTTTGGATATGAAGAATGATGATTGCCTTCTTTTTAGTAGGTACTGGCCACATCTATATATTAATTTGGACCGTATTTGAATATATGTGGATACTTGAAGCGAGTCGCGCTCTGGTATTAGTGCTGACATCACATCTAAGGAAATTGGTGATAGATGCCACTTTGATCCCATTAGAAGCGTAATACTCTGATCCAACTTTTTGAATCAATATGTCTGATGAACATATTTGGACATTGTATTACAGATACAGATAGGAGTAAGAAAAAGAGGAATTCGCATGTCCGTCTTGGTTTGAATTGAGGTTGATTCAGTCTAGTTCTTGAACAATATCAAGGTATTTACCTTTTTTGTTTCATAGTGATTATGGAGCACTATGAATTGATGAATACTGATATGAGTGTTTGTGTGGAATGAATATGGTAACCTCAATGTCACCAGTGTTTTGATACAACTTGAACAGGGGGTAAAGTCACAAGTGCTTCAAATAATCGTATTCTGTTACTTTTCTGGATCTGTTACAAAATCGTTTTTAACGTTTGGGAGTTATTGTCCTTTCTTGAAGAAGGTGACGGTCAAAATAGAGTGCCTACCGAAATGCATCGATGCACTATTATGAAGGCCTACTGTAAATCTATGTAGACAACTGTTAAGACTGACAATTTCCTTATAATATGACAATTCATCTATGTGATATTTAGTAGTTCCTTCTGTGAATAGGAAATATTTTCCTGCTTGTTCTCCCAATTTCTATTCTTCTTTTGCTGCTATTTGTATGTATGTTTTTTAATTGCATTTTGCATTTAATTGCATTAACCATATTGGATTACATATGATTTAATTTGATTACATTTGTACCATTTTTATTTCAATCTGCTATTTGATTTCTTTATTCCCCTATTTATGGTTTATACATTGGTGACATAGGGAGTCTATCGTAAGTGTGGTTTTATGCATGTGTATTTACCCAAAGGGGGTTCTTTCTGACTAAGGTCTATTTTTGTACAACTTGTACATGCTGTTGGCAGGGCTCAGCCAGAGAGGACGTGGGTGAAACTAACCCGGTTAACATTTGATTGTGGGTTTGATGCTCACTAAATTTTTTTAAACTTTGATGAAGGGCCTCTATTGACAATCTAAACGGAAACAAAACAACAAAAGAACTAAAGGTTAGTTGAGATTTGAAAAGCTTTAGTGAGTTTATACCTTAAGAGATAGAGTTAATACTAGATTAAAGCCTTAATATGTGTTTGTTTATAGGTACCGTATCTGCTGGTACCATTCATCAGACTAGTGTGAATGTCTGCTGCAGTGTTGCCTTTGAGTATACAAGCCACAGCATCTTTAACTCTACCCGCTCTCACTATCCCAACCCCGTTTCCTCTGTTTTTTGCCACATGAGCAGTGTTTCCTCCTGTAAACGAAGGGCAAGTTTAGGGAGAATTCGGGAAATAGCTTCGCCGTCCCATTGGAATCATCTGGGATCCAGGTAGGTGGCTTATGACATGGGCTTTGTGTATTCCTCCAAGACAGCCAAACACAATGGGGAAGTTAGGCGTGACTGGATGGGCCACCACTGGCGGGATGGGTGGTAGGAACTGGGTTCATCCCCACTTACACTAGAATAGGCTGTGTCCTGTCTCCACACAAAGGCCTGCATACCCCAAGTAGTTAATCTGGAGCCAGGGCCTGGAAGGCAGGGCATCTGTGCACTTCCTAGGCTAGCCTCTAGAAGCTTCTTCTCACTTCAAAGGCACATTTGTGTATAAAAGCAGAACCTCAGACGCCAATTCTTCAGAAGACTTCTGCACTTGTGGATACTCTGCCAGAAAGAAGGACTGCTGTGCTTCTACAAGGACTGCCACTCTGCTGGACTGCTGCTCTTAAGAAAATGTTGCCCTGCTGTCCTGACCTTCTGCCTGCTGCCCTCTTGCTTGGTGAAGAAGAACTGGACCTTCAATTTCAGCTTGAACCCAGGATCCCAGAGTGACTCTATGAGATGGTCTGCTGGTCTTCCTGATCTGAGCCTCAGGGACATAAAAGTCTCCCCAACCAGCTCTTTGACCCAGCTGCAGCTACTGTCTGTGCCCCGTGTGCTGCCTCTATCGTCTTGGACCCTGGGTATGGCTCCTGGGCTCATAAATCAAGCTTTTTAGGCTCTGCACAACTGCAAGTGGGTTCGTTCACACCAAGACCATGCCGCCTGCACCGAAAATCAGCTCAAGCGCTGCCAGCCCAATAAAACTTCAGCGGATTGATCTGGGACTCTATCTGACCACGCTCTATTGTGGTCAGCCTGACCATTTGACTTTGAACCAGTACAGTTCGACAATCTTTTCCCAGTTGGCGCTTTTTTCTTTTAGGCACTATTTTATGCTCTATTCTTTAAAAAAGCATAACTCCGGTTTTGCTGATTGGATGTTTCTAGTTATGGTCTTGTTTTATTCATTATGTTTTGCTCTATTTTTCTAACTTGGTGTGGGATATTTTTGTGTAATGTTTTCACTGTTTTACTGTTTGAAGTGTTGCACAAATACTTTACACGTTGCTTCTAAGTTAAGCCTGACTGCTTTGTGCCAAGGTACCAAGGGGGTTGAGAAAAGGTAAATTTGAGGTTTGTTTGTGCCTTATCCTGACAAGGAGTGTGGTTGCTGCTTTACCAGGGCTCACACCCCAGTCAACCAGTAACTAATCCCAGCTGGTAAACTTCACCCTGCTGAATGAGTTTGCGGAATTTAGGCACTCTGTGCTCCACTTAGGAACTCAGAATTCCTGAATTCCACCATTCGGGCACACAGCAAAGATTTTTTTCCATTCGCGAGCGTGAGTTTTTTTTTGGCTCTCAACCGCAAGCGCCAAGACTCTCGGGCCACTTGCGAGCGCACAAGAGACTTCTCACACTGCTAGCGAGCTCCCGCTAGACTCGTGCCCACTCGCAGAGCAGTCAAGCAGTTTTTCTGCATGAGAATGCAGCTGAGAGGCATTTGGAGTGGATTTTCTTTTCAAACTTCTCATTAGAGTTTTTTGTGGCAGAAGCCATTTTTTAACATGCTTTTTTTCAAACTAGAAGGAAGTGCCCCAGAGACGGCAACTTCCCTTTCCTGTCCAGCAGGCTCCCCCCAGTGCTTTGTCCCTCTCCTGGTCACTTTTCATTGACATTTGAAGCTGTAAGGATCACTCTCCTTGTCTGCTGCATATATGTTATTAGATTTAAGGACTTTGTTTTTGAGAAATCACAAGTAAGTTGAAAAACAGGTGTATATGGGTGTTGTTTGTTTGATTGGGGGCATGCACCTGGACTTTGCATTTTTATTCATTTTTTTTAATTTATTGTGGTGGGTGGCCTGCAGTTTTGGTATGGGTTAGGTTATTTTTTGCATTTAATTTTTCTTCTTTTGTGAAGGAAAAATGTTGCCCAGTTTACTACATTTCCCCCCGCTTTTTAATACAGTTGCAATATTGATTTCATTCACTTTGTGGCCTAGTCTGCCAAATGGGCCTTCCAGCCAGTAGGCCCTGTACTATTCATGGGCACATGAAACAACTGTTTCTGTAGTGTTGGTTGAATTGAAACATCATTCAGGCCATGGATGATATTGGATTAAAATATAAATATGTTTTTAGTGGTATTTCACCTTTTTTCCTGCAAACATTGTATAAGTGGGGTAATGGCTTTGGAGAATGTCTGTCGTAAACATTTTCAGCCCTGTTAATTGTCATTTTTGCCATTGCTGAATGAATGCTGTGTTCTCTGTGTTACCATGCCTCTTTTGTCTGGCCAGTGTGTATGTGTGTGTGTTTGCCATAGGCCACCATTTGCCTTTGTTGTTCCTGTTGCCATCTGGCCAGGGGCCATTTTGTATAGTCAGTGTCCACCCTAGGCCTGTTTGTGTTCTTTGTTTTCCAGGTTGCCTGATTGTTGTTGTGATCATGTGGATGGTGGGCATTTTGTGTGGCCAGATAGTGTGCATTTGGCATAGGTCAGAATGCCTTTTATATTTGTGACCATTCCTGCTGGCGACCATTTTGTGTAGCCAACCAGTGTGCTTTTGCCATAGGCCAACACATCTTCTCTGTTTGTGACCAAGTCTCCTTGCTGGTTGTTGTTGGTTTCTGACCATGTGTCTGAGGTCATTTTGTGTAGCCAGACAGTGTGCTTCCTCATAAGCCTGCATGTCTTCTTTGTTTGTGGCCATACCTTCTTGCTGGTTGTTGTTGTGACCAAGTGGCTGGTGGCCAATTTGTGTAGCCAGCATGTGTGCTTTCCCCATAGGCTTGCATTTCTTCTTTGTTTGTGGCAATGCCCCCTTGCTGGTTATTGTTGTTACCATGTGGTTGACGGCCATTTTATGTAGCCAGCCAGTGTGCTTTCCCCACAGGCATGCATTTCTTCTTTGTTTGTGGCCATGCCCCCTTGATGGTTGTTGTTGTGACCATGTGGCTGGTGCCCATTTTGTGTAGCCAGCCAGTGTGCTTTACCCATATGCCTGCATGTCTTCTTTGTTTGTGGCCATGTCATCTTGCTGGTTGTTGTGACTCTGTGGCTGGCGGACATTTTGTGTACCCAGCCAGTGTGTTTTTGCCATAGGCCTGCATATATTCTCTGAAATTAAGACCATGCTTCCTTGCTCAGTATTAGTTGTCGATGACCATGTTGCACTGGCTTGCAGCTATTTTATGCGTCCAGACAGTGTGGCCCTTTGCGATAGGCTTGCATGGATGGTTGACAATGATAGCAGGTTAATAAATTAATATGCTTGCAGATATTTTCACTTATTTTTTATTTTTTTATTTAGATTTTTAGAATTTTAGTTGCTTTAATGAAAAAAATGTTACCTTGTTTAATTTTTTTGCTATATAATTTTTTTTAAATGTATTTTGATTAATTTAATTCACAATTTTTAGTGTTAGTTTTTATCATGATTTTTTTAATTTAACATTTTTTAAGACTTCAAAAAAAACATCTTCAATAGTTGTTATATTAATTTTTTGAATTGATTTTTATTATTTGGATCTAAAAAAAATGTTTTCCATTTTCCTAAGATTTGGCATCAACCCCATGACTGAAATAGGTGCACTGTGCAGCACATTCCTTTGTCACCTGCACATTCCAGTGCCACATCTCAACGTGATGCACTTAAACCAAAAAGTTACATCTGTATGTTTTTGCTCTTTCTGTTCCTTCCTGAGTGTTCTGTACACACTGAAAGTTTGCTGGTGTGGTTTCACGAATGGATAGTTATACTGTATTATTGCTAAATCGACACACTCAATGATATTGTTTGCTTGTACTGCTACTTGAACTGCAACAGTGGCACGTTTCACTGATCTTTTTCTTGCTTGCTTGCTTCTACGTGCACAAGAGAAGAGATATCTCCCACAGTACTGTCAGACAGAAGGCCTGTGCACGATGTGATGCATGACTGAATACACAACATGGTCATCTTTTCAGCTTGTTGTGAAGCTAAGTGCCACTGCCAACTGACAGCTTCAAGATGGCCCCAAAGAAAGGTGCTGTCAAGAAAGTGGCTAGTCAGGAGCAGAAGAAGCAGATTTCCACCACTGGCGTGCATACCACAACCTTAATCAGGAAAGTTATGCCTGCCGCACCGGCCTCTGGCAGGCAAGCTGGGAGCAGCACTCCTGTATCAACAGCACCACCCCCCAACATAAGCCCAGGACTATGTCTGTCAGTAAGGCAGCCAGTACAATCATATCAACACCGACGAATAGTGATGTTGAATTGAATTTGTCCCTTTTGCAAAGTAGTACACAATCGTTTCAGGAAACACCAAAGTGGACCGCAGACGGAGTCAGCAATAGTACATTTGTCTGATGTTGGAGCAGAACAGGAGGTTCAGCTTCATTCCAAGCAAGAACTTGAACTTCCTCTTTTAGAATCATTGGCTCCCAGATCTCCTGCAAGGAAAAGGAAGGGTACTACTGCACCATCTTCTCCAAGCACCACATCCGATGATGATGATAGGGACATGGAGTGAACACCGACAGAGACAAGGAGACAACAGGAGAGTCAAGGGAAAATAAAAGTTCTAGAAAGACGAAGGGGGAGATTTATGAAGATTTTGCACCATGTTTGCATCACAGAAGTGTTGCAAATTGTCGCAAAATCTTTTTTTTCCAATTTACTTTCCAGCGCTATACTTGTTTAGCGCTGGAATAACAGAAAAGTAACGCAAAACACCCTGGGGACATGCCAAGGGTGGAGCATGGGCGTTCCCATGCAACCACCCGAGGTTTCTCATGCTAAACCCAATTTACTAAATATAGTAGATTGGGTTTAGCTCGAGAAAATGGTGCCCTTTTAAAGTATGCAGAATGAAGGAGAAATGCTTTCTCCTTCCTTTTCCGACTTTGCATGCCTGCTGCACTGTGCAGCATGCATACAAAGTGGGAAAAACTTTACGTCTTGTCTAGGCTTGGTATTTTGTACAGGAAAGGTACCCTTCCTGTACAAAACTTATGCTAGAATCAAACACACACCCTGCGCTATGGCGCTAAGGTGTGTGTGTGGTGCACGGCAGCTGTAAACAGCACTGGCGCAAGAAAAAGGGAAGGAGAGAGCCATATCTTTAAAGATATGGTGCTCTCCTGCTCCCTCCCTATCGCCCAATGCAGCGCGGCTTTGCTGGGGGCTGGTCTGCGTTGGAAGGAGGTTTTGTAAATCTTCCCCTTAGACTTATGGAAGGGGATGAAGAGGAGGATGATGATGACGAGGTAGTCATGGTGGAAGGTGACACAGAGGAATCTGGTATTACTATTCAACCAACTCAGAGGGATGTGGAACAGGTATCACTGCCACCAGCTCCCATATTTTCAAAGCCCCAGCTGAGACCTGCACCGATCCCTCCCTCAGGAGAAGCAGAGAGACAATCGACAACATGCTCACCTACCTCCACTTCTTCTTCAGGCATTGGCAGTGGCCTAGTATAAAAGTAATCCTCCCCAGTTTGGAACTTTTTTTTACTGTTAGCAAAAAGGGGCATGTTAGAAATTAGATCTCTGGTTGGCTAAGGCTTGTGCCAAAGCCAGGCAGAGACCACCACTCTAGTCAGGGCAAGGGAATACACGCCAAAGATAACCCCTGCTCACCCCCTTGGTAGCTTGGCACGAGCAGTCAAGCTTATCCCGGAGGCAATGTGTAAAGTTTTTGCGCAACCCACACAGCAACAACATACTAGGCATACCACAAAAGGAACTCCACACAAGGTTTTTTTTTTTTTTTTAAACCGTTTATTGCAGTTTGAAAAAGTTACAGGTATGGGCCTACAACCACTCGGCCGGCCGCTAGAGTGACAAAAGCATATTGCAACATACAGTAAGAGTCTCTTGGCAGTGCAGATTAGCAAAACAGGAGAAATCAATGTTGCAGGCCGCATAGCTCCATGCCCACAGTACGGTTCCCTTTTATCAAAACAAAACAACACAAAAAACCACACCCGCAAGGCAACCCGCGATCCAAAGTGACAGCACGTGCTCCATAAGTGGGGGATCCCAACCAGCAGCAGAACTCTGGAGAGGGGAATGGGAATAGATCAGGGACTGGGGGACCGCGTGCCCACGGCCGAGGGAGGGGGGCCATCTAGGGAGACGGAGCAGGCGAGGCAGCCGGTAGCAGTGGCGGCTCACAAATACCCCCGCGGTAGGCGTTCCAGGGGCCCCAGATTTTCACCCACGCCCCAGGCTTACCCCTCGCCACATACGCCACCTTTTCACGGAACATACACCAATCCATATGTTCTTTCCAGGCCAACACCGCAGGGGGCCTCTGGGATCCCCACAATTGAGCAATGTCACGTTTAGCTATCATGTATCCCAGAGTCACCCACCGCGTCTGCGGGACCGAATAGTCATTTGGTTCCCACACATTCAGCAAGCATCTCCTCGCTACAGGCAACAGCGCGACACGCGTAACCACACGCAGGACCTCATGCACACCACGCCAGAATCGCTCCACCTTTGGGCACTCCCACAGTATATGCATGAAAGTTGCCAACGCACCACAGCCACGCTTACACATTCACCAGCAAAGCCCATACGTAGAAGCCTTGGCCCCGTCACGTAAACCCGGTGAAGGATCTTAAGCTGGACGAAACGAAGGCGAGCCGGGATGGCCACCTCTTTTGGCGAGGCCACCGCGGAAATCCAATCCTCGTCGTCCAGCTCTAGCCCGTCGGCAACCCAGGCCTCGCGGAGACTAGTCAGCAGGCACGATCTGTCGTTGATCAGTTTTTTATATATGAGGGAGATCGTGCTGTCTGGGACATGGCCATCCAGCACTCTGTCCTCCAGGGGGGAAGACTCCGGAATGGACGCGACATCCGGGAAGACGGAGCCCAGCGCATGGCGGACTTGTAGGTACCGAAAGTACTTACTGCCCTGCAGCTGAAACTCCGTCTGCAGCGTCGCAAAAGTCTTGAATCCCCCCCTCGTCCAGAGATCTCCCACAGTGCTGATTCCGATCGTGTCCCACTTCTCAAAGCCCTTCGATGTCCACAGGGAGCCCAACCTCTCAGACGCATATAGCGGTGACGCCCGGGTCAAACGGTCCTTCCACCCCATAGCTGCATTAGCCGCGTGCCAGACACGTACCATGACACGCGTCGGTCCCGTCAGACGGGGGTCGGGCGCGGCAGAGTAAAGCGCTCGATTGTAGTCGCCACCGGGCAGGAGCATCTTGTCCATCTCAAACGCCGGGTTCAAGGCGGGCCCGTAAAGGCCATGATTAATTGCAGCCAGTTGGGTGGCCCAGTAATACCGTTTAATGTCCGGGAGGGCGACCCCCCCATCGTACCACGGGAGCGTCAATTTGGCCAGAGCAATGCGCGGCCTCCCGTCCCAGAACAGGCGCCGCTGGAGGCCCTCCACCTCACGGAAGTAGCGTGCCGGAACCAAGTCCATAGTATTCTGGAGGGCGTAGAGGAAGCGCGGCAAGGACATCATTTTAAACAAGGCCGCTCGGCCGAGCGGTGAAAGCGGCAGACGCCGCCAGCGCACCACGTCCTCCTTCAAGCGCTGGAGGGGGGGCAGCAAGTTCCGCTCATAGCGGGCCTCCGGGTCAAGAGTGATATATATACCCAGGTACCGAAACCCCTGGGAGGCAATCTGGATCGGACAGTCCCGTGGTAGGACCGGAGCCTCCCCGGAAAGCACATATACACAGGATTTCGCCCAGTTGATGACAAGGCCTGAGTTGCGACCGAATGAGCGCAAAACATCAACCAGGACGATCAGTGATTTACGCGGGGAGGCGAGATACAGGAGGATATCATCAGCATAGAGGGACACACGGTCCTCATGCTCGGGGGTCCAGCGGAGACCACGGATGGAAGGGTGCCACCGCAGCCACTCCGCCAGGGGCTCCAGGGCCAGTGCAAACAGGAGAGGTGACAAGGGGCAACCCTGTCGCGTGCCCCGCCCCAGCGCGAATGGGACCGAGACTCGCCCATTCACCACCACCTGCGCCAAGGGGCCCGAGTACAACAATTTGACCCAGCTAATAAAGCCCGGTCCAAATCCAAATTTCGCCAGCATCGCCCAGATGTATGGCCACTCAAGCGTGTCAAACGCCATGGTGGCGTCCAAGGACGCCAAGATGGCCGGCTCCCGCACAAATGGGACACGCGCGAGCACCCCGTGCAAGCGCCGCAGATTGAGCGCCGTGTTGCGGTGTGGTATAAAGCCAGATTGGTCTTGGTGGACCAAATCGCCCACCACGCCAACCAACCGGTTGGCCAACACCTTGGCGAGGATTTTGGGCTCCGCGTTCAAGAGCGAGATCGGCCTATAGGATGCGACCCGTTCACGGGGCTTCCCCTCCTTGTGGATCACCACGATTGTGGCCAGACGCTGGTCCGGCGGGAGGGAACCCTGCGAGTGTGCCGCCAGGAACATCGCGCGCAGGTGGGGCGCCAACACATCCGGGCGTAGCTTGTATAGTTCGATGGGGATACCATTGGGGCCCATGGCCTTGCCGGATGCAACCGAGCGAATAGCCAAGGCAATTTCGTCCGAGGTGGGAGGAGCGTCCAGCGAATCCCTGTCCTCCACCGTAAGGGAGGGCAGTGCGATGTCCCGAAGCAGGGCATGGGAATCTTCCTCCGAGCAGGGGGAAACCGGGGAGTAGACTTCGCGGAAATAATCCGCAAAGCAGGAGACAATGGCTTCCGGCTCGGTGACACACGCACCATCCGCACTCTCAATCAAAGGAACCACGCGACTCGCTCTCTCCCTCTTATCCAACCACGCAATCAATTTGCCAGCCTTATCACCCACATCATACAATCGCCCCTGCTGCTCTCGACTGAGGCCCCTGGCCGCCTCCGTGACGAGGGCCCGATAGGCCGCCTGCTTTAGGTGTAGAACATGCAGCTTGGCATCTGTTACCCCGCTCCCCCATCGTACCACGGGAGCGTCAATTTGGCCAGAGCAATGCGCGGCCTCCCGTCCCAGAACAGGCGCCGCTGGAGGCCCTCCACCTCACGGAAGTAGCGTGCCGGAACCAAGTCCATAGTATTCTGGAGGGCGTAGAGGAAGCGCGGCAAGGACATCATTTTAAACAAGGCCGCTCGGCCGAGCGGTGAAAGCGGCAGACGCCGCCAGCGCACCACGTCCTCCTTCAAGCGCTGGAGGGGGGGCAGCAAGTTCCGCTCATAGCGGGCCTCCGGGTCAAGAGTGATATATATACCCAGGTACCGAAACCCCTGGGAGGCAATCTGGATCGGACAGTCCCGTGGTAGGACCGGAGCCTCCCCGGAAAGCACATATACACAGGATTTCGCCCAGTTGATGACAAGGCCTGAGTTGCGACCGAATGAGCGCAAAACATCAACCAGGACGATCAGTGATTTACGCGGGGAGGCGAGATACAGGAGGATATCATCAGCATAGAGGGACACACGGTCCTCATGCTCGGGGGTCCAGCGGAGACCACGGATGGAAGGGTGCCACCGCAGCCACTCCGCCAGGGGCTCCAGGGCCAGTGCAAACAGGAGAGGTGACAAGGGGCAACCCTGTCGCGTGCCCCGCCCCAGCGCGAATGGGACCGAGACTCGCCCATTCACCACCACCTGCGCCAAGGGGCCCGAGTACAACAATTTGACCCAGCTAATAAAGCCCGGTCCAAATCCAAATTTCGCCAGCATCGCCCAGATGTATGGCCACTCAAGCGTGTCAAACGCCATGGTGGCGTCCAAGGACGCCAAGATGGCCGGCTCCCGCACAAATGGGACACGCGCGAGCACCCCGTGCAAGCGCCGCAGATTGAGCGCCGTGTTGCGGTGTGGTATAAAGCCAGATTGGTCTTGGTGGACCAAATCGCCCACCACGCCAACCAACCGGTTGGCCAACACCTTGGCGAGGATTTTGGGCTCCGCGTTCAAGAGCGAGATCGGCCTATAGGATGCGACCCGTTCACGGGGCTTCCCCTCCTTGTGGATCACCACGATTGTGGCCAGACGCTGGTCCGGCGGGAGGGAACCCTGCGAGTGTGCCGCCAGGAACATCGCGCGCAGGTGGGGCGCCAACACATCCGGGCGTAGCTTGTATAGTTCGATGGGGATACCATTGGGGCCCATGGCCTTGCCGGATGCAACCGAGCGAATAGCCAAGGCAATTTCGTCCGAGGTGGGAGGAGCGTCCAGCGAATCCCTGTCCTCCACCGTAAGGGAGGGCAGTGCGATGTCCCGAAGCAGGGCATGGGAATCTTCCTCCGAGCAGGGGGAAACCGGGGAGTAGACTTCGCGGAAATAATCCGCAAAGCAGGAGACAATGGCTTCCGGCTCGGTGACACACGCACCATCCGCACTCTCAATCAAAGGAACCACGCGACTCGCTCTCTCCCTCTTATCCAACCACGCAATCAATTTGCCAGCCTTATCACCCACATCATACAATCGCCCCTGCTGCTCTCGACTGAGGCCCCTGGCCGCCTCCGTGACGAGGGCCCGATAGGCCGCCTGCTTTAGGTGTAGAACATGCAGCTTGGCATCTGTTACCCCGCTCCCCAGGTCACCCTCCAGTTCTGCAATCTCGGCCTCCACCCGGGTCACCTCCTCCCGCTCGCGGCGCCGGGCATGGGAGATAAAGGAGAGGGCCTCCCCTCTAAGAACTACCTTAAAAGCCTCCCACAGGGAGATGGCCGAAGGGACCGACCCCACATTCTCGTCGAAATAACGCTGTAAGGATTTGATCAAATCGGCACGAATGGTGGGGTCGCGCAAATACCATGCATTGATTGGAGCCACCCTGCCATCCCCCCTCGGGAAGACATCGAAATGTAACAGCAATGGGGAGTGGTCTGAGATACCCCGCGCCAGATGGCGCACCTCCCCCACCCTCCCTGCATGGGCCGCCGGGACAAGGATATAATCAAGCCGCGAGAGGCTACCATGGGCACCCGAGTGGAAGGTGTATTGCCGCTGTGCGGGATGCTTTAGTCGCCAGCAATCCACCAGGCCCAGCGTGTCTAAAAGGCCGGGCAGCCACGCCTGTGCCCGGGGGAGGTCCCTAGGGGGATGGCGATCCATAGACCCAGAAGCTACCGCATTAAAGTCCCCTCCAACCACCAGCAGGCCACTCGGAAGGTCCAGGAGGAGGTGCCCCAGGTCCGCAAATGTGGTGGCTTGTAACCCAGGCGGGACGTACACTGATATCAAAATAAACACTCTACCCTCCATTCTTCCCACCAGGACAGTGTAGCGTCCCCTCTCATCATGGCGCACCTCGTCGATCTCCCACGGGAGGGAGTTCTTGATCATAATACCCACCCCCCGCGAGCCCGAAGTGAAGCCAGAATGGGCCGCCAAACGATAGCCCCGCCGATTCATTGCCTGAAAGGAGTTACCTATAAGGTGTGTCTCCTGCAGGAAGACAACATCTGGTGAAATACGTTTCAAGTACTGCAGGACCACACCACGCTTAATCCTATCCCCCAGGCCGTTAACATTCCATGACAACACAGTCAAATCCCTACCCCCCATCATACGTCGAAACAATCGGTCGTCCCCCACAGAGCATCTTAAAAACAACAATACAGTAGCGGGTTTGCCTTGCGGTGCAAACAAACAACACACCCCCCCCACCCCCCCATCCCAACAGAACTCCCCCCTCCCTGCACCCCTGCATGAGCCCAGACAGCCCCCCCAAAGTGCAGTGTGCCTGTCGCCCCATAGCTAAAAACTAACTAGTCCCCCAGAGGAGGAGGGAAGCCCCCAACAGACCCCGCACGACCTCCATAGGAGGGGAACATATGCAATCAATAAATGGGGAAGGAACATCGTCCAGAGCAAGGCCTATTCAGTCACCCCTCAATTCTGATCCGGCGGGCCCTCCTCGCCAGCCGCGCCCCCCCCGCCCCCCCGGCCCCGATCTCCAGGCAGAGTGTCCAACCAGTCCCCAGCCGCCTCGGGCCGGTCAAAGAAGTGCGTGCGACCATCCACCTCCACCCTCAGCTTAGCTGGAAAAAGCATTGAGTACTTAAGGTTCAGGTCCCGTAGGCGACGTTTAACACCAAGAAAACTCTGTCTCTGCTTCTGAACCGCCGGCGTAAAGTCTGGGTAGAAATGCACATCCATGTTGTCAAGCTTGACCGGTCCCTGTTGCCTGGAGGTCTGGAGGATAGCATCTCTGTCCCGAAAGTTAAAAATCCGGGCAATGAGAGGCCGCGGCGGGGCACCGGTCTTAGGTCTGCCCCCAGGGACCCGGTGAGCACGCTCCACCGCAAAAAGCTTACTCAGCCCCCGGGGCTGGAGATGGGTAAGGATCAATTCTTCCACAAAAAGATCTGCCGCCTCCGCCTCTCGTCCCTCCGGCACCCCCACAATACGGACATTATTCCTCCGGGCCCGACCCTCGGAATCCTCCAGTCGCCGGTCCATCAGGGCGCCCGCCTGGCCAAGCCGGCGCACCTCCTTTTGGAGGGCCACCACGTCCGTCGTGAGGCTCGTTGCGGTGTGGGCCAGGGAATCGACCCGGTCGTTCGTTTTGGACAAGTCTGCCCTCACAAGGCTCACATCCACCAGGACCGAGTCTATTTTTTGCGCTAGGGTGTCGAAACGCTGGTCCACCGAGGCCTTCATCTCTGCGATGGCGCCCATGACGTCCCGGAGGGTCAGATCCACAGGCTGAGCAGATGCCTCCGTCGGGCCCGCCGGGGATGTGCGCGATGTCTCCGGAGAACCCTTCTGGAGAGTGTAGCGGTCCATACTGTTAGCTTGGTGCGCCGTGCCACGGCGGGTCGTCTTCACCTTCGCCCGGTCGCCATCTTGTTTGGTGGACATGCTTGCTCTCCCACCGTCGTGCCAATCTCCTCGAACAGGCCGCTATACCAATTCACGGGCTCCGGGGGGGGGCGGGGGCGACCACCGAACCACAGGTCAACCCACAGCCGGCGGGTCAGCCGGGCACTTGGACAAGACCACACCACCGCACCCCGCTCCGCAACCCTACCTCGCTTGAGGGCAAGGAGGGCGCAAAAGCGAAAGTGAAAGTGCGGGGTACGCGAGTCGCCCAGCCTTGCCCGCCGCTGTTGTTCACTTTGTCCCCGGATCGCCCCACTACTCCAATCCGGGGGGCCGGCGATGAGAAGGCAAAACCTTCGATCGGTGCTCCCACAGGTGTCCGGGGTCCGATTCGAGCCCGAAAAACGGGTGGCGCCTCAGCTCGGTTTCCCCGACACAGTCCCCTCAACAAGGACAGGATATCGCCAGGATTAATTCAGGAGGTCGCGGAGGTCCTCGGGAGCCTCGCACCTACGCGGCCATCTTGGTTGCGCGCTAGGCTCCTCCCCCAACTCCACACAAGGTTATATCAAAAATAGCCTTTGTATTATCATAAAACACATTAGAATAGTAATCACACAATATACACAGTGCCAACTGGCACTGGGCAATATTTACAGGGGATTATATACACATGACAGGGCCACATTGACCACTGTCAGGACAATCACTTAGTAAAAATAGTAAATGTAGAACATAGAATAAACATAGAACACAACCAGTAATTACTGGCAAACACTGTACTCAGTATCCTCCTGTAACATAAATCATATTATGCACAGTATCACATTAGGCGTGAAATATATTCTGCGTCAACCTTATAAGCATAAACACATTATGCAATCTTCTCATAAGTCTAAACGCATTAGACCATAACCTCCTAGGCATAACTCACATTAGGAAATAATCTCACTAGCATAAACCACAGTAGGCAAATAACCTCATACCTAACCCATAGTAGAGAATAACTCAAACATAACATAGTGTACAAAACCTCATAATCATAAAACCACATTAGAGGCATAAAACAGGGTGCGTAAATCATCCTACATAAATCACATTTCCTAGCACCACATAAATCACATTAGGGCCTGGGGCCCTATAAATCTAACAGTCCCCCTGGCCAACTGGCCTTCTCAAAGGGGCTCAAATACCCTATGTCTAACAAAGTCAGGGCGCGCTGCCAATGCAGCAGAATCTCCAAAAGTGCGCAACTGCACATACCTAAACGTGGCAGCTGACGCTACTTGCCATGCAGCTGTGAAAGTACAGGGGCGAGGAGTGCATCTCACTCCTATCTCCTCGCAAAAATGCCCCCAAAGGAAGGATGGCCTAAACATTGCAGCTGCCCACTAATTGCTGGGCAGCTGTGAAGCTGAACCTGGGCCTGGGCACTCACTGTGCCCTTAGAACAACTGAGTAATTATGCCAGAAACATTGTAGCTGCCCGCGCTGGTGCGTTGCAGCTGTGAATAGGGAACATGAAGGAGCCCGCGCACATTTGTGCCTCCTCAGCCCCGCTGGGCTTCCTTACACAAAATTGCCCCCATCACGTTGCAGCTGCCCACTGTCAGGCGGGGCTGCTGGGATGGCCAAAAATAAAGTCACGGGCACATGAGGGCTCTCTGGACCGCTATAGGGCTCTAAAAAAATTTGCCCCATCATTGGAGCGGCCCTTTGTCATGCGGGGCCGCTCAGAAACCTGACATGGACACTGTGCCTGGATCGGCACCACCCACATAGAGCCTATACTCACCGGCTCCTTGTGGGACTCTGCGCTGCTCCCCAAGGTCTCCTCTTCGCCCGGTCTCCCTTCTGGGACCGGGACTTCACCAGGCCTGCACACACGGGGTCTCTCTCCGCTTAGGAGAGCCCCGCCTGGAATCCGGCATCCTGTTGCGACACGCGGGGCTCCCTCTTCACCACAGGAGCCCCGTAGGAGAAATGGACGGTCTTCCGGGTCGCCTTCTCCCGGCCGGGGGAAGGTGGAAATGACGTCCGCGAGGCCCCACCTACAGTCAGGCGGACGCATCTGTCTTCCTGGTTGCGCCAGGCCGCGGCAGTGATTTTGTTTCTCCTGGCGCAATGAGGGGTAGGCTCCCTCTTAATTAAAGATATAAAGCGGGGTGGGAACCCGCGATTTCAAAATAAATATAAAGCGGCCATATGCGGTGGGCACCCACGAAGCAGCAGGTGAATGCGGGGAGGGCACCCACTCAATCCCAGCAATGTTGGGGGAATCCCTAAGCTGGGGATTCCCTCAGGGCGATATGCAGCTCAGCGCTGCGAAGCTCCAGGGCTCCTCCAGAAGCCAGATTTCAGCGCTCTCAGGGCACAAAAGACAGTCAAAGTCCTGGAGGTCTTGGGCTATGAAAGAAAAGTGCCCACAGGCAGTAAAAGCAGCCAAAAAAAAAGTCCTTTGAGATGAGGGGGCAATGCTGGGCCCAGGGAGGCAGCCATCATGGCGGTTCCTCCTGGACCCCAGCAGCAGCATGCCCCGCAGGTTTCAGGAACAAATACAGAACAACATCATGGGGTCACAGCCCCTATATTTATATCAACATTTCCTTTGTGTAAAGTGCAGGGCATGGGGAACCAGATGCAACTGGTCCAGGGGGGATTTGGAGTACTTTGTTTTTCAAGCTCCTCTTCCCCTTTGTCAGGTGGGGGCTCGCCATCAGACACACCACATGGGGGCGGAGCCAGCATTCACTAAGGCAGGCACATCCTATTCAGAGTCAGAGGATTACCCCTCCCACCACTCTTAGCCCAGGTGTCCCATTCAGCCTAGCACTGACTCACCCTGCCCCTCCTGGAGCCACCCACACCCCTGAGCTCTTGTCACTCACAAGCCAGACATGCAATTCACATCAGGTAGGCAGACACATAGCACACAGAAATGCCAACTTCGAAAAGGGACATTTCTAAAATAACCACAATAAATCTGCGCACACCATTGCGCAGCATTTATTCACACAATTTCCTACATACCACACTTGACCACACTGCTCCTCTCATAACAGGAATTACCACTGACACACACTGATCAGGGAATCCCCAATGCATTCCTATGGGAGGGCAGGCCAACTTAACAAACGTAACACAGAGAGCGCACGCACTTTACACTGGACCACAGTGCTAAAGTGCCCAGAGGCCTAAAACCACCAACACCAGGTCACAAAAAAGGCAAAAAGTTTAGGGGTGAACCTGCCAAAAAGGGCCACGTCCAACAGGGGAGCATATTGAGTGTGCACAATTTGCTACACAAATGTTCATTGGGGGAAGCCTGGTATACATTATGGTACTGGAGGCCAGACAACCTATATGAAAATACACAACACAATCAAGTGGAAGAAGCACATTAAAAAAAAATCTGAACGTGGTCGTGGTGGTGGGGAGACCCGGGGAACATCAGCTACTAGTCCAATCACAGTGGAAGGTGATGATGAGGAAGAAGAGAGTGGCATTTTCAAGCAAAGAAGCTCTGTCCCCAGCAGTGTGCCATAAGATTCACCCACCTCAGCGACTTCACAATGCCAGAAGAAGACTCAGATTGATATGATGGAGACACACCGGCATACAGTGAATGCCCCACCACCACAATGCACATTGAGTCTACCACTAGGATCTACTTCTCAAAGGACGCCTGTGTCAGCGCCCACGAAAGAAGAAAATCCAGGCTACTATTATGGGCTTGTTTAGGCAGGAGGTGCCCTACGAGCGAAACAACTCAACCGCTCATTTGTACAATGAGAAGCTGGCAAAAATGTTAGCGCTGGACCTACTCCCTTTTTAGGTCTCGCCTACGCAGCGCGCATGCGCTGCTTAGGAAAGAGACCTCTAGCCATCGGTTCCCTCTTTCACCCAAAAACGTGCACGCATTCCATTGCCTTCAATGGCAACGCGTGCACGTCTGGCGATTTCCTTGCGGAAGCGAGCAGCTGGCACCATATGTTATCAATTATCGCGCCTTGTTGCTCGCTCCCGCAAGGGAATCGTGCAGTCCCCCTCCTCTCGCCCCTCCCCCTGCAGCCGCACGAGGCACGCGTGCGCTTGTGCTTGTTTTCTATTCATGTTCTTCCTTTCTGCACGTCCTTTAGCCATTTTTTTCTTATTTCCTTTTGCATTTTCTTCATTATTTTCCTTTACTTTCTTCCTTCGCTTTCTTTCTCCCTTTATTTAGTTATCTTTCTTTCAATATTTTTCTCTATTCCTTCTTATTAAAATGTCTTTCTTCACTTCTATCTTACACTCTGTTTGTGTCCTTCTTCCAACCCCTGGTTATTCCCATTATTGCCCATGCCTCATTTGTCCTCGTTCTTTCTTTCTTGTCCTCTCCACATGTTCTTCCTTCCCCAATCTCCCTCTGTTCTTTAATCTCTGTATCTTCTCCTCTTTCTTCCTTTTGCTCCCTGCTATAATTATTATGTCCCTCCCTCCAGCGCCCGCATTCCTCGGCACTCTGGCGTGAAACCCCGGCCCACTACCAGGTTTTGCCATTGTTCGGCGCTCTCCACCACCATCTCCTGGTAGCATGCGCTGTTCTGTGTGTATTTGGCAGTGGGCGGCCCTAGACCCCCGTTAAAGGTTAACAAGTGAGTAATTAGCCCATTGTTTTGCAGGCTGGGGCCTCCCCCGGCGCTGGGGGCTGAGGGCCCTCTGAAGGTTCACTGTAATCGCTAATATACCCTTTGAAATGCGCCAGGACAGGGGTCGGCGGCCTTTGTCATGGAAATCAGCCCTAATGTTAAAAAATGTAGAAGCAGTTACACCAGACCCGGAAGATGGAGGGAACAGCAATATATTGAAGGCTCCTTTCCGGATTAAATCTACATCAGAACACACAGAATACTCCTGTGAAATACTCCTCCTCGTTGACATAAAAAAGAGAAGGGATCTTGAAAACGAAACAGTCGATTTGTGAAGGCTGCCACTGCTCCCCGTAAACAAAGAGGCGCTAAAAGGGGTGCTCTTTTTCCCATAAAGTTCATGGGAATTTTGTGATTCAGCAATAGATCCCAGCCCCCTCCATTCTCCAACTGTGGGAGAGGAAGGGCAGTTCCATGGAGGGCAGGGTTAGATCCTCTGGGTAACACAAACAGAGCCACGGAATCCCTCGAGCCTGCCATGTCATAGCGCACTGAGCGGGTTTTGAAGTGCTAATAAAATATGTCGTATTTCACCGCCGGCCCAGCCAACCTCTCGGTACTCACCTCAATCTTCCTGGCCGTGAAATAATTGCGTCTAACAGGAGGGCGACAGGGCACAAGGGACAGAGCTGGACTTCCTTTCTCTCCTTAATCCCTTCCCCTCCTGTTTCCCCCTCACTCCTTACCTTTTTCCTTTCCTATGTTCGTCCGTCCTTGCTCTAACTGTGTTTTTAAAATCTTGCTTACCCTCACTGAGGGCTGTGGAGCGCAGGGAATGCCGCTTCGGTGACCTTGTGCACCTGTGGGATTAGACTCACAGTTTGTACTCACACTGGGGTATGTAAGTGCAGGGAGTGCTGATCAGGGCAGGAGAAACTCCTGCTCCCGGAGTGTGTGTGCAGGTCCTGGGTGTTCACACACACTGAGCAGGGTCGTAGCCAATGTGCCACGGGCCCTTGTACCAGGAAGGAAATAGGCCCTCTGGCTGCTGTTTGAACTGTGAAATACAAGAATAATCGGGGTTCAGTGGGCCCCGCAGGCCCCTAAGCAGTGGTGCCACTGCACCTGCCGCATCTGCATCAAAAGGTACCGAGCTCTGTGAAGTGAAGCTCAGTGAGCCGGGGTGCTGGTTCACTGGTGGGACCAGACCCCGAACAAGACCCCTGAGCAAGTGAAGAGACACATCGTGCGAGATGACTCACATAGGTCTGTGGGTTCAGGCACTGATTATCCACTCACACTGAGCTGCGTGAAGTGCTGGGAGTGACCCTCAGAGAGACACCTGCATCCCGTCTGTGGGATCACTCCCGAGTGGTCACTCGCACTGAGTTAAGTGAAGTGCAGTGCCGCGCAAGCTTAGGTGGCGTCAGGCCCTCTGAGTGGTCACTCATACCGGTGTGGCGCGCGGTACAGTGAGCGCCTCTCAGGTTCACTCCCGCCCTCGCATCTGTCGGTCCTGCGCCGTTCCCTCCCCGGGATAAGCCTCTTGAATCAAAGGGTGTCTTCGGAGCCCACGGGGCAGCGACAGTAATTCGTAGGGCTCTGATATAACCAAAACCATATATGCAGACCCTCAAGGGTCGGGCCCCCATGCCAGGCTGTCTTTCCTGAGCTGGGCTCGGCAGGGTTCCTTCCTTCCTAGTGCGCCGAATGCGTCATCGCCCGAGCCGGCGCTGTGCTGCTGGACTTCAGCGCCAGCGAGGGAAGTGGGGCCTGCTGGGCTCCCACCAGTATCAGCTGCAAAAGCACGTTACACTAACAGCTTCATCGCATCAATGTATCACTGCTTGCAAGTATGAATCTGTGCATATGCTTAGCTCTGTAGAGTCAAGTTCAACAAACCCCCGGTAGCGTAGAAATGGGGCACTGCTGCAGGCAAGCACCTTTAACCCGAATGCCACACGTCCCTTTGTCTATCAATGTGCCTAGTGAGTGGGGGCCTAGATGAAAGGGGGCGGAATCGAAAAGGCGCAAACATTAAAATTAGACATTGCAAAACTCACCTCCTTTTGGGGCTCTGTTCAGTCCACCCCTGAAGGTGCAGCCTGGTCATTTTGCACATGTACATTTTGCACATGTACATGTACATATCCACACACAGCTCGCAGTGTCGTGCGCATTCATTGGGTCGTCTGAAGAGAGCCCAGTGTTAGTGCCCAACATGTCATTGGTTTCCTGTTTTAAATTCCAGACCTGAAGCAACAGGCAGGATGTATCTTTAGCGAAGGCAGGCGTTATACCTACAAGGGAAATGCCCACTTAAATATTCTTTTCTAATTTTGGAACAAGCTGATGCTATACGTGACTAAACTCGGCCCTATTGACCGTGACCTTTTTGATGGGACTTACATGATCATGTATCTTTTTTAAAATTTAGGTATGTTATTTTAAAAGAAGAGACAATCCAAGACAGCTCTCACCTGCATTTAGAACAGCTGTATTGAGGGATTTATCACAGATAATCAAGGGTTGCATCAAGGACTGTAGTCAGATGGATTCAGGCCGCACAACATCAGTCATGTAAAGGGTTCCTTGTTAGGCTGCTTAAGAGACGCCCCTCGGAGACCCCTTTCGCTTTCATTTCACTTCAATCACTGCCTGGAGGTGTTTGAAAACTGCACAAAGGATGCCACAGTGTCTATTGCAGTCTTTAAGTGGGGTGAAATAGGTGGTTGGGGGTCCTCTAAAAGGGGCGTGGCCAAAGAAAAGTAACAAGGACTCCTTTCCAAAGGGGTGTCCTATGTACGCAAGGCTGTGGCTTAAAACCTGTAAACTAGAATCTGTGATTTAAACAGCATGGCATCTTGCACAGTATGTGGATGTTTCTCTCACACAACAAACAAGCATTGGCATAGCCAATAGGTCTCGCGTTTGAGACCTTATAAGTGTTTAGCCATGCAACAGTTGATGTTGTTGCACCAAGGATATTGTGCTGGATAACTAAACACTTATAAGGTCCCAAAAGCGAGACCTATTGGCTATGCCAATGCTTGTTCTTTTGTGGAAGGAGTGGGAATCTTAGAATTTGTGGCAGCCGTCTGTCCAAAATGGAAGGTACCAAATCGGACCTATTTCACCAAAGTGGCTGTTCTAAATCAAATCAAATCAGGGACATTTGTATGGCGCACATATCACTCGGAAGTCTCATGGCGCTTCCAGATGGCTCCGATAAGATACTTGCTTATTTGTCAAATAGCCAAGATTTCAATTTCTTTCGAAAACAGTTGTGATCTGAGATGGTGCGTAGGTGAAGAGGGAGTTTGTTCCAGAGCGCAGGGGCAAGATGGGAAAAGGACCTTCCTCCATATCTTGCCTTGCATATTCTAAGGGCCGTTAGGTAGGACTCATTACTTGATCTAAGCAATCTACCCGGCTGGTACCATCGTAGTTTTTTGGACCAGTAACCAGGGCCTTTCCCATACATGTTTTTATGAGTCAGACAGAGGGTCTTAAATTGGACTCTCTGTCTGACAGGGAGCCAGTGTAAAGATCTCAGACAGGGAGCAGACGAGGATCTAGGCGGAAGGTTCAGAACCAATCTCGCCGCTGTATTCTGCAGGATTTGGAGTTTAGTTAGATAGCTTTCATTTATCGATGACAGTAAGGCATTTCCACAATCCAGGCAGTTTATTATCAGGCCCTGTACTAGTGGTTTCCTGGCCTCCATAGGGATCCATTTGAAAACCTTCCGAAGTTGGCGCATCACTCCGAAACATGAGCCAACTATATGGCTGATCTGATTTTTCATAGACAACTGACTGTCAATATAGAAGCCTAAGTTTTGCACCGTAGATTTAGGTATTGGACATGAGCCGAGGTTCAAAGGCCACCAGTCATGAGACCAATGCTCGCCAGCTTTGCCAAAGAGCATGATCTCAGACTTACCTCCATTTAGTTGGAGATGATTTGAGCTCATCCACCTGTCGATGTGAGACATGCAATTTTTAAAACGCTGTTTAGTTTTTGATGGATCTGGGCCCAGGGTGACCAAGATCTGCGTGTCGTCAGCGTATGACACGACATCAAAGCCATATAATCTGATCACCCGGGCCAAAGGGGTCATGTACAAATTAAAAAGAGTCAGACTCAGAATGGAGCCCTGTGGCACTCCCATCTTCACCGGCCTGCTACTAGAGACAGAGTGCTGCATCACGATGTGCTGCAGTTGGTTGGACAAACTTTGCAGCAAAGTGTTGTTCACACCATAGACCTGACGACAGGCATGTGGACCAGTTGTCAGTTGACTGATTACATGTGCATCAATGCACACTGGATCTCTTTTACAGGGGTAAAGCAAAATATATCTTCAGGTCTTGGTCCTGAAGAAAGGTTTAAGAACATTTGGGGACATGCAACTGTGGTCATGTTCGCGAGAGAGAATTCATATACAGCTGTAAACATCTTGGAGGAATTTAACAGCAAGGTGTATGAGTAGCTGCGACCCAGAGGTCTAAGAATTGGATTTGTTGCCACAGACAATGGCAGTAACATAGTCAAGGCCGTGTTAGATGGAGGCTATTTTAGGGTCCTGTGTTTGGCCCATTGCATCAACCTGGTTGTGCAAGACTTCCTCAAAAAGAAAGACACTGTCAGCAACATACTGACCATCTGCCAAAGAATCTACACTAATTTCAGTGATTCTTTTAAAGCCCGGAAGCAGCTGCGAATTATTAAGCATAATAATAGAGCACCAGTTAAGTCCCTGATAAAGGAGGTGCTAACATGTTGGAACTCGACCTTTTACATGCTACAACATCTGTTTGAGCAGTACAAATAGATAACGACTATGTCATTCAAAGAGGAGGGGATGCAGTTGGGAAAGCTATGACCATGGATGCGGACAAATGGGGCCTAGTCAAATGTCTGACATAGATGCTACTACCTTTTGAAGTTTTCACATGGGAAATTAGCAAGGAGGACAAGATGGGCCAAGCTATCCCGTTGTTGCATCTCCTACAAGACCAGGTAAAGAAGGCATCTGAAAGGCTCACCTCCACAGGTGTGAATGACAACACAGAAGCCCATGCTTTGGTTGAGACATCAGTCCTTCGCTTGGCTTCTAATAAAAGGGTGCAACATGACATCATCGAGTCCAAAGCATACATATGTGTCACACTACTTGATTCATCGCACAAAAACATTCTGCCCACTTTCATTCCTTTTTCTGAAGGGGATGTTTTAAAATACAAGAGGTAGATTGTAGATCAAGTTGGAGACTTGGAAGAAGAACAGCGGGAACTTCAAGTCTTACCCCGCAGTTCTGGGATGCCACCTTCAACTTCCAGAGAGGGTAGTTTTGCCTCACAGCAGCCAACAACACCAGCAACCAGAATACCAGCAACAACAGCAACAGAAGGACCGGACTCATCCTCTGGATTGGATTGGTTTCAGTTGGTAGGGATCAAGGCCCGTGCAGATGCGATAGTAAAACAGCTTGAGCAAGGGGTAGCACCAATGTCCATCCACGGGATATTCCAGGAGTATCTGGATGATCCAAAAGAGGTCTATGTATATCAAAATCCATTGATATATTGGTATGGGAAGATGCGCCAATGGTCAGTGCACAGCAGGCTAGCAATAAAGTATCTGGCTTATCCTGTCAGCAGGGTGTCTGCTGAACGTGTGTTCAGTGCAGCTGGTGTGGTCGTCACAGTGAGAAGGTCCAGTCTCTTGCATCAAAATGTGGAGTGATTGACTATGATCAAAATGAACCAACATTTTATACCACACAATTAAACCATTCCTAAAGCAGCAGCACAAGAGGAGGATGGTGATTGGTGCGAAATTGAATCAAATGTGTTAGCTGACCAACTTCTGGGTTAACCACCTGAGTTTGAGGATGAACTCCACTTCCCAGACTAAGTATGCCAGTGCCCCTATTGACCTTTTAAAAATTTTCTCACTGAACTTAGTTCTTTCTTTCTAAATAAACAAACAAAATTAATTTGCTAGTGAAACATTATTATTTTTGTGTTAGATTTATGCTGCTCCATCTTTTTTATTAGTCACAAAAATATTGCTGCATTGCAATTGGACCTGTGTGCATTAAAGAAGGCTCCACAATTCCTTCATGATATTGGGTACAATGCCTTCCCCCCTCGCATGCCTATTGCCTAATGACTATTCTTTTTTGCATCACTTAGCACTAGAAGGGCTGCTTCATAAAATTATTTATTATCTACAAGACTGCCTGCCAATACCAAATTCCAATGTGTTTCCTTCATCAAAGATGATTGAATACCCGTGCTTGGATTGGATGAGGTAACTTCAACTATTGCAAAGGTGAGTGACTGATTGCGTGAGTGATGATTTAAGTTGATTGATGATTCATGTGGTGACAGACACTGGGGGGTGTTGAACTGTAATAAGGTACATTTCTTGAGGTGATTATTGAGTTGCTTTGTTTGGGGCTTGAGTGATGGGTGCTCATTTTCTCTCTATGTAGGTGATCAGCCCTTTCACACTTAGCAAGATTTAATTGCAGGGTGTTCTACTTTTTTCTAGTTCTTCAAAGACCAGAACAGGCACTTTAGGTAACAAACAAAAACGTATGCAAAATACTGCAATTCTGTTTCTCTACTTGTTCTTCAACAGCAGTGCACTCCACTCTATCTTGCTCGGGTCATCGTGATTCATGAGGATCATGACTGGTCTGGGACAGCATTACTTTGTGTCAGCACTGAAGGAGTATCATGGAAGAACTCAGGGCAGGTGCTGCAGGCTACCTCATCAACAACTAGAAGCAAGAAGTTATCGAGTATTGACTTCAGTTCAAAGGTAAACCAAGAGTCTGAGGCCTAGTACTCAGCTGTGTGGACTAGAGAAAGGTGTGTTTGTGAAATGCTGCTGTGTGTGTGTGCACGCACGCACGTTGTACTTGTGTGCAAACAATTGTTTTAAATTACAAGGTGGCACAATAACAGTACATTGCTGGTCCCCTAGGGTCAATGGAATTTATTTGATGTGATTATGATTAGGAGAGTTACAAGGCCAATTTATGTTTTACCCACACATGTTGCCAAACATAAAAAAAGGCACTGACTGTGTGGCAGATAAGTATTAACAGTCTATATATTAGAGGAGCCACTACTCTGATCCTCAATTCATAATTTTTGGCTTATTCAGTCATGGTACAATTTGAAAGGTAAAAATCTGAACAAGTGTAATTTAATTTGCTCTGGGGAACAATGAAATAGGTTCTGGAATCACTTCACATGGGTATCACATTAAATGTGGCACATGCCAAGAAGAATGAATTTCCCAATTTGGTAGGCTGGGACGGAAGAACTTAGGAAAAAATAAAGTAGTGAAGTACTAAGAGGTGACTCAGTGGGTGAAGGGACAATACACTTTGTGTGTTCAGTTTGCAATGCATTGAAAACATTGTATATGTTGCATTAACTGAAGCAGACCCATATTACACAGCCAACACTGCAGTCATGAACTGATTGACCTATACTGCACTTCGGCCATAGTTGGCATAAATGCCATAGGCGGGGAAGGGGGATGATGAATGAGAGGTAGGCTCACACTATAATATACCATCGTAAACTATACATAACTCATCTCTGAGTGTGAGCAGCATGCTATTTAGATTTTGTTTTAGCATCGTAAACATAAACACAACAAATAAATAATGCTCACTGAGCCCTAGAATCTTGACACCTAGCAGGTCGACCAGGTCCTTTTCCCGGTCCAGAAAGTCCACCCAACAGTGCTCCAGCTGCTGTGAGTTGTGCGCTGAACATAGCTGGTGCGCCTCATGCACCGGTGCACCATCGGCAGCACTGCCGATGCTCCCACAAGGGGTAGCCGCTACAAGGCCTGCTGCATGCTGCCAGCATAGAGGGGAGGTGGTGCTGCACAAAAAAACTAGTGCTGCCACCTCCTCCTCTCTAAAGATTGACCGGGGCTGCACACCTGGATGGCAGAGCTGCCTGCAGGAAAATCGCCCCTCTCTCATTGCGCTGGGTGATGAAATACTAAAATGGAAAAAGAAGGGAAAGTAAACAAGAAAGAAAGAAGGTGAAATAAAGTCAAAAAGTCACAAAAACATGAAAAACATTTACACAAAAACATACACTACACAAACGCAAAGACGTACACTATTATAAAATATAAAAATTAGGGGTAGAAAAGTAATAAAGACAGAGGATTACAAAGATTAAGGACAGATTAAAATTTAGGACCAGCGCCACAACAAAGAGCACAAAAATGAGATGGCCGCCTCCATGTGGACCGCGTGGTGCTGTTCGGGTCCGATTTAGAACGCGAGAACACACTTGAGAAGCACATAGTGCCATTCAAGCATGATTTTGGAGCGCTCGGACGCACACCGCATCCCCAACTCAACGCAAACTGGGGTTAGCTCACTTTGCCACCTCCGTTCAGACCCTTTCATGTGGAAATCAACCTTCACCCTGTCCCTCATGGGAACAGTCTAGCCCGAACTGCCAAGCCAGGTCTTCCCTGGACTGAAAACAAGCATCCTGGGACCGGTTTCAGTTGTAACACCACTCATCAGCCAGGGGAGCTTAAATCCAGTGGCAAAGTGAACAAGGGTCCCACGTCTGGGCATACCTTGTCAACTTAGAGCGAACCAAAAAAAAACAAAGATATGATGGACGTAGCGCTGAAACTCTTCAAACACACACCCCAAGTCACAGATCTGGGTTGAATCCATCATTGTTATTTAGCTCACTTCACCACACCAGTTCAGACCGAGCAACATGTAATCAGTCTAGAACCTGTCCCTCGTGGGAACAGCCCAGCCTGAACTGCCAAGTCAGGTCTTCCCTGGACCATAAACAAGCATTGTGGGACTGGTTTCAGGGTAACATCCTTCGTCAGCCAGGCTAGCTTGAATCTAGTGGCAAAGTGAACAAGGGACCCACGTCTGGGCATACCCTGCCAACTTAGAGTGAACACAGCAAACACAAAGAGATGATGGACGGAATGCTGAAACTTTTCAGGCACTCACCCCCAGTTACAGATCTGGGTTGAATCCATCATCATTCTTTCGCTCACTTCGTTACCCCAATTCAGACCCAGTCATAGGCAAATCAGTCTTGATCCTGTCCCTCATGGTAACAGCCCAGCCCGAACTTCCAAGCCAGGTCTTCCCTGGACCGGAAATAAGCATCCTGAGACTGGTTCCGGGGTAACACCCCTCATCAGCCAGGCTAGCTTGAATCCAGTGGCAAAGTGAGAAAGGGACCAATGTCTAGGCATACCCTGCCAACTTAGGGCAAACAAAGCAAACACAAAGAGATGATGGACGGAACGCTGAAACTTTCCACACACTCACCCCCAGTCACAGATCTGGGTTGAATTCATCATCATTCTTTAGTTCACTTCACCACCCCAGTTCAGACCCAGCCACAGGCAAATCAGTCTTGACCCTGTCCCTCATGGGATAAGTCCAGCCCGAACCGCCAAGTCAGGTCTTCCCTGGAACGGAAACAAGCATCCTGAGATGGGTTTCGGGGTAACACCGCTCATCAGCCAGGCTAGCTTGAATCCATTGGCAAAGTGAGCAAGGTACCCACATCTGGGCATACCTTGCCAACTTAGAGTGAACAAATAATAGCACATTCAATAACTGTCAAAATATTCAGTGATATAATTATACATACTTAATTTAGAAACTGAGAAATATTGAAAAATAGATGTTGTTTTTCACATTAAAGTCTTTATCATATTTGTTCATGACATTGGTTGCCTGATTTTCATCTTGATTGATTTGCTCAATTGACTCTTAAGTGCATATTTACATCCCCATTCACCACCGGAGCGTCACTGTTTTTTGAGGCTCCGGTGGCACAGCGCAATTTCCCATATTTACAAGCCACGTTAATGCCACCTTGTAAACATGCTCTTCTCCGCAAGCACTCCTCTGCAACAAAGTGGCGTGCAATAGGTGTTTCTGTCAGCTTTCCACAGCAACACCCACTGCTTGTTGACGCTGGCAGGGGCGGCTCCTCCACTAGGGTGGAGGAGCATCACTCCACTGCTTCTGGCAATGGCAATAACTTTCCTTTATTACCATTTTATGTGTGGTTGCGAGTGGGCGGGCTGCTCTGAGAGCAGGTCAGGGGAGGAGTGTTGTGCTGCCCATTCCTGAGAGCGCAAAGACTGTTTGGTCGCCCCCTGGGGCCATCCAAACCACTCATGCGGACTCTGCCCTTCTCCATGCAGGCTGTAATGCAGCCTACATGGAGAATATGAGCTCCCCATAAGTGGCTGGCTGGGCAGCGTCCTGACCTATCACAACGCTGCTTGTAGCGTTATGATTGGCTTAGGGGAGGGAGGGAGCCTGGCTGCCTGCTTCTGCTTCCTGTACCTGGATCGCAGGAGAGTAGAGAAGACGCGAGACCCGGCTGGCGGGAATGTAAGTTTAATTATATATATTTTTTAATTAAATTAGCCCCCCACACGTGACCCCCTTCCGTGCACCAACCCTGCCACCCTTCTCATGAGTCATGCTGGCCGCAACTGGACGCTGGCCCATATTTACAAGGCTAAGGCAGCGCCAAAAACAAACGCCATGGAATACCTGATCTTAGAATGGCAAAAGGAGGAGACATTATTAATGTCTCCTCTTTTTTTGCTCTTTCTATGTGTGATGCATTTTGCAGCACACAGAAAGAAGCACAGATAGAAAGAGCAAATCACCATGATTATTTATGTGCAGGAAGGTGTCCCTTTCCTGCACATTTTTTTTTTTTTTGAAATCTTTATTCGGTGATTAAAAAACACCATAAAAGCACATATATATACATGGATAAAAAGTCATTAAACATTAATCAAGATCCTTATACAAAGTTAGTGCAAATAGAGATACCGACATACAGGATCATAAAAAAGGAAAATCCAAAGTCTTTCATTCCTCTCCCCTAGTCATCTTTAATCGGACCGCAACCTTAATAAAATTCATAATACAGCACAATGTTAGTGGATCAGAGGCTTTTTGCAAAAAGACTAATGCGTCCCTGGCACGTTCCTGTTGGGCTTTTTTTTAAATATTTACAAGAAATCTGCGCCTGGGCATAGAGAAATAGGGACAGAGCAAAACAAAATGAAGGGAATCCTGCGGAGACCTGTTGTCGCAGCCGCAGGGTCCCTTCTGCTCAATTGACGTGGTGAAACCTGCTGGTGAGGCCAACATAAAAGGAAGTAAATTCAGTCTAAAACGGCACATAAGAAATCTATCCTGTGCATTATGCACAAGATACAGATAAGGCTCCATACCCTCCACACTCTTTACCAGATTATGAGCCCTCACAGTCTTTTTAACACCTTCAGCCTCAGCTCTACATTGGGTTTTCCGCTCTAGGAAAATTTCCCCTACTTGTTTCTTGTGCTGGGCTGAAATTAATGTGGGGTTCGTGAAGAGGTTTCCAAAGCCTAAATCTTCAAGGGTGTTTCTTACATATTTAAGCCAGGGGATGCGCATACAATGGGTCCTATCTAAGCAGTCCAATAAAATTTCTCTGCTTAGATGCGCATCTGGATTAACCCATATTTTTAGCCAGGCCACAATTGGCCTGTTTTAACAGGTCATCCAAGTATGGTCTCCCTAGCTCCCTATGAGCTATGATTCCAGCGGTACTTGGTGGTGCCCTCAGGATAGATTTCAGATATTTGTTTTCTTCCTGTTGAATTCTAGTGGTGTTCACAAAGCCCCATACTTCTGCCCCATAGATTACTTTGGAGCATGATACGGAGCCATACAAGTTCATCACCTGTTCCAGGCTCCATCTACCTAGCCTCCTGCCATATCCAGCTATAGCCCCATTAGAGGCAATCATTTTGCTACAACGTTCCACCACTAAAGAGTTAAACTGCAAAGCACCATCAAAGGTTACTCCAAGATAAGAGAACGTTTTGACCTCCTCTAAAGTATGGGTGCCTATTGTATAAGTAAATTTAGAGGAAGGTTTTTTGCCGGCCAGGAGTACATATGATTTGCCCAGGTTGACAGATAGATCCAGTGTACTCATGAACCTAACAAACCCGTCTATCAGGATTTGTAAGCTTCGAGGTGTGCGTGCAAGCAGAACCGCGTCATCTGCGTAAAGCAGAACAGGAATATGCCGCGCCCCGACCCTTGGGGAATCTGCCTTTAACCCCAAGAGAAACTGCTCCAGGTTATTAATATAAAGGGAGAACAAAAAAGGGGCAAGAATGCAACCTTGTCTGACTCCACTCTTACCGGGAAAAGAGTCAGACAATCCTCCCTCCCTATTAAATCGAACCTTGGCCGTGGTGTCGCTGTGTAATTCCCTTAATATGGTAATTAAACCACTCTCAATCCCCATGCTTAACATCATATCCCACAGCTTTCCTCTATTGACGTGATCGAATGCTGCTGCCAGATCCATGAATCCCATATAAATGGGTTCATCACTGGCCAGAGTATATTTGGCAGTCAGCATGTAAAGGTTCAGGCATTGGTCACTGGTGGACCTCCCTGTCCTAAACCCGTATTGAGTGTCCGAGAAGATGTTATTCTCTTCAGACCACTCGGACAGTCTGTTGAGGATTGCCCTACCCAAAAGTTTAGCCGATACGTCAATCAGGGAAATGGGCCTGTAGCACTTGGGGTCATCCCTATTGCCCTTTTTGAAGATTGGCACGATGATCGCTTTAGACCAGGATGGTGGCAGGCCGCAAATGGTCGCAGTATTTATGACCCTGGTCATCAGCGGGGCCCATAGTTCTATATTACTAAGAATCAGGTCAGGGGGAATTCCATCCGGCCCCGGGGCTTTATTTTTAGTCAGACCCTCCATCCCTGCAGTAATCTCCTTAAGAGTGAATACTACTGAGGGAACCTGACTTGTGGTTACGGGTGACTCTACATGGATACCGGGCTCATGGTTATATAGACCCCTAAAGTGTGTGACCCACTGCTCCGGGAGGATGTTAACCCCTATCTCTGGGGAATCATTTTCTTGAAAGGTCGGTTTATTAATGATTCTCCAAAATCCCGCTAGATCCCTTCTTTCGCCTGCCTCTCTTAAGTCTGCCCAAGCTTCTGCCTGCAGGGCAAGTTTCCTCCTTTTGGTCTCTTTTTTATATTTTTCTCTGCACCCCTTGATTTTTTGAGGGTCCCTTGGTTTTAGCTTAAGGGAGCATTTCAACTCCCTCAGTGCCTTAGAGCAGTCTTTATCAAACCACCGGGGATTTACCAGATTACATGTGGGCGCACTGGTCCTAAGTAGGCCATCGACCAGGTTAGCAATCTGGTCAAATGCTTCCAGTACCCTTGGTCCCTGGACTTCTAGGTCTAGACAGTCGTTAATGGCTAGTCGGCCCTTGTCGCCCAAAGTTTTATAAAACTTTACCCCATCTATTTTGGACCATTTCAGTCTCCTACCTTGATCTGTGACCCTCTCCTCAATTGAGCGGTGGACTCTAGTTCCAGCACCCACCCTATACGAGAGCATCAAAACAAGGGGATTGTGGTCACTAAAACTGCTCCAATCTATCCCTACACTGATTATTTTGTTTATCAGGGATCTCGAGGCCAAAATATAATCTATAATAGATGAGCAACCCCTGCCCTTGAAAGTTGGTGGGAGTGAACCATCCGACTGTGGGTCTATCATATTAATGGTATGCTCTAGGTCGTACTTAAGCCGAAGCAACCTAAGAGCCAACCCAGTAGGCGTATGAGAAAAATGCGGACCCTTCTCCATTGGACATTGTGACCAGTCTGTGTTTACCTTGACCAGTGCCGGACAGAGGTGGCAATTAAAGTCTCCCACTAAAAGCAGCCCGTGCGGCGGCCCCTTATTTTGGAATGTTGTTTCTTGTCCCAGCCTATGGTCTAGTTCAGCTAGTAGCGGGATATGGTTGTTTACTATCTCAGTGTTATAGATGTTAAGAACAGAAAATCTTAACCCCTTTCCGAGGAACCGAACTACCTGAATCCCATGTGAGTTCCAATCTGGGGAGGACCAGGAGCCTGGGAGGTCTAAATCTACGTAGATGGACAAACCGCCCATTGCTCTCCCTGATCTGGATTTTCGGGCGGGGACAAAAAAACACTTGTACCCCTGTAGATGGTAATTATTCACCAAGGCCCATGTCTCCTGTACACATATAACTTGAAATTTTCTAATAAAATCAACCCATTCCTTGTTATTAAATTTGCCCGCTATGCCTGCTACATTCCAGGAGATGAATCTCACTCCCTCTCCCCTCCGTCTTGAACCCCCCTGGGGCCTTGATGGTATCTCCTGTAATGACCCTTGCGTAGCCAGCCCATGTCCCCCTCCTATACCTTCTATGGCTGTAGCGTTAGGTTCAGCAAACATGGAAATCCCCACACCACTCGGTAGAGTTTGCTGAGCCTGAGAGTTTTGCTCCTCCACCACCTCTACCAAAACGCCCTTATCCATGTGACCCTGGGGGACATTATCTGTTTGTCAATCCACCCCCTCTAGACCGTTCAGGCAAGTAAACCGGTTATAGGTGTGCAAGGGTGGTTCTGGTCGGCCAAATAATGGCCTAGGGTTGAAGGCCCAGTGTCTCCCCCTCCTGCCAACCCTCTCCCAGTTGTCATGAATTTGGGGCGGCTGCAATGGGACTGGAATAATGGGGAAAAAGAAAGATACACGAAGGGTTTGGATAGTGGATTCTCTGGATCTATTCTTCCCTTGGCATATGTAGGACACCGTTCCTGTGTCCCTAAAACTCACCAATATGCAGTCCCCTATAATAGATTTGTATGTTCTCCCCACCCATGGCACCCTTCTTACCATTATGATTTCGTTATTAAGGTGTGTCGGGAGGGGTCTATTTATGTTTAACCACTTAATTACCCTACTTTTCAGGGCACAAAAATCCTCAGTTTCACCTTCTTCGAGTGAGGGGACACCCGCCATGACTACAGTGAGATCATTAGTCTCTGGGGGTAGGTTAGGTCTGCGTGGTCTCAAGGGAAGCTTCATTAGGGGAGTCGGTGTGGTACTATCTACCGGCTGTGCCGGATGAACAGGGCCTGAAGGAGGAGTAGGCATGTTAGAGTTAAGGGGCTTAGTTGATGCAGGCTTGGGCCTTAGGGGTTTTTGCGGGGCCGCCGCATTTGCGGCTTGTAGAGGGACTAAGTTTGCTGCACTATTTACAGGCTGTTGAGGGGCTATTGTGGCGGGGGTAGATTCTAGATGCCTTCCCTGATGACCTGCCGGGATTTTCAGACTACCTAGTGTGGCCTCCAGAATAGTTAGTCTGATCTCAATCTTTTTTATACTCTCGCTAATCGGTAGTAATAGAGACCTTAGCAAGAATTCCAGGTTTCCAAGCGGGACAACAGAGAGGGGGACATTAGCGGTACTAGTTCCTATGTCTTTTATCAGGGCGGGAGCTAGATCCTCCCGGGCAATAGGTTTGGGGTGTGATTCAGCCGGTAATTTCGCTGCTAATACGGGGGGTTTTGAAGACTTCCCAAAGTCCGAGTGAGAGATCTTGGATTTACTCCTTCCCTGGGCTCCCTTCGATTTCCTCCTACGTTTATTAGGAGGGGGCCCCGGTGCTCCTTGTGTAGTAACTGGCTTGGGTTTAGCTTTCCTAGCCTTAGAGGCTGGGGGGGGTTGGGAGACTAAATCAATGGTCACCCTTGTAGGGCTTGGACTGGTAGCTGGGACTATACTCATGGCTGCCACTGGTGGAGTGTTTATACAATCCCTCAGCAGTAGTGGGACATCATCTATTAGGGACAACTCCTCCCTGGGCGTAGTGGGTTGTTCTCCAAGGGGGGTGTTTTTCAAGTTATCTATTGAGCGTCTCCGTTCTGCCCTTAACCGGGACAGGTTGCACTCTTTGTCCCCCTCCCCCACCGCCCGGGAGAAATAATTCTCTAGGGTCCTATTTTTAACTCCTCCCGGCTTCAATGGGGTACTCTCCCTTGCCGGGGACGGCATAATGTGAGTGATGGATTATAATCGGCAAGGGGCTGTGACAGAAAATAGGACCAGGGGTCGAATGGACGATCCAAGAGAGTAGGCCCAGCCCGGCCTACTCCGGCCTCTGACGGCCACAGACGGTCCCGCCCTTGTCCCGGGCTTCTCCCGGGACGCTCCCGCGTGCGCTCCCGCGCAGCGGGAATAACAGATTGAAAAAATAGAGACTCTCGTTAGTGGGGGCGGGGCAGGCAGGGAGAGCGGCCCAGATGATTGTAATTAGGGCTGGCGGGGACTCCTGGGAGATGTAGTCCCGGTCCCGCAGCTCGCAGCCCTGCCCACGCGCACTCACACCCACTGCAGGCTCCGCTTTGGCAAGGAAACAACTCCAGGGGTCCAAAGGTCCAGGACAGCACACCCCTCGAAGCGGGACCCGCGAAGCGGGTTCCGCGAGGCGCTGCAAGGAAAGCAGCAGTCAGGGCAGCAGTTCTCCACACGCACCAACAGGTCAGCCAGGCGTCCCAAAGTATAACGGAGTCCCAAAGGTTTTAAATTCGTTGGTGGGGGCGGGGCAGTCAGGGAGAGCGGCCCAGATGATTGTAATTAGGGCTGGCGGGGACTCCTGGGAGATGTAGTCCCGGTCCCGCAGCTCGCAGCCCTGCCCACGCGCACTCACACCCACTGCAGGCTCCGCTTTGGCAAGGAAACAACTCCAGGGGTCCAAAGGTCTAGGACAGCACACCCCTCGAAGCGGGACCCGCGAAGCGGGTTCCGCGAGGCGCTGCAAGGAAAGCAGCAGTCAGGGCAGCAGTTCTCCACACGCACCAACAGGTCAGCCAGGCGTCCCAAAGTATAACGGAGTCCCAAAGGTTTTAAATTCGTTGGTGGGAGCGGGGCAGGCAGGGAGAGCGGCCCAGATGATTGTAATTAGGGCTGGCGGGGACTCCTGGGAGATGTAGTCCCGGTCCCGCAGCTCGCAGCCCTGCCCACGCGCACTCACACCCACTGCAGGCTCCGCTTTGGCAAGGAAACAACTCCAGGGGTCCAAAGGTCCAGGACAGCACACCCCTCGAAGCGGGACCCGCAAAGCGGGTTCCGCGAGGCGCTGCAAGGAAAGCAGCAGTCAGGGCAGCAGTTCTCCACACGCACCAACAGGTCAGCCAGGCGTCCTGCACATAAAGAATCGCCCCTGCAGCGCAGGCACCCTTGCAACATGGCGGCAGAGAGCCTGCGCTGGCGCTATGCAGCTTTTTTTGCGCCAGCACTAGGGGAAACACAGGGGTGCGTTGTATTCTTGTGAATACAGTGCATCCCTGCATTTGAAAAATGTCAGAAAATTGGCATTGCCAAATTTGGCGTAGCACCAAACACTGACATTTTTTTGTAAATATGCCTCTTAGAGCCAAGCCGGACCCTTGGATAAGCTCTCCCAAGGCTGTCCGTGTCCTTTCCTGAAATGTAGTGTCTCCTAAGGCCTTGCCAATGGCTCACGTCCAAGCACACCAAAATAAATAATCTCATAATTATTAATCACACTCACACACCTTCTACTCCAACTGCTAACTCCTCTCTAATATGCATTCTACTAAAGCCCAGGGCAGCCTATGTTTATCATTCTGAAACTGGCGATCTTTTTTCCAGCCATCATTTGGATATACTATGCACCACTAAATTCTGGTTTATGCACTTTTCAGTCTTTCAGTAATTTACTAATTCTACAATGTTACAAAATCATAAGTGCCTATGGCCAACATAAATTAGGAGGTGGGTAAGCGGTTGTTACAATTGACATCCTCAAGCAGGCATGTCTACTCTATAGTCAGATACGTTTTAAATGCCTTAGAATTCCAAGTTCTAGTTTATCTAGAGTTGCCAACATGGTTTTGGCAGAGAAAGATAATGTGATTGGCCTTCCGCATACCAGGGTCTGCCCTTCATGACGCTGTTCTCTTGTGCTGGCAAACTATTTAGTTTTTCCTGTGTGCGGAATCTTTTTTTCTGTATGCCATTGCGCGGGGGCGGGGAGGGCGGGTCTACTCTTTTATGCTGTCTAATGTTAAGGAAATGCTTTTTCTTCTGTGCGTGTGAAAGCAGCTCCTTTTGTTCTGGGGTATGGTATACATTCACTTAATCTCCTTTCCTGGCACAATAATGCCTCCCATGAGCTTAGCAGGTTGGTTGATTTCCAAACCGGCTTAGTGCTGTTCCTTTATTTGATTTATGTCGATATTTAATTGGAGTTTGTAAATATACAGGTGCGTGTGTTGATTGAGAAGCCAGGTTTTTGATTGCCCATTTTTTTGTCAGAGAAGAAACTGAGGTTGCTCTAAATAAATACTTAAGGTGGAAAGTTTTGTTGAATCCAGTAAAAATGTTGGGAATCAGCCCATATATAGCCTGAGGAGTTATGACCCTCCTCCTATCTAGGTTTCACTTCCAGCGCCTCTAACTAATTTGGGACTCTTCTCTCTAACTCACCAGTTTGCCTGGCCATGCCATGTTTAACAATTTACTGCGTCCTTCTGACTTCCATAGGATTCACACAAATTCCGCAGAGGTTTGCACTGACATTTACGCATGCTGAAAACTTCCATGTGCGCCTCGGCTGCCAGACAGTTACTGCAATGCTTGGTCCATTTTGTGACCCAGCGCTGGGTTAGGGTACATGGCGTCAGTATTCATGAGTGGCAATCATTTTGAACAATGAGGAACCTGGATTGGGGGTGAGAACCCACTTCAAAGAATAATCACAATCCTTGCCAGGATAAATCACAAAACTCACTAAATAAACCTGTGCTTAATCCTCTGGTAGCTTGGCACAAAAGCAGTCAGGCTCAACTTAGTGGCACTGTGTAGAGTATGTGTGCACCACTCAAACAATAACAAAGTGAAAAAGCAACAGAATGAAAATCCAAATCAATTTAGGAAAATAGATTGTATTTTAATAAATAAAATGGCGTCCAAACAACTCAAGTCCAATCAGCAGTAGAACCGGTGGTAAGCGTTTTTAAAGCTTAGGGTACAAATAGTGCCAAAAGGCGCAAAGCAACAACTGCGGGAATCTGGTTGCACTGGGACAGTGACAAAACCTCAAGTTTGCCGAAGTTGCAGAGAAGGTAGTTAATATCCAAATGACAGCACACATCAGTAAACACAGCCTACTTCATCCTACCCAGTCTGGTTTCTGGGCATCTTACTCTACCGAATCGGCGTTTCTTCTTTCTGCGGAGACCATTCGGAAACATGTAGATGAGGGACAGACGGCGGCCTTAATTTTATTAGATCTAAGTGCCGCATTCGACACTGTAGCCCATCATACTTTGATACATTGTCTCAGAAAGGGAGGTGTGGCTGGCAGTGCTTTGAAATGGATGGAATCCTTTCCGAAGAATCGCAGTTTCCAGGTGGTGCAGGGACCCTACCATTCTAAAAACATTAAGCTGAAACAGGGGGTGCCACAAGGGTCCACCCTCAGCCCAACCCTGTTTAATCTCTATGTCACTCCTTTGGCAGGGATTACTGAAAAATGTGGGGTCAATGTCATGTCCTATGCTGACGACACTCAACTGGTGGTGTCCCTAACACAAGCACATGAGAAGGCAGCCATCAATTTTGTGACTAATAACTGCCTCAAATTGAATGGCAACAAAACCGAAGTGCTTGTGCTTGGCAAAGCACCATCAGTATGGTCGTTGGCTTGGTGGCCTCAGATACTGGGACCCACCCCTACTCCCTGTGAACAGGTTAGGAACTTAGGGGTGTGGCTGGACACCATGCTCCTGTTTGAGCATCATACCAGGCGAGTGGCTGGTACATGCTTTGGAGTCCTGCGAGGACTCCGGAAAACTTTAGATGTGCTACCTACACAACAGCCAGGAAAACCATGGTCCATGCCCTAGTAACATCGCGTCTGGACAATGGAAACGTACTTTATTTGGGAGCGAATGTCAAATGTATACAGAGACTACAATGTATCCAGAACGCAGCAGCGCGCCTCGTTCTGATGTTACCAAAGAGAGCCCCTTCTAAGAGGGCCTTAGCCTCCCTTCACTGGGTTCCGATCAGGGAGCGAATTCTGTTCAAGGCTCTCTGTGTTAGTCATTGGATCCTGCAAAGGAAGGGGCCCACCTACCTGCATGACCTACTAACTCCCTACTCCCTGACCAGCCAACTAAGATCTAGCGGGACGGGGCAGGTGAGCATTCCTACCATCAGGAGAGCAAGGATGGGTGGTCGTTCCTTTCATTTTCTGGCAGCACAGCAGTGGAATAAACTCCCAAGGGGGCTCCGGCTGGAGGCTTCGGAGACTATCTTCCATAAGAAGCTGAAAACTCCCCTCTTTCCATCTGATTAAGCCAACCTGTCTACTGGCCAGCTTCTTTATTGTCTTTTTCGGGATGAGTGCCTTTCAGATTGTACCACAGCGCGGGACACACTATTCTAGTGTAACCATGCGCTTTATAAATTTGATTATTATTATTATTATTATGTAGGGGGCTGCACAGTGCTGCGAAGCGAGGCACTGAGTTGTGCTTTGTTGGGTCTGTCAAGCCAATGATCAGGAGCAGTAAGTTGATGCGATGCAAGACCCTTGCCCATCGTCGTTCTTAAAAATTGATTGTCCAGTTGTGGTACATAGCTCCAGAGGAAGTTGCTTCCGGGCGACGCATCCAAGATAGGAAAAGGACCTGCCACTGGTCCTAGCCCAGCAGCGTTTGGAACTCTAGTCAATCGATCGAAGGAGGACCGTAGGTTTCTGGAAGGTACATAGTCACACATTCTTTCTCTCAGATAGCCAGCTTCAGTCTCATGCAGGGCTCTGTGAACAAGGACTGGGGATTCAAAAATGATCCTTTTTTTAATAGGAAACCAGTAAAGCGCCTTCAAATGCAATGACATATGGGTTCTCGGGGGAAGATTGAGAAGGACTTGGGTCGCTGAATTCTGCACCACTTGAAGTCCATAAAGAAGATATTCTGGGAGACCCAGGTATAGTGAATTTCCATAATCCATTCTGGAAGTTAGCAAGGCTTGGATCACTGTTTTCTTAGCTTCAACAGGCAATAAAAGAAGAAATGTTTTCAAAGTGCATAGCAGCCCAAAACAAGAACCAGCCAGTGCCTGGATTTGTGGTTGGAAGGGCACAATAAAATGTAATTCCTAAATTCTTACCATGCCTTGTTGTGGCCCAAGGAGGGGGCGTCCTTCGGCCAGAAGATCTTCCATATGTCTGGCAATGTAGGGCCAAAAAACACGATCTCCGTTTTGTCAGGATTACATTTCAATTGGTTGATGGACAGCCAGTGAAATGCCTTAGAGGGGGAATTTTTAATGGCCTCTCCTGCGAACTCTTCTTCCTTTGCACAGGTGTAGAGACGCTGGGTGTTGTGAGCATATGAGATTGCCAGAGCTAACACAGCTAAAGGCATGAGATAGACATTTAATAAGGTGGGGCTGAGTGCCGAGGCCTGAGTCACAACAACTGTTAGCTCACAAACTGTGGAGGAGAAATGGGGCAGCCGAACTTCTTGACTTCTTTCATCCAAAAAGGAAGTGAGCCATTTCAGGGCTAGGCCACCAATTGCATTAGATTGGAGGCGGGCGAGGAGTCTCAAGTGGGGGATAGTATCATAGGCCACCGATAAATCCAACATGGCCTTCCTTCCTTTGTCTAAGGAGCCCTTGATATGCTCGTGACCTCTAAGCTCGTGGTCTTTGTGCTAAAGTGAGGTCTGAATCCAGACCGACTCGGGCAGAATATCATTCATTTGTAAATATTGTGAGAGTTGTAAATATACAAATTTTTCTAAAACTTTCAAAAAAGCAGGAAGAAGGGAAATGGGCTCATAATTTGGCATAAGCTGTAGGTTTTTTATGTAAACGTAGAATTTTGAGATAACAGAAAGTTAGGTGAAGAGAAAGGAGATCGGACAGAGGGAACAAAACAAAACAGAAGAACAGTGAAATAATGTAACTGAGGATGTATGCGATGGAAGAAGACACTGCAATACAGTGGTCGAAGTGGAGGAAAAAAAGTAGGGGAACTGTGGGCGGGGAATCAGAGGGTGAGAATAACACAGGATTGGGTCAGTGGGCGGAGTCAGAGATGTGACCAAAAGAACAAAATATCCCAATTTTTTGGATTTGTTTCCCATTTCACTAACCGGTTACAGCTTATTACGTTATTTAATTCAACCAATGGATACACATGTTTATTTAAGGTTTAATATGAGTTATTGACATTAAAATACATTCACAAAGTGGAATATGTTTCCAATCACATAACATCCCAAATATGCTGAAAAGTGGAATCACAAGCCATTTGTCTCTGAGCAATGGAGTTTCTGTCATCAGCACTTCTCCTCCCTTCTTCCACAAGAGCAGTTTTCCATATATTTATGGCTCTGCCATATTTGCCACATAATACATCATCTGTTGCATAATCTGACGATTTTAACTAATAAATTGTTTGTAGCTCAAACGGATCAAAAGTTACTAAAAAATGTAACTTGTGCTGCTGTGAAGTGGAGCGCCCTTTGTAAAGGTTGATTGGTCACCTTTCTCACTGCTGCATTTGTATGTTACACTAGTACTAATAAGGAAAAATATTTGCAGAGACTGTTAGCTGTTAGACTGTAAAAATGTCAAAATAAAATGTCAGAAAACGTACAGTCCCATTAATACCAGTGTAGGGTGTCAGAGCACTTTTGAAGTGACCTGGTTCCATAGGTTGATGTGACACAGCAGACGTAGCCAGGATAGATCTTTAGTATATTTATTTAGGGGCATATGCATCAACATTAGCATTTGCGATTCCTTATTAGCGAAAAATAAGGAATCGCTAATAAGGAATAGCAAAAGGCTATGCATGTAGGAATCGCTATTCAAATAGCGATTCCTTAACATTCCTTATTACCGAATCGGTAATACCGAATCGGTAATAAGGAATACCTACCCATTCATTCCTATGGCCTTGGAGGCCCATAGGAATGAATGTAAAGCCATTCTGTATTAGCGATTCGGTATTACCGAATCGCTAATAGCTGGAGCACTTTCAAGGGTGCCAGGGTGTCAAAAGGACACCCTGTTGCACCCCTGAAAATGATATGTGCACATATGTTGCACACACACATGCTCTAAGGGCATGTGTGTGCGCAACATGACACTTTGAAAAATGCACAAAAGTGCATTTTTCAAAGTTTTTGCAAATTACCATGCAGTTCATCTTCATGGTAATTTGCTCCCCTTATTAGCGAAATCGCTAATTTTTTAACTTTGATGCATTGCATTTAAGGAATCTCACTTTGGGATTCCTTAAATGCAATCGCTATTTAAGGAATCGGTATTTAAGGAATCCCTATTTAAAGAATCGCTATTTAAGGATTCCTTAAATACCGATTTCTGCTTTTGGGTTGATGCATTGGGATTGGGTATTTTTTACTTAATACCGGGAGCTAATAAGGAATCGGTATTTTACCGACTGGATTTTGGCTTGATGCATAAGGGTGTAAGTTAGTAAAGTCCATCTGAGCAGCTAGTTACAAGATACAGGAGAACAGTAATGACCTTGCATGAAGATACTACAACTTTGCATCACACATTTTGATTTCTATCCAAATAAACCCTTTTTTTGCAACTATAGAATAATCAAAGACTTGGGGAAAAACCATAAGGCTCTAATTTATAACTTGCAGTTTGAGTGCAGCTCTTAGATGACAGTTAATAGCTCACTGTTCTATGTTAGGATTTTAACTGAGAAACTGCCAGAAACAAAAGGATCTCTGACAAAAGCAGTAACCCACTGACCTATTTACATTATGTGCACTTTGTGATCTCCTTGGTACATGTTCTTAACAGCAGGCATATTAACCCTCTGCACTTTCTTTCCTTGAGCCAAAACTTCCACTAGACAAAACACCATCTCTCTACTAGAAAATTAATCACCGGAGTTATCATGACATTTTTATTGTTGCCGAAAATTGCTGGAGGCCAGGAAGGAGGCAGCAAGTGCTTTGAAAACCATAATATTCTTGCAAAAACCAAACAATGCCCCCACCCAAAGTTAGCGCTCGGTGTAATCACACCGGTCGCATCGCCCTAGAGCTGCCCTGCTCAAGGGTCCTGTGACCTCAGTGACAGAGTCACTGTTGCTCTAGGATGTGCTGCTTCATAGGCCTGCCCGCAAGACTGGAGGTGAACTTCAGTATGGATAGTGGTGGACAGGCCTTCAAGATTAACCCACACTTGCCACCGCAAGGGTCCACCTGCTGGTGCGAAGACACCAGTGCTTCTAAGGTCTTGCGGGGCCTTCTAAGGTCTAGCATGGGAATGGGATCCCTTGGGATAGTGGTCAGGGGGACTGTTCATGAAGGCTGAACCTGGTTCCCCAGTTCCAAATTCGGCAGCTCTGACTATAGTGCCACATCCTCTCCCCCACAGAACACCATACTGCCCCACTGAGTGAAACTCGCACTGCCTTCAACTACAACCCAATTGTAAACACCTGGATACGACTCAATTCAAATTACGCACTAGACACGAGCAATATGCTGCCTAAAAAGAAAATAACAACATCCTGGAAAAAGCATCACTCATAGGCAGGCAGCTAGATTAAGTAAAGCAGGTGCGTGTAAGCAGGAATGTTGCAGGGATTCTGCTTATGCGCAGAACTCTGCGCAGGAACCCAGGCCCTCAGTGAATTGCGGTGTACCAAAAACCCACCTCAGAACCCAGAAGCCCTTATCCGGCCAGCATCAGTGTCCCATTCATTATCCGAGGTTTAGCTCGGCGGTCCCAATGTATAGACAACACAGAACAAGCGACTTAGTATATTTCTCAGGATTGGTGGGAATCAGAAATATCTTTTCGTAATTATTCTCGTACCAGTCCACAACAGAATAAACAGAGACACGGTGAAAGTTTAAAGAGTTTATTTTATAAACCTCGTGTCCTAAGATGTAGCAGTTTGGCTAACATTAGCAGACAAACAATTAAAATCAAAACCATCAGCATAGTTACAATACCATAGAAAATGAAAGGAGTAATCATACTAAAATGACAGTGGATCTAAGCCACCTTCCTTTCTCTAACACACTAATAGTATTATTAGACTAATAGAAGGTCTCTAGGCTTGAATGGGGAACCCCATACCGTAAAGATCAGCTCAGAGAGTTCACATCGCAGGATCAGCTATGCTCTGCTCCTAGGAACGCTCTTCTTCCGAATGTAATGAAAACATGTAACACTGCAATATTAAAAGCGCTCGACTTTCAGGTATTTGCAGCTGCGTGCATGTTATGGCTAAACTAGTGGGCCGATCAACCTGAACTCAACAACATGCACCGTCTAGCAACCCAGACTGTTTCTTTACACGGTGTACAGACCAAGGTCGCTGCTCACTGTTCGGGATGTTAACAACAGACAGTTCTCATGTGAAGCAAAGTCGAGTAAGCATTTCTCAATTTAATAACATGTGACTACAGTGTTGTGTGCAAAAGCAGCAAAAGCGGCAAGATGGCTTTCTAACATCTAACGCGGTTATGCTAACTTAGCATTGTACATATGTAGATAACGATCTTCACTACACCCCCCCTTGATCGGACCACTAACCAGTAGGGGCGCACTTGCAAGAACGCAGAGTGCAAGTTCGATAGAACGGAACCAAGGGCGTGAACTATAAGTCCATATTAGGGAAGTGAAAAAAGTTCGAAGCAAAAAAAAAAAAAAGTTAAAACGTAGTAAAAAAAACATGTAGAGGTTAAAAAACAATCTTGGAAGGACGTAGGACGAAAGGAAAGTCCAAAAGTCAATCCATCAATGTATAGGCACAATAAGTCGCAACAGCTTCCAAGAGGAAATCATTAGAACGTTCTGCAAAATTATCTGCCATCCAGTTCAGCACGGGGAATGAACATACATGCTCCTCAACTACCGGAGCTTCCAGCACCAGAAGAGGACAACTGGCGTGTACCTCAAGATAACTTCTTGCTAAGAAGTCAATCGCGGCCGTTCCGATGTCCCAATTTCCAAGAACTCCATGCGCTGCAGCACAGGCCATAATCCCGACACCAGAACAGTCCAACTCATTAGCCACTAAGGAGCTCATAAGTCGATCATAATCCGGGTCAGGAGACACCGAGTTTGACAGACACAAATCCAGAGCCCATTGGAACGGACAATCTAGGCAATGAAAGACTGGCTGTACACAAGTAAAGTAGGCAAACCGGAAGGACAATCCATAGGGTACGCTCAGAGTTGCCAGCGGTAAGGCGCCATAGAATTCAAGCATCCGGTTACGAAGATGGAGCAGGCGGGACATGTTGTCGTGTGATGCAAGTTGTGCATCCATAGCGCAGGGCGCAGATCAACAACAGTATTCCAGATATGAGGGGGAGAAGTAAAGGGAGACCTCCGAAGACGCTGGAAAAAATAGAATGAAAAAAGGCCGGGATCACACCAAAGATAGTTTGAAAAGAGGTCACGAGGCCGGAGCTCACAATTTAAAAAAAATGAGCTATGCCACTTGTAGATGAGGCATTAAAGATAGTCTGAATCAGAGTCCCAAAATGAAGAGGCAGATCAGCGCTTGCACCTCAGTGCGGGTGTTTGCCACGTGAAGAACAAATGTTTCCCGTGATGAAGTCAACGCGACTTCTTTTTGAGACAATAGAGCCCTTATTCTGCTCATCTTGTTGAACTCTGCTTTCAAGGTTGGAATTTAAGGCCAGATAGATACATCGAGCCTGCTATGCGGGGGTGGGAACAGGACGTTATTACAGCAAACCACTCTCTGCGATACAGTCACTATGTAGGGAATTCCCACTAACATCCCACAGCAAGCTTCATTATTTAACAGCAAATAACTACCGTTAGCAAGCAGCGTAAAAGATGGAGTAATAACTGGCACAGGAATCCCTTTCAGGACGCAAGCTAAATTAGGGGCGTGCACATTACATGCACCATGCAATTGAATGTGCCTACACACAACAGAATGATCCGGAGTGGAAGTGCATTCTTCACCTTTCAAGTAAACCTCCTTGCCGTCCCTCACACATCCTTCATTTGAAAGGGAGTGACCAAACTTCATGCAAGAAGGCAGTAACCAGTTGTTCATACCTGCCTAGAGCGGGGAACAACCTTTACAATGCAACTTTTACAATGCACTACACTTACAACGCAATTTTTACAACGCAACATCCACTACAACGCATTCCATTACATCGCATGACACTACAACGCATTTTTAAAAACTACCTTTACAACGCATTCCATTACATCGCATACTACTTTTACAACGCATACCATTACAACGCATAATATTACACTACACTATCCAACACTTACCCTACTGTTGCACCCCCTGGAGTTAGAATAGTAATTTTTACCCCTATACTATCCAACACTTACCCTACTGTTGCACCCCCTGGAGTTAGAATAGTAATTTTTACCCCTATACTATCCAACACTTACCCTACTGTTGCACCCCCTAGAGTTAGAATAGTAATTTTTACCCCTATACTATCCAACACTTACCCTACTGTTGCACCCCCTGGAGTAAGAATAGTAATGTTTACCCCTATACTATCCAACACTTACCCTACTGTTGCACCCCTTGGAGTTAGAATAGTAATTTTTACCCCTATACTATCCAACACTTACCCTACTGTTGCACCCCCTGGAGTTAGAATAGTAATTTTTACCCCTATACTATCCAACACTTACCCTACTGTTGCACCCCCTGGAGTTAGAATAGTAATTTTTACCCCTATACTATCCAACACTTACCCTACTGTTGCACCCCCTGGAGTTAGAATAGTAAGTTTTACCCCTATACTATCCAAAACTTACCTTAAATGCAATGTAATATTATGCGTTGTAATTGTATGCGTTGTAAAGGTAGTATGCGATGCAATGGAATGCGTTGTAAAGGTAGTTTTTAAAAATGCGTTGTAGTGTCATGCGATGTAATGGAATGCGTTGTAGTGGATGTTGCGCTGTAAAAATTGCGTTGTAAGTGCATGCGTTGTAAAAGTATGCGTTGTAACGTCATACATCCGCCTAGAGCATAATGTTTCATGCATGAACTAAACTTGAACAGGGGAAACGGTAACGTGATCAACCCACGTACAAGCCACACAGCAGAATTCAATTCGGCAACAGAGAAAGGCAAAGGTTCTAACTTTTCAATGTGTAGCAATGAATATGTAGCATCTTTCATGGACATGAACTGCTGTTTTGCAGACAAATTAAAAGGGGGGAACAAAGATGAAGTATTCATGTAATCCCAAGGGACCTTCCCTGCCTTTAACGTTTGCAACGTCCATGCAAACTGCATAACAGAACGCATTTGATTTTGACCGTGATACAATACAGACAAATCATCCTGCACAATGTCCACTACAGAGGATGCAATATTATCTAATGTATAAATTCTGGAAGACAGAGTGTTAATGCTATTATCTATTACAGCCAATACTTTTTCCATATTTGCTTGGTCAACAGCGCGTAATCGGGAAGCAGCCTCAATTTGCGACAACTTCCAAACTTCGTTGTAAATAGCATACACCCATCTCTTGGACCTGCCTTTCGCAGGACCCTTAACAAAATCATTCAAATCTATTTTGTCGTTTAATTTGGATAAATGAAGTTTACCAGACTCTAAAGTCGAATGTTGCAGCCAAGACTGGCACAACTTCCCTATTGAGTAGGTAGTCACAGTGTGAGAAGATTCAAAACGGGGGTCCACACGAACTTGTGTATACCCCGGTCTTAAACCAAGAAACCGATGTTGACAGGAATCTGCACTGGTCTGCCAAACCAACCACCCTTCGGGGTCTAATTCAGAAACATTGAAGGATCTGTTGGAAACGTATGTCTGCAACGTAGCAGACAGATCTGTATGATTAACCCAAGCAGGATAAGCACCCAGATCCGGAGTCGAGGGAGAATTTAATTTTTTAGTAGTAGCCAGTCCAAAACAGGTGGTCTGAAAAATTGATGAATTTAAAAATAACATGTGATTCGGGATAAGACAGGCACGATGCAAAGCTTCTGTTCCCTGTACTTGCCATCGTTTGGAGCCCCAAACCGACTTAAGATCGACTGTAGCTTTCCACAAATCATACCCGCCAATTGCCAACTCGTCCATAAAGGACTTGTAATACAACAATTTGGTGTGTGTCAGTCTAACTTTAGAAGCAGACTCAGCCACAACGTTAAAATAAAAGGAGGCCGGATTTGACACACTGAAATCCGAAAAATATGTGAATTTGTCCACTAACGTGGAGGAGCTGCCCAGCCTAGGGGCGGGACAGTGTTCCCATTGTGTATAATTTACAAAATTTCTAAACGTGTTTGCTTTGTGTAGGAAATGCGTGCCATAATGTTGATAACAATATTGCTCATCATAATTAGCAGTATCTAAATACAAATCCTCATCATCAAATGCAGCATAATATTTCAAATCAGAAAACAGTGCTTCTATGGCTTGAACATCACAATCATCTGAGTGAATGTTCTGCTTAACGACATCACCCATGGAAACACGAAATACATTTGGCACATTAATCACTTCAGTGGGGCCATGAATTTGAAATTTAACGGCATCCCAAGCGATCCCATCACATACAGGCCAGGCAGTAATGTTCACAAAAGTCTGGTCCCTTTTCATAATGTGAGATGAGGAGTGGGGGGCCAAATTCCATCAATTAGTCAAATAGTAGACCTTTCATTCAGGTAGGGTCCATTGATAAGTCGAAAAAATACTACCACAAAGCCAATGGACATAAACAAAAAAACACATATGAGCACCAGCCAAATGTAAGTCCAAGGGGGTATTAAAAAATGTCTTTTGAACCAAGCCACAAAAATCGAAACCTTGGACGGGGCAATGGAAGTCATTGAACGAGAATCAAAAGAGTCTTGTGAGTGGGCAACTGTGGTGGATTGTAAAACAGGCAAGGTAACATCCGCAGGATAAGCATACTCAACTTCTTCAAGCACACCACCAGGTCTTTGTGGCAACAAGGGACCAGTAACGGCATGCATCTCGATGGCAACATCAGGAACTGTGTCAGAGGCTTGGGCCACAACAGAATTTCTCAGCATCGAAGGGCAGGAAACCGCCGGAGTCATACTAAGAAGAATCGGCCACTCGTTGTAGTTTGACATTGTCAATCGAAATGTACCTGTTATCCTTTCGACCAGGAAGTGGAGGTAAAATGACTGTTCTAGTACCCTGCACTCCAAGCACTGGAACCGGTGCACAATAAGAGGGGCCGAACTCCTTCTTGTTCTCCACCTTCTCACGGACCAGATCACCAACTCGAGGCAGCCAGCCGACTACCGGAATCTGAAGTTCAGCATCAGATGAGGAGGGTACGTGTTCCTTCGCTAGACTGTCTCTGGCTTCTTGAAGATTCTGCAAGACAGCACAGTGTTCATCTACGTCAAAGGGTGCGGCTGACGCCGCCATGTCTAGACCATCAAGGTCTGGAACAAACATTCGAACACCAAAGAGCATCATGTATGGGGTCCGCCCACCCAGAGACCTTCTAGGGAGATTATTAAGTGCACGTTGCACGTCATGCAAGTGGGCTAGCCAGTTCCGGCCAGTACCCAAAACTCTGGCTGTCAAAGATTGCTTTAAGTCACGGTTCATTCGCTCCACTACACTATTACCCTCAGGCCGGTATGGAGACGAAAATTTGACTTGAACCCCCCATGGCCTCTTTGTACGCCTTAGAGGCGAACGCCGGGCCCTGATCAGAATGAAAGTTACCACATGCAAAACTCCCCACAAAGACACGCAAATCTTTTATGACAGTGCGAGAATCAGCACTCCTTTGTGGCCACACCCACAGAAAACGTGTGCACGAATCAACTGCAACCAAGATGTATTTGAACGCAGTATCAGAGGTAAAAGGACCGCAGTGATCTAAATAAACACAACCCAATGGTTTATTAGATATATACAACTGAGTTTGTGGTGGGCGCGCCGCAGTTGAAGGTTTAATCTGCTGGCAAATGACGCAATGAAGAACATAAGCCCTGGCTTGTTTGTACAAACCGCACCACCAGTAACGTTGTTGTAGCAGAGATACAGTAGCCGCAACGCCGGCATTGGGGGAAGCCATGCCCTCGTGCACTGCAAATATCAAAGAAGGTCTGCAGTCCGCGTTGGGAATCAATCTGTCACCAACGTCATTAATCCTTACTAATGGGACTTTATCAGGACTTAAGCGATAATGGTAACGAGCAAGAAAACCTCTCGGTGGCTTCGTTCCCTGCTCCGTAGCAGCAATAGCTGCCAAGATGTCATCATCGATCTTACTTTTGGATCTTGTAACTGCTGCTACTAAATATGTTGCCACTGCTGTTTTTGCTGCCTCGTCAGCTAAGTTGTTGCCGACAGCATGGACACCAACTCGTTGGTGACCAAGAGTGTGAATTACATTCACGAGGGGCAGACGTTCTTTAAGATCTGCCACTCGAACCCAAAGCAGTTTATGCTTAATAGTGCTACCTTTGGAGTCATGGTAGTCATTCTGAGACCAAAAATGTAGATTGTCGTTGTAAGATTGAACACAATAAAAGGAGTCACTCACTATAAGTGTAGTGACCCGGGGATCAGCAAACTCCAGTGCAAGCAACAGAGCACGAAGCTCCGCCAACTGAGCGGTACAATCACCCAATGACTGCGTATGTACGACATCGGACTGGAAATCACCATTTACGAAAGTACCGACTACAATTGCGCAAGCCGCTGAATAGGCGTGCTTTGATCCAGTTGCGGGTTGCGCAGAACCGTCAGTGTATATGACACAATGGTAATCCTCGAGCGGGCGCAAGGACAGAGGAGCCGGATGAACGAATTCATACTGCAAAAACTCCTGAGTCTGGAGTGCCGCGTCAAAGATAAGAGTGACGTCCGGCGAGGTCAAGGAAGTGGCCCATTGTATCCACCTTGGATGCAAAGCTTTAGAATTCGGTACACTCGCTTTTGTCACCGCCTCAAGGGCAGGATAGGGTGTTACCACCAACATGCGTTTTCCCTGCGACAGCGCTCGTTCTTTCAGAATCGCCATCTGCACTGCTGTCAGAACCTTCTCGACAGCGGAAAAACGCAGTTCAGCTGAAGTGTACAAGTGAGATTTGTAAGCAATGGGGATGGTGTCGCCCTGATTGAACGTTAAGTATGTGAAACCAACTGCGCCGGGCACTATTCTTATGACCAGGTTAGTGTGGTTATCACGTGTCAGTAAGTACTTAGAAGCAATAACTGCAATATAGCTGAATGCTCTGGCAGCCAACAAGATTTGGAAAAAGTAGGTTGTACCAAGGCATAAAGCGGCTTGATATGCTGGGCATAATCCGGGATGTAAATTCGACCGAAATTCAGAAAACCCAGCAGGGATTGTAATTTCTTCAGTGAAGTAGGAGCACGGAGGCATGCGCACTTCTCTAGAAAGTGCGGAGCCAATCCTCGACCTTCATTGTTGAGTTCGTACCCCAAGAACAACACTGTATATTCCGCAATGTGTGACTTCGCAAAGTTGAATTTGTAACCGAAGTCTGCAAACAAAACAATAATGCGATCAACGCGACGGAGATACGGGTCCAACTCGTCATCTGTGAGATAAATGTCATCTACATACGAGTACGCATCTGGGTCTATGCCCTCTAAGAGGGAGACCACGCGATCGGCAAAGACACCTGGGCTATTTTTATAGCCCATTGGCAATCTTTTGAATTGTTTTCTAAAATCCGGAATATTGATAGTTGCAGGTAAGTAAACAATTAAATAAATAGAACGAATTTCGTAGCGCGCGACGCATCGCATTTTGAGATGCAGCGCGCCCTACGAAATTTGTTTTAGTTATTAAATTGTTTACTTACCTGCAAATATCCATATTCCGTTTTTTAGGACCCCCACCCTGCCCCTCCCCCGCCCCGCCTTACCGCCCCACGGAACTCCCTCCACGGGCCGGGGCTGGCGAATTCCCTCGGCTTGTCGTCTTCGTCCACTGCTTCTAATTTATTAAGCACCTGGAACTGCATAGCATCTCCTTTGAGGTTGCCCAGTATCATGGTAGCAACCACATCAAAGACTCCGTCAAGCCGCATACCCAATTCAACAGCAGCCTCCGCACCATGATTCTCCTGAACACGTTTTATAACGGAGGGCAGTACCGACAGAGACGGAGTGCCAAAGCACTTCGAGTATGTCGCTGCAAAGACCTTACCCCAGTTCTCGCAATCGGCCATATCTGGGACTAAGTCTTTCGGCAAAGTAATGGTAAGGATCCTGTGTTTCTCCACAGGAGTCGTATGCGGATAAACCGCTTCTAACTGGTCAAATTTCTCAGCAAGCCAATAAGGGAAATCATCCCTATTTTGGGGTTGCTTGCCGACAACCGAATTAACCATAACAGGACTAATCACCACCGCGTGGTGGTCCGTCTGATGCCCTGCAACCGCAGTAGCGACCACCTGCACGTTGCGTGACACGTACTGCACTAAAGCCCTATGTACTGTAATAAGGGCTGTGTGAAGCACACGCAACTCAGCCACCGATACCTGTAGATAGCGGGGATGAGGCGTTAATCCGGCTAGTACCGGCCATGTGGCCCCTGCAATCGACAAAGGGCCCATTCTCGCCGGTACCACCGCATGGGGAAGGGCGCCATTAAACCAAATGCTATGCTGCCAGGCAGAAATAGGAATTTCCTGAGTCCTATAAGGTGTATAGTTGGCTGGTAGCTGCGTGGCAGTATAGGTGTGGAACGTGTCATCGTCCTCACTCACCGCCGGCAAAGTAACCCAAGAGTAGAACAACTCAAACGGGAACAACGCATCGGCACTTACTACAAAAATCACAGCCATACCATCGTCAGGCACCCCATACTGCGCCAGATGACGTTTCAGGGGTGCCCGGCTATGAGCCGGAATATCGACCGCCATTAGGACACAAACAGTAAATCTACAGTGTATCAGTAGCACTAGGGTTCAAATTAAATAACCTTTTTAATGATCAAGCTTGAAGGAACCTATTTAGTCAAAACACAGGTAGGTTAAACCGTCACTCCCGTTATCCGGAAACCAGAGTGAGGGTGTTGTGGACTAATACAAGCACTACTAAGGCGTCTCAAATCAATTGACCAAACGTTAGGTGCGCCATGTTGCAGGGATTCTGCTTATGCGCAGAACTATGCGCAGGAACCCAGGCCCTCAGTGAATTGCGGTGTACCAAAAACCCACCTCAGAACCCAGAACCCCTTATCCGGCCAGCATCAGTGTCCCATTCGTTATCCGAGGTTTAGATCGGCGGTCCCAATGTATAGACAACCCAGAACAAGCGACTTAGTATATTTCTCAGGAATGGTGGGAATCAGAAATACCTTTTCGTAATTATTCTCGTACCAGTCCACAACAGAATAAACAGAGACACGGTAAAAGTTTAAAGAATTTATTTTATAAACCTCGTGTCCTAAGATGTAGCAGTTTGGCTAACATTACCAGACAAACGATTAAAATCAAAACCATCAGCATAGTTACAATACCATAGAAAATGAAAGGAGTAATCATACTAAAATGACAGTGGATCTAAGCCACCTTCCTTTCTCTAACACACTAATAGTATTATTAGACTAATAGAAGGTCTCTAGGCTTGAATGGGGAACCCCATACCGTAAAGATCAGCTCAGAGAGTTCACATCGCAGGATCAGCTATGCTCTGCTCCTAGGAACGCTCTTCTTTCGAATGTAATGAAAACATGTAACACAGCAGTATAAAAAGCACTCGACTTTCAGGTATTTGCAGCTACGTGCGTGTTATGGCTAAACTAGTGGGCCGATCAACCTGAACTCAACAACATGCACCGTCTAGCGACCCAGACTGTTTCTTTACACTGTGTACAGACCAAGGTCGCTGCTCACTGTTCGGGATGTTAACAACAGACAGTTCTCATGTGAAGCAAAGTCGAGTAAGCATTTCTCAATTTAATAACATGTGACTACAGTGTTGTGTGCAAAAGCCGCAAAAGCGGCAAGATGGCTTTCTAACATCTAACGCGGTTATGCTAACTTAGCATTGTACATATGTAGATAACGATCTTCACTACAGGAACAACATGGTTACCTTAACGCTTTTACGCTCATTGTTCAGAAATGAGTAAGTGCTTTTGCCTGACAAGTTATGGACATGACTCCAGGGCCCAGAAGGGACCCGTTTCAATGCCCATTGCTTATATCCTTACAATACGCAAGCAGTATGGTGAACACACAGCCCCGGTTTTGTTTTCCAATCCACCCATCAAGCAGGCATTTCAGTACCTCCAGGAATGGTGTACATTCCCACCCAGGGAAAACAACGTTGTTCAAAGAGAGACAAGAACACAAAAGTAGCCCTTCACCGGCAAACACTGTAAAGTGGCGCTAATGTGTTTGGGTGTGAATAAAATCACTCTGGCCACTTTGCGACCGCTCTATTTTTCTGTGGTTATTTATTTATTTATTGTTCATATTATTAATGTTTTATTTCTCTCCATCTCGAGGCTGCACTTTGAAATTGAAAATTTCAGAAAAAGACCACGTTTCCAGCAGGTTTTTTTCTTTTTTTGGATCCATTTCAAAAGGGAACAAATAAACCAAAGAAGGAAAGACAGGGTAATTCCAGTTTCTTGAATTCACGCGTTCTTTGAGTGAGGTGGAGCGAGACAGAAAGAGAGGGAAGAAGAGGAAGAAGCTGACAGTGGCAGAGCAAAAGTGGACACTGTCACAGTCTTCTCTGGGCCAGAAAGAAAAGACAGATCCACTTCCTTCTCTGCTCACCCCGTCCCCTCCCCGAACGCCAAGCTTTATCTATAGTCCTTGCTGATTTCTGGCGTCCTGGGACGCATGTTTAAAATGAAAAAGTAGGGAAACGGAACCTAATAAATTAAAGAAGTAGGGGCACGCCGTGCCAAGCCGATCCTGCCCACTTCGACCACTGCTGCAATAGAGAAAACGAAACTCCAGGAGAAGACAGAAAGGGGAGATGCAGAGGAAGGAGACCGAGAAAGATGGCAGGAGGACGACAGAGAGAAAACGAGAGAAGGGGAGAAAATACGAAGAAGCAGAGACAGAGAAGGAGAGTGGAACAGTGATAACAAGGGGAAACCTAGAGAGTGGTTAGAGGAATTGATTTAATCAGGAAGGGGAAGAGAGAAAAGGGGAAAGAAGGAAAAGATAAATGCAACGCGTGTCGGTTGGAGAGAATTACAGGAGGGGGGTGGGACGGATGGACAGGGAGAACAGAGAGAGACAAGGGGACAAGAGAGGGTGAAAAGGGCAGAGAAAGAAAGACACGTTTGCACATGGAGAGAGGCAGAGAGGAATAAGGAAAGAGAGGGAAGGGTGTAGACCAAGAGGCGGGTAGGTGGAGGAAGAAAAGAGGAAAGGTGCGTGTAACCCAAGAGGCTGGGAGGCAGTGCCACCTGCGGAGCAGGAGCTCAGCGGTGAAAGGGGAGATGCTGTTATTAGTGCCACTGGGGCCACTTTGGAATATCGCTTCCCGCTCAGCAGCTTTCCCTGGAGGGGTCTCGCAGCGGAGAACTATCCCAGGTATGGCTCGTCAGCGGGCACTGCTTCGGAGGGGGAGGGGCGGGGGTATGGGGGCTCAGGTCTGCTTATTTACCAGAAACCATCTCGAGCGGTTTCAACCTGTGAGGGCAGAGGAGAGGTCTGCTTTTATTCACCGTACCCCGGTAGTTCGATCTGGGCCCCACAGCCATCGATCGATAAACCGAGGACCACCCTCGCTTTCAGGTCTTCAATATTTCCCTTTTACTTTGCTTACAACCCTACACAATGATACGATATATAGTATATTCCGTCAATAAACGTACGCCCTTTGCCTGCCTGCTGCCGCACCCCGCTTTCAGAACCAATGATGCTGCCAAGCAGGGGCGTAACACAGGCCCCCGCAGCCCCCGCGGTGCGGGGGGGCCCCACGCTCCAGGGGGCCCTCTCGGCACTGCACTCTGGCCGGAGAGCTCCTGATTGAGCCCAGAGGGGGCCCCTCTACGTCCTGTGCAGGGGGGCCCCCTCAATTTTCGTTACGCCAGTGCTGCCAAGGGCGTGATTCGCTGGTCCGCGGGCCTCGGGTATTCCCCGTTTTAATATCGTAATACCCAACTGGGATAAATACACTTAAATCGACAACAGGGCAGATGGCGTTTCAGGGACAGCTGTACAGGTGCTGATCATGGGTACACCGTGAGAAAAACGCGTTGACTGCTTTTAGTCAGGACTGTACATTTTAGAAATTGAATTCACAATGTCTGCGATTTAGAGCTGCAACTTCAACTGTGTCTGTGCGCTTGTGTGCCGATATTCCTACAGTGCAAGCCTGGCTGGGGAGCAATGCAGCGCTGTGGTTAGCAAAGAGGGGCTTCTAGGAACTGTGTCTGTGCGCGTGTGTGTGCGCGTGCTCCTGGCTGGGGAGCAACGCAGAGCTGTGCGCGTGCCGGTGTTCCCACAGTGCAAGCCTGGCTGGGGAGCAACGCAGGGCTGTGCGTGTGCCGGTGTTTCCACAGTGCAAGCCTGGCTGGGGAGCAACGTAGGGCTGTACTTAGCAAGAGGCGATACTAGGAGCTGCGTCTGTGCGCGCGTGTGCGCGTGTTCGCACAGAGCAAGCCTGGCTGGGGAGCAACGCAGGGCTCCAGTACTTAGCAAAGAGGGCTTCTAGGAACTGTGCGCGTGCCCGTGTTCCCACAGTGCAAGCCTGGCTGGGGAGCAACGCAGGGCTCCAGTACTTAGTAAAGGGCTTCTAGGAATTGTGCGCGTGCCGGTGTTCCCACAGTGCAAGCCTGGCTGGGGAGCAACGCAGCGCTGTACTTAGAAAGAGGCGATTCTAGGAACTGCGTCTATGGGGACGGACATCCTAAGACCTAATAAGCAGGGCAGGAGGAAGTACATCTATTGGCTCAGGAGCCAGATGCCATCATGGATCTTATCGGAGAGGTAAGTGGGGGCACCATGCCGCGTCATTACGCCTTGCCACATAAAAGACGTTTACATACAGTGCTGCGCTCGTAAAACATTTACTCCTGGGCCCATAAATTCTGGTCAAAGTGTGGCAACGGAAAGGGGATGGAGGTGCGAGGGTCAGAGTCACAGACAGCAGAGTCTGACAGTCAACGTATTCAGTTAAAAAAAAAAACTGTATCAAAGAAATTTGCAACAAGGACAAACATGGCATTAAATCTGTTCTGGGGTCATTGGTCAGGAAGATGCTGCATTTTAAAATATCTTATGTGGTTAATGCACCTGCAGCTGCAGAAATCTGTGTGTGCCCAGCTGTTATCAGGTGCAAATAAGGTATAATAATAGCGGTATGATAACTCTGGTGATCAGTGCAATTGCTGGAGAGATCTGTGTGGCCCAGTCACGGTTTTGACTCACAAATAGCATAGAGAGTTAACATTTATCCTGCACAGCACATCATGAACATACAGCTCACACACTGTAATTGTATGCAGATGGTAAGTGAGTTACTCATGAACGTCGATTCACGAAATGGTCATGGGTAGCGGAAGTGACATCACACACACAAAAAAACACACTTACACAGACACATAACACTCAACGCACACACACATACACACACAATCACAGATACACACACTCTCACATAAACACACTAACCTACACGCATGCACACAGCTTACATTTAAAAGCTTTTTTGACTTACCGCTGCTGCCAGGAAGGGTCATATTTCAGCTCATAGTGCTCCATTTTTTATTACACTATTATTGAATAATATACTAGTATTTACTATTAGTGTAATAAAAACAATTACCAACAACAAGGAGATTGGAGCCCCAACCCATGTCCATAAATACAAGTTGGCCTGTGTTCATGGCACTGATTTTGCCTCCTCTGGAGCCAGGAGCAAACATGCGGTGCCAGGTGTTGCAAGGGGCAAGCCAGGGGTCAACACATAAATCCTTTTGTTAATTGGAGATCATAAATTGCAATTATTCTAATATAGCACAGTGAGCTATGAACCAGCTTTAAGGAGCTACATGCAAACTGCAAGGCATGGGTTTAGAACCTTTTTGGTTATTTTCCTAATATGTTTTTATAATAAGGCTGCTTAAAAGGGTTCCTTTGGGTAGCAAGTCAATCTTGTTAGTAAAGACAACCCCAAGCACTGCCTAACTTTTTAAATCCTCACTTTGTATTTATACTGACCATGCGCTCTTCAGAGCTAACGCCTACCAGTATAGAACATATGTGACCTCTACACCTTGTAACCCTCACTATCCTATGTAACACATCCTGTATATTGGTTTACATAGTTGTTTCATTTATTGCCAATGTAAAATGTGTGCTTGTGATATAAAGCGCTCGAGAGCCTACACTGGGATGATCAGTGCAATCAAATAATTAATTTAAAAAAGAAATTGCTATTTAAATTGTTATTTGTGAACCTATTCATACAGACTAATGCATGTGACATTCGTACAGTGCATGCATATCTCTTATATATAGGGGGTGTACAAAGTCAAAAGCCTGACTACAAACCATATATTCGGTGAAGCACTCTAACAAAAGGACAGATGTTAGCCCCTTTAATTTGGACTACGTTTTGAGCCCAGCTGGAATTGAAAATAACAAAGGTCCTTCATCGCTTGCATGTTGATGCTCGCAACAACAAGCATTGGTATAACCAATAGGTCGCACCTTGCCAATGTCTTTAAGCTATATTTTAAATCAGCGTGGCTGCTGTGCAGCATGTCGGAAAGAGATAATAAAGAAGTGTTATATAACATTTTGATACCTTATAAGTAACCAAGAAGATATTTTCTACAACTTAACGACCCTATTAAAAAAAGAATTAACAAACATCTTCTAGTTTTTTTGTCCTTGCAATGCTGGTAATTTATTTGTGCCTGTTCTAATGCTTGTTTGTTAAAGCTTTTTTTGTCTTGGGGGTGGGACATAAACAACGATGGTGGTGAGGTGGTGCTGCACTAGTGCAGAGCTGGAGCTGCACTGGTGCGGTAGTGGTGCTGCGCTGGTGCTCAGATGGTGCTGCAGTGGTGCTGTGGTGGTGCAGAGCTGGAGCTGCACTGGTGCGGTAGTGGTGCTGCGCTGGTGCTGCAGTGGTGCAGAGCTGGAGCTGCACTGGTGCGGTAGTGGTGCTGCGCTGGTGCTCAGATGGTGCTGCAGTGGTGCTGAGGTGGTGCTGCAATGGTGCTGAGGTTGTGCTGCGCTGGCACTAAAATGGTGCTGCACTGTGTCTGAGTGATGCTGAGGTCGGGCTGTGCTGGTGCTGTTCTGGTGCTGAGGAGGTGCAGTGGTGGTGTGGTGGGGCTCAGGTGCTGCTGAGTGATGCTCAGGCGGTTCTGCGGTGATGCTGCTGATTGATTCAGAAGTGGTGCTGAGTGACGCTGACTGGTGCTGAAGTGGTGCTGTGCTGAGGCGGTGCTGAGTTTGTTCTGTGCTGAGAGTTGCACTGATGCTGCAGTGGTGCTAAAGTGGTGCTGCTGAGTGATGCTGAGGTGGTGCTCTGCTGGTGTTGAGTAATGGTGAGGTGGTGCTGATTGATGCTGAGATGGTGCTGCACTGGTGAGGAGTGATGCCGCACCTGTGACAAGCACTGCAGTGGGCACTAGACAGGGGAAATGATGTAAACGTGCACAGTACACTCAAAGCATCTGAACGCACAGCCTACGGATATTAGCTGATTAACGGGGGGTGAGGGGGGGTGGCATTATATCCAACTAAACAAAAGAAGCACTGGTCATCCGTAATCTTACTCGAGTTAAATGTTGACTCCACAGATTAAGCAGGCTGCTGGTTGTGAGAAAAGGACTCCAAACACGAGCCTCCGTGGAAGGAAAGGAGGAGGGACACATAGTGAAGGGCGGGGGAGGGAGGACGTACAATGGGCGTTCGACAAAAGATGTTTCCCAATCAAACATAAATGCTGCTGGCTGGGGACCTATTCGCTGACAAACTTTCTCCTACACGGAGATTCACACGGTTGAAACCCTCGTTATTTCGAATTTCGCATTTAAGGGTTCAAGGAAACACACGTAGCTTATTATTCGCGTTTTTATGCTTTTGTCAAGGCGTGTTGGTTGAATATATCACCTATTCGCTGACAAACTTTCTCCTACACGGAGATTCACACGGTTGAAACCCTCGTTATTTCGAATTTCGCAATTTTGGATTGTATATTTAGGCTCGAAAAAATCCGTCAGAGTCAGGCGCTCCTGACTCTGACGGATTTTTTCGAGCCTAAATATACAATCCAAAATTGCGAAATTCGAAATAACGAGGGTGATATATTCAACCAACACGCCTTGACAAAAGCATACAAACGCGAATAATAAGCTACGTGTGTTTCCTTGAACCCTTAAAGGGTGTTTTGTGCAATCATTAACCGTCCTGAAGATGGTCTAACGGACTTCTGCCTCAAAGACCGAAACGTCGACACTACCATCTAATTCCCCAGTATCAGACAACCACAGTTGATTTCTTTTCTTGTATGAAATTAGTCTCTGTTAAAATCATCTGGGAATAGATGTCATCCGATGAAATGTGGTTTTAAGTCAACCCATCTTTCATGCTTTATTGCTGGAAATTTATTGTACTTCATGTATTTCCTTCTCCCCTCTCTTGTTTGATTCTGATTTATATAAAAGAATTTGTGATTCATTCACAAAAACAAATCCCGTGTGTGTACCTTTTATAGTTTTGTTTTATATTTGCAATTAATTTGTTGATAACATTTATGTTACGGGTACAATTGACCTAAAGTACATTCCTAAATCTAGTCTGAAAGGAATTCAACTAAGTGACCATAAACAAAATCCCTTGTTGGCAACCTCACCTTACTTACATTTCTTAACAAGCATTTACAATGCAATGGTCGCGGCATTGTTAAAGTTAGAGCTATTGGCATTGCTCATGACATTATTTGTGTTTATGTTTTTGTATTTAAAACATTTAAAGAAACGGCATTGTTATTTACAATGTCAATAGCTTAATCACTCTCAAATGCGAGACCTATTGCATTTCCACCCACACACGAGCCACACACGCAAAGCCACCCACACACACAGAGCCACCCACACAGAGCCACCCACACAGAGCCACTCACATAGAGCAACCCACACACAAATAGAGCCACCCACAGAGCCACCTACACACACAGAGTTACCCACACACAGACAGAGCCACCACGCATAGAGCCAGCTTCAAAAAAAGCCACCCACACAGAGCCATACACACAGAGCCTCCCACACACACACAGAGCATTTGCAATGCAATAGGTCTCGCATTTGCAAAGTTTAAAGTTGTTGGTATTGTAAATGGCAATGTTTTTGGCATGGTCTGGTCTGTTGTGCACCCTCAGACCCCATGAAAAGCCGCCTCCCCCACCCGAGAGCATGGTCTGGTCTGTTGTGCACCATCAGACCCCAGAAAAAGTCCCCCCCCAAGAGCATGTGCTCTGAAGATCTGTTTAGATCAAGCGATGGCCCACGAGTGGGCGCACTGTGGTGTCCCTAATATTACAGAAACAACCTTTCAAATAATGTATATACGAATGTATGTGTGCACGAGCTGCATCAGTTATAGGGTAATGTTTCATTGTTCTGTAACTTCGGGCGAGGCTTGGCCGCTTTCTTGGCTTGCTGGCGCTCCTCTGCATCTCGTAAACAAGCAACTAACAACCGAAAGGCACGCCAGCTGCCAGTAATCCAACTGAGGCTTGTACTGGTCCGAAAGGGTGTGTGTGGGGGGGGGGAGCTGGCGGGGGGAGGTAAAGCACTGGTGAAGGGTTTGTGATTGCTGGCCCTGGCTGGTGCTAAGTTAGGGCCATTGTAGGCAGCTGCCTTATGGCGCTATCATGAACTCACCAGATGGATACTAATGTCCATGTAGCAAGATTAGAAGGAGTGCCCAAACAGCAAAATATCATTTAGCATGGGACTCCGATAACCCTAGCACAGGAGCGGTTTCTGTGCATGGTCGGCGGTGCACAGCTGATTGGTTAGAACGTCGCAGCACAAACAATGCAGTTGACAGTTCAGAGCACTGTGCTTTTTGGCGTCGTAGATTACAGTAGGAGCTCTGTCCCCGGCTTAATTTGATTCTGCACTGAAAACAGATGAATTGAGCCAACAGTCCCATAATGACTTCTCACCACTGCGTTAGACATTCAACTGTATGTACTGGTGTTTTGAGACCACCTCTTAACCAATTTAGTCCTGGTGCATAGCATAGTAGGAGGTGAAGAATTATAGCCTGACCTTCCTGCAAATACAACTCGGATAACAGCACCCGGTTACACTCCTGCTTAGAACTTCACAGCAGCGTTTGATTACAATGCACGTGCAGGTGGGAGACGTGCATGTTTGCCGCCTACTTCCTTTACACGCGAGTTTAGACCGCCGCGTTTGTGCACGGCAGCCTAATTCCCCCCCGCCCCCCTTACTGGCTGTTAGTCCCTTTTCCAGGGTAGAGGCAAGAGTTAGGGGTGGCCCACAGAGGCTGGGAATAAAACCAAGAGTTATTTTCTTTCTTTTTGCAGTTCTATGTAGCGCATTGGAACGCATTACATGAGCACTAGTTACATTACACAAGGTAAGTAAGATTCATTTTGTTTTAGCACAGAAAGGCCATCCTAAATCCAACAGGGAGGGGCGTGTGAGCTCGACCTGAGAATGAGGCGGCTTGTCGCCTTCCGACTCCCACAACAAAGCTACACGTCTTGAGGTGTTTCAGAAATAAAGCGTGTCTGGGAGTCCGGTCCTTTTATGGGGTGTCTAACAGCTGCTCCGCGAGGGGTGAGAACCTCTCCTAATTCCATGGAGGAGCCGGGCAAAGCTGGTGCCCGGTGGCCCGAGGCGTCTGAATCTTTCCAAAGTGGCCCCTGGATCCAGACGTGGAGGAAGTCTCCGCGGATAGCCGCGGGCTCCGGATTTCTCTGCTGGCTAAGGAGAAAGAGGAGCCGGGGCCTCTCTCCACCTGAGTGACATCTGGCCGAAGTGCTCCAAAGGAGGCCCTCCCAAAAATAAATAAATATAAACACAAAAAGTTAACACTCAAGGTGCTTGTTTGGACTCCTCATAAGTCGCCATGCCCTGGAGAACTGGCTTCTGGGCTCATGTGGTGTCGGGCGACACCTCCGCGGCTCACCACGCGGTTTGTGACTGCAGGCCTACCAAGTATAAATAATGACGCGGGGACAGTGTTGGTGGTAAACTTGGTCCGCCGCCGTAGCCTCAGTGGCGTACGCGCGCGCACGACCTACTTTTATTCTTCCATGTCACGTGACCTGACGCGAACGCCCCAGGCGTATCGCGTCATGATCACGACATCACATTCCTCCCCAACAAACACAAAACCAAAAATTTTACTCTAAACCTTTCTGACATTGAAATTCCCGCTCGATATTCACTCTTACCACAAACAGTGCAAATTTAACGTGAATATACGGAACAGTCTTACGTGAGGTTGTCCTTGAGACGACAGGAGGGCTCAGGATTATTCCGCAGTTGGTATTGCGACGCACCTCGTCCTTGTGAGTCTCTGGGATCTCCGCATTGGCTCTTCACCGGGAGTCACAGTCTCGTGAGGCTGTCGCTCGGGGCTCTTTGCTGGATCATGTGTCTCTCGCTGCTGCGATGACCATGGAAAATCATTTCCTCCTGGGTTATCCGTGGCCAACTCTGTCGTTCCACCTCCAGTGGCACCATCTTCCACCCGGCCTTCCACACACCTTGGGTCACAGGTGCGGCCCCCCTGGTCGGTGCCTGCTTCTCCTTGCGGCAGGTTGTACCTTTTAAAATATGACACGTTTCTGGTTATTCTCTCCCTCCCGCGAGTAGCCGTGATGCAAGTTCCTTTGACGGACTCCACTGTCCATGGTTCTTTCTCAAAGTTCAAACGGAATTTGCTTCCCTGCGCCCTGTTCTTGAGGAGCACGGTGTCCCCTCTGAGGATATTGGGTACGGCAGCTCTTCGCCGGGTACTGGCATGAGCATGTGCTTTTCGTCACCGGGCATCAATAGCACTATCCTCAGGAGTATCTGGTCGCCACTCCGGGTGGTGAGGGATTGTGTCAGTGATGATTCTTCCCATCAGTAGATGTGTGAGAGCCACTCCAGTGGTCGTTTGAGGTGTCTGGCGATAGCTCCGGAGGAAAGTGAATATGGCCAACTCTATGGACTGAGCCTTATCATGGGCAATACGTATTATTTTATTGAGTGTCCTCATGAATCTTTCGGCCTCCCCATTCGCTTGCGGCCAGCGGGGAGTAATTCGGCGATGATGTATGCCCAGCGCTTGCAGGTATGCGGCAAATTCTTGACTCTGGAAAGGAGATCCATTGTCCGTCCTGATTTCTTTCACGAGTCCATGGGTAGCCATGATCTTCTCCAGCTTAGGTATGACTTTGTTTGCACTGAGTGCCGACAGTATCTCCACTTCAGGATATTTTGAGTGGTCATCGATGGCTACCAAGGTGTGGCGTCCGTCCGGAAGACTTCCAAAATCTACACTCACTCGGGACCAAGGGACCCTCGGCCGAGGTTCCATGATGATAGGGGCAGGTCGGGGTGCCTTCCCCGTGACCTGACACGAGGAGCAGGTCCGGACCGTGGCTTCTACCAGGTCATCCATGAGTGGAAACCAAACTTTTGTGCGAAGTCGCAACTTTGTTTTCACCATGCCTTGATGTCCTACATGGGCCAGATCTACCACCCTCTGTGTTAGCGATGTAGGGATTATTAATCGATGTCCTTGCAGCAGACACCCGGTGTCATCCTCGGTGAGTTCGTTTCGTACATGATACAAGCTGTCCATTATTCGTTGTGCCATGGTTGTCAAACTCTTCCACTCCTCCTTTGCATTGTTCCAGCTGTTGTTCTGGACAGCTCCCTTGGCGCGCTGCAGACACTCATCCTGGCTGGTGGCTTGCTAGAGACTGGCCATGGAGATGGGTAAGGGACAGGATCGAGCAGTGACACATCTTACATACTCCTCCGTGTCAGCGGCCTCCTCCATTTCTTGGGCTGTAGCTTTCCGAGGATGGCGGGATAGGTAGTCGGCCGGATTTCTGGACCCGGGCTGGTATTCTATCCTACAATTATAGTTCAGTAGTTGCAGCATCCACTTTTCAATTCATGGCGGTGGCTTGGTTGAGGTCCCTGAAAAAAGTGACACCAGCGGCTTGTGGTCTGTCGCTACTACAAAAGGTTTCCCATACACGTACAAATGAAAATGGTGACACCCCCAATGAATCGCGATGGCTTCCTTTTCTATTTGTGAGTATCTTTGCTCCATCGCGGTGAGGGATCGGCTAGCGAATGCCACGGGAGCCCACTCTTCTTGAGGATTCTTCCTTTGTAGGAGGACTGCTCCCAGCCAGACCGGACCAGCATCTACGGCAACCTGGGTAAGCTTGGCGGGATCAAAGAACGCGTCGTGGCTTCCGAGAGCGATTCCTTGATTTTCTCAAATGCCTGGGCTTGTTCACTGCCCCATTTCCACGGGGTGGATTCCTTGGTCAATTCCCTCAGGGGGGCCGTCAGGTTGGCCAAGTCCTGGATGAATCTTCCACAGTAATTGACCATCCCAAGGAAGCTGCGAACTTCCGTGACATTGGTGGGAGCAACCACTTCTTTAATGTCCCTCACTTTCTCTGGATCGGGATTCACCCCTTCCGTGGAGAATGTGTAGCCAAAGAATTGCAGTTTGGCGCATAGGAACTCGCACTTCTCTCAGTGTAGCGTGATGCCGGCTTCTCGTATCCGGCGTAGCACTTGGAGCAGTCGTTCATGGTGCTCTTGAATAGTTTTGGCGTGGATCATAATGTCCTCACTGACATTGATTACCCCCGGGATTCCTGCAATCAGTTCTTGGATCACATTTTGAAACACCTCCGCGGCGGCGGCACTAGACACTCCAAAACTTAATCTAGTGTATCGCCGGGGTCCCAAATGTGTGGAAAAAGTTGTAATATTTCGGGAGGCTTCGTCCAGTACTAGTTGGTGATATCCGGACCTGAGGTCCAATTTCGAGAACCAACGGGTGCCAGCCATTTCCCCTATGAGATCATCTATCGTGGGAGTGATGTGGCGTTCCCGCTTGATCGCGATGTTGGGGAGTCACATGTCGACGCAGATTCTCACCGCGCCCGGCTGTTTGTGTTTCCGGGCGACTACGACGGGGAACACCCATGGAGTGGGGCCTGACACCTTTTCAATTATCCCTGCCGCCTCTAGCTTCTTAAGTTCCTCTTCCACCAGCGGCCTTAGGTGGAACGCTATCCGCCGGTGTTGTAGGGCAACCGGCTGAACCGTTGGGTCGATGTGGAGATAGATTTCTTTCCTTCTGAATTTTCCGATCCCCTGGAATACTTCCTCGAATTCGCCCAGGATGTGCTGCATGGATTCCTGGTGCACTCCGAAAGCAAATGTCACCACTCCCAGATCTTCGGCCGCTCGGCATCCCAGGAGCATTCCCTGGCCGTCTTCTGTGACGTAGATGTTGGTGGTAACCGACTGCGTGCCGTGGGAGATGACCGTCCTGAACCGTCCACGTATTTTCAAGGGGGCTTCTTGGCCATATGCATACACTGTTATCGTTGAGGGGTGTAAGGCCGGTTTCGGGTGCATTGTGCTGTGTAGGGTGGCGGCCATGATATTAATGGTGGCCCCGGTGTCCATGACTGCGGTGACCTCTTGCGACCCTACCCGGACGCTACACTGTGGTAGGCATCTTGCTTTGCGGGTGGCGGTGCCGATCATGTGGATTTTGTGCACCACTCTCTCCTCTTCCTCATCGTCATCCATGTCGCTGGGTATTGGATCCTCTTCCGTGACGGTGTTCGCCGCTTGGCAGGCCCTGCAGTACTTTTTTGACCGGCATACCTTTTCGAAGTGATTGAAACGTCCGCACCCCGAGCATCTTTTCCCTTTCGCCGGACACTCTGCTGCTGCGTGCGCCAGTCCCCCGCAGTATCCACATGACTTTGGCTGTCCTGGAGATGAGGTTCCCGCTCCTTTCTTGCCCCATCTCTGCGTGGGCCTAGCTGACACCGCGTTTACAGGTTCAGTCTTCACTGGCGCTTGAAGAACCACTTCCATGTGCGCCGCCCCCACTTTTGACAGCTCTTTAGTCCGACCCATCGTCAGGGTTTCCGCCAACGGCTTCCCGGACTCTTCCAGGATGCGCTCTCGCAGTTTGGCCGATGCGCACCCCTGGATGATCTGCCCTCTGATTTCTTCCGTCTCGTCCCGGAAACCACACATGGCCGCCAGGTTCTTTAGGCGGGCGTGATACGTGTCAAGCGATTCCTCCGGAAGCTGGCGCGCTTGTCGGAAAATGAACCTCTCATAGTCGCGGTTGGCCATCGGTTTAAAGTGTTTGTTGATGGCAGCTATCAGCGTTAGGTGTGTTTTGGGAGTGGCCTCCACTAGCGTCTTGACAATGTTGTGAATGTCTTTTCCTCCCAGGTGTATGGTCATCGCCCTTTTCTGGTCCCTATGGACTTTGGTGGCCTCGAAAAATATGCGCAGCCGATCTTCCCAGTCCTTCCATTTTGCCGCAAACGAAGATGGTGACCCTTCCACTATGAAAGGTTCTATTGGTGGTATCGTGGCCATGGCTGTTGTGTAGCTCGGTGCGTTGTCCCCCCGGGCCTCTGCGTGTAGGTCTCCTGCCTGTCGGACCTTAGGGCCTCGTGGGTACTCCTCTCACTGGGCACACCCCTGATTATTGGGCCAACTCCCCTGGTTGAAACAGTGGGGAGCTGGGCTGCTGTGCATTTATGTGGGTATATTTGGGTTTCCTCCCACCTGGGGCCACAGACACTCAGCCACCAGTACTCACAGTCAGTTCCAGGGGCTGCCTCCCCTCCTGCAGTGCACTGGGCAGCACTCGCTTGAGCTCACTCCTGTGGGGGCAGCAACTCGGCCCACTTCCAGGCCTGGACCACGTGGTGATCGTGCACCTCCTTCGCGTGCCTCACGCGCTCTGCCGGCAACGCCGCCGGGTGGCGCGATCGTTCCACGCACCAGGCCCACCACACGGGGTGCCAGAATCCATTGTCCGCGCTGCGCTGGGGCACGAGCGCCGCGAGCCGAGAATGGTGCTCGCGGCCGCCACACCAGCGCACCACGCGTTGGCAAGGGCACGTCCGCCCTCGTCGCTAGTTTCTGTGGTGTCGGGCGACACCTCCGCGGCTCACATCGTGGTTTGTGACTGCAGGCCTACCAAGTATAAATAATGACGCGGGGACAGTGTTGGTGGTAAACTTGGTCCGCCGCCGTAGCCTCAGTGGCGTACGCGCGCACGCGACCTACTTTTATTCTTCCATGTCACATGACCTGACGCATACGCCCCAGGCGTATCGCGTCATGATCACGACATCACAGGCTCACCGCAGCAAGACACATTTAATCACATTACGCGCCAAACTACGCGCATTTGTAGCCTTTTCGGTGGTGCGTAACTGAGTTTCACGCTGGGGGAGGTATGGGCCCCTTTCCACGCTGCTGCTGCCCGGGGATCCCCGGAGCAGAGAAAAAGGAACCTGTCTGGAATACCAGGCTATGATGGAGGAAGCTACAACACACAGCAGCTCCAAAGCGCAGGAGGATAACACACAACAGCCACACTGCACCAGCCCCCACCATCGCCTGCCCCCCTCTGTGCCATGCCACCTCCACCGGCTACAGCAGTTACCGTGTGGGGCCCTTGCAGATGCATTAACGGGCAGCACCAGACGAGGGCCCTCTCCGTGGTGGGTGCGGGGGGTGCGCAGACAGGACTGGGTCATCCTTGGCAGCTGGACATTGCCTCACAGGCTTCCATGGAAAAGTTAAAAAAAAAAAAATCAAATCACAAGTGACCGGGGGCTAAGGGGAGGGTCTGCCAGTGCCCCTGCCAGGAAACTTCGGGAAATGCTGCAATCCTTACTGGAAAATCTGAGCCGATGTGACCCAAAAGCCCAAGGAGAGGGAGCGAGCGCCACCATCTTTCTCCGAGGTCAAGCAGAAATGCCTCGGAGAAACGCAGCGTCGTTTTCGGATTCGGGGGCGTGTTTTTTTTCTTTCTCTCCTCTTGTCATTGGCTGGAATGTTTACATTCCAGAGGAGAGAAAGAAAGTAAAAAACACGTCCCCGAATCCGAAAAAGACGGGGCTTAAATGGACAGACACCCCTCTCCTCCAATGGCTGGCCTCCGTTTAGGAAGCCAGCCAATGGAGAAGAGGGGCGGGTTCAAGCCCCATACTAGAAAACATTAAATCTCGCCAAGCGAGACTGCCTTCGCTAGCCGAGACCTAAAAAGACATCCGGATGCATGCATGAACTCAGGCAGTGGCTCAGGAGTGGGGGAGGAGCGGGACTCACTTAAATAAATACACGTTCTGGGCCTGCTGGTTAGGCCATCTGGGGTCTTGGTGTAGAAAAGAAAATCATGTTTATTTTCAAGCTACGGTGCACTCAACTACCGCATGTTGATCGCCATTCTTAGCCCGTGCAATGTAGAAACTTCTAGTGCACCTCGCAAAAGTCCCGACAGGGAGGGCAAGTGCGTGATTATATCTGTGAAGTGGCACGCCTGTCTCTGAGAACAGAGGCTTGATGCCAAGACTTCGAGAGCCCAAGCCCTAAGAGCTGACTGCCTTTACCGGGCAGTGGTAATGCTGCAATTAATGCCAGGAGCACCCTCTATGATAGGGGTATTAATTGGTGCATTACCGCTGCCCAGTAAAGACAGTCAGCAAAGATGATAAAAGCAAACTCTCCCTCCCCTCCCAGCTCTCCCCTGATTCTCCATAACAGCCTTTGTCCATCAACTTCTCTCCAGGACACACATCCACAGGTCATCATATAATCTATAACCAGCACACATGCGGTGTATCCAGAGAAAGAGGGTGAAGGGGCAGACGCAGAGAAAGGTGAACGAAAACAGATATTTTAGAAGAAAAAGGTAACAGCATGCTGCAACCTCATCCCCCAAGCTTCATTTTACATGGGGAACATGTCTCAGAGAAGGACCCGCTGTTTCATATTCCGGCACAACCTGCACCCAGGGTGTTTATGCATTACCTCAAAGTAGAATAGAAGTATGCAATTCACTTGCCATCACTGTAATTTGCTTTCGGAAAGAGGTGACCCCGCTCAGGGCTGGCAGTAGCGGGCACCAGGCGTTTCCCCGGTGGGCCGCCAGGGTGGGGCCCAGGTTTGGGCCCCTGGGGGGCCATTTTGTTACCGTGCACCAGCAATATCGTCCCCCTGTAACAAAATTGTTTAAAACTGGCCCTAGCAAACAGGGGCCCGGCCGAGCAGTTTGCCAAAGCCAGTTTAGGTACCTGACCCTGCTGCCCCACGCCACTATGAACGGCTGCTCCAACCAATGCAGGCACAGATCTTTAACGTCTGCGGACCTTGCTCCCGCTCATCACACATTTTAAAATCGGGTCGGGTGAAGGCAGGAAGATAAGAGAGTTTAGTACAACAACCAAAAAACACAACAATCCATAAACATGAGCGAGACAAAAGTAACCAAATGGCCAACAGTGAACTGCTCCATGTAACAGGGTCAGTCTCCAGAGCGGGAATTAAACAGCCAAAAGGTGAGACAATTGTGAACCATTCACTAAAGAAATCCCAGGAATTCCGAAAGGCAGACAAAAGAACGAATGATAAGCGATGGGTGTGCTGAAAGCCCACAGATGAGATATAGCATGTCGAGAGACAGTGCATGCGCTGCCTAGGCTCGACCTAAAAAGCAGGCAGTAGACAAGGTTCGGGCATTGCTGAATGTGTGTCCGTGTCCTCAAACTGTAACTGGATAAATCAAGCAGATTTCACTGGTTCCAGGCCTGATTGGAGATCTGGCTGATAGCTGATGGGTTTGGGACTTAGCTGGATCCCCCGCATTTCCTGTGCTGTTTGCATATAACGATTCTCAATGGTAACCATTTACATATTAATTCTGGCATGGGCCAGGCCCTCATGGATCTGCAAGAAACAACCCTGTAGATGGTTTTTAGGGTCTTTGATGAGATGGAACATTAGATAATTTCTAAACCAAAGGCACAAGGTTCAAGCTTACCTAACGGAGTGTTATACCAGGTCTTCGGTTTATGAGGGAGAGGGCTGAAACACGTAACGATGAAAGTGAATGGCTGCATATCTCCATTGTGAAATCAAGAGCCTAAACTCTTTGAATTTGAAGTCGGTGTACACCTTGTTTAGAGAAGTTCTTGTGGAATGAATAGATGAGGGCTCTGGGATCATCACGTTGAATCCGCCCTGCCAGAGTCTGGCGCTCTTTAACACGGAGAACGACTGCTTGTTGTATAGGTATAAGGAGCCCGACCCGTCCGTCTCTACTGAAGAAAACAGTATTACTTTTCCTAGAAGAAATCATATGTGAGATGGGCAAGGGAGCAAGAGGAAATATTGGTTTCCTACTCGCTGATCTCAAAGGGATAATACGAGCAAAAAAAGGAGACATAGAGCAGAAGGCAGAGTTACAAGTTATGAGTCAATAATTTTGTGTGTGCATTTGAAATGTAATGAATAAAAATCAAGACTGATGAACTGAGATTGGAACAAGTACACTGCCATAGGAAGTAAATTGTTTTTACTGGTTTCCAATGTGCAGTCCTAAGTAGAAATACGACCGAAAAACTACTAATTGAAAAGGTGGTTTGGTATTTGTCTATATGAGACCTGTCGTCAATTTAAAATGGAGGTAAACCTCACCTATGACCAAGGATCCTGAGACGGCTGAAACACATAAAGATGAAAGTGACCTCCCGCATATCTCCATTGTGATATAAAGCACCTAAACCCTTTGAACTTGGAGTCAGCATACTTCTTGTGAAGAGAAGTGTTTGTGGAACGGATAGATGAGGGCTCCATGCCTGTAATGTCTAGGCTGCCCTGCCAGGTTCTGGGGCTCTTGAACACGGAAAACGCCTGCTTGTTGTATAGGTAAAAGGAGCCTGACCCGCTCATCTCTCATGGAGAAAAAAGCCAGGGCTTTTCTTTAGGAAGCGGTTCATGTCAAAATTGCAGCTCCCCATATAGGACACCTCCTGAAATGCATAGCATGCTGCAAAATGAATATTACAGACACCAGAATGAATGCAATATATGTCAAAATAAATATGATATCTGGCAGAGTGAATCTGACTTAAACCAAAACAAATATGAAACCTTGCAGAATTAATATGCTACTAAGGGGCCGATTCCGATGCCGACATCGGTCAGGAACCATGACCGAACGACCTACTGCAAGTACGATGCGACCAAACCCTGTTTGGTCGCACTCGTATGTTTCACAATGGGAGCATGCATTCCGAGAGGAATGCATGCCCGCATTGTGAAATGGAGGGGTGCAGTTCATCCATTCACCCTTTGGCCGGCACCCCAAGGTGTCTGCCACCGGGTGCAGGGATCAACAGAGGGGCACCATAGGTGCCCCCAGGCCGCCATTTGGTGGCATCGCACCCATGGGGCCGTACTGGGGGCCCCCAGAGACAGTTTCTGACTGCCTTTTTGTGCCGAAAACACCGGCACAAAAAGGCAGTGGAAAACTGCCATCATACTCCCTCGGTCGTAAAGAGGCGACCCGGGGAGTACTGAAGGATTTCCGGATGGCGGACGGGCTCTCCAAGCCCATTGGAAGCCATCCGGAAATCAGAGTCGGACTCCTTTCCGACTGATCCCATCGGAATGGCTCGGTCGGAAAGGAATCTGGCCGGCACGCTCCGATGCGGACGGAAGGGCTCCGCCCATCGTTCGGAGCCCTTCTGTCCGAAATCTGAATCGGGTCCTTGGTGTGATTAATATGAATAGCACACACTCCAAATTCAATGTGAGATATACTGAAATATATCAATCACACTGAAATTAATAGGTTCCTCAGTATAAACAAAATAGCTATCACCAAAACACATAAAATATGCATAAAAAAGAATGGGACATTTCTTTAAATGACTGACATAAGCCAAGAGGAATATGACATACATTGAAAAGAATATGGTGGATTTAAATTAATATAAATTACTGAAATTAATATAATATATTCTGGAAAGAATATAATGCATATTAAAAATAATATAATATACACTGAAATGAACATTACACATGTTGAATATTACCCAGACTGCAATGAATAACAGATGTACAGAAATGAATAGGAGATGATTTAAAATGAATATGGCTTGTGTTGAAATTATTATAATCCCCATTGAACTGAATTTGACATGCCTTCAAGTGAGTATTGCGAAAGCGGAGATTTTCATGACATTTGTTAATTTGAATTTGGCATGCATTGACATTAATATGATACAAATTCAAATGATTATGATATATGTTAAAATGGATAAGGTGCAATAGAAAATTAAAATGACAAGTGTTATTATGAATATGGCATCCATTCAAATAAATATAACATTGATTGAAAGTAATATAACACATGTTAAAATGAATATGACATTAGTTGAGATGAATATGAGCTTCATTGAAATGGAAATGACATGTTTAAAAATAAACACGAGTAAAGTTAAAATAAACATATTTATCAAAATGAATATGCTTGTGTTGAAAGTAATATGATACACATTGACATGATTATTATACTTGTTGAAATGGATATGATTCATGTTAATTCCAGTGGCCCAATATGTTGTTCCATGTGTGTACTCATTTGTGATCTAGTGAGGTAAAGTGTACGGTTTTGTATTCAGCCAATATAACATAAAGCTCATTTAAAAAAAATGAACATTTAGAGAATGATTTACATATAACAAATCTTGAGATGGATATAAATAACAATTAGGTAAATAACACTGTACTCGTAATGAATATGTGCATCTCTGTAAATGGATATGAATCACAATGAGGTACACAAACTATTGACTCAACTAGATAAGGACATGAATGAAATGCATGTGGTGAATTGTGTGTATAACACACACTGAAAAGCACATGACAATGACTACCAATCACACATGCAGGAGCAGGCCGCAGACAGTCCAGTTATACACCCTTCGCTGTTGTGAGGTTTGGATCACAGGGCCTCTCCAGAAACCCCACAGCAAGCCATCCCAGACTCTCAATCCCAGCAGCTCCGGCGCTGCCTCTCTACACACTTTTGAATCTGGAGCGGAGCTGGTAGATGCGGAAGTGAGCCTCTGGAGTGCCGCCTCGCAGCAGCGACGACTGAATCGAGCCACTGGATGATTGATTGCAGGTTGAGCTCCAAATCATGTACGCTGTATTTAAAAAATATCTTTTAGTAATGTGCACATTCTGATCTCAAGTGTTCAAAGGCACTCTTGTATGTACTAGTGAGTGCATTATAAACACACAAGAGCACCTAAACCCTGTTTTTTAAACAGTGCACATTTCGATATGACATTACATGACAGGCTCCTTTTCCCCTTGTTTGTGCTTCATTTTTGCCCTTGCCACTTTTTCCCTTGTTTTGTGCCTCTCTGTACCAGTTTTCTTGTAGTTTCAACCCATGTTTATGCCTTTCTGCGCTTCGATTTAGCCCTTGTTTGTGCCTCTATGTGTTATGTGCTTGCCTTTGTCTGTACCCCATTTACCCTGCTTTCTGATTCTCTTTCTAGTCCATTTTTTAGGTCGAGCTTTGCGAGGCATGCAGTAGTCCAGTATGGGGAAACAAGCTGCCCTCACTCTCCGCCCATATTTTTTGTTGGCTTTTGTGTTTGTCCTTGGTAAATTCTGTCTTCTGATTGATAATGAGGCTTGTTAGTCCCGCCTTATTATGCCATGTCGTCATTTGTATCCTTCCCAGGCTACTGGCCCCTTTACTTCGAATGTTACACTGTAAAGGCGTGTTATTGCAAATGCGTATTCCCTTTGTGTTTGCGCACGCTGTTAGTTGTTGTGGCAGAGTGTACGGGGTTTCTTAGCTCAGCGCGGCCCTTCATGGAAGCCGCTGCTTACTCCCATGTGCCATTGTCCCCCACAACCCCTCCCCCTCGCATTCATTCTCTTTGTGTTTCTTTTTAGGTCTCGCCTGGGGAACGCAGTGCATGCGCTGCATTCGCCTTGGCGAGACTTTATTGTTGTTGGTTTCGTTCGGAAGGGAGACAAACCATGTGCGCCCACAGACATTCGATGTGCACGCGCATGGCGTCTCCTCTCTGGCTTCATTCAATGCCACGCTGCGTTCGCCATGCGAATGGAATCTCCTCTCTGGCTTCATTCAATGCCGCTCACACGCGTGCACATCTCCTGTCCCTCCCTGTCTCCTGTTCGCTGTGCCTGCGCGGACAGGAGATGTGCACGCGGAGACAGCTTGTTTCAATTTGTTTCACCCCATCCATTTCAATATATTTACTCACAATACGAAGACCTAATCTACACGTACCCCTCAGGGGACCGGATGACTCTCTTATTTTGCCTCTACAGCATTGCCACTCTTGAAGGAACATGAAGGATAATACTGTTATTCTCTGAACAAACCTCTGAGTTACTGCATGTTCCTTTAGAGTGTCTGATTGTTGAATTGTTAACAGTATTCTTTATCCATATGTGCAACTTGCAAATGCAAAATTGCGAAGATGTCAATAGTTTAGTCTCCCTTTACCTTTTATGAAATAAGCAGCCAGCAGGTTTTTTACTTTGGCCTTTTATGGATCGCCGCAGCATTTGCAGCATCCCCTGGAGCACAGTATGCATCAGCTGAACGGAGTAATGAGTGAGTTGTTGGGAAATGCTCTTGCCTCCAATCAGCTTCATAATTGTTTTGCTGCCCAATGAGGTGCCCAGGGCTTCAGTGCCACATTTACTGTAAATCTCAACTCCACAATTTATACAAATACTTTTACAAACTAGTGATCTTTTTGTTCATTAATCACGTGTACCACATTTTGGGGCTAATCTTCTAAGCAAGAGTCTATTCTACCAATTAGTTCTGCATTCACATCTGCCCCTGAGGTCAAGGTACGAGTTTGTGATAACCTATTGATCCTTAGCTTAGAGAGAGGTTTTCCAGTCTACCCCCTGGTAGAGAACAGATGGGCACCTCGATACTGCCTCATTTTGATAGAGTGTTGCCTTTCTTTTATGTCTACAAGCAAATTTGTAGTTCCCAAACTCGGAAGGGACTGTGCCAAAGGGCTAACTGTGTTTTTACTCCCTTTTCATTTGAGAATTTCCCAGACTTCTTTCTTCAAACTAGGGTCCATGTTTCAAGACTTTAGCACAAGGCCGCCCACTTATCTTGCAAACAACAAAAAGTCTAATCACTAATCCTGAAAAATGTAAACAAAATGCCTGGAGTTTATAAGAACCCATAGCATGCCCAGTGCCCCTGCCTGTGTTCTATCCAGAGAGTAAAGATGGAGCAGACAGCCAGTCACAGCAGAAGGCATGGTCTTTCAAGCACAGGACACCAACACAGATATTTCCCTTTGGCTCACACTGACATAGCTTCCCCCTTTTGCCCTACCCCAAATAAAGGGCTTACTGAGCACAGATTGTTCTTTTAAAGCAGCTTCAATCATGGAAATAGATAATAGCAGTAGGCATGTTACTCCCAACTTGTCTGCTTCGCAACTTTGCGTTGGGAAGCAGAGCTATCAAAGAATGTACGCGGAGGCAAAGGGAGAAGGTAGTTGGTCACTGTGGTGGGTTCAGTCTTTCAAATAAGAGAGCATAATGTCTTTAAGCCCACACACACGTTGATTTCCTCTTCCGGCACACCTCGTATAACAAGTTTGTGTTGTTTGTTCCTCTTTCGCAATGCATAAATTTAAATAAAAAATTAATGAGACGTAAGTTATCCCTTTATGTTTTATAGGGAAAATGGTTGAGTAGATGTTTCGGAATCCTTTGGTAACTCATCAGACAAAGTTGATCCTATTTAAGTCTTCCTTCTCAATATAAGATATTGCTTTTTAGTTGCTTTCTCGTTTTCACGCTTTTCCAATTTGTGGGAAGTCTTTCACGGTGCCAATCACTTATTATCTCATAGGTTGTTGTCACAGCATTGGAGAACAAGCATTTGCAATGCGATAGGTCTGGCATTTACGTGCGTTTGAGATTTTGGCATTGTAAATGACAATGTATTTTATTTATGTTTTGGTTTGTAAACCAAATAAAAGGCATTGTCATTTGAAATGCTAATAGCTTAAACTCTCGCGAATGCGAGACCTGTTGCATTGCAAATGCTTGTTTATTTCTGTATTGGGGTGCATGGCAAAGCTTCTTGAGACAGTGGGACAAGGCGCAGTGGCTAGGCTTACCATATATCTTCGTCATTCATCCATTAATTCACTCAGTGAGTATCAAAGGTTCTCACAGATCTCGTTTGGTGCATTTTTTACGAGAAGTTTGTGCTGTTTTGCATTTCTCTCTTTGCGCTCTGATGATACCTGTTTTCTAAGGTTTACAATGGGACAAGCAGAAGTACATGTAGCAGAATACAGAAACAATGGTGGGACTGGGTGAGATGCCACCATCTGGCATGGATAGGTGTCACGTGTGCCAAAGACTGATGTGGTACCTCCAGACCCTCCAAGCGACGATAACTCTCTGACTTGAGCCTCTCGCCTTCAGCAATAAATGGATGAGTGCACAACGGGCTGCCGTTAAAGGGACCACGGCTGGCTGCCCGTGCCATCCATGGTAGCGATGGCCATACTCCGCCTTCATGAGGGTAGGAAAAGTTCACATATTCACCCATCCAAGAACACTGGAGCGCCGGCCATACCTGACGCGGGACCCCCCTGAGCTCTGTACCCATACACTATATAACACAACTGATCTATTTAATTCTAATCACATAACACCAGTAGTTGTAGTCTATTGCAGTTGTGCGGCAATGGAGGCAGACTGTACCAAATAATGCAGCATGAAAATGCAAACTAGGCGGCATAATGCACATTCTGCTGCAGCAGTATTCGGCTACTTTGTTTTGAATTGTGTAGCACTGTAGGCAGACTTGATTAAATTATGTGGCAAAGAAAAGCAAATTGGGCAGCATAATGCACACTTGCTAATTGGGCTATATATTTTTTTAACACACATTCATACTGTCTGAGCGCATTTAATCTAACTAATACCAATTTTACTCTTTAATTCAGTAATCATCAACTGAAAGGTGGCCAGTTGACCTTTGAAATGCAATGCCGTTGCAAAACCACATGTGTATTTTTTGTAACTTTTAATCCGTTTGAATAACATTTCTTTTTGCTGAAATCTGCAATTATGAAGCAGGTAGTGATTTTGTTGGCAAGTGCATTAAATGCATAATTGTGTAGGAAATGCATTGGCAGCCGGCCAGGGTTCTAACTCGGGTACAATGAGAGGCACACCCGGCTCCCCTTTGCAATGCCTGTCGACCTGGCTACGGCTGCTGTGAACCTTATCCACATACAAAGTACTCTCTGTGTAGCTACCAAATGCTTCCAGCTCTCTTTATATCTGAAGTCTACGCCAAGTCGTACAGATCGGTGCACGACTTATCCCTGTAAAAATAAATATTAAATACATAATCAGGTTTACTTCAGATCACACAGAGCGTCAGTGGTGCGCTGGGACTAAGACCCAGCAAAGTATGCATAAGTAAGGCCAGATGTATGCGTTTAAGGAGTAATGCCTAAACAGTCCAATTTAAAATTGTCAATTAGCTCCAAAAATAAAAACCTCTAGATTTACGAGTACAAAATACGATTCCAATGCGATCAGTTTGAAACTATGAACAATGTGATGTTTCTAAATATAAAACGTCCTCGTGTCTATAAAGTGCAATAACAGGTGTACCTCTAATCCAACTCAGTTGAACTCTTTTTATCCACATTAGATTGATGAAGGGCTGGGTTACCCCACCTAGATTATGTAAAGATGACCTGTTGGACGCACACAAAATTCTACAGCAGTGGCATTAACCCGCTGAGCAACCTTCCTCCATAATCGGAATAATCCGAATGGGAGAAGAGAAACAGGAAGACGTGAAAGAAGTCACAGGCGAGGCGTGACCAGGGGTCCGTCGACTGCAGGGGTTCAGCAGCTGGGGGTCCTCACCTCCTTGCTGAGGGGGTGCTCCATCCGCAGCAGGGTCCTGCAGCATGAGCAGGATGGCGACCAGGCAGGTGCAGACTGGCGCCCTCATGGCTTCAGAGTCGGTAGAGACAGCAGACAGAGGTGGCCCAAAGGTCACGTGAGCAGCGCCGGGGAGGGGCATCGATGCCTGCTCATAAGAACGGCTCGGGGGTGGGCTGGGCTGTCGGCCCTGGTGCTGAGGAAAGCAATCTCCGCCTGCACAGTGCGCCGAATGTCCAAATATGGGACGGCCGGAAGAATTTTACGAAAAAATAAGTCTTATGGAGGATCCCCCGGCGAGGTCGCTCAGTGGGCTGGGGCTGCGGCTGAGCCCCTGCAGCGGCGACTGTAAGCAGTCTACAGGATAGCGGTCCTGAGAGCCGACTCATCCTTTCATCCTTCCAATGCAATTGAAAGGGCACCACGTAACTGCGTAAACCGACATTCATGGTTTAGACAGCAGCACGCACTTCGTTTTCTCACGTGAGCTTTTTAAGTGGACAATATTACTGTTAAAGTTGAGGCAGAGGGCATCAACCAAAGGAGACCGACTAACAATAGATAGCATTTGATAACCGCTTGCACCGCACTGATTCTTCTGCAAACGAATTCTCCGCAGAAAAGGGAGAAATATTTAGATCGAATTTCAGTAACATTGAAATAATATGGAACTCCCCTACCCTGTCGCTTATTTCTCCTCCTTTACCATTTCCGGCACTCCGTGACTGCTTCAGCGCCCACCTGACCTCTTTGTCCTTACTGCCATTCGATTTTTGTAAATAATAATTTTAAGAAAACAGTGAAATCTCAAAAATGCATCTTTATGGTTCAACGTGCTATATATCTACTACCCTGTGAGTACCCAGGCCAGCTGCACTCACGGAGTCTGCACTGGAAAGATGAAAGGAGCAGTAGGCCCCCTCGATTTGATCCCGGAACAGTCACAGGACACAGGGACGTCGTCCGACGCGCCTCCCTTGCTGTCTGCGCGGCCGCACCTCCCACAGATATGCGCTTGCGTTTCCTGATGGTTCTTGTACTGCACACGCGCTTTCCACTGCCTGCATTCAGCATCTAAACTGCACGCATAGGAAACTGCTACATTTTGGAAAGCATTTACACTTTTTCTTTAAAAAAAAAAAAATATCTGTGTTTTTTTGCTTTTTAACTTTCTCCCTACACGTGACTCCTGACATCAGTGGATTTCAAAGTCAGTCCAAGTAAAATTGTCATTTTCAGGTCGAGCTTTAGCGGCAGCGCGCATGCTCTACTCGGTCTGAGAGGCATGGAGTAGTTCAGTATGAGGAGACAAGCTGCCCTCATTCTCCACCCATATTTTTCATTGGCTTTTGTATTTGACCTTCGTAAATTCTGTCTTCTGATTGATAATGAGGCCTGTTAGTCCCGCCTTAAGCCTGATTGCTTTGTGCAAAGTTACTAGAGGGTTAAGCACAGGTTAATTTTGTGACTTTCTGTGGCACACCCTGATACGATTCCATCCCTTTAAACTTACAACCCAGATTCCTACAATACTTATCTAAAATGAAAAATAGATTTCACCAGGGTCATCTCTCATAGTGGAAGGCCATCATAATTTAGGGCTTGATTACGAGTGAGGTGGTCATAAGAGACCGCCGCACTTGCAGTGCTCCATATGCCGTATTAAGACTACATGTAGTCGTAGCGGCAGAGGACCACCGGCTGCACCAGGAAACCACAGTTCCCTTGCGGTGGTGCAGTGGAGGCTCAATGCAATATGCTGGACTGCATTGGCGCAGTCAGAGCCGGCTTTAGCGCTGGTGGCGCCTTGTGCGCCCCCAGTAACCACCTCCATTACGGATTCCCTCACTTCCACCCTTTAGCAGGGCCTCTCAAGTCTCCATAACCACTACCTCTCAGGCGTGTTTAATTTGTTTTATAGCACCATGTCGCCCCCAGTAACCACCTCCATTACGGATTCCCTCACTTCCACCCTTTAACAGGGCCCCTCAAGTCTCCATAACCACTCTCTCTCAGGTGTGTTTAATTTGTTTTATAGCACCATTGTCATTCATACTGGTGTAGAGTGTCCGAGCACTTTACATCACACACACTACACAGAGACAATCAACCATAGGAATGTAGATTAGTGTATAGGAAATGTTACATAAAACATAGAAATACAAGTACAGGCGTCATGTCATCCATACCGGTAGACAGTACAGTTTAATAGTGCTCGGTCTAGAGAAGCACAAACTCTGAATTTAAAACTCAACACCATGGTTGGGGGTTCTTTATAGCAATTAGAACTGATTTCTATCCAAATGCACCTTTTTCCAACATTAGGATAATGAAAGACAGGATACAATCGTAATGCTCTAATCTTTGCCTTGCAGTTTTGATGCAGCTCTTTGGTGACAGTTAATAGCTCACTGCTCTATTTTAGGATTATTATTTATAAACTGCAAGTCTCAAAAGGATCTCTCCAGAAAAAAACAGTAACCCACTGACCTATTCTGAATGGTTCACGTTCTTTGCAGCAGGCATATTAGCCCTCTGTGCTGCCTTACCACCACAAGTCAAAACTTCCACTAGACAAACCTCCGATCTCTCTATAAGAAGAACATTAATCACCAGAGTTATCTTGCCATTTATATTGTTGCCTGTAAATTTCTGGAGGCCAGGAAGAATGCGGCAGCAGGTGCTTTTAAATCCACACAATTCTTCCAAATACAACGCCCAACCCAAAGTCAGCACCCGGTGCAGTCGCACTGGTCGCACCGCCCTGGAGCCAGCCCTGGGCACAGTCCCGCTCAGCATATTACGAGTTCCGCCAGCCATTTCATGGTGTGAGGCCCTCTATGAAAAGGCTGGCAGTGGAGGAACAAAGGGGGCGCTACAGGGCCCCCTTGCCTCCCCCGCCAATGGGTATATTGCCTGTATTCCCCTCAGTTTCAGGACAGCATGCTGTGCTGGAACATTTTTTTTTATTTTTATTTTTTATTTTTTTATTAGCATTTTAATTGTATACAATCAAATACAACCATAACATTTCGGTCACAGTACAACAGCATCCATCGTCCAATTCTTAGTATCCCATTCCTAATCAGAGGACCCCCCACGTCCACCGCCACCTGTCGCATGTGACAACAGCGGTTCGCTCCCTTGATGCAATTGCAAATATTGGGTTAGGTACACCCAGTAGTCTTTTGGCTTCGATCTGATAGGAAGTTGTTCTTCATAGGTCCTCAGGGTATCTCTACAGTGCGTTAAATCCACAAGCCAGTCTTTAGGTTTCGGGATCTGCCTGCCACTCCAGCAGAGCGAGACCCTCCTCTTGGCCATTAGCAACGCTATAACACAGAATCTACGCTTCAATGCCCTAAAGTCAGGCAGCAGTCCTAGCAAGCAGGTTTTGGCCTCCCAGCACACCTCACCGCCCACCATAGTCCTCAGCAGCTGCGTCACCTGCGTCCAGTATTCCCCAATTGCCCCGCACGACCACGCCAAATGAATGAAGTCCGCCCCCTCTTCACCACAGCGCCCACATCTAGAATCCTCCCGCAGCCCATATCTGTGTAATCTGGCAGGCGTGTAATACGTCTGGTGTAGGTACTTAAAGTGTAGGATGCGGAGATTGCCATTAGGTGTTAACATGCCAGTTAGTGTACAGGCAGTAGCCCATTCATCCTCTGTTAGTGGAGTGTCCAAGCAGCTATTCCACTTCTCCATGGAGGCACTCGTATTTGCCGCTATGTCTGCTTGGATTTTCGTGTACAGTGTAGACACCAGGTGCCTGGCCGCAGGTGTGGTGATCAGCCACTGCAAGGCGGTCAGTTCCGGAGGCTCCGCCGGATACGTTGGGTACAGCTGTTTTATAGCTTTTTGCAGCCTGTGATAGTTAAAGCGGAACAGTGCAGACATATTACTAATGAATGTCAATTGATCTAGTGTTTTAAAAGGGGAACAACCTTTACAACGCAACTTTTACAACACACTACCATTACAACAAAACTGTTACAACGCGAGTGCATTGACAACGCAGGACATTACAACTCAAGTCTTTACATCGACTTGCACTAGATGGCGTGCTAACATTAAAAATAGTGTAGTTTACTATCCCAACACCTTCCCTACTGTTACGTGGACTGGAGTTGGAATAGTAAATTACACTTTTTTAATGTTAGCACGCCATCTAGTGCAAGTCGATGTAAAGACTTGCGTTGTAATGTCCTGCGTTGTCAATGCACTCGCGTTGTAAAACTTTCGTTGTAACAGCATGCGTTGTAACAGCATGCGTTGTAACGTCATATATCCGTTTTAAAAGTCCCGCCTTCATACAGATCTCCCAGTGTGTCAATGCCCACCTGACGCAACAAGTCCAACCCCACGTCCTCCTGCGTGACTGAGATTTCCGGATGCCATTGGAGCCGGAGCGCCGGGGCATACAGCGGTAGCTTATTAGCTTTCCTGCCCATAATATGCCATGCTTTATTCGTGGCGTCTATTGTGTTGATGCCGTTCTTGTGCAGGGGAGGCCGGCGATGAGTTATAACCGCTTCTAGCGGGATTGGCAGAGCGTCCCCTTCTTCGATTGCAGTGTGGGTGAGAAATGGGATTTTGTGGTACCAAAAGTGCGCATATTGCGCTTGTGCACAAAGGTAGTAAAGGAAAAAATCAGGAACTCCGAACCCTCCCCGGCTGTATGGCAGCGTAAGCGTCCGCATCTCAATCCTTGCCGTTTTTCCCGCCCAGATGAGCCGGAGGACCATCGATGTAATACGTCGAAATACCTCTGCTGGAGGGTGGATGGGGATGTTATTGAAAAGGTAGAGTAGCTTAGGCAGCACCACCATTTTAACAATGGCAATGCGATCCGCCAGAGACAGTGGCAATTGGATCCATCTCCCCACCTTTTCCTCCATTGCATCGATTGCCCTCCCATAGTTAGTCCGGATCACAATTTCTGGGTCTCTGTGATACCACACACCCAAATATTTTATCGAATCGGTCCTCCACTCCAACGGGTAGTCCATTGGGTGCGGCTGCGTGCTGTCCGTCAAGGGAATGATCATTGACTTGGCCCAATTTATAGTGACACCGGAGTGGCGTGCAAATTTGATATACTCCCTCAGTAACGGGTTCAAGTTGTCCTTTGGGTCCCTCACATATAGCAGCATATCGTCGGCATACAACGATATGTGCAGCGGCCTCTGCGGAAACTGCGGAGCCGAGTAATGGTGTCCCTGCCGGATTTTGCAGGCCAGGGGTTCCAACGCCAGTGCGAACAGGAGAGGGGACAGGGGGCACCCCTGCCTCGTCCCCCTCCGAATATCAATGGAGTCTGAAATATAATTGTTCACCCGAACCCGCGCTACTGGTGCGTCATATAATAATTGTATCCATTGGAGGAACCTGAGCGGGAACCCCATTCTTCGCAGCACCGCGTTCAGATAGGTCCACTCCAAGGAATCAAAGGCCTTGGCCGCGTCCAAGAAGACCGCCGCCGCCTTCGTCTCGGGTGTTAGATAGTGCGAGAGCGCGAACAGTGTTCGAGTATTGTGCGCAGTGGAGCGCGACGGTATGAACCCAGATTGGTCGGGCAGAATCAGGGTGGGCATCAAGGGGTTAAGTCGGGCAGCAAGTAGCTTTGCCAGGATCTTATTGTCCACATTTATTAGGGATAAGGGTCTATACGAGTCACAGAGCTCCGGATCCTTTTGCGGTTTGAGCAGCGCCAGTAGTAACGCTTCCCGTAGAGTCGGCGGCAGGTGCTGTTGTTCATGGGCGTTGCCGTACATCGCCACCAGACGAGGGGCCAGCTGGTCCACAAAGGCCTTATAAAATTCACATGAGAACCCATCTGGGCCTGGGGCCTTACCATTCGGCAGTGATCGAATCACCTCCGTAACCTCTTCGACCGTGATAGGCAGAGACAGGTATTCCCGGTGCGTGTCCGATAGCCACGCTATCGCCACATCATCCAGGTACTCTACGATTTCTGCCGTAGTGGCCGTTGGCCGGGAGGCGTACATCGCTCCATATGCAGCCACAAATTCGCCCAGTATTTCCCGTTCCCCACACTTCCTCTCTCCCTGCTGATCTCGGATCGTCTGTATGTTCTGCGGGACACACCCTTCACATATGTTAGCCGCCAGGTGCCTGCCCGGCCTGCCACCCTCCCCATAGGCCCTTGCCACCTGCCTCTTCGTTGTATACTTTATTTCGTCTTCCGCCAGGCTCTGGAATTTAGAAAGTGTTTTTCTAATATCCCCTAGTATGTGAGCGTGTTGTGTGTTAACATAGTCCTGTTCTAAGTTTCGTAGCTTTTCCTCCCTTGCTCGAAGTTGTTGCCGTATAACCTTAAGGATACCCGCATTAGTGCTTATACAGACACCGCGTATGGTGGCCTTAAATGCCTCCCAGAGTATGCCCGGGTCGTCGGTAGTAGGCGCGTTGTTAGCAAAATAGTCCTGTATCGCCTGCCCAATAGTATCAACATATATGGGATCTAGTAATGCCTTCGCGTTAAATCTCCAACTGAAGGGAGGTGGTGTATAGTTCGGGAGTTCCAGGGAAAGGAGCACCGGGCTGTGATCCGATAGCGTGCGAGGCAGATGTCGGACCTCACGTGTCCACAAGGCAATATCCCCAGTCACCAACCAATAGTCTATGCGGGACCAGCTACCGTGTGCCGCTGCCACATGCGTGGCCTCTCGTTCCTCTGGGTACCTACTTCTCCAAATGTCAATAAGTCCCCTGTCCACCATTATGTCCTGTAGGACGCGCAGTGCGCGTCTGTGTGGTTCCGTTGTCGCTCCGGACCTATCTACGTCATCACAGAGCGCTAGGTTAAAGTCCCCTCCCCATATCACGTGGGGGGTTTGGAGATCGCGCAATTTACCCCACAGTGAGTGATAGAACTGCTGGTCATCCACATTAGGACCATATACATTTACAACAGCCAGTCTCTGTCCTCGCAGGAGACCCGTTAGAATTACAAAGCGCCCCATGTCATCCGCCTCAACCGTGTCTATCGCATATTTTAGTCCCTTTCTAACCAGTACCAGTACCCCCGTGCATATGATGAGTACGAGGCGTGGTGCACCGATTCAGCCCACCTCTGCCCCACATTGACTTGGTGCGTAGGTGCGCAGTGGGTCTCCTGTATGAGTGCAATGTCAACGCGCAGCCTGTCTAGGTATGCCAACGTTTGCCTAATTTTCTTGGGGTTACCAAGCCCTCGCACATTCCATGTGAGCAGTCGGATGCGCCCAGCTCCTAGCCGTTTCTCAGCCATAGACCAGTATTGATGTTAGTGCACCATTCAACCCCGCAGTTCGTGGGTGCGCCCCAGTGACCATCTAGACACAGAAGGACCTCGACATTCCTATCCAATAGCACTTGGATTTCAGCGATGCGTCTCATGCACAGTGACCAACTGATTAACTTCCCGACCCCAACCCACCTCCCCCCACCCACTTCAGCACCCCAACCATGCCAAAGACACACCCCACAGTTGAAAACAAACATTAACTTAACTGAGTTCGGGGATCACCCGCTTCAGGGGACCACCTAGAGCACACCTCTCCATCCAACTCAATGGATGTGGACGGGGACAGGTTATTATGTGGGGCCCGGCGGCCCCATGTCTAAGCAGGCGTTTTCACGTCCCACCCCGTGTCCTACATCGACCACTTTATCAATTGCCCACTGTTCGATGGACCTTGCCCAACCTCCCGCCAGTCAGCATCGAGCCCTCCCATGCCTGCCACACTGACCCGGGTCCCAGCCTCAGCCCCCAGATTCCATTTCTCCAGTCACCCATTGATTCTGTACTCTCCCTTTCCCATGGGCTGCATGCTATAGCAGCACAGAGCGTCAATGGGTAGCACTAGGTAGGCCCCGGTTTGTTAGAACAGTACCTCCTCAGTAGTCCATAACCAAAAGCTACCTTGGGCCCACCAGGGCTGGAGTATCATTAGGGTTACCGGTTACCTGCAGGGCATGAGCCTGGGCAGTCCTGTTCGTGGCACTTTCACGTGCAGTCTCCGACAGTCTAGGGGGGCCACCGCCACCCGTGCCAACACACACTTACACCCCACGTCGGGGCTACAGAAGCGTCTCATGATGGGCAGCGTCACCGCCACCCTCCGGGCATTTTTCGCTGGCAATCAACTAGTCGGTGTCCGCCGCCTGATCCTGTCTCTGCCGCTCTTTGCGCCTGGCTCCGATTTTTTTGACGAGCTCATGTGCCGCCTGAGGTGTGTGACACAGCGTTGCACGACCCCCATGTGTGATACGAAGCCTGGCTGGATAGAGCATGGCGTAGTCAACACCAAGGTCGCGCAGTTTCTTTTTAACCGTATTGAACTCCTTACGTGCCAGCTGGACTGCGACCGTGAAGTCCGGATAGAATTCCAGAGTACTGCCCTGGTGTGTGATCTGTTTCTTCTCCCTCGCTATTCTGAGGATGGCATCGCGATCCCTGTAGTTTAAAACCCTGGCAACTATAGGCAACGGGGGCGCTCCAGGTTTTGGCCTCGGGGCCAACGATCGATGCGCTCTTTCAATCAGGAACATCGGGGATAGTTGTTCCACGCCAATAACGTTGCAAATCATCTCCTCAACATATGTTTCCATCCTGCCAGTGTTGGTGGACTCCGGAACCCCCGTGATTCTCACGTTATTGCGTCGCGATCGCGCCTCTCGGTCTCTGCACACTGTTTGGCCGTGGTTTGCGAGACATCCTCCACCGCCCCGATGCGGGTCTCCGCCCCCATCAGCCGCTCACCGTGCCCATCCAGCTTGGCCGCCATGTTGTCAACACGCAGCGTGATTGTGTCCAGTTTGCCATGAATGTCCTGCAAGCTTTGCTGAATGGCCCTCAGAGCTCCTTCCATGCCCGGGGGTGTCGTCTCTCCAGCATCCATGGCAGTGTCCGACATCACCATAGCGCCCTTAGCCTGACGCTTGGTTTCGAATGGGAGCTTGGTTTGCGTCTTTTCCGGCTTCCCCATCTCGCTGCCGTCCTCCGTCGTTCACCCGGTGGCCCAGCTCACAGATTCACCATGCAGCGGCGGCCCTCCCGCAGATGTGATGCGCTTCAGGTCAGCGGGGCAGTAGTCTCAAAGCCCCCTTCCTCTCCCCAGGCGATCGCGTCTTCACCGCCGCGCCACACACTGCACACGCCTCTTCGTTCTTGCACAGCCTCAATGGCAGTCAGACCACGCGGTGTCTCCCCAGCCCGGCCGCCGGCACCGGGGGCCGGATGCACTCGTGGAGCGCGGTTCGTACTTCCCAGGAGCTTAATCTACTTCCAGGCCTCACCTCCGGCTCAGGAAGCTGATCAGGGGCAAGCCGCTACGTGCAGGCAAAGGCGGCCCTCCCCTCGCTCGCGCCCGGTCAGCGTGGAGCTCTCCAATTCCTCCGTGCCGTGTTGGGTAAACTATCCGACAGTCTTAGGCCAGCACCCCAGCAGTCACGCTAGTTCTCAGTCGTCTTGCCAGCCAGTGTCAACTTTTCACCGCATCCGTAGGGCAGCACTCACCCCCATCTCATGCCGGCGGGGAGCGCGCTTCGGCTTCCCAAGTCAGTGTCACACCACCTTCAGACTCCATCTTATTCCCAACCGCAGGGCACCCTCTTCCAGCCTCGGTTGCCACCTCGCGCCGCGTCTCTCCTCAGGTCGCACACCACCGCGGAGCCCCCAGGCCCCCAGCTCCAGTCCGACCCGTGGGGGCAGCATTCGGTGCTGTTGTCTCCGCTAACACAGCCCGCTTTGGATGTCGCAGCAGCTCCTGATATCAGCGCGTCTCCGTCTCCCTGGGCGCCGCCATTTTGCCAGCCGTTAGGAGCGCCCACGGTGGAGCGTTCAATGTCGCACTGCAGGGGCTACCGGTCCACTTGGGCGATCTCCGCACCCGCCACGGGTGGCGGCTGTCATCCGATCCCTGTGGTGTCGGTTTTGAGCAGCAGCGCCGCTTGTATCACGCCTGTCGCACCATTTGTTTCCCCCGTCCGGCGGAGCTGTCTCAGGAGGCAGCCATTCCGCTGTGCGCCCTCTAGTGCCCCGCGTGCTGGAACATTTTTGCTGTTCCCATTGTGGTGTCCTTTTTCAGGCCACTGGCATAGGAACGGCAAAAGGACCATCGGCCTGCACGAGAAACACTTGTATTCAGGTGGGCGGTCCTTGCGTGGCTTTGGCGGTGCTGTGTCGTCAGAGAGCCAGCGCAGCACCACCGAAGTCGTAATGAAGCCCTTAGACTATGGCTGCTAAGTCCAACAACCAAAAGATCCCCTGTTTTATTAGCATCAGTGAATGGGGACTCATGTAAGGAGACTTGAGTAATGAAGAATTGTAAGCCACTCTGGCCACGAGGAACAGGTCATCTGTTCAACTATTCATCAGATTTAGAAGGGGCTTAATCATTTGGATAGAAGGCGCCATTTATTTTAAACAACACTGGGGTTCATGTGAAGCCTTGAAGGACGTCACAGTGTTGAGGCTGGATCCGACTGGAACGTGAGACAGACAGGAGCCTGGTAGAGGACAGCCACGGTAACTGACCTGACTCCCACCATCCCGCCTTTAGCTGTGTCAAGTGCGACAGAGAGGTCCAACCATACAAGGGTTGCCGCGCCAGCACTGTCAAGGCAAACACTCGGTCATACACAGCTGAGACGAAGAGAGAGATATTCTAAGTTATAAAGAGGACAGAAGCCTGCTTCCAACAGATCCAGTAACACGTTTTGCTCACTGAAGAGTAGATATTGATTAAAAAAGTGCTCAATAATTTTGGCAGCAAAAACGAAAAGTGACATCAGACTACAGTAGGAAAAACTGAACCACATCAGGCTTTTCAAGATTAGTTTCTCCATGTGCTGCTTCCAAGCGGATGGATATTTATCAGCAATGAGAGAAGCATCCATGTAAGCTGGAAAAGGTGGAATAGCTACAATGTGTTTATTGGGCGTAGGTCTGCAGGTAACTATGTTTTTGCGATTTGAGTTTCTTGAGTGATATAGAAAAGGAAAACTCAAGAGGTGGATACAGCCTATCCAAATTCGGATACTTTTTAGAATTCAGCCGTGATTAGTGGCTGTAATTTACTCTATTTTACAACTAATCCATACGTTTTGTCGCATAATTGCTGGCATAGTAGAGGTAGTACAGAAGACGTGGTTAGACCCCTGAGTATTGTATTTAGAATCCCCCTTTGAAGAGTCTGGCAGCCTCACAGGTACCATCCAGCCAATACTTAAATTGAGATATTTTAAAGCTGCTTCATATGTTTTTACAATTGTTAGATACTCTGATTTAGTTAATTCACCAACATATTTTCTACAAAAGTCAATGAAAAACTTAGGAACAAAATGGCTGGTCCATGGTAAAGGATTCAATTAAACATTGGTGAAAATAATATCAAATGAGTGACCTCCGTTAAGAGTTTGCATAAGAATTTTAATGCCAGGCCCAATGACGAGCAGGAAGCTAAGGACTTGATTACAAGTGCCTCAGATATTTCCCATATGTGCAATGTTGGGAATTGAGTTACTGGTAGGGGTGCGCAGAATGTTTCAATACTCTTGTAACGTGGAGTTATGGCCAAATTCCACTAATCGGCACATGGTGGAATTCTTTCCTGCGAGGCTGCAGAAATGTGAGCAAGATTTGGCATCGCTTTGCGCCATGTTCTAATACAGGCAGTTGCAAGTGGCTGCGGTGAGAGGGCTGCTTTTCGAGTAGATTTCCTGCAGCTTGAGTAGATTTCTCACTCAAGCGGCAGCAAAATCCACTCAAAGTGCGGTTCTCTCTTGTGCATCGAAAGGTGCCATTCTTGCTGACCTTTCAGCGCTGCTCGTGCTACTGGAGCTAAATTGCAGAGCGAGCAGGGCGACATGCATGTTACTGCCAATGGGCGGAACTCCTCAGAATCTTGAGAGTTTGCATGTAGCTCTGCAGAATTAGCAATGTGAAACTCCAGGAATACCACCCACCCCTAGTTACTGCTCGAGGGGGATGAAAACCTACTCAAACAGCAACAACAATTTCATTCAGGGTGAAACATAAGCAGCCCCCAAATTAACTTGTGCTTAACCCTCTGCTAGCACGACACAAAGCAGTCAGACTGAACTTAGAGACAATGTGCAAACTATTTGTGCAGCACTTCTAACAGTAATAAAGTGAAAACACAACACAATTAAAGTCCATTACCAATTTAGAACAATAGAATACAATTTTAAAAATTATTTGAGACCAAAACAACAAAAATCCAATCAGTAGAACTTGAGATATAAAATTTAAAAGATTTAAGTGAAAATATTGCTTAAAAACACAAAGTGTCAACTGTGATTATCTAGTCGCGCCAGACCAGGACACAGTAACGAGTTCAGGTCGCCCGTGAGGGAGTGCGGATCGGATACAAGGGCTATGTTAGGGCCGCTAAATATAGTACCTTAAATTCGGGATGCGGAGCAGTAAGAAGTCGCATGTTGAGGATGTGTCATGCAGCAGAGGTGATGTGAGGCCTTGCATCAGAGATGTTTCACACAGCAGTGGTTCCACTGGGCTGCGGGAGACAATGTGAGGTCCTGGGTGGAGATGCGTCATGCAGTGGCCGTTCAGAGGAGCTCTGGGCTGCTATGCAAGACCCTGATTCACGCATCTGTGGTTTGAATGAGGTGCGAGGCTGCGTTGCAAATTCTGGCCTTAGGGATGCATTATGCAGCAGTTCTGATGCAGTGCCTCTGTATCGGTTCTGCTGGGACCACAGCTTTGTTGGCAGAGCACCTTCAGGCCCACTTCCAAGGTCCAGGACTCGGATGGCACCACTTTTCCCTGGGTAACTTTTGTCCAGTCAAACTTGCTAATATTTTTCAGAGGAACAAGTGCAGACAAATACTGGGACATGCAGATTTTGGCGTTGTAAGCACCAAAATCTGCACATTATGCCACATTTTAAGGACAAAGCTTGGAATTGATGACAATTATCAAATGATCACATCTAAATTCCATTTGTCTTGGTATTCGATTTCCTTGAGTGCAGTAATTACCACACATTACATCAAAGCACTCCTACTGGAATCCTAATATTCCAGAAGCTCAAGAAGGTTTGCTAGCTTCCAACCATGTGCTACAATTACCACAAAAGAGGACATTTATATGTCTGCAAGGGGACACATATTGGATGATGGGTGCGTGGGCTGATGAAAAAATACATTTGGAAGAGTTCAGCGTTGGAATTGAGTGGAAGCAGTCGAATTCTAGAATAAGCAACTGTTCATGAGACGAATCTGGGACCTGGGCCGGTTCCAGGAAACCATCCAGTTTGTTTCCTGGTGGAGAGTGCCAACACTGGGACACAGGAGCAGCACCAGTTGTAATTCCCTGTGTTCATGGTAATGCTGGAGGATGCAAAAGCCTCACTTAATGGCTGGGCGCCTTTGTTGCCATTTCTGGCTAGGAGCAGCTGAAGCCTGACACCTTGACTACCAGGGGACAGTGTATACTCCCTGTATATCATGCCACAAATTGGCAAGAGATCAGGTGAGATCTGAAACTTTAAATGTAGACTTTTTGGCAAGCTGCATGCTCTGCCAGAAAGTCGGATGTATCTGTCTAATGTGTGTAGACTGATAAAAGTGCAGTACAAATGATATTTTGAAAAAAGTTGGTCTATAAAAATAATTATTTTGTACTAACTACCCATTGGAACCCGCTGATCAACCTTCGGGAAGATTTAGTCTAATGCTGAAAGGTTTCATTCTAGCTGTTTGAAAGCTACACTGAGCTGTTTGAAGCTGCCACATGGTTTTTTCATTTATTTTACCAAAATTGAAACTTGAGACCTGCAAATAACAACAAGACGTACCCAAAAAGTTTAGCAACACAGTGAGCTATCTCACATGAAGCACAAACCTTGAACTACATGTTACACCCCTACACCCTGAAACAGGCCTATTAGGTCTTTGTGCCATTTTATAATGCCTCAAACTTTTTAACAGCGATGACGCACTTATTTCTCCTGCAAGTGCATTAACTACCAGAGTTAACTTGCCACTGATACCCTGACACTTTATGGATACACATAGATCCACACGGCAGGTGCCTAAACCCCAGTGTTTACAGTTGGTAGGTCCTGCCATTATTCAGCGCTGGCATAGAAAACAAGCATATGCAGTGCAATAGGTCTTGCATTCACATGAGTTTGAGCTATTGGCATTGTAAATGCCAATGCCTTTTATTTATGTTTTGGGTTTAAAACATAAATAAAAGGCATTTTCATTTACAATACTAATAGCTTATACTCTTGCAAATGCGAGAGCTATTGCATTGCAATAAAGTACCTTCTCGGCTGCTTGTTAGAATGTAAATATCAGAGGAAGAGACCAGCCTGCGACGTCTTCAAAGTAGTGATAAATAGTGCAGTGAAGAAGATGTGTAAGTGTTGTAAATTACACAGACACTAAGTGTGAAGTGAGAGTTACATATGATCTGAGTTTTAAACCCTAACAAAGCGCTCCAACACATTTCGTTCTGTGATTACACTGTCGCTGCTCAGGAGGAAGAGGGGGATGGCTAGTTCCTGCCCTCTCTGTGATTTGAATGTGCAGTGTGGCATTGAGTAATGTCATTGCTATCTTTGGCCTAATAAAAAACACTCCAGCTGTAGTAGGTCCCTGGCTTCACCTCCTGGTGCAGAGCGGCTGTGTTTTATGGCAGGCATGAAGGGAGAGAGTGATGGTCTCTGCTGCAGCTCCGGCCTCGTACAGTTCCCCTGCTATTACTAGTGAGCGAGAGGCGCTGAGGTAGTGGTATTGGTGGTGGCGGTATTGGTGGTGCTGGAATTGGCGGTGGTGGTGGTGGTATAAGTGGTGATATTGGTGGCATATTGGTGGTGGTGGCATTTTGGTGGTGGCGGCAGTAGTGGTATTGATGGTAGTGGTGGTAGTGGTGGTATTGGCGGTGGTGGTATTGGTGGTGGTGGTACTGGTATTGGTGGTATTGGTGGTATTGGTGGTATTGGTAGTGGTGGTGTTGGTGGTGATGGTATTGGTGGTGGTGGTATTGGTATTGGTATTGGTGGTATCGGTGGTTGTGGTATTGGGGGTGATTTTGGTTGTGGTGGCATTGGTGATATTGGTGGTGGTGGTGGTATTGTCAGTAAAAAGCTTTATTATTGGTTAAAAACCATAAAAGCGAAGAATACATAATTACATAAGACAACCAATTGATCACCAATGAGCAGCAATACAAAGTGAACATAATTAAACAATACACCTAAAACAATAAATAGTATTTAAAATAAGAAAAACAGATAAAAACAGGCCACTCAAAGTGGTATTAAAATTCCCTAGTAAATGCAGAAGGGTAATGACAGTTAAACAGTTAGTGCTGCTTTCTCCTTAAGTTTGGCTCCTCTAGAGCACCACATAGAGAACAAGAATCTGGAGGTCGCAAACACAGTCAACGGGGTAGAGTCATATTTCAGCAATCTAAACACAACCCTGTAATCCCTGAAACCCCTGGACTTGCATAACTGTAAGATCCATTTGGCTCTAGCCGTGGAGTATGAGGGGCAGAAGAGCACAACGTGCAGATCTGTCTCTTCGGAGTATTCACACCCCGGACATAGGCTAGATGCATAATGAGCCATTGACCACTTGTTTGTTACTGCCCTCACTGGGAGAGATCCATGTCTAAATTGGACATATAATTTCTTCGCCAGTGGGGGCTGAATGTCGTCCAAGAGTTTCTCAAATTGGTACCTGTCTTTAACTTCGAGAAAGCTACTGGACAACCTACCCAACAATGGTCTTTTAGTGCCATCTGTTCCATTTGGAAATAGTTGAGTGCTTTGACCAGCGCCCTCTTGGGAGTCGTAACTGAGGAGAGTGTGGGGGCAAGCCACAGATCTCCCGTCCCCAGGGCCAGGCATAGATCTTTAACATGCTTTAACCAAGGGATTTTTCCCACACCCCTTAGCGTCAATAGATGACTACGTTCCTCCTGATAACTTAAGAGCTCAGATGTGGACCAGAGTCACTCCAGTACAATAGAGGAGAGTAAGGGATAACTTCATGTATGGGGACCAAACCTAAGTCAAGGCGTAGCGGGATCAGCGGTGTGCTCTGTGGGAGTCTCAGCAGACGCCTTATGAAACTATTCTCAGAGATAGAGAGCGAGGAGGCATTGGCGGGGCCCCATAGCTCTACACCGTAGAACGCCCCACCTCTTGCTTGTGCTTTATAGATTTCTACTGGAGGTCCCACAATTTTGAATGTGCACTCATTATGTACCTTTAGAATACCTCCCGCTGCTTGGGCCAGCTTCATATTTGCCTTGGCTATATGGGTCCCCCATTCCATCTTGTCATTCAGTGTTACCCCTAAATATTCAAAAGTAGAGACTCTTTCGAGGACCGAGCCATCCATGTGGGGAAGGGGACAGTTGGCCAATTTAGAGTTAAAAAACATAAATTGGGTTTTGGACAGGTTGATCTCCAGGTTTCTTAGTCTGCAAAAGGAGCAGAAAGCCTCCAATGATAGTTGAATACCCGTTGAAGATTTTGATAACAAAAGGGTATCGTCAGCAAACATCAGGGCTGGTATTTTTTGGGCTGCCAAGCTGGGAGAATCTAAATCCCGCCCGTCCCAAAGGTGTTTGATCAACCCATTAAGAAAAAGCAAGAAGAGCGTGGGGGCCAACACGCACCCCTGCCTCACTCCCTTTTCCACCGGAAAGGCGGCCGAAAGCTCTCCATTCCTCCCGTACCTCACTCTTGCAAAAGTGCCCTGATGTAGACGTTTAAATAATTGGTGGTGGTGGTATTGGTGGTGGTATTTGTATTGGTGGTGGTGGAATTGGTGGTGGTACTGGTATTGGTGGTGGTACTTGTATTGGTGGTGGCAGTATTTGTGGTGGCAGTATCGGTATTGGTAGTGGTATTGGTGGTGGTACTGGTATTGGCGGTGTTGGTATTGGTGGTGGTGGTATTGGTGGTGGTGGTATTGGTGGAGATGGTGGTACTGATGGTGGTGGTATTGGTGGTTGTGTTGTTAATAAAACAGGCTTTTGAAAACAACCCATCAGGTGGCTTTAGTACAGATGACATGTAACACAGATGTGCTGTTGTCTGTTTCAGTCTGGAATTCACATGACTTAATTCGCTGATCATTTAACTTGGGGGTTGATACAGACACAAGATAATGCCGGGTTAAAGTGATTGAAAGCAGGTGCCCGTGTTACGGAGGCAGCCGTGCTGCTTGAAATACACAAGCAGTTTCAGCTGAAGCAGCACATGTCTGGCCTGAAGTAAGAGAAACTCAAAGTACATAGTGCTTACAGACTAAATAACAGGTCCCATGTAACAAGTGAAGTAAAAGGGCCAGTCGACATGGGAGGGTACAAATGAAGACGAGGCCATACTAAGGAGGGACTAACAAGACTATTAACGAATCAGCAGGCAACTTTTACGAAAGACAATGACATAAGCCAATGAAAAATATGGGAGGAGAGTGGGTGCAGCTTCTCTCCCATACTCTACTACAGCAGTCTCGCAGAGCGAGCAGCAAATACGCGCTGCCAATATGTTTGACCTACAAATATTAACAAATGGCTTAAGTGGGCTGACCTCAGCCCCATGCTGCGTAGGATGGAATAAAAAAGTGAAAAACTGTTGAACAGTTGAAGAGGGTTGACACATATCCCCTCTAGGTGTGTGTATGTGTGTGAGAAATCAGCCGAACGACGCATCGGGTGTAACGGTCTCTGAAGTTGCCGCACCGATTCCAACGCAAGCCTGCTGTGCGGCTGCACAAAACCACGTTTCATACTGGATCGACGCATCGTGGCACCAAGACTGTTGCATCACTGGGGGCCTCAGTAAGAAACAGACTCATCAACTCCCCTCGCAGTAAGGAATCGACGCATCACCTCCCCTGCTCTATAGTAAGGAACAGATGCATCACCTCCCCTGAGTGTAAGGAACAGACGCATCACCTTCCCTGCGGCAATTTTGTTTGCTTTGGATTACGCATCTAAGGGTCTTTTGAGAAAAGTGTCGCATTTACAACTTGCATTGAACTGAACTATTTCTACCATTTGAAAGCCTTATTTTTAATACTGTATTGTGGATTATTGTCGTTTGGTCTTGTTTTGGTTTAGATAAAGATTACTTATTTTTCTAAACCGGTGTGGTGTCCATTTGTAGTGTTTTCACTGTGTTACTGTATGTGTTCACAAATGATTCACACACTGCCTCTGAGATAGGCCTGTCTGCTCGTGCCAATCTACCAAGTGGGTGAGCCAGGGTTATTTTAGGAGTGTATCCCCATTACCCAGACTAGAAGCAAGGTTCCCTATTTGGACAAAGGTGCCTACCTCTGCCAACTATAGATCCCCATTTCTAACAATGTTCAAGAAAAATGGCCCTCACCAGATTGAGAAAGACTGCTGTGTCAGTCGAAACGCGTCTCTCCTGTTTGCTGGGTCAGAGGAGGCCCAATGAAATAAAAAAGTCCTAATCTAGCAGCCCTTATGTGCGTGCTCTCTTCCTTGTGGGATAGGAGTTGTGTTTGATACATATATATGTATATACCTATATATATATATATTCACTGAAAAAACCATAGGTTTCAGGGGTGTTATAGTTAGCTGGACTTTTCACTTGTACAAAACCATTGAAATTCCCCCGTTATAGTTAGTTCAGCTAACTATAACTCGCGCGCCCGCAATGCACTGCTGATGACGTCACATATTACATCACTCATGACATGGTCAGTGACATCACTCATGACATCACTGATGACATCTCAAATGACATCACTGATGACATCACTGATGACATCATCCAGTGAATGTGTGTTATTCTGAAAATTAAATATGTTTTATATATGTATATCTCAAGGTCGATGGAAGAATAAATGGGTATATAAGTGTCTAAATGGATGATTTGTTTTTGAAAAATTGATTGTGTAACTGACTGATTAAGTGTATCATAGTGAATACATGGCTTAGTGAGTAATGTTTAAATATGTAAATATCTGTATCAGTCTCTCACTTTGTGTATAAGTGGCTGCATGGGTTGGTGAGTAGCTACATGGGTGTCTATATAGGTTATTAGTTGGTTTTTTGAGTATCAGTCTGAGGGTCTGCATGGTTCGGTGGGGGGTATTACGTAGTGCATAGGTGCATGAATGAGTGACTCACTGTTTGTATGTGTTGAACACAGTATGTGTGCAGGACTGTATGGGTGGATGAGTGTGTGTATGGGTGTGTTAGTGAGTGAATGACTGTCTCAATAGTGTCTTTATGAGTAACTACATATGTTTTAAACTAGTATATGTGACTATTGGTGTATATATGTGAGTATATGTGAGAGTGAGAGATTGAAAGAGTTCCTGTATGAATAAGTATGTGTTTCTATAAGTGATTGTTTAAAAGACTAAGTATGTGTAAGTTTCCGTAGAAGTAAGTGTGGTGGTGTGTGTATAACTGTATATGCAAGTAAATGTATGTTTGATTCTTTATTAGCATGAGTGACTATGTGTGTGAGTAACTCTATGGATGAGTGGCATTGTGTAACAGGATGTATAGGTGTATGAGTACATATGATGAGTGAGTACATGTATGAGGGACTGTATTGGACTGTTGGTGAATGAGTGGATGTGTATGTGGATCTTAGAATTACTGAAGAGGTTGTTGTAACTGGTATTGGTATGTCCATTGTTTTGAAAATGTTAGTCTCTATTTTTGAATGTGTGTATCAAAGGTTATATTAGGGTGAGAGGAGGTCTGCCACTCTATCACAAGGATGATGTCATCAGTGATGTCATCAGTGATGTCATTTGAGATGTCATCAGTGATGTCATGAGTGATGTCACTGACCATGTCATGAGTGATGTAATATGTGACGTCATCAGCAGTGCATTGCGGGCGCGCGAGTTATAGTTAGCTGAACTAACTATAACGGGGGAATTTCAATGGTTTTGTACAAGTGAAAAGTCCAGCTAACTATAACACCCCTGAAACCTATGGTTTTTTCAGTGAATTTCTGAGGTTTTTTAAATGCTAATTCCTAACTATAACGTGCCTGAAACCTATGGTTTTTTTCTGTTAATTTCAAAGGTTTTTTAAATGCTAATTTCTAACTATGCCTACAGAGATAGGACATGTGAAGAAAGAAGAAAAAATGCACAGAAAGAAACAAAAGAAGTGCAGAAAGAAGCAACAGAAGTCCTCAAAGACGAAGAAAAGTGCAGAAAGAAGGATAACGTGCAGAAAGAACAAAAAGAAGAGCAGAAAGAAGCCTTGTTGCAAAATCATCCTGTACCCTCAACTTTTTCAGACGGATACTGGTGGTAACTGAGTCTGACTAACCAGTCCTAGAGCCAGTGCTATGTTAAAAGACACTTAGAATACAGTGAAAACACCTACATACACTAGGGAACATTATGCGTTGGGGTCCCCCTGTGATTAACCTTACCTCCTCTATAAGCCCCTAGTATATAATAGGGCATGGGGATTAAAACTACCTCTTAAAACAGGCCACAGGGCGTTTTTGCACACGTTAACTCAGGCCCCGTCCCCTCCTTTCACCATTGTGTAAACACGCCCTGTGTCCGTTTTTAGTTGGGAGATTAAGTTCATTTGAGTCCTGAGGGTCCCTAGGGTCCAACTAGCCCACTAGGTACCTCCAGTAAGTGCCACAGAGCTGCGTTGCAGAGAGGTGTAAAAAGTGGCACGGCCTGGACCACCTCTCTGCAATGCAGCTCAGTGGCGCTTACTGGAAGCACTTGGTGGGCTAGTTAGCCCCCAGGGGCCCTCAGTATTGAAGGGAAATTATATCCCCAATTTAAAACGTGCCATGGTGCGTGTTTGCACACGTCACCTCAGGCCCCGTCCCCTCCCTTCACCACTGTGTAAACGCGCCCTATGGCTGTTCTAAGTTGAGAGATTAAGTCCCCTTGAATCCTAAGGGTCCCTAGGGTCACACTAGACCACTAGGTACCTCCAGTAAGCGCCACAGAGCTGCGTTGCAGAGAAGTGTAAAAAGGGGCTTGGCCTCAGAACACCTGTCTGCAGCGCAGCTCCCTGGCGCATACTGGAGATGCCTGTTGGGGGCGCGTTTGCAGAGTGCTGCATGGAGGGGGCATGGCCTCCGGGACGATGCCAGTCTTTTATTTATTTTATTTTTTTAAGAAGGGGGGCTGTGTGGTTCCCCTTCTTATTCTAATTTATTGGCCCTGATGACCCCATCCCCCAGGGCCTGTCTCCTAATTATATTTTTTTGACCCCAATCCCCAGGGCCGGCCACTGTTTTTTATTATTTTTAAAAAATATATATTTATAGACACACCTAGGACATGCTGGACAAACCGTACGTACCTATCACCATGACAATTTGCGTGATATTCATTAAAAGGCGACTATGCATGCCATTAATCCACGTGGAATGTATTTACACCACTAGTGAAGCTCTGACATGTCTGATGCTCTACCGTGCCTAATCCCGGTAGACACCCTTGTCGTTTATTTATACAAACATGGGTAGCTATTGACGGGCACATTTAATACACATGCACACCAAGCCATTCAAAGGGGATTCGACAAAAATTCGACCAAAACTATGCAAGAAACCCCCCTCACAGTTAATAAAACACACATCCACTGCCGGATGTGTAATACTTTTTATTTTACTCTCTGGAAAGGGGACGAACATCACTTGCGAGTCACAGAGCGCTCCTGACAGAGCCCAATGCTGTGTTACACCCACCATTGCCTGCCGAGTGCCACACACCTCTGTATTGTATTCCACTAGCTAGTGCATATGCTATGACACTCTCTAGCCCATGTGCACTGTAACACCACCCCGTGAAAATGTCATGCCACACTTGTCTTCGCACAGGTTATATTGCCCCATCTAACGTGCCTTCCTCGATGCCTATGTTATAACGCACAGTGCTATGCCATACATATTACAATTTGGGATCCATATCTTTGTCACAGTGCATATGCAACGTTACACTCCCCAGCACATATTTTATATTACAACTTTAGAGACTAGTTAGGTTACACAACACTGCCCTGTGCATATTACACTCCAAGGCGCATATCGCATAGCACGCGCTAGTGCCTGTGCTATCTCGCGCTCTCCAATGAATCTGTCATTGCGCACAATGTATTGCATATTATATTTCACGCCTGGTTCATCTTATATCACACTTTTTGGTGCATAGTTTATACCATACACTATATCTAGTTTTCATTTTCAATCGTGCTCTCAGGACTATGTTCTATATAACACTGTGTTCACCTACCCTTTTCACGGGCATTACATTTTGCGATAGGGGGTGGAGGGTCAGGGGGTGTTTTTGCCAAGTGAGCCCGGAGTCACAGTCACTAACGTCTTCTTCTTCCTGAATAAAAGTGAGATTATGCTGCATACTTGTTCATATTTTAAGTAGTTTGCACAGACAAAATGTTTTAAAAACAATAAAGTTTCTAATACCCGCCTTCTCTGAACAGTTAGCTTGCTGCCCCATCCCCCTCCTCCCTATCCTCTGTTGTGTGAATCCATGGACTAGCCTCCTCCCTCCTGCCATGCATGGTCTGATGTGCTGCCACTGCCCTCAATTTAGTATGATGTACCAGTCCACTCCTCCTGCCCTCCATTGCCCAATTCTATGCCCCATCATTGACCTCCTGCTTAAACTCTGTGCTTAGCTTGCTGCCCCTATTCTCCTTCCCCCTGCCCTCCGATGTCTTTGTGCATGCCCCTGCTCCATCCTTTTTGCCCACCATGTCCCATGGACCTGCCACTCCTATCTACTCTGAGTGTTCTGTTGAGCTGCCACTCCCCTCCCACCTGCCTAGCATTGTCAGATGACTGTAACCTGTCCCTGCCACCTCCACCCTGCCTGTCCACATGCCATGCCTCTATCCTCTTCCTCCTGTCCTACATGGTCCATTGTACTGCCACACCCTTCTGCCCTCCCTGGTCTGTTGTGCTGCAACTGCTCCTCCTGCCTGCCCCGTGTGGTCTGTTGTGAGGCCCCTTCCCCTGAACTTTCTTGTCTGTGCACAGGTCCTGACCCTCCCTTCTATCCTCCATCGTCCTTTGTGCATGCCCCTGCACCCTCCTTCTTGCCCATCATAGCCATTGTGCTGCCACTAACCCTCCCACTTGCCATGCATGGTCTTCTGTGCTGCCATGGCCCCTCCCACCTTCCCTGTGTGGTCAGTTAGCTGCCCCTGACCCCCTCCCACCTTCCCTCCATGGTCTGTGTGTATGCCATCACAGTCTCACTGTTGCTCTTCATGTTGTGTCTTGCTTCTAGTGCCCATCCTGCCTGACCTCCATGGCTATCTTGCTGCTCCTGCCCTGCCCCCTTGCCCCCTTGCCCCCAGCCCTCTGTTTACATGTGCAGACCCCTACTCCCTCCCTCCTGGCTTGTCTGTTCCATTGTAATGCCCCTGATCCGTCCCTCCTGCCCTTTATGGTCTGTTATGCTGCAGCCTTCTCTCCAGTCTGTCCATTATGGTCAGCTAGCTACCATTGCCTCTTGCCCCTCTGTTCTCTGTTGTCCATGTGCATGGTCCTGTCCCCTCCCTCTTGCTTTCTATGGATTGTTGTGCTGCACTCCCGTCCTGCATGCCCTGTGTGGTGTATTGTGCTGCTGCAAACCCTGATGCCTGCCCTGCAGGGTCAGTTTGGTGCACCTCTCCATGTCTCTCCTGTCCTCTGTTATCCAAGTCCATGTCCCTATCCAATTTCCTTTCATGATCCAATGTACCATACTTGCGAACATTTTGAACTTGGTAAGAGGGAGATTTTGGAAAAAAACTGGGGTATTGATTTTCCCCTTTGAGTTACATTGAAAAAGAGGATATTGTAGACAGGAGACAGATCAAATAAAGCCCATTTGAGCTTAAAAACATTGGACGTTTCCTGGTTGTATCGGGTCTGTTGGCATGTATGGTTGTACTACCATTGCCTCTTCCTTCTGCCCACAATGGTCTATTACATTGCCACAGCCTTGAAGGAGGATAGATTTTGTATCACAGGGGGCCCCTGGCCCGTTCTGTCCACACCTGAAGTATGAGACCCTTGTCCTTGCCCTGCCAGCCGCATTTGTAGGCCGTATTAAATTGACCAGCGGGTCCTGTGTTGCTATATAATTATCCTGAAACATCCTTACCACTCAGCCAGCATAAAACCCCTGTGTAGGCCCTTCTGTTCAATATGTAGGCCTCTTTGTTAAATTGACCATAGCTCTGCAATTTTAGTGTATAGCAGTCTGAAGGCAGGTCTGCGAGGCCTTCTGCTCCAAACTAGTAGCCCCCACCCTACCCGAGTGCTCCGTGCTCGGTATCAAAGTTCAACATCCCCCTGAAGCTGTCGACATACAGTAGGCTGCATCCTGGACTGGTACTTGCTTCCTGGGCAGGTTTCCCGCTTTTAAGGAAGTGGCAACCGCAGAGCGTCAAGTTAGGAGAACTGAGGAGATTTTATACATGAATATATTGAATTCCTGTAGAATACCCATTATTTTCTGCTTGCTCTATGGAACTTACGATAAGCGATTGGCCTGAGAGACTGACCTTTTCACCCAGTCCATTGTCAGCATTAAGTGGGTAAATGACGAAATGTCTGATAAAATCTGCAGACGAAGCTTTTGGGTAGCATACGTAGGTAGATGTAGCGTGCAAAGGAGCCCACAAAATGATATAAAAAGGGAGCACCCACAGATATCGACGGACAACCTCGCCGTCTGTATGTAGGTTAACAGGCTGTGCAGGTTTTCCCCAAGAACTGGGAGCTCTTGTCTTCCTTTGCTTAAAATGTCTTGCTCTGCTTTGCTTGAAGTATCTTATTCTATTTTACCTATATGAAATGTCATGTTATTTTTTAACCATTGTTCTCTTTACTTTTGCATTTAAAAGATGTTGTATTGTAATTGCAGGAATGCTTGCTCTAAGAGTAAATGTGAGTGTCCCTAGGTAACATTTTCCTTGGTGTAACTTGTTTCTCATGATGCATTTATAGATGTGTTTTCTCTCTCTCTCTGTCAGTCCATTAATTGAGATACAGAGAATATCATGACAGCTGTATGATTATCTGGATTCTGTATTTTGTACTTTATGTCTCTATTCTGCGGTTTCTTTGAAGTTGCATCTTCTCATTAAACTGCCATTGTATTCTGCCTCCAATTCCATGTCTCATATGTCTGTTTTCTTCATTTTTGGAGCAAGCGTTCCTAGGCACCCCGGCTCAAATTAAGGTGCCCCTTTTGTCCCTGACTCACTCTCCTGCTCAGTTCTGTGGTGGCTCCCGGGGTCTGGGGACCGCCCCTAGCTTCCTTGACCCGTAATAGATCTTCCCTCCAACAGCCTCTCTTGCAAGTCCTGTATTGTTGGTTTGTTGCCCCTGCCCCCCTTTCCACTGCCCTCCATAGTCTGTTGTGCTTCCACGGCCCTTCCTGCCTGCTCAGTGTGGTTAAATTGTTGCCTTTGCACCCTCCTACCTGCCTTCAATTTTCAGAGTCCGTGCCCCTGGCCTCTGCCTCTCAACAGTATCCTAATGAACAACTAGATTGCTAACATTCTATATTTATTACAAAAGTGTGGAACGCCTGACATCATCTTAATGTAATCAAAACTGTAATACCTAGAGCATTCCTTTAGAAATTACATATATGAGAGGGTCTTATTGGCTTCAAAATTATGGTTAGTGCTCTAAAAGACTAAAATAAGGACATATTTTCTGAGTTTTCAAATAGCGACAAAGCACTTTTAAATTATTTGTTATCTTTATGTTTTTTTATCTAGTTGACAACTTGATTAAATGTTGCACTTAGGGGAGAGGATGTGGTGTTACTTCCAGAACTGCAGACTTTGCAACTGGGGAACCAGGTTGAAGTTTCTGCTTCAGCTCGACATTCTGTGATTCTGGTCAAATCACTTAGTCTCCCCATGTCTACAACCAAAATGAATTTGTTCTTGTGTGATGTAACCAATGCTCATGTAAAGCACTCCAATACCTGACAAGTCTGCACTATATAACACTGCAAAAACACAAAATAATAAGTGTTTTGCACACTTCTGTCATTGGGCTATATTTGGGCTATATCTGGGTGATTTTGGGCTACATTTGGGCTCTTTTGTCTCCGGTGGCCATCTTGGGAGATTTATTTGTTATGAAGTTTCCTAATTTCCTCATGTACTGCAGTCTCCTCAGTCGGAAATGCTTTCAGTTTTTTACTTTGATTCCATCATGAAGGTATTCAGATATGTCACACATTTGCCATAAATTCTGAATGTTAGCACTCTAGTTGCTCATTAGATCACTGTAGTAAAACTACTGTTCACCATGGAAGTCTGCTCCTGGTATTAAAAGTGCATGTTTCAGTCTGCATGTCAGAATTTTTTAATGAAATAGAAGAGGATTTGAGAAGTCACTCAAAATGTGCCCTCATTTTCTTTCTTCAGCATTAATCATAATTTCTATGGCAAAATGAACCCCCTCATTGTGTTCCTTTTTAAATTAAATGTTTTAAGTGTTACCAGTTTATTCCAATCAAGATGGCTTCAGGTGTGCCATACTTTTGTCATAATGAAGACAGTAAGTGCTCTAGTTGTTTTTAAGAACATTCTTGGACATTCTGTCATTGGGCTATACTTGGGCTACATCTGGGTGATATTTGGGCTACATTTGGGCTCTTTTGTCTCTGGTGGCCATCTTGGGAGACTTATTTGTTATGAAGTTTCCTAATTTCCTCATTTACTGCAGTCTCCTCAGTAGGAAATACTTTCAGTTTTTTACTTTGATTCCATCAAGAAGGCATTCAAATGTGTCACACATTTGCCATAAAATCAGAATGTTAGCACTCTTTTTGCTCATTAGATCACTGTAGTAAAGCTACTGCTCACCAGGGAAAACTGCTGCTGGTATTGAAAGTGCATGTTTCAGTCTGCATGTCAGAATTTTTTAATGAAATAGAAGAGGATTTGAGAAGTCACTCAAAATGTGCCCTAATTTTTCTTTCTGCAGCACTAATCATACTTTTTATGGAAAAATGAACCCCCTCATTTTGTTCCTTTTTAAATTAAATGTTTTAAGAGTTACCACTTTAATCCAAGCAAGATGGCTTCAGGTGTGCCATACATTTATCATAAGTAGGACGGTTAGCGCTCTAGTAGTTCTTTGGAACACTCTGGAAAGCTGCAGTAGAACACAAAGGAATCAACTGACAGTCTCTGCCCTTGTTGGATGTACATGTTTTACTGAGAATGTCACACTTCATTCTCACATGACTGAGAAAGATAATGTGAATTTACAGAAAATAAGCTCTCAGTTTAGCTTATAGATCACCTTCCAAACCTCTGTGGTAAAAGCATGAGAAAATATTTTTCTCTCAATCATGATATCCCAGCAGAAGGCTTTTTCACATGGTGAAATCACCTTAGAACATACCACAATTCCTAAAATGAGTATGGTACCATCAACAAATGATTTATAATGTAACTAAAGTCTTAAAACCTTCTATTAACTGCAATGCTTTTTAATGAGGTGCTATCATGTATATTGGTCCCAAGATGGCTGCCAACACTTCTTGGATGAAGTGCTGACAGCCAATCAGATCTCAGGATGAGATGTGTGGTTAGGCTCCGCCCACATATATATATTGATTTAAATGCTATTTTCTCAGGAACTACTGAACAGATTTACACCAGACCTACAAAAGGCACTTCCTTGACCTGAGGACTACCTCTCTGCCAAATTTCAAGTAACTCTGTTCAGCCGTTCGGGCTGTAGCTGTGTCTAAAGGTCCTATGGAAAAATGCATGGGAAAAACGCGTTTTGGGACCCCCCTTTTTTCTCAGCCCCCGCTTGACGAATCCCCCCGAGACTTTCAGGGTAGGAGCGGAGCGTAGCGCCCCACCTATTTTGAAAATTTCGCGAGGATTCATCGACCGGCGCCAAAGTTATTCCAAATAGAATGTTGCGGATTTCCTATGGAAACAGGGTCCTAACTATAACTATCTACTGGCGACCGCCAGTAGATAATATATATATATATATATATATATATATATATATATATATATATATATATATACATATATATATATACATATTATCTACTGGCGGTCGCCAGTAGATAGTTATAGTTAGGACCGTGTTTCCATTGGAAATCCGCAACATACTATTTGGAATAACTTTGGCGCCGGTTGGCGAATCCTCACGAAATTTTCAAAATAGGCGGGGCGCTCCCCTCCGCTCCTACCCTGAAAGTCTCGGGGGGATTCGTCAAGCGGGGGCTGAGAAAAAAGGGGGGTCCCAAAACGCGTTTTCCCCATGCAATTTTCCATAGGGACCTTTAGTCCAAGGTACAGCCCGAACGGCTGAACAGAATTACTTGAAATTTGGCAGAGAGGTAGTCCTCAGCTCAGGGATGTGCCTTTTGCATATATGGAGTCAATCTGTTCAGTAGTTCCTGAGAAAATTTCAGTTAAAAGCACATACATATCTATAGCCGCGCACCGTGCGCGCACCGTGCGAGCACCCTAAAGTGCGCGATCGTAATTCTGGTGGTTACATGTTAGTCAACGTTCGAATCGGTCGAAATCAGGAAGTGTCGGCCGCCATTTTGTTTGTTTTCAGTGCGAGAGTGAAAAAGGAAGGTGGCGAACGTGAAAAGGGGGCAGGGTAGAGAATTCCTGACCCCCTAGCCTTTGTCAGGGGGTCCCTGAAGGACCCCGAAGGCAGAAAAAAACATTTTAATTTTTTTTTTTAAATCGCGGGGGTGCACGCACCGTGCGCGCACGGTGAAAAACCAAAAAAATACGTAGTTTATTGTAAAATAAATATATAACAAAAATAATAATACATACATAACTTAGCATTTAAAAAACGTACAAATTCACTGAAAAAACCATAGGTTTCACACACGTTACAGTTAGGAATTAGCATTTAAAAAACCTTGCAAATTCACTTAAAAAACCATAGGTTTCACACATGTTATAGTTAGGTGGATATTTCACTCGTAAAAAACCAATGAAATTCCCCCGTTATAGTTAGTTCAGATAACTATAACTCGCGCGGCCGCCACTCTATCACAAGGATGATGTCATCAGTGATGTCATGAGTGATGCCACTGACCATGTCATGAGTGATGTAATATGTGACGTCATCAGCAGTGGATTGCGGGCGCGCGAGTTATAGTTATCTGAACTAACTATAACGGGGGAATTTCATTGGTTTTTTATGAGTGAAATATCCACCTAACTATAACATGTGTGAAACCTATGGTTCTTTCAGTGAATATATATATATATATATATATATATATATATATATATATATATATATATATATATATATATATATATATATATATATATATATATATTCACTAAAAAAGTCAAAGGTTTAAGTGACATTAAAGTTTTGAACTGAAAAAAACACAGAAATTCAGCGGTTATAGTTAGCAGCACTAACTATAACTTGCTCCCCTGCCATGCACTGCTTATGACATCACATTTGACATGTTCTATGACATAATCTATTACATCACTGATGACATCTCAAATGACATCCTTGAGGACTTGACTGATGACATCATCCAACCTTCGTTTTTCCGCATATTGCTCTATAAATTACTATAGCATTAGAGGCCTGACAGTTAAGTACAAAATAGCTCATGAGAATATCAGGCCTCATTAGTGCCATCACAGATACAACTCCATTAGATGTTGAAAGCAACATTGACCCTAAACCATACACTTTACAGGTAGCATAGTTCACATTAAAAACCAACCACAGATATATGGGAAACTCTAATTGAGTATGGTGTTCAAACTGTATACTACTGTTCACAGAAAGCCAAAATAGTGAATGCCAGTTCCAAAACAAATGCTCAACTATGGACAGCTTTTATCTGTATGAAACCCCTCACGTACACCGAACCCACATTCAGAAATGACGTTGATATCAGTAGAAAACTGGGTACTGTAAACAGTGTTTACTCTATATAGAGACTTATTATATAGCACACTGTTTGCAAACAGTAAAACTCTCATGAAAAATACACCTCAGAGTATTGAAAAGAATCTTCTAAGAACAGTGTACCCTCTGTGCAGCAGTTGTCAAGAAGACATTATTTGCTAAAAATAACTAAGATCTAAAGGTGCTAAAGATCATGCTACCTGTACACTTCATACTGTGGTGAAAACTTTACAGATAGCCCATTATCTGAAGCCAAACAAGTACATGTACATAGGTTAGTGTCTGGTGCACACAGTCTTCTATGTTAAGTAGAATTGTCCTGGTGACACGATTCGCTCTAATAACTTAAAGCTGCTTACAGAAGTCAGTATCTACTATGAAGAATCTTTCTCCTGTTCAAAACTTTTTCTGCAAAAAAAAGAACCAAAAAACTTGTGTGCAGCCGTTTGAGCAAGATGGCGGCCGTAACCTCGGCTGTGTGAGGCAGCGTTTGCTCCACTGGACCGCAACGGACTTCGAATGGGATCTTGCAGTGCTAGCATATCGCAATTCTGAAGAAAATCCGAACTGAAAAGATGAACGTTTAACGGAACTCCTTAACAACTTATTTTTCTGATTTGGTCTTACCCTGAAACTGACTGTGCTCTGTTGGATTACTGGCGGGCTACTGGCGGACCGTTTAAAGATAACTTCTATATCGCAGCTCCTACCTTTCAAGCCCAGCGTTTGTTTCTCCTACATTTTCTTCTGACTTCAAGAATGCCTCCGAAAGCTCCACCGAAGGCTCTTTCTAAGGCGGCGGCGGCTGCTTTGAAGACCCGCGGCTCTGCTCGAAATGTGCAGGATATTGACACGGGGAGCTCCGGGTCTGTGCTTCCGAAAACACGAGCGCAAGACTTGGATAAGCCTTTCACCTCACATCCCACAGCTGCTGCTACTTTGTCTCCAATGCTCGCTAGGGGACAAACGCTACCGGATATTTTTGGCAAACTCAATGCAAGAGAGAAGTCTTTGAGTCAAAATTCAGCCGCCGGTGTGCTGCCTACTTCCCGAGATGCTGTTTCGGTTCCCAATGGCTTGGCCGGTAAGGAGGGGGGAAATCTGCATATAACCAGTGACTTTTTGACTCCTTCTACTACGCTAACTATGCAGGACCCATTAAATTTTACTCAAGAGGAGACACCCCGGGGCTCCGGTTCTTCCAATGCTATATCTCCCCCGGCCCATTGCATTCTGGGTAACGTAGTCCAATCATCCGATACAGCCAAATCTGGTATCTTGGAGCTGCCTGCTGATGGACCTCATCATGCTAGGGGGTCAGAGGTCAGTGAATCTACAGACAAGTTTTACTCTGTCTCTGATCACTCTGGCTCTGGGGAGGAGGACGACCCTGATTTTCAATGGTCTGATAATGACAGTGATGCGCCGGATTGGCGACCCAGTAAGGCTCCAAGGGATAAGGTGGCAGACACGGTACGCAAGGCACCTGGATCCAAGTCATCTTATCAGTACACTGCAAAAAACTCACAGAATGATCCTCGAGACGGTCAATCCCAATCTGAATTACAGGAAATCTCAGGCAATAACGGAGGAGACTCATTTGATATTCCTGAAGAAATCTCCTTGGCGACAATCTATCATACTATAATGATGCATCGAGAGGCAACTAGGCAGGAAAATATCCGCACTCAAGGGGTTTGCCGCAAGATGCAAAACTCTTTGCGCCGTGTTATTAAGTCCTCTGTTGAGACGGTTGCAAGGGTTGCGGAAGCTGAGGAAAGAATATCAGCTTTAGAAGATGCCGTTGCATCACAGAAAGATCTAACTATAGAGGTCAAAGAACAACGTAAAGATATTTTATGGAAACTATCTGATCTTGAGAATCGGGCGCGAAGAAACAACCTGCGCGTCCTGGGGATTGAGGAGAATAAGGAGGGCGACGACGCTCGAAAATTCATAGTCGAACTTTTCTCAGATGCTTTCCCTGAGCTCACCCAGTGGGACTGGGATCTTCAGATACAGAGAGCGCATCGATTTCCATTTTCCAGGAAAAAACAGTCCTCTTCCAATGCCGACAATGTATATCCTCGAGCTATCCTGGTCTCCTTCAACAACTTTTTGGCCCGAGAGTCCATATTTGACCTAGCCAGGCCCAATAAAAAGAGGTCTGCCAAGGGTTGTCAATTTTTTGTCCGGCCAGACCTCTGTGCAGAGACTGTCGATCGACGTTGGCACCTACGCCAGTTAATCCCTATGTTTCAGGTGAAGGGGGCCCAGGTGTTTTTGCTTTTTCCGGCAAAATTGAAAGTGATCTTCAACAGCCAGACAAGATTTTTTCTGTCGGAAATACCCGCTAAGGAGTTCCTGGACTCAATTTAGTTAAACCTTTTAAGGCTTTCCCTCCTTTCTTATCTCTCCTCATTGCTTATTCACTATCTTTAAGCAGATTATATCCTATTTTGCTCTTTGGCCTTCAGGGAATGATACTTTCTACAGACATGTATTTTTGGGAAATTTTATTTGTTAAATGCTACCCAGGATCTCAGGGTCTTCCCCTCTTTCTGGGGGGGGGGGGGTTCTTAAAGGAGGAATTGCAGGTCCAGTGGAGTGTGGGGTGACGCTTACTCAACCATCAAAAGGACCTCGGTCCTGTGATCCAAACGGGGGGAGAGGGGTAGGGGGGGGTCAATGGGTAGGTAGGCGGGCTCAACAGGGGGTGGGCTGGGTGGGGTGGGGGTAGGGTGGGCTAACTGGGTGGTGTTGTGGTGGTGGTGGGTGGAAGAGGTGATTGGAATTACTGACATTAACTTCAGCAGGATGATTATAAATGCATGTAAGATATCTGTCATTCGCCCATTTTTTAAGGTGAACAGTAGGAGTTCATTCTATAAATTTCTAAATTATCGCTCAGATATATTTCGTTACTTTATATATATAACTAATGACAGGCCCTAGATTGACGTGCGCAACTTGGAATATTTGCGGATTGAATGACCCCAAGAAGCGTAGGCTTTTTTACAAGCTGTTACAGATGATGCAAGTAGACCTAATCTGCCTCCAGGAAACACATATCCCTTGGGGTAGTCGCCACCATCTTAGATTTTTGGGTTACGATTTAGTGGCCTCCACTCGACAAACTTCCACTATTAGGGGTGTAGCTATTATTTCAAAAGCGCGAGTCGGGCAGGTTAAAAGGATTAAACAGGATAATTCTGGTAGATGGCTAATCGTTGAGCTGCTGGTTAACAATCGTCTGCTCTCTATATGTTCGATTTATGCATCTAATTTAGATGACCCGCAGGTTCTTATAGATTTAAATGTAGAATTAGCTATGTGGCCACACCCACTAATCTTCTGTGGAGACTTTAATATCAATATTCCAAGTCAGTTAGATATCACAAAGCATAGTGTGTATGCTGGGCGGAAACCCCAGGTTTACAAGGCGCTTCGTATATTACTCTCTGAACATGGATTGGCAGACTTATGGCATGTTAACTATCCAACCTATGATGGGTTTACTTTCTATTCAATACCTCATCAAAAGATGGTCCGCATCGATTTTGTCTTCATGTCTCCTGAGGTTATGGGGTCTACTAAGATTAAAATTGACCCTCGGACCATATCAGATCATAATCCCATCATCTTTAGTTTTTCATGGGATCGCCCAGCTAATCAAATTAGGTCATGGACTTTCGATAGGAAGCTATTGCTTGATAAAATATACCAGGAACGGATGTCGGTTTGGATTCCAGAGTTCTTTGAAATCAACAGCCCTACTGCACCAGTTGGTATAGTCTGGGACACTTTTAAAGCCGCTTTGCGCGGCGAAACTAAGGGAATCGCATCCTATCGATGGCAAGTTGAACAGCAAACTCTTAAAAGTAGAGTAGCAGCACTTCAACAAGCAGAGCTGGACCTGAGCACCAACATTTTCAGGGGTGAGGACGTAACATCCAGCCAGAAAGCGGTTGCCCTGGCTAAGGCCAATCTTTTGGATCCTCTCTATGAGGACATAGCAACTAAGTATCTTCAATTTCGATCTTCGATGTATGAGGTGGGTGAAGCTGCTGGAAAGGTCCTTGCAAAACGCTTACAACAAAGAGCAATAGCTAACCAAATACTCAGGGTCAGGGATCAGTCCGGCACAGTACAAAATTCACCCGGGGGTGTTGTTAATACCTTTGTTGAATTTTATTCACAGCTATATACTGAGGAGGTAAATATAATTGAACATCAACAAATTCAACTGGAACAATTTTTTAAATCCCTCGACACTCGGAAGGTCACTGCCGATCAGAATCAAACCCTTGCAGAACCCATTAGTTGGGAAGAAATTCTGGCTGCTATAAAATCTCTTTCTGCTGGTAAAGCAGCCGGGCCTGATCTCATTCATCTTGAATTTTATAAGACTTTTTCACACTTACTCAAGCAGCAGCTACTAGAAGTTTTCCAACTTGCTCAGACTGGGGTTATCCCTGATTCCTGGCGGCAGTCGACAATTGTAGTATTCAAGAAGAAGGGTAAGGATGAACTAAACCCAGCTTCATACCGGCCAATAGCATTAATAAATACTGACAACAAAATTTATTCAAGGATCTTAGCGTATCGGTTCGCGCAAATAATCTCTCCTCTAGTTTCTGTCCGCCAACATGGATTTATCCCTGGCATGGACACGACTGACCACATCAGGCGGGTTATTGCCCTCTTAGATTGGGCCCAGGTGACAAATTCTCCCCTCGGGGTGATCCTGTTGGACGCCGAGAAGGCGTTCGACAGGGTCTCCTGGGGGTACCTATGGGCTGTCCTACATTGGAAGGGTATAGCACCCGAATTCATACTAGCTCTACAAACCCTGTATATATCTCCAACTGCTAAAATTCGTATCTCAGGGAAGGAATCAAACTATTTCTCCATCAATAGGGGCACCAGACAAGGATGCCCCTGTTCCCCTCTTCTCTTTGCTTTATCCATTGATCCCTTTCTGTCCCTTATAGAAAAATCTCAAAATATTCCTCCAATCGTAGTTCAGGGTACTGAGTATAAGGCACTGGCATATGCCGATGACATAGTCGTTTTGACAGATAATGTTGCTGACTCTTTCCCGGCATTGGAGACTCTAGCAGTTCAATTTGGCTCAATTTCGGGCTATAAGTTAAACATTGCAAAAACACAAATTTTACAAACATCAGCTATGCCAATATCTCAGGTTCCCATTAGCACACAGGCAACATACTTGGGCATTCAGATCTCGGCCGAAGTCGATCAGATCTCTGACCTGAATTATCTCCCTGTTATTGATCTGCTTCACAATAAGTTAGAACGTTTGAATCATCTCCATCTTACTTTATATGGGCGTTGCAATGTCCTCAAAATGCTCGTTCTCCCTAAATTTATATATTTATTTAGATCCATTCCATTATTAATTCCTAATTCTATCCTAATAAGAGCTCAAAGGATCTGTCAAAGATTTTTATGGGCATACCGCAAGCCAAAAAGAGCTATTAAATGGATCTGCCTTCCACAGGATCGAGGTGGCTGGTCTGTCCCGAATTTAGTCAATTACTACTGGGCAACTATGATCCAGCAATTTGCCTTCCCATTATCAGACGAGATTACTGAGATCCCATCATATTTGGCGCCATCAATATATTCAATTGCATTAGGAGATGCCACGAAAGGAATACTAACACGCATCCTAGAGCCAAGTTATTTTAAAAAAACGAGATTTAAGGTCGCATGGGCTCTATTTACGATTTGGCAAAAAATACGCCGCCTTTTTTCCATCCCTCAGCTTAATTACTATACGCCATTAAATGCCTCCGGCCTACTTCCAGCAATATTTCAAGAGGGTGTAGTCTCCATTTGGGCTTCTCAGGGCCTGAGGGAAATAGGAGATTTCGCTGATTCCGGCCGGATGGCCTCTTTTCTGTTTTTAAAATATAAGTTTCAATTACAGGCTAATCACTTTTTCAAATACTTACAAATCAGAAGCTTTTTAGATAAAAAAGCTCTGACAAACCTAATTCTGTTTGATAAAATTCTAATTATTGAATTAGTTAAAAAGAAAGCAAAAATTGGGATTTTATATCAAACTCTCCAATCCCAATATCCAGATGACCTATCTGATCATAATAATAAGTGGGCAACTAAATTTGGAGTACCCTCCATCGACTTGAAACTTCCATTGATGCTAGCCAGGACCGTTTTGGTCTCTGGCACTCTCCGTACTCAAAGTTATATGGCTATGTTTAATTTGTACTACACTCCGGCAAAATTGGTTAGATGGGGGACCACTAACGGGGGTAAAAGCTCATTCTGTGCAAGATGTAAACTTTCATCTGCTGATTCCCTCCATATGTTCTTCGATTGCCCCGAACTGTCTTTTTTTATCAATCAAATTGAAACTTTTCTCACACAGATCACTCAGTCTTCAATTAAAATTACTGCAGAAATGGTAATCACTGGGTATCAGTTTTCTATGACTTCTCAGAGATCAAGATATATGCATTCATTTTTGTTTATTGCAATGGCAATGGTTAGACTTTGTATTACCTTCCTTTGGATAAATCCGGAATCTCCTACTTTTTTCCATTGGCAGGCCAGGATGCTGGCATGGTTTAAACTAGAAACTGCTGTACAAAAGTTCAAAGGGAAAAGACGACACCTAATTGCTTCTAAGAATTGGGCTCCTTTTCAAGAATGGTTACAAAATGAATAGAGCATCTCAGCATATGCACTGGTTTTTTCCTATGATTATATGATAATAGTAGTCTGCTTTTAGTTTTTTTGTCTACAATGTCTTCCTGCTGTATAATTTTCTATTGATTTCTAGCTTGTATGATTATGCTTTATTGTCAATTCCTCTCCCACCACCACGGGAGGTATGTAATTAAAAAATCAAATAAATAAAAAAAATTAAAAAAAAACTTGTGTGCAACATAATGAACAGAAGTCAACTGTCACCTACACACAGAGTTACTACTCTTGAATACAAAGATTTTTAATGTATTCAATACATCTACACAGCTATAGGCATTAGGAGCACACAATATTTGTAAACACTTACACCCATTAGCGGGACCCAAGCTGTACAAAATTAGGTGGAAAAGTAATATGGTAGTTACCCACGACTATGAAATCTATAAAACAAACTAACACTTATTGGATCATGTCAACAGTGGTATCATCAAAGATGACACTTGAGAAGTAATCAGTTATTTCATGAATGATGTCTTAGAACATGTCATAAGTGATGTCATGTGTGACGTCATAAGCAGTGCATGGCGGGGGCACAAGTTGTAGCGAGCGCTGCTTACTGTAACTACTGAATTTCTGTGCGTTTTTAGTTCAAAACGTTAATGTTGTCACTGAGAAATTCACCTAACTGTGAACCTTTGTTATTTTCAGTGAATTTTGTACTTAAAAAAAAAAAATCTAATCTTTTTATCACACCTAACTATAACATTACTTCATCCTTTGGTTTTTCAGGTAATTTCTAGGTTTTTCTCAGGGTGACCAGTATGCATAGTAGGGTGTGGGATTGACTGGCCTTTCGGCTGAGACTTCACATCAGATGATGGGTGACTATAGTAGGGTGTGTAAAGGGACTGCCTTCTCTGCTGACACCCCTCTCTTGGATGATTGGTGTACGTAGTAGAGTGTGGGAAGGGTTTGGCCTCTCCACTGAGACCTGTCTCTTGGGTGATGGGTGTGCAGACGGACTACCCTCTGCTTTGCGACTTGTTTCTCATATGATGGGTGACCATAGTAGGGTATGTAATGGGACTGCCTTCTCCACTGATACAGCTCTCTTGCATGATGGATCTGTATAGTAGGGTGTGAGGAGGGACAGGCCTCTCCCCTGAGACCTCTTGGTTATGTGATGAATATTCATCTCTCCTTTGATAACTCTCTGTTGGATAACAAGTCTGCCTACTAAGGTGTGTGAAGGGGATGGGCTCTCCGATAAGACCTCTCTTTGTAATGATGGGTGTGCATAGTAGAAGGAGGAGAGCGTCTATCCTCTCCACTGACACCTTTCTCTGCGCTGACAGGGGTGGGTAGTAGGGTGTGGAGAGAGACTAGCCTCCCTGCTGAGACCTCTCTCCGGAATGACAGGTGTGCATAATAGGGTGTTTGGAGAGACTGGCCTCTCCTATGAGACCTCTGTCTTGGATAATGTGTGAGCATAATACGGGTTATGGTGGGACTGGCATCTCAACTGAGACCCCGCTCTTGAATGATTGATGTTTGTTGTGGAGTGTGGGGAGTGACTGGTCTCTACACTGACATCTGTGCTCATACCTCTCCCCACAGTGACAGGTATGCATAGAAGGGTGTAGAAAGAAACTGCCCTCTCTGCTGACATCCCTGTCTGGATGACGGGTAGGCATAGTAGGGTGTGCAGAGGAAATAGCCACCTATGCTGGGTGTGAGGAAGGACTTACCTATCTGCTCACACCTCTCCCCAGGTTGACAGTTGTACAACAAGAGTGTGGAGAGGGAATGGCCACTATGCTGAGATGTCTGTGTTGGATGACAAGTCTTCTCTGTCAGTTCACACTTTTCCCAGAGTAACACGTGTAGTAGACTGTGGATAGAGACTGCTCTCTCTTCTCCTACATCTCTTCATGGTGATGAGTGTACATAGTAGGATACAGAAATGAAGTATCTTCTATGCTGAAAACTCTGTCTTGGTCCACTGGTGTGGATATTTCAATGTGGGGACACACTGACCGCTCCCTATGGAGAGAGGCATGTGTAGTAGGGTCTGCACAGGGAAAGACCTCTTCACTGAAACTTCTCTCCAGAATAACAAGCATAAACAGTAACATGCAAAAGAACTATCCGCTACTACCACAACTCTACCAGCTGATAGTTCATAGTACAGTATGAGGATGCAGTGGTCTCTGTGCCAACACCTCTCTCTTGTCTGAGAGGTCTTTATACTACAATGTGGACAAGGACTGATCTCTCTAGTGAAACCTTACGCTTGCATGACAAGTCAGCATAGTAGGGTAGTCTAATAATTGGCTTCTCCATCAACAAGTCTCTGTAGCATGAAAGATGTGCTTAGTACAGTATGGATTCATATACATGTAGGAGTACCTCCGAAATCCCTGAAAATAGATCTGACAGTTTTAGTCAATATCGCAATACTGTAATATTATTACAATCAGTAATATTTATTATGCAAAGAAAAAACTAATAACTTTAAACTTTTTTTATTACAACAAAATAATTTAACAACGTTACAAAACTACAACTATATTACCAAACTATATTAACAGCTGTAAAAAAACAGCTTCACTAATTTACAATATCTTTATCAGATTATGATGAGCAGCCTGGTGTAAATGCAGCAACCTCCGCTAATTTAGCCTGCCAAAGAATCTTTTATTTAGCAGTTTATTGTTTTGCGGCCAGCTACAAAAACGTTGCAGCAAAGTCTCAGCGAAGTTTGGCATGTGCAAAGTTTGTTAAAAGGAGTTCACAAAGGATAGCTCAGGCAGTGGTTAGCTCATGCTGGAGAGCTCTTCGGGCGCTTCCAGATCCTTTAAACCTGGATACACTTTGCCTGCTCAGGTAATTACTGCTGAACAAGACAATAATCCTGCTTCATTTAATAAGGCTCTTTTTTGCTGCTTATATAAGCGGGCAATTATTTTTATTAGAGACAAATAGAGCTCAACAGGACATGATTGTGCAAGAGCACAAATGTCCCCCTAGGCAGGAGGATCATAATCACTTCTTCAATTAATAGTTTTTTTCCCCTCATTTTTGACAGAATTGTTGTTTTTTCTTGCTTCAAAAGTGACCACGTTTTGTTTTTCTCCTCCATATATTTTTGTCAAATGGTAGTTTTCTAATTCCCAATATCTTTTTTTCCATTTTCCTCCTACAAAAAGACAAAAATAACCCAAAAATTCAAAGTTACATGCTAGGCAATAAATGATAAGTGATTCATACCTGCTATGGTTAACAACTATGAGGCCTGAGTAACTCATCAAAATCATGCAAAACATCGTATACATAGTTCAAAGTAACAAAGCAATTGAATGCACCTACATTGCATAATATTCAATTTAACTATTAACAGCTCTATACAAGGTAAAAGTTGATTCCATAAAGATTTACAGAGTAACATGTTTCTCTTCAGACACCTTTCCTAACAGTGAGCAGGGTGTTTCTCTTTAGAAACAGCAATCTCTCCACTGAAATGCTATGCCAACACCTGTGGGAGAGTGAGTTCTCTGACCGCAGGGAGCTCACATTGGAGGCAGACCTTTGGTGGAGTCCAGAGGGTCTGGAAAGGCATTGGGGAGTGATCCCCAGAGGAGTGGTTCAGGTATCTTCAAACCCAGCATGGTGGAAGTGGCTCAGAGTAGCCCAACTAGGTCCTGTAGTAGTGAGAGGGGTGTAGGGCCTCACATCCTGTCTTTAAGGGGAAGGAGTGAGAATGGGTTATGTCCCGGTAGTGCCCGACCTCAGTCTCAGAGCCTGGATGGTTCTATAAGGGAACACCAGGTGGGGAGCCTAGTCTGTCCTGAGGGGCTGCCCGTTGTGCGGGACCCCCTAGTGTCTGGTGAACGGGGCAGGCCTCCATCAGTTCTGGTGTCTGGCAGTACCGCTCCAGTTGGGAGGGTGCAAAAGTCCAGAGTGAGGGGTGAGAGGGGGAAGGAGTCCCCAGTGGAAGAACCAGTGGGTCAGGGGTAAGCCAGAAGGGCTGCGTCACCAGTGAATGACCATGGTGACACCACTTCTGTCCTGGGGGATCTTCGTGCACTGTCAGATGGACAGGGGTTGGGAGATCTGCGCCAGGCAGACTGTCACATGACACAGGAGTTATGTGTCACCCTCAGAGGGGGCATGCGTGCTCCCCGGGAAGTCCTGGTGCGCCAGGCGAGCGTTCAACTGCATGGGTTGGCCCCAGGGTTGGGAAGCCAGGTTCAGGTGTTGTCTGACCTGGAGGGTGGAACAACTGTAATCAGTGTCCAGACCCATGTTGCTTCTAGGGGTACCTCTCCAGTTGGGAGGGTGCAGTACTCTGGAAGGGGGTGCAGAGGGAGGGAGTCCTCACCTCTGACCCCGGTGTAGCCTGAGGGTTTAGACCCTAGGTTGGAGAGCCAGGTTCAGGTGTTGTCTGACCTGGAGGGAGGGACATCTGTAATCAGTGTCCCTACCAGTCTGTCTTCTTGGTGTACCACTCCAGGTGGGAGGGTACAGCCATCTGGAAGGGGGTGCAGAGGGAGGAAGTCCTCGCCTCTGACCCCCGCTCAACTGAAGGGTTTAGACCCTAGGTTGGAGGGCCGGGTTCAGGGTGTCCCCCCTGACCTGGACGCCCAGTTGCAGGATAGAACCCCTGAACTGGTGGGCGAATTGCGCAGGACACCTGCTGCAGGTGCCCTGGCAATTCTGGAAGGGGGTACCACTTCAAGTGGGAGGATACAGAGCCCCAAGGAGGAGGACCGGGTGTGGGAGAGGCCACCCCAGTCTTTGGTCCAGCCGCCGGGTACGGACCTGGGGCTGGTGGGTCAGTGCCAGGATGTCATACCTGACCTGACAGGAGGGAGAATGGACAAAGGTTGGCAAGCACCTGGGGCTACTGCCCCCCGCTCACTGGCGCCACAGAGGTTTGAGAGCCCTGAAAGGCATGCGGCCTGGGTCTCATCCCTGACCACTGTCAGTGGCCACTGTAGCATTTTGCTGTCTGTCTGTTGGGACACACCTATGAGCCAGTTATGGTTAGGTGCTGCCCAGGTGGTGTCCACAGGTGAGGAGAAGGGTTCCCCATGGATTGGCTTGTTGGGCCCTGTAAGTATGGACAGAGGGATTCCAATAGGTTCAGATTGGCGTAGAACTGGAGTCTGCCCCTGCAGTTGCGGGCCAGGTCCTTGTTCTATCGCCCGAAGCAGGGAAGCCCATCACGGTGGTGATTGGGCTACCCTGCGTTTTGGCTGGAAGGGGGTCGTGTTGGACTTGGCACTTTTTGCAGGGTCATCCCTGAAATTTTTACCTTTCTCCTGTATTTTTTCTGACCTGTTGTTGGCTGTTCTATGACTCTGGGCACTTTACCACTGCTGATCAGTGCCAAAGTGCATATGCTCTCCCTAATGTAAAATGTATATGTTGGTTGGATTCCATGATTGGCTTATTTGGTTTACTGTCAGACCCCAGTAAAGTGCACCAGGAGTGCCCAGGGCTTGTAAATACAAATGCTGCTGGTGGGCTTGCAGCACTGGTTGTGCCACCCACAGAAGCGGCCTGGTAAAATATGTCTAAGGTCTGCCATTGCAGAACCTGCGTGCAGTCTGGTACTGTCATGCTGACTGCGCAAGTGTACACACTTGCCAGTCCCTAAAGCTTCCCTTAACTTCATATTAGTCACCCCTATGGTAGGCCCAAGGGCAGGGTGCATTGTAAGCATAAGGTAGGACAAGCCCTGATGTGTGTAGCATGTCCTAATAGTGAATTACAGCCATTTTCGTTTTTCACTATTGTAAGGCTACCTGTTCTCCATAGGCCAGAATGGTCTGTTAGAATTGTTACATCCTATGATCCTAACAGACCCAGGGAACATGGTAGAAAATCGAGTTTAGTATGCCTGAACTCAGAATAATAAAATACCTCTTTTAGTAAAGTTTATTTTAATATTCTGTGTTTGCAAATACCACTTTTAGAAAGTTGGTATTTGCTTGCCTAACCATTTCAGCCCGCTTCTGCTATGATGTGTATCTGCCTGTCTGGTTTGTGTGAGTGACAGGGCTGGAGAAACCCAGGGGGGCAGGGCTAGGTAGCCTGGTGGTGAATAGAGAGATTGACATCCAGATGGGTGGGAGGAGTGCACCTGGACTCTGAATAGGGCTGTGCTCTGCCACCACAATGCTGGCTCCACCTCCTGTGGAGCGGCTGATGTCTCTGCCCTGCACCCTGAATAGAAAGGCAGAGTCATGTCAACAAAGTGCTCAAAAACTGGTTTGGACTGGGCAAAGGCCCCTCTACACCAGAGGAACAAAGGAATTAGGGGTATAAGTACTGGGACCCTCCTCCCAAGAAATTAGATCCTGCTTGACAAGAAGAACCTCTGCCTGAGGAGAAGGAACCGGGAAAGCTGTAAGGAGGAGTACTGTCCCTGACCTGGGGGGATTGGCCTGCAGTGGTTGCCTTGCTGCTGAAAGGAGAGGAGAGAAGACTACAAAGACTTTATTTCAACTTGTTCTGAAAAGATCTCCAAGGGCTTGTGCTGAGCTTGCCCCCTGAACGAAGTCCCAAGACCAGTGGACTTCACCCCCCAGCTCCCCAGAGTTCTTTGGAAGTGCCTGCTGCTGTTGTTGGGCCTTCTGAGGGACTGCGTGTCGCAAGGAGCTGGCAGCGCGACTCAAGAAGGAGAAGCGTGCCGCCGTCGGAGCTGTTGTCGTCGCATCTCGCAAAGGGTGTCGCCGCTGCAGCATCGCATCGAGCGGAAGCATCTCGCATCCTTCCGGAAGTGTCTCGCACCGCCGAGGAAGCGTGTCGCCATCGCAGCCATCATAGCTGACGCATTGCACCGCATCAAGAGAAGAATCTCGCATAGAGGAAGAAGCGTGTCGCCATCACAGCCATCGTAGTTGTCGCATTGCACCGCATCAAGAAAAGCGCCTCGCATCCACGGAGAAGCGTGCTGCCGTCGCATCGCGTAAAGGGGTGATGCCGCTGCAGCATCGCGCGGAAGCGTCTCGAAAACGTCGGAGAAGAGTGCCGCTGCCAAGGCCGCTGTCATCTCATCGCGTATGACGCCGCTGTAGCTGACGCATCGAGTCGAGTCTTCTCGAAACATCGGAGAAGCGTAACGCATCTGGAAGATCTTCACGTCTTTATTTCTTTGCACCAAAAACTTCATCGCATCAGCATTGTTGCAACACTTTTGTTGCCCTGCGTGTCGCATCTAAGGTACATTGACTTAAAGTGTCGCATTTAAGAACTTAAGAGAACTAAGCAAACTTCTACCATCTAAAATACCAGTATTGTATATTTTTGCCGTTTAATGGTCTTGTGGTAACTCTATATAAAGAATCCTTATTTTTAATATAAAAACCTGTGTGGTGTCCATCTGTAGTGTTGTCACTTGGTTACTGTATGTGTTCACAAATGCTTAACCTATAACGCTCTGAGATAAGCTTTGTCTGCTCGCGCCAAGCTACCCAGAGGGTGAGCAGGGGTTATTTTAGGAGTGTAACCCCTTACCCTGACTAGATGAAAGGTTCCCTGCTTGTCACAAGTACCTACCTGTGCCAACCAGAGAACCCGGATTCTAACATTGTGTATTCTTTAGTTATGGCTATATACAGTGTGAACACTCCATATTCTAATAATATATACTTATAAAAGACTATACTGAGAAATCTGCACCTATATAAATGGCTTTTGAGTCAGTAAACACATGGAAATCATTTGGAGGTAGTCACGGGGGCGCAGTTGTGACCTCTAGATTGTTGCTCTGTGCTTCTCCTGGCACTACCTTTGTGACCCCTGACCTCAGTGGAGACAAAGGTTTTGCCCCGTCTGAGGTCAGGGGTCACAAAGGAAGTACCTGGAGGAGCAGGCAGCAAGCTAGAGGTCACAGCTGCGACCCCTGACTAACTCCAAATGATGTCCATGAGTACACATGGTGTAGAATAAGTTTATCAACAGTAGGGCACTTACTGACACTTCTCAACAAAGTTCATTAGGTATATTATTATTTTCCTGAACTTTGAGCTGTTTTTTAAATGCTGCTGAAGACACTAGTCTCTTTCAGTTCCAAATTAAATCATATCTTCTGAGCACAAGTGAAAGAAATTTCTGCACCTCCAAACTAGAAGCACAATGTGAGCTATCTCTGGTTCTACAGCCAATCACATCACAGCATTTCTTCAACCATGTAATAAAAATGTTAACTATTGGTTGTCTTTAATATAACCTGACCTTTTTTTTCTGGTTCTTCCCATTCGATCTCGCGAGACTCTCGCGGGTTCATAAAACCCCTCGTGGCAGGCTCAGTAATTTTTCATGGGAGTCTCACGAGCCTCTCACTGGACCGTAAAACACCTCATGGCAGGTTCAGTCATTTTCCATTTGGGTCTTGCTAGATGCTCATGGGTTCGCCCGAGGCTCATGCGGCAAGCTTCACTCCCTGAAGCTTGCAAAACACTATTGCAAGACACTCACAGGATCGCAACAGAATTGTAGGGAAATAGTAACATGTGGGATTGACCAGCCTCTTCACTGAGTCCTCTCTCTTTGATAATGGGTGTGCACAGTAGGGTGTGATGAGGGAGACTGCCCTCTCCTTTCAGGCCTTTCCCTTGGATGACAGGTGTGCGTAGTAGCATGCAGTGAGAGACTGGCCTCTCCGCTGAGACCCCTCTCTCAGATAATGGGTGTGTATATTAGGGTGTGGGGATGGACTGGCCACTTCCTCTCAGACCTCTCTCTAGGATGATGGGTGTGTGTAGTAGTTTGTGGGGAGGGACTAGCCTCTCTGCTGACATATCTTTTGGATTACAGGTGTGCATAGTAGGGTGTGGAAGGACTACCCGCTACACTGCGACCTCTCTCTCAGATAACGTGTGCGTAGTAGTGAGTGGGGAGGGACTGGCATCTCCTTTGAGACCTCTCTCTCCAATGGCAGGTGTGCGTATTAGGGTGAGCGGGTGGACTGGCCTCTAATTTGAGACCTCTATACCAGATGACAGGTGTGCATAATAGGGTGTATGGGGAGTGACAGGCCTCTCCTTTGGCCTCTCTTAGATGAGTAGTGTTTCGATGGACTGGGCTCTTCTTTGAGACCTCTCTTTCAGATGATGGGTGATAGGGTGTGGGGAGGGATTGGCCATTTCTTTCAGGCCTATCTCAGATGACAGGTGTGCATAGTAAGGAATGGACAGGGACTGTCCTTTCCTTTCCGACCCCTCTCTCAGATGAGAGGTGTGAGTAGTAGGGTTTGGGGCAGTACTAGGCTCTCCTTTCAGATCACGCTCTCATATGACAGGTGTGCATAGTAGTGCATAGGGAGGAACTAGCCTCTCCGCTGAGACCTCTTTTTGGATGACAGGTGTCCGTAGTGGGTTGTGTGGAGAGATTGGCATTTCTACTGAGAACCCTCTCTTGGTTGATGGGTGCGCATAGTAGGCTGTAGGAAGAGCCTTAACTCTTCCTAAACCGATGGACTGAGATAGTTGACTCTGATAAACACCATCTCCACTAAGACTCCTTCCTACAGTAATAAGAGTGTATTCAAATATCACCTACTCCTTCCTATTTTTCACAATCCCACAAGAGTTTTGGGAGATCATAACTTTTTTTTAAAGAGAATTAATCTTCTACTCATCACAGTACTTATGTCTTGCACACTCACTCTCAGTAACAAAGGCCACAATATGCATTTCTACTAGTGAAATGTATTGACAACACAGCTACTCCTTTTTACTATTTGTAATTAGGGCTCCCGGTTTTCCGTTCAAACGGATTTTTACATATAAATACAGACGGAAAACAAGTTTTCCTTTATCTGTATTTATATGGAAAAACGGGAAAATACTAGCACATTTTGTGGCGCTGCCGTGCTCCAGCAGAGAGTTGCAAAACAGGATAGTATGGTGATTGCTCACAGAGTAAGTATTGCCTCTGGTATTATCAGTGTTTACAACAAAGCCTCGTTAGCAAGTGAATGGTCTTTTAAAGACCTGTGAAGTACTCGGGTGCGGCTGTCAGCTCAAAATCTGTGCGTGTGCCCGGAAAGCTGTCTCAGCCCGGGCTGACACATACAACGTAGGGGGGAGGAATTGTGAAACGGTCCAGCTGCATCTATAACGTCAAGCTTATCCCTCAACGCTACCTTAGCTTAGGCTCTGGAACTACACACCTGCCAAATAGGGCAAAGTTCAAGTGGAGAAAGTGAACTCTGTAAACTGTGTCAGCGTAACTCCTCTGGTTGTACAGTTCACGCAGTTTGCACACAGTGTGCCGTTCTGTTATCATTCCAGACCCTTATCTACGCAGCGTTTCATAAAACACAAAACACACAAGGTAGAAACTAAACTGCGCAGAGGGGGGCGTGAACTCTGGCCTACTGAATACATCCTCTAATGGTGTGTCCCTTTTTCATGATAATTCATGAATTGGATTCGACCATCACTTTTATGTTGACTTCGGTAAAGCTCATCCATCTATCAGGAAGCAGGTGTTTTCAAAAACATGAAGTTGATGAAAATTATCTTTGCTCTGACAATATCTTACCTGGTGCAGCAGTCCAACTGCCTGATTCTATATGCCATTTAGTTCAACAAAACTGACGGTTCTCCAAAGACTGTTATGATCAACTAAAATTATACCTTAAAAGGCACAAATCCATGAACGGTGCAAGGATTTATAAAGTCCCAGGCAAATACGTATTATTCCGCACTCCCGACAAAAGGGTAATATTTATAGTCCCCAGCTGTGACATTGTTTCATATGCCGCCTCCTGCTGGTGGCACCGTACCTTAACTCGCTTCAAGAAAGTGCCCGCACTTAAGTAATTTTTACTGGGTTTCAGCTTTGTATCATATATGTTAAATTATTAAATGAAAAACACACTTCAAGAAAAATATTATTTCTGGATCATGCGTTAACCCTTCAATAATTAGGACAATCCACAAACACTTGTCTTCAAGGGGTCTAAAATCTTTTGTAAAAGTAACAAAAAATAAATGGAGGGGCTTAAAGTTTTTGCTTAGAAGCTCCACATGCTTGTCTTGGTCCTCAGCTTGGTTCTCCTGGCCCTGGTTCTCTTGATCTTTCTGGTCTTACTTGTCTTGTTTGTCTTCATATTTCTCTTGGTCCTAGTTGTCTTGGTCCCCCTGGTTTTCCAGGTGGCCCATGAACTGCTAGTCATTTGGATCTTATCCTGGTATTTGTTCTCCTCTTTCCCTCCCTCTAGTCACAAAGACAGTTGCCAACTCCAAGTCTGTTTGACCTTTTAAGCAGCTGTAGGGATCCTATGAACATTTTGGACTGTCTTGATAGCCTCATGTGATTAAACACACACACACACACGCGCACACATACACACACACAAGCACATATAAAGCTATTCTGATCTTGATGTACTTGTATTTGTGTCAAATCAGTTAGCCTGTTTGCTAATACTCTACCTAGAATCTTGTAGTCTGTGTTTATTAGGGATAGGGAACAGTATGACCCAAGGAGTAGAGGGTCTTTACCCGGCTAAGGGAGCACTACCAGCACCGCCTCCTGCAGTGAGGCAGGTAGCATGCCAGTGTCATACGCGTCCATAAACATTTGGTGTAAATGTGGAGCTAGCTGGGTTCGAAAGGTCATATACAATTCGGAGGGCCGTCCGTCTGCTCCTGGAGTTTTCCCTCTTGCCAGTTGTTGCATGGTATCTTTTATTTTGCTTATTGTAATGGGAGATTCCAGCTCTGTAAACATTGTTGGCGGTATCTGTAGGAGTGTGATGCCCTCTAAGAACGACTGTAGTTCGTGGTGTCTATGTCCTGCGGAGCACTGTACAAGGCTGCATTATATGAGTGGAAGGGCGTATTTATTTCAATCTGTGTGTTAACTACACATCCGTTCCGTCCCCAATAGCCAGAATCAGGCTTTTGGTGTAGCTGACCGCAGTAACCATGCCAACACCCTGTCAGCTTTGTCTCCCTCTGTGTGGCACCAGACCATGTATTCCCTGTAGTCTATAGTTCACAAGCAGTCTAGTGCCTCCCTATGATCTTATCTTTCCTTTGCCAGCCACCCCATCTCTAAATCCGAGCCAGGAGACCTTTATTCCAGCTGGTGTATTTCTAATTCTAGTTGTGTTGTTTTCTTCGGGAGGGCCATTTTGGTTCCATAGACTGCTTTAATCATGATTCCCCTCAGTACTACCTTAAATGTGTCCCATTCAATCCCTGGTCCTGAGGCACAGCCTTTATTATCGTGGAAGTAGGAAGCTATAGTTTCAGACATAGAGGAGCGTAATGGTGTGTCTTAAAGTGCCGCTACATGCAATCGCCACATAGGTATCGTAGGCCTACTTCTGCCCCATTTCAACCACAAATGTAGTGGGCTGTGGTCTTACAATGTGCACCCGACATACTCCACCTGGGAGACCTTTGTAAGGGGTTGGTGTGAACCATATACTGGATCTATTCTAGTGTGTGGATCATGCAAACCTGAGTACTGTGAATATTCACTGGCTTCTGGGTGCAGACCCCTCCGAGCTTCCCGTATCTGCAAATTAGTGGACAATGTTTGTACACTGCACGCTAGAGCTATGGATTGCAAACAGAGGATTGGGGGGCAGGAAAGGTCTATGTCTACGTCAATTATGCAGTTATAATCCCCACCCCAGAAAACAGGGGCCAACCTGTCCTGCAGTAACGTGGGTGTCAAGGAGTGTGGGAAGGTTGCCAGGGCCGGCTTTAGGGCGGTGCGACCGGTGCCACCGCACCGGGTGCTGGCTTCCTGGGGGCGCCGAGCTTGAACCTTTATTACGCTTTTGAAGCACCTGCTGCACCGTTTCTTTCCCCCAGCAATTACCAGGCCTCACACAAATGTACCAAGTAGATTACAGAAGTATGATGTACACAGATCAGCAGGTTACTGCTTTCAAAAGAAACGTCCTTTTGTTACTTGCAATTTATAACTTATAGCCCTAATATAGAATAGTGAGCTATCAACTTTCAACCTAGAACTGCATACACACTGCAAAATATACATTATTAGAGCATTCATTAATGTTGCAAAAAGGATTGATTTGGCTAGAAATCGATTCTTATTATTAAAGAGAACTCCCAACTATGCTGTTTCTTTTTCGACTCTGAGTTTGTGCTTCTCCACACCAAGCACTCTTAAACTATACTGCCTACCAGTATGGATGACATGTGACTCCTACACTTTTAGTCTTTTGGCTTATGTAACATTTCCTATAAACTGATTTACACACGTATGATTGATTGTCTCTGTGTAATGTGTGTGTGATGCAAAGTGCTCGGACACCCTGCACTGGTATGAGTGGCGCTATGTAACTAATTCAATGCATCTGAGAGAGTGTGTTTAAGGAGACTTCGTCACTGTTAAAGGGTGCTAGTGAGAGACTCCCTGGTGGAGGTGGTCATTGGGGGGGGGGGGCGCCAACAAACATTGTCGCACAGGGCGCCACCAGCACTAAAGCCGGCCCTGAAGGTTGCCCTACTAGAGTTAGGAGCATAAAGCGATACCAGTTATATTGGAAGAGCATCCAATCATCCCTCTAAGACCACCTATCTACCCTCTGTATCGATTTGAGTATACCAGTCCTCCAACGGGGTCCTGGGTGCCACCCATATCAATGTCCCCTGGTGTAACTAGAGTAAGTGGTACCTATTAGGCTACCCATCCAGCGCTTACGTATTGCCTCAAGTGTTTGTGCAGTGAAAGCACAAACACTCTTAACATTCCAACCATCCAATGATCTCAATCACTGGCTGTACACCAGGGACTTGGTACTCTGGGGATGATGCATAGTAACCAATACAAGTCACAACACTTCTCCCTCTGTTAAAGAAACAATGGAAAATTCAAATAAAACAATCGAGTCCCATAAATATTACTTCTAGATTACCATCAAATCAAAAGGACAAAACATAACACAATATAATAGTTCTATGAACACCAGAATACATAGATAATCCCATCATGCAATCTTCAACAGAACTAGCAAACAAATAACACCCCCCAAGTCATTCACCTCACAACATCAAGATGTAACACGTCCTTAACCACTCAAGAGGGATAACACTATCATAAGGGTGCAATACACTACATCTTTACCCACTCAAGAAGGACAACAGAACCAATATAAATCGGTGTCTCTAAACACAGCAGGACCAGGAACTTCACACCCTCTTCTTCATCCCCTCTCCTGGCAGGACCAGAGACTCCAAGCCCTCTACTGCACTTACAAAACACACAGGACCAAGAACCAGGGACCACGTACCCTCTACTGCACTTACACAACTCACAGCAGAACTAGGGACTTTATGCCCGCTACTTCATCAACTCAACTCATTGCAGGACCAGGCACTCCACACCCTCTTCTGCATCCACGTTCACAGCAGGACCAGGGACTCCGACCCTCTACTGCACTTACACAACTCACAGCAGGACAAGGTCTCACCTCAGGACCTCTGTAAAGGGTATCTTTCAACCCATACCATAACAGGGTATCTTTTATCTCATCACAATCAAAGGGTATCTTTAAACCCATTATATTCCCACTAACACAGGAAATCTCAGAAAAATGTAGCACACCACACACGGTCTCAAACACCTTGTCCAGCTTCCCAACAGACCCAAACTCAAACCCTAACTTATTCCCACACACAGGGAAACCTCACAGTGTAATACTTTATGCAATATGCACACCTCACACAGTATAAGACACATTCACCAAACAGGATTGAAACATTCACCCACACCCTGACACACAAGCAAAAACAAACTCATGAAGCAAATCCAGATCTCCATAAACAAAATACTCTTAGCAGATAATTATGCTAGGCAAACATCAGAACACTGTAGCACGTTGAGAGGAGTAATAAAGAATAAACCGGCAAGTTCAATGATGATACAGCAAAAATTCCAACACAGTCAAAGTCAAAGTCAACACTTCACAACAATGTCACTCAACACACTCTCTTCCTCCTGCAAAGTAAACAGGACAGAGAAAACACACACTTGTACAACCTTGAGTTAAACACATGCCCCAACACCCTTAACCCCTTAGGAAGGGCGGAGCCTTGGGCTAAACACATGCCCCTATACCCTTAATCTCTTAGAAAGGGTGAAACCTAGGAATAAACACATGCCTCCGTCAAACCTTGGGATAAACACATGCCTCTACACCCTTAACCCCTTAGGGAGGGTGGTATAAATCACACATCTCAAAGTCACTCAACCAACAAATTACACTCCAGGACCAACACATCACAACATGGTCACAATTTAGGACCACCATATCACTGTACACACACTCCCTATTCTGCATACCCAACATGACTTGGAAGAGAATTAAGCATGGCATTAAATACATAAACTGAGGTAACACATCAAAAAAACTTCCACTCCAGTGAGCGACCTCTCACCCGACATCCAACCCTGAATACTAACAAAAAGACCAACAGGAACAGTTCAATCCCTCCTCAGTTGCCACAATAGGATCAGCAGTTGCAGTTCAGCGCCTTCAAAACAGCTGCGATACATGTGGTTACCTCCTTCTTCTGCTTCAAATGCTTGGACCTCCACTGCCCAAAAGTGAGGTAGCTGTGGTGCGATAATCTTTCTTCCTCAAAATGTGAAAGTCACTTACTACTGGACAAAATCCCAGAGAAAATTCAACCTCCATAACAGCTGTAATCTTGTCTGATTCCAAAAAAGATAAGCGGCAACTTTCACTGATGCCAATATTCACTAACAGTTTGAGCCAGCGTCTAAACATAGGTAAAACTTACACTGCCAATTCGCTCACTACATAACTTACTGCATTATTTGTATCACAGCGCTGTCTGTTCACTCCCCTCTGGCATGACTAGCCAAACCATGAACTCTTCTTGTACATACCAACTTCTATCTTGTTGATAACAAAGTCCTTCAACTCAGCAACCACCCTCTAGATCTGCTGCACACAGTACGCTGGCCTGTTCAATTGCCCTGGACTACAGGTTGTCTGATGTACATAGACAATAGTGGGGCTACCAGGCTCAATTCTTCCTTACAGGCCTCAATCTCTTTTTCTTTGTAATATTCTAGTTCTTCTTAGTTTCTTTAATTTCTTCTTCATTTCTTGTTCTTCGCGCATAGTTTATTTTCGGCTCACCGCCGGTGTTACAATCAAGGATGTAGTCTTGAAGGTTATAAAAGATGCAGGTTTATTAGGTGCAGACCAGGTTACAAGCAAATCAGGCAAAGCCCCACCTGAGCAGCAACCTCCTGCTCAGTCCTTCCCAATACAACTGTTCACTCATCCAAGCACAAACACTCTTAACATTCCAACCAGCCAATAACATCACTCACTGGCTGAGCAGCAGGGACTTGGAACTCTGGGGAGGAGGCATAGTAACCAAGACAAGTCACAAAAGATTACTGCTGGCGTCTGCCGTGAAGAGGTCATGTTCTTCACCTGCCCACATTACATAAAGTATACCCTAACGCATCCACACCAACGCTGACCTGCACACCAAAGGCCAGCCTGCGTACACGCGTACACACCCCAGACATGACCTGAGCCAACATGCTGCTGATTTTCCAGCTCAATTTAAGGTCAGTGTCGCTCGCATATCATTCTCACAGTTTTAAACTTTGTCTGCGCTCTCATTTTCATAGTCATACTCCAACTTCGCTCATGCCCCTTTCAACTTGCCCATTTCCCACAGGTAAAAGTGACACTGCCATCTTTGCTCCCTGTGCATTGTTTTAGAACATTTTTAATTTAGGATCTACCACTTCTGACTGTTGCTGTTTCTTATGTTCTGTCCACTCCACTTAGGACTTCATTCAATACTGAGATTTCCTGTTAAATCTCTACTTTATTTCAGCTCTCTCCTGAGATACTGCTTCCCCCTTTAGCTCTGGTCATCATTTACACTGCTGTTTTACTAATGCTCACTATCTCAAGAAAAATGTGCTTGATATACATGACTTGATTCCGGATTATAACTTTGACATCCTATTTATCAATGAATCCTGGACTCATGCCACCTCTACTCCTGACCTTGCAATTGCCACCCGCCCCCTCTTGCTTCACCTTTCTCATTCAGAGATGAATGGGGACAGATTGGTGATCATCCATAAACAGTCACTAGCAGTTCCTCTTGATCCATTCTTACCTATTGGTTCCAGGTTCACTACTGTCTCCCTCTTGCTTACTTTTCAATCTACTAATCTATTGCCGGCCATGCTCCATGTCCACGTTATTACAGATGTCTCTGATTGTATTACTCCCTTACTTCTTGGGCCTTCATTTAGTGGTAGGTTGTTTTTTTAGGAATAGTGGAGGGGCATTGCCTGTCATACATGTGCACACTCCCTTCCATCAATTCACTTGCAAGCACACACATGTTCATAGTCACCCATCCACAATCACACTCACTCATCCATCCACAAGCGCACACACAGACTCACCCTCCCATCAACAAGCATACTCACTCGCACACATCCATTCACAAGCATGCATACATACCCACACCCACCATTCACAAGCACATCAATACATACACTTGCACACTTTCATTCACACATGGGCAAATACACATACATTGATACATATACACAGACACCCAAATGTTCAATAAACAGTTACAGAGCCACTGCGGTAAAGGCAGGGCAGGTGGGTGGCGGGAGGGAGAAGTACAAAGGAACCTGAAGGAGCTGGACGCTTTGGTGAAGATAGGGAACACTGAAGACCGTGCTGCCTCCTCTCATTGGCTAACCTTGTCATGGGTCACCCAAAAAGGGGAGGAACTTCCCTAACTCATCGCAGAGTGGTGTTGGGTCAGTGAGACTTGCTGACCCGATCCTACTCTGTGACGAGGTGTCATTAATAGACACTCAGCCCTATGCACTTCAGAGCTTAAACGAGAAGTACCCAGTGAGGACACCATTGGTGGCGCTCCATCTAGTCACAAGGGAGAGGACCTCACAGGGTTTTTCTGGGCTGATGATGTCACTTCCCTCAGGGCTGTGAGATCTTCAGCGCAGAAAAGCGTGGTTCATGCTGCCAGATGCCTACACATTAGTGCATGTAAAGCACCTGGGTGCCTGATCCCGACATGGTGAGTGATTGTCAGGATGACCTTAGCTCAGTGGCAGACACTCATCATGCGTTGGAAAAGGGAGGGGGGTGCCACTGCGTTCATTTGTTGGGGATTTCAACTTACGGTTAGACTTGGGCACTGCACCAGACAGTGTTAGTCTCGAAGACTCATTCTCTGCTCTTGGTCTCTCCCAACATGTAATTGCCCTACACGTGAAGCAGGGCACACTCTGGATCTGATCTTGTCTTTTCCCAACCAGGCTGCCTTTCTTCATTCCTCTCCATTGGCCTGGCTGGATCATGTCTCCATATTTCCGTACAGGAATACAGCTGTCAAACGACTAGCTCGTAGTCTTTCCTAAGATTATGCATTGTTTGGATCTTATTTCACCCTTTCTCCAATTCACCCAGCTATTCCCGACATGCAGTGCACTCCACTTCCGTTATTTCATGATTCCCCTGGGGAGCCACCCAGTGGTTAATTTGCAAAAAACATAAGTGCTGGGGCTCTCGTCAGTAGGCAGCTTGCACCAGTCAATATCTCTTTGTTAGCACCACCTAAAACATAGCATGAAAGTGGGGACACGATGTGGCGTAATGGCCAGAGCTGCCAACTTCGGAGCTGGTGAACCAGGTTCGAATCTCAGAGTCCGCTCAACATCCTGTGATTCTGGACAAATCACTTAATCTCTCCATGGCTACCATAAATGAATGTGTCTTTAACTGGTGCTCATGAAAAGCGCTGCTGTTGATGATTGAGTGCCTGTGCTGCGTACCGGAAACCAATAGCTCAAATTAAGCACTGATCCTGAATAACTTTATCATCTGTGCTAGGTTTATTTTTTCTTTCACTTCCCCATTTTGAAGCTACAGTGCCTACACACCCGAGGGTATTAGTGCGCTATATAAATTTTATTTCAATTTCATTTCATTTCATTTAACAATGACAGAAACAGTAAAATGTGCTCAACAGCACAAAACACCAAAAGATAATCACTACAAAGCCGGATCTAAAAACAGAAGTTGCTCTTTGAGTTGGACTCGAAATCAAACAAGCGTGTACCAGACTTCCGAAGAGGGGAGCGTAGCACCCAAAGTTACAGGGGACTATAGTGTAGGAATGGATGCGGGCTCACAGGTGGAGGACCATACTACAAGCGTGGAGACAGCACACACTTCTTGCTTCAGATTACAGGGCCACCTTTTGCCATACGGCAACCACTGTCCTGATTGTAGTCAGTATCCTAAAGGCAGCCTTGTGCATGGTGGTAGACGTCGCTGTCCTCGTGTTAGCCACTATCCTGATGGGAGCCTCTGTATCCAGATGGTGGCCTCTGTGTCCAGATGGTAGCCTCTGTCCTGATGGTAGCCTCTATGTCCAGAAGGTAGCCTCAGTGTCCAGAAGGTAGCTTCTGTCCTGGTGGTAGCCTCTGTGTCCAGATGATCCCTTCTGTCTTGATGGTATCCTCTGTGTCCAGATGATAGCTTCTGTCCTGGTGCTAGCCTCTACACGCGGGTTGGCTACTGTCCTGATGGTAGCCTCTGTTTCCAGATGATAGCTTCTGTCCTGGTGGTAGCCTCTATCCGCATGTTGGCCACTGTCCTGATGGTAGCTTCTGTCCTAGTGGTAGCCTCTGTGTCCAGATCATCGCCTCTGTCCTGGTGGTATCCTCTGTGTCCAGATGTTAGCCACATTCCAGATGGTAGACTCTATGTCCAGATGATAGCTTCTGTCCTGGCGGTAGCCTCTGTGTCCAGATGATTGCTTCTGCCCTGGTGGTATCCTCTGTGTCCAGATGAATGCTTCTGTCCTGGTGGTAGCCTCTGTGTTCAGATGATTGCTACTGTCCTGGTGGTAGCTTCTATCCTCTATCCTAAGTGTTAGCCACTGTCCTGGTGGTATCCTCTGTGTCCAGATGATAGCTTCTGTCCTGGTGGCAACCTCTGTGTCCAGATCATCGCCTCTGTCCTGGTGGTATCCTCTGTGTCCAGATGTTAGCCACAGTCCTGATAGTATCCTCTGTGTCCAGATGATAGCTTCTTTCCTGGTGGCAACCTCTGTGTCCAGATCATCGCCTCTGTCCTGGTGGTATCCTCTGTGTCCAGATGTTAGCCACAGTCCTGATGGTATCCTCTGTGTCCAGATGATAGCTTCTGTCCTGGTGGCAACCTCTGTGTCCAGATTATCGGCTCTGTCCTGGTGGTATCCTCTGTGTCCAGATGTTAGCCACAGTCCAGATGGTAGCCTCTGTGTCCAGATGATTTCTTCTTTCCTGGTGGTAGCTTCTGTCCTCTATCCTCGTGCTAGCCACTGTCCTGGTGGTATCCTCTGTGTCCAGATGATAGTTTCTGTCCTGGTGGCAACCTCTGTGTCCAGATTATCGCCTCTGTCCTGGTGGTATCCTCTGTGTCCAGATGTTAGCCACAGTCCAGATGGTAGCCTCTGTGTCCAGATGATTGCTTCTGTCCTGGTGGTAGCTTCTGTCCTCTATCCTCGTGCTAGCCACTGTCCTGGTGGTATCCTCTGTGTCCAGATGATAGCTTCTGTCCTGGTGGTAGTCTCTGTGTCCAGATGATAGCTTCTGTCCTGGTGGTATCCTCTGTGTCCAGATGATCGCTTCTGTCCTGGTGGTAGCCTGTATCCATGTGTTAGCCACTGTCCTGTGGTAGCCTCCGTGTCCAGATGATCGCTTCTGTCCTGGTGGTAGAGGCGTTCTTGATGGCAGCCTCGGTCCAGATGGTCCTGGTGACAGCCTTGGTCATGGTGCTAGCAGTTTCTGTCCCTATTATATCTTCTGTCCTGAGGGTGGCGGATAGGGTGACCAACCGTCCATAAATTTCATGGACAGTCCGTAATTTCGGCTGTCTGTCAGTTGTCCGTGAAGGATTCTTTAACGGACGCCATTTGTCCGTAATTTTAACCGGGCACCGGTGGCACCACCCTAAAGCCGGCACAGCTTCCACCCACCTCCCTGCTTGACTCCGATGCTGGTGTAACAGACTCGATGCAGTACCAAAGTTCAGATACCCAGCAGCATTGGAGAGGCACAGCGGGATGGCAACCCTCACACCTTCAGCCCTTGATGAGCTGCTAAGAGGTGCTTGAAGGTGACTGAGAGGGAGGGGCTGCAGGAGCAGGGGCATCTATTCAGATGCAAACAGCCCTTAATGCGTCATGTCTTTGCAATTTAGAGGGGCCTCACACATTCCCTTTCTGCCCAGGGCTCCAAACACCCTAGAACTGGCCCTGATTACACCGAGGCAGCACGTGGTTCTCTTCACAGAGCTTAATTACTGTAACTAAAATGTAAGCAAACCTTGGTTCTTCAAACATGCAGTCTATAATGTAATAAAATAAAGAAATGGCACAATCGCACCGACTCTGATTAACAAAGTATGGAGGACAATCAGTTAAATCAGTTCTCTTGGAGTATCTCCTTTAAGTACTGTACATCACAGTGGGGGATGGCAAAACTAACATTTTGGAAAGAGAGCCTGTCGTCTGGTTGTCTTGTCCAGGAGGGGGTGAGGAGCCCTACCCCACCTTGGAAGAGACCAAGATGATACTAGAATACTGCATGCCCACCCCTGTGCCCACCCTGGTGGATCCTGTTCTCCCTCCTGTGATGGCTCCTGCCCCCCCCCCCCAGCGATGGCTCCTGTCCCCCCATGTGGTGGCTCCTGCCCCCCCCCCCCCCACCTGTGATGGATCCTGTCTCCATCCTGGGTGGCTTCTGTCCCAGCCCTGGAATGGCTCCTGCAGCGAGGGTGAAGTTCTTGATGGGCCTCTTCTCAAAAAGGCTCAGCTCAAAATTAATATGAAAAGGTGGGCGAGTGAGTAAGTGAAGGGATGGGTGGATGGCTGGATGAATTAGTGAAAGGGTGAATGGATGAATGAACGATTGAATAGATGGATAATGAGAGAGGATGGATGGATTGATGAGTAAGTGGAAGGATGGATGAGAGAAAAGGTAAATAGCTGGATGTATGGGCGGAAGGGTAGCTGGATGGGTAAAAGGGTGGATGGATGAGTGAAAAGGTGGATGATGAGTGAGTGGATGGATGAGTGAAATGATGGATGGATTGATGAATTGATAAGTGCAAGGGTGAATGGATGGACAGATGAGTAAAAGGGTGGATGTAAGGATGGATGAATGAGTTCAAGGGGGTAGATGGACAAAAGGATGAATAGATGAGTGAAGTAGTGAAAGGATAGATGGATGAGAGAAAGGATGGATGAGTGATAGGGTCAATGGATGGATTCATGAGTGGATGAGTAGATGGATGGGTGGGTGGATGGAAGGAAGGAAGGCTAAGTGAAAGGGTCGATGGACAGAGAAAGGAAGGATGGATGGATGACTGAAAGGGTGGATGGGTGGAAGGAGGAGTGACTGGGTGGATGGATGAGTAAGTGAAAGGATGGCTGGATGGGTGAAAGGGTAAATGGCTGGATGGATGAGTGAATGGATGGATGGGTGGAAGAGTGGATGGATGAGTGTACAGATGGATGGATGAGTGAAAGGATGGATGAAGGGATGGATGAGTGAAATGATAGATGGAAGGATACATGATGGATAGGTTTGCAAATGGTTGAATATGTTTGGATAATTATTTTTCAGGAGGCAGTGGTGGTGAACGTAATAATAAAAAAAAAAACTTGAACAAAGGGGATACCCTGCTGCGCTCTTGTGGAGGTTTTTGTAAGGATAGATGTGATTCTGCTGTGCTCTTGTGGCGGTTGAGACGTCCGGTCAGTTGTACCTGATAGCGTTATGTTGTAGGGTGGGGTGTGGTTGAGTAAGGAGCCATGAGATGCTCTCTGTGTTATGTACACTTCACATGTGACGTGGGGTCATGCTTATTTACTGTACATCATGTGGAGTTTAACAAGGCCTTGCGGTTGCCTCCTGATAGGACGCCGCCTTACTATGCTAGCACATTCTAAGGGGGTGGATGTTGCGTGTTCTTGAAGGGTGCCGAGTTGCACCTTGAGGCATGGGGGATTACACAGTTTAGTGGTGTTCTGTGGGCCGACTATACTACAGCTGGAAAATAATTCCTTTATTGGAAATAGTATTTCACAGCTTTTTGGGGCTTCCGTTTTCTGTGAGCGAACTGGGAATTTAGTTTCGCCGGGTGTTTTTCCTTCTAGTGTTGTGAAATGGCTATTTTGGTCATTGACTGCATCATGTGTTTTCTTTTTCTTGAGTTGTAGAACTGGTCTATTTGGCTTGCGTATAAATTGTGTTTTCGTATGGCATCCTCCTGTTAAGAGGAATGGGGTTGTGGGCTTTTGTTTAAGTCAAAAATTTGAATCCTGGCAGGGCTACTCAGCCTTTCATCCTCCATGGTGAGTAATTGAGACCCTTTGACCTGGTAAATATTAACACCTGTTGTGTACAGATCGTAGAAAGGGGCAGAACGGTGGTATGGAGCCGTAAAAATAACTTTATTAATAATAAAACAGCATGACTTGCAATATATGCGTTGACCCACGAAGAGTACTGTGCCCTCTAACTTCTTATCATATGAAGTAAATATGCTCCTTAAAGAACGTCTCATGCTTCTAAGCGCTGTAACTAACAAGTATTATTCCAGTTATCAATGGTACTTGGTGGCATCTTTGCTGAGAGTGGATAAGGACATCAGGAGTCACTTGAGGCTTTGCCCTTCTTTATTGATGGCCCCTCTCCACATTTCACAGTGGAAATAAATAGCATAATACACTTGGCGCATCTGCATCAATGCTACATATATACTGCTGCAGTTTGGCCATGTTGTTAATATAGGTTCGGACTAGAGACTGTCGTACATGTGACTGTCACTCAGTGCCTCAGGGAAGGCACTGCCATGAGTGATCATCACTCGATGCCTCAGGGACTACCATGAATGACCATCACTTGATGTCTCAGGTGAGGAACTGCCATGAGTGACCATCACTTGATGCCTCAGGCGAGGGACTGCCATGAATGACCATCACTTGATGTCTCAAGTGAGGGACTGCCATGAGTGCCCATCACTTGATGCCTCAGGCGAGGGACTTCCATAAATGACCATCACTTGATGTCTCAGGTGAGGGACCGCCATGAATTACCATCACTTGATGTCTCAGGGAATGTCATAGGTGACCATTACTTGGTGCCTCGGGAGAGAGACTGCCATGAGTGACCATCACATGAATGACCATCACTTGATGCTTGAAGTGAGGGACTGCCATGAGTGACCAGCACATGAGTAACCATCACTTGATGGATCAGGTGAGAGACTGCCACGTGTGACCAACACTGGAAGGCTCGGATGAGGCACTGCCATGAGTGACCATCTCTTGATGCCTTAGGCAAGGGACTGCCATGTATGACCATCACTGAATATATAGGTCAGGGACTGTATGTGCATGACCAGCACTGGATGGTTCGGGTGAGGGACTCTATGTGCGTGAACATCAGTGGATGGTTCGGTCTAGGAACTGTGTGTGCGTGACCAGCACTGGATGGTTTGGGCTAGGGACTGTATGTGCGTGACCATCAGTGGACAGTTCAGGCGAGGGACTGTGTGCGTGACCATCAGTAGATGGTTCGGGCAAGGGACTGTATGTGCGTGTCCATCAGTAGCTGGTTCGGGCAAGGGACTGTATGTGTGTGACCATCAGTGGATGGTTCGGGCGAGGGACTGTATGTGCGTGACCAGTGGATGGTTCAGGCTAGGGACTTATGTGCGTGACCAGCACTAGAGGGCTGAATTGAGGGCATTTTTATAAACGTAAACACTTGGTGGCCCATTGGTTTCATGTACTGGTTTCATGCCACCCTCGTCCAGGCCATTGGATCACAGCTCGGCGAGGTGAGCTAGTTGGTTTCTGTGGCCAACTTACTGCCCGGCTGGTAGGTGGCCATCCAGCAGTCAGGACCCCCGCAGAGTTGATAATGCTCCTAGAGTAAGTGGGTGGAGTCAGTGAAGGAAGTGAGTGGAGCCAGGGAAAGTGGATGTGGCCTCCTACAAACATTTGAGCACCTGGACTTCATATTTTACAAATTAAGCAATGTATGGCTGGGCTTACTTATATACTATTTCACGACCTCCTCTGATGTGTCTGTAAAACTTACCTATTGTCCTGAAGTTTTGTCCTGAATTTTGACTTCCTGTCCTGAATTTGTGTCGTGAATTTTGACCCTTTGTCCTGAATTTTTACACTCACCGTCCTGAATTTGCACCAATGCCAGTTGGTCACCCTAGTGGCGGACGTTCTGATGGTAGATAAATCAGTGCCACACAGTAGCTTTAAAAGACGGCAATCCGTAGTCACTCAGGGTAGGTCATGTACCGCCCATAGTTTGTCCATGCTTTAGAAGCAGGGCCGCCCCCTATCTGAGCTCCTTGCCCTCTACTGTCTGCTCTTGCTTCTGCTGTTTCCCTCTTTTGCTCCTCCCTCTCATATGCGCGTGCGGAGGGACGGGAGGTTGGGGGTGGTGGAGGGTGAGCGTGGACTGACTGTTCCCAGTGTGAGTTGGGGTGCTGAGGTCTCCCCTGTCCTCTGGGGCCCTGGCCCCTGTATTGCCCGGTCCCAGTTGCTTCTGGAGTGGAGGGGTGCGTGGCCTGTCACTGGTGCCCTGCTATGCTCATTCCATTGTGGGGTGGGGTGGGGTGGGGGGAGGCTGCAACCTGCCGGCGAAGGCCTGAGTGGTACAAAGGGAAGTGCGCCCTCCTGCCCTGTTTATAATGGCCCTTGTGCTGGAGCAGCAACACCACTTGTAATTAATTGCTTCCATCTCAGCACAGCTTTGCTCGTTCCATGTATAGCCAACGCTCCGTGAGTGGCGTCTGAGCAGGCATTTCCTTCCCCGCCCTCAATGGAAAATACATCGCGGTGGCCTATGGCCGGCGCCTTTTGCCTGGCCCCATTGAAACCAATTACCAGCGTGACTTACCCAGAGCTTGTCGACTTTTAATAATCAGCCATTAGGCGTAAGTCGCCTGAGCACGAAGGACACGTGAGCGCCACGAGCCCCAGCTGTTCTGCTGACATCACCCGTGGATAGTGTACACCTGTGCTCAGATGGCAGAGACTACAGGGAGATGTACTGAAACAGTGGCGGGCTGGCGCATGCGCACAATGGGAGAATGACAGTAACTGCAGCTGTTTAAGTCGCCCCCAGCAGAAGTGATGCACAGATTATTGCGGCGATCCACAATCGATGCCACTTTCTACAGCTTTGACAGGTCTCTGGGAGGAGAGGATGCTGAGCAAGCACAAGTGCCTGGCATTCATTTGGGCTGTTATTTGGTGCTGGTAAGGTAGGTAGTTGAGAGTGTGTTTGCGAGGTCTACTGCACTGTCTGAGGGCACATGATCTGAGAGGAGTTGCAGAACTCCCAAGAGTCAAGTATTGGAGTCAAAGGCAGGCTTAGATTTGCCCCAGAAGAGACTCTTCATTTGTGGTAGGGGGGCTGAACGCAAGGCTTCTCTTCAGAAAACCTATCTAGTAGATAAGGACATGGCTATTAAAACAATAAAACAGGAAAATACTTAGAAGAAAATGGGAGGACCTTCTAGCGTAATAGTCCAGCTGGGAGATTTTACAAGCAAAAGGAGAGAAAAGCAAAATTAAGATTCACGCAGATACTTCCTTATTACAGAATCAACGTACATAATTTTAAAGTGCCAGAGTCAGTCTAGCCCTTGTAGTAAAATGTATTTATATACATTGAGAACTGCAAACATTTCAGAGGGGTTGTAACGTACATATAGGGTGATGATGAGATGTGATGTGATGTAGGCGGCAGTGTAGTGTATTCAGTAAACATAACATCAACATATACATGGTCCGGTTCAAGGGTAGGTTCTACCCATCACCCATTCTGCCTCCCGCGCTTGCTGTTGTATGCCCACTCTGCCAACAACGAGATTACAGACATCTTAGAATGCTTCTGCTAGACTCCTCCTACATGTCAAGCCACCAGTACACATCTCCCCGGCCTTGAGGCCCCTACACTGGCTACTAGTTGTCAGAATATCCACCTTCAAGCTGCTTTGTATCACACACAAAGTAATACACAATAAAAAATCAAGACCAATTTATAAAAATAGGAAACATTTTTATTTTTAAAATCAATCAATCATTCAGGGTTTTGTGAAGCGCACTACTCACGCGTGAGGGTCTCAGGGCGCTGGGGGTGGGTGTGAGCAGCTCAGTTGGGATCATACGAAGAGCCAGGTCTTGAGGTCCTTCCTGAACTGGTGCAGTGTTGGGGTCCGTTGGAGGTGAAGGGGGAGTTAGTTCCAGGTCTCGGTGGTGAGGTAAGAGAAGGATCTTCCACCTGCTCTGGTCCTGTAGAAGCGTGGGGCGGTGGCTAGGGAGAGGTCGGCTGAGCGGAGGTTTTCCTTGGGGGGCATGTAAAGAGATTCGGTCATTGAGGAATTGGGGTCCGGTGTTGTGGAGGTCCTTGTAGGCGTGCATGAGCAGCTTGAAAGTTCTTCTTTCGAAGAGGAGTCAGTGTCTTGCTACAGCGTTCTGGACGGTCTGAAGTTTGCAGAGGAGTTTTTTGTTGATTCTGGCATAGAGGGCGTTTCCGTAGTCCAGTCTGCTGGGGATGAGTGTGTGAGTGACAGTTTGCCTGGAGTCGGGGGGGGGGGATCCACTTGAAAACATCCTGCGTAGTCTGCAGAGGGTGTTGAAGCATGCAGAGGAGACGGCATTGATCTAGCTGTTCATGATGAGTGATGAGTCCAGTATGATGCTGCGGTTGCGTGCATGGTCCGTTGGGGTGGGTGGGTTTCTGAAGGCAGGGGGGCCACCAGGTGTTGTTCCATGCAGAGGGGGTAGAGCCAAGGATGAGGACTTCTGTTTTCTCTGGGTTGAGTTTCAGGCAGCTGGCCCTCATCCAGGTCGCGACAGCTTTCATCCCATCTTGGAAAATGTGCCTGGAGATGTTGGGTTCCTTGGTGAGGGAGAGGGTGAGATGGGTATCATCGGCGTAGGAGACTATGTTGAGCCGGTGGTTTCAGATGATGGTTGTGAGGGGAGCCAAGTAGACGTTGAAGCATGTGGGGCTGAGGGAGGATACCCCGCATCTGATCTCTGTCGGTTCGGAGAGGAAAGGAGGGAGTCTCATTCTCTGTGTTCTGCCTGAGAGGAATGGTTGTAGCCAGTCTAAGTCCTTTCCTTGGATGCCAGCATCGTGGAGCCTGGCGGCAACCGTGCGGTGAGAGACGGTATTGAAGGCTGCTGATAGGTCCAGGAAGAAGAGAGCTGCTGTATGGCCTTGGTCAAGGAAGATGCGGATGTCATCGGTGGCAGCGAGGAGGGCGGTCTCGGTGCTGTGGTTGCTGCTGAATCCGGATTGAGAGGTGTCTAGGATGTTGTTGATTTCTATAAAGTGTGCTGGCTGTGTGTTGACAGCCTTTTCGATGACTTTGGCTGCAGTGAGATGGGCCTGAAGTTCTTGAGGTCCGTCGAGTCTGCGGAGGGCTTCCTTAGGAGGGGGTTGAATTTGGGGAGCTTCCAGTTGTCGGAAAACGTGTCTGTCTCAAGGGAGCAGTTGATAGTTCAAAGTGGCTCAGGTGTGATGGAAGTGGCGGCTCTGTGGAAGATGTGCGGCAGGCAAGGGTCAAAAGGTGCTCTTCATGGTCTCTAGGGTCTCATCTGTCATGAGAGGGGTCCAGGTCAGAAGGGTCTGTTGGGTAGCATCATTGGGGGAGGGGGTCTGGCGGTGCAGTGGTCTTGGTCGTCGAAGTTGTCATAAAGCATCTTGATCTTGAGGTGAAATAGGGGGCTGAGTCTGTTGCAGAGGTTTTGGGAGGGAGGGACGTCGGCTGTTTCGCTGTTGGGTTATGGAGAATTCCTGTATGATGGCGAAGAGTTCCTTGGAGTTGTGGGCGTTTGAGAGCTTTCTGTCTTAGATTAAATTTTTCTTTGTTGATTTGATGAGTTGGTGGTGTGCTGTGATGGCTGTTTTGTGGGTTGAGTATGCTGCCGGGATGTTGCTGTTTCTCCACATTTTTTCCAGTCGTCGGCAGGGGCGTTTGGCTTCTTGGAGAGCTGTGGTGAACCAGTTGGCTTTCTTGTTGTGTTGTCTCATGGTGTTCTGGAGGGGTGCGAGAGTGTTGGCGCAGCTGGTGATCCATTGGTGGAGGTTGCTTGCCGCTGTGTTGGCGTCTGTTGTAATTTGGGGTGGAGTGCAGGTGAGGGCAGGGGTGAGGTGTTCTTCAGAGACTTTGCTCCAGATTCTGTGTGGGAGGTGGCGCGTGTTCTTGTGGGTGGGTGGGTTTTGTAAAGGAGAAATGGATGCAGTGGTGGTAGTCTAGAGCAGTTCTGTGGTGTGGCTGAAGCGAATGTTGTTTTCTCCAGCGAAGATGGGGTCGAGTGTGTGTCCTGCTGTGTGAGTGGGGGTGAAGACAAGTTGCTTCAGTCCTATGTTGGTGAGGTTCTCTAGGAGGGCTGTGGTGTTGGAGTCGCTGTGGTTATCCAGGTGTCCAAGTAGGTTGTAGTCTGTGGAGGTGAGGAGTGCGCTGAGGTCGGCAATGACGTTGGTGAGAGGGGTGCAAGGACCAGGTGGTCTGTAGGCGAGTATTCCACAGAGTTTTGTTCTGGGGTTGGACTAGATATGGAAGAGAATGTGCTCTATGGGGAAGGAGGCGTTGTCCGAGTTGGTGGTTATCAGTTGAATGGAGCCTCCTCTTGGGCAGTTGGGGTGGTCTTTTCTCAGGATCTTTTATCTGTCAGGGACGGCCATTGCGATGTCGGGTGCGGAGCTGGCGTTGGTCCAGGTCTCTGTGAGGAAAGCGATGTCGGGTGTGTGATAGTTGAAGAGGTCCCAGATTTCTACAGCATGTCTGTGCCGGGAGCGTATGTTGAGGAGGATGCAGCTTAGTAGTTTGTGTGCAGTGGTGTCCTACGGCTGGGCATTGCTGCCGAGGTCCGGAGGTGGGTGAAGGTGCAGCGGCAGTGTTGGCAGGAGATCAGGCCGTGGGTGTTACTTGGTGTCGAGAGCTGACAGTTACTGTTGCATCCGGGGTTGAAAGCGTGGAGAGCGTCGGGAGGTCAGGGAACCAGGGTCCCTGGCGCTGATCGTGGTCAGGTCGGGACTGGACTGGACAGGATGGGCGCAGACGGGCTAGGGTTTGGCACGCCCGCTGCGCAGCCACGCAGCAGCCACCATTAAGTAGGGGTCAGAGGAGAGCGATCAGCTGGGAGGTGGGAGTGGGAACGACATGCTAGGGGGAGGGGCAGCAGAGGAGCAGCAGCAAAAACGCTGGAAGGGATGCAGAGAGCAAAGAGGCAAAGAAGAAAGGCACAAAAGAGTAAAGAGCAGAAGAGAAAAAGGCAACCAAGAGAAAGAGGCAGACAGTGAAAGAGAGCAAACAGGAAAAAGTCACAAAAGACAAAAAGGCAATCAAGAGAAAGAGGCAGACAGTCAAAAAGGCAAACAGGAAAAAGACAAGCAGAACAGGACAGAGTGGAATAGCAAAAGAGCAGGGTGCACTTCCACTAGACCACCAGGGATGAGGCGCAGGCAGGAGCCTGCGGGCCGAGGAGGCCTCGAACACCTACCTGGAATCAGCTCAAGTGCAGAGCCTTAACAGTGGAGCTGCGCGGAGAAGATCAGTCACACTGACAAAAGAAGTTCAGAGGTCTTGCTCTTCTTGCCGTGCAGCTGCTGCCATTAAGTAGGGGTCGGGGGAGGGCGATTAGCTGGGAGGGGGGAGCGGGAGCAACACACTGGGGGGAGGGGCTGCTCGGGCAGCAGCGACAGGGAGCACGAGAAGCGGAAAGGGAGGCAGAGAGCGAAAAGGCAAAGAACTAAGGCACAAAAGAGAAAAGAGCAGAAGAGAAAAAGGCAACCAAGAGAAAGAGGCAAACCGTAAGAGAGAGCAAACAGGAAAAAGGCACAAAAGAGAAAAAGGCAACAAAGAGAAAGAGGCAGACAGAGAAAAGGGCAAACAGGAAAAGGGCAAGCACAGCAGGACAGAGCAGAAGAGCAGGGACCTCTTCCACTAGAGGTGAGGCGGAGGCAGGAGCCCGCACGTGGAGGAGGGTCTTGAATACCTACCTGGAAGGAGCTCAAGGGCAGAGCCTTAATGGTGGAGCTGCGCGGGGGACAGCAGTGACACTGACCAACAAGGTCAGAGGTCTTGCTCCAAGAGGAGGTCAGAGGTCAATGACACCAAAAGGAAAACAAATCCAATGTAGGGAACCTGAGATATGAATGTTTAAAGAATAAATAATTTCTAGCACTTAGTCACCTTATAGAGTTATTTTCCCAAAGTTGCTCTAAACTCATCCAAACTTCTGTAACTTCTTCCTGAAGTGCCTCTTGAGGGTACAAAGGGCCCAAAACACAATCTAAGGGTCTGAAAGCTCCAAGATGGTCCTGGAAAGTCTGGGACCACAATTCCCACAATGCACCTGGCCAAATCCTTAAAAGTCCACTGGATGCACTCCAGATAGGGGACTCTTGGTGAAGTTGACGCAGGTGAGCAAGGTTGACCTATAGCTTGTATGGAGCCCACTCTTTATTCCGCTTGAAGCAAGGTACATCCAAAGGGCTGTAGTTCCAGATAATGTAGCTGACGCAGAATGCAGGGCCTGATGGTGCAAATGAAGTTTCCAGCTTGGCAATCCTTCTTCTTCTCTCAGTTTCAAGCAGCGGAGAGGCACTGCTCCCCACAGATACTTATTCAGTGTTCTCTGGGGTCACACAGGAGGGCACTTCTGTCCAATGAAGTGCAGGGTAACACTCCAGAGCATGACCATTTGCTCCAAAGTATGGCACAATGGCCTCCCAGAAAGCACTATGCCATATGACTGGGTTCAAAGGGTTCAAAGAGTAGGGGTGTAATGAAAATGGCATCTTCTGCCTGTCCCCTCCTTTTGAAGATTATGGTTTACGACCCTTCCCCCTTGCTCTGGCCCTTCCTATGGAGCAGAAACCTCTCCTCCCAGAATGGCTCTTCACCCCAGGTGCTACTTATCACCTCATCAAAGCAGCATGGCTGATCCACTTAACTCTCACCAATCAGGACAGATCACTGGAAGGCTTATAACTTCTTGACTGTCCATTTTATGATAAATTCAACAATTGCATATTGTTGGATTTATCAATACCATTCTAGTAAGTCCTTGAATCATATTTTCTGTGTTTCCTAGCGGGAGTTATTAATTAATAACTTCTTGCATGTTAACCTATGTGGCTAGGGATCTGCAATGGGTCAAATGAACTGGGCAATTTCTCCAACACCTGGGCTTAAAAAACATCTCTTATAAGGACCCTCTCTATATCTACACGGCCCTTAGATAACCTAGGGGAAGGATGTATGACGTTACAACGCATGCTGTTACAACGCATGCTGTTACAACAAAAGTTTTACAACGCGAGTGCATTGACAACGCAGGACATTACAACGCAAGTCTTTACATCGACTTGCACTAGATGGCGTGCTAACATTAAAAAAGTGTAATTTACTATTCCAACTCCAGTCCACGTAACAGTAGGGAAGGTGTTGGGATAGTAAACTACACTATTTTTAATGTTAGCACGCCATCTAGTGCAAGTCGATGTAAAGACTTGCGTTGTAATGTCCTGCGTTGTCAATGCACTCGCGTTGTAACAGTTTCGTTGTAATGGTAGTGTGTTGTAAAAGTTGCGTTGTAAAGGTTGTTCCCCTAGGGAAAGCTTTAGAGGTTCTGAATGTGTAAACATTTTGCAGAACCTCACTTCACAGTGCTCCTAGGACAAAAGTTGATTTTGGGTGGCTCTTTGCTACAATGCGGGAAGTGAAATGTGCGTTTTCACTAAACCCAAGGCATATAAAACCTATTTTGCACAACTTCGTTGCAACGATCTGGCAGAGTTTTCCCATGGAAAAATCCAAGCGATTTATACCACCTTCCCTACTACCCAGACTCTTTCAACGTCTATTGAGGATACTGGGACAGAGGTGCCGCCTTGTGCTACTCTGGAAAAACTCCCTCCTCTGAATCAGTTCATCCTACAGTCCTTGATGCTCCAGATCAAGTCGGGCTCGCCCAATGACCCCGCGCCCCCACGTTCTTTCATCTCGGTTAGCCCACTCATCCTGCCGACTATCATGGATCTGCTTAATGCTTCCCTAACCACCGGCATAGTTCCGCTTCCTTGGAAACAGGCTATGGTAAAAGCCCTGCTAAAAAAAAAAAAACTTAGATAGTAACAATCCAGCTAACTATCGTCCAATCTCTCTCTTACCTTGGCTCAGTAAGATTTTAGAGAAACATGTCAATAAGTCTTTGACGGAGTTTCTCGAAACCCATCATCTGTTAGATCCTTCCCAGACTGGGTTTCGGCCCCTGCATGGGACTGAGACCGCTCTGGTTGCAGTGACGGAAGAGGCTAGGAGGATTATCGATCAAGGAGGTACCGTCGCCATCTTCCTCCTTGATCTTAGCGCTGCTTTTGATACTGTGAACCACAGCATCCTTCTCCAGAGACTCTTCAATCTGGGAGTCTCCACCCATGTTCTCAACTGGTTTAAATCTTTCCTGTCCAATTGCTCCTTCCAGGTTTTCAAGAATGATGCTACCTCCTCTCGTAAACCTCTAGGGTGTGGAGTACCGCAGGGCTCTTCATTAAGTCCAACACTTTTCAATTTTTATATGACCTCGCTGGCTGCGATCGTCCGCCCTTTCGGGATCAAAATCATAACCTATGCAGACGATACGCAGTTAGTAGTCGTGCTAAATCAAACCCAGACACAGACTAACAACAACCTGAGGGACTGCCTAGAAGCAGTTGCTTCTTGGATGACCTCCTCCTGTCTTAAATTAAATGGAGATAAGACAGAGATGATGCTCTTGGGCAATTCATCATACACCATCAATAACTCCCTCTGGCCATCCTGCCTTGGCCCTACTCCTATTCCCAAGGACTCAATTAAGAGTCTGGGAATCTGGCTGGATAAGTCTCTTAACTTCTCATACCAGGCGGCGAAGCTCTCAGCCACCTGTGTCGGTATGCTCAGGCTTATCAAAAAAATCCTTTCCAGACTCCCCTTTAAAGCCAGACAGATTATGACACAAGGCTTGATACTCTCTCGTTTGGACTATGGAAATGCCCTCTATCTGGTGGCCCCCCGTCTACTATCAATAAACTTCAGGTCATCCAAAATTGTGCAGCACGAATGCTCCTGCAAGCTCCCTGCTTTGTTTCAATAAAATCTGGTTTAAAGAAACTGCACTGGCTCCCAATTAGAGAAAGAATCGCCTCCAAGAGCTTATGTATTGCCCATCGCGCTTTCTGGAAGACTGGCGCCACCATAAACCACTCACTGATTTCCCCCTACGTTCCAACCAGACATCTCAGGTCAGCGTCCTTGTTCTTGACCACAGTGCCAAAAATTAAGAGAACCAGAGCGGGCGGACGATTGTTCTCCTATAACTCTTCAAAACTCTGGAACTCTCTCCCTTTCCATTTACGCTCTGAACCCAACCATCTTTCTTTCCGAAAACGCTGCTGTTTACCACCACAGATTAGGTCCCTCTATCCACTCACGCATACGCAGGTCTCTAGCGCTGGGACGCCTCAGGGTAGCCATCGCGCTCTATAAAAACTCTTTTCATTCATTCATTCATTCATTTTATAAGGGTCCTCCTTAAAAGTGCCTGACCTCCCACCACCACTGCGACACCTAGAGAAGACCCGGAGGGTACCTAATATGCAAAAATATTGTAGTTTATTAATTGCTAAGTGCCCCATACAGTAAAGTCGACTCAGGGCACAATTTGCATTTTAAAAGCATTCCTGTAACACAGGGCTGCTTTCAAACTGACCTCAGGCCTCAGCAGTGCACATATGCAAGTGCAGAAAGGCCTTTACCAATTCTATACTAAGGACATAAAGGTAGGGTTAATCCCCCTGCCCTATTATGAACTAGGGCCTTATAGAGGAGGTCATGCCAACCATAGGCGTACCCTAACCCCATAGTGTATCCTAGTATATATAAGTGTTTTCACTGTATTTTAAGTGTGTTTTCAGCATAGCACTGGCCCTGGGCTTGGTTAGGCAGAGCCCAGGGACAGTCATAGTCATGTACCACCAGTACAGGTCAGCAAAAAATAGGGTGGGTGCCCAGGGCACAAGGATGACTTAGGAACATAATATGTATGTTTAAGTTATTTTTATTTTTTTGATACAGTAAAAACAACTCCTTTGAACCTTTGTCCCATCCTTCCTTTCTCAGACTTATCCCTAACCTTTCTAACTACTATGAACCCACAAGCTCTCCCCTCCTTTTTAGCCATGTCACCCAACTAACAGGCACACACAATCACTACTTATAAGAACAAAACATACTACTTCCCCTTTCAAATCCATTTCTATCATTAAAAACTCTACTAAGCACATAATAAATCAAGAGCACAAACTTAACATAACTAATGCACAAAAAAAAGAAAGATAAATCTAAACTACTAGCTACTTTAACCTTTAATCTTGGGTTCTGGAGTAGCTTTCAACTCACTGCAAAGTGTTTCAATGCCTTTTCAAGGATAGGAAACACTATTTAAATACAATTACGCTTTTTCTCACTGCCTTCGTCTGCACTACCACTGTCTCACCTTTGGTATGCTGAACTTTCTGGATTAAGAGCTAGATTTACTCATACATATGTTGGACATCGCCCCAGAGTGGGAGCTGTTTGTATTGTTCCGACCTATCTGTTCTTTTAAGGTTGAATTTGAATGCAGGGATAATAGAAGGGCGCAGAGGCGAATGGGGATGGAATTTTGTAGAAGGGGTGATTTACGTACTGTCAGGATGCTATTGCTAGCTGATCCTAGCATGTGAGACAGGGAATAGCATTTGAGTCACTGAGACAGGTAGAGGGATGGACCATCTGCTGTCTTTTTTTCGACTACTGTGAGTAGTTGGCTCTTCGCCCCCCTTTAAGGGCCCCCCTTAACTGGATTCTGGAGAGCTTGAAAATAAACCGTGAAGATCCTCAGTCCTTTCAAGGTAAGGCCTATAGCAAGCAATGTATCGTGATTTCAAGATGTCTTTACGTAACCATTGTAGATGATCTCATCAGATGCAGTTTCAAGTTTGGAAGTTGGGACAGTAATAGGTTCAGGTGTGGCTCCTACGTTAAGGCAGAGGAGCATTGACCCACTAACTAATATTCCCCCAGCTGTGGAAAATTAAATGGTAATAAAGTTTCTGTATTACCATTTTATTTTACAAAACTCCGTGCTGAGCTGAGTGTCAGGACAGGGGGAGGAGCTTTCTGGTTTCTGCTGCTGCCAGTCAGGCAGCAGCAGAAAGCAGTGATTGACAGGGCACTTTAGATTTAAAGTGGGCATGTCTCATTGGCCGGCCATCTAACGGCAGCCAGACGGACATGAGCAGTTTAAACCTCTCTAACCTAGCTGTGAGACCGAGTAGGGCTCTAGTGTCTACAGGAGCACCGAAGGAGGCCACTCCTTCCAATCCTAGTGCTTTTTTCATGCTGCATGAAAGCAGTGCTAGGATTGGTTACGGCAGTTTCACGGTCCCGCATTGGAGCCTGCCTGCCGAAGACCGAAGCGAGGAACATGTCGCGCCAGGATTAACTTTTTTTTATTTATTACTTTTATTTGTTTCTCTCCCACCTCACCACCATCCTTATATGCCAGCTGCCGCTGGATAGGATGAGACTCCGTTCTCATGTGTTGACTAATGGTCTCGCCGCTGTTTAGGGTGGTCAAAGAAGATGATTATTAGACAGCTGCTAGCTGACTGGGAGTGGCGATTGCTTTTCCATACCACACTATTGCATTGCTTAGATTTCTCTGGTTGCCGTGGCATCCAGCACTTTTCTGATTGGCCCTGCTGTCCTCCTCTGAGACATAAAATGGCATTAAAGATGCTTTCAAGCAAAGGAGAACAAAGACTTTTCATCTGATAATGATGATGCTGAAAATGGTGATGGAGGAAATCTTTATTTCTGTGCCAAGGCCCTATGTTTTTCTTGCAGACGAGCTGGTCTCTACAAGTGAAACCTGAGCCCAAAACGTAAAGAGGCAGCTTCTGCCTCTGCGCCAACAACATACCCCTTCTTTTGAGGCCCTTCCTCTGCTGACTGGTGCCCACAGAAGATTCCTCGAGAGGCTGGAGCTATCTTGCTGCTCTCCAGACTATTCTTGACCACAGCCATCCTCTGGGGACATTTTGGCCAGGTTGAAAAGTTCTGCTACCGAATCTTCCAAAGTGAAGTCCTGTTCTGACCATTACACTTAAAAGGGAAAAAGGCTCTTTAAAATAGTCTTTTCCCCCCCCAGACCCAGCATGTCGTAATTAGAGGCAATTTTTTAAGCCTAGTACCCCCACACCAAAGCTAGAGAACACAGACATTTAAGGGATTGACAGACACCTATGAAAGAGGAATTATGGTTTAAGCAATGCTCAAATTACTTGGTCGCAGTGGATGGAAACACATTGATAATGATGCAGCGCAAGGGGCAAAATTTACATATTCTCCCTATGTCACAGATTCATAATCACAACAACTCATCCATACACTCATTCATTGGTGGGGCCCATAACACCAACACGCACTCGTCTCATTCGAATCCGTACATAGGAGAAAAATCGCTGGACATGTGGGTACATTATTACCTATCAGGATAAATTTTCTTTACATTATATACATTTTATACATATGTATCTACAGAATCCTGACCTTAACATCAAGGCACTCCACCACTTGGTCGATGGACCAATTAGTTGGACTGGCTGATGGTGAATTAGATAAACCTGTCTGCTCGTGCCAAGCTACCAATGGGGGTGAGCAGGGGTTATTTTAGGAGTGTACCCCCTTACCCTGACTAGAGGAGAGGGTCCCTATTTGTCACAAGTGCATACCTATGCCAACTAGAGACCCCCAAGTCTAACACTCATCCATACACTCATTCATTGGTGGGGTCCATAACAGCAACACACACTCGTCTCATTCGAATCCGTACAGGAGAAAAAGCACTGGACATGTGGGTACCTTATTACCTATCAGGATTAATTTTCTTTACATTATATACATTTTATACATATGTACCTACAGAATCCTGACCTTAATATCAAGGGACTCCACCACTTGGTCGATGAACCAATTAGTTGGACTGGTTGATGGTGAATTAGAACCAGCTAAATCACAATTAAAGCCTAGGAAACATTTGATTATTTTCTGTAATCAATTAAAGAACCACAAACTCATTTCCTATTAATTCAATTTTTGTTTTTCTAATAATTTGTATCTGCATTAGCATTTATGCACAACAGTTCATAAAGAGAAACCAGACATTTAGTAAATGAGAATGAATTTTAAACGCGCAATTAATTAATTACCAATTAGCAAGCGTCGGCGACTTTCTGAGTAAAACAGTGAGTTATCCGCATTCTCTGGTACAATCTCCAGGATAGACTGTCCGACCCACAGCAAAGATCAAACCATCAGACAAAATAACTTCCCGAAAACCAAAGAAACCCAAGGCAAACCATGGAAATCGTCACCAGCTCAACGCCATGAAAGATCAGCCCGTTGTGTTTGGCGGATGAGGGCTTTATATACCCTTTTTCCCTCTTACTTCATGCTAAAATGCAACAATTTAGGGGTAGAGAAATGTTCTGATTGGACAGTTCAGGGTTATCTGTACATTTTCTAAAGTTTCCCAGGGTAAACTGGTTCTCCATGAGACTTGGCATAGGAAGGTCAAAATTGTATAATGTTCCTTTTGCTCCAAAGCGAAAGTTGCGAATGTAACTTTTAGAGGAAGAGAAGACATTCTTCCACAGGTTCTGTACTGTCCCTTCTGCTGTTGTCACACCGTCGTCAGTTGGCAGGCAAACACGTTCCTATCCTTGACAAGGAACACGGTGTCACAGATCTGGGGTCATTTGGAGATCTGCATAGCCATCCGATTTTGTGCAGAAACCATCGCGCTCACATGGTGGCGTTTTCGGTAGAGACTCCATCTTGGGTACTGTGGCCTAGTAGGCCCGAATGCCAACTTAAGCAAAAACAGACATAACAGTAATTAAAATATAGAAATGGAGATTCTAATGTTTAAACCCACATTAACCCCAATATATATTAGTATTTTCCTAGCTGTAGCAACATTTAAAGCGATAATACTCACCATTTTGTAGTCTTGGAAGCGCAAACAATCACAAAGCAACATAAATCATGCAATTGTCTATTTCACCACAATCTAAAGTTAGTTTGCATACCAAAATGAATTAATTAATTATTCTGCCATGTATTTAGCATTTTAGTCCCACGTGTATCTCGTGTTTATCAAGGTGTAAAAGTTGACTAGCAAAATTTCACTGCAAACTGGTTAGTGCAAGTTAGATTTAGAATGACTACGTAATTAATTTCATGCAATTTAGAGGAGGTATACAAAATGTTGTTTTACCTGCTCCATCAATCCCCCCTTTGGTGATTTTAAACATCACCACTGATCACTAAATTTTCTAAATTTCTCTACGGAAATGGTTTTATTCAGTCACACTTACATTTGTTAGGTTACATCATAGTGTTCTCCATACTGTTCTCTTTTGTTTTCTTGTATACATTATCTTGCAACTCTTCTAATTCTATTTCTTCTATCTCTCTTTCTCTTATTTCCTTCTCTTGTTTTCTCTTTTTATCTTGTTTTGTAATTTCCTTCTTTTCACGCACACACATCCTAATCTTAATATTAACACTAAAACAATCACAAAGGTCACAGGTATCAGTATTCTTCCCACAAAGGAGCTACCTAGTTTTGTTAATAAATTCTTAATAGTGGAAAAACCCTTACCAAGTTTCTCCCATACACCTTTTACCTCCAGTGGAACAATTTCTTCATGCAAATCAGTTATATTCTTATTACATTTCTTTAAATTCTGACTTTCGTCAGGAATATAAGTACAACAATGTTGTACTTTCAGCATTCCACAGACTCCTCCCTCTTTGGCCAATATAATATCAAGAGCAAGCCGATTTTGCATTATCATCGCTCTCATGGCAACCATTTCGCTATTTACCATTAAGAACCCTCCAGCTGTGCTTGTTGATAAAAGATCCACAACTGTATACAATTTTCTAATTTTATGTGCATTCAGAGATATTCCAACTGCTGGTATTAGTGCTCCAAAGATATCACCTATAATTTCTGACCAACTTTCCCTCCTTCTATGTGTTAGTCGTCTACCTATTTAGTGCAAACCGTCATCTCCCCTTTCCACATGAAATATTTTTGGAAAGACCAGGCCTAGGTAACGTCTCGTACCAGTGGTCCGGTAACCTATAATAAGCTCTGTTCCCACAGATGTAATATATTCCAGGGAATCCCCATCCTCCCAGGATTTTGTATAAGTCATGGCATTCACTTGCACCTACAAAATAATTATCATATACAGTATTATCTCGACTAATGCACAACTTCCCTTTCTGGGGCCAATCTAAAGCCATTGCTGGATTTGTTTCTCTGTTTAAATGATTTTCCTTGCCAACATCCCAAAATATTGTTTCCATCTTTTTCCCAGATGCCTTCTTTTGCATTTTAACTCTCCTCTCCTCTACCACATTCAGGAAAGTTTTCTCTTCTTTTCTTAAACTACAAGTAAGGTTATTCTTACACACTTCTTCTAAAGTTAATTCTCTTGTTTCCAGGAAAAATTCACCTAGTATTCTACCAGTAATCACTTTGTTTAGTTCAGGAACTACAGGAATCTGTGAGAAAATATTATGTACATCAGTGTAATAGTATTCTAATGTTCCTGTTTTATAAAATGAACTAGCTAAGACACTACAAGTTATTCCATATGTCAAAGGAAGGTGATGATAAGTGACACCTTCTGATACAGATAACTGCATGCAAACATAACAGTCTCTAACCTCCATTGTTTTCACATATTCATACAATAATTTGGAAAAAACATTATTAGAAAAATCGTTTATGGACTTATCTTTGTGAAGTTCTGTTCTATCTGCCAGTTTTGTGATATGACTTTCATCAGCCTTTTCCTTATTAGTTCTGTTTATTGTATGTTCATCTATATTTTCAAATGTTATTCTAAATGAAATTGTTATTGCTAATATGATCCAGACAGGCATTAGTAATAATGTACAACAAAAACACATTTTACACCATCTTCTGAGGAATCCACATTTTGGATTTCTATTTTCATTGTTTTCCATTTTGGTAATCATCTGTGTCTTTTGACTTAGCCTCCTTTCTTCAACAATTTACCTTTCTCTAAACCTAAGGCTTTGGTTGCCTACTTGGTTCTGTTCTGGTCATGTGTCTTGTCCGGGTTTTGACTCTTTTTGATTTTGCTTTGCCACTTAGTCCTTGTATGAATCATCCTTGTCTTTAGGTTCACAGTCTTTGTTCAGAATTTCCTGATCATCTGTTTCTTCTCTGGTGTCAGACAAGATAACTCTCAGGATTTCCAAATCTTCTTCTCCTTCGTCCACTTTCTGTATAGTCACTCTTAGACTTTCTTGGCTATCAGCTTCCTTTTGGATATCAGTAAGTGCCACATATGTCCATTCCGATGACTTGTACTTCTGGTTTGGTTTCTTTATACTCTTTGCTCTTTGCAAGTGTTTCTGATCAGTGTCCTTTTGTTTTTTTTTACTAGACACTTCATTCACTTGTTCAGCATTATCAGATTTTATTCTGGTTAGTCGGTATCTCAATCTCTTGATTTTGTTGGGCCAAATATCTTATTTCAAAGGCCTTTTTAATTTCAATCCTTTCCCTCCTCGCTCTGTTTTCCAAGCTCTTTTCCTCAAAGTTCATCCACCTTTGCTTTCTACTTCACTTTCTTCAGATTCTGTATCTGTCTGGATTTTACTTTCTTTGGATTTTATCCTCAAGACTTCAGGTTCACTGTCTGTATCTATCCCTCCTCGTGTTTCTTCCACGCAATCTTCCTGCTAACTACTGTCCCTTTTTCTACCTGTGTGTGTTGCGTCCCTACACCTCCTCGGGGTTCTTCCGCAATTATCTCACCCTCACTTTCTGTATCTAATTCCTCACCTTCTATCGCTATGATTTCGGGGGGAATTTCTCTTGTGCTTGTACTCGGGGTTTCTTTTCCAAAGATTACTTGTTCAGTTTTTCCAGTGTCCTCATTTATTCTTTCTTGGATTCCCACTGGTTCTGTCTCTGATTCTGAACTGGTATCAGAAATTTCAAGGTTGTCTCCTTAGTGGTATATTTTCTTGCCCAACAATTTGACTTAGACCCTCTTCTCCTGCTTCTGGGTTTTGTCTTGTTCTCGTTTCTTCTGATTCAGAACTGGTATCTGATACTTCTCGTTGTTCCTCTTCAGATTGATCTTCTGGATTTGCGACACGAAGAGTGTGACTGGCATGAATCCAGTTCTTCACTCCTGCACACTTCACAGCAGTCGTTGTTGTCAGAATCACTTGTCGTGGTCTTCCCCAGCGTGGAACCAGACAATTTCTTCTTCTGTGTACGTTTGTGCGTACCCAATCTCCAGGACTCAAGTCATGAGCTGGCTTCTTTTCAAGAGTGGTCGCATCTGGTCCAACCTGATGAAACACAGAATGTACCATATGAGCCAATCCTTTGCAATAATCCAAGACAAAGTCATCAGATATAGGCAGTAGTTTGTTGACGGGAATAAAACATGTCTCATCGCTCTACCCATGATAATTTCGTGGGGGCTCAGACCAGTCTTCCTATCAGGAATTGATCTAATTGTCATGAGAACTAGAGGCAAGACATCTGGCCACTTTAGACCTGCGGCCAAACACATTTTTCCCAATCTGTTCTTTATGGTGCCATTTATTTGCTCCACCACTCTAGAAGCCTCTGGTCGGTAGGCACAATGCAGTTTCTGTTGTACATTCAATGCTTCACAAATCAATTTTATAACCTCATTCTGGAAAGGAGCTCCTCTATCTGTTTCAATCATTACTGGGAAACCAAACCTAGGAATGAACTCTCTCAGTAGGAGTTTTGCTACAGTAACTCCATCATTCCTTCGGGTCGGGTAAGCCTCCACCCAACGTGAAAACAGACAGACAATCACCAATACATATCTTAGCCTGTTACATGAGGGCATTTCATTGAAATCAAGCTGCATTCGAGTGTAAGGACCTCCCTCCTGTCTTATGGTTCCCAAGCTCACCACAGTTTTCCTTCCTGGATTAAATGGCTGGCATATGAGACATCTCTGACAAAGGCTCTCAGTTATAAGCCGCAACTTTGCATTATACCAGGTCTGTTTAAAAGGTCTAATCATGGCATCCCTACCTATGTGAGCCTGCCCATGGTACATCCGTGCCACGGTAGAGATCATGCTATTAGGCATTACTGGTCTTCCATCACGGTAAACCCAAACTCTGTCTGCTTCTTGTGGTGTACATTCTGATTTTGTCCACTGTTTCTTTTCCTCTTCCCCTGCCTCTTCCTGTAACTGTTTCACTTCATCCCATGTACTTACGGTGTAAGTAAAAGCAAGGGACATAAATCCATTTCCTTCTCCCTGTTACGATTTGATGAAGTTTAGTTTAATGCACAATACTGTGCTAGGTTATTGGCAAACTCATTACCTGCTGACACATAGTCAGTTCCCTTTCGGTGTGCGCTACATTTTATAAAAGCGATCTGTTTAGGCAGCTGTATCGTCTCAAGTAATTTTCCAACTATTTCTGCATTACTGATTGGAGTTCCACTCGACATAAAGAAACCTCTTTGGGACCAGATTTGCCCAAAGTCATGCACCACTCCAAATCCAAAGTGACTGTCAGTAATTACAGTGACTTGCAAATTCTTTCCCAACTTGCATGCTCTAATCAGTGCAAACAACTCAGTAACTTGCGCAGATCGTACTCCTTTCAAACAAGATGCTTCTAACACAGTCGCTACAGTACACACAGCATATGCAGCACTCAGAATCCCTTCTCCAGTTCTTAGGCAAGACCCATCCACAAACATTACATAGTCACTCTCTTTCAGAGGCACATCTTCTATGTCAGGACGTGGTTTGGTACAAAAATCAAGCACTTCCAAACAATCATGATCAACATTTTTCACCTCCGCATTCACTGCATCAGGTAGTAATGTCGATGGGTTCACATTAGTGCATCTTACAAGACGCACATTTGTAGCTCCCAAAATCACCTTTTCATATTTAGTTAGATGGCTATGCGTCATGAATTGTGTCTTACTTCTTGTCAAAACGATCGCCACATCATGGGGAACAAACACTCTCACAGGGTATCCCATTACAATTCCTTCACTTTGTTCCAAGCTTTTACAGGTGGCTGCTACGGCTTTCAAACAACCAGGCAATGCTACAGCTACTGGATCTAGTACAGCTTAAAAATACGCAATAGGTTGTCTCAATCTTCCATGTCTCTACACTAATACGGAAAGAGCACCCCCATCTCTCTCACTGCAATATAGCTCAAATTCTTTTTCATAATCAGGCATTCCAAGAGCCGGTGCTTCCCACAAGCTGTCTCTCAGTTGTTTAAAAGATTTCATCTCTTTATTCAGCTCAAGGGGATCTTTCACATCACTCTTTGTCAAACATACTGGTGGTTTTGCGATCAGCGATAAGTTGCTGATCCGCTGTCGACAATTTCCCACCATTCCAAGAAACATTCTGACTTCTCTCTGTGTCATTGGTGCTCTCATTCCTTTGATTATTTTAATTCTGTCCATTGTTACTTTTCTCAGGCCCTTTTCAATCTTATGACCTAAGTATTGTACCTCTTTCTGACAAAACTGTAATTTTGATTGGGGATACTTTAAGTCCTCCATTGGCCAAATGATTTAACAGCGCAACTGTGTCAACCACGCATGCTTCGCGCTTCTTCTATGCCACCAATAGGTCATCGATATATTGCACGAGCACTGAACTTTCAGGCATTTTTAAATCTTCCAGTGACTTCTTTAGAATTTGATTAAATATCGATGGACTCTCTGTATAACCTTGAGGGATACGGCACCATGCCAAAATACGCTCACCGAACCGGAACGCAAACATTTGTTGGTTATCAGGGTGCAATGGAATAGAAAAGAAAGTATGACACAAGTCAATGACTGTGTACCATTCTGCATCATGGGGAATCTGATATAGAATTACCGAAGGGTTCGACACAATGGGACAGCAAGGAACAACGATTTTATTCACTTTTCTCAAATCCTGTACTATCCTAAAGGTCCCATTCGGCTTTTTCAAACCCATGATCGGAGAGTTACATGGACTACTCATTATCTCTCTCAGAATTCCTTGTTCAAGCATTCTGTCTATTACAGGCGTCACTCCTGCAATTATCTCTGGTGTTAATTTATACTGAGGAATATTCAGGTAATTTACTCCTTCTTTTACAATTATTTTCACCGGATCTACCCTTTTCATTAATCCAACATCCTCTCCTGTGAAATCCCACACTTCTGTTTTCACCGTTTCTTTCAACTCTTGAGGCAATCCTTCCGGATCAAATACAACAAATGCCTCAGTGATTTTGGGTTCTAAGTTTGCCATTGTCGTTCTATACAGTACGTCTTCATCTGGAGTTTCAAAAGCTATACCATCAGGTGTACAAAAGATGGTGCAATTCATCTTGCACAACAAATCTCTCCCCAACAGATTTACAGGACTAGTGTCACATACGACAAATCGATGCATGTCAGTGAATTTCCCCATCTTAACCTTTACAGGATCAGTAAGATAAGCTTTTATCTGTCTGTTTGAGACTCCAACTACTTGGATTGTTTCACCCGAGAGAGGAAGATTTTTCACTTCAGCTGATCTAACAGTTGAACGAGTAGCACCAGTATCCACTAGGAAGGTAATGTTTACTTCATTCACCTTTCCATCCACAAAGGGTCCTGTCTGGTCTACCTCTAGAGTTGCGCCAAGTACGCACTCCTCTTCCTCTGCTAGGCACCGTCAATAATTTTCTTCTGAGTCACTCTCATCGCGTTGCAGCCAATACTGCGAAACGGCACCAGCGCGCGGTAGCTTTGTTACCTGTTCTTCGGTGTAGAATCCTGTCTCATTACTGTATCTTTGAGGGTTTACGTTCTGTGGAAAAGGTGGCTTTGGCACCTGACACTGTTGGGTAACAACCTGCTGCTGTTGCGGCGGTTGGCAACTCACCTCATTCTGCACCTGTGGATTCAATGATGAATTATCACCATTAGCTCTCGGTGGCAATTTACACTCGGATTTCCAATGCCCTAATTTTCTACAATTATGACATGGCCATTTCTTTTTAGCTTCCCCTATGCTGATCTGTCCTTTTCCTTTTCAAATATTAGGCTTTTGTTTTGCTTGCCCCATTCCATTAGCTTGCTCGATTAACTGGGCTTCTTGTCGCTCGGCTACCTTAACCTGTGCCCACATTGCCTTTTCTTTCAGTTTACGCTGTTTGGCTTCAATTTCATCACTAAAATATTTTGCATGTCGTAACACTTTGTATATCTTTTTGTTCTGCCAATCTACTGTATGCTGTTTAATCATTTCACTAACTTCAGGCCTTAAACCATAAACAAATCTGTACACAAAATGACTCAAATCCTTTTCACTTAATTTCTCATCTCCACTGTATTGTTTAAAAGCAGTAATCTTTTGTAATAAGCATGCACTGATTCTTTAGCTTCTTGATGAGTTCTGTCAATCTTTACCCAGTCAGTTTCTTTCGGAGGTACTTTATTTTTCAAAAAAGTAATCACCTGATCATATTTTTTCATTACTTATGGATCGGGGGCTCCCGTCTTAGGATCCCTAGGATATTCTTGTGTTGGCCAATCTATTGTAATTTTACATTCAGCACATAAATCTGCAGGTACAATTATATCAAAAAGACCATTCAGATCTATCCACAACACCTTTGAAAGTTTGACAATCCTTTCTACCTGTCAGTACCATTCCACTGTTTTTTCTCTTAACCTTGGAAAATCATTGGTAAATGACAAAATATCTTGTCTAGTCCATGGAACATGCACATATCCTCCTCCAGGAATTTCTCTCATGGGACATTCTGTTACCACTGGCTCCTTTTCTCTCACTGGGAATGCTAGAGAGGCCTTATCTGTAGTTTCCTCTCTTTTTCTAAACTATCTACTCTTCCACCGATCCACATCACCCCATTTCCTTAACAATACAATCAGTTCTTTAATTTGGGTCAGTCTCCCTGCAGTATTCAAGTTTTCAATATCCTTTTCAGAAAAATCTACCCTATATGGCTTTTGTAATGACCTTATTTTCTCAAAATCGATTCCCATTTCGCTCGCTGTCTCTTCTAACTTTTCATGCAAAGTCCTTGCTCTCCAAGTTATGCTTTTACATAAAAACATTAACTCCTCATCTTGATATGCTTTTAATTTTTCAGTTGGAATTGTTCCTACAATTAACTCTTCTAATGTTACTTTTGATTTTGCTACATCTAAGGTTTGTGGTTCTGTATCTTTATACTGTAAACTTCTTAACCAATCAATTAATTTTTCCGATGTCGGTCCTATAGGGGTTGTCTATATTCTCATTTTATCTATCATTCTCCCTGGAGTTTTGGTTGCTGATTCTGTTGTCATAGGTGTCTTACTCGCTGGTTTTTGATTTACAGTTACATTTTTGGGGTACTTAATCCTGATGTTTCTGCCATAATCTTCCATTAATTTTACCAGGAACCACTCCTTTCTTTCTCCTTTTGCATACCGCAATTATATGGGACAGTTAAACAATGCTCACTATCTTTTTGTTTGTAAAAAACAGGTATCACCAGTCCTATAGTTACAGGCACAGTCACTGCTTCCATATTCTTAGTTAATTCTCTAATTTTCTCAGTTAATTCCAGTGTAGTTCTAGCTAACTCTGCTGAATTTTCATTTTCAGGTCTGTGACATTTCCGAATCTTTAAATGGATTATTTTTCCCCCAATTTTGTGGCATTTGCTCAAAATTTTTATTCATTACAGTCTCCTTTGCCGGTGCACTCGGCATCACCGACGTAGAATCCTGTTGATATGGAGGTGGGTTTTTATAAAACATGTCTTCCAGCACCTCATCTTCTGATTCACTCACTCCATATCTGTAACCTTCTGGCCCTGTGTTATTTCTCTTTTCTGTGCATTTTCTGCCACTCATCTCTCCAGCATTTCTCAGAGGAAACATACCATCAGTCATATTCGCATTTCCCCATCTTCTCATCCTGTCATCATGACTCTCTTGACCACAATGTCTACCAAACATATAATTATACCTTCTCACACTCTGATGCCTTTCCCTTTCATACATCTCTTCTTTCCATTTAGTCAAAGCCTCGAATTGGGTAGGTCTGGGTTTCGGTTCTAACCTCATCATCCTGTCTCTTAAATTTCGTAATACTGCCAAACTAAATGAACCATTTTCTGGAAATGCTAGCACTCCATCATCTTTGGTATACTTTGCCCAATTCTCTAATCAAATAGATGTATGATAACTATATTTCGCTACCATAAAAGATGCAGGAAATTTAGGTGGAGGAAGTATCTGTCCTTCCCTAGTCACAATCAGCTTATCCTTTTTAGGTCTCGCCTACGCCGCCCGCATGCGCTGCATAAGCAAAAAGACCTTAACGATCGCTTGGGTTTCTCAGCCAAAAACGTGCGCGCGTTCCATTGCCTTCAATGGCAACGCGTGCACGTCTGGAGATTCACTTGCGGGAGCGAGCGGCTGGCGCCATATGTTATCAATTATCGAGGCGCCAGCCGCTCCCTCCCGCAAGTGAATCACGTAGGCCCCCTCCTCTTTCCCCCCTTCCCCTGCTGCCACGCGCGCTTGTGCTTGTTGTTATTGCCTTTGTCGCGCCCCCTCTCCACCCCAAGCTTGCCTGGTTTATTTATAGTTTTACTTTAAATATTTGGTAGCATTGCTTGTAAATACTATTTTGGTGGATATAGCCATGCCGGCGAAGGGCTGACTGGACTGGCTCCTTCTCTGTTAATCAACAGGCAGCCAAGGAGGTGGTAAATGATGCGTGGAAGCAATCTGGGGCAGCTTCTCTCGGAGAGGAACCCCCTCCATCCCACCCACCCACATCTCAGCTGGGGCAACTAGAACACCTTTCTTAGAGGATGAGTGTAAGGTGAGAAGGGGTCTTAACATCTGTCTCCACATGGAGCACCTCGCGGAGTTGTTTGGGGGGTTATCTTTGGTTGAAACACGTCTGAAAAACCGGAGTCCACCCCTCCGAGTAGAAATGCACAGACATAATGTGCAGTGTACTGTAAAAAGAAACGCGCATGGACTACCGCAGACAAGGCGCCAAGTGCGAGGCTCTAGCTCCAGACACCACGCTGCTGAAATGTTCCATAAAAAGGAAGCATTTTTCTCAGAACAAAACGCATCAAACGGTTATTAAGGCCCTCTGCACCCCCCCCTTATAACGCTCCTACGAGGACAGAATACTGTGCAGGGCTGTTTTTCCGAGCCGTATTTAGGTAACTACAATCCATTCTCCTTTATCCTCTCTTTCAACATCATTGCTGTGCCGCTTTATTGCCTGGTAATAATGAAAAATTTCGAGTTTTTCTTCTTCCAAGATCCTGTGTAGATCCTAGACACTCCGCCCCCAAACAGTTTGGTTTTGTGGAGGTGTTTGTGGTGTTGGTACAGCAGTCTGCTTCACGCGCAGGAAACTGTTCAGTAAGATGTTCCTTCACCATTCAATAAGGTTACCACCCTCTTACCCCCTGACACGCTCTATGTGAGTGATAGGAACTTTTCCCATCTAACCATCTCTGTTCGGGGGCTTTGCTGCAGGTGGAAAGGTGTAATGTGTAGCTCTTAAGAGACTTTTTTTTTCAACGTCTTCTCACTCTGTAGTGCTGGCCTGATTTTCATAGGTGCAGATGTGCAGTTCTGCAGTGTAGGACTCTAATGAGGGGCAGGCAACTTCCTTGACTTATGGGGGCACGAACAGACGAGGAGTATTACTGAGAGCATAATCGATCATGAGAGCAACGTTCTATCATTGATTACCACCTGAAAAGTAGGATTCTTGACAATAACCCTTGGTAATTTATAAGGGAGAACATTATGCTACTGGGGCCCAGAAAAGTGTTATCCAGGAAGGAGGGGTATTTTTATTTTCCTCCGTAAGGTGTGGGACTACTGCACTCTGCATGCACAAGTGGGGGTGACTGGAAAGTCATCAGTGGTCACATCAGTTCCTAATATGGTGTTTCTTTTACTTTGACTTACTTGTATGTGTTGGGGAACCTGAAAACATGGAGCACTGACATTTTATTAGGACCTGTGGCACTCTGGCGGTGAAAGGGGGGGGGAGCGAATGTCAAGCATGGGGTTTGTATCTGAAGACAGAAGCCCCATTACAGCTTTATAGTTCCTAGTGGACATTGAGGCCATGTCTGAGGATGACACCTGAGCATATGCTTAATGTTGTAGCGTCCACAGAGCGTTGACAATACAATTGTCAATAAGCTCGTCATTGAGGCACGCGTCTCGTCCATCTCCCATGGGGGAATTCTACTGCTCATCCACCCCTATGGTGAGCACGCCAAGGCTGGACAAACTCTATCAAGATCCGACTCTTGCGCTCTTTGAACAAAATCCTCCATTCTGGGACGGTTTTGGCGCCCACCCTGAAGATTGTATCTGTCCTGATGTCCTGGAGACTACCACTAAAAGGGAATCATGAACGTGACTGGCGTTCAGTAGGTGGTTACGGCGAATAGCGGGATCTCCCGCCAATCCTTATATTTATTGTGAGATCGGTGTCTTTTGCGGCGTTCCCACACAGACTATGGAAATGCAGTGTGACAGGTAGCAGCTCACACCTCAAACCTCAAGTGTGCGAAATTATAAACAGAAAAAAATGGTTCATTTGAAGGGACCTGGTTTGACCCTATGTGAATTTAGTCCACTATAGAGCAGAGACATGCAACGCTGACCGTATTAGAGGCCACAATGTCTCCTCTTGTTTCTGTAGACATTCACAAAGAAGAGAACAACGGACCCCCACCTCCAAAAAATACAAGTGAATGTATATCAAGATATCGCAGGTCACCGAGGACTAAACCTAGTCTTTGGCCAGTGGTAAATCACGCAGCCCACTTCCCAGTAGTAAAACAGAGGTGACGTTACACTGCATGCTTGGGCATACGACCGTATAAGACAAGCCATATGGAGAGCTATGTTCGGGTGTACTGTCTTTTTTGTTTTTATCCCAAAAGCTGTTTATAAGGCCACTGTTATTCACGTGGCGTCGATCCTTCTCTGCTCATGTTTACACTCGGAAGAAGACGCGCACGCTGCCCTGGAATCCGCAGCTTTGCATCTAGTGCGCGCGCATTGATGGAGGGGAAGTGCGCTCCCATGTGTGCATTGACTCCCGCGCTCCCGTGGGCTCGTCTATTTTTACGAGATGAGTCATTTGACTCTACTTAGAACAGAGCGAGCCGAAAAAAAAGAACTTGTAAAAACCACGTTTCCCCAAACAAACCACCTTGTTTCCTTCAGCGGAAGCGTGCATTGTCATCCCCAGGGGGTTGTGCGGTTAATTACTGAAATAACCCCCACGCCTTGAATGCGCATTTCACCAACCGTGATTGGTTGTAAGAAAACGTGGGCGTTAGGGCGCATTTGTATCCATTGAGGAGTAGTAGTCGTAGTACAGACATCGAGCTTGGCATTTGCTAGGTAAATTTTTATTGAAGATAAGAAAGCACAGGAATACAAATGAGAAGAAAATCAATAAGTATATAAGAGTAAGCGTACAGGCAAATTTAAAGTAGTAGTAAACCACTAAGCAAATATTATATATAAAAAGGTAATATACTCTATAAACAGAGATAACAATGTGGATAATAACTGAAGGCTATAACAAAAATTAATTGTAATATAATAGTACACAAAGAACCAGAGGACCTAAAGAGACTGAGTAAAAAAAAAAAATGTAAAAAATAGGTTAAGATTTTTTTTTTTAATCAAAAAAAAAGGGAAAAAGAGCAAGAAAACAAAAGAACAGAGAGAGGAGAGAATGAGAGAGAAAGAGGAGAAGGAAAGGAGAGAAAGAGGATTATGATGTTGGTGATAGAAAAGATGTGAAGGGAAGCCACAATAGATCAGATTTAATTTGTAGATGAATGGAGGATTGAGGAATGGAGGCAATTCTATGCTCATCACATATAAAGTTCCACCAATGAAAAGAGGATAATTTAGAATTGTCTTTCCAACAAATTAATATAACTTTAAAGGCCATAGCAAGGAATAAATCCAGTAATGGTGAAATAGGATTCGCATTATCAAAAGCTGGTGACAAAGTGCCTAAAAACACATTTTGGAGAGTAAGTTGTAAGTTATAGGAAAAAATCACAGCACATTTTGACCAAATAGCATTCCAGAAAGCATAAACCTTAGGACAGTAAAATAAAAGATGCAATAAAGACCCTTCAGCAGAAAGGCAAGACCAACAAGATGCTGAGACAGAGTGATTAACTTTATGCAGCAAGACAGGAGTAATAACAACTCTATTGTAAATGAAAAATAGTGATTGAGTGAGACTAGCAGCTTTAGATGTCTTAAAAATTTTCAGCCAGAACTTGTCCCATTGTGAGATAGAGAGAGTCAAACAGAGATCCAATTCCCAATCCAATTCAACCTTAGACTTATTCCGAGTGACTATAGGGGAAGATAGAGATTTATAGATGAAAGAGGCAGTAGGAATAATGTCATTAGAGATTTGATACAAAGAAGAATCAGGAAGAAAAGAAGTAGGAGCTGGCAGAGAGAGGAAAGACAGAAAACATCCCTGAAGAATTGGAGCTAAAGTATCATATTGCTTAATACACGAGTCAGGCAAATGAAAAGATTCTTGCAGCTGATGGAAGGAGAGAATTACATTATTGGCAAACATTTGATGTACATAAAAAAGACCCTTCTCTTTCCATTGTTTGTAGTAAAATGATTTGTGGCGAAATTTGATGTGTTTGTTAAACCAGAGTGATGACGCTAGAAAAGATTGGTAGTTAGTAAATGACTTAAAGAAAAGTGTGCGTAGCAAAACTTGAGAGTGTTTCAAAATAGGATATTTAGAAATAAAAGTACAGTTAGACATGTGTACAACATCACGTATTGAAAAATCATTTAACAGTGAGCTTTCAACAGCAACCCATGGAGGCATAGGTACATTTTGATAATCCTTAGACAGAGCAAAAAATTGACGAATTAAAAATGCATCATGGTATAAATTAAAATCAGGAAATCTCACCCCACCCTCATTTTTAGGACGAATCAGTTTAGATAAGGCAATACGTGCATGTTTGTTATTCCATAGAAACTTGGAGCATATTGAATTAATTTGAGTAAAATAGTATCTAGGAATTTTAAATGGTAACATTGACAATATAAATAGAACCTGGGGGACAATCATCATTTTAATTGTATCAAGTCTGCCCCACCAAGAGAGAAACAAAGGGGACCAAAGATTTAACAAGTTAGTAATCTTAAGTTTTAGGGAAGAAAAATTATGAAGTAGTGTATCACGGATGTTGGGAGAGAACCAAATGCCGAGATATTTAATTTTTTGAGAACACCAGATAAAACTAGATGTCTCAAACATATACCTGAAACAGGAGGGATTTAAGGGAAGGACTTCAGTCTTAGAGAAGTTTAATTTGTAACCTGAAACTTTAGCAAAAGACGAGATTTCCTGTAAAAAGGGGGGTAGGGAGGATTCAGGGTTTGACATATAAACAAGAACATCATCAGCATATGCAGACAACTTAATTTGTGTAGACTTAAAACTGAAACCGGTAATGAGAGGGTTATTCCTAATACGTTCCGAAAATGGCTCTAAACATAACAGGAACAGTAATGGGGATAGAGGGCAGCCCTGACGTGTACCTCTTTGCAGGGAGAAGTAGGGGGAAGAGAGACCATTAACCAAAATACAAGCTTTAGGATTAGTATATAATAATTTTACAAAAGAAATAAATTTCGGGCCAAAACCAAACCATTGTAATGTATGAATCAAAAAGTCCCAATTAACACGGTCAAAGGCTTTTTCTGCATCTAAGGATAGAGCAGCTAACGGGGAAGGGTATTTTTTGCTAAGGGCAATAATATTGGAAAACATCCTGGCATTATCAGATGCCAATCGACCCTTAACAAAACCAACTTGGTCAGGGTTAATGAGTATAGGGATAATTTTCTCTAGACGAGACGCCAAGATTTTTGCAAAAATTTTACAATCATAATTAATTAGGGAAATAGGACGGAAATTTTTGCAGTAGGATGGATCTTTACCAGGTTTGGGGATTATAACAATAAGAGCTTCCAGAAAAGATCCACATGCCCGGGAATTGGAAATAAAAGAATTAAAAAGTTCAAGTAATTTAGGAGCGAAAATGGAGGAAAAAGCGGAAATTAATTCAATTGAAAAGCCATCGGGGCCAGGAGCTTTTGCTTTCTTTAAGGATTTAAGAGCATCATTCAATTCTTGTAGGGAAATATCTTCTTCCAGGGAATGGAAATCATCTTGGGAGGTTATAGGCTTAGGGATATCATGAAAAAAAGAGACAAAATCTTCCTTAGAGGGATTGGTAGTTTCAGTGTATAAGAGCTTGTAAAACGATTGAAACGAGGCAATGATATCCGAATCAGATGAGAGGAGTGTATCATCCAACTCTGAATGAATGGGACCAATAACTTTTCGTTCTGATTTAATTTTTAGATAATTAGCAAGTAATTTCCCAGCTTTGTTTTGGCCACCATGATATTTCGATTTAATCTTAAGGAGAACATTACAGGCATCCTTAGTAACAATCTTATTTAAAGTGGATTTAGCTTTGATTAACTCTTGCAATGATAAAGAAGATTTGGAAGAAAAATAAGTATGTTCAAGCAGTTTTATATGGGATAAAGTTTCTTTATATTTAGTGTGTAGTAACCTTTTCTTCTTAGAGGAATAAGCAATAGTGAAGGCTCTAAAAGATGCTTTAAAGGCATCCCAGTTGTTGTGCAAGGAAGTGTCTAGGGAATTATTAAAGGAAAATAATTCCTTGATAAAGGCAGACGCTTCTAAAATAAAAGTATGATCTGATAACAGAAAATTATTGAAGCGCCATCAGCCCTGTTTACAGGTGGTGAGGGATAGATCAATACGGGTGGAGACAGGAGCATGGTCGGATATAAAAATGGAACCAATGTCGGAGGACAGGAGACAGGGTAACAGTGCTTTAGAGACAAGTATATAGTCAATACGGGATCTAGTATGGTGAACGGGTGAAAAAAATGTAAACTCAGAAGTATCAGGGTTGCACGTTTTCCATGAATCAAATAGAGGGCGGGAGGCAATGGCAGTTTGGAATGACTTGTGGGATTTATCAGGTTTGAACTTGCATTTGGATTGTCTGTCTGTGAACGGGTCTAACCAATTATTGAAATCACCACCTACCACAAGATTAGGATTGGACAGGGATAGGAGTTTCAACTTTATAGAATGCCAAAAATCCGGATCTGGTTTAACAGGCCAGTAAATATTGAAAAAAACAATCTGTTTCTTAGCTATGATAACCTCAGCCAATACCCAACGACCATTTTGATCACATTCAGTCGATAAAATTTGAGCATTAATAGATTTGTGAAACAAAATAGCAACACCACCATGACGATCTGCAGCAGGGGAAAAAACAATTTGATTAGCCCACTGACGTTTAAGTTTAAGAGATTCTGAGTCATTGCAGTGGGTTTCCTGTAAAAAAGCAATCTGGGTGTTAAGTTTAGCGAGATGAGACAATACCTTCTGACGCTTGACCGGGTGACCCAGACCACGAACATTCCACGAAACGACATTAACCATTCTTCTGGACGGAGGGGAAAGTACAGACATAGGACCACAAAACTGCAAAGGAGACAGAAAAATATAAAGTAAGACAAGTTACAATAGCAAAAACAAAGGACATAATCCTGAAAAAAACACCAACGCAAGAAGATAGAAGAAAAAGCATGGAGAAAAGAGGAAAAGAGAAATAGAAATAGATGAAAGAGAGAGGAGAATACAAAAAAAGGAGCAGATGAAGAAGAGTAGACAGATCAAGGAAAAACATCCAGATCTGTAAAAAAAGAAGATCAAAGAACGGGGAGCATAGTGATACCGAGAACATGGACCACCATGAGACCAGAGGGAGAGAACAGTAAAATGTACTAAAACCTCACAAGTAGAGAACTGACAGAAAAATAAGAAAGGAATATAAGCAGATCAATATAACAATAAAAAGAAACAATCCAGCAATAAGGAAGCCATCATGAGCCAGTGTCCATGCCATGTGCAGAAAAATTCTGTAGAAACAGTTTGAGTTTTTCCGGATCCTCGAAGGAGCGTGTGCGACCTTCATGAGTAATTTTGCACAGGCAGGGATGAAGAATTCCATATTGAATGTTATGTTGACGCAGCTGAGGTCGTAGAGCAAGAAATTCTTTACGTCTGGCATTGGTAGCGTTGGAAACATCTTGAGAAATAAAAATATTATGGCCAGACCAGGAAAGACGGCGCTTGATTCTGACAGCTTTCAAGACTTGCATAAGATCGGTGAACTCCAGGAAAAGCATTATAATACCACGCGGTTTGTTAGCAGATGGTATAAGCCGACCCAATCGGTGAGCCCTTTGAATGTTAAGAGGATTTGATGAAGGTTGAAGATCTAAGAGCTCACGAAGGAAGTTCTTTAGGAACGAAACTAGATCAGCCCCTTCAACATTTTCCGGCAGGCCAAAAAGGCGAAGGTTGTTTCTTCGATTGCGATTTTCAAGATCCTCTGTATGGAGCTTTAATTTAAGAACTTCCTGTTCAAGAAAAGGGATCTTCGTGGAGATATCCTGCAAATCACTGACCCGTTGTTCAAGATCTAGCACCTTACTTTCCATAACAATCCATCTTTCCTCAATTTGTTTAAGTTTGTCATTAGTAGCGGACATGAATGGCTGGAGGCCACGAACCTCATCCAAGATGGAGTCCAGGACAGGGTTCTGTGAAGATAAAATCGGTGAAGGCGGGTCGTTTTTGTGCCTTTTCGGTTTTGTACCAGAGCTAGAAGCTCTAGGCACATGAGGGTCGTTTGACATCCTGGAGCGGTAGAGAGTTCAGGATACAGTAATCCGAAAGCAGGAAAAGCCTAGCGATACTATTAACGTGGGCTAGTAGCAAATTCAGCAGAAGCAGGAACACAACTTAAAAGTCTAATATGTAATAAAGAATCCTGGAGCAGTTAGTCCATTTGAATACTAGAATACAGTACAACAAGACCCCGCCATGACTGGACTTGGCACAGTGATGACGAACGGAAAAATGCCTCATGAAAACAGCAAGCGATTGAGGTGACCGCAGCTGAGGAGGGAAAAACACGTCATGAAGAACATAAGTAGGAAAGACTCATTGGCTGGAAATCCATGGAAAAAGAAAGAGGCAGCAAAAATGCCCTTGAGGAGCATCAGGCCATATGTATGAGCATTTGTAGACAAAAAAGAGACAATTCCTTAGTACAAAGTTAAATAATGGAAAAAGAGCCGAGCACCGCAAAAAAGACATACAAAATGGCGGACGCTCACATCTTAGAGGTAAATACCAGCATCAAACTGTGAAGAGCCACTTAAACTGATGAAAAGGGCGTTAAAAATTACTCATTGTACTGTATTGTACTGTCCACATCATAAAAATGTAGGAATGGCCAAATGAGAGTCATGAACAACCAGGCAGCGAACATTTGAGGAGGGAGAAGCCAGAAAAATCGGAACGCGAGCGCCGCGCTTCAAAATGGCGGACGCTCGCGTTATTATGAGGAAATATTCACCGCCGCAGCTCCCAGGGCGAAAAACAACGTAGAAGCCTCCATTCGCAGCCCGCTGACTCACCGACCCATCACGGATACGGAGACGTCTTCCAAGCGGGAAGAGGTGGCGTCCGAGGGTGGAATAGCAGCAGAAAAGCTCCGCGTCCCAACGGAGCTCACGGGAAAGCCGCCATGTCGCTGCGGCGTCCAAGCCAAGCCCCCGAGCTTGGCATTTGCTGTTTACTGTAAAAACGGAGCGGTTTTCTGCCCAGTGCCATCCATGTGGAAGGACGTAGCTGAGAGCAAGGCATGTTACGTCGTTCCATGGCGGGGGCTTGGATGCTTTTTTCGTAGTATTGGCTCCCAAAGGCCGGTTGCTTTGTAAGGCTGCCCGGGGGGGGGGGTTGCGCAGCGGCCCGCCCCTTTGAGGGCGGCCGCCTTAGTGCCACAGGAAGGCACAGGGGTGGGAGAACGTGTCCCTGGGATAGACCAAGGGAGACCCCAGCAGATAGCTGCTTCCGGCGGGGAGGAGCCAGGGGGGTACATATTCTGTCTCCGCCCCCTCCTCGCCCTCTTGTCCGCTCGTTCGCCTTGGGCCGAGGTCGCAGTTCGTCGTCGCAGAATCGTCGTGTGCGCGCTCAGCCTGCTACAAGTTTACGCGGTGAGTTGCCGGTGACCTTCCTCTCGCCCCGGCCCTGTCCCTGGGCAGTACCAGGAGACGGGGCCCTGTGGTCGGTGTACCGCGGGGGGGGGCCGTGCGCGGGGTGCTGTCGGTGTTGCGTGTTTGTGTGGGGACTAAGGGGCAGCAGGGTGGAGACGCGGTCCGTGTCTCACACTGGTGGTGTGCGTCAAGATTCCATCGATGCATAGGAGGCCTGGTTTGTGGGGAGTGGGCCCAACTGACCCTTCATCGCGAGGCTACTGGGTCCTCTGTATTCACTCCGTTCACCTGCCCGACATTCTTGCAACCCCCGACGCAGCCCCCCCTGCCAACACGACCAAGTCTCCTGCCCGGAGTACGCCGCGGGTGGGCTCGGGGGGGGGGGGGTTTCGCCACGGTGGGGTTAAGACCCGGAGAAGCCCCAGGCCGCCATCACTGCCGTTACCAGTGCTGCCACGCTCCCTGGTGTTCCGGTTTCGGTTCCCGGCCAGGGAAGGTTCACTTTCGGTTGGGGCGGGCTCAGTGTAGAAGGGTCCCCCCCCCCCCTTCTCCGTGGCCATGTCCGGAGATAGTTTTGTCGCTGGCCGTCCCGGGGGAGTTAGGTCCCTTACTTCGGCGGGAAAGGTGTTGTGGGGATTTTCTCCCGGATTCGATGCGGACTAGGCCTGTGTTCCGGGCTAATCCCGACAGACGCTTTGTGGCCTAAGGGGCGGTCGGAGACTCCAACTGTTCGCTTGGAGAGGCTTGCGACTGCTGAAGCGACGCGTGCACGCTGAAAAGACTCACGCAGCCACAGAAGTGCAAGCTCGCACTTACCAAGTAACGGCTTTCAGTCTCAATTACGGTCTTAAAGGCGCACACGCAATTTGTGGTCTGGCGGCTAGTTTGCCGATTCTGGTGCAGGATACCGGGGGTTCGAGCCTCGGGGACGCGTTCACATCCTGTGATTCTGGGCGAATCACTTAATCTTTTTCCTCCCCTAAGAGCTAATGTGCTTCATTTATGACCGGGGAAAAAAGTGTTTTAAACGGTAATTTTGAGCGCACAAGACCTGCGCTCACGGGACTTGCTGCAGACCGAGGGACGATGGAGCGGGCAACCCGTTTTAAAGCTAAACCCAAGCTGTTGTCCTGTGTATGCTCCTCCTGTGTATGTTGAGTTTTGCTTTGGAATAATTGTGTGCGCCTTGATGCCCGAGATGTGGCGGGTGCGGGCCTCTAGCCCAGTCTGGGGTCACGTGACCAGGCAGCTTGTTGAGGGAATTGTTGCAGGTCCTATTTGGACTTATAGGCGCATTCTTGCTGTCGAGTGGTAGTGCCTGCGCGGCCCACTGTCCAGTGTTTGCTCTTTGGTGTGATGCACTTTGGGAACTCTCGCGCGTGGGCCCAGGCCTGACGGCATTCCACCAGACTCGTTAGTTGGGTGTATGGTTTCTTCGTCGACATAGGTGCGTTAGTGCTCGTCTGGCGCAAGTTGGCAGGCGCGTGGTCGCTTCGCCACTTTGCGACATGTGGAATTTCACCCCCCCTCCTTTCTTTCTTTGGCTGTCGTGTCCGGGGCGGGTTCACGCACGCGGGGGGGGGGGTTTATTTGTGGCGCGCGCGCCCTCCCCGCTCACCCTCGGGGACCCGGAGCTCCTGTCAGTTCGCAAAGGTGTATGTATCTGAACAGGCTCGTCAACGTGTTCGAGTCAGTGCGTTACTTTAGGAGGGGAATTTGCTCAAATGGTAGAGCGCTCGCTTAGCATGCGAGAGGTAGCGGGATCGGTGCCCGCATTCTCCAGGCTTCTTTGTTACATCAGCGAGGGAGCGGATGTGACCTGGGGAACTGGGAGATAAACTCGAGTCTTTTTGATAATGCCGAACAGCCTATATTCTGCGCAATCACTTTATCTCCATTTAAAAAAAAAAAAAAAAAAGTGTTGTCAAGTATTAGAATTCGTGCTCAAGACATTCGGTTAGCAAGGCCCTCACAGGACAGGGGCCCGTGCCCGCTAACGCTGCGATGTGTCACAAGTTGTTAAAACAAACGCTTCTTACACTTCCCCAGGCTCCCCTCCCCATTCACTTTCTTGCACAGGTGCTGCTTTGGGGACATGCATGTAGGTTATAGCAGCAGGGAAGTTAATTTGTCGTTTTCATCCTCTCCTCTCTTCCTCCTAGATCGTGCCAAGGGTAGGTGTATCAGACGAACACGCTTGCTGCCGGAAAAGGGTGTAAGTGTGTCAAAGGGTGGGGAAGAAAGGGGAGAGTAGGCTCCTGGCTTGCCGGCCTAGAACATGGTCGCCCTGGGGCGCGTTTTTAACAGTTTTTGTTCTTTGTATGCAGGATATCTGGGACAGCATACGTTCGGGGCTGAAGGAGGTGCGTTCGCTTCCGTGAGAGTTAGGACCCAGTCCGAGATGGAAAGTGAGGGTACCCCAGCGCTCTTCTCGACGCCGTCCCAGGTCGATGAGACCCAGCAGGGCAATTCGCAAGACGCACAGTTAGCAGCAATTATTGAACTAGCCAAATCCAAAGGACTGGCCTGGGCTGCAGACCTCCTCAAGGCCAGCTGACCTGATGACTCGGGGGTCATTTCTGGGGGTCACACGACGGGACAAGAGTCGAATGAGGAGGCAGGACCTCCCCGCCCCAAACGAATCCGCAGGGCCACGGTTAGAGACTTCCCGGCTGAAGGAACTGCACACAGGGTCCGCTCGGTGCCCGCTGTCAAGGGCTCTTCCGGGCATCCGCCCCTGCCGTCCCCGGCCGGCCCGCCACCCCCGAGCAGTTTAAGCTCTCCTTCCGCTAACTTTGCATCCAGGGAGGACCTGGCCAACCTCAATGAGACCCTTAAGAATTTTATGGAAGAGGTCAGGGCTGGTTTCTCGCGGGCAGCCTCAGCCGGGGGACAGCCGACTGCTGACAGTGCGGGAGGGAACCCCTCCGCTGCAGCCACTGTTTGGGCACCACAAGGGACATTTCGTCAGGCCCCTGAGCTGTCCACGGTGCCGTGCACACCACCTATTTCCTTGCCCAGGAGTGCAGAACCGGCGGCGGTGGCAGGGTCTGTTATGTCCGTCAGGCAGGAGAGGGCGGCTCCCGTTGGCCCCCCTGCACTAGGGCCCCTCCCGGCAGGGGGTGAGCAGCGTCAACCAGCAGGAGGTGAGCCGCAAACCGGGCAGCCTGCTGCCGTCCTTGAGCCCACCGCCCCCCCCCCCCGCCCCAGGGGGCAGCGCGTCCACACAGCCAGCTAGCGCAACAGTACCAGGGCCATCTCTGCAGGTCTCAGCCAAGAAGGAGGTTACTCATGCCCCGCTCCTGTCTGGCCATAGCTCGCTGATCTGGGAGGTTCCCCTAGCAGTAAAGGAATTCATCTGGAGGCGCGAGTTTTTAGACATCTTTTCACTACTTCTGCTGGGCCAGCATGGGCAAGACGCGCGTAGGCTTGGGGGGAAGGAAGACGATAAGAAGGTCAGGTTCCAGCAGTGGCCGGATAAAACAATAGATAACTGGCTAGCCGCCTTTTCCATTCTTCAATCGGTTATACTTGAAAAATTTCCTGAACAGGGGCAGGCCTTAGTACTGTACCAGCGGCTAATTCACACAGAGGCGCAGAAGTGGGGCGGGGAAGGCTGGCTCAATTATGACATGGAGTTCAGAAAGAAGATGGCCATTTGCCCAGAGATGGAATGGGACCAGAAAGAGGTACAGCTGTGGATGGACCACATGGGGTCTCGGGGAGCCCAGAGCCCTGCCTCGCTTCCCAAAGGGTCAGGAGGGGGGGGCGGCCAGCCAGGAAGCTCCCAGCTCAATGTTAAGCACGCGAGGCAGCCCTTTCGGGGGGGGCGTAGAGGAGGTGGCAGGGGAAGGGGGGCCAAGCGGGTCTCGCCCGGGACTTGCAACCTGTTCAATGCCGGCGCTTGCTCTTGGGGGGTCAAGTGCCGTTTCCAGCACTCATGCAGCAAGTGCGGGGGGCGTCACCCCGCTTCCTCGTGCCAAGCCAAACAGGACAAGAAGCCTGCTGACTCCTTCAAACCATCTTCTTGAGTCGCCCCCGCACCCTCTCCCAGCTGCGGCCTCTCCCCTCCCCCTCCCTCCCACCGATCAGGTCGCCTGTGCTCCTGCGCCCCTGGCCATCAAGGGTCCTTCCCCTGTCAATCTTGACCGCATGCTCGAGTTACTCAGACTGTACCCCCTCTCCTCTGACAGTGCGCTCCTGCTAGAAGGCTTCTCGCTGGGCTTCACCATCCCTTATGTAGGTCCCCTGTCCGCTCGCGATGCGGAGAACCTCAGATCTGCCAGGGTTCTCCCACAGGTCTTAAATGAAAAAGTTCAGAAGGAACTGAGGCTGGGACGTGTGGCGGGTCCTTTCAGGGAGCCCCCGTTAGATAACTTCGTAGTCTCCCCCCTTGGCTTGGTCCCTAAAAAAGAACCAGGGTCTTTCAGACTGATTCACCACTTGTCTTATCCAGAAGGGAGCTCAGTAAACCACGGCCTTCAGGAGGGGTCATGCTCTGTGTCTTATTGTACATTGGATGTCGCACTTGACCGGGTAAGGAGGGCTGGCAAAGGAGCATGGTTAGCGAAGGCCGACATTGAGTCGGCCTTTCGGTTACTACCAGTGCACCCCAGCAGCCAACACCTGCTGGGTTTCAAGGTGGACGGCATGTACTACTTTGACAAGTGCATGCCCATGGGGTGCGCGGTTTCCTGTGCCTTCTTCGAGGCCTTCAGCTCCTTCCTTCAATGGGCCTTCCAGCACACCTACAGCTTTTCTGGGGTTTCCCATTACTTGGATGACTTCTTATTCATCGGGAGGGATGGCACTCAGGAATGCAGGGCAGCCCTCGCTGATTTTCAGGCTCTGATGCATCACCTTGGCGTTCCCTTAGCCCCTAAGAAAACGGAGGGTCCGGCCCAGGTTCTCTCTTTCTTAGGTATTGAGTTGGACACAGTGGCGGGGGAGGCCAGGCTGCCAGCCGACAAGGTGCGGGACCTGAGAGATCAGATTAGCCAAGTGGTAGGGAAGGAGAAGGTTTCCTTGGCAGCCATTCAGAGCCTTCTGGGGAAGCTAAACTTTGCTGCCAGAGTCATCCCCGCGGGCAGGGCATTTACGAGAAGGATAGCTAGAGCTACGGCCTCGGTGAATAGGAAGCACCACATGGTTAGATTGAACAAGGGGATGCGGGAAGACCTTATCATGTGGGCAGACTTCCTAGTCAACTTTAATGGGGCAGTCATCTGGCGCGACCCCTGGGCTAACAGCCGGGAGCTGGCCCTCTTCTCTGATGCGTCTGGCAGGGAAGGGTTCGGAGTGATCTTGGACAAGGAGTGGTGTGCAGAGAGGTGGCCGAACGCCTGGCACAAGAAAAAGGTCACGTCCAAGATCACCGTCCTGGAACTCTTCCCAATTGTGGTAGCTTTTCATCTCTGGCCCAGGGCCCTGTCCGCTAAACGTGTGCTTTTTTGGTCAGACAACCTGGCGGTGGTGCAGGCCATCAACTCCCAGTCTGCCAGCTGCCCCCTAGTCCTGTGCCTACTGCGAGGGCTTGTCAGGGCCTGCCTATTTAACAACGTAGAGTGCAGGGCCAGGCACATTCAAGGGATTTCTAATGTTGCCGCTGACTCTTTGTCTCGTTTCCAGTGGCACCGCTTCCGGGAGGCCTGGCCGAGCGCACGTCAAGAGCGGACTCCTTTCCCGCCGCACTTGTGGCGGCTGCTGAAGTGGGACCACGGATGAGGGAGCTGGGAGAGCGGTCCTTAGCCCCCAGAACTGCGAAGCGCTACGGGAGCTGTGTCACTCTTTTCTGTGCAATTACAGGGGGCTGGGAGGAGGATCAGGTGGCCCTGGAACTGAGAGTCCAACAATTCTTGCTGTGGGCCAGAGGGGAGGGCAAAACACATTCCTGGATAACGGGTCACCTCGCTGCCATCAGCCACCACGCCAAACTTAAGGGTCAGTCTGATCCCACCAAGGCCTTTGTGATCAAAGCAGCCTTGCGAGGGTGGGCCAAACTGGTTCCACGATTCCCTGATCCCAGGTCCCCCATTAGTTTCTCACTGTTACAAGGGATGTTAGACTGTATGGGTAGGGTCACCCACTCAGGGTATGAAGCTACACTGTTCTCGGCCTGTTTTTCCCTAGCCTTCTTTGGCGCCTTTAGGATCGGGGAACTAGTGGCTCGCTCAAAATCTGACTCCTCGGGGGTGGCCTTGAACGTAAAAGATGTAGAACTGGAGCCGGGGTGCCTGAAAATAGTCATGAGACAGTCCAAAACTGACCAGCTGGGGCGGGGGAGGTTATTTGTGCTACACAGCTTGGGGGATGAGAGATATTGCCCGGTAGCTTGGGTCAGAACCTACCTGCCGCTTCGCCCGCGGGGGGCGGGTTACCTGCTGGTGCATCCGGATGGCCTCCCGGTCACCAGATTTCAAGTGGACCACATCCTCAAGACCTGCCTAAGGCTGTCTGGCCATGAGGTTAGGGACAAAAAATTCAGCAGCCATTCGTTCCGCATAGGCGCGGCCACCACAGCGTTCCTGGCAGGACTGCCCGCAGAAGGTATCATGAAGGTGGGGCGCTGGCAATCGCATTGCTTCAAGCGATACATTCGGCCCTAGGAGTGGCCGTGGGGGCAGTGGGACACATTGGTTGGGCTGTCTATTCGGGACCTACAATCCTTTCAGGCCCCCCCCCCCCTTTTTCGCTGGCTCCTGATTGACGTAAACCTTGACTGTAGATGTGCTGATGTTTTGCTGATGTTTTCCGCTAATAAACATATACTCAAAACCAATTTTCTCTTTATTAGGTATGAAGGTGTGGGTAGTTGGTCACTCAATTATTGCAAGACTGGCACATTGGGCGGAGGCAAGAGAGTGGCAGAATGGCTTTGCCAACACGGACATCACGTGGTTGGGTTTCCCAGGCTTGCGCTGGTGCGATCTGTTACGGAAAGTGAAGCAGAGACTCCGGGGAGGGTGGCTCCCGCCCAACCTCTTGGTGGTTCACCTGGGGGGGAATGACCTCACATCACTAGGAAGGAGAGCTTTGCTACAAGACATGAGGGATACTTTCTGCAAGTTGAGCGTGCTGCTGGGGCCGTGTGAACTGTGGTGGTCTGAGATGACACCACGCGCGATTTGGCATGGTGCTCGCTCAGGCGACGCCATCGAGGTGTCTAGAAGAAAAGTTAACAGCGCCATGCGCAAGTTCACTGAACAAAGAGGCTTTGGCTTCATCAGGCATGGCCTTCTGCACGCCAAATCAACGGGATGTCTGAAAGGCGATGGGGTTCACCTCTCGGATCTAGGCATGGAGTTGTTTTTACTGGATCTAGGGGAAGCACTGGCAGCTGCGGGTTGCGAATAATAGGGGACTTTGGTGGGGGGCCCTGGTAGTGACGGTGGCCACTCCCAAGGCTGTGGAGGAGTTACAGGGCGATCCAGGGTCTGCACATACCAAGGGGTATAGCATGCAGCAGCACCGCGTGGTGCTAAGCCAGGATACCCAGGGATGTTTAGCGTGTCCACTGGAAGACCGACGGCGCTCCGCTATCCGACAGGCGGTTGTGGGTCTGAGCAACCGGGGGCTGCCATGTATGCTCCGCCCACCCATCACGGGGGGGCGTGTGAAGCAAGTGGACTGGTGGTCCACGGGTGGTAGGGGGGGACCCTCCCAACATTAGGTATACACCAATTGGCGTTGCCATGGTGACTCTAGGCTTATCAGACGGGCAGGCGGCATAGGGGCTGGCCTGCCCTGGGATCGCCCGTAAGATAACCCACCATGTTTGCATATTGCTTATGCTAATAAACCTGCAGCAATATTTCTCCACTTACATTCAGTGTCGTGTGTTTTTATTTATGTACTTATGTGTGTTGTGACAACTGTTGCCGATATTGGCACTATGTTGTGCAGCCACCAGCAATTCCCTGCTCCGGCTGCTGCTGGTTGCCCTGTGCACGGGATTGGCAAACAGTAATCGTTTTTGCTTCTCGCATGATACGAAACAATAACAATATCTCGTGCTCATTTACACCGCTGACTCAACTTCTTAGAGTAGCACCAGAGACGGGGGATGAAGACATTACCGTAATTCTTGTAATGCACATTGCCTGCATCTGCTTTACTTTGTAACTGGGAAAGAGCTGCCTCCCCATTGGCCGTGCCCTCGTGTTTTTATGAATTGCATATAAATGCTGTGTGTAGTTCCCTCATGCTCGGTATTCTAAGGTCAAACAGACGAGAGAGCGATGCGTCGAGCTTGCAAATAAAAGCTCCTAGCTGCCTTATTTTGCCGACAGGTGCTTCATTGTACACACTTCTAATTGCGAAGCACATCGAGCATGGTAGATGCTGGTCATGTCTGTTTTCATTTCACTGTATTGCTTGTGATGTGCTCTCCAATCCAAGCGACAGCACACGATTCTCCAGTGCGTTTATACACATTTTAAAGCAAATATCTCCTAAGTGTTCATTTATGAATTCCCAAGTATCATTGAACGCATGCATTTTTTGGGTTACTGCATTAGGTTTGAGCATAGAGGGCGTGGCTGCCTCCTTGTGGAAGCCCCTCCGCCCTATCCAACAGGGCAGCGCATGCAGTGCTGTTTTTTCTCCCAACCTTTTTTGGGGAATGCCGCTGCCCGCGTCCCACGCAGAGGGACATCAGCAGGGTAGCCTTCTAGTGGCCGCCCGTCGCAGCATGGCCCCCCCCCCCGCTCCGCCTCGCTAGCGAGGCCGCGCCCAGGGAGGGGAGCTCCCAACAAGTTTGCATCGACCCACCGTGCCTGCTGGCTCACCAGGCGGGCGGAGCAGCGAGGGGCTGCTTGCCCTGGATCGCCCGTAAGATAACCCATTTACCGTCATACTTATGTTGTATGAAATAAACCTGCAGCAGTTTTTCACCCACAATGAAAGTGTCAGTGTAATCCTTGGGTGACGTCTGTGCATGCGTGTTGAGTGGAGCGGATGACGGTGTGGTCACTATGTTCAGGTAGTGGAAGGCAATGCTCAAATCTGCCGGCGGCGCTGCCCTGCTGTTCTTTGTTCGTAGACCTCATTAAACATGCAGTGACACTGGCGGGGTTTTGTACTATTAAAAATGCAGTTTTTTGTTCTTTCAGGGCACCGAAATCCTAGTCGACCTGTATAGTATCATCAGTGGTTATTGCCAATGAACGCGACGTTGAGATATTTTCTTTGTTTTTGTAAGTGGCGCTGGCGCTCATTACCCACAGCAAAAACGGGATGAACAGGGATGCTTTTATAGCATTCATGCATATTACATTTATCACTTTTTGTATATAGCACATCCATTGGGAAGCTGAGCGCATCCTATAAAAACGACCCGGTGACAACCATACTTCCATGTCAGCAGGAGAGGCAGTTGTTGCTGACGCCCTATCCATATCGTCCTCTCATTTGCAGACTTCAAATATATCTTAAATGTCTCTCTTTATAAATTAATAATTACAACATCTCATTGTGCCATCCCGCTTTTATTTTGATGATGTTAATAATGATTCCTTGTTTTTTTGTGCTCTCTCTTTTCTGCAGTTCGGCTGTTTAATAATTGCTATAAGGTTTTTCACGAAAAACAAAACAGCAATGAAAAGGCAGAATGAACATGAGGGGATGAAAGCGGGAAGTGCAGATGCTGCATTCTAGAAAAAGTGACATGAAGGGGTTTATCATGTGCAAACCAGTCTTCGCATAACCGTACCAAGGGCACGCCAATGGCTTGGACCAGGAGCGGTGTAGTTACTATATGGACTTTGATGCTCCCCGACTGGATTCTTCTTTAATTTTATAGAGTCAAAACCCAGAATCAGAGCTGTAGCATTCTCAGTAAGAATGACAGACACGGGCCAAGATTTTTTTTTTTTAAAACCTTTATTTAGCACTGTGTACAAGACAAATACGGGCCTACAACCATCCGGCCGGCCTCGACACTTCTGAAGCTTGATAGCAAAGTATATGTCCACTCGGTGGCACGGCAGCACATAGAAGCATACGACCTATGTTACAATAAATCCACGTGCACCGAGTGGCAGGAGACAGCAAGGTTAATTTTAAAAACAAAATTTTTTTTTTTTTGTAAGGAGATACAGAAACTAGAACGGATCAGTGTACAGAACAGACGATCATATGATAAATGGGTAACAGCCAACAGGAGAGTCAACTAACAGTGAACACATCTAAAATGGCGGCACGAAACTATAATACCAGGATATAATAACGCAGCGAGGTGTGCCTCCCAGCCGCTACCCTCCTAACAGCAGTCCCCCCCACTGATCCTAGAAAAGACGTGAGAAAAGGACGGAAAAAGGAAAAAGAAGGCCCATAGAAATAAAAAAAGTGCCGAAGAAGACCCCCCACCCTACACGCATGCCGAGGCTATGGCCTACCCCCCCCCTAGCTACGTGTCTGTCGCCCCATAGGAACCCGAAATGTAGAATTAAGAAAAGAAGAAAGGAAAAAGAACCATAGAAAAAGAAGAGTGCACTACCCTATTACTCCCAGGAAAAGGAAAAGCGGGGAGGAGCCCACCCCACTGCCGAACTCCCGGACTCCCGCGCCGCCCGTACCTCCTGCGCCATGTACAGCACAGTATCAAAAGACCCACGTAAACCCGGTGGTCCCGAAGCAATACCCCCCAGCACTTCAGTACTTCACAAGTCTGCCCCCCGGCAGAAGAAGGAAACAGGGGGCGAAATCACAGCGACATGTAGCAAAAAACAGGTCATTAAAAACTACTCAGCCAATATAGCAAAACGTGTATCAGTCCAGGTCTCCGTCCGCCGATCCAACCAAAGCGACAACGAGCCTGCCATCACCCCTGTCCGGACCGGCAGATGTGGTTCAGGCCCGTCCATTGCTGCGAGTCACCTTCAGCCAGGACAAAGAGACAAGATGGCCGCTCTCGAGGAAAGGGGACCATAAAGCCGTATCGTACCGCAGGGTCCCAAACGCAGCAGTAACATGCCACAGAAGCTCCAGCGATAGGTGCCTTCAGGGTAACATCTGGCAAGGGAGGTGAAAGGCTAGGTCTCAACAGGTAGTTCGTAGGCAGAGTCACAGCGTTCAAAATGGAGGGTGTCCCTGCAACTGTATCCGTGTCGATGGGTTGATGCGTTACATTGTAGCCAGGAGGACTCCGCGCCACCGCCCCTCCGCTCTGCAACATTGTTTCACCTCCAGGAGAAAACATGGGCGGCGGGGGATCCTCCAGCCGGGGACGTCCCGTTGCGAACAGTGCCTCATCGATTCTCCGGGTCAGCGCCCAGCAAGTACTCTGCATTGCCACTTTTAACGCCACGAGGGCGGCCAGTACATCCCCACAGGTCGGGTCTCTCAGTACCAAGCATCGGTCCGCCCTATCCCGCTGCTCCTCCGATGCGGCAATCAGCTCCGGGGCACATGGGCGCGCAGACCCTGCGAGTCCAGGGTCAGCCAGCGTCTCAGCAAGAAGAACAGGCGCCATCGTCATCTCCACTGCAGGCACTTAGTAGCGGGACAAAAGTGACCATGTATACCGGAGATCCGAGGATGTAGACACCGGAAAAACTTCGTGCTCCACTCGGGAACTGCACAGGGCGAGAGCGCCCCACGGTTGCCGTGCGGACCGGCCGTTCGCCGCAGGAAGACACTTCAAAATAGAGTCCGCTCGCTTTCCTTCAGGGTGGCTGAGGAGAGCTAGTATTAGGGGGCTCCAACGTCGTCCACACCACTGCCAGCGCGGGGGGGAGTCCGACCCGGACGTAAGGGTCCGACTCCCGTCGCACAGCCAGCGTTGTCACCCCCGCGACCACCCGCAGTAATACAGCTCAGCACCCCGTCCACATCCCTCGGCGTCCAGCGGCGGCCATCCACGCAGGGACCAGGGGGAGCGCCGGAGGTCGAAGCAAACACCGAGTCTGCTACCAAACCCGCCGACAAAGGTGTCAGGAGAACGCCAGTCACTTCAGTGCCGGTAATCCGCGGCGGTAGAGCGGCGCAGGTCAGGAGAATTGATCAGGATTATCAAAGGAAGCCAGACGGTCCACGGAGCCGGGAGCTCAAGCGTCCGTCCCGTCGGCCATCTTGGCTCCTCCGTATTTAAAGTATTGTTAAGCAGAATACATGAAGTATCTCACAAGCATGATTAGCAATAAAGAGTACAAATCACAACTCAGAGAACTCGGTAAAGTTCACTGTAAAATCCAGTATAGATTTGCCTTAGACAAGCAGTGAAAGTTTGTTTCAAAGGCGAGGACATTCAACTAGCCTGTAGTCTGGTCCGTTTTATGAGTGCATCAAATACAAAGCTAAATCTAGTAGCAAACTGACAAAGACACTACGAGACTTTGTCCACTTTCAATTTCAGAACCAGCCTCACGATCTTTTATTTGGTAAAAGCTTAATCAATTTTAAAATTTCTGGTCGAAAGCTTCTGCCCCGAACAGAGAAAATTGTTCAAATACTATTATATCTTTTAGGTATGTTAGGAAGGATTAAAACAACTGTAAAATTGATCTACTTATTTTTTTTTAATCTTTGGGCAGAAACTGCCTAAAACTATTAGGGCATTTTTGGATCTATTATCATGATTTTTTAGAAGTGACTTCTTCTTTAGTGTGGTCATAATCTTTTAATGGTTTTATGCAAATGGTAACATTAATTTATCAGTAATAAATAGTAATTTATTGAAACGAAAATACACCCTGTTACAGCTTTGTTTGCACAACAGAAGACGCTGATGCACTTTTCTAGTTCATTTGCACAATGGAAATACTATTACTGTTCACCGCATACTTGCACTTTAAACTTGTTCTGGGTCCCAACGAAGTCCAAATGTAATACAAAGCTGATTTGCACAAAGACCTGTTAGGACAATCAGACCTTAATGTATGATTTCGAATGTAGCAACAAATGATAAGGAAATCCTGGTGAAGTTGTAAAAAGATATGTATAAAAAGTTTACAGTATGGCTTGTAAGCATAGGCTTCTTTTTAGGTCGAGCCTAGAGCAGCGCACATGCGCTGCTCTGCGAGACTTATTGTAAGGGGCTTCAGAAAGCTCACCACACGCTCGTGCGTGTGTGGCCTATTGCTTGCGATTACCCGCACGGGCGCCATGTGTTTTGAATTATCGTGCCCAGACGCAGGCGCGATAATTCAAAACATATGGCCTGGTGCTCGCTCTCGCGCCACTCGCGGGACGCTCCATCGTCATGGCTCATTAAGTGCATCGGTCACGGGCACCCTTAGAGCACGCGCACATGGGCCGCGCGCCACTGCTCCTGCTAGTTTACTTTTTATGTCTTCCACTTTCCTCTTCTCAAATGTTGGCACTTGGCTTGCACTAGAAGACTTCCTGTTGCTTTGGACAGTGACTATAACCTCAGCGCACACAGTGCAGCTCCTCCTATGTCTTGGCCCCCACAGCTTCCCCCTGGACAGAGACCCGGGCCCGGACCCATAGCAGAGACACGCTGAGTCCCGCACAGGGAAAACCCGCTAAACTGGCTTCTGAACGGGTCACTCTTTATTCATATAGGACTTGAAGCTTTTAGAAGTTTGGGACTCACAGCATCATGGGTCACATTTATTTATGCATTTGGAACTCACTGCTTAATAGTTTACTTTTTAATTTACGTATACCGATTAGCGACTCATTGTTAGATCTCACCTACAACAGCGCACACATTACATGCGCTCTTACTTGTGTCTCTCGTGCCCTAACCTCTCTCCACTGGCTGCCGGTGAAGGACAGAGGGTTGTTTACATCTCTCTGCCTAGTACATGAAACACTTTTTAATGCTTGTTACACACCTTTGTCAGTTTGCTGTCTTGCTATAAACCCAGCAGTTGCTTGTGGTCTATGGATGTTTTCCTTCTGTCAGTACATCAGTTTCTCCATTCCGCAATTAGTGGCAGAACGTTTTCAGGGGCAACTGCCTCAGATTTGACCTTGCTTACTCTATCTTTGCAGTAACAATTATTTCTTCAAAACGACAGAAAAGCTCTGAAGACCTAGCTTTTTCTCTCTCTGTTAAATAAGGGTCATTTAGGCACTATGCCCTTGCACCCTTTCTACTATGAACCCCCCTAGTGAACAGTTACCTGCAACAATCTTCAACTGTGCAGTGTGCCCCCGCATGCTTCTTGATGTTGGACCTTATGCATTTTAGTGAATTGTGATCCTCTCAATATCTGCACTGCTCCCTCACACCCTTCTGTCTTTGGAACTCACGAGTGCCAGTAAATGGTGCCCTGCGCCCTTACAATGCAAACAAGCATTGGCATAGCCAATAGGTCTCGCCTTTCGGACCTTATAAGTGTTTAGCAATGCAACAGTTGATGTTGTTGCACCAAGGATATTGTGCTGCAGAAATAAATACTTATAAGGTCCCAAAGGCGAGACCTATTGGCTATGCCAATGCTTGTTAAACAGGTCTTTGATTTTACCAAACCATGATATTTTCTCTTTCTCAGGTGGATCGTAGTACATCATTTTTAATTTGTCAAAGTTCTTAATCAACTAAGCTTTGCAAATCACTTCCTTCACGGCTTCTCCGTATTCTGTCCAATCCCAGCGTGACTCACACTAATGCACCAATCCTGGGCTTCTACGTCCCTCCTGAAAATCTCCAATCCCAGCGCGACTCAACACTAACACACTAATGCTGGGCATCTACGTCACTCCGGTAATTCTCCACTCCCAGCGCGTCTCACACTTACGCACCAATCAGTGAACGCTTCGTCTTTCTACAGCTGACCAATCCCAGCGCGGTCTTTCTGACGTCAGCCTTTCTCGCTACTCCTGCTCTTGCTGACCCCTCCTTTACAAAATTTTATCGGAAAACTTTTCTTACGTTTTCTTTAATCAAAATCTGTTAGTAGCAACATTTTCGCTAAACCAAAGAGATAGCTTTGTTCATTTACACAAGAATTCTGTCTTTCCAGTAGGCAGCGCTTACCTCTACCCTACCACAGAATTTTCCATTACGCCGATAAAGTAGCACTTCCATCTACCTTACCCTTCTATCAATTAAAAGGCAAACTGTTTCTCTGGGGGTAAAACACATGTGGAGACTACAATGCTCCTGAGAATTAAGGCCAGAGTTTCACAAGAGAACCTATTACTCTGCCACTCACACACATTCACACAGAGATTTCCCTAACATAACACAATTCCGTGTTATCACAATTCTTGAAACCAGACAATGTTCAATTCCATGTGACTTCTCTCGCCACATAAATCCACTCCCTACTTCTCAGAAGCTTCAATTTCCCACTACATTTAACGTAGACAATACTCAACATAAAGTGTTCAACATAAATCAATAATCACCAAACCAATGCAATAAAACCATCAATCTGCTACCAAGAAATCTGATGCAGCGCAAGAGGTAATATTTACATATTCTCCCTATGTCACAGATTCGTAATCACAACAACTCATCCATACACTCATTCATTGGTGGGGCCCATAACACCAACACGCACTCGTCTCATTCGAATCCATACATAGAAGAAAAAGCGCTGGACATGTGGGTACCTTATTACCTATCAGGATAAATTTTCTTTACATTATATACATTTTATACATATGTACCTACAGAATCCTGACCTTAATATCAAGGCACTCCACCACTTGGTCGATGAACCAATTAGTTGGACTGCTTGATGGTGAATTAGAACCAGCTAAATCACAATTAAAACCTAGGAAACATTTGATTATTTTCTGTAATCAATTAAAGAACCACAAACTCACTTCTTATTAATTCAATTTTTGTTTATCTAATAATAATTTTTTTCTGCATTAGCATTTATGCACTACAGTTCATAATATAAATTCAGTTTTATTTTCCAAGAGAAACCAGACATTTAGTAAATAAGCATGAATTTTAAACGCGCAGTTAATTAATTACCAATTAGCAAGCGTCGGCGACTTCCTGAGTAAAACAGAGAGTTATCCGCATTCTCTGGTACAATCTCCAGGATAGACTGTCCGACCCAGAGCAAAGATCAAACCATCAGTCAAAATAACTTCCCGAAAACCAAAGAAACCCAAGGCAAACCACGGAAATCGTCACCAGCTCAATGCAGAACCAACGCCATGAAAGATCAGCCCGTTGTGTGTCCCCCTTTGGAGGATGAGGGCTTTATATACCCTTTTTCCCTCTTACTTCATGCTAACTTGCAACAATTTAGGGGTAGAGAAATGTTCTGATTGGACAGTTCGGGGTTATCTGTAAATGTTCTAAAGTTTCCCAGGGTAAACTGGTTTTCCATGAGACTTGGCATAGGAAGCCGAAAATTGTATAATGTTCCTTTCGCTCCCAGGCGAAAATTGCGAATGTAACTTTTAGAGGAAGAGAAGACACTCTTCCACAGGTTCTGTATTGTCCCTTCTGCTTTTCTCACACCGTCGTCAGTTGGCAGGCAACCATTTTCCTATCCTTGAAAGGAACACGGTGTCACAGAATTGGGGTCATTTGGAGATCTCCATAGCCATCTGATTCTGCGCAGAAACCATCGCGCTCACATGGTAGCGTTTTCGGTAGAGACTCCATCTTGGGTACTGCGGCCTACTAGGCCCGAATGCCAACTTAAGCAAAAACAGACATAACAGTAATTAAAACATAGAAATGGAGATTCTAATGTTTAAACCCACACTAATCCCAATATATATTAGTATTTCCCTAGCTGTAGCAACATTTAAAGCGATAATACTCACCATTTTGTAATGTTGGAAGCACAAACAATCACAAAGCAACATAAATCATGCAATTTTCTATTGCACCACAATCTAAAGTTAGTTTGCGTACTATAATTAATTAATTAATTATTCTGCCATGCAATTAGCATTTTAGTCCCACATGTATCTTGGGTTTATCATGGTGTAAAAGTTGATTAGTAAAATTTCACTGCAAACCAGTTAGTGCAAGTTAGATTTAGAATGATTACGTAATTAATTTCATGCAATTTAGAGGAGGTATACAAAATTTTGTTTTACCTGCTCCATCAATAACGAAAGGAAGAAAACTCTGCTACAAAGTCTGTTTGGAAAAGAAGCTCAAAAAAGTTTGAGAACCTACCCATATGTCCCTCGCCCAAGGGCATGGTAGCTGTCCAGTACAATGAATATACAGAAACTATTGAGTGCCTTAATGCACATTTTACTGATGAATCCCTTATTGTGATAGAGAGACATACTTTTTATACCCAAGTTCAGCTTCCTAATGATTCTTGCTTGCCAGCTTCATGTTTATCTACATTATATAATGTGAATTGGATGTGACATTGGATTTCTGTATAAGAGACCAAACTGTAGTACATGGTTTCAATAAAATAATCGAGAACAGCTTCTGAGGCACAGAAAGTTGACACTCAAAGAAACTGTTGATATTGTTAAAAATACAGAAGTCTCTCTAAGTTCTGTCAGGGTGGTAGGAGACTTACATTCACCAGCCGACTAGGTTTGTGCCATCAAAAGCCAAGTTTCAACTGATCCACAGGATCAGGCCAAGGACAAGACTAAAGCTATTCCCAATTCCAATTTGTATCATAGATGTTTGTGGTGTGGATCGTGTCCCCACTCAGCCAGCATAAAAGCTATCTATCCTTCAAAAAGCAATGCTTCAGGTGTAAAACAAATTGCCATTTCTTTACTGTCTTCTACAGAACATCAAGAGGATCAACTCTATACAGGATCAGGAGAGCAATTGCTTGGACTCCAATATTAAAAGGATGGTAAGCAGGTATGGCTCCATACATCCAGTTGTTACTAACGTGCCGTATGCTTTAGCTGAGAGTTTGCTAAGCTCCACCTCTTCTCTTTGTACCATTGTATATCCCATCCACTCTTTCTTGACCAGGGTTTTCATGGCCCTAGTGATACTTGTAGGGTAATTAAAAAGAGCATGTATCCCTATCATTGCCAGTTGTGTTTTAATATATTACAACCATTCAATACTGCCTGCCTTGTCTGACTTCAGGCAATCATTGATTACGGCCTTGGTTAATGCCACTTCAGAGTGAAACCAAACTGATATCCATACCATTAAAGGAGCTAACAAAATGAGGTCTCATCTCTTACGTGCTCAAGGCCTAGTTCTTTGTGAAAAAAGGGATGCCGGTACATACCTGGGTAAGTGTAAGAGATTGCGTATAAATGTATTTTCTGCAAGCTGTAGTAGGGTGGGCTCATGTATTCCCCATATACCTGCTCCGTAGGTGGCGGCAGAGACACATATAGCCTTGTATATGTTAAGCAGCACACCCATTGGAGAAGTTCCTAGTTAGCAAAGGGCGGGCCCGTTTAAGCCCGTTCAAGCACGGTCAAGACCGGACCGGGCCCCCTCTCTTGATTGTTTTGCCTGTGAGGAGAAATTATGGCCACACGGTCGAGAACACAGTCATCAACCTCAATGATTTCAGGTACACTGGACAATTTTCTTATTAGGGCAAACTCGGTGGTTAATAATGAATTGGTAATGTTGGAACAACGACTCTCGGAAGGCATTGAAAGTGCCAGGAGATCTTCTCTCGGCCTACTAGCAGCTGTAAGAACCCCGGAGAGATTGGATAACTCTCATACTGCCCTAATGAACAGCATTGATCAAACAATAGATTCGGTACTACATGATTTAAGATTTAGTTCAACTGTGGCACCGGATGTTCCTACAGACCAGGGGAAGGAAATACCTCCAACTGTAGCTCATGGTTCACGGGAGGGGGCGATACCCAAAAGGAAAAGTGTGAGGAAGTTGAAGGGTGGTAAAAAGCCTAGGCTAGATACTGACGCCTCATCTACTGAGTTATCAGGTATTATTGAAAACCAGACTCTAGCACCCACAATAAGTTGTAATCAAACTCCTCAACCCCCCCCACCCCTCAACAGAGTTGTTGGATCAGAGCGAGACAGTGAATTGCTTGTTAGCTCACTAGTTAATGCGCTAAAAGTTTTAATTCACCCCCTTTTGGCTAGATTTGATTCCATCAATGACACGCTTATAGAAATAAAAAAAAGCTACTGGAACTATTACTAACTGTTTGTTAAACAAAGGAAGTTCTATTCCCAAAATGAATAATGATGCCCAAAAACAATTACCTGAGTCCTTGTCCCTTAGGGGGGAAAGTTCAGGAGCTCCACCCAAAAAAGCAGGAGGGGGGGTGGTTACTGACCAACAGGCCTTGGCTCAATCTACGAATCCCCAACAGACTTCTGTCGCTCCCCCCTACCCCATCCAGAATTGTTTATCTGCTCAATCTAGGCCTGTGGACAATGCTGAAGAATCGAATGCCTATAGTGGCATAATTGGAAACAACACCAGTGCGCAGGGTAAGCTGAGTAGGAAGGATGTGATTAATTTACCCCCCGAGGCGGCCCCTTATGTACTTGTGTTGGCTGGAATTCCTAAGTATACCAACTCTGATGTAGAAACCTATGACTCTCTTAAAAACAAAGTCACAAGTTGGTTAAATACCCACAGGCCACTTCCGCATTTTGTAACCACGGCTGTTTTGATGGTTAGGAGGATTAATTGGTTGGGAAATTCACCTAAACGTTATAAGGGCGATTGTGTCCTGGTGAACTTCAGAGACCCTAATATAGTAGCATACATCCTCAATTGGAGGGGAAAACACCGAGAGACCTGTATTCAACCTTTACCACTCTCCTATTTCTACCCCCCCTTAAATAACAATGCATATGCTGAGAATGCAGAGGGATGGACTAGGGTGGGCTCACTCTCTTCTGCTCCTCGTAATTGTGATAATTCCTGGCCATATCAGCCTACTGCTTATACTGTTCCATGCCACAATAGGTTTAGTCCACTCGAAGAGGTGGACTGACTGCAGGCTGGATCTACCTCTATTGTAGATGAATGTGATTCCGTATTTGTGCAGACTGAGGAGATTCCACCAATTGATATTACCAACAACGATCTCCGATGTATTTCAGTTAACGCTGGTATATCTGCCGACCACCCATGTCCTAGTTCATCACTAAAGATCCTTTCCTGGAATATAGCGGGTCTTAACAATAAACTTGATTGCCCCGAATGGGGCCTTTTTATAGATCAACATGACATATGTTGTTTCCAGGAAACATGGGCTAGGATTAATTATCATCGAGTAGGATTTGCCTCCTTTTTTATCCCGGCAATTTGGGGAGGTAGAGGCCGACCGTCTGGTGGCCTCATCATTTGGGTGGCATCTCATTTGGGTTGTACCGTTACCCCCATTAGTACTGGATCTGATGATGTTCAAGCCATAATAGTGAAATGGCACAGCAGGGTACAGATGGCCCTGGTTAATATCTACTCCAGACCGACTAGTATTTCTACAGAATCAAAAGCTGTGGAGGTTTTATCAACGGTACTGGCAGAGCTACCTGAGGGTATTCCTCTTGTGGTGGGTGGGGACTTCAATTCCCACTTTGAACCCTTAGAGGGTTTATTAGATCCCATAAACCAAGAAGAGGATGATTCCTGGGACATCCCACAAGTAGCTGGTCCCATAGTAAGATCATGGACCCCATTGGCACTTCAAATTACCTCTCTATCGTTGGCCCATTCCATCAGAGCGTGTAACGGACGCTCCAAATCCGATAATCCCCCGAAGTCGACCTTTAATGTATCGGGCAGAGAAGCCCATCTCGATTACATCTTTGTTAAGTGCAAGGAATGGAATCGAGTTTTGGACTTTCTGGTGTTTCCAAGGAGGGAAAGTGATCACAACCCTTTAATTTTGGATTATGCTCTGTCCGGTTTGGGTCCTATTGAACCCTTGATGACTCCAGACAGAACTGAGAATCTTGCCCTCTCCAATAATAGACGGAGGGTGAAATGGTCGAAATTGGTCAGCAATCCGGAGGACATCTCCAAAATTTATGGGAAGGTTAGCTTAGCTTTGGAACAAATTGCTGACCGTATTGAGTCCCAATTAGTTTTGGATATTAATAGTGAGATTGCTGTACATAATGATGCACTCTATGCAAGTTTAGGAGATATCTTGAATCCTGTAGTTCCCCTAAAGAAACACCAACCCAGGAAACATGCATGGTATAATCGAGCTTGTAGACTCGCAAAAGCTGATCTAATGACAGCATTAAAGGAAAATGCTGAGCGAGATCTAATCAAATACAAAAGGCGTGTGTATTGTTATTTGATTCACCACGCCAAACTTGAGTGGGCCAGTCAGAACTGGGCCGATCTAACATCTGCTTTGGCGGAACGAGACTCCTTTAGATTTTGGAAAATTGTCACCACCGGTTCCACTGATATGGTCTCTGCTATTAGCCCGAATATTGCCCCGCAAGTCTGGGAGGATCATTTTACACTTTTGTACAACAACCCAGCCCCTCGCCCAACTCCTCTTTTATCTGAATCACCACTGATTGATGATTCCACTTTTAATCCAATTACTTTTACTATATCTGAAGTCCTGACTGCTATCGCCGCACTCCCAGCAGGGAAGGCTCCAGGCCTTGACAAGGTCCCTGGCGACCTTTATAAACATGAACCAGAAGTCTGGGCTCCTTATCTTTTAATTATATATAATGGGATCGCAAGGGGTATGAAGATTCCTTCTACTTGGCTGGGCGCGGAGGTGGTCCCCATCTATAAGAAGGGATCGCCTCTCCTCCCAGTCAATTACCGGCCTATCAGCCTTATCGACGTAGCCCAAAAACTGTTTGCCAGACTAATTATCAATCGTATACTGGACTGGATTGATGAGGAGGAGATCCTAAGCCATTATCAGGCTGGCTTTAGGAAATCTGTATCTACTATTGATCAGATTTTTAGGTTTAACATGCTCTACTGGAAAACTGTCATGGTTGAAGGTGGATCCCTATACACAGTTTTTGTAGATCTTCGATCAGCCTTTGACTTGGTCCCACGGACCAAGCTATGGGCTGTTCTTCGTGAATTAGGAATTCCACCTTCCCTTCTGGACATCATAATCCGATTACACACTGAAAACTATGCTAAGGTTAGATGTGGGAGAGAGGGAAAATTATCAGCTAGTTTCCCTGTCAACAGAGGTGTCCGCCAGGGCTGTGTCCTGGCTCCCACTCTTTTCTGCCTATACGTAAATGGAGTTATCTCCTACCTAAACAAGGTTCCAAACAGAGATGCCCCAAAGCTGGCTGGAGTGGGGATTTCGGCAATTATGTTTGCTGATGACACCTTGCTACTTGCCAAATCCCCTATGGGTATCCAGCGGGTATTGGATGGGTTTGTTTCCTTTTGCCAGGACAGGGGCTTGGAAATCAATACTTCAAAAACAAAATTTATGATTCTGAACCCCCCAAAAAAATCCCGGCCAAACCCAACCATTGACGGAATTGGTTTGGAGAGAGTCCGTGTGTTTGAGTACTTAGGAGTGACAATAAATGAAAACTTCACATGGACTCAACACCAAACCAAATCACGATTAAAATTAACACAGAAAACTGGGGCGATTGGCAAACTCTGGAAAAACTCCTACATAAAACCAATTGGCCCACCTTTAGAAATTTATAAGGTACAGGCCAGAGCGGCAGTAATCTATGGGGCGGAACTATGGGGCAATAATTGCCTGCAATCATTTATGGTCGTGGAAAATAACTTTCTACGACAATTATCATCTCTACCGGCTAGCACCCCACTTCTTCCCCTTAGGCTGGACCTAGGAATTAGATCCATTAAGGAGGAATTAGCCTTAAAGCCTCTAACCTTTTGGCGACGTTTATGGGCAACCGCGGAACTCAATACCTATAGACAAGAACTTTCAGATTTACTGAAGTACCAAACTATACAAAACCTTCCTTGGTTAAGGTATATCAAGACAGAGTGTGATAGGTTGGGTTGCCCCTCCCTATGGAGTTCTCCAGAAACTGCATCCAAGGCCATATCACGTAAAGCCCTGGTAACATTGTTTTATGAAAGAAATTGCTCGGTCTGGCTGACCTCTGATAATTTGGGCTCTATGACAAGATCATTCATTTTAATGAAAGATTATTATAGGTTGGAGATGGTCTTGGATGATATTTACCCCACAACCTTAAGAAAAATGTATCTACAATGGAGATATAATTCCCTTCCCATCCGCGCTCTTACGAATAGATGGCGCCCCTCAACTGATCTTAATTGTCCCTCTTGCACCACTCACTCTGAAAATGACCTCCATGTAATTTTCTTTTGTCCTCTATACATAGAATCCAGGAAAAAATGGATTATCCCCCTATGTAAAAAATGGGGTTTTAGAAAACACATGGAGGCATATCGATTATTAAAAACGGATCTATCGCCTCTAACCGTTTTTGCAGTTAGCAAATTTTTAGATGCAATGTGGAAAATAAGGAGAAAGCATTGTAAATATGATACCATCTAGTTTTACACTTCTCTGCTAGAACGAATGATGCAAACTATGTCTGTTAACGTGATTAGTGGCTTTTCCAATCATAACTGTATGATGGATATACTCTTTTCTTTTTTCTTGATTGTAAAAACTATGAAATTTTATGTCCAATTGTGTTATAATTGTGGAATTTATGTTTTTTTGTGTTATCTTTTATGACTCATCGTAGTCGAAATAAAGATTAAAGAAAGTTTCTTAATGAACTTATGAATCACTCCAACATCTTGTTCAAACTGAGAGTATCTTACCCAGGCCAAGTGTTTCCAATTGCATGCCTTGTCAAATGGTATCCCTAAATACGTAAATGTACTCACTGTTTCCAATCTAGTGCCCTGGATAAAAAATGGTCTAATCTTCCTATTAGAGGGGCTACAAATCATAGTAAAGGACTTTGTTTTGTTGGCTTGTAGACCTAGGGATCCCATAAATGCCACAAGTCCCTCCAGCAACCTCTGAAGACCCAAAGCTGTTCTCGAAATAAGGACACAGTCTTCCGCGTACCATAAATTCAGTGTTGGCTGTGGTCCCTGCTCTTGGAGAATCTGCCACACTTTCTCCTAGGTGTTTCTCCAGAGCATTGATTTAAATGCTGAAGAGGAAGGGGGTCAGGACACACCCTTGACATGCTCCCATGCTGATTTTGAAAAGGGGGAGCACACCGTTAATGCCATACCTGACACAGCCCTCAACGTCCTCATGTTGTTTACTTAGGATGTGCACCAACCCGGCCTCTGCGCCCAAGTCCAGCAATTGGACCCAGATTTTACCTCTGTCAACATTGTCAAATGCTGAGCTTAGGTCCATGAAGGCGAGGTATAACAGTTCTTTCTTAGCCTGTACATATTTGCCATGAATTAGGGCAGGTTTGAGGCATTGGTCCATTGTTCCCAGTCCCCTCCTAAACCCAAACTGGACTGGTGTCAGGATCTCGTTATCAGTTGCCCAATTCTCCAGACCCTCCAAAATTGTCCTGCCCAAAATTTTAGCTGTGCTATCTATAAGCGATATTGGGCAATAACATTTGGGGTCCCCTCTGCCATCTTTATTGATAATTGGGACTATAATGGCACTGGACCAGGACTTGGGGGGCCCACACAGGATAGCACTGTTTAGAATGTTAACCAGAATGGGTGCCCATAGCTAAGTATTGTTTTTACAAAGATCAACTGGCACCCTATCCGGCCCGGGCACTTTATTAGTTGGGCATCTTGCGAGAGCTAGAGTAACTTCATCTAATCCGATAAGCATCTGATAGTTCCCTAACCTCACTCAAATCAGTCGGCAATTTCTCATGATTTTTATTATGGGGGTCATTAAAGACCTGGCTAAAGGGAGTGTTAGACCTGGCACCATTGGCGTGGGTCTCCCTTCCATTTTTTTGCTATTGCCTCATCTGTTTTTGCTCGTCTAGATGCTTTGGGCACTTTGCCACTGCTGTTCAGTGCCAAAGTGCAAGTGCTCCCTTTTTAAATTGATGTAATGGATTAGTGATTCCATTATTGGCTGATTTGATTTACTTGTCAGACCCTAGTACAGTGCGGCATATGTGCCCAGGGCCTGTAAATCAAATGCTGCTGGTGGGCTTGCAGCACTGATTGTGCAACCCACAGAAGCAGCTTGTAAAATGTGGCTCAGGCCTGCCATTGCAGAGCCTGTGTGCAGTCCGGGACTGCGATGTCGACTTGGCAAGTGCACACTCTTCTGCATGTTAGTCACCCCTAAGGTAGGCCCAAGGTACCCCTGTGGGCAGGGTGCATTGTATGTGAAAGGTAGGACATGCCCTGATATGTGTGGCATGTCCTGATAGTGAAATACTGTCAATTTCGTTTTTCACTATTGAAAGGCTATCTGTTCCCATAGGCCAGAATGGGCAATTAGTTTATAACATCTTATAAACATAACTGGCCCTAGGAACAAGATAGGAAAATAAAGTTTAGTATGCCTGAACGCAGAATGTTAAAGTGCATCTTTTGGTGAGGGTGATTTTTACATTCTGTGTTTGAAAATACCACTTTTAGAAAGTGGGTATTTACTTGCCTAACCATCCAGTATGCCTCTGCTAGGTTTGTGTATTGCATGTCTGGCTTGTGAGTGACAGGAGCTGGGACAGGGCTGTGGCTCCAGAAGTCTGATAAGTCAGGGCTGGGCTGAATGGGACCTGGGTTGAATTTAGAATAGGGGGGGAGATTTCCTTTCACCTGCCTGGACCTGGTCTGCCTTCAACAATGCTGTCTCCACCTCCTGCCAGGAAGCTGCACCACTGATGACAGAACTGGTTTTGGCAGGCTACAGACACTCTCTGCCTTCAGAGAACAAATAATTTTGGTGTATACAAAGAGGGGCCTAGACCCCAGACTTTTAGATCCCTTCTGGGAAATCAAGAGGAACCTTTGCCAAGGAGAAGTGCCAGATAAGCTGAGGAGGAATACTGCCCCTGTGCTGTTTGCTATCAGGGGTTGGCCTGCAGTGGCTGCTTGCTGCCAAGGAAAGGAGAAGAAGGACATTGCTGTTTGCTTTGTCACCTGCTTGAAGAAAAGATCTCCAAGGGCTTGAAACTGAGCTTGCCTCCTGTTCTGAAGTCTCAGGGACACAAGGACTTCACAACCAGCTCCCCTGAATTTCCATGCTGGGCATTTTAGCCTGCAAAGAGGTGCCTGCTGCTGTTTAGGACCTCCAGAGACTGTTTGTCGTTGGGAGCTGGAAGATCAATGCAACGAGAAGAAGGTGTGGCAACCGCACCGATTCCCGGCGCATCACCGAGTCACGGGGAAGAAGAGTGCCGCATCTGCACTTGGTTCTGAGGCCTCGCCGAGCATCCAGGCAGAAGCGCGCAGCATCCACACCGGGTCCCGACGCATCGCCGAGAAGACTGTCGCAGCACCTGCCGTGCGGCTGCAAACATACACGCATCGTACTGGATCGTCGCATTGCCTCAAGCTGCGATTATGTCGCATCGCACCGGATCGTCGCATCGAGGCGACATCTTGACGCATCGTAACCAGAACGCAGTAAGAAACCGGCGCATCCCCTCGTCTCCGGTAAGGAACCGATGCATCACCTCCCCTGCGCTGCAGTAAGGAACTGACGAATGACCTTCCCCGAAGCAAGGAACTGATGCATCTCCTTCCCTGTGACCCTTTTGTTTGTATTGTGTGACGCATCTGAGGTACTTTGTGAGAAAAGTGTTGCATTTACAACTTGCATTGAACTGAACTATTTCTACCATTTGAAAGTCTTATTTTTAATACTGTATTGTGGATTTTTGAGATTTGGTCTTGTTTAGATAAAGTTACTTTTTTTTCCAAACTGGTGTGGTGTTCCTTTGTATTGTTTCTGGTGGGGGAGTTCCTCCCAGGGAGGGCAGCAGTGTGTCTTCAAAGGGTCTGTCTCCAGAAGAGTTGGAGGACAGGGAGAAAAGCAGAGTGCATGCGATGGAGCTTGCTAAGCTCAAACTGGGGAGCCAGGGTGACATAGAGAATAAGAAATTGGAGTTGGAGAGCAAGAGATTGGCCATGGAGGAAAAGAAGATGCTTTTAGAGCATGAGAGAGTGTTGAGGAAGCTGGAGCTGAAGGCGAAGCGCTTAGAGACCACTCCCTCTGGTGGCAGCACACTGTCAGTGCCTGTAGAAGGAAACGTATCTATTCCCAAAGATGTGATTAAGGATTTCCAGAAGCATGAGGACATTCGGCAGTGGTTTAAGGCTTATGAGGTAGCCATGATGTCCCATAGAATCCCTGAGAAAGATTGGGGAGAGGGGTTGTGGGGCCGCTTCATGGGTGAAGGAAGGAAAACCTTGCTGGCATTGCCCACTGAGGATCAGGTGTCCTATGCCCCCATGAAGGAAGCCTTAGTAGCCAGGTTTGGGTTGACCCCAGAGCTTTATAGGCAGAAATGTAGAAATAGCAAGAAGCTGAAGCCTAGCACCTGGGTGGAATATGTGTCTTTTTTTTGCAGAGTATTGGATGGTTGGGTGAAGGGTAGCAAGGCAAATGATTTTCAGGTGCTCTATGATTTGATTGCATGGGAGCTCTTGTCCAGTAGTTGTTTTCCAGAGCTACGCCAGCACCTGATTGATAGTAAGCTGACTGATCCCAGGAAGCTTGTTGTGGAGGCAGACCGCTGGGCCAGTACACGGATCCACAAGGGTCTTGGGGGAGACTCCGCCAAAAATGGGCAGGGTCTCCAGCAGAAGAGTTGGGGGGGACAAGGATAAACAAAAGGAGTTCCAATAAGGGCCCCAAAGTAATCTCCAAGGGAACCTAGGTAAGGGTTCCCACTCTCCAGCGGACAAAAGACCATGGGTCCAGCCAGGTAATCCTCTGCAGAAGGGTCCCAAAACCTGTTTTAGCTGTGGTCAGGTGGGTCACTTCAGGGGAGATCCTAAGTGTTCCAAACCAGTTACCACTGCACTGACTGGTGCACCGCCCCGGGAAATGGCTAGTGTAGCCTTGGGGGAGGAGATGGGTGCCCAAGGTGGGTGGGGTCCCGCACGGATGTCCCTGGTCTCTTTAGGAGACAGTGAGATGGTCCTTAGGGCTCATCTGCCTGATAACACTAAAAAATACAGGCAGTGGGTGACCATCAATGGCCATAGATTGGAGGCTCTGAGAGACACCAGAACTAGTGTGACAGCTGTCAGTTGTCGGCTGGTGTCTATAGAGCAGGTGGTCCCTTACACATTCCAGCCTGTAATTGCCGCTGACAACTTAGAGTGCCTCTGCAAAGTGGCACAGGTTCCCTCTGAGTGGGGGGGTCTCAGGTAACTTGAAAGCAGCTGTGAGGCCAGCCATGCCTGTTGACTGTCTGCTAGGCAATGATTTGGAGAGCTTCCCTTGAATGGGCATGTGTGACCACTCGGTCAATGGCAGCCGGTAAAGGCATTCAAGAGGACCTGGAGCCTGAAAGAGTGGCCCAGGTACCTGCCTTAAAGAGAAGATGCAGGGGGCGCGGGAAACCGGACCCTGAAGTTCCCATGGTCCAGGAGGAGGCAAACCTTGAGGGGGATGCCCTGGAGCCTACAGGGGAGCAATTAGCTAAACTGGGGGACCTGCCTGAGCTGACCCATTGGCAGCAGGAAGGAGGCCCCTACAGAGAAGAGTTCTGCGAGGAACAGAAGAAGTGCCCTTCTCTTATGGGTTTGCGGCAACAGGCTGCAAACCAGGCAGCAGGTCATCAGTCTGGATCACATTGGATTTACTGAGAGAATGGTCTCCTGTATAGCAAGCCTAAGGTTGCTGAGCCTGGGTCAGCCCATGTGCTGGTAGTACCCCAGCGCTTCAGAGCCTTCCTACTGGGTCTGGCTCATGATGTACCTTTAGAAGGACATTCGGGGCAAGACAAGACCTTTGAAAGGCGTGTCACCCACTTTTACTGGCCCCAAATGTGCAAGAGTTCAGATACTCATTGCAGAACTTGTTAGACTTGCAAGGCAAGTGGTAAGAGTGGAAGAAAGCACAAGAATCCTATCCAACCTTTCCCTGCGGTCAGCACCCCCTTTGAGAGGGTGGGCATTGACATTGTGGGGCCTCTGGATCCCAAGACGGCCATGGGCAACAGGCTCATTCTGGTCTTGGTGGACCATGCCTCCCGGTACCCGGAAGCCACCCCTCTCCAGACTGTGACTGCCCTCATGGTGCGTCAATGGGGTTTTTGTCTCCCATGTGGGGTTCCCCAGAGAGGTGGTGTCAGACCGTGATAACAACTTCATATCTAAGTATATGAAGTCCCTGTGGCAGGAGTGTGGTGTAACCTATAAGTTCACCACTCCTTACCAGCCCCAAGATAATGGGCTGGTTGAGAGATTCAACCGTACCCTGAAGGGAATGATAATGGATCTTGAGGAACCCATGAGGTGTAAGTGGGACGTCCTCTTACCATGCCTTCTGTTTGCCTACAGAGAGGTGCCACAGTCTCTTTGAACTGTTGTACGGCTATCCTGTAAGAGGACCTCTGAGTCTGGTGAAAGAAGGCTGGGAGAAAGCTCCCCGAAAACCTCCCCAGGATGTATATAGCTACATGCTGGCCTTCAGAAACCAGACTAGGTGTTTCAGACAACTCGCTCAGGCGATTCTGGAAGCCAGCCAGGAAGAGATGAAATGGTGGTATGATCAGAATGCCACTCTGATCGAGTTTCAGCCTGGACAAAAGGTTTGGGTCATGGACCTAGTGGAGCCTTGTGAGTGCCAGGATAAGTGGACTGGAACATTTGAGGTGGTGGAGCGCAAGAGTGAAGTCACCTACTTGGTGGACTTGCAGTCTCCTAGGAATCCTTTGCCGGTCCTACATGCGAACCGCCTGAAGCCCCACTTGGAGAGGTCCGAAGTGGGCATGCTCTTAGCAACAGATGCTGGGATAGAAGAGGAGACCGAGCCACTTCCTGACCTCCTGTCTGCAAAGGAGCAAGATGGGTCAGCGAATGGTGTGAACCTCTCTACGCCCTGACTCCTGAGCAGCAGGATGACTGTCGCCAACTGTTGGGACAGTTTTCGGATCTGTTCTCCCTGACCCCTGGTGTCACTCAGTGATGCGTCCATGATGTGGACACTGAGGACAGTCCTCCAGTAAAACATAAGATTTACAGAGTGACTGACAGGGTCAGAGCTTGCATCAAGGAAGAGGTCTCCAAGATGTTAGCACTAGGGTGATTGAGTCCTCAAACAGCCCTTGGGCCAGCCCAGTGGTCTTGGTCCCAAAGGCTGCCGCACCCGGTGCCACACCAGAACTCCGGTTCTGTGTGGACCACCGAGGGCTCAATTCAGTCACCAGGACTGACGCGCACCCCATCCTCAGAGCTGATGAGCTCATTGATCGGTTGTGGGCTGCCTGGTACCTGAGTACGTTTGACTTAACGTCTGGGTACTGGCAGATCACCTTAACTGATGGGCAAGAGAGAGGTCAGCATTCTCCACACCAGATGGGCACTACCAATTCCAGGTGATGCCCTTTGGGAAGAAGAATGCCCCTGTCACCTTTCAGAGGTTGGTCAACCAGGTGTTGGCTGGACTGGAGGATTTCAGTGCTGCCTACCTGGATGACATTGCAGTGTTCAGTGCCACTTGGGAGGAACATCTGCACCACCTCTGGGAAGTGTTGAAGGTGCTGCGATGGCAGGTCTCACGATCAAGGCAAGTAAGTGCCAGATCGGGCAGGGTTCTGTGGTGTACTTGGGACGCCAGGTTGGGAACGGCCAGGTGGCGCCCCTACAGCCCAAGATTGATACCATCCTGGCTTGGGAACCCCCCAAGACCCAGACAGAGGTGAGAGCCTTTTTAGGACTCAGAGGGCATTACAGGAGGTTTATCAAGGGGTATGGCCGCATTGTTGCACCCTTGACATAGCTGACTTCCAGGAAGCAGCCCAAGAAAGTGAACTTGACTGATGCCTGCCAGAAAGCTTTTGATGCCCTGAAATCTGCCATGTGCACGGCACCCATGCTTCAGGCGCCCAAATTCTCAAGAGAATTCATTGTGCAGACAGATGCTTAAGAGCATGGCGTGAGGGCTGTGATCTCACAGTTGAATTAAGAGGGCCTAGACCGACCCGTAGCCTTCATTAGTAGGAGGTTACTTCCCCAGGAACAGAGGTGGAGTGTGATTGAGCGTAAGGCATTTGCTGTGGTCTGGGCACTGAAGAAGTTGAAACCATACTTGTTTGGGACTCACTTCCGGGTTCAGACAGACCACAGGCCCCTCAGATGGTTGATGCAGATGAGGGGTGAGAATCCAAAGCTGTTGAGGTGGTCCATTTCCCTACAGGGGATGGACTTCACGGTGGAACACCGCCCTGGTACAGAACATGCCAATGCTGATGGTCTGTCCAGATTTTTCCGCCTTAGTGAAGAGAACTCCCAGGAGGGTTGGTAGTTTTCTCCACATTTCAGCTGGAGGGGACACGTGTTAGACCTGGCACCATTGGCGTGGGTCTCCCTTCCATTTTTTTGCTGTTGCCTCATCTGTTTTTGCTGGTCTAAATGCTTTGGGTACTTTGCCACTGCTGTTCAGTGCCGAAGTGCAAGTGCTCCCTTTGCAAATTGATGTAATGGATTAGTGATTCCATGATTGGCTGATTTGATTTACTTGTCAGACCCTAGTACAGTGCACCATGTGTGCCCAAGGCATGTTAATCAAATGCTGCTGGTGGGCTTGCAACACTGGTTGTGCCACCCACAGAAGCAGCTTGTAAAAGGAGGCTAAGGCCTGTCATTGCAGACCCTGTGTGCAGTCTGGGACTGCCATGTCGACTTGGCAAGTGCACACACTTGCCAGTCCCTAAACCTTCCCTTTTCTGCATGTTAGTCACCCCTAAGGTAGGCCCAAGGCACCCCTGTGGGCAGGGTGCATTGTATGGGAATGGTAGGACATGCGCTGATGTGTGGCATGTCCTGATAGTGAATTACTGCCAATTTCGTTTTTCACTATTGAAAGGCTGTTCCCATAGGCCAGAATGGGCAGTTAGTTTATAACATCTTATAAACATAACTGGCCCTAAGAACAAGATAGGAAAAGAAAGTTTAGTATGCCTGAACTCAGAATGTTAAAGTGCATCTTTTGGTGCGGGTGATTTTTACATTCTGTGTTTGAAAATACCACTTTTAGAAAGTGGGTATTTTCTTGCCTAACCATCCAGTATGCCTCTGCTAGGTTTGTGTAGTGCATGTGTGGCTTGTGAGGTGAGTGACAGGAGCTGGAAGAGGGATGTGGCTCCAGAAGTCTTATGGGCTGAATGGGACATGGGTTGAATTTAGAGTAGGGGGAGGAGATTTCCTCTCACCTGCCTGGACCTGGTCTGCCTTCAACAATGCTGTCTCCACCTCCTGCTAGGAAGCTGCACCAGTAAGGACAGAATGGTGTTGGCTGGGTACAGACACTCTCTGCCTTCAGGGAACAAAGAATTTTGGTGTATACAAAGAGGGGCCCACACCTCAGACATTTAGATCACTTCTGGGAAATCAAGAGGAACCTTTGCCAAGCAGAAGAGCCGGATAAGCTGAGGAGGAATACTGCCCCCGTGCTGTTTGCTGTCTGGGGTTGGCCTCCAGTGGCTGCTTGCTGCCAAGGAAAGGAGAAGAAGGACTTTGCTGTTTGCTTTGTCACCTTCTTGAAGAAAAGATCTCCAAGGGCTTGAAACTGAGCTTGCCTCCTGTTCAGAAGTCTCAGGAACACAAAGACTTCACCACAAGCTCCCCTAAATTTCCTTGCTGGGAATTCTAGCCTGCAAAGAGGTGCCTGCTGCTGTTTAAGAACTCTAGAGACTGTTTGTCGCTGGTAGCAGGAAGATTCACGCAAAGAGAAGAAGCTTGTCGCACCCTCACCGATTCCCGGTTCATCACCGAGTCACGGGGAAGAAGCGTGCCGCATCCGCACTTGGTTCCGACGCCTCGCCGAGCAACCAGGAAGAAGCATGCCGCATCCACACCGGGTCCCGACACATCGCCGAGAAGACTGTCGCAGAACCTGCCGTGCAGCTGCAAACGTACACGCATCGTACCGGGTCGTCGCATCGCCTCGACCGGCCATTTTGTCGCATCGCACCGGATTGTAGCATCGCATCAAGGCACCATCTTGTCGCATCGTAAGCGGAACTCAGTAAGAAACCGACGCATCCTCTCCTCTTCGGTAAGGAACCGACGCATCACCTCCCCTGTACTGCAGTAAGGAACCGACGCATCACCTCCCCTGAAGCAAGGAACTGACGCATCACCTTCCCTGTGACCCTTTTGTTTCTATTGCGTGACGCACCTGAGGTACTATGTGAGAAAAGTGTTGCATTTACAACTTGCATTGAACTGAACTATTTCTACCATTTGAAATCTTATTTGTAATACTGTATTGTTGATTTTTGTCGTTTGGTCTTGTTTAGATAAAGTTACTTATTTTTCTAAACTGGTGTGGTGTCCCTTTGTAGTGTTTCACTGTATAACTGTATGTGTTCACAAAAGCTTTACACACTGCCTCAGAGATAAGCCTGTCTGCTCGTGCCAGTCTACCAAGGGGGTGAGCAGGGGTTATTTTAGGAGTGTATCCTCCTTACCCTGACTAGAAGGAACGGCCCCTATTTGGACAAAGGTACCTACCTCTGCCAACTAGAGACCCCCATTTCTAACAGTGAGCCATCCAGGTTTGAGATAGGATGGGTAGATCTGTATTACAAATGTGATTGTAAGCAAAATATGGGGAATTAACAACTGTCCAGAAGGTCTTTAAATCTTTCTTTATGCAGGCCCTCTCCACCTGCTTCCATGGCTCTGTCCTTAAGCTCACTTTCCTAGCGGCAAGCATAGCTTTGTAGGTATTTCTCAATGAGTAAATTGTCTCAATATCCCTGGGTGAGACTTTCGATGCTTCTTTGAGTAGCTTATGTGCCCTAGTGCAGTGTCCATCTAACCATTTCTTGGCCTTATTCTGGCGTTTTGATGGTTTTGTTGTTAACAGCTATGATATGACAAATGTCTAAATATGCCTCAATAACTCTTGTTGAGGGGGTATCACAACCTAGGCAAATATCAATTTCAGTTTCACAGCTTCCCAGCACTGTTTTGGGAGCTCCCCTGAGTCTATCTGCCCCTAAATCTCTGATTTTTAGAATAATCAGCGCTAGGTAAAAGCTGTGTAGTTGCATAAGATGTTAAGCCCAGTTTTAGATTTATCTCTTGGGGGTTGTGATCTTATTTTGGTGGTTAGGATGACCTAATCTATAATGCAGTCTGTAATCTCCAATGAGACGGTAATAGAATCGATTAATCTCCCGGAACGTCTCCCCGTAAAAGACACCGGTCTGTCACTTGAACCGCTCAGCAAATCAAGTTAGGAATAAATTGTGTTAACAAAAGAGTGTTTAAGGCAGAGTCACATGGACTGTGAGTAAACTGTGTGAAATCAGGAAAATCGTTGTCCCAAAGACCACAAACAAGATTGCTAGAATATTGGCACAGCCTCAAATTAAAATCACCCCCCACAACATATAAAAATCCCCTGGAATACTTTCAGTGACTTTATAAGCACAGTACCCATGAAATCTATAAAAGTGCAGTCATTTGCATCAAAGTTGTTGTGATAGAAGTTGATCAAAATTATCATGGACATTGTCCCCAGTTTAATACATAAAATCTGACAAAAAGGTGAGTCAGTAACCGTATCCATTATTTTGCCGAAAAGAGCTGTACTTATAAGAGTTAGTAAACTCCCCTATTGTGGCCATGTGGGGCAGGTATTGCAGAGGCTGAAATTGTACGATAGCCATTCAGAAATATATGCGCACTAGTCCAAGTCTCTTGTAAACAGATAATTTGATGATCACCAATCATGGCTAGCCATTCAGCGTCTTACAGTTTATGTGTAATCCCTGCTAAATTCCAAAATAGGGCCTTTGAGCCCCACCCTTTATTTACTATTTCCGTTGTGGAATTGATTGTATGCTGGGACTTATGAGCCCTATAAGTATACAAAACAGGTGCTGTGGATGAGGACTCATGGGAATAAGATATAAGCGATACATTAGTATTTAGCGGGTAAAATAAATAAATCCAGTACTTATATAGCGCACGAATCACCCCCGAAGGGGTATCTCGGCGCTGGGTGCCGTTGGGAAGATTAAGCGAGCTAATGCCTAGAGTGGCATGGTGCTGGGCAGACCCCTGCAGCCGGAGCTGGGGATCGAACCGTGATCACCAGCATCCAACGTCAGTCGCCCTGGCGCCACACCTCTTCATTTATATCAACCCTTTATTCATTTATATTAACCCTGCTTTCATGATCCATGCCGGGAACAGCAAATTCCAGTCAATCAACATCAGCCAATGATAAAAAACGGTTATGAGTTGGTAACAAGCAAGTGATAGAACGCTGGCTAGGGAACAGAGGACTCTCCATGTCAAGGAATAAATGTTTCTCAGTATTGATTCTATAAAAAAAAAGCTCAGGGGGACCGCTTTCACACATTGGTTGTAGATTTTACAAGGAAGTCAATGCAGGGTGAGGCCCACTATCCGGGCATTAGTAAAGTTGACAATAATGCAAACTCCCCTTTTGGCACAGTGCCTATCCATTGAACTCTATGGACAGTACTGATATTATTTGGGGCGGAATTGCTGTTCATGTCTTCCAAAGATGTACAAAGCCAATGAATAACCTTATTTTTCAGTTGAGCTTCCGCCTCTAACTGGCCATTTATCAGAATAGGTAATTTTTTTAAAACAATGGCCTGCCGGGGTGACTCCAGTGGTGATTGGATAAGAGGGAGAGCAGAAGTGTTAAAGACAGACAAGCTATTGGGTTGGCGACCTGCACTTGGTACCGATTTTAAACTTGGTTCCATCAACCAGGGCAACTTGTGATTTTTAGTTGTGTCAGCCAAATGGAGTTTGGGGGTAAACTGATTTATTTTTGTTTTATTGTCTGTTTGAGTTATCGATCGAACTGTTGTGATCCATCAGGAATTACTTGTTCGCAAGCAGAACTTTCCTTACTGTAGGAACAAGGCAAACCCCTTTTTGAGTTAACATTAGTTTTAGAATTCAGATCAATTAATTGGTCTTTTATATCCTTCTGTGTCCGATCGATTTCCTTTAAGGCCGTGAGTACTAGATTTAAAGATTTGGCTCATATGGCCTCCGGTACATACATCTGCCCCTCCAAATCAGCGGCCAGGGTTGATTATGACGCAACTACATTACATTTGTCCACCTCGTGAGAATTCCCAACCTGCAGTTCGTCACCATCCAAGATGTTGACTTGGGTTGTGACAGCAAAAGACACACAATTGATGGACGGAATGAAGAACAAATCAAAACATTCACCCCCAGTCAAGGGATCTGGGTTAAATCCATCATTCTTTTTCTCACCATGCCACCCCAGTTTAGACCTGACTATATGCAAATCAGTCTTGACCCTGTGCCTCATGGGAACAGTCCAGACCGAACTGCCAAGCCAGGTCCTCCCTGGACCGGAAACAAGCATCATAGGACCGGTTTCGGGGTTTCACCCCTCTCCAGCCAGGAAAGCTTGATTCCAGTGGCACAGTGAGCCCAGGACTGACGTCTGAGCATACCTGGCGCACTTAGGGCGAGAAAGCAAAAGACGTACAATTGATGGACGGAATGCAGAACAAATCAAAACATTCACCCCCAGTCAAGAGATCTGGGTTAAATCCATGATTCTTTTGCTCACCATGCCACCCCAGTTTGGACCTGACTATATGCAAATCAGTCTTGACCCTGTGTCTCATGGGAACAGTCCAGACCGAACTGCCAAGCCAGGTTCTCCCTGGACCGGAAATAAGCATCCTAGGACAGGTTTCGGGGTTTCACCCCTCTTCAGCCAGGATAGCTTGATTCCAGTGGCACAGTGAGCCCAGGACTCGGTCCTAGGATGCTTGGTTCCAGTCCAGGGAGGACCTGGCTTGGCAGTTCGGGCTGGACTGTTCCCATGAGGCACAGGGTCAAGACTGATTTGCATATGGCTGGATTCAAACTGGAATGGCATGGTGAGCAAAAAAAAGATGGATTTAGGCCCAGATCTCTGTTCTGGGGTGAATGTATGACATTGTTCTGCATTCTGTCCATCAGCTGTTGGACTTGGGTTGTGACAGCAGGGATTTTCTTAAGCCCACCTTGGATTTTTGTTTGGGAAGTCTTTTCTTTTTGCTTATTTATGGGGGATTACATTTCGGCTCTGAGTGTGTCACTACTATGGGGTCCTGAGCAACATCTAGCATGCCATTATAGATGCACTGGTTAGTTGTCCTGTTACCAACCCCGGGGGGATTTAAAACCTGCTCTTTGTTAGGGATCGGCCTACTTGGTGGGCCATGGATATCAGTGCTGTTACCCCAGGGGATGACTATCTCAGTACAGCTACATGTATTAGTTACATATAGAGCTTTTTTGAGGTGTCCAACCTCTCTTCAACAATCCAGATCTCATTGTTAATGGTCCCCATGGCATAAGTCAAAAGGCATTCAAAAGTATTAGTTTTGTGTCTTTTCTCACTTGCTGCGCCATGTACCAGACCAGAGGTGCTTCTGAATTCCTCATTACAGCGGCACAAACAGGTGGCTTCCTGCCGTGGTATCCACTGGGGCATGAAGTCTGCCCCCACTCTGTCGGAGCTCTGCCAGGTTAGGTAGTGTGCCTTTGGCGCACGAACAACACAGGCGGCTTTCTGCTGCGGTCTCCACTGAGGTTTGAAGTCATTCCTCTCCTTACACTGAAATGGCTATTAAATGATTTGACACCAAAACAACAAAAATCAAATCAGAACTAGGGTTATTAGTTTTTAGCGTTTTTGGTAAAAACTAGTGCGTAAAAAATCAAAAAACCAACGGCGGGTATCTGGTCACACCAGACCAGGTCAAAGTCATAAAATATGGCCAGTTGCGATGGAGCGCAGGTTGGATCCAAGATGAATTGAGCCCAGTCAGTGCTTGGAAGAAATGTTGATGAAAATCCTGAGAAGGTAGACGTTCAAGGCTGAAGGCAGTGTCCGAGGAGGGAGCATCATCTTCCCAGGAGCCTCTGTATCACAGTGATGATTTCTACTTTCAGACTTAGTCACTGGGGTCAGTCAACTTGTTATCTAACAGATGTTGGCACAGCTCTATAAAACAAGTTTTGAGTACGTGCTCCATCAGAATCAGGTGGTACAACCGAACAAAATCACCCACTTTTCTGCCCCTCACCCAACCCTCCAGTGCCTTGTTGGAATCATCTAAGAAGTCCACCCAGGACTGGTTTGGGAGTTTATGGCTGTCCCCGAACCTCTGACGATATTTCTCAGGGATCAGCCCAAATTTGGAAATAAGTATGGCGCTAATGGGAGCATACTTCAGTAGTGTGTCCCTCCTCACTCTAGGCATACATTTCAACAACCTAACCCCCCTGCCCCTCTCCCACCACAGTACTACTCTCGGACTTTGTGTCCCCTCAGAGCCACCTCATAAGCCAAGAACCATTTTCCAATATCATCTCCTACCAAATAATTGAGCACCAGTTCCTGTGGTATGCGTACACTCACTGCTCCAGTAGGCACTGTTGGTACGCTGCCACCACTAGTGCTGGACTCCACTTGTTTGTCTTTGATGTCCAGCGCTCTCAGACTCAGTTCATGAGCCAGAAACAATTTATTTTCAGCTAAGGCTGTCTCCTCCTCAGCCTTCTCTTTTTCTGTCACTAGTTTCATCTTGGCCAGCTGAAGTTCGAGCTCCCTCTCCGCCTTCCTGTCCTTCAGCTCCTCTGGGATTAGGCCACTGGAAGACACAATGCTCCCTGTCCCACCATGGCCATCCTGGGCATCTTCTGAGGTTAAGTTGGGCTCTTTTTGCAGCTTAGGACCTAGGACTAAGCCACCACCTCCCCTCTGCTCGTCACCATCACCATCTCCTGAGAAGGACTGTACCCTCTGCACTTCCTCGAAGGCTCCGAGGGCTACCTAACAATCGAGTTTGGTAGCCTTCTTGCCTGCTTTCAGCCCTTTGTGTTTTCAGAGTTTCAGTTGGTCAACCCGGCTGAGGATGTCAACGTTGCACAGCCCCATTTCCATGGTGAAAATACGAGGCAGTAAGGGCTTTTAAATATAGAAAAGTGACAAAACTAGAAAGAATTGTGTAACACTAATTACTGTATGGTACAGCACAAACATAAGTCCTGACCCATGCTGCTGAACACCAAAGTGAGAAATTGGGTTGTTGGTTGACTGGGGTGTGAGCCCTGGTCAAGCAACAGCCACAATCCCTGGCAACGTGAACCACATAAAGTCGCTAAATTTAACGTGTGCTTAACCCTGGGTAGCGTGGCACACAAAGCAGTTGGGCTTAACATTTGAGGCAATATGTAAAGTATTTATGCAGCACTAAAATTAGCAAAAAAGTGAAACCAAAACACAAGAATAATCCAAAAACAATTTAGAAAAATAAATAAATTTTAATAAATGATTTGACACCAAAATGACAAATCGGAATTATACATTTTAAAACTTTTTAGTAAAAACTAGCGCCTAAAAGATCAAAGCTCCAACCGCAGACATCTAGTCGCACGAGACTGGTTCAAAGTCAAAAAATATAGCAGATGGCAATGGAGCACGGATGGGATCCAAGGAGTGGTTTGGGCCCAGTCAGCACTTACCTATGGACTCATAAGATATTTCGAACAAAAGATCTGAAAAGGTAAAAATTCAGCGAGGCAAGGCTGCAGCGGTGTCCGAGGAGGGAGCGCCATAATCTGGAAGCCTCTGGACGAAGCAGGGGTGATGATTTTTACATTTGGACTTAGACACTCTTTTGGAAGTCGAAAATCTCTAGCGGGACAAGGCAGGAAGCTATAGCTGAAGACAGTTCCAGGAGGTTGGATACCTCTTTTGCAAAGGACCACTGAACGTAGCAGCACCATGCAGCTGCGGAGTGGGGGGAAGTCGACAGATGGCGGGATAGGTAAAATAAAATAAGAAAATAAATACCACAACTTACCTTGCCCCTCGCTGACTCAACAATGCGGCAACCGCAAGGTAAGTGTTTTTTAAAATTGTATTTTACCTATCCTGTTGTCTGTTGACTTCTATGCCCCCTACCCCCACCCCACAAACCTCACTGCTCTTACATGTACCAGCCACGCCTGGCATCATGGGTGGACAGATCAGCAAGTTGGACCCGGTCTCCCCTCGATTCTCAGAGTAGTATTTAGCCAAAAACTTTCAGACTCTCAAGCTTGGGATTTTGGCAACTTGGATCCTTTAGCACCCCAATCAAGAATCCAGGACTGCGGGGACACCACTGAGGGGTTCCGGACTCACTCAGACTGGGTCAAGGCGTCGGTTCAAGCTGGTGTGAGACAGTTATGTCCCTGTAGCTTTGAACAAGATGCCAGCAAACCAGCCTTTGGAGTCACTGTGGTATTCCTGGATGCAGGTGAAAAAGCAGGCCTCGAAAAGCAGGTCTGGTATCTGAGGGTTCAAGGCAGGCTCCAGGCAGCAAAGCAGTTCTTTAAGGTACAGCAAAGCAGTCTTGCAGAGTGCACATCAGGTCACAGCAGCAGGCTGCCCTCTGGGAGTCCTTCCAGAGGTCCAGAAGTGAACTGAAGTGTGGGTCTCAGGGCGCTATTTTTATACCTGGTGCCTTTCTTGAAGTTTTGGAGAATTTTCTAGAGGTTTCTCTGCGAAGAGCTTGGAATATCCGGTCTTCCCAGGACTGGTTCCAAGCTGGTTGCAGAAACAATGCTGTTGTGACAAGCCCTTTGTGTGAAGGCAGAGTATAGCCAATTCAATTGTAAGTGGGGCTGTGCCCAGCGCTGCCTCCCATCCTGTCAGCAGATGGTCTAGTCAAGTACGCTTAATCTCTCTATTGTGTGACTGTCTGGGAGGAATTCATAAAGTCTAACTGCCAGTTACAACCAGTCATGTGACCTAAGACAGGCTGCAGGCACCATAAGGAGCAGGAAAATGCCATCTTTCTTTCCACACAAAGGAGCATAGGAGTACCACGTTATTCCTTCACGTGAGCCTCAAAATGGTATGTCATGATCCTAAATCGAAGAAACATAATGTACACAATAGAAAATTAGGTTTAGCCCCTTATCAGGTTTTAATTAATGTCTTATTTATGCAGGCAACCAAAGTCCTACCAGACTAAAGCCCCGCCCTGATGAAGACCTTCGTCTGAAATTTTGCATTTGGTCCTATCAACTGAAGGTCGAAACGCGTTGGCTCATTAAAAAGAGAGGTTCAGAGCTACCTAATTCAAAGACACCGTTCCATATTAGGCACACACGAGTTGAATAGTTGATGTTCTGCATTAGAGTTTGTAAATAAGTCCCTGACCTCTCTAGGACCTGAATAAGGAAACAATTGAGGACTGTGAATTTGAAAGAAATGGCTCCTAGGCAACACAACACCTGGCGAAAATCAGGTAATGAGCATCAGAACAAGGACATGGTGTACTACCAGAATATGTTTAAAAACAATGCATTTTATTCTTTATCATAGTTTAAAAAAAAATATTTTTTTATAAATGTTACATCAGAAAACAAATGACAAAACAATGACATGATTATTAATAAGGTCAGGCGTATATTACAGAATCTTTTGTTGTAAGAAAGACCTATAAACATTACATAAACAAACAATACATGGTGGCTAAATCTAAGTAGATGGAGATGTAAGTCTCTATGCGCGTTTCGGCATAACAAAAAACGCCTTCTTCAGGAGAAGCCACTTGATTTTCTGCATGAGAAACATAGAAAGCCATGTAACATAACTGGACAACACACATGACATGACAAAACAGAGCCTAAATTATATTCAAGTACACCGAGTCCAAAGATATAAAACAATGCGCAAAGTACATCAAAATAATTCTAGGTGCTAAACCGTTTCATTTGATCTAGAAAAATAGTCCATGAACCAAAGGGATAAAGAAAAAAGAGAGAAAAGAAGAAAGATGATAGAGTGCCTAAAGGGAAATTGAAAATATATAACCCAATTGTGAAGTGAATAGTTAAACCAAAAAGATAAGTGACCCAAAGTGTTAAGATTTAGCCAAGACAAAAGTGAAGGGTATAAAAACTAGGAACTAGGCGCTTACCTAGAAACAACAAATAGTGCAGATTTTGGTAAATCTGGTCCACAAAGATAGAAGCGAACCAAGACACTGGAGGGAAATATGAGAATAAGGAAAATCTCTAAATTATATGTTCAAGATTTTGTCACAGCCTAGCGACATTTTATAGTTAAGATATGAAGTAGTGATACCTTTCCTATATTTTGTATGGCCCAAACAAGGATGTTTGTAAAGGTCCGACAAAGGGTATACAGCAGTGTCTCTTATATATATCTCTAGAAAGAATGATATATGATAAAATGTGATTAACCTAGCTGAAACGACAGATATAAAAACCATGGGTAAGGGCTTGGTTGGATGTAATTACTCATATACCTGGATAAAATCAATTCTATGAAATGGAAATCACAATGCCAAATACGGAGATGCTTGAGCCCAAGACGTCTGCACGACAAGAATCATATGTAGAATGCTGAAGCCAAAGTAGATAAAATCAAACCAGTAGGTGGGCAGCAATACATTCTAAACCTGAAAAAGACATGAACAATGTGGCTATTAGAGTTAACTTCTCATGTGTACTAAAGGGATTATCAAAGTCATATGTAGATGTAAAAGTACCTGTTATATTGGGATGTATCATATATAAAGATTGGTACATCATGAGCAATGGATGCTTAAAGATGGAGACATGCCCGTTAAAACGGTGTATTGTATTGTATTGTATTGTATATCGATTTGTAGAGCGCGATTGCTGCCCGAAGGGCGTCCAAGCGCTAAGGATGCAGTCAGAGAGGGGAGGTACGGCGGAAGTTTAAGACAAGATTAGGTCAGGACGGACCTAGCAAACAGAAGAGTCTTTAATTGTTTGCGGAACGATTGCAGGTTGGGATTGCATCTGAGTTGAAGCGGGAGTGAATTCCAGAGTTTTGAGGCATTCAGAGCAAACATTCTGCCTCCAGATCTCGCTCTCTTAACTTTTGGGACCACGGCCAGGAAAGCTTCGGCGGAGCGTAAATTCCTGCTTGGGTGGTAGCGGGTGACCAAATTATCATTTATTGCTGGGCCTGTTTTCCAGAAGGCATGATGTGAAATGCATAGTGCCTTAAAAGCCACTCGCTGCTTCACCGGTAGCCAGTGTAGACTTTTCAGTCCGGGTCTGGCTGACTGCGTACGTGGAGTGTTAAGCAGGGTGCGTGCTGCTCGACACGATACCTGTTGGATATAGCCAAAAATTAGAACTAGAGGCTAGATAGGTTCCTATGTAAATGACTAACTCTAGCATATATTCAATGAAGAAATGGCTATAGATTACAGCATGTCGTTCGTGGAGGCAAATTAAGTGAAAAAAACAGGCCATTGATAAATGCAAAGCAAAAAATAATCTAAACTTTAATAACAGCAAATGGGAATTCATGCTCAACAAGCTACGTGATGCATGTCTAATGCGGGATCGAAAACCGCATATTTATTAAATAGCTAATATACACCGCAAGCAGAAAGACGACCAGACTAATATAACGCAGGTTGTACCATAGTGGTGCGCTAACCAGATTAAATCTGTGAGGATTTTGAGTAGGTAGTAATCCAATACTCACACATCGTGGGATGAGAACGGCTCCTGTGCTGCCTCCAAGAATGGGTAGAAAAGAGCAGGCGAATACAGCGTCTATATATTGGTACACCAAAGCGCACCATGACGCACTGGATGCGGATATCCTGGTCACGTGGTACGACGTACCAGGAACGTAGACCGGAGCAAAAAAACAACTAGTCTGCTAACTGGTCATATTGCGAGCAGGAAAAGACCCGGACCTGGGCCATGATACATCGAATAACGATAGCTACAATAAATAATAGAAAACACAAAGGAACCTGCCTGTTATAATAAATCTAACCCTATCTACGATGGAAGATCACTGATCTGGAGGCTTAGAGTTCCTGAAAACAAGATACCTATGGAATAGAAAAGGGTATAGTAATCAAAGAAATAGATAAAATAGTACCGCTAGCTAAACAATGGTATGCTCAGTAGTGACCAAAAGAGGAACATGAGTCACAAATAAAGACAATGAAGCAAAGGGTGAAAAAATAATCGACAATTCTAAAAAATACCAACGTGTCTCAGGTGCCATAATTGTGAGAGATGATCACGAATGCCATAATATTTAGGATCTAAGAAAACCTCATTTAGTGTTGTATTTTATGGCATTCTCCCAAGGGATTTCATTGTTTAAGCCTTTTTTATGGGATGCTAGAGTAAAAATCCAATATACCTCACGATTTTTGCGGATGACTTCACTCTTGTCACCGCCTGTATTGTACAGATTTTCGATTATGAACCAACGTATTTCATTTGGTTTGTGTTTGAATTCTAAACAGTGCTTGACCAAGGGGGCATTTATTTTAGATGTATGAATAGCTGAACATTGTTCAGTGAGTCGGGTACAGAAGGAACGTGAGGTTTCACCCACATATCCAAGTCCGCATGGACAAATGAGCAAATAGATGATGTTCTTAGTTTTACAATTTGAGAACCTGTGAGGGCGGATAGTATAATTTTGGTAAGTATAGCTCTCGCCTTCAAGTGCAGTGGCACAAGCTATGCAGTTCATGCATTTGTATGTACCTTTGATCGGAGATGTTCCAGCAATAGTTTTCTGAACCAACGGAAGGCCTTCAGTGAATCTCGACTGAGTTATGAAATCCTTGATGTTTTTGTTTCTGCAATGCGCAAACAAGGGTTTAGGCAATTTCTCATGTTCTTCTAGATTACTATTAAGGATATGCCAGTTGGAATTGACAATTTGGCGTACCTTGTTATTCATAGTGGAATGTCTAGTAATACATACAAGTTGATTTGCGGTAGTCAAAACTTTAGGTTGTAATAGACAGTCACGATCATAGAAACGTGCTCGTTTAAAAGATTCTCGGACTAGTCTGTGAGGATATCCTCGGGAGAGAAATTTGGTTTTTAACAGACTTGCCTGAGAGTCGTAGTCCTTGATGTTAGAACAATTCCTGCGGAGACGGAGGAATTGACTGAAAGGTATACTTTCTTTTTTGGCTCGGGGATGGTAACTGTCAAAGTGTTATAATGTATTACGTGCAGTGGGTTTAATAAATAGATCCACCTCCAGGGATCCCTCATTGTGTCGAATGAGGAGATCGAGAAATTCCACTTGGTTTTTATTCATGGGTGAAGTAAAATGCAAATTAGTGTCGCACATGTTAAGCCATTCCATGAATTCAAGTAATTTGTCGTCCGTATCGGTCCAGATGAAAAGAATATCATCGATAGTGGCTAGAGTTATCCTCATTGGGGTAGTGATTTTGTTTGTAGAAATATTCCGATAAATAAGGATACGTTTCCTTATTTATCAGAATATTTCGAGTTCATACATTCTCCGATACCTCAGATTCAGAGGGTGACCATACTTCTCACCAATACGATTCTATGGGGACACATAGAACGTTTAACTCTATCCATAATGCCCCACAACCTTTTTAGGACAACGAGGAGCTCGCAGGGGGAAACCAAGAGTGCGATTTCACAATCAAACTCGGGGCAACTATCAACATGGATACAATCAACAGAGTAGCAATCAGATGTTAGAAACACGCAATGGCCAGTATTGGAGGAGAGGAACGTGATTCCAATCTTCAATTTATCCTCCATCCTTTTAGATAATGCTACCAACAATTTGTTATCTAAAGGATTATCGTTTGTACCTCACTCCACTACCAACATCTTTGAGCTCCATCAAGACGTCATTACGTTTTTCCGTAAGATCAGACTTAAAAAATATTTCATGAACAAAGAAGATCTTAGTACGAACGTTGTGATTCTCTCAGGCATGTCCAACCCCTCCACGTTTACCCCTACTTTGGATCAACTTGGACCCGAAGTCATGGTATTTGAACATACAGTCCTCAATTGCTTAAAGAAAGCTACTAAGTTTGTACCTAAACCAGTGTACAACTTAGACAAAGAAGAATTTTTATCTCTTCATGCATTGGCAAATGACAAGACGCTGACTATCAAAGGTTGTGACAAAGGAGGTGGTATCGTGGTTATTGACACCACTAACTATGAGCAAAATATGAAATCCCTCCTATGTGATACCAACTTCTATTCTTCTTTACACCGAGACCCTACCACTAGAGTTAAATCTAAAATTCAACATCTGACCAAACAAGCATTAGATAATGATGTAATTTGCATAAAGGAGCATGATTATTTAAATCAATCACAACCCAAAATGCCATGCATCTATAGCGTTCCTAAATTTCATAAGGATTTACTTAATCCTCCTTATCGACCCACTGTATCTACCATTGGTTCCATTTCTGAACGTCTTTCTAAATATGCAGATAAACTTCTGAGACCACACATACCCAAAATACCATCGTACATTATGGGCACTACAGCCATCATTAATAAAGTTGAACATTTTCCTTTTAACAAGTCCACCAGTACAATGGTGACGTTAGACATAGAGGCTCTATACAGCAATATCCCTCAAGATAAAGCCCTAGTAGCCAGCCACTTCTTGGTTCATTGATAAATATGACGTAACATGCCCTAAAACATTTCTTTTACAATGCCTAGAAATTGTTTTAACTGAGGACACCTTTGAATTTGGCAATAGTCTTTACCAACAACCTAAAGGCGTCAGTATGGGAGCTTCGGTAGCTCCCTCTGTGGCTAATATCTATATGGCATATTTTGAGATGATTCATATTCACAATGAAGTAGCATGAAGTAGCCCCTTTCTATGAATCGGTTTCCAATTGGTCACGCTATATCGATGATATTTTTTTCATCTGGACCGATACGGACGACAAATTACTTGAATTCATGGAATGGCTTAACATGTGCGATACTAATTTGCATTTTACTTCACACATGAATAAAAACCAAGTGGAATTTCTCGATATCCTCATTCGACACAATGAGGGATCCCTGGAGGTGGATCTATTTATTAAACCCACTGCACTTAATACATTATTACACTTTCACAGTTACCATCCCCAAGCCCAAAAAGAAAGCATACCTTTCAGTCAATTCCTCCGTCTCCGCAGGAATTGTTTTAACGTCAAGGGCTACCACTTTCAGGCAAGTCTGTTAAAAAACAAATTTCTCTCCCGAGGATACCCTCACAGACTAGTCCGAGAATCTTTTAAACAAGCACGTTTCTATGATTGTGACTGTCTATTACAACCTAAAGTTGTGACTACCGCAAATCAACTTGTATGTAATACTAGACATTCCACTATGAATAACAAGGAACGCCAAATTGTCAATTCCAACTGGCATATCCTTAATAGTAATCTAGAAGAACATGGGAAATTGCCTAAACCCTTGTTTGCGCATCGCAGAAACAAAAACATCAAAGATTTCATAACTCAGTCGAGATTCACTGAAGGCCTTCCGTTGGTTCAGAAAACTATTGCTGGAACATCTCCGATCAAAGGTACACACAAATGCATGAACTGCATAGCTTGTGCCACTGCACTTGAAGGCGAGAGCTATACTTTCCAAAATTATACTATCCGCCCTCACAGGTTCTCGAATTGTAAAACTAAGAACATCATCTATTTGCTCATTTGTCCATGCAGACTTGGATATGTGGGTGAAACCTCACGTTCCTTCTGTACCCGACTCACTGAACACCGTTCAGCTATTCATACATCTAAAATAAATGCCCCCTTGGTCAAGCACTGTTTAGAATTCAAACATAAACCAAATGAAATACGTTGGTTCATCATCGAAATTCTATACAATACAGGCAGTGACGAGTGAAGTCATCCGCAAAAAACGTGAGGTATATTGGATTTTTACTCTAGCATCCCATAAAAAAGGCCTAAACAACGAAATCCCTTGGGAGAATGCCATAAAATACAACACTAAATGAGGTTTTCTTGGATCTTAAATATTGTGGCATTCGTGATCATCTCTCACAATTATGGCACCTGAGACACGTTGGTATTTTTTAGAATTGTCGATTATTTTTTCACCCTTTGCTTCATTGTCTTTATTTGTGACTCATGTTCCTCTTTTGGTCACTACTGAGCATACCTTTGTTTAGCTAGCGGTACTATTTTATCTATTTCTTTGATTACTATACCCTTTTCTATTCCATAGGTATCTTGTTTTCAGGAAATCTAAGCCTCCAGATCAGTGCTCTTCCATCGTAGATATTGTTAGATTTATTATAACAGGCAGGTTCCTTTGTGTTTTCCATTATTTATTGTAGCTATCGTTATTCGATGTATCATGGCCCGGGTCCGGGTCTTTTCCTGCTCGCAATATGACCAGTTAGCAGACTAGTTTTTTTTTTCCTCCGGTCTACGTTCCTGGTACGTCGTACCACGTGACCAGGATATCCGCATCCAGTGCGTCACGGCGCGCTTTGGAGTACCAATATATAGACGCTGTATTCGCCTGCTATTTTCTACCCATTCTTGGAGGCAGCACAGGAGCCGTTCTCATCCCACGATGTGTGAGTATTGGATTACTTCCTACTCGAAATCATCACAGATTTAATCTGGTTAGCGCACCACTATGGTACCACCTGCGTTATCCTAGTCTGGTCGTCTTTCTGCTTGTAGTGTATATTAGCTATTTAATAAATACACGTTTTTCGATCCCGCATTAGACACGCATCACTTACCTCGTTGAGCATGAATTCCCATTTGCTGTGATTAAAGTTTAGATTATTTTTTGCTTTGCATCTATCAATGGCCTGTTTTTTTCACTTAATTTGCCTCCACGAACGACATGCCGTAATCTATAGCCATTTCTTATTTGAATATATACTAGAGTTAGTCATTTACATTGGAGCCTATCTAGCCTCTAGTTCTAATTTGTGGCTATATCCAACAGGTATCGTGTCGAGCAGCGGTTTACACCGTTTTAACGGGCATGTCTCCATCTTTAAGCAGCCATTGCCCCTGATGTACCAATCTTTATATATGATACATCCCAATATAACAGGTACTTTTACATCTACATATGACTTTGATAATCCCTTTAGTACACATGAGAAGTTAAGTCTAATAGCCACATTGTTCATGTCTCTTTCAGGTTTAGAATTTATTGCTGCCCACCTACTGGTTTGATTTTATCTACTTTGGCTTCAGCATTCTACATATGATTCTTGTCATGCAGACGTCTTGGGCTCAAGCGTCTCCGTATTTGGCAGTGTGATTTCCATTTCATAGAGTTGATTTTATCCAGGTATATGAGTAATTACATCCAACCAAGCCCTTACCCCTGGTTTTTATATCTGTCGTTTCAACTAGCTTAATCACATTTTATCATATATCATTCTTTCTAGAGATATATATAAGTGACACTGCTGTATACCCTTTGTTCGACCTTTACAAACATCCTTGTTTGGGCCATACAAAATATAGGAAAGGTATCACTACTTCATATCTTAACTATAAAATGCCGCTAGGTTGTGACAAAATCTTGAACATATAATTTAGAGATTTTCCTTATTCTCATATTCCCCTCCAGTGTCTTGGTTCGCTTCTATGTTTGTGGACCAGATTTACCAAAATCTGCACTATTTGTTGTTTCTAGGTAAGCGCCTAGTTCCTAGTTTTTATACCCTTCACTTTTGTCTTGGCTAAATCTTAACACTTTGGGTCACTTATCTTTTCGGTTTAACTATTCACTTCACAATTGGGTTATATATTTTCAATTTCCCTTTAGTCACTCTATCATCTTTCTCCTTTTCTCTCTTTTTTCTTTATCCCTTTGGTCCATGGACTATTTTTCTAGATCAAATGAAACGGTTTAGCACCTGGAATTATTTTGATGTACTTTGCGCATTGTTTTATATCTTTGGACTAGGTGTACTTGAATATAATTTAGGCTCCGTTTTGTCATGTCATGTGTGTTGTCCAGTTATGTTACATGGCTTTCTATGTTTCTCATGCAGAAAATCAAGTGGTTTCTCCTGAAGCAGGCGTTTTTTGTTACACCGAAACGCGCGTAGAGACTTACATCTCCATCTACTTAGATTTAGCCACCATGTATTGTTTGTTTATGTAATATTTATAGGTCTTTCTTACAACAAAAGATTCTGTAATATACGCATGACCTTATTAATAATCATGTCATTGTTTTGTCATTTGTTTTCTGATGTAACATTTATAAAAAAATAAATCTTTTTAAACTATGATAAAGAATAAAATGCATTTAAACATATTCTGGTAGTACACCGAGTCCTTGTTCTGATGCTCATTACCTGATTTTCGCCAGGTGTTGTTTTGCCTAGGAGCCATTTCTTTCAGAATCAATTCCCTGTCCTAGGAACCACTAGTAATTACAGGGGGGCCTTGTTTTATATGCAAAACAATTGAGGACTGAACAGAAAAATGTCCCAATTACACAATAATGACCATTGTTGTTAATAAGAAATGTGCAATAGCATTGTTCTAAGTTGGAACACGGTTGTTTGTATGTTCTTTTTTCCAAGTATTAGGTCATATTATTATTTGTAATGTAAATAGCGTTTATGTGTTATGTACCCGTGTTTAAAGTATTGTTTGTTTCCAAATAGAAGGGGTCATATGTCATAAAACACAATGTGTTGGCAACCTCTTTTTTCATTTGAAAAACATGGAATGAATCCATACATAAATGGTAGCCCAGGGTTAATTCAGATAACCATTGTGGCAGAATGGATAATTGATTGATGGTGTCAGAGGTATTTTTGTGTATATTGACTTTCTTAAAGTGGCATTTTCAAAATTGTAATTTAAAATAAGACTTTACTATTAAAGAGGATGTTTTATTACAATTTAAAAGATACCAAACATGAAATGCTCACCTGGTCCTAGTTTAAAGTTAGCACTTATAAATTGTGATAAGGCAACCCAATGTTATCCTATGAGATTGGTAGGTAATGACATACATGAGACATGTTCTAAGGTGCTACTTGAGTGGGTGGCACAATAAGGCTACAAGCCCACTAGTAGCATTTAATTTACAGGCACTGGCCATATGGTATACCACTCTACAAGGGAATTACAAGTAATTTAAATATGCCAATCAAGTATAAACCAATTTAAATTTAGGGGAGTGAGCGCAAGCACTTTAGCACTGGTTAGCACTGGTAATGTGCACAGAGTCCTAAGACCAACAAAACCGAATTTCAGCAGACAAAATGGAGGTAAGTAGGCAAAACGTGTTGGGAGAAACTACCCTAAGGCTGACAGGTCCTACATTGTGCAAGGCCAGCTACTTCTACATGTTAGATTTACGTGTCACATACCATCAGATTCAAGTGAGTAGTAATAGGAGAGGATGTAGCCTTACGGCTAGAGCGGTTGGCCTCGAAGCTGGGAGACTGGGTTTTGAGTCTCAGCAATGATGCCCAACATCCTGTGCTTCTGGGCAAATTACGTAATCGCCCCGTGCCTAACAAGAATGAATGTGTCCATCTCCAACTAAACTAGTGCTCATGTAAAGCACTCTGATACCCAATGTCTTGGGTCTAGTTCGTGCTATATAAAACTCTGAGGAAAAAAAACAAAAAAAACTGTAAACATCTTACTACTTTTCCAATTCCAGATGGGGCATTTTGCTATTCGTGCCTTGTCATTTAGGCTTGGTAGCAGTGGCATCGTCAACCCCTCGCTTTCACAGCTTAAGTGGGGGTAATGTTGACTCATAATTATTTATTAGCCTGTTTTGTCTGCAGCTCAGCAGACACAGGGTTTAAAAAGCATTAAAGAAAGGTGAAATTATAACGGTTGTGGAGCCAGTCACAGTAAAATGCCCAAAAGGTGAAAAGATGAGAGAAAGTGTGCAGGGATGTAGCTTCCATTGGTGAATCAGGTGCGGAGGCACTGGGGCCAAGAAGCCTGAGGGGCTCACTAAGCCCCTGTTTATAGCTGTATTTTATCATTCAAGTAGCAGCTGGGGCCCCACTTTCTTCCTTGAACTAGCGCTCACAATACACTGGCTACTGAGACTGTGAGAAAGAGGGCTGGAAGGAAGAGCGAAATGAAGAACATATGAAAAGAAGAATGAAACTGTGACAAAAAGGAAGGGCCAAAGACATAAAAAGATTAATGCCATGGTAAAAGAATTGATGGATGAAATGTAAAACAACATTGAATGGGTGGATGAAAGAAAGAATGGCTGGAATGATGGAAGGCTGGACTGTGTGGATGGATGTACGTTTGGATGAATGGGTGAATTGATTAAAGGAGAGTTAAATGATGTATCGACGAAAAAGAATGGATGCATGAATGAGAAAAGGATGGATGAATGGCTGGAGTTGTAAGTGGAAGGATAAAAGGATGGATGAATGGCTGGAGTTGTAAGTGGAAGGATAGAAGGATGGATGAAAGCAACAATGAAAGAGTATTGATGAAAGGGTGGATAGACAGAATGGTTAAGGAAGGATGGATGGAAGCATGAAGAGATGCATAGTTGGATGGATGCATGAAAGGCTTAAAGGATGAGCTAGCTGGACGGAAGGTGGGATGAAGGGACCTCATTTAGAGTGGGTAGGGCTTTCTTGCTTCGCTCACCTAATGCCATTTGAGGTATAGATGAAAGTAGGGAGGGAAATTTTACATTTTCTGGCTACTCCCTTGCTCGGCAGTTTCTGTTTTCAGGAGACTTATAAATAACCTATTTGGGAAAATGGATGGAGTTGCAGCATTACAAGATGATATTCTGGTATTCCTACAGAGCATAACCGAATTCTAAGCAAAGTTTGGATATTTTGCAAAGAAGAGGTATGATTTTACAGTTGTAAAATACTAGTTTTTGTATTAAGACTTTGAATAGTTGGGGCCAGATTTATGTTTCCTGGCGCATCCCTGCAAATCAGCAAGGATGCGCCAGGAATGATGCGTCACGCAAGTTTACCCTTGCGGCACACATGATGCGCCGCATTTACAATGCGGCGCATCATGGCGCAGGAATAAACAGATGCTTGACGCATCCGATGGCGTAAGGTTGGCGCAGTGCTTCAGTTGCGTCGCAAGCGCGACGCAACTCCAGCACTGTTCCAACCTACCCTATCCCTAACATGGTGCGTCAAGCCTTACGCCTGCTTCAAGCAGGCGCAGGGTTTTGGCGCATCAGCGTTGGGAAAGTGACTCAGTCAAATCTTATAGATTTGTCTGAGTCACTTTCCAGGGGCGTTCCTGCGACGGAACGCCCCCCCCCCCTCTGTCGACACGCCCACGTGAAACCTGACGCAGGTTTTACGTGGCGCAGGGCTTTACATCGTGACGCATCTCCATAGATGCGTCACGATGTAAATATGGCGCAACGTGGCGCAGGGTTTACACCGCCGCTGCGTCACAAAAGTGACGCAACGGCGGCGTAAAAGTGGCGCATCTCCAATATAGATCTGCCCCTTGGGATGTAGTATTTCTAGTGAAGGGATTAAACCAACGGACGTCTTAGTAAGGACATCAAGGAGATACAAATGCCTCCTGACAGCTATTTTTGTAGATAGACGAGCTTTACTGACGTTCTGCAGAGGATTTTCTACAATTATTTCCCCCATGGGGACACGCAAGAAAAAAAATTCAAAATTAAGTTGTCTCAAAAGATGACCAAGAAGTTTGTCTTCGGTATAAGCTAATTAATGCCCTGGCTTTAACATCTTTTAAATAATACAAATAATGCACTGTCATGTGTGATGGCAGTGGAAAGTGGGGCAATTGTGACTCAGAAGTCAGAGGAGGGAAGTGATAATAGGTGGCACTTGTCTAAAGATCTTTAAAGGGTACCAAATAGAGACACTCCACCATCAAAAGAGAGAACCTGGGATGTGTGTGAGTGGCAGAACACAATAAAACCTTTCTTTAGGGTAGACTTTTCAATCTGAAGACAGGTAAACCACTAATCCTCCTGCTTTTTGTTAATGACACTCAGAAATCGTATTTAAAATTAGTCAGGATATTAGCCAATTCTTTCAGTTTAATTTTGATACTGAATGCATTTCTGGTAAGAGGAACTGTAGGGCAGATTACCTTTCAAGACTGCCAAGTAGTGAAAGTGCTAATGATCATTTTGTAGTCTAAAAGAGTTTGTTGTAGCGTCAATTGGTGATGCCATCGGACTCATTGGAGAGGCGGTTCACAAAGATGATTGGGTTAAGGGATTGGAAACAGATGATACATTAGATCAGATTAGTAACTTCATTCTAAATAAATGGCCCAGGAAAAACTATTGGACCATGGGTCCCTTCCGGTACAAAAGTACAAAAACTATGCTCTAAGGCATTCTCCTCTTTGTATATATGATGTAGAATGCAGCCACATGAAAAGAGGAAAAACTAGGAGCAAAGAAAGCAATTCTCCTAGTTATGCCTGCCATAGAAGGCATACGTTGTTGGTGCAAATCCCTGTCTATAATTCTGTGCAGATAGGTATTTGCATCATCGTTTGGTTGCTTGGGAACACCCATGCATCAAGCATGGAACGCCACCTTGATGCAAAATAACGCAAAACAACTCAATGCAAACAATGATTATTGTTGGAATATCAATCCCATTAGTAAACTTTGCGTCACAAACCCAATGCAATGTCCTGAACTGGAGAGTTGATTGCTAGATCTCAAATTGTGGAAACAGCCCACAAAGGGCACATGGTTGAGAGTGCCACCAAGCAGTTGGATAGAATGGGGTACTTGTGCTGTACAAGGACACTAATGATATGATTTTAACCTTAGTTAAACTTGGCCTTAATGCTGTAGATCAGATTAAGCCCTGTAGTTTGCAGGAAGCTATTGATTCACATTCCCTTGGGTTGGGTAGTGAAAGGCGGTACATTATCACTCTGGTGGATATTTACTCAAACTAGGTTGAGTGGAAAAGCACCAATACTGAAGGTGTATTGGAGTTCCTAAAAGAATACTCTAGAAGTTTTTCTGTCTTTCAACATCAGGTACATGGGGACAATGCGTTTCCCATAATATGACAGAGTTTTTAATGAAAAATGATGATGTACACAAATGCACTCCCTTATATTCTACCCAGCCTAATAGATTGGTAGAACGCGTTAACAGGAAGAATACTGGGAGTATACAACTTGTCGTTGCTAATAGAAGGAATGTTAAAGATCTTATCGAAGATAAGGTATGGTCCTCCTATCACACAGCCCATTCCATACAGCATTTGTAGGGATATATTATTGCATAGGTTACATTATGTAAATTACAATTGAATAAGTCTATTACATTTCTATGTTTTGTATCATAATTCAAGCATACTTAGAACACTTGTAGCGTCCTTACGGAGGAAGTAGCCCCCAGGCAGATATAACCAACAGAGCAGCAGTTTCACCCAGTCTAAGAATTTTGAGGATTAGGGGCCGTATATGCTATTCCCATTTACAAACTAAAGGTGTGTAATGTCACACTGGTGGGAGAATGCAATTTGAGATGCAACCTAATTACTAATTGGTCCAATTCTAAACAGTCCATTCACAGGAGGTTACAAGATGACCTGTCTAATGCATATTACCTGAAAATACAGGGATGGAGGTCTGCAACGGACAGCAGACGTACGTTCCTACATTTGTTTTGCCAAACTAGAAAATCTTTTTTTTAAAAAAAGCTGACCCATTCATTAAAGAGACGAGCCCTAATTAAAAAAAATGTATTTCCCGTTTGAAAGTACATTGGGAGGAGCTAGTACAAGTCAACTACTGCCCTCCACCCCAAAGGCAACAGACACTGTTCCCAAAGGGGAAGCTCATGCTTTGCTAATTGTTGTATCCTAGTAATGTATCCTGGTAACATGTCCTGCATTCTTCCATGGTTACTATCATGCTAAGGTTCTGGAGCTGGACAGTGGAAGAGAGGACAGTTGCTGGAGAGAGGACGTGTCTAGGGGTTGTTCCTCTGAACTTAATTAAGTTCTTACTTAATATATATTGTCTGTGCCTCTTAAAAGTGGCGACGAGGATGGGATGTATTTCTCTGTCGTGAGGGTGGACTGGACATGCGATGCTGCAGGTTATCAACCCCTAGACAATTGATATAAAACAGAACTGTGAAACAACATCTCTTACTGCTGAGCTGTCGATGCTACATTGCCGTAAGCTTGCTGAAGTGTGAGAACAGCTAGAGAAGAGACTGGGATTGATTTGCTATAACGAAACGGATACTGGAGTCCTTTTTATACCAAAGATATGTGTAAATTGAACACAAGCTTTCCTGCTTCTCTGGTAAGAGCTGTGACTGTGTGTACCAAGCGCTTGTGTACACGAACCCGGTCGGTTAAGCGCTAAAACTTAATCTCTAAGATTAATCTGGTGTTGTTAATACAGGATCGTCCGAGCTGTGCTACATTAAAGGCGAGTGAGCAACACCAATGTGCCGTAGTGTGTAGATGCAGGAACGTCTAATTACCAAGTCTACTCTCTGGCGTACAATCATATAAGTATTTGACTGCGTGCCTTTCCCCAAGTTTGCCATTGGTACCAGAAGCTCAACTGTTCCAGCCATTGACCAACTTGTTATGTTCAAAGTTAGACTCACCCACAAGTTGTTATGATTTAAAATTGATTCACCGGCCACTGCTCGTGCTTGCCTCTGCCCGTTCAACTCTTTATTATTGTGAGTCATCATAATGGGGTGCATGTTCATCTATTCAACTATGGAGTCTCTGAACCTTCCTACACGTCACCAGCGTGCAATGCAGTGTGGGAGCCACGCTGTGTGTGACGAGCAACGTGAATGACGCTCATCTACAAACAGTGTGTGGCTGCTGTGACAACCCAGCAGGAGTGTTACATCACAAAGTCAGAAGCGGGACCGGGAAGCCAAGACAGTATTATAACCGGGCATAAACGTAACTATTTTTAAAAGGAGGGAAAAGGAGACTGCATATATCGAGTACAATTTGAGTAAGGCTGCAATTACATAGACTACGGTGACTACATTAATTTTGTTAGTTTGGTTTTTTCCTTGATTTTTCAGATGGTTCTACACCAGTGACTATTATTAGTACTGTTTATAGTTTCACCTTATTATTTTCATTTTACAGCTAGGAAAAATGTGCAGTATGGATATGTCATCCATCATAGCTCCACCTAAATTTTTACAAAATCCTGGAGAACCCACTTTACTGTGGGAAGACTGGATAGAGTTGTTCGAAACCTAATTAGAGGCTATTGGTGGAGAAGAATTTATAGCATCCCGGAAGGTGGCATTACTTAAACACAACTTAGGACTAGAGGGCAGGAAGGTATTGAAAACAATACCCATCGATTCCTGATAAGAAACAGATAATTATAAGGGAAAACACTAGTGAAAATGAGAATAAAGAAGAGGATGAAGGTGAGAATAAACAAGAAAATGTGGAAGTAAGTCTACATTATGATGAGGTAATTTTTATTGATGAGTATGTTGAGGTAATCAAAGCACTAGAAGAAAACTATGGTCAAAAGGTTAGCATAGTGGTAGACATAAGTTCTTCTCGCGATCACAATTACCTGGGGAGTTTGTCAAGCAATACATTTCAATATTAAGAACCCTTGCTTCCACTTGCAAATTCAGATATCTTCATGAGGAGATTATAAGGGATCAATTCATAAATAGAACAAACAATATTAAAATTCAAGAAAGATTACTAGATATGAAAGATCCTTCTCTGCAGAAAACTATTGAAGTGGCAAGGCGGGTCGAGAATTCTTCTAATTATGTCAAAGAACTGAGCTCGGGAAAAGACCAGCACTACTAAAGTGTGTGCCTTAGAGAAAATTCCTTCCAAAAAGAAAGTAATATCAAAACCACTATTCCCAAAAACAACAGGGTATGTTACAGGTGTGGCAGTACTAGACACACTGCTGATTCGGACAAATGTTTTGCAGTTAAGGAGAAGTGCTAAAATTGTAAAAAGATTGGTCACTTAGCAAGCATGTGTAAGGCCGGATCATTACCCATCCCAAAATGGAAGCGCCTTGTGAATGCCATTAGAGAGAATTCTGAAGATGATAATTCTGATAATGATGGGGAAGTTGAAGCCATGCTTATTTGTGATAATGTTATCAATTATGTATCTGAGTGCTACAACCCACCCAAATGTGATTTAGGCATCAATGAAACCAAAATAACTGTTTGGGCAGACTCCTGCTCCCCCTATACTATTATAGATAAGAACACATGGGAAGAGGTAGGATGTCATCAGTTGAACTCTCCAGATGTTGAACCTGTAGGGTATTGTGGTGTTAAGCTTCCATTATTAGGTTTTTTCAAGTGCACGTTGTCTCACAAGGGTAAGGTAGCTACAAGCAAAGTATAGGTGGTAGAAAAAGGAATGTATGACGTTACAACACATACATTTACAATGCATGCCTTTACAACACAGTTTTTACATCGCAACATCCTTTACAATGCATTCTTTTACATTGCATGCCACTATATCACATTTTCAAAAACTACCTTTACAACGCATTCCATTACAATGCATACCATTACATCACATTTAAGGTAAGTGTTGGATAGTATATGGGTAAAAATTACTATTCTAACTCCAGTGAGTGCAACAGTAGGGTAAGTGTTGGATAGTGTAGGGGTAAAAATTACTATTCTAACTCCAGTGAGTGCAACAGTAGGGTAAGTGTTGGATAGTGTAAGGGTACTATGCATTGTAATGGCATGCATTGTAATGACTTGCGATGTAATGTCTGCGTTGTAGTGACATGCATTGTAATGACATGCGTTGTAGTGACATGCCATTTAATGGCTGCGTTGTAATGACATGCGATGTAAAGGATGTTGCGATGTAATGACTGCTATGTAAAGGTAGTGTGATGTAATGACTGCGTTGTAAAGGCTGTTTCCCTAGAAAAAGGGAGAGCATTTTTGGGGTGGTGCAAGCAAAAAATGTTGGGCATTACATTGGACCCTAATCATCCCCAACAAGTCCTGGCCACTGAAGATATTTAGAAAACCAAATGGAGAACCAAATTAGGTTGTTTAGAAAAATTTGAACACCGCATTGTACTAAAGCCCAATAACATTCCATGTGTGTTTAAAGCGAGAAGCGTACCATTTACCCTCAGAGAAAAGTTGAAATTAGAGTTGCAGTCGGTTTTGTGACGCGCAGGTGATCGAGCCCATTGAGTCATCTGAATGACTTAGTCCAGTTGTTTTAGAACGCAAACCCGACGGTAACCTGCGCATGTGCATTGATATGAGAGACCTTAATCAGAATATCCTAGTTGACCGATATCCATTACCTCATTTCAACAAAATTGTGTTTTCTGTAACTGATGCCCCCTACTTTTCACTGATTGATCAGTCCAATGCATACCGTCAGATCAAACTGCATCCTACTTCAAGACATCTCACTTCATTTATCACACCTGAAGGAGCTTTCCAGTTTATTAGAATGCCCTTTGGCTTGGCATCCGCCTAGGCGGTTTTCCAAAGAGTAATGTGTAAGCTATTGGTGGGATTACCCAAAGTGTTAGTTTTTCAAGACGATGTGCTAGTGTGGGGAACTAATCGTGTTGAACACGATTCTATACTGACACAAACATTAGACAAGTTGCAAAGCGCAGGTCTAACCGTGGGAGTCAAAAAATGCAAATTTGGTGTCAAGCAAATTGATTATTTAGGTTACACCTTATCTAGAGATGGAGTAAAACCACAAAAAAAAGTTATTGGATGCTATTACGAATGCACCATCACCTCGTGACAAGGAGCAGTTGCGCTCATTTCTGGGCCTTGCGGAATTTTATTCCAAGTTTGTTCAGCATTTTGCTGACAAAGTCCATACTCTCAGAACATTAATTAAAAAATGTGTCAAATTCGAATGGACCGATGAATGCCAAAAAGTCTTCAACTCCATCAAAGAACAAATGGTCAAAGCTGTAGCCTTGAAACCATTTAATCCATCACATCATAGCATAATTGTAGTGGATGCCAGTGCTTGTGGTCTAGGAGAAGTGCTCATGCAAAAACATGTGGGACATGAACGTGTAGTAGCATTTGCATCTCGTACCCTCAAGGGCATGAAGGCTACATACTCGGTTATTGAAAAAGAGGCACTTCCATGCTGGTGGGGGGTGAACTACTTCAAAACATACATCTCGGGGACCCACTTTGAAATTAGAATTGTTCACCACTAAGGGAGCTGCAAAAGCAACCCCCAGGATCGCCAAATGGCTATACAAGCTTCAAGGGTATGACTTCTCACTACCGTATGTTCCAGGCATTCGTAAGGTCAATGCCGATTGCCTATCCCGTTTACCATTGGAATGCGATGATGACGATGTCGACTCCAATGATGATTTTGAGGTAGCAAGTGTGACTGAGTCGTGTGAGGGTGCCATATCCATTGATGAATGGAAGGATGCGATAACAAATGATTCCACGTTCAAAGAGATAATGATTGAATTGCTCAATCCTTCCGGCCCCAGTTTTGTCCAAAAAACTGGAGAGTTTTGGACAGTCTGGACAGAACTTTCTGTAGTGGATGGTGTGATGCGCAGAAGTGGTAGGCTAGTAGTTCTGGCTAGCTTGCAGCCCAGGTTATTTAGATTACTTCATGAAGGACATAGTGGCATGTCTGGAATGAAGAGGAAGGCCAGAGAAACATTTTGGTGGCCAGGGATGGACAGGAACAAAGAGGAGCATGTACATGGGTGTGTGGGGTGCATCTGCAGTGACAAAACCCATCGAGTAGAGCAATCACCTATCTCATCCACTAATTTTCTGAGCAGACCATGGGAAAAGTTGGTCATGGATATCTGTGGCCCAATTTCGGCCAAGGGAATTGTCAATAAATACGCCTTAGTACTAATTGCCTACCATTCCAAATGGACAGAAGTGGCATTCACTGGAGCAATTAAAGCCTCTAACGTTATTGAATTTTGTGACATGTTTGTCACGGATAATGGGCCCCAGTTCATAGCGGATAAATTCAAAACAAACCTTTCCAAAATGAGCATTGTTCACCACACCATCGCTGTTTATAATCCCAGTGAAAACGGTCTCATTGAGAGATTCAATAGAGTTCTGAAAGAGTGTATCCAATTGTCTGAAGGGTGTGGTGGAGACTGCAAAGAAGCAGTGAAGGAAATGTTGTGGAGTTACTGAACCACACCCCATTCTGTCACCAAAGAATCTCCATTCATACTCCTCAAAGGCAGACAACCAGGAACAAGGGTTGCCCCCAGGTGGATGCTCAAGGGTCATGCACGACCTGTATGCAACAGGAGTCTAGAGTGTAGGGTCAAGAAACACCAGGAGAAATATGTGTGCAGGCACAATGACAAACTAACAAGGAACAAACGTGTATTTGTTGTTGGAGATTGGGTGAGGTTGCACAGTGTGGGCGTTCAAAAAAGGGGTCTATCTAAATGGTCAGTACCCAAACGAATAACTACGGTTGTTGGTAACAGTGTTTGGCTAAGTGATGGCAAGGTGTGGAATTTTCGAAGTGTCACTTTGTGCAATGCTGTGGAATTACACGCTTGGTGGGAAAAAATTGGTGTCGATCAAATGGTGAAAAGCAGTGATGATGTAAGAGATAACAAATGTGTTAGGAAGGTTCCAAAATGGCACAGTGACTACGTGACCCATTGATTTCCAGGCGTTATTGTTAATCACATTATCAAATTAGTATATGTATTCCATTCATTGTCGTAACATTTGTGATCTATATTTTGTATTATTTTTTTTTGTTTTATTGTTAAAGTAGGAAGATATGTTGTATCCTAGTAATGTATCCTGGCAACATGTTCTGCATTCTTTCATGGTTACTAGCTTGCTAAGTTTCTGGAGCTGGATGGTGGAAGAGTGGACAGTTGCTGGAGAGAGGACGTGTCTAGGGGTTGTTCCTCTGAACTTATTAAAGTTCTTACTTAATATATATTGTCTGCGCCTCTTAAAACTAATTAGTTACCCTCCACCTCCTAATCTCGGGGGTCAGTAACTGATCCATGTTTTGCCACTGTTTTTTTATGACAAACCATTGATGTAGCCCCTTCCGAACTGTAAATATGAGAGGGTGCTCCTTTAACGGACTTTCCTATTTGAGAATCAGAAAGGGTCACACATAGTGTTTTAGAAGTCAGTAAGACTTTTCTAACTTATAAAATTGGTTTTGTACATTGTGAGAAGCATTCTGCAGTAACAAGCCTTGTGACTTGTGAATCATAGGGCTTGTGACAGCGAAAGGATCTTTTGTAGATCTGGCCTAACTTCGGAAAGATATGTTTTCAACTGTTCTGCAGTCTTCCAATTCTTCCAAAAGGGATACTGAACAATTAAGCTGATCTTGTTCTAGCTCGATTTATTAGCTCCGGCAACAAGCAGCACACTAAATATATGCCTGTTAAATCCTATAATCAACTGACTTTAATAATTCCTATTTGTAAAGCACGAACATATAAGCCTTAAGTGTTTCAAGGCGCTGGGGGCCATCAAGGAGGTGAAGTGAGCTAATGCCCAGAGTTGCATGGTGCTGAGCTGAGCTGCCGCGGACGCCAGGGGTCGAAACCCTGAACCCTGCGCTCCTGAGTCAGTCGCTCTGGCCACACCTCTCCAAGTCCCTTCCAACTCTGGACTCAATGAAACTTATAATCTCATACAGCCATTACCACAGGGGCTCATAGCCATTCTCCAAGCTCTCATAGATACACACACACACTATGGGCCTGCAAACAGGGCACACATCACCATCTTTGCATTGAGCAACATACAAGAGACACAGAACAGTACAGATCAGAGACTCTAACAATGACAAATTGAGATTTCATATCTTGAACTCATTACCAATCCTTTCTTTTTGTCTAGGTCAAACAGTGAAGAGCAAATATGAATCGACAAGTGACTGGGCATATCATGAGGACGGCGTTCTCTCACCTCAAGGTTTTTGTTGCACTTCTTGGGCTTTTCTTTGTTTCTGTTTCCTTTCACAAGACTTGTCAACTGAAGACTACACGTGCAGTCCAACATAAGGAACCTAAGACTATACGGAATGACTCACACTTCCTCGCTGATGGGGCATGGATTGTGAATTCCGTTGGCCGCCTAGGCAATCAAATGGGTGAGTATGCAACATTATATGCTTTGGCCAAACTCAACGGGCATCCAGCTTACATATTGCCAGAGATGTTCAACTGGCTAGCTCCGATTTTCAAGATACGCCTGCCACAGATGCACCAAAGTGTGATCAATAAAATAAAGTGGAAATATTATCGGATAAACGACTGGATGTCTGAAGAGTACAAGCACATCAGTGGGAAATATGTGCACTTAACTAGCACTCCCTGCTCCTGGACCTTGTACCACCACATTCGAGATGAGATCGTCAGAGAGTTCTCATTCCATGACTATATCACAGAGGAGGTCAATCAGTATTTGGAGACAGTAAAAGGCTCTCGGAAGAATGTAACTTACATTGGGGTTCATGTTCGAAGAGGGGACTATCTGACGATAATGCCCGACTCCTGGAAAGGGGTAGTAGCTGATAAAGATTACTTAGAAAAGGCTATGAAATATTTCCGAGACAAATACGAGGAGCCTGTGTTTGTGGTGACAAGCAACGGGATGCAGTGGTGCAAGGAAAATATTAACAACTCCAGAGGCGATGTCTACTTTTCTGGTGATAGCAATGAGTCATCGCCGGGGATGGACTTTGCCCTCCTCGCCCACTGCAACCACACCATCATGACCATCGGCACCTTTGGATATTGGGCAAGTTACCTAGCGGGCGGAGAGGTGATCTACCTTGACAACTACACGTTGCCTAATTCGCCATTCCTCAATGTTTTCCACTATGATGCAGCATTCCTTCCTGAATGGATTGGGATCCCTGCTGACCTTTCACCTCTTTTGGAAAAAAACCTTAACTAGAGGTTGATTGTGCGAAGCTACCGATTGCAGAGGGTATTCAGTTCAGATGCATGCTAGATAACCACAGCTCAGTTATCTAGCATGCCTGTATACTTAGTTCAACAGGCCCATTCTCTGGAAATGGTAACAAGTATTTTAAATAATGTTTTTTTAACATTCTCTAACTTTGTTTTCAGAACAAAATGTAGTACTTTTATCTATAGCAGGATGGGTTCTGGAGCTAATTCATAGTAGTAGCATCAGCTCAGTTACTTCGATTCTACATTGATGTGCTATTGTGAGACAGTACCATGGTATGCAATCTAACCCAAGAGTCTCCAACCTGTTCTGTAATAAGAGCTACTTATGGTATATGAAAATTCTCCCACGCTATTAATATTATTAGTGTGGTAACAATGGATACTTCAGGGAAGATTACATTAACGAGCACACCAAGCAAGATTACCAGCAGTTATTGCCTCATTACATCAAGCAGGGTTGCTAGCAGTAATGTCAAAAAGTCTTTATGAATTTGGAATGCCTAACTATGGTAATTACATGACAGCCGTAGCTGCAATGCACCGGGCACCAATGTAATAATGTTAGCAATAAGTATCTACAATTACGCATGATTAAACCATCAGATATTTTAGTTTTGAAATAAATACATTCTTTCAATTAAGCAAAATCTTATAATTTAGTAGACTAGGCTACACACTGGAGAGTAGCTAGAGAGCTACCAGAATCTCACAAGATACTCGTTTGAGAAGCCTGATCTAACCACATTACCTTAACACCGCATGCAGTGAATTTGAGGAATTTTTGGATAACTTTTGTCTGTATCTTTATTAAGAGATACTTTTAAAGTTGACGTTTTTTTTTTTTTACAGTTTTGGATTTAAGGAATTTTCTTAAAAACAAAATTATGCTACACCTATCCATTAATTAAAGTCTGTATCATGATCCCATTTATGTAATGTACCGAAGCAGAAGAGATCGGCATTTTTCCTTTCTTCATCTTGAAAGTGTACCTATACTCTAAGGGGTAGATTTATTAAAACATTGTTCAATGCAGTGCAGTAACCAAAATTCTTACACTTTGTTGTACTCGAGAGAGAGAGCAGCACAGAGCTATATTTACACAATATGGACTTGTTAGACCTGGCTCCTGGGCGTGAGTCTCCCTTCCACTTTTTGTCGCTGTGCCTCATGTGTTTTGCTGGTGTTCGCTTCTCAGAGCACTGTGCCACTGCCATCCAGTGCCACAGAGCAAGTGCTCCCTATTTAAAATGTGTATGTTGGTTGGATTCCATGATTGGCTTATTTGGTTTACTGTCAGACCCCAGTAAAGTGCACCAGGAGTGCTCAGGGCTTGTAAATACAAATGCTGCTGGTGGGCTTGCAGCACTGGTTGTGCCACCCACAGAAGCGGCCTAGTAAAATGTGTCTAAGGTCTGCCATTGCAGAACCTGCGTGCAGTCTATTACTGTCATGCTGACTGGGCAAGTGCACCCACTTCCCAGTCCCTAAACCTTCCCTTAACTTCATATTAGTCACCCCTATGGTAGGCCCAAGGACAGGGTGCATTATAAGCATAAGGTAGGACAAGCCCTGATGTGTGTGGCATGTCCTAATAGTGAATTACAGCCATTTTCGTTTTTCACTATTGTAAGGCTACCTGTTCTCCATAGGCCAGAATGGGCTGTTAGAATTGTTACATCCTATGATCCTAACAGACCCAGGTAACATGGTAGAAAATCGTGTTTAGTATGCCTGAACTCAGAATAATAAAATACATCTTTTAGTAAAGTTTATTTTAATATTCTGTGTTTGCAAATACCACTTTTAGAAAGTTGGTGTTTGCTTGCCTAACCATTTCAGCCCTCCTCTGCTATGATGTGTATCTGCCTGTCTGGTTTGTGTGAGTGACAGGGCTGGGGAAACCCAGAGGGGCAGGGCTAGGTAGCCTGGTGGTGAATAGGGAGATTGACATCCAGATGGGTGGGAGGAGTTCACCTGGACTCTGAATAGGGCTGTGCTTTGCCACCACAATGCTGGCTCCACCTCCTGTGGAGCGGCTGATATCTCTGCCCTGCACCCTGAATAGAAAGGCAGAGTCATGTCAACAAAGTGCTCAAGAACTGGTTTGGACTGGGCAAAGGCCCCTCTACCCTAGAGGAACAAAGGAATTAGAGGTATAAGTATTGGGACCATACTCCCAAGAAATTAGATCCTGCTTGACAAGAAGAACCTCTGCCTGAGGAGAAGGAACTGGGAAAGCTGTAAGGAGGAGTACTGTCCCTGACCTGGGGGATTGGCCTGCAGTGGTTGCCTTGCTGCTGGAAGGAGAGGAGAAAGACTACAAAGACTTTATTTCAACTTGTGCTTAAAAGATCTCTAAGGGCTTGTGCTGAGCTTGCCCCCTGAACGAAGTCCCAGGACCAGTGGACTTCACCCCCCAGCTCCCCAGAGTTCTTTGGAAGTGCCTGCTGCTGTTGTTGGGCCTTCTGAGGGACTGCGTGTCGCAAGGAGCTGGAAACGCGACTCAAGAAGGAGAAGTGTGCCGCCGTCGGAGCTGTTGTTGTCGCATCTCGCATAGGGTGTCGCCGCTGCAGCATCGCATCGAGCGGAAGCGTGTCGCATCATTCCGGAAGTGTCTCGCAACACCGAAAAAGCGTGTTGCCAACGCAGCCATCGTAGCTGACGCATTGCACCGCCTCAAGAGAAGAGTCTTGCATCGAGGAAGAAGCGTGTCGCCATCGCAGCCATCGTAGTTGTCGCATTGCACCGCATCAAGAAAAGCGCCTCGCATCCACGGAGAAGCGTGCCGCCGTCGGAACAGCTGTTGTTGCATCGCGTAAAGGGGTGACACCGCTGCAGCATCGCATCGAGCGGAAGCATCTCGCAAACGTCGGAGAAGAGTGTCGCTGCCAAGGCCGCTGTCGTCGCATCGCGTAAAGGGGTGACGCGGCTGCAGCCGATGCATCGAGACGAGTCTTCTCGCAACATCGGAGAAGCGTAACGCATCTGAAGATCTTCATGTCTTTATTTCTTTGCACCAAAAACGTCACCGCATCAGCATCGTTGCAACACTTTCGTTGCCCTGCGTGTCGCATCTAAGGTACATTAACTTAAAGTGTCGCATTTAAGAACTTAAGAGAACTAAGCAAACTTCTACCATCTAAATTAACAGTAAGGTGTATTTTTGTCGTTTAATGGTCTTGTGGTAACTCTATATAAAGAATCCTTATTTTTAATATAAAAACCTGTGTGGTGTCCATCTGTAGTGTTGTCACTTGGTTACTGTATGTGTTCATAAATGCTTAACCTATAACGCTCTGAGATAAGCCTTGTCTGCTCGGGCCAAGCTACCTAGAGGGTGAGCAGGGGTTATTTTAGGAGTGTAACCCCTTACCCTGACTAGAGGAAAGGTTCCCTGCTTGTCACGAGTACCTACCTGTGCCAACCAGAGAACCCGGATTCTAACAGGACTGATGCTACTCTCCTGCCCCGTGTTGGTGCAAACACAAACTGCCTAGCGTCATGTGCACCTCATTGCAAAGTGAGTGATATCTAGCAGAGGTTTTTTACAGTAAGGGGTGTGGTACAAAATCCTATGATTAGACAACCTGTAATACATTTCACACACTGGACATGTGCTATACAGTGAGGCAAACACAAGGACACAATGGATGGAGCGCTGAACATTTCAGAGACTCAGCCCCAGTCACAGATCTGGGTTGAATCCATTATCGTTCTTTAGCTCACTTCGCCACCCCAGTTCAGACCCAGCCATATGAAAATCAGTCTTGACCCTGTTCCTTATGGGAACAGTCCAACCTGAGCTGCCAAGCCAGGTCTTCCCTGGACCAGAAACAAGCATCCTGGGACCGGTTTTGGGCTAACACCCCTATCAGCCAGGCTAGCTAGAATCCAGTGGCAAAGTGTGCAAGGGGCCTACGTCTAGGAATAGCCTGCCAAGTTAGGGCGAACAAAGCAAATACAAGGAGATGATGGAAGGAGCGCTAAAACTTTTCAGACTCTCACCCCTAGTCACAGATCCGGAGGAACAGGGTCAAGACTGATTTGCATATGGCTGGGTCTGAGATGGGGTGGTAAAGTGAGATAAAAAATGATGATGGATTAAGCCTAGATCTGTTACTAGGAGTGAGTGTCTGAAAAGTTTCAGTTCTCCGTTCATCATCTCATGTGCCTCTAGTTGCACTCGTGCGAAATCAGAAGCTTTTGAAAAATATGCCCACCATTTTCTGCAGAGCATCCTTTCCACACCTGAAAACAAACAAAATGTTGGTACCTGTTTAAAATATCCTTTCAGTTTGCAAGTGCATTTCTTTAATTATCTTGCTCTTTAAACCACCCATCCAGTTTCAAAGTCACAAGGAAAATGTAGCCCATCTAGTTTCACAATAAACCTAATATTAACATTGGCAGCAATAGCATGACAACTACAGGGAAAATTGCCTTGGCTGAAGTAGAAGGCAAAGCAAACATTTTCACAACTTCACTAATTGGGAACTTTGCACAACTTCCCTTCCGTTGCAGCTGAGGCAATCCCTGTCAGAGCCTAAGTTTCGCAAAAAACTTAAGAATTTGCTCTTTTAGGACATCTCTCCCGTTTGTCTCATCAGCTTGTTTCTGACTGCTCACCCTGGGACACACCTCACAGGAGTAGCTATGCGTTCTAGAAAACGTGGATTATTATTATTATTATTATTATTATTAAATACAGAACAAACAAAACGTGTCCAAATCTCCTGAAGCGATTCACCCTATACTGAAGAAAGAATACAACTAGTTTGATTATTGTCAAGCAAAAGATGTGGAAAAAAGAATTGTGCATTCAATTTCATCAATCGGTTATCAAACGAAAGCATTAGTCCTATCTTTCCCTATACTACTTTACAGTGAGCCAACTATCCTATTGAGCATTTGATTCAGTTAAGAATAGGAAGAAAAAGAAGAAAGGTGCCAGCTTCTAGAGTCTTCAGTAGAAATACTCCAAGCATTGGGTCAGGTAGCATAAAGCCTCAATTGCATAAGCATGGATCTGCACGCTACAAGGTCTCAAGATGTGTCTCTCTCCCTCATTAAGAACAGCATGTAATAGCAATTGCATTCTGGTAGACAATCACATGTGACCCCCTCCAGTATTTTTCCAGTCCTCCAGCACAAATAAGACACTGTTGACTTCTTACCCACATCTATAAGTTATAACTTTATTCATCCTTGGGCATTCTTCTCCTCCTCCATGGGAACTCCTCTCCTCGCTTGTTACTATGATTATCTCTGCCAACTCCATCTTCTCATGCTTTGCTATCTTACAAAACACAAGCCCCCCTTTTCTTAATAATGAGGTTTTGTCCACACCTGCAGTGGAAACAAAATACAATGAAACATTGCCCATTGAAGGTTTAGCGGAAAGAGAACGTGAGACTGCAATGTGAGCTTGCACTGAAATACGTTAGGCTAAAATGAAATGGCACATGAAGTTAACTAAATACATGATAGGCCTAAAAAAAAATGAATAGTCAACTTTAGCAAGTGCACTAGCTAACAAATACATGCACAAATGTAAATGCATCACAAATTAAGCCACTGAACATATGAATAATGCAAAGCTATTAAGCGTTATTAATAAAATACTCTCAAGTGAACATGACATCGTGTTGCACCTAGATCTTCTAGCCATTCGTTTGCTCATTTCATTTAATTAGTTTTATGATAGATCTTCTATCATCTAATCTAATTATTAATACATCAGTACATTAATTTCTCCATTAGTCACACATTATCTAAACGGTATCAGTTGTATGTGAGGCACTTTATATATGCAGTACTCCACCTTTCTATTAGTACCGTTAATCACACAAAATATATTAGAGGGCTGACTATTTGTAGTTATGATGCACTCCTACCTTTATCTCAAAGTGGGATCAAAACTATATTCCTCCAATATTTAAGGCCCATCAATAAGGAAACAGGTCGGAGACCCAGGATCTCTCAACCTCCTGTGATTTCGGGCAAATCTCTTATTCTCCCTATGTCTAAAAAAAACCTGGCCTTGAGTAATGTAATCTGGTACACATAAAAAGCACTCTTTTGCCCTCAGGTCAAGTTTATGGTATACACAACTACAAAAAAAGTTACAAAAAACAGCTATTTTAGTAGGAAAGGAGGATTAAAGACCATTCTCATTTATTATGGGATTTGAAACACACTCGTACTTTATTTAAGTCAGGACACACATTTAAATGGTGACTATACTGTCATGTCATACACAAGAGCATAGGTCTTCATGGTTTAAATGTTACACAGTATGTACATCTCGTTAGTGAAATAATTTTTATTGTATTCATTTTATATACAAATGGAGGAATGTTAAATCATTTATTTGAAAACTGAATAAAAAGAAAACAGGCTCCGATTTTCATTTTCATCTCATGCTGCAGTGAGATCGAAGCCACAGCACTGTATCTTCAGAGAGGGGGGTTTAGAAACAGCATATGTTGGTTCCAGTCCCCACAGTGCAGCACAGTGTAGGGCTGTTGTAAGAAAAGGGAATAATGCTGTACTTTTGCAGCCCTAATGTGAACTCTACAGCACAAACAGGAGAAGCTGCTTTTGTGGAAAGGTGCAGCTGTACTGCGTTTCCTAATGTTTGGAATTATACACTGCTCCAAAACACCCCTCTAATCTATGTATTAGTTGAATTTAAACCCTACTTCGAAAACAAGTCAATCTAAATGGCCAATTCACTGACACAAACCACGACTGACAGCATAGCAAAAGTATTTATTGCTCACCTCAGGAATAATGGCAAATTATATTTGAGGTCAGAGATCCTCTGGCCTGTTTAGTGGTTCATCAATTTCAAAATAAAGGTCATAAATTGAGATTGGAAAAATGATGTGTTGCTACATCAAAATCAGCTCTTTTAAATGGTGAATATACTGTGTACTGTATGTGACCGTTCAAAATATATTTTTCAAATAAAAAAGACCAATAAATTGGGACATATTTGACAGCAAATAACTCAATGTGCTTGTATTTGACTTTATGTTCTTTGGGTAAATGTATTGTTGATTGCCGTTTAAACTACTGGCTTTACTTCTGTATTTTTGGTTTTGTCTTTGCTTATGACACAACCATTGAAATAAGGCAGCCATCTTTGAATGGAAAAGAAGCAGCATTCCAAGATGACACCAGGCATAAACCCACCCGTTCACAAGCACGAATGCCATCTCAAAATATTTTTTCTATTGCTGTAAGAAAAAACACTTTGAGAAGGCAGGCATGTATGCCATCTTGGATTAATATAGAAACTATTTACAGATAGCCACTGTTAATACAGCAGGGTGCAAAGGGGAGCAGGTTAGTGCTGGTGGTTTACTATTTAAATAAACAGTGTGCGGGACCAGAAATTGTAGAGCCAGCAGGAGAGAGCGAGAGAGAAAATGGTGCAGCGTATGAGGGTAGAGAGACAAATATTTAATTAAACAGATGAGTGAGGGAGTGGGGAGCATTAAAAGCAAGGAGAGACAATAGTGCCTTATGTACTGCAATGTAAGGTCCTGACATCTGCTATGAAATGATACAAGTCATCCAATCAAAATACAGTGGGGCCGAGATGTTTCTTGTGCAGGATAAACACAAGAATACAAAGGAAATGTGTGACAAAACGCTCCTTTTTGCATGGTAGCCCTAATTTGTTTCTCACTTTTTTTTGTTCACTGTTTTTCAGACTCTGCATACTTAGGCACTTCTGTCAGCTGCCCAGAGTATTTGTCTGACCCCTAAAACATGTAAAAATTGACCAATTCTTAATTGGCATATATACCTTCACTATAAGGCCATAGTATATGGTGTAGAAATGCACCCATGGCATGCATAGGTAAATATCAACTGCTGAATGCTGTCCTTATTGGTTTCAGGCCTACCACTGTAGCCTGACTGCTGCAGTGTAAACTTCTAGCCCGCCCTGTCAAAATAACCCTTTTGACAGGGGAGACTTTGCTTTTAAATATTAATAAGTCACTCTATGTAGGTCTTGTAGCCCTCGAGGTAAGGTTAATCATATTTAAAAAGAGGCCGGTTAGAAATGTAATGGTGCCATGAACATAGACTGACAACTTCTCAAAAGCAATTTTCACTGGTGAATGCTCGGCTTTTTTATGAGGGAATATAAGGTTCAGAACAAAATATCAGTTCTGCAATCTGATTTTTGGAGCAAGGTAGAAAAATGCATTTTTAACTTGCTAAAAATCCAATCTATTTTTTTAAAGATTTAGGAAAAATATTTTTAGAAAGTTAACTTTTACCTGCCTGGAACACCTGTAGGTTAAATTATATTAGCTTAACATCAACTGCCTTGCTAGTGCTTGACCTAAGTGATGTGTGAAAACTGCTTCCAGTGTTGAAACACTGGCTTAGACCTGGGCCTGGTGGCAGGAGAGGTTAGGTGTGGTGCATGTGATACATATCCGTTCAGGAGAGAAGCTGGGATGTTTCCAAGAACTTCATTTATTTTTTGCAGTTTAAAAAATGGATTAATGAGAAATAAACATTCTGAAATACAACAAAATATTAAAATATACGAAATCCTGAGACATGTCGCTATAGAAACGGCATTGATAATATAAAGAAATCAAAAAAGTAAAGAAATACAATTACATGGCCAGTGTAAAATAAGACATATCTCTCAGACAAACTAAGGAAGCAATTTTGCAACATAGTACTAATAGCCTTTATGTGTTTTAAGTATTTTTAAGGAGAAAGGGAAATAGACAAAGAAAAATAACAGGTTATTAATTACACCTTATAAGATGTAGTAAGGGAATAAAAAAGAAAATATGACAGCAACAGAATGATGATACAAAGTAAACAAGAGGTATACAGTGAGCTATTTTGTGGGTAGCCTGAATAGTATGAAGGGAAATCTAAGAATTCAAGGGGGTTTAGAGACTTCAACATTTCTGTTATTAACTACAAAAGGGTTAGTTATGCAAGAAGCCAAATGCAGCCATAGCAATTCTCTTTTAATGGCTATCTCTAATATGGGTGCATCAGCAGTATCAATTCTATGGTTATTGCAAATCAATTTCCACCATGTCAAAAAAGAGACATTATTGAAATTCTTCCAATTAGAGGTAATAACCTGAAAGGTAATGCCAGAAGATCCCCCAACATACGTTTAACCTTGTCTCCAGACCATAGGCCGGAGCATCCTCCAAGAAAAAGGTGAATTATGTGGAAGGAGGCGAAATAGAGAGGAGTTGAGAAAGCTTGTGCTATACTTGCTTGCTAAAAACAGAGAGTTTGGGACAATGAAAAAGCGTATGAAGAAAGTCTTTGCTGGAAACAGTGCAAGCCCAGCAATTATTGTTATTCAAGAGTTTCATTTTGAATACAGAGCTAGTAGTTAAAAACAACCTATTGTAAAAAAAAAAATGGACCGAGTAGTGCTGGCACAGCGAGAAGTATGATCAATTTTAAGCCATAGTTTATTCCATAAAGTAATGGAGTAAGTGGACAAAAGGTCCTATTCCCCGGCTAATTAAATGTTGGTGTTAGCTCTATCCATATCTGATGTGGCGCGCTGTTTAAATAAGAAAGCAGTTTTGACTTCTGTTTAGAAAATGAGAGACGTTGTAGGATTGCCAAGGGATTGAACTGAAGTAGAAGAGGGTCAATAACATTTTGCCTAAGAATGTCTAAGAGAAGAGCATATTTGCGTCTATGAAAGAAGGAAATTTGGAAGCAGGTATGTAACTTCAAAGGAAATAAACTGATTATTGGAGATGATCTGGGAAAATGATGTAACACCATTAGCCAGCCAGGGGCACCACTTTAGAACTTTGTTGTATATGGTGATAATAGGATTGTACCAAATAGGGGATAAAGTAAGAGCTGAGAAGATTTGTATATCTGGCAAATAAGCGTAAATATAAGGGGCCCCCTGCTACCAATAGGGAGTTCCTCTAGGCAGGGAAATAATACACTGTGTACATTCTGGAAAACCATCTGAAGTTCCAGCTACTCAGTGACACAGACATGAATGTAGGAGTTAAAAGCCTGTATCCATGGCCTACTCAGAATTTTTTTAAACAAATATTATAAAGACAATATATATTCCTTGATTATGTATATAATGTTTTGAATGACAACTATTTCAGGTGTTCACTTTGTTCGTATTGGATGTATTATGACTAACTTAGAATGAAAGATGACATGGATGTGGTGTGTTTCTGAATTGTTTAAGACTCATCTATGAATATATATTTAATGTAGAATTCTCAATAAAGAACTATATTTTGTACTTTTCAATATATACATCTTGTCCTTGTCTCTCCTTAGAATAAAAATGTTAGCGTTGTATCAATTTTGAGTTGCCCTAGGAATTTACACTGTATATCTGGGAAATAAACTTTTTAACAATGACTTGAATAATTTTGAAAGGTAGAAGAGATAGACCTAGGTGCTTGAGCAATAAGAGCAAATTGAAGAAATGAAAAGGGAAAGATTCATGAAAGCTCTATGGAGCGCCAAAGGGGAGAAAACGTTGAAGTTGATGTATCTAAAGAGGACCAGATCTGCCTGAGGATAAAGGCTGAATTGTATTGTGAAAACTTGGAAAATTGACACTGTTCTCTCCATTTGCCCATGGCATGCATGCGTCAGGCCTTTTCCTGTGTTTAGCCCTCCCCGAGAGCAGGGACCAAGTACAAATATTCATACACAGCGGCCATTTAAGGAAATGTTTTCGGGACTACTTTTTTTATTTGTCTCAGAGCACTCCATACAGTGCTCATGTTTTCAGTTCACTCGCTCCCTCCTCTGTCGTTCTTTTTCAATGCAGATTTATATAGCGCAAACACCACCCAAACATACTATTCGAGTGCTTTACGAGAGAGCCAGTTACTTCACATAAGGACAGGTTCAGTTTTTATAGGAACAGGGAGGTTAAGTGATTTGCCCACGATAACTGGATGTTGTGCTGACACCTAAAGAGTGCTTTACGTGTGCAAGTTACTTCAAACAAAGGCATGTTCGTTTTCTGAGGGAACAGGGAGATTAAGCAGTTTGCCCAAAATCACAGGATGTTGTGCCAACACAGAAGCTCCAATAATTGCACTGACGCTCATAAAACCATACCTGAAGCGGAGTTGTGGCCGCATGCCTGATGTTCAACCAAACCTAGTGATCGGGCAGCAGTGAGCTGCACTCCAGCCTGAGGCAGCGCGTGTCTCCTCACTGCGGTGGAGTGGACCATACCACCTGCAGCGTGTATGAGGAAGGGCAGAGTTTCTGATAGAGCCCTTTTGCTCTCTGTGCAGACAGTACCGGCTAAAGAAGCACATGTTAATACCCGATGCATAGGACTATTGTTTACACAATTATCAAATTCTTGGATTCTGAAATACTGAAAAGCTTCCTGTGGGGGCAGCAGCACATGGCGTGAACACGATGACTCCGGCTTAAAAATCATATTAACGATTTAACCCTTCTGAGGTCAAACAAAGTTGCGTTTTAGAGAATACACTCTTGTGTGGCCAAGAGCAGAACTCCTTTTCGTAATGGCAGAAGTGACACCTCTGCTTGACCCTCTGCCTGACCACATATCCCCTGCCACTAATGCACTTATTCTCGTCATTGCTTGCTGGGTCTAAATATGTGCAAATGATGAATGTATGCTGTGTCTTTTTATCATCACCCCTTAAAGTCCATCATTGTCTTGCTGCTTTCTGACTTAATGTTCCAGCGTCTTGGTGCTATGCTCACTGTTTAAATTAGGTTTTAAAGAGGGTGAACACTGTTCAATGTATTATTAGAGCACTTTACGCGAGCTCCAGTTACTTTACAAATGGATCCGTACATTTTTCCAGAACAGGGAGATTAAGTGATTTACCCAAGGTCACGGGATGGTGTGTCAACGCAGAAACTCAAACCCGGTTTTCCAGCTCCAGAGAGGGCAGCTCTGGTCGGAACACCGCATTGTCTCCTCCTGTCTTCAATTTCTGAATGCAAGGGCTCTTCCCACTTTTAAAAAAAAAACGTTAGAAAGATATCACTTTGAACAAGTACTTCTCAGTGTCTTGCCTTAATGTGCAATAGTAATAAAAAAGTTTTAAACTGATAAAGAAATACACCCTTTGAGTATTTTATAAACCCTATCTCTCGCTCCGTCTCCCGATTTTTTAATGCAGTTTTATATACTGCGAACACCACGCAAATGTATTATTTAAATGAGTACCAGTTACACAAGGGCATATTCATTTTTGTATGAACAGGGACATTAAGTGATTCGCCCAAGATAACAGGAGGTTGTGCCGATGCTGAGACTTGAACCCAGTTTCCCAGCTCCGTAGTCGGCTGCTGTGGCCTAACACCACTTCTCTCCACCTGTCCTGAACCTCCGACTGAAAGGGCTCTTCACACTTTTTCAAAAACGTTTAAAAATTATCGCTTTGAACAGGTACCTCTCTGTGCCCTGCCATCATTAAAAGTATTAATATCAAAGTTTGAACATGTTGAAGAAATACACTCTTCGAGTATTTTATAAACCCTATCATATTTTATGTGATGTGTGTTGCATGATCTACAAAGGAAACACTTTCTGAGCTTTGCATAGGCTATTTGCTCGCCCACCTCTAACCATGGTAGCTACAGCTCCTGCTGTTTTGAGCACCTGCTTGTTTCCAGTCCAGGGAGGACCTGGCTTGGCAGTTTGTGCTGGACTGTTCCCATGAGGCACAGGGTCAAGACTGATTTGCATAGGGCTGGGTTCAAACTGGAATGGCATGGTGAGCAAAAAAACGATGGATTTAGGCCCAGATCTCAGTAATGGGGTGAATGTATGACATTGTTCTGCATTCTGTCCATCAATTGTTGTTTTTGCATTTGTCACCCGAGTGGGGACGGGTATGCTCAGACGTGTTTCCAGTCCAGGGAGGACCTGGCTTGGCAGTTTGGGCTGGACTGTTCCCATGAGGCACAGGGTCAAGACTTATTTGCATATGGCTGGGTTCAAACTGGAATGGCATGGTGAGCAAAAAAACGATGGATTTAGGCCCAGATCTCTGTACTGTGGTGAATGTATGTCATTGTTCTGCATTCTGTCCATCAATTGTTGTTTTTACATAATTTTCCGCAACATAATTTCACTCAACACCACACAGTTCCAAGTCACACAAGTCAACTCTACACATTTCCATTCCACACCACATAATTCCACAACAAGTCACATAATTCAACTCAACAACACAATTCCACTACACACACATATATCCAATCCACACCACAGAACTCCACATCATGCCACAATATTCATCACCACACCACATAATTACACTCCACTACATGCCATTCCAGAACACACAATACCACTCCACATAATTACACTCCATGACATAAAACTCCACAGAATTCCAGTTCACTCAGTGCCACATAATTACTATCCAAATATTTCCACTGCACACCATCCCACAACACAACTCCACTTAACACAACACAATTCCACACCACGTAATTCCACAAAAAACAAATCCAATCCAACCTATATAATTCCACTCCACACCACATACATTCACTTCACTTCATAACACATGGCTAAAAGACATTGTCATTGACAATGCCATTAGCTCTCGGATTGACGAGACTTGTTGGCTTTGCCAATGCTTGTTTATATGTTTTGTCAGAGCAGGCAGGCATTTTTAATTTTTTTGCCAGGACTTGAGTCTGAACTCACAATAGCCTCCCAAAGTCTTGAAATATCAACACCAGAAGTTTTCGTTCACACCTTCTACTTCCCTCCTGATCCTCTGGCTCTATAGTGATGCCCCTCCTCTATATTTTGCCCCCTTCCTCTTGCTTTCTTTTCCCTGCTCTCCCTCCTCCTCACCACTTCCTCTCTCCATATCTCACCATAGATCCTCATCACACCTCGACATTCCATGTTCCACGGTTTGGTGGCCTAGATGGGCCCTCCACCATATATTCTGCATGCCGGACAGCTTAATGTAACAGATCTTTCTTCTTGTTTGCCGTATGGCAATTTTACTCTGGAAGTAAGGACTTCGTACAGCTGTGTTTCAATGCTTGAGCTCTTACTGAACCCCTTTTCACCCCACTAATAAAAACACTATACATTTATGGCATGTTTCACCGGAGCATCTCATCTTGAACTTTTTCCTGAAATCAGTAAGGCGGGGGACAGGCCTCAACTAAGATGCAGGATCAAAGATCCGGGGCAGGGGGAAGCTGCCGTGTTTAGCCTTGGGTTTGCGCATGCTCAGTACAGAGTGCGAAGGAGATATCATCTAGCTACAGTCAAAAATAAAGGAGCCTTGATAAGGTAGATTTTATGCGAATATTGATAGCCCAACGTTGGAATCAATGCTAAAAGTAATTATATCCAAGTTATTGCCATATTTGATTTAGGGCCGGCGGCCTTTCTAATAAGGGCCTCAACTTGATCTAAATCAATTCTCTGGATACAGGAAAATCGTTAAACTGCCAACTAGCACATTTAAAGTCAAATGTGGTTTGAATTTGGCCTAGTAAGGTGGGATTTGTCCCAGCCTTTGTGAAGCTTTGTCATCGAATTAGCAATGCTCATTGTGGTTCACTGAAATGCGTGCTATGGCACATTTAGGCATAGTGTTTGGACAGACCTATAAATGGAGGAGGGGGTGGGTCAAAGAGGACTCTGAGAGTTAATGGTTTCATCCAATGCCAGGCCGACGACTTGAAATAGGTCTTGCTGCCGTGGCTTGCTCAAGTGGACGGGGCAGTTGCATTGCCAAGTGTGTGGAGAGGAGCTTATTCTGACCAGAAGGCCAAAGAGTAGTGCTGGGCAGTCCTGATGGTTACCTGGTTGTTGTTCCAGATCCTGACTGCATAGATAGAAAAGGCCTGCTGTATTTCATTTCTATTTTTATTACACTTTTTAGTCTGGAATTTGATGGCGTCCTGGCTACAGGTGTGCCAAGATCCACCAGAGTTCAGGACTTTTTTTGGAAGGTAAGCAGTGGGTAATGGCTTGGTAAATAATGCAGTTGGTTTTGAAGAAGGTTTGGGCCAGCAAGGTGAGCCAATGGAGTTCCTTCTGTATGGGAGGTCATATGTTCATATTTCTTTAGGTCCTGGATGAGATATGATGCAGTGTGTAAGATGCCACTAAGCGGTGCCAGTGTACAGTCTTGAAGGCCATGAAGTAATGCTTTACCACCATCCAGATGCACAAGTACGAGGGAGTGGACGGCAGTTCTGAAGTCACTTTCTTGAAGAAATGGTTGAACTTTCTTTGGAAGTAAGCTGGTACCAGGCCATCTTGTGTTTTTGGCATTGTGTTCCTTGAGGTTGGTGTTCAGGATGAATCCAAGTGACTTAGCATTTGGTGGAAGATGGGGTTTGAAGTGGTCAAGGTTGATGTCATTTAGCCATGTTTGTACTTTATCTTGTATATTGTTCTTTACAAATAACATGAATTCCACCTCTGGATGGGTTCAGCTTCATTTAGGAGCTGGACATCCGGGTCTGAATGATGTGCAAGCAATGTTTGAGGCATTGGATATGTGAAACAGATGAGAACTTCAGGTGGAAGTAAATAAGCACCACCCACACCAATAAGGTAGTCAGAAAGAACGGAAAGTAGGTGATCAGCTACGGACCACAGGCACAACTCAGCAGAAGGGTCAATGCTCGGAACCTTGGTTCTCCTCCTCACATAGACTCATTGCCAGTAAAAGACATACAGAGGGTTATTAGGATAACTTAAACAAGGCTTAATAACAGAAAGGCAAGCTGTAACCAGTGAAGAAGAGTGCTACCGGGCAACTCAAGGCAGTCCTAATTTACCACGGCAATATAAACAACGGTCTACTGTTTACTTCATTAAAAATACAACAAAATGCTTATGTGACAATCTATGCACTCATTGAGAAACAACTTCACCATCTAGACCAAGCCACTAATAGGATCTTCTTAAAATGTTTTCAGATTTATTTGTGGTCATGACCGTACGCCCTTCTTGAGCAACGGACACTCGCTTACTCCCACTCTGGATCTTTCTGCCACTTTCTAGCAATCAACTGTTTGATAGCTGAGAAAACTTCATCTGTCCTCACAGACTCACCTTATTTGTCTCACGGAATAGCCTTTCCATAGACAACTAATACACCAATCATGGCAACCAAGAATTGGCCAGTCCTTAAAAACAGAAAATTCCACAAATATCAGTGAATAAAACATCTCCATGTTTGTTCTTACCAAATAAAATGGGCTCAATAGAAAACGAATGCTCATGTAACCACAAAGTTATTTCTGCAAGTACTGGTAAAACCCTGATAGTGTCTCGTCAAACATCAAATCTGTTATGGGGGTTGTGGAAAGTACTTACCACAAATTTCAGTACCCCAAACATTATTTAAAATACTTCCCACTTAAGGAACATATTAAACTATCCTTTTTTACAGAAGAACAGTTTTCTTCTGCATCTCTTAATGTTCAGAAGACAAATGCCATAATACTCTTCTTCCTAAAGCTGAATACACTGTGATGAAACAGCACCCAGATCTGCACTATATTTTCCTTGAGGCCTTTAAAGGCATGTGCTTGCCTATCATCTCACCTGAAACCAACACTTTACACAGGTAATGTATCAATAGCTCAGATAAAAGGTTGGATTTTGTAATTAGGTTTACATAACCTTAGAACTAACCAATAAAGGTCATCCATAAAATAAGGGACATTCTTTGTATCATTTTCAAGACATGCTTGGGTTTGACACAATTGGCAAATTATCTAAGTTGGCAAAAGAAGAGTCCAAAATGTTCCTGCTTCATATTTCGTGGGCGTACTTTTTCTTTTTAGTATCTCCTGCACCTTTTACAGCATGAACATTATGGTCCAATAAGAATTCTGCAAATTTTAAAATGTCATCCTCGAACGCAGTAACTCCCCAGCCTTCATTGAATAAGAGATGCAGGAGTCAGCATATAGCCCAATTCTTTACTTGCCATAGATAAACAGTGGCTAAAAAAAGGGTTACAATTGTTTATCTTTTCACATTTGTTCCTACAAAGCAGTCAACTCCTCTCTGAATCTCAAAGGTGGACTGAACAACTTGTGCACAAAAGGCCTGGCAAGAGCCTTTAAAACAGGTTTCTCAGAAAACTCCACATAATTTAAGCATTGCTATTGTGCATAATGTTCTAGCTTGATGTGCAGGCAAACTTGATAATCAACCCTGACATTTTCGGGTGCTTGATAGCCACACACAATGCTCCCTCTGCTCTTCCATCCCTTCAGAATAATCGCCCCCACAAAATAGCGGTTAGAGATATTTATTGTCGATTGTCGATTGAAGGCCCAGAGAAAATATTAGGCTACAGGGGCTGCTTATGAGAACATAACTTATCAAAATGTTTTATTTATGATATATTTGAGTAGCTCATTATTAGCCAGGACATCCACACATTATAGCCTTTTAGCATGCCGGGCTATACCGGCTATTAAAGGCCCGCACCAGCGTTAAAGGCCCGAGCCGAAGGAGAAGGACTCTAACAAGGGAGCAGGACTTTAATAGCCGGTATAGCCCAGCTACGAAGGGCTTTAAAGCTATTAGAACATTCTGCAACTAGAGGCAGAATGTTACAACAATTAAAACAAAGGCCTCTCAGAATTCAAGGGGGTTTAAATTCCCTCGGACTCCAGGAGGCCTTTGTAAAACAACGTTGGAATGTTGCTTTGTGGGCCTTTACCGGCCCGTAGAAGCACAGAGCACTCCATTTTCTTCCATGAAGTGCTCCACATTCCAATGTTCTAAGTAGCTTTAAACTCACATAATGGAGCCTTTAAAGGTTCACTTTCATCCTCAGGTCTCATAAGCAACCACAATTAAAACAAGGTTAAAGAAATCCGTTCTTTCACTGGGGTACCTTTTTTTAATAGACAACATAGGGTGTTCCACACTTTTAGATGTGGTACTCATCTCCTCTAATAAGAGGCCTCCAGTCTCCTCTAATGAGAGGCTCCTGTTATATTCTACATCTACAACCTACCATGCTGTCGTAGCAACTCACTCTGTATTCCACGAGAGTTTCCATGGTAATGGAATCTGTTAGGGAATGAGGAGAAGCTCTGGTGGTTGCGGGGAGAGGAAGCGTCTGGGGGTTGTTCCTATCTACTTCAATAAAGACTTTACAATCAACTTGGTCTGTTCGTCTTAAAAGTGGCGACGAGCGAGGGATCATATGTCTATTTCAGACTGAGACAAGGAAGAGGTCTTCATTGCTAAAACAGACTGAAAAAACGGAATTTATGAGCCATCAACCCCCAGACAATATTGGTACTACAGTTTCCTGCTACAGAAATTGAGAAGGAACAAAAATCTTCACATGGGAATGAAACTAATAAGTACGAATTTTTTTTTTTAAGAATCTACAACCATCAACTTCTTAGAGACAGTGGGAGTAAAACGCGACAACCACATGATGTCAGTGAAGCCACAACTTCGTGAGTAACCAAATAAAAAAGGAAGAGTTTCGTGTGAAGAGTAGAATTACGTCGTGGTTGATCAGTTAAGCGGAAAACATACGAGTGACAGTACTGTGCTGATTTTACTAGATACATGATTATATCGATATGCATGATTAATTTGGAAAAGCGAGCATATTTACAGTGTGAAAGATCAATGTGAAAGTCACGTTTCCGTTGAGAAACGGTGTGGAAAGGAACACACCATTGCCAAAGTTCGTTAAGTTTCATCGACGTTACAATAGAAATAGACAGGAAACGTAAGTAAACAGCACGGGTGTTTACCTTTGAACACAATCACTCGGCCATAGTTGAGACTCGCTCCGTCACGAGGAATCTTCGTCTTTGTTCTTTCCTTCTCGTTCCTAGCACGCGCAAGGTATTGTGGGAGCAACAATACGTCATGACGTCCCGGACATCACCCATTCGCTAAAATCAACACAGGGTTACCATAACGACCACCAAACGCGATAGAACGCGTTCACAAAGGAGAAACGAAAAATAAAACTTTATTGCTGTTCCACAAGAAGGGCAAAAACAAATTAATAAACTGGGATATCATCACAATTTAGAGGAAAAACACTAGAGAAGGAAATAAAACGACGTGAACTGCTCAGTCAACCATATTACAACCTGGGAAGAACTGAACAAAGCACTTAAGACGACGGTGACTACATTAATTATGTTAGTCTGTTATTTTCCTTAACCTTTTACTTTTCAGATGATTGTCCTGTTACTTAATGATGTATAGTAACTGTATCCTAGGATAAGTGTGGGCACATTTCCAACTTTGCAAAACATAGAGTATAGTTAATTGTTATTTTAATTTTAACACTGACAACATGGATATGTCATCCATTGTAGCTCCACCCAAATTTTTGCAAAACCCTGGAGAACCTACTTTACCTTGGGAAGATTGGATAGAGTCATTTGAAACTTATTTGGAGGCTATTGGGGGGGAAGATTTCCTTGCATCACGGAAAGTAGCCATATTAAAGCACAATTTAGGTATTGAAGGCAGGAAAGTTTTAAAAACATTACCTATTTGTGCCATTCAAAAACAAATTGTTATAGAGGAAAAAAACAATGATGAAAATAATGAGGATAGCGAAGAAACAGAAATACAATACCAAGAGACAGATCTCAGAGATGAATATCTTAGTGTAAAAAATGCATTAGAGGAAAACTTTGGAAAAAAAACTAGCATAGTAGTAGAAAGACATACATTTTTTTCACAATCTCAACAACCGGGTGAAACGGTTGAACAATACATTTCCGTTTTAAGGACACTTGCAGCTACGTGCAAGTTTAGAGATCTCCATGAAGAAATCATAAGAGATCAATTCATAAACAGAACAAGCAACACAAAAATCCAGGAGAGATTATTAGACATGAATAATCCCACCCTTAAAAAAACTATAGAAACAACAAGAAGAATTGAGAACACGACCAAATACGTTAAAGAACTAAGTTCAGATAAAGGAGCCACGACAAAATTTTGTGTAGTAGATAAAAAGAAAATTCAACCACAATCTAATAAAAAGGAAAACATAACTAACAACACATACACCAATCAAAAAATTAACAAAATATGTTACAGGTGCGGTAGCACGAGACATACTGCGGATTCTGACAGATGCTATGCGGTCAAAGAAAAATGCTACAAATGCAAAAAAATAGGACATTTGGCACGCATGTGTAAAGCAGGATCTGTTTTCAATCCAAAATGGAAACACCCTGTAAATGCTATAGATGAAGATGTAGAGAATGATAGCTCTGAGAACGATGGGGAAATAGAAATAATGGTGATATGTGACAATGTCATAAATGAAGTGTCTGAAAAATACAATCCGCCTAAATGTGATTTAGGAATTGATGGCAGTAAAATAACAGTGTGGGCTGATTCGTGTTCACCATACACTATAATAGATAAACATGCATGGGAAAAGGTGGGGAGTCATAAATTGAAGGTCCCTGATGTGGAACCAGTGGGTTATTGTGGGGTTAAACTGCCACTGCTAGGGTACTTTGAATGTACCCTATCTCATAAAAATAAGACAGCGGTCAGCAAAGTTTATGTGGTGGAAAAAGGTAGAGCGTTGTTGGGGTGGTGTGAGCAAAAGAAATTGGGAATTTAAATAAATCCCAACCACCCACAACAAGTTCTGGTCACGGAAGATACTGAAACCACCAAATGGTCAACTAAATTTCCCAAATTATTCAGTAAGAGTCTAGGTTGTTTACAAACATTTGAACACCGCATTGTGCTCAAAGCACACAACGTACCATGCGTTCACAAAGTAAGAAGTATACCATTCACCCTGAGAGACAAATTAAAAACTGAATTACAAAGATTATGTGAAGCCAAAGTAATAGAACTCATTGAATCATCAGAATGGCTTAGTCCGATAGTTTTAGCGCAAAAACCGGACGGAAATTTACGCATGTGTGTCGACTTGAGGGACTTAAATCGTAATATCCTCATAGACCGACATCCACTACCTCACATTAATGAAATGATATCCTCAGTAAACAATGCAGCATATTTTTCATTAATTGACTTATCTAATGCTTATCACCAAATCAAATTAAATCCTGCATCTAAACATCTCACTTCATTTATCACACCTGAAGGAGCTTTCCAATTCATAAGAATGCCATTTGGATTAGCTTCCGCAGCAGCGGTTTTTCAGAGGGTAATGTCGAAAATTTTAACTGGGTTACAGAGGGTATTAGTGTTTCAAGACGACGTGCTAGTCTGGGGTGCTAATCTTCAAGAACATGATGTGACGTTAACCAAAACCTTAGAGAAGCTACAACAAGCAGGCCTCACAGTAGGAATTAATAAGTGCAGATTTGGTGTGCAAGAAATTGAATATTTGGGACATACATTATCTAAAGATGGGGTTAAGCCGAAGAAAAAACTTTTAGATGCAATTACAAATGCACCACCACCGCAAGACAAGGATCAATTACGCTCCTTTTTGGGTCTTGCGGAGTTTTATTCCAAATTTGTTCGTCAATTTGCCGATAAAGTTCACAGACTTAGATTGTTAATGAAGAAGGGTACAAAATTCAATTGGACAGATGAATGTCAAAATGATTTCACATCCATCAAAGAGCAAATTGCCAAATCAGTCTATTTGAAACCATTCAATCCCTTACACCAAAGCATAATAGTAGTTGATGCAAGTGCTTATGGCCTAGGCGCTGTCCTCATGCAAAGGCATTTGGACCAAGAACGAGTAGTAGCATTTGCATCACGCACCTTGAAAGGAGCAGAAGCTACCTACTCTGTAATCGAGAAGGAGGCACTCGCTTGTTGGTGGGGGGTAACATATTTTAAGAACTATATATGGGGCACGCGCTTTGAAATCAGATCAGACCACAAACCACTAATAGAATTGTTTACGACCAAAGGAGCAGCCAGGGCTACTCCTAGAATAGCCAAGTGGTTATACAGATTGCAAGGGTACGACCTCTCATTAAAGTATGTACCAGGGAACAGAAATGTTAATGCTGATTGTCTTTCACGATTACCATTAGAATGTGATGACAATGATGAAGATCACAATGATGATTGTGTAGTAGCAGAAGTTGAAGGGTCTTGTAAAGGTGCTATTTCATGTGAAGAATGGAAAGCAGCTATAAACAATGATAACACCTTCATTGAATTAATGCTTGAACTATCAAAACCATCTGTTCCTGATGCCATTCTAAAAAAAAAATTTGGGGAGTTCTGGACAGTTTGGACAGAGCTTTCTGTAGTGGATGGTATATTACGTAGAAATGGCAGATTGGTAGTTCCTGAAAGCTTATATAACAGATTGCTCAGATTACTACACGAAGGACACTCTGGTATGTCAAGAATGAAAAGAAGGGCTAGAGAAACATTTTGGTGGCCAGGTATGGACAAGAATATAGAAGAACATGTACGAGACTGTATAGAATGTATGTATAGTGACAAAACCCACAGAGTACAAGAGTCTCCCATTTCCTCTACACAATTTCCTAGCAGACCATGGGAAAAGGTTGCGATGGACATTTGTGGTCCATTCTCATCTAAGGGTATCACAAATAAATATGCCTTAGTACTGATAGACTACTACTCTAAGTGGCCAGAGGTGGCATTTACAAGCGACATTAAAGCATGCAACATAATAGAGTTTTGTGATCAAATATTTCGCAGAGAAGGCTGTCCAGATAGATTAATCACAGACAATGGCCCACAATTTATTTCAAATGAATTCAACACATATTTGGACAGCATGAGTATCAGTCATCACACCACTGCGGTGTACAATCCAAGAGAAAATGGTCTGGTTGAAAGATTTAATAGAGTGTTGAAAGATTGCATACAATTAACGGAAGAAAGTGGTGGTGATTGTAGGGAAGCGGTGAGGGATATGTTATGGAACTACCGTACCACACCTCACTCGTTAACTAATGAGTCACCTTTCAAACTTTTGAAAGGAAGACAACCTGGTACAAAAGCTACTCCAGGATGGATGTTTAAGGGATTTACACAATCTGTGTGCACCAAGGATTTGGAATGCCGTGTTAAGAATCAACAAGACAAGTATGTACTAAGACACAATAGTAAATTAAAAAGGAATGTACGTAGTTTCACCATTGGTGATTGGGTAAGAACATATAGTGTTGGTTCACAAAGGAGGGGTTTGTCAAAATGGTCAGTACCAAAACAGATTACCAAGGTCAAAGGTAACAGTTTGTGGTTAAGTGATGGCAGGGAGTGGAACACACGCAGTGTCACATTATGTAACGAGTTAGAAGTGAAAGCCTGTTCATCAAGGAATACTGATCATAGGACAATCAAGGAGCATGGGGATACAAACCAAGATAAACGTGTCCGGATGACTCCAAGGTGGTTTAGTGACTATGTAACTTATTGAGTATTTGGTGTTAATCAAGAATGCATATTATAAGTGTTCTGTAATCTTTTTATCATTTGATATATATATAGTATTTCTAATTTTATTGTATTGTAAAGGAAGGGGATGTGTTATATTCTACATCTACAACCTACCATGCTGTCGTAGCAACTCACTCTGTATTCCACGAGAGTTTCCATGGTAATGGAATCTGTTAGGGAATGAGGAGAAGCTCTGGTGGTTGCGGGGAGAGGAAGCGTCTGGGGGTTGTTCCTATCTACTTCAATAAAGACTTTACAATCAACTTGGTCTGTTCGTCTTAAAAGCTCCCACTAATAAGTAACCATTACCAGCTCGTCTGTCTTTCTCATCACAGTCTTGAAATAAATTGTTACCTCTTAGACAGGCAATGCACTTTCCCCCTTAGAAAAATAAAAGAATAATCTCCCCAAAAATGTTTTTCCCTTACATTTTAGCACCTTCTCTTCTTGCTCCCATAAGAACCCTGAGGAGTCACTGGTCAGTCTGGGGCAGATTTACCAACATTTCACGCAGCGTAGCAAGGTAACTTGCTGCGCTGCACTGCATTGCGTGAAAGGGAGACATCAGAAATGTGCCAGGTTTACAACTATATCGCACATTTCTGCTGCCTCCTTGTGCTTGTGCACTGTGTTCTGCATAGGGCCAATGCAGGCAAATTTGCACCATGGTCCAGGAGTGTCTGATTTACAGGCAGGAAGAGATACTTTCCTGCACAAAAACAATCCTTAAATGCATGTTCCTTTTTTTATGTGTGATGCACAATGCTTTACACATAGAACAAGCATTTGCAATGCAATGGTCTCGGCAATATTATAGGTAGAGCAATTGGTATTGCTCATTATTTTTTTATCATTTTTGTATCCCTAAATAAATGGCATTGTCATTTGTATTGGCATTAGCTTTTTTTTTGCATGTGATACCTATTGCATTAGCAGAGAGAGAGTGAGGTAGTGAGAGAGAGAGAGAGAGTGAGGTATTGAAATAGAGTGAGGTACTGAGAGAGAGTGAGGTAGATAGAGAGTGAGGTAGTGAGATAGAGAGTGAGGTAGATAGAGAGTGAGGTAGTGAGATAGAGAGAGTGAGGTAGTGAAAGAGTGAGGTAGTGAGGGATAGGGATGTTGTGAGGTAGTGATATATAAGCATAGAGTGATGTTGTGATGTAGTGAGATAGAGAGAGAGGTAGTGAAAAAGAGAGTGAAAGTGAGTTAGTGAGATAGAAAGAGTGAGGTAGCGAGATAGAGAGTGATTGAGGTAGTGAGAGAGAGAGTGAAGTTGTGAGGTTGTGAGCTAGAGAGTGAGGTAGTGATGTTTTGAGAGAGAAGTTGTGAGATAGTGAGGTAGTGAGATAGAGAGGAGTAGTGAGGTAGAGAGAGTTATGTAGTGAGAGAGTGAGGTAGTGAAACAGTGATGTAGTGAGGGAGAGGGATGTTGTGAGGTAGTGAGATGTAAGCAGAGTGGTGTTGTGATGTAGTGAGATAGAGAGAGGTAGTGAAAGAGAGAGTGAAAATGAGTTAGTGAGATAGAAAGAGTGAGGTAGAGAGATAGAGAGTGAGTGATGTAGTGAGTTAGAGAGAGAGTGAAGTTGTGATCTAGAGAGTGAGGTAGTGAGAGAGTGAGGTAGTGATCTTTTTAGAGAGAGAAGTAGTGAGATAGTGAGGTAGTGATATAGATTGAGGGGAGTAGTGATGTATAGAGTTATGTAGTGAGAGAGAGTGAAGTAGATAGACAGTGAGATAGTGAAAGAGTGAGTTAGTGAGTGACAATGCCCTTTTCAACTGACAGAAACACAGTGACCATTTATTTATCTGGGATGCTTGGTCTGAAACTGCGGAATCTTTTGAACTCCTAACTGAGGATTTGACCAAAATACCTCATCCTTAGATCTGCAAAGACAGCGGAGTCAGCTGCAAATGGAATTTTTCTTTTTATTCATATGCCATTTCTTTTTTCTTCTGCAGCCCTCTCTTATTTTTTTTCAACTTTTTCTTCTAATCATTTAACAGTTTCCAAAATGTGTGTATGTTGTACATTATGGATGTACAAAAGCCAGTTGGCTAATGCAAATACAAACTAAACTAGGGCTGTGGTCGCCCTCGCCCACTGCTGGCTTGACACGTGGACATCTGTGCACCATATTGTTTTGACCTCTGGCCTTTTGTATATCTCTGCGCATCAGTTATTGTAAGAAACCAGCAGGTGTCTTTTACTATCAAACAAGATGCATAGGCACATTTTTCTTTCTTTCTTGGAATAGAGACCAAGTCATGGTTGCCACGCCTTTGGTTCATTCGTGTTTTGCCATGTGCAGCCTCCATCTTTAGAGTTAGGACATGGGTTTGCAGGGCTGCAGTGAATTGGATTTCCTGTCTGCAATACAAAATACAACCCTTGAAAAGAAGCTCAAACCGCAACTTAGTGCTGTGACTCCCTAAGGAATCAATATCTTAAACTGGGCCAGGGAGCTCGCGAAAATGTGAAATTGGTGGCACGCGCTCCTTTCAGACTGGGTGCTGCTGTTAATCTTTCTGCTTATTCCCCCCCCCGTGTGAATCTTTAAAAATAGATAAACGTTGCTCAGTCCTGGGCAGACACCTAAAAGGTGAACTGTTAGAGAAGAGAGAACGAAACGCACGGGTTGAAGCTTCGCACAGAGAAGATGTGTTGTTAACCCCTTCGCTGCTGCGGACATTCCGCTGCAGCGCTGGGGGGGGCAGGGGGGCAGCGCGGTGGGCCTGTGCTCATGACGGAGCCGCTCCGTCATGACTCCGCCCATTTGCGTTGTCCCCCCGCACAGGCGGGGAAACAGCGCCGCGTAGGCGGAGCAGCCGCCAACGGGCGTGTCATGACGGAACCGTTCCGTCATGAGCACACGGCAACCGTGGCTCATGACGGAACGGTTCCGTCATGAGCGGGGAAGGGGTTAATAAAAGCTTCCTTTTCTGCCGCGCCTGTGCCCTGACTCCCCAAGACCCACGTGTTTTTATAAGCATTTTTTGTCTCCCGCGAGAGGTGCCTTTTGGAACGCTTGCCGCCCCCTCCGCTTCCTCCGTACCTTCCTTCCTGGCCTTCAAATGAGCTTAACGTTTTTGCATCTTGCACCAACCTAAGGCGTTGTGTTTTTTGTTCACATGTGTTGAAGTAACAGCTGGCATGTCGCAAGCACAGGCCTCTTTGTCTGCCTCGGTGTGGAGTGCGGGTCCTCGACGCACAACAGCAAGAAGATCCTCGCGAACAGACGATAGCAAACAAATGGCGGATAGAAGCTTCTAAACTTTTTCGGATTCGGGGGCGTGTTCCTGCTGTTCTAAAAAGGGCGTGGCTAAAAAGTGGAAAGAACAGCACGGAACACGCCCCCGAATCTGAAAAAGACGGAGCTTATTTGGAGGGACGGCTCTCTCCTCCAATGGCTGGCCTCCGTTTGGGAAGCCAGCCAATGGAGGAGAGGCAAAAAGAGAGGCGGGCTAAATAGCCACTCTCAGAAACATCAGATCTCCGGACTTCCGGTTCTGCCTTCGGCAGACCGGTAGTCCTCGACCTAAAAAGGAAGTAATGTGCAAAACAGGAAATTATGGGTATATATAAAGATATTTCTCCTTGTGCCACCTGGGTCTGGGTGGCCCACCATTTTGATGGATTTCCAGGTTTACAACTCGTTGTAACTCTGTGAATGTGCCAAAATCCATGAGTAGATGCGTGGGAATCTCCACCCATGGACAACTCTCTTATGCAAGGTAACGCAAGGCAGCGATATGTGCGGCCTTCCATTACTTTGGCTTTACTAAACCCGTTAGTACCACACAATGTGGCTTTTTGGGGCCTAGAAAATACATACTAAAAGTACTTGTGCCACGGAAAGGCAGTGCAAGCCCTTAGCAAATCTGCCCCTCTGTTTTGTCCGTGTATATATATATATTCACTGAAAAAACCATAGGTTTCACACATGTTATAGTTAGCGGAAATTTTACTGATAAAAAACCAATGAAATTCCCCCGTTATAGTTAGTGCAGGCAACTATAACTCACGCGACCGCAATCCTCTGCTGATGCTAATACTGTATTTAGACACTTATTTGCACATGTCTTCTTCCATACATTTTTAGCTATACATATATTACAAATATTTTTTTTTCATAAAGACACATATGTCATCAGCAGAAGATTGCGGTCGCGTGAGTTATAGTTGCCTGCACTAACTATAACGGGGGAATTTCATTGGTTTTTTATCAGTAAAATTTCCGCTAACTATAACATGTGTGAAACCTATGGTTTTTTCAGTGAATTTGCAAGGTTTTTTAAATGCTAATTCCTAACTATAACGTGTGTGAAACCTATGGTTTTTTCAGTGAATTTGTACGGTTTTTTAAATGCTAAGTTACTTTACGCCATTCGTGGCGTGCGCGCCCACTTAACGCAGTTCGTTCCGTGCGCGCACGGTGCGCTTCGCGCACCGCGCGCCCACTTTACGCAGTTAGTGCCGTGCACGCACGGTGGGCACGCGGTGCGCTACGCGCACCGCGTGCCCACGTTACGCTAGATGGGCCATGTACGCACGATGCGCTTCGCGCACCGTGCGCACATGGAAGACATATGATGCACTTCGTTTTGAAAGGTAATATTTTAATTTTTCGTATATTTTATAAGCCATGCACAAATGGTGCCCTTCGGGCACCATTTGCACACGGGGTGGAGAGAGTGTGGATAATTTTTTTTTTAATTATTTTTTTTAATAATATTTTAGTTTATCTCATCTCTGATAAGCCATGTACAATTGGTGCCCTGCGGGCACCAATTGCACACGGGGTGGAGAGAGTGTGGATAATTTTTTTTTTTTTTTAATTTTTTACCGTACGCGTACGGTAAGCGTAATCGGCGAAATTACCGAAAAAATAAAAATTCCGTTTTTGGCCTTGGGGGATCTTTGGGGACTCCCTCAACATGGCTATGTGTGTGGGAGCTGTCTAAACAGCCCCTTTACATGTTTTTGGGCTTTATATTTTAGAAATCACTCTCAGTGCGAGAGAGAAAATGGCGGCCGCCGCTTCCTGGTTTCGGCCGATTCGAATGTTTACTAAGATCTAAGAGCCAATCAGAATCGCGCTCGCGCACGCCACCGTACGCGTACGGTAAGCGTACCGTAAGCGCACCGTAAGCTGGCTCAGATATATATATTGATTTAAAGGCTATTTTCTCAGAATCTACTGAACAGATTTACACCAAACCTACAAAAGGCACTTCCTTGACCTGAGGACTACCTCTCTGCCAAATTTCTAGTAATTCTGTTCAGCCGTTCGGGCTGTAGCCCTGTCTAAAGGTCCTATGGAAAAATGCATGGGAAAAATGCGTTTTGGGACCCCCCTTTTATCTCAGCCCCCGCTTGACGAATCCCCCCGAGACTTTCAGGGTAGGAGCGGAGCGTAGCGCCCCACCTATTTTGAAAAATTCGCGAGGATTCGTCGACCGGCGCCAAAGTTATTCAAAATAGAATGTTGCGGATTTCCTATGGAAACGTGGTCCTAACTATAACTACCTACTGGCGACCGCCAGTAGGTAATATATATATATATATATATATATATATATATATATATATATATATATATATATATATATATATATCTTGCAGGCTCGTGTCTGGTTTAACAAAGTGCTTAGGGCAGATTGTGCTTCCACACGGTGCTGGTCGTGATAGCTTGGTAAATGATGGCTTTGAAGAAGGTGCGACCCAACAAAGGGAGCCAATGAAGTTCCATCAGGATGGGGGTCATTTGTTAATATTTTTTTAGGCCCTCAATGAGATGTGATGTAGCATGAAGGATGCCACTAAGGGGTTACAGTGTAGTGTGAAGTCTGGGAGGTCCTGGAGTATAAAGTCGCTTTCTGGAAGAAATGGTTTGACCTTTAGAAGTCAGCACTGTTACCAGACCATCTTTGTGTTTTTGGCAATGTGTTCCTTCAGGGTGAGGTTGGTGTCCAGAGTGAATCTAAGTGATTTAGCATTTGGTGAAAGATGAGGTTCGAAGCGATCAAGGTTGTATTATTAGAGAGCTTTACATGAGCACCAGTTACACAGGGGCATATTAATTTTTGTATGAACAGGGACATTAAGTGATTCGCCCAAGATAACAGGAGGTTGTGCCGATGCTGAGACTTGAACCCAGTTTCCCAGCTCCGTAGTCGGCAGCTGTGGCCTAACACCACTTCTCTCCTCCTGTCCTGAACCTCCGACTGAAAGGGCTCTTCACACTTTTTCAAAAACGTTTAAAAAGTATCGCTTTGAACAAGTACCTCTCTGTGCTGTGCCATCATGTAAAGTATTAATATCAAAGTTTGAACATGTTGAAGAAATACTCTCTTCGAGTATTTTATAAACCCTATCATATTTTATGTGATGTGTGTTGCATGATCTACAAAGGAAACACTTTCAGAACTTTGCAGAGGCTATTTGCTCGCCCACCTCTAACCATGGTAGCTACAGCTCCTGCTGTTTAGAGCACCTGTCTTCACAGAACTGGTCTTAGCCAGGCTAATAGAAGGCATGGTCAGTGGCATACCAGGCATCTGTTTCCACACTAGGGGCCCGATTCACAGAATTAACTACTAACTTTACGTCCGCACTCGGGCTGGAAATTCCGGGCCGGAGGCGGAGCTTCCGTCCCGGAGGCGGGACTTCCGCCCCGGAGCTGGGGATTCCGGCCGGTGGCGGAGATTTAGCCATGGCCGAAATCTCCACCTCCGGGCCGGAAGCTCCGCCACCGGCCCGGAAATCCCGCCTCCGGCCCGGAAGTCTCCGCCTCCGGCCCGGAATTTCCGGCCCGAGTGCGGACGTAAAGTTAGTAGTCGTAGATCCATTCTATGAATACCAAAAGTAGTAAGTGCATTCTGTGAATACCAAAAGTAGTAAGTGCATTCTGTGAATACCAAAATTAGTAAGTTTAGGATTTTGTCTTAAGTTAATTCTGTGAATCGGGCCCTAGGTATGGCAGTGCAAGTGTGGGCTGGAGTGATTAGCCACTGGATCTGAACTCGGGAGCCGGGAGCTTGGTTTTGGCATGCAGCATTAACTGCGACAAAGAGCATTATTATGCAAGAATTTGAGGAGTTTTTTCCCATCTGGATATATTTACCATCAGCAGGCAGTAAAGGTGCTGTCTGGCCAGCCTATTACATGGTCTGATGGCATTTGATACAAGTCTCATTCATTTATTTGACTTCTGAAATCAGCTATATTACGTGATATATCAAGGGTTGCCACTGAGCTGGTTAATCCAACCTACCACCTACCCTTGATAGGCTGCTCTGAGGGTTGCCAAGAAATGCCTGAGCCTGTCTTTGTGAAACTTGATACGCTCCTGCGTTTTGGGCTCTTGTAAAGTGCTTCGGTAGCACTAAAATAAATTAGCCATTCCGGTCATCTTGTTTAAACCTGTAATTAGGATTTTTTTCCCTAATTGTCTGATTGCCAGCAAACTGTGAAACACAGTTCAACCTTGCCTCTGTCTGAACATGCTCCTCTTCACTGTTGTTCCATTTTTGCTGCAGGCTGTAGGCAAGAGCATGCAATCAATGAAAGCAGGTTATAATTATTGCCCGGCATTCCCTGTGAAGCCAAGATCACAATCACAACACCGGCCATGAGGGTTCTACAGTGGCAAGTGGCATGAGTCTCCCCTCGAGCAGAAAGAAACCCTCACACCTTTCACACCAAAGCGTTACATCAGTCTCCACCGGTACAGCTCAGAATTCTCTCCCTTTACAGAGCAGTATCACAAAAGATTTAAGAGGGCTGGTGCTTCCCTTGTGCAGCACACCATTCTACAACTGGTCTAGCTATTCTGCAAAACGATATGAAAGTGTGTATTGGAAGTTTAAAAAATGCTGTGGTAAAAAAGAAAATACAGCAACTGCAAGGAATTCCAGCAATAAGCATACAAGATTTGGACACCCATGGTCAATTTTATGGAATTTATAGCCTTTTAATACATTTTACAGCTCCACATAATCACACTCTACTCAATACCACATAAATAAATACACTCCATATAAATCCACTCTATACCACATAGCAACGATCCACATAAATACACTCCAAACAGTGCCACATAATTCTCCTCAACATAATTTCACTCAACACCACACAGTTCCAAGTCACACAAGTCAACGCTACACATTTCCATTCCACACCACATAATTCCACAACAAACCACATAATTCAACTCAACAACACAATTCCACTACACACACATATATCCAATTCACACCACAGAACTCCACATCATGCCACAATATTCATCACCATACCACATAATTACACTCCACTACATGCCATTCCAGAACACACAATACCACTCCACATAATTACACTCCATGACATAAAACTCCACAGAATTTCAGTTCACTCGATGCCACATAATTACTATCCACATATTTCCACTGCACACCATTCCACATTATTCCACTACACAACTCCACTTAACAGAACACAATTCCACACCATGTAATTCCACAAAAAACAATTCCAATCCAACCTATATAATTCCACTCCACACCACATACATTCACTTCACTTCATAACACATGGCTAAAAGACATTGTCATTGACAATGCCATTAGCTCTCGGATTGACGAGACTTGTTGGCTTTGCCAATGCTTGTTTATATGTTTTGTCAGTGCAGCAGGCATTTTTAATGCTTTTGCCAGGACTTGAGTCTGAACTCACAATAGCCTCCCAAAGTCTTGAAATATCAACACCAGAAGATTTCGTTCACACCTTCTACTTCCCTCCTGATCCTATGGCTCTATAGTGATGCCCCTCCTCTATATTTTGCCCCCTTCCTCTTGCTTTCTTTTTCCTGCTCTCCCTCTTCCTCACCACTTCCTCTCTCCATATCTCACCATAGATCCTCATCGCACCTCGACATTCCATGTTCCACGGTTTGGTGGCCTAGATGGGCCCTCCACCATATATACCTCATACCGGACAGCTTAATGTAACAGATCTATCTTCCTGTTTGCCGTATGGCAATTTTACTGTGGAAGTAAGGACTTCGTACAGCTGTGTTTCAATGCTTGAGCTCTTACTGCACCCCTTTTCACCCCACTAATAAAAACACTGTAAATTTATGGCATGTTTCACCGGAGCATCTCATCTTGAACTTTTTCCAGAAATCCGTAAGGCGGGGGACAGGCCTCAACTAAGATGCAGGATCAAAGATCCGGGGCAGGGGGAAGCTGCCGTGTTTAGCCTTGGGTTTGCGCATGCTCAGTACAGAGTGTGAAGGAGATATCATCTAGCTACAGTCAAAAATAAAGGAGCCTTGATAAGGTAGATTTTATGCGAACATTGGTAGCCCAACGTTGGAATCAATGATAAAAGTAATTATATCCAAGTTATTGCCATGTTTGATTTAGGGCCAGTTGCCTTTCTAATGAGGGCCTCAACTTGATCTAAATCAATTCTCTGGATACAGGAAAATCGTTAAACTGCCACCTAGCACATTTAAAGTCAAATGCGGTTTGAATTTGGCCTAGTAAGGTGGGATTTGTCCCAGCCTTTGTGAAGCTTTGTCATCGAATTAGCAATGCTCATTGTGGTTCACTGAAATGCGTGCTATGGCACATTTATGCATAGTGTTTGGACAGACCTATAAATGATTTAGGAGGGGGGGTCAAAGAGGACTCTGAGAGTTAATGGTTTCATCCAATGCCAGGCCGACGACTTGAAATAAGTCTTGCTGCCGTGGCTTTCTCAGGTGGACGGGGCAGTTGCATTGCCAAGTGTGTGGAGAGGAGCTTATTCTGACCAGAAGGCCAAAGAGAAAGAGCTGGAATATAGAAGCCTGCACAGGGGTCATTCTCAAAGAAATGAGACACCCAGAAGATACCAGTAGCTCAACTAGGCATGGGAAAAATTAAGACATTTGCTTTGCAAGAAAGACGAGGTCCAGAAGAAGATACTTTAAAAGGGGTATAGAGAGTCTAAATCAAGATGACTTTGTGCAAATCTAATGATCTATTTTCCAAACCAAAAGGAACACTTAAATGTTCTGTTTTTACTCTAGATCATCAGTTCTTAAACTTTTGACTTCATTGGACACCCACTTAATTATTACTGGAACCCGGTGACCCCAAACAATCATTATTAACATCTGGCAACCCTCCATGGTTCATTACTGGAATCTGAAGGACCTTAGCTTAAGCAATTTCGATAATTTGAACTGCAAATTGATACACATAAATACACAAAGAAGCATCCACCCAACAAATACACATACAGTGAAATAGATTATTTAATTCACAATTATAAAAGATTTAATAAGAGGGTTGAAGCTTTTCTAACCTCAGTTGAGGCCGCCCATCAACCATACTATATTCTGTTTGACGTTCTTGCACCTCTCCCACAAATCAATCTGAAGATATGAACTTAATTTTTAGTCTTCAATTTCAAATTCGTTCACATTTACACAACATTTAAAAATGTCGATTCTCAATTCTGCTTCTTTATTTAAAAACACTTTATTAATCTATAAAAGGTATTTAATTTTCTAAGCATTCACAGACCCCCTGAGTAGGTGTCGCAGACCCACAGGGGTCTTTGGACCACAGGTTAAGAACCCTGCTCTAGATCACAGGACTACATCCTTCTGGAGGGCCTGACTCCAGAACTAATTGAACCATCCTTATAGTCTGTGCTGTTCTAAACATATTGCAGTTTAAAGTGATACTGTACCATTTATCTATGTATGCATTTATATGTCTATAGGGTGAACCTACCCCAAAGGCAGCAGAGCATTGAACATAGTCATAGACAGGTATGAAGTCAATTGCAAATAGCACTAGAATCTGGGATGTGGATGGTTAACGCATTGAGATGTAGTGCTCTTCAAAGAGGGAAGTCTTCAACTCGTTCCTAAATTGGAGCAGTGCTGGGCAGTCCTGATGGTTACCTGGTTGTTGTTCCAGATCCTGACTGCATAGATAGAAAAGGCCTGCTGTATTTCATTTCTATTTTTATTACACTTTTTAGTCTGGAATTTGATGGCGTCCTGGCTACAGGTGTGCCAAGATCCACCAGAGTTCAGGACTTTTTTTGGAAGGTAAGCAGGGGTAATGGCTTGGTAAATGATGCAGTTGGTTTTGAAGGAGGTTTGGGCCAGCAAGGTGAGCCAATGGAGTTCCTTCTGTATGGGAGGTCATATGTTCATATTTATTTAGGTCCTGTATAAGATATGATGCAGTGTGTAAGATGCCACTAAGCGGTGCCAGTGTACAGTCTTGGAGGCCATGAAGTAAGGCTTTACCACCATCCAGATGCACAAGTACGAGGGAGTGGATGGCAGTTCTGAAGTCACTTTCTTGAAGAAATGGTTGAACTTTCTTTGGAAGTAAGCTGGTACCAGGCCATCTTGTGTTTTTGGCATTGTGTTCCTTGAGGTTGGTGTTCAGGATGAATCCAAGTGACTTAGCATTTGGTGGAAGATGGGGTTTGAAGTGGTCAAGGTTGATGTCATTTAGCCATGTTTGTACTTTATCTTGTATATTGTTCTTTACAAATAACATGAATTCCACCTCTGGATGGGTTCAGCTTCATTTAGGAGCTGGACATCCGGGTCTGAATGATGTGCAAGCAATGTTTGAGGCATTGGATATGTGAAACAGATGAGAACTTCAGGTGGAAGTAAATAAGCACCACCCACACCAATAAGGTAGTCAGAAAGAACGGAAAGTAGGTGATCAGCTACGGACCACAGGCACAACTCAGCAGAAGGGTCAATGCTCGGAACCTTGGTTCTCCTCCTCACATAGACTCATTGCCAGTAAAAGACATACAGAGGGTTATTAGGATAACTTAAACAAGGCTTAATAACAGAAAGGCAAGCTGTAACCAGTGAAGAAGAGTGCTGCCGGGCAACTCAAGGCAGTCCTAATTTACCACGGCAATATAAGCAACGGTCTACTGTTTACTTCATTAAAAATACAACAAAATGCTTATGTGACAATCTATGCACTCATTGAGAAACTACTTCACCATCTAGACCAAGCCACTAATAGGATCTTCTTAAAATGTTTTCAGATTTATTTGTGGTCATGACCGTACGCCCTTCTTGAGCAACGGACACTCGCTTACTCCCACTCTGGATCTTTATGCCACTTTCTAGCAATCAACTGTTTGATAACTGAGAAAACTTCATCTGTCCTCACAGACTCACCTTATTTGTCTCATGGAATAGCCTTTCCATAGACAACCAATACACCAATCATGGCAACCAAGAATTGGCCAGTCCTTAAAAACAGAAAATTTCACAAATATCAGTGAATAAAACATCTCCATGTTTGTTCTTACCAAATAAAATGGGCTTAATAGAAAACGAATGCTCATGTAACCGCAAAGTTATCTCTGCAAGTACTGGTAAAACCCTGATAGTGTCTCGTCAAACATCAAATCTGTTATGGGGGTTGTGGAAAGTACTTACCACAAATTTAAATACCCCAAACATTATTTAAAATACTTCCCACTTAAGAAACATATTAAACTATCCTTTTTTACAGAAGAACAGTTTTCTTCTGCATCTCATAATGTTCAGAAGACAAATGCCATAATCCTCTTCTTCCTAAAGCTGAATACACTGTGATGAAACAGCACCCAGATCTGCACTATATTTTCCTTGATGCCTTTAAAAGCATGTGCTTGCCTATCATCTCACCTGAAACCAACACTTTACACAGGTAATGTATCAATAGCTCAGATAAAAGGTTGGATTTTGTAATTAGGTTTACATAACCTTAGAACTAACCAATAAAGGTCATCCATAAAATAAGGGACATTCTTTGTATCATTTTCAAGACATGCTTGGGTTTGACACAATTGGCAAATTATCTAAGTTGGCAAAAGAAGAGTCCAAAATGTTCCTGCTTCATATTTCGTAGGCGTACTTTTTCTTTTTAGTATCTCCTGCACCTTTTACAGCATGAACATTATGGTCCAATAAGAATTCTGCAAATTTTAAAATGTCATCCTCGAACGCAGTAACTCCCCAGCCTTCATTGAATAAGAGATGCAGGAGTCAGCATATAGCCCAATTCTTTACTTGCCATAGATAAACAGTGGCTAAAAAAAGGGTTACAATTGTTTATCTTTTCACATTTGTTCCTACAAAGCAGTCAACTCCTCTCTGAATCTCAAAGGTGGACTGAACAACTTGTGCACAAAAGGCCTGGCAAGAGCCTTTAAAACAGGTTTCTCAGAAAACTCCACATAATTTAAGCGTTCTTCAAATACTTTTTCTAACTTATGTGTGTCGCTCTCCACTTTGTAATCATGTACTTGCTATTGTGCATAATGTTCTAGCTTGATGTGCAGGCAAACTTGATAATCAACCCTGACATTTTCGGGTGCTTGATAGCCACACTCAAAAAAAATTATCCACACACTCCCCACCCCGTGTGCAAATGGTGCCCGAAGGCCACCATTTGTGCATGGCTTATTACAGGTAAGAAATAAACAAAGAATACATTTCACAAAGATGCGCATAATATGTCCCCCATGTGCGCACGGTGCGCGAAGCGCATCGTGCGTACATGGCCCATCCCGCATAACGTGGGCACGCGGTACGCGCAGCGCACCGCGTGACCACCGTGCGTGCACGGCACTAACTGCGTAAAGTGGGCGCGCGCGGAACGAACTGCGTTAACTGGGTGCGCATGCCACGAATGGCGTAAAGTAACTTAGCATTTAAAAAACCGTACAAATTCACTGAAAAAACCATAGGTTTCACACACGTTATAGTTAGGAATTAGCATTTAAAAAACCTTGCAAATTCACTGAAAAAACCATAGGTTTCACACATGTTATAGTTAGCTGTACATTTCACTCGTAAAAAACCAATGAAATTCCCCCGTTATAGTTAGTGCAGGCAACTATAACTCACGCGACCGCAATCTTCTGCTGATGACATATGTGTCTTTATGAAAAAAAAATATTTGTAATATATGTATAGCTAAAATTTAATGGAAGAAGACATGGGCAAATAAGTGTCTAAATACAGTATTAGCATCAGCAGAGGATTGCGGTCGCGTGAGTTATAGTTGCCTGCACTAACTATAACGGGGGAATTTCATTGGTTTTTTACGAGTGAAATGTACAGCTAACTATAACATGTGTGAAACCTATGGTTTTTTCAGTGAATATATATATATATATGTATATATATATATATATATATATATATATATATACATATATATATATATATATATATATCTTGCAGGCTCGTGTCTGGTTTAACAAAGTGCTTAGGGCAGATTGTGCTTCCACACGGTGCTGGTCGTGATAGCTTGGTAAATGATGGCTTTGAAGAAGGTGCGACCCAACAAAGGGAGCCAATGAAGTTCCATCAGGATGGGGGTCATTCGTTAATATTTATTTAGGCCCTCAATGAGATGTGATGTAGCATGAAGGATGCCACTAAGGGGTTACAGTGTAGTGTAAAGTCTGGGAGGTCCTGGAGTATAAAGTCGCTTTCTGGAAGAAATGGTTTGACCTTTAGAAGTGAGCACTGTTACCAGACCATCTTTGTGTTTTTGGCAATGTGTTCCTTCAGGGTGAGGTTGGTGTCCAGAGTGAATCCAAGTGATTTAGCATTTGGTGAAAGATGGGGTTCGAAGCGATCAAGGTTCTTGTCATATAGTTATGTTTATACTGCATCTTGTTTATTGTTCTTGACAAATTATAGGAATTCTGCCTCTGGTTGGGTTGAGCTTTATGTAGGTGCTGAAGCCCGTCTATAAGACAAATACTCACTTCATTAAGTAAAGAACATTACAAGTAACGCTAGGTCTCAAAATAATGAAGATTACCAGTAAGTAGTTGGGACAGTTCTTGATCACTCGACTATATTAGAAGACTGTAATTGGTCTCTTACAGACTGATCTTCCAGACCACAGAAGTTATAGGAATTTTGAACACTGACTCATGTTGTACAATTGACTCATGATTTTTATGGCATGACACGGAGGCCAATATTATGCAAATCTCCTTTATTGCGCAGCTCACAGCAGCAACAATGAAGAGATCTAGAACTTCAAAAACATTCCAATAGGATATACAGTCCATGACAACGCAGACATCTCCCTTCTTTGTTGCTGCTGCTCACAAGATAAGTACCTATCTTTCTCTACTCTTGATCTTAATCTCTAATTACTCTTGATATGCTCTTTTGCCTGTTGCGAATACTTGTTATTGTTATGCTTGTTGGCTGTTCGAGTACTTGGCGATTGCCCTCCCCTGCGCACGAGTTTATTTGCCTACTCTCTAGACACCCTTCCCTGGTCGGGCCTGGATCCCCTTTCGTGCCCTTTCTAGGTGTCATAGGTGGGAACTGAACCCCTCTTTCACCTTCGCTTCGCTCGTTTTTCCTTTTTTACAAGATGTTCCCCCACCTTGTAACCCTCGGATTCTGATCTCACTTACTTTCCCCCTGCCTTCCCTCGGCTCGCTTAGGCCGAGGAAAGCTTCCTCACCGCTGAGAGCTGAGAGTTTCTCACTCGGGACCGGCATTTTTCAAACGCCGGTCCCGTGTTGTTTTTTTCCCTCCCCCGTGTCGTTTTTCACAGCGTCTAAATCCGCATGCTGACCGGCCCCTCTAACGCCGGTCCTTTGGTCCGCTTTTAAAAGCATTTCACACGGGACCGGCATCTTCCAAATGCCGGTCTCGTGTCTAACATATAACCGCCGAACTTGCACACGGACCGGCTCTCCCTAACGCCGGTCCGTTTTAGTAACGCGCTGTTCTTCTCCCGTCTCCGTGGCGACTCCGCGACCTCACCCGAGACTGGGGAGGCCGCGCTGGGTTGCCACGGAGACGGGTCACGCCGGAGGTCTCCCGGAGACTCCACTCCTTCTTTAATTAAGGCATTTCTTACCGGATTAAGCCATTTCTTACCGGATTTTCTTCCGGATCTCCCCCACAGAGCCACATGGAGCACGCGCCCCCGTCAGAACAAGTATAGTAAATAAAAAAAAATAAAAAAAAGGGGGACACAAAGGTAGGACAATACCCCTCGGTCCTAATCCAACTCCGTTAAAATAATAGAAGGACAATAACCTTTTCCCCTCACTAGAAAAAGGACTTACACAGCTACCTCATTTAAAGGAAAGACCCTTAGCGCACGATAGAGTTTCCATAACAACCTAACAACCATTTTGTCCTTTCTGCTTGACAGTTGATTTTTTCTCAGCTATGTCCTCAGACCCCCAATCAAGCTCTATGGAGGATAAATTAGAGGGGCTTATTAATAAAGCCTTGGATAAGGTTATGGAATCCCTGGATGACACAATTAATAAGAAGCTAGAAAAAAATAACTAAAAAAGGATGGCCGTCCACAAGCTCTCAAGAGGAGCCCACTAAGACTACGACAGTGCAGAGGAAAAGACAACTTAAATTGAATCACCCTGAAGGTACCAAAAAACAGAGGAGCTCCAATCCTACTCTCCTGACTTCACGCTCTGGCGGTGACAATGACTGTGCCTCGGGCACAACAGATGGGCAGTTCAAAGGCCCTAACCTTCCTATCCCCATCGATAGTGATGATGCTCTAGAGGATGAGATTGACCTCTCTTATTCCTCAGACTTCAATTCTGAAGAGGAAGGCGAAACCAGAGATAGTCTGGGTGAGGCTTCAGGGGCCTCTGGGTCTAAAATGGGAATCCTTGACCCCTTTGGGGAATATATGTTCGACCCCCTCCTCATCAAACATCCTCTTTCTCCGGAATGGGTCCCCTCCCACCACATCGGAGAATACCTATCCTTCTGGCTTCGTAAAGAAATACCCAAAGAAGTCAGATCTAGACTTAGATCCGAATGTCCTCGCCCCTCTCTTCCGGATAAAATTACCGCGACTCCTGATCTGGACAGCAAAGTAGTGGCATTCATTGCCAAAACCGGTAGAGATCCGAGAAAAGGCCTTGACAAAGGTCTTAAGTCTTGCCAAGACAGACTGCTTGACATTACGGGTCCACTCACCAAAATGTTCGAAATAGCCGAAGGGGCATATTTGAATAATAATCCCATAAACCCAAAAGAGCTGCGCCAATGGGCGCAAAGGGCGATTTGTCTTTTGGGCAATGCTAACACTGCACTTTCCAACGAAAGACGAAAGAGTGTATTATTGAAAATCGACCCAAAGCTAGTCGAACTGGCTAACAAGGAAGGGGGAGCTTCCTCTCAGGGCCTTCTCTTCGGAGAGGAATTTATCAAAGATATGAAGTATGTAGGAGTCTTCAACTCCATTCAAAAGTCCCAAAAGGACATCAAAAGAGTCTTTAACAACAGAGTTTTTACCCGGGCCGGGAGGATGCGGGGTCGATTCCCCGGCCGTCGAAATTTTTCATCAAGACCCTTCGCTGGACGAGGAGGGAGATTCCCTCAATCTGGCTACACATCCCAGTCCTCCTTCTTTCCCCAGAGGCAAAGATTCCGTGGAAGAGGCTTCAGAGGGGAAAGAAAGCCCAAAGGTTTCCCAACAGGTAAGTCTTCCCAAAGACCCTTCAGATATCCCTATAAAGGTGGGTGGGAGACTAGCCCTTTTCTCTGGAAACTGGAACATGGTGACTCAAGATCCTTGGGTTTTAGACACTGTAAGAGGGTTCAAGATAGATTTCATAGACTTTCCTATTCAAGAGAGACCGCCACGAAAAATACGTTTCTCGGAGAGAGACTCCGAATTGGTCTCCCAAGAAGTAAAAGACCTTTTTGCAAAAGGTGCTATCCGGGTAGCTCAGGAAACAGGATTTGTAAGCAATGTCTTTCTAGTAGAAAAGAAGGACAAAAAGATGAGACCAGTCATAAATCTAAAAGACCTGAACCAATGGGTGCTTTACCGCCATTTCAAAATTGAAGGAGTCCACCTTCTCAGAGATATCTTAAGAAAAGGGGATTGGCTTACCCGTTTAGACCTGAAGGATGCTTATTTAACCATCCCAATTTGGCCACCGCATCAGAAATGTCTCCAATTCTTTTGGGAAGGAAATTTGTGGCAGTTTTGCAGCCTCCCCTTCGGCCTTTCATCGGCCCCTTGGTGTTTCACCAAGGTTCTTCGTCCCATAGCGGGTTGGCTGAGAAGCAAGGGAGTAAGATTGATTATATATCTGGATGACATTTTAATAATGGCTCAGTCCAGGGAAGTTGCTTCACAACATACAAACCTTGCCATAGAACTTTTAGAACACCTAGGTTTCGTTATAAACACCAAGAAATCTTTGACAACTCCATCCCAAGATACACAGTTCCTGGGGTTCTCAGTAAATACAGTCGAAGCAGTATTAAAATTACCAGGGGAAAAACTCAGGAAACTCAGGAAGGAGTTAAGAAGAATTCTAAAGATGCACTCGTTTCCTTTAAGGACTTTAGCAAGGATTTTGGGTCTGCTGTCTTCGACTATCCAAGCCATTTACCCGGGGCCACTTTATTACCGAGCCCTCCAGAGACTCAAGACGAAAGCCCTCGGGAGGAATATATCCTATTCCCAATTTGTTTGCCTAGACTCGGACTCAAGGAAAGAAATACTCTGGTGGTTGAGGAATGCAGAGGCCTGGAACGGCAGAGCAATCTTTGGGGAAGACCCGGACTTAGTAATAGACTCGGATGCGAGCCTTCAAGGTTGGGGTGCCACATGTGGCAACTCTTCAACAGGGGGTCTTTGGACTCCAAAGGAGAAGGAACTTCACATCAATTGCCTGGAACTTCTGGCAGGCTCCTTTGCAATCCAGAGTTTTACCAAGGGTCTGATGAAATGCTCTGTCATGCTTTGCATGGACAACATTTCTGCCATGAGATACGTGAACAAAATGGGAGGCCCACGTTCCAAAGGTCTCTCCGATCTGGCCAAGAATTTCTGGGCTTACTGCCTCAGCAAGGGCATTTCAGTCATTGCCGAACATATTCCAGGTTTGAACAATGGGGTTGCAGACTGGTTCTCGAGGAATTTCAAAGATTCGAGCAACTGGAAACTGAACAGGGATGTTTTTCTAACCATCCAGTCGTTATGGGGTCCCTTTGGAATAGACCTCTTTGCAGACAGAGTCAACACTCAACTCCCCAATTTTTTCAGCTGGAGACCGGACCCGATGGCCTTGGGGATAGACGCCTTCTTTCAAGACTGGCTTGGTCTGAGACCTTATGCTTTCCGGCCCTTTGCCATGCTTCCACGCCTTCTCCTTCAGATTCAGAGAAACAAAGAAATAGTGGTAGTAATAACCCCCCTCTGGAGATCCCAGGCTTGGTTCCCCATCCTGTTGGAAATGAGTGTGGATTTTCCAATTCTCATTCCTTCCTTCGACGAAATAATCACAGATCCTCAGGGCGCGTGTCACCCCCTAGTTCTTCAGGGACTCATGCCTCTGATGGCATGGAGGATTTCAGGAGACAATGGCAACTCCCGGGACTTTCGGAGAGCGCTTTCAAACTCATGTCTGAATCCTGGGCACTTGGAACAAGGAAAGCCTATAGATTGGCTTGGCGTAAATGGGTTTGTTGGTGCCTTCGACGGAATTACGATCCCATTTCAACTGATATAGTTCAAGTTCTCAATTTTTTGGCTGAAATCTTTGCCTCAGGTCTGGCTTATCGAACCGTTAATGTCTATAGATCGGCCATTGCTGCAGGTCACTGCTTGATAGATGGTACCTCAGTAGGTCAGAACTTGCTAACTAAAAAACTTATGAGAAGCATACGTGTTTTAAATCCACCTTTACCCAAATATTCTAAACTATGGGACGTAAGGGATGTCCTTAGACTAATTGCCGATTGGGGTGAGAACTCCATCCTCTCACTTAAGAAGCTATCCTATAAACTCACTGTTTTACTTTGCCTTGTTTCCTTCAGGCGTACGTCGGACGTTAGAGCCTTGGATATCTCTTCTAGGGCTTATCAACCTGAGGGAGTTTGTTTTTTCCTTAAAAGACGAACTAAAACCATGTCCTCTTCTGTCTTCTACCCCCTTCTTTCCCCAGAATGAAGGTTTATGTGTGGTGAAGTGTTTGTTGGAGTACGAAAAGAGAACCTTAAATTTAAGGGGTTGTGCGGATCAATTATTAATTTCTCACAGGTTTCCACATAGAGCAGTTTCCTCTCCTACTTTAGCCAGATGGGTTAAGGATGTTATGAAAGAGGCTGGGATTAATATCTCTGTTTTTGGTGCTCACTCCCTTAGAGGAGCCTCAGCTTCAAAAGCTTTTATCCTGGGCGGTGGCCTTCAAGATATCCTTAAGGCTGCCGATTGGTCAAATGAATGCATTTTCAAAAGATGTTATTTTAAGCCTGTTCCAAATGTTATTGACAATGTTCTGAACTCACTTTGAACTTGCATAATATTGGCCCGTGTCATGCCATAAAATTTAGATTTTTCACAGCCTGCTGGGCAGAAAATCTGGATTTTATTAAAGACACGGAGGCTAAGATTATCCCTCCTCTACTGTTCCCTCCCTGGGAATATAATTTATTTGTTTCTGTTTTTTCAGATTAGAATGTTCAAGAGATCTTCCGGTTGTCTTCATTAAAGATTCTTCAAGGAGTTTATTAAAGTTGTTATCTTCAAGGAGTTTATGAAGTTGCTATCTTGTTCGCCGCACAAAGAAGGGAGATGTCTGCGTTGTCATGGACTGTATATCCTATTGGAATGTTTTTGAAGTTCTAGATCTCTTCATTGTTGCTGCTGTGAGCTGCGCAATAAAGGAGATTTGCATAATCTTAGCCTCCGTGTCTTTAATAAAATCCAGATTTTCTGCCCAGCAGGCTGTGAAAAATCTAAATTATGCCTTTTTCTAGTGAAGCCTGATGTTAACTGGAAAGTTAGGGTTTTCCCGAACTTATCTGCACCAGGAGCTACAACAGGTAAGTTTTTAAAAATGTTTGCCCTGGCATGGAATAATAAAGCATTAATTCTTTCAGGATCAAATGGATGGTTCACCTTTTGACTGCAAAATCATTGGAGATGGTGACATAATATCTATGATGCCCACAAAAAAGAGGGCAAATGAGGAGGGTGCTCTTGAGACAGTACAAGCAGATAGGTCAAACAGCATTATCCTAGAAGAGGCAAAGTGCTTCCCACAGTATGAGGGTACACTGCAAACCAAAGCCTTACATTATTTAGAGGTCAGTTGGTGGTGTGGTCAGCAATAGATAAAGAACAAGCATTGGCAAAGCCAATAGGTTTCACCTTTGCAAGATCTATTAGCTTTGTCAGTGTTTTTTAGACATGTTGCACAGTAGTGTGGGCTGCTGTGCAACATGGCTTAAAGTAAAGAAAAAAGTGTTATGACACAGCCAGTTTGACTGCATCATAGCCCTTTTTTTTTACTTTCAGCCATGTTGCACAACAGCATGCACTCCTATGCAACATGTCTAAAAAAAACATTTACAAAACCAAATAGCTCTCTCATGTGCGAGCGCTAATTGGCTGTGGTAATGTTTTTTTGTGGTGGACAGGAAGGTTAGAGAGGGCAGGTTAGCTAAGGTGGAGAGGGCAGCAAGACAACAGATAGAACAGTGAGAGGATGGTGGGAGGAGGCACAACCATGAATAGCGGGAGGAGGGAGGGAACAAGCAACAGCGAAAGGAGGGTGACAGTAGAGAGCAAGCAAAACCACAGACAGTGGGAGGAAGGGGGGGGGGGATTGCAAACACATGCACTCTTATATAGTGCAAAAACAAAAGTGAAAATAGTACCTAGAGAAAAACTTGGCTAGTGGATTGACACTGGCTGCAGAAAGGAAGCTGTAGTTTGTCAGTGCTCCCCAGGAGGGACCAACAGTTGAAGTCCAAGAAGGGGCCCTGAGGAATGAGAAGCAAGGAAATTAGTGTTAAAAATTGGGTTTTTGGTTGACTGGGGTAAAAACCTTAGTCAAGCAGCAAGCATAATCCTAGTCAGGGTAAGTGTCCGGCATCCTGAAATTAACCTTTGTTCACCCTCTAGCAGCTTGGCACAGAGCTATCATGTTTAACTTAGAGGCAGTGTGTAAAGTATTTGTGCAACACTACAAACAGAAAAGCAGTGAAAGCATCACACGAAAAGATACCGCACCAAGTGCGAAACATAGTTCTGACTATAATCAATAAAAAGAAAGAAAAATCTAATAAGTAGAAATTGAGATATTGATTTTTAAAGATTTTAAGTAAAAATAGTGCTACGAAGTGCATATAGCTAAAATAGGATATCTGGTTGCACCGGACTGAGACAAAGTCAAACGTTCAGGTCAACCACGATGGAGAGCAGACGGGATACAAGGATCCAGTTAGGACAGCTGAACAGAAATAACTTAATCCGAGGTTGCAGAGCATTGCGTGGATTCAGGACGAAGATGTGTCACTCAGCAGAGGCGATGCGCTGGTTAAGAGAAGTGTCGGTGCTGCGGTGTGCGATCCTGATGCATCAACGTCAAGGATCCTGTTCATGGGGCTTGCATTGTGAAACTGGTGACGAGGATACGTTGTGTAGTCGAGGCGATGAGGCGATGCAATGCTTTGACTTCGATGAGCAGTGAAGCTGCGATGTAGAGTTTCAGTATCATAGTCGAGGCTGCCATCGACGGGGGTGCGAGAACCTTGCGCCAGAAAGAGCATCGCGCAGTGGCGGTTCTGCAAGCAATGCATTGAGTTTGATCCACACAGCAGTAGCAATGCGCTGGTGTTGATCCACACAGAGGTGGCGGAGCAGCAGTACCAATCCATGCAGAAGTGGAGGTGTATTGGTTCAGCAGAGGAAGCATTGTTTCCACTGTGGCGAACACCTTGGGCAAATTTCTGAGGGTCCAGGACTCGGGTGGCATCACTTGGCAGGACAGACAAACAGATGTCAGAGTCCAGGTGCAGAGGCAGGGATGCTGGAAGTGTTTTATGTCCCTGAGACTTCAGATCAAGAGTTCAGCCAGCTAGTTCTCTTGCCTGGGTGAGAAGGGCTAGACCTGCATCACCTGAACCCAGAGTAAATCCAAGAACAGCAGGCAGCATGGCAGCACAGCAAGGCAGGTGTCCAGCAAAGCAGCAGTCAAGCAGAGTGGCAGTCCTTTCAGCAGCACAGCGGTCCTTCTTCCTGGCAGAATAGTCACAGGCTCAGAAGAGTACTGAAGTGATAGTGTCAGAAGTTCAGTATTTATAACCAGTCGGGCCTTTGAAGTGGAGGAGACTTCAAAAACAGGCCTTTGAAGTGCACAGAGGTTTTCCCTTCCTGCCCTGGCTCCAGACTCGGCCCACCTCTACCGGACAAGACTTCACCAAGGGAGTCTCTGTATCCTGCGCTTCCATTCTTCATCTCCACCGCACCTAGTCGACCTGAAAGAAAGAAAGGAGAAGAATTGAGAGTTAAAACTTCTACTTACCAGAAAGCATGTGCAAGCATGACTGAATGACTAACTGACTGACTTAAGTGGTTGTGTCTGAAGAATGGAGATTTGTGCTAGTGAGTGAGCAACTTCATCTCTCGGAAGAATACTGTTGGAAATGGCCCTTTCTGCAGGGTTATCCCCAAACGTTTTGCTTCTCCCTCCTATTTTTTCCTGACCTGTGGTAATTGGCTATAGGGCTCTTGGTACTTTACCACTGCTGATCAGTGCATACGCTCTCTGTGTAAATTGTTATTGTTATTGTGATTGGGTATCCATGATTGGTATATTTGATTTACCAGTAGGTGCCTAGTAAAGTGCACTGAGTGTGCCAGGGCTGGTAAATTAAATGCTACCAGTGGGCTTGCAGCACTGATTGCGCCACCCACATGAGTAGCCCTGAAAAGATGTCTCAGGCCTGCACCGCGGTGCCTGCGTGCAGTTTTTAACTGCCATGTCGACTTGGCAAGTTCACCCACTTGCCAGGTGCTAACCTTTCCTTTCCTTACATATAGGGCGCCCCTATGGTAGGCCCAATGTACCCCCCTGGGCAGGGTGCAGTGTATGTGAAAGGTAGGACGTGTACTGGTGTGTGCAACATGTCCTCATAATGAAATACTGCCAGTTTCGTTTTTCACTATTGAAAGGCTATCTTGCCCCATAGGACAGAATGGCGAGTGTTTTGTAACATTTTACAAGCATATCTTCCCATAGCGATAAGATGAAAAACTTGAGTTTGATATCCCTGAACTCAGGATTTAATAACACATCTTTTAGTAAAGATGGTTTTTAAATTGTATGTTTGAAAGTACCACTTTTAGAAAGTGGCTATTTTCTCGTTCAACCATCTTGTGTGCCTCTGCCTGTTTTTGGATTGACTGTCTGACTATGGAGTGACAGGGGCTGGGGAGATACAGTAGCTCCAGGAGTCTGGATGAGTTAGCACTAGGCTGAATAGGCCTGATCTGCATTTGGAGTGGTGGGAGGAGTAGCACCTGTACCTGAATAGTGCTGTGCCTGCCTTCCACAATGCTGGCTCCTCTCCCCTGTGGTGTGTCTGGAGCCAAGGCTCACACTGACAATGGATGTTGTTGTGTACTTGCAGAGTGCCCCCAGAACTGGTTTGAACTGGGCTCAGAGCCCCTTGCACAAAGAGAACAAACACATTTTGGGGTATAAGTATCAGACCCAAAACTCCAGACTTTAGATCATTCCTGGAAGAGGAACCTTTGCCAAGGAGAAGAGCTGGAGAGACTGAGGAGAAGTACTGCCCTTGATGTGTTCTGGGGTTGGCCTGCAGTTGCTGTTTCTGCCAAGGAAAAGAGAAGGACTTTGCTGTGTGCTGTGTCCCCTGCTTGAAGAAGATCTCCATGGGCCTGAAGTGAGCTGGCCTCCTGTTCTGAAGTCTCAGGGCCACAAAGACTTCATCCCCATATTCCCTGAACTCTGCTGCTGTGAGTTCTGACCTGCCAAGAGGTGTCTGTGCCAGTTGTGGGCCTATGGAGGTTGTTGCTGCTGTTTGGGAGCTGGAAGAAAGAAGAAACTCAAAGAACTACAGCAATCAACGCATCAAGGGATCATGGCGAAAGAGGATCGACGCCGCGCAGCTCAACAACGCCGCATTGATCGCCGACGTTTCCCGGATTTCCATGCATCGTACCTGTGTGGCAAGTTCTTCCGATGTATCACCCGCGGACCAGAACCGTCACGAAGACTCGACGCATCACTCCCCGTACAGACCGGATTCAACGCAACCCTTCCTCTGCGTGCAGCGGGACTGTCGCATCACCTCCCCAAGGTCTCAGGAGTGTCGCATCTCTTTGTTTTTTCGAGGCTGCGGCTGTTTGGCTGGTGAACTTTGACACATCTACAGGTACTTTTTTTATTTTTTATTTAAATTTTGTTAATTGAAGTTTCTGGTAGTCATACATAACAGTTGTCACATCTAGAACAATATCTGCAAGCACATTACAATACAGATTTCCCAGTAATACACAGTTGAGCGTTTTCATATTACCATATCGTCACAGTAACAATTCAAAAGTTAATTCAACGGCTAGGTTGGAATAAGTCAGGGTGGCCTCGTAGATATGCTGTAAGTGGCTCCCATATATCCGATGGCTTTGAAGCAGTTGGTAGTTCTTCCGCATATATTAAAAAAAATTCTCTACAGTAAACTGCATCACGTAACCAGTTTGGTAGAGTGGGGGTCTGTTTACTATCTCAATGTATCGCTACCCTGCGTTTTGCCAGGAGTAGTAATATGGCAATCAGCTTCTTCTTTGCAGATTTCACAGGTATATGAAGGCCCAACAGGCACAATTGTGGTGTGCATGATAGTTCACACAAGATTAATATACTCAACAGGTGAATCACTGTTTTCCAATATTGTTGTATCTTATCACAATTCCATGCTAGGTTTGCAAAGTCTGCCTGATCAGCTCCACACCTCCTACATCGTGCATTATCGCGTAACCCATATTTATGTAATTTGGCTGGAGTATGATAGGCTCGATGTATATACTTATAATGGATGATGCAGAGGTTACAATTGGGTGTGAGCAGTGTAATAAGTGCACAGCATGAGGCCCGGTCATCGTCCGTTAGGGAGATGTCTAAAAGTTTGTTCCAATTATCTCGGGCCTTGTGTGTTTGCGTACCTATTTCTGCTTGCACCAATTTGTATAGCCGCGAGATCATATTAGAGTGAGTGGGAGTTGCTATCAACGTCTGTAATGACTGTAGTGCTGAAGGTTCAGCTGGGAATGTGGGATACAATTCTCTGATGGCCGCCCTTAGTCTATGATAAATAAATCTGAAATTGATTGATTGCTGATGTAGGACAGGTCGTCGGTCGTCATGAAGGCACCATTCGGATATAGATCACTCATCTGTGTTATGCCTATTTGTTCTAAGATCATCATGCTGTTTTTTTATTGTGTAACTGATAGCGCGGGGTGATGGGCCAGTGGTAGATTCAGGGCATATATTGGGGATTTGTTCGCTTTTTGACTGATGCAATGCCAGGCTTGCGATGTTGTTCGAATTGTGTTTAATTCTCGCGATGACAGATGATGACGGGTATGTGTGAGTATGCTTGATAGGGGTATTGGATCATCATCGCCATCCTCCACCGCAAGATGTGGCAGATATCGCACCGGGTGATACCAATAGTACGCGTATTGCGCCTGCGCGCATAAATAATATAAATAGATATCCGGGACCGCAAAACCTCCCGAATCGTACGGTAGTGACATGGTTCGGAGACTTATGTGGGCTTGCTTTCCGGCCCATATCAGTCTACTAAGGTTTGTGCGTATCCGGTTAAAAATTGGGGTAGGTGGCTTTATTGGTATATTAATAAAGAGGTATAACAGCTTAGGTAACAACACCATCTTTATTAGTGATATTCTGTCTGCAAGTGATAGAGGAAGTGTGATCCACCTAGTTATTTGCGTTTCTATACGGTCTATTGTGGTGCCATAGTTATATCTAAGTACTAAGTCAGAGTCACGATGTACCCAGATTCCAAGATATTTAATTGGATCTTCTTGCCAAACAAGTGGGAATTCCATTGGTGTTGCTTTAGTGTGTTCTGTTAGTGGTATCACTGCTGACTTGCTCCAGTTGATGCGCAGCCCCGAATAATGCCCGTATTTGATATATATTTTCGCAGTATTGGGGAAAGGTTCTCTTCTGGGTCTCGAAGGTATAATACCATATCGTCTGCATATAACGATATGATAATAGGTCTCAGGTTGAACCGCAGTGCAGCGTGTGCATACTTCTGACGTATCTTACAGGCCAGCAGTTCTAGTGCGATGGAGAAGAGCAATGGAGATAATGGGCAGCCCTGTCTGGGGCCACATTGTATTGATAATTTGTCCGATATATGTCTATTGACCTTAACACGGGAAGTGGTTTTGTTATATAATGGGGCAATCCAGTTGATGAACATGGGTGGGAAGCCAATTGCCTGTAAAATCGCGAACAGATAAGGCCACTCGACAGAGTCAAAGGCCTTAGCCGCATCCAGTAGCACCGCCACGGCCTGTAGCTCCAGGTTTAATTGATGCAAAAGAGAAAAGATGGTGCGCAGATTATGTGCAGTTGAACGAGCTGGAATAAAACCCGATTGGTCGGGCACGACTATAGTGGGCATAAGTGGCTGTAATCTTGTGGCAAGTATTGTGGCAAGTATCTTAACGTCTGTGTTTATCAACGATAGGGGTCTATAAGACTCCGCTTTTTCAGGTCTCTTGTCCGGTTTCAAGAGTGCCACTATGAGCGCCTCTCATAGTGTTGGGGGGAGAATTTTGTTATTATAGGCTTCATCATACATCTCAAGCAGGGGCGGAATAAACAGGTCCGGATATGCTTTATAGAATTCAGCGATGTACCCGTTAGGGCCAGGTGATTTCCTATTAGGTAATGATTTTATAGCTGTCTGCACCTCATCCACCATTATAGGTTGAGCTAGGTATTCACATTGTGTGTCTGACAGCCCTACTAAGGCTATGTCCTCAATGTACTTCAGAATTTAAGCCTCGGGTGCTGTGTATTGCGACTTATAGAAGTCACCATATGTTTCTACAAACGTGTTCAATATGCCTTTGGTATCGTAGTGTATCTGTCCACTGTCATCCTCTATTTGGGTAATCGTGTGTTGTTTGTGTTCTGTGCGCACTTTTTGAGCTAGTATTCTGCCTGGTCTCCCTCCCTCTCTTATCCTGCGCGCTGCATGGTGTTGAGGTATATTTTATTTCATCATCTTCTAGTGTATTATATTGGTTCATTTTGTCCCGTAGTTTGCCTAGGGTGAGTGTACTATGAGTCTTGTCATATTCTACTTCTAAGCGGTGTATGCGACCCTCGCACATCTCCAATTGCGTTCTGATATCCTTCAGAATGCCAGCATTTGTGCTTATACAGATGCCTCTTAGGGTGGCTTTAAAGGCCTCCCATAGTGTACCTGCACTGTCGACAGATTTTGCAAAGTAATCTTCTATTGCCGTCTGTATTGCGTCTTTATAAATGGGTTCTAGTAGTGCTGTGGCGGTGGTATGTATGTCGGAATCAATAGTGCCAGTAGAACAGGTTTGCGGTCAGAGAGTGTTTTAGGGAGATGGGTTTTGTCCTTTGCCTCTGTGGAGGTTTGGCTTGTGAGTAGCCAGTAGTCCAGCCTTGAACAACTGTTATTTGCTGTTGAGGAGTGGGTGTTATCACGTACAGCTGGGTTACGCATATGCCAATCTACAGGTACTTTGGTAAAAAGTCATGCATCCATAGTTTTCTATGGTACAAGTTCTTGAAACCTTGTGAAAGTCATATTTTTGACTGTGTATGTTGGATTTTTGTTTAGTTTAGATAAAGGTATTTTATTTTTATAAACTGGTGTGATGTCCTTTTGTGGTGTTATCACTGTGTTACTGTGTTACTGTGAGTGTTGGTACAAATACTTTACACATTGCCTTTGGAATAAGCCTTTCTGCTCGTGCCAAGCTACCAAGGGGGTGAGCAGGGGTTATCTAAAGTGTGTATACCCTTACCCTGACTAGAAGCAAGGGTCCCTATTTGGACAAAGGTACCTACCTCTGCCAACTAGAGACTCCCATTTATAACAAATACTAATTACGAACTACTATGAACTAAAGGCTTGTTTGAGAGAATACAGCATAGTGGTTCAAAGGAAGCTCATGCAAGAGTTTAGGTGATTCAAGCAGTTATTCCAACCTGTAGAGACTATGTATGAACAGAAGGCTCTAAGCAGTCTCTCAAGGTGGTTCCTCAAAAACCAGCAACTAAGCTGAAGCAGCATCATAGTACATGTGAGTTAGTCTGACAGGGTGTATGCAACGTGACGCATGAGTGGAAAGGTAAAAAACAAGAGACTAAACCTTTCTTTTCTCCCTCACATTGGATGGTAATCTTCCTGAAATTGGACCACACAATACAAGACGCCTCCTAGAGATGAATCAAGGTGGCAAAACAATAGACTGCAGATTACCAGTAGGCTGTCTTTTGGTATTTTATCTACACCCCCATTCACTTGGGTGAGCTTCCTGGCGAGCAAGATACCATTTCCACTTGGAGAATACGAACCATCACTCCTGCTGGGCCTGATCCCAGGTTAATTCATGTTCATGTGTTCTGGCTTCTAACATTCAGGCACCAGCCAGAGTCCCCTTCTCTACCCAGGGTAGGGCGGCATCAGACAAAGTCTGGGTCTCCTCTGGGCTAAACAATTCCAGAAATCCCAAGTGAGAGGTGGGTGAAGCCATGGCTTTACCTAGAAGGCATAGGGACACATGCATCAAGGTAGGCTTTTGCGATTCCTCAATTGCGATTATTAAGGAATCGCAATTAAGGAATCGCAAACGCCTATGCATGTAGATAACACGAAAAAAATAGCGACTTCTAAACATTCCTTAATTGCGAGTCGCAAATTGCGAGTCGCAATTAAGGAATGTCTTCCCATTAATTCCTATGGGCCTAGGTACTCGCAAATTGCGTATGCAATTTCAAGGGTGCAAGGGTTCCAAAAGGATACCCTGTTGCACCCCTGAAATCTGCATATGAGTACATATTGCACACACAAATGCCCCAAGAGCATGTGTGTGTGTAAAATGTAACTTTGAAAAATGCACTTTAGTGCATTTTTCAAAGTTTTTGCAAATTACCATCATGTACAAATTGATGGTAATTTGCGACTCCTATTAGCGAAATTGCAATTAATTTTACTTTAATGCATTGCATTTAAGGAATCTCAATTTGCGATTCCTTAAATGCAATCGCAATTTAAGTAATCACAATTTAGAGATTACTTAAATTGCGATTTTTGCATTTGGGATGATGCATCCCAAATGCAAAAATACTGGTCGCAAAGGGGCAGATTCTGAGAATCTGCCCGTTTGCGACCGGTTTTTCTTTTGATGCATGTGGCCCATAGTCCTGTGCAGAGCCACCTAGACAGTAATGGGTACGGTGGCACAACACCCTCAATTGTTTGTCTTTAAAATGATACTGGTGATTATGAAGGTGAATAAAGCCAAAAGACAAGTATGAGTGTGTCAACTCAAGAGTCCCACCCATGAGCCACATAATCAACCCAGCAGGCCTGATTTCAATTTTGTACAGCCTTAATATTTAAAAAAAAAAAAGAAAATACAAAAGACCAAGCAGTATAGACACAGTCCACAAAGGAAATATCGGCTATCTTACTATTTAACTTAGAAATTAAACTTTAACCCAAAGTAGACCCACACATTTCTTGTGAATCATAGTACCAAAGAAAATGACCAACAACTTTGTAGAAAATCTGAATTTTGTTGTGTCCTCCCTACTATTCAACACCAAAAAATGAACAATCTAGACAAAGTCAACATTTGGTCTGGCGAATGTGTGTAAGCAGCACATCTTCAACCAATACACAACTCCCAACAGGAAAGGTTAACAGCACATGGAGCATGCATCCAGCAGTGTGCAGATACATCGAATAGGTCACCACTGAGTAGTTATGTTTGAGACCACGTTTCATCTGAAAAACATTCTTTGCTTTGCTTATAACTTTTGTGTCATTTGACAAATCTTCACAATCTTCCACCTCTACTTAGCAGGGATTGCCAGACTCATTGCTCCTCACACATGCAAATATCACAAGATATGTCAAACTACACTGGGCAACGGAGGGCACGGAACCCAAATCACACGGATTAGTGCATTTCTTATACCTTAAGGCAATGGCAGATTCTAAGGGGCATATGTATGAAACCCATTTCCCATTCGCAAACGGGCCGATTCTCAGAACAGGAAAAAGCCTTTTGGGATGTATCATCCCAAAAGGCCCTCGCAAAATAGGGAATCGGAAAATGTGCAATTCCTTATTTTGCGAAAGCATTTAGGGATCGCAAATTGCGATTCCTTAAATGCGATGTAAAAAGCGCCCAAGTTGTGGGATTTCTCCTTAAGAAATCGCAAATTACCACCAACTTCAAGTTGGTGGTAATTTGCAATTTCTTTGAAAAATGCACTTTTTTGCATTTTTCAAAGTGCCATGTGGCGCACATACATGCCCTTAGGGCATGTATGTGTGCCACATGTGCACACATGCACATTTAAGGGGTGCAACAGGGTGTCCTTTAGACACCCTGGCACCCTTAAAATTGCATTCTCAATTTGCGATTCTCTAATTGAGAATCGCAAATTGAGAATGTCTTCCCATTCATTCCTATGGGCCTCTAGGCCCATAGGAATGAATGGTGAAGTATTCCTTAATTGCGAAACAAGTAATATGTAGGATTCGCAAAATCATTTGCAAATCCTACATACATAGCGTTTTGCGATTCTCAAATAGCGATTTGCAAAAAATCGCAATTTGAGAATCGCAAAATCAGAGTTTGATACATATGGCCCTTAATTCGGTGGCTATATCGAGGCCTTCAAACACACTTAGTACTACCTTTGACACAGTCGCAGGGCCAGTGGGAGCAGGACCTGGGCAAGAAATTGCGGGAAAAAGAATGTAATACTCTGCTTCAATTCCCCCCCAAAATCTCACGCAATTCTAGATTCAAACTTATTCATTATTCTACACAGAGCCTATCTTGCACCACACAGACTACATGCTATAGAACCAAATGTTTCGGCAGCATGCCCTAGATGCCCTGAGCAGGATGCAGGTCTGCTGCCCATGTTGTGGGCCTACCCAACCCTTTCCTTCTATTGGGCACAGATCAGTGCAATATTGGAGGAAATTGCTAGGTGGATTAACTGGAACACAGCTGAAAGCTGTCTGTTGGGACTGTACCATTGCCCAAAAGGCTACAAAGTACAAGCTAGATTTGCAGACTTGGTAATCCTTCTGCCAAAACACCTGATAACCAAAAGATGGAAATCGCCATCCCCCCCTGAACTTGGAGGGAAGATGTGACACATAGCATGGCAGAGAGTGGAGCGCTTCGCTGAGAGGAATTTAGAGGGTTGCAAAAAAAGTTACTCCCTACTAGAGTCCTTTTGAGCTTTAGACCCGCCTAGTGCCTGACCGAGACCCTCTGTAGCCCCTAAATAGCTTAGGATATGAGCAACATCTGTAGGGCTCTGTCTCAGGTTCTACAGCCAGACATAATGGAGCAAGGGTATTAAGCAAAGATGCGTGTGGGTGAACATACCCTGTGCACCTTCCAATATGTAAGTGTTGATTTATATGATTATGTCCGTAAAATGATAGCATGGAATGAGGTTATAGCAAGGCTTAATTGTATTTCACAACTAAATGCTGTCTGCCGACAGAGGGGGAGGTGGGAGTGTGTTTGAATTTTACCAAGTTATTGGATGTATGGTACATTAACATTGTCAGTTGCAAACCACAAAATGTTGCGCTCTGTTATGCCAGTATGACTATTGTTGACCTACACTTGGACATTCTATGTCAATTAAGTAATTGATAAAATGTAGCACAGCCATGTGTGTTATGCTATGTAGTGGTAAACCTGTGCAATGTATGGAATACGAAATCCCAATAAGGTTTGTGATAAAAAAAAAAATCTTGCACCTCTACTGCTTGCTAGAAAGTTTAAGGTTGATCCTGCAAGCCGGGGCTGAGAAAAAGTGGGGTCTCCATACAATTTCCATAGGGAAATTGAACAGTGAGACTGTAAAAACGGCTGAGCTGAATTACAACAAATTTGGCTTAAAGCTAGATCTTTTTTTGTAAGTTTAAAAGAAAGTTTATTGGATAGAAGCATAAGATAAAACAGTGATACAATACAGTATGTAATAATAGTAAAATGGAAAATATGCTGTATACAACGAAGAAAGTAAAGTAGGCGGGAGGGGAGGGAAAAACAGAAAAATAAACATATCCTATATTGATACAACTAAAATAATATTCAAAAATAGCCTATAAAAGATATTTATCTCACTGCTACAAGCTTAATCATATATTGATAATAAGAACAGAATATAATAAAATTTAGTTAACAATACTCTAAGTAGATTTGGAAACTTCTTCTATATTTGGAATATGGGACGGTATTGATTGAGCAGACATATTTAGAAAATTGGTTACGGGTAACCATAGTAAGTCACGTTTAATGGCAAGTGCTATCGGGTGAACATAAGCTCTATCCAATCTGTGATTATAACAAACACCATACCACCAGGCCTGAAAAGAAACATTTGAAGCATTTTTCCATGATTTAGTAATTTGTTGAAAGGCAACAGCAATAAGTAAGTCAATGATAAGGGTAGTAAGAGAAGTGGAAGAGGACCAAACTTCTGCAACACTACCTAGAAAAATATGAGAAAAAGAAAAAGGGATACGAGTGTGAAAAATTTTGTTAACTTGCGCCATACCGTAAACCAAAACTGGTGTATAACTGGACATGTAAATAACATATGTTTAAGATCTGCAACAGGAGCTGGACAGGACCAACAGGTAGAGGGAATGAGAGGATTAATCTGATGCAATTTGGCCGGAGTGATTAAAAGTCTATTATATATGAAAAATAACGTTTGCGTAATATTTGCTGCCCTAGAAGATTTCCTTATTTTAGTCCAAATTTTATCCCACACTGAAGCGTAAAAGGATGTGCCTAAATCAGATTCCCAGCTAGATTCTACTGTAGATTGATCACGAATGTGACCAATGGTTCTCAATTTATTGTAAATTTGAGAAGCTGAAGTGGCTAATTTCAAGAACGAAATTTGCACAGGAGAAGGAGTAATCTGTGCGGAAGAAGCCATAAGATTATCATAAGAACTTTGAGCGGCTAGGGTCAATAATGTATATTTAGAATGATAAGAAGAGGGAAGGGAATATCGTATTTGCATTATAGAGAAGGGTATACAAGTATCACCTAGAAAAAGTTGATGAGTCCACTTAAGACCAAGATTGAACCAATCCTTCCAAAAAAGAGTCGTATTTTTAATCTTAATGTGATTGTTATACCAAATCGGGGATTGCAGAAAACGGTTTCGGTCATCTAAACCATCCAGCATAAGAGGGTGAAGAATTTTACGAGTATGTTTAAGAATAGGAAGAGAAAATTTTTGAGGAGTGTTGGATATGGATAAAAATTCTTCAAATGAAAGAGGATGAATGAAATAAGATTCAATTTCTACCCACAAAGGTAAAGATAATGAGTCCATCGTATTCTGTGATAGTAATGAAGAGGAGTTCTTAAGAAAGAAGGAAGTATGATATGACGCAAAATCAGGAAAATTGACCACCTAAATGTTTAGGTTGTTTAAGCTTGGAGAAAGACATCCTAGGTTTTTTGTTCTGCCACAAAAATCTTGATAAAATAGCATATATTTTTTTGTAGCAAGATTTAGGAATATTGACTGGAAGATTAGACAAGAAAAATAAAATTATAGGAACCAACATAATTTTTACAGAATCTAGTCTACCCCACCAAGATAAAAATAAAGGATGCCATTGTGATGTAGAATTGGATAAAGTTGACTGGAGGTTCTTAAGAGTGAGTGATACAGTATCTTTAATAGAAGGAGTAAACCATAGGCCTAAATATTTAATCTTAGTAGGGCTCCAGTGAAAAGAAGAAGGCATAAAATCAGCATGAAAACAATATTTATTTAACGGAAGAATTTCACATTTGTCTACATTGAGTTTGTATCCTGAAACTGAAGAAAAAGTAGAGACCTCTGAAAGAAAAGCCGGTAGAGAGGTCTGAGGATTAGAAATAAATAAAAGGATATCATCGGCATATGCGTTTTAGATGTTTATCGCCATAGGGAAAACCAGTAATATTTTTGTTCGTCCGGATTTTGGATAAGAAAGGTTCTAAAGCCAAAATAAATAAAAGAGGAGAAAGGGGACATCCTTGCCTGACACCTCTGAGAAGTGGGAATGAAGAGGAAACAAGGCCATTAGCTAAAATAAACGACCTTGGAAAAGAGTAAAGAAGTGAAATATAGGAACGGAATTTAGGGCCAAAACCAAACCAAGTAAGTGTTGAAAAGATAAACTGCCAATTGACCCTGTCAAAGGCTTTTTCAGCATCCAAAGCAACAGCTGCTAATGAAGAACTATGGGAATGAGATTTACTGAGTACGTTGAAAAAGAGACGAGTGTTATCAGAGAGGTGGCGACCCTTAATGAATCCACATTGTTCTTTACCTATTAATTGTGGTAAAATATTGTCCAGACGAAGCGCAAGAATCTTCGCAAAGATCTTATAATCCAGATTGATTAAGGAAATAGGCCTGTAATTTTTGCATAATGTATGGTCTTTATTCTCTTTAGGGAGGAGACAAACCAAAGCCTCTTGAAATGAACCTTCAGACTTCTGGGAAGATATAACAAACAAGAATAATTTATGCAATTTGGGAACGAGTAAGTTAGAAAAATGAGTGTAAAATTCTATAGTAAAACCATCAGGTCCTGGAGCTTTCCCTTTTTTAAGTGATTGAATAGCTTTGAGAATGTCTTTAGTGTATATATCAGTTTCTAGAGAGGAGAAATCCACATCCAAAGAGGGAGGCGGGGGAATAGAGGCTAAATATTGATCAATGACAGATGAAAGGGGTGGAGATTCAGGAGTATATAATGATTTGTAGAAATTGGAGAATTCTAAAAGAATGTCTTCATCTTTATGGAGTGTAGTATTAGAGGAGGATAAGATAGATTCCATTTTAGTACGTTCCTTTTTGACTTTGAGATATTTAGCAAGAAGGTTGCCAGATTTATTTTGTGCACTATAAAATTTAGCGCTGGATTTAAGTACATATAGATTTGCGGAATTAGTAGAAATTTTATTAAAAGCAAGTTTGGCATTAATAAGCTCCTCTAAGGTAGATTGGCTTTTTGTTAAATAATAAAGGTGTTCCAGTTTTTTAATTTGTAAGTTAAGTGACTGAGATGAATGAGAAGCTGCACACCGCTTTTGAGCAACAAAGGAGATAATAAAGTCCCTAGAGGCAGCTTTAAAGGAATCCCATACAAGCTGAGGAGACACTTGAGGGGATTCATTTTCTTCGAAAAATAAGGCAGAAAAATCGAGAAAGGTCGGTGTGAATTTAGGGTCTAATAAAAGGGAATTATGAAATCTCCACCGTCTAGTACCTTTAATGGGAGGAAGTAGATCTTAGCTTAAGGAAACTGCGGCATGATCGGAAATTAGAATAGATCCTATGTCTGAGTGAGAAATGTGTTGAAGTAGAGCTTTGGAAATAAAAAGGTAATCTAATCGGGATTGCGAAGAATGAGCAGGTGAATAATAAGTGTATTCTTGTAGTGTGGGATGGCAAAGTCTCCACGAGTCCACAAGAGACCTTTGAGAAATAGTGGAGGTAAATTGAGAATGTATAATTGAAGGGACGAATCTGGAGTTGGAATTCCTGTCAATAAAGGGATCTACAATGATATTACAGTCTCCACCAAAAATCAAATACTCATCAGTGCATTGCATTAAAAGGGAAAGGATTTGGGGCCAGAACAATTTATCCTGAGTAGTGGGAGCATAAATATTAAAAATAGTAAGGGGAATCTTGTTAATCAATAAGGAAATAACAACCCATCTACCCTCAGAATCGTTATCCTGTCGTATGAGCTGGACATCCAAACGTTTATGACAGAGAATAGCAACGCTATTGCGTATTCCTGAGCCTGGTGATGCGAAAACATGGCCTACCCAATTCCCTCGTAACTTAGTTATTTCAGTAACTGGTATATGAATTTCCTGTAGTAAAGGAATGTCTCCTTTTAAATTTGCAACATGTGACAGAACTCGCCTGACGTTTGATAGGAGAACCCAAACCTTTAAAATTCCAAGATATAATATTTAACGACATTTAAATCTTATATAAAATTAATCAAAACATTTCTTAAAAAGTCTGCCATGTTTATAGGCAAAAACAATGTGAATTGTTCAGTAAAATATGAAAAACAGAGCTGTATTGTAAAGAAATAGCAGTGAGAAATATTTAAACTCATAGAATAGAAGAGATAATGAGGATGAGAAAGAAGATGATAGAAATAAGAAGCATAAAGAAAATTTGGAGATTGAGATGAAACAGAGGAGTGGGGAGAAAAAGAGGGAAGGCGTGAGGATAACAAGAAAAAACAAAAAAGACAAAACAAAATTAGCAATTGATAAAACAGTACAATAATAGAAAAACATACCACAAAAGAACGAAAATTTTGGGGTAGGTGGAGCCACATAGGGAAGGCCAAACACCGGGCGGGAAATCGCAGGACGAGAGGCACACAGAAAAAACATCATCCAGGCGAAATGAAGAACACTGAGAATAAGGGAGCAAAGAAACCACAACCTAGTAAAAAGGAAAAAAGAAGGTATTAATTAATGAGAATAATTACGATAACCCCAAAACTTACAATATGACTGAGACAAAAGAGATTCACAATTGAGGACAAACAAATAACAGACATGGAACATTTGAAACAAAAATAGTCATGTCATATTATGAATTAGAAATGTCCATAGAGACTCCTTTACAAGAGTCCAAAAATCGTTGAAGCACAGCAGGGTCTTCATAGTTGGTTGTTCCGTTATTATAAGTCACCTTGAAAAGGCAGGGGTGAAATAGGCCATAGCGAGCGTTCATGTTACGAAGAGCTGGTCTCATCTCCAAAAATTTCTTCCGACGGTCAGCAGTTATTTTGTCATAGTCCTGAGCAAAAAAGAGATTGGAACCATTCCTAGAAATCTTTCCTCGCTGTTTGGCTGCCTGTAAGACTTTAAGTAGATCTGTATATTCTAGGAAATACAAAATTACACCTCTGGGTTTCGTTGAGGAAGAAGGAGAGCGGGGACTCTGGCCCAGACGGTGCGCACGTTGGATATTTAATGGCGGAGATGTTGGAAGACCAAGAAGGGTTGGAAGAAAGGACTGAAAATAGGAGATTGCATTAGTTCCTTCAAGACCTTCTGCCAGACCATAAATGCGTAGATTATTACGCCTATTACGGTTTTCTAACTGTTCAACTTGTTGCTTAAGATGTTCAACTTCTTTATGAATAAGAGGAACTTGAGCAGCGACCTCCTGAACAGAATCAACTCGCCTCTCCAGACCATCAACTCTCTGCTCAGTGTGAGACCAATTATCTTCCAAGCCCTGCAAACGTAGCTAGGTTTCTTCCATATAAGGTTTGAGGGCACGAATCTCCTCAAGAAGAAGTTCCAACGAAAGTGGCGAAGAGGAGTTAGTAGGAGAAGGCGGGTTTGTTTTCCCTCGCTTTTTGGTGTAAAGGGAGTTGAAGATGGTATCTTGGACCCCTGCTTGGAGCCAAGTCGAGTCGTGGAGGGAGAGGAGCCCTTTATAGCCGCAGAGTCGCTGGGGATATCATCTGCACTCTCCTGTAGAAGGTTAAAGGGATTGAAGTCCTCTAAAGATGCACCCTGAGGTTGTGGAGCTTCCTTATGGTTAGACCGAGACGCTGCCATGGTCTAAACCGAGAAAAGATAATCTTCAGCAAAATTCTGGAGAGTAAAGTATAACTATATGAAGCTACTAAACGCAGGTCAATACACAACGCCACTATATGGAATATATATGAGAGGGAGAAACGCTGGTGACGGCTCCAAAAACTCTGGTACAGAAAGTATTTTCACCTGAAATGTGTTGGCAACAGTGTAAAGTCTTGGTAGACTGGTGTTATGATGAATGAGTCATTTTCCAAATGTAGGAGTAGCAAGCGTGAGGGGAGCCAAGGAACAAAAATTGTGACCAAGAGGTTGAAATATGATCCAATATAATAAATCAGGCAAAAACAATAAAGGAATTCAAAGAAAGCATATTTAGGCAGTCATTCCATTAAAACAGAATCCACTGAGGTATAGTGGCAGCAAACGCGAGGAGCGCGTTAAAAACGAAAACAAAATGGCGTCCGCGAGTACATTGCAGCCGTTATGGAGCCAAACTACATCTTGAAGCTCACCCCACGCCAGAAATGATTTCCCTCGACTGAGAGAGAAGCCCGTCGAGTGGTATAGACAGGTTGACAGATTTGTGAAATTGTCAAAAGTGCTGTGGATTGACCTGAATAGTCTGTTTGATATAATTGTACCAGCAGATTTGTGGGCAGAATGTAAAATAGTCATAGACTGGCCCACTAAAGAATACCCGAGAGATCCCAAGACAGGAGCTCCAGACCCGGAGGTAATGAAAAAGTATGAGCAGGTTATGGCTTTCCTGAAAAATAAGGTACCCCCCAAAGAAACAGACTGGGTTAAGATAGATCGAACACATCAAGAAGTGAAAGAATCAGTCCATGCTTACTATGAAAGACTAATACTAGCTTTCAAACAGTTCAGTGGAGATGAACATCTGGGTGACAAGGATCTGAGCCATTTTGTATATAGATTTGTGTATGGCTTGCGACCTGAAATCAGTGAAATGATAAGGCAGCATACCGTAGACTGGCAGAGCAAAAAGATTGATGAGATCCTGAGACATGCAAAATACTTCAGTGATGAGATTGAGGCAAAGCAAAAAAAACTGCAAGAAAAGGCAATGTGGGCACAGGTGAAAGTTGCAGAAAGACAGGAAGCACAGTTGGTTGAACAAGCAAATAATCCAGGAAATAAACCCAGATTTGGTCCAGGAAAAGGGAAAGGCAATATTGAGGAAGCAAAGAAAAGGTTTCTCTGCCACAACTGCGGAAAATTAGGGCACTGGAAATCCGAGTGTAAGAAACCACTGTCTGCTAACGATGACAATCCATCATTGAATTCACAGGTGCAGAGCGAGGGGTGTGGTCAGCAGCAGCAACAGCAGAAGGCTGTTAAGCAGCAGAATCAGGTGCCAAAACTGCCCTTGCCACAAAACAGAGGATCCCAGAAGTACACCCAGGATTCGGGGTTCTATAATGAAGAACAGGTAAACAAGCCAAAACGCGCAAGCACTGTATCACAATATTGGCTAAGGAATGAGGGAAGTGATTCAGAGGGAGACTTCTGACGGTGCCGAAGAGAGGAGGAAGAGTGCGTACTTGGCGCAACTCTAGAAATAGACCAGGCAGGACCTTTTGTAGATGGAAAAATCAATGGTGAAAGTGTTACTTTTCTAGTTGACACAGGAGCTACGAGATCGACTGTCAGGTCAGCTGATATAAAGAATCTTCCTCTCTCGGATGAAGCAATCCAAGTGGTTGGGGTATCCAACACACAGATAAGAGCTCATCTTACTGAACCAGTAAGGGTTAGAATAGGGAAATTCTCAGACATGCACCGGTTCGTGGTGTGTGACACCAGTCCTGTGAACTTGTTAGGCAGGGATTTGCTGTGCAAGATGAATTGCACTATTTTTTGTACCCCAGATGGAATAGCCTTTGAGACACCAGATGAGGATGTCCTATACAGAATGACCCTAGATAACAGGGAAAGTGAGGCTATTGGAACATATGCTGTGTTCAATCCGGACGGATTACCACCAGAATTAAAACAGACAGTAAAAGCAGCAGTTTGGGATTTTACTGGAGAAGATGTGGGCCTGATGAGAAATGTAGATCCAGTAAAAATTACTGTGAAGGATGGAATAGTTTACCCAAACATCCCACAATACAGACTGACACCTGAAATAATTGAAGGAATAACACCTATAATTGAGAAAATGATCCAGCAGGGGGTGTTAAGAGAAATATTGAGCAGCCCATGTAATTCACCTATAATGGGACTGAAGAAACCCAATGAGAAGTTCAGAATAGTACAGGATTTGAGAAAAATCAACAAGATTGTTGTGTCATGCTGTCCCATTGTGCCAAATCCATCAGTGATTTTGTATCAGATTCCCCATGATGCAGAATGGTACACAGTAATTGATTTGTGCCATGCTTTCTTTTCAATCCCGTTGCATCATGACAGCCAGCCGATTTTTGCATTTCGGTTTGGACAGCGAATTTTGGCATGGTGCCGAATTCCACAGGGGTATACAGAGAGCCCTTCGATATTTAATCAATTGCTGAAGAAATCTCTGGAGAGTTTAACGATGCTTGAAAATTCAGTTTTGGTCCAGTACATTGATGACCTGCTTGTGGCATCAAAAACACGTGAAGCTTGTGAAGTAGACACCATTGCTTTACTGAATCACTTGGCAGATGGAGGATTAAAAGTATCTCCAGCCAAATTGCAATTCTGTAAGAGAGAAGTCCAGTATCTGGGACATAATATTGAGAAAGGCCTGAGGAAAGTGACCATTGACAGGATCAAAATCATCAGGGGAATGAGAGCCCCAATGACACAAAGAGAAGTAAGAATGTTTCTGGGAATGGTTGGTTATTGTCGTCAGTGGATAAGTAACTTTTCATTTAATTGCCAAGCCACTGATTAAATTGACTAAAAGTGAGGTGAAAGACCCATTGGAATTAAACCCAGAAGAAATGGCAGCATTCAAAGAATTAAAGAACAGGCTGTGTGAAGCTCCTGCCCTAGGAATGCCAGATTACGAAAAAGAATTTGAGCTGTATTGTAGTGAGAGGAATGGATGTGCACTTTCAGTGTTAATCCAGAAACATGGACGTCTGAGGAGGCCAATTGCGTACTTCTCATCAACACTTGACCCAGTAGCTGTGGGTTTACCAGGTTGCCTGAAAGCAGTAGCTGCTACATGCAGAAGTTTGGAACAAAGTGAGGGCATTATAATGGGATATCCTGTACGGGTATTCGTACCTCATGATGTGGCAATCCTTTTAACAAGGAGCCGGACACAGTTTATGTCTCATAGTCGGCTGACTAAATATGAGAAAGTAATTCTTGGTGCATCAAATGTGAGTCTTGAGAGATGCGTGAATGTGAATCCAGCAACACTGTTGCCGGATGCTGAAAGTGTGGAGATAAGAGATGAGGTTGATCATGATTGCCTGGATGTGCTGGATTACTGTACAAAACCAAGACCAGACATAAGAGATCTGCCACTGCCTGAGAGTGATCATGTGTTGTTTGTGGATGGATCTTGTCTGAGAACGGGTGAAGGAATGCTGAGTGCTGCATATGCTGTGTGTACAGTTTCAGGAGTTGTGGAAGCATCACCTTTGAAAGGAGTTAAATCCGCTCAAGTGGCAGAATTGATAGCACTAACGAAGGCTTGCAAGATTGGAAGGAATGTGAGAGTGACTGTAATGACTGACAGCCAGTATGGCTTCGGAGTTGTCCATGATTTTGGCCAGTTATGGCTACAAAGAGGTTTCCTGACCTCAAGTGGAACTCCCATAAAGAATGCTGAAGTGGTTGGAAAATTGCTTGAGGCGATACAGCTGCCTAAGAACTAGCAGTTGTAAAATGTGCTGCTCATAGTCAAGGTGATGATTTTGTCACCCTTGGGAACAAATTTGCCAATGACATAGCACAGTATTGTGCAAGGAATAATCACTCCATTAACCGGAGTAAGGAAAGGGAAATGTCTTCTTGTTCCTTAATGTTTACTAATGTGGTGGGAACATGGGAGGAAGTGAAGCAGTTGCAGGATGAGGCAGGAGATGAGGAAATGAAAGATTCGGTGAAAGCAGGTTGTGCACCAAGGGAGAAAGACCATGTATGGGTCTATAGGGATGGAAGACCAGTCATGCCCAATAGCATGTTGTCAACAATGGCACGGATGTATCATGGCCAGGGACACCTGGGAAGGGATGCTATGATAAGGGCCTTTAAGCAAACCTGGTACAATGCAAAATTCAGGCTGATAGCAGAGAGTCTCTGTCAGAGATGTCTGATATGTCAGCAATTCAATCCTGGAAAGAAAACAGTGGTGAGCCTAGGTACAATAGGCAGAGAGGGAGGACCCTTCACCAGAATGCAGGTAGACTTCATCGAAATGCCCCAAGTCAATAGATTAAGGTATGTTCTGGTGGTAGTCTGTTTGTTCTCGAGGTGGGTGGAGGCATTTCCAACAAGAAGAAATGATGGGATAACAGTGGCCAAGCTACTGTTAAGAGAATTCATCCCAAGGTATGGGTTCCCAGTGACAATTGAATCAGACAGATGAGGACACTTTTATAATGAAATCATGGGTTGAATCTGTGAAGCATTAAGTGTACAGCAGAAGCTACATTGTGCTTACCGACCAGAGGCTTCTGTTGTGGTTGAACAAATGAATGGTACCATCAAAAACAGAATTGGCAAAATGTGCCTGGCCACAGGAATGAAATGGCCTGATGTCTTGCCTCTAGTCCTGATGACAATTAGGTCTACTCCAGACAGAACAACAGGTTTGAGTCCACATGAAATCATCATGGGACGTGCTATGAGACATGCGTTTGTACCAGTCAACAAGCTGATGACTATAACTGATGACATGATTTTGGATTACTGTAAAGGCCTGGCTGACGCGGTCCATTCTGTGTTTCACCAGGTTGGAGAAGACGCCACCACACTTGAAAAGAAACCAGCCCATGATCTGAGCCCAGGGGACTGGGTAAGAATAAAAGTCCACAGAAGAAGAAACTGCCTGGTTCCAAGGTGGGGAAGGCCAAGGCAAGTCGTTCTGACCACAACGACTGCTGTGAAGTGTGCTGGAGTGAAAAATTGGATACATGCAAGTCACACTCTGAGAGTTCCAAATCCAAGTGACGGCACTGGAAAAGAATACTTCAAGGAATCAGATTCCAGTGATGATGCAGACAGTGAGGGAGTAAAAAGAAAAAAGAATCCTGAAAGGGGGGAAAGTGAGTCAAGAGAAACTTTTGTCCCACCAGAAGGAATTCTGAAAAGAACATTGCAAACTTCAGAGACGAGTCCAGATTCTGAAGACGTGCCTGAAGTCCTAACTAACAGTGACGAACACAAAAAGAAAGAAAGAAAAGAAAAGAACATTCCCACAGAGGTAACACCTGAACCAAATGAGAAAATTGGAAAAGTTCCACCTGAGATAATTCTTGAAGGGGAAGGGACAGAAAAAGAAAGAGAGGGACAGATTGCGGAAGAACCCCGAGGAGGTGTAGGGAACATCAACAACAAGCTAGGTGAAGGGACAAGTAGACAGCAAGAAGATTGCGTGTCGGAGACCCGAGGAGGGACAGAAGTAGGGAAATCTCAATCGGTGGGAAAAGAGACTGTTGGAGAAGGGAAATTGTTGATGAACAAGAGGTAACTGAGACAGAATCTGATGAAAGTGAGAATGAGATACATGAAGGACGAGTTCTGAGAAAGAGAACTTGGATTGGAGAGAGAAACAGTAAAGAGGGAAAACAAAAAAGAAATGCTAAAGGAGATCTTTGGCCCAATAAAATAAAGAGACTGAGATATCGACTGACACGAGTTAACTCTTCGAAAGCTGAACAGGTGAACGAAGTGTCAAGTCAAAACCAAACGAAAGGAGAGGAAACAAAGAGATCTGAAGAAACTAAAAGAATCAGAAAACCAAACCAGAAGTATAAGTCACCGGAATGGACGTATGTGGCACTGCCTGAAGAAGGAGAAGAGGCAGATAGTCAAGGAAATCCAGAGGAGACTTTACTGAAAGTGGTTGAAGAAGAAGAAGCAGTTGGAATCCTGAGAGCTATCTTGTCCGACATTGGAGAAGAAACGGATGTTCAGGACCTAATACAGTTTGATGATGATGAGGAAATTTGAATTTGAATTTTAAAATATTTATACAGCGCACGTACACTCAAAGGTTTCATGGCGCTACAGTAGGCAGAGTCTCTGAGGTCATGGAGCGGGGAGAGAAAATGAGGAGAATTTATGAGGGGAATGCTTTGGAAAAAAGAAAGGTTTTTAAGGCCTTTCGAAAGGGCTGGTATTGATTGGAAGTTCTGAGTTGCATCGGAAGGGAGTTCCAAAACACAGGGGCGAGGGTGGAGAATTTAGACCCTCCCCATTTCTTACGACGGAAGCGAGGAACTGTGAGTAGGTGGTGAGAAGAGGAGCGAAGTTCCCTGGGGGGGACATAAGGTATGATCTCCGAGGAAATAAAAGCAGGGGACCTGCCTAGCTGGGCCTGAAAGGCGAGACAGCCCACCTTAAAAAGGGAGCGTTCGCGCACAGGGAGCCAGTGCAGGGATTTCAAAAGGGGAGTGGCGTGATGGGATTTCGTCAGGTTGTATACCAGGCGGGCCGCTTGGTTTTGGACCAGCTGGAGACGACGTACGCTATAGGCTGGCATGCCATGGTAAAGAGCGTTGGCATAATCCAAGCGGGAGATGACCATGGCCAGTACAATAAGTTTCAGGGCTGTGAAGGAGAAGAAGCGGGAGACTTTACGGATAGTGCGGAGAGATAGAAAAGAGGAGGAAACCACCGAGCTCACCTGGGAGTGCATAGTGAGTTGATCATTGATTTTTATGCCCAGGGTTTTGACGGAGGAGGTAGGGGGTGGGGGAGGACCAAGTGAGGAGGGCCAGAAGAGGGGGGACCAGGGACTGGAGCAACCACCTGTCAGAACAAGCTCTGTCTTATCTGGATTTAGTTTCAGGTGGTTGTGATTCATCCAGTCCCGGATGAAAAGCATGGTGGATTGGAATTTGGATTTGGAGTCAGGGGAGTGAGACAGAGAAAAAATGAGCTGGAGGTCATCCGCATAATTGTATACGGAGACCTCCATCTGTTGAAGAGCAAAGATGAGGGGGGCTATATACAAATTAAACAGTAGGGGGGAAAGGGAGGAGCCCTGGGGGACCCCGCACACTACCTTCCGTGGTTCAGCCCAGAAGTCCCCCAGGCGAACTGCCTGGGTGCGTCCGCTTAGAAAGGAGGACAGCCAGACCAAGGCGGTGCCTCCGATCCCCGCCGCTCCGACACGGGAGAGTAAGATGGAGTGATCTACCGTGTCGAAAGCGGCCGAGAGATCGAGTAGCACCAGGGCCTGGGGGATGCCAGTGTCCATTCCCTCTCTAAGGTTGTCCAGTACAGAAAGCACGACCGACTCGGTGGAGTGAGCCGGTCGAAAGCCGGCCTGACGGGGCGCCAGGATTCGGTTTGCTTCTACGTAGGAAGATAGTGCTTTGGTGACCTGCCGCTCCAGGACTTTCCCTAGGAAGGGGAGGAGGGAGATGGGGCGGTAGTTAGCAGGGACGGAAAGATCTGATCCAGGTTTTTTTAGAATGGGCAGGATTATGGCAGATTTGAGAGCGGGGGTGACCACGCCTTGGGCCAAGGAACTGTTAAGAAAGGTGAGGGGGGGTAGCGGACAGTTGGTGAAGACATGAGCAAGAATATGAGCAGGACAAGGGTCGTGAGGGGAGCCAGATTTGACCAGAGGGAGGAGGGAAAGGAAAGAATCTTCTGTTAAAGGAGGGAATGAGTGAAGGCGGGCGTCTATCGGGGGACAAGGAGGGACTCGGAAAGAGGGGGAAGGGGGAGGAATATTGGCCCTGATTGTCGCAATTTTGTCCAAAAAGTAGGAGTTCAGGGTATCACAAAGAGGTTGAGAGGGGGAGGGTGTAAGGGTGGTTCGATCAGAGTATGCGAGTTTCTTGATGATGGCAAAAATTTCTCTGGATTTGTTCTCCGCAACTAGGATTTTGGAGGAGAAGTACTCTTTTTTGGTGGACAGTATGGATTTCTTATATTGCTGCAAAAGGGAAGTGCAGTGTGATTTAAGCTGAGGGCAGTACTGTCTTCTCCATGCTCGTTCTGCGTGGCGGACCGCTAGTTTTTGTGCCTTCAGATCGTTATTGAACCACAGGTTGGAATCATTAGTCCGTTTGGAGGAAATGCGCCTCAGGGGAGCGATGGAATCGCAGGCTAAGAGTAGCCACGAGTTGATGGAATTAGCTTGATCCGCTGAGGGCAGGCCGGACAGATCGGGGCAGGAGGAGGAGAGAGAGGAGGCTAAGGCAGCCAGGTCTACCCGCCCCCAGGAACGGGCCCAGATGTTTTTGGGGTGCGAGGACTTGATAGGCGGTCCGAGTTGAGAGGAGAAAGAGATCAATGAGTGATCAGACCAGGGGCAGGGAGAGATGGACAGAGAAGAAATAGGGCAGTTCAGAGACCAGATTTGGTCGAGCGTGTGTCCATGAATATGGGTCGGGGTATTGATATGCGAGATGAAATTAAGAGAGCGTAAGGTTTCAGAAAATTCCTTGGAAATGGAGCATTCAGCTGGGTCGGAAGGCCAGAAATTAAAATCACCCAGGAGCAGGACGGATGAATTGTTTACAGCTAGGGAGGCCACCAGTTCTTGAAATCCGTCCAAGAAGGTAGGCAACGGTTGAGGAGGGCGGTACATAAGAAGGCAGGTGAGGGGAGTATGGTAACAAAGAGAGCGAGCGACTAAGAAGTCGGCCGTGCCTATCGAGGGAAAACTGATAGGTTGGAATGGTAGATCCTTTCTGGCGATCAGGGCGACACCCCCTCCGGATTTACCCATTGGGCGGTCAGCCCGGAGGGCATAGTAGGTGGCTGGAAGGGAGGCAAGGAGATTAGGGAGGGAGCTGTCGCGGAACCAGGTCTCCGTAAGGAATAGGAGGTCTGGTTTATGGATATCAAGCAAAACTGACAGTTCGTGGCAATGCTTAACCGCGGACCGCGTGTTGAGGTAGAATATGGTAAGTGGGACCTGACTAGGGCCGGCTGGGGGATTAGGACGGGGAGGAGAGGGCAGGGGGGGAGGGAGGGGCGGAGTGAGAGGGGCGATCGGAGTTGCTGCGGCTGTGATGCCCAGATTCTTGATATGGATGGTCAGGGAGGCTTCAATGGGCCTGCTGGCTTGAAGAGCGAGTAGCTGTGCCGATGAATATTGTAATGGGCCGGGCAGGAGAAGGGGCCTAGGCCCTAGGCGCGTTTGGTCGCGGACGGGCGCAGACGGGCTTGCCTTAAGCGCGCCTTCAGCGCGCAATCGGCGCGCCCGCTGCGCTCGTCCGCTGCGCGTCCGGTAATGGCACATGATTTATGGGAGTTGAGGGAAGGGGAACATGGGCGTGGCCTCTGAGAGGGGGCGTGGCCTCGGCGCTCGCCAAAGTGGCGTGAAGTATTGTCCAAAGGTCGGTGACCTCCCGCCGCAGCGATGAATCGGCTGCGCGGGGAACCGGAAATGAGCAGGAGAAGTAGGTTTTATAAAAAGCAAGTACACGAGTAAAATACACACAATTCTCTCTATTAATCAGGGTAAAATTGCTAAAGGTCTGCTCCCGGCTTCCGCCTCAGGAGGACTCGCAAGACTGGGCAGGACGCTCGTGAACAGCGTCTATTTAAATGCGCTGAAAGTGGGCGTGGCCTCCGAGAGGGGGCGTGGCCTCGGCGCTCGCCAAAGTGGCGTGAAGTATTGTCCAAAGGTCGGTGACCTCCCGCCGCAGCGATGAATCGGCTGCGCGGGGAACCGGAAATGAGCAGGAGAAGTAGGTTTTATAAAAAGCAAGTACACGAGTAAAATACACACAATTCTCTCTATTAATCAGGGTAAAATTGCTAAAGGTCTGCTCCCGGCTTCCGCCTCAGGAGGACTCGCAAGACTGGGAAAGAGTGAAGAATGATGAAAACCCAAATTGAGTAAATCCAAAGAACTCACTTGAAGAAGAAAGTGAAGAAGTATATTAAAAACTAATAGATTGTAATAATCTGGTGGGTACTTGCTGCCCTAAAAATTAGGTAGTGGAATAGAAGGGGCTAAGTCATTAGACACGGTCAAAGTAACAAGATGGCTAACACTGAGAATAATCAAAGTAGATGTACCTTCATGAAAAGATGGTGCAAGATGTGCTGCTGCTGTACAGGATTATTAATGCTACTTTGGAGTGTGCTTGCTCTACTAATCTCTTTTAGAGTTACAATAGACACTTTAGAAGGACATACTGAGAACATGACTAACATAGGGAAGAGTTCACAGAAGATAGTTCCAACTAGAATGAGCAATGTACATGTACATAAGGATAGGTCTATTAATGATTTTTCTAGCAATGTGTTTTCAAAATTATTGTACGAATATGTAAGGACAATGGATGTAAGGGATTGCTACGTCTGTATGCAATTACCTGCCTCTGTTTCGGATGGAGTGACTTATTATCACCTTCCGGCTACGTATGGAATTTCATGTAGTGTGTTGATTAGTATATTTTATCAATTAGGGAAATTAGATTTTAACATGTCTAATGTAGATAATATTCTTGGGCAACTGCCTATGAATAAAGAACTGAATCCTGCTAAAGAAGCTAACACTTTAGGTGAGATTTTTATTGAAACTAGAGAATTGACATTAGAATATGTTTTTAGAAACAATTTAACCTGCAGTTTGAAGGAAGAAGAGAAAACTTTCCTAGACATGGTTGAGAGAAGAAGGTTGAACATGCATAAGAAAGCAGAAGGACATAAGATGAGTGAAACAATGTGGGATATTGAGAAAGAAAAAGAATTAAAAAATGGAGCCAGTCCAACTATGGCTATAGATGCACCACAGAAAGTCAAACTATGCATTACCAGGAAGAAATCCCAGTATGATTATTATTTCATAGGGACTAGTGAGTGCCATGATACATACTTTATTGCAACCGGATGGGGATTTAGAGGTGGAGAAGATCCAGTTTTTCCGCGAGTGTATTATATTTGTGGGAACAAGGCTTATTACAGGTTGCCTGACCATTGGTATGGCACATGTTATGTTGGCCTGGTCTTTCCAAAGATTTTTCACATGGATAGAGTAGAAAATGCTGAACAAACTAATCCATTAACACGCTATAGAAGAGAAACATGGACAGAAATTGTAGGAGATATTTTTGGAGCTTTAATACCAGCAGTGGGAATTTCATTGAATGCATATGGCATTCGGAAGCTGTCAACAGTGGTGGATCGCTTGTCAACAAGCACCGCTGGAGGATTTCTTTTGGTAAATACTGAAATGGTTGCTTTACGCGCTATGGCGATGCAAAATCGACTTGCCCTTGATATTCTATTGGCAAAAGAGGGTGGAGTCTGTGGAATGCTGAAAGTTCAACATTGTTGCACTTACATTCCTGACGAAAGCAAAGATCTAAAGGTCTATATCAAGAATATTACTGATTTGCATGAAGAATTAGTACCACTGGAAGCTGAAAGTATCTGGACTAAAATGGCTAATAAGATGATTGCTATTAAGAATTTTATAGCTAAAATAGGTAGTACCATATTTGGTAAGGTATTATTTCCATTACCGTGTGTAATTGTTACATTATTAATTCTTAGATTAGGGTGTATGTGTTGTAGATACAGAAGAAATAAAAGGAAAATAACACGATAAAATGTTAAAAAGAGACAAAAGAAACCAGAAAGAGATCCACAAGAAATAGAATTAGAAGAATTGAGGGAAAGTATGTATATAGAAACAAAAAGAGAAGATGATAAAGAAACAAGTGTTTAAAAATGAACAAGAAGACATTTTGAATTTCTTCAAAAAGGGGAAATTAAATTGTTTTTTTTTGTTTTTTTGTGGTGATAAAATATCACCAAAGGGGGGATTGCTGGAGCAGGGTTTTTAATATAAAACCAAATACCGGTTTCATTTTCGTATGTCATTATTAAAAATACTACTGATTAATTAGTAATTACTAAAGATTTGTTGAGTCTTGTCTAACCAATCTTATTAACAGAAGAATTACACGTGGGAATGCAATTGCATGGCTAAAATATTAAGTGAACTAAGTTGGTGAGCGAATTGACAGTTTAGTTGTTGCTTATGTGATGTTATTATGTTTTGCGCTTATAATAATTATGCATTAATGGCTTTTGATGTCGCAAATGGTTAGATAAAAACATACACATAAGGGTATTAGCAGGGGAATAACACTGTATAATCATTTCTATGTAGTAATTATGTTTTTGTGTTTTCTTCGCTTAAGTTGACCATTGTGGCCTGCTATAAAATGGCCACCACCCACAGCCTGCATTCGAGTAGATGAAAATATGAAAAGAGGCTTTGCGCTGACTGCGACCCTGTCCTCTGATTGAACTAAAAAGCCATGTACATGACGACAAATCTGGGAGTGATGCCAGATGCCCCTGAAAGTGAAGAAAATGTTGCAACTTTAAAATCTGACCTGATGAACTTATAATGGTCCCATGAATGAGATACATTTTATCCTGAGGAGACATCCGTAGAAGTAACGAATTAGCTTTGGACTTCTAATTTCTATTCAGAATTTGAAACTATCAATACATGAGAAAATCTAATGGTGTAGCTTAATGTACCAAGATGACATATTTTCCGCCAATCGGATGTTTGAAAGTTATGTTTGCAACATTTGGAATGTAAATTTTGGTATAAATATTAGTAGACTAGAGAGGTCGGGGTGCCACTTCTTCCTGAACCAATGATCAGAGGTCCCGACGCTCACGGAGAGGACGGTGACACTACATGACGGCTAGAAAACTTTAACTATTTGCTGAGGACCAGTTCAGACTTAGAAAACGACTTTTAGCCAGAATAGGTAAATATGGAGAAAAATGATCTTGCATTTAATTGGCTTTTCTTACAAATTGGTTTAGATAAATAATACTCTGTTTAAATTACTGTGTCGGGTGGTTATTTTATTGTTATGTTTATTGAATATTTAGAGTGTTTAATTGTATCACCAAATCTATAGCAACTAGTTGATCTCATTGACCTCAGGGTACATGCAGATTGGTTGGGTATAGAAAAGTGTTTCCCTTATACATGGCACGGATAGAGTGGTAGGATGAATGTTGGTTTAATGGGCCCCACCAGCGTGTGATGTGTGTGTGTGTGTGTGACTGTGAAATCACTCCGTCCGTGGAAGTAGAGGGGATTCGGAAGCTCCGATCTGCACCATCCATTTGTAGTGTTTTCACTGCATTACTGTACGTCGGCACAAAATGCTTTACACGCTGCATCTGAGATAAGCCTGTCTGCTCGTGCCAAGCTACCAAGCAGGTTATTTAGAAGTGTACCCCCCTTACACTGACTAGGAAGAAGGGTCCCTACTGGGACCAAGGTGCAAACCATTGACAACAAGAAACCCCCATTTCTAACACATCCCTTTAATCTTTGGGTTTTTTTCAGTAAAAACTGTACAGAAGTTATAGTTAGGACTGTGTTTCCACCTTTATTGTGTTGCTAATAACTTTAGACCCGTTTCAAGAATCTCCACAAAATGTTCCAAGCATGTGCTGAGCACAGAATGTTTCGGGGTGATCCATCAAACTGGGGATGAGAAAAGTGGGAAGTCTCAAAACGCATTTCCATACGAACTTATACACAACTGCAGCCCAAACTGTTTAAATGATTTGCACCAAACTTGGCAGAAAGCAAAATCATGGTCCAGGAAAAGTGCTTTCTGTGAATTGGTGTAAATATGTACGGGTATTTTTGAGCAATTAATGCCCAAAAACGTTGTATATCTCATGCCACGGAGGATCTGTAGGTTCAACAGATCTCTTTGAGAGATCGGATTGGCTGCCACCACAACAAGGATGTGGCAGCAGCCATCTTAGAACTTGGAACTCAGTCTAGAGTCCTAAGAAAAACGCAAAGAAAAGAGGCAGGAAATTCTGGGGCCAAAAACTTTTTTTTTTTTTTAAATGGCAGTGAATTCACACTCTTTTTTAAAAATTACCATGCGGGGTAGGCCAGGACCCGTGGGGGCAGTGTACTGATGAATAAGGAGGAGGAGGCACATGCCCCCCTCCCCAAACGGCCCCTGGGGAGAGTTGGGCCACACAGCTCCCTCTAGAGACTAAAAAGGGCACATAGACCCCATGTACAGTCCATATAACGATAAACGGGAGGGAGCATGCAGCATGCAGCACTCATGCCTAAAAAGGCCTCGGGCACCACATCCTCGGGCTGTCATTTTACAGAAGGGGAGGGGAGCCGCACGGCCCCCCTCCCTTAGCATCCACGAGGCCAAGGGGTCCCCAACCCCCAGGCCCCTTTCTTATCCCTGCACAAACGCTCAGTCATGGAAAGAGTATTGTTATCCCATTGGGTGGGAGCAAAAAGCTGCTCCTGTCCAATAGGATAACAAAACTTTTTCCCTACCGGCTGAACAAAATGTTTTTCCTGCTCGCACTCTCGGGCAAGGAAAATACACTAAGGTGCTCCCACCCCGCAGGAACAAAAGTAAACTGGTCCCGTGGGGTGAGCGCAATGCTGGCTCCCACTATAACCACGATTGGTGTAAGCAGGTAGCCAGCGGAGCTGCAAGAGCCCTGGGTCTCCCTCCACAGCCCCCAACGAGGAAGCAGCTATGGCGTGCCCCTAGTGGTCACTGTGGGAAGCCATTTACAATATTTCTTTAAAGCCAGCTCCTGCAGGAACTGGGGGGGGGCTAAAGTAATTGTCTGGATTGCTCAACGTGGGCACCAGGGCACCCTTAAATAAAAAAAAGAATCCTGTCTCCTGTGTGGCCCTAAGAAATGGGGCCGCTTGCAGGGAGTTGCCTCTGTATAGTAATAATTAGGGGCTGTGTTTCCACAGGAAATTGATTTTTTGGTTTGCTAATAACTTTGTTGATATTTGATTCATCTTCACCAAACTTTCCCCAAAAAATGCCATCCATGTTAGCATCTTCATAGAAAGTTTTGGGGTGATCTGTAAAGTGGGGGGAGAGATAAAGCGGGATCCTCAAAACACTTTTTTCCTATGTAATTTCCGATTGGAAAATTGTAGAGTTACAGCCAGATCAGCTTAATGGCATTACACCAAATTTGGCCGAAAGCAAGATCTTTATCGATAAAGAAAGCTGTCTTTTTGTAGTTTGGTGTAAATTGGATCTAATATGCTGCCTTACATCAGTCATGATGTTTGGCAGCCATTTTATTCCCCATGTCCTGAAAATAAAATTTCCAAAATATATAGGCTACAGAGTAGGGATACCTAAACCTTATAAGCTTTGGGGTGTCCACAGAGGGAACCCTTGGGATAAAAATAGACTTTTTTAATGTAGCACAGTAAAATTAAAGATAACAAGGGCTGGTTCCCACCCTTGTTATTTGAGTACTCCAGGGGTGAGCCAGTGCCCAGATTGTCACCGCATAATCAGAAGGGGAGGAAGAGTGTGCTGTCCTTCCCAAGCTGCCTAAGGGCTCACTTTAAGCACTAATTTCTTGAAAACGAATGAACGGATTTCCTCCAAATCACAAAAAGCTCGCTTTGAGTAAAGTTCTAGCTTTTTGCCAAATTTGGTGTCATTTTTGTTCAGCCTTTTTTTCAGTATTGGACAGCAACGTTTCTGGTGCGAATTAGCATAGCATCCTCCCTTTTCCTTGGCTCGCGCTACACGGATCAAACCGCAGCTTTCCATGAAGGAGCTGAGGTGGTTACATATTTTTTGGGGGGAACGTTTTGAGAGATTCGTCAAACTGTACCCCAGTTATTAGTGAAACAGAAATGCTTTTCCTATGGAAACTATGAGCGAACTATAACTTTACTGTGGTGACATATATTCCATATAATTGTGTATCAGTGAGCTAACTACAGACCCTACAAAAATAAATGAAACATTTTGATTTGCACACCTCTCAAAGCTGCACTGGAGCACAAAACCAAGCATGCGGAACAGGCACTTGCGCTCACTGTGCTCATTATACGTTGCATTTGGTAAACAAAGAACATCCGACATAACACAACGCATGCATACAAAACAGCTCAGATATTCTTATAGTTGGAAGTATCTATCATGCAACCTTCAACAGGACACAGATTAATGCACACACTTCCAACACCGATCAGAGGCACCCAGAATAAAGGTGGACCACCAGAGTGCCAAACAGCAATCACCTCGGTATAAACACAATACACCTCTCATAGAAACTCATAACATGCTAAACCAACATTCACTGAAAACACCAGACAGACTGGTTTAAATGGACACTTTGGACTTTAACAAAATGCCATAACCCCAGTTACCTCTCACTCAGATTTCAAGTTGGCCAATGCATACGCCAACAGCTCAGAAGGCATGTTCTTGAATTAATGTAGAATTATTACTTTAAACGTCAATGTCACTTACAATTAGTGTTGGTATCTCACTATCTTACAGGAACCAATCATCACCATCAGCTCAGGAGTATACAGGATTTGTATGACTCACTTATAATTATTATGTATAGCAGTGGACAGCATTAACATTCCCTTAAGCAAACAATATTGTTTAGTAGCACAAACACGTTTACAGTCGTATTCAAATCAGTCTTTGCACCATCCCACAAGGATCAGTCCAGACCGAGCTGCCAGGCAGTCACCTGCGAACAGAGACACAAGCAAAACCAGGCCAGTTTGAGCTATGTTAGGTCTCATCAATGAAGTGTGACGTGTACCATAGCACACAGAGCTCCAGATCTAAGTCTTAGCATAGCCAAAACCCGTTCTCAATGGGAGGTCTGCAGTGATGCGTGCTCATTGCCACCATTGGAACACCATTTACTAGCATGGGTAACCTGCATCATATCCCTCAAAGTACATCTGAAGCTGACAGAATGGTATTAAATCAATGTTTTACCTGAGACAGGCAGGCCCTAGTTAATGCTCCCAAAAACTCCAACTGAGATACTAATCTGATGAAGAGTGACACATATGCTTTAGAGGATGTCCTGGCTTGTTACTACGGTGTTACCCTTGTTGCTAGGCTGAAGGTGCAGATACAAGGGCAAGCAGCATCTCATGGATATTCTGGGAGTGGATCGGAGTCCAAAAGACTAAACTCTGAGTGTTAGTGTACTACCACAACCAAAAATGGTTTAGCTTGCGATGCAAGTTGAATGGGGATGCATACTGCAGGTCCAGTGAGCTCATGAACTCCCCTTCTTGTAGTATTTCTGTCACCTCCTTTTTTTGTTTAAATTTGTTTATTCACATTGTAAAGGTGACACATGCAGTCATGATCCTAGTTGAAGGCATGAATTATAAAGTCAAGGCAAAAACAAATCAGAGGTACAAGATACATTACTACCCGTCTATTATGTAGTGAAGCGACATCCGCAATGTAATAGTCGGGGCTGAAGGAGGCCCTGGATACAATGGCCGGGGCCGGGCAGAACAACTGATCTTAATGGCCACAGAATAACTGGGATGCGCATGTGAAGGGGGTCGGGGGTTAACTGGGGACGTGAAATCTCCAAGTGTATCGGGTTATGTGCCCAAGCTATTCACTGTGCAACTGCTCCTGCCTCTAGAATTCTGGGGCTCAGCACCCACCCATTCAGGAAATGCGCGCACTGTTGAGTGCTAGGAATGTAAGGGCAGCAGCGACGTGGGTGGGCATGTCAGCTAGGGGTGTTGGTGGCTACTGGGCTCTGACCGCATGTCCTGGGCAGGGGAGCAGGGCTCCTGGTGGCCTTTTTGTAAGTCTCTGAGCATAGCATCCCAGGCTGATGCCAATGGGATGTGGCGCAGGCCCAGCGCGTCTTCCCTTCCAGTGCCACACTCTCATATTGTGACCAATTAAGGAAAGAGCGGTGCCATGCTTCCCAAGGAGCTGGTTCTGCGTATTTCCAAAGCCTGGTTATCAGGTGTTTAGCAGTGATCAGGCCTTGATCAATAAAGCGTGACAACGCTTTATTTCCTTTGGATCTGTGGTACAGGCCCAGTATGCAAATCTCCTAGGTGTTTGCCACTGTACGCTCACTCCCATCTGTGAGTTGGGTGGTGACTATGCACCAGTAAGCCACCAGGGCAGTATTTCAGTCACCTCCTTTAAGTGACCATCAAAAGTCGCTGCTTTCCAGAAAATTGTTGATTTGCAAAGGTCCAGAGGGGGGAGCCAAGCTCCGCTTTTATTGTTGACCAGGAAAACCTTGAATGCAAGTTCTTGTTCCTTTAGATCCCCGATATCACCTCCATTGCAGTGGCATGGGTGTGAATTTCCTGCCGAGTATCGTGAGGTGCTGATAATTTCCCATACATGACAACTGGTGACCCTATAGAGAGGTGTGGCTCACTGGTTAGAGGCGGCAGACCCGTAAGCAGAGGACGGCTCGGGACCAGGGTTCGATTCCCGACGCGGCAGGGTCGTGGACCAGGGTCAGCGGGCTCGATAATTCTCGCCTCGGTGCCTACTCCAGTCAGGGACCACACTCGGCAACTCTGGGCATTAGCTTGCCTCATCTTCACAACGCCCCCCCCAGACTGCCGGGGATGCTTGGTCGCACCTTAGAGATACCCATTAGGGACCATCTCTCAGGGTGAGCCAGGACGGGTTCCCCAGCGGTCGAAGCGTGGAGATACTCCTCCGGGAGTCGATTCTAGCGCTATATAAACCCACAATTAAATTAAATTATAGAGGTATTTCTACAAATGTTATTTTATGCTGAACTGAAGTTCTTCCAATACCTATCAATAGCTCTGCGGTGAAGTTCCTACATTACTGCACAAAGTCTGCAGTCCCTCTACCTAACTAGGCATTGATTAGGGCTGGTAACCGGCTTTAAAGTGAAATCAGGTGCTTTTTGTCAGTGTACTGTTTACAGAACTTATAGAATGCACGTATATCAGCCACTGATGTCATACTTTGTCCTTTGAATGTTAGAGTCATTTCGTACTGAATGATTTCAGTTGATGCTAGCTGTCAAGAGATGCAGTTCACATGCACGGCTGAACAATAAACGCACCTGAAAACTGCGTGTGACGCCAGAACGTGGTGACGAGCTCAGCGCCGCCATGAACTAACTACTGCACACTGTAGCGGAAAATGTCATTGACTCCTTGATGTCAGTTAGAAGATTAGAGGAAATGGGGACTGGCTTTGAGAAATCCTGCCAAGAAGTGAGCGGTGTAGATGAATTTATTTATATTCCCAAGGGCACTGATTGCTGAAATGTGGACACCGACGACCGCTGCTTTTGAACCTGCTCCGTGTGCGTCATCAGCGTCTGGAGGGTCCACGGAGCTGGAAGGCATTTCATTTGTACAGGTTTGTCATGAAGGTCACCTGGGGATCATTAAATGTTAAAAAAAAAACAGAGAGTCTTAAGAGTGGCCTGGTGCAGATGTGGAAACTGAACATTATGAGACATTGTATGGAATGTAGTAGCTCTGGCAAACTATGCAAACTTTCAGACCAAAATTAATCCATATAGTGGGGGCTAAAATGGCTTGGCAGACTGTTGTAATTGATATAATGGGTCCTGTAATGTCATTGATTGTTGAAGTCAACTATACTGTTCTAATAGCTGACAATTTTCAAAGTGGGTGGAATTGTAAGTTGTTTCTAAAAGCGATTCTTATGCTGGTGTTACAATTTATGGATATCATCTTTTTCAGCTGCAAAAACAACAGTTGATGGACAGAATGCAGAACAATGTCGTACATTCACCCCAGTACAGAGATCCGGGCCTAAATCCATCGTTTTTTTGCTCACCGTGCCGTTCCAGTTTGAACCCAGCCATATGCAAATCAGTCTTGACCCCGTGCCTCATGGGAACAGTCCAGTCCGAACTGCCAAGCCAGGTCCTACCTGGACTGGAAACAAGCATCCTAGGACCGGTTTCGGGGTTTCACCCCTCTTCAGCCAGGATAGCTTGATTCCAGTGGCATGTATAGCACAGTTGATGGACAGAATGCAGAACAATGTCGTACATTCACCCCAGTACAGAGATCTGGGCCTAAATCCATCGTTTTCTTCCTCACCATGCCGTTCCAGTTTGAACAGTTTTTCAGAGCAGGTCACCAAAGAAAATCAATATTGACAATGGATCACAATTGAAATTAGTAGTAGCGGCAGACTTTTCAGCTAGGAATGGTATTTTACATGTAACCACATTGGAACATCATCTTGCTGGAAATGGTGTAGTGGAGTGCTTTAATAAAGTGATCAGGGGGACCATTAAGTTGGCCAATATGAACCACAAACAAGCATTGGCAATGTCAATAGGTCTGGCTAGTGAATGCAATGTTAAGCCAGTCCTAAAAAATCTATGGGGGGGATATTCTCAAGAACGTGTGCTAACTACTGTAAAAGTAGCTTAACGCAACTCTTCACATCGCAGTCTATCGCGGGAAAATAACTCTGTGTTAACGTGGTATTCTCAACACGGCGGCACCATGCGATAGACCCACGATAGCGCATCAAATGAATGCGTTAAAATCAACGCGACGCCGCAAAAAAGTGAAACACAAAAATAGTAGCAATGATGCCAATCGCGATACAAAAATCTGCGAAAACCAGCCACAGGCCTGCAATCCCCACGTGCCATGCAGGAAAATGCACTATAAAAGTTGAAAAAAAATACATACAAAAGCCAAACAACAGCGGAGCACAATGGAGGTAGCCGGAGCAAGTGCAGAGGACAACCAGAACCTCACAAGGATGACCAGCCTAGGACCTCGGGGTCAGGGAAGGGCAAGGACAAGAAGAGTAGGAAGAAAAGGTTCAGTCCGCAGGAAAACAGGATCCTGATAACGGAGGTGATAGAACACCATCAACTACTGTTCGTCACCTCCACTGTGTCACTGGCAACTAAAAATGGAATATGGCAGACCATTGTGGACAAGGTGAATGCAGTCGGAGTGCTGAAGAGGACAATGGAAGAGGTCAAGAGGTGCTGGAATGATGTCAAGCGCAAAACCAAGCAGAAACTCGCGGACACCCGGAAGGCAGCAATGCAGACTGGAGGTGGGAGCCCAGAGCCACAGGTGGAGCTGGACGAGATGGAGGAAATAGTGTCCACAGTCATCAGTGGGGAGACAGTGGCAGGAGTTGGGGGCCCAGACACTGCTCAACATGACCGGACACAATAGCAACAGGGTGAGTAACGACCAGGGACTGGGGAGATGGGGGGAGATAGCCACAATGGCACACATGCACAATTAAGCATAGCACAGCTGCGGACAAACCATGCCCCAGAGTCCCAACTCCCACCAAGAGCCCAATGTACCCAAGTCCGCAACATCCTAGCACTGTATAAGCACAGAAGTCAAAGGCACACCGCATTAAAGGGATAAGGGGCATCCAAATCAGAGCTGTAGGGGCGACTCTCCCAAAATGCAGCACACACACATAACATGCAGAGCACAGCAACATTGACAATAATGTGGTACAAACAGCAACATGTCCACAACAGAACAGAGGACACAACTGGTACCGCTTGTGTGCAGAAACTGGCCAATCACATTTGGCATAGCAAGTAAATGTGAGATGATGATGTGCAAGTACAAACACACATCCGTGATGCCGTCGAAATGTCCACTGTCCTACATCAAATAGGCAGCTCCCCCAAACAGTCACAATGTACACTGTCATGTAGTCTGAATGTAAACATGTACAATGCGTCAACACACATGTGAACACAATGTTAAACTGCATCTCCCCTTCACATTGCAGGGGGAAACCCAACACCTCCTACAGAGCAGCCCGAACCTCTCTTCTTCGATGACGAAGAGGACCGCCACACCTTCGACTCCGACGCCCTCCAACTGCTCGTGGAGAGCCTCCGCAGCCCACTTCCAGGAGCAGGGCAGCCCAGCTGCTACAAGCAGAACCCACCCCCTGCATGAAAACACAGCAGGCAGCACACACTATCCGGCTGCCTCCCAGGACCCCCATGACGAACACATGACCTTCCAACGCCATGTGTTGAGGTGTCAGGAGAAGCTGGCTGAACAGGTGCAGGTGGGGTTTGACCGCATGGCAGACAAACTAGACGCCATACGTGGGTGTCTAAGTCCCATCAGGGACCACCTACAGTCCCTAATGGACACCCACAGTCCTCTCCATGCTCTCCAACGAACCATGGCTGACATCGCCAGAGTCCAGACTCTGAGACAAGAACGACTGTCTAGTCAGAGTGACTCCAGCAAGCTCGCCCGGGAGTTGGGACTCATGCGGAGGCTCATGGAGAACATGACGCGGGCGGAAAGAGCGGCTGCACACCAGGGAGAGGTAGCTGGGTCCCTCAATGCCCTAAAGACCATCCTCATGGCATTGCTGCCACAAGGCCTGGCGCTGATGCATGCTGCTGCTACCACTCCATCCACATCTCCGGACCCTGATGTGTCAGTGCCACACAGTGCGGCGGACATTCCACCTCCAGCCTCTGAAGTGTCACTGCCACACAGTGATAGAGACAGAACACCACCACCCACATGTGAGGCACATGCAACAGCAGAGGACAAAGATGAGGATGAATCTGCCTCCATGGTCAGAAGGATGCAGTAGCTTGCATCTCCACCATATGGCCTGTTTCTGCTTGGCTCTGCCCTCTTCATCATCACCTTGCACGGTCCCTCGATGCACTCTGCGACACTCACCTTGGACCTGGACATGGACTGCCATATTCTGTTTGGACACCAATGACACAGCTATCAGACTGCAGACTGAACTCCTCCTCTTCTGATGTACTTGTCATTTCCTGAAGGACTCTGGCTGACACTCCACGGGCCAACAATACAAGGTGGAGTTTGCATGGCCCTGTACTGCTCCAGCTACAACACTCCACTGAATGTGCATTAAACATTCATTTTCACACCGATGTGTCATGTCTATGATCTTGCAAGTGTGGAAGTATGGATGAATGTAGGCTCAATGATTCCCCCTTACGTCCGTGTTGCTCATGTTGTGGGACTTGGGTCACAGGGTGACACATTACTGATTGCGGTCCGGGTGGTGCCGACACTAGAACGGAGACACACGCATTAGTTACTTCCGTGTCCAGCCCAGAACGGAACCACGCCCAGAGCCCGGAAATCATTGTTCACACCCTTACGCTGGACTGGCATACGCCAGGCCAGCCCACTCTGCTTATGCTCACAGGGGTGGGACGACAATGCTACATGTCCCAGGTCTTCCCCATAGGGATCTGCTGCTCACATGTCTAGTTCTCAGCATGCCACAGGCACTCCCTCACGGCTGGTTTACACCCACACCACACCACACCCATCCAGCACAGCTGTCACAGGACATGTGACCCTGCCAATATAAAGGGCCTGGCGCACGTGCTGGACGCCATTTCCACTCTGTAACTGGGTGCCTCCATGTGGTTATCATTTAGGCATGAGGGCCTAGGGCCCTGCCACATCACATTTCCCAGTGCCGGGGTTACATGATGGCGTCCGCACCACAAAACTCAATCATAAAAGGTCCATGGCTTGTGGTGCACAGACTTGGTGGCACCGGATACACTGCGGCAGGCACAGGCACACCGCCACGAGACGGTGTCTTTCGGTAGGGGCACCTTAAGTGCTGTGCGGGTGTGCAGCCTGCAATGATGCGCCATCCTGGCGGTCCGGACTAATAGGATTAGTGCGAGCCCTGCTGGACCGCAGTGTAGGCCTGAGTCAGCGGGCAGTGCTGGCCTACCGACACGTGGCATCGCCTCGCGGTTCACAGAGTTAGTGGCACCTCTAGAGGTGAGCGGGTGTGCAGCCTGCGATGATGCCGTGTGCACTGGTATGTTCTCTGCCATAGCGAAATCAAGACCCAGAATCAGGTGTGTGACCTGGTGGTCTGCGGTGCGGGGCTGCATGATGTGGAGGGTGCCATGGTCGCGGGCCCCGGGCTTGGAGCTCCCACCGGCACATGGTGGGCCCTCTTGGAGACACGCCGGTGGCGGAAGGTTGCGCAGGGGCGGGCAATCACCGCTGGGTGGCGGGAGGAGCTGGGGTGCATCAGCCTGTGTGCGCAGGGGCGGGCAAGCGATGATGGTGTGTGCTACTGTATGGACTCTGCCCTTCATGTCTCTGGAAACTGTTTCAGATGAGGGACCTGGGGGACTGCAGCGTGTACCGGCACGTGGTTGGAGATACACCGGTGGCAGCAGGTGAGCAGTGAGGCCTGGGTCCGCAGTGTCGGCAATTTCTCTCCCTCTCTTTCTGTCTCCCTCTCTCCCTCTCTCCCTCTTTCTCTCTCTCTCTCTCTCTCTCCCTCTCTCCCCCTCTCCCCCTCTCTCTCCCTCTCTCCCCCTCTCGCTCTCTTTCTCTCTTTCCCTCTTTTTCTCTCTCCCTCTCTCTCTCTCTTCCCCTCTCTCCCTCTCTCTCTATTTCTCTCTCTCTCTCTCTTTGTCCCTCCCTCTCTTTCTCTCTCCCTCTCTTTGTCTCTCCCTCTCTTTCAATCTACCTCTCTTTCTCTCTCCATCCCTCTCTTTCTCTCTCCCCCACTCCCTCTCTCTCTCTTTCTCTCTTTCTATCTTTATCTCTCTCTCTCTTTCACTCCGTCTCTCTGCACTTTGATGAGCGCATGACACACCTTCTTATGTAGGTTTTTGTCTTGCAGGCTGTGACTTACAGAATGTCCTGAGAAGACCCGACATGACTCTTCCGAATTGTTGTTTTGGGTTTATTCTATAATAAACTGATTATTTAGATAACGTAAGATGAATGTAAGATTCTCCTTTCTCTGACCACACATGTATGTTAGATGTTGTGATTGTGCGACTACAGGCGAATTGTGTGGCGTTGATGTGCAATATCTTTGTCCAAAGGGGGGCCCGGGGTAGGGCCCCAGGGCGGGGTCCTGGGGGGTGGCGGTGGGTGTTGTTGCCCTATTGAGGCTCCGGGCTGCATGTTCGGTTGCTCCTGGGCATCTGTTGTTCTTCATGTGTGGCTCTGGGCTGTGCTCCCTTGTCTGGTGCCGGTTGTCGTCAGACTTTACACCAGGTAAGAGCAGGTGTTAGTTTCCTGTTGCTAACGTGACTTATCGCCTGTTTTGTGATCTTATCGCAGATCTGGCTGGTCGTTGAGAATGTTGCGAAGGGATGTTGTCGCAGGTTTTTGCTCGGGAACGCCAACTCTGCATCTCATTAGCTTTAGTTGCCGGGGTCATCTGTGGCGATGTTTTTTGTGGCTGCTATCGCAGGTAAACTGGTGATATGGGCGGTTAGCACCAGCTTGTGAATGGGGCGATAAATTTATCCCGACTTTGGCTGCGCTAAAGTGCTGATAACTCGGCGATAGGTTCTTGAGTACATGCCCCTTTGTAAGTTATTGACTGCCCTCATCCCATCTGTACTGCTTCCAGAGAAAAACATCACAACATAGCTAGTTCTCTAATACTTTATAATAGCATCACAATTTTGAGTGTGCCCCTGAAATTTCAACCTCAGGCAGATGGATAAAAAAAACAAAATGATTACAGCTGTGTGGAGGGTGAGCACGTTTGTGGAACCACACAACATTTGCCCAATCAAAACAGATACTCCTGGATCCCAACATGTGGGCGGAGCCAAAGCCCCTTTCTAGTGATTCTCACATAATTGTTCAGCCACAGCTGCGCTGTTGAGCCTGATCATAAAAAGGGATCTTAGAAATAAGAAAGATGGTATGGGTACCACCTATGGTCACAAGCTTTACAGTCTATTGAACTAATAAGGAGAAGGAAACCGTACACCAAAGGCAATCTTGAATGCATGCGCATGAATGAATGAATCAATCAGGGGTCAATATAGCCTTGCGCCGGGATGCCCCCGGGTAAGCTGAGCGCATTACAAATTTCATATTATTATTATTATTATTATTATAGCGTGGCTACTCACCCGGAAGGGTCTCAAGGCGCTGAAGGGGCGGTGGCTGCTGATCCGTCTGGCTGCAGGGGTTCAGTTGAAGAGCCAGGTCTTGAAACCCTTCCTGAATTAGGTCAGCGATAAGGATTGCCTGAAGTGGAGAGGCAGGGTATTCCAGGTCTTGGCGGCAATATTGGAGAAGGATCTTCCTCCGGTTCTGGTTTTGTGGATCTGTGGGATGGTGGTCGGGGAAGTTGGGCAGAGCGAAGGTGTCTGGCGAGTACCTGGAATGAGAGGCGGTGGTTCAGATACGCTGGTCCTGCGTTGTGGGGAGCTTTGTAGGTATGCTTGAGGAGCTCAAAAGGGATTCTTTTGTTGACTGGGAGCCAGTGGAGTTCTGTGATGTGGCTGCGGTGGGGGACGTTAAGGACCAGTCTAGCTGCAACGTTTTTAACGTTCTATAGTTTCCTGAGGAGTTTCTGGGTGATGCCGGTGTAGAGTGCGTTGCCGTAGTTGAGTCTGCTGGTGATGAGTGCGTGGGTGACCGTCTTTCTGGATTCTGTGGATATCCATCTGAATGTCTTTAGAAGCAGACCAAGTGTGTGGAAGCAAGATGAGGATACAGCGTTGAGCTGGCAGTTCATTGTAAGCGAGGAGTCCAGTATGATGCTGAGGTTACATGCGTCGTCTGTGGGTGTGAGGGGTTCCCAGTGTGGCGGGCCACCAGGACTCGTCCCAGGCTGAGGGGGTGGGTCACAGGATGAGAAATGTTATCTTGTCTGACTTGAGGCAGCTATCTTTCATCCAGGTGGCAATGGCCTTCATCCCGGTGTGGAAGTTGATTCTGGCGGCTGTGGGTTCGTTGGTGAGGAAGAGGATCAGCTGGATGTCATTGGCATAGGAGACGATGTTGAGTCTGTGGTTCCTGATGATGGCAGCGAGGGGGGCCAAGTAGAAACTGAAGAGGTTGGGGCTCAGGGTGGTGCCCTGGGGCACTCCGCAGCTGATCTCCGTAGATTGTGAGAGGAACGAAGGTAGTCTGACTCGCTGTGTTCTACCGACAAGGAAGGAATGGATCCAGAGTCCAGGGCCTTGTTGCGGATGACGTTGTCGTGGAGTCACGTGATTAGGGTGCTGTGGGAGACGGTATCAAAGGCGAACGAGAGGTCCAGTAGGACTAGGGCTGTGGTTTCGCCTGGGTTGAGGAAGGAGCGGATGCCGTCTGTCACAATGAGGAGTGCAGTCTCAGTGCTGTGGTTGTTTCAGAAGCTAAATTGTGATATGTGCAGGACATGGTTCCCTTCTATGAACTCGGAGAGTTGGATGTTGATGACCTTCTTGATGACCTTGGCTGGGAAGGGCAGCAGGTAGATGGGTCTGAAGTTCTTGAGGTCTGTCGGCTCGGCGTATGGCTTCCTAAGCAGGGTTTTGATCTCAGCGTGTTTCCAGTCGTCAGGGAAGGTGGCGATCTCAATGGAGCAATTGATGGTGAGGCGAAGTTTGGGGCGATGGAGGTGGCTGCTCTATGGAAGATGTGATACAGGCAAGGGTTGAGGGGGCACCGGAGTGCATGCTCTTTATGGTCTTGTGTGTGTCGTCTGTGGTGAGCGTAACAGGGGTGGAACAAAGGCCCCCGCAGTCCCCGCAGTGCGGGGGGCCCCCTAAGCACACTGTACACTTACACTCAAAGACAGGGTCCGTCTGAACTCTGGGACCTAGTGTCAAAGTTAAGTCATCGCTCAAAGCTCATATATTACAAAGTGCATACACCAGCAGCAGGTGCAGAGGTCTGAAGGGCCCACTTGACAGGTTATTGCTTTATTTTTCATTTATAAGAGCGTCCAAGGGACCCATTTGCTCCTTTGCACTAGGGCCTACTTGCCACGCTACAGGGACCAAAGGCTGCATTCGAATACAAAAGGAAACACACAGCTGCCTTGAAGGCGTACCTCTAAGCACTGCCAACGCGGAAAGAGAGAGCCTGACTCGAGGCCAGTGAGGGCACTTTAATGTCACATTTTACCACTGTGCTTTAAACTGACCGAGCAGGCCCGGTAACACAAATTATGTTTCCGAAATCTCTTGATATTGATTCCGCACAAGGAGCTCCGAGTTACCCCAAAGCCCCCTGTGTGCCACTCACGGCAGAAACCCTTTTTAGCTAAGTGTACTTGGTATAACAATGCGCCTGGTGGCTAGTTCTATGTCTTGTAGCGCGAGGAAATATGTCACTTAAATACCACACCATATGCGTTTTAGGGAATATCTGCATGCTGAGCCTGGGCACGATGCAGCTGTGTGGTTTTCAGCCTCAGGGTGGGGCATCAGGTGGGCTGGGCTGGGCTGACTTGTCATGGGCAGTCAGTGTAAACTGTACGTTCGGAGACGGTGGGCCTGAGTCAGACACAGTGACTTACATTTAATTGCCAGCCTGTGCCTGCCACCAAAGCTGCAAGACAAGTCTCAGGTGAGTCAGTGAGAGAGTGAAATGACGAAACAACTGATAGTAGTACTTCTAGTCCAGTCACTCACTATTTATTGTGTTGAGTTCAGTGATCGAAGTGGGCGGAATCCGCAGGGCACGGCGTTCCCCTACTTCTTTTATTTAATGTGATCCATGATCCCCCTACTTTTTTATTTTAAAAATGCATCCCAGGATGCCATAAATAGCCAAGGCCCATATATAAGGCGCAGCGTTCATGGCCGTTGGGGATGGGCGGGCAGGAAAGGAAAACGGGCTCTTTTTTCTTTCCTTCTTGACCAGAGAAGACAAGGGCAGTGTCCACTTCCTCTTATTCCCTCTCTTTCTGCCTCTGTCTCGCTCCTCCTTACTTGCTGAAAACCATGAATTCAACAAACAGCATTTACCCTCTCCTTTCCTTTATTTGTTCCCCTGTGAAATGGATCCAAAAAAGAAAAACACTTGCTGGAAATGTTGTCTTTTTGTGACATTTTTCTATTCCAAAGTGCAGCCTCAGGATGGAGAGAAAAAAAGGTTAAACATAAAACAAATAAATAGCTATATAAAGGAAGACATAGTGGTCACAAAGTGGCCAGATTGGTTTTATTCACACTTTAGCCCCACTTTAAAAAGTTTGCTAGTGAAGCGCTACTTTCGTTTTCTCCTCTTTCTTTGAACAGCATTGCTTTCCTTAGTTGGGGAAGTGCAGCATTCCGTAACGGACTGCAATACCTAGTTAATGTGTAGAGTGGAAAACGTTTAATGTGTTCATTATTAGCTGTTTTCCTTATTTTAATATATTTGCGTCCAGGGATGTAGCCTGTATAAACCAAACTGCTTACGTTTTGTAAGGATATAAGCAATGGATATGAAACGGTTCACTTCTAGGCCCTGTAGTCATTTCCTTAACCTTTCAAGCAAAAACACTCATTGATTTCTGAATAATGAGTGTAAAAGCATTAAGGCAACCACAGTTGTTCCTGCTTACATTTCACATGCTTTACTTAATCTTGCATTTCCTATGAGTGTTTGCTTTTTCCAGTATGTTGTTACTCTTTTTTCAGGCAGCATATTACTCTTATCTAGTGCATTATTTGAATTGAGTCGCACCCAGGTGTTTATAGCACAGCACAATTTGGTTGTAGCTGAAGGCAGTGTGAGTTTCTCTCAGTGGAGCAGTCTGGTGTTCAGTGGGGGGAGAGGATGTGGCACTATGGCCACAGCTGCCGATTTTGACACTGGGGAACCAGGTTCAGCCTTCATGACCAGTCCACCAGATCACTCTCCTGAAGGAGCACATTCCCATGCTAGACCCAAGAAGGCACCGTAAGACCTTAGAAGCCCTGGTGTCATAGCACCAGCAGGTCGACCCTAGTGCTGACAAGTGTGCGTTAACTTTGAAGGCCTGTCCACCACAATCCATACTGAAGTTCACCTTCAGTCTTGTGGGCAGGCCTATGAAGCAGCACACCCTAGAGCAACAGTGACTCTGTCACTGAGGTCACAGGGCCCTTGATACCAGTCAGCCTCACCCATTGGTACCTTCATTGGCCTTGTTACAGCAGTAGTAGTGCAACTCACCAGGGATCGGCAATACAGGATTTGCACACACACCAAACTAAGTTAGCAAACTTCACTGTCTCTCTGCTTCATGCATTAACACTTTTAACATGTGCTGCCAGCTTTGGGGCCACTGGAATTATACAGCTATGGGGGACAAAATGATGCCGCAGTGTTTACTAAATTATGCAGCAAAAAAATGGCTGGAGCGTTATAGGGTATATTTTCTGCTACTTTATTATTATGACTTTTTACACATACTAACTGTCTTTGCAAAGATTTTGCCTCCTTAGTACCAGTGTAACATACAAATGAAGCAGTGAAAAAGGTGACCAGTCAACCTTTGCAAAGGGCCCTCCACTTCGCAGCAACACAAGTCACATTTTTTAGTAACCTTTGATCCGTTTGAGCTACAAACAATTTATTAGTTATAATCCTCAAATTATGCAGCAGATGATATATTATGTGACAAATATGGCAGAGCCATAATTATGTGGAATACATTTGCAAACTAGGATATTCCGCCATTCATGTTTGAACTGCTCTTGTGGAAAAGGGCAAAAAAAGTTATGATGACAGAAATTGCATGGCTCGGAGACAGGTAGTTTGTGATTCCACTTTTGGGCATATGTCTATGACTGTGTGCTCTCATCCTAATTAATTAGAACAAGTTAAGAGGTCTCAATGTTCCACATTTGTTTGTCATAACACTTCAGAACTGCTAAGATGTTGGCTGACATGATGGACATCGCTGCCAGGGAGCCTACTCCCTCGTCAAATGTGTCTTATTTCCAACCCGACTCCCTGGACCAGATCAGTGTAAATGGTAGTGAGGCAAGAGGGTATGTGTTTACTATCACCCCACTCTTCATTCACCATTTCAGCAAAATAGGATCCATCCCTGCCCTGTGGCTGGTGTCTATTGATATTTTGGGATTAACTGTTTACAGTGAAGAAAGACAATGCGAGTATTCATTAGGCATTGTTCTTCGTCACAAATGTGGTTGTGGAAAAGAATTGCTCTGATTGACCACTAGCCTGCTCTCTAAAGTTGTGCAAGAATCACTGTGTTTGCAGACAAAGCAGGACGAATCTCCTGTAAGCCCTTTTCACCAGGCTATGTCATTCAACAGTGAATCCATTGGATGTAGGGTGTTCACCCCTCCAGAGAGGCAATGTAAACCTGCCATCCTTCTGGTTGCTCCTAATGGCACGTCTCTCTCTTCCCCCTTCTTCACCCGTCTATTCAGTTTCTTTATTTTCTGCTTTGACATTCTGAGGTGCTACAGGATCCGTTCTGGAAACCTGTGTCGGGCGGATGCGTTTAGTGTTGGTGGAAATGGTGGGAGAGGAGATACAGTGGTTGGAGGTACTGGTAAGGTGCCATGAAAGGCATATCCCTTAGAATCTAGCAGTTACATCACTGGTCACCCCCAGACATAGTGCTAGGGAACTTGCAACTGCAGGTGGTTCATGGTGGCGCAACATATCGTCATATTAATGATACTCCACATAAGGGTGTCATCAGTAATGGTGTTCAGTGATGCCACCCGGTACCTTTCTTGTCCCTAGCACGTCGATATTCCCAATGCTAAGGAATTTACCAGCTTTCCTCCATCATCTTGTGTGCTTCACTCAACTTGCATGCTGCGTTGAAGGTTTAAATGGGAGAAGAGTATAATTTCTTATAGGGCATTTTATGGTATCTATACATTAATAATGTTGTTTGAGCAGAGATAACCAATGACTCTCCAGTCAGCCCAACTGGGATGCTTGCCTGTTTGTAGTATTCTTTTTTGAGTCATTGATGAGGTTCGGAAACTGTCAATTATTAAACATTGAGTGCAGCTGCTGACAAGCGTTCTGGCAGTCTGGTGTCCAACGATCTTATGATGGGCAAATGCTTTCATCCAGCATTCTGACATTTTTGGTATAGTCATGGGAATGATCACTGACAGGACTGCCATCAAAGAGGATTTTGTGAATCACTGACAGAATACCGGCAAACACATTATCGACCTACATTTTTATCCACACAAAAATATCGACAACACTAATATCGATGCCATTTACTTAATTAAAAAAATACAGTATTATCGACCCCAAAATATCATCAACCAAAATTATCGATTACAGAAATATCGAACACATAATTATCGTCATCTAAAATATCGAACATTCTTTAAAAATAAACATGTCCAAAATATCGATCACAATAATATAGACAGCAGTGTTAGTTTTTGTAAAAATATCGACAGCTCAAAAATAGATAAAACACACAAAATTAAACACCATAAATATAGTTAAATAAATAAACATACACTGCATATAAAATACAAGCAAATGCATAATTTTTGAAAATAGTAAAACATAACTTACAAAATTAGATGATAAATACACTATTAATAACCATTTTAATTGTATACCTACATTATATACACATTTTTTTTAACATCTCATATATAAAATAATACACATTTAAATAATTCAAAATGTGCAAAAAAAAATAACTGACTGTTAACTAGCATTTTTTATATAAGGAAAACAACTACCAAAACAATTAAAACAATAAAGATCAACCAATAAAAATACACAATATTAAAATTAACCAATGAGGTTAACCAAACAATTAAATAAACACTATATAAAGAAGGAATGTTTACTCTTATTTTCCACCTTAAACCAAAAACAATAAGCAAGCCGAAACTCTGCTGGATTTCTACCACAAGCAAGGACTTAATCAAAGAAAAAGCTATTGCATTTTTTACAAAGTAAGTAAATTACCATTGATAAAATAACAGTAATGCTAATATTCAAAAACTAATATTTATCATACGCAAATAATTAATATATATATTTTTGCTATTTATGTCTACTCTACAGATAATTCTCAAAGCATCAAGAAAATAACAGATCACCTCCTAAAACCATCTAACTAATAAAGTAAGTATTCAACAAAACACCTTTGAAAAACGTGTAAAACAACCAACCAAACCCGAACTCCATCCCAAACACCCACCCCACCCCACCCCACCCCATATACAAATTTAACAAAATAAATAAAAATATGTTTTACTTTTCCTACAGAAAAACCAACAACTTAACAGGATTCAACAAACAAAGAAATATTATCTCCATTTAAAAGAATCTGAAAACCAACATTGTAAGTATATTTATAAAAATGTGTATTTATTAAAACATAAACATGTATAATAATCTTTTTAATAATTTTGATATACATTTGTTATAGAATTTACCACATCACAATGATAGAAAGCGTCCAATTTATAACAACCCAACTGGAAAAATTTTGCTATGTTACATTGGATATGTCCATATCCAGGAAAAGCAAAGTGGACTAAAAGTCAATTGGAAATGTAGCAAGTACTATTCAAAAAAATGTTATGGTCAGGCAACAACTAGAGAAACAACTGTTTTGTATACAAGGGAGCATAACCACCCTCCAAATGTTACTGAAATAGACGTCAGGACTGCCCTTGAAAAAGCTAGCATTAGCTCACAAAAACCTACCAGTCAAATACTGAAAGAGCTGCTGTCTAGAGTACCCAGACATGCTACTGGGCAAATGCCCTCTATTTCTTCATTAAAAGGAACTATTGCTCACATCAAAAAAGCCAAAACAACTACCTCACCTACTCCAAAAACTTTTGAAGAGGTGGTAATTCCCCCAGAACTATCTATAACTCATAATGAAGAACCCTTTGTTCTCTACGACAACAAATGCAAAGAAAAGAGAATAATTATGTTTGCTACTGCAAACAATTTAATAAAGCTTCACCAATCAGAAACATGGATGATGGAGGGGACTTTTAAAATCTGTCCCAAACCACCCTACCAATTAAACACCATCCATGGCCTACATCAGAACTGTTCTAAAAAGGACTTCTTTGAGGAGTCGGCAGGCCTCCTTGCTAGATTAAGTGAACGAGGCTACCCCATCAGATTGCTTAAGAAGGCACGTAAACTTGCGTGGCATAACCACAGGGACCTCCTGTTAAGCCCAAAGGTTAGAACGAAGAACAAGGATGAGCGTCTTGTATGCATTACTACCTTTAATACAAAGAGTAACGCTATAAAGAAGGCCATCAACAATCATTGGCACCTGGTAGCTGACGAGTTGGGTAATATGCCAACCCCTTTGCATGCCTTTAGAAAAGCTAGAAACATAAGGGACAATGTGGTTAAATCCCTACTAGACACACCTAGGAACCATATACAGACCACTTTATGGGGTCTCCCACCTATCAATGGTCACCATAAATGTGGGACTTGTAAAGCCTGCCCCATGTCTAATGAAATGACTGAGTTTGCACACAATGGTCGCACACACACTTTAAATGAACACAGCAATTGTAATTCCAGCGGCGTGATTTACGCTATTATCTGCCCTTGTGGTTTCATGTATGTTGGGCAAACCATACAGAAAGTCAAGTGCCGCATTCTGCAACACTGTAGCCGCATACGATGCAAAGTACAGGGGGCCCCCTTAGTTGAGCATTTTGTGCTATTTGACCATGCGCCTAACAGCCTTAAATGGTGGGTCATTGAAAAGGTAAAACCCAACCCCAGAGGGGGAGACTTTAGCGTAACCCTTAATAAACGCGAGTGCAAATGGATACACTCTCTGAATACTGTAACCCGTGGCCTAAACGAATTTGAGGAAATTAGCATACAGGTCTCTGTACTCACAACCGGTTAAAGCGATATGTACCCTCTTTGCTATAACTGTTTAGAGTGAGGGGATTATATCTTCTTCCTATAATGGTTTAGAGTGAGGGGATTATATCTTCCTCCTAATAGTACACTAGGGCTCTAGTGTAATTCACTGGGTTACTTACTGATGTTGCTGATTTTCTAAAATGTTTAGAACAAATTATTTGAACCAATTAAATGTCTGTCCATTAAACATGTGTACATTTACTATGTTCACGTACTCCTTGTATATATAGTCCTGCCTATTTTTCATTATGACTATCACCATGTAATCAATTGTTAAATATTTATGTACTGTCCATGACTCGGCATTCTTGCCCTTTCCTTTTCCCAATCGGGAGAGTCTTTCCTCCCTTTTTCTATCCACCGATTACGTATTGCCTTACGTCGCCGGTAACGCTTTAGTGCGCGTTTGCACCGATCGCCTCCCACTAGACTGTGCCGATTAACCTGGATAGGCCACGCACAACCTGGCGTGCTAAGCCATACAATCAAAAGGAAACCCGCATAGATTATCCTCTATGACTCCCTGGTTTTAGATTATTATGCTCTCGGCTGCGGAACTCAGGCCATTCACCCTTGACGTATAGTATCAGTGGATCGGGACTATTGTAGACTCGGTGGTTAACGTTCGCATGCCCGCAGCCTGTCCTTGATTAAGTGAGTCTCTCACTAGCCACTTCGGGATGTAGGCTCCTTGGCATCTCTGTAATGCATCTAATTGGGCATTACCTACACTCCGTATGGGGCATACTTAGAATCCCTTCTTCACTTAATTGGAACGTTGATGGCAGCATGACCGTAATGGGTCCTTGGGTTAATTAATTAACAACATTATGTTTACCCATCAATCATGCAAACTTAAACTGTGTACTTTTGTAGACTCGGTGGTTAACATTCGCACGCCCGCAGCCTGTCCCTTATTAAGTGAGTCTCTCACTAGCTACTTCGGGACGTAGGCTTCTTAGCATCCCTGTAATGCATCTATCTGGGCATTACCTACACTTCACATGGGGTATACTTAGAATCCCTTTCCTTAATTGCCACGTTGATGGCAGCATGACCTTAATGGGTCTTTAATTAATTAATAATAATATATTTACCCATCATTCATGCAAACCAAAACTCTGTACATGACTTGAGGCTACATTTAGCTCTTTCATTTCTATGCAGTTGGTTGGAACCGTCGCTTTGAAGAATCCGGTGTGTATCCTTTGGACATTTATTGTCAAGGTAATCTATCGAATCCCTTTCTTTTTGACACCAACACGCATAGTATTTAAATATTCACATGACTTAATTACCTGATCCTTTACACTAATCAAATTGTATTGTCCCTCAAGATTGAATTGAATTGGAGAATTTCCTTCCCCCCTCCTGATGGATTTACACTTGAACTTTGGGACCCCATTACTTACCCGTAATTGATAGGTGAGCCTTCTTAATTAAATCTATTGAGTCATGTGGTTTTAATCAATTTTCAACGCAACGACCTGACGTTTGGCGCCACTTGCCTTTTAGGTTGCCCAGGCCAGTCCTGATGAAGATCCGCAAGGCCGAGGCCGTTTATTAACCCTTATAGGCCACAAGTCGGATCGAAACGTCGACGCCCTATCTATTTAAGTCTGGACCCCAAACCTTATTCATGTGCCACCCCAGAATTAATTTCTGTTTAGAATCGAGATATACGTTTATGTGATTGTTCTGGGGGCAGACTATCAAGGACGGTGAATTATAACCGTTCTCTCTTGCTTTGACATATTAAACTTTCTATATCATCTGTTGAAGAATTTCCTTTCATTACTTTACACTTGAGCACCTCTTTTTCACGGCACGCCTTTCTCTGGTGCAACCTCTCTTTTCATTGATTCATGATATTAATTGTTTGGCTCTCACCTAAATGCTTGAAATAAATATATGGTGATCCATTTCATGGTCGTTTGTTGCTCTTTTTTATGTTGTTTATTTCATTTAATGATGTGGATAATCGTAACATATATAAAACAAAAGTTTTCTGATTAATTCATTCTAAATTCAGGTCTAGGACCCTTGTTTGTTGTATCGTACATCAGAACACCAACATCCCCTTTATCTACACCTTGCTACCCAATAAACAAAATTCTACATATATGGAAATACTAACTCAAACTAAACAAGAAACAAATAATTATTTTACACAGAAAATAATTATAGATTTTGAGCAGGCTGTGATAACAGCAATTCTAAAATGCTACCCACACACATCAATTCAGGGATGTTAATCAATCAATCAATCAGTAATTTGTAGAGCGCGCTACTCACCCACGAGGGTTTCAAGGCACTGGGGGGAAGAGGGTGGAGCAGCTCCGGGTGAGTCAAAGAGCCACGTCTTGAGGTCCTTCCTTAACGTGTGGAGGGTTGGGGAGTGTCTGATGTTGACCGGAAGCTCATTCCAGGATTTGGCTGCCATGTAGGAGAACGCTCTCCCGCTGGCTCTGTTTCTGCGGATGCGAGGGACCTCTGCCAGGGGAGGTCAGCGGAGCGGAGGTTCCTCCTGGGTGCGTGGAAACAAACTCGGTCATTGAGGTATTTGGGTCCGATGTTGTTGAGTGAGTTGTAGGATGTTACTATCATTTCAATCAGTGTCTATGGAGACACCTTCAAAAATCAAAACTAAGGGGCCGATCCCGATGTTGGATGGACCGAAGTCCATCCGACATCTGTCAGGAACCGTAACCGACCGAACTACTGTCATCAGTTACGGACCTGCAAGTACAATGCGACCGAACCCTGTTTGGTCGCACTCGTATACTTCACAATGGGAGCATGCATTCCGAACGGAATGCATGCTCGCAATGTGAAATGCAGGGGTGCAGTTCATTCCTGCACCCTGTGGCAGGCACTCCAAGGTGCCTGCCACCGGGTGCAGGGATCAACAGGGGGCACCACAGGCACCCCCAGCCCATCATTAGGCAGCCTCACACCCATGGGGCCCTACTAGGGGCCCCAAAAGACAGTTTCTGATTGACTTTTTGTGACGGAAAGACCGGCATGAAAAGGCAGTGGGAAACTGCAACCGTCCTCCCGGCCGGGGGAATAATAAAGGGTTTCCGGATGATGGACTGGCTCTCCGAGCCCGTAGTAAGCTATCCAGAAATCCGAGTCAGATTCCTTTCTGACGGAGCCCATCGGAATGGCTCTGTCGGAAAGGAATCCGGCCGGCACGTTCCGATGCGGGCCGAAGGGCTCCGACCATCGTTCGGTGCCCTTCCGTCCGAAATCGGAATCGGGCCCTTAGTGTAGAGTATGCGACAAACAGTTCATTCGCATACCAAATAAAAATACGTATTGCACTGGTCTACGTCCTAGTAACTGACATGGCCGAACATTACAACCTTTTACTAGAAAGTCCTTACTATCAGCAACACGACCAGAAATTAAGTCCCCTCCTAGACTATTATGAAGCTACCTGGGTGGGAAAACTCCATAAATCAGGCCATAGGAGACAACCAAAATACCAAATTCCATGGTGGAATGTCTACCTTAGCACACTAAACCAAGAGGCAAAAACTAACTATGCTGTTGAAGGTTGGCATAATGCCTTCCAAGCATCATCAGGACGAGATATACCTACACTACACAAACTCCTATTCTCCCTCCAAAAAGAACAGAGCTTTCAACAGCTAAGAATGGAGCAATCTGTCACACAAATCAGGCCTAAACTATCCAAACAAACTAAGCAAATGTTTGAATACCTTCAACAACAAGTCAAACTATACCCTACAACAAGAGGCCTAGAATACTTAGCAATAATTGCCAAAAGCCTACTCTAAACTCTCGAAGCAGTGTAAAATGTATCATACTTTTCTGTTTAAAATATTAAAATTAATACAAAACAATTATTTTTTCACAAAACTAATTAATTTGTCGAATATATTTTTATTAATAAATAAATATATATATAGACACATTAACTAGATATTTGAAAACACAAACAACAATAAAACATTTGATAGTATTTCCCTCCCACAATAAAAAATAAAAATAACTTACCGCTTCCGTAGCTGTAGACAGAAAATCCCACATCTTCTAAAATAATCCAGGTCACTTATAATCCAAATAGATTAAAATGTATCCCAAAAACAATTAAAAAATACAACTGTACCAAAAAGTAATCCTCGGTCCGGGGCGTAAATCCACAATCCCGCAACCATAAAAAATACGAAAAAGTTAAAAAAAAAAAAAAAGAAACACTCCATGAAAACCCCAAAAATTAACTAAGTGTTAAATAATTATTAGTGACTAAAACTAATGTACACTTCCTTAATTTAAAAAATGCAATCTTCCGGCAACCGCAAATTCTTTCTAAATAAAACCTGTAAAAAAAACACACACACATTCCCAGCCACACAAATATACACATAGGTGCCGATTCCGATCCTGAAAAAATGTTCCCCGTACGACTCGTATCTGGTCTTTTTACCGTACGAATCGTACAAGTAGCGTACAAACTGCCAAGTACGATTCGTATGGGAAAAAGTCCATACGAATCGCATTCGGAAAATTTCCCCACACGTCCTCGGGTCGGAAAAAGTGTCCGACACATCCCCGGACGATTTTACGTACAAATGTGAAAAGTGAAGTCCGAGCGCGCAAGTACGATCCGTCCCGTGCGTCCGATGTTACAACCGTATGGAAAATGCACCGTACGGACCGAACTCCCATAGCAACCATGGAGACATGTGCCCGCAGACGCGCCGACCCCCCCCAGCCCTCGTGAGTACGCGGCGAACCCCCCGTGTATGTACACGCCGAACCCCCCGTGTATGTACACCCGTGTAGGGGTACGCACCGTACATACACGGGTGGGGGTACGACTCGTACGTACACGGGTGTACATACACGGGGGGGGTTCGGCGCGTACGTACACGGGTGGGGGTACGACTCGTACGTACATGGGTGTACATACACGGGGGTTCTGCGCGTACGTACACGGGTGTACATACACGGGGGTTCGGCGCGTACGTACACAGGTGGGGGTACGACTCGTACGTACACGGCTGTACATACACGGGGGGGGGGTTCGGCGCGTACGTACACGGGTGTGCATACGTGGGGGGTTCGGCGCGTACGTACACGGGTGGGGGTACGACTCATACGTACACGGGTGTACATACACGGGGGGTTCGGCGCGTACGTACACGGGTGGGGGTACGACTCGTACGTACACGGGTGTACATACATGGGGGGGTTCGGCGCGTACGTACACGGGTGTACATACATGGGGGGGTTCAGTGCGTACGTACACGGGTGGGGGTACGATGCGTACATACATGGGTGGGGGTACGACTCGTACGTACATGGATGTACATACATGGGGGGGTTCGGCGCGTACGTGCACGGGTGTACATACACGGGGGGGTTCGGCGCATACGTACACGGGTGTACATATACGGGGGGTTCGGCGCGTACGTACACGGGTGGGGGTACGACTCGTACATACATGGGTGTACATACACGGGTGGGGGTACGACTCGTACGTACACGGGTGTACATACACGGGGGTTCGGCGCGTACGTACACGGGTGTACATACACGGGGGTTCGGCGCGTACGTACACAGGTGTACATACACGGGGGGTTCGGCGCGTACGTACACGGGTGGGGGTACGACTCGTACGTACACGGGTGTACATACACGGGGGGGTTCGGCGCATACTCACGGGGGCTGGGGGGGGTTCGGCGCGTACTCACGGGGGCTGGGGGGGGGTACGGCGCGTACCGGGCCCCCTAATCTGGTCGTTTCGCGGCGTACTTCGCTTTTCCGGCACTTTTTGGGTGCCGTAAAAATATTGCCGTCCGGACTGCTGTCGGTTCGAATCGTACTTCCTGGTTCGTGAAACGCTGCCTGAAAGCGTCCCGACGTCACGTCGGCGCTTTCCCGGATCACATTTGTATGTATATTTTCGTCGGTTGGTGTTTTGTACGAATCGTACGGAACTAGTGTTTCCGTGCGAATCGTACTTGCATGTTTGTAAAGTTTTACAACCGGGTATGAGTCGAACGGAGAAAACGCTCCGACCGACAGTTTGTACCCGGTTTTTCCAGGATCGGAATCGGCACCCTAGGTGCCGATTCCGATCCGGGTCGCAAAGCACTCCGACCGAGCCGGATACGGAGTGTTTTCCGACCGAGCCAGAGTCCTGCAGTCCGACCGAGCGATTACGATGCGACCGTATGCTGTCGGACTCAGTTTGGTCGGACTCCCATAGAAGTCAATGGGAGCCGGTTGTACGACACGTACATGGGCTCCCATTGACTGAATGGGTATGTCTCGCGCAAGGACGCCCCCTACATTGGGTACGCATCGGTGCCATCCACACCGTACATGCCTGTGTTGGGAGGACCCTTGGGTCTCCCCCTGTGTCCTTGTCGTAGGGCTGCAGCTGACAGGGGGTCCGACGCGGACCCCCAAAGGCAACCACCCGGACAATTTGCGAGCTGGACACTCCGGCTCGCACAGGCTGTCCGACGCATGCATCGTACTGGCTCAGTCGTGAATCTCATCCATTGCACGCCACGGTTAGTTTACGACCGAGACGTACTGAGCGGTTCGGACCCGGAAACGACTCGTCGGTGAAATTCATGTAGCTCGCATCGTACTTGCTCGCTCATACAGCTGTACAAGTCGGGCGGAAAACACGCATACGGCTCATAGTTTTTCCGGCCGTATCGCGTTCGTTGCCCTTCCGATCTGGATCGGAATCGGCCCCTAAATATACAATATAACAGTATTACAAACAATATACATACGATAATAAGACATATCCTACCATACTTTACATTTTCTAAACTAGGACTCAAAAACTATCGATACATAAATCGTCAAAACCTCACTAATGCATAAAAAACGCCATAACTTCTAAAACCTAACTGAACACACACTAACTGCAACTTAACTACCTTCAAATTTTATTAAAAATGTAGTTTTAGTAAAGAAAAGTATTCTTACCTTGCTCGACATGAAGCAGCTCCCAACCGTGACCTTCTCCCCTTCGGAATAACCTAAAACAACCGCGAGCGGTTACAAAATACAAGCCCCAAACAAATATAGCAGCTTTAAACATGTAAAATAAATGCAATTTAATTTTAAAAATGTTATAAGGTGATATAAAAATGACTATCATATTTAAATAAAACTACAATTTGTATCTTATTTGTTTAAATGTATTATATATTTTTTGGGGCATTGTAAAATTATAATAATAAATATTACTAAACACATAGAGCCCGATTCCGATTGACTCATGCACCTGGGCCCCGAGCGGCAGAGTACGATGGGCTGCAGCGCTGACGGACTTGAGTCACTCTGAGCCCCATTGAAGTCTATGGGAGCCTGGTGTACATTGCATACATAGGCTCCAATAGACAAAAAACACACACCTCAGACAAGGGGACCCCCTATCGTGGGAACGTCTTGGTTCCGCCGCACCGTGCATGCATGTGTGGGGAGGACCCTTGGAACCCCCCCCAGTGGTCGAGTCATAGGACCCCGGGTAAAAGGGGGCCCACTACGGTCCCCAAAAGCTTTTTTGAGTCGGAGGGCCCGAGTCGATCCGGCTGTTCGATGCGCGCATCATACTTGGTCGCTCAGGAATCGGATCCATTGCACGGTGCGCGTTGATGAAGTGGGAGTCGTCCGGACGGCGTCGCAGATGGGTTCCAGTCAGTCAGAGCGTGAGGCTATCCTCGCATCGTATTTGCTCGCTCGTAAAGCGGTGGAAGTCGAACGGTAATCGCGCGTAAGAGACGAAGATGCGCCTGACGTATGCCATCAGGAGCCCCTCCGACCAAGATCAGAATCGGGCCCATAATATTTAATAATATAATTCCATGTATTTACATGTTACATAAAACAATTATTTAAATTAAAAAAATGATCTTTAAAAAATATGTACTTCATAAATAAAATGTACAAAAATTTAACTATGTAATAATTATTAATATTTTATATATTAATATTATTAATTAAAATGTTTTATATTTTTGTATAAAAATGTACCTATGTTTATATTTAAAAAATTTATTAAAAAAGGTTTAAACTGTCATATTATTAAGATGTTACCAATATATGTAACTAAATAAAAAAATGTTACTAACACCAAACTAATATTAATAACTCTTAAAAATATATATTTATTTTGAAAATATACCTAAAAAATTGTGAAACTACAGTATCTGATATTACAAAAGTCACACAACTGTTTAAAGCAATGTACTAATTAATTTTTGATTAATTATTACATTGTAAAAATGTACATATATACAAACTATGGGGCATATCATCAAGGCCAGGCGATAATTATCGCTCAGCGCTCTTAGCGCGAGGATAATAATCGCTGGCCAACGCTGAATTTTATCGCGGAGATAGCGTGCTATCAGCAACGCTTATCCCCAAAGCGATGAAATTAAACGCGCAAGCTGCCAACTGTGCGATTATCACTGGAAATCCAGCGATAATCGCACAACGTTTGTCGAAAGCTTGCTGATAGGGCAAGGCAAACTTAGCCATGGCTAAGTCAGTTGAAAAGCAGGCGTAAGGTTATCGCTACTTTTCTGGTCGCTCTGCAGGTTAGCATGAGGCTAGATAATAGGAGAAATGTCGCTTAGCGACATTTCTCCCGTTATCTTGGGGTGGAACGCCCACTTTGCATCTCATTAGAGATGCGAAGATGGGCGTTGGGGGAAGGGCGATAAGGCAAGGATTCACGCGATAGCGTGACCTTGCTGATCAGGCGATAAAATTATCGCCACTTTTCGTCCGAAAATGGACGCTAAAGCGGCGATAATTTTATCGCCTGGCCTTGATGATATGCCCCATAGTTGTTTTTGTAAAATAAATATAATTTCCTATCTTTATGTATTGGTTTAGTTTATATATTTTGAATAAAATATATTTTTATTTTTCATTTCAAAGTATTTTACAACAAATAAACTTCATAGAAAAATGTAAATGTCTAATTTATTGTCTACCATTTCATTAATATTATATTCAATGTTACCTGTTAAGTTTATTTTTATTAAGTATACTGTGCAAAATAATATGCTTTAATTAAATATATATACAATATCATGTTTTTTCCTTCACAACTGTCTTATAATTATATTTTTATACTACTTTAAACTGTAATAATTTTTTATGCTTAGAATTCAATTCAATAGCTTATTTCCCCCCGCTGCTATTCCCCCCCCAAAACCATCTGCACCTTGCACTTTGGCACTTTATTATATGATGCTGATATATATATATAACTTGATATACCTGTGACAACTTTGCGATGACTTATCAATTTTTTTTTATATATATATAGCTAAAGCTCTGATGTATGTTTTAAATCCAGATGATGTTTTTTTATGTAAACGTTTAATTGATTAACTTTGGGAGAAATGTTTGTGCTTTTATGGACACTTTGGGGCCGATTCCAATCCTGGAAAAAGGCTGTACGAATCGTTGTACGGAGCGTTTTCCAAGTATGACTCGTACCCGGTAAACTTTCCTTACAACCTAGTAAGTACGATTCGTACAGAAAGCATCTTTCCGTACAAATCGTACAAAAGACCGTACGGGTAAAAAAAAAAAAACAACGATTCGGATCCGGAACAGCCTGTATTTAAGCAGCGGTTTCTGGCCCAGCAAGTACGATTCGTCTCTACGGCACTCCGTACGGCTCGTTTCTTACGGGAGCCAAAAACAGCCGGAAAGGCAGAGTCCGACACGAACCGCTACGAAACGGAGCCCCGGTACGCGACGTACACGCCATGAACCCCATCCTGGTCCTCTTAGCCTACGACCTGGTGCACCGAAACCGACGCGCATGCCGCAGAAGGTGAGAACAACAACCAGGGGGCGGGGGGGTGAGGGGCAGGAAACATATCCCATACCCAAATCAAAACCTATAATATGGAGCCCATACATTACCACCAGGGTCTGGTCACTTGGGGGGGCATGTCCAGAAACACCTGCGTACCCCACCATCGCGTATGTACGCACCGTACATATGCATGGGGGGGCCTGTGTGACTCGTACCCCTGTACGACTCGCACCCCGGGAACAACTTATCCCAGGATACGAGTCGTACAAAGTTCCTTTGTAGCGGGTAAAATCATTCCCCGTGTACGGGACGTTTTCCGTACGATTCGTAAATCGGACAGTATTTTTACGATTCGTACGGAAAAGTGTCCGGGGCCGTCTCGTACAACTTTTCCCGATCCGATTCATACGGATCGGGCCGATCCGTATTTATTTTCCCCATACGAATCGTACTTCACGGGTCGGACGGACTTGTACGATGCGTACGGAAAAAATTACGGATACAAGTCGTACGGAAAAAAAAATACAGGATCGGAATCGACCCCTTTATATCCGGAAAAAGATTATTGAATGAACTGTAATAATTTCTTACAAATATAATTGAAAACACATTTAACTAAATTACTATTCCCACTCCACTTAACATAACTACAAGGTCGGTGCTGCACACTAATCTTAAATAACTTTCTATTCCCACTCCATTTTGTATTAATGCAGGGTAGGTGCTGGACACCAAACTTAAATAATTTACTATTTCCACTCCAGTTAGTATTAATTCAGGGTGGGTGCTGGACTCTAACCTTAATTCATTTACTCTTCCCACTCCAGGTAGTATTAAATTGGGATGGGTGCTTTACCACAAAATCAATTAATTTACTATTCCCACTCCAGTTACTATTAATTAGAGGTAGGTGCTGGACACTAAATTTAAGTAATGTACTATTACCTCTCCAGGTAGTAATAATTAGGGGTAGGTGCTAGACACTATATTTAATTCATTTAGAACAGTCCGAGAAGTGGATGGAAGTTGTCAGACAGAATTCAAGTAAAACTGTTACGGAAGAAGAAATATGTTTGGTTAAACCCAAAAATGAGATTAAGAATGAACAGCTTCAGTTACATCAGTCAAACGGAAATTTTATATTAACAGATTCAACTCTTCTCATGTCCAAAAGAGAAATTATAATTTTGCTAATCATAACGTGTGTTATAGATGTGGTAATAGATCTCATATTGCTTCTTTTCCAGGGTGTCCAGCCATTAATAGAGAATGCAAAAATTGTGGTAGAATAGAACATTTTAGTAGTGTGTGCAGAGATAATAGGCGTCATTCCACAAAAGCACGTGGCACGGTGTACTATTTAGTTGATAACAATGATACCATCAAAGTGAGTGATGTATCTGAAACTAACAAGGGTTTTGTTGCATCTATTATTGATGGTGTACCAGATAACCAGATAAACAGGCACATGCATCAAAGAAAAAAACGGTCGCAAACGGGCAGATTCTCCGAATCTGCCCCTTTGCAATCGGTATTTTTGCATTTGGGATGCATCATCCCAAATGCAAAAATCGCAATTTAAGGAATCTCTCAATTGCGATTACTCAAATTGCAATTGCATTTAAGGAATCCCAAATTGAGATTCCTTAAATGCAATGCATTAAAGTAAAAAAAAAATAGCGATTTCACTAATAGGGGGAGCAAATTACCATGAAGTTGAACCTCATGGTAATTTGCAAAAACTTAGAAAAATGCACTTTTGTGCATTTTTCAAAGTTTCATGTTGCGCACACACATGCCTGAAGGCCCATAGGAATGAATGGGACGGCATTCCTTAATTGCGGCTCGCAATTTGCGAGTCGCAATTAAGGAATGTGTAGAAATCGCTATTTTTATAGCGATTTCTACATGCATAGGCTTTTGCAATTCCTTAATTGCGATTTCTTAATAATCGCAATTAAGGAATCGCAAAAGCCTACATTGATGCATGTGCCAGAAAGGATCTCTCATGATCATTGTGGATTCTGGTTCACCATGGACAATCATCACTCACCAATACTACAAAGAGAAATTAGGCCATGTTATTCAATATAACAATTTACTGCCTTCTGACATCATTGCAGAGAGTTTTGATGGAACAAAAATTGATATCGATGGGTTCTTTCATGTAGAGTAACATTTCAAAAGTAGGTGTGCAGATGTGAAATTATACATCACACAAAAAGGAGTGAACGTTTTAGGCTGGTGTGACCAGTGGAAATTGGGTTTAACATTGAATCCACGGTCTAGTGAACCAGTGTCTCTATGTGATGAACATTTGATAAAAAAAATTGCAGTAGTGATGCAGATGTCACATTGAGTTGTAAAGAAACTAAATTAATTAATACATATGACAAGGTTTTCTGTAATAAGTTAGGGAAGTTGAAGAATTTCTCACACACAATTGTGTTAAAAGAGAATGTACTTCCAGTAAAACAAAAAATCAGGAGAGTGCCAATTAACATTAGGGAGGAATTGAAAGATATGTTGAAGGAATTGTCCGATGAGGGCATCATTGAAGCTATTGAATCCTCTGAATGGGTTTCACCTATTGTTCTTGTTCGCAAACCTGCCCAAAATCTGAAAGTTTGTGTGGACTTGAGGGCACTAAATTCAAATTTTGTAGTTGACTGTCACCCCCTACCAAATATCAATGAGGTAGTTTCCATGTTAGAGGGTGCTCAAATATTTTCCACGCTAGATTTGCGATTCGCATACCATCAAATAGAATAAATGGAAGAATCAAATAAATATACAGCTTTCATTACACCATTTGGTCTGTACCAATATACAAGGATGCCTTATGGACTGGCGTCAGCTGCGTCAGTTTTCCAGAGGGTCATGTTCCATATTTTTAGGGATGTGGATGACTATGTCAAGTGCTTCCAAGATGATATTTTAATATTTTCAAGAAATGAGTCTGAACATATTGTACACTTAAATGAAGTTTGTAAAAGATTAAAGAGTCATGGGCTTACTCTCAAGGCACACAAATGTAAGTTATTTAAACGTTCAATTGAATATCTAGGACACACATTGTCTGGAGATGGGGTAGTCCCCAAAAAGGCTAATATTGATGCTCTTCTTAAAGCTCCATCACCAGTTAACAGGGAGCAACTTTTATCCTTCGCAGGTATGTGCGAATAATATTGCAAGTTTGTGGAAGGGTTTGCGACTAAAATGGAACCTTTGAGAAAATTGTTAAGACTGAATGTAAGATATGAATGGGCAGAAGAACAGCAAAGTGCTTTTGAGTGCATTAAAAAAGATATTGTAAATGCTCCCACATTGAAACCTTTCCGTATGTATCATCAAGTTAGATGCAAGTTTAGATGGTCTTGGAGGAGTTCTTTCACAAAGAGAAGGTAAAGAGGAATGGAATGTTACTTTTGCATCTCACACCTTAAATGATTGTGAGCGCAAGTCCGCAGTTATAGAAAAAGAACGTCTTGTATGTGTTTGGGCCGTTGAGCATTATAGACTATGGGGCCGATTCCGATCCGGAAAAACCTGGTACAAACTGTGGGTCGGAGCGTTTTCTCCGTCCGACTCGTATCCGGGAAAAAAACCCTACAAACTTGCAAGTACGATTCGTACGGAAACACCATTTCCGTACGAATAGGAAAAAAGACCGACCGACAGAAAAATACATACAAATGTGATCCGGGACAACGCGGACGTGACATTCATTGATGCAGCGGACGCTGAGACTCAGGATTCGTTCCTTTGTGTGAACTAGCAGTGATTTTTCTCCAGCAGTTCAACCATCCCCTAAACCCGGATTTATCTCCAGGCTTTTCTATGATTCCTAAGACTTAACCCCCACGGTTTGTGGTCGATGGTGTCCACCACTCTCCACGCCAGTCCGTTACCGCCGAGGATTTTTCCCTCTCTCTTTGACGACCTGCGGACGTCTTAGAGGCTTGTCCACCTTCGGACACGGTGCCCATCCTTCCTTTGTGTCTATCCTAGTCCTGATGAAGACCCCACCCCGTAAGGTTCCACTCAATACCTACAACACTCAAGGGGTCGAAACGTCGACTCAACATCTTTTGCCAACATCGTCAACAGTACATGGTGTACTGTGATTGTTTCTATATGGCACTATTCCGAATTGTTAATATTGTGACTATGATTGAATCTATGTTCAAAATACGGCAGTGATTCTTAAATGCCGTCCAATTTAAGTGTAATTCAGTAACCTTTACCACTGTATTCACTTCCTCCCAAATTCTGCACTATTTCACTCACCCCCCTCCCTTCCCTTGGGCACGTGTTTTAGTTTTTCAAATTGTTGCTTAAAAATTCTTCTGATTCAATTTTGAAAGAATGTTACGTGTTCAATGTGATTAAATAACATTCGAACTTTTTTAAGTTATCCGTCTAAATTATGTTCCAATAATGCCAATGTTTTGTTTTTGAATGAACTGTATGCTGGGACCACTTTCCTTTATACTGGTCCGGACGGAGTTTGGCAGCTTTTTACATACCAACAAGTACGATTCGTACCGACAGCACTCCGGACGGCAATATTTTTACGGCACCCAAAAAGTGCCGGAAAAGCGAAGTACGCCGCGAAGCGTGAGGAAAAGGGGGCCCGGTACGCGCCGAACATCCCCCTAGCCCCCCGGTAAGTACGCGCCGGACCCCCAGCCCCCCCGCGGATGGACGCGCCGTACCCCCACCCGTGTATGTACGGAGCATACCCCCACCCCGTATGTACGGTGTGGACCCCCAGCCCCCCGTATGTATGGAGCGTACCCCCAGCCCCCCGTATGTACGGAGCGTACCCCCAGCCCCCCGTATGTACGGAGCATACCCCCACCCCCGTATGTACGGTGCGGACCCCCAGCGCTACGCGCTGGGGGTCCGCACCGTACATATGGGGGTGGGGGTACGCTCCATACATACGGGGGGGCTGGGGGTCCGCACCGTACATACAGGGGGGCTGGGGGTATGCTCCGTACATACGGGGTGCTGGGGGTATGGCGTGTACACACGGGGGGGCCTGGGGGGGTGTTCGGCGCGTACCGGGCACCTGTTTGGACATCTCCATGGTTGCTATGGGAGTTCGCTCCGGACGGTCTTTTTTCCATACAGTTGTACAATCGGACGGATGGGACGGATCGTACTTGCGCATTCGGACTTCAGTTTTCCCATTTGTACGTAAAAAGGTCCGGGGACGTGTCGGAGACTTTTCCCGACCTGAGGACGTGTGGGGGAATTTTCCCAATGCGATTCGTATGGACTTTTTCCCATACGAATCGTACTTGCCAGTTTGTACGGGACTTGTACGATTCGGTCGGAAAAAACTCCAGATACGATTTGTACGGGGAATATTTTTCCAGGATCCGAATCGGCCCCTATATGTGTGGGGCAATAAGTTCACTCTTAGAACGGATCACAAGCCGCTAGTGAACATTTTATCCACTGGAGGGGGTTGGAACTCCACGGCCAGAATTGCAAGGTTGGCATCGAAGTTGCAGGAATATAATTTTAAAACAGAATATGTTCCAGGAAAAGAAAACGTTACAGACGATTTTCTTTCTCGGTTACCTTGTGACCATGGTAAGGGGAGCGCTACCAAAGAATGTGATTTCATTGTTACTATTAATGATGTAGTTCCTGTACAATTCCAAGAAATCACAGAAGATTGTTAGCGTAATTGTGAGCAACTTGATGACAGGTGGTGTGATTTAAAGAAATTTGTGTTAGGAGGTTGGCCAAAGGAAAATATGGTAAGACCGGATTTATTACCTTTCTTTAACATCTCAGGAGAACTAGAATTAGAAGGAAGCTTATTATTTAAATCAGGAAAGTGTATTCCTCCAAAAAGTATGCAAGATATCATACTTAATATAGCTCATAAAACTCACCCTGGCATCTTGCCTATGAAACTGTTAGTCAGAAGTTTTTTTTGGTGGCCAGGCATAGATAAGTGCATAGATTGCATTGAGAGGGAATGCAATGAATGCATATCAAGTGAGAAAATGTTAAAATTGCATGTTCCTCCATTGAAAGTTGTCAAGTGGCCTGAGGAACCATGGCAAAAAGTTGCATTTGATATTTCAAGTCCATTTAATATTTTGCCTGAGGGTTCACGTTTCACCTTGGTCATAACAGATTATCATTCTAAATGGCCAGAGGTAAAAAAAAATTCCAAGGCCACAACGAGTGCTGTTATTTGTTTTTTTTAAGGAGGTGTTTGCACGTGAATGCTGTCCCTCCATTTTAGTTAGAGGTAATGGGGTACAGTTGACATCTGTGGAAATGAAAAATTTCCTCAAAGATTGTGGAATCAAACATAAATTTACATCCCTTTACGAACCACATGTAAATGTACAGGTGGAGCGCTTTAATAGAGTGCGCAAGAGTTTTGTTACAGATTCCTTTAAGTTGGGTGCTGGTTAGATGAGTGCTTTAAGAGAACGTTTGTGGGTTTATCGCATCACACCTCATTCCACAACGGAAGTCAGTCCCTTTAAACTCCTACTCTAAACTAGACCGCTGCCCCGTGCGCCTAAGGTGCCGAGGAGGAAGTGGTGCGCGGACCCTCCGCCTTGAGCATTGAACACAGCTCTTCTGGGTGAGGATTGTCGCAGATATATATTATATATGTGAATATATTAGTTTCTTTGCATACAAAGCGTATTGTACATTTATTTTGACTGAAATGCCACTACAACATGTCTGCCATATACTATTCATTGGTCCTTCCTTGCTCTCTGCACTCTGAACTATTAGAGTCTCTCTGATTTGGTGTATGTTTCACGTGATCAAGGTTCTACGGAATCGAAACGCGTTGTGGAATAAACGGTGGTTTGGATAACTTATGGAGTTGTGTGTTACTGAGAGCGCACTGATCTACGCTTGTTTTTGGGAAATAATTTGCACTGTATACACATTTTTTTAAATAATTTTATTTAAAAAAATATATTTTTACATTTCTAAATATTTAAACAAAATGTATAAAACTGTAACCAACATTATATCCTATAAAACAACTCCAAACTAATAAAACAATACATTCAATATAATATAACCAAATTGAATTTAGAAAAATAATTAATTTTTTTACATTTCATTTAATATTTTTTAAACACTCCCCACCCTTAGCCACTAGAAACTCAACATCCCACTCCTAATTTTTTTTTCTAAATTAGAAATAATATTTTGTAAATTATAAAATACAATTTTGAAGTTATTATAAATTAAAATACATTATTTTAATATACTCCCCACCCTTATCCCCTATAAACCCAACATCCAACTCTTATAAAATATGTTTCTAAATATGAAAATGTATTTTCTTTATTATAAATTTTAATTTGTGATTCATTATAAATTAAAATCAATTATTTTAAAACACTCCCCACCCTTATCGCCTATAAACCCAACATCCCGCTCATAAAAAATATTTTTCTAAATTCAAAATTATATTTTCAAAATTAAAATTTAAAATTTTGAATTTATTATAAATTTAAACAAATTCTTTTAAAACACTCTCCACCCTTATCCCCTATAAACCCAACATCCCGCTCCAAAAAATATTATACAAATTTATTTTTTATAACATTAACTAACTGTCATACTTCAAACAAACTCTAAATACATTAAAATATAATACAATAACGATATTTTAACATAACGATATTTTAACAGTGGATTTTACAAACTTCGATATTTTTAACAATAGGTAAAATCAATATTTTTTACATCGATATCCATAACATCGATATTTAATACTATCGATATACTTAACTGGATATTTGTGTATATTGATATAAAAAATTCGATTTTATGTCTACTTACCGGATTTTGTAGTGGCAGGATTGGCACAAGACAACGGTTTTGTTAGAAGTTCAGTCAGAAATGTCAAAGCGCTAGATTTAGGTGGCAGCTAGGGTTTGTTCCTTGTTCCTTAGTTTGCTTCTGTAAGGGATCCTTTGAGAAAGAAGCAAGTTCTTTCCTAGAGATAGGTTCGAAACATCATATAAATTTCTGAGGGTCTAATTTAGAGATGTGTTATTTCTGAGTCTCTACGGAGGCTTCTGTTGTAGGGGTTATCTTCACAGATCCATACCCTCAAATGGTTGCATCCTTGGAGGGGGGACCACCTCTTCCTGTCTATGATTGCCTTCGCTGAAAATGTCTGAAAGCTCTTGAGTGTTTAGGAGTGTTATGTAGGTGTAGGCAACACAGGCACTTATGAGTAGGCCTAGTAGGAGTCTGTAGACTTCTACTGAGTGGACCTCCATGGAGTTGCAAAAAAACTCTGCCACACTACGCGGGGTTTCACTCAGAAATCATGCACGGAGCCATGCGGTTATCAAGTGCGTCTGCCTGGGTGCGGCCACCTTGTGTTTTTTGTCCTCTGTTATGGTGCTGGGCCTAAATCCTCATCTCTCTTTAACCTCTCTAATCCTCCTCCTTTAAAAACTGTCCCTAAGTTTTATTTTATTATAATAATGTGTGCCTTTGTGTTTCAAGCAATCAATCAAAGCATTTGTATAGCGCGCTACTCACCCGGAGGGTCTCAAGGCGCTTGGGGGAGGGGGGTCTGCTACTGTTCGAACAGCCAGGTCTTGAGTTGCTTCCTGAAGGGGAGGTGGTCTTGGGTCAGGCGGAGGTGGATGGGGAGGGAGTTCCACGTTTTGGCAGCCAGGTAGGAGAAGGATCTTCCTCCCATGGTGGCTCTTCGGATGCGGGGAACGGCGGCGAGGGCCGTGTTTGTGTATTTTACATTTTTTGGGGGAAAAGAATCATGTTTTTTGTGACTTTTTTACTTTATTTCCCCTTACTTCCTTATTTCTTTCTTCTTTCATTTCCTTTTTCTAACAAACCCAGCACCATGGCAAAGGGACAGCTTCCTTGAAGGTGGCGCCGCTGCCCTATTGTGAAGCCCCTGGCAATCTTTAAAGTGGAGGAGGGGGCAGCACTTTTTGTTTTGCAGCACCACATCCCCTCCATGCTGGCAGCAGGCCTGGTAGCGGATACAACCTGTGGGAGCATCAGCAGCTGACACACCGTTGAGCGAACATTCTGGACCGAACACAGGACCTGCTCGACCTGCTAGGCATTGAGATTTCGGGGTACGTGAGTATTCATTATTTGTTGTGGTTATGTTCTACAATGCTAACATTTTATTTTATCTGAATAGCATGTTGCTCTCACTCAGAGGAAAGTTACGCTTAGTTTACACTGGCATATTATTGTGTGATATAGTTTATAGTTTCTGCTAGAAAGGTGCTCAGCACTATCTAATCATACTCATTTGCACTCACTTTGGCTGATTAATCAAGAAGCCATTGCAGACTCTTCTCCTGTCACTGTAGTAAATTAGCGAGTAGCACATTCTCTCTGTGACTTTGATATGTAGGTTATACAGTTCCAAATTATTTATTTCACAGCGATGTGTAGAATGCATCTCTGCACTGCAAAATATGGAGACTGAGTTGGTCCGTCGAGGGGGTTGAGAAATGGGAATAGAATCAAAGATCATAAACTGCAATGTATTAGTTCCGAATGTAGTTTTGTTAAGGAAATTTGGAATAGGGATTTCAGGATTAGTATGGGCAACTCAACAATAGTCAATAGACTTAAGTCGAAACTAGTAGTACTATAGACAATCTGTTTTAGAAAATTACAATATGATCGCGTTTGCTTGCCATAAAAAGATTTCTGGCGATTATTAACGGAATCACAAATCTATTTTGTTTTTAATCTTCTTAATTTCCTACATCAGCACCGAGTGTCCAGGAGAAGCTGGTCGGCCAGCGCCTACTACGAGCACTGCTGCTGAGGGCTCTGCTGGCCCCAGTAAGTTCTATAATTTATCATTATTTCCTTAATGTTGGGTTTTATGATTGTTGTATACTTAGGGTAGAATTAATCTTGGGGTATTGGAATGTTGGTTCTATCTATCGTGAAGATTGCAGGCCCAAGTAAGCTAGTATTATCAATAAAATTCACCATGTATATTTGTTGAGAAGGCTTTCTGTTTTCCTGCTCATGATCTAAAACTGTTGAGTTCACGAGAAAGTGGCCATGGTCATCATGGTGCGCACCCCATGTAGTGTGCTGCTGTCTCGTTCATTTACAGTATACCAGCAGTTTCACATGACAATGTAGCATGGCAGGTAAAAATGTAGGCGGTCCCACTCTCATTGCACTTGCCAACCAACACCACATGTCTTTCATTGACCATTATTCCACCCCTGGCTTGTCTAACTTTGAGAACCAATCAAATGCCCAGAGTGATATTTTTGTTAGAAGATACTGCATTGGTAACTGAACTGTAGTGCTTTATTGTAGTTGAATTTGTGGCTGCGTAGCTGGCATCTATAATATGTACAATGTTTTATTCTTGCCACACAGAACACCAGTGATGCTGGCTCCAGTAGCGCTGCAGGAGGAGACATGTCAGTTGGAGGGGGAGAAGCTGCAGCAGGGACAGACACTGGTAAGTCACAAATTTCTTGCAATTACTATACTCCCTAGCTAGTACCAGGGCGTTGTCATCAACATATGACCATGAAGTGAACCCCCCTCCACCCAGCTTTACCAGCTGCAGAGGTGGTTGAGTTTTTAATGGCCTCTTCTATCTGCAACTCAACAAAAGCACACATATTGAGCGTTGATGGCTTAAGGGAAACAAACAGTAGGTTAAAAGAAAAGAAATGGTATATGAGTGCAAGGGTGCGTGGGAAGGTAAAGGATTGATGGGCGAAAGTATGGTTTAAAGAAAGGACGGCTAATGTCGAATGTATGGATAATAGATTGGAAATTTTGGTGAAAGAATGGGTGAGAGAAAGTAAAGCTTAATCATGGTGGCTAAGGGTGAATTAGAATGAAAATATGAATGCATATTTGGATTGTTTGGATAAATAAGCAAGGCAGCTCTTCTCATGAGTAGGCGGAATGTGTGTAGTCGCGCTACGCAAAGCTCCGCAAAATGGTAAAAATTCTCTGCGAACACGCAAAAGTTCTGCGAACATGCGGAATTGCTTGTTCCGCCCGTTCGCAATGCTTTTTTCTTGTTCGCGAACACTGTTTGCGTGCTCGGGGAGAAATATCTCGCAAACATGCATTTTGAAAGCGCGAACAAGCAAAAAATTCCCAAAGCCGTGGATCGCAGAATTTTTGGCAATTCCGCGTTCTCCACGGAACGCAAAATTTACCAAATTCTGCAAATTCCGCAAGCGGAACGGAATCTACCACCCACGGCATTTTTGTCACCTAAGACCGAAGTGCAGTATGGGTCAATTTGTGACTTCAGTTTTGGCTGTGCAGTGTGCTTCTGCTTCAGTTAATGTGGCATTTACAATGTTTTCAATGCATTTCAAACCAAACCGAGAAGGTGTGTAGTATCCATTCACCCACTTAGTCACCTCTTAGTACTTCACTCCTTTATTTTTTCATAAGTTCTTTCGTCCCAGCCTACCAAATTGGAAAATCCATTCTTGGCATGTCCCACATTTCGTTTTATAACCATGTGAAGTGAATCCAGAATACATTCCATGGTTTCCCATAACTGATTTATTTTACACCTGTTTAATTTTTTCCCTTTCAACATGTACAGTGACTGAATAAGCCAAAGATGTAGAATTGATGATCAGTGTAGTAGCCCCTCTATTCAATATCAAAAAAGCTCTACTCTGTCTAATCCCTCTACCCAACCCCCTGCAGTAGAGTCAATCAAGTTACCTTTCCTTGCTTCCTGCCCAGTGAATTCATTTGTTGGAAATATGTGGTGGTGGGTGAGGCCACAGAGCAAAGTGGAAGTAAGTGTATGATTTGATGTCAAGTTTGGCATTTCGGATACACAGTGACGAATGCTCCAAATACAATCTATATAGCCTGTTCATTTGCCTGTAGGGCAGTCCAAAAGATTCATCTTACCTACGGCAGAGAGGATAATATGAATATCTGCATTACATACGTGAGATGTGTGGCGTAGTATCCTATTATTATTCACCTGCCTCTTTAGAGTCAGGGTAGAAAGAGAAATGCATTTGGAAAAGATCAGGGCCATTGGAATTAAAAATAGCTAATTGTTAACTGCAGCCACCCCAACTGAAGACAGTAGCAAACCACGCGATGCGCTGGCTAGCAATGGGCATGGTTTCATTATTTGTTTTAGCACAACACACCAGCTTGTACTCCATATAATGCATAATGCCGTACTCATTAATGAGAGGTAATTTAGTTTGCAACTCAAACTGTCTGTTTATAGTTACTTGAAAAACCTTTAAAAGAAAAAAAGAATCACATCACTATTTTTTTAATCTGGTGTTCTGCCTTTTAATACTTTTCTGCCACACAGTTGGTGCTTTTTATGAAAGGCTTGTATCGGTAAAACATAAAATTGGCTTTGCGATTCTCCTCATCATAATCAAATCAAATTCCAATGGCCCTAGGGGACTAGCAATGTACTGCTACTGGGCCACATAGTATTTTAAAACAATTGCTTGCACATAGCATTATTTACAATTTGTCTTTTTTGTTTTTCTCAATGTAGCTGCTCCCGCAGGTCCAGTAGGGCTACCCACCAGGCAGGAGATATCGTCCTGTTTACGGCAGCTGATACTGGAATGTATCCATCAAGAGTACAAGCAGCTGGTGGTCCTGGTAGAGAAGGAGGAAACAAATGCACCTCACCCAGGCCCCAGTGCAACCGGTCCCCCTCAGACTCCCGCCTCTCGGTCATCCGACTGCCGGTGGCACTGACAGCCAAGTGCTGCCACCCATACCATACTGACAACGGGGCTTTGCACGCCGCATCCCGCAGCGGCTTGACACCATCAAGGGCGGGCTCACCACGATGAGGCAGAGCCTGGAACAGCTTCGGACCGACATCCAGTATGCCCTCTTCTAGATTTATTTTTATTTTTATTGTTTTGGTGGAAGGGACTTGTTTGTTGGGGCTGGGATGAGAGGGTGGTAAGGGAGTTAGGACTGGAGTGACTTTTTCCTTGAACAATTTGAGTTTTGGGGCTTGGGTAAGTTTTGTTCAGGGAGAGGGGTGGACATGTTGTTTGGGTGGAGAGGGTGGGTTTCGTTGTAAATAAATAAAGGGGGAAACAATTTTATTCAATCTAAATTATGCCTGAATTAGTTGTTTTCCTTTTACTTTGCACTGTTGCCTTCAGGTAGTTTTACCTAGCCTGTTTATGTGCTTGTAACTTAAGGAAGAGAGTAGCTCCTATTTATAGAGATCTACTGCTCTAACAATCTCGACCATTAGGGGGAATGCTGCCATGATACCTATATTGCCAGCAGCAACCTAGATAATCAGTAGTAGCAGTTAGTTACCTACTAAGTTAACTAGTTCAATTTCATCCATGCTAGTTGTCTTACTTGAATATAGGTGAAGCACTAACAGGGAAGGCATCACAACTTCACAAGCGAGGTCCCACTTCCAGTTCCACCCAAGTAAGCTCCAACTGTAGGATTAATTGATTATCCATCATAGGCAACTAAATGGGAATAAAAAGACTGAGTTAGCGGGTTATAGTGGAGTGGAGTGGTATGAGTGGAGTGGTGTGGCTCACTGGTTAGAGGTGGCAGACCCGGAAGCAGAGGTCGGCCCGGGACCAGGGTTCGATTTCCGACGCGGCAGGGTCTTGGGCCAAGGTCAGCGGACTCCATATTCTCGCCTCGGTGCCTACTCTAACCATGGATCCCACTCAGCAACTCTGGGCAATAGCTTGCTTAATCTCCACTTATGGCCCCATCAGCGCCGGGGATGCTTGTCTTCACCTTGGAGATGCCCAGTAGGGACCATCTCACAGGGAAAGCCAGGATGGGTTCCCCAGCGGTATACAGCGCCGGGACGCCCCGTTGCTGGGGCAGCTGTGCGCTTTACAAGTATACAACATTTACATTTACATATATTAATCAAAGATTTACAAAGAATTGACACCAGCTGAGTACTATTTGATGACCAACGAGAATGCCCAATTGTGCTAAAATACAAAAAATAGCAATGCTAGTAAGTTTTGGCTAATGGGGAGTCCTCAAGTTATTAAAAAAATTGACTCAATGTCTGGAGTGGGCAAGTTTAGGTTAGGCGCTTACGATTATGCAACACAAAGCCTGAATGATGATGCTGACACCTGATGTTCTCGATTCTATATCTTAAATATGGATCACTTTTCATGAGCGGGTAAGTAATGGGCCAGTGTGTGCTATTGCTTAAAAGATCCTGCAGTAAGTTTGTGTTGCTTTCACCACATTTACCCCACCAACTGTGTGATCCATTGATGGTTTAGATAAAGCCACACCTCATTAAATCAAGCAGCCCAGAAGAAGAGGGTTAGTGGTTTGATGAATGGATGGGAAGCAGGATTTGGGGAAAGGTTTGACAACACTACACAAGGACACATCCATCTGGGCAATGAGCAGCAGCACATCATTCTCCATCAACCTGTTGTGGAAGGAAATAAAGGAATGAGTATGACAGAGTACAGATAAATGCATTGCAAACAGTCCTTCTGCCCCAGAGACACAAGTTATCAGATATCTAAATGTTCTGTCTTCTAGGTTAGAGAGTGAACCCACCCACCCAGTTCTCCAAATCTGACTAAAAGAAAAATTATACTGTATTGCAAACTTAGGTGGTGCATCTGCATCCTCATTAGGAATGTCCACTCTTTGGTGCCTATCTGTACTGGTCCGGTAGGCATGCAGCAGTGCGATTGAGCTCAACTTTCACATTTTGTTCATGCAGGACACTAGAGGAAGGTCTGAGGATTGCAAAAAAGAAGCTATTTTTTAGAGTCCAGGAGAAGGAGAGATGCAAGGTAAGGTAAGCTTCATAAAGAGTGTATCAAGAAGACGCAAAGGCAGAACAAAAAAAAAAAAAACAAGAGACGGACTCAGAGTTTCACTTTTGCCAAAAGTCCAACACAAACACACACAGCAGCAGCATTTCACAAATGCACCTCTCTCTATTCCACATAGATGAGTTCTAGGCCTCAGACTCTTGGTTTACATTTGAACTGAAGTCGATAACATCTTGCTTATAGCCGTTGATGAGGTAGTCCTGCAGCTCATGCCCCAAGCTCTTCCATCCTCCTGTTGACTCCTGACTCTGAGTAACTCCATCCCAGACCAGTCATCATCATGCCCGAGCAAGATAGATGTTTAGTACATTGCTGTTTAAGAACAAGTAGAGACAAGCATTGGCATAGCCAATAGGTCTCGCCTTTGGGACCTTATAAGTGTTTAGCCATGCAACAGTTGCGTAACTAAATAACTAAGTGATCGCGATCAAACATCAAAGCGGCTGTGCGGCCGAAAGTGAAAGTAATCGCGGTAAAACGCGGCGCGCGCGCCCGCGCACATGCACTGTAGCTCTAGGCTGGCCTGGTAGCACTTTTTGGAGCCCTCTCAATAAGTCTCGCCAGACCAGCGCATGCGCTGGGTCAGGCGAGACCTAAAAAAGGATTGTGGTATTTTGCATATGTTTTTGTTTGTTAACTAAAGTGACTGTTCTGGTCCCTGAAGAACCAGAAAAAAGGAGAAGACCCTGCAATTAAATCTTGCTAACTGATGAAAGGGCCGATCACCTCCAGGGAAACAATGGTCACCCATCACTCAGGCCCCAAACATTGCAAATCAATAATCATCTCAAGAATTTCCCATATTACAGTTCAACACACCCTGCCTCACATTCAGCCTCCACATCAATCATCACTCACAGTCGATCGATATAATCTGATCGCTTCGTGGTGTAATGGTTACCGGTTCCAATTCAAGAATGCTGATAGGTGCACTATCTCCCCTTTAATGAAAGGAGCAGATTGGAATTTGGCATTCGTGATAAACGATTGTCTGTGGCAGCCATCCTAGTTGATGGAAAAAACGGAACGATCATAGGAGTGGACCATACAGGTTAATTCTTTTCACTAAGTTAGTTTGTGAAGGCCAATCAACTCCAGGGAATAAATGATCACCCATCACTCAGGTCCCAAACATTGCAAAACAATCTTCTCAGGCAAGTTCCCACATTACAGTTTACAGGGATGGGGAATTTGTATCACCCAACGCCCGAGACATCTAGATGTATTACCATGGCAAGAAGTTTTAATGTTTGTTTTGTCCGAAGGACAAGCAGATTTGATAATAGTTAAACCACGGACAGAACTGCTGCTCCCTCAAGCGAACAGTTAATCAAGAAATCGGAAGCAGATGCCTTCAATAACTGAAATGTTTTTTGGCTTATGATTCTTTAAGCCTGTGACTGTACTCACTATTGTGATTGGCTCGTCAGAAATGCATCCACTCCCAGGTATAGCGTCGCTTACGATTGGTGAACTCAGCCAGGGGTTGTGCCTCAGGACGAGCTCGAGGCTGCTGATATTTGTGAAATGGGGATAGATGAAATGCGAAGTCAAGCTGCTTTTTCTGCAGAGGTTGAAACGCAGGGGAGGAGAGGAATGGAGGCACTCTCAGTTCTGCCTCTCGGTTTCCTGCCCAATTACCTTTGCTCCTCCTTGTGCCACGTGCATTTCTTTGGGCCTTGTCTCTGGCCCTAGCTCCCTCTGGGCCTTGCAGAATCATCTTAAGTATGCCCTTCGGGCCTGTCTCTTGCATTTTTTTCCCTGGGCCTCTTGGAGTCCACACAAGTCTGCTCAAAGTGGGCATTTCCGTTACCTTTTACTTCCGTGGACGTCACATATGAGCAGCGGTATGCCCCCCCATTAATCTCTTATGCTTCCTGCTTGCCTACGTTTCATGTACAGTGAGTGCAATCGGCAAAAAATCTGGGGCTCTGTGAAAACGCTTTGTTCTGCAGTACTTCTCACTTCAGCAGCATCTAAGAACAAAAGGATTGCTAAAGAAAACAGGAAAAGGCAGTGCATACTTTTGCAGGTTTACTTGCAAGTTTTCTGATAGTGTATTTTCCACAAATGTCAGCATTTATTTAACACAATGAGGTGCTTTGTAGGAGTTTCAATGAAGTGCCAATCATGCCTTTGCAGAGGCAGGACAGCAACAAACAGCTGTTGTCAATATCTGCTATAGTTGTTCCTATTAAAGGATTGATGCCTCCCGATCCTCACAGGGTCTTAAGCTAGGTAACTTTAGTTCTCAGTGTGAAAACTATTTAAATAATGTTTTAAAAATGGTGTTGTTGCGTTCTCAAGTACTTATTTATACTTGTGTAAAAGCCAAGCTGTTTGGCCTAACGCATAGGAGTTAGTCTTTAGACAAGTGCAAGCAGTTTTGGCAGGTAAAGGAATAGAGTCCCAGGAAAATAAAACATTTGCACAAGATCACACATTGTAGTAAAGTGGAGCAGCATTAGAAATTTGGTTCCCTCGTTTGATTACTACTAATCTAGCAACTAGGCTACATCTTAACAAACATAACATATTGTGTGCAATCAGAGGGCAAACACCTGGGCCTTTTATTTCAGACATACCCCAAATGGAGCCCGGTACAATGCCTGACGATGTGTTAATGCAGTGCATAAAAAGGAGTTTCTTAAAAATGGCCCTGTAACTGGCTTGAGTTGTGGAGGGAGTGCGGTGGGTCTGAAATGTCCTACTCAGTCTCTTGCTTGTAGTGTATATATTAACGAGGCACGGGTGTTCCTTCACATCAGTTAGAAGTGCCTTGCTGTCAGGCAGTAAACACTTCTACGTCTTGCAGTCTGTCTTTTGACTTTCATTTGGCTTCTAGTCCAAGTGTTTTTAATGTGCTCTAACCAACACCTTGCAATAGGGTTAACCTTTAAAAAGCATCACAGAGCACAGGCGTTAACCCCCAGACACGCAGCCCTGAAGCTATTGTGCCTTAAATACACTGCACACAAAGCAAGTACCTACAGGCTGAAGGGCCTGTTAAAAGAATTTAAATCTAGGAGGAATCAGCATTTCAATACTCTGAGGAATTCAATAGGATAACAGTCAGAGAAAATTGGATGCATTTATGTAGCATTCTTCACAGCAACTACCAGCTCTGGGGAAAAAGAAACACACAACAAAGGCACCAAAACTAGCCCATGCCCTGCCTAACAGTTCCACTATATCTGTCCATATCTAACACCTATCTTCTCATGCACCATAGCAAATTCCTGAACCATCTCTATCCACATCTGATCCTTTACACTCTACTGCACACAATCAACCCCAACCATTCTCTCATTTCTAGTCTCCAGTGTAACCCATTCACCATGCTTCCAGGACTCCAACTCTTCTCTTTTTCTTTGTCTAAAGCCTACTGATATTTTTTAGTTCCCTGTCTAACGCCCCTCCCTTCTGTAACTCCATGGTTAACCTCTCAATCATCCCTCACTCTTCTCCAGCCACCAGCCCAACACCTCATGTAACCACAAAGCCATCAGCGACTTCCCCGTGACACTTAAGCCATTTCTAGCAGAGAATCCCTGGGCCACTACTGTCTCTATTTATAAATACTAAGCTACCACAGGCTCTCGGTGTTACTCTAACACATCCCAGGCTCCCTGTGTAACTCCTCAGTCACGATTGGCTTCCCATGGATCTCCATGACCATCTATAGATCCCCCTCAAAACCACATCCCTTGACTAATTTTGCTGTGAATGTCGAAGGATCTTTGGTTTTGTCATACATTTAATGACATGAGTGTCACATGATTGTGTGTCAAGGCGTGCCTGGATTATATGTTGCAATGAGAGAACCAATCACTTGCATTACCCTCCCTACTTTAGGGCACAGTCTCTACTCCAATTTCTGTAGTCTCTTGTACTTGTTCTTTAGCTGCTGTCCTCAAGAAGGCATCGCCACAGTTTGAAAGGCAGAGGATGCTGTTAATTTTTTGATGTTGAAAACTGGTGTAACCTCCTCATACAAACCTGAGGACTAATCTATCTGGCAATTATTGTTTCCTCCAGCACAGCTACTTTACTGTGTCATTTATTTTCCCGTAAATGCCCTAAACATGCTCTCTCCCGCATCACTACTTCTCCCCATTTTATCTTACTACCCTCCACCACACTACTCTTTCTTAAAGCTGCTGTTGGTGTCTTGCATTTGTAAAAAGGTTTTTGAACTAGGCAGTGGTATTTTTAATAGAAAATAGGCGCTTGTAGTGAGTACACCCGGTATTCGTGAAGTTCTAAATCAGTGACGGTGCTAAAGGGTAGGGGAGAACCACTAGCCTCCCTAAAGGATTGTGGCCAGAGCCACAAAAAGTCAAGAACAAAGGTACCCAAGCACACGCAGAAATAAAGTTTACATAGATTATTACGTCAAGTAAAACATGTAACACAATAAGTGAATCTCCGTTTCTTTCTTGTAACTTTCTTCAATTTAATATTCTTGTTTCCATAGTAATTTCACAGTCTTCACAGTGGTTTCCAAGCCAACACGTGTTTCGTCACCTCTAGTATTATTGTACATGCGACTTGTTCACGGCTAGGTACAAATTGATATGGTAATTTACATTAGTCCAACTGTTTACTCAAGAAGTTGCATACATTTGTTAACACTGTAAACAAATGTGCTCCCAGGGTAGGTGTCAGAATTATGGGTTTTCTTCGTGGGAGGTGGTATCACAAGGCTATAGTGTATTTGGCATGCACCGTGAGGTCAGGTGAGTACTAGCCTTATTACATCAGTTTGTGACCAACCAGATACATATAGCTCTAGCTAGGGTGGCATATTGTGAAATTTTACATATGTGAAAGAAATCTGTTTCATGTGCTGTCTACTGAGTAAAACATGCGGTATGCAGAGTCAAAACCAGGTAGGTGGTATGAGGGCAGAAGCCAATCATATAAATACTAATGAAGGTAAGTTTAGCTAATATGCTATTTTTTTCAAGTGAAAAAGTAGAATAGACTGACCTGAACACTGTCTAGTTATCAATCACTGCAATGAATAAGGTAAAAAAGAAAGAAATGTACACATAGCTATAAGTAACCACGTAAAAGGGACACAAAAGTGAAGTAATTGAGATTATAACAGGCATTTGCCAGAAAGAAATACATACTTTAGGTATGACGATAATTCCGGGTCATACAGACATGCGACGGGGGGGGGGCAATCCTTGTAAGGTAATTGAATTCCTTTGGTAGCTGTGCTCAATATTTAAGGAAAAATTCCCATCTAAGATCAACGAGACAAATAATAGTTTCCGTATAAGGAACCACTATTTAGATTGAAAGTGTTCAAAACCCCAAAAGGGGGGAGGAGGGTGATACACAGAATATGTGCGTCCCGAGTGCTGCTGGTAAATCTCTTACCTCCGAGTAGTGGAGAGTATGTCCGTGGTATGCAACTGCCCCCAACCGCGTCTGGCTCCAATTCGAGTTGCCGGTTGAAATCACTCGGTATGTTTTTAACTCGGAATCGGAAGTCACATGACCGGAAATCGGTCATGTGTACAGATAAAATGCTAGTAACCACAGGCGCCATGTATAAGACTGTTGCGATTAGTATTATCTAATGTATGTTATGAGATCAGAATGTGATCCATGTCCATCCCGTGGCTTATTCTAAACGTCAGAAATTCCGTGCATGTAAGCATTTTGATGCCGGTAAAACGAACACGACGTCTGGTCGGGTGTGTGCACAATACATGAGGTTGGAACTGGTACCCTAGAATTTACATGAATACGTAATGTTTAGGCAAGGCCAATATCATGATACCAAATCTAATTCATATTCCAAAATAACGTCGGGTTAGAACCCTGTTTTACCAAGAGATGGCGGCCATCTTGGATCAGGTTATGCCCTAATTAATAAGGAGAAAAACTGAAGAAAAGCGGTGGGGTCAACTTTATTCAGTATCTAATATGAACACAAAAAGAACGACATATATAGTCAGCAGAACCCCGTATTGGAGCTGACAGGCGATATATCTGTTAAAATCGTGTAGATTTGGTCTATTGTTATATACAAGCTCCTAAAATTCTCTCTACATAGGAAATGATTGGGCCCTGAGGAGGATAAGTATATTGCCCAGAAAACCACGAGGGATCGGGCAAAAACCTGTGTATAGACTATATCTACGAGCTTAAAACAACACTGAGAATTATTATATATATGAAAGACTGTACATACCGCTGTGTGTAATTAAGTGATGACTTGTAGATTGTAGTTGTCAGTGGCTATAGTGCAGAGGTGAGTGACATCTTAAAACATAATACACGCATATTTTCAAACATTAAGCTGCATATGTACATGATTTACACAGTTATCATAGATGCTTAGCTACTGTGTATACATGACGGGAGATGATGTATCAATATGGTTACATTTGAGGCCCTACTTTCATTTGCCAAGAAAATAATGCATCTCATCATCGACATTCATCCCTATATCAGTCGTACGTAATTTCAGGATCCAGGATGCTTCGTTCCTGCGAAGTGTGAGTTCTCTATTACCCCCTCTGGGGTTTCTCATTGTCTGCTCTATACCATAGAATAGGAAGTCCTTATGTACACCCTGTGATTGGCATTCAAGGATATGTGTCGCGATGGGATATCTGCGGTCCCCCTGCTTGACTGCCCTCATGTGTTCGCCTATCCTGACACGTAAGGGACGTATCGTGCTCCCCACATATTTTTTGTTACATCTGCACTCGATGATGTATACTACAAAACTCGTATTACAGTTGATATTCGTAAGAATCTTGTAGCGTCTGTCATTAGGACCCACATGTTCTAATTTCTTGCTGTATGCCCATTTTCAGGCTGAGCAGTGTCCGCACCTGTGGAAACCCACAATATATGTAGACAGCCAGTTCCTACTAATAGGGGGTGCGGGATAGCTGGGGCTAAGGAGACTTCTAAGACAGGTCCCTTTTCTGTAGGTAATCTCTGGTTTGTTATCAATCACCCCTGTCATGGTCTCATCTTTCTTAAGGATGTGCCAATGTCTATTCAGACTTTTCACTAGGACGTCAGAGAGGTTATTAAAATTCGTGATGAACCTGACTTTGTTCTCTTCTTTCTTTCTACTAGTGATATCCCATTGGGTCGTGTCTCTTTTAATCCTCTTGATCCTAGATTCAGCTTTCTTAAGGGTTTTCGTATTGTAACCTCTAGACTTGAAGCGTTTGGTCATTTCTTCAGTACATTTTGTAAAGTCAGAATCCACACTACAATTGCGTCTAGCTCTGACAAATTCCCCATAGGGGATGGCATTAATCTGGTGCTTAGGGTGCGCGCTGGACGCATGCAGTATTGCATTACACGCTGTCTCTTTGCGATATAATCTGCTGTTGATCTGATTATTTTCTATATACAGTTCTGTATCGAGAAATGTCACCTTCACCTTGCTATGCTCGTGTGTAAATCTGATGTTCCATGTGTTATCGTTAAGGTGTTCAACAAATTTCATAAGTTTTACATCGTCTCCTGTCCAAATCATCAGGCAGTCGTCAATATATCTGCCCCAGAAGAGAATGAACTCTGTCCATTCCGATCCATGTTGGCCCCAGATCCACTCCTCCTCAAACCAACCCATGAAAAGGTTGGCGTACGAAGGAGAGAATCTGGAGCCCATGGCAACTCCCTGTTTCTGACGGTACCATTTATCCTTAAAGAGAAAAACATTGTTATCAAGGATGAGTTCTATCATGGTAATGAGCATCTCTGTGTGTTCCCATGTGCTGGCAGATCTGGTGCTGAGAATTTTCCTAATGGCTTTCAATCCACATTCTCTTTTGATGCTCGTGTACAGTGCTGTAACATCTAGTGTTACAAGTGTCATGTCAGGCCCCCACGTGATGTCCGTTAAAAGACCAAAGATGTGTTTGGTATCTCGTATAAATGATGGAAGGTTATACACCAATGGTTTCAAGAAGATGTCAACATATTCAGACAATCTTTCTGTGGGGCCTTCTATCCCAGAAATGATAGGCCTACCAGGGGGGAAGGGTAGATTCTTGTGAATTTTTGGGAGTGTGTAAATACATGGGAATCTTGGCTTGTTTACCTGTAGATAGCTATACTCGTCATTATCCAGGATACCCATGCCATACCAATGTTTTAGGTGTCTGTTAATGTGGTCTGTAAGCTTCCAAATAGGATTAGTAGTGATGTGTTCATAACATTCCAAATCTCCCAATTGTGAGAGAATTTGGTTTTCATAGTCTAAATTGGACATAATGACGATGTTGCCCCCTTTATCCGCCTCCTTTATGATAATGCTGTCATCAATCCTTAACTTTCTGAGTGCTTGTCTCTCTCCATGTGTCAGGTTGTCATTCTTTAGGTGTGGTGTATGTTTTTTTAGGTCAAATTTATCTAGATCATTGATAAGTTTATAGAAAATATCTATACTGTTTCCACTCTGTAAAGTGGGTGTCCATTTTGATTTTTCCTTAAGACCACTCTCCACTCGTGCATCACTTAACACATTCAGATCTCGCATGACAATATCTGCAGTTGTAATTTCATCCTCACAGTCTGTTAGTGACAGAAGTAGCCTGGTGTCAATAATTTCCTGAATAGTTATCTCACTCAACGGATGTAATTGTCGATCGACAGTATTTCCTTTATTAACTTAATTATCAAACATGAAATGCTTTTTAATCTTCATTTTTCTAATAAATTTATACAAATCTATTTTCAGATCCACCACATTCCCGTGACTCTTAGGACAAAAGTTAAGGCCTTTTTTGAGGAGTGCTACATCATCATTTGTCAGTGTTTTGGTGGATAGATTAATTATGCTTACAGTGTCTATTTCTTCCTGTTCCAGGACCTTGTTTTCATTCCTGCCTTCTCTTCTTTTTCTACCTCCTCTCTTCCCTCTCCTTGTCTTGGGCTTATTAAGGGGCGTTTGTTCTGTTCCCTGTTCCCTTTCTTGATTCGTAACACCTCTTGTAAAAAACGATTCTCTGAATCTGAAGGTTCGGTCCGGGTGTCACCCTGTTCTGATCCACTCGTTACTGGTGTGTCAAGTGAGGTGTTACTAGAACTTACGGAAGTTGCCAGTTTAGGTTTAGTAGGGTCATCCTTGGATACAAGGTGATCATATTTGGTGGCAAAGGTAAAGATCCTACCATTACGGTAATCTGCCTCATCTCTCTTGAGTTTTTTAGTTTTGCGTGCTTTAATCTCGGAGATATGGTATTTCAAGATGTCATTTAAAATATTATAGTTTTTCTCGGTTGCTTCTGTGAGGTTAAGTGATTTGATTTCTGCCTCTAGGGTCTCTATCTCTTTCTGTAGTTTCGCAGTTTTCCTATCAAAATTTTCGATTAGAATCCCCATTAGTTTATTAGAATTTTCTGTTAATTCTTGTTCCCACGCTGCTAACAGATCTGGGTCTAGGTCATCATATGTGGGTAGGATTTGGGAACGGAGCCCCCTGGGTATTTGTTTTATTTTGATATATTGCCGTAGGGTGGCACCGTCCCACCATTTAGATGCCTCATTTTTCCGTAGCCTCTCCAGGCGTTGGAATTTATTTTTGAGGCCTTCATTTGGTCGAGATGCAGCCCCTGGGTTAGCTGAGGAAGGTGATGGGTTATCATCCCTATTGTTGAAAAGGTCATCTGCTTCTTTAGCTCTACTGCTTAACATATTCTAAAAGGAATTCATGGTGCACCACAGCAGCCTTCTATTCTGTTATACAGTTTTTGAACTAGGCAGTGGTATTTTTAATAGAAAATAGGCGCTTGTAGTGAGTACACCCGGTATTCGTGAAGTTCTAAATCAGTGACGGTGCTAAAGGGTAGGGGAGAACCACTAGCCTCCCTAAAGGATTGTGGCCAGAGCCACAAAAAGTCAAGAACAAAGGTACCCAAGCACACGCAGAAATAAAGTTTACATAGATTATTACGTCAAGTAAAACATGTAACACAATAGGTGAATCTCCGTTTCTTTCTTGTAACTTTCTTCAATTTAATATTCTTGTTTCCATAGTAATTTCACAGTCTTCACAGTGGTTTCCAAGTCAACACGTGTTTCGTCGCCTCTAGTATTATTGTACATGCGACTTGTTCACGGCTAGGTACAAATTGATATGGTAATTTACATTAGTCCAACTGTTTACTCAAGAAGTTGCATACATTTGTTAACACTGTAAACAAATGTGCTCCCAGGGTAGGTGTCAGAATTATGGGTTTTCTTCGTGGGAGGTGGTATCACAAGGCTATAGTGTATTTGGCATGCACCGTGAGGTCAGGTGAGTACTAGCCTTATTACATCAGTTTGTGACCAACCAGATACATATAGCTCTAGCGTGAGGGTGGCATATTGTGAAATTTTACATATGTGAAAGAAATCTGTTTCATGTGCTGTCTACTGAGTAAAACATGCGGTATGCAGAGTCAAAACCAGGTAGGTGGTATGAGGGCAGAAGCCAATCATATAAATACTAATGAAGGTAAGTTTAGCTAATATGCTATTTTTTTCAAGTGAAAAAGTAGAATAGACTGACCTGAACACTGTCTAGTTATCAATCACTGCAATGAATAAGGTAAAAAAGAAAGAAATGTACACATAGCTATAAGTAACCACGTAAAAGGGACACAAAAGTGAAGTAATTGAGATTATAACAGGCATTTGCCAGAAAGAAATACATACTTTAGGTATGACGATAATTCCGGGTCATACAGACATGCGACGGGGGGGGCCAATCCTTGTAAGGTAATCGAATTCCTTTGGTAGCTGTGCTCAATATTTAAGGAAAAATTCCCATCTAAGATCAACGAGACAAATAATAGTTTCCGTATAAGGAACCACTATTTAGATTGAAAGTGTTCAAAACCCCAAAAGGGGGGAGGAGGGTGATACACAGAATATGTGCGTCCCGAGAGCTGCTGGTAAATCTCTTACCTCACACACAGAGATGCTCATTACCATGATAGAAATCATCCTTGATAACAATGTTTTTCTCTTTAAGGATAAATGGTACCGTCAGAAACAGGGAGTTGCCATGGGCTCCAGATTCTCTCCTTCGTACGCCAACCTTTTCATGGGTTGGTTTGAGGAGGAGTGGATCTGGGGCCAACATGGATCGGAATGGACAGAGTTCATTCTCTTCTGGGGCAGATATATTGACGACTGCCTGATGATTTGGACAGGAGACGATGTAAAACTTATGAAATTTGTTGAACACCTTAACGATAACACATGGAACATCAGATTTACACACGAGCATAGCAAGGTGAAGGTGACATTTCTCGATACAGAACTGTATATAGAAAATAATCAGATCAACAGCAGATTATATCGCAAGAGACAGCGTGTAATGCAATACTGCATGCGTCCAGCGCGCACCCTAAGGACCAGATTAATGCCACCCCCTATGGGGAATTTGTCAGAGCTAGACGCAATTGTAGTGTGGATTCTGACTTTACAAAATGTACTGAAGAAATGACCAAACGCTTCAAGTCTAGAGGTTACAATACGAAAACCCTTAAGAAAGCTGAATCTAGGATCAAGAGGATTAAAAGAGACACGACCCTAAGGGATACCACTAGTAGAAAGAAAGAGGAGAACAAAGTCAGGTTCATCACGAATTTTAATAACCTCTCTGACGTCCTAGTGAAAAGTCTGAATAGACATTGGCACATCCTTAAGAAAGATGAGACCATGACAGGGGTGATTGATAACAAACCAGAGATTACCTACAGAAAAGGGACCTGTCTTAGAAGTCTCCTTAGCCCCAGCTATCCCGCACCCCCTATTAGTAGGAACTGGCTGTCTACATATATGGTGGGTTTCCACAGGTGCGGACACTGCTCAGCCTGCAAATGGGCATACAGCAAGAAATTAGAACATGTGGGTCCTAATGACAGACGCTACAAGATTCTTACGAATATCAACTGTAATACGAGTTTTGTAGTATACATCATCGAGTGCAGATGTAACAAAAAATATGTGGGGAGCACGATACGTCCCTTACGTGTCAGGATAGGCGAACACATGAGGGCAGTCAAGCAGGGGGACCGCAGATATCCCATCGCGACACATATCCTTGAATGCCAATCACAGGGTGTACATAAGGACTTCCTATTCTATGGTATAGAGCAGACAATGAGAAACCCCAGAGGGGGTAATAGAGAACTCACACTTCGCAGGAACGAAGCATCCTGGATCCTGAAATTACGTACGACTGATATAGGGATGAATGTCGATGATGAGATGCATTATTTTCTTGGCAAATGAAAGTAGGGCCTCATATGTAACCATATTGATACATCATCTCCCGTCATGTATACACAGTAGCTAAGCATCTATGATAACTGTGTAAATCATGTACATATGCAGCTTAAGGTTTGAAAATATGCGTGTATTATGTTTTAAGATGTCACTCACCTCTGCACTATAGCCACTGACAACTACAATCTACAAGTCATCACTTAATTACACACAGCGGTATGTACAGTCTTTCATATATATAATAATTCTCAGTGTTGTTTTAAGCTCGTAGATATAGTCTATACACAGGTTTTTGCCCGATCCCTCGTGGTTTTCTATACCAGATCTGCCACTTTCTGGGCAATATACTTATCCTCCTCAGGGCCCAATCATTTCCTATGTAGAGAGAATTTTAGGAGCTTGTATATAACAATAGACCAAATCTACACGATTTTAACAGATATATCGCCTGTCAGCTCCAATACGGGGTTCTGCTGACTATATATGTCGTTCTTTTTGTGTTCATATTAGATACTGAATAAAGTTGACCCCACCGCTTTTCTTCAGTTTTTCTCCTTATTAATTAGGGCATGACCTGATCCAAGATGGCCGCCATCTCTTGGTAAAACAGGGTTCTAACCTGACGTTATTTTGGAATATGAATTAGATTTGGTATCATGATATTGGCCTTGCCTAAACATTACGTATTCATGTAAATTCTAGGGTACCAGTTCCAACCTCATGTATTGTGCACACACCCGACCAGACGTCGTGTTCGTTTTACCGGCATCAAAATGCTTACATGCACGGAATTTCTGACGTTTAGAATAAGCCACGGGATGGACATGGATCACATTCTGATCTCATAACATACATTAGATAATACTAATCGCAACAGTCTTATACATGGCGCCTGTGGTTACTAGCATTTTATCTGTACACATGACCGATTTCCGGTCATGTGACTTCCGATTCCGAGTTAAAAACATGCCGAGTGATTTCAACCGGCAACTCGAATTGGAGCCAGACGCGGTTGGGGGCAGTTGCATACCACGGACATACTCTCCACTACTCGGAGGTAAGAGATTTACCAGCAGCACTCGGGACGCACATATTCTGTGTATCACCCTCCTCCCCTCTTTTGGGGTTTTGAACACTTTCAATCTAAATAGTGGTTCCTTATACGGAAACTATTATTTGTCTCGTTGATCTTAGATGGGAATTTTTCCTTAAATATTGAGCACAGCTACCAAAGGAATTCGATTACCTTACAAGGATTGGCCCCCCCCCGTCGCATGTCTGTATGACCCGGAATTATCGTCATACCTAAAGTATGTATTTCTTTCTGGCAAATGCCTGTTATAATCTCAATTACTTCACTTTTGTGTCCCTTTTACGTGGTTACTTATAGCTATGTGTACATTTCTTTCTTTTTTACCTTATTCATTGCAGTGATTGATAACTAGACAGTGTTCAGGTCAGTCTATTCTACTTTTTCACTTGAAAAAAATAGCATATTAGCTAAACTTACCTTCATTAGTATTTATATGATTGGCTTCTGCCCTCATACCACCTACCTGGTTTTGACTCTGCATACCGCATGTTTTAGTCAGTAGACAGCACATGAAACAGATTTCTTTCACATATGTAAAATTTCACAATATGCCACCCTCACGCTAGAGCTATATGTATCTGGTTGGTCACAAACTGATGTAATAAGGCTAGTACTCACCTGACCTCACGGTGCATGCCAAATACACTATAGCCTTGTGATACCACCTCCCACGAAGAAAACCCATAATTCTGACACCTACCCTGGGAGCACATTTGTTTACAGTGTTAACAAATGTATGCAACTTCTTGAGTAAACAGTTGGACTAATGTAAATTACCATATCAATTTGTACCTAGCCGTGAACAAGTCGCATGTACAATAATACTAGAGGCGACGAAACACGTGTTGGCTTGGAAACCACTGTGAAGACTGTGAAATTACTATGGAAACAAGAATATTAAATTGAAGAAAGTTACAAGAAAGAAACGGAGATTCACTTATTGTGTTACATGTTTTACTTGTTTACTTGACGTAATAATCTATGTAAACTTTATTTCTGCGTGTGCTTGGGTACCTTTGTTCATTTGTAAAAAGGTATCAATCTTCCATCTGAGTAATCCTGTCTCCTGGCATTCATGCTCAATGTAAACCCGATTCACAAGCCCCTGTGTATGGTTGGTCTCTCCTTTGCCAAATCTAAATCCAGGCCTACAACATGCCCCAGCATCCACTCAATCACTCTCAACTCAACCGCTGAGAAATATTTTAAGAATATAGGATCATTTATACTTTTTGCTTAGAGATTTCTTCTACCAGCCACCTTCTTTATGCTTCCCCCTGGGCGCACGCCTAAACCATAGTGTATCTGATTCAAGAAATGCCAGACTCTGGTCCATTTCTTTACAACCTGCAGGTAAGCAAGTGGTGTTTGGGCCAGACCACGATGCAGACATGATCTCTGTTGGATTCTTTTAAAAGTAGATCAGGCAAATATCAATAGTTCTTTGTCTTATGTCTGATGAGGATACACTGGACCTGGAGACAGTGATCTGTATTTTTTTACGGGACAGAATACCCTCACTGGAGAATAACAGTTGGGGGGGAATGCCAACTACTCCTTCAAGGAGCTTACCGAAAATGACATTGAGTAATCCATGAAGACTAATTTTGCAGCTCTCCCTCAGGTGGAATGTTTGTGTTAAATTTGCTGCAGAAGTCTAATTCAGCCACTGCACTGTGGTAACTATTACTGGCAGAACCTCACAGCTCCAACCACAACTGTTTTGAAAACACTGGCATTTCTTCCGATATGTTGTCCATACTGATAACGCACAATTCATTCTTCCGATATGTTGTCCATAGTTTTAACACAGGATTTATTCAGCAGTTCATCATGAGCATACCAATGCATTTTCATAGACCGTATTCCTTGCAGTTTGTATCATACCACATCAAAATCGTGCTACGACTGACAAGATTCACAAGAGAAGGATTTTCAGATCCTTGACCCTGATACCAGCTACTTGATAGAGTTTAATCATTTCAGATGTCACCACTGCTGCTGCACAACTGGTTATTGTGTTAGTTTTACCTATCTAACACAGGTAAGGTAAATGGTTCTGGAATGTACTGCTGGTGAGACTGCCATATATTAGGCATAAACCTGGACCTCTCTCTGGCTGCTAGCTCAACCATGGGCACAGCCCCAAGAGTTGTCTTTATTACCATTACATGTTGCAATGTTACAGTCACCCAAATGAACATCTTCCACACCATGTGAGATGATGCTTTGATGTTAATTGGACTGACATATACAGAACTGTCTCCTAAGAAGAAAAGAGTTCTGACTCTTGCCCTTTACTGATGAATCCGAAAAAACATCCTTTGCTCTGCTGAAGAAAAAATAGTTAAGGCATATAAAGAATATTATTTATGTCCATCTCCGTCTTAGGGCTGGAGCACAGATGTTTTGTATAGATCAGGTTTGGTCTAAAATGTTTGTTACTGTATTTTATTTGCCAATACCTAATGCAAAATGTATATTGTAATATAATTTTTTCCAGTGCATGCACATCAAATAATTAAATTAAGTAGTAGTCTGGGCAAGATGATTTCTTTGCAGGGCAAGTAGATTTCTGTATTGTGTTGTCCCTTGGACAAGTACATTTTTAAAAATATTCCCCATCCCTGAGTTCAACACCCCTTCCACCACATGAATCATCACTTACACAATCAGTCACTCACCATTGCAATAGTTGATGTTACCGCTCCCAATCCAAGCATGGGTAGTTTAGATATTAGGTATTCATTCATCTTTGATGCAGGCAACACATTGGAATTAGGTATTGGCAGGCAGTCATGTACATAATAAATAATCTTCTGGAGCAGACCTTCAAATGCTAAGTGATGCGAAAGAAGATAGGCAACAGGCATGCGCAAGGGGCAGGCACTGTTCGCAATGTCATGAAGGAATTGTGGAGGCTTCTTCAATGCACACTGGTCCAACTGCAATCCGGCAATATATGTGACTAATAAAAAAGGTGGGGCAGCATAACTCTGACACAAAAATAATATTGTTCCACCAGCTACTTTTTTGTGTAAAATAATTATAAAGGTCTATAGGGGCACTGGCATACTTAGTCTGGGAAGTAGAGTTCATCCTCATACTCCGGTAGTTCACTCTGCTGTTAGTCAGCTAACACATTTGCTTAAATTTTGGAACAATCACCCTCCTCCTGTGCTGCTGTTTCAGGAATGGTGCAATTGTATGGCATAAATGTTGGTTCATTGTGATCATTTTCATCTCTCCACGTTTTGAGGAGAGAGACTAGTCCTTCTCACTGTAACAACCGCACCAGCTGCACTAAACACACCTTCCGCACACACACTGTGACAGGACAATCCAGATACTTTATTGCCAACCTGCTGAGCTCTGGCCATTGGCGCATCTTCTCCTACCAATACATCAATGGATTGTGAGCCACATAAACCTCTTTTAGATCATCCAGATATCCTGGAACATCCTGTGTATGGTCTTTGGTGCTGCCACTTGCGCAACCTGTTTTGCCAGTGTCTCTGCGCTGGACTTGAGCCCTGCCAATTGCAACCAGTTCAATGCAGAGGTTGGGTTTGGTCCTTCTGTTGCTGGCGATGTTCTGGTTGATGGTGTTGTTGGCTGCTGCAAGACAAGACTTCTCTCTCTGGAAGTTGGAGGCGGCACCCCTGAACTGCAGGGTGGCACTCGAAGTTCCAACAGTTCTTCTTCTAAGTCTCCAGCTTGCTCTACAATCCACTTCTTGTATTTTAAAACATCCCCTTGGGCAGAATTGTTTTGTACCTTGAATCAAGTAGTGTGGCACATATGTACACTTTGGACTCAATGATGTGATGTTGCAGCCTTATTTTAAAAGCCAAGCAAAGGATTGAGATCTCAACTCAGGCATGCACTACTGTGTTGTCATTCACACCTGTGGGGGCGAACCTTTCAGACACCTACTTTACCTGGTGCTGTAGAATATGAAACAATGGGATAGCTACATCCATCGTAGTGTCCTAATTGCTAGCTTCCTCTGTGAGAACCTCAAAAGGGAGTAATATCTGTGTCAGGCATTTGATTAGGCATCATTTGTCCACATCCATGGTCATAGCTTTCCAAACTGCATCGCCTCCTCTTTGAATGACATAGTCATTGATCTGTTTTTGCTGCTCAAACAGATGCTGCAACATCGAAAAGGTTGTGTTTCAACGTTTTGGCACCTCCTGTATCGGGGCTTTAACTGGTGCTCTATTATTATGCTGAATAATCCGCAACTGCTTCCCTCACTTTAAAAGAATGGCTGAACTGAGTGCAGATTCTTCTACAGGTGGTCAGCAAGTTGCTGACTATGTCATTTTTGGGGAAGTCTTGCACAACCGGGATGATGCAATGGGCCAAACACAGGTCCTTGAATAGGTTACTTCCATTATCTGTGGCAACAAATCTAATTCTTACACCTCCGGGCTGCAGCCATTCATACACATTGCTGTTAAATTCCTTCTAAAATGTTGGCAGCTGTATGTGATTTCTCCATGACAGAGATGGCCAATGTTGCATGCCGCCGAACACTCTTAAAACTTTCTTCATAGCCAAGACTTGAGGATATCTTTTGCTTTAACCCCGCTAAAGGGATCCAATGTGCAGTGATGCACATGTAATCAGTCACCTGACAACTGGTCCACATGTCTGATGTCTGGTGGATGGTGTGAAAAAACACTGTGCTGCAAATCTTGTCCAACCAACTGCAGCACATCATGATACACGGCTGGAACAGCAGCTCTGGCACAATAGGTCCTACTTGGTACTTTCCATTTTGGGTAGGTGGCTGATACAGATTCTAAGAATCTCACTCCTTTCACAAAAGAAAATGTGAGGAGTTCCATCAGTAACATTTTTGCCAGCTTTTAATTGTACAAACGTGCAGGTTCCGTTCATAGGGCCCCTTCAGCCTGAAGATGCCCGTAATAGTAGCCTGGATTTTCTTCTTTTCTCCGAGCACTGACACAGGCATCTTTCGAGAAGTAGATGGTGGTGGTAGACTCAATGTGTGTCATGGTGAGGCAGTCACTGCATGCTGTGGTGTTTCTAACTCACTCCAAATCTTGTGCCATTGTGAAGTTGCAGAGGTGGATGAATTTGCTAGCGCATTGCTGAGGACAGGTCTGCTTTGCATGAAGATGTCACCCTCTTCTTCCCTCTCACCTTCCACTGTGATTAGACTTTTGTACCTGATGTTACCCGGCTCTCTTCAGCACCACGTTCAGCAATTTATTTAAGGTGCTCCTCGGACTGTATTGTGTAGTGTTTTTTCATATGGGTTATTTGGCCTCCAGTACCATAATGTGTACCAGGCTTGCCTCAATGAACACTCCTGCTGCTAATAATGCATACTGCAGTGTGCTCCCCCTCTTTGCTCACTGTAAAAAAGCCCCAAACTGGGGGGGGGGGGGAGTACTTTTTTACTGTGCCACTGCCAATGCCTGAAGAAGAACTGGAGGTAGGTGGACATGTCGATTGCCTCTCTGCTTCTTGTGAGGTATGGGTTGGTGCAGGTCTCAGATGGTGCTTTGCCAATATGGGAGGTGGTGGCTGTGCTACCTGTGCCACATCTATTGGAGCAGGTTGAACGGCAATGTCAGACTCCTCTGTGTCACCTTTCAACATGCCTACCTCATCCTTGTCATCTTCCTCATCATCATCATCCCCTTCCATAAGTCTAAGTCTTTCTGAACTTTTCTTTTTCCTTGCCTCCCCTGTCGTCTCCTGGACTCTGCCAGCGTCCACTCCATGCCCCTATCATCATCATCAGAAGTGGTGCTTGGAGAAGATGGTGAAGTAGTATCCATTATTTTCCTTGCTGGAGATCTGGGAGCCAATTATTCTAAAAGAGGACATCCAACTTCTTGCTCGGAAGGAAGATCAACCTCCTGTTCTGCTCCAACATTAGGCAAATGTACTATTGCTGGTTACGGTTGTGGCTGTTGTCCACTTTGCTCTGTTTCCTGAAACGTTGTGTACTACTTTGCAAAAGGGACAAACCCAATTCAACATTACTACTCACCGGCATCAACATTATTGCACTGGCTGCCTCACTGACAGACATGGTCCTTGGCGTAAGTTGGGGAGGGGGGTGGTACTGTTGATGCAGGAGTGCTGCTCTCAGCTTGCTCATCAGAGGCCAATGCAGCAGGCACAACTTTGCTGAAAATGGTTGTGGTCAGCATGCCAGTGGTGGGAATCTGTTTCTTCTCCCCCCACTGGCCACTTTCTTGGCAGCACCTTTCTTTGGGGCCATCTTAAAGCGGTCAGTTGGCAGTGGCACTTAGCGTCGCAAGCTGAAGAGATATCAATGTTGAGCAGTCAGTCACACCTCACGACGTGCACAGGCCTTTTCTGTGTGGCAGTACTGTGGGTGAAGTCTCTTCTCTTGTGCACCTAAAAGCAAACAAGCAAAAAGAACATCAGTGAAATGTGGCATTGTTGCAGTTCAATTAGTAGTACAAACAAACAATATCATTTAGTGTGGTTACTTCAGTTATTTTAAATAATTAGGAAATGCAGTCTATATATCCATTCGGAAAACTATACCAACATAAACTTTCATGGTGTACAGTACACCCAGGAAGGATCTGAAAGAGCAACAACAACATACAGATGTAACGGTTGGCTTCATGTTCATCATGTTGGGTTGTGACACTCTGGGAGGGGCAGGTGACAATGGAATAGTCCTGAGACAATAAATGCTGTTGTGCAGTGCACCTACAGCAGACATGGGGTTGATGACTAATGTTAGGAAAATGGAAAACAAAATGTAAATCAAAGTTTAAAAAAAAAATACAAGAAAAAAGAAAAAAAGAAAGCAATTACATTAAAAAACTGAAATTACAAAAATCAAAATAATTTTTTTAGTTACATTAGTGAAATTATCCACAAGCATATAATTTATTAACCTACTATCTCAACCATCCATGCAAGCCTATAGCAAAGGGCAACACTGGCTCTACGCACAAAATGGCTGGCAGCCAGTACCACATGGTCATCAGCAAACAACAACGCTGAGCAAGGAGGCATGGCCACAACAAAGAAGACATGCAGGGCTATGGAAAAGAACACTGACTGCCTACGCAACATGGCAACCACCCACATGGTCACAACAACAAGCAGGAGGCCTAGAAAGCAAAGAACACATGCAGGCCTATGACAAAAGTACACTGGCTGTCTACACAAAATGACCACCATCCACATGGTCACAACAACCAGCAGGAGGTATAACCACAATAAAGAGCACATGCAGGCCTATGGCAAAAGCACTGTGGCTGCCTACAAAAAATAGCCACCAGCCACATGGTCACAACAACAAGCAAGAAGGCATGGGGAAGAAAGAGAAGACAAATAGGCCTATGGCAAAAGCACACTGGCTGCCTGCACAAATTGTCCGCCAGCCACATGGTCTCAACAACAAGCTGGAAGCCTGGAAAACAAAGAATACATGCAGGCCTATGGACACAAACTATACAAATGGCCCCTGGCGACATGGCATGGGGAACAAAGACAAATGGTGGCCTCTGGCAAATACACTTGCATTCTGGCCAGACAAATGAGGCATGGTAACACAGAGAACACACAGCATTAACTCAGCAATCCCAAAAATTAAAATGAACAGAGCTAAAAAGGTTTACAACACACATACTCTAAAGGGATTACCCCACCTATACACTGTTTGCAGGGAAAGAAAATGTGAAATACCACACAAAAACACATTTTGAATTTTAATCCAATGCCATCCATGCCATAAATGATGTTTAAATTTAACAGACACCATAGAAACAGTTGTTTCATGCACCCATGACTAGTATTGGGCCTACTGGCTGGAAGAATCCTGGTCAAACTAGGCAACATAGTGCATTAAATCAATATTGCAAATTTATTTAAAAAGCATGAAGAAAATGAAGGGAATTGTGCAACATTTTTTCTTTATAAAAGAATAATTACATGCAAAAAAACTAGGCCTCTACTGTAACTGCAGGCCACCCGCCACAATAAATGTAAAAAAAACAATTAAAAGTTCAAATAAATCCAGGAGACACACCCCCAATCAAACAAGCAAGACCCTTATATGCCAGTCCTTCAACTTACTTGTAGAATCTCAGTACAAAGTTCTTAAATCAAATGGTATATATGCAGCAGACGGAGTGCCCCAATTCCGCTAGTAGAGCGGAGTTTAACGTCTGGGCTTACTTATTAGGATTCTTTACATAGCTTTTCCTTAGGCCACCAATGCCACAAAGCCTAACGAGTTGTTTTTCTTTGCTTGGTCCTGCATTCTTCAGAAAAAGTCATTATTTGCTCAATGGCTCCATACATAAGCCCTCTTGGGAAGAAGACTACATCTGGGCAGGTGGATGATCCCAAAGGAATTGCTCTCAAACGGATCCTCACATAGGGTTAGTGGTACAAACCGGCAATCTGTATCTCTTAAATAGCCTTATAGCCCGAGCCGAAGAGGAGGGCATTCAATAAGGGAGCAGGTCGGGCGTGGCCAGCAGACGATGGGAATAGCCGCACACTAGCACGGCTCCGGAGCCCTCGCTCGCTATCCGGTATAAATAATGTATTTAATCCGCAACATGACACCCAGTTAAAGGTGAACCCCAGCCCTTGTAGCAGCAGGCGTCTGTGGCTTAACAATTTTGTCTGGAGGTACGGCAGAACGAAGACAGAACTGCGGGCACGGATGGCCGAGAGACGGCACAAAATGGCATTGGTGCAGCCACAGTGATCCTCGAAGAAGCAAGTGAGTCTGGAGGCGGCAGTTTTGTACATTAACCCCAGCTGCTTACAACAGAGCTCGGGGACACGAAAGGGCCCGGGACATTGCCGTGACTAGGAGATTGACTGCCGAGGGTGTGAGACCCGCAGCCATACAAGCGGGAGAGGTGCGCGGCTATCCGGCGATCTGTATCAGTGCGCAGGCCCAGAGGGGGAAGACGCCACCACGTCCATCCGGGCAGTAACCTCTCTGCAGGGAACGCTCCGGCAGCTGCCAAGAGGTGACGTATTGCGACCTGAAATAGCATAGCGGTGAGTGAGGGGTTACGCCAATGGACCCTGGGTGGAGCCACCGGGAAAACCACCTCATGCTGGCTGCAGGAGCGTACATCTCAGGCCTTAGAGGTGAGGCGGGCTCTGGGTTCCGTGAGTCACAGTGAGCCCCTTGAAGAGGGGGGGGGTCAAAACTGCCTGGACTGCTTGCTTGTGTAACGGAGGAGGGAGAGAGCCCCCATGCCTGCTCACACTTTGGGGTGCAAGTGGGTCAACTTCTCGGCCTGATACCTACAGGTGAAATGAAGATTTGGCCTTTGGGCAGTGGATGGTAATCCCCCAGGACAGAACATTGAATGTTGGGCCCCGCGACTTCATTCAAGTATCACCAGGAAAGAGGGGGTACCCGCACAATCACAATCTTTGTTGCACCGCTCCCACCAGAAACCTGTGATCCCCCAGCCACGAAGGAGAGTGGTGAAAGGGGGCGGGGGGCTACTGTGGAACTGAAATATGGCACACAATTGCAGTGAATGGGTCCCCACCATGAGCACATCGCCTACTACATCGACCACCGGGTGGTAATTCTTCCGGGAAACTTAACAGGCAACTGGAGACGAGTGTCCCCTGGGCAGGCAGCAGGGATTACTGGGTCTGATACTCAGTACACCATCTATCATCCATCCAGTGACGAATGGAGAATGGCGGGAGGGAAAGGAACCAAGACAACGCTGCAAACTAAACTCGACAAATATGCGTAGACTAAAAACAGAGACGACCAAGAAACCGTCCAACTGGAGGTCCAGGACAAGACACATTCCCCCCCTGCTCAACAGGATTCAACCCTCCAAGATATTATGCCCGCCATTAATGGGGTGCGCACTTTCCTGGAATCCCGACTTGATGCAGTGAATATCGAGGCCTCGCTCAAACATGCGGACCTTTGGAAGATGGACAACAGAGTTAAGGAGGTGGAAGATGTCACCACAGAGCTCACAAAAGATACCTCCCAGCTTAATCAACAAGTTCAACAACTACGAGACAGCCAGGTCAAAATGGAAGCGCAACTAGACGAATACGAAGGAAGGGCGCAGCGGAATAATGTGCTCATCCTGGGGGTTCGGGAACGTGCAAAGGGCCCGGCTACAGATCTTTTCGTTGAAGAATTAATCTCTCAACGCCTGCAACCAAAGAGACTCTCAACCTATTTCTCCATCGAACAGGCTCATCGAGTCCCTGGGGGGGCAGCCTAAGCCAGGAGCTCCCCCCGACCGATAATTGCCAGAGTCTTTAAATTTCGATATCGAGATGGAATACTCCAAGCCGCACACACAAACCCACCAATCAAACAGGAGAACAGTGTGATATCCTTTTTTCCAGATTTCTCCACAAAAGTTCAAAATTCAAGGCAGCGCTTCCTTGCGGTCAAAAAGTATTTGAGAGAAAAGGGCATAAAATACGCAATGATTTTCCCAGCTAAACTACGTATTGAAGTGGATGGCAAGACATGGTTCTTCTCTGCTCCAGAGAAAGCATGGGACTGTCTGGAAGGATGGCATTGAGTGGGGAAGCCTAACAAAGAGAGGCATGCTGGACTAAGAAGCAATAGAAAAGAGCCATCCAGTGGGATGCGGGACGACTCAGCTACTAAAGAAGCAGACTCGATATCCAGGAGCTAAAAAGACATTGAACTTTGCTAAACGATGGAAAGCACAAACTATGGCTAAGTGGATCTAGTTGTACCGAAAAGTAACTGTAAGGGATTGCACGGGGTCTCCACTAGGAGAGTTTAGTTAAATACACTTATATAACTATTTCTAGAGCTGGGGGGGGGGGGGACTCATAAGTACAATACAAATGTTAAAAGATCCTTCTCTGGATGGGGTCTAATCATACCATGCAGTTTATCTATTGAAATGTTTAGAACTGGGGGGGTGAGAGGCTGCGTACCAAGCACCTTTCCAAATGGGGGGGCAATAGGAACTCTGCCTTGTTGGGGAGTGGGTAGTTCTAAATCCACTGGCAGGGAGGGGAGCAGCTGAAGGGTTGGAGAGAGTTTTGTTATGTTTTTGGTAATCAAGCCACACTGTTTTAATTAATGGAATCAGCCACACATTATACCTTCACTCAAGAACAGAATGGGTTCCTGTTGCTCTCTATGATTTGTATTCCTACACGCCACTTAACATCTAGCACCGCAAGTAGAGGGCTGGCTATCATCATAGCTGCCCCGTATTGTTTGTTCCAGGGCTCATATTTATCCCCTCCAAAGAGGAAATGGCAGAAAACTCTCCGTTCTAATGTGGAACATCAATGGGATGGGGGACAAAATACAAAGGGGCACTGTGCTGCAGTATCTCAAAAGACAAGCCCCCGATATAGTCCTGCTACTAGAAACACACCTAGTGGGGAACAAGTGTCAAGCCCTGACCTGATGGGAATACAAACTGCTTGTCCATGCGGGATACACCTCAGGATCCGGAGGCACAGGTATATTGGTAAAACAAAGCATCAAACTTACTCAGGTATGTACATGGGCAGAACCCCAAGGTAGATTTGTGATTTTAGAGGTAAGTTGGGAGGGAAGGTCACAATGTTATTTCAATATACATCCCACCAGCGCTAGGGAAAGAGGCGGTGACTGACTTGGGGAAGATCCTGCTGGACCTCCCATTAGGTACGCTAATTCTGAGGAGAGATTTCAATATGACCCTAATGACCAAGTAGATAGACAACCATTATGCCTCCAGACACGCTCCAACACACACGTCAGAGTTTATTACGGCAATGGGCATCATCGAAGTATGGCGTTACTTTCATCCAGACTGGACTCACTTTAGCTATTACTCAAGTGCCCATAGAAGCTTCTCCCACATAGACTATTTCTTGACCCAATCAGCAAAGATTGGTACCTTTCGGAAACCACGCTTTCAAGCACGTGGCATTTCTGATGACTCCCCGGTATGGGTGGAACTCACACATCATAATCAGAGACAATGAAATACAATTGTTATTAATCCCTGGCTGCTCAAGGTCCCAGATATAAAAGAGTTCAAACTCACACTCTGAAAATTATTTCAAAGAAAATGTCGGATCGGTGGATTCGGCAGATAATATGGGAGGCCTTTAAAACAGTGGTGAAGGGACAGGCATTAGCACTCAAGGTGGGATATTATAGAAAGCAGCGACTGCAAATAGAACAGCTTGAAAGCGAGCTTCAGCAGCTCGAAACAGAACACTCACGGTCACCTAGCGAAACCACAGAACATCAATTAACCATTAAGCAACTTGAATATAAAACCCTAGCCCGAGAGCGGGTTGGAGCCAAGTTATTGACTACACCTCACAGGCTTTATGAACTGGGAGACAGAGCGGGCAAGTTGCTCGCATGGTTGGAAAAAAGGGAACAGGCAGACCGTTGGGTCCCCAGATTAAAAGTCAGTAGCACACAGACTCTCTCAGATCCGCAAGCAATTGCAGATGCCTTCACGGATCACCTGGAGACGATCTATACACCCTTGGTCAATACCACAGCGGAGGACTCTTGTCAGCTATTGGCACATATGCGCATGCCTACGCTGTCCTCTGAGGATAGTGACGCAATGGAGGAAGATCTCACAGACTATGAAATTGGCACTGTAATAAATAGCATACAATATGGAAAGGCAATGGGGCCTAATGGGATCCCCATTGAGTTCCTAAAATCAACAGCTTCTCTCGTCGTGCCCCACCTGAGAAAAATGTACTACGAAAGCTATGAGAAAGGGATCCTATCAGAGGACCAAAGGTTGGACTCTATTAATGTTATCTGTAAACCAGCAAAACCCGTCGATAGTGATGGTGCAGGGGAAATACAAAAATGTTTGTACCCCTTCGAAATTAATGACCTCATAACTTTAAAAATACTAACTGTTTGAATGCATGTATTAATCAACAAAGGCACCTTTAATTAGACACTACACAGGGGAAACTAACTGGCATTGCATAAATCTAATTTATTTCCAAATGTGAAATTAAATTAACATAGGTTTGTGATTCGTGTAGAAAGTAGAAGTAAATTGCATGTATTTCATTTGTAGGTAAATTATATTGTGACAAAGAATGCAGATGGTGAGTAAAATGGCATTAAATGTTGCTTATGCTAGGTAACACCTAACATGGGTCATTAGAATGGTGGGTGGTAAACAGAAGGGCTTATTTTCTATGTCTAATTTCTGCTATGTTGTCTTCATATTAGTTCCGTTTGGGCCTGGCCTCACCTGAAAATGGCTGCTGCAGAGAGACATGATTGGGTGCGCCGAATAAAGATGGCCCCCGCACATGAGCAGAGTGGAAGTTCCAGTCACGTGTGTGGCCTATGCCCGGAGTGAGAGATGTCAAGGCCAGTCTGACCAGAAAATAAGAGTTGTGCCAAGAGTTCAGCATGAATGCATGGGAACAGATGGGAGAATCGAACTCCAGAAGATGAACTAATTCATGACTGTCGAATAATGTTGCAAATATATTAACAAAGTTAAAGTACATTTGGACCTGATGAATCACGAGAACTATTGTATGTATTGATTGTTTGCGAACCTGTTCGAGCAAGGAGGACGATGAGGTGACCATCACCACCCCTCCAATGGACCAATCAGAATGAATGTAGCCCCTAAAAGGTTTACATTTTGGGTATAACAAGTTAGTGTAAAGGGTATAAAAGAGCGTGTGCTTACAATGAGGTGTGCGTGCTTATTCTACATCAATCTATTCAACACGACACGCTGTGTGTTAAGATGATTTTTCCTTCTGATACTGTAAAAGACTTTGTCAATTTTGGAATTCGAAATGTTGATGGAGAAAACGAACGAGACCGTCACGGGATTCTACCTCGGGAGGGATTACGTCTGAGGAGGTTAGAGGGACAGTCAGTCAGTATTGGGAACCTATCCTTTGTTCTTCGGTTCATGTTCTGGTGAACCATTCTCGTCATCGCCCTAAGGCCAAGGGTAATGAGTATTTTCCGTTTCTATTCAACCTTTACTTAAATGCTTATGTAATAATGTTTAGAATATTTGTCTAATAAAACTTTACTTATTCAATTTATTCAATGAATCTAGATAAAATTTCTCAAAAACTGAGTCTGTGGTTATTAGAATTAAGGTTATGATCAATAATTGTCAAAAGGTTTTAAATTGTGATTGAGCTGGACTTAATTGCCATCAACTGATTCCTACTGGTTGGTCCATCGACCGAAATAGCGGAGTACCTTGATGTTTAGAACCGGCAATTCTAAAATCAAATGTATATACTGTGTATAGTTATTATTTAGCTAAAAATATTAACAAGGTACCCCGTATGTCATGTAGCTCATCTACTTATCACTAATCCAGAAAACTGAGTGAATGTGTGTTTCGGTGTCATGGGCCCCACCGATGAACAAATAGTGTAAGGGTTTTTCCTGGGTTAGTGTCGTAAGGAAAGGTTTTATAATAGCCGCGCTGCATCAATAGCTGCGGATCCTACAGACCGATTTCATTAATTAACGTTGAAGCAAAAATCCTCGCAAAAATCTTGGCTTCTCGCCTAGCCCCTGTTAAAACTTCACTGGTTCATGCAGACCAGTCTGGCTTTGTGCTGGGCGGCAACACAGTGCTAAACTTCCATCGCCTTCAGTGTTAGTGTCATAGAGGAAGATGCTGTTGTGCTATCCCTGGATGCCAGAATGGCGTTTGATTCAATAAAATGGCCCTATCTATTTGAGGTGCTTCGGTGCCTAGGGTTTAGCCCAAAATTCCTGCGATGGGTCAAGCTACTTTATATGGATTTCAAAGGCCAGGTTAAGGTCAATAATCGCTTGTCCAGAACATTTTCATTAAAAAGAGGCACAAGACAGGGATGTCCCCTGTCCCCATTGATGTTAGAACCGCTGGCAACATGGGTCAGAGGAGATTCACTGCTGAGGGGGTTGAAGTGGGCAGAGGGGCAGGAAGACAGGATATCCCTCTATGCCGAAGATATTCTGCTTTATCTTGCGTTGCCAACTAAATCAGTGCATAGGATCTTAAATATTTTCACTAATTTCGGTAAATATTCTGGATACACAATTAACTGGTCCAAATCAGTCATTTTTGCTATTCAAGGAATGATCGCTAAACTCCTATCAGAATGCAAAGTGGAGATAGCTGTGGATGGATTCCAGTATCTCGGGATCTATGTGACCATTGACCCCAATATGTTTTACACTAAAACACTCAAAATAAAGCTGTGCCTCTGGAAAGACTGCATAACGATGTCAAACACTGGAGAACTTTCCCCTCTCCTTACTGGGTCGAGCTGCCCTTTTTAAGATGTTGGCTCTCCCCCGGTTCCTATACCTCCTTCAGAATTGCCCGAACAAGGTCCCAGAATTTTATTTTAAGAATATTGAGAGTGAGGTTAGGACTCTACTATGGGATGGAAAGGCGCCTTGCATCGCTTTACATAAATTTACCAGAGGATGGTATGATGGAGGTATAGCACTCCTAGACATGCGTCTACATTTTTGGGCTTCATAGCTAGTGGTGGTGAATCAATGGTTGTATCGCTCCTGGTCGTACACTGCATATCTCCTAGATAAATATCAAATGGGAAGGGTAGGTTATTTGGGGGCCCTCTATTTGAAAGTTAGGAGGGGTCGGTACCTGGGCCCAACGGCCCATATTGCGGAGATCTGGCATCAGGCCAATAGAAGACTTGGCTGGCTGGATGTACAGACTCAAGCCACCCCGCTGTGGTCAGCTAAAAAAACTAGGAACATTATGTAACCAACCCGGGTTTGATAGATGGGTCAATATAGGTATCTCTACAGTAGGCCATTTGTGGAAAAAGGGGAAGACATTAAAATTTTCAGAATTAAAAGAGGAGTATGATCTGGCTCAGGGGGAGGTCTTCCGATATTTACATATCTGCCATGCCCTCAAAGCCTTTTAAGCAATGAGGATATACCGGAGTCATCCCCCTTGGAGGACAGGCTGCTTTCTGAACCATTGTTAAAGAAAGTCATATCGCTAACATATCAGAAACTATGTAATAATTTCAAACCCTCCGAGAAAAGTGACAAACCGATCTAGGACCAATTGAAGATGACGATTGTCAAACAGCATTGATGTCCCCAAGGGAGGCAGCCACCCCTCTTAAGCTCCGTCTTATCCAACTAAAACTCCTGCACAGAACTTACCTCACTGGGGTTACTCTTGCAAAGATAGGGAGTAGACAGGATGCTTTGTGTCTCCGCCAATGTCATGAGGAGGCAACCTTTTATCATATCATATATGGAAATGTGCCTACATACAGGCATTATGAGAAAGGGCTACAGAACACATGCAAAGTGCTATAGGAAATGAGATTAAACTGACACCACAATTGGGGCTCCTCAAAATTTGGGAGGCAACAGACCTTAGGGGGGTGGAACAACAATGGGTTACCCTGGGATATACACTGGTGAAATGCACAATAGCGATGAAGTGGGGAGCAGCTGAGGTGCCATTATCGGAGAGGTGGGCAAAGGAACTAGATAAATGCATGATTGCAGAAAAGGAGGTATTCAAATTCAGAGGATGTTCCAGGAAATTAGATAAAAAATGGGGCAAATGGAATATGTACAGGGGTGAACTGTGAATGTCGCCCACTAGTGAGATGGAGATGAAAGAGAACTGACGGAACAGATAAGATATAAATGGCTGAACAGAAGTGTCATTTTGTTACATATGTATTGTGGGAAATAACTAAGTGGAGATGTACTAAATGCTGATATACTTGTGACTAATAAAAACATTGTTTTTATTAAAAAAAAATAAGGGAGCAGATCTCTAATGGCCAGTATAGCCCAGCTACAGTAGGTTACAGCACTATTAGGACATTCTGCCACTAAACGGTAGTATGTTCTAACAAATAAAACAAAGGCCTCAATGAGCCTCAGGGGGTTTAAATCACCTTGGGGTCCGTGAGGCCTTTGTTCAAAGCAAATATTGGAATGCTGGTGCTCTGGGCTTTTGCCAGCCATTAGAAGCCCACAGCACTCCATTGTCTTCAATAGGGCTCCCAACATTCCAATGTTCTAATCAGTATTTAGCAAATGCACTTCTTTGGCTAGAGTTTGGGCAGTCTACAGGTGACAATGCAAATAAACACAACTTTGGGGCAAATTGTATACAAACAAAGTTTGATGTTATATACATAAAAAGGACTTTCAGCCTGACAAGTTTGAATGATTCAAGCATGTGATAAAGATGAAAATTTAAATCTAACATTAATTAGTGAAGTTGATAAATTGTGAAAACACACTGTAAAAGGGCATGTAGTCAAAAATGTGAGAAGCGCACCAGGCATCCATAATCACCGTTATATTTTCCAGTTAACAAACAGAAGCTTAAAGATTTTTTGAACCATGCATATCTGCGTTTGATAGCTTGACCTTAATGTGACTTTCTTAGAATCTTCATCATATCTTCAGAATGTTCTGGGTTTATACAATGTATTATTTTCATTAAGCTGCATATTCTTGATGCACCAAGCTTGAACTTCCTATCTATCTCGTGTTTATATAATACTGAATAGAGAATTGCATATTTAAACAAGCACTCTCAATTAATTGAATTATGGAAAGCTTTACCTAGCTAGAAATCCGCACGCAAATGTTTTTGTCTTTAGTATAGTTCATAGTTATGCAGTGAAACATTGAATAAATAGTAGAATATACTCTGCATTAAACTCCATTGAGAACCAAGGTTAACACTTTCAGAAGCACAAATGGTTTGTGATGTTTGTTACATATTTGATAGTAGATGTCGACTTCATGTGTTTTCCTTAGGAAAAGTAGGCGTGGGCAGTGAACTTTGCTCCGTTCACGGAATTTGCTGAGTTTTCTGCACTCCGCACCCCGCGGACCTCGCGGAGTGCAGAAAACTCCACTTTGCAATGTGCAGCTGAGTTTTTACCCTGCTCGCGATCGCGAACGGTAAGTTCGCGAGCGCGAGCTGCCGCTCGGGTAGAATTTCTACCTGAGCGGCAGGAATACCAGCACAAACTGCAGTTTGCACTACACTCTGCCACTTGCGGTACTTCGCAGAGTTTTTTGTAACTTCGCAGAGTTCCGCGTAGCAAAACTCCGCGAACAACGACCAGGCCTGAGGAAAAGACGAACGAAGTCTACTCACCATCGAAAGATGTCTTTCCATTGGACTGGAGTAATCTAACCTACGACAATGCATTCACATGTGTTCTTGTCTTTTATATTAGTGCATGTTTTCTAGTTAGTCAGGACAATCTGCTGTGGCCTCCTTCTGTAGAGATTCTGCTGACGGCTACTGCTGTTGCCTGCCACCTTTGGAAGGGACGCTCCCAGATTCTAACCTTCTTATTCCTATCCGTGACTATTGTAGCTACTGCTGCCCTATCACAAGTGAGTGCGCGGATGGCACCCAGGTAAATTAGTGCCCACGCCACATTTCTTGGATATATGTGTCAGCCACGGCCCATGCAGATAAGAACAGTGGGTCCAGGTTGGGGGGCGGGGGGATTCGACAGATGCCTACGAGGGAAATTTAAATAAATAATTTTCCCTCGTCGTCGCCTGTCAAAATCCCCCGCACCGGATCAAGATTTCACTTGCGAGTGTAGGTTTTCTTGGATAATCGAAATACTGCAGATTCTTATAGCAAACAAGAATATGATATATTTTTTCTGTGTCATTTGAAATTCTTTTGGATTGTAAATAACAATGCCGATAGCTTAAACTCACGTAAATGCGAGGCCTATTGTATTGCAAATGCTTGTTCATCTTTAAAACTGAGCGCGGCGCTGCTTCAAGTACACTGCGCTCGGTTTCTTTTTTTTATTATTTGTTTTACTTTAACACTAAGTGTGTTTTCCTTGAAGCGGGCGCCACGTTCACTGTTAAAGTTTTTTTTTTAAATTAAGAAACCAAGCGGGGTGTCCTTGAAGCTGCGCCGCGCTAACTGTTAAAGTAAAAAAAAAATACAGACAATCAGAGCGCGGTGTTCCTGAAGCAGGCACCGCGCTCACTATAAAAGTTTAAAAAATAAAAAATGTGAACGCCATGCTCAACAAGAAAGATAAATAAAATTTAAATTGAAAATGATCGCTGTGTCCCTAAAGCGGGCACCGCGTTCATTATGCAAATTCCCAAAAATGCAGTCGCCATTGTCCCCATCAGTGCCAATAACAAAAATAGTGCTCACACCCTTGATAAAGCAGGCCGTGTAACGAGCCAAGTAAAAGGTCCAGTCCTTATGGGCCATAACAAATGAGACAAGGCGTTACCAAGACGGGGACTAACAAGCCCATTTACGAATTAGAAGCCACCATTTAAGAAGGACATTTGCATCAATTCATTTCGTACACTATGAGGAATATTACGTAGCTTGTCTTTCACAGGAGAAACACCTTCCTTAACTTTAATAGAGTGAGAGAAATCTTTTATCAAACCAATCTTATCACTAATAAATCCCCAAATTTCTCCTTCCAAAGTGTGTGATCAGATATGGTGTTAGTAAGTGAAACCGGATGTTTATGGCCTGGTTTAATTATCATGCCAAATTCTGCCTGGTGCCACCGCCCCAGAACAGTAAAACCTTTGTAAGCTACATAAACTTTTCCATGAATGGTTTTGGTTTCGAAAGTAATATTGCCACAAAAATACCCTGCCAAGTCAATTTTACTGCCTTAAAACGCTGTGGTGACAACATCCGGAGGTAATAGTACTTTGTGTGCCCAGGATTCTTTGTATTTGTCAAAGGAAATTATAGTAATTCTTGCTCCTGAATCAATGAGAAGAGGAATATTGATACCATCAATTTTTATCTGAACCAAGGAGACCGCTAATCTGCTTTTCTACTTGGACGTTGTTGATATCCACACAATCAACAGCCAACATTAGCTCTTCAAGTTTTTTCTCAACTACTTCATGTTCACTATCTACAACATGTTCTTGTACATATCGAACAGAAGTGTGTTTGCCTCCTCTGAAAACATTTCCAAAATGGCCAACCTTTTTACATTTCCAGCATTCTTTTGCTACAGCAGGACAGTTCTTAAAATTGTAAACATGTCAGTTTCAGCCACACCTATAGCGTTGCAACTTAGGACGACCAGAAAATACACCACTACCACCTCTGGTGCTGGTATCTGTAGTACTCCTTCCCTTTTTTGAAATAGCGTCAGAAATGTAAGGTGCGTGTGGATCTTTGGATGACGATTTGGCAACATTGGTAGCCGATGATTCAATTTCTAATTGTTTAGCATCTAATTGTGAACATTCAATGCTTTTTGCTATATCAATAGCCTCATCTTACGATGGATTTTTGCAAGTTTAAAGCTTTTTTTTAGTATTTTTAGAATAACACCTAGATACTAATTGATCCCTAATTAAATGTGAAGTGAATTTCTCAAAATCACACTAACCAGCAAGAAGCTTCAGTGGTAACATAAAAATCAATGGATTCATTTGGCCTTGAACACGAGTAAAAAACGTATGCCTGTGAACCACCAGGTTAACTTTACCTCCATAGAAAACTGATAATTTTTTTACAGCCAATTGAAATTCATCAAGATCTCCACTATCCTGACCTACATAAACAGGTAAGTGGTCAAAGACATTTTGACCCTCAACACCCAAATAGTAATAAAGAAGACTACACTTTCAATCAGCTTTATATTTTAAACCATCAATAGCCCCAAGATATGCATTGATGGATCTATACAAAAGGTGCCATTTTATTGGAGGTTTTCCAAAAAAAGGAGTTGGAGGAGTAACTGATTGCATAGTGAGAGATAGAAGAGAAAGGAAACAAAACAAATATTTAAAAAAATACAGTGAACAATTGAATTCTTGCAATGAATGACAATGAACAACAAAGTTTGTTTTTGCGTTGAAATACCTTTGTAGGAAGGATGAGATAAGCGTGTTAATCGCTGTTAACACGAAAAGGAGACATGAAAGAGAAAAGAAAAAAATAAATAGGCGTGTTAATCGCTGTTAACACAATAAGAGGATGAGGGTGCAGAATAAGCGTGTTAATCACTTTTGTTAAAACACAGTGGGAAAGATTAAAGCAGTACCATAAATCACCATGAGAGGTGCTGTGAGGAAATGCTGTCATACCAAACACTAATGCTGCATGTAGTACTTCCTGAACAGAGTGCAGCAAGAGAAGGTCAGCTTGAAAGGGCTCACACTGAATGAGTAAGCGGAGTGGAGCCCAGCAGTTGAAGAATCAACGCAATGTGGAACTCGCGCTGAATGAAGAAGTGCCGTGGAGGGTAGAGGGAGCAACACAATTCATCCAAAGGAAAGTGTAGATTAAATAAAGCTGGGCTGACACGGGAGGAGCATGCACAAACAATGGAGAGATGCGCTCGAGCAGGCAGGCAAGAGCGGCAGAGAACACGAGTGCTGGCAGAAAAACAGTGTGTAAACTGCCAAAATGTTAATTTAGGAATGCCAAGAAGAGCGAGGTAATTGTGGATAAAGCACACGCTGAATAAAGTGCTCAAAGAAGAACCAAGGCTCCGTGACAAATGAAGTGTCTTCTAGGGCCTTCAGAACGGAAAACCCTGGCCCTCGGAAAAAAAAAAAAAGAGTACAGTACCTTTAGACTGAGGTCGAAGTATGGAAGCAGATGAATGGATGAAGAGGAAAAATATTAAATTCACCGGCATCCAAGGTGGTACCTCAGACGATTCACAGGCATCCAGGGTGGTACCTCAGACGATTAACAGGCATCCAGGGTGGTACCTCAGACAAATTTGTATCCCAAGCTTGTCGCCAATTTTGTAAAGTATTCGCCAGCAGCCTTCAGATGATTTTAGGGTTTTTATTACAAAAGGAGATTTACAACAAGTATATCTGTATAGAGGGCTCAAGGGGACAGCGCCAACTGACGCTGTGGTGTTCCAGACCTTGGCCCATACATTCCATCTACAATAGCACAGAATACAAGCCATATCAGAAGATTCCAAATATGTCCCTTAAAATAAAAGCATCAATATGATACCGAAGACCATGCAAAACTTAAATACCACAAGTGACAACAGTCTTAGAATCCTAAACAAAGAGCATGGGTGATTGTGTAAAAACATGATACATTTGGTAGATATATATATATATATATGCATTGAGCGCATTTACAAAGGCATCACAAATATGAAAGAATTGCAAAGAGACAGCAAATTTACAGTTTTGTTGTTTTAATTTGGACTACCCTTGTTTTGACTGTGAATTCAACAAGTTGACCATAAGGTTCTCCGGAAATATAAGTGTAAAAAGACTTCCTTGCAATGCTTTTGAGCGATTATGATCCTTTTTTTTTTTTTTATAACTTCCAGTAATACTCCAGTTGTGCAATGGGCCAACCACTTGAGTCATCACAACAAGATCACCTTGCCACCACATAAATGTTTTGTCGTTGCCTAAGCCCAAAGCTTTGAAGATGCTAGCTGGTCTGATAAGTCAGCGTGCGGACTGTTGTTTTTTGTTTTTTTTTTACTGCTGATTTCACCGACACTAAAATAAAAATTACCTGCAGCAAGCACAAATGCATGCAATTTACCACATCTTGCAAAACAACTATACTGCTTGTCTTTACAAGTTCTGCCCTGATTTGCAAATATGGGCCTCTTTTTTTAAGCTATCTGATCCGCTAATAGGCCACTTTAAATTTGGTGCTCGGGCCTATTTTCTGTCCAGGTCTGATCCGGAGTGCTGTGTAGAAGACTGAAAAGTAAAGAAAGCCATTGAAAGTGAAGAAAGATTTACAACAAAGGATACAATTAAACCTGATGCTAAATGTCTGTCTGTTCATGTTATGAAAGACAAAGTACAAAATCAGAGGCAGCCATGAGGCAGAGAAAGATCAACATGTAAAGAGGTCTACCTCAGGTCCGCAGTGCTGCCTGCCCCTCAAGACCTCTTATGTGTGCCTGCGACTGAGCTATGGGGCAGCTGCCTGTGGTGCTCAAAGCTATGAGAGACCACAAAGCATCTTGTCTTTTTTTTTCTTCTCTGTCGGGCACTCAGACCTGCACCGTTGTATGTTACAATAAATGGGTGTCCCCTTGGAAGCATCTGACTCAGAAGTCATGGCAGGTGCACACTTTGTCTTGTGAAATTCAGCCAGCTGAAAGATCAGCTCACTTATGACTTGGTCAGGGCAACACAATGGTAGTTTGTAAGTACGGCACTGGTTACAACTCCAGCTATCGATGGTTCTAGAAAGTGCATGTGTACGGCCTGGGAAGGATACCGTGAAGCCGCAGGCACAGCAATGCCGCCTAAAGGGTTATGTCCTTAAGGCCATTATGGTAAGGCCATATGAGGAAGAAAGACTCATTTGAGTAAATTTGTCCAAAAGGTACAGTTCGTCCTCAATTTGCATTTCTAAATGTAAAACAAAAGTATGTGCCAAGCACTCCGTTAAGTAGAAGTTTAATAGTTCTGTGGTTCTGCTGTCTTTGTGTCCCCTCGAGCCAGGGCGCCAAAGAAGGGCTAGCGCCCGAAGCACCGGCCTGCCCCTCACTTGTGAACATCTCGCTTAAGTTAGGTTGTATCTTTTTATTCTGCTACTAACTTTAGTAATCAGCCGTTCCTGCACATCTGTCCTCTCACTCTCCTGCAGGTAAGGTCTCTGCGACTCCCTCCGAAACAGGCTTAAGGAAATTTCGCCACAAGAAAAGAGTTTTTGTCCTCAAAAATAAAGCTGTCAACTTAACGCGGCCCAATGCGATTGCGAACCCTTACTAAAAACCCACCCTGCACTAGCATAACCATATTCAAAGACCTAAAGGCAACCCCCGGCACTCTTTGGATAAACTTTCATTATAACCCTCAAAGTAATCCTCCAACCGCCCTCAAACGTGTGAATTATTGGGACTACAAGGAAAATAAGCCCCCTTGACCTCCACGCTAATAAAATCGAGGTACTATAATGACGTTACCTCAACTCTGTGTTCATTGCGTTTTCGTGAGATTCCCTGAAGTGTTTTTGTTCTGGGTTAGTTGTTATAATGTAGTCCTACTCTTCGCCTGTCTGAGGTTTCCCCTGGACGTCCGTAGACTCACCTGGTCTGCTCCTCGGCACCAATTCTGACAACTTTCAAGAGCTTACCACAAAAACCTGAATTTGTACAGCGTACCTTGACAACACGAGATGGTACTTATTTGATCACCCTTCGAAGGATGAAAGGCTGATTTGCCAGGATTTGAACCTCTGTTCATGGGACCAAACACCGATTCCTGAAGTGGAGGCCGACCTGGCTTACATGTGCACACTGTGTAAACATGGAGTTACCGCACAACTAGCTTCTTGCAAGGGTGAATTACATTTACAGTAGTGGCGGGGAACCGTCAATTGTCCTAACTCAAATGAGGGGACGGAAACTGCTATACTTCGGTTTACTGCGTCAACTTGGATCGAGCTAAACTGAGGAGACAAGTGGGTTATAGGGGGTGCACCAAGGCCTCCTTGAAGCAGCTGGTGAGAAAGGCACTAAAAGCATTTGTAATGCAATAGGTCTCGCATTTACGCGAGTTTAAGCTATTGGCATTTTAAATGACAATGCATATTATTTTTGTTTTTTAAAACATAAATAAAAGGCATTGTCATTTACAATGTCAATAGCTTAAACTCGCGTAAATGAGAGACCTATTGCATTGTAAATGGTTGAGTTTAAAACTGAGCGTGACGCCGCTCCAAGGACACCGCGCTCGGTTTCTTTTTTTTATTCCCAACTTTAACACTGAGCGTGGTGTCTTTGAAGCGGGCCATGCGCTCAGTGTTAAAGTTAAAAAAATATATAAAGAAAGCGAGCGCGATGTTCTTGAAGCGGCACCACACTTGGTTTTAAAGTAAAATGCAAACAGAGCGCAATATCCCTGAAGCGGGCACTGCGCACTTTAAGTAAAAAAAAAAAAAAAAACAATATGAATGTTAAATATAAATAATTAAATAAAGTGCGCGTGGTGTCCCTAAAGCGGGCACCGCGCTCATTAAAGTATAAGGAATACAATTTAGAGCGCATAGCGCTGCAACCGCCAGTTTCCCAATCAATGTTGATTATCAAAATAGTGCTCACCCACTAGATAAAGCCCACCGTGTAACAAGCCAAGTAAAAGGTCCAGTCCTTTTGGGCATTAACAAATGGAGGCAAGGCGGTACTAACAATCAATCAAAAGCCAGCATTTTTAAAGGACAATGACACAAAGTCAATGACAAATATGGGGGGGGAGAGTGGACAAGGCTTCCACAGCATACCCTACTACAACATGCCTCGTAGAGCAAGCAGGGAATGCGCGCTGCCGCTAGGCTCGACCTAAAAAGGAATCTTGAGGGAACTTTTGGGTGTCCATGTAACTCTCCAATTACGGGTTCACAGAAGCCCAACGGAAAATACCGGATAGTGTAGGATCTGAAAAAGATTAATGAAATACTGGTCCCTTGTTGTCCCGTGGTACTGAATCCAGCCACGATACTTTTTTAGATTCCATTTACTACAGAATGGCCTACAGTCACTGATTTGTGCCAGGCTTTCTTTTCTGTGCCTTTGTATGAAGAAAACCAGTTCTCTTTTCCTTTGTGTTCCAGCAGAGTATTAGCATGGTGTTGTGTTCCACAAGGGTATACGGAGTGCCCGTCTATTTTCAACCAGATTCTAAATAGAAATCTGGGGTCATTGCAAATGCTCTACAGATCAGTACTTGTACATTATATGGATGATCTGGTTGTAGCATCAGCAACATAAGAAGCTTGTAAACAAGATACCATTGCGCTATTGACTCATCTGGCTGAGAATGAACACAATGTGTCTTAAGGAAAACTGCAGTACAGTCAAAAGTTCAATATCTGACACATAACTGAGAAAAGGAGTTAGAAAGATGTCGCCAGAGAGTAGAAGCACTTCTTCAAATGAATCCACCTCAAACTCAAATGGAAGTCAGTGTGTTCTTGGGAATGGTTTGCTACTGTAGGCAGTGGATAACAAACTTCTCTTTGGTGGCAAATCCTTTACTGAGGTCGATACATAGTGATGTGTCTGATCGAATACCCTGGAACAATGACTATATGAAAGCCTTCCTAAAGCTGAAAGAGAAATTGCATTGCACCCCAGTACTAGGAATGCCAGATTATACTAAAGAGTTTACTTTATTTTGCAGTGAGAGAGAGATCTGCGCACTCTCAGTGCAGACTTTGATGCATGGTGATGCCCGAAAACATGTGGAATATTTCTCTACCACCTTTTACCCTATTGCCACAGGTCTTCTGCCTTAAAGCGATTGCAGCGTGAGCACTAGTCTAGAAAAGAGTGCGAAGATATTAATGGGATACCCTTTAACTTTTATGGTCTCACACTCAGTGATGCTTCTATTGACAAGATCAAAAACCCAATAAATGAAAATAATTTGTCAAAGTATGAAAAGACGATATTGTCAGCGGACAACGTTGTTAAAAAAAGACGGAAAATCCTAAACCCATTGTTAGACCCGGGATCCCTGGTTGGCTGAGGTAGGTACCTTAGGCCAAATAGGGACCCTCGTTCCCACGCGAGGGAAAGGAAGGACACCTTCTCAGATAGCCCCCGCTCACCCATTTGGTAGCTTGGCACGAACAGCCAGGCGTATCTTCAAGGTAAATGTGTAAAGTATTTGCCATCATGCTCACAGCAACCCAATGATGACACCACAAATGGACTCCCCACGAGTTTCATAAAAACGAGTATAAATGCATATAAAAAGATATACGATAAGACCACACGATATAAATCCAACATATGCGTATTTGTAATATTCCTCCTGGCCGGTTGTTAGGCCAGCCTGCCCTTGTAAGTTCTGGCGATAATAATAAGCACTTCTAAACATTCCACTGCAGTCCTACTGCAATGCTATGCAGTTCGTAATGCTAGAATCAGGCACTTTGCAATGTAAAAATAATGCAATGCGTAACGCAACAATCAGGTACTTCATTATGCAGAAATAATGCAATGCGTAATACACTATTCAGGTTGTTCATTATGCAGGAATAATGCATTGTGTAATACACTAATCAGGTAGTTTGTCATGCAGAAACAATGCAATGCGTAATACGACAATCAGGTAGTTCGTTATGCAGAAATAATGAATGCGTAATACACTCCAGCACTGATCACGGTGCCTTAGGCAGTCTCTACGCCTCTGGTACTGACTCGCAGTCAGCCTCTGTCAACAGTTGCCCACACACGGATATGGTGTAAACAAAAAGTGCAGCTCCGCACTCAGGCCACGGTACTTCCACTCCTTTGGCAAGTACGGGCCGCGATACTAGCCGAAGCAGAGGCTCGCACTGCAGGAATGGGAGGCCGAGAGCGTCTACCTCTGAGCCCGCCCACGCCCCAGGCGTCTACACACGTTACCTGGGGGTGCAACCTCGCTCTCCTCCCCTCTTCCAGCAACTTGGCCTCCGATACAATCTTTGTGAATTCCGGGCAGTGGGCTCGGGCCCTTACTCGACGAAGTTGGTTCGAGGTCCCGCTCTGGCAACGGCGGGCTTGGGCCGGCGGCTCAGCTCCTCCAGAGCTGCCAGTCCAGCCGCTGATGCCACGAAGATCTCAGGCTGCAACAGGGCACATGCAGGCAGCGTCGCTGAGACTCACTTGAGCTTTGGGTGCACGATCACCGGGCACTCCACATTAAGGTCTAAGGCTGCACGAAGCACACGCACAGAGCGTTGCTATGACTCACTTGAACTCCGGATGCACGATAACAAGGCAATCCTCACAAAGGTCTCAGGCTGCACAAAGCACACACACACACAGCGTCGCTGAGACTCCCTTGAACTCCGGGTGTGCATGTTAACAAGGCAATCCTCGTGAAGGTCTCAGGCTGCACAAAGCACACGCACACAACGTCGCTGAGACTCCCTTGCACTCTGGGTGTGCACGTTAACAAAGCAATCCTCGCGAAGGTCTCAGGCTGCACAGAGCACACACACACACAGCATCGCTGAGACTCACTTGGACTCCGGGAGTGCGTGATCAGGCTGCAAAAGGCACACGCACACAGTGTCGCTGAGACTCACTTGGACTCCAGTGCACACGATAACAGGACAATCCTCACGAAGGGCTCAGGCTGCAAAAAGCACATGCACACAGCGTCGCTGAGACTCGCTTGGACTCCAGGTGCCCACGATCACAGGGCACTTTTTACGAGGGTCTCAGGCTGTAAAAAGCACATGCACACAGCGTCGCTGAGACTCTCCTGGAAACTTTTGTGTTCCTGAGTTTCCGCAACAGGGAGCCAGCTCACCTCGGGCCCTTGGGGATAACTTACATCTGGATACAGCACACAGCAAAGTCCTTTCAAGCAGGGGGACACAGCACACAGACAAGTCCCTTTAGCCTCTCCTTGGTTAAAACAGCAAACTGCAGGCCAGCCCCAGAACACACAGCAAGGGTCAGTCCTTTCCTCCAGTCTCTTCAGTTGTTTCTTCCTTATCAAAGGTTCCTCTTGAGCATGAAGTAGCTTTAGTCTTGTTCAAACTTCATCAATCCATTTCTCCCAAGTTCAGGAGACTCAGCTCTCATAGTTATACCCCTAAATGTCTTTGAAATCTTTGTGTTAAGGGGGGCACTGACCCCTGTTCAAACCAGTTCTGGGTGCCTCTCTGCCAGTGACGCCTTCTTCCTTTAATTAGTGAAGGTCTGGATTCTCAAGCACTCAGCAGGAGATGGGACAGTTGTTTTATGGCAGAAACCCAGGCCTCTTCACCTCTAAGGGCTACTTCTCCCCCTACACTCCAGATGCAGGTCAGCCTGTTGCTCTCTCACCTCCTCCCCTGGGTCAAGACATTCTCCAGATCCTATCACTTTCAAATCCAAACAGTCAATCCACAACCAGGCAGAGACACACAGAAATGTTAGAGCACTAAAACCCAGCCACTTCTAAAAGAGTGGCTTCCAAACACACAATGCAAAAACCACATTCATAAAAAGATGTAATATTACATTGTGAGTTCAGGCGTCCTAAACTTCACCTCTCTATCTTAAGCCTTTGGGAAGATAGGCTGGAAAACATATTACACAGCCTCCCCATTCTGTCCTATGGGCAAGATGGTCTTTCAACAGTGAAAAACGAAACAGAGATAATTTGACTGTCAGGACATGGTACACACCTTAGTACATGTCCTACCTTTCACATGCACTGCACCCTGCCCAGGGGGTACCTTGGGCCTACCATAGGGGTGTCTGATGTGCATAGAAAGGGAAAGGTAAGGTCTGGCAAGTGGGTGCACTTGTCAGATCAACATGGCAGTTTAACAAACTGCACGCAGGCACTGCAATGGCAGGCCTGATTTCCCTCTTTAAGGCTACTTGTGTGGGTGGCCCAATTAGTGCTGTAGACCCACTAGTAGCAGTTGCATTACCCGCTCTGGCACACGTAGTGCGCTTTACTAGGGACTTTGCTAGTAAGGCAAACATACCAATCATGGACAGCCAATTACCATTACACTTTATACAGGGAGCACTTGCACTTTGAAACTGATCAGCAGTGGCAAAGTGCCCAAAGCATCTAAGTTGGCAACACCATGTCAGAAAAAAGGTCTAAGGGGAAAGCAAAAGGTTTAGGGAACTTTAGCCAAAAAGGGCCAAATCCAACACCCATCAACTCTTTTGCCTGTAAATGATGTTGTTTATTTTGAAATTGTACAGGATTCCCCAATGTCCCAGACGTATGCGCCAAGACCGGATATTAAAGATGAACCCCTGATTGAGCCAATGTCCTTTTCATGAACAGCTCAGGTCTAAGAAACAATGAGGGCACATTGAGATGTCGCGTGAACCATAAATTATGTTGTGGAAGCTACTTGGCTTCAAAGAGTTACCTCAGCACAAATTACTGAATTGAGCATGCTCACATGAGAGTGACTATATTTACAGATTGTCTGGCTTTTACTGTTTTCCATGAGTTGTGGCAATTGTGGTCACAAAGAGTTTTTTTTTTAACTTCTTCAGGTACTCCAATCATAAATGGAATGTGCATTAACAATTTGTTGAAAGCCTTACACTTACCTGAAGAGATTGCAGTAGTTAAACGTGCAGTTCATCAAAGTGGTAATGGCTACATTGGCATGGGAAACAGATATATTGATTAAGTTGAACTGCATTGTGCTTTGCTGGCCTGTATATTTAATGGAAATTTCACATGCAAGTCCGAGGAGGAAACTTCATTCACAGTATTAATGACAGTGACTGGTACTTGGGAGAAATTAAAAAAGAAGCAGGAAAATGTTTCAGAACAGATTAAAGCAGGGTGTGAGAAAAATCCTAATGATATTTGGATGTCAGCTGATGGGAGACCCGTGCTGCCAGATAGCTTGTTGTTCCCAATGACACTGTTCTATCATGGATACTCACATTCAGTCAGACAATATGGTCAGACTTTTTTTTCCAGGACCGGTTTAATCCCAGATTTAGAATGCTAGCTGAAGATGTTTGTCACAGATGTGTAATGTGCCAACAATTGAATGCAGGAAAGAAAACACACATTACACCGAGTTCAACAGAACACATATGGATTTTATTGAGATGCCTGCTCACAATCGGCTGAGATATGTCCTGGACATAGTATGTGTCTTCTCGAGATGGGTGAAAGCCTACCCAACCAGAAGATATGACAGCCTCACTGTAGCAAGAATTGATCCCAAGGTATGGCATACTTGTTTCCCTGGAATCAGATAGAGGGGCCTATTTCAATAATGAGGCCCTGAAAAAGATTTGCACAGCACTACAGATTGAGCAAAGATTACATTGCAGTTACAGGCCTAAAGATTCTAGTGTAGCTGACCAGGTCAACAGAACCATTAAGTCTTTTTTGTTCTTTCAAAAATCTTAATTGACAAAGTTGCATAGTCAAAGTACAGTCTTGCACTGAATCAAAGCACCATGCATATGAGCACATGCATAAATCGCAAAGGGGACCAATGGCTCAGAACATCAGAAAGTGACAGCATAGTAAATGTTACACAGGCACATTTGGACATGAAACAGTCATTGGCATGAAATGCATAAGTCTTGGGAGGGTAGGTGGGCCCTGCTGAGAAGAGAAAGGAGGAAGGAAGCCAATTACTGTCCTACACCGGCGGCTGCCGCGGGCGGGGTGCCGGCGGGGAGTGCGGGAGAGAAAGTCAGATGCTGGGGGAACGAGCAAGGAGGTATGAGACAAGGGGCTGCCATAAGTCCAATCGGCGAGATCTGGCTGGCATAAGGTCCCAGAATTCAGACAGTAGGGTCTGGCAGCGCAATGCATCCTCGAGCCATTGAGCAAATTTTAGTACAGGTTTGCGACCCCAACACATGGAAACCCTGCGCTGTGCGAGGGCAAGCAACATGGCAGTTAGACGGCGGGAAACGTCCGAGCAGAATTTAACAAAGCCGAGGAGGCAGAGCGGGGGGTCAGGCTGAATCGGCGAGGAGGTGATCTCTGATATAGCAGAACAAACCTTGCGCCAGTAATCGGAGACCTTGGGCTACAACCAGGCAAGGTGAGCAAAATCCGCCGCGGGAGCTGAACTGCATAGGCATCTATCACTGGGAATAAGTCCCAGCTTGTGCAACTGAACGGGGGTGCGGTAGAGCCTGTGCAAGTATTTGAAATGGATAAGGCGCATGCGATAATTAGGTGACAATCTCTTGGCCTGCATACAACAGTATAGCCAATCAGCTTGAGGGATATCAATGCCGAGGTCCTCGCCCCACGCCACACGAGCGCAATCAGTGGAGATGGAGGTGGCCTCTAGTGTGAGGGCATAGAGTTTGGTTACCAGCTTCCGAGGGGAGGAAGACGAATACAGAAACTCAGGAGCGGTCATCGAGGTGGGAGGCAGAGGGAACGCAGGGTGTAACTCCTTACAGATGGCCCGTAGCTGATAAAAAAGCAGAGTGTCCATAGGGCTGGAGTCCTCAGCCAGGGAATAAAATGTATTTCCCGGATAGAGATCTGCTACCATATTCAGCCCCAATCGGGTGGTGTGCTTAGCCATGCCGGATGGTTGGAGAGGAGGAAAAGCCGGGTGCCGAACTATCAGAAGCAAGGGGGCACTGGAGAAATGACGAAGACCCTCCCAGGCCCAGCGCAAGGTCTTCACCGTGTTTATTTCAGTACGTGGGAGTTCGGCCGGGGCAAACAGGGCAGTAGTGAGCGGCCACCGGGCAGCAAGATCTGCCTCGACCGCCACATGCGGATGGAAGGGAGTGGGGTGAAGCCAAAAGCGTAAGAAGCTGGCCTGAGCACACATTGCATAGAGCTTGAAGTTCGGGGTGCCAAGGCCGCCACATGACATTGGGAGAGTGAGAACGTCGTAAGTGATCCTGGGTTGCTTGCCGGCCCAGATAAGAGAGATGATCAACGAGAGAACCCTGCCAAATAAATGAGCGGTGAGGGGAACAGATATGTTCAGAAATAAATACAAGAATTTTGGAAGGACGACCATCATGGCAATGGCAATTCGACCGGCTAATGACAGGGACAACCGGCTCCAATGGGGGATCTTTGACTCAAGCCAGTACACCACATGACCGAAATTAGCCCTCCAGCGTTTGTCCACGTCCCTGCTCAGACAGACACCTAAATAGCGAGTGGGACCTGATGCTCAGACGAAAGCATAGTCTGGGGTGAAAGGAGTGGTGGCGTCCGTGAGGGGGAAGAGAACCGACTTGACCTCGCGTACTAAAGGACTGAGATGTTCCTGGGGATGACACACATATAAAGTGATGTCGTCCGCATACATAGAAACCAAGAGGGAGCGTGCCGCAAACCCGATTCCCCTCTGTGTGTGGGGTTGTCGGAGTCTAGCCGCCAGTGGTTCCATCGCAATAGCGAATAGTAAAGGTGAAAGCAGGCACCCCTGGCGGGTGCCATGTCCGATACGGATGGGATCAGATACCATGCCATTAATCCGTAGACGAGCGGTGGGGAGAGTGTACAATAATGAGACTTTACGAATAAAAACCGAACTAAAGTAGAGACGTGGGAGGAGAGAGAATAGGAAGGGCCATTCCAGGGTATCGAAGGCCTTGGTGGCGTCAAGCAGGACGGCCACCGCAGAAAGTGCTGGGTTGATTTGGTGAAGGACGGAAAAGATGGTCCAAAGATTGTGGGAAGTTGCCCGGCCCGGTATGAAGCCAGACTGATCTGGGCGAGCGATGAGCGTCATGAGAGGAAGAAGGCGCGACGCTGGCAGTTTGGAGAAGATTTTGTTATCAATATTAATGAGGGACAGAGGGCGATAGAAGTCTTGCAGTTCAGGGGGTTTGTCCGGCTTAAGAAGAAAGGTCAGCATGGCCTTCCGGAGCTAAGATTGAAATTGGCCACTCTCAAAGGACTCATTATACATGGCGACCAGATGCGGCAACAGTAGTGGAGCGAAAGTCTTATAAAAAGAGATGTGCAAGCCGTCAAGACCAGGGGCCTTGTCACCAGGCATGCTATTGATGGCAGCGAGTATTTCCTCTTTAGAGAAGGGCTCATCCAGATATTCCCAGTGATGGTTTTCGAGCCATTAGAGCTCGAGGGTATCGAAATACTGGTCGTGGACCTGATGTAAGGGGGCAGAACCTGCTGTGTACAGTTGTGTATAAAAATCTGTGAAACGCCCCTTGATCTCCTCGGGAGAGGTGGCACGAACTGGACCACCATCCTGGAGCGCTATGATGTAGGATGCAGCACGGGCCAGATGGAGAAGGATGGCCAAGGTTTTACTTGGTCGGTCGCCCTCGCCGAAGCGGCCTGCCCGGGCCTCCCTGCCAAGGAACGAGAGCTCTATGTTAGCCTCCGAATTCAGTATGTTTCTCACGAAGGAGGACGAGAGGGACAGGGCTAGGGTCAAGAGCTTGAGAGGAGTCTAAGCAGTTGATTTCGGATTCCAGCTTATTAAGAGTGTTGCGGATAGAGCGTAAGACCCCGGACTGTTTATAGATAGATGTGCCGCGAATGAAGCCCTCATTGAGCTCAAAGTAGTTGGTGATCGCGGTCTGGATCTCGTCATAAAAGACGAAATCATGCAGAGCGTGAAATGGTAGCCACCAGGAGAAAGCGTGTCGGGAGGACAGCGGTAGACAGAGACCGAGCTGAATTGGCTCGTGGTCAGAAAGAGTTTGCGCCATGTGATAAACGGAAGTAAGCCAGGAAAGAACACCAGGAGAGGAGATCCCGAGGTCCAGCCGGGACCAGCAACCGTGGGTTGCCAGTGACACAAGTGCCCTCACGGGCATGGGGATGCGTGTGGCGCCAAGCATCGTGCAGGGAGTTTTCGGCGAGGGTGGAGTTTAGGAATGCCGCAGCACGTGGGTGGGAGGCATGAGGGCCATGAGGGCCAGAGCGATCCAGGACGGTGGATAAGGTAACATTAAAGTCCCCACCCCAGAGAAGCGTGGCGGGCCAAGGGATGAAATGTGGTACCATACCTGCGCGAAAAAATCTGGGTCATCCTTATTAGGGCCGTAGACTGCAGCTATTGTGAAGGTTTGGACCTTCACAATAGCTGCAGTCACCAGAATAACAAAGCAACCTGCGGGGTCGGTTATAGCGCAGGAGGTTTGCCAAGGGAGCCCCCTACGTAGGAGAATAGAGACCCCCCCAAGAATAGTTGGAATAGAAAGAGGAGTGTTATTTTCCCCAATGCCGGGAGTGCAATCTGGCAGCAGATACAGGAAGCAGGTGGGTCTCCTGTAGCAGGCACTCGTCTACCTTGTGCCGGACCAGATGTGCATGGACAAGGCGGGCCTTGCGGTGGTCGAATGTTCCATGTCCAACAAGTAATGTCAGTCATGCAGTGGAGAGTGATCATACGGGGTGTGGTGAATATGGCCCAGGGCTTCGCGCAGGAGCATACGGTGGTGCCAACTAACAGGGAACGCGACGAGTGGTGCAGCAGCGAAGGGGAGAAACAAGGACAGCCGAGAGCCTGCCACGAGAGGCAGGAAGGGGGAACTGCAAGCTGGAAACCCCAAAAGGAGGATGCTGAGGAGTGACGAGTCCAGGAGCAGGATCTTGGGGTAGTGCGCAAAGCAACACAGCATGGCATAGCAGAGCCAGTATAGAAAGGCATCGCAAGGCAAGCTGAAGTACCAAGCAGTACAGAATAACCAAAACCAACACACCTCAGAAGGAGGCGGCAAAACCCCAGGGACCCCCTCACCCAACCAGTTGGACACTGCGGTGGTCATTGAGATCACAAATGTTCAATGTCCCTACAATAATGTCTATCAGACCAGCACATTGTGAGGGATAATCATGTGGAGTGTGGTGAAGCTGGTAAGGGTCCACGTGCAGGAGCGTGTGACTGCGCAATCCGAAGGTGAAGGTAAAAAGCAGTGCAACAACATAGAAACTAAAAAAGGATGATCTAGAGGTTGACGCAATCGAAAGCCGAGCTGCGAAAGTAAACCGCAAGCGTCAAACCCAGGGGGTAGGATGCCGTTGAGTGTCGTGCCTAGGAACAGAATCTTGGAGTGGTGCACGGAGCAGTATGGTGTAGCATAGCAGGGCAAGTTCAGAATGGTGTCGCAAGGCAGATTGAATGACAAAACAATACATAATGGCAAAAACAAACACGCCTCAGAAGGAGGCAACAAATCCCAAAGAACCACCCACCCACATCAACCCTCCAAACAGGTTGAGAAACCACCCACAACCACCCCAGGGAACCCCAACTGGGAAGGGAAAAATCAGTTTCTGGAGTGGGAATTTTCCCGCTGGGGCATGGCGAAGCTCGGCGTACACCCCTGCCAGAAAGGCAGGGTGGCCAAGCAAACCATAGTGGCAGACAGCAGGAGAGCTAAAGTCTTACAAACATACAGTGGTGATAAGCTCTGGAGCGTAATAATAGGGGGGTAGAACAACCTCGAGCCAAGCAAAGTGAGTCGAATTAGTCATTGTCGCTGAGACGGGCAGAATCTGAGTCCTGAGAGTTTGCTGGGGTGGAATGGTGAGTGAGATCAAGTTTCTTGGCAAAGACAAGTCCGTCCTTAGGATCCAGACAGATCAGTGTCTTGGAGCCCTGCTTGACTCGCAGCTTGGCCGGATAGGCAAGGGAGTACGGGATCTCATGTTTTTGTAGAATACACTTTGCAGGCAGAAACTCACGGCGGGCAGCCTGCACCGCGGGGAGTAGTCCGGGTAGAATGACAATGAGTTACCTTGGTAGCGGATTTCACCTTTTTCTTTGGCCGCTCGGAGGATTGCGTCATGATCGTGGAAATTCAGGATTTTCACGATGATTGGGCGAGCAGGCAGTCCGGGGGCCGGGCGAGGACCGAGAGAGTGGTGCGCTCTTTCCACAATAAAGAACGGGGAGAGCACATCACCAAACAGTTCACGCACCAGTTGCTCCACAAAGTCTTCCATCTGCGATATATTGGTGGACTCCGGAACTCCAGTGATGCGGAGATTGCTCCTATGGGAGCGTGCCTCCAAATCCTCGTTCTTGAAGCGGATTAAATCCAGGGTTTTATCCATTTGGAGGAGTATTTGACAGTCTTGAGTGGCGGCGTCCTCAGCGTCAGAGACCTTCGACTCGACATGCAGCAAACAGTTGTTATGGGAGTCCATCCGAAACTTGACCACGTCGAGGCGAGAAGACAGCTGCTCCAGCTAAGTGGTGATGCCGAAGACGGCCGATTTGCCCTCCAGCATGATGAACTTGAGGTCATCTGCCCGGGAGGCGGCCATCTCAGCGGGGATGGGGAGTCACCCCCATCGACGGCTGCGCCCTCCTAGCGCATCTGTCTGCGCTGGTCAAATCAGATCGCAGCAGTCGTGGAGAGGAAGGTGGAGGCCCAGCAGGGAGGGCAGGCAGGCAGGTGCCGAGTTCAGTGGCCGCAGCACGCCGGCAGCAGAGTCTATCCGCCAGCAGGTAATCCCATGGGCGAGACAGCCGCTGGTCTTGAAGTCCCCGGAAGGCCACACCTCACAGCAAGGAGGCACCCAGCCATATAGGGTGGTGAAGAGTGGGAGGCCGGCTCGGCGGCCACAGGCAATCACTCCAGGGGGCCGGTGAGCTGCAGCGGGAGGAGGGAGCTCATAGCGGGGAGCCGCGGGGAGCACGCTGCCTCCGTCACCAGGCCCGAGAGTGAGAAGGCCTAGTCGGCGGGCCCCGGGATCAGGAGCGAGGCACCCGCACATAACCGGGCCGGGCGGTGTGACAAGCGCGCTCCCAATCCCGCCGCGGAGCGCCCCCACAGCCGCAGTACTCACCAGCAACAACATAGGAACTGCGGGTACTCCGTGCAGGATGTAGTGCTAGATCGCCAGAAGGTCAAAGCTAAGCTATGAAAGCCGAGCTAGGCCGGGACCGCAAGGCAGGTAGCCAGGGCCCGGGACACACGCGGCCTCGGAGCTCGTTAAAGCGGGAATGTAGAGCAGCCGCAATCGGATCGATCAGCGCCCCAAGGTCCGGTAAGCTATAGGAGCAGGGAACCAGGTCACGATGCGCATGTCATCTGCAGGATTTTCAGCGGATAATTAGCTTGGCCGGCAGAGCCCACTTAAAGTGCGGCCATCTTGCAGCCAGCCAAGCCACGCCCCCACAGAACCATTAAGTCTTGATTAGCAAAAGATTGTGCTTCATCATCACTGAAATGGTCAGATTCATTGCCTTAGGCATTGATGAGTACTCTGAGTATCCTAGACAGGAAGACTGGTCTATCACCTCATTAAATCCTGATGGGTAGGGCAATGAGGTTGCCTGCTGTACCTGCAAACGTACTTTTGAAAATCACAGATGATACGATACTCAATTACTGCAAAGGTGTGGCTGGTGTGGTCACCACCACATGAAAGACCACCAAGACCAGTGCAACCGTTGTCACAGCAACAGCAATTAGAAGAAAGGGGTGAAGATTTGCAAATCGAAAAACAAATCCAAGTACCTGATGTTACATAAACTGTCATTGAAGTCTCTAACAAAACCGAAGCAAAGACTGATATTCAAAACGAAAATATTACTGATAATTTATTAATACACCCAGAAGACCCAGGTGAAGGGAGAAACGGGCACTGGCATAAGGAGAGTCCCTCACAGAGCTGAATGCCAACAAAACTATGAACAAAAAAGATTAAGAAGGAGTACATCAGTTGACCGAATACTAGTAACTACACCTGTTACTAACGGAAGTTGAAAATGAAAAACAATAACTGACTTATGAACAAGAATTGTCCTGTTAGACCTTTATTATTTTAATTTCTTTTTTTACAGAATATCAACCTAGGCCCGAGTGTGCTGTTGAAAAGTAGGGATAACAATACAGAAGAACACAGAGTAGGATTAAGGATTGTCTAATTAGAGATCTGGACAACTAAAAACAAATCATCTTGAAAACCTACTTACAGAATTCTATGCTGAACTGTTGAGCCTAATTACACCTAGCCTAATTCAAGAGAAATGTGTTGCCTTAGAATTAAGTGTAAATATATTATGTGCTCGATCTTATAATGTAATAATGATTACTATAGTAGAAGTAGGCTTTTATTTACCCTAGAAGCAGTCTAGATCAAAGAATATATCTAAACTGCATACATAAATGATGAGGATCCACTAAGAACTTATATTGTTAGTTACAAGAAAGATGAATTCTCCACAAATGTTTACTCTAGACTAGTACAAGAATACACTCTGCTATTGATGTAAAAGATTGCTATTTGTGCGCACACTTATCGATATCTGCATCACAAGAAATCACGGAGGCCACAAGATGGCCGCTGTGTAGGAGCTCTGCACCGGAGCTCCTTGAGGTTTGGGATTACCTTTTGGTTATTAATCCTAGCCCTGGAGCCCCATCCTACAAAGTGACACTTACCCGCACTTCCACGCACCAGAGCCACAGGTGCCTGTGTGGGAGCCGACATCGAGTGGCGTAGCGGTGTCGACCCGATGGACTCGCTGCAGGCAGATCATGTAGTGGACCAGGAATCTTACCGACGCCGTGCAGGAGGGACCAGAGAGCGTCTGGCTCCTTGGACCTGGCGACGAGCAGACAGTTCAGATTTTCCCGATGAGTGCCCAGCGGTGTGCCACCCAGTTTCCATAGTCTTATTTCAAACGTTTGGGCCCTGCTGAGGTCTTCTGGACCCTGCTGAGATCTTCTGGGCCCCATGGAGGTCGAGCAGACGGCACAGAGCAGGTGGGACGGGAGTAAGGCTGGCTCCTAGCAGACCAGGCGAAGAGCGGATGCTGAGTAGGTCATCCCGGTGGGTGCCTTGCACTTTTGCTGCACAATAACAGACATCCTGTTTCAGACTTTGGAGGCCCCACAGAGCAGCATCGCATCTCTGTGCGAATCCCGCATAATAGGAGCGGGACCTCGCACGCTGTTGGTGAACCAGATGGACTGTAGCTGACAGCCCCCCACAGCTCACCAGCCACGCGCCTCCTGTCCTGCCCCCACTGCTCAGCCGTGTTTCGGGCCTCCTGAGGCAGCACCCAACACTGAACTCAAACTGCTGTCAACTGCGGCCACTGACCACCCACTGCTGTACTCGAGCTCCTCAGGACCTGCTCCGTCCGACCTCACATCTTGCTCACTTTGCTCACACTCCCGACTTCTGGCTATTGGTCTACATGGGTTAATTTGACTCGAGGCTGTATCACATGAAGCAATCTACATCGCATCTGTGTGCGAGTGCAGCTCATGGTTCCTGGCTGTCCCCGGGGGGTTGATTGGTCGGTCCCTGACCGACTCCTTGTCCCTTAGCAGAGGGCATAAGTCACTCATTCCCTGCCGCATGGCCAGCTCCGGCTCGAGAGAGGCGTCCACGAGGGAGCAGTGCTCTACCCTTTCTGTCCTGCGCAGTGGCCATCTCTGTGGGAGCCTCCGCTCAACGTTCTCTTAATCCCAGAGATATCAAGATACTGTCCCCCCAGTGCCTGGAGGCCCTGAACCTCCATTCTGCAGAAATATTCCCCTCTACCAGCTCACGCTCCAAAGATGGCACCCACATCACTTCTCAAAATGGATACCAATACAGGTCCATCAAACTAAGCCTGCAATAGTAGCGGCCATCTTGGAAAGGTGGTAACCTCCACCAGTGCCTTTACCAGTCAATAACTACGTAAAAAGAGAAGACTCTAGCAAATGCAAGCCTCAAATGTCAAACTTGCTATTATAGAAAAGATCTTCCCTACTCTCCAGAAAGCACTGAACAAGAAAAACCCACTCCCCATCATTAACCGTCCTGATTATCCCGACGATACTCCAATTCTACTACAATATCACTTGACTGCATCATCTGTTCTTAAATCTCACCATATCCCCAACATAGTCCACCCGTCTGTCACAACAGACCCAACCACTCCAGGGTGCCCAGGCCCAGATGGGAAAAGGATCCACTTAGCTACAGGTCAACCCATTGCATACACACCCCAAACATCTTTGATGTCCAATGGTGAATCTCTCAACTCTGAACCCACTCCCGAAAACCCACTTGTCTCACCTACAGATGAACTGACCTGCATGGCTCCCCCTGACCTGTCAACAACTCTGCTCTGTGATCGGCTCCTCCCCCTCCTAACACTTTTACCCCCAACCTCTCACCACTCTCCGATTATACCCCTCTCGGACGCAACAGGCCCTACCATGCTATCACTTAACCAGGCCGTCATCCATTCACATACAGTCCCTTCCTCAATCCGCCCTGATCAACTAACCCCATTGGAATCTAATAATGTTTTCCTCACCCTCCCAGACCGAACACGTGGACTACCTCTAATAGATCGCACACCTCAACACACAACTTGCTATCTTAACTCCGATTAGACTGCACGTTTCAACGAGATATCCCTCGGACTAACCCATCTCAAGGACGAAATGCAAAATCTATCAACCATCACTAAAGAACTCCTAAACTCTCAGAGATCCACTAATGCCACAGTGAACTGAATCAGTTACGAAACTAACAGATAATATCACCAAAAAGTCACACCCGGAGTATACTATTCAGAATAATATACCTCCCCCCAATGACCCTCTCGTCCCAAGAGACTAATTGCTGAGTTATCTGACACTGACATATACGAGACCTCCTCCTATCCTATGCCATCCCTTCAGACAACAGCAAGCCTCTACACGGTAGCATTCAAACCATTCAAGCTAACCCTTACAGAGAACCTACTCTCAGCAACATATCTATAAATAGCCAAAACCTAAAAAATATCAACATAGTGCCCTCTCCCACCCTTCTAGCAGACTGATGTGCGTACTCCTCAAATGCAGATCAGCTAGCAAATATGCGTCCAACATCTACGATCGCATCCTCTCAAATGAGCTTGACATTGTTATCCTTACTGAAACATGGCTAAATAGCTCCTCTTCTGCTATCATAGAACTTCTGGTCCCTCCTAGTCATGACATAATCTGTTTAGACAGACCCATTAAACTGGGCGGTGGGTTAGCCTGCATCTTCAGAAACACAATCTCAGTTAATCAAACGGACACCGTCTCCTTATCCACCTGCGAATATCTTTGCATCAACATCACGAACAACAATTGCTTCATTAGCAAACTTCACATAATATACCACCCCCAGTGATAATCTGCCATTCATTGAACAGATAATGGAAATCATTACATCCAATGACAATTCACAAGTGTCGCAGATTTTTCTAGGAGACTTCAATCTCCATAATAATATGAACGATCATGCTGTAAGCTGTTTCAAATCCTTCCTGTCAGATCGGGATTTGACCCAATCCTGTGACAGTCCAACCCACAACAAGGGAGAGACATTTGACCTCATCATAGGTAAATCAAACAATGTCTCACAAGGCTCCATTATCCCCTGTGATTGGTCTGACCATTAAAGCATACTCTTCTCTATCATTATTGAGGTGACTCCAACCTACAAAAACAAAACAATGGAAAAGGAATATCCAAAATATCAACCTAAAAAACTGATGCAGCACCGACCTGATCCCCCAGACAGGCATGACAGACATTCATGACCTCACAGTCTTTTACAACTCCACTATTCTTGAAATGCTTGACTCAACAGCCCCCCTCCAACAAAAAAACGTTTCCACCAAAATATCCAAAACCTTGGTTTAACGAGAATCTGAAGTCTGACCGGTGCAAGCTCAGATCAACTGAACAAATATGGAGATCGATACCCTCCATAGAACACCTAAATCACCTTAGAGCACAGGAGAATCCTAAAGGCCAAGGCGACCTTTAGAACACAGCTGAACCAAGCCATCACCGTCCCAAAAAAACTTATCTGAAATAGTCAAACAACAATCACTCAACACACCAAACTCTACGGAATTTAGAGTCGGCTACCCCTAGCCACGAGGAGCTTGCCAATTTCTTCCTAGAAAAAAACTAAACTAAAACCATTGAATACGACATACAATCTAAGAATGCCCCTCCTCCAACTATCAACCATGAGTCTACATTTTACTCCCAGGTCAAGGATCAGTTTAGTACACCAACGGGAACTACAGAAAACAATGCCTCTTGGCACACCTTCACGCCCTACTCTGAAAACAACATCTACATCACTATTCTTGTGATTAATCCCTCCAATCACTTCATTGATCCACTACCTCCTTCCCTATTCAAAATGATAAAATCTTCTATTCTTCCCTTATGGACAAAGATTGTAAAAGCCTCTCTCAGGCAAGGCACCATACCTGAATGCCTTAAAGTAGGGCAGGTAACAGCCATAAGTAAGTCAAGTCCCTCTCCTCAGATCTCAACAACTACCGTCCTATATCCAACATCCCCACTCTGGTGAAACTACTAGAAAAACGTGTACAAAATAAATTATGCAACCACACTGAGAACTTCAACCTCCTAGGCCAACACCAACCTGGATTCCGTCACAGACACAGCACCGAATCAGCACTCACCCACATAATGGACGAGATATTACGAATGCTAGACCAGAATGAATCATGTCTCTTGATACTTCTTGACTTATCCTCCACCTTCGACACGGTTAAGCATGACGATCTACTGTCCCTTCTGGAATGAAGGATGGGCCTATCTTGTACCGTGCTACAATGGTTTACCTCTTTCCTTAAAAACAGAATCCAAATAATCAAGATGATGCAATCACTCTCTCAACCTTCCTTGGTCACCCTAGGGGTTCCACAGGGCTCAGCACCATCACCCATTCTTTTCAATCTACTCAGGTATCCCCTGGGAAACGCGCTGAACTCTGCAAACATTCTATATCACCTGTATGCAGACGATACACAACTCTATACCAAAATCTCCTCCCCAGAAGACTTCATCTCCCTCAACACTATTCTGCGTAGTACTCAAAGTTGGCTCAATGACAACCACCTCATGTTCAACACCAAAAAAATTGAATTCCTCCTCATCTCCCCTCCCAACCACACACCTAAGATAGACCTCTGGCTGAAGCATCTAACTACCTTTTATTGCTCTCCACACATCATTGTCTCCGCTAAATCCTTGGGAATCACCCTAGACAAACACTTGAACATGTAGGGGCATATTACTTATGCCACCATAGGAGCTAATCGTCATTTGAGTATCCTAAGGAAACGTAAACCCCTCCTTCCTCAGACCGATTTGAAAATGGCCATACATGCCCTAGTGCTGCCAAGATTGGACTACGGAAGTACCACTCTATGCGGACTTCCTAAATACAAGTTGGCCCCACTGAGGGCTTCTCTTAACGCTGCAGCCAGGCTCGTCTCTGAACCAAAAGGAAATAACCACATTTCACTGACCTTAAAATAACTGAATTGGCTACCATTTCAGGCAAGAATACAACTAAAGATTGCCTGCATGACACATAAGGCCCTTCATCTCAAAACCCCCAGCTACTTAGCACAAAAGCTAGTGCCATCTGGAGGTTGCAGACACTCCTGAAGAGTGAGCTCACTACTAACGAAACCACAAAAATAGAACGTGCTGTAGAGCCTTCTCTGGTATCGCACCGAAGATCTGGAACTCCTTACCTCCAGATGTATGCCGAATGCCTTCCTCCTCCTCCTAAAAAGAAGTGAAAATGCTTCTAATGAACAAATTCACTTCCTAAAACGTTAAATCATATGTCACTGTTAGCAACTTATGTTACCTTATATACCACTGTTTCTCTCTTTTTGTATTGAATGTCGTTTACTGATTGTATGTATATTAACCCTCAACAATCTAAGTTTTCCGTACGTTGTAATGTAAAGTGCTCGGATACCCTCTAGGGTCATGTTCGAGCTATATAAAACTTCATAAATAAAAATAACCTACCTGTGTGGTAACAAATGCGTTGTAAACACGGTTTACCAAATATAACACGTACTAAAGATAAACCAAGTGATGTTTTGAAAAATGTTGGGAAGAAAGATGATAAATTTAGAAAGAAAATGGTTTACCCCAAACTAAGGTTAGATAGTCAACACAGAGGCAACATTTGCATTTAGAGAAGGGGAACACCGAAACAAACTAGGGATAAGTAGCTGTGAACACACATTTGAATTAACAGGAGGAGCATGGCATATTTTACAAGGAGAAACAAATGCAATTACTGTAGTTTATTTTATTTGAGGACAAAATGCATATTTCCTGTAACCTTCAGACTGGGGGAGTATTTGTTATTTAGGTGTATTAATTCCTCAAATGTGACATGTACCAATCATAGATGCACTAACAATGACACCAGCACACAGACACAAACGTAGAACAGAAACTGAAGCTGAATTAGTGGGAGATTGTTGGAAACCGCCCACTCCCACTCCGCAGGGTGGTGGTGGACTCCCCGAACACACAGTGTGGTAGCTTGGCTCGAGTGGTCAGGAATCAGGCTCCGTGCTAAGCATACAACATACCCAAACAATAACCATGCGTGCATCCGTTCCAAAAACGACTCTACACCGTAAAAATTATGAAAATATCTTTCTTTATCTTTTTTCTCTTAGTTGCTGATTGGGAAAATAAATAGGTCAATCACAATATACAAATTTTAAATAGTGCAGGTCAAATAAATACTGTCTGGAGATTCAATAAATAGGGATGATCATAAATACAAGGGACATAAATATAAGTGCAGGTAATACAGGCAATTAAATATTCTGAGGCAATAAATACTGAACCAATAAATATTGTACACCAACAAGTCCTGTAGACCAATAAATATAGTGAAGCAATAAATAGGTTAACACAATAAATACAGTGCCCCTAATAAATAATTAAAAGTATACAGCAGCACTCATGTAATCAGATCACTTTTCAATTCCTAAGGGCTGATTTGGCCCAGGCACAGCTTGTAGGGTTGTGGAAGGCTTGAGGGGTTCTACTCCCTGGCTGGGACAAGGCTGAGGCCTAAACTGAGGTAGATCAAGGGGGGAATACCAGTGCCCTGGCTTTCTCTCTCCACACAACCTCTCTAGGTTAGTCCCAATTCTCCCCTGGCACAGTCAGGTTGGTTCCAGCACCTCCCTAGCCCCTTAGAGCAGTCTCTCAGGTCTCCACAGGGCCTTAGGCGCCCTCTACTCCACTTACTGCCCTTTTTCTGATGTTCCGACGCCGCTGGAGTCGTGTCGATGCCGTGAGGCGGTTCCGGTTCGGTCTCGGCGGCCTCGGCACAATGTCAGTTCTAGACGACGCCGGTAGGCGGTTCCGGTCCGATGTCGGCGGCCTCGGTTCGATCTCGACCTCCGATTCGACGGCGTCGGGCAGTCTCTACTCGATGTCGACTTCGGGCGGCTCCGGTCCGATGGCGCTCTCGGCTTCGATGACGTCGGCCGGCCTGGCCTCGATGTCGACTTCCGGCGACTCCGGGGTGCGATCCTCACCCCCGACCTCCGGTGCTCCTCCTCTCAGGTTCCGGGCGACTCCGGAGTGCGATCCTCACTCCCGACCTCCGGTACACTTCACCTCGGTCTCCGACGACTCCGGAGGGCGGACTTCACTCCTCCGATGACGCCGCTCACTCGACCTCGGTTAACTTCCTCCTCGACCTTTGGTATTCCTCACGACCTCCGTCGGCGCCTTCTCACGACCTCAGGCGGCTCCGGGTACGACGTCTGCTTCTTCAGTCAGCGCCGCTTCTCCACCTCGGGCTCCAGGTCTTAGGCTACTCGACGCCGGACTCCAGGGAAACCAGTTTCCAGGTCAGGATCTTGCTGCTTTCTGCTTCTAAGGCCTGTTCCTGCTGTCCAGGTCCTTAGGATGAGTTTTTCTGGCTTCTTCCCACACAGGGCTACAGGCTGGGATCCATCAGTAGGGACTAGTATCAAGGGTGGGTTTATGGACCCCACTCCAGGCACAAGTTTCCACCCCTGCTGCTTCACTCCTTCCTCCTTCACTGTTGTGCTGCTCTCTCTTCACCAGTCAGGTGCCAACTGCCAGCTCCAACTGCCAACTCTCTCTCTTAACTTCCCAACATTCCAAACCGCCTCCAACTGTCACAGGGTTCTGGAATGTTCTGGAAGGTGCTGGTAGGTTCCAGTGGATGCTGGTGATGTCACAGGTGGCCACCATTTTGTGCTTCAGGCCCTCAGACAGAAGTTTCAGGGGTAGCTAAAATGGCTCCCTGAATCTGCAGCAACACTAAAAAAGTCTGGTGGTTCCCAAAAAGGAAAAATTCAAACAGGGTTTGAGGCAAAAGTGGGACAAAATAAATAATGATGAGGAGGGACCACCCAAAGGGCTGACAGGTCTAACACGCGTCCCCCCCAGCTGAAAGTGGGGAGAGCTACCCAACCCCTTGGGAGTTCTCATCACTAAGGCGGAAATATCTTGAGAGACCGTCTGCATTGGCGTGGTCCACTCCAGGCCGATGTTCCACCTGAAAGTCCATCCCCTGTAGGGAAATAGACCACCTCAACAACTTGGGATTTTCCCCCTTCATCTGCATCAGCCAACGAAGGGGTCTGTGGTCGGTCTGAACTAGGAAGTGCGAGCCAAACAGGTATGGCCGCAACTTCTTCAGAGCCCATACCACTGCAAAGGCTTCACGCTCTATTGCACTCCACTTCTGTTCCCTGGGAAGTAGTCTCCGGGATAGGAAGACCACGGGTTGATCCAGACCCTCTTCATTGAGTTGCGATAACACTGCCCCAATGCCATGTTCTGATGCATCTGTCTGGACAATGAACTTCTTGGAAAAGTCTGGGGCCCTTAAGACCGGGGCCTCGCACATGGCTTTCTTCAATCTCTCAAAGGCTTGCTGACAAGCCTCCGTCCAGACTACCCGTCGAGGTTGTTTCTTGGACGTGAGCTCCGTGAGGGGGGCTACGATGGTACCGTACCCCTTCACGAAGCGGCGGTAGTATCCCGTGAGGCCCAAAAATGCTCGGACCTCAGTCTGTGTCTTGGGGGGTTCCCAGGCCATGATGGCCTCGATCTTCGCCTGGAGGGGTTGCACCGCTCCCCTACCCACCAAGTGTCCAAGGTACACTACCGACCCCTGCCCGATCTGGCACTTGCTGGCCTTGATCGTCAATCCAGCTTGTCTCAGGGCCTGGAGAACAGCTTGCAGGTGACGCAAGTGATCCTCCCAGCTGTTACTGAAGACGGCTATGTCATCCAGATAAGCAGCAGAGAAACTCTCCATTCCGGTGAGGATCTGGTTTACCAGGCGCTGAAACGTGGCAGGTGCGTTCTTGAGCCCAAAGGGCATCACACAGAACTGGTAGTGGCCATTGGGCGTGGAGAAGGCTGACCTTTCCCTTGCTCCATCAGTCAACGAGATCTGCCAGTACCCTGAAGTAAGGTCAAAGGTACTTAGATATTGGGCAGCTCCCAGCCGGTCAATCAATTCATCCGCCCTAGGGATCGGATGAGCATCAGTTTTTGTCACTGAATTCAGTCCCCGGTAGTCCACACAGAACCTCAGTTCTGGTTGGGCACCCGGTGGTGCAGCTTTCGGTACTAACACCACCGGACTAGACCAGGGGCTGCCAGAAGGTTCAATCACTCCTAGCTCCAGCATCTTAGTGACTTCACTATGAATGCTGGCCTTCACCTTGTCTGACATCCGGTAGATCTTGGACTTCACAGGTGGGCTGTCTCCTGTGTCCACGTCATGGACGCACAGGTGAGTCCTACCCGGGACAAGGGAGAACAACGAGGAGTACTGCCCCAGGACCTGGCGACAGTCCTCCTGCTGGTCAGGAGTTAGAGATGGGGAGAGAATCACTCCCTCCACCGACCCATCCTTTTCTTGAGACGCAAACAGATCAGGGAGAGGCTCGCTTTCCACGTCCTCTCCTCTGTCAGTCACCATCATCAAGATGACTTCGGGCCTCTCGTGGTGGGGTTTGAGGCGGTTGGCATGCAGCACCCGCAGGGGCTGACGAGGGGTCTTCAGGTCCACCAAGTAGGTAGCCTTACCCTTCTTCTCCAACACCTCAAAGGGTCCTGACCAGCGATCCTGGAGGGCACTAAGCTCTCCTGGTTCGATCACCCACACCTTCTGGCCAGGCTCCAACTCCACCGGGTGAGCATTGTGGTCATACCACGCCTTCATCACTGCTTGGCTGGCTTCCAAGTTGTCAGAAGCTTGCTTCCACAACTTAGCCATTTGGCTCCGGAAGGCCAGCATGTAGCTCACCACATCCTGGGGAAGCTTTCTGGGAGTTCTTTCCCATCCGTCTCTCACCAGGTTGAGAGGTCCACGTACAGGGTGCCCATACAGAAGCTCGAAGGGGCTGAAGCCCACTCCCTTCTGTGGCACTTCCCTGTAGGAAAAAAGTAAACAGGGTAGGAGGACGTCCCATTTCCTCCGCAGGCTTTCAGGCAGACTTCTGATCATGCCCTTCAAGGTTTTGTTAAACCTCTCCACCAGACCATTGGTCTGGGGGTGGTAAGGAGTGGTGAACCGGTATGTCACTCCACACTCCTTCCACATCGCCCGCATATACGCTGACATGAAGTTGGTCCCCCTGTCGGACACAACTTCCTTGGGAAAACCCACTCGGGTAAAGATTCCCATCAGGGCCCTAGCCACAACAGGTGCTGTTATGGTCCTCAGAGGTATTGCCTCTGGGTACCGTGTGGCATGATCCACCAGAACCAGGATAAACCTGTGACCAGCTGTAGTCGGTGGATCTAACGGACCCACAATGTCGATGCCCACCCTTTCAAAGGGGGTGCTAACGACAGGAAGTGGTTCCAGGGGAGCTTTCAGCTTCACCCCTGTTTTCCCACTGGCTTGGCAAGACACACATGTCCGGCAGTAGGTATCGGACGACACTTTCATCTGAGGCCAATAAAAGTGTGGGACAAGACGGGCGAAGGTCTTGTCTTGCCCCAGGTGTCCTGCCAATGGTATCTCGTGAGCCAACTCCAGAAGGAAAGCTCGATAACGTTGAGGAACTACCAAGGCTCGTGACGATCCATGTAGGGGTGCCTTGGGTTCACTGTAGAGGAGGCCATCCTCCCAGTAAACACTGTAGTTCCCTTCAACGTTCCCTGCTGCCTGGGCTTCGGCCTGTCGCCTTAGCCCTTCAAGGGTAGGGCACTCCCTCTGGCCCTGGCAGAATTCCTCCCTGGACGGGCCTCCCTCCACGTGCCACTCGGCCGGGATGGGTAGGTCCTCCAGGTTGGTAACGTCCCCCTCCGCAGACTCCTGGTCCACCACCTCCGGTGGCCTATCCGTCCTACGGGGTGGAGACGCCGAGGCAGGCTCCTCCTGTCCTCGGTTCTTCCCTTGACTGGCAGCTGGCTGGGCCTTTGTTCCAGGCTCCAGCCGAAATGAACTCCCTCTTCGGGTAGTCGCGGACCTTGTGCTAACACAGGCCCAGTCAGGTGTACCCAGCATCTCGGTGTGAGTCCGGTATTCCACCTCCTTCCAAGCGTTGTGCTCCATATCATTCCCCAGCAGACAATCGACTGGCACGGCAGGGCTTACGGCAACTCGAAGTGAACCTGCAACCCCCCCCCATTCAAAGGGAACCTCGGCCACGGGATAGTGACCTGTTCTGCCGTCAGCCATCGCGGCTGGGTGGAGTACATCGGGAATTACCTGCTCTGGAGACACCAATTGACTACGCACCATAGTCATACTGGCTCCTGTGTCTCTCAGAGCCTCCCCTCTTTGGCCGTTGATGGTGACCCACTGCCCATACTTGGCGGTATTTGCGGGCACCTGGATCTTAGGAACCATCTCCCGTTCTCCCAGGGACACTAAAGTGACACCCGCCCACTCCCTTCCCTTAGTTAAGGGCATCTCCTCCCCGAGCACTACACTAGCTACTCCGGGGGTCTTTCCTCCAGTGGGAGGGGGTGGTCGTTTCTGGCACTTCGGATCTCCTTTATAGTGTCCAACGCCACCGCACTCATAGCAATGGACAACCCTTGGCTGCTGACTCTGGCCAGGATTAGGGTTTCTGGGTGGGTTAGCCTTAGAGGTGAATCCTGTTCCCTTCCCTTGGAAGTTATTTTGGGGGCCTTTGGAGAACTCCTTTTTCTTTTCCCCTCCCTCTTTCTTCTGGGGGGCGCCCTGTCCGGCCTTTTGAGTATCCCCTCCAGTCCCCCTTGTGGACACCCGGGTACTAGCCCAAATGTCCGCCTCCTCAGCAAGCTTCCGGGGACTGGTCAGCTTGCTATCCACCAGGTGTTGCCGCAGTTCAGGGAAACATTTCTCGAGCAGGTGTTCCTTCAGTACTAGGTCAAACAACTCCTCGTAGTTCCTCACTTCACTGCCCTGAATCCAACCTTCCATTGCCTTCTTCGCATAGTCCAGGAAGTCCACCCAATTCTGCGTGCCCAGCTTGTGACTACCCCTGAACTTCTGTCTGTACTTTTCAGGTGTTAGTCCAAACTTTCTGATGAGCGCCAGTTTCATGGTGGGGTAGTGGGTTTGCTCATCCTCTTCGAGGGCCAATAAAGCATCCCTACCAGCTGGAGGCATGTACTTATACAATCCCCCTCCCCAGTACTTCTCTGGTACCCCATGGGCCCTCAACGAGACCTCATAGGCTGCTAGCCACTTGGCGATATCATCACCCACCCCATAGCTAGCCACTATGTCCTTTGGCAGGTATGGTTTAGATTCCCTGGTGATCTCTTGGGTTTGGCTGCCACCATTAGGAACAGGTTGTGCCCCGATTCTCAAGATCTGAAGATCTATTTCTTTCAGTCGCAATTCATGGGCCATCCTCTGCTCCTCCTTCTCCAGCCTTGCTAAGTCCCATGTGAGCTGTCTTTTCTCCCTCCGGTCTGTTAGCTCCACTTCAGACAAGCCACCGCTAGAGGCACTGCTGCCCTTCCTAGAAATGGTTCTGGGCCCTGCTGACAGGTTCCCCACCTCAGGTTGGTACATCTCAGCCCCCTCGGGGTCAGGCTCTCCATCCCTGTCTTCCTCCTCAGCCTTGCTTTCTCGGCGTGCCTCCCCCCAAGCCCTTAAGCTGGTTTGGAGTGCACCCTTCTTTGCTCCTGGGGGACAGTACACCCCCTCCCGCTGGCAAAACTCCCTGAGTTGGGCCACAGTGTACGTTTCTAGATTTTCTAGGACAAACTCCATCTTGCCCACTCAGGTTAGAGGACAGGTTTTGTGCAGTAACTATGCAGGGGGGTACCTTTAATAATACCTCCTCCCACCACCAGAGTAAATTTGGAAAAAAACAAAAACCCACAATTAGGAAGGCCGCTTTGAGAAAACTCCCGGTGTAGGCCTATGGACTACCCACAGTTATTGTTGAGTATACGTAGGCACAGCTCTATCCCACCACTGAACACCAATTTATGTTGGAAAACCACACTCCCACTCTGAAAGGGTGGTGGTGGTCTTCCGGAACACACAGTGTGGTAGCTTGGCTCGAGTGGTCAGGAATCAGGCTCCGTGCTAAGCATACAACATACCCAAACAATAACCATGCGTGCATCCGTTCCAAAAACGACTCTACACCGTAAAAATTATGAAAATATCTTTCTTTATCTTTTTTCTCTTAGTTGCTGATTGGGAAAATAAATAGGTCAATCACAATATACAAATTTTAAATAGTGCAGGTCAAATAAATACTGTCTGGAGATTCAATAAATAGGGATGATCATAAATACAAGGGACATAAATATAAGTGCAGGTAATACAGGCAATTAAATATTCTGAGGCAATAAATACTGAACCAATAAATATTGTACACCAACAAGTCCTGTAGACCAATAAATATAGTGAAGCAATAAATAGGTTAACACAATAAATACAGTGCCCCTAATAAATAATTAAAAGTATACAGCAGCACTCATGTAATCAGATCACTTTTCAATTCCTAAGGGCTGATTTGGCCCAGGCACAGCTTGTAGGGTTGTGGAAGGCTTGAGGGGTTCTACTCCCTGGCTGGGACAAGGCTGAGGCCTAAACTGAGGTAGATCAAGGGGGGAATACCAGTGCCCTGGCTTTCTCTCTCCACACAACCTCTCTAGGTTAGTCCCAATTCTCCCCTGGCACAGTCAGGTTGGTTCCAGCACCTCCCTAGCCCCTTAGAGCAGTCTCTCAGGTCTCCACAGGGCCTTAGGCGCCCTCTACTCCACTTACTGCCCTTTTTCTGATGTTCCGACGCCGCTGGAGTCGTGTCGATGCCGTGAGGCGGTTCCGGTTCGGTCTCGGCGGCCTCGGCACAATGTCAGTTCTAGACGACGCCGGTAGGCGGTTCCGGTCCGATGTCGGCGGCCTCGGTTCGATCTCGACCTCCGATTCGACGGCGTCGGGCAGTCTCTACTCGATGTCGACTTCGGGCGGCTCCGGTCCGATGGCGCTCTCGGCTTCGATGACGTCGGCCGGCCTGGCCTCGATGTCGACTTCCGGCGACTCCGGGGTGCGATCCTCACCCCCGACCTCCGGTGCTCCTCCTCTCAGGTTCCGGGCGACTCCGGAGTGCGATCCTCACTCCCGACCTCCGGTACACTTCACCTCGGTCTCCGACGACTCCGGAGGGCGGACTTCACTCCTCCGATGACGCCGCTCACTCGACCTCGGTTAACTTCCTCCTCGACCTTTGGTATTCCTCACGACCTCCGTCGGCGCCTTCTCACGACCTCAGGCGGCTCCGGGTACGACGTCTGCTTCTTCAGTCAGCGCCGCTTCTCCACCTCGGGCTCCAGGTCTTAGGCTACTCGACGCCGGACTCCAGGGAAACCAGTTTCCAGGTCAGGATCTTGCTGCTTTCTGCTTCTAAGGCCTGTTCCTGCTGTCCAGGTCCTTAGGATGAGTTTTTCTGGCTTCTTCCCACACAGGGCTACAGGCTGGGATCCATCAGTAGGGACTAGTATCAAGGGTGGGTTTATGGACCCCACTCCAGGCACAAGTTTCCACCCCTGCTGCTTCACTCCTTCCTCCTTCACTGTTGTGCTGCTCTCTCTTCACCAGTCAGGTGCCAACTGCCAGCTCCAACTGCCAACTCTCTCTCTTAACTTCCCAACATTCCAAACCGCCTCCAACTGTCACAGGGTTCTGGAATGTTCTGGAAGGTGCTGGTAGGTTCCAGTGGATGCTGGTGATGTCACAGGTGGCCACCATTTTGTGCTTCAGGCCCTCAGACAGAAGTTTCAGGGGTAGCTAAAATGGCTCCCTGAATCTGCAGCAACACTAAAAAAGTCTGGTGGTTCCCAAAAAGGAAAAATTCAAACAGGGTTTGAGGCAAAAGTGGGACAAAATAAATAATGATGAGGAGGGACCACCCAAAGGGCTGACAGGTCTAACAGAGATCTACTTGGTGCAATTATTCCACCTGTAGGCGTCATATAAAATGGTAAAAAGATTAGAAAACTGTCAACTGTTGTCAAACATTTGGCGACAAGCACTTCTGGAGCTTTGCTAGTACTAAACTTGGAGCAAATTGCTATACTTTAAATGGTTTTGCTGGATCGTCTAGCATTACAAATTTTACTCGCAGAAAAAGGTAGTTTGCAGAATGCTTAAATTAACCCATTGCTGCTCCTATAAACCTGATGAAACTAAGGAAATAGAAGGGTTTGCAAAGAACATTTCTGATCTAGAACCTGAGTTAGCGGAGTTGGAAACACTTTGGGCCTCATTACGATGTCGGTCAGAAAGCAACCTGACCGACTCCTTGTCGGAATAGTTTCCGACCGACTTAGGATCGGCAAGTCCGACCGACTGATTGCAATGTTTATGAACACCGTTCGGTCAGATTCACTTTGACTTCAAGCATGTGTTTCGACCAACAATACAGGCTCCCATTGAAAAAAGGGGTGGTTGCAGAAAACCTTACACCCTGTGGCGGGACGTCATTTCATAGAAACCGAAACTGAAATGAGCCTTTCTATGTGCTCAGGGGGCTTTCTCAGCCTGGATCCACAAATTTCCTTCCACTCCGCATTCTCACAAAGTCTTCTAAGAAAAATGGCACCTCAATTTCCTATCACCCAGGTCTCCCGATAAAAATGGTACCTCACTCGCGTGGGTCAAGTACCCGCGACAAGCAAATGCCCAAAACGTATTGAGGCGACATCAAAATTACATATCACAAAACAACCTGGTTTTACAAGGGGGTCCCATGAGTTTTTGGCCCCGGGCCTGAGTGGGAAAGTTGTAGGATCACCGGGTAGACACAAATTTCCTACGACCCAGCGTTCCCCCAGGTCTCCACACAAATGAGGTATCATTTTACTCGGGAGAACAAGGGGAAGGTTGGGTGGTAGGACTTTGTGCCAGCACGGTGATCCCACACAAAAATGTAAGGAAAAAGTGATATTTTCAGCTAAATTGGAGGTTTGCAGGGGATTCTGGGTAGTGAAATGCTGGAGGATCCAAGCAAGCCGTACCTCATTGGACTCCCCCCCCCCCCCGGGTGTCTAGTTTTCAGAAATGTGTGGGTTTGGTAGTTTCCCAAGATGGCCGCCGAGCCCAGGGCCAAAAACCCAGGGGACACCCCTTGCAAAACCAGGTTGTTTTGTGAAAAGTAATTTTGATGTCACCTTAATAGGTTTTGGGCCCTTGCCTGTCGCTGGTACTTGATCCACCCACACGAGTGAGGTACTATTTTTATTGGGAGATCTGGGGGAACGCTGGATGGTAGGAAATTTGTGGATCCACGCAGATTCCAGAACTTTCCATAACAGAAATGTGAGGAAAATATGTTTTTTTTCAGCTAAATTTGAGATTTGCAGGGGATTCTGGGTAGGAAGACGTTGGGGGACCCATGTCAGCCACACCTCTCAGGGCTCCCCCGGGTGTCTAGTGTTCAGAAATGTGTAGGTTTGGTAGGTTTCCCAAGATGGCCACAAAGCCTGGGGCCAAACACCAAGGTGACTCCCCTTGCTCCAGGAGCTCCCGGTTAAAGAGTTAAAGAGTCAAATGCTGAATTAACCTCGATACAATAATACCACCAGATGAAACAGAATCGGAGCTTGCGGAGGTGAAACCTGTGAAAACCTATTTATATTCATTAGGAACTTTCGTTGGACTGACCGTATTGCGGCTTTTGCTCAGAGATGCCAGAATTGCCCAATTGATCACCGAGGCGAGCTCTGAGGCAGCGGTGAGCAAGTACAAACACCAACGCGGCACTTACTTGATTTCCAGCTCTCCCCGCTCAGTCCAATCAACTGAAACTATGGCACCGAAGGTGGTGATGATGTCCGCGGCCGCCAAGGCTAGAGCAGCGAAACTTGCAAAAACTTCACAGCAGGAGAGTCCGGAGCCCGTAATCAATGCTGGAGGAAAGGCTCTCGATGCCCCGTCAGGCTCTAGGACCTTGAGGAAGAGTGCAGCGCCCGGAACTCGCACGACTACCCCCTCAGTTGCCAATCTTCTTCGCTGTGCAGCGAAGCCGGCTTTGGGTCAGAAACTAGTGGAGGCTGCAAGACTCGAGACGGATGCCGATGCCGATTTTACTGAAGCCGGAATTCCGACCGGTGGAGGAGCAGGAGGAGGGGAGGCTGTTCCCCCCGCAGCAGATAAACCAGATCCAAGAACTCCACAGTTACAGCCCCAGAGTGTACCTGCCGAAGACGCGACAGGGGCCGGATCATTGGAAGGGACTGAAGGTACGCTCTCTACGTGTGCTCTTTGAAATCCGATGCGTCGAATAATGCTCAAAATGCAGTCAGCCACGATATTGGTCATGATAATGCCCAGAGCACAAAACACCTAGCACAACCACTAGATAAAATACAGGGCATTCAGAGTACTCAGCAGCAGCAGCAGCAGGGGAAGTCCGGGGAGGGCATATTTAAAAGCCACCAACCTACCCTCCAAGATACCTTCCTTTTCGAGGCTGCCTTAACTGATGGTGAAGCCGAGAAAAATCCGAGTTACTTTTTTTCTTTTTCAGAAAGAGGTGAATGGTCTGATGATGTCTCCTCCACTTCTGACGAGAGCATTAGTGATCAGTTTGGCGCTCCGTCCTCTAGGGCTAAAACCATCATAAACATTTTTAAAAAACGTCATGAGATAAAAGATTTAGCCTGGGATCATACAGAAAATCCTCTCACTACTTCTCTGGAGACCCTCTCTAATGATCAGATGTGGAAAAGTAGCCAGCCTTACTCAGCAACCCCTTCGTCCGTAGACACTATCCTACAGGCTATATCTATGCATCGTGACGAGACCCGTCAAGACGCTCATAAGAACCGAGCTGCAATGCATAAGATGCAAGGGGTTGTACGCAAACTCACCAAGACATGTAGCTTATTTGGGGATCGACTCACGGAGGTAGAGACTAGGGTGGTCCTCAATGAGGCAGATATGGCCATCGATCGAGAACGTCTTGACACACACGAAGCTCAACTAACAGATATAAGATGGAAGCTGGAGGAGTTTGAGAACCGCCAGCGAAGAGGTAATCTACGAGTTCTTGGAGTACCTGAAGGGGTAGGGGGGGGGGGGAACGCTAGGTCCTATATGGTCGATCTTTTTCGAGACTCTCTGCCTGAGCTTACTGGATGGAACTGGGCTATTGAGGTCCAAAGGGCTCATTGCGTACCCCTCACTCTGAAACATCCGCTGAAATCTGGAGCATACCCCAGGGCCATATTGGTCTACTTTGGCAACTTCCTACTATGACTAGCAGTTTTTGAAAAGGCCCGGCCTGAGGCCAAGAGAGCAAGAAATGAGATTACGTACTTTGTCCGTCCGGACTTTTGTCATACTACTGTTGAGAGGCGCTGGAGGCTGAGACAATTAATCAAGCCATTTCAGGATATAAATGCACAAGCCTATTTAAATAACCCAGCCCGACTAAAGGTGGTTTGGAAAGGACAGATAAAAAAATTTCTCTCAGAAATTAAAGCCAAAGAATATCTGGATGAAATAACCGCTTAGGTTGTGGTACTATGTGATGTTATGAGTGAAATTTCAATAAACAAAAGGGGAAAGCTGGAATTAACGAGCTAAAGAGAGGGAGAGAAGGAAAGAGAAGCGAAGAGGAAGGGAGGAGGATAATGGGGGGTGGGGGGGAAAAAAAAAATCACTTAGGGAGCTCGAGTCACATGTTGCACGTCCATAATCTCAGACTCTTATGGAGTCTGTTTGTCTCACTATTGGGTAGGGGTGTGGGGGGTTTGCGGGTGGGGGTGGGCAGGAGGGGGGTGGGTGGGTGGAGGAAGGGGTTAAAAACAAAAAATAAAATAAGCAGCTTCAAATTTAATACTATGGCAGCACAGCATAAAGGAATAATGATAGAAAAATGTATACCTAGAGAGTTTGATTTGATTTATCTAATCTATTGTAAAGTAACAAATGGCTTTGAGGGATCGGATGGATTTTATTTTAAACGCTTATGGGGAGGCTAACATGTTGTTTGTGGAACGTGGCTGGTTTAAATGATAAAGGGAAGAGGGCTCGCTTTTGTGAACTAATTAGACAAGGCTCCTTTGACATCGTTTGCCTGCAAGAGACTCACATTCCCTGGGAGAAAAAAGAACTTCTAAAAATTGCTGGCGACAATTTGCTTGCCTCCACAACCCAACCCTCGAACACTGGGGGGTAGCAATTATGGCTAAAATTGCTTTGGGGGGACCTAATCATAAATTAACTGATTCCCAGGGGAGGTGGGCCATCGTAACACTGACATCTGGCATTACCATCTGCTCAGTTTATGGGTCAAATAAAGACGAGCCACAATTGTTTGAAACCTTGAGATTGAACTTGCGTTGTGGCCAAAATCAATAATTTTTTGTGGGGACTTAAACATCTCTTTAGGCCCTTCATTTGGTAAATACCTACAAGATAACTATCTAGGCTGAAAGCCTAAAGTGTTTAATGCCATTAGCCATCTTCGATCTAGTCATGATTTAGTAGATATTTGGAATTTTAAGAAACCCCACGTTCCCGGCTTTACTTATTTTTCATATCCGCATAATAGATATGCTAGGATAGATTATTTTTTTACATCACGCGACTTAGCTACTAAAGCAGAAATAAACTCCCCAAGATCATTTCAGATCACAACCCTCTACTTCTGATAATCGATGTAACTAATTTTACCAGGCCATATTCTAAATGGACATTTGATAGAAAACTCCTTGTTGATGAAGAATATATTAAGTCTATTAAAAAATGGGCAGAGGAATTTTTTGACATGAATCGCCACAGTGCTTCTAGGGGGGTAGTATGGGATTGTTTTAAGGCGGCTCTCAGAGGGCAAACGATCAGTTATGTGGCTAGGGTCAAGAAACAGCGTGAGGCCAGGAATTTACAATTAATAAAAGATTTAGTAAAAGCCGAAGAAGAGCATGTTATAGCAGTTACTCAAGGTGAGGATGGAGCACATATTCTTCATCGAATATTGATTTTAAAAACCGAGTTAAATAGCTGGTTAACCAAACACTCGGTAGAGGCATTTAAGACACATAACAGTAGTGTATATGAGAATGGTGAGAGAGTCGGCAAACAGCTGGCGCTACGCACTCACCAGAAGGCCTCGTATAATTCAATAGTATCTATTAATATAAATGGCACCAATTATACGGATTCCGATGAAATAATTGACGGTTTTCGCCAGTACTATCAGGGATTGTATATGGATGATATCCCTCAGAGTGCCACTGAAGTTATGAGTGCTTTGACCGACTTCATTGGAAATACCACACAAGCGAGAATATTAGATGAGGTAACTAAGGAGGATTTGGAGAAGGAGATTAGCATAGCTGAGATACAACAAGCTCTTGCTGGGTTGGCTCCAGGGAAAGCAGCGGGCCCGGATAAAATTCCTCTAGAAATGTATAAAATTCTAGGCCCACTGATTGTTCCTCTTCTGCATGATTTACTTACTGGTATACAAAGAACCGGTAAGTCTCCAGATTCCTGGAAAGAAACAGATTTCATTATTTTTCATAAAAACAATAAACCCCCCCGAGAACCCAGCATCGTATCACCCCATCTCTTTAATCAATTCAGACTCTAATCTTTATGCCAAGATCTTAGCCAATTGGCTTGGGAGGGTCGTCGAACATTTGGTCTCCCCCTGGTAACACGGGTTCATTCCGGGAAAGGGCACAGCGGATCATATCCGTAGAGCCATTGCACTCTTTGATTATATGTCCGGTGTGGGGGGCCATATGTCGATGATCCTTCTCGATGCCGAAAAGGCGTTTGATCGAGTATCTTGGGAATTTTTATGGAGGGTCCTTTTATTAAGTAATTTTGGGTCTAATTTTATAAACTCTATTAAAGCCATGTATCATCACCCAAAGGCGAAACTACTGATAATGGGCAAAGAATCGAATGTCATCAATATATCTAGGGGAACAAGACAAGGCTGCCCTTGTTCCCCGATTCTCTTTGCCCTTTATATTAATCCGTTAATTGTTAGATTACTACAAGAAATCAAAATCAAACCCATAAGAATTGGTAACTACGATACAAAGTTCTTGGCATATGCCAATGATGTGGCTATATTAACACCAAATCCCGCTGAGGCAATTATAGAAATTGACATAATTACTCACCAATTTGGCCTGATTTCTGGATATTCACTTAACAAGGAAAAAACAATTATTATATGCACTGATAATACAATATATAGCGATCCTCGAAGAGTAGAGCAATATACATACCTTGGGATATGTTTAACATCAAAGGTTGAAATGATTAATAGATTGAATTATGACCCGCTAATAAAGAACATCGAGAAAGATCTTAATAGAGTTAATAGTTTACATTTATCTATTATTGGGAAGGGAAACTTTTTTTAAATGAATATACTACCAAAGATTCTTTATCTATTTCGTACGATACCTTTAGCAGTTGAAGATACTACTTTAAAAACAATAGACTCGCTGCTATCCTCTTATATGTGGCAATATGGGAAAATTAGACGGTCACTTAAATTTCTAACGCTACCTCAACATAGGGGAGGCTTAGCACTCCCTAATATGGTATTCTATCACTGGGCGGACTTTCTCCAACAAATGATTCCCTTATTTAGTATTTTAATGCAAAATACAGAGAATATACTACCAGAAATTCCTTCCATTTATGAACTATTGTTGGGGAAAAGATATCAAGATTGCCTCTTTATCCAACTAGAGCCCAGCTATTTAAAAAAAATCAAATTTAAGGTAATCAAGAATATGTCGAGTGTCTGGTGTAAGATCTTAAGATTTTTCAAAATCCCAAAGTATAACAGATACACCCTTCTATGGGGCTCCCCGCTATTGCCCTTGTTAGCAAATGACGATATGGCAAAAAAATGGGAAAGGGCAGGTATAAGAACAGTCGGGGATTTCTGTGGGAAAGAATTAGATTGGAATTTTTTGAGGATTCAGAATAAATTTGGAATCCCTGAAACACACATTTTTAAGTTTATGCAGGTTAAAATAGCGCTGAAATCAAAAAACCCTAAGATTTTATTAGAAAAAATACCACTCTTTGATACTCTCTGTATGAAATCAGTTAAAAGTGGAAAAATCTATGATCTGCTTTTAAATAATCTATGTGATGGCTTAGAGCATACTGAATCCTCCTGGGCTCGCAGACTTAACAACCCCAATGTGGACATCGATAAGAGTCTTTATCTAATAGCTAAAATACTAATGTCATCAAGCCTTAAAGCCCAAGCGTATAAAACCATTTTTAACTTATATTTTACCTCCGCTAAACTGTTTTCATGGGGAAAGAGACTGGATGATCATTGTCCTAGGTGTGGACTTGGACCCGCTAATCTATGCCACATGCTTTTTAACTGTGATAAATTAACAGAGCTAAAATATGGAATAGGTAAATATTGGGAAGAGGTGTTTGGACATCCTTTAGCTATTTCATCTTCTTTGTTTATTTTAGGCTGCGATAGCTCATTAGGGTTGAATAAATCTGAAGAACCGTGCTTGTTTATTGGATCGGCGGTATTCAGGATTATATTAGCAGCTAGCTGGAAAGATCAAATCCCACCGTCATTTCAAATGTGGCTTGCTAGATTTTTAGCTATATTTAACCAAGAGATGGCTATATACACAACTAGGGGTAGGCATTATAGATTGCGGGGTCAAAAAATCTGGCAACCCATTGAAAACTGGATGAAAGGAGTGGAAGAGGGTTCGTAATATGGTACATATTTGGACAATGTGAATAATATTATATTGTATTTACAACTGAACTTGGAATAATATCTACCTTCTATTTTGAATGTAAACTGCTGCTATTACCCTAGCTGCTACGTCTTTTATATTTTTTTAGATTTAACTATGAAATCTTTTTATACATACACCTGTTATTACAGCTTTCCTTGGAATTATGTATAATGTATATTGCTGCTATGTATTTATTTTTCGCTGCAATAAAAAAAAATAAAAGAAATGTGAGGAAAATAGGTTTTTTTCCAGCTAAATTTGAGGTTTGCAGGGGATTCTGGGTAGGAAAACGTTGGGGGACCCATGTCAGCCACACCACTCAGGGCTCCCCCGGGTGTCTAGTGTTCAGAAATGTGTAGGTTTGGTAGGTTTCCCAAGATGGTCACAAAGCCTGGGGCCAAACACCAAGGTGACTCCTCTTGCAAGACTAGGTTGTTTTGTGATAGGTCATTTTGATGTCTCCTCAATAAGTTTTGGGCCCTCGCCTGTCGCAGGCCCTTGACCCACCCACGCGAGTGAGGTACTATTTTTATCGGGAGACCTGGGGGAACGCTGGGTGGTAAGAAATTTGTGGATCTGCCAGATTACAGAACTTTCCACAACAGAAATATGAGGAAAATTTGTTTTTTTTTAAACAAAGTTTGAGGTTTGCAAGGGATTCTGGGTAGCAGAACCTGGTGAAAGCCAGACAAGTCACCCCACCCAGGATTCCCCTGGGTGTCTAGTTTTTAAAAAATGTATAGGTTTCCCTAGGTGTTAGCAGAGCTAGAGTTCAAAATGTACAGCTAGGCACTTTGCAAAAAAAGGGTCCGTTTTCACTGTGAAAATGTGGTGTGTCCACGTTGTGTTTTGGGCCATTTCCTGTCGCTGGCACTAGGCCTACCCACACAAGTGAGTTACCATGTTTCTCAGAAGGCTTTGGGGAATGCGGGGTGCATGGAAGTTTGTGGATCCACGCAGATTCCAGAACTTTCCACCACAGAAATGTGATTTTTTTTTTTTTGGGACAAATTTTGAGGTTTGCAAGGGAGTCTGGATAACAGAACCTGGTGGGAGCCAGTCAAGTCCCCCCATCCAGGATTCTCCTGGGTGTCTAGTTTTCATAAATGTATAGGTATGCTAGGTTTCCCTAGGTGCCGGCAGAGCTAGGGTTCAAAATACAGCTAGGCACTTTGCAAAAAAAGGGTCAGTTTCACTGTGAAAATGTGGTGTCCACGTTGCGTTTTGGGCTGTTTCTTGTCGCTGGCACTAGGCCTACCCACACAAGTGAGGTCCCATTTTTCTAGGAAGACTTTGGGGAATGCGGGGCGGGTGGAATTTTGTGGATCCACGCAGATTCCAGAACTTTCCACCACAGAATTGTGAGGAAAATGTGTTTTTTTTTAATTGAGGTTTGCAGGGTATTCTGGGTAACAGAACCTGATGAGAGCCAGACAACTCACCCAACCATGGATTCCCCTGAGCTAGGGTTCAAAATCTACAGCTAGGTACTTTGCAAAAAAGGGTCAGTTTTCACTGTGAAAATGAGGTGTGTCCACATTGCGTTTTGGGCTGTTTCCTGTTGCGGGCACTAGGCCTACTCTCACAAGTCAGGTACCATTTTTATCAAGAGACTTAGAGTAACACAGGATTGTAGAGCAACTGTTATCACCTATTGACTTTCAATGCATTTCTGCCTTCCAAATGAAAGACAATGTGTAAAAAAGAAGTCACTTTGAAAAATTCCTATAATTCTCATGCTATTGTCGGTACTCACAATTTAGGGAAATGTGCAAATAGCTACTGTTTCTAAACTCTATATTTTGTTTCAATTTCAGAAATACATAGGTGTCTTTCATCCAGATTTTTCACTGTATATATTTTTCTAAATTAATTGCTATATACCCGGTACATAATAAAAAATCATTGCAAGACGCTGCTCAGTTATTGGCTCTGGGTTCGTAGGGTACTTAGTGAGCCTACAAGTCCTATATATCGCCACAACCAGAAAGGTCCAGTGGATGTAACGGTATATTGCTTTCAAACATCTGTTATAATTAGAAGTTACAGGTGAAAACGTTGGCACAAATGGCTGTTTTTTTCAACTCATTTTCAATTTTTCCTATTTTCAACTGTTAGTTTCTATAAAGAAACCTTGAAGGATCTACACAAATGACCCCCTGCTGAATTCAGAAATGTGTCTATTTCTCTAAAATGTATAGCTTTCCAGGGTCCATTATTGCTTTCATACCCATTTCTACCATTAGCTGGAAGAAGGTTGAAAGCACACAAAAATAGCAAAAATAAGCTATGTCCCAGTAAAATGCCAAAACTGTGTAAAAAAATGTTGGTTTTCTGACAAAACTCTGTCAGTCCTTGAAAGCTGGGGAATTTGTGATTTCAGCCCCAAAAACCCTTTGTTGATACCATTTGCAGGGGAAAAAACAGACGCTTTAATTTGCAGCACTTTTTCCCATTGGGGGGGGGGGGGGGGGAGGCCTAGCAGCAAAGGGGTTAACTAAAATTAAAATTGCGGACAATGAGTGTCTTGTCGCAAATATATATAGATCGTATAATAATGCTAACAACAAAACATTCATTTATCAAGAAAGTACCAATGGAATCAAAATATGCCCAACAGTTTACTGATTAGCTAGAATTTAACTTGGCGACAATGCGTGTATTGTCAAAGGTTTGAATAGATCATATACGCATGCAAAATAGGAACATTTACATACCGGATAGTTTGGTAAATAAACTGTATAACATGAGAAACGCTGTGGGTCTGTCTTGGCAGACGAGGACTTACCCCAAAAATGGAATAGCCTGCGAAAAAAAGTTGATAGATAAAAGACATGAGACGTCTACTGCATTTAATGTAGAATGTTTTGTATGAAAATACTTTGTGTTGAAAGTAAAATATAGCAATAAAACAAAGGGTGCAAGGGCCTGTGTTGGGTAGTACGGTGCATCGTAATGTAAAAGCATGTACCAAGGTTTGGAAGAACCGTCAGAATCTGAACGTGAATTCGTAACCTTTGAGCGGACATAAGCGCCTGAATATTGCAAGCTAGAACGTGTCTACCAATAAATAGGCTGAAGAGGCATGGTCGCAAAGGTGACGACATTTATCATGTGCGGGCAGAAGCACCATGTGCAGGGAAGGGTTGAAATTTACGATTATTAAAAGGCTTCGGTCGAGCATGAGGGACATGCCCTGGGTGAGGAAAGTCTCTGCGGCCGGAAAGGTCAGGTTGCCTGATCCAGGTCTCAATATAGACCAGAGGCCCCAGTGAGCTATCCCCCTGGAGTCAGAGGGCGGTACTGTGATTGACGGACTGGGAACCAAAACTGGCCCTGGCAAAGTGCTCGGCCAGCCCCGCGCCCCCTCCCGGCGGTTTGGGGGTGCCGCCGAGCTCTTTGCCATGGCCGGTTTTCGGGCGATTTTGTTACATGGCCGATTTTGCAGCTATGCTACAAAAACGGCCCTGTAACAAAACCGGCCCCCACCCGTGCGATTGCACGGTGCCCGCTATGGCCAGGTCGGCCGTGGGCAATTTACCGTAAACTGAATACTCATGGGGGCTACGGCGTGCAGTTTACGTTCATATTACAATATCATGAAGCGGTAATGTACAAAATCAATCATGGGGGAAAAAATGAAACCAATCATAAAAAGGAAAACGCAGGCAAAGAAAAATAAGGATTTAACAAGAGTAACCAGTGGTGCTAATACCAAGGACAAAGGGTGGAGTCAAAGAAGTTGGTAAATAATTAATAGGATGATGGTAAAACAAAAAGTAACAAAAGGTGAATATTATAAGTAACCATACAGTAAAAACGAGAAATAAACCATCAAAGAACATAAATGGTGTGCTAGGGAACAGGAGAAGACAGTGAACATCAGGTCGAAGAAGCTAATGCTACAGCGCGCTACCCAATTAAGAAATGCAAGTAATCTATGATAAATACCTCCGGTTTCTTGAAGGCCTATCAGTGTAGGCAGGAAAGAAGCTGCATCAAGTGACCGGCAGTGCTGAATAACATGCGCATACTTAACTTGCCAATGTAGGGCGAATATCTGAAAATGTCCAAATGTGGCGAGGAAACATGCTTTGTAATGAGAAGAGGGATAGAACGGATGTACCGAAGGAGATAGTTCCCAGGAGGTAAGGTGACTGGAGGGAAAACAGTGAAAGAGAATTCTAAATAGAGCATGGCATCAAGTTCCGTAAGAAGGAAGGAATGGGAAGGAGGTGCAGGATGTGCTGAAAGAACTAATAACTAGTCGGTTAAAACGATACTACTAGAGGGAAAGTAGTGAGATAACTTTCTAGAAAGGGTGATCTATGTGCAAAGGAAATTCAGAGTGGCCAAAATATTGTGTGTGTAATATAATTCAGGCACAGGCAGGTAATCTCATATACGCTAAAATAATGCATGGGTAAGAAGCTGGTCATTCATACAGCTAATAGTGCATCTTTGCATCTGTTTTCAGTCCCTTGTTCACAGTGTCCATATGTAGGATAAGTTTGCTCTCTTTTTGTCTCATGCGTAGTTCGGGGTCCCTCCTTCCTCCCTCCCCTCCAAGGTTTGATGTAGTCTAGCCCAAACAACTTGAATAATTTATGATGAGGATCATGTTCCTGAAAATTTTCCGTCAATGAGGTCTGATTTTGGTTTTGTGAATGTTCCAGCAGTGTTCCAAGACTCTGGTTTTGAGAGGTCTGATGGTACTTCCCACATATAGTTTGTTGCACGGGCAGACTATAATGTAGATTGTGTGACTGGAATTGCAATTTATCCAGTCTCTGATTTTGATTGTGTATTGTCTTGGAGAAAATTCTGTTTGTTTGTTTATGCAGAGTTTTCCAGCATTGCAGTTGTGACAGATCTACAATCCAGGTGGTTTGGTCTTATTTATTTTGTCACTGTATTCTGATCTATATAGGGTTTGTCTGAGGTTCTTCGCTCTCCTGAAACCCATTTGAGAAAAGTCTTGGATCTGATCCTTAATTGATATATAATTGAACAGGAGATACCAGTGTTTAAGCATTTTACAAATGTGGAAATGCCCTTTATGGAAATCAGTTAAGAATCTGATTGTGTGTGTATTTCTTGCAGTACTGGCTGGGTTTTTGGCTTGTAGTAGATCAATGCATGATATCTCACAATTCTCAGCTCTTTTTTCCAATTGAGATATAGAATAACCCTGTTGTTCCAGTCTACTTGTTAGGCTTTTTCTTTGTGAATTCTTGTATCACTGCAATTCCTTCGCATTCGTTGAAATTCACCCTTGGGGATATTTTGTATGGTTTTGGCAGGGTGGCAGCTCTCTGCCCTCAAGACTGAATTGCCAGATGTCGGTTTGTGACATGCCTTTGTATGTAGTTTGTCATCTCGCAGATATATAGTGATGTCTAAAAAATCAATCTCTGATGTTGAAAAGTGTAATGTCTGAATGTTCCATCTGTTCACATTGATTTTTCGCAAGAAAGGTTTTACAGTCTCCTGTGGGCCCTGCCAAATGCACAGGATATAGTCAATATACCGTCCCCAGTATATTACGTGAAAGGTATATTCTGAAAAACACCCGCCCCACAACCAATACTTCTCCCATGAAGATGCATGTGTATAGGGTCGCAAATTTTGCCCCCATCGCACTCCCTTGTAGCTGCAGATGATACTCTGCATTGAAGGAGAGCACATTCTTAGTGAGGCAAAAGAACATCATCTCCAATATCATTTGATTTGCGTGTGCTTGTTTTGTAGGTGGTACTTTACGTACAGCTTCCATACCATCTTCATGTCGAATTGAGGTGCACAAGCTCACAACATCAATGGTGGTAAGCACACAATCTACATCCCATGGGATACTGTCCAATTTCAGCAAACCATACTTGTTATCGCGTATGTATGAGGGAAGATCTTTCATAAAGGGCTGAAGTTGGTAGCCTATATATTCCCCTAACTTGAAGCAAATGGAATTGATCCCTGCAAAGATTGGTCTGCCAGGAGGTGGGAAACTGCTTTTATGTATTTTAGGGAGTAGATATAGGGTTGCCATTGTGAAGTGTTCTATATAGAGGTTGTTACGTTCTTCGAAAGTAAGTAGATTATTTCTATACCACCTGTCAAGTTTTATTTTCAGATCTAAAAGTATTCTTTTGTTGGGATTTGTATCTCGTTTTTTTTTAACATGCTGTGTCATTCAGTTGTTTGTTGGCCTCTGCAATGTAATCATCAGGTGCATTAGCACTATGTTGCCTCCTTTGCTTGCTTCCTTGATTATGTTTCAGTTCTTGAAGGGCAGCTATTTTATTGTTCTCGAAATTTCGAGGTATGGTATTTCTGATATTCCAAAGTCAGATCTTTGGTGACTGCTGTGTGGAATAGGTAAATGGAGTTGCCTGCTAGTAGTTGAGGACAAAAGATAGACAGAGTTCAAATTATGTTCTGTGGTATAGGTAGTATCAATGCCCAATTCCTGGGCTAGCGTGAGTGGTGTTAGGTGTGGGTTGTCCAATAATGTTGTATCTAGATGTATGTCTTGAACTGATGATGGGCTGGTCTTAACTCTTTTCATAATGGATTTTTTTTTTGTGGAGGAATGAAGTGAGTTTAAGTTTGCAAGTAAACTTGAAAAGGTCAATCATAGTTTTAGTGAGGTTCCAGAAAAAAGTTGGACAAAAGTATAAGCCCCTATTGATAACAATCTCATGCGGACATGTGTTTTCCAACCTGACTCGTGTGGTAACTTCTATGGTAGGATTTGGCATTGAGATATTTTGTATGTTTTCTGGTTCAGTTCTGATATCTTGAGTAGTTTGATTCCGTTATCCGAGAATCTACTCTAAAAAATCAACACCTAATTTGGTCATTGAGGCTGCTATTTCATTGCCCGGTGATTCCCCTTCTGAACTTGTGACTGAGTCTTGTAGTTGTCCGGTTTGTGAGGCAGCTGCCCCTCTTGTGATGTTGTACTAACGTTTTGCAAAGGTATATACTCTTTCCAAGAGGTAATCTAGTTGGTCACATCTGAATGTTCTATTTTTACATTGGATCAGATCCTCTTCATATTAGTCACTCAGTCTGTTCAGTATTTCATAATTCTTTGCAGTATGTATCCCCAGTTGGAGTCCTCAATTTTCTTTGCCAAATCATCAACTTCTGTTTTTTATTTGTTGTGTTCTTCTTCCGCAATGTCTATCAGTTGTCGTATCATGTTATTGGAAGCTTCTCTCAGATTTTCTTCCCAGAGGGTGTTTTAAGCATTTATTGTGTTCACTCAATCAAAAGTGATGCGTACACACTCAGAGACTGAATCCAGACCAATTGGGTAATTATAAAAAAAAGAGTATAATTATATTTTATTTCTAGAACCAAGGAGGAATTGGTACAAGTAGGTACAATATACTTTCAATGGTAAACCTTTACACAGAAATGCAATTGAGAATGGATTTGTAGTTGGTACAGGTTTTTATCACTTTAAAGTGCAGTTTGAATTACACAGTAATTACTCTCAGAATACTTTTTAGCTACTTTTGGATTACTGGGGGTGGTTTGCGTAGATACCACACCTTAGGATCTCACAATACAAGGTTAAGTAAGACTTTTATACTGTGCAGTTTAGTTCTCTTTTCTCCATACAAACATCAGTTAAACACTTATGAGATTTTAGGCCTAAAATGTTCTAACAACAGTTTCTATGGGAGAAAAAGAGTTTGCGGTTTCTAGGGTAAGTACACAACTTACAAGTGGGAGTTTTGAAGGTTAGGACCAAGGTTCCCCAAGGTCTAGATGGGCACTTGAGTTACATATCAATCAGCACTGGGGAAGCCGGGTGCAGAGTGCAGGAGCCCAATGTTAGCCAATGGGGCTAAGGGGGCCTTCGGTTAGGGTCTGCTAACAAGCAAGCCACTCAGGTATGGGAGCAAACCTCCTGGGGTTAAGGTCAGCACTGCAGTGGCCAACGACCAGCACAGGAGCTGCAGTAACAGCGGCACTGGACAGTCTGGTGCCAAAAAGAGTTTGGGGACCCTGTGCTTTTCAATGAAGACCTTCGGTTCAGAGAAGTTACTATAGGCTTGGGCAGGGAGACTTCCTGAAGGCAACCACCGACTGGAGAGGTAAGTTGGGATCTTGGGGGATGCACCTGGACACAGTCGGATGGACCACCAAAGGCCGTGAGGCATCGGGTGCAGGGGTGTCTTCTGGAGTCAGGTTTTCTCCAGTCACGGTCGGGGGAGACCCTTCAGGTTGAGGCTGCAGGAGTAGTCTCAAAGCGTGAGAGGTCGGGGATCACCAGATCTCATGTCAGGATCGCCGAGGAGACCTCTCAGTGGTGTTGGGCACTCAAATTTGGGCCGTAGGTGTCTAGTGCAGAATCGTGGAGTCATCTGAATCAGGATTCTGGGCTTGGAGTCTTGGTTGAGCAAATTCATGATGCTCATAGGAGGCAGAGTCTGTCAGGTGAGTGCAGGGCAGGTCCTCAGAGGGGCTGACAGGTCAGGACATGCCGGTAGGGCTGGGGCCAAAGCAGTAGGTGTCCTCCTCTTCCTGGGTCAGCACGGCTCTTCGATCCTTCTTTCTTCCACTGCTCCAGCAAAAATTATGAAATCCTTTAGGAAATCACCCTCGGCCCCCAGGTTTTCAGAGCAGCTAAGGGCTATGAAAAGCCGATGTAAGCGTCTTGAGAGACAGTGGAGAGTGGATTATGATAGCACAGCTAAAACAATATATAAAAAAAAATCACTTAAATAAATGCACAAATCAATGAAGGAAGCTAGGAGAGATCATATAGTCAAATGCATTGAGAACGCTGATAAACCTGGCAAGGCTGTCTTTAAGGTGATAAATGCGTTCCTTAAACCTCATGAGCTACTGACTGACGCACAACCTTCGGTAGAATTGTGTGATAAAATATCTGATTTTTTTTACACCAAAATCCGTAAGGTCTATAATTCCTTTTCGGCGACAGTTGAAGCAGTAAAATCTGACTTAACACGAAAGGAAAGTACCCAGGTCCTCCTTCTCACAATTCACTCAAATCTCACAGAAGGAAGCACTGGCTGCGCTCCAGGGTTGTAAGTCTGGCTCACCGGAGGACCCCTGTCCTCCGAAACTGTGGAAAGAACTGGCTAACTCTTCTATCCTGGTGTTGTCTGAAATCTGGAACACCTCACTCACTACCGGCATCTTTCCTGACTTATGGAAGCACGCCACTCTCCTCCCCCTTAAGAAGAAACCCAGTGTGGATGCTGGTGAATAGACCGATTTCTCTGCTGCCTGCACCAGCTAAGATGCTTGAAAAGATGGTGCAGAGACAACTATCTAATTTTATTGGGAGTCATGATATCCTGCACGACACCCAATCTGGCTTCCGTGCTGGTTTCAGTACCTAAACAGCACTGATAGAGGTGGCAGATTCGGTCAGGATGGCGCTGGATTCAGGGGCATCAGCCATGCTGGTGCTCCTGGATCTTTCAGCCGCTTTTGATGCAGTGGACCATCTCATATTGGTCCAGCGCCTCTCGGACATTGAGATACAGGGTACTGTCCTGGAGTGGCTCAAATCGTTCCTCCATAAGCGCACACAGAGGGTGGCGCTTCAACCGCATCAGTCCACTCGCAAGCACTTATGGTGTGGGGTCCCGCAAGGGCCAGCCCTGAGCCCTCTACTTTTTAACATTTACCTGGCCCCCCTGTTCTCACTGATTGCCAACTGGGGGGGTGAAGGCAATTTCCTACGCCGACGATACCCAGTTGGTATTTCCTTTTAAAGACCAGTCGTGTGACTCTTTTGAGAATTTTAAGTGCTGCCTAAAGGATATAGCTCAATGGATGAATAACAACAAACTTAAGCTGAATGCGGACAAAACAGAGGTGTTGTTTTTTGGTAAAAATCCGCCACCCGTAACTGATCTCTGGTGGCCAGAGGAAATGGGCTGTCCTCCCGCCCCTGTAGAGTCTGCAAAAAATCTGGGAGTTAAATGGCAGACAGATTTATCTTTTCCTGCCCAAATTCAGCAGGTGACAAGAGCATGTTTCAGCAGGTTGAGAAACCTGCGTAAAGTTTTACACCTTTTGCCTGAAAACCACCGGTGGGTTGTGGTCCATGCCATAGTGACGTCTCGTTTGGACTATGCAAATGGCCTTTACCTGGGCCTACCGGCATACCAGATAAAGAAATTGCAAATGGTTCAGAATGCGGCTGCGAGATTGGTCAAACGTGTTCTATTCAGACAACACATCTCTCCGCACATGAGGGAACTGCACTGGCTGCCGGTCGCCAATAGAATTAAATTCAAGGCACTATCCCTTGCCTTTCGTGCATTCCATGGAACTTGCCCCAGCTATCTGAAGCATAGGCTAAGGGTCTACAAGCAGGATCGTTTACTTAGGTCTAGCTCGCAGAACCTGCTATGTATCCCACGAGTCAAGAAAGCACAGATGGGAGGTAGATCTTTCATGCTCAGGGAATCCATGCTATGGAATGCCTTGCCAAATGCCCTCCGTTAGATTACCTCGGAATTGCAATTTAGGAAAACAGTTCAAACATGGCTTTTTAATCAAGATTAATCTCCCTGGACTCCTGTTTCTATGGCAGGCTTTCCTACGCGCCACCTGTTGCTATAGCGCCGGGACACCTCCTCGGAGGTAGCTGTTCGCGCTCTATAAATGGCAGTATTATTACTAAATCTGAGGAAGCAAGGTTCAGGGCTGCCCCAAAATACTAGATTTAGGGTCCTTTAAAGGGGTGTGCAGATCGGGACCAATGGACCCCTTCCTTGTGGTGGGTACACCCCCTATTATGCCACCCTCCAGTGGCGGGGGCGTGAGCCTATCCCTAATTGGCAGAGTTCCCTCATCTTCAAGATTGAGGAGATTGAGATGTGCGCTTCACCTCGCCTCCCCCACCTGAGGGGTGGAGTTGGCAAAGGAGGGCACACCTCGCTTCCTAGCTTGATTTTCCCCCCGATTCCCCCAGCCAAAGTGAGAGGCAGAACTGGTGGGAGCCAGTTGTTGGGGGCAGCAAAAGGCAGGGGGGGGGGGGGGGGCAAGAAACCTGTCTGCTGGTGGGAAATGGCGGGCAGCCATTTAGGAACCACACCAGGGCAGGTCATTTTTCCGGGGGGAACTCCAAGATGCCCTCTGAGCGCATTTTACATTAAATCTCACACTGGCATCAGTATGGGTTTAATGTGCTGAGAAGTTTGTTACCAAACTTCCCAGGTTTTAGTAAAGCCATTATGGAGCTGTGGAGTTCGTAATGACCAACTCCCAGACCATATACTCTATGGCTTTACTACACTTACTGTCTAAGAATAGACTTGGACACTGTAGGGGTACTAGGCTCATGCCACTGTACCCTCACCTAAGGGCTAGTGCACCCTGCTAGAAGGGTGACCTACCTAGGCCTAAGGCAGTGGGTTGTAGGCATGGATCACAGGGGTGTGTGCCATGTCAACTCTTCACTTTTCTCTGCACCAAAACCCGCAGCATACAATCGCAGTATGTGGGTCTTAAGGGGCAGGGCACAAAGGGACAGCTTTGGGAAAGAACACAGGCCATGGGAACCTGGTTGGCAGGGACCCAGGGTACAAGTCGGGTTGCATCAGATGTCATACAAAAAGTGGGGGGTAACCATGCAAAAAGGGGCACTTTCCTACAATTATTTAACTAGAAAACTGCAGGCAGTTGTTTCTGTTTTAATATAGTTCATTGTATCATAGTGAAACATTGAATAATAACAAGTTACTTATCTGTACACTGTGGTTCTCCAGAAGTGATATCTTTTATAGATTGACATGTTTAAATCTTCCCTGTCGTCATGGTGAATGTCCCACGGTAACAACAAAAATAGCACTATTAAAGACATTACCAAAGACCTCCATAGAAAAGAAAATCACAATTTAGCAACCTTTTAACCTCATTTTATAACATCCAAATTTCAGCCAATCACAGTACAGATCTCAAGTAACCTTCCCCTACAGAGCCACCATAACTCAGATTTCTAGCAAAAGTGCATATACAGATTACTCAGAGGTAAAGAGGTGAACATGATTGGGGAGGAGGGTCGCATGTGAATCTATAGGAGATATCAATACTGTAGAACCACAGTGTACGGGTAAGTAACTTTTTTTTTCTCCAGGATTGTATCTTTTAATATTCACATGCTTGAATCTGACTAGTGAGCAGAATATTAGCAATAAAACAAAAAATGGCAGTGGGAAGGTGACCAATCTCATCACGACGTAAAAGAAAAATACTATAAAGGTAACAATTAAAAACATTAAATCATTCGCATAAATACCTATATATAGAGTGCAAGTAAAACATTTTGTTAAACATATATATATATATATATATATATATATATATATATATATATGAGGCTAATAGCTGAATACCTTAGGCAAAGAGGCGACAAAGTGCAGCTTGTCCAACATATATCTGCCTTCTTCCAACCATCAAGATAGTAATGCTTTGTGAATGTGTAAGCATTCGCCCACATCCCTGCCCTGCATACGTCAGGTAGGGAGGCTCCCGCAAACAGGGCTAAAGAAGTTGCCACCTTACTCTTGGAATGAGCTTGCGTCTTTGCAGGTGGCGCATGACCAGCCTTTTAATTGCGAAGTGACCCAAGGAGAAATGCTGGCCCTAGTCAAGGCCTTTCCTTTTCAAGGTGCGGAGAAAGATATCAGTAATGGAGAGGATTTTCTGAAAATCGTTTTTTTTTTTTTTTTTTTTTTGAAACCGTTTATTACAATCTCAAATAGTTACAAGTATGGGCCTACAACCTTCTGGCCGGCCGCTAGAGTAGCAGTAGCATATGACATACATACAGAAAAATCTCTTGGCGGTGCGAAAAGAGTAAATCAGGAGATATCAGCAGTGCAGGCCACATAACTCCGAACCAACAATACGGTTTCCTTTTGGCAAAACACAACAACACAAAAACAACCACACCCGCAAGGCAACCCGCAATCCCAAGTGACAGCACGCGCTCCTTAAGTGGGGGACCCCAACCAATCGCCAAACTCTGAAGAGGGGAATGAGAACAAATCAGGGACTGGGGAACCACGTGCCCATGGCTGGGGGAGGGGGTCGGCTAGGGGGACGGAGCTGGTGAAGCAGCCGGCAGCAGCGGCGGCTCGCAAATAACCCCGCGATAGGCGTTCCAGGGGCCCCAGATTTTCACCCACGCCCCAGGCTTACCCCTCGCAACATACACCACCTTTTCACGAAACATACACCAATCCATGTGTTCTTTCCAGGCCGACACCGCCGGAGGTCTCTGGGATCCCCACAATTGAGCAATGTCACGCTTAGCGATCATGTATCCCAGAGTCACCCACCGCGTCTGCGGAACCGAGTAGTCAGTTGGCTCCCACACATTCAGCAAGCATCTCCTCGCTTCAGGCAACAGCACGACACGCGTAACCACTCGCAGGACCTCATGCACACCACGCCAGAATCGCTCCACCTTTGGGCATTCCCACAGAATATGCAAGAAAGTTGCCAAAGCACCACAGCCACGCTTACACAGTCCATCCTCAGCTAAGCCCATACGTAGTAGCCTTGGCCCCGTCACATAGACCCGGTGGAGGATCTTAAGCTGGACGAAGCGAAGGCGAGCCGGGATGGCCACCTCCTTCGGAGAAGCCACCGCGGACATCCAGTCCTCGTCGTCCAACTCCAGCCCATCGGCAACCCAGGCCTCGCGGAGGCCAGTCAGCAGGCCCGATCGGTCGTTAATCAGTTTTTTGTATATGAGGGAGATCGTGCTGTCTGGGACATGGCCATCCAGCACTCTGTCCTCCAGGGGGGAAGACTCCGGAATGGAGGCGACATCCGGGAAGACGGAGCCCAGCGCGTGGCGGACTTGTAAGTACCGGAAGTACTGCCTTGCAACTGAAACTCCGTCTGCAGCATCTCGAAAGTTTTGAATCCCCCCCTCGTCCAGAGATCTCCCACTGTGCTGATGCCGATCGTGTCCCATTTCTCGAAGCCCTTCGAGGTCCACAAGGAGCCCAACCTCGCCGATGCATATAGCGGTGACGCCCGGGTCAAACGGTCCTTCCACCCCATAGCTGCGTTAGCCGCGTGCCACACACGCACCATGACATGCGTCGGTCCCGTCAGGCGAGGGTCCGGCGCGCCAGAGTAAAGCGCCCGATTGTAGTCGCCACCGGGCAGGAGCATCTTGTCCATTTCAAATGCCGGGTTCAGGGCGGGCCCGTAAAGGCCATGATTAATCGCAGCTAGCTGGGAGGCCCAGTAATACCGTTTAATATCCGGGAGGGCAACCCCCCCATCGTACCACGGGAGCGTCAATTTAGCCAAGGCGATACGTGGCCTCCCGTCCCAGAACAGGCGACGCTGCAAACTCTCCACCTCTCGGAAGTAGCGCGCCGGAACCAAATCCATAGTGTTCTGGAGAGCGTACAGAAAGCGCGGCAACGACATCATTTTAAACAAGGCCGCTCGGCCAAGCGGCGAAAGCGGCAGACGCCGCCAACGCACCACGTCCTCCTTCAAGCGCTGGAGGGGGGGCAGCAAATTCCGCTCGTAGCGGGCCTCCGGGTCCAGAGTAATATATATACCCAGGTACCGAAACCCCTGGGAGGCGATCTGGATCGGACAGTCCCGTGGTAGGACCGGAGCCTCCCCGGCAAGCACATATACACAGGATTTCGCCCAGTTGATGACGAGGCCTGAGTTGCGACCGAATGAGCGCAAAACATCAACTAGGACGATCAGTGATTTACGCGGGGAGGCAAGATATAGAAGGATATCATCAGCGTAGAGGGACACACGGTCCTCATGCTCGGGGGTCCAACGGAGACCACGGATGGAAGGGTGCCACCGCAGCCACTCCGCCAGGGGCTCCAAGGCCAGTGCAAACAGGAGAGGCGACAGGGGGCAGCCCTGTCGCGTACCCCGTCCCAGTGCGAATGGGGCCGAAACTCGTCCATTCACCACCACCTGTGCCAATGGGCCGGAATACAGCAATTTGACCCAGCTGATGAAGCCCGGTCCGAAGCCAAACTTCGCCAGCATCGCCCAAATGTATGGCCACTCAAGCGTATCAAACGCCATGGTGGCATCCAAGGACGCCAAGATGGCCGGTTCCCGCACGAACGGAACACGCGCGAGCACCCCGTGCAAGCGTCGCAGATTAAGGGCCGTGTTACGATGGGGTATGAAGCCGGACTGGTCTTGGTGGACCAAATCGCCCACCACGCCGACCAGCCGGTTGGCCAGCACCTTGGCGAGGATTTTGGGCTCCGCATTCAAGAGCGAGATAGGCCTATAGGATGTGACCCGCTCACGGGGCCTCCCCTCCTTGTGGATCACCACGATCGTGGCCAGACGCTGGTCCGGCGGAAGGGAACCCCGCGAGCAGGCCGCCAGGAACATCGCGCGCAGGTGGGGCGCCAGCACATCCGGTCGCAGCTTGTACAGCTCGATAGGAATGCCATTGGGGCCCATGGCCTTGCCAGATGCGACCGAGCGGATAGCAAGGGCAATTTCGTCCGAGGTGGGAGGAGCGTCCAGCGAGTCCCTGTCCTCCACCGAAAGGGAGGGCAGCGCGATGTCCCGAAGCAGGGCATGGGAATCCTCCTCCGAGCAGGGAGATACAGGGGAATATACCTCGCGGAAATAATCCGCGAAGCAGGAGACAATGGCGTCCGGCTCGGTGACACATACACCATCCATCCTCTCGATCAACGGAACCACACGACTCGCTCTCTCCTTTTTATCCAACCACGCTATTAATTTACCAGCCTTATCACCCACATCATACAGTCGCCCCTGTTGCTCTCTACTGAGGCCCCTGGCCGCCTCCGTGACGAGGGCCCTATAGGCCGCCTGCTTGAGGTGTAGAACATGCAATGTGGCATCCGTCACCCCGCTCCCCAGGTCACCCTCTAGTTCAGTAATTTCGGCCTCCACCCGGGTTACCTCCTCCCGCTCGCGCCTCCGGGCATGGGAGATAAAGGAGAGGGCCTCCCCCCTAAGAACTACCTTAAAAGCCTCCCAAAGGGAGATGGCAGAAGGGACAGACCCCACATTCTCCTCAAAGTACCGCTGCAAGGATTTGATCAATTCGGCTCGAATAGTGGGGTCGCGCAGGTACCAGGCATTAATTGGGGCCACCCTGCCCTCCCCCCTCGGGAAGACATCCAGATGCAGCAGTAGTGGGGAGTGATCTGAAATACCCCGCGCCAAATGGCGCACCTCTCCCACCCTCCCAGCAGAGGCCGCAGGAACAAGGATATAATCAAGCCGCGAGAGGCTACCATGGGCGCCCGAGTGGAAGGTGTATTGCAGCTGAGCGGGATGCTTTAGTCGCCAGCAATCCACCAATCCTAGGGTATCTAAGAGGCCGGACAGCCACGCCTGTGCCCGGGGGAGGTCCCTGGGGGGATGACGATCCATAGACCCTGAAGCCACCGCATTGAAGTCCCCCCCAACTACCAGAAGCCCATCCGGGAGGTCAAGGAGGAGGCGCCCCAGGTCCGCAAACGTGGCAGATTGCAACCCCGGCGGAACGTACACTGATACAAAAACGACCACTCTGCCCTCCATTCTACCTACCAAGACAGTGTAACGTCCCCTCTCATCATGGCGCACCTCATCAATCTCCAATGGGAGCGAGTTCTTAATCATGATGCCCACCCCCCGCGAGCCCGAGGTGAAGCCCGAATGGGCCACCAAGCGATAGCCTCTCCGATTCATGGCATGAAAGGAATTACCTATAAGGTGTGTCTCCTGCAGGAAGATCACATCTGGTGAAATTCGTTTCAGATACTGCAGGACCACACCACGCTTAATCCTATCCCCCAGTCCGTTAACATTCCATGATAACACAGTCAGGTCCCTACCCCCCATCATACATGGAAGCCATCAATCGTCCCCCACAGAGCATCTCAAAAACGACAATACAGTAAAGGGTTCGCCTTGCGGTGCAAACAAACAACACTCCACCCCCACCCACCCATCCCAACAGAACTCCCCCCTCCCTGCACCCCTGCATGAGCCCAGACAGCCCCCCCAAAGTGCAGTGTGCCTGTCGCCCCATAGATGAAAAACTAACTAGTCCCCCAGAGGAGGAGGGAAAGCCCCCAACGGACCCCGTACGACCTCCATAGGAGGGGAACATACACGATCAGTGAATGGTAACCAAAATGTTGTCCAGAGCAAGGCCTACTTTTCACCCCTCAGTTCTGATCCGGTGCGCCCTCCCCGCCAACCGCACCCCCCCCACCCCCCCGGCCCCGATCCCCAGGCAGAGTATCCAACCAGTCCCTAGCCGCCTCGGGACGGTCAAAAAAATGCGTGCGACCATCCACCTCTACCCTCAGCTTAGCTGGAAAAAGCATTGAGTACTTAAGGTTCATGTCCCGTAGGCGACGTTTGACTCCGAGAAAACTCAGTCTCTGCTTTTGGACCGTCGGAGTAAAGTCAGGGTAAAAATTCACATCCATATTATCAAGCTTGACCGGTCCCTGTAGCCTGGAAGTCTGCAAGATAGCGTCTCTGTCCCGAAAGTTAAAAATCCGGGCAATGAGAGGCCGCGGCGGAGCTCCGACCTTAGGTCTTCCTCCGGGGACCCTGTGAGCACGTTCCACCGCAAAAACTTTACTCAGCCCCCGGGGCTGGAGATGGGCGAGGATCAGGTCTTCCACAAACAAATCTGCCGCCTCCTCCTCCCGTCCCTCCGGCACCCCGACAATACGAACGTTGTTCCTCCGGGCCCGACCCTCGGCGTCCTCCAATCGACGGTCCATCATGGCGCTCGCCTGGCCAAGCCGGTGCACCTCCTTTTGAAGGGCCGCCACGTCTGTAGTGAGACTTAAGGTGGTGTGGGCCAGGGAATCGACCCGGTCATTTGTTTTAGACAAGTCGGCTCTCACCAGGCCCACCTCCACCAGGGCCGAGTCTATCTTTTGCGCCAGAGTATCAAAGCGCTGGTCCACCGAGGCCTTCATTTCGGCAATGGCGCCCATGACGTCCCGGAGGGTCAGATCCGCGGGTTGAGCAGACGCCTCAGCCGGGCCCGCGGGGGATGTACGCTGTGCCTCTGGGGATCCCTTCTGGAGGGTGTAGCGGTCCATACTGTTTGACTGAGGTGCCGGGCCGCGGCGGGTCGATTTCACCTTGGCCCGGTCGCCATCTTGCTTTGTGGACATGTCGCACTCCCGAAGTCGTGCCAATCTCCTCGAAAGGGCCGATAAACCAGTTCACAGGTTCCGGGGGGGGGGGTTGACCACTGCACCGCAGGACAAGTCACAGCCGGCGGGTCAGCCGGGCACAGGGGCAAGGCCACACCACCGCACCCCGCTCCGCAACCCTACCTCGCTTGAGGGCAAGGAGGGCGCAAAAGCGAAAGTGAAAGCGCGGGGTACGCGAGTCGCCCAGCCCCGCCCGCCGTTGTTGTTCGCTTTGTCCCCGGATCGCCCCACAACTCCAATCCGGGGGGCCGGCGCGGAGAAGGCCGCAATCTTCGATCGGTGCTCCCACCAGTGTCCGGGGTCCGATTCGAAAACGGAAAACGGGTGCCGCCTCAGCTCGGGTACACAGACACAGTCCCCTCGTCAAAGACAGGATATAATCAGGATTAATTCAGGAGGTCGCGGAGGTCCTCGGGAGCTTCGCACCTACGCGGCCATCTTGGTTGCGCGCTAGGCTCCTCCTCTGAAAATCGTTCTTTGCAGATAAAACTTCAAGCATTGTTTAATGTCCAACCAATGGAGAGCTCTCTCCCCGCCGAAGACAGATTAGGAAAGAACGTAGGTAGGATTATAGGTTCATTGAGGTGGTAAATTGAAGGCACTTTAGGTATGAAAGAAGGATTCGTATGCAGTATAACCCTGTCTGGCAGCAACTGGAGATATGGTTCTTTTATGGTGAGTGCCTGGATTTCGCCAATATGTCTTGCTGACATACTAGCAAAGAGAAAAGCCACCTTCCAAGAAAGAAACTTTTAACTCACATTTGTGCACTGATTGAAATGAAAGTCGCATAAGTTGCGACAGAACTGTAATCAGCTGCCACAGTACTGGAGGAGGTCTAACCGGTGGATAGACCCTTAAGAGACCTTTCATAAGGCCTTTGATGAGTCTATTGGACCACAAGGAAGATTGAAACGAGCGCCTTCTGTATCTGGATATTAAAGCACAGTGAACTTTTAAAGAAGAGTGCGAAAACCCGGTTTGGGCTAGTTGCAAGAGATAAGGTAATACTTGCTGAAGATGAAAGCGGATGCGATGAATGGATAATACAGCATTCACAAAATCTCTTCTATTTTGCAGTGTAGTATTTGAGCGTGGAAGGAGTTCTCGAGTTCCACAGTTTTGCTTTGCAGTCTTCAGTTAGGCTCAAATTCAGCAAAGTGAGGAGCCAAGCCGACAAATGAAGAGAGAGAATTTGCAGATGAACTACTTAGCACTGGTTAAAGTAGAGAAGGTCCTCCTTTGGAGAAAAGAGAATCCGAGCACACACTGATAGGCAATGCAGCTCGGTGTACCAGTATTGTCTTGCCCATTTTCTGAAGGAATCGATTCCCATACCTTTCCCAATAAAAATTCTGGAACGAGTGGTTAGTAGAGCACTTTCCCAGTTTCTAGAAAGTAACAACGTTCTAGATAGGGTGCAAATTGGATTCCGTCCAGGCCATGGTACGGAGACGGCTCTGGTGACTGTTATGGATGACCTACGAATTTTAGCGGACAGGGGACAGTCGGTCGTTCTGATCCTTCTCGACCTGTCCGCCGCATTCGATACGGTGAACCATGGGATCCTCTTGTCCAGACTGGAAGAGGTGGGAGTGACGGGTACTGCTGTTAAGTGGTTTCACTCCTATCTTTCTAACAGACAGCAGGCAATTGCTCTTCCTCCCTTCCGCTCCAACTTTTCTAACATACCGCAAGGTGTCCCACAGGGATCGGCAATAAGTCCCATCCTTTTTAATATATATTACCTACTGGCGGTCGCCAGTAGGTAGTTATAGTTAGGACCACGTTTCCATAGGAAATCCGCAACATTCTATTTTGAATAACTTTGGCGCCGGTCGACGAATCCTCACGAATTTTTCAAAATAGGTGGGGCGCTACGCTCCACTCCTACCCTGAAAGTCTCGGGGGGATTCGTCAAGCGGGGGCTGAGATAAAAGGGGGGTCCCAAAACGCGTTTTTCCCATGCATTTTTCCATAGGACCTTTAGACACAGCTACAGCCCGAACGGCTGAACAGAATTACTTGAAATTTGGCAGAGAGGTAGTCCTCAGGTCAAGGAAGTGCCTTTTGTAGGTTTGGTGTAAATCTGTTCAGTAGATTCTGAGAAAATAGCCTTTAAATCAATATATATATCTGTGGCAGCTTACGGTGCGCTTACCGTACGCGTACGGTGGCGTGCGCGAGCGCGATTTTGATTGGCTCTTGGATCTTAGTAAACATTCGAATCGGTCGAAACCAGGAAGCGGCGGCCGCCATTTTCTCTCTCGCTCTCTGAGTTGGGCAGCAAAAACGAAGCCCAAAAATGTCTAAAGAGGCAGTTTCTTGAGATCCTAACCACCCAGCATTGATATAGGGGTCCCCAAACAACCCCCAAGCCCAAAAAAAATATTTATTTTTTTCGGAAAATCGCCGATTACGCTTACCGTACGCGTACGGTCAAAATTGTTAATAAAAAAAATGATCCCCTTTTTCCCTACCCCGTGTGCAAATCATTTGTGCATGGCATACAAGAGGTATGAAATTAACAAATGTGCGCACGGTGCGCGAAGCGCATCGCGCGTACATGGCCCATCCCGCATAACGTGGGCACGCGGTGCGCGCAGCGCACCGCGTGACCACCGTGCGTGCACGGCACTAACTGCGTAAAGTGGGCGCACGGTGCGCGAAGTGCACCGCGTGCTCACTGTGCGCGCACGGTGCGTGAAGCGCACCGTACGCGCACGGAACGAACTGCGTTAAATGGGCGCGCACGCCACGAATGGCGTAAAGTAACTTAGCATTTAAAAAACCGTACAAATTCACTGAAAAAACCATAGGTTTCACACACGTTATAGTTAGGAATTAGCATTTAAAAAACCTTGGAAATTCACTGAAAAAACCATAGGTTTCACACATGTTATAGTTAGCTGGACATTTTACTGATAAAAAACCAATGAAATTCCCCCGTTATAGTTAGTGCAGGCAACTATAACTCACGCGACCGCAATCTTCTGCTGATGACATGTGTCTTTATGAAAAAAAATATATTTGTAATATATGTATAGCTAAAAATTAATGGAAGAAGACATGGGCAAATAAGTGTCTAAATACAGTATTAGCATCAGCAGAAGATTGCGGTCGCGTGAGTTATAGTTGCCTGCACTAACTATAACGGGGGAATTTCATTGGTTTTTTATCAGTAAAATGTCCAGCTAACTATAACATGTGTGAAACCTATGGTTTTTTCAGTGAATATATATGAGTCCCCTACCTACAATTATAAGATCTCATAACGTTAATGTAGTCAACTACGCAGATGATACTCAGCTCATCCTGTCCTTAGAAGGCGAGGATTCGGTCCCTGTAACAGATTTTCATGCCTGCCTGCAGGATATAGCAGTCTGGCTTAGGGAGAACTCCCTCCAATTTAACTGCGAGAAGACTGAGATCCTATATTGTGCAACAGGAAGAATCCCTCCTCCGCTCCCAACTAACTTTTGGCCAACTACGGCTGGCGCATTACTAACTCCTAGCCTTGCTGTGCGCAACCTGGGTGTTATGTTTGATAATAAACTGACGCTGGAGAAGCATGTCAATAAGATAGCTGGGAGCTGTTTCAGCCTGATAAGAGCTCTCAGAATTTTTTTCCCAAGGTTCTCATCAGAGGCAAGGATATTGATAGTCCGAAGCACTATTCTCGGTAGACTAGACTTTTGTAACGCTCTGCTTCTGAACTCTCCACAGTACCTGATTGAGAGATTGCAGAGAATACAGACTATGGCTGCAAAGATAACCTTGGGACGACCACGCCGTTCCTCTACTTCGCAGGCCCTATCGGATCTACATTGGTTGCCAGTCCTCCTGAGAATCCAATTTAAGGCCCTCTGCCTATTGCTTAAAGCTCTGCATGGACAAGGGCCAAAATCTTTGCAGAAAAAAATTCAGTTGGTATGCCCCGCCTCGGCTGCTCCGTTCCTCCTCATCTAATTTAGTGAGGGTGCAGAGAGTTAGGAAAGTTAAGTCAGGAGGTCGGGCATTCTGTATAGCAGCCCCCCGACTCTGGAATACACTCCCACTGGATATTAGACAGACAGACAATCTGACGCAGTTTGGCAGGGGCTCTTTCATCTAGCACACACTCTAACATAGCGCCAGGTTACCCGTAGGGTGTCAGCAGAGCTGTATAAGCAACTATAATAATAATAATAATAAATAATAATAAGAGGAAATGGAGGGAAGGCGTACACGAACATCTCTGCCCAAGAAAACCTGCTGAGGATTCCTGCTTGCAAAGAAGGTGCACTTTTTGTTGAGGTATGTAGCGAACAGATCTAATGCTGGATAACACCATGACTGGAAGACTACCTGCAGCTGCTGATCATTCAGTTCCCATTCGCCCCACTACTTGGACACCCTGCTGAAACAGTCGGCACACTAGTTGTGGACTCCTGACACGTATTCCCCCTGCAAGGAGATGTGGTTGGCAAGAAGCCACTCTCAAATCTGTTGAGCTTAGCAGAAAGTGCTTGAGATCTTGTGCTGCCTTGCTTTTTAAGGTCGAACATGGTGGTAGTATTGTCTGTCTGGACAAGAACTGAAGAGCCCTGGATTCAAGGTAAAAAGGCTTTCGGGCCCAGGAATACCGCCCTGAGCTCTAGAAGATTTATTTGGCATTCCAACTCCTGCTAAGACCATTTGTTGTGAAATTGCAAGTCCTGGAGGTGAACTCCCCATCCCTCGATTGATGCATCCAAGGTCACCACCAACTGTGGCACACTGTGAATGAAGGAGAGGCCCTGTGTAAGATTTTCCATGGTCCTCCACCAAGACATCAGATTTTATAGGAGACAAAATGTGAATCATGTCGTTGAACGACCCTTGAGATTGAATCCACTGCGCATCCAGCTGCTCCTGCAGCGGTCACATGTGGAGACACAAATGGGGATCAGCAGGATGCACGAGGACATCATCCCCAGCACTGATGGGAGAGGCCATGTTAATACTCTTTCTTGAGTGGGGAAAGCTTTGCCGAGATCCATGTAGAGGCAAGCCCCTAGAAAAATCTGAGATTTGGAAGGAATGAGGGATGATTTCTTTCAAATTGAGACTAAGCCATAGAGAATGGAAGAGATTCGGGCAGGCTTGAGTGGAAGCTTTGGCCACCTGGAACGTAGGCACCTTTATTAGCCAGTCGTTCATGTAGGGAAACACCTGGTGTCCTGAACGTAATAGAAAGGCTGCTATCGGGACCAGGCACTTGGTGAAAACCCTGGAAGCTGATGTTAAACCAAAAGGAAGCACCTTGCACTGATAATGGAAGCCCTGCCACTTCACACCTGAGAAATTTAAGATGCTTGGAGTGAATGGATTGTGGAAATAAGCATCAAGGAGATTAAGAGAAGACAGATACTCCCCTATTTCCATGAGAAGAAGGATCTTCGGTAGAGAGCGCATCCTGAAGGACCTGTCACCATTTTCCTGTTTCCTGCTTGATGATGAAGAAGTGAGAATAAAACTCCCGATTGCTTTGTTTGAGGGGTACCTCTTCTATAGCGTGTTTGGAAAGGAGTGATTGTTTTTCCTTCTTGAGATCTGGAAGATGACGGAGCAGAACTTTCCGTGGTGGGGCATTTGGAGGGTGCTGAAGGAATTCCAGAGCGCGACTGTGCTGAAAGATGTCTAACACCCATTTGTCCGATGAGATGGACTTTCATATTTGCAAGAAATTTGAGAAGGTGGGTCTGAATTGCTGTGGGACTGTAATGGCAGGGGCCAGGTGATACTCATGGTCTCCGGTTATGAGTCCTGGAACCTTCCGACGTATTGCTGACTCTTACAGCCTGTTGGTCTTGTGTAGGACTGCACAGCATTGGATCGAAAGGATTGACTGTATTGTTGGTAAATATTCTGCGAGTAAGTCTGGAACCACAGTTGGAATTGCAGTTGAGATGTATATTCCCCCAAACTCTACGTCAAAAGGACTGGAAGCGGTGTTGCTGGAAAGTGGCTGGTAATTTCTCAGTGTCCGTGTCTGCCTTTATGGACTGTAGCACCTCATTAATGTGCCTCTCAAACAATACTCCCCATTGAAGGGCATATCTAGTACTATGGCCTGTACCTCAGGATGAAAGGTAGTCACTCTCAGCCAACCCTGACGATACAGCACTGCTGCTTCTGGCATCTGGCGAAAGACGGTAGATTACACATCCATGGGAATCTCAATGAGCTCCTAAGATGCTATTTCCCCTTTTATCATTCAGAAGACACTCCACCAATGGGGAAATATCCGACCAAATCTGCCGGTCATATCGTTATAAGATAGCCATGGCATTAGAGGCCCTAATGGAGGTGGCCGCCAGAGTAGAAAACCTTTTATCTATGTTTTCGAACCGGCGACCTTCCTTTTCAGGGGGAGAAGAGCACGGGGACAATAGATTTTTGGCCCTTCGCTGTGCTGCCTGCATATGATACGAGTCTGTTCTAGGATGACCAATAGGGCATGTGGGTGAGCTGTCAAGGGCCTTGTACTTTTTGTCCAGCTTTGGAATCACCGCTGGAATAGAAGCTGGTGTTTATTAGCTGGAGGCCCTCCAGCCACAAAACATCCACTATGGGAATAACCCTGATGGTGCCTGGCTTGAAATCGTACAAAAAAACATTCAATATGCTTAGCCGGCATGGGCAGATCGAAGCCCTTGGAGGCACTCTCCAACAGATTGTGAAAACCATCGATATCAGCAGGAGGAGAATCTGCAGGAGGTGGGGTAGGAGATGGTGGCATGGGAGCTTTATAGTAATTCCATTCATCATCTGTATCCACGTTAGTATGGATTTCACATTTTGCAGCTGATCTACATCCTGAGCTTCCTCCATGATGATAATCGGTGGAGGAAATACTCTTTCCTTGGTAGATTTAGGAATGCCTTGGCCCGCTAGATGAACAGGAGCTTCTTGAGGAGATGGAGCTGGACTGTTCCCATGAGGCACAGGCTGGGTTCAAACTGGAATGGCATGGTGAGCAAAAAAACTATGGATTTAGGCCCAGATATCTGTACAGGGGTGAATGTATGACATTGTTCAGCATTATGTCCATCAACTGTTGTTGTGGAGTATTAGCATCTGAAAAGAGTCTCTAATAATTGTCAATCATATGACGTAAGTCCAACACCAAGGATATCGGAACATTCACTGACAGTTCCCTACCACAAAAGGGCTAAAACAAGGGTGCATTCTAGCCCCCTTGCTTTTCAATCTTTTCTTAGCGGACCTTCCGTGGGAGCTGAATAGATGCGTAGCCCATGCACCAAAACTAGGAAACACGACTTTGTCAAACTTGTTATACGCGGACGACTTAGTTCTGATAAGTCGGACCTCAATTGGACTTCAGCATCTATTGAACGCAACTCAGATTCTCACTACAAAATGCACTAAAAATAAACTTCAATAGAACAAAAATTATGGCAGTCAACTATCATAAGAAGAAACATCTTAATTGGTTTCTTGACGGCCATTGTTTGGACCAAGTAGCAAGTTACAAGGACCTAGGGGTAATACTGGATCAAAATAACTCGTCGAAACCGCAAATAGTATCCTTGCGGAGAAAGGGGGTAATGACCTATCTAGCCATAAACCCACTGATGAAGCTCTTACCAGACCGGACACTCTACCCTTTGCTAAGGGTACTGCAAGCTAAACTTCAGCCAACAATAACTTACGGGAGCGAAACGATGAAGAGAAAAGACGCAACAATCCTTGACAATAAAATATCCAACTCTTACCGAGCGAGCTTTCAACTCCCCAGAAATGTCTCCCCAGCCCAAATACGGTTGGAATTTGGGCTTCAAAAACAGTCACTGGAACGAAGGGGAGCATATGTGAAATGTTGGCATAAGATCAAAGGTGATGATGAAGGATCCCTGAATGACCAACTCTGGATGGAACTGTCTCGCTCAGGAAAATTGCCAGCAAGTGAATACCTCCAGGAATCCATTAAACTTTTAGGTCTAACAGACTTGTGGAATACCTCGATGAATCATTTCGCTTAAAAAAAAAAAGCTGCAACAAAGGTAACCCGCTTATTATCCGCTATAGAGGATAAAAAAAACATTAGCCAAACGATCTCATGGCTGGGTGGTCCTAAATACATACAAAGCACTTAAACCCCAACTCTACTTGAAAATGGAAATAAAAATTAATATCAAGGAAAAATTCCTAAAACTCCGTCTGGGTGTTGGGCCCTTTAATCAATTTCTACCTCCTTGGGAGAGAAAAGGAGGAGACCAGTCTTGTCGTTTATGTGGCTGGGGTGTCGAGGACATTATCCATGTTATATGCAGCTGTAACAAGCTAAGAGACATAAGGATATCCTTGCTAAAGCCAGTGTTCAGACAGTATGGAGGTAGGTCTTGCAGATAAGCGGTAATTGTGTCTTTTAACCCAGAGGTGGTGCCGCTACAAGAACAGACATAATTTCTACAAGAATGGATACAGTTGAAACAAAACTTATAGTGTAACATGAACAATGCGCAGAAAGTTTTAATAATTGAGCATTTTCTCCAATGACTTGAATGACTTTATTTACTCTTATTACTTATTTTTGATAAATATCGGGAATTTTTGAACATTGTTTTTATCATAGAGTAAGATATTCTATTTTAAAAGAATTAGTGTATGCAATGGTTTTAAATAATCAAGCATAACAAAATGAACTTCAAACTTCACTGACGGTTCCCTAAAGTGACGATGCACCTTCTCCAGGTCATCATAGGGGTAACGCTCCTGGAAAGATTCAGGCCGCTGAGCAGAAGAAGGATCTCTATCCAAAAACAAATACTCTCCTGCCAGGTAAGAAGATGGATCATTGTCCTCAATGTCTTCAACATCAGAGTCCTGACATTTGACCCTTAACTGTGATGGGATATAGGCAGGGTCAAACATATCTTCAACCTCAGACTCCTGAAAGTCCAATAGGCTAGCTGGAGGCAAAGGAGACATTTTAGAAAAATCCTGCATTTGTTTAGGATGCACGAAGGTGGTTTTCCCCTCAGTCAATGGGCCCATCGACGTTGCTGTTGCCGATACATCCATCAACGGCACCGTTGCTGCGTGTACAACCTTCTTTTGTGGAGCCACTGTCATAGTCATCGACGGGGTGATGGTTAACGGAGAAATACTCGTCGACAGTGAAGGTCTCGTCGGCTATGCAGTCTGCAACGTTAGCTGCAGACCTGTCAACGCGCCCAACGTCGGCGGTTTGACCGTCGTGGCCATTGCCAATGAACGACAGTGAAGAGACATCTGCTTTACTCGTGGTGAGGAGAGTCTACGACGAAGCCATTGACAGTCGAGATGACTGGTCTCTGACAGGAGTCAGGGAAGTCAGGGAAGCAGAAGCAGAGGACGATTTTAGGCCAACGCCTGAGGTTTTTTGTGGTGTTTCACCTCAGGTTTACCTTGCTCCTGGGACGTGGACCTTTTTGAGTCTCCGTGATTAGAAGAGGAGCAGTCTGCCTTTCTTTTCCTAGAGAAAGAATGGGCTTTCCCCTCAGGTTCATGTTCTGTAGCCTTCTTCTTTTGGAGCCAGAGGAGTAGCCTACCCTCTCTGTCTTTGGCTGAAAAGGTGTGGCAATATTTCCATTTCCTGGGTTCATGGTCAGGGTAGAGGGGATAAAAACACTTTGTGGGGGAGGTCTTCAGAAAAAAAGCCTACACCTCCCACAGGTTTTAGAAGGCCTGAACAACCCTTTTTTATGCTCTGCCATCTTGAAAATGAGAGGCAAAGACGCAAAATAGTACCTTGAATGTAGCTGAAAGCTGGAGGTCAAAATTGAAGAAAAAACTCTGAGCAGAGCTCACAGAGACTCCCTATACACGACATGCGGTAAGAAATCTGAGGTATGGTGTCTCTGCAGGGGAAGGTTACTCTGAGGATTTTGCTGTGATTTGGTTGACCTTTGGATGTTATAAGACTAGGTTGAAAGGTGCTAAATTGTGCTTTTCTAGTCTATGGAGGTCTATAGTAATGTGTTTAATACTGCTATTTGTGCTGTTACCATGGGACTACGACCAGGAGGATAGGGAAGATTCAAGCATGTGAATCTATAAAAGATACACTACTGGAAGAATGGTAGAATAGACTCTGCATTAAACTCCCATGAGAACCAAGGTTAACACTACCAGAAACACAAATGTCTAGTGATGTCTGTTACATATTTGATAGTAAACAGTCAACTTCATTTGTTTTGCGTGGGAAAGGAAGCAAGAAAACTGTTCACCATCAAAGGAGGTCTTTCTATTGGACTGAAGTAATCTAACCAGCAACAATATATTCGAATGTGTTCTTGTCTTTTATATTAGTGCATGTTTCCTAGGCAGGACAATCTGCTGTGAACTGCTGCTGAAGAGATTCTCCTGACTGCTACTACTGTTGCCTGCCACCTTTGGAGGGGACGCTAGCAGATTCCAACCTTCTTATTCCCATCCATGACAGTTGTAGCTACTGCTGCAGGTTTCCCTTAACCTGTTGAGGCTTTATTTGTACTTATTGCTATTGTAACTGAATGCAGATGCTCATTGGATATTGAGACTGCTGAGTTTCATGAACTGCTCTTTATGGGGAGTTCAACTACTTAATTTGTTTTGAACCAAATGCTCCTATGATCTCACTATTTTTCCTGAACTCTTTATGGGTTCTATTAACTTCTGACTCTGGACTTTTACTTAGATTAGGGATTAATCTTCATTTATGGAATAGGCTTGTCATTTGGCATTATTATTGACTCTAACCATATATTTCTTAGATACATTTCTGCAAACTGATTTGCCTGACATATTAATTTATTAATCTCTTCAAGAGAATAAAGGTTTTCCAAACCAATCCAAAACTCTCATTATTGACTCAAGTTAAGAACTAATGAATTTGAATGTCAATTAAGATCGATTTGATTTAACTTCCATTCAAAAACAGTGGTAAAGATAAGTCGCCTAAAAGAAAATTTGGCGTGGAGTTGGAGACCCTTCTTGTAGGTCACAAGTTGAACTGGTACTATAACGTATATTATGGACGCTTTTAGCACTATCATGAGATCCAAATGCCAGAGAAGGGGGCAATCTTTGATGCTGTGTCTGTGTCGAACGTCATGAATGGCTTGGGATGTAGAGAAGAGACTAGAAAAAGATGCACAAGTAATGAATGCACATACAGAAAAGTATTATATAAAATATAACAAATAATGCTGAGACAAATTGTGTATTTATGCGATTAGATTTTAACATCCATGCCACACTATACAGAAAGGTATATTTTAATGTTCATCAAAATAAAAAATGCAACCACACAGACAGTCACACAGATGCATATATCTATATTCAGAGTAAAAAGTATGATTCAACAATGGTCAAAGACCTGGTTTAAAATAAAACTACTCCCACATATATTTCTATGCATTTTTTAATGGAATAGAAAACCTCTGTAAATTCTGTGACCATTGCTATACAAAATCACAGCAATCATCAAGAGCTAGTGGGTTCCAATCCACATGCACAGGTGGCTTTTGAAGAACAGGCAGTAAAGGAACCATCCCCGTTGTCCGTCATCTTTTCGTCGCAGGGGGTTGGTGGAAGGAATAAGAAACTGAAAAAGCTCTGGGAAATCCTACTTGTCCAAGACAAACAAACAGTATTTAAAAGCAGTGGTTCAAAAGGACCGTGCCGCAATATGCGTTACCCATCCCCCAATGAGGCTCATGAATGTTACTCATATGCACCAAATAAGCAGCCCATGTAATAGCACCATAGCAGTTGGTTTTGTGGGCATTTCTTTCCTTTTTAACTCAGCAAACCATTTGTGATGGGCACACTAACAATAGCACCACAGCTGCAAAGGTCCTACAGCAGGGAGAGGAGTGAGTTACATGTCAGTGAATGGTCCCTTATCCACACTATAGCACCATGTTAGAGACACGCCTTTGACCCAGTTTGACACCTCAATGACAATACAATGATGCAAGCCATCCGTCACTGGACCACTAACAAGTATGTCCTTTGTTTTGATACATTCATTGCATCAGTCATGCAAGGTCAATCTCTCTGGAGAGGTGATGTGGCGCATACCTGCATATTTTTTCTACACTTTTTAAAAGTAAAGGAGACTGGGTATTCTCAATCCCACCAGTAGAGAAACCCTACCCCATTGAAATGCTACTTCTGGATGCCTGTCATTTCGCTTCTTTAAACAGAAATGTTAAACTCATTAAACCGTATAATTTAAAATTGTATTTAAATGCACGGGGAAAGTCAAAGAAAATATACATGCAAATGGGAAAGTTAAACTCACGTAAGTATTTCCATTGTACAAACAAAATGGGGATTTCCTTTTAAAAAGACTCACTCAGAAACTAAAACTTGAAACACTTGGCCAAAAAGTGTGTATTAAAAATACAGTCCAAGTCACCCATCATACTCCATCAGTCAAGGCATGTGTTATCATGCGCAACACCTAACAAACTGGCAACCACCAGCAGAACATATAAATATCAAAAGAAATTTCAGGACTAACTTAAAATATAAAACAAAAGACATTAATTTAATCACTGTATAAGAAAGAAGTTATACGGTTATCTCTGAAGATAAGGGTGAGAATAGCCCACAACCCCCTCCACCGGCATACACTTCAACACTAGTAACATTTTCTTACGAACGGGAAACAAAAAGAAGATCTATAAACAAAGAAAGGGGCAGTCCTACCAACTAAGGATGTTTCAAGGAACAAGGAGGATCCTCTGTGTTGTAGGGACCAGGGTAAGTATTATTTAAAAATGACAGGTGTCGACAGGGGACAATAATTAAGTTATAAGAACAATCAATGTTATAAAATCAACACAATGTTGTAATATCCAAAAGATTTTTTTGCAAACATAAAATGCAGTGGGTGGTGGACCAAACGTGACATTAAGTGCTCAGTCAAAAAAGTGACTCATGTTACTTAAAGGTGTAATGTTTGTGTCACAATTAAATCCTCAAGAATACAGTCCATCCATTTTACAATAAGTTAATGCAAAGAAGAGCCTGTATGTAATGTTGACAGTGCTTTGATCCTTCTTAATGTAGGCATGAGTTGTTACATATTGCCAAGGTTAAGAGAAAAGACTTAATGTAACTGGGGAGAGATAGGCCCATTCAATCTGCAGTACAGAAGACCCTGCACAATGGAACTGCTGAAGTGTGGAGTCAAGTGGTGGCCGGTACAAAGGAAAATCTAGTATGGAGTACGGTAGAAGCAGAATACAAATGAAGCCCAGAAGGGTCTGTACGTACTGAATTCCTTTTTAGCAGTGCACAGTTATTCCAATCTCTACGGCACTGGGAGAGCAAGGACCTCACTGATGCAGGACTACATTTTTTACATTTGGTTAATCAACACTGCATTTCATGTTTGAAAAAAAATCGAGTTAGACTTTTGGATATTAATACTGTGTTTTGAATGTATAACATTGATTGTTCTCATATCTTAATTCCTATCCCCAATGGGACCCCTGTAGTCTACCAATTAAGAAGGCAAAAGAGAAAGAACTGTGCCACAGATTACAAACTGTACGTGAAAGGCATGGTCAAAGTTGAGGAATCACTTACTATGCAATGATGCCAAATTCTGGGATTCTGGTTCATCACTAGCAGAACCTGGACCCAAAGCCTTCCAATCTCACTACAAAACACAAACTACAGTCATGTTAATATAAGTCCTGTGGAGGTATAATGTTGAGGTTATAAGACTCTAGAATAGAAAAAGACGTGAACTTGCTTGTATGTAAAAACTCCCAAAATACCAAAAGTGAGCCCTTTTTGTACATAAAGGACTTTGGACACGTCAAACATTTTGTTTTCTGCTTTGTAAATGAACTGTACTGTTTGTAAAAGAAAGTACACTGATCAGTGGAAAAGGATTTTGTTGATTTCCTTTCAGAACAGTAAAAGTGCCATCATAGGACAGACCGGTAGTTTATTTTCCCCAGGATGCAGAGTTTTGGTTTTCCTCTTACTTTATTTGAGAGCCCCATTATTAATGAGGCCAATTTATCAAGAAGGCAGTATGTACCAGCACCAAGACGTCTTCTACAAAATCACAGTATTAACTAGGGAGCAGAGTTCACCCTGGTGCAATTTCCCATGAATCATTTCAAGGAGAAGTGTAGAGACCTTCTTTTCAGACCATTCAGTGATTATGAGCTCTATGCATAACATCTCCCTCGTGACAACAAAACAGGAACAAAGAAGCCTGCTGCTAAGTACATGGTGGTCCGTTCCCATATATGACTGCAGGAAAGATATTGACATCCACAGATTGCTGTTCTCCTGTATCACTGAAGAGGAATGATGGTGGTGAATACACTGCTGCACCCTCACAACACTTGAGAACATGCAGTTGCTGTTATGAGGGCAATGACATTTGTGTTTTGCATCTCCCATGAAGGACTACAGGGCAAAAAACAAAATCTATGAACTATTACTATGCACCTCAGGGAAGATCAGGAGAAGTAACTTTGGGACAGACAGCTCTAAACACTGAGCTCCATTAAGCACTAAGAGGCAGGCAATAAAATATGTAACATCAGTAATGTCAGAGCAGTGCATAGAACAAGATCTTAACTGGTGTAGAAGTAATTTTGCAGCAATGAAAGTTACAGACTACAGCATCCATGTACTAACTGCTACACATATCCAAAAATATATTTAGCACTAGTATGTGTACGAATCAGTTGACTCATGAGTTAAGGTACAGAAATATACTTGTTTGAAACAAAACTGATATTCGTCATCCAATTTGCTTTCAAAGAACCCCTACACAGTTTATAGAAATATCTTCGATTCAGACAAGTCTAGTTCTATTTGGCAGTTTACACGCTGGTTGTAATGCTTAAAAAATACTTAAAACAGAACCACATGATGACCCAACAGAAGAAAATAAGAAATGCTGAGGAAAAAGTCAGAAATAGCGTAATGAGAAATGATGCAAACTGCCATTTTGACGATCTTGAGGCATTCAACACAATACACCAACTTTCATGTCAATAAATCAGAGCCACACTTAAGCAACAAGTGATTACTCAAAGAAATTATGAATTGAACAAACAAGTGAACAACTGAGCCTGAATTTCTTTCACAAGGTAAGCTAGTACCTAGTTCTGAATAATCTGTAAGGGCTCAGCTTCTTTTACAACAAGAAGTTGCTTTGAAAATACCAGTGGTTAATCCACCATTTCTAATTACACTGGCCTGAGCACTACAGACCACAAAAAGGGCTACAAGTGCCTAATATTTGGATTGACCTTATCCCACCCCCATCACTCCTGCCCCATATGGCCAGGTTATTGGCATACAACCATTTCCAAAAAAGGACATTCCATGTAACTTTGGATTACCCATGACCATATGATTTGGGAAATCCCAAGCAATGCCAGCTGAAAACCCTTAACCTACCCTGAGAAAACATCATCATGTTTACCATGGCTTAGTTGAATGTAGCTTGCCCAACTCAGGAGCTTTAAGTCAAAGCCTTAAACTGAAACTACGTAGGACACCAACATACCTGATCTATGGTTTTAAATTAGTTTTAAGGGCTTTAATGTTTACTTCACGTACTTAAAATGTTACTAGCATGGCCTTAGAGAAGCAACAACTGATGAGGTGAAATTCTTACTCTTAGTTGATTGGACGCTTATGGGAAGACTTTCCAATCAGCAACGAAAACATTTATTAATTTTGAGAGATGGTGCCTATAAGGGAGATATTCACTTAAGTTACAAGGTTACATTTTGGTAGCTAAGGTAGCAATATTAGTTTTCTACAACTAGCAAGTCTGGGTGGACATAATGTTTATACTCTTGTTATATTGGAAGTTCAGTTGCACGAAACGGAATAGTGGGCCTTTGGTATTATGCTTCTTCTATATAGATCCCTCTATGGACTGTTGCCGCTTCTGGAAAAGGCTTACCAGATACAACACCAACCTTCAATACTGTAAGGCACGTACATCCATCTATGGACAGAGGAATAGCTTGTGGTGGGTACTACGATTTCTCTCTTGCCAACAAGTTAATCACTTTCTGGAAAGGCAATGAGATCTATAGACAAGATCAGTCTTTAACTGCATCACTGGGGGCAACACAGTCCAACAGCAGATAAACTAACTCCAGGTCCCGTGAAGGACTTTGAGAAAAGGCAAAAAACAAAAAATATTTATGGCAAACTGCCCCCTAAACAAAAATCACTGCAAGTCACATACGATCCTATGTGGCAATTTGTTCTGTGTACTGTTGCTCACTGCTGGCACGATGGCAAAACCTACAATTGACAATCTATAGTACTGCAAGCACTGGGTATCATTAGAATTTGCTCCCAGGAATTACAATAAAACAGACTGGTGGTTTGTTTGTGTGGAGGGAGGTGGACGTTGAGTCTACCGACTGATACATCTATTGTTTGCTTTTCAGCACAGCCAACAATTACAAACTGTTTTAAGGAGGCACAAAGATAGAATGGCTGCCGTCTTCAGGTGTCGCATAATAGAGTTCAGCATGGATATTCCCATATCACATTAAATCAAGCTTTCCTATCAAAATCTCGGACAACGGTGGCATTTAAATTCAATCCCCATAGGCTGAAATCCTGCTTTAGGTAAGGGATGGCGATCAGTTGGGTATTTTCGCCAAATAAACTTCAAGCTAATCCAGCGGTGTCCAAAAGGGCTGCAGCCATGCTATATTTTCAGAAAACCTACCAAGTAAATGATCCCTATTAAGATTCATTGTATGTACATTTATTTCCTCAATATCCTGAAAATACAGCATGTTGGCACTTAAGGTCCATTATTGGACACCACAAAGCCAAGACGTCAATGGGAAAATCTTAGCTCTACCAACGAGCAGGGGAAAGCAAAAATGTTGAAGGTTGATTAGTTGAGCAATTTGCAGCTAGTTGCATAAAGAATGGCAATCGGATTAGTTCTAATATTTATAGATATATAAATATATATTAACATATATCACTAAGTGTCAACATGCTAACCACGTTTGAAAATCGATACCAAACTATGTGAGCCCAATGTTACATTACAACTTCAGATCACTACTTTCAGCTATAAATAACCTAAATACAGCGCTCTCTTCAATGACACTAGGTGTACCTGAAAATAAAGGAGCTGTCCATTTTTGATTCCAGGCGAACTATTTTCTGGAATCTAGTTTCAAACCTATTTATGTAGCACCATTTTAAATCATTTTAAAGACGAAGTGGTAGAAATAAGGTAGGTGTATTTGAAAAAGAAGAAGATGTGCAGAAGGAGAGAACAGGGAAAATGTTAAATGATTTTAAAGAAGAAAAAGTTTAAATAAGCTAATGTGATTGAAAAATATGAACAAGAGGAAGGGTGAATTAGAATGTAATTAAGGAGAAGAATTGAAAACAGCAAATGGAAAAGGAAATATTATAACAAAATCCAAAGGCCAACTTTAAAAGCTGGTGCAGACTTCTAAATGTTTTATGCCTTCAGCAATCCAAAGCTGTGGTTACCCAAAGTCAACCGGGTAAAGCCATTTTGCCCAGGTTGACTCATGGGGAATGAAGAGAGATTTTATATATTTTCAATTTTTTTTTTCTTTTTTTACATCGTATTGTTTCTTTACGCAGAAATGAGAAGAATAACACCTTTGTAAGAGGGCAAAAGTGGAAGAATGAAATCACTTTCATCAGAAATGAACAACTAACGGAAAAACCTACATCTGGTGACCTGAAACATGGGCCCCACTGATTTGTCCCCTCAGTTAACTCTTCTTCCATTTCTGACAAAAAACAGTCCCCTCTTCTCCAATCTCATGGTTGCAAGGAATTCACTTTTGTAATAACCCAAGTGTAACAGAAACGGCATGGTCCCTCAACTGGAATCTTCACTTGAAGCGGATGCTATATCCAAGTCTATGGATCCGTGGCTCACAACTAGTCGTAAGCGTTTGGATGGGGTGAATGGGTTGAATGCCACTGTTCTTTTTGTGTCCACATCTATCGTCGGGCTTTCTTCGTCGAGAGAGGTGTCCTCAAAACAATCCATTATTTTGGGCTCAGATAGTCGCTTAATTTTCTTCATGACTGGGGAATGCGCTTGAACGGCATGCGTTCTTTTCTGGATGTTTGTAACACTAAGCTGCACATACGCTTTTGAAGATAACTTGGGATCCATTGAGGCTCCCAAATTGCGTAACTTCTTAACATCCACAAATGGACTGCTTGATGTCTTAGATGACTGGCTGCGAGACATAACCCTAATACCTTCCTGAAACTGTCCCACTGGTGTGAAATGAGCATGGTTGGATGCTGTCTTTCGGCTTGCAGGAAGCAGATGTCTATGTCTCTTAACTACCTCCCTTGAAGATGGGAGGGCACTTTCAGGTACGGCTACCTTAATGCTTGTTTTGAAAAATGTCTGTTTGGTCCTGGGCGACCTACGAACTTCAATGTGTGAAGGTGTTTCAGAGTTTTTGATTTCTTTTTCAACAGCACCTAGTAAATCACCCACAGATTTGTGTGGAACTACAAGTACTTCATTGCTAGGTAGGTGATCAACATCTACCCTCAACTTCATTCCAGATTTCTGCTTTGAGGTGTCTTCAGGGTGCATGCTAAAAATTGCATCTCCTAAGTATTTGGGGTCATTGTTTTGTTTAACAGTATCTGTAAAAGATTGTTTACTGGCAACTTGAGGGTAGCCATTTAGATTGAGAGTGTGAGCCATCTCCGATTCCTTACTCACGTCCTTTTTTGGGTTCGCTTGTGAACCCGAGAAAGTTGACATTTGCATATCTTGAACAGTCGATTTACTCAAGTCCACTTTAACATAGTGCGTTAAGCCAAACTTTTTAGGTAAATAAAGGTCTAGCGCTTGGGATGAGCACCATGAATTTGTTTGCAACCTTGTGTCAGCAGGCCCAATGGTTGAGCTCAACTCAGCAACATTATTTTCCCCAGATGTGGCAGAGGCAAGTTTTTTGTTTGAAGACAGACAAATGCGGTGTCGGTGGCGTAGAACCAATGAATCGCAACCATTTTTTTGCGGTCCTGTAGCATTTATTGCCCCAGACTGTGTAGAAGAAATATCCTGGTCTGGTGTGAAGTGGGGAAAGAGACTTTTTTGGTGAGGACTTAATGAGCCATGTTTATTTCTGTGCCTTCCAAGGTGTCCTTCAGGTTCTGACAAAGAACATACATTGGAGTCTTTAACATGATCAATCCTCACATTTGGACGGGAAAGGTCATGGTCTGAAAATAAATGAAGTTGTCTTCTGTGGCTCAAGCGCTTTGAGCTACGGATGCTTTCCCCGGAAAGTACATCAGGTGCGGACAAACTGCAGATTTTGGATTCTGCAACATTTAGATCATTGACATCCGTAGCGGAAATTTGCTGGCCTACAGATAGGCCATCAAGAAGTCTCCTGGGTCCCAGATTAACCAAAAGCCATGCGTTTTTTGGTGGCCTTTCCTCAGCAGGCTGTTTGGGTGTGACAAAATCCATTGAGCTGGGCTCTGTAACAAGGTCATCCCTAATTTCTGAAGGGCTTTGGTCCTTGTCTAAAGAAACAGGAGACAAGCTGCTACTTGCATGCAAGACAGGAGAAGACACCTCTGGTGTTATTATGTTCCACTGGGAGCCTGGGCCCAGCTTCACAAGTTTTAGGCTAGGAACTTTTGTAAGAGGTTGACTGGAATTGCTAGCCTCTGAGTGCATGTCCAAGCATTCTTTATTGCGATCTTTAGGGGTTGTATCAATTTTTTTGGTAACTGTAGATTTAGAAGATAAGGAAACTGCTATAGATTGAGACCTCGTTCTTGTTTGTAGAATTTTCGAGATTTGGCTTTTCAGCCTAAGCTTTGCATGGTTTTGATCGTGCCGCTTGTGGGACGACACAGGCTCACTAGTCACCCTTAAGCATTCACTGCGGATACAGGGAGTCTGATACTGATAGTTTTTGTCACAAGTGGCATAGTTATGAAGCAGAATTCGTAGATCCTTCAGAACAGTTCCACTGGGCAGGATAAACTTCACTGGAGTTTCTGGATTTCCACTACTAGTGGCAGAGGTCATATAGAAAGGCCGTGGGTGTCCTCCACTCCGTCTCTTTGCACTGCCAGGAGAAAAAGGACTGGATGTGAGTGCAAAGGGGGGAGTCCTGAGTTTCGCTGAAGAAGTCCTCCTGGATCGAGAACACCGTTTCTTTACGGTGAGGGATAGTTTGTACGTTGGGCCTACAACAGAAGAGTACAAACACTGGTCAGTTATCACTGAAAATATCTTATAAGCAAAAAAACAGCTGGTAATACAGCACTATAAAAACTGAACAACAAATTATTACTCAAATTTGCTCTGTGTACTGAGATTACTTGCCTGTAACAGCGCTGATGGCTCTGCTTTTCCAATAAAATCACGCAAAATCTTTTTTTGTGTTATTAAAACCCACTGAACACCTTTATGATGATGTAATTAAATGTATTTTTGGGTAGTTTTGGGTCAAGTGTTCCTCCCTGAATGAAGGGAGAGTGAATTTCAGCCTTCCAAGGACTACAATGTAGGTCTGCGGGACATTAAAACGTGCACAGTTTTTCCAAAAGGATTATGTTACTTACCCAGTAAGCATCTGTTCTTGGCATGTAGAGATATAGATACACATGCTTTGCATACTCCTGCCATTTAGTGTTGAATCCGGATGTTTGCAAGTTATTTTTCTTCGAAGAAGTCTTTACCAGTCACAAGGCAAGATGACTGCTCCTTTCGGTGATAGTGCACATGGGCATCGACTCCATTGTTAGATTGTTTTCCCGCAAGAGGGTGAGAATGGAGTGAGTGAGTGTAATACAAAGATGTCCATGTGTATGTAATATAAATAATGAGAACTGCAACAACTACAGGTGCCCGGGGAGGTGAGAGAGCGAATGTGAATCCACAGCTCTATATGCTAAGAACAGATGGTTACTGGGTAAGTAACATTATCCGTTCGAGGCATGTGAGCTGTAGATACACATGCTTTGCATAGACTATATACTAATATTCTCCCAAAGCGGTTGCTAACCAGGTGATGCTGCAGTTGTTAGGAAAAGTGTTTTAGCTCGGACTGCCCTACATTGGCATGTTGTGTGCTAGTACATCCACACAATATTGCTTGGTAAATATATGTGGTGTAGACCATGTTGCTGCTTTACAAATGTCAGCTATAGGAATGTTACCCAATAAGGCCAAAGATGCCCCTATTTTACAAGTGGAATACGCTCCAGGGTGTATGGATTAAGTTGTTTTGGCTTTTGCGTAGCAAGTTTGAATGCACTTAACAATCCATCTTGTAATGCCAGATTTATAAATAGTATTGCCTTTGTGAGGTGGTGTAAATGAAAAAAACATCTTTCGATATATTACAATAAAGCTCTTTCGACGTCAAGTGTGTGAATAGCTTGTTCTGCTACTGAATCAGGTTGAGGAGAGAAAACAGATAACACAACAGATTGGTTAATATGGAAAGCAGAGACCACTTTTGGAAGAATTTTGGGATTGGTGCGAAGAACTACCCTAACTTTATGGAGCTGAAAGAAGGGTTCTTTTAAAGTTAATGCCTGTAGCTCACTAACTCTTATTAGTGAAGTGATTGCAATGAGGAATGCAACCTTCCAAGCGAGAAACTGTAAAGGACACTTGTGTAGAGGTTCCAAGGGTGGACTCATAAGTCTTGTAAGTACAATACTAAGATTCCACACTGGTGACGGTAGAAGTCTTGGTGGTATAACTCTTTTTAAGCCCTCTACAAATGCTTTGATGACAGGAACTTTGAACAAATACAAATGTCTGTTTTGCAAATACGCAGCTACTGCTGCAAGGTGCAACCTAATAGATGTGTAGGCTAGCCCACATTGCTGTAGGTTTAAAAGGTAACAGACAATGTTCTGAACAGAGGCATTTAGAGGTATCATTTTGTTGTTATTGCAGTAAACAACAACATTGTTTCCATTTTGCTGCATAGCAAGCTCTGGTAGTAGGTTTTCTTGCTTCGTTGAGAATTGCCATACAGTCTGGTAGTAAATTTAAATACCCAAACGCTATAACTTCAGGAGTCAAATCGCTAAGTAAAACTCCTTGGGATTTGGATGATTGATTTCTCCATGGTTCTGAGTGAGGAGACTGGGGGTGAGATGTAGGTTTTGATGTGGAACTACTGGGAGCTCTAAAAGGGTGGTGTACCACACATGACAGGCCCATGTGGGAGCTGGCAAAACCAGTGTGAGTGACATTTGCCTGAGTTTACGAACCAGAAACAGAAGGAGTGGGAGAGGCGGAAAAGTGTAGGCGAATATCCCTACCAATTGATCCATAAGGTATTGCCTTTGGAGAGATGGGGTAGGAACTTGGAGGTGAAGTTTGGGCATTGTGCGTTGTCAACTGTGGCGAACAGATCTATGTATGGGTATCCCCATTGTTAAAAATATGGAAGGAGTACTTGGGGATGAAGTTCCCATCCGTGTATTTGCTGTCGCCTCCTGCTGAGGAGGTCGGCAATTTGATTGTTCACTCCCGAAAGGTGTTCTGCCAGAAGGTGAATCTTGTGATGGATTGCCCATTTCCAAATTGTCTGAGACAGGTGTGACAGTTGGAGTGTGTGTCCCCCATTGTTTTTGTACATAGTACATTGCTATCATGTCGTCTGTACAGACTAGGACAACTTTGCCTGTGAGATGAGACTGAAAGGCTTTCAGAGCCAGAAACACTGCTCGAAGCTCTAGATAATTGATGTGGAGAAGTCTGTGATTGTCGTCCCAGAGACCTTAGGTTGCGGAATGATGGAGAAGAGCACCCCAACCGGTGAGAGATGCGTCTGCTGTTAGCACGCCTTGTGGAACAGGGTCGATGAAAGGCCGCCCTTTTGATCAATGTTGTGGGTTCCACCACTGCAGAGAGCGATCGGTGCGGCGGTCTACCAAAACTAGATCTGTCAATTGACTCTGTGACTGATTCCTCTGACGTGTCAAGCATTCTTGTAAAGGATGCATGTGTAATCTTGCATGAGGTACCATTGCAATGCATGAACCCATAATTCCCAGTAGGAGCATGAAAGTCCTGGCTGGCAAGATTTGGTTGGTTTGGAACTGCAGCAATAGAGTCTGGATATTGGAGATTCTGGCTACATTGGAGGAGGCTAGAGCCATGCGAGTGTTGTGTGGCTCCGAGATAAGATTGTATCTGCAAAGACTGTAGGTGTGACTTTTGAATCTTGACCGTGAAACCCAGTAGGTGAAGTAGGTGTAGTGTGGTCTGGGTGTTTTTAAGACACTTTTGGAGTGTGCTGGCTTTGATGAGCCAGTCGTCTAGGTAGGGGAAGACATGAATTTGTTGTCTTCTGAGATGAGCTGCTGCCACTGCACTGCATTTTGTAAATAACCTGGGAGCAGTAGTTATTTTGAATGGAAGTACTTTGAACTGATATTGTTTACCTGCTATCACAAATCTGAGATATTTGAGCTATATGAGATGAGCTGGATGAACGGGAATGGGAAAATATGCGTCTTTTAAGTCCAGTGTGGACAAACAAATCGCCTGCTGTAGGATTGGAAGAACTAGATGAAGTGTTACCCTATGGAAATGTTCTGACAGTATGTAATGGTTTAATTCTCTGAGACCCAAAATTGGACTTAAGGAACCGTCCTTTTAGGGAAATTGAAAATAAAGAGAGTAAACCCCTGAACCTTGGTACTAAAATGGAACTGGTTCTATGGCTTCCTTTTGTAAGAGAGATTGCACCTCTTGTTTGAGTAATTGCAAATTGTCGGACGTCAATTTGTGACCGTGAGGTGGAATGTTTGGTGGGTTGGAGGTGAACTCCATGCAATAACCATGTTGGATAAGGTTTAGCACCCGTTTCTCGGTTGTTATAGATTGCCAAATGGGGAGAAACTGTTGAAGTCTTCCCCCGACAGGTGTTGAGTGACCAGGGGAAGTGTGGGCAAGTCACTGGTTATTGGGAAAAGGGGTGTTATGTGGTGTGTCGCCTTTACAACTGCCTTTGGCATGGTTTCCTATATATCCTTTCTCTGTAGAAACCTCTATAGGGAAAGGATAGGTTGTTTCCTTTGTAAGAGGAAGCATTTGGGTCTCAGGATGTTGTTTTGGACCCTGCCCTGTAAAATGAGCAGCAAAAGGAACCTCTATTGGATTGGGACTGGAGCGCTACCATGGATTTTGCAACTAAAGTGTCCTTTTTTATCTTTTCTAAGGATTGGTCGACCACAGGACCAAACACAGGTTCCTTATCAAAGGGGGTGTTCAAAATGGACTGTTGAACCTTAGGATGAAACCCTGAGATCCTAAGCGATGCATGCCTTCTAAGGAGAATGCTGGTATTGATCTCCCTAGCTGCAGTGTCAGCTGCGTCTAAAGCTGATCTTATTGAGGAGTTAGAGATGAGTTTCCCCTCTTCTACTAACTACTGTGCTTTATTTTTGTGTTCGTCTGGGAGATATTGGAGCAGTTGCTCCATCTCATCCCAGTGTGCCCTGTGGTACCTAGCTAGTAGACCTATGTGTATTTGCGATGAGCCAGTAGTTAGTGGCATGAACAGCTACTCATTTTCCAGAGGTATCTATAAGTTTTGATTCTTTATCTGGAGGAGGCGCATCCCCAGACGTTTGCGAAATAGCTCTTTTACGAGCATTGGTCACTACTAGGGAATCTAGAGGTAATTGTCCTTTAATAAACACAGGATCTGATGTTGAGGGTTTATATTTTTCATCCACCCTTGGAGTTAAAATACGTGCTGTTACAGGGTTCTTTAAAGATATCATCTGCATGTCTCATCATACCTTTAAGTGTAGGGAGTGTTTGACTTGACCTATGTGTAGACTTAAGTGTTTCAAATAGAAAATCCTCTTCTAATGTCTCTTCATTTAATGGTACCTCAGGATACTCTGCTCTCTGGCAAGGAGCTGTTGATAAGCCATATTAGCATCTGATGGTGATGGTTTTGCAGGATAAAGGTCTGGCTCATTGTCTACTGGAGGGTCAATGGTGTAATCATTACATGGGTCTGCAGGCAAATGAGTATCATCATCACCCTGATCCACATCTGGATCAGTATGTGGAGATCTGAGGTGTTATGTGCAATGGATCCTTGATTATTAATTGTGGAGAAGATGGTGGAGGTGGAGAGGATTGTGGGACAGGATAAACAGGGCTAGTAGCCATGTCCTCCTCTTTAAGCAGTGTAATCTGAAGGAAGCTTGTGTTTTGCTGGATTTTCAGCCAAAATATGTTCAGTATCAGGATTAATAAACATTCTTTTGTTTGGGATCCAATTTGGTCTTAAGAACGTCTAAAATTGGTTCTGGATATGGGTGACGCTGGGGATGATGGTTGCAAAACAAACCTTTGTAAGAAAGTGGAAGGCACTAGACTCACCACGCCTCGCAGACTGGAGTAAGGATACGGGTTGGTGCATGATAACTGAGAAGGCCATATATGAATCTAGAGGGTGCCCCGCCAAATGGACACAGATCTGGGGACAATGGAACAGCTATAGGGGAGGGATATGTGAACCCCGACTGAAAAGGGACATCACCAGTGCGATGGGTCTGATTAATGGGAAATTGTGAATCTACTATAGCGTTTAAAAGTGCAAGCAAGTTAGCTGCCTGTCCGTCGATGTCCTGTCATCTTTATTCAAGTATGTATAATCATTGCATTGTCACGTTCTTCTTTCAATAAAAAGATTAATAATAAAAAAAATAAAAAAAAGGGTTCTGGAGGCTCAGGAACCCTGTCCTTGGATTTCGGCGTCAAACTCGACTTGTCTTTAGAATATTTTGGCTTCGAAGGGTGTTTGTGTTTCGAAATGGAGGGTTTCGGCTCTTTACCAGATTTGTCCTAGAAGCCTGATTTCAGATCCGAAGGTAATTTTGGCCGACTCGGTCAAGAGCCGGAAGGCTTGACTGTTTGTTTCAGTGCTGAGCCGGGAGACAGGGCTTCAAACATTGTCTCGGTGCCGACCTTGGCCAGTAGGCAGAGGTGGTGCCGTAGCCTTATGAGTTTTGGAAGAGGATATAGGGGGCAAGGAGTATACGGTACTCCCGGCAGCCTGCCCCGAAGGCACACCTTCGGACTCCAGATCAATCTTGTGCTCAGAATACGACTCTGGAACATAGAGGGCCTTTTATTCTGTGGGGGACGCTTCGATCTCTTCTTGGTTGGATTCTTCCCTGAAGATGTAAGTTGGATGCTTTGGCGTTGCATCTCTCAAACTCGATGTAGGTCGGTGTGAGGGTACTTTGCGTGGCACCCAGGATTGGAATAGAGTCTATTCCACCTGCAGACGGCCGTGCACGAGGTTTTCGATCGAAAACAGAGTTTGTTGAGTGTAGCGATATGCGGAGAACAGGGAAACGCGTACAGAAACAATACAGTTGAGGATGGCAGAAAACAATAACAAATCTCTGCAGACTGGTGTGGAGAGTGAGTCCTCCCTCCTGAATCAGAATGTAATACCTCATGGTTATGTTGCCTGTCTTTAGAATAACTGTTTTACCTTGGATGAGTCTGAGGCAGTCTTTTCAGGCTAGACAGACCACTAGTAGTTTGAGGTAACTAATGTGATGGCCCTGGTGCTGGAGATTCCAGGTGCCTTGAACCATGATGTGACTGAGGTGTGTGCCCCACCCAAACCATGTGTTGTAATGGTCACTAGTGGGAGAGGACTGACGAAAGGGCTGCCAAGTAACAGCTGCTGCTCTTCCACCACTGCAGAGCGTGCAGAGTATTGATCTTTACCAACCTAAGATCATTCCACAGGCCAGCTTGTGACTATTGCTGTGCAAGTTAGCAGATAGTCTTTGAGGGGGACACATGGGCACTACTGCCAACCATATAGCCTTAATGCCCTACAGTTTCATTACAGTCCCTACTGTAAGAGGGCATTCTGTCAGTCATCAGCTGTTGGATTGTATCAAACTCCACTCGTTAGGGTATACTTCTGCAAACCGCATTCAGGATGGAGCCTAGGTAGGGCTGGATTTGTTGGGGTTTGACGTGGGACTTTTTGAGATTAATAGTTAACTCTAGACTGTGGAGTAGGAACACCACTGCCTCAGTGAGCGATAGGCATTGTTGTATGATACTGCTCTTGGTTAGTCAGTCGTGAAGATGTGGAAAGACCTGGTTAGAGTTTCTGTACAATGCTCTGCCAGGCACGACATTAACACACTGGAAGCTGTAGTGACTCCAAGGGGAAGAACTTGGAATTAGTAGTGTTGTTCACTTTCACAAAATGAAGGTAACTGTGATCGGCAGGGTGGATAGGAATATGAAAGCAGGCATCCTTCAGATCTAGTGCTGTCATGAAGTCTCCTTGTCAGAGCAGCAGGATAATGTCCTGCAGGGTTGTTATAATTGCTCCGACAGGATAAACTGGTTTAGCGGCCTCAGGTCTTGAATGGGTAGGTGAGTTCTGACATTCTTTAGAATGAGTAGAGAACATAGACTCCTATGCCTTGTTAATGCAGTGGCAGGAGTATTTTATGCAGTTTTAGAGGAGTTATTGACCCTCGTCAAGGAGGTGAAATTCTACATGGGAGCACTGGCAAATTAGTGTTTGGGGATGGAGGATCATTTACCAGAGACACCTCTGCCTTTGTTGTTGCCTTTGTAATAAGCCTAGGTAGATACTCTGCCTGAGACTGAAGAAAGACTTGCTGTTGGTGCTGGTACAGTCTGCACCACTCCAGAAGATGTGATTTTAGCCCCAGCTCCGGCTTGTAGGTGAAAGGCCCCTCTCTATCCTTTGGAGTGGCAGTTTGTAGGGCACCCTTGCACTTTGCTATATCTGCCCTCTATTTCATTTTTTTACAACGCCTCATCAACGTCTTCTCTATCAAATGGGTTGTTGAGAAGGTGCTGTTCCACCTCTGGTTTGAACCCTGAGATGCCCAGCCATGAATGCCAGCACAGGAGGATGTTCATAATAAGGAAGCAGTTTTCGCTGCATCTAGTGTAACACAGATATTTGAACTTAAAATACTGTTCCACTCGACTCCCAGCTCGTTTTTGCTCTCCCTGTCAGTTATGAGGGAGGGTTTGCACCAGCACTTCCATTTCCTCCCAGTAAAACTGGTCATACCTTCAGAGCAAGCCAACAGATTTGGAGCTAATCCAGTGAATAGCTGTTCCCAGTATAATGTGCTTTTCTGCAGCCTAAAGGCACCTGTTTTTCTTGTCTAGAGTAGCAGCATCACTTGTGGCTTGTATAGAGGCACACGTCCGTGCTGTGTGCACTAATAAGAAGTGAGGGGAGGAACTGGCCACGAATGTAGAATGAGTCATGAGGAGAGGTTTTAACTTTCTTTTGACCTATGATGCGACAACTCTTGGCTTATTGGGCTCTTTAAAGTTATCCAGGCCCAATTTTAAAATCGACCTGGGCATGGGGAGGAACTGTACACTGCGCTCTGTTTTGGAGAGGGTCTCCACCAGGAAATCAGAATCCTCCTGTACGACATGCGTATCCACCTTGTGGCGGTGTGCACTCTGAATCATCGCATGATATGCGGTGGTACCATCTGATGGGATTGGCTTTGTTGGGTATGGTTCCAAAGCAGGGTAGTCAGTAGAGTTGACATTATAATCTTCCCAGGGGTTGTCTCGATCTCCCTTTCCCTCAGGCATGTCATAGATGTATCCCTTCCAATATGGGCTAGCTGGGTCTGAGAAGTAGTGCAATGCCCTCTTAGGTAACTCTGGCAATAGTGTCTAAAGTTGTGTCACTGCTGGGAGCAGAAGAAGGGTTGGTGGTGACTGTGCAGGCGATTTGAGTAATTGGCTTGTGCCCTTGTATTTATGAGTCTTGGGCCCCAAAGGTCTAGACTTATCGAAGGTGAGCTCCTCTTCAAACGACTTGTGCTTCTTTAAAATTGGGGGAGTTTGGTTGATGGCTGTCCAGGAGGCAGTAAGGCAATGAGTTTTCCAGTCTCTATGTGAACGAAGAGCTGCTTGTGAATGACACCGAGCTCCTCTGTCAGCTTTTGTGAGATAGGTGCCTCGGATTAATTAGATGTTGGCACCAAAGGGGCCCTTGGCATTGACTTGGTGCTTAGTTTCGGAGGCACTCTTGGACTCTATTTCAGCTCAGTGTAAAGGTGTTTGGTACCTTTTAGTTCGAGTTAGACTCAAAGTCTGTTGTAGCTAAACGTCCTTTATCGAATGTGTACTTCGAAGCCTTCTCTCGGTGCCAACTGGAGCCTGATGGTGGCAGTGAACCTGTGGGTGGCTGCTCGTTTCCCACATGCTTGGGGACCGATGCCAGACTTCTATGGGAGCAGTGTTCTGCCTCAGCATAGGGGTGTTTAGCAGCATGAGGTCTGTCCACTGGCTCTGCTGTTTAAGAGATATTATTTTGCCCCTTGGAGTTTTTTTTCCTTCGGGGGGCCTACTGGTTCCAATGCAGAGGATGCCATCTTTACCTCATCTCTCAGGTGCGCTCAAGGATAGCGTCTCTGGGCTAGGTGTCTGATGGGCCACTGGAACTCCAGAAGGCACGTTTTCTCCTCCTCCTCTATGTTGAGAGGGTTGTATTACTCGAAGATGAGGAAGATGGCCGCAGCATCTTTGTGTACACCCAGCTGCTTTCCTTACCTCAGAATCTTTTTGCAGTGGAGATAAGGTCAAACTAAGGGGACGTTTCATTGGGCTGAGGAAAGAGGGAATGGTTGCAAACACTGGGCTAGTCCAACCAAGGATACTTTGCATTATACCCTGGACTGACTTGGAAGGGTGTGTGGTACATCACCCAAATCCTCTTCATTCTCAAACGCAAGCTCATCAAAAGGTCAAAGTGAGCTCATCTAAAGTATGATCTTGGCGTTGGTAGGTCTCTCGACCAGTTTGAGGAAGGGCAGAGATGAGGAAGTGAGACAGCCACGGTTGGTAGAGAAGGCCGGCTGCATTGTCAGCCAGCAGAATAGCTGGATAGGCACTGACAACATCTTGAATATTTATTGATTAATCAATTGATCAAGGACTTATAAAGCACGACTACTCACCTGTGAGGGTCTGAAGGCGTGGGGTGGGGAGGGGATGGGTCTGCAGTTCATTCAAACAGCCAGGTCTTGAGGTCCTTCCTGAATTGGGGTAGCGATGGTGATTGCCTGCAGTGCAGAGGCAGGGAGTCCCAGGTCTATGCAGCGTGGTAGGAGGAGGATATTCCTCCAGCCGTTGTCTTGCTGATCCATGGGACGTGGCCAGGGCCAGTTGGGTGGAGCGGAGATGTCTGGTGGGGGTGTAGAATTAGAAGCGATGATTGAGGTATGCAGGTCTGGCATTGTGGAGGGATTTGTAGTCATGCGCGAGAAACTTGAAGGTGATTCTCTTGTTGAAAGGTAGCCAGTGAAGGTATCTCAGGTGGACGGTGATGTGGTTGCAGTGTGGGATGTTCAGGAAGAGCCGAGTGGAGGCGTTCTGGATGGTCTACAGTTTCTTTTGAAGTTTCTGGGTGGTGTCGGCAGAGTGCGTTGCCGAAGGAGAGTCTGCTGCTGACGAGCGCCTGGTTGACAGTTTTCCTGGAAGAACTTACGAAGGAGGCGGCGTGTCTGGAAGCAGGCGGACGTGACGGCGTTGATTTGTCAGTTCATTGAGAGCAAGGAGTCCAGGATGATACAATGGTATCTTGCGCGGTCCGTGGGTGCGGGGTTCAGAGCACTGGAGGCCACAAAGAGTTGGCCGAGGGAGAGGATTCCAGGATGAGGACTCTGGTATTGTCTGAGTTAAGCTTGTGGTAGCTGCCCTTCATCCAGGTGACGACTGCCTTCATCCCATCATGGAAGTTGCTCTTGGTGTCTGTGGGTTCGACTGAGAGGGAGAAAATAAGCTGGGTGTAGCTGGCGCAGGAAACAATGTTGAGTCTGTGGCTTCTGACAATGGCTGCAAGCGGGGTCATGTAGATGTTGAAGAGGGTGGGGCTCAGGGAGGATGCCAGAGGCACTACGCAGCTGTCCTCTGTGGGTTCTAATTTGAACGGTGTAATTCTGACTTGATGCGTTCAGCCGGTGAGGCAGGAGCGGATCCATTCGAGGCTTTCGTCTGGGATGCTGGCGTCATGGAGTCTTGCGCAGAGGGTGTGGTGGAAGACTGTTGAAAGCAGCCAGAGGTCCATGGGGATGGGGGCTGCAGTCTCGCCTTGGTCGTAGCTGTTAGGAGAGCAGTCTAAGTGCTGTGTTTGCTTCTGAAGCCCAATTGGGAGAGGTCCAGGATGATATTCGTTTTGGTGAACTCAAAGAGTTGGGCGTTGATGGCTTTCTCCATGACTTTTGGCTGGGAAGGGGAGTAGAGAGATGGGTCTGTAGTTCATGAGGTCCGTCGGTCGGCAGAAGGTTTCTTCAGCACGAGGTTGATCTCTGCGTGCTTCCAGTCTTCCAGGAATGTTGCAGACTTGATGGAGCAGTTGATGGTGCGGCAAAGTTCAGGAGCGATGAAGGTGCCAGCTCGGTTGAAGATGTGGTGAGGGCAGGGATCTGAGGGGGCTATGGAGTGGATGCTCTTCATGAAAAAAAGTAGCGAGGATAAGCGTCAGTTTTAGAGTGGTCGCTGGACACAGATGGCAGAAAAAAAACAATCTAGGCCGATGTCAGTGTCCATGTGCACTACTGACTAAGGAAGGAGTCACAGTATATCCCTGGACATGAAGCCTAACACAAGATGGCAGGTGTATGCAGAGCACGTATATCCACAGCAACACATGCTACAAACATGGAGTTGTAGTTTGTCAAGACTTCCAGATATCTAGGATATTCAATGAGGTTACCAACCATTTTTCCAGAGAATTGCAGAACCAACCTCTACCACTAAAAAATCCACAGGGTCCTAGACAGTCCAGCGAATCAGCAAGCACAGCTTCACAAATAAGGCCATACATGCCAAGCCTTGCTTTATCAATGAAACCTGAGCATGCTAAGTGGAGTAGGTACAGTACTGTCTCATTAAGGAGCCATTTTAATGGGGTAGACTTTTTGTGCTCAAGGCTCAATTAAAAATTGTTTACTTTTCACAGCATAGGTCTTGGTGTTACAACTTGTTTTCGGCTTTTTAAGTGTCTTTCTGCAGTCACCTGGAATGTATAACCTTTAGCAGCCCAGCTAATGAGTGTAGGGGTTTTGGTTAAACATTAGCCCTCGGTTAAAGTGGAATCACAGCTTCAATGACCAGGTTCCACAAGTGTATATATCAGAATTATCTGGCCTGGGGTAATGTCGCCAATATGATCTTGCATTTATTGTGAATTCCAGTGAGTTCTTACAGTGTTTTCTGAATCGCAAAAATGGTTTACATTGTACCTATTCTTCAATGTGCTCTTCCACTTAACTTTTTTATTAACCTCTTTATCTCCCTGCCGGTCTAGTTTCCCAGCACTCCATCTCCTCTCTCTTGCAATCCTGACCCACCCTATGTTCAGCATTCGCAATAATGGGGATTTGCTTGCATCACATTAAGAAACGGTTGCAGCAGATAAAAGGTTAAAGGTGTGTATTTAACACACCTTTCTGCTGCTCTATTTTTCAAAGATAGCCTGAGTGAATGTTATATTTGGGAGATGTAATACATATTGTGGAGTGCTCTGTTATTGCAAGTCACGGGCCCGGTTCTTTAATTCAAGATACCAAGAAATGACTGGGCTACTAAATTTGGAATGTGTCTGATTCAAGCCATTTCTTGCTCTACAGGGTCAAAGGGAAGAAGTCAGTTAAGGACTCAATGTGCAGACAGTTAGCTACAGGGTCTCTGGTGACAGCTAACTCTGATGCTGTATAAAGAAGCAGCTATAGGTACTAAGAAAACTTCAGAACCTGAATTATGGCTTGAATTATTTGCCTATGCAATTCACACCTGAATTAAGTTTTTTACATTTTTGGGCCATTCCAATGGAATTTTTGGGTTTATTGATAGACAGCACGGGAACTGCACCAAACATAGGGGCCTTGGTTTATTTTTAAGAAGTGCGGGGGGAGGGGGTGGCGGATTACAAAAGGGATTTCATCTTTCGGTTCTGTGTAGCATTCACTGTTCTAGTGCATTTTCGTCTTTGGAAAAAGAACAGCTGAATATATTTGCATTAAATACATTGACATTGTGTGTATGGGTGGTTTCTATCACATCAGTCCCCGTTTCCTCATTGTAGGATGCAGGCTTTATTTTCAATTGAAGCCAGTATGAATGGAAATTGAACTTGGTGATCTGGAGCTATATCATGAACATGTTCTACTTCGGTATGAACATGTCCAGTTTTCCTTTAATTGTGCTGTTTGCAACATATATTTGAAAATTGTGATCAATGACTTAAGGATTCTGAGTTGCACTATCTGCAGCTCATGCGCTAACTTGTAGATCTTCTTTGTTTATAATTGGGTAGTAGCCAACTCTGCTTCAGCAAAACTAAAGTGATAACCTGTACTGGGCTTACATACGGTTGTTAAAGTGGTTTCTCATGATATGGACCTAGTCCTTTTGTGTAAGGAGATGCAGCTACTCAAGGTAGGTTTTCCAGCCCACCACCAGTAAAACTAACATGAGTACTGGTATAGGACACTGTATGCACAGAGGATCTTTGTTGGCACTATCCTGATGCCTGAGCTTTCAGAAAGCAAAGCTTTCTACAGCTTTCAGTGAAGGAGAGTGGGATGACGCTTTTCTTGCCCTTACTCCGATCCTCCACAGAGTTCAGCTGTAACCTGCTGGCCACTTCACAGCATTGAGCGGTGAACTGAAGTTTTACAAGTTTTGCCATGCTCTTAAAACAGGAGCACAAAGTACAGCCACAGAGTACAGAGGCTCCACAGATCTTGTGGCTGGTCAAAACTTCTTATAAAATGCCTTACTATAGCCCAAGTGATTCATTCATCAGAAACAACTGCTTTAGGTTAAAAAAAGAGAAGAAATACTAAAATTCCCACCCAACCACTAGATGGCGGAATAACGCACAGCATAGTGAATACAGAAAAGATTCACGCTGCAAAACAACTGCTTTAGGTAGGCACATATTGCTCTGACACAGGAAGGCTCATAAATAGCAACCCGATGTTTTCAGGTTTCTAATTAAAAGAATACCTTCCCTTCAATGGTATTTCATCAGTTAGCTATTTTAATTAAAAACTGGGAACCCTATTTATAGTTATTTCTTCATTTTGCTTAGAATCTTGTGGGAAAAAGGGGTTGGAGAAAAACCATACAGAGATATTGCCCACCAAACCATGAAACAAGCTCTACCATCTGCTTCAGAAGGCTCAACATTTCGTGCTCAGTGGAGTCACAAAATATATAAAAGTGCATTTTAGCTGGAATTACAAGAAAATCCAATTGCGATTGCCCATACAAGGAAGTGGCAAATTATGTATTGTTTACAGAGTCTGTTGAACACTTTTTGTTAAGCCCCGTACATGCTCCAAAAGCTGCAAGATGTTGCCATCAACTTTGTTACTGAATTGGTTGCTTACTTCTTTTTAGTTGAATGTAAATAAGTGTAGTCATATTGTCCATTCTGAAGACTGCCTTCCAGTGGAGGCCAAGGGCCGCTTTTGAGCATCTCTGAACCTTTCACTGATGCATTTACAATCAAAGTATTAAACGTTTTGGATTTGCAGGTCATGTCCCTGGCAGATCTGATTTGATATCGCCTAAATGAAAATCTTTTTCACGGTTAGTGTAACTCTTCTACAGTTGTCCCATTGGTTAGGAACTTGAGCCCCCTGTAAATGGAACAGTCCGCCCCCTTTAGCGCTTGAGGGAAAAGGAAGCAACAAGACATGATGCCTAGTACCCTACATACAAGTGCACTGTGATGCTGATCCGAGTCTGTATCAAAGACTAGCAACATGTCTGATATGGAATTCCTAGCACCCATTAAATATGGTTTGCTGTAATTCAAAATCAATTTCATTTAGTTAGGGGCGAGTTATAGGTAGTTCGGTAACGGTAATGTCTTGTAATATCTTCCATACTACTTTGTTGGCCTGTAGGAAGGACCTTGGGTAACGACAGGTGCTTACATATTGCCATAAAATGAACTGCTACCGGTGCCACACTCTTTGTAAAGATGAAGGGAACTGATCTGAGGCTGAATGTAATTGCTTGAAATAGATAATGGTGTCTCCCCACCATGAATCACATGTATTTCATGTATCAAGGGAGTATAATATGTTGAAGCAGTCATGTTGCAGGTATATAGATCAAAAACTGTCTTCCTGATCAATAGCCGAAAGGACATTTTTGAGTGCCACAATTTGAAACCCGTTCTCCTGGAAACTTCTTCAGTTCCACCAAGATCCAAGATGTGATGCCTGCCTCACAACTTTTAATTACCAAGAAGAACTCCGAGAAGAGGTCTCGATTTCTTTTGCACACTTAGAGCACTTTCAGAAGACATTTTCCAACTGTTGACCTCCATGGTATTCAAGGCACAATAAGTAAGTCGATAGTATTTGTGCACTGCTCAACTTGGCAAAGTTGAGTGAAATGTCCATCTTTGAGAACAGTTTTGTGAACTTCTGCATAGATCTGCTTGGGCGTGCCAAGTATCTCACATTTAAAAGACAATCATTGACCTGATTACCTTTGCACTGCAGGAAGGCTGCTATACTGAGGTCAGAACTTTGTGAGTTTCATTGGTGTCGCTTGAAGCCAAAGGGTAGAACACTGAATTGATAGTGGAACCACTTACTTCGAATCACATATACGTGAGATGCTTCAGGTGGATGGACATGTAGACATTGGCATTCTGGAGTCTAATGGTGACATGAGCAACCTTTCTTGAAGCAACTAGAAAATCGGGACAGGATCTGGGGAGATTACGTGAAGAACCTTTGCTTAAAAAAGGAACCACACAGAACTGAAAAAAATCGAGGTCCATCAATTAATGTTGAAAATGACAACTTAAAAGACTCATGCGCCAGCGAAAGAACGCAAGAAAACGTGATCCTCGAAAAAGACGCTTCCCACCAAGATACGTTGACTACCCGCACCCGTTTAAAAAAGCTAATTCAAAAACTCAAAGCAGAGGGGGCTCCTGGACCAAACGGCCTCCCAACCGCAGTTTTTAAAACCAACGAAGAGTTCTGGGCTGAACACTTAACAGTGTTATTTAACTTCATTTACATAAAGGGAAATATACCAGCTTCGTGGAAAGGAAACATCATTCACCCAATTTACAAGAAAGGGGACCGATAACACCCAGGGAACTACAGGTTGATTTCCTTAATTGACGTTGAAGCCAAGCTTTATGCCTCATGCCTTTTGGAAGAACTGCAAGACTGGGCAAAATCTAATAATATAATCCCTAGCTTTCAAATTGGATTTAGACAAGGGATGGGGACGACCATAAACCTGACCATCTTGGGTCTGCTAATGGAGAACGCCAAAAAAAAGAACCATCCTCTATATGGGTGTTTCGTCGACATAAAAGCAGCCTTTGACCATGTAAGTAGGACAAGATTATGGAGCAAGTTAAGAAAATGGGGGCTGCCGGACAAATTACTAAACGCAATAATTGGTTTATACAGCGACACATGGGCAAAGGTAAAACAAGGGAGCGGGACAAGCCTAACAAAAAAAAATGAGACCCAGGATGGTCTAAAACAAGGCTGTGTCCTAGCCCCTAGTCTTTTTAACCTATACTTAACAGACATTGGACGCAACCTAGAAAAAATCAAGAGCCATGCCCCGAAACTTGGTAATGTTTCAGTTCCAATTCTGCAGTACACAGACGACATAGTACTATTAAGTAAAACACCAATAGGTCTGCAACGCTTAATACATTTGTTATCATCTTATTTAGTACAAGAAAATTTGGAGCTGAACAAAGAAAAAACAAAAGTGCTTCGGCTAGTGGAGGGGAAGAAACTGAAATTTAAATGGTCAATCAACGACTTAATCCTAGAAGAACAGGACTCATACAAGTATCTGGGGATGACCCTTGGGCAAGGTGATTAAAAAAAAAAAGCACACTCTGGCATTAAAAGGGAAGGCACAATCATTAATTTACGCATATAAGCAATTGCAATCAAAATTGACCGGCCCGAATTATACTCCCTTATTAAAAGTAATGGCATCACAAATTTTACCTACTTTGTCATACGGGCTAACTACGTGGCTAGGAGGGGAGGCAAAAATCATAAACAACCTACAAAATAACATTTAAAGTTATGTTTAACCTGCCCCACTCAGCCACGCCCGCACAAGTCCGCCTTGAATTTAGCTTACAGAACCAAAAATTCCGGTCAATGTCCATTTTTGCAAAATTGTGTCACAAGATCCGTTCTGCTCCAAGCGAGTCAATGGACAACATCTGTTGGGAGGAAATCAATTACCAGGAAAACCAGCCCAATACCACCTTATGGGGAAGTTACCTTAGCACCTGTCTGATTACACTGGATCTACAAGAAGTATGGAAAAAAAAACAGACCAGGCGCACTTCTGTAGAGCAGCCAACGGCTCAGCAAAAAGGAATTCTCAGTTAGAAGACAAAAAAACGAAACGGCGCCACGCGTGGACTGTAATTAACTCCTACACTCACCAAAAACCACAGGGATATTTGGCCTTACATTATAGTCAACTTTTAAAGAAAGCCTACGTAGCTTACCGAATGGGCATGCACCATTCTGACTTGAGGCCTTCTTGGAAACACCAAATCGAAAGCCCCCACTGTAGACTGTGCGGATACCAGAAGGAAACTTTGACGCATTTGTTATGTGTATGTCCAGCTTTACTAGTTTTAAGAAGACGATACCTACGGGCCATTTTTATTACGTTAAAGATCCGTACTTGCCGGCAAGCAGTAATAAGCTGGCTAGGAGGCACCTCTTCTATCTTGGCATGTCGGGGAATTCAATTTATGTCCAAGGCAACAAAACTGCTACAAGAAAGTTAACAAATAAATGGCTCATAAGGTCTAGCACAAGGAACGGAGCAAGTCAGAAAGTCCGCAGTGGCAGAAAGGACATTATTATAACCTTGTAAATGAACTTAACAAGACACTATATCGGAAGAAATATGATCAGTGTTGTCTTTTTACTAAAAACAGAATAATTATTTTTCCTTTTTATGTTTTTAAAATTCGTAATTTTAAAGCTATTTGAAGATTGTAACGATTTTTATTAATCAAACAATAAAATAAACTTGAACTAAACTTGACCCCCATTCTAAGGGCCTGATGTATCAAAGGGCTTTACTCATTCTGTGTGTATGGGAAAATACTTTAGTAAATATGGCCTTACATGCCAGCTTGTCAGGTATTGGTTCAGCTCACAAAAGTCAGAAAGGGACACAATCTCACACCGGTTTCATCTTCACCACAAAGAACCTGGAGTAGAATCCCTTGCATTACTGAGTCCTAGGCCAGGTTCTATGGTTTCTTTCTGAGGCATAGATAGTATATCTGCCTGTTAGAGCTGTAGTTAGTAGTGAGTGATCTTCTGCGGTGGACAAAGCTGCAATCTTTTAGTAAATGTCAGTGTATGGCCATATCTTACCAGATCCTACATCCACTGATGAGTAAAAGGCAGAGTGTCTGCTGCACACAGGATCTTGCCAGGCAGATATCGAGTATAGGGGCTGCCGGGACCATCTAGGGGTCATTGTTGTCAGGAAGACTCTTGTTGTTTGTTCTGATTGGAAGATTCCTTCTTGGGTTGCTATCTGGATATTTGTAGAGCAGGAACTTCGGTTTGGTGGAGTATAATATAGCTGTCTGTAGAAAGAGGTTTGTAAAGAGTGATGTTGTGGTGGGCAGTATAGCTGGTACCAGCTTCAGCTGTATGAAAAATCTGTACTCCTTGCTTTACGAAAGAGCACCTGCCATGTATGCAATAGGATTCCAAGGAAGCTAGCAGTGTCTGACCTTGACTATAACACATCGTCCATATGCCTACTGAAGCTGGTGGTCGTCAAAAGGAATACCTAGGATACAATGCTACATCACTGGCTCCTAGGACGTGGCGAGTAGCCACTTGCCTTATTAAAACTACTGCCCTAGATATTTGTTGAAATCTAGTGCTGGATAAAAACCAATCATAGCAGTTGATACTTCTCTACTTTGCACAGGATCATCCGAGATTCCACGTTCTTGTCTTACAGAAGAAAATTAAGGTATGCGGGCAGGTCTGTCCACATACGGTGGTCAAAGCGGCTGATTACAGCCAGTGAACCAACAGTTCTCAGTCAGGGTGGAGACTCTAGTCAAAGTTGTCCATATTCCTAATTCCCTTATCTTGCGCAGCTGTACATTGGAAAGATGGGTTTCTCGAACTTTGTGTGATCAGTGAGGCATGAAGGTATACTGCGCGGGGATCTGTATTTTTGCTTTTTTTAGCAAACCTAGGTACAAACTCTGAGACAGAATCTGACATTTGCTGAATTTTAACTACTCCTTACCAGATGTGGTTAATAGTGGGAATTGCTTTAACTGGATTTCTGGGTGCTTCCTTGAAGCCATTGCAAAAACAGTCTGATTGATGACAGGTAAAGGTTAATGAACCACTTTGATGTGCTGTTCATCGATATATCAAAACGGACAATATTGTCAGGTGGGGAGCCTCCATGAGATAATGTGGATGAGGGTGTGGGTGCCCCCGATTAAGATGTTATAAATCTGTCTCACTCAATAGCACGTTGCAGACGTTATAGGAAATCTCAATCTTCTTCTATGTCGCTGTTATGTGATGAGTCTGTCACCGCATGTGAAAGTTATGGATCCGCCAAAAATTGTAGAGGTGGAGGATGAGGATAAGATTGCTATGGAGTCTACGGAAGAGCAGTCTGTGGTGCCTCATGCCAAGGTGGAGGTGGTTGCGGTGGACCTTCCGAGCACATAGGTGAGGAGGGAAAATATTATAGCAAGCTTAGATCATTCTATGGAGATAGTCCAGCAGAGCAACTGGTACCTTAGCATTGGTAGTTCCTGGTAATGTATTTATCATGGTATTCATCATAAGATCTGTTGTATTAGGGATGACCATATCTCCAGTGTGATTCCTCCTGTGGATAATAACCCTGATTCTTCTTCCTGTTCGCAGTGCTCCTAGTTTCCATCCTCTTCACATTTTACATGCAGCTGCATCAGACTGGTAGCTTTTCTGAATGGACCTTCACCTTGTGACACTCACGTGTGCAGAAATTCTAAAGGCATATGTATAGGAAAGTGCAAATTTTTGACATGGTCATCCCCATTTTTTGCCTGATATTCGGAGCTCTTTTGACAGGCGTGCACTGAGTTCCTGCTATCAAGGTCCCCAGTGCCAGATTTCTGTTCTAAAACTGTACAGTTGTTCCTCCAATTGGCTATACCTTTAGCCGCTCCCACCCTGCAAGTCCCTAGTAAATGGTACCCTGGAACCTAGGGTCAAGGAGGCAAAAGAGAGTCCCCAAAGGCTGCAGCATGTATTGTGCCACCCTAAGGCACCCCTTAGCACATTCATGCACACTGCCATTGCAGGCTGCGTGATTTGGTGCAGAGAAAAGTTAAACAAATGGCACGGCACACCTCCTGTGTAACATGTTTTTTGCGTCTGCAAACAGGTCGATGTCTGGAAAACCCCATCGAAGGAAGATGTCCTGTGCAACGTCGGTTTTTAGCACCCAGTTGTGAGCTTCACAGAAGTTTCGACTTAGACGTTGAGAGTACCTGGGAGATGAATTGCTGCATTGGTTAACTTCCTTGCGACAAGCCACTTCCATATGGTTTGAGCTTCCTGTGAGAGGGGTCTCGACCTGGTTCCTCCAGTGGTCAGATAATGCATGGTTGGCGTGTTGCCCGACTGAATCAACAGGGAGCGTGTGCAGATGGACGGGAGCAATGACTTGAGTGCAAGATGTACAGCTGTCAGCTCTAGTAGGTTGATATGATACCCATGCTCTGTCTCTGACCAGAGTCCATATACTTTAAGAGGACCCATGTGAGCCCCACAACCCTGAAGGGAAGCGTCTGTGACAAACGTCTGACTGGGAAGATCCTGATGGAAAGGAACTCCTTTCAGCAGATACGAATAGTTTCTTACCTGTCGGTGTAGTTTTGCAGCTTGAAGATCTTTCTGGATTCACTATGCTGTGCATTATTCCGCGGTCTGGTGGTTGGGCACGGATTCGTAATATGTTTTTTTTTTTTGTAGCCCAGGTGGGCGTCGACGTCCCACCATTTGGTACACTTCTCGTGACGTCGTCCTGCTTCCTGCGAAAATCCCACCTCGGGGCGCCATCTTCGGATTCTTTTTTACTTTTTTTTTTAAACCCTAGGCAATTTACAGTATTTCTTCTCAATTGTATCCTTTCTCACATTTCTTTTCAAGTCTTCTTTTGTTCTCCATTCTCTGTCTTTCCCCCCTCTTCTCCATCCTCATCTTTCTGGCAGAGGTGGGAGGGTGCGCTAGTGAATCCAGAAAGATCTTCAAGCTACAAAACTACACCGACAGGTAAGAAACTATTCGTTTTGCAGCGTGAATCTTTCTGGATTCACTATGCTGTGCATCGATTTTGTAGCGGTTTGTCACTTTTGTGGCGGCTGGGTGGAAGATGAGCGTTGGATGTTGAATATATGTTGAAGCACCTTTTGTCCTACTTGTGCTTCCTTGTTCATTTGTATATCCACGCAGTAGTGCTTAGTGAACGTGTGCACTGAAGCCCATGTTGCCGCCAGGCATATGTCTTGATTGGGTGTGTTTGCCAGAAAACCAATTGTTGCTCCTTTCTTCCTTGTGGAGTGGGCCTGTGCCCTTTCCGATAGTTCTTGCCCTGCCTGTTTGTGGCAGAACTGTATCGTCAGTGCGATCCATCGCGCAATGGTGCCTTTTGTTTCTGGTCTACCCAGGAAGCTGGTTGCGAAGGACACACAAAACTGCTTAGTTTTCATGTGCTCCTTGGTTCTCTTGATGTAGTGCATCACTGCCCTTCTAGCGTCTAGAGTGTGCAGTGCCCTTTCTGCGCCTGTGGTAGGGTTCTGAAAGAAGCTTGGTATTTGTATTGTCTGGTTCATATGGAATGCCGACACCACCTTCGGCATGAAGTGTGGGTCCGTTCTCATTACGACTCTGTCCTTGTGTATCTGGATGTAAGGCTCTTGCAGCGTTAGCGCTTGCAGCTCGCTTAATCTGCGCAGTGAGGTTATTGCCACCAGAAAGGCTGTCTTCATTGTTAGCATTTGAAGGGAGGCCTTGTGAATGTGCTCAAAGGGCGCCTTCATAAGTTCCGTTAGGACTAAGTTGAGGTTCCACGCTGGCGGCGGCATCCTTTTTGGTGGCGCTATCCTTTTTGCCCCCTCCAGGAACCTCTTTACATCTCTTGATGTAAACAAACTTTCACCCGTCTCACCTCGTGTGTAGGCAACAATCGCTGCGAGGTGTACCCTTAGTGAGGATGAACATAGTTTAGCCTTTAGTAGGTGCGTGAGGTATCTTAGCACCGTTGATTCCTTTGTCAACTTATTTTGCAGTTTGTTTTTCCTGCACCAATGTGTCTTCCATTTTTCTCCATAGCATTTCCGTGCTTTGAGGTAGCTTAAGGTGTGCGAACACTATGTCTTCAGGAGCCATGCCGCTAGGCCGAGGCTCTCTGGCTCTGGGTGTAGAACCTCTCCGTTCTGCATGGAGAGTAAGTTCTTTCTTTTGGTGAACTTGTGTAGTGGTCCCTGTGCCATCTCCACTATTTGTGAGTACCAGGACTGTCTTGCCCACTGTGGTGCCACTAGGATCAGTGTTAGAATTGGGAATCTCTGGTTGGCACAGGTATACACTTGTGACAAGCAGGGACTCTTACTTCTACGTCAGAGTAAGGGGATCACCCTTTCAAATAACCCCTGCTCACCCTTTAGGTAGTGTGGCGCAAGCAGTCAAGACTATTCTCGGGGCATCATAGGTTAAGCATTTGTGAACACATACAGTAATACAATGACACACCACAAATTGACACCAGTCAAGGTTATATCAAAAATAGTTCTCTTTATATAAGGCTTAGCACAAGACCAGAATAACGATTAAAATGACCACAGTATTATTTTAAAGTTCAATGTTCTTGTAAAAAGGCTTAAAATGCAAAAATAGGCTTGTCTTACTCAATTCTGCTTCTTTTCAGGCTTTGTACGGTTCGTACCTGGGTGTGCGACTTGTCTGCATTAAAAACAAAGAAAGTACGAATCAAACAATCGGTGCGGACTCAGGGGTCCGTGACGCGCACGCTGCGGTGCGAACAGAACAAAGTACCTTAAGTTCGTGGGGTCCGCGACGGACAGTGCGGGACAAGTTGATGGGTCCGGGTCGTAGTTCAGCAGCGTATTCAGATACTCGTCGGGTCGCGGCGTCGGGACGCGGCGTTGGTACGGGACCTTCAGGGATACGTGCGGATGGCCGGGATCAGCTTGCAGAGTCCGTGGCGTTCGGCGTTCGAGCCATACCTTCGGTGCGGATGGGCAGTGACACTTCTCGGCGCCGTACAGCGTACGGGGAGGATCAGCGTACTGTGGCTTCTCGGCTCCGAGTACGGCACGGTGCAGTACGTTAGCAGAGTCCGGACCGTACCTGCGGGACGATGGAGCTAGGGTCCGGCGTACAGGGTTCGGCAGCCAGTGTTGTACGTCTCGAATCGGCGGGGAAGGTTAGGTGCAATGCGGCCGGGAGGGATACGGCGCGTACTAACGCTTTTGGATCAGCGTAGACGCACGGTGCGGGGCGGCGAAGACACAGCTTCGCGGCGGTTGGGGCACGAGGCCAACTGGGGCCAAACCCAGCGGGAAACAAGCACAAATCGTCCAGGCAACTCAATTTTGGAAGGCAGATGAGTCCAATGGTCCTGGGACTCAGTTCAGGGGGCAAGCTCTTCTTCCAAGCCCTTGGAGATAGTTGAAAAACAAAGTGCAAAGTCTCTTTCAGTCTTTGCCTCTCCTTTCTCAGCAAGGCACCAACTGCAGGCCAATCCCCCACGTCAGGGAAAGTTACTCCTCCTTCAGCTTCTTACAGGTCCTTCTAGTCAGGCAGAGTTTCTTCGTGGTTCAATCAGGATCTGATTTCTTAGGAGCAGGGCTCCTACATTTATACCAAGTTTCTTTTGTCTTTACAGGCCAGGGGGGCCTTTGCATAATCCCAGTCCAGTTCTTTTCAGTGAGGAGCACTTTGTTATTGGGACTCTGGCTTCTTCTTTCAGCAGGCAGGGCAGAGAAATCAGCGCTCCCCAGGGGGTGGAGCCAGCATTGTGGTGGCAGAGCACTGCCCTATTCAGAGTCGAGGTGCACTCCTCCCACCCATCCTGGTGTAATCTTTCTATTCACCACCTGGCAGCCCAGCCTGTCTCCTGGAACTTCCCAGCCCTGTCACTCAAGCTACACACAAAGAAGATAGCCCTCCCCTCCAGAGGCGGACTGAAATGGTTAGGCACGCAAAGGCTAACTTTCTAAAAGTAGCATTTGCAAACCCAGGATATTAAAATAATCTTTACTAAAAGATGTATTTTATTATTCTGAGTTCAGGCATACTAAACACGAATTTCTACCATGCTTCCTGAGCCTGCTAGGATTAGAGAGTGTTATAATCTAGCAGCCCATTCTGGCCTATGGAGAGCAGGTAGCCTTACAATAGTGAAAAACGAAAATGGCTGTAATTCACTATTAGGACATGCCACACACCTCAGGGCATGTCCTACCTTATCCTTACAATGCACCCTGCCCTAGGGCCTACCATAGGGGTGACTAATATGAAGGTAAGGGAAGGTTTAGGGACTGGCAAGTGGGGACACTTGCCCAGTCAGCATGACAGTACCAGACTGCATGCAGGTTCTGCAATGGCAGACCTTAGATACATTTTACCAGGCTGCTTCTGTGGGTGGCACAACCCGTGCTGCAAACCCACTAGCAGCATTTGGATATACAAGCCCTTGGCACCCCTGGTGCACTCTACTAGGGACTGATAGTAAACCAAATAAGCCAAACATGGAAGTCAATTCACATAATACATTTTACCATAGGGAGCACTTGCACTGTGGGACTGGATGGCAGTGGCACAGTGCCCTGAGCAGCTAACACCAGCACAAAAATACATTGAGGCACAGACAAAAATGGAAGGGTGACCCACGCCAATGGTGCCAGGTCTAACAATCAGCGTCATGTTGCTGGTCCTGCGCTTGTTGAGTACCCTGTGTATCAGTGGTATTGGTGGAAAAGCGTAGGCAAATGTTTTTGACCAGCTTATCCATAGGGCATTCCCCTTGGATTGTTTTTCTGGTTGTCTGGATGCAAAGTTTTGGCATTTTGCATTCGGGTGTGTTGCAAACAGGTCTATTGTCGGTGTACCCCACCTTCTGAATAGCCTTTGCGTTTCCTGTCCATTGAGCTCCCACTCGTGGGACGCCGAAGTCTGCCTGCTGAGCCAGTCTGCTTCCACATTGTCCTTCTCTGGTAGGTGAATGGCCAGCAGGTTTATTTTGAGTGGGATGGCCCACCTCCAAATCTCCTGCGCCAGGTTGGATAGGGGAAATGACTGTGTTCCTCCCTGCTTGTTGATGTAGAACATTGTTGTTGTATTGTCTGTTTGTATCAACACCTTCTGGCAGTACAGTTTTTTCTGGAAGGCTTTCAGGGCTAGGAATACGGTCTTCAATTCCAGGTAGTTGATGTGTCTGACCGCATCCGCTGGAGTCCACAGACCCCTCACTTTGAGCTTGTCCATATGTGCTCCCCATCCTAACTGGGATGCGTCTGTGGTGATGGTCACCGCTGGGCTTGGTGGTGTCAAGGGCTTCCCCATAGTTATGTTCTCCCTGTTCCACCATGCTATCTCTTCTTGCACAGCGTTCGTTACAACCACTAGATCCTCCCAACTTCCGCTTGCTTGTGACCATTGCTGTTGCAGCCATTCCTGCAAAGGCCTCATGTGTAAGCGACATTGGGAACTAGGTGAATGCATGACGCGATCATCCCCATGATCTTGCTCGCTGTTCTCACTGTCAGAGCTTGCCCCTTCTGGTAGAGGCGCGTCTCCTTCAGCAGGGTCAGTGTTCTCTTGTCGCTGGGAATCACTGTTCTGTAAGGTGTTTATCTGCGCCCCCAGGAAAATCTTCACCTGTTCTGGTTCCATAGAGGATTTCCCCCAGTGTATTGAGAATCCCAGCTTTGTTAGTGTGTTCGTGACCCGCTGTGCGTGTTCCTCGCACCTTTCACGTGAACTTGCTTTTATTAGCCAGTCGTCGAGATAAGGGTATACATGAATCCCTTCCCTCCGCAGGTACGCTGCCACTGCCGCCAGGCATTTTGTGAAAACCTTAGGTGCGGACTTTAGCCCGAATGCCAAGGTTGTGAATTGGTAGTGTTCCTTGCCGATGGCGAACCTTAACAGACTTTTGTGCTGCCTGTTCATGGAGATGTGCAGGTAGGCATCTTTGAGATGCACGGTGGACATGAAGTCTCCGTCTCTAATCTGCGGGAGTACCTCTTGTAGGGACGTCATTTTGAATTTTTGCGTCCTTACGTACTTGTTTAGGAACCGTAGATCCAGGATGGGTCTTAGTGTTCCGTCCACCTTTGGTACCAGGAAGTAGTTTGAGTACACTCCCTTGTTTCTTTCTTTGAAAGATACTGGCTCTATGGCATCCTTTAGGAGTAGTTCTTGTGCTTCTTCTACGAGTTGCACTAGCTCCTGTCCTGAGTGTTTCTTTCTCTTTGGTTTTCTGTTTGGTGGTTTCCTTTCCAACTCTATGCAGTATCCGAACTGTATGATGTTGAGTATCCATTTGTCTGTTGTTATCTTTTGCCATTCTTGAAGGAAACGTCTCAGTCTGCCGCCTACTGGTGTTGCGTGCTCGTTGGCGTTTGGTCTGTGTAACCCTCTCGTCTTGGATCTTTTGTGCTCCACCCTCAGAGGGATCTTGTGGGTGAACACTCTTTCCCTTGTGAAGTCACTTTGAGGTGGGTTGGTCTCCCCCTCTGCGTCTTTGGCCTCGTCCGTTCCCCCTACTTCGAAAGGACTGGCCCAGAGACTGGTACTGACAGTTTTGTTTCTGTTGGGCCTGCTGCCCGTGATTGTCGCCTTGATGGCCCTGCTGGAATGTTTGGTGTGACGTTCCCGGCTGGTTTCCTCCTCTTCCGTAAGGTCTCCGTGTCGGGGTACCTCTTCTCATCCCTCTGAATTGCAGCGCCCCCATGGACCTTGCTGTTTCGTTCCCCTTCTTGAGCTGGGTGAGTTTTTCATCCACTGGTGCCCCAAACAGCGTCTCTCCGTTGAAAGGGGTGTTCAGGATGTTGTTCTGAACTTCTTGCTTGAAGCTCGAAATCCTGAGCCAGGCTTGCCTTCTTTCTGTTATTCCAATTGCCATCAGCCTGCTTGACGTTTCTGCTCCATCCAACGCTGTTTTAAGGCAAGAGTTTGCTATATTCTTTCCTTCCTCCACTAGGTGCGCAGCTCTTTGTTGGTATTGCTCGGGGAGGTGCTCGATTAGTTCCCCCATTTCGTCCCAATGTTGGTATTGGGGCATGTTCAGTAGGGCATTGGAGTTCACCATGCACCAGTGCATTGCCGCGTTTCTCTCTAGTTTCCTCCCTGTCAGGTCCATCCTCCTGCTTTCCTTGTCTGGAGGTGGTCCAGAGGTTACCGGGACATTTGCCCTCTTCCTGGCAGTAGATGCAATGATTTGAATCTGCTGTGACGGATCCTTTGATGTATGGAGGGTCCTGGGAGGAGTGTTTATATTTTTTCTCCGTCCTAGGTGTGATGGACCTGCATGTTGCTGGGTCCTTGAACGCCTCGTTCCCCTGGTTCATGACACTCTGGAGCATGTGGAGGAACTGGCTCCTAGTTTGGATGGGGAGCAGTGTCTCCAGTAAAAAGTCTGCTTCCGGCCTTTCTTCCTCCAGCTTAACCCCAAAAGCTGCAGCCGCGCTTTTGACTACCATATTGTAAGCCCCTATGTCATCTGCCGGCAAAGGCCTCGAAGGGCAAGTCTCCACAGGCTCTTCTGGATTTTTGGCGTCGAGGTCCTGCCACTCCAGGTCCTGTGTCGTCGACGGCGCCGAGCCGTAGTTCGATTGTTGTTCCTCATATTCTTCTCCCTCATAGTAAAGGTCCTCTTCTTCCTCTCCGGGAGTCTTCGACAGTTCATCTGCGTCGAACTCATCCTGTTCCTCGACTTCGACGATGATCGACTGTGGTTTCGTTGGGATAGTGAATTTTTTCATCTTCTCGTCGAACTCTCTTTTCCTTTGAAGGATGCTCTCCATCTTTTTCATTTCGGAGGCGTGTTCGGCGTCGAGCGCCGGTCTTTTCGACGGAGCTTGCGTCGACGCGACCTTATCTTTCGAAGTCGAACGCCCACTTTCTTGGCCTTGCTTCGACGACTGTTGCTTTTCGGCGGTCTTTGGCACCTGGGAGTCCTTCTCGAAGGATCCGCCGGGCCTTTCGTCCTTGGATCCACTCGCGGTCGTCGAAATTTTCGGCGCCGGTGTTCCTTTCGAGGACCTTTGACTCTGTTTTTCGAGAGTCAGACTCAGTTTTTCGGGGCCCGGACGAGGGTTTAGTGCTAACGTCTCTCCTACCTTGTCAGACGTTTTCTTATCGGTCTCTGCGACCGTGAAGTCATCAGGTCCCTCGGCGACATTGTCTTCGTCGTCGGTGGAGAGGCCCGAACTGTTCGTACAGTGTCGGGGCCTTTCCCTTGCCCTCCATGTTGTAGTTGGCTCTCCTCTGTCTCTCTCTCACCCGGAGCGTCTTCGGTGTTAAGGCCGAACAGGCGTTGCAGTCCTTGCTCTCGTGGTCAACTGGGAGGCAAAGGTTGCAGACCGGATGTTGGTCCTTCTGCGTGTATTTGTGGTGGCAGTTACGGCAGAATTTAAAAGGTGTCTTGCCCATTCCTGCGCTCAGTGTCACTGAGTGCGCATTCTCCGTTGGACGTCGAAGATCTCGAGGTTCTCCTCCTTCTTCGCCGTCCCGGCTTGTTGTTCTTCCTTTCTGTAGTCTTCCTCACCTTCTTCTTCGATGAAACTCATGCTTTTTCTTCTTTTCTTCGCAAAAAACTCTGGAGCTTCACGGTGACGATCCAGACCTAACGGCGGAAAAAAGAATCTAAAGATGGCACCCCGAGGTGGGACCAAATGGTGGGACGTCGACGCCCACCTGGGCTACAAAAAAACAAACAAAAAAAAAACAAAAGAAAGACTACGAATCCGGACCCAAACACCAGACCGCGGAATAATGCACAGCATAGTGAATCCAGAAAGATTCACGCTGCAAAACGATAGTTTCATCCACCATTTGATTGAATCCCTGACGGTCCAATACTTGTGACCACTGGTCCCCCAGAGCTTGCTGCAGAGGACGCATTTGTAGTCTGGCATTCGGGACGACGAAGATGCAAGAGGACATCGAGCCTAGAAGTGAGGACACTTGTCTGACTGTGGGATGGCGAGAGCCGAGGAGAGTGCATCACTTGTGCATTGGGGATAACCTCTCTTCCGAAGGACACACGCTTGCACTTACAATATCCAGAGAAGCACCCAGGTAATGGATTTTTGAGTCGGGTTGAAAATCGACTTCTTGTAGTGGATTTGCAAGCCCAGATTGCCTAGTACTCGTATGCAGCATTGGAGGTGATTCTGTAGCAAAGTGGGTGACGAGCTTCCAGTCATCCAGATACGGATAGATGAAGAACTTTTGCTTGTGAAGAAAAGCCGCTAATACTGCCATGCATTTTGAGAATGTGCGTGGGCTGATTTGAGCTGATTTCAACTGGAAGTGTTGAGATGATATATGAAAACGCAGGAATATCTGATGCTTTCTAGAAATCGGCACGTGAAAATAAGCGTCCTGTAGATGTATGGAGCACGTCCAGTCCCAGTCATGGAACTGGGTAAAAATCTGGTGCAGTGCTAACATCCGAAATTTCTCTTTGCGGATGAACTTGTTGAAACGAATAAATTACCTGTCGCTGTTGGAGAGAAGGAACTTCTTCCATAGCATCTTTCTTTAGCTGGGTATTTACCTTTGCATGTAAAGTGATGTTGTTGGGCATACCTTCCCAGAGGTGGCACTGATGGGAGGTGGGAATTTGAATCTGAGCAAGTAACCATTCTGCACAATATTGAGTACCCACTTGTTTTTTGTGATCTTTCTCCACTCGTCCGGGTGAAACATGATACTTCCTCACACCGGAGTGGGCAATGGAGATGGGGGAAGCCAACGCTCATTGCTTTGCAGGTTGCTTTATGAGGAAGGTGTTGGTCTAAGAGCTCCCCTTCCTTGACCTGGTCGACGCCAATGGTAATGCGACCTGGACTGTTGCTGCTGAGTCTACCAGTGAGGGGCTTGAACCCTCTGTTGGAAAAACCAACTGTCATATGGTCGGTACTTGCGTTGAAAATCCTTACGCTTCTCAAGGCCGACCACCTTCAAAGTGTCCAACTCCGATTTCATCTTGGACATCTCATCACCGGCATGAGTGCTAAATAAGGAAGTACCATTGAAAGGAAGATTCTAATCCTGCGTTGTGCTTCAGGTTTAAGATAAGTGAGTCGCAACCAGGCAGAACGCCTGGCACAAATGCCGTGAGAATACCCATGTGTTGACAAAATCCGATGCATCTGCAGCTGCGCACATTACCTGGTCTGCAACAAGACCACGTTTCTGCAAAATCTCATGAAAGTTATGCTGGTCTTCCTTGGGCAGCTTCTCTGTGAATCCAGCCAAAGAGTTTCACAGAGACCTGCCGAACCTCCCCAGAAGTGCTGAGGCACTAGCCACCTTCATGAAGGATGCAGAGGTATTGCACATTTCTCCCCTACAGAGAGTCCATGAGCTTACTCTCCTTCTCAGGAGGGACTGAAGAGGAGGCTGCTCCAGGATGTTTTTTCTTGGCTGCTGCCACTATAACAAAATTCAGTGGCGGATCTGTTGTTAGGAACAGTGGAACCTGGTCTGGCGCCTTGTATTGTTTTGTAATGCGTGGGGGAGCGGACCCCACCGTAGCTGGAATTGAAAAAGTCTGCAGGGCTGGTTCAAGCAGCCCAGGAACCAGAGGAAGTAAAGGCCTTGCCAAGGACCTATGGTGTAGTGTCTCATTAATTACAGATGAAGAAGCTGTCGGCACAGGCATGTCAATGTTCAACATATTGGCACCTCTGCAGAGGACTTCTTTTAGGTGACCATGTTGTTTATTGGAGACATCCTTGCTGGAGGGGTAGCAGACAGGGTTGGCGAGTGGTCTCTCACCGAATACCTTGATGATGTAGACCACGACGGTGATCTTCGCCTGCTTTTTCGTGATCTGGAGGAATGGCGAGATCTCGTCCATCTAGATTGGATTTTTGAGCCGGAGGAGACCTAGTTCCCCTTAGTGACGTGTATGAACACCTTCCTGTAGATGTAGCAGGTGGAGGACCAGCAGAGATTCTGGAGGGAGAGTACGTTTGCGAGAAGTCTGAACCTGGAATTCTAGGTGGAACTCTCCAATGCTGCACACCCTGTAACCATCTTGGAGAAAGAGTAACAGGAGAGGTCTGTTTCCCAGTACCTGGAGATTCCTCCGGAATGATGTGCTCGATGTTGATGCCTGGGGAGTAAGATGCTTCCCTCGACATCGGTCGTCGTTCGTCCGGTCCTAGACATAGATCTCGGCCTTCCCGGTAACTTCACTGACGACAAGGGGGGCCTCGACGTCATGATGCTGGTCACAGTCGTAGGATTCTTGGACGGTATTTCATTAATTCTCTGGAAAGACCGCGTAAATATCTCGACGTCGAACGCCGGACTGGAGCCGGCGACACTGACTGTGACGCTCTCTACGCCAACCACCTATGTGACCGCGGCGGGGTCCTCGACGTCGACACTCTTGATGCCACCCGTGCCTGCTGCCACGGCGGCGTAGTTCTGGACACCGACCAAAGCATCTACGTTGGTGAATGGGGATGCAGGAGTTTCTGATAAAAAAAAACAAAAAACACTGAACTTCGACTGTCTGGACACTTTGGACTTCGCTTGGGCCAGACTTAAGTCTCCCTCTCAGTCTGAAGCATCGTCTGTGCCCGTGCCCCATGCAGGATCCGTGCAGGACTTGTGGAGCATCCAGGACAACTGAAGATATCTCCCGTGGAGTGAAGGAGTGACTCCCCTGCATTCGCAGGCACCGAAACACAACTGACCGGTCTAAAGATCCTGAGCGACTGGGGACTCCGAAGGCTTCAGCAACACAGGAGGTGGGTTCCATATCCCTCGAGGTCCGAGCTGCCCTCTCACAACGTCTGAGGTCAGAAAGCCTTGTGCTGGCTGCAAAACCCACACCCATGTGCACATACTTTTGCAAGTGCATATGCTTATTGGCGTTCTCAAAACATGTGCACTGGGCTCCAAGTAGCCCCAAACTCTGGCACCATTTCCAACAAAGAACTTCCGTCTCCTCGCACTGAGTGCTCCGTGGGCTGTTGCTTTGAGAAACTGCTCGTGGTCCCCTCGCGACTACTGTGCCTATGGTCTGTGGGTCCTCTTGAGGGTCATCTTTGCTTTTCTTCGGCTCCCCAGGTTGCTTCAGGCTTGCCCTAACTCTCCTGTGTTTGGTGACTCTCCTGGACCTTGCTGGTCCGAACCATAACCGGTCTTGACCATCTTCGTGGTTTGCCACTGCCAAGGCTTGTTGGTGCTCCAGCCGGACACTGACCCTTGGAGCACCAACTCGACATTCTTCGTGGGACAGCTCGTATCCGGCTCCTGGTAGTCCTCAGCATCTCCTGGTCCTGGTAACTGTAGAGTCAAGAACCCCCTTAACGTACCTGAAGCACATGACATTGGTGGGCAGTGACTACCGAGCCTCTGGTCACTCATCACTGACCCAGACTCTGTCCCCTCTGCTTCCAGGTACTCTTCACCAAGAATCCACCTTTGGATTCCAACGGACACCTTTCTTCTATTCCGCAGTGGCATTCCTTGAAGTCCTCCATTGAGATCGACAGCGGTTTCCGACACCACTTCAGCCCTATGCACCCGGCTTCCCTGGGATAGGTAACTCAGGTACTACGGTATCCCCGGGTGGAGTAGCTCTCCAACCTCCTATGAGCCAAAGGGCTTCCTCGTAATCCACTGGGAAATGTCCATAAACTTTAAAACTGCAACCGCGACTCTCCTATAGAATTCTATGGCGCACACGGTCGTGTTCCCACACTGCACCCGTCCTCCGCGTGGTCCCTACTATTCATCTTGGGTGGTTGCTTGGGGTCCCAGCGATTCTACATCCTCTAGACACTGTCTTGACTCGAGTCGTGGTTCTTATACCATTATTTTAGGATATGGTTTGGTCTCCCCTGGAGCCCACTGTGTATTAGTGCTACTTACGATTGTTTCTGTACTACAGTATGGTGTACTTTGGGTTTATATGTGTGTAGCTGATACTGTGAGGTATTTAGATTGTGTTATAATAATAAATACATATTTTTATAACTACTGTGTGGTTCTCCTTTCATTTAACCAATACAATAAAGTTACATTCTGGTGCAACAAGCTGCCTAACATTCCTTCAAGACTAAGCCTGAAGGCTGCTCTCCACAGCTACCACTTGGATAGATTTCTAAGGTTTTCTTTGACCTTTAAAATCACCATAAGGGTTGTTTGAGCTGGTACAGGGAGCCCACTTTAATTAGTGGACAGCATATACCAGGCCAACTTCTCACACTTCCTCTTTGATGCTGGAGAAGCAGAACAACGCTGTTTCTTCTCTGATCTGCCCCTGTGCGATTTTTCGAGAGGGGGCTCTTTAAAAGCATGGCTGCTCCCAAGGCCACTTTTTGATCCTTTTCGTCTCTCCAGCAAGGCATGCAGCTTTATCTTTTCTCTATCTCGTAGTGTTCTCTTAGAAACTGCTGGCAATAATAACACTTCTCTGGATTGTGTGAGGATGGCTAAACACAAAACACAGACAGAGTGTGGGTCACACTTTGCCATCTTCCCACGGGAGGGACATTTATTGAACAATGCTGACATTTCTGACAGAAAAAAGTTCTCAAAACTGTGAGAAAACAACTAAAGTTACCAGCAGCCAAAAAATGTCGAACGAAGGTAGAACAAAGTTATCAGGAAACCAATTTCTGACTACAAACAATCAAAAACTGACGTGCTCAATGCTCTAAGATCCTTTCAGAAAGAGCCGGAAAAAAGAACTGACCTGTCACCTGTGGTGCATGATGGGAGCAGGGGGTTCTCAGCGGTCCTAAAGGCGCAGTGCCAGTTTTTATTACTATTGTGATTTGTCATATGCAGACTACGGGCTAGTTGCCTGGTATTACTTGCCTTTTTCCTTGAATATAAAGGGCTATGTCAAAACACTAAAGAGTGCATGTTTTTATATTTAACACTACTTTGTAAGCATGTACTTATTTTGAATGAAAAATCCAATGCAATTTTGGCATCTTGTATGGGCTTAGGATGCATGTTTCAATGTATATATACATATGTTCATGTGTATGTATATATGTATACATATATGTATGTTTTAAAGATACTACATATGTGCTTTTTGAAGAAAAAAAAAGTATACACATACACACACAAAAAGCAGAGCACTGTGGGTAGTTCTCAAGTTTAGGTGGAAAGCAGCGCCTGTATAGAGCACCCTCAACACCAGCGACACTCTAGATCTGCTCAACTCAAATGTCTGCTTTTATATCAAAGTCTTTAAGCATGGGATTAGCACAGCACCATCCACACGGAGATAGAAAGGGACTAAGTATTTTGCCATTTCTACAGCAAAGTCTTTAAGCATAGGACTAGCACAGTGCTTTACATGTTGTGCTGTAAAATGACAAAAGCCTTTTACCACTCAAGGCAAAGTCTTTAAGCATTGGACTTGTATATATACATATGCACGCAGGGGTCCCCGCAAATGGGTGAGACTATTCAGTGCTTATTACTACTGATGAGTATCCCATGTGAGAGAAATAAAATGCTACTCACCCAGTATGCATCTGTTCTTGGCATATAGAGATGTAGAGTCGTATGCTGTGCATTGATCGCCATCTAGTGTTAGGTCCGGATGTTTGCAATTTGTTTTTCTTCGAAGAAGTCTTTTCCCGTCACAAGGTAGGTGACTCCTTCTTTCGGTGAGAGTGTGTATGGGCATCAACTCCATTGTTAGATTGTTTTCCCGCAGAGGGTGATAATTGAGTTAGTAAGAGTAGTAAAAGAAGATGTCCATGAATGCATGTATCTAAGTAAGATGTTACTGCAACGGGTATAGGTACCTGGGGAGGCGGGTGGGGGCATAGGACTCTACAGTTCTATATGCCAAGAACAGATGCATACTGGGTAAGTAGAATTTTCCGTTCGAGGCATAAGAACTGTAGATCATATGCTGTCCATAGACTACATAGCAGTTATCTAACAAAGCGGTGGCTAGCCTGTATCTGTTCCAGTGGTCTGAAATAGGGTACGTAAAACTGCCTGGCCCACTATAGCTTGTTGTCTTGCTAACACATCTACACAATAGTGTTTTGTGAATGTGTGAGGTGTAGATCATGGTGCAGCTTTTCATATGTCATCTATGAGTATATTTCCTAAGAATGCCAAAGAAGCCCCCTGTTTGCGTGTAGTGGGCGCTCGGGGGGTGGGGGTGGGGGAGGGGGCGGGGGGGCAGGGAGAGGGGGGGCACGACGACTAAAAACATTAATTTTGCTTTTGCATAGCATATTTGAATGCACTTGACTATCCACCTTGCATTACCTGGTTTTGATATGGGATTGCCTTTGTATGGTGGAGCAAAGGCGACCAATTGTTGATTAGTGTTACGGAAAGGTTTTGTCTCTTCACATCTAATGTGTGTAGGGCACGTTCTGCCACTGAATCTGGTTGAGGAAAGAACACAGATAACTCAACAGATATGAGAAGCAGAAATGACTTGAGGAAGGAATTTAGGATTAGTCCGAAGAACCACTTAAGGGTTTCTTCTTTAGTTAATGCCTGAAGCTCACCCACTCTTCTGAGTGATGCGATTGTAACGAGGAAAGCAACTTTCCATGGGAGAAACTGCAGTTCACATTTGTGCAATGGCTCAAAGGGTGGACCCATTAGTCTGGTGAGAACATTGTTGAGATTCCACACTGGAGCAGGTGGACATCTCGGAGGAATGACGCTTTTGAGTCCCTCCATGAAGACTTTGATAACAGGCACTCTAAAAAGAGATAGATGTCTATTCCGGAAGTATGCAGCTAATACAGCCAGGTGTAAGCGTATGGACGTGTATGCTAAATTGGAACGTGGTAAATGTAACAAATAACATATAATGTTTTGTACAGAAGCATTAAGCGGGTTGATGTGGTTATTACATTATATCACAAACTGATTCCACTTTGCTGCATAGCAAGCTCTTGTGGTAGGACGTCTAGCCTCTTTGATAATATTCATGCAGTCTGGCGGTAGATAAACATAGCCAAACTTTAAGACTTCAGGAGCAAGATCGCCAGATTGAGTTGACTCCGGTCTGGATGTCTTGTGTATCCATGGCTCTGTGTGAGGAGACTGGGCGCAAGACGTAGTTTTTGGTGAGGAACTACTGAGAGTTCCAATAGGGTTGTAAACCAAGGTTGACATGCCCATGTGGGAGCAACTGGGATTAGTGTCAGGGACGCTTGTTTGAGTTTCCGAACCACTAATGGAATGAGTGGGAGAGGTGGAAAAGCGTAAGCAAATATCCTTGACCAATTAATCCATAGTGCATTGCCTTTGGACAATGGGTGTGGATACCTGGACACGAAGTTTGGGCATTTTGTGTTTAGATGTGTGGTGAACAGGTCTATGTGTGGGAATCCCCACATTTGGAAGAATGGGAGGAGAATTTGAGGGTGTATTTCCCATTCGTGGATTTTCTGTGTCTGACGACTGAGCAAATCTGTCATCTGATTGCCTACTCCTGAAGGTGTTCTGCTAGGAGATATATTTTGTGATGTATGGCCCATTTCCAGATGGTCTGTTCTAGCTGCGACAGCTGGAGTGTGTGTGTGTGTCCCTCCCTGTTTTTGTATGTAGTACATGATTGTCATGTTGTCTGTATGAATTAGGACAGTCTTGCGTAGTAGCTGAAATTGAAATGCTTTCTGTGCCAGCAAAATCGCTAGCAGCTCTAGATGTTTTATAGGAAGCAGTTTCTGCTGCAAGCTTCAAATGCCCTGAATTGTGTGGGTATGGAGATGCACTCCCCAACCTGTCAGTGATGCGTCTGCTGTCAGTACTATCTGTGGAACCGGGTCGCTGAAGGGCCGCCCTTTTAAAAGGTTTTGTGTCTTCCACCTTAGCAGAGAGTGATGGGTGCGACCGTCTACCAACACTAGATCTGATAACTGACCGTGAGCTTGGTTCCACTGACATCCTAAGCATTCCTGTAGAGGATGCATTTGAAGTTGTGTAGGGGACTATAAAAATACAAGACACCATCATTCCCAGTAACTACATGAACACTCAAGCTAGTAAGTAGTGTGCAGGCTGAAACTGAGACATCAGGGTTTGTATATTCCAGACTCTGGCTGCAGTTGGGTATGCTAGAGCTTTTTGTGTTTTCATTGTACCTCCCAGATATGCTTGAGACGTGGATGGCTGGAGATGGGATTTGGACAGATATACTGTGAATCCTAGCTTGTGGTGCAGTGGCACAGTTTTTTGTGTGTGGTGTAGACAACTGTTGTGCGAGCTGGCCTATATGAGCCAGTTGTCTAAGTATGGGAAGACATGAATATGTTGTCTTCTTAGATGGGCTGCAACTACTGTCAAGCATTTTGTGAAAATCCTGGGTGCGGTTGTTACTCTGAATAGGAGGACTTTGAATTGATAGTGCTGACCTGCAACCACAAACCTGAGGTATTTGCGGTGCGCAGGGTGTATTGGAATATGAACGTAAGCGTCCTTTAAATCCAGAGTGGAGAGAAAGTCGCCTTGCTGAAGAAGGGGAAGCACTTGTTGGAGTGTTACCATATGAAAATGGTCATACTGAATGTATAGATTTCGTTCTCTGAGGTCTGATATATGCCTGAGAAAGCCGTCCTTTTTAGACATTATAAAGTAGAGTGAGTACACCCCTACTCTCTGGTATGGTAAAGGGAATGGTTCTCTTGCACCTTTCTGCAACAAAGTGAGAACCTTTTTCTCTAGAAGGGTGAGATGTTCTTGTGACATGAGGTGTGACCTTGGAGGAATGTTCGGTGGAGTGCTTGTAAGCTCCAGGCAATAACCAGATTGGATAATTTGTAGAACCCATTTGTCTGATGTAATCGTATTGCAAATGGGTAGAAATTGGGAAAGACTTCCCAAGACAGGAGTGGAATGGTCGGGGGTATGGAAAGGAAGTCACTGTTTGGTGTTTGCAGGGGAAGTGTGTGTTGAGTTACCTCTGCCTCTTCCCTTGCCGTTGTTTCCTCTATATCCACCTCTAAAAAAAAAAAAAGAGAAGAGAGTGACTGATTGCTGCCCTTGTAAGAGGAGAAGGGATTGTCTGTAGACACATTTTTGGAGCCGGCCCTGTAAAATGAGCGACAAAAGGATCATCTGTTGGAAGTTGATTGTAAGGCCCCCATAAGCTTAGCAACTTCAGTATCCTTTTTCATCTTTTCTAGTGATGCATCGACAGCTGGCCCAAAGAGGTGTTCTTTGTCAAAGGGTTGATTAAGAATAGAGGCTTGTACCTCAGGCTTGAATCCTGAAGTTCTTAACCAAGCATGTCTACGGAGCAGTACACTAGTGTTTACTGCGTGAACTGCTGTGTCTGCCTGATGTAGCGCACACCTGCTAGAGATATCAGTTATTAATTTACCCTCTTGAATAAGGGCACTAGCTCTAGACTTATGCTCATCCGGAATTAATCCAATGAGTTTTTCAAGCTCATCATAATGAGCTCTATCATACATTGCCAACAGTGCTTGAGCATTGGTAATGCGCCAATGATTATCTGATTGTGACGCTACCTTTTTGCCCGAAGCGTCAATAAGTTTGGACTTATCAGAAGGAGGGGCTCCCCCTGTTTGCAAATTAGGTCTTTTACAAGCGTTGGAAACTACGAGAGAGTCCAAGGGTATCTGGCCATTGACATATACAGGGTCATTAGGTGCCGATTTGTACTTTTTCCCTACCCTGGGAGTGATGATTCTAGCTCTTACCGGGTATTTAAAGATGTCATCAGCAATGTTCCCTCTAATTTCTTTCCTGTGTGCGGCAGTGTAGGGTCTCTGTGTGCTGCAGCCATGGATATGTGCGGCAGGAACCAGATCGCGCGTGTGGGTGCAACGCCAAATACCACTTCAAACTTTTGCTTAAAAAAGTGAAAAGACGGTGCATTTCCACAAATACAGCAGCACGTTAAGAGACTTAAGGCAGGTTTGCAATTTGGACACACACACCATGACATGAATTGGTGACACAGGCAAGTAAATTTCGAGTTTAGAAAAGCACAAGACTCCAATGGTGGTACCATCATAAGATTTTATTGCTGTAGGGGTAATGTTACTTGTTGTATTATAAATCTGGATGCAGAGACAGAAAGATGCAGCAAAATGCCAATTTCCACTCTTGCCTGTCTCTGCTTTCTCCTTTTGTGCCTGTTTTCCTGTCTTTCTCTTCCTTATTCTTTCCAGTTGGTGTGTTTCTCTCTCTCTTGCTCGCTGTCAATACGAGATGAGGACAAATAAATGCCAGTCCCCAAAAAACGAGTGAGGGTGAGACCACCGGCTCAATTAAACCACTGGGCATGTAACGAAGAAAAACGTGTAAAATGTGATGGCTATTATCATCTTCCTTTAAAGACAGTGAAGGGTTGTAGTGACAGGATAGTAAATTACGGAGCCCCAAGGAAGAGAAGTCACCTAAATCCTGCGATGGCTTTGTAGCACCACAACAGGGATAAAAATTGAATATGCTACTTACCAGTGTGCATCTGTTCTTGGCATGTAGGGCTGCTGACATTCATATCTGTGCATAGATCGCCGCCTAGTGTTGGGTCCGGATGTTTGCACGTTGTTGTCCTGGAAGAGTCTTCGAAGTATCACGAGATAGGTGACTCCTCCCCTGGACCACAGTGCGCATGGACATCCTCTCCATCCTTAGATTGTTTTTCGCCATTGTGGCAGTGATGGAGTAGATACAGTAAGTGATGACCATGCTATACAGTAATTCTGAGTGCTGCAGCCGCTACAGGCGCCGGGGAGGAGGGTGGGCGATATGAATGTCAGCAGCCCTACATGCCAAGAACAGACGCACACTGGTAAGTAGCATATTCAGTTCGAGGCATGTGGGCTGCTGAATTCATATCTGTGCATAGAATACATAGCAGTACCTCCTATTAGCGGCGGCCACCCGTGCCAGCTGCAGCAGTCTGAAAAAGAGTTTTGAGAACAGCCTGTCCCACAGCTGCCTGCTGTTTTGAGTGTAAATCTACACAGTAGTGTTTGGTAAATGTATGGATAGTGGACCATGTGGCTGCTCTACATATTTCCTGTAAAGGAATGTTTCCCAGGAAAGCCATGGAGGCCCCTAACTTCCGTGTTGAGTGGGCTTTTGGGGGAATCGTTAATGTGCGTTTAGCTTTTAGGTATCAAATCTGAATACATTTAACGATCCATCTGGCTATACCTGCTTTGGAAATGGCGTTGCCCTTGTGTTGTGGAGAAAAGGCAACGAAAAGTTGTTTTGTCTTCCTAAAGTCCTTAGTTCTGTCTATATAGTACATGAGGGCCCTCTTTACATCTAGTGTATGGAGCATTCTCTCAGCGACATTCTGTGGATTTGGAAAGAAAACAGGCAGTTCGATAGTTTGATTCATGTGGAACTGCGATATTACTTTAGGCATGAATTTGGGGTTGGTACGTAGTACGACCCTGTTTGCGTGAACCTGAATGAATGGCTCTTGAATGGTTAGTGCATGGAGTTCACTAACTCTTCTTAACAAAGTAATTGCTACTAGGAAAGCTACTTTCCAGGTGAGGAATTGAATCTCACATGAATGGAGAGGTTCAAAAGGTGGACCCATTAATCTGGTGAGGACCAAATTGAGGTTCCACACCGGTGCCGGTGGGTGTCTTGGGGGAATTACTCGTTTGAGTCCCTCCAAGAAGGCTTTGATGGCAGGCACTCTGAATAAAGAGAGGTGCTGCCTGTTTTGGAGATATGCTGCTATTGCGGTTAAATGGATACGTATTGAGGTGTATGCCAGATTGCATCGGTAGAGGTGTAAGAGGTAACAGATAATTTTTTGAATGGATGCGTCTAGCAGGTTAACGTCATTGTTGTTACAATAAATGACAAACCTCTTCCATTTAGCCGCATAGCAAGCTCTGGTAGTGGGTCGTCTGGCCTCCTTGATGATATTCATACAGTCAGGTGGCAGGTTCAGGTAGCCAAACTCTAAGACTTCAGGAGCCAGATTGCCAGGTTCAGCTGTTGCGGATCTGAGTGCTGAATTTCGCCATGGTTCTGCGTTAAAAGTGCGGGTTTGATCCGCAGCCTTTGATGCGGCACCACGGAAAGTTCTAGAAAGGTGGTGTACCATGGTTGGTGCGCCCATGTGGGAGCAACTAGGATGAGTGTCAAAGTGTTGTCGCAGTTTGCGTGCCACTAGCGGTATCAATGGCGCTGGGGGAAAAGCGTATGCAAATCTGCCTGACCAGTTCATCCATATCGCATTGCCCTGTGACTGAGGATGTGGGAACCTGGCGGCAAAGCTTTGGCATTTTGCGTTTTCGTTTGTGGCGAATAGGTCTATCTCTGGATGACCCCACTGCTGGAAGTATGGTTGGAGTACTGATGGGTGTAACTCCCACTCGTGCATCTGGTGGATGTGTCTGCTGAGCAGATCCGCCATCTGGTTGTCCTTGCCTGGGAGGTGTTCCGCCATGAGGAATATGTTCCTCTGAATGGCCCACTTCCACATGCTCTGAGCCAGATGAGACAACTGTGGAGAGTGTGTTCCTCCCTGCTTCTGTATGTAGTACATGGCAGTCATGTTGTCCGTCCGGATCAACACGACTTTGTTGCACAAGTGTACTTTGAATGCCTTCATGGCTAGGAAGATTGCCATCAGTTCCAGAACGTTGATGTGCATCTTCTTTTGTTGCGTTGTCCATATTCCCTGCACTGTCTAAGTGAGTACATGAGCTCCCCAACCCTGGAGAGAGGTGTCCGCCGTCAGTATTTGTGGAACAGGCTCCTGGAATGGTCGGCCCTTGCAAAGGTTTTGTGGATTCCACCAATGCAGAGAGTTGTATGCCCGACCGCTCACCAACACTAGGTCTTTTAATTGCCCGTGAGCCTGATTCCATTGACGTGCCAAGCACTCCTGAAGCGGGCGCATATGTAGTCTTGCATGCGGGACTATGAAGATGCAGGAGGCCATCATGCCTATCAACTGCATGAACACTCGCGCTGGAAGGGAGTGTTGAGGTTTGAACTTTGAGATCATCAGTTGCATGCTGTTGATCCTCACTAAATTTGGCTGAGCTGTGGCTGCCAGAGTGTTTATGGTCGCGCCCAGGTACTGTCGTACGTTTGCGGGTTGGAGATGTGATTTTAGTAATTTAGTGAGAATCCCAGACTGTGAAGAAGGTGAATGGTAAGGGACATGTGGCTGGCACATTGCTGGGCTGACTTTGCCTGAACAAGCCAGTCGTCCAGGTAAGGGTAGACGTGAATGTGTTGTCTCCGTAGATGTGCAGCCACCGTAGCGAGGCACTTGGTGAAAACCCTGGGTGCTGTTGTCACTCCGAAGGGGAGAACTTTGAATTGATAGTGCTGATCCTGAATAGTGAACCTGAGATATTTTTTGTGTGATGGGTGTATGGGTATGTGAAAATACGCATCCTTGAGGTCTAGTGTGGCTAGGAAGTCTCCCTGACTGAGCAGCGGGAGAACCTGCTGTTGGGTGAGCATATGGAAATGCTCTGAGAGAATGGAGTGGTTGAGGGGTCTCAGGTCTAGTATAGGTCTGAGTGACCCGTCCTTCTTTGGGATTAAGAAGTACAGAGTACACCCCTGTCCCCTGCTGGTTGACGGGCACGACCTCTATTGCACCTTTTTGCAGCATACTTGGCACTTCTTGCTGCAATAATGCTAAGTGCTCTACGGACATAGGACGGTGCTTTGGCGGTATGTTGGGAGGAGTGGAGGTTAATTTGAGACAGTAACCGTGCTGGATAATGTCCCTGACCCACCTGTCTGTGGTGATGGCTTTCCACGTGGACAGGAACCGCTGGAGTATCCCCCCGACAGGTGTTATGTGGTCGGGGGGAAGGGAGAGGGCGTCACTGTTTGTTTTTGGGGGAGGACCTGGTGTTGCCGTAACCACGTCCTCTGCCCTTGGTGCTTGCTTTATCGTAGGTACTCTGTGTGCCCCCTTTAGTGTATTGCTGCTGTGACCCCTGGCCTCTAGCTGCTCCTCTATTCCCGGGGCGACGAAAGGAGCCCCTACGAAATTGCTGCGTCTGCACAGCCCCCATCGATTTCGCAGTGTCCGTGTCTTTTTTAATTTTTTCGAGGGTAGTGTCAACCTCAGGACCGAATAAGTAGTCGGGGTTGACTGGCTGATTTAGGATGTTGTTTTGGATCTCTGGCTTGAAACCTGAGATTCTCAACCATGCGTGTCGTCGTAACATGACGCTGGTGTTGATTGCCCTTGCTGCTGTGTCGGCGGCATCAAGGGCGCACTTGATGGATGCATTGGTAAGGAGTTGTCCCTCTCTGATGAGGAGCTCTGCTGCCTCTTTGTATTCGTCTGGCAAATGCTGGAGTAGTGATTCTACCGTGTCGTAATGTGAACGATCATAACGGGCCAGGAGTGCCTGTGTGTTGGCAATGCGCCAGATCTTTGCGGCCTGCGCTGCAATTCTTTTGCCCGATGTCTCCAGCACTTTGGACTCCTTGTCTGGGGGAGGAGCATCACCTGTTGTCTGCGAATGGGCTCGTTTGCGAGCGTTAGCAACCACCATGGAGTCCAGAGGTAACTGACCTCTAATGTACATAGGGTCTCCGGGTGCAGGCTTGTATTTTTTTTCAATCCTGGGGTTTAGCACCCGCGCCCTAGTTGTTTCTTTGAAAATGTCCTTTGCAGGTTTGAGAACTCCTTTCAACATGGGCAGAGTTTTGACAGTTCTTTCTGAAGAGGCGAAAGTGTCCACTAAGAAGTCTTCCTCAACAGTGTCAGAATGGAGTTCTACTCCATGATTGGCGGCAGCCCGTTCTATGAGGGCATTGAAGGCAGCAGTGTCCTCTGTGGGAGAGGTCTTTGCGCTGTAAAGCTGCGTGTCTTGGGTATCTGGCGCGGTACCCTGGTCTGTAGGGTCATCCCATGCCTGATCTGGGTCCTGCAGAGGCTCATCAGGCTCGACATCCCCAGGGTAGGTGGTATCATCTCCCATGTAGTCCTCTACTGCGTCCGTCTCCGAAGGCGTATAGAGAAAAGGACTGGGGATCCTGATAGGAGGTTTGTAAGCGTTCATACAGAACTGGTTCCGACCCAGCTGGCAATTTGTGCTTGAGAGGTATTCTGTAAGAGTCCAGTCCTCTTTCTGGTGTGATCTTCCGTTTGCGGAGAATCAGTTTACCAGTGTTGGCGTCGATGAATTGCGGCTGTGAAGGCTCAGAGTCTGTGTGTCCAGTAGATGGGGACTGTGTCTGGCGGACACGTGTTCGGATCTCGAACATCTTCGGCGCCGTGGGCGGCGGCAAGACAAAAGTGATGTTGGTTGGCGCCGCGTGCGCTTTCGGGGCCTTGTGCGTGTCGGGGCCCGACGTGGATCGGAGGGATGCCCGTTCCCTGATGCGTTGCAACGAGGCCGCAACTTGTTGCACTGAACGCCGAAGGCTCTTTGGAGCCGGTCGGCACCGTGGAGGTAGGCGTCGACTGCTTTGGAGCCATCGGGTCATCGATCCGAAGACAGGTATCGACGGTCGATGGAGTCGATGACTTGGCGTGTGCCGCTGTTTTCGACGTGGACGTAGATGGAGCGGCCATTTTGACTTTGGTGGTCTGGTCCGACGACTTTGGAGCCGGAGGCCGAGGCGCCTTGGGGGGACCGAGGGCCTTTTTCTTCAGGTCGGCACCGATATCCGCTGCAGCAAGTTCGGCGCCGAAATCCCCTTTACTTCGTTCGGTGCCGACGGCCTTTGCTGGCATCGAAGGAGTGGAGGGCTTCGAGGCCTTCGAGCCGATTACAGCCAGTTTCACTTTCGGTGGAACTGGTGCGACAATTGGTTTCGGTTTAGTTGAAGGGAATCCAGTCGTCTTCGTTAATAATGGCTCGTGCGGGATGTTCGAGGCCGGGCCCGAAGGCGGGGCCGAAGAACTTTGAGAGTGATCTCGGGTAAGGCCCGGAGGCG